>NC_143485.1:47804605-52967105 GCF_027475165.1 Benincasa hispida
AATGAGGAGGTAGCTCTTCTGGAAGGCGAAAAGGAAGCAGAAAAGATGATTGTTGAGGCTTATTCAGCACTACTTCTAGCATTTCTTTCAACTGAAAGGTTAGTGCCTTTCTCTTTATATTATAATAACCGAATTAAGCTTTCTTGTGGGTTTGTTCAAGGGATTTTCTTTCTTTGTTTTCTCAGCCAGGGCATACGCGATGCCATTGTCGACTGTCTACCAGATCACAGCCTAGCAATTCTTGTTCCAGTTTTGGAACGATTTGTGGTATGTATTCATTTTGACTTGTCATTCTTAAAGATCGCATCACGGAACGGGTATATGAAAACTTGAAATATCTCCTAAAGTGGATGATAGGTTTTTCTTGGGATGATTGTTTGATAATATTTGCTTTATCTTCTTGCTCAGGCATTTCATTTGACGTTGAACATGATTTCTCCGGAGACGCATAAAGCCGTAACCGAAGTGATTGAATCATGTAGAAGTTCCTGAGAATGAAAGCAAGGAGATCCTGTAAATTCTTCACCTTTCTTAGTCGGATTGCTTATCCTTCTTTAATTGATACCCTAGAAATAGAGAAGCTGCAACATACAGAAGAAGCCATAGGTCTTATCTCTTATGTTGCTGTCTGATTGACCATTGTTCTCTACCTCTTTCCCATCAGTTGGTGGGGTTTTCTTTCTTTTTTTAAATTTTCAGAGTTTTCTCGTTCTACCATTTTAAGCTTTCTTTTTTTCTTTTTTGGTAGTCTTTCTTCTTCCTTTCATTTTTTTTCTTCAATACCACCATTGTAGCTTATGATAAGATGCTTGTATACGGAAAAGTGAAAACTATAGTGGAATGAAATCATTATTCTTTTTCGAGTTTGTAATTTATAACTCATTTCTCCGTTCGTCAGTATGTCTTGATTTTTGTTTTTCAATCTTCAATGTTTCACAATGAATTTAATTTATAACCCTTTCTTAGAGAATAGCCTACAGTCTTGAAATTTGCCTCACCAGATTTCCCCTTTTCGAAAGTGTTCACCTATCAATGTGCGTCGGGCTTTGGTTTTTTCAGTTCGTCTTTCAAAAATTTATGCTGAAGCAATTTCTGAAAAGAAAAATGTCAAAATATTTTTATTATAGAAGTATAATTATAAAATGCGTCATAAAATACTCTTTAATTAATCAATCATTAGTCATATACTTTAATTAATCAATCATTAGTCATATTACATTATTGACGGTTACTTGAATTGATCGATCAATCAAATTAATGCATGTTTTTGAGTGATTTTTAAATTATTAAAATCACTTTTGTCATATTTAAACTTATTTTGGAACACATTTTTAATTTTAAGCATAATTTTCATACTATTAAAATTGATTTTGAACAACGATTTTAAAAATACTCTTAAACATTCTCTTGAGGTTCGATGTTCGGAGAAAGAGAAAAAAAAAGGGAAAACTTAAATCATTATTATGTTGTGTTAATCAAATGTTATGTTTCGTAAGAAAGTTGATGAGAAGGTGATTGACTTGGGCAGGGAATTGCTCCTGCATGAAATGAGTTCCATCAGCCAAATCTGCAACCTCCAAATCGGCCATAAACTCCCTCAGTTTCTCAGATTTTATATAGTCTTCCACCCCTGGAAATTTCAGAAAATAGTCTTTTCCACCAATGATCAACAAAACTGGAACTTCAACCCTTGGATTGCTTATGCCCAACTCTTTATGTTTTCTCCTAAAATTCAGTCAAATTTCATCTTTAGTTGTGTCAATTTCTTTTCCAAAATTTAGATAGATCAAGAAAACTTCATACCTGTAAGGAACTTGCAATGCAGATTCAAACCCTGAATGTTCATATAAAGTTGTATAGACGGTGAGATCTTCATCGGTCAGCCATGGCGGTCGAGGGGTTGATTCATCCACCATATCCATAATCTCTTTATCTTTCTCAGCAATGGGAATTTCACTTCTGGAGAAGAGAGTGTATATTCTACTCAGCACAGTCTTCACATTGAATCTCCCAAAATCTGCTTCAGCTCTCCCACTTTCCTGGAAAATCATTGAAACAGCAAGAAAGAAAGGGAATCAGTGTTTTTAAAATTATGAACTTCGTCATGTTTGTTTTTGTTTCTGGCTCTAAGAGATCAAATTCATAATTTTAGAGGGTTAATTTGGAAACAACCAATAAAAACAATATAAGATAGGTCCTAAACTTTTAGAACCACATCTATTAATGGGTTCCTAATGCCGGTAAGGATTTCAATTTTAGTTTTCATTTTAGAATAATATTTATAAACTTAATTTTAAAAAATTAGAAATCAAATGGTTATTGAGCAAGGTCTTAGATTTTTGTTTTTAGCTTTTAAAAGTTAAATTATAAATACTAATTTTGCCTATAAATTTCTATGTTTAGTTATCTACTTTCTACTCATGATTTAAAAAATAAGTTTAAATTTGAAAACTAAAATTAATAGTTTTCAAAAAACATGATTTTGTTTCTTAGAATTTCACTTGGAATTGAGGTGTTCTCTAAAATATGTAAAAACTATAATAAAAAAAACAAAAACTGAAATTGTTATTAAACTAGAGAAAATTTTTGTAGTAGTAACTATGCACAAATTCATAAATCTCTAATTGTACCTTACTAGCTACATGAACATACCTGACGGAATATAGAGATCAGAGAATGAGTTATCGACCAAGAAATTAGAATTTTGAATTATTCCAACTCAAAATTTTTTTAATCTTTTATTTTTTAAAAAACACTACCTTCAAGCTAATTCTAAACTAGAACCAAATTTGTCATTTATTTGGATTGTTTCTATAAAAGAAAAAGATCGGCTAAATAATACCTTCCACCGGAAAATGTAGAAACCCTCGGGAAGATCCCGGTACCGCATCGGATTAGGAGGCAAGAAGGGGACACCAAGAGACACGACTCCGGCCACCCTCGCCGGATAAAAGAGAGAAAACAAGTAAACAACCCAAGACCCAAAATCCTTTCCGACCAAGAAAGCCTTAGGAATATGGAGAAAATCCAGGATTCCAACAATGTCTTCAACAAAGTCTTCGAATGATGCGTTCTGAGGGTGTGGGTGTGGATCCGAAAACCCGTAGCCTCTTAAATCAGGGCAAATTGCACGATAGCCGGCCGCCGCTGCCGCCACCATCTGGTGACGCCATGAGTACCATATCTCAGGGAACCCATGAAGGAAAACGACGACGGTTGAGCCTGTAGAGAAGAAATGGTTAATATGCGGGAAAAACCCAATCGATTTGTGGAAAAACAGAGGATGAAGGGCGGACCAGTTCCAATTTCAGCGATGTGAAGCTTTACTTCCTTGATGGTGACGAAGTTGTGATGAATTTGATCCATGATCCACAGGGATTCGTTGACTTTTCCTTTTTGTTTCTTGGAGTTGTGGTAATGTTAAGTGGTAAAGCACTAACAAAGAATTCGTTCAAGCTCACATGTCAATTTTTATAGAAATATATTTTAGTGTTATGTAAGACAGGCTTTCTATATCTTTGGTCGGGAAATTTGTATGGATGACCCAATTTTTGGGTCCAAAATATCAAATGATCCATTTTTAAAAAATTATGTCAATTGACCCTCTACTTACGGCATCACGAGATGAGATTACATGAATTACCCCTGATAATCGTCTCGCTCTCGCTTTGCTAATCTCACTTTCCCTGTCTATTCATCTTCCATCGTGATGTGATTGTTTTTCACTATACGATTGATTTGACAATTTTCACGAAATCTGTCTACAACTTAAAATCGTTAACACACAGCAAAATGGTGAATTCTTTAAAATCTAAACTTCATTTGAACTGTCATTTTGTTGAACGGAGATTTATTGAACGAGATTTTCCAGAGTGAAGTTTTTCGGAACCAAACGGAGTTTTCAGAACATGTTTTTCAGAATGGAACAAACTTTTCTTGAACTTGGTTTAATTGGTGTTTGTAGAAACGTGGTCTCAAAACAGGTATGTAAATAGACATTGTAAAATAGCATAACAAAAGGGGTATGAGAAAGATGGACAAAGAGAAAGGTGCAGAGAGCGACATTGAGCGACAGCGAGAGGCGCAAGAGCGAGAGAAATTGGGAGCGATAGCGAGAGAGATCCATGTGTATTTCTATCTGCTTAATAAAAAATGTTCTCTTATTTTGTAGGATGACATAAAAGTGTGTACTAATTCGATACGGAGGTCATTGGGATGAGAACCAAAATTTGTATGTTTGAGGCGAGCTAACAGGAATCGTTGTGTCTATTACCTTGAAGTATGAAGAACTTAAAGCTCACATTTACAGGATTGCAAATGTAAGTTGCTTAGAGTTTGGTGTTGTTATGAGAGTTAAATATAAGCTTGACTTTGAAGCCCCTCCACAGTACATACGGAATGACGGTGATGTTTACTTCCTTCTTTGCCGAGACGATCTTTCTACAGTTCATCTATATGTAACACTAAAATCATACCACGATGAAAATGTGAATATGAGTGATGATGGTATATGTGTTGACAGACAATATGAGGCATCATATGAGCTTAATTGAGAAGAGGGTGATATTCCATTGTCTATAAACACTCAACCATCAACATTATCAATAGACAATGACATCATTTGTGCAGTGGACTTGGAAAGAGAAACTCAATGTAACAGACCCGTGCTTGGTAATGAGAGATTAGCAGGCTTGAATTTTATGGATTGTGGTCCTTCAGAAGAGCATGATCCTTTCGTGGTCGATAATGAAAGATCAGTAGGATTAAATTCTATGGACTGTGCTCCTTCGGAGGCGCATAGACCTGCAGTGGCTGTTACTGAGAGATCAACATGATTGAATTCCATGTCTTCATGTCGTAGAGGGGAATTGATTATGCCTGACACCTCTTCATTCGAGACAAATATTGAAGTTGGTCAAATTTTTTTGAGTAAGAGTGATTTAAAAATGAGATTGTCTATTCTGTGCATAAACAATAATTTTGAATATAAGGTAAGGAAGTCAACTAAGTCTTTTTTTACTGTTAAATGTATAGAGGATAATTGTAAGTGGATCCTTTGTGCAGTTAAAATTATAGGGTGTGACAGATTTAAGATCACAAAGTATATGCGGTCGCACACATGTTCTATTGAAATTTTAAATCATGACCGTAGACAAGCAACAACTGCGGTAGTTGGTGAACTAATCAAAGAAAGTTTACAGGCATAGGATGTGTTTATAAGCCTCGTCACATCGTCGAGGATATGAGGAAAGAGTACAACGTAAACATAAGTTACGATAAGGCATGGCCTGCAAGGGAAACCGCTTATGCTCTTGTCAGGGGTACTCCAGAAGAGTCATACATTGTTTTACATGCATATGGTGAAGTGTTAAATATGGAGAATTCAGGTACAAGGTTTGAAATCGAACTTGAAAATGATGTCCATTTCAAGTACATGTTTATGGTATTAGGACCTTGTATTAGAGGTTTTTCAAGTTGTCGGCCTGTGATAATTGTTGATGGATCGCATCTGAAAGGAAAATACAAAGGGACCATGTTGGTCGGCATCTCCATGGATAGCAACAACCAAGTTTACCCACTAGCATATGCCATAGTGAACAATGAAACTGATCGAGCTTGGAAGTGGTTTATGTCGAACTTGAAGTGTGCCATCGGAGAACCCCCTAACTTGGTGTTTGTGTCTGATCGAGCGGTATCTATTGGCAATGTTATTCGTGCAGTTTTTCCCACAGCATTTCATGAATTGTGCACTTACCACCTAGAAAATAATAATATTTCCAATTTTAAGGATAACACGATTGTTGGGATGTTCAAGGATGCAGCCAGGGCATTTCGCATGTCAGAGTTCTAAGCACATTGGGACTAACTACATACTTTTCGAAATGGTGCAGTATCAAAATATTTGGAGGATATTGGTCTTGAAAGGTGGGCGCATGTTTACCAAACAAAACAAAGATACGATAATTTGACATCTAATAGTGCTGAGTGTTTCAATTTATTGACCAAAGAATATCGACAGCTTCCCATAATGTGCTTGTTGGAACATGTTCGAGGCTTCATCCAGTCATGGTTTTATGAACAGAGAAATTATTGGGCATCTCAAACGACGTCACACTCAGACTACTGTGAAAATCGATTAGCAACTGAGTGTGAAAAAGGCAGACGATATTGAGTTAAGCTGATTGATTGTTATAGGATCCATGTGCGGGACAATCGATTGGATGGTATTGTGAACCTCCAGACGAAGGAATGCACATGTAAGGAATTTGACTCACTTGGTATCCCATGTTCGCATGCGATCGTGGCTGCGCGAGAACGAAACATCCCTATCCATGGTTTGTGCAGTCCATTCTATAGCGTTGACTCCCTCATGGCTGCTTATGCAGAGCCTGTAAATCCACTCGGTCACATATCTGAATGGAAGAGACCTCCGGGATATGTGAAAAAGCATATTGCACCTCCTAGAAGAGTGGTACAAGTCGGGCGATGAAGAGTACAAAGAATACCATCAAGAGGAGAATAATGCAGACAAATAAAATGTGGTAGGTGTGGGAACTACGGGCATAATCGGAAAAACTGCAGTGAACCGCTAACGTCTGAGCGACCTATTGATTATGATCCAAATGATTCAAATGTCGGTTGATTGTAATTGTCTATGTGCCACTTGTCTATGTAATTGTCTATGTGCCACTTGTCTATTCACGAATCCTCAAAACTATAATATTCTATATGCAACTTTAATCCTCAAAACTGTAATTTTCTATGTGTCACTTGTCTATTCACAAATCTCTTCAAATGTTAATTAAATTGTTGGCTATTCGTGAACCATTCAGAAAAAGTCTCGCTCTCGCTAATCTCGCCATCGCTAATCTCGCTATCACTTGTAATCCCTTTTACAATGCGTTGCTTACAAGTTTGATTACTAGAGTTTGTCTATTCATGAATCTCTTAGATGTCTCGCTTATTTCGCTCTCCCTTTTATAAGTGTAATTAAATTATTGGCTATTCGTTTCTGGAAACCTCTCGCTCTCGCGTATCTCACTCTTCCTTTTATAAGTGTAATTAATGATTATTGTTTACTTCTTCTAAGCGATCGTGTAGCGGAACCCTGTGATCGTGTAGTAGTTGGTAAGCGATCGTGTTGTAATCTGTAAGCGATCGCAGGATATTTGTGGGCGATCGTCTAGTGTTACTAAGCGAATGTGTAGAGACTATAAACGATCATATAGAGTTCTAATCCCTTTTAAAATGTCTCGCTTATAAGTTTGATTACTAAAGTTTGTCTATTCATGAATCCCTTTAGATGTCTCGCTTATATCGCTCTCCCTTTTATAAGTGTAATTTAACTTGTTGGCTATTTGTGAACCATTCTAAAAATGTCTCGCTCTCATGAATCTCACTCTCGCTAATCTCGCCATCACTTGTAATGTCTTTTAAAATGTATCGCTTATAAGTTTGATTGTTAAAGTTTGTTTATTCATGAATCCCTTCAGATGTCTCGCTTATCTCGCTCTTCCTTTTATAAGTTTAATTTAACTTGTTGGCTATTCGTGAACCATTCTGGAAACGTCTCAATCTCATGAATCTTGCTATCACTTGTAATCCCTTTTAAAATGTCTCGCTTATAAGTTTGATTGCTAAAGTTTGTCTATTCATGAATCCCTTTAGATGTCTCGCTATCTCACTCTCCCTTTAATAAGTTTAATTTAACTTGTTGGGTATTCATGAATGAATCTTCTATATTCATGGTACGTAGTTCTACACTAACAATTTAAATAACATGTTAGTAAAATTACATCAATAATATACATAATATACATAATATACATGTACGTCAATAATATGAAGTGTTCGTCCACAATTGACATGCCAATTGCATCCTATAGTCAGTCATCTTATCCTAAGTTATTACAGATGGGGCATTACCAGTCACTAAATGTTCTAAGAATTTTACAATAAATATTCCACAATCTAACGACCCGTACTGTGTATTCGTAGAGATAGGTCGGGATATCTTCCAATGAGACATTTTGATGTCCGGCTTCCAACATTTCAAGTCACAGTAGTGAAGAAGCGATGGTAGGGTGTAAGTCAATGGTTCAAGGAAAGACTCCAGCTTCTTCTTTGATGTCATAGGCGGTAGTGAATCAAATACGAACAACCGGCCTTTATTTAGATCGAATGCTATTAACATCCAATGTTGATCAATGTTTATTGTCGTGTATATGAAGTCCACATCTGACCACTTGACATCAAATTTACCCATGACATAATCCGGTAACGTCTCATTCCCCCATGCTACGGCAGCATCCAAGGTCGACTTGTTCTTAATATGTTTGTAGACCCCATCTCGAGAATTTAGGTGACTCTACACGGCGAAAAGAACATTAAAACGTCAACCAATGTATTCCTATTCAAAAGTGCAGTAAATAGTTACCGTTATTCCAATTGGCAGGATGGTGAAGCGGGCCATACACATGTCTGGTCGCCTATAGAATTTATCTTTCATGAACTCAAATAAGATATTTAGGGTCTGCATCCAGAACAAGATATACGTTAGGAGAGGGTTTATAACTGTATGTACTTGGTAAAAAGGACAAGGAACGTAAACTTACGTCACACTCAACCCATGAACTTGGTTCAGTCAACTCCTGGAAAAATGTTTTAGATAATGGCCGAACTGCATTTTCTCGAACCTCGTTGTCCGTATTTTTATCGACAATCCAGTTCACCATTTTTTTCAATATAGCAGCTGGAACCTCATGCTCCAAGGAGTATTGGATCGTCGCATTAAACTGTATCGTAGGTATCCCAGGGAGAGGGTACTTAATATTTGGATGATCCAAAGGAATTTGAACCTTAATTTCCTTCTCTTTTGTTATTTTCTTTTTTGGTTCAACGAGAGATGTGTATTTATCAACGACCTTCCTCTCACATGTTGTTTTTCTACTCACGACCATAACCTACAGAAATATAACAAAATGGTGAACATGTTGAATAACAAATATGAAGAAAGAAATTTTCGAATCACATAATGATCATACCTGTGAATCGAGATATAGGGTGTTAGAGAAGGTCGTGATATCAAGCTGTACAGATGAATTGAGAGGTGGAGGTGGGATCGGTAACTTAGGTGGAGGTGGGGTAGGTGACTTAGGTGGAGGTGGGGTAGGTGACTTAGGTGGGAATGGTATAGGTGACTTAGGTAGAGGTGGGTAGGTGACCTACGTACTGTTGGCTTTTTGGTCCTTAATCTCAAATTAATTAATTTTAATTAATTAATTAATCAATGTTTTGATGATAATAAAATCAATTTTTAATTACTAAAAATCTTAGTATTTTAATATGTCCATAGTGTAGAGCTCGGAACAACGATTCCAACACCTCTTAAATCACTCAAATCAGAGCTAAAACGAAGACGATATGACCGAAACAAATCTATAGAGAAAATACCGTGGTGGATGACGTGGCATAACCAGACCATTTGCATGTAGACATGTGACAACATATTAGTTGAATGGTGGATCATTTAGAGTTAACATATGGACTTTTGATTTTTGGATTGATTTAAAATAAAAAATTGAAATTAAAAAGAAATTTAAAAGGAAAATAAATTTAATATTATTTTATGTTTGTGTCTAACGGCTAGTTTTTTACACATGGTATGTTTTTTATTTTTGGATTGACTTTAAAGAAAATGAATTTAATATTATTTTATGTTTGTGTCTAACGGTTAGTTTTTGACACATGATATGTTTTTTTATTTTTTGGATTAATTTTAAAAAGAAAATGAATTTCAAAAGAAAAGAAATTTAATATTATATTTTGTTTGTATCTAACGACTAGTTTAGTTTAAAATCTCCACAATTGATTTTTCTTTTACTTTCCAATGGTCCAAATTAATTGTGGTTTCTAAAAATTTTTCCATCTCTATATAAACCATTTTAAACCAACAAATTTTACATTTCATAATCCTCCAAAACTCAACAGTTCCATTGTTGCTCTCTCTAAGTTCCCATTTTTTTTTTCTTTTCATCTTATTTTTGAGAGAGTGTTATTGTATTGTGAGGATAAACTTGTTGATGCTTAAACTTGTAAATCCACTCTAGTGAGAGTTGTATTGTGTTCTTCAAAAATTCCAAAATTTGTAACAGTTTGATCCTAAACAGTAGAAAGGATCGGATTTACTCTTGAACCCGTAAAAGGAGCGGTGGTGTAACAGTTGGGCTCTAATCCGTGGAAAGAGTCGGAAAGATTTTATTCAAATTCCCAAGAGGCGCTTGGGGAGTGGAGTAGGTCGAGTTTGACCGAACCACTATAAAAATTACGGTGTCTTCTTCTCTAACTCTTTCCTTTTTATTTTTGCAATTAATTTAAGCAATTTATTGTATGTTTTAGTTTGTTCTTATTTATTTGCTAAAATTTGATAGAATTAAATTATCACATTTTTTGTCATATTATTTGTTGCATAATTTGAATTTTTCTTATTATTTATAAAAAGTGTATTAACTAGTTTAATTAGGTTAATTTGAAAAAAAAGTTTAATTAAACCCTATTCACCCCCCTCTAGGGTTGCCATATTGATCCGACAATTGGTATCAGAGCGGGCTGCTCTTCTTGAAATATTTATTTCTTGATAAACTTAATTGTTTTTGAGCTATGACAACTTTAGGTTTTATCCCTTTTATCGATAGGCAATCTATTACAAAGCCTCCTTTCTTTAATGGTACTAATTATAGTTATTGGAAAAATAGAATGAGATTTTTCTTGTTTTCTATTGATTATGATTTATGGGATATTGTTGAGGAAGATTTTAAAATTCCAACAAAAGATGTTAATGGTGTTAGCACTATAAAACCTAAGGAAGAATGGTCAATAAATGAAAAGAAAAGCATGCTCTTTAAATGCCAAAACTATTAATTGCTTATTTTGTGCTTTGAATGAAGTTGAGTATAATAGAGTGTCTATTTGCAAAACCGCTAAAGAGATATGGGATAAATTAGAAATTACTCATGAAGGAACTAGTCAAGTAAAAGAAACAAAGATTGACATGTTAATTCATCAATATGAAATGTTTAAAATTGATGAAAATGAAGCTATTTTCGATATGTTTATTAGATTTACTAACACTGTCAATGCTTTAGAAGAACTTGGGAAAAAGTACTCAAATCTTGAGAAGATAAAGAAGCTATTATGGTCTTTGCCTAAACAATGGGAGCCTAAAGTCGCCGCCATTCAAGAGGCAAATGATCTCAAATCTCTCTCCATTGATGAACTCATGGGCTCGTTGTTGACGCATGAGATAAAGATCAAGAAAAACATGGAGGATGAGAAGAAAAAGAAAGAAAAGAGTATAGCTTTAAAGATCATCTCTTTAGAAGTTGACTCCCAAGATGAAGACGACCTTGATGAAGATGATGTTGCCTATTTTTCACGTAAGCATAAGAACTTCATTAAGAGAAAGAAGCAATTCAAGAAGCATCTCTCCAACCAAAAAGAGTCAAAAGGTGAAAAGAACAAAAAGGATGAGGTAATATGCTATGAATGCAAGAAGCCAGGTCATATTAGAACCGATTTTCCTTTTCTCAAATCATCCAAGAAATTCAAGAAGAAAACAATGAAAGCTACTTGGGATGATAGCGATGAAAGCGAAAGTGGGAGTGATAATGAAGAAGTGGCCAATTTTTCCTTCATTGCTTATAGTGACAAAGAGGATGAACAAAATGATGAGGTTTGTTTGAAAGCCTCTAAAAAAAACAAGTGGTACTTGGATAGTGGTTGCTCGAGGCACATGACGGGAGACCCATCCAAGTTTGTCTCTCTCTCCAAAAAGAATGGAGGTCTTGTAACCTTTGGTGACAACAAGAAAGGTAAAATAATTGGTAAAGGTAGTATAGGTAATGAATCTTCTATTTTAATCGAAAATGTACTTTTGGTTGATGGTTTGAAGCATGATTTACTTAGTATTAGTCAATTGTGTGATAAAGGCTTTAGAGTTGTGTTTGATAAAAAGAATTGCATCATTGAAAATGCTAGTGATAGAAAAGTTATATTTGTTGGAAATAGAGATGAAAATGTTTATACTATTGATTTGAATGATTGTCCTATTAATGATAAATGTTTATCGGCTTTGCATAATGATTCTTGGTTATGGCATAGAAGACTAGGACATGCTAGCATGCACTTAATTTCAAATATTTCCAAAAATTCTTTGGTTAGAGGTCTTCCCAAATTTAAATTTGAAAAAGACAAAGTTTGTGATGCTTGTCAAATGGGTAAGCAAACTAAGTCCTCTTTCAAATTTAAAAATGTAATATTTACAACTAGACCCCTTTAACTATCACACATGGACTTATTTGGCCCTTCTAGAATTGCTAGTTTTGGAGGGAACTATTATGCCTTTATGATAGTTGATGATTTTTCAAGATTTACTTGGGTTTTGATGCTAAAAGATAAGGATGATGCTTTGAAAAGCTTTTCTAGTTTTGCAAAAGGAGTTCAAAATGAAAAAGGTTTTTTTATTTCTAATATTAGGAGTGATCATGGAGGAGAATTTGATAGTAATGCTTTTGAAATTTTTTGTGAAGAAAATGATTTTTCTCATAATTTCTCCGCTCCAAGAACTCCTCAACAAAACGGTGTAGTTGAAAGGAAAAATCGTACTTTGCAAGAATTTGCTAGATCAATGTTGCATGAGTATGGTTTACCTACATACTTTTGGGCGGAAGCCGTTAGCACCGCTTTTTATATTTTAAATAGAGTTTTAATTAGACATTCTTTAGATAAAACTCCTTATGAACTTTGACATAACAAAATTCCCAATATTGGATATTTCAAAGTTTTTGGTTGCAAATGTTTTATTTTGAATAACAAAGAAAAACTTGGAAAATTTGATTCTAAGACGGATGTTGGTATTTTCCTTGGCTATTCCTCTACTAGTAAAGCTTATAGAGTTTTCAATAAAAGAACTTAAGTAATTGAAGAATCTATGCATGTAGTATTTGATGAATCTTGCAATGTTATTTCTAATGAGCCTATTTATAATGATGTTTTACAAGGAAATTTTGGAGATTTACTTGTTAGTGACAAAGGCAAGGAAACTGTTTCAAGTAAGCAAAAGGTGAACTTAATCGAAAAGAACGAAGTTAGTTCTTCATCCATGCCTAAAGAGTGGAGGTATGCTCCTTTTCATCCCAAAGACTTAATTCTTGGTGATCCCGAACAAGGTGTGAAAACCCGTTCCTCTCTTAATATGTTTAATAATCTTGCTTTTGTTTCTCAAATTGAACCAAAAGTTATAAAGATGCTGAAAATGATGAATTTTGGATTTTAGCTATGCAAGAAGAGTTAAATCAATTTGAAAGGAATAAGGTTTGGGAGTTAGTCCCTAGGCCCTCTCATGCTTCTATAATTAGAACTAAATGGGTCTTTAGAAATAAAATGGATGAAAATGGAAACATCATTAGAAATAAAGCTAGATTTGTAGCTCAAGGTTATTTTCAAGAGGAAGGAATAAATTATGAAGAAACTTTTGCACCTGTTGCTAGATTAGAAGCTATTAGAATGTTGCTTGCTTTTGCTTCTTATAAGAATTTCATTTTGTATCAAATGGATGTGAAAAGTGCATTTTAAAATGGTTATATCATGGAGGAAGTTTATGAAGAACAACCTCTGGGGTTTGAAAGTTTTGATTTTCCAAATCATGTCTATAAGTTGAAAAAGGCTCTTTATGGCTTAAAACAAGCTCCAAGAGCTTGGTATGATAGATTTAGTAATTTCTTGCTTGAGAATGGATTTAAAATGGGTAAAATTGATACTACTCTTTTTATTAAGACTAAAGAAAATGATATGCTTTTAGTACAAATATATGTGAATGATATTATTTTTGGTTCTACTAATTCATCTTTGTGTGAAGAATTTTCTAAGTGTATGCATAGTGAATTTGAGATGAGTATGATGGGAGAACTTAGCTTCTTCCTTGGACTCCAAATCAAACAACTCAAGGATTGTATTTTCATAAGTCAAGAAAAATACACAAGGGATTTGCTCAAAAGGTTCAAATTCAATGAAGGTAAAATTGCAAAAACTCCTATGAGCACATCCACTAAGCTTGACAAGGATGAAAAAGGTAAGTGTGTGGATATAAAAACTTATAGAGGTATGATTGGATCTTTATTTTATTTAACCGCCAGTAGACCCGATATTATGTTTAGTGTATGTCTTTGTGCTAGATTTCAATCTTGTCCTAAGGAATCACATTTACATGCTGTTAAAAGAATTTTTAAATATTTGTTTGGTACTATTGATTTAGGCTTATGGTATCCTAGAAATGTTGAATTTAATTTGGTAGGATATTCCGATGCGGATTTTGCGGGTAGTTTACTTGACCGTAAGAGTACTAGTGGGACTTGTCAATTTCTTGGTAGTTCCTTAGTTTCTTGGTTTAGTAAAAAGCAAAATTCGGTTGCCTTATCCACTACCGAAGCGGAATATATTGCAGTTGCTAGTTGTTGTGCTCAAATTCTTTGGATAAAACAAAATCTTTGTGATTTTGGATTAAAGTTTGATAATGTGCCTATATTTTGTGATAATACTAGTGCTATTAATTTGATATTAGGCATCACTTTATTAGAGAACATGTGCAAAATGATAATATTACTCTTGAATTTGTAGGCTCTAATAATCAATTAGCGGATATTTTTTCCAAGCATTTGAATGAAGAAAACTTTTGCAAAAATAGGCTTGAGCTTGGTATTATTCGTTGTAATGCCTCTTGATTTTATAATTTTACTTGTTAAATCTTTTAGAAGGCATTTTGATAGGGGGAGATATGGAAAACATGTGTTAATATTCTTAGGGGGAGTTGTGCTAAATTTATGTTCATGTTTTTAAGGGAAACATTTATGTAGTACTAAATTTTTCTTAATTATTCTTTTTGATAATTTCAAAGGGGGAGAAGTTTAAGAAAAATATGCTTAAATTTGTTATGATTTTGATTGTATTAATTAGGGGAAGAATTTATTTTTTTTTTGAGTGAATTTTAAGAATGATCTTTATGGTGATATGTTGAATTTTATTATGTGTTACATATGGTTTACATGTATTTCAAGCTATTTTTCTTGAATGGTTTGTCATCATAAAAAAGGGGAGATTGTTGGCTTTTTGGCCCTTAATCTCAAATTAATTAATTTTAATTAATTAATTAATCAATATTTTGATGATAACAAACTCAATTCTTAATTACTGAAAATCTTAGTGATTTAATATGTCCATAGTGTAGAGCTCAGAACAACGATTCCAACACCTCTTGAATCACTCAAATCGGAGCTAAAACGAAGACGATATGACCGAAACAAATCTATAGAGAAAATACCGTGGTGGATGACGTGACATAACTAGACCATTTGCATGTAGACATGTGGCAGCATATTGGTTGAATGGTGGATCATTAAGAGATTAACATATGATGAATTTTTGATTTTTGGATTGATTTAAAATAAAAAATTGAAATTAAAAAGTAATTTAAAAGGAAAATAAATTTAATATTATTTTATGTTTGTGTCTAACGACCAGTTTTTTACCTATGGTATGTTTTTTATTTTTGGATTGACTTTAAAAAGAATGAATTTAAAATGAAAATGAATTAAAAGGAAAATGATTTTAATATTATTTTATGTTTGTGTCTAAGGGCTAGATTTTGAATCTTTTATACTAGGTAATCTAGTATCCTTATGCATGAAGATAATCAATTCGGTCGTTGTGGTCGGACTCTATTATGGATTTCTTTTTGACATATGATATGTTTTTTTTTTTATTTTTTGGATTAATTTTAAAAAGAAAATGAATTTCAAAAGAAAAGGAATTTAATATTATATTTTGTTTGTATCTAACGACTAGTTTAGTTTAAAATCCCCACCATCGATTTTTCTTTTCCAAAATCCAATGGTCCAAATTAATTGTGATTTCTAAAAGTTTTTCCATTTCTCTATAAACCATCTTCCTCTCCAAATTTTAAACCAACAAATTTTACATTTCATAATCCCAAAACTTAAAAGTTTCATTGTTGCTTTTTTTAAGTTCCAATTTTTTTTCTTTTCATCTTATTCTTGAGAGAGTGTTATTGTATTGTGAGGATAAACTTGTTGAGTGCTTAAACTTGTAAATCTACTCTAGTGAGAGTTGTATTGTGTTCTTCAAAAATTCCAACATTTGTAACGGTTTGATCCTAAACCGTGGAAAGGATCGGGTTTGCTCTTGAACCCATAAAAGGAGCGGTGGTGTAACGGTTGGGCTCTAATCCGTGGAAAGAGTCGGAAATATTTTATTCAAATTTCCAAGAAATGCTTGGGGAATGGAGTAGATCGAGTTTGACCGAATCATTATAAAATTACGGTTTCTTCTTCTCTAACTCTTTCCTTTTTATTTTTGCAATTAATTTAAGCAATTTATTGTATGTTTTAGTTTGTTCTCATTTATTTGCTAAAATTTGATAGAATTAAATTATCACATTTTTTGTCATCTTATTTGTTACATAATTTGAATTTTTCTTATTATTTATAAAAAGTGTATTAATTAGTTTAATTGGGTTAATTTAGAAAAAAAGGTTTAATTAAACCCTATTCACCCCCCTCTAGGGTTGCCATATCGATCCAACACGTACAGTCGAGATGTAGGACGTAGTGGCATCTTAGCCTGTCTGTGGAGTGGGAGACCTCGTCGTCTCAAACATCGTGGAACCCTTCATAGACTGTAATAGAGACAAACTAGTTGACAATTGTGCTTTCATGCTCTCGTGTCCATCTCTAGGTTCAATACACGGGCATCCAAGCTCGATATTGAGCTGTCAATGCTCCGCAGGTACGCATATACACCAGGATCAACATTGCCTCCCTCCCTGTGGCTCGAAACTTCCGGGACAGAACACTCCTCCTCAGGCTCAAGACTACGTCACCCACCAGCACATCATGAAACATATCCTCTCTAGGGGTGTAAGTAGGCTGGTAGATGTGTTGGTCCCCATCAGATTCGTCATCCCTCACTCCACCTTCTGAATTACCCTACTGTTCACCTTCCCCACGTTCTAAACTATTATTATCTGAATTACTGCCACTATATGAACTACTAGAGCTCCTTGAACTCTCGGTATCAGAGTGTTCTTGTCTTACAACCCGTCTATCAATTGGGGTGTCCTGAAATCCCTTCTCAACATCGGACATGACAAGACCCGATTTGAATTTTGTCTGCATTAAGGAACCCAGTAAGATGGTTAGTGTACATTTAACTACCGAATAAACATACTGCTGCTTCATATATTATACTTACATTTTGAGACTAAAAAATGTCTCTTTCGAGTGCTTTGAATGACACCGAGTGGGAGCATGACCACCGTAATATACGAGGAATGGCTACCTTGCTTTTTCGAGTGGCATCGTTCCCTGCTATTGACGATAGGATCTCGTACGTCCACACCTAAATCCAAACAACTCAAATTTATAACTATGTTAATGTTAAACCAAAGATAAAGTTAAGTTAAGGAACATCTATCTGGAATGCTTGGGGAAATCCACGGAGTGAGTACTTCACAACATAATTTTTATTTTCCCTCCCTGTCTCCTTGTATAAACCAACCTTGTCGTTCAGTACAGTCTTCAGGGTGTCGAGTGTCCTCTACCAAATAATTGTACCCCAATCAAGATTGTTGTAGTAGTCTATGTCTTCAACATTGTCAAATAGAGTACGATCGATAACATTCTTTTGCTTGTTTTTACCCATCATTGCAACCTTGTGTAATATATTAGGGTAATTTTCATAGCATCATCGTCATTTTCAAATACCAATATTTTATATTTTTTTTCTAGTAAATTCAAGTGGAATGCATATGAGGTCGACCGACTACAAAAGTACCTTGTAAAAAGTTCTTGTGAGGACTCCTCACTCTGTCCAACTCGCATAGGAGGCCGCCACAAACCAGTGATTAATAAAAAGTCGTCATTCGAAAATGTGATGACCTTTCCTTTGACAAAGAAGCTAATTGAGTCCATTCCTGACTTCTTCACTTCCCTCAATAACATATGGTGGATTAGTGGGCTGTTGAATACAAGTTCAATGTCTAGAAAGTGACCAAAAATTGTTTTCTTGAACATCTCTAACTACCTTCCGGTAAGCTTCTGCTTTACAATCTTGTTGGCATTGGTAACTTGGGCCGGGCAAGTTACTTGCCTGGGAAACCTATCAACTTCACGAATTTTCAAAGATTTTGACATCTTAAATTACTCCTACATTGTATGAACATTCATTTATCAATTAACAGATTCGTACTAAAAAATCACTAACAAAACATACTGTTAAAATCTCGCTAATCTTGCTAATCTCGCTCTCGCCCATCTCGCTAATTTTACTAATCTCGCTCTCGCCCATCTCGCTTTCACTCGTCTCGTTCTAGCCTATCTCGCTCTAGCCCATCTTGCTTTTGCTCGAATTGCTCTATCCCATCTCGCTTTCTCTTGAATCGCTTTATCCCATCTCACTCTCGCAAAACTCGTCCACTACCTTGTCTAACTCTAACTATATCTTCTTCATCCTCAACCAATGCAGAACACATCGAAACCCAAAATAAAAAACAGATGCAACCGATTAAACCCCGAAACTAGTTATGAACGTGACGACCAATCAAATGAAACCAACCTAAACATACGCAACACAACATGGAAGACAAAAATTAAATTCACTAAGCCAGTAGAGAACTTTGATTACGACAGTAGATGGACGATGGTTTTGCAAAGCGAGGTTGAACGACACTTGTACGATAATTTTGAGTAGAGTGGGGCGACCGTTGAGTTTGAGCGAGACTAGAAGGGCATTTTTGTAATCTCAATCGTGATGACATAAGTAGAGGGTCAATTGATATTATTTTTTAAAAATGGGTCATTTGACATTTTGGACCCAAAAATTAGGTCATCCGTACAAAATTTCCATCTTTGGCCATTCTATCAGATTGAATTGTCTAATCATACTTGACTACGCCCAAATATAATTTACATTTATCTTTAAATATTTTAACTTTGATGAGTTGGGATATAAACTAATTTAGGGGTGTTTGGCTCACCAACATCAGTTGAATTGAGTTGTATAATATATCGATTCAATGTTTGGTCCACCAAATTTAAATGTTGGTGGAGCTGAGTTGTATATTTTACCTCACCTCAACTCATCCTCAACTCTCATTTCTTCCAATGTTTTCAATGGCTCCACCATAAGTCACTGTCCGCAACTATAGCTGCCACACTCTGGGACCCAACTCCAGACTACGAACTCACCTTCGATGACAATTCCGACGATCAATTTCAAATTCTGACCACCACCTCCGATGCTTGTGACCCAACTTCGACGTCCACCTTCACGCGACCAACTCCGACTATCAATTTTGGGCTTCAACAACCACCTCTGACAACAAACTCTGATGAACAACTCCGACAACCATCTTCGTAGGCTCCGAAAATCACTTTTGACATTTCCGACCATATTGGACTTTTTCTTTTATGGCAAAAGAGTGCCAACAAGGTATAGTAAATCAAGGTCAGAAAAGAGATTTCACTCAGCATAAGAGCTCATGACAAACTCAAACAAAGGTCACCTTTGATGACCACCTTGAAGCGAGCAACTCCAACGACTAACTCCGAGCTTCGACAGCCACCTCTGACAACAAAACTCCAGCAACTAATTTCAATACCACCTTCATGCAACCAACTTCGAGCTCCGACAACCACATCCGATTACAAACTTTGGTTTCCCATTTATTTAACTATATTCCTCCAGGAAATACAATGAGTTAATTGTTGTTCATTATTCAAATAATAATAATAATAATAAATAAATAAATAAATATTTTTATTATTTTTTTACTTTTTAAAAAATATTTTTCCAAATTAATCCAAACATAAGCTCGTATTATGACAAAAGGATAAGTATCAATTAGAGTTTGGAAGGTGGAAGTAAGTTGTTGAATATTTTCATCAGATAGAAGGTTTGAATGGACGTTTATATAATTTTTCTACGTAAGTAGATTTGGTCATTTGTTGGCCCATGTCATATATAAATTTTCTTTTGTATCATATAACTTAGTAGGATAATGTGACCTTAGTTAACATTTTTTGTGCCAACTATATAATATCACCATTAATAAGATCATTATATTATAACTACATTTTGAAGATATTTTACTTACAACATAAATCCGTTTTTTTTTTTGTTCCAATGAATCAAATATAATTTTGTCCAACTTAACTAGAAACGTTACATGCACAAATTTATAAAATGATTGCTTAAATTAAAAAAATTTAAATTCATGATCCAAAAGTACTAAACTCCAAATCTCATTTCCCAAAACTTCTAACAGCACATCTATACTTTCTTTAAAAAAAAATAAAACAAAGTGTATTCCATAGTTTATTAAAAAAAAATATGTAGAATTATTGAATAAAAAAGTTTTCAAATAAAAATAATCACCACAAAAACATATAATTTATGTCAGAAAAACTGCTCTAGATACTCCTAACATATAAACTCAACTTAGCAGCCCAAATACCAAAAAAACATAGACATAGGGTCTTCATCCTTGTCCACCATTTTATTTTGTACCTACAGATTTTTTTGTTTAATTTATCAGATTTAGGGTGGAGATTCTCACGATGAATTCACGAGAATCTAGTTCTTTACAGAAAATATTGTTCATCATTTAGGTTTTTAGGAATTAAAAAAGAATAAATTTTTTGACCGATTACATGTATGGTACAATAAACCAAATTAATAGCAAAATTAACCGATCCTAAAACTATTTAAGAATATAGAAAAATCTATATCCAACCTATGTAAAAAGACTAGAAAGTTTCTAAGAAAAAATCTTATACGAATGATTGAAAGTCTATCACTGATAGACTATCCGAATTAGAAGACCAATAGTGATAATAAATAGATTCATAGTGTTAATATTATTATCTATTATTGACCGACTTTTATGATTGATAATTTGATTCAACATAGATTTATGTTGTTGTTAATAGAACTATAATTATATTAGAGTTTATATATGTCTATCGCTAATAGATTTGTGTTATTGTTAGAATATATATATAGTTTATGAATAATTATCGTTGGTAGAGTTTATACAATTTTATTTACAAAGTCAATGACTATCATTATAACTGCAATAATGAAGAAAGAGTATTCTTAATAATTTCTTTTTAGTATTAGAAAGTATTATTTATATACTTTTAATTGATTGATAGCCTATCCGCGATAAACTCCTAAATCATAATCGTTTAAACAAAAATTTGAAACTATCATTAGTGGAATTTAGTAGATTTCTTAAATCATAAATAATTTTCTACATCTATAAAATTCTTTAAAAAATTAATTATTTAGACCCATTTTGATAATCATTTTAATTTTAATTTTTTTTAAATTAAACTAATTTTCTTCACATTTTTTTTACCTTGATTTGCATGTTTATCAAGTATAATGGTTAAAATCTTAGTCAAATATCAAAGATAAAAATAAGCTTTTAAAAACAATTTTTTTTTCTTCAAAATTTGGCTTGATTTTTAAAACATTGGTAAAAAGTAGATAATTAAGAAAGAAATTTAAAGGTGAAAGTAATATCTAAGTGTTTAATTTTCAAAAACAAAAACTAAAGATCAAATGCTTATCAAACTAGATCTAACTTTAGAATTAGAGTTCATAGTCTAGAAGTTTTGATTGGATAATGAGGTTGGTTTAAATTGTTTAAATATATATAATTTTTATTATTTTAATTTATCAAATTTAAAAATAAAACTCCCACAATCCATGAGGACGAAGATTAATGGTTGAACATGCACTCCGATTTAAGAGGTTGGAGGTTCAATCCCCCATACCACAATTGTTGTAAAAAAAAAAAAATGGTTGATTGAATCAATTTAATTTTTTATTAAACCTTTTTTCTTAATTATCTTAATTCTACACCTAATTGAAATAAGATAATTATATTATTTTTATGATCATGTTAATTAAAAGCCAAATCTTGAAAAAATTTATTTAATATCTAACCCCTACAAATCAGCCAATCAACTCTCCCAATTAAGAGTTTTGAATCCAAACATCCTAAATTAAACACCGGTTAATAACTAATCAATTCAAAATGCATGGAATAATCTTTAAAATAAACTATAACAAAAATCAATACTAAATTATAAAATAAACATTGTCCAACAATATTTATAACGCTACATAATATTCAACAAAATATTCCTCATATTCCTAACATACAAAAAATTAGAAAATTTAAAAACCAAGACGCCAACAATTTAGCTTTAATCTAAAAAAAATCTACAAATCTATTTCTTAATAAACTTCCAAATAACATTGAACCTATTTGGATTAGGACACCATCCATAATCTAGAAACGTAAATTTAAAAAAGAGAATACAGCTTTTGAAATAAATTATTTGATTAGTTTCCTAATTAAATAAGAAAACGTATTCCTAATCCTAATAGAGAGTGTTCAGTTATAGCGCTTTATAAATAGCATTTTCAACTTCTCCATCTTTGCACTAACAGAATTGTGAACTCTGTAAAGGGAGAAACAAATAAGAGAAAGGGAATTTAGAATAATGGAAATCAACAATAATGGAGGAGATCAGCAGAAACCGGTTGAAACGACGACGGATCAAGTGAAGAAAGTAGATTTGAACGACTGGCTTCCGATTACGCAATCCAGAAAGGGAAACTGGTGGTACTCTGCTTTTCACAATGTCACCGCCATGGTCGGCGCTGGAGTTCTTGGTCTCCCTTACGCCATGTCGCAACTCGGCTGGTACCGCCGTCGCCCTTTCTTCTTCTTTTCTTATTTCTTTCCATAATTTGACCGACCCGATCAACCTTTCTTACATTTTAATATTTTAAGGATAAATTACCAAAATCAATTGTATCCCAAACCCTCCGCCTTTTAATAGCAAAAATTGAGCCCTATCTATTGAAATTTACAGGATTTAAATTTTATCATTTATTATAATTTTGAGGGTCAAATATTAAATCTTATTTTTATCATTTAAAGTTTGAAGGTCTAATTGTGGTCACACGTAGTTTTTAAATACGATCAACTTAGAACCTTTAAATTTGTCTAAAAAGATACACATGAGCTATGTACACATTGTTAATTAATTTTAAGATGAAATATCATGTTATCTAATAGAGTTGTCTAATTACGTATTAAATAGTCTTAAAGCCTTCTAATTTATTAATAAAGATAATAAATATTTTATCCACTAATCTATTGTGTTTGGCCATAGGGGACCAGGAGTGGCGGTGATAGTACTATCTTGGATAATAACATTATACACGCTATGGCAAATGGTGGAGATGCATGAGGTGGTACCGGGAAAGAGGTTCGACAGGTACCACGAACTTGGACAACACGCGTTTGGGGAAAAACTGGGTCTATGGCTGGTGGTGCCGCAACAACTAATGGTGGAAATTGGTGTCAACATTGTATACATGATCACTGGCGGAAACTCTTTGAAGAAGATCCACGACTTGGCTTGCCATGGCTGCAAGCCCATCAAAACCACTTATTTCATCATGATCTTCGCTTCAGTCCACTTCTTTCTTTCCCATCTCCCTAGCTTTAACTCCATCACTCTCGTCTCCCTTGCTGCTGCTATAATGTCATTGAGGTAGCTATCTTTATTAAATTTTTTATTAATTTAAAGAGAGAAATTCTTGAATACATCCTCTTTATGATTGAAGGGAATGCATTGAGATGAGTATAGTTTTGGCTCAAATATTACTAAATAAAGAGCCATAATTAGTCCATCGCAGATGTTGTGTAAATTTTTTTCTTAAATTTTTTTTTTTTATAATTTCATTGTCTTTGACTAAGGTGAAGTATTCCTAATTGAAAAATAACAATGAATATAGCTACGCACTCAAGGATTACTCTTTTGTCACATCGTTCAAAAAGGTCTAAATTCTTTTAAAAGTTGCATTATTATTGATTAGGTTTAAATACGACTTTAATCCTTATTTTTTTAAAGTTCATTTTAGTCCTACACGTTAATATGGTTATTTCAGTCCTTATGTTTTATTTTTATATACATGAAAACTTGGTTATGACTTATATTATTGCAGTTATTCAACTATAGCATGGGTAGCTTCAGCTCACAAGGGTGTGCTACCAGATGTGAGCTATGGGCACAGAGCCTCAACAACAACAGGCAATGTCTTCAACTTCTTGTCAGCCTTGGGAGATGTGGCTTTTGCATTTGCAGGCCATAACGTGGTGCTTGAGATTCAAGCCACCATCCCTTCCACACCGGACCGCCCATCCAAGAAGCCCATGTGGAAAGGCGTGGTGGTTGCTTATTTGGTGGTGGCACTCTGCTATTTCCCCGTGGCGTTGGTCGGCTACTTGGTGTTTGGTGACTCTGTTCAGGACAACATCCTTATCTCCCTCAACCGACCTACATGGCTCATCATTGCTGCTAACTTGTTCGTTGTCATTCATGTCATTGGTAGCTACCAAATCTTTGCTATGCCTGTTTTTGATATGTTGGAGTCTTTCTTGGTTAAGAAAATAAAATTTGAGCCTTCTCGTGCCCTTCGTTTCATTACTCGAACTACTTATGTTGGTACGTACAATTAATTCTCTCTTCTTAAATATCTTTATTTTTAATCATATTTGTGGACTAAATTTTTTTAATGGAAAATTCTTTTGACATCTTTCTTTGAATATCTTAATTATTTTTTGGTATGTGTGATGAGAGTTGGATATATAGAGATAGTTGATATGCACTTAAGTATTCTTCATTTTTTATTCTCTCTTTCTCTCTCCTATTTGTCAAAAACTTAAAAATTGAGTGGTCATTTTAGGCATAATTTCTTTTTTTTTTTTTGTTTCAATTTGAAGTTTATATCCCGCCTGAATGTAACTCGAAAGTCAGACTTCGTAAAACACTATGAGTGGAGTCCAGTGATGTTTAGAACTAGGTGATTTATCTTGGGAAAGTAATGTTTCTATACTCATGATTATATATATAATAATAGAAAATGTAACGTTTTTCCCCTTACAATTGAAATGTTGTCAAGAAAAGATGTTTTTTTTTTTTTTTTTTTTGTCTATTTTGTTAAATTAAACGGTTTGCCAAATGAGTACTGTTAAACTAATATATAGCATGTGTTAGTGACCGAGAGGTCTCAAGGTTTGAATTAAAGCTGCCTTATTATACTTGATTTTAAATATTTTATAATTTTCCTCTTATGTTTGATGATAAATTATTTTGTTGTTGTAGCACTTACTATGTTCATTGCTATGACGTTCCCTTTCTTTGGTGGACTTCTCAGTTTCTTTGGAGGCTTTGCATTTGCTCCCACGACATACTATGTAAGCTAATCAAACAATATAATCCTTTATATATTCTAAATTAGGCTGTTTAATTTCCTTGAAAAGGTCATGCCAATATAAAATCTCTTGTATCTATTTGACGTGTTTTTAATTTTGCAGTTGCCTTGCATTATGTGGCTTGCCATAAAAAAGCCAAAACGTTATAGCCTTTCTTGGTTTATTAATTGGGTAAAGTGCTTAAAATTTTCCCTCTACATTTTAATTAATTTATTATACATATCAGAAATTAATTTGATTGGGGTTAATTAATAATTTTGTGAAATTTCAATCTCAGATATGCATAATTATTGGAGTGTTATTGATGGTGCTGGCCCCTATTGGAGCACTAAGGAATATCATTCTTCAAGCCAAGACCTTCAAATTCTACTCTTGATGCCTGATGCCTGATGCCTGATGCCTTCATCTCAACTTAAATGCTCCAACTCTTCGGGTCTCAAATTCAATTGAGTTGTAAATGCTTTTTAGGCAGATTCTCCAACATGGCTTTTTTATTTATTTCTTTTTTTTTCGCTTCCTTTTGGTTGTTAGATAGTTTATATTAGTTTAAGCTCAAATTAATTTGTTAATTTTCCTTATTAAAGTTTATATATTCATCTTCTTAATGGTTGTCTTCTGATTTGGGTGTGTTTTTTATTAAATTTAAAAAGGAGATGAATCTTCTAAGTCACTATGAAAATCGAGTTTACGTGATTAAACCCAAACTCATTTAAGAAACCGAACAGGATAAATGGAGCACGAATTAATTTTAGGGTAAAGAAGTATTTTCTTGATACCAATCTTCAATATTTAAATACTTTATCCTACATCGGATTGCTTTTGAAAGTGTTAAGAATGATTACATAAAAATCAACTATTTTGAGTGTTTAGTGAGATTATTGTGCATTAAATTGTTAAAATCACTTTTGATCCTACCTTATGTACTATTCTTGTAGAATCAACCCTTATTTCCTACAAATTTTTAGCTTTCAATTTAGTTCACACAACCCATTTGATAGGCTAGATTTTCAAATGCATCAATTCAATCGTATCAATTTTTTCTTTAAACAATATCATATCTTTTATGTTGGAGATTTGGTTTGTTGACTTTATTATTTTCTATAAGACAGTGATTCTGTAGATGTCTTAAATAAAGTCTTAACATCCAACATCAAAATATTTCTTGTAGAATATTTTTCTTATCTGAAAAGAAAAATATTTGTTTGTGATATTTAGTCCGATTTGTTCCTTTTTTTAAGTGCGACTTTCTATTCCAAATAAGGACTTATTTCCTTGATAAAATTCTATTATTTAAAGTGAGTTTTCCAATCCCTTTAGGGTTCTCGCATTTGTTTAATTGAGCAAGACGTTTTTTGTACTTTGGCCAAACTATTTTACATCATGTTCTTGCTCGTTTGCTCAGTATTTCGTTATGCATGTTCTTCATCTGTTGAGTGCAACACTTTGAAGAGCTTTATGGTCCTAGAGGGAGCCTAAGCCACTCTTACTTTATAACACTGTTTATTGTTTAATACTGACTATTTCAAAGCGACGACTTAGGAAAATTGACCTTAATCTTGAGCTAACTATGAACTCCTGTTTATTCGGGATTATCCTGCATGGGTGAGGGTTGGCTTTTAGCCTCCCATTTTAGGGGTAAGACCAGGTAGATGGCTAGGGACATAGGGTACAAAATGGAATTTACTTTTACCCGCTTTCAGGGATAGTAGAGAGGTTGTTCCCTTAAGTGCTGATTCCAGCAAGGGGCCCTACCCTCTCATTGGCCCGAGAGAGACTTGGTTTAGTGATTGGATCACAAACCAATTGTTCATTAGAGGATCAATGGGACTTAAGAAGCAAGATGTAATATCTGGGGTAAAACAACTTTTGACCTAGTCGTTATTACGAACCACTTGTGAAGAGTTAACTTTTATATTGAGTGGATATAATACATTTACAATGAGGGGAGTACAACTATTGGGCTTTAGTGGAGTGACCCGGTAGTTTATGAATGATGGTTAATTAGGTTAAAGAGTTTAGCCGTTAATCGTGGATCGTTGGAGCCCATAATCTATAGGTCCATGAGATCCCCTACTAGCTCATATCCGACTAAACCTTAGAACAATGTGACGAACAAATTTAAAATGTTCAAATTCGGCTTTTAGAGCAAAGTGTTAAATATATACGATATATTTAATCTTATGTTTAATTGTGAATTAAACATAAAGAGAGAGAAAATAGGAGATATTTAAATAAGATTTAAATATCAAGATTATAAATAGTGATTCATATTGATTGGAATTTTTGTTGGATTTAATATTAAATTGAATTAATTAAATTGTTTAATTAATTATTTAATATTAATTTAATTTTAAAATTTATTTTTAGAATTAAATAGAATTGGTCAAAATTGTATGAACAGTCAAATTGTTGACTAGGTAAAAAATGCTATTGAAGTCAAATTGTTGACTTTTGATTTTTAAGAGTCAAAAAGTCAAATTTGTTGACTTTGGACTTTGAGAGTCAAACTTTGACCAAGTTAGTGGAAAAATCCAACATTTGTGTGTGGGAAATGTCAACTCTTGCATGACTAAGCGTTGTCTTCGTTTAAAGACACTTCCCCACTAAATCGCACTTTGAGTTAATGGATTTTTTAGTGTCAAATTCTCATCAAACTCAAGTTATGGTCTTTAAAAGAGAGTGTTTATTGTTTTTCAAAAACTCTTGGTCATAGTGGAATTGGATGAGATTAATCTCTTAATAATTTTCTCTCTAAGACTTAACATTTTTCCTCTCTAAATTAGTTACTCACCGGATCTCACCATCCTATTTTAAAGTCGAAGAATAGTTAGGAAGACTCTCGTGGTGGTCTACGAACCATTCATGAAAAGATTGGAGCTAATTTGGGGAGAAGATTCAAAGTCTACAAAAGTTGTATTCTTTTCCCCTTTTATTTGTTTCTATTGCATGTTTATCTTTGTAATTAACCTAATTAGAGTACTTTAGATCCGTTTTTCTTTCGCTGCGCATATGTTCGTTCCATCAAGTGGGTACTTTTTAATCTATTTGACATATAATATGTAATATGAATGCAAAAAATAATTTAATACATCTATCTAATGAATAAATAAATTAATTAGTAAAAATTGGACCGATTTTGGTACCCTAATATAAAATTAATTGATTAAATTGATATAACTAATATATTAATTTAATTAATGAATAAATAATTAAAATTACAAAGAGAATTAGGTTAAAATCACCCAGCCTGCTTCTTGTACGCGTCGCCTTGAGTCCGTCAAAACTCAGAGCGTCACAACGCTGAGGCCAGCGTTGCAATGCTACAATTACTACTCAACGCCTCAACCTTTCTACGTTGCAAAGCTACGATAGCAGCATCATGATGCTGATTGATAGAACACTCCCATTCTGCACGATTTCTACTCTGAACTCGCCCCAAACACTTCCATTTCTTCCCGATCTCTTTAGCAACCATTACTCTATCGATGAACACGAACTTACAGACTTAAAGTAAGAATTAAATTGCCCAAAAATATAGTGGGCCCTTAAAGTTAATCAAATTAAAAAGTAATCTAGTTCAAAAATCGAAAACATCCTATTTTACAAACCAATATTCAAACGTTCCATAATGCAAAATATGAAACACAGTTCTAAATTATTTTGTTTCGAAAAATACGATGAATGTAGATGCAAGGAATTCGCTCTGATACCAAATGAAGGAATGAGATCGAATCCCATAACGGAAGCATTGTGTTAGAATGCCTTGCATCCCGCAAATTGATTTTACATTAAACAAAATCATTATACAAAACAGAATATATAAGCATGTAAATCAACATGCATTAGGGAAAAGATTAGAACGATTCTTATCTTTGCAGATTCTCTAATGTCACGAACAAGCCTCTTTAAGGTTCAAACAAATGGATCTCCAAACGGTCTTGATCACGAACAACTCCTTAAGCAATCTCGATCATTACCGCGAGAGTAACCTCGTTGTTCTCTTAAGATTCCAATAGTGGATAGATGGTATCAAACTATTAGGAGAACGAGAGGAGAATAGGGTTTCGGAGAGTATAGAGGCTTAAATAAAATTCTGCACAGTAACACTAAGGTGTTGTATATTATCAGAGTTTCTCTGCAATGAGACTGTATGAGAATGTGTATATTATATCTTCCCAAAGGGCCATAGGGAGGTCCTTATATAGAGAAAGGGTCAAGCCCTTTTCCTAATATTTTTCTTTTCTATAATTAATTAAATAATACTTATTTAATTATTTAGTCCATTTAATTAATTAGTTGAATTAAATAATACTTATTTAATTTTTGTTTGCACAATAATTAAATAACTATTTATATATTAAACCCAATTTAGTTTATATATTTAATTATTATATGCATCCCATGTATATGTGCAAAACCTCTCTATTAATAAATTCTTTATGAATCTAATTCACTTGAATTAATTAATTTGAATCTTATTCAAATATTACTTTCCAAATATAGATCATATCCATAATTAATTATATATTAATCACATTAATATATGGTTTCCTTAAATTAATTTGAACAATTCAAATTATTTCTCTTAAGTATCCTCTGTGAGCTAACGAGAGGACTTGGTGGACCTGTAGATCAGAAGCTCCAACGATATGAGATTAGTTAGCTAAACTCATCAACTAAATTAATCAATATTCGTTAAATGTGGTACACTCCACTAAAGACCCATAACTGTACTCTTCTCACTACAGATATATTTTTGTGTCCACGAATATAGACCAATGCCAACAAGTTAGTCCTTCACGAGTGTTTTTAACTCCAATTGGGTAAAATTACCGTTTTACCTTTGGGTTACCTTTGACTTCTTAAATACCAATGTTCCTATAATGAACAACTTGTTTATGGTTCAACCAATAAACAGAAACCCCTCTTAGGCCAACGAGAGGGTAGGGCCCTTTGTTAAGTTCTGGAGAAACTACTTAAGGGAACACTCATCTACTTACCTTTAAGGTGAGAAGGAGTGAATTACTTCTTGTATTATTATGTTTCTAACTCCCCACTCGGTCTTGTCCCCAAAATGATAGGCATATTGGGTTGGTGATCTGACCACCCTCACCCATATAAATCAAAGGACAATCCTTCGTGAACAGGAGTCCATAATATACTCAGGATTAAGACTAAGTCCTCTAGGTCATCCTATTGAAATAGAATCCTAACTAGTCAACGTTGTTACATCCAATGGTTACTATTTCGTGGTCCAATCTTATGCAAACTCATTGCATAGAATATCCCCACTTGTGTGTCACCTACATGAACACATTAGATCATTACGTTTGTATCAAATACAAAGTGAGTTGTATCCATAGTGTTACTAGGATAAGGTATCTAGCCTTATCCTTATACTGTAGACCCTTTGGGCTATATCTTGAACATTGATCCCTGTATGTCTTCACATACAATTCAAGGTTTATAAGACAGCCTTGGATGTTAGTTTATTGGATTTAGGGTTATTAAGACAAAATAGACAACAATAAAAACAATAAAATTTATTGATTTAACATCTAGAACTCTTTATTGATGGCGATCAATTAATAACATTTACGAATATCTACTAGTTTTAAGGAATAAAACCCAATAAGAAGAAGCTTCCACCGTGCTTCCACTTGTAAATAAAGCTCATAACCAAAGTTGTTGGTGTGTATGCCTTAATTGAGAAAATCAACCTTCCTTGTATAGTGTTTGGTATAAAGTAGGTGCCGTTAATCCTGTCTACCCAAAACAAATGAAGTTTATTTGTACTCTAACTACAACTAGAACTAACACATAGTAATAGTGGAAGTAAGAGGTCGATCCCAAGAGAACCGCTAATAATTGGCCTAAAAATTGACTATTTGAATTCCTAAATGCAAAAGATTAAATAAGGGGTTTTGTTTGTTTTAAGAACTAAAAGAAACTAACTAAGCAAAAGACAAGAATTGATATGGAAAATTCATTGTTGAGAGAAATAAGAAAGAGAATGTGAGATAAAATTCAATGAAATGAAATATTGGGGATTTTATATAACTAGGAAATTCTATCATTTACTTAATAAGAAATCATGCAATTAGATTAATCAATAGTTCATTAAGAATAAATTCCTAATGCCCTAATTAGCTAATTTTACAATTAACCTTAATCTAGGTCTCAATTGCTGCTTAAAGACATTTCACAACTAATCCCTAAATTGCATTAAACTCATGGGTTTTCTTAACTATTCCAAACTTGAAATCAAAAGAATGAAAATTCAAGATTGATTACATGAATGTTCTAAATTAATAGATTATTTAAAGAAAAGAGGAAAAGGAGTCCACATTTTCTATCAAGACTACTAATTCTTGCAACTACAATTACTATTTTGTTATAGAACCATGTAATTTTTGCATACAAAAATTGATTAATCTTGATTCATCAGTTCAATCTTAATCAATTTTGTTCTAAATCTCAGCAAGAACATTCAAAAGAAAGTAATTACATGAAAGAAAGTTCAAGAAAAGTCTCAAGAAAAGTCTCAAGAAAAGTCTCAAGAAAATGCCTAATTATATAGTACCCCAAGAAAAAGATTTACCTACTCATGGAAGTTGAAGTTATTTAAGCATTCCATTGGTGGTTGCATGTTGAGACAAGTCTGAGTACAAAATTGACTTAATCTCACAGAAAAATTACAAGAATCACTCTCTAAAAAAAATGGGTTTTTCTTCTTCTAAGTTTTTCTCTCAAGAAAATGATGGAATTTCTAAAAAAATGATCTCTCTTTGATTTTCTGAAGAACTGAACTCTTTTATATCAGCAGGAAGTCATCGTGAAACGCATGGTTTGATTGAGTCAAAATCCAAAAAGAAGAATGAGCGCATCGAGTTTTTTGTTTAATTCTCGCTCCTCGATACTCGACAGTCAATACTCAATCTTCGACGCTGTGGATGCTCTTTACTTGAATACCTTAACTCGATGTAAAATGAATCAAACAAAACTCGATGACTCGATGCAAGACGGCTTGATACTCGATAGTCTTTACTTGATGCTATTTAACAGTATTCTATTAAATACTCGGTGCTTGATGATCCAACAGCCTTACTCGATGTTCTCCTGAGTGTTTACTTGATTCTCTTCCTTTTGTTGATTTTCTTGGTCATTTTTAGTCTTTTTGGCACAATTTTCTTGTAATGACTCCAAAATACTTTAAAGATCGTTTTACCAACAAAATTAGCAATTAAGACAAATAATCAACATAATTTTGGGGGAATTAATGTAGAAAATGTACATCCTTTAAAAACCTATCATATAGGTTGCGCTAATTTCTCTGTTGTGATCCCTAAAAATATCACTACATTTATCTTTGGCTCTATTGATGATGTTACTAAAGTTAGTTCTATTAAGTTTGATGTTATATGGAAGAATCTTGATGGTAGTGTTGTGCTTGAAATGTCTATTATTTGTCTAGAAAGTCCTGTATTGAAAATATTGTTTTGTCTGATTTCAACCATTCCTAAAGTCTTGGTTTTTTATATTTTGCAGTTGGCTTTCATTGTTTTGTAAGTCAAACAAAAGAGGGAGAATGAGTTTGGTTCAGCACGCTGGTCCTTCAACGCTTTATCTTCTGCTGACGTGTTTTGTTATTTGGTTTGTTTTGCCTTAAAAAATATCAACCAAAGAGGGAGCTTGTTGGAGATTTAATTGGTTGGCTTTATATTTTTCTAAGGCATTGGTTTCTGCAGTCGTCTTAAATAAAGTCTTAACATTTATTTGTGATATTAGAGTATTTTCCTATAGAATATTTTTCTTATCTGGAAATTTTGGGCTGTATTATTCCATCCAATATTTTCCTTTGTTGAAGCCTAACTTTTCTTTTCCAAATGGAGATTTATTTCCTTTCTTGGATTGAATTATTAAAGGAGAATTATGTTGACATTTAAGGTTGCTCTTTTGTTAATTGAGCAAGTCGTTTTCTATTTTGTGGCAGAATTGTTCATCTTGATGTTCTTGCTCTTTACTCACTACATTATGTTGTGCACCATCGTTGTGTGAATCATTCAAGAACGTAAAGATTATTTTGTCTTAGGGAGAGCTTAAGACACATTTGAAGATAAGAGATTCTCGGTCTTAGCGGGAGCCTAAGACTCAGCTTCGGAGAAGGAGTTCTCCATCTTAGGGGGATCCTAAGATTCATAAGTGAAGGGAGTTCGCTTACTTGAGGGGAAGATAACAACGTTGAGAGGAGTCTCACACATTGTCGGAAGCCGAAGTGTTCAACACTAATATTACCAAACTTAGGGGGAGCAATAAGTACATTTGAGAAGGAGTCTCACATCTAGGGAGAACCTAGTTGATCAATGAGTAGAGCTCTACGTGAGTCGCTGTAGTAGTTTTGTATTATAGATAAGTATTGCATTATAAACTGCATAACTCTTTAATATTAATGGATTATCTTTCTCGAGCACATTGCCCCTCAGACGTAGGTGGATTTCACCGAACTAGGTTACCAACTTCTGTGTCTCTTTAACTGCTTACCTATTGTTGGTATTTTGTTGTTACATTGGTTGTTAGTGCTTTCCTTTTAACATTTGTGTTTGTGTGACGAGTCATCTCGGTGCTTCACCCATCATTTTGGAATTTATAATTTTTTCCTCAATAAATCTGTCGTAGGGAAGAACAATATTGAACAAAGAAATTATAATCCTATCTTTTTCAAGAGTTAACCCTGATATTGACCTATGCAAACACCATTCATACGGGGATGCATCAAAGATACCTCAAGGCTAAGCATGAATCTCACAATGTCAACTAATGATGGAGACCGTGGAATATATTGACATACATCCTCCTTCCACTTACTATAAATACTTTCTCTAATTCATATTGATATTGACCCACGCAAACACCTTTTATAGAGTGATGCATCAAGACACCTCGTAGTCAAGTATGAATCTCACGGTGTGAATTATCCGAGAACGGGGGAGAATAAGACATATCATATATATCACTATCTTGTTGGGTTTTATGTCCTAAAAACTCGTAGTTTGTAAAATGATAAATATTTTCTATAATCAATAAACTTGTTATTGATTTCATAAATTGTATGAAAGTCTAAATCCAATAAACTAAGACCCATGACTATTGTATGAGTACTTGAACTTTATGTGGAGACATAAGAGTGGATCAGGTTCGAGTAAATAGTCAAAATGATCTATGGTACATGAATGAGGTTGGGTACCTTATTCTAGTAACACCATTGGATGCGGCCTACTCTTTAGTTGTTACAAAGAGTTGTAAAATGCTACATACGATGTGATCCTAATTCGTACATATTATGACATGAGGAGTGGGGGCGTCCTATGCAATGAGTTTGCATAATATCAGGACCAAGAAATAAGTCACTCTTACTTTATAATGTTGTTTATTGTTTAAGACTGACTATTTCACCTAGATGACCTAGGTAACTCGATCTTAATCTTAAGCTAACTATGAACTCCTGTTTATTCGGGATTGCCCTTAGATTTGCATAGTTGAGGGTTGGCTCAACAGCGCCGGCTCAATAAGACTCCCATTTCAGGGATAAGACTGGATAGATGGCTAGGGACATAGGGTGTAAGGGGAAGTTCACACCTACTCAATTTAGGGATAGGAGAAAGGTTGTTCTCTCAAGTACTGAATCCAGGTCTTGAACAAGGGGCCTCACCCTCTCATTGGGCTCACAGAGTTTGATTTAGTGATTGGATCACAAACCAGTTGTTCATTAGAGGATCAGTAGGGACTTGAGGAATAAGACATAATCTCGGGGGTAAAACAAATATTTGACCCAGCCGTTATTGCGAACAACCTATGAAGGGTTGACTTGCTGATTATGGTTAAATCATGTGGACATAATATATCTACATTGAGAAGAGTGCAACTATGGGCTTTAATGGAGTGACCAATTAGTTAACGAATGGAGATGAATTTCGTCTAATGAGTTTAGTCAATTCATCTTGGATCATTGGAGCCCATGATCTGTAGGTTCGCGAGGTCCCCCTACTAGCTCGTAATGGACTAGCTCTAGAATAGCGTGATAAATTAATTTGAAACGTTCAAATTAGAATTAAGGGAATTAGTAATTATATGAGATACATTTACATGTTTAATTTTAGAATTAAACGAAATGGGAGAATTTATATATATTTAAATATGATTTAAATATATAAAGATGGATATGTGTTAAAATTAATTTAATATTTGATATTAAATTAATTAAGTTTTATTTAATAATTAATTTATGAAATTAATTAAAATTCTCAGTTTTTAAAATCAAAATTATATTTTTTGAGATAAAATTGAAAAAGAAAAAAAAAAAACAAAACACTAAATGGAAAAAAAAGTTTTTCCATTATCCATCTTTGTAGTTGCTCACACATGAAGCATTTGCTTTGGCTTTGTCTTCTTCAAGCATGAGCTGCAACTCATGCAACTCTTTTCTTTGAATGTTGATCTGCATTATAATAAAAAGACTGGAGTGAAAATCGGGCATGCAATCTATAGAGATTTTGAGAGAAAATTTGGTTTGAAGAAAGAGTTATTCAGCTAGTTTTTTGCAGTGAGCATTTCTCCTTCTACTCTTGATTCAAGCTTGTTTTGAGCCCCACAACTCAATCTAAAGCACCAAGAGAATAGTGGGGAAGATCTTGAGGTGGTTTACAATAAGATTTGGAGAAGATAGCAGCTGGTGAAGGAGCTTTGAAGAAGTTCTACAAGAGGTATGTCTTGAATAACTCATTTGTTTCTATAAAATCATACTTTATGTTTTGCCAAAATTAGTGAATTTGAGTGCTTAGATGATCCTTGTGTTTTCGCTACTATTGATAGAATCCTACAATTAATATCAGAGCATCAAATAAGCATTCAATTTGGTTTAATTTTGATTTGGTGGGTGTTTTATATGAGAAATATGAAACTGGTGCACTGATATGGTTTTCTGAGTTTTGGCTATTTAATTCTCTTTAATTTCTCATTTAAATCTGTAATTGGCTCTTATTGATGAGCTTTTATGTGTTAGTAAGATTCTGTAATTTATTTGGAGTCATTAGAGTCGAAATTAAGATGTAATTGAAGAAACAAGTGAAGAAGGCCAAACTGCTGTTCTAGTTTTTCAGCTTCTGCTCAAAATTGTTGTTGAAGTTCCAGTTGCTAAACGATCGTCTAGTTTCAGATGCTACACGATGTGAAGAAAAACTAGATGATCGTATAGCAATGGGTGCTGGTCGTTGTAATGTTGAACATTAGACAATCGTGTACCTGCGAAAGCTAAACGATGCGTTCAATATTTTATACGATAGCACTAAGCGATCATTTAGCTTTGGCGTGGGAACTAAACAATATGTTGAATTTACTATACAATGGTACTATGCGATCGTTTAGCAATGATGTACGGTAAGCAATGCGATGAAGTGCTACGCGATAGCGCTGAGCGACCATTTAGAAGCGAAGCTAAGCGATTGTGTAGACGAAGTGCTAAGCGATGCATTGAAGTTTCTATGCGATGGAACTAAACAATCGCTTACCTACGATGCTGAACGACGCGATGATGTTCTATACGATGGAGCTAAGTGATCGTTTAGCTACGGTTAACGATGACATGAAGTGCTAGACGATGGTGTTAAATGATTGTTTGGTTCTATACGATAGAACTAAGCGGTAGTTATGTGATAGCTATACGATAGCTAAGCGATAGCTATACAATGGAGTTGAGCGATCGTGTAGTTCTATACGATAGAGCTAAGCGATTGTTTAGCTTTGATAGTCACTAAGCAATCGTGTAGTTTCATGCGATAAAGCTCAACGATCGTTTAGTTGAGGCAAAAACCTTCCACAACACAAGGTGATGGAGCAAGATGATAACCTTCAGCACTACACAATCGACCTTTGCAAGATTTTGAGGTTGGACCGAAAGCAGTCGGTTCAACTGGTTTTCTTCAAGGTCCAATTCGGTTCAGCCTCAAAGTGTTTTAGCTAGTCCAGTTCAGACTTTGATGGTCTGGTTTAGACTCAACCAGTTCAGTTCAAGATGTTTGGATTCGATTTGGAGCGGTTCGAGCGGTTCAAAGATGATTTGGAAGCTGATTTGTAATAGTTAGGCTTCTGTTTGCTTTTTTTTGCCAAAACTAAAACCATATTAGTTTGTGTTTAACTATTTATGCATTTGATGTATGTTATAATTAAATAAACCTTGTATGTGCATATAGTATGTCATTTAGATTTAAAACCCCACCATAGGAAGCATGTTACATACATTGAAAGTATGTTATAATTGTTATAATATATAGTATGCATGTTAGGGTTTCTTGTATTTAATATAAATGTTATATTAAATGTTGAATGCCTCATGTATGTTATGAATGTTTAGCATGTCTAAAGTTTTATAAGTTGTTATAAAATTGGGTTAGACATTTAAAATCCATAAACAACAGTTGTATGCTCACATAAGTTGACTACCTGTTTTAATTGTTAAAACTTATAAAACCTAGGTTACAAACTCAACCAGTATATAATCTTATCTAAGGCGGGGGTACTTAAGTTGACGATTTACGGAACACCTCCTACCTGGGGATTATGGTCGAATTATTGAGCGTTGGTAACCGGTTTTATGAGCATACGTGAGTGATATGAGGTAATAAAATGGTTTATCACCTAGACATCATAGGTTAAAATCCAATTATAAGAGTTATACTTGAATGAACCACATAGACTTAGGATTGTTTTATTAGTCGAAAAGAACTTAAGTACAAATCTACCCAAAATAGAACACTTCAGTCGCAGTTTAATAACTTCTATATGATAGAATTATTAGAAAACTTCAGTGGGAGATTAATAACATATATGATACGTTATTTTTAGCTCTCACTTCTCTAAGGGTTCACAATCCAGATTTAAGCGGTACTTCACGTCACCCAAGAAATGACCTCCCTACGGAAAGTATTTTTAGCGTAAATCTAGATTTCGGTGGATAAAAGGAAATTATTCAAACATAAGTCTATTATACGATAAATATATTTCAACTGTCACGTCTCCACATAGTTTACACCGTGAGATTCATATGACGCTTCGTGTCACCCTAGAAGTGGCCTCCCTACGGAGAGTGTTTTGTATGGGTCAATATCAAGGTAAACAGAGGAATAAGTTCATAGTAAGTGGGTGAAGGATATGTGTCAATATATCCTACGGTCTCCTCCATTAGTTTGAACCGTGAGATTCCTATGTTGCGCCTGCTGGTTAGCTTTAAGCGGCCATTTACACTATTTAGTGACGGATATCCCCACGAAAGGTTGTAACATAGGATTCGGAACAACCCAGGCTTCAGTAAAATGAATAGGGTTTCATAGTTCCGTCTTGGATATTGTCTTCTATTTTGGAGGCAAGTTCATACCGTTCTATAAGATCTAAAAATGGCGGGTCACACTTACAAGAATTACTAAGTTGTTAGTAAAGATCTTGACCAAAAACGATAACTAAACGACTATAGGAATAAGAGTTATTCCGGGGATAGTGTTTGGTCAAAATTGTTTGTTTTAGTGAAGGAGTATCTGATTGCCCCATGGTAGCACATATTCTGATTCACTAAAATATCGTTGTAAATAAATAGTGGTTATGGGTACATTATTACTTTTTGCTAAAATTTGATTTTTGATTTAGTTACAATTTGCTAATTAGAATTTGTTTGAATTTTATTAGCATGTTGAGTTCTAGAATACTCACTTCCGATATTATTAATAGTAAAATCAAATCAACAAACAAATTACTAGCTGTTGATTACACCAACAGAGTTTTAATAGAAGATTTTCCTCTATCTCCCAACTCATCTAAAATTATGAATTATGTAGATGAGAATGCTGAATTCGAACAACAAGATAAATATGATTTACTTGTTATCGAAGCATGTTTAGTGGAAAACGATAAAATCTGGATAATTAATTCAGGTGCCGCTAATCATGTATGTACCTCTCACAGAAAACAAGTTCATGAAGACAGTTGACAGAAGGTGAAACAATCTTTAAGGTAGGGACCGGGGAGATTGTTTCAGCCAAAGCAGTGGGAGATATGAAGTTATTCATAGGAGATAAATACATTTATTTGAAAAATGTATATTATATTCCTTCTATGAAAAGGAACCTAATTTCTGTCTCTTATTTGCTAGAACAAAATTATAAAGTTTATTTTGAAAATGGTGAAGTGTTCATCAAAATGGAAAATAAACAGATTTGCTCTACAAAAATTAGAACATAGAGATGTCCTAAAAACTCACAGTTTGTAAAATGATAAACATTTTCTATAATCAATAAACTTGTTATTGATTTCATAAATTGTATGAAAGTCTAAAACCAATAAACTAAGACCCACGACTATTGTATGAGAACTTGAACTTTATGTGGAGACGTAAGAGTGGACCAGGTTCGAATAAATAGTCAAAATGATCTATGGTACATGAATGAGGTTGGATACCTTATTCTGCTAACACCATTGGATGCGGCCTACTCTTTAGTTGTTACAAAGAGTTGTAAAGTGCTACATATAATATGATCCTAATTCGTACATGTTATGACATGAGGAGTGGGAGCGTCCTATGCAATGAGTTTGCATAAGATCAACACCAAGAAATAAATCACTCTTATTTTATAATGCTGTTTACTGTTTAAGACTAACTATTTCACCTAGATGACCTAAGTAACTCGATCTTAATCCTAAGCTAACTATGAACTCCTATTTATTCGGGATTGCCCTTAGATTTGCATAGTTGAGGGTTGGCTCAACAGCACTGGCTCAATAAGACTCCTATTTCAGGGGTAAGACCGGATAGATAGCTAGGGACATAAGGTGCAAGACGAAGTTCACGCCTACCCGATTTAGGGATAGGAGAAAAGGTTGTTCTTTCAAGTACTGAATCCAAATATTGAACAAGGGGGCTTACCCTCTCACTGGGTTGAGAGAGTTTGGTTTAGTGATTGGATCACAAACCAGTTGTTTATTAGAGGATCAGTAGGGACTTGAGAAATAAGACATAATCTCGGGGGTAAAACAAATATTTGACCCAGCCGTTATTACGAACAACCTATGAAGGGTCGACTTGCTGATTATCGTTAAATCATGTGGACATAATATATCTATATTGAGAAGAGTGTAACTATGGGCTTTAATGGAGTGACCCATTAGTTAACGAATGGAGATTAATTTGGTCTAATGAATTTAGCCAATTAATCTCGGATCGTTGGAGCTCATGATTTGTAGGTTCGCAAGGTCCCCCTACTAGCTCGTAATGGACTAGCTCTATAATAGCGTGATAAGTTAATTTGAAATGTTCAAATTAGAATTAAGGGAATTAGTAATTATATGAGATATAATTACATGCTTAATTTTAGAATTCAACGGAATGAGAGAATTTATATATATTTAAATATGATTTAAATATATAAAGATGGATATGTGTTAAAATTAATTTATGAAATTAATTAAAATTTTCATTTTTTAAAATCAAAATATATTTAATAAAATCAAAATTTGATTTTTTGAGATAAAATTGAAAAAGAAAAAAACCAAACAAAACACTAAATGGAAAAAAGAGTTTTTCCATTATCCATCTTTGTAGTTGCTCACACATGAAGCATTTGCTTTGGCTTTGTCTTCTCCAAGCATGAACTGCAATTCATGCAACTCTTTTCTTTGCATGTTGATCTACAATATAATGAAAACATTGGAGTGAAAATCGGGCACGCAATCTATAGAGATTTTGAGAGAAAAAATGGTTTGAAGAAAGAGTTCTTCTGTTAGTTTTCTGCAGTAAGCATTTCTCCTTTTACCTTTGATTCAAGCTTGTTTTAAGTCCCACAGCTCAATCTAGAATACCAAGAGAATGGTGGGGAAGATCTTGAGGTGGTCTACAACAAGATTTGGAGAAGATAGCAGCTAGTGAAGGAGCTTTGAAGAAGTTCTACAAGAGGTATGTCTTGAAACTCACTTGTTTCTGCAGAAGCATGCTTTATGTTTTGCCAAAATTAGTGAATTTGAGTGCTTAGATGATCCTTGTGCTTCCGCTGTTGTTGATACAATCCTACATATCGCCTACTAAATATTTTTAAAACTAGGGTTTATTACTTAAGTAAATTCGGCTAATAAATTTATCTAAGTCTTTTGTTAAATTTGCCAATATAACTCATATATTGGATGGTTTAACAATGTATGATTATAATTTATTAAACACTTTAATAAATTTAATCATCTATTGCATGATTTGACTAATTTACCTTCTAGATCAATTTTAGGTAAAGGTGTTTTGTTTTCGTCAGTTTAAATACCCCAATCCTAGGAGAACGTTCCTTAGATAAAAGTCCCTTATAAGCAAATATTTTATAAATTTAATATTTTATGTTTTCATTTTAATCATTTAAAAAAATAAAAGTTTAAGCTATTTCCAATCAAATTAGGAATATGTTAACATAAGTTTAAATGAATTAATTTTAAGCCATTTAAAAGTAATTAAGACCTTATGTTTGCATACAACTTTTTGTTATAGACTTTAATTTATCTCACTAAACATATTTATATTTTAATGAATTATTAAAATCTCTAACATGCATTCTAATGACATTAGTTAAATATAACTATTATATTTACTAAGTAATGTCATGCTCAACGCATTTCTATTTTCATCATATAATATAATAATTATATTAATCAGTAATGAAAATCATACATATCCCATCATATAATGTAACATTTATATTGAGGTATGATGCATGGACATGCTTATTAATACATGCAATTATATAATATAACAATTATATTAAATATGATGCATGAATATGTTTATCCTAAGGTGAGATTTTAAACTATATGACATACCATATGTAACATACAATTAATATAATTAAACATATATCTCATGCATATTAAAACTATATTATAACAAAAATAGACCAAATATTGGCACCCTAATAAAATTATTAAATTAAATTACATTAGTCTAATTTAAAAACATAAAAACTACCTTCAATTCCTGGAAGAAAATAGCCACTTTCGTGCTTGAAGAAAACTGCCACGTTCATGTTGAAGGAAAATTGTTACAAACCTTCCATGACATACAAACAATGACGGGTGATAGTCAGAAGCTTTTAATTATGCAAATCACATGACGGATGGCAGAAATCTGGATAAAAAAAACCTCTCAATTCTACACTCCAAAATCCGTCTTTTACCTTTATTTTTGGCCTTTATCACAGCAAACACTTCACGACGAGCAGTCTGAACTTACATACACAATTTACAGAATAAATGCTCAAAACACCGACCTTTACATTGATCAAATCAAAGTAAGAAGTTGTAAATCTAAGTGTCAATATTTGAAAACATCTAATATGCAAACCCACATACATTATGTAGAAAACAACCCATATTTTCTCTATTTTTTTTTATTTAAAAATAAAAAACAGAGGCACGATTTGGATTGATACCAATTGAAGGAATGAAATTTCATAGTGGAAGAATGTGAATGCACGTGCTATTGTTATTCATTTTGAAAACTTGAAAAACAGAGAAAACATACAATATGTATAGAATAAACATATATATATATATAACATGCTTTTAAGGGAAAGGGAAGAATACCTCTTGAAGACATTCTTCAATGTACTTCTCCTCCTTTCACATACTCAAGAGCATTGGAACTTCTTCCCTAACTCACAAACAAACACGAAGCCATAGCAAGATATCACCAATCGGTTTCCTTGCCATTCTCCAAAAGAGGATCAAGGATTGTTGGAACTTTAGTCTGGTAGGGAGAGTTCTTGTGAGAGAGAGCTTTTATGTGAGGAAGAAGAATAATTTTTTTTGTAGAGAGAAACTATTTCTCTTTTTCTATGATATGTACCAATAAATCAACATTACTAAAAAAAATTATCCTTCTCTTTTCATGAGTGAAGATGAAGTGGTTGGAAAGGGAGTTATAACTTCTTTTCACACTTCACCAATAACTTCCAAGAGAGTTATTTCCTTAAATGCAAATATAATTTAAATAATCTATATATTAAATCAAATTTAATATATATAATTAAATAAATATTCATTAGTTAAAAATTAATTAATTGATAAATTAAATATTATATGTTTAATTTAATTTGAATCATATTATTGACCTATCCTATGGTTATCCTATTTGAATCAATAAATTCATATTAAAACTATAGATTATAATTAATATGAATGAGATTCATATTAAAACTATATATTATGTCAGATGAAGTGGTTGGAAAGGGATTATGGTCGAGTCACCTATAGTCATTGTATTGAAATGTTAATCTCTTCAATTAACAGCGTTATAAAGAGAGACTAATCATTTTACAGCTTGGTCTTATACAAACTGTTTGTATAGGGTCCCCCTATTCGCATGTTTTCACATGAACGATTAGGATCAAAATGTTTGTAACATTTTACAACTCTTATAACAATTACAAAGTGGGTTGTATCCATAGTGTTACTAGGATAAGGCACCTTACCTTATCTATATATTACAGACCATTTAGGTTATTACTTAGTCACAATCAATCTATATGTCAACCACATACATGTCTAAGTTACATAAAATAACCATGGATCATAGTTTATTAGATTGAGTTACACAAGTCTAAATGTCAAATAGAATAACTTCTTATTTTATTAAATAAAGAAATTTCATTTATACATTACAAACCACGAAATTTATGGCACAATCTCCAACAATATTGAGTGTTAGATTGATTTACCAATAGTTTATCAACACTCATTCAAAATTCATTTAAAATATAACATTAATGTATTTAATAGTATATTGGTAGTCATTATAAATTCATTTCAAGTTCATCATTAATATATCAATAGTATATTAATACTACTCATTTTATATCCATTTCAATTGAGTTTTTTGGAATATGGTAAGAAAGGTAAAAAGAAAGAATCAGAAGACTCAAGTGACCCAAAAGAGTCGAAACAAATAAAAGACTCAACAAACTCGTGAGGACTAGAGGAACAAAACTCGAATATACATGAAATATCAGAAGTTAGAACAGTGCAAGGTTTTTTGACCTCTAACTCTATCACCTGGATCTCATCCGATTTAGGCTCTAAATTCTCCTTAACCTCACAAACTGACAAGTATAAAGTGAGGTCATCATCATCATTGGAGTAGTAGTACTTCACAAGGGACTCTGCCTCTGAGGTATAGACGATGGGTTGCTCTGGCACGCTCTCCAATCTCTGCATGGCCTCTGCCAACTGAGCAATATGGGTGATCAAACAACTGAGCTTGAACATCCTATTGAAATAGAAGAGAGCTATTAGCGAGTTCATAAACTAAAAACTCCAAAGTCATACCTGGACACGAATCTCTAAGAAGTGGTTCATGCTCCTCCACCGTGCAGAAATGGACTACCTCATGCTTTGAGTCTCTGGAAAGTCAAAGGAATAGTTTGGCAATGGCTCGTCCGGCTTCCCAAATGAAGATGCAAGTCGAACAAAAAGGTCACTTAGACTTTGCAAGTCAGTTCTAGCCTTTGCCTTGGGTCTAAGACTCTCCTTCTAGAAGCGCTCAAACTTTTGCTGCCTGCGGAGGTTCTCCTACTAAAACTCAAAAGCACTTTCAGCAAGCTCCATAACAAAAGCCTCTAAAGACTTACCTGACCCTGAAGACTGAGCATGAGTCGATTGGTGTGGTTTTGTAAAATCTTGGTCATCAAAGCTCTGTTGCCATCCTAAGTATCCATGGACAAAAGACTCTTCCCATCTAGGACGATGAGACTCGTAGTCAAAATAACCATAATACCCCTCTCGGCAGAGCCATATGGTGTTGGCATCCACTGAAACCTTGGGCATGCTTGAAGGAAATCGAACACGAGGATTTCCATGAGCAGCGGAAAGATCATTCCAAATTACAATCATATATGAACTTTACAAATTATAGTCATAAACAGAAATATACGGTTATGCATTCATTACAGAAATTACAGCATGAAAATACAAATGATCAAGAAGAAACTCTACACACATTTGTAGACTCATTGCCAAGCTCCTTTATCACGAACGCTCGAGCACTGTAACACCCGAATGCTCGTCCAACACGACCGCTACACAATATGAACACCGCACACTCGAACTCAGCGATCGCCTAGGTCACGAACACCTCAACAGCACGAACAACCTCCACAGAACCTCGACGGCATCGAATTGAGTATGACACCACCAAGAAGGCTACCTTGGTATTCTCGGTGTGAAAATCCAGATGGTGGGCTTTGTGTGGACTTGGTTTGAGGCAAAAGACGGAGGAAACAATAATCGTGTAAACGATTGAGCAAGTGGAAGAAGGTTGAACCTATCATATAGGTCGATGCCCAATCGTTTAGCAAAAGCTAAGCGATCGTCTAGCAAAAGCTAAGCGATCGTTTAGCTCATCGCTTAGCTGCGTGTTTATCGCCTACAAACAATACACGATCGTTTAGCTCGCTTCCAGTTGTCCCTTAGTAAATTCTATTTACTTGACAACTTCTATGAGATTATTTTCCAAGAGAGAAAAATCTCAAATTCACAAAATCTCAAGTTTACAAAACTTAACATTAACTTTACTAAAACTAGGTTACCATGAAATCACCAATAACCTCCCACTCAATTGGTTATTAGAGAAAAAGAATTAATTATCCAATAATTATATTATTATAAATATAAATGATAACCAACTTATCATACTATATTTATAATCTATAGTTTTAATATTTCATCTCATGAAACATATAAACCATAGCTCTTTTTCTATTCCATGGTACTTAATGTAAATCTCATTTACATTAAGTACCATGGAATAGAAAAAGAGCTATGGTTCATTTACATTAATCCTCCACTAAATATATCTCATACATCATACCGGTCATATCATATATAATTGAATTACCTCTTATCAATTTGAACATTTCAAATCAATGCCAAGAACTGATCCTCAACTGAATCCATTGAGCTACCAAGGGGACCTAACTCGAAGCTCTAACGGTCATGAATAATTGACTAAACTCTTTAGTCACAGGATCCACCATCCGTTAACTACCAGGCACTCCAGTAAAGATCGATAGCTGAACTCTCCTTACCATAGATATATTATGTGTCCATCTTAACCAATCAGCAGTGTGACAACCCTTCACAGATCTCTAGTAAGTACAGTTGGGCCAGTAACCGTCATGCCCCTGTAGCTACATCTAACTCCTTAAGTACCACTGATTCCTCTAATGAACATAAGTCATAGTTCTACTACATTGAGTCCTCTCTTCCAAAGAGAATCAGCCCTTAAGGGAGCAATCTCTCTACTTATCCCTGCTTCGGTAAAGAAGTGAATTCCATCTTGTGGATTGAGTTCCCAGCTCCTAGATCAGACAAGTCCCCAAAAAGGTAGGCATGTTGAGTTGGCAATATGCCCACTCTTACCCATATTAATCAAAAGACCGCCCTCAAAGGCAGGAGTTCCCAAAATACTCAGGATTAAGGTCGTGTCACCTATGGTCATTTAGGTGAGATGTAAATCTCTAGTATCAACGACGTTATATACAGAGTCTAGTCTTCTCGTGGTCCGGTCTTAACAAACTCTTTGTATAAGAAACCCCCGCTCGCACGTCTCCGCATGAATGGTCAGGATCTACCATCTATAGTAGTTTACAACACTTGCAAATCTCTACAAAACGGGTCGTTTCCGTAGTGTCACCAAGATCAAGTATCCAACCTTAATCCTTATACTACAAGCCTTTTTAGGTTATCACTTAAGTCATGATCCACTTGTATATCACATATACATGCTTAAGTTTACAAAAGATAACCAAGGAGCTTTGTTCATTGGATATGATTAAATGGCAGAATGAAATAACAATATTTTATTCATCAAACAATGTGTATCATCAAACAACGAGACTACGGGAGAATTAGGACACCAATCCCAATAATCTCCCACTTGTCCTATTGACTCAGGAGACTAATATACAATATAATAAAAAAAACATGTACAATATACAATAAACGAGGGCATACCCCAGTATCATCTCCCACTTGCTCTAGACAAGATGGCACATATCCCATAGACCCAGACTCTCCAGGTGACCCTCGAACACTTTAGCCGTGATGGTCTTTGTAAAGGGATCAGCAACATTATGCTCCGATGCGATCTTTGTGACTATCACATCACCGAGATGCACAATCTCCATGATCAGGTGGTATTTCAGTTCAATGTGCTTACCCTGACGATGATTCCGAGGCTCCTTCGAATTTTCCACAACCCCATTGTTATCACAATAAATAGTGATAGGCAAATCCATATTTGGAACAACTTCTAAATCTGAAAGGAATTTCCTCAGCCAAATAGCTTCCTTAGCTGCTTCACAAGGGCTACGTATTCGTCTTTCATAGTGGAATCCGTGATGTATCTTTGCTTGATGCTTCGCTACATTACAGCCCCTCCATTCAGAGTGAAAACTGACCCTGATGTCTATTTACGAGAATCTCTATCAGTCTGAAAGTCAGAGTCTGTGTATCCTATAAAGATTAGATCCTTATCTCCATACACGAGCATGTAGTCCCTCGTTCTCCGAATATACTTTAGGATCATCTTGACCGCCATCCAGTGATCAAATCCTGGATTGGACTGATACCGATTGACAATCCTTACTACATAGCAAATGTCAGGTCTGGTACACAACATTGCATACATCAAATTTCCTACAGCTGAAGAATTGGGAATCCGTCTCATATTCTCAACCTCTTAAGGTGTCTTAGGACATTGATCCTTAGACAAAATTATTCCATGCCCAAAGGGTAACAAACCCCTCTTGGAATCCTGCATTCTGTACCTGATCAACATTTGATCAATGTACGATGCTTGAGACAGGGCTAACCATTTGTTCTTACGATCCCGAATGATCTGGATCCCTAGAACATACTATGCCTCACCCAAATCTTTCATTTGGAACTGTGCAGCTAGCCATTTCTTAATGTTAGTCAGATACCCTACATCATTCTCAATGTGTAGGATATCATCCACATACAGTACCAGGAAAGCTACTAAGCTGTTGATAATCTTCTTGTATATACAAGGCTCATCAACGTTCTGATCAAAGCCAAACGACTTGACAGTAGTGTCAAATCTGATGTTCCAAGATCTAGATGCTTGTTTCAGCCCATAAATGGACCTATTAAGCTTGCAAACTCTTTGCTCTTGATCTGGAACTATGAACCCCTCTAGTTGAGTCATATAGATGGTCTTCTCAAGATTACCATTAAGAAAGGCAGTCTTGATGTCCATTTGCCATATTTCATAATCATAAAATTTGGCTATGAATAGGAGAATCCGGATAGACTTGAGCATGACAAAAAGTGAGAAAGTTTTCTCATAGTCAACTCCCTTGACCTGGGTATAACCCTTTGCCATAAGTCTAGTCTTAAAGGTTTGCACCTTTCCATCTACACCTCTCTTTCACTTATAGATCCACTTACACCCAATAGGTCTTATCCCATCAGGTAGATCAACAAGCTCACAGACGTTATTGAAGTATATAGACTCCATTTCCTGGTTCATGGCTTTAACCTATTCATCTTTATCAACATCCTCTATTGCTTTCTTAAAAGACAATGGATCCTCGACCACATCATTCGTAATGACGTTTTGGCTTCAGTCAAACCCATGTAGCGATTCGGTGGGTTCATAACCCTCCCACTATGTCGAGGCAGTCTCAACTCTTGAGCTGGTTGACTAGACGTTCCAACCTCAATAACTCTTGTTGATCTGTCGGCTTGTTCAACAACTCTTGTTGAACCCTCCACAGTCTCAGTCTCACTATAGATCTCACGCAAAACAAGCTTACTCTGTGGCTTATGATCCCTCATGTGGTCTTCTTCCAAGAGGATAGCATTTGTAGAAACAAACACTTTGTTCTCACTCAGATCATAGAAGTATCCACCTCTCGTTTCCTTGGGGTAGCCTACGAAGAGGCAAACCTTCGAACGCGGTTCCAACTTCTTTGGGTTAGTCACTAGCACATGTGCCAGATAGCCTCAAATCCTGAAGTGGCGTAAACTACCTTTACGGTCTTTCCACAGCTTAAAAGGTGTTTCAGAAATACTTTTCAAGGGAACGTTGTTCAGGATATAACATGCAGTCTCCACTGCAAAACCCCAAAACGAGTCTAAAAGATGAGCATAACTCATCATAGACTGAACCATGTCTAACAAGGTTTTGTTTCTCCTTTCTGATACACCATTCTGTTGAGGTGTACCAGGGGCCAAGAGTTGGGAAGTAATCCCATGTTCTATCTATAGTTCTGGAATTGGATATCCGTATACTCTCCACCACGATCAAATCGTAGTGTTTTTATCCTCTTACCTAACAAGTTTTCAACTTCAGCCTTATACTCCTTGAACTTGTCAAGGGCTTCAGACTTACGTTGCATTAGGTAGAGATACCCAAACCTTGAATAATCATTTATAAAAGAGATGAAATATTCATACCTATCCTAAGCTCTAACATTCATCAGACCATAGAGGTCTGAATGTATAAGCTCCAAGGCTTCCTTGGCTCTATAATCTTTTCTAGTAAAAGGTTGTTTCGTCATTTTGCCTTCGAGGTATGATTCACATACCGGCAAAGAGTTTTCTTCTAAACTCTTTAGAAGTCTATTTTTCACCAACTTCTCAATCCTACTGAGGTTGATGTGGCATAACCTTAGATGCCAAAGATGGGCATTTTCCTTAGGAGAATCCTTTGGTCTTTTAGCTGTTGTTGTCGTACTAAACATTTCAGTGTTAAACAAGGCTTTTATGACTAACGGCCTTAGTACATATAAGTTACTTTCCATTAAACCATAACCAATCTCCATTCCATTCTTGAAAATAAACACTTTATTCTTAGAAAAGGAGACGGTATACCTTTGTTCAATGAGACAAGAAATCGAGATTAAGTTCCTCTTATTATGAGAAACTACAAAAACATTATCCAATAACAAATAACGTTTCTTGTCAACAAATAACTTCAGCCTACCTACACCAACAGCTGAAACAACCTCACCAGTGCCGATTCAAAGAATCATCGCTCCCTGTGGCAACGTTTACCAGGAATTGAATCCTTGGTAAGAGGAACTGACATGATTGGTAGCACCTGAATCAAGGATCCAGACAAAATCATCATTCTCTACCAAACACGTCTCCAAGACCAATAAATCAGATTTACTGTATTTCCTCCTCTTTTGGAGAGTAGTGGGATTAGTGTCAGAATAATTGACACTACTGGTTTTGTTATCCATCCCTTTATGCTCAAAAAGTAAGAACTAACGTTCAAACAAATCTTGCAGTGAGTCCATGATCTCGCGTGCAATGATCATGTTCTCAACCCTTTTGGCCAAAACATCAGGTATGTTAGCCAAAATGTGAAGTCGGGCCAACGAATTAGCCTTCATCCACACCTCATATGTTAGCCAATGAATTAGCCTTCATCGAAGCGCGTTTTAAGTTAAAAAGGTAGGGGGGCGTGTGGATTGATAATTAAAAGTGCATAAAATAAAGTGCAAAAAAAGTAAAGATAGAAACACAATTAATCGAGATGTCTTAGGTTAGAGGAATGGATTCACCCAATGTAATTTAGATCGTTAAACCAAATTACGACTTAACGTTCTTGTTTATGCTTAGCACAATTGATTGAAACCTCATCCAATGGTCCTAATTATCTAATTAATCAACATGTACAGAAAACAAATTTGCTCCATATAAATTGATAAATCGTATTAAGTTCTAGGGATTATACTAAGATAAGTGTTTAACTTCTAACGTCTAATTAAACATTCAATGTGGTTTTTCTCTAGGTTGATAGGAGCAATACTATTCTTTTTAGGCGATAAATCTCAGACCTAATGAATCGCAAGCCTAACTAACCTATTACTTCCATGGGGATTAACCCATAATTAAATGTCACATAATACAAGTAATCTCCAAGCATTATAATTACACAGCAAAATCATTGGGCGTCAATCAACAATTAAAATCATGCAATTCATAAACACTAAATTCAAATTGAAACCCATAGAAAGTCTACATAGAAATTCATAATATTGAGTTCCTCTAAATCCTTAGGCTAAGAAACCAAAATCTTACTTTCCCATGGAGGATGAGAAGCTACAATCCGATATTAAAATCTTACCTTCCCATGGAGGATGAGAAGCTACAATCCGGCCGTTGGAATGCAGAAACAAGCAGCGGAAGAAAAAAAATAATCATTAAGCATTCTAATTCATTAATTTTGGCTTCAAATTCAATATACTTGTAAACTAAAAAGAGAGTTTCAACAATAACCTTTGAAGTACCTCTTGAATCACAAATTCCAGCTACAATCTCCTTTTCTTTTGGTTGTGAACCACCACAAGTGTTGAGGTTGATGCCCTAAATCTCATAGGATCCTATAGTTTATAAACACCTGTATGAACAAACGCTTGTGATGTAATAATATGACATATTTTATTCACTGTTGTCTATGAAATATGAGATATTTTATTTGTATTAACCACAAACCAATAAACTAAGATCCCTAGTTATCGTGTTGACTTAAGCATGTATGTGGAGACATACAAGTGGATCATGCCTTAAGTGATAACCTATATTGTCTGTAGTATATGGATATAGGAGGGAAACCTTATCCTGGTGACATTATGGATACTGGCCACTTTGTAGATGTTACAAGTGTTGTAAAGTGCTACAGATGGTCTGATCCTGATCATTCATGTGAAGATATGCGAGTGGGAGTGTCCTATATAAAGGAGTTTGTATAAGACCGGACCACGAAATGTTTAGTCTTGTTATATAACGCTGTCTATGACAGAGACTTTCATTTCACTAGAATGACCATAGGTAACATGACCTTAATCCTGAGTGAATTGGGAACTTCTACCTATGAGGGCGGTCCTTTGATTTGCATGGGTGCGAGTGGCCAGATTGTCGACTCAAACCTACCACTTTGGAGATTCGTCTGATTGGTGTGCTGGGAACTCAGCTACACAAGATGGAATTCACTCCTTCCCCGAGGCAGAGGTAAGTAAATAGATTGCTCCCTTAAGGGCTAATTTCGGGGCTTGAACGATGTGGTGCCACACACTTTCTCATGGCCCGATAGGTGTTCACTCATTGTAGGACTATGATGTATTGTTCATTAGAGGAATCGATGGTACTTAAGAAGTTAGATGTAACTACAAGGGCAAAATGGTAAATTGGCTCAGCTGTACTTATGAGCAATCTGTGAAGGGTTATCATACTGTTGACTGGTTATATCCAATGGACACAAAATTATATCTGTAGTGAGAAGAGTAAAGCTATCGGTCTTTAGTGGAGTGTCCGACAGTTAACGGGTGGTGGGTTTCGTGATTAAAGAGTTTAGTCAGTTATTCATGTGTCGTTGGAGCTTCAAGCTACAGGTCCATAAGGTCCCCTTGGTAGCTCAATGGATTCAAGTTGAGAATCAATTTTTGGATTAGTTTGAAGTGTTCAAATTAACAAGAGGGAATTTGATTATTTATGATATAATTAAATTGATTCAATTATATGTGATATAATTGACATGATGTATGAGATACATTAATTGGAGGAATTGATATAAATATGATTTATATTAATTAAAGGAGAAAAGGAACTATGGTTTAAATATTGCATATGATGTGATATTAAAACTATAGGTTATAAATATAATATGATAAGTTAGTTATTATATTTATTTATAATTAAACAATTATGAGATAATTGTGGTTGTTTATTTTCTCCATTAACCATGAAAGTGGGAAGTTATGTTCAGTTTTCATAACTAAAGGATAAAATGAAAAGAGTTTTCATTTTTTGTAAAATGATCGCTTCATTAAGTGCTTTACTAATCGTTTACTGACGAGAGCCTACACGATAGCCTTCAAGCGAGAGACTAAACGATCGTGTAAAGTGACACTTACTAAACGATTGTGTAAACGATCCAGTGATAGAGCGACACTTACTAAACGATCGTGTAAATAATCAAGCGTGATTTACTAAACGATCGTGTACTAGCGAGATTTACTAAATGATCAAGCATTCTCAGTCTATGCAATAGACAGTACCTTCTCCCACTTGCTTGATCGTATAGTTCGATCGTTGTCTTCCTTCATCCCTCTACCAAATTCACATAGAGCCCACACCTCCTGGATTCTCACTCCAAGAATACCAAGGTTACCGAGTGGTTATGTTGAGGGGTTGTTATTCAAAGAGAAGACTGTTCGTGATCACTAGACGATTAGGTTGTCGATCTGATCGATAATGAGAGGTTGTTGTCCAATTCATCAAGAGAGCGAGAGATTGATAGAAGAAGTGTTCTTCAAAGGTATGTCTCTCATTCCCTTTTGTATTTTATTACTAAAGCATGTTGTAATTTGTTTTAAGATGCATAACTATTCTGTTTGTTTGTGAATGCCTTTAATTCTTTCACAATGGGCTTGGAACGATCTTGCTTCCGCTCATAGGTTCTCTTCAATAAGAGTTCCTTCAACAAGGTCTTTCCTACTATTCTCTTGGAGTCTTAGATTGAGTTGTGGGACTCAAAACAAGCCTAAATTAGGAAAATTTGAGGTGAAAAACTGGTTTTTCAGCAGTGTGAAGAACACTTCTTCAAACACTTTTTTTCAACAAAAATCAACTATTTACAGGTTTGATTTCCACTCAGAACTAAAATTTATATTGCTTGACTTTCAAGCAACAAACCTTATGCATGAATTCCAGCTCAAGCTTGAGAATTTGAGCCGTAAAATTAGTGGAACCATGAATGAGCTACTAGGTTGAAGAAGTGGGAAAATCCCACTTTGAGATTTTCTCATTTTCTATTTAATTTTGAAACTATTTACAAAATTAAATTTCAATTTCAATTTTTAATCTTATAATTAAAACTGAAATTAATTTTACAAAACTTAGTGCAAAATTAATTTTTATAATAAAATTAATAAAAATTAATTAAACAATTTAATTAATTCAAATTAATTTAATATCAAATATTAAATTAATTCAACACTAATTCCACCACCATGAATCCCTATTTATGGATTTAATATTTAAATCATATTTAAATATTAACCAATTCTCCAATTTCATTTAATACCAAAATTAAACGTGTAATTATATCATATATAATTACTAATTCTCTTAATTCGTATTTGGACGATTCAAATTAACTTATCACACTATCCTAAAGCTTATCCGTTTGTGAGCTAGTAGGGGGACCTAATGAACCTACAGATCATGGGCTCTAACGATCCGAGATTAATTGGCTAACTCTGTACGTCGAATTAACCCTCATTCGGGTCACTCCACTAAAGCCCATAGTTGCACTCCCCTCACTGTAGGTATATTGTGTCCACTCGATATAACCATTATTAGTAAGCTAACTCTTCACAGGTTGTTTGTAATAACGGTTGGGTCAAAAGATTGTTTTACCCTCGAGATTACCTCTTATTTCTTAAGTCCTACTAATTCTCTAATGAACAATTGGTGTGTGATGCGATCACTAAATTGAGTTCCTCTCATGCCAATGAGAGGATGGGGCCCCTTGTTCAAGACCCGGAGTCAACACTTAAAGGAACAACCTCTCTACTATCCCTGAAAGCAGGTAGGAGTGAATTTTATCTTGCACCCTATGTCCCCAGCTATCTCCCGATCTTACTCCTAAAGTGGGAGGCTTATTGAGTTGGCGCTATTAAGTCAACCCTCACCTATGCAAATCTAAGGATAATCCCGAATAAACAGGAGTTCATAGTTAGCTCAAGATTAAGGTCAAGTTACCTAGGTTATTGTTTTAAAATAGTCAGTCTTAAACAATAAACAACGTTATAAAGTAAGAGTGACTTATTTCTTGGTCCGATCTTGCGCAAACTCATAGCACGGGACGCCCCCATTCCTCATGTCACTACATGTACGAATCAGGATCACTTCGTCTGTAGCACTTTACAACTTCTTGTAACAACTACAGAGTGGGTCGCATCTTATAGTGTTACTAGAATAAGGCACCCAATCTTATTCATATACTATAGATCATTTAGACTTGAACTGATCTACTCGTATGTCTCCACATAAAGTTCAAGTACTCATGTAATAGTCATGAATATTTTAGTTTATTGGATTTATTTCTAAAACGAAATAAGCAATTCATATATTCAATACAACTTTATTGAATCAAACTTCAATAATTACTTTATTGAATTTATCAGAATAAGTTTATTGTTTACAAACCACGAGTTTTAGGACATAAAATCAAACAAACTCCCACATAGACTAAAACTCTAGTGATAACATACATATGAATATATAATGTTTTGTTTCTAAGTTTTACGGAGAAATACAATAAAATAAGGCATCGCATATCCATGGTTTAGTTTTAGGTATCATATACCCATGGGTTTTTAAGTTTATTGTTTACAAACCACTAGTTTTAGGACATAAAACCTAACACCGGCATTGCTCGATTAACTACTAAAGAAACACCCAAAGAACAAGTGGAAGAGAGAAGAGAGGGAAAAAAGGGTTGGAGGCCGAGGGTGGGCGTCTGTCTCTGCCCTAAAACGAAGATAAATATTTATACTGCAGCGTCGCAATGTCGCTCTGCCTCGTGCATCTGTCCATCAACATGTTCGTAGCATTGCAACGATACATGTAGCGTTGCAACACTGCCCGATTTTGCTCAAAATAGGTAGCTTCTACAACTCAGTTTTGCAACGCTCCATCTAGGGGCATTTGTATCCTTTCACGTTCTTTTGAAGTTTGATTGCTCAAATTAGCTCTTAATTGCTCCAAATTAACCCCAAATAGCTCTGAACGACTAATTCTACCTCTAAGATACTCAATACTAACAAAATCATCAAATAAACACATTAAACATAGTAACGACCCAAAACTAAGAAGAGGAAAATAGCACATTTTTTTGTGCTATCATGCATCAGTAGTTTATAGGCACTCATTCAAATTTTATTTAAAGTATAAATTAGTGTATCAATATTATGTCTCACTAAAAATTTATTTCAATTATAATATTAGCATATTAGTAGTATATCGACATTTCATTCTAAATAAATTTTTAAGTATGAAATTGGTATATTAGTGTTATATCAACATTAACACAAATTTCATTTCAAGTATAACATTGGTGTGTCATTAGTATATCAATATTTCTTAAAAATATATTTGTTCAAGTATATCAATAGTATATAAACATCCTGTTTAAAATTTCATTTCAAGTGTAACATTGGTGTACAAATAACAACTTGTCAAAATCCATTCAAAATGATTATTAACTATATGAAATGAAACATATTATAAAGATGAGGATTTGCAAGAAAAATAATGTCATAAAACAAATGAATAAGGATTCAAATTAAGTCCACGAATAATAACTTATTGGGAATGGTGTCCTAATTCTCTCAGAGTCTCGTAGTTTTAACCTTTGTACACATTGTTATTAATAAAATAAGATTTATTTTATTAGCATTTACTCATATCCAATAAACAAAGACCCGTGGTTATTGTATGTAAACTTAAGCATGTATATGAGATATACAAGTGGATCATGCCTTAAGTAATAACCTAAAAGGTTTGTAGTATATGGATTGATGAGGGATACGTTATCCTGGTGACACTACGGATACGACCCGATTTGTAGTGGTTTATAAGTGTTGTGAACTACTATAGATGGTCTGATCTTGACCATTCATGTGGAGACATGCGAGGGGGGTGTCCTATACCAAGAGTTTGTATAAGACCGAACCACGAGATGATTCGTCTCTTTATATAACACCATTGATACTTGAGACTTACATCTCACTTTAATGACCATAGGTGACATGACCTTAATCCTGAGTGTTTTGGGAACTCCTGCCTTTGAAGGCGATTCTTTGATTAGTATGTGTGAGAGTAGCCAAATTACCAACTCAACAAGCTTACCTTTTTGGGATTTGTCTGATTGGGAAGCTAGAAACTCAGTTACACAAGACGGAATTCACTCATTCCCCGATGTAGGGGTAAGTAGATAGATTGCTCCCTTAAGGGCTGATTCTAGGTCTTGAACATAGTGACCATGTCTTCTTTTTGGAAGAAAGGACCCAGTCATAGTAGGACTATGACTTATTGTTCATTAGAGGAATCAGTGATACTTAAGGAGTTAGATGTAACTATGGGGAAAAAACGATAAATTGGCCCAGTTGTACTTACGAGCGATCTGTGAAGGGTTATCGCAATGTTGATTGGTTGATATGGACACATCTGTAGTGGGGAGAGTGCAGTTGTCTGTCTTTAGTGGAGTGCCCGACAATTAACAGATGGTGGATCCCATGACTAAAGAGTTTAGTCAGTTATTCACGTACCATTGGAGCTTCAAGCTACAGGTCCATAAGGTCTCCTTGGTAGCTCAATGGATTCAAGTTGAGAATCAGTTCTTGGAGTTAGTTTGAAGCGTTCAAATTAACATGAGGAAATTCAATTATATATGATATAATTAATGTGATGTATGAGATACACCAAGTGGAGGATTAATGTAAATATGATTTACATTAAGTACCATAAAATAGAAAAAGAACTATGGTTTATATGTTAGAAATATTAAAACTATAGGTTATAAATATAATATGGTAAGTTGGTTGTCATATTTATTTATAATATATTAATTATATGATAATTAATTTTTTTTTCTCAAATAACCGATTGAGTGGAAGGTTATTGGTGGTTTTATGGTAACTGTGAGATAAAAAGAAAAATATTTCCCTAATTTTTTAGGAGTTGCCTGAGTCGGAAAGTAACTCATGGATAAGCTATCAAGTGAAAGTGTTTTAGTAAGCAATAGCTTACAGAGACTAAACGACCATGGAGCTTTGACTATACGATAGTTCATTAGTTGATCATAGCTAAACAATCGAGGGGCTTTGTCTATACGATAGGCTACCATTTACTACACGATCGAGCATATCATCTATACGATAGACAACTTCCTTTCTCCCACTTGCTCGATCGTTTACACGATCGTTGTCCTCCAGTCTCTTCCTCAAGCCAAGTTCATACAGAGCCCGCAACTCCTAGATTCTCACACCGAGAATCCCAAGGTAACCATTGTGGTGGTGTCCTCACTCAAATCCATTGGTTTTGAGGAGCCGTTGGCCGTTTGTTGTGTTTATTCTGTTGATCGTGCTGTGCACCGGTCGTTGCGTTCAAGCGTTGCTGGTCTTGGACACTTGAAGATAGATCGAGGGATTCATGAATAATGTTTCTTCAAAGGTATGGATACTCTATCCCTTGATACTCTTATGAACATGTTGTAATTTCTAGTTTTGCATGACCTGTTAGTTTTCATTCCTGTAATGTAATTGTTTATGTTCAATTCGAATGGAATTTGGAACAATCCTTCCACTGCTCATGGAAATCCTCATGCTTGATTTCATTCAATTAGTATCAGAGCTAGGTTGTTTTGATATTCCAAATTTCACTTTTATTTTAAATTTTTTTATAGTCGTGGTGGGTTTTCTACATTGCGTTTAAGTGTTAAATGCGTTTGTGAATGGATGTTAATGAATATTTATGAGAGAATTGCCTCTGTTTAAAGCATTCTTTACGATTACAAAGTGTTAATTTGTAAGGGCTCCTATGTTTTTGGGCATAATTAACAAGCAATTGAGTCTGTAATTCAAAGTGATTGAGTTTGTTGAGTCATTCATGATGAAGTTTCGAAGTATGGAGATGCGGATCTCATCGAGGAATAAGACCAAAGATTGGTCTATTATGTAGTATTTACTAAAAAATCGTGTAGTATTTACTAAACGGTAGCTTAAGGTAAATGATAGTTGAGTTTTTACTAAAATATTATATAGTATTTACTAAACGATCGTTTAGCTATTCTAAACATGCTCAACGATGAGGTAAAACATTTACTTTATCGCGTAGCGTTGGTTGCTCAATTGCATAGACGTTGGAGGTAAACGATCGTATAGAGCATTTGATGTTCATCGTTTAATAAAAGGTGCACACAATAAAGGATCGTGTAGTTAGCATGCTTCATTGCACAATCACTGACTAAACGATCACACGGTATACGATACCTCATGCTTGCTCAGCGATCACTGACTACACCTCATGCTTCATCGTGTAGTAAAAGTACATGATCGTTGCTAAACGATCGTTTAGCTCAGGAAGCGTTGGTAAACGATTGAGTAAAGTGTTTACTCTTTCATGTAGGTGATCACATGGATTCGGTACACGATCAAGGATACGCGTTTCTTCGCTCGGACGGTTCAAGAAGTTTGCATGTTTGAACCGAAGACTCTTTGCTATTTGTAATAGTTAACTTTAGTTTTTTGAGGATTTGAGGCTAATTATCTTGGTTCATCAATTTTTTTTTAATGTACATGAGATGTATGTTGGTTTATATGGCATAGTTATGACATATAAATTTAAAACCCACCTTAGGTTATGCAATTATTCATGCATCATATATTATAAGTGTTATAATATTATTTTTGGCATGATGAAATTACAAGAAAGCATGCGCATGCATCATGAAATATAAGAGTTATATTTATCATGCAGTAAGCATATTCATACATCATCTTTATATTATAAGCGTTATAGTATAAGGGTGTATGGAAGCATGTGTGCTTGGTTCATTGTTTGGTTGTATAAGTGTTATATAAAAGTAGCAATGAATTAACAATGCATGGAGCATGACACTTAGGCTTGTTTGTAAATGTTATGAATGCCTTGTATTTGTAGCTTCGCATTGTGTTGATTTTGGTTGTTTTCTGTTATAAGCGTTAAAATGGAAATTATAACTAAAATTGATAAGAAAGAGTTGCATGCAGACTTACGTGAACTCATGTTTTAAAAGTGTTTTAAAATTGGATTAAGATAGACCTAAGTTCAAGGTTCTAACGAGATTAAATACCTAAGTTTAATCTTTTTAAATCGATTTAATAGGATTAAATTGATTGGCATAAAATATTATAATTGTATTAAATCTATCTATAAGGGATCTTTTATCTAAGACGGTTTCTGTCTAGGCTGAGGTACTTAAGCTAACGAAAATGGAACACCCCTACCTAGGAACCTACCTGGAAAGGTTAATTAGATAGATTTTCTGCAAGCATGTGACAGTTGATCAAAGACTTTGTTAAAGAGTTTAATGAATGATGATCAAAAGTTGTTTCAACTTTCCAAGGTAAAAGTTACTCTTTGGCAAACCTAAAAAGTCATTTAGTTAAAATTCTTAGCCGTTTTTTTTCTAAGTAAACTAAACCCTAGGTTATAAAATACTCGGTGAGAGGAAGAGATATATATGATATGTCAATGATTCCACTCACATTTCTCCCTAAATGTTCACGCCATGAGATTCATGGTTGGCCTTGTAGTGCCCTGGGAGCATCCCCCTTCTGATGGTGTTTGCATGAGTCAATATCAAGGTGGACGAAAAAAGTGTTTATAGTAAGTGGATGGAGGGTGTGTGTCAATAGTCTTGCAGTCTCCTTCATTGGTTTGTACCGTGAGATTATTCTTGCACTCCCTCGTGGTGCCTTGGGAGCGTCCCCCTTCAGATGGTTTTTTGTGCAGTTGGCCAATATCAAGATGAACTCCAGAAATGGAAAGAGTCACTTTAGTTTTTTCCCCAATCAGATTTTTTCCCTTTGGATTAGCTGCTTGGGGCATAACTCTAGGGCCTTAAATGACGGGATCACACTTACTGGAAATTGTTAAGCAAGTTAATGATTTCTTGACCAAATCAATGATAGCTAGTCGTTATAAGAGCAAGAGTTGTTCTGGTATTAATGACTGATTGAGAATGTCTCAATTCAGAGGAGGGATAAATTGATCACCCTTCGACAGCTTTTGTCCTAAACCTTTGAAGCATCATTGTGAAACTAGATGTCACACGGGGTTCATTTCAGTTTTGCTAATGCTTTGGCCAAAAGGGTTAAGAACATGGTCATTGCACAAGAGATCATTGACTCATTGCAACAATTGTTTGAATGTCAGTTCTCACTTTTTGAGCACAAAGGGATGGATGCAAAGAAACCAGTAGTGTTAGTTCCTAAGATAACCTCCAGGAAGAGAAAGCAAGTGTTGCTGACTCTATTAAAGTTCATTGACGAGAAGTGTTCTTTGAAATGAAACTTGGAGAATATTTAGGTTCTAATACTGATCTCACTACTCTCTAAAAGAGGAGGAAGTCTAAAGACAGTAAATGTGATTTATTGGTCTTAGAGACATGTTTAGTAGAGAATGATGATTCTGTCTGGATATTTGATTCAGGTGCTACTAATCACGTCCGTTCTTCCTACCAAGGATTTAATTCCTGGCAAACATTGCCATAGGGAGAGTTGACTCTTCGAGTTGGTACTGGTGAGGTTGTTTCAACTGTTGTTGTAGGCAGACTGAAGTTATTTTTGGACAAGAAATGTTATTTGTTACTGGATAATTTTTTTGTAGTTCCTCATATCAAGAGGAACTTAATCTCAGTTTCTTGTCTCATTGAATAAGGTTATACCATCTCCTTTTCTGAGAGTAAAGTGTTTATTTTCAAGAATGGTATGGAGATTGGTTTTGATTCAATGGAAAATAACTTATATGTGCTAAGATCGTTAGTCATAAAAGCCTTGCTTAATACTGAAATGTTTAGTACAGCGACAACAGCTAAAAGACCAAAGGTTTCTCCTAAGAAAAATGCCCATATTTGACATCTAAGGTTAGGTCACATTAACCTCAATAGAATTGAGCAGTTGGTGAAATGTGGACTTCTAAAGAGTTTAGAAGAAAACTTCTTGTCGGTGTGTGAATCATGCCTTGAAGGCAAGATGACTAAACGATCTTTTACTGGAAAAGGTTATAGAGCCAAGGAAACCTTGGAGCTTGTACATTCAGACTTCTGTGGTACGATGAGTCTTAGGGCTCGAGGTGGGTATGAATATATCATCTCTTTCATATATAATTATTCAAGATACGGGCATCTATACCTAATGCAATGTAAGTCTGAAGCCCTTGACAAGTTCAAGAAGTATAAGGCTGAAGTTGAAAACTTGTTAGGTTAGAAGATAAAAACACTACGATCTGATTGTGGTGGAGAGTATATGGACCTCGAATTCTAGAACTATATGATAGAACATGGAATCACATTCTAACTCTCAGCCCCAGGTACACCTCAGTAGAATGGTGTATCAGAAAGGAAAAACAAAACCCTGTTGGACATGGTTCAGTCTATGATGAGTTATGCTCATCTTCCAGACTCGTTTTGGGGATTTGCAGTGGAGACTGCATGTTATATTTTGAACAACATTCTTTTGAAAAGTGTTTCTAAAACATCTTTTGAGCTGTGGAGAGGCCGTAAAGGTAGTTTACGCCACTTCAGTATTTGGGGGTGTCCGACACATGTGCTTGTGGCTAACCCGAAGAAGTTGGAACCGCATTCGAAAGTTTGCCTCTTTGTAGGCTACCCCAAAGACACGAGGGGTGGATACTTCTATGATCCAAGTGAGAACAAAGTGTTTGTGTCGACGAATGCTATCTTCTTGGAAGAAGACCACATCAGGGATCATAAACCACGAAACAAGCTTGTTTTACATGAGATTTCTAGTGAGACTACTAAGGGTTCAACAAAAGTTGTTATGTCGGTACATCTAGTCAAGCATTTCAAGAGTTGAGACTGTCTCAACATAGTGGGAGGGTTATGAACCCACCAGAACGCTACATGGGTTTGACTGAAGCCTAGAACATCATTTATGATGATAGGGTCGAGGATCCATTGTCTTATAAGCAGGCATTAGAGGATGTTGACAAAGATAAGTGGATTAAAGCCATGAACATTCAACGATCTTTTTTTTTTAAATAGTCATTGAAGATAATTGGCGATGTTGGTCATCAAATGTGATTGTCGAAGTTGGCTACTAGAAGTGTGGTAATCACCTAAATTTGGACGTCGAGGTGGTCACTAGAGATGATTATTAGAGGTGGTTGTCAAAGTTTGGCCGCCGACGGTGATCGTTGCAACACGTCGTCAGAGTGAGGTGGGAATAGTCACTAACGATGATTGTTACCAGAGTTAGGCAAGAAGGTGGTTGCGCAAAGGTAGTCGTTGGAGCATGTCGCCGGTCAGATTGTTGTTAGAGTTGGTCGTTGGCGGTGGCTAGCAGGTAGAGTCATTGAAACATCGGAGGGATAAAAAGAGAAAAATGGGAAGATGAAGTTCATCAATAAATGTACAAACTTCAATAGTGAAAATTGTCAAAGTCGGTAGAGTTGATTTATTTAACATCAAATTGTATGAAGTTGGTGGGTCAATTATGAATTTAGTTAAAAATTAACTCAATCTAACCCAAGTGTTGTAAACACTCCTAAAATAGTATTTAAACCTTTTAGGGGTATTTGGGACAATAAGTGAAGTTCTGAAAATTGAAGAGTTGGGAACTTCTTGAGCTCATAGTGTAATAAGTTAATAAGACATAATATTGATAATTTTCATTCATGGGGCCTATAAACTCTTTGATTTTAAAAATAGAGTTCACAATTTCACACTTCCTACTCTTACTCCAACAACTCTTTGGCTCAAACGCCACTTTAAAATCTAACCCAATCCAATCCACACGTGAGATTCACGTATTCACATAGCAACGTGGGATACTCCAAGGGGGAAAAAGAAACAAAATATAAACGCTAAAAAGCTGCCCACTCGGCAGCAACAATTCCATCCCTTCCTTTTCAAACTTTTTTGGTTTCCTCGCAAGCACATGCACAATCCCCAATTCTCTTTTTTTTTTTTTTAAAAAAAAAAAAAAAAAAAAAAAAAAAAACAACCTTTTTTATTTTCTATTTTTTCCATTTCATTTTCATTTTCATTTATTTCCCTCCTTTGCTTTCACCACTGAAAATACTCTGCAACTTTCTTGTGTCTCTAAACACTCACTCACTCACGCACTCCCATCTCTCCTCTTCCATTTGTCAGTACCTTTCACTTTCTTCAAACAAATCCCTAAACTTTTCCCCTTAGAATCTTCTTCTTCTTCTTCTTCTTCTTCTTCTTCTTCTTCCTCCTCCATTTCCAATGATTGGTAATGTCAAGCATTCTCATCCCTTACTAACTCTCAAGGAATCTACTTTCCGTTTTCTCTCATCCCTTCCCACTTCTCTTCTTTCTCTTCTCCTTCTCGTCCTTTTGGCTTACAATGGCCTTCATGTTTTCTGTTGTTCCCCACCCTTGTCGGAGAAGACGCCACATCCCGCTGCCTTCTCGCCGGAAAAACGATGGTCCAACCTTTCTTCTTCCGTTTCCACTTCAACCCATGTTCTTTTTTCCGTCGAAGAAAACCACCCACCGCCGACTTTAAAATCAAATTCCTCTATCTTTCATCATCCCCACTTCAAAACCCGACGCGGTGATGACTCTGCCAGCCGACTGGCGAAGAGGGTCGGGAAGCATAAGCGCCGCCTGAGAAGTCTCCGGCCTGAATCAAGAGAAAACGAATTTTCAGCAAGGATTGAAGAGTTCTTTGCTGCAAATTCATGTAAGCTTCGATTCTTCATGACTTGGATTTCGTCATTGAATTCTTTTAGTGACAGAGAATTATGGGCAATACAGAGCGTATTCAAAGTCCATGAACATGGAAATCCCTGTTTGGTCATCGTCTCAAATTCCCTCGATTCCACAAAAGGGAAACAAATTCTCAGCCCATTCTCGGAGAAGGGATTCTCCTTATTCGCAATTTCGCCGGATTTCGATTCAATATTCAGAAACACCGAAGCAGAGCCATGGTTCAATCTACTCCGGCAAGGAATCATAAAACCCGGCGAAATTTCTTTGGGTCAAAACCTCTCAAACTTACTCAGATTGGCTCTATTATACAAATTCGGCGGCATTTACATCGACGCCGATGTGATAATCCTAAAGAACTTCACAAATCTCCGAAATGTAATTGGGGCTCAAACCATCAATTTGAAAACAGGGAATTGGAGCAGATTGAACAACGCAGTGATGATCTTCGACAAAAATCACCCACTTCTTCTTCAATTCATCCAAGAATTCGCCACAACATTCGACGGAAACAAATGGGGACACAATGGACCGTATTTAGTATCGAGAGTGATATCACGGTTGAACCAAAATCCTGGGTTTAATCTGACTGTTCTTCCTCCATCGGCGTTTTACCCTGTTGTTTGGAACAGAATCAAATCTCTGTTTCAAGGTCCAAAAGATGCAGTTCATTTGAAATGGGTAATTGCGAAACTGAAATACATTCGATCCACTAGTTTGGCTCTGCATTTGTGGAACAGCCATAGCCGAAAGCTTCAAGTTGAAAAGGGGAGCATTGTCGATATTATAATAACGATGAAATCATGAAATTATATTATAGAGTTCAAAACTTCGAGTATAATTTTCTGGGAGATCTTTTTGTACTTTGTTTCTGAAAAGTGCAATGTAATAATAATGCAAAGAAAAGGTGTGAAATTTAGACAGCAAATTTTACTGTCGGAAAGATCTCTATTATTTGAGGAATTTTTGCAGCATTTTAAAAATCAATGTCATAGAAGAATTAAAATTGAAAGTGAACTCTCATTGTGAAATTAATGGAGGTCACCTACTAATGTGGTTGTGTCTTATTAATTACTATATTATCTTCAAACTTTATTTTTCAAAGTTCCAAATTTATGAAAATTGTTATTATTTTATTTTTCCAAAGTTCAATACAATTAACACTTCAATTTGAAGATAGCGAACTAAACATGGATATCTAAAAGTAAAAGAACTAATATAGAATAAGTCAAAAAGTACTACAACTATAAGGATAGAAAAATGTTTTGTTATTTTTGAACAAATTCTCTCTTAACAAAGATTGGAAGCATTTATTTTTTTGCTAATAGTTGTTTGAAATATTTCTTCAAAGATTTCTTTTTCCTTTTTGAATTCAACAATGGTAGTGTGGGATTAAACTATGGTTGATTCTTTCATTATGCCCTTTTTTTTTTTTTTTAATAAGTCTATCTATATTATTCCATAATGAAAAGGGAAATTACATCATTGGGAAAAGTGAACACAAAATTCATTTCCAAAAATGATATAAACAATGAATAAAAAAAAAAAAAAAATAGTGTATTTCAGGAGTTGGATTAACTAGAGAAGTAGAACTCCAGCTCCAGCAACTGGTCAGTGAACTATCTACTTTAGAACAGCTGGTTTGGGTTAATTTAATTAGATAAGACATAAATTTGGTGTTGATTGGTCTTCTTAAAAGATGCATATTTTACATGGGTTACCTATAAACTAGGCAACATATGTATTAATATAAACTTATTTTTATTCCATTCCGTGTAGTAAAATAGACCTATTTGAACACTTTTGTCAAATGTAATAAATAGTAATGATAATTGAAATTAATGAAAAATTATTAAAGGATTTTTGCCTTAGAAAAGTTTGAATTTGGGTGATTCTAGGTTCAGATTACAGAAGAATATGCTATAGAAGCTAAAAGCTGATGTATTTTGTGTTTGGTTTCTTGGAATAGAATAGTATGTAGTATATATATATATATATATATAAATGAGTTACAAATATAGTAGTCAGATCAAAAGTACTAGTAGAAATAACGTAATGCAGTTAGCTCTCGAAGTCTACTATATTGCTAATAGAAACCTCTCAGTGATATAGTCTATCACTGATCGATTTTGTTATATTTGTAATTTTTTTAAAATATTGTTATATATCAGACAAATTTAAGCCATTCCAATTATAAAAAAAAGTTGATTTTAGTAGGCTATTGAAATATTGTCACTGTTGTTCTTGGGCTTTATATTCTCATTGATATCTCTCTCTGTTTTTGTGGTAAACTTGAGCCCAAACATCAAGTCCAGTAGAAGGCAACAATTTGAGCACAAAATAAATTAATCAAATTTGTAAATGACAGTTCAAATTGTAGTCAAGTTGAATTATACTTTTATTTTCCTTCGTTTTCCTGCTGACTTATTTGACTATTGTTAAGAAGAAAAAGGTAAAATTTCACCATTCTTGTTTGGCAACAGCCAAGGCAAAATTTCACACGTCCAAACTCAACAAGTTACAGAAAGGATTAACTGCACCCTAACTTCAGATGCAAGCTTCCATGATCTTTAAAGTTTTCATCTATAAATACCATTGAGAGTTCAATCTAATTATGCAAAATGAGGAAATAAGACGGGCGGTTGCTACGTCGATCATGGTGACAGTAACAAAAGACGGAAAAGGATTAGTTTAGTTAAACTAAAGGAACATAGTCATTGACACAGCAGTATACCACAAACCACAATATGAAATCTTCACAAAACTATCAAATCATATCCGTATATTCAACATTGTAATGTTACTCCCAGTTCATTTTTCACATCAACAAAACCACACATGTTTGACAAAATCCTATAAACCCCAATTCTGATAAAGTAGCTCCTCGCCTTCTATAAGCTTGCCATTCTAATGCCAGTGTCTTTGGCAAAGGAGGAAGTCTGGATATGAGCCTTGGAAAAGCTAACATAGAAGAGCTCTGATGCTGCACATGTGAAGACAATAAAAGCAGCCCCGGCCCCGAACACTCCCCTCCTCAACATCTTGCATGAAATTTGCTCGTTCATCAGCGAACTCACGTATTTGGTATGATAGGCATTTCGCACTGAAGCGGCCAGAAGACAGATCTCAGCAATGGCAAAACATATCCTGAAATGTCCAAGCAATACAACCCACCAGAAACATAAGTTTGAAGTTTGAAGTTTGATTTTGATCCTCAGAATTTGAAAAGCACACAAATGTATGTCTCATATCATAACCAGCATTGATCGAAACAAACTCGGTTTTGAAATGATAGTGTCAAGTTTCAATTTAGTCCATAGGTTTCACAATGTTATAATTTTACCTTTAAGTTCTTAATGTTTCAATTTGGTCCTTAGGATTCAAGATTTACACTTTTAACCTCAATTTTCATTAAATACTCATTTTCCATTCTTAGTATAATGTATGTTCATCAATTTAAAATAATTATAATAATTATAATTAATTAAGTTTTACTTTTTTCATCATTTTTAAAAATAAATTAAAAAGTTTACTTCATAATTATTTTAAATAATTAATAGACATTGACATCAATAATTTAAAACGAGTATCTAATGGAAATTTTTGATTAAAAATGTAAAATCTTAAAACTTAGAGACCAAATTGAAACAAAACTAAAATCTCAAGGGTAAAAGCGTAACATTTTGAAACTTATGGACTAAATTGAAACCAAAATAAAAAACTTAAAAGACTAAATGTGTAACATTTTGAAACCTAGGAAGCAAATGGAAACTAGACCCAAAACCTAGGCCCAAAAAGGTTTTTTTCTTTTTCTTTTTCTTTTTTTTTTTATTTGAAAAATCTTCGTTCATGTTTCTCCATACATTATAACGTATCAAATGATCTTGAGTAACATAAAGTAAGCATTAGAAATCAGATTAGAATGATTATTTGGCCATTTATGTAACACATTGGAGAGCAAGTAGAGACCCAAATGCCTCTAAGAGATCTAAACAAACAGGGATCATTGTCTAAAACGCCATGTTTTACTCGAATGCGTGTTTGTGTTGGTTTCTTTTACCACTTCATGAGATATCATATAAAGGTTTAGGTTTAGGTCTATCAACCTTATCCTTAAAGAGGGAAGAAGGTGGTTTAAAATCCTCAAACAGAGTAAACTTATAGTCAAAGTTAAGCACAACAAAACAAGTAAAATTTGAAGGTTGTGAGCAATCAAATATACCAGCAAGTGATGAAAAGAGTAATTGCCCAAGCCCTCGAACCGCCGGGCCGCAACCCTCTCCCACAGCATAAGCATCGACTTGCCACCATTACAATCACTTGGCTAGCAAATAGGATCAGAAGTGAACCCACACCTAATCCAGTTGCAACATCAGAATCATAGGCACAGAATTTAGAAGTGCCTGATTGAACGACAGTGGCCTGCCAAAGAAGGATCGGTTTTGGGACTAAGATACACAAATCATACTCCAATCATATCTTCACTTTACAAATAACATTAGTATCAGAATCATGAGCCCTAATATCATAATATTCAATTCGTCTCATGATCACCAACTTAACATACCAAACTGTTCATGGATGGTTTAAATTACTAACAGGTAAAAAAGGATTCCTAAGGCTTAAACTACTTCAGGCCACAGGGAGCAGAAAAATCAAAATTGTCTGCTCTTTGATCTGTAATAAGCCGTTTCATTTCATATTAAGCAGAGAATCATTAGCTTAAAATTTCCTCTCTGGTAGATGACGTGGTTTGGATGTCTGAATATTTTTGGAGTTTAACAGAGATCAAAATTCCTTCCAGTTAATCACAAACTGGTGACCTAAATAATTTCTATACAAAAGCCACCTATTTATAACATAACCCAGAAGTCACTAAGCCATTTCAGCATATGAAAATCAAAACCCTATCAAATTTCCAATAATACTACTCAGAAAAATAACATTCATCAAACAAAAAAAGCGATTAATAGAGAGTTCCAACAAATACACATAACTTACAGTGGTTCTTCTTTGCTCTGCAGCAACAGCAAGTGCAAAAGCAACGAGATCAAAGATAAACACCACAATCAAAACGAGCATACCCATCATTCGAAGATCCAGCAACCTAAAGAAACCTTACAAACAGACCAAATTACTGTAATTACAACGAGAAACCCAAGAACGAAAACAACAAGAAAAACTTGGAAATCGTCGAACAAACAGAAATTCAAAATTCAGAATTCAGAGAGAAAACAAGGAAATCAACTAAGAAACTTACATGAGGAGGGTTATAAGAGGAAGAAGGAATGGGAAAATCAAAGGGTCCTGAGCTCTGCAATAACTTCTGCTTTTTGTTTAGCGCGGGTAGAAGAAAGGAAAGTGGAGCAGATTATTTATTATTTTAAATTTTATGATTCTTAGTTTTTGCCTTTTGAATCAAAGAAAAGTTACGTTTGTGTTTGTGTCGCGTGGTTGACACGCTTTCAAACATGGTCAATTAAGTTGACAAATGGTAATGCGTGAAATGCACGTGCAGGAAAAGTGTGTGGGTTTTGCTTTTGTGTTAAGGAATTGATTCTGAGCCGTCGATTCAGATCATAGGAGATCAATGCACGTAATTGCAATTTATCTGACCCTTAATTGAACAAAAGTTCTTTCCATTCCAATTCTAAAACCGTTTCCGTTTCTCTTAATAGTTAATATTTATCCACTTGGAAACCTTAATATGATTTTTGTCACTTACTCTCTAACCTCTTTATTTTTTGGGGGAGAATTACAATGGATACCAAAAGAGATTAGGATATTTGCAAATCTAGCCATATTTTCTTATTTTATATTTGTTGGTGATAAGATTTACCTAAGGAGACTCATCTAACTTTCACATGTGACCGACAATAAATTTGTATTTTGAGAAAAAATTCACATATAAAACAAACAAAACAACACATTGATGTAGCGCTTATCACAAATACTCGAATGCTTAAGTTAATTTTCAGGTCAAGAATCAGAGCAAATAATCTAAGGAAGAAAGTAGACTTAACTAACGTGGAGCTATCATGTTCTATATATTTAATTGGGATATAAACCTAAGGTTTTCTTAATTCTTCTAGGAAAAGGATTCAAATTTCCTTCGTTCTTTTAGGAATATGACTCTCAAGAATTGGATTGGGTCATATGATGTCGTCAAATAGCAGCCTATTGAGAATAGGATCCAAAGAATGGAATAAAGTTGATCTCGACCTCGACCCTTGAAGTCGATGTGGGTGGGCCAATCGGCCCAATTAGGTAGTCCTTTCTTCTTTGGCATCCATCCAAAGGAAATAGACGAGTTGGTCTTGGCCAAAGCAGGTCAATTAAACCAAGTGACATGATTGGTTTATCTTTCGTTTTGAACATCTCTCAAAATGAGAGAGGCGAGTTGACTTCAGAGGCCAAGGCCAAATGGGGGTTGATTGGACTGAGCAACACAACAATATTTGCAAATATGAAAAACTTTTTAAACTTACTTTTCGTTGTTTCGGTTATACTAATTTTATCTTAATTGCCAACAATTTATCTTATAAATTTTATATTTTATATAAATCAATTGATATACTTTATATATTTTGTATATCGACAACATATTTGATATATTTGATATTTTGTATATCAATCATATATTTGATATATTTGATATTCTATATATAAGTCAATTGTTATACCCAATACTCAATAGGCAAAAACATGTGTCAATATTCATTGAAAATTAATTTCAAGTATAACATTTATGTATCAATAGTAATCTATGCTTAAAAATTACATTTTTAGGGGTACCAATGTACTCTATTGATACATAATAATATACTTGAAATTACATCTTTGAATAAATGTTAATATACTACTAATGCACTAATAATATACTTGAAATGCATTTTGAATTATTGATCATATACTTTTGATATACCAATGTCATACTTGAAATGAATTATGAATGAAAGCAATGAAATAAATAACATACATCACATGCATACATTCAAACTATATATTATAACGATTATAATATAAATGATGCATGGCTATGTTATTTATGCATGCAAGCATATAGTATAACACTTATATTATATGATGCATGAGCATGCTATAAAATTAAATCATGAATATACATATATTATAACACTTATAATATAAATGATGCATGAAATATAAATGCATAACCTATGGTGGGTTTTAAAACTATATGACATACATTATGACATATAATATTAAACATACATCACATGTATATTTATACTAACAGTTGATGGACTGGGATAGGACCTAAAAATAAAACTTAAAAAGGCTAACTATTACATAAACTTGAGCCAACCAGTTCGGAACAAGTGAACCAGACCTTGAACCGCTCGAACCAAACCACCCTTCAATGAACCACCTTGCAGTGATCGTGTAGCAAGAAACTATACGATCAAAGTAAGGCTCAACTTCCAAGCCAACGCTTGCAATCACTTGGCCGCATGCCACCTTCAGACAATGCATCGCCCAACCTTGGCCAATGCATAGCTCAACTTGAGGCTATCGCGTCCCTCCTATGGTCGCATGCCTAAGACCATTGCAAACCTCATCGCATGCTGCCTAGCTTCATCACGTAGCTCCAAGGCACATCGTAGGAGAGTGACAATCGTATAGTAGAAAACTATGTGATCTTGTAGGAAAGACTGCACGATCGTGTAGTAAGCACTATTCATTTTTGTAGGAAAGACTTCACAATCGCATAGCAAGCATCTATGCGATCTTGTAGCAAATGCTACATGATCGTGTAGCTCTTGCTATGCGATCTTATAGCTTCGACTTCTCCATCTAAATTGTACTTTGCAACTCTTCTTTGAAGCTTCCCGAAAATAGCACGAGCAACTCAAACTGACAAATTACATACTCAATTGCAAGATTAATGCCTAAAAACGCAAGGTTCTCTACAAACCAAAATTCGTAAACGAAGAAAACCTTAAAACAAAGCGTTCTATCCCGAAACATCCATCAACAAATTACATCCACAACCATTCATCACATGAAATAGAATACAAATTATTAAAACCCACCTCTACTGTAAATCGATTCAATAAAACGAATGGAATTTGGAATCAGAAACCTACAACTTGGCTCTGATACAAATTGAAGGAAATTTTCGTAAAAGATCCTTTGAGTGGAAGCAAAGATTGACCCAAATTCCATTTTTTATTGAATATAAGTTTTATAATAAAACAAAACAAGATATGCATTTTCATTATTATAGCATGCTTTAAATAAAGAAAAAAACTTAGGGTTTCAAGAACTCTTACTTTTGAAGAACTCTTACTTTTGAAGAATTCTTCCTTCAAGAACTCCCTCGAACAGATCACGAACTGATCTACTTCTCCACACAAACACCATCACTTGAGAACCCTCTGTATTCTCTTGGGATTAAGGATTCAAGAAAGAGTTGTGGGGTTTGTTTGAATCCTTGGAAGAAGGAAGGAGATCAAGAGGAGGAGAGGGAAGAGAAGAAATTTTCTTCTCTGTTAATTTTTTCTTGGAGAGCACTCTTCTCACATAACAAATTGAGGAAGAAGAGAAAAACCTCTAACCACCTTAATCTCAACACACGTAAAATATTGAGAGTATAGGGGGAGGGAGTTGTAATTCCTTTCCTTTAATTAATTTCAATTAAATTAATATATATATATATATATATATATATATATATATATATATAATAACTACTTTATTTTATATACACACTATATGTTATATCAAATATAACATATAGCCTATAGTTTTATATTGCATTAAATACAACATAAACTATAGATTTTATTTTCTCTCAACCATACATGACATTTAATATAAATCACATTTATATTAAATCAACTTATATGAATCTCATCCATATAAATGATATTTGGATCATATTCAAATCTTTTTTTCTCAATATAAATCATGTTTATATTAAATTTAATTATATGAATCTCATTCATATAATTAGTATTTGAATCATATTCAAATTCCTCTCATATTATAATGTATCAAATACATTATATTAATTATATCCTATATAATTAATTCCCTCAATTAATTTGAATACTTCAAATTAATCCAAAATTAATTCTCAATTAAATCCCTGTTGAGTTTTAGAGGGGACTTTATAGACCTGTAGATTTGAAGCTCTAATGGTACTCGGATAATTAATTAAATTTTTTAATTAAATTACCCAACATTCGTTAACTGCCGGTCACTCCATTAAAGACCGACAATTACAATCTTCACACTATAGATAAATTTCTATAACCATTGGATATAACCAATCAACAACGCGATGATCCTTCACAAATTGCTTGTAAGTACAGCTGGGCCAAAAATATTGTTTTTCCCCTGTAGGTACATCTAACTCCTTAAGTACCATTGATCCCTCTAATGAACAATAAGTCATAGTCCAACTATGACCAAGTCCCTCTCGGGCCAGAAGAAGGTGTGGCTACTATGTTAAAGACCCGAAATCACCTTAAGGGAGCAATTTATCTACTTGCACCTGCATTAGGGAAAGAGTGAATTTCGTCTTGTGTAGTTGTGTTCCCAACTCCAATATCAGACGAATCTTCAAAATGGTAGGCTTGTTGAGTTGGCAATCTGGCCACTCTCACCTATACAAATCAAAGGATCGCCTTCATGAGCAAGTGTTCACAACTCACTCATGATTCAGGTCATGTCACCTATGGTCATCCTAGTGAAATGTAAGTCTCTATTATTAACGGTGTTATATAAAGAGACTAATCATTTTGTGGCTTGGTCTTATACAAACTTTTTGTATAGGATACCCCTGCTCAACTGTCTCCACATGAATGATCAGGATCAGATCATTTGTAGCACTTTACAACACTTGTAACACCTACAAAGCGGGTCATATCCGTAATGTCACCAAGATAAGGTACCCAGCCTTATCCATGAAGGAAATCGGACAAGAGGATTTCCATGAATAGCAAAAGGATCGCTCCAAATTTCAATCATATATGAACATACACAATTACAGTCACAAACGGAAACAACAGGCTATGTGCAACAGAAATTACAGCATACTTTACTACATGATCAAGGGAAGAATTCACATACCTTTGAAGACTCATCGTCAAGATCTCTCGATCACGAATGCTCGAAAAATTGGCAACACTGCAACACTCGAACACTCATACAACACGATCGCTATACTGCACGATCACAAGAACTCGAACAAAGCGATCACCAAGGTAATGAACACTTCAAACACCACGAACGGTCTCCACAGAACCTCGACTGTGTCAAGTTGAGTATGACACCACCAAAAAGGTTACCTTGGTATTCTCGATGTGAGAATCTAGAGTGAGGCTCTGTGTGGACTTGGTTAGAAGTAGAGACTGGAGGAGAACAATCATGTAAATGATTGAGCAAGTGGGAGATATCAAAGCCTATCGTATATAACGATGCCCAATCATTTAACAAAAGTTATGTGATCGTCTAGCAAAAGTTATGCGATCGTTTAGCTCATCGGCCAGCTGAGAGTCTATCATATAGAAACACTTCACGATCGTCGAGTCTCTCCAAGCTGTCATTTAGTAAATCTTATTTACTTGACAACCTTTCCGTGAGTAATTACCAAAGATGGAAATCTCAAATTAACAAATACTAAATTCAGGAAATTATTTTTCCTTTTATCTCCTGGTTACCATGAAACCACCAATAACCTCCCACTTAATTGGTTATTAGAGAAAAAGAGATAATTATCCAATAATTAATATTATCATAAATATAAATGATAACCAATTTACCATATTATATTTATAACTTATAGTTTTAATATTTCATCTCATGAAACATATAAATCATAGCTCTTTTTCTATTCCATGACACTTAATGTAAATCTCATTTACATTAGCCCTCCACTAGATGTATCGTATACATCATACTGATCATATCATATATAATCAAATTACTTCTTATTAATTTGAACATTTCAAATCAACACCAAGAACTGATTGTCAACTTGAATCTATTAAGCTACCAAGGGGACCTTATGGACCTGTAACTCGAATCTCCAATGGTACGTGAATAACTGACTAAACTCTTTAGTCATGGGATCTACCATCTGTTAAATGCCAGACACTCCACTAAAGACCGACAGTTGAACTATCCTTACTACAAATATATTATGTGTCCATCTTAACCAATCAACAGTGTGATAACCCTTCACAGATCGCTCGTAAGTATAGCTCGGCCAATAACCGTTATGCCCCTGTAGTTACATCTAACTTCTTAAGCATCATTGATCCCTCTAATGAACATAAGTCATAGTCCTACTATGACTGAGTTCTCTCTTCCAAAGAGAAGTTGTGGCCACTATGTTCTAGCCCTGGAATCAGCCCTTAAGGGAACAATCTATCTACTTACTTTTGCTTCGGGGAAGGAGTGAATTCCATTTTGTGTAACTGAGTTCCTAGCTCCCAAATCAGAAAAGTCCCCAAAAAGGTAAGCATGTTGAGTTGGCAATTTGGTCACTCTCACCCATACTAATCAAAGGACCACCTTCAAAAGCAGGAGCTCCCAAAACACTCAAGATTGAGGTCATGTCACCTATGGTCTTTAGTTGAGATGTAAGTCTCTAGTATCAACGACGTTATATACAGAGACGAATCATCTCATGGTCCGGTCTTATACAAACTCTTTGTATAGGACACCCCCGCTTGCATGTCTCCACATGAATGGTCAGGATCTACCATTTATAGTAGTTTACAATAGTTGCAAATATCTACAAAGCGGGCCGTATCCGTAGTGTCACCAGGATCAGGTATCCCACCTTAATCGTTATACTATAGACCTATTTAAGTTATCACTTAAGGCATTACATGTTTAAGTTTACATACGATAACCATAGAACTTTGTCTATTGGATATGAGTAAATGTCAGAATGAAATAACTTTTATTTTATTCATAACAATATGTATATTACAAACTACGAGACTCTGGAGAATTAGGACACCAATCCCAACAATCCATTTACTATAGACTGTTTAGGTTATTATTTAAACAAGATCCACTTGTATGTCTCTACATACTTGTTTAAATTATATAAAATAACCTCGGATCTTAGTTTATTGGATTGAGTATATGCTTATAAAATAACACTTATTTTATTAATAATAATATGTTTATACAAAGTTTACAAACTACGAGATTACAAAGTGATTTAGGACACCAATCCTTATAAGCTCTAGTTAGTCTTAACACATATAAGTTGTTTTCAAGCTTTGCAAAATAAATCCGAACACTTCTTGAGCTAACAAACACTTCATTAACTTAAAAAAAGAAAAATACTTTGTACAGTTATTCTAACAAACAAGAGATAGATATTAGATTTCTTCTCATATTAGGAACCAAAAGTACATTTTTCTAGTAAAATGAATCTATCACCAAAGAACAACTTTAAGTCTTCCACTACTTAAGCTGAGACGACTTCTCTCATTCCAAATTCGAGAGTTGTCTCGCCTTCTCCAAGTTGCCATCAGGAACTAGTTTCCTGAAAAGAAATGCAAACATGGTTAGTGGCCCCTGAATCTAGTATCCAGGCAGAGTTATCATTTTGCATTATACATGTTTCGACAACGAGTAAATCATATTTATCTTGTTTTGCTTTCTCGACTTTCTTCTCCTCAAGGTATTTAGTGTAGTTTCGTTTCCATTTTCCATCTTTGTTGTAGTGGAAATATTTTCCTTTATCTGTAAATTTTACCTTGCTTTTATGGGTTGCAGGAGCCTTAGCTTTCCCTTTTTTCTTCTTTTTCATTTGAACACTCTTATTCTTTGAAGTAGAAGGTCTAGACTTAGTTCTTAAGGATGATCCCTTTTGGAACTTCTTTGAGGTCGCAATGTTTGCTTCCCCTTCTTGCCCTTTAGTCTTCATAAGAGGCTGATATGTCTGCAGCTCGTTTAAGAAAGTAGTCATATTGTACTGAATCTTTTTTATCATTGTATTTGTGCAGAACTATAGGAAACTCTTCAGAAGAGATTCCATGATGAAACTAACCTTATTTTTCTCACCTATGGCAACACTGTTTACTTCCGCTATATAGAAGTGGACCATCATACCTAGAACATGTTCTCTAATAGAGGTTCGTTCCTTTATACAGGAGTTGTAAACATATTTGAGAGCATTGTGTCTAATAGATGAGGATGGTTGACCAAATATTGCTTGTAACGAATCCATGATCCCTTTAGCGGGAACCATGCTCTCGTGTTTCTTAGTTAGAACATCAAATATACTCGCTAAGATATAGACTCGGACCTTATCATGTCACAAGCCTCCAAATGGATGGTCGCTCTAGGATGACACATAGACCGAGCATGAGAATTTTGGTGCAACCTAGTGGAGAAGACCGTAAGATGTGCTGACACACTTCCTTATCTCACTTACTATGAACAAATTCCCCTATTCGCCTTGTTATTGACCCATACAACACTTTTCGAATGGAGGTCGGGTCCAGGGTGACATGAAGCCTAGTATGGATCTCACAATGTGAACTCTTAGGGACACGAGAGCTAAAAAAAAAAATTTTCTCCACTGAAGTGTTCTTGACGATTTGGGTATATTTTATTTAAGTATATTTCAGCTAATTAAAATAACCTAAGTCTAGGTGTTTATCCGAGTATAACTCTTATACTAAATTTAACATACGATGCCTATGTGATAAACTCCTTTTAACACCTCACATTACTCATGTATGCTCATAAAACCGCTTTAACATAACTCGACCCAAATCGATCCTCAAGTAGCATGTGTTCTGTAAATCGTCAACTTAAATACCTCCAGCCTTAGAAAAGATCTTGTCGGGTGAGTTATCTTGTAACCTTAGTTTTATAAGTTACTGACCTATTTTAACTATTAAAACAGGTTGTGGTTGTTAACCCTATGTGAGCATGCAAATATCTTTGTTATAGATTTTAAAAGTCTAATTCGTTTTATAATACTTATAACTTAGACAAAATCTATAACATACATAAAACATTTCATAAATTAATATAACAACTTATATTAATTCTCATGAAATCCTCTACACGCATACTATATATTATCACACTTTATAACATACTTTCAATGCATGCTACATGCTTATCCTATGGTGGGATTTTAAATCTATATGACATATTTTATGCACAATCAAATTTAACTAAACATACATTCACAATGCATAATTAATTAAACACATTAAAGTGGACCAGTTTTGGTATCTTAGGCTATCAAAAAACTAAATTATTAGAAGAAAATTCACAAACATCCTTGAACCACTCTCGTACACTTTGAACCGACCCAAACCAAGTGAAAAAGGCTTGAACCGGACTTCCAAGGCTTCAAACAAGACTGAACCGGCTGGAATAGGACTTGATCGAACTGAACCAGTCAACTGGACCGTTTTTCATTCGTGTGCGCATTTCTAAAAAAATATAAGCAGTGTTGCAACGCTATAATGGAGCGTTGCAACACTGTGCCTCGAGTTCTAGATCCCTGTTTCAGTTCTAGCTATATTTTACTCCAAATTTCTTCAAATTATAGCCTAATTCTACTCTAACGACTCTAGCAAATTTACACTCTTCTTCACACATTAAACCCCATAAATAATCGGGCAATTACAACAGACTTAAAGCTTAATTTGACGCCAAAAACCATAATATATCCAATTTAGCAACCAACACATTCATCCCATGAAATTTCACCCACCAAGCTTAAATTAACGCCAATTGAATGCTTAAAACATGCTCTGATACCAGTTGTTGGAGTTAGAAACATGCAAGCGGAAGCAGTTAGGATCTCAGGCACTCTAGTTTCATGAATTTAAGGATTAAGCATGCAAGGACAAATCTGTAAAAACAGAGATTGATGTTCAAACATTGATGAAGCTCAAAATTGAAGTTGTCCTTTCCTTGTTTCCGATCACAAACACTTCGTGGACCATTGCTACAGCCTTCCCCACTATTCTCCGACCTTAGAATGGATTGTGGGATTAGAATTTGTGATGAATTTTTTAGGGAAAAAGAGATTAAGAGATTTGGGAGTTATGAGTTGGAGAGTTCAAATTAGCTTCGAAAGCTCATATCTCTACTACTGCTAACAGATAGCTTGCTTGTCTTTCTAAATAGTATAGGGACTGATTTGTTAGCTTTCCTTTCTATCAAACCAGTGCTAGTTTGAAGTATTTCATTCCCAATGGAAACAAAGAGCTTCTACGCGCTAATCACTCATTTCAATTCAATGAAGCTAATCCCCTAATACTTGGAAGTGAAAGGGTACTTGATTGCTACATAGGTTCATCAGTGACAACAGTGATCTAGGAATTGAAGTAAGGAATTCACCTAAAGCTTCTATGCTTGAAGGTAGTAAGCCAATACTGTTTGACTAGCTAAATGAACTGTAAGTGTGAATAGCTAAACTACTGCTGGTATGTTTTTCTAATTAAACAGATGGGACTCACTGGCAAGCATACTAGGGACAGACAGACAGGTTGGCAGGCTGGGAAATACACTTTTTGCTCTTCTGAGGAAGAAGAGTTTAAAAAAAAAAAATCAACCTTTTATTCAATAATTTCTTTCTCTATTTAAAGAGGAAATCATTCAACAATCAAGTTCATCATAGGTTGACACCAAATTCAACACTAATTGAACAAGATTAAATGAGAATCGAGATGTTAATTAAGTGGAAAAATTCAGATAAATCCACTAACCTAATTTCACTTTATTTTTGAATTTCAAAAATTCAAAATTTAAATAAATTTTTATAGAATTAATTCAAATAAAATTAATTTTGAATAATTAATTAAACAATTTAATTAATATTAATTTAATATCAAATATTAAATTGTTCAATATTAATATTAAATAATTAGTTACACATATTAATTTAATATCCAATAATAAATTAATAATTGATACCAATCCCGATCATGAATCCTCATTCATGTATTCAAATATTTAAATCATATTTAAATCATATTTAAATATTTTTAACTCTCCATAATTTTTAATTCATATTTAAACAATACAATATTAAGTATATCAAATATAATTAACGTTTATTCCCTAAGCCGAATTTGAATAATTCAACTTCTTCATCACACGGTTCCAAGGTTTAGTCCGATATGAGCTAGCAGAAAAACCTAATGGACCTATAGATCATGAGCTCCAACGATTCTACTAAACTCTTTAACCTAGCTAACCAACATTCGTTAACTATCGGGACACTCCACTATAGCTCAGTAGTTGCACTCTCCTCACTATAGATATATTTCTGTCAACTCGTTATAACTATGATTAGTAAGTCGGTCTTTCACAGGTTGTTTCATAATTATAGTTGGATCAAAATTATCGTTTTATCCCTGTAATTACATCTTGTTCCTTAAGTCTTATTGATCCTCTAATGAACAATTGGTTTATGGTCCAACCACCAAAACGAGTCCCTCTTGGGCCAGTGAGAGAGTGGTGTTCGGACTCTATTAAGTTTTTAAAGGATGTATATTTTCTATATTAATTTCCCTAAAATTGTGTTGATTATTTTCTTTAATTACTAATTTTCTAGGATTAAACGATCCTCGAAGCATTTTGGAGCATTACAAGAAAATTGTGCCAAAGAGATAAAAATGACCAAGAAAATCAACAAATTGAAGAGAATCGAGTAAACACCTAGGAGAGCATCGAGTAACGCTGTTGGATCATCAACCATCGAGTATTTAGCAAAATACTGTCAAATAGCATCCAGTAAACACTATCGTGTATTCAACCATCTTCCATCTAGTCATCGAGTTTTGTTTGATTCATTTTCCATCGAGTTAAGGCAATCGAGTAAAGAGCATCCCGAGCGAAGAGGATCGAGTATTGACTGTCGAGTGTCGAGGAGCAAGTATTAAACAGAAAAACTCGATGCGCTCGTTCTTCTTTCCGAATTTTGACACGATCCATCCGTGCACTTCTCGATGATTTTTTACTGGTATAAATGAGTTCAGTTTTTCAGAGAACAGAGAGAGATATCATTTTTTTTTTAGAAAATCCATCATTCTCTAGAGAGAAAAACTTAGAAGAAGAAAAAATTCATTTTTTTAAAGATAGATTTCGATTTCCAAGAGCAATCCTTGTAATTTTCTGTGAGATTGAGTCGATTTGTACTCAAACTTGTATCAATATACAACTATCAATGGAATACGTAAAGAACTTCAACCTCCATGAGTAGGTAAATCATTTTCTTGGGGTACTATGTAATTAGGCATTTTTTTTATATTTTTCTTGAATTGTCTTTCATGAAATTACTTTCTTTTGAATGTTCTTGCTGAGATTTAGAATAAAATTTATTCAGATTGAACTGACGAATCAAGATAATCAATTTCCATATGCAAAAGTTACATGGCTCTATAACAAAATTGTAATTGTAGTTGCAAGAATTAGTAGTAGTCTTGATAGAAAATATGGACTTCTTTTCCTCGTTTCTTTAAAGAATCTATTAATTCAGAAAATTCATGTATCAATCTTGAATTTTCAGTCTTTTGATTTCAAGATTGGAATAGTTAAGAAAACCCATAAGTTCAATGCAATTTAGATTAGTTGTGAAATGTCTTTAGGAAGTAATTAAGACCAAGATTAGGGTTAATTGTGAAATTAACCAATTAGGGCATTAGGAATTTATTTTTAATGAACGATTGAATAATCTAATTGCATGATTTCTTACTAAGTCAATGATAGAATTTTCTAGTTATATAAAATCCCCAATATTTCATTTTCATTTAATTTTATCTCACAATCTTCTCCTTATTTCTCTCATCAATAAATTTCCTATATCGATTCTTGTCTTTTGCTTAGTTAGTTTCTTTTAGTTCTTAAAACAAACAAACCCCCCATTTAATCTTTTACATTTAGGAATCAAATAGTCAATTTTTAGGCCAATTATTTGCGGTTCTCTTAGAATCGACCTCTTACTTCCATTATTACTACGTGTTAGTTCTAGTTGTAGTTAGAGTTTAAATAAATTTCATTTGTTTTGGGTAGATAGAATTAACGACACATACTTTACACTGAACAGACTTGAGAATCGATGTCGTTAATTTGAATCTGAACTGAAACAAAAGAAAAATTTATAATTACCCAAACTACTCCTATTACTACTAAAACGTAGCAACAGTGGTAAATGTGGGGTCGAACCACAGAGAAGCGAGGATTTCATCTAAACTCTGTGCACATTAGCGGAATTCATTCCACTCCAAAAGAGCCTAATTTCTTTTTGGGTTAGATTTGATCGTGAAAAACAGTAAAAACTGGTTTTTGGTCTTTGGTTTTGAAATTGAAAACATGCAAGTAAAAGTAAAGTGCAATGGATATATGAAACGGTAATGGATTTATTTAGTTCTCAAATCAAGTAGCCACTCAATGTAAATTAAATCATTTTTTTCAGCCCAAATATCATATTTTCAAATTATGCATGCATAGCTACTCAATCGGTGCAAATTAACTAATCTCTATAAGTCTGAAAATCAATTGATCTGAATTGATCAAGCGTCCTAATTTGTAGTTGAGGCTGGAAAGTCGTGCCCTAACTAACCTACATACTGCTAGATGTAATTAGGTCCTCAACGGCCATAAAGAACTATAAACACATATATTAAGATTCAGGATTCAACTATGTTGATTAAGTGTCAGGAAAGCCATATTCAAATAATCAATTTGTTCCTTAAATCTAGACTAAACATGCAATACAAACATTCATGTCCAGCCTAAAAAAAAAATTCCTAAGCATGCTTATCTAATATGTGCTACAAAGGTAAATTCAATGCATGGATGATACGAGGATGTGTGCAAGCTTGAATTTAACTAGTGAAGAAAAAGCAGGTGTAAATCAAACAAGATTTAAGAAAAACATAATTCTAGATTAAAGCGTAGTAATTGAACTGGAAACTCATCAAAACAAGAATGCTTAATCCAAAAACTAATCGAAAGATTGCCTCATTGATTCATAGACAAACCAATGGGATACAATCCAATATGAATTCATAGTCCGAAAATAAAATAAAAACTAACATAAAGATACTATAAATCAAAGGGAATAGAAGAAAAAGAAAGCTTGACTCCGGCCTCCATGCTTCAGCTCCAAGAATCGGCCTATACCCCCCCAAAATTCAGCCTCTTTTTTGTTGGAGTTGATGCCTAAAGTCTCGTGTCCTGTAGTTTGTAAACAGTTTGTACGAACGCTTGTATTGTATAATATATGATATTTACTTCACATCTTGTTTTCTGCTCAGTTATGTGTTTTATTTGCTTTACCACAAACCAATCAATATAAAATCCCTGGTTATCTGTATGTAATTTAAGCATGTATGTGATGACATACAAGTGGATCATGTCTTGAGTGATAACCAAAATGATCTGTAGTATATGGATATAGGAGAGAAACCTTATCCTGGTAACATTACGGATTTGGCCCGCTTTGTGGAATGGTCACAAGTGTTGTGACTTGTTACAGATGGTCTGATCCTGATCATTCGTATTGGGGACATGCGAGCAGGGGTGTCATATACAAAGAGTTTGTCTAAGACCTAACCATGAAGTGTTAACGTCTTGTTATATAACACCATTCATAGAGATTTCACTTTACTAGGATGACCATAGGTAACATGACCTTAATCTTGAGTAAGTTGGAACTTCTACCATTGAGAGTAGTCCTTTGATTTGTATTGGTGCGAGAGGCCAGGTCACCGATTCAAACTTACCATTTTGGGGATTTATCTGATTTGGGTGCTGGGAACTCAGCTACACAAGATGGAATTCACTCCTTCCCCGAGGTAGGGATAAGTAGATAGATAGCTCCCTTAAGGGCTGATTCCAGGGCTTGAACGATGTGGCACCACCCACCTTCTCTTGGCCCGAGAGGTGTTCATACATAGTTGGACTATGTTGTATTGTTCATTAGAGGAATCAATGGTACTTAAGAAGTGAGATGTAACTATAGGGGCAAAACGATAAATTGGCCCAGCTGTACTTACGAACATCTTCGAAGGGTCATCGTATTCATGATTAATTATATTCGATGGACACAGAAATATTTCTGTGGTAAGAACAGTTTAGCTGTTGGTCTTTAGTAGAATGCCTGATAGTTAACGGATGGTAGATCTCGTGGCTAAAGAGTTTAGTCAGCTATTCACGTACTGTTGGAGCTTCGAGCCACAGGTCCGTTAGGTCCCCTGGGTAGCTTGGATAAAGTCGAGAATCAGTGTTGGGTTAATTTGAAATGTTTAAATTGACAGGAAGAAGTTCGATTATATATGATGTAATTGGACTGGTTAATTATATATGATATAATTGGCTAAATGTATGAGATACATTATTTTGGAGGAAATTAGATATAAATATGATTTATATCAAGTAGAGGAGAAATTACTATAGTAGATATATGATATCAAACTATAGGATAAGAATATAATATGATTATATTCATTAATTATTAAATTGGTTAATTATATGATAATTGGCCTAAAACTTCTCTCGGATGTGCGTTAGTGGGAGCAACTGCATTCGGTTATGGTAACCGATGAATAAAATGAAAATTTGTTTCATTTTGCAAAGTTTGGAAAAATTGGCATCGGTGTGAAAACGTAACGATCACAAGAGCCTATACGATAGTTGTTCATCACCTAAATGATCGCATGCCAGCGCCTAAACGATCGCACACCAGTTCCTAAACGATCGTTTAACTTTCCTAAACAATCGCATAGTGTGTTGTGTTTTCTAAACGATCGTCTACCATTTACTAAACGATTGCTTAGTAAAACCTACATGATCGTGTAGCTTCTTCTAAACGATAAGCACTTAGCTATACGATAGCTCCTTTTCTCTCCCACTTGCTTATTGTCTACACAATTAGTTCTTTCTCCAACCTCTACCAAACTCACCAAAGACCACACTTTGGATTCTCACTCCGAGAATACCAAGGGCTCCATTTTGGTGGTGTCGTCCCCGCTGCTGTTCACTTGTTCGTGATTGTTCGTGTAGACGATCATGCTGCTGCAGCTAACTTGTTTGCTGGGCGATAGAGATCGCGTAGAGTTCTTTCGCTACGTCTAAGTTCCAAAGCTTGAAGAAGGTCTTCAACTGGTATGAGAACTGTTTCGCTTGTATTTTAGTGTTCAAAGAATGCCTTTAATTAGTGTGAATTTGTATAACTGTATGTTAGAATGTATATGTTGGATTTCGGTCACAATGAAATTGAAAAGATCAGAATGCGCTCATGGATGCTCTCCGTTAAGAGTTCCTTCATTTTTGACCTAGGGTCGAGGAGAGGTATAAATAGAGATCCATCGCAGCATTGCAATGCTTGGAATGGCATTGCAACATTGGGTTGGGCGAGTGCTCAGGCTTGTCCGTCAAGTGTCATAGCATTGCAATTCTGTTGGAGAGCGTTGCAATGTTACCACTTTTGACAAATACTCACTACTTGATACTCGATCCTCAAACACTCGGTAGTGTTTTCTTGATTCTTTGACGGCCTTCTACTCAATGGTGTTTCATACTTGGTAAAACTCGATAACAATTTAGTCTTTTCAACTCCTTCGAAGCCCGGATGTTCAAATTAACTCCAAATTGCTTCAAATTAACCCTATTCTTCACCAAATGATTTATTCTACCTCTTGATTGCTCGATACTTACAAAATAGAGAAATAAACATATAAAATCTACTAACGAGCCTGAGTTAAGCTTGAAATATTAGCTCTAAAAAAGATGAGGGGCTTATTGAGTCGGAAAACTCAGGCCATTCTCACACCATGCAAATTAAAAGACAATCTCGAATAAATAGGAGATCATAGTTAGCTTAAGATTAAGATTGAGTTACCTAGGTCATCGTATTGAAATAGTCGGTCTTAACAGTAAACAACGCTATAAGTCACTTCGCGATTCGATCTTATGCAAACTCATTGCATAGGACGCCCTCGCTCATGTCTCCACATGAACGATTGAGGATCACATTATTTGTATCAAATATAAAGTAGACCACATCCATAGTGTCCATAGGATAAGGCACACAGCTTAATCCTTATATTATAGACCGTTTTATCTATGTACTTAAACTTGATCTACTTTTATGTCTCAACATATAGTTCAGGTATTCATGTTATAGCCATAGGTTCTTAGTTTATTGCATTTAGGGCTTTTAAGTGAAATTCACATATTCAATAATACTTTTTACTAAATAATCCTCAATTACAACTTTATTACAAAATAGAATATGTTCATTATTTACAAACCACGAGTTTTAGGATATAAAACCCAACAACCCCTGTTTTCCAGTTGACATTTTAGTACTTGTTTCTTCATTTCCAACCAATTTAAATCACATAAACCTTTTAAAAACCTTTAAATTGACTTACCTTCAAATTTGAGCCAACGAATCCTCACCCACAACTCGAGATTCACCAAACACTTCACCATACTCAACTTTGCTCAAATTTTAAATCAACTACTGGTTTTCTTCAATATTTATCAACTTTCTGATTAAGATTCACCATGACAACCCTCCATCATTATCTTCATCAATCTCTCTGAGTTTTGGCTAAAGAAATGTAAAGTTTGCACAGGTGAAATGGAAGCCTCGATCTCCTCTTTTTCATGTTATATATATGCATCGACAACACCTTCCCTCTTCTCCCTTCAATTTTTGCTAGTTTCTCTTTCAATCTTTTCGACCCACTAAGTTTTGTTTGACCACACCTTGAATGCAATGTAAAATAATTGTCAACTTAATTATTTCCCATTAAAATTTTAATAAAAACCTCCCTAAGCAATCCTAAATACCTCTTGATCTCACTTCCATACAATGGAATCACGTACTTTGATTTCTTGAAAGAATTAAAAATATATTAAAATAATAAAAATGGTTAATCATAAAGAGAACGTACCTTTGTGGACATGTAGCTACAACAAGATGCTCCTTAAAAAGTCTTCTCCTCCACGAGATATTTCTCGCCATGACTCCTTTGAAAGATGTGAAGGAATTAGGGAGGAAGAGTTTTAGAGAACTTTTCTCTAAGTTTTTAGGAGAGCTTATTCGGAGAATTCTCTATAGAATAATTGTAGAGATGTGTTGCGTATTCCACGAGAACTCCCTGAGGCCCTTTATATAGGACTCAACTAAGTTAAACCTAATCTCATTAGGATAAACCTATTTAATTATAATTTTCTATTTTAATATCTCATATTAACATTAAGATTATAATTATCCATTTTAATATCTCATATTAATATGATTAAATATTTGAATCATATTCAAATATATTAATTCTCTCATTATCTCTTTATTTTGAATCTCATTCAAATTAAATAATTAATTATTTGAATCATATTAAAATAAATTAATCATCTCATTATCTTCTTTAATTTGAATCTCATTCAAATTAAATAATTAATTATCATAATCATATTCAAGTAAATTAATTTTTCATGTTTATATAGTTACAATTTTAATCACATTCAAATAAACTCTATCATAATGCATCTTAGTACGCCAATAATTTTATTAATTGTATCCAACACAATTAATATATGTTCATTCATAAATTAGAACGTTTCAAATTTTTCTTTCAATACATTTGATCGTTGTTGGTCAATGGAAAGCTAGTAAGAGGACCTTTTGGAACTATAGATTATAGCTCCAATGAGCTAAGATTAATTAACTAAACTCTTTAATTAATTAATCTCCATTCATTAACTATAGTAAAACCACTATAGACTTATAGTTGCACTCTTATGTATTACAGGATAAGTTGCATCTATGGATATAATCGTAATAAGCAAGTTAATCCTTCATGACCTATTCATAAATACAACTGGATCAAAAATTCTTTTTACCCCTGTAATTACCTTTATGTTCTTAAGTACCACTGATCCTCTAATGAACAATTTGTTTATGGTCCAACCATAAACTAGGTCCTTCTCGGGCTAGTGAGAGGTGAGGTCCCTTGTTCAAGTCTTGGATCAACACTTAAGGAAACTACTCATCTACTTACCCTATATGGGAAGGAGTCAAGTCCCCGACATGGTAAGCATATTGAGTCGGCGACTCATACTACTCTCACCAATGAAAAATAAAGGACGAGACCTCACAAATAGGAGTTCATAACTCACTCAAGATTAAGATCGAGTCACATACAATCATCCTATGAAATATTAATCTCTTCAACTAATGGATTTACAAAGAGAAATTAATTATTTCGCAATCCGATCTTATAAAAACTCTTTGTATAGGATACCCCCACTCACATATCTCCATATGAACGATTTGAATAAAACCATTTGTAACAATTATAAAGTGTATTGTATCCATAGTGTCATCAAGATGAGGCACCCAATCTTATCCATGTACTATAGATCTTTAAATCATTACTTGAACATGATCCACATGTATGATAACTATATACTGTTCAAGATTTTTACTGTGTACAATTTAATATTGCATATTTAATAATTAAAATAATTAACTATTTAAATAACTGATTAACTATGAGGCTTTAAAACGTATATCCCAACAATCTCTCATTTGCACTAAAGTTAGTGAAACATGTATCCTAGGGCATGTTCTATACCCAACAAGGGAGCACTAATTCATCGAAATTACTCTTCAAATTATCCAATAGGATTAACATTCACTACATTATCATTGGAAGACATAGAGAAAATAGTTTCAGCAATGGAAATTCATTCTCATGAAATCTAACATCAAACGAGACAACTATTTCTCTGGTTTTGAGATCATATAGCTTCCATCCTTTCTTATCACGTGGCTATCCAACGAACACACACATTCAAATACATGAAGCAAATGTATTCTCTTTTGCTCGTTGATTATGAGTAAGATATAGACATCCATAAACATATAACGGAAAGTTTGAAGCAGTACCAAATAAGATTTCAAAAGGTGTTTTATTTTGCAATAAACCCGACGAAGTATGATTTATCAAACCTACGTGGCAACAAGGAATAGAATGTGAATAAGAACAAAATAGCAAAACTAAAGTCATAATGTAACCATAAATAACAACCAAATTAATCAGGCTAATAACATGTATTAACAGAGATGTAACTTAAGTTTATATTTAGTGATTATTATGGAGCATGATAGATTTTTCAATTCATCTCTCATGGTTTATTATGAGCGACTCTATTGAATTTTCCTCGTCACATCTAGAGCGGCCTCTTTGGTGGCTTCCCCAGCATAACATTTGGTACTGGCGTCGTGGGTTAGTGTAAGATGTGGGTTTGTGGTAGCTGGTGAATTTCAATGACCCATACCTCTTAGGGTTATTTGTTTTTCAGACATGTGGATAATCAAAATCTTAAAATATCGAAATTAAAGATGTCTGACATCTATAAGTAATCTTGTTTCTTATAAATATTTTACATATATTTAAGAATATTTTAATAACTATAATTATTTGGTAGGATTTCTACTTGAAATGTCTTAAATTTACCTAATATTTCAATAATGCTCTACGACTATTTATTAATTTATATGTAATTTAATATAGTTTAAACTTATATAATATATATATATTTTTTTGTACTTTGGATTTTTCTTTTATGAATGGTGATAATTTTCATGCTGCCGTATTTGCAAGGATAAGTATAAGATGGCAAAGAGATATAACCATTCGTAATAGACAGTTATTTTCTCCTTAGAAGTTGTCTTATTGTTATTCTTCAATATCATAAACAATGACACAATCCACCAAATTTGACACTTAAAGTAAAATTTAAATAGGATAAAAGGATTGAAAATGACATTGAATGTTGGTATATAAATATACATATCGTAGACCCAATGAAATGTCTTGATGTAATTTTTATATTCATTTAAATATTAATAGATAATGTTTGGAACATCATCATACAAACATATTTGGCCTTTCTCATATGCTTTTTTTTTTTTAAAAAAAAAAATCTTTAGGAATCACATACCTATGAGAAAAGAAAGAAAATAATTGCACTCTCTTTTTTACTAGCTTTTGGGAATCTTAACTTTGCATTTAAAGCTTCATACATGTAGAACATGTTCTTTTATATTTATGGTCCCATTTTATAAGCAAATCTTACTAAATTATGTCTTTTTTTCTCAAATTCTTATTACTTATAATATTATTTTTCCTTAAGAAACTCAAATTTGTTATTAGACTTTACAATTTAAACGTTTAAACGATCTATATATATAATAGTATATTGTTACAAAATAACTTGAATTTATTTGACTTTGTGCTTATATTTTGTGATATGCTTACACATGTATTCGACACAATTTTTATTCACTATATTAAAATATTATATCATGAATTCATTATATTTACTTGCGTTGATCATGTTTAATTTAATTATCATAATAAATAAAGGACTTTCAATATTTCTTTTTCAATATTTTTAATCGTTGATGGTCAATATATCTCATATAGTTATTAAGTTAAGAAAATATATTTAGTGAGTAATGGAATTAAGAATAAAAATATAAATCAAATGGGATCCTTTAATTTGCAGAAAGGAAGTGAAGTAGATTTTTCAGTGTGAAATGAAATGACATGATCATGTATTATTGTTGAGAAAATATCAAACCTATAATTTTGTAAGAACTGATAAAAATAAACTTTAATGGATAATTTAAAGGATAAATTATCTAAAAGAAAATGACCAATTTATGAAATATAAAAGATTGGTTGAGGACAAAGTTTAGCCAATAATTCATGCGATTTTGTGTATACAATAAAGTGAAATGATCACCAATAATCTCTATCCATGTCTTGTGCACTTATATTGAAAAAACATACAAGAAAAAAAAAATATTTTGTACATTGAATTTGAGTTTCTATTAATGATAATATATTAAAAGAAATTGGACATGTTTCAAAAACCATTAAAAAAGAGATTTTTACATGACAAAAATATTTAAACACCATATATTTCATATTTTATATTTTAAATTATTTTGTTAAAAAAATTTAACTTTAATTTTGGATAAATTTAATATTTTTACTATTATTAATTTTCTATATTCCTAGCTGAAAGTCGATTATTTGTCCTTTGATATATCTAGCATACGTCAAATATACTAGTAATATACTAGAAAATGTAAATATACATCACATATACCATGATTTATTTGTATGTATTTACATGTAAATATATTGTTTGGTATATAAGACGATATATTGAACAAATTATCTTCTTTATGCACTTATCAAATATGTTCTAGTTTATTTTTAGAAAATTCAAAGATATATCAAATATACTTTGATTTCTCATTCAAAACTTTTTGTTGGTTCTTGCTTGGAAAATTTCACAAAGTGACCCAAAACCCAAAAAATTTTCTACCAATGACCTCTTCCGAAAAACTTTTCTACCATTGACCTTTTGTCTATGTGAACTTCCAAAATTACCCCCAATTTTTAAAAAATCTTCAAATCGTTTGGTGAACGCGCGTCTCTATGAATACTTTACAACGATAGGATCTCCCTTCATTTCATTCATTTCCTACCCAAAGCATTTCTATTCGAAGCGTTTTCTCTCGATTTTGCTCATGTCTTCTATCTGAGCCGTGAAGGGGCTCTAAAACTAGATGACCTTTAAGCAAAAACAAATCGTTCAAAACTCCATTGTGAAAGAACTCAAACATTTACAATCATACAGAAATGATTATGAAGTAAAGAATAAATTATAGTATGCTTCAAAGTAAATACAAGGGATTGAGTGATAATACCTTTGAAGAACCCTTTATTCACGTGTTTCCCTTGATCGTTCAACAACTTAGCAAATAGCACAAACACAATGAGCTACTGGAAAATCCACGATCACCAGCGAATACAACTCGATCCTTGATCCTCGAACATAACTCGACACCATCACAAGATTTCCTTGGTATTCGCAGTGTGATAATCCAGGAGTTGTGGGCTCTCTATGATTTTAGATAGAGGGAAGGAGGAAGTAGACGACCAAGTACGCGATGAACAATCGTATAGAGGAAGAAGTTTATCGTATAGAATTGATACTCGATAGCATAGAGGAAGAAGTCTATCGTATAGACTTGATACTCGATTGTATAGGCTCTGTTAAGCTATCGTGTAGTAAAGCTCTTAGTACTCGATAGTAAATTATGTGAGATATTTCGACTGAATGATTTGAAAAACTATTTTTTCCTTTTATCTCACAGTTACCATAAAACCGTAAATAACCACTCACTAAGGTCGGTTATTTAGAAAAATAAATATTAATTATCTTATAATTAATAAATTATAAATAAATACAATAACTAACTTATCATATTATATTTATAACCTATAGTTTTACATTTGCATCATATGCAACATATAAACCATAGTTTTTTTTTTCTATTTTATGGAATTTAATATAAATCATATTTATATTAATTCCTTCAGTCTAATAATGTATCAAATACATTATATCAATTATATTACATATAATTTAATTAATTTAATTATATCACATATAATCAAATTCCCTCTTGTTAATTTGAACATTTCAAACTAACCAAAAACTGATTCTCAACTTGAATCCATTGAGCTACCAAGGAGACCTAATGAACCTGTAGCTTGAAGTTCCAATAGTATGTGAACAACTGACTAAATTATTTAATCACGATATCCACCATCCATTAACTGTCGGGCACTCCACTAACGACCGACAACTGCACTCTTCGCACTATAAATATATTTATGTGTCTATTGGATATAACCAATCAACAGTGCAATGACCCTTCACAAATTGCTCGTAAGTATAGCTGGGCCAAATTATCGTTTTGTCTCTATAGTTACATCTAACTCCTTAAGTACCATTGATTTCTCTAATGAACAATAAGTCATAGTCCCACTATGACTGAGTCCTCTCTTCCCAAGAAAGGATGTGGCCACTATGTTCAAGACCCAAAATTAGCTCTTAAAGGAGCAATTTCTCTACCTACCCTAGTTGGGATTGATGTCCTAATTTTTCCAGAGTCTCGTTGTTTGTAATGATACACATTATTTTATAAATAAAATAACCGTTATTTCATTCTGGCATTTACTCATATCTGATAAACAAAGCTCCATGATTATCTTATGTAAACTTAAGCATATATATGTGATATACAAGTGGATTATGCCTTAAGTGATACCCTAAATAGGTATGTAGTATAAGGATTAAGGTGAGATACCTAATCCTGGTGACACTACGGATACGACCCGCTTCGTAGAGGTTTACAAGTATTGTAAACTACTACAAATGGTAGATCCTGACCATTCATGTGGAGATGTACGAGCGGGGGTGTCCTATACAAAGAGTTTGTATAAGACTAGACCACGAGATGACTAGACTCTGTATATAACGCCGTTGATACTAGAGATTTACATCTCACCTAAACAACCATAGGTGATATGACCTCAATCCTGAGTGTTTTGGAAAATCTTGCCTTTGAAGGCAGTCCTTTGATTAGTATGGGTGAGAGTGGCCAGATTACCAACTCAACATACTTACCTTTTTAGGGACTTTCCTGATTTGGGAGTTAGGAACTCACTTACACAAGATGAAATTCACTCCCTTCCTGAAGCAAAGATAAGTAGAGAAATTGCTCCTTTAAGGGCTGATTCTGAGGCTTAAACATAGTAGCCATAATTTCTCTTTGGAAGAGAGGACTCAGTCATAGTAGGACTATGACTTATGTTCATTAGCGGGATTAATGATGCTTAAGGAGTTAGATGTAACTACAGGGGCATAACGGTTATTGGTCGAGCTATACTTACGAGCGATCTGTGAAGGGTTATCGCACTATTGATTGGTTAAGATGGACACATAATATAACTGTAGCAAGGATAGTTCAGCTGTCGATCTTTAGTTGAGTGTTTGGCAGTTAACGGATGGTGGATCCCGTGACTAAAGAGTTTAGTCAGTTATTCACGTACTGTTGGAGCTTCGAGTTACAGGTCCATAAGGTCCCCTTGGTAGCTCAATGGATTTAGTTGAAGATCAGTTTTTGGTGTTGATTTGAAATGTTCAAATTGATAAGAGGTATTTTGATTATATATGATATAATCGGTATAGTGTATGAGATACATCTAATGGAGGATTAATGTGAGCTTTACATTAAGTGCCATGGAACAGAAAAAGAATTATGGTTTATATGTTTCATGAGATGAAATATTAAAACTATAGGTTATAAATTTTGAGATTTCCTCTCTTAAAAAATTTCTCACGGAAGTTGTCAAGTAAATAGGATTTACTAAGTGAAAACTTGGAGTTAGCTAAACGATTGTGGAGTGTTAGTAAACGACAGACACTCAGCTAAGTGATGAGCTAAACGATTGCATAGCTTTTGCTTGACGATCGCTTAGCTTTTCCTAAATGATTGGGCATCGACCTATATGATAGGTTCTTTCCATCTCCCACTTGCTCAATCGTTTACACGATTGTGGTTTCCCCTTGTGTTTTGCCTTAAACCAAGTGCACACAGAGGCCACCCTCTGGATTCTCACACTGAGAATACCAAGGTAGCCTTCTTGGTGATGTCTTAACTCGACACTGTTGAGGTTCTGTGGAGGCCGTTCGTGTTGTTCGGGGTGTTTGTGACCAAGGTGATCATGGAGTTCGAGTGCACAGTGTTCGTGCAGTGTAGCGGTCGTGTTGGACAAGCGTTTGGGTGTTGCTGTGTTCGAGCGTTCGTGATCAAGGAGCTTTGAGATGAGTAAACGAAAGTGTGTTACTCTTGTCCTTGATCTGTTGTTAAACATGCTATAATTTCTGTAAAAATGTATAACCATATGTTTCTGTTTAAGATTGTAATTGTAAAGTTCATATATGATTGTAATTTGGAATGATCTTTCCACTGCTCATGGAAATCCTCGTGTTCGATTTCCTTCAATCTCTACATTAAGGAAGGAGTGATTCCGCCTTGTGAAGCTGAGTTCCCAACTCCCCAATCAGACAAATCCCCAAAATGGTAGGCTTGTTGAGTTGGCAATCTGGCCACTCTCACCTATACAAATCAAAGGACCGCCTTCATGAGCAGGAGTACCCAACTCACTCAGGATTCAGGTCATGTCACCTATGGCCATCCTAGTGAAATGTAAGTCTCAATTGTCAATGGTGTTATATAAAGAGACTAACCATTTCGTGGTCCAGTCTTATACAAACTCTTTGTATACGATACCCCCGCTCACATGTCTCCACATGAATGATTAGGATCAAATCATTTGTAACACCTACAAAGTGAGTCGTATCTGTAGTGTCACCAAGATAAGGTACCTAAGCTTATCCATCTACTACAGACTATTAAGGTTATTATGTAAGCAAGATTCACCTGTATGTCTCTATATACTTGTTTAAATTTACATAAAATAACCTCGGATCTTAGTTTATTGGATTGAGTAAATGCTTATAAAATAACACTTATTTTATTAATAACAATATGTTTATACATAGTTTACAAACTACGAGATTACTAGGAGATTTAGGACACCATTCTCAACAAGTCGAACACTCCTTGTAGGTTTCTCGCTAGTCATCTCTACACACTTTCCACTGTCGTCATGATCTGAAAGGTATGAGACTCTTTTCCTTGAAAAATGTACGTTGATATTTGAGGTTTGACTATCTTTTAGGGTTTAACCATGTGTTCATTTGTAATCGATTGTTGAGAAAATACTAACAAATCAGATAGAGAATACTAAGTGAGCATTTAAAGAATATTAAGCGAGCGTTTAGATATTACTAAGCGATCGGATAATGATTACTAAGCGATCGTATAGAGAATATTAAACGATCGAATTGTTTAGGTTTATATCGTGCGATCGTTTAGCTAACTGTTACACGATCGTCTAGCTAACTATTAAACGATCATTTAGACATTTGTTATGCGATCGTTTAGCTAACTGTTACGCGATTGTTTAGCTAATTGCTATGCAATCGTTTAGCTAATTGTTACGCGATCGTTTAGATATCCATGATGTGATCATTTGACTAATTGTTAGCGATCGTTTAGACATCTGTTATGCGATCACTTGGCTAACTGTTACGCGGTTGTTTAGATATCTATTATGCGATCGTTTAGTTTTTGTTATACTATCGTTTAGGTTTTGTTATGCGATTATTTAGTTTTTGTTATATGATTGCTTAGTTTTTGTTATGTGATTGCTTAGTTTTTGCTGTGCGATTGCTTACTAATTCTTGTAATGTACACGGTTGTCAGATTGGTAAGATGGTCGTCTCTGTTGAGAAATATTTTCCTACTACCGTCGCTTGCCAAGTCCACAAAATTGCCCCTGTCATTAAGAAAAAGTTGATAGAAGCACATATGAGACTGTATAGGAAAATGACCTTTGGTCCTCTGTTGGATATAGATCTTGTTTTCAATAGACAACTTTTGCACCACTTTCTATTAAGGGAGGTAGTAGATGCGAACCTAGACTTTATTTCATTCAACATTCTAGGGAAAAAGGTAATATTCTCCCAAGAGGACTTTAACTTGATAATTGGGTTGTGGTCGACCAAGGAAACAGTGGAAAGAAAAAAAAGTGAACGACTGCGAGAACTCATTCTTGGACCCAAGGACCCAAATGGAAAGGATAGTTCTTGCAAGGATGTGGAGATCGCCTTCGAGAATTTCAATTTTACTAATGACGAAGATGCTTCAAGGTTGCATTGGCGTTGTTCATTGAAACGGTGATGATTAGAAAAGACAAGAAACCCCAGTTCGATAGCAATATATTTGGGATTGTCGATGACCAAAACATCTTTGTACATTATGATTGGTCTTTGCTCTTCTATGGACGTACATTGAATAGCATGAAGACTATCATGTACGGGAAGAAGGAGGCATATGATTCAAAGAAAGAAAAAGGTGATCACCATGCCTCACATTACTGTATAAAGGGATTCGTACTTGCTTTCCAGGTATGTACTTTTGTTTCTAATTCACTTCAATATACATTGAACTTGTGTGTTTTGTACGTGTAACAAAGTTTCTATTTCGTAGGGTTGGGCTTATCAAATTTTATCCACATCAAGTAAGTTCATAGCCACCAAAATCAGCAAGGATGAAATTCCTAGAATTCTTAGATGGACTTGTTCTCGTGCTTCATCTTATAAATCATTGAGCAATAAAGTTTTCCACTCAAAAAGTAAGTAACCGATCACTTCTAACTTGCTCATTTTGTTTATAGTTTCATGCATTTTGACTTGCTCATTTATTTATGTAGAGACTATTGTTGTGTCAAAACTTGTACCTAGCACAGAGGAGTTAAGGTACAAGGACAACTGACTTGAAGGACTTAATGTGGTTCCTGTTGTTTGGGAAAGAAGGATTGAAGGGTTGAACACTCTGTCGACACTCATGAGTCCTTTGGAGGGCACAAAGAGCATGAACCCCATGTAGAAAGCTAGAGCTAAATGTGTAACGTATAGAGCCAGAACCACGTATACCGGTTTAGACTAACCAAACATAGTTGGAACCACGTAAGTAACAAAAGTCCTCCAGACATTGTCATTCCAAATTGTACAAGATTCTTAAGGAAGAAATAAAAGAAGTTCGAAAAGATTTGGCGAACTTGACTACCATGGTTCGTCACATGGGAGATACGTTTACTGTCCAACATCATCTAATGGACCAACAACTGAACGAGATCAAGATGATGGCCCATCGACTGTGTGATGTATGTATTTTCTAGACGATCATATAGATTGTCTAAACGATAGTTTACATTGTCTAGACGATCGTATAGATTGTCTAAACGATCGTTTATATTTTCTAGACAATTGTCCATATTGTCTAGACGATCGTTTACATTTTCTAGACGATCGTTTATATTTTCTAGACGATCGTTTATATTTTCTAGACAATTGTCCATATTTTCTAGACGATCGTTTACATTTTCTAGACGATTATTTAGATTTCACAGATGATCGTATAGAGTTTCTAAACGATCTTTTACATATTCTTAGACGATCGTCTCCCTTGATAGAATAGTTCGTTTGATTTGTTCATGATAGTAATAATACAAGGGCATCATGATGAGGGACTCGTGATGATAATAATGGTGATGGTAACGATAATTAGGAACCTCATAATGATGATGATCCCCCACAGATTGATGCACAAGATCCCTTTCAGACCCACCAGAAAACCCATAGTGAATAGCCAGCAGGGACGATCAATGAGCAGTCCAAAACTGTTACGATCAAGATCCAATATTTGAATTGGAGGCGGTTGTGGGGACGGCAATTGAAGCATTCAGTGTTAGGATCCATTTCACTTTGGGGACGTCAACTGAAAAGGATGCCACTGAAGTCGAGGTATGACTATTGCATGAATTAGTATTCTTAAAATTGTACTACCACTGACTTATAATTTAAATATAGGAAATAAATGGCCGAGAGTGTCGGAAAAGGAAAAAATCAGTCAAGTTCACACCTAAGTGTTTCAAAAAAGGGAAGAAGTTTAAAACTCAATCTCAATCTTCTCAACCCCAACATTCTCAACCCCAATATTCTCAGCCCCATTCTCAACCACATTCAAAAACAATTCAACCTCATTCACCTCCAACATTTCTTATTTGTGTAGTTTTTTTTTTTTTTTTTTATAAAAAAAAGACTATTTTGAAAAGTTCAAAATTGTTAAAAAAAATTTCTTACATGTCTTTTGATATTAATATTATTATATATTTTCTAAAATAAAATTGAATGATAAAGAGAGCTAAAAAGAAGTAAATTAGACTAGAGTTTTATATAAAACAATAACTCGTTAGATTATTCATATAGAAAATAGTAATCTTTAGAGATTTGTGTGATTGAACCTATTTATTTAGGCCAGTAGAAAACCAAGAAAAAATTGCTGTGCAAAGGATGTTCGATTAATACTATGCTTATGAGGCCCAAGTCATATTAGTTGGCCCCTTGTTCCTACGTGGAGGAACAGCGCCAATAACCCACAAGGCCCAAAATATGAAATGCTCCTGCCAGAAAATGGATATTTGTTCGTAGTTATCTTATAATAATAAACTCAAAAATATTAATAGCTATAACATAATATAAAAAAGAAATTGTAAATAAAGAAATTGTAAATAGAGTAAAATTTAAATAGCTTATGAGTGTTAGACTATAATACTAGTAGAAATTTATCTGTGATCGACTGTATCAATGATAGAAGTTTATTACTGATATATCGTATAATTGATAGACTTTACTATATTTGCAATTTTTTTAAAATATTGTTATACACTTAGTTATTATCACTAAAAATGATATCCATTGCTATTACCCTATTTCTTAAGTATAAGATTATTTGTTAAATAGGAGAGAAATAGGTAAATGTTTTTCTCTTAAAAATAAATGATATTATTTTTAAAAAATAATCCGTGACATTGAACTAATCAATTTGTAAAGTTAAGATATAGAAATTAGTTTTTTTAGGAATATATTAAATATACCAAATCAATTTTAATTTATAAAGATTAAAATTGAGAATTGAAATTTTCTTTAAGAACTGTAGTTTCTATAAAAATCTATAGCTAAAAACTGTGAGAATGAACCAGTGATTGATAAAGTGATTCTAATAAACTTATACACAATCAAACTTACCAAATACTCAAACGGTTAAGATTTTTAGGTAATTACTTCTAACACTCTTAAAAACAATTTCAAAGGCAACCTTAAATTTGGAGTTATTATAGTTTTTAAAATGATTGTCAACAACAGTATATTTAAATAATTTAATTATAAAATGAAGTAAATTAGTATTTGATAAATTTGAGCTTTAAATTTTAAAAAATAGGTTATATTGATTAACAAAGATTGCTAAATTGTTTGATTAACCGCAATGACCAAATTGATCTGCTATCAAAATTTGCATTTTTTTTAATAAAATAATTATATTTCGAATAATTATTTAAAATATTATATCATTCATGCTTACAATTTAAAATTTTATTTTTTTTGCGTTAGATTATTTATTGATTATAAGGTTATTTGCTAAATATAAGAGAAGTAGGTGAATTTTTAATTATAAAAGAGGACATAATTTAAAGAAAATGTTAGTGACACTGAACTAATCAATTTGAAAATTTAGAATATAAAAAATGGCTGTAGGAAGAATATACTAGATATACAAAATTGATATTAATTTATAAAGAATAAAATTGAAAATTTATTAGAAATAAGGTTGATTCTACCATAGGGAATATTTTAAAAGACACAGAAATGAATAAAGATGTGGTTGGATTGGATTGAAAGACTTTTTAGATCCAACCCAATTGTTCAGGTTGTAAATTTCTTCAATTCAAATAATCCTTATTAAAAAATGAACTCAACCCAACCCAACCATGAAAATGTTGGAACCATGAAAATGTTTGGTTGGTTCGGGTTAATCGGGCCATTTATTTAAAATTTTGTTCTAAAAAGAAGCAAAACGTAAATAGGTAAAAATCTAATTTAATTATTTTTATATATTGAATTAAGATTAATAACTCAATTTCAATTTATATAGTGAAAATTTTCTTTCTAAGGTGCAAAAAACCTACTTTTAAGAGTTGTTGAAGAATAAATTATTCAAAAAATATTTGGATTAAATAAAATTCAAATAAATATATGTATAAATAATTGTGATATAAGTAATCAAAAAAATATATTTTAAAGTTAATAATAAACTTGGGTTGGTCTAGGTTGGTTTGGGTTATATTAGGTGAACCTATGAACCAACCCAACCCATAAATTTTTCATTTATTTGAACAATCCAACCCAAACTGCACGGATTGAGTTAGATTTATCAGTTTTTTCGGATCATCGGATTTGTTGAACACCCCTAAAAATGAATGTGTGATTAGAAAAGTAAGTGATTTTAACAAATTTATTTAAATCAATCTTATAAACATTCAAAGTAAGAAAAAATTATTTTGAGGAACTAGATTTAAGATTTATAGAAATTATGAAATTAAAATTTAATATTTAAAAATATAAAGAGCAAAATGATATTTTAAGTTATTAAAAATTATAAGTTAATTTTCAAATGAAACATAAAATTAGACCATATTTTAAGCATTACACATGTTATTAGACTAGTAAGAATTAAATAAGCAAAATTTCAAAGATGGAAATTAAGTGAAAAGTATTAAGTGAGTAATGAGGGAATGGGAGAGTGAAAAGTGGTCTAGACTGATTAGCCTATTCAATTTGAAGGAAAACCATTTATAAAATCAAGAAAAATATTTTGGTGCAATCCGGTTTTTATGTCGCCCACCTAAATATTCAATCAGAGCTTGTTACATAATCCTTTTTTTTAATATCTTATTTTAGTTTTATTTTTCTTTGTGATGGAAGAAAATGCATGAAGATGAATGTAACTTACACTAAGTATTACTTTAAAAAATACACACAAAAGAGAAGACAATGGTATTGTAGTTAATTACTACTTAAAACTAAGGTTTAGAATATCGATTTCGATAGAAATAGTAAGGTTTTAATTTATGGAAATATCTATAAAATATTGATTTATATAGATATTTCTAGAAAAAAGAACATAAATTAAAAGAACAAATTAATGTCTATTATTTATAATATATTTAAATAATAATATTTTGTTACTTTTTCTTTATTATTTCATGGATTTTTCTATCATACAATAAAAATATCAATTCATCCCTCATATTGATATCGATCCATGGAAATTGAAAATATCGATAGAAATATCGACATGTCGAAAGAAGGTTAATACTATACTTAAAACTATCATTAAAAAGGCTTCCATAATAATTTGGCTTTCATCTTTGAGATTAGGAATGTAAATAGCTTGGTCTGGCTCGGATTATGTGCAAAACCGAGCCGAACTGTCCATTTCGGTGAAGGAAACATGAAAATCGACGCCGAACCGGTGAATGACGAGTGAGTAAAGAGTTAATAGGGATGATTGGGTGGAGAGTCAATGGGCCTAGGCTTCGGATGATTGGGCGAACTGTCCAATTTAGTTTCTCTTCCTTGTAACCCGCGCCAACGGCCAAACCAATTAAGAACCGAACTGCTAACAATTTTCGGTTCAATTTGGTCGATTTAATCGGTTTTTTAGTTCATCCTTTCACCCCTACTTGAGATATAAAACGAACTTCTAAATGATCTTAAAGTGTAAAAGTGGTTTCGTAATCCGAACTCCCCTCATACCTTTGATCCCTTAGGCTCGAGTCTTTACTAAAATAAATGCAATTATTAATATTATTATTATTTTCAACCACCAAAATGTCTTTTTCCGACCACCTAGTTATTTAAATTTGTAAAGTTTTTTCGATTGCCTAGTAATTAAAATTTTTCGTTCTTTACTTTGTTTCATAATTAATTAAGATAAAAAAAAATTATTTCCAAAATTATCAAAATATATTTCCTTTTATGAATAGAATCATGTGTTGTGGGTGGATTCTGGAACCAGGGATAGAATGATTAACATACGGCAAATGAAAAGGGAGATGGGCTTGAGCCCATCAGGAGCAGCCCAAGGTTGTCTGGCCCAGCATAAGCTTGGCCCAAAAGGAATGCAACCCTAAAAGTGCCAGGTAAACATATTGGATTGGTCAAGCTCGGCCCAAAGAGAATTCGTGAAATAGGTAGTTCAGTCAAAAACCCTAATCGGATAAGAAATAAGAGGAGGGGCAAAACCTATAAATAAGACAGAGAAGAACGTAAACGACAAGTAAGTTCTACAATCAGTATCAAATTTTCTCTTTTCCTTCCAATCTTCTGATTTAAGCATCGAAGTGATTGTGGCTAACATCACACCAGTGTCCAAGTTTCTCTTTACTTGCAAATTAGCTTACTTTCCCTAAATCAACAACTTACTGTGGTTGCCTTGTACAGATCAGGAACGCTCGTTTGGTAAAAATTTGGCATCAAAAGTTGGCGCCGTCTGTGGGGAAGAATACTCAAGAGCATGCTTAGAAGATCTATTTAGAATGAGCCAAAGGTTTCATAAGCATGAATTTGGACGGAGATGAATCTAACCAAGAATACCACCATCAGTAAGTTTGGAGAGAAGAAGCTCCTTGATCTCTGCCTGAGGATCAACCAATGAAAGACAGAGAAGATAGTATCGATCAAGATTGCCACCCATTAGAGATCCGAGGTGAAGAGTCTCTTTGACCTCATGAGGGTCGACTTGAGAAGATATTTAAAGCCCAAAGATAGGGGCTAGGTGAATTAGATCCTCATGACCCCAAACTAGAGAATTGAAGGTTTTGAAGCTATGTGCTGAAGCAGTGGACAAGGAAGACAGTGAAGGGAACGAAGTGGAGCCAAAACATGTTTGTTTGGCTAAGGCTAAGGCTGAAGCCGAGGCTGACCATTCAACTTTTAAGAAAGGAGAACTCGGATCGAAAGGGACTTTTTATTCTTCCATAAGAAAAAGAAACATCCATGCTCTCAACCAAAGAAAAAGGCCAACCTAAGGAATTTCGAGAGGGGAAGACCCGAATCGGAAGAAAATTTCAAATCTTCAAAAGAAAGAAGGAATAATCAAATCTTCAACCAAAGAGGAGAAGCGAAGGCCAGCGCTGAGGCAAACCAAGGAAGCCAACTAGCAACAACTTTGGAATCAATCTCACTCACCAAAGAGGATAAAATGTTAAATATTGGAACCAAAATGTGAGTAGAGCAAATAGAGAGCTTGAGCAGATTTTTTAGGAAGAATGCAGACATATTTGCTTAGTCACATGAGGATATGCCCGAAATTGATCCCAACATAATAGTACATTGCCTTAATGTGGATAGAGGTTTTAAACCAGTAAAGAAAAAGCAACGAATGTTTAATCAAGGGCGGAACGAGATCATAGCAAATCAGGTAAACGATTTGTTGAAAGCCAAATTCATTAGAGAGGTCCATTACCCTTAATGGATGTCTAATGTATTTTTGGTGAAGAAAGCAAATGGTAAGTGGCAAATGTGTATATAATTAACCGATCTCAATAAAGCTTGTCCAGAACATAGTATTTCCCATCCTATGATAGATTAGTTAGTAGATGTAACAGTTGGCCACGAGATTTTGAGTTTCATGGATGCATATTCAGGCTATAACTAGATTAAGATGAATGGATCAGACCGATAGAAAACTTCCTTCATTACAAGTAAAGGTACATACTACTACACGGTCATGCCATTTGAAATTAAGAATGTAGGAGCTACATATCAAAGATTGGTAAATAACAAGTTTGCTCCGCTTATTGGAAAAAAAACATGGAAGTGTACATAGATGATATATTAGTAAAGAGTATGAAAGCTAGATAACATGAGGCTAACCTTGAAGAAGCGTTCCAGATCCTTTACAAGTATAATATGAAGTTAAACCCTACCAAATGTACTTTTAGGGTAACATCAGGGAAGTTATTGGGCTTTATGGTTCATCGGAGAGGGATAGAAGCCCATCCAGACAAAATTTAAGCAATTCTTTATTGGGGTTGATGCCATAAATCTCGTGGTTTCTTAGTGTATATTTCATTTGTACAGATAGATTATTCATTTAATAAAATAAATTGTTATTTTTTTTGACATTTAGTTGCATAAACCCAAAACTAATGAACGAAGATCCAAGGTCATTTGATGAAGCTTAAAATATGTATGTGGAGACATACACATGGGTCATGTTTAAGTAATAACTTGAATGATTTGTAGTAGATGGATAAGGCTGGGTACCTTATTCTGGTGACGCTACAAATACGACCTGTTTTATAATTATTACAATTGTTATAAAGTATTACAGATGATCTGATCTTGATCATTCAGGTAGAGATATGTGAGTGGAGTATCCTATACAAAGAGTTTGTATAAGATCGGTCCACGAAATGATTAGTTTATCTTTATAACACTATTACTTGAAGAGACTTATATTTCACGAAGGTGATCATAGGTAACTTGACTTTAATTCTGAGTGAGTTGTGAACTCCTGCCTATAAGGGCTGTCCTTTGATCTGTATGAGTGAGAGCCAGATTTTCCGACTCAATATGCCTACCATTTTGGGGATTCGTTCCAGTAGGGAGTTAAGAACACAACTACATAAGAAGGAATTCACTTCTCCCCATTATTAGGGTAAGTAGATCAATTACTCCTTTAATGGTTGATTTCGAGTCTTGAACAATGAGGTGCCTCACTCTCTCACTGGCTAGAGAGGGGTCTAGTTTTAGTGGGACTACAACTAATTGTTCATTAGAGGGATAAGTGGTACTTAAAGAGTTAGATGTAACTATAGTAGTAAAACGGTAATTTTGACCCAGCTGTATTTATGAGCAAATTGTGAAAGGTCAATGCACATTTGATTGGTTATATCGAATGGACACGAAAATATATCTACAGTATGAAGAGCAAAACTGGCGGTCTTTAGTGGAGTGAGTGACAGTTCATGAATGTTGATCAATTTAATTAAAGAGTTTAATTAATTAATCTTGTATCATTGGAGCTTCTAATTGAAGGAATTCTTATAGAAGAGTACCTATGAGTGGAAGCGGATCTTTCCAATTCATTGTGACAGAAGTTACACCTATACATTCAAACATATAGATATGCATTGCTAACGCTAAATTACTGGCATGCTTTAAAAGGTAAAAACAAAAGACTGAAAGAACGTACCAGTTGAAGACTTTCTTAAAAAAAAAAAAAAAAAGCTCAGTCTCTTTGTGAACGAACTCCTCTCGTTCTTTCTCTCCAGCAAGTGATCGCCCAGCAACACCATGGTCATCTAGATGAATAGCAGCGCACGAACAACAGGCAAGAGGGACGACACCACCACTCGAAGCCCTCAGTATTCTCAGAGTGAGAATCCAAAGGGTGGGCTTTGATGGAATTGGTAGAGAGGAAGAGGAAAAGCTATCGTGTACTACAAACAAGAAAGTGGGAGGAAGGGAAGACTATCGTATAGTCGGGTGCTTGATCGTTTAGAACGAGATACACGATCGTGTAGTAAAAGGTAAGCGATCATTTATCAAAAGGTAAGCGATCGTTTAGATACGCTTAAGTGCTAAGCAATCGTCTAGGAAGAGGTAAGCAATCGTTTAGGAAATCGCGGGCGATCGTTTAGAAAAGTGCGAGTGTGCGATTGTTTAGTAAACGGGCGCTATCATATAGGCTCTCAACACTAAGTGTTACAATACTTATCATATCATGAGCGATAATGTGTCTCATGTGCAAAATGAAAACTATTTTCATTTTATTCTTCAGTTACTAAAACTGAATTGAACTTCCCACTATCACACGAATTCGGAGAAAATTTCGGCCAATTATCTCATAATCGCCCAATTAATAAATAATAAATATAATCATATTATATTCTTAACCTATAGTTTGATATCATATATCAACTATAGTGTTTTCTCCTCTACTTGATATAAATCATATTTATATCCAATTTCCTCCAAAATAATGTATCTCATACATTTAGTCATTCATATCATATATAATTAACCAGTTCAATTATATCATATATAATCGAACTCCCTCTTGTCAATTTGAACATTTCAAACTGACCCAAAAATTGATTCTCATTTTTTATCCAAGCTACCAAGGGGACCTTATGGACCTATGGCTCGAAGCTCCAACGGTATGTGAATAGCTGACTAAACTCTTTAGCCACGAGATCCACCATCCGTTAACTACCAGGCATTTCACTAAAAACTGATAGCTGAACTCTTCTTACCACAGATATATTTCTTTGTCCATTGGATATCACCAATCATGAGTACGATAACCTTTCACAGATGCTCGTAAGTACAACTGGGCCAATTTACCGTTTTTCCCCTGTAATTACTTCTTACTTCTTAAGTACCATTGATCCCTCTAATGAATAATACAACATAGTCCAACTATGTGTGAACATCTTTTGGGCCATGAGAAGGTGTGTAATGCCACATCGTTCAAGCCTTGGAATCAGCCCTCAAGGGAGCTATCTATCTACTTGCCCCTGCTTCGGGGAAGGAGTGAATTCCATCTTGTGTAGTTGAGTTCCCAACTCCCAAATCAGACGAATCCCCTGGTAGGTTTGAGTCGGAGTCCTGGCCACTCGCACCCATGCAAATCAAAGGACCGCCCTCAATGGCAGAAGTTCCCAACTCACTCAAGATTGAGGTCATGTTATCTATGGTCATCCTAGTGAAGTGAAATCTCTGTCATGAACGGTGTTATATAACAAGACGTTAACACTTCGTGGTCAAGTCTTATACAAACTCTTTGTATAGGACGCCCCCACTCGCATATCCTCTACACGAATGATCGAGATCAGACCATCTGTGATAAGTCATAACACTTGTACTTATTCCACAAAGCGGGCCGTATCTGTAGCGTTACTAGGATAAGATTTCCCTCTTATATCCATATACTACAGACTATTTTGGTTATCACTTAAGACATGATCCACTTGTATGTCACCACATACATGCTTAAGTTACATAAAGACAACCAAGGATTTTAGTTTATTGGTGTGTGGTAAAGCAAATAAAACATCCAGATGAGCAAAATCAAGAAGTGAAGTAAATATCATATATTATACATCACAAGTGTTCGTACAAACTGTTTACAAACTACAGGACACAAGACTTTAAGACATCAACCCCAGCAATCTCCCATTTGTCCTAAAACGAAGTGGGGTGTATAAAAACAAGTACAAAAAACAATAAACTAGGGCATAAAAGCCCAATATAAGAAAATCTCCCATTTGCTCTAGTCCAGCAGCGGGCAGTCCCGTAGACCCATGCTCTGAAAGTGACCCTCAAACACTGTAGCCGTGAGAGCCTTCATAAATGGGTCAGTAACATTGTGCTCCAAAGCGATCTTCGTGACGATCACGTCCCCTTAATTCACTACTCGTGGATCAGGTGATACTTCCACTCTATGTGTTTGTCGCGCCAGTGACTCCTAGGCTTCTTGGAGTTCACCACAACACCATTATTGTCACAATAGAGGGTGATTGACTTAGACATATCTATCAAGAACTTCCTGAGCTAGACGACCTTTTTAGTAGCTTCGCAAGCCGCTATGTACTCCGCCTCCATAGTGGAGTCAGCGATGCACCTCTGCTTAGTGCTTCGCCATACTACAGCTCCTCCGTTAAGAGTAAAGGCTGACCCTGGAGTGGACTTACGAAAGTTCTTATCAATTTGAAAGTCAGAATCCGTGTATCCAGTAAATATCAAATTCCTAGATCCATATACGAATATATAGTTCCTTATTCTCTAAAGATACTTGAGGATATTTTCACTACGGTTCAGTGACCCTGGCCTGGGTTAGACTGATACCTACTAACTATTCCCATAGTGTAGCAGATGTCTGGTCTAGTACAGAGCATCACATACATCAAACTGCCAAAGGTAGATGCATATGGGACCTATCTCATTTCCTCAACCTCTTGAGGCATCTTAGGACACATGTCCTTAAACAAAGTGACTCCATGCTTGAACAGCAATAGGCCTATTTTGAAGTCCTGCATCGAGTACTTGAACAACATCTTGTTAATGTATGATGCCTGAGACAGTGCTAGGACTTTCTTCTTATGATCTAAACAAATTTGTATACCCAAAACAAACTGAGCCTCTCCCAAATCTTCATTTAGAATTGGGTCGCTAGCCAGTTCTTAATTGCAATCAGTAGACTTACATAATTCCCAATGAGTAATATATCGTCTACATATAACACGAAGAAAACTACTAAAGCGTTGACAATCTTCTTATAGACACAAGGTTTATCAACGTTCTGGTCAAAGCCATATGACTTGATCACAGTATCAAACCATATGTTCCAAGATCAAGATGCCTGTTTCAGCCCATAAATGGATCGATTCAGTTTGCAAACTTTTTGCTCTTGACCTTGGGCAATGAATCCCTCGAGTTGTACTATGTAAATGGTCTCCTCAACATTTCCATTCAGAAAGGTAGTCTTGACGTCCATTTGCCAGATCTCATAATTATAATAAGCTGCAAATGGACAGGAGGATGCAGATCAACTTTAACATGGCAACAGATGAGAAAATCTCCTCATAGTCGACTCCCTCTACCTTGGTATAACCCTTTACCACAAGTCGAGCCTTGAAGGTTTGCACCTTCCCATCAGCACCCCGTTTGCGCTTGTAGATCCATTTACAACCTATAGGTCTTACCCCATCAGGCTGATCTACAAGATCCCATACAAAGTTGAAGTACATCGACTTCATCTCGAGATCCATGGCTTTAACCTATTCATCCCAGTCTACATCCTCCATCGCCTTCTGATAAGACAACAAATCCTCAACGTCGCCATCTACTACCATAGTAAGGATTTATGTGAAACCCAGATAGTGAATGGGCGGGTTCGCAACCCTTCCACTGTGTTGAGGTTTCTTCAACTTTTGAGGTGGAACCGACCTACTAGATGAACTATCATCAACAACTCTTGTTGATGAAGCAGGTCCTTCAACAACTCTTGTTGAAGTTTTAGTAGTTTCGTTGGAAAGCTCACGTAACATGACTTTACTATGTGAACTATGCTCCCTTATATGATCCTCCTCCAGGAAAGTAGCGTTCGTGGAAACAAACATCCTATTTTCTGATGGATCATAGAAATAACCCCCTCGTGTACCTTTAGGGTAGCCTACAAAGAGGCAAATCTCGACCGTGGTTCCAACTTTTTGGAATTTGCCTCAAGCACATGTGCAGGGCAACCCCAAATGCGGAAGTGACGCACGTTCTACAACTCTAGAGGTGTTCTTGCAACACTCTTGAAAGGAATACAGATGAGTATGTAAACCACAATCTCCATGGCGAAACCCCAAAACGAGTCTGGTAAAGAAGCATAACTCATCATCGGACGAACCATGTCCAACAAGGTTCTATTTCTCCTCTCTGCTACACCATTCTGCTGAGCTGTACCCGACGTTGAGAGTTGGGAAACGATTCCACGTTTTATCAAATTGTCTTGGAATGTTGAGTCCAAAAACTCTCCACCTCGATCTGATCGAAGTATTTTAATCTGTCTATCCAATGCATTTTCAACTTTAGCCTTGAACTCTTTGAACTTTTCAAAGGATTCAAACTTCCGTTGCATCAAATAAACATACCCATTCTAGAGTAATCATCAGTAAAACTGATAAAATACTCATAGCCACCTTGGGCTCGCACATTCATAGGACCATAAAGGTCAAAATGTACAAACTCAAGAGGCTTTTTGGCTCGATAACCTTTTCCAGTAAAAGGTATTTTAGTCATCTTACCCTCAAGGCAAGATTCATACACCGGTAAAGAATTTTCTTCTACCTCACTTAGAAGCCCATTCTTTACCAATCTTTCAATCCTATTGAGATTGATGTGCTCTAATTGAAGGTGTCAAAGTTGGGCATTTTCTTTTGGAGAAATTCGTTGACGTTTAGATTGAGTTATAGCAGATTTAAACAACTCTTTGTTATGGAGGGAACTTAAAGCTAACGATCTTAGCACATACAAGTTACTTTCCAGATAAGCTGTACCAATTTCAACATCATCTTTATGAATAAACACTTTATCCACATTAAAAGAAAGTGTATATTTACATTGTAACAGACACTTTACAGAAATAAGGTTCCTCTTAAGTTCAGGAACAATATACACATCTCTTAAAACTAGAAACCTATTCTGTAAAGATAACTGGATGTCTCCCACTACCACAGCTGAGACGACGTGCCCGATGCCTACTCGCATCGTCATCTCACCAGCCTCCAGCTATCGCCAGGATCTAATCCCCTGAAAAGAAGAACAAACGTGATTAGTGGCACCCGAATAAATTATCCAGGCAGAATCATCATTCTCCACTAAACATGTTTCTAACACAAATAAATCATATTTACCTTTATCTGCCTTGGCCTTAGCCTTGGCGGTCTTCCTTCCCTTCAGCCAGTGAGGACAATTCCTCTTCCAGTGTCCATCCTGATTGTAGTGGAAACATTTTACCTTTTCAACTGGTGGTGGACACCTCTTTGGGGCGACAAGTGGCGAGTTAGCAGGCACTTTCCCTTTCCTTTTACCACCCTTCTTGTTTTTCCCCTTTGCAGAGTTAGAAGTAGAAGGTGCAGACTTCATTCTTGAGGTCGAACCTCGATAGAATGTCTTAGAGGATGAAGCAACATTTGTCTCAACCCTTTTCCTTTCCTTACTTTTCAGTAAAGATTGGTATGTCTGCAACTCGTTGAGGATAGTTGTAAGGGTATACTTCAATTTGTTAAGATCACATTGCTAACAAAGTGTAGGAAGCTCTCCGACAAAGAATGCAGGATTATGCTAACCTAACTGCCCTCATTGATACTTGACCCATTCATCTCACCACATTGAAGTGAACCATCATATTAAGCACATGTTCATGAACAGAGGTGCCTTCCTCCATTTTGGAGTTGAAGATGTATTTAAGAGCTTCGTGTTTGGGCTGTTCAGACGGTTGTCCAAACATCCCCTACAGAGACTCCATGATCTTACGCGCTGAGACCATGGGCTCATGCTTCTTGGCCAACACTAAGAAGGACAGACATCAGATGCTTCTTGTCCAAACATTTTACCATGGGCTCATTAAGACTTGCCAAGATATAGGCTCGGGCCTTCTCATTTTCCCGTGTCCATCGTTCGCACGCCTTCGAAAATTTCGAGCGGCGTTAGGAGCTAGAATAGAAGGACAGACCTTCGTAAGTGCAAACATGAGATCCTCGATGATTAGTATCGTCGTGATCATATATTTCCATGTCAAAAAGTTGTCGCCAGTAAGTTTGTCGGCGCTAAGCAAAGCTATAGTGGTTGTAGCCATTTTAAAACTTGTTGCTAAAAAATGAACAAACTTTTATAAAATTTTGCCAAAACCACATTTTAACCAATGAGTTTCCACATACCCTAAGTGTATAAGACTTCTATTTTGCAATGATACCCCAGCGAGGCGGGACAAACGTCACCGGTGGGATGATCGGATGCCCCTTCACTGGGATGAGACATTCTCAACCATCAGGCAGAACCAACTCTTGGAACTGAACCTAACAACCACCATTTATTTGGTCTAGAATTGTTAACCCTTTAATAGCTCCGCGTAAGTGTGATCCCTCTGTTCGGCACCAGAGTCCCACCCTAATGAGCCCACTATAGGGAAGAAGCAGATTAGGACAAGAGACTAAGTAACCTTATCCTCTTATAAGAGATAAAAAAAAAAGAAACACGCAAAACTGCCATCCTATAGGGGGATACTCCCAGGTTGCCTTGAGGCGATGCGTAGAAACTTCGTTCAATTCAACGAGGGAGGCCATGTGACATACTGTCGCACTTCCCGCTCCCACTTACTATGAATATTCTCTCCATCCACCTTGATATTGACCTACCCAAACACCATCCTTTAGGGGGACACTCCCAGGGTGCCACGAGGCCAAGAGTAGATCTTACAGTGTGGACTATATGGGAGAAACGTGAAAGGTTTAAATGAAGCATCATATGGCCCAAGTACCTCCCACTGAATGTTCTACCTAGGGGTTCATTAACCTAGACAATTCGGCTACTGATTTTAGTCTAAGTCATCTTTTAAGTCTGCTCATAAACAACTTTTATCTATGAAATAAAACAAGTCCAAGTAGTCACATTTAAACACTTTAATGGACTGTCCTTAACTTGCATGCATGCGTCAAATTTATCTAATTCACCTTTCCAAATAGGTTTCTAGGTAGGGGTATTACGTTTCTGTCAACTTAAATGCCCCAGCCTAGACAGAACCCGCCTTAGACAAAAGGTCATTCATAGATAGATTTGCTACACTTTAACATTTTATTAGTCAATTTAATCCTATTAAACTGATTAAAAGATTAAAGCCTAAGGGTTGCTAATCATATTAGAACCGTGACCTTAGGTCTATGCCATCCAAGTTTTAAACATTTTAAAACCATGAATTACCTAAGTGAACATGCATGTCTTTCTTATAGCTTTTAGTTCTAATTTCTCTTTAACCTTTAAAAAGAAACAACTAAAACACATTACACATAACAAGGTATTTATAATGTTTATAAAGTAACCTATGTGTCATGCTTCATGCAATGTCCGGTCATTACTATACATAACTTTTATATACATGTAATAACCAAGCAAACATGCTTTCTATACACCCTTATACTATAACAATTATAATATAAAGATGATGCATGTCAATGCTTTTTATGCATGTATAAATATAACTCTTATATTATATGATACTGCATGCATGAACATGCTCTTACATAATTTAAATCATGCTTCTCTAAATCATAACATTTATAATAAAGAGATAATGCATGACCAATGTATAACTTAAGGTGGGATTTTACTATATGTGCTTACCGTATGACATAAAAATAAACATACATTTCATGTATTAAACCAAAGATTAATGGATCGGGATGAACTAACACAAAACTAGAATGAAGAATTCTATCTATTATATTTTTTCATCGAGCAAACCAGTTCACAGGCGAACTGGGTCTTGAACTACCAGGCGAAGGTTCATTGTTTAATAAACGCCTCCAGGTAAACGATCGTGTAGCACACACAAGATGAATAGCGCGAAAAGCTAAATGATCGCTTAGACGACAATGAGGTTGCAAAGCCTGATCGTCTAGACGATCGCTTAACATGCGAAAAGGTAAATGATTTACCCTGCCTTTACTCTGTGATCGTATAGTCAGTAACTAAGCGATGAGGCTTGCTGAGTTATACGATTGTCTAGTGCGCACACGTTAAACGACACCCGAGCATTCGATACTCAATGATCGTCTACCCCATCGTCTACGCAATCTGACCAATGCGTGATTGTCTTCTTCCTCGAAGAACAACAAACCTTGCTCTGAACTTCTTCACGAATGACTCAAAACGCAAACTAACTTCGAATACATACTCGATTGCAATTAATTATGCCAAAAAACACAAGGGCCTTTACAATTAACTGAAAAATGTAAAAGAATTTAACAAACCGAGGTTTCATCCCAGAAAACTCCATTAATCAACACATCCAAAAATAAATTAACAATTAAAACAGAGAGTAGATATGCTGCACCCACCGAGAATGTAAATGTAATTCTTTGCATCAATGAAATTGGAATATTAGAAACCTGGCTCTGATACCAATTGTAGGAACTCTTATAGAAGAGTACCTATAAGTGGAAGCAGATCTTTCCGATTCATTGGACAGAAGTTACACATATAACATTCAAACATACATATATGCATTGTTAACACTAAATTATTGGCATGCTTTAAAAGGTAAAAACAAAAGACCGAAAGAACGTACCAGTTGAAGACTTTTTTCAAAAAACTCGGTCTCTCCGTGAACGAACTCCTCTCGCTCTTTCTCGTTCAACAAGTGATCGCCCAGCAACACCACGATCGTCTAGACGAACAGCAGCACACAAACAACAGGCAGTGGGACGACACCAACACTCGAAGCCCTCAGTATTCTCGGAGTGCAAATCCAAAGTGTGGCTTTAATGGAATTGGTAGAGGGGAGGAGGAAAAGCTATTGTATACTACGAACAAGCAAGTGGGAGAAAGGGAAGACTATCGTATAGTCGGGTGTTTGATCGTTTAGGGCAGGGTACATGATCGTGTAGTAAAAGCTAAGCGACCGTCTATCAAAAGGTAAGCAATCGTTTAGATACGCTCAGGCGCTAAGCAATCCTCTAGCAAGAGGTAGGTGATCGTTAGGAAATCGTGGGCATTCATTTAGAAAAGCGCGGGAGTGCGATCGTTTAGTAAGCGGACACTATCGTATAGGTTTTCAACACTAAGCGATACAATACTTATCACATCGAGAGCGATAATGCGTCTTATGTGCAAAATGAAAACTTCCCACTATCACACGAATTCGGTGAAAACTTCAGTTACTAAAACTAAATTGAATTTCCCACTATCACATGAATTCGGAGAAAACTTTGGCCAATTATCTCATATATCAACTATAGTGTTTTCTCCTCTACTTGATATAAATCATATTTATATCCAATTTTTTCCAAAATAATGTATCTCATACCTTTAGTCATTCATATCATATATAATTAACCAATTCAATTATATCATATATAATCGAACTCCCTCTTATCAATTTAAACATTTCAAACTGACCCGAAAACTGATTCTCAACTTTTATCCAAGCTACCGAGGGGACCTTATGAACCTATGGCTCAAAGCTCCAATCGTACATGAATAGCTGACTAAACTCTTTAGCCACGAGATCCACCATCCGTTAATTTCTAGGCATTCCACTAAAGACCGACAACTGAACTCTTCTTACCATAGATATAGTTCTGTGTCCATCGGATATAACCAATCATTAGTACGATAACCCTTCACAGATGCTCGTAAGTACAACTGAAAAATTTACCGTTTTGTCCCTATAGTTACATCTCACTCCTTAAGTACCACTAATCCCTCTAATGAACAATACAATATAGTTCAACTATGTGTGAACACCTCTCGGGCCATGACAAGGTGTGTGGCGCCACATCGTTCAGGCTTTGGAATTAGCCCTTAAGGGAGCTATCTATCTACTTGCTCCTGCTTCGGGGATAGAGTGAATTCCATCTTGTGTAGCTGAGTTCCTAGCTTCCAAATTAGACGAATCCCCAAAATGGTAGGTTTGAGTCGGTGGCCTGGCCACTCACACCCATTCAAATTAAAGGACCACCCTCAATGGCAGGAGTTCCCAACTCACTCAGGATTGAGGTCATGTTACCTATGGTCATCCTAGTGAAGTGAAGTCTCTGTCATGAATGGTGTTATATAACGAGACGTTAACACTTAATGATCAGGTCTTATACAAATTCTTTGTATAGGACGCCCTCGCTCGTATGTCCCCTACACGAATGATCAGGATCAGACCATCTGTGATAAGTCACAACACTTGTAACTATTCCACAAAGTAGGCCGCATCCGTAGCGTTACCAGGATAAGGTTTCCCTCCTACATCCATATACTACTGACCATTTTGGTTATCACTTAAGACATGATCCACTTGTATGTCACCACATATATGCTTAAGTTACATAAGACAACCAGGGATTTTAGTTTATTGGTTTGTGGTAAAGCAAATAAAACATCCAGATGAGCAAAATCAAGAAATGGAGTAAGTAGCATCACAAGTGTTCGTACAAACTGTTTACAAACTACAAGACAAGAGACTTTAGAGCATTAACCCCAACACTAATCTGTAAGTCCATAAGGTCCCTTGCTAGCTCAATAAGGATTAAGAGAATCAAATTAATTTTGGATTAATTTGAATTGTTCTATTTAATGAAAAGGAATTAATTGTATAAGATACAATTAATATAATGTATGTGATACATTATATTACAATGTTTAAATAAGAGAAATAAATATTTGAATATGATTCAAATATTAATTATATGAATATGATTCATATAAACTATAGGTCAACATTAATATGAATATGATTCATATTAATACTATAGGTTATATGAGAGAATATAAACTATAGATTATATTATATGTGATATAATAAACTAGGCTATTGATGGTAGTGCAAGCGCACATGTCAAATTATAATATAGTAAAATGGTCAAGAGACCGAGTATTGTCCTCTAAGGAATTGGTTTGACTCTTTTAGCTATTAAAAAATCTTTCTAATTTTATTTAGAGGACCAGACTGTGATGAGAATCTAATTAATCTAATCCTAAAAAGCAAGAAAAGATAATACTAAGGTGAAATGACAGGGTTGAAACTTAGGTCGTTAATAAGCCTGTCTGGTAAAGAAAATTTGTAAAATCACCAAACTACTCCCATCACTACTAAAAACATAGCAACAGTGGTAATTGTTCGAACCACAGAGAAGCGAAGAATTAATTTCTTTTTGGGTTAGCTTTAACCGTGGAAAAATAGTAAAAACGAGTTTTTGGTTTTTAGTTTTAACTTGAAAACATGTAAGTAAAAATAAAGTGTAAGGGATATACGGAACGGTGATGGATTCATCTTATTCTCGGATCAAGTAGTCATTCAATGTAAATTAAATCATTGTTTTCAGCCAACATATCATATATTCGAATTATGCATGCATAGCTACCCAATCGATGTGAATTAACTAATCTCTACAAAGGCTGACAATCAATTAATCTGAACCAATCGAGTGTCCTAATTCGTAATTAAGGCTAGAAAGCTCGTGCCTCAACTAACCTACATGCTCTTAGATGCAATTAGGTCCTTATAGGCCATAAGGAACTAGAAACACATGCATTAAGATTTAGGATTCAACTATGTTGATTAAGTGTCAGGACAATCATGTTCAAACAATCAATTTATTCTTTAAATCTAGAATAAATGTGCGATGCAAAGATTCAAGGACAACCTATAAACCTAAATATGCTCATCTAATCTGTGCTACAAGGGTAAATTCAAAGCATGGACGATTACAAGGATACATGTGAGCTTGAATTTAACTAGCTAAGACATGCAATCATGATAGGATATCAATTCAACACATAAAAGTAAGTCTAAATTAAACAAGATTTGGGAAAAACATAATTCTGAATTAAAGTACAAAAATTGAACAGAAAACTCATCAAAATACAAGAATGTTCGATCTAAGAACTAAAAGAAAGATTACCTCATCGATTCATAGACAAATTGACGGGATACAATCTAGAACACGTCCATAATCCAAAAATAAAATAAAAACTAACCTAAGGACACTAAAAATTGAAGGGAATAGAAGAAGAATGAAGTCTAACTTCGACCTCCATCAATTTGGCCTCCAAAGTCCAACATGTTTTGACCTAGGGCCGAAGAGGAGTATTTATAGAAATCATTGCAGCGCTGCAATACTAGAAGCAGTGTTGCAACGCTCGACAGGAAAAGCCACAAGCGTTGGAGTGAAGCGTTGCAACGATAGCGTTGTTGAATAATCGGAGCATCGTGACGCTCGGGATAGCATTTCAACGCTGAGTCTTCTATCAGATACTCGCTACTCGATGCTCGAAGACTCAATACTTGACGCTCGTTGACTTGGTAGCATTTTCTTGATTACTCAACAGCCTTTTACTCGATAGTACTCGATGGCTGTTCATACTCGGTGGAACTCGATGGCATCTTGGTAATTTTAACTCCTTTGAAGCCTAGATGTTCAAATCAACTCCATATTGCTTCAAATTAACCCTGTTCTTCATCAAATCATTAATTCTACCTCTTGATTGTTCGGTACCAACAAAATAGGAAAATAAACACATAGAATCCAATAACGAGCCCAAATTAAGCTAGGAATAATAGCTCTTTTTGAGAGTTATCATGAAACTAGACAAAGACACGTTCTAGGGTATGATCTCGTTACATAGATTAACCAGATTAATTATTTTGACCTTAGATTGATTTCATGCAAATTATAGACCTAGTAGTCTTTTATCTAGGTATCCTCTCTTGAGCTCAACCTTTTCTAATAACTAACCATCGACCCGAATCTCTTCTATCGCTTGATTAGCTACAACATTAAGTTCCTCCATCAACAATCTCTATTAATCTCCTATCACTCTTGTGCATACTTGATTAACAGTTTAACATGCTAGATCTAACCCAACGGCTTCTCTCTCAAGCAAGACATTGAGTAAAGAACATTCAAACATTGGCCAATTATTCAAAAGCATTAAGAACAAACATGCTAAAATAATTATGCATAAAATTCAATCCAAGAAATAACAAAATCAGTTTTAGAATCCATAAAACTAGATCAACACCTTAGAAACACAAATCAGTCACTCATGGCTACAACACAAACATAGATCATTCATGAGGTTTCCAAACACAAAGGAACAGAAAGTAAAAGAGGGAAGAAATTGCAAGTCGTGTTCTTGACTCTCGTCCTCGAATCCGGAATCGCAACCTAGTGATCTCTTCAAATCTTCAATCCTTTGAAGCTTTGAGATGCCACCTTTGTCTAGGATTACACTCCCCAGGGAGGCCTCATTGAAATATTGCTTTACGCTCTCCAAATAGCCTTGTTTCCAATTCGTATTGGGTCTACAGCATTAGGGAGCAGTGTTGCAATGTTCTTCCATTGCTGGCTCCCATGAATTGCCTTCCAAATTTGCCTCTTTTCTTGATCTTGGGTCCTTGGTTTCTTCCTAATTCCATGGCCAACCCTTAATTGCTCAAATTAGGAGTTTTGCCCTGGGTTTTTTTTTTTTTTTTAATCTTTTTCACACAAATTGCTCATGATGCTTAGTTTCCTGAAATTACTGAATAAACCACATCAAATTAAACAAAGCTAGCAATACTAGTTCTAAATTTGAAGGTAATAAAAACACTTTTTAGATGTTTTTCACCATCCCAAACTTAAAACTTTGCTAGTCCCGAGCAAAGAAAAAAGAGAAACACAAAGTAAGAGAAATAATGAATATTGAAATGAAAAAGGTTCAAGGAATGCATTCTCTTATTTCGATTTCATCAACTTCTCAATTTATACAACACTCATCCACATTCAGATACATCCTAATCATTGAGAATTTCTAAAGCCAAAACTTTTTATCCTCTGTGTGTGTGTGTGACTCCTCCTTTAATTCAAAACTCAGAAACTGACTTAAGATTTAATTAAGTTTCATCAGTTTTCCCCATAATCTAGTTCAAGCACCAATCATCAAACACCACCACATTCAATCGCTTTTGCAGTTAGTATGGTGAGTTAGTTCATGCATGCTCCTGGGTCAATTCACTTTGAAACAGTTTATAGAATCTTGAAGTATTTGAAAGGTACTCCAGGAAAAGGTATACTATTTAAGAAGCATAATCACCTACATAGCGAGGTTTACATTGATGCTGATTGGGCAGACAGTATGACTGATAAAAGATCAGCTTCGGTTTATTACTCTTTTGTTGGAGGAAATCTAGTTACTTTAAGAAGTAAAAGATAAAGTGTGGTTGCGAGAAGTAGTGCTGAAGCAGAATTTAGGGCATTAGACCATGGTATTTGTGAGGATATATGAATAAAAAGACTATTGGGAGGATTGAAATTCTCTCAGACAATGCCCATATGCATTTATTGTGATAACAAGTCAGCAATTTCCATTGTCCACAATCCAGTCCTTCATGATAAGATGAAATATATTGAGGTTGATAAACACTTCATAAAGGAGAAGATTGATGATGGAATAATGTCATTCCCTTTCTTTCGACAGTAGAGAAAATTGCAGATGTGTTAACAAAAGGTCTTCCAAAGTGACAATTCAACAACTTAATTGACAAGCTGGCCATGAATGATATCTTCAAACCAACTTGAGGGGAGTGTTGATTATTTTCTTTATTGTGAAATTTTTTATTGTATTTATTGTTTTATATTTGTTGTATTTTATTTGCTATTTTATATTCTTTCCTTATTTTTAATTGGGTGTTTTTTCTATTTAAGAAGTCTTTTCCTCCTAAGAGAAATAAGATAGAAAAATACTTTTTACACAAATACAGTTTACAAATTATAAGACCACAAGATTTAGGGCATCAACCTCAACAAGGTTCTTTGCAGCGGTGCTATGAGTCCTCTATAATACTATTAAGACCTTCATAGTACTACTATGTACTATTAGGATCTTCACAGTACTACTACATGGACTCTCCATGGTACTACTAGGTACAACTACGTGTGTCCTCCATGGTATTTGCTAGGACTTCTATGGTACTACTAGCTCTCTCTCTCGAGTCCTCTCAGCTTCCCTTAAGCTCCCCCATAGATTCTTTAAACTATTACAGGTCCTTTGAATTTCCTTATAGGCCCAACCAATCCGCTCGGATCGGTGATCTCCTAAAACCATGGGTATGGCTATTAGTCGTGAAGGGACTGAATGCTTCAATCCCGTAGTGAAAGCGATGGAATCACATTCTTTGATTTCTTGAAAGAACTAAGAATAAAAATACCTTAAAGAAGGTTAAACTAAGAATAAAAATACCTTAAAGAAGGTTAAGCACCATATCTTTGCCAGTACATAACCGTGACAAAATTTTCTTCTCGAACTTGGTAATCTCCTTTTTGAAGTCTCTCTTTGAATTCCATGAGATCTTCCTTGCTTGACTTTGGAAATGATCCAGTTTATGAGAATCACTCTCTGAAAATGGGGAGCATTTTCATCGAGAAAAATCTCTGCAAAATGGCTGTAAAGATTATGTTGTAGTGCTGTGTTCTATGAGGGCTCCTTAGGGCCCTATTTATAGAACTCTGTTGGGTTATTTCTAATCCTATTAGAATAATCTTTTATTTAATTATAATTATCTACTAATATCTCATTTTGAAGATAATTATAGTTATCCTTTAAATATCTAATATTAAAAGGATTTAAATATTTATTAATTCTCCTATTACCTATTTAATTTGAATCCTATTCAAATTAAATAACTTATTTATTTGAATCTCACCTAAATAAATTAATTTTCCAAATTATATAGGTATAATTTGAATTTCATTTGAATAAAACTTTCTAATAAAATATGTTTTAATTGTATCCAATGCAATTAATAATTTCTCTCATAAATTTGAATATTTCAAGATTTCTTTCAACATATATAATCCTTGTTGACCCGTGGTGATCTGGTAAGGGGTCCTTATGGACCTACAAATTGTAAGCTCAAATGATCCAAGATTAATTAATTAATCTTCATTTAGTAATTATAGAGCAAACCACTATAGGCCAATAGTTGAACTCTTATGCATTATAGGACAAGTTGTGTCCATGGATATAATCAAGTATAAGCAAGTCAATCATTCATAAGTTGTCGGTAAATATAGCTGGATTAAATGTCTGTTTTACCCCTGTAATTATTTCTTTTCCATAAGTACAACTGATTCCTTTATGAACAATTTTTTTATGGTCCAACCATAAACTAAAGTCTCTCTCGAGCCAATAAGAGGGTGGGGCCCATTTTTCAATTCTCGGAATTAAGACTTAAGGGAACTACTCATCTCCTTACCCTATGTGGAAAGAAGTGAATTCTATCTTGTGAAGTTATGTTCCCAGCTCACTATTCGGTCAATGCCCTAAAAGAGTAGGCATATTGAGTTGGCGACTAAGGTCAGTCTCATCTGTGCAAATAAAAGGACGAGTCCTCATAGACAGGAGTTATAATTCACTCAAGATTAAGATCAAGTTACACACGATCATCCTATAAAATATTAATTTCATCATTCAATGGATTTACAAATAGAGATTAATTATTTCGCGGTTTGGTCTTATACAAACTCTTAATATAGGATACTCACACTCACATGTCTCTACATGGATAATTTAGATCAAATCATTTGTAACTATTATAAAGTAGGTCGTATCCATAGTGCATTGTGTCACCAGGCTAAGGCACACCCAATCTTATCCATGTACTATAAACTCTTGAGGTTATTACTTGAACATGATCCACCTATATGTTAACTACATACTCTTTAAATTTACATATAATAACCTTAGAAATTTTTAACTATCAATAGATAATTTAATATTGCATATTTAATAATTAAATTAATCAACTAAATAAGTACAAAGGCAATAAGTTGATGGTAGATTCCATGTCCCATTTCATTTCTTTTTAAAATTTTATTTTATTTTATTATGTGTGCGTATATAATAAAATGTTATATTTAAATTAAAGATTTGTGTATTTGAGATAATGTTTTGTAATATTTAAATTGAAAAATATGGGTTGTAAAATTGAAATTTAAACATTAAAAAAGTATGGTTTAACATTTTAAATATATTTTGACGCATGGAATATTTTTGTCTGTATATTGTCAAGAAATATTTTCCTTAAAATGAAAATCATATGGAAAATATCTCATTTAGACATAGATTTTGACAAAATTCATCGTATTTGATTAAAATTATATCATTTTTCAAAGAAAAACAACTGGAGATAATTGGAAGATTCAATTTCCATGTGGATATGAGATTTAATTTTGGAAGAGACAAAGACAGAGATGTCATTCTCCGACCTTATCTCATTTGGTAGACATCTCTATTTAAATTTCATCTCTGGAACAATTTTTTCTTCCAAAAATAGTATTCATCTAAGATCAATCATCAACTAATCTAGAAGTTTAAGTGGTAGAAGTAAATTTAATTGTATCATCTAATTATAATTATTTGATTTTTTTTTTTTAGTTTTTGAAAATTAAATCAACAAATATTTGTTGGTTTTTACTTACCTTTTGCTAATGTTTTAAGAAATTGAAAGAAAGTAAAGTTAGTTTTCAAAAGCCAAAAACAAAAAACGAAATAACTAATTACCAAAGAGAATTTAGTTTTTTGTTTTGGAAAGTTAGGTTTGTTTTTCATGTATTTTTAATTATGGTTTTTATGTTTCTTAAAAAAAATTAGATCTCCTAACTACATTAAAAGACAAGACAAATTTTTGCACATTAGTTTTTTTAGATTTCAGAACTTATCTTGGTTTTTGAAAAAATCAGGTAAAAAAATGGATCATAAAATATAGAAACTTGTGGATAAAACCAGTGTCTATAAACTCAATTTTCAAAAATCGAAAACTAAGCCCCCTCATTTAGTAATTATTTGGATCTCGTTTGATAACCTTTTCGTTATTTATTTTTGGTTTTCAAAAATTAAAAATATTTTGTCTCAATTTCTTATAATGATTTGCATATTTCAAAACACAAAGATTTAATCCTTGTCAAATTCCAAAAAACAAAAACTACCTTTTGAAAACTATTCTTTTTTTTAGTTTTCAAAATTTCTCAATATTCTATTTTTATCATTTTTTAAAAAACTATTCATATTGTTGAAATTGACCTTAAATCGGACAAAGCTTTAATGTTTACCGAACGAGCTCAATAATAATGTGTGATTAAAGTAAACGGACAAGATGGCAAGGATGTACTACAATTTAATTTTTTTTTCAAACTTTATTACACGTTGCAATTAATATTAAAATTCAACTCTATAATTTGTCCTAACTTGGATTGCGTATACAACTCTATTTACGTTTATGAACAAAAATTGTAACTTTGAACATTCAACCGGCTACGGCAGCTTCCTTTTCCATTTCCACGACCACCACTGGCCTTTTAAACCAAAATTTATAAAAGGATGGTTTGTCTTCTTCAAATTAAAAGATTATTCAATATTGATATCAATGGTAGGATCCAAACAATATAACAACCCACTAAGATTTCCTCCAAAACAATCAACCAAATAGTTGTTCTTCAAAACACCACAATAAATCATCATAATCATCAATCAATCAACCAATGGACAATAATAAACCACAAAATTCTAGAAGACTTAAATCAAAGAGCACATATGAATTATACGTGGAGAACCCCTTCGATATGAGGAGTAAAAACCACGAGACTTGTGAGGAGTCCACCCTCGTCAACTTCTCTTATTATGATAAAATTGAAGGAAAAAGAACCCAAATCAGCCATACAAAGATTCACTATCCACCAATCCTATCATACATAAAAGATCAACACTTAGAGATAAAAAAGAATTAAAATCATCCAGTTTTATAGGCTCTGTTCGGCAATGATTGCAAAAAAACCAGAGCTCCAAACAATGATCCAGCCGTTCAAACCAAGACCCTATATGTCTCGAACAGGCTGGCCAAATTTTAGCACGATCGAATGGTGAAAACTCCTAAAATCGACAACTTTATGGAAGTTGTCGCTGAAAATCTGAACTACTATCTTTCTCTCTGACTTTCTGCCTCCTTTTCACTCTTCTTTCTCTTAGGTCATCATCATATCACATAAAAGAAAATCTTGTGCTTTCAAGATGGGCCAACTCAAAAAATTAGCCCCAATTGGGCTCACAAAACACAAGTTTAAAATAAAGTCTCGCTTGTGTAACAAGTGGACTGGACACCTACAATAATCTCCCACTCCAACCCAACACAGGGAAGATTCAATCACATCCATGATCACTTCAACCTCATCCCCGCAAACTTACTACAAAGCTCAATTTTGCTTCTAGGAACTATCGTAGTTGACATATATGCACTCTTCTTGTCGATGTGGACTTTTTTCAAATTCAATCTCTTCTCTTCAATTACATATCGTAGTCATTGATATCAAATGTCAATGTATTTAGTATGAGCATGATACATTTAATTCTTTCTCAAGTCCATAGCACTCTGACTACCACAAAATATTACGTACTCACCTTGCTTGAAACTCAACTCTTAAAGGAACCTTTTAAGCCATAACTCTGACTACACGTGTAATATCAGGTCTAGTACACACCATAGCATACATCAAAGAACCAACAACAAAAGATCAGTAAGGAATGGATGACATAACTTCTTTCTTTTTCTCTAGTGTAAGGCAGACTCTCTTACTTAGCTTAATGTGAGCTGCTAGCAGTGTACTAATAGCATTAGCATACTTCTTCTAAGATAACTACAATTTCCCAGCTTTTCTATCACAAGCAGTCTCACCTAAGATTTTCTTTGTAAGACCCAATTCTTTCATATCAAATGACTTGGACAAATCTTTCTTCAAATTTTGAATCATATCTATATTTTGTCCAATTATCAACATATCATCTACATATAAAAGAAGAATGATGAAGTTACCTATAGGGAACTTTCTAAAATACACACAAGAATCAGCTGTAGTTTGTTTATAATCATTGCTTATCATAAACAAACCAAATTTCTTGTACCACTGCCTTAGTGCCTGTGTAAGCCATAAAGACTCTTCTTCAACTTACAAATAAGTTTAACTTTTCCTTTTTTTTCAAATCCTTCAGGTTGCTTCATGTAGATCACTACATAAAAGTCACCATGTAAAAAGTCAGTTCTTATATCAAATTACTCTATTTCAAGATCAAGACTTGCTGCTAATCTCAACACTGTTATGATAGATTTCATTTTGACCACTGGAGAGAAAATCTCATCAAATTCAATGCCCTTTTTCTAGTTGCATCCCTCAACTACTAATCTGGCTTTGTACCTTACTATCTTTTTACCATCCTTCTTGTACTTGAAAATCCAAATGTTTTTCAATACTTTCTTGCCTTTTGGAGGCTTCACTAGCTCATAGATTCCACTCTTTTCCAAGGAATTTATCTCCTTCTTCATTGCGTCCAGCCACGATCATTTTCATCATGAGACAAAACCTCTTGATAGTTCTTTGGCTCTCCATATTCACTAACTAGAATGAACTTTGAGCTTGGATACCTTGTTGAAGGTTTATATACTCTGGTGGACTTTCGAACCTGAGTATCCTCCACTTGGGGAATAGATTGCTTCCCCTCCTCATGACCTTCTCTATGAATCATTTCCTCATATGCATCTTTCTCATGAATTTCTCTATAAGATGAAGACTCATTAAGATCATCATCATCAACAGACCTGGTACATTACCATAAGGTTGTATCTGACCAACATCATCATGTACATCATCAACATTCTCATTTATCGGCTAAACAACAAAAGGAGTAGAAGTAGAATCATTAGTAGTATCAAAACACAACTCTGAAGTATAAGTGTACCTTGTACTGAGAAGATATACACCATTCCTATGTTTAAAGAATACTACATCTTCATTTCTTGATACCTTTTTCTTTTCTGGATCGTAGAGCCTATAACCATACTCTTCATCCCCATACCAAACAAAAACACATGGATTGGTCTTTGAATCAAGTTTTGATCTTTGTTCCTTAGGCACATGCAAGGCCACCAAAGACTCTGAGATGCAAATAAGCGGGATCATGTCCATTCCATGCTCTCTCTGGAATGTCAAAACCAGGAGGAATTGATGGAGATCGATTAATCAAATACACGGCATAATGACTGCTTCACCCCAAAATGTCTTAGAAAGATTAAACATTCTAAGCATACTCCTCACCTTCTCCACAATGGTTCTATTAATCCTCTTAGTAACTCCATTGTGTTGTAGTGTGCCAGGCTCTGTCTTCTCATGTCTAATGCCATGTTGTGAACAACAGTACTTGAACTCATTCGAAGTATATTCACCACCATTGTCAAATCGAAGACAGTTCAATTTTCTTTTGGTCTCCCTTTCTACCATGACATGAAACTTCCCAAAAATCTCGAACACTTGGCTTTTTTTTTCTTTAACATATACACCCAAGTTCTTCGAGTAGCATCATCATTAAAACTGACAAAATATTTATTGCCACTAAGTGTCTCCACTTTAATAGGCTCACAAATATCAAAATGTATTAACTCTAATTTTTCTTGCATTCTGGTGGACTTCCCAGAAAATGAAATTCTATGTTGCTTATCTGCCAAACAATGATCAAGGGTCAAGAGAAAATGTTTTATCAACAGGGATAAGAGATTTACCTGCCAAAAATTTAATCCCCTTATCACTCATATGCCCTAGCCTTTGATGCCACAAATTTGGAGAATTCTTTTCTTCTACTGCATTCAACTCAGAAGAACATATGCTCAAGTTTGTTTTATACAAAGAGTAATATAGCTCACATCGATCAACTATTATTAAACTCTTAGACAATTTTTACTTACCATCACAAATGATATGTCAAAACCCTTACTGATCAAGGACATTTGCAGACAACAAATTAAGGTGTAAATTAGGAATATGGTGCACATTCTTTAATCTAAGTGTGTACATAGCAAAACTTTTTTTATATGACCAGGCTTGTTATAGTAGTGATATGTCCTAGTCTCTTTGTCTCTAAACTTGGACCTCTCTTTTGAGTTACCATGGTCTTTTGGTCCCTTAATCTTATTTCTTCCATGATTCTCAGTAACAAGAGCATGTGAATTATCAACTCTCATCTCCTTTCTTCTTATCTCTTCATTGAACATGTCTTGTTTGATAACATCCAAAGACAAAACACCTTCTGGAGCAGAGTTACTAATAGTCACAACCAAGGTTTTCCAATTTTTCGTCAAAGAACTCAACAAGAACAAAGCTTGAAATTCATCATCAAAATCAATCTTCATAGTAGTCATCTTATTAATAATATCCTGAAAGTCACTCAAATGCTCAAAAACAAGACTTTCCCCCTTCAATTTTAAATTAACTAGTTGCTTGATTAAAGAAGCTTTGTGATATGCAGTTTTCCTTTCATAAAGACCTTCCAATTACTTCCACAACTCATATGAACCAGACTCCTTGGACACATGGTTGAAAATGCTAATATCAACCCACTGCCTAATAGTTGTCAAAGTTTTTCTCTTTAACTTTCCCCAATTTTTTCTTCCATTTTTTTTTTTAGTTATGCAGGTTTAGAAATTGTGTCATCTGCTTTTGTGGTTGTTTCTATTGGATCAAGAAAAATCTTTGCAATAGAAAAAATCTTCCATCACCAGTCTCCAGATAGAATAATTAGTTGATGTCAATTTTATTATTGAACTACCTCCATCATTACTAGTAGAATCCATAACAATGATTAAATTAAAACCCGCTCTGATACCAATTGATAGGACCCAAACAATATAACAACCCACTAGGATCTCTTCTAAAAGAATCAACGAAATAATTGTTCTTCAAAACACCACAAATAAATCACCAAATAATCACCAAGTAATCAACCAAACAATGGACAATAATAAACCCCAAAATTCTCCAAGACTAAAAACAAAGAGCACACATGAATTATACATAGAAAATCCCTTCAATATGAAGAGTAAAAACCATGGAACTTGTGAAGAGTCCACCCTTGTCAACTTCTCTTATTATGATAAAATTGAGGAAAAAAGAACTCAAATTAGTCATACAAAAATTCACTACTCACCAATACTATCATACATAAAAGATCACCACTTGAGAGATAAAAAAGAATGAAAATCACCCAGTTTTATAAGTTCTGTTCGGCAGAAATTAGAGACAAACCAAAATTTCAAACAACGATCCAACCGTTCAAAATAAGACCCTTTGTGTTTCAAATAGGTTGACCAAATTTCAACATGATACAATGGTTCAAACTCTGAAAATCGATAACTTTGTAGAAGTTGTCGCTGAAAAACCGAATTGTTGTTTTTCTCTTCGATTTTCTACCTCCTTTTCACTCTTTTTTCCCTTAGGTCATCCTCATATTACATAAAAGAAAACTTAAGGCTTTTAAGATAGGCTAACCCAAAAAATTAGTTCCAATTGGACTCACAAAACAAAGTTTAGAATAGAGTTTTGCTTGTGCAACAAGTGGGCTGGACACCCACAACAATTAAAGCTCAATTAATGATTAAAATATATTATAAAATTATGAATCAAATATAAACAAAAACATCAAGGAAAAAGATTTATGTACTAGTATTTAAGAGGTATGAAGCACTTACTCTTGTTAAGCTTTTAATTAACTCAAATTTTTATACTTTTTTTTTAAAAAAAAAAATTGAGGATTTTATGGAATTATATTTAATATTTTTGGTAAGATGCCAACAATTTTTTTTTCCACTTCCAACCAATGTCCTGACTGCGAAAGGAAGATGTGAGCAAAGTCATTACTCCTAGCAAACGAAGCGAACAGATTTGTCACTTTCGAGAAGCAGACTATGCTGTTCTTATCTAGACTTTTTCTACTTTTTTTTTTCTTTTATAGTTTGTTTTAAATCGTCTCAAAAAGATTAAAAAAATTTATGAATTACTCTTCTCGTTATTAATTTATTTTGAAAAGAAACTTAATATGTATAGAATAGCTTATGAACCCCAAACGGGTATTCAGTAAAGAAATGGATTTGATAAAAATTGAACTTAAAGTGGCACTATTTTGAAAGGCATGTTTGGATCTTACATTGCAAAAATGGAGAAATCTTTCCATTTTTTTAAGATACATGAATTACTTCCCATCTAGTCAATTCAATTGGTATTGAGATGAAGCCTTATGTGAATCTAATATGGGAGACATGTTAAGAATCCCACGTCAGAAAAATGGAAGATCTCAGAAAAATTGTATTGGAAGATCTCAGAAAAATTGGATTTTATGTTCTAATAGAACCTCAAGCTTTCAATTTTTTGTTAAATAGATATTGTTAATAATTATATTTTTTGATGGTGTTGTTAAGTTGTTATTATTGGAATTAATATCCTAAATCGAGTGTATCTTGTAGTTTGTAAAGACAAATTGTATATCTAATAAAATAAAAGATATTTTATTAATGTTTAGACTGCATTAAATAAATCCAATAAACTAAGATCTAAGGTTATTTTATGAAACTACATGTATATGGAGACATACGGGTGGATCATGTTTAAGTGATAACAAAAATGGTTTGTAATAGATAGATAAAGTTGAGCACCTTATCCTAGTGACACTATGAATACGACCTGCTTTATAGATGTTACAATTGTTGTAAAGTATTACAAACGATCTTATCTTGATTATTCATGTGGAGACATGCGAGCGGGGTATTCTATACAAAGAATTTGTATAAGACCGGATCCCGAAATGAATAGTTTCTCAATATAATACGTTGCTAGAAGAGACTTATATTTTACTAGGATGACCATAGATGACTTAACCTTAATCCTGAATGAGTTGTGAACTTCTATCTATGTGGGCAATCGGTTGATTTATATGGGTGGGAGTGGCCTTGTTAGCAGACTCAACAAGCCTACCATTTTGGGATATGTCTGAGTAGGAAGCTGAGAACACCACTACACAAGAGGAAATTCACTTCTTTCCTAACCTTATATTATATCATTGGAGTTTCTAATCTGTAGGTCCATAAGGTCCCCTTGTTAGCTCCCGAAAGGATATATAAGATGAATGATTTGAATTGTTCAAATCAATTGTATATTAATGAGATTAATATAATATGGTCAATTATAGATGTGATCTATAATTAACAGAGAAAAATATTTGAATAAGATTCAACTATTAAAGAAATGTATACATATAATTATGTGATATTTATATGTTGATTAATTCTATATTAAATATGATTTAATATAGTCATTTAATTAATTAATTAGTGGTTACTTACTTACTTAATTAATTAATTTTTAAGAAGTAGAAATAAATAAATATGTGATGTTTATTTATTTATTAATTAATTATATATATTAAATTAGATTTAATATATATGGTTATTTATGAAGGAAATCAGACACGAGGATTTCCATGAGTAGCGGAAGGATCTTTCCAAATTTCAATCGTATATGAACATTACAATTACAATCACAAAGGGAAACATATGGTTATGCATAAAACAGAAACTACAGCATGCTTTACTACATGATCAAGGGAAGGAATTAACAAACCTTTGAAGATTCATCTTCAAGTTTCTTGATCACAAACGCTCGATCATAGCAACACAACAACACATGAACGTTCGTCCAACACGACCGCTACACTGCACGATCACAGCGAACTCGAACTAAACGATCGCCAAGGCCACGAACACCCTGAACACCGCGAACGGCCTCCATAGAACCTCGACTGTGTTGAGTTGAGTATGATACCACCAAGAAGGTTACCTCGGTATTCTTGGTGTGAGAATCCAGAGGGTGGGTTCTTTGTGGACTTGGTTAGAGGCAAAAAATAGGAGGAAGAATAATCATATAAACGATTGAGCAAGTGAGAGACCGATAACCGGGCCAGTATAGGGCAAAGAGGAATTAAGAGATAAATGTCACATTTTCACTAGTTTTGGCCTTTAAATAAACTAAACCTTAGTAGTATTTTCTTTTATGACTTTCCAAGGAATAGACCTTTTCTTTTCAAAAATAAGTTTCAACTCTTTGTTAGCAAAATTTTAAACTTCTAATTAGATGTTTGTATCGTTACTTTCTTGACTATTGAAAAAGAGAGATGAGAGTCAAGTGAGTGTGTGAATCAATTGAATGAATAAACCATTTAAATGAGTGAATAAAAATAAATGAATGAAAATTTGAAATGTCACAATAAACGAATTCATATTTTGCTTGAATGAAGGCATATTTATACTTTTTAACTTGCTCGGCATGACCAAGAGCTAAGTTGGGGGGATTTTTTAGGTATTAAAAAGAACCATGATTTCTTTGTTAATCCTCTCAATTGTACTTTAATTCTTTGCTTAATATGTAAATTTTATAGGTAAATTTCCGTCCCGACATCAATGGAGTCATCATGAAGAATTTTGAGCTAAATCGAGTTAAAATAGGCCAAAATAATCACTTAAGAAGAAGATCAAAGCCAAATTATCATTCTACCCCCTCAGCCAAAGCAAATGAACACATTTCAACAATACTCAGAGCGTTGCAACGCTCTCAAAACAACATAGGCCAACGCTGCCTCGACACTATAAGAGCGAAAGCACCATTTTGCTACAGAACAGGGTAGCATCGCAATGCTCTACGCAACGTTGCAACACTCCAGAGAATGACAGAAAAATAAAAAGCGCACGCCTACGCAAGCAAGCATTAGCCTCCAATTTCATAGGGTCACAATGCTGCGACCCTCTTCAATACAAAAGCTTCAGTTTTAGACTTCAACTCAAGGAGAATTTCATAACTTTTATAGAGAAAATTCGATTGACAAGAAATTTGAGAGCTTTTCTCTATATTTTTTGGGGAGATTCTGTCAATTTTTGTTCAATCTTTGTACATTTCAATGCAAAATTCAATGATTGCTTGAAGATTTTGCCAAACCATGAGTAGGTAATTTCTTTTCTTCGGGATTATGTTTGATTAATAAATTCTTGAGGTTTTTCTTCTTACAATTTGTTGTTCTTGAATGTTCTTGCTGAAAATTGAATAAAATCTTTTAAAGATTGAATTGACAACTCAATTTTTATAGATTTTTGTATGCAAAATTACATAGCTCTATAGCAAATTTCTAATTAGGTTGCAAAAACTAGTAATCTTGAATGAGAATTTGGACTCCTATTTTCTTGAAAGAATTTTCTAGTTTAGATCATTTAAATTAATCAATCTTGATTTTAGTCTTCTTAATTTCAAGAATGTCATAGTTAAGAAAATCCAAGAAATTAATACAATTTAGGGATTAATTGTGGAATGTCTTTAGGAAGCAATTATGAACTAAATTAGGGCTAATTCGTTAATTGGCTAATTAGGGCATTAGGGTCTCGCCTTAATTAACTACGAAACAAATAAATTGAATGAATTCATTTAAGTCAACAATGGAATTAGGTTAATCAACATAAAATCCCTAAGGTTCTTTTTCCATCAAACTTCTTGCATAATTTCTTTCATATTCTCTCTCATTTCTCTCATTACTAAAATTTTCTTGTCAATTCTTACACATTTTACTTTGATTTTTGGTAGTTCTTTACAAACAAACCCCCCTCCTCTTCCCCCTTAATTGTTATCTTTTCGAATTCAGAGTTCATTTTTTCCAATTTATAGAGGTTCCCTTGGGATCGACTCTAACTCCACTATTGCTACGTAGTAGTTTTAGCCGTAGTTTGAGTCTTATAAATTTCATTTCTTTGGGTTAGATAGAACTAAAAATACCTATTTTTAGCACTAAAAATTGATTCAGCTATATGTTCCTTATAAATTTTAGCTGTATGTTCCTCTTATCAGGGACTTAATTCTTGGAGACTATTGGAAGTTGGGGAGATGACTCTTGAATTGGTACTGGCGAGGCCATTTCAGCTGTCGCCACAAGAAGGCTTAAGTTACTTTGTACAAGAAACGATATAGGTTATTAGATGACGTATATGTAGTTCCTAATATGGAAAGAAATTTAATCTTTGTTTTTTGTTTGATTGAGAAAAATTATTCTCTCTCCTTCTCTAGAAGTAAAGTGTTTGTTTTAAGAAACGAAATGGAGATAGGATTTGCTTAAAAAGAAAGTAACTTATATGTACTAAGGTCGTCAGTTAAAAAGGCTGTCCTAAATATTGAAGTGTTCAGAACGGCAACAATTGCTAAGAGACCAAGGATTTCTCCTAAAGAAAATGTCCACCTTTGTCATCTAGGGTTAGGTCACATTAACCTCAATAGGATTGAGAGATTGATGAAAAATGGACTTCTAAACAGTTTAGAAGAAAATTCTTTACCTATATGTGAGTCATGCTTTGAAGGCAAGATGACAAAAAGACCTTTTACTGGAAAAGGTTATAGAGCCAAAAAAAACTTGGAACTTATACATTCAGACCTCTGTAGTCCGATGAATGTAAAAGAAAAAGGAGGGTATTAATATTTCATCTCTTTTATAGATGATTATTCAAGATACAGGTATTTATACCTAATGCAACACAAGTCTAAAACACTTGAAAAATTCAAGGAATATAAGACCGATGTTGAAAACTTGTTAGATAAAAAGATAAAAACACTACGATCTAATCAGGTGGAGAGTATATGGACATAAGATTCCAAAACTATATGTTAGAACATGGAATAATGTCTCAACTCTCAGTCCCTGGTACAACAGAATGGTGTGTCGGAAAGGAGAAATAGAACACTGTTGGACATGGTTCTGTCTATGATGAGTTATGTTCAACTTCTTGACTCGTTCTGAGGATTTGCAGTGGAGACTCTTATTTACATTTTGAACAATGTTCCATCAAAGTATATTTCTGAAACACCTTTGAGTTGTGGAAAGGCCGTAAAAGTAGTTTACGCCACTTCATAATTTGGGGATGTCTAGGCCATGTGCTTATGACAAATCCTAAAAATTTGGAAACTCGTTTGAAAGTATGCCTATTTGTAGGCTACCCCAAGGAAACGAAAGGTGGATAATTCTTTGATCCAAATGAAAACAAAGTGTTTGTATCGATAAACACTATAATTTCGGAGGAAGATCACATGAGGGACTAGAGACCATGAAGAAAAATAGTTTTAAGAAATTTTTTTTAAGCTGTTAGTGAAACTTCAACAAGAGTTGTTGAACAGGCTAGTACATCAACAAGAATTGTTGATGTCAGTTCGTCTAGTCAAACTAATCCATCTCAAGAATTGAGATTGCCTTGACGTAGTGGGAGGATTGTGAACCCACCTATTCGCTATGTGGGTTTAATAGAAGCCTAAAATATCATCAATGATGTTGTTGAGGATCCGTTGTCTTACAAGAAGGAAATGAAAGATGTTGACAAAGATGAATGGATGAAGGCCATGAATATAGAAATGGAGTCTACATACTCTAGTTCTGTCTAAGAACTTGTAGACCAACCTGATAGGGTAAAACCTATAGGTTGAAAATGGATCTATAAGAGGAAACGAGGTGTAGATGGAAAGGTGCAAACCTTCAAGGCTAAATTAGTAGGAAAGGGTTATACCCAAGTCGAGGGGATGGATTGTGAATAAACCTTCTCTTCTGTTGCTATGATAAAATCTATCTGGATTCTCTTGTCTATTGCCACATGTTATGACTATGAGATATGAAAAATGGACATCAAGACTGCCTTTTTGAATGGTAATCTTGAAGAGATAATCTACATGACTCAACCAGAAGGATTCATAGTATAAGGTCAAGAGAAAAAAGTTTGCAAGCTCAATCGTATTGTGTACTACGTCCAATATCTGCCAAGCAGTGGGAGTGGTCAGTAAATATCAGACCAATCCAAGATTTGATTATTGGACAGCAGCAAAGCCATTCTCAAGTATATTAGGAGAAGAAGAAACTATATGCTTGTGTATGGTGCTAAGGATTTGATCCTTATAGGATACATTGACTCTGATTTTCAGGCGGATAAGGATTCTAGGAAATCCACATTAGGATTAGTGTTCACTCTAAATGGAGAACCTATAGTATGGCAGAGCATCAAGCAATGATGCATAGTAGATTCCACAATGGAGGCAGAATATGTAGTTAATTGTGAAGTTGCTAAGGAAGTTGTGTGGCTCGGAAATTTTCTGGCAGATTTGGAAGTTTTTCCAAACATGAGTTTGCTCGCCATCCTTTATTATGATAACAGTGGTGCAATGGAAAACTCCAATGAGCCTCGTAGTCACAAACGTCAAAAGCATATAGAGAGAAAGTATAATCTCATTAGGGAGATGGTGCAACGAGGAGATGTGATTGTCACACAGATTGCCTTAGAGCACAAAGTTGCTGATCCATTTACAAAGGCTCTCACGGTTAAAGTTTTTTAGGGTCACTTGAAGAGCATGCATCTACGAGATATGAGTCAATTAATCTAGGGAAAGTGGGGCATGTTATTGGGTATATTGTATGCCCTAGTTTATTGTATTGTATTTGAAACTGTACATCCCTTTTTGGTATTTAGTATTTTATACTCCACTTATTTTTTGTATTGTATTTGATATGTTACATACCACTTGTTTTAGGACAAGTAGGAGATTATTGGAGTTAATGTCCTAAATCGAGTATACCTTGTAGTTTGTAAAGACAAATTATATATCTAATAAAATAAAAGGTATTTTTATTAATGTTTAGACTACATTAAATCAATCCAATAAACTAAGATTCAAGGTTATTTTATGAAACTTAAACATTTATGTGGAGACATACAGGTGGATCGTATTTAATTGATAACCTAAATGGTCTGTAGTAGATGGATAAGTCTGGGTACCTTATCCTGGTGACACTATGAATACGGCCTGCTTTACAAATGCTACATTGTTATAAAGTGCTATAAATGATCTGATCCTAATCGTTCATGTGGAGAAGTGAGAGCTGGGGTATTCTATACAAAGAGTTTATATAAGACTAAACCAGGAAACAAATAGTATCTCTATACAACACCGTTACTAGAAGAGACTTACATTTCGCTAAGATGACCATAGGTGAGTTGACCTAAATCCTGAGTGAGTTGAGAACTCCTGTCTATGAGGAAAATCCTTTGATTTATATGAGTGAGAGTGGCCTTGTTAGCCAACTCAACAAGCCTACCATTTTGAGGACATGTCTGAGTAGGAAGCTGGGAACATAACTACACAAGATGAAATTCACTTCTTTCCTGACCCTAGAGAAAGTAGATAAATTTCTCTCTTAATAGGTGATTCCTAGTCTTGATCATTAAGGCCTCAACCTCTCACTGGCTCTAGAGGTGCTAGTTTATAGTTGGACAATAAACTGTTTGTTCATTAGAGGAACAATGGTATTTAAGGAGTTAGATGTAATTACAGTGGTAAAACAGTATTTTAACCCAACTATAGTTATGACCAATTTGTCAACTGTTGACTCACTGTTGATTGGTTAAATCCATGGACACAAAAATAAATCTACAGTGTGAAGAGTGAAACTATGGGTCTTTAGTGGAGCAACCAGTAGTTAATGAAAATTGATTAATTTAATTAATTAATCTTATATCATTGGAGCTTTTAATCTATAAGTTCATAAGGTCCACTTGTTACCTCACTAAAGGATATATAAGGGGAATAGTTTGAATTGTTCAAATCAATTGTATATTAATGAGATTAATATAATATGTTTAATTATAGATGTGATCTATAATTAAGAGAGAAAAATATTTGAACAAGATTCAATTATTAAAGAGATGTATATATATAAATTTGTGATAATTATATGTTGCTTAATTCTATATTAAATATGATTTATAGTCGTTTAATTGATTAATTAATGGTTAATTTTTTAGAAGTAGAGATAAATAAACATGTGATGTTTATTTATTTATTTATTTATTATATATATTAAATTAGATTAATATATATGGTTATTTAATTATTGGACTATTTAATTAAGTAAAAGTTATATAATTAAATTAAAACTAGAGTAGGAATAGGAAAAACTAGGAGAAGGGGGTCACCCGTCCTCTCTATAAATAGGTCTTCATGGCTCATGTTTGTGAAACGGTTGAATTAAGAATTCTGAATCCTAGTCTCCTACTACTTTTATCAAAATCTTTCTTATTTTATCTACTACTTCTTCTTCTTCTTCCAAGTCTTGGAGACCACACATCCAATTCTTGGGATCCTAGAGAATAACAAGGTTTCACTTACGGTGGTTTCCTTTGATTATTGAAGAGACGTTTTAGAGAAGACACAGAGAAAATGTGAAGAATTTGGGAATCTACAAATGTAACTTCTAGCTTTTCTCTCTTTTCTTCTCTTAAATGCATGCTAATCTTGATTATTTATCCATTATGTTATTCTTGTTATACCTTATTTTTTTTTATGTAAAATCAAAAATGAAATTTCAAGGCGATCACAAGTGCTTCTGCTTGGGATTCTATCCCTTCGGTTACAAGATTGTAGGCTAGAATATGTGGGTTGTTGGGGTTCTCATGTATCTATTCTGGGGTATTGTTCTGTATATAAACACCTTTTATATTCTACCTATGTTGTGTTGGGTTTTATGCCCTAAAGCTCATAGATAGTAAATGTTATTAATTGGCCATCATTATTAATGAGTTATAGATGTTAGCTCAATAAATGTTAGTGTTTGTATTGTTGTCTATTTTGTCTTAATAACCCTAAACCCAATAAACTAACATCCACGGCTTCCTGATGAGTCTTGAAATGTGTGTGGAGACATATAGGGATCAATGTCCTAGATATAGTCTAAAGGATCTATAGTTTAGGGATAAGGTTGAATACCTTATCCTGGTAACACTATAGATACGACCCACTTTGTATTTGATATAAACGTAATGATCCAACGCATTTGTGTAAGTGATACGCAAGTGTCCTGTGCAATGAGTTTGCATAAGACTAGACTGCGAAATAGTAACCACTAGATATAACACCATTGACTAGTTAGGTTTCTATTTCAATAAGATGATCTAGGCGACTTAGTCTTAATCTTGAGTATATTATGAACTTCTATTCATGAGGGATTGTCCTTTGATTTACATGGGTAAGGGTGACCAGTTTGTCGAACCAAGATGGAATTCACTTCTTCCCTCCTTGAGGGTAAGTAGATGAGTGTTCCTTTAAGTGATGTCTCCGGGACTTGAACAAGGGCCCTACACTCTCATGGGTCTAATAGGGGTTTTCGTTTATTAGTTGGACCATAAACAGATTGTTCATTAGAGGAGCACTGGTACTTAAGAAGCCAAATATAACCCAAGGGTAAAACGGTAATTTGACCTACTTGTAGTTACGAACACTCATGAAGGACTAACTTACTGGTATTGGTCTATATCCATGGACACAGAAATATATCTGTAGTGAAAACAATGCAACTATTGGTCTTTAGTGGAGTGTAACTATAGTTAACGAATATTGATTAACTTGGTTAATGAATTTAACCAATTAATCTCATATCATTTGAGCTTTTGATCTACAGGTCCACCAAATCCTCTTGTTAGCTCACTAGAAGATACTTAAAAGCGATAATTTGAATTGTTCAAATTAATTTAAAGAAACTGTAATGAGATTAATATATAATTAATTATGGATATGATCTATAATTAAATTGAAAAGCAATATTTGAATAAGATTCAAATTAATTAATTCAAGTGAATTAGATTCACAAAGAGTTAATTAATAGAGAGGTTTTGCACATATACATGGGAAGTATATGATAATTAAATGTATACATTAAATTGGGTTTAATGTATAAGTAGTTATTTAATTATTGTGAAAATCAAAATCAAATAAGTGTTACTTAATTGTGCAAATTAAACAAGTATTATTTAATTGAGCTAATTGATTAAATAAGCGTTATTTAATTAAATGGGCTAATTAGTTAAATAAATATATTTAATTAATTATAGAAAAGAAAAATATATTGGGAAAGGGGCTTGGCCCTTCTCTATATTGAAAAGCAGCGGCATTGAGCAGCAATCATAGCGTTGCAACGCTGCCTTCAGCTCAACGTTGCAATGCTCCAAATTCTTGATGGAGAGATGCGATGCGCGTAGTTCAGCTGAAGCTATGTTTTAACCTAATTTTCATTTGTATTTTCATTTTGTTTATTAATTTAATTAATTAGTTTTGTTTTAGGGTGCCAAAATTGGTTCAGTTTTTACTATTTAATTTAATTATGCATTGGATATATGTTTTAAATTATTTTCTTGAATTCATATTATATATTGTATGTCATATAAATTAAAAAATTACCCACCTGAGGATAAACATGTACATGCATTATGATTAAATATAAAGAGTTATATTTTATAGATGCATGATTGAATTAGCATGCTCATGCATCATAAAATAAAAGTCATGTTAGTGATGTTTGATTAACCTAAGCATGTCCATGCATCATACTATATATTAAAATTGTTCTAATAAATAGTGGAATGATCTATGTGAATGCTTGATGTGTTTATAGATTTAATAAATCATTAATTTATAAAGAGTTATAGTATTAATGAGATTGGTTAAAATCTATGATCTAGATTGCATGCAAACATAAGTCCAAATTATTTTAAATTGTTTAAAATTAGCTTATGTTATTTCTAGTGGGATTAGGAATATGATAATATTTTTAATTTTTTTTAATAGGATTAAAATGAATTTCAATAAAAGATCAAGTTTATAAAATAATTGGCCATAAGGGACCTTTGTCTAAGGAAGATTCTGTCTAGGAGGGTGTATTTAAGCTAACGGAAATGAAATACCTACACCTGGGAACCAACCTAGAAGATGAATTGGGAAAATATTTTATAAGCATGCAATAAATGATTGATTTTATTAAAAGAGTTTGATAAATGAAATCAAGTATTATTAAACTATTCAATATAACTGTTATATTGAGCAAATTTAAATGACTTAGAAAAATTCATTAGCTGAGGTTTTAACTAGTATGATAAAATCCTAATAAAATATTAAAGTACTTTAATGGGAGGAAGTTGGTATATATGATATATTAAATATTTAGTTCACATCCCCAAGAGTTCACATCGTGAGATTCATGCTCAGTTTCTTGTCGCCCTAAGCGTGGTCTCCCTTTTGAAAGTGTTTGCATGGGTTAATAACAAGGTGAATGGGGAAAATATTCATAGTAAGTGGGAGAGGGACACGTGTCAACGTATCCCACAGTCTTCTCCATTAGGTTGCACTATGAGATTCCTATGATCTATTTGTGTGTCATCCTAGAGCGACCATTCTTTTTTAGGGCCTCATCATAGGGGGTCGAAACAACGTAAACTCCAACAATGGATAGGGTTTCTTAGGTTAATCTTCAACAGTTGTCTTTCCCTGCGGTAGTCTGTTGAAGCATACCTATAGGATCAAAAAATTGGAGGGCCACGCTTACGGGAGGAGTTAAGTCAATTAATGAATCCTTGACCGAAACAACGGTAGCTAGAAACTATAGGAATAAGAGTTATTCTAGTATTAGTGATTGGCTGAGATTGTCTCAATTCAGGGGAGGAGTGGTTGATCATGGTTCGGTGGTTGTTGCTCTATACCTTTGAAGTATCATTGCAAAAAACTGAAATCGATAGTTTAATTAGGGTTTTATGATTAAATGTGTTTTTTCTAAATTGATTGGATAATTATGTAATGGGTTATGAGAAAGATAACTAATAAGATCAATTGATTATTATATGTTTCAGCATGTCTTCCACAATCATATCTTTGCTTAAAAATGAGAAATTAACCAGAGAAAACTATGTGACGTGGAAATCTAACTTGAATATGATTTTGGTTATTTATGATCTGCGGTTTGACTTGACGGAGGAATGTCTTCTAGTTCCTACTTGAAATGCATCTCAAGCATTGAAGGATACTTATAACCATTGGACGAGGCCAATGATAAGGCCCGAGTCTACATTTTGGCAAGTCTATCTGACGTTTTTACAAAGAAGCATGAGGCTACGATGACTGCACGTCTGATCATAGTCCCTCTAGTAGATGTTTGGATAAACGTCCACTTGGATAAACGTCCACTCAGACTCGACATGAGGCCCTCAAGTAAATTTATAATGTGCACATGAAAGAGAGTCAATTAATGAGAGAACATGTTATTCTCGACCTAATGATCCATTTTAATGTCACCGAAATAAACAGTGCGGTCATAGATGAGCAAAGTTATGTGTCCTTTATTTTGGAATCTCTTCCGAAGAGTTTTCTTCAGTTCTGCAGTAATGCGATAATGAACAAAATACAATACAATATGACTACCCTTCTGAACGAGTTATAGACGTTTCAGTCTCTTATGAAAGATAAAGGACCAATAGAAGGAGAGGTAAATGTTGCCCATTCCAAAAAGTTCTATAAGGGTTCATCCTCTAGAACTAAGTCTGTTCCTTCGACTTCTGACACTAAGACGATCTAGAAAAAGAAAAGAAGGAAAGGGAAGGCTCTCGCTAAGAAAAGGCAAGGGAAAAACTAAGACTGACAAGGGCAAATGCTTCCATTGTAATGTGGATGGCCACTGAAAATGCAATTGCCCCAAGTACCTTGCTGAGAACAAGAAAGAGAAGGAAGGTAAACATGATTTACTGGTCTTGGAAACTTGTTTAGTGGAAAATGTTCATGATGCCTGGATACTTGATTCAGGAGTCACTAATCATGTTTGTTCTTCGTTACAAGGAATTAGTTCCTTTCAGTAGCAAAAAGATGGTGAAATGGCACTCAAGGTTGGAACGGGAGATGCCATTTCAACTTGTGTAGTGGGAACTGCTAAGTTGTCTTTTGGAAATTGATTTCTGTTTTAGAAAATTTATACATTGTTCCCAATATGAAGAGAAACCTTGTCTCTATTTCTTGTTTAATAGAACAATCATACTTTATCTCTTTTAATTCAAATGAAGCGTTTGTTATGAAAATTGGTATGATTATTTGTTCAGCTAAACTAGAAGACGACTTATATGTGTTAAGTTCAACTGAATCAAAAGCACTTTTAAATCATGAGATGTTTAAAACTGCTAATTCTCAAACTAAAAGGCGAAGAATTTCTCCAAGTAACAATGATACCTACCTTTGGTATTTGAGATTTAGGCCACATAAATCTCGATAGGATCAAGAGATTGATAAAGAATGGACTTCTAAGCACGTAAGAAGATGTTTCATTACCTCCATGTAAATCTTGTCTCGAAGGAAAAATGGCTAAAAGACCTTTTAGTAGAAAAGGTTATAGAGAAAAGAGCTCTTAGAGCTCATACATTCATGCCTTTGTGAACTGATGAATGTAAAGGCTAGAGAAGGGTACAAATACTTCTTCTCTTTTATAGATGATTATTCAAGATATGGTTACTTATACCTAATGGAACCTAAGTCTAAAGCTTTTGAAAAGTTCAAAGAGTATAAGGCTGAATTTAAAAACTAATTAGCTAAAACGATTAAAACACTTCAATCTGATCGGGGTGGAGAGTATATGGATTTAAAATTCCAGGACTATTTGATAGAACATGGAATTCAATCCCAACTATCAGCACCTGGTATACCTCAGTACAATGGTGTATTAGAAACGAGAAATAGAAACTTAATAGATATATTTCATTCTATGACGAGTTATGTTCAATTGCCTCACTCGTTTTAAGTGTATGGAGCGGAGACTACAGTTCACATCTAAATAATGTTCCCTCAAAGAGTGTTTCTGAAACACCTTTCAAGTTATGGAAAGGGCATAAACCGAGTTTACGTTACTTTAGAATTTGGGGTTGTCCTACACATGCGTTAGTGAAAAATCCTAAGAAGTTGGAACCTCGTTCAAGATTGTGCCAATTTTTTGGTTACCTTAAGGAGACAAGAGGTGGTATGTTCTATGACTCTAAAAAAAAGTGTTTGTATCGAAAAACACTACATTTTTAGAGGAATACCACAAGAGATATCTTAAATCACGTGGTAAAGTGTATCGAAAACCGCTACATTTTTAGAGGAACACTACATGAGAGATCATAAATCACGTGGCAAAGTAATGTTAAATGAAGCTACTGAATAATCAACAAGGTTTGTTGATGAAGTTGACACTTTAAGTCAGTCTCGTCCTTCTCAATTGTTAAGAGTGCATCGACGCAGTGGGAGGATTGTGATACAATCTGACCGTTAATTGGGTTTAATTGAAACTTAGGTTGTCATACCAGATGATGGTGTTGAGAATCCATTGTCCTATAAATAGGCAATTAATGGCGTAGACAAGGACCAATGGGTCAAAGCCATGGACATTAAAATGGGGTACATATACTCCAATTCAGTATGGAGCTTGTGATACATTCAAAGCTAGACTTATAGCAAAGGGTTATACTTAAAGGGAAGGGTTTAACTATGAGGAAACTTTTTCCCCTATCGCTATGCTTAAGTCTATAAGAATTCTCTTGTCCATAGCCAAATATTATGACTATGAGGTATGGAAAATGGATATCAAGACTACTTTTTTAAATAGAAATCTTGAAGAGAATAACTTTATGTCTCAGCCCGAGGGGTTCATAACTCAAGGTCAGAAAGAAAAAGTTTGCAAGCTGAATCGATCCATTTATGGGTTGAAACAGGCATTCAGATCTTGGAACATTAACTTTTCTAATACTTTATGTGGACGATATCCTACTGATTGAGAATGATTTAGGATACCTTACTGACATTAAGGAATGGTTGACAACCCAATTCCAAATAAAATAGTTGAGAGAGGCGCAGTATGTTCTTGGGATCCAAATCATCAGGGATCGCAAGGACAGAACGCTAGCTCTGTCTCAAGCAACTTATATCGACAAAATATTGACTCGATATTCGATGCAGAACTGGTTTATTACCTTTCAGACACGAGATTTACTTGTCTAAGAAACAGGGTCTTAAAAGACCTCAAGGCATTGAGGATATGAGACATATTCCCTATGTCTCATCTGTGGGTAGCTGATAACAGGCAGAAATGCACATTATTACAGTGCTAAGTTATTAAGCAATACAGGTTTGCATTGATAAAATATATTAGATTGCATCCAAAAAGCATTAAGTTCATAACATTGCGGTCGCATTCATTCATCGCATAAGAACAATTAACTTTTGTATTTTTATGCAGAATATGCGTTGACGCAAAGCGGAAAGTGCAATCACAAGAAATCAACGGTCGAGCGCAGCATTACAGCAAGGCTTTGCGGTGATTTGTGCTCGCAAACATCTGCTCAAGAAGGATTACTGCATAGAGCCAACGCAACTAGATGGGCACATCTGGGTAAAAAAGCATAATTAATCACGATGGGACAAAAAGCTAATGACGGTCGAATCCGAATTAAGTTGACAAGCCGCTAACGATAACAAGTACACTCAGCTTTTCGGTGACAAATATTCGGCACATCAGTCAGAGAATTAACTCCATCCCATCTATGCAATTATAAGAGAGAAATCGCCTTTCACCCCGAAGCTCTATAAATACCGAAGGCAACCTTCAGAAAAGGGGTTCAGCGATTTCGGCTACTTAGATAATTTTCTCCATAGTTAGAATAGCCTTGTGCATAGTTTTCCTTTTTATTTAGAAGGCAGAGCGAAAGAAGGGAAAAGACGCCGGAAGATCGCTCAGGAAACTCGAGAGAGAACCCGGAGGCATGGAAAAGCAGAGGGCGGGCCGACTCTTGTCAGAGCGAGACTATCTTTTGAACAGAGTAGAAAAGACAGTGTAAAAGCCTTGGGAAGCAAGAGATTGCTACTAGGCTCTTTATTCTCATCTTGTATTGTTATTTTGTATTTCAACTCTATATCTATACAATGGAATTTCTTTATCTACATTTATTCACTCTTTTGAAAGCACGCATGAGTAGCTAAATTTATCGAATGGGTTGAGAAGAACTAAGCTAACATGACCTAGGATCTTCATCGCATGCGATTATCTTGTTTTATGTTGTGCCTAACACCCCTTTAAAGCTACTTGAGAGAGAGTCTAAAGAAAGAACCTAAGACTTGAGAGAGCTAGCTTAGAATTTAGACTCGAAAGAGCAAGATTTGATCTGCATAAGCAAGAGGTAGAGACTTAGAGATAAGCTCTGTTTGCCAACCTGCATCGCATGCACCCTAGAGATAGGTTATGATATTATGTGATCGCCTTAATTGTGTGTGTGTTATTTTGTCATCGCATAAATAAGAATAGAGGCTTATGTGTAGGTCCTATAGACTCATAGCATATATTGCATGCGTTCAAGTATTAGAAGCGGTAACATCTGCGTCGAGAGATGGTTTGCTATTGTATGTGTGTTGCATGATCGCATAACATGAACGCATCCTAGGAAGTGTTAGTCGAACCCCTTCTCAACCCGTTCACCGCATACTCATCGCATCTTCTGTATTATCAACTCTTTTCGAAACTCCGCCGCATTCGTTTATTTTATTACCGTAAACAACAACACCAAACAACTATTTGATTTACCGATTATCATAAAGTTTCTTGGAAAATTATTACCGCATACCGTTTTCCTTAGTTCCTGAACCCTGGACTTACCAGGAAACACTGTGGGGTTTATACTTGGATTCTACTGAGAAAACTTGTTGCTCAACACATTTCGATCACCACATTTCATTCCATAATTTTACCTCATAAAATAACGCACCATCAGCTTAATGTATGCTATGCTCTACACTAGGCCAAACATTTGTTATGTGGTGGGAATTACCAGTCGGTACCAGTCCAATCTAGGAATAGACTACTGGATAGTGGTTAAGAACATCCTAAAGTATCTTATGAGAACAAGGGACTACAAGCTAGTATATGGAGCTAAGGATTTGATCCTTACAAGATACACCGAGTTTGATTTCCTAACTTATAAGGATTTTGGGAAATCCATGTCAGGATCAGTGTTTACCCTAAACGGGGAGTTGTAGTGTGGTGTAGCACCAAGCAAGGACGCATTGCAAATTCCATTAAAGATTATGAGTATGTGTCTGCTTGTGAAGAGGAAGAAGATTGGCTTAGGAAGTTCCAAAGTGATTTGGAAGTGCTTCCAAATAAGGACTTGCCCACCACCTTATATTGTGACCTAGGTCTATGAGAAATTTACATTGTATAATCTAGGGCAAGTGGGAGATGTGTAATGGTATATGGATGCCCTAGTTTATTGTATTTATTTACAATAATCCCGCTTTTTGGATTGTGTACAACCCACTGACTAGAGATTCAGTTTAAATGGGAGTTTGTTGGGTCTCGTAGATAGTAAATGTTATTGAATGACCGTCATCAATAAAGAGTTATATATGCTAATTCAATAAATGTTATTGTTTGTATTGTTGTCTATTTTGTCTTAATAATCCCAAATCCAATAAAATAACATCCAAGGCTTCTTTATGAGTCTTGAATTATGTGTGGAGACATATAGAGATCTATGTTCAAGATACAACCTAAAGGGTCTAGAGTATAGGGATAAGGTTGGCTACCTTATCTTGGTAACACTATGGCTACAACCTACTTTGTATTTGATACAAACGTAATAATCCAATGCATTCGTGTAGGTGATATGCAAGTGAGGGTATCCTATGCAATGAGTTTGCATAAGACTAGACTGCCAAATAATAACCACTAGATGTAACAACGTTGACTAGTTAGGTTTCAATTATAATAGGATGACCTAGGTGACTTAGTCTTAATCCTAAATATATTATGAACTCCTGTTCACGAGGGATGGCCTTTGATTTCCATGAGTGAGGGTGGCCAGTTTGTCGACCCAATACCTTGCCATTTTGGGGATGAGACCAAGTGGGGAGTTGGGAACATAATAATACAAGATGAAGTTCACCCATTCCCTCCTAGAGAGTAAGTAGATGAGTGTTCCCTTCATGGTGTCTCCGAGCTTGAACAAAGGGTCCTACCCTCTCATTGGCCTAAAAGGGGTTTCTGTTTATTGGTTGGACCATAAACAACTTGTTCATTAGAGGAGCACTGACACTTAAAAAGCCAGAGGTTACCTAAGGTAAAACGATAATTTGACCCATTTGCAGTTACGAACACTCGTGAAAGACTAACTTACTGGTATTGGTCTATATCTATGGACACACAAATATATCTGTAGTGAGAAGAGTGCAACTATTGGTCTTTAGTGGAGTGTACCAACAATTAACGAATATTGATTAACTCAGTTAACGAGTTTAACCAATTAATCTCATATTGTTGGAGCTTCTGATCTACTGGTCCACCAGGTTCCCTCGTTAGCTCATTAGAGGATACTCAATTCAAATTAATTTGAGGAAACTATATGTTAATGAGATTAATATTTAATTAATTATGGATATGATCTATAATTAAATTGGAAAGCAATATTTGAATAAGATTCAAATTAATTAATTCAAGTGAATTGATTCACAAAGAATTAATTAATAAAGAGGTTTTGCATACATGGGATGTATATGATAATTAAATGTATACATTAAATTTGGTTTAATGTATAAGTAGCTATTTAATTAGTGTGCAAATTAAAATTAAATAAGCATTATTTAATTAAATGGGCTAATTAATTAAATAAATATTATTTAATTAATTATAGAAAAGGAAAATATATTGGGAAAGGGACTTGACCCTTCTCTATATAAAGATACCACATGTCCCTTTGGGGATGCATTGAATACCTTGCATATAAATTCTGACAAGTCATAACTCTTAGGGTTATTATGCAGAATTTTCTCTGAGCCTCTCTACTCTCCAAAATCTTATTCTTCTCTCTCTCTTCCAATAGTTGTATACCACTTACACTTTATTGGAATCCCAGAGAATAACGAGGTAACTCTCATGGTAGTGTTTGAAATCACTCAAGGAGTTGTTCGTGATAAAGACCGTTTGGAGATTTGTTCGTTTGAACCTTGGAGAGGATTGTTCGTGGCACTTAGGGAATTTGCAAAGGTAAGAACCGTTCTAATCATTTTCCCCAATAACATGCTAGTTTTTGTGTATTCATTCTTTTTAGATTAATGATTTTGTTTAATGTAAAATCGAATCGCGGGATGCAAGGCGTTCTAACAAAATGCTTTCGCTACGGGAGTTGATCCCTTCATGATGTACAATGAAATACTGAAATTTTATATGGTATCAAAGTCTTAAAAGGAAAAATTAGGGCAATCTGCTAATAATGTCGTTGCTCTACTCTAAGCTGCGCTACTACGTCTGTGCTCCGATCCAAACTCACCACGCCACTATTTTCACAGTCTTAGATCCAGACTCACATTTACCACTATAATTGCTAGCATTACTGATCTGCCATGCCGCTTGTTCAGATTCAGACCCATGCTCGCCTGTACAATTTCACACCGTTGTTGTTTCTGCTCTGACCTGCATACTCACAATTCGTTCCAAGCCTTTAGATCCAGCCGTTTGCTCAGCCTAGCATGTAACGATCGCTTATATGTTTCGTCTTATCATTTCAGATTCGACCCAATGCGCTAGTTAGCTTCGATCTAGCAAGCCTGCTTGCCTCGACTCGATCCGCTCATCTAACTCAGCATGCCCACCTGCCCTGATCCGACTCACCCATCTAACCTGACCCAGCCCATCTTGACCTAGTCCGACACATCTGACCTGATCCAAAGCATCTGACCAAATCCGACGCCCCATTGACTCGTTCCGGTGCATCCAACCCAATCCGTTTCCTGTCTGCTTCGATCCAGCTTCTATCTGCCACAACCCGACGGGCTGATCTGCCACTTGCTCCGACATGGTTCGTTTTCGACCCTTTAACATAGAAGTTATTCGTCCTCGTGTCCACGCCCAAGCAATTTTTTCCCCTCTGTTCATTCTTCTCTGTAATGGACAAAATTGATATAATTCATCCTATTAGTACCATGATTGATGGCACTGACTATTTTAATTGGGCCTATTAAATGAAGAGTTTCTTGATTGGTCGCATCCTATTAGTACCATGCTATGGCGAATTGTTATAGGGGATATCGCACAATCTATCAAAAGTGCTACAAGATTGGGATAGCAAAAATCACCAGGTAATCACCTAGCTAAGTAACACATCCATCCGAACCATTCATACTTAATTTGATGCATTTACATTCATAATTAATTTGATGCATTTAGTACTGCTCAAGAGCTTTGGGATTTTTTATCTACACGGTTCCAAACTATTGGTCTCGATACTACTATCAGCTGCACTCTACTCTTGTCAACACCAGTCAGGAGGTCGGGCAATCTATGAATGAGTACCTGGCTATTCTTCAGTCTATTTGGACCCAGCTAGATCATACCAAAATTAGTTTGATTCATCCATGACTCATGGAGGTTCTTATGGGCCTCCGGCCAAAATATGAATCTATTTGTGCTGCCTTATTACATTAAAGTCCTTTTCCATCTCTCGATGTTGCAATTCAAGAAATTTTCTTTGAGGAAAAATGACTTGGGTTGGTCTCCTCTTAATCGTCTGATATTGCTCTTATCGTAACTCCTTCACGCTCCTCAATCGAGTCATTGTTCTGCAAAAATTGCAAATCGCATGATCACAAGTTTACTAATTCCCTACCATTGAGTGTAGTAATGCCACAAGCGAGGTCATATTGGGTTGTATGTCCTAAAACTCGCAGTTTGTAAAATTAAACATATTCCATTATCAATAAAAGATGTTATTGACATTTATTCAATAAAGTTGTTGTTGAATATGCAAATTGCACTTGTAAAGATTAAATCTAATAAACTAAGATCCATGACTATTACATGAATACTTGAACTTTATGTAGAGACATAAAGATTGATCAAGTTTGAATAAATAGCCAAACAAGTCTATAGTATATGGATAAGGTTGGGTACCTTACTCTGGTAACACTATCGGATGCGGCCCACTTTGTAGATAGTACAAACAATGTGATCCTGAATCTTTCATTGTTGGGTTGTATGTCCTAAAACTCGTAGTTTTGTAAACAGTAAACATATATGAAGTTTATTTAGACAAGTGTTGTTGATTGTTTAATAACTCTAAATCCAATAAACTACGAACCCTTGGTTATTATCATGAATACTTGGACTTTATGTGGAGACATAAACTTAATCAAGTTTGAGTAAAATAGCCTAAACTGTCTATAGTACTTGGATTAGGTTGGATACCTATTTCTAGAGATACTATTGAATATGGCACGCTTTATGATTGTTCAGTTGTAAATTGTCCTAAACAATGTGATCAGTTCATTCATATAGAGACATGTGAGCAGGCGTGTTCTACACGATGAGATTGTTTAAGTTAGACCACGAAATAATCACTGTTACATATTAACACCGTTTGTTGTTAACACTGATTAATTTCACTTCTTGATGACCTAGATAACTTGATCTGAATCCTGAGCTGTCTATAAACTCCTGTTTATTCGCAATAGTCCCTTAATCTACATAGGTGAGGGTAAGCCTAGCGTCGCTGCTCAATATGCCTCCCATTTCAGGGATAAGACTGGGAGATGGCTGGGGACATAGAATTTGCAATATGGAATTCACTCTTACCCATTTTAGGGATAGTAGAAAGGTTGTTCCCTTAAGGGCTGATCCCTGGTCTTGAACAAGGGGCCTCATCCTTTCATTGACCTGAGAGGGAATGGATTTAGTGGTTATGATCCTAAATCAATTGTTCATTAAAGGGACAGTGGTACTTAAGGAGAAAAGATGTAACTCAGGGTATTTCGGTATTTGACCTAGCTGAGGTTACGAACAACTTGTGAAGGATCAACTTATTTATGACGGTTATATCAAATGGACACATAATGTATCTACAGTGAGGGGAGTGCAACTAAGGCTATAGTGGACAATCCTCTTAGTTAAAGAATGTTGATTAACTAGGTTAAAGAGTTTGACCGATTAGTCTCGAATTATTAGAGCCTATGATCTGTAGGTCCATCGGGTCTTCTTATTTGCTCAATACGGAAAAAATTGAAGAACTAGATGAAATAAGAATTTGAAATGTTCAAATTAGGGTTTTAGGAAAAATTTTATTTTATATGAGATATAATTTACAATTAAATAATTAATTTATTAATTAATTATCTTTGAGAGTATACTTGATCATTAGCATGAAAATGTTTTCTAAAACTTGATTAATGTAATTAATCAAAGCTAGGTACCAAAGACAATTTAATATGTGATATTAAATTTGTTTATTTTTATTTAATTGAAATTTTTTTAATTAAATAATTTCCAAACTTTGAAAATTGTATTCCATTTTTTAATAAAAAATTAGTTCCAATTGTTGGATTTTCCCACTAAGTGGACTTTGAAGTGGCATTTCCCAAGCTTCACACCTAGAGATTACATGCTAATAGAGTTTGAGGTGGAAGACATGCAAAATGGGATTTTTTATGTGTTTTCTCTACAAAAGGCTTTGTTTTTTAAATTTGTAAGACTAATGCTTCCTCAACTTTTGACCTATAATCTTCCACCTCTTTTCTCTTTTCTCTCCTTTTTTCTATAGTGAAATTCCCTTATTTTCACTAACAAAACGATCCCACAATCGTGTTCTTCAACTGGAGAATAGCGGAGATTTACCTTGGTGGTGTCGTTCGTGCACGGGAGAGGAAGTTTGTGGTGGTGTCTTCAAAGGTTGTATTTTCTATCCCTTTTGCATGCTTATTATTGTTTTTATTGCAATTAGAATGTTGTTGATTTCATCGCTTCCGCTGTGCATGCGTTCTTTATGTTCCATCATTCATGTGGAGAAATGGGAAGTGGGGACATTCTATGCAATGAGTTTCATAAGATTGGACTAAGAAATAAGTCACTCTTACTTTATATCGTTGTTTATTGTTTAAGACTGACTATTTCAAATAGATGACCTAGGTAACTCGACCTCAATCTTGAGCTAACTATGAACTCTTGTTTATTCAGGTTTATCCTTAGTTTGCATAAGTGAGGGTTGGCTCAACAAACCTTCAATTTCAGAGGTAAGATTGGGTAGATAGTTGGGGACATAGAGTGCAAGATGGAATTCACACCTACCCGATTTAGGGTTAATAGAAAGGTTGTTCTCTTAAGTACTTAATCCCGGTCTGGAACAAAGGGCTCCACCCTCTCATTGGCCCGAGAGGGATTTGGTTTAATGATTGGATCACATACCAATTGTTCATTAGAGGATCAGTAGACCTTAAGGAACAAGATGTAATTTTGGGGGTAATACAACATTTGACCCCGCCGTTATTATGAACAACCTGTGAAGGGTTGACTTACCAACTATAGTTAAATCAAGTAGCCGAAAATATATCTACAGTGAGAAGAGTGTAACTATCGAGCTATAGTGGTGTGACTCAGTAGTTAACGAATATTGATTCATTCGGTCTAAAGAGTTTTAGCAAATTAATCTAAAATCATTGGAGCTCATGATTTATAGGTCTATAAGGTCCATTTACTAGCTCATAAAACATTAACACCTTGGATTAATGAATTAGGGTTTGAACTTTGGAATGTTCAAAAATCAAAATTAAATTTCAATTTGAAGTGTTCAAATGAATTTAAGGATTACAAAATTGAATTTAAGGATTATAATTTGAAGTGTTCAAATTTCTAATTAGGGTTTGAATTTGGAATGTTCATTTTCAAATTAGGGTTTGGATAATTATATTCGATATAATTAAACATCCGATTTTATTAAAATTAAATGAAATTGGAGAATTTAAAATATTTAAATATTGATTTAAATATTAAAATATATGAATAGGATTCATGTATAAATTAGGTGTTTGGTTCATTTAATATTTGATATTAAATTATTATTTAATTAATTAAATTTGTTTAATTAATTAAGTCAAATTTATTTTCAATTTCCAAATTTCCAAATTCAATTTAATTTTGTATTTTATTAATTAAAAAGCAATTGAATTAATATTTAGAAAATGGAAAATTAAATTTAATAGTGGAGAAATCCATCTTTTTGGATTGTTTGTTGTCTTCCTTCCAATCTTAACACCTAGCTCTAATTTCTAATGTCATTTGAAGTGGAAATGGCTAATCCATTCAGTGCTTGCATGTAATGGTTACATAAAAGCTTTAAATTTCTCAGATTGGGTAGGATGAAGGTTGGAATTTGAAGAAATTCTACTAAAACTCTATCTCCCTAAAACCCTCTCCATATCCCTCACTCAATTCACTGAAATTCTGAGCTCCACCACTCAAATTCAAGGCTGAGAATAGTAGAGAACACTCTTAGTAGTCTACTGTTGATTTGAAACTCAAATTCGTAGAGAACAGCTTGGATTTGGAGAATTCTTAAAAGGTATATGTTTTGGAAACCCTTTTATCTTAAAAATTTATTTTTGTATGCTTTTAGAACTCAAATTAAGTGTAATTAGGATGTTTATTAATTCTAAGTGCTTTCGTTGCATGCTTGTACATTCTATCAGGTCATATTTTGGACAGTTGTCTACTTGACCATCCCACCCCCTAGGTTACACCATTAAGTCGAAGAATTCTTCTAATCCTGGCCCTCCATCGGTTGTTGTTGCTGCAACATCATCTGATGTAACATCTTCCACTTCTTCGAGTCTTCAGATCAGTGATCTTCAAGACTTACTCAAGTAGGTGTTATCTTCCAATTCTTCTACTCTTGTTGTCACACCAAGTACATCTTGGCTCATTGATTCATTTTGTTGCAATTATATGACCTCCAATATTGTCCTGTTGTCTTCCTCTACCACTGTTTAATCCCTTCCTCCAGTTCACTCAACTGATAGTAACCATATGACTATTTCTCGTATTGATACTGTTAATACACCAACCATACATCTTTCCGATACTTACCATGTTTCCAATCTGACATTTAATCTCACTTCAGTTGGTTAATGGTGTGACCTTGGACTCACTACTTTCTTTTCTCCTCATGGTTATTAGGTTCAGGATCTATTGATAGTTCAAATGATTGGTATGGGTTGCAAAGTGGAAAGATTATTTGAGCTCACGTTCTTCAAGCCACCAGCTCTCCCACTTATTTTTGTTGTTGTTATTGATACCGATACATATCAGTGACATTTACATTTTGATCATGCATCCTCTAACAAGCTTCATAATTTAATTTCTATTAGTAGTTTGAATAATGTTTTGCAATATAGTTCATTTGGTTGTTTACATTGCACACTTGCGAAGCAATCTGCTTTATCTTTTTCTCCTTCAGCTTCCTTATGTGAAACCCCATTTGGTTTGGTTCATTCTGATGTTTGGGATCTTTCACCTACTTCTACTGTCAATGGTTTTAGATATTGTGTGTTATTTATTGATGACTACTCCCGGTTACCTAGATATACTTTCTTAAACACCGTTCTTTCTTATCTTAAATCTATATTAAGTTTGCCAAAATGATCCACACTCAATTTTTACGCACCATCAAAATTCTTAGCACAAATAATGCAATGGAGTATAAAGACTCTCACCTACTTTGTTTTCTTGTCCAACGTTCGTATCCTTATACTTCTTAACTAAATGGTTGAGATGAGCGAAACCACCTTCATATCCTAGATTATGTTCGTGCTCAGCTTCTCTCCATGTCTTGTCTTGAGAAGTTTTGGGAAGAGGCTACTCTTACGTCTGTTTATGTCATCAATCGCCAACCATTCACAGTTATTCAAAACCTACCTCCTTTTGAATGGTTCTATAATATTTCTCCTTATTACTCTCATATTAAAGTCTTTGGATGTGCATGTTTTATTCTTCTTCATCCTCATGTGTTGTGAACACAAATAGAATTGCACAACAGAACTACTTTTATTGATAATGTTAAGATTAAATAAAAGCTAAATTGCATCTACAAAAAAAAAAAAAAAAAAAGTAGAAAAAATAGCAACCTACCCTAGCTACAATTCAGCTAACAGGAAAAAGAACTGGGAATAAAAAAGAACACAAAAGCTCAAAATAGGAAATTGTTCTAACTAATGCAAAAAAACCTTTCATTCCCTCCCTTAAACTAATTGCTCAGAAGCAATTAGTTTTCCTCTGAAATTTCACATACTCTCAGCAACCTTCGAAGCTTTTGAAAAACTTCTAACTTTAAGGGTTTGGTCATGATATCTGCCAATTCATCTTGGCTTCCACAATGAACCAATTCAACTATACCATCTTTTGTAAGATTTCTTAGAAAATGAAACCTTACATCAAGATGCTTGCTTCGATCGTGCATAACTAGATTTTTTGACAGCTCATTAGTTGAACTATTGTTGCACAATATGGTAATGCAACTTTCATTTGAATGGTCCAACTCCTTCAAAATTATCCTCACCTAAACTCCTTGACAAACACAAATTGCAACAGCTACAAACTCAGCTTCTGTAGTTGATAAGGTCACAATAGGTTGTTTTTTTTTTTACCACCACGAAACAACATCTGGACTCATTAAAAACACATACCCAGATGTACTCTTTCAATCCTTCGATTCTCCTGCATAATCACTGTCTGTATATGCCAACAATCCAACATTTTCTCCTTTTATGTAATGAATTCCATAGTTCACAGCCTCTTTTAAGTACCGAAGTATTCTTTTAGTTGCTTGTAGATGATCTTTCATTGGTTTTGTCATGTACCTACTTATATTTAAGTAGCAAACATCTTATTGGGTCTTATGGTAGTAAGATACATTAAACTTCCCACTAATTGTTTGTAATATGTATCATCAACAGGGATTCCATTTCCAGCTTTAGTCAATTTGGAACCAGGAACAATCAGCCTGTTCACAAAGTTACTTTCCAGCATGCCAAATCTTTTTAAAACCTTCAATGCATATTTCTTTTGACATATAAAAAATCTAGAAGATTGTTGTAATACCTTAATCCCAAGAAAGAATCGATTTTTTTCTAAATCGATCATATCAAATTCACACAACATGAAATTTTTAAAATCAACCATCATAGTTTCACCATCACCAGTAAAAGTTAAATCATCAACATACACACTTACAATGATAATTTTTTCTTCCAAACTTCTCTTGGTGAATAATGTTTGTTTGCTATTACACCTTTGAAATCCTTCATTGATGAAATGTGTTTAAATTCGACTAAACCAAGCATGTGGAACTTGTTTTAATCCATATAAAAGCTTTGTGTAATTTATAAACTAAGTGCTCATTGCCCTTCTTTTGATACCCTTTTGGTTATTTTACATAAACATCTTCATTTAATTCACCATAGGAAAAAGTTTTGGAACCAGAGAACGCGCAGCGGAAGTGAAACGGATCAATAAGCATTCTAATTCATTAATTCTGGTTTTAAATTAAGCATGCTCATAAGCTAATAAGAGGGTTTCATAACATACCTTTGTAAAACCACTTGAATCTCGATTCCAGCTACAAATCTTCTCCAAATCAACTTATGAACTACCTCAAGGCCTTTCCTACTATTCTCTCCTTAGATGAGTTCTGGGAATCAAAATAAGCTTGAATAAAGGAATTTTGAAGAAGAAGTCACTGTTGCACCATGGAAGAAGACCTTCTTCAACCTTAAGTTTTTCAGCAAAAACTTAACAAATGCATGCTCGATTCTCAGCCCAATCTTCTCCATTTATTGCTAGATCATCATGCAATGCTGCATGAAATACACCTCATTCTTGAAATATTGAATCAAGAAAGGAGTGGAGAATGTGTGAGCTACTAAGATAGAAAGTGGAGATATCCCACTTTCGAGATTTTCCATTTTTAATCTATTTCAATTTTTGAATTTACAAATTGATTTCTAAAATCAATTTTTATTTTTCAAAATTGAAATCTTTATTAATTTTATAAAATTACTTCAATAATTAATTTTCTAATAAAATTAATAATAAATAATTAATTAAACAATTTAATTAATTCTAATTAATTTAATATAAAATATTAAATTAATTTAACACTAATTCCAGCATCATGAATCCCTATTCATGATTTTAATATTTAAATCATATTTAAATATTAGTTGATTCTTCAATTTCGTTAAATTCCAAAATTAAATGTGTAATCATATCACATATAATTACTAATTCCCTTAACTCTAATTTGAAAGTTTCAAATTAACTTATCACGCTACTCTAAGGCTAATCCATTTGTGAGCTAGTAGAGGGACCTCGTGGACCTACAGATCATGGGCTTCAAAAATCCGAGATTAATTAGCTAAACTCTTTACACCGAATTAACCCTCATTTGTTAACTATTGGGTCACTTCACTAAAGTCCAGAGTTGCACTCCCCTTATTGTAAATATATTATGTCCACTCGATATAACCATGATTAGTAAGTTAATCCTTCATAGATTGTTCGTAGTAACAACTGGTTCAAATGGCTATTTTATCCCCGAGATTATCTCTTGTTCCTTAAGTCCCACTGATCCTCTAATGAACAATTGGTTATTTACCCATTCTTACCCCTAAAATGAAGGTTTATTAAGTTGGCATTGTTGAGCCAACCCTCACCTATGCAAATCTAAGGATAATCTCGAATAAACAAGATTTCATAGTTAGCTCAGGATTAAGGTCAAGTTATCTAGGTAATCACTTTGAAATAATCAGTCTTAAACAATCAACAATATTATAAAGTAAGAGTGATTGATTTCGTAGTCCGATCTTGTACAAACCTATTGCACAGGATGCCCCTATTCCTTATAACATCTATGAATTAGGATCACATCGTCCGTAGCACTTTACAACTCCTTGTAACAACTACAGAGTAGGCCACATCCGATAGTGTTACCAGTGAAGGATCTCATACCGAGAGTTCCATGCGCGCGTTCAGATCGCTCTGATCTCACCATGACCGAAATATAACAATATACATTCATCACATACAGTTATGCAAATAAATCTAATTATCGGCATGCTAAGAACCAAAAAATCATAAGGCATAGAGTTCCATACTAGTTGAAGACTATCTTCACACTCCGAAACTCTAACGCAGCGGAAACCCTCCAAGAGATCTACAACACCCGGCGGGAACGTCGACTGTAATAGCACGATCAACACGAACACGAACGCCGCAACGGGGATGACACCACCACTAATGAACCCCAGGTATTCTCGGAGTGAAAACCTAAAAAGTGGGCTTTGGTGAATTTAGTAGAGGACGGAGGAAACGAGTCGTGTACGAGATAAGCAAGTGGGAGAGTAAACAATGCTATCGTATAGCAGAAGTGTTTATCGCATAGAGGAGCTACACGATTGTGTAGGAAATGTTGAACGATCGCTTAGGAAAAACGTATACGATCGTTTAGTTAAATCGCGAGGTGGACGATCATTTAGGCAGAGAAGCAACTATTGTATAGGCTCTCGGGCGATCGTTTCACGAAATCTTTTGGGCGGAAGAATGAATATCGATTGCAAGATTCAAAATGAAAACTTTTTTCATTTTAACCTATCGGTTACCATAACCAACGCTGCCCACTAACCCACGTCCGAACGTGGAAAAATGATTAATTATCATATAATTAATTAATTAATTAATTAATATAATCATATTATATTTATATCCTATAGTTTGATATCACATATCTTCTATAATATTTTCTCCTCTACTTGATATAAATCATATTTATATCTAATTTCCTTCATAATAATGTATCCCATATATTTGCCAATTATATCATATATAATCAAATTTCCTTTTGTCAATTGAACATTTCAAATTAACCCAAATACTGGTTCTCGACTTTATCTAAGCTACCTAGGGGACCTAATGGACCTGTGGCTCGAAGCTCTAACGGTATGTGAATAGCTGACTAAACTCTTTAGCTACGAGATCCACCATCCGTTAACTGTCAGGCATTCCACTAAAGACCAACAACTGAACTTTTATTACCATAAATATATTTCTATGTCCATCGAATATAACCAATCATGAATACGATGACCTTTCACAGATGCTCATAAGTACAGTTGGGCCAATTTACCGTTTTACCCTTGTAGTTACATCTCACTCCTTAAGTATCACTGATTCCTCTAATGAACAATACAACATAGTCCAACTATGTGTGAACACCTCTTGGGCCAAAAGAAGGTGTGTGGTGCCACATCGTTCAAGCCTCGGAATCAGCCCTTAAGGGAGCCATCTATCTACTTACCCCTACCTCGGGGAAGAAGTGAATTCCATCTTGTGCAGCTAAGTTCTTAACTCCCAAATCAGACGAATCTCCAAAATAGTAGGTTTGAATCGGCGATCTGGCCACTCGCACCCATACAAATCAAAGGACCGCCCTCAATGGCAAGAGTTCCCAACTCACTCGGGATTGAGGTCATGTTACCTATGGTCATCCTAGTGAAGTGAAATCTCTGTCATGAACGGTGTTATATAACGAGACGTTAACACTTCGTGGTCAGGTCTTATACAAACTCTTTGTATAGGACGGCCCCGCTCTCATGTCCCCAACACGAATATCAGGATCAGACCATCTGTGACAAATCATAATACTTGTGACCATTCCACAAAGCGGGCCGCATCCGTAGTGTTACCAAGATAAGGTTTCCCTTCTATATCCATATACTACAGACTATTTTTAGTTATCATTCAAGACATGATCCACTTGTATGTCACCACATACATGCTTGAGTCAGATACAAATAACCAGAGATTTTATGTTTATTGGTTTGTGGTAAAGTAAATAAATCAATTAACCGAGCAAAATAAAAGATGTGAAGTAAATATCATATATTAACAAAACAAGTGTTCGTACATACCATTTACAAACTACAGGACACGAGACTTTAGGGCATCAACCCCAACAACCAGAATATGGCACCCAACGTTATTCATATACTATAGATCATTTTGACTATTTACTCGAACCTGATCCACTTTTATATCTCTACATAAAGTTCAAGTATTCATGTAATAGTCATGGATCTTTTAGTTTATTGGATTTATTTCTAAAAAGAAATAAGCAATTCGTATATTCAATAGCAACTTATTTAATTTTTAGAATAAGTTTAATTGTATACAAACCACGAGTTTTAGGATATAAAACCCAACAAAAAGCTGACTTTACATCAAGCTAAAAAATATTCCAATCCTTTTGTGCAGCTAGAGCAATGATCATTCTTACTGTATCCATCCTTGCCACTGAAGCAATTCTTACTAAACAGTACCTATGAGCGGAAACAAGATCGTTCCAAATTCATTGTGGTTGAAATACAAGTATTCACAAACATACATATAAGTTATGCATTTCAACATAAATTACGACATGCTTTCAATAAGTTAAAAACAAAGAAACGAGAGATTCACGTTTGAAGAACTCTTCCTCTGTCTTTCTATCGCTCTCTCAAGAACACACCTCTCACTATCACTCCAACGGCAACCGAAATCTCTCGCTATCGTTCAGCAAGTGAACTGTCTTCTACACGAACAAACAGTAACTTGGACACCACCACTCAGTGACCCTAGTATTCTCGGAGTGAGAATCCAGGAGGTATGAGCTCTGTTGAATTTGGTAGAGGGTAGGAGGAAAGAACGATCGTATTCAACGACCAAGCAAGTGGGAGAGTTTGGAGTCTATCGTATAGGCTAGTGCTTGATCTTTAGTAAAGGGTGCATGATTATTTAGTAAAACAAGATGATTGTTTAGACGATCGTTTAGGTAATCTCACTCAGGTGCACGATCGCTTAGTAAAAGCTACATGATCGTTTAGGTAGATGCACGTGTACAAGATCGTCTAGGAAATACTGAGGTTGTCGTGTAGGCTCTCGTTAGCTAAATGATAGACAATGTACAACTTGTGAAGCGATAATCCGATTCTTTAGCAAAATGAAAACTATTTTAATTTTATTCTTCAGTTATGAAAACTGAATGCAACCTCCCACTTTCACGTACGGTTATGGAGAAAACCACCAACAATTATCTCATAATTGTTTAATTATAAATAAATAAAGCAACTAACTTATCATATTATATTTATAACCTATAGTTTTAATATCACATCATATGCAACATTTAAACCATAGTCCTTTTCTCCTTTACTTGATATAAATCATATTTATAACCTTTTCTTCCAATTAATATATCTCATACATCATGTGCATTATATCATATATTATTGAACTAGTTTAGTTGTATCATATATAATCAAAATCCCTCTTCTCAATTTGAACATTTCAAACGGACCCAAAAACTGATTCTCTACTTGAATCCATTAAGCTACCAAGGGGACCTTATGGACGTGTAGCTTGAAGCTCCAATGGTATGTGAATAGCCAACTTAACTCTTTAGCCATGAGATCCACCATTCGTTAACTGTTGGGCACTCCATTAAAAACCAACAGCTGTACTCTTCTCACCACATATATATTTCTGTGTCCATTGGATATAACCAGTCAATAGTACGATAACCTTTCACAGATGCTCGTAAGTACAACTGGGCCAATTTACTGTTTTCCCTTGTAGTTACATCTAACTCCTTAAGTACCATTGACCCCTCTAATGAACAATATATCTTAGTCCTACTATGAGTGGACACCTCTCGGGCCATGAGAAAGTGTGTGGCGCCACATTGTTCAAGTCCATAATCAGCCCTTAAGGGAGCAATCTATTTACTTATCCTACTTTGGGGAAGGAGTAAATTTCATCTTGTGTAGCTGAGTTCCTAGCTCCCCAATCAGACGAATCCCCAAAGTGGTAGGTTTGAGTCAGCAATCTGGCCACTCGCACCCATGCAAATCAAAAGACCTCCCTTAAAGGCAGAAGTTCACAACTCACACAGGATTAAGGTCATGTTACCTATGGTCATCCTAGTGAAGTGAAGTCTCTATCATGAATGGCATTATATAACGAGACTATACACTTCGTGGTCCAGTCTTATAAAAACTCCTTTATATAGGACGCCCCTACTCATATGTCTCTACATGAATGATCAGGATTAGATCATCTGTAGCACGTCATGACACTTGTAACAATCTACAAAACGGGCCGCATCGGTAGTGTCACCAGGATAAGGTTTCCCTCCTATATCCATATACTACATACCATTTTGGTTATCACTTAAGGCATGATCCACCTGTATGTCTCCACATATATGCTTAAGTTACAATGACAACCAGAGATCTTAGTTTATTGGTTTATGGTAAAGCAAATAAAACATCTCATGTTTCATAGGCAACAGTGAAGAAAATGTCTCATATTATTATATCATAAGCGTTTTTCAATATAGGTGTTTACAAACTACAAGACCCATCGAGAGTTTAGGGCATCGACCCCAACAACCACTGGTGCAAAAACTTATGTGTAGTCTACTCCATATTGTTAAGAGTAGCCTTTAGCAACCAATCAAGCCTCATACTTATCAATTTTTCTGTGTTCATTGTATTTGGTTTTGTAGACCCACTTTACTCCAATCCTTTTAGCTCCAATTGGTAGTTCAACAAGTGTCCATGTCTTATTTTTCTCAATGGATCTGATCTCATTATCCGTGGCTAACCTCCAATTTTCATCTTGTATAGCATCCTTAAAATACAATGGATCAGTTAATATCCCTAGTGCCATATAAGCTTCATCCTCTGAAAGACCTTCTCCACTAATATAATCATCCATTCATATAGGAAGATACCTCTCACAAGATTCCCTTAAATTCCTCACATTTTGCCCATCATCAACAAATATGTGATCTTCCTCCCTAACTCCATCTTCTCCATCACTATCAAGGTCATTTTCACTCATATTTTCTTCCTCATCTACGTCATCACCATCACCCAACTCAAAGTATACTGCTGCTATTTGGTTTTCATCCCAATCCCATTGCTTTTCTTCCTAAAAAATTACATCTCTACTCACAAAAACTTTTTACTGACTAGATCATATAGTCTATAACCTTTTGACTCCTCACTAACTCCCAATAACACACAAGAAATGCTTTTATTGTCTAATTTGGTTCTTTTTGTATCTGGAACATGTGCATGTGCTACACATCCAAAAAACCCAAAAATGGTCTACTGACGGTTTTATCCCACTCCAAGCCTCCTCTGATGTGATGTCTTTGCCATCAAGGTAGGACATCTATTTAAGACATAGATAGTCCAATTTACTACTTCCAGCCAATAGGTTTTGGGTATATTTTTCTTCGATAGCATTGAACAAACCATGTTCATTATCGTTCTATTTTTCCTTTCCGCTATACCATTTTGTTGTGGAGTATAGATGGTTGTTAATTGCCTTTTGATCCATTTTATTTGCAAAAATCATTGAACTCAACTGAATTAAATTCACCTCCTTTATCAGTGCATAAATACTTAATAGGCAACTCAACTTCTTTCTCAACCAAGGACTTAAATTATTTGAAAGAGTTAAAAGATTCTGACTTTTCTACGAAAAAATATACCCATGCTTTCCTGCTATAATCATCAATAAATAACAGAATGTACCTTTTGTTGCTATTGGATATAGGAGTGATTAGGCCACAAATATCTGCATGAATAAGTTCCAGCTTTTGTGTTGCTCTCCAAGTATTTCTCTTTAGAAATGGATCTCGATGTTGTTTCCCTTTGATACAATCAGTGCATGTACCATTTGAGACACTAAATTGAGGAAGCCCATATACCATGTTTTTGCACTGTAGAGTTCTCAAACCTTTGTAACTCAAATGTCCATATCATTGATGCCAAAAATGAGATAAACTTTCAACTGCAGCTTTTGTTTGAAGGCATTGATCAACTTGTGCTTAAGAAGAAGTTTGGGTTAGCAAAATAAACATCCTATTGTTGCTCATTTTTTTTTGAATAATTAAGCCTTTCTTTGGGTGAAATATTTTGCATTCCCCTCCCTTGATCAAAATAGTCAAATATTTTTCTTGCAATCTTCCTATGCTCAAGAGATTGTTACTCAAATCTGGAATGTAGTAATAACAAGATTAACTCCATTCAGTAGCAACTTCACATTTCCTTTGCCCATCACATTCATTTTAGTATTGTTTCCCAATTTCACTGAATGTCAGAAATCTTCATTGAGCTCACTAAACATGGATTGACCACCACACATATGGTTAGAACATGTCATCATTTTTCTTTCGCTGGGCTTCTATTTGCAACAATTCGCTATCTGATTCAACATATCCAGGTTCCACCAACTCCCAGTATTCCATAAATCGAAGGAAGTTTTCCATCAACATGCTCCAATGATCATAATGATCATCGAAGTATGGAATTGTCGGCTGTACAAAACTTCTTTCATTTTTATTTCCTTCCATAGTCATTTTTGCTGCAAAGTTCCAAAGACTTCTGCTTTGAAAATCAAATCTACCTTGGTTCTAATACCGGAATGTTGAGAACACAAATAAAATTGCACAAAAAAACTACTTTTATTGATAATGTTGTTAAGCTTAAATAAAAGCTAAACTACATCTACGAAAAAAGGAGAAAAAATAGCAACCCACCCTAGCTACAATTCAACTAAGTGGAAACATAACTGGGAGTAAAAAAGAATACAAAAGCTAAAAATAAGAAATTGTAGAACAATGATAACTAATGCAAAAAACCCTTTCATCATGAACATACAAAACTTGAACCCCAGTCTCGTCTGTGTTTTTTTCTTTGTTATGGAACTGAACATAAAGGGTTTTGATGTTGAGATCCTATTTCTAAAAGATTTCATATCTTCCGTCATGTGATGTTTTGGGAACATTGTATGTTATCTACTACAAGTGCCGGAAATGGGCCTATACTACAAGAAATTTGGCTTATGATAGTAAAAAGTGTCAGAAAAGGCTTTTCCGACCTTGTTTTGACCATCGGCAAAATCTTCGGCAAAGCTTCATAGGGAAAGGCTCATCGGCATGAAAAAACACAAATGTCGAGAAAAGTATCATTTCCTGATGCTATTTTAATTTTGGACTGAATGGTCTCTCCTGGTACTAAAGAAGTAGGTCGATAAAGAATGGACTTGCCAACTTCAGTAGCTCTCTTTGGCATTGGTAAAGGCCTTGAAGCATTTTTTTTTTTTTGCTTTGCCGACGTAATTATTGGCGTTGACATATATTTTTTCTTTCTATTTTTCTTAATGTTTTCATCTATTATCTTGTTTAATAATTCAAACCTTTTATTACTTAAAATTTTAGTATAAAACTAATGTATATTTAATTTATTTCCAATGTAATTTATCGTTATACTACAATCCACATGTAAAAAGAAATTATGAAAAGTCATCCCAACTTTGTTCACAAAATTAATTAAGATAAAAGTACAATTACATAACGAAAATATGAAAAACATCCAAACTTGTATATATATATGCATCTTAGATATATATGAAAATGCGTCTTCTACATCTACTTCGAAATACCTAAAAAATAATAAATTTAATTAACAACTATAATTATCATGAATTACACATAAATTAAAAATTTAAAGACATGTTAGAGATAAAATCAAGATATTTTCAAATTTTATTAGATACAATATATAAAGTTTAGATCCAATTTATATTTTTCTTTTTAAAATATATATTTTATTTCTTTATAATTTTTCTATTATGATTTTTTACTTTTTATAATAAAACATTTAAATTCTTCGTTAAAAATTCAACACCAAAAAGAAAGTTTTTAAAAAATAGATTAAAACTCATATGTTAAATGTGACATTAGAGACCTATCAAACATTTTAGAGTTCAATGACATATTATTAAGCATAAATCTAAATTTAGAGATAATTAACACTACAATTTAACCTTTTTTTTTGTTTTGTTTCCTTTCCTTCCTTTTATTTAATTTGGATGGTTTTTTCTTTTCCTATTGAATTTTTTTATTTTCAAATATTTTGGTAGATGCCGACATTTTTTCCCCACTTTCAACCATCCTCCTGGCTGCGAAAAAGATGTGGGCAAAGTCATTGATCCTAGCCAATGAAATTCGCCAAAATTTTTATATATAAAAGCAGAAATAATAAATCACTAAACTGTGCCTATTCTTTAATTTTCCTAATGGCATAGGACTCACTTTAAGATATTATATTTGTAGTCAAATTTTAAAAAAGACTAAAGGAAAAAGCCATTTAATGTATAAATAAATAAATAAATAAATAAATAAACAAAACGATTAGCTAACATTAATTGACATATACACTCTTCTCTTAAAGTTAGATATTTGATTTCAGTCAAGTAATTATTGTATTAAAAATGATGTAAAAAAAGATATTAATTAAAGTCAATATATTTGTAGGTTTAAATTACCTAAAACTAATAAAAATGAGTGTTTATCTATGTAAAGAAATTCTTCTTGACATTAGAAGAGTGAAATTCATCCACGTTGCTCATTTGTAAATTATTATTTTCTTAATTAGATCTTACATCACTTTCAATGAGAAGTGATATGGCATGATCCTAAGCAAACTGACATGATCATATAAAATTAAAAAAAAAATAACAAGATATTTACCGAACATAGTTTGATGATGCAACAAAAATTCATCGTAAAGTTACACATTAGATAGCATAAAAAAATTAATGACATTTTGCAAAACAAAATTGCTAAAATTTGTAGCAAAGTTTTAATATACATTTATAAATGTAACAATTTTCATTGATGCACCATACACCATCTCTTCCTTAATTTGAATTTTCACTTTAATTTCTCTCTCAATTTTCCATAGCTCATGTTCTTCACCCATCGTAGTTACATCTTCAACATTTTCTTTGTTGTCCATCATCGCCGTTCTTCATTTACTCTATCGTTTGTCTATGTCATTCATCACAAATCACCTCTCATGGAAAGAAAATGTTGAATTTGTAGTTTCATTTTCAACATGATTTTGCACCATCTTGTCATATTGAATTTTGTTATTTTGAAATAGATCCAAACATAAAAATTGAAGACTAAGCTATTAATTTTAACCCATCAACTAATATTACATTTATATGTAATTGTGTTAATATCAAACTTATTCAAATAGATCAACTAGTAGGCAATTATTGTACCTATATGAATTATTGAACTCTTTATCTAACTTCATTTGCCAAGTTGGAAGGGGGAGAAAAATCACAATTTTCAACCACTTTTGAAGTTTAGAAATTTAAATTATCGAATACCTAAGTTGTCTTATTTTTTCTTTTCTTCTTTTTAAGTACAATAATTTCGAAATAAAAGATTGAACTTCTGATTTCAAAAAGATAATATTAAATTCCTCTATATTAGTTGGCAATGATATAAATAGTTTATATATCTTTTAAAAATTATAAAGTATTGTTACGTTTTTAATGTGAAATTTTTAATATAGAATATATGTCAATTATGTTAAATTATTTTAACAGATACCAACTCGCTTCTCTCATTCAATATGATAGGGAAATAGATGCCTGTGTAATTATTATATATTCGTACAAGATGCCTAATTAACAAGTAATAACTGAACTTTTTTCCAACCTTCATTACGCACGTTGGAAGAAGAAGAAAAAATCCCAATTTATAAGAGACACTTATTCAAAAGTTGATTGTTCAACTAAATTTACATTTTACACGTTGGCAACTCCTATCATCAAGACGAAACTCAAGTACCAAAATTTTAAGATAACGCGGAGAAAAGGTTCAACACCATGACTCTTCTTTTCTTCATTTTATTTCAATTTTTCAGAAGAATACAAGAATGGAAAATGAAATTAATATGGGAGTATCTACTGCATGTTAAACATTATTAGCGATAATGTTATGTATTCTACAGAACATTTAACATGTATAAATATCAAATAAAAATAACATAACTCAGTTCGATGAATACCACTTACATCTGGGAGCAGTGTGTCTAGAAATGATAATTTCACTAGTATAGATAATAAACAATTACCATGTAGTACTTTTCTATAATGACAACATGATTACAGTGATCTTTAAAGCTTAAACACTCAACTATTTACATAGGTTTCTCATAGATGTGAGATTCCCTATTAGTGACTTAGGCTCTCCCTAAGTAGTAATACTAGTGAAGGGCTTTTTAGGCTTCCCCTAAGATCGAGACTTCCTCTCGGCTAGACTTAAGCTCCCCTTTAAGTCACGAGACTCTTTCTCACTAGAATTTTATATTTCCTTCTCGAGCAAAGACCACTTTACTCGTTTGGCTTAGGTTTCCCTAAGCTTGAGAATCCCTTCTCAAAAAATCTACTGATGAAGCAAACAAATAACTGGAGTATGTCTCTAAACTTACAACAAAAAAATCTTCGATGCCTTCAAAGATTGACACACCACTTGTGATCACAGAAACACTTCACAAGAAAAAAACACTTGATATCTTTCGTGAAAATGGTCAACCCAAAACAAAAGTCTAAGAGTTTTTAAATATGCACAACAGACACACAAATGAGTAACTCTAACTTCCAAAACATTTGCATACCCAAAAGGCAAGAGATTTTCAAAAATACTGCAGATAGGATTTTCCAAATAAGGAAAATATTTTTCAGAAATAGCATTTCCAGAAACACATCCCTTTGTCAGATACACCGAATACAAAGACAACATGAGAGACATCTGTCAAACTTAAAAAAAGATTGTCAACACACAATTTTTGGCCAAAAAAAACGATCAAATGATAGATTAACCTTAAAATTTGTGTTAAAATATTGTTTGATTTAATTTTTAAAATAAGGTTTTGTAGAATCTTTTCAATTTCTTCATTCTTCTCTCAATATCGTTGTATACTTCTCTTTAGATCTCTCTCTTACTATCTTCTTTCTTTAGATTCATTCTCTATACTTCATCCTTAACAATGACAAATCCTCTTTTCACTATATTTCTCCTCTGACAATGATAACAGTTAAAATAAGTTGAGTTGTTTATTCTTCCTCTACATTTTTTTAAACACCAAATGAACCAAATGTAGAGAATAAATAGAGCAAGAAATGAACTAAAATGAGAGCAAGGGCGAGAAAGTTTGCTAGAAAAGGAGCTAAAAAGTTAGCAAAACAAGAGAAAGAACAAGAAATTGTGTTAAAACTAGAAACAAATGAGAGGGAGAGTAAGAAAGCTATAAGAGTTGGATCTAAATTTTACTATATTTGTAATTTTCGCATTGTGCTATACTTGCTAATATTTCGAATCTAATTACTATATATTTACAACTTCTCCAAACCAATTGGTAATTTGAGAAGTAGCTCATCTATCTTATAAGAAATGGGAGGTTCCTTATTTTTTTTTGAAACAAGTAAAAAATTATAAAATCTTATTTTGAAAAACTTATTCAAAGTTTTCGTCTAAGTCTTTTAAGTAACCATCAAACTTTCCCATTGATAAAAACAATTCAACATTTTAGTTCATATTAAGATAAGTCATTTGTTCTTTTTTTGATTATAAATACAACACAAACGAGTGGCATTAGAAGTAAACCAAACTTTTGAGCCAAAAACGTCTACCCTATGGCTTCTCTATCCCATCCACCATCTCTCACCACATATTTCCCATCATCCAATTCCTTTCTCCCAAAAACAAAAACCCTTCCCAATAACATTACTCCTCGTATAATCTCATGTAACACTGTCAATCACAATGACCAAAATACCCCCAAACCCAAAATTGATAGAAGAGACATTCTCGTTGGCCTTAGCGGACTCTACGGAGCTTCAACTCTCTACAAAAATTCCAATTTTGCCCTCGCCGCACCCATCCAAACCCCCAACATCAGCAAGTGTGGCCCAGCAGACCTGCCACCTGGCGCCGATTCAACCAACTGCTGTCCACCACCCGCCACCAGAATCCTCGACTTCCAGCCACCGGCACAAGAAAAATTACGGGTCCGACCAGCCGCCCATTTAGTCGACAAAAACTACATAGAAAAATATAAAAAAGCCGTTGAGTTAATGAAAGCACTGCCAGAAAATGACCCACGTAGCTTTACTCAACAAGCAAACGTTCACTGTGCTTATTGTAATGGAGCGTACGATCAAGTTGGGTTTCCGGTTGAGGTTCAAGTTCATAATTCGTGGCTGTTTTTTCCATTCCATAGATTATATCTTTACTTTCATGAGAAGATATTGGGGGAATTGATCGGGGATCCAAATTTTGCTTTGCCATTTTGGAATTATGATGCTCCAGGAGGAATGAGAATGCCGGAGATGTATGCGGAGGAGAAATCTTCGCTTTATGATGAACTACGGAATGAAAATCATGTGCCGCCAAGATTGGTGGATTTGGATTTCGGTCGAGTTGATCCTAATATTGGTGATGATGCGCAGATTAGGAGTAATCTTAGTATTATGTATCGGCAGATGGTTTCTAACAGTCGTACGCCTTCGCTGTTTTTCGGTAGCGCCTATAGAGCGGGTGACGAGCCATCACCAGGTAAATTGATCATGCTTTGGTATTGATCGTCCTGATTTTTTCTTTTAAATATTTAGATCTTGTTTTAATTCATGGTTTTGGTGAGATTTTGGTCTGAACTATCAAAATGTTTGTTTTAATACATGTAGTGGAATTTTTAAATATGGGTTTTCAACATAGTGTTAGGAAGTTTCAATGTCTAATCATTTTCTGTTATACTTTGTATCATTTAATTTTAGTCTTAGCTAGAAATAATTTATTTGGTTAACTTTTTCTTTGATTGAACTTCCAAAATTAAGGAGAAAACTTGGGTGTTGTTTGACCATGCATCTTTATGCAATCCAAGTAGTTACCTAATACAAATTTGTCATATAATATTATTATTATTATTTTTAAGATAAGGGCAAATATGTATGCAATCTAAATAAAATATATCGGAGGGTTTAAGTTGATCAAATTATAAAATTTCAGAGTTAGGATTTAGGATTTAAGGGTATAAATTGGAAAAAAAAAGGAGTCGATGATGTGGCCAATTCAAATAATTGATTGTATCAATTTGAACTCCAAACTAATAATTGTATCAATTTAGATACCGAACTTTTATAAATGTATTAATTTGAACTCAAATAAATTATTTGGATATACTTATAAAAATTTATGGTTTAAATTTATATTTGAAAAGAAAAGAGTCGATGATGTGGCCAACTCAAATAAGTTACGTACTTGGCCAAAGAGTTAAAATAATGAGAAGTAGAGTTGTGGTCGAAGGAATTTGTGTCCCATGACTAACAAATATCAATTTTATGCTTGTTTAATTCCTCGAACTTTACAACTTCATTCTTTACTCTACACACTTGGTGTTGAATTAGAATACATGTATGTTTGGTAACCGTTCATATGAATTTGATGTACATTTCTCTCATAGATCTAAAGATGAATAAGGTGATATTGTGACTAACTTTTTCATTTGGATATGGTGATGATGAATGAATTAACTTACTACACACAAAATGACAGGTGGTGGGTCAATAGAGAACATTCCACACGGTCCGGTTCACGTATGGTGCGGCGACAACAACGAACCCAACGGTGAGAACATGGGAAACTTCTACTCCGCCGCCAGAGATCCCATTTTTTACGCCCACCACTCCAACATCGACCGCCTTTGGTCTGTTTGGAAGACCCTCGGCGGCCGACGACAAGACCTCCAAAACCCCGAATGGCTCAACACCTCTTTCATTTTCTACAACGAGAAAGCCGAAGCTGTCCGAGTTCGAGTTCGCCAGTCTCTCGACTCCAAAACCCTCGGCTACGTCTACCAAGACGTCGACGTCCCATGGCTCCAAACCCGCCCCACTCCTCGCCGAGCCCAAAAAACCGTCGCCAATAACAACATTATTCTCCCTTTTAGCATCGGCCCCGCCCTTGCTGCTGGCCCCTCCTCCAGCCGTGTGAGACCGGCTAACATCAAGTTCCCGATAACTGTAAAGTCGGCGGTTAGCGTGGAAGTGAAGAGGCCAAAGAAATCGAGGAGCAAGAAGGAGAAAGAGGAGGAAGAGGAGATTTTGGTAATTTATGGAATTGGATTTGATCCTAACCAAGGAATAAAATTCGATGTTTTTATTAACGACGAAGATGACAAAGAAATTAGACCTGATAATACTGAGTTTGCGGGCAGCTTTGTGAACGTACCACATAAGCTCGGGCACAAGAAGACGGTGAAGACCGGACTTAGGTTGGGAATAACTGAAATACTTGAAGATTTGGAAGCTGATGATGACGACAGCGTCAGGGTTACTATCGTTCCTAGGCTTGGAGCTGGGTTGTTCTCCATTGATGGGATTAAGATCGTATGTGATAAATAATTTTAACTCTTGGGATTATTGATAATTAGGGTTTAATTAAAGTGTATAATTAATTAAACCTTTATTTATTTGTGGTGTTTTTTTGTATTCAATAATTTGGGATAAGAGTGTTTTTTAAGACATTTTTAAGTCGTTTTGTTCAATAATTATTCCAAAGAACTTTTTATTTGATGCAAAACACCATTTTATTTTCTTCTTTTAAATCCTTTTGAATGGTCGTTATTTTTTGTCTTGAATGTAATCTTGATAATCATGTAACTCTAGTAATCAATCTAACGTCGTATTTTAGTTTGATAATCCTGGTGATATACTAATAAGAATAAATTTGAAATAATAAAAAAGAAAATCTACTTTTATGTTTTTTTTTTGCTATATTTGTAAATTTTGAAAAAAATCATTGTTAAATTTATAAATTTAATAATATTTTTTGCTACTTTTACAAGTGTCTCAGAAAAATAAGGACAAATTTTGGTAAATTCATAATGAGGCATGTGAAAAATTCAATCATATCCCAACTGTAATGCCTAATTTCAGCACAATCAAATGATGCAACAGGCTAGCACTTTAGATATTTGAATATGTTGAATGAGAAATTTTGGACCGATCGCAAATTGCCACGTCATTTACTAAATTAAGAACGAAATTCCAAATAATTGAATTCGAGACTAATTAGAAGTTGACATTTGTCCCAAATTGAAGTTGAGGACATAAATTGGCGAAGTCCGATGATGCAACATGTTTCCTTCGTAATCGTTGGATTGCATAAAATTACTTCGGTCCAATTTGATATTATTATTTGGGCTAAAAGTCCAATTTAGCCCATAAATAGGCTTAATTTGACCAAAATGTCAAATAAGGCCCAAATCCAATTAGTCAGGCCCATTGACCGACCAAGCCCAAACCCATGAATTCCAGCAAAGAACTCTATAAATAGCGGAGTTCTTTTCATTTGTGGAGGTCAGCAATTCTATACTCCAGAGAGCTTATAGGAAATTCTCTACAGTCAGAAGACTCCTTCACTCATGAAGCTGACCACGTCTGAAGACTGAATTCCTTCAAAGATACAAGCATTCTGAAGACTGGAGTCTTTTGAAGATGCAAGTATCCTGAAGACTGAAGTTCTTTGAAGATACAAACATTCTGACCATGCTTGAAGACTAAAGTCCTTTTGAAGATACAAGTAATTCTACATTCAGAGAGCCCAGAGAGAATTCATCAACAAGCAGAAGACTCTCAAGACTCTTGAAGCTACACTCCTAGAAGACAGAAGACCCTTGAAGACACAAACAATCTTCCAAGACTTCTACAAGAACGTTCGGTGCTTTCCTTCTTCAAGTCAAGTGCATCCACCCAACCGAGAGAGAATCAGAGGATCAAGTACTAGAGATCGAACCATATCACACCAAATCAACCTAAACATCAACACCAACTCAAGTTCAACTCCACGAAATAAGTTTCTCCGGAAGCCTCGTGCAAACACTAATTCTCCAAGAAGATCAACAAACCCTAAGGCCGATCATACAAGAAGATCAATAAGCCCAAAGGCCGATCATCTAAGAAAATCAACAAGTCGAAAGATCGATCCTCTAAGAAGATCAACAAGCCTAAAGGTCGATCATCCAAGAAGATCATCAAGCCCAAAGGCCAATCATCCAAGAAGATCGACAAGCCTAAAGGCCGATCACCCAAGAAGATCAACAAGCCCAAAAGTCGATCACCCAAGAAGATCAACAAGCCCAAAAGTCGATCACCCAAGAAGATCAACAAGCCCAAAGACCGATCACCCAAGAAGATCAATAAGCCCAAAGGTCGATCGTTCAAAATGATCAACTAGCTTAAAGTTTATAGTTTATTTTGAAAGCATCAAAATACTGTGTATTAGAGAATGTACTCACTTTCTACAAAATTAATACAAATACAAAGTTCAAATACCACGAAATAAATTTCTCTTGAAACCTTGTGCAAACAGAATCTATAATTGGTAGCAAGTCATTCATTTGCAATCAACCATTAGATTAGCAAATCATATATGGCAATCTTCTAGCCCTAATTGGTTATAATTTTTTGTTTTATTACCGTTAACCAATTGATTGACATCCTCTATTCATTCAAGCTTTTATAGTTTTTTCCTAAGTTAAATTATACTTATACTATATAAACAAGTATGTAAAGATGGGGTATTATGCAATGAATAATTCATTTCCTAGTTTTTTTTTTAAAACTTTCACATAATGTGATTGTTCTTTCTTATTTTCACTCGTGTTAATTTTTCAATTCAATTTTCTTGAAATCCTTTTCTCATAGAGTGAGGATTATGATGTGGAAGTTGTTCCATCACTTCCTTTCATCAGAGGCATATCACAATGTAATAGAAAAATCGATATGAAGAGTTTAGAAGAAGAGCTTATCTGTTAGTTTTCTGTTGTATGTTGTAACCACTAGCTCACCTTGAGTCCCCTTCTTTTGAAAATGTAAACCTACATATAAAAGAGAAGAAAATCAGAGTGAGAGAAGAGTGAGTTCAATCTGTAAAATCAAAGAAAAACAATGAAGTGATACTTTCCCTATTTTGCACATTGGACGTAGGCCTCTGGCTGAACCACTTAAACTCCTTGTGTTCTTCCTTTTTCTTTCCTAGCTATCTTCTTGTTCTTCTTTGCATCCTCTACTCGTTTCTGGTTTCATGCATGTAGGTGAATCTCTAAAGGCTTAAAGCTCGAATTCACCATTTCTTCTCCAAAACCCTCAAGAAACTCAGAAGTTCAAGGAAGGAAACTACTCTCGAAAAACCATCTCATTCACACTGTTTTCTTTCTCTGTCTGATTGACAAGCTAAAAAGAATAATCAGCTTTAGCTGATACGTGGCAGATAAGGGAGGCTAAAGAAAAACTTTCCTAAATCCACTATCTCGTTTATGTTGGGCTGAAACTTCAACATTGGAGTTGGGCTGATTACATTGATCAAGTTTGGGCCTACAAAAGAGAAAACATATTAGTTGTTTGGGCTACAAGTGGTATCAGAGCCAAGAAACAACCCAATTCTAGTCCAAGATTTGAATTCTTGCAGGAAAAGATCAGACACAATCAATCTTGAAATTTAAAAATGGCTACAACAAGATTAGAAATTGAAAAAATTGATGGGAAAACAGATTTTGAGTTGTGGAAAGCAAAAATTAAGGTAGTTTTGAGATAGCAAAAAACACTTTTGGCCATCATAGACCCAAAAAAGCTCCCTGAAACACTCACAGATGTAGACAAAGAAACAATAGAAGTAAATGCCTATGAAACTATTGTTTTAAATGTTATTGACAGTGTTATAAGGCAAATTATTGATCAGAAGACTGCCTATGATCTTTGGAACAAGTTGAATGAAATCTATCTCAATAAAGATCTTCCTAAAAATCTTTCTTGAGGGAAAGGTTCTTTACATACAGAATGGATGCTACAAAAGCCCTCATAGAAAATTTGAATGAATTCAAGAGGTTGTCATATGAATTCAGGTCAATGGGAGATAATATTGGAGAAGAGAATGAAGCCTTCATCCTATTAAATTCTCTTCCCGACTCGTTCAAGGACGTTAAAACAACAATGAAGTATGGTAGAGAGAAGATTACAACAGATGTAATCATTTCAGCAATTAGAGTCAGAGAGCTTGAATTACAAATGAATAAGAAAGATCAACAAGGAAGAGAAGAACTGTTTTCAAAGGGGAAAACAAAGAATAATGGGAAGGGTAAGTAGAATGGAGGTGATAAATCCAAGATAAAGTGTCATTTTAGTCGTAAATTGGGGCACATGAAGAAAGATTGCTACTCTTTGAAGAGAAAGTTAAATCAACTGAATAAATGAGGGAAATAGACAGAGGTAGCTGTGGGGAGAATTCCTTTGTATATTTAGATGCTTTGGCAGCAACTGATGAGTGTAGAAATCAGAACTCTATGGAAACCCAAGATTGGGTTATAGATTCTAGGTGTTCAGTCCATATGACACCATCTAAAAGGTGGTTTTGTACCTACAAGAAGTGGGATGGAGGACTGATTGACATGAGAAATAACAATACCTGTAAGGCTGTTGGCATTGGCTCTATTTCCTTAAAGTTACAGGATGGTATAGTGAAGCTCATTAGGAATGTGAGACATGTTCCTACCTTGGAGAGGAATCTCCTATCATTAGGGATGTTTGACTCCATTGGGTGTGAGTATAGAGGAGTTGGAGGCACTTTTGAGATAATTAAAGACTCAAAGGTGGTCTTAGTGGCTACTAAGATAAATGGCTTGTATGTCATTAAAGATGTTCAAATGACATGATCAACCTTAATGGCCTCAGATGAAGATCCTACAGAGGATGAGCTTTGGCACAAGAGACTATCTCATATTAGTGTGAAAGGGATGCAAGTTCTTTCAAAATAGGGAATTCTTCCTAAAGGTGTTGGAAATAGTTTGAAAATTTGTAAGCATTGCATTCTTGGAAAGGCAACTAGACAATGTTTTCCTAAAGGGCAGTATACTACCAAGGAGATACTTGAATATGTGCATTCTGATCTATGGGGTCTAACTCACTCTCTTTCACTTAGTGGAGCGAGGTATTTCCTTTCTTTTATTGATGATTTTTCAAGAAAGAGTTGGCTCTATTTTCTAAAACCTAAAAATGAAGTTTTTAGGAAATTTAAAGAATGGAAAACTTTGATTGAAAAACAAACCTCAAAACAGATAAAACACTTAAGAACTGACAATGGATTAGAGTTTTGTGGAGAAGAGTTTAACTTTTTTTTTATAGGGAAAATGGAATTATGAGGCATAAAACAGTGAGGTATACACCTCAACAAAATGGAGTTGCTGAGAGACTCAATAGAACAGTGCTTGAAAGAGTTAGGTGTCAGCTACCAAATGCTCTCTTGCTTGAGAAATACTGGGCAGAAGCTATGAACCCAAGCCCTAATTTCTTTACTCAAGTATGTTCCCTACTGAGACCACTGTGGTGAGTAGGTTTATGTGGAAATTAATGTGTAATTGTAGAGAAAATGGTGAAAAATTAGAAGAAAAATGTGAATTTGAAAGCTTGACTCTTGGGTAAAGCTTTGAAAATTTAGCTAATTGTAATCCATGCATTGGAAGCTAGAAAATTGGCTAAGTGTTGTTCCATGGGTTGGCCTTGCTCATTTTAAAGGTTATTTGGACGTTGAAGGAAGCCAAATGTGGCCAAGAGAAACGCATGTGGCAACCAGTGTCTTAATGGATTAACAAAACATGCGACAACCTCAAGTTACGCGAACATGGGCGTTGGGCATTGGAGGTGCGTGCGCAGGACGATCGAGTAGTAATGAACGGGCGCTGGACGATCGTGTAACAAATAAGTAGCACTACACGGTTTGGTATGCGATCGTGTAGTCGAGCGTCGGGCGATCGTATAGAAAATGTGCGAAGCCAAGCGATGGGGTAGGCGATCGTGTAGCACATACATGACGCAAGACGAGGCGAAGGATTACGCTAAATGATAGTGCTATGCGCTAGACGATGGGCATCGGTGCTACACGATGAGCAAGAGCTATGCGATAGATTGTGTGCTATGCGATAGGCGCAGACACTATGCGATGGTGCTATGCGGTAGCAGTACTAGATGATGAGCTAGGCGATGAGAGAAGCCATGGTGGACACATGGTGAAACGTCTTGCGTTGTCAAGGCTTGTGGTACATAAGGTTGTTATGCGTTGGTGATATGCTATGTGTCGAGGGCATCTGAGGGCATGTGGGTGCATAGGACAAGGCTAATACTATGCGTTGGCGTTGAACGCATGGTGTGAACTATGTGATATGCTATATGCGTTGGACATCCGAGGGCATGTGGGCGCATAGGACAAGGCTAATAGTATGCGTTAGAAGAGTGTTGGTCATTATCCTAGTTGAGTGCATAGAGAAAAGGTAAGCCATGCGAAAGAGAAGGATATTTGGCAAAAGATGAGCCTTGCAAGCATCTAGCATATGTGACCAAGTTATGTCAATTGGATGCACAAGGTAAGATTGAATGAACGCATTTTTTATGTTGGATGAATGCATTTGAGGTTGAATGAATGCATGTATGGTTGGATGGATGCATTTTTGGTTAGATGGATGCATTCGTGGTTGGATGGACGCATTTGCCAAGATGGCTTGCGATCATGAGAGTGTGGAATGCGCCGATGTTGATGCTAAATCATCCGGACATGTGGCTTGTTGGGGAGAAATCTTGGGCCTTAAACAAATGAGGTGGATGCACAAGAAGACATGCAAATTTAAACATTATGTGTTGACTAAGGAAGAGAAGGACACCTTATATTGTGATGGCATGAAGGTTGCGTCGATAGTGTGTGGAAAAGACACTTGGACATGCGACTAAGTAGAAGGTGTCGGCCTTGGAGAGATTTTGGATGCCTATAAATAGGGCCAAGGACTTCTCTTCAGATCATAACTCAAATTCACTTCAAAGAAAATTAAGAAGAGTGTATGAAGGCTAATTGTAAGGAAATTATATGTTGATGAAAGAACGCATGTGTTGGTACCAAAATCATGCGTCGGTCATAAAGTTTCAAGAGAAGGAGATGCTGTCAGACAGTGAAGTCTGGAAATAGCATCAATTTGGGACAAGGATATCTCCCATCATACTCATGCATTTAGAGTGATTCTAAAGCCACCTGAAAGCTCTGTGAGTCTAGTTTTCAGGGTAGGGCTGCTGAAGAAGAAGCTCCAAGGAATCAGGCTGGAAAGTGAGGAAACGATAGAAGGGCAAGCTTTCAAGAAGCTTAGGCTAGTCTTGGGGATTTAATGATTTTGGCCAAACCATGAGGAGTTCTAAGCTAAGATGTTAAGGTAAGCTTCCTGAGACATTGTAGAGCATGTTTATAGAACGAAGTATCTCAAGATAAGGCATAGAACTATGAGTAATCTGAGCTTTAAATTGAATCTGGATCTTAGGGTTCAAAAGGGAGCCCGAGGTAACCAAGGAACTTCTGGAGAGAAAAGTTCCTAAACGACCAAGATGAGTGACTAAATATTTGACTAAATATTTACAATGTTTTAAAGAAACCATGTTTTAAAGAAAGATTATTCTCATGCTAGCTAGTTTTACAAAGTAATTTCCAAGTATAACATGAGTTATATTTTAAACGCATGCCATGTATGACTGTTTATTGAAAAACTATTTATGTGTGTTTAAATACACCAAGCATGCGTTAGTATCTTTAAAGACATGACTTCTATGCGGTATGCTTTACATGCTTTATAGAGAAAGTCATTTTATGACTAGTTTTACTTGAAACTAGATACTGAAGGATATTTGAGAAGGTATCTGACCAACTCAATACCGAAGGAAATTTGAGAAGGTATCCGAGCAGCTCGATACTGAAGGACAAGTTTTGAGAAGATATCTAAGCAAAAGTACCTAAGGTATGACGGTACTTAGTATGTCCACGTGCACATAGGTAGTTAAAGTTAGAGATTGAGCAAAAGGGTTCTCTCTTGACTAGCAGTTGACGTTGGGATTTAACCACAGTAGGGTTATTTTCAACTAAGGAACAATTTTAATGTTTTCTGATAAAAACGGCTTTATATGCTTTATGCTTGGAAAATGTTTATACTGCAGTACAAGGTTACTGTAGGAATTTATATTCCAGTTTAATCTCTTTATTGAGACTTTTGCATGAGAATCAGTTTTCTTTCTCAAGTCACTCATTGGGCTAGCAAGCTCACCCCATTTTCAAATGTTTTCTTTTTCCCCAGGTAGCGGTCAAATCCTCAGGAGATAGCTCTGCATCTGCTCTACTACTAAAGGACAAAGATATTGTAACCCGTCAGTTAAGTGGTTACTATAAATATTATACACATGTTACAGTTGTTCATATAGGGACTAAGGTTTTGGGCATCGAGACTTGTGAAATTAGTAATGTAATCACTCTAAATATGTTGTGTTTTTTTAAACTTAATGAATTTTGCCTAAGAGGTATCCACTGTGTATGAGTTACATGGTTGTATCAGAGATTTCCACTAAAGTTATTAGGCAGTAAGTGTCAACAAAAGGGTTGATAACTGCTACAGTCATATCTTTTCCTAGGCTGAGAGAGTAGTTAGGGATGAGGTGTGACAGCTTGGTATCAGAGCATAAGTTTCTAGGAAAGTTGAGGAATTAGTTTATACCAGCTTAGTATCAAAGCATAAGTTCTGGGAAGGTTAAAGAGTTAATTGATACCTGTTGGTATCAAAGCATGAGATTTTGAGTGAAAGAGAGAGTTCATGCATTAGATTAAGTCCCATAAGAAAGTCTCTAAATGTGTACTTAATAACCAGGCAAAGATGTCGAGGAAAAGTGGCAGGCTGAGTAGGTAAACTGAGGAGAGGAATGTTGACCCTACCAGTGGAGGCCCTGAAGTTAGATAGGACCTAGACCCGAAGGGGAAGAGAGTTAGAGACCCAGTAGGGCAAGAAACGACTTCTGCAAATGAGTCGAGTGCCTCACGAGTAGATGTAGATCTCCAGATGAAGGATCGAGTATTTGATAGAATTGGCCAGAGATTGGCGGCGAGTGTAGGATCAATTCAGACCAATCGGGGAAAGAAATTTGGCATCGAGAGGCTGAAAGCCTTAGGGGCCACAACGTTCGATGGAGCCACAGATCCAGTAGATGCTGAGGTCTAGTTGGACTTGATTGAGAAATTTTTTAATGTTATGAGATGCCCTGTGGTTAGATTAGTGGCATTCTTGCTGCAGAAAAGGGTTGAGGAATGGTGGAAAGTGATAGAGGCCAGAAGAAGCAGTTCAGAAACTATGACTTGGCCTGAGTTCAGACAAGTATTTGAGGATAAATACTACCCTAGTGCTTTTAAAGAAGCAAAGAGGGAGGAGTTTCTTAGGCTAACTCAGGGATCGATGACGGTTGCTGAGTACGAGCAAATATTTACAGAGTTATCTCAGTATGCCCTTCCGATCATTTCGGAAGAGAAAGAGAGATGCAGAAGATTTGAGAATGTTCTAAGAAGAAAGATACGTACACCCGTTACCTCTACAGCTAATTGGGTGAATTTCACTCAGTTAGTTGAGACCGCTATTAGAGTTGAGCAGAGTGTAGCGAGGGTAGATATACTCTAGCCAGGTGCGGAACAGTTCAGGACGCCTGGAGAAACGAGCTAATAGGGTTCAAGTCGAAAGTGGTCAAGACCTGCAGCTGGACCGAGTGGTAAATCGGTACGAAGTCGTGCTAGTGAGTCAGTAGCTAGTACAAGGAAGAGACCACTATGCGAAAACTGTGTTAAGTGCCATACAGAAGTATGTTATGGCAACAGGAATGTTTGTTTCCAGTATGGATAATGGGGCACTTCAAGAAAGATTGTCCCTAACTAGGTTATGGAACACAGGGTAAACAAAGAGAAGTTACCCAGGTTGTAGACCAACCTAGAGCGACCGGAGCCAGAGGTAAGGGATCTGGTGCAGCTAAGCAGAAAGGGGTAGCTAGACGACCCCACAACAACAGCAACAGCAGCAGCAGCAGGGTAGAGTATACGCTGTGACACACTAGGAAGTGAAAGAGGCTCCAGATGTCGTAACTGGTATGATAACTTTATGTAATCAGTCCGCTTATGCATTATTTAATCCTGGTGCTACGCATTCATTCATATCTGGCATGTGTGCATTATATATAGATAGAGTGCTTGAGCATATGAACGAGGATTTGTTTATCTGTACGCCTGTAGGAGATATCTTAGTTGTACATGAGTATTACAGGAATTGTGAAGTAATTCTTAGGAATTAGAGTTTATGGGTTGACTTGATTCCACTAGAGTTACTAAAGTTTGATTTTATCTTAGGCATGGATTTCCAAAGTAAACACTATGCCATTGTGGGTTGTTTTAAGAAAGAAATAGTGTTTAAGAAACCAAGTGAAAAAAAGATAACTCTGGTAGGAAGTAAAAGAATACTTCCAAGAAGTTTAATATCAGCAGTGAAGGTTAGGAAGCTGCTGAGTAAGGGATATGAAGCTTATTTAGCCTATGTAGCAGTTTCATAGGATAGGAAGTGGAGACGTGAGAATGTACCTGTGGTACAAGAATTCTTACATGCGTTCCCTGAAGAGTTACCAAGCTTACCACCTGACAGGGAAATAGAGTTTACTATTGAGTTAGTTCCAGGTACAACACCTATATCCCAGGCACCATATAGGATGGCACCGACAGAACTAAAGGAGTTAAAAGTTCAGTTACAGGAACTTGTGGATAAGGGGTATATTAGACCCAGTGTGTCATCTTGGGGAGCGCCAGTCTTGTTTGTCAAGAAGAAAGATGGTACTCTCAGATTATGTATAGACTATAGACAATTGAACAAGGTGACCATTAAGAATAAGTACCCATTTCCTCGTATAGATGATCTCTTCGATCTGTGAAAAAAGCTACGGTGTTCTCTAAGATAGATTTGAGATCAGGTTATCACCAATTGAAGGTGAAGGAAACAGATGTTCCAAAGACTACTTTTAGAACTAGGTATGGACATTATGAGTTCCTAATAATGCCGTTTGGATTGACGCATGCTCATGCGGTATTTATAGACTTGATGAATAGGATATTTCATCTTTATCTGGATCAGTTTGTGATAGTTTTCACAGACGATATACTAGTATATTCTAGTAGTGCAGAAAAGCACAAGGAACATCTGAGGCAACAAATGCTAAAGGAAAAGAAGTTATATGCCAAGTTTAGTAAGTGTGATTTTTGGTTAAACCAAGTCGTATTCCTTGGGCATATAGTTTCAGCTGACGAAGTTAGCATAGATTCCAAAGAAATCGAAGCAATAGTCAACTGGGAACGACCCATGACTGTAACAAAAGTACGCAGTTTTCTAGGTTTAGCAGGTTATTACAGGAGATTCGTGGAGGGCTTTTCTAAAATAGCTCTACCATTGACAAACCAGACCAAAAAAGATGTGAAGTTTGAATGGTCGCCAGAATGCGAGCACAATTTTCAAGAGTTGAAACAAAGGTTAGTGTCAGCATCAGTGTTAACTTTACCTACACTAGGTAAAGAGTTTGAGGTTTATTGTGATGCATCCCGACAAGGGTTAGGATGTGTGCTGATGCAGAAAGGAAAGGTAGTAGCCTATGCTTCTCGTCAGTTAAAGAAGCATGAATGTAACTACCCTACGCACGATTTAGAGTTAGCAGCAGTTGTGTTGGCTCTAAAGTTGTGGAGACATTACCTGTTTGATGAATGTTGTCATATATTCACTGATCATAAAAGTTTGAAGTATATCTTTGATCAGAAAAAGCTCAACTTGAGACAGAGAAGATGGATCGAGTTGATCAAAGATTATGACTGTACAATTGATTACCACCTAGGTAAAGCAAATATGGTGGCTGATGCTCTAAGTCGAAAGACCAGATCAGCCAAAGCTGTTATCTGTTCAATGAAAGGTGTACTGATACATGAGTTGTATAATACTAAGGCATCATTATCAGTTGGTCAAACAGGAGGTTTACTAGCTTCATTTCAAGTACGTCCTACTCTCGTAGAAGATATTCTATGTGAATAGTTAAAAGATTCTGATCTTCAGAAGTTAGCTGAAAAAGTAGGTAAAGGGCTAAGGACGGACGACCAGTTAAGAGCAAACAAAGTGCTATTAAAAGAAGGTAGGGTATGTGTACCTAATAACTTAGCACTTAAACAGGCTATTCTAGAAGAGGAACATAGTTCGGCTTATGCTATGCATCCAGGCAGTACAAGATGTACATAACATTAAAGAGATTGTACTGGTGGCTTGGTATGAAAAGAGAAATAGCAGAGTATGTTGATAGATGTTTAGTGTGTCAACAAGTTAAGCCAGAAAGATAGAGGCCAGCAGGATTGCTTAATCCACTCCCAGTACCAGAGTGGAAATGAGATTATGTTATGATGGATTTCCTGTTTGATTTACCTAGGACACCAACGAGCTATGATGATATATGGGTAATTATGGATAGATTGACAAAGACAGCTAAGTTTTTACTTGTTAAAGTTACTTTTACCCTAGACCAATTAGCTAAGCTGTATGTTGATCAAATTATGAGTCAGTTTGGGGCTCTAGTTTCAAATGTAACAGATCGAGATTCCAAGTTTACATCGAAGTTTTGGCCTAGCTTACAGAAAGCTATGGGTACCAAGTTATATTTCAGTAAAGCTTTTCATCCACAGATGGATGGTCAGTCTAAATGGACGATTAGACACTAGAGGACATGTTGAGAGAATGTGTATTGCAGTACAAGGGCAGTTTGGATACGCATCTGTCGTTGATCGAATTTGCATATAACAACAGTTACCATTTGAGTATCAGAATGGCACCGTATGAGGCACTATACGGAAGACCACGTAGAACTCTGATATGTTGGAATGAGGTCGGTGAAAGGAAATTACTATGCCCAAAACTTGTTCAGCAGACATCATACAGTGTTAAGATTATAAGAGAAAATCTTAAGACAACTTGAGACAGGAAAAAGAGTTATGCCAATAAGCGGAGAAGAGAATTGGAATTTGAAGTTGGTGATAAAGTATTTCTTAAGTTGTCTCTGTGGAAAGGAATACTCAGGTTTGGTAGATGATGACAGGAAATTAGATGTTAATTACTCGATAAATCAAATCCCTTGGACGCAATATGCGATGCATGTTCTTAAGGTATACGTTGATAGTCATGCGTTGATGGTCATGCGTTGGAATAAATATGTGCCAACAAATGTATGCGATGACCATGCGTCCTGTCACAAGTTTTCTTGCACTCACGCCAAGTATAACACGAACTCAAGTTTCTCGGGTGATCCAAGGTCGAATTCAGGGACTTGTAGCAAAACGAGTGTGGTGATTGTGCATGCGGCGGTTGAATAAAAGAATGATGGGGAGGTTTCTAAGCTAACACTACTCCTACTCCTAGCTAACAGACAACGCAATGAGAATATGCATGAGAGGTAGAGACACGACAACTCTTGACATGAAACAAATGAATGGGAAAAATAGATAAAATGCGGAGATGTTTTCATTGCAATACTTAAGAGCGATCGCAAGGGCAACATTAGTCAATACAAGCCATGTGATCATGAAACCCACATACAATAGTAAACCACCTCTCGGTGCAAATGCTACGGCTTTTAATGCTAGAACGCATGCGATATATACGATAAGTCTACAGGGCCTACACATAAGCCTCTATTCCTATTTATGCGATGACAAAATGACATCCACACAAATAATGCGACCACATAATATCATTCCTATTCCTAGGGTGCATGCGATGCAGCTTAGCAAACGAAGCTTATCTCTAAGTTCCCCGTTCTTGCCTATGCAGTCCAATCTGCTCTCTCGAGTCTTAGATTTGTGTCTTTAGACTACTCTCCCAAGTATGCCTAAATGCTGAATGATGTGCTCATAGGACAAGGTAACCGCATTGACTTGGTTGAGGCAAGATTATTCCTATCTCTAGTGAACAATGCATGCATTGCTTAATGCGACCAACCACTTACCCTCCCGAGTAGTTGGTTGTTTCTGACTTTACTCATAGACAAGCATTGTGTTAGCCTATAGACAGGCGTTGTTGCAGCTTAACACTAAGAAAATAAGGTTACTCACACATTCACGCACCGCTCACCTCTCGGTGGTTTGCTACATGCTTCATATCCCTAATCCACATGACTAAGTATGTGATACCCAAGCAATCTCACTAAGTATTGCAATGAAAGTAACGATGCTAAGCAAAGAAGATGGAGATGGAGTCGAATGAAATAGAGAAATGCATTGAAAATAAATTGTATTAATTCCTTAATCACAAAATGTCATACAATACAATATGAGAAAAGAAAGAAAAATGATATGACCGGCTGGAAGCAAAGACTTGCTTCCAGCGGATGTGCGTCAAGGCTGTCGGTGGTGCCATGGATGGGCGATGGAGCTGACTCTCCTGAGATCTACCTCCGGTCGAAGGTTCCGATCATCACTTGGAATGGATGAAGGAGGTGAAGAACTCTCAAGCTTCTTCTCACGCATTTATCTGGATCACAAGGATCCGCCCTAGGTGAACCTCAGGCGAAATCCTCGGACAAGATGGAATTCTGCTCATCGGCTTCTTTATATAGAGCTTGGATCGCCGACAACATTAATGGACTCCTCTGATTCTGACATTCACGGCGTGTTAGTTCTTTCTGAATCCCTTCTGTCAATGACGTGGTAGGTGAAATTTCAACATCATCTTTTGATTTTTCTGAGGTAGATGCGTTGATGTGTTCATTCCACCCACCTTGCGTTGATTCCATTAGTATGCGTTATCGTGTAGCCGTAATCGTACAGTGACCGCATTTGCTTAATACTGCAACTCTACACGATGACCGCAATCACTTGAGAATCGCAACTCCTATGCGATGGACGCATACAACTTATTACCGTAACATCCATGCGTTGATCGAGCACGTTCGCTTTTGCGATGGGGAGTTTCTCCGCATGTGGTTGTCTATGCGGTGATCCGGCTTTCGCATTTGCGTCCACTTCCTGTGTTAGCTACAAAATAGACAATTGAACACATAATAACGCATAATAACGAGTTAGCTGAGATTCTTAATGCTGAACGCTACAAGTTCAATTTCTTGTGAATTCCTAACATAATTGCTGCATATTCTGCTTAACAACCCTCATAACTCTAAGTAAAAGGCCTAAGATGACATGCATTTCTGCATGTTATCAGTAGGAAAAGGAAGTTAAGCCCGGGGTATATTGGACCTTACGAGATAATAGAAAGAGTTGGCCCAATGGCGTATTGGTGATAATAGGCAGAAATGCACGTTATTACAGCGCAAAGTTATAAAACAATGCAGGATTGCGATGGTAAAAATATACAATATTGCGTCCAAAAGCATTAAATTCACAATATTGTGATCGCATGCATCCATCACATGAAAGCAACTAACTTATATATTTTTGTGCAGAAAATGTGTTGGCGCAAGGCAGAAATGCGATCCGAGGAAATTAACGTCCAAGCGCATTAAGAGATTGCGACCGCAAGGCTATGCGATCGTTTGTGCTCGCGAAAATCTGCTCTAGAAGGTGGCTGCATAGAGCCAGCGCATCAAGGTGGGTGCATCTGGGTGAAAGCTTAATAATTCACAATGGGACAGAAAACTGATGACGGTCGATTCTGAATTAAGTTGACAAGCCGTTAACGACCTACTGTAGCAAGTACATTCAACTTTTCAGTGACAAATATTCGGCGCATCAGACAGAGAATTAATGCCATCCCATCAATGGCATCATATGAAAGAAAAAATCTCTTCATCCTGAAGCTCTATAAATACCCAAGGCCACCTTCACTGAAGAAGTTCGACGAGTTCTTACAGTTAGCTTAGTTTTACAGAATTTTCCCTATAGATAGAAGTGGCCTTGTTCATAGTTTTTTCTTTCACTTAGAAGGCGGAAGCGAGATAAGGGAGATTACACCGAGAGATCGTCACGGTGAACTCAGAAGAGTGCTGGAGAGCGTCGAAATCACAGAGAGGGCCAACTCTTGCGGAAGCAAGAACATCTTTTGGGCAGAATAGAGATAAAATAGTGTAAAAGCCTTGGGAAGCAAAGAATTGCTACCAGGCTCTCTACCCTTATTTTCCATTGTCATTTTGTACTCTGAACCTATTTATAAAATGGAAATTACATCTTTATATCTGTCCACTCTATGTATATTACGCATGAGTAGCTAAATTTGTTGAATGGGTTGAGAAACACTTAGCTAGCATAACCTGGTTTTTTCATTTTATGTGATTATCTTGTATTATGTGTGCGCCATTCGCCCATTAGAGATACTCGGGAGGGTAGTCTAAGGATAGAATCTAGGCTTGGAAAAGTCAGATTAGAATCTAGGCTCGAGAGAGTCAGATTAGAACCACATAATCAAGAGATAGAAGCTTAGGAATAAGCTTTGTTTGCTATTAATGCATCGCATACACCCTAAAGATAGGATATGATTGTATGCGGTCGCCTTTTCCTTGTATGCACCGTAATCGCGTAGGCAAAAAGTAGAGACTTAGGAATAAGTTCTATAGACATTATCGCATTCATCGCATGCATCCTAAAATTAGGAGTTATCGCATTTGCATTGGAAAATGATTTGCTGTCGCATGAGTGTAGCATGATCGCATAGCTTGAACACATTCTCAGGAAATGCTAGCTAAAGACCTTCTCAACCCGTTCCTCCACATACTCAGTGTATCTATCGCATAATTACTCTTTCCTCAAATCTGCCGCATACTTTTTATACCTTAAACAACAAACCAACCAAACCATTGATTTAATTGTTACCGCAAAGAGATCTAAAATTACCATCACATATTGTCTTCCTTAGTCCCTATGTTCGACCCTGGGCTTACCAGGCAACTTAGTAGGATTTATACTTGGGTCTTGCTGAGAAAACTTGCTTGCACAACGCATATTCCTCCATCGCATTCTACACCATTATTTCATCACATAAAATAACGCATCAATAGGTTGGATTTACCTCCAGAGTTATCTTGTATCCATGGTGTGTTTCATGTGGCAATGCTAAAAAAGTATGTGCCAGATCCTACCCATGTGTTGTCTGAGCAACTAGTGTAGTTGAAAGAGAATTTGTCTTACGAAGAAGAACCAGTGGAGATTCTTGATAGAAAAGAACAAGTCTTAAGGAATAAGACAATACCATTGGTAAAGGTACTGTGGCGAAACCATAGCACTGAAGAAGCAACATGGGAAGCTGAAGAGAAAATAAGAAACAAGAATCCACAGTTGTTTAATTAATGGACTTGTAGCAAAATTTCGAGGACGAAATTTTCATAAGGGGGAGGTAAATGTGAACCCTGAGCCCTAATTTCTCTACTTGAGTATGTTCCCTACTGAGACTAGTGTGGTGAGTAGGTTGATGTGGAAATTAATGTGTAATTGCAGAGAAAATGGTGAAAAATTAGAAGAAAATTGTGAATTTGAAAGCTTGACTCTTGGGTAAATCTTGGAAAAATTGGCTAAGTGTAACCCATGAGTTGGAAGCTAGAAAAGTGGCTAAGTGTTGTTCCATGTGTTGGCCTTGCTCATTTTATAGGTTATTTGGACGTTGAAGGAAGCCAAAGTGTGGCCAAGAGAAATGCATGCGGTAGCCAGTGTCTTGAGGGATTAGCAAAACATGCGGCAACCTCAAGTTGCGCGAACATGGGCGTTGGGCGTTGGAGGTGCGCATGCGGGACGATCATGTAGTAATGAACGAGTACTGGATGATCATGTAACAATTGAGCAGCACTACACGATTGCTATGCGTTCGTGTAGGCAAGCATCGGGTGATCGTATAGAAAATGCACGAAGCCAAGCGATGCGGTAGGCAATCGTCTAGCAGATGCACGGCGCTAGACGAGGTGAAGGATCGTGCTAAACGATAGCGCTATACACTAGACGATAGCCGTGCTTCACTAGACAATGGGCATCAGCGCTACACGATGAGCAAGAATTGTGCGGCAGACTGTGTGCTATGTGTAGGCGCAGACGCTATGCGATGGTGCTATGCGGCAGCAGTACTAGACGATGAGCTAGGCGATGAGACAAGCCATGGTGGACGAATGGTGAAACATCTTTTGTTGCAATGCTTGCAGTATATAAGGTTGTTATGCGTTGGTGATGTGCTATGTGCCGATGACATTTGAGGGCATGTGGGTGCATAGGACAAGGCTAATACTATGCATTGGCATTGAACGCATGGTGTGAACTATGCGACTTGCTATATGCATTGGACATCCAAGGGCATGTGGGCACATAGGACAAGGCTAATACTGTACATTGGAAGAGTGTTGGTCATTATCCTAGTTTAGCGCATAGGGCAAAGGTAAGCCATGCGAAAGAAAGGGACATGCAGCCAAAGATGAGCCTTGCGAGCATCTAGCATATGTGACCAAGTAATGTCAATTGGATGCACAAGGTAAGATTGAATGAATGCATTTTTGATGTTGGATGAACGCATTTGAGCTTAAATGAACACATTTATGGTGGATGGACACATTTGTGGTTAGATGGATGCATTTTTGGTGGGATGGACGCATTTTCCAAGATGACTTGCGATCATGAGAGTGTGGAATGCGCCGATGGTGATGTTAAATCATCCGGACATGTGGCTTGTTGGGGAGAAATCTTGGGTCTTAAGCAAATGAGGTGGATGGACAAAAAGACATGCAAATTTAAGCATTATGTGTTGGCTAAGGAAGAGGAAGACACCTTAGATTGCGATGGCATAAAGGTTACGTCGATAATGTGGGGAAAAGACACTCGAACATGCGGCCAAGTAGGAGGTGTCAGCCTTGGAGAGATTTTGGATGCCGATAAATAGGGCCAAGGACTTCTCTTCAGATCATAACTCAAATTCACTTCAAAGAACATTAAGAAGAGTGTATGAAGGCTGATTGTGAGGAAACTATGCGTTGATGAAAGAACACATGCATTGGTAGGAAAACCATCCGTCGGTCATAAAGTTTCAAGAGGAAGAGATGCTGTCGGACAGTGAAGTCTGGAAATAGCATCAATCTGGGACGAGGATATCTCCCAGCATACTCGTGCATTTGGAGTGATTTCAAAGCCACCTAAAAGCTCCGCGAGTCTAGTTTTCAGGGTAGGGCTACCGAAGAAGAAGCTCAAGGGAATCGGGCTAAAATGTGAGGAAAAACAAAAGGGCAAGTTTTCAGGAAGCTTGGGTCAGTCTTGGGAATTTAATGATTTCGGCAAAACCACGAGGAGTTCTAAGCTAAGATTTTAAGGTAAGCTTCCTGAGACATTGTAGAGCATGTTTATAGAAGGAAATATCTCAAGATAAGACTTAGAATTATGAGTAATCTAAACTTTAAATTGAATCTGGATCTTAGGGTTCAGAAGGGAGCCCGAGGTAACTAAGGAATTTCTGGAGAGAAAAGTTCCTAAACGACCAAGATGAGTGACTAAATATTTATAATGTTTTAAAGAAACCATGTTTTAAAGAAATATTATTCTCATGCTAGATAGTTTTACAAAGTAATTTTCAAGCAAAACATGAGTTATATTTTAAACGCATGCTATGTATGACTGATTATTGAAAAACTATTTATGTGTGTTTAAATACACCAAGCATGCGTTAGTATCTTTAAAGACATGTTGACCAAGACTGTTCCTCAAAACAAACTTGGTCATTGTTTGGACCTCCTTGGGTTCAAGCTACCTGAAAAGGGTTAGCTCAAAGTCAGCTTAAAAGAAATAAGGAGGTTCACTTGATGCTTGCAAAGGTGGAGATTGTAACAGAAAAATCGAGATAAAGAGTTTAGAAGAAGAGCTTATCTGTTAGTTTTATGTTGTATGTTGTAACTACCAGCTCACCTTGAGCTCCCTTCTTTTGAAAATGTAAACCTACATATAAAAGAGAAGAAAATCAAAGTGAGAGAAGAGTGAGTTCAATTTGTAAAATCATGATAGCATATACAAGCATGCAACAAAAGAAAAAAAAATCAATAAGCACTCTAATTATGTTTTATTTGAGTTCTAAAAACATGCTATAACACATTTTTCAAAAGTGGGTTTTAAGTAACATACCTTTGATGAATTTCCTCCAATCCAAGTTGCTTCTTCAAGTAATTCCAGCTCTAATTCCTCAGTGAACCATTAAGAGATCTTCTCTACTATTCTCAGCCTCGAATTTGAATGGTGGAACTCAACCTGGAGTGAATTTGGTGAAGGAAATTGGAATAGTTTTTAAGTGAAGAAGACAGTAGCAGTAGAAAACATTTTTCCAGCTGTCTCCCTCTCAACTCTTTAGCAATTGAAGAGTTTTTTCAATCAATTACATGCAGGCACACCTGAAAGAGGTCAATGCCAACTCCAATTTGGATTTAAAGAAGGCTAGATGGGTGATTCAAGGAGGAAACACCTCCATACTCAATTGAAAATAGGAAATTCCCACTAAAATTCCAATTTTCAATTTTTGTTATTTTAAAATCAAATTTTAACTAATTCCAAAATTAACTAAAATTTAATTTAATTAATTCATAACTAATTAAATTTAAAATATCAAAATTCAATTTCTCAAATTGAATTGAAATTGAAAATTAATTTGATCTTTAATTAATTAAACATATTTAATTAATCAAATAATTCAATATCAAATATTAAATTAATCACATACCCAATTTTAATCATGAATCTTATTCATGTAATTAATATTTAAATATTATAAACTCTCCAATTTCATTTAATTTTAATAAATTAAATGTTAATTATATCAAATATAATTATACAAACCCTTATTTGAATATAAACTTATTCAAATTCAAAACCCTAATTTCAATTTGAACATTTTCAAATTGATATCTTTCCAAATTCACTCAATTTATTATTCAAGGTGTTCATGTTTTACCAGCTAGTAGAGAGACCTCATGGGCCTACAAATCATGAGCTTCAACGATTTAAGATTAATTGAGTAAAACTCTTTAGACCAGATTAATCAATATTCGTTAACTATCAAGTCACACCACTATAGCTCGATAGTTGTACTCTCCTCATTGTAGATATATTTGTGTCCACTGGATTTAAACATAATCAGTAAGTCGACCTTTCATAGGTTGTTCGTGATAACGGTTGGGTCAATATGTTGTTTTACCCTCGATATTATGCTTTGCTCTTTAAGTTCCACTGATCCTCTAATGAACAATTGGTTTATGATCCAATGAGAAGGTGAGCCCCCTTGTTCAAGACCTGGATTCAGTACTTAAGAGAATTGTAAGAGTGTATCAGTAAGCAGCGGAAGCAACAAGGATTAATAATCACTTTAATTCATTAATTTTGGTAGTAACTAAAGCATGTTAATCAATCACAAGAGGGTTTCAAGCCATACCTTTGTAGAACTCCTTGAAATCTTGACTCTCAGCTGAAAACTACTCCGAATATTGCTGTGAACAACCTCAAGATCTTCCCGTCTATTCTCTTGGAGCTTTAGATTGAGTTGTGGGACTCAAAATCAGCTTGAATGAAAGGGAACTTGGAGAAGAACTCTCTGCTACAACCCACTAGAAGAACCATTTCTTCAACACAAATTTTTCAGCAAAAACTCTATAGATACATGCCTCAATTCCACTCCAATCTTCTTTATTTATTGCAGGTCTTCCATGTAAAGAAGATGGCTGCATGAGATGCAGCTCATGTTTGGAGTTATTGAAGCCAAATATAAGTGGGTTTGGTGTGAACTAGTTGAAGGTTTAATGGAAAAAACCATAGTTCCATTGTTGTGTTGTTTTTCAAACCAAATGATTTCAAAAAATCAATTTGATTTCAAAAAATTGAAAATATTATAATTTTGTAAAATTAATTTCATAAATTAATTTTCTAATAAAATTAATAAATAATTGTTTAAATAATTCAATTAATTCTAATTAATTTAATATTAAATATTAAATTAATTTTACACAAATCCACCTTCATATATTTAAATCATATTTAAATATAAATTCTCCTATTCCGTTTAATTCTTAAAATTAAACATGTAATTATATCTCATATAATTACTAATTCCTTTAATTCTAATTTGAATGTTTCAAATTAACTTATCATGCTACTATAAAGCTAATCCATTTACGAGCTATTAGGGGGGATCTCGCAGACCTACAAATCATGGGCTCCAATGATTCGAGATTAATTGGCTAAACTCATTATACCGAATCAACCCTCATTCACTAACTAATGGGTCACTCCACTAAAGCCCATTGTTGAACTCCCCTCACTGTAGATATATTATATCCACTCAATATAACCATGGTTAGTAAGTCGATCCTTCACAGGTCGTTCGTAATCACAGTTGAGTCAAGATCATCGTTTTACCCCTGTGAATACATCTCATTTCTTAAGTTCCTATTGACCCTCTAATGAATAATGATTCATAATACTTATGAATCAAGTCCTTTCTCTATCACGAGAAGGCGGGGTCCCGATTGTTCAAGACCTGGAATCAGTACTTAAGAGAACAATCTATTTGCTAACCCTAAATCGGGTAGGAGTGAATTCCATCTTGCAGGGCTATGTCTCCAGCTATTCATCTGGTCTTATCCCCAAAATAGAAGGCTTATTGAGCAGTGTTGTTGGATTACTCTCACCCATGTAGATCAATCTCAAACAAACAGGAATTCATAGCTAGTTCAGGATTAAGATCGAGTTATCCTAGGTTAAAATGAAATAGTCAGTTTTAACAATAAACGGTCGTTATAAATAAAAGTGACTATTTCGTGGTCCAGTCTATATGCAAACTCATTGCATAGGATGCCTTCACTCACATGTCTCTACAAGAATGATTTTTGGATCACATCATTTGTATTACCTACAAAATGGGCCGCATCCAATAGTGTTACCAGGATGAGATATCCAATTTCATCCATATACTTATTGGACCATTTAGGCTATATACTATTAACTTGATCCTATTTATGTCACCACATAAAGTTAAAGTATTCACACTATAGCCATGGATATGTTTATTGAATAAATTACTCAATAATAATTTATTAATAAATAGAATGTTTAACATGAATTGCGAGTTCTAGGACATTCCCAAAAATCTTCCATGTGGACTAAAACTCCAGTGAGAACAAATATATACAATACAATGTGGAGAAACATTAAGGGAAAATACTATGGCATCTTTAATACCATAGATATTCTCTCACTTTCCCTAGATTACATCGCTCGGAGTCCTGGTCCAACCAGGTGGCCCTCGAACACTTTAGCCGAGAGGGCCTTTGTAAATGGATTAGCAAGGTTGTCTTCAGAGGCTATCTTTGTGACGATCACATCTCCTCGGTGTATTATCTCTCTGATGAGATGGTACTTTCTCTCTATATGTTTTCCATGTTTGTAACTCGGTTCTTTTGGGTGGAAGCCGTTAACACCGCTTGTTACCTTTAAATTTGGAGCTTTGAATTAGCCTCTAACTCCACGAATTTGCTAAAAACCCGATCATCCTCTGTTTTCCCGATAACTCTAGCGCCACTGTTTTTTTTTATTCGTTTTCCTTACTTCGTCGGCCAAATTTCTTCAAATCAAGCCTCCCAAGAGCTTCTTCTTTACTTACTCTTTAATTGTCTTTCATTTTGCCAATTTCCCTTCATAAGTACGGCCGTAATTCGAAAACAACTTTTTCCTCTTCTTCGGTCGGCCAAACTCAAAAAAATTCAAAATTCTGTTTTTCTCTTCATTTTCCAGCTTCAATTTCCAGTTTAACACGTGCCCAGATGATTAATCCTTATCCTCAAAGCCATACTTTTCGGCGGAAGCCGTTAACACTGCTTGTTATGTTTTAAATAGAGTTTTAATTAGACCTTCTTTGGATAAAACTCCTTATGAACTTTGGCATAACAAAATTCCAAATATTGGGTATTTCAAAGTTTTTGGTTGCAAATATTTTATTTTGAATAACAAAGAAAAACTTGGAAAATTTGATTTTAAGATGGATGTTGGTATTTTCCTTGGCTATTCCTCTACTAGTAAAGCTTATAGAGTTTTCAATAAAAGAACTTTAGTAATTGAGGAATCTATGCATGTAGTATTTGATGAATCTTGCAATGTTATTTCTAATGAGCCTATTTATAGTGATGTTTTAGAGAAGGAAATTTTGGAGATTTACTTGTTAGTGACAAAGGCAAGGAAACTGTTTCAAGTAAGCAAGAGGTGACTTAATCGAAAAGAACGAAGTTGGTTCTTCATCCATGCCTAAAGAGTGGAGGTATGCTCCTTCCCATCCCAAAGAATTAATTCTTGGTAATCCCGAACAAGGTGTGAAAACTCGTTCCTCTCTTAATATGATTAATAATCTTGCTTTTGTTTCTCAAATTGAACCAAAAAGTTTTAAAGATGCCGAAAATGATGAATTTTGGATTTTAGCTATGCAAGAGAATTAAATCAATTTGAAAGGAATAAAGTTTGGGAGTTAGTCCCTAAGCCCTCTCATGCTTCTATAATTGGAACTAAATGGGTCTTTAGAAATAAAATGGATGAAAATGGAAATATCATTAGAAATAAAGCTAGACTTGTAGCTCAAGGTTATTGTCAAGAGGAAGGAATAGATTATGAAGAAACTTTTGCACCCATTGCTAGATTAGAAGCTATTAGAATGTTGCTTGCTTTTGCTTCTTATAAGAATTTCATTTTGTATCAAATGGATGTGAAAAGTACATTTTTAAATGGTTATATCATGGAGGAAGTTTATGTAGAACAACCTCCGGGGTTTTAAAGTTTCGATTTTCTTAATAATATCTATAAGTTGAAAATGGCCCTTTATGGTTTAAAACAAGCTCCAAGAGCTTGGTATGATAGACTTAGTAATTTCTTTCTTGAGAATGGATTTAAAATGTGTAAAATTGATACTACTCTTTTTATTAAGACTAAAGAAAATTATATGCTTTTAGTAAAAATATATGTGGAAGATATTATTTTTGGTTCTACTAATCCATCTTTGTTTGAAGAATTTTCTAAGTGTATGCATAGTGAATTTGAGATGGGTATGATGGGAGAACTTAGCTTCTTCCTTGGACTCCAAATCAAACAACTCAAGGATGGTATTTTCATAAGTCAAGAAAAATACACAAGGGATTTGCTCAAAAGGTTCAAATTCAATGAAGGTAAAATTGCAAAAACTCCTATGAGCACATCCACTAAGCTTGAGAAAGCTGAAAAAGGTAAGTATGTGGATATAAACACTTATAGAGGTATGATTGGATCTTTACTTTATTTAACCGCTAGTAGACCCGATATTTTGTTTAGTGTATGTCTTTGTGCTAGATTTCAATCTTGTCCTAAGGAATCACATTTACATGCCGTTAAAAGAATTTTTAAATATTTTCTTGGTACTATTGATTTAGGCTTATGGTATCCTAGAAATATCGAATTTAATTTGGTAGGATATTCTGATGCAGATTTTGCGGGTAGTTTACTTGACCGTAAGAGTACTAGTGGGACTTGTCAATTTCTTGGTCCTTAGTTTATTGATTTAGTAAAAAACAAAATTCATTTGTCTTATCCACTACCGAAGCGGAATATATTGCAGTTGCTAGTTGTTGTGCTCAAATTCTTTGGATGAAACAAACTCTTTGTGATTTTGGATTAAAATTTGATAACGTGCCTATATTTTGTGATTATACTAGTGCTATTAATTTGACTAAAAATCCTATACATCATTCTAGGACTAAGCATATTGATATTAGGCATCACTTTATTAGAGAGCATGTGCAAAATGATAATATTACTCTTGAATTTGTAGGCTCTAATAATCAATTAACGGATATTTTTACCAAGCCTTTGAATGAAGAAAATTTTTTGCAAAAATAGGCTTGAGCTCGGTATTATTCGTTGTGATGCCTCTTGATTTTATAATTTTACTTGTTAAATTTTTTAGAAGGCATTTTGATAGGGGGAGATATGGAAAGCATGTGTTAATATTCTTAGGGGGAGTTGTGCTAAATTTATGTTCATAAATTTAAGGGAAATATTTATGTAGTTCTAAATTTTCTTAATTATTCTTTTTGATGATTCCAAAGGGAGAGAAGTTTAAGAAAAATATGCTATAAATTTGTTATGATTTTGATTGTATTAATTAGGGGGAGAATTTATTTTTTTGAGTGAATTTCAAGAATGATCTTTATGGTGATATGTTGAATTTTATTATGTGCTACATATGGTTTACATGTATTTCAAGCTATTTTTCTTGAATGGTTTGTCATCATCAAAAAGGGGAGATTGTTGGCTTTTTGGCCCTTAATCTCAAATTAATTAATTTTAATTAATTAATTAATCAATGTTTTGATGATAACAAACTCAATTTTTAATTACTGAAAATATTAGTGTTTTAATATGTCCATAGCGTAGAGCTCGGAACAACGATTCCAACACCCATTGAATCACTCAAAACGGAGCTAAAACGAAGACGATATGACCGAAACAACATATGATGAACTTTTGATTTTTGGATTGATTTAAAATTAAAAAAATGAAATTAAAAAGAAATTTAAAATGAAAATAAATTTAATATTATTATATGTTTGTGTCTAATGACTAGTTTTTTTACACATGGTATGTTTTTTATTTTTGGATTGACTTTAAAGAGATTGAATTTAAAAAGAAAATGATTTAAAAGTAAAATAAATTTAATATTATTTTATGTTTGTGTCTAACGGTTAGTTTTCGACACATGGTATGTTTTTTTATTTTTTAGATTAATTTTAAAAAGAAAAGAAATTTCAAAAGAAAAGAAATTTAATATTATATTTTTTGTATCTAACGACTAGTTTAATTTAAAATCTCCACCATTGATTTTTCTTTTCCAAAATCTAATGGTCCAAATTAATTGTGGTTTCTAAAAATTTTTCCATTTCATAATCCTCCAAAACTCAAAAGTTCCATTGTTGCTCTCTCTAAGTTCCCAATTTTTTTTTCTTTTCATCAGAGTGTTATTGTATTGTGAGGATAAACTTGTTGAGTGCTTAAACTTGTAAATCCACTCTAGTGAGAGTTGTATTGTGTTCTTCAAAAATTCCAACATTTATAACGGTTTGATCTTAAATCGTAGAAAGGATCGGGTTTGCTCTTGAACCCGTAAAAGGAGCGGTGGTGTAACGGTTGGGCTTTAAGAGGCGCTTGGGGAGTGGAGTAGGTCGAGTTTGACTAAACCACTATAAAAATTACGGTGTCTTCTTCTCTAATTCTTTCCTTTTTATTTTTGCAATTAATTTAAGCAATTTATTGTATGTTTTAGTTTGTTCTTATTTATTTGCTAAAATTTGATAGAACTAAATTATCACATTTTTTGTCATCTTATTTGTTGCATAATTTGAAATTTTCTTATTATTTATAAAAAGTGTATTAATTAGTTTAAATGGATTAATTTAGAAAAAAAATTTAATTAAACCTTATTTTGGCCCCCCCCCCCCCAGGGCTGCCATATCGATCCAATAGGTGCATATCTAGAACTACTTCTAAATTAGCTAAAATTTGGTGTAACCATACTGCTTCTTTAGCAGCTTCACATGTGGCCATGTATTCTGCTTTTATTGTGGAGTCAGCGATACAATTTTGCTTAATGCTTCTCCAAACTATAGCTCCTCCATTGAAAATGAAAACTGATCCTGAAGTAGATTTCCTTGCATCTACGTCAGTCTAGAAATCAAAATCAGTGTATCCTGTGAGGATCAGATCCTTAAGTCCATACACAAGCATATAGTCCCTCGTTCTCCTTAGATACTTTAGGATGTTTTTTACAGCAGTCCAATGACTGTGTCCTAGATTGGATTGAAACCTGCTGACGATTCCAACTGCAAAGAATATGTCAGGGCGTGTACATAACATTGCGTACATCAAACTCCCAACTACATATGCATATGGAATTCTTGTCATTTCCTCAACATCTTGAGGTGTCTTAGGACACTGTTCCTTTGACAAATGAATTCCATGACTAAAAGGTAACATACCTTTTTTGGAATTTTGCATATTTTCGACAACATCTTGTTAATATAAGATGTCTGAGATAGCGCTAGAGTTCTATTCTTTCGATTTTGAAAGATCCGTATTCCTAGAATGTATTGAGCATCACCCAAATATTTCATTTAGAATTGTGTTGGTAACCATCTCTTTGAAGGAAATCGAACACAAGGATTTTCATGAGCAGCGGAAAGATCATTCCAAATTATAATCATGTATGAACATTACAAATTATAGTTGTACACAGAAATAAAAGGTTATATATTCATTGCAAAAATTACAACATGAAAATACAAATGAACAAGGAGAAATGCTACGAACATTTGTCGACTCGTCTTCATGCTCCTTGCTCACTCGAACACAGCAACCTCGAACACTCGAACAACATGACCACTACACAGCATGAACACCTCGCACTCAAACTCAGCGATCGCCTCGGTCACGAATACCCCAACAGCATGAACAGCCTTCACAGAACTCGACGGTATCGAGTTGAGTATGATACCACCAAGAAGGCTACCTTGGTATTCTTGGTGTGAGAATCCAAAGAGTGGGCTCTGTGTGGACTTGGTTTGAGGTAGAAGATGGAGGATTCAACAATCATGTAAACGATTGAGCAAGTGGAAGATGGCTGAAACCTATCGTATAGGTCGATGCCTAATCGTTTAGCAAAAGTTAAGCGATTGATGCGTGTAAATTGTGATGCATTATGGTGTGAGTTTGCGGTGATATGTTATGCTGTGAACATGCAAGTTTTCCTAACAAGACCCAAGAATAAGCCTTCTTAGGTTTCCTGGTAAGTCCATGGTCAAACACAGGGACTACTAAGTAAACATGCGACAGACTCTTCGATTCTATTGCGGTGATAAATAAATGAAGTGGATAGTGTTTTGATTGAGAATTTTCCTATGCAACGGAGTTGAATGCAGAGTTGATGAAAGCGTAGAGTTACAATGAGTATGCGATGAAGAGATTGAGAAGGGGTTCAGCTAACATTTCCTAAGATTGTGCACAAGTTATGTGATCATGCTACACACAAATATTAGTACTACATTTCTCAATGCAGAATGCCATTATTCCTATTTCTAGGACACATGCGATATGTATATGAAACAGTCGATAGGACTTATTTCTAAGCCTCAACTCTTGTCTATGCGATGATGAATAATGCAAACATAAAACCAGGTGACCACATACAATCATTCCTATTTCTAGGGCGCATGCGATGTGTAGATAGCAATAGAGCTTATGTCTAAGTCTCTGTTTCTTGCTTATGCGATTCTAATCTGACTCTCTCAAGCCTAGATTCTCATCTGACTCTTTCAAGCCTAGATTCTATCTTTAGACTACTCTCTTAAGTATGTCCAAATGATGAATGATGCATACATACGACAAGATGATCGCATAAAATGTAAATCTTAAGTCATGCTAGCTAAGTATTTCTCAACTCATTCAGAAATTTAGATACTCATGCGTGGTATAGAGAGATTGAACATAGATTGAAATGAAATTTCCATTTTCTGTAAATAAAGTACTGAATACAAAATATCAAATGGATTTGAGAGATAAGAAGCCCGGTAAGCAATGTCTTGCTTCCCATGGCCTTTTACACTACTCTTTTTCACTCCAACTCTGTTCTAGATGTGTATTCTTGCTCTCGTAAGTGTTGGCCCCCTTTCCCTCGTAACGCTTTCCGACAGTCTCTCGATCTGTCCGAAAATGATCTCTTGGCTTCCTCGTCTCCTTGCTCTTCTTCGTCCTCTAAGTATATGTATGAGTATGTGCGTGAACAGACTAACAAACTTTCTAACTTCGACCCGCTAAGCTCGTTTTACACTGGTGGCCTTCGGTATTTATATATTTCAAGGTGAAGCAGCCTTTCTTGCTAATGATTATAATGATGGGCGGCATTAATTCCCCTACTCTGATGCGCCGATTAATAGACATCGAAAGTTGACTGTACTTGCTACAGTGTGTCTTTTAACGGCTTGTCAACTAAATTCGGATTCTACCGTTATTAGCTTTTCATCCATCATGATTTATTATGCTGTCACCTTGATATGCAATCTTTATACGACCGCCATTTTAAGAAACTTCTCATGATCGCATGTCTTGTGATCGCAATCTTCAGGCGCGCTGACTCGTTGTTCCTTTGGATCGAATTTCATATGCGCCATCATATTGTTCTTTGATATGCAGTCTTTATGCGGCCACCTTTTTAAGAAACTTGTCATGACCGCATGTCTTGTAATCGCAATCTTCAGGCACATTGACACCTTATTCCTTTGGATTGCAATTTCATATGTGCCATCGCATTGTTCCTACACAAAATAAGTAAATTAACTGTTTTTATGTGATGGGCGCTTGCGATCGCAATTCCTTTCAGTTTAGCGCTTTTGGACATGATATGCTTATTTTACCATCACATTCTCTCATTATTTTACTTATTTGAGCTGTAATAACGTGTATTTCAACCAGTTATCAGCAATCGTCTAGCAAAAGGTAAGCGATCATTTAGCTCATAGCTTAGCAGCGTGTCTGTCGCCTACAAACACTACACGATCATTTACCTTTTTCAAGCTGTCGCCTAATAAATCCGTATTTACTTGATAACTTCCATGAGAAAATTCACCAATTCAACATTTGCAAAAGCTTACTAAAATTCATAAAACAATTTTCTTTTTTCTTAGGTCACCGTGAACCACCAATAACCTCCCACTCAATTGGTTATTAGAGAAAAAGATTTAATTATCCAATAATTAAAATTATTATAAATATAAATGATAACCAACTTATCATACTATATTTATAACCTATAGTTTTAATATTTCATCTCATGAAAGATATAAACCATAGTTCTTTTTCTATTTTATGGTACTTAATGTAAATCTCATTTACATCAATCCTCCACTAGATGTATATCATATATCGTACCGATCATATCATATATAATCGAATTACCTCTTGTCATTTTGAACACTTCAAATCAACACCAAGAACTGATCCTCAACTGAGTCCATTGGGCTACCAAGGGGACCTTATGGGCCTGTAGCTCGAAGCGCCAACAGTACGTGAATAACTGACTAAACTCTTTAGTCACGGGATCCACTATCTGTTAACTGCCAGGCACTCTACTAAAGACTGACAGCTGAAGTCTTCTTACCACAGATATATTATGTGTCCATCTTAACCAATCAAAAGTGCGACAACCCTTTACAGATCGGTCGTAAGTACAGCTTGGCCAATAACGGTTATGCCCCTGTAGTTACATCTAACTTCTTAAGTACCATTGATTCCTCTAATGAACATAAGTCATAGTCCTACAATGACTGAGTCTTCTCTTCCAAAGAGAAGCTGTCGCCACTATGTTCAAGCCCTAGAATCAGCCCTTAGGGAGAAATCTCTCTACTTATCCCTGCTTCTAGAAAGAAGTGAATTCCATCTTGTGGATTGAGTTCCCATCTCTCAGATTAGACAAGTCCCCAAAAAGGTAGGCATGTTGAGTTGGCAATCTGGCCACTCTCACCCATACTAATCAAAGAATCGTCTTCAAAGGCAAGAGTTCCCAAAACACTCAGGATTGAGGTCGTGTCACCTATGGTCGTTTAGGTGAGATGTAAGTCTCTAGTATCAACAGCGTTATATATAGAGTCTAGTCATCTTGTGGTTCGGGTCTTATACAAACTCTTTGTATAGGACACCCCCGCTCGCACATCTCCACATGAATGGTCAGGATCTACCATCTGTAGTAGTTTATAACACTTGTAAACCTCTACAAAGTGGGTCGTATCCGTAGTGTCACTAGGATCAGGTATCCTACCTTAATCCTTATACTACAGACCTATTTAGGTTATCACTTAAGGCATGATCCATTTGTATATCACATATACATGCTTAAGTTCACATAAGATAACCAAGGAGTTTTGTTTATTGGATATGAGTAAATGCCAGAATTAAATAGCATTTATTGTATTCATCAAACAATGTGTATCATTACAAACAACTAGACTCCGAGTGTAACGACCCGACCCCCTAGGACTTAAGTTAGGCCGTTACTAAAATACATGAAATGTATGACACTTAAAATGACACTTCTTTATGTTGAAATAAATACTAAATAGATAAGGAAGTTCAAAAGTTCTGTATCAAATACAAACGTTAAAACAAGAATAGGGTACCCATATATCATAAAGGTTAACATAAATAAATATGAAAAAAAACAATTCTTTCTAACAAGTTTCAAACATAAAAACTAACATTAAGCAAAATATGAAAAGATCTTTAAATCTCATTATGCGGAAGCATAAAAACTAGTCCCAGTAGCTCGATCACGAATTCCGCTTGTCCATCGCCAGTGCATCTCTACCCTTATCTGAAACAACAACATGAGAAAGAATGAGTATAAAATACTCAGTAAGTAACCCAACTACTGGGTCAGGCTGGGCATTTATGTCCTCTAGATACCCACTTTTGGTGAAACATATACACTGCCTTAGTCCTTATTGGACACATATGCACATGAAACAAAAAGAAGACAGAGTTCTATCCTACTGTAGTTAAGTATGCCCTCTACCTCTGGTGAATCCCCAAGGAGACATAAACTGGTGAATCCCGAAGGAGACACAAACTGGTGAATCCCGAAGGAGACACAAACTGATGAATCCCGAAGGAGACACAAACTGATGAATCCCGAAGGAGACACAAACTGGTGAATCCCGAAGGAAACACAAACTGGTGAATCCCAAAGGAAACACAAAATCTAATGGACATCTAACTAATCAGTAAGGACATTTGCACAGTCTCAACATCATAATCATCACTGTATGAATCTATGACATACATATAAACCTCAACATCATGGCTCTACAACATACACATATACCTCAACATCATGGTTCTACAACATACATGTATACCTCAACATCATCAGATCAAATACAACCATGGAAGCACATACCATCTCATTCTAGCATTTAAGTGTCTATGTGCATAAATAAATAATTCGGATCTCGTAACAGAACATACTTTAATCATGTTATACTATCAATCTTTCATGTTGTCATTCTGCCATAACCTTCATTTAACATGCTAGCAACATCTAATGTCTGGCCTATGGGCAGTTTCAGTAGTAAGATTACTTACCTCTAATCACAACTTTAGAAACTAGTAAGCTTAGGCTCTTCCTTGCCCGACAAAATCGAAAACCTACGAGATCAACTTAAATCACCCACAACGAAAACATCAAAAAGCTCAAGATTCTCCCTAAAACTTGAATCTGAACACCCAAAATTTATGGGTAAATATTGTGCCAAAATTTTAAATGGGTAATCAAGAACGTTCAAGAAACCCAAAAAAACTTACACCAAACTTAAAATCTGGCGAAAACCCAAACAGTAGTGATCGATGGGCGAAAAGTTGGTGGGTGTCGGCTAGATCTGAGAAGCGGTCGTCGGCGACAGAACCCTTTGTGCGAAACGAACAAGTCTGCGAAGCAGTCATCGCAGCTGGACCTAAATTGGCGGCTGGAATGAATGGCATGCACTGGGCCTAGCGGTGGCGGTGTTGGCTCGATCGAGAAGGACGGCCGGAAAGGGGCGGCGCAAATGTTGCTGTGTGAAAAGCGGCGTGGACGCGATGACACCTCAGGCACAGGTGGCTAGGGCGCTCGAGCGACGGCGTGAACGGCCGAAAATGGACGGCGACTTGGACGCAATTGGCGAAGGCTGACGGTGTGGCGTGCGGCTGAGTCTCGACTGGAGGAAGAGGGTTTCGACAGCCATTACTCCTTCACGAAGAAGAAGATGAAAATTCTTCTTTTTTTCTCTTTTTTTCCTTTTTAGCACGCTTCTCGAGGGAGAAATTAATATATATATATATACATATATACATATTCTTTCTTTATTTATATATACATATTATATATATACATATTCTTTCTTTATTTATATATACATATTATCTCTTCCCAAAATTTCAATTTCTCAGACTTCAAAAAAATAAATTCAGTTTCCAAAATAATTCCATCTTTCCTTAAACTAAATCCAAATTTCCAATCATTTCAAAATTAATGAATTCTCAAATAACTATAACTATATATATATTTAAAATTCTTTCCTCTTCCTCTTTAAAATCAAAATTTCAAAATTAACTCAATTCTCCCATAAAATCTCAATTTTGACATCGATTTAAACTTAAATTAATACGACATAAAAATCGAAAATTTTTCTTTAAACACACTAAATTTCAAAATTGACAAAAAGTCCTCAATTAATACAAAAATGCTGAATTTAATTTTATAACTGCACAGGATGTTACATTCTTTTCTCCTTAAAGAACTTTCATCCTCGAAAGTTCATTCCTGAAAAAGCTCCTAGTACTGAGCCCTCATCTCATTCTCTCACTCCTAAGTGGCCTTCTTGAACTGATGATTCTTCCACAGGACTTTCACAAGCGCACTCTCCCTTCAGTGCAATGTCTTTACTTCTCTAGCGAGAAATTCTACAGGCTTCTCCTCGTAGCTCAAGTTGTGATTCAACTGCAATGGCTTAAAGTCAACTACGTGGGACGGATCTGTCACATACATTCCTCAACATAGAAATGTGGAAGATATTATGAACTGAAGACAGTGCTGGAGGTAATGCCAATTAGTAAGCTAGCGGCCAATTTGCTCTAAGACCTCGAAAGACCCAATGAACCTCAAACTCAGCTTCCCTTTCCTGCCAAACCTCATAATACCTTTTATAGGTGCCACCCTTAAGAACACTTTATCACCAATCTCAAATTTCAGGTCCTTACGTCTCACATCGGCATAGCTTTCTGTCTGCTCTAACCTGGTTGTATACGAGCTCTAATCTTCTGTATTGCCTCATTAGTGGTCTGCATTAGCTCAGGACCTAGCAACTTCCTGTCACCAACCTCACCTCGGCATACTGGAGACTTGCACTCTTTCCATATAGAGCCTCAAATGGCAATGTGCCAGTGGCAGTCTGATAGCTATTATTATATGTGAATTCCATTAAATGCAAGTGAGAGTCCCAATTCCCTAAAAACTCTAGTGCACAAGCGCACAACATATCATCCAATATCTGGTTCAGACATCCTATTTGACCATCAGTCTATGGGTGAAAATTATACCAAAATCCAATTGAGTACCTAATGCTAACTGGAGACTCTTCAAAAAAACTAGATGCAAAACGAGGGTCATCGTTTGACATAACTAAAACTAGTACCAAAAGAGGTGTAATAACCCCTTCAATAAATAACTATGAAACTTAAGATATTGAAAATTAGCAACACTTCTACACGTCCGAGCTGAGAACTGTGAAAACGGTCATGAAGTTAAGAAAGTCTTATCCACTAAAAACATACATTTGAACTTACCATTTTGTCATTGGGAAAACTTCATATGTGCAGTGAAGAAACTGGTCATACTATATAATGCATCATATGAAGATACATACCAGAACAAATCTGGGCAACTGAAAACTGTTTCTACTCTAGAAGCGCCGACTGTGATGCCTTTCTTAGGGTCTACATGCCTGAGAATAACTCTATCTAATTAAGTCTCACATTCATGAGAAACTCATCATGAGGCTCTATACTTAAGTCAATCCTCATATTATTCTTTAGCCTTAAAACAATCATATTCATTACTTAGACCCTATTGCGGATGAGTCTAAAATTCCCTCTGAAAATGAGGTTTTGAAGTCTCTGGATGCTAAAGACTCAATCAATTGATAGCACATTTCCATAACCTTGTAATAACCGTAATTGATCCCTGAAGTTAGTTTTTACGATAAAACCTTCTTGATTCATAAGTCATAACTTGACTTACTCGTACTCCCTAGAACTAGTTAACTCATTGCCCATGCAAGAGAAAATATACTATCCTGTACCGCTCCAAACCCACCTATAGAAACTTCTTGTTATCAACTCAACTTTATTACAAGTCTATCCCTTATGCCAATGGTGATATTGGAAGATCCAACTTACTTACTTTTGTGCATATACTACTTTTGTCTACCTCGAGCTGGATTAAGTTCCTTTTTCAAGCAAATTGATGGTCTTGCTAGTTCATGTTTCCAACACTTGCACAAAAAGTCCAAATCCCTTAAATCTTACTAATGCCCTCAATGCTTTACGTCTTAACTAATGAAGCCTCAACATACCATATCAATAGTTCTCGAACATCTATTGTTAGTAACTCCATTTTGACTTATCCCTTCTCAACCTTCTGTTTCGGTAACAGATTCTTGTGTTAAAACAAAGTTCCATACCAATCACCTACATAAGCTAGCTTTCCATCTAACACATATTGTCCTAAAGTTTTACATGATAATGAGGTATTCTTCTTTTACACCAAAACAAATACCTTGTAACCCCTCTTATCAAGCCTTTAAACCATACTTAACTAGGAGTTTTGAACACATTAAATTTCTTTCTCTTTCCAAAAGAGTAAACTTTCTTGGATACTTTTCTCTCATTCACACTTATCTCTGATAAAACCACTAAATTCAAGACACCTCCTTTTTTTTTTCCACTTTTCATGTGGAACATAATCTCTTTACTAAATTATATTTTACTTAACTCCTCCATAAATCTTATCTCTCTCACTAAGAATTTCCATCTTATAGAATTCCTCTTTGCCAATTTTCATACGTTTAAACTCCAAAAGACTTTTGTTTCTTCAAATCTGTCTAACTTGGATCTCCTTAACACAATATGGCTCTGGGTTTAGTCTAGGTATACTAAAATAATCCTTCAACCTAAACAAATAACACCTTGCTTTTACCCCTTTAAGTCCAAGGTCATGTCCAGCTATTTTAGCTTCTTTTAATGACATCTAGCTATTTTAGCTTCTTTTAATGACATCTACCTAGCTAGATATTCCAAAAGAATTCTTTATATCATTACACATACTTTACCTAGTTCATCAAGTCGTTGTATTACCCAAATGATTATGACTTATGAGTCTTTTCTAAAATTCTTCTCAAAATGTTTGGTTTTAATATCTCAGAACCTTTAATAAAACCATAGTCTCTTCTTTTTCTCCTTCTTATCCATAAAACAACTTTTAACCTTATACTTGAGTATGTGGCCTGTGAAGAAATTTATACTACCACCGATTGCACTATCCAACACAAAACATAACACTAGTCCTTGATCAATTCTTGTCTCGACAATTTTATTCTTTGCTTAAACATTTAAATTCCTTCATTCCTAAATTGTCATAACTCTACATAGTTTCATCAATCTTTAGCATTACTGAACTGAGGTACGTTTCTAACATAATTTACATGAGATTAACTAGTGCTAAGTGGCCTCATAATTTACTCTATTTTATTTTTCTCCTTTTGTAGTGTCGTACCTGATAATCTTCTTATAATAACTTCTAACGTGTCACTGACCTAGCATTAAAACATAATTGGTGCATTTAAGCTAAACAAATATTTTAATGCACAACTATCATAAAACTTGTAATTCATAAGACATACCTAGCGATGACGAGGAATCCGTTCATGGGCCACAGGGACAATCTAGGCTTACATGGTAAGTCAATCTACAGAACCCAAAACATGGGCTCTGATACCAACTGTAACGATTCGACCCCCTAGGACTTAAGTTAGGACATTACTAAAATACATGCATGCATGACACTTAAAATGACACTCCTTTATGTTGAAATAAATGCTAAATAGATAAGGAAGTTCAAAAGTTCTTTATTAAATACAAACGTTAAAACAAGAATAGGGTACCCATAAATCATAAAGGTTAACATAAATAAATATGAAAAAAAAACAATTCTTACTAACAATTTTCAAACATCAAAGCTAACAGTAAGAGAAATATGAAAAGAACTTTAAATCTCATTATGCGGAAGCGTAAAAACTAGTCCCAGTGGCTCGATCACGAATTTCGCTTGTCCATCGCTGGTGCATCTCTACCCTTACCTGAAACAACAACACGAGAAAGAATGAGTATAAAATACTCAGTAAGTAACCCCACTACTGGGTTAGGCTGGGCATCTATGTCGTCTAGATACCCACCTCTGGTGAAACATATAAACTGCTTTAGTCCTCATTGGACACATATGCACATCAAACAAAAAAGAGACTGAGTTCTATCCTATTGTAGTTAAGTATGCCCACTACCTCTAGTGAATCCCAAAGGAGACACAAACTAGTGAATCCCGAAGGAAACACAAACTGGTGAATCCCGAAGGAGACACAAACTGGTGATCGTCAAGAACAAATACCCCCTTCCCAGGATCGATGATTTGTTTGACTAGTTACAAGGAGCTACGATATTCTCTAAGATTGATCTTCGGTCAGGATACCACCAGCTGAGGATAAGGGATAGTGACATACCCAAGACAGCTTTCCGTTCAAGGTATAGGCATTATGAGTTCATAGTTATGTCATTTGGTCTAACGAATGCACCAGCAGTTTTCATGGATCTGATGAATAGAGTGTTCAAGGAATTCCTCGACACTTTCGTGATTGTTTTTATTGATGATATCTTGATTTATTCCAAGACAGAGGCCGAGTATGAGGAGCATTTGCAGAAAGTTCTGGAGACGTTAAGGGCCAATAAGCTATATGCTAAGTTTTCTAAGTGTGAATTTTGGTTCAAGCAGGTTTCCTTTCTAGGGAATGTGGTATCCAAGGAAGGTGTCTCTATGGATCCTGCAAAGGTGGAGGCAGTTACGGGTTGGGTTTGTTCAATCATGGTCAATGAGATGCGCAGTTTCCTGGGGTTAGCAAGCTACTACAAACGGTTTGTAAAGGACTTTTCTCGCATAGCCGCCCCATTAACTCAGTTGACCCGGAAGGGAGCAACATTTGTTTGGAATGAGACTTGTGAAGACAGTTTCCAGGACCTCAAGCAGAGACTAGTTTCAGCCCCAGTTCTTATAGTACCAGATGGATCAGGTGGTTTCATCATTTATAGTGATGCATCCAAGAAGGGGTTGGGGTGCGTATTGATGCAGCAGAGTAGAGTAGTTACTTACGCTTCACGCCAACTGAAAAAGCACGAACAGAATTATCCCACGCATGATTTGGAGTTAGCAACGGTGGTTTTTGCCCTCAAGATCTGGAGACCTTACTTGTATGGAGAAAAGATGCAGATATTCACTGACCACAAGAGTTTGAGGTACTTTTTCACTCAGAAGGAGTTAAACATGAGGCAAAGAAGGTGGTTAGAACTAGTAAAGGATTATGACTGTGAAATTTTGTACCACCCAGGAAAGGCAAACGTAGTGGCAGATGCTTTAAGTAAAAAGGTGGCCCATTCAGCAACTCTCATTACCAGACATACTCACTTATGTAGGGAACTAGAGAGGGCAGAGATTGCAGTAGTGGTGGGAAAGGTCATGGCACAGTTAGCACAGTTGTCGGTGCAACCAAGCCTAAGGTAGAAGATTATTGACGCGCAGCGAGATGACCCTTATCTAGAAGAAAGAGTTCGTAGAGTGGAGTCAGGCCAGGATAGCGAATTCTCAGTGTCAGCAGAAGGTGGCCTCCTTTATCAAGGGCGTCTGTGCGTGCCAGTGGTTAGTGACATTAAGGATGAGTTGTTGTCAGAGGCTCATAGTTCCCTATTTTCGATCCACCCTGGCAGCACCAACAGGTGAAAGCCCCGAGGCAGAGGCTAGCAGGCTTTTTACAACCATTGAAGGTACCAGAATGGAAGTGGGAGCATGTGTCTATGGACTTCATCATGGGGTTACCTCGGACAGTCAAAGGTTTCACTGTGATATGGGTCGTGGTAGACAGACTTACGAAGCTAGCACATTTCATACCTGGAAAGTCCACCTTTTCAGTGAATAAGTGGGCACAGATATACATGAAGGAAGTGGTAAGATTGCATGGAGTGCCCGTGTCCATTGTGTCGGACAAAGACCCTTTCACGTCTAACTTCTGGAAAAGTCTCCAGGCGGCCTTGGGGACCCGGTTAGACTTCAGTACGGCTTTCTAGCCTCAAACGGATGGGAAGATAGAGAGATTGAATCAGATACTAGAAGACATGTTGCGTGCCTGTGCCATAGATTTTTTAGGAAGCTGGGATGCTCACTTGCACTTAATGGAGTTTGCTTATAATAACAACTACCAGTTCACTATTTGTCACCCTTTGAGGCCCTATATGGGAAGAGTTGCAGGTCCTCAGTGTGTTGGGATGAGGTAGGAGAGAGGAGATTGTTAGGACCTAAATTAGTACAGACCACGGATGAGGTAATACAGAAGATCAGGGCTCGTATGCAAACAACCCAGAGCAGACAGAAGAGCTACGTCGATGTAAGAAGTAAGGACCTGGAATTTGAGACAGAGGTGAAAGTGTTCTTAAAAGTGGCACCTATGAAAGGTATTCTGAGGTTTGAAGGAATGGAAAGCTGAGTACGAGATTTATCAGACCTTTCGAGGTCCTAGAACGAGTTGGCCCTTTAGCTTACCGTTTGGCTTTGCCCCCAACATTGTCTTCAGTTCATAATGTCTTCCATGTTTCGATGCTAAGGAAGTATGTGACAGATCCGTCCCACGTAGTCGACTACGAGGCCTTACGATTGAATGATAACTTGAGCTACGAGAAGAAGCCCATAGAGATCCTTGCTAGAGAAGTAAAGACATTGCGCCGCCGGGAAATTGCTTTTGTGAAAGTCTTGTGGCAGAATCACCAGTTCAGGGAGGCCACCAGGGAGCGAGAGGATGAGATGAAAGCCCAATATCCAGAGTTTTTTCAGGAATAAACTTTCGAAGGCGAAAGTTCCTTGAGGAGGGAAGAATGTAACACCCCGCAATGTTTTAACTTCCGAAGACGAAAGTTCTTTGAGGAAGGAAGAATGTAACACCCCACACATTTTTTTTTATAATAATGTAATTTCAGTAATGTTATATTTGGTAATTCATTTTGGATCTCAAGTATAAATGCGGGAATTTAAGTTTGGTGAAAAATTATTCAATTTTGAATTTCAATGTGAAAGTTATGGTAGAAATTAATTTTCCTTTCGAAACGGAAAGAATTTATTATAATTATACCTTCCTTTTTAGTTATTACATTTATTGTTATTATTTTTTTTAAAACCACCCACCAACCCTTCTTCTTCTTCTTCTTCCTCGCACCGCACGGCAACACCACCATCCTCAATTTTTTCTTTCTTCTTTCCTCCCAATCGCATGCCGCCTCCGTCCAAACCCATGAACGCCACGTCCCCTCTTCCAACCACGAGCATCTATTTAGCTGTATGCCTCCGAAGTCGACTCGACTCCCTTTAGTCGTCTGGGCTATGAAGCAGTTGGTGCCACTCGATTCACGAGATCAGTCACGTCTCTAATCGTCGAACCCCGATGGTATCACTCGCCAACCTGCCCTGGTCTCCGTTGATTGCAGGTCGTCGCCCAGAGTCTCGAGATTCCACAGTCACTCACGCCCAGATCTGAAGATTCACAACCCGATGGCCAAGTCGCTCGCCGTCAGTCACGCAAGGGTGCTTCGAATCCGTCATATCTCGTCGTTTGTGCTGCCAGTAGTAAGGGTCGTCGGAACTTATGGATTTGGGTAAGATTGTGCCATTTTTTTTAATTGGATTTATTGGCTAATGGTGTTCTGCTTCAATCTATTGACACATATTTGTTTGGGCTTTAAAAATCAAGTTTTTGAGAAGCTTTGAAGTTAAAAGTGTGCTGTCAAAAGGATTTGGTTGTGGTTTTGAAAAGCTTTTGGGTAGGATTATTGGGAATTATTTGGTTAATTTGGTTATTGGAACTAAGCTCTTTTATTAATTGCAATTTGGATTATGTTTAGGCCTAATTCAAGATCCATCTAAGCTAGGAGGAAGATTAATTTGCTTATTGCTTAGACATAATTTTGACTTCGAGATAAGTAATCTTACCACTAGAACTGCCCATGGGCCAAGCTTTAGTTGTATACTAGCATGGTGAGTGTATGTTTTGGTAAATTGTTAGCATGTTGATAGATAATATGACATGAATCAAAGTATGTTCTAGCACGAGTTCTGTATTATTTAACTACACACCTAAGCACTTGATCGTTAGTATGTGATGGTATGTGTTTTCATATGTCGACGTCTGATCTACTAGTGTTGAGGCATACTTGTATGTTGTAGAATTATGATGTAAGGTTTGCATGAATGTTGTATAATATGTTGTTGAGGATTATGTGTATGTGATGGAGCCATAGTACCAAGGATTTCATGTATGTTTTAGAATTGTACGGTGTTGATTCTTTGAACGTTGAGATTGTGTGAATATCCTCATTGATTAGTTAGATGCTCACCAGTTTTGTGTTTCCTTCGGGATCCACCAGCTTGTGTTTCCTTCGGGATTCACCAGTTTTGTGTTTCCTTCAGGATTCACTAGTTTTGTGTTTCCTTCGGGATTCACCAGTTTCGTGTTTCCTTCAGGATTCACCAGTTTTGTGTTTCCTCCGGGATTCACCAGTTTGTGTTTCCTTCGGGATTCACCAGTTTTGTAGGCATACTTAACTACAATAGGATAGGACTCAGTCTCTTGTCTGTTTCATGTGTTTATGTGTCATTGGTGAGTATCTAGAGGACATAAATGCCTAGCCTGACCTCAGTGGTTGGGTTACTTACACCGACGATGGTAAAGATGCACCGACGATGGTAAAGATGCACTGACGATGCACCCCTTTCTTATGTTGATATTTCAGGAAAAGGTAAAGATGCACCGACGATGGCGCAGCAGAATCCGTGATCGTGTCACTGGGACTAGATTTTTCGCTTCCACACCTTGAAATTTGAGTCCTTATTTTCCTCTTAATATTTAGTTTTACTGTTTAAAATTTATTACTAAGGATTATTTCTTTTATATACTTTTGTTAGTCTTTAAGAATTTTGGGTACCCTATTATTTGTTTTAACAATTGCATTTAATAAATGTCTTCTGAATTTCTCTTGTTTAATTAGCATTTATTTCAAATAACTGAGCGTCGTTTTAAAGTCTGTGCATGCATTTATTTTAATAACGGCCTTACCTAAGTCCTAGGGGGTCGGGTCGTTACAGTTGGTATCAGAGCGGAACCTCTCCCAGTAAGATGTGGTCCGAGGACGAACCAAGCAGAAGCTGGTGGGCATGTAACGACCGGAGTTTAGGAGGGATACCTGAATGAACCAGTATCACATTTGAACGAGAGGGATCTTGAGGACATAAAAGTATGGTTAAGAAAGGCTTAAAAGAATTGAAAGTTACTACTTATACCAATAAGGTGCACTTTCCTTTTCGGTGGCTCAATCATAAAAACTCCAAAGTCAAGCGTGCTTAGCTTGGGTCAATCCTATGTTGGGTGACCTCCTGGAAATTTTCCTAGGATGCATGTGAGTGAGGATAAAGCATGCTGAAAGGACTTGTGTTGGTGTTAAACCTTTTAGGTAAAACCTTTTGCCACGAGTCTGGCTTTATAGGTTTGCACCTTGCTAGTTTGGTCTTGCCTTTTTAAAGGTTAATGGATCCTCTAAACCATCATTCTATATGATGTTTTGAGTTCTGTTAAACCCATATAGCGTTCAGATTGTTCAGATTGTTGAATAACTCTCCTACTATGTCGAGGCATACTCAACTCTTGAGATGGACGTGATGAGACAACAACAGTTGTTGATGGACCAACTTGATCAACATCTCTTGTTGATATTTCTGTAGCAACTTTGATCATTTCTTGCAATATTAGTTTACTATGAGGTAGATGATTTTTTATATGATCTTTGTCCAAGAATGTAGCGTTTTTCAATACAAATACCTTGTCTTCTTGGGGATCATAAAACAATCATCTTTTTGTTTCTTTGGGGTATTCTACAAAAAGGCATAATTTCAAACGTGTTTCCAATTTCTTAGGATTTTGTACCAACAAATGTGCTGGACAACCCCAGATACAGAAATGGCGTAAACTAGTTTTGTGTCCTTTCCATAATTCATACGGTGTTTCTGAAATACTTTTTGAAGGAACAACGTTTAGTATAAATACTACAGTCTATACTGCATACCTCCCAAAAGGATTGAGGTAACTGAGCATAACTCATCATTGATCGGACCATGTCTAGCAAGGTTCGATTTCTCCTTTCTGCAACACCATTTTGTTGTGTTGTTTCAGGTGCTGTGAGTTGGGACTGAATTCCATGATCTACTAGATAGTTCTGGAATTTTAAATCCATATACTCACTACCTCGATCAGATCGAAGTGTCTTAATTCTTTTACTTAACAAATTTTCTATCTCAGTCTTAAATTCTTTGAACTTTTCAAGAGTTTCAGACTTATGACTGATTAAGTAAATGTAGTCATATCTAGAGTAATCATCAAGAAAACTGACGGAATACTGATAGCCTCCTCGTGCTTTAATTCATCGGATCACATAGGTCTGAATGTATAAGTTCGAGAGGCTCTTTGGCACGAAGACCTTTGTCAAAAAAAGATCTTTTTGTCATTTTTCCCTCAATGCATGATTCACATGGAAGTAAAGAACTATCTTCTAACTAATTTAGATGACTATTTTTTACTAATCTTTCAATCCTATTGAGATTAATGTGACCAAGTCTGAGGTACCAAAGATAGGCGTTAGGAGAAATTTTTCGTTTTTAATTTTGAGTCTCGGTCGTTTTAAACATCTCTACATTTAGAATGGTCTTCGCTTCAGTTAGTTTCAATATGTACAAGTTATTTTCATGTCTTGTAGAACAAATATGAACACCTTTTGAGAAAACAAACACTTCATTAGATTCAAAAGATATTCTGTACATATTTTCTAGCAGACAGGAAATGGAGATTAAGTTTCTTTTCATCTTAGGTACATAATATACATTCCTAAGTAAGATAAAAGACTCTTTAAAAAATAGCTTAACATCTCCCATTGCACGAGCTGAAATGACTTCACTCGTTCCCACCTTGAAAGCCATTTCCCGTTCAGAAAGATCTCTCCACGAACTAGTTTCCTGTAGAAAAGTTCAAAAATGATTAGCGGCGCCTGAATCCAATATCGAGGTAAGGTGAGTATTCTCTACTAGACATGTTTCAACTACTAATAAATCTGATTTACCTTGTTTCGCTTTTTCCGCTTTCTTTTCAGCCAAATACTTTGGGCAGTTACGCTTCTAGTGCCCATCTTCTCCGCAATGGAAACATTTTACTTTAGGAGTTTTGTTTTTGTTTTGCTTTTTCTTAGCAGTGGTTTTCTTATTCCCTTTACCTTTCTTCATTTGTACGGATTTATCTTTTGAAGAAGAATGAACAGACTTTTTGTTATCAGTGGGTCTTGTTCCAAATGATGACCCCTTAAAAAACTTCTTAGATATAGAAATAACATTTACTTCTTTCTCATTAAGTTTCATCATAGACTGATATGTCTGTAACTCGTTCAACAACATAGTTAGATTATAAGTAATTTTGTTCATAACAGCATTTGTTCTGAATGGCAGATAACTCTTCGAGAGAGATTCCAATATCATACTTACTTGACTTGTTTCATCTATCATCACCTCATGAGTCTCAGCAACATTAAAATAGATCATCATATCGAGAACATGTTCTCTAACGTTGGTTCCATCTTTCATGCGAGTAATGTAGACATACTTAATGGCTTCATGTCGAACAGAGGATGACGATTGCCCGAACATCTCCTGAAGCGATGGCATTATCTCACGGGCAGTGGGCATTACCTCATGTTTCTTATTAAGTACATCAGATATACTAACTAAGATATAGGCCCGAGCTTTCTCGTTAACTCTCACCCACCGATCATAGATGTCCCGAACATTTCGGTTCGCTATTGTCCTAGGAACTGGAGGACATTCCTCCATCAACACATCTTAAATCATCCACAACTAATATTGTATTGATGTTGGATTTCCAGTTTGAATATCCTTCACCGTTAAATTTATCGGAAGCTAGCAATTGTATGATTGAATTCGACATTGCTGAAACAATTTAAACAAATTCTATTAAACATGTATTCATCTAAATTCAGTTTTAGAAAAATAATAAAGGACCCAATAAATCTTTATCTATTTGCAATGATACTTTAGTGATTTAGAACAGTTGCTATCGAGGAGCAGTCAAGAATTCCTTCACTGAAGCAAGACAATTCTCGACCAAATACTATATCAGAATAACTCTTTACTCCTATAGTTCTTTTGGTTATCGTTTTTGGTCAAGATCTTTACTAACAATTAGTAATTCTTGTAAGTGTAACCCGCCATTTTCAGATCTTATAGAACAGTATGAATACGCCTCCGAAATAGAAGACAATACCCAAGACGGAACTATAAAACCTTATTCATTTACTAAAGCCTGGGTTATTCTGAATCTTATGTTACAATCCTCTAAGGGGATCGTTGTGGTTAACGGCTAGCTAGTGCCGCTTAAAAATGACAGTAGGTTCAACATAGGAATCTCACGGTTCAAACTAATGGAGGAGACCGTAGGATAATGTTGATACATTTCCTTCACCCACTTACTATGAACTACTTCCCTCATTCACTTTATTATTGACCCATGCAAATACTTTTCAAATGGAGTAGTCGCGGTAAAAGCGACACAAAACCGAGCAAGGATCTTACGGTGTGAACTCTTAAGGACGTGAGAGCTAATAACTATATATCGAATATATTTTTAATCTCTCACTGAAGTGTTCTATATGTTTGGGTATCTATTTACTTAGGTAAAAAACGGCTAAATTTAAACAACCTAAGTCTATATCATTTTTATCCAAGTATAACAACTATATTTGGATATAACCCTACGATGTCTAAGTGTTTAAACCAATTTTAAACCTTACACCGCTCACGCAAGCTCATAAAATCAGTTAACAATGCTCAATCTTTTGGTCATAATCCCCAGGTAGGAGGTGTTACGTAAGCTGTCAACTTAAGTATCCCCAGCCTTAGACAGGTTTATGAACCGATTTGAGTTTCTAACTAAATTTTATAAGGTAACAATCTATTTTAATGGATAAAACTAGTTGTTAACCTATGTGAGCATGTTGTGACTCTTTGTTATGGATTTTAAAATCTAATTCAATTTTATAACAGCATATAAAACTTTAGACATACTAAACATCCACAACATACAACAAAGGCATTCAATATTTAATATAACAATTATATTAAATAAAAGAAACCTTAACATGCATACTATATATTATAACATTTTATAACATACTTTCAATGCATGTAACATGCTTCCTACGGTGGGGTTTTAAATCTATATGGCATACTGTATGCATATACAAGATTTTTAATTATTACATACATCACATGCATAAACAATTAAACACAAACTGATATGGTTTTAGTTTTGGCATAAACAAGCAAACAAAAGCCTAATTATTATAAAACAGCAAGAAACAGCTTCAAAACCGCTTTTGGATCGCTTGAACCGCTCCAAACCGAACCCAAACAGCTTGACTAGAAAATTTTGAACCAAACCAGCCAAAAATATTTTGAGGCTGAACCGGACAGGACCTCAAGAAAATCGATCAAACCGACTGCTCTTGCTCCATGCTCGAAATCTCGCTGAGGCTCATTGTATAGTGTTGACGATTGTCTTGTGCGATCGTCTAGTGTCTGCCTGATCGTGTAGTGCCATCGCCTTGCATCTTCCAACTATCGTGTATCGCCATCGTCTAGCACCAGACAAAGCTACATGATCGCCTAGTGTCTTTCAACTATCGTGTATCGCCATCATCTAGTGCCAAACATAGCTACACGATCGTCTAGCGTCTTCCAACTATTGTGTATCGCCATTATCTAGTGCCGGACAAAGCTACATAATCACCTAGCGTCTTCCAACTATCGTGTGTCTCCATCATCTAGCACCGGAAAAAGTTACACGATCATTTAGTGTCTAACACTTCAACGACGAGATTTGAGAAGAGGCTGAAGAACTGGAATCTGCAGCTCAACCTTCTTCACTTGTTTCTTCAATTACATCTTAATTTCAACTTCAATGACTAAAAATAGATTACAAACTCTTGAGAACACATATAAGCTCATGAATCAAGAGCCAATTACAAATTTAATCAAGAAATCAAAGAGAAATTAATTGCCAAAACTCAAAAAACCATATCAGTGTACCATGTTCATATAACTCATGAAAAACACCCACAACACCAAAATTAAACCAAATTGAGTGCTTAAATGATGCTCTGATACCAACTGTAAGAGTAATCAGCAAGTAGCGAAAGCTACAATAACCAATAAGCACTCTAATTCATTAATTTTGGCAGTAACTAAATCATGCTAATCAATCACAAGAGGGTTTGAAGCCATACCTTTGTAGAACTCCTTGATATCTTGATTCTCAGCTGAAAACTACTTTGAATCTTGTTATGAACCACCTCAAGATCTTCTCGACTATTCTCTTCGAGCTTTAGATTGAGTTGTGGGACTCAAAATCAGCTTGAATGAAAGGAACCTTGGAGAAAAACTCACTGCTACAACCCACTTGAAGAACCACTTCTTCAACACGAATTTTTCAACAAAAACTTTATAGATGCATGCCTCAATTTCACTCCAATCTTCTTTATTTATTGCAAATCTTTCATGCAAAGAAGATGGTTGCATGAGATACAGCTCATGCTTGAAGTTATTGAAGCCAAATATAAGTGGGTTTAGTGTGAGCTAGTTGAAGGTTTAATGGAAAAAACCATAGTTCCATTGTTGTGTTTTTTTTCAAACTAAATGATTTCAAAAAATTGAAAATATTATTAATTTTGTAAAATTAATTTCATAAATTAATTTTGTAATAAAATTAATAAATAATTATTAAATAATTATATTAATTCTAATTAATTTAATATCAAATATTAAATTAATTTTACACAAATTCACCTTCATATATTTAAATCATATTTAAATATAAATTCTCTTATTCCGTTTAATTATTAAAATTAAACGTGTAATTATATCTCATATAATTACTAATTCCTTTAATTCTAATTTGAACGTTTCAAATTAACTTATCATGCTATTCTAAAGTTAATCCATTTACGAGCTAGTAGGGGCGACCTCGCGGACCTACAGATCATGGGTTCCAACGATCCTAGATCAATTGGCTAAAATCATTACACTAAATTAACCCCAATTCGTTAACTAATGGATCATTCCACTAAAGCCCATAGTTGAACTCCCCTCACTGTAGATATATTATGTCCACTCAATATAATCATGATCAGTAAGTTGATCCTTCATAGGTCGTTCGTAATCACAGCTGGGTCAAAATCACTGCTTTACCCCTGCGAATACATCTCGTTCCTTAAGTTTCGAATCAAGTATTTCTCTATCATGAGAAGGGGGACCCGATTGTTCAAGACCTGGAATCAATATTTAAGAGAATAACCTATCTGCTAACTTTAAATCGGGTAGGAGTAAATTTCATCTTGCAGGGCTATGTCCCCAGCTATTCATCCGGTCTTATCTCCAAAATGGAAGGCTTATTGAGCAGTGTTGTTGGATTACTCCCACCCATGCAGATCAAAGGATAATCTCGAACAAACAGGAGTTTATAGCTAGTTCAGGATTAAGATCGAGTTATCCTAAGTTACTTAAAATGAAATAGTCAGTTTTAACAGTAAACGGTCATTATAAAGAAAAGTGACTATTTCATGGTCCAGTCCATATGCAAACTCATTGCATAAGATGCCTCCACTCACATGTCTCTACATGAATTATATATGGATCACATCATTTGCATCACCTACAAAATGGGCCACATCCAATAATTTTACCAGGATGAGATACCCAATTTCATCCATATACTTATTAGACCATTTAGGCTATAGCTATTAACTTGATCCTGTTTACATCACCATATAGAGTTAAAGTATTCACAGTCACTACAAGAAAAATGAGTTCTCTCGATGCTTAAATAGAGCGTTGGGATTTAGGTCATCGGGAGAGATCGTCTCTCCTGACGATGTAAAGGCCCGTCGGGAGTTCCCGAAGAACTCTCGATGCCATAATGGATTGTCGGGAGTTCTCAGGGAACTCCCGACGATTAAAATAGGCGTTGACGCCATTTGGTAGCCGTTGGGAGTTCCCGAGGAACTCCCGACAGCTCTCCTGACACCCTCGGGCGGTGTCAGGAGAGGGGTCTGGTTTAAACTAGACCCCTCCTTCCCTATCTTCCCCCATTTTTTAACCAGACCCCTCCTTCCCTATCTTCCCCCATTTTTTCCCTTATTTTCCCAAAACCCTAACCCATCTCCCCTAACCAGCGCCGCCTCTCCCTCTCAAATTTTCCCCCTACCACCGCTCCTTCTCTCATTTTCCTCATTCTTCTTCACCATTCTTCCTCCCTCTCCCCATTTTCCCATCCTTTTACACGTTGCCGCCGCCCTCACCGCGCCGCCTCTCCTCTCCCTCCCTCTCCCATTTTTCCCCCATTTTTCTGCCGCCGCTTCTCCCTTCTGTCAGTAGATGCAATCAACTACCCGCCACTGCCGTAGTCTCCTCGTCTCGTTCAGCCACCATCGCTGCCGGTAATCTTCTCATTTTATTTTATCCTGTATATTTATTTAAATCATTATTTCACATCCTTTTGTACAAATTTATGTACATATTATATTCGCTTTTGTTAAGATCTCGTCAATTTTTCATAATATATTTGTTTTACAATTCTCTGAAATTGTTGAGAGTAATTTTATAACGAACATGTCATAATTCGTTAAAGATAAACATTATAAAATTCTTTTAAGTTTCAAGTTGATTATAACACTATGTTTATGTCTACAAAATGATATAATGTTGGTTATTTGAAGCCTAAGCATGTATGATTTAACATTTCGAACTTTCCTTGAAAGGAGAAAGAAAATTAGTACATAGATACTATGTGCTATTTTTAATATATGAACTTTTTTATGCTTATATGTTTGTGTCTAATAAATTTATAAATCTAAAAAATATAAAATAAATCTTTAAACCTCCAATTTGGTACTTAATAGGTCCTTAACACATTTAATATTTTAAAAATGTTTAAAGAATCTACTAGACATAAACCTAATTTTTGTGTCTAATAGAAAATTGAACTTTAAATTTTGTGTCCAATAGGCTTGTAAATTTTAGAAGATGTTGAATAGATGAAAGGCCTATATTAGACACAAAATTGAAAGCTTGGAGACGTACTAAATAAAATATTTGAAAGTTGTTCAGACAATTTAAACGGTCTAGGGACCTCTGTGTTTATTTTGCCTTAAAAAATGAAAATTATGGAACTCAATGCTTAATAATACTTTATACTTTGTCCTCTAATCCAGGTTATTGTTTTGGATTACAAGTTGGTCAGAAAATATTTATTTTTAAGGATGAATAAAGAATGGATTAAACTAAAGAATAAGTTATTAGTGGAGTATAGAGAAGGAGTATCACAGTTCTTAGATATGGCAAGGTTTCATGTTAATGATTTCGGACGAATAAGATGTCCATGAAGAATTGTATGAATTCAATTTGGGAAAAGATAGATATTATGGAACGACATCTATTAACATATGGAATATCTCCCTCATATTGTGAATGGGTATATCATGGAGAGCCAGTAAACTTATCTAGAAGTCATACAAGTCATTCAATACAGGATGTTGAAGTAAATAGTATAGAGAATAATGCTGTCAAAGAAAATGAGATGTTGAATCTTATAAATGATTTACAAGTTTCAATTGAAAACGAAAATGCAAATGAAGGAAGGATTGAGAATAAAATGTCTATTAATGGTCAAGAAAGAGATACCACGAACTTATTCGAGGATTTAATGACTGAAGCACGTAATGAATTATACCCTGGTTGTTCACAATTTTCGTCCTTGAACTTTTTAGTGAAGTTGATGCATATCAAAGTTCTCAACGGCTGGAGTCATTTAACATGTTGTTTGAATTGTTAAAAGCAACGTTTCCAGCTGGCACCTTTATACCTACTTCCTTTTATGAAGCCAAGCGAAAATTGCGTGATTCAGGCCTAGGTTATGAGTCTATTCATGCGTGCAAATATGATTGTGTATTATATTGGAAAGAGTTTGCAGATTTGCAACAATGCCCTATTTGTGGTGAGTCTCGATACAAAGTTAATGATGGAAAGGGTAAAAAAATACCACATAAGGTATTGCGTCATTTTCCATTGATACCGAGATTAAAACGATTGTTTGCATCAAAAGAAGGCACTTTTGACATGAGATGGCATAAAGGTACGCGAGTTGAAATGGAGGATGTATTGCGACATCCAGCTAATGTAGAGGGGTGGAAACATTTTGATCGTGAATTCCCTCATTTCGCTTTAGATCCTCGAAATGTTTGTTTGGGATTAGTTTCAGATGGCTTCAATCCGTTTGGAAATATGAGCACTTCTTATAGTATGTGGCCTATGGTGATAATTCCTTATAATTTGCCCCCTTGGAAATGCATGAAGGAAACAAACTTCTTCATATCTTTGCTTATACCTGGTCCAAAATCTCCTAGAAAGGAAATTGATGTTTACTTGCAACTGTTGATTGAAGAGTTGAAAGAGTTGTGGACAATTGGTGTGCGAACTTATGATTCTGTTGCTAGTGAGTTTTTTCAACTATATGCTACCTTATTATGGACGGTTAATGACTTCCCTGGGTACGGTGACTTATCTGGGTGGAGTACAAAAGGTTATCAAGCTTGTCCAATATGCAAAGAAGATAACTCGTCCTTCGGGATAAGAGGGAAAATATCATTTATGGGACATCGACGTTATCTTCCAGAGAATCATAGTTGGCATCGAAGTAGACAACATGATGGAAAAGTTGAACGTAGACGTCCCCTAGTCTTAATGAATGGAGAAGAGATATTACAACAAATAAATACGCTAAACTTTTCTGTGCTTAGCAAACATCCATCGAAGCAAGATAAAAAAAGAAAGCGAATTCTAAACTGGACTAAAAAAAGTATTTTTTTCCAACTTCCATATTGGTTCAGACTATTGTTACGACATAAATTGGATGTAATGCATGTTGAAAAAAATATATGCGACAATTTGGTGGGCACAATGTTAAATATTGAAGGAAAAACAAAGGATATAACGAACGCTCGATTAGATTTACAAGATTTGAAGATAAGAAAGGACCTACACTTGATACAGGTCGATAATGGATTTGTAAAATGACACGCAGCATACGCATTAACAAATGGTGAACGGATTTCGTTTTGTAAGTATTTGAAATCAGTGAAATTCCTTGATGGATTCGTGTTTAACATATCACGATGTGTGAACGACAAAGATGGAAAAATATCGGGGCTGAAAACACACGACTGTCATGTGTTGCTTCACAGACTACTCCCTATTGGTATTCAAGCATACCTACCGAAGAACGTATCCACTACTATTGTTGAGTTGTGTACATTCTTTCGCGAATTATATGCAAAGACTATATGTGTAAGTGATTTGAACAGACTACAAGCAGACATCATAGTCATACTTTGTAAATTGGAGAGAATATTCCCACCTGCCTTTTTCGATGTAATGGTACACTTTGCAGTTCATCTACCATATGAAACCAAAGTGGTGGGTCCAGTTAGTTATAGTTGGATGTATCCTATTGAAAGAAGTTTACGAACATTAAAACAATTTGTACGCAACAAAGTACGTCTCGAGGGGTCTATAGCGAAAGCATATGCAATGAATGAATCATGGAACTTCTGCTCACGATATCTAAGTGGGGTTGAAACAAGATTCAATAGAGATGAACAAAATGATGATAACATTCCCGATCACGAGATATTTGGTGAATTTGAATTATTTAAGCAGAGGGTATGACCATTAGGGGCGCCAACTTTACAGACGCTATTAGTGGAGGAAAATCGTATTGCACATTGGTACATTCTCATCAATTGTAAAGAAATAACAAACTATCGCAAGTACATTTCAAACTTTTTCCTTTTCTAAATTCTAGGGTATCTCCTTTGATATAACATTTAAATGATCAATTTTGTAGGCAACATTTGAGGTTAATTAGTCATGAAGCTCAAAGCACCTCTGACTTATATATAACACATCAACGCAAATTTCCTGATTGGTTCAAATCTCAGGTATACATTGTCATTTTGTAGGCAATAGTTGAGGGATGATTCATTTTTCGTAGTCATTTTTAATGTATAATTAATTATCAGGTTCTACAACGGCGCAAGAGAGAAGATATCTCTGATGATTTCTTTTCACTTGCAATGGAACCTTCGTTTGAGGTGCGCTCTTACAATGGATGCATTATTAACGGGGTACGGTTTCACACTGTAGAGCGTGATAATCGTCGAGCTACACAAAATAGTGGAGTCCTAGTGGCCGGGAAGATCAGTGAGAACACAAGTGTGGATAACAATTTCTACAGTGTTGTAGACGAAGTATTAGATTTCCAATATGCGAACAAAAGACGTGTTTTCTTGTTGAAGTGTAGATGGTTTGACACAGATAACAACAAAAGTAATAAGACACATGTGGATTTAGTAACAAATCAATCAATACATCACACTTTTGGTATATCGATGAGCCTTTCATCTTTGCTACCCAAGCACAACAAGTCTTTTACATTGATGACATCAAACATGGTAGCAATTGGAAGTTGTTCAAGTAGTCCAAAATAAACGAATATGGGATGTACCAGAAGTGGATGATGTTGAAAACGCACAACTAGATTTACTAGAAATTGTTGGTGGTGTCTGAGTGGATGAAACCATTGAGGAGGTTACTTTATGCAGAGTTGACGTTGATCCTACAGTTGTGAAAAGACCAATTATTGTACATGGCGATCATGACTTCATAAACGATGATGATGAAGAACAATTATCTTCCAATAACAGTTCAAGTGTTGATGAATAATTTGAATTAGATTACGATGATGAGTAATGATGTATCTACTCAATTCTCTTTTTCTCTAGCTTACACGTATTTATTGTTAATTTAATATTGTTTTTTCTTTTTTGTGTTTGTGTAGATACGATGTCAACCCCTAATAGGCAATAGGAGGTTGATGAAGAATTCCAGGAGATATATCTAAGCAACACGGTATCTTCTGTGGGTGATACTTTAGGTTAGTATATTTTGAAATATATTCTGTTAACTAAAATACATCATAAACTGTTTTAAATTTTTTATTCTTCAGATAGTAGCTTAGCATCCACTCGGAAGAAATGAGAGCATTCGTGGAACATCGAGTTGGAAAAATACGTCAAAAACATGGGAGAATTACAATCGTGATTAATGAGGGGGAGACGAAACCGATATCTCAACATTCGGTACGATTTAGTAATGCGATCGGCGTCGCCATGAGATCTGCATTTCCAATACGTTTTTGTACTTTTGCTGAGGTTCCAAACGAGTTCATAGAATTGGCTAAGAGTCAATTATTGATAAGTAATTATAAGTTTATTCTTTTACAGTCATGAACATCATCTATGCTAATTCTTCCCTCCCTCTTTTGTAGGCTCATTTCGAACTTGATCTGTCCAGTCAACGACTTAACCGTTTTATAGAACATCAAATGCAAAACTTCTTCAAAGAATTTAGAGCAGATTTGCACAGACATTACAGAAAATGTGGAGATCCTCAACAAGCACGTGCCAATTTGCCTAGTTGGCTTAAAAATAGGCCAAAAGATTGGTACTTTTTGTATGACCGCTTCGAAAGTGAAGCGCTTCAGGTAGAATATTTATGGCGCGTATCATTTGCTGCATTACTAATACGTCACACAATTGACATATTTTTTTTCTTCAAATGTAGGAAATGTCTGTGACGAACAGGAAGAATAAAGAGAAATTACCGTTCGACCATGTAGGTGGATCGAAGTCATTCCTGAAAATTCAGGCAACGTTGCAGGCAAAGAAGGGTCGAGAAATAGGACGTGTTGACCTATTTAGGGAAACACACTCTAAAGGTGGTAAGTTTGTGAACGAGGCAGCTGAAAATGAACATGTAACATTTTTTGCTTTACTATCGTGTTTTTTTTTCACTCTTAACTTTAGTCGCTCGTTCTTACCCATTTAATTATTATGTCTAGCATCAAATGTTGGAATTACAATCCAGGCCCACTCTAGAAGGTTCTCAACCAATAATAGGGGATGAAATCTGTGAGACGGTTTTGGGTAGACAACCTGGATATTCAAAAGGCCTAGGTTGGGGCCCTAAACCTAAGTCAAGAAGGAGTAGCATCTCATCAAGCTCGTCATCTACTCAAGGAACGGAGGCGGGAATGGAGGAATTGAGAGCCAATTTCCAACAGTCTTAGTCGAGGATTAAAGAACTTGAAGACGTTTAGAAAAAAATGCAAGGGGATCATGCAAGACAAATGGAAGAAATGAAAAAAATGATTGAAGACATGATACGAGCACATAGAGGAGACTCATCAAATTAGGTATGATTACTACATTATTTCGTTGTCTAATATGTTGCTATCCTGCAATTATGGTAGCAAAGTAGTTATATCTTAAATAGCTTTATGATAATTAAAGAATTGTTGGCTATCCTGCAGTTATGGTAGCCAAACAACTAGATTTTGATATGTTTTTTGTTGGCTATCTTGTGTATTTATGAATGTTTACGAAGTTTAATGTGTTGGGGGGAAGGGGGAGGGGTGTTGAGATTAGGTTAAACCATTTTTGGGACAAATTTGAGTTTTATGTGTGTTGGCCATTGTTTACTCGTTTTGTGTGTTTTTTATATTCGGGAGGTTCCATGTTTATCGTGGGGGGTGGGTACAGTTTCATTACACCCATCTTATCCTTGAACTTGGCTATCTTGTGTATTTATGAATGTTTACGAAGTTTAATGTGTTGTGGTGGTGGTGGGGAGGGAGGGGGGGATTGAGATAAACCATTTTGGGGACAAATTTGAGTTTGTGTTGGTCATTGTTTACTCGTTTTGTGTGTTTTTGATGTTCGGGAGATCCCATGTTTGTCGTGGGGGTGAGTAGAGTTTCATTACACCCGTCTTGTCTTTGAACTTGGCTATCTTGTGTATTTATGAATATTTACGAAGTTTAATGTGTTGTGGTGGTGGTGGGGGGGGGGGGGGGGGGGGGGGGGGGGTGGGGGGGGGGTGTTGAGATAAACCATTTGGGAACAAATTTGAGTTTTATGTATGTTGGTCATTGTTTACTCGTTTTGTGTGTTTTTTATGTTCGGGAGGTTCCATTTTTGTTGTGAGGGGTGGGTAGAGTTTCATTACACCCGTCTTGTCCTTGAACTTGGCTATCTTGAGGCGTTTTGTGTGTTTTTTATGTTCGGGAGGTTACATGTTTATCGTGGAGGGTGGGTAGAGTTTCATTACCACCCGTATTGAAATTTGAACGTGTTGTGGATGTTTATTGATATAACATTTGAATGTTTTTGTTTTATTGTAAAATGCTGTTCGGAGATAAGCTGAGACAATTGTTAAAGATGCTGTGTTCGAGACGTGTTCTAGATGTTGTTTTGATTTTATTTCTTTTATGTATTTATGATATGAATGTTTATGAAATTCTAGTATCGACTTTGTTTGGATATTGTACTTTTTTATTTACTTGTTATAATATGGACTTCATTTTCGTTTTTTTAATTATGTGAATCTTTATTTGGCTTAATATGTTTTACAATTTTTCAGATCAAATTTTAAAAAATTGCAAATGATATATTAAATTTTAATACTCTCCATGCATATAGCATCTCCCGACGCTTTAAATAAAATCGTCGGGAGTTCGGGAACTCTGGACGCATAGAACAACCGTCGGGAGTTCAGGATCTCCCGACGCACTTTAAAACTGTGTCGGGAGTTATTGGGGGAACTCCCAACGCACAAACGGCGTCGGGAGTTATGGGGGAACTCTCGATGCACATGTAGGGCATTGGGAGTTCTAAGAACTAGCAACCCCATATATTAGGCGTCGGCAGTTCTTGGACTCCCGACGCCCTATATGTGCGTCAACAGTTCCCCCATAACTCCCGACGTCGTTTTAAAGTGCGTCGGAAGATCTTCTCCGATGGGTTTCTTCCGACCAAACTCCCGACGACCGTTTATTCGTCGAGAGAGGCTCTCCCGATGAATTTTCCACACCTTTTCGACGAAATGTGACGTCGGGAGAAGTCAGATTTCTTGTAGTGAGTATAGCGATGGATATGCTTATTAGATTTTCATAATAGAATGCAAAATAAACAACTTTATTGAATAAATTAGTCAATAATATTTTATTGATAAATAGAATGTTTAACACGAACTGCGAGTTCTAGGACATTCCCAACAAGAACAACCTTTCTGGTCTTGCCCCTGAGATGGAGGCTTATTGAGCTAGCGATTTTGAGTTAAGCCTCACCTATGCAAATCTAAGGATAATACCAAATAAACAGTTCATAGTTCGCTTAGGATTAAGATCGAGTTACCTTGGTCATCTAAGCGAAATAGTCAATCTTAAATAGTAAATAACATTATAAAGTAAAAGTGAATTTATAGATTCAATAACAACTTTATTGAAGTAATGTCAAATAACATCTTTATTGATAATAGAATATGTTTAAGAAGTTTTAGGATATACAAAAGCAATAAAGTGATACTCTCCCTATTTCACACGGTAGGCGTAGGCCTCTGGCTGAACCACTTAACCTTCTTGTGTTCTCTCTTCTTCTTCTCTGGCTATCTTCTTGTTCTTCTTTGCATCCTCTACTCGTTTCTGGTTTCATGCAAGTGAATCTCTGAAGGCTTGAAGATCGAATTCACCATCTCTTCTCCAAAACCCTCAAGAACTCAGAAGTTCAAGGAAGGAAGGAAACTACTCTTGAAAAACCATATGATTCACACTGTTTTCTTTCTTTGTCTGATTGACAAGCTGAAAAGAATAATCAGCTTTAGCTGATACGTGGCAGATAAGGAAGGCTGAAGAAAAACTTTCCTAAATCCACTATCTCGTTTATGTTGGGCTGAGGCTTCAAGATTGGAGTTGAGCTGATTACATTGATCAATTTTGTGTCTGCGAAAGAGAAAATAGATTAGTTGTTTGGGCTACACACAGGAAACTTTGGGTGTGTGTGCTATGGAAGGAAAGAAGAAAATCTAGAACATACATTTTTTAAATGTAAGAGGGAAAAAAGTGTTTGGAGGTTGTTAAATCATCCCATGATCGGTGCTGATTTTCATGATCTATCAATCCTAGATGTATGTTGTACAGTGGCGGAAATGGGGGGTTTCGATTTGGCGAGTTTTTGTGTGGGATGTTGGAGTGTATGGGATGATCGTAACTCAATCAACCGGGGGATGAAGGTGTGTGATGTTGGGTTGAGGGTGGCGGGAGTCATGGAGTTCATTGGTGAGTTTCAAAATTTATAGTGGTAGTCTGGTTGCATGGGTGTAGGTGATAGAGAAGGGAGGAGGGAGTCGGAGAGTCGGTCTGCATGTGAGGAGAAATGGAAGCCGCCGGATGGAGGAGTGATGAAATTAATGTTGATACTTCTCGCGTTATGGAAGTCAGAGTGGAGCTGGGAGCAGTACTTCGTGATTCTCAGGGAACTACTCTGATGGCTTAGTTGAAGTTTCAGAGAGGATGAATTTTCAAGGTCGATTTTCTCTATTTCTTGCTATATTTTGGAGATGACAATAGCCATCATTTATACACGATTTTGCCCTAATTTGGCCTAAAAAATAACAAATAAAAATGGGGAAAATCAATTATACATATGTCACAAGGAGAAAGGGGAAGGAATAATTTGTTTTCACAAATTCTTAACCGATTCGGAATCTGGCCAAATTGATTTTCGTGACGCTTCCATCCTCCGTGGCACATATTTGCTGAGTTGATGATGAGCTGGTGGACGTTGACTCTTTGACCTACTCCACCATAGACTTCTCCCTAATATCGCACTCAAACTAGAGGGACCTTCAACCACTCCAAGTTTAGAGCGAAAACGGTAGAATTGAGAGTGACTTGTCGGTTTTGTTAAGCAGTCAGCCAACTGACCTGAAATAGGAACATAAAATAATAGATACAATAGCTAACGGAAAAGACTATAAAAAACCTTTCATAGCCTTTTTTATGGTCCTAGCGGCTTATGTTATTAAAAGTCTGAGACTTTTTATAGGCTTTTTGTATAGCTATAATGGAGGCTATAATAGAATATGGAGATATAGTATGTATACATGGCTAAGAAAACATTCAATAATTAGTCATTAAAGCTATCTTTAACATATAATAGCTTGCTCGCAATGCTATCCTTATTATATAATAACATTTTCTTAATGCTTTATTTGACATATGATAACCTTTTTTTAAGGCTATTATATCATATACATAGCTTTAATCTTATGTTATAACAAACAACATTGAAACGCTTGTTTTAAATTAAATAGACATATGAAATAATTCACATTGTATGCATTAAATACAATGATTTCCTTTCATTATTGAAATTTAGTAATAATTTTACATTAGAAACTAAAAATATTATCCAATAATACAAAAAATACATCAAATGTAATTTTCAACCATACAAGGTTCACAAAATACAAAATTCATCAAGTTTTGAGGATTATAATATCATGGAATTAAGCTTCCATCTTTGATCTTCATCTACCTATATAAAAACTAAATTAGCGTCAGATTGGTTCCCAAAACCACAATTGAATGTCAAAACTAAATAAAAAGTACATAATTGTCATTTTGACTCTTAAAACAACCTAGAAATATGTGGTTCATTAATATTCAACAAAGTTACATAAACACAATTATTAAACCTCTAAATTCATGAGCCTGTCATTCATTTTAGCTATTCTCAATGTCACAAATATATATAAGCATTGGTCAGGAAGGATAAGTTGACATTAAACTTCATACATCATTGAAATAATAAATGTCACAGCAATAATAATACAAGCAATGGTCATGAACTCTAAACATATGAAAATAATAGTAAAATAGAAACAAAGGCACAATGAATAAATATGTTAAATACAAATTCAGAGCAATATGTAAAATATGGAGATGTTTTATAAGTCTAATAATAGATTGAAATTGACAATAAAGTAAAGTGTAACTTATTTGCCCATTAAGAAAAAAAGCAAAAAATAAGCATGACAAACATGCTAAAATAATACTTTCCTACCTGTGGTTCATTGACAAAAAGATTCCAATCTTGTCTATAGTCACGAACCTAGAAATAATACTCATGGTATAAACAGAGCAATAAACAATTGAAGGAAAGAAGAGATAGTGTAGAATAAGAGAGCAGATGTAATACCTGGACCTTCACAGAAATAGTGTAGAATAAGAAAGAGGAACTCATAATTAAAGCCTTGGAAGGAAAAAGTTTGGCTAAGTCCCTAAACTATACCTTGGAGTTAAGAATACTTGATGGAAACCTAAGCTGAAAAAATTGAAAGCATAAATTTTGGCTAACTATTAGAACCATGCTTTGGAGGTGGCATCAAATAGTCACCTTTAGTAGTCAAGAAAATGACTAAGTATTAAGATCATGTGGTTGACATAGGAATAAATGAGGAGTTGGTCTAGGTAAGGAGAGGAGAAGAAAAGTGTAGCTAAATAATTCACGAGTTAGAAACATTGTAGGTTAAAGCTAGAAATTTATCTAAGTGTTTAAACTATGCTTTGAGCCTAAAATTGGTCTGGAAATGGAGGAAAACAAATTGGTTGTGTTGGGGGACAAGGTAAACGCCTAGGCCAAGGAAGAAGGAGGAAATTTGGCTAAGTATTAAGTATGAAATGAGTCATCTCGGAGTTAGAAGCACAACTGGAAATGGTAGAAACCTTGGATGTAACTCTGGGATAGAAATGCTAATTTGGACGCAAGTTAGGGCAACTCTAGCAACTCTGGATAGGTCAAATGTCTAGGGAGAAGAATTGGTTAAGTGTTTGACAACCATGCATTGAAATTTGCACAACCAAAGTGAGGAAATAGGTTGGACGCATAGTGTGAGGGTGGTGAATGTATGGTGTGTTAAAGCTGGAAATTTAGCTAAGTATTGGAAGTTAGAGTTGAACGCGTAGCCACTAGAGAAGTCGAGATGTGACTAAGTGTTTAGACTATGCTTTGGAGGGGGGTTGAGAGACTTAGGAGAACCTCTTAGTGGTGAAATTAGGGGTACAAAAGTTGGAAAAGAAAAAGTGAATGCATGGGACATTCATGGGTGAGAATTTGACTAAGTGTTGGACAACTTGTTGGATACACACCCTAGTAGGGGCATGTTGGATGCCTAGGGTGTGGAAAATAAGTATTTGGATGCATGTTTTGAGAAGGAGGCACAATTGGATGCATGTTAGAAGAGGAATTGGGATATGCTTGCACTAGTTGGGCCAAAAATCTAAGTAGGAGGTGGCTAAATTGGAGGTGGACACCTTAAGAAGTTAAGTGGCAGCATAACGTGAATTTGACTAAGTGTCAAAGCATGAGGTGGATGCCCAAGGTACTATGTGGAGTATGCAAAGTGTAGAAATGACACTTCAAAAGAGAATCATGTGTTGGCCTAAGGTAGGAGGAGACATCTAAGCTTCTCATGCAAGTAGGAGGTATAAAAGGCTAAATGTTGGACCTTGCATGAGGAAGACACTTGGATTTTCTTGAACTAGGTGGTGTCATGCATTGAGAGCTTGAGGTGATGATGAGGATGGTTTTCTAAAAGTCTATAAATACCACAAAGGGGCATCATTTCCCATCACAACTCAAAGTTCTCCTAAAAGAGACTAAAAAAGGACAGTGTTGGAGGAATTAAGGTTCCGAGGGTAGGGCATGCATTGGAATGGACCAACCATGCATCCCTGAAGGTGTCCAAGCATCCAAAGTGCTGCCTGGGTGTTGAGATCAACCCAGGCATTGGGAAAAGTTCTCACAGCATAAAGTCTTGTTGTTGCACCAGTTTCAAACGAAGAGTTCTCACAAACTACTTGTGCAAATCAGGTGACTCTTGAGCTAAAATCTCAGAAATTGAGTGTAGTTTATGTGTGAGGGTTTCCGCAAGGAAAATATAAGAGAAAGGTGGAGTAATCTTGAGCTCCTAAACTCTTGCGTTGGAATTTGAAGCTCAAATTTTAAGGTAAGTAACTGAAGACATTTTAAAACAAGTTTTTCGAAGGAAGTGTCTCAAAATGAGGTCTGGAATAATGAGTAATTTGAGCTTGAAAATGAATCTGGAAATTAGGGTTAAAAAAACCAGGGAACTTTGAAAGAGAGAAAGGTTCCAGCAAAATAAGGTGAGTGACTCTAAATGCTTTATGAACTTTTTATGAATGTTTTAGTTGTGATCCTTGACGATAGTATAGCTCTATGTGCACATAGGACAAGTTTAAAGGTTAGGATAAAAGGGTTGAGCAAAAGGGATTCTCCCTTAGACAAGGCTAGGTTAAAGGGTTGAGAAAAAGGGACTCACCCTTAAAAGAAGAATAGTGTGAAGGGTTGAGCAAAAGGGTCTCTCCCTCAAATATAGATTAATTAAAAGGTGATAGCAAAAGGGTCCACACCTTAGTTTAGTTTATGATTGGGAGTTGAGCACAAGGTCTCTCTCTCAGCTAATGATATGCTTAGATATGATATATTAGAAGATTATATGAAAGCTAGGTTAACGAATGGAGATGAAAAAAAGGTGTCCCTCCCAACTGAGGATCAGAATAGCTATGCCTTCCAGATGTCGGGGCTATGCTTTAAAAAAGAGATAAGTTTAAGTTATACAGACATGATATGCTTGTCTAGTACTCAGTTCAGTTATTAGCTTCCAGTTTGTGCATGAGTTTTATGTTATGTTATAAGTCGCTCACTGAGTTTTTTGAAGCTCATTCTTTTCTTTCATGTTTTACTTCCCAGGTAGCGAAAGATGAGGAGTTCCAGGGTGCTGCTAAGGTCAAAGTCTGCCATGCCATAGCTACACTTTCGGATTTAGGTTGTTGATGTAAACATTTGTAGTTAAGTCTGGAAGTTGTATATGAAGGAACTCTAAATCTAGAGAACCTATGAGCAGAAGAGGATCATTCCAAACTCCATTGGGAAAAATCATAAACATTTACAATCGTACATAAACGATTATGCAATAAAGATAAGTTACAGCGTGCTTCTTAACAAAGTTACAAGGGATCAAGAAGACAATACCTTTGAAGAACCCTTTCTTCACGTATTTCCCTCGATCGTTCAGTAACGCATAAACAAGCACGAACTCAACGAGCGACTAGAACTTTCTTAATCACCAGCTAGTAAAACTCGATCTTGGATCCTCGAATAGAATAAGACACCATCATAAGATTACCTTGGTATTCTCGGTGTGAGAATCTAGGAGTTGTGGCCTTTGTATGATTTTGAATAAATGGAAGGAGGAATGTGAATGAGGAAACGATCCAGTATGTGATGGACAATCCTATAGAGGAAGAAGTCTATCGTATAGACTTGATACTCGATTGTATAGGCTCTGTAAAGCTATCGTGTAGTAAAACTGCTTTTACTCGATAGTGAATTATGTGAGACGTTTCGATTGAATGATTTGAAAAACTATTTCTCCTTTTATCTCATAGTTACCATAAAACCATGTAAAACCGTCCACGAAGGTAGTTATTGGAGAAAATAAAAATTAGTTATCTCATAGTTAATAAATTATAAATAAATATAATAACTAACTTATCATATTATATTTATAACCTATAGTTTTAATATTGCATCATATGAAACATATGAACCATAGTTCTTTTTTCTCTTTTTATGGCATTTAATATAAATCATATTTATATTAATTCCTCCAAACAAATAATGTATCAAATACACCATATTAATTATATCATATATAATCGAATTAATTTAATTATATCATATATAATAAAATTTCATCTTGTTAATTTGAATATTTCAAACTAACCTAAAAACTGATTCTCAACATGAATCCATTGAGCTACCAAGCGGACCTTATAGACCTGTAACTTGAAGCTCCAACAGTACATCAATAGTTGACTAAACTCTTTAATTGCGATATCCACCATCCGTTAACTACCACGCACTTCACTAAAGATTAATAGCTGCACTCTTCGCACTACAGATATATTTCTGTGTCTATTAGAAATAACCAATCAACAGTATGATGACCCTTCAAAAATCGCTCGTAAGTACAGCTAGGCCAATTTATCGTTTTGCCCCTGTAGTTACATCTAACTCTTTAAGTACTACTGATTCCTCTAATGAAAAATAAATCATAGTCCCACCATGACTAAATCCTTCTCGAGCCAAAAGAAGGTGTGGAATCACATTGTTCAAGTCCCGGAATCAGTCCTTAAGGGAGAAATTTATCTACTTACCCCTACTTCGGGGAAGGAGTGAATTCCATCTTGTGTAGCTGAGTTTCCAACTCCCTAATCAGATGAACCTCAAATGGTAGGCTTGTTGAGTTGACGATCTGGCCACTCTCACACATACAAATCAAAGAACCGGCCTCATAGGCAGGAGTTCACAACTCACTCAGGATTAAAGCCATATTACTTATGGTCATCCTAGTGAAATGAAAGCCTCAATTATGAACAACGTTATATAACGAGACTAAATATTTCGTGGTCTGTTCTTATACAAATTCTTTTGTATAGAGTATCCCCACCCACATGTCTAATACATGAATGATCAGGATCAGATCATTTGTAGCATTTCATTTGTAATACCTACAAAGCGGGCCACACTCATAGTGTCACCAGGATAAGGTATCCCTCCTTTATCCATATACTACAAACTATTTAGGTTATCACTTAAAGCACGATCCATTTGTATGTCTCCACATACATGCTTAAGTTACAACGATAACCATGGATCTTAGTTTATTGGTTTGCAGTTAATGCAACTAAAATATCTCACATTTTATAGACTGAAGTGAATAAAATATCATATATTATAAATCACAATGTGTTTGTTCATATATGTGTTTACAAACTATAAGACCCTACGAGATTAGGGCATTAACCCCAACAGTATAAGTGTTATACTATTGTAATAAAGTATGTTTAGCCAAACAATTATTGCTTATTTACTTGGCTTTGAAAGTATCTAAGAGATAAGGTTCAAATGGGCAATAGGTATCACAAAAGAGTGGTATCTACCATCTTCACGTCTTCTCTTCTTCCCGGTTTGAGAGGTGGGCTCAGGAGAGGGTATGACAGAAGAAAAGGAAATTGTTATCAAAAGAATAAGAAAGCAATAATTGAAAATGTTCTAAATGATGTTTTAAACTAAAATTTGAGCATTTGTATGTTATTACCCACTTTAAAAGTCTCTCCTGTTCGAATTGAGCGAGCATCGAGTGGGGAAGCATCGAGTGGGGGAGCATCGAGTGGGTTTTTTTTTTTGCGACAGATCTGGGCGAGCATCAAGTTCTTCACAGTGGTGGAGTTCTGGATCGGATCGAGGACCGGATCAAGACTTGAATCGAGTTTGATTGAGGATCAAGTTCTGGATCGGATTGAGTTATGAACCAAATCGAGTTTTTCACAGTGGGGACGAGTTCTTCACAGTGGGGATCAATGATCAAGTTTTGGACCGGATCGAGGATCAAGTTCTAGACTGGATTGAGTTATTCAGTGGAGATGAGTTCTTCACAGTGGGGATTGAGGATCGAGTTTTGGACCGGATTAAGAATCGAGTTCTAGCAAATACAATTTATGGTATGCAGAGGTCATTCTCTCCATCATTGTAGTTAACTTTATGGCCCATCCTACCTTTGAGCTTTAACCTCGATAAAAAGATATAAAAATGAAGACATTCTGCTGCAACCCTCAAAACATTCTATCACAAGAACCCATAAATCTTGTTGAACTTTTGTTATGTTTAACATCATCAAAAAAATGAAATGAATTAGGAGAAGTGGAAGAAATTTTCCTCTGAAAATAATTGAAAATTAAGTATTACCACGATTTGAAAAGTTCTAAAGATGTTCAACTAAAATAGCCACCATGCCTATGAATCTAGAGGTATAGTTCCATGAATAATATAAAAAAATCAAACAAAGAATAGAGCATTTAAGACATAAATATCTAATTTATATATATATATATATATATATATATATAAAACCTAATAATTTGTATGGTAGAAGAAGAGCCACGGACCTTTTCCTTTAGTTAGATTTGAATCGAGGTTTCTTGAAAATCAAGGCGATGATGAGGGTGTCGTCATCGCTTTGCACTTCTTCTTCTGCGATTTCGCCAGGAAATTTGGGAGCGATGGAGCATGGTCGGGCTTCTAACAATGAAAGTTTAGGTTTTTAGAGGAAGAAGGTTTGGTTTTTGTGTGAAAAGATAAGAAAAGGAAAGGAAAGATGCGAAAGGAAAAACAAACTCTTCTACATACTGATTGAGCTTTATGCCCGTTGCTTCCAAAATTTGAACCTCCCAAATTTCATTTTTTAACAATTGAGCGCTTTTTTTATGTGTGAGATTTCATAGCCTATTTTCTGAAAGGCTATCTACCAAATCTATGATAACTCCTATTTCTTGTGGTGTTTAATGGAGCTTTGAGGACCTGATCTCTAACAAAATGAAAGTCGATTTCAATATGTTTTGTCCGAGCATGAAAGACCAGATTGGTAGCTAATACTCCGAGACTAAGATTGTCACACCACAGAATTGGCTTAGTGGAAGATCGCATACCCATTTCATCGAGTAATTGTTGTAGCCATATAATTTCGAATGAGATGTGAGCGAAGGCTCGATATTCAGACTGGGTGCTAGATCTTGCAACTGTCATTTGCTTCTTTGATGACCATGAGAAAAGATTATTGCCCACGAAGACACAATAAGCAATAATTGACTTATGATTGTCCAAATTAGAGGCCCAGTTGGCATCAAAGAAAGCTTTGACATTTAGATAAACTATTGGTTGAAAAATAATTCCAAAATACTAAGTGCCCACTGATGTAGCGAAGGACACATTTCGTGGCTTGCCAATGAGCACCGATTGGTTTTTGTAGGAACTGACTCAAGTAGTTGATGACATATTCAATGTCCGATCGAGTATTGGTTAGATATTGTAAGGCACCAATAGTACTTCTGTATATAAATGGATCATCAAGAAGTATGCCATCAACTTTGGATAGATGTTTCGCTTGAGCATTGATGCGTGAAATTATGATGCAATGGTGTGAGTATGCAATGATGTGTGTGTTATACGATGAACATGCAAGTTTTCCTAACAAAGCCCGAGTATAAGCCTTCTTAGGTTTTCTGGTAAGTCCAGGGTCGAACAAAGGGACTACTAAGTAGATATGCGACAAACTCTTTGATTCTATTACGGTGGTGAAAAAAAAGTGGATAGTGTTTTGTTTTAGATTTTTCCTATGCGACAGAGTTGACCGCGGAGTGAGGAAAGTGTAGAGTTACAATAAGTATGCAATGAAGGGGTTGAAAAGGGGTTTAGCTAACATTTCCCAAGATTGTGCACAAGTTATGCGATCAAGCTATACACAAATAACAGTACTACATTTCTCAATGCAAAATGCCATAATTCCTAATTCTAGGACGCATGCGATGTATATGCAAAAACTGTCGATAGAACTTATGTCTAAGTCTATATTCTTGCTTATGCGATCTAACACACATAAGACAAGGTGACCACATACAACCATATCCTATTTCTAGGGCACATGCGATGTGTAAATAGCAATAGAACTTATGTCTAAGTTTTTACTCTTGCTTATGCGATTCTAATCTGACTCTCCCAAGCCTAAATTTTGTCTTTAGACTACTCTCCCAAGTATGTCCAAAGGGTGAATGATGCATACATAAGACAAGATGATCGCATAAGATGTAAATCTTAAGTCATGCTAGCTAAGTACTTCTCAACCCATTCAGAAATTTAGCTACTCATGCATGGTGTGGAGAGATTGAACATGAATTGAAATGAAGTTTCCATTTTCTGCAATTAAAGTACTGAATACAAAATAACAAATGGATTTGAGAGACAATAAGCCCGATAAGCAATGTCTTGCTTCCCGTGGCCTTTTACACTGCTCTTTATCACTTCAACTCTGTTGTAAATGTGGATTCTTACTCTCGCAAGGGTTGGCCCTCTCTCCTTTGTATTGCTTTCCGGTAGTCTCTCAATCTGTCCGAGAGCGATTTCTCTCACCTTCGCTTCGTCTCCTTGCTCTCTCCGTCCTCTATGTATATGTATATGTACGTGTGTGAATCGATCCCCTCCCTTTCTCTCTGGCGGCATTCAGTATTTATAGATTTCAAGGTGAAGCAGCTTTTCCTGGCAATTATTGCAATGATGGGCGGCATTAAGTTCCCTACTCTGTTGCGCCATTAAAAGTCACTGAAAGTTCAATGTACTTGCTATAATGCGGCTTTTAACGGCTTGTCAACTGAATGCGGAATCGACCATTATCAGCATTACGTCCCATCATGATTTATTATGTTGTCGCCTTGATGCGAGGTCTTTATGCTATCACTTTTTTAAGAAACTTCTCATGATCGCATGACTTGCGATTACAACTTCAAGTGCGTTGTCGCATTGTGCCTTTGGACCGCAATTTCATAAGTGCCATCGCATTGTACCTGCACAAAATAGATAAATTAACTGCTTTTATGCGATGAGCACTCACGATCACAATTCCTTTTATTTTGGTGCTTTCAGACATGATATTGCCTATTTTACCATCACATTCTCTCATTATTTTACTTATTTGAGCTGTAATAACTTGTATTTCTACCAGTTATTAAGCACAAAGAGATATCGTGGGCTTCAGATCAGAAAGCTGCAGTTTATGAAACATATCATCAACATACTTTGCTTGGTTGATTAAAAGACCGTTTTCAAGGTTGTGAGCCTATATTCCTAGAAAGTATCAAAGTTATCAAAGATATTTTAAAGCAGACTATTTGTCTAGCATTAGAATCAGTCGATTAATTCTACCTGGGTCGTACTTATACATAGAAGACGGAGATGAGCTAGGAGATGAAGAAATCAAGAGATCAAGAGACTGCCGGAAAGCGCTACAAAAAAGAGAGAGGGCCAACACTTGCGAGGGCAAGAATATTCATCTGGACAGAGTTGGAGTGAAAAAAACAGTGTAAAAGGCCACAGGAAGCATGACATTGCTTACCGGGCTTCTTATCTCGAAATTCCATTTGTTATTTTGTATTCAGCACTTTATTTATGGAAAAATGGAAATCTCATTTCAATCTATGTTCAATCTCTCCACACTTTACATGAATAACTAAATTTCTGAATGGGTTGATAAGTACTTGGCTAGCATGACCTAAGATTTACATTTTATGCGATCATCTTGTCTTATGTTTGCATCATTCACCCTTTAGAGATACTTGAAAGAGTAGTCTAAAGATAAAATCTAGACTTGAGAGAGTAAGATTAGAATCTAGGCTTGAGAGAGTCAGATTAGAACCGCATAAGCAAGAAATAGAAACTTAGACATAAGTTTTATCGCTATTTACACATCGCATGCACCCTAGAAATAGGATATGATTATATGCAGTCACCTTGTTTTATCTGTGCAACATTCATCATCGCATAGGCAAGAATAGAGGCTTAGACATAAGTCCTATCGACTTTTTTGTATACATCGCATGCGTCCTAGAAATAGGAATTATGGCATTTTCATTGAGAGATGACGTGTTGTTGTTTGAGTGTAGCATGATCGCATAACTTGTAAGTAATCTTAGGCAGTGTTAGCTAAACCCCTCCTCAACTCGTTCATCGCATACTCATTGTAACTCTTGATTTCATCAACTCTTCATTTGAACTCCGTCGCATAGGAAATATTCTTAATCAAAACACCATTCAACTTATTTGTTTTCACCACCATAAGAGAATCAAAGTAACTGTTGCATATTTACACAGTAGTCCCTATGTTCGACCCTGGACTTACCAGGAAACCTAGTGAGGTTTATACTTGGGTCTTATTAGGAAAACTTGTATGTTCAACATATAACACATCACCACAAACTCACACCATAAACGCATCACAATTCATAACGCATCAAGTTTTTAGCGTCGTTGTTAGGGACTACGGCAGTGTATATTACACTAACAGTAAACCTTTTGATTTTCTTTGCAGCTTTTGACCTCTGTGCACTGCCATTCCTTTGGTAAGTGAAGAAAAAGGCGTCGCATGATCGAAGGACACATTCCTGAGCCCAACTACGATCCAGAGATTGAAAGAAGGTTCCGAAGAAGATAGAGAAACAACTACCGACAACAACAAGAAAGAAATCCCAGAATGGCGGAACAATCGGAAGAAAGAGCCGCAAATGCAAACAACATCATGGCAAACCCCATTTTCCTGGCAAATGAATGCAATAGACCCATCTGGGACTATGCATCACCTAACCTATATGATTTCTCCCTAGGAATCATGAGGCCAGCTTTAGATGGATCAAGGTTTGAGATGAAGCCGATTATGTTACAGATGATCCAGACAGCTAGATAGTTTGGTGGCGTGGCGAGGATTCATACGCCCATCTTCGGAGTTTCATTGAAATCTGTAACACTTTTGTGTTCCCAAATATCTCATGAGTTCGATTCGCACTTTTCCCATTTCGTTATGCGATCAAGCAAGGAAATGGGCATATTCCCCCGAACCAGGGGAGATAACTTCGTGGGAACAAGTTGTCAAGAAGTTCATGAACAAATAATTCCCTCCTACAGAGAATGCAAGAAGAAGGAAGTTAATTACAAATTTTGAACAAGAAATAGACGAATCGCTCAGCGACGCGTGGGTGAGGTTTAAGAAATTAGTGCATGATTGTCCGCAGAACGGATTACCAGACTGCCTCCAGATAGAGATATTCTACCATGGCCTAAATCCTTCATCACAGACAGCTGCCAATGTGGCAGCAGCTGGTGGTCTGCTTGATAAAACTTATGATGAGGCAAAGAATATCATTGATCGCATATCAAAGAATCATGAAGATTGGCAAGAGAGCAATCAAAGAATAAAACTTCGAGAAGGTAACGCAAACAATGGGGCCATCATATCTCTACATAATCAAATGAATGCGATGATTGATCTGTTACAGGGTATCACAATCAACAACCCTGGAACGCAAAAAGGGCAGGTTAACGCAATTGAACAGACGAGCACGAGTTGTGCTACTTGTGGAGAATCGCATCCGATTGAAGAATGTCCAAGGAACCCGCAGTCAGTCTATTTTGTAAAGAACAACCCTTTCTCTAATACATACAACCCCGGGTGGAGAAACCACCCCAATTTAGCTTGGAAAAATACCCAACAACAAAGTTACCAACCTATGGCGCAAAAAGAAGGACCGCCAGGATTTTTCCAACGAACGAACAATCAACCGCAACATCAAGCCAGCAGCTCGCAAGCACCACCGCCACATCCTCTCTAGAGAACCTACTAAAATAGTACATTGAAAAGAACGAGACGATCCTTCAGAACCAAGAGACTTCCATCCGTAATCTAGAGATCCAAATAGGACAAATTGCGGGAGAGCTGAGAAATAAACCATAAGGGATGTTTCCAAACTCAACTGAGCTCCCTCGTAACCCGGGGAACACAAGGAAGGAGCAATGTCAAGTAGTTACCTTGCGAAGTGGAAAGACGACAGTGAAAGAAAAGAAGGAGTGGAGTAGGACAAATCCAATTGCGATGGAATCCAAAACCCGTTGACGCAAAATGAATCAGAAGAGCTTGAGACAATGGAACCGAAAGTTGCATCCATCTCTAAGCCTATTGAACATGGAAAAGTGAAGGTACAACTACCACCATTCCCGCAAAGACTGAAGAAGAAGAAAATGATGAAGTTCAGTATCATCACTTCATGGAAATGTTAAAACAGCTACACATCAACATTCCATTTACAGAAGTGATAGAACAAATGCCGAAATATGCTACGTTTTTTAAGGAAATGGTGTCAAAGAAAAGAAGCACGGGAAAGTTCGCAACGGTGGCGCTAACGCAAAAGTCAAACACCATAATCCCACCAAAGATGCGCGACCTAGTAAGCTTTACGATACCCTGCTCAATTGGCGGGATCTATATCGGGCAAGCGCTATGCGACCTTAGGGCCAGTATAAATTTAATGCCCCTTTCAATCTCCAAACAATTGAATGTGGGGCAGCTGACGCTTACGACGGTGACTCTCTAGCTTTTGGACAGGTCCCTAATTCACCCTGAGGGAAAGTTGAAGGATGTCCTGGTCACAATTGATAAATTCAGTCTACCGGCAAACTTCATCATTCTTGACTATGAGGCGAACAAAGATGTACCCATCATATTGGGACGACCATTTTTATCTATTGGTCGTGCTCAAATTGATGTGTACAAAGGAGAGATCACGATGAGTATAAATGGGAAGAAGCTCCAGTTTAACATCATCAAAGCCATGAAGTATCCAGAAAATGAAGACCTATCCGATTCTGACAACGAACACAGTTGCAATAAAGAAGTAGAGTCTGAAGAAGAAGATGAAAGAGAGGATGCGACCGCATCTGCGGAAACATGCCATGTGATCACAGAGATGCTAACAGTGAAGAAAAATTGAATTTGAATGAAGAGAGAAAAAAACAAAACCCTTCCTTAGAACAACCACCTACTGTGGAGATGAAAACTCTGCCAAGTCATCTGAAGTATGTTTTCCTTGGGCAAAATGAAACCTTGTCGGTGATAATTTCCTCTCTGCTACAAGAAGAACAAGAAAATGTGCTACTCAGAATCCTGAAGAAGTACATAAAAGCAATCGGGTGAACGCTAGCTGATATAAGAGGAATTAGCCTAACATACTACATGCACAGAATACGTCTCGAAGAAAACCAAAAAAAGTCTATCGAACCTCAGCGCAGACTGAACCCTACGATGAAGGAGGGTGTGAAAAAAGATATCATTAAATGGTTGGACGTAGGCATCATAAACCCAATCGCCGACAGCATGTAGGTAAGCCTCGTGCAATGCGTTCCCAAGAAGGGAGGAATGACGATAGTCCCGAACGCAAATAATGAGCTAATACCAATGAGGATCGTCACTGGCTGGCGGATTTGTATGGACTACTGAAAGCTCAATCCAGCGATGAAGAAGAACCATTTCCCTTTGCATTTTATTGATCAGATGCTAGATTGACTAGCAGGAAATGATTACTTCTGTTTTCTTGATGGGTATACGGGCTACAACCAAATAATGATCGCACCTGAAGACCAAGAAAATACTACATCCACCTACCCATACGAAACATTTGCTTTTTGCCGCATGTCGTTCGGATTATGCTATGCGTCGAGCACATTTTAGAGGTGCATGATGGCTATCTTCTCCGAGTATCTTGAGGATTCAGTGGAAATTGTTTATGGACGACTTCTCAGTTTATGGGCAAACATATGAAGTCTGTCTGAACAACTTGGAGAAGATATTAAAAAGATGCAAAGAGACAAATCTGGTGTTGAATTGGGAGAAATGCCATTTCATGGTGAATGAAGGAATTGTGCTTGGGCACAAGGTTTCCAAGGAATAGCTGCAGGTGGATAAAGCGAAAATTGAAACCATTGAAAAACTTCCACCTCTAGCAAATGTGAAGGTTGTAAGAAGTTTCGGGACATGCAGGATTTTACCTTAGTTTTGTGAAGGACTTCTCGAAGATAGCTCGACCATTGAGTGTGTTGCTAGAGGCTGACAGAACTTTTAACTTTGATACACATTGCCTCAACGCATTTAAAGTACTAAAGAACGCATTAATTACCACGCCTATTTTAATCGCACCTGACTGGACAAATCCATTCGAGCTAATGTGCGATGCAAGCGGTTATGCGATGGGAGCAATATTAGCACAGAAGGAAAAGACAATGCTACACCTCATCGCATATGCGAGTAGAACATTGAACTCCGCCCAGGAAAACTACACTATCACAGAAAAGGAGCTTCTTGTGGTGATCTTGGCGCTCAAAAAATTCAGAGCTTACTTGCTGGGATCCAAAGTGATAGTTCACACCGACCACTTGGCAATAAAATATTTAATGACTAAAAAAGATGCAAAGTCGAGGCTAATTCGATGGGTTATCCTTCTCCAAGAATTCAACATGGAAATAATTGACCGCAAGGGGACGGAGAACCAGGTTGCAGACCACCTATCGAGATTAGAGAATCTGGAAGTAGACCGCATTCAGTCGAAGGTGACACATCCTTTCCAGATGAGCAGCTGTTCAAACTTGAAGAATTATCATGGTACGTAGATGTTGTCAATTATCTGGTCTACGAGCAATTTCCAGAAAATTACACAGCCCACCAAAAGAGGTAGCTTATGCATGAATGTAAAACCTACTACTGAGACGAGCTAAATCTTTACAAGAGGGGGTCAGACCAGATCTTGCAACTATGTATGCCAGAGACTGCTTATCAGCGCATACTTTCCCAATGCCATTATCATCTTATGGCGAACATTTCGGAGGTCAACGCACAACATCAAAAGTGTTACAAAGTGAGTAGTATTGGCCAACTTTATTCAAGGATGCACAAGACTATTCTATGAAAGGCGACAAGTGCCAACGCACGGTAAACATTTCATGGAAGAATGCGATGCTGATGAATATTATATTGGAATTAGAATTCTTCGACGTGTGAGGCATAGACTTCATAGGACCATTTCTGCCATCAAATGGTCACAAGTACATTCTATTGGCCATCGATTATGTCTCCAAGTGGGTTGAAGCTGTATCATGCATCACAAATGATGCAGCGATAGTCTCCAGATTCTTGCGAAGAAACATCTTCACTCTTTTTTGCACCCCACATACCATAATAAGTGATGAAGGCTCCTACTTTGTCAATAGCATCATTAACAAACTGCTGCTCAAGTACAATGTCCATCATAAGGTCACCACTGCATATCATCCCCAGACAAACGGTCAAGCCGAGGTGTCTAACAAGGAAATCAAGCTGATTCTAGAAAAAGTGGTGAATCCCTCATGAAAGGATTGGGCCATGAAGCTTGACGATGCCTTGTGGGCATATAGAACTGCCTATAAAACACCTATAGGCATGTCCCCGTATGCATTGGTATTTGGGAAGGCCTGTCATTTACCGCTGGAATTAGAGCACAAGGATTGTGGGCAGTGAAAAAGCTCAATTTTGTTTGAAGACTGCAGGGAAGGAGAGAAAGCTTCAGTTGCTCGAGTTAGACAAATGGAGAATTCAAGCATATGAAAATGCCAAGATCTACAAGGAACATGCAAAGCATTGGCATGACAAACGATTGTGAAAGAAGAATCTCCAGGTTGGTCAGAAGGTCTTGCTATTCAACTCTAGGCTATGACTCTTCTCGGGAAAATTAAAATCACTTTGGCCGGACCATTTATAATTAAAGAAGTATTCCCGCAAGGTCCGGTCGAATTAACTAATGAAGAACGGACCAACGCATTCAAGGTCAACGGGCAAAGAGTCAAGATGTAACATGGAGGAAACTTTTATCGCGAGAAAACCATCGTGGACTTGAGGAATCCTGACTGACGAAGAAACAAGCGGTCCTAGTGTCGATATGCGACACAAATGCATTAGGGACGCATTTTTTTTAGTGTTCTTTTAATATCTTTCTTTCATGAACTTACCTTACTTTTTGTATAACCACTACTTTTTAGAATTTCCAACTCTGTCTTTCATACTTTTTACCCTCTCGATATTTAGCCATGTGATAACCTAAAAACACGCGACCAGTTCGATCAGCCAATCGCAATCGAGGAATAGGCCCACCACAAGCAAGGATGCGATCACAGATGATAGGGCCAACAGAGCAAAATTGGGAGTTGTATCTTTCTTTGACTCTTTTATTCCAAATTTTGCACTTCTCACATCTCATTTTAATATTGCTAAATTTTATTATTGCATCCTCTTTAGTTTGACACGATCATTGAATGTTGATTACTTTATTTAGTCAAGCATTCTTCCCCGTACTAATTATGATTTCAATGATGAAATTCATGCCTTTATTTCTTACCGCATGTACTAGAGTCAACTTAATTTTAGGATAGTCAATTCATGAAACATTTCTAAAAGTTAGCGGTCCACAAGCTTTCCTTCAAAATGATTTTTTACGAAACTTCCTAGGAGCATCGCATGAGTTATTTCAGTCTATAAACAATGAGGATATTACTATGTATAAATTTGGGGGTGCTAGTATTTATTTTTAACCTTGCTACTTTTAGAGATTTAAAAAAAAAAATTAACGTTGAAATCAGATCCTGCTCGTAGTTAGATGGCCGCATGACATCCATGGGAGCAAGCCAAAACGAAGGTAGGAATCGTGATCAACACATAAATCAAGTGATCGCAACTCCGTTGCCAAATAAAGAAATGGGCATGAGTTTAGACTGAGAAAGAGCGTTTCTCGTAGTTGGATGCTCGCATGACACCCGTGGGGGCAAGCCAAAATGAAGGCTGGGCACTTGGATCAGCGCAAGATCACAAAAAGAATATCTAAATCGTGCAAAGGTAAAAATCACTTGAAAACACCCCAGTTGGAGAAAGTTTGAAATAAATCATGCGATGTCCTGGAAATATGTAAAGTTTTTTTTAAGGTTAAACTTGTGGTCCCTAAGTATTAGAAATAATTTAGAAAGAGACTATGATAGAAATTAAGAAGACATTGGTTCATAAAATTTGAATAAGGCACCTCGAGAAGTCTAGGTAGGGTAAAAGCGGTTGACTTTTTAAAGAAAATCTTTAATTTATGCTTAAGGACAAGCATTGTTTTAAATTTGGGGGTGTGATAACGGGTAGAAATACACGTTATTACAACTCAAATAAGTAAAACAATGATAGAATGCGATGGTAAAAATAAGCAATATCATGTCCAAAAGTGCTAAACTGAAGAAATTGCAAACGCATGCGCCATCGCATAAAAGCAGTTAATTTACTTATTTTGTGCAGGAAAAATGCGTTGGCGCAAGAGAAAATGCAATCCAAAGGAATTAGGCGTCAGCGCGCATGAAGGTTGCGATCGCAATGTCATACGATCGTATGCGATCATGAGAAGTTACTAAAAAAAGGTAGCCGCATAAAGACTGTGCATCAAGGTGACAGCATAATAAATCATGACGGGACAGAAAGCTGATGACGGTCGAATCTAAATTTAGTTGACAAGCCGTTAAAGCCAAACTATCGCAAGTACACTCAACTTTCGATGACCATTAATCGGTGCATCAGAGTAGGGAATTTAATGACCGCCCATCATTACAATCATTAGAAAGAAAGGTTGCTTTACCTTGAGCTCTATAAATACCGAAGGCCACCAGTGTAAAAGGGGTTAACAAGTTAGATCATATACAAGTTAAAGAGTCGTTAGTCTGTTCACGTACATACTCATACTTATACTTAGAAGACGAAGACGAGCTAGGAGACGAAGAAGCCAAGAGATCATTCTCGGACAGATCGAGAGACTGCTGAAAAGCGCTACAAAAGGGAGAGAGGGCCAACACTTGTGAGAGCAAGAATATTCATTTGGAAAGAGTTGGAGTGAAAAAGACAGTGTAAAAGGCCATGGGAAGCAAGATATTGCTTACCGGGTTTTTTATCTCTAAATTCCGTTTGTTATTTTGTATTCAGCACTTTATTTATAGAGAATGGAAATCTCATTTCAATCTATGTTCAATCTCTCCACACTTCACATGTGTAGCTAAATTTATGAATGAGTTGAGAAGTACTTAGCTAACATGACCTAAGATTTACATTTTATGCAATCATCTTGAGTTATATATGTGTCATTCACCCTTTAGAGATACTTCAGAGAGTAGTCTAAAGATAGAATCTAGACTTGAGAGAGTCAAATTAGAATCTAGGCTTGAGAGAGTCCGATTAGAACTGCATAAGCAAGAAATAGAAACTTAGACATAAGTTTTATCGCTATTTACACATCGCATGCACCCTAGAAATAGGATATGATTATATGTGGTGACCTTGTTTTATGTGTGCAACATTCATCATCGCATAGGCAAGAATAGAGGCTTAGACATAAGTACTATTGGCTTTTTCGTATACATCGCATGCGTCCTAGAAACAGGAATTATGGCATTTGCATTGAGAGATGACGTGTTGTTGTTTGTGTGTAGCATGATCACATAATGATGCGTTATTTTATGTGATGAAATAATGGAATGAAATACGGTGATGGAAATACATTGAGCAATAAGTTTTTTCAGCAGAATCCAATAGCAAATCATCTCTCAACGTAAATGCTACGACTTCTAGTGCTAGAACACATGCGATATATGCGATGAGTCTATAGAACCTACACATAAGCCTCTATTCTTATTTATGCGATGACAACATGACACACACACAAATAAGGCGACCACATAATATCATAACCTATCTTTAGGGTGCATGCGATGCATGTTGGAAAACAGAACTTATCTCTAAGTCCCTATCTCTCACTTATGCAGATCTAATCTCGCTCTCTCGAGTCTAGATTCTAACCTAGCTCTCTCAAGTCTTGGGTTCTTTCTTTAGACTCTCTCTCGAGTAGCTCTAAAGGGATGTTGGGCACAACATAAAACAAGATAATCGCATGCAAGGAAGATCCTAGGTCATGTTAGCTTAGTTCTTCTCAGCCCATTCGATAAATTTAGCTACTCATGCGTGCTTTTAAGAGAGTGAACAGATGTAGATAAGTAAGTTCCATTTTATAGATATAGAGTTGAAATACAAAATACAATGCAAGATGAGAATAAAGAGCCTGGTAGCAATCTCTTGCTTCCCAAGGCTTTTACACTGTCTTTTCTACTCTGTTCAAAAGATAGTTTCGCTCTCGTGAGAGTTGGCCCTCTCTCTGCTTTTCCACACCTCTGAGTTCTCTCTCAAGCTGACCAGAGTGATCTGCCCGCGTCTCTTCCCTTCTCTCACTCCGCCTTCTAAGTAAAAAGGAAAACTATGAAGAAGGCTATTCTATCTAAAGGAAAATTCTCTAACTATCCGAACTCCTTTACTGAAGGTTGCCTTCGGTATTTATAGAGCTTCTCTCTTATAATTGCACTGATGAGATGGCATTAATTCTCTGTCTAATGCGCCGAATATTTGTCACCGAAAAGTTGAATGTACTTGCTACAATAGTTCGTTAGCGGCTTGTCAACTTAATTCGGACTCAACCGTCATCAGCTTTCTGTCCCATCGTGATTTATTATGTTTTTCATCTAGAAGCGCCCAACAAGTTGCGCTAGCTCTATGCGGCAATCCTTCTTGAGCAAATACTTGTGAGTGTAAATCACCGCTAAGCCTTGCGGTACTGCTACGTACGACCGTTGATTTCTTGTGATTGCATTTTCCGCCTTGTGTCAACGCATATTCTGCACAAAACTACACAAGTTAATTGTTTTCATGCGATGGACGCATGTGACCACAATATTATGTACTTAATGCTTTTTGGACACAGTTTTATATATTTTATCAACACAAACCTTCATTGTTTAATAACATAGCACTATAATAACGTACATTATGCCCGTTATCATACCCCCCAAATTTAAACAATCCTTGTCCTCAAGCATAAGCTAAAGATTTCCTTTAGAAAGTCGACCACAATCTCTTTTCCTAGATTTCTCAAGGATACTTCATCCAAATCCTGTACATCAAAATTTCCTTAATTCTTATTCAAGTCTCTTCTTAAAATATTTCTAAAATCTAGGGACCGCAAGTTTAACCTTCAAAAGAACTTTACTAGATTCTAGGATATCACATGATTTATTTAAAAAAAAAACACTTTTTCACTAGGGTGTTAAATGATTTTTATCCTTGCATATTTTTTACATTATTATTTTTCTCTGACCTCGTGCTGATCCAAGTGTCTTGCCTTCATTTTGGCTTTCCCCCACGTGTGTCATGCGGACATCTAACTACGAGCAAGGGCTCTTTCTCAGACTAAACTCATACCTACTCAGCAGCAGAGTTGCGGTCATTTATTTATGCGTTGATCACGATTCCTACCTTTGTTTTGGCTTGCCTCCACATGTGTCATGCGGACATCTAACTATAAGTAGGATCCGATCGCAATGTTATGATTTTTTTTTTATAGGGCTAAAAATAGCAAGGTCAGAAATAAATACCTCACCTCCAAATTTAAAATACGACAATGTCCTCATTGCCAAAACATTGAAAGAAGTCATGCCATGTTCTTAGGAAGTTTGCTAAAGGATCAGTTTGAAAGAAAGCTCGTAGACCACTAACTTATAGTTTGCTAAAGGATCAGTTTGAAAGAAAGCCCGTAGACCACTAACTTATAGAAATATTTCATGAGGTGACTTTTCTAAGATTAAGTTGACTCTAGTGTATACGAAAAAATAAAAGCATGTGTTTCATCATTGAAATCATAATTGGCAAAAAGAAAGCATGTGGTGGCTTACTAAATTTATCAATGTTAAATGCTTGCGGTAACCAAAGAAGATGCGGTGATAAAATTTTCAAAATTAAAATGCGATGTGATAGTGTAGAATTTGGAATAAAGTGAAGGAAAAATACAACCCCCAAATTTGCACTATCACCGCATTATTTGTTGACGCATCCTGCTTTGCGGCGATCTACTGTCTTTAGATTGTGATGACGAAATAAAGTAGTTGCGTCTTCGTGTAATGCCTTCGAAATCCTTCACCTCGATCGTTGCAAGAAAAACATTGAGAGGATAAAATAATAAAAAAAAAACAGAGTTAACAAAATCTTTTATCGCAATCATTCAGCACGATCGCATTTTTTTTTTTAGATAAGTAAACGGATAGCGAAATGAAAATACTAAGGAGTAGAGATAAGTTGAAGATTTTAGGATTCCAACGGGTACTTCACAAACTTGAATCCCTGACGAATTTAGATCGCTTGATAGCGCAGGGACCACCCACTTCTTTCTCATTCAAAGCTTCTCAGGTCCATGGAGTCGACTTGGCGATGCCATCCTTCTCCGCGATACACTTTCACTCGTTGCCCATTAACTTTGAATATATTGGTTCCATCATCATTAGATAACTCGACCGCGAAATGCAAGGATACCTTTCTGACTATGAATGGTCCGGACTAACGTGACTTTAATTTCTCAGGGAAGAGCCGTAGTCGTGAGTTAAATAGTAAGACCTTCTGCCCGACTTGAAAGTTTTTGTCGCATATGTGTTTTTCGTGCCAGCGCTTTGCGCGCTCCTTGTAAATCTTTGCATTCTCATATGCGTTAATTCTTCATTCCTCCAGCTCGACCAATTGAAGTTTTCTCGCTTCTCTTGTTGACTTTAAGTCAAAGTTTAGCTTCTTCACCGCCCATAGAGCTTTGTGTTCCAACTCCAGTGGCAAATGGCATGTCTTACCAAATACCAATGCATATGGGGACATACCTATGAGTGTCTTATAGGTAGTCTAGTATGCCCACAACGCATCGTTGAGCTTTGTTGCCCAATCCTTTCGTTAAGGCTTTACCACCTTCTCCAGTATCGGCTTGATCTCCCAGTTGGACACTTCGGCCTGACCATTCGTCTGCAGATGGTATGCGGTAGCCACTTTATGGAGGATATTATATTTGCATAGCAATTCTTTGACAGTGTGATTGACAAAGTGGAAGCCTTCGTCACTTATTATGGCACCTGGAGTGCCAAAACGAGTGAAAATGTTTTTCTTCAAGAATTTAGAGTCAACCGTCGCATTGCTTGCGGTGCATGCCACTACTTCTACCTACTTGGACATGTAGTTGACGGCTAACAAAATATAATTTTTACCATTCAATGGTGGGAATGGTCCCATGAAATCGATGCCCCAGACGTCAAACAACTCTAGTTCCAAAATGGTGTTCATAGGCGTCGCATGTTTCCATGAAATGTTACCTGTACGTTGGCACCGGTCACACTTCATCACGTAGTCAATTGCATCCTTAAATAGTGTTGGCCAAAAGAATCCACTTTGTAATACTTTAGCTACAGTGCGCTGTCCTCCAAAGTGCCCACCATATGGTGAATCATGAAGTTGCGATAATATGCGTTGTTGAGCAGCATTCCGTACACATAATCACAGAATCTAGTCTGCCCCCTTCTTATACAGATTTGGCTCATCCCAAAAATATGATGTGCATTCGTGCTTGAGCCTCTTCTTTTGGTGGTCGGTATAATCTTCGAAAAATTGCTCACAAACCAAATAATTTACCACGTCTGCGTACCATGGCAATTCTTCAATATGAAACAGCTACTCGTCTGGGAACTCCACACTCACCTCTGACTGATTGCGGTCAACCTCTGGGTTTTTCAATCTGGATAAGTGATCCGCAGCTTGGTTCTCCCTCCCCTTGCGATCAATTATTTCTATATCAAATTCCTAGAGGAGGAGAACCCATCTGATCAACCTTGGCTTCGCGTCTTTTTTGTCATTAAATATTTTATCGCCGAATAGTCAATGTGGATGAATACTTTTGTTCCCAGCAAATATGCTCTAAATTTCTCCAACGTAAAAATTACTGCAAGTAGCTCTTTTTATGTGGTGGTATAGTTAGTCTGAGCAGGACTCAAAGTCTTACTCTCATATGCAATGGGATGTAATATTGTTTTTCCATTCTGTGCCAGAGTTGCTCCCATCGCAAACCCGCTTGCATCGCACATTAATTCAAAGGGAAGTGTCCACTCTTATGCAATCAACACGGGTGCGGTCATCAATGCATTCTTCAAAATCCTGAATCATGCGATGTTCCGGAATCGAGTAAAATCCTTTTGAAGGTTAAGCTTGCGATCCCTGGGGCTTAGAAATATTTTAAGAAGTGATTTGAATAAGATTTAAGGAAACTTTTATGTATAGGAGTTAAATGAAGTATTTTTGAGAAATCTAGGAAAAGAATATTGCGGTCGACTTGCTAAAGGAAATCTTTAGCTTATGCTTGAGGACAAGCATTGTTTAAATTTGGGGATGTGATAATGGGCAAAAATGCACGTTATTACAGTGCTAAGTTCTTAAAAAATGCTGGCTTGCGTTGATAAAATATGATTAGATTGTGTCCAAAAAACATTGAAGTCATAACATTGCGGTCATATGAATTCATCGCATAGAAACAGTTGATTTTTGTATTTTTATGTAGAATATGCGTTGACACAAGGCGAAAAGAGCGATCACAAGAAATAAACGGATGAGCGTAGCATTACCGCAAGGCTTTGCGGTGCTTTATGTTCGCAAACATCTGCTCAAGAAGGATTGTCACATGGAGCCGGCGCAACATGATGGGTGCATCTGGGTGAAAGGCATAATTAATCACGATGGGACAGAAAGCTGATGATGGTCGAATCCGAATTAAGTTGACAACTGCTAACGATAACTTACATTCAGCTTTTCGATGACAAATATTCAGTGCATCAGTCAGGAAATTAAAGTCATCCCATCTATGCAATCATAAGAGAGAAGTCGCCCTTCACCCTGAAGCTCTATAGATACCAAAGGCATCCTTCAGAAAAGTGTTTAACCAGTTCAGCTGCTCATGAGTTCACAAGTTCTATTCATAGTTTAGCCCTATTCTTAGATTTTATTTTACCTTAAGGCGGAAGCAAGAGAAGGAGGTTGTGCCGATAGATCGTTCTAGTGAGCTTGAGAGAGCGCCAGAAGCTTCAAGATCAGAGAGAGGGCCAGCTCTTGCGAAAGCAAGAATATCTTTTGAACCGAATAGAGATTGCCAATGTAAAAGCCTCGGTTAGTAAGGGATTGCTACCAGGCTCTCTACCTTTATCTTCCATTGTTATTTTGTATTCAAACTCATTTATAGAAATGGAATTTACTTGTCTATATATGTTCACTCTCTGTTTATCACACATGAGTAGCTAAATCTGTTGAATGGGTTGAGAAGCATTTAGCTAGCACAACTGGGGATCTTCATTCTATGCAATTATCTTGTATTATGTATGCTTCATTCATCCATTAGAGATACTCGGGAAGGTAGTCTAAGGACAGGATCTAGGCTTGGAAAAGCCAGGTTAGAATCTAGGCTCGGGAGAGTGATTAGAACGCATAATCAAGAGATAGGAGCTTAGGAATAAGCATTATTTGCTATTAATGTATCTCATGCATCCTAGAGATAGGATTTCATTGTGTGTAGTCACCTTGCCTTTGTGCATCTTACATCATCGCATAGGAAAAGAGTAGAGACTTAGGAATAAGCTCTATGGACACTTTTGCATTCAACACATGCGTCCTAGACTTAGGAGCACCGCATTTGCATTGGAAAATGACTTGTTGTGCATGGGTGTAGCACGATCGCATAGTCTGATGCATTCCCAAGTAACGCTAGCTAAAGACCTTCTCAACCCATTCATCCGCATACTCAGTGCATCTATCACACAATCAAACTTTCCTCAAATCCACCCCATTTGTCTATTTTTCATTATCACAATCAACAAAACCAAACAACTATTTGAGTTACCGATTACCGCAAAGTCTTCTGAGAAATTACCACCTCAACCTATTTTCCCAAGTCCCTGAGTTCGACCCTGGAATTACCAGGAAATTCAGTGGGGTTTGCACTTGGATTCCACTGAGAAAACTTGATTTTTCAATGCAATTCAATCACCGCATTTCCTCCTTAATTTCACATTATAAAATAACGCATCAGGTTGCGATCGTCTCATCTTCCTTGTTTTTTTTTCTATGATCGCATTGCATGCAAGAATGGATGCGATCGCATCCTCATCTTCATTTTCATCGTCAGGCTTTTCTTCTTCATTCAAACTTTAATCATCGTCAGATTCAATCAGGTCTTCTTCATCAGGACATTTCATGGCACGGATAATGTCAAACTAGAGCTTCTGTCCATTCACGCTCAAGGTGTTCTCTCCTTTATGCACATCAATCTGAGCACGACCTATTGATAAAAATGGTCGCCTCAGGATGATGGGCACATCCTTGTCGGCTTTGTAATCTAAGATGATGAAGCCGGCTGGTAATATAAATTTGTCGATTGTAACCAGCACGTTCTTCATCTTTTCCTCTGGATGCACCAAAGATCTATCTGCTAGTTGGAGAGTCACAGCTATAGGCGCAAGTTGCCCCACATTCAGCTGCTTAAAGATTGACAGAGGCATCAAGTTAATGCTGGCTTCAAGGTCACATAATGCTTGCCCGATGTACAATCCTCCAATGGAGCAAGGTATAGTAAAACTCCCCGGATCGCTCATCTTCGGTGGGATTATTGATTTCGAGCTCTATGTCAAAGCCACCGTGGAAAACTTACCAGTACCTCTCTTCTTGGTCACCATATCCTTAAGAAACTTCGCATATGTGGGCATCTCCTCAATCACTTCAATGAATGGAATATTAATATGCAATTGTTTTAACATAGTCATGAAGCGTTGGTACTGTACCTCGTCATTCTTCTTCTTTCTAAGTCTTTGCAGAAAAGGTGGCAACTATACTCTCACGGTCCTCTATTCTTTTGGCTCTGAGGTGGACGCAATTTCTGGATCTATCGCTTCTTTTTCTCCTTCTTCTTCTCGAGTCACCGCAATCTCAGGATCCAGTGCAATTGGAGTAGTTCGGCTAGGCTTCTTCCTCTCCCCTACCACAGTCTTTCCACTTCGCAATGTCACGACTTGACATTGCTCTTTACCTGTTCCCCTGGGTTGCGTGGGAGTTCTGTTGAACTCGGTAGGGCACCTTGCGGTCTGTTCTTGAGTTCACTTGCAATCTGGCCCATCTGTAATTCCAGGTTGCGGATGGACGTTGCCTGGTTTTGAAGCACAGTTTCGTTCTTCTCGATATACTACTTCAACAAACTTTCCAAGAAGGAAGATTACGGCAGTTGTGAACTGCTGGCTTGACTACTCGTCTCACCGTTGTTTCACGGGAAAAATTCGGGTGGCCCTTCTTTTTGCGCCACTGATTGGAAATTTTGTTGCTGATTTTTCCATGCAAAGTTAGGGTGGTTTCTCCACCCAAGGTTGTAGCTGTTAGAGAATGGATTATTTTTCACAAAATAAATAGACTGTGGGTTCTGCGGGCATTCTTCCATTGAGTGTCCTTCACCGCAAGCCGTACACCTTACGGCAGTCTGGTTAATTGCGTTTATTTGCCCACTATGCAGTGTTGGGCTGTTGATTACGATTCCATGAATTAGGTTAATCATCGCAGTCATCTGACTCTGAAGTGATGCGATAGCACCATTGTTTGTGTCATTATCCTTTATTCTCAGTCTCTGATCACTCTCTCTTCAGTCCTCGTGATTTTTAGAGATGCGATCGAGGATGTTCTTAGCCTCATCACATGCTTTGTCTAACAAACCACCAGCAGCTACCGCATTGGCAGCAGTCTGCGAAGCGGGATTTAACCATGATAAAAGATCTCCATTTGCAAGCAGTCTAGTAATTTGTTGTGTGGACAGTCCCTTACCAGCCTTTTAAACCTCGCCCAGGCATCGTTGAGCGGTTCATCCATGACTTGTTCAAAATTGCTATTAGTTTCCTTCTCCTAGCGTTCTCAGTGGGTGGGAAATATTTCTTCATAAACTTCTCTACGACTTGTTCCCAGGAAGTGATCTCCCTCGGTTAGAGAGAATACGCCCATTTTCGTGCCTCATCACACAGAGAAATGGAAACAGAGTTAGTCGAACTTCTTTGGTAGAGATGTTTAGGAACACAAAAGTGTTGTAGATTTCTATGAAGCTCTGGAGGTGAGCATACGGGTCCTCGCCACGCCTTCCTCCAAATTGTACAACGGTCTGGATCATCTGCAGCATCCCCAGTTTCATTTCGAATCGGAATCCATCAAGGGCAAGCCTCATGATTCCTGGAGAGAAATCGTAGAGGTTTGCCGATGCATAGTCCCAAATGGGCCTATTGCGATCGTTTTCCAGTAGGATTGGATTCGCCATGACATTGTTTTCATTTGGTGCTCCGTTTCCAGGCTGCTCCGCCATATCGTCTTTATCTGGTTGTTGTTGCTGGCGGTTATCTCTTAATCTTCGTCGGAACATCCTCTCAATCTCCAAATTGTAATTCGCAAGAGATTGAGAGCTGTAAAGAAATCAGAAAAATTATCGTTAGCACACTGAATTGCCGAAGTCCCCGACAACAGCGCCAAAAACTTGATGCGTTATTTTATGTGATGAAATAATGAAATGAAATGCGGCGATAGAAATGCATTGAGCAACAAGTTTTCTCAGCAGAATCCAAGTGTAAACCCTACTGAGTTTCCTGGAAAGTCCAGGGTCGAACTCAGGGACTAAGGGAAACAGTATGCGGTGATAATTTTCAAGAAGACTTTGCGGTAACTAGTAAATCAAATAGTTGTTTTGGGTTTTTGTTTGCGGTATAAAATAAATGTATGCGGCAGAGTTATGAAAAGAGTTGATAATACAAAAGATGCGATGAATATGCGGGGAATGGGTTGCCAAGGGGTTCAGCTAACACTTCCTAGGATGCGTTCATGTTATGTGATCATGTAACACACATACAATAGCAAATCATTTCTCAACGAAAATGTTACGGCTTCTAGTGCAAGAACGCATGTGATATATGCGATGAGCCTATAGAAGCTACATATAAACCTCTATTATTATTTATGCGATGACAACATGACACACACACAAATAAGGCGACCACATAATATCATAACCTATCTCTAGGGTGCATGCGATGCATGTTGGCAAACAAAGCTTATCTCTAAGTCTCTATCTCTCGCTTATGCAGATCTAATCTCGCTCTCTCGAGTCTAGATTCTAACCTAGCTCTCTCAAGTCTTAGGTTCTTTCTTAAGACTCTATCTCAAGTAGCTCTAAAAGATTATTGGGCACAACATAAAACAAGATAATCGCATGCAATGAAGATCCTAAGTCATGTTAGCTTAGTTCTTCTCAACCCATTCGATAAATTTAGCTACTCATGCATGCTTTTAAGAGAGTGAACAGATGTAGATAAGCAAGTTCCATTTTATAGATATAGAGTTGAAATACAAAATACAATGCAAGATGAGAATAAAGAGTCTGGTAGCAATCTCTTGCTTCCTAAGGCTTTTACACTGTCTTTTCTACTCTGTTCAAAAGATAGTCTCGCTCTCACGAGAGTCGGCCCTCTCTCTGCTTTTCACACCTTTGGGTTCTCTCTCCAGCTGACCAGAGCGATCTGCCCGCGTCTCTTCCCTTCTCTCGCTCCGCCTTCTTAGTAAAAAGGAAAACTATGAACAAGGCTATTCTATCTAAGAGAATATTCTCTAACTATCTGAACTCCTTTACTGAAGGTTGCCTTCGGTATTTATAGAGCTTCCAGGTGAAAGGCGTCTTCTCTCTTATGATTGCACTGATGGGATGGCATTAATTCTCTGTCTAATGCGCCGAATATTTGTCACCTAATTCAATTTAAAACTTTTCCTTCTTAGTGACATACAAGTTTAAATTGAAAAGCATTAAATAAGGATTCAATTGTCAAGACATACTACAAGTCAGACAGCCATATCTTATAACATGATTTATTTTGGAAGGATTATATTAGGGCATACATGAATTTGGCCAAAAAAATTCTAGACCCTAAACATGCGATCCTAATACGTGCAACTTAATCAATCAATTATGCATAGGCTATAATGATTTTGTATACAAGAAATTCGATAAATTAGTTTGTCAGAAAAATTCAACGAAATTCTATTATTAATAAATTAAATAGTAAACTTCAAGAATTAAGACATACAAACTATCCCGAGAAAATTACCTAGCCTCTAAAAGGCCTATTTGGAGTTACAATAATCAAAGGAAAAAGTCGAGGTTGACTATGATGATGATCGGTCGGCAACTTGGCTTCAATGGCTCCCAAACTGAACTTGACTCTCAAAATTAACTCTATTCAAAAGTATTTAGCAACAGGGATGCGTTAGAAGGCTACTTGAACTCTTCTCCTCTGTCTATCGAATGCTGAACACCAACACAATATTTATAAATTGCGCGCAGTGTCGCGATGCTAGGAAATAATGTTGCAATGCTACGGCACACATTGGAGAGTGTTAGGCATGTGATACAATGATGCGTCCAACGCTTGCTTGTGTCGCACGTTCAAAAATTCTCCATCAACCTTCGTAGCATTGCAACACTCTGAAGGGGCATTACAACGCTGAGTGTACTGCCTTCCAGCGTCAAATGAGCGTTGGACTCAGGCTTGTGAAGAGCGTTGTGACACTAAGTGTCTGCCAGAAACTCGTTACTTAGAGCGCTACAACGTTGCGAAGAATGACGGACATGGAGCTGAGCACCGAGCAATCGAGCATTGGGCTAAGCGTTGGACTGCTTGTCTAATGCTCTCACCACATCAACATTGCAACGCCATTCCAAGCATTGCAACACTATGATGGATTCCTATAAATACCTCTCCTCGACCCTAAGTCAAAATATGCTGAATTTTGGGGGTATAGGCTGACTCTTGGAGCTGAATTCGTGGAGGCCGAAGTCAGGCTTCCTTCTTCTTCTATTCCCTTCAATTTTTAGTATCGTTAGGCTAGTTTTTATTTTATTTTCGAATTATGAACATGTATTGGAACATATCTCATTGGTTTGTCTATGAATCAATGAGGTAATCTTTCATTTAGTTCTTGGATCAAACATTCTTTGTATTTTGATGAGTTTTCTATTCAATCTTTATGCTTTAATCCAGAATTATGTTTTTCTTAGATCTTATTTAATTTAGACTTGTTTTTATGTGTTGGATTGATGCCCTATCATGAACGCATGTCTTAGCTAGTTAAATTCAAGCTCGCACGCATCCTTGTATCGTCCATACTTTGAATTTACCCTTGTAACACATATTAGATAAGCATGCTTAGGTTTTTTTAGGCTGTTCATGAATCTTTGCATCACACGTTTAACCTAGATTTAAAGAACAAATTGATTACTTGAACACGACTTTCCTGAAACTTAATCAATATAGTTGAATTCTGAATCTTAATGCATGTGTTTCTAGTTCTTTATGGCCGCTGAGGACCCAATTGCATCTAGGAGCATGAGGTTATTAGGGCACGACTTTCCAGCCTCAACTACGAATTAGAACACTTGATCGATTCGGATTAATTGATTTTCGAGCTTATAGAGATTAGTTAATTCGCACTGATTGGGTAACTATGCATGCATAATTCGAATATATGATATGTTGGCTAAAAATAATGATTTATTTTACATTGAATGGCTACTTGATTCGAGAACTAAATGAATCCATTATCGTTTCATATATCCATTTTATTTTCCTTTTCACGCATTTATCTCTTCCACATCAAAACCTCTCATTTATCGATCTGTTTGGAAAACTAACTTAATGAAACCAATCATGCTTCTCTATGGATCGACTCAGACTTACCACTGTTACTACGTCTTTGTAGTAATAGGAGTAATTCAGTATTTACAAATTTTCTTTTTCTTCGGTTTGGAGTCGAATTAACGACATCGATCCCGACCCAAACAAAAATAGCATCGTTGTAGGGGAAGCCATTGACATTTCGTTAGTTAAATTTCTAGTTAGAGTATTCTTTTACTTTTGCTTTTTTTTCTTTTTTGTGTTAGTTTCTTAAACATGGACAGATATCATCAACAAGGATGGGGACAATCGAATGAAGCATCTCGGCATAGTAATGAGGTTCGTGACCTTCGAGGTCAACTTGTTGAGTTAACTTCTTTAGTTAGTCAATTGGTTGCAGGTATCCCGCAGCAGGTGCAAGCATGTAAGACTAGTCGCCCTAAGCAAGCATGCCCAATTTGCCAGTGAAGCCCTATATCACGAGACTATTCCATGGGGGGTATCCTAGTTATATGGACGACAATTTCCAAGGGCCCACATGGGAGGAGTCCTATGACTATGGAAACCTAGGATGGGACCAATTCCACTATGATTCACCTCCTGCCAGTTCCGACATGATGATGCATGCTTACACCGTTGACTCAGGTATGTCATTAGGAGATGTGATTAGAAAACTTACTATTAACAACATTGTTTTTAGCAAGAGTGGGACCTCAGGGAACGCCCTAAGGTTTAGTTGCTCTTCTGTGACTCCATGAGTCTCATACTTACGCAAACCATATGGAAGTCTCCTTGATGTGTTTGTAGGGATCCTCCCCTGCATGCCCTCTGAAGGTTGGTAGTAGATTGGTTAGCCCTAGTTTGAGTTCAAATGGCATCGTGGTAGGTGGAAATACGATGCACAGGTGTTGTTGGTCCAGGTTAGATTTTGCCAGCTCTCTCAAGGTTTTCTCACGTACCGCCTCTCCCATTGTTGTGTTGTCAGCAACTCCTAGATGTTCTTCTTCTAGAATCTCTTCTTTATTTCTCCTTCGGATTCTCCTCTCCTTCTGGTCTATATCTACAAGAAAAACAAAATCTGCCCTCCTAAAGGAGTGGGTCATAAACCAAAGGGTACTAAACACTCTCTTTATGTTTTTTTTTTTTTTATTAAAAGGAATTCAAAATTTTTTCTAGGTTAATCGCCAAGTCTCCCCGACAATGGCGCCAATTTTGTTCAGACTCCAGGACTAGCGTGTCGTAACCGCTCCCGGCCTGAGCAAAGAAAATTTATTTTCATCGATCCAAGACATATACTACAAACGTAGTAAAGTGGTAAGATCAGGGTCGAATCCACAGGGAGACTGTTGAATTAACTTAGACCAATTTATGAATTCCAAATAAAGGGGGTTTTGATGGTTCTTGATTTTGTTTATAAAATAAATTAAAAACCAAACAGAGAAGAATGAATAAGAGTTGGCACAAAAAAGGGGATTGAATCAAAATAATGGAAAATCTTGGGATTAGTTTGTATGCTTTTTATTTTCTATAATTAGATACCAATTAATTTCTTCAATTATGTGAACCCCTCAACCTATCAGAAATTCTAATAGCCCAATTAGCCAATTTTGATAAAAATCTAAATCAACCCTAAGTCAGTTTAAAACTTTTCTTTCTCAGCGACATACAAGTTTAAATTGAAAAGCATTAAGTAAGAGTTCAATTGTTGAGACATATTACAAGCCAGACAGCCACATCTTATAGCATGATTTATTTGGGAAGGATTATACTAGGGTATACATGAATTTGGCCAAAAAACGTCTAGACCCTAAACATGTGATCCTAATATGTGCAATTTAATCAATCAATTATACACATGCTAGAATGATTTTTCATACAAGAAATTCAATAAATTAGTTTTTCAGAAAAATTCACTGAAATTCTATTATTAATAAATCAAATCCACCGAAAGGGTTCACAACAATTGAATAAATTAAATAGTAAACTTCAAGAAATAAGACATACAAACTATCCTAAGAAAACTACCTACCCTCTAAAAGGCATATTGGAGTTACAATGATCAAAGGAAAGAGTCGAGGCTGATTATGACGATGATCGATCAGTAACTTGGCTTCAATGGATCCCAAAACTAAACTTGACTCTCAAATATAACTCTATTCGGAAGTATTTAGCAACAGGGATGCGTTAGAAGGCTGCTTGAACTCTTCTCCCCTGTTTGTCGAATGCTGAACACCAACAAAATATTTATAAGTTGCGCATAGCATCACAATACTAGGAAATAGCGTTGCAATGCTGTGCCGCGCATTGGAGAGCGTTGGGCAAGTGTTGTAAGGATGCGTCTAAAGCTTTCTTGCGCCTCACGTTCAACAATTTTTCGTCAACCGTCGTAGTGTTGCAATGTTGTACTGCCTTCCAGCGTTGAACTAAGGCTTCTGAAGAGCGTTGCGACATTGATTATTTTGCCAGAAACTCGTTACTCTCTGCTTGCTTACTCGATGCCCGTTGCTCGCTTCCTTGGTGCTCAATGTTTATTTTCTTGGTTGAATTTGAATCTATGGTACTCGATAGCTAACCATACTCGGTGACAATTTGAAAATCTTAACTTCTTTGAAGTTCGGATACTTAATTCAACTCCTAATGCTTCAAATTAACCTCACTTGTCCCCATAGCCAATTCCACCTCATGATTGCTCAGTACCTACAAAATAGGTAAATAAACATGTAAAATTCGATAATGAGCCAGAATTAAGCTAGGAATATAGCTCTTTTTTAGAGCTAACAATCGACAAATGCTAAATTCTTAGAGAAAGACTACATCAGAAATAATCAACCTCATATAAAGTTAGTATCGAATGAAATTTCCAAAGAAGTTATATATAGACCAACAAGAGTTGTTGATCAGGTTGGTCCTTCAATAAGAGTTATTGATGGAGTTGAAACATCTGGTTAGTCACATCCTTATCAAGAGTTGAGATATCCTCGACGTAGTGGGAGGGATATTGAACAACCTAACCGTTACTTGAGTTTAACAGAAACTTAGGTCGTTATACCTGATGATGGCTTAGAAGATCCATTGACATTGAAACAAGCAATGGAAGATGTAGACCGAAACTAGTGAATCAAAGACATGGACCTGGAAATGTTGTCTATGTACTTCAATTTGGTCTGGAAACATTTAGATCAATTGGATCGAGTAAAACCTATTGGTTGCAAATGGATCTATAAGAGGAAACGAGTCTAAGCTGGTAAGGTACATACTTTTAAGGCTGACATATGGCAAAAGGGTTTACCTAAAGAGAGAGGGATAACATACTCTTGCAGGGTTCTCATCAATACGATAATTCAAAAAAATCTGTCTTTTCGACATGTTGAAGTTGATTAACATACTCTTATCTATAGTCGCTTCTTATGAGATCTGGCAAATGGATGTCAAAGCAACCTTTTTAAATGGCCATCTTGAGGAGAGTATCTATATGGCTCAACCAGAAGGGTTCATTGAACAGGGTCAAGAGTAAAAATTTTGCAAGCTACAACAATCCATTTATAGGTTAAAATAAGTGTCTATATCCTAAAATATAAGGTTTGACACTATGATCAAATTCTATGTCTTTGAATAAAACGTTGATGAACCTTGTGTTTACAAGAAAATTGTCAACAAAACTGTAACATTCTTAATATTGTATGTTGATGACATCCTACTCATTGGGAATGATGTAGGATTCCTAGCTGACATTAAGAAATGACTCGCAACTCAACTCAAAATGAAAGATTTGGGTGAAGCTCAGTATGTTCTAGGAATCCAAATCATTCAGAGTCGCAAAAACAGAACGCTAGCCTTATCTCAAGCATCTTATATAGACAAGACGTTATCAAGATATAAAATGAAGAATTCTAAGAAGGGTTTACTGCCTTTTAGGCATGGAATTCATCTATCTAAGGAAAAGTGTCCAAAGACACCTCAAGAAGTTGAGGATATGAAAAGTATTCCCTATTCATTAACAGTTGGTAGTCTGATGCCATGTTGTGTACACGACCTGACATATGCTATGTAGTGGAAATCGTTAATAGTTTTCAATCCAATACTGGATATGATCATTGGACTGTCATTAAAAATATCCTCAAGTATCTTCAGAGAAGGATGGACTATATGTTTGTGTATGGTGCTAAGAATCTAATCCTTATAGGATACACTGACTCTAATTTTTCAGACCGATGTAGATTCAAGAAAATCAACTTCGAGATTGGTGTTCACTCTAAACGAATGAGCTATAGTTTGGAGGAGTATAAATCAAAGTTGTATTACTGATGCCACCATGGAAGCAAACTACGTGGCTGCATAAGCAGTAGAGGAAGCAGTATGACTTAGAAAGTTATTGACAAATTTGGAAGTGGTTTCAAATATGCATCTGTCTATCATTCTTTATTGTGATAACAATTGTGCAGTTGCAAATTTCAAAGAACCCAGAAGCCATAAACGTGGAAAGCATATTGAGAAAAAATACCATCTCATCAAGAAATGTGATTTGTCACGCAGATAGCCTTAGAAGAAAACTTAGATGATCCATTTACAAAGGCCCTCTCGGCTAAAGTGTTTGAGGGCCACCCTGTGAATCTAGGACTACGTGTTATATAAATCTAAGGCAAGTGGGAGATTTCATGGGTATGTGATGTTGGCGTTGACGCTTAAATCTTGTAGGATCCTATAGTTTGTAATTTATTGTACAAATATTTTATTTTTTTAATAAAATATGAGATATTTTATTTGACATTTAGTAGCATTAAACACACAAATCAATAAACTAACAACCAAGGTTATCATCTGTAGCTTAAACATGTATGTAGAGACATACAGGTGGATCATGTTTAAGTGACAACCTAAATGGTCAGTAATAGATGGACAAGGCTGGATACCTTATCCTGGTGACATTACGAATACGACCCATTTTGTAAATATTACAATTGTTGTAAACTGATACAAATGATTTTATTTTGATCATTCATGTAAGGACATGTGAGGGAGAGTATTCTATAGAAAGGAGTTTGTATATGACTAGACCACGAAGTTGTTGGGAAAGTCTTAGAACTCGCAGTTCGAAAATTTTGTGTTAAACATTTTATTTATCAATAAAATATTATTGAGTATCTTGTTCGATAAAATTAATGATATTGCATTATATTATGAAAATCCAATAAACATATCTATGGCTATAGTATGAATACTTTAACTTTATGTAGTGACATAAATAGGATCAAGTTAATAGTGTATAACCTAAATGATCTGTAAGTATATAGATGAAATTGGGTATCTCATCTTGGTAACACTATTGGATGCGACCCATTTTGTATAGGTAATACAAATGATGTGATCCATAGATCATTCATATAAAGACATGTGAGTGGAGGCATCCTATGCAATGAATTTTCATAAAGACTGGGCCACGAAATAGTCACTTTTCTTTATAACGACCATATACTGTTTAAACTGACTATTTCATACTAAAGTAACCTAGGATAATTCGATCTTTATTCAGAGCTAGCTATGAACTCCTGTTTATTCGAGATTGTCCTTTGATCCGCGGAGTAGTCCAAAAACACTACTCAATAAGCCTTCCATTTTGGGGATAAGACTGGATAAATAGCTGGGGACATAACCCTGTGAGATAGAGTTCACTCCTACCCGTTTTAGGGTTAGCAGATAGGTTGTTCTCCTAAGTGTTGATTCCAGTTCTTGAACAATCGGGGCCCCGCCTTCTGGTGAGAGAGGAACATGATTCATAAGTGGTATTATGAATCAATTGTTCATTAGAGGATCAATGGGAACTTAAGGAACAAGATGTATTTATAGGGGTAAAATGGTAATTTTGACTCAACTGTAAATACGAACGACCTGTGAAGGATCGATTTACTGATTATAGTTTACATAGATAGAAATACATCTACAGTGAGGAGAGTGCAACTATCAATCTATAGTGGTATGTCTTGATGGTTAACGAAAAGTAGTAAATTCGATTTAAAGAGTTTAACCAATTGATTACAAATTGTTGGAGCTCATGATCTTTAGATCTAATAGGTCCCCCTACTAGCTCATAAATTGAAATAATAAATTGACTAATTGATTTGATGATTTTGAATTTAGGGTTATGAATTTGAAATGTTCAAATTCAGTTTTAGGGTTTTTCAAATAGATTGTATACGATACAATTAAAACGTTTAATTTAATCGAAATTAAAACGTGATTGGAGAATCAATTAATATTTAAATTATGATTTAAATATTGATTATATGAATTTGAATCATATTGGTGGAATCAATGTTTTATTAATTTAGTATTAGTATATTAAATTACTTAAATTAGTTTTATTTAAATTAATTAATTTTGAATTAATTATATAAAACTAAATTTTAATAAAATAATTTTATTTAAATAAAAATTCAAACTTTTAAAATTGATTTTGAGTTAGTGGATTTTTCCAATCCACTAAACTCACATATGGTGTATTATCACCAACTTCCATCATAAACTCTTCAATCAACACCAAATAGGAGTTGCCCTACATGCAACCATCTTCTATTGCATGATTTAAGGCTATATATTGAAGCTTCATGCATTGAAATAAGAAGAAGACTGAGCTTTTTGTCCTTACTGCTGCAAAATCAAAACCCTACTCCACCTTCACTAGTTCATCTTGGATTCAACTTGATTAAAGTGTTTCCACCACACATTCCTTCTTGAGCATAGTTGAGAAGATCTTTTTGGTGGTCTATCTGAAGAATCTAGCTCAAACTTGTGGAGATTCTGCTGAAAACAAGAAGAGAACTACAAAGGTATTGTCATGATCAAACCCTCTTTTGAAAATTTCATGAGTAGCATGTTTAAAACTCAAATTAAATGTAGTTTAAGTGCTTATTGATTATGAATTCTTCCATTGCATATTAAATTAATCCTTTAGAAATGACTAGTCTCATTATATAACACCGTTCATAATATAGACTTACATTTCACTAGAATGACCATAAGTGACATGACCTGAATCTTGAGTGAGTTATGAACTACCTGTGAAGGCAGTCCTTTGATTTGTATGGATGAGAGTGGCCAAATCGCTGACTCAATAAGCCTACCATTTTGAGTGATTTGTATGGATGAGAGTGGTCAAATCGCAGCTGTCGATCTTTAGTGAATTGTCTGACAGTCAATGGATGTTGAATAATTTAATTAAAGAAGTTTAATTAATTATTCAAGTATCATTGGAGCTTCAATCTACAGGTCCATGAGATCCTCTATGTAGCTCAATGGGGATTTAATGGGAATCAATTTTGGATTAATTTTTAATTTTTTAAATTAAATGAGAGAATTAATTTTAATTCAACTTCTTGAATCTCACGTAAGTTAACTTGAGAGAATGGGAGAGAGAGTTGTAACTCCTTCCCTTTAATTTATTTCAATTAAATTAATAAATAAATAAATAAATATATATAATAACTACTTTATTATATATATACACTATATGTTACATCAAATATAACATATAGCATATAGTTTTATATTGCATCAAATACAACATAAACTATAGATTTTATTTTCTCTAAACAATACATGACATTTAATATAAATCATATTTATATTAAATTCACTTATATGAATCTCATCCATATAATTGATATTTGGATCATATCTAAATATTTAATTCCTCTCAATATAAATCATATTTATATTTAATTACATGAATCTCGTTCATATAATTGATATTTGAATCATATCCAAATTCCTCTCATATTACCTTAAATTATAATGTATCAAATACATTATATTAATTATATCACAATTAATTATATCATATATAATTAATTTCCTCAATTAATTTGAACACTTCAAATTAATCCAAAATTAATTCTCAATTATATCCTTGTTGAGCTATAAAGGGGACCTTATGGACCTGTAGATTGAAGCTCTAACGGTACTCGGATAGTTAATTATACTCTTTAATTAAATTACCCAACATCCTTTAACTATCGGTCACTCCACTAAAGACCGGCAGCTACACTCTTCATACTACAAATAAATTTCTGTGTCGATTGGATATAACCAATCAACAGAGCGATGACCCTTCACAAATTGCTCGTAAGTACAGCTGGCCCAAAAAACCATTTTGCCTTTATAATTACATCTAACTCCTTAAGTACCACTGATTCCTCTAATGAACAATAAGTCATAGTCCCACTATGACCAAGTCCCTCTCGGGCCAGGAGAGGGTGTTGTAAACCCCGAATTCTACATTTTCTATATAAGTAGGTTTAGCCATGAGAATATTATGTTAATTAAATGATAAGTGAAATTATGGTTTCATACAGGGAATTACGAAGAAAATAAGACAGAAAAAAAGATTAATTGATTAATTCTGGCCGAAACGCACTTAATCATTACTGAATGAGGTGGCAATTTGATAGTCATACATGGGAGGCAGCCAGAAGTATAAAAAGAAAAATGAACTTCAGAAGCTCGGTTTTGGCAATTGACTAGAGTGAATTAAGTGAGATTGGTGCCATTTGAAAGCTGGGAGAGTCTAGTTTTTGTGGTTGGGTTGTTGAAGAAATATCACACAGGAAGAAGGTCAAAAAGTGAAGAAATTGTAGAAGAGCCAGGTTCTCAGATTAATTAGGGCCAGTGATAAATATTAGCAGCTCCAGGCCAAACCACGAGGAATTTAAGGCTAAAATTTAAGGTAAGAAAGTTCTCAATTCCAAACAAGTTTGTAGAAGGAAGTTTCTTGAAAAGAGTTCTGGATTTTGAGTTGCAAATCTTTTTAATTGAAACAGGAATTCGGTGCGGAAACAGGCAGTTCCTTGGGAAGATCAAGCAAGCAGCTCACCGAGGGAGCGAGAGCAAGACAAGGATTGTGGAAATCTTGCTTAGGATGATAATCTTACTAGCTCTTGTGCTGAATCTCGCTCAAAAGGAGAATCTCGCTGAATTTTTAGGCTAAATCTCGCTGGTGTTGGTAAGTCTCGCTAATGATGAAGTCTCGTTAGTGTGGTGCTTGATCTCGCTCATGAGGATGATCTTGCTCATGAGGAATGCCTCGCTCATGATGAAAATCTTGTCAGTATTGATGATCTTGTTGATGAAGGTTTCACTAGTAAACAAACTATTTGAAGTATCTGGATGGGAATTTTAAGGAATCTAACAAGGAATTATGTCGTTTCAGGCCAAGAGAAGCTAGGAGAAGCTTACAAATCATTAAGAGCCCCGACGAGTAGTGGGTGACTAAAATGAACTTAATGTTTTCAATGTTTTATGCATAAAATACCATGCCATTTCAATGATGTTTGATGATAAGTTTATACGTTCTCAAGCAAGAAATGTTTAGGAATTGCATGGCATTTCTTCTCCAACATGTACATGTTTTACAGCAAGCCAAGGTTATATGTAAATTCATTACAAAAGCTAAGATTCTATGATGAAGCATGCGTTTTCAGATAAAGGCTATGATTGAATGATTACTAATGTAAATGTTTCACTTTTAAGGCTTGATTTGATTCTAGAGAAGAACCCGATACTAAAGGACTCGAAGAAGGTACCTGGGTAATAGTACCTATGGTGTTGACAGTATTTAGTAAACTCCATGTCCACGTAGGTAGTTCTGAATGAGAGGCCGAAGTATGGGTCTCCTAGGCCATATACCAGCAAAGAAAGGTCGAATTATGGGTCTCTTGGTTGGATATAGACGTTGGGAGCTAAAGCGATGTATGGTCGTTATCAACTAAGGTTTAATTATGTTTGTTGATGTTTAATGAGTTTCTTCTCAGAAGCTTCATACTATGACCATATTTATGTTTTAAAGGAAGTTGCTTGAAATGCTTCCCAGTATGTTTACATGTTTTATAATAATGTGAAGCATGGCATAATATGATTTCTATAGTACCTCACTGGGCAACTAGCTCATAGTTTCCTATGTTTTCCTTTCCGAGGTAGCGATCAGATTCCTCAAGGTTGATCCCACTGCTGCTTGCCACTAAAAGACCTGGCTAGTTTAAAGAATTCAGGTTAATGATCTATGTTGATGTACACATGTTTTGAGGGGAATTGGGGTTTTGTTAGTAAAGTTTGGGCCCAGTTGTAAATATTTTATCTGTAGATATTATGTCATGATTGTTAAGCATGTGATCATATAAAATTATGTAAAGCTTTTCAGATGTGATCTAATTGCATAAGTTAATAATGCTTATCAGGTTGGCACTTCAAGAGTGAGGTAAAAAGGTAAAGGTGGTAAGTGATGGCGATAGGGCTAGTAACTGCTACCGTCACATCTTCTTCCAGGTTAAGAGGGTAATCTGGGAGGGGGTGTGACAGATATGGCTACTATGTTCAAGACTCGGAATTAACCCTTAAGGGAAGAATTTATCTATTTGCCCCTACATCGGGGAAGGAGTGAATTCGGTCTTGTGTAGCTATTTTCCCAACTCCCCAGTCAAACGAATCCCCAAAATGGTAAGCTTGTTGAGTTGGCAATCTGGCCACTCTCACCCATACAAATCAAAGGACTGCCTTTATGAGCAGGAGTTCACAACTCACTCAGGATTTAGGTCATGTCACCTATGGTCATCTTAGTGAAATATAAGTCTCTATTATTAACGGCGTTATATAAAGAGACTAATCATTTTGTGGTCCAATCTTATACAAACTCTTTGTATATGATAACCCTACTCGCATGTCTCCACATGAATGATCAGGATCAGATCATTTGTAGCACTTTACAACATTTGTAACACCTACAAAGTGGGTCGTATTCGTACTGTCACCAGAATAAGGTACCCAGCCTTATCCATCTACTACAGACCATTTAGATTATTATTTAAACAAGATCTGCTTGTATGTCTCTACATACTTGTTTAAATTACATGAAATAACCTCGGATCTTAGTTTATTAGATTGAGTATATGCTTATAAAATAACACTTATTTTATTAACAACAATATGTTTATACAAAGTTTACAAACTACAAGATTACAAGGGGATTTAGAACGTCATTCCCAACAGTAATAACTAAGTATCGTCATACCTTAGGTACTATTACCAGATACCTTCAGAATGTCCTTCAACAATGCGTTCTAGTAATCATTATAAAACTCATACTTTAAATTAAAACATACTCTGGAAGCATATAGGCAACATGAATCATATGTTTAAACATCTTTGTTATAAAGCATAAAACTTCCAACGCGTGCCCCTTATACATTAAATATAGAAATACTTAAATCATGCCTAATAAGCTTCTTTAAACTAGCATGCGTTAATAGGCTTCATGAAATCTAGTTTGCTTTTAAACTATCCTTAAACATTTTTTTAAACATGAGTAAGCATGAGTCTGAACATTTAAGTAAGCATGTGTTACTAAAACATTACAGAAAACATTTAGTTTTGTCATTCACAACCTTGCTCATTCCTCCTAGGGTTGATAAGCCTTTCCTATTAGCTTTAACCGTGTGGAAATGATATCCATGTTAAACCATTGTCTTTAATCTTTATGTGAGACTAACTCACCTAAATAAGCTTATAAAGCATCGCTTTCTTTCTTAACGCATACCTTCTTACGCGTTCCACACTCAGAAATTTCTTGAGTTATGCTTCTAGGTCATGCGACCACAAAACTAAACATGCACTCACCACATGTCTCACGTGCTCGTCCAGCCATGCGCCAACACACCTCCAGTGCAACCTTGTGCCTAGCAACTTGTGCGCCTTCCTGCATAGCCCTGCTCACACGGCCGCACTGCCACACTGCCCAACGCTCACACAGCACCTCCTCACGCTTATGGCTTCAGCATGTGTTGCACGGTCCAACACATCTCAGTGCATCCATTACACAAAACTTTGCTCTACGCGCGCACATCTCATCAACGTTACCGTCTAGCCTTCCAGCTGCTTGCTTGCTCAATCCAAGCAACTACCTGCTTATTCAAACCAAAGTTCCATATTCATTTTTGAGCTCGAATAACTTTTTTTTAGACCTTTTCTTTGAAAATTTCCTTCTACAAACTTGTTTAGAAAAATTTTAACTTGCTTACCTTAAAGTTTGAGCTCTGAAATCCTCTTAATTTGGCTGGAAACCTTCAAACTTCACAATTGGCCTAGATTTATCCGAGAGCCTAATCTTTTTTAGAATTTCTTCAAATTTCACCTCAAATTCCTTAGAGATTCCTTTTGGTAGCCCTAGAACTTCACTTCAACTACACTCAACCTTCATTCAAATGGCTTTGGAATCACCTCAATAGCACGAGTAAACAGCTCAAATTGAGCTCCTGAACTGAAGTTTCCCCTTTTATACTAAACACTAAGTGGGATTAGCTCCCCTGATCGTAACATTTAGCCACTAACACGGTGCTTAAGTTGAAAATTCTCTCCTTAATCCTCAACGCAAGGCCCAACTTCAGACACTTACCATCGCATTGCACATTCAATGCACATCCCATTGGCAAACACATAGCCTCCACGCATCATGCACCCTTCGTTTGGTCTAGTGCCATCGCATGACTTCCCTTTCTCATGGCCTTTGCTTAACCATTGCATTGTAAAACCCCGACCTAGACTAAACCCTAAGTCAAGTAGCCACGTGAGTTAAAAAGTTAAAAAGAAGAGAAGGCTAGGTTAATGAAGCAAAAATTTACTAAGTATTTGAGTTATGCTTAGAGGGACGAGGGTAGATTGCCCATGAAGAAAAATTCCAAGTGTTGGGACCTTGTGGTTTAAACCTAACAAGGTGAAGTCAGAATTTTGGCTAAGTATCCAACTCTGCAATGGAAGTTGGGAGATAAAACCATGGCATAGTGAAGAATGGAGGGATTGGACTATGTGTTTAAGGTGTGTTTTGGGCTTCGAAATGCTTTAAGGCATGAGTTGGCCTAAAAGGAGTAAAATTGGACTAAGCGTTGGAAACTACCTATGTTTAATGCTTGAAGGCATGAGTTAGTAGGTTAATCGAGGATCGTTGGAACCCATGATCTGTAAGTTCTTGAGGTCCCCCTACTTTCTCATAACAAACTAAACCTTAAAACAGTATGACGAAGGAATTTGAAGTGTTCAAATTCGGTTTTTGGAGCAAAGCGTTAAATATATATAATATATTTAACCCAGTGTTTAAGTGTGAATTAAATATAAAGAGAGAGAAAATATGAGATATTTAAATAAGATTTAAATATCAAGATTATGAATAGTGATTCACACAAATTGGGATAACTGATGGATTTAATATTAAATTAAATTTATTTAATTATTTAATTAATTATTTAATATTAATTTATTTTTAAAATTTATTATTAGAATTAATTTTGGAATTAAATGAATTTGATCAAAATTGCATTAAAAATTATAGATAATTTCGGTTTTGGCATCCATCTCTCGGGTTGTAATAATTATTGTAATTGTCTGGTGTTTTATACGCTTTATTGTGTGACAAAGGGTCTATAAATTTTCTAGAGTCGTTAGAGTTGAATTTAAGCTGTAATTTCTCGGTTCCAGCAAAGAGGACAGCTTAATTTTGTGAAAAATGACTCACAGACCCGAATTGCACTCCCCGACCCGGTTCACAACCCGACCCGGAAGGCGCCTGCCCCACGAGGTGGCTGGCTGACACGAGACACTCCAGACCCGGCGACTCGCTTCTAGATCCGCGCCCCGACCCGTCCGCTCGTCCGGTTGAAGCCCAGCTCGCGCAGCCCACTAGGCGTTCGCTCCCTGTTGACGGCCCATGCATGCGCCAACCCAACCCAGTTTGCCAGACGGTCCGCTCAGCCGACCGGCGCCCGGCATCCGATCCATCTGTTGACCCACGCACCTCGTGGTGGCTCAGCCGGTCCAGACTATCTGACCGGTCCGGTTCAAGATTGTTTGACCAGTTTTGACTGGTTTTGGGCGGTTTTTGCTGTTTTTTTTGCTGTTTTGAATGCCGGTTCAAGCTTTTTTCAAGCGGTTCGAAGTGTTCGTAGGTGGTTTGAAACTGTTTTCTGCTTATTATTGTAATAAGTGTACCTTTTAGCTAGCTTAGGATGCAAAAACCGACCCATTTTAGTGTGTTTATTTAATTATTCATTGTGAATGTATGAATCAAATAATTTATTTATTGTGTGCATATTGTATGCCATTTAGATTTAAAAACTCACCATAGGATAAGCATGTAGCATGCATTGCAAGTATATTATAAGTGTTATAATATATAGTATGCATGTGTAGGATTCCATGTTTTGATATAAGTTGTTATATTGATGCATGGAATGAATGTTTAGATAATTGTTATATAAAAGCATGTTATGAATACAAAGCATGTATATTATTTTATAAGTTATTATAAAATTGGATTAGACATTTAAATCCATAATAAAGATAAGTTGCATGCTCACGTACGTTAACCACCTATTTTAATAGTTAAAATAGGTCGACATCTTGTAAAATACGATTACGAACTCAACAAGTATATAATCTTATCTAAGGCTGAGGGTACTTAAGTTGACGGTCTACGGAACACCTCCTACCTGGGGATTATGGTCAAATAATTGAGCATTGTTAACCGGTTTTATGAGCGCACGTGAGAAGTGTAAGGTGTTAAAATTTGTTTTTCACCTAGACATTGTAGGTTAAATCCAATTATAAGCGTTATACTTGGATAAACCAAATACACTTAGGTTTTTTAATTAACTAGAACATTCCTAAGTAAATTTTTACCCAAAAATAAATAGAACACTTTAATACGAGTTTAATAACGTATATGATATGTTGTTAGAACATTTTAGTGGGAGATTAATAACATATATGATATGTTGTTTTTAGCTCTTGCATCCCTAAGAGTTCACATTGAGATTCAAGCTTCGCTTCGTGTCAATTATACCTCAACTGCTCCATTCGAAAAATGTTTGCATGAATCAAGATCAAGGTGAATAAAGGAAAGTTGTTCATTGAAAAATCAAATATGTGATATATTGATTTCAACTTTTACGTCCCTAGGAAGTTCATACCATGAGGTCCATACAACGCTTCGTGCCGATTATACCTCGACTGCTTCATTCAGAAAGTGTTTGTATGGGTCAAGATCATGGCGAATGGGGGAAGTAGTTCATAGTAAGCGGGTGAAGAGTATGTGTTAACATGTCCTACGGTCTCTTCTATTGGTTTGCACCATGAGATTCCTATGTTTCGCTTGCTGGTTAGCTTTACGCAACCCTTGCTAGTCATTTAACGATGGTTATCCCCTCGGAAGGTTGTAACATAGGATTTGGAACAACTCAAACTCTAGAAACAGATATGATTTATTAGGTTGTTTCCCAACTTTGACTCTCCAATTCGATAGCATCGTTGGGGGTCGCTAATCTCTGAGATCTAAAAATGAAGGGTTACACTTATAGACTTACTAAGTGTTAGTAAGTTCTTGTCCGAAAATGGTAGTTAAATGACTATTCAAATATGAGTTATTCTGGAGATAGTATTTAGTCAAGAGTGTATTGCTTTAGTGAAGAAGTATTTGACTGCCCCTCGGTAGCACTTATTCTGACTCACTATAGTATCGTTGCAAATAAAATAATGAAATTTGGGTACATTATTACTTTGCTAAAGTTTGATTGGGTTTAGAAGCAATTCACAAATTAGAAATTGTTTATAATTTCAGCATGTTGTATTCTTCAAATTTAATCGCTTCCGACACTTTTAATGGTAAATTAACAAGGAAATCGAATATACTAGCAGTTGATGATTCAGACTATGTTTTTACAGATGAATGTCCTCTTTTCCCAATTTTGCTACTTACCAGAAAACACAACAAAGTAAATATGATTTACTTGTCACTGAGACGTACTTGGTGGAAAATGATAAGTTAACCTGGATAATGGATTCAGGAGCCACTAATCATATCTGTACTTTTGTTCAACTAATTCCTGGAGACAACTTACAGAAGGCGAAGCAACCTTTAAGGTAGGGACCGAGGAGGTTGTTTTGGCTAAAGCAGTGGGAGATATAAAGTTATTTATTGGAGATAGACACATTTTACTTGAAAATATTTATTACATGTCTTTTATGAAAAGAAATTTAATTTCTATCTCATGTTTGCTAGAACAAAATTACAAAGTTTCTTTTGAATATAATGAAATGTTCATTATCTCAAAAGGTATATAGTATGTTATGCAAATCTAGAGAATAACTTATATGTGTTAAAACTGACTGAGGTAAAAGCCATTTTGAATATAGAAATGTTTAAAACAGTTGAAACTCATCATGAGAAAAGGAAAATTTCTCCAAATGCCTACCTTTAGCACCTAAGACTAGGTCACAGTAATCTCAATAGGATTGGGTGATTCGTTAAGAGTGGACTTCTAAACCAGTTAGAAGGTAGCTCTTTACCACCATGTAAATCTTGTCTTAAGGGTAAGATGACCAAAAGATCTTTTACTGGGAAAGATCTTAGAGCCAAAGAACCCTTAGAGCTGGTACACTTAGACCTTTGTGGTCCGATGTTAACTCTAAAAAAGAGCTAAGTTTATGACCTTAACTTTCCTATATTAAGGTAATCTTATGCTTTATTTGTCTTATTTTGTAGGAGAATTGACCCAATGGAGCAAGTAAGTTGCAAGGATGAAGAATCAAACCAAAAGGGAGGGGAAATTGGGAGTTAAACGCACCATATCATGCTTAGATGCCAAAGGACAACTCTGCCCTGTTCTAGCATTGCAACACTCTTCACAACTCTGCCCTGTTCTAGCATTGCAACACTCTTCACAAGCCTTAGTCTAGTGCTCATTCGACATTGAAAGGCAATAGCATCAAGTGTAGGGCAGCGTTGCGACGCTGCCCCAAGCATCACGATGCTCCGAAATTGGGTATCGCCAGCGTTCCAATGAATCTCTTGCTAGTCAACAAGAAGAGTCACGTCATAAGTTTTGCATTGAGGACCCCAAATCCTACCCAAATTAATTACACCACGACTGAGAAAGAATTTCTGGCTATCGACTTCGCTTTAGATAAATTCTGATCTTACATTCTTGGTTTTCCTGTTACTATCGTTACTGATCACTCTGTTCTCAGGTACCCGATGACCAAGAAGGAGTCAAAGCCTGATTTGTGCGTTGGATGCTCCTCCTTCAGGAATTCAATTTGACTATAAAGGACGGGAAGGGAGTAGAAAACTTAGTAGCTGACCATTTAAGTAGGATAGTACAAGAAGAGGACCTTGTGCCTGTACGAGGGGATTTTTAAGACGACTTCTTATTCCAGATAAGCACACCCACTCCATGGTATGCTGAATGGTAAATTTTCTGGTTACTGGTAAGTTTCCTTACGATATGCCTAGTTCTAAGAATGCCAAATTAAAGAGTGATTCAAAGTATTTTATTTGGGATCCACCATACCTTTGGAAGATTTGTTCTAACCAAATCATTAAGAGGTATGTCCTAGATGAAGAGTTCAAGTTTGTGCTTGCATTTTATCATGAGATGGCCTATGGTGGGCATTTTAGTCTTAGGAGAACTGCTAGGAAAGTTTTGGATAGTGGGTTGATTTGGAATTCTCTGTTCTTTGACTGTTTTGCATTTTGTAAGTCTTGTGAGAAATGTCAGAGATCAGGATATTTTTCTAGAAGGAATGAGATGCCATTAAATTCTATCTTGGTGTGTGAAATTTTTTATGTGTGGGGTAAGGATTTCATGGGCCTCTTTCCTTCTTCATATAGCTTCTTATATATTCTTTTGGCAGTTGATTATATTTCAAAGTGGGTTGAGGCAATCCCCACTAGGACTAATAATGTTGTCCTGGTTTCAAGTTTCTTAAGAGCTAACATCTTTTCTAGGTTTGGCATATCTCGAGTTATAATTAGTGACCAGGATACGCATTTTTGCAATCAGACCATCGAGGCACTCATGAGGAAGTATGTAGTTCACCATTGGGTTGCCACTTCATATCACCCTCAAACAAATGGACAAGCTAAATTATCGAATCATGAGGTTAAAAGTATCCTGGAAAATACTGTCAATCCAACCAGAAAAGGTCAGAGTGCGCGCCTTGACGATGCTCTTTAGTTCTACAAGACTACATTTAAAACTCCCATTGGAACAACGCCCTTTCAGCTTGTCTATAGCAAAGCGTGTCATCTACCGATTGAAATTAAGCATAGAGCAGATTAGGCTGTTAAGGTTTGTAATATGAAATTAGCCTAAGCTGGTGAGGAGAGATTATTGGCAAGAATTAGAGGAACTATGCTTGGAAGCCTATGAGAACTCAAGAATGTACAAGGAAAAGTCAAAATGAATACATGATAAGGGTCTCTCGAGGAAGGAATTTGGAGTCAGACAGAAAGTGTTTCTCTTCAATCCAAGGCTATCACTTATGCCCGAAAAACTAAAATCTAAATGGCTTGGTCCCTTTGAGGTTATTAACTTGTTTCCTTACGGTGCAGTGGAGATTAGGAGTCCGGAGATGGGGAAGGAGTTCAAAGTGAACGGGCACAACCTTATAATTTTCAATGAAGGAGACGTCAACGTATATTGTTCAAGACTCATGTTGACTCCACCTTCTATCACTTGAGCATGTATCACTAGGCATCAAGCAAAAGACGTTAAATGTTGTGCTACCTGAAGGCAACCAGGAGTTTGAATTTCTTTTTCTTTTAGTTTCTTTTCTCTTCTTTCTTTATTTTGTTTTGTTTCTTTTATTTTCCTTTTAATTAAAGATAGGCTGACTTCATTTACTTTTCTTCCTAGGAGAATAACAATTCTGGCTCTTGAAGGAATGTTTTCAAATGTCCATGCTTGTGCCCAAAAATCCAGGGGAGTTTTTCTGTTCTATCTTGCCCTTTTTCTTTTTGTCCTTAGCGGGACTTAAAACCTAAATATACATTAAGGACAATGCATAGCTTTAAAGTTGAGGGTAGGCAAAGCATGCTTCGTGTGATTTAAGTAAAAATCTAAAATTTCTATTATGATGAATGCTTGATTTTTTTTTTTTTTTTTTGTTTGTTTGCTTTGTTTATCGTTTCCTTTCAATGGCAATTTTTTTTTACTCAGTTACTAAGCGATAAAGCTTGCTGACCTAAACGATTGTCTAATGCGCGCATTCATTAAACGATACGCAAGCGTCCCATCGGCTACACGACCAGATACTCTACGGTCGCATACCCGATCGTCAATACAATGCGATCAACCCTTGATTGCATATCCCATCGTTTAACCGATGCGATCAACAGCAATCGCATACCCCATCGTCTGTACAATGCGAACAACAGCGATCGCGTACTTCATCAATTGCATGATACGATCAACCTTGATCGTCCCCTTCCTCGAAGAACTACAACGCTTTCTCCGATCTTCTTCTTCGAATGACTCAAAACTTCAAACAGACTTTGAATACAGACTCGATAACGATTATTAATGCCTAAAAAACACAGGGCCTTTACAAACAACCACCAATGTAAAAGAATTAAATCAAACCAAGGCTACCATCCACAAAAACATCCATTAATCCGCACATCCACAGCAATTTGACAATTAAACAGTGTAGATATGTACCCACCAAGAACATAAATGTTGTTTCGTTGCAACATATGAAATCGGAGTATCAGAACTTGGCTCTGATACCAATTGAAGGATCTCTTACCGAAGAGTTCCATGAGTGCGTTCAGATCACTCCAATTTCACAGTGACTAAAATACATCAAATACGTTCAAACATACAGTTATGCAAAAAAATAGTACTTATCGGCATGCTTTAAACAAGAAATTACAAGGGAGAGAGTTGCCATAACAGTTGAAGACGGTCTTCAAACTTCGGGACTCAACGCAGCAAAAACCTCTACCCGATCTACCAATGCCCAATAGATGCATCGAATGCAGCAGCATGAACAACCGCAAACTCACGAATGCAACGGGGATGACACCACCAGAAAAGAGGCCCAGGTATTCTTAGAGTGAGAACCCAAAGCGTGGTCTTTGGTAAGTTTGGTAGAGGAAGAAGAAAGTACAAATCGTATAAACGATAAGCAAGTGGGAGAGAAAAAGACGCTATCGTATAGCAAGATGCTTATCGTTTAGGAGAAAGTACCAATCATATAGATTTTACTGAACGATCGTTTAGAAAACAGAAGGCGATCATTTAGAAAACATGACACACTATACAATCGTTTAGGAAAGCCAACTGATCGTTTAGGACTTAGTGTATGATCGTTTAGGCGCAGAGCGACTATCATATAGGTTCTCGAGATTAAGAGATAGATTACGATTTTAGACCAACGCGCTCTTCGGTCTTTTTTCGGACCATTGATTCAAAATCAAACAAATTTCATTTAATTGATCAGTTACAATAACCAACGCAGTTCCCATTAACGCACATCCAAACGTGATTTTGGGTTAATTATCATATAATTAATCAATTAAAATATTAATAAATATAATCATATTATATTTTTAACCTATAGTTTGACATCACATATCTACTATAGTAATTTCTCCTCTACTTGATATAAATCATATTTATATCTAATTTCCTCCAAAATAATGTATCTCATACATTTAGCCAATTATATCCTATATAATTAATCAGTCCAATTATATCATATCTAATCGAACTTTCTCTTGTCAATTTGAACATTTCAAATTTACCCAAACACTGATTCTCGACTTTATCTAAGCTACCTAGAAGACCTAATGGACCTGTGGCTCAAGCTTCCACGGTCCGTGAATAGCTTATTAAACTCTTTAGCCATGAGATCCACCATCCGTTAACTGTCAAGCATTCCACTAAACACCAACAGCTGAACTCTTTTTACCACAGATATATTTTTGTATCCATCGGATATAACTAATCATGAGTACGTTGACTCTTCATAGATGCTCGTAAGTACAGCTGGGCCAAATTACCATTTTGCCCCTGTAGTTACATCTCACTCCTTAAGTACCACTGATTCCTCTAATGAACAATACAACATAGTCCAACTATGTGTGAACACCTCTCAGATTAAGAGAAGGTGTGTGACGCCACATCGTTCAAGTCCGAGAATCAACCCTTAAGGGAGCTATCTATCTACTTACCCCTGTCTCGGGAAAGAAGTGAATTCCATCTTGTGTAGCTAAGTTCTCAGCTCCCAAATCAGATGAATCCCTAAAATGGTAGGTTTCAATTGATGACCTAGCCACTCGCACCTATACAAATCAAAGGACCCCCCTCAATGGCAGGAGTTCCTAACTCACTCAGGATTGAGGTCATGCTACCTATGGTCATCCTAGTGAAGTGAAGTCTCTGTCATGAATGGTGTTATATAATAAGACGTTAACACTTTGTGGTCAGGTCTTATACAAACTCTTTGTATAGGACGTCCCCACTCGTATGTCCCCAACACGAATGATGACGATCAGACCATCTGTGACAAGTCACAACACTTATGATCATTCCATAAAGCGGGCCGCATCCATAGCGTTACCAGGATAAGGTTTACCTCCTATATTCATATGCTACAGACCATTTTGGTTATCATTCAAAACATAATCCACTTGTATGTCACCACATACATGCTTGAGTCACATACAAATAACCAGGGATTTTATGTTTATTGGTTTGTGGTAAAGCAAATAAAACAAGCAATTGAGTAAAATACAATATGTGAAGTAAATATCATATATTATACAACACAAGCATTCGTACAAACTGTTTACAAAATCTACAGGGCACGAGACTTTAGGGCATTAACCCCAACAGTGTTGTGGCTTGCTACATATGGTCTAATCCTGATCATCATGTGGAGACATGTGAGTGGGGGCGTCCTATACAAAGGAGTTTGTATAAAACCAGACCACGAAGTATTATAGTCTCGTTATATAACGCCATTCATGACAAAGACTTCACTTCACTAGGATGACCATAGGTAACATGACCTCAATCCTGAGTGAGTGTAAAACTCCTGCCTTTGAGGGCAATCCTTTGATTTGCATGTGCGGGAGTGGCCAGATCGCCGACTCAAACCTACCACTTTGGGGATTCGTCTGATTTGGGAGTTAAGAACTCAGCTACACAAGATGGAATTCACTCCTTTCCCGAAGCAGGATTAAGTAGATAGATTACTCCCTTAAGGGTTGATCCCGGGGCTTAAACGATGTGGTGCCATACATCTTCTCATGGCCCAAGAGGTGTTTACACATAGTAGCATTATGTTGTATTGTTCATTAGAGGGATCAGTGGTACTTAAGGAGTTAGATGTAACTACAGGGGAAAAATAGTAAATTGGCCCATCTATATTTACAAGCATCTATGAAGGGTTATCATATTATTGATTGGTTATATCCAATGGATACATAAATATATCTGTGGTGAGAAGAGTGCAATTGTCGCTCTTTAGTGGAATGCCTGGCAGTTAACGGATGGTGGATCTCGTGGCTAAAGAGTTTAGTTAGCTATTCACATACCGTTGGAGCTTCGAGCCATAGGTCCATAAGGTCTCCTTGGTAGCTCAATGGATTCAAGTTGAGAATCAATTTTTGGGTCAGTTTGAAGTGTTCAAATTGACAAGAGGGAGTTCGATTATATATGATATCATTGAACTGGTTAATTATATATGATATGATTGACATTATATATGAGATACATTATTTGGAGGAAAATGGATATAAATATGATTTATATCTAGTGGAGGAGAGAAGACTATGGTTCATATGTTGCATTTGATGTGATATTAAACCATAGGTTAATGAATATAATATGATAATATTTATTATTTATTTTTGGACAATTATAGGATAATTGTGCCGGCATCTTCTCCATAACCATGTGATAGTGAGAGGTGGCATTCAATTTTTGTAACTGAAGGATAAAATGAAAATCGTTTTCATTTTGCAAAGAGATCATTCATTCGCTCACATTTGGTGTATATTGTCTATCACATAGCAAACTGAGAGACTACACGATAGCTCAACCTTTCTAAACGATCATATACACACGTGCAGTGTACTAAATGATAACATAGGATTTGCTAAACGATCGTCTAGCTTTTTCCTAAACGATCACACGCTCGAGCGTTTACTAAATGATCGTCTATACGATCGTGTCCTTTTTACTAAACGATTGTGTACCTCTTTCTAAACGATCAAGCATCGTCTATACGATAGAAACCTGCCTTCTCCCACTTGCTTGGTCATGGTATACGATTTCCTCTTCTTCCTTCCTTCTGCCAAATCCAACAAAGCCCACACCTCATGGATTCTCACATCGAGAATACCAACGGTTCTAAGTGGTGGTGTCCTCCATGCTACTGTGTTCGTGTGGAGTCCATTCGTGGGTAGAAGACCGTGACTTGGTGGAAAATTGCTTTGATATTCTCAGCGAGAGCGAGAGGAGCAGTCCTTGTGTGAGAACGAGTTTTCTGTGAAGAAGGTTTCTTCAACTGGTACGTACTTCGTTCTCTTTGTCTTTTAAGTTTAAAAGCATGCCTATAATTTGTTGTTAAATGAATATCTATTCTGTTTAATTGTGAATGCATTATTTCTTTCACAATGAGTTTAGAACGATCTCGCTTCTGCTCAGAGGTACTCTTTGATAAGAGTTCCTTCACTGAGACTCAGTTACACAAGATGGAATTCACTCCTTCCCCGAAACAGGGGTAAGTAGATAGATTGCTTCCTTAAGCGCTGATTTCGAGTCTTGAACATAATGGCCATAACTTCTCTTTGGAAGAGAGGACTCAGTCATAGTAGGACTATGATTTATGTTCATTAGAAGGATCAGTGGTACTTAAGAAATTAGATGTAACTGCAAGGGCATAATGGTTATTAGGCTAGCTGTACTTACGAGCGATCTGTGAAGGGTTATCGCACTATTGATTGGTTCATATGGAAACATAATATATCTGTAGTAAGAAGAGTGCAGTTGTCAGTCTTTAGTGAAGTGTCTGGCAGTTAACAGATAATGGATCCCATGACTAAAGAGTTCAGTTAGTTATTCATGTACTGTTGAAGCTTCAAGCTACAGGTCCATAAGGTCCTCTTGATAGCTCAATGAATTCAAGTTGAGAATCAGTTCTTGGTGTTGATTTGAAATATACAAATTGACAAGAGGAAATTGGATTATATATGGTATGGTCGGTGTAATGTATGAGATACATCAAGTGGAAGATTAATGTAAATGAGATTTACATTAAGTACCATGAAATAGAAAAAGAACTATGGTTTATATGTTTCATCAGATGAAATATTAAAACTATAGGTTATAAATATAATATGGTAAGTAGGTTATCATATATATTTATAATAATATTAATTATTGGATAATTATATCTTTTTCTCTAATAACGAATTGAGTGGGAGGTTATTGGTGGTTTCATGGTAATCATGAGATAAAAGGAAAAATGGTTTCCTAACTTTCGTAGATTTGAGATTTTCCATTCTTGGAAAGATTCACAAAATCATTGTAAAGTGAATAGAATTCACTAAACGATAGCTGAAGAAAGAGTAAACAATCGTGGAGTGACACTATACGATAGTTCACTCAGCTGGTCATTAGTTAAACGATCGCAAAGCTTCTTTAAACGATTGGGCATTCGTCTATACGATAGAATCTTGTCATCTCCCACTTATTCAATGTTTACACGATTGTTATTCCTCCGATCTCTTCCTCTAACCAAGTCCACACAAATCCCACACTTCTGGATTCTCATACCGAGAATACCAAGGTAGCCATTGTGGTGGTGTCTTACTCGAGATGTTGGAGGCTGTTCGTTGTGTTCGCGGTATTCATGTGGTGGTTGCTGATTGATCGTGTTGTGTTACGATCGCTGTGTTTGAGCATTCGTGTATTGCAGTCTTGGAGATTGAACGAGTGTTTGTGATCAAAGGAGTTTGAAGATGAGTCTTCAAAGGTATGTTTATTCTTTCCCTTGATTATCTGGTAAAGCATGCTATAATTTCGTATTGTGCATAACCTATAAGTTTCTTTTTCTTGATTGTAATTGTGCATGTTCAAATACGAATGGAATTTGGAACAATCATTCCGTTGCTCATGGAAATCCTCATGTCTGATTTTCTTCAATTGGTATTAGAGCCAAGTTTTTCTGATATTCCAAATTTCACTTCAACTTTGAACTTCTTTTACAATCTTGGTGGGTTTTCTACATTGCGTTTAATTGTTAAATGCATTTGTGGATGGCATTGATGAATGTTTGCGGGTTTAATTGCCTCTGTTTAAAGCTTTCTTTCAATTACAAAGTGTTAATTTATGAGGGCCCCTATGTTTTTGGGCATAATTAACATGTAATCGAGTTTGTAATTCAAAGAGTTTGAGTATGTCAAGTCATTCGTGATGAAGTTTCGAAGCATCGAGATGCAATTCTCAGTAAAGAAGAAGACCAAGAGTTGTTTGTATCGTGTAGCCTCAGGTAAACGATCGTTGGGATTTAGCTAAACGATCGTGTAGATTTTTCTATGCGATCATATAGTATTTACTAAACAATCTAAACGATGGGGTAAAGTGTTTGCTCTATTGCGTAGCGTTGGTTGCCCGATCACCTAGATGTTGGAGGTAAACAATCGAGTGGGAGCATGTGATGCTCATCGTTTAATAAAAGATGTGCACACTAAACGATCGTGTAGTTAGCATGCCTGATCGCATAGTTACTGACTACACGATCACGTGGTATACGATATTTAGGCACTCACACAGTGATCTTTTAGATGATTATGCTTCACCGCATCATTGTTGATTAGACGATCGTTTAAGATTTGCGTTGTGTGTTGTGCGCTGCACGATCGCATACCTCATGCTTCATTGCATAGTAAAAGGTACATGACCATTGCTAAATGATCGTTTAGCCCTGGAAGCATAGGTAAATGATTAAGTAAAGCGTTTGCTCTTTCATGTAGACGATCATAAGGTAGTACACAATCAGTGGAGATGCAGACTTCGACCAGCCAGTTGAAGACCTGGTTCGCCTATTTGAACCAGAGACTCTTTGCTTTTGTAATAGTTAGCTATTGTTTTGAGGATTTGAGGCATATTATCCCGGTTCATCAACATTTGTTTAATATACATGAGATGTATGTGGTTTATATGGCATAGTGTATGACACATAGATTGAAACCCACCTTAGGTGGTGCAATTATTCATGCATCATGTATTATAAGTGTTATAATATCACATGATGAAATTACAAAAGGGCATGTACATGCATCATGAAATATAAGAGTTATATTTATGCATGCAATAAGCATTTTCATGCATCATCTTTATATTATAAGCGTTATAGTATAAGGGTGAATGGAAGCATGTTTGCTTGGTTCGTTGCTGGTTTGTATAAGTGTTATATAAAAAGTAGCAATGAATGAACAATGCATGGAGAATGACACTTAAGCTTTTTATAAGCATTATGAATGCCTTGTATGTGTTTACTTTTCGTTGTGAATGGTTTTGGTTGTTTCTGCTATAATCGTTATAATAGAAATTAGAAGTAAATTCGATAAGAAAAAGTTGCATGCGGACTTAGGCAAACTCTTGTTTTAAAAGGGTTTTAAAATTGGATTGAGATAGACCAAAGTTCATTCTAATGGGATTAGCAGCCTAGGTTTTAATCTTTTTAAATCAGTTTAATAGGATTAAATTGATTTGCATAAAATATTAAAATTGTATTAAATCTATCTATAAGGGACCTGGCGGATTATGTCTAGGCTGGGGTACTTAAGCTGGCGAAAATGGATCACCCCTTCCTGGGAACCTACCTAGAAAGATGAATTAGATAGATTTTCTACAAGCATGTGACAGTTGGTTTAAGACTTCGTTAAAGAGTTTAATGAACGATGATCAAAAGTTGTTTAACTATCCAAGGTAAAAGTTACTCTTGAGCAAACCTAAAAAGTCACTTAGTTAAAATTCTTAGTCATGTTTTTTCTTAGTAAAACTAAACCCTAGGTTATAAAATACTCAGTGGGAGGAACAGATGTATTTTATATGTCAATGATTCCATTCACGTTTCTCCCTGAATGTTCATACAGTGAGATTCATGCTTGGCCTCGTGGTGCCTTGGGAGCATCCACCTTTGAATGGTGTTTGCATGAGTCAATACCAAGGTAGACGGAGAGAGTGTTTATAGTAAGTGAGTGAAGGATGTGTGTCAACACATCCTATGGTCTCTGTCATTAGTTCGCACCGTAAGATCATTCTGTACTCCCTCATGGAGCCCTGGGAGTGTCCCCCTTCGAATGAGTTTTGTCTAGTTGGTCAATATCAAGGTGAACTCCAGAAATGGATAGGGTCACTTTAGTTTTTGCCCCAATCGGATTTTTTCCCTACGAATTGGTTGTTTGGGGCAGAACTCTAGGACCTAAAATGGCGGGCCACACTTACGGGAAATTGTTAAGTAAGCTAATGATTTCTTGACCAAATCAATGATTTCTAGTCGTTATAAGAGCAAGAGTTGTTCTGGAATTAATGGCTGGTTGAGAATGTCTCAATTCAGAAGAGGGATAAATTAACCACTCTTCGGCGGCTTTTGTCCTAAACTTTTGAAGTATCATTGTGAAACTAGATGTCACACGGGGTTCATGTTAGTTCTGCTAAACCGTATTGGATGATATATGTTTTTTCAACGGGTATTTTCTTAAAACCTAACGTAGGTTAATATGTTTTTGTTTTCAGCTACATGTTTGATTTTCCATTAAATTCTTTTAGTTTGACCGGGTACATACAGTGGAAAGAGTCTTGTAAAACATATTTCGTGGTAAACAACCTCGTGTTTTTCATGGTTGAGAAGTGTCCTCAAGTTCCGACCCTTGATGCACTGCGAACTGTTCGTAATGCATATGAGGTGTGGATGAAGGCTAATTCATTGGCCCGACATTTTGGCTAGCATACCTGATGCTTTGGCCAAAAAAGTGGAGAACATGGTAATTGCACGTGAGATCATGGACTCGTTGCAATATTTTTTTGAAAATCGGTTCTTACTTTTCAAGCACATAGGGATGGATGACAAAGACACCAGTAGTGTCAATTCTCAAGTTAAACTCCAAGAAGAGAAAGCAAATGTTGTTGACTCTGTTAAAGTTCATAAAAGAGAAGTGTTCTTTAAAATGGAACTTGGAGCTTATTTAGATTTTGATACAGATCCCACTACTCTCCAAAAAAGGAGGATGTCTAAAGATAGTAAATGTGATTTATTGGTCTTGGAGACGTGTTTGGTAGAGAATGATGATAGTGTCTGGATCCTTGATTCAGGTGCTACTAATCACGTCAGTTCCTCTTACTAAGAATTTAGTTCCTGGCAAACGTTGCCACAGGGAGAGTTAACTCTTCAAGTTGGTACTGGTGAGGTTGTTTCAGCTGTTTCTGTAAGCAGACTGAAGTTATTTTTAGACAAGAAATATTATCTGTTACTGGATAATGTTTTCGTAGCTCTTCATATCAAGAAAAACTTAATCTCGATTTTTTGTCTCATTGAACAAGGTTATACCGTATCTTTTTTCGAGAGTAAGTGTTTATTTTCAAGAATGAGATGAAGATTGATTTTGGTTCAATGGAAAGTAACTTGTATGTACTAAGGTCGTTAGTCATAAAAGTCTTGTTTAATACTGAAATATTCAGTACACTGACAATAACTAAAAGACCAAAGGTTTCTCCTAAGGAAAACGCCCATCCTTGGCATCTAAGTTTATGTCACATCAACCTCAATGGGTTTGAGCAGTTGGTGAAATGTGAACTTCTAAAGAGTTTAGAAGAAAACTCTTTGCTGGTGTGTGAATCATGCCTCAAAGGCAAGATGACCAAACGACCTTTTATTGGAAAAGGTTATAGACCAAGGAAGCCTTGGAGCTTATACATTCAGACTAAGAGCAAAGAGTTTGCAAGCTTAATAGGTCCATTTATGGGCTGAAACAAGCGTCTAGATCGTAGAACATTAAATTTGACAGTGCAGCCAAGTCGTTTGGCTTTGATCAGAACGTTCATGAGCCTTGTGTTTACAAGAAGTTCATCAACAGCACAGTAGCTTTCGTGGTACTATATGTGGATGATATCCTACTCATTAGGAATGATGTAGGGTTTCTCATTGACATTAAGAAATGGCTAGCTGCCTAGTAGCAAATGAAAGATTTGGGTGAGACACAGTATGTTCTAGAGATCCAGATCATTCGGGATCATAAGAACAAGAGGTTAGCCTTGTCTCAGGCATCATACATCGATCAAATGTTGATCAGGTATAGGATGTAGGATTTCAAGAGGGGTTTGTTATCCTTCAAGCATGGAATCGTTTTGTCTAAGGATCAATGTCCTAAGACACCTCAAGAGGTTGAAGAGATGAGATAGATTCCCTATGCTTCAACTGTTGGAAGCTTAACATATGTAATGTTGTGTACCAGACCCGACATTTGCTATGAAGTAGGGATTGTCAGTTGTTATCAGTCCAATCCAGGATTAGATCTCTGGACGAAGGTCAAGACGATCCTCAAGTATCTTCAGAGAATGAGGGACTACATGTTCGTGTATAGAGATAAGGATCTGATCCTTATAGGATACACAGACTCTGACTTTCAGACTGATAGAGATTCTCGTAAATCGACATCGGGGTCAGTGTTCACTCTGAATGGAGGGGCTATAGTGTGGTGAAGCATCAAGAAAGGATACATTGCACACTCTACTATGGAAGTCGAATACGTAGCCACTTGTGAAGCAGCTAAGAAGGCTATTTGGTTGAGGAAATTCCTTATAGATTTGAAAGTTATTCCAAATAGGGATTTACCGATCACTCTTTATTGTGATAACAGCAGGGATTTGGAAAATTCGAAGGAACCTCGGAGTCATCATCGAGGTAAACATATAGAACGGAAATATCACTTGATCAGGGAGATTGTGCATCGCGGTGATGCGATAGTCACGAAGATCACGTCGAAGCACAACGTTGCTGATCCATTTAAGAAGGCTCTCACGGCTAAAGTGTTCGAGGGTCACCTAGAAAGTCTGGGTTTTCGGGACATGCGGCATCTTATCTAAGGCAAGTGAGAGATGATACTAGAGTATAGAGTATGCCTTAGTTTATTATATATTGTACTTATATTTATCTTGTATTGCACATTAGTCTCCCGAGGCATTAGGATAAGTGGGAGATTATTGGGATTGGTGCCCTAATTCTCTTTTGTAGTTTGTAAACTGTACACATTGTTAAGAATAAAATAAGAGTTATTTTATTTGGCATTTAATCATATCCAATAAACAAAACTCCATGGTATTGTATGTAAATTTAAGCATGTATATGAGATGTATAACTGGATCATTCCTTAAGTGATAACCTAAATAGGTCTGTAGAATAAGAATTAAGGGGGGGATACTTATTTTGGGATTGGAACTCATTTGGTGCCCTAAACGATTATTGGGCCGAGCGAGGGTGCCACGGGGCCCAATTTTTGTGTGCGAACTTTCTGCTGGGCGAAAATTTGATAATGAACCCAGGGGTTCAAAACAATGAGAAAAAGCTGCGCACCATATGGTTTTGGGAATAGAGCTCATTTGGTGACCCAAATTGAAGGAAAAATGACATGAAGATTTTCATGAGCAGCGGAATGATCATTTCAAATTCTATTTGTATTTGAACAATAATAATTACAGTCACGAAATGGAAACTTACAGGTCATGCACAATATGAAATTACAGCATGCTTTCATATAAGATCAAGGGATAGATAATCATACCTTTGTAGACTCATACTTCAAACTCCCTCGATCACGAACGATCGATCAGTCTCCAAGGCAGCAACACACGAACGCTTTAACACTACGACTGCAATACAGCACGATCAATCAGCAACCACCACACGAACACCACGTACACCCAACGAACGGCCTCCAACACCTCGAACTCAGTCGAGTTGAGTAAGAAACCACCACAATGGCTACCTTGTTATTCTTAGTGTGAGAATCTATAAGTGTGGGCTCTGTGTGGACTTGGTTAGAGAAAGAGACCGGAAGAATAACAATCATGTAGACGATTGAGTAAGTGGGAGATGACAAGAGTCTATCGTATAGACGAATACTCAATCGTTTAGAAGAAGGCAAGCTATCGTATAGCAAAAGGCCTGCGATCGTTTAACTATGACCAACTAAGTGAACTATCGCATAGTGACACTCCACGATTGTTTAGTCTCTCTTTCAGCTACCATTTAGTGAAAACAATTCTCACTTGTCAGAGATCCGTGAGTGATTTCTAAGAATAGTAACTCTCACACCCTCTTAAATTTAGGAAAATATTTTTCCTTTTATCTCACGGTTACCATAAGACCACCAATAACCTCCTATTCAATTGGTTATTAGAGAAAAAGATATAATTATCCAATAATTAATATTATTATAAATATATATGGTAACCAACTTACCATATTATATTTATAACCTATAGTTTTAATATTTCATCTCATGAAACATATAAACCATAGTTTTTTCTATTTCATGGCACTTAAGGTAAATCTCATTTACATTAATCCTCCACTAGATGTATCTCATACATCACACCGATCATATTATATATAATCTAATTTCCTCTTGTCAATTTGAACATTTTAAATCAACTCCAAGAACTGATTTTCAACTTGAATCCATTGAGCTACCAAGGGGACCTTATGAACCTGTAGCTTGAAGCTCCAACAGTATGTGAATAATTGACTAAACTCTTTAGTCACAGGATCCATCATCCATTAACTGCCAGGTACTCTACTAAAGACCGATAATTGCACTCTACTTACTACAGATATATTTTGTGTCCATATCAACCAATCAACAGTGCAATAACCCTTCATAGATCACTCGTAAATACAACTGGACCAATAACCGTTATGCCCCTATAGTTATATCTAACTCCTTAAGTACCACTGATTCCTCTAATGAACATAAGTCATAGTCCTACTATGACTGAGTCCTCTCTTCCCCTGCTTCGGGGAAGGAGTAAATTTCATCTTGTATAACTAAGTTTTCAGCTCCCAAATCAGACAAATCCATAAAAAGGTAGGCATTTTGAGTTGGCAATCTGGTCGCTCTCACCCATACTAATCAAACGACCACCCTCAAAGGCAGGAGTTCCCAAAACACTCAGGATTGAGGTCATGTCACCTATGGTCATTTAGGTGAGATGTAAGTCTCAAGTATTAACGGTGTTATATAAAGAGACTAGTCATCTCGTGGTTCGGTCTTATACAAGCTCTCTGTATAGGACACACCTGCTCGCATGTTTCCACATGAATGGTCAGTATCTACCATCTGTAGTAGTTCACAACACTTGCAAACCTCTACAAAGGGGTCATATCCGTAGTGTCACCAGGATCAACGCACGGCTTTTTCTCATCGTTCTGAATCCTAAAGAAAATCAGACATGAGGATTTACATGAGCAACGGAAGGATCATTCTAAATTCCATCCGAAATTCAACATACACAATTATAATACACAAATGGAAACGAATTGGTCATGCAACAACTAGAAATTATAGCATGCTTATAGATAATCAAAGGATAGATTATCATACCTTTGAAGACTTATTCTTCAAACTCTCTTGATCATGAATGCTCGATCAGTCTTGAAGACAACAATACACGAACGTTGGAACACAACGACCACAACACAACACGATCAACAGCAATCACCACATGAACAACACGAACACAGAACAAACGGCCTCAAAAACCTCGAACTCAATCGAGTTGAGTGAGGACACCACCACCATGGTTACCTTGGTATTCTCAATGTGAAAATCCAAAAGTATGGGCTCTGCATAGACGATTGACCAAGTAAGAGATGAGAAGTGTCTATCATATAGACGAAATGCTCAATTGTGTAGAAGAAGGCAGCCTATCGTCTAGATAATGCCCAACGATCATTTAGCTACGACCAGCTTAATGAACTGTCGTATAGTGACACTCCACGATCATTTAGTCTCTCCACTAGCTATCATTTAGTGGAACGATTTCACTTGATAGCAAATCCGTGAGTTTCTTTCCGAAAGGAGTAACTCTTAAATTTACGAAAACCTTTTTCCAATTATCTCACGGTTACTATAAAACCACCAATAACCTCCCACTCAATTCATTATTACAGAAAAAGAGATAATTATCCAATAATTAATATTATTATAAATATATATGATAACCAACTTCCCATATTATACTTATAACCTATGGTTTTAATATTTCATCTTATGAAACATATAAACCATAGTTCTTTTTCTATTTTATAGTACTTAATGTAAATCATATTCACATTAATCCTCCACTTGATGTATCTCATACATCACACCAAATATATCATATATAATTGAATTTCCTCTTGTCAATTTGGACATTTCAAATCAATCCCAAAAACTGATTCTCAACTTCAATACATTGAAGGGGACCTTAGGACCTGTAGCTTGAAGCTCCAACTATATGTGAATAATTGACTAAACTCTTTAGTCATGGGATCCACCATCTGTTAACTGTCGGGCACTCTACTAAAGACCGACAGTTGCACTCTACTTACCACAGATATATTTTATGTCCATATCAACCAATCAACAATGCAATAACCCTTCACAGATCACACATAAGTATAGTTGGGCCAATTTACCATTTTTCCCCTATAGTTACATCTAACTCCTTAAGTACCACTGATCCCTCTAATGAACATAAGTCATAGTGCTACTATGATTGAGTCCTCTCTTCCAAAGAAAAGTTATGGCCAGTATGTTCAAGACCCGGAATCAGCCCTTAAGCGAGCAATCTATCTACTTAACCCTTCTTCGGGAAGGAGTGAATTCCATCTTGTATAATTGAGTTCCCAGCTCCCCAATTAAAAAAAATCCCTAAAAAGGTAGGCTTGTGGAGTTGGCAATCTGGCCACACTCACCCATACTAATCAAAAGGCCGCCCTCAAAGGCAGAAGTTCCCAAAACACTCAAGGTAATGTCACCTATGGTCGTTTAGGTACGATGTAAATCTCAAGTATCAACGGCGTTATATAAAGAGACGAATCATCTCGTGGTCCGGTCTCATACAAACTCTTTGTATAGGACACCCCTGCTCGCATGTCTCTACATGAATGGTCAGGATCAACCATCTGTAGTAGTTCACAACGCTTGCAAACCTCTACAAAGCGGGTCATATCTATAGTGTCACCAGGATCACGTATCCCTCCTTAATTCTTATACTACATGCCTTTTTAGGTTATCAAATAAGGCATGATCCACTTGTATATCTCAAATACATGTTTAAGTTTACATACAATAACCATGGAGCTTTGTTTATTGGATGTGAGTAAATGCAAAATAAAATAACTCTTATTTTATTCATAACAATGTGTACAGTTTACAAACAACGAGACTCCGGGAGAATTAGTACACCAATCCCAACAAATCCCTAGGTCCATTTTCAAATGTTAGCCAAGCGGAAAGTTCGCACGCAAAAATATGGCCCTAGGGCACCCCCTGCCGGGCCCGATAGCCTTTTGAGGTACCAAATGAGCTCCGTTCGCAAAACCGTCTAGTGTAAGGGATTTTCTCATCGTTCTGAACCCTTGGGTCTGCTTTTAAATTTTCGCCCAGCAGAAAGTTTGCCAAAAAAATTGGGCCCTAGGACACCCCCATCGGGCCCGATAGCCGTTTTTGGCACCAAATGATCTCCGTTCCAAAAACCATCTAGCGCATGATTTTTTCTCATCAGTCTGAATCCCTTGGTCCATTTTAACATTTTTGCCCAGCTGAAAGGTCGCGCCCAAACATTAGGCCGCAGGGCACCCATGCTGAGCCCAGGTCCCAATAGCCCTTTGGGGCACCAAATGAGCTCTGTTCCCAATATCGTCTCGCGCACGACTTTTTCTCATCGATCTGAACCTTTGAGTTCGTTCTTAAATTTTCGCCCAGCGGAAAGTTTGCGCATAAAAATTGGGTCTTGGCTCACCCCCACCGGTCCTGATAGCAATTTAGGGCACCAAATGAGCTTCGTTCCGAAAACCAACAGGCGCATGACTTTTTCTCATCATCTTAAACCCCTGGGTCCGTTTTCAAATTTTCACCCAGTGGTGACGATAAAATTTAATCTCTTTATCTACTCTAACGCATGGCTTGTGGATGCAATGAATGATGTGCTAAATATGCACTAAAGTTTTTTACGATAAAGAGAATTTCTATGCGATACTACGTCTAAGTATATGCGTTGTTAATGATATGTTCGTAGTATACGATGTAATAGTGCTTGTCACAAGTTTCCTTGCGCTGAAACCAAGTATAATTTCAACGCAAGTTTCTCAGAATAATCCAAGGTCGAGCACAGGGATTGTTTTCGTTAATGCATTACTTTTGTGATACATGCGACCGGTTTAACAATGAATAAGGAATTAAGTTTATACAGGAATGTAAATTACGATGAAATAAAATTGCGTTGATAAAATAAAATCCTAAACTAATATGAGACACGATACAAGATACATGATACACGATACTGAGGTCGAGAACTGACTGTGAAGTTGTACAAGGATTCGATGTATGCGATGGCAAGTCTTTATGAATGACACAGAAAGAGAAAGAATAAATACTAAAAACAGCGTAAGTTTTTCAATTGCGTTAAAGATGCAACTAAGATTCCGCTTTCCCTTGGCATACACCTCTCAGTGATCGGCCGCGTTCCCATATCTCTATGGTGAAATGGGGATGAACGTGATGAACGCAAGGTTGTTTCCATCTCTGGAAATACTTCTCGCTTTAGTTAACGCATTCTTCCAACCTTCTCTCGATAGGCAGAATAATATCTTCACTTCTGCTCTAACATGTGAAGATGTCATCGAGCATGCTTTAGCTAAACTTAATTATTTCACTAACACAATTAACTCACTCGCTTAATTCTTTCTATTTACCCAAGAAATTAAGAAAACATCATAGAGAAAGTGGATTATGGATGAACGAAAATAGACAGAGAGATGATAATGGTAATTATTATAACATTTAATACTACGATTAAACGTCTGATACATGGTGTGAGTGAAAGATTAATGGAGATGAATACAAATGATGAAATAGAGATTAGAAACAAATACAAAAAGAGTGTCAACGTCTTCACACAGAATCTGAACGGAGGTTTTGCTTGCTGGCATGTGAAAGTAATAGAGAGGAGAGTTTCCCTCTCAGGCTTGCTCTCCTGGTAGAAATGACCTTTGCACAGAGCTTCAACGGTGGGGATTGGAAGGATTCCTTACTTGGAGACTCACCTCTCGGCCTTGTCTCGTGATTATGTCGAATTTACTCTGTAAGTCGCTTCAGACCAGTCTCTCTCTCATAATCGATATATGCACGTCTATATGTATTCATGTATATATCTCAGTGAATTTGCAGAAGCTATTTATAGGTGAAGTTTGGCTCTTTGACTTAGTGGTCCCCACTTTATGGTTATGGTAGTTCCTGAAATGGCAGAGTGAATATTCCTTCTATAACGCAATCAACTCATCAGAAATGCACAACTGAAAGCTATACATTTGTCAAAATCCTCCGCAAATGCGTTGCTCTTTACATCTTCGATCGATCGCCGAATGCGGTGTTGTTTTTTATTACCGCATGTGGTTGAATTTGGGTTGATCACTAAGCTCTTGATCGATTGTCGCATGCGCCGTCATTACATTGATCATCTCTTCATTCCTGAATGATGGGTGTAATACAACATAGATGCGTTGTTTATTTTATCTTTGAACCATGAACGCATGCGGTAACTGATTTCTTGCAAAACAGAAATTGAAACACTCTATTCTACCATCGCAATGGTGTTAGTGGGTGTATTGACGAAATTTTATAATTCTCGCATTTCTTAGCCAATTTCTATACTATCGACGCAACTTTTCTTTCTTTTTACCACAATATCTAAACAAAATAGTATAAATAACTTGTATTTCCACAAGTTATCACCCAGCAGAAAGTTCGCACACAAAAATTGGGCCCCAGATAACCCTCGTAATGCCCGATAACTGTTTAGGGCACGAAATAAGCTCCATTACCAAAACCGTCTGGAGCACGGCTTTTTCTCATCGTTCTAATTCCCTTGGTTCGTTTTCAAATTTTCACCTAGCAGAAAGTTCGCATACAAAAATTGGGTCCACAGGGCACCTCCACCAAGCCCGGAAGCCGTTTGGGCCACCAAATGAGCTCCATTCCCAAAACCATCTGGTGCTCAGCTTTAACTCATCGTTCTGAACCCTTGGGTTCGTTTTCAAGTTTTTGATCGACGGGAAATTTGTGCAGATAAATTGGACCCCAAGGCACCCCCGCCAAGTCGAGGAGCCATTTAGGCGTACCAAATGAGCTCCTTTAACAAAACCTTCTGGTGCACGACTTATTCTCATCATTCAAAACTCTGGGTCCGTTTTTAAATTTTTGCCCGACAGAAAGATCACGTACAAAAATTGGGCCTCGGGGCACCCCCGCCGGGCCTGAGACCCGTTTGGGGCACCAAATGAGCTCTGTTCCCAAAATCGTCTGGCACAAGACTTTTACTCATCGTTCTGAAATCCTTGGTTCATTTTCAAATTTTTCCCTGGTGGAAAGTTCACACACAAAAATTGGACCCTGATGCACCCTCGCGGGGCCCAATAGTCATTTCACGCACCAAATGAGTCCGTTCCCAAAACCGTTTTCAACCCGTGGGTCCCTTTTCAAATTTTCGCCCAGCAGAAAGTTTGCACACAAAAATTGGGCCCTAGGGCACTCCCATGGGACCGATTGCCGTTTAGGGCACCAATTGAACTCCGTTCCCAAAACTGTCTGGTGCACGGCTTTTTCTCATCGTTCTGAACCCCTAGGTCTGTTTTCAAATTTTTGCTAGGCGTAAAGTTCATACCCAAAAATTTAACCCTAGGGAACCCCTACCGAAACTAGAAGCCGTTTGGGGCACCACATGAGCTCTGTTCACAAAATCATCTTGCGTACGGCTTATTCTCATCATTTTAAACCCCTCGGTCCGTTTTCAAATTTTCATCTGGCGAAAAGTTCGCGCACAAAAATTGGGCATCGGGGCATTCCCACTAGGCCTGGGAGCCGTTTGTGGAACTAAATGAGCTTGTTTCCAAAACCATCTAGCGCACAACTTTTCCTCATCATTTTGAACCCTTAGGTCCGTTTTTGAATTTTCGCCCGACAGAAAGTTTACGCACAAAAATTGAGGCCCAGAGCACCCCCGCCTAACACAGGAGCCGTTTAGGGCACCAATTGAGCTCAGTTCCCAAAACCGTCTGGCGCACGGCTTTTTCTTATCGTTCTGAACCCCTGGGTTCATTTTCAAATTTTTTCCCGATGGAAAGTTCGCGCACAAAAATTGGGCCCTAGGCACCCTTGCCAGGCTCGATATCCATTTTGGGTACCAAATGTGCTTCGTTCCCAAAATCTTATAGTGTAAAAATTTTGTTCATCGTTCCGAATCCCTTGGTCCGTTTTCAAATTTTCACCCGGCGGAAAGTTCGCACATAAAAACTGGGCCCTGAGGCACCCCTGCAGGGCCTGGGAGTCGATTGGGCACCAAATGAGTTCCGTTCCCAAAAGCATCTGGCGTACACCTCTCAGTGATCGGCCGCGCTCCCACATGTCTGTGGTGAAATAGAGACTAACGTAATGAACGCAAGGTTGCTTCCATGTCTGGAAGTACTACTCGCTTTAGTTAATGCATTCTTTTGACCTTCTCTCGATAGATCAGAATGACACCTTCACTTTTGCTCTCACAGGTAAAGATGTCGTCTAGCATACTTTAGCTAAACGTATTTTATATCTTTATTATAGATTAAGTTCTTAATGATTCATATTGCTCAACAGGAGGTTAAGAGACATCATGGAGAAAGTGATTGGTGGGTGAACGGAAATAGACAGAGAATGGTAAATGGAATTTATCGAAACATTTAATATTTCTACTAAGCGTTTGATACATGGTATGTGAATAAAGAGATAAAGAAAACATGAAATACACAATGAAAGAGAGATAGAACAGATACAAACAAGTGCCAATGTCTTGGCACAAATTTAATGGAGATCTGCTTACCGGATAGGATGAATTTGATGGTAGGAAGAGCTTCCCTCTCAGGCTTGCTCTACCAGTAACAAGGATCTTTGCACAGAGCTTCTGAACGGGTGTATGGCAGGTTGGATCTAAGATTCACCTCTCGGCTTTATCTCGTCTTCTTCCCAGATTTCTTCTTTTAAGCACTCAGCTCAGCCTTTTCTCTACAATCTAACAGCACTTAGCCCCGTATCAAGTAGCATATCTTTTCTCTGAAATAAATGGGGTATTTATAGGTGCAGATCTTTGACTCCGGCCTTGTGGTCCCCACTCATGATTATGGTAATTTCGAAGATTAAGGGATATTATTCCTTCTGTTATGCAATCAGACCGTCAATTCTGCACAACCGTTAGTTGTACGCGTGTCTCAATTCTCCGCTCTTGTGTTGCTCAACTGCATCTTTCGATCATAGGTTTGCATGCAGTGTTTGTTTTTATTACCTAATGCGGTTGAAGCATAGCTCTTGGATCGACTATCGCATTGCGCCATCATTGCTGTAATCGTCTCTTCATTGTTGATCGACGGGCGCAATGTGATAGAGATGCGTTAATTAGTCTCTCATGAGCCTTGAGCGCAAGTGGTGACTTGGTCTCCTGCAAAACAGAGTAAAGTTCGGCTTGTCTTCCATCTTTTTGGTGTTAGTGGGTGTAATCGCAAACATTTATAATTATTGCAATACTAGGCTAATTTTCATACAATTGGTGCATAATTACTAACTTTTGGCTGCAATATCTAGATAAGGTGGCATAAATAACTTGTATTTCTACAAGTTATCACACCCCCAAATTTAGAAATATGCTTGTCCTCAAGCATATCTTCTACTAAGGAAATCATGTTCCATTCCTATCCTATATTTCTACGACGATTGGTTGCTCCGAATGTTACACTTAGTCACATTACTTGACATCGCATTTTCCTTCTATCCTTGCTAATTCTTAGCAAGCCCTACTTTATTCTTCTATGTAACAAAATTCTGCTCAAAGACACTTTTCTAGTTTTCAAAATAGAATGTTTATCTCTTCTTTATCAAAACAACTTGATGTATCTATATGCGGTGAGCAAAACTTTGCGTCATTTATTCACTTAGAGACAATTGATCATGGTTACATTCTTCGTTTTGGCTTGTCCCCACAGGTGTCATGCGAACATCCAACTATGATCGTGTGCCAGTTTCAACTTTAACTCATGATAATTAGAGGAGTTGTCCCTTGCACTCTTTATTTTTCTCTTTTTTGTTTATACTACGTTGTACTTGGAAACCCACCTTTGTTTTAGCTTGCTCCTACGGGTTTCATACGAACATCCAACTACGAGCAGGATCCTTTCACAACTAAACTCTTATCAGGTTAGGAACAATTTTGAAATTTTCCCTTGCGCTAGCATTGGAGTTTTGCATAACATATTATATATATATATATTATACTTATATATTTTTTAGACAGAAAATGGACGCATTTTCTTAAATACTACATATTCTTGATATTATCTGCTCAAACCTTCCTCACCCTCAAATTTAAAGATAAGCAAGGTCTTCATTGCGTTGTTTGGATAGACTAGATAAACACTTAAAAGAAAATTTCAAAAAGAAGGTTTGAGCAGAACTTTCAAAGATAAAAGGAAAAGTACTACTAAACTAAGAGTTAACTAAGTGTTAGTTAGAATTTACTAAGTATGGGAAATGTTTCTATGTGTAAACATATAATACATCATAGCAACGCAATGAAGATCGTAAAAAATAAAAGATTAAGAATGTCACAAAAATTAACAAAGGAAGATAAAGAATGAGGCACAGGCAAAAAGTAGAATGAATATATACTCTGATTGTATTGACTATTAACAAAGTATACAAATATATTACAAATGAACGCATTATAAAAAATTTTCTATTGCCTGTACAAGAGTCAAAGAATTTGATTAACTTACAAATTTGACTCAGAAAGGTGCATGATTTAAAATTCACACCATGCTTCCAATAAACACAGATATATTTTTGCCGAGGACGAGCAACACGCATACATCCTCGCAACACACCCCTTACCTACACACATTTCTGGAGGATACCTCAACATAGTGCATTTAACTAAGGCTGGGCAAAGAACATATACGTGCGCAACACACCCCTTACCGTAATGTATTTGGGTGTACTAGACGCATAGCTTCTCTTGGTTTCACTTACTATACCCATCCTCTCATACATACTAGTTTATTTTCCTCTCTTCATAATTCATCAAAAAAGCAAGTCGAAAAGACCTTACGGTGATTCATCCCATCCTTCACAAAATTATAAAACCGGCGCTACTACATTTAAAGTATGGAAAAATATGCGAAATTAAATTGCCAAAACATAAAAGACTAATCCTACTACACATTAATTATGGAAGTAAGAAAACGATAAAAGAAAGCGGTAAAGAAAGCAAGTAAACATAGATAGGAAGGTCGATTGAAAGAAGTTCTTAGAGTTACTGCAATCGCTTTCCCTACAAGTGGTTTATTCCGGCTTGCCCAAGTCAATGGTGTCCATGCGTCAATCGAAGTCGCCTCCATAGTTGAGTTTGATCCACTGACCATTGACTTTGCATGCGCTCCTCCTGTCTAAAGTTGTTAATTCCACTGCGCTGTGAGGAAAGATTGTCTTGATTCGGAATGGCCCCAACCAGCGAGACTTCAACTTTCCTGGGAACAGTCGCAAACATGTATTAAATAACAATACTTGTTGACCTTCAATGAATGTCCGGTCATTGATGTGGTCATCGTGCCATTTCTTCGTTTTCTCCTTATATATCTTAGCATTTTCATAGGCATCCCGTCGCCATTCGACCAAATGGGCTCCGTTCCCAAAACTGTCTGGCTCACAGCTTTTTCTCATTATTCTGAACCCCTGCGTCTATTTTATAATTTTCGCCCGCAAGAATGTTCACGCCCAAAAATTGGGCTCTGAGGCACCCCCACCGGCCCAATAGCCATTTGGGGAAAAAAATCAGCTTCGTTCCAAAAATCATATAGCGCATGGATTTTTCTAATCTTTCTGAACCCCTAGCTTCGTTTTCAAATTTTTGTCCAGTGGAAAGTTCATGCACAAACATTAGCCCCTGGGGCACCCTAGTGAGACCGAGAGCGGTTTGGGTACCAAATGAGCGCCGTTCCTATAACTGTCTACCGTATGGCTTTTCCTCATCCTTCTGAACCCCTTGATCAATTTTCAAATTTTTGCTGGTGGAAAGTTTGCGCACAAAAATTGGGCTACGGGTCAACCCCGTGGGGCCTGGGAGCCGTTTAAGGCTTCAAATGAGCTTTGTTCCCAAAATATTCTGGCGTACGACTTTTTCTCATCATTGGAACCTTTGGGTCCGTTTTCAGATTTTCGTCCGACAGAAAGTTTGTGCATAAAATTGGGCCCTAGAGCAATCCCACTGGACCAGATAGCCGTTTAAGGTAGCAAATGAGCTCCATTCACAAAATCATCTGGCGCACGGCTTTTTCTCATCCTTCTTAACCCCTGGATTTATTTTCAAATTTCTGCCGGCGGAAAGTTCGCACACAAACATTGGGCCCAAGCCACCTTCTGCCGAGCCCGATAGCCGTTTGGGGCACCAAATGAGCTTCGTTCCCAAAACTATCTAGCTCATGGCTTTTTCTCATCATTCTGAATCCCTTGGTCCATTTTCAAATTTTCGAACGGGGGATAATTTCTGCACAAAAATTGGTCTCTGGGCATCCTCGACGGCACGATAGTTGTTTAGGGCACCAAATGAGCTCTGTTCCCAAAACTGTCTGGCACACGACTTTTTCTCATCGTTCTAAATTCCTGGGTTCATTTTCAAATTTTTGCCCGGCGGAAAGTTCGCGCAAAAAATTGGGCCCTGAGCCAACCTCACCGAGCCCAATAGCCGTTTGGGGCACCAAATGAGCGTCGTTCCCAAAACCGTCTAGCTCATGGCTTTTTCTCATCCTTCTGAATCCCTTGAACCATTTTCAAATTTTCACCTAGCGGATAGTTCACGCACAAAAATTGGTCCTCGAGTACCCTCGTCGGGCCCGATAGTCGTTTAGGGACCAAATGAGCTTCATTCCCAAAATCGTCTGGTGCACGACTTTTTCTCATCATTCTGACCCCCTGGGTTTGTTTTCAAATTTTCGTCCAACAGAAAGTTAGCACTAAAAAATTAGGCCCCAGGGCACCCCCGCCGAGCCTGGAAGCCGTTTGGGGCTCCAAATGAGATCTGTTCCATAAACCGTCTACCGCACGGCTTTTTTCTCATCGTTCCGAACCCCTCGCTCCATTTTCAAATTTTCGCCCGGCAGAAAGTTCGCGCACAAAATTAGGCCCTAGAGCAACCCCGCCGGGCCCGATAGCCGTTTAAGGTAGCAAATGAGCTCCATTCACAAAATCTTCTGGCACAAGGCTTTTTCTCACCCTTCTTAACCCCTGGATTCGTTTTCAAATTTTCGCCCGATGGAAAGTTCGCACACAAACATTGGCCCCAAGCCACCCTCTGCCGAGCCTGATAGCCGTTTGGGGCGCCAAATGAGGTTCGTTCCAAAAACCATCTAACGCACGGCTTTTCTCATCGTTCTAAACCCCTATGTTCATTTTCAAATTTTCACCTGGCAGAAAGTTCGAGCATAAAAATTGGAACACAGGGCACCCCCGACGGGCCCGATCACCGTTTGGGTTACCAAATGAGCTTCGTTCCCAAAACCGCATGATGCAAACCTTTTTCTCTTCGTTCTGACCCCCAGGGTCAATTTTCAAATTTTCGCTTGGTGGAAAGTTCGTGCATAAAAATTGGGCACAAGAACAACCCAACAGAGCCCGATAGCTGTTTGGGGTACCAAATGAGCTTGTTCCTAAAATCGTATGGCGCAAGACTTTTTCTCATCGTTCTGAACCCCTGGGTCCATTTTCGAACTTCTGCCCACTGGAAGGTTCGTGCACAAAAAATGGGCCCTAGGGCCCCTAGCCGAGCCTGGGACCTTTTAGGACAGCAAATGAGCGCCACTCCCAAACCGTCTGCCACATGACATTTTCTCATCGTTTTGAACACCTGGGACCATTTTCAAATTTTTGCTCAGTGGAAAGTTCGCGCACAACAGTATGACAACGAGGCAACCCCGCCAGGCCCGGGAGCCGTATGTCCTAAAACACGCAGTCTGTAAAGTTGAATATATTCTATTATCAATAAAGATGTTATTCAACATTACTTCATTAAAGTTATTATTGAATCTATAAACTGCACTTATAAAGTCTAAATCTAATAAACAAAGATTCATGGTTATTATATGAATACTTGAACCGTATATGGATCATAAAAGTGGATCAGGTTCGAGTAAATAGTCGAAATGATCTCTAGTATACGAATAAGGTTGGGTGCTTTATTCTAGTAAAACTATCGGATGCGGCCCACTCTATAGTTGTTACAAGTAGTTGTAAAGGTGCTACAAATGTAGTGATCCTGATTCGCTTATGTATCGACATAAGGAGTGTTTTGGGCATCCTATTCAATGAGTTTGCATAAGATCGAACCATGAAATAAGTCACGCTAACTTTCTAAAGTTGTTTACTATTTAAGACTGACTATTTTGCTTAGATGACCTAGGTAACTCGATCATAATCCTGAGGCAACTATGAACTCTTGTTTATTTGGAATTATCCTTAGATTTGTATATGTAAGGGTTGGCTCAACAGCACCGGCTCAATAAGCCTCCCATTTCAGGGGTAAGACTGGGTAGATAGCTGGGGACATAGGGTGCAATAAGGAATTCACGCTTACCCGATTTAGGGATAGTAGAAAGGTTGTTCTCTTAAGTACTATATCCAGGTCTTGAACAAAGGGCCTTACCTTCTCATTGTCCCGAGAGGGATCTGGTTAGTGATTGGATCACAAACCAATTGTTCATTAGAGGATCAGTGGAACTTAAGGAGCAAGATGTAATATCAGGGGTAAAACAGCATATTGACCCAGCCGTTATTACGAACAATCTGTGAAGGGTCGACTTGCTGATCATGGCTAAATCAAGTGGACACAAATATATCTACTGTGAAGAGAGTGCAGCAATCGAGCTATAGTGGTGTGACTTGATAGTTAATGAATACTGATTAATTTGATTTAAAGAGTTTTAGCCAATTAATCTTAAATCGTTGGAGCTTAAGATCTGTAGATCCATAAGGTCCCTCTACTAGCTCGTAAAACAAGAACACCTTGAATTAATAAATTGAGTGAATTTGGAATGATATCAATTTGAATTGTTCAAATTGAATTTCAATTTTAAAATGTACAAATTGAAATTAGGGTTTGATTTTGAATAAGTTCAAATTCAAATTAGTGTTTGTATAATTATATCTCTTATAATTAACGTTTAATTTATTGAAATTAAACAAAATTGGAGAGTTTATAATATTTAAATATTGATTTAAATATTAATTATATGAATAAAATTCATGTTTTAAATTGGGTGTGTGATTAATTTAATATTTAATATTAAATTATTTAATTAATTAAATATGTTTAATTAATTAAAAATTAAATTAATTTTCAATTTCAATTCAATTTAAGAAATTGAATTTTGGTTTAAGTAATTATGAATTAATTAAATCAAATTTTACTTAATTTTAGAATTGATTAAAATTTGAAATTGAAAAAGGAAAGCTTGGTTTGGGTGGGTTTTTCCCATATTTTATACCAAGTAGAAGGTGTTCCTCCCAAATTTACACATAAATCCCATTTCTTTATGATGTTGTTGCTGGCATTGAGCTAAGTTTGAGTGCTTGCATGCACTTTGTGTATAAAAAAGCTTTAAAATTAAAAGTTAGAAAGGTGAATTTCTGATTTCTTTAGAAGATTGTTGCAGAAATTCAACTTCACCAAAGACCCACACATACACCTACGCCCTTCACAAATTCACTCTAATTGGAGTTCCACCACTCAAATTCAAGGATGAGAATAGTAGAGAAGTTCTCTTGGTGATTCACTGGAAAATTGGAGTTCAAATCATGTGAAGAGTAGCTTGAAGTTGGGAGAATTCATTAAAGGTATGTTCATAAGAAACCCTCTTCTGATTTTCTGTCAAAGAATGTTTTAGAACGCAAACTAAATGTAATTAGAGTGCTAATTAATTTTATTTGCTTTCGTTGCATGCTAGTATATCCTCAACAAAATTGGACTCTGGGGAACCCTGACAGGCTCAACAGCTGTTTGGGACACCTAATGAGCTCCGTTCCCAAAATCGTCCGACGCATGACTTTTTCTCATTGTTCTGAACACTTGGGACCATTTTCAAATTTTTGCATGGTGAAAAGTTCGTGCACAAAAATTGGGCCCTGAAGCACCCCCGCGATGGCTCGATAGCCATTTAGGGCACCAAATGAGCTCCGTTCCCAAAATTGTTCGGCGCACGACTTTTTCTCATCATTCTTACCCACTGGATCCGTTTTCAAATTTTCACCCGGCAGAAAGTTAGTGCCAAAAATTGGCCTCGGGGAACCCCTGCAAGGCCCGATAGTCATTTGGGGCATCGAATGAGCTTTATTCCTAAAACTATCTGACACATGGCTTTTTTTAATCGTTCAAAACCCCTGGATTCATTTTCAAATTTTCGCCCTGCGGAAAGTTCGTGCACAAAAATTTGGCTGCAAAGCACCCCCGTGAGGCAAGAGTGCTGTTTGGGGCATCAAAGAGCTCCCTTCTAAAGATACTCTAGCATACGGCATTTTCTCATCATTCTGAACCCCTTGGTTTGTTTTCAAATTTTCGCCCGATGAAAGTTAGCACAAAAAAATTGGGCCTCGACACACCCCCGTTGGCCTGTTTGGGGCACAAATTGAGCTCCATTTCAAAAACCGCCTGGTGAATGACTTTTTCTCATCATTCTGAACCCCTTGGTCCATTTTTAAATTTTTGCATGGCGGAAACTTCTCGCACAAATATTAGGCCCCAGAGAATCCCAATTGGGCCCGGAAGCCGTTTGATGCACCAAATGAGCTCTGTTCCCAAAACCATCTAGTGCATGACTTTTTCTCATCATTTTGAACACCTGAGTCTGTTTTCAAATTTTCACCTAGCAGAAAGTTCGTGCACAAAAATTAGGCTTTGGGGCACCCTCGTCAGGCCCGGGAGCCGTTTGGGACACCAAATGAGCTCTCTTCTCAAAATTTCCTGGCACACGAATTTTTTCTCATCGTTCTGAACAGCTAACTCTGTTTTCGAATTTCTGCACGTCGGAAAGTTCGCGCACAAAAATTGGTCCCCGGGGTAGGCCCTCCGGTCCCAAGAGGTGATTGAGGCACAAAATGAGCTTCGTTCCCAAAAACGTATGGCGATTAGCTTTTTCTCATCGTTCTGAACCCCTAGGTTCGTTTTCAGAATTCCGCCCGACAGAAAGTTCACGCACAAAAATTGAGCCCCGGGGCATCCCCACCGGACCCAATAGCCGTTTAGGGCACTAAATGAATTTCGTTCCCAAAACCGTTTGTCGCATGGCTTTTTCTCATCGTTCTTAACCCCTCAGTCTGTTTTCAAATTTTTCCCTCAACGGATAAGTTCACGCACAAAAATTGGGCCCTGGGGATGCCCCGTCGGTTCTGGGAGCCGTTTGGGGCAAAAAATAAGCTTCGTTCCCTAAAGCGTATAGCACACGGCTTTTTCTCATCGTTCTGAACCCCTATGTCTATTTTCAAATTTTCACCTGGTGGAAAGTTCGCGCACAAAAAAAAGGGCCCCAGGGCACCCCAGCTAGGCCCGGGAGCCGTTTGGCGCACCAAGTAACTCTGCTCCAAAAACTGTCTAGCGCATGAAACTTTCTCATCGTTCTGAACCCCTAGATCCGTTTTCAAATTTTCCCAAGGCAGAAAGTTACACACAAAAATTGGCCCTCGGGGGTACCCCACCAGGCCAGGTGCCGTTTGGGGCACGAAATGAGCTCTATTCCTAAAATTGTCTCCTGGACAACTTTTTTCATCGTCCTGAATCCTGGGTCCATTTTCAAATTTTCGTCCGACAGAATTTTTGCGCCCAAAAATTTGGCCTCGAGGCACCCCCGCTAGTCCCAATAGCAGTTTAGAGAACCAAATGAGCTGTATTCCCAAAAAATGTCTGGCACACGAATTTTTCTCATAGCTCTGAACCTGTGGTTTTGTTTTCAAATTTTCGCCCGACGGAAAGTACACGCACAAAAATTGGGCCCTAGGGCACCCCCGCCAGGCCAGGGAGTCGTTTGGGCCACCAAATGAGCTCCGTCCCCAAAACCTTCTGGCGTACGACATTTTCTCATCGTTTTGAACCCTTGGATTCGTTTTCAAATTTTTGCCCGACAGAAAGTTCGCGCACAAAAATTAGGCCTCGGGCATCCCCGCCAAACCAGGGAGCCGTTGGGGACACAAAATGAGCTCTATTTCAAAACTGTCTAACGCACGACTTTTTCTCATAGTTCTGAACCCCTGGGTTCATTTTAAAATTTTCATCCGACGGAAAGTTCGTGCAAAAAAAGTGGGCATCGAGGCACCCGCCGGGTTTGGGTGCAGTTTGGGGCACCAAATGACCACCGTTTCAAAAACCATCTTGCACACAATTTTTTCTTATCATTCTAAACCCCTTAGTCCATTTTCAAATTTTGGCCCGACAAAAACTTCGTGCACAAAAATTGGGTCCTAGGGCATCTCGGTAGGCCCAGGAGCCATTTGAGGCATGCAATGTGCTATGTTCCCAAAACCAAAAGCGCGTGACTTTTTTTATCGTTCTGAACCTCTGGGTTCGTTTTCAAATTTTCGCTCAAGAAAGTTCACGAACAAAACTTAGGTCCCAGGGCACCCCCGTCAGGCACGGATGCTGTTTTGGGCATTAAATGAGCTTCATTCCAGAGACAGTCTGACGAATGGCTTTTTCTCATCGTTCTGAATCCCTTGGTCCGTTTTCAAAATTTCGTCCAGCGGAAAGTTCGCGCATAAAAATTGGACCTCGAGGGACCCTGTCGAGTCTAGGAGCCCTTTGGGACACCAAATGAGCTCTGTTTCCAATCCCGTCTGGCGCATGGCTTGTTCTCATCGTTCTGAACCACTGGGTTCGTTTTCAAATTTTCTCCCGGCGGAAAGTTCGTGCACAAAAATTGAGCCCCGAGGCACCCCCACAGGACCCGATAACCATTTGGGGAACCAAATGAGCTCCATTCCAAAAATCGTTTGAGCACACGATTTTTTCTCATCGTTCTTAAACCCTTTGTCTGTTTTCAACTTTTCACCCGACAGAAAGTTCGTGCAAAAAAATTGGGCCCCGAGGAACCATCGCGGAGCCCGATAACCGTTTGGAAGATAGTCTGTCACAAGGCTTTTTCACATCATTCTGAAAACTGGGTCCGTTTTCAAATTTTCGCCCATTCGAAAGTTCCCACACAAAATTGGTCCCCGGGAACCCCCGTCGGGCCCGATAGCCGTTTGGGGTAACAAATGAGCTTCATTCCAAAAATTGTCTAGCATACGAATTTTTCTCATCGTTATGAACCCCTGGGTTCGTTTTCAAACTTTTGCCCAGCGGAAAGTTCACGCACAAAAATTTAACCCGAGTGCACCCCGCAGGGACCAGCAGCCATTTAGGGCACAAAATGACTTCCGTTCTAAAAATCGTTTGGTGCACGACATTTTCTCATCGTTCAGAACCCCTAGGTCTCTTTTCAAATTTTGCCCATCGAAAACTTTGCACACAAAAATTGAGCCCCAACGAATCCCCGCCGAGCCCAACAACCGTTTGGGGCACCAAATGAGCTATGTTCCCAAAATCCCCTGGCACACAACTTTTTCTCATCGTTCTGAACCTCTGCGTCTGTTTTCAAATTTTCGCCCAATGAAAAGTTCCTGCAAAAATTATGACCACGAGGCACCACCACCAGGCCCGATAGCTTCTAGAGAACAAAATGAGCGATATTCCCAAAACCGTCTGGTGTCAGCTTTTTCTCATCATTATAAACCCCTGGTTCATCCGGCGAAAAGTTCATGGACGAACCACAAGCTCCGTTTAGCGTACAACATTTTCTCTTAGTTCTAAACTACTGGGTTCATTTTAAAATTTTTGCCCGGCAGAAAGTTACGCACAAAAATTGGGCCCCGGGGCACCCCCACCGAGCCCTGGAACCGTTAGGGGCACCAAATGAGCTTCGTTCCCAAAATTATCTGGCGCACGACTTTTTCCCGAGAGCCATTTGCGAAAAAAAATGAGCTCCGTTTGAGAAAACGTTTAGTGCACAGCTTTTTCTCATCGTTCTGAACACCTTGGTCCATTTTCAAATTTTCACCCGTCAGAAAGTTCGCACACAAAATTTGGGCATCGTGGCACCCCTGGTGGAACCAGAAGCAGTTTGGGGCACTAAACGAGCTCTGTTCTAAAAACTGTCTAGTGCACGACTTTTTCACATCGTTCTGAAGCCCTGGGTCCGTCTTCCAAATTTTCCCTGACGAAAGGTTCGGTGACAAAAATTGGGTGTCGGAAAGCTACACCGGGCCCGATAGCCGTTTGGGGCACCAAATGAGCTCCGTTCTCAAAACCGTCTGGGACATGGCTTTTTCTCATCATTCTGAACCCCTTGGTTCGTTTTCAAATTTTCACCCAAAGGAAAGTTCGCGCACAAAAATTAGGCTATCGGCCACCCCCACCGGGCTCGGAAGCCATTTGGGGCACCTCCCAAAACTGTCTAGTACATAGCTTTTTCTCAATGTTCCGATCCCTTGGTTCCCTATTCAAACTTTCGCCCCGCAGAAAGTTCACGAACAAAAAATGGGCCCAGGGCACTTCAACCAGACCCGAAATCCATTTGGGGCACAAAATAAGCTTTGTTCCCAAAACTGTCGGGGGCACAATTTGTTTATCGTTCTGAACCCTTGGGTTCATTTTCAAATTTTCGCCCGACGAAAAGTTCGCGCACGAAATTTGGGCCCCAACGCACCACCGCCAGGCCCGAGAGCCGTTTGGGGACCCAATTGATCTCGGTTCTAAAAATCGTCTATCCCACGACTTTTTCTAATCGTTCTGAAACCTTGGGTTCGTTTTCAAATTTTCGCTCGCCGGAAAGTTCACGCACAAAATTGGGCCCCGGGGCCCACCGCCGAGTCTGATAGCTGTTTGGTGCCCCAAATGAGCTCCGTTCCCAAATCCATCTAACACACGGATTTTTCTCATCATTCTGAATCCCTAGGTTTGTTTTCACATTTTCGCCCGACGGAAAGTTCGTGCACAAAAATTGGGCCCCAGGGCATGCCCGCCAGTCTCCATAGCCATTTGGGGCACCAAATGAGCTTTTTCTCAAAACCATCTGATGCACGACTTGTTCCCATTGTTCTGAACTCTTGCATCTGTTTTCAAATTTTTGCCAAGTGGAAAGTTCGCACATAAAAATTGGGCCCCGAGGCACTCCTGTCAGGCCCAAGAGCCGTTAGGGGCACTAAATGATCTTTATTCTAAAAACTGTCTAGTGCACGGCTTTTTCTCATCGTTATGAACCCCTATGTTCCTTTTCAAATTTTCGCTAGTTGGGAAGTTCGCACACAAAAATTAGGCCCCAGGTCACCCCCGGTTGGCCTGGGAGCCATTTGGGGCACCAAATGAACTTTGTTCCCAAAACCGCATGGCACACGATTTTTCTCTTCGTTCTGAACCCCTGGGTCCGTTTTCAAATTTTCACTCAACAGAAAGTTCATGCACAAATATTGGGCCCCAGGGCACCCCTGCTGCCCCGCAGGGCCGTTTTGGGCACCAATTGATCTCTATTCTAAAAATCGTCTAGCAAATGACTTTTTCTCTTCGCTCGGCGAAAAATTCATGTAGAAAAATTGGGCCTGGGGCACCATCGCTGGGCCCGATAGCCATTTGGAGAACCAAATGAGCTCCGTTCCCAAAACCGTCTAACACATGGCTTTTTCTCATACTCCTGAACCCATGGCTCCATTTTCAAATTTTCGCTCGACGAAAAGTTCATGCATAATAAATGGGGCCTGCCGTTTGGGTCACAAATGAGCTCTGTTCCAAAAACCATATGGTGCCCGACTTTCTCTCATCGTTCTGAACCCCTGGATCCGTTTTCAAAGTTTCGCCTGGTAGAAAGTTTGTGCACAAAAATTTGGCCTCAAAGACCCCTGTCGAGTCCGAGAGCCGTTTAGGGCACCGAATGAGCTCTGTTCCCAAAATCATCTGGCACATGACTTTTTCTCATTGTTCTGAACCGATGGGTCCGCTTTGAAATTTTTTCCCAGCGAAAAGTTCACGCACGATAATTAGGGCTCAGGGCAGCTCCGCGGGGCTGGGAGCTATTTGGGACACCCAATGAGCTTCGTTCCCAAAACCATCTGGCGCACGGCTTTTTGTCATCGTTTTGAATCAATATGTCTATTTTTAAATTTTTGCAAGGCAGAAATTTCGCGCACAAAAATTTGGCCCCGGGGCACCCCCGCCGGTTCAAAGAGCCATTTGGGCACCAAATGAGCTATGTTCTAGAAAACTGTTAAAGAACAGCTTTTTCACATCATTTTGAACCCCTGGGTTTGTTTTCTAATTTTCGCCCGGCTAAAAGTTCGCGCACAAAAAATTTGGACACAGGGACCCTCTGTTAAGGTTAATGCCCTAAAGTCTCGTGTCTTGTATTTTGTAAATAGTTTGTACGGACACTTGTGTTCTTAATATATGATATTTACTTCACATCTTGTATTTTTGCTCAGTTGCTTGTTTTATTTGCTTTACCACAAACCAATAAACATAAAATCCCTAGTTATCTATATGTGACTCAAGCATGTATGTGGTGACATACAAGTGGATCATATCTTGAGTGATAACTAAAATGGTCTATAGTATATGGATATAGAAGGGAAACTTTATCATGGTAACGCTACAGATGCGGCCCGCTTTGTGCAATGATCACAAGTGTTGTGACTTATCACAGATGGTTTGATCCTAATCATTCGTGTTGGGGACATGTGAGCAGGGGCGTCCTATACAAAGAGTTTGTATAAGGCCTGACCACGAAGTGTTAATGTCTCGCTATATAACACCGTTCATGACAGAGACTTTACTTCACTAGGATGACCATAGGTAACATGACCTCAATCCTTAGTGAGTTGGGAATTCCTACCATTGAGGGCGGTTCTTTGATTTGTATGGGTGCGAGTGGCCAAGTCATCGATTAAAACCTACCATTTTGGGGATTTGTCTGATTTAGGATCTAGGAACTCAGCAACACAAGATGGATTTCACTCCTTCCCCGAGGTAGGGGTAAGTAGACAGATAGGTCCCTTAAGGGCTGATTCCGGAGTTTGAACGATGTGGCGCCACACACCTTCTCTTGGTCCGAGAGGTGTTCACACATAGTTGGACTATGTTGTATTGTTCATTAGAGGAATCAGTGGTACTTAAGGAGTGAGATGTAACTACAGAGGCAAACGGTAATTTGGCTCAAGTGTACTTACGAGCATCTGTGAAGCGTCATCATACTCATGATTGGTTATATCTGATGGATACAAAAATATATCTGTGGTAAGAAGAGTCTAGCTGTTAGTGTTTAGTGGAATGCCTGACAGTTAACGGATGGTAGATCTCATAGCTAAAGAGTTTAGTCAGCTATTCATGGACTGTTGGAGCTTCAAGCCACAGGTTCATTAGGTCCCCTGGGTAGCTTGGATAAAGTTGAAAACCAGTGTTTGGGTTAATTTGAAATGTTCAAATTGACAAGAGAGAGTTCGATTATATATGATATAATTGGACTAGTTAATTATATATGATATAATTAGCTAAATGTATGAGATACATTATTTTGGAGGAAATTAGATATAAATATGATTTATATCAAGTAGAGGAGAAAATACTATAGCAGATATGTGATATCAAACTATAGAATAAAAATATAATATGATTATATTTATTATTAATTAATTAGTTACTTATATGATAATTAATCCAAAAATCACGTTTGGACATGGGTTAGTGGGAATGAGTCGGTTATTGTAACTGCTAAATTAAAATGAAAATTGTTTGCATTTTTTGAAGAGTTCAATCGATCGTCCAAAAGAAATTAGAGAGCGTGCATCGGTGAAAGGAAAACGATCGCTTCAAAAAATCGAGAGCCTATACGATAGTCACCTCGTGCCTAAACAATCGCCCACCTCGCGCCTAAACGATCGCACCCTAGTCCCTACACGATCACATAGCTTCTCTAAACGATCATAGTGTGTGCCGAATTTACTAAATAATCGTATACCATTTCCTAAACGACCGTTCAATAAAACCTACACGATTGTATAGTGTCTCCTAAACGATAAGCAGTGTGCTATGCAATACTGCCTTTTTCCCTCCCATTTACTTATAGCCTACACGATCCATGCTTCCTTCTTCCTCTACCAAATTCACGAAAGACCACGCTTTGGGATCTCACTTCGTGAATACCGAGGGCTCTTTTCTGGTGGTGTCGTCCCTGTGGCATTCATGTTCGTGCGGTTGTTCATGCTGCTGTTGTTAATTCTGCTATTAGGCATTGGTAGATTGCGTGGAGGTTTCGCTGCATTGAGTACCGAAGTTTGAAGACTGTCTTCAACTGGTATGGCACTCATTCCCTTGTATTGTTGTTCAAAGCATGCCTTCAATTTACTGTTTGTTTGCATAACTGTATGTTTGAATGTATTATATGTATTTCGATCATAGTGAGATCGGAGCAGTCCGAACGTGCTCAAGGAACTCCTAGGTAAGAGATCCTTCACCCTCGTCGGGCCCGAGAGCTGTTTGTGGCACCAAATGAGCTCCGTTCCCAAAATCTTCTAACGACGACTTTTTCCCATCGTTTTGAACCCCTGGGTCTGTTTTCAAATTTTCGCCCAACGAAAAGTTCAGGCACAAAAATTGGGCCCGGGGCAACCCCGCCGGGCCCAAAAGCCTTTTAGGGCACCAAATGAGCTCTGTTCTTAAAACCCTCTGGCACACGACTTTTTCTCATCATTCTTACCCCTCGGTCCATTTTCCAATTTTTGCCCGACGAAAAGTTCGCGCACAAATACTGGGACCCGGGCACCCTCACAGGCCCAAAAACCGTTGGGGCACCAAATGACCTTCGTTCAGAAAACCATCTGAACCCCTGGATTCGTTTTTAAATTTTCGCCGGCGGAAAGTTTGCGTACAATAATTGAGGCTCGGTGCAGCTCCTCCAGGCCGGGAGCCGTTTGGGGAACCAAATAAGCTCCATTCCCAAAACCATCTGCCGCACGGCTTTTTCTCATCATTCTAAACCCATGGGTTCATTTTCAAATTTTCGTTCAGCGTTGTTCACGCACAATATTTGGGGCTCAGGGCAAGCCCGCTAGGCCCGGGAGACGTTTGGGGCACCAAATGAGCTTTGTTCCCAAAACCATCTGGCGCACGACTTTTTCTCATCGATCTGAACCCATGGGTCCATTTTCAATTTTTCGCCCAGTGGAAAGTTCATGCAAAAAAATTGGGGCCCAGGAGCCGTTTGGGGCACCAAATAAGCTCCGTTCCCAAAACTGTATGGCACGGCTTTTTCTCATCATTCATAACCCTTGAGTCTGATTTCAAATTTTTGCCTGACAAAAAGTTCGCGCACAAAAATTGGGTGCCGAGGCACCTTTGCCGGGCCCAAGAGCCATATAGGGCACAAAATGAGCTCTATTCTAAAAATCATCTGACGGATGGCTTTTTCTCATCGTTCTTAACCCCTTGGTTCATTTTGCAATTTTCACCCAACGAAAAGTTCACGCATAAAAATTGGGCCCTTGGGCACTCACGTCGGGCCCAATAGCTGTCTAGGGTACCAAATGAGCTCCGTTCCAAAAATCATCTGGCGCACAGCTTTTTCTCATTGTTCTGTACTCCTGGATCCATTTTCAAATTTATTCCTTGCTAAAAGTTCGGGTAGAATAACTAGGTCCCAGAGTGGTGCGGGAGTCGTATTGGGAACCAAATGAGCTTTGTTTCGATAATCATGTGGCGCTCGGCTTTTTTTCATCTCTCTGAACCTCAAGGTCCGTTTTCAAATTTTCAGCCGGCGAAAATTTCGCGCAAAAAAATTTGGCCTCGAGGCAGCCTTGTTGGGTTCGAGAGCTGTTTGGTGCACCAAATGAGCTCCTTTTCAAAACCATCTGGCGCACGGCTTTTTCTCATCGTTCTTAATTCCTGGGTTCGTTTTCAAATTTTTGCCCCACGGAAAGTTCTTCCACAAAAATTGCGCCCCACCCCCGCCGAGCCCGGGTGCCGGTTGGGGAACCAAATGAGCTATGTTCTCAAAATCTTCTGGCGCACGACTTTTTTTCGTCATTCTGAAACCATGAGTCCATTTTCATTTTCACCCGGCCAAAGGTTCACGCACAATAATTAGGGCCTGGGCTAGCACCGCAGGGTCCGGAAGCCGTATCGACAACTAAATGAGCTTCATTCCTAAAACCATCTGACGCACGGCTTTTTCTTATCCTTCTGAACCACTGGATCCATTTTAAAATTTCCGCCTGAAGGAAACTTCGTGCACAAATATTAGGGCTCGGGGCACCCCCGCTGGGCTCAGGAACCGTTTGGCACACCAATGGAGGTCTGTCCAAAAACCATCTAGCGCACGGCTTTTTCTCATTATTCTGAATCCTTGGGTTCATTTTCCAACTTTGGCCTGGCAAAAAGTTCACGCACAAAAATAAGGCCCCAGGCACCCATGCCGAACCCGATACCCATTTGGAGCACCAAACTAGCTGCGTTCCTAAATCGTCTAGTGCACGGCTTTTTCTCATCGTTTTGAACCCCTGGGTCCGTTTTCAAATTTTCGCACGACAGAAAGTTCACACACAAAAATTAGGAATTGAGGCACCCTATCAGGCCCGAGAGCTAGTTGGGGCACCAAATGAGCTCTGTTTCCAAAACCAACTAGCGCATGGCTTTTTCTCATCGTTCTAGACCCTTGGATCCCTTTTCAAATTTTCGGGTGGCAGAACGTTCGTGCACAAAAATTGGGCCTCGAGACACCCCCGCCGGGCTTGGCAGATGTTTTGGGCACAAATGAGGTCCGTTCCCAAAGCCACTTGGCACACGAATTTTTCTCATTATTCTGAACCTTTAAGTCCGTTTTCAAATTTTCACACGACAGAAAATTCGCACACAAAAATGGGGCCTCAAGGCACCCCTCCTTCCTTCGAGTCCAATAGTCGTTTGAGGCACCAAATCAACTCTGTTCCCAAAACCGTCTGGCGCATGGCTGTCTCTCATCGTTTTGAACCACTTGGTCCATTTTCAAATTTTTGCCCACAAAAATTGCGCCCCGAGGCACCCCCGCAGGGCTCGATACCTATTTGGGATACCAAATAAGCTCTGTTCCCAAACCCGTTTGGTACACGACCTTTTCTCATCGTTCTGTACCCCTGGGTCCGTTTCCAAATTTTCGCCCGACGGAAAGTTCACACAAAATAACTAGGGCCCGGGAGACGTTTGGCCCACCAAATGAGCTCCATTCTCAAAACCGTATACCGCACAAATTTTAGTCATCAGTCTGAACCCGTTTTTCCGTTTTCAAATTTTTTCCTGGCAGAAGGTTCATGCACAAAAATTGGGCCTCGGAACATCTGCGCCAGGCCCGATAGCCGTTAGGGGACAACACTAAGCTCTGTTCCCAAAACTTTCTGGCGCATGGATTTTTCTCATCGTTCTGAACCGTTGGGTTTTCAAATTTTTGCCTGGAGGAAAGTACACTAAAAAAATTGGGCCACCGGGACACCCTGCCAAACCCGATAGCCATTTGGGGCAACAAATGAGCTCTGTTCACGAAACCTTCTGGGGCACGGCTTTTTTTCATCCTTCTTAACCCCTGGGTCCGATTTCACATTTTCGCCCGCCAGAAAGTTCGCGCACAAAAAAATTGGGTCCTGGGGCAGTCCCGCCAAGCAAGATAACTATTTAGGGCACCAAATGAGCTCCGTTCGCAAAACCGTTTAGCTCATGGCTTTTTTTCTCGTTCTTAACCCCTGGGTCCATTTTCACATTTTCACTCGCCGGAAAGTTCGCGCACAAAAATTGGGTTCCAGGGAAGCTCCAACGAGGCCGATAGCCATTTAAGGCAGCAAATGATCTCTGTTAACAAACCGTCTAGCACACGACTTTTTCTCAATGTTCTTAACCCCTGGGTCCGTTTTCGCCCGCCGAAAAGTTCGCACACAAAAATGGGCCCTTGGGAGACCCGCTGGTTCTGATAGCCTTCTAGGGCACCAAATGAGATCTGTTCAAAAAATCGTCTGGCGCACAGGTTTTTTTCATCGTTTTTAAACCCTAGGTCCATTTTCACGTTTTCGCCCGCTGGAAAGTTTGCACACAAAAATTGGGCACCGGGGCAGCACGAATGGGCCCGATAGCCATTTCAGGCACCAAATGAGCTCCGTTCGCAAAATCGTCTGCTGCATGGCTTTTATTCATCATTCCTATCCCCAAGGTTTGGTTCGCGCTTTCGATTGCCGAAAAGTTCGCCCACAAAAATTAGGTCCCGAGGCAGCCCACGGAGCTCGATAACTATTCGGGGCACCACATGAGCTCTATTCGCAAAACCGTCTGGCCCACAGCTTTTTTTATCGTTCTTAACCCCTGGGTCCGTTTTCGCAGTTTCCTCCGCAGGAAAGTTCGTGCACAAAAATTGGGCCTCGGAGTAGCCCCGCCGGGCCTGATAACCATTTGGGACACCGAATGAGCTCCGTTCGCAAAACCGTCTGGGCACGGCTTTTTTTCATTGTTCTTAACCCCTAGTTTCGTTTTCGCGTTTTCGCATGTCAGAAAGTTCGCACACAAAAATTGGGCCATGGGGCAGTCCTGTAGGGCCCGATTTCCATTTGGGGCACGAAATGAGCTTCGTTCGAAAAACTTTCTAGCGCACGACATTTTTCATCGTTCTTAACCGCTAGGTCTGTTTTCGCGTTTTTTCCCGCTGGAAAGTTCACGCACAAAAAATAGGTCTCAGTGAAGCCCCAGTCGGATAGCCATTTGGGGCACCGAATAAGCTTCGTTCGTAAAATCATCTAGCACACGGCTTTATTTGATCGTTCTTAACCCTTAGGTCCGTTTTCATGTTTTCGCTCACAGAAAAGTTTGCGCAAAAAATTTGGGCCTGGGCCGCCGGGCCCGATAGCCATTTGGGGCACCGAATGAGCTCCGTTCGCAAAATCATCTGACGCACGACCTTTTTTCATCATTCTTAACCCCTAAGTCTATTTTCGCGTTTTCGTTCGCCGGAAAGTTCGCACACAAAAATTGGGCTCTAGACAGCCCCGCCGGTCCCAATGCAACACCCAATGAGCTCCGTTCGCAAAATCTTCTAGCGCACGGCTTTTTTTCATCGTTCTTAACCCCTTGGTCCATTTTCACATTTTCGCCCGCAGGAAAGTTCGTGCACAAAAATTGGGCCATGGGGCACCTTGACGGGCCCGATAGCCATTTGGGGCACCAAATAAGCTCCATTCGCAAAACCGTCTGGTTCATGACTTTTTTTCATAATATTTATCCCCTGGATTCGGTTTCGCGTTTTCGGCTATTGGAAAGTTCACGCACAAAAATTGGGTCCCAGGGCAGTCTCGCTGGGCCCAATAACAATTTGGGGTACCGAATGAGCTCCGTTCGCAAAACTGTTGGGGGCATGACTTTTTTTCATCGTTCTTAACCCTTAGGACCTTTTTCACGTTTTCTTGTATCAAAAAGTTCGGGCACAAAAAATGGGCTTCAGGGCAGCTCTGTTGGGCCCGATAACCATTTAGGGCACCGAATGAGCTCCGTTTGCAAAACCGTCTGGCGCACGACTTTATTTCAACGTTCTTAACCATTGCGTTCATTTTCGTGTTTTCGCCCATCGGGAAGTTCACGCACAAAAATTAGGCCCCAGGGCATCCTCGCCAAGCCCGATAGCCATTTGGGGCACCAGATGAGCTCCGTTCACAAAACTATCTGGCACATGATTTTTTTCATCGTTCTTAACACCTGGGTCCGTTTTCGCTTTTTCGTCTGCCTAAAAGTTCGCACACAAAAATTGGGCCCCAGGGCAGCCCTGCCAGGCCCGATAGCTATTTGGGGCACCGAATGAGCTTCGTTCGTAAAACCTTCTGGCGCACGACCTTTTTTCATCGTTCTTAACACCTTGTGCATTTTCGCATTTTCGCCCGCCAAAAAGTTCGCGCACAAAAATTGGGCCCTAGGCAACCCCATCTATTTTTTGGCTAGCCATTTGGGGCACCAAATGAGCTCCGTTTACAAAACCTTCTGGCGCACGACTTTTTTTCAACGTTCTTAACCCCAAGGTCCATTTTCGCGTTTTTGCTTACTGGAAAGTTTGCACTCGAAAATTGGGCCCCAGGGCAGCCCCGTCGGGCCCGATAGTCATTTGGGGCTCCAAATAAGCTCTGTTCATAACACCGCCTAGCGCACAACTTTTTTTTCATCGTTCTTAACCCCTAGGTTCATTTTTCGTGTTTTGCTCGCCAGAAAGTTCACGCACAAAAATATGGTCCCCTGGTAGCCCCATCGGGCCCGTTAGCCATTTATGGCACCAAATGAACTCCATTCCCAAAACTGTCTAGCGCACGACTTTTTTTCATCTTTCTTAATCCCGGGGTCCATTTTTGCGTTTTAACCCACCGGAAAGTTCGCACACAAAAATTGGGCCACCAGGCAGCCCCTTGGGCTCGATAGCCATTTCGGGCACCAAATCAGCTCCACTCGATAAATCGTCTGGCTCACGGCTTTTTATCATCGTTCTTAACCCATGGGTCCATTTTCGTGTTTTTGCACGTCGGAAAGTTCATGCACAAAAATCTGGCCCTGGGGCAGTCCCACCGGGCCCGATAGCCATTTGAGGCACCAAATGAGCTCCACTCAAAAAACCATATGGTGCACGTCTTTTTTTAATCGTTTTAAATCCATGTGTCCGTTTCCACATTTTCGCCCACCGGAAAGTTCCTGCACAAAAATTGGGCTCTGAGGTATCCTTTCGGAACCGATGGCCATTTGGGGTACCAAATGTAATTCATTCCCAAAACCGTCTGGCGCATGTCTTTTTTTCATCGTTCTCAGCCCCTGGGTCCGCTTTTGCATTTTCGCTCACCGGAAAGTTCACGCACAAAAATTGGTCCCTGGGGCAGCCCCACCAGGCCCTATAGCCATTTAGCGCACCAAATGAGCTCCATTCGCAAAACCATCTGGTGCACGACCTTTTTTCAACGTTCATAACCCCTTGGTACTTTTCACATTTCCGCCCCCGCATAATTCACACAAAAAAATTGGGCTCCGGGGCAGCCTCGCTAGGGCCGATAGCCATTTGGGGAACAAAATGAGCTCCATTCGCAAAACCGTCTAGCGCTTAAATTTTTTTCATCGTTCTTAATCCCGGGTCCGTTTTTGCGATTTCGCCCATTGGAAAGTTCGTGTACAATCGAGCCCGATAGCCATTCGGGGCACCAAATGAGCTCCATTCGCAAAACCGCCTAGTGCACGACTTTTTTTCATCGTTCTTAACCCCTGGCTTTTTGTTCGCAAAGCCACCCCAAGCCCGCCTCTTGAGCCCGAGGGGAGGCATGATGGACGGCAGATACCACCCTTTTGTGATGCCTACTACCCATCTGAAACTTCTTTACACTCATAAAACTTTATGCCAAGGATATCAACAACAACTGTTTGACTAACTCATTTTATTACAAACAATATAACATTTATACAACTCCAAGCCTTAACTACAAAGTCTACATCAACAACTCTAAAATCGAAAGTGTAGTTGTGGCGTGGCAGATCTTGACCTTAGCAACACCCTGGAACTCTTCACCTTTCGCTACCTGAGAAGAAAAACATGAAAGAAAAGAATGAGCTTCAAGAAGCTCAGTGAGTGGTAAGCAACTGTTAGACTCTATTTCAGCTCATAATAATACAAGCATATCATAACTACGAGGTTAACATTCAAACCTCTGCCTCGAATGAGTTACCTCTAGCTACACACGCGGTAGATAGTTAAACTGATAATAATCATAAACGCTTACTCTTCAGCGTTCCCTATGTGCACATAGATTCCCGTTTATGGGCTCAGAAGCTAGGCCTGTTGGCCCTCTAACCATCCCATACGAGGGAGGTTCTTCTCACAGGATCAAGAACTAGACCTTTCGATCCCCTAACCATCTTGTGAGGTTCTGCTACCGGACTCAAGAACTAGGTCTATTGACCCCCTGACCATCCCGATCACATACATACTCATTCACAATATAAGCATATACATATAATCTAAAATATATTCTGAAGACTTAAAAAAAAATTACCACTCACCCATGTAGGGTAGGAACCTTTCTCTCTAGAAGTTCCTTGGTTTCCTCGGGCTCCCTTTTGAACCCTAAATTCTAGATTCAACTTCAAGCTTAGATTAGTCATAGTTCCAAACCTTGTTTCGAGATATTTCCTTCTACAAACATGTTCTAAAATGTTTTAGGAATACCTTAAAATCTTCTCTGGTTTGGCTAGAATCCTCAAATCATCAAGACTAGCCCAAACTTACCCGAGAGCTCGACTCTTCTGTCTATTCCTCACTCTCTAGCCCGATTCCTTTGTGCTTGTTCTCTGGCAGCCCTACCTTGAAAACTAGACTCTCTGAGCTTTCAAGTGGCTTTAGAATCACTCAAAACGCACAAGTAGTCTGGGAGAACTCCTCCTCTCAAATTGATGCTACTTTAGGACCTCACTGTTCGACAGCATCTCCTCCTCTTGGAACCACTTGATCAACGCATGCCCTTAATGATCAACGTATAGCTTTCTCCGAATCTGCTCTCAAACACTCTTCCTAATATTTTTTGAAGAGGATTTAGGTTATGAACTGAAGAGAAGACTTCTGGTGGTATTTATAAGCTTTAGGAATTGATCCTCATCATCTCTCAAAGCCTCCAAGCATGACACCTTCTACTTAGAAACTTTTTGAGTGTCTTGCACTATGCTTTGCCACCACCTACTTCCTTGCCATTCACCTACTTCCATGCCACTCACCTACTTGCATGAAGTTTGAGTTGTCTTCCTCATGCATAAATCTTCCTTGCATGAAACTCTATTTGTCCACCTCCTACTAATACAACTCAACCTCTTCTCAGTTTAGCCACTTGTCCGGGTGAATCCATTAGCCTTGTGTAACGCAAGCCTCATCAACGTATAAACACTTCATTATGCACCCATCATCTAGCTCATCGTGTAGCTTTTGCACTCATCATATAGCTCATAGTCTAGTAATCTCTCGCTGTCGCTCATCATCAAACCCTCTCGCTGTCGCTCATCATCCAGCCCTCTCGCTGCTGCTCATCGTATAGCACCTGCGCCCATCATATAGCAATTACGCCCCATTGCATAGCTCTGTCATCTAGTGATCTCTCATTTTCACTTATCACCTAACGATCTCAATGTCGCTCATCGCATATCTCTCGTTGTCGTTCATCGTGTAGCGCTGACCCCATTATCTAACGCATCACACCCATCGTCTAGTGCTCACGCCTATCGTGTAGTGCTATCGTCTAGTGCATCGTTCAGCGCTGCATGTAGCTACACAATAATTCACGCGCGCAACACTCCAACACCCAGCGCCAACACTCACGCACACCTGATTCGGCCGCATGCATGCTAACCTCCAAAACTTGGTTGTCGTATGCCTTGTCCAACGCATGGATTTTCTTCACTCGGCCACACTTGGCTTCAAGGCTTAATCTCTTACAACCTCTACAAATTTAGCCTCATTAGAGCCTCGTGTGTTACTGTTTCCTAACACCAAACGCATGGTTTTCTTTTTTACTTTACACTTAGCCAAATTTTTACTAATTAAAGATCACTCAAAGCTACTCAAAGAAAAATCTGTTCAACACTAAGAATTTTCCTTCTCTTTAACATAGGATTTAACTTATACATAGTTATTTTCCTAAATTACCTGCTTAAGTAGGGAAATTGAAATCCGAGTTTCACAATTACTTCCCCCTTAAGAAAATTTCATCCTCGAAATTTACTCAGACTAACACCTTGTCTATTACTACGCTTCCTTGTGCTACTCTGATATTAATTCCTTAGTTCTTAACCCATGAGTTTGTTCGCAAAACCATCTGGCGCATGGCTTTTTTCTCGTTTTTTACCCTGGGTCTGTTTTCGCGTTTTCACCTGCTGAAAAGTTCGTGCACAAAAATTGGGCCCCGGGGCAACCCCGCGGGGCCCGATTGCCATTTAGGACACCAAATGAGCTCCGTTTGCAAAACCGTCTGGCGCAAGACTTTTTTCATCTTCTTTAACCCTTGCATTCCTTTTTGCGTTTGAAAGTTCGCACACAAAATTAGGTCCTGAGGCAGCCTTATCGGGCTCGATAGCCATTTGGGCACCAAATAAGCTCCGTTCACAAAACCGTCTGGTGCATAAATTTTTTCATCGTTCTTAACCCCTAGCTCCGTTTTCGCGTTTTTGCCTGTCGAAAAGTTCGTGCACAAAATATGGGCCCTAGGCTAGCCCCATCAGGCCCGATAGCCATTTGGGGCACCAAATAAGCTCAGCTCGAAGAACCGTTTGGTGCACGGCTTTTTTCATCGGTCTTAACCCTAGGTCTGTTTTCGTGTTTTCGCCCGCCGGAAAGTTCGCGCACAAAAATTAGGCCCCGGGGCAGCCCCGTTGGGACCGATAACCATTTGAGGCACCAAATGAGCTTCCTTCGTAAAACCGTCTGGCACACGACTTTTTGTCATCGTTCTTAACCCCTGGGTTCGTTTTCGCGTTTTCACCCGTCAAAAAATTCGCGCACAATAATTGGGCCTCAGGGTAGCCCCGCCGGGCCCGATAGCCATTTGGGGCACAAAATGAGCTCCGTTCGCAAAACCATCTAGCACACGACTTTTTTCATCGTTCTTAACCCCTGGGTCCATTTTCGCATTTTCGCTTGTCAGATAGTTTGCGCACAAAAATTAGGTCTCGTGGCAGTCCCGTCGGGCCCTATAGTCATTTGGAGCACCAATGAGCTCCGCTCGCAAAATTGTATGGTGCACAACTTTTTTTCATCGTTCTTAACCCTGGGTTCATTTTCGAGTTTTCGCCCACCGGAAAGTTAGCACACAAAAATTTGGCCTCAGGGCAGCCCCGTCGGGCCCGATAGCCGTTTGAGGTACCATCTGACGCCCGACTTTTTTTAATCGTTCTTAACCTCTAGGTCTATTTTCAAATTTTCGCCCTATGGAAAGTTCGCGCAAAAAAATTGGGCCCCAGGGCACCCTCGCGGGGCCCGAGAGCCGTTTGGGGTACTAAATGAGCTTCGTTCCCAAAACCGTTTGGCGCACAGCTTTTTCTCATTGTTCTGAACCCCTGGGTCTGTTTTCAAATTTTTTTCCTATGGAAAGTTCGCGCACAAAAATTTGGCCTCGAAGCACCTCCGCTGGGCCCGATGGCTATTTGGGGCACCAAAATGAGCTTCGTTCCAAAAACCGTTTGGCGCACATTTTTTTCCTATCGTTCTAATCCCTTTGGTCCATTTTTAAATTTTCGCCTGGCAGAAAGTTCGCACACAAAAATTGGGCCCTGGGGCTCCCCTACCTAGATAACCCAATTCTAAGCATGCAAGACTTTAATTTTGCAAAACAATGAATTAAAGATGCATGAGAGATAAGGGAAAAATAATTAATTTTGGCTAAAATCATGATCATGCTTTCCTTACATTCCTTCATGCAAATTTTTTTATAGGAAGAGTACGTCATAATCTATAATGATAATAACAGAGAAAATAGGCAACCAAGGCAATCAAGCACTGGGTACCCCATCCCCAACTTAAAATAAGACATTGTCCCCAATGTATTTCATGTTGGGTTTTATGTCCTAAAACTCGTGGTTTGTAAACAATTGAACTTATTCTGAAAATTCAATAAGTTGTTATTAAATATATTGTTTTTTCGAAATCCAATAAACCTAAAGTCCCTTGACTATTACATGAGTACTTGAACTTTATGTGGAGACATACAAGTGGATCAGGTTCGAGTAAATAGTCAAAATGATCTATAGTATATGAATACGTTGTATGCCTTATTCTGGTAACACAATTGGATGTGGCCTACTCTATAGTTGTTACAAAGAGTTGTAAAGTGCTACATACGAAGTGATCATAATTCGTGCATGTTATGATATGAGGAATGGAAACGTCCTATGCAAATGATTTTTGTACAAGATCGGACCACGAAACTAGTCACTCTTACTTTATACACTGTTTACTGTTTAATACTGACTATTTCAAAGCGATGACCTGGGAACTTGACCTTAATCTTGAGCTAACTATGTATACCAACGTCTCTGCTCAAAAAGCCTCCCATTTTGGGGATAAGACCGAAAGAATAGCTGGGGACATAGGGTGGAAGACGGAATTCACTCCTACTCGGTTAGGGTTAATAGAGAGGTTGTTCCCTTTAAGTGCTGATTCTGGGTCTTGAACAAGAGGCCTCACCCTCTCATTGGCCCGAGAGGGATTCGATTTGTTGATTGGATCACAAATCAATTGTTCATTAGGGGATTAGTGGGACTTAAAAAATAAGAGGTAATTTCAAGGGTAAAACAGAGATTCGACCCAGCCGTTATTACGAACAACCTGGGAAGGGTTAACTTACTAATCATAGTTATATCGAATGGACATAATATATCTATAGTGAGGGGAGTTCAGCTATGGGCTTTAGTGGAATCACCCATTAGTTAACGAATAAGGGTTAGTTCGGTCTAATGAGTTGAACCAATTAATCTCGGATCGTTGGAGCCCATGATCTGTAGGTCCACGAGGTCCCCCTACTAGCTCGTAAATGGATTAGCTCTAGAATAACGTGATAAGTTAATTTAAAATCTTCAAATTAGAATTAAACAGAATTGGAAAATAATATTTAAATGCGATTTAAATAATTGAAGATGGAAGTGTGTAAAATTAATTTAATATTTGATATCAAATTAATTAAAATTATTTAAATTGTTTAAATAATTATTTATTAAGAAAATTAATTTTATAAAATTAATAATATATTCAATTTTATAAAATAAAATTGATTTATGAAACCAATTTTGAGAAATTGAAAAAGAAAAAAATACACATAATGGAAAATTAGCATTTTTCATTGTCTTCATCAAGTAGCTCACTAACTGAAAGATCTCTTAATGAAGAGCATCCATGAGCGCATTCGGATCTTTCTGATTTCACCGTGATCGAAATACACCATATACATTCGAACATACAATTATGCAAATATACAGTAATTAATGGCATGCTTTGAACAATAAATAACAAGGAAAAGAGTTCTCATACTAGTTGAAGATGCTCTTCAAGCTTTGGAACTCAAACTTAGTGGAAGACCTCTACGCGATCTACTATCGCCCAGCAAATGCGTCGACTGCAACAGCACGATCAATCACAAACAAGTGAACGCAGTGGGGACAACACCACCGAAAAGGAGCCCTTGGTATTCTCGGAGTGAGAACCCAAAGTGTGGTCTTTGGTGAGTTTGGTAGAGGTAGGAGGAAGAACTATGTAGGATTGTATCAATTGCAGCGAAAGCCCAAGGATCATCTAAGCATTCAAATTCACTAATTTTGGCATAATATAAAGCATGCTTCTGCAGAAAAATGGGTTTCAAGACATATCTCTTGTAGAACTTCTTCAATGCTTCTTCTCCGGCTGCAATCTTCTCCATATCTTGTTGTAGACCACCTCAAGATCTTTCCCACTATTCTCTTGGTGCTCTAGATTGAGTTGTGGGACTCAAAACAAGCTTGAATCAAGGAATGAAGGAGAAAAGCTCACTGCAGCAGCCATTGTTGAAGAATCATTCTTCAAACCGAATTTTCTCTCAAAATTCTGTAGATTGTATGCCCGATTTTCACTTCAATCTTCTCATTATATTACAAATCAACATTCAAAGAGAAGAGCTACATGAGTTGCAACTCATGCTTGGAGAAGACAAGGCAAATGGTTGCTTCATGTGTGAGCTAGTTAAGTGATGGATAATAGAAAAAACCCATTTTTCCATTTGTGTTTAGTTTTCTTTTCCTTTTTCAATTTTATTCAAAAATCAAATTTTGATTTAAAAAATCTATTTGATTTTAAAAAATTAAAAATTAATTAATTTCATAAATTAATTAAACTTAATTAATTTAATATCAAATATTAAATTAATTTTAACACATATCCATCTTTATATATTTCAATCATATTTAAATATATAAATTCTTCTATACCGTTTAATTCTAAAATTAAACATAATTATATCTCATATAATTACTCCTAGCAAGAGCTATATCTCATGCAGCTAATCTCTTTGCATGATCGTCTGCAATATATTGAAAAGATTTGAGTGCTTTTTAGGCAATGCAACCGAAAGAATTTATCTGAAAAATTCATGTGAAGAAACTGTTCTTCCGCTGGGTTGCTACAGTGAGTTTATCTCCAAATTCCCTTAATTCAAGCTTATTTTGAGTCCCACAACTCAATCTAGAGCACCAAGAGAACTGTAGGGAAGATCTTAGAGTGGTCTATAACAAGATTCAGAGGAGATTTGCGGTTGGATTCAAGCTTTGAGGAAGTTCTACAAAGGTATGTCATGAAACCCATTTATTTTTGCTGAAGCATGCTTTCATTTCTGCCAAAATTAATAAATTAGAGTGCTTATGGATCCTGGTCTCTTCCACTGTGTGATGGTATGTTCCAACATTTCAAGTATAGCTCAAAAAAGAATAAGGGAACAAAAAACCTCCCCTGATACAATGTCGTACATGGCATGGTGGTGGTCGGGCTCGCCTCTCCAAGAAAGATGCTTCTCTCTCTTCTAGGTCGTCCATACAAAACAAAAAGAAAAAGAAACCTAATATATAAAACAAATAAAGAAAGAGAAATTTTTTCACCTGACTCCCTCTAGGAAGGGCAAATTTTTAACGTCAATTGCTCGACATGACATGTCCCTTGTCAAGGCATAAAAAAATTCTCGATTTCTCTAGTCCCTTTTTGGATGAATCGATATAGCCCGGTAAGGTTTTAAGGCTCTTCATCTTTTGAAGAGAACCAGACAAGTCAAATTTTGGATTTTTAATATTAGACAAAAAAAAAATGTAAAAAGAAAGAATCAAAAGACTCAAGGACTGACTCAACTGAAAATAAAAACTCTGACTCAACTGACTCAACTGACTCAACTGACTCTTGAGAACAAGAAGAACAAAACTAAAAAATATACGATATACCAGATGGCAGAACAGGGCGAGGTTTTTCAACCTCTAACTCTATCTCCTAGAAATCGACAAGTTTAGGCTCTGTTTCTCCATAGTCCTCACAAATTGGTTCTAAAAATGGCATGCTGTCCTTTAACTCATCCTCAATGTCGACATAGATTACCTCATTGCCGCATGCCTTTGTGATGTCATAAGATGTGTGTAGCAAAGATTCGCATCCTCTCTCAACTGAATCAGAAGGTTGAGGGACTGAGTCTCTCAAACCCTAAAAATCAGTTCCAACCTCAGTTTGAAGACTAAAGCTCTCCTGGAGGTCACGATCTCCTGCTCAAAAACAATATTGTTAATAGCAAGTTGTCTAATCATATCTTCTAGTGACATACCTGAGTCGGCGGTGTGAACATGCATTGTCATGTCGGATGTGGTAGGGGTGAATCATAGTGGATGTGTCATGTGGCTAAAGTTTACTTCGTTTAATTTCTTAGTGAACTTATGGACATTAAGGTGCTTAATCATTGGAGCAATAAATCATTCGATATGTTACTTGAATTGTTAAACGAAGCTTTTTCGAATGTTGTAAAGCTACCTACCTCATACTATGAGGGTAAGAAAAGACTACGTGACCTAGGGATGGGATACGAATCACTTCACGTATGCAATTTTTTATTATGATTTATTTTGGAAAAAGTATGCATTGCTTGATAATTGTCTGCATTGTGGAGAGTCAAGATACAAATTGAATGATAGAAAGGGAAAAAAAATCCATAGAAAATGTTAGGATATTTTCCACTAAAGATAAGGTTGCAAAGATTATTTCTTTCAAAACATACTGCTGAGGATATAAGGTGGCACAAAGAGAAGAGGTGTGAAGTTGAAGGAATACTTCGGCATCTTGTTGATGCTGAGGGTTGGAAACATTTTTATAACCAATATCCTTGTTTTGCTGTGTCAGATTAGCTCTTTCTTCTTACGGTTTTAACCCATTTGGAAACATGAGCACATCATATATCATGTGGCCAGTTATGCTCATTCCATACAACTTGCCCCCTTGGAAATGCATGAAAGTGTTGGGAAATACCTCCCACTTCTACTGTAGGAATAAGCAGAAAAATAACAGAGAAATTAAAGAAAAGCAATAAAACAAGAAACACAAGAATTTAGTGGAAAACTCCAAACTCGAAGAAAAACCACGACCCACCAGAAAGAAATCCACTATGTGAAAAATTGTTACAATCACACAAAACAATTCTCTCCCCAGTCCCAATTACAAGAGCACTCTCTCAAAGCTTTTGACTACTCACACCCTTTTCCCACTTTCAAACTAGAGATTACATAAAGGAAATTTAATTAGAGTAAATATATTCAAGCTTAAAGTGCTTCTAATTGGTACAACTTGAAACTAAAGGCATAGGCTCCTTTTATGGGCTTAGAGCTCATCCTCATTCTTCAGTGTAACGAATGTGGGACAAACTGCACTTCTAATATTTTTTTCAAAACCTAACAGAAAGCACCATTTAATTTTCTATCTCTACTCATCCTTTGTCCAAGATCTTCTAGTAAAGAGATTGATATTTACCTGCAACCACTATGAAAATATGGCAAATGGATGTCAAGACAGCTTTTCTGAACTGCTATCTTAATGAAAGTATTTTTATATCTCAACTAGAAGGGTTCATCAAACAAGGATAGGAACAGAAAGTCTGTAAGCTTAAACGATCCATTTATGGGTTAAAACAAGCTTCAAGATCCTGGAATATAAGATTTGATACTGTGATCAAATCTTATGGCTTTGAACAAAATGTTGATGAACCTTGTGTATACAATAAGATAATCAACAAGACTGTAGCATTCTTAGTTCTTTATGTTGATGATATCTTGCTTATTGGGAATGAGACAAGCTTTCTTGTTGACGTAAAGAGATGGTTAGCAACACAATTTCAAATGAAAGATTTGGGTGATGCTCAATACGTTCTAGGCATACAGATCTTTTGGAATTGAAAGAAAAGAACCCTAGAACTATCTTAGGCATCTTATATTGATAAGATTTTGTCAAAATATAATATGCAAAAATTCAAAAGAGGTATGTTACCTTTTAGACACAGAATTCATTTGTCAAAGGAATAGTGTCCTAAGACACCCCAAGATGTTAAAGAAATGCCAAGAATTCCATAGCATCTACAGTTGGAAGTTTGATGTACGTAATGTTATGTACACGCCCTGACATATGCTTTGCAGTTGGAATCGTCAGCAGGCTCCAATTCAATCCAGGACAGAGTCATTGGACTACTGTAAAAAACATTCTCAAGTATCTAAGGAAAATGAAGGACTATATGCTTGTGTATGGACCTAAGGATTTGATCCTTATCGAATACACTGATTTTGATTTCCAGACTAACGTAGATTCCAGGAAATCCATTTCAGGATCAGTTTTCACTCTCAATGGAGGAGCTATAGTTTGAAGAAGCATTAAGCATTGTATCATTGACTCCACAATGGAAGCAAAATACGTAGGCACATGTGAAGCTGCTAAAGAATCAGTATGGCTACGCAAATTCTTGGGTGACTCGAAAATAGTTCCAGATATGCACCTACCTATCACACTATATTGTGACAATAGTGGTGTTGTTGCCAACTCAAAAGAACCAAGGAGTCACAAAAGTGGAAAACATATTGAAAGAAAGTATCATCTCATAAGAGAAATAGTGCACCAAGGAGACGTGATCGTCACAAAGATAGCCTCTGGAGACAACCTTACTAATCCATTTACGAAGGCCCTCTCGGCTAAAGTGTTTGAGGGTCACCTGGTTGGACTAGGACTCCGAACAACGTAATCTAGGGCAAGTAGGAGAATATCTATGGTATTTGTGATGCCTTAGTTTATTGTATTTTTCCTTTATGTTTCTCAACATTATATTGTATACATTTGTTCTCACTGGAGTTTTTAGTCCAAATGGGAGATTGTTGGGAATGTCCTAGAACTCGCAGTTCATGTTACATTTTGTTTATCAATAAAATATTATTGAGTATTTTATTCAATAAAGTTGTTGATTTTGCACTCTATTATGAAAATCCGATAAACATATCCATGGCTGTAGTATGAATATTTTAACTTTATGTAGTGATATAAACAGGATCAAGTTAATAGTATATAGCCTAAATGGTCTATTTTGTATAGGTAATATGTGTTTTAAACCCTCTTTTTGAATATCATATGATCAACATGCTTAAAACTCAAATTAAATGCAGTTTAAGTGCTGATTTTGTAGTCTTCCGTTGCATGATATTTCATTCCTTCATAAATGAGTTGTCCTGATTATGTATGCAAAATGTTATGAATGCTAGCATGGACTATGTTATAGTTCTTTATATAATTGGTTGGATGAAGTGTGAACATGATGCTTACATTTGCATGTTGTGGGATTATGTTTATGACTCTTTATGTTAGAGATAGTTGCACTTACCACTAGTTAGTTACCCATTAAAGGTGGTGACTTTCCTTTGGAGTTAACAGAGGTTGTGTTTCCTTCGGGATTCACTAGAGGTTGTATTTCCTTTGAGATTCACTAGAGGTGGTGTTTCCTTTGGGATTCGCCAAAGGTCGTGTTTCTTTCAGGATTCACCAGAGGTTTATATCTCCTTCAGAATTCACTAGAGGTTGTGGTTCCTTCGGGATTCACTAGAGATCATGGGTACAGTTAAGCTATGATAGTGTAGGTTCGACTATTCATTTATTTGATGTTCCATGAAATTAAAGGATTATGTAGGTTCCATTAGATGATGGCATCTAGAGGACATAAATTCTTAGTCTGACCCAGGTAGTGGGGTTACTTACTGAGTATTTTATGCTCATTCTTTCTCATGTTTATTTTTTAGATAAGGGTAAGGACGCGCCAGCAAATGACAAATGAAATCCATGATTGAGCTACTGGGACCAGTCATATGCCTCTGCTCATGTTTTCAAGATTTTATGTTTTAAAGTCCTAGTTTTGACATTTAGAAGTCGTAGTTTTGGTATTCACATTTTAGATTTTTAAGAAAAAATTTTAGATTTGTTTTTATGATTTTATGGGTACCCTGCTACTTGAATTTTTGTTATTTAATTTTAATGAGATTATTTAATTTATGTTATTTATTTGGTTTTTACTAAGTTATGAAAGAATGTCATTTTGAATTTCATGCATGCATGTCTATAGTAATGGCGAGTCCTAGGGAGTTGGATCGTTACAACTCGTCACTAAAAGCTATTTTTCTTGTAGTTTAACCACTTACCATAATTGTACAATATCAATACATAAAAAACTTTCTATCATGTGGGACTAACTAATCCAGACAAAGGAAATAACCTTCATGTGATACTAGTAGTGCATTTGTTTGAAAGGGGGAGAATGTAACTTGCAAAAGAAAAAATCTACACATCGGTGTGGTGCTTACCATTCGGAGAGTGTGCCCAAAAAATTCAAAGTAAGATTCAAGATACCTCATATGGAGCTATCATGATTATTTATAGATGGAGTTTGTCTTAAGTCTCCATTCCTTTTCGGAATCTGGTTATCTGATAACCTAGCTAATCAAATTCTTTGCAAGAATTTTGGTCTCGTTTCAAGAGTTGGACTCCTCAGCCTTAGAGGCCAAGGCTAAGGGGGAGGTTGGGTCGAGGGCTCAACTCATGTCCAGTGGCCCATTGTGATCTTGGTTTCAATTCGATTTTTTTATTATTATTATTATTATCTATTAGATTTATTCTTTTGATTCAAAATTGTCCCTAACTAGAATTATTCTTGGTATGGAAGTTATTATCTTCGTCATTTTGGTGAAACAAAAAATATGGTCAAAGCTTAAAGGAAAAAGTTACTATTAAGAAGAATTAACCCTTAGACTCCAATCTCCTAAAAAAGGGAGTAGTTGAGAAAGAGGGTTTTGTTTCTTTGAAAGCAAGCAAAGGGCAAGTGGGATCCAATAGTAATTATATCATTTTATGGGAATGGTTGCCAAAGATTGAAAAAATATTCTAATCTCTTGGTGCACAAGCTCCTCCTATGTTATTAATCAAACCATTCACCCAAGTTGAAAGAAGAAACATATATATTGGTATTTATTTCCATTTTGTAGGATTTGATTGTACCATGAGTGAATTCTCCATGGACTTTTTGTGTGTAAATAAATTATATGGTCAAATCTTTGTGTATCAATTGATTCATATTGCTATTATATAGGATATATTAGGGTTAACATGACCATTTCTAGGTACAAATTATTTGCTCTGGTCTATATGGACTTTAGGCAATTCTTTTTATGATATGAAAGAGTATCTTTTGCAAATTCATCATTTTAAATTCTTTGACCTACTCAATTCAAAATAATTTCCCTACTTAAATCACCATGAAAAAAAAATTCTCTCAAAAGTTCTCCTTTTATTGCTTTAGAAAATCTAATAATTTTCAAAAACTACCTGAATTAAAATGGAAGCAAATTTACTTTTTGACCTTTTCTCAAATATTATAATATACATTGAGAAATTGTTTCTCGCAATCTTACCTGCTTATTTTTTTCATTCTTTTTTTTTTTCTAACTATTCAGCTAGAGACTATGATTGCATTCATATCCATAATAATCATCTCTTTGGACTTCTTACGCACACTATCCTTTATCACATACACAAAAACTATGTGCAAATTACAATTGTTGATCAATACATTAATGATTCATTGTTCTATGTGTTCGGAGGCTTTGCACTAACTACAAGCTTAAAGAGGGTATCATAATAAAATATGTAAAGATCTAGTTATTGACAACCATCATAAAAATAACAAAAATCAATCGTGTAATATGATTAAAAGAGAAATTCAATAAGAATGATGATGAAATGTCGTGAATATGAATACAAAATAGGTAGAGTGAGTCAAAATTTACAAACACTTTGATACATTATGAGGCATAATAATAAATATTGAATTGAAAGTTGTAAGCTACAAACTAAAGCAAAAGCAAAAAAGGCAAACATGTTTTTGCTTTGTGTATTTGAAAATGCATAGTGATTGGCAGTGATAGGGTATGTTTTTGAGCATGCATGGCACAGAAAGACAAGCAAAAAGAGCAATGCACTCTCTCTCTTTAACCCTTTGCTCCCTTCCACTCTCAATAGCCTCATGTGACATTGCAATCAATTCCCATTTTTTTTGGTCAAAATCCCATACCTTTACATTATTATTTCCTTTGCTTAAACAATCTCAAACACTACATGCCCCACATCCATTCAACTTTCCCGTTCCCATTTGTCTCAAATGCCTATCATAATCAAAACCAAACATGATATATGTCTTGTCTTACGTCACCGATCTTGGAGATCGATATTGGAACAACGTGATCGCTCATGATTTTTTTTAACCATCGAATGTCGTAGATGAGATATACAAATGTGTAATTCTGGCCGTAAGCATCCCAAGTTCCACGTGTACCTGCAAGAGAAAATTCTCAATATCAAGGTCGTGCTCGTCCGTACACACTCCAAAGCTTGAGTTAGTCACAAATCTTATCAGTGTCGAGCTTAGTAGAGTGATATTACATATCCTAAAGAAGTCATGTATCTCTTTATTTATACTATTGAATAGTTTGACACCACCTTGACGTTATTAAGCGGTCTATTTTAGTGGGGTTCACTAAGATCGGTTGTACGATGAAACACGTTTTGAGGTTTCATTACCATTTTCGAGAGTTAGGATTGAGTGAGAGCCTTGAGATCTTCACCTTCTCCTTTTTGGAACTTGGACTTGTCGGATTTCATGGGTATTTTGGTCTTACTTTATTCAAGATCAAAATTAAAGTTTGTCATCCTATATATTTAAAGATATTGATATTGAGATAACGGTCACACTAAATAATATTTAATTGAGGGTGTTGTTGGGCATATAAAAAAGAGTGATCGATGAGAGGGTGAGGAGGGAGTGTGGGGTGCAAAAGGGGAAATGGGACATTCTAAGATTTTCAAAGTGTAATTATGAATGTTGTTTAAAATGAGAAGAGGGAGGTTGGGTTGTCCATGTCCAACGTTGGCAATGGAATGGTCCCATGGTTTCCTTTGCCAAAAAGCAGGAACATCAAATTGAATGTCGGATATCATATGATGCGACTCCATCTCAATCTCATTATATTCTCTCTTTTTTTCCTCTTTCCTCTATCCCAATGCCTCTAACTATATCTATTTCAATTTTCCACTCAAAGTGGTTCAAGAAAAAATCAAGTTTTGTAGAAAACGAAATTTTTTATCTCAAAAGTTCATACTACACTAGACTAATATAAATAATTTATTTCATAAAAATTGGTATCATTTTTTATTGAATAACTAAAGTTTTCAAACAACTTGAAAATGAACATAGCTCAACTGACATCCAAAATGTGTTAGCGACTATAAGATCCATGATTTGAATCTCCGACCTCCTATCATACTTACAAAAAAAAAAAAAAAAAAAAAAAAAAAAAAAAACTCTTTTTTCCTTTTTTTTATTTTTTTGAAATTTAGTTAAGACTTTAAAAAAAATGTTAATAAGCTTAGCAACCATAAAATCTCTAATTTTTTTTAGATGTAAACCAAATAAATTATTTTAGTCCTACCATGGCTAGAATGAGAGAGATAGAATCCAATAAGAAGAGGCATGTCAAAGGGAGATGGTATAGGTCAATTACAACTAAATTGTGTTTACTTCCGCTAAACCATCAATTTTTCAATAATCATAAAATAGAGATACAAAATTAAAAACTCTGTTTTTTTAATGGTTGTCTAAAAATAGTTGACATGTTTTTTTTGTTTTTTTTTTTTTTTACTTTTTTTTTCCTTTTTAGGAGAGAACGAAACAAAAATAGAAAATAGTGGGAATGATTTCAATCTTCCAAACCCAATTTCAATTCCTCGAAATGAAATTTCAACTACATCATTTCATTTCATTTCATATGTCATTTTCCTCTCTCTCTTTTTGTTTTCCTTTGTTCTGTTTCTGTAATTAAACTACTCATTTTCTTATGCACAAATCTCACTCTAAAAACTCCTGAAAAAAAGATAACAAATTTGTGTTCATCATTATGTTCTTAATCTCAAATATCAATTCCTCAACTTCCACCCTCAGAAATGCTTTGCAATGAAGGCTGCCACCCTCTCGATTTCGCCGCCATTGACACTGTTGAACTGCATTTCTTCACTCCGTTTCTCTCATATTTCATCCCCTGCAACAATTTTTTTTAAAAAAAACATTCAGATGCCATGGAAATAAAATTTAATTTAATAAGATAATGATAATGATAAAGGGAAAAAAAACTACCTTATCAATCTCCCCTTCAGATCCCATGTCCAAATTCCCCTGTTTCTTCGTTTTCGCTTCTTGTTTGACTTTCAAACCCTGCAAAACATCTAACCCCACAACACCAATTTCAAAACCCACTTGTAAAATCATATGAATTCATCAAACAAAAAAAAGAATTAAGAAACTAAACTGACCTTGGGTTGTGACGAGTCGGTAAATTTGGCCCAGAACAAGGGAATCGGTCGGCTTCAGAAGCTTGATTCGGGTCAATCGGACCGAGTTGAAATTTGTACTGTTTGTTTGGGTGCCGTTATCACGGCGGCGATGGTGTCTAGCGGTGGTTTCCGATGAGCAGATTTTTGTGGAGATGAGAAGAGCGACGTAGTGGCCGGGATTTGTCTTCATGATTTCGCCGGCGTTTACCGGCCAGTAAAGTCGGTCGACTTTTCCGTTTGGGTGTTGGATGATTAGAGAAGCTGTGTCTATGGCTTGGCAATTTCCCATCGGTTTTTTTGGGGATAATGTTTCTCTCTCTCTCTCTCTAAGAATTGGGAGCTACAGCGGCGAGGTTAAAGAAGAAGATGATTGAATTCGAGAGTGAATGACGAAGCACCGACCTCTTTTATAGCCTATTCGATTGGCTGCGAAACGGTGCGTTTTGGTTTCATGGGTAATAAGGTAATTTCGTTGAATGGGACATGCGTGGCTTCACTTTAAAAAGGGAGGAAAACGTTTTCAAAGAAAAAAAAAACGCTTTCAGAAAAAAGGGAAAAAACGTCTGTTCTTTTTCCTTTTTTTAAGTAATCAGTAATTAATAAAATAAGTTTAAACAATCTAACAAAAAATATATATATTATTATTATTTCATAGCCTATGAATTTAAGGAAATAAATTGATTTTGATTTTGATTCTATTAGACTATAAATTTTCAATTTTATCCATTTAGATTATAAACTAAAATAAGTATTGTATTTTCGATCTTTAATTTAATATTAAATAATTTGTCTAGTAATTTTAACAGAAAACCATGTAAAAATCTTTCTAAACTCATAGATTTCAATTAAACAAAGTGAATCGTAAGCATTCACATCTCAATTAAATGTAATTAAGTTTGACTGATGTACAAATTAATCACAGAATATCTTATAATTTCATATTTAAGGATATTGAGAACAAAATTTTATTAGATGATTAAAATTGTGATTAGTTTTTAAAGTTTTAAGGTTAAAATCGTAACATTTATCAAAGTAAAAAAACTAATCATTTACGACAAAAATATTTTTTCTTCTTTTAACTTTACCATATATATATTTGTTTAAAGATAAAAGGAGAGTCGGTTCTTTGCCAGTTAACCAAGAGACATTGCAGTTACTCATTGTCTTTAGACCTTCACATTTTTACCCTTTCAGAGTTGACCAGTTCCTTTGCATGGAAAAACATTAATGCACAATGTGACATCAATTATCTTACTTCTATGCTTTGTAACTGCCAATATAAGGGCATGGGATTTTCATGGCAAGACATTTAAACTATTTAATTTGTTTCCATTTAAAGTTGAATAAGGTTATCTATATTAAGAGATTAAATCTCCTTCGTTGGATATCTATTTTATTTTTTAAAATTAAGTTTATAACAACTACTCTTATCTACTAAAATTAGCATAACTCGATTGACATATAAATATATTAGCGATATGTAGTTTGAATCTCTTTATTCCTATCGTACTAGAAAACAATAAATAAATAATGACTTTTATATACATATAGTTTTATTACCTATTTTTCAACTTGTTTTCAAAAATCAAACTAAAAAAACATTTTTTAAAATTTTAATTTTATTTTTAAATTTTGACTTGGAATTCAAATGGGTGTTATTTAAAAAAGTGTGAGAGACTTACGGAAAAACTTGTGAACATAGGTATAATTTTCAAAAATAGAAAATCAGAAACAAAATTATGATCAAGTGAAACTTTACCTATTTTCTCATTTGGGTGTAGTTTATCTTTCTTTCTTTTTTTTTTTTTTAGAGTTTATCGATTCAAATTTCGACACTGATTCATCATTAATTCATTGGTTAGAAGTATCAATAATCTCAAATTCAATTTTAATCTTTTACAATTTTTCTTAAAAATTATTAGGTAGATCTTGTAATCTTTAATATTAAATTTTAAAAAATATATTTTTTTAATAATTAGAGTAGATAGGTTCGAACCACAGAATAACGAACAAAATTATATGTCAATTGAGTGAGGGCGATTTGGAAAGGGAAAAAAAAAGTTTGTTTTGAGAGTGTCCAAATTTGTTTTTTCATCCTTTAAAGAAATAGAATTCAATGGTAAGTACAAAAGTACCCATAGATGTGTGTAACGGGTGTGCCAATAAAGTTGGTGAGATTGGTAAATTTAATCCAACTTGGCCTAAAAATTTATATTAGGTCATGTCATTTCATTTGTATGGAATATTTTTTGGGAAAAAAAGATTATATGAGAACCCCACTTAAAAACTAATGACATGATTTCTGATAGATTAAATATGGATTAGAAGACCAAAATAAGAGTCAAAACGTATAAATTTATATTTGTTTAGTTTAGTCATGTGAGGACAATAAAAAAAATATATATATTTCAATAATAATATTATATAGTCTATTATTCAAGTCTATGCTTGGAGTTTATCAGAAATTTGAGTATCTATTTTTCAAAGACTACATACATTTGAATCACCACCTTTTAGTTAAATATTTCATGGTTGTGTGATAATCCAAGATCCCGTTTGGTAACCATTTTATTTTGTAAAATTAAATCTACAGACACTACTTTTATTTTTAAATTTATTCTTTTGTTATCTACTTTTCAAATGATTTAAAAAACTAATGTCGAATTTTGAAAACTAAAAAGGTAGCTTTCGAAAAGTTGTTTTTTTGGAATTTGGCTAAAATTTCAACCATTGTACTTAAGAAATATGTAAACAATGGTAAGAAATAGGAATGAAATGGGATTAATTTTTAAAAAAACGAAATAGTTATCAAATGTGGCTTAATTTATGTATTTTATATTCTTTTAATAGTAAACTTATCGATACTATTGTAAACCATGAATTTATTTGTGTTGCTATTTCTTGTCTAAAAATGTTACCAAAAAATTTAAACCAAGTAGTTTTTAGCATCTATTAGATAATCATTTAGGCTTCGTTTGGTAACTATTTGGTTTTTTATTTTTCTTTTTGAAAATTAAGCCTATAAACATTACTTTCATCCTTCGAATTTCTTTCTTAGTTATCTACTTTTTACCAATAGTTTAAAAACCAAGTTGAAAACTGAGGTCACGTTTGTAACCATTTTGTTTTTTGTTTTTTAAAATTAAGTCTATAGACACTAATTTTACCTCCAAATTTCTTTTTTTGTTATCTACTTTTCACCAATGGTTTAGAAAATCAAGTCAAATTTTGGAAACTAAAAAAAACAGCTTTCAAAAAGTTTTTTTTTTTATTATTTTTTAAAGTTGGCTAAGAATTCAACCATTGTACTTAAAAGAAAGATGCAAATCGTGGGAAGAAATGTGGATGATACAGGCTTAACTTTTAAAAACAAAAATAAAATAGTTATCAAATGGAGCCTAAAAAAAGTAGCTTTTAAAAAATTGTTTTTGTTTTGAGAATTTAGCTAAGAATTCAATCATTGTATTTAATAAAAATGCAAATCATTGTAAGAAATAAGGAGAAAATATATTTAATTTTTTTTAAAAAAAAAAATAAACAATGAAATGGTTACTAAACGGGGGCCGTAATTTTTAGCAACATATTAGAAGTGTAGTTGTCTCACATCTGATATTACTTGTTGGAAAAAGGTTCACTGCTATCGCATAGATAAAGTCGAAAATTAAAAGAAAACTATAAAACTAGAAATACAAAAGTGTAAAAACTTCAAACGGAAGAAAAAACCACTAATGGAAACAAATCCATTATGTGAAAAATTATTACGATCACATAAAGCTTTTTCCCCAACTTCAACCATAAAGAAAACATTATCTCAAAGCAGTCTACCACTCACACAACTAAGTTCAAATATCAAATTTAAAGTGTTTCAAATTGAGATGATTTGAACATATCATTTTTATGAATCGTTTTAGATGCGGGAAAACTGCTATTCTAATATTTTTATCAAAATCCAAACTACTATTCTAAAAAATCTTAACTCAAAACCCGAAATTGTCATGGAACGAGATTTATATGTGGGTAAATTTTTTTAAAATGGTGACAGTTGATGAGTTGGAAATAAAGTGAAAATGGATGGAAATTTATGTCCATATCTTGAAAACTATGGAAGACCAACATAATGTCACAGTAAGAAGGGAAAAAGGGGGACCCATTAACAAGGTTCCTTGCCAGGTTGTAGCAAACATTGGGAACCAACAAACAAACATTCATTAAAATTATTTCATATCCTAAAGTCCACTCAACCAACACACACTCACTTGTCTGATTTTATGTCTTCCTCATAATCTTTTCTTAATCTTGTATAATTAAATATCATCTTCTTACATTACTAACCCAACTAACTAATCTCTTATATTAAGATCTCATTAAAAGTTTATTATCATTGCAAATTTTTTGATACCCAAATCCCCAACCCCTTTTGCTTAATTATATCATGCATTGAACCTAATCGCTAATTTTCTTATATTATTAATTTCTTTTAGATCCTTCAAGTACATAGAATTTGCACTATCTCAATTCCATTTTTGCTTTTCTTTCTTTTGTTTTCTAGTTTCCTTTCTCAACCTTGTTTAAGTTACAATGTTTCAAAACATAAGGATGTTCATTAGAGATGTACATGGGGCAGGGACAGAGCCGAAAATGTCATTCCCAATCTCCGTCCCTGCTCCCCATTTCATTCCTCATCCCCGTGAAATTCCCCACGGGATCAGGGTAGAGATTCCTCGTAGGAAATTTTTTCCCATTATTTTTTTTGTAAAAAATAAATTAATTTAAATCATTAATGTTAACAAATTTTAATTAAATAATTAATTTTATCACTAAATTGTTTATTATTATTAGTTTTATATAAAATTTTGAATTTAAAGATAAATTACTCAAATTTTGGCCTTAAAAAACTAATTAATTTTTTTAGTAGATGAAATAAATGTAAATTAAATTATTCACATATATAATCTAAATTTAAATATTCAATTTAAACATATTCATTATCTTTCCCTATAAATAATCGTATTTGAAATTTAAAAGTAATATTTATATAATAATAATAAGAACATACGTTAGATACTACAATAAAAAGATATGTAGGAGCTAATCGGGGCGGGGACGGGGAATGCATTCTCCATCCTCGTCCCTATTTAGCTCTCAATTTTTTCTCCCCCACTCCCTCTCCCATTTCCCGCCTAATCCCCACAAGCCCCAACCCCGTAGGGAAATTGAACATCTCTAACGTTCACTTGAGGGACTTTGGCTTAAACTACAAAAATTTTGGTTCCTTACCGACTTATTTTCGTTTGACTATATTTTGATTTGGTCGTTTTAATTTTAAAATTTTAAATCTAGTCGATATGATTTGAATTTAGTTTCAATTATTCTGGTTTAGTATAAGTATGAGATTTAGTAAATCATCTCTGTCATTATTATTGTATATATTACAATTTCAATTACAAATTCTATTTTTAAGTCTAAGCTTTGTGTTTATCAATATCTAAAATAGATCTATTATTTTTTAGAAAATATAGATTTGTCAGAGACATATTAGATACAAAAATTGAAAATTTAGGACTTATTAAACACTTCTGAAAGTTCACGCTAACCAAAAAGACACCAAATTTTTAGAACTAAACTTATAATTTAATCGAACCATTTTTTAAAATTTTTTAACGACATTTCTCTGTTTGAACAACTCTATGTTGGTTGATTGCATTAGAATTCAACCACACTATCGAAGTCAGATTGAAACATATTTTTAAACTATACCATAGGGATTCAATTGAAACTAAGTTTAAATTTATATATAAAGATCAAATTGAAACTTTGTCCAAATTAGATAAGAATAAAAACTTGCAATTCATGGTATGCTTAATAACCATCTTGTTTTTAGTAATTTTGTATTTCAAAAATTTATGCTTGTTTTCTCTCAATTTTTTTACCATGATTTTCACTTTTTAAAAGATATACAAATTCTTGGTCAAAATCTAAAACAAATAAATTTTTAAAAACTATTTTTTAGACACTGTTTGGTAACCATCTAACTTTTATTTTTAAAAAATAATTAAAAAAAATAAAACCTATAACCAATCCTTCTACCTCTAAAATTTTTGTTTTCTTATCTACTTTTTATCAATGTTTTCAAAAATCAAACCAAAAATTTAAAACTAAAAAAAAATAATTTATTAAAAACTTATTTTTATTTTTGACATTTGACTAAGTATTCAACTAGTTAAGTGCTAATCACGGTAAGAAATTGAAAAGAAATAGATTTAATTTCCAAACACAAATAACAAATAAATGAAATTGTTACTAAACGAGACCTTAGTTTTTAAAACTTGACTTGACTTTTAAACATAGAAATTTAGAGGCAAATGTTGACTTTATAAGTTTAATTCTCAAAAATTAAATGGTTATCAATCGATGTCTTAACTATTGATTTTACCGTAAAAAAAGCATAACTCAATTAGCATAAAGAATATAATATCAACCTCGACTTTAGACGTCGATCCTCTCCCCAAGTTCTAGAAAAAAAAATGAAAAATGAAAAACTGAAACTGGGTAGTGTTAGGTGCATAAATAAAGTGGGTAGGTCTCTAACAAAGGCCATCAAACATTCTCTGGCCTTTGTACCAAACAGCATATTAAGTCCAAAATTTGGTGTCACACACACACCACAACCAAAAGGGGTTTTCAAAGTTGTAAATTTTCTTCTCATATGCATATTTATTTGTAGGTCTAACAAAGGACAGAAGCCCAAAAATTGGGTTTGTATTCTTGTGCTGGAACTGTTTGTATTACAAAAGGAGACTAATAAACAATGCCCATAAATTGGTTTACAAAGTCTGTCAATACCAAAGAGCAAAGGAATCTGCTTTTGCAAATTGCAAGAGATCAATGTTGTTAGTATAAGCCAAAATCTTTCTGAGCTGCCTTTCTTCAAGTGTCTTGTATCCCTCTTTTCTTCTCTTTTTGCACAAATAAAGCTCCCTTGTTTTCTTTTACCTACATTCAATTCTCACACTAAAATTTCCACTAATTTGTCTCATAATATTGGATGGAGGGAGATTTCAACATTTACATGACCCTAATTATTAGGAAAAAAGTGTGTAAAGTAAATACGAGAAAAATCGACATGGAGATTTATGTGATTCACTAATCGTGTATTAGCTATGTTCATGAATAGAGGGAGAGAGTTGTTTATTATCAAAGAGAAAATATCATACTATAGATTTAGAGACATTAATAGAGTTAGAAAGTTCATATAGCACATTTCTCTAAACCCTCGAAGCCATAATCGTAAATGATGTAAATAACATAAATATCATACTATAGATTTAGTGTCATCAATAGAGTTAAAAAGTTTATATAGCGCATTCTTCTAAATCCTAAGGTCATGACCATAAACGATGTAAATAACGTAAATACGAATACAATGAGACTTCCATGCTTGATTATTTGGAGCATTATATAACATATATTTAAGTCATTCAAACAATAATAATCATTAAATACAAATTTGAAGTAGGTTTATGTTTTCCTCTTGAATAATTTACTTTTTGTAATTTTTTTAAAGACTAAAAAGTTAATATCATTCGATAATTTTGCTGAACGATTATAAATATACGAATAAATACTTTTGTCAAAAATGAAAATGAGCAATCGTTTTATCATTCTCTCTAATTCTTCCTCCTTTTTCTTTTCTTCTTTTTTTTCTTCGTATTTTTTATTGCTAATTCTTTTTTTCATTATATGGTCAATGTTTATTCGTTTTTTTTTTTAAAAAAAGAATTTCTTGATGAGATGTAAGGGAGTTTTGTGAGGTAAAATTAAAATAATAAGCGTTAAACGATTTTTCTCTACTTTAGTGTATAACGCTTCAGCTTCTTTGAGAATTCTACTAGCAAGCAAGGCTTTCAATCTCGGTTGGGGCCAAGAGAACTGAGGGATCATGTCACATCGCCGATGACCGAAAATTCCTACCCCGAATGGTTAGCCAACATAGTTCCTGTCCCGAAAAAGGACGGCAGAGTCCGCATATTTTTAAAAATATTTATGAAAATATTGTACTTTTGAAACTATTTAGAAAAATATTATTTTTTTAATAGGTCGAGGGTTCAAAATTCGACCTAGGTAGGTCAAATTTTGAACCCTCGACCTTTACCTTTTTTTTTCCCTTTTAAGTTCGAATTTTCAACATTCGATCTTTGTGTTCTTCTTTTTTTTAAAAAAAAAAATCATTTTATAAACAATTTCTAAAAATATTTTATTATTTTATTTAAACTCTAAAAATAATAAATTAAAAAAATAATATCTCATAAAAATAAAAAAAGTGTAAATTAAAATATCTCATTTATATAAAAATAATTACAAAAATCAATGTGTCCCACAAGGCGGACGTCGTTGATTTCGAACTAGTTTTCGTTGTCGACTTCGAATTTGATGTTGCTATGGTTCTTCTTGATGTTGCTCTGGTACCTCTGCAGACGCTTCATGATATAAATATTCATTATGCTCTCTACGACCCCGACCATGTCCATGCACGTATGAAGACGAAGGACCAGCCTCTGAGTCATAATGTCCTAAACCAAATGCTGACATCATCATCATCGGACTAACATAATCAGTTTGACTCTGCGTCTACATCACAGGGAGCAACTCTTCCACATTATGGGCAACCTCATCAAACTCATCCTCTTCCCATATAGGTCCTCTACGTCTAGGAGCTGGTAAAGGAACAATAGGTATATCGTACATATAATGTATCTCCTCCATATAGCTTTGGTTGTCACTACATATAGCAAGAACCTGGTTCGGATCATTCACAACATCACGGAGTCTACTGTTGTTCGATCTCTATGAATTATAAAACAATTAGATAATATTTAAAATAAATTTAAATTAAAAATAATTAGATAATATTCATTCATTTACCAAATGACCCACAGCTGCTCCCGGACGAGTGACGTAACGCCTTGTGATATTATTATACCAATGAATGTAGTATTAAGTGACATCCCTGTCAAACTATTCAATAAAAACCCCCACTGCAATAAACCTTGCACGATAGTGCCATCGCACTACTAAATGTGCAACTTTTTTGAACCAATTTACAGTCCTTAAGTCGATATCATGCAGTAGGGGTTCAGTATTACAAGGCGATGGGACATCCTGCTGAAAACCAAATTGTCTCATCACCCTGTCAGGAAGATGTCACTCACCAATGTGAAAACAGATGAGAGGACTCATCGTCCGCCATATGTTTTGACCATTCATACAGAAATTGGGCAAAGTATGCATAATAATTTTGTACGGCTTCCAAATAACCTGAAACAAAAAATATTATATTGGAGAACATTAAAGACAAATACAATAAAAATGTGTATAAAATAATCAATTAGGTTCAGTGTAATGGACCTGATCAGGTTGAAGCAGATCAAACATGTATCTGTATTGGCTGACTACATGTGTGGTTGTCCTAGTCACACAAAATTTCTCTCTCCACCTAAATTTTTAAATTGATAATTTAGAATCTAAATTGACTAGATCAATGGTATAAAAATTAAATAGAATTAAAACAACATATCGAGAACCGTAGGCTCGTCCAGCTAACTGAGCATCATTAACATGTTGTAGCTGTGGAGCCATTGTTGGATATCACTCCCAAGCCCATAGTTGCAAAAGTATGAGAGACCCAGCTATCTCTCGAACCTCAAGTCTTGTTGCTTTGCATAGTTGTTTATACAACCATGTCAAACATGCTTATCCCCACGAATACCACCCCACATCATAGAGGTTAGCTAATAGTGGCAGGAACATCAAGTAAAAAAAATGACTTGATTTGTCGGAAAACAGACTTCCACCCATCATTTGTAGTATATATGTTCGCGCATATCTTATGACGGTTTCCTTGTCTGCATCATCTATGAGCTTACAGAATTGTGTTCCTAACCATATCAAACTTAACCTCGATCCTTTAATTTTGTCGGCAGGTGGGTTCACACCGAGGTACAGTTGACAAACTTGTGACCAGTCATCGTACATCACTCCGGTGACTAGCTCACTGTCAACAGGTAAACCCAACAACACTTCTATGTCTTGTAGAGTGATAGTGCACTCTCCAACAGATATATGAAATGTATGCGTCTCAGGTCTCCATCTCTCGACTAAGGTTGTGATCAGATGCTAGTCCAACTGAATAAATCCCAATCTAGGAACCCATAGAATCCAGATGTACACAGTAGCGGTAATATTCGAGGGTGGAGTGGGATAGTGCACTTGAGAACTGCCTCTCGACGCCTGCAAGATATTTCTTCAATAGTACGATCTCACCATACAACAGATGATCGATGAATGGACTGGTCATACAAAACATCAAGATCACAGGTCCTGGGTTTAAAGCCATTCTCTGAAAGGAAAAAAAAATATTTATTTCTCAATTAAAAAAATATATTTATTTCTCAATTAGAAGAATAATGTACAACTTAATTAAAAGAATAATGTACAACTTTATAAATTATAATAAAAAAATTGAATATACAATAAAAGTATCTACACTTAATTAAATATACATGATAAAAATATTATTTATTTCTCAATTAAATAATGTACAACTTAATTAAAAGAATAATGTACAACTTAATTAAAAGAATAATGTATAACTTTATAGATTACAATAAAAAATTGAATATACAATAAAAGTGTCTACACTTAATTAAATATACATGATAAAAGAAGTATTTATTTCTCAATTAGAAGAATAATGTATAACTTTATAGATTACAATAAAAAAATTGAATATACAATAAATGTGAGCATGGAATGTGAGCAAACGGTCATAAAATGCGAGCATGGAATGTTAAAATGTGAATAAAATTGAATAGACAATAAAGTCTTCGTAGTTCATGTTAAAATGTGAGCGAGCATAGAATGTCGAATGCTTGCCACTTGTTACATGAACAGTACCGCTCATACCTGTTTAGCCTCAATATTTGAACGTTTCCTCCTTTGGCATTGAGACTATAACGTCCGATCTTCACATGAAATACACCTTCATACCGATCGTATGATTGTACTTCATGTTTATTAGATCTTGCAGCCCATTTATTTATTTTCTCATGTGCGTACCTGGATTTTTACTCCACTTAGTATTATAAAATATGCTTGAAATAAATTGTTAATAACATATAATAATAATAATAATAATAATAATACCGGGTATATTTATCTTGACGCTCCAATGCATCACTTATTTTGTCTCTTCTTTTCTCGAAATAATTCACGCATTTGAAGAATGTTATCTGAGCAAGAGTATTTATAGGCAACATTCGAGCTCCTTTGAGGACTCCATTTATGCATTCTGATAGATTTGTTGTCATCCACCCATATCTGAATCCTCTATCATGTGCTTGAGTCCATTACTCTAAACTAATGTTGTCGGAAAATCTCAGACAGCTCCGATTTATTCCTTTGATATCTTCAATTGCTTTATTGAACTTCCGAATTTGAAACTGATACCCGGCACGATAAACATAATTTTTCAATGTATTGAATATGTACTTTTTATTAAAGTTGCTGACGATATGTCATAAGCATAAACGATGGTGACGTTTTGGTCCCATCCAACCATTTGCTGGATTGTTCACTGTTGCGGTTATACCAGCATGTCGATCTGAAATTAAACACACCTCTTCGTGTGTTACAATTTCTCTCACGTGTTTCAGGAACCATCCCAATGAGTCTGCAGACTCTTCATCAGCAACGGAAAATGCAAGTGGAAGAAGATGGCTGTTCGAGTCAACTGATGTAGCAATCAACAATTTTCCTCTATATTTGTCGTACAAGTGTGTACCATCTATCTGAATTATTGATCGACATTTATTAAAAGCTTCTATACAAGGATCAAATGCCCCAAATACAGAAGTTAGGATAACATGGCCTTCAGTAAGTGTTTCTTTCACTCTCCATTCTACACGTGTTCTGGGATTGGTCTGCTTGACCATATACAACCACCTGAGTAACCATTTGTAAGACTCATCCCAATCACCGAAAACTTTAGCCAACGCTTTTCTTTTGCCCTCCCATACCTTATGGTAAGGAACATGATATCCAAACTTTGATTTGATATCGTATTGCAGTTGTACCATACTGATAGATGGTTTTTCTCTTACGACATCACAGAACTCTAGTGCAATCATTGATGAATCTAATTGCACATGACTTTGACTTAGTTCTGAATAAAAATATGTATGCTGCTCATCGTACTTAGTGATCTCGAACAAGCCATGCGATTTTTTCTTTATTGCACGAAGTCTCCACTTGCAACCTTCCTCCCACTTCTTACACTGAATTGTCCAAATCGTCGATGTCGATTCAACAACCTCATATGGTGCGTGATATTTTATTGTAAAACATTTGACCTCGTGTTGTAGCATTTCTTTGTCTTGAAAAAATCATCCCTTTATACAATTGAGTATTATCAACGTCTACAGGAGCTACAATTGGGTCATGTTCTCGAATGCTATCTAGTACATTCATATCCAAATTGTTGAATGTATCTGAAAGTAACTCATGTTCACGACCATCGAAATCCAACTCTTCAAATTCATCATTCATTTCAGTTCTGAAGTCTCTATACAGGTTGTTAGCCACCATATCTTCATTATCACATGGCGATGCAACTGACTCCGGATCAGAATCAATACATTCAGTTGGATCTTCAAACTGGCTAAAAGATGTATTCAAGTTTATATCAACCCCTATCTTATTTACATTTACATACAAATGCACTAAATTCGGCAGTGACATTGCGATTGAGAACATCAAGTTCATAGCTTGTGCATTCGAAATAAGGAATGACATAAACCTTATTGATCCTGATGGTTCTTGGTTAGGATGTCTATATATTATTTCTATCTGATTTGTTCCCATATCTACACTAAGTGACATCCCAACCATTTCAATGAATTGTTCAAATACAATTCCACTGTTCACATTTATGCTAAAACTCTCACTTGGTGGTTGGTCAACTCCATCAATACCATCAATCATATTACCATTTGTAAACAACAGAAATCCCAAGCATTTGCCCGCCATTTTCTAAAAAAAAAAAAAAGACAAACAATATATTACTAATTGTTCTACTAATTATCAAACTTAAACAAAAATAAACCACAATAAGAAATATATATAGGAAATATAAGAAGTTTATGGGTAAAAAAATATAAACTTTGTATTAAACTAAAAATATTAAACTTTTTTAAAAAATCACAATAATTTGGTATACGATTGTATAGTAAAAGGTAGGCGATCGTATAGGTTTAGAGAAGGCGATCGTCTAATTGTAATAGCTAAGCGATCGTGTAGGAGTTTGTGGGCGATCGTGTAGTAGGGAAAGAGAGCTCTCGAGAGGGCATCGCAGCGTGCCCTCATCGTGTACTTCCACTATGCGATCGTGTAGTAAAGCTTAGCGATCGTGTAGAATTTAGTATACGATCGTATAGTAAAAGGTAGGTGAACGTATAAGTTTTGAAAAGACGATCGTCTAATTGTAATAGCTAAGCGATTGTGTAGGAGTTTGTGGGTGATCGTGTAGTAGGGAAAGAGAGTTCTCGAGAGGCCATCGCAGCGTGCCCTCATTGTATACTTCCACTATGCAATCGTATAGTAAAGCTTAGCGATCATGTAGAATTTGGTATATGATCGTATAGTAAAAGGTAGGCGATCGTATAGGTTTTGAGAAGGCGATCGTCTAATTGTAATAGCTAAGCGATCGTGTAGAAGTTTGTAGGCGATCGTGTAGTGAGGAAAGAGAGCTCTCGAGAGGCCATCGCAGCGTGCCCTCATCGTGTACTTCCACTATGCGATCGTGTAGCATTTGGTATACGATCATATAGTAAAAGGTATGCAATCGTATAGGTTTTGAGAAGGCGGTCGTCTAATTGTAATAACTAAGCGATCATGTAGTAAGGAAAGAGGGTTCTTGATAGGCCATCGCAGTATGCCTTCATCGTGTGCTTCCACTATGCGATCGTATAGTAAAGCTTAGCGATCGTGTAGCATTTGGTATACGGTCATATAGTAAAAGGTAGGCGATCGTATAGGTTTTGAGAATGCGATCATCTAATTGTAATAGCTAAGTGATCGTGTAGGAGTTTGTGGGCGATCGTGTAGTGAGGAAAGAGAGCTGTTGCGGAAAGGCCATCGCAGTGTGTCGTTCATCGTCTACTTCCACTAGACGATCGTGTAGTAAAGCTCAGCAATCATGTTGTAGCATTTGGTATACGATCGTGTAGTAAAAGGTATGTGATCGTATAGGTTATGAGAAGGCGATCGTGTAATAGTAATAGTTAAGCGATCATGTAGGAGTTTTTGGCCGATCGCAGAGGATTTAGTATGCGATCATTTAGTCATATTGAGCGATCGTAGAGAGATTGTAAACGATTGTTTAGCTTCTAATAAAGAAGTTGTTCATCATTCACTTGTTCTTTTCGGAAGTTTGCACCTATTGTTACGTTAATAAAGAATTATTAAACGATCACATAGTAATTTTACTAAATGATTGTGTGCGATCGTGTATATAATTACTAAACGATTCTTTAATTTTCTTTAGATCGAGGGTTTGTTCTATAATTTTTCAGAGGTCGAGGGTGAACCCTCGTCCTCTTTCAAATTTTCTCATCTTCCCGTACAGATCTTCTTTAGTTTTCGATAGGTCAAGGGTTGAACCCTCGTCCTCTTCTCAATTTCCTTTAGGTCGAGGATCAAACCCTCGATCTATTCTTTAATTTTCATCAAGTCGAGGGTTGAACCCTCGTCCTCTTCTCAGGTCGAGGGCTGGAGCTTGATTCCCACTCCCAGTAGTCTTTCTTCATATCATGAAAGAGCGCAGCCATGGCTCGCAGGTAGGTCGCCCCGGCATTCTTTAGACCAAACGGCATCACCTTGTAACAGAACGTACCCTTCTATCTGATATGGTGATAAATGCCGTTTTCTCTCTGTCTTCCTCGGCCATCTTGATCTGGTTATATCAAGAGAAAGCAAGCATCCAGAGCTAAAGTGGAATGACGAAGATTGGATGGCCTGGAAAGCTGGGTAGGGTTTGGGGCGAACTGTAGGCTACATTAGATATGGGTTGAAATGGCGAGAGCTGAGATAACGATGATGTTTGGGTCAAACTCTCGATCTCTTCTTTAATTTTCGACAGGTCGAGGATTGAAACATCGACAAAATATTTTAAATTAAATCCTAAACTCGAAATCTCCAAAACAACCATATATTTCTAAGTAGTTTCAAAACCACTATATTTCTCTAAATAGTTTTCCTAATCACAATATTAAAAAAAAAAACTTTGTTTTGTGATGTGATGTTATAGGTATATTTGTTTGCTATAGCATATATTCCATAAATAATAATAGAAGATTTGATCTTCGATCTTAAATTTATTAAATTGAAAATTGAAAAAAGAATTCATGATTCTTACGTTTGCTTATAACTTTTAAATATGCATGGTAAACGTTATGTATGTGATTTTTTAAAATTTAATAACCTTAAGAAAAGCTAAAAAGAAAGGAGAAAGGTTATAATTAAATATGTTAAAGTAAATATAAAAATTAAACCAGGGATGGTTAACGGAATTTTTCTTTAGTCCAACAAATGAAGCTGAGAAATTTGAACCTTTTATTTAAAGAGATAATATATATTCAATTATATTTATTTTAGCAATTAATTGTACTACATATATTAAAATCTAAAATTAAAAGATTTTACCACATATGTCATAATTTAAAACAAAACTGGAGGATTCTTTAAGGTAAGACCCAGATCCCACAACAGCCTCAAACTAAGGACATCTTGATAGTTCGTGCGTCCCAAAAGAGGAAGTCAAAGACTCGGGTCTTGAATTAACCTAGTCGAGTTCATTTTATTTCATGAAAACGGTCTTGGGTAACCAAGTCAAGCTCACTACCCAAAACATACAATCTCAGGTGCAACACCTATGATGCCACTGCATGATATTACACATGTTCCAAGTGGAAGTTAGACGGTATATGGCTTTATAAATAGACTATTCTACCACCTTATGGGATAAACAATATTTTATGTGCTTAGCCAAATTGAACGTTTCGCGTACTCGATACCACATAGGTGTGAGTTCCCTACACGTCAGCTCATACTAAGTTCATGGACAAGAGGAGTTTCATCTGGAGACAAGGATGAGATCTGTGTGACAATAAAAAATTTTCCTTATTGTTTTTAGAACAATATTTGGGTGTTGGTTAAGTTACATCTATCTTTGTGTACTCCACCAATTGTCCAAGAAATTTTGACTTTTTTTAAAAAGGTTAAATCGTTATTTTCTTACCATGTGATAAATGAAGAGGCGAGATAGTATAGCCAAAACTTCACCTAATCATTGTCTATTTTTTAAGCTTTTTTATGGTTTTAAATTACAAAAAGAAAATTCATATTTATTATTTACCCACATATATTAAACTTGTGTGATTTTTACCGTGCATATTTAATAACTGCTTAAGAACCAATATATTCGACCAACGGTAAAAAGAATGGTAAATAAGTAAATATAGGAATTAAGTACAATATTATGTATTAATCTTTGTTTATCTCGAATGGGCCTCAGGCTTGACTAAATGCTCATTATTGATTATTGGGCTATTTTTCTGGACTGTGGAGTTGACATGATTGGGCCCAGAGTAATTACTCTTGGGCCTGTTTGCATTTGCCCAAATTTTACAAGGTTGTCATGCTAGTCCAATTGAGTGATGTTTGGGTCGGCTAGAAATTTTAGGATATGTAACGGTGGTTTGTAATTGAAAAATGTCTATTTTTAGTTTGTAATGAAAAATGTCGAAACGTGTGTAGTAATTTTGTTTTCTCACTTTTATCCCCCCGTTTCTTTTAATTTTGAAAATGCATCCTTTTAGTCCTTCCTAAAAAATCTCCATGGAGGTGTATCCCTAAAAAATCTCACAAATTCAATATTTATCTTTTAAATATTTTTGAACTAAATATTTATCTTCTCGACATCTACGAAATCCTTTTCAAATCTTTTCGTATTTGGAATTTATGTAGCTTTTGTGACTAGAAGTGAAAGATAAATGATGGAGAAACCCACGATCAATGAATTTAAGCGAGCAGAAGAACTCACATCTAGACGATTATGGTAGTGAATCCAAATGTTAGTGGGTTGTTCAACAAGGCAGCAACAAAATAGGATGAACTCAAATGACAGCCGCACCAGTGATTGGATCTAAGCGGTGATGACGATTCTTGGTAGAAGACAACTCACAAAATCTCTTGTTTGTGTCGATTATTTCAAATGATTTTACACCTACAAATACGTTGTCTATGCATGTAACATCAAACATCACACACCTATGAGGTATAACAAATATTGTGCATTCGTAGGGGATGTAGGTTTATGTATTTTCTTCTTTAGAGAGATGAATGAGAGAATATAATGGTTATGTCAATTAGTTGATTTGAAAGGTTTGGTATGTTGATTTGATTCATGGATTAGGGGTTATTGTATGTGATGAGAGTGTAATTAAGGGGGTAGAAATGCCTAGAGCGATAGAGTTTAATGTATGGCTTGTTTTCTAAAGAGTGAGATTATTATTGTATTTTTTATTTGTTCCTTATTGAGTTTTACACGTTAAATTACAAACAGGGCAACGTAGAGTTCTTGTATTTAGTTTGAGGTTTAGTTATTGGTATTTCTATATTTTAAAATAATAATAATAATAATAATAAATTCTGACTTTTTTTTTAAATTTTTTCCACAATTTTTTGTTTGTTTTTTTGGGTTTTAGATGAGTTAATCTTTTTTTTTTTTTTTTCTGATTTCATCTTGATTTATTTTAGCCATAAGGTTGATGTATACACCTTGTATTTGTGCATATGATATGGGCTTTAGCTTTTGGTATTTCCTTATTTGTGAAAATACCGTTGACATTAATTGTTTTATTGTTTATATCATTATGTGATTGTGATTCAGTTTTGATTCGGTTAGTGATGTGATTTAGTTTTGATTTTATTAGTGTAGACTACAATATTTTATTTATTTTTCATTCTGTTTTAGATTTAGATTTCATTTTAAATACTCTATAATTATAGATTTTTAAAAAAGAATTTATTTCAAATGGTAAAGCCAAAATTTTGAAACTATAAATAATAGACGTTGATAAAGTGAGTATCTATTATTGATAGTTCTAAAATTTTACTATGTTTTTGTAAATATTTTGATTTATTTTTCTATACTTAAAAATAATCATTTTCAAAAATGTAATTTATTCATTTTAAAATTAATGAAAAATGTAATTCAACATTTTTTAAAAAAAATTTAGTCGACCCTAAGGCATGTTTGCTGTCTCTAAAAAGTTTGTGGTGTGATTTTCAAGGATTTTTTTTTTTTTTTTTTTTATAGTGCAATTAAGATTGAGTAATCGATGTTAATTAGAGCATAATTAAAATGATTAAGACGTGTTTCATCCACCAAAATATTAAATGTTCGTATCTTCCTACTTATTATTGGATGGAAAAGAAGACTTCCATACAACATTAATCTTACCAAATATTTAAAATATGAATGAATTATGTGGTCCTGTTCGGTAATAATTTCGTTTTTCATATTTGGTTTTTAAGTTTATAGATACTATTTTTACCGACAAATTTCTTCCCTTCATTATCTACTTTTTACAACCTAATTTTTAAAACTAAAAAAAATAACTTTAAAAAACTCGTATTTTGTTTTTTGAATTTGGCTATAATTTAACCATTTTAGTTAAGAAAAATGGATATTATAGTAAGAAAATAAGAAAGGAATAGACTTAATTTTCAAAAAACAAACTGATTATCAAAGGACTATATAAATTACTATCAAGCATTGACTAACACAATTAAGAAATTGATTAGTCAAGGTGAACTCTCAAAGGAAGCAACATAAATTGATTAGTCAAAAACTCGATTAGTCCTTAAACAAACAGTAAAGTATGAATTTCAAATGCTTCCCGACCAAGTTGACTTTGTTTAATTAAAAACGGATTTGTTGTATACTTTATTTAGATTAATTAGTTTTTTAATCTTATATTCACTTGGGTTCTTTTAGTTACCAATGATATTTTAGTCCATTATTTTAATTAAAAATAAATTTCTTTTTGAAGTCTAGCCATTCTTGTGAACTAAAAAATCATTATTTTAAGGTTTAAGTCATATTTTAGTCTCTAAACTTTGCATATTATTCTATCATGGTCTTTAAACTTTTAAAAATATTTGTTTTAGTCCCTAAACCTTTTTTTTTTTAAATGCTTCCTTTGATCTTTGCTAGTAAAACTTTGTCAACTTAAAGAAATGGCCAGGTGATTGGTATTTTTTTTATGACTAAACTACAAAATAAATTAACTATACTAAAAATTCTATGGTTTTAATCTTGAATAAGGTGGTAAAGTGATTTTGTATTGAATATATGGTGGTAAAATAAAAGTCTTTTTCGTTCAAGATTTTGGCCGTTCACTATTTTGGTGCATTCGTAGTTGGCACTTTACTTCATATCAATCTTATTCAACACATCTAGAGCCCGAAAAGATACGTTGCCTCACATTATCGTTTAAGTTTTAACAAAAAGTTAACTATGTATACTAAGATAAATATTTTTTAAAAGTTTAGGGACTAAATGAACGTTTTTAAAAGTTTAGAGACCAAAATAGAACAAGATTCAAAGTTCAGAGATCAAGATAAGATTTAAACGGTATTTTAATAAGATTGACTTGTTGAGTTGGTTATAGAATGTTAACAATAGATCGCTTGTATAGCAATTTATAACTAGAAAGTTTAAATTTTTAATGGTACGTTCATTTGATAATTAGTCTAGCTCATCGTGTGTGGGATAAGTTATTCAAGATCCTTCCTGTATTCATTGTCGAGGTTAAATGGACGACTCATGAGTGGAATATGTTTTAATCCATGATTGTTGTTTTTCTTAGACCTCGTTTGATAACCACTTAGTTTTGGAGTTTTTGTTTTCGAAAATTAAGCATATAAAACACTATTTGCACTTTCAAATTTATTCATCTGTTATTTACTTTTTATAAATAATTTAAAAAACAAAGTCAAAATTGCTAAAAAAGAAGTAGTTTTTAAAAACCCATTTTTTATTTTTAAATTTGGCTAAAAACTCAACAATTATACTTAAAAAATATGCAAATCATTGTAAAAAACGAAAAGAAAATAGACTCAATTGTTAAAAACAAAGACAAAAAATGAAATGATTACCAAACGAAGTCTTAGTTTTTTTTTTTCCCTCTCTTGTATTCTACAAAGAAAAAACAAGATTTATAAAGTTTGGTAATTCTTTATTGGCATAATGTTTTTTTTTACAAGATAACCTTCGTAGAGGTCAAAGGTTCTACCCCCATTCTCGTAGTTGTTGTATTAAATAAATTAAAATAAAATGGTATATAGTATACTATTGAATCTCCCCATCATATTTGGGGTGCAATATTTTAAAATGTGGAAATATTGGACAATTTAAAAATAATTAATTGAACTCCAACTTCTCATTCACATTGATATTAAAAAATATTCAAATAGCAAAAACGAGCATAGTTCAACTGATATATAAGAGTCTTACTACCTACCAGACCTATGGTTCAAATCCCTATTAAAAAAAAATAATATTCAAATATAGAAGAATTGAAAAGATACTACTTTAAGTTCAAATATAGCACTTTAATTCAAATAGTACTAAATTTGTTATACACCTTCTTTTAAAAGTATTTTTAGGTACAACAAATGAAACACCATACCAATTACTATTAAACTATATCCACACGCTTAAAAAATAAGCATAAATTTAGTACACTTTTTTTTAAGCTGTCATCATAGCAATACTCGAGTTATTCATTTACTGTGACGGCATAAAATATAGTTTTAAACATGGGATAACATGTGTATATACATGGAAAAAGACAAATTTTCTAAGGTTGTTTGACAAATATGAGGTAAAACGACAATCTTATAATTGAAATTTTCAAAACAACAGACAACAAGTTCAAAGTGAAAAAACATAAAGTAGTTATTATTATTATTATTATTTTTTTCTAAAAAAAAAGTCTTCTCTAGTGTTCAAAAGAGACTTAAAATTGATTTCACAAGGGAAAAAAATCAAATAAAAAGAATATAGTTTTGTAAATAGAAATAAAAGAGTATTTTTTTTCCCAATAAAAAAAGAGTTGGAAAGTTCAGATATGGAATTTATAAATGGAAAAGAAGGTATAAAAGAAGTTAAAAACTCCATTTGCGCTCCTCTCCGATTCACTTTAGGCCTGTTCTCTCAATTCCAGGGTTCAGCGGACACGGCGATAAAATTGAAAACCCATTTCTCCCGTTCGATAAACCCTCAATTTCTCCGAAATGGGAGAAATCAAACGTAAAAGAGGCCGAAAACCCAAAGATTCCAAGGCGGAGGCCCTAGATTTTCCTCCACCGACCACCGCTACTGCCACCAGTGTTGCCGTCGCCATGGATGACGTTTTTTCAGTCAGCAACGTCGAGCTTATGGACCCAGCATCCACTTCTAAACACCACCAGAACCGCCGTGGGAGACCCAAGAAGCTTTCGAAGCATGTGGAAAATCCCGACAAGTTCCCGCAATTGTCTCCCTCTAGACGTGGCCCTCGCGGCGTCGAAAATGGCGATTTTACAGCTTCCGGCGATGTCTTACCGACTTCTATCGTTTCGGAAAGGGTGCAGCCGGAATGGCCCGGCATCGCGAGAGTCGTGCCGGCGATGGACGCTGTGGTTAAGGTGTTTTGTGTGCACACGGAGCCGAATTTTTCACTTCCTTGGCAGAGAAAGAGGCAATATAGTTCAAGTAGTAGTGGGTTTGTGATTAGTGGAAGGAGGGTGCTCACTAATGCTCATTCCGTCGAGCATTATACCCAGGTCAAGCTTAAGAAGCGTGGTTCAGATACGAAGTACTTGGCAACCGTACTTGCGATCGGAACTGAATGCGATATCGGTAATGGGATCCATTGCCCTTGACCTCTGTCTTCTTCTTCGTTGTCTTTGGGTTTTAGTTTAATTCAAGGAGAAATTTTCACACTAGATTATGTTCGACCTATTTTCTATGTTTTATCTCAATCTGAAATTGTGCGGACGATATCATGCATTCCGGTTGATCAAGATTGTATTGTTGCTAGAGTTGAGAAAACTAGTAGTTTCTTTGTGGGCTTAACTGCCCGGAAATTCATTATTTATACTCAAGGAAATGGTGTAATGCATGTCGATTAGCAAATGGGTTACTTTAGATGCGATTCTCTCTGTGCATTTATGTTTGGTTACTGTTACGAAACTTAATAATGGATAAATATGAAAGCTTAATATGTAATAGAAAGACAAGGATTGATAAATCACTCCATAATTAAAGATGAATGATGGAAATGGATCACGATCCATGTAATTATGGGCTCACCTACCATTTTTCTCATTGTCTTGTATTTTGCATGAATTTATGGTTCCATTCATTTATTTTGTCGTGAACTCAAAGCATCAAGTATTATGATCTATGATGTTGCAGCAATGCTTACGGTCGAGGATGATGAGTTTTGGGTGGGAGTTTCACCTGTAGAATTTGGGGAATTACCTGCGCTGCAAGATGCAGTAACTGTTGTTGGTTACCCAATTGGAGGTGATACAATTTCTGTCACAAGTGGGGTTGTATCGCGGATAGAAATCCTTTCTTATGTGCATGGGTCTACTGAGCTTCTCGGTCTACAGGTTTTGAGCTTTTGAGCCTAGTCCACATTGCTATATTTAGTTTTTCAGGAATAGGAATAATGGCTGATGCTTTACTTCAACTACTTTCTACTGTAGATAGATGCTGCTATAAACTCTGGTAATTCTGGTGGGCCTGCCTTTAACGATAAAGGCAACTGTGTAGGCATTGCATTTCAGTCACTCAAGCATGAAGATGCAGAGAATATAGGTTATGTCATACCAACACCAGTTATCTTGCATTTTATACGGGATTACGAGAAGAATGGAGCATATACAGGTATTTGGGCACTTAGAGTGGGATGAAGATCAGACTTTGGTCCTTTTATGTTATGGTCATTGTTTGGCATTGGTCGTTGTTATGATTTACCTTGTTCTTTACTTAAAGCAATAACATTTATTGGATGCCAGGTTTTCCAATTCTTGGTCTCGAGTGGCAGAAAATGGAAAATCCTGATCTTCGTGAGGCTATGGGTATGAAACAAGATCAGAAGGGTGTCCGTATTAGGCGTATTGATCCCACCGGCCCAGAATCCAAAGTTTTGAAGCCAGGAGATATTATTCTCAGCTTTGATGGGGTTGATATTGCAAATGATGGAACGGGTAAATATATGTTTTATCATTTTTGCATCATGTAAAAACATCATCCTTGGATTGACAACCATCTATTGACTCATTTAGCCTCTTCTTGAATAATACTTAATAGTAATTGGATATTTTGATTACTTCCATTAACACGGAGATTAGCAAAATATACCAAGATTTATAGTGTTCACTACCTACCAAAAGTAGAAAGAAAGATAGATAGACTAACCTAAACCGCCAATTATTTGAGTGAAAAGCTCTCCTTTGATAGAAGGCTGAATGAGGTTAAAGCATAATTTCCGAGTACCATTATTTGCAGCAATATGTAGAAGAGCAAGTCTGCCACATCTTTTTTTTTCCTCTCCTTTCCTTCGTCTAAATACTAAAAAGTAAAAATGTTGGATGCCCATTCTTTGGAGATTTCTTATCTCACTTCTAATTTTCTTCATGTCATGCTTTATTATACAATAATTTTCACATGTTTTCTATTCTTTTCATCCCTCTTCTCTGAAGCTGGGTTTTCCCCCCTTGCATCATGTGTTGACTTAATATCTAGAGGCTATTGATCCCTCAATATGTTTAGGTGCCTTTAGCAGAAAACACTGGTTTGTGGTTCTAATGCAAGTGCTTGGCAGAATCCAATCCTTGGATTGTTTCTTCTATGTCTATACAAGTTATAAACTTATTTTGGAAAATGAATTCTGTTAATTCCTCTTCTTTTCTATTTGATAGCGCTTTCTGTCACTATTTTTTGCAGTTCCTTTCCGGCATGGTGAGCGTATAGGATTTAGTTACCTTGTCTCTCAGAAATATACTGGTAATAGTGCAACAATAAAAGTTCTGCGCAACTCTGAGACACTCAGTTTTAACTACCAGCTTGCTACTTACAGAAGGCTCATTCCTGCACACAATGAGGGCAAGCCCCCTTCTTATTACATTGTTGCAGGATTTGTTTTCTCCACTGTATCCGTTCCTTATCTCCGGTCTGAGGTTTGTTACCCAAAATAGTTTTTACCTCACCCCAAATTCTATGAAAAAGCTTTAGTTACTCTGATTTTGTCTTCTATGTTTGTTTGTTTGTTTGTTTATACACACACACACACACACATATTTTAAATGATGGATTTTAAAAGGATATGAAAAACAATTTTGATGTGTTTAAAAGTTTGTTGAACAAAATTTAGAATTTTGAAGTTGAGTGATTTTAGCATGGTTCAGTTGGGCATGATTCTCTTATTGTCTGTGGAACTGCTATAGCTGTTGGGTATCTAGCTCAGTTTTTACCTGCCTTTTGGTACTATTTCATTATTCTATTGTGAGTGCACTGTAAATGGAATATTAAAACTTGTAGCAGCATCATCCTCAAGGACACTATAGCTGTCTTAATTTGTCGGATTTTTAAGCCTATTAGCTTTGTCTTCTAAACCCTAAACTTGAAATAGAACATCTTGAACAAAGGGCTTTGAAGGTTCTTCATTCCCAGACCCCAGTGATTCAAAGAACATTTCATTTATGGAAAGAATGTACCATTCATTTGTGGATCTCATTCCATTCAGTTTTGGAATGAATGTACCATTCTATTTCTCAAGCAGCTTATGTTGAAGGTTGTGAAATCATTTTTACAAGAAGGTCGTGCAATCATAGATCTCATTTTGATTATTAATGAAACTGTAGAAGAATGGAGAAGAAACAACAAGAGGAGATTTGTTTTCAAAATAGAATTCGAGAAAGTGTATGACATGGTGGATTGAAATTTCCTTGATGTGGCTTGCATCATGAATTTAGCTAAAGTTGGTTGTCAACTAAACTAATGTTCATTTTCATTGCAGTAGGGAAGGCTTTCAGGTGGGAAGTTTCCCTACTGTTTATTATTTGTGTTAGGAATATTAATAGGGAAATATTAGAGACATTATTAGCATATTTCGAGGACCTATTTGTCATCAACAGGAGTTGGTTAGTATGTTATACGTAGGGTGAATTGTTAGGAGGGTTTGGAGGTAGGCAGAATTTTGGAAGAAGTTTTCTCCCCAGGGGAGAGATTGCAAAAGGCCTCTCCAATTGGAGAGGAGAGAATAGGAGTAGCTATAGAGGTGGAAAAGAGGGGAACATTTACGGCAATTAACCACCAGATCAATTATAGCCTTGAAAAAACTATGAAAGGAGAGACTCTTATCTTGGAAGATACCCTATTGATTTCTTGCCTAATATTCCAGAAGAAAGCTATTATAAGATTCTCCCACAGCCTTCTTTTCCTTCTTGAAGGAATATCCCCCAAGGGTGAGGTTAAGCAGCAACCATGGCTTTCATTGAGTTAGTTGGTTTACCATCATGTTGAAGGAAAATGGAGGCTGAGCATTGGAGGTATAGGAGAAAGAAATATTGCCCTCCTCCGTGAAAGGCTTATAATAGACATTATCATTCTTTATAGCATAAGGTGATGAGTTCTGTTGAAGGAAAAGTCCTGTTCCGAGTATAAGAATGAACCTTTTGTCCTGTTTTGTTTTTGCTTTTGCTTTTGCTTTTTTTTTTTTTTTTTTTTTTAAGTCTAAATCTTCTTTTGGTCCTTGAACTTTGAATAATGTTCTATTTTGGTCCCTGGATTTTTAAAATGTTTGTTTTAGTTCCTAAACTTCGAATACTGTTTTATTTTGGTCCTTAAACTTTTAAAAATGTTTGTTTTAGTCCCTAAACTTTTTTAAAAAATGCTTATTTTGGTCCCTGATAGATTAAGATTTTGTCAACTCGTTAACGAAACGGCAAGGTGACTTGTATTTTTGAATGTTTAGGCTACCAAATAAGTTACCTAAGCTAAAAAATCTAAAGTTTCAATTTTGAAGGTGGCAAAGCAGGAGAATTTAAAAGACATTTTTAGTTCACAATTTTGATCGTTCAGTATTTTAGCGTGTTGGTTGTGTTGGCATTTTACTTTGCCTTTATCTTGCTCAATACATCTAGAGCGTAGTCATCCAAAAATACAAGCCCCTTCACATTTCTGTTGAAAAGCTAACATAATTTTAATAGTAGGTGTTAAAAAGAGAAAATAGAGAAAGAGGAGACACATGGTTTACGTGGAAAACCCTAGAACAGGGAGAAAAAACAACGATAGAGAATCTCCGTTTTATTAATTTTTACATAATGTGAGGGATACAAGAGGATTCTTATTTATAGGTTTCAACAAGCCTAAATACAAAAAAAGAAAGAAAATAGTGTAAAGTAAATAACTATAATACCCTCGGGACTATAAACAATCAACAAGTCCCTTATTTCCAGCACTCCCCCTCAAGTTGGAGCATAGATATCAATTAGACCCAACTTGCTAAAGAAAGAGTCAAAATTTTTCCTGAGTAGCCCTTTAGTGAGAACATCCGCAACTTGTTGATTTGATGAAATATACAGAATATATATACTGCTATTGTCCAGTTTCTCTTTTATAAAGTGTCTTGTCAATCTCCACATGTTTAGTTCGATCATGTTGTATTGGATTATTGGCGATGCTTATAGCAACTTGATTATCACAATAGAGTTTCATAGGTAAGACACCATCTCGATGAAGATTAGACAGTACTTTCTTCACCCAGATCTTTTCACAAATTCCTAAACTCATAGCTTTGTATTTAGCCTCTGCATTACTTCTAGCAACTACACTTTGCTTCTTACTTATCCAATTAACCAGGTTACACTACACAAATGTACAGTACCTTGAGGTAGACTTCCGGTCAATCACTGATCCTGCCCAGTCAAAGTCGGTACCTCAATGCATTTCCTGTCAGTTTTTCTGAACATTAGACCTTTACCCGGAGTGTTTTTCAAATATCTCAGAATTTGATACACAACTTCCATATGTTCTTTAGGTGCTTGCATAAACTGATTGACAACACTGACAACATAGGAAATGACTGGTCTGATATGTGATAAGTAAATTAACTTTCCCACTAGATGTTGATACCTCTCTTTATGAATAGGAACTTTGTTAACATAATCTCCCAGTTTAGCATTGAATTCTATAGGAGTGTCAGCAGTTCTACATCCAGTCATACCTGTTTCCTTTACCAAGTTAAGAGTGTACTTCCATTGTGAGATAGAGATTCCTTCCCTTGATCTGGTCACTTCCATTCCAAAGAAATACTTTAGATTCTCGAGGTCTTTGATTTCAAACTCGTATGCCATCTTCTTTATCAAGAAAATATCATCCACATACATGATTAGGACATCAATTTTTTCAGACACTGACCTTTTTGTGAGCAATGTATGGTCAAAGTGTCCCTGAATGAATCCTTGGGACTTAACAAAGGTAGTATACCTTTCAAACCATGCTCTCGGGAACTGTTTCAGACCATATAAGGACTTCCTGAATTTACACACCTGATGATCAAACTGAGCTTCAAAACCTAGAGTAGGGCTCATATACACCTCTTCTTCTAAATCACCATTTAAAAGGGCATTTATCACATTAAGTTGTGGAGAGACCAATCTTTATTTACTGCAACAGAGAGAAAAACCCGAATCGTGTTTAATTTCGCTACAAGATAGAGTTTCTGAATAGTCTACTCCATAAGTTTGAGTAAATCCATTCACTACAAGTTTGACCTTGTACCTATCTAAAGTACCATCAGATTTATACTTCAGAGTGAACACCCACTTGCGCCCGACTGTTTTATGTCCTTTTGGGAGAGTAACAAGGTCCCACATATTATTCTTTTCAAGAGCTTTCATTTCTTCTATAACGATAGTCTTCCACTCTAGAATCTCCATAGCCACATGTATATTTTTTGGTATTGTTGCTGTGTCAAAACTGATAACAAAAGCCATGAACTTAGAAGGCAGATTATTGTAAGATAGAAAACTATACATGGGATATTTAGTGCAAGACCTGGTGCCCTTTGTCAAGGCAATTGGCATATCAAGATGAGCATCATAATCCCCAGGTTTGTCTGACTTCTCATCTGCTTTCCCACCTGTAGTAAGATTTTGATCACACGTTTCAGGTTGAGGTAGAATTTCATTCTCATCACTGTATGCCACCCTGGTATATTCTGGAAATAGCACATCGGTCCTGTCATTCTCAGTTACATCCACAATATCATCCTTAACACACAAATCGTTATTATCAGGGACAGACTTAGTAGTACCTTGAGCTTGTGTCGGTTCAGATTCATGGACTGGAGTCGGTGAAACAGTAGGGGACACAATTTCCTTTCTAAGATTATTTCTGTAGTATGTTAGACCTGTTTAGTAAGTAGAACAGTGTCATGGGAACTCAAGATGGGCTCAGGTAGATCAATAGGGACTGAGGATGTTGACCAGTTAGTCTCTCCACTAGTACTCTCCCCCTGAAGATGACTAACAGGGAAGAAGGGTTTATCCTCAAGGAATGTGACATTCATGGAGATAAAGTATTTTCGGGAAGAAGGATGGAAGCATTTATAACCTCGTTGGTGAAGAGGATATCCAAGGAAGACACATTTCTGAGCATGAGGAGTAAACTTAGTTTGGTTAGGACATGACTATGAACAAAGACAGAACACCCAAAAACCCGGAGAGGAACATTAGGAATGAGTTGTGTGGTCGGATACGACTCCTTGAGACATTCAAGAGGGGTTTGGAGTTGGAGAACACAAAAAGGAATTCGGTTAATAAGATGAGCTGCAATAAGAACTGCATCTCCCCACAAATAAGATGGAAGAGAGGTAGATAGCATGAGAGACCGAGCAACCTCGAGGAGGTGACGATTTTTCCTTTCAGCCACTCCATTCTGGTGAGGTGTATAGTCACACGAACTTTGATGAACAATGCCTTTGGAAGACAGAAATTCACGACCATTATCACTTTGAAGAATAGCAATTTTAGGATTGAACCGAGTCTCAATACTGGTATAAAATTGTTGAAATATTGACAAAGCCTCTGATTTTTCAGTGAGAAGAAAGACCCACGTAAGAGGGGTATGATCATCGATACATGTCACAAACCAATGTTTTCCTGAAGAGGTGGTAACATTAGAGGGACTCCAAACATCACTATGAAGAAGATTAAAGGTTGAGGAGGTTTGTAAGGTTGAGAGGGAAAGGTGACTCTATGTTGTTTTGCACGAATGCACACATCACAAGAAAGAGAAGAGACATCAACTTTATGGAATGAGGAAATAAAAATTTCATATATTGAAAATCTAGATGACCAAGGGGAAAATGGCACAACATACAATCTTTTTGTGAAGTTGAAAAATACGAAGATAACAAACTAGTCCTATAGTTGTTCCTAGAAGAAACATCATCATCAAGGAAGTAGAGTCCCCTATTGTGCCGGGCAATGCTAATCGTCTTCCCCGAGCTCAAGTCCTGAAAGAAAACATTATTTGGTGAGAAGGCAACTTGACAATTTAGATTTCGGGTTATCTTACTAATATATAGCAAATTGTAAGATTTTTTAGGTACATGCAACACATTCTGTAAAGTTAAACCATGGAAGGGAGAAATATGACCCTTGCTCCCAATAGGAGCAAAAGACCCATTTGCAATTCTGATCGTTTCATTACCAACACACGGAAGGTACGATAGGAAGTTATCAGATGACCCAGTTAAATGATTTGTAGCCCTTGAGTCAAGTATCCATGGTTTATTGTCATTGATACTTAGGAGACTTAAGGGTTGTGATGTACCTGATTGAGCAATTGTCCCAAGAGAAGGGACAACAGAGTCACTTTGACAATTCACCCGAGGTTGTGACTGGAAGCACTAATAGATTCACTTACAAACAGTCGGGATTGGACTTGTCATTCGGAGGGCGTCTTCTACCATTCGGTGGTCTATCATGTAATTTCTAGCACTGTTCCTTTGTATGCTAGGGTTTTTTGCAATGTTCACACACTGGGGTCGGTTTCCCATTTTGCTTGTCACCATCATTACCAAATAATTTTGCACTAAAAGCAACAGAATCAGTAGGTGGTACAGTAGTAATGTTCATGGCACTGGATCTGTCTTTCTCAAGGCGAACCTCATAGCACACTTTCATAAGAGAGGGTATAGGTCTCTATCCTAGTATATGGCCTCACACTGCATCGAATTTGGAGTTCAAACTAGCTAGGAAATCATATACCCTATCTACTATCGCAATTTTGGAATACTAGTCACCTCCATACGAACAATCCCAAATATTTCGCGACACAAGTCCATCTCCTGCCAGGTTAGGGACAATTTATTAAAGTACGAAGTGACATCCATCGTCCCTTGTTTGCACTCGTGAACTTGTTTGCGTAGAGTGTAAAGGCGAGATGCATTCTGCCTTTTTTGAATATAATTTCTGAACAACATCCCAGATATTTCAGGCGGTGGCAACATACAATAATGGTTTCCTTATCTGAGGCTTCTTATTATTAATCAGTAGTGATCGTAGCAAAGAGTCTTTCTCCTTTCCAAATGCGTTCTTGAGGATCCCCTGGTCTAGGTCTGGGTATCTCGCCAGTCAAATAACCGAACTTGTGACGCCTTTCAAGGGCCACTTTAATAGACTGAGGACTAGGAGAAATAATTCTGGTCGTTTAACTTATCTCCTGCGATTAAATCTGTGGAATTTTCCATAGAACCAGACAAATAATTTGCAGTAGTTAAATCAAGGAAAGAGGTTATCGGATTCTCTGGATACATCGGTAAACCGAAAGGAATGTCTGAATTCAATTTAAGTTTGTGGTTGCGGAAGCACCTAGGGCTGCCCCAAGAACGGCGATTTGTTGTTGAAAACTCGCCAGAAAATCAGTTAATTGTTGTTGAACCATTGTTGGAGAAAGACCCATGGACTCGTGATGTTCATAGCTTGACGGTGGCAGATGGAGGAGCCTAAGCGGCAGCAAGCTGTTATAGGCAGCTGGCGGCACATCACTCCAGATTATAGACTTGCCTCGGTGATGCGTGGAAGATCCAGTAGCATCGACTTCAGATTTCGGCGGCACTGGGAGTAAAGCTGGCGACGCTAGGGTTCCCGATCGACTGCTGTTGAGGATGTATTTGCAACGATCGAAGATACCGGTCAATGATGGTATGAACAACAATGGCGGCGACTGTCGGAGGCTTCATCAGCAGCTGTGACGGAAGCAGTGTTGGTGCAACACCAAGGTAATCTTGCACGTGTTGGTTTCCTTCGATGGCGGCTAGGGTTTCGTCACCACACTCTAATACCATGTTAAAAGAGAAAATAGAGAAAGAGGATAGAGAAAAAACCATGACAGAGAGTTTCCATTTTATTAATTTTTACATAATGTGAGAGATACAACATGATTCTTATTTATACCTCCAACAAGCCTAAATAAAAAAGGAAAGAAAAATAGGGTAAAGTAAATAATTATAATACCTTGGAACTATAAACAATCAACAAGTCCCTTATTTCCAATATTAGGGAATAAAATAAATACTTTTTAAAAGTTTAGGGACTAAAATGAAAGTTTTTTAAAGTTTAGGGACCAAAATAAAACAAGACTAAAATAAAACAAGATTCAAAGTTCAAGGCTAAAATAGTATTTAATTTTTTTTTTCTTTGTTATATTGTGGTACACAGTTATGGAAGCATCCGGAGTGCTTAAGAAAAGAATTCTAAATCAGTGAATACTGAATGGTGAACAGCATATTCTAAAGATGGAACAAATTTGACATATGATGATTCTGACTAACATCACTTATCTCTGTTTGATGTTAAGTTTGCATACATCATGATTCTGAGCTTTCTGAAAATGCTTGGAATTGTAGTATGGAAAGGATTATGAATATGTATATATATTTCAGTATCTCTTATCCTTAAAAAAGATTGTGATTTGAATTTTGAAGTTCTTACTGTTTGATGTTAAGTTTGCATACATCATGATTCTGAGCTTTCTGAAAATGCTTGGAATTGTAGTATGGAAAGGATTATGAATATGAAGCTCCAGTCAAACTCTTGGACAAACTATTGCATTCAATGCCACAATCACCAGATGAGCAGCTAGTGGTGGTTTCTCAGGTTCTCTTTTACTCTCTTCTCTTCAGTTCAGTGCACTATATATATTGTAGGAGACTGCTAGTATGTTTGGGAAGAATTTTGAAATTGTTAAAATTGCTTTTGTCCTGTTCAAATCCCCTCCAAAATGTGCTTTTGATTATTCAAAATTTAAAAGTGTGAAATCAAATATTAAATTGATTTGCAATGATTAAATGTATATTCTTGAGAGATTTTAAACCTGACATACATATCGTTGTGCATCTTTTTCGAATTCATAACCTCAATCTTTTCTCTTCTATCTTGTAAATTTCTTGCAGGTACTCGTGGCTGATATCAACATTGGATATGAAGACATAGTTAACACCCAGGTTTGGATTATATCTTGGTAACAGCCACTGGAAGGACATCATTTGAACTGCAATTAATAACTGTGTTCCATCATCTTTGTGCATCATAGGTTCTTGCTTTCAATGGTAAACCTGTGAAGAACCTCAAGAGCTTGGCTAACATGGTTGAAAGTTGTGACGATGAATTTTTGAAATTTGATTTAGAATATCAACAGGTTCTATCCCTCCCTTTCTTTCTTAAGGATTATCTCCATTTTTTCTAAGGATATCTCGAGTCTCATTTTCGGTTTGCTGCAATCTTCCAGATAGTTGTCCTGCGTACAAGTACGGCCAAAGCAGCCACTTCAGATATTCTGGCCACACACTGCATACCCTCAGCGATGTCTAACGATCTCAAGGCCTAACTTCGGATTGAAAAAATTTAGGTATACTTGATTACATAGTTTTTCGTACTCCGTGATAGTTTATCGTATTCCATATTCCACCCTGCTGATTATGTCAAGGTTCTGAAGGGTTCCATTTGAAGTATGTTTCCCTTCTTCACGAGGTTGGGTTTAATACAAATGATAGGAGGTAGATTTTCGAAAGGCATAGAATGAAGGATAGAATGAATCAAGAGTTAAGACTGCATTGTATCGACTTCTCTGCTCTTGGAAGTTTTGATTAAATGACATTAGTAGTTGGTTAGGTGGATTTGATGGCTTTCTCAATCCGATTGCACTCTACTTATTGACACTTTTTGCCACTGATAATGCGATGATAACTAGCCAAGTTATGGTGTGGTTTCTCGAGTAACTGTCAACCATTTCGGGTTGGGATCGAAGCCCTTATGTGGTTGTGCTTGCATAATGAAGCTATAGAATGTAAAGCTGGAGATTTATGGTTATGGGAACTAGAACCAGGTTCAGGCAGTTCGATTACATTTGGTTTTTCCACCTCTGCTGGGACTGCATACGAATGCTATGTTAAGAAATAGGGGAAATTATTTCAAATGGTAAAACTGTTTGAAAATATTTATAGAATATAGCAAAATTTTAGAATTATTAATGATAAGTTTATCAACATCTATTATTAATAGTTCTAAAATTTTGCAACCAATCAGTGTTTATATCTATCATTTATAGTTCTAAAATTTTGCTATATTCTGTAAATATTTTAGTTTATTTTTCTATATTTAAAAACAATACTAAGGAATAACATCTTTTAACTTTTCATCTTATAAAATTAATACCATTTTTGAAAACTTGTTCAAATAGTTTTTCTCGGTCTATCTATAGATCGAAATAGACCATCGAGATTGAGTTAAAAAAATAATTTTTTCTAACTTATCGATTGTTTTGGTCCTTTTGGACTTTTCTTGGTACATCTCGGTAGATTAGAGATTGAGATTTTAATAATTTTTCTTAATATTATATAATATACCCAAATTATATATATATATATTTTCTAAATTCAGTTAATTTTACCCAATATTATATCAACATCGTAAATAATTTTTTAAATATTTAATCAAATTTCTAATTTTCAAATCAAAGTTGGATTAATATCGAGATTTTGTATGTTTTTCAGATTTTACCCAATATTTTTGGCAAATTTTAATCTTCCCCAAATAAGATTGAAATCATCAATTTGGAAAAATCTAATTGGTAAATCTATTTGAAAATTAAAAAATCTTGGTAACCGTGGAAACAGAAATTGGCTAAAATTTACGTAGAATTGAATATAATATTTAATAAAGATAATCAAATTTGGATAAAATTTAAAAATTTTATATTTAATAAAGATAATCAAATTTGGATAAAATTTAAAAATATATAAAATTTGGGTGTATTATATAAATATTTAGAAAAATTATTAGAATCTTGTGGTGATGATGAAAACTTGAACATGCTTTTTTTTATAATGGGTTAAAATGACTTTTTTAAGTGTGTTGAAGCATTACTAAAGTCATTCCAAGTTGAGTATAAAAGCCGTTTTCTTTTAATGCCAAAATATATTTCAATTTTAACTTTCTAAACACAATATTTCTAACATCTTTTTTAGAGTTAAAAAGGTTCTTCCAATATTACATTTTCTTTTTTTTTAAAAAAAATGTGGAATGGAGATTGAACTTTTGACCTCGATATTTAATTTAAATAAGTTTCTAAATTAGAAATAAAAAATTGTTATATATATTTTTAACATCAACCATAAAAAACATTAGTCTTAAAAAAAATCATTTTTTCTAAAGGTATAAAGTTACAAATGTGATAATACACAGAAATATTTAGGAGAGATTAGTAACATCTAACATATGATCGAGAGTTTTGTACTACTTTGCATTTTTTGTAATTGACACTTTGTTACTATAAGATGACAGGCTATAAAGGTCAAAGGGAATGACTTTTTCCTTTGGGTTGGAAAATCATGATTATAGAAAGAGAATTAGTTATGGTTTCATCAACAAACCCAAGATTTTGTTTTGTTTTGTTCAATTTATTAATTAATTGATTTTTCTTTTTTTTTTTTTTAGAAAAATCATAATCATAGAACTTTTTTCTTTACGGTATGCTTTATCCAATTATTTTCTAGAATAATTATTGCGAAGATGAAGAATCAAACTTTTGATCTTAAAAAACGAAGCATACATGTAAATTATAGTTGAGTTGAATTCACACTATTAATTTTAAATTTTGTTTAAGCTATCTTTATCTTTGAAATTTGATTAAATTATTTATAAAAGAATTATTGAATTTTAGGGTTGGTTTCAATTATGACAAGTTTGGTCTATAGTAGTCACTAAAACACGCATATGCCAATTGATTTATTTATGTTTTTTCAAGTGGAGATATCAAAATATCCACAAAAGTAAATTTTGTTGATAGGTTAGTGAAAAGATGGAAATCAAAATACCAAAAAATTGAAGGCCTTAAGGAAGGAAGACAATATGTATAGTTCATGATTACATTATATCTTATTATTTTTGTTTTCTGTATATGTGTTTAGATCTCTTCCCATGAACAAATACAATAAAACTTTAAATTCCAAGGATTAAAATAAACTTATTAAAAGTTCGGGAATTAATCGAAATCAACCCAATAATTTAGGTGTATTTTTTTGACAATCTAACCTTGAATTTTCCCATGATTAAAATTGGTGTATGGGCCCTCGACCCGCTGGTTCGTGCCTCATTTACATCCACACCCGGTGGGAAGTCGAATTTGAAGGCAAAGCTCCTTCCTCCAAACCAATTTATTGTTTGTCGGTTGCTTAATCATCTGCGTTTTACTCTTCTTTTGATTTAGATTCATCTCTTCCTTCATCAATCAACCAACAATGAGCTCGGAGGAACCCAATTTGGACGAGTTCTTCGTTGAGAAGAAGCGTGCTAGGAACCCTCTCGTCCCCGTCGGTAATTTCCCCAATTTCTTCCTCCTTGCTATTACTATTACTATTCAATTTCATTGAATTCTGTTGAAGGGTTGTGTTGGACGTGCTGAAGTGTGGATATTTCCCAACTTTCTTTATCGTTTTTCCTTCCCCCTTTATGCAATTATAGAGCTCCCACTCTATTCGAAGATGTCCGGCATCAGATTATCTATTGGTTTCTATGTGTACCCTTTAGGCTGTTATGTTGTTACCTGAGTTAAAATCAATTAAACGAAACAAATTCTAGAGTGGTTCTTTTGTTTTTCCAATTATGATCTAACGAGCATGGAGATTTTAAGCAGATTGTAGGAAGTGGGAGATTTTCCTTTGTCAATACTACTACACAAAAGGTTTCATTTTAGCTTATGAGAGTCAATGGTTGTTAGTTCTAGGATATAAAGCTGTGTTCTTTTTTCTGTGTGGTAATGGTGCTCTGTGTTTTCCTCTACTGGTTTCTCTGTTTGATAGAATTTAATATTCAGGTGCACTTGTCACTGCTGGGGTTCTCACTGCTGGATTAATAAGCTTTAGACAAGGTAACTCTCAATTGGGGCAGATGCTAATGAGAGCTCGTGTGGTTGTCCAAGGTGCTACAGTAGCACTGATGGTTGGCACAGCTTTCTACTATGGAGAGAATCCTTGGCGGTCGAGTTAAAACGTCCATGTACTGCTCTTTACGATTTTCTTTTCACCATCTTGTTTTACAATGAGACATTTCAGTAAACAATGAAAGATTGTTATCTTGCTATCTTTCTTTAGGTATAACGACATGTTATTCAGTGATTCGGTAACAATATTTATATATACTCAAAATAATTCTTCAGGGAAAGCAAGTGTCATATGTATTCATTCTTAGGCACAGTTGTGTTGCCTTCAAAGATATTAATCTTGGTGTTATGTTGGAACTTTTTTTTTTCTTTCTTTTAATGTGTGTGTTACAATGGAACATTGATATTATAAGTGAGAATCATTGGCCATATTCTCAATATGTTCATCTTATTTTGATGAGCATCATATTATATATATATACCTAATGTCTTCATCTTTTTGTATGCTCTTCCCATAAAAACTTCTTTCGAGAAATGACCCGGTTTGGCTCATTCTTCAAAAGAAGTTTTTTATATATGCTCCTGTTGTCTACACATAAGGGATGAGATCTGATGGAAGAGCTCACTTATTCTAATTGTCTTCTCCTCTTCTTTATGTTGAGTATATGACAGTTATTTGGTACTCTGCATTAAATAGAGATAAAGTGGAAGGGAGAGACAAGTTAGAAGCTAGACATGTGGATGTTCTATTTCCTTTCCGCTCTTTTCGATTCCACATGGTTTCTATTTGGCAGCATTGAAGTTGTGGCTCTAGATATGCAATTTCTACATTTCATTTTCATGTCTAGATCACGAGTTATACTTTATTATGCAATTTCAAATTGAGATTTGTCACTGCATTTCCTTTGGACTCAACAACTGGGAATTTCTCATTATGAGGTAGGACCCCTGCTTCTCTCCTAATTTTCTCAACTCTCATTAATGTTATGGGAGTTCCACCTGGGATGGAAAGTGCATATCTTCTTCTCCACATGTTCTCATCTGCCAGTCCTTTGAGCGGTTCTATATGTTTCTCTAATTGCTTTCAGCATTGAATGGAATTTGTCTCGATCCAGTCTTCAGATGTATTTGTGCAGAGAAAAGAAATATGGTGCATGTACATTGTATAATTATGAAGTCCTTTACTGACTGAACTATAATTTAACTATGCTTGATCAATGAAATCTATGTTCTTGTCTAGAATCAGAAAGTTGGAATTGTTTTAGATCCTTCCCTTATGAATTTGCTAGATGCCATAATGTTTTAACATCCGTATTGATGTGATTTGCTGATTCTACTGACAAAGAAATCTAGGATGTGAATGAATGCTGATAAGAATGGTAACTTTTAAGTAATTTTGCAATGTTATCTTCAAAAGTTTCCCTAGTGCATCAGCCTTCTTTCTTTACATTATGGAGTCTGATGTTCATTTTGCTCAACTTTTGGCTTGGATTGACCAGTTTGATGCAGAATTAGCTTCTCGCCATAACGAAATGATTCTTTGTAGAGAGTTGTACATTAAAAGGTCTTTAGAGATTTGTCTCCAGTATAAGATGAAGTTATTTGATGAAGCTCATTAACCATTATCGAAAAATTCAGAAGCAATCTTCTTGCTGAAGTATTGGAAGTCTCTTCTGCTTCTCTCATGATGATAACTAGACCATTACAGATTGAAAGACCTTTAGTTTCTTTATTTTGAAGTCTGTTGTTCTTGTTTGTATTCTCCAGCTTGTATCTTTGAACAATCTTCTCATCATATGTCAGTTAAAAGTTGTTTCTTCTTCAAAAAAGAAAGTTCTCTTTTTTGCTATGTTTTTTAATTGATTCACTCATCTGTTATTTTAGATTCTTTTATGTGTTAACCAAATGTTTATACAGAACAGAATTCCACTTCCCTTCTCTTCAAGGAATTGGATAAGCCATAGCATGTGGGTGATGTTAGTAGTCCCAGCAGAGACCAAATAACTCGCACGTGAGCTGAAGGACAGGTGTCGGAATTCTAGGGAGCGCAGTGGCAGCTGTCTGTCAATTTCTGGCAAACAAAAACTAGTGGCCATGATTTTGCATCCAAAATCTGCCTGACACGTGTACAGAACCCCCCTCCAGACCCATACAATGTTTCCGACTGTTTGCCCACATGGAATTACGATTCCCCAACCTGAAACTGAAACCTTCATTTCTCCACAAAAAACTCAAAACCCCACCACCCAACTGAAGCTTCTCTTCTTATATATATACAAAACTCAAAGCCATTCTCATAGTCATCTCTTTTCTACTCCCTTTCATTATTTACCCTTTTTGTATTGGGTTTAACTTTCTACCTATGGCTTTAGCAGATTTGATGGCTAATTCCAGTTCCTCTTGCCATCATAATGTGGCTGCCTCGAGCTCGAAGAGGAAAAGGAGAGAAGCACGAGAGGTTCGCCGGAGAGTTCAGAAGCTTCGGTGGGTCGTGCCCGGTGGTAGAGGGTTGCGACGGGAACATCTATTCGCCAAAACGGCTCATTATATATTGCATTTGAGATTGAAAGTTTGTGCTCTTGAAACTGTTCTCAAATTGCAGGAAGAGGCTTGACAAATGAGTCACATGATATGCTTTTTCTCATCTTCAACTATAAGGCTCTTTGTTATATAAATTTGTTTATTTTTCTTATTTTGTTTCCTTTGCATCTGCTTGACATTATCGAGTATTTATTGTATATTTGTGTTAGTAAATATGTATACAAGTTGAGCATCTATAAGCTTACAGTTGGGTTCGGTGATCTCCCTTTCTTATTATCGGAAGGTTGATCTTCATTCCTGCAACTGTTGTAAAAAAACTCAAACAAAAAATGTAAGAAGTTAGCAATGAATATGATTGCAAGTACTCAATAATAAAGAAATATAATTAATTGACTAGAGGTATGGAATAACCATTTGTTTACACCAACTTTAGCTCCACCTTTATCGATGGATGGATGGAAATAAATGTCATCTGTTCTCAAATAGAATTGGAGATTATAGTGATATACTGTTAGGTTGTTTGGACTGATAGGAACAAAGTAATTCATATTTATCTAATTACTAATGTGGAAGCACATAGTTGCTGGACTTTGAATTATGTTACTGAAACTACTAAGAAACAGAGAATTCCTGAGGCTATTAGCCTAAATGATACATCGATCCTCTCTTTACATGTACAAAAAGATGGTTCCCTCCTGATAAATGTGATGAACAAAGTTTCTTCTCTAAGCGAATGCACGTGCTAGATTTCTGATATATGGGAGTTGAAGCGTTGGTTTGAAGAAATCTTATTTTAATTGTATTTCTGATATTTGGTCTGGGCCTTTTCCTTCATGGATCATGGCTAAATGACTGTTCTTTTATGGCCCACGTGGCGTTATAAAATCATGGTACCCTGAATTTTAAGGAATGGATACACTATGTTTTTAATTCAACCATTTTAATCCCTCAGTTTTGAATAATAGACGTATCATTTTATTAATTTTATTATTTTAGATAAAATAAGGATAGTTAAAATAGTAATTAAAGAAAAAAAAAAAAAATTCTCTCCCTCATTTCACTAACCCAGCCCCCACCCTGCGGCTTTTTTCTTCCCCTGTTTCGCTAACACAGCTCCCATCATGTGGTGGATGATGAACTTGCATAGAATAGCTTTGAGAAATTGGTGAATATGGCCGCCGGCAATGACACCACCGATTTGGTTTCGAGCTTACCCATCCCATTGACGAATTAACAAGAAGGTGCAAGAAATGATTGCATAAACTAATTACAAATTATTGAAAAATAATTTATCGTTTTTGGTTAAATCAGATCAAAAGGGGGAAGATCATGAACAAAATGAAACAATGAGATGGAATTTCACGGGTAGTGGAAGCGAAATTTCGGGGAAAATACAAACGAATCGAAAATAACATTATACGGAGAATTAGGTTCTGAATCAACAACAAATTGAGAATCCAAGAATCACATAAACAAAAAACCCATGTTCCCCCCTTTTCTTCTTCATCCGATGGTGAAGGAAAAATCAATGGCCAAACTACAAAAATGAAATTGTCACAGGAAATCTGAACAATGGAGAAACATGTAGGTGATGTTAATGAAAATTTATTTAAAATGGAAAATAGAATAAAGGAATCCCACTGATTATTTTATCATTGGAAAGTCTCCTCAGACCTCACATACCTCACCTTTGCTTGTGAATTTGGGCCCCAAGGGATACCAATGTTTGAGGATGAGGAGATAGACAAATGTGGACATGGTGGACCTCTCATATTGAGGTGTAAAATTATTTTTTTATTAAAAATAATAATTTATATATTTTTTAATTAATTTATTATTATTTTTATTTAAACTAATTCTTCATTCGTTTGTTTGGTCGCCTGTAATAGGCATAGTCATCTGCGCTTTACGTGGTCGTTTACCACGTTCGGTCTGTCCCGAGTTGTACATTCGTTCGCATGCTTCCCATTCTTCACGCACTATCAAAGCCTATAAATTAGCCTTTAGTGCTTCAAAAGGAAGACACCGAAACCACTTCTCTTTTACCCTCCCTGCTTTCCTCCTCTGTATTTTCCTTTCACGTTTTTCAAGCATTTAGTCTTCAAGGGTGTGAAATTTCTAATTGGTTCTGGTGCAACTCCAATTAAGACAAGCCGCGAAATGTCTTAAAGAAAGCGAGATTCACGGCCCAGCCTACTTTCACCGTTTGTTCGTTTTGCAAGTTCTGCTTTCGATCACCGTCGTTTGAGTTGTTTGTTTGCTGTCGTATTCTATCCGGGGGGCCATTGTCAATAATTTTAAGACACCATTCATTTGCCATAGTTCTTGCTGGCCTTGTCAACACAGACCAATTTCATGTCATCCGATCTCAACCATCCTTTTCGTTTCGAAGGGGCGCACTTCAAACGATGGAAAGAGAAGATGTTGTTCCTCCTTACCGTCAAGAAGGTTGCTTATGACAGTACCACAGAGAAGCCAACTGTCTCAAAAGAAGACCCTATCGAAGAACAAATCAAAGAAGCAACTGCTTGGGAAGAAAATGATTTTCTCTGCAGAAACTTTATTTTAAATGGGCTAAATGATGATCTCTATGACTATTACAGTACAATGAAGATAACAAAAGAAGTTTGGGATGTCCTGCAAAAAAAAAAAAAAAGATACCGAGGAGGTCGATTCGAAAAAATATGCAATAAGTTGTTACCTGAAGTTTTAAATGACGGACGACAAATCTATGGAGGCCAAATCCCATAACCGCAAAAAATAGCTAATGAGATTATAAGTGAAGGTATGCCTCTTGATGAACAATTTCAAATTGTTGTTCTTATTGACAAGTTGCTCCTCTTGTGGAAGGATTTTTAAAAATACCTAAGGCATAAGACCAAGGAATTCTCCATGGAGAGTCTAACAACATGCCTAAGGATTGAGGAAGAAGCCTACAAGTAGGGCCAGAGGGAGGAGATAAACATCGTATCGAGAAGGTATGTCTCTGCAGTGATAAAGCCTGAACCAAAGTCAAAAGGAAACCAAAAGGAAAGGACAAAATCGGGGCTCCAACATTCAAAAGAATCAAAAGAAGCATAAATCTCTTTAGGAGAAATGGTATAATTTCTTTCCTATAACTGCAACAAACCTGGACATATGGCTAGAAATTGTAGGAACATGCGTCGTCCTGCTGAGAAGGCGAACCTGATAGAAGAACCGTCTGTAGCATTATCACAGAAGTAAATATGATCGGTGGCTCTAAGAGGTGGTGGATAGATACTGGTGCTACACACCATGTATGTCATGACCTTAGTTTAATTAGAACTTATTCTAAAACTAAGGATAAAATATATTGTTGATGGATCATCACTCAACAAAATTTGTTGCAGTCGGTGAGGTGGAACTGAAGTTTACCTCTGGGAAGACCTTCACTCTGAAGGAAGTTCTACACACTCCAGAGATAAGGAAGAATCTGGCCTCAGGCTATCTCCCCAACAATGCGGGCTTTACTCCGACCATAGAGGCCGACTTGTATACCCTTACTAAAAACAATGTCTTCGTGAGAAAAGGTTATGCAACTGCTAGAATGTTCAGACTTAATCTTGATTTGAATAAAACTAAGTCTTCCGTTTATATGTTGTGTTCTTTTAATATTTGCATGCTAGGCTTTATCATGTTAATAAACAGATAATTAGCAACATGAGTAGGTTGGAAATGATTCGCAAACTATCCATGAATGACTTTGAGAAATGCGAATATTGTAGTCAGGTTCTAATAACTAAAACTCAGCATAAATCTATATATAGGGAATCTGAGCCTCTAGATTTAATTCATTCAGATTTATGTGAATTTAATGGTGTCTTGACTAGGAATAGTAAAAGATACATTATCACCTTTATAGATGACTACTCTAACTTCACTTTTGTATATTTTCTGAAGAATAAAAGTGATGCTTTTTATATGTTCCATTTTTTTGTGATTGAAATAGAAAACCAGTTTAATAGAAAAGTTAAGAGATTTCGTAGCGATAGAGGAACTGAATACAATTCAGATGTTTTTAATAATTTCTATAACTCACATGGAATAATTCATGAAAGATGACTCCTTATTCTTCTAAAAAGAATGGAAAAATTGAAAGGAAAAATAGAACTCTATCTGAACTAGTAGTTGTTATTTTACTTAATTCGGGAGCTGCCTCTTATGGTAGGGTGAAATTATCCATACCGTGTGTTGTGTGCTTAATAGAATACCAAAGTCTAAAAACACAACCTCACCCTACAAAGTCCTTAATAATAAGAAACCGAACTTGTCATATTTCAGAACTTGGGGGTGTCTAGCCTATGTAAGAATACCAAATCTCAAAATAAGGAAACTTGCCAGTAGAGCCTACGAATGTGTCTTCATAGGATACACAACAAATAGTAAAACCTATAGGTTCTATGGCCTAACAAATCAAGTGATCATAAAATCCAATGACGCTGACTTCTTTGAGAATAGATTTTTCTTTAAATCAAGAAATAATGAGGGTTAGAGTTCTTGTAATTAGGGTTGGCAAAAATCCCCGCGGGGTGGGGTCCCCACGGGTCCTTGCCCCGATCGGGGTGGAGAATCCCTGGTTTGACTGAGGATGGGGGTCAAACCGGGGATCCTAACCAGGTCCCCAATCGGGGATGGGGAGGGTATCCCCACCACTTCCTCGTCCCCATCCCTATCCCCATCCCCGATTAAATTATATATATATATATATATATAAAGTCTGGGATGGATCCTCGCAGGGACCAGTTTCCCTAGCGGGAAATCCTCGTCCCCATCCCTGCCTTCAATTAGCGGGGGCAGGGGCCAGGATGGGGGGAAATACCTCATGGGAGGGGAGAAGAAGAAGATCCTAAGAACCTCAAAGATGTCCTGTCCTCAGTAGATGCCAATTTATGGCAAGAAGCTATAAATGATGAAATGGATGTTGGGATTAATGTCTTGAATCTAGTGTATCTTGTGGTTTGTAGTTTTTGTTAACACAAATTATTTATCTAATAAAATTAGAGGTATTTTATTTGTCATTTAGACAACATTAATTCAATATAATAAACTAAGATCCAAGGTTATATGATGCCACTTGAACAGTATGTAGTTGACATATAGGTGGTTCATGTTCAAGTAATAACCTAAAAGGTTTGCAGTAAATGGATGAAGATTGGGTGCCTTATCCTGGTAACATTGTAGATACGACCCACTCTGTAATTGTTACATGAGATGTAAGTATTATAAACAATATGAACCATATTGTTCATGTAAAAACTAAAGGAACCATTGAAGATCCTTGAGCAGAAAAGGGGACTAGACCTCAAATTCCAAATTTACAAAATGTTTAAATTTACAGAAACAAACAGAAATTATATATCTAAAATTAATTTATAGCATGCTAAAACTAAATTACAGAAAAGTAAAAGGGGTTTCAGAAACCTTTACCTTTGAAGACCAATTCTTTAAGAAAGAAACTCACGAACCAAAAGAATACCACCACAAAAAATCCACTGTATTCTCTGGATGATAATCTAGAAGGCGTGGACTCTGGCTATTTTGGAAGAGAGGTAATTTTAGAGAGATAAGAGCAAGAGATTGGGATGTGATAACTGGCAGAAATGCCAGTTATTATAAGCCTTTTATTTAGAATCATGAGGGCTAATAAGTAGAAAATGCGGTGATAATAATTAGAATTTGTGAAAAATTGAGTTTTGTGTCAATTAGCACCTAGATCCTCACTGATCTCAATATTATGCGTTATTCCATGCCAAAGTGTCTATTTTTGTAGCTATCGCAGGAATCAAACGCATGCGTTTGAAATAAGCAACCGCAGACAAACGCATGCACTGAAGCCAGGCCATCGCAAAGACAAACGCATGAAGCTAGGCGATCGTAAAGACAAATGCATGTGCTGAAAGTTGGATCGCGTGCGTCCATCGCATGGAAGTTGTGGTGACCGAATGCGTCCATCTCATGAAAGTTGCGGTGATCAAGCAAATGCGGTGATCAATTGGAAATTGCGGCCACGGAGTGACAACCATAATAGAAGGATGATCATAAGATGGGGAGAACGCATTGACGCTTTAGCTGAATCAAGCTCGGATGTATACATTGGGAGTATCAACAAGATAAGACGATGTGACATTGCCCATACAGTGACAAAAGCATCAGTGAGCCATAAGGCAATCATGACAGCTGTCGGAGTTTAAACTCTATAAATAGCATTTTGGATTTTCATTTCAAGACATCCGAATTTTTGCCTCAAGGCAGAAGTTTGTGATCACAAATGAGAGCTTGAACGAGATTTTCAGTGAGAATTCTTCATCTCCACAAACTAGACCGAGTGACGACCGGAGCTTTCGCCGTAGATAGAGCTCGAGAGAGACATTTCCACCATTCATCCATGGCACCACCGGCAACCTTGACGCAAAGTCCTTCCTTTCTCTTCTAATCTCTGTATTATATTACATTTTAGCTTAAGATATTAAGACATTTTGTGATCAATGAAAATCTTGACTCCTTCATTGTCGTCTTCTTCATCATCTTCATCTCTATCATAGTTTATCTTCAGCGTTTATTTATTAAAGGCAATCGCATGCTTAATCGTGTAGCCTAGAGATAGGACACATGAAGCAACCCACCGAGAGGTGTGCGTTGTGCGAGTATAGTGAGTTAATCCTCTTTGCTTGGTGAAAGGCTGTAGCAACGCTTGTCTATGGGATGTTACATTGCTTGTCTATAAGTTAATAGCCGTGTCTAACTGCCTGAGAAGGTAAGAGATGGAACGCACTAAAGCAAAGTTCGCATTGTTCCTAGAGATAGGCACAATCTTATGCTCGACGCAACCATGCACTATAGAGATATAGTCATGCGGCTGACCATCGAGAGGTGTGCGATGCGTTAGTGCAATGAGCTGGGATTACTTGGGCGATTTAAGATAATAAACATTACTATGCGTTAATGGTTGTTGTGTCTCTACTTATTTTCACTGTAAGTCTTCTATTACTCAATCTGTTTAGTTATGAGTAAGAGTAGTGTATAAATGCATTAAACTTCTTCTTTTTATTTTTTTTTCATCGCCTCAAACGCATTGCTTCACAAGAATTATTGAGTGACAAGTCCCTATGTTCGACCTCAGTTTACCCGAGAAACTTGCGTTTGCATTATACTTGGCGCGAGCGTAAGAAAACTTGTGATAGGAACGCGTCGTCATTGCATACTAAATTAATGCATCTTCATTCCGACGCCCGACCTCAGATGCATGGGTGCAAACGCATAAGCCATGTCTAACGCATGATTTCATGTACAACCCCATCTGTCCTTAATAAATAAATAAAATAAACAAAGCTTTCCTAATCCCAACAGGATGAGATTGAAAAACATACAAAACCTTTTTGTAATTTTTCTTTAGGAAGAAGAAGACGAATAACCAGCAAAAATCTAAACCGAAACCCACTCTCACGTTCTAGAGAGAAATTAAAATTAATGAAATAAATTAATTTTAATAAAAACTTTAATATATATTTATATGATAACAACTTTATCATATAATATATATTAAACTATATGTTGTATCAAATATAACATATAACCTATAGTTTAATATCGTATCCAATACAATATAACTTTTAATTCTCTCAACAAGAATATTTAATATAAATCGCATTTACATTAAATTGAATTATATGAATCCAATTCGCATAATTAATATTTGAATCATATTCAAATATTTAATTTCTCTTAAGTAAACTTTATATTATAATGTATTAAATACATTATAATAATTATATCATATATAATTAAATTAAAATAATCAATTCCCTCAATTAATTTGAACAATTCAAAGTAATCCAAAAATTGATTCTCATTAATTCCCGTTGAACTACAGAGGAGACCTTATGGATCTGTAGCTTGAAGCTCCAACGGCAGGTGAATAATTAATTAAACTCCTTTAATTAAATTATTCACCAGTTTAATTAATTATTCACCATCCATTAACTGTCGGGCACTCCATTAAAGACCGACAACTGCACTCTTCGCACTATAGATATATTTCTGTATCCATTGGATATAACCAGTCAACAGTACGATGACCCTTCATGAATTGCTCGTAAGTACAACCATGCCAAAATTACCGTTTTTCCCTTGTAGTTACATCTAACTCTTTAAGTACCATTGATCCCTTTGATGAACAATAAATCATACTCCAACTATGATCAAACCCCTTTTAGACCAGGAGAAGATGTGGCGCTACATTGTTCAAGCCCCGGAATCAACCCTTAAGGAAGCAATTTATTTACTAATCCCGATGTTGGGGAAGGAGTGAATCCTTCTTATGTAGTTGTGTTCCCAGCTCCCCAATCAGACGAGTCCCCAAAATGGTAGGCTTATTCAATCGGCGATTTAGCCACTTTCACCCATACAAATCAAAGGTCCGCCTTCATAGGCAGGAGTTCGTGACTCACTCAGGATTCAGGTCATGTCATTTATGGTCGTCCTAGTGAAATGTAAGTCTCTATTATGAATGGCATTATATAATTAGACTAGTCATTTCGTGGTCTGGTCTTATACAAATTTCTTTGTATAGAATATCCCCGCTAACATATCTCCACATGAATGATTAGGATCAGATCATTTATAGCACTTCACAACAATTGTAACATCTACAAAGCGGGCCATATTCGTAGTATCATCAAGATAGGGTATCCAACCTTATCCATCTACTACAGACCATTTAGGTTATAACTTAAACATGATCCACCCGTATGTCTCTACATGCATAGAAAACCTTGAATGTTAGTTTATTGGTTTGTGGATAAATGCAACTAAATGTCAAATAAAACTCATATATTTTATTAGATAAAAAAGATGTTTGTATAATACAATTACAAACTATAGGACCCTATGAGATTTAAGGCACCAACCCCAACAAAGACATGCGAGTGGAGGTATCCTGTATAAAGGAGTTTATTTAAAGACCGGACCACGAAATAATTAGTTTCCCTTTATAACACCATTACTTGAAGAAATTAATATTTCACTAGGATGACTATAGGAGACTTGACCTTAATCCTGAGTGAGTTGTGAACTTATGTTTATTACGGTAGTCCTTTGATTTGTATGGGTGAGCGTAGTCATGATAGCTGACTCAACAAGTCTACCATTTTGAAGATTTGTCTGATTAGGAAGTTGTGAACACAATTACACAAGATGGAATTCACTCCTTCTCGTTCTTTGGGAAAGTAGATAAATTGCTCCCGTAATAGCTGGTTCTGGGTCTTGAATAATGAGGCCTCAACCTCTCACTGGCCTGAGAGGTGTTAGTTTATAGTTGCACTATAAACTATTTTTCATTAAAGGAATCAGTGATACTTAAGGAGTTAGATGTAACTGTAGGGGTAAAATGGTATTTTGACCCAGCTGTAGTTATGAGCATTTGTGAAGGGTCATCATTCTGTTGATTGGTTATATCAATGGGCACAAAAATATATCTACAATTCGAAGAGTACAACTATTGGTCTTTAGTGGAGTGATCGGTAGTTAATGAATATTGATTAATTGGATTAAAGGAGTTTAATCAATTAATCTCTTATCATTGAATCTCCTAATCTGTAGGTCCATAAGGTTCTCTTGTTAGCTAAAAGGATAGTGATGAGGAATGATTTAAATTGTACAAATCAAATGAGGGAATTTTATATTAATGAGATTAATATATAATGGTTAATTATAGATGTGATCTATAATCTAAATTATGTAAGAGAAATATATTTGAATAAGATTCAAATATTAGATACATATGAATTAGATTCATAAAGAGATGTATAAATATAAATATGTGATATTTATATGTTAATGAACTCCATATTAAATATGATTTAACTATAATTAATGACTAATAATTGATTAAGAAACAATGGAGATTGGAGGTTAGCATAAATATATGATATGTATGATTATTAATTAAATGTATATTAAATAAGATTTAACATATGATTATTTAATTAATTAGCACTAAAGGCATAAAAGAAAATTCCTAGAGAAGGGGTTAACCCTTCTCCATATAAATATATCCTTATAGTCATTTTAAGTAAGGTTTTGATATCACACAAAAACCTACCCTCCACTTTCTCTTTAACTTCTCTCTAGAATTCTCTACCATTTTCCTCCTCAAAGTTCTTGGAGACCACACTTCCAAGTTCTTTGAATCCTAGAGAATAGCAAGGTAACCTCATTGGTAGTGTCTTTCTACGTTGGAGAAGTTCGATATTATTAACAATGGTGGAAGAAGAAAACTAGAGGAATCAACAAATATAAGTTAGTGATTTCTCCTATTATTCCTTTTTCAAGCATGCCTATGTTTTCTTTGAATGTTTATCCTAAAATTACATTTTTTATTATACCGTTTTTGTTTCTTTAAAAATCAGATTTCTAAATGAAAGACGTTCACATGCTTCCGCTTGGGATTCGATTCCTTCATGTGCTAGGCTTTACAACATGGGCTGTACAGGCTTTCAAACTACATCCTAATAGTGTTGTGTGTCAGATATTGTTAGAGATAAAGTTCAAAATCAAGAGTTATTTTAGTATATTTTAAATTATTTTCACCATGTAAAGGTCAAGTTGTAAGACACCTTTACTTAGGCACAGTATTGTACATGTCACACCCCCTCCCAGATTACCCTTTTAATCCAGGAAAGAATGTGATGGCAGCAGTTACCAATCCTTTTATGACACCTATTGTCCATTTGAACTTCCTTAACCTGCTTACTAACACCCTGGCTACAAGAAAACATTACATAGAACTCTTAACATTATTATATGATAACCTAAGTAACCAGGGTTCAACACATAAAGCATACCTCACATGTTTACAGACGCAAAACTTAGTGGGTCTCAACACTTCTTTACTAGTCTCTAAGTATGTACATGAGCGTAAAACAAACATAACCATGGTAAAAACCCTAGACCTTATTTTCTTCTTCAAGCTTCAACCTTTACTTTGAGTGGCAAAGCAACAACACAGCTAACATCTGGGGAGTTGACCACTACCTAGAAAAAAGTAAAACATTCGAAAAGAATGAGCTACTAGGTCAGTAAGTGACTATTTGAAAACATATGTACTGAAAACTATGAAGCAAACTCATACATAAAACTTTTAAACATAAAACTACTGGAAAACATTAAACATCATAATACTTAGTTGAGAGAGAACCATTTTGCTCAATCCCTCTGAAGGAACTCTTAACGAAGAGTATCCATGAGCGCGTTCGAATCTTTCCGATTTCATCGTGACTGAAATACAACACATACATTCCAACAGAAAGTTAGGCAAATTAGCACTAATTAACGACATGCTTCGAATACTAAAATACAAGAGAAAGAGTTCTCATACCAATTGAAGACCCTCTTCAAACGTTGAACTCATAAGCAGCAGAAGAACCTCTACTCGCACTCTATTGCCCAACAAACCAGTCGGCTGCAGCAGCACGATTGTCTACACGAACGACAGCAACACAAACAGTCACAAACAAGTGAACAGCAGGGACGACACCACCAGTTGGAGCCCTTGGTATTCTCGGAGTGAGAATCCAAAGTGTGGTTTTTGGTGAATTTGGTAGAGGTCAGAGAAAAGATAAATCGTATAGACGATAAACAAGTGGGAGAGAAAGAGTTATCGTATAGCAAGGGTGCTTATCGTTTAGAAGAAGCTACACAATCGTGTAGGTTTTACTCAGTGATCGTTTAATAAAAGGTAGGTGATCGTTTAGAAAACGCGGCACGCTATGCGATCGTTTTGGAAAGCTAAGCGATCGTTTAGGGATGGGCGTGCGATCGTTTAGGCACTGGTGTACGATCATTTAGATGATGAACAACTATCGTATAGGCTCTCAAACTAGGAGATTGTTACGTTTTCACACTGATTTTGAATTTTCGAACTTTTTGCAAAATGAAACAAATTTTCATTTTATTGTTCGATTACAATAACCAACTTCGGATTCTCCCATTAACACACGAACGAGGAGAGGTTTTCAGCCAATTATCATATAATTAACCAATATAATAATTAATTAATATAATCATATTATATTCTTACGCTATAGTTTGATATCACATATCTACTATAGTAATTTCTCCTCCACTTGATATAAATCATATTTATATTTAATTTTCTCCAAAATAATATATAGCCAATTATATCATATATAATTAACCAGTCCAATTATATCATATATAATCGAACTCACTCTTGTCAATTTGAACATTTCAAACTGACCCAAACACTGATTCTCAACTTTATCCAAGCTACCCAGGGGATCTAATGGACCCGTGGCTCGAAGCTCCAATGGTACGTGAATAGATGACTAAACTCTTTAGCCACGAGATCTACCATCCGTTAACTGTCAGACATTCCACTAAAGACCAACTACTGAACTCTTCTTACCACAGATATATTTCTATGTCCATTGAATATAACCAATCATGAGTACGATGATCCTTCACAGATGCTCGTAAGTATAACTAGATCAATTTACCATTTTGTCCCTATAGTTACATCTCACTCCTTACTGATCCCTCTAATGAACAATATAATATAGTCCAACTATTCGTGAATACCTCTCGGGCTAAGAGAAGGTATGTGGCACCACATCGTTTAAGCCCTGGAATCAACCCTTAAGGGAGCTATCTATCTACTTATCCTTACCTCGGGGAAGGAGTGAATTCCATCTTGTGTAGCTAAGTTCCCAGATCCCAAATCAGACGAATCCTCAAAATGGTAGGTTTGAATCGGCGACCTGGTCACTCGCACCCATACAAATCAAAGAACCGCTCTTAATGGTAGGAGTTCCCAACTCACTCAGGATTGAGGTCATGTTACCTATGGTCATCCTAGTGAAGTGAAGTCTCTGTTATGAACGGTGTTATATAACGAGACGTTAACACTTCGTGGTCATGTCTTAAACAAACTCTTTGTATAGGATGCCTCTGCTCATATATCCCCTACACGAATGATCAGGATTAGACCATTTGTGACAAGTCACATCACTTGTGACCATTGCACAAAGCGGGCCGCATCCGTAGCGTTACCAGGATAAGGTTTCCCTCCTATATCCATATACTACAGACCATTTTGATTATCACTTAAGACATGATCCACTTATATGTCACCACATACATGCTTAAGTTACATACAGATAACTAGGGATTTTATGTTTATTGGTTTGTGGTAAAGCAAATAAAGCATACAACTGAGCAAAAAACAAGATGTGAAGTAAATATCATATATTATACAACACAAGCGTTCGTACAAACAGTTTACAAACTACAGGACATGAGACTTTAGGGCATCAACCCCAACACCCTCAACGTTAATCCTTAGTTGGTGTGGAGTGATCTCAACACAACCAACGTTAACTCTACCTACGTGCACGTGATAATAACTAAGTACCGTCATACCTTAGGTACTAGAGGCTTGGATACCTTCTCAAAGTTCTTCGGTATCGAGTTCCTCATTTAAAGCATCATAAACTTATGCTTAAAATAACACATGCTTTGTAAACTAGAATCATAGGCTTAAACGCCATAAAGCATAAGGCATCAATCAACACATGCTTCAATAACATACAGGTAGAAAACACTAAAGTCATGCTTTCATAAACTCTTCTTAAAACTAGGCATAAACTCTTCTTAAAACTAAGCATGTGAACCAGTTTTCTTGGAAATATCTTTTGCAATGCTAACATTAAAAGCATGTATCAATAGCATTCTTAAAACATGTGTTTATCAAAGCATTTGTAAAACACTTGAATTTTTTCACTTACAGCCTTGGGCTTCTTCACACGGTTGGTAAGCTTCTCCTATGGGTATTTTTCTTATGAAATTGAAAAATATCTTTGGTTAATGTCACTGGCTCCCTTGTGAGCCTAACTCATGTGAACAAGCTTAACATCAAACTTAGAACATCAACCAATGCATGCCCATCGACGCATCACTCACCAATGCATCTTACACATAGAATATACCTCGAGTCAAGTTGCTATTCTTTGTGGCCACAAACGTTTGTCTTTTGGGCTAGGACACGCTCTTGATGCCAATGTCCTGTGCACCCCACCTAAGTGTTAGCGTTCGCAACACTAACACAGTCGTGCACTGACTTTTATGCACACCACCACAACGCCTCGCGCCTCTCAGCGTAACTCCTGTGCACAACCTAGCACAATGCCTTCTGCTCAACCTGCCTGTGCGCGCACGTCTACCAATGCCTTCGCCCAGCCAACAAGTTGCTTGTTTTTTCAACTGATGCAATTTCCTGCTTATTTAAAGCTAAAAATTCCATATTCAAATGTAAACTTGAATAACTCATTTCCTAGCCATTGTTTTAGAAAACTTCATTCGACAAACTTGTTCGTAATTGTCTTAACTTTCTTACCTTTAAATTTGAGCTTCAAATTCCTCCTGATCGATCCAAAAATTTTTAATCTTCCCACCTAGCTTGAGATCACTCGAGAGCTTGAATCACTTGAGAAAATCTTCAGATTCTAGCTCAATTTCATGGGAGATTGCTTCCGATAGCCTAATGCCATCATCTACACTCTTTAGTCTTCAAGTGGCTAAAAAATTCCTCCCTTCACATGAGAGAGATGGGAAAACCGAGAGCTTCTACCAAATTTTCCCCTTTTTATACTTGAGATGCATGCCTCCCCACCCAGATTAAGGTGATAACTAGCCCACTAAGTGGGATTAGCACTTCTGATCAGGGCAGCTGGCCCACTACAATCAATGCTTAAGCTAAAGTGCTTCATTGCTTTATCAATGCAAGGCCTTCTTCGCCATTGCATAGCTTATGAGCTTGCACGCATACCCCCTACTCGGCCAGAACATGATCATACGTCTGCCTCAGCCCACAACTCACGCCTGGCTTACTGCCTTGCGAATTTGCTAGCATCTCCTAACCTCAATGCTTAAATCATCGCATACTCACTAGCGCATAAACCAATATTCACCACATGACATCACCCTCGGCCCTTGCTAACGGCGTACGCCTAGACCTTGCCTCCATCAGCGCATACCTTGCGCCAAATCTTCCTACCTTAGATGCATATGGTTGCCACGCCAACCTTGATCATCAACACATCAAGGCTTCAATGCAAGGTTCAACATTTAGGCACATTTCTTTTTCTTACTAGGTGCACAAGCAAGTTCTTACTCGAGAGCCTTATGCTTTCAACACTTAAAATAATTCCTTCTTCCTTTATCATTCTTAAGTCTTTTCCCTATAATCATAGTATTATCATGAGTTAATCATACTTAACATACTAGTGAACATACTTAAGTAGGGAAATCAAGTCACCGGACTTACAGTACATACTGATATTGCTCGTGAATCTTTTTTTCTTTTGTTTTAAATTTTCAAGTGGGGGATTTGTTAGTGAAAATTTGTTTAAAATGAGAAATATAAAAAAAGGAATCCCACATTGGTTATTTTATCATTGGAAAGCCTCCTCATATACCCTCACCTTTACTTATGGGCTTTAGCCCTAAGGGGTACCCATGTTTTAGAAGGGGAGAAGATAGTCAAATGTGAGCATGGTGGACATCCCACATGCACGCGATTTGAGCCTATTTTCACCATTTGTTCGTTTTGCAGTTTTTGTTTTTGGCGACCGACAAGTGTTTTTTATTCCCTTCCAAAAGTGTGGATTTTCTCTTTTCCTCTCTCCGTTTGTTTTTCATTTTATATATAATTTCATTTGGAATATAATTAATTAATTAATATTAATTTATTAAAATATTTACTTAACTTATTTTTACAGTAACACTTTACTAAGTGAATGCAATTACTTTTCTACATAAATTATTAATTAATTAGCTAATAATATCTTAAATATATTTAATTAGTAAATTAATATTAATTAAATTTAGTTAGTACAAAAATTCATTTTTCAATAATCATAATTGGTTATTTTATTGTTTTTTAATAATCAAACAATTATTTATTGAGATTAATTTGATCCTTCATTATGAATATATAATCGGTTAATTATTTATTGTGATTAATCTAGATTAATTCATTCATTATTAACATATCATATTTATTAAAAATAAAATTATTATTCTTTATTAATATATCATTTTTTTATCTCATTTTTCACTTTTTATATAATATATAGTTTATATAAATATATTTTCTTATATTATTTAATTAAATCGAAATTACTAATAATTAATTATAAAAATGATTAAGTATTAGATTATAATTAATATGACATTCCTTAAATATAATAATTGGTTAATTTTAATTATAAATTACTCAATTCTTAGATATTTATAATTTAAAATATTTTTGATTCTTAATTAATTAATTTTTATTAATATATTGAATGGTATTTATTATTTAGTTAATTAATCTATTAAAATTATGTAACATTTTCATGCTTAATTTCATAAATTAAATACAAATATAATTTTTGTTCATAAAATTCTGATAGCATTTTTCATACACAATCAAACATAATCATCAATAATTCTTAGACATCCTATTCCCAGGTATTACATTCTTTATTCCCACGCATTTATAAAACCTTAGGGGTATAATGATATGTTAGGCATCCATCCAAGTATTAGCCGCTTTTGATTAAGAGATTAGAGGTTTAAATCTTCCAACTCCACGTATTAAACCATAAAAGAAAACACAAGGGCATGATATTCATTTCTTAGCTATAATTTATATGTAGTGTGATCATAGGGACCAAACTTATCTTTAAAAAATAGAAATTTACATGAGATAATACAATTTTGGAAACAATCTGAAAATATAGTATAACTTTTGAATATTTATAAATATACCAGCTCTTTTTTTTTTTTTTTCTTCCTTCTTCTCTACAGTTTAACTTCCTTCTTCCTTCTTTTCTTTTCTTTTCTTTATCCGATTTCCCCTTAGTTCGCCATTTTCTTGTCTCTACCTTGTTTTCTTTTTCTTCTTCTCCTCCTCTTCACGCCGCAATTCTTATAAGTCTTTTCACACCCTTCATTGATTGCTACATTCTCATATGCCCGCTCTTCGCAACTCTGATTGCTGCATTGTACCATTCTTCAAGCCCGTCGATTGCTATATTCTCTCGAGTTTCTTCACCCAAAATATATACATAAGAAACTCGTATTGATTGATCAACAAGGAGATTTGTCAATCTTATGAGGTAATCATGGATTTTAATGAGTTTAATCAATGAGTTTATATTCATTGCATGATGGTTTATGTTTCTTCATATTGTGTTTCTCATTTGTGATTCTTTGTTAAACTTAGAACTTAGTCTATAAATTATAGTGAGTATAATTGATAAAAAAATGTAAGTGATAATCACTGCGACTATCACTAATAGCCACTATCAGTGATAGACTTAGTCATAGACTAGAGGTGGAGTTACTGTGGTGGAGAATTTTGGCAGCTTTTGGGACAATAATTGATAACACATTTCTCAAATTGAAAGCTATCACTGATAGCAATTATCAATGATATTCACTGATAGCGGTATCATTGATAACAACTATCAGTGATAGCAACTGATAACACATTTCTCAAATTGAAAGCTATCAGCGATAACAACTGATAACACATTTCTTAAATTGAAAGCTATCGGTGATAACAATTGATAGCATATTTCTCAAATTGAAAACTATCACTAATAGCAACTATCAGTGATAATTTTCAATTTGATAAAACTAGGAAGAAACCATGGCTGGGCTTGGGCTTTTTAATCTTTTACCATTTTTTGTTCTATATATCAATTATTTTAACCTTGTACTACATATTCTATTATTTTGGTTTGAATTCCATTTATGCAACTGACCCTAAAAAAATATTATCAGTTGGCTAAACAATATTTAGAGGAGCTAGTATTTAGTACTATGGAAGTACCATATTCTCTCCATATTTATTTGGGTAATTGTTTTAAATAGCAAAACTGTTGAAAATATTTTCAAATATAGCATCATCGTCTTATAAAATCAACTTATTTACAAATATAACAAAACATTATTGTTTATCCATGATAAACAGTGATATTTTTATTATATTTGTAAATAAATTGACTCATTTTTCTATATTTGAAAACAATCCTATATATTTTCATAAATATTAGTGAATCTCACACTAATGTTAATAGATCTTACCAATTTTTTTTTTTAAAGATACGATCATACTAATGTTGGTAGATTCTACTATATTTTTAAAAATATATTTACGTCATAAACAGTAAATAGGGTTTCATATCATCGTAATACTAAAAAAATTCCTACACTATAAATAGGTCTAAGTATTACATGTGGTTTGAGATTAGTTGTCACTTAGTTTTAAGTGGATTTACCTCTGAAAAATGCCTTTGATTTCAAATGATGTAAAAGGATGGAAAAGATAAACTCAGCATGTTAATCTTTATAGCCAATAATACTTAGGCAAATGGAACTAAGCTATCTCAACTTTTTGAAATATGAATGGGTTTCGACTCATTTTCCTACTCAATTATCACTAACAAAAGCACTCAGCTACCTCAATTTTTTTTTTAAATAAAATAAATATCAAAGAAGGAATATGTTCGAAACTTTTTCACTCATATCGTCACTAGTTGAGTTATGTTACATTTAGTAATTATATTAATTAAATTGATATAATATTAATATTTTAATAATGACATTATAGACCAATTGAAAAGGATATAGCGCAGTTTGGTATTACGTTTGTATCAAATTCATTCTAAGTTGTTGTTACTAATACAAACAATGCATTAAATGTGCTACATAAAGCAATAAAATCTAAAAGAATATTTACCACAAATGTCATCTAAAATAAAATATTTATAAAGTAAGGGCATCTTTCTTTTTTTTAGTACAAACATCACTGAATAAAGACTTAACTACTAATATTTAATATAATAATAATATTATAATTGATATCTTATTTATTGAGTTTACGTTTATATTGGTCATAGGTTAGAAAATGAAAATTGAAACTAGCAAGATTAAACAAAATCATTTACTACGAAAGATGAAATTTATAAAGTGATATCAAATGCAAGTGTTAACAGATATTTAACATTTATAATACCTAACTTTTAATTTTCTTTTTATAATATTATATTACCTATAAATCGAAGATCCAAACCTCAAACTTTTCACTTTTAAAAGATATTTAAATATTGAGTTGACACATTTTCAATTTTTATTATTCTAACTGGTTACATATCCTTGAGTCTATTTACTTCTGCTTTTAGTAATTTCAATTTTTTGATAAATTTCAAGTGAATTACATTGCTTCTTATCATATTAATTAATTGGAATTTTATTTGATCTCAAACTCTCTTTTATTTATAAATGTTATCTGATCAAGATGGTAGGATTATGTAGTATCGTATATAATTTTGAGTTTAATTTTTATTTAATCTTATTATATTTTTACTTTATAAATCAACATTAAAGGTTTATATCACTACACTTTTTATTTTATTTTCATTTTTAGTGGGCATCCAAACTAAGAAAATATCATTAAATTTCTTTCAAAAAATATTTATTACAAATATAAAAAAACTTAGCAATTAATTCTCAATTTTTAAATCACATAATTAATTTTATTCTTTTATTCTTTTTATTTCAAAGAAGGAATAGTTACCCCATCTTAATATATATATATATTATATATATATCAACAAAGTAAATATACTTTTAGAGCATGTGAACACCCTTTTTCTTTTTCGAAATATGAAATTTTGACCCCCTTTTATTGAAATTTGAATGGACATGACAATAATTGTTTTTTATTAGTATAGTTAATTGACAGCCATTTTAATTTACTATTTAAATCTAGGGTAAATGGCAAAAAAAAAAAAAAACATCCATAAAATATTATGATAGTTGCACTTATACCGTTATTTTTATTTATTTATAAAATTTGAGCATGGTAGAAATCGTAATAATTGTATAAATTATTCAATTTTTAATCATTTGGAGGTCTAATTTCTATCATTATTTTAAAAAACACTTTTAGTCCCTAAACTTTCATGAAAGTAATAATTTAGTCCCTAAACTTTTGTTTATAACGATTTAGTCCCTGTACTTTCAATTTTGTAACAATTTAGTCTATGAATTTTACTATGTAACAATTTAGTTTTTATGCTTTTAAATTCACAACAATTTAGTCCCTAATACAAATAAATTTATCAAAATTAGATGTCAATTTTTATTATTTTATGATATATACTTGTAATTTATAGAATATTGAGTCTCTATTTAGTTTGTCGGTTTATTTATGTAAGAAATTTTATTAAATCTAAATCCTAATTTTTATAATAAAGATTAAATTGCTATAAATTTGAAAATACAATGACTAAATTATTATATAATAAAATTTAAAGATTAAATTGTTACAGAATTAAAAGTTTAAAGATTAAGTTTTTGTCCACTAAATTCAGAAATTAAATTATTACTTTTACGAAAGTTTAAAAATTAAATGGTAAAAATTTGAAAATGTAATTTCAAATTTGTTGGTATTAGTTTTTATAATTTTCACTTTTAATTCACAATACATTTGATTTGACAAAGCAATTGGATGTCTTTCAGAAAAAGCCTGTTATATATTTTTAAAATTTCAAGAACAAAAATTCAATTCACAATACTTTTGGTATAAAAATCTGGCTCTGATCCATGTTTCAATAATGAAAAATTGATTACTTCTCTCCCATTTCTGTACTAGTTCTCTGTGGCCGATGAAACCAACCTTCTTTGTCATTCCAGAGTTTTCCCCTTGTGTTCAACTTCTGGGTTTTCTTCATTGAGCTGGGATTTTCACGCCATTGCGAGCCTGCCCTTGTAAGAATCGAGCCTTCCCTTTTCCCTTTTTCTTTGGGGGAAAAGAACCATTTTTCATTAAAAAAATCAATATTGGGTCAAGTGGGTAGAACATGGATCTTCGAATAAGTCCTGTTTTAGGCCATATCCAAGGGGCTTAAATTCTGGGTTGTCTTTATAAAATTATTTTCTTCTTGTTGGTTTGATATTTGGTGTAATGCTTCTGTTTGGTTGAGTGGGGGAGGAGGAAAAGGCTTATTTCTTTATTTATTGTTGTTGATATTGTCCTTCTCATTGTCTATAAGTTCAACGAGGGGCTATTTATTTAGAAATATTATTGTGGATGATGGATTATACCCTTTGAGTATGCTATCGCTTAGGCATTGGAGTCATCTATCAGACAACTTTAAATATTATCTTCTGCTGTATAAGATGTTGAAGATTGAGCTCTGATCCGCCTGTCTAATTTAGATCATAATGAACAAGGGGATCTAGTTTCTTGTAAGGGCTTGTTATTAAATGGTTTATTTCAAATTTTGTATAGTTTGTGGAGTTAGATAAAAAGTTGTATGTTTTGCTTTATTTGTTTATGTAGATGCTTTAGCAACTATAGTTGCATAATACAGCCCCTTGATTATCATATCATGTTATTTTGTTTATAATGTTAGATCTCTGTGGAACTCTTATTTTTAAAGGTTGTCTTAATAATCTGGTTCACTTGGTTGATGCAAATGTTCTGCTTCTTGGAGAGCATGTGGGTGAGATAATATGATGCTATAGTTTTCCTTGTCTGACAAGAGAAGTGATGCCATTTTGCAATACTTGGCAGGCTTTCTTTTGAAATATTTGAGTTGTTCGAATTCGAAATGTCGTCTCCAAACAAACGGAGAGATATGGATGTCATGAAATTGTAAGTTGATTGACAAGTGAAGTTTTCTCATTAGTTTCTTTTTGATTGCTGCTACAATCAGTTTCTAGTTTTTGCATGTACGACATGTCCGTACAATGTTATTGACTGCAGAAAATTAATGAAAAACTATGAAGAAGGTGCTGATACAGGATCTTTAGAAATTATAATTTAGTCCAGGATTTTGGGGTATGCAGTAGAAGGACAAGAAGAATCAACAGGGAAAAATAGTAGTGTTTCAGTTTAGTAACCTTGAAACTTGAAAGTGTGCATTGTTATTGTTAATGCCAAAGTTTTTCTTTTTCTAGATAATGTTGATTATTTTAACAGTGATATGAAAATGTTGCAAACATTTGCCCTTGATGAGTTGTAAGAGAAATTAGGGATTGATTTACTTGCTTAGAAATCTGACCTACCATTATGATGTTAGAGGATTCCAGGGAACTTAGTTTAGACATAAATTTGGAGTAGTAATCTACTAAATTTTCATTATATTTTATCCATCAGCTGGAGAAAAAAAAGTAGTTAGATATCTATGCAAATTGACAAAAATAGGATCGAATCTTGTCTTGAAATTCACATGGGAAAATTATGTAATTGATGTTTTGGATGACCATGATTGAGTTATTTACGGAGTTTGTTAGTTTATTTCATTAATAGGAGCTCTCTTATGCACTAAAAGTTTGTAATTCTCTTTTCATAGGTTCCCATTATGCTTCCTTAAGTTGAAGGTATTGATTGTTATTTCTTTGTTGAAATTCTCATATACTAAATCCAGGATGATGAGTGATTACAAAGTGGAGATGATCGATGATGGGCTCAGTGAATTTAATGTCGAATTCAACGGTCCAAAAGAAAGTACTCCCTATTCTCATTCTCCTGCTTCTATTATAATGAATTTCCAGTTGCTCCAATGGGTAGGGCTGGTGCTGAGTAGTATATTTCAGGTTTCAAGTGATTTTTCATTCTCTTGAGACTTTTAGTTTCTATGAATATGCATATGGATGGATAGCAAAGTTTTCCCCCTTAACTAGCATTTCAACTTTCAAATGATGTTCCATAACTATTACCTTGTTAAATTCTTTTGGCACCAATCGTTTCAACTCTTAAATTAGTCTTGTCTAGAATGTTAAATTACGTGGCGTGATTCTTGAGCTTAAATAGGCTTCATAACCCCAAAGTCTTGGAATATTTAACTTTTATGATGAATGAAAGTTCTGATGTTCTCATGTGTTTGCTTTCAAATACATTACCCATGATTTGCTTCAACATTCTAACATATAAAATGCCTTCAACAATGTCAGGTGTGTACGAAGGCGGAGTTTGGAAAATCCACGTTGAACTTCCCGACGCTTATCCATACAAGTCCCCATCTATTGGTTTCGTGAACAAGATATATCATCCAAATGTTGATGAACTGTGAGCAAACTAGACCTCACATACTGTGGCTCAACTTCTTTAAGATTTTTATGTTTTCACTCTAGGTGCACTACTGATTCTTATTTTTGTAAGGTTGAAGTTTTTCAATCGTTTTAAAACTCCTTTCCACTTGCAGATCTGGTTCTGTATGCCTGGATGTGATTAACCAAACTTGGAGCCCAATGTTTGGTAACTTTAAACCAATTGTCATTTTACTTATTCAAGCTCAAAACCTGACCTGAAAGTTGACTGACAAGTTTTTTTTTCTTCTTTACTTTTTTTTTTTTGTTGCATACTTTCTGTTTTTCAGACCTATTGAATGTTTTTGAAGTTTTCCTTCCACAGCTTTTGCTCTATCCCAATCCTTCAGACCCCCTTAACGGTGATGCAGCGTCTTTAATGTTAAAAGACAGAAGCCAATATGAACAAAAAGTCAAAGGTATGAGTTTATTTTGGAAATTATAAAGCAAATGTTATGTCATAATAATACCATACCGAGATCGTAAACAAATGTACGACTTAGGTAAGTATATATCTGTAGTAACACAAGTGTTCGTTTGTATGTTTCTTTTGCAATCTGTATGCTGGATATTGTTGAATGTGCCACTCCTCCCTAAGGTATCAACTCCATATGCAATCTTTGTTATGAACCATTACACATATCGATTTTAGTCCTGCAAATTCTCTACTACGAAGTTGAGTTTTGCTCAAAAGTCTACTTTTAACTTTGTATTTAGATATCTATATCACATTCAATAGAAGTATTGCTTAGCACGATGCAGATATGCATTTGAAACTATTATTAATCTGTTGAAATGTGTTGAATACGATGTTATCTGACACTCTGAATGAGTCAAAGGCATGAGTTCATTTTGGAGATTATAAAGCAAATTATATGTCATATTAATCCCATACGAGATCATAAACAAATGTCCGACTAGGTAAATATATATTTGTAGTAACACAAATGTTCATTTGTATGCTTCTTTTGGTATCTCTATACTGGATTTTGTTGAATGTGCCGCTTCTCCCTAAGGTATCAACTCTCCATGTACAATCTTGGTTACGAACCATCATTACACCTATATTGTTTTTAGTCCTGTAAATTCTCTACTACAAACTTGAGTTTTGCATAAAAGTCTACTTTTTAACTTTGTATTTAGATATTATATTGCATTTAATATTGCATAGTGTGACGTAGATTTGTATTTGAAACTATTATTAATGTGTTGAAATATGTTGAATATGTTATCTGACAGTCCAAATGACCAAGCATAGGAGTCTCAATGCCCGGTCAGTGAGTCCAGGGCGAAGCACCCTGTTATCTGGTGCTCTTACCTACATACATTTCTATATTTTATACTCTATTGCTCCTCAAGATAATAAAGGAATTTCCCTCCTTACTTGTGGTAGTAGCTATTAGCTAATACATTGCTAGTGTACCACGTAAATTTGTGTTTTGATTTTCTTGCTTGATTCGTTTCTTGTTGATTGTTTCTATCACAACATAATGGATAGAGTGTCAAGTTTAGGAATGAGCACATAAAGTTTATTTACAAAATTGAGGAAACAAAGAAAAGAATTATGGAAGTACAAGACAAGAATGAAACCAAGATCTTGAAAGTTTGTGAATTGAGTAAAGTTTTTATGAGATGAAAATGAAAGTGCATATTGTTAGTGTGTTATTTGGTATGACAGAGTATTGCGAACGCTATGCGAAAAGGGAAAATGTGGTGAATTCAGCTGCAGAAGATGAGAGTGAAGAAGATGTAAGTGATGATGAAAGTGATTCAAGTGACAATGATATTGCTGGTCATGTTGATCTCTAAAGGCCTTACTAGATTCACAGCATCTCTCATTCAGACCAAAAAAGAAGAAAAAACATGGAATGATATGTTCCATTACATGGCTTGTTTGTAATGAGAAGATATTGCTGTTTGTTTTGTCAAGTTACAATTAGGCTGTAAAATAATGAATGGTTTTCATGTTTTGGGGGTAAGTGGAAGTACACACTTAGATGATGCTGAAATTGCTTACTCTGGTTTGTTTGTTAAATTAATGTCATGATCTCTGCTCGCTATTCGGAGGTTTGAATCCTTCCATCCTATAGTTTACATGTTATATGTGTAATAATAGTATATCTAGATTATAAGATATATGGAAAAGTATTCTACTAAAGATGCCCTTTTAAACTACCTTATGCCCTTTTGAATATAAATGTGTTTTCTGCCTCATGGAGGATAAACTTTTGAAGTTGAATCAATTAAAATTCTTAACTTTTACAAGTGAATAAATTTAAATCATCTATTAAAATGTTGTTTTCAACCAAGTAATGCATATTATTAGAGAGAAATGCTAGAATGATTGGAAAGTAGTTTTTTTCCCCTCTATTTTAGATAATTTTTCTTGGACAATAATTTTGTTGAGGTGATTTTAAATTATTTCAAATGGAGTTAAAAGTAAAAATAGATGTGAATCACTATCCAATAATCTAACTTGATTAACTTAAGTTTAAATTCTTAGTTGAGACAATTATTAGTATTGGGTTTTAGTTTATTCAACTTGTTTTGTGAAAAAATGAAAACGTTTACTACAATACCATTTAAATTATACAAAAACCCCTAGATCTTAAGTTAAATTTCTAAGATTGCCCTAAACTTGGGAAATTTATACGGATGACCCAAAAATTGGGTCCAAAATGTCAAATGACAATTTTTTAAAAAATAATGTCAATTGACCTTTTGCTGACGTCATCGCCATACCAAATTATTTAATTTGCCCTTACTTCGTCTTCTTACTTTTTTACTGAGAAAACCCACCAAAACTAAACTATTATTCATTCAAATTTTCTAAGGCTAACGGCTTCGTATTGCTCATAAACGAAAAAAAACTATTTCCGACTTGCAAACGATTCTACTTCCGGCTTTCAATCGAATCTTATCGGTAATCTTTCTTTCAATATGGTTTTTTTTGTTTGTTTTTTTGGTTTTGGATGTGTTCTGTGGTTGAAGACGAGTAGAAAGAGTTTGTGAGCGAGATAAGTGAGAGTGAAATCGGTAGAGCGACACCGGAGAGATAAGTGAACCTATGGTTTTTTTATTTGTTTTTCGATGTGTTATGTGGTTGAAGATGAGTAAAAAGAGAGAATGTGAGAGAGATAAGGGAGAGCAACACCGGAGATAGCGACATCGGAGAGAGTGACACCAGCGAGAGCGATTCTAGAGAGATCGATTCTAGCGAGAGCCATTCTAGTGAGATTTAAACAGAATGTTGTTTTATATATTTTTTTTTCTGAAGGAGTTTACTGATTGAATTTTTTAATAAATGCAGGAGTGATTTAAGATGGCTACATGTTTCAGAATAGCTGAAGTTGACAGATTTTCCGGTCAAGTAACCAGCTTAACTCACATTGCCAATGCAAACAAGATTGTCAAAGAGAAGCTCACACCAACGTAGTTGGCCATGTTCAAGAGAACAATTTTTGGGCAATTTGTTGACGTTGATATAGTGTTCAATAGCCCAATTGTCCATCACATGTTGCTCAGAGAAATGAAAGGACAAAATTAGACTCAATGACATTCGCTGTCTGTGGGAAGGTTGTCACCTTTTCGAAGGATGACTTTTTGGTGATGACTGGTTTGTGGCAATCCCCATCACGAATTGATCGGAACCAACAGTCCTCATATGAACTTGCCATCAAGTATTTTGGTAATCGAGTAAAGAAGGACACTTTACACCTCCGTGAACTCAAAGAAAAATACAAGGACTTAGAGTTTGAAAACGATGATGATGCTGTGAAGATCAGCCTAGTTTACTATACTGAGGTTGCAATGATGGGGAAAAACAAGCAGAAAAATGCAGTCGACCTCAAACGTTTCAAGGACGTTCAAAGCTTGGAGTACTACAATAGTATTGATTGGGGTACCATTATTTGGGAGAGGACATTGGATGCCCTAAAGACTGCCTTGAATGATAAGAGCAGTCTATACAAGACGAGGGTCAAATCAAATAAAAACTACGCTGTGAAGTACTTCTTACGTGGATTTCCACAAGCGTTCCAGGTAAATTTGATTAACATAATAATCGTGTTGTTTGATCTAACATTACTATTGTTCTTAATATATTTTAAATTTTATTTAGGTATGGACGTACGAGATCCTAGCTTCATCGATAGCTGGGAACATTGTGGAGCGAAGGAGCAAGGTTGCTTTGCCCCGCATATTACGATGGTCATGCTCCCACTCAGTGTCCTTCAAAGTACTCGAGAGAGAGATATTCGAGTCTAACAATGTAAGTTTACTCTATGCATAACATGTTTATCTAGTTGTTAAATTGACACTAACCAGTTTACTGGGTTGTTAATGCAGATAAAGGTTAAAGAGGGCATTGTGATGTCAAATGCTGAAAGGAAGTTTCGAGATACCCAGTGAAACGACGACCTATATTTGAGTTAGGTGTAGATGATGATAGTTCTGAAAATGGCTAAGGTCAACGAGTGAGGGGGGGAAGTCCCGAGAGTGAAAGTGATGGTGATGACCATCGTGGAGATGCCAATGATGAGGTTGTCAAGGTAGAGGGAGGGGATGATCTCGAGCATTCTGAGCACGAGGATGCTGAATATGGAAGGGTGGAATGAGGGACATACACACGTAGTGATGATATGTTTGATGATATGATGGGGGACGTACGCGAGGAGGACGAGTTGAATCAAATTGATGTCTTTCATGCGAATTCTGGCACAGAGCGTTCTGTGGATGAGGAGTGTCCTGAGTGTGCTGCCCGCCGCAGGGAGGGAGCCAATGCAGACGAGTCTACTTATTCATACCTGCGGTCCATTGACAGCGCACTATCGAGGTTGGATGACCGTATATCGGGTTTAGATAGTCGTGTCTCCAGTATGGAGGAAAACATGACTGACATAAAAGGGCAATTGTCGGCCATCCTTTCATTGTTGTAGTCTATGCACAAGGTTTGCATCCTTTTATTTCTTTATGTGTTTAGCTTTTACGTGTTCGTGAACTCACCATTTTCCTTTACTAATTGAAGGGTTCCACGGTGAATGAGGAGACGACCAGGTCACCCATCCCATCTCAGGAGCCTGATACGACTGTGATTGCCTTTGACACTTTCATCCCCATCCCCCCTCTACAGCCCGATACCACCCCTTCACCTACTCCCAACCCCCCCTGTATTGCCCGATACCACCATTACCACGACATCATCGATTGACGTCGAACTTATACAGGCCGACGTCCCAGAGATAGAGCCCGACATGTCTGCCTTACTCACCATGCCACCTACAAAGGTTGACATGTCTGGCATCCCAAAGGCAGACACTTCTAGGATTGTTCTGACCACAGAAGGAGTTCCACTGGTGAGTAATTTATTGATAAGTAATCTTTGTTTATATTTTTATATTTCTTGATGAGTAACGTTTTGTTATCTGTTTATGTAGGATTCTCGAAGAATTAGTCGTAAGAGAAAACCGGTTGATAAATATACACCCCTAGCCCAAGTAAAGAAGAAAAATGTGGCTAAACATCCTCTCCCATATGTAGCTACGTCAACATCCAGATCGATCTTCACATATAAAGTAGCACACGCCATTCCACACAATATCATGACAGAAATGATGGGTTGGATCTCGGACGACAATACAAACAACGAGGTTTGAGAGAACTCATTCAAACCACTCAACAAGTAATTCTTCAAAGAATTGATTACCCCGAATTCGTTGGTCGAGTGCGATGTAAGTGTCCTAGTCTTTACGTCTTTACATGTTGGCTATCGTATAATTTTACTGACATATTCTTTTTTCGTGCCGACCATAAACACTTTATTTTATTTTATGAAAAATAAATTTTATACCCGGCCCGACATGTGCATGCATAAGTTCACCATCTTGCCAATTAGTGTAACGGTAAATTTTGATATTTCGTTTCTTAACTTCTCATTTCGTTAAGTTTCCTAGTCTTTACTTCTTTACTTAACTTCTCATTTTATTTGACAGAGTCTCCTCAATGCTCGTGGCGGGGTATTTAAAAGAATAAAGAATAAGCCACTTCTGGAGGCTGCCCTAGCTTGGGAAGATGAAGACACGTATAAGGACTACGTCACCGGTAAATTCAATATCAAATGGGCAGATGTGGATTTCGTTTACACGACGATGAATATCAGTGACCACTGGATGGTCCTTGCCATGGACATTAATAGAGGTCACATATTCGTGTTCGATTCACTTCTGTCATACACACCAATGATAAAGCTGGTGAATTGGCTAGAGCCATTGACGGTCACAGTACCATCCCTACTTCACTACTGTGATGTGGATCGATCGAAGCCGGACCTGTCCACAACCCGTTGGAAAATCTTGCGACCTAAGAACGTCGACATACAACACGAGTCGCTTGATTGTGGCATCTTCGCAATAAAACTTCTGGAACACCTGGTGACTGGTGCCGATCCATCCGTAATCACTCAGGAGAAGATGAGTGAATATATGATGCAATTAGCATGCCAGCTATGGGTAAACACTCCATATTTTTTTTATATATGTAGAACATTGTATTTTTTATTCTTTGTAAAAACATTCATTTATTTTTTATGTATGTAAAAACATTCATTTATTTTTTATGTATGTAAAAACATTCATTGTATAATTATTTTTTTTTATGAAAGTTCAAAGTTCAAATTTCAAAGTTCAAAGTTCAAAGCTCAAAGCTCAAAGTTCAGAATCAGAATTTTATCAAAACATGCATTTTTTTATGTATAATGAAGCTACTGCTCTTTTCATTGTATAATTGAAATTTATCAGTATCAGAACAGAGCACATCCAAAACCAATTATACAACACATTCAATTGAAAGAACATTCATCGTATAATCTTTGTTTGTTATCCATTTTGTTTCAAGTATGTATTCTATAAAAACATTCATTGTATAATTGGTTTTGGATGTGTTCTGCTATTGCTCTTATCAGTATCAGAATTTTATTAGAACATGTAAGTTCAAAGTTCAAAGTTCAACATCAGAATTTTATCAGAACATGCATAATTGAGCTTAGAACATTATATGGTTCAAGGTTCAAAGTTCAAAGATTGAGAGAGCGAGATGTTGAGAGAGAGCGAGATTGTAAGATAGAGCGAGATTGACAAAGCGAGATGTTCAGAGAGAGTGAGATTGAGAGAGTATTTGTTATCCATTTTGTTACAAGTATGAGGATTGAGAGAGTATGAAGTCATTGTTCTTACACGTATGAAGATTGAGATAGTATTTGTTATCCATTTTGTTTCAAGTATGAAGATTGAGAGAGTATGAAGTCATTGTTTTTTGTTACACGTATGAAGATTGAGAGAGTATTTATTATCCACTTTTGTTACAAGTATGAAGATTGATAGAGTATGAAGTTATCCATTTTTGTTACAAGTATGAAGACGGAGAGAGTATGACGATGGAGAGAGTATGAAGATTGAGAGAGTATGAATATTGCTATTATATAAATACTCCAGCTTGTTATTGTTTTTTTGTTTACAAGATGAAAGTATGAAGTATCAAGTGTTACAAGTATGAAGTATGAAAAAAAATGAAGTATATTACAAGTATGAAAAAATATGAAGTATGTTACAAGTATGAAAAAGTATGAAGTATGTTACAAGTATGACATATGAAAAAATGGTCAATGGTATTTATAACTAAACTGGATGAGGGGTGTTTGTGTCTCGGTCTCTGGCATTTTTGGCACGTCGCACAGTTGTAAGCGGTTCAGTACAATTTTGGCAGTTATGTCCATAATTACCACACCGACCACACTTCATTTGTCTGCGAAATTCTCCTCTAGATGGTATTCTTCTCACTCTCCGTCGTCCAGCTTGTGGCACAAACTTCGGAGGAAGGATAATCTTTTCTACGTATCCAGAAGGTCTTTTCCATTCAGATATGTGGCCAAGTGGATTTATAGGCTCTGCATACGCAGTCATTAGAGAGTCAACTGTATAAAATCGACTGCAAAGACCGTGGATGGGTATATTTCTTTCCTTGATAGCAACAATTGCATGAGAACACGGGATACCAAGTGATTCGAATTCCTTACACGTGCATTCCTTCGTGTGAAGATTGACAATACCATCCAATCGATTATCTCGCACGTGTACCCGATAACAATCAATAGGCTCCACTCGCTATCGTCTGCCCTTATCAGCTTCACTTGCCAATCGGGTTTCACAGTAGTCAGAGTGCCATGCCGTTCGAGATGCCCAGTAATTCCTCCGTTCGTAGAACCACGGTTGGAACATTCCTCTAACATGTTCAATCAAGCATACTATGGGCATTAATCGATACTCTTTAGTTAAGGAATTGAAACACTCTGCACTATTGGATGTCATGTTATCATATCTTCGTTCTGTTTGATAAATCCATGCCCACCTTTGAAGACCGATGTCTTTTAAATATTTCGTGACAGCACCATCTTTAAAACTGCGGAGTTCGTCCCATTTTGTCTAGAACTCTGTCATGCGAAATGCTCTTGCTGCATCTCTAAATATCCCAACAATCATGCTATTCTTAAAGTTTGTAACAAGATTCTGTTCTATATGCCATGTGCACAATCCATGAAATGTTGTGGGAAAAAATGCACGAATAATATTGCCGATAGATACTATCCGATCAGACACAAACATCAAATTATCGGGTTCTCCGATACTGCATTTCAAGTTTGACATAAACTATTTCCATGATCGATCAGTTTCATTGTCCACTATTGCATATGCTAGTGGGTATAACTGATTGTTCCCATCCATAGAAACCGCAACCAACATGGTGCCTTTGTATTTTCCTTTCAAGTGCGATCCATCAACAATAATACAAGGCTGACAGCTTGCAAAACCTCTAATACAAGGCCCTAATGCCATAAACATATACTTGAAATGCACTTCATCTTCAAGTTCGATCTCAAAGACTGTACCCGGATTCTCTATTTTTAGTGCTTCTCTATAGGCATGTAGTATGGAGTATGAGTATTCTAGAGTACCTCTAGTGAGATCATACGCGGCTTCCCTTGCATGCCACGCTTTATCATAACTTATATTCACGTCATAATCTCTCCTCATATCCTCAACGATATGACAAGGTTTATAAACACGTCCTATGCCCGTAAACTTATCTTTGATGAGTTGACCAACAACCGTAGCAGTGTCTTGTCTATGGTCGTGATTCAAAATTCCTATGGAACATGTGTGCGAACTGCAGTACTTTGTGATCTTGAATATATCAGACCCTTCTATTTTGACTGCACGAAGGCTCCACTTACATGTCTCCCCAATGCATTTGACAGTGAACAGAGACTTGGTTGATTTCCTGACCTTAAATTCAAAATTTCTGTTGATGGACAGAATAGACAATCTCATTTTCAAATCCTTTTTGCTCAAAAATAGTTGACCAACTTCAACATCCTCTATCCCAGATGAAGAGGTGCCAGGCATAATCAAATCTGTCCTATGACTTGAAGACACAGATGGTGGAACCATTGAAGCTGCTGTAGAACGACACACATCTCCATGATCACGATCCATTTCATTCAATCCTGTTGGTTGCTCATTCACATCCACATCCACTAAAGAACCACAATCCATATAATCGAATGTTGATGGTACAATGTTGGTAGACAGTGGAATATCAGTATTGGTAGACAATGGAATATCATCCTCTTCCCCATGAAACTGATATGCTTCCTCGTATTGTTTGTCCACAGTCGTATCGTCATGACTCACATCTCCAAACCCCATTCCATCCCTTTCGTCCTGTTTAGACTTCAACGTTACAGCTATCTAAAGTCTACTAACCTCTTATCGCAAAAGAAAGAACTCAAGATCATCATCATCCATTATGCATTATGGAGGGGATTCAAATTCAAGATTATATTTAACTTTCAGGATAAGATCAAACTCTGAAGAACTGATTTTTGTAGCCCTGTAAATGCAAGATTTAAGTTCTTCATAATTCACTGTAGGGGGCACAACGATTCCTTTCAATTGTCCCTAAATATACGAACCTTCATTCTCATCCCAAGCACCTCCAAATCGAATAAATAGACACTTTCCTGTCATCTTACAAAGCAAGAGAATATTTGTCATTAAGCTGTACAAGAAATTGAAGTGTACTCTCGCTCTCTCAATCTTGCTCTCGCTCTCTCTCTTACTCTTTCTCTTTCTTACTTTCTCCCAATACAAAATTTCGTAATGCTACCCTTCCAGAAAGTAACACATCAAAAATAATTAAACAAGCTCAAAATAATGTTTCACCTTTCTGAAAAAGCTGTTCTGTTCCTTGCTGAGAAACCTTGTCTTGGAAATCCCCGTTCGAAAAATCTCCGTTCAACAAAATACCGTTGAAAACCAGAGAAGTAATCAACTTTGAAATGAAGTTTAGAGTTGAAATCACCATTGTATTGTGTTTAGGTATTATTGATTTGATTTGAGGCTTCCGTCATGACATTTTGTCTAGTACACTGACGAGCAATCACATCAACTAGGGAATTTCAAGCGAGAGCAAGAGCGAGAGTGTGTCATCAGACAATAGCGAGATTTACCTCGTGAGACCGGTGTAAGGGCAAATTAAGTAATTTGGTATGACGATGATGTCAGCAGAGGGTCAATTGACATTATTTTTTAAAAAAGGGTCATTTGACATTTTGAGCCCAATTTTTGGGTCATCCGTACAAAATTTCCCCTAAACTTCCGCAAATTTCAATCTTACCCTTCAACTTTAATTTTGATTTAAAATAAAGACAGATAAGTGAAGTGGCAACGACATATAAAATAATATCATAGCATATGCACAAATTTTAGTTATCCCTTGAACCTTGGGATATATTTCAATTATGCCTTTAAATTTTCAATTTGTATGCAATAGATATACATTTAATTTTTTTTTGAAAAAAAAAACTAAAAAAATTAAATGTTCTATTATACATTAGTTTTAATTTTATATGAAATCTTATGAATCTATTGAACATTGTTAAAGTTCAAAATTCTAGTCAATAAAATTGAAAGTTTTGGGATTTATAAAAAATTATTTAAACTACTACATATTCAATAAAAATGTAAAAATTGAAGGACTTAATTTATAGGTTTTTTTTTTTTACCATACATGGGATTAAACTTATATTGTTTCCTTCATATAATTATAAGTTTAAATATATTGATATATTATGTTAAGTAATACTTATCACCATTATAGAATTATCCACTCAAGTATATAAATAAAAAATTTAAAAAATTTTAAGCTTTTTTTTCTATTACATTATCTAAAATATTTTAGATACTAAATTATAGTCAATATATACCCCAACATCAAAAATAAGAAAAAGAACACAAAAATAGAATAAGAATGCGTACGGGGAGCATCGAACACAGGAGGACATTGAAATAGCATTATATAACATTTATAGAGAAATTGTATTTTCACTTTATTAAACTAGCATGTTTTTTAAAATTCATAAAAATAGTTTTTCTCGATCCATTTTGGATGAGATCGACCCGAGAATTAGTTAAAATATCAATTTTTTTTTAAACTTATTGATTGTGTAAAGTTAGTTTTTCTCAATCCATTCGGATGAGATCGACCATCGAGAATTAGTTAAAAAATCAAATTTGTTCTAAATTGTTTTGGGCCTTCTCGATACATCTCGCCCATTATACACCGAGATTTGCTAATTTTTTTTTATGTAATCTTCCCAAATCTTATACCAAATTTTATATTATTTTCAATTTTCTCCAAATTCGCTTATGTTTACTAAAATATTATAACAAACTATTACATAGTTTTTTAAATCTTTAGTATAATTTATTTTTTTACAGTTATATAAATTTTTAAAATTCCAAATGAGTTTTCCAATTGCTAAAATAGATTTTTCAAATTGATTCAACATTTTTAAACTTTGGGAAAGATCAATTTTTTTTGAAAAAATGGATAAGATTCGGGATATATATAAAATATCGGTGTTAATCTTACTCGAGATTCCATCGAGAAATCTCAAATATATGAATTTTGAGATTTCACTGAGAAAACTCAAATATATAGAATATCGATGTTATTTTGTCTGGGATTAACACCTAGATGCACATAATCTCGACGTATAATCTGGCGAGATGTACTAAGAAAGCCCTAAACAATCGATAATTTGGAAAAATTATTTTTACGAGTTTTCAAAAAATATGCTAGTTTTGTAAGGTAAAAACTTAAACGTGGTATTGCTAAAAATTTCCTTGTTTATAATTCGAGGCAAAGAAAAAACACACAAAATTGCGAAGGTCTGATTCGGATGTGGGTTGCATGCATGCAAGGTATCACAGTTGTACTTCTCCAACCGTACGACACCATGATTCACACGTGATCATGGTCAACCTGAAGAGAAACTCAAGTCCCAATTCACTTTTTGCTTGACTCTTTAAAGCTTCGTCGGACCTTAGGCAAAATTTTTTCATCCTCAACCGAATTGAACTCATGTGAAACTGAACTTCATTTGGTCATACATGTTACTCGTACGTGTATTTTCCCTCATGAGTGACTTTAGCCGACTTGCCTCTACTCTAGGCCAAGTCCTAAGGCTCGACCTTGCCCTTATGTGAGGCTAAAGTCAACATAATGCAACGTCGCATCTCTCTTCATTATCTTGGTTCCCAGCAACATGTCCCCAATACTTCTACATCGCTTCAGAAAATCACCTGGATGAGTTCGAACCCTTTATTGGGCCAAAATAAGCTTATAAAACTTTACCAAGGTTTAGTGATTCAGACACTTATCAGGGCTTTTTAGGACATAAAAATGCTTATCGGGTTCTACTGGCCTACTTCGATGCCTACTAGGCTTCTACCGGCCTAATGGTCGGCTACCGAGTTTTATTGAGCCATTACAATGCTTACTATTCAATCGGAGAACCGATGTCATTAATTTGACTCCAAACCGAAACAGAAGAAAATTGTAGATATCGGACTACTCCTATTACTACTTTAGGTCGATTTTTATCAGGCCATTACAAGTCTGAGTCGATCTGCAGGAAAGCGCGATTTAATTTGTTAAGTTAATTTTCTAACTAGAGTGGTAAATGGAGGGTTTTGTGTGGAAGAGATATATGCGTGAAATTAAAATAAAAAAGTAAATGTAATCTAGAATAGGAATCTATCTAATTTCTAGAGCAAGAGAGAATTTCCTATGCAATTTCTTTCATTATGCATCAATTAATTACACTGAATCTCAACCCCTCAACCTATTGGAAAGTCTAATAGCCCAATTAGCTAAATTCGATATTAAACCAAATTAGCCCTAATTCAATTTACAACGCTTCATTCTTAGCAACATACAAGTTAAAATTGAATTGCATTATGAAAGGTTCAATTGTTGAGACATACTACAAGCTAGAAAAACCATATCTTATAGCATAATTTATTGGAAAAAATTATATTAGGACATACATGCATTTGGTCTGAAAAAGTACTTTACACATGCGATCCTAATATGTGTAACTAAATCAATCAACATATACATAGACTATGACAATTTTGCAAACAAAAATTTTAATGAACTAATTTGTCAGATCAATTTATAAAAATTCGATTAAGATTCAATTAAATATCCCAAAAAGTTCACAACAATTCAGTTAAATTAATTAGAAAACTTTCAAGAAATTAAACATAGGGCTCTTGCTCAAAAGAAATTAGATAGGAGTTAACTCTTAATTCATAGACAAATCCGAAATATACATCCAATCTGTCGATTACAACCCAAAACAAAAAGAAAAACTAGCCTAAAGATACTAAAATCTGAAGGAAAATGAAGAAGAATGAAGTCTAATTTCGGCCTCCATCAGTTCGGCCTCCAAAATTTAGTATATTTCGACCTAAAACCGAAGAGAGGTATTTATAGAAATGTTCGCAGTATTGCAATGCTAGAAACAACATTACAACACATCGAGTTCTACAGCAAAAATGAGCATTCTATCTTCAACTCGATACTTGATGTACGATGGCCTTACTTGATGGCTTTTACTCGATGCATTACTCGATGATTGATTATACTCGATTACTCGACAACCTTACTTGCTGGTACTCGATGGTACTCGATTATACTAGATGGCAATTTACTCGATTACTCGATGGTTGATTATACTCGATTATACTTGATGCCATTAATAAAAATATAGAATACTTGATGGTACTTAATGACATTTTGGTAATTTCAACTCCTTTAAAACCCATATGCTTAAATCAACTCCAAATTGCTTCAAATTAACTCCGTTCTTCACCAAATGATCAATTCTACCTCTTGATTGGTCGGTACCTACAAAATAGGGAAACAAACATGTAAAATCTGATAACAAGCCTGAATTAAGTTAAGAATAATAACTCTTTTTAAGAGCTATCACTTACTAGGACAATTGGGCAAGTATGAGGCCCAACCGAGAACTATCGAGTCCCACTCATGCTTTAAGATGTCATCCCGAGTGTCGGGATGTCATGAGCTTTTCCTCTCCTACTCAGGAACACTTATCGAGAACCATCGTAAACCAACCCATGGGTAACTATCCAACCCGGGGCTTCTCGGACATCCATCCATCTGGACATATCGAAACTTAAACCCTTATGAGTCCTTGTTGAATCAAAACGACATACTGGTAACTACTTTGAACTTCCGATCCATGGGAAGGAGCGCAATGTTGATACACCCATGTTGTTCAACACTATCCATGAGATCCCATTCCTGATGGAAGACGTCCAAGACACTTGTCTTGTATCGCTCACCCACACATGACACACACATGTGCCATGGAGTAGCTCACTTAGGTCACAGGGCCCAGGGATGGTGGAGAGCTGACACCATGCCTCCCCCTATAGTGCATTCTGAACATTTTCCTCTTTACCACCCATGCATATGAAATGCGGCGAACGATCACTCGCCAATGTAAAGCCCCTTTTGAACTTCGATTGACATGAAATTTGACGTGCTTGCATATCTTATCAATATGCATTTAACTTTGAGCCGCTGATCCAAACTCGCGACGGAACTGCACCTTCCGAGGTCATGGCCCAAGGCTCCACCTAGCCTTCATTGAGCTTGTCACTGACACCACCGATGATATGGTTGCTTGTCTTTCTACTAAAGGTTCAACACAACATGCTTGCCCACTTATATTACTGTGTCGGTTGATGCACCGTCCTCTTCGATTGCATCATGACACTTCTCTTAGCCCTCTGTCTTTTCCAGATGTGTCGATACTCATGTGTCATCACTGCACTGTCTGCCCAAGTGAATATTGTGACACAAGACGCCCTCTTGTACTAACGATCCACGCATCAATTATAAAAAATGATATGAATTTAATTAAATATTACAATAATTAATATTAAAATTACAAAAAAACTCGATAATTGGAGTGGAGAATGTGCCCCCAAATTCCTATGTGGATCTGCCGTTGCATAGTGGGCCCATTAGTAGGAACAATATTTGAAACCATCAACGAAAAGATTGAATGAATTTAACCAAAAATATCGCTTAAGAATTTCGCCTTACTCCTCATATGTAACTCACTTGCATGATCTTACTTATTATGCCCGCCAACTAACATTGCTTGTCGTGCCTCCCAACTAAAATTGAAATGAAGTCGAAGATATATTGATTAATTGAGCTAATACTAACTTCTAAATCTTTTCAAAACTCTTTGTTTTATTTTAATTGGCCTTAATGGAGATATAATTGCACTTCATATATGTAGTTTCTAAATAAAGAGGGAGATAGTAAGGTTTAAAATTTCGACATGGATGAAAATCTCAAAGTCTCAATTTTACATAAATGTTGATTGAAATATCAATAAAATGTTGATGTCAATAGATAATAGAAAAATTATTTAAAAAATGTTCAAAAGAAGACATCTAAGAGTCTGTTTGGATTAACTTTAAAAAAAAAAACATTTTTTTTTAAATTCATTCTTATTTAAACACTTTTGATAAAATCTGATTAAAATACACTTGAAAAACTATTTTGAGTGGTTGTCAAACACTTCAATTTTTTTTTAAAATGACTTATTTTTTTACATTAAGCATTTGAAAATGTATTCCAAACATACCATAAATCAATAAAAACACATTTTACGCTTTTTAAACAAGTTAACATATTGATCTTTTATATTATGTTTACATTAGTGATATTTTGTTGTTTATTTTGATGTTTCATGAAATTTTTTTATAATAAAATGAAAATGTTGATTCATCTCTCATATTGATATCGAATCAACCAAACGTGAAAACATTGATGAGAGATATCGACGGAACCATGTATAAAAAGAAAAAAAAATAAACTCTAATATGAAAATCTGACGAGAATTTATATAAAATACTCAATTTATCGATAAAAGTTTGGATGGTTCTGAAATCAACTTTGACTACGGAACAGCATGAACACCAAGATACAATATTTTAATATATAATGTCATTATGAAATAAGCATGAAACCAGAAAAAGTTTCCAAAAAAGAAAAGGAATGAACACTAAAAAGACCAGATTGCAAGGCATTAAAGGTCACGTCCAAATCATTAAACTTCTATAGCATAATGATCTTTTCTTTCTCCAATGAATATATATAGACAAAAATAATTATTTCTTTGTAATAAGAAAGTTTGACCTATTAATTCTCACGAGATTTTTACCATCAAGTTCATAGAAAAGCCAAAAGTTCTGCCAAAGGTGGGGTGGACTAATTTAAGAATCCCGAGAAAGTAACCAAACCTTTTCAAATGGGTCAAATCCTCCCTCTCTAGTACACATTTTATTTTAATATCTTCATATTTTGAGCTTGCTTATGTACATTTGAATTAATCTCCAAGAATAATCTATCTAATCCTATGAAATTTATTAGAAATGCAAACAAAATTTCAGATTTATTAAAAAAGAGAATGATCATAGGTATATACGTGAGAACAATTATCTCCATAGGTACAAGGTCGTTTGAATGGTTCCAAAAGCAAGGTCACGAGGGTTTATGTTCAAAGTGGACAATATCATACCATTATAAGATAGGTAGAGATTTTGTTATTCTTATCAATTAGTATCAGAGTCATGGTCTGAATCTAGTTGAGTGGGTGAGATCTTTAGCGATTTCGAACAATAGTAGTGAGTCTTATGGACGAATTTCCAAATCAAATAAAAAGTGCTTGGAGCAACAAACAAGTAATAACTCTATCAAGCTCACTGGTAGAGGAGTAGATCTTTGTTCGAGAGGAGGATATTAAAGTGCGACAAGTGATCTGACACCAAGTGTATTTCACAGAAATGATTTGTGGTTGTGATCTATCTAGATTTTCAACTGGGCCTTGATAAGAGCAAGCTCTTGTAGATGATTTCAAAGCCATGAGAGTTTATGCCCAAAATAGATAATATCATATCATTGTGGAGAAGAGATGGATGGAGGTTTCTTTTTTCTTATCAAAATTTATGTGCCAAAAAAATGTGTAGGATATTAAATTCTAAGGAGATGGCCACCATAACTCATTTCTCCTCAGCCCTTCATTATATCTACCAACAAGACCATTCATGATAGTTCACAAATATTTTCTCAAACATGTCCGTTCTTCGGTGTTATGATATTGTCCACCTTAGAGTTAAAGTTAGTATAGTGCTTGACTTTTTAATTCTCCCAAATGATTCTGTACTAATATAGAGAGGTTCCTTTTTATACTTCCAAGTTCGAGATATTCTCTACTTCTAGCCGATGTGAGATTAAGTTTGTATTTTTTTACATCTTTTTTCATCTCCCACAAGGCAATAGAGACAAGAGTGTTACAGAAGGCGCATGGTGATGGGTGTTTGAATGGTCATAATCAAAGAGGGTATTCTTGAAGCCATGCGTGCAAGGAAAAGTCAGCAAAGACCCCACATATCACCCATTCTCTAATCCCTTAATTTTATTCCTTTGTCATATTGCTTGAGTTTTAGTGACATATCAATCAAAATTCTTCTGTTCTATACGATACTTTCAAGTCTCTGCTCTGCCCCCCTCTCTCTTTCTCTTGTCTGGTCACTCTCTTCTTTGCACCTATTCATTTTCTCTTCTCTCCAATAATCCCTTTAGGATAATTTCTTTGTTAGTTTTTGACTTTGTCTTATATCACATGGAAATCAAAGTAAAGAATTTTCACCAGCTGACTTTAGATTTCTTCTTCTCAGTTAATGATGTTGTCCAACTCCAAGTCACCATTAGTGAAAAGAATGTTGTGGTTAGCAGGCTATTAGACAGGGAAAAATCATCATTGAAGGTCGATATAATTTTTTTTGTTTCTGATAAATAAAGAGAACACAGGCTCCTGTGGGCAATCAAGTTTCTATTTTAATGGTGGACCTCTAAACTCACTCATTCCTCCATTTTCTTTACACATCCTCACCTTTTTCTACCATTCTTTTTCTAACCTCTAACCAAAATCTTTGACATACAAGGAAACGGGAAAAAGAAAAGGACTCAAATATCAGGTATTTGTTGAGAGCAGGTGAAAGAAAGCTGTACCTTGTGATAGTTTGGTAGAAAATGGGCCTTCAAATTGGGAGTTGTTTTGTTAAAATGTACGAAATTCCCAAGTCTCTTCATGCCCTTTTGGAGCTTTGGTTGTTACAATCACTGTAGGGCTCAACTGCCACCTTGATGGCCAATCTCAGCCTCACCCAACTTGGCTTTCACACTAAAAAAACCAATCAAATCCCAACCCTCTTCCTCTACTTCTGTGGAGAATAAACAATGGAAATCTGAAGATCCAATCTTCACCAGCCAAAGACTCTCTCAGCTTTTTAATGGCTTCCTTTATTTTCTGCATCAAATGGTAGGTAGGTAGGTACCATGCAACCTTCTTCAACTAAACATATTCTTTCTTTCCTCTCTTTCTTTTTCAGCTTTTTTTCACTCAAAAAGCATAAAGTTTCATCCATTACCTTAAAAAAGTAAAGTAGTGAGTGATTATTGAGTATATCTCCTGAGATGACAAGATTTTCAAATGAAATGAAGCAGAAAGATGGTTATCTAACATACCCATCTCCTCTTTCTCCTTTTGATGGTAGCACTGATCCAAAATCAAATGATTCTACACTATCATCATCATCTTCTTCTTCTTCTTTCAGCAGTATCAGCCCAATCCTCCTTCTAGTTATAGTAATTCTAGCAGTCATCTTCTTCATCTCTGGTTTACTCCATTTGCTCGTTCGATTTCTGCTAAAAAGATCTTCCCCATCAATCTACCAATCCAATCGATACCCAGAAAGGCCTGGATCTCACACACTCCAAAGACAGCTCCAGCAGCTCTTTCGTCTTCACGATTCAGGCCTCGACCAAAACTTCATCGACGCTTTGCCAGTGTTCTTCTACAAAGATATTATGGGTTTAAAAGAGCCCTTCGATTGCGCCGTTTGTCTCTACGAATTTTCCGATCAGGACAGGCTGAGATTGCTCCCTATCTGCAGCCATGCTTTTCATATAAATTGCATAGACACATGGCTACTCTCGAACTCCACATGTCCTCTCTGCAGAGCCACCCTCTTGGGCTCTAATTTCCCTTCCGAAAACCCTAATCTCAACGAGATTTTAGGGCAAGAAAGCGGTTCTCACAGACACCCAGAAAACCCAACTTCTGGAAATCATCAGAAACGAGTAACAACAATGGAGGAATCTACAGGGGAAATGAGAGTGTTGTCTGTGAGACTTGGCAAGTTCAAGAGAATAAATAGTGAAGAAGAAGAAGATGAAGAAGAAATAGAAGAGAAAGGAGAGAGCAGCAGCCAAAACAATTTAAACGCGAGAAGATGCTATTCAATGGGGACTTACCAATACGTTGTTGGAGATTCAGATTTACAGGTAATGAAGCAGAAATTAAACCCTGAAAATCTTCGAGGAAATGGGGATATGGAAGGGAAGAAAATCAGTGGGAGAAGTAAAGGGGAAAGTTTCTCGGTGTCGAAGATTTGGCAATGGTCGAAGAAGAGTGGATTGCAAATTCCTAGCAGCTCGAACAGTCAATGGAAGCCGGAATTCGTCTGAAATCTTCTTCAGTTTGATCGGAATCAATGGAGCTCCGGTTGTATCAGAGAAATGAGATCAAAATGATCGATGGGGGGGTTGTTGGTTTCTTCTATTTGATTGAATTCAGTTTTTCTGAAGAAGAGGATTTTTCAAATTGTGTGTGAAACTTGGAACAATGGAGAAGACGGTATCCAATTACTGGAGTTTTAGGTCTCTAGTATTAACAATGGCGAATGATGATTTGATCAAATATGAGTTCTATTTTTACAAAAATGTCGATGAATTTTTTGAAAAGCTTATATATTCAAATTAGTAAAAAACATATTCCTTTTTTTTAAACTGTTTATTATTTATATTAATTTACATAAACATAGCTTAAATGAGAAGAAGATGAATCGAGAGGAATGAAGGAGTTGTACCAAAAATTAAAATTTAAAACGTTTGATTTTTGTCTGATGAAGAATAAGAGGAAGAGGAACGAGTCCAAAACGAGAGAAATATAAGAGAATTTGGATTGCCTGCATGCTAGGGAGCGCTTTAACGAGAGGAAAGTACAAGAGGAAGGAGTCTAAAACAAGAGGAATGTGCGAGAATCTAGGATGCTTGTTTGATGTCGAGTGTTTTGGTTTTTAAACGGTCATTTCACATGTAGCTAACATCATCTAGAAGCCAATTTTTGAGTGTTTTTAAATGTGGACCAAATTCAAATTTGACCAATCCATACAAATTTTCCATATAATATTATCAACTTCAAGGTATCAGTTTTGATTCACCCGCCTATAAAAAAGAGACTAATAACGAGGGAGAGGATGATGAAAAGAGGAGAGGACTAGAATCGAAGATGAAAATAGAAATAAGTAATATTACATGTTATAAAAATAATATAAATAAGTTTTTCTTAACTAATATAAATGAGTTAAAAATACACTTTTGTTCTTAAAATTATATCTAATTAACATTTTAGTCTCCGAACTTTAATTGGTAATAATTTTATCTGTAGTTTCTAAATTTTATAGACGTGTTTGGAATGCCTAGTCTATGGGCTATAATAATTATAATAGTCTATGTGTTGGGTGCAAACTATTTTAATATGAGTTATATAGTTGTTGTAAACACTATAATACAAAAATAGGGAGGATGAGTAACAAATAGTAAATATTGCAACAAATAATTATTTGAAATAGTAATATTAATTGTAAGTTATAATAGTTAGAAAGAATAACTATTACATTTGGAGTTCCAAAAATAGAGTGGGCGATATAGCCGATTCCACCCTCTTGAAGTTGGGACCAAAATACCTCTAGTAACTAAAAATTTAAATCCTGTTTGATAATTATTTCTTTTTTTAAAATCAAATTTATTTTCTTTCCCTTTCTTATAATGGTTTGCACCATAAATACAATATTTGAATTCTTATCTAAATTTCAAATACAAAGCAAGCTTTTAAAAGTTTTTTTTTTTTTCAAAATTTAGCTTGGTTTTTAAACCATTAATAAAAAGTAGATGATAAATAAAGAAATTTGGAGATGGAACTAGTGTCTAAGTCTAGGCTTAATTTTCAAAAACCAAAAACAAAAAATGAAACCCCCATTTGGTAACCATTCATTTTTTGGTTTTTTATGTTTGAAAAGGTCAATAGACACTATTTCCACCACCAAATTTCTTTCCTTGTTATTTTTACCAACGATTTAAAAAACTAAGCCAATTTTTAAAAACTAGAAAAGAAATAACTTATACAAGCTTGCTTTTGTTTTTGAATTTGGCTAAGAATTCAGCCATTGTATTTTAAAAAGATGCAAATCATGGTAAGAAATGGAAAGAAAATAGACTTATTTCAAAAACCAAAACAAAAAACACGTGGTTATTAAACATGGTCTTAGTTTTCTAATTTTGACTTGGTTTTTAAATATCAACAAAAATTTGATAACAAAAGAAGAAATTTGGATGTGGACGTAGTATTTTGTATGCTTAATTTTCAAAAATAAGAAATAAAAAATCAAAATAGTTACCGAATGGTGCCTTAGTTTTTAGTTTTTGAAAATTGAGAATTTTATAAACACTTATTCTATCACTAAGGCTCTATTCGGTAACTATTTAATTTTTAATTATTTTTTTTTTAAAATTTAAGTCTATTTCATCCATATTTCTTATCATGGTTTGCATTTTTTTAAAGTATAATGGTTGAATTTTTAGCCAAAATCAAAAAACAAAAATAACTTTTTGAAAGTTAATGTTTTTAGTTCTTAAAATATGACTTCGTTTTTTAAACCATTAATAAGTAGAAATAGTATATATAGGCTTAATTTAAAAAAAATCAAAAATAAAATTATTACCAAACGGGGTCTTAGATCTCATTTGATGACCATTTGATTTTTTTTGTTTGACATTAAACTTATATCCTCTTAATTTCTTATAATGGTTTTCATCTTTCTAAAGTAAAAAAGTTGAATTATTAGACAAATTTAAAAAATAAAAACAAGTCTTAAAAAACTATTTTCTTTAATTTTTGGTTTGATTTTATAAAACATTGATAGAAAAGAGATAATAAAGTAAGAAATTTAGAGGTGAAATAAGTGTTTATATCCTTAAATTTCAAAAACAAAAAACCGATGGTAACCAAAGGAGACTTTAGTTTTTGTATTTTTTTTATAGTTTATAAACGAGTTTGATCCTTAAAAAGTCTATCGATCTACATATTAGAAATTTCATTAAATCTTAATAATATTTCTATAATAAAGAATAAATCTTAACACATTACTGTACATATCTAAAAATTTAGGAGTTAAATTTTTACCAACTAAAGGATGTAAGAATTAAATTGCTAATTCCATGAAAATTTACCTACAGTGGTATATTTATAATCTATAATATATTAAAAAGCAACTATTTTTTAAAAACTTTTTTAGACAATTAATACCCTTACTTTAATTTATACAACCACAAAAAATGCGATTAACATTAACTTTAGTAATTGTTTTATTATTTAACTTAAAAAATGTAACTTATTTATTTTTTTATTAATGTTTTTTTTTTTGGACATAATTGAAAAATTGTTAACCTACATTAAATAGATTCTAAAAAGACGTAAATTAAATGGTACTTTAAGCACGTAATAAAAGAGAAGTAATAAATATAACCACAAAATATGATTAGTTGTTTATATTAATTAATTCCGCAATAATTAGTTTATTACATTAATTATGTGGTGATATAAGTTAAAATCAATTTTTTAAATATAATAATAATTGATACAATTTCTGCTTTTTCATCTTTTACAATAATATATTAAAATATTACTTTTAATTATAATTAATTAGATAGTTCTAGTGATTTGAAATTTCAAGAGTTTTTGTAACGGTTTTTTTCACCATTTTTTATTTTCCAACTAAAACTCATTATTAGGTGATGTGAATGTGTAAATTGAGACGACTTGGCTTAAAATTCTATACAAACAAAAGTACATAAAAGAAGAAAGTCGTGCGCTTGCTTACTTCAATGACGATGGAAAGATTGAATAGAGATCTAGCATAGGTGGAAGATATATTTGAAACCTTTCACAAAAGAAACTCAAATATTTTTAATTACGGTAATTTTTCATTTTATCATACTCCAAAATTAGAAGAAAGAAAGGACTACATACAATGCATATGTTGAATCATACTCATATGCATATTTTTAATTTGTTTCATGAACTGTATGATGATATTATTATTATTTTTTAAAAAAATGATATAATTTTTTTATAATTGTCAAGTGAAAAAATGTAAATTTATTTTAAAGAATTTGTGTATAAACATATCTTATTTCTTATTATTATTATTATTATTATTTCTTTTTTTAAGAATATCTTGAATTTTATTTTTATTACTTTTTGTATATATATTTTTTACTTCAGGATATTCGAGTCTCCTTCCACTTCATAAATCTAAAATTTAAAATATTCAAATTCTATAAGAAATTGTTATTTATTATTTTTTCTTTTCCATATAATTACACATGAATTTTCATATTTTTATAATAATATTTTTTTTCATGGTGTTTTAAATATTTATACTTATGATTTATTTTTCACATGCTAAAGTAATCTTAGAATGTTTTTTCTATTATTTTCTAATATCAATAACAAAAACAAGAATATATTTTATAATTAATTTTATGTTAAACTATATTAGTTATTACTAACTACGTATTCTTTTTAAATAAATATAGTCCAATAAATAAGTTTTTTTAGTTCTTATAAAAAATATGTTGCTATTCTTTTTTTTTTTTTAAATATATTATTTGAAATCTGAAAAAAAATGTATGAACCATTTAAACGATAATTTAAAAATATAACTTATAACCTTAGCTGATTAAGAAGCTGAAAATGGGCAAATAAGTATTTATTATTAACTAATTAGTAAATTTTCATACAACTGTGATATTTAAACAAAAATAAATATAAAATATTTTCAAAATAATTTTTTCTACAAGATGTAAGTAAACTTAGTAAAGTTGTATATTGAAATTTTAATTTTATGTAATTATGGCACGTCCTTGGAAATTGAGCCTAACACATCTTTGTCTTGGCAAACGATGAACAAAATTAGTACCAAACACCAGATAACATTAGTTTGCATAACAAAAATTCCTACAAAAGGTCTTTGAAGCATGAAACTGAAGTAATCAAATTTATCGCGGAAGCGTTTGAACGCTGTGCATTTGGAATTCAATTTTGAAATGTATGAAATATAGAGAAGAAACAGATAGAATAAACATCGATATAAGCATACTACCGTGAAATAGAAAAGATTTCAAGAGAAACTTACCTTTGAAGACTTTTCCTCACGATAACTCCTCTCCAAATCCCGAACAACTTTGAGTTTGATCTCTCTCGAACAAACGAACATTGCTCTTCATTCCTTGAACTAAGCGTTCCTCACAATTCTCAAAGTGAGAATCAAGAATGATTTATGGGTTCATCTTATTAAAGTTTTAGTGAGGGAATTGATGTTTTCTTGAGAGAGTTCAAAAAGAAAGTATCAAGAAAAAGAGCAAAAACAACGTATTGCCTCTTCCTTCAAAATTGCATATGTCAAGTTATGCTAGAGAAGGAAGGGAGGAGTTATCAAAATAACTCCTCTAATTACACGATGAAATAGGAGTTTTTTTCTTAGTTTAAGTATATTAAAACCAGTTTTAGTATAACTAAATTAACACTTTATATTAAATCATATGTAATATAAATGTCATGTATTTGAATCATATCCAAATAATAATTTCTCACATAACCTATAGTTTTAATATGAATTATATTTAATTACATTCATTTTAACATATAGTTTGAATATGAATCATATTCATATAAACTTTATCCTATAATTTTATATGAATTATATTCATATAGTTAATATTTGATTCACATATTCAAATATTTATCTCTCCCATTAAACTTTATATTAAAATGTATACATATATATTATATTTATTACATCTCATACAATTAATTTTCTTTAATTAATTTGAACAATTCAAATTAATCCAGAATTAATTGGTTCTAATTTAACCCTTATTGAGCTAATAAGAGGACTTATGGGCTTACCGATTAGATACTCGAATGAAATGAGATTAATTAACTAAATTAATCAATATTCATTAACTATTGGTCATTCCATTAAAGACTAACAGTTGCATTATTCACACTATAGATTATTTCCGTGTCCATGGACATAACCAACTAATAGTAAGTTGACCGACCATTCACGAATTGCTCGTAACTACAACTGAGTCAAATTACCGTTTTACCTCTATAATTATATCTAACTCTTTAAGTACCATTGATCCTATTAATGAAAATTTAGTTACAATCGAACTATAAACTAGACCCCTCTTTGGCTAGTGAGGGGGTAAGGGCCCTCATTGTTCAAGACCCGAAATCAGTTTTTAAGGAAGCAATTCATCTACTTTCCCTATGGTTGGGAAGAAGTGAATTTCATCTTGTATAGTTGTGTTTTTAGCTCCTCACTCGAAAAAATCCCTAAAAGGGTAGGCATATTGAGTTGGCGAACCTAGCCACTCTCACCTATACAGATCAAAAGATTGCCCTCATAGGCAAGGAGTTCACAACTCACTTAGGATTAAGGTCAAGTTACCCATGATCATCTAGTGAAATGTAAGTCTTTTTAAGTAACGACGTTATAAAGAAAGACTAACAATTTCACGGTCCAATCTCATACAAACTCTTTGTATAGTATACTCCACATGTCTCCACATAAATGAACTAAGATCAAATCATTTGTAACACTTTACATCAGTTATAACAATTACAAAGTGGGTTGTATCCATAGTGTCATCAAGATAAGACACCCAACCTTATTCATATACTACATAACATTTAGGTTATTACTTGAACATAATCCTCTTGTATATCTACCACATACTGTTCAAGTTACATAAAATAACCTTGGACCTTTGTTTATTTGATTGAGTTAATGCACAAAATAAAATAATTTTTATTTATTAACAACAATTTAGTTATATAAGTTTACAAACTACAAGAACAAAGAGATTTAGGAAACCAATCCAACAGAAACATCATTTTGAAACAAAAGTATAAAATACCAACCCAAACACTTTCCATTTCCATTCAAATTCAACATCAAAATCTTGTATTGAAGACCAACGGGACGTTAAATCTAACAAATAAAGAAGTGAAATATGTAAGCACATGAGGATAACAGAATTAAACAAAACCAATCAAAGTAACTCAAACATAGCAAAACAAAAATAATCAAGAAAACCCGTCCAAGTAACTCAAACAAAACAAAACCTTCAGCAACGACCTTTTAATGACATATTAAAGGGACCGTCAAAGAACTATCCCTTAATACAATGTGGGTGGAGGATATAAATTCAAGAAAACTTGTTGGGACACTTTAATATGAAAACCATAAATGACATATTAAAAGCACAACCATCTTATTGAACGAACACCAAAATTATGTTCAACATTTCAAGAAAACTCATCAACATAGCAATGACCTCAAAGAACTATTCTAAATACAATGAGGGGAGGAGATGTTCAAAAGTACAACCATCTTGTATAACAAATATCAAAACCAAGCTTGACATTTGAAAATAAAGAAAAATCATCAACAAAGCAATGACCTCAAACAAAACAAAACAAAACTCATCAATAAAAAGCATGAAAGTAACTCAAACAAAACAAAATCTTGAGCAACGACCTTTTAATTCCATATTAAAGGAACCGTCAAATAATTATCAAACCACCACCTTAATTGAAATGGAACCAAAAATTAAAATCCATCAAACACCCACCTCTTCTTTCATAGAAACATTCCTTATTAACCAAAATTTTGCTTATAACCTTGTAAATACAAACAACTCAATGAAAACCATAAACAAACTTATCAACCCAAACAAGTAAGCTCATCAAAATTAATAAAAAAGACTAATGGATCCAAATTTATTTGGCAAAATGCCTAAACATATACCAAAAAAAAAAAATTATAAACATATAGACATAACAACTCAATTGAAACTATAAACAAAGTTATCAACCTAAGCAAGTAAGCCTATCAAAATTAAGAAAACGACTCATAGAACTAAATTCACTTGGAAAATGCATAGACGTAAAAAAAACTTATAATAATTAAACAAAAAAAACTCAACGTATTAAAAAAATAAAGTCAATAAGATATTAAAACTCTTGAACTAAGATGAATTATTCAATAAACACCTTAAACATCTCAATGTAAACAATTTATCAAAACTAAAAAAAAAAAAAAAAGATAACTCAATAGAAAGCTACTAAGTAATTCTATCAAACTAAAAAAGAAAACTAATAAAAACCATTTTCATTTGACAAAATATATAAATATAGACCAAAAAAAAAAAAAAAAAATTTATAAATGCATACAACTTAATGGAAACATACACAAGTTATCAACAAATTCACATGGAAAAAACTACCATAACTGCAGGATAGTTAGAGCATTCTAACACGTATTCTAATCTAACACTTTAGAAAAAACTAGAGCTTTAAGAATAATGTATTAAAATATTATATTTTAAAGGGAACATATCATGCTAGTTTGAACTCCGCTTACCTTATACTCCTAAAACAATTGCAAGATTTCCTAAACAACAAGAAATAGTTGTAGAGGTTAAACTTAGTCCAATAATCTTAATCAAACAACACTAATGTTTAGGAGAGATGTTCTTACCTTAACAACCTTAATAATTAGTTTAAACACTTCGAACTAATCTTGAACTACAAAAAGAGTTCCCAAGGGTTATAAACTACTTTATAGCACATTAATTGAACTCTTAAGGATCTTAACATATTTTTAACACCTAAAACATACCGAAAATGATTTGGGACCTAGTTGAAAAGTAACCGAAGAAGTTTGAAACGAATTTAAAGCTTCAAACATAAGCAAGTATTAGGAACAATTATAAAGCAATTAAAATAAATCACATATTTTTATTTAGCAGAAACAATTAAAATTATGCAAAACTAATTTAGTAAATTCTCAAGACACTCAATGACTAATCTAAGATACTTCAATCGATTTGAAACAGTTCAAAACATGTTAAGACCTATAGAACCTTAACTAAATATTTTGAAATTGTCCCAACCATAACAAACGAAGAATTCCAAGGACTTATAATCTAATTCGAACGCTTAAAATTATGAAATATAAAAGAGGAGCAATACCTCACCTAAAGGAATTTAAAGTTCATCCAAAAAGTTAAGAAACGATTTCAATTTCAACAATTCGTTTCTTGTCAGAAATTAAAAAAACCTCTAATGAAGTTCATCCAAAGAAGCCTATTCTCCCTTTTAGAAAGATGGTCCTCGAGCGTGAAAGTTAAGAGGGTGGGATCATTTGGAAGAGCAAGTGTTTTACTCGAACTTGTTGAGAATAATCCCAAAAGTATTGCATAAATCCAAACAGACATCTGATGACAGTGGCAAGTAAAAACCAAAAGCACCTAGAGACGAATGAAGTAGACATTTACCATTTAAGAAACATCAGTCCCATATTTGTAACTTGGTTGTTGGTCTTTCTTATGTTTGACTTCTACAGGATTTCTTCAGAAAAAATACATCAATTTTTCTTTAATAAAATTTAGTTCAATTCCAAAAGTAGAGATGAAAAATAGTAAAAAATAAAGGCAATATAATCCAACAACATAGACGAAAACAATGCAGCTTGCTATTGAAAAACCAATTGCAAGGAAAAGAGTTCAACCTCTCTACTCCTCTCTGTCATGTTCTTCCATTCCTTTTCTACTATCTTTACTACCTGAATGGAAAAAACAGTGGACAAATTAGACTAAAAAGCACATTAAATCCCCCATACTCAAACACAGAGAAATTCCAATTTGAAAGCTGTTAATCTGACCTCTAGAACACTTTTATTTTTAGTAAATAAGACATAATAAAAAACAAGGTTAGATTTTGAGCAAAATAGTGTGGGTTTTTCATATCATTGTTGAAAATTGTCCAAAGTTGCTAGAGAAAGACGATTGTCGTCGTAGAGAAGAAGAAAAAATGCATAAGTGTTGGGTTGTATGTTCTAAAATTCGCAGTTTGTAAAATTAAACATATTCTATCATCAACAAAGATGTTATTCAACATTTCTTCAATAAAGTTATTGAATCTATTAATTGCATTCATAAAGACTAAATCCAATAAACTAAGATTCATGACTATTATATGAGTACTTGAACTTTATGTAGAGACATAAAAATGGATCAAGTTTGAGTAAATAGCCAAAATGGTATATACTATATGATTAAGGTTGGGTACCTTATTCTGGTAACACTATTAGATACAACCTACTCTATAGCTGTTACAAGTTGTTGTAAAGATACTACAAATGAAGTGATCCAGATTCGTTCATGTATTGACATGAGAAGTGGGGGCTTCTTATTTAATGAGTTTGCATAAGATCAGATCAAGAAATAAGTCAATATTAATATATAATGATGTTTACTATTTAAGACTGACTATTTCGCTTAGATGACCTAGGTAACTCGATCTTAATCCTGAGCTAACTATGAACTCCTGTTTATTCAGAATTATCTTTAAATTTGCATGGGTGAGGGTTGGCTCAACGGAACCGGCTCAATAAGCCTCCCATTTCAGGGGTAAGATTGGGTAGATAGTTGGGGACAAAGGGTGCAAGACAGAATTCATGCCTGCCCGATTTAGGGATAGGAGAAAGGTTGTTCTCTTAAGTACTTAATCTAGGTCTTGAATAAGAGGCCCCACCCTCTCACTGGCCCGAGAGGGATCCGGTTTAGTGATTGGATCATAAAACAATTGTTCATTAAAGGATCAGTGGGAACTTAAGGAACAAGACATAATATCGGGGGGTAAAACAACATATTGACCCAGCCGTTATTACGAACAACCTATGAAGGGTCGACTTACTGGTTATGGTTATAACATGTGGACACAAATATATCTACAGTGGGGCGAGTGCAACTATCGAACTATGGTGGTCTAACTTGATAACAAGTACTGAGTAATCCGGTTTAAAGAGTTTTAGCTAAATAATCTTAATTGTTGGAGCTCATCTCTGTAGGTCCATAAGGTCCCTCTACTAGCTCGCAAAACATAAACACCTTGAATTATTAAATTGAGTGAATTTGGAATGATATCAATTTGTTTCAAATTGAAATTAGGGTTTTGAGTTTGAATAAATCCAATATCAAATTAGAATTTGTTTACTTATATTCGATATAATTAACATTTAATTTGCTGAAATTAACAAAATTGGAGAGTTTATAATGTTTAAATATTGATTTAAATATTAATTATATGAATAAGATTCATGTTGGAAATTAGATGTGTGATTAATGTGATATTTGATATTAAATTAAATAAATAATTAAATATATTTAATTAATTAAAAATAAAATTAATTTTATATTTTTACTTCAATTTTAGTAATTGAACTTAAGATTTTTTTTTAAAATTAATTCTGAATTAATTAAAGAAAAAAAATCAGAAAAATGGAAAATAGTTGATTTAGTGGAAACACCCCACTTTTTTTATAGTAGGAGGTGTTTCCTTCTAAATCAACACACAAATCCCACTTAAGCTTCAAGGTTGAGGTGGATTCTGCATTCTCCAAGATAGCCTGCATGTTGAGGATGATAAAAACTTGATCAATTTGACTGATGAAGGGGGTATTGATTGCTGAAAAACGTTTCAGCTGTATTCATCTTCTTCTTCACATAAACCCACAATTTTCTTTACCAAATTCACTCAAATTTGAGTTCCACCACTCAAATTCAAGGCTGAGAATAGTAGAGAAGATCTTTTGGTGGTTTACTGTCGATTTAAAGCTGATTTGGAGTGAAGAGTAGCTTGGAATTGAAAGATTTCATCAAAGGTAAGTTCAACTTGAAACCCACTTTAGTTTTTTTGAAATAGCATACCTTAGAACTCAACTAAATGCAATTAGAGTGCTTATTGATTATGTTTGCTTCCGTTGCTTGCTTGTGTATTCCATCAATAAGGGCACTACAAGAAAAAGAAAGAAGATTGTGATTGGCAACTGGAAGCGACGATGCGAGTGAAATCGACGACCCACGGTGAGCATCGTCTCGAGTAGGCGAATGGTGACCTCTGTAGGCACGAGTGACCCATGAAGCAAGATAGACTTCGACGAACCGCTATAGGCGAACGACAGTGGACCCCCTGACGAAGATGGTGACCGATGCTTCTTTAGTGTCTTGCAAAACAAATGGAAAATGAATAAGGAAAAGGTTAGGATTTCTTTTATTTTCATTTTTCTTTTTGGATATTTTAATGCATAGCAGAATAAGAGAAAAAATCTAAAAATATATTATATTTTTAAAATATTTGCAAATATGGATGAGTTGACTAGTCAATCTTTGATTTTTTTTTTAATTTCTAATTTCGCCCTCCCTTGTCTTATTTTGTTGTACAACTTTTTTTTGTCTTTTTATTTTATTTCTCTTCTTTGATTTTTGCTTCTTCCCTCCCTATTTTCATTTTTTCATTTTATTTTTTTTCTTAGTTTTTGCTTCTTTTTTTTTTTTTTTATTCTTTCCTTTATCCGATTTTTGCTTCTTTCCTTTATTTTTTTATTTTCTTTCATTTCCTTCTTTTTTCTTTTTTTCTTTTCATTTTTTTAATTTTCTTTTCTTTATTCAGTTTTTGATTATTCCTTTTTTTTATTTTCTTTCTTCAACTCTTACTTATTACTTTTTTTAATTTTTATTTTCTTCCATTTCTCTGATTTTTGCTTCTTCCCTTATCTTTTTTTATTATTTTATTTTCTTGTCTTTCTCCGATTTTTTGCGTCTTCTCTTTCTTTTCCTTTTCCTTTTTTAGTTTTTCTTTCATTTTTCCAGTTTTTGCTTCCTTTTTTCTATTTAATTTTCTTTCTTTTTCTTCAGTTTTTGCTTCTTCTCTTTCTCTTATTTTAAAAATTTTTCTTTCCTTTATTTGAATTTTTTCTTCTTCCCCTTTTTTTCACAAGAATTATGAGACTGAGTTCCATACGCATGACTTGAAAGTATTCAATTCATAAGTGACTTAACACCAACAAGCCAATCATAAAGTTTGATTATTATAACAAATAATAAATCTAAATAGCAAATGAAAGTCTATCAGTGATAGCCACTAATATTTTCTATCATTGATAGCTTAATCTTTGATTATATTTTCGTAGTTAATAGCCACTTGTAGAAATCTATCATTGATAGCCAACTTAGTGAATTTAATTAATAAAGTTGAATCTCAAACTAAAATGTAAGTGGAATGCCTAGAAGTTATCACTAATAGAATGTTTATTAGTGATAGAAACTATCATCGAAAAGAAAAGAGACTTATAAATGTTTGGGAAGGACAAGAAAGGGACAAAAAGGTATTCAATGGTTATGATTGATAGAAGCTACTACTAATAGCATGCTACCAATGATAGGAGCTAATACTAATAGCATGTTATCGATGATAGAAGTTATCCGATAACACGTTATCGGTGATAGAAGCTACCACTGATAGCACGTTATTAGTGATAGAGAACTATCACTGATAGCATGATATCAGTGGGATCGTTGATAGCATCTTATTAGTGATGTTATCAGTGAAAAAAGGTATCACTGATAACGACAATATGAGTGATGTTAGTGATATCGGTGATAAAACTTAAGTGATATCTATATATCGAGTTTCTTTCAAAGGTGATAACCAGTTATAGAAATCTATCATTAATAGCCTTAAGTGTTAATATTTCAAGGTTGATTCTAATTGATGAAAGTCTATCAGTGATAATGACTGATAGTTGCTATCAGTGATAGCCATGATAAAAGATTATTAGTGATAACTACTATGGTAATCAAAGTTGTTGGTTTTCTTTCAAAGTTGATCACTATTTACAAATCTATCATTGATAGCCACTGATAGCCTTAAGTAGTAATATTTCAACGTTGATTCCAATTGATGAAAGTGAATCAATGATAGCTAATAATAATTAATAGCAAATTAAAAGTTAATATTTCAAGATTGCATTAATTTTTCTAAAATTGAAAGCTATCGCTGATAGAAACTATCATCGATAGCAATTGATAGAAGTTATCAACGATAGTAGCTGATAGAACGTATCAGTGGTCATCATTAATAGCTGCTATCAGTGATAGCAGCTAATAGCAGCTATTAGTGGTTGCTATCAGTGATAGCTTTTAATTTGAGAAAACCAGGAAGAAGAGAAAAAAAATGGTGGCTAGGCATGGATTTTTTAGTCTTTTACCATTTTTTTGATCTATATATGCAATTATTTTATCCTTGTACTACATATTCTATTATTTTGGGCTTAAATTCTATTTATGCAACTAGCCCTTTCTTTTTTTAATAAAAAGGAAGGGAGTGGGAGGAAAGGGAGAAAAGGAGGGAAATGAAAACACTAAAAATGAGAAAGAGGTAAAAACGAAAATATAGATGTTTTTACTTTTTTTTTTTTTTTTAAACTATATCTCATTTTTTTTTAAAAACAAATCTTTTAGTGTCGCAATAGTATGTTACTAAAAACTATGAACTTTCTGTGATGCGGGTTAACATGTTACAGAAACTTTTAGTGACATCGATTTAGACTTCATCGCTGATTCATGCCATGAAATGCATGCTTTTTAGCATTTATTTGTAACCTTTTACTTTGAAAAATGGATTTGTGCTTAAATGTTGTTATTTGATAAATTGGCACTGATCTGGTGAATTTTGGCAAGTTATAGGTTGTTTCTATAGATTTTCTATCTGATGCGCCCACAGTAGTATAATGATGCGCTTGCATTAATGAGCCCTAATTTCCAGAATTTGATCCAATCAAAAGCAGGTGCAGTTTTTACGTTTTAACCCAGTTGGGTAGCCCCGATTTCGCCTGGGATCGTTCAGAGCTTGAATTTAGGCCCTCTCAAACTACTTTGGTGCCTATAAAAGGGATGGAAACCCTTCATTTCACAAACAACTCTATCACTTTACAACAACCTCTTGTGTATTTTCTCAGCGTTTCAAGCCAATAGTCTCAAGACTGAAAGTTCCTCTGAGATGTAGCAACTCTAGGATACCTCTTCCCACGAAAGTATGTATCGAAGAATGATTTCACCTTGAAAAAAGGGGAATCATCCTAGGGAAAGACTTGGAACTTGAGGATTGATTCCAAGTTCTTTTCAGTTGTAGTTTTCCAACATTTCCTTGATAGAACGAACACTGCACAGCGAAAGAAAACGGATCTTAAGTACTCTAATTAGGTTAATTATAAAGATAAGCATGCAAAAAAATAACAAGCAAAAGGGGAAAAGTATACAACCTTTGTAGACTATGATTCTTCTCCAAATTAGCTCCAATCTCCTCACGAACGGTTTGTAGACCACCACGAGAGTCTTCCTGACTATTCTCAAGACTTAGAATGAGATGGGGGATCCAGTGAGTGACTAATTTGGAGAAGAAAGAGGTTAAAACTTTTAGAGCAAAAAGGGATGAGATTATCACATAATCTCATCAATTTCAACTAAGGCCAAGAGTTTTAAAATTCATTAAACACTCCCTTTTTAAAGACCATTACATGCAAACACATGTAGCTTTGAGTTTAATGAGAATATGACATTAAAAAATCTACTAACTCAAAGTGGGATTTAGTGGGACAAGTGTCTTCGAATGAAGACAACACTTAGCCATGCAAAAGTTGGCATTTCCCACTCACAAATGTTGGATCTTTCCACTAGCTTGGTCAAAATTTGACTCTCAAAGTCCAAAGTCAACAAATTTGACCTTTTGACTTTCAAAAGTCAAATGTCAACAATTTGACTTCTATTCCATTTTTTACCTAGTCAACAATTTGACTTTTAATGCAATTTTGACCAATTTCATTTAATTTCAAAATTAATTCTAATAATCAATTTTAAAATTAAATTAATATTAAATAATTAATTAAACAATTTAATTAATTCAATTTAATATCAAATCCAACAAAAATCCCAATCAATATGAATCACTATTCATAATCTTGATATTTAAATCTTATTTAAATATCTCATATTTTCTCTCTCTTTATGTTTAATTCACAATTAAATATTAGGTTAAATATATCGTATATATTTAACGCTTTGCTCCAAAAAAATCGAATTTGAACACTTCAAATTCGTTTGTCACATTGCTTTAAGGTTTAGTCCGATATGAGCTAGTAGGGTGACCTCATGGACCTATAAATCATGGGCTCCAACGATATGCGATTAACCGGTTAAACTCTTTAACTTAATTAACCACCATTCGTTAACTACCGGGTCACTCCATTAAAGCCCAGTAGTTGCATTCCCCTCACTGTAGATATATTATGTTCACTTGATATAACCATGATTAGTAAGTTAACCCTTCATAGGTTGTTCGTAATAACGGCTGGGTCAAAAGCTGTTTTACCCCCAAGATTACATCTTGCTCCTTAAGTCCCGTTGATTCTCTAATGAACAATTGGTTTGTGATCTAATCATTAAACCAAGCCTCTCTCAGGTCAATGAGAGGGTGGGGCACCTTGTTCAAGACCCGGAGTTAGCACTTAAGGGAATAACCTCTCTACTATCCTAAAAGCGAGTAGGAGTGAATTCCGTCTTGCAACCTATGTCCCCAACTATCTACCCAGTCTTACCCTTGAAACGGGAGGCTTATTGAGCCGACGTTGTTGAGTCAACGCTCACCCATGCAAATCTAAGGATAATCCTGAGTAAACAAGAGTTCATAGTTAGCTCAGGATTAAGGTCAAATTACATAGGTCATCGCCTTGAAATTATCAGTCTTAAATTGTGTTATAAAATAAATAGCGTTATAAAGTAAACAACGTTATAAAGTAAGAGTGACTTAATTCTTGGAACGATCTTATGCAAACTAATTGCATAGGACGCCTCCGCTATTCATGTAAATACATGAACGAATCAAGATCGCTTCGTTTGTAACACTTTATAACAAATTGTAACAACTATAGACTGAGCCACATCCAATAGTGTTACCAGAATAAGGCACCTATCCTTATTTGTATGCTATAGATCATTTTGACTATTTACTCGAACCTGATCCACTCTTATATCTCCACATAAAGTTCAAGTACTCATGTAATAGTCATGGATCTTTTAGTTTATTGGATTTATTTCTAAAGTGAAATAAGCAATTCATATATTCAATAATAACTTTATCGATTTACAGAATAAGTTTATTGTTTACAAACCACAAGTTTTAGGATATAAAACCCAACATTCTAATTCTCTCTTAAATCTAAATCTAACAATCAGAGATTATGGGCAAACCAATATTTAGGCCAAGCATCACAATATAATTTATAATAATTAGACCCAAACGTCATGAGTTATTTTATGATGGGACCATAAAAAGTGACAATTGTCCAAGCTGAACCTCAAACTCAAACTTGTGAATTTTGTAATGCTAATAATTTATCTAGTGAATGTATATATAACTCCCAATTGGTGTGTTATGTAGGTTATTAGAAGGTGCAAGAGCATTGGGATCCTTATTCCAATACTCACAACCAAGATGGAGATCACACATGAATTTTGCATGGGCAAAGTCTAACAACGGTGCAATTACATCTCAACAATAGGCAAGGATGACTCCACCAGGATTCCTACAAGCATTGGAACAATATCCGTGAGTCCAGTTGGCAGCACCTCCTCTTGAGAAAATCCGTGCAATGGCAGATTTACTGAAAGAGTATATGGTAAGAATTGATGTTGTTCTTCATAACTTGGAGATGCAAGTCGGGCAGTTAGCTAAAGAGATACAAAGTAGACCTCCAGGGACTCTGCCAAATAGCACAAAGGCAGCAAAATCAAATGGAAAGGAGCATTGTAAGACTGTCACACTCAGAAGGAGACTTGAATATGAAAGACCAAATATGCCTGGTGAACAAAAACAAAGCCAAGATAAATGATCAACAATTATCAAGTTTAAGGAAGAAATGACTCCAATAGCTACAGAAAAGAAGAAGATATATGAAAAAGACAGAAAAAAAGATGAACGCGAGACGTCAATAGTCGTAAAGGAAAAAAATACAGTGTCGTTGTACAAATCGTCGATACCCTTCCCCTAGAGATTGCAGAAGGCAAACCAGGATACAAAATTTAATAAATTCTTGGACATTTTGAAATAGGTACATGATGACATAATTTTAATCTAAGCTACAAGTCCATGCCATAAACTTGTAATGCAAATTTTATGCAATGATAGACGATACTACTTCTAGATATGCGTTATTAATGAATGTTCTTGTAGTATGTTGTGCATTGTCACAAATTTCCTTGCGTTGAAACTAAGTATAATTTCACCGCAAGTTTCTCAGTGTGATCCGATGTCGAACACAAGGACTGTTTTTGAGGTTATTGCATTATGTTTGTGATATATGCGACTAGGGGTTTTTCAAATTAATAAAGGGGTTGTTTGTACAGGTATTTAAAAATGCGATAAAGTAAATTGCGATGAAAGTAAAATTAAGCAATAAAAATGCGGCAATAAAGTAAATTGCGGTAGAAGTAAATTGCGATAAAATAAACCTAAGCTAAGATGGTACAAGATACAGGTTTCATGATACAAGATACTGAGGGTGAGACTGACTGTGAAGAATCTACATAGATCGTGTTATGTGGTGGCAAGTCTTATGTGTGAAGCAGAAAGAGAAAAGATAATTAATACAAACATCGCAAGGTCCTTCATTGCGTTAAAGATATAGGTACGGTTCTGCTTTTCCTTTGGCGTACACCTCTCAGTGATCGGCCGCGTTCCCACATCTCTGTGGTGAAACAGGGACAAACGTAATGAACGCAAGGTTTCTTCCATCTCTGGAAGTACTACTTGCTCTAGTTAATGCATTCTTCTAACCTTCTCTCGACAGATCAGAATGGCATCTTCATTTATGCTCTCATAGGTAAAGATGCTGTCTAGCATGCCTTAGCTAAACACATTTATCTCTTTATCACAGATTAAGTTACTCATTTAATTCATATTAATTACCAAGGGATTAAGAAAACTTCATGGAGAAAATAATTAATGGAGGAACGAAAATAGACCGAGAAGTGGAAATGAAAATGATCGAGACATTCAATAAAACTATTTGATTTGTGAATGAAGAGATTAAGAGAATGAAATACAATTGATGAAATAGAGTTAGAAACAAATACAAATAAGCGCCAACATCTTGGCGCCGATCTGGATGGAGATTTGCTTACTGGCGTGGATGGATCGTGCGGAAAGATGAGCTTCCTTCTCAGGCTTGCTCATTCGATAGCAGGGATCTAAGCACAGAACTTCACGGTAGGGATTTGGTAGAATCGCACTGAGACTCACCTCTTGGTCTTGTCTCTTCTCTTCCCAGATTTCTTCCGATCAGTACTCAGCTCAGCCTCTCTCTCAATAATCTAGCATTAATTAGCCCTCGTATTAAGTATACCCGTATCAAGTATATCTTCTTTGAATTCTATAGGGGTATTTATAGGTGAAAAGCTTTAACTCTTGGCTTGTGGACCCCACTTATTGTTATGGAAATTCCGAAGATGGAGGAATAAATATTCCTTCTGTTATGCAATCAGACCGTCAAATCTGCACAACGGTTAGTTGTACACATGTCACAATCCTCCGCTTTTGCGTTGCTCAACTGCATCTTTCGATCGGGTGCTCGCATGCGGTGTTGTTTTTATTACCACATGCGGTTGACATTTAGCTCGGGATCGACTGTCGGATTGTGCCGTCATTGCATTAATCATCTCTTCATTGTTGATTGGCGGGCACAATGTGACAGAGATGAGTTGTTCTGTTTCAGCCTTGATCGCAAGTGGTGACTTGGTTTCCTGCAAAACAAAGTAGAAATATCATCTTCTACCATCTTAATGATGCTAGTGGGTGTATTTACGATAATTTATATTTATTATATTTCTGAGCTAATTTTCATACAATCGACGCATATTTACTCTCTTTTGGCCGCAATATCTGAATAAGGCAGCATAAATAACTTGTATTTCTACAAGTTATCACACCCCCAAATTTAGATATATACTTGTTCTCAAGCATATCTTCTACTAAGGCAATAATGCTCAATTCCTATCCTATATTGTTGCGTCGATTGGTTGCTCTGAATGTTACACTTAGGCACATTTCTTAACAACGCAATTTCCTTCTATCCTTGATAATTCTTAAGAAAGCCCTACTTTATTCTTCTATATAGCAAAATTCTGCTCAAAGATGTTTTTTTAGTTTTTAAAATAGAATGTTTATCTCTTCTTTGTCAAAACAACTTGATATGTCTATATGTGTTGGTCAAACTTTGTGTCATTTATTAGAGACTGTTGGTCATGGTTACACTCTTCGTTTTGGTTTGTTTCCACGGGTGTCATGCGAACATCCAACTACGGTAGTGTGCTAATTTCAACTTTAACTCATGATATGCAGAGGAATTGTCCCTTGCATTCTTTTATTATTTTATTTTTTCTTTTTTTTTCTTTTCATATTGTGTTGTTCTTGGAAACCCACCTTCGTTTTGGCTTGCTCCTACGGGTGTCATACGAACATCCAATTACGAGCAAGCTCCTTTCACAACTGAACTCTTATCAGTTGAGATTATTTTTGAGGTTTTCCCTTGCGCTTATATATATATATATATATATATATATATTGAAATATGAACGCATTTTCTTGAAGATCGCATATTCTTGATCTTATATGCCCAGACCTTCCCTACCTCCAAATTTAAAGAAGAGCAAGGTCTCATTGCGTTGTTTGGATAGACTAGACAAACACTTAGAATAAAAATTTCAAAAAGAAGGTTTGAGTAGAACTTTGAAAGATAAAAGGTAAAGTACTACTAAACTAAGAATTAACTAAGTGTTAGTCAGAATTTACAAAGTACGGGAAATGTTTCTAAGTATAAACATATATTACATCACAGCAACACAATGAAGAACGCAAAAATAAAAGATTAGAATATCGCAAATATTGTCAAAGAATGATAAAGAAAAAGGTATAGGCAAAAGGAGTGAATCTGTACTCATTTGTATTGAATATTAACACGGTATACAAATAATTAAAAATTAACGCAATACAAAATTGTTGCCTGTTCAAAGAATCAAAGAATAGAGATGTTATCTTTTTTAATTTGATTCAGATGGGTTCATGCTAAAAATTAACACCGCACTTCTATTAACGCAAATACATTTTTGCAGAGGACGGGCAACAACGCATGCACTCCCGCAACACACCCCTTAATTCAACGCATTTCTGGAGGATCGGGCGCACAGTATTGCTACCAGCGCAACACTACCTCAACATAGTGCATTTTGCTAAGGACAGGAAAAGAACACATACGTGCGCAACACACCCCTCAACGCAATGCATTTAGGTGTAATGGACTCAAGATGGCTTTTGTTAACACACAATGCACCCATCATCACGTTACATACCAATTTTTAATTTTTCTTTTTAAGTCATAAAAAACGCAAGTCGAAAAGACTTTGCGGTGTCTAATGTTTCATCCAATCATTCACAAAATTAAAGAACGACGCCACTAATGTATACAAATTAAAGGAATTAAACATGACATGAAAAATTAAATTGAACAAAATTACAGAAAGCATTAAATGCTACTTCTAAAAAGCAGTAAATAACGTGATTTAGAAAGTAGTAAAAGAAAACTGTAAAGAAAGCAAGTAAACATAGATAGGGATGCTAATTGAAAGAAGTTCTCAGAATTACCGTAATCGCTTCCCCCACAAGCGGTTTAATCCTGCTTGCCCAAGTCAATGGTGTCCATGCGTCGCTCGAAGTCGCCTTCGTAGTAAGGCTTAATTCGTTGACCATTGACTTTGAACGCGTTGTTCCCGTCTAAAGTTGTTAGTTCCACTGCGTCGTGAGGAAAGATAGTCTTGATTCAGAATGGCCCAGACCAGCGAGACTTCAATTTTCATGGGAAAAATCGCAAACGAGCGTTAAATAATAATACTTGTTGACCTTCGGTGAATGTCCGGTCATTTATGCGGTCATCATGACACTTCTTGGTGTTCTCCTTATAGATCTTGGCATTTTCATAGGCATCCCTTCACCATTCGACCAACTGATTCAATTGTAGCTTTTGAACTTTCCCCACACTTTCTAAATCAAACTTTAGCTTCTTGCATGCGCACATTGCCTTATGTTCCAACTCGAGTGGCAGATGACAAGCCTTTCCAAAGACTAGGGCATACGGGGACCTACCAATTGGTGTTTTATAGGCAGTCGTGTATGCCCACTGTGCTTCCTCAAGCTTGGGTGACCAATCCTTCCTGGAGGTATTGACTACCATCTCCAAGATAGTTTTGATCTCTCGGTTAGAAATCTCTGCCTGCCCATTAGTCTGCGGGTGATAAGCAGTCGCAACTCGATGGCTGACGTTAAATTTAGTCAACAAGTTGGCAATTATGCGATTGATAAAGTGAGAGCCCTCATCGCTGATTAAGGCCTGTGGCGTCCCATATCGAGCAAAAAGATTTTTCTTAAGAAACTTTGCCACTCTGGCCGCATCATTCTTGGCACATGCGATAGCCTCAACCCATTTTGATACATAATCAACTGCGACCAGGATATAGTGATGACCTTCTAATGGTGGAAACAGGCCCATGAAGTCAATTCCCCAAACATCAAATAATTCCACTTCTAAGATTAATGTCAATTACATTTCATTTCTCTTTGACATATTCCCCATTCTCTGACATCTGTGGCATTGCACAACGTGGGCTTAGGCATCCTTGAACAGTGTTGGCCAGAAATAGCCACACTGTAGAACCTTTATGGCAGTCCGCTGCCCCCCAAAGTGTCCTCCGTAAGGGGACTCATGACACATCTCCAGAATGTGCTTGACTTCGTGCTCAGGAATGCATCGACGTAATATATGATCAGGACCAAGTCGATATAAGAATGGGTCGTCCTAGAAATAAAATTTGACATTAAGTCTTAGCTTCTTCTTCTACTGGTAAGTATAGTCATTTGGTATTTGACCACAAACAATGAAATTCACAATGTCCGCATACCAGGGAATATTAATGCCTATTGACATCAGCAACTCATCGGGGAATCTTTCTTCAATATCTTTTTCTTTACCTTGAACCTCGCAATTCTCCAATCTTGAAAAATGATCCGCGACTTGGTTCTCAGTGCCCTTTCGGTCTTTGATCTCTAGGTCAAACTCTTGAAGTAGCAACACCCACCGTACAAGCCTTGGTTTTGCATCCTTCTTTGTCATCAAATACTTGATTGCAGAGTGATCCGTATACACCACAACGTTTTTTTCGATTAAGTATTGTCGAAATTTTTCCAGTGCAAATACCATTACGAGCATTTCCTTCTTTATGGTTGTATAGTTCTCCTGCTCATCATTCAATGTTTTACTCGCATAATAAATAGGATGCAATACCTTGTCCTTGTGCTGACTTAATACTGCACCCACAGCATATCCGCTAGCGTCGCACATCAACGCAAATGGTTGCGTCCAGTCCGACGCCACCAGAATAGGTGCGGTGATGAGCGCATCTTTTAATGTGTTGAATGCTTTGGTGCACGCATCATCAAAATTATATTCTCGGTCAGCTTCAAGGAGCATATTTAGGGGCCTTGCGATATGGGAGAAGTTGCGAATAAATCTTCTATAAAACCCAATGTGTCCCATAAAGCTCCTAAGTGTTTTCACGTTCACAGGAAGGGGTAACTTGGAAATTGTGTCAATTTTTGCCTGATCAACTTCCAATCCTGCTTTAGAGATTTTGTGACCCAGAACTATTCCTTCTTCCACCATAAAGTGGCATTTTTCCCAGTTCAAAACAAGATTTGTTGCCACGCATCTCTTTAAGACCTTCTCAATGTTAGATAAACAGGAGTCGTAATTATTGCCGAAGACTGAAAAATCATCCATGAATACCTCAACTGAATCCTCCAAGTAATCTGAGAATATTGCCATCATGCATCGTTGGAAAGTGCTTGCCGCATTGCAGAGTCCAAATAGCAAGCGTCGGAATGCAAACGTACCAAATGGGTACGTGAATGTTGTCTTATCTTGATCTTCCGGTGCAATTGAGATTTGATTGTACCCTGAATAGCCGTCAAGAAAATAGAAAAATTCATTCCCCGCAAGTCTATCTAGCATCTGATCAATGAATGGGAGTGGAAAGTGGTACTTTTTAGTGGCCAAGTTTAACTTGCGATAATCCATGCAAATTCTCCACCCCGTAGTCGTTCTTGTGGGAATTAATTCATTCTTGTCATCAGTGACAACTGTCATCCTCTCTTTCTTTGGAACACACTGCACTGGGCTCACCCAGCTGCTATCAGATATCGGGTAGATGACTCCTCCGTCCACCACTTCACTATTTCCTTCTTTATGACCTCCCTCATAGCCGGGTTCAAGCGGCGTTGCCTTTCTACCGATCCTGTTTTTCCTTCTTCCAGATGAATCTTGTGCATACAATACGAGGGACTGATTCCTCGAATGTCCGCCAAGGTCCATCCTAAGGCCTTTGCATTATTTCTTAGGATCTGTATGAGCGCATCTTCTTTCTCCTTAGTCATCGTTGCGGAAATGATAACCGGTAACGTGTTGTTACTTCCTAAGTAAGCATACTTAAGGTGCACGGGAAACGACTTTAACTCTAGCACAGGTGGTTCTTCCAAAGATGGGTTAATTCGTTGTGATCTCCGTTCAGATATCTTGAGCGGTTCAAAATTTGATTCAGTATGAATTGCGGCGCAGTCGTCCTCCAATATTGTGCCGATTTCAAGATCTTCTTCCTCTAGCTCCTTCAGGGGTTCTTGCCGATTTCAAGATCTTCTTCCTCTGCATGATGTTGAATTTTACTTCCTGATCGTCAACCCTGATGGTCAATTCCCCTTTTTGCACATCGATCAGTGCTCACCCTGTTGCAAGAAATGGGCGACTCAAGATGATAGGGACTTCTCTGTTAGCTTCGTAATCCAATATGACAAAATCTATCGGAAAGATAAACTTGTCCACTTGCACGAGTACATCCTCTATCTTGCCTTCAAGATGCTTTATTGATCTATCGTCCAACTGTAATGTGATCGTGGTTGGTCTTGCGTTGTCGATATCCAGCTTCTTAAAAATCGACAAGGGCATTAGATTTATGCTTGCCCTTAAATCGCATAACGCCTTCCCGACCATCTTCCCTTCTATCGTGCAGGGCAATGTAAAACTCCTAGGGTCCTTTATTTTAGTGGGGATATTGTTTTGAAACAGTGCGCTGCATTCAAATGTTAACGCAACTGTTTCATTTTTCTCGATCTTTCTTTTATTGGCAAGGATATCCTTGAGAAATTTTACATAACTCGACATCTGCTCTAGTGCTTCTATTAAGGGAATGTTAATGTGTAGCTGTCGGAGAATGTCCAAGAACATCTTAAATTACTTACTATCGTCTTTCTTCTTCAGCCTGAACGGGAAAGGTGGAGGATCCCGCCTTACTTCTTGTTGTGTTGGCTGTTTGTTGAGGTTCTGTTCTTGCTGTGTTTCATTATCTGGAGGTTGCGTTGATTGAGAATTCAATTCTTGAGGAGCTTCATCTTTTGTAGGTGAACTTATGTCTGTACTGGTACTTTTTCCACTATTGTTGATTAGTCATCATCGACAGTCAAATCTACTAGTGTTGTTGTAGCATTTGGTACCGATGTCATAAGGGCTGCTGTTTTGCCACTTCTCAATGTCACTGCGTGACATTATTCTTTACCTCGCTGCCCCGATGCTCCTGAGTTGCTGTGCCGCGTATCAGGTGCTTTCTTCTTCAATTCCCTTGTAAGCTGATCTATCTGCTCTTTTAGTTCTTTAAGGGAGTTAGCTTGCGATTGTCTCATTGCCTCGCTCTTTTCAATGTAATGTTTTAACGATGTCTCTAGAGACGAGGTGCTGCAAGAGGTATCATATAAGAACGGTTGGTCACAAGGTGCTATACCTTGACAATTACTTGGGTTACAGTCTGGAGTAATAAAGACTGGAGGGTTGCCTCTATCCTCTTGATAACTGTTCTGATAGAAACTATGGCCCCCCTGGTTGTAATTCTCGTCCTAACTTGAAGTTGGGTGATCCCACCAACTAGGGTTGTAAATGTTGCCAAATGATTCATCGTAGACAGAATATATGGGTTGTGGATTCCATGGGCAGACTTCTACTGGATGACCCTCTCCAATTGCGGTCACATGAGTCAACGCATTAACTTGCGCTGATCCTTGAAAGAGAGTTATCTAGTGGTTAGCCACCGTCTGGAGGAGTGAGGTCATTGTGGTCATTTGATCGACCAGTGTGCTCATTGTATCAGTTGACACATCGACACTTTCTACTCTTTCTTGCTTTAGACCTTTTACCTCAAGTCCGGTATCAATCCATTCATCAGAATATCGCGAGACGCGATCCAAGATATTCTTTGCTTCCATATATGATATGTTCATTAATCCTCCTTCTGCAGAGGCATCGACAACTGCTTGCATTGATTGGTCTAAGCCATTGTAAAAGGTTTCCATCAGAATACTATCGGGAATCCCGATATGCGGACAACTCTTCACTAACTGTCGAAATCGCACCCATGCAGTGCTCAAGGTTTCATAACCCTTTTGCCCAAAATTCAGCACATCCCTCCGTCTCCTTGTGTTGATGGCTAGAGGGAAGAATCTGTTCATGAACCTTTCAACTAACTGTTCCTATGCTTTAATCTCATTCGGCTCTAATGACCGAGCCCACCTTTTTGCTTCATCCCGCAGTGTGTACGGGAAAAGATATAACCTAAGTCTTTCTTAAGTCACATCAGGCATGGAGAATGCGCTGCACGTCTACAAAATTCGTCAAATGCGCATGTGGGTCTTCTCCTTGTAATCCTCCAAATTGACCCATATTCTGAATCATATGTAGTATAATTGGTTTTATTTCAATGCTTACATTCTCCTCAACCGTTTTTCTTGTGATTTCTGGTGAGAAGTTATAGAAATCCGGCGCCGCATAATCTCTCATTGGGACGTCATAATCAACAGCAAGAAATATGGAGCCTTGGCTGGCCCATTTTCCCTTTGATTCCCTACGGGAGCCTTGTTATCATTAGCCATGCTTCTTCACCACTTAATTTGGCTCTGATGTGCTTGTGCGCGAATAATACACTTGATCTCTGGTCCACTTAGAATTTCTGGGTCACTCCAGCACTCCTAAGCCGTCAGACTGCTCTTCACGTTTAACAGCCAGTACAAAGAGATCTGTCCTGCAAAATACCACAAACATATTCAAACAATAACCGTTAACCAATCCCCGACAACGACGTCATAAACTTGATGACATAATTTTAATCTAAGCTACAAGTCCATGCCTTAAACTTGTAACGCAGATTTTATGCAATGATATGCGATACTACTTCTAGATATGCATTATTAATGAATGTTCTTGTAGTATGTTGTGCGTTGTCACAAGTTTCCTTGCGTTGAATCCAAGTATAATTTCACCGCAAGTTTCTCGATGTGATCCGAGGTCGAACACAGGGACTGTTTGAGGTTATTGCGTTATGTTTGTGATATATGTGACCAGGGGTTTTTCAAATTAATAAAGGGGTTGTTTGTACAGGTATTTAAAAATGCGATAAAGTAAAAATGCGGTAGAAGTAAATTGTGATAAAATAAACCTAAGCTAAGATGATACAAGATACAGGTTTCATGATACATGATACTGAGGATGAGACTGACTGTGAAGAATCTACAAAGATCGTGTTAAGCGGTGGCAAGTCTTATGTATGAAGCAGAAAGAGAAAAGATAATTAATACAAACATCACAAGGACTTTAATTGCGTTAAAGATATAGGTACGGTTCCGCTTTTCCCTTGACGTACACCTCTCGGTGATCGGCCGCGTTCCCACATATCTGTGGTGAAACAGGGACGAACGTAATGAACGCAAGATTGCTTCCATATCTAGAAGTACTACTTGCTCTAGTTAATGCATTCTTCTAACCTTCTCTGGACAGATCAGAATGGCATCTTCATTTCTGCTCTCACAGGTGAAGATGTCGTCTACCATGCCTTAGCTAAACGCATTTATCTCTTTATAATAGATTAAGTTACTCGTTTAATTCATATTAATTACCAAGGGATTAAGAAAACTTCATGGAGAAAATGATTAATGGAGGAATAGAAATAGATCGAGAAGTGGAAATGGAAATGATCGAGACATTCAATAAAACTATTTAGCATCTGATACATGATTTGTGAATGAAGAGATTAAAAGAATGAAATACAATTGATGAAATAGAGTTAGAAATAAATACAAATAAGCGCCAACATCTTGGCGCCGATCTGGATGGAGATTTGCTTACTGGCGTGGATGGATCGTGTGGAAGGATGAGCTTCCCTCTCAGGCTTGCTCAACCGATAGCAGGGATCTAAGCACAGAGCTTCACGGCGGGGATTTGGCAGAATTGCACTGAGACTCACCTCTCGACCTTGTCTCTTCTCTTCCCAGATTTCTTTCGATCAGTACTCAGCTCAGCCTCTTTCTCAATAATATAGCATTAATTAGCCCTCGTATCAAGTATACCCGTATCAAGAATATCTTCTCTGAATTCTATGGGGGTATTTATAGGTGAAAGTTTTTGACTCTTGGCTTGTGGACCCCACTTATTGTTATGGAAATTCTGAAGATAGAGGAATAAATATTCCTTATATTATGCAATCAGACCATCAAATCTGCACAATGGTTAGTTGTACACGTGTCACAATTCTTTACATTTGTGTTGCTTAGCTGCATCTTTCGATTGGGTGCTCGCATGCAGTGTTGTTTTTATTACTGCATGCGGTTGACATTCAACTCGGGATCGATTGTCGCATTGCGCCGTCATTGTGTTACTCATCTCTTCATTGTTGATTGGCGGGCGCAATGTGACAGAGATGCATTGTTTAGTTTCTCGTTGAACCTTGATCACAAACGGTGACTTGGTTTCCTACAAAACAGAGTAGAAATATCCTCTTCTACCATCTTAATGATGTTAGTGGGTGTATTTGCGATAATTTATATTTATTGTATTTCTGAACTAATTTTCATACAATCGACACATATTTACTCTCTTTTGGCCGCAATATCTGAATAAGGCTGCATAAATAACTTGTATTTCTACAAGTTATCACACCCCCAAATTTAGATATATGCTTATCCTCAAGCATATCTTCTATTAAGGCAATAATGCTCAATTCCTATCCTATATTGTTGCGTCGATTGGTTGATCCGAATGTTACACTTAGGTACATTTCTTAACAACGCAATTTCCTTCTATCCTTGTTAATTCTTAACAAAGCCCTACTTTATTCTTCTATACAACAAAATTTTACTCAAAGATGCTTTTCTAGTTTTTAAAATAGAATGTTTATCTCTTCTTTGTCAAAAAAACTTGATATGTCTATATGCAGTGGTCAAACTTTGCGTCATTTATTAGAGACTGTTGGTCATGGTTACACTCTTCGTTTTGGTTTGTTCCAACGTTGATAATTTTGGGATAACCATTTTTAGCGATAGGAAGAACTTTAATTTAGGTACAGAAAGAAGAGGTGCTTATAAGAGTCAATGATAAAAAAATTACGTTTAATGTGTTAAATGCATTAAAGTTTCCTAGAGATATGGATGAGTGTTCATTTATTGACGATATTAATGTTGTATTTTCTAATTTGTAGGATTTAATGCTTAGAGAAGTTCAGGAAAAAATTCTTGAAGAAATTGAAAAAATAGAACAGGTTGTTGCAGTAGTAGCAACAACTAGCAAAGCAGTAGAGCACGAGGTATCAAGGCCCCCAAAGCCATCAATAATTGAACCACTTGATCATGAGTTGAAACTGTTGGGGTTGATGCCCTAAAGTCTCGTGTCCTGTAGTTTGTAAATAGTTTGTACGAATGCTTGTATTGTATAATATATGATATTTACTTCACATCTCGATTTTGCTCAGTTGTATGTTTTATTTGCTTTACCACAAACCAATAAACATAAAATCCCTAGTTATCTGTATGTAACTTAAGCATGTATATGGTGACATACAAGTGGATCATGTCTTGAGTGATAAAATGGTCTATAGTATATGGATATAGGAGGGAAACCTTATCCTGGCAACGCTACGGATGCGGCCCGCTTTGTGGAATTGTCACAAGTGTTTTGACCTGTCACAGATGGTTTGATCCTGATCATTCGTGTAAGGGACATGCAAGTGGGGGCATCCTATACAAAAGAGTTTGTATAAGACCTGACCACAAAGTGTTAACGTCTCATTCCTGAGTGAGTTGGGAACTTCTGCCATTAAGAGTGGTCCTTTAATTTGTATGGGTGCGAGTGGCCAGGTCACCAATTCAAACCTACCATTTTGGGGATTCTTCTGATTTGGGATCTGGGAATCAGCTACACAAGATGGAATTCACTCCTTCCCCGAGGCAGAGGCAAGTAGATAGATAGCTCACTTAAGGGCTGATTTCAAGGCTTGAACGATGTGGCGCCACACACTTTCTCTTAGCCCGAGAGGTGTTCACATAGTTGGACTATGATGTATTGTTCATTAGAGGAATCAGTGGTACTTAAGAAGTGAGATGTAACTACAGAGGAAAAACGATAAATTGGCCCAACTGTACTTACGAGCATCTATGAAGGGTCATCGTACTCATGATTGGTTATATGCGATACACACAAAAATATATCTGTGGTAAGAAGAGTTCAGCTGTTGGTCTTTAGTGAAATGCCTGACAGTTAACAGATGGTGGATCTCGTGGCTAAAGAGTTTAGTCAGCTATTCATGTATCATTGGAGCTTCGAGCCACAAGTCCATTAGGTCCCCTAGGTAGCTTGGATAAAGTCGAGAATCAGTGTTGGGTCTGTTTGAAATGTTCAAATTGACAAGAGGGAGTTCGATTATATATGATATAATTGAACTGGTTAATTATATATGATATAATTGGCTAAATATATAAGATACATTATTTTGCAAGAAATTAGATATAAATATGTTTTATATCAATTAGAGGAGAAATTACTATAATAGATATGTGATATCAAACTATAGGGTAAGAATGTAATATGATTATATTCATTTATTATTAAATTGGTTAATTATGAGATAATTAAACGTATTATTCTCCTTAATCGTGCGTTAGTGGGAGCAGCCGCATTCAGTTATGGTAACCGATGAATAGAATGAAAATTGGTTTCATTTTGCCAAAGTTCGAAAATTCGCAATCGGTGTAGAAACGTAAACGATCGCTTAGCTTGAGAGCCTATACGATAGTATCTCATCGTCTAAATGTTCGCACATCAGCATCTAAACGATCGCACACCTTTCCCTAAACGATCGCTTAGCTTTCCTAAACGATCGCATAGCGTGCCGCGTTTTCTAAACGATCGTCTACCTTTTATTAAACAATCGCTTAGTAAAACCTACAAGATCGTGTAGCTTCATCTAAACGATAAGCATCCTTTGTATACGATAGCTCTTTCTCTCCCACTTGCTTATCATCTACACAATCTGTCTTTCCTCCTACCTCTACCAAATTCACCAAAGACCACACTTTGGATACTCACTCCGAGAATACCAAGGGCTCCAACTGGTGGTGTCGTCAACCACTTCTTACTTGTTCGTGTTGCTGCCGTTCGTGTAGATGATCGTGCTGTCGTAGCCGACTATTTTGCTGGGCAATAAAGTTCATGTAGAGGTTCTTCCGTTGCTTTGAGTTCGATGTTTGAAGAGAGTCTTCAACTGGTATGAGAACTCTTTACCTTGTGTTTTATTTTTCAAAGCATGCCGTTAATTAGTGTTATTTTGCATAACTATTTGTTAGAATGTATGTGTTGTATTTCGGTCACAATGAAATCGGAAAGATCCAAACACACTCATGGATGCTCTTCATTAAGAGTTCCTTCAGAAACCACTACAATCGCATTTAAAGTATTCATATCTTGATCAGAACAACACACTGCTAGTGATCATTACTGTGGAACTAATGGAGCGAAATGAGCAGTTATTGCTACAAATTCTAGGAAGGCATAAGCAAGCAATTGGATAGATCATCATTGACATTAGAGGCATTAGGCCTGTGTTTTTCATGAATCCTATCAACCTTGGAGAAGGAGTACAAAATTCAATGGAAACCTAAAGACGATTGAATCCAAATATGAAAGAGGTTGTGCGCAAAGAGATCATTAAATGCTTAGATGTCGAAGTAATTGATAATGGGTAGAAATGCACGTTATCATAGTGCTAAACTCTTAAACAATGTTGGCTTGCGTTGATAAAATATATTAGATTGCGTTAAAAAATCATTAAATTCATAACATTGCGGTCGCATGCGTTCATCGCATAGAAACAATTGATTTTTTTATTTTTATGCAGAATATACGTTGACGCAAGGCAAAAAGAGCGATCATAAGAAATCAGCGGATGAGTGTAGCATTACCGCAAGGCTTTGCGGTGATTTTGTTCGCAAACATCTACTCAAGAAGGATTGCCGCAAAGAGCCGGCGCAACTTGGTGGGTGCATCTGGGTGAAAGGCATAATTAATCACGATGGGACAAAAAGCTAATGACAGTCGAATTCGAATTAAGTTGATAGCCGCTAACGATAACAAGTACATTCAGCTTTTCGGTGACTAATATTCGGCGCATCAATCAGGGAATTAAAGCCATCCCATCTGTGCAATCATTAGAGAGAAGCCGCCTTTCACCCCAAAAGCTTTACTAATACCGAAGGCATCCTTCATAAAAGGGGTTCACAAGTTCACCCTCTCATCATCTCACGAGTTCACAAGTTCTGTTCATAGTTTAGCTTTGTTCTTAGATTTTCTTTTACTTTAAGGCAGACACGAGAGAAGGAGGTTGTGCCGAACGATCGTTCCGGTAAGCTTGGGATAGTGTCAGAAGCTTCAAGATCAGAGATAGGGCCGACTCTTGCGGAAGCAGGAATATCTTTTGAACCGAATAGAGTTGCCAATGTAAAAGCCTTGGGCAGTAAGGGAATTCTACCAGGCTCTCTACATATATCTTCCATTGTTATTTTGTTTTCAAACTCATTTATAGAAATGGAATTTACTTCTCTATATCTGTTCACTCCCTGTTATTTACGCACGAGTAGCTAAATCTGTTGAATGGGTTGAGAAGCACTTAGCTAGCTTAACTAGGGATCTTCATTCTATGCGATTATCTTGTATTATGTATGCTTCAGGTGTCCATTAGAGATACTTGGGAGGGTAGTCTAAGGATAGGATCTTGGCTTGGGAAGGTCAGATTAGAATCTAGGCTCGAGAGAGTTAGATTAGAACACATAATCAAGAGATAGGAGCTTAGAAATAAGCACTGTTTGCTATTAACGCATTGCATGCATCCTAGAGATAGGATATGATTGTGTGTGGTCACCTTGCCTTTATGCATCTTGCATCATCGCATAGGAAAAGAGTAGAGACATAGGAATAAGCTCTATGGACACTTTTGCATTCAACACATGCGTCCTAGACTTAGGAGCATCGCATTTGGATTGGAAAATGACTTGTTGTGCATGGTTGTAGCATGATCGCATAGTCTGACACATTCCCAAGTAATGCTAGCTAAAAACCTACTCAACCCATTCATCTGCATACTCAGTGCATGTATCACACAATCAAACTTTTCTCAAATCCGTCGCATTTGTTTATTTTTTTCATTATCACAATCAATAAAACCAAACAACTATTTGAGTTACCGGTTATCGCAAAGTTTTCTAAAAATTACCACCGCAACCTGTTTTCCCAGGTCCCTGAGTTCGACCCTGAACTTACCAGGAACTCAGTGGGGTTTACACTTGGATTCCACTGAGATAACTGGAGTGCTCAATGTAATTCCATCATCGCATTTCATCCATAATACCACATCATAAAAGAATGCATCAAGTTTTTGGTGTCGTTGCTGCGGACTTCGACAAAATAGTGTGCTAACGGTAATTTTTCTAATTTCTTTGCAGACTCTCAATCTCTGGCGAATTAAAACCTGAAGATTGAGAGGACATTCAGACGGAGATTAAGAGACCGCCAATAACAACAATCAGATAAAGAAGAGATGGCGGAGCAGCCTAGAAATGGAGCACCAAACGAAAATAACGTCATGGCCAAACCTTTAGAGACTAACCAATCTTTCTGGCTAACAATCGCAATAGGCCCATTAGAGACTATGCATCGCCAAACCTCTATGATTTCTCTCCAGGAATCATGAGGCCCGCCCTCGATGGAAGCAGATTTGAAATGAAGCCGGTGGTGCTGCAGATGATCCAAACTGCAGAACAATTCGGAGGATGGCATGGCGAGGACCTGCACCCCCACCTCCGAAGCTTTATTGAAATCTGCAACACTTTTGTGTTCCCGAACATCTCTGTCGAGGAAGTTCGACTAACTTTGTTTCCATTTTCTCTGTGTGATCAGGCAAAAAATGGGCGCATTCCCTCGAGCCGGGAAAGATCACTTCATGGGAAAAAGTCGTAGAGAAATTTATGAAGAAATATTTTCCACCTACTAAGAATGCTAGACAAAGGAAACTCATTGTTGGGGCATGCTGCCTTCAGATGGAAATCTTTTATCATTGTTTAAATCCTGTTTCGTAGACCACTGCCAATGCGACAGTCGCTGGTGGTCTGCTTGACAAAACGTTTGATGAGGCTAAGAATATCTTGGAGAGAGAGTGACCAGAGACTGAAAATCAAGGATAATGATGCAAGTAATGGTGCTATTGCTTCACTATAGAATCAGATGACCGCAATGATGAACTTAATTCAGGGAATTGTGATCAGCAGCCCAACACCGTAAAATGAGCAAGTAAATGCAATTAGTCAAAACACCGCAAGATGTGCGACTTGCGGTGATGGGCCCGCAATGGAAGAATGCCCACAAAATCCAAGTCTATTTACTTTATGAAAAATAATCCATTTTCGAATACCTACAACCCTTCTAGAGAAATTACCCCAATTTTGCATGGAAGAATCAGTAGCAGAATTTTCAATCCGTGGCGTAGAAAGAAGGGTCACCCGGATTCTTCCCATGCAACAATGGTCAAACGAGCAATCAAGCCAGTAGCTCACAACCACCACAATCCTCTTCCTTGGAGAGCCTGTTGAAGTAATATATAGAGAAAAATGAAACTGTGCTTCAAAGTCAGGCTACGTCCATCCGCAATCTAGAATTACAGATGAGCTAGATTGCAAGTGAGCTAAAGAACAGACCGCAAGGGGCTCTGCCGAGTTCAACAGAACTCCTACGCAACCCGGAGGGATCAGGTAAAGAGCAATGTTAGGTCGTGACATTGCGGAGTGGAAAAACTGTGGAGGGAGAAAGAAAGAAGCCTAGCCAGATTGCTCCCATTGCGGTGGAACTTGAATTGCAATGATACAAAAAGAAGAAGGAGAAAGAGAAGTAATAGAGCCAGAAGTTGCGTCCACCTCTATGCCAACAGAGAAGAGGACTGTGAGAGTGCAGTTACCACCTTTCCTGCAGAGACTGAGAAAGAAAAAGAACGAAGAGGTACAGTACTAATAACAGGAAATTAGAAGTCAATTTTACTCGACAACCAACTTCCCTTGGATGCGTTATGCAATGCATGTTCCTAAGATATGCGTTGATAGTCATGCGTTAATGGTCATGCGTTGGAATGAAAATTGCGTTAACGAATGTATGCGATGACCATGCGTCCTGCCACAAGTTTTCTTGCGTACACGCCAAGTATAACATGAATGCAAGTTTCTCGGGTAATCCAAGGTCGAACACAGGGACTTGTTACTATATGTTTGCAGTGATTGTGCATGCGGCGGTTGAATAAAAGAATGAAGGGGATGTTGCTACGTTAATCCTACTCCTACTCCTTTCTATCAGACAACGCAATGAGAATATGCATGAAAGGTAGAGATGCGAAAAACCTTGACATGAAATAAATGAATGGGAAAATGGATAAAATGCGGAGATGTTTTCATTGCAAAACTTAAGAGTGATCGCAAGGGCAACCCTAGTCAATGCAATCCATGCAATCATGCTACAACCATACATGACAAGTCATTTTCCAATGGAAATGCGGTGCTCCTAATTCTAGGATGCATGTGTTGAATGCAAAAGTGTCCATAGAGCTTATTCCTAAGTCTCTGCTCTTGTCCTATGCGATGATGCAAAATGCAAGAAAGCAAGGTGACCGCATTAAATCGTATCTTATCTCTAGGATGCATGCAATGCGTTAATAACAAATAGTGCTCATTCCTGAGCGCCTATCTCTTGTATTATGTGTTTTAATCTGGCTCTCTCAAGCCTAGATTCTGACCTGACCTTCCCAAGCCTAGATCCTGTCCTTAGACTACCCTCCCGAGTATGCCTAATGGACGAATGAAGCATACATAATACAAGATAATTGCATAAACTTTGCTGACATACGATTGTTACCATCCCTAGTGAACAACGCATACCTTGCTTAATGCGTCCAACCACTTACCCTCTTAGGTAGTTGATTGTTGCTGACTTCACCCATAGACAAGCCATGTGTTAGCCCATAGATAGGCGTTGCAGCAGTTTCACACTAAGCAAATAAGATTACATACATACTCGTGCAACACATACCTCTCAGTAGTTTGCTACATGCTTCATATCCCTAATCCACATGACTAAGTATGCAATACCCAAGCACTCCCACTAAGTGTTGCAATGAAAGTAAAGATGCTAAGTAAGAAGATGGAGATGGAGTCGAAGGAATAAAGAAATGCATTGAAAACAGATTGTATTGATTTCTTAATTCCAAAATGTTATACAATACAATATGAGAAAAGAAAGAAAAAGAGATGACCGGCTAGAAGCAAAGATTTTCTTCTTGCGGATGTGTATCAAGGCTGTCGGTGGTGCCATGGATGGGCGGAAGAGCTGACTCTCTCGAGATCTAACTCCAGTCGAAGGCTCCGTCGTCACTCGGAATGGATGAAGGAGGTGAAGAACTCTCAGCCGTCTTATCACGCGTTTGTCTTGATCACAAGGATCAGCCATAGGAAAACCTTAGGCGAAAACCTTGGATAAAATGAATTTCAGCTCATCGGCTTTTATTTATAGAGCCTGGGTCACCGACAACATTGATTAAACTACTTTGAGTCTAACGTTCGATGCGTTAGTCCTTTCTGAACCTCTGCCACCAACGACACGGTAGGTAAAATGTCAGCATCAACTTTGGATTTTCTCGAGGTAGATGCTTTGATGCGTTCATTCTGCCTACTTTGCATTGATCCCATCAGAATGCGTTGTCGCGTAGCCGTAGTCATTCAATGGCCACATTCACTTAACACCGCAACTCTACATGATGACTGCAATCGCTTGACGAGCGCAACTCCTATGCGATGGACACATACGGCCGATTACCACAATATCTATGCGTTGATCGATGCATTTGCCTTGCGATGGAGTGCTTCTCCACATACGGTCATCTATGCGATGGTCCGGTTTCTGTGTTTGCGTTCTTTCCTGCATTGGCTACAAAGATAGAACATTGAATGCATAATTAACGCAAAGTAATGAGTTAGCTGAGTTTCATCATGCTGATCGACGCAAGCTCATATTCTTGTGAATTCTTATCATGATCGACGCATATTCTGCCTAACAATCTTCATAATTCTAAGTAAAAGACCTAAGATGACATGCATTGCTGCATGTCATCATAAGTACCAACACTTCCTGTCTATGTTAAAACAATTACATATTAATATTCCATTCAGTGAAGCGATTGAGAAGATGCCTGCCTACGCAAAGTTTCTGAAGGAAATGTTAAGCAAGAAGAGGGGAGCTGGAAAGTTTGCCATGGTGGCTTTAACACAGAGTTCGAAATCAATCATTCCACCGAAGATGAGTGATTGTCACACCTCGCCCCGAGCCGTACTCCTGTGCCCGAGGAGAGGCGTGAGGGACTGCAGATACCACCCTTTTGTGATACCTACTGTCCAACTAAACCTCTTTAATACACTCAGTAAACTTTAAGACAAGAAGATAACAACAACTAATTAAGTAGGCCCATTTTATTATAACAATGTAGCGTTTATACAACTCCAAGATTTAACTACAAAGTTTACAACAACAATTGATTAAAACCCTCTGGAAGTGTAACTGTGGCTTGTGGCAGACCTTGACCTTAGCAGCACTCTGGAACTCCTCACCTTTCGCTACTTGGGAAGAAAAACATGAAATAACAGAATGAGCTTCACAAAGCTTAGTGAGTGGTAAACAACTTCTAGAGTCTAATTTAACTCATAAAACAAGCATATCATAGATATGAGGTTACATTCAAACCTCAGCCTTGAATGAGTCTGGTCTCAACTCTAACTACGCGTACGGTAGATAGCTAAACTGATAACTACTTAGAATGAGTATGCTATCTACCTACATACACGGTAGATAGATAACTGTTACTAAATACAATGCTTACTCTTTATGTTTCCTTTGTCTCCTATGTGCACATAGGTCCCTGCTCATGGGCTTAGAAGCTAGGCCCATCAGCCCTCTGACCATTATACGAGGATCCTCCCACAGGCTCAGGAACTAGACCTCTCGGTCCCTTGACCATCCTGTGAGGTTTTGCTTACAAGCTCAGGAACTAGGTCTATTGACCCCCTGACCATCCTGATTACATAATCTCATTCTCATGCTAGATATTCATTCATAACATAAGTATATACAATTTACTTTAAAATATATTCTTTAATACCTAAAGGAAAGTATCACCCACCTTGGTCGTTTAGGAACCTTTCTCTCTAGAAGTTCCTTGGTCTTCTTGGACTCCTCTTGAACCTTAAATTCCAGATTCAAATTAAATCTCAGATTACTCATAGTTCTAAGCTTTATCTCAAGCTACTTTCTTCTACAAATATGCTCTACAATGTCTCAGGAAGCTTACCTCAAAATCTTAGCTCAGAAAGTCTCGTGGTTTGGCCGTAATTTTCAAAATATCAAGGCTAACCCAAGCTTAACCGACAGCTTGACCTCTATCTTTTCCTCATTCTCCAGCCCGATTCCTTGGAGCTTCTTCTCCGGCAGCCCTAACTTGAAAACTATGCTCTCATAGCTTTCAGGTGGCTTTGAAATCACTCTAAACGCACGAGTATTCTGGGAGAACTTCTCGTCCCAAGTTGATGCTACTTCTAGACTTTCTGTCCGACAACATCTTCCCTTCTTGGAACCTCTTGACCAATGCATGGTCTTACTATCAACGCATAGCCTCCTCCCAATTAGACCTCATACCCTCTTCTTTATGTCCTTTTAATAGAATTTGAGTTCTCATCTAAAGTCCTTGGCCCTATTTATAGGCGTCCAAGATCTCTTTAAGGCCGACACCTCCTACTTGGTCGCATGTCCAAGTGTCCTTTCCTCACACTATTAATGCAACCTTGCGTCATCGCAATCCAAGGTGTCCTCTTCCCCTTTTTCCAATGCATGACCCTCAAGTTTGCATGTCTTCTTGTGTATCCACCTCATTTACTTAAGGCCTAAGACTTCTTCCAAACAAGCCATATGTCTGGATGACGTCCTTGAATGCGTACATCCAATCCCATATACGGTCATCCCTCATATGCGTCCTTCTAACTTCATATGCGTTCATCCAACCTTACCTTGTGCATTCTATTGATGCAACTTGGTCTCATATACCAGATGCTCGTAAGGCTCTTCCTTGGCGGCATATCTTTCACTTCTGCATGGCTTAACTTTGCCTTATGTGCTCAACTAGATAATGACCAACACCCTTTCAACGCATACTACTAGCCTTGTCCTATGCGCCCACATGCCCTCGGATGTCCAACGCATAGCACATCACCAACACATAGTAACCTTTGGGTCGACTTGGTTCTCAACTCAACACCTCAAGGCATAGCTCACCTTCGCCTAGGTTCTTGCTAACGTATCCCTTATGACCAACGCAACCAACCTCATGAACCTTATTACCGTAAGCCTTAAAAACGCAAGGACAATTCACCATGTGTCCACCTTAGCTCGTTTCATCGCCTAGCTCATACTTTAGCAAGGTCGTTGCATCCATCGTGTACCATCACCGCATGCCCTCGCGTAGCATCATCGCATGCCCTTGGCTGCATCACTGCATGCCCTCGGTCGCATCACCGCATGCCTCCATCGACGCATGCTTCCATCGTCGCATGCCTCTATCGCTGCATGCCTCTATCACTGCAATCCTCTATCGCCGCATGCCTCTCGTAGCACTTCCGCATCCATTGCGCCACATGCGTTGTTCTCTTGGCCACACTTTGGCTTCTTTCAACGCCCCAAATAACCTCTAAAAGCTTCATGGCTAACGCATGGCACCACACCAACGCATTGTCAAATATTTAGTCATTTTTACCTTGGCTTCCAATGCATAGTTCCTTTTTGGCATTATACTTAACCCAATTTTTACTAATTAAGGCTTATCTCAAACTACTCAAGGAAAATCTATTCAACACTTAGAAATTTCCTTCACTTCAACATAGAATTTAACTTTCACCTGCTTAAGTAGGAAAAATGGAAATCTGGGTTTCACAGTGATCCTGGGAGCTTTATTATACCTTTCTCCATAGGAGAAGTGTACATCGGGCAAGCCTTGTGTGACCTTGGAGCCAGCATCAATTTGATGCCTCTGTCGATCTTTAAGCAGTTGAATGTGGGGCAACTTGCACCCATGACCGTGACTCTTCAACTTGCAGATAGATCTCTGGTGCTTCCAGTGAGGAAGGTGAAGGACGTGCTGATCACCATCAACAAATTTATCCTACCAATCAACTTCATCATCTTGGATTATGAGGCCGACAAAGATGTGCCCCTCATCTTTGGGCGACCATTTTTATCAACAGGTCGAGCCCAGAGTGATGTGCATAAAGGGGAGATCGCTTTAAGCATAAATGGATAGAATCTCAAGTTCAATATCATCCGTGCCATGAAGTTTCCTGACGAAGAAGATCTACATGACTTAGAAGACGACCAGAATTTGATTGAAGAAGAAAATTTTGACGAAGAAAAAGAAGAAGAGTATGCAAGTGCATCCATTGCTACCTGTAATGCGATCATAACAAAAACAAGCAAGGAAGAAGGGATGATCGCAAACTAAGAATAAGAGCCAACAGAAAAAGAAAGAAAAACAACGCAACCATGCCTAGTAGAACCACCAACAATGGAATTAAAGACCCTGCCGAACCATCTAAAGTATGCATTTTTTAGGTAGAATGAGAAGCTGCCAGTAATTATTTCCTCCGAGCTTAACGAAGACCAGGAGAATGCGTTCATGAGCATTCTGAGGAAACATGTGTGAACAATTCGCTGGACACTCGCCGACATTCGAGGAATTAGCCCAGTGTATTGTATGCACCGAATTCATCTTGAAGAGGACCACAAAGCAACGATCGAACATCAATGCAGACTCAACCTTGAGATGAAACAGGTCGTTAAAAAGGAGATCATTAAATGTTTAGATGCGCGCATTATTTATCCGATAGCAGATAGCATGTGGGTCAGCCCCGTGCAGAGTGTGCCTAAAAAGGGTGGCATGATGGTAGTCTCGAACGAAAACAATGAGGTTATACCGCAAAGAACCGTCACAGGGTGGCGTATTTGCATGGACTACCACAAGCTGAATGCGGCCACGAAGAAAGATCATTTCCCCTACCATTCATTGACCAAATGCTAGATCGTCTAGCCGAAAATGACTTTTACTGCTTTCTGGATGGCTATGCCGGGTATAATCAGATTATGATTGCTCTAGAAGACCAAGACAAGACTACATTCACCTGCCCATATGAGACCTTTGCTTTTTGCCACATGCCATTCGGCCTCTGCAATGTGCCAAGCATGTTCCAAAGGTGCATGATGGCCATCTTTTCAGATTATCTTGAGAACTTTGTTGAAATCTTCATGGACGACTTCTCTGTCTATGGGCACACCTATGAAGTCTGTCTAGCCAACTTGGAGAAGATACTGAAGAGATGCGAAGAGACGAATCTGGTTTTAACTGGGAAAAATGCCATTTTATGGTGAAGGAGGGCATCGTGTTGGGGCACAAGGTTTCCCGGGACGGGTTGAAGGTGGATAAAGCAAAAATCGAAGCAATTGAAAAACTTCCACCTCCAACAAGCGTGAAGGCTGTATGAAGTTTCTTGGGGCATGTTGGATTCTATAGACGCTTTGTCAAGGACTTTTTGAAAATAGCACAACCACTGAGTTCGTTGTTGGAAGCTGACATAAAATTTGATTTTGACAACAATTGCCTCAACACATTCAGGATTTTGAAGAATGCACTGATTATCGCACCTGTGTTAATCGCACCTGATTGGACACTTACTTTTGAATTGATGTGCGATGCAAGCGGGTATGCGATGGGAGCAGCTTTGGCACAGAAGAGAAAAACAATCTTACATTCCATCGCATATGCAAGTAAGACATTAAATCCTGCCCAGACCAATTACACCACCACAGAGAAAAAGCTACTTGAGATAATTTTTGCGTTGGAAAAATTTAGAGCATATCTGCTGAGAACAAAAGTACTCATCCATACTGATCATTCGGTAATAAAGTACTTAATGACAAAGAAGGACGCAAAGCTGAGGTTGATCAGATGGGTTCTCCTCCTTCAAGAATTTGACATAGAAACAATTGATCGAAAGGGGACAAAGAACCATGTCGCGGATCACTTGTCTAGATTGAAAAACCCTGAGGTTGACCACAATGAGTCAGAGGTGAGTGCGGTGTTCCCAGATGAGTAGCTGTTCCATATTGAAGAATTTCCTTGGTATGCTGACATAGTCAATTATCTGGTTTGCGAGCAATTTCCAGAGGATTATACTGACTACCAGAAGAGGAAGCTCAAACGTGAATGCAGATATTATTATTGGGATGAGCCAAATCTGTACAAAAGGGGGGCAGACCAGATCTTGCGACTATGCGTACAAATGCTGCTCAATAATGCATATTATCACAATGCCATGACTTACCATATGGTGGGCACTTTGGAGGATAGCGCACCGCAGCTAAGGTTTTACAGAGTGGATTCTTTTGACCAACATTGTTTAAGGATGCAGCTGACTACACAATGAAATATGATCGATGCCAATGCACGGGTAACATTTCATGGAAACATGCAATGTCGATGAACATCATCTTGGAGCTTGAGTTGTTCGACGTATGGGGTATCGACTTCATGGGACCATTCCCTCCCTCGAATGGTAAACATTATATTTTATTAGTCGTCGACTATGTATTTAAGTGGGTAGAGGCAGTGGCATGCGCCGCAAGCGATGCGGTGGTAGTCTCTCAATTCCTAAAAAAAAAAAACATTTCACTCGCTTTGGCACTCCACGTGCCATCAAAAGTGATGAAGGGTCCCACTTTGTCAATCATACTGTCAAGGAGTTGCTGCGCAAATATAACATTCTCCACAAAGTGGCCACTGCATACCATCTGCAGACGAATGGTCAGGCCGAGCTGTCCAATCGAAAGATCAAACTAATACTTGAGAAGTTGGTAAGGCCTTCGCGGAAAGATTGAGAAACAAAGCTTGACGAAGAGTTGGGGGCATACCGGACTGCATTTAAAACACCCTTAGGTATGTCCCCGTATGCGTTGGTATTTGGTAAGGCATGTCATTTGCCTCTAGAGCTGGAATACAAATCAATGTGGGTGGTGAAGAAGCTAAACTTTGACTTAGAGAAAGCAGGAGAAGCACGAAAACTTCAACTGGTCGAGCTAGAAGAATGGAGGATTAACGCATATGAAAACGTAAAGATTTACAAGGAGCGCACAAAGCGCTGGCACGATAAACACATATGTGGTAAAAATCTCCATGTGGGACAAAACGTCTTACTCTTCAATTCACGGCTACGGCTCTTTCCTGGAAAGTTAAAATCGCGCTAGTCTGGACCCTTCATCAAGAAAGAAATATTCCAACATGGTGTGGTGGAGCTGATTACTGAAGACGGGAGTCGTACATTTAAAGTTAATGGGCAACGAGTAAAGGCATATCATGGAGAAGGCTGGCATCGCCAAGTCGACTTCGTGGAACTGAAAAACTTTGAATAAAGAAAGAAGTAGGTGGTCCCTACATTATCAGACGATCGAAATTCATCAGGGACGCAAGTTTTGGGAATCATGGAATCTTCAATTCTTCTCTACCACTCTGAATTTTCATTCCACTTTATATCTCTCAGATCTTTATCTATTCTTACTCTAAAAAAAAAAAGGGAGATTGCGGTAAAAGAATGTTGTTTTGTTTAAAATTATTTGACCTTTTCACTGTTTTTCTTACAATGATCAAGGCATAAGATTGCAAAGGTATTACACGAAGAAGTAACTTATCTTTTTCCGTCACCGCAATCCAAAGAAGATAGATCGCCGTAAAGAAGGATGCATCAATACACAATGCGGGCGACAATGCAAATTTGGGGGTTGTATTCTTCCTTAACTTTATTTCAAATTTTGCGCTATCGCATCGCATTTTAGTTTTAAAAGTTTTATCACCGCATCCTCTTTGATTACTGCAATCATTTAACATGGATAAATTTAGTAAGTTACCACATGCTGTCTCTTTGCCAATTATGATTTCAATGATTACACATGCTTATATTCCTTTCGTATATATTAGAGTTAACTTAACCTTAAGATAGTCACCTCATAAAATATTTCTAGAAGTTAGAGGTCTGCTAGTTTTCTTTCAAACTCTCTTTACGAAGCTTTCTAAGAACATCGCATGACTTCTTTCAATCTTTTGGTAATGAAGCCATTGCCGCATTTTAAATTGGGGGTGAGGCATTTATTTTTCGACCTTGCTAATTTGAAAAAAAAAAAATTAGAATAACAACTCCACTGTTAATGCAATAGGGAAACCCATGTTGATAAGAGTTAAGTTGTGAAGGGCACTTACCCGTAGTTGGATGTCCGTATGACACACGTGGGGGCAAGGCAAAACGAAAGTAAGTTGCCAGGATCAATGCATAAATATAAATGACCATAACTCTGTTGCCAAATAGTATGAGTTTAGTCTAAGAAAGAGCACATTGCTTGTAGTTGGATGTCCGCATGACACACGTGGGGGCAAGCCAAAACGAAGGCAAGGCACTTGGATCAGCGCAAGGTCAAAAAAATAATAATAATGTCAAGAAATATGCAAGGATAAAATCATTTAACACCCCGGTGGAAAAGTTTTCTTTTTGAAATAAATCATGCGACATCCTGAAATTTAGTAAAGTCCTTTTGAAGGTTAAGCTTGTAGTCCCTAGGTCTTAGAAATATTTTAAGAAGAGACTTGAATAAGACTTGAGGAAATTTTGGTGTATAGGATTTGAATGAAGTATCCTTGAGAAATCTAGGAAAAGAGAATTGCAACCGACTTGCTAAAAGGAAATCTTTAGCTTATGCTTGAGGACAAGCATTGTTTTAATTTGGGAGTGTGATAACGGGCAGAAATGCACGTTATCATAGTGCTAAGTTCTTAAACAATGCTAGCTTGCATTGATAAAATATATTAGATTGCGTCCAAAAAGCATTAAATTCATAACATTGTGGTCGCATGCGTTCATCGCATAGAAACAGTTGATTTTTGTATTTTTATGTAGAATATGCGTTGACGCAAGGCGAAAAGAGCGATCATAAGAAATCAGCGGACGAGCGCAGCATTACCACAAGGCTTTGCGGTGATTGTGTTTGCAAACATCTGCTCAAGAAGGATTGCCGCAAAGAGCCGGCACAACTTGGTGGGGCATCTAGATGAAAGGCATGATTAATCACGATGGGAAAGAAAGCTGATGACAGTTGAATCCGAATTAAGTTGACAACCGCTAACGATAACAAGTACATTCAGCTTTTCGGTGACAAATATTCGGTGCATCAGTCAGGGAATTAAAGCCATCCCATCTGTGCAATCATAAGAAAGAAGTCGCCTTTCACCCCAGAAGCTCTATAAATACCAAAGGCATCCTTCAGAAAAGGGGTTCACGAGTTCACCATCGCACGAGTTCACAAGTTTTGTTCATAGTTTAGTCCTGTTCTTAGATTTTCTTTTCCTTTAAGGCGGACGCGAGAGAAGGAGATTGTGCCGACAGATCGTTTCTGTAAGCTTAGGAGAGCACTGGAAGCTTCAAGATCAAAGAGAGGGCCGACTCTTGCAGAAGCAGGAATATCTTTTGAATCGAATAGAGTTGCCAGTGTAAAAGCATTGGGCAACAAGGGATTGCTACCAGGCTCTCTACCTTTATCTTCCATTGTTATTTTGTATTCAAAATCATTTATAGAAATGGAATTTACTTCTCTATATCTGTTCACTCTCTGTTATTTACGCCGAGTAGCTAAATCTGTTGAATGGGTTGAGAAGCACTTAGCTAGCTTAACTGGGGATCTTCATTATATGCGATTATCTTGTATTATGTATGCTTCAGACATCCATTAGAGATACTCGAGAGGGTAGTCTAAGGACAGGATCTAGGCTTGGGAAGGTCAGATTAGAATCTAGGCTTGGGAGAGTCAGATTAGAACGCATAATCAAGAGATAGGAGCTTAGGAATAAGAACTGTTTGCTATTAATGCATTTCATGAATCCTAGAGATAGGATATGATTGTATGCGGTTACCTTGGCTTTATGCATCTTGCATCATCGCATAGGAAAAGAGTAGAGACTTAGGAATAAGCTCTATGGACACTTTTGCATAGACATAGAAGCATCACATTTGCATTGGAAAATGACTTGTTGTGCATGGTTGTAGCATGATCGCATAGTCTGACACATTCTCAAGTAATGCTAGTTAAAGACTTTCTCAACCCGTTCATCCGCATACTCAGTGCATCTACGACACTATCAAACTTTTCTCAAATCCGTCGCATTTGTTTATTTTTTTTCATTACCGCAATCAACAAAACCAAACAACTATTTGAGTTACCGGTTACTATAAAGTTTTCTAAAAATTACCACCACAACCTGTTTTCCCAAGTTCCTGAATTCGACCTTGGAATTACCAGGAACTCAGTGGGGTTTACACTTGGATTCCACTGAGAAAACTTGAGTGCTCAACGCAATTCCATCATCGCATTTCATCCATTATTCCACATCATAAAAGAATGCATTAGTAATCTATCCTATTGCCACAACTTATGGGTTAGTCCAGTTCAATGTGTGCCCAAGGCATGACTGTGGTAACTAACAAGAAGAATGAATTGATCCTGACAAGAATAATGACAGGTGACGCATTTGTATGGATTATCAAAAGCTTAACAAAGCCATGAAGAAGGATCACTTCCCGTTACCATTTATGATCAGATGTTAGATAGGCTGGTAGGAAAGAAGTATTACTGTTTTCTTGATGGATACTCGGGTTACAACCAAATTACTATTGTAGTAGAAGATCAAAGCAAGACGACATTCACAGGTCCCTATAGCTCTTTGCTTTCAAGCGAATTCAATTTGGGTTGTGCAATGCTCCAACCACATTTCAAAGGTGTATGATGGCATTAATTTCTAACCTTGTGGAGCATACCGTTGAAGTATTCATGGATGATTTCTCTGTGCATGGAGAACCATTTCAAATTTGTTTGAAGAATTTGGAGCGTTGTGAAGAGACGAATTTGGTACTAAACTAAGAAAAATGTCACTTCATGGTGTCAAAAGGAATTGTTTTAGGGCACAAGATGTCAAGACAAGGATTAGAAATGGATAAAGCTAAGGTTGATCTTATCTCAATGCTCCATTTCAATAAAAGATGTGAGAAGCTTTCTAGGCCATGCAGATTTTTTCCGAAGATTTATGAAGAATTTCTCGCTTAGTTCAAGACCCTTGTGCAGATTATTGGAAATTGATATGCCATTTGTGTTTGACCAAGATTGTGAAGAAGCATTCGAAAAGCTTAAGAAAGCACTGACAACAACACCCATCATGGTAGAGCCCAATTGGTCATTACCATTTGAGCTAATGTATGATGCAAGTGACTTCGTGATTGAAGCAGTGCTAGCTCGGAAGAGGGACAAAGGCATTAATCCAATCTACTATGCAAGCAAAACGATGAATGAAGCTCAGGAAAACTATACAACTCCAAAGAATGAACTACTTGCAGTAGTGTTTGACTTTGAGATGTTTAGGTCTATCTACTAGGGACCAAAGTCATTGTCCCTACTGATCATTCAACATAAAGTATTTACTCATGAAGAAGGATGTGAAGACAAAGTTGATAAAATGGATTCTGCTTTTGCAAGAATTCGACTTGGAAATTATGGACAGCAAAAGGAATGGAGAATTAAGTAGCCGATCACTTATTGCGACTAAAAGGAAAGGTGGAAGAATCAAATAAAGTCATAGATGCCTTTATTGATGAACAATTGCTGGCTATTGATAACATTCCATGGTATGTTGATTTTGCCAATTACCTAGCAATAGGAGTTATTCCATTAGAAGCCACGAGTCAGAAGTTGAAAAAGTTTTTTCCATTATCTCAGACATTACTATTGGGATGACCCTTACTTTTTCAAGTTAGGTACGGATCAAATCTTGAGATGCTATGTTGCAGAAGAAAAACTATCCACTATTCTTGATGTATGTCATAATGCTCTATATGGAGGTCATTTTGCATAAACAAAAATAGTTGCCAAAGTGCTTCAAAGTGGATATGTTTTGCCGACACTGTTCAAGGATGCCTATAAATTCACCCAAGAATGTGACAAGTGCCAAAGAATAGGAAATTTGACAGCCCGTAGCAAGATGCCAATGAATTACAACCTTGAAGTGGAGATCTTTGATGTATGGGGAATTGACTTTATGGGCCTTTTCCACCATCGTTCAAGAATTCTTATAGCCTTCTGGCGATAGATTATGTTTTGAAATGGATTAAGGCAGACTGCTTCTAATGATGCCAATGTGGTGAAGAAATTCCTCTTGAAGAACATTTTCTGTAGATATGGAACACCAAGACCTTTAATCAGTGAAGAAAGAACACATTTCATCAACAAAACTATGGCCAGTCTACTATAGAAGTATAATGTAAAGCATCAAATTTCCGTAGGATACCATCCCCAGACTAATGGTCTAGCTGAGCTTTCGAATAGGGAGATCAAGAGATTCTAAAAAAGACAGTGGATCCATCCAAAAAAGATTAGTTGTTAAAACTTGATGAAGCACTCTGGGCTCACCGAACAGCTTTCAAGGCTCCCTGGGAATGTCACCCAACTAGATGATATTCGGAAAAGCATGTCACCTACCATTAGAGTTGGAGCACAAAGCATATTGGGCAATAAATAAGTTAAACTTAGACATGGGACAAGTTAAAGATAAAAGAATGTTGCAGTTGAATAAGTAGGAAGAGCTTCACTATCACACCTATGAGAATGTGAAACCGAGCAAAGAGAAAATAAAGAGCTACCATGATTAGAGGATAAGACCAACTAAGTTCAAGGAAGGATAGCAGATGCTGCTATTAAACTCCATACTAAGGCCATTTCCGGAAAAGTTGAAATCTAGATGGTTAGGTCTATTCCTAATCCACAAGATTTACCCGCATGGTGCTCTGAATTGAGGGATAAGAATGACAACCTCTTTAAAGTCAATGGGCAAACCTCGACCTGGAAACCTACTTGGAAGTTTATTCAATTAGATGAACATTCTAAAATTTCACTTGAGTATGTAGATTAAAAAAAAGTGAAGAGAAGCGCAATGCGCCCACATCAAACAAAGTGATGCGGTCACATTAACAAAAAAAATTAGGGTTTGGTGATGTCACTTCAGTTCATTAGGCTAGAACTACCTATAAATAGGTTGACCTACCCTCAATTAATTTCCATCGACTCTTGACATACCTTAATAGGAATTCAATTTTTTTTCCCTCCCAAAATCGTCGACGATTTCATGTGTAGTTTCCCTTTTCCCGATTCCACGATTCGGCAGATCTCTTCACTCTCAATGATGAAGTTTAACCCCAGTCCATATTCCACAGGTAAATCATCATTGGGTGGCCAAACTTTCATTCAAAAGAATTCTCAGTAAACATTTGAAGAACTCACATCGAAATTGAAAATCGTATAGCAGGCTATGGAGTAAATGCCTTCCCCGTTTGTGTCATCATCGTTTGAGCACCCTAAGAAGAGAAAAAAGTAGGGAAGTGATTTAAAAACTTAAAAAGAGAATGAAAAGAGAGAGACCACGACCTCGTTGAGCATGTATTGTCGTCAAGAACCTTGCGTTCGTTCACGGGCTAGTGGAAAGGCATACAAGAGATGGGAGCCCAAAAGAGACAAGCGCTTGTAGAGAAAACCAAGAAGATGGAGGATTTGCAGTCGGAGGTCCCTGTTCCAAAAAAACAAGGTATGGGTTATCGCCCCTCTTTTTCATCTAATATTATTTGTAGGCCTATCGGGACAAGCGCTTGAACCATTTTTATCCCTTAGAGATGGGAGCCCAAAAGAGACAAGCGCTTACGAGCTTATAGCTAGCAGGAGCAGGTCATCTCCTTAGGGAATCAAGAACGAACCTAACCAATTTATGAATTCTGGTGGGGGGGAGGTTATGATCAATTCTGTGAATCTTAAAAGAATAAATGTAAAGGTGCAAGAATTTAAAAAGAGAAAGTAGCTTTGTGAAAATTAATATGGAAAATTCAACTTGGGGATAGGTAAAATTAATTACTTCTTATCATTGGTGCTAAGCATTTGAACCATTACTTGTGGATACTCAATAAAATTCCTGTGAACCCTATATGCATCTAGCCGTGGTTGATGAAGTTCATTAATCTAGCTAAACCACATTAGTTACCTTGGAATTTAGACCCCTTAGAAACTACTACGATACATATTAAGAACATAGGAAATTTCATCGAGTCGAATAGAAAACTAGATAGCTAAGTTTACACATTCGATTATCTAACGAATTTCAATGGTTGGAGATATTCAAACTACAAGTCTAGGCTCAAGTGGAAAATCTCTAGCCAAAGGTGCCATTAAGCTCATTTTATGCAAGGCATGTGAACTATAGCAAACAAGATTAACAATATAAGAGGCGTAAACTCATTCATCGTTAATCTATTTAAAATAATGCAAAATTCAGTAGAATCCACAAATAATAGTTCAACAATACATTCAAAACCTCAAAGAAAGTAAACAAATCTCATCCCCAAGTTGAAGGGTTAGCTTAGTCGTTCATCAGCATGTGGAATTTTCTATTACAATCCAAAATATACGAGAAATAAAAATAACTAAGAGAGGAGGAGAAATTCTAGAAGCATGAAGGCATAGAGCTCAGGGTGGCTGGAAAATATTGTGAAATCGAGCTATATGAATAAAAGTTAGGAGAGTGTCGCATCACTAAGGAGAGTGCTGCAACACTTCAGGGTAGCGTAGTGGCGCTCCCTTATGAGTAGCTGCTGTCTTCAGACACAGTATAAGAATGTTAAGCAAGCATAGTTGCGCTCCATTTAACCTTGTTCCTTCCTTTGAGCGCCAGGGGCAGCGCAATGGCACTTGACAGGGCTCCAACTTCAATTCTTTGCCTCATTGATCGGTGGATGCTTCCGGAGCTTAGTTAGGATGATTTAAGCCTCTTTTCGATTTAAATGGCCCGGTCTACCTTCTAACTATTCACAACCTACAAAACCAATAATTTAAATGATAAAACCAAGGAATGAGCATGGATTAATATGGTACTTTTAGAGAGCTATCAAACCACCCCCAACTTAACTCTTGATCATCCCTGGACACAGTAGAGAATATAATCAATGATACACTGATAGGCTCGCTTAATTACATGGCTCGTTACTCAGGTTTTAATAATCTATCAAGATCATGCATGCAATCCATAATGTCATCCAAACACAAGCAATCAAATTAGGCAATTTAAGAAGGTTTCTTCAAATCATATCATGCATAAATAAGTTCAAAGCCCTTCTACTTATAGCTAAACAAAACCCAGTAGAGATTTATAGAGCTCTCAATCATTTTCCCCTACTCTAGCTCGAATAGGTCAAAAATTAAATGCCCTAATCTCAAAGGGGCAATAACATGCAATAAGGGAAAAACCAACCTCAGTTCCTTTATTCCTTATCTTTTTTTCATATTTTTTCTCTTTCCTTTTTTAGCAAGGGAGAGGAAACCTAATTTAGAAAGATTTCTTTTGTTTTGGCTTGCCAGCCCAGGTTATGAGAATGACATCCAAATACGGGCTAAATTCCTTCAAAGGTGCCTAAGTTATTCATTTCTCTCTTAGAAGGAAACTACAAGTGTCATAGTAGTCCCAGGTTGATCATGCTCTAAGAAAGTAGAGTAAACCTCTCTTATAAACTCTTTCTTTTGTTTTTCTTCTTTTGCTATTTTTTATAAGAGGAAAAATTGGTTGGTTAAATTCTTGGCACGCATTACTAAATCGATGTCTAGGAGGGTTTAATTCTCTTGCTATGGCCTTTCGGAGTGACAACAACATTTAAGACTTATAACACTACTCTAAGCATGTAAAAGATCTAAGACATGTAAGCAAAAAACTCGACTGTGCATGAAAGATAGAAGAAAAAATTTAAAAGGCCCAAAAATCATGCTTGGTTTCTTCCTACATCATATCAAACATGTAAGACCCTAATGAGTGCATCATCAACAATCATAGCATGAAACAAGAAATACAAGCAATTTCACATAAAGCTCGAGCTCAGCTGCTTAAGGGCTATCCAGATCAAATCAGATATAAACATCAACAAAACCATCAAGAAGGCATGCGAAACCTAACTACCCCCAACTTATGAACCATGCATGGTCTCCAATGTATAAAAGAACAAAATAGAAGCGCGGGGACAAAGGAAAGGGAGGGAAACAGAGAACTTCCCTAAACTTGGGAGCGAGCAAAGGTTGAGCATGCCAAACATCCTGAAATACGCGAGTTCAACTACTAGAAAATCAAATAAATCTCTCAACCAATCAGATCCTAAAATGAAAACAAAACCGAAAATCAAAGAAAGTAGTAAATTTAAAGTCTAGTTGATTCTAGAAAGTGCAAATACTTAATGTTGGTTGCTCGATAGTTGAAAAACACGACTCAAGTATATGAGGGGATCATCGGACCCATAGCTGAAGAATATGGGTCAATTTCCCCTTCATTAAAGACCTTTATGTGGTACCCATTCACTTTGAAGTCTTTCCTTGTTTTCAAGCGTTTGATTTGAACTGCACCACGGGAAAAGGTATCAATAACCTCAAATGGGTCCAACCAACTAGAACGCAACTTACCAGGCATAAGCTTTAGGCGAGAGTGATAGCACTGGAAATGTGCTATCTTCTTTTGCTTAAGGTTGTTTAGCTACTTAATTTGGTTAAATTGATCATTTTGTAGGATTCAATTGTATAAGTAGTTGGATCAATCATTTAGGACAAAAGGGCTAAAATGACGAAGTTACAAGCTAAATTGATTAAATGACGAAGGAGTGAAGATCGCTGCCCTGCTAAGCGTTGCAACGCTCCCAATAAGCTTAAGTTCAATGCTAGCTCAATGCTAGAAGGCAGAATGCTCAAGTACAGGCCAGCGTTGCAACGCTCCGGAGATGCCCCAATGCCACTGTCATAGCATTCCCCAACGCTCTAAGATTAGAATAGGTAGCGTTACAACACCCTTGGTGAGCGTTGCAACACTACATGGTTTGATGGACACATAGCCCCAACGTGCACGCAACACAGCATCATGCTAGTGCTGCAACGTATGCCTGATGCTCGGCCATTATGCATTGCAATGTTGCAACGCTCTTCCTAGCATTGCGACGCTACGACAATTTTATAAAAGAGTAATTTTAGGTCAGCCAAAATCATCATCATCAACATCATCCCCCAGTACACTGATTCTTGAATACCGATGCTCTATCCAACATATTTTTAGCTTCCTTTTTACACCAAAATTTTGTAAAAAGTCTTCCCCTATGCCAATTGTAATGAATTCAAGCATGATCAGAGGCTAAAAGGTAAGAACTTAGCTTGGGTTTGTTAGTTTAGCTAGGTTCCAATTCAATTCTTGAGACTCGTATTGTAATTCTATGAGTTTTTATTATGAATATATGAGTATTTATCTTGAGCTTATTCTTTAATTTTTGTGGATGGGATAATCTAATAAATTAGTTGTGCATGTTTAATTGATTACTTTGATTGACCCTAATTTGTAATCGTTAGGTAGTCGTCACCTAGAAGCAAGAGTTAAATTGGTTTGTTGTGTTAATTTGGGATTCCAATTAGTAAGTATTTACTTTCGAACTTAGATAAATCTCGTTCAATTAATTGGTTAGACGATGAAAATCAATTAATTAGCTTAGCTTTGCCCTAAATCTTAATGTCTGTTGACTGTTGATTGGTTGAGGATCCTCACTTTTCTATTAATTAACTTCATTTTATGGACTACTGGTTAGGATTCTAATTGAGTAGGCTAAGTTATAATTTGGATATTCCCACACATATTTAGAGCAGTCTGTGATAGAATTGATGAGGAATGAACTAAACTAAAATTACCCAAGCTAAGTATTTATTCGATTGATAAATTATCACATTCGTTTACTTGCACACTTTTGTTTTTTAGTAATTTTATTTCAGAATTTCTCATAATAAAATCCCCCCTTTTTTGGTTACTTCCTACAAGTTCCAATCCTTGAAGAATTCATATTCGGCTCTCTGTGGATTGACCTCGGACTTACTACTTGTACTACTAATTAGTATAAGGGGTTAGTTCAGAGCATACAAATTTTTATTTGCATTCGGCATGGGTTTACGAACGATGGTGAATCCGTTGACCGGTCAAATTGGCGCCATTGTCAGGGAGCCAAACGAAATCCTTGATTTTTGAAACTTGTATTGTTTGTCCTTGCTAATCAATTTTCCATTTTAGTGCATGACCCACACTCCCAAAGGTGTTAGATAATTGTATTTCGCAGAGATTTCCAGGGAGGAGCGGAGAATCAGAAGAGAAAGGAGACAGCAAGCTATGCTTGATGGAGAGATCCGTGTTGAAGACACATCAGGAGAAGAAGGCATTCTTAAAGATTTTCCAGTAATGGCTGAATGAGAAAAGATCCTCAAGGAGCTTGCAACGCCTAACTTCACTCAACAGCTCTTGTGCATTGTCTATCCTGAAATGACAGGTAAATTTAAGCATAGATCTAGCTTAATTTACTTACTTTCTGCATTTTCTGGTCTACAGGGCGAGGATCTGCATAAACACTAGAAGGAATTCTATGTGGTGTCCAATGGGATGAGACCTAATGTGGTCTTAACATGAGAGCATTCCTCTTTTCATTGAAGGGAGATGCCAAGGAGTGGCTCTACATTCTTCCACCAGGAAGCATCAAATCCTGGGAGGAGTTGTAGAGGCAGTTATTGCAGAAGTTTTTTCCAGCATCTCAAGCTGCTAATGTCAGAAAGGAAATCTATAGCATCATGCAGTTCAATGAGGAGACCCTTCATGAGTATTGGGAACGATTCAAAAAGACCTGTGCCAAGTTCCCCCATCATCAAATCTCAAACCAACTTTTGATCCAATACTTTTACAAGGGACTGATGCAGACCGATAAAAGCCGAATAGATGCAGCTGCAGGAGGATCCTTAGTCAATAAAACCCCGACTAGCCATGAACCTAATAGCTACCATGGCTAAAAATTCGCAAATATTTGGAACCAGAGCTGCAGTTAGTGTCAAATTCGCCAATGAGGTAAGTGAGTTTAAGAAAGAAATATCTGACTTAGTTTCTGTTGTTAAGCAGTTGGTGAAGGTGGAGATTGTATAGCTCGCTTCTATTTGCCAAGTAGGGACTGGCCATTCAATTGACATTTCCCCAAGTGCTCCGAAAAGAGAAATTCCTGAGGTAAATTCCATTGGAGGAGACAATTACAATGGGCAAAATTGAAGGTGGACCCATTTAGTCAAACCTACAATCTTGGGTGGAGAGACCACCTAAACTTCTAATGGGGAGGGTGGAATGAGCAGGCTCAGCCTTACATGGAGCTTCGTCTAGTTCAGGTATGTCCTTAGAAGACGTTGTTAAAAGTCTTACTGACAACTCTTTTAAATTTCAACAGGATACACATAATTTTTAGCAAGATATAAAGAAAGCCATTGAAACTTTGGGGACCCAAGTCTCACAGCTAGCCACCTATATGAGCAAATTGGAAAGACAGTCTGGCAAATTCCCGTCCCAGTCTGAGTCAATTCTTAGAGAAAATGTTAGTGCAATAACATTGAGGAGTGGTAAGGAGAGGAGCCACATGTTGAGTCAGTGCAAGAGCCATAATTGGAGAATCTAGGAATTTCTTCTTCAGATCAAACCGTTTTGCCACCACAAAATAAACAGGAAGTATCTTCTCACCTCTATCCTTCTTTAGATGTGTATGTGCCTAAAACACCTTTTCCGTCCAAGCTTGCAAGGCCAAAGGAACCAGTTGTAGATAAGGACAAGGAGCTTTCGGAGATGTTTAGAAGGGTGGAGATAAACATTCATTTTCTCGATGCAATCAAGCAAATTCCCAAATATTCCAAATTCTTGAAAAATGGTGGTAAGTCAATTTGTGTTTGCGATCCTTCATAAAAACTTGCCAGAAAACTAAAAGAATCCATGTATTTTTTCACTCCCTTACATTATAGGTAATAAGAAAATTGATAGGGTCATGCTAGATCTGGGTGCATTAATGAATGTCATTCCTTATTCAATTTATCAAGAATTAAAATTAAAGGACCTAACTGAAACTGGAGTTGTCATTCAATTAGCTTATAGGTCTTTTATACACCCATTAGGAGTCATAGAGGATGTCCTAGTTCAGGTCAATTAATTAATTTTTCCTACTGATTTCTATGTTCTTAAAATGGAGCAGCCCACATCTATCTCATTTGCATCCATCTTACTTGGCTGACCTTTTATAAAGACAACCAAGATTAAGATAGATGTGGATGAGGGCACTTTGTATGTGGAGTTTGATGGTGAGTTTGTTAAATTTAATATTTTTGATGCCATGAAAACTTCCACCATGGGGCAAGTATATTCTTTGTGCTAGATTGATGTGTTTGACTCTCTTAAGCAGGAGGTTATATGGGACGTCTATGATAACGATGAGGATGACTCAGGAGAGTTGATCCCGCTTGGAGAGCTTGCCACCTTGTCTATGACAAAGCCGGTAGGTATGCCCTGACATTCTGATGATGAATATTTTGAGAACCTGAAGTACGCTTATTTGGGGGAGGTTGAGACCTTAACTATCACAATTTCAAGGGACCTGACTGAAGAACAAGAGAAGCAGTTGGTGGAGGTATTGCAGAAGCACAAACTGGCCATATTGGTTTTTATATCCTAAAACTCATGGTTTGTGAACAATAAAACTTATTCTGAAAATTCAATAAGTTATTATTGAAAATATGTATTGCTTATTAGAATCCAATAAACTAAAAGACTCATGACTATACATGAGTATCTGAACTTTATGTGGAGACATAAAAGTGGATCAGGTTCAAATAAATAGTCAAAATGATCTGTAGTATATGAATAAAGTTGGGTGTCTTATTCTGGTAACACTATTAGATACGGCCCACTCTGTAGTTGTTACAAGGAGTTGTAAAGTGCTACAGACAATGTGATCCTAATTCATACATGTTATGACATTAGAAGTGGAGGTATCCTGTGCAATGGTTTTTTACAAGATCGGACCACTAAATTAGTCACTCTTACTTTATAACGTTGTTTACTATTTAAGACTGACTATTTCAAAGCGATGACCTAGGTAACTTGACCTTAATCTTGAGCTAACTATGAACTCCTATTTATTCGGGATTATCCTTAGATTTGCATAGGTGAGGGTTGGCTCAACAGCGCCAGCTCAATAAACCTCCATTTCAGAGGTAAGACCGGATAGATAGCTGGGCACATAGGGTGCAAGATGGAATTCTCTCCTAACCGCTTTTAGGGTTAGTAGAGAAGTTGTTCCCTTAAGTGCTAACTTCGAGTCTTGAACAAGGGGCCCCACCTTCTCATTGGCTCGAGAGGGACTCTTTTTGTTGATTGGATCATAAATCAATTAGAAGATTAGTCGGACTTAAGGAACAAGAGGTAATCTCGGGGGTAAAACAAATATTTAACCCAACTGTTATTACGAACAACCTGTGAAGGGTTAACTTACTAATCATGGTTATATCGAGTGGACATAATGTATCTACAGTGAGGGGACTGCAACTATGGGCTTTAGTGGAGTGACCCATTAGTTAAGAAATGGGGGTTAACTCGATGTAAAAAGTTTAGCCAATTAATCTCGGATCGTTGGAGCCCATGATTTGTAGGTCCGTGAGGTCCACCTACTAGTTTATAAATGGATTAGCTTTAGAGTAGCGTGATAAGTTAATTTGAAACGTTCAAATTAGAATTAAGGAAATTAGTAATTATATGTGATATAATTACATGTTTAATTTTGGAATTAAATAGAATTGGAGAATTAATATTTAAATATGATTTAAATATTAAATTCATGAAGGTGGAATTTATGTAAAATTAATTTAATATTAGATATTAAATTAATTATAATTAATTAAAATTTTTAATTAATTAATTAATATTTATTAGAAAATTAATTTGTGAAATTAATTTTGTAAAATTAATAATATTTTCAATTTTGAAATCAAATTGATTTTTGAAATCATTTTGTAAAATAAAAGTTTGAAAACACAAAATGGAATTATGTCTTTTTCCATTAACACCTTCAACTAGCTCACACTAAACCGACTTAAGTTTTACTTCAAATCTCCAAGCATGAGCTGTACCTCATGCAACCTTCTTCTTTACCTGCAATAAACAGAGAAGATTGATGTGGAATTGAGGCATGCATCAATTGAGTTTTTGCTGAAAATTTCGTGTTGAAGAAAGTGTTCTTCAAATGGATGGTGCAGTTGATGACAGGCAGAAATGCATGTCATCTTAGGCCTTTTACTTAGAATTATGACGGATGTTAAGCAAAATATACGGCAATTATGTTTGGAATTCATAAGAAATTGAGCTTGCAGCCTTCAGCATTAAGAATCTCAGCTAACCCGTTATTATGTGTTCAATTGTCTATTTTTGTAGCTAACGAAGGAAGTGGACACAAACGTGGAACCCGGACTACCGCATAGACGACTGCATGCAGAGAAAGTCTCCATCACAAAGGCGAACGCATTCGATCAACGCATGGATGTTACGGTAATCAGCCATATGCGTCCATTGCATGGGAGTTGCGCGCGTCAAGCGATTGCGGTCATCGTGTAGAGTTGCGGTATTAATTGAATGCGGTCACTGAATGATTGCGGCTACACGATAATGCATACTAATGGGATCAACGCAAGGTTGGTGGAATGAACGCATTAACGCATCTACCTTGGGGAAATCAAAAGATGATGTTGACATCTCACCTACCACGCCGTTAGCAGCAGAGATTCAGAAAGAACTAAACGCGCCGCGAATGTCAAAATCAGAGTAGTCCATTAATGTTGTCGACGATCTAGCTCTATATAAAGAAGCCGATGAGCAGAATTTCAAGTATCCAAGGTTTTCGCTTGAGGTTCGCCTAGGGCGGATCCTTGTGATCCAGACAAATGCGTGAAAAGACGCTTGAGAGTTCTTCACCTCCTTCATCCATTCCGAGTGATGATCGGAGCCTTCAACCGGAGTTAGATCTTGAGATAGTCAGCTCTACTGCCCTTCCATGGCACCATCGGCAGCCTTGACGCACATTCGCTGGAAGCAAGACTTTGCTTCAAGCCGGTCATTTCATTTCCCCTTATTTTCTTATATTGTATTGTATTACATTTTGTGATTAAGGAATTAATACATTTTGTGTTCGATACATTTCTATGTTTCCTTCAATTCCATCTCCATCTTCTTTACTAGCATCTTTAACTTTTATTACATCACTTAGTGAGATTGCAAGAGTATTACATACTTAGTCATGTGGATTAGGGATATGAAGCATGTAACAAACCACTGAGAGGTGTGCGTTGCGTGAGTGTGTGAGTAAACCTTATTTGCTTAGTGTGAAGCTGTAGCAATGCCTGTATATAGGCGAATGCGACGCTTGTCTATGAGTAAAGTCAACAACAACTGACTACCCGGGAGGGTAAGTGGTTGATCGCATAAAGCAATGTAAGCATTGTTCGCTAGAGATAGGAATAATCTTATGTCAGCAAAGTTCATGCGGTTACCTTGTCCTATGAACGCATCATTCATCATTTAAGCATACTTGAGAGAGTAGTCTAAAATCCAAATCTAAGACTCGAGAGAGCGGATTAGAATGCATAGGCAAGAATGGGGAACTTAGAGATAAGCTCCGTTTGCTATCACACAGTGTATGCACCCTATGGATAGGATATTGCATGCGTCCAGGAAGTAGGATACGGTGGTATGCGGCTAGCACGCTCATGCAGCGAGAGCACGTGAGCAGGTTATGGAGGTTTAGGTAGGCATAGGCTTCCCGGCAATATCGCAGATACACCACATACGTCCTAGAGTTAAGCTCAAGTGTGTGTAGCATGATTGCACGGCTTGCGTTGACTAAGGTTGCCCTTGCAGTCACTCTTAAGTATTGCAATGAAGACACCTCCACATTTTATCTATTTTCCCATTCATTTGTTTCATGTCAATAGTTGTCGTCTATCTACATCTCTTTCATATTCTCATTGCGTTGTTTGTTAGCTAGGAGTAGGGGTAGTGTTAGTGTAGAAACCCCTCCATCATTCTTTTATTCAAACCGCCTCATGCACATTACCGTATACATCTTGCTACAAGTCCCTAAGTTCGACCTCGGATCACCCGAGAAACTTGTGTTCACATTATACTTGGCGTGAGCGCAAGAAAACTTGTGACAGGACGCATGGTCATCGCATACATTTGTTAATGCATAGTCATTCCAACGCATGACCATCGACGCATGACAATCAACGCATATCTTCAAAACATGCATCGCATATTGCACCCACAGAATTTTAGTTGTTGAGTAATTTGACATCTAATTTCCCGTCATCAGCAGTGAGTTCTTCTCTAAGTTCCCTTCATTCAAGCTTATCTTAAGTCCCACAACTTAATCTAAAGCTCCAAGAGAATAGTGGGGAAGATCTTGAGGTGGTTCACAACGAGATTTGGAGAAGTTTTGCAGCTGAGAATCGAGATTCAAGAGGTTCTACAAAGGAATGACATGAAACCCTCTTATTATTGTATGAGCATGCTTTAGTTATAGCCAAAATTAATGAATTAGAATGCGTATTGATTCTTGTTGTTTCCGTTGCATGTTGATATACTCCTACAATTGGTATAAGAGCATCATTTAAGCATTCAGTTTGGTTTAATTTTGACTTGGTGGGTGGTGTTTCATGAGATATATGAAAATGGTGCACTGATATGGTTTTTTGAGTTTTGCCATTTAATTTCTCTTTGATTGATGAGCTTATATGTGTGCTCAAGAGTCTGTAATTTATTTGGATTCAATAGAGTTGAAATTAAGTTGTAATTTAAGAAACAAGTGAAAAAGGTCGAGCAGCAGGAACCAGTTCTTCAGCATCTGCTCAAATCTCGTTGTTCAAGCTTGGAGTGAGATTTCCTTTACAAGTAAAAGTGAGATTTTTTCAAGCGAGATTTCGTTTCAAGTGAGATTCTGATGGAATTTTTTTAGCGAGATTTCAAGTTCAAATGAGATTTTGAATCGAGTTTGAGCGAGATTTCTAGTTCGAGCGAGATTCTAATGGAATTTTGAGCGAGAGATCGAGTTCGAGCGAGATTTCAAGCATGGAGTGAGAGATCGAGTTTAAAGCGAGATTTTTTAATCGATTTTGGGTGAGAGATCGAGATGGAGCGAGATTTCAATGGAGCTAGCGAGAGATGAACCGTTTGTTACTAGAGTAACGAGAGATTGAATCGAGCGACACCAGAACTAGAGAGAGCTAGCGAGAGCAGCCAATTCGACTGGTTTTCTTTAGATCTTGTCCGGTTCGACCTTAAATGGTTTTTGACTGGTTCGGTTCAAGCGATTCTGGTCCGGTTCACGATGATTGGGTTCAATTTGATGTAGTCCGAGCGGTTCGGAAGCGGTTTGAAGCTGTTTCTTACTGTTTTGTAATAATTAGGCTTTTGTTTGCTTGTTTATACCAAAACAAAAACCATATCAGTATGTGTTTAATTATTTATGCATGTGATGCACGTTATAAGTAAATAAATCTTATATGTGCATACTGTTGGGGTTGATGCCCTAAATCTCGTAGAGTTTTGTAGTTTGTAAACACCTGTATGAACAAACATTTGTGATGTAATAATATGAGATATTTTCTTCACTGCTGTCTACGAAATATGAGATATTTTAGTTGCATTAACCACAAACCAATAAACTAAGATCTCTGGTTATCGTTGTAACTTAATCATGTATGTGGAGACATACAAGTGGATCATGCCTTAAGTGATAACCTAAATGGTCTGTAGTATATGGATAAAGGAGGGAAACCTTATCTTGGAGACACTACGGATACAACCCGCTTAGTAGATGTTACAAGTGTTGTAAAGTGCTACAGATGGTTTGATCTCGATCATTCATGTGGAGACATGCGAGCGGGGGTGTTTTATACAAAGGAGTTTGTATAAGACCGAACCACGAAATGTTTAGTCTCATTATATAATGTCGTTCATGACAAAGACTTTCATGTCACTAGGATGATGATAGCTAGTACAAATACAAGTTATTGTAGCCTTTTATTTAGAATTGTGAGGGCTCACAAGTAGAATATGCGGTGATAATACTAAGAATTCGTGTGAAAAGTGAGCTTGCGTCGATCAGCACAGGAAATCTCTGCTAACCCAATATTATGCATTATTCTTCATCAAAATGTCTATTTTGTAGCTGTCGCAGGAATCAATCGCATGCGGTGAATCCCAGACCATCGCAAAGTTGATCGCATGCGTTCATCACATGGATGTTGCGGCTACAAAGTAATAACCATGATAGAAGGGTGTTCGCAAGGTTGGTGGAATGCGATGGTACTTCGGAAAAAATGAGCATGAACGCATACCTTGGGAGTATCAGAAAGATGATGTTGACATTTCACCTACCGCGCTGAAAGTGGTAGTGATTCAGAATGGGACCACCAATGTTGTCGGCGTTTGAGCTCTATAAATAGAGCCATAAAGCCCCAATTCAAGGTATCCGAGCTTCTTCCTTAAGGCATATCCTTGTAATCACAAATGAGAGCGTGAGAAGACATTCTTTGAGAGTTCTTCATTCCTTTAACCCATTCCGAATGACGACCGGAGCTTTGCCGGAGATAGAGCTCGAGAGAGACTACTTCACCGCCCATCCATGGAACCACCATCAGCCTTGACATACATCTAATTGAAGCAAGAGATTTCCTACATCTAGCCCTCGATCTCTCTTCTTATTTTTGTATTGTATTAAATTTTGGCTTAAGACATTAATACATTTTGTAATCAATGCATCTCTTTATTTCCTTTGACTCCATCTTCATTAACTTTTTCTTTATCATCCCTTACTTTCATTGCAACGAACTAAGTAAGATTGCAAGAGTTTCTCAAGGATACTTCCTTCAAATCTTATACACCAAAATTTTCTAAAGTCTTATTCAAGTCTCTTCTTAAAATATTTCTAAGACCTAGGGACTGCAAGTTTAACCTTCAAAAGAACTTTACTAACTTCCAAGACATCGCATGATTTATTTCACAAAAACTTTTTCATAGGGGTATTAAATGAATTTTTATCCTTGCATATTTTTGACATGGTTATTTTTTCTGACATTGCGCTGATCCAAGTGCCTCACTTTCGTTTTGGCTTGCCCCCACGTGTGTCATGCAAACATCCAACTACAAGCAAGGTGCTCTTTCTCAGACTAAACTCATACCTTCTTGGTAGCAGAGTTGCGGTCATTTATTTATGCGTTGATCCTGGCGACTTACTTTCGTTTTGGCTTACCTCTATGTGTGTCATGCGGACATCCAACTATGGGTAAGTGCCCTTCACAACTTAACTCTTATCAACATGGGTTTCCCCATTGCGTTGACAGTGGAGATGTTATTCTTAGATTTTTTTTTTTCATAAAGCTAAATATAGCTAAAGATAGCAAGGTCGAAAAATAAATACCTCACCCCCAAATTTAAAATGCGGCAATGTCCCCATTGCCAAAAGATTGAATGAAGTCATGCGATGTTCTTAGGAAGCTACGTAAAGAGAGTTTAAAAGAAAGCTAGCAAACCTCTAACTTCTAGAAATATTTCATGAGGTGACTTTTCTAAGATTAAGTTGATTCTATATATATGAAAAAATAGAAACATGTGTTTCATGATTGAAATCATAATTGGCAAAGAGACAGCCTGCGGTGACTTACTAAATTTATCAATGTCAAATGATTGCGGTAATCAAAGAGGATGCAGTGACAAAACTTTTAAATGCGATGCGATAGTGCAAAATTTGGAATAAAGTCAAGGAAGAATACAATCCCCAAATTTGCCCTGTCACCCGCATTATTTGTTGACACATCCTTTTTTGTTGTGATCTCTTATCTTTAGATTGTGGTGACAGAATAAGATAAGTTGCTTCTCCGCGTAACGCCTCGATCGTTTGCAAGTAAAACAGTGAGAGGGTCAAATAATATTAAACAAAACAAAATCTTTTACCGCAATCTTTTTTTTTTATGTAGAATAAAAAAATAATAGATAAAGAACTGAAAAGATATAGTGAAATAAAAAGTTTGAGTAGTTGAGAAAAGTTGGAGATTTCATGCTTCCAAACTTGCGGCCCTGATGAATTTCAATCATCTAATAATGCAGGGACGACCTACTTCTTTCTTATTTAGAGTTTCTCAATTCCATGGAGTCGACTTGGCGATGCCAGCCTTCTCCGTGATACACTTTTACTCGCTACCCATTAACTTTGAATACGTTGGTTCCATCATCATTTGATAATTCGACCGCACCATGCAGAAATACCTCTCTAACTATGAATGGTCCGGATAAACGTGATTTTAATTTCCCAGGGAAGAGTTGTAGTCGTGAGTTGAATAGTAAGACCCTCTGCTCAACTTGAAGGTTCTTACCACATATGTGTTTGTCGTGCCAGTGCTTTGCACGCTCCTTGTAAATCTTTGCGTTCTCATATGCGTTAATCATCCATTCCTCCAGCTTGACCAGTTGAAGTTTTCTCGCTTGTCTTGCTTTCTTCAAATCAAAGTTTAGCTTCTTTACCACCCACATTGCTTTGTATTCCAGCTTCAGAGGCAAATGACATGCCTTACCAAATACCAACGCATACGGGGACATACCTATGGGTGTCTTAAATGCAGTTCGGTATGCCCATAACGCATCGTCGAGCTTTGTTGCCCAATCCTTTTGCGAAGGCCTTACCACCTTCTCAAGTATCAGCTTGATCTCTCGATTGGACACCTCGACCTGACCATTCGCCTGTGGATGGTATGCGGTGGCCACTTTGTGGAGAATTTTATATGTGCACAGCAGTTCCTTGACAGTATGATTGACAAAGTGAGACCCTTCATAACTTATTATGGCCCATGGAGTGCCGAAACGAGTGAAAATGTTTTTCTTCAGGAATTGAGAGACTACCGCCGCATCGCTTGCGGCGCATGCCACTGCCTCTACCCACTTGGATACATAGTCGACGGCTAACAAAATATAATTTTTACCATTCGATGGAGAGAATGGTCCCATCAAGTCGATACCTCATACGTCGAACAACAAGCTCCAAGATGATGTTCATAGGCATTGCATGTTTCCATGAAATGTTACCTGTGCGTTGGCACCAATCAAACTTCATCACGTAGTCAGCTGCATCCTTAAACAATGTTGGCCAGTATAATCCACTCTGTAATACTTTAGCTGCGATGCGTTGTCCTCCAAAGTGCCCACCATATGGTGAGTCGTGACATTGCGATAATATGCGTTGTTGAGCAGTATTTGGTACACATAGTCGTAAAATCTGGTATGCCTCTCTTTTATACAGATTCGACTCATTATAGAAATATGATCTGCATTCGTATTTGAGCCTCCTCTTCTGGTGGTCAGTATAATCCTTTGGAATATGCTCACAAACCAGATAGTTGACTATGTCAACGTACCATGGTAATTCTTCAATATGGAACAGCTGCTCATTTGGGAACACCGCACTCATCTCTGACTCATTGCGGTCAACCTCAAGGTTTTCCAATCTGGACAAGTGATCCATAACTTGGTTCTCCATCCCCTTACGATCAATTATTTCTATGTTAAATTCCTGGAGAAGGAGAACCCATCTGATCAACCTTGGCTTAGCATCCTTCTTGTCATTAAATACTTTTCACCGAATGATCAGTATGGATGAGTACCTTCGTTCCCAGCAGATATACTCTAACTTTTTCCAACGCAAAAATTACCGCAAGTAGCTCCTTCTCTGTGGTAGTGTAATTAGTTTGAGCAGGATTCAACGTCTTACTCGCATATGTGATGGGAAGTAATATTGTCTTTCTCTTTTGTGCCAGAGCTACTCCCATCGCATACCCACTTGCATCGCACATTAATTCAAAAGGAAGTGTCCTATCAGGTGTGATTAACACGGGCATGATTGTTAGTGCATCCTTCAAAATCCTGATGCGTTGATGCAATTGTTGTCAAAATCAAATTTTCTGTCAGCCTCCATCAACGCACTCAACGGTCATGCTATTTTCAAAAAGTCCTTGACAAAGCGTCTATAAAATCCGGCGTGCCTCAAGAAACTTCTTACAGCCTTCACACTTGTTGGAGGTGGGAGTTTTTCAATTGCTTCTATTTTTGCTTTATCCACCTCCAACCCGTCCCGAGAAACCTTGTGCCCCAACACAATGCCCTCCTTTACCATAAAATGGCATTTTTCCCAGTTAAGAACAAGATTCGTCTCCTCGCATCTTTTCAGTGTCTTCTCCAGGTTGGCAAGACAATCTTCATATGTGTGGCCATAGACAGAGAAATCGTCCATAAAGATTTCAACAGAGTCCTCAAGATAGTTTGAAAAGATGGCTATCATGCACCTTTGGAATGTGCTCGGCGCATTGCAGAGGCCGAATGGTATATGGCAAAAAAAAAAAGTCCCATATGGGCAGGTGAATGTGGTCTTATCCTGATCTTCTAGAGCAATCATAATCTGGTTATACCTAGCATAGCCATCCAGAAAGCAATAAAAGTCATTTTCGACTAAAAGATCTTACATTTGGTCAATGAACGGTAGAGAGAAATGATCTTTTTTCATTGCCGCATTCAGCTTCCAGTAGTCCATGCAAATACACCACCCGGTGACGGTTCTTTATGGTATCAGCTCATTATTTTTGTTGGAGACTACTGTCATGCCGCCCTTTTTCAGCATGCACTACACGGGGCTAACCCACGTGTTCTCTACTATCAGATAAATAATGCCTGCATCTAACCACTTGATGATCTCCTTTTTAACGACCTCTTTCATCGCAGGTTGAATCTGCACTGATGTTCGATCGATGCCTTGTGGTCTTCTTCGAGACGAACGTGGTGCATACAATATGCAGGGCTAATTCCTCGGATGTTTACGAGCGTCCAGCCAATTGCTCGCATATGTTTCCTCAGAATGCTCATCAACATATTCTCCTGGTCTTCATTAAGTTCTGAGGAAATAATTACTAGCAGCTTCTCTTTCTGCCCCAAAAATGCATACTTTAAGTGGTTCAGCAGGATCTTCAATTCCATGATTGGTGGCTCTACTAAGGACGGTTGCGTTGTTTTTCTTTCTTTTTCTTCTGTTGGCTCTTCTTCTTGGGTTGTGATCATCTCAACTTCCTTGTTTGTTTTTTGTATGATCGCATTACATGCAACAATGGATGCGCTTGCATCCTCTTCTTCATTCTCTTCGTCAAGCTTTTCTTCTTCATTTAAATTCTGGTCCTCGTCAGAGTCATACAGGTCTTCTTCCTCAGGAAACTTCATGGCACGGATGATGTTGAACTGGAGCTTCTATCCATTTACACTCAAAGTGATCTCTCCTTTGTGCACATCAATCTGCGCACGACCTGTTGATAAAAATGGTCGCCTCAGGATGATGGGCACATCTTTGTCAGTTTTGTAATCTAAGATGATGAAGTCGACTGGTAAGATAAATTTGTCGATGGTGATCAGCATGTCCTTCACCTTCCCCTCTGGATGCACTAGAGATCTATCTGCAAGTTGGAGAGCCACGGTCATGGGCGCAAGTTGCCCCACATTCAGCTGCTTAAAGATCGATAGAGGCATCAAATTGATGCTGGCTCAAAGGTCACACAATGCTTGCCCGATGTACAGTCCTCCAATGGAGCAAGGTATAGTAAAGCTCCCTAGATCGCTTATCTTCAGTGGGATTATTGATTTCGAGCTTTGTGTTAAAGCCACCGTGACAAAATTAACAGTGCCCCTCTTCTTGGTTACCATATCCTTTAGAAACTTCGCGTATGCAGGCATCTTCTCAATCGCTTCACTGAATGGAATATTAATATGTAATTGTTTTAACATAGACAGGAAGTTTTGGTACTGTACCTCGTCATTCTTTTTCTTTTTGAGTCTCTGCAGGAAAGGTGGTAACTACACTTTCACAGTCCCCTTTTCTGTTGGCTTAGAGGAGGACGCAACTTCTGGCTCTATTACTTCTTTTTCTCCTTCTTCTTCTTCTTGGTTCATCGTAATTTCAGGTTCCAATGCAGTAGAAGTTGTCCTGCTAGGCTTCTTTCTTTCTCCCTCTACAGTTTTTCCACTCCGCAATGTCAAGACTTGACATTGCTCTTTACCTGATCCCCCCGGGTTGCGTGGGAGTTCTGTTGAACTTGGCAGCACCCCTTGTGGTCTGTTATTTAGCTCACTTGTAATCTGGTCCATCTGTAACTCCAAGTTACGGACGGATGTACCTTGACTTTGAAGCACAGTTTCGTTTTTCTTTATATACTGCTTCAACAAGCTTTCCAAGGAGGAAGATTGCGGCAGTTGCGTAATACTGGCTTGGTTGCTCGTCCGACCATTATTTTACGGGAAGAATCCATGTGGCCCTTCATTTTCTGCCACAGATTGGAAATGCTGCTGTTGATTCTTCCATGCAAAGTTGGAGTGGTTTCTCCACCCAAGGTTGTAGGTATTATAGAAAATGATTGTTTTTCCACAAAGTAAATAGACTGTGGGTTCTGTGGGCATTTTTCCATTGTGTGTATGTCACCGCAAGTCGCACACCTTGCGGTATTTTGATTAATTGCGTTCACTTGCCCATTTTACGGTGTTGGGCTGTTGATCGCAATTCCCTGAATTAGGTTCATCATTGCAGTCATTTGATTCTATAGTGAAGTAATAGCACCATTACTTGCGTCGTTATCCTTTATTCTCAGTCTTTTATCACTTTCTCTCCAATTCTTATGGTTTTTAGAGATGCGATCCAAGATGTTCTTAGCCTCGTCATATGTCTTGTCTATTAGACCACCAGCGGCTGCCGTATTGGCAGCGGTCTGCGAAGCGGGATTCAAACCGTGATAAAAGATTTCCATCTGAAGGCAGTCTGGTAATCCATTGTGTGGACAGTCCCTGACCAACCTCTTAAACCTTGCCTAGGCAACGTTGAGCGCTTCTTCCATGTCTTGTTCAAAATTGGTTATTAGTTTCCTTCGTCGATATATCTCAGTAGGTGGAAAATATTTCTTCATAAACTTCTCTACGACCTGTTCCCATGAAGTGATCTCTCCTGGCTCAAGGGAATACACCCATTTTCTTACCTGATCACACAGAGAAAATGGAAACAGAGTTAGTCAAACTTCTTCAGCAGAGATGTTCAGGAACTCAAAAGTATTGCAGATTTCTATAAAGCTACGAAGGTAGGCGTGTGGGTCCTCGCCACGCCTGCCTCCGAATTGTCCTGCAGTCTGGATCATCTGCAACATCACCGGCTTCATTTCGAATTGGCTTCAATCGAGGGCAGGCCTCATGATTCCTGGAGAGAAATCGTAGAGGTTTGGTGATGCATAGTCCCTAATGGGCCTATTACGATCATTTTCCAGGAGGATTGGATTCGCCATGACGTTGTTTCCATTTGGTGCTCTGTTTCTAGGCTGCTCCGCCATATCTTCTTTATCTGGCTGTTGTTGTTGGCGGTCTCTTAATCTCCTTCTGAACATCCTCTCAATCTCCGGGTCGTAATTTGCCAGAGATTGAGAGTCTGCAAAGAAATAAAAAAATTACCATTAGCGCACTAATTTGCCGAAGTCCCTGGCAACGACGCCAAAAACTTGATGCGTTATTTTATGAGGTGGAAATATGGATAAAATGCGGTGATGGAAATGCATTGAGCACTCAAGTTTTCTCAGTGGAATCCAAGTGTAAACCCACTGAGTTTCCTGGTAAGTCCAGGGTCGTACTCAGGGACTTGCGGAAGCAATATGTGGTGGTAATTTTTAGAAGACTTTGCGGTAACCGGTAACTCAAATAGTTATTTGGTTTGTTATTTTCGGTAATGAAAAATAAAAAAATGCAGCGGAGTTTCGAAAAGAGTTGATAGAATGGAAAATGCGATGAGTATGCAGTGAACGGGTTGAGAAGGATTCGGCTAACACTTCCTAGGATACATTCATGTTATGCGACCATGTAACACACATACAATAGTAAACCATCTCTTGATCCAAATGCTATGGCTTCTAATGCTAGAACGCATGTGATATATGCGCCAAGTCTATAGGACCTACACATAAGCCTCTATTCTTATTTATGCGATGACAAAATGACACACACACAAACAAGGTGACCACATAATATCATACCTATCTCTAGGATGCATGCGATGCAGGTTGACAAACAGAGCTTATCTCTAAGTCCTTATCTCTTGTTTATGCAGTTCTAATCTTGCTCTCTCGAATCTAGATTCTAACTTAGCTCTCTCAAGTCTTAGGTTTTTTCTTTAGACTCTCTCTCTTGTAGCTCAAAAGGTATGTTGGGCACAGCATAAAACAAGATAATCGTAAGCAATGAAGATCCTAGGTCATGTTAGCTTAGTTCTTCTCAACCCATTCGATAAGTTTAGCTACTCATGCGTGCTAAGAGAGTGAACAGATGTAAATAAAGAAATTCCATTGTATAAATATAAAGTTAAAGTACAAAACAACAATGCAAGAAGAGAATAAAGAGTCTGGTAGCAATCTCTTACTTCCCAGGTTTTTACACTGTCTTTTCTACTCGTGTTCAAAACATAATCTCATTCTCACAAGAGTCGGCCTGTTCTCTGCTTTCTACACCTCTGGGTTCTCTCTCGAGTTGCCTTGAGTGATCTTCCGGCGTCTCGGCTCTTCTCTTGCTTCGCCTTAAAATAAAAAGGGAAACTATGGACAAGGCTAAACTATGGAGAAATTTATCTAAGTATCTAAACTCGTGAACTGCTGAACTTGAGAACCGGTGAACTCCTTTTTTGAAGGATGCCTTCAGTATTTATAGAGCTTCAGGGTGATTACACATATGATTACACAGATGGGATGGCTTTAATTCTCTGACTGATGAGCCGAATATTTGTCACCGAAAAGTCGATTGTACTTGTTATCGTTAGCGGCTTATCAACTTAATTTGGATTCAACTGTCATCAGCTTTCTGTCCCATCGTGATTAATTATGCCTTTCACCCAGATGCACCCACCAAGTTGCACCGCTCTATGCGGCAATCCTTCTTGAGCAGATGTTTACGAACACAAATCACCGTAAAGCCTTGCGATAATGCTGCATTCGTGTGTTGATTTCTTGTGATCGCGTTTTTCACCTTGTGTCAACGCATATTCTGTATCAAAATATAAAAATTAACTGTTTCTATGTGATAAATGCATGCGACTGCAATGTTATAAACTTAATGCTTTTTGGATGCATTATAACATATTTTATCAACACAAGCTAGCATTGTTTAAGAACTTAGCACTATAATAACGTGCTTTCTGCCCGTTATCACATACTCAATCATGCAACATAGAGATATGAAGCATGTAGCAAACCACCGAAAAATGTGCGTTACGTGAGTATAGTAAGTTAATCCTCTTTGCTTAGTGTGAGGCTGTCACAATGCTTGTCTATGAGCTGATTAGCCGCGACTAACTGCCCGAGAGGTTAAGTAGTAGAACTTACTAAGCAAAGTAAGTAGTGTTCCTAGAGAAAGGAATAATCTTATGTTCAACACAATTATGCGTTATAGAGATATAAGCATGCAGCTGACCACCAAGAGGTGTGTGACGCGTTAGTATGGCGAGCTGAGATTACCCTTGTGATCAAGCTTAATGATGCTGTGAATTTATCCTCTCCACCACTCTATTTATTTCAACTCTCATAGTCATACTTCCATTGCTCAATCTATTTAGGAGTAGGAGTAGCGCATAGTCTTTTAACTTTCTTATTCTTTTATTCATCGCCTCAAAGGCATTGCTTCGCAACATTTAGTTACAAGTCCTTGAGTTCGACCTCGGATCACCCCGAGAAACTTGCGATCTTGTTATACTTGGCGAGAAAGCAAGAAAACTTGTGATAGGAACGAATGATCATTACATACACGATTAACGCATATTCTTTAGTTCAACGCATGATCATCAATGCATGGAGATCAATGCAGAGCATAAGAACATGCATTATATATATTTTTTCCTCGCATCAGATGACCATAGGTAACATGACCTAATCTTAAGTGAGTTGGGAACTTCTGCCTATAAGGGCGGTTCTTTGATTTGCATGGACGCGAGTGGCTAGATTGACGACTCAAACCTACCACTTTGGGAATTCGTCTGATTGGGGAGCTGGGAACTCAGCTACACATGATGGAATTCACTCCTTCCTCAAGACAGGGGTAAGTAGATAGATTGCTCCCTTAAAGGCTGATTCCGGGGCTTAAACAATATGGTGCCACACACTTTCTCATGGCCCGAGAGGTGTTCACTAATACTAGGACTATGATGTATTGTTCATTAGAGGAATCAATGGTACTTAAGGAGTCAAATATAACTACAGGGGAAAAACGGTAAATTGGCCCAGTTGTACTTACGAGCGATCTGTGAAGGTTATCGTACTATTGATTGGTTATATCCAATGGACACAGAAATATATCTATAGTGAGAAGAGTGCAGTTGCCGATCTTTAGTGAAGTGCTCGGTAGTTAACGGATGGTGGATTTCGTGATCAAAAAGTTTAGTTAGTTATTCATGTACCATTGGAGCTTCAAGCTACAGGTCTATAAGGTCCCCTTGGTAGCTCAATGGATTCAAGTTAAGAATAAGTTTTTGGGTTAGTTTAAAGTGTTCAAATTAAAAAGAGAGAATTTGATTATATATGATATAATTAAATTGGTTCAATTATATGTGATATAATTGATATGATGTATTAGATACATTAATTGGAGGAAATGATATAAATATGATTTATATTAAATAAAGGAGAAAAGAACTATAGTTTAAACATTACATATGATGTGATATTAAAACTATAGATTATAAATATAATACGATAAGTTCGTTATTATATTTTTTTATAATAAAAACAATTTTGAGATAATTGTTTTTGGTTGGTTATTTTCTCCATTAGCCGTGAACGTGGGAGGTTTTTTTTAGTTTTTAATAACTGAAGGATAAAATGAAAAGTATTTTCATTTTACAAGACGATCGCTTCATAAGTATATTACTAATCGTTTTGCTCACGAGAGACTACAAGATAGCCCTCTAGCGAGAGATTAAACGATCGTGTAAACGATTCTCATGAGATTTGTTCAGCAAAACTGGAAAATAATTTGTATGTGCTAAGGCCGTTAGCAACAAATTCCCTCTAGAACGTAGAGATATTTAAAACTGTTGTAAATCAAAATAAACGACTTAAGGTTTCTCCTACGGAAAATGCCCAATTTTGGCACCTTTGATTAGGGCACATCAATCTCAATAGAATTGAGAGGTTGATGAAGAATGGACTTCTAAGCGAGTAAGAGGAAAATTCTTTACCTGTGTGCAAGTCATGCCTTGAAGGAAAGATGACTAAAAGTTCTTTTACTGAAAAAGGTTATCAAGTCAAAGAGCCTCTAGAGTTAGTGCATTCAGACCTTTGTGGTCCGATGAATTTACAAGCCAGGGGAGACTACGAGCATTTCATCACTTTTGTTGATGATTACTCATGCTATGGGTATGTTTATTTGATGCAACGAAAGTCAAAATCCTTTGAAAAGTTCAAAGAGTTCAAGGCAGAAGTTGAAAACGCATTGGATAAATGGATTTAAACACTTTGATCAGATCGGGGTGGAGAGTTTTTAGATTATGAGTTCCAGAACTATATGATAGAACATGAAATCGTTTCCCTACTCTCAGCGCTTGGTACACCTCAGCAGAATGGTGTATTGGAGAGGAGAAACAAAACCCTGTTAGACATGGTTCGGTCGATGATCAGTTACGCTTCCTTACCGGATTCGTTTTGGGATTTTGCAGTGGAGACTGTAGCTTATATCCTCAACTATGTTCCTTCCAAGAGTGTTACCAGAACACCTTTGGAGTTGTCAAATAGGCATAAAGCTAATTTGCGTCACTTCCACATCTCGGGTTGCCCAGCACATGTACTTGAGGCTAATCTTAAGAAATTTGAACAATGTTCAAGGCTGTGCCTATTTGTAAGCTACCCAAAGGTACACGAGGGGGTTACTTTTATGATCCTAAGGAAAACAAGGTGTTTGTGTCGAAAAACGCTACCTTCCTAGAAGAGGATCATATGAGGGAGCACAGTCCATGTAGTAAAATCATGTTGCGTGAACTTTCCAATGAAACTACTGAAACTTCAACAAGAGTTGTTGAAGAGCCTGCTACATTAGCAAGAGTTGTGGATGGAAGTTCATCTAGTAGGTCAAATCCACCTCAAGAGTTCAGGGAACCTCGACGTAGTGGGAGGGTTGCAAACCCACCTGTTCACTATATGGGTTTCATTGAAATCCTGGCTATGATAGTTGATGGCGAGGTTGAAGATCCATTGTCAAATCAGAAGGCAATGGAGGATGTTGACCGGGATGAATGGGCCAAAGCCATGGATCTTGAGATGGAGTCTATGTACTTCAACTCAGTATGGGATCTTGTAGATCAATCTGATGGGGTTAAACCTATAGGTTGTAAATGGATCTACAAGAGGAAATGAGGTGCTGATGGGAAGGTGCAAACCTTCAAGGCTAGACTTGTGGCAAAGGGTTATACCCAGGTGGAGGGAGCCGACTATGAGGAGACTTTCTCACTTGTTGCCATGCTTAAGTCTATCCACATCCTCCTATCCATTTCCTCATATTATGACTATGAGATATGGAAAATGGATGTCAAGACTGCCTTTCTGAATGGTAATCTTGAGGAGACCATTTATATGGTGCAGCCCAAGGGATTCATAGCCCAAGGTCAAGCGCAAAAGGTTACAAACTGAATTAGTCCATTTATGGGCTGAAACAAGCATCTCGATCATGGAACATTAGGTTTGATACTATGATCAAATCTTACGGCTTTGACCAAAACGTTGATGAGCCTTGTGTCTACAAGAAAATCATCAACAGTTCAGTAGTTTTCCTAGTGTTGTATGTAGACGATATCCTACTCATTGGGAATGATGTAGGTTTACTGACTTCAGTTAAGAACTGGCTAGCTACCCAATTCCTAATGAAAGATTTAGGAAAGACTCAACTTGTTCTTGGTATTCAAATCTTTCGAGATCAAAAGAATAAAGTGCTAGAGCTATCTCAGGCATCGTACATTGACAAGATGTTGATCAAGTACTCGATGCAAAACTTCAAAAGGGGTCTATTTCCTTTTTAGCATGGAGTTACATTGTCTAAGGAATAGTGTCTTAGACACCTCAAGAGGTTGAGGAAATGAGACGGGTCCCCTATGCATCTGTCGTTGGCAGTTTGATGGATGCGATGTTATGTACTAGACCTGACATCTACTACGCTGTGAGGATAGCCAGTAGATATCAGTCTAATCCGGACAGAGTCACTGTACTGCAGTCAAGAACATCCTCAAGTATCTTCAGACAACAAGGGATTACATGCTCGTGTATGGATCTAAGGATTTGATCCTTACTCGATACACGGACTCTGATTTTCAGACTGATAAGGATTCTTGGAAATCCACTTCAGGATCAGTGTTCACTCTTAACGAAGGAGCTATAGTATGGCGAAGCACTAAGCAGGGGTGCATCGCTGACTCCACGATGGAGGCCAAGTATGTAGCGGCTTGTGAAGCTGTAAAGAAGGTCGTTTGGCTCAGGAACTTCCTGACTGATCTGAGAGTTGTTCCAGACATGTCTAGGTCATCACCCTTTATTGTGATAATATTGGTGTTGTGGCAAACTCCAGAGAGCCTAGGAGTCACAAGTGTGAAAAACATATAGAATGGAAGTATCATCTCATCCACGAGATTGTGCATGGAGGGGACATGATAGTCACGAAGATCGCTTCAAAGCACAACGTTGCCGACCCGTTTACGAAGGCTCTCACGGCTACAATTTTTTAGGGTCACCTATAGAGCGTGGGTCTGTGGGACCGTGCGCAGCTGGATTAAGGCAAGTGGGAGATTTTGTATTGGGCCTTAGTTCCCTAGTTTATTGTTTTGTACTTTTTTTTATCTTATACACCCACTCACTTTAAGACAAATAGGAGATTGTTGAGGCTGATGCCCTAAATCTCGTAGGGTCGTGTAGTTTGTAAACACTTGTATGAACAAACGTTTGTGATGTAATAATATGAGATATTTTATTCACCGTTATCTATGAGATATGAGATATTTTAGTTACATTAACCACAAATCAATAAACTAAGATCCCTGGTTATCTTTGTAACTTAATCATGTATGTGGAGACATACAAGTGGATCATGCCTTAAGTGATAACCTAAATGGTCTGTAGTATATGGATAAAGGAGTGAAACCTTATCTTGGTGACACTACGAATACGGCCTGCATTGTAGATGTTACAAGTATTGTAAAGTGCTACAGATGGTATGATCCCGATCATTCATGTGGAGACATGCAAGCGGGGGTGTCCTATACAAAGGAGTTTGTATAAGACCGGACCGCGAAATGTTTAGTCTCATTATATAACGCTATTCATGACAAAGACTTTCATTTCACTAGGATGACCATAGGTAATATGACCTTAATCCTGAGTGAGTTGGGAACTTCTGCCTATAAGGGCGGTTCTTTGATTTGCATGGGCGCGAGTGGCTAGATTGACGACTCAAACCTACCACTTTGGGAATTCGTCTGATTGGGGAGCTGGGAACTCAGCTACACATGATGGAATTCACTCCTTCCTCAAGACAGGGGTAAGTAGATAGATTGCTCCCTTAAAGGCTGATTCCGGGGCTTAAACAATATGGTGCCACACACTTTCTCATGGCCCGAGAGGTGTTCACTAATACTAGGACTATGATGTATTGTTCATTAGAGGAATCAATGGTACTTAAGGAGTCAAATATAACTACAGGGGAAAAACGGTAAATTGGCCCAGTTGTACTTACGAGCGATCTGTGAAGGTTATCGTACTATTGATTGGTTATATCCAATGGACACAGAAATATATCTGTAGTGAGAAGAGTGCAGTTGCTGATCTTTAGTGAAGTGCTCGGTAGTTAACGGATGGTGGATTTCGTGATCAAAAAGTTTAGTCAATTATTCATGTACCATTGGAGCTTCAAGCTACAGGTCCATAGGTCCCCTTGGTAGCTCAATGGATTCAAGTTAAGAATAAGTTTTTGGGTTAGTTTAAAGTGTTCAAATTAAAAAGAGAGAATTTGATTATATATGATATAATTAAATTGGTTCAATTATATGTGATATAATTGATATGATGTATTAGATACATTAATTGGAGGAAATGATATAAATATGATTTATATTAAATAAAGGAGAAAAGAACTATGGTTTAAATATTACATATGATGTGATATTAAAACTATAGGTTATAAATATAATATGATAAGTTAGTTATTATATTTATTTATAATAAAAACAATTTTAAGATAATTATTTTTGGTTGGTTATTTTCTCCATTAACCGTGAAAGTGGGAGGTTTTCTTTTTTTAGTTTTTAATAACTGAAGGATAAAATGAAAAGTGTTTTCATTTTACAAGACGATCGCTTCATAGTACTTACTAATCGTTTTGCTCATAAGAGACTACAGATAGCCCTCTAGCGAGAGACTAAACGATCGTGTAAAGCGACAGACTAAACGATCGTGTAAACGATTTCCATGGGAGCGAGATTTACTAAACGATCAAGTACCCTCAGTCTATGCGATAGACAGAACCTTTCTCCCACTTGATCATGTAGTTCGATCGTTTTCTTCCTCCTTCCCTCTACCAAATTCACACAGACCTTACACCTCCTAGATTCTCACTCCAAGAATACCAAGGTTGTCGAGTGGTAGTGTCAAAGGGTTCTTGTTCGAGGAGCAGACTATTCGTATCTGAACGACAGCGAGAGATTGGCTAGACAATTGTGACGACAGCGAGTGGTTGCTGTTCAATTGCTCATGAGAGCGAGAGATTATTGTCCAATTGTTCACTCGACCGAGAGATTTATGGAAGAAGAGTTCTTCAAATGTATGTCACTCAATTCCTTTTGTATTTGATTAAGAAAGCATGCTGTAATTTTGTTTAAGATGCATAACTATTCTTGTATGTTTGTGAATGCGTTTATTCTTTCATAATGGGCTTGGAAAGATCTTGCTTCCACTCAATGGTTCTCTTTTATAAGAGTTCCTTCACATATAGTATGCCATGTAGATTTTAAAAACCCACTATAGGAAGCATGATACATGCATTGAAAGTATTTTATAAATTGTTATAATATATAGTATGCATGTTTAGGGTTTCTTTTATTTAATAAAATTGTTATATTAAATATCGAATGTCTTTGATGTATGTTATGGATGTTTAACATGTCTAAAATTTTGTAAGCTGTTATAAAATCTGGTTAGACATTTAAAATCTATAACAAAGAACAGTTGCATGCTCACGTAGGTTCATTACTCGTTTTAATAGTTAAAACAGGTCGTTAAACTTGTAAAACTCGAGTTACAAACTTAACTGGAATATAATCATGTCGAAGGCTGGGGTATTTAATTGACGGTCTACGGAATGCCTCCTACTTGGGGATTATGGCTGAATTATTGAGCATTGTTAACCGGTTTTATGATCAATACGTGAGCAATGTGAGGTTTTAAAACTAGTTTATCACCTAGACATCATAAGGTAAATCCAATTATAAACGTTATACTTGGATAAACACTTAAAATTAGGTTGTTTAGTTAGCCGAAACAAACCTAAGAAATGAATACATTGTTCCTTACAACACTTCGGTAGGAGTTTAATAACATATATGATATGCTATTAGAACACTTCAGTAAAAATCAAATAACGTAGATGATATATTAGAAAAATTCAGTGGGAGATTAATAAACATATATGATATGATTATTTCTAGCTCTCACGTCCCTAAGAGTTCACAATCAAAATTCATGTGGCACTTCTTGTCACCCTGGGAGTGACCTCCATACGAAAAGTGTTTGCGTGAATTGATCATGGTGAATGAGGGGAAGTGATTCAATAGAAAATCATATATATGATATATTGATTTCAATTCTTACATCCCTACATAATTCCCACCATGAGATCCGTGCAGCACTTCGTGTCACCCTGGGAGTGACCTCCATACGGAAAAGTGTTTGTCATCGATCAAGACCAAAGCGAATGGGGGAAGTAGTTTATCACCTAGATATCATAAGGTAAATCTAATTATAAACGTTATACTTGGATAAACACTTAAACTTAGGTTATTTAGTTAGCCGAAACAAACCTAAGAAATGAATACGCTGTTTAATCCTTAGAACACTTCGGTAGGAGTTTAATAACATATATGATATGCTATTAGAATACTTTAGTAAAAATCAAATAACGTAGATGATATATTAGAATAATTCAGTGGGAGATTAATAAACATATATGATATGATTATTTCTAGCTCTCACGTCCCTAAGAGTTCACAATCAAAATTCATGTGGCACTTCTTGTCACCCTAGGAGTGACCTCCATACGAAAAGTGTTTGCGTGAATTGATCATGGTGAATGAGCGGAAGTGATTCAATAGAAAATCATATATATGATATATTGATTTCAATTCTTACATCCCTACATAATTCCCACCATGAGATCCGTGCAGCACTTCGTGTCACCCTGGGAGTGACCTCCATACGGAAAAGTGTTTGTCATCGATCAAGACCAAAGCGAATGGGGGAAGTAGTTTATCACCTAGATATCATAAGGTAAATCCAATTATAAACGTTATACTTGGATAAACACTTAAACTTAGGTTATTTAGTTAGTCGAAACAAACCTAAGAAATGAATACGCTGTTTAATCCTTAGAACACTTCGGTAAAAGTTTAATAACATATATGATATGCTATTAGAACACTTCAGTAAAAATCAAATAACGTAGATGATATATTAGAACAATTCAGTGGGAGATTAATAAACATATATGATATGATTATTTCTAGCTCTCACGTCCCTAAGAGTTCACAATCAAAATTCATGTGGCACTTCTTGTCACCCTGAGAGTGACCTCCATACGAAAAGTGTTTGCGTGAATTGATCATGGTGAATGAGGGGAAGTGATTCAATAGAAAATCATATATATGATATATTGATTTCAATTCTTACATCCCTACATAATTCCCACCATGAGATCCATGCAGCACTTCGTGTCACCCTGGGAGTGACCTCCATATGGAAAAGTGTTTGTCATCGATCAAGACCAAAGCAAATGGGGGAAGTAGTTTATCACCTAGATATCATAAGGTAAATCTAATGATAAACGTTATACTTGGATAAACACTTAAACTTAGGTTATTTAGTTAGCCGAAACAAACCTAAGAAATGAATACGCTGTTTAATCCTTAGAACACTTCGGTAGGAGTTTAATAACATATATGATATGCTATTAGAACACTTTAGTAAAAATCAAATAACGTAGATGATATATTAGAATAATTCAGTGGGAGATTAATAAACATATATGATATGATTATTTCTAGCTCTCACGTCCCTGAGAGTTCACAATCAAAATTCATGTGGCACTTCATCTTACCCTGGGAGTGACCTCCATACGAAAAATGTTTGCATGAATTAATCATGGTGAATGAGGGGAAGTGATTCAATAGAAAATCATATATATGATATATTGATTTTAATTCTCACGTCCCTACATAATTCCCACCATGAGATCCGTGCAGCACTTCATGTCACCCTGAAAATGACCTCCATACGAAAAAGTGTTTGTCATCGATCAAGACCAAAGCGAATGGGGGAAGTAGTTCTTAGTAAGTAGGTGAAGGATATGTGTCAAACATATCCTACGGTCTTTTCTGATGGTTTGAACCGTGAGATTCCTATGTTGTGCCTTCATTTCATTTTTAAGTTGGCCTTGCTAGTCATTTAACGATGGCTATTCCCATGGATGGTTTTAACATAGGATTCGGAAAACCTCAAACTCCACAAATGGATAGGATTTCTAAAGTCGGTTTCTACTTTGGCTTTCCAACTTCGGAAGCATCGTTGGGATCAGACTTCTGAAGTTTGAAAACAGAGGGTTACACTTACAGGACTAAAGAGTTAGTAATTTTTTTACCAAAAAAGGTAGCTAAATGACAATCGGAATATGAGTTAATCTGAAGGTAGTGTTTAGTCAAGAATGTCTTGCTATAGTATCGTTGCAAAAGTAATCTTGGGTATATTATTACTTGGCTAAAACTTGATTGGTTTTAAATGCAATTCACTTATAAAATTTGTTTATATTTTTTAGAATGACAAGTGCTCTAGTACAATTGTTGGCATCTGATAAACTGATAGGGGACGATTATGCAACCTGGAAATCGAATTTGAATAATATATTGGTGGTAGACGATTTACGATTCGTTTTAACAGAGGATTGTCCTCTCATTCCTGGTTCTAATGCAAACGGAACTATTCGGGTGCGTATGATAGATAGCACAGAGGTAGATGATAACTTGTAGAAATACAAGTAATTTATATTGTTTTATTTAGATATTGCGGCAAAAAGAGAGAGAAGTTGTGTCGATAGTATAAAAATTGGCTAAGAAATACGAAAATTATGAAATTTCGTAAACACACCCACTAACACCATTGCGATGGCGAATAGAATGTTTCAGTCTCTATTTTGCAAGAAATAGGTCACTGCATGCGTTAATGGCTCGAAGACAAAATGTACAACGTATATACGTCACATACGCCCATCAATCAAGAACGAAGAGATGATCAACACAATGACGGCGCATGCGACAATCTATCTTAAGCTTTAACGATCAATGCATTTCAACCGCATGCGATAATAAAAAACAACACCGCATGCGGCGATAGATCAAAGATGTAAAGAGCAACACATTCACGAATGATTCTGATAAGTGTACAGCTTTTAGTTGTTCATTTCTGACGGATTGATTAAGAAACAGAAAGGAATTTTCCATTCCGCCATTTCAGGAACTACCATATTTAGATAGTGGAGACCACAAATTCAAAGAGCCAAGGTCTCGCCTATAAATAGCTTCCTCAAATTCGCTGAAAGATATACATGATATATATAGAGACGTGCATATACTAATACAGAGAGAGAGGTTGGTCTGAAGCGACTTACAGAGTAAATCCGGGAGAACAATGAGACAAGGCCGAAAGGTGAGTCCCTGAGTAGAGAATTCTTCCGATTCCCAAAGTTGAAGCTCTGTGCAAGGGTCAATTCTACCGGGAAAGCAAGCCTGAGAGGGAAGCTTTCCTCTCCATCACATCCCAATGTCGGCAAGCACAAATCTCCAATCAGGATCTGTGTCAAGACGTTGACACTCTTTCCGTATTTGTTTCTATTATCTAATTCATCTTCTTTAATCCCCCATTCACAAACATGTATCAAACGCTTAATTTTAGAATTAAATGCCATCATCGTCATCGTCATCATCTCTCTGTCTCTTTCCATACTTTTATCATCCATTTTCTCCATGATGTGTTCTTAATCCCCAAAGTAAGAAGTGAGAAGTAAGTGAGTGAGTTAATTTGTGTTAAGTAATTAATTAAGTTTAGCTAAAGCATGCTTGATGTTATCTTCATCTGTGAGAGCAGAAGTGAAGATGTTATTCTACCTATCGAGAGAAGGTTGGAAGAATGCGTTAACTAAAGCAAGAAGTATTTCCAGAGATGAAAACAACCTTGCGTTCATCATGTTCATCTCTGTTTCACCATAGACATATGGGAACGTGGCCGATCACTGAGAGGTATACGCCAAGGGAAAGTGGAACCTTAGTTGCATCCTTAACATGATTAACAAACTTGCGATGTTTTTGCTTTTTACTCTTTCTCTTTCTGCCTCATTCATAAGACTTGCCATCGCATTCATTGACACTTTTATACAACTTCACAATTAGTCCTCAACCCTAGTATCATGTATCATAGTAGTTTTGGAATTTACTTTATCAACACATTTTTACTTCAACGCAATTTATATTTCTGTACAAACCAACATTCTTTATTTATTATTAAAACCGGTCGCATGTATCACATAAGTATCGCATTAACGATAATAATCCTCGTGTTCGACCTCGAATCACTCTGAGAAACTTGCGTTGGAATTGTACTTGGTTTCAGCGCAAGGAAACTTGTGACACGCACTACTTCATCGCATACTACGAGCATATCACTATCAACACATATACTTAGAATGTAGTATCACATAAAATTATCTTTATCGCAAAGCAATTGAGCGCTTTTAGAGCATCATTCATTCATTCATCAGCGCAATAGATAGACAACATTCCATTCGTATCCTATCAAGTTTATGGCAACATGAGCTGGTATCATTCATATTCATCATTGTCTATTTCCATAAAGATAAAGAATTATAAATTTTGGTTATCACGTTTATGGTGTCGTTGCCGGGAACATGAGCTTGTAGCACATTATCTATCATCACAGTGCATGCATAATAAGGAATTAATTTTTACAGTCATCAAGTTTATGGCGCCATTGCCAGGGATTGGTAGCGGTTAGTGTTGAATACTTTTATGGTATTTTGCAGGACAGATCTCTGTTGTACTGTCTGTTTATCGCGAAGAGCAGGCTGACAGTTTATGAGTACTGGAACTGATCCAGAATTCGAAGCTGACCCAGAGATCGAGCGTACTTTTCCCGCAAGGGCACGCCAGAACAAAATCAGGCGAAGAAGAGTAAATATGGCAAACAATAACAAGGGGCCCGAAGGAAATCAAGGGGTAAATCGGCCAGTACAAGATCATATCTTTCTTGCTACTGACCGCAATATCCCCATGAGGAACTATACAGCGCCCAATCTTTATGACTTCTTGCTCGAAATTTCATGACCAATGGTTGAGGAGAATGCACGATTTGAAATAAAGTCGGTCATGCTCCAAATGATACAAAATGCGGGACAATTTGGAGGTCTACAAGGTGAAGACCCGCATGCCCATCTGACCAACTTTGTGGAAATGTGCAGCACTTTCTCCATCCCTGGCGTAACCCCTGAAGGAATTAGACTTTACCTCTTCCCATACACACTGAGGGATGAGGCAAAGAGATGGGCTCATTCGATGGAGCCAAATGAAATCACGTCCACGGACCAGTTGGTGGAACGGTTCATGAAGAAATTCTTCCCTCTAACCATCAACGCAAGGAGACAAAAGGATGTGCTGAATTTAGAGCAGATGGATAACGAGACTTTAAGCATCACTTGGGTGCGTTTCAGAAGATTGGTGAAAAATTGTCCACATCAGGATTCCTGATTGCGTTCTGATGGAAACATTTTATAACGGCCTGAATTGATCAACGCAAGCTATTGCTGACGCCTCGGTAGTAGGAGGATTCATGGATAAGACCTACACGGAAGCCAAAGTCATCTTCGATCGCATTTCGCGAAACATGGATGACTGGGTGGATGACGGGTATAGGGGAAGAGGCCCTGAGAGAAGAAGAAATGAAAATGCCATTGTACCAGCGGATACAATGACAACCTTGGCCGCACAAATGGCCGCGATGACCTCTCTCCTCCAGACGATGGCAATTAATCAAGGTGCCCTCTCTCAAAATCCAGCGCAACCCAATGCGCTGGCGCAAGTGGCCGCAATAAGTTGCGTCCAATGCGAAGGGGGCCATGCTACAGAGATTTGCCCATCGAACCCGCAGTCAGTGTTTGCTATCTAAAATAACCCTTACAGCAACACTTACAATCCCGGTTGGCGAAATCACCCTAACTTCGGTTGGGGAGGGAATCACAACCAAAGTGGCCAGCGTAACCATCAGAACAACAATTAAGGGAATCGAGGAAATCCTCCATCTTTTCACCAGAATCAGAATCAAAGTCATCAAAGGCAACCGCATAACCAACCATCCTCATCTAACACCTCTGTGAATTCGTCATCATTGGAGTCCCTGCTGAAACAGTATATTGAGAAAAACGATGTTGTCATGCAGTCGCAGGCGTCTTCAATAAGGAACTTGGAGATCCAAGTCGGGCAATTGGCAGTCGAGCTTCGCAACAGAACACCGAGAACGCTACCAAGTAACTCAGAAGCCTCGGGATCTCATGGGAAGGAACAATGTCCTTGATGACATTGCGCAGGCAATCTTGACCGCCTACAGAGGTGTGAATTGCGATAATCGTGAGAAAATTGTCTTTCAATCTGCATCTCTAAAATCTATGTTTAATTGTTTTCTTTATTGCTTTCCTTTATTGCTTTCTGCATTGTGTTATTTATTGATTTTTAGAATTAGCCTTTATTGCTTTATGAATTTACTTTCAATTTAATTTAATTGCATTATTTTCATGTATTGTTCAATTTCCTTACTTTTCTGCATTAGTTGTGTGGTTTTTAAATTTCTATGAATGACTGAATAAAAAGAAAATGAACACCGCAAAGTCTTATCAACTTGCATTGTTGATGAATTAAAAATAATAATAAACATCCGGTATGCATTGCGATAATGGGTGCATCTTGCGCTGACAAGATACACTTTGCGTCTATCTTACACAAATGCATTGCGTTGAAGGGTGTGTTGCGTGCATATGTATTTTTTGCCCGTCCTTAACGAAAACGTACTACGTCGAGGTAGTGTTGCGCCAGTAGAAATACCGTGTGCCTGTCCTCCAGAAATGAGCTGAGTTCAGGGGTGTGTTGCGCTAATGCATGCGTTGTTGCCCGTCCTCTGCAAATATGCATTTGCGGTAAGGAATGCATTGCATTGATCTTAACCTTGCGCCCATCCCAATAAAACACAAAAGATAAATTCTTTTTGCAAAAAGAGTAGCCCAATCATTTAGGCTTCCAAGGAAATGATGACTTAGCAGATGAAAGGACGTGCTTCCTGCTAATTCATAAATGTGAGGAGCACAGCGGCAGGCTTTTAGAGTACCTCGAAGCCTGCCACGCATAATTTTCGTTGGGCCCATCAAGGACCAACCTATAAATTCCCTCCTCCTCCATCTTAGGACGTCTATTTGAATCTTTTGCGAAAACGAAACCTAGCGAATCCTCTGCATACCCAAACCTTTGAACTTTCTTCCTAAGTCTTAAGAACTTTCCCAACCCTATCACTCACCAAAGCCTTGGCCAAACAGTCCTCACATTCATCTTCCCTACCTTCATCACCTTCCCCATTCCAAGTAACTGCAAGGGAGGCGGCATTCCTCGCAGTAAGCCACCGCCTCGCCACCCAGCCGAAACCCATCCCAAGGATTGCTGAAAAACCTCGACGAAAGCCTTTAGTAGCCAGACCACTCCAAATCCGAGAGGGGCCGAGCACGGAGAGCACCCCACTCCTAACATTGTCATCCGAAAGTGAGAAGAAGAGAAGAGACGATAGAGAAGTGTTTGGGAGCATCCTGAGCAATATGGAAAAGAAGGGAGGGCTACCCGAAGCTGGAGTTGTTAATCAGCCCTTGCCTTTAGAGGAAGAGATGGCAGAAGCTTCGCAGAGAAGTGCCCTAGCTGTTTCGAATCCTAAGGAAACTGTTCAAACATAATCCTATGAGGGACCTATCAGGGTTGCTTTGGAGGAGGTGGAAATGAAGAAGCTGTCGGAAACGGCTGAAGAGAAGAAGAAAAAGAAAAACAAGGAGAAGAGGGCAGAAGGAGATGAAGAAGCATAGCCAAGGAAGGAAAAGAAAGAAAGGAAATCGAGTGAGAATATGGAACACAGGCGAGAAGAGAAGTGCATGAAGAAGAATGAAGAAAAGAGGAAGAGGGCTGAGAGCCCGGATGTCGATGGAGAATCCACTACCGTAAGGGTGGATGAGGGGGTGTCAACGTAACGAAGAGAATCAGTGCAAACTCAAGAGGCATCAATGCAAATAAGAACGGTTGCGACTAACGACCGAGAGGATCCAGACATCACCCCTCTTATGCAACGTCGCAAGGAGAATGTGCCGCAAGGGTCAACAAGCGACCCACAATTTTGCCAAACTGTAGCAGAAGAGAAGGAAAGGAGAAAAAGAGAGGAAGAAAAAAAACAAGAAAAGATGTTACGAGTGCAACAAATCATCGCAGAAGGCAATCTAAGAAGAAAACTACACAATGAGGAAGTGTCGTAACAATGCAATTTCGGCAAAATAAGAGAGAAAAAGGCTTAAGGAAGAACAACGCATATTGCTGGCCTCAGAGCAATTTGAAAGATAAATGAAAGAAGAAGAAAAGGAAAAAAAGAAGGAGAAGGAAGAGAAGGAGAAACGGCGCAAAGCAAATGTGCAGTGCATTAGGGAGAATAAACGAAAAGAAGTTGCAGAGTAGAGAAGGGAAGAAGAAAATCAGGGCAAGGAATGAGAACGGAAACAGAGACAAAGATCCCACCTTACGTTGGCAAAAGATAAGGGCAAAGTGAAAGTTGGAAGCAGTGAGCCCGCGTTGACCAAAGGACGCCCATCAAAAAAGAAGAAGAATGATGACATGATGATGAGATGGGGTTATTTCCTGCGTCAACGCCACTACCGAATTTAATTACAAGTATGTGTTGGAGCACGGGTGGGAGATATTCTACCAATGCCCATCCATCATAATCCCAACGGTAGTGAGAGCTTTCTACAATGGACGACTTTATGGCACTAAAGATGTGGTGATCATGAAAGGGGAGACAGTGCCTTTCAGCGCAAGGGACATCAATGAGTTATATCAGATGAAGGACATCCCGGATGCACCGGATAACAAAATTATTGATGATTCCTCAGAAGAACAAATGGAGGATGCGCTGAAAGTATTAATGCAACCAGACACTCAGTGGTTGGTACTTAAAAGGCATCAAAACCCTTGCATTCAACAAACTACTTCTAGAAGTGCGTCTTTAAGTGTACTTGGTGAAAAGGCGACTCATTCCTACATCTCATGACAAAACAGTTTCAAAGGATCGAGTAATAACCGCATACTGCATAGTGTGTGGTATTCCAATTGACGTGGGCCAACTGATTGCAAAGCAAATTCGAGGTTTTGTGGGGCGTGTGAGAGGCCAGTATTTCTTTCCTTGGACAATTTTGATCTTATGCCTATCAGTGGGTGTAGGTATTGAAGAGGAGCCAATGCATGAAGTCCATGGTTTCATCAACACCAAGATCTTGAGAATGCTTCTCAAAGACTCCCCTTACTACCCCAAGCTTCCACTTAAAAGGCCGATTATCGATTTGAATGCGCCGCAGCAGCCAAAACAAAAGAAACAACGCAAAGATGACAAAGGCAAGGAAAAAGTCCAAGAGCAATCAACGCAAGATCAAATACCCTTGGACCCCTTACCTTTGGTTATTTGCCCTCCAAGCCCACCAGCTGAACCTCTCTCCCCACTCCTAGAACACTTCACAAATTTCCTCCTTTCTCCTGATTCACCCAATGCATTTCAAGCAGTATCTTCATCCCTCCCATCTCCACCGCATTTTTCTCCTCCATCGTCGCATGTTGACGACCCACACGATTTGGGTGAAGGCACTTCTACCCAACCCCAAATCGTTGATGGTGAAACATCACAGGCGCATCCCTCCACCGCAACCCTTGCTGCTGAACTAGCAAAGATGCGTTCTCTTCTCTCTCATCAACAAGAATTCTTTTGCCAACGAATAATGGAATTACAAGAGAGCCACACAGAGGTTCAACACAGTATTACGATGCACGACAGGTGCTGATCAACATTCAACGCAATATCTTTACAATCCACCTGAACCAAAGGCAAATGGCAGAGCGCAACCATGAGTACTTTAACTTTTAACAGCCTATTTACATGGTCCCATGGTGCCTCCGCATTTACAACAACCTCTGCACTTTGAAGAAGCTCCTCGAGTTCCTCCGCAGAATCCTCCACAAGAGCCCCCGCCGCAACTCTAAATTTGGGGGTGTGCCACCTTTTTAATAAATCTGCAATTTTTCGTTGCGGTCATTCTTTTATTTTATTCATTTCATTATTTCTATAGAAGTTATACCTTGATTTTTTTGTACATGCATAAATTTTGTGTCGCGATAATTGTAATTCTTTGTATACTTAGTTAATTTTAATACAACTGAGCAACTATTCTTTTCGTATGCTTTAGCCTCTTTACTTATCATTCTTTGTCAATAATTACGATGTTCTTTATCTTATATTTTACATTATTAACTACACTGCCATGATGAGTAATATGCATACCCTTAGCAACATTTCTCACACTTTGCACTTTCTGACTAACACTTAGATAATTCATAGCAATAGCACTGCTTTACCTTTTATACTTCAAAACTTTGTTCAAACCTTCTTTTCAAAATTTTGACTAAGTGTTTTGTCTATTCTGTCCAAAACAACGCAATGAGGACCTTGCGCATCTCTAAATTTGGGGGTGGGGAAGGTCTGAGCAGATGCGGTCATTATCATGAAAATGCGTTTATTATTAAAAAAAAAAAAAAGAATTTCATACAAACTCCAATGTCAGTGCAAGAGAAAATCCCAACCTGATAAGAGTTAAGTTGTGAAAGGAACCTGCTCGTAGTTGGATGTTTGCATGACACCGTGGGAGCAAGCCAAAACGAAGGTGGGTTTCCAAGATCGACGCAATAGGAAAAAAAAAGAGAGAGAGAAAATAAAAATATAAGAGACAACTCCTTTGACCAGCAAAAGTAAAACTTAGCTGAAAATCAAGAGTTGAAGTTGAGATTGGCACACAACTATAGTTGGATGCTCGCATGACACCCGTGGGAGCAAGCCAAAACGAAGGGTGTAACCATGATCAACAGTCTCTAATAAAATGACGCAAACCAGACCGCCGCATAAAGACGCAACTAGTTGTTTTTGCAAGAAGAGGTAAGCATTCTTCTCAAAAAAAAAAAAAGGAATTTTTGAGTAGAGGTTTGTTGTATAAAAGAATAAAGTAGAGCATGTTGATGAATTATTAAAGGATAGAAGGAAATTGCGCTGTTAAGTAATGTTGTATAGGTGGAACATTCGGAGCAACCAATCGACGCAAAATTAGGATAGGAATTGAGCGGAATTTCCTTAGTCGAAGATATACTTGAAGACAAGCATATATCTAAATTTGGGGGTGTGATAACTTGTAGAAGTACAAGTTATTTATACAGTTTTATTTAGATATTGCGGCAAAAAGAGAGGAAAGTTGCGTCGATAGTATAAAAATTGGCTAAGAAATACGAAAATTATGAAATATCGTAAACACATCCACTAACACCATTGCGATGGCGAATAGAATGTTTCAGTCTTTGTTTTGCAGGAAATAGGTCACCGCATGCGTTACTGGCTCGAAGACAAAATGTACAACGCATCTATGTCACATGTGCCCATCACCAAGAATGAAGAGATGATCAACGTAATGATGGCGCATGCGACAATCGATCTTGAGCTTTAGCGATCAACGCATTTCAACCGCATGTGGTAATAAAAAACAACACTGCATACGGCGATAGATCGAAGATGTGAAGAGCAACGCATTCGCGGACGATTCTGACTAGTGTACAGCTTTTAGTTGTACATTTCTGATGGATTGATTGAGAAACAAAAAGGAATTTTTCATTCCGCCATTTCAGGAACTACCATAATTAGACAGTGGAGACCACAAATTCAAAGTGCCAAGGTCTCGCCTATAAATAGCTTCCTCAAATTTGCTGAAAGATATACATGATATATATAGAGACATGCATATACTGATACGGAGAGAGAGGCTGGTCTGAAGCGACTTACAGAGTAAATCTGGGAGAACGACGAGACAAGGCCGAGAGGTGAGTCTCCGAGTAGAGAATTCTTTCGATTCCCAAAGCTGAAGCTCTATGCAAGGGTCAATTCTACTGGGAAAGCAAGCCTGAGAGGGAATCTTTCCTCTCCACCACATCCACACGCCGGCAAGCACAAATCTCCGATCGAGATCTATGTCAAGACGTTGACACTCTTAGCTAAAGCATGCTTGACGGCATCTTCACTTGTGAAAGTAGAAGTGAAGATTTTATTCCACCTATCGAGAGAAGGTTGGAAGAATGTGTTAACTAAAGCAAGAAGTATTTCCAGAGATGGAAACAACCTTATGTTCATCACGTTCATCTCTGTTTCACCAAGACATATGGGAGCACGGCCGATCACTAAGAGGTGTACGCCAAGGGAAAGCGGAACCTTAGTTGTGTCCTTAACATGATTAACAAACTTGCGATGTTTTTACTTTTTACTCTTTCTCTTTCTGCTTCATTTATAAGACTTGCCATCGTATTCATCGACACTTTTATACAACTTCACAGTCAGTCATCGACCCTAGTATCATGTATCTTGTACCATGTATCATGTATCATAGTAGTTTTGGAATTTACTTTATCAACGCATTTTTACTTTACAATACATTTTTACTTTACAACTCATTTTTACTTCAACGCAATTTATATTTCTGTACAAACCAATATTCTTTATTCATTATTAAAACCGGTCGCATATACCACATAAGTATCGCATTAACGAAAACAATCCCCGTGTTCGACCTCGGATCACTCTGAGAAACTTGCGTTGGAATTATACTTGGTTTCAGTACAAGGAAACTTGTGACATGCACTACTTCATCGCATACTACGAGCATATCACTATCAACGCATATATTTAGAACGTAGTATCGCATAAAATTATCTTTATCGCAAAGCAGTTGAGCGCATTTAGAGCATCATTCATTCATTCATCAGCGCAATAGATAGACAACATTCCATTCATATCTTATCAAGTTTATGGCAACATGAGCTAGTATCATTCATATTCATCATTGTCTATTTCCATAAAGATAAAGAATTATAAATTTTAGTCATCAAGCTTATGGCGCCTTTACCGGGGACATGAGCTTGTAGCACATTATCTATCATCACAGTGCATGCATAATGAGGAATTAATTTTTACAGTCACCAGTAGACCCTACTAAGATTGATGTTATTGCTAAGCTCCCTTAACCCACAAATGTGAGGGAGGATCGTTCGTTTCTTGGTCATGCAGGTTTCTATCACGGGTTTATTAAAGATTTTAGAAAGATTGCTCAGGCGATGACCTCTCTCCTCCAAAAGGATGTGGCTTTTGACTTCAATGATGATTGCAATGTGAAAGAACGCCTTGTTATGAACTCCAGTTATTCAGGCTCCTCGTTGGGATCTTCTCTTCGAGATCATGTGTGATGCGAGTGACCACGTTAGAGGAGCAGTGTTGGGGTAGAAGATTGATAAGAGACATCGCGTGATATATTATGCTTCAAAGACCCTCAGTATGGCTCAATGCAGCTATACCACGATGGAGAATGAGTATTTTACTATTATTTTTACTTTAGAAAAATTTCGCCTTTATATTATAGAATCTGAAGTTATTGTTTTTTCTAACCATGCAACTCTGCACTACCTGATGTCAAAGAAGGAGTCCAAGCCCAGATTTCTGAGGTAGGCTCTTCTCCTTCGGGAGTTTAGCCTGAGACTTCAGGATAGGAAGGGATGCGAGAAAGTCGTTGCCGATCACCTGAGCAGGATAATAGCTGATGGAGGTTGCCTCAGTTCTAATGGACACTTCCCTGACCACACTTTGATGCAGGTAAATGATATTTCTATGACTCCCTGGTACACTGATATTGTAAACTACTTGACCATTGGTGACTTCCCTCGTGATATGAATAAGCATAGGCAGGATAAAATCAAGAGTGAGTCAAAGTATTATGTTTGGGAAATCCCTATTCTGTGGAAATTTTGTTCAAATTAGGTAGTTAGGAAGTGTGTCCCTAATGATGAGTTCTTTTCTATCCTTGAATTTTGTCATAAGCATGCATGTGGAGGACATTTTAGTCCCAAGAGAACCGCCAAGAAAGTCTTATATTCTGGTTTATATTGCGATACATTATTTAGGGATACATATTTTGTCTGTAAAACTGGTGAGCGATGTCAGAAATCAGGTGGACTGTCCCGTAAGAATGAGATGCCAAAATTCCCTATCTTATTTTGTTAGATAATTGATATTTGAGGGATTTACTTTATGGGGACCTTTTCCTTCTTCTTGTGGAGATAAGTACATTTTGTTGGCAGTGGACTATGTTTCCAAATGGGTGGAAGCAAAGGCCACAATTACTGATGATGCTAATGAAGAAAATCGGACATGAGGAATTCCATGAGCACCGGAAGGATCTTTCCAAATTTCAATCATATATGAAAATAGACAATTACAGTCACAAACGGAAACAACAAGCTATGCGCAAAATAGAAATAACAGCATGCTTTTCTACAGATCAAGGGAAAGAATTAACCATACCTCTGAAGACTCATCTTCAAGATCCCTCGATCACAGCAACACGGCAACACACGAATGCTCATACACTATGATCGCTACATAGCATGATCACAGCACACTCGAACACCCCGATCTTCAAGACCACGAACACTCCGAACACCACGAATGGCCTCCACAGAACCTCGACTGTGTCGAGTTGACTATGACACCACCAACAAGGTTACCTTGGTATTCTTAGTGTGAGAATCCAGAGTGTGGGCTCTGTGTGGACTTGGTTAGAGGATGAGACTGGAGAAGAACAATCGTGTAAACGATTGAGCAAGTGGGAGATGTCAAAGCCCATTGTATAGGACAATGCCCAATCGTTTAACAAAAGCTATGCGATCGTTTAGCTCATCGGTCAGCTGAGTGACTATCGTGTAAAAACACTCCATGATCGTCTAGTCTCTCCAAGTTGTCGTTTAGTAAATCTTATTTACTTGACAACCTTTTCGTGAGAACTTTTCAAGATTGGAAATCTCAAATTAACATTACTAAATTTAGGAAAACATTTTTTCTTTTTATCTCACGGTTACCATGAAACCACCAATGACCTCTCACTCAATTGGTTATTAGAGAAAAAGAGATAATTATCCAATAATTAATAATATTATAAATACATATGATAACCAACTTTCCATACTATATTTATAACCTAAAGTTTTAATATTTCATCTCATGAAACATATAAACCATAGCTCTTTCTCTATTCCATGGCACTTAATGTTAATCTCATTGACATTAACCCTCCACTAGATGTATCTCATACATTACACCGATCATATCATATATAATCGAATTACCTCGTGTCAATTTGAACATTTCAAATCAACACCAAGAACTGATCCTCAACTTGAATCTTGAGTTACCAAGGGGACCTTATGGACTTGTAGCTCGGAGCTCTAACGGTACATGAATAACTGACTAAACTCTTTAGTCACAGGATCAACCATCTGTTAACTGTCGGCATTCCACTAAAGACCGACAGCTGAACTCTCCTTACTACAGATATATTATGTGTCCATCATAACCAATCAACAGTGCGATAACTCTTCACAGATCGCTCGCAAGTACAGCTCGGCCAATAACCGTTATGCCCCTATAGTTACATCTAACTCCTTAAGTACCACTAATACCTCTAATGAACATAAGTCATAGTCCTACTATGCTTGAGTCTTCTCTACTAAAGAGAAGTTATGGTCACTATGTTCAAGCCCTAGAATCGGCCCTTAAGGGAGCAATCTATCTACTTACCCCTGCTTCGGAGAAGGAGTGAATTCCATCTTGTGTAACTGAGTTCCCAGCTCCCAAATCAGACAAGTCCCTAACAAGGTAGGCATGTTGAGTTGGAAATTTGGCCACTCTCACTCATACTAATCAAAGGACCGCCCTCAAAGGCAGGAGTTCCCAAAACACTCAGGATTGAGGTCATATCACCTATGGTCTTTTAGGTGAGATGTAAGTCTCCAGTATCAACGGCGTTATATACAGAGACGAATCATCTCGTGGTTCGGTCTTATACAAACTCTTTGTATAGGACACCATCGCTCGCATGTCACCATATGAATGGTTAGGATCTACTATCTATAGTAGTTCACAACACTTGCAAACCTCTACAAAGCGAGCTGTATTCGTAGTGTCACCAAGATCAGGAATCCCTCCTTAATCCTTCTACTACAGACTTATTTAGGTTATCACTTTAGGCATGATCCACTTGTATGTCTCATATACATGCTTAAGTTTACATACAATAACCATGGAACTTTGTTTATTGGATATGAGTAAATGCCAAAATGAAATAACACTTATTTTATTCATAACAATGTGTATAATTACAAAGAACGAGACTCCATGAGAATTATGACACCAACCCCAATAACTTAAGTGGTTGTAGGTTTCTTGAAGACTAATTCTATGTAGATTTAGCTTCCCTAAGGCAATCATCAGAGACTAAGGATCACACTTTTGCAATCAGGTCATTGCCTCCTTGTTGAAGAAGTATAGTGTTTAACATCGTATTGCCACCCTGTACCACCCTCAAACCAATGGATAGGCGGAGGTGTCCAACAAGGAAGTAAAGACCATTTTGGAAAAGGTGGTCAACTCAAGAAGAAAGGATTGAAGCCTCCGACTAGATGACGTTCTATGGGCTTACAGGATAGCTTTCAAAACTTTTATCGGGATATCCCCCTACCAGATGGTTTATGGTAAGGCTTGCCATCTTCCAATTGAAATCCAGCACAAGGCTTATTGGGCAATCAAGAAGTGCAACTGGGACTTAGAGGCAGCTGGGGAGGCCATACTTCTACAGCTTCAAGAGCTAGAAGAGCTGAGGTTTGAATGCTTTGATAATTCTTCAAGAGAGAAGAACTTGCATGACAAAATGCTTGCACTCAAGGAGTTTCAAGTAGGACAAAAGATACTTCTTTATAACTCTCGATTGAAATTTATGCCTAGTAAACTCTGGTCCAAGTAGAATGGACCATTTGGTGTATCTCACGTTTATCCTTATGGTGTAGTAGACATTGTTAATCTTGAGGGAAGGTTATCAAGGTCAATGGGCACAGGTTGAAGGTCTTCCATGATGGCGAGTCGTTGGACTGCTTTGACATCGCCTACCGATTAGACTCGTCGGTCTACATCTGAGATTGAGCCATCATGGTCGAGCAACCGACCATAAATATTTATGGTACCTGGAGGCAGCCAGGATTCAAATTTACTTGCTTCTAGGATTAGATTTCAATTCTATATTTTCTCTTTTTATTTTTTATTTATGTTGTTAAGCCTAATTCTTTCCATTATTCTTGTTTATTAGGATTTTTGGAAAAAAAAAAATGAGATGAGTTGAGTGTCATGCATCCTCCCTTTATTCCATTGTTTAGGGAAGTATTCTGATCCCTCGTACTTCATTTTAATCACATTGGGGACAATGTGTGTTTTAAAAGTTGGGGATGGGATGTTAGGATTTTTTAGCTATTTTTAGGTTTTTTTTTAATTTTGATAATATTATTTGGGCAATGCTTGCTTTGTTGTTTTGTTCCTTACGATGACTAGCATATGATGCACTCATTTGAATTGTTTTTGCATTAAATAGGTTAGATGAAAGAATTCATAATTTTCATGATGTTTTTGAAAAATTCTGCTAAATGTTCTTTTTACATCTCCAAGCCCTTTGCATATCTATCTTGACCTATTTGTTTGCCTAGAATTGAATTTTGAGACCATAAGTTTTTTGTTACTTCGATAGGCCTTAGTGAGAGATGTTAGTCTTTTTGTAGTTCAATTTAGTAATGCATGTTTGAGATGTAGTCAATTGATATCACCGTCGCCTAGTTTAAAAAAAAAAAAGAGAGAGAAGAAAGAATTTTATTTATGAATGTTCACGGGTCTACTCCTCTTCTTCAAAGGTATGATATACCTGGGGCGGCTATGACACCTATGGTTTCCCTCTGAGCTAAAGTATCCTAGAGGAATGAGTAAGCTTAGGCACTTTTGAAGGGAAATTGGCACGTTGTTGGATGACTCGCATGACACCTGTGTGGGCAAGCCAAAACGAAAGTCGATTTCCTGGATTAAGTTTCCCCTTTGAGCTTTGAAAAAGAGAGATAATAACATAAACGAGAAAGAAAAGCATGCAGTAATTCGGGACCCATTTTATGTCATTACCACTTTGAATTTAGGAAAGCTAATTCGGGGCCCTTCGAGCCAGTAGGGGGAAAACAAATGGAAGATTCATAAGGTCATTCCAAGCTTACTCTTGTTCAAAATAAATAACTTTGAGCTTGAACATGCATTAAAAAAATTTAAAATGAATTTTCAAACCGTTCATGAAATGATGGAATGCTTTTTTGTTACGTAATCAATTGTGAAATTAATTTTAGATTGACTGTTGAGGCTTGAGTAAGGAACATTCTAGTTTGACAAGCTAATTATTCTTGCATGATTACTTGTTTTAACTTGCTCGAGGACGATCAAGAATTAAGTTGGGAGTGTTTGATAGCACTGAAAATTTGCTATCTTCTTCTGCTTAACTCCGGGTTGTTTAGCTATTTAATTTGGTTAAATTAATCATTTTGTAGGATTTGATAGTATAAGTAGCCGGATCAACCATTCGGGACAAAAGGGCGCTAAAATGATGAAGTTATGAGCTAAATTGATTAAATGGCGAAGGAGTGAAGACTGTTGCCCTACCAAGCATCGCAACGCTCCCAATAAGCTTAAGTTCAACGTTAGCTCTGTTGGGATTGGTGTCCTAATTCTCCTGGAATCTCGTTGTTTTATAAAGATATACATTGTTTAATGAATAAAATAAGTATTATTTAATTCTAACGTTTACTCATATCCAATAAACAAAGCTCCTTGGTTATCTTATGTGAGCATGTATATGTGATATACAAGTGGATCATGCCATAAGTGATAACCTAAATAGGTCTGTAGTATAAGGATTAGGTGGGATACCTGATCCTGGTGACACTACGGATACGGCCCGCTTTGTAGAGGTTTGCAAGTGTTGTAAACTACTACAGATGATAGATCCTGACCATTCATGTGGAGACGTGCGAACGGGGGTGTCCTATACAAAGAGTTTGTATAAGACCTGGACCACGAGATGACTAGACTCTGTATATAACGTCGTTGATACTAGAGACTTACATCTCACCTAAACGACCATAGGTGACACGACCTTAATCTTGAGTGTTTTGGGAACTTCTGCCTTTGAGAGCGGTCCTTTGATTAGTATGGGTGAGAGTGGCCAGATTGCCAACTCAACATGCCTACCTTTTTGGGGACTTGTCTGATCTGGGAGCTGGGCACTCAATCCACAAGATGGAACTCACTCCTTTCCCGAAGCAGGGATAAGTAGAGAGATTGCTCCCTTAAAGGATGATTCTGGGGCTTGAACATAGTGGCCACAACTTCTCTTTGGAGGAGAAGATTTAGTCATAGTAGGACTATGACTTATGTTCAGTAAAGGGATCAGTGGTACTTAAGGAGATAGATGTAACTATAGGGGCATAACAGTTATTGGCCCAACTGTACTTATAAGCGATCTGTGAAGGGTTGTCACGCTGCTGATTGGTTAAGATGGACACATAATATATTTGTGGTAAGGAGAGTTCAGCTGTCGGTCTTTAGTGGAGCATCTGGCAGTTAACGGATGGTGGATCCCGTGACTAAAGAGTTTAGTCAAATATTCACGTACCGTTGGAGCTTTGAGCTACAAATCCATAAGGTACTCTTGGTAGCTCAATGGATTCAATTGAGGATAAGTTCTTGGTGTTGATTTTAAATGATCAAATTGACAAGAGGTATTTTGATTATATATGATGTATGAGATACATCTAGTGGAGGATTGATGTAAATGAGATTTACATTAAGTACCATGGAATGGAAAAATAACTATAGTTTATATGTTTCATGAGATGAAATATTAAAACTATAGGTTATAAATATAGTATGATAAGTTGGTTATCATTTATATTTATAATAATATTAATTATTGGATAATTAATTTTTTTTCTTTAATAACCAATTGAGTGGGTGTTTATTGGATTTTCATGGTAACCATGAGATAAAAGGAAAATGGTTTTCCTAATTTTAGTAAGTTTTACAAAAGTTTTTACAAAACGTTGAAAATTGATTTTGAGTTTTTTCTCTCGGCAAAAAGAAACTCACAGCACTTGTCAAGTAAATACGAATTTACTAAGCGACAGCGTATTTTAGTAAACGATCGTGTAGTGCTTGTAGGCGGCAGACATTAAGTTAAACGATGAGCTAAACGATCGCTTAGCTTTTGCTATACGATCACTTAGCTTTAGCTAAACGATTGGGCATCAACCTATACGATAGATCCCTGTCTTCTCCCACTTGCCCGATCGTGTACACAATCATTCTTTTCTCCTTCGTCTGCCTCATACCAAGTCCGAACAGAGCCCACCCTCTGGATTCTCACACCGAGAATACCAAGGTAACCTTCTTGGTGGTTTCATACTCAACTCCACACCATCAAGGTTTTGTGGAGGTCGTTCATGTTGCTGAGGAGTTCGTGACCAAGGCGATCGTTGAGGACGAGCGCAAAGTGTTCGTGCTGTAGAGCGGTCGTGTTGTTCGAGCATTCAAGGTTGCTGTGTTCGAGCATTCATGAGCAAGGAGCATGGAGTTGAGTCTACAAATGTTCGTAAAGTTTTCTCCTTGTTCATTTGTAGTTATTCATGTTGTAATTTCTCTATTAATTGCATAACTGTATGTTTCTATACGACTGTAATTTGTAATGTTCATTCATGATAGTAATTTGGAATGATCTATATTTCGCTGCTCATGAAAATCTCGAGTTCGATTTCCTTCAAGCTCAACGCTAAAAGGCAGAATGCTCAAGTGCTAGGCAGCATTGCAATGCTACCCTAAGCTTGCAATGCTCCAAAGATTCCATAACGCCACCGTCGCACCACTCCCCAACACTGCCCTCCAATGCTTTAAGACAGAATAGGCAGCATTGTAACGCCCCTGGCGAGCGTTGCAATGCTACGTGGTTTGACGAACGCATAGCCCCCGTGCACGCGCAATGCAACGTCAGGCTAGCACTGCAATGCATGCCTAATGCTCGACCATTATGCGCCGCAACATTGCAACACTCTTCTTAGTGTTACAACGCTGTGGCAATTTTATAAAAGAGTCATTTTGGGTCAGCCGAAATCATCGTCATCAACATCATCCCCGAGTACACCAATTCTTGAACGCTGCCACTCTGTCCAGCATAGTTTTAGCTTCCTTTTTATACCAAAATTCTGTAAAAAGTCTTCCTCTATTCTAATTGTAATGAATTCGACATGATCAGAGGCTAAAGGGTAGGAACTTAGCTTGGGTTTATTAGTTTAGTTAGGTTCCAATTCAATACTTGAGACTCATATTGTAATTCTGTGAGTTTTTATTATGAATATATGAGTATTTATCTTGAGCTTATTCTTCAATTTTTGTGTATGGGATAATCTGACAAATTAGTTGTGCATGTTTAATTGCTTTGATTGGCCCTAATTTATAATCGTTATGTAGTCGTCACTTAGAAGCAAGAGTTAAGTTGGTTTGTTGTGTTAATTTAGGATTCCAATTATCAAGATTTTACTTTCTAACTTAGATAAATCTTGCTCAATTAATTGGTTAGATGATGAAAATCAATTAATTGGCTTAGCTTTGTCCTAAATCTTAATGTTTGTTGATTGATTGATTGGTTGAGGATCCTCGTTTTTCTGTTAATTAACTTTATTTTATAGACTACCGATTAGGATTCTAATTGAGTAGGCTAAGTTTTAATTCGAATATTCTCACGCATCTTTAGAGTTGTCTGTGATAGAATTGATGAGGAATGTACTAAACTATAATTACCCAAGCTAAGTATTTATTCGATTGATAAATTATCACATTCATTTACTTGTGCACTTTTGTTCTTTAACAATTTTATTTCAGAATTTCTCATAATAACCCCCCCCCCCCCCTTTTGGTTACTTCCTACAAGTTCCAATCCTTGAGGAATCCATATTCGGCTCTCTATGGTTTGACCTCGGACTTACTACTTGTACTTCTAATTAGTATAAGGGGTTAGTTCAGAGCATACAAATTTTTATTTGCGTTCGACGCGGGTTTACGAACGATGGTGAATCCACCAATCGACCAGAGAGTTGTAGAGGAGGACTCTCTGACCGACATATAAAACTAAGAATGCTATAGTAGAATTGACGATCTTCTTGTAAACACAAGGCTCATCAACATTCTGTTGAAAGCCATAAGATATAATCGCAGTATCAAATCTTATCTTCCAAGATCTAGAAGCTTATTTCAACCTATAAAGGTACTTTTGAAACTTACAAACCTTTTGTTCTTGACCTTATGCAATAAACCCTTCTGGTTGAGCATATAGATACTCTCCTCAAGATCGTCGTTTAGAAAGGCTGTCTTGACATCCATCTGCCAAATTTCATAGTCATAAAAGGTGACAATGGATAAGAGTATTCTAATCAACTTAAACATGGCAACGGGAGAGAAAGTTTCTTCATAGTCCACTCCCTCTCTCTGGGTATAACCCTTTGCCACAAGTCGAGCCTTAAAAGTCTGTACTTTACCAACTTGGTCTTGTTTTCTCTTGTATATCCACTTACTACCAATTGGTTTTACATCATTTGGTTGATCTACAAGTTCCCAGACAGAATTGAAGTAGACTCCATTTCAAGGTCCATGGCTTTGATCGAGGTCCATGACTTTGATCAAGGTCCATGACTTTGAACAAGGTCCATGACTTTGATCCACTGATCACGGTTCACATCTTTCATCGCCTGTTTATAGGTCGATGGATCCTCTATATTGTCATCAGGTATGACGACTTGTGTTTCTGTTAAACGCAAGTAACGGTCAAGCTGATGAACAACCCTCCCACTACGTCGAGGCATTCTCAACTCTTGAGAAGGATGTGACTGACTAGATGTACTAGTTTTATCTACTACTTTAGTAGATGAACTAGCTCTATCTGTAGCATCTTTGGAAATTTCATTCAATACAGTCTACTGCGAGGTTGATGACTTCTTATGTGGCCTTCCTCTAAGAATGTGACATTTATCGATACAAATACCTTATTTTCTTGAGGATCGTAAAATAGACCACCTTTTGTTTCTTTTGGATAACCTACAAATAGGTATAGTTTTGAACGACGTTCCAATTTTTTAGGATTTTGCACCAACATGTGTGCCAGGCATCCCCAAATCCTAAAATGACGTAAACTGCCTTTACCCTTTCCATAGCTCATAAGGTGTTTCTGAAACACTTTTAGAGGGAACGTTATTCAAAATATAGACAGTAGTTTCTAATGTATGTCCCCAAAAGGAATCAGGTAACTTAGCAAAGCTCATCATTGAGCGAACCATGTCCAACAAGGTTATATTTCTTCTTTCAGATACACCATTCTGCTGAGGAATATTAGGTGCAAAGAGTTGTGACTTGATTCCGTGTTCTATCATATAGTCCTGGAATCTTAAGTCCATGTACTTCCCATCTCGATCTGATTGTAGTGTCTTAATTGTTTTACCTAACTGGTTTTCAACCTCAACCTTATATTCTTTGAACTTTTCAAAAGAATCATACTTGTGATGCATTAGGTAAATATGACCATATCTTGAATAGTCATCAATAAAACTGATGAAATATTCATACCCACCTCGAGCTTTGACATTCATCGATCCACAGAGGTCCGAATGTACGAGCTCTAAGGGTATTGTGGCTCTAAGACCTTTTCCAATAAAAGATCTCTTAGTCATTTTTCCCTCAAGACAAGACTCACATGGAGGTAAAGAATTGTCTTCTAACTGATTTAGGAGTCAATTCTTATCCAATCTCTCAATCCTTTTGAGATTTATGTGGCCAAGTCTTAAGTGCCATAGATAGGCATTAGAAGAAATTTTTTGTCTTTTATTCTGAGTTTCGACTGTTCTAAACTCTCAGTATTTAAGAAAAAATTTTCTTTAGTTGGTCTTAACTTATATAAGTTGTTTTCAAGTATAGCAAAGCAAATTTGAATACCTTTTCTAAAAATGAACGCTTCATTATTTTATACATTTGTTCTAATATACATGTGATAGATATTAAATTCTGTCTCATTTTAGGAGCATACAAAACATTTTTAAGTATGATATATCTATCGTTGAAAACAACTTCAAGTCTCCCACTGCTTCAGCCGAGACAACCTCTCATGTTCCAAGCTTAAGGGTGATCTCGCCTTCTTCAAGCTTTTTCCAGGAATTAGTTTCTTGAAAAGAGAAGCAAATATGATTAGTGGCTCCTGAATCCAATATCCAGGTTAAGGTATCATACTCCACTAAACATGTTTCAACAACTAGTAAATCATATTTACCTTGTGCTTCTTTTTCTGCTTTTTTCTCAGCAAGGTATTTCGGGCAATTCCTCTTCCAGTGCCCGTTTTGGTTGCAGTGGAAACATTTTCTTTTTTATGAAACTTTCTTTCCCTTGTTTGTCATGGGAGTCTTCCCCTTACCCTTCTTTTTCATTTGAACATTTTTGTTCTTTGAAGGTCTAGCTTTAGTTTTAGAGGACGATCCTTTTAAAACTTTCTTTGTGGTGACAACATTTGCCTCCACTTCTTTCCCCTTAGACTTTGTAAGAGTTTGAAAACGCTGAAGCTCGTTAAGAAGGGTTGTTATATTAAACTCTATCTTATTTAGAGAAACATTCGTTTGAAAAGGTATGAAGCTCTTCGGAAAAGACTCCATAATAAAGCTAACCTGATTTGCCTCGTCGATGGCGCCACCATTTACTTCAGCAATATTGAAGTGGACCATCATGTCTAAGACATGTTCTCTAATAGAGGTCCATTCCTTCATACGCTTATTGTAAATGTACTTAATTGCCTCGTGTCTTAGGATTGATGACGGTTGCCCGAACATGTGTCTTAGGATCGATGACGATTTCCCGAACATCTCTTTTAATGAATCCATGATAGGCTTAGCTATGCCCAAGGATTCGTATTTTTAACCAGGCAAGATTATAGACACGAGCTTTATCATTAGCATTAACCCATCGATCATAAGCATCCCGACTAGTTCGGCTAGCATTCGAGGCAGGGGCCTGAGGACATTCCTCAATTAAGACAAATCTCAAGTCATCTATTACTAGTATTGTATTCAGATTTTTTTTTCATGTTGAGTAGTTGTCGTCGTTAAGTTTTTCAGAAGCTAATAGTTGAAGTATAAAGCTAGCCATGCTGGAAAAAAAAAACATATCCTCTTTAGTAAAAAACATTAATCTTTAAAATCCAATCAAGTTTAGCATAAGAAAATAATGTACCCATCATTATTATATTTGCAACGATATTTCAACTGTTTAAAATAACCTTCACCGAGGGGTGATCGACTATTCCTCTGTTGAACCAAGACTATCTTGACTAGATACTATCACCAAAATAACTCTTATTCCTATAGTAACTTAGTTATCGCTACTTTGATTAAGAATTTGCTAACACTTGGTAATTCTCGTAAGTGTGACCCTTCATTTTCAGACCTCAAAGATCGGAATCATTATGCTCCCGAAGTTGGAAAGACAAGAATGAAAACGGACCTAAGAGACCTTATCAATTTCTAGAGTTCGCGGAGTTTCAAATCCTATAATACAACCCTCCGATTGGTAAGGTCGCTCCAGGGCAGACATGCAGGCATATTATAGGAATCTCACGATACGACTTAATGGAAGAGACTATAGGATGTGTTGACACACTTCCTTCTCCCACTTACTATGAACAACTTCCCCTATTCACCTTGGTATTGACTCATGCAAACACTCTCCGAATAGAGTCCGCTCCCAGGGCAGCCCAATGCCAAGCATGAATCTCACGGTGTGAACTCTTAGGGACGCTAGAGCTAAAAGTACATTACTTCTCTCCAGCTGAAGTGTTCTAGACGGTTAGGGTATAAAATACTTAGCGATACATTTTGGCTAACTTAAATATATCCTAAGTCTAGGTGATTCATCCGAGTATAACTTTTATACTAGATTTTTAACCTACGATGTCTAGGTGATAAACAAATTTTATTACCTCACACCACTCACGCATACTCATAAAACCGGTTTAACCTAACTTAGACGCTGGCTCGATCTCCAGGTAGTAGGTGTTCCGTGAACCATCAACTTAAAAACCTTCAACCTTAGTCATTTTATTTGACTTTTTGCCAAAATCTTGCCGGGTGAGTTTTCTTGTAACTTCTGTTTTACAAGATATCGACCTATTTTCTATGAAAATTAGGATTGCTCGATGGTTAACCCTAAGTAAGCATGCATCTTATCTTATAGATTTTAGAAGTCTAGGTATTTTATAACAATTATAAAATAAATTAACAATTATAACCCTAGAGCATTCATCTATAACATGCTTCCTTCAAACAAACATGCTTTAATATAACACTTATATTAAAACTAAGCATGCATAGTATATATTTTATAACACTAATAACATATAACAAATGCATGTCACATGCTTTTCCTATGGTGGGATTTTAAAATTATTTGGCATACTATATGCACACATAATCAAACAACATTATACATCACATGTATAATAGGTAAACAACACTAAAGTGGACCGATTTTGGCATTAAAAACAAAAAAAATAACTAATTTATTACGAAAATCAGCAACCAGCTTCCCAGAATTGGCTTCAAACACTTTGAACTATCTGGAACCACTCAGAAACCACTCGAACCGGCCCAAAAACACCAAAAACCAAGTTAAACCGGTCAAACCGACTCAACCAGGTCAAACGGACTGGTTCAGACCGTCTGGACCAGTTGGTCAACGCGCACTGGCATGGTCAACAGAAGAGCGAGGCGAGGCAGGTCGGCAGAAAGCGCACGGGCACGCGGGTTGCGGAGGCAAGAGTGGGCCGGCGGCGCACGAGGCTGCTTCGAACCGGATCGGATCTTGGGTTGGTGAGCGGGTCGTCGAGTCTGGTGGCCGAAATGCATTGAGGCACAACAGTTGACTGGACATCTAGGGGTAAAGCACTATTTCGGTGCGGGCTGCGAGAGCGGTACCAAATCGAGGAAAACTCTAAATACTAGATATGATCTCAAAATAACAGGGGTCAAGGTCGGGTACTGTTGATGATTTAGTCGGCATTTGGAATTTCATATCTGATGATACTTTTTTAGTTCGGGATAGTAATAGCAGTAGTTATTCCATATATTTGGATATTCAAAATCAAATTTTTGAGATTGACAATGATCCTTCTTTTGTAAGTGAACTAGAAAATTCGGCAATTTGTACTTGAATCACCTTTGTACCCCCCTGTTTAGTTAATTCAATACCTTTTTTCATTGCTTTGCGAAATGAAACTCTATTCTTTAATTGTCCAGCTATAAATTCTGCGAGAATATTAAGGTGTCCATAAGGGTTTCCTATTCTTGTAATAGCAATGTTGAGTTTTCGGTTCCCTAACTTTTGGGTATATGTCCTAGTTTATTATATTCATATGTTTATTGTACTCATATGTTTCTTTTCCTCACTTAAATTCAACATTGTGATATTCCACTAAGAGTTTTAGTCCAAGTGGGAGTTTGTTGGATTTTATGTCCTAAAACTCGTAGTTTGTAAATTGATAAACATATTCTGTTTTGTTTTTCGATAAAATTGTTATTGAAATTGTAATCTTGAATCCAATAAACTAAGGTTCTGAGGCTATTTAATGTAGACTTGAACTTTATGTGATGACATAAAACATTGATCAAGTTCGAGTATATAGCCTAAAAATGGTCTATAGTATAGGGATAAGGTTGGGCGCCTTGTTCTAGGGACATTATGGATGCGGCCTACTTTGTAGTTAGTATAAATGATGTGATCCTGAATCGTTCATATAGAGATATGTGAGTAGGAGCATCCTATGCAATGAGTTTGTATAAGACTGGACCACGACCTAGTCACTTTTGCTTTATAACATCGTAATATATCTACTTTAGTTCACATTTCATTCAACATTTGAATAGAAAGGAAAAAAAATACTCACCAAAAGCAATTGAGCGTAATTAAAACATGCTCTGATACCACATGATGGAACACGAGACATATGCAGCAGAATAAGGATCTAATTACACTCTAATTAAAAGGAAATTAGCATGCAAATGTAAAAAAAAAAATAAAAAAAAAATAAAAAAAATAAACTAAATGGGATAGTGTACAACCTTTGTAGCTCCCGAAAAATGCTTTTTCTCGCTGAATCTCGACCCGAACTCTACCGGACCACCACTAGAGTTTCCTTACTATTCTCTGGACTCAGAACCAGGTTGTGGGACCCGATGAATGAAGGAATGAAAAGATAAGAAATGGAGGTTCAAGGTCAATGTGAGAAAAAGGGAGTTTTGGTGAGAATTTGGAAACCAAATAAAATATATAAAATTCAGCAAGAAGAAGCAAAAAAAATTTTATTTCAAAAACAAATACTTCCTTTTATAAAACAATTACATGCACCTAATGCATGTAAAAGGTCCCCAAAAATCAACACCTCACAAAACACTAAACCAAAGTGGGCTATGTGTCATTCTATAATGTTTACACATAGTCCACTTAAGTTAGTGGGATTATCCAACAAAATGTTGGATAATTCCACTAACTCTAGTCAAGGGCAAAATGGTCTTTTTCCATTTGGTCAAAGTCAAACTTTGACTTTCCCTAGCGAAAAAGTTCACCCTTTGACTTTTTATAGTTTTGACCCTCTTGACTAATTTTGACCTCCCGAACATGAATCCGCATTTATATTTTTAAACTTCAAATCACATTTGAATATAGAGCGCCATACAAAAAACCGATAGCAATATCGCATATACTTGTCGGTTTTAATCCCTTTTCCTAATTCGAACAATTCGAATTAATCCAACATACTGTTCTAAGTTTAATCCATATGAGCTAGCAAGGGGACCTAATGGACCTACAGATCATGGGCTCCAACAATCCGAGATTAACCGATAAAATTCTTTAACCTAATTAATCAACATTTGTTAACTAACGAGTTATTCCACTAAAGTCTCGTAGTTGCACTCCCCTCACTGTAGATATATTTATGTCCATCTAATATAACCATAATTAGTAAGTTAATCTTTCACAGGTTGTTCGTGGTCATGGCTAGGTCAAAATACCGTTTTACCCCCGAGAACACTTCTTGTTCCTTCAGTCTCACTGAACCTCTAAAGAAAAATTGATTTGTGGTCCAACCAACAAATCGAGTCCCTTTCAACCTAGTGAGAGGGTGGGGCCCCTTGTTCTAATTCTGAAGTCAGCACTTAAGGGAACGACCTATCTACTACTACTAGAGACGGGTAGGAGTGAAGTCCGTCTTGTACCCTATGTCCCCAGCTATTTACCCGGTCTTACCCCTGAAATGGGAGGCTTATTGAGCTAGCATTGTTGAGTTGCTCTCACCCATGCAGATTTAAAGATAATCCCGAATAAATAGGAGTTCATAGTTAGCTCAGAATTGAGATCGAGTTACCTAGGTCATCAAATTTGAATTAATCAGTTTTATACAGTAAATGCTGTTATAAAGCAAAAGTGACTAAGTCGTGGTCCAGTCTTATACAAACTCATTGCATAGGATGTCCCCACTCACATATCTCTATATGAACGATTCAAGATCACATCGTTTATACTAACTACAAAGTAGGTCGCATCCATAGTGTCCCCAGAACAAGGCGCTCAACTTTATCCCTATACTATAGACCATTTTTAGGCTATATACTCGAACTTGATCCATATTTTATGTCATCACATAAAGTTCAAGTCTACATTAAATAGCCTCAGGACCTTAGTTTATTGGATTCAAGATTACAATTTCAATAACAATTTTATCGAAAAACAAAACAAAATATGTTTATCAATTTACAAACTACAAGTTTTAGGACATAAAATCTAACACTTATTGTTTATTAGAGGAATCAGTGGTACTTAAGGAGTTAGATGTAAATATGGGCAAAACGGTATTTTGGCCCAGCTGTACTTACGAGCAATTTGTGAAGGTTCATCGCACTGTTGATTGGTTATATCCAATGGACACAGAAATTTATCTGTAGTGCGAAGAGTGCAACTGTAGGTCTTTAGTGGAGTGATCGGCAATTAACGGATGTTGAGTAATTAATTAAATAGTTTAATTAATTATCTGAGTACCGTTAGAGCTTCAATCTACAGTTCATATAGTTCCCATTGTAGCTCAATAGGGACTTGATCTTTGGATTAATTTGAAGTGTTTAAATTAATTGAGGGAATTAATTATATATGATATAATTAACTAATGTATTTGATATATTATGAGCGAAATTTGAATATGATTCAAATACCAATTATATGAATGAGATTCATGTAGTTAAATATAAGTATGATTTATATTGAGAGGAAATAAAATATTTGGATATGATCCAAATATCATTTATATTGATGAGATTCATATAAGTGGATTTAATATAAATGTGATTTATATTAAATGTCATGTATAGTTGAAAGAGAATAAAAACTATAATTTATGTTGTATTTGATGCAATATAAAACTATAGGCTATAGGTTATATTTGATATAACATATAGTATATATATATATAATAAAGTAGTTATTATATATTCTATTTTATTTATTTATTTGAAATTAACAAAAGGGAAGGAGTTATAACTCCCCCTCTTATTCTCTCAATAACTAACTTGTGATAAAAGAAGTTGAGATTCATCTTATTCCAATAATTCAAATACAAAGAAGTTTTATCTAAAAGAGAAAGAACTTCCCTCTCATCCCCTCCATCTCCTTCCCCTCTCCTAGGACTCAAGCAAAGCCCACAATTCCTGCTTGAGTATTTGAATCCCAAAAGAGAATATATAGGGTCCTCGATTGGTGGTGTTCGTGTGTGAAGAAGAAGATCCACGAGGAAGGAGTTCTGTTCATGGCTCGTGCGAGGGATTACTTGAAGAAAGGTTCTTCAAATGTGAGGTTTCTTGAAACATATTTTTCATATAAAAGCATGTTGTTATTTAACCTTGAATGCATATCTATTTGTATGTTTACTGTAAATTTTGTATTCAATAATTAATGGAATTTGGCGATCCGCTTCTGCTCAAGGATCTCCTCATGCCAAGATTCATTCAAAACGAGCCTAAAGGGAGTGATACCAATAGGCTTCTTGTAAGCCGTCCTATACGCCCTGTCATCCAATCATAAACTCCAATCATTTCGACCTGGTCTTATTGTCTTCTCCAATATGCTCTTGACTTCACAATTCGAGATTTCAGCTTAGCCATTCGTTTGAGGATGATAAGGTATTGCCACATGGTGGTGGATACCATATTTCCTCAAACAACGATTCGATCGTGGATCGTCCTATTGCAAAAATGCAGATCTTGAATGTTGATAATCGCCCTAGGAACTCCAAATTTGCTGAAAATGTTAGATTTGATAAATCCTGAAACCACAAAAGCAATATTAGTCCTCATGGGGATTGCCAATGTTAGATTTGATAAATGACACACAATAAAGGAATTGTCATGTGGCAGGTTTTTAAAATAATTGTTTTAAAAAAAATCTTTGTATAAAAAGGACTACAATTACTATTTTAGATCAATATTTTTTTCTTCCTAACTTTACATTAATATTTCTTTTATTGCATATCAATTTTTAGAAATAAGTTTGAAACATATTAAGTTGGTTACTTGGATAAAAAAAAATTCATGAGTGAAATTTGTGAAACTTTATTTAAGTTTAACTATAATCAATAATTTATTTTCTTAATTTAAAAAATCACAAATATTTATCTTATAGTTGCATTTGATTTTTTAGAGCAGCAGTACTATACATCTAAAGATAAAATGCTTGATTTTTTTAATTTAATAATACTAGTAAATATATATTATCACCTTTATGAGCCAAATCTGAAGCATGTAGAGAACTCAAAGATATAAGGTAAGCTTCTTACTTTATAATTCATTAAATTGAGTTCCAATATGTAAAATAATATTATTTTGTTTTAATAATTTCTTATTTGCTAAAATTGATTATATCTATTTAATCGTACTCAGCAATTGATATTAGTATATCAAACTTTATTAAAAATATAGAAAAATAAATCAAATATTTACAAAATATAATAAAATTTCATAATTATCCATGATAGACACTGATAGACTTCTATTAGTGAAGTCTATCAATGTCTATCGATGATAATTCTAAATTTTTGTTATACCTTGTAAATATTTTCAGTAGATTTACCATTTGAAATAATTTTTCAATTTTTTAGTATTTTATTTTTTTATTTTTTTGAAGACCATCATGTAGAACTAACTAAAACTATGGGTGAAGACCACTGTGCAGTGTGCACAACAAATGATGCTCACAAGATTTATTTTTCACATGTTAATGCAATCTTGGAATGTTTATTTTTCTATTATTTTCTAATATCAATAACGAAAACAAAAAATATATTTTGTATTTTATTTTGTGTTAGACTATATTAGTTATTACTAAAAATACATAATCTCCTTTAAATATAGTCCAATAAATATTTTTTTTTAGTTCCTCTAAAAAAATATATGTTGCTATTTTTTAGAAAAAAAAACATATTATTTGAAATATGAAAAAAAAAAAAAACAATGTAGGAACTATTTAAGCGATAATTTAAAAATATAACTTAAAATCTTAATTGATTAAGAAAATGAAAATGGAGAAATAAGATTTTGTTATTAACTAACTTTTTTCTACAAAATTAACCTCGTCTTTTCACTGAAATCATTTAAAATAAAAATACACGTGCAACGTGGTAGTACATTAGTATATTAAAAAGCAAGGATGTTTAAAAAACATTTTTAGACCATATTATCCTTTGTGTTTTCAATTAATTACAAGTATCTTTTCTCTTTTAGATTATATTATAGATAGACCAATAATTTAAATAATTATTAATAAATTAATGATTACTCTGAATTTCTACATTTATTTACCTCTTATGGCCATGAATCAAGAGTTCAAACAAAATTAAATTACAAGTGTTTTTAGCAAATATTAAAAACAGTATTTTCGTAACCAAACTAATTAATTATTTTGCAATGAATTCTCTTTATTGGTTACAAATCGAAATTATTGTAATTATAATTAAAATGAAATATTTAGGTTCCATTTGATATCCATTTCGTTTTTGGTTTTTGGTTAATTTTACTCTCAATTTCTTACTGATTTTTATAGTTATGATTGAATTCTGAGCCAAATTTCAAAAACAAAAATAAATTTTAAAAACTATTTTTTTTTAGTTTTTAAATTTTGGTTTAGTGTAAAAAGTAGATAATAAAGAAAGAAATTTGGAGGGAGAAATAGTGTCTATAGGCTTAATTTTAAAAAATAAAAATAAAAAATCAAATGATTATCAAACGAGATCTTAACTATTCAAATTCCCACCATTAAACATTATAGCATTTAATGGGATTAATGTGTATAGGATAGGAATAAAAAATTTAGAATCACTAATGGAAAAAGAGAGAAGTGGTGGAAGATTGTGCAATCTCCACCATAGAAAGAAAAAAAGGGACCGTAAAAAAGACTTAAGGATTGCATCAGAATTGTAAGTTAATAAATTTGTATTTTATTTTATCATTTTTATTCACAAATTCGATAAACATAATCTATGATTTGAGAAACTTTTTAGGTCTTCTTTTTCATCTGGGTTACTTTCCCTTTGTATTGATAGAACGGTCAAAAGATTTTATCATCGACGATCAAAGTTGATATCACCATAGTGACTAGTGATTGATTTACTTAAAAAAGACTAAAATTGACATAGGATTTTAGAAGAAAATATAGATGATTTAGAATCGGAAATATAAATATTCATTATTTACAAACATGTTATTGATATACTTTTACTTGGTGTTTTGTTTTCTTGTTATTATGTTTACTTTCAATTGAAATTTAAAAATTAAAAAAAGAAAAGAAAAACCTTGGATCAAAGTTACTAAAATTTGCATTAACATAATTCATTTTATTTACTATATATTTGTATTATGTATAATTATAATAATAATAAAAATGTTACTAACCAAACTATAGTCGGGTCAATAAAGCTATATATATATATATATATCCTATTCTTTTAATTTTAAATTAATTACCTATCATACTTAATTTGTAATTACAATCATAAATCTATATTAATTTTACTATCATGCTATTAAAATAAAAATAATGATAAAATGATGGTGTTGTACGTAATGGATGAGTTTTTTGTATTTAAATAATTGAATAACTATGACACTGCACGTAAATAGGGATGACAATGGGGTGGAGATGCATTCCCCATCCCCATCCCCGTCCCCGCCCCATTCCCCATTTTGGGGGTCGGGGTCGGGGTTGGGGAATTTCCATTCAGGAGTTCTGGTCGCGGCGGGTGAAAATCTCATATATATATATATATATATATATATATATATATATATATTAACAATTTAAAAAATCGGGTCAGGGACCAGGCAGGGATCCCCTCCCCACCTCCGCCAAATCTCCAGTTTGACCTTTATACCCATCAAATTGGGAATTTCCACCCCGATTGAGACCCAACCCCACGAAAAATTTTGTCTTCCCTACACGCAAACAATAGTTTCTCAACGCTTAAAATCATCGAAAGATAGCTAAAAACACGTCGGGAGAGACTCTCTTAACATACTTAAAGTCATCGAAAAAATAGTCAGGGAATACTCGTCGGGAGATTAATTCCTGATACATGCCACCTTCGCATCAGCAGTTTATGAGAACTCCCGACGCTTAATATACGTCGTTGGGAGATATGTACTCCCAACAACATCGAGAAACCATCGGGAGTTAACCTTTCTCCCGACGGTGTATAGTAACGTCGGGAGTTTGAATTAGAAATTGAGTTTCCGATTCAAACTCTCAACAACAGAAGAGCCCATCAGGAAATAATCTAACTCCCAACGATATCGTCAGGAGATTTTTTTTTTTTTTTTTTGGTAATTCCATTATTGCATTTTAATTTTTTATTTTAAATTTTGATCTCGATAACCTAAAATTTAGAAAGTCTAATTGGCATGTGTTGTGAGCTTATGACTCCAAAAGGTACCTCCAAAGCATCAAATTTAGACATTAGAGCACATTATTATATTAAGATTAAACGTACGAAAAATTCTCAACCCAACATTTGAAAACTAATCTCAACATTTTTTAACCTTTATTTCATAAGCCTTTTAGGTTGAGATGCAATAAGGCCTAAATATAAACTACTGAAAATCAATTTTATGTAACAATAGTTCAAAACTGCATTAGATTGCAGGTAAATAACACGAGAAAGCTCTCAACAGCTTTAAATTCTTTTGGCACTTTGCAAAAGAATTATCTAATCTCACATAAGGCAGGACATTGCAATACAATCGATTCCCAACATAACTAGTTGCAAGGATCTTGCATCTTCTAGAGAAATGTAGATCAACTCTCAAAAGGTATGGTAGCAAGTATTGTTAACAGTTGGAACTTCAAAAGAGAGCTAAAGACAAACTATCATAACAAACAGAAAGCAATATTATTCAAAGATACATTATATCAAACATCTAATATGCCTAACAATAAGCAAAAAATTTATCAAATAACCCGAAATCAGGAAAGAATTGAAAACAATAACACTCAAATCAGATAACATAAATAAACACTCCCAATTGACAAAGAAGAAACAAACTAAACAAAAATTAACGAGTTTATCCCAAGGATCGTGATATCACTCAATCTTATAACCCCTCTTTGAACTTATTTGAAGGTTGATTTTTTATAGGATTCAATGCAAGTAATATAGCAATAATTGAAAGAATAGACGAGCAAGAAGAGACGAAGAGAAATATAAATTGATCTAATCAGTCAAGTGATTAAGAAGTTAGAATCGGGTTCGTTCTTATCTAGTTGAAATGGAAGCTAGACAACTCATAGAAGAGGCAAAGAGGAGATGAAGTGGCGAAACTTACCTTGAGGAAGAGCAACAGTGAAGAGACGATGCAGGAAGTTGAACGATCAAAGAAGAGAGGGACAAACGAAGTCAAAGTTGAAGGTAGTAGTGAAACCTCAATTATACAGTCGGCGATGAATACAGACGAAGTCGGTTAGAGAGATAAAGATGGGCGATGATGAAGATTTGAAGCTGATGGGCAATTAGAGAGATGAAACGGAGAGAGAGGCGCGTGGAAAAATCCTAGAGATCTGTCAATTTCCATATCTGAAACAATTTGGAAATTTTAAACCCCTCTCCTAACAGGCTATATGTATCGTCGGGAGTTTATTCTAACTCTTGACGGTTCATACGACGTCAGGAGCTTGTAAAAACTCTCATGTCCATTTTACAACATAGGAAGACAACCTCTCTTCTGACTCCTAAATTCTTGACAGTTGTTTCTAGCATCGGGAGACTCTCTTTTTCTTGTAGTGTTAATTAATTGAGAACAAAAATACGATCATCTAAAGATAAAAACATGATCATCTAAAAATAAAAAAACATGAAAAGTGATTTTTTTAAAAAAACGGTCATGACACAACCACAATTGAGGAGTTCATCCTATTGAGATGAATTTCCAATGAAACCAATAGAGGAAAAAAAACGGTGATAATAAAAAAAAATGTCCAAGTAATCAAACAAAAAACATAGAAACATAATTTATATTAAATAGAAATTATTGAAATTGTTATCTCTTCACTTAAATCTTGTTAAATTTAAATTATTTAAACTTTTTAAAAAAAAATTGTGTGATGCAAGATAAAAAGTTTCTGAAAAAATTACAGCAACTTATAAATTTTATTTCATATTCAATTTTATTTAATATAAATATTATATGTGATAAAAAGAGACAATTTATATAGTACTACAAAAGATGTGTAATTATCATAAATATAAAGCTAATTAACAAATTAGAATTATAATCCTCACCCTTTTCTGCACTATATAAAGTTAGAATGGCCAAATACTTAAAAAATAAACGTCCAATAGATATAGGAAACCCTTCATATAAGTTAATAGTTGACATCTCACACTCATGATTTTTGTTGTACTAAAAAGAATTAAAATTAAAAATATTATTTAATTAATTACATCAAAATCATAATCACATTAGCTATAACAAGTCAATTAAATATTTATTTAAAAGAACCAATTAAATAATATCACATTATAAGAACAAATAAATTAGTTTTAATTAATTTTCAAACTAATATTATCTTGTCCAAATTATTCAAAACTTAATATGTTTATATGAAAATATACGTGTATGTTACGTGGTAAAAACACTAATTCGTTTAAATTACTACTAAATTTTTGGTCATTCGTAGAAAAAAAAAATAAATAGAAAATAAATAAAAGAATGAAGGTTTAAACTAATATATGAACTTTTTATATATATATATATATATATATATATATATATATATATATTTAAAAAAACAGTACTATGGATTTTTCAATTTATGTCTAGTAAATTTCATTAAATCTTGAGAGGTGTTATTTTATTTTCGTTCAACATATATTTAGTAGTTTTTTAAAATTTAAAAATATCTAATACAATCTTAAATTTTTGATTTTGTGTCTATAATCTTTCACATATTCAATATTACTTAAAAATTTATGAACTAATTAAATTTAAAGTTAAATTTTGTGCTTAAGACAAACTATCAAATTTTTGCATGTTTTTAAACTCTCCTTGATATTTTCACAAATGTTGAAATTTGGATTCGACACCTGATAGTCTCGACATTCTCCTATATCTCCTGCGACTTGGCTATATCATCCTTACTTGTTTTAAATACTTTTAGAATTTCTATGTCTCCTATGACAATTTCCAAGAGGTCACCACCAAACATAAAATTACTCTAAGCTAAGCACACTTAACTTTAGAGTTTCTATGATTAAATTACCGAAAAAGAAAACATAAATGAACGAAGATCACATCCAAATGTAAAGGGTTCTAAGAATATGAAATTATATTTAAACAAAGCTTAAAAGAATTAAAAGTTACTCCAAATAAAGTATCCTTCCTATCATTAATTGATTTCGATTAAGTAATTACTTTATAGTTGATTTCAAATTCAATAATTTTTTATATTGTCATTAATTTAAAAGATAACATGGTAATCTGCAATGAGCCCTTTTTTTTTTTTTTTTTATCAAGACACATTCTCTTTTTAAAGTTTATGACCTTACAAACAAAATTATTTTTTTTTATTTAACAAAATTAAAAGTTAGGTTCATATATTTATTAAACATTTTTCTAATAAAGAAACAACACCATTTAGAACTATACTTATAATTTCACCTAACTAAAGAAAAATAATAATTTTTAATTCCATCCATTTACATTTCACGACACTAATAATTTGTAATTGGAAAAAGTAAACTATAATACAGACTACCAAACTCCATTTTTTTTAATTAACAAAGAAAAAAGAAAATATGTACACACACTTTCTCTTGATATCAATAATTTATATAAATAAAACTCTATTTGAAATTTGGAATCATACAAATTTAATTGGAAAAAAAACAAAATTATATCAACTATAAGAATATGAACACCACCATTTTGCTCCACGTCACCCCCACAAAAACAGTCAGACTATCTTATTTAACACGCGTACAGCCGCCATTGGCGCCTCCTATTTCACCGCGAACGGTCAACTTCCAGCTCATCAGTTGAAAAAGATACGTTAAAAGCCCAAGACCGGACGGAAACCGCCCGTTCAACTTCACCGGAGAAAACAAGACCGCCATCGTCATCACCACCGCAACCGTCACCGCCGCACCCTAACCATTCACCGCCGGCGCTCCCGACGACTTCACAGGCGTCGGCACGGCAGCAAACCGGTCGGAGAAGTTCTGAAACCCACCACCACTGTATTCATCCCCGTCGAAATCCACATCCCCATTATGCCCGTCATCGAAATTCAAAGCGTAACTGATAGGATCATATTGGAATTTCCCGAGCTTGACAGTGGCCGGACGGTTCCTATTAAACCGGCGAATGAAAGTCTTCCATCTCGGACCGGCGACGATCTCAGACCATTCACGAAGCTTTTTGAGGGATCTGATTCCGCCGGTCCACCAGTGATCTTCTCCGTCGAACTTCGTGGATTTTGCCTTCGTCTTCACCCGTTCCCACCATGATACCTCGTCGGAAGCCGACCGGCGAGGTCCAAAGCAAGGGAAGCAAAAACAACTATAGCGTTTAGAGGCTAAAAGAGCATCGGCGCCATCGATTTCTCCGATTGATTCTAATTCTTTGAAAGCTCCGTCACGGTCTCCCATGGCCGTAGAGAGAGAGAGAGAGATTAGGATTTACAGGGAAGAATAACGCTCCCGTATATAGAGCCAACGGGGAGAATTAGAAAGAAGGAAAACGAAACAGTGGGCGACCGGAGATTGCCGGTAAAGTGGTGGGGCCAGTATTGGATAGCCGGTAGTTGAATTATCCGAAAAGAAGCTACAGGGATTTAAAAAAAAGAAATGGAAAACGGGATTATTTTTTAGAGCCGTTGTGCGTGAGGAGGGTATGATCTGGTGTATCGCAGAGAGAATGAGATGGTACCAAAAAGGTGGGGCCCTGGATTAGCTGGCATGAGAAGATTAGAAAAATGAGGCGATGATTAGGGGATGTTGGGTCCCACTTACGGAATCTTAATTCGCTGGCGCTTTTATCCACTGCCTACTGGCACTAACTAATATTCACTATTTTCTTTTTTCTTTTTTCTTTTTCAAATTTTCATATGTTCGATATATCAAGGGATTTTTTTTTTTTTTTTATAATATTGACTTTATAATGTTATTTAAAATAAAAATTTGTCTGCCTCCAAAAATATAAAGTGTCCAACTAATTTTGCAATTGCTCAATTTTCATAAAGAACCAAAAAACAAAAAAGTATATATAAAGTGGACGGTTTTTGTTAAAAAAGAGAAGAAAAAGTGGACGGTTTTATCCATTGTTTTTTTATTTATTTTATTTCATTTCGACGAGAGGTGGGCCATAGAAATGTCCATGGGCGCAGTGGGACGGGAAAGCCCCTCTCCGTCCTCACCCCTATTCCATTTTTTGTCCCTATGAATTTTTTCGCAGAAAACGGGGGCAAAAATTTCCTGCAGGAATCGGTTTTTCGTTGAAAAATTTTCTCCATCATCATTTTTTTTATTTCAATTAAATATACATTTTTAACAAAGTAATTGTATTCCCTACTATATAGTTTTTATATATTATGGTTTTAGTTTGATTTAAAAAGTTATAAAAATTTAGTCTGCAGATACGGTGTATTTGTACTATAATTTATGTTTTCTTAGATAATGTGTGTAACTTTATGTTGAGTTTGCAGATTTTGCATTTTCTTGCATTACACTCCATACTTTTTAAAATTAGAAATTAAGTCTTTCTTCAATTATTAAATTAACTTTCATAGGTTTAACATATGAATATCTCACGGAGTTTGAGTTTTATAAACTAGTGTATTTGTATTCTGATTATTTCTTTATTCTATTTCAATTTTTTTGCAAGTAAATATCACTACTTTTTATCTGATGGGATATTTTGGTCAATTTTTTATTTCTTAATTAATAGTGTTAAAATTCATTTTGCCATTTTTCTAATTTTTAAAATTTTTTTTTGTCATTTTTTAAAATGAAATATTTTATTTTGTCATTTATCTCGTTGGCCAAAAGAATTATAAGGATTTTTTTGGAGAAGCAGGGAAGTTGGGCCGTGGGCTTTATGAGGTGCGAGAAGTTTGGGTTTTCTAGAAAGCCCACTCCACTATTCAAAAGCCCAAAATGTAGTATGAAAGTCAAAACTCTGACGTTATACAAAAAAGTCAAACACTTCGCACGGATCCCACGAGGCACAGCTTATGCGAGAAAAAACAAGATTTATATTACTTCTGTTCTTTTATAAAAAAACGTGCACGGGCAATCATCCATTCCAACTATTTTGAGTTCAATTGTACGAATTTTATATCTTTGAATTTTTGCACCGATGATCTAAATTAGAGGAAAAAAAAAGAATGAGATTTGCCTACTTTTTAAAAATGAGATATTTTTAATCCTTTATTGATGTTACATTCGAGTAAAATTACAAAAACAAAATTTTCGTGCACGTGAACTGTAAACTAACTCTCTCGTTCTTGAACTCTATTTCCTCTCTCATATGGATCACTCTCCCTAGTCCCTTCTTCTCATAATCTTACTCTCCTCTCTTCTTTCTCACTCTCCAACACTCAATCTCGTTCTACAACATCGTCAGATCAAGTCGCTCGTCAGAGAAGAAAAGCAAAAGTCCAAAGGAGGAGGAGGAGAAGAAAAAAACCTGCAAGATGGAGAAAGGGAAATTTTGTAAAATTGGTTGAGGATGATGTAAGCAAGAGATAAAAAAAAATCTTAGGTTAAAATACTACTTTTATTTTGGACCTCCAAAATGGGCCAATTGTACAATCTTCTCTATTTAGGTTAATAATTCGTACAGATTTAGGATTTTAGAGTTTAGGATTTAGGTAGGATGTAGCGGGTTAAAGTTTATAATGAATATATTTTCTCAATCTTTTAGCGCATACAAATATCAACTTGAATACTTATTAGGAGATAAGGTATTCACTAATTATTGTTTAGTTCAATATTTGATGTTTTATTCATCTAGATATTATAGGATTATTCATTGTCTTTTTAATACTTTAAAAGTTCGATCACCACTATGAACTAAAAAGATAATTTCTTTTAATTCATATATAAGGATAGAAATTCAAATATCTGACATTTTAATTGATGATATATACTCTAATCAATTGAACTATATAAATTGAGAAAAAAAGAAAGTTTCATTATGACAAATCATTTTGAGAAGGATGCATAAGTTGAAAAACAACACGACGTTTGATGTTAACCTAGTTGTAAAGAGTCATTATAGTTTTTATTTTGAAGATTTGTTATGAAGTTTTGGTGATATTTACTACTAATTAAAAAAAAAAAAAAAAAACGCATTTTAGTACTAAATTAGGTTCAACCAAAACTTTCGGTACATCCTACCGCGTCTAAAAGAAACTTTTGATACATGAACTTTAATTAAAGGGACCATTTTTGCTTCCTTTATTTTTTTTATATATATATTTTTTAAAATTACATATTTAGTTCAGATTTTTGTCAATTTTGTTTTATATATTATTATACTTAAAAAAAGAATTAACTTTTAGTCCAAGCTATTTACAAATTTGATGGTACTAATATAAATATTGGAGTATGAGCGACTCAACATTACATGAGTGTAACTTTCTCTATTTGTAGACATTAATTCAATTTCCATTATATAAATATGTTGATAATCCACATTTCGATATCAACTAAGTTATTCTTTTGCCAAGCATTCTAGATTTATTTTAAAACATATTTTTGATCATTCACAATCATTTACAAAATTCATACAAACAATTTCTTAGTTTCTAAACTTAGAAAATGTCATCTAAATTTTGTACTTTAAATTTATTGTAAAATTTAATATAATAATAATTTTTTTTTTTTTTTTTGGTACTGATGACTCATTCTCAATCCCGTCAATATCTAAGTGTTTGAGGCAAGAAGTAGATTATTATAGTTGAGTTACAATAGTTTGTATTCGGGATGTAGATTATTTTAGTTTGGATTATAATAGTATGTGTTTGAGATATAAACTATTTTATTTTGAGAATAAAATAGTAAAACGGTAACAAAGAATAAAAAAATGATAAAGATAAAATAATAAAAACTATAATAAATAGTAAATAGTGTAGTAAATAGAGGTTTTAAAATAGTATCGAATATAACTAATTGAACAATAGAAAATAATATTCAATATAGTAAAATGTGATTATTATGATAGTTTTTATGTTCACACACATCCTAAATGTTAATCATCGGCTCCTAAAAACAAATAAAATCTAATCTTTTAGTTGCCACAAAGCAATGATGATCACTATAATAATTGTCAATGCAATATTATAAGTGACGGATCCAATTTAGTAAAAATAAATATAACGAGGGAATTTGAACCCCTGCACCCCTGCTAAATCCTGAGTTAATGGCTTCCATTCCCGTCGGCTCCACTGAATATTGAGATCGGAAACTTGGGTTGCGACTGTGATCGTCGAGACCGAACCATGCCTGGACCTGGGCCGCACATGCTCTACGCCATGGGCTCAGGCACCGCTCTGACGACTCTCACCGACGGCCGATTCAGCCCCCACCATACCCTCATTTACACCGTCAACGCCTTCTTCGGCCCCGACATCGGCTCCTTCTCCGATTGGCTGTCCTCCGTTCTCGGTTTCTCAGGATCTTCCGTTCCCGACGCAATCCATCATCCCGTTTTCTACATTCTCATTCTGGGTCTTCCTCTCTGCCTCTTCTACTCCTGGCTCTCCTCTTTTCTACTCCAAAAGGGCCTCCTCGAGTCCGTCTCTGGGGTGAGTCAATTCACTTCACGATTCGGCAGATTTTGAAATTCCGTGTTCCATTTTTGGATCATTGAATTTGCTGTTGGTTACTAAAATCTGAAGAATTGTGCGAAGACCTAATTGGGTCTCTCGATTTTTTTTTGTGATTGATTATATTTTGATTTACTTTGTTGTAAGATGATTCTTAAGTTATGCTCGTGTGGATTGATTGCAAGCATGATGGTGAATTTGTTAGAACGATGTTGTATTTGGTTTTATCTTATGGTTTGAAATTGGGCTGTGAAATATACTCTTTGTTTTCTTTTAGAAGGGATTGGTTACTCGATTTACATATTTATGAATTAGCTGCTTCTAGTGAAAAGAAATGGAAAATATTGTCATCTTTTAGAAGATTGTCTTGAGATATTTAATCTTCATCCTGGTTTATTTTGCTGTATTGATGTAGGTATCTCTTAATAGAAGGCAATGCTTGTTGCTAATCTCAGCTGGTTCTTTTTCACACTTCTTTCTTGACCATTTGTTTGAGGTAAGCTTTACATCAAGAATTTAAATTGCCCCATCACCAACCTTTCTGCCTCTGTAAGTTCTTTGATCATTTTTTAAAGTAAAAGAGTCTTGCTTGATATGGTGATGTGTGAGAATACTAGTTAGTGGTCTATAGGTAAGAATAGTAGGATGTTGGGAAGGGGTACTTCGGGTAGTTAGTGGTGTCTTAGTTATAAATAAGAGGAGTTGGACACCTTGGGGGACTTGGATCGTTTTGTTGAAAGTTTCGATTGTGGGACTTTGGTGGAGAGATATTCCTCTGAAAAGCTATTAGTTTATCTTAACTTCTCTTGATATTACAATATATTCCTATCCTTGCGTTCTTTGTATTTCTTTGAATTTTCTCGTTAGGTGGTATCCTAATATAATGCTGCTAAATTAAGCATCTCAGGTAAAACACCTGTGATGAAGAGATGTGACGTGTGTTCAAATAGAAGTTTTCTTATATCTAGGAGGGTACAAGGGAAAATAAGTGTTATTATTAATGTCTGGTTAATGATTTTTGAGGTCTTTGGGGGTTTACAACAAGACAAGATATATCACAAGTTAGTTGAAAATTATTATCCAATCAGATGAGAAGTACAACTGATATATCGTCTTTGATGAATTCATTCATCAATTTTCGACTTTCTTTGAATCGTCTCCCTTTGGAGTGGGATTGTTCTTTCATGTTTTATATTTCTCAGAAACTTATATAATTAAACAAGATGGGTTGTAGTACTATTATATCTCTATCGCGAAATTTGCAGGAAAACGGGCATTCGTCAACATACACTTGGATATTGAGCACTGGTTGGTGGGAGAACCGAGCACCAATCAATCCAGATGCTGTTATGGTTGTTGGATTCTTGTGCACTTGCTTAATTGGCGGCTTTATTTACATTAACAGGTTCGTGATACCAAATATATTCATTTACACTGTGCCATTTGAGTTTCATTAAATCTTTAGCCTGTACTCAAAATACCATTCATGCTTCTTTATAAGACAGAGCGAAGTCTGCAAAGTCGATTTCAAAACAATCATATCAGTCGGTAAAGCTTATCATAGTTGTAGCTACCCTATATTCCATGTGGTGTGCAAGCCAGATATACTGGGCTAGCCCTCGTCGACCAGCTGTCGGCGAAGAAGCCGACCTTGGAGTTTTAGTGTTTCTGGTTTTCTATTTTTTTCTACCTCATTATCTTTGTATAAAGTCCATGCAACCAAAGGATCTTGAAATCAAACATCTCCCATTGTGATAGATGAGATATTCATTTATATTAGAAAAGTCTCGATTGACAACAGTTTCCCGTTGTCACTTTCACATTACAGCCTACAGTTGATGAACTACTGAATTTGGTAGACTTTAGTATATGCACATAATTCGTTCATATACTTATACTTCTGAATTCCTCATGCGTATTTGGAACCCATCGCCGACTTTGCGAATGCAGGAAGACAAAACGCAGCAGTATGGATCTAAACAGCAGAGTTACACAGCCAGTTAGCTAGATCTTAGGAGTATGCATAGCATAGCATGGCATAGGCTTATGAACAAATGTGAGAAAAAGAAAGAAGAAACCACCTCTGGGTTGTAGAACTTAGGGGGTCCTTTTGCAACACCAAAATTTCCTGGATCCAACAGGTTCACCGGGTGTTTGAAGTCGACTGATGGACCGGCGGTTGAACAGAGCATGAAGCCGATCACTCCACTGAATTTGGATCATTTAACAGGGAAAAGAAAGGTATCAGAAAACTTCAGATTGTGCAGAAACATAAAAGTAAAGAATTTTGGAAATGAAACAAAGCTATATATAGGATTTGTTTTCGGTTGGGTTTACCTTGGATATGAAGGAACAGAGGTCCAAGCATAGTTTACAGAGCCTTTGAAGATGTCACGGCAAAGAGTTATGGTATCTTCCATGGCGAAATTGTTTTGCCATATGCTGTCAGCCGGAGTCGACATTACGCCACCGGGCTTCAAAGCCGTTGCCATTGATTTAAGTAAGTCTTCATTTGAAAGCTCTGTTGCATAAGCCCCTGATCTCCAACCCACATTCAATTGGAAAAAAAATTATGGAATGGTTAGCTAACTATTTGGTTTTCGATTTTGAGTTTTAAAAATTAAACTTGTTTTCAAAAAGCTTTTAAAATTTGGTTAGAAATTTAAGTTTTGTTGACTTTTTTAACACTTAAAAGAAGAGTATTTCTTTTGTTTTTTCACGAAGTTGAAAACCATAGTAAAAAATTCAAGGGGAAGCAAATATTAATTTGAAAAACAGAAAACTAAAAACAAAATCGTTATCTCAATTTAAACTGAGTTGTATCACTTAAAACTAATAACTAATAATTATATACATTGAAACTTTAAGCTACATTAATCATTTGATTTTTGTTTTTTGAATTTTAAAATTTGTGCTTGTTTTATTATCACCTTTTTACCCTGGTTTTTTTTTTTTTTAATTCTTATGAAAAGAATGGTTGAATTCATAGTTATTTTTTTAAAAAAAGTATTGAAATGCAATTTTTTTTTTAATTATTATTATTAATTTTGAAAGCTCGACTTTAAATTTGAAAACATCATTTTTGAAAAAAAGGAAAACAAAACAAAACATATCAATGTGAAAGTAGTATTTATAAGTTCAATTTTTAAAAATAAAAAAACCAAATGATAAAAAACGGAATTATTAACACTTGCATAAAATTTGAGAAATTATTGCAATAGTAGAGAAGAAATTTTGAAATCAAATAGACATTAGGACAATTATTAGTTGAAGTTTTAAATATATTCAATGAAAAAATTATAGCGTACCCATGCCCTGAAATGCATCAATTATAATAGCATCATAGGTGGCTGGAGGAACAGATTTGATGAAGGCCACACCTAAAACAACGAGCAACCATTATGACAATTAGAAACAACACGAAACACAAAATCCGACAACATTCCTCGAACGACATGTAGTTCTATGTTTCATACCGTCGCCTATGCATACATTCACACGAGGATCCTTGTACCCGATAGCAATGTCTGGGAAATACCTTTTGTAAACCTAAATGAAACACCATTTTATTAATTAGTAAGGAAAAACAAATTCTTTTCATTATGTATTCTTCTTTCATAATTTCAGCCACGCAAAATTGAAGAAAATTAAAACATAATTAATTTTGAGTTTCTCAAAATTAAAACATAATTAATTTTGAGTTTCTGAGGTTAAATTAAGGTTTAGTTCCTAAACTTTCATATTTGTGTTTTTGTCGATCTCTATAATTTTAGAAAAATCTAATTGAGTCATTGAATTTTTAATTTTGCCTCCAATAATAGGTTCTTGAATTTTAAAACTGTCAATTAGGTTTATGAACTTTTATGTCTAATAATTCTATATATGCACACCTTTGCCAAAAAAAAAAAAAAAAATCTATATACACAGACTAAAATGAATAGTTAATAGACATAAAATGAAATTACTATATCTTATCTTCAATAAGTTCGTGAAGCTTTTAAAAAGCCAAAAAAATATAAGATACAAAATCAAAAGTTTAAGATCTTACATGACACCTTTAAAGTCTAGGGATTTGGACCTATTAGAAACAAAATTGAAAGATCAAGGACTTATTAAACATTTTTAAAGTTTATAAATCTATTTAATACATGAAAATACGTAGGTGTTGCTAGATGCAGCCCAGGTAGCGGTTCAATAAAAGGTTGTCATGTGACTCTTTTTTTTTGTGTGTAAAAAAAAGGGAGCGTGGAATTAGGTACAACATAAAGCCGTGTCTAATCATTGATCTTTGATACAAACCTGAAAGTTCAAGAACAATACTTTTGATTTGATCGAAAATATATGATACTCGGAAGTATAACTTACATCGATCACCATTTTGTCGAGATCACAAATGTCGATGTGCTCCACACAAGCATGTCGAGATATTTCTCGAAGAATCCCTCCATCCCCACCTCCAATCAGCAAAACCTAGAAGGTAAGTATTAATCAAATTTTGTATTCAAATTAGCTAGTAGATTGTAACTCATAAGACACTTGAAATCATTATGATATGAAGAAAAAAAATCACCTTTTTGGGATTGGGAATAGAACAAAGTGGGAGATGAGTGAGCATTTCTTGATAAGCAAACTCATCCTTCTCTGTTAGCTGAAGGGAGCCATCCAAGATTACAACCTTCCCATGTGTTGGTGACTAATTTTCATTTAAAAAAAAAAAAAAAGAACTTAGCAAAATTAAACAAAAGTAACAATTAATTTAAGGAAAGTAGGCCAGAAATAAAAAAAAATGAAAAAAAGTACCTGAAAAACAAAAAGATCTTGATATTGGGATTTCCCCTTGAATATGACCTTCTCTAGCTTATAGACATGTGCCTCCTCTGTTAATTTAAATTACATCATTAAAGAGTGCATAATCATGGATTATGAATACTACTAAAAAAGAAGACTAATTATAAATTATCCTTATACTTTTAATTACTTGGGAATTGGTTCTATTTTAGGAGAAATAGTGGCTAAAATATCATCTTTGAAGTTCGTTCAATTTTGGTCTTTATACTTTCATATGTTCCTGTACTTTCAATAAATCTTAAATTTAGTCGTTGATGTTAGTTTATTGTTGTATTTTTTTAGCTATTAGCATTTTTATTATAAATTTTGAAAACATATTCACGTATTATATTTCTTTGCATGAAAATTATTATTATTATTATTTAACCAAATTCGATATAAATTAACTTTGAGAGACTAAATTTAAGATTTATTGAATGTATATATAGACTAAATTTGTGCATCTAAAAGTATAGAAACTAAAATTAAATAGATTAGCTCAAGGTACAATGACTAAAATAAATTTTAACCAAGAAAATACCAGGATAGCATGGGGCAATATCGACATAGCAGCCAGGAAAAACGGGTGAAAAAGAGGTCTCGTTTTGAGCTCCATTTTGAGTGCCATTATGAGTACCATTTTGAATAGGAGAAAAGGAAATGATTTTCACAAGCTCATTATGGTCGGTTCCGATGGTAGGGACATGGAGTTGAGCTTTCGTGGAGGAAGAGACACCATTTTGAAAGGTCATTTTGGAAGGATTTAGTGGATATATATTGTGATAGATTAAAGAGTATTGAGTGAGTTTTATTTTGAGGGAATGGGGGCAATTTATATAGTAGTTGAAAGCTTTGGGAGAACAACAATATTTTGGATTGAGGGAAGGAAGAAATGGAAAGTTTCTAATGCATGAAATGAGAGTGGTGGATCAGAAAGTTTGTGATTTTCCCTCTTTATAAGTGATTTTTTCTTCAAGGTGAATTGTACTTTGTTATTTAGACTAATTTGGATTCTTATGCTAGCTAGAAGGTTTCTCTCCTTTTTACCTCATTTTATGATCCCTTTTGGTGGTTTACATTACAAGAATCCTTTTGTGGTTGGTGGAATAAGGAGACTTTTGAAATAATATGTTTTTAATTCTTCTTTATTGTTTTGATAAATAAAATAGTGTTTCTTTGGATCAACAATATGTGGAGATTCGAACCTATAATTTCTTGGTTGAAAGTATATTGTACGAATAACTAGTTGAATTATATTAGTGTTGATTAAAATTAAATAAACTAGTTCGATATTTGGTTAATAATCGATTTTAATTATATAAATTTAGTTCGAAAAAGAAAATAAGACAATATCTAGAACTTACATGCTCTAAGTCAAATTTTCGTGAAGTTATTTGTATACCTTCCCTAGAAAAGAACCCTACAAAACATACCTATGATCCTATTTAATTACACATTTCCCTATTATAAATAAGGGGTTTACACACACTCGTTTCATGCAATTAACTATGTATGAGATAATCTTACCCTCTTCGAGTCTACTTAAATCATATTAATAATGTCATGTATTTATAAATAACACTTAGGAGTATGCTCAAATAAAAGCATCTAATTAAATAATCTTGGATGTCCTTCATAAATCTCAAGTTAATTTTAAATTTTCATGTTAAGGAGAAATTATTTGAAGAGATTGTCTCAATATATATGACAAATAATTTTTCATGGTTTGATGTATATTAATGACGAGGAACACATTTTTGCTATTCTACTAATACTTGTATTTGCTTTGCTATTCTGCTTGAGCACTTGGCTAAGGAAGAATTACAAGATGAAAAATTTAAAAAAAGGATGATTCGGGTTTATATGTTAGAGACTAAAGAGAGTAAGAAATGCAAAGAGAAGATGCAGACTCATAAAATTCTTTGATTTCAAAATCCCAATAACTCTATGTTAGGTCCCCATTTAAGGGAGCTCCAAATTTTGTGTGTTTGAATTTTGAAATATAGTGATGAAATGGGAGAAATTTTAAGAATGGTAGGTAGGGATGGAAAAAAAAAAAAAAAAACCGCGAGATCAAGTCCCTATGGGTCCCGATCTGATCGGATCGGGAAATCTTCGGTTTGACTAGTCAGGTCAGAGAATCTTCTATTTGACTGAGAATGGGGTCAAATCGGGGACCTGCGGACGGGGATAGTATCCTTGCCCGGATCCTGACCCTAATTAGTTTTTTTAACCGAAGCCCAAACCATAATGGCTAATTAGTAATTTCATCTTTAGATTTTTTTTTTACCAAGTTCCAACCCTATTTTCATTATTCACATTCAGCAGCTAGCTCCTCACCATTGATTTCTACCGTCGAGCAAACAACACAAAATAAAGAGGTCTGGTTTGATGGTGTTAACATTCAACAAATGGAAGCTAATGAGATCCTACACACTCTAACTACATCAATTTTAGTGAATCAGCATGTGTATTCTTGTTTTTCTAGAATTTAAGGTTTATAGAAGTAACCTTTGAAGAATCCATGAATTGTTCCAAATCTCTGCAAATTTCTTCTTGTAATCTTGAAATAGACTACCATAAGATCTTCACCGCTAAACTCTTGATCTTAGATTGAGTGGTGATACTCATATTGAGATGATTCTGGGATGAACTTTGAGATTTGGAGAGAGTTTTGACAGAAAACTGTTTTTCTTCAAAAATTGAATTTTTGCATGAGAATTTCTACTGAAATTAAAACCCCTACTTATTGGTTTGAACATGCAATCTAGTTTAACAAGAAATAGATACTCAGTTTCCCACTAACTTGATTGATTAGTGGTAACATTTTGGAAAAATCCACTAACATATTATTTATTTTTAATTTAATTCAAATTATCACAAAAATCAAATTAAATTAGAACAATTAATACTGAATTTGAAATTTATTCAAGTTTAAATTAATTTACATAATTTATCTTGTTTTTAAATATTTATTTAATTAAAAATAATTTAATATCAAATATTAAATTAATAAACACCTAGTCCAAATATGAATCAATATTCATATAGAGAATATTTAAATCAAATTTAAATATTTTAACTCTCCAATTACACTTAATTCGATAATTAAATGTTAATTATATCGTATATAATAATCCAAACCCTAATCCGAATTTGAACATTTCAAATTCATTAAACACGTTATCCTAAGGTTTAATTCATTTACAAACTAGTAGAGGGACTTAGTGGATCTACATATCATGAGTTCCAACGATTTGAGATTAATTGGCTAAACTCCTTTATCCGGATTAATCGATATTCATTAACTACCGAGACATATCACTATAGGTCAGTAGTTGCACTCTCATCACTGTAGATATATTTATGTCCACTTGATTTAACTATAATCAGTAAGTCGATTCTTCACAGGTTGTTCGTATTTACAGTTGCATCAAAATTATTGTTTTACCCCTGTAATACATCTTGTTCCTTAAGTCTCCACTAATCCACAAATGAACAATTGGTTTATGGTTCGACCTATAAATTGAATCCCTCTCGGCCATAGAGAGGGTGGCACCCCTTATTTAAGACTAAAAATCAGTACTTAAGGGAACAACCTATCTACTACCCTGAAATGAGTAGGAGTGAGTTCCATCTTGCAAGACTATGTCTCTAGCTATCTACCTGGTCTGACCCTTAAAATAAGAAGCTTATTAAGCGACGATGTTGAGCCACTCTCATCCATGCAGATTATAGGATAATCTCGAATAAACAAGAGTTTATAGTTAGCTCAGGATTGAGATCGAGTTACCTTAGGTCATCAAATTGAAATAGTCAGTTTTAACAGTAAACGGTCATTATAAAGAAAAGTGACTATTTCATGATCTGGTCTTATGCAAACAACTTTTGCATAGACTGCCCCCACTTGCATGTCTCCACATGAACGATTAGGGATCACATAATTTGTATCTAATACAAAGCAGGCCGCATCCGTAGTGTCCCTAGGATAAGGTACCCAACCCTATCTTTATACTTATAGACCATTTTGGTTATATACTAAAACTTGATCCTCTTTTATATCTCTACATAAAGTTTAAGTATTCATGTTATAGCCATGGGTTCGTTAGTTTATAGGATTTAGCAATTTAAATGCAATTTACATGTTCAATAACAACTCTATTGAATAAACTTCAATAATAACTTTATTGTAAATAGAATATGTTTAAAGTTTACAAACTACGAGTTTTAGAATATATAACCTAACATGGTCTGCCATCGAATAAGCCATAGTATCGTCGTCTGTCAAACAAGCTGTCATCAAAGTTGTTGCTGCCTTCGAGTACACCCTACTGTCATCAATCAATGTAAGTTACTGATTTTTACTTGAGATGTAAACTTTGTAACTTTTAAGAAAATCCAATGACTTCTATTGGAAAATCCAAATCCATTATAGCATAATCATACTAATGAATTTTGAAGAAGGTATTCTAAAACTTAGAGAAAATTTTACATGTCAAAATGTTGAAAAGTCGGTTTCCATTCAATTTCCTCCCCCCTCCCTCTCAAAATCGTTTATATACTATACAAGTCATGGAATCTTCCTATTAAACTGAAAAGTCGAGTCTCTCTTCGTTACACATTGTTGTATGTTGGTTGAATAAGGGAAACGGGGAATCCCATCCCCATCATCGCCATTTGAAGGTGGAGAAACCCCCCTCCCACTCCGATCCCGTTGCCAATCCTAATGGTAGGTCTAGATGGAGAAATGCTTATTTTTGTAATGTCGGAACAAAAAGAAATTGCTAAAACAGAGCAAGGGAAGGGCTTTGATGGTAAGTTGATAAAATCTTTAAAGAGAAAGACTAAATTATTACATGTTAAAAGTATGAAGATCGAATCATTAATTTTGAATTTTTAGGAACCAAATTGTTGCTTTTATCAAAGTTCAGGGACTAATAATGATTTAAACCTATTTCTAAATATCTAAAAAAAAGTATAAAAGAAAAAATTATGTAAAGATATTAAACATCTATCTCTTTTTAAAATCTAAACTTCTATTGGATAACTATTCAATTTTTTGTTTTTAGTATTTTTTGAAAATTAAGCTTATAAACATTACTTACACATGTTATCCAATTCATGTATTAATTTTTGTGAATACCAAGCTAATTTTTTAAATTAAATAAAAAAATTATTTTCAAAATATAGTTTTTTGTTTTTAGAATTTAACTAGAAAAACAAGTATTTCTTAAACAAAGATGACACCTGTAATTAAAAAGTTGGTTAGAAACATACATAAATTTTAGGTTTAAATACTATTTTGGTCCCTGAACTTTGATACTTGTTCTATTTTAGTTCCTAAATTTTTATAAATATCTATTTTAGTCTCTGAACTTTTAAAAAATGCTTACTTTGGTCCATACTATTAAATTTCTATAACTTTTAAACAAAATGATGAGATGGCTTGTATTTTTAAATGGCTAGGCTGCCAAATAAGTTAGTAATGCTAAAAAATGCAGGGTTTCAATTTTAAATTAGGTGATAAAACATTTTCTATCGAACTCAAAAGTCATTTTTCGTTCAAGAATTTGGTCGTTCAGCGTTTTGGCACATTGGTTATTGATATTTTACTTCACCTTCATTTTACTCAACACATGCTAGACGCAATTTCATCAAAGAATTAACAAAGTTTTAATAGTAAATGACTAAAATAAATACTTTTTAAAAGTTTAAGGACTAAAACAATATATTTTTTTAAGAGTTTGGAGACCAAAATAGAGCACAGTTGAAAGTTCAGAGACCAACATAGGATTTAAATCTAAATTTTAAAAATAGAAAACTAAAAAACAAAATTTATTATTAAACAAGGCCCAATAATCTAGATTTCTTAAAAATAGATATCACTTATGAATCAACATATATGATTTTTCCAACAAGCCACACATTTTATTTTCTTTCTTTCTTTCACTTTTTTCTTTTACAATATAGAATAAAGAGATTGAACTTCAAAACCTTGAATTTGATAGTACAAGTTCATGTCCGTTGTTATTATTATTATTATTATTATTATTATTATTATTTATTTTTACTTGTGACAAGAAAACAAAAGAGAGCAATGTAGGTTCTTTATGGTGTGAATGAAGTATTATAAGTGCGTTTGAAATGTCAAAAAACTATTGGACAATAATGGTTTTATTTTAATTAAATAAAATCTGTTGCTCTCTCTTAGCAACATTTTATTATTTATATATAAAAAAACATTTTATTATTATTATTATTATTATTATTTTGAAGAAATAGCAACATCAAAATTCTGTTCTAATCAAATCAATTCTACCAAATTCAACGACTACATCTTATTATTATTATTAAATTCAAATTTCTTGAAAATGATAACGCCATGCATATTAAGCCACATAATATGATTACAATGACCCACACACTATATATGAATCTCTACACAAAAATATCTACTTTTAATTCCACCATATATTTTATTTTTCAAATTATTCTCTCTTATTAAAACAAAATCATATTCTTTATCTCAAAAAAGAAAAAAAGAAAAAGAAAAAAAAAATCATATTCTTAAACATTAAGACAATACACTACTTCCTAGATGCTTCTTAATGTTGTTTGTTGACTTTATCAATGTTTTCTTTTCCTTTTGTGGAAATTTAGAAAAACTTATTGTTTATTTAAAAGTGGTTTTTCTTCTCCCCACTTAATTGTCCTATCAAAATGAAGAGATTATTTCAATATTTTAAAGTTCCAATATAATTTCAGAGAAAAATATTTCGTGGTGATAGAATAAGTTCTTAGTTTTAGTTTGGTTCTAATATTTTATTTTTTAATTAAAATATCATTTTTATCTTTATATTTTAGAATTTGTTCAATTTTAATTTTTATATTTTTAAATATTCAATTTTAATTCCTATATTCGATAAATCTTAAATTTATTCCCTATATTTATTGTGAATTATTTCATTACTTTTTATTTTTATTTGTATTTTTACTATAATTTTTTAAAATATATTCACATATTGTATTCCTTTGCATGAAAAATATTATAATCATTTCAATTTCGATAAAAAAAATAACTTCGATGGACTAAATTTAAGATATAGTGAAAGTACAATTACTAAAATTAAACATTTGAAAGTATATGGACTAAAATTGAACTAATCTCAAAGTAAGGGACCAAAATAGTATTTTAATCTAATTTTTATTTAGTCTATTGGTTTCAATATATTACATTTTTATCTTCATATTTTGAGTTTAATTCTCATTTGATCTCTTGATGTTTCAATATTTTACACTTTTATCATTGAATTTTTATTAATGTCCATTTTGCTATTTGACCTTAATTTTTAGTTAACTAATTTTAACTAACTATGATGTGAAATTTTTTAGTTAATATAATAAAAATGAAAAATTAGTAAAAATATAATTTAATTCTTTTAAATTAATGAATGAAATTAACACCAAGAATTGATGGTCAGTATTAATGAAAAATCAAGGTTAAATGTGTTAAATTTGAAGCTTTATAGTTCAAATTGAAACAAAACTCAAAACTTAAGAATAATAAAACTGTAATGTTTTGAAACCTGTGGACCAAATAGAAATTGAACTCAAAATCCAAAATTAAAAATGTGACGTATTGTAATCTAAGACCAAAAAGATACATGAGTTTAAATTTCAATTTAGTGTTTATAGTTTGATAAAAAAGTTTTTGATATAGTTATATGATTTAATCAAACTTCCCAAAATTATCTCTTGCATTATTAATTTGCCTATCTTTTTCAGGTGGCAATTAATGAAAATTTGAAAATTGTAAACTATATAAACCAAATTAAAACCATAACTATATCATAGACTAAATTGAAATTTCCCCAAATTATAGAGTTCAAATTAGTTTAATGTCCTTTATTTTATATAATATTTTTGTGTATATTGGATAAAATGGTCAAGTCTAAATGGGTAAATTAATGCAATGAGATAGCTAGCTGTCCTTAGACAAATTGATGAAGCTATCAAATTTATTTAATTAATGATTTAATTGCAACTATACTTTGAAGCTTTTAATTAATTATAATTAATTAACCACTTAAAAATGACGTCTGATTTAATATATCCCAACCCATTACCTACCGACAGCTTAAGTTGATGGAAATCTAAACGCTAAGGCTAACCTTTATTTATTTATATATATAATTTGATAATTATGTTTTTATAATTAAATATTATTAAAACTAAGACACTGTTTAAGTCAATACTCCTCACGAGCATATAAATCAATATTTGTCTTCTATATAGCAAGATTCTCGTGTCACATTTGCCTTATTATTGTCATTAATTAGTATCTCTATTAAAATGGGTTTTGATTTTATCACTCTTAAAATGTTCTATTTTTGTTTTTATAATGAAGATTCTAGTTCTCAACATCAATATAATATAATTACATTTCTTATATACATATATTACAAAAAGGGAAAAGAAACTAATAAGTATTTATTAATTAATAATTGGCAACTTTAATATAATTCAATAATTGAAGTTGAAAGTTTAAATATTCATCCTTTATTGTTGTACTAATAAATTAAAATAAATCAAATAACTTTACTATAAAAATATCGAGATGAAGATTTAAATTTTTAATCAAAACAAGAGTTGATACATCAATCATATTCATGTTGATGTTAAAAACACTTTAGTCACTCTTTTCTATTCAGCTTATAAAAAATGGTCACATCATTAGAAGTGTATACATAATATATCGATGTAGACATGAAATTAGGCAGGTGTATTAAGATCAATATATTATAAATAAATATTAAGGAACACAATAATTAAAATTAATTAAAAAGAAAATTTATTTTAAATGACAAATCATTAAAAATATTTTTAAATATAGCAAAATGTCACAGTTTATCAGTGATAAATATTGATAGATATTTATTAGTGACTATCAATGTCTATTAATAATAGATGACAATAATTTATTAGTATTTATCACAAATAGATAATGATATTTTATTATATTTATAAATATTTTAATTTATTTTTCTATATATGAAAAAGATATTAAAAAAAATCAATATTTTAATAATTTAAAAGAGATTTTTCGTAAGGAAAAAAAAAAAAAAGAAGAATGAAGGCAAAATCTCGAAAGTTCGAATAATAAAGGAAATTTAAACCCATTATTTTTATTATTTGAGAGAGAATTTGAACCTATTTTCTTTCGTAGATGATAGCTTAAAATTTATCTCATGACAATTATAAAATCCTATAATATTTTCACGATAACCTTAATAATAAATTTATATCGACCCACTAAAAAAACCTCGTTTAACTTTTTTTGAATGATTAATTATATTATTAAAATTTAGTAATTTTTTAAAGAAAAATAAAAGATAATATTTAAATTTGATTTAAACTAAACACGCGTCCAGCCACGAGTCGGGTCTGACGTTGCTTAGACCAAGCTGACAATACCTTTGCCGCAAGTAACATGTCGTCATCCCATTGGTCCACGATTCTATGTCGGTTTGTGGGCCCCACAATATTATCCGTATCAGATTAAAAACCGGTACCCGAATCCGAGCAGGATCCACGAAGCCACGTATGCCCAACCAAAATCCTCCACGTGTCACCTTACACGTGTACATATTTTCGCGGCAAATCCAACCCCCACCTCCGTCCTTTTCTTTTCAATTGAAACTTGAAAACCTCAATTTCTTAAATTTCCATCTTCTTCTCTAAATTTCTTTTGTTGAAAAAGAAAATCTGATTCATTCAATTTGAAATTCTTCAATGTTTCACAATTCCAAAAGCTCCGATCGTCGGATTCTGACTTTTCCGGCGGTTCATCCCTGCGAAGCAATTTCCCCGGCGACTCTCTTGGCTTCCTTGATCGATCTCTGCCGTCAAATATGCAATCATCAAACGAAAACTTTCGTAACCCAGAAACGAAACGCCCGAGAAACGATTCGACAAATGGGAATTTTATTGATATTCTTCGAGGAGCTTCGCGACATGTCGTCCAATCTTCCGGATTCTGTCGTGCTCTGTTTTTCAGAACTTCACCTAACGTCTCAGAAAATATTGTTCTTGTTTGAAGATTGCTCGCGTTCTAATGCGAAGGTTTGGATGTTAACGAAGTCCCAATTCGTCGCTACTCAGTTTTGGGTTCTGATTCGAGCACTCGCTACGGCTCTCGATGTGTTGCCGTTGAATCGGATTGATACGAGTGATGAAGTGAAGGAATTGGTTGAATTAGTTGTGAAACAGGCACGAATTGCGAAATTTGGTTTGGATAAAGATGATGAATTGATGATGAAGCGTCTTCAATCGATTTTGCTGCAATTTGAAAAGGGGATTGAGCCGGATTTAACCGCCATTAAACGGGTTCTTGATTACCTTGAAATTCGAAGGTGGAGTGATTGTAATAAAGAGATAAAATTCTTGGAAGAAGAGATTGATTTTCAGTATTCGGATTTGAAAGAACGAGATGTTCAGATTTTGAGTAGTTTGGTGGGTCTTATGAGCTACAGCAGAGTAACTCTGTTTGAAGCTCTGGATTTTCGGGACAAATATCAAGTGGAATTCAAATGCAATCCCAAGATTCTTAGCTGTTTAAACCCAGAAGATTTTCGATGCCCAATTTCTCTTGAACTTATGATCGATCCTGTTACTGTATCCACTGGACAGACTTACGATCGAGCTTCGATTCAGAAATGGCTTTCCGCCGGAAATTTCATCTGCCCCAAAACAGGAGAGAGGCTCACAAGCTTAGAACTGGTTCCAAATTCGAGTCTCAAAAAGTTGATCAACCAATTTTGTGCCGATAATGGAATTTCCTTGGCCAAATTCAACACCCGATCTCATGATATAACTCGAACTATAATTCCGGGAAGTCTGGCCACCGCGGAAGCGATAAAATTTACATCGGAGTTTCTTCTCCGGCGACTGGTTTTTGGAACGAGTACGGAGAAGAACAAAGCGGCGTATGAGATTCGTTTGTTGGCGAAATCGAACATCTTCAATCGGTCTTGTTTGATTAAAGCGGGTACAATTCCCCCATTGTTGAATCTTCTCTCGTCTTTCGACAAATCCACGCAAGAAAACGCCATTGCTGCAGTGTTGAAACTTTCAAAGCATTCGACTGGGAAGATTTTGGTGGTGGAAAATGGAGGATTAATGCCGATTCTCTCTGTTTTAAAATCTGGGTTTTGCTTAGAATCTCGTCAATTAGCGGCCGCCACATTATTCTACCTCTCGTCAGTGAAGGAATACCGGAAACTGATCGGCGAAATTCCGGACGCCATTACAGGTCTTATCGAGCTCATCAAGGAAGGAACAACTTGCGGGAAAAAAAACGCAGTAGTCGCCATTTTCGGACTCTTACTCTGTCCGAAAAACAACAAAACCGTTCTTAATTCCGGCGCCGTTCCAATTCTTCTCGACATAATCGCCACCTCCGACAACAGCGAGTTGATTTCCGATTCACTTGCCGTAATAGCAGCGTTGGCTGAGAGTACAGAAGGAAGCAATGCGATTCTTCAAGCCTCGGCTCTGCCTCTTCTTATGAGGACTCTGAATTCCGCAAGTTTGTCGGCCGGAAAAGAGTACTGCGTTTCGGCGCTACGTTCTCTGTGCAGCCACGGCGGCGAGGAGGTGGTGGCGGCGCTGGCCGGAGATCGGTCCGTTGCGGGGTCGCTTTATTCGGTGTTGACGGAGGGAAATGCGGCGGCGGCGAAGAAGGCGCGGTCGTTGTTGAAGATTTTGCATAAGTTTAGGGAAAACGATGTGGCGGTGAACTCGGCGGTGGATCGAGAACGATCTGTTCATGTTTGGTAATTAGGTTAGAAAAATTGGATCATAAATGATTAGAGATTTTAATTGTTTTGTTAATTTTTGGTATTTTTGTTGTTCATTTTAGAAATTGAGCTCGGTTTTTAAAAGAGCTCGTTTGCTTTAGTTTGGGTAGAGATATAAAATAGTGGTATATACTTGTATATAAAACCATACTTTAAATTGAGAAATATATAGTTCATTAAATATTTTTGGACATTGTAAATGTGTAACATCATATATATATATGTAATGTGTGTTGGATATTTGTAATTCAAATGAGTATACTAGAGAGTACTTTGCCAGATCATTGCAATTTCTCATCAACGAACTCAATTTTCTCATTTTTGGGGAATCTACATATTTGTAGTTCACAAAGTCAACTATCTTTTAATTAATTGAATTTCATAGGTATGTAATGGTGTCTTATTTTTGTTACTATAACTAATCAATTAACCTTTGAGCAAGCACAATCTATTGTTATTATTATAATTGGATATCTAATATTTTAGCACCTTTGGAACAAGTATAATCTATATTAACTATTATTAACTGAGAGGATTAAGTAACCTAACTCCCTTCCACTTGTGCTTTGTGGTAAATTCATGCTTGTCCATATTAGACTTATGCGTGAATTTCATGTCTCAAGGACTCTAGGTAGATTTTATCCCAAACATAAAGTAAAAAGAATATTTAACAATTTTTTACAAAGTGGTGTACACATAATTTAGATTAAAAAAAATATGTGCACCCATATTTATGGGAAGATTTGAGCCTAATAATCGAAAAGAAGAGGAGAAAATAGGCGTTTTTTTTAATAGATGATCATAATTGTGTTGTGTTAAGTCGAATGACCCGAATTTTGGAAATAATGAATATTGACTTTTTGCTTATTTCACATACCATATAGATTGCGTTTGCTACTTTATTTGTTATTCTCGTTTGGGCTCCTTCCTCGTTCTTGCACTGCCTGTTTCTCTCCCTCTCCCTTGTGTTTGTAGGTATCGTATGACCATTCATCACTCTTTTTGACGATTATTCACGCTCACGTTTTAGCCTACCTACCATTCATTACTCGCTTTGACGAATCCTTGTTACTTGTGGTACTAGCCACTTTCAAACTTTAATCGCGAGCACAAAGAGTGGGGAACACAAGGATTTACTCTACTTTCAATTTTTGAAGAGAAAGACAGGGAAGTAGGAATACGAGGATGTGAGGGAAGAATGTAAGTAAGAGGAACAAAGAAAGTAAAGAAAGTTAGTTTTTATTATTTTAACTCCAATTTGAATCATCCTTGTAAAAATCAAAAAAAGAAAAGAAAAAAAAAAGTGGAAAACTAAAAGCAAGTGAAAATATCTAGAATATAACACCGCACCGCAAGGCTCAGCGTTTTGACCTGATTATTTGGGCTAAAAATTCATTTGCTAAACAGCAAAACTCTTCAGTTGGCTTGTCTTCTTACCCATCTCTCGACCTTCTACTACCTTTCTCCACGTCCTAATAGAACGAACGAAGGTAATGTCCTCTCCTGTTCTTCACTTAAATCTTAATCGATTTTCGTTCTTATAATTTTACGACTTCCTCGTGTTTAGATCTGTAATTTTCTTTGGAGTTCTTCAGCAATTTTATTCGGAGTCGCATATTACGATTCGAATGTACTGATTCGATGTGTTTGCTATTTCTATCTCCTTATCCCACTTATGAATGAACAAGTATTCTATTCACTATTCAACACTTCTTGATTTTTGTTTATGTAATGCGGACTCTTTTCTGAGATACTGCAAAATACTTGACCTAACCCGATCTTCATGGTCTGGCTTCTTGTGTGATTGGGATCTTAGATTGGAGAAGTTAGGGTTTTACTACAGTGCTCTTCTTATTTTAATGCTAAATTCAACTATAAATTCGTCATTTAGAATGCAGTACAATATGACTTCTAGTTTGTGTTTATAAATATATTTTACTTATTTATGTGGTTATTGCTGATCTTTGTTGAATACTACATCTGTAGACAGTTCAAACTTTGTGATGGCGACTGAATCCAAAACTGCGACTGAGGAGGTTAAGATGGATCTCTTTGAAGATGATGATGAGTTTGAAGAGTTTGAGATTAATGAAGGTACAACTTACTGTTAATCATTTAAAAAAAATGAAAAAATCCTCCACTTATTTGGAGTTCTTCACTACTGTTTGCTGTGTATACTTGTTTTTCGTTTATGGTTAGCCGATGTGGAATTGCTTGCTGCTTGTTCCAGCCAAAAGAATGGGAATGCAATGAAGGGTCTGCATAGTCCTGTTACTGCCTTGGCGATAACTGAGAACTGCTACAGCAATAATAGCATTCTCTAATTTGAATCAGCATACCCTAAATATTTCTTGTTCACCCATGACCACTATTTTATTTCCATCTGATACAATTAGAATCACCCATACCGTATGATGAGCTGGAATTGCATTCTATACAGTTGCACTAATAATAATGATCGATTACAGAAACTATTAGTTAGAGAGAAAAAGAGTCAGAGTTACATGCCTTTTGGCTTTAGAGGAATACCCTTACAAATAATCTCTGAGGTTGACATTCTGCTGTTAGGATTTGGAAAGTCTTTATTCACATTAAAGTTTTTATGATATTCAGGATGACACCTACAGATTGGTAAGTTTTTCTACTGTGCGCTCAAGAATCCTAGGAATTTTAGTTTTATATAAGAAAATTGGAGGGATGATCTTGGTGGGATGGTTTATTTATTATTAAATAAAGTGAGAGAGAGACAAAATCCTTTTGCAGTTCAACCATTTTGAATTGCTGCAAATCAAATGGTCGATATGCATTGAGGGAAGAAGTAGAAGTCCCCCCCAACCCCCCCCCCCCTGAAAGTCGTGAAGATTTTTGGAATTGGGTAAAAAAAAAAAATCAAGAAAATCCAATCCACGAAATAATTTGATCTATGGTAAAATTGATTTTGTATCCCCCCCCCCCCCCCCCCTCCCGGTGGGTTTGAAAAAGTATGCTCTGCTGCTTGATTTGAATCCTCCCATGGGCAATGCAACAGTGTTTTGAGGAAGGAAAATCGAGTCCTGGGGCAAAGCATAAGGAAGGAGTCTAACCATGGAGAACCACATCCCCTTTAACCCTTAAATACTTAAGCACCTTGGAGAACCACACCCCAAAAGCCAGCTATTGAGGTGAGAGAGCCGGGCCACTTAGGTACCACATTGGTGATTCCATTCTAATCGATTTGGGACAAAGGTAGCCCATACTACCTTGGTTCCTAACACCATTATTCTGTGGGTTTCTTTTGATTTGTTTACATTTTAGCTGATATCTTGCTTGTCTCATATGTCACAATGTGAACCCTTTTTTTAAGTATGAAATAGGTCTTTTCTTTAGTATGTATTAGCACACGAACATGAATGGATCGTTTCTTTAGTATGTATTAGCACACTAACACAAATGGACCGTTTCTTTAGTGTCTTTACCACTTAAAGATGCACTCATAAGAGAGAGCTATTTGTTTGCTTTTTATTGTTTCTAGCAGTTTCTTGGTTACTCATAAATGGGAGGATGCCATGACATTCTATGATATATGTATAGTCTTATTAAATCGATTCTAATCACAATTAGTAATTGGAGCTCATATCTCAGAGACCTTTCTCTTAGATGCTAGTGTAGAACTTGTTGCTCGTGGCTTCTTCTCCCCCCTTCTGATGGAAAATGAATCTGCTTCTTGTTCTTTGATGGCTTTGATAGAAATTTGGTTCCATAGGGATGCTAATCTAAATACTCTGTTATCATATAGACATTTATGATATTCTTATGAATGATCATATCAACTGCAGAGTGGGAAGTAAAAGAAGAAGGGAAAGAAGTAACACAGCAGTGGGAAGACGACTGGGATGATGATGATGTCAATGACGACTTCTCTTTGCAGCTTAGGAGAGAATTGGAGAGCAATGCCGAGAAGAAATGAGAAGATTTTTGTTTGTCTTGTACGTTTTCTTCTTTTAAGATCTATGTTTAACTAGGTCTTTTGACCCCATTGTGGTTTTACGCCGTCTTCTATCCTTGTAAATGGTGGTATTATGAATATGGTTAGAAGCCTAAAACATTGTTACCTTTTCGGATCAGATAATTGGAGAATTGTGAAACATTTGGCTCTGAAGAAAACAGCGTTTTTTTTTATTGCTGGTGGTTGTTGTCACGGACTATGAATCCATCGAGATTATAAACATTGTAAAGGAATCATTCTTGGAATGTCAAAAATGTCGACAGATTGTCTGACGAGTCACTAGGGTAGGAGAAAACTGGGGGGTTTCAAATATATCTATATATCTTTCATATTTTTAGCATTTCCTTTAAAGTGTACTTATTCTCTTATTCCTTGTTTCCTCTCAAGGCTTACTGGCCATTTCTCCATCTATTTTACGAATTTGTTTCAATTTTGATTTCTATTTACCTTGCTCTGAACTTCTATTTTCATCTCTTGCACCCACACAATACATATTGTCACCTTCTCCTCTCTGTGCCTATCAGTATTGGTTTTATAAACTCAAAAGTACGAAAAACTGAGTTAAATCAAAGGGGGGAAAACTAGTGAGATATTATAGGGAGAACCTAGAAGTAGGTCTCTACACTAACATTTTCTTTAATGATAAAAGCCTTTTAAAAAAGGCTGTCTATGCAACTGCTCAAAATGAGCATTAGCTCATATAGTTTATATTATCAATTTCAAAGTTAGAGATTTGATTCCTCTCACTCCATAAAAAAATAATCTTTCAAGTATCTAATTTTTATGTAATAGTATATTTTGAAAGAATATTTTTGAGAGACTTGACTTGGTTTTTTAAAATAATTGTTTTAATCTTTTGCTATTGTTTACACAACGTTTTCATATATATATATATATATATATATATATATTTTATTTTCGAGTTCTTGCACTTCACTCTTTTCTCTTTCTCTTGCTTTTCACTCTCTCCAACTAGGACTATTGACCAAACTTTCATTGTGAAATGAAGTAAGAGTGTGAGGAAAAAGTGAAAGCTAGAGAAAGGGTAACATAGTAGTGAGAGCAGAAGAAAAAAAATAAGGAATGAAATTTCAAGAATAAAAAATAGGAAAATAAAAGTTTGACGATGAATCATCATGAGTTGACCTAGTGGTAAATAGAGAGACATGATCTTGATAAATGATTAAGAGATCATGAATTTAATTCATGATGATCCATCGACTATTAGGTTCAATTTTAAAAGTTGATGTACGTGTAAGCTGGTTCAGATGTTAAAAGGAAAAAAAAAAAAAAAGTTAGAAGCACTTTTAAAAAAGTAAAGATTATGAATGGAGATTATCATAATATCTATCAAATTGACATTTGAAATAAGAGCCGCAGGATGCAGTCTCGTGACGACCGCGTCCAAGAATCCAATGCCATAAATTCTCAAAAATCACAAAAAACTGAAGAAAAATAGACCATATTCTTATTAATTACAAAACTGAACAACATAAACCAAAACATAATAACAAGAAAACAAAAACAGGAAAAAAAAAAAAAGAAAAAGAAAAGAGTTGCAGACGAGAAAAATATTCGACGAGAATCCCCGTCCACAAAAAAAGAATTCTCCATTAACACCAACTTTACCCTCTTCTCGGCCCCTCCTCTTTGATAAAGCCTTCAACATTTTCCCCAAATTCAGTAGACGGCGGCGCTTCTTGTGAACATCAAGTTCCTCCGGCCACCAGTGGCGGCGGCAAAACACACATACTAGATACTACCCTCAATCAGAATATGAATCAATTCAATTGAATGAAGGAAATTTTAGGAAGAGCAGCAGCAAAAGTTCTACAAATAGGGCAAATGGGTGTATTTAAAAGCCAAGAATCTATGCATTGGACATGAAAAGTATGGTTACAATTAGGCAACAATCTACATCTTTCCCCAGTTTTGAAATTCTCCAAACACACCACACATTCCATTTCTAAATCCCTCATTTTGTATTCATAACAAGGAAGCTTCTCCAAATCCTCCTTTGAAAATCTCTTCATCCCATAATTACTATTACCATTATTAATCCCTTCTCCTTCTCCTCTCAAAGCTCTCCCAACAATACACACATGAATCACTACCAACACAGCTATCCCCACTACCAAAAGAATAGCTGATACAACAATCTCCATAACCATAATCTCTACAAACCCTTTTTTCTTTGTGGGTTTCTTTTGTTTTTTTGATTTATTCTGCAAATTCACTCATTTTGGTTCTTCAAAAGGAAGTATTTGGTGGGATTGAGTTTTAGGGACAGAGAGAGAGAGAGAGAGATGAAGAAGAAGAAGAAGAAGAAGAAGAAGAAGAAGAAGAATTTGGTGTTGAGTGTCCTTCTGGCTTTTGTCTTTTTTGAAATCATTTCACAAAATTTCCAAATTTTATCAAACACCCTTTTGGAAGCTCTTTTGTTTGGATCATTAGATGGGGAAGTTCTCACCAAAGGAAATTACAGATATATCCATCCTCCATGAAATCCAAAAATGACGGACACAGCATGTAAGTGTTCCTCTGGTTCTCTCCATTTTTCTTACATTATAAAAAATAAATAAAAATAATTCATATTTTTTTACCACAAGACATTTTTTTTTTTAAATTTTTATTGGGAGTTGTCTAAATTGTATAAAAATAGGTGCAACTTATACCACGCGCAAATTATTTTCATCAATTTAAGGTGACTGGGATTGGAGAGGTAAATAAATAATTAACTTAAGCTCCATTTTATATGCATATCATTGTGAAAAACGGAAAGAAAATATATTTAATTTTTTTAAAAAAGGGAATTTACAATGGATATGAAATCCAAAATCTATAACTAGGGGTTGGAGATGTGACAAAATTCTAAAATTTAAATTTCGGTTTATTTCATATTTCAATTTTGCCCTTTTAATAAACCCACATTTTTTTTGGTATAATATACCACATCTAAAATATATTAGCTGTGTATTTTTTTCATTGATTTATATAATTTTTGTATTTTTTGTTTGCAGTAATATGAGTTATTACTCATTTTAATTTCTATATTTGCTACATTTTATTTATTCTTGATTTTATTTATAGTTTTTTTTCCTTTTTAAATGATGTCATTTCTTTCATTTTTAAATACAAATGTACAATAGATCAAAGAAATTCAATCTACAGCTCACTAACACTCAGTTTAGTATACTCATTTTGACAATTTAGGCATGTTTGGAATAACTAAAGAAAAAAAAATATATATTTTTTAAAATCATTTTCATGCAATTTTTTTTAAATACTTAAATAACTAGTCATTTTCAACCGTGTTTTAATAACATATCAAGTGTATCAAATGTTTATCAATATGTATCAAATGCGTATTACCAATGTATCAAGTGTATTAGGCGTATACTAGTAGTGTATCAAGTGTATCGGGTGTATTGAGCTTGTCTTTTTGCTATTTTTGTAAAAATAATAAATCATGACACTAGACCTAATTTTTGAAATTTATTTTGCAAAATCTACCAGAAGTCCTTTAAAAAAAATCTAATGGTTATTAATTTTATTTTATTTTTTTATAATTGTGCTTATAGGCACTGTTATTTCTTTATTTTATACTCTATCTTTTAGGAGTATTTTTTAGGAACCGGAGGAGTCTTGAAATTTTTTAAAAACTTATTTTCGTCTTTAAAATTTGGAAAAAATAAGGTGTTTAGTCAAAATAGATAAAAATTATGATAAAGAACAAACATTATTTTAAAAAACTAAATGTAACTCAATAGGTTTATGTTTTTCATTTAGAATCCCATGCTTCAATACATTAAAGTTTGCTGCTTTGTTATTATTATTTTTATTATTTGGATTTTGTATATATATGAAAAGGGGTCTTCACTTGAGTATAAAACCAACTCTTTCTTGTTGCAACCAGGTTAGAAATTGAGAAAATTTTATAACTTTCAAGTTTGTGTCTAACAAATCATTAATCTAGGGTTTATTTGAGATGATTAAAGAAAAAAATTATTTTTTTAAAAAAAATAATTTTCATTTAAACTCTTTGGATAAAAACGGTTTAAAATACACTTTGAAAGTGTTTCAAAAGGTATTTTGAGTGATTGTCCAACAATTTAATTTTTTTTTTTACAAAATTAAATATTTGAAAAATTAAGCTAAATACACCCCTATTTAACTTTTTAAAATGTTTATGAATCTACTTGACAAAAAAATTCGAAGTTAATATTTGTATCTAATAAAGCGGTTAATTAAAAAAAAAGTCGAATATGACTTAAATATTTTAAAAGTAAAATTTAAAATTCATTAATCTATGCTTATATTGGATACAAACGTGAAAGTTCGAAAACTAAATCGATACTTACTTAACCTAAACAATATCATATTATTATTATTATTTTTTTTTTTGTGAGTGTCATGGTAAATTGTATAAAGAGATTGAAAGGCAATGTTCACCAATGATTGGAATTGTCCTTTTCAATTGCCAAATATATGTTAGGATAAAAATAAAAAAAAAAAGAAAAAGAATAAAAGAATAAAAGAATTGGATGCCAAAGTGAAGGGCTTCATAGGACATTGTTTTATGACAAAAACAATTATTAAATAGCTCCACATGACATGAACTAATTGGGAAACCATTTTTTCTATTAAAAATTAAACTATAAATTATTAGAAGAATCTAATCATGTTCATGTGTATAACAAAGTCTTATGATTGAGAGAATCCAATCATATAAATATTGTACATCAAATTTGTGATTGTCTCTGAGGTCACTAATGGCCTAAATTATTGAATTTTAATTTAACTCTTATATATGGTTATCAATTAGGATATTCATTTCCATCTAAATCAAAATTCATTTTCTTTTATTTTTTCTTTATGAAACTTCCTACCATGGAATTTCATTTTCTTAAATATTATTGGATTAACCCATTGTTTATGTTGATGCATATAAACACTTATTACAAATATTTGGTTAAGTAAGAGTTTCTTAAAAATGTAACTTTTATATTTAAGTTAGTAGTTTAAATTCAAAACTTGATAGTGATGAATCAATATCTCTTCGTTTTTTATTTTTTGTGTGTGTGTGTTTTTTCAAAAAATTAAGTTCGCATGTGTTCTATGAACATCACTATATGAAGGCTAGTTTTCATTGTTTGATCGTATATGTTCTTTTCATATTTACCCATCATTTCTTCAAATTTTAAAATCATTGATGTTAAAAGTGATTTATAAGGGTATACAAATAAATGAATCCTTTCCACATTATAGGACGGATTAGTTAATTAGTTGGGTTAAGATTTTGTTAACTACTTGCTTCTCTATATCCAAATGAATACAGTTAAATTGACATACAATATATAAAGCTTCTACTATCTATTTCGACATTAAAGGTTCAATTATCTTATTCCACTTATTCTAAAGGAAAAAAAAATCTATTTGTTTCTTTATAATTCTTTTATTAGGGGATAAGAATTGGTTCTGAAAGTGATAAAATTGTTTTCGAAGATAACAAAATTAAACACGATTCGTTAAGAAAAATATGTTTCTTATTGTAGAATCAGATGATTCTTCTTAACATTTAAGAAAGCTTAGGGTTTAAATTGATATATATATGGTGTTGCAAGTTTTGTGTAATCTTATGGTGTTGTTGAGGTACTATTTATGATAAGTTATGTTTAAGTTTGAAATGAAGTTCTCGGAATGAGATTTGTGAATTTCGAGAACGGAATTCTTTTAAGGGGTAGGGAAATTATAAACCCTGAAACTTTTTCCCTAAGATATTCCAAGTTAAGTTGCTTGTGGAGTTGGCTTAGGGTGCTTAGAAGTTCAAGCTTGGAGTAGGCATGGGTCGTGGAGTGTTGGAAAAGAGAAGCTTAAACTTGAAGAAGAGAGGATTAGGTAAGTAGTCATGGCATGAAAAGTGATTTCACACAAAAGGGAGTTAGCAAGGAGTGAAATTGCTCAAGATTATAAAAGGGGCAACTAGGTGTTGAGGATATGCACAAGGGAAGAAGAGGAAACCATGCCATGACATAAGCTTGGTAGGCCATGCACGGAAAGTAAGCTAAGGAGGAGCAAAGAAGGCTTGGCCAAGCTTGGAGATGGCATGAGAGAAGTTTGGTGTGAAGAAAAAGTTTGTACAAAGAGATGTGTGACCTAGGCGTGGAAATTAAAGGAGTTAAGGCGTAGAACTTGCATGATAGGCTGAAAAATGAGAAGGGTAAGTGTTGAGAAGGCTTCCCTTGGAGGTTATTTTGGCATGAATCAAGCTCACATGCGATGGGAAGACATAGTGGAACCATGCGATGGTTAAGACTACGAGGCATTAGGAATTTGAAGGACAAGGAAGGGTGGTCGGTGAAGGACTCATATATTGCATGAAAGATGAAGTGGCTGAAGGAAAAATAGCCAAGTGTAGAGAAAGTGCCAACTGGATGCATAGGTGTCTAGTTATTAAACAAGGAAGGTATGCAAGAAGGACTATAAATAAAGGCTGCAAAGATAATGTTGGTTTGGCCATTCTACTTGACCAAAAGAAGGGATTTTGAAGTTATTTAAAAGCTTGATGAGTGAGGAGGATGCTTTAGGGTTGTTATGAAGAATCTCCAACGGATTAATGCTGAAAACTTAAGGAAATCAAAGGTAATGCAGGTTCTGGACTCCATCGAGCAAGCTGTTCTGTTTAGTGAATTTTAAGCTTTCTTAGAAGAATTAAGAGCTCCAATTTTGAGGTAAGCTAGTTTAAAGGTTTTGTAAGAAGTTCATATAAGAAATTTTCAGATTATAATGAATGGATTTTAAGTTATATGCTATAAAATTTGAATATGGAAATTAGGTGATAAAGAAGCAAGCAACTAACTAAGTGTTAAGAGAAAGAAGTGGTTTGAACATTTGACTCGTGCAAAGAAGAAGATTTTCTGTGAAGTCGAGGCTATTTGAGTGTAGAAGTTGCTCTTGGACTGCCATGGAGGGATTTGACCAAAAGAATGTCCAAAAATGAAGGAAAGTTAAGGAAGATTTGGATTTTGAAGCAATCAGAGCCGACTAAGGATTTTGATGCATTCTGAATTTTTGAGGAAGAATTTGAAGCTTGACATTTCTTGAAAAGTTTCATGAAGGAAATTTTGTTTAGTTGGAGATGGAATTGATGTTATACGTGCTGGAAAATGAAGGGAGTTCGAAAAGGGTTGTTAGTTGAAGAAGAGTAAGGCCGGCGTTGAGAGGCTGTTACTGGTGGGCTAAGTCAATGCATGGGCGTTGAGGGTTGCATGCCTTCTGTGCCTGCATCCATACACACCGCACATGCTAGGGGGTTATTGCTGCATGCCATTGCTTGACACCCAGCCTCATCACACACGCCTGCGCTAGAGTTGTCGTACATCTAGCTATTCGTGTGCGAGATCCAATGCACATAGCTTGTGTCATGACCCATGACCTAAGTGTAGCGCCCATGCACCCAAGGAGGGCAGACGACCAACCATGCAATGCAGTGAAGGAATGCACCTTGGCTTAAAGAAGGCCATTTGAGTGAAGGGGTATCTGAGGCTTTAAAGGGTTAAAAGGGAGCTAAATAAGAGTGAGTGGCTTTTACTTTTTGAAAGTATTTTAAAGAGCATGCTTATGATATGTTTTAAACAAAGTTTGCCTATGTTATGCCTAATATAAGTATAATCCTCCAGATGAGTTCAAACATAATTGAGATAAACTTGTTTATCTATAGGTTTACAAAGAGGACTATGTTATGATGTTTATGTTGTTATTCAAGTTATATTTTACAAAGGGCCACATCTTGATGTTATGTTTTCAAGGAAATTATGATATGTTATGCTTTTAAAAAGGCTTATGAAGTACTATGTTTTCCAAAGTAGTTTAGGCCATGCTATAATTTCCAAATAGATTTGTAGCAAATATATTTATGACCTCAAGCATGTGCATGTTGAACCATGATATGGTTTAAATGAAACAATGTTTCTAAAGGATGCCAAAGCTTTAAGTTTCTCATACATAAGCTAGATGCTCTAATGTTTCTAAGGCATGGTTAAGCATGATACATTCTAATTGAGCTAGATGCTCTAAATGTTTTCAAATACGATTAAGTAAGGTTTATTTCAAAAGGAGTTTATGCTATGATTTTCCATGATGTTATTGATAGGTTAGATCTTGCAATGAGTGTATGCTAGGCGATGGTTTTCCAAAAGGCTAGTCATGCCATGATTTACAATGAGAATTTATAAGAAGTATGTTATAAACTCAAAGTATGATTTATGAGTTTGAAGAGCATAATATGACATGAATGGAAATTATGAGACGCTAAGTTTTCCTAAAAGGATTCTAATAAGCATGTTAGAATCCTCAAGCATGTTTAATGACTTTTAAGAATGATTTCCTTGTGATCTCAAAGGAGGAATTTAATAAGCAATGTATGATGTTTATGCATAGAATGTGGTTTTGGAATAAAAGGGTTTCCAACTATTGGTTAGGTACCCTGGATTGCTAACATACGGCAGAGATGTTTGATGGGAATTGTCAATATACACTGATAGGAAATGTCAACGTACTCTAATATATATAGCTGAAAATTGTCTACATGTGAACATGGGGATGGGATAAGATAGGGTACAGGTCAAGTATGTTTTTTAGTTTTATGAAAAAGTTCAATAAGTTAGTTATCATCAGTCAAGGAGAGGAAGTTGATGATAGCCAGTTTGTTACTAAAAATATGTTTTCTTGGATCCATAAGACTAGGTGAGTTTAATATCTGGATTTGCTGAGATATTATGCTATGTTATTCTCATGTTTTAATATGAATGTTTTATGAGTATGGTTTTCATCAGTCAAGGAGATGAAGCTGATGAATGACAGTTTTTGAAAAGGCTAAGCATGTTTTCTTGGTTTGAGTGAAAATTTATGATCATAATCTCTGGTTTTAATGAGGTGTTTTAACGATTTTTCTTAGTTTAAATAAAACCAATTTATGAGTAGCCTATGGTTTAAGTGTTAAAGGTGTATGCATGAAATCTAACTGAGATACCTTACTTAAATGATATTTCTGGATTTAATGGAATTTATGTAAGAGGTATTCTCAGGTTTAAATGAGAAAAATGAAATGTTTAAATCTTTGGTTTTATGAGAAAGACTAAATAAAATGCATTATGTTAAAGTGACCTTTGGTTTTCACTACGATAACTTAAGAGCATAATGTTTTATGTGGAGTTTACATTCTCAATGATTTACTTAAGAATGATTTGGCTAAGCATGTTTTAATGCCTTATGTTAAGAGATCCGGTTTTAATGATCGTACTTTATGTTTAATGATTTAAAAAAGAGTTTCCAATTTAAAGCATATGTTTATAAAGTATGCCATTCACTAGGCTTCCAAGCTCATGCTTTCTAATGTTTTGTTCTCCCCTCCCTCCCAGGTAGCAGGAGAGTTCCAAGGTTGCTGGTTGCTCGTCAAAAAAGGTTCAGTCTACCACTGACTCAAATGTTTCATAGGTCAAAGGTCTAAAAGAATCTTGATGTTGTTCTAGATCAGGTTTGTAATTAATGAGCCTCTATGGAGGGAGAATTAGAGCTTGGCTTGTAAATAAGTTGTATTCAGGGTTATAATGTTGTGAGTGAAGTTTATGGTTGTGATGTATTAAGTTATGTTCTATGTTAGTTATTACATTACACAGGTTTATAGTATTGGGTTTTATGCCATAAAGTTTGTAGATAGTAAATGTAATTAATTGACCGTCATTAATAAAGAGTTATCGATGTTATTTCAATAAATATTATTGATTGTGTACGTCATCAATAAAGAATTATTGATGTCATTTCATCAATAAATAGTTATTGATGTTACTTTAGTAAATGTTATCGATATTGTTGTATTCTATTTTGTCTTAATAACCATAAATCTAATAAACTAACATCCACGACTATCTTATTAGTCTTGAACAATATGTGGAGACATACAGGGATTAATATTCAAGATATAGTCTAAAGGGCCTATAGTATAGGGATAAGGTTGAGTACCTTTTCCTAGTTACACTATGGATACGATCCACTTTGTATTTGATACAAACATAGGTGATATGCGAGTGAAGTTATCCTATGCAATGAGTTTGCATAAGACTGGACTGCGAAATAGTAACCACTGTATATAACACTGTTGACTAGTTAGATTTCTATTTCAATAGAATGACCTAGGAAACTTAGTCTTAATCCTGAGTATATTATGAACTTCTATTCATGAGGGATTGTCCTTTGAGTTTTTTTTTGAGTGAGAGTGGCCAGTTCGTCGACTTAATAAGCCTACCATTTTGGGGACAAGATTGAGTGGGGAGTTGGGAACATAATAATACAAGATGGAGTTTACTTATTACCGACTTTAGGGTAAGTAGATGAGTGTTTCTTTAAGTGGTATCTTCAAGACTTGAACAAAGGACCCTACATTTCATTGGCTCGAGAGGAGTTTCTGTTTAATGGTTGGACTATAAACATGTTCTTCATTAGAGAAGCACTGGTACTTAAAGAGTCAAAGATAACCCAAGGGTAAAATGGTAATTTAACCCAATTGGTGTTATGAACACTCGTGAAAGACTAACTTGCTGTTATTGGTCTATATCATGGACACACAAATATATCTATAGTGAGAAGAATGCAACTGTGGGTCTTTAGTGGAGTGTACCTACAGTTAACAAATATTGATTAATCTGGTTAATGAGTTTGGCCGACTAATCTTATATCGTTGGAGCTTTTGATCTATAGGTCTATTAGGTCTCCTTGTTAGTTCACTAAAGGATATTAATGATGGATGATTTGAACTGTTTAAATAAATTGAGAAAATATCATATTAATGTGATTAATATATTATATATAATTAATTATAGATGTGATCTATAATTCAAATCATGTAATGAGATTCAAATATTGGATTTATATGAACTGGATTCCTAAAGAGATACATTTAAATATATGAATTTTATATGTTAATTAACTCTATATTAAATATGATTTAATATAGTTACTTAATTGATTAATTAATGGTTAATTAATCGATTAAGAAATGATAGAGAAAGTGATATTTATATATATTAATTAATTAACTATACATATTAAATTAGATTTAATATGTGGTTATTTAATTAATATGCTAATTAATTAAATAAGGTGCTATTTAATTAATTGACATCAAGGGTAAAAAGGGAATTACCTGGAGAAAGAGAAAGGGTAAAACTCTTCTCCAAATAAATTCTCTTTATTAGTCCATTTAGGCCAAACAATTTCTTTTGGAGAGAAATTTTATTTTTGAGAAAACCAACCGTAGCCACCAAATTAGTCCCTCTCTACAGCTTTTTAATGAACTCTCTACCTCTTCCTCTTCCAAGGGTTGGAGACCACACATCCAACTCTTGGAATTCCTACAGAATAACAAGGTAATCTTGTGGTAATTTCGGTGATCGTTGAGAAGACATTCGTGTGGAGAAAAGAAGGAATTTCGAGAGGTTCGGGAGTCTACAAAGGTAAGAACCATTCTTCCCTTTTACGACTCCTTCTTAATGCACGTAGTATAATGTTTATCCTATTCTTCTCTTTTAGTTGCTGTTTTTGTTTCTTATAAAATGGAAAAACAAATGCAAGATGATCCTAACGCGTCCACTTAGGATTCGATCCCCCTTACAATTGGTATCAGAGCCAGGTTTCTTGCATTTTGTTTTTCACATTTTAAAGACAAAAATCAGTGTAGAAAGATGGGTTTACAATCTGCATTTTGAATGAAGGTTTGCAATATTGGATGTTTGCAATTTTTGGCACTTAGATTTATGTTTTAATTCAATGAAAATGCAAGGCCCATTTTTTTGGCATTTATGTTTTGCTATTGAGTCTGTAAGTCCGTGTCGATCGAGAAGCAAGTGTTGCTGAAGAGATCGGTGAGAAAACGGAGGTGTTCGATCCAAGTTCGAGGCAAAACGAAGAAAAATGGAGCATTCTGAACTACAATGTTGCAATGTTGCTATCGAAGTGTTACAACGCTAGGGGTCTAGAGGAGACAAAATTCAATCGTAGGGTTGCAACGCTGTCCCTCAACGTTGGAGCATTCTGAACTTCACAGGCGCACACGCAAGGGTTCCAACGATCATGAGATCGAGTCTCAATTCCGTGTTTGCAGCTATTTATTTGTATTATATATTTTTATTAATTAAACTAATATAAATTTGTTATATTAATTTAATTAATTTTTTAGGATGCCAAAATTTGGTTCAATATCTGATGTTTTAATTTATTATGCATATGTTTAAATTAATGTTTGAATATTATATAATGTATGTCATATAGATTCACAATCACACCTTAGGATAGACATATTCATGCATCATGATTAGATATAAGTGTTATATTTTATGGAAGTATGATTAATTAGCATGCCCATATATCATAATATAAGTGTTATATCTTTTTATGTGATTTATTAAGCATGTTCATGCATCATACAAAGTATAAATATTATAATGTATGATGGAATGATGAATATGGTTGTTTATTTTTCATGAAAGACAAATATAAATATTTATATTTTTCCAATGAAAATGAACCTTGCATTGAACATGACACTACTTAGATAAATATATTTGATCGACGTCATTAGATGCAAATTATAGGTTTTAATACGACATTAATGTTGGGATATACTAGCATGCAACGGAAGCAAACAAAATCAATAAGCACTCTAATTACATTTAATTTGGGTTCTAAAAGCATCCTTAAACAGAAATTTAAGAAGAGAGTTTCTAAACAACATACATTTGATGAAGTCTCCCAATTCTAAGCTGCTTTTCACGTGATTTCAACTCCAATTCAACAGTGAACCACCAAGAGATCTTCTCTACTATTCTCATCCTTGAATTTGAGTGGTGGAACTCCAAAATGGAATGAATTTGTGAAGGGAGAAGTGGGTTTTTGTCAAGAAGAAGAATACTATAGCAAGAACTTTTCCAGCTGCCAAAACTCTTTCTCTGATCACATCTTCAAATTGAAGAGGTTTTATATTTGATTCACATGCAAGCACTGAAGTTCAGCAATATTGACACTTCAATCACTTGAAATTCACTGGACAAGGTGTGTAATTAGAGAGAAAACACCTCCTACTTCACAAAAGTGGGGTGTTTCCACTTTCTATTTTCAATTTTCCATTTTCTATTTTATTTGTTTTTAGTTTCAATTAATTCAAAATTAATTAAAATCAAAATCAAAGTTTCAATTTCTGAAATTTGAAATAAAGTGAGAAATTAATTTAATTTTAATCAATTAATTAAATAATAATTTAATGTCAAATATTAATCACACACCTAATATAAAACATGAATCTTATTCATGCAATTAATATTTAAATCAATATTTAAATAATATAAACTCTCCAATTTCGTTTAATAAATTAAACATTAATAAATTATATCAAATATAATTATATAAACCCCAATTTGAATCTTAAACTATTCAAATTCAAACCCTAATTTCAATTTGAACATTTTCAAATTGAAATTCAATTTGAACAATTCAAATTTATATCATTCTAAATTCACTCAATTTATTAATTCAAGGTGTTCATGTTTTACGAACTAGTAGAGGGACCTTATGAACCTATAGATCATGAGCTCCAACGATTTAAGATTAATTGGCCAAAAATCTTTAGACCAATTTAATCAGTATTCGTTAACTATCAAGTCACACCACTATAGCTCGATAGTTGCACTCTTCTTATTGTAGATATATTTGTATCAACTTGATTTAATCATAATCAGTAAGTCGACCCTTCACAGGTTGATCGTAATAACGGTTGGGTCAATATGCTTTTTTAGCCTCGATATTACATCTTGTTCCTTAAGTTCCACTAATCCTCTAATGAACAATTAGTTTGTGATCCAATCACTAGACCGGATCTCTCTCGGGCCAATGAGAGGGTGGGGTCTCTTGTTCAAGACCTGGATTTAGTACTTAAGAGAACAACCTTTCTCTTATCCCTAAATTGGGTAGGCGTGAATTCCATATTGTACCCTATGTCCCTGACTATCTACCCGGTCTTACCTCTGAAATGGGAAGCTTATTGAGCCGGCTCTATTGAGCCAACCCTCACCTATACAAATCTATGGATAATCTCGAATAAACAGGAGTTCATTGTTAGCTCAGGATTAAGATTGAGTTACCTAGGTCATCTAAGCGAAATAGTCAGTCTTAAACATTAAACAACGTTATAAAGTAAGAGTGGTCCGATCTTATGCGAACTCATTGCATAGGATGCCCCAACTCCTCATGTCAATACCTGAATGAATCAGGATCACTTCGTTTGTAGCACTTTACAACAAATTGTAACAACTACAGAGTGGACCACATCCGATAGTATTACCAGAATAAGGCACCCAACCTTATTCGTATACTATAGATCATTTTGACTATTCACTCGAATCTGATCCATTTTTATGTCTCCAAATAAAGTTCAAGTATTCATATAATAGTGATAGATCTTAGTTTATTGGATTTAGTCTTTACAATTGCAATTTAAAAATTCACTAATAACATCTTTATTGATAATAGAATATGTTTAACTTTACAACTGCGAGTTTTAGGACATACAACCCAACAATACTCCCACTTGGACTAAAACTCCAATATAAAAATATATACAATGTTGAGTTCAATGAGAGAAAACAAACAAAAATAAATACAATAAACTAGGGCATCAGATACCCATTATTTCTCCCACTTGCCCTAGTAGAAAGTATCTCATAGTCCCAGTCCCACTAGGTGACCCTCGAACACTTTAGCTAAGAGGGGCTTTATAAATGGATCAACTAAGTTGTCTTGTTAGGCTTTCCATGTTTATGACTTCGAGGTTCCTCTGAGTTTGTAACTGCTCCACTGTTATCACAATACAGGGTGACTGGTAGGTGCATATTTCGAACCACTTCCAAATCAGTTAGGAACTTTCTGAGCCATACTGCTTCTTTTGCTGCTTCACTTGCAGCTACATACTTAGCTTCCATTGTGGAGTCAGCAATACAACTTTGCTTGATACTCCTTCATGAAGAAAATCGAATACGAAAATTTCCATGAGCAACAGAAAGATCATTCCAAATTACAATCGTATATGAACTTTACAATTACAATTAACAATAGAAACATACGGTTATGGAAAAAACATAAATTATAGCATGCTATACAAATGATCAAGAACAAGAGTAACACACTTTTGTCGACTCATCATAAAGCTCCTTGATCACGAATGCTTGATCACAGCTACATAACAACACACGAACTCTCGTCCAACACAACTGCTATATTACATGAACATTGTGCACTCGAACTAAGCGATTGCCTTGGTCACGAACACCCCGAACAACACGAACGACCTCCACAGAACCTCGATAGTGTCAAGTTGAATATGACACCACCAAGAAAGCTACCTTGGTATTCTCAATGTGATAATCCAAAGGGTGGGCTCTATGTGAACTTGGTTTGAGGCCGAAAGCAGAAGGAAACACAATCGCGTAAACGATTGAGCAAGTGGGAGATGGAAGAACCTATCGTATAGGTCGATGCCCAATCGTTTAAGAAAAGCTAAGTGATCGTCTAGCTCGTTTAACTCATCGCTTAGCTAAGTGTCTGTCGCTTACTAACACTCCACGATCGTTTAGCTAGCTTCAAGCTGTCGCTTAGTAAATTCAATTTACTTGACAACTTCCCGTGAGAATTTTTCAAGAGAGGAAATCTCAAAACAACAATTTTCTCAACCTTACAAAACCTTACTAAAATTAGGAAAACATTTTTCCTTTTATCTCACGGTTACCATGAAATCACCAATAACCTCCCATTCAATTGGTTATTTGAGAAAAAGAGATAATTATCCAATAATTAATATCCTATAAATATAAATGATAACTATCTTATCATACTATATTTATAATCTATAGTTTTAATATTTCATCTCATGAAACATACAAACCATAGCTCTTTTTCTATTCCATGACACTTAATGTAAATCTCATTTACATTAATCCTCCACTTTATGTATCTCATACACCATACTGATTATATCATATATAATTGAGTTACCTTTTTTCAATTTGAAACATTTCAAATCAAAACCAAGAATTGATCCTCAACTTGAATCCATTGAGCTACCAAGGGGACCTTATGGACCTGTAGCTTGAAGCTCCAATGGTACGTGAATAACTGACTAAACTCTTTAGTCACAAGATCCACCATCCGTTAACTGCCAGACACTCCACTAAAGACTGACAGTTGAACTCTCCTTACCACAGATATATTATGTGTCCATTTTAACCAATCAATAGTGCGACAACCCTTTACAGATCGCTCGTAAGTACAACTCGCCCAATAACCGTTATACCCTCGTAGTTATATCTAACTCTTTAAGTACTACTGAATCCTCTAATGAACATAAGTCATAGTTCTACTATGACTGAGTCATCTCTTCCAAAGAAAAGCTGTGGCCATTATGTTCAAGCCCCGGAATCAGCCCTTAAGGGAGTAATCTCTCTACTTACCCTACTTCGGGGAAGAAGTGAATTCCATCTTGTGTATTGAGTTCACAGCTCCCAAATCAGACAAGTCCCCAAAAAGGTAGGTAGCATTGGCAATCTGGTCACTTTCACCCATACTAATCAAAGGACCACCCTCAAAGGCAGGAGTTCTCAAAACACTCAGGATTGAGGTCGTGTCACCTATGGTCGTTTAGGTGAGATGTAAGTCTTTAATATCAATGGCATTATATACAGAGTCTAGTCATCTCATGGTCCGATCTTATACAAACTCTTTGTATAGGACACCCTCGCTCGCATGTCTCTATATGAATGGTCAGGATCTATCATCTGTAGTAGTTTACAACACTTGCAAACCTCTACAAAGTGGCCGTATTAGTAGTGTCAATAGGATCAGGTATCCCACCTTAATCCTTATACCACAAACCTATTTAGGTTATCACTTAAGGCATGATCTACTTGTATATCACATATACATGCTTAAGTTTACATAAGATAACCATGGCGCTTTGTTTATTGGATATGAGTAAATGCTAGAATGAAATAACAGTTATTTTATTCATAAAAAATGTGTATCATTATAAACAATGAGACTCCGGGAGAATTAGGACACCAATCCCAACATTCCATATTACTGCTCCTTTATTCAGAGTGAATACTGACCTGAAGTTGATTTCCTTGAATCAATATCGGTCTGGAAGTCAAAATTAGTATATTCAGTAAGGATCAGATCCTTAGCACCATACACGAGCATATAATTCCTCGTTCTCTGAAGATACTTGAGGACGTTTTTAACGACAGTCCAATGATCATATCCTGGATTGGACTGAAATCTGCTGACTATTCTGACTACATAGCATATGTCAGGACGAGTACACAACATGACATACATTAAGCTCCTTAGTGCTGATGCATATGGAATTCAATTCATAACCTCAACATCTTGAGGTGTCTTAGGACTTTGTTCCTTAGACAGATGAATTCCATGTCTGAAAGGCAACATTCCTTTCTTAGAATTTTGCATTTGATATCTAGATAACATCTTGTCTATATAAGATGCCCGAGACAATGTTAAAGTTATGTTCTTTCAGTTTCGAATTATTTGGATCCCTAAGAACATACTGTGTTTCACCCAAATCTTTCATTTGGAATTTTGTAGCAAGCCATATCTTGACGTCAACAAAAAATTCTACTTTATTTCCTATGAGTAGAATATCATCAACATATAAAACCAGAAAAGTGATAGTTTTGTTAACGATTTTCTTGTAAACACAAAGTTCGTCAACATTTTGGTCAAAACCATCAGATTTGGTTGCAGTGTCAAATCTTATATTTCAGGATCGAGACACTTGTTTCAATCCATAAATGGATCGATTAAGCTTGCAAACCTTTTGCTCTTGACCCCATTCAATAAATCCTTCTGGTTGAGACATATAGATATTCTCCTTAAGATAGCCATTTAGGAAGGTTGTCTTGACATCCATTTGCCAGATTTCATAATCATAAAATGCAGCTATGGACAAGAGTATTCTAATGAATTTATCATGGCAACCGGAGAGAAGGTTTCTTCATAGTCCACCCACTCTCTTTGGGTAAACCATTTTGCCACAAGCCTAACTTTTTAGGTCTGTACCTTTCCAGTTTGGTCTCGTTTTCTCTTGTAGATCCACTTACAAACAATGAGTTTTACCCCTTTGGTTGATCTACAAGGCCCCAGACTAAATTGAAGTACATTAACTCCATTTCAAGGTCCATGGCTTTAATCCATTGGTCTTTATCCACATCGTCCATTGCTCATTTAAAAGTTATTGAATCCTTTAAGCCATCATCAGGTATGATGACTTTAGTTTCACTTAAGCACATGTACCGGTAAGGCTATTGTACAACCCTCCCACTACGTCGAGGCACTCTCAACTCTTGAGAAGGACGTAGAGTACTAGTTTCATCAACAACTCTTATTGATGGACCTGCGTAATGTATAACTCTTGTTGATGCATTTGTCGTTTCTCTGGTCATTTCATTTATTCTAGCCTACTGTGAGGTTGGTGATTCTTGATGTGGTCTTTCTGTAAGAAATTTGCATTTTTTGATACAAATACTTTATCTTCCTGAGGATCATAAAAGAAACCATCTTTTGTCTCTTTAGGTTAACCTACAAATAGGCATACTTTTGAACAACGTTCCAACATTTTAGGATTTTGCACCAACACGTGTGTTGGGCATCCCCATATCCTGAAGTGATGTAAACTACTTTTACGTCCTCTTCAGAGCTCGTAAGGTGTTTCAAAAACACTTTTTGTGGGAATCATGTTCATAATATACACCGCAATCTCAACTACGTGTCCCCAAAAAGAATTTGGCAACTGGGCATAACTCATTGAGAACGAACCACGTTTAACAAGGTTTTATCTCTCCTTTTTGCCACACCGTTTTGTTATGGTGTGCCAGGTGCTGTGAGTTATGACTAAATTCCGTGTTCTATCAAATAGTCCTAAGCACATTTGTTATTCTTTACAGAGAATTAGTTCCTCTCAGTAGCTCGAGGAGGTTGAAATAACGCTTAAGGTTGGAATGGGAGATGCCATTTCAACTCTGCAATGGGAGCTGCTAAGTTGTCTTTTGGAAATAATACCTGTTTTTGGAAAATTTATATATAGTTCCTAAAATGAAGAGGAACCTTGTATCTATTTCTTGTTTAATCGAACAATCATATTTTGTTTCTTTTTCATTCAATGAAGTGCATTACAAAAAATTGTGTCACGATTTGTTCAGCTAAACTAGAAGACAACTTATATGTGTTAAGACCAACTGAATCAAAAGTACTTTTAAATCATGAGATGTTTAAAACTAAGAATACTCAAACTAAAAGGCAAAGAATTTCTCTAAGTAACAATAATATCTATCTTTGACATTTGAGATTAGGTCTCATAAATCTCGATAGGATCGAGAGACTGGTAAAGAATGGACTTCTAGCGAGTTAGAAGATAATTCATTACCTCTCTGTGAATCCTGTCTTGAAGGAAAAATGACTAAAAGATCTTTTAGTGGAAAAGGCTATAGAGGCAAAGAGGCCTTAGAGCTCATACATTCAGATCTTAGTGGTTTGATGAATGTAAAATCACGAGGAGGGTTGAATACTTCATCACTTTTATAGATGATTATTTGAAGTATGGTTACTTATACCTAATGGGACATAAATTTGAAGCCTTTGAAAAATTCAAAGAGTACAAAGCTGAAGTTGAAAACTCATTAGGTAACATGATTAAAACACTTTGATCTAATTGGGGTGGAGAGTACATGATATAGAATTTCAAAACTATATGATTGAACATCGAATTCAATCCCAACTTTCAGAACCTGGTACACCTCAGCAGAACGACGTACTTAAAAAGAGAAATAGAACCTTGTTAGACATGGTTCGTTCTATAATGATCTATGCTCAATTGCCTAGCTCATTTTGGGGTATTTAATAGAGATTGCAGTTCATATCTCGAATAATGTTTCCTCAAAAAGTGTTTCTGAAACATCTTTCGAGTTATAAAAGGGGCGTAAACCTAGTTTACGTTACTTAAGGATTTGGGGTTGTCCTACACATGTGTTAGTGAAAAATCCTAAGAAGTTGTAACCTTGTTCAAGGTTATGCCAATTTATTGGTTACCCTAAGGAAACGAGAGGTGGTCTATTCTACAATCCTTAAGAAAACAAGGTGTTTGTATTGACAAATGCAACATTCTTGGAGGAAGACCACATGAAAGATCATAAACTACAAAGTAAATTGGTATTAAATGAAGCTACTGAAAAATCATTGATGCAGCTGATCCTTCATCAAGAGTTAATAAAGAAGCCAACACTTCAGGTCAGTCTAGTCCTTCTCAATCGTTGAGAGTTCCTTGACACAGTGGGAGATGAAGGAACTCTTATACAAGTGTACCTATGAGCGGAAGTGGATCATTCCAAAAGCATTGTGACAAAATTTCCACATTTAAGGCCATGAGAAGGTGTGTGGCACCACATCGTTCAAGCCATGAGAAGGTGTGTGGCACCGCATCGTTCAAGCCCCGGGATCAGCCCTTAAGGGAGCAATCTATCTACTTACCCCTGCTTTGGGGAAGGAGTGAATTCCATCTTGTTAGCTGAGTTCCCAGCTTCCAAATCAGACGAATCCCCAAATTGGTAGGTTTGAGTCGGCGACCTGGGCATTCACACCCATACAAATCAAAGGACCGCCCTCAATGGCAGAAGTTTCTAACTCACTCAGGATTGAGGTAATGTACTTATGGTCATCCTAGTGAAGTGAAGTCTCTGTCATGAATGACGTTATATAACGAGACGTTAACACTTTGTGGTCAGGTCTTATACAAACTCTTTGTATAAGACGCCCCCGCTCACATGTCCCCACACAAATGATCAGGATCAGACCATCTGTAGTAAACTTGTAACCATTCCATAAAGCGGGCAACATCCGTAGCGTTACCAGGATAAGGTTTCCCTCATATATCCATATACTACAGACCATTTTGGTTATCACTTAAGACATGATCCACTTGTATGTCGTCACATACATGCTTAAGTTAGATAATGACAACAAGAGATTTTAGTTTATTGGTTTGTTGTAAAGCAAATAAAACATCCAATGTGCAAAGTTAAGTAGTGAAGAAAATATCATATATTATACATCATAAGCGTTCGTACAAACTGTGTTTACAAACTACAGGACACAAGACTTTAGGGCATCATCCTCAACTGGGGAGTTATATCACAACCTACCCATTACTTGGGTTTAATTGAAACTCAGGTTGTCATACTAGATGATGGTGTTGAAGATCCATTGTACTATAAATAGGCAATGAATGACGTAGACAAGGACCAATGGGTCAAAGCCATGGACCTTGAAATGGAGTTTATATAATTCAATTCAGTATGGGAAATTGTAGGTCTACTTGAGGGATTAAACCCATAGGGTATAAATGGATCTATAAAAGAAAAAGAGATATAGCTGGAAAGGTACATACCTTCAAAGTTAGACTTGTAGCGAAGGGGTTATACCCAGAGGGAAGGGGTTGACTATGAGGAAACTTTTTTCCCTATTGCTATACTTAAGTCTATAAGAATTCTCTTATCCATTGCCACATATTATGACTATATGGTAAATGGATGTCAAGACTGCTTTTCTGAATGGTAATCTTGAAAAGAATATCTTTATGTTTCAGCCTGAAGGGTTCATAGCCCAAGGTCAGGATAAAAAAGTTTGCAAGCTGAATCGATCCATTTATGGATTGAAGCTGAAGGTACCATTGAAGGTCATTGAGAAGAAGCATGAGATCAGACCAAATACCCAAAATTTACAGAACATAAATTTTATAGCAAAAACATACAGATATTGCATTTAAAAGATAATTGCAGCATGCTTAAAAACATAAATTGTAAAATAGTAAAAGAGTTCAAGAAATCTTACCCTTGAAGAACTCTTCTTCAAGAGATTCCGTCTCCAAATCTTGTCACGAACAATCTCAAACACTCTAATTGTCAATGAGGACACCACCATAAATGTTACCTCTGTATTTTCTGGGTGAGAATCCAGGAGTTTTGTGGGCTCTGACTATTTTAGAAGAGAGGGTTTTTGAGAGTGTTGAGAGGAAGAGATGATATTCAGATTTTCTCACAAAACTCTTTTGTGTATCTATCTCTTATGAAAAAAACACACTAGGAAGAAGAAGAACAACTTCTTTTTATTTCCCCACTATCACATTTTAGAGAGAAAAGAAGGGCTCCCTCCCCAATGATTTTTAAAATAAAATAATTTATTTTCATAAATCAGTTATATATATATATATATATATATTTATATGATAACTACATTATCATATAATATATATTAAACTATATGTTATATCAAATACAACACATAACCTATAGTTTCTATTCTTTCACCAATGACATTTAATATAAATCTCATTTATATTAAATTTAATTATGTGAATCAAATTCATATAATTAATATTTGAATTATGTTCAAATATTTATTTTCTCTCAAATAAACTTTATATTATAATGTATCAAAATACATTATAGTAATTATATCATATATAACTAGATTAAATTAATTAGATCACATATAATTAATTCCCTCAATTAATTTGAGAAATTCAAATGAATCCAAAAATTGATTCTCATTAATTCTCGTTGAGCTACAGAGGGGACCTCATGGACCTATACCTTGAAGCTCCAACGGTATGTGAATAATTAATTAAACTTCTTTAATTAAATTGTTCACTATCCGTTAACTGTCGGGCACTCCACTAAAGATCGACAGATATACTCTTCGCATTACAGATATATTTTTATGTCCATCGGATATAACTAGTCAATAGTATGATGACCATTCACAAATTTCTCGTAAGTACAGTTGGGCCAAAATTACCTTTTTGCCCATGTAGTTACATTTAACTCCTTAAGCACCACTGATCCTTCTAATGAATAATAAATCATAGTTCAACTATGACCAAACCCCTTGCGAGCTAGGAAAGGGTGTGGCGTCACATTGTTTAAGCCTTGGAATCAACCCTTAAGGTAGTAATCTGTGTACTTACCTCGACGTTGTGGAATAAGTAAATTCCTTCTTGTGTAGCTATGTTCCCAACTCCCCAATCAGACGAATTCCCAAAATGGTAGACTTGTTGGGTGGGCGATTTGGCTGCTCTCACCCATATAAATCAAAAGACCGCTATCATAGGCAGGATTTCATAACTCACTTAGGATTCAGGTCATGTTACCTATGATCATCCTGGTGAAATGAATGTCTTGATTATGAACAACGTTATATAATGAGACTAAATAACTCGTGGTCCAGTTTTATACAAGCTCCTTTGTATAGAATATGCACGCTCATATGTCTCCACATGAATGATCAGGATTAGATAATTTGTAGCGCTTTACAACAATTGTAACATCTACAAATCGAGCCATGCTCGTAGTGTCACCAGGACAAACTATAGAACCCTACGATATTTAGGGCATCAACCCCAATAGAAGCAAGCATCCAGATCTTGGAACATTAGATTTGATACTGCGATCTAATCATTTCATTTTGATCAAAATGTTGATAAACCTTGTGTCTACAAGAAAATCATCAATGATAAAGTAGCTTTCTTAGTATTTTATGTGAACGATATCCTACTCATTGGGAATGATGTAGGGTACCTTACTGATATTAAGAAATGGCTAGTAGACCAATTTTAAATGAAAGACTTGGGAGAGGGGCAACATGTACTTAGGATCCAAATTATTAGGGATCACAAGAAAAAAATGCTAGCTTTGTCTTAAGAAACTTATATCAACAAAATGTTGATTCGATATTCGGTGCAGAACTCTAAGAAGGATTTATTACCTTTCAAGCACGGGGTTGAATTATCTAAGGAATAGTGTTCTAAGACACCTTAAGAGGTTGAGAACATGAGACGTATTCCATATGCCTCAGCTACGAGCAACTTAATGTATGCTATGCTTTGCACTAGGCTAGACATTTGTTATGCAGTGGGAATAGTCGATAAGTACTAGTCGAATCCAGGGTTAGACCACTAGACAACAGTTAAGAATATCCTCAAGTATCTTAGGAGAATAAAGGACTACAAACTAATGTATGGGTCTAAGGATTTGATCTTTATGGTATATACTGACTTTCATTTCCAAATTGACAAAGATTCTAAGAAATCCACGCCATGATCCATGTTTACCCTAAATGAGGGAGCTGTTGTATGGCATAGCATCAAGCAAGGATGCATTGCAGACTCCACTATGGGGGCAAAATATATAGCTACTTGTAAAGTAGAAAAAGAAGCAGTTTGGCTAAGGAAGTTCCTAAGTGATTTGAAAGTGGTTCTAAACATAAACTTGCCTATTACCTTATACTGTGAAAATTGTGGGATAGTAGCTAACTCTAAATAACCTTGCAGTCACAAACGAGGAAAATATATTGAGAGGAAGTATCACCTAATATGGGAGTTTGTGTAATGAAGAGATATGATCGTCACAAAGATCTTTTCGAAGTATAACATTGCTGATCCATTTACGAAGACTCACTCGATTAAAGTGTATGAGAGTCATCTCGAGAGCTTAGGTCTGCGAGACATGTACATTGTATAATCTAGGACAAGTGGAAGATGGGTATAATGATGCCCTAGTTTATTGTATTTATTCACCATTCCCGTTGTCTTGTGTAGGAATATTATATACATCCCACTAACTAGAGTTTTAGTCCAAGTGGGAGTTTATTGAGTTTATACTTTAAAACTCGTAGTTAGTAAATGCAATTAATTAACTGTCATCAATAAAGAGTTATCGATGTTATTTCAATGAATGTTATTGATTTTGTTACATCATCAATAAAGAGTTATTGATGTCATTTCATCAATAAAGAGTTATAGATGTTACTTCAATAAATGTTATTGATATTATTGTATTCTATTTCGTCTTAATAACCCTATATCTAATAAACTAACATCCAATGCTGCCTTATTAGTCTTAAACAGTATGTGGAGACATACAGGGATCAACGTTCTGAAGGAACTCTCGACAGAGAGAACTAATGAGCGGAAGCAGATCGTTCCAAACCCCATGTGAAAGAACCTACATATTTACAATCAAACAGTAACAGTTTTGCATAAACTTTAAATTACAGCATGCTTCAAGAAGAAAATACAAGAGATTGAGTGAACATACCCTTGAAAAACTTTTCTTCTCGTATTGCTCAATCAATCAATCCAACGTTCAATAACACGAACATCACGTGAACAAACCAGCAAACAACACGAACTTGTAGAATCCTCGAACACAATCAAGTGAAACTCGACCCTTGACCCTCGAACAGTAAGTAGACACTATCATTAGGCTACCTTGGTATTCTCAGTGTGAGAATCCAGGAGTTGTGGGCTCTGTATGGATTTGGTAGAGGGAATGAGGAATAAACGATCAAGTAAGTGGGAGAAGTTAGGAGTTTATCATGTAAACTTGGGTACTCGATCATTTAGTAGTGAGCAACTATCATATAGAAAAACTCAATGCACGATCTTTTACTCTCTCAAGACTATCGTATAGCTTTTGGTTTAATGCGCGTTCGATTATGAAAAAATAAAAACGATTTTCATTTTGTACATCAGTTAACATAACTGATTGCAACTTCCCACTAAGTTGGTTATTAGGAGAAGAAATCGAAACCAATTATCTCATAATTGATTTAATTATTAATAAATATTATATTCATAACCTATAGCTTTAATATCACATCTCATGCAATATATAAACAATAGTTTTTTTTTCTCCTTTATGGCATTTAATATTAATTCCTCTAATTAATATTTCTAATACATCAAATCAATTATATCACATATAATTGAAGCAATTTAATTATATCATATATAATCAAATTCCCTCTTGTTAATTTGAACACTTCAAACTAACCCAAAAGCTGATTCTTAACATGAATCTATTGAGTTACCAAGGGGACCTTATGGACCTGTAGTTTGATGCTCCAACGGTACGTGAATAACTGACTAAACTCTTTAATCACGATATCCACCATCCGTTAACTACTGGGCATTCCACTAAAGACTGACAGCTGCACTTTTCGATCTACAGATATATTTCTGTGTCCATCGGATATAATCAATCAACAGTACGATGACCCTCACAAATCGCTCATAAGTACAATTGGACCAATTTACCATTTCTCCCCTATAGTTACATCTAACTCCTTAAGTACCATTGATTCCTCTATTGAACAATACATCATAGTTCTACTATGAGTAAACATTTCTCGGGTTAAGAGAAGGTATGGCGCCACATTGTTCAAGTCTCGGAATCAGCTCTCAAGGGAGCAATTTATCTACTTACCCCTACTTTGAGGAATGAGTGAATTCCGTCTTGTGTAGCTGAGTTCTTAGCTCTCCAATTAGATGAATCTCCAAAGTTGTAGATTTGAGTCGGCGATCTGGCCACTCACACTCATGCAAATCAAAGGACTGCCCTCATAGGCAAGAGTTCCCAACTCACTCAAGATTAAGGTCATGTTACCTATGGTCTCCTAGTGAAATGAAAGTCTCCATCATGAACGACATTATATAACGAGACAAAACATTTCATGGTCCGATCTTATACAAACTCCTTTGTATAGAGCATCCTTGCTCGCATGTCTAATACATGAATGGTCAGGATCAGACCATTTGTAGCACTTTACAACACTTGTAACATCTACAAAGTGAGTCACATTCGTAGTGTCACTACGATAAGGTTTCCCTCTTTTATCCATATACTACAGACCATTTAGGTTATCACTTAAAACACGATCCACTTGTATGTCTCCACATACATGCTTAAGTTACAACGACAACCAGAGATCTTAGTTTATTGATTTATGGTTAATGCGACTAAAATATGTCATATTTCATATACTGTAGAAAAAAATATCTCATATTATTACATCACAAATGTTTGTTCATATAGGTGTTTACAATCTACAGGACCTTACGAGATTTAAGGCATCAACCCCAACATGTTCAAGATACAGCCTAGAGGATCTATAGTATAGGGATAAGGTTGGGTACCTTATCCTGGTGACACTATGGATACAACCCACTTTGTATTTGATACAAACATAATGATCCAACATGTTCTTGTAGGTGACATGCGAGTGGAGGTATCCTATGTAATGAGTTTACATAAAACCGCACCGCGAAATAGTAACCACTAGATGTAACATCGTTGACTAGTTAGGTTTCTATTTCAATAGGATGACCTAGGCAACTTAGTCTTAATACTGAATATATTATGAACTCCTGTTCAAGAGAGATTATCCTTTGATTCTATGGGTGAGTGTGGCAGTTCTCCGACTTAATAAGCCTACTATTTTAGGGACAAGATCGAGTGGAAAATTGGGAACATAATAAGACAAGATGGAGTTCACTCATTACTGACTTTAGGGTAAGTAGATGAGTGTTCCCTTAAGTGGTGTCTCCAGGACTTGAACAAAGGGCCCTACACTCTCATTGGCTCGAGAGGGGTTTTTGTTTAATAGTTGGACCATAAACAGGTTGTTCATTAGTGGAGCATTGGTACTTAAGGAGTCAAAGGTAACCCAAGGGTAAAATGGTAATTTGACCGAATTGGTATTACGAACACTCGTGAAGGACTAACTTACTGTTATTGGTCTATATCCATAGAAAAAAAATATATCTATAGTAAGAAGAGTGAAACCGTAGGTCTTTAGTGTAACTGTGGGTCTTTAGTGGAATGTACCCACAGTTTACGAATATTGATTGATCTGGTTAATGAGTTTAGCCAACTAATTTTATATCGTTGGAGTTTCTGATCTGTATGTCTATCAAGTCCCTTGTTAGCTCACTAAATAATATTAATGAGGAATGATTTGAATTGTTCAAATCAATTGAGAAAATATATACTAATATGCTTAATATATAATTAATTATAGATGTGATCTACAATTCAAATTATGTAAGAGAGATATATTTGAATGAGATTCAAATACTAGAGTTATACGAATTGATTCTTAAAGAGCTGTATTCATATAACTATTTGATATTTATATGTTAATTAATTCTATATTAAATATAATTTAATATAATTACTTAATTGATTAATTCACGATTAATTAATTGATTAAGAAATGATAGAAATGTGGAAGGATATAAACATGTGATGTTTATATATATTACTTAATTAACTATACATATTATATTAGATTTAGTATGTGGTTATTTAATTAATGTGCCAATTAATTAAATAAGGTGTAATTTAATTAATTGACATTAAGGGAAAAAGGGGAATTACTTGGAGAAAGCGTAAAACCCTTCTTCACATAAATTCTCCTTATTATCTCATTTAGGGCAAGCAATTTCTTTTGGAGAGAAATTTTGTTTTTGAAAAAAAAAAAAAAAAACAAACCCTAGGCACCAAATTGAACTCTCTACACCTTCTCTACAAACTCTCTACCTCTTTCTCTTCCAAGGATTGGGAACCACTCATCCAACTCGTAGAATTTCTAGAGAATAACAAGGTGATCTTGTGGTAGTATCGGTGATCATTGAGAAGACGTTTGTATGGAGAAAATGAGGAATTTCGAGAGGCTCAGGAGTTTACAAAGGTAAGAACAGTTCTTCCTTTTTGCTACTCTTTCTTAATGCATGCTTAATATAATGTTTATCTTATTCTTCTATTTTAGTTGCTATTTTTGTTTATTATAAAATGGAAAAACGAATGCAAGGCGATCCTAACGCTTCCGCTTGGGATTCGATCCCCCTATATAGGTTAAATTTTGAACCAAAATAGGTTCAAATTCTAAGTTTAACAGGTTCAGTTGATAATTGATGTCATAAGAAGGTTGATATTTGCTGTCCTCACATCTTCTTCTTGGTAAAAGAGATAAACCTGGGAGGGGGTGTGACAGGTTGGCTGGCGTCGATTGATAGAGGTAGTGGTCAGAGTTCCAAATACAAACTAGGGAGAGATTAATAATTAAATACTCAAAATTCATTTTTCTAAAAGTTGGTTTCAAATATTTATCCCAAACCAACTTATTTTATAAACTCATTTTTTCAAATTCTATTTTTGGTGGTTGCCAAGCACATGAATTATTTCAAAATAAAATATATTTTTAAAATTTAATCACTTAGAAATGTATCCTAAACACACCCTAAGCCTTTAATTATTATTATTATTTTTACAATATGTGATCCTGAGGTGTGGAAATCATATCTCTAACCTCGAAGTCGATACTAGTATAAGTTTCATATCTAAGTTAGCTCAAACTAAATCTTAAATATACTCGCAATCTTATTGTTGGGATTGATGTCCTAATTCTCCTGGTGGTCTCGTAGTTTATAAAAATTTTGTACACATATTGTTATTAATAAAATAAATATTATTTTATAAGCATTTATTTAAATCCAATGAACTAAGATCCGAGGTTATTTTACGTAACTTAAGCATGTATGTGGAAACATACAAGTGGATCATGCCTTAAGTAATAACTTAAATGGTCTGTAGCAGATGGATAAAAGAGGGATACCTTAACCTGATGATACTACGGATACGACCCATTTTGTAGAGGTTACAAGTGTTGTAAAGTGCTACAAATGGTCTGATCTTGACCATTTGTGGAGACATGCCAGTGGAGGTATCCTAAACAAAGAGTTTGTATAAGACCGAACCACGAGATGATTAGTCTCTTTATATAACACAACTGATAATTGAAACTTACATTTCATTAGAATGACCATAGGTGACATGACCTTAATCCTTAGTGAGTTAGAAACTCATATCTATGAGGACGATCCTTTAATTTGTATGGGTGAGAGTGGCCAGATTGACAACTCAATAAGCCTATCATTTTGGGATTCGTCTGATTGGGGAGCTGGGAACTCAGCTACACAAGACAAAATTCACTCCTGCTCCGAAGTAGGGATAAGTAGATAAATTGTTCCCTTAAGGGCTGATTCCGAGTCTTGAACATAGTGACCACACCCTCTCCTGGCCCAAGAGGACTTAGTCATAGTAGGACTATGACTTATTTGTTCATTAGAGAAATTAGTGGTACGTAAAGAGTTTGATGTAACTACACGGGGCAAAACAGCGAATTGGCCCAGTTGTACTTACCAGCGATTTGTGAAGGGTCATTGCACTGTTGATTGGCCATATGGACACAAAAATATATTCGTAGTGTGAAGAGTGTAGCTATCGGTCTTTAGTGGAGTGACCAACAGTTAATGGATGATGGATCTTGTGATTAAAGAGTTTAATTAGTCATTCACGTACCGTTGGAGCTTCAAGCTACAGGTCCATGAGGTCCCCTTGGTAGCTCAATGGGTTCAAGTTGAGAATCATTTTTTGGGTTAATTTGAAGTGTTAAAATTAATAAGAGGAAATTCAATTACATGTGATATGATTGATATGATGTATTAGATACATTAATTGGAGGAATTAATATAAATATGATTTATATTAAATACCATAAAATAGAAAAAGGACTATGGTTTACATGTTTCATATGATGAAATATTAAAACTATAGGTTATAAATATAATATGATAGTTGGTTATTATATTTATTTATAACATATTAATTATATGATAATTAATTATTTTTTCTCTCGAATAACTGAATTGAGTGAAAGGTTATTAGAAGTTTTATGGTATCTATGAAATAGAAAGGAAAATTATTTTCCAAATAAAAAATATGATGATTCACTCGAATTTCATAGTTTTCCCACGGGATTTTAGATAGACATTTAATATCTTTGTTTATTTCACAAGATTTCAATTTTTAAACCCAGGATATTATTATCTAGAGAACTTCAAAATCCATCTAACATGAGTTTTTTTATACCATGCAAAAGCATGAAATTTTTATGCCTAGGAGATGATCATTAAAAATATAGCTTAATTAATTAATAAATTAATATCAATTACTCATTATTATTAATTTTAATTAATTGTTAAATATAAATATATTATTTGGACTTAATAAATTTCAACTATATCTTTCTAATTCATATTTTATGCTATCTTAACTATTTAATATAAATTATTATTATGATGAGTATCAATATTCTAATTAATTTATAACAATAATTGAAATTAATTAGTTATGTTTAATAAAAGCTTTAATATAGAAGTATTGGTTTATTTTTATTTTGTTAAATAATGCTAAATTTATTTGATGACTACAATAATTGGTCTCTTGTAATTAATTAAATAGTTATTTAATTTTGGCTTCTATATACAAAATTAGTAAATTGAACACTCATATTTAACTTTCAAATATTAATTATCATGCATATTCAAACACAAACATTAATTATCATGCATATCCAAACACAGATATTTAAAACCCTGACATTTAAATCCCAAATATTTAATATCTATACCCATGTAACAATGACTGCAAACCAAACAAGTCCTTAATATCAATGGCGGACAGAGGAATTTTACGTAGGGGGATATCATATGTACAAGTCTAACAAAAGAAATCTATAAATGAATGTAAAGAGGTATTAATAAATTCATATATTAACTAATTTATTACATTAAAATTGCCCGTTTACATGTTTTGAAGTCGATCATGACTCTTCACTTACTTCTAGTTTGAAAAGGTAGCAATATAAACAAAATGTAACATCCTTGAACTGCTATATTCTAACTAAATAGAATATTCGCTTAATCAAACATGTATTAAATCGTCTTGACTTTGTACTAAAATTCGTAAGTGGAGTGGTATGATTTCAAGACTGACGAAGACCTTTTAGTAAATATGTTATACGAACTTGATCTTGAATATTATAATTATAATCATAAATATTGGTTCTTAAACTAGGATCTACAGGTAGTTCTCCTAGATTGATTTTTGCATAAGATAATTAGAATCCAAAACATTTTTCTTCTTTGAAGAAGATGTCTCTATTGTTGTTTTTCTTTTATAATATCTCTCCATATTAATTTTGAATTAATTCTAAAGAAGCATTAATAATTAATAATAAGAATATTACATTTTAATATATATATATATATTTAAAGATATAAAAACTTAAAGTCTAATAAGATTTTAAAACTTACTTGCCGAGTTCGTATATCTAAATGAGTGACAACAAATAATCCTCTTACTTGAACTCTGAAATTAAGTTTAAAAACCTATACGAACAAACGTGAATGTAAAAATAACATAGAAACGAACGAAAATATATAAAGTGTAATGTGAATATAAAATTATTCGCAAAAAATGAACAATACCTTTTTAATCGAATGTTCTTGAGATTGAGAAGTGGATTTTGAAAAAAAGAGAAAAAAGTTTATAAATTGCCTAGTCTTATTGTTGATAAAAAAAAAATATATTGTTTAATTATTTATTAAAAAAACCATTAGAGATGAAAAATATAAGTAAACACTCATACAAAATTTGAAATAAAACGTTGCAAGCAATAGGAATCAAACCTCTATCCACTATTAAACAAACAACACTACATGCCAACAAGTCAACACCATTCGTGTTACTCAATTTGAACTTATATATATGTATATATTATTCTATAATTTATATTAAAAATATAAAAAATGGATAAATTGGGGCACGTGTCCAAGATGGATAAATTGGGGCACGTGTCCCCTGCCTTTAGTGGCTTCGCTTGCTTGGTATTTATTAATAGGTGACTAAATCCTAATCTCTTAACCCTTAGTTTTAGGCATTCCACGTGCTAAAATTCTTCTAAAAAAAATCCTAAAATTAGACTAGAATCCCTCATTTTAATCAATGTAATTAAAAAAAAAAAAATTGACTTTGTCTTCAGTCAATTACATAATTATTATCACTTGCTCAGCTATTTACGTTTAGCCTTTAGAAAAGTTCTTAATCATTGAAATAAAACCATCGAAATTTAGCCACCATCGAAACTCTCTCTTTACACATTTTGTATATAAAAACCCACAAACATTATCATTTTCAACCAACATTTTTTTTACCTTAAAAGAAAAAACCCACAAAAAAAGAGAAAAAAAAACTATAAAAGAGAGAAAAAAAAAAAAAGATTTGCATCTTTTCCTTCCTTTTCTTGTGATCCTTCTTCTTTTTTCTTTTTCTGTATTCTATAATTCAAGTTTTTCAAGCCCTTCACTCTTAAAAGGGGTAATTAAAAAAAAAAAAAGAGAGAGAATTTTGTTTGTTTGTTCATAATGGTGAGTACAAGTGTAGCAAGGACAGTGATTGGCATTATAGGTAAGAAATCTAATCAAATTGGTCATCGTCAATATGAATTAGGGTTCGAATTTGTAATTACAAAAACAAAAATAATTTGATTGTGTTCTTTCAGGAAATGTCATATCTTTTGGTTTATTTATGTCACCGATGTAAGTTTCTAATTTCTCTATATTCTTTTGTTACTCAAAAGTTTATTACTTTTCTTTTTTAAGTAACGAGATGATCCAAAAATTTTGCAGCCCTACATTTGCTCAAATAGTGAGGCGCAAGGCGGTAGAAGATTTCAAGCCAGATCCTTACTTGGCCACAATCCTCAATTGTGCCATGTGGGTGTTCTATGGAATGCCATTTGTTCATCCCGATAGCCTCCTCGTCGTTACCATCAATGGCATTGGTTTTTTCATCGAGCTCGCCTATGTTTCCATCTTCTTTATCTACTCTCCATGGGTCAAGAGAGTAAGCCGAGAGTCGTTTCTAATTTCTCTTTCTATATTTTTTATACGGTTTGGTTGAATTGATTAGGACTTCGTTTGTTTTGTGAAATTTTTCAGAAGAAGATGCTGATCATTCTTTTCATCGAAACTATCTTCTTCACCGTTGTCGTCCTCATTACACTTTTGGTTTTTCACAACACTACAAGCAGATCTTACTTTGTTGGCATTTTATGTATTATCTTCAATATTGGAATGTATACTTCTCCATTGACTGTCATGGTATTAAGAACTAATTCAAAAAAACAATAGGATTGTTTTTATTCTAAATTTATAATTTATAGTTTTGAATATTGAATTTTGTTGTGTTTCTTTTAGCGACTAGTCATCAAAACAAGGAGCGTGAAGTATATGCCATTTACTCTTTCACTCGCCAACTTTTGCAATGGTATTGTATGGGCTGTTTACGCTCTTCTCAAATTCGATCCTAATGTCTTGGTAAGCCTTTAGTTCCATAATTAGCCTGTTATGTTTGATAATTGTTTTAAGTTTTTGATTTATTGATTTTTTTTGTTGTTGTTGTTCAGATTCCAAATGGTTTGGGAGCTCTTTCAGGATTGATACAATTGATTCTATATGCAACTTATTATAGAACGACAAATTGGGACAGCGACGACACGTCGTCCTCGAAGAAGCCAGAAGTGCAAATGACGAATGTGTAGTTTTGGGAGGTTGGATATATTTAGAAGTCGACATGTCGTCTAGCAACTTCTTACCTCCTTTTGGAGCTTCGTTGAAGGCTCAGCTAAATAACTTGGTGTAATTTTAATCATTGCATCCATTCTTTTTTTTGCTGTGTACTTCTAATTCTTTTCCTCCACACCAAAATTGTTCTTACAATATTCTTTATTGGATATTTAATTCAATTTGCAATTTTCCTCACTTAACATTTATTCCTTATTTTTAATTTATTTTGTTATACGAAAATGCCGGTGAATTGACAATTAAGTACCCTTTGAATATGTGAAGACCAAATTCTTTGATTAAACATGAATTAACTTAAGATCAAACCTCTTAAGACAAATAACAAGTTTTGTAAAGTAGTATTTTGTTAGAATAACAACTAAATGAAGGGATTGGAATTCCCATAGTAGAAGCAATCAAATATGTCTTGTCTCAATTACGTTTTAACTTGAAATTATAGAGGCGAAAAAAATAGGATAAACAAAATTAAATCTAAGCATGCTTTGAGAGAAAAGGGGAAAACGAAACTAGCCCTTCAAGAAACACTTTCTCCACGTTTCCTCGCCACAATAAAAAATCACAAACTAGACTCCTCCTTCTTGATCTCGAACACCATGAACACATCAACTCAACGGAAACCGGTTCTTGAACTCCACCACAAAAACTTTCTTATATTCTCTAAATGAGAATCATAGAGAGTGTGTGGACTTTGTTTTGCATAGGGAAGAAGATGAAGAGAGATGGAGAGCACATAACACTTGTGTGAAAAAAAAAAAAAAAAAATCATGTAATTCAAAGATATGTCCACCTCTGTCAAAATCAGTTTTTAAAGAGAAGTTAATAAATAACTCCCTTGAGAGTTATAAATTTGAATTTCAAAATTCAAATTATATTTAATTATTTTATATTTAATATAATTAAATGTAACTATATTATATCTCATATAATATAACCTATAGTTTATTATATCACATATAATATAATCTATGGTTTATAATTCTGTCAAATAACTTATGGTATTAATATGAATCATATTCATATTAATTTCAACCTATAGCTTTTATATGAATCATATTCTTATAATTAATATTTGGACCATATTCAAATATTTATTTCTCTCATTAAAACTTTATATTATAATGTATGTATTAGTTATGTATAATTAATTTGAACAATTCAAATTAAAAAAAAAAAATTTAATTTTCATTAATTCTTATTGAACTAACAATAGGATCTTATGGAACCTACAGATTGAAGCTCAAATGATATGAGATTAATTAATTAAAATCTTTAATTAAATTAATCCACTTTCATTAACTGTCGGTCACTTTACTAAAGTCCGACAATTGCACTCATTGCACTGTAGATATATTTCTGTGTCCATTGGATATATCGAATCAACAGTGCATCGACCCTTCATAAATTGCTTGTAAGTACAATTGGGTCAAAATTACCATTTTACCCCTATAGTAGTTACATCTAACTCCTTAAGTACCACTGATCCTTCTAATGAACAATCAGTCATAGTTCAACTATAACCAAATTCCCCTCAGGCTAGAAGAGGGTGTGATGCCATATTGTTCAAGACCCATATCAGTTTTTAAGGGAGCAATTTATCTACATGCCCTAACAACAGGAAGAAGTGAATTCATTCTTGTACAACTGTGTTCTTAGCTCCACACTCGGACGAATCCCCAAAATGGTAAGCATATTGAGTCGACGAATTGTCCATTCTTATCCATGCAGATCAAAGGACCGTCCTAATAGGCAGGAATTCACAACTCACTCATAATTAAGGTCAAGTCACCTATGATCATCTTGGTGAAATATAAGTCTCTTCTAGTAATGATGTTATAAAGAGAGATTATTTATTTCATGGTCCAATATTATACAAACTCTTTGTATAGGATATCCTTGCTCACACGTCTCCACATGAATGATCAGGATAAGATCATTTGTCATACTTTACAACAATTGTAACAATTACAAAGCGGGTCTTATATGTAGAGTCACCAGGATAAGGTACCCAACCTTATCTATCTACTATAGACTGTTCAGGTTATTACTTAAACATGATCCACCCGTATGTTTCCTACATGCATGTTTAAGCTCCATCAAATAGCTTTGGATCTTAGTTTATTGGTTTTGGGTTAATGCAACTAAATGTCAAATAAAATAACAACTTATTTTATTAAATAAATAACTTTTTTGAACAAATACAATTTACAAACTACAAAACCATAAGTTTTAGGGCATCAACCTCAAAACTAAATGCCTTGAATTTTGGATTATTGCTTCATCTGTATGTCACTATGATCTCCAATAATTTGAATCCCTCATCGCTCATATAAGTCCTTATCTGAATATTTGACAACTCTTTGGCCAATTTAGAAGCAAATATACCGTCACTGACGCTATCGCCATCGCTGCAGGAACTTATGAAGACATCATATATTTGTTTAATAAGTCGTAACTTTAAGGAGCTATTTGTTTTCTTGAAATCAAATATGTTGATGTTTTTTGTGTTGGCTATATTTTTTTGGTGTTACAACTGTGGATTTCGGTAAACGTGTTTTTCATCTTGTCCTCTATGATATTTTGTAGAATGTCTCACTCGATGATTGTCTTTAAGGATTTTTTTTTTTTACTTATGTTGGTTTTGTGCACTAAACTCATAGTTGGTAAATGTATAAACAAATTATTGATAATTAATAAAAATAATTTGTTATTTTATTATGTTGCATAATTCAATTGAATAAAAAAAATCCAAGATTTGTAGGGTTTTATGCCCTAAAACTTATAGATAGTAAATGCTATTGATTGACCGTCATCGATAAAGAGTTATAGATGTTAAATCAATAAATGTTATTGTTTGTATTGTTGTCTATTTTTTCTTAATAACCATAAATCCAATAAACTAACATCCAAGGCTGTCTTATGAGTCTTGAACTGTATATAGAGACATATAGGGATCAATGTTCAAGATACAACCTAAAGGGTCTATAATATAGGAATAAGACTGGGTACCTTATCCTAGAAACACAATGGATACGAACCACTTTATATTTGATACAAACGTAATGATCTAATGCGTTCGTATAGGTGACACGCTGTTGGGATGTGTCCTAATTCTTCTGGTGGTCTTGTAGTTTGTAAACATTTGTACACATATTGTTATTAATAAAAAAGTATTATTTTATAGGCATTTACTCAAATCCAATAAATTAAGATCCTTGGTTATTTCATGTAACTTAAGCATATATGTGAGACATACAAGTGGATCATGCCTTAAGTAATAACTTAAATGGTCTGTAGTAGATGGATAAAGGTGGGATACCTTATTCTGTTGACACTACGGATACGACCCGCTTTGTAGATGTTTACAAGTGTTGTAAAGTGCTACAAATGATCTGATCCTGACCATTCATATGGAAACATGCGAGCAGGGGTATCCTATACAAAGAGTTTGTATACGACTGGACCACGAGACGATTAGTCTCTTTATATAACATCGTTGACAATTGAGACTTACATTTCACTAAGATGACCATAGGTGACATGACCTTAATCCTGAGTGAGTTGGAAACTCCTGCTCATGAGAATGGTCCTTTGAATTGTATGGGTGAGAGTGGTCAGATTGCCAACACAATAAGCCTACCATTTTAGGGTTTTGTTTGATTGGGAAGTTGGGAATTCAGTTACACAAGATGAAATTCACTCCTTCCTCGAAGCAGGGGTAAGTAGATAAATTGCTCACTTAAGGGCTCATTCCGGATCTTGAACATAGTGGCCACACCCTCTCTTTGGAAAAGAGGACTCAGTCATAGTAGGATATGACTTATTGTTCATTAGAAGAATCAATGGTACTTAAGGAGTTAGATGTAACTACAGTGGTAAAACGGTAAATTAGCCCAACTGTACTTATGAGCAATTTGTGAAAGGTCATCGCACTGTTGATTGGTCATATGGACACAGAAATATATCTGTAGTGCGAAGAGTGCAACTGTAGGTCTTTAGTGGAGTGACCAACAATTAACGGATGGTGGATCTCGTGATTAAAGAGTTTAGTGAGTTATTTATGTACAGTTGGAGCTTCAAGCTACAGGTCCATGAGGTCCTCTTGGTAGCTCAATGGGTTCAAGTTGAGAATAAGATTTTGGGTTACTTTGAAGTGTTCAAATTAACAAGAGGAACTTCAATTATATATGATATAATTGATATGATGTATTAGATACATTAATTGGAAAAGTTAATATAAATATGATTTATATTAAATACCATAAAATAGAAAAAGAACTATGGTTTATATGTTTCATATGATGAAATATTAAAACTATAGGTTATAAATATAATATGATAAGTTGGTTCTCATATTTATTTATAATATATTAATTATATGATAATTAATTATTTTTCTCTAATAACCGAATTGAGTGGGAGGTTATTGTAAGTTTTATGGTAATTATGAGATAAAAAAGAAAATGGTTTTCCAAAATTAGATTTGATGATTCATTCGGAATTAATCTCACGAAAAATGCTATCAAGTAAAAAATGTTTTTACTAAGCGATAGCATTGAGAGCATGCACGATCGAGCTACAAGTTGACTATACGATAGTTACTCGCTTGATCGTTGCTACACGATCGAGTATCAAAGTCTATACGATAGGCTTCATCTTCTAAACGATCGAGTACATCGTTTATACAATAGACAGTATTCGTCTCCCACTTACTCGATCGTCTACCTCCTACTTTCTTCAATCCAAGATCATACAGAGCCCACAACTCTTGGATTCTCACACCGAGAATATCAAGGTAACACTTATTGTGGTGTTCCTGTTTAGTTTGAGGATCGAGTTGGACTCGATTGGTTTCGAGGTGCATCCAGTTGTTCGTGCTGTTGGCTGTTCTGTTCATTGTGTTCATGTTCATGCTTATTGGATGCATTGGAAATTGATCGAGCGATATGTGAAGAAAAGTTCTTCAAAGGTTTGCATACTCTATCCCTTGTATCTTCATATCTTGTAGCATGTTGTAATTTCTAATTATTCATAATCTGTTCGTTTCTGTTTAGACTGTAAATGTTTGTGTTCATTCTCAATGAGATTTGGAATGATCCACTTCTGTTGCTCAAAGGATCTCTATTTAGATTTCCTTCAATTGGTATCAAAGACAGGTTGTTATGATATTCCAAATTCCATTGCTGTATTGAACTTTTTTTACAGTCATGGTGGGCTTTAAGTTTTCTACAATGCGTTTAAGAGTTAAATGTGGTTGTGGATGTGTTTATGGATGTTTACAGGATGATTGTCTTTTTTTAAAGCTTTCTTTAAGTTTACAAAGTGTTAATTTGTAAGGATCTCTCCGTTTTTAGGCATAATTAACAAGCAATCGAGTTTTATTCAAAGTGTTTGAAGTTTTTTTATTCGTTCGTGATGAAGTTTTGAAGCTTGAAGATGCTTTGTCATTAAGAAAGAAGACTAAAGGTTGGTCGCATCGTGTAGCCCAAGCTAAATGATCATTAGATTTGGCTAAATGATCTTGTAGAAAAATTCTACCCAATCGTGTGTAGTATTTACTAAACGATCGTATAGCCGATGCTAAACGATTGAGTTAAGGGTTTACTCTATCGTGTTGCATTAACTGCTCGATTGTGTGGACGCTTGGGGTAAACGATCACATAGAGTATTTGATGCTCGTCGTTTAATAGGCGCGCGCACTAAATGATCGTGTAGTCCAGCATGCTTCATCGCATAGTCACTAGCTATATGATCACCCAGTATACGATACTTGATGCTTGCTCAGCGATTGTTTAGACAATCATACTTCACTGCATAGTTGTGGTCTACTTGATCATTTAAGTTATGTGTTACACGATGTGCATGATACGATCGTGTGACCTTCATACTTCATCGCATAGTCAAAGGTACCCAATCGTTGCTAAACGATCGTTTATGTTCATGCAGCATTGCTAGACGATCACAAGGACTTGTTACACGATCAAGGAGATACGGCTTCGCCCAGATGATTCAAGACCCGGTTTGCCTATTTGAACTGGTGGAATGAATGCTCTTTGTAATAGTTTGCTATATTCTTGAGGATTTGAGGCTAATTATCCTGGTCCATCAATTTTACTTAATGTACATGAGATGTATGTTTATTTATATGCCATAATGTATTACATATAGATTTAAAACCCACCTTAGGTTACGCATTTTATTCATGCATCATATATTATAAGTGTTATAATATAGTAAATGGCATGATGGAATTACAAGAAAGCATGCTTATGCATCATAAAATATAAGAGTTATATTTATGTATGCATTAAGCATATTCATGCATCATCTTTATATTATAAGAGTTATAGTATAAGGGTGTATGAGAGCATGTATGCTTGTTTCATCACTTTGTAATATAAGAGTTATGTACAAGTAGTAATGAATGAACAATGCATGGAGCATGACACTTAGGCATATTTATAAGAGATATGAATGCCTTATGAATGTGTTGCTTTGTATTGTGGTTGGTTTTAGTTGTTTCTTTTTATAAGTGTTATAATAGAAATTAGAACTAAAATCTATAAGAAAGATTTGCATGTGAACTTAGGTGAAATCATGTTTTAAAAGAGTTCTAAATTTTAATTGAGATAGACCTAAGTTCATGGTTCTAATGAGATTAGATACCTAAGTTTAATCTTTTAAATCGGTTTAATAGGATTAAATTGATTTGAATAAAAGATTAAATTTTTATTAAATTTATCTATAATGGATCTTTTGTCTAAGGCTGATTCTGGCTAGAGTGGGGTATTTAAGCTGACGAAAATACAACATCCCTACCTGGGAACCTACCTAGGTGAATTAGATAGATTTTCTACAAGATGCAACAGTTGATCAAAGACTTCGTTAAAGTGTTTAACGAATGATGATCAAAAGTTGTTCAACTTTCCAAAGCATTACTTTTGGGCAAACCTAAAAAGTCACTTAGTCAAAACCATAGCATGTTTTTTCTAAGTAAACTAAACCCTAGGTTTTAAAATACTCATGGGAGGAAAAGATATATATGATATATCAATTCCACTCACGTTTCTCCCTGAATGTTCACATCGTGAGATTCATGCTTGGCCTCGTGGAGCCCAGGGAGCATCCCCCTTCGGATGGTATTTGCATGAGTCAATATCAAGGTGGACAGAGAGAGTATTTATAGTAAGTGGGTGAAGGATGTGCGTCAACATGTCCTGCGGTCTCCTTCATTGATTTGCACCGTGAGACCTTCTTGCACGTCCTCGTGGCGCCCTGGGAGCGTCGACCTTTGGATGGTTTGTACGGTTGGTCAATATCAAGGTGAACTCTAGAAATGGATAGGGTCGCTTTAATTTTTACCCCAATCGGATTTTTTTTCCTTCGGATTGGTTGCTTGGGGTGGAACTCTAGTATCGAAAATGAAGGGTCACACTTACAAAAAATTGTTAAGTAAGTTAATGACCGGTTGGGAGTATCTTAATTCAGAGGAGGGATAAATTGACTACCCTTCAGTGGCTTTTGTCCTAAACCACTGAAGTATCATTGCAAAACGAGATGTCACACAGGGTTCATTTAGATTTTGCTAAACTAGATTGGATTTTGTTTTAAAGAGTACTTGCTAAAATCTAATGTAGATCAATGTGTTTGTTTTTTCAGCAACATGTCATTGTATGATTTACCGTTAGTTGCCTCTTTTAATTTGACTGATTACATACATTGATAGGGTCTCTTAAAACATATTTCGTGGTAAACGACCTTGAGTTTGTCATGATTGAGGAGTGTCCTCAAGTCCTGACCCTTGATGCATCGCTAAATATTTTTATTGCATATGAGGTGTGGATGCAAGCTAATTCGATGGCCCGACTTCACATTTTGGCTAGCATACCTGATACATTAGCCAAAAAGGTTGAGAACATGGTCATTGCACGTCAGATCATGGACTCGTTGCAAGAGTTGTTTGAACGTCAGTTCTCACTTTTTGAGTAAAAAGGGATGGATGACAAAGAAACCAGTAGTATTAGTTCCCAAGATAATCTTCAGACTTTCTTGAATGTCAAGGGACTAAAAGAGAAAGGAATTGTTGTTGACTTTGAAAAATTTCATCAACGAGAATTGTTCTCTAAAATGGAACTTTGAGCTTATTTAGATTCTGATACTGATCCCACTACTCTCCAGAAAGAGAAAGAAGTCTAAAGATAGTAAATGTGATTTATTTTTCTTGGAGACGTGTTTGGTAGAGAATGATGATTCTGCCTGGATACTTGATTCAGGTGCTACTAATCATGTAAGTTCTTCCTACCAAGGATTTAGTTCTAATTCTCCCGGAGTCTCATTGTTTGTAATGATACACATTGTTTGATGAATAAAATAATTGTTATTTAATTCTGGAATTTACTCATATCCAATAAACAAAGCTCCTTGGTTATCTTATGTTAACTTAAGCATGTATATGTGATACACAAGTGGATCATGACTTAAGTGATAACCTAAATAGATGTATAGTATAAGGATTAAGGTGGGATACCTGATCATGGTGACACTACGGATACGACCCACTTTATAGAGGTTTGCAAGTTTCGTAAACTACTACAAATAGTAGATACTGACCATTCATGTGGAGACGTGCGAGCGAGGGTGTCGTATACAAAGAGTTTGTTTAAGACCAGACCACGAGATGAGTAAACTCTGTATATAACGCCGTTGATACTAGAGACTTACATCTCACCTAAACGACCATAGGTGACACAACCTCAATCCTGAGTGTTTTGGGAACTTCTTCCATTGAGGGTGGTTCTTTGATTAGTATGGGTGAGAGTGGTCAGATTGCCAACTCAACATGCCTACCTTTTTGGGGACTTATCTGATATGGGAGCTGGGAACTCAATCCATAAGATGGAATTCGCTTCTTTCCCGAAGCAAGGATTAGTAGAGAGATTGCTCCCTTAAGGGCTGATTCCAGAGCTAAACATAGTGGCCACAACTTCTCTTTGGAAGAGAGGACTTAGTCATAGTAGGACTATGACTTATGTTCATTAGAGGGATTAGTGGTATTTAAGGAGTTAGATGTAACAACAGGGGCATAACAGTTATTGGCCCAACTGTACTTACAAGCGATCTATGAAGGGTTGTTGCACTGCTGATTGGTTAAGATGGACACATAATATATCTGTAGTAAGGAGAATTCAACTGTCGAGTGGAGTGCCTGGCAGTTAATGGATGGTGGATCCCGTGACTAAAGAGTGTAGTCAGTTATTCACGTACCGTTGAAACTTCGAGCTACGGGTCCATAAAGTCCCCTTGGTAGTTCAATTGATTCAGTTGAGGATCAGTTCTTGGTGTTGATTTAAAATGTTCAAATTGACAAGAGGTAATTCGATTATATATGATATGATCGGTATGGTGTATGAGATACATCTAGTGGAGGATTAATGTAAATAAGATTTTTATTAAGTGCCATGGAATAGAAAAAGAACTATGGTTTATATGTTTCATGAGATGAAATATTAAAACTATAGGTTATAAATATAGTATGATAAGTTGGATATTATTTATATTTATAATAATATTAATTATTGGATTATTAAATATTTTTCTCTAATAACCAATTGAGTGGGAGGTTATTGGTAGTTCATGGTAACCGTGAGATAAAAGAAAAATTATTTTCCTAATTTTAGTAAGTTTTTGTCAAATGTTGATTTTGTGATTTTTCTCTTGAAAAAGAAGTTGTCAAGTAAATACAATTTACTAAGCAACAGCTTGAGCGAGCTAAATGATCATGTAGTGTTTTAGACGACAGACACGCTACTAAGTGATGAGCTAAATGACCGCTTAGCTTTTGGTAGATGATCGCTTAGTTTTTGCTAAACGATTGGGCATCGACTTATACGATAGGTCCAGTATTCTCCCACTTGCTCAATCGTTTACACGATTGTTGATTCATCCATTCTTCTACCTCATACCAAGTCCACACAGAGCTTACCTTCTAGATTCTCGCACTGAGAATACCAAGGTAGCCTTTTTGATGGTGTCATACTCAACTCAACACCATCAATGTTCTGTTAAGGCTGTTCGTGCTGTTGAGGTTTTCATGACCAAGGCAATCGCTGAGGACAAGTGTGTGGTGTTTGTGCTGTGTAGCGGTCATGTTGTTCGAGCATTCGAGGTTGTTGTGTTCGAGCTGTTCGTGATCAAGGAGTGTGGAGACGAGTCTACAAATGTGTTTAGAGATTTCTCTTCTTGATCATTTGTAGTTTCATGCTGTAATTTCTATATTGATTGCATAATCGTATGTTTCTGTTCACGACTATAATTGTAATGTTCATACATGATTGTAAATTTGAATGATCTATTCCGCTGCTCATGGAAATCCTCGTGTTCGATTTCCTTCAGAAAAATGGAGAGTTAACTCTTCGAGTTGGTACTGGTGAGGTTGTTTCAGCTATTGCTATAGGCAGGCTGAAGTTCTTTTGGACAAGAAACGTTATCTGTTACTGGATAATGTTTATGTAGTTCCTCATATCAAAAGGAACTTAATCTCAGTTTCTTGTCTGATTGAACAAGGTTATACCGTTTCCTTTTTTAGAATAAAGTGTTTATTTCAAGAATGGTATGGAGATTGGTTTTGATTCAATGGAAAATAACTTATATGTACTAAGTCCGTTAGTCATAAAAGTCTTACTTATTACTGAAATATTCAAAACAACGACAACTGCAAAAAGACCAAGGATTTCTCCTAAGGAAAATACCTATCTTTGGCATCTAAGGTTAGGTCAGATCAACCTCAATAGGATTGAGAAATTGATAAAATGTGGACTGCTAACTGGTCTAGAAGAAAACTCTTTGTCGGTATGTGAATCATATCTTGAAGACAAAATGACCAAACGACCTTTTACTGGAAAAGGTTATAGATCCAAGGAAACCTTGATGCTTATACATTCAGACCTCTATGGTCCGTTGAGTGCAAGAGCTCGATGTGGGTATGAATATTTCATCTCTTTCATAGACGATTATTCAAGATATGAGTATCTATACCTAATGCAACATAAGTCTGATACTCTTGAAAAGTTCAAGGAGTATAAGGCTGAACTTGAAAACTTGTTAGGTAAGAAGATAAAAACACTAGATCTGATCGTGGTGGAGAGTATATGAACTTAGAATTCTAGAACTATATGATAGAACATGGAATCACGTCCAAACTCTCGACCCTAGGTACACCTCAGCAGAATAGTGTCTCAGAAAGGAGAAAAAGAACCCTGTTGGACATGGTTCGGTCTATGATGAGTTATGCTCATCTACCAAACTCGTTTTGGGGATTTGCAGTGGAGACTCCATGTTACATTTTGAACAATGTTCCCTCAAAGAGTGTTTCTGAAACACCTTTTGAGCTGTGGAGAGACTGTAAAGGTAGTTTACGCCGTTTCAGAATTTGAGGATGTCTGGCACATGTACCAGTGGTTAGCCCTAAAAAGTTAGAACCATATTCGAAAGTTTGCCTCTTTGTAGGCTACCCTAGGGGAACAAGGGGTGGATACTTCTATGATCCGAGTAAGAATAAAGTGTTTGTTTCTACAAATACTATCTTCTTAGAAGAAGACCACATCAGGGATCATAAACTACGAAGTAAGCTTGTTTTACATGAGATTTCTACTGAGACTATTGAGGGTTTAACAATAGTTGTTGAACATACTGATAGACTAACAAGAGTTGTTGAGGTCGGTTAATTTAATCAACTATCTCAAGAGTTGAATCTGCTTCGACGTAGTGGAAGAGTTATGAACCCACCGGAACGCTACATGGGTTTAATTGAAGCCCAGAACATCATATCTGATGATGGGGTCGGGGATCTATTGTCTTATAAGCAAGCAATGGAGGATGTTGACAAAGATGAGTGGATTAAAGCCATAAACCAGGAAATGGAGTCTATATACTTCAATAACGTTTGGGAACTTGTGGATCAACCTGATGGGGTAAAACCTATAGGGTGTAAGTGGATCTACAAACGAAAACGAGGTGCAGATGGAAATGTGCAAACCTTTAAAGCTAAACGCTTGGAAAAGGGTTATACCTAGGTAAGAGAGGGACTATGAGAAAACTTTCTCACCTGTTGTCATGTTGAAGTCTATCAGGATACTTCTGTCAGTAGCCACATTGTTTGATTATGAGATATGAAAAATGGACGTCAAGACTGCCTTTCTTAATGGTAATCTTGAGGAGACCATCTACATGGCTCAACTAGAGGGGTTCATCGTTCTAGATCAAGAGTAAAACGTTTGCAAGCTTAATAGGTCCATTTATGGGCTGGAATAAGCATCTAGATTGTGGAACATTGATTTAATGGTGCGATCAAATCGTTTGGCTTTGTTCAGATCATTGATGAGCCTTATGTTTACAAGAAAATCATCAACAACTCAGTATCTTTCCTGGTACTGTATGTAGATGATATCCTACTCATTAAGAATGATGTAGGCTTTCTGACTGATATTAAAAAGTGGCTAGCTGCCCAATTCCAAATGAAAGATTTGGGAGAGGTGCAGTATGTTCTAGGGATCCAGATCTTTCGAGATCGTAAGAACAAGAGGCCTTATCTCAGGCATCGTACATTGATCAAATGTTGATCAGGTACAGGATGCAGGATTTCAAGAGGGGTTTATTACCCTTCAGACATGGAATTGTATTGTCTAAGGATCGGTGTCCTAAGACACCTCAAGAGGTTAAGGAGATGAGATGGATTCCCTATGCTTCGGCTGTTGGAAACTTGATGTATGCATTGTTATGTATCAGACCTGGCATTTGCTTTATAGTAGGGATTGTCAGTCGTTATCAGCCCAATCTTGGATTAGATCACTGGACAACGGTCAAGACGATCCTCAAGTATCTTCGGAGAACGAGGGACTACATGCTCGTGTATGGAGATAAGGATTTGATCCTTATAGGATACACAAACTCTGACTTTCATACTGATAAAGATTCTTGAAAATCGACATCAGGGTCAATTTCACTCTGAATGGAGAGGCTGTAGTGTGGCGAAGCATCGCGGACTCCACTATGGAAGCCGAATACATAGCCGTTTGTGAAGCTGCTAAGGAGGCTGTTTAGCTGAGGAAATTCCTTACAGATTTGGAAGTTGTTCCAAATATGTCTTTGCCGATCACTTTCTATTATGATAACAATGAGGTTTAGTTAGTGCCCAATAGTTAATGAATGGTGGATCCCGTGATTAAAGAGTTTGGTAAGTGATTCACGTACCATTGGAGCTTCAAGCTACAGGTTCATAAGGTCCCCTTGGTAGCTTAATGGATTCAAGTTGAGAATCAATTCTTGGGGTTGATTTGAAGTGTTCAAATAAACATGAGGAAATTCAATTATATATGATATAATTGGTGTGATGTATGAGATACATAAAGTGGAGGATTAATGTAAATATGATTTACATTAAGTACCATAAAATAGAAAAAGAACTATGGTTTATATGTTTCATGAGATGAAATATTAAAACTATATGTTATAAATATAATATGGTAAGTTGGTTATCATATTTATTTATAATAATATTAATTATTTGATAATTATCTCTTTTTGTCTAATAACCAATTGAGTGGGAGGTTATTGGTAGTTTTATGGTAACCGTGAGATAAAAGGAAATTTTTTTTCCTAAAATTAGTAGTAACTTAATTTGGAAAGAAACTCACAGAGAAGGCTATGAAGTGAAATTGTTTCACTAAGCATTAGTTATAGAGAGACTAAATGATCGTGGAGTTTGACTATACGATAGTTCATTCAGCTGATCATTGCTGCACGATCGTGTGACATTGTCTATACGATAGGCTGCCATTTACTACACGATCGAGCATTCGTCTATACGATAGACAGCTTGCTATCTCCCACTTGCTCGATCGTTTACACAATTGTTGTCCTCCAATCTCTTCCTCAAGCCAAGTCCATACAGTGCCCAAAACTCTTGGATTCTCACACCAAGAATACCAAGGTAACCATTGTGGTGGTGTCTCACTCAACTCAATTGAATTCAAGGATCTGGAGGCTGTTCGTTGGGTTCGTGGTCGTTGTGTTCGTGTTGTGCACCGGTGGTTCGAGCTTTACTGTTTTTGAATGCTTGAAGTCTGTTCGAGGGAGTTTGAAGAATCCTTCTTCAAAGATACGCATACTATATCCTTTGATATTCTTTGTAAGCATGTTGTAATTTCTTGTTGTGCATGACCTATTAGTTTCCGTTCTTGTACTGTAGTTGTTCATGTTCAATTTTTGAATTGAATTTGGAACGATCCTTCCACTGCTCATGGAAATCCTCATGTCTGATTTCCTTCACAAACATGAATCCACATTCATGTATGTAAATCATTATTTAAATATATTTAACTCTTCAAATACGTTTAATTTCAATAAATTTAAACATTAATTATATCGAATATAATTATCAAACCCTAAATTGAATTTTAACATTTCAAATTCACTCAATATTCTAATCCAAGGTTTAATCTTTTACGAGCTAGTAGAGGGACTTTATAGACCTAGAGATCATGAGCTTCAATGATTTGAGATTAATTGGCTACACTTTTTAAACCAAATTAATCAATATTCGTTAATTACCAAGACATACCACTATAGCTCAGTAGCTGCACTCTTTTCCCTGTAGATATATTTTTGTCCACTTGATTTAACTATAATCAATAAGTCGATCATTCACAGGTCATTCATATTTACAGCTATGTTAAAATTATCGTTTTACTTTTGTAAATACATCTTGCTCCTTAAGTCTCCACTAATCCTCTATTGAACAATTAACTTATAGTCCAAGTAAAAAACATATCCCTCTCTGTCATGAGAGGGCGAGACTCCTTTGTTCAAGTCTAGAAATCAGTACTTAAGGGAACAATCTATGTACTAATCCTAAGACGGGTAGGAATGAATTCCTTCTTGTAGGACTGTATCCCCAACTATTAATCCGGTTTTATCCCCAAAATGGGAGGCTTATTGAATGGTGAAGTTGAACCACTTTCATCTATGAATATCAAAGGATAATCCCGAAACAGAAGTTCGTAGTTAGCTTAGGATTAAGATCGAGTTACCTTAGGTCATCGATTTGAAATAGTTAGTTTTAACAGTAAATGGTTATTATAAAGAAAAGTGACTATTTCGTGGTCCGTCTTTTGCAAATGTATTTTGCATAGCATGAACCCACTCGCATGTGTCCACATGAACGATTTCAGGATCACATCGTTTATATCAATATACAAAGTGGGTTGCATCTATAGAGCCGAATACAATACAAAGATATTATTGTGTATCTTTTTGCTAGATATACAAAATTGAAATAAAAATCTAAGACGAAACAACTTAAACATTTTTATTGTTGTGCTGGATCCGCAATTAGATCTAATAGAATTATTTTGCTGTATCCAGACTAATATCAATCCAACCCATTTCATGAATAAAATGTGACCAATTAACCAACCAACAAAACTACTTGTTACAAATAACATCTTGTTGTTGCATCGAAACATAGAAATGTTGACTAGATCTTATTTCCTTTTCGTCTGAAACCGTGGCATACATCTAGGTTACAATCCCCTAATAAAGATTCAAGACGAACGAAAGGACAAAAAAATGAAAATGATTTTTGTTTTTTAACAGTTTGGGGAATGGAAGCTGAACTGCCTTTTGGTTCTCCCCGAAGACAACATTCGTTTTTTGAACCCATTTTCATAAAAGAACTCGAAAAAAAAATGAAAAAAAAAATGAAAAACTGGAAAAAGAAGCGGTTTCAAATTATAAGACTTTTAAAAGTAAAAGAAAGAACAAACTTGTTTATAAATATCTCAAAAGAAACAAAAAAATGGGTCATCAAAAACATTTTCTTTATAAAACAAATAATAACAGAACTTTCACAAAGAAACCCAATTCGATTATTTGAATTGAACGAAAGATACGAGTTGAATGAAGCGAAAAACGAAAAAAATTCGATAATAAGTAATCGAATGATCCAAGGCTCGTCCATTATAACTCGGTCTATGGAGTGGACAAATTTTTCATTGAGAGAAAAAAAGATGAAAGATCTGACTGATAGAACAAACACCATACTAAAAAAAATTGAAAAAATTCGAAAAGACACGAAAAAAGAGTTTCTAAATACAGAAATCAATATTAGTCCTAACAAAATAAGTTATGATGATAAAATATTTGAATCTCAGAAAAATATTTTCAAGATATTAAAAAAAAGAAATGTACGATTAATTCGTAAATCGCATCATTTTTTAAAATTTTTCGTTGAAAACATATACATAGATATCTTTTAACGTATGATTAATATGCCGAGGGTTAATGGGCAACTTTTTATTGATTCAATAAAAAAAAATTGACTAAATCCATTTCCAATAATGAAGCAAATCAAGAAAGAATTGATAAAACAAATCAAAGTCTAATTCACTTTATTTCAACTATCAAAAAGTCACTTTCCAATATTAATAATAAAAATGGAAAGATCTTTTGGGACTTATCATACTTGTCGCAAGCATATCTATTTTACAACTTATCACAAACACAAATTATTAACTTATCTAAGTTAAGACCTGTCTTTCAATATCACGGAACATCTTGTTTTCTTAAGAATGAAATACAGGATTATTTTGTTGAAGTTGTTGGAGCACACGAAATATTACATTCCGACTTAAAACAAAAGAATCTTCAAAATTCTGGAATGATAAATCAATGGAAAAACTGGTTAAGGGGTCATTATCACTCCGATTTAGATCCGATTAGATGGGCAAAATTACTCCCCCAAAAATGGCAAAATAGAGTCAAGCAAGATCGTAAAAATAAAGATTTTAACCAATGTTATTCATATGAAAAAAACCGATTAATTGATTACAAAAAACAAAATTCTTTTGAAACACACTACTCATTACCGAATAAAAAAGATAATATAAAAAAAAAATATAGATATGATCTTTTATCATATAAATCTATTAATTATGAAGATAATAAAGATTCATCCATATACCTATAAACCTTTTTGGATATATACTAAAACTTGATCCTCTTTTATGTTTCTATATAAAGCTTAAGTATTCATATATAGCCATAGGTTCGTTTATTGGATTTTATGACAGAATGCAATTTCAATAACACTTTTATTAAAAGAAGTCTCAATAATACTTTTATTGCAAAATAGAATATGTTTAATAAATATGATTTGCGAGTTTTAGGATATTCCCAATAAACTTCCACTTGGACTAAAACTCCAGTGAGTTACAAATATATACAAATATACAATGTTGAGAAAGAGAGAAAGAAAATACAATAAACTAGGGCATCCATGTGTTAGTGCAAAATCCTAAGAAACTAGAACGTTGTTCAAAATTGTGCCTGTCCGTAGGATATCCCAAAGAAAGAAAATGTGGTTTATTTTACGATCATCAAGAAAACAAAGTATTTGTATCAACAAACGGTACATTTTTAGAGGAAGAATATATGAGAGATCATCAACCTTGTAGTAAACTAGTATCGAGTGAACTTTTCGAAGAAGCTGTAGATAAATAAACAAAAGTTGTCGATAAGGCCAGTCCATCTACAAGAGTTGTTGAAAGGACCAACACTTCTAGTCAGTCACATCCATCTCAAGAATTGAGAATGCATCGACATAGGAGAGGGTTTTCATCAGCGTGACCGTTACTTGGGTTTAACGAAAACTCATGTCGTCAAACCTGATAATGGTGTTGAGGATCCATTGACCTATGAACATGCGATGAATGATGTAGACTGAGACCAATGGATCAAAGTCATGGATCTTGAAATGGAGTCTATGTATAACAATTTATATAAACTAAATTATGTAAAACCTATTGGTTATAAATGGATTACGAGAGGAATAGAGACCTAGTTGGTAAAGTATAGACTTCTAAAGCTCGACTAGTGGCAAAGAGTTATACCCAGAAAGAGAGGTGGACTACGAAGAAACCTTCTCTCCGATTGCCATGTTAAATTCAATGAGAATACTTTTATCCATTGCTAAATTTTATGATTATGAAAATTGACATGAAATTTAGCAAATGGATGTTAATGTTGGGGTAAATGCCCTAAAGTCTTATGTCCTATAGTATGTAAACAGTTTATACGAACGCTTGTGTTGTATAATATATGATATTTTACTTCACATCTTGTATTTTGCTCAGTTGCATGTTTTATTTGCTTTACCACAAATCAATAAACTTAAAATCCATGGTTATTTGTATGGAAGTTAAGCATGTGTGTGGTGACATACAAATGGATCATGTCTTTAGTGATAACCAAAATGGTCTGTAGTATATGGATATAGGAGAGAAACCTTATCTTGGTAATGCTACGGATGCGGCCCGCTTTGTGGAATGATCATAAGTGTTGTGACTTGTCATAGATGGTCTTATCCTGATCATTCGTGTTGGGGACATGCAAGCTTAGGCATCCTATACAAAGAGTTTGTATAAGACCTGACCATGAAGTGTTAATGGCTCGTTATATAACACCGTTCATGACAGAGAATTCACTTCACTAGGATGACCATAGGTAACATGACCTCAATCCTGAGTGAATTGGGAACTTCTACTATTGAAAGTTGTCCTTTGATCTGTATGGGTGCAAGTGGCCAAGTTGCCGATTCAAATCTACCATTTTGAGGATTCGTTTGATTTGGGAGTTGGGAACTCAGCTACACAAGATGAAATTCACTCATTCCTCAAGGCAAGGGTAAGTAGATAGATAGCTCCCTTAAGGGCTGATTCCAAGGCTTGAACGATGTGATGCTACACACCTTCTCTTGGCCCGAGAGGTGTTCACACATAGTTGGACTATATTGTATTATTCATTAGAGGAATCAGTGGTACTTAAGAAATGAGATGTAACTACAGGGGCAAAACGGTAATTTGGCTCAACTGTACTTACGTGCATCTGTGAAGGATCATCGTACTCATGATTGGTTATATCTGATGGACATAGTAATATATATGTGGTAAGAAGAGTTCAACTGTTGGTCTTTAGTGGAATGCCTGACAGTTAACGGATGATGGATCTCGTGGCTAAAGAGTTTAGTCAGCTATTCACGGACTATTGGAGCTTTGAGCCACAGGTCCATTAGGTCCCCTGGGTAGCTTGGATAAAGTCGAGAATTAGTGTTTAGGTTAATTTGAAATGTTCAAATTAACAAGGGGGATTTTGATTATGTATGATATAATTGGACTGGTTAATTATATATGATATAATTGGCTAAATGTATGAGATACATCATTTTGGAAGAAATTAGAAATAAATATGATTTATATCAAGTAAAGGAAAAATTACTATAGTAGATATGTGATATCAAACTATAGAGTAAAAATATAATATGATTATATTTATTAATAATTTAATTTGTTAATTATATGATAATTAACCTGAAAACTCTCTCGGACGTGGGTTAGTGGGAAAACCGCGTCGGTTATTGTAACCGAAGAATAAAAATGAAAATTTGTTTCATGTTGCGTAGTTCGGAAAAAGATCGAAAAGGTTTTTGCATTGGCGTGGAAACGTAAATGATCGCTTAAGTCGAGAGCCTATACGATAGTCGCTCAGTGCCTAAACGATCACATACCTCATGCCTAAATGATCGCATACTAGTTCTTTAACAATCAGATAGCTTTCCTAAACGATCATATTGTGTGTCGTGTTTGCTAAACGATCGTATACCTTTTCCTAAACGATCATTCAGTAAAACCTACACGATCGTGTAGTTTCTTCTAAACGATAAGCATCTAGCTTTGCAATAGCTTCCTATTCTCTTCCACTTGCTTATTGTCTACACGATCAGTTCTTCCTCCTACATCTACCAAACTCACCAAAGACCACACTTTGGGTTCTCACTCTGAGAATACCAAGGGCTCCTTTCTAATGGTGTCTTCCCCACTGTGTTCATTTGTTTGTGGTTGTTCGTGCTACTATAGCCGATGCGTCTACTGGGCGTTTATTGATCGGGTAGAGGTCTTCCATTGTTGAGTTCTGAAGTTTGAAGAACGTCTTCAATTGGTATGAGAACTCTTTCCTTTACTTTTAAGTGTTTAAAGCATGCCGTTAATTACTGTATATTTGCATAACTGTATGTTCGAATGTATATGATGTATTTCGGTCACGGTGAAATTGGAGAGATCCGACAACACTCATGGAACTCTTCGTTAAGAGATCCTTCAGTCAAGACAACCTTTCTAAATGAGAAGCTCAATATGTTCTTGACCAAATACTATCTCCAAAATAACTCATATTCTTATAGTCATTTAGTTATCGTTTTCGGTCAAAATCTTTACTAACACTTAGTAATTCTTGTAAGTGTAGACCCACCATTTTCAGATCTTACAGAACGGTATGAATACGTCCCTGAAATAAAAGACAATACCCAAGACGAAACTATAAGACCCTATTCATTTTATTGAAGCCTGGGTTGTTCTGAATCGTATGTTATAACCTTCCGCGGGGATCATCGCGATTAACGACTAGCTAGTGCTGCCTAAAAATACTTTCCTCATTCACTTTGTTATTGACTTATGCAAACATTTTCTGAATGGAGTAGTCGCGGTAAAAGCGACACGAAACCAAGCATGGATCTCACGGTGTAAACTCTTGAGGATGTGAGAGCTAATAACTGTTAATCTCCCACTAAAGTGTTCTGAATGGTTGGATAAATTTATACTTAGGTTCTTTTCAGAAAATAAAAACAACCCTAAGTCTAGGCAATTTATCCAAGTATAACACATAAATGGATTTAAACCTACGATTTCTAGGTTATAAACCGTTTTATTACCTCACACCGCTCACGTATGCTCATAAAACCGGTTACCAACGCTTAATAATTTGACCATAATCCCCAAATAGAAGGTGTTCCGTACACTGTCAACTTAAGTACCCCCAGCCTTTGATAGGATTATATACTAGTTGAGTTTGTAACCCGAGTTTTACAAGTTTAACAACTTACTTTAACTATTTAAACGAGTAGTTAACTTAAGTGAGTATGCAACTATTTTTTATTATGAATTTTAAACGTCTAACTCAATTTTATAACAACTTACAAAATTTTAGACATGCTAAACATCCACCACAAGCAACAATGGCATTTATATCTAATATAACTATTATATTAAATAACAGAAACCCTAACATGCATACTATATATTATAACATTTTATAACATACTTTCTATGCATGTAATATGCTTCCTACTATGGGATTTTAACTCTACATGGCATACTGTATGCACATACAAGATTTATTTAATTATAACAAACATCAAATGCATAAATAATTAAACACAGATTGATATGATTTTAGCTTTTGCAAAAACAAGCAAACAAAAACCTAATTATTACAAAACAGCTTTTGAACCACTTCTAGACTGCTCTAACCATTCCAAAACGAACTCAAATAGCTTGAACCAGACCCAAACCATCTGAACTGGACCAGTTAAGTATGAATCAGACCAGCTAAAAACCCTTTGAGTCTGAACCGGACCGGACCTCAAGAGAATTGGTCGAACCGGCTGCTTTCACTCAATGCTCATCATCTTGCTAAGGCTCATCGTTTAGCATTGACGACCATTGTCATGCATTTTCCTGATCGTTTAGTGTTTGCGTGATTGATAGCACCAACACATGGCGCCTATCCAAACTACACGATCATATAGTGTCTTCCTTTTATAGCATAGTGTCATCGTCTAGTGTCAGACAATGCTACACGATCGCTTAGTGTCTAACACTAACGTGCAGCTCTATCGTCTAATGCCTGAAGTTGATCGTTTAGCATACACACAAAGGTAAGTGATCGTGTAGTTCTATCGCATGGCAACTCAACGCATCGCTAAGCTGCCGTATAAAGGTAAACGATCGTGTAGTGCTATCGTATAGCTTTTCAACGCATCGTTTAGCTCCCACCCAAAGCTACACAATCGTGTAGTGCTATCGTATAGCAATACAACACATCGTTTAGCTCCCGCAGGTACACAATTATCTAGCGCACAACACTTCAACGCTCGAAGCTACATAATCGTCTAGCTTTTCTTCACACCATCTAACGCCTGAAGCTAAACGATCGTCTAGCACTGAACCTCAACAACAATATGAATATAGGCTGATAAACTAGAATCTGCAACGTGGCTTCTTTACTTGTTTCTTCGATTACAACTTAATTTCAACTCTAATGACTCAAATAAGTTAAAGACTCTTGGGAATACATATAAGCTCATCAAGCAAGAGCCAATTATAAATTTAATTGAGAAATCAAAGAGAAATTAAAAGCCAAAACTAAAAAAAAAAAAAAAAAACATATCAGTGCAACAGTTTCATATAACTCATATAAAATACCCACCATACCAAAATTATACCGAATTGAATGCTTATATGATGCTTTGATACCAATTGTTGGAACGTATCAGCACGCAATGAAAGCGATAGGATTGATAAGCACTCTAATTCATTAATTTTTGCAGAAACTAAAGCATGCTATAGCATAAATAAATGGGTTTCAAATCATACCTTTGTAGAACTTCTTCAAAGCTTGATTTCAGCTGCAAATCTCTTCGAATTTTGTTGTAGATCACTCCAAGGTCTTCCCTACTATCGTTTTTGTACTCTAAATTAAGTTGTGAGACTCAAAATAAGCCTGAATTAAGGGAATATGGAGATAAGCTCACAACAGCAACCCAATGGAAGAACACATTCTTCACACATATGTTTTAGCAAAATTCAATCGGTTGCATTCCCTCAAATTCACTCCAATCTGTTCAATATATTGCAGACCATCATGCAATGAAAATGGCTGCATGAGATGCAACTCATGCTTGGAGTAATTGAAGACTTAAAGATGTGGGTTTAGTGTGAGCAACTTGAAGAAGTAATGGAAAATGCCAATTTTCCATTTTGTGTTTTTCCTTCTTTTTCAACTTTTGATAAATTGATTTCATAAATCAATTTATTTTATAAAATTGAAAATATTATTAATTTTACAAAATTAATTTCATAAATTAATTTTCTTAATAAAATTAATAAATAATCATTTAAACAATTTAAATAATTCAAATTAATTTAATATTAAATATTAAATTAATTTTACACAATTCCATCTTCATATATTTAAATCACATTTAAGTATTAATTCTCCAATTTCGTTTAATTCTAATTTGAACATTTCAAACTAACTTATCACGCTACTCTAGAGGTAATCTATTTACGAGCTAGTAGGGGACCTTGCAGACCTACAGATCATGGGCTCTAACAATTTGAGATTAATTGGTTAAACTCATTAGATCAAATTAACCTCCATTCGTTAACTAATGGGTCACTCCACTAAAGCCCATAGGTTAACTTCCCTCACTATAGATATATTATGTCCACTCGATATAACCATAATTAGTAAGTTAACCCTTTACAAGTTGTTTGTAATAATGGCTGGGTTGAATCTATGTTTTACCCCTGAAATTACCTCTTGTTTCTTAAGTTCCACTGATCCTATAATGAATAATTGATTTGTGATTCAATCAACAAATTGAGTTCTCTCAAGCCAATGAGAGGGTGAGGCCTCTTGTTTAAGACCCAGAATCAACACTTAAAGGGAACAACCTCTCTACTAACACTAATCAGGTAGGAGCGAATTCCATCTTGCAGGGCTATGTCCCTAGCTATTCATCTGATCTTATCCACAAAATGGGAGGCTTATTGAGCAGTGACGTTGGACTACTCTCACTGTTTGCAGATCAAAGGATAATCCCAAACAAACAGGAATTCATAGTTAACTCAGGAATAAGGTCAAGTTACCTAGGTCATCACTTTGAAATAGTCAGTCTTAAATAGTAAACAACGTTATAAAGTAAGAGTGACTAGTTTCGTGGTCCGATCTTGTACAAAACTCATTTGCATAGGACGCCCCCACTCCTCATGTCATAACATGTACGAATTAGGATCACTTCGTTTGTAGCACTTTATAGCTCTTTGTAACAACTACAGAGTAGGCCACATCCAATAGTGTTATCAGAATAAGGCACCCAACCTTATTCATATACTATAGATCATTTTTGACTATTTACTTGAACCTGATCCACTTTTATGTCTTCACATAAAGTTCAACTACTCATGTAATAGTCAAGGGACTTTTAGGTTTATTGGATTTCTAATAAGCAATATATTCAATAACAACTTATTGAATTTTCAAAATAAGTTCTATTATTTATAAACCATGAGTTTTAAGACATAAAACCCATCAAACTAATAAGTACAACGTTGTTAGTTGTTTAACTATTCATTAGGAAAACTATCCTTCCTTAGGTATACTGCTCCTCAGATGTATATGGTATTGCATCAATCTGGGTTATCAATTCATGTGACTCTTTCTTGTTATTTACAATTTTTGTTTTTTGTCATCAAGATTGTTTAACATTGTGTGTGACTTGTTATATTATGTGTCTGATAACCATTCTTTTAAGATATAATTGAAATCTTCAAATGCCTTAAATTTAAGATGTCTGAAAATATAGATATCTAACGTTTTTAAATAATCATATTTGTTTTATAGAAAAATATGTAAGGATGTCCAAGAATATTTTATTAGCCATTTTGTGATTTGTCTAATTTTTGGACGAGTCTGAAAATGATGTTATTATTCAACCATGTCTTTCTACCTTCAAATAATTTGAATTTATATATGATTTTTGTGTGGTTAATAATTTAATAATTTATTGTTATTGATTCAGTTTATATTCATTTTACATGCTATTTTATAAAATAAGTTAATTGTTATGGTCTTGAACTCATGATAGAAGATCTAGTATTCAGTATTTAATTTACTCTTAATTTAAAAATACTTGAACTTATTGGAAAAGAAGATAATTATATGGTTTATAGTATTTATTTTAGCGAATTATATTAATACATTAAAAATAAATATTTTTAGAGAATTATCCATTTCTTATATATTTTTTCTAATATTGGTTGATGATTATTGAAATAAAAAAAAAAAAATTCAAATTTTCACTTTAGAGATTTCAATTCAAATAAATTGAACATAATTATATAACATAAATAGAGTTTACATTATATGTAATGAGAATATAAACATAATTAATCGCATGTATAGAGTTGTTTATTAATAAATAATTTATTAATTTATTTAAATTATAAAATGAAAATAATAAAAATTTATAAATAAGTAATAAGATGAGAATCTTTACCTGCCTATTCTTTTCTTCATTTTTTTTATGCATTATCTTTAACTTTAAAAATTGAACACATGTAGTTATTTACTAATATATAAGAAAGGTTTTAAACGTCTATAAATTTTCATATGCATGACGCAATGACTTATTCTTGATAATGGCTTAATTGACATTCTAAGAAAGTGTAAATCTCCATATAACGTATTTCTAAATCAAGTTTTACATAGTCAAGTTAGGATTATTAACTGTATGTACTCTAACTATTAATTAATTAATTACAATCAATAGAATTAATCCACAATTTTACAATCTAAGATTAATATTAATGAATTACCATATAATATCTAAACCCATTTTCGATATAAAATTATTATAAGTTCATCAGAAACGTTCTAAAATTAGAATCCAAAACTCTAAAATAAGATAGAATGACCTTTTATCCATAAAGTAACAAACCTTCTTCACACTCTTCTTCACACACATATATACATCCACAAAGCTAATCATTTTCATAAGAAATATTACTTTTTTACCTTTAAAATTCCCCACAAAAAAAGAAAAGAAGACAAAATTAAGTTACCTTCTTTTCCTTCTCTTTCTTGTTTTCCATTTTTTTTTTTTCAATACTCTCAATACTTCAGTAAAATTTCAAACCCTTATTCAATATTAAAGAAGTGTTACACAATGATGCATGGTGAGTGCAGAGGCAGCCAGGACAGTCATGGTATTATAGGTGAGATTTCTATTCCAATAATCATAATATTTACGATCATTCTATATGAATTAGGGTTTGAATTTATAATTTGTAACAATAATTTTTTTAATCTTTTTTTTTTTTTTTTAAAGAAATGTCATCTTTTGGTTTATTTACACCACCAATATAAGCTTCTAATTTCTCTATATTCTTTTGTTACTGAAAGTTTATTGGTTTTGTCATTTGGTAAGATTATCGAATTTTGAGATGAACAAAAAATTTTGCAACCCCAAATTTATTCAAGCAGTGAAGTGCAAGGCGGTGGAAGATTTCAAGCTAGATCCATATTTGGCTACAATTCTCAACTGTGCCATGTAATTCTATGGAATACCCTTTATTCATCTGGATAGCATTTTCATCTTTACAATCAATGACATCGGTTTTTTCATCGAGCTCATCTATGTTTTCATCTTATTTATCTATTCTCCATGAGTCAAGAGAGTAAATTGAGAGAGAACTAAGTTTCTAATTTCTCTTCCAAAATTTCGAATTCGAAAAGTAACTCGTTTTTCTCCTAAAGTTTAGGGTTTAATTTCTTGTGTGAATTTTTCTTTTTCAGAAGAAAATGTTGATTACTCTTCTTGTCGGAACTATCTTCTTTGCGGTCGTTGTCCTCATTATGCTCTTGGTTTTTCACACCACCATAAGTAGATCTTACTTCATCGGCATTTTATGTATTATCTTCAACATTGGAATGTATACTTGTCCATTGATAGTCATGGTATGTATCCTTCTATCCTCTTCTTCTATATTAAAATCAACAACTTAATTATTACACATTATCTATAATTAATAAATAATTAAAAAATTAAAAAATTTGGTATTTTTATTTTCAACGACAAGTCATCAAAACAAAGAGCGTGAAGTATATGTCATTTATTTTCTCCCTTGTCAACTTTTGCAATGGTGTTGGGCCATTTACGCTATTCTCAAATTTGATCCTAATGTCTTTGTAAGCCTCCAAAGATCCCAATCAATCAATTTATAAACTTAGTTTTCTAAAAATTAAATGATTATTAACAGGTTCAATAAAGTTTCATCAAATCCAATATAATCAACTTTTTTGTTTAGTGGTAATTCAACATTGAGTTTTCTTTTTTCTTTTCTTTTTTTTTTTTTTTTCCGGGCAAATTCCGAACAGTTTGGGAGCTCTTTCAAGGTTGATACAATTGATTTTGTATGCAACTTATTATAAAACAACAAATTGGGACGATGACGACACATCGAACTCGAAGAAGCCAATAGAGGTACAAATGACCGACGTGTAGTTTAGGGAGGTGGATGATGGGATATGTTGCAAAGTCGACCTGTCGTTTTGCACATTTCTTACAAAGCCATAAGTTGGGACGATGACGACAAGTCGACTTATCATTTTTTTTTTTCCAATCTTTTGAGGACATGCACATTTCTTACCTAATTTCGAAGCTTCATGCAATCTAATTCGTTGAATCAATTATTTTTATTGCCATCTACTATATTTTCCCCTCGCATCAAAATTATTCTTACAACATTATTTATTGGATATTCAATTCAACTTCAATTTCGTCCCTTTTGAATATTCTCTATTTTAGCTTACATGTTAAATTTATATAATCCCACTGATTAATTAAACTTTTTTTAGTACAATAATTATTGGAATGAAGGATTAAACCATCGACCTTTAAGGAATAAGGTCATATCAATTACCAACTAATTAAACTTAAACCATATCAATATGGGATATTTAATTTTTCAGATACCTTTAATTTTGTCAATTTATTGAACTAACAAATTGTATGGCATGTTCTAAATCTCGTAGTTTTAAAATTGTAAACAAATTGTTGAATGAATAAAGTATTAGAATAAATAGACATGTTACTTGTTATTTACATAACTCAAATCCAAAAACTAAGATTCAAGGTTATTTAATGTAACTTGAGCAGTATGTGGATGATATACAAGTGGGTCGTGTTTAAGAATTAATCTAAAAAATCTATAGTATATTAATAATGTTGGATATCCTAGTAACATTATGGATACGACTCACTTTGAAAATGTTAAAACTGTTGTGAATGTTACAAATGATTTGATCCAAATCATTCATGAGATGACTTGTAAGTGAGGGTATCCTATATGAGTCTATGTAAGACCGGACCGCGAAATATAATCTCTCTTTGTAACATCGTTAAATTGAAGAGACGTATATTTCGTATAATAATCATGTAACTCGATCTCAATCTTGAATGAGTTATGAATTTTTGCTCATGAGGGTTGTTCTTCTATTTGTATGAGTGAGGGTGAACTTGCAGATTCAAAATGACTATCATTTAAGGATGATATTGAGTTAGGAATTAGGAACATAGCTTCACAATAAGGAATTCATTCATTCCCGACTTTAGGGAAAGTAGATAGGTTATTCCCTTAAGTGTTGACTCTAGGACTTGAATAATGAGGTCCCACCCTCTCATTCGCCCAAGAGGGACTTTGTTTATGGTTTAACCATAAACAAAATTGTTCATGAGAGGATCAGTGGTACTTAAGGTGCAAGAAGTACATATAGAGGTAAAACGGTAATTTGACTTAGCTAAAATTACGAACAATTTGTGAATGATTGACTTATATAATATGGTTTAAATCAATAGACACACAAATATATTGTAGTTCATAAGAATGTAGCTATGGATCTTTAGTGGAGTGTAATTATGGGTGCTCAGTGGAGTACTGATAACTTGTAGAAATATAAATTATTGTCTCTCGAAAGTTGGAACAATCAGGATTCTTAATGATAAAATCTCATCTTTCTTAAAGGAAAACGCATAGAATCCTTCAAACATAACTAACCTTCACAAAACAATTTTTTTTATAAAATTGCATCATTAACGCATCTCATCGCAGGATATTAATAAATTTCACTAAGTGTCGTAGGCTCAACTAACGCAAAGGCATGTGTCTGAAGGATTCCAACGCAAAGCAGATACATTGGTTTGAGCTGTTCCTGAATCTCTGCTGCTAACAAATTGAATTTGACACTCGTAGTGCGATGGTCCTTTTCTGAATCTCTACTGCTAACAGCATGGTAAGTGAAATGTCAACATCATCTTTTGATACTTCGAGATATGCATTCATGTTGCATTTCACCAACCTTACGATCATCCCTCTATTATGGTTATAATTTTGTAGCCGTAATCTCTCTGTGATGACCGCACTCGCTTGACGACCGCAACTTTCATGCGATGGACGCATGCGGTTCATGGCCGCAATATCTATGCGATGACCGCATTCGCTCAACAACCGCAACTTCAATGTGATGGACACATGTGTTAATGGCCGCAACATCCATGCATCGAATGTATGCGTTCGCCTCTGCGATGGAGAGATCCCCGCATGCGGTCGTCTTTGCGATAGCCTGGCTTCCGCCCATGCGATCGCTTTCTGTAGTTGCTACAAAAATAGACATTTGAACGCATAATAACGCATAATAGTGGCTTTGCTGAGATTCTTAATGCCGATGGACGGGAACTCATTTTCTCATGAATTCCTAACATAAACGCCACATATTCTGCTTAACAGCTCATAATTCTAAATAAAAGGCCTTAGATGACGTACATTTCTGTATGTCATCAATAGGAACATGTGGAATTTGCATTGAGAAATGTTAAATGATTAGACAGACAGAAACCCAATGCATTGGCATACATTTGATTGTAAACACGCATCCTTCATCTTCATTCTTATCCATACTTTTCCTTGTCTATCTTACTTGGATCAATGCGTTCACTTATCACTTAGCACTATTCCTTCATTGAACCCTATATTCCACTTGAACTCTTGTTTCTTCTTGTATGCATGCAGTTAAAATAGTGTAAACTTTTCTAGCATTTATTTAGAGCCCTTATACATCAGTGCAACACAAGGCTTGCGTTAGTCCAACCTAAATCCCTGTGTTTGACCCTAGACTTTCCCGAAACCTGAATTAGATTTATACTTGGATCTAACTCAGGTAAAGCTTGTACACCTCATCTAGTGAGTGTAATGCATCATCCATTATTCTAAAGCTTGTACACCTCATCTAGTGAGTGTAATGCATCATCCATTATTCTCACCTAGAGAAATCTTTCACCATTCATCTTCATTCACATCAATCTTATCTTCCATTTCCATTCATAATACACTACTAGCATACATCACGAAATCCACGAACAAGTTTTTGGCATTGTTGTTGGGGATTTAGCAACAAGGCTAACCAGAATTTTGCTTGTATCTTTTGAAGAAAACTTACAGCCAAGGGAGTATTACAAGCTACGCCAAAGCTTGTAAACATTTTATGAGCAGGGAAAACACTCGTGAGCTCCTATATGACCCCGAAGTTGAAAGGACCTTTAGGCGAAGAAATCGATTGAATTGTCGTCAAAGGTTAAGGCAACAACTGTTGGGGTTGATGCCCTAAAGTCTCTTGTCCTATAGTTTGTAAACAGTTTGTACGAACGTTTGTGATGTATAATATATGATATTTACTTCACTTCTTGATTTTGCTCAGTTTGATGGTTTATTTACTTTACCACAAACCAATAAACTAAAATCCCTGGTTGTCTTTATGTAACTTAAGCATGTATGTGGTGACATACAAGTTGATTATGTCTTAAATGATAACCAAAATGGTCTGTAGTATATGGATATATGAGGGAAACCTTATCCTGGTAACGCTACGGATGCGGCCTGCTTTGTGGAATAATTCCAAGTGTTGTGGCCTTGTCATAGATGGTCTGATCTTGATCATTCGTGTAGGGGACATGCGAACGGGGGCATCCTATACAAAGAGTTTGTATAAGACTTAACCACAAAGTGTTAACATTTCGTTATATAACACCGTTCATGACAGAGACTTCACTTCACAAGGATGACCATAGGTAACATGATCTAAATCCTGAGTGAGTTGGGAACTCCTGCCATTGAGAGCGGTCCTTTGATTTGTATGGGTGCATATGGCCTGGCTGTTGACTTAAACCTACTACTTTGGGGATTCGTCTGATTTGGGAGCTGGGAACTCAGCTACACAAGATGAAATTCACTCCTTCCCTAAAGCAGGGGTAAGTAGATAGATAGCTCCATTAAGGGTTGATTCTAAGGCTTGAATGATGTGGCACCACACACCTTCTCATAGCCTGAGAGGTGTTCACACATAGTTGGACTATGTTGTATTGTTCATTAGAGGGATCAATGGTACTTAAGAAGTGAGATGTAATAATAGGGGCAATACGGTAAATTAGCCCAGTTGTACTTACGGGTATCGGTGAAGGGTTATCGTACTCATTATTTGTTATATCCGATGGACACATAAATATATTTGTGGTGAGAAGAGTTCAACTATCGGTCTTTAGTGGAATGCTTAGCAGTTAACAGATGGTGGATCTCGTGGCTAAAGAGTTTAGTCAGCTATTCATATACCATTGGAACTTCGAGCCATAGGTCCACAAGGTTCTCTTGGTAGCTTGGATACAAGTTGAGAATCAGTTTTTGGGTCAGTTTGAAATGTTAAAATTGACAAGAGGGAGTTTAATTATATATGATATAATTGGACTGGTTAATTATATATGATGTGATTGACTAAATGTATGAGTTACATTATTTTGAAGGAAATTGGATATAAGTATGATTTATATAAAGTAGAGGAGAAAGCACTATAGTTGATATATGATATCAAACTATAGGTTAAGAATATAATATAATTATATTGGGCGGTTATGAGATACTTGGCCGGAGTTTCCTCCAAATTCGTGTGATAGTGGGAAGTTCAATTCAGTTATAGTAACTGAAGAATAAAATGAAAATAGTTTTCATTTTGCAAAAGACACGCTAAATTTCTCACGGTATGAAAGTCTTGTATCGCTTAGTGTTGAGAGCCTATACGATAGTGCCGCCTACTAAACGATCGCACACCCGTGCTTTCCTAAACGATCGCTCGCGATTTCTTAAACGATTGCTTACCTTTCATAGAGGATCGCTTAACGCCTGAGCATAACTAAACGATCGCTTACCTTTTACCTAGAAGATCGCTTAGCAATTACTACACGATGTATACCCTGACCTAGACGATCGAGCACCTGACTATACAATAGTCTTCCCTTTCTCCCACTTGCTTGTTCGTAGTACACGATAACCTTTTCTCCTCTCCTCTACCAATTCCATCAAAGTCCACCCTTTGGATTCTCACTCCGAGAATACTGAGGGCTTCGGATGGTGGTGTCATCCTCGTTCGCTGTTGTTCGTGCGTTGCTGTTCATGTAAACGATCGTGGTGTTGCTGGACGATTGCTTGTTGGATGAGATAGAGTGAGAGGAGTTCGTTCACGGTGAGACCGAGATTTCTAAAGAAAGTCTTCAATTGGCCAGTCTCTTAGTTTCTTGTATTTTATCTTTTAAAGTATGCCAGTAATTTAATGTTTTTCAATACATATCTATATGTTAGAATGTATGTGTAGAAATTCTATCACAATCTATTGGAAAGATCCACTTCCGCTCATAGGTACTCTTATATAAGAGTTCCTTCAATTGGTATCAGTGCCGGGTTTCTGATATTCCAATTTCATTGCTGCAAAGAATTGCATATACATTCTCAGTGGGTGCAGTATGTCTGCTCTCTATTTTAATTGTTAACTCGTTTGTGGGTGTGTGGACTAATGGAGTTTTATGGGATGAAACCTCGAGTTTTTAAATTCTTTTACATTTTTAGTTAATTGTAAAGGCCCTTGCATTTTTGGGCATAATTAATTGCTATAGAGTCTGTAATTTAAAAGTTAGTTTGAGTTTTGATTCGTTCGTGAAGAAGTTTGGAGTAAGGGTTGCTGTTCTTCGAGGAAGAAGATGATAAGCATTGGTCGGATCATGTAGACGATGGGGTAGATGATCGCTGAGTATCGGATGCTCGGGTGTCATTTAACGTGCACACACATTAGATGGTCGTATAGCTCAGCAAGTTTCATCGTTTAGTCATTGACTATACGATCGCTGAGTAAAGGCGAGGTAAATCGTTTACCTTTGCGCGTGTTAAGCGATCGTCTAGACGATCAGGCTTCATGGCCTCGTTGTCGTCTAAGCGATCGTTTAGATTTTCGCGCTATCGTCTAATGTGCGCTACACGATCGTTTACCTGGAGGCGTTTACTAAACGATGGTGCTTCGCCCGGCGGTTCAAGACCCAGTTTGCCTGTGAATTGGTTTGCTCGATGGAAAAATGTAATAGATAGAATTTTTCATTCCGGTTTTGTGTAGGTTCATCCCGGTCCATTAATCTTTGGTTTAATACATGAGATGTATGTTTATTATATGTCATATGGTATGCACATATAGAAAATCCCACCTTAGGTTATGCATTGGTCATGCATCATCTCTTTATTATAAATGTTATGATTTAGAGAAACCTGATTTAAATTACGTAAGAGCATGCTCATGCATCATATAATAGAAAAGTTATATTTATGCATGCATAAAAGGCATAGACATGCACCATCTTTATATTATAATCGTTATAGTATAAGGGTGTATGGAAAGCATGTTTGCTTGGTTATTACTTGTATATAAAAGTTATGTATAGTAATGACCGAACATTGCATGAAGCATGACACATAGGTTCCTTTATAAGCGTTATGTATACCTTGTTATGTGTAATGTGTTTTAGTTGTTTCTTTTTAAAGGTTAAGGAGAAATTAGAACTAAAAACAATAAGAAAGACATGCATTCTCACTTAGGTTTAATTCATGGTTTTAAAATGTTTAAAACTTGGATGACATAGACATAAGATCACGATTCTAATATGATTAGTAACCCTTAGGCTTTAATCTTTTAATCAGTTTAATAGGATTAAATTGACTAATAAAATGTTAAAGTATAGCAAATCTATCTATAAGGGCCTTTGTCTAAGGTGGGTTCTGTCTAGGCTGGGGTATTTAAGTTGACGGAAATGTAACACCCCTACCTGGGAACCTTTCTGGAAAGGTGAATTAGATAGATTTGATGCATGCATGCAAGTTAAGGACAGTCCATCAAAGTATTTAAATGTGACTACTTGAACTTGTTTTTTATTTCATAGACAAAAGTTGTTTATAAGCGGACTTAAAAGATGACTTAGACTAAAATCAGTAGCCGAATTGTCTAGGGTAATAAACCCCTACGTAGAACATTCAGTGGGAGGTACTTGGGGCATATGATGCTTCATTTAAACCTTTCACGTTTCTCCCATATAGTCCACACCGTGAGATCTACCCTTAGTCTCGTGGCACCCTGGGAGTGTCCTCCTAAAGGATGGTGATTAGTAGGTGAATATCAAGGTGGATGGAGAGAATGTTCATAGTAAGTGGGAACGGGAAGTGCGACAACATGTCCTACGGTCTCCCTCGTTGAATTGAATAAAGTTTCTGCGCATTACCTCGAGGCACCCTGGGTGTGTCCCCCTATAGGATGGCAGTTTTGTATCTCTTTATTTGATCTCCTGTAAGAGCATAAGGTTATTTAGTCTCTTGTCCTAATGGTGGGCTCATTAGGGCGGGACTCTGGCGTCGAAAGCGAGGGTCACACTTACGTGAAATTGTTAAGGGTTAACAGTTCTGGACCAAATAAATGGTGGCTGTTAGGTTCAGTTCCAAGAGTTGGTTCTACCTAATGGTTGAGAATGTCTCATCCTAGTGAAGGGGCATCTGATCACCCCATCGATGACTTTTGTCTTGCCTCGCTGAGGCATCATTGCAAAATAGAAGTCTTAAACACTTAGTGTACTTGAAAACTGTTTTGCTAAAATTAATTGGTTAAAATGTGGTTTAGCAAAATCTTATAAAAGTTTGTTCATTTTTCAGCAACAAGTTTTAATGGCTACAACCACTATAGCTTTGCTTAGCACCGACAAACTTACTGGTGACAACTTTTCGACATGGAAACATATGATCACAACGATACTAATCATCGAGGATCTCATGTTTGCCTTTATGGAGGTCTGTCCTCCTATTCAAACTTCCAATGCCACTCGAAATGTTCGAGAGGCGTACGTGCGATGGACACAGGAAAAAGAGAAGGCCTGAGCCTATATCTTGGCCAGTATTAATGACGTGTTGTCCAAGAAGCATAAGCTCATGGTCTTAGCGCGTGAGATCATGGAGTCTCTGCGAAGGATGTTTGGACAACCGTTTGAACAGCTCAAGCACGAGGCTCTTGAATACATCTTCAACTCCAAAATGGAGGAAGGCACCTCTGTTCATGAACATGTGCTTAATATGATGGTCCACTTCAATGTGGCGGAGATGAATGGTTCTACTATCGATGAGGGCAGCAAGGTTAGCATCATCCTACATTCTTTGCTGAATAGCTTCTTGCACTTTTTTAGCAATGTGATTCTTAACAAAGTGAAATACATCCTTACAACTCTCCTCAATGAGTTGCAGACATATCAATCTTTACCGAAAAGTAAGGAGAGGAAAAGGGCTGAAGCAAATGTTGCTTCATCCTCTAGGACGTTCCATCGAGGTTCGACCTCAGGAACAAAGTCTGCACCTTCTACTTCTAACTCTGTAAATGGGAAGAAGGAGAAGGGTGATAAGGGGAAAGGGAAAGCGATTGCTTACCTGCCACCTATTGCCCCAAGAAGGTGTCCGCCACCGGTGTAAAAGGAAGAATGTTGCCACTGCAACCAAGATGGACACTGGAAGAGAAATTGTCCTTGCTGGCTGAAGGAAAGGAAGGCAACCAAAGCTAAGGCCAAGGCAGATAAAGGTAAATATGATTTACTTGTACTAGAAACATGTTTAGTGGAGAATGATGATTCTGCCTGGATAATTGATTCGGGCGCCACTAATCACGTTTGTTCTTCTTTTCAGGGGATTAGATCCTGGCGACAACTGAAGGTTGGTGAGAAGATGATGCGAGTAAGCACCAGGCACGTCGTCTCAGCTATGGCAGTAGGAGGCATCCAATTATCTTTACATAATAGGTTTTTAGTTTTAAAAGATGTGTATGTAGTTCCTGAACTAAAGAGGAACTTTATTTCTGTATTACAATGTAAATATACTCTTTCTTTTAATGTGGATAAAGTGTTGATTCATAAAGATGGTGTTCAAATTTGTATAGCTTATCTGGAAAGTAACTTGTATGTGCTAAGATTGTTAGCCTTAAGTTCTCTCTATAACACAGAGTAGTTTAAATGTATCATAACTCAATCTAAACGTCAAAAAATTTATCCAAAAGAAAATACCCAACTTTGGCACCTTCGATTAGGGCACATCAATCTCAATAGAATTAAGAGATTGGTGAAGAATGACCTTCTAAGTGAGTTACAAGAAAATTATTTAACGGTGTGCGAATCTTGCCTTGAGGGTAAGATGAATAAAAGACCTTTTACTGGAAAAGATTATCAAGCCAAAGAGCCTCTTGAGTTAGTACATTCTGACCTTTGTGGTCCTATGAATGTGTGAGCCAGAGGTGGGTATGACTATTTTATCACTTTTACTGATGATTACTCTAGGTATGGGTATGTTTATCTGATGCAACAGAAGTCTGAATCCTTTGAAAAGTTCAAAGAGTTCAAGGCTGAAGTTGAAAACGCATTGGATAGACGGATTAAAACACTTTGATTAGATCGAGGTAGAGAGTTTTTGGACTCGGCATTCCAGGACTATTTGATAGAACATGGAATCGTTTTCCAACTCTCAGTGTTGGGTACACCTTAGCAAAATGGTATAGTGGAGAGGAGAAATAGAACCTTGTTGGACATGGTTCGTTCGATGATGAGTTACGCTTTCTTATCAGACTTGTTTTGGGGTTCGCAGTGGAGACTGCAACTTACATACTCAACTATGTTCTTTCCAAGAGTGTTGCGAGAACACCTCTGGAGTTGTGGAACGTGAAGGAAATTGGAATCACAATTTTCATGAGCAGCGGAACAAGACTATTCCAAATTACAATCATGAATGAACATATGTTTACAGTCGACTTCAAAACAAACGGTTATACAATTATAGTGCAGAAATTGCAGCATGAATATCTACAAAAGCAGTAAGGGAAAACTCTACACACATTTGCAGATGCGTCTCTACGCTATGTTGAGCGACTCTGATCGAACAACAGCGACCACGAACACCCGATCTACATGACCACAACACCGCACCAACACTTTACGCTCGTCCTCAACAATCTCCTCAGTCACAAACTCTTCCACAACACGAACGACCTCCAGAAAATCTCGACGATGTTGAGTTGAGTCTGACACCACCAACAAGGAGACCTTGGTATTCTCGGTATGAGAATCCAGAGGGTGGGCTCTGTTCGGACTTGGTATGAGGCAGACGAATGGAGGAAGCAACGATCGCGTACACGACTGGGCAATTGGGAGATGGCTGAGACGTATCGCATAGGTCGATGCCCAATCGTTTAGATAAAGCTATGCGATCATTTAGCTCGGTCTGTCGCATACATATTCTACACGATCGTTTACCTTGGGCCAGTGATCGTCTAGCAAAGCTATGCGATCATTTAGTAAACACTGCACGATTGTTTAGCTTGCACCTGTACGATTGTTTAGCTCGTCCAGCCGTCGTTTAGTAAATCTATATTTACTTGACGACCACCATGAGTTTCTTTTCACCGAGAGAAAACTCAAAACCTTTTTCAAACTTTTTGTAAAAATTCTTTTCAAAATAGGAAACCACTTTCCTTTTAAACTCATTGTTACCATGATCCAATAATCACTCACTACTTTGGTTATTTAAAAGAAAAAATATTAATTATCCTAAGGTGGGTTTTTAACTATATGACAAACACTTTGACATATAAGAACCATACATCACATGTATAAGCAATAAAAGTTGATGAGCCGGGTAAAATTGCCTTAAAATTCAAAAAAGGAAAGCTAACTATTACAAAGACAAGGAGTCTCCAGTTCAAACAGGTAAATCGGGTCTTGATCCGCTCGGCAAAGCATCGCTTCTCCAACTATCGTGCACTAAGCACCCCACGATCGTCTACACGATAAAAAAAACACTTCGTTTTATCGCTTACCAGCGCTCTAGAGTTAAACGATCGTTTAGCATTACTATACAATCGTCTAGAAAAATCCAAACGCTCGCTAAGCTTTTACTACACGATCGTGTACCTTTACGAAGCGATGAAGCCTGAAGTACACGATTGCTTATCGCGCTCTACACGACGCCCGCCTTCCGCGATCGTCTAAGTGACTACGATGCCACGAAGCACCATCGCCTCCGTATCGCATACGCGCGATCACATAGGTAGTAACTAAGCGATGAAGCTTGCGAACTATGCGATCGTCTAGCGTGTGCCTTCTACTAAACGATGAGGATCCCATGCTCCCACTACGATCGTTTACCTCCAATGCCTACGGGATCGTGCAACCAATGCTACACGATATGGTAAATGATTTACCCCATCTTTTAGCATTAGCTAAACTATCGATTAGAAAATACTACACGATCGTCTAAAAAAATATCTAAATGATCGCTTAGTGAAATCCTAATGATCGTTTACCTGAGGCTACACGATCCGAATAACGCTTGGTCTTCTTCTTCATTGAGAATTGCATCGCCATGCACCAAAGCTTCATCACGAACGACTCGACAAACTCGAACTTTTCGAATTACAGACTCGATTGCAAAGTTAATTTTTCCCAAAAACATAGGGGCCCTTACAATTAACACTTTATAATACTGAAAGCTTTAACAAAAAGGTAAATTAAACCCGAAACGTTCATCAAATCATCCATAAATGCAGAGAACAGTTAACTACAAATGCAGAAACCCACCGCGACTGAAAATGGCGTTCAATTCAGATATGTAATTTGGAATATCAGAGAACCTGGCTCTGATACCAATTGAAGGAAATCAGAATCACAATTTCCATGAGTAGTAGAACAAGACTATTCCAAATTACAATTATGAATTAACATATGTTTACAGTCAACTTAAAAAAAACAGTTATACAATTACGATGCAGAAATTACAGCATGAACAAATACCAAATGTACAAAGAGAAACTCTACACACATATGCAGAAGCGTCTCCATGCTCTGTTGTGCACTCTGATCGAACAACAGCGACCACGAACACTCGATCTACACGAGTGCAACACCACACGAATACAACACAAACACTTCGCGCTCGTTCTTAACGATCTCCTCAATCACGATCTCTTCCGCAACACAAACGAACACTGCGTCCGTCCTCAGCGACATGAATAGCCTCCACAGCACCACGAATGGCCTCAAGAAAACCTTAACGATGTGGAGTTGAGTCTGACACCACCAACAAGGTGACCTTGGTATTCTCAGTGTGAGAATTCAGAGGGTGGGCTCTATTCGAACTTGATATGAGACAGACGAACGGAGGAAACAACAATCGCGTACATGACTAGGCAAGTGGGAGATGGTTGAGACCTATCGCATAGGTCGATGCCCAATCGTTTAGATAAAGCTATGCGATCGTCTAGGAAAAGCTATGCGATCATTTAGCTCTATCGTTTAGCTCGGTCTGTCGCATACAGACTTTGCATGATTGTTTACCTTGGGCAAGCGATCGTTTAGCTCGCTCAGCCGTCATTTAGTAAATCTGTATTTACTTGACTACCACCGTGAGTTTCTTTTCCTCGAGAGAAAACTCAAAACCGTTTTCAAACTTTTTGTGAAAACTTCTTTTTTCAAATAGGAAAACCAATTTTCCTTTTAAACTCACGGTTACCATGATCCAATAACCACCCACTACTTTGATTATTTAAAAGAAAAAGTATTAATTATCTAATAATTAATATTATTATAAACATAAATGATAACCAACTTATCATACTATATTTATAACCTCTAGTTTTAATATTTCATCTCATGAAACATATAAACCATAGTTCTTTTTCCATTCCATGATACAAATCTCATTTACATCAATCCTCCACTAGATGTATCTGTTTATACATCAAACCAATTATATTATATATAATCAAAATACCTCTTGTCAATTTGAACATTTCAAATCAACACCAAGAACTGATCCTCAATAGAATCCGAAGCTCCAATAGTACGTGAATAACTGACTAAACTCTTTAGTCACGGGATCCACCATTCATTAATTGCCAGACACTCCACTAAAGACCGACAGCTGAACTTTCCTTACTACAGATATATTATGTGTCCATCTTAACCAATCAGCAGTGTGACAATCCTTCACAGATCGCTCGTAAGTACAGTTGGGCCAATAACTGTTATGCCCTTGTAGTTACATCTGTCTCCTTAAGAACCACTGATCCCTCTAATGAACCTAAGTCATAATCCCACTATGACTGAGTCTTCTCTTCCAAAGAGAAGCTGTGGCCACTATGTTTAAGCCCCGGAATCAGCCCTTAAGAGAGCAATCTCTCTACTTATCTCTGCTTCGGGAAAGAAGTGAATTCCATCTTGTGGATTGAGTTCCCATTTCCTAAATCAGAAAAGTCGCCAAAAAGGTAGGCATGTTGAGTTGGTAATATGGCCACTCTCACCCATACTAATCAAAGGACCGCTCTCAAAGGCAGGAGTTCATAAAACACCAGGATTGAGGTCTTATCACCTATGATCATTTAGGTGAGATGCAAGTCTCTAGTATCAACGATGTTATATACAAAGTCTAGTAATCTCATGGTTCAGGTCTTATACAAACTCTTTGTATAGGACACCCCTACTCCACGTCTCCATATGAATGGTTAGGATCTACCATCTGTAGTAGTTTACAACACTTACAAACCTCTACAAAGTGGGTCGTATCCATAGTGTCACTAAGATCAGGTATCCCAACTTAATCCTTATACTACAGACCGATTTAGGCTATCACTTAAGGCATGATCCACTTGTATATCACATATACATGCTTAAGTTCACATAAGATAACCAAGGAGCTTTGTTTATTGGATAGGAGTAAATGCCAAAATTAAATAATACTTATTTTATTCATTGAACAATGTGTATTTTTACAAAACAACGAGACTCCGGGAGAATTAGAACATCAATCCCAATAGAACAAGCATAAAGCTAGTTTACGCCACTTCCGCATTTGGCGTTGCCCGACACATATGCTTGAGGTGAATCCTAAGAAGTTGGAACCACGGTCGAGGTTATGCCTCTTTGTTGGCTACCCCAAGGGTACACAAGGGGATTATTTTTATGATCCATCAGAAAATAGGTGTATGTTTCCACGAATGCTACTTTCCTGGAGGAAGATCATTAGCATAGTCCACGTAGTAAAGTCGTGTTACTTGAGCTTTTCAACGAAACTGCTGAAACTTCAACAATAGTTGTTGAAAGACATGCTTCATCAGCAAGAGTTATTAATGATAGTTCATCTAGTAGGCCGTTTCCACCTCAAGAGTTGAGGCAACCTCGACACAGTGAGAGGGTTGCGAACCCGCTCATTCGCTATCTGGGTTTCACAAAAATCCTTGTTATAGTAGCAGATGCCGACGTTGATGATCCATTGTCTTATCAGAAGGCAATGGAGGATGTAGACCAGGATGAATGGGTCAAAGCCATGGATCTCGAGATGGAGTCGATGTACTTCAACTCAGCATGGGATCTTGTTGATCAGTCTAATTGAGTAAGACCTATAGATTGTAAATGGATCTACAAGCGTAAATGGGGTGCTGATGGGAAGGTGCAAACCTTCAAGGCTCAACTTGTGGCAAAGGGTTATACCCAGGTAGAGTGAGTTAACTATGAGGAGACTTTCTCGCTTGTTGCCATTTTACAGTCGATCCGCATCCTTCTATCCATTGCAACTTATTATAATTATGAGATATGGCAAATGGACGTCAAGATAGCCTTTCTGAATGGCAATCTTGAGGAGACCATTTACATGGTGCAACCCGAGAGATTCATTGCCCAAGGTCAAGAGAAAAAAGTTTTCAAATTGAATCGGTCCATTTATGGGCTGAAACAGACGTCTAGATCTTGGAATATTCGGTTTGATACTGTAATCAAATCATATGGCTTTGACTAGAATGTTGATGATCCTTTTGTCTACAAGAAGAACGTCAACACTTCAGTAGTTTTCTTAGTGTTTTATGTAGATGTTATACTACTCATTGGGAATGATGTAGGTCTACTGATAACGGGCAGAAATGCACGTTATTACAGTGCTAATTTATTAAACAATGAAGGTTTACAGTGATAAAATATGTTAGATTGCGTCCAAAAAGCATTAAGTTCATAACATTGCGGTCACATGCGTCCATCACATAAAAACAATTAACTTTTGTATTTTTATGCAGAATATGCGTTGACGCAAAGCGAAAAGTGCGATCGCAAGAAATCAACAGTCGAGCGCAGTATTACCGCAAGGCTTTGTAGTGATTTGTGATCGCTAACATCTGTTGAAGAAGGATTGCCGCATAGAGCCGCCAAAACTTGGTGGACGCATCTGGGTGAAAGGCATAATTAATCACGATGGGATAGAAAATTGATGATGGTCGAGTCTGAATTAAGTTGACAAGCCGCTAACGATAACAAGTACACTGAGCTTTTCGGTGACAAATATTCGGCGCATCAGTCAGAGAATTAAAGCCATCCCATCTGTGTAATCATAAGAGAGAAGCCGCCTTTCACCCCAAAGCTCTATACATACCAAAGAAAACCTTCAGCAAAGGAGTTCGAACACTTAGAGAATTTTCCTTGAGAATAGCCTTGTTCTTAGTTTTTCTTTTATTTTAAGCCGGAGCGAGAGAAGGGAAGAGACGCCGGAATATCGCTCAGGGAAATTTGAGAGAGAACCCAGAGGCGTGGAAAAGCAAAGAGCGGACCGACTCTCACGAGAGCCAGACAATCTTTTGATCAGAGTAAGAAAGACAATGTAAAAGCCTTGGGAAGCAAGAGATTGCTACCAGGCTCTTTATTCACATCTTGCATTATTATTTTGAATTTCAACTCTATATTTATACAATGGAAGTTCTTTATCTACATCTGTTCACTCTTTTGAAAGCATGCATGAGTAGCTAAACTAATCGAATGGGTTGAGAAGAACTAAGCTAACATGACCTAGGATCTTCATGGCATGCGATTATTTTGTTTTATGCTGTGCCCAACACCCCTTTAGAGCTACTTGAGAGAGAGTCTAAAGAGAGCTAGGTTAGATCTGCATAAGCAAGAGATAGGGACTTAGAGATAAGCTCTCTTTCCAACCTGCATCGCATGCACCCTAGAGATAGGTATGATATTATGTGGTCGCCTTATTTGTGTGTATGTCCTTTTGTCTTCGCATAAATAAGAATAGAGACTTATGTGTAGGTCCTATAGACTTATCGCATATATTGCATGCATTCTAGTATTAGAAGCCATAGCATTTTCGTCAAGAGATGGTTTTTTATTGTATGTGTGTTGCATGATCGTATAACATGAACGCATCCTAGGGAGTGTTAGCCGGATCCCTTCTCAACCCATTCACCGCATACTCATCGCATTTTCTTTATTATCAACTCTTTTTGAAACTCCGTCGCATTCGTTTATTTTATTACCACAAACAACAACACCAAACAACTATTTGATTTACTGGTTACCGCAAAGTCTTTTGAAAAATTATCACCACATACCATTTTCCCAAGTCCCTAAGTTCGACCCTGGACTTACCAGGATACTCAGTGGGGTTTATACTTGGATTCCACTGAGAAAACTTGTCGCTCAACGCAATTCCATCACCATATTTCATTCCATATTTTCACCTCATAAAATAACGCATCAAGTTTTTGGCTCCGTTGCCGAGGACTTTGGCAAATCAGTGTGCTAACGGTAATTTTTCTGATTTCTTTGCAGCTCTCAATCTCTGGCGAATTATGAACCAGAGATTGAGAGGATTTTCCAACGATGATTAAAAGACAACCGCCAACCACAAGACAAAACCCCAAGAATGGCGGAACAACCAGAAGAAAGGGCCGCAAACGCAAACAATATAATTGCCAACCCTATCCTTTTGGCGAATGACCACAATAGACCCATTCAGGACTATACGTTGCCCAACCTCTATGATTTCTCTCCAGGAATCATGAGGCCAGCGTTAGATGGATCGAGGTTTAAAATGAAGCCGGTAATATTTCAGATGATTCAGGCTGCTAGGCAGTTTGGAGGAAGGCGTGGCGAAGACTTGCACGCCCACCTCCGGAGCTTCATAGAAATCTGCAACACGTTTGTGTTCCTGAATATCTCTACCGAAGAAGTTCGACTAACTCTGTTTCCATTTTCTCTGTGTGATCAGGCAAGAAAATGGGCATATTCTCTCGAACCGGGGGAGATAACTTCGTGGGAACAAGTCGTCGAAAAGTTCATGAAGAAATATTTCCCACCAATCGAGAATGCCAGGAGAAGGAAATTTATAACAAATTTTGGACAAGAAACTGACGAATCGCTTAACTATGCTTGGGCGAGGTTCAAGAGGCTAGTAAGAGACTGTCCACATAACAACTTGCCAGACTGCTTGCATATGGAGATCTTTTATCAATGACTGAACCCTGCTTCGCAGACTGCTGCCAATGCGGCAGCAGCTGGTGGTCTGCTGGACAAAACATATGAGGATACCAAAAACATACTTGATCGCATTTCCAAAAATCACGAGGATTGGTAAGAAAGCGATAAAAGATTGAGAATAAAAGATAATGACGCAAACAACGGGCCATTGCATCCCTGCAGAGCCAGATGACTGCGATGATGAGCTTGATTCAAGGCATTGCAATTAGTAACACGAGAGCGAAGAAAGGGCAGGTCAACGCAATTGCTCAAATGACCGCAAGTTGTGTCATTTACAGAGATGCTCATTTGATGGAGGAATGCCTAGAAAATCTGTAGTCAGTGTGCTTCATAAAGAATAATCCCTATTCCATGATGTATAACCCCGGGTGGAGAATCCACCCAAATTTCGCGTGGAAAAATCAACAACAAAGCTTCCAACCAGTGGCGCAAATAGAAGGGCCACCCGGATTTTTCCCCCAAACCAATGGTCCAACGCATAGCCAAGCTAGCAGCTCACAAACACCGCAATCTTTGTCCTTAGAGAGCTTGTTGAAGCAATACATTGAGATGAACGAATTAGTGCTTCAGAATCAAGTAACATCCATTCAAAATCTCGAAATTCAGTTGGGAAAAATTGCGGGCGAGCTAAAAAATAGACTGCAAGAAGCGTTGCTGAGCTCAACTGAGCTTCCTCACAACGATAGGGGTACCGGGAAGGAACAATGCTTAGCAGTTTCCGTGCTAAGCAACAAAATGATGGTGGAAGTAAAGGAGGAGCCCATCGCGACCAACTTGAATGCGGTGACAACCGAGGACCCGTTGACTTATAATTCGAAAAAGCCTGAGAAGATGAACCTTGAAGTTGCATCCACCCTCAAGCCTCTAGAACATGAGACAGAAGAAGTCTAGCTACCACTAGCTCTGAAAAGATTGAAAGAGAAACAAATGATGAAGACAAGAACACAACAGTGGAAACAATGCAAAATACTATGATCCCACCTAAAATGTGCGACCCAGGAATCCTCACGATACCATGCTCCATCGGAGCGGTCTACAGTGGCCAAGCACTATGCAATCTTGGGGTGAGTATAAACGTAATACCGCTATCAATCTTCAAATAATTGAATATTTGCACACTCATGCCCATGACAGAGACTCTTCTACTTGCGGACAAATCCCGAATATATCCGGAAAGAGAGTTGAAAAATGCCGCAATCTCAATTGATAAATTTATTTTGCCGGCAGACTTCATAATTTTGAATTGTAAAGTGGACGAAGATGAACCCATCATATTGGGATGACCATTCCTCTCGACCGGTCACACCCAAATTGATATGTGCAAGAGGGAGTTTGTAATGAACATTAATGGGGAAAAGCTCTGGATTAAGGCAGTCAAGATTCCTCAGGACATAGAAAAGAAGAAAAAGCCATCGTGGACATTAAAAGACCAGTTTGGAATAAGTAGTTCCTGAGTCATTATGCGAATCAACCTCATCAAGGACACAAACTTTTTGAATATCCTTTTTCTACATCAATACTCCATGAAATCTCATCATCTTGTTATTATCTATTATCGCATATCTACTTTTAGTCCTTTCAACAAAAAAAAAAAAAAAAAAAAAAAGAAACAAACAATTGTGCTAAACGATTGCGGTGAAACGATTTCGTTAACTTTTTTTTTTTAATATTTGACCTTCTCGATGTTTTTCTTGCAAACGATCAAGGCAAACAATTGTAGAGGCACTACACGAAGATACGACTACTTTATTCCACCACCGCATTACAAAGAAAGAAGATCGCCGCAAAGTAGGATGCGTCAACAAAATAATGCGGGCGGTAGCGCAAATTTGGGGGTTGTATTTTCCTTCACTTTATTCCAAATTATGCATTATCGCATCGCATCTTAATTTTGAAAGTTTTATCACCTCATCCTCTTTGATTACTGCAATCATTTAACATTGATAAATTTAGTCAGCCGTCGCATGCTGTCTCTTTGCCAATTATGATTTCAATGATAAAATACATGCTTCTATTTTTTCGTATATACTAGAGCCAACTTAATTTTAGGACAGTCACCTCATGAAATATTTCTAAAAGTTAGTGGTGTGCTAGCTTCCTTTCAAACTGACTCTTTACGTAGCTTCCTAAGAACATCGCATGACTTCTTTCACTCTATTGGCAATGAGGACATTGCCGCATTTTAAATTTGAGGGTGAGGTATTTATTTTCGACCTTGCTATTTTTAGCTCTATGAAAAAGAAAAAAAAAAAAAAAGAGGAAAATTTTGAGAATAACAACTCCATTGTCAATGCAATGGGTAAACCCATGTTGATAAGAGTTAAGTTGTGAAGGGCACTTACCCGTAGTTGGATGTCCGCATGACACACGTGGGGCAAGCCAAAACGAAAGTAAGTCACCAAGATGAACGCATAAATAAATGACCGCAACTCTGCTGCCAAATAGGTAGGAGTTTAGTCTGAGAAAGAGCATCTTGCTCGTGGTTAGACTGCCGCATGACACACATAGAGGCAAGCCAGAATGAAGACGAGGCTCTTGAATCAGTGCAAGATTAGAAAAAAAAAATAATAATGTAAAAAATATATAAGGATAAAAATCATTTGACACCCTAGTAAAAATTTTTTTTTGAAATAAATCATACGATGTCATGGAATCCAGTAAAGTCATTTTGAAGGTTAAACTTGCGATCCCTAGGTTTTAGAAATATTTTAAGAAGAGTCTTGAATAAGAATTAAGGAAATTTTAGTGTATAGGATTTGAATGAAGTATCCTTGAGAAATCTAGAAAAGAGATTGCGGTCAACTTTCTAAAGAAAATCTTTAGCTTATGCTTGAGGACAAGCATTGTTTAAATTTGAGGATGTGATAACGGGCAGAAATGCACGTTATTACAGTGATAAGTTATTAAACAATGAAGGTTTGCGTTGATAAAATATGTTAGATTGCGTCCAAAAAGCATTAAGTTCATAACATTGTGGTCACATGTGTCCATCGAATAAAAACAGTTAACTTTTGTATTTTTATGCAGAATATGCATTGACGCAAAGCGAAAAGTGCGATCGCAAGAAATCAACGGTCGAGCGCAACATTACCGCAAGGCTTTGTGGTGATTTATGCTCGCTAACATCTGCTGAAGAAGGATTGCGGCATAGAGCCGCCACAACATGGTGGGCGCATCTAGGTGAAAGACATAATTAATCACGATGGGACAAAAAGCTGATAACGGCCGAGTCCGAAATAAGTTGACAAGCCGCTAACGATAACAAGTACACTGAGCTTTTCGGTGACAAATATTCGGCGCATCAGTCAGACAATTAAAGCCATCCCATCTGTGTAATCATAAGAGAGAAGCCACCTTTCACCCCAAAGCTCTATACATACCAAAGGCAACCTTCAGCAAAGAAGTTCGAACACTTAGAGAATTTTCCCTGAGAATAGCCTTGTTCTTAGTTTTTCTTTTATTTTAAGCCAGAGTGAGAGAAGGGAAGAGACGTCGGAAGATCGCTCAGGGCAACTCGAGAGAGAACCCGGAGGCCTGGATATGCAGAGAGCAGGCCGACTCTCGCGAGAGCGAGACTATTTTTTTATCAGAGTAGAAAAGACAGTGTAAAAGTCTTGGGAAGCAAGAGATTGCTACTAGGCTCTTTATTCTCATCTTGCATTGTTATTTTGTATTTCAACTCTATATTTATACAATGGAAGTTCTTTATCTACATCTGTTCACTCTCTTGAAAGCATGCATGAGTAGCTAAACTAATCGAATGGGTTGAGAAGAACTAAGCTAACATGACCTAGGATCTTCATCGCATGCGATTATCTTGTTTTATGTTGTGCCCAACACCCCTTTAGAGCTACTCGAGAGAGAGTCTAAAGAAAGAACCTAAGACTTGAGAGAGCTTGGTTAGAATCTAGACTCGAGAGAGCAAAATTAGATCTGCATAAGCAAGAGATAGAGACTTAGAGATAAGCTCTCTTGCCAACCTGCATCGCATGCACCCTAGAGATAGGTATGATATTATGTGGTCGCCTTATTTGTGTGTGTGTCCTTTTTTCATCGTATAAATAAGATTAGAGGCTTATGTGTAGGTCCTATAGACTTTTGCATATATCGCATGCATTCTAGTATTAGAAGCCGTAGCATCTGCGTCGAGAGATGGTTTGCTATTGTATGTGTGTTGCATGATCGCATAACATGAACGCATCCAAGGGAGTGTTAGCCGAATCCCTTCTCAACCCGTTCACCGCATACTTATCACATTTTTCATATTATCAACTCTTTTCAAAATTCCGCTGCATTCGTTTATTTTATTACCGCAAACAACACCACCAAACAACTATTTGATTTACCGTTTATCGCAAAATCTTTTGAAAAATTATCACTGCATACCGTTTTTCCAAGTCCCTGAGTTCGACCCTAAACTTACTAGGAAACTCAGTGGGGTTTATACTTGGAATCCACTGAGAAAACTTGTTGCTCAACGCAATTCCATCACCGCATTTCATTCTATATTTTCACCTCATAAAATAACGCATCATCTACTGACTGCAGTTAAGAACAGGCTAGCGACCCAATTCCAAATGAAAGATTTGGGAGAGGCTCAGTTTCTTCTGGTTATATAAATCTTTCGGTATCGTAAGAACAAAGTCCTAGCACTATCTCAGGCATCGTACATTGACAAGATGTTGCTCAAGTACTCGATGCAGGACTCCAAAAGGGGCCTACTACTGTTCAGGCATGGAGTCACTTTGTCTAAGGACATGTGTTCTAAGACGCCTCAAGAGGTTGAGGAAATGAAACGGGTTCCATATGCATCTGTCGTTGTCAGTTTGATGTACGCGATGCTCTATACTAGACTAGACATATGCTATGCTGTGGGCATAATCTGATCCCTTATGATTCTTCCAATGTCTAGAGGGATGCACTGCATAACGCAATAAATAGCCAGGATGCGTTCCTTTGATAATGTCTCATCATGCGTTGTAGGTATGATGCTATGTTTGATCAGGTAATACCACAAATTTACGTATGGAGTTAGATTCCTGGAAGCTAACATTTTTGACCCATTTCTCGATGTTTTCCATTTTCTTCCAGGTTTGGCTACTATCCTTAACGCATCTTCTAATTTAGTTGATGTAGGCTGCTCTAAGATGCGATTCCCCTCCGCGTCTGGGTGATGAACACTTCGTTTATTTTATCAGCTGAAAAGCGCACTAACACCTCTTCAACAAAAGCAGTGTTTTTTTCCATGTCGAATTCATTTGTAGAATGTGCGGACGAGGTTGGGCCAGATACGAGTGTGCCCAACGCAGAATTGGTTCCATCCTAATGCGTTGATTGTCTCAGTTTGTAGATTGACAGTGGGTGGCGTTCGGGGAAGAAGCCCTTTTCTACAAGTATGTCATTAAACTGTCGCTTTTTTCCCGAAGTCTTCTTAGGTAACGCCTCTGTTACCTTGCATTTCCCTGCCGCATACTCTTTTGCTTCCCTTGCCAGTTCTCTTAGTTCGTTCTCTAATTCCCTTTGGAGATCAGTCTTCCTTCGCCCTTGCCTTGCAGGCTCGTAGCTTTCCAATTCTTGCTCTAATGCATTGTGCCTTGAGCTGATTTCATGCGTTGCACCCTCAGGTCTGAATGCAGCTTGCTCTTCTTCTTCTTCCTCCAATATCAATCTTCTTTTCTTGATACTCTTTTTTTATTTTAAAGGCCCTTCATTCGCGTCAGATGAGCATGGTTGAGACACGTCAGGGCCAACTCTACCTTCTCTTTTTTCTTCCCTTTCTTCTTCTTCTAGTTCCTCTTCAAGCATCATTGCATACCGCTCCGCTTCGTCTAACTCAAGTGATGCGTTAGGTGGGTCTGATTGCATCACTTGTTCTTCCTCTTGGTCTTGATTGAGGGATGCCAAGATTGCACCAAAGACCTCTTGCTCGTTGAGTCGAGCCAGCTCTGCCAACTCTTCAAGATTTCGCTCTGACGCAGGACTGTCAGAGGGTGGTATGGGTGGAGTGAATGGAGGGGTGCCCTTTGGAGTGTGAGGCGTCCTAAAGGAAGATATGAGGATGAGTGAAGGAGATGGTTGGCTCGACGCATCCGATTCCACGGGATAGATGGTGGCCAAAGGTTCGATAGAGAGTGGAGGTGGTGGACACACTGCAGGTGACGGTGCGTTGTGGGTATAGGATGGGAGTGGGTTGTGCGTTGGACCCACCAAAGTGTTGTTAGGGATAATTGGTGGTAGGGTAGGCTTGAAGAAGGGTTTGAATACGATCGTAGATGACGAACGCGTCCTAGGTTTTGCTGGTGTCTTAGCCCTTGGCTTGGGGGTAGATTTGGGTTTTTTAGGGGTTTTAGGTTTAGGTTGATAGATCTTGGCCAGAGGGTTGACGATGGTTTTAGAGGTTTTAGCAAGGGTTTTCGTGGGGGCTGAGGATGGTTTTGAAACGGTTGCTGGGAAGAAGTAGAGCTGCCACGTGTGAGTTTCGTTTGGGCGAGGGCTGTGGTGGTTTGCCTAGGGCTTGAGGGGGTTGAAATCAATACAGAGGTAGAAGAGTAAGAGCTTACCGGAGAGTCATTGACAAAGCTAATGCTCTGATTCTGGCTATCTGAAGCGGACGACATGGTGGCCTGAGAAGCTCGAGCGTTGAGGAGGACAGAGGGGTTCGGCAAGCTTTTTCCTGTTTTTGTTTCAGAGGGTTTGAAGGCAAAATGAAGGAGAAGAAGAGGAAGAAGACGATTCGGATCATGGGGCCTTTTTATAGGCAGGGATGTGATCATGGCTGACGTCAGGCGGCGCCTGACGTCTGTAATAAATGTGAAGTTGAAGGATCGCCTCGGTTATCTAAATACTCGAGTGTTTTTGTGTTCTTGAGATGTGTTCTTTCAACTGGGCCATGCGTTAGACTTGCGTCTAACACGTCCGTTGTTTCAAATTCGATCATTCACAACCTTTAAAAGAAAAAAAAAACAAATAAGTTTCCAACTTTTGTAAAAGCAAAACAATCAATCTAAAAACATCCAAATAACTAAATCAACAAATTCATACACATCATAGAATACAAAATGCAAAAAGATAAGGGTGAGAGAAGCATCCCTGGAATATATAGCGTTGCAAACACAGGGATGCCTCGACGCGGGCCTCAACTGGCTTCACATAGCGCGAGAGAGTACTTCTGGCATTCCAATCCATCTTCAAAGTAAGGCTTAACTCTTTGGCCATTTACCTTGAACGCGTTGGTGCCATCTTCTCGTGTTATTTCCACAGTTCCATCTGGAAGGATAGATTTAATGATAAAAGGTCCGGACCACCTGGATTTAGCTTTCCTGGAAACAAACGCAGACGTGAATTGAACAATAAAACTTTTTGACCAACAACAAGTTCTTTCTTACTGATGCGTTGATCATGCCAACGCTTTGTCTTTTCCTTGTACAACTTGTTGTTTTCGTATGCTTTCAATCGCCATTCCTCGAGCTCGTTGAGCTGAAGTTGGTGTTGAACGCATGCGACATCTAAGTTCATGTTCAACTTCTTCACTGCCCAAAAAACCTTGTGCTCTACCTCTATAGGTAAATGACAGGCTTTTCTAAATACGAGAGAGTAAGAAGACATACCTAGAGTGCCTCATCCAGCCTCTGCGCCCAATCTTTCCGTGTTGCATTTTTGACCTTTTCCAAGATGGACTCGATTTCTCCATTTGATACTTCCGCTTGACCATTTGTTTGAGAGTGGTAGGCAGTGACAATCTTGTGCCTAACATTATATTTTTCAAGTAATTTAGAAATGATGCGATTAATAAAGTGCGTACCTTCGTCGCTTATCAGGGCTCTTGGTCTTCCATAGCGTGTAAAGATATTCCTGGTAAGAAACTTAGATACAGTGGACGCGTCATTCCTGGTACAGACCACTGCTTCTACCCACTTAGATACATAATCTACTGCTAACAGTATGTACTATTGGCCACAGGATAGGGCAAAAGGTCCCATGAAATCTATGCCCCAAACATCAAACAGCTCAACTTCGAGAATATTATTCAAAGGCATTGCATCCCTTGAGGAAATATTCTCGGTGTGTTGGCAGGGGTCACATTTTCGAACAAACTCCCTTGCGTCTTTAAAGAGGGTGGGCCAAAAGTATCCGTTTTGAATGACCTTCATTGCAGTTCTTTGCCCAGCAAAATGACCTTTGTAAGGAGAGTTATGACACTCGGCCAAGATGCCTCCTTCTCCGGAATAAATCGATGCAGTAGAGAGTCAGGGCCTTGTTTGTATAGAAACGGTTCATCCCAAAAATAAAACTTGCTGTCATGAATTCACCGTTTCTTCTGCTGAGAGTTGAAGTTCCCAGGGAATTGCTTGGTGATTAAATAATCGACTATATTCCCATACCAAGGTTCCCTGCCTTCAACTCTAAACAGGCTTTCATCAGGAAATGCGTCCTTAATTTCACTTTCTTGGGCTTGCATTTCTTGATTCTCTAGCCTGGACATGTGGTCAGCCACCTGATTTTCTGTTCCCTTTCTGTCCTGGATATCAATGTCAAACTCTTGTAGTAGCAGCACCCATCATATCAATCTTGGTTTTGAATCCTTTTTGCTCATCAGGAATTTAATGACTGAGTGGTCGGTGTATATGGTGGCTGACGCACCAACTAAATAAGATCGAAATTTTTCAATACCAAACACCACAGCCAACATCTCTTTTTCAGTAGTGGTATTATGTTCCTGAGAGTCATTAGTGTTTTGGACACATAGAAGATGGGATGTATCAAGTTACCCTTCTTCTACCCTAACATAGTTTCTATTGCCACATCACTCACGTCGCACATAAGAATAAAGCGCTGCGTCCAGTCCGGTGCTATCAGTACTAGGGTTGTCGTCAACGCATACTTCAACATCTCAAATGCGTCAGTGCAGTCTTCTTAAAGTCATAGGGCCGGTTCGCCTCTAGTAATACGCTCAGAGGTCGCGTAATCTGAGAGAATCCTCTAACGAGCTGTTTGTAGAAACCAACATGCCCTAGAAAACTTCGTAATGTTTTAACATTTGCTGGTGGTGGAAGTTTTTCTATGACATCAATTTTGGCTTCATCCACTTCCAAGCCAGCCTTAGATACTTTGTGACCCAAGACAATTCCTTCAGTCACCATGAAGTGAAATTTCTCCCAATTTAGTACCAAGTTTGTCTCCTCACATCGAGCAAGGACGACCTCCAAATTACTAGGCATGATTGGTATGAGTCTTCAAAGACTGAAAAATCGTCCATGAAGACTTCAATGGTCTTTTCCAAGAAGTCAGAGAAGATGGCCATCATACATCGTTGAAATGTCCTCGATGCGTTGCACAGCCCAAAGGGCATGCGTTTGAATGCAAATGTGCCGCATGCGTCTGAATGCAAATGTTCCAAAGGGACAAGTAAACGTGGTCTTCTCCTGATCTTTCGGATCTATCAAAATCTGGTTGTAACAAGAATAACATTCGAGAAAGCAATAGAATTATTTACCTATAAGACTGTCAAGCATTTAATCGATGAAAGGAAGGGGGAAGTGGTCTTTTTTAGTTGCTGCGTTGAGCTTCCGGTAATCCATATAGATGCGCCATCCCATGATAGTTCTCGAGGGTATGAGTTCGTTATTACCGTTGACTATCACTGTCGTTCTACCTTTCTTGAGAACGCATTGCACTGGACTTACCCAACTGCTGTCGGATATCGAATAAATAACTCACGCGTCCAAGCATTTTAAAATCTCCTTCTTGACTACTTCTTTAATTATGGGGTTCAACCTTCTTTTAGGCTCGATTGACCTCGACTTCCCTTCTTCCAACCTAATCTTGTGCATGCAATAAGATGGACTTATCCCACGGATGTCTACAAGCGTCCAACCTATTGCACGCTTGTGCTTCTTCAGCATAAGCAAGAGAGATTTCTCATTAGGCTCTGTAAGATTTCGTAAATGATCATAGGTAAAGTGTTGTTGGTTCCAAGGAATGCATATTTCAAGTGTCCAGATAACTATTTCAACTCGAGTTCTGGTGGTTCTTCAAGCGATGGATACGTTGGTTTTATCTGCCGCTCACTCAGACTTGGCGGCTCTGATTCCTTTAGGGTCTCCTCCAACGCGAGGACCTCATATACATGTGTCTCTTCTTCAGGCAACTCAATACTGTTTAGTTGACAATCTTCACTGTCTGGGAACTTTAATGCGTTGAGCACATTAAACTTTACCTTTTCATTATCCACACGCATAGTTAATTCACCTTTATGCACGTCAATTAAAACTTTCCCAGTAGCTAAGAAGGGGCGTCCAAGGATAATTAGTACCTCCCAATCTGCTTCATAATCCAAGATAATAAAGTCTGCTGGGAATATGAGATTGTCAACCTTCACCAAAATGTCTTCAATCTTCCCTTCTTTGTATTTAATTGTTCTGTCAACGAGTTGAAGGGTGACGAAGTAGGTTGTGCTTCGCCAATCCCCAATTTCTTAGAAATTGAAAATGACATGAGATTAATGCTGGCTTCTAGATCGCATAACGCCTGACCCATATCCAATCCTCCTATCGAACAAGGAACTGTGAAGCTCCCAGGGTTCTTCTGCTTCTTTGGTAGATTGTTGCTTACTAACGCGTTACATTCTTGCGTTAGTGCTATTACTTCCTTCTCACTGACTTTTCTCTTCTTTGTCAAAATTTCCTTAAAAAATTTTACATATGTTGGTATCTGCTCCAAAGCCTCCATAAGTGGAATGTTGATGTGCAGCTGCTTTAGAAGCTCAAGAAAGCGCTTGAATTGATGTTCATCATTCTTCTTCATTAGATGCCTAGGGAATGGTGCATTTAGCAACACTTCAGGCTTTCCCGCGTTAGACGTTTTGATTTCTAAATAGCTTATAGTCTTGGGCATTCTTTCTTCCTGATCCGTTGAACGCGTAATGCGTTCTTTCGAAGGATTTCTATTTCTTGGATTCCCTCTTCTTTCTTCAAAAGCTCTTCCACTCCACAACGTCATCGTGTGACATTACTTCTTCCCATTATTGTTCCCAGGTGTTTCCGTATTGCTAGGTAGAACTCCAGGCTGCCTGTTTTTCAACTCACTTGCTATCTGCCCTACCTGGATCTCCAGGTTTCTAATAGATGACGCCTGACTTTTCAGCAACGCGTCGTTCTGGGCTATGTATTCCTTCAATAGGTTCTCAAGCGGAGATCCTGAGCTCGACGCCTGTCCTCCTCTATTGAAGGGCTGTTGATGCTGCTGATGTGTTTGTTGAAATACAAGCGGTAGTCCACTCATTTGCTGATGGTTCGCCCCTAGGTGGTGCTTCTGCTGATTTCTTCCAGTCCAAGAAAAATTTGGATGGTTTCTTTATCAAGGGTTATATGTATTAGAGAACGGGTTGTTTTTTATGAAGCATACTGACTGAGGTTTTGTGGACACTCAACATAGGAGTGAAGATCTCCGCAGCCTACACAGCTAACCATGGGTTGCCCAAACGCCTCTACTTGGTTCACCTTCTGCTGGTTTGATGCGTTTCCCAGCGTTATGTTCTGCGGAAGGCTGGTCATCGTAGCCACTTGAGCAGAAAGTGTGGCTATTGCGTTGGCATCAACAGAATTAACATTCTGAGATTTTTTTCTCATGTCATTTCTTCCATCATGTGTATCATCCACCCTTTCCATATTGTGTTTAGCAATGCAGTCTAGTATCTCTTTAGCCTCAGTATAGGATTTGTCCATAAGTCCACCAGCCACTGCTGCGTCTGCTACCATTTGTGATGCTCTATTTAGTCCTCCATAAAACGTCTCCATTTGAATAGTCAGTGGTAGTCTGTGGTTCGGGCAATTCTGACCAAGCCCTTAAAACGCTCCCATGCAGTGCTTAAGGTCTTAGCATCTTCTTGTTCAAAGTTCATAATTTCTCGATGCCTCCTCGCGTTGGTGGTAGGTGGGAAGTATTTTTACATGAACTTTTCCATCAACTTCTCCCAAGTGGTGATTTCACCAAGCTCCAGTGAACTCACCCATTGATTTGCGTCATCACCTAAAGAATAGGGAAACAACGACAACCTGATCGCCTCTGGTGATTCCAAAAATCACAAATGAATTACTCGTTTCCAGGAAACGCTTCATATGAGCGTGAGGATCTTCACCACGACCACCCCCAAATTGTCCAGCAATCTAGAGCATTTGAAGCATAACAGATTTCATTTCGAACCTGGTTCCATCCAGCATTGGGTATATGATTCTTGGAGAGAAATCATACAGTACAGAGGATGCGTATTCCCTCATGGGACGCGTGCTGCTATTCGCCATCAGGATCGGATTCTGTGCAGCATGAGCTAGTTACTGATTTGGTTGTTCTTCCACCTTTGCTCGTTGCCTGTTCTGTTGTCTGAGTAATTGCTGCCTCAACATTCGTCGACGGTTGGATCGATTTCTACGCTGGAAGGTCCTTTCAATCTCTGGGTCGTGTCTGAATTCAGGAGTGCTCTCCCTATACATAAACGTTCACAAGCTTAGGCGTAGCTTATAATACTCCCTCAACTGAATTGTTCCTAGAACAGATACAAACGAAATTCTGGTTAGTTCTTGTTTCTGAATCCCCGGCAACGGCGCCAAAAACTTGTTCGTTGCTATCGTGAGATGCGCTAGGAGTGTATTGTATAAAATAAATTAGAGAAATAAGTTCTAAGTATAAGTGATGCGTTTATGCTTTTATGCATTTAAGTATTGTAATGCGTTGGGGTGTTAGTAATACGCACAGAACGCACACAACTCCTTCTAATGACGTTCAAGTTTTCCTAAACCAGACCCAAGTATAAATCTAATTTAGGTTCCTAATAAGTTCAGGGTCGATCTCAGGGATTCAGTTTAACCAAACGCAAACTTTGCGTTGTATCTACTATAAGGGTTTTCCTAAATGAATGTGAGTAATGTATTATTTACGCTAACATGCTGTGCCTGTGCAAGAAGATACAAAAGAGTTGAGTGGTAATGATGGCTCATGTAAAAATGGAATTTAAGATAGGTGGACGCGTTGGCCTAAGATGAATGTACACAACTAAGATGTGATGTAGATGAGGTGGGATGGATTGCTTATCTTTTTGTTTATGCATTAGACCTTATTTAACACTTCTCAATGCGAATAATATACAAAACCTATCTCTAGGATGCATGCATCTAACACAGAATGCAAGAAACACTAGTAAGTCTATCTCTAGCTGTACTAGGCATTCTACTTAATGCAACTTACATATTCTTTCGAACAATCTAAGTGAGAGATGCTTTTACCAAGTTGTCAAGTTGGCTTGAGCGTTAGGATAAAATTGTGCATAAAGTATTAATGCATTCAACATAAACAAGAGATAAACAATATTAAGTATGATGGATCAAATGTGTGAATTTGATAAAGAAACAAGGAGTCTTTACAAAAACAATATTCAATCGAATGGAGTGAAAGCGATAAATAAGAAGGAAACTGAGTCAAGCCAAAGAATACAATCTCTTATAGTTCTTTGGCTCAATCTCGTTGTGTACAATCACTTGTATAGGCAGTGGACAGTGTATCTTTCTCAAGAGTAGCTTCCTCCGCTCCCTGACCGGCAGTGGTGGTGGTTCTCAACTCTTTTGATCGTCTCACACCACGACACGAATTCTACAGAACTAAGACTATAACTACAATTTACAGAGAGTAAGGATCTTGAAAATGTCTGAACATGTTAACTCTGGAGGGGCTTCATCTATTTATAGGCATTGGTCACGTCCACTTGGTGAATGGGCAGCATTAAAGTCCATGCCCTGGTTAGCCGCCTGACTCTCAGAAGCTTTTGAGATGCCGCCTACTGCTTGGAAGCTTTTTAGACGTCGCCTACTACAGGTGCCCATACTTGCAAGTGGTGATGTGACACAATCAGCCTGGACCAATGAATCTTCTCTACGTTGAACTCCCTCCGACGGATGGCCCATGTGTTAGAGCATTTCCTGTGGCACTTGTCTAATGCGTTAATGTCAATCCTTGCAGTGAAATCCTACAATACAATGCGTTAGTGCCGTGATATTTAGTAATAAAACTTCTTTTGCATGAAGTTGCTGATGTTTGAATAAATCCATGCGTTTCTACTAAAAATGAGGAGAGTTTATCATTAAAAACCTTAATTGTTCCAACTTAAGAGCAAGAATAACTTGTATTTCTACAAGTTATCAGGCATCCTATACAAAGAGTTTGTATAAGACCTAACCACGAAGTGTTAATGTTTCGTTATATAACGCCGTTCATGACAGAGACTTCATTTCACTAGGATGACCATAGGTAACATGACCTTAATCCTGAGTTAGTTGGGAACACCTGCCATTGAGGGCAATCCTTTGATTTGCTTGGGTGCAAGTGGCTAGGCCATTGACTCAAACCTACCACTTTGGGGATTCGTCTGATTTGGGAGCTGGGAACTCAGCTACACAAGATGGAATTCACTCCTTCCCCAAAGCAGAGGTAAGTAGATAGATAGCTCCCTTAAAGGCTGATTCCAGGGCTTGAATGATGTGGCGTTACACACCTTCTCATGGCTCGATAGATGTTCACATAGTTGGATTATGTTGTATTGTTCATTAGAGGGATCAGTGGAACTTAAGAAGTGAGATGTAACAACAGGGGCAAAACGGTAAATTAGCCCAAATGTACTTACGAGTATCTGTGAAGGGTTATCGTACTCATGATTGGTTATATCCGATGGACATAGAAATATATTTGTGGTTTGAAGAGTTCAGCTGTCGGTTTTTAGTGGAATGCCGATAGTTAACGAATGGTGGATCTCGTGGCTAAAAACTTTAGTCAGCTATTCACGTACCATTGGAGCTTTGAGCCATAGATTCATAAGGTCTCCTTGGTAGCTTGGATACAAGTTGAGAATCAGTTTTTGGGTCAGTTTGAAATATTCAAATTGACAAGAGGGTATTCAATTATAAATGATATAATTGGACTGGTTAACTATATATGATATGATTGACTAAAGATATGAGATGCATTATTTTGGGAGAAATTAGATATAAGTATGATTTATATCAAGTAGAGGAGAAAACACTATAGTTGATATATGATATCAAACTATAGGTTAAGTATATAATATATTTATATTCATTATTTTATTAATTGGGCGTTTATGAGATAATTGACCGAAGTTTTCTTCAAATTTGTGTGAAAGTGGGAAGTTTAATTCAGTTTTAGTAACTGAAGAATAAAATGAAAATAGTTTTCATTTTGCAAAAGACATGCTAAATTGCTCACGGTGTGAAAGTCTTGTATCGCTTAGTGTTGAGAGCCTATACAATAGCGCCCGCCTACTAAATGATCGCAGACCCGCACTTTTCTAAGTGATCGCTTGCGATTTCTTAGACGATCGCTTACCTTTCAAAGATGATCGCTTAATGCCTTTGCGTAACTAAACGACCACTTACCTTTTACCTAAACGATCGCTTAGCAATTACCACACGATTGTGTACAACGACCTAGACGATCAAGCACCCGACTATACGATAGTCTTCCCTTTCTCCCACTTGCTTGTTCAGAGTAACGATAACCTTTCCTCCTCCCCTATACCAATTCCATCAAAGTCCACCATTTGGATTCTCACTCCGAGAATACTGAAGGCTTCGAGTGGTGATATCGTCCCCATTCGCTGTTGTTTGTGCGCTACTATTCGTGTAGACGATCGTGGTGTTGCTATGTGATTGCGAGAGGAGTTCGTTCACGGTGAGACCGAGATTTCTGAAGAAAGTCTCTCAGTCTCTTGTATTTTATCTTTTAAAGCATGCCAGTAATTTAGTGTTTTTCAATGCATATCTGTATGTTAGAATGTATGTGTGGAAATTCTGTCACAATTAATTGGAAAGATCTGCTTCTGCTCATAGGTACTCTTGTATAAGAGTTCCTTCAACAACAACTAAGACAACAACAAATGGCAGATGATCAACTAAACCAAAACTTAGCACAGTAATTAGCCAACGCTATCTCAAATCCAATCCTGATGGCGAACAACAGTATGCGTCCAATGTGAGAGTATGCCTCACTGGTGCTATATGGCTTCTCGCCAAGGATCATATACCCAACACCAGATGGAAGGAGATTTGAGATGAAGTCTGTAATGCTCCAAATTCTTCAAACTATATGTTAGTTTGGAGGTGCCCGTAGTGTAGATCCACATGCCCACATAAAATTCTTCCTAGAAACGTGCAATTCGTTTGTGATTCCTGGAATCACACCAAAAGCCATCAGACTCTCTTTATTCTTCTATTCTCTCCGCGATGATGCAAAGCATTGGGCAAGTTCCTTGGTACCTGTCGAGATAAAAACATGGGAGAAATTAGTGGAGAATTCATGCAGAAGTACTTCCCTCCAACTACTAACGGAATGAGAAGTAGAGAAATTATGAACTTCAAACAAGGAGAGTTTGAAACATTAAGTGCCACATGGGAAAGCTTTAAGGGATTAGTCAAGAACTGTCCTAACCACAGACTACCTTCAATTGTTCAAATGGAAAACTTTTATGAGGGGTTGAATCGAGCTTCTCAAATGGCAGCTAATGCAGCCACAACTGGCGGCATAATGGATAAGTCCTACAATGAAGCTAAAGAAATACTAGATCGCATCGCCAAACACAATATGGAATGGGTTGGCGATACTTACGATGCCAGAACAGACAGTAGGAGGCGTTCTTAGAGTGTGAACAATGTTGATTCAAATGCAATAGCCACACTCTTTGCATTGGTGGCTGCCATGACAAACCTTTTGCAAACTTTTATCATTAGGAAATGCAGCTCGTATTCAAAAGGTGAATAAAGTGGATGCATTCGTACAACCTATGGTTAGCTGTGTGGGCTGTGGAGAACCTCACTCCTATAATGACTGCCCGCAGAATCCGCAATCAGTCTATTTTATCAAGAACAACCCATTCTTGAACACTTGCAACTCTAGATAGAGAAACCATCCAAATTTTTCTTGGGGAGGTCACCAGCAGGAACTACATCATCCGGGGGCAAACCAACAGCAAAGTCAGGGACCATCGCCTGGATTCAAGTCATCATAATAACTTCAGCATCAATCCTTCAGAAGAGGTGGTCAGGCATCGAGTTTAACTTCTCTGCTTGAAAATCTCCTGAAGGAGTACATGGCCAAGAATGACGCATTGTTGAAGAGCCAGGCGTCATCTATCAGGAACTTGGAGATGCAAGTGGGATAGATTGCTAGTGAACTGAAGAATTGGCCGCAAGGAGTGCTGCCTAGCAATATGGAAACCCCTAGAAGTAATAATGGGAAGGAGCATTTTCATGCGGTTACATTGTGAAGTGGTAGACCTCTAGTAGAGAAGAAGATGAACCTAGGAAATAACAATCCTTCAGCAGATGAGCACACAACGAACACTAGGCATTTGAAGATCGAGAAGAAAGATACAAGTCATTCCAAACCGAGCACGTCCAACGCAAGGTCGCTTGCGATGCAGCTGAATGCACCATTTTCAAGACGCCTGCAAAAGAAGAATGATGAACAGCAATTCAAGCATTTCCTTGAGATCTTAAGGCAATTGCACATTAATATTTCTCTTATCGAAGCCTTGGAGCAAATACCAAAGTATGTGAAATTTCTGAAGGATGTTCTAACAAAGAAGAGAAAAGTCGGTGAGTTAGAAGTCGTGGCGCTGACGCAGGAATGCAATGCGTTGATCAATAACAAAATTCCTAAGAAGCATAAATATTTGGGAAGCTTTACAGTCCCTTGTTCAATTAGAGGGATAAATGTATATAATACTTTGTGCGACCTGGAGCTAGCATTAACCTCATGCCCCTTTCAGATTTCAAAAAGCTAGGAATTTGTGAAGTGCAACCCACTTCTGTGATGTTCAGCTCACTGACAGGACAATCACATACCCAGAAGGAAAGATTGAAGACGTTTTGGTGAAGGTTGACAAGTTTATATTCCGAGCAGATTTTATTATCTTGGATTATGAAGCAGATCGGGATGTTTGAATAAATGTTCAAATTAAACTATTTAATATGAGAGTATTGATATTTGAATAAGATTCAAATATTAATTTAATATGAATTGGTTTTATATTTAAACTATAATTTAAAATTAATGTAAATTGGGATTCATATTAAAATTATAGGTTCAAAGAGATTATGTACATTAGAATATGATTTATATATACTTTAATTAAATATATGATATTTAATTGAATTAATTAAATTTGATTTAGTTAAATAATTAAATCTAATTTGTCTAAATTAATTTTAAAAAATAACTCTCTCACATTACAGAGAAGTGGATTAGTGTGGTGGAGGAAGTTACAATTCTCCTCACATATGAAATATGCAGATGAGTCTATATTTGAAAGGTTGAGCAATATAGAAGGTTTCTCTAAAAAAAAAACTCACCTATCTCTCTTACTCTCTTGCTCTCACACTGACAGAGAAAAAGTTCTCTAACAAAAATTACATCCCTTTCCTTGACTTCCATAAAGAATCCCACCATCCTCCTTGTCCAAAAAGAATAGCAGAGAAGATCAGTGGTCGTGTCTCCTTTTGATTGTGCGGCCTTTTTTCCAAAACTGGGAGAAGACATGTAAAAAAGGTTCTTCAAATGTAATTTCTACTCTTCCCCCTTAGTAATTCTGTCACTGAACAGATTTGAATCCCGTTAGAAGCATGTGATCGTGTTATTTGATTTTTTGTGATGTTATACTAAAAATACAAATAATTATGAAAAGGTTAAGCAACATACCTTTGCCAATCCACAATTGCAGCAAAATCTTCTCTTGAAACTGGTTGTCTCCTTCTTGAATTCTTCTAATTCCACGAGATCTTCCTTGCTATGACTTTGGAAGGATTCGGTTTGTGAGAACCCTTCTTGAAGGAATAGAGGGAATGTGGAGACGAATTTTCTTAAAACTTTTCTAAGAAAATTGGGAGAATTTTTGGAGGGAGAGTTTTAGAGAATTGTATAGATTATTCTTGTAGAGAGAGAGTGGGCATGTAAAGTGTGTTCAAGAGTGTTGCTTTCTAAATACGTCAATCGTGAACTACACTATGATATATATGTGATGTTATATTGTGCGCTCAACTGTAGTCAATCATGCGCTAATCACAATCTTTCTTATTCTCTTGCCAAGTATAACAAGATAACAAGTTTCTCGGACTGACTCAAGATCGAACATGGGAATTTTTACTAAGAATGCTAGAGAAATGAGCAAATGTGGTGAAATTAATATTGTAGTGGAATTGAAATCTTGTAATTAACTAAGTTATTCAATGTAAGCATCTAAACTAGTAGAGACTACTTTGAAATTGATTCTGAGAAAACTTATGTAACACAGCAGCCTTAATCCATGAGAAATAGATGGAGAAACCAAGGTTTGGGGGAGATCAATGCTACATCCCTAAGCTTTAAATTAAAAGTTAATCCTAGCTTGTAACTTCTGTTCATCGCACACCTCTTGGTGGCTAATCACATTAATCATATTTCTATGGTGCATGAATGTTGTTGCCTTGAACGCATGGTTATTTCTATCTCTAGAAACACTTCTTACTTTATTTAATGAGATCCACAACTACTTACCTTCTCGGGCAGTTAGTTATAGCTACTTGACTTGATGAGTGATCATAGACAAGCATTTAAATAGTCATACATTAAGCAAACAGGGTAACTTTTACATATTTAGCTTAGTTCATGGCCTTAACTTTCCCCCTCACCCCGTGAAGACTAGTTACTCATAATAAACGAGAAAGTGAAGGCAAAGATGGAGAAGATGATGAAAATAGCCATGACAATATTAAGATAAAGATATAGTCGTTGTCTACAAAATGAATAATCTCTTAGAAAAAATGTAATACAACAACAAATAGTAGTAAAGAAGTAAAGGGAAGGGCAGTTGTCAGCAATTTCTTGCTTCCAAACAATGGATGTCAAGGCTGGTGGTGATAGGGTGGTTGTATGAATGGAGAAGGCCCTCTCAAACTCTTGCTCCAATGAAGCTCCGTTGATGAATCAGAATGAAGTCTGAAAGATGGAAGTTCTATCGTCAAAATCTCTAGGTCCCTCCATTTCCCTCCTCATGGGCATCAAGGCTCTATTTATAGAGTCGGACGTTGACAATTGTTGGGATTCCTGCTTTGATTAGTCATCATCATCTTACGCAGTAGGTGAAGATGTCAGCACTACAATCATGGTCAACATTCTAGATGCTTGACAAAAAATCTGCTGGTATAGGCTCAGAGATCTCGAGGCATGCGATCAACTATTTGCTCTAGAAGATCAAAACATGCGATCAATCTTGCGGTCAACTGCAAAATAGACACTTTGGCGCAATATAACTTATGATATGCAGTTAGCAGGTTTTTTTAATGCACTTCAGTGCAAGTTTAATATTCATCATGAATCCCTAATAGAATCAACTCATATTCTTCTTATCTACCCTCATTATTCTAAGTAAAAAACTACAACAACTTGTATTTCTACAAGTTATTAGAAAACTCCTAAGGGCACTATTTATAGAACTCTATGAGTTACTCCTAATTCTATTGGGATAACCATTTGCAGAGATTTTTAAATTTAAATATTTGATAATATCTTAATAAAATATTTACTCAAATAATGTCTCATATTAAATGGTTTAAAATATTTAAATCATATTTAAATATTTATTTCCTGCAGAATCTTTAATTTGAATCTTATTCAAATTAAACAATTAATTATTTGAATCCCATCCAAATTAATTAATTAATTCTCTCTCCATTTATTTAATTCAAATCTTATTTTAAATTAAATAACTTAATTATATGGATCTCATCCAAATAATTTAATTATTTGAATCATATTCAAATAAATAAATTCTTCCATTATCTATTTAATTTGAATCTCATTCAAATTAAATAATTAATTATTTGAATCCAATTCAAATTAGTTAATTAATTCTCCTTCCATTTATTTAATTCAAATCTTATTTAAATTAAATAACTTAATTATATGGATCTCATCTAAATAATTTAATTATTTGAATCATATTAAAATAAATAAATTCTCTCATTATCTATTTAATTTGAATCTTTATTTATTTATATGGATATTATCCAAATAAATAATTAACTATTTCAATCATATTCTAATAAATTAATTCTCTACATTATAAAGTTATAATCTGAATCTCATTCAAATAAACTTTATAACAAATCATGTAATTAATTATATCAAATACATTTAATATTTTCTCTCATAAAACTTGAACATTTTAAATTTTCTTTCAACATAGTTGATCCTTGTTGGTTCGATGTGAGCAAGCAAGGCGACCTTATGGACCTACAAATTATAAGCTTTAATGATCCAAGATTAATTAATTAAACTCTTAAACTAAATTAACCTTCATTCATTAACTACTGAAAAAACCACTATAGACCAATAGTTGAACTTTTATGCATTGTAATACAAGTTATGTTCATGGATATAATCATTATAAGTAAGTCGATTCTGCACGAGTTGTTCATAAATACAGCTGAGTTAAATATCTATTTTACCCTTGTAATTACCTATTTTTCTTAAATACCACTAATTTCTCTGGTAAACAATCTGTTTATGGTCCAACCATAAACTAAGTCTCTCTCAGGCTAGTGAAAGAGTGGGGTCTTTTGTTCAATACCCGAAATCAATACTTAAGGGAAATAATAATCTACTTACCGTTATGCGAGAAGGAGTGAATTCCATTTTATGTAGTTATGTTCCCAACTCCCCATTTAGTCAAGTCCTTAAAATAGTAGGCTTATTGAGACGACAACACTGTGTTAATCAAAGGACCGACCTCATAAATAAGAGTTTATAAATAACTTAGGATTCAGATCGAGTCGCATATGACCATCCTATGAAATATTAATCTCATTATTTAGTGGATTTAAAAAGAGAGATTAATTATTTCATAGTTCGGTCTTATTGAAACCCTTTGTATAAGATACCTCCACTCACATGTCTCCACATGAACGGTTTGGATCTTGTAATTATTACAAAGTGGGTCGTATCCATAGTGTCACCAAAATAAGACACCCAACCTTATCCATATACTATAGACCTTTAGGTTATTTCTTGAACATAATCTACCTTGTATGTCAACTACATACTATTTAAGATTACATATAATAACCTTGGATTTTTTCGGTTAATGAATAAATTAATATTGCATAATTAATAATTAAATTAATCAACTAATAAATTATGAGGCTTTAGGCATAAATCCAAATCGTCACACCATGCTTAACTTCATAATTGTATTTTGTTCTGTAAAATCTTTATGTAGAAAAATTGGGCAAAAGCGATTAAATGCTTCTACTATGAAATTTAATCTATTCAATTTGTATTTGAGCCTAATTTTTTCTTTCACTTCCTGATATGAAATTTTACAGAAAACTTTGGTGGGTTCTTTTATGCATATGATGTATGAAATTGATTTGCTCAATAGATGTTCTAAGTATTGGCAATTAGATTTCATAATTTTTCATTGATAAGATCGATGTATGATGTTTTGGACATTTTAAACCTGTTATCGAGTCTATAAGTCCAAATCGATTGATTGTAAGAGTTGCAGGGAAGATTGACTGAAAATATATATGGAATTGCAAAGACCAATAGCTGAATTTTTGCTCTCTGTGAAGTAACATCGCGATGTTGTATCTTAGCATCACAATGTTGCGCCATAGCATCACGATACCTCTATGTGGATGGTCATAGTGTTGCAGTGCTATGGCACAGTCCTACAATGCCAGGGACCAAATGGCCTGAAGCGTCGCGATGCTCTCCCAAAGAGTCATGATGCTCCGAGAAGTGTGCCCTGATCGTGCTCGAGTGTAAGCATCTAATCGTGGAAGTCTTTTTTGTAATTAACTGTTTATTTAATTTATTTATAATTAAATTAATATAAATTAATTATATTAATTTAATATTTTTATTAGGGTGTCAATATTTGGTCTATTAATGATTTATTATATAGTTTTAATGTGCATGCTATGTATGTTTAATTTTGTTGTTTATATGTAACATATTGTATGCTATATAGATTTAAAATCCCACCATATGTTAAAGCATAATCATGCATCATATTTAAATATAATTGTTACATTTAAAGTTTAGATTATTTCCTAAAGTATATACATGCTTGATATATCTTATATAATATGCATGATTATAATATAATTGTTATGCTATATAATCTAATGTATGATGAAAGCATGTATACTATATAATTTTTATTTTTATTAATATTTATATAAGTGTTATATTATGATGGTTGATAAAAATAAATGATGTATGAAGCATGACATTAAATAGTTTAAATATAATTATTGTATTAGTAATGTCACTAGATGCATGTTATAGGTTCTAATTTCATTAAAATATAATTTTATATATTTAATCATTTAAAAATTTAAACCTATAATAAAGAATTGCATGCAAACATAGAGTTTTAATTAATGTTTTTAAAGAGTTTAAAAATTGGAAATTAAAACTTTGTGATAAAAATATTTCTAATAAGATTAGAAATAAGTTAATCTTTTATTTGTTTTTAATAGAATTAAATGAGTTGATAAAAGTTTAAATTTATAAAATATTGACTATAAGGGACCTTTATCTAAAAAAGGTTCTGCCTAGAATTGGAATATTTAAACTGAAGAAAATGAAATAACCCTACTTTGAAGCTGACCTTAAAGGTGAATTAATCAACATTTTATAAACATGCAATAACTTATTAAAGTTGATTAAAATGTTTAATAAACAATAATCATATGTTGTTAAACTATCCAATTTAAGCGTCATATTGGACAAATAAACATCACTTAGATAAATGATTTAGCCTAAATTTACCTAAGTAATGAACCCTAATTTATAAAACACTTAGTGGAAAAAAATTTATATGATATATCTTTTTTTTTTCTCACATTCTTCGAAAAAATTCACACCGTGAGATCCATACTAGGCCTCGTTGTGCCCTGGACACACCTTCCCTTCGAAAGGTGTTTGTATGAGTCAATATCAAGTGAATGGAGAGAATATTTATAGTGAGTGGGAGAAGAATATGTGTCAACATTCCTATGGTCTCCTTCATTAGTTTACAAATTGAAATTTCATACTCGGCCTTGTGGTGCCCTAAGCGCACCCTCCCTTCGGAAGGTATTTGTATGCAGTTAATATCAGGGAAAACTTTAGAAGTGGATAAGGTCGGCTTAGTTTTTGCATCAATATGGTCTTTTCCTTCGATAGACTTATTTGGCAGAACTCTGGGATATAAAAGTGAGGGTCACACTTACAAGAATTTATTAAATAAGTTAATGTTTTCTTGACCAAAATAATGGTAACTAAACACTATAGGAATAAGAGTTGTTTTGGTGTATTATTTGATTGAGAATGCCTCAATTCAGTGAAGGAATATCTGAATACTATTCGATAGCTTTTAGTTCTAAAATATTGAAGTATCATTGCAATCTAAAACGAGTTTAAAGGTTTTCGTTATTATGTTTGCTAAACTAGATTGGGGTTTAAAGAGTTATACAATTTTTTTTAACATAGATTAGAATTTGTTTATTTCAACAAAAGTAATGGCTAGTGTTGTTCTTAACCTACTTTCTGTTGATAAACTTACTAGCAATAATTATACGACATGAAGAAACACTATTAACACCGTGCTTGTAATTGACGATATAAAATTCATCTTTGTTGAGGAATCTCCTCAAATACCTACCTCTAGTGCTACGTAAAACGTTCACGAGGCATACGAAAGATGGATTAAAGTCAACAAAAAGACCGGTGCATTTATCTTGGCCAACTTGTCTGAAGTTTTAGCCAAGAAGCACGATAACTTGATCTCTACTTGAGAGATCATAGAATCGTTGAGTGATATGTTTCGAAAGTCGTCCACAAAAATTAAGCACAATTCCCTAAAGTTCATCTTTAATGCTAAGATGTAAGAAGGGACCTCTGTTAGAGAAAATGTTCTTAACATGATGGTCCACTTCAATGTGGCCGAGATGAATGAGTCGGTTATTGACGAAGCCAACTAGATGATATTTATTCTAGATCTCTTTCGAAGAGTTTCCTTCAGTTATGTAGTAATTTTGTTATGAACAAGCTAGATTATAACCTAACTACCATTCTTAGTGAGCTGCAAACTTATGAGTCCTTGATGAAAGTCAAATGACAACATGGGGAGGCAAATGTTGCCAGCTCTTCTAGAAACTTCCATAGAGGGTCGACCTCTGGGATTAAATCTGAAGCTTCCTCTTTTAGATCTAAGAAGTGGAAGAAGAAAAAAGGTGGAAAGGGTAATAAAGTTGCCCCTCCTGCTGCTGCCTAAAAAGGCAAGAAAGCCAAACCTGCAAAGGGAATATGTTTCCCTTACAACCAGGACAGATACTAGAAAAGGAATTACCCGAAGTATTTGACTAAGAAGAAGAAAGCCAAAGAGGTAAATATGATTTTCTTTTCTTAGAAATATTTGCTTTTCTTAGAAACTTGTTTGGTAGAGAATGACAATGTTGCTTGGATAATTGATTCAGAAGACATTAATATGTCTGTTCTTCTTTACAAGAACATCTTTGGAGTTATGGAATAACCGTAAAACTAGTTTACGTCATTTCAGAATCCGGGGTTGCCCAACACATGTGCTCGAGGAAAATCCTAAGAAACTGGAACCTCATTCAAATTTGTGCCTATTTGTAGGCTACCCCAAAGGAAAATAAAGTGTTTGTGTCGAAAAACGCTACTTTTCTAGAAGAAGACCATACAAGGGAGCACGAGTCCTATCGTAAAATTGTGTTGAATGAACTTTCTAAGGAATCTACTGAACCTTCAAGAAGAGTTGTTGAAGAACCCAACATCTCAACAAGAGTTGTTGAAACTAGATCATCTAGTAGATTAAATCCACCTCAAATGTTGAGGAAGCCTCGATGTTGTGGGAGTGTTGTGAACCTGCTTATCCGTTATATGGGTTTAACAGAAATTCTAGTTATGGTAGCTGACGAAGATGTTGAGGATCCAATGTCTTACAAGAAAGCAATAGATGATGTTGAGAAAGATGAGTATATCAAAGTTATGGATCTCGAAATGAAGTCCATATACTTCAATTTAGTTTGGGATCTTGTAGATCAACCTAGTGAGATAAAATCTATAGGTTGCAAATGGATCTACAAGAGAATATAGGCTGCTGATGGGAAGGTGCAAACCTTCAAGGCTAGACTAATGACAAAGGATTACACCCAAGTTGAGGAAGTCGACTATGAAGAGATTTTCTCACCTGTTGCCATGTTAAAGTCAGTCCGGATCCTCCTATCCATTGCCTCATAATATGACTATGAGATTCGGCAAATGGACGTCAATACTGCTTTTCTAAATGAAAATCTTGAGGAGGCCATTTATATGGAGTAGCCTGAGGGATTCATAGCCCAAGGTCAAGTGCAAAAAATTTGTAGGCTTAATTAGTCCATTTATGGTCTGAAACAAGCTTCTCGATCTTGGGACATACGATTTGATACTGCGATTAAATCTGATGGCTTTGATTATAATGTTAATAAGCCTTGTGTATACAAGAGGATTATCAACAATTCAATAGCTTTTTTAGTATTGTATGTAAACGATATCATACTCATTGGGAATGATGCATGTCTATTGACTGAAGTTAAGAACTGGCTAGCGACCCAATTCCAAATGAAATATTTGGGAGAGGCTAAGTTTGTTTTGGAAATTTAGATCTTTAGAGATCGAAAGAACAAAATGCTAGCTTTGTCTCAAGCATCATACATTGACAAAATGCTTGTCAAGTATTTGATGCAAAAGTCCAAGAGAGGTTTATTATCTTTCAGGCATGGAGTTATATTGTCTAAGAAACAGTATCCTAAGACACCTCAAGAGGTTTAGGAAATGAGACGAATCTCCTATGCATCGGCTATTGGCAGTCTAATATATGCAATGTTATGTACTAGACCTGACATCTGCTATGCGGTGGGATAGTCGGTAGATATTAGTCTAATCTAGGATATGATCACTAGACCGTCGTAAAGAATATCCTCAAGTATCTATGGAGAACGAGGGACTAGATTCTCATGTATGGTTCTAAAGATCTGATTCTTACAAGATACACAGACTCTGATTTCCAGACTGATAAGGTATCTATGAAATCCACATCAGGATTATTGTTCATTCTGAATGGAGAGGTAGTAATCTGGAGGAACACCAAGCAAGGGTGCATTGCTGACTCCACCATGGAGACTGAGTATGTAGCGACATGTGAAGGAAGTTATATGACTTAGGAAATTCTTGACAGATTTAGAAGTCGCTAAAGCCCATCATACTTTATTGTGATAATAGTGATGCTATGGCTAATTCCAGAGAGCCTAGAAGTCACAAGCGTGGGAAGCACATAGAGTGGAAGTATGATCTCATTCAAGAGATTGTGCATCGAAGGGACGTGATCATCATGCAGATAGCTTCAGAGCACAACGTTGATGATCTATTTACAAAGGCTTTCACGGCTAAGGTCTTTGAGGGTCACCTGCAGATTATGGGTTTATGAGATAGGCCACGTTTAGAAATGGAAAGTGGGAGATTTGTAGTGGGCGTATTATATCCTAGTTTATTGTTTTATGTACTATGTATATTAGTTTCAATTTTATATTGTATATCCTAATAGCTTTAGGTCAAGTGAGAGATTGTTGAGGTTGATGCTCTATATCTCATTGGTTATTATATTTTGTAATTGTATTGTACAAACATCTTATTTATTTAATAAAATATGTGATGTTTTATTTGACATTTAGTTGTATTAAACCCAAAAACCAATAAACTAACATCAACGGTTATCTTGTAGCTTAAACATGTATGTAGAGACATATGGGTGGATCATGTTTAAGTGATAACTTAAATGGTGATAGAATAAACATGCATAAAGCAGAAGCTAATAGAATCATTAAGAACTCTAATTACACTTAATTTGAGTTTTAAGCGTGCTATAACACAAGTTTCAAACAAAAAGGATTTTAGATGTACAACCTTTATAGATTTCTTTCAAATCCTTGCTAATCTCCAAGAATTTGACCTTTAAATCTTCAGTAAACCACCAAGAGAAACTTCTATATTATTCTCAGCCTTGGATTTGAGTGGTGGAACTCTGAATTGAAAGAGAATGGAAGAAGATTGAAGAGGGTTTGAGAGAAAAAAAAACTTTATGCAGAGCATGCCTCTAAATTCAGAAATTGAAGTGTTTAATCAATTCAAACATGCAAGCACTTCAATCTTTCAGAAACTTGACACTTCAAATTGCACTAGCTAAGTGGCCTTGGTTTTGAATGTTGGAGAAATCTACTATCACAAAATTGGATAAATCCACTTTCAAAAATAAAATTTAATTTAAATTATATTTAATTCAAAAAATAAATTAAACATAATTTTAATTCAATTTTCTGAAAGTCGAATTTCTTTAAAATTGAATTTGATTTTAAAAAAATTAATTAAACAAATTTAATTAATTAAATAATAATAATTTAATATCAAATATTAAATTAATAAAACACCTAATTTAAACATGAATTCTATTCATGTAATCAATATTTAAATCATTATTTAAATACATTTAACTCTCCAAATACGTTTAATTTCAATAAATTTAAACATTAATTATCGAATATAATTATCTAAACCCTAAAAATAAATTTCAACATTTCAAATTCACTAAATATTCTAATCCAAGGTTTAATCTTTTACGAGCTAGTAGAGGGACCTTATGGACCTACAGACCATGAGCTCCAACGATTGGAGATTAATTGGTTAAACTCTTTAATCCGAATTAATCAATATACCAAGACATACCACTATAGCTCGATGTTTGCACTCTCCTCACTGTAGATAAATTTCTGTCCACTTGATTTAACCATGATCAGTAAGTCGACCTTCACAGGTCGTTCGAGTTACAGCTAGGTCAAAATTACTATTTTACCCCTGTAAATACATCTTTCTCTTTAGGTAACTATTGATCATCTACTGAACAATTGATTTATAGTCCAACTAATAAACCATGTTCCTCTCTATCATGAGAGGGCGGGGCCCCTTTGTTCAAGACCAGGAATCAATACTTAAGAGAATAACCTATCTGCTAACCCTAAATTGGGTAGGAGTGAATTCTATCTTGCAGGACTATGTCTCCAGTTATCAATTCAGCTTTATCGCTAAAATGGGAGGCTTATTGAGCAGTGTTGTTGAACTACTCTCACCTATGTAAATCAAAGGATAATTGCAAATAAACAGGAGTATATTTAGCTTAGGATTAAGATTGAGTTATTTTAGGTCATCGAATTGAAATAGTCAGTTTTAATACTAAACTGTCGTTATAAAGAAAAATGACTATTTCGAAGTCCGATCTTATACAAACGTCTTTTGCTTAGGATGCTTCCACTCGCATGTCTCCACATGAATGATTTTGGGATCACATTCTTTATATTAGTATATAAAGTGGGCCACATCCATAGTGTTCCCAGGATGAGGTACCTGTTGGGGTTGATGCCCTAAATCTCATAAGGTCCTGTAGTTTGTAAACACTTGTATGAACAAACATTTTGTGATTTATGATGTATGATATTTATTCTCATTGTCTATGAAATATTTGATATTATAATTGCATTAACCAACAACCAATAAACTAAGATCCATTGTTATCGTTGTAACTTAAACATGTATGTGGAGATATACAAGTGGATCGTGTTTTAAGTGATAACTTAAATGGTCTGTAGTATATGAATAAGGCTAAATACCTTATCCTGGTGACATTATAAATATGACCCACTTTATAGGTGTTACAAATGTTATAAAGTACTACAAATGATCTGATCCTCATCATTCAAGTATTAGACATGCGAGCGGGGATATTCTATATAAAGGAGTTTGTATAGGACCAAACCACAAAATGTTTAGTCTCGTTATATAATGCCGTTCATAATTGAGACTTTCATTTCACTAGAATGACCATAGGTAATATGACCTTAATCCTGAGTGAGTTGTGATCTCCTGCCTATGAGAGCGGTCCTTTGATTTGCATGGGTGAGAATGGTCAGATCGTCGGCTCAACAAGCCTACCATTTTGGGAACTCAGCTACACAAGATGAAATTCACTCCTACTCCGAAGTAGGGTAGATAAATTTCTCCCTTAAAGCTTGATTTCGGGTCTTGAATAATGTGGCAGCACACCCTCTCTTGGCCTGAGAGGGGTTTAGTCAGGAACTATGATCTATTGTTCATTAGAGAAATCAGTGGTACTTAAGGAGTTAGATGTAACTATAGGGGCAAAATGGTAATTTGGCCCAGTTGTACTTACGAGCAATTTGTGAAGAATTATCGTATTGCTGATTGGTTATATCCAATGGACACAGAAATATATGTAGTGCGAAGAGTGCAACTGTCAGTCTTTAGTGGAGTGTCTGACAATTAACGGATGGTAGATAATGTGATTAAACAGTTTAGTTAGTTATTCACGTACCGTTGGAGCTTCAAGCTACAGGTCAATAAGGTCCCCTTGGTAGCTCAATGGATTCAAGAGAACCAGTTTTTGGGTTAATGTGAAATGTTCAAATGAATAAGAGGGAATTTGATTATATATGATATAATTTAATTAATTCGATTATATATGATATAATTGACATAATGTATTTGATACATTATTGTTTGATTGAAGGAACTAGTATTTGAATATGATTCAAATATAAATTCTATGAATAAGATTCATAGTTATTAAATTTAATAAAAATATGATTTATATTAAATTCCATAAAATAAAGAAAAAGAACAATGGTCTATATATTGTATATGATGCAATATGAAAACTATAAGTTATAAATATAATATGATAAGTTAGTTATCATATTTGTTTATATTTATTAATTATTTGATAATTAAATTCTTTTTCTCAAATAACCACCCTTAGTGGGTAGTTATTAAGTTTATGGAAAATGTGGGATAAATGAAATGGTTTTGATTATTCCACGAGACAAGTGAAAAATGGACAAGATTATCAATTGAGTGCCTACACAATCACTTTGAGAGACTATACGATAGTTTCAATATCGAAACAATCGAGTATCTAGTCTATGTGATAGATTTTCTCATCCACACGATAGTCTTGTTGTTTACTCGATCGACTTCTTCCTTCACTCTAAACCTTCCCTCTAATCAAAATATGTCAGAGCCTATCACTTCTAGATTCTCACGTCGAGAATACCAAGGTAATCTTGTGGTAGTGTCCGATTTTTTCGAGGATCGAGTTACTACTTGTTCAAGGGAGTTCTTATTGTTCGACACATTGGTGAACGATCGAGGGATTATATTTGAAGAAGGGTTCTTCAAACGTGTAGTTTCTTAATCCTTTGTTTTTATTTTGAAGCATGCTGTAATTTATGATTTAAAATATAATTTGTATTGTATAACTGTAAATGTATAAGTTCATTCCCAATGGAGTTTAGACGATTCGTTTTCACTCAAAGGTCTTATGTAATTAGAGTTCCTTTAATACCCAATCTAATCCATACACTTATAGATCTTTTAGGCTATATACTATAACATGAACCTCTTTTATGTCTTTACATAAAGTTAACATATTCATACTATAGCCATGGGTTCGTTTATTGGATTTTATAACAGAGTGCAATTTCAATAATACTTTTATTTAATGAAGTCTCAAGAATAATTTTATTGAAAAAATAGAATATGTTTCATATATTACAAACCACGAGTTTTAGGACATTTCCAATAAATGGTCTGTAGTAGATGAATAAGGCTGGATACTTCATCCTGGTCACACTACGAGTATGGCTTGCTTTGTAGATGTTACAATTGTTGTAAAGTGCTACAAATGATCTGATCCTACTCATTCTTTTGGAGACATGTGGGCGGGGATATTCTATACAAAGAAGTTTGTATAAGACTGGACCACGAAATGACCAGATCGCCGATTCAATAAGCCTACCATTTTAAGGATTCGTTTGATTGAGGAGTTGTGAACATAGCTACATAAGACAGACGAAATTCACTCATTCCCCAATGTAGGAGAAAGTAGATAAATTACTCCCTTAAGGGTTGATTTCGGGGCTTGAACAATGTGGCGCCACACCCTTTCCTGGCCCAAGATGGATTTGGTCATAGCTGGACTATGATTTATTATTCATTAGAGGGATCAGTGGTACTTAAAGAGTTAGATGTAATTACAGGGGCAAAACGATAATTTTGCCCTAACTGTACTTACAAGCAATTTATAAAGGGTCATCGTACTGTTGACTGATTATATCTAATGGACACAAAAATATACCTGTAGTGTGAAAAGTGCAACTATCGGTCTTTATTAGAGTGCCCAACAGTTAACAAATGGTGAATACTTTAATTAAAGAAGTTTAATTAATTATTCACGTACCGTTGGAACTTCAAGCTACAGGTCTATGAGGTCCCCTCTGTAGCTCAACGGGAATTAATGAGAATCAATTTTTGGATCAACTTGAATTGTTAAAAGATTGAGGGAATTAAGTAATTAATTAATTAATTATAATTAATTTAATATAATTATATATGATATAATTACTATAATGTATTTGATACATTATAATATAAAGTTTATTTGAGAGGAAATTAAATATATGAATATGATTCGAATATTAACTATGTGAATTGGATTCATATAATTAAATTTAATATAAATGGAATTGAAATTAAATATCGTTGTTGAGAGAATTAAACTATATGTTATATTGTATTGGATACAATATTTAACTATAGGTTATATGTTATATTTGATATAACATATAGTTTAATATATATTATATGATAAAGTTGTTATCATATAAATATATATTAATGTTTTATTAAAATTAAATTTTTATTAATTTTAATTTTTGAAAAATATCTTTTCCCACTTTTTCTCTCTACTGCATTAGTGGGAATAAGGATTAAATCAGTTCATCTTCTTCTTCCCATTATGGCTTTCATAGAAACAATAATAGAGAAATCAAAGAAAGATTCTGCGATTTCTTCCCTAACTTCTCCTTCTCTCTACTCTCTGAGAATCCCTTTCTTCTAAAATAGCCAGAGTCTGCTCCTCCTAGATTATCATTCAGAGAATACAAAGGTCTCCATCGTGGTGGTGTTCCTATCTTTCGAAGGATTTCATTTGAAGATCAATCTTCAAAGGTAAGAGTTTTCTAAACCTTTTTTTTTCTTATGTAATTTCTCCAAACATGTTGTATTTAAATGCATGATGGTTCTGTCTTGTTTTTGTAAAATTCACAATTCTATAAATTTTGGGATTTAGGTTTGATCCCATTTTCCACTCAAGAACCTTCAATTGTTCCTTCATTTATAGTTCTTAACATTAGAAAGAACTTATTTTCAGTTGCATGTTTACTTGAACAAATATATTCTGTTTCTTTTAGCGTAAATAAATAATTTATTTTCAAGAATGAAGTTCAAATTTGTTCAGCAACTTTAGAAGATAACTTGTACGTGCTAACTACTATTAGAAAATTCACATTAATATTGTATTGTTTAAAACAATAACGACTGGAAATAAAAGATAAAGAGTTTTTTCCTAAAGAAAATGCCCACCTTTGGCACCCAAGACAGGTCATATAAATCTCAATAGGATTGAGAAATTGGCAAAGAATGGACTTTTAAATGAGTTAGAAAAAAATTCAGTACTAGTATGTGAGTCCTTGAAGGAAAGATGACTAAAATACTTTTTACTAGAAAAGGTTATAGAGTCAAAAAATCATTAAAGCTTATGCATTTAGACTTCTATGGTCCAATGGATGTTAAAGAAAGAGGAGGGTTTGAATATTTCATCGCTTTTATAGATGACTATTCAAGATTCGGATTGTTGGGATTTGTGTCCTAATTCTCCTGGTAGTCTCGTAATTTGTAAGTACTTTCTTATTCATATTGTTATTAATAAAATAAATTTTATTTTATAAGTATTTACTCAAATCCAATAAACTAAGATCCGTGGTTATTTCATGTAACTTAAGCATGTATATGGAGACATACAAGTAGATCATGCCTTAAGTAATAACTTAAATGGTCTGTAGTAAATGGATAAATGAGGGATATCTTATCCTGTTGACATTATGGATACGGCCCGCTTTGTAGATGTTACAAGTGTTGTAAAGTACTACAAATTGTCTGATCCTGACCATTCATGTGGAGACATGCGAGCAAGGGTATCCTATACAAAGAGTTTGTTAAGACCGGACCACGAAATGTTTAGTCTCTTTATATAATGCTATTGATAATTGAGACTTATATTTCACTAGAATGATCATAGATGACATGATCTTAATCCTGAGTGAGTTTGGAACTCCTGCTCATGAGGGCGTTGCTTTGATTTGTATGGGTGAGAGTGGCCCGATTGATAACCCAATAAGCCTATCATTTTGGGGATTCGTCTGATTGGGGAGTTGGGGTAAGTAGATAAATTGCTCCCTTGAGAGTTGATTCTGGGTCTTGAACATAGTGGCCATACCCTCTCCTGAATCGAGAGGACTTAGTCATAGTAGGACTATGACTTATTGTTTATTGGAGGAATCAGTGGTACTTCAGGAGTTAGATGTAACTACACTGGGCAAAAAGGTGAATTGACCTAGTTATACTTACGAGCGATTTGTGCAGGGTCATTGCACTATTGATTGGTTATATGGACACAGAAATATATCTGTAGTGTGAAGAGTGTAGCTGTCGGTCTTTAGTGAAGTGACTAACAATTAACGAATGGTGGATCTCGTGATTAAAGAGTTTAATCAGTTATTCACTTAGAGCTTCAAGCTACAAGTCCATGAGGTCCCCTTAGTAGCTCAATGGGTTTAAGTTGAGAATCAGATTTTGGGTTAATTTGAAGTGTTCAAATTAACAAGAGGAAATTCAGTTATATGTGATATAATTCATATGATGTAAATACATTAATTGGAGGAATTAATATAAATATGATTTATATTAAATACCATAAAATAGAAAAAGAACTATGGTTTATATGTTTCATATGATGAAATATAAAAACTATAAGTTATAAATATAATATCATAAGCTGGTTATTATATTTATTTATGATATATTAATTAAATGATAATTAATTATTCTTTTTCTCTATAACCGAATTGAGTGGGAGGTTATTGGAAGTTTTATGGTAACTATGAGATAAAAGGAAAATGGTTTTCCAAAATTAAGTTGATGATTTATTCGAAATAATCTCACAAAAAGGCTACCAAGTAAAAGTGTTTTACTAGATGATAGCATAGAGAGCATACACGATCGAGTTACGAGTTTACTATACGATAGTTACTCGTTTACACGTTGCTACACGATCGAGTAGTAAAGTCTATACGATAGGCTTTATCTTTCTAAATGATCGAGTATCTAATCTATACGATAGGCTTCATCTCCGACTTACTCGATTGTCTACCTTATGCTTTCCTCAATCCAAAATCATACAGAGCCCACAACTTCTGGATTCTCACACGAGAATACCAAGGTAACCATTGTGGTGGTATTCTATTTTCGTTCGAGGTTCAAGGATCGGGTTGAACTCGTTTGTGATCAAGGTGCATCCAATCGTTCGTTGAGATCGTGTTCTGATCGTTGCATTTGAGTTCGTACTATTGAACGAGTTGCTGAACGATCATGGGATACTTGAAGAAGAATTCTTCAAAGGTTTGCATACTCTATCCCTTGTTCAGTCTTTTAAAGAAGCATGCTGTAATTTACTGTTTATGCATAATCATTTCCGTTTAGACTGTAATTGTTCGTGTTCTTTCTCAATGGGATTTAGAACGATCCGCTTCTGTTCACTGGATCTCTACTTAGATTTCCTTCATGGATACCTTTATCTAATAGAACATAAGTTTGAAGTTTTTGAAAAATTCAAAAAGTATAAGATTGAAGTTGAGAATTTGTTAGGTAAAACAATAAAATATTTTGATCTGACCAAGGTGGAGAGTATATAGACTTGAAATTCTAAAACTACATGATAGAATATGGAATCACATCCTAACTCTCAGCATTTGATACACCTCAACATAATGGCGTATCTGAAAGGAGAAGTAGAACATTATTGGATATGGTTTCAGTCTATGATGAGCTATGCTCATTTACCTGATTCTTTTTGGGGTTCTACAGTAGAGTCTGTAGTTTACATCCTGAATAATATCCCATCAAAAAGTATTTCTAAAACACCTTTTGAATTGTGGAAAGTTCATAAAGGTAGTTTATAATATTTTAGAATTTGGGAATATCCAGCCAATGTGCTGACAAAAAACCCAAAGAACTTGGAACCTCGTTTAAGCGTATGTCTATTTGTAGGCTATCCCAAAGAAACCAGGGGTATTCACTTTTATGATCCTAAGGAGAAATTGTTTGTATCGATAAATGCGGCATTTTTAGAGGAAGATCATATAAGAGATAAAAAAATCACATAGTAAATTAATTTTTAATGAAATTTCCAATGAAAATGACACTTTGACAACAAAAGTTATTGACAATACTGAGACATCAACAATAGTTGTTGATGTTGCTATCACATCTAGTGAAAATCCTTCTCAAGAGTTGAGAGAGCCTCACCATAGTGAGAGGGTTATATCCTGTCTTACACGATATATGGGTTTGACAAAAACCTAAGTCATCATACCTGATGATGGTGTTGAGGATCCATTATCTTATAAATAGGTGACAGAGCTCGAAACTTACGTCTTTAATAAGCCTCAAACTTGATCAAAATAAAATTTTTATATACCGAACTACTCATATTACTACTGAAACGCAACAACAATAGTAAGTGCAGGGTCAAACCACAGAGAAGCGAAGAATTAATTTCTTTTGAATTAAATTTGACTTTGGAAAAACAGTAAAAACAAGATTTTGGTTTTTAATTGAAATTGAAACATGAAGAAAAATAAATTGCAAGGAATAGATGAATCAGTAATTGGTTTATCTAGTTCTCAAATCAAGTAGCAATTCAATGTAATTTAAATCATCGTTTTCTGCCAAGGAATCATGTCACAGAATTATGCATGCATAGCTACCCAATTGATACGAATTAACTAATCTCTACAAAGGCTGACAATCAATTAATTCAAAACCAATCAAGCATCCTAATTAATAATTAAGGTTGGAAAGACCTTCTCTAACTAATCTACATGCTCCTAGATTCAATTGGATCCTTAGTGGTCATAAAAAACTAGAAACACATGCATTAAGATTTAGGATTCAACTATGTCAACTAACTATCAGGAAAAGTAATATTTAATTAACCAAATATTCTTCAAACCTAAATTGAACATGCAATGCAAAAATTCAAGGTCAACCTATAAACCTAAACATTCACGTTCAATCGATGCTATAGGGGTAAACTCAAAGCATGGACGAACTATAAGGATATGTGCAAGCTCGAGATTAACTAGCGATAGAATTGCAATCATGATAGGAGCATCAATCCAACATACAAATGCAATTCAAAAGCAAACAAGAATCAAAGAAAACATAATTTCGAATTAAAACACAAAGTTGGGTAGAAAAATCAATAATTAACATGAATGCTCGATCCAAGAACTAAATAAAAGAATTACCTCATCAATTCATTGACAAACCAACAAGGTATGATTCAATACACGTTCATCATCTAAAACCAAACTAAAAACTATCCTAATGATACTGAAAATAAATAGGAAAAAGAATAAAATAGGGTATGTACTTGGCCTCCATCGAAATTCAGCCTTTCCCCATTGATTTTCGAGACCCCCTAACCTAAATCGAAAGAATTATATTTATAAAAGAGGGGATAGCGTCACAACGCTATGTGGAGCGTTGCAACATTGATGCGGTTGGTCTCGAGCATAAGGGACAAAAGTTCCAACGTTGGGCTGACGCTTGTTTGCACACGCGAGGGTTTCTCCATCTTTAACATCGTAGCGTTGCAACGCTGAGGGTGAGCATTGCAACGCTACCCATTTTGTCTTACAGCATTGGGCGAGCATCAAGCCAATACAAATCATGAGCATTGCAATGCTAAATCACCTCCAAATTTAACCCCATTCAACTCCAAATCGCCAATTCTACCTCGTGTTTGTTCGGTACCTACAAAAATAGAAAAATAAACACATAAAATCCAATAATGAGCCTGAATTAAACTGGAATAATAGCTCTTTTTTAGAGCTATCAATAGGTAACGGATGATGTTGATAAAGATGAATGAGTCAGAGCCATCGATCTTGGAATGAAGTCTTTGTACTCTAATTCGGTCTGGGAACTTGTAGATGGAACTGATGTTAGGATGTATGCCCTAAAGCCTCGTAGTTGTATGTTATTTGAAATATTGGTTGATTATTTTATACATGCAATAATCCATTAAAGAAAGATCTAAGGTTATTTTATGTAACTTAAACATGTATGTGGTTGACATATAAGTGGATCATGTTTAACTAATAACTTAAATGGTCTGTGGTATATGAATAAGGTTGGGTACCTTATTCTGGTGACACTACAGATATAACCCATTTTGTAATTGTTACAATAGTTATAAAGTGTTACAAATGATTTGATCCTGATTGTTTATGTGGAGACATACGAGTGAGGGTATCCTATACAAAGAGTTTGTATAATACTAGACCGTGAAATGGTTAGTCTCTCTTTATAACACCGTTACTTGAAGAGATTTACATTTCACTAGGATAACCATATAACTCGACCTTAATCCTGAGTGAGTTGTGAACTTCTGTTTATGAGGGTGATCATTTGATCCGTATAGGTGAGAGTGACCAAATTTGTATTGAGGGTGCCAACATATGAGTATAGTTCAATTGACATAAAATATGAATTTTCAATCAAGAGATTAATTATAGATTTGAATCCCCCATACATATTGTTGAATTAAAAAATAATTATGATAACATAGATCTTACTAAAATCAAAATACGAAAATTTAATTCCATATATGAAACTTGTCGAGTGTTATTTCAGCCATAATATCTATGCTTATGGACTAAATTCATTTCTCCTAAAAAAAAACTGTTTATTGAGATAAGAGTCTAAAATATGTAATCATCAAGGACTTCAATTTTTTTAAAGAATGAAATGATATGAAAAGTTTTTTTTTTTTTTTTTTTTTTTTTTTGGGAAAAAAAACCTTTTTGGTCTCTAAGTTTAATATGGGTCTAAATTTATTTGGTCCCTTAAATTTCAAAAGACTACATTTTAATCCTTAAGTTTTGAATTTGATTCATTTTAGTTCTCCGGTTTTAAAATATTATACTTTTAGTCCTTAAATTTTGAGTTTTGTTTTCATATGGTCTTTAAGTTTCAATATTTATAATTTTAATCTCTATTTTTTACTAACACTTTCAATTTTGACTTTAATCTCTATTAATTAATTTAAAATTATTATTAAATGAAATTTAAAACTAATTTTAATAGTATTGAGAAAATAGTGAATTGTAATAAATTATAATTTTTTTTAATATTTAATTAATAGACATTAACACAAAAGAATGAAAGTGAGTATTTAATAAAAAAATCAATGTTGAAAATGTAAATTTTGAAACCTAAATACCAATTTAAACCTAAAGACCAATTGAAACCTAATTTAAAAAATGGTAACATTTTCAAATTTAGTGACTAATTTAAATCAAACTCAAAACTCTAAAAGTATAATTTTTAAATCTAAAAAACAATTAAAAACTAAATCTAAAATTTAGAAATCAAAAGGTTTTTTTCTCCCCCTCATTTTTCTCTCCTAGAGGAAATGTGGGAAGTTATTTTAATATTGTAACTCTTAAAAGGCTTTTTACTAAAATATATTAATTTTTAAACTAGTTTTAAATTGGATACAATTCGTTTCTTCAAGAGTTGACCTTCACCACGTGACATGTATATATAAGGTGTCTCTGGATTAATTTTTCAAGTGTTTAATTTTGAAAATAAGTTATTTATTAAAAACTAAAGTGTTTGTCAACCATTAAAAATAGCTTTTGAAGTATATTTTAACTAGATTTTATCAAAATAGTTTAAATAAAAATAAATTTTTTTAAAAATATTTTTTTCTCTAATCAATCGAAACATGTCGATAAACTCTAGAAGAGACGAGATATGCAAAAGTTGAAATAAAAGTTATGAATTGATAGTCAAGTTATAAATATGACCTCTTAATCTTTTGCGTTGGGTACAAAACGTTGTGAATTTGAGGAGCACAACTGTGGAAGGAGAAATTTTGAACCAACCACAAATTGTTACATCATTTACTAAATTAATGGTGAAATTCCATAATATTAAATTTGAGATCAATTAAGAGTTGACATGTGCCCCAAATTGAAGTTGAAGAAAAATTTCGATAATACCATGTGGTTTCATCATGACCGTTGAATTAGATAAAGTTAACTTGGTCTAATTTAATATTATTATTATTTGGATTAAAATCTCTAAATCCAAAAATAGGTTGAATTTGACCTTGATATCCAATCAAACCCAAATCCAACTAATTGGGCCCAAGAGTCAGGTCCATTGGTCAACCAAGCCCAAGCCATGAAGCTCACCTGAGAACTCTATAAATAGATAAGCTCTTTTCATTTTCTAGGGTCAGCAATTCTGCATTTAGAGAGCCTAGAGAGAATTCATCAACAACTAGAAGACTATCAAGACTCCTCTGAAGATTTCTTCGCATATCCACTCAACCGAGAGAGAATTAGAGGATCAAGTACTAGAGATCGAATCACTTCATATCAAATCAACATCAACACCAAAACCAACTCAAGTTCAACTCCACGAAATACGTTTCTCAGGAAACCTCGTGTGAACAACAACGAGAACACGGTTGTCAATAAAATATAATATTAAAATAAATAAATATAATATAAATATATGCAAAAAAATAAATAATAAAATAAATAACTATTAAAATAAATGAATCATAATATATATATAATGAAATAAATAACAAAAGTAAATAAAATAACAAATAATGGATTTCTCCACTTTCTCCAAACTTTTTAGAATTTGCCCAATGTGTGTACGTTTTTCAAAACCCACAAAATTTCACCAATAATGAGTATTTACCAGACACATGAACAACACTTTAAAAAAATGGAAATATGACACATGGTCAATGGACACTAAGCAAAATGCATATCTATTTTCTATAATATTTATAATAAAAGGCACATTTTTTACTTTTTGTTTTATTTTATTTTATTTTTGTTTCATGTTTCAATTGATAAATACCGACCAAATAGATATAAACTTCAAAATTGAAACTTTACGAACAAAATACATTATTTTTTCTTTTGAAATTTATGGTTAATTATTCACGAGTCATATCATATAAAACTTGGGATAATATATAGTTTTTCTTTTTCGTTCCTACATGATGTTGAGTGCCTACATAAAAAAATATTTACTCTTCGTTTGGTAATCATTTATGCGTTGATAACCATTTCACTATTTATTGTTTATTTTTTAAAATTAAGTTTATTTTCTCCTCATTTCTTACAATGATTTGCATTTTTCTTTAGTACAATGGTTGAATTCTAAGTCAAGTTCCAAAAACAAAAACAAGTTTTTGAAAGGTACTTTTTTTAGTTTTCAAAATTTGACTTGGTTTTTTAAACCATTGATAGAAAGTAGATAACAAAAGAAGAAATTTAGAGGTGGAAGTAGTATTTATAGGCTTAATTTTAAAAAATAAAAAACCAAAAACCAAATGGTTACCAAATGAGACTTTAACTTTTTTTATTTTAGTTTTTTAAAATTAACCTACAAAGCCATATATACTCCCTTTCATCTCTAAATTTCTTAAATTGTTATCTACTTTTTATCAATGTTTTAAAAAACAAGTCATGTTTTGAAAAGTAAAAAAAGTAGTTTTTAAAAGCTTGTTTTTGTTTTTGGAATTTAACTAAAAATTCAACTCTTTGATTTAATAAAGATATAAATCAATGTAAGAAATAGACACAAAACAAACTTAATTTTCAAAAAATCAAAAATGAAAAACTAAATGTTACCAAATGAGGTCTTAATTAATTGGATTTTAGATTACATAACTAATCAATAGTTCTATTAAATATTTAATTTAAAAATCATGAGAAATTAGATTGAGAGTCTAAAATAATTGGAATGTTGACCAAGTACAATGTACGACTCTATAGGCTTAATTTTCTGAAAATAACAAACTTTATTTGAGCTCATCTGTAGCTATTTATGTAACTTCCCTTTTGTGATAATGTATATCCACTTTCGGATTTGGAGTATAATGAGAATGGTATGAAAATATTAACTACTTGAGATATCAAAGTGCACCTATTGATTCCTCTATCCTTAGTATATTGTTTAAAAGAACATTAGACGATCAAAAAACGATAAATTCGAAATAATAAGGAGTTGCATGCATGCTATATTTGAACGTGTGATGTAACACTGGCTAGTAATAAACTTTGTAATTTTCAAAACCTCCTCCATCCCTAGTCTAGTGTGTCAAAATATACCATTAAAAAATCTTTAGGTCTGTTTGATAACCATTTGACTTTTTGTTTTTGTTTTTGAAAATTAAGCATATTTCATCCACATTTCTTATAATGATTTGCATCTTTCTTAAGTATAATTATTGAATTCTTAATCAAATTCGAGAAAGAAATTTTTTTTTTTTTTGAAAGCTACTTTTTTTTAATTCTCAAAATTTGACTTAGTTTTTTAAACTATTGGTGAAAAGTAGACAATAAAAAAGGAAATTTAGAGATAAAAGTAGTGTTCATAGACTTAATTTTTAAAAAATAAAAATAAAAAATAAAATAGTTACCAAACGGAATCTTATTTAGCCGTTTTTAAATTCTTCCCATTGACATCTTTCACTTTCATTACTTGTATGGGAACACACATCCCCCATTTATATTTACCCACTTGACCTACGTGCATTTTCAGCCAAATCATTGTCCTCCTACATCCAACAATAAAAACTTGAGAGCAACTTTGTCGGAGCGATCACATTTTCATGGGCATTTACCTTTTATTTTTTCTTCCAAAATAAATGAGTTGTTCATCTTACTCAATTTCGAGAGTACGACATATTTATTAAGAAAAAAAAAACAAGTAATAAAAGAAGAATTTTGTTTGAGATTTAGATATCATTTTATATTAATAATGAAATTTTAGATGTAGTTTCTCACACAAGACACATATGTCACATAAGACATCTTAATAAACGTCCTAACAAAATCAGGAACAACATTAAAGTAATAGAAAGAGAATCTAGAATAATATACAGGAGTTAGTAACTTAGTTTACTGATAAACCACTACGTCTCGAAGGCGATGTGCTCAGGAAAGATAATCCACTAATATATCAAAGTCAAGTAATTACAACATTGTACTTATCTTTAAATAACAACGATCGCAGTGACACATGCAAAACCTCACTTAGTTAATCACTTAAGCTCCCTTAAGTATCTGAATATTAGTGATGCAATAATTAGGCTCTTCCTAAGTGTATGAGGCTCTCTCTCACTTTGAATATATCTTTACTCCCTCTTGTGAACTCCCTTCACGTGAGAACATAGGCTCCCCTTAAGTGTTGAGAACTTCATTCTTGTTGAATAATACCTCAAGATCTTCCTAAGGTTGAGAAATGCTTCTCGATTAGCTTTGTCTTCGGCTCCCTCTAAGACTGAACAATACTTCGTAATATTGAATCATTCACTGTAAGAACACTATGATGAATATGCCGTCACAAGCAAGGAATAATACTCTCTTCTTCAATTAAGTATTATGTAGTAAATACTCTGTCAAACTCAATGAACAACTTCACAAAATAACACATGTAGTAACCCTAGCAATAAGACTTCTTGGGCTTAAATAGCACAATAGAAAGATGGAAAATATCCTCACATAAAATCGACAATTCACCAAAAAGGAAAACATCATAGAGAAAATATTATGCAGAATAATTTAAATAAGAAAATAAATATTCTACAGAGTTACTAGATTGAGTTACAACCTCTAAAATAAGTACCCACAAAGACATTTTGAGACAACCCACAAATTATCCAAGTTCGAATGCCAGGCAAGTTAAACAAATATATAGCCAATATCACAAACCTAATAAATAAAGATATTTTGAAAATGCCTAAATCTAGGAGAGTTAAAAATGAAAAAGATATGATTGCGTGAGAGTTAATTTAGATAGCCAAACAGAATGGAAACAATCATAGTAAAGAACACCAAGATATAGTAGTTCGATCAGTTTGATCTTCATCCACTTTGAGAAAATTAATTTATTAATAAGCATAAAAGAATTTACAAATTACAAATCAACGAATTTACCAATCTGTAATTTCAGTATCCACTAATACCGAGAGATCCGCACACAATGTCGCCTCTAAAAATTGAGAACAACTCGCTGCATAACAGCCCAAAACAGTGTGCTACCCACCTCTGACCGAACCACGTGCAGACCCGTGTGTCTCTCTTGCTGACAAGGATCCTGAACTAACCACTGCTGGACGCAACCACCATGGCGATACCGAACCGACAAGACCACGCTCGAACTAGCCGCTGACTAAAACCCACGCCCACCGATCATACGTGTTCACCGGACGACAGCCAAACCCACGCCGACCGCTTCTCTTCTTCGCGCAAAAAACTCAACCGCTGCGATTTTATGGTTTAAGTCCGCTGTTTCTCTCGGACGACTTTCGACTCTCCCTCTATCCAGACGGCCTTCCGATCTGCCCCCAGCGGCTGCTGTCAAATTCTTCTACCAATTGCAGCGACTTCAATACCACACCCAGCACGATTTTCTGCCCTATTTTGGAGAAGAAGAGATAATTACAAAATTGTCACTGTCAAAATTACCAGAATGCCATGGTTCATAAATTACAATAATGTCATTGGGCCTTTAATTTTTCCAAAAAACCCAAAATCTCTCTCATAACAAGAATATTTAAATGTTAAGCTGATTCTCCAATCTTCCTATCATCCAGATTTAATATTCAGCCCATCTAGGTATTTAAACCTATGAGCTGAAAGAACCTTGTTAACATATCTGAAAAATTCTCAACTGTATGAACCTTGACCAGTTCAACATCTTTCTGGACCATAACTTCTCTGATAAAATGAAATTTGACATCGATATGCTTAGACCGTTCGTGATGAGATGCATTCTTCGCAAGATGAATAGCACTCTGGTTGTCACAACGGACGATAGGAATGAACTCCTGCGACAACAACTCACCAACTATCATTTTCAACCACACTGCCTCTTTCATAGCTTTATCCACTGAAATATTGTCACACCCCCTCCCTAGCCTTAACCCAAGACTTAGAAGAGAGCATGAAGACATACCAATATAACTCTAAAACAATATTTTTAATTTAATGTTTACCCTTTATCTATCAGAAACTTTAACATGTCTACAATAACCACTCCAAATTTGCTACATGTAGACGAATTTTCCTATACTCTTCTATTACACAATCCGAGTCATGCCTTGAAATATTACCAAGTCCTAGTGTTTGGTGGTTGAAGACCCTTCCTCGAACGCTCACTTCGCAACCTGGGGGGGGGGGGGGGGGGAATAGAAGAAAACATTTAGAAAGGTGTGAGCTAACCGTGGTGCGTGCAGGGATGCTGGCAGGTAGCTGAGACATCCGACCTTGTGCAGGAGGTGTGCGTGCTTTGTCGCACGGTTGACCATAGTGTTGGGCTGGCGAGCGCTGTGTTGCACGGATGGGCGCAGTGACACGATCAACGCGTTGGCTGGTGCGAGGCGCGCGCTGCGTTGCGATGGATGCATTGGCTGGGCGAGCTTATGCGTCCGTGTGGGCCTCAAAGTTCATCAATGCAACTTTGACTCTTTCGAACTCTAATTATTTTGGCAGCCTCAGTACCTAAACTTAATACTCTAAATAGACTCTTAACACTGAGATTTTGGAAATGGCACGAATGAACTGTTCTCGGACGACCCCTCTATTTATAGCTACCCTCAGCTCTCCCCCTTGTGACAATTCAACCTACAAATGTCTCTTTTTAAGGCTGCCAACACTAAACCCCTTCCAGCAATGCTATGAGTTGTATTAACCTTAATTTACCAGCGAAATTACTTACTTTGCATGTAACCTCCTTTTTCCACCTCATACTTAAAGTGATAAGAGTCACTTTTGTATGAAACATCCTTCCGCCACCTTATTTACTTAGTGCCTAAGGATGTTTATCCATATAATTTAGTATGCCTATGAACGCATCTCTTGGATAGTGTCACCTTCTCTTGAGGTTCTTATCAACGCAACCTTTGAGTTATGATTCAAAACATCGTATCCATAGCCTCCATTGCTCAGCCTTCCTCTTGTCCATGCGTCCACACACCTACTAACTATCGCATAGTGTGGCCCTAACCATTGCATGTTCTTGGCCGTCCTCTATCAAGCAATAGGCCCATGCCATCGACGCATAGCCTTATCATATGCTATAGCTTTGCCGTGCATCATAGACGTATGCCTTCGACCGTCGACGCATACTTCCATTGCCACAAACCCTTTCACCGCACACCTTGGTCTGTATTGACGCATAAGCACTTGGCCGCATCAACTTACCATGGCTCGTTCGGTCACATCGATGCATAGACGTTTGCCATGAGGCTTGCGTCGACGCATGGCCGCTTGGAATAGGCGTTGGGCATCGACACATGCCACCCTCCAGTGCCTGCCTTTCCTTGCATCCTAGCTTACCCCATGCATGCCCGCGTGCCTTTGCGTGAGTGCAGCCCTTGCGTTAACTACTCACGCGTGTAAGCCTATGGCCACTGCCCACGCACCCCTTGCGTCTAACGATCAGTGCAACTTGAGCCAACCCACACGCGCTGTCCATATTCAAAACATTTATTTCACTTGGCCACCTTTTGATCCTCTCCATTTCCACACAACCTATAGAAACTTAGCACTAACGCATAAACAATACTTACCATTTTTTCTTGATCCACTACATATTTCTTTTAGGAATATTTATTTTACATTTTACTACTTAGAATTTTTTTTCCTTCTCTTAGTCATCCACTACCCTGGATTTAGGATTAGGGTCTTACATTTACCACCCCTTTAAATATAATTTTGTCCTTGAAATTAAACGAATCTTATTTTACAACAAATTTTTTTATTAATTGATTTGCTTAATACAGTTTTATGAGATAACAACTTCTATCTTAGTCCTCTAGAATTTTCTCTTTTCCTTTTCCCACATCTGGTACATCTTCCTCCCTAGCTTGAGCTAATCCATATAATTGTCCCAACGTCATTTTTCCTGTATCCTCTTTTCTTCCTCCAACAGTCTGTCCTCCCTCGACAGTCGTTGATTTCATTCCCGGGCTGTTTGGCGGTGGTTTATTTCCAGCATCCATCAACTGGGGACATTCTCATTTAAAGTGTCCCGGGTTACCACACTTAAAACATGTACGCGATCGTCCTTGGGTTTGTTCCCAACATTTTCCCTAGTGATATTTATTACAAATCAGGCATCTCAATTTTTGATTTACACTCGCCATTAACTCCCTTATCTGGCTTTCTCGTTCGGGGTCTTCTTTAGTATTTGTGATTCCTCTTCTCTTCCACACACTTCTATTTTCTATTCTGGGAGTAAAATTTCTTGGTTCTTCCTTCAGCCACCTACTCATGGACGAGCCCCCTTCTGGTCTTAGTTCTTCTGCCATTAAACTTTTTTCTACTCTCATTGCAGCTTCTACTAGTTTTGAAAATTCTCCCCACTCCGCGGTTGCTGTGACAGGAGTTCGAATCTCTTGTCTTAATCCTGATTCAAACCTCAGACAGCTCTCCTTTTTATCCACAATTATGTTTAAAGCATACTTGGATAGCTCAGTATACTTTAATTCATACTCTATTACAGTCATGTTTCCCTGTATGAGCTGTAGGAACTCATCTTGTTTCATATCTTGGAATGATCGAGGGTAGAATCTCTCAAAAAATGCTTCTCGAAATTCTTCCCAACACATTTCTTCCTTGTCCCCTCTTCTATTCTTCAGTAATTTCCATCAATCTTCAGCCTGTTTTTGTAGTAAGAATGTTCCAAGACTCACCTTTCTGTTTTCAGGGCATCTCATTACCCCAAAACATTTTTCTAACTGATTCATCCAGACTTCTGCATCTGCAGGATCTTTTGTTCCTTCAAAGTTTGTGGCTCCTAACGATTTCAATCGTACTATCCCATATTTTTTCTCGGGATCATGTTGTATATTCCACAAACTCTCTTGGAGTCTTTGGGTGAATTTATCCATTTTTTCTTCTTCCCTTGTCTTTTCTCTCGGATGACTTGAGGCACTTTCACTTTCATTTCCAAAGGGTTGCCCAGTCTATATTTCCCACTTTTCAGCATTTTATCTAAAACTAATCACATATAAATTAAACATGCATTATCAACAAAGCATACTACTTTTATTTATATACACAGTTCTATTTACACCACTAGCTAACTTTAGTCTTTAAAGTTTTCTATTTACTTCCTATCATGTAGATATAGGTTTTCAAAGTTAATTCTCATTTACTCGTCTCTCCACAGGCATCTTTCCTGCACATGACCAATTTCTTTGCAGAAAATACAAAACTTGTAAGATTCTACATTGTTGGATTCAAGTGCAGGTTGTTCTTCGAATTCTATCACTATACGCCGAGGAATATCCTTTTTAGCCGCTCGTGCCCATTCTTGATCTACTGTCAGTTCTGGTAATACATTGTTGCTTCCGGAGCTTGAGCCTACAACCATCTCCTGTTGGAATTGCTCCTGGATTTCTCTTGTTCTCTTCTGAAAAACATAATAATTCTTACGAATATGGTTGTACCTACCACATCCGTAACAGATTTCGGTCCCCATCAAGCATGGACCGCTATGATTCTTACTGCATCTTGGACATCCCTTATTATTTCGGGATTCCACTAAGTTTGTACTAGTCAAGGAAGTACGGTGTTCGATATCATTATTCATACTATGTTCAGATATCTCAAGGATTTCCCCTGAGTTAGCGCCACAGTTTTCTTCTTGCGTCCAGGAGTCGTTCCACCACCAGGTCTGCTTGCTCGGATTCATCTTCTACAGTGGACATTATTCAGATTACTATCTACTATTTTTTTTTTTTAATTTTCTTTTTCCTTTCCTCAAAATTTCCTATGTCCACCTATTATCTTTTACTTCTTTTTCCTAACCTTATCTAATCCTTTGTAATTCATTTCATATTTTCCTACTATACATAATTATATTTATCCTTTTAAGGTTCCGACCTAGACTAGTTTCTAGTACTACCCGGCTTCCATACCCTCGGTAAGCCTTTTTTGTTTTTCCGACGCCGCTTTGGCTTTAACCTACCCCTTTTTCCTTTTTTTCTTTTCTCTCGTTTCAATTTATACTTATGCTAGACTGAACTTTCCAGGTTTTATGCAAACCTTCGCTCTGATATCAAAATTGTCACACCCCCTCCCTAGCTTTAACCCAAGACTTAGAAGAGAGCATGAAAACATACCAATATAACTCTAAAACTATATTTTTAATTTAACATTTACCCTTTATCTATCAGAAACTTTAACATGTCTACAATAACCACTCCAAATTTGCTACATGTAGACGAATTTTCCTATACTCTTCTATTACACAATCCGAGCCATGCCTTGAAATATTACCAAGTCTTGGTGTTTGGTAGTTGAAGACTCTTCCCCGAACGCTCCGCTTCGCAACCTTTGGGGGGGGGGGGGGATATAAGAAAACATTTGGAAAGATCTGAGCTAATAAGCCTAGTGAGTGGTGCCTTTTAAAATAACAATAGCTTTGATTACAAAAACATATTTTTGGGAAATCAATCACATAATAAACAATTTCATTATAACCTATGCATGCTCACGTATAATAATAATCAATCATTTTCCTCTAACCACATGCTATACTTGGCATGTCCATATTATGAATATAATAACAATAATAATAACTTTTCATGGAAACTTTCCTATATCCCGTTTTTCCGTCAATGTGCACATCGACAACTATTCCCCGCTAGCTATGCTAAGGTAACTTGACTATATTTCCTGCCGGTCGTCACTGACTATCATTTTCCATCGACCAAAGCCGACTATATTTTCCCACCAACTATCCTTTTGAGCATGCTAACTCTATATTTCGGGCATAATCTTAGTTTCCATAGTAATTATACAGACAATATCATGACAAGCATAATAACATTACAATCATGTATCCTGTACATACTTATGCATTTATATATACAACAATGCATAAATCTTAATAATCACTCACCGTTTGCAAGATTTCCTACTGAAACTTAGTTTGAGAGTATTTCCCTGAGATTTCCTCCATTTCAATGAAAATTTTCAATTAATACTGTTATATCACTAAATAATGCTAAAATAGTCAAAATACCTTTATAAATTAAAAGCACCAGTTTATCCTACTCAAAATTTAGTCAAAACCTCAAAATAAGCCCTTAAGAGATTATTTTAACCGTGGTGCATGTAGGGATGCTGGCAAGCAGCTGAGATGTCCGGCCTTGTGCAGGAGGCGTGCGTGTTGCGTCGCACGGTTGACCACAACGTTGGACTGGTGTGCGCTGTGTTGCATGGATGGGTGCAGCGACACGGTCGATGCGTTGGCTGGTGCGAGGCGCGCGTTGCGTTGCGATGGATGCGTTTGCTGGGCGAGCTTATGCGTCCGTGCGAGCCTCCAAGTTCATCAACGCAACTTTGACTCCTTCGAACTTTAATTATTTTGGTAGCCTCAGTACCTAAATTTAATACTCTAAATAGACTTTTAACACTGAGATTTTGGAAATGGCACGAATGAACTGTTCTCGGCCGACCTCTCTATTTATAGCTACCCTGAGCTCACCCCTTTGTGACAACTCAACCTACAAATGTCTTTTTTTAAGGCTGCCAACACTAAACCCCTTCCAACAAAGATATGAGTTGTATTAATGCGAAATTACTTACTTTGCATGTGACCTCCTTCTTCCACCTCCTACTTAAAGTGATAAGAGTCATTTTTGTATGAAACATCCTTCCGCCACCTTATTTACTTAGTGCCTAAGGATGTTTATCAATATAATTTAGTATGCCTATGGACGTATCTCTTGGATAGTGTCACCTTCTCTTGAGGTTCTTATCAACATAACCTTTGAGTTATGATTCAAAACATCGTATCCATAGCCTCCATCGTTCAGTCTTCCTCTTGTCCATGTGTCCACATGCCTATTAACTATTGCATAGTGTGGCCCTAACCATCGCATGTTCTTGGCCGTCCTCTATCAAGCAATAGGCCCATGCCATCAACGCATAGCCTTGTCATATGCTATAGCTTTGCTGTGCATCATAGACGCATGCCTTCATCTGTCGACGCATACTTCCATTGCCGTAAACCCCTTCGCCGCACACCTTGGTCCATATTGACGCATAAGCGCTTGACTGCATCAACTTACCATGGCTCTTTCGGCCGCATCGATGCATAGGCGCTTGGCATGAGCGCTTGCATCGACGCATGGTCGCTTGGAATGGGCGCTAGGCATCGATGCATGCCACCCTCCAGCGCTTGCCTTGACTCACGTTCTAGGTTACCTTGTGCATGCCCACGTGCCTTTACGTCAGTGCACGTCCTTGCGTCAACTACTCACGCGTGCAAGCCTATGGCCACTGCCCACGCACACTTTGTGTCCAACGATCAACAGAACTTGAAGTCAGCCCACACGCACTGTCCATAGTCAAAACATTTGTTTCACTTGGCCACCTTTTGATCCTCTCCATTTCCACACAACATCTAGAAACTTAGCACTAACACATAAACAATACTTACCATTTTGTCTTGATCCACTACATATTTCATTTAGGAATATTTCTTTAACATTTTACTACTTAGAATTTTTTCCTTCTCTTAGTCATCCACTACCCTGGATTTAGGATTAGGGTCTTAAAAATATACTCTGACTCAGTAGTAGACAGGGCAACAACCGACTGTAGAGCAACCTTCCAACTGACCACATTACCAAACAAACGAAAAATGTGACCTGATAGAGACCTTCTTTTGTCAAGGTCTACAGCATAATCTGCATCTGTGAAGTCTTCCAACAATGCTGATTTATCACAATCCCTGCTAAAACATTATGATACACTGGCACTACCTTTCAAATATCGAAGCACCCATTTAACTGCATTCCAATTCTTCTTCCCAGGATTTGATATAAACCTACTTATCATACTCATAGCATATCCCAAGTCAGGCCTAGTACAAATCATCAAATACATAATAATCAATAGCATTACAATAGGGAATATTAGCCATCTCTAACCTTTCTTGTTCAGTAACAGGACACTGAGATGAAGAAAGCCTAAAATGAGACATACTATACTTCTCAAGCAGTTTATGCATATAACTCTCCTGCGAAATGGTTAACACACCTTTCTCCCTATCTCTTTTCACATCCATGCCTAGGATTCTTTTCAGTTCACCTAAATCTTTCATCTCAAATTCACTACTCAATCATTTCTTGAGATTACAGATTTCAGAATAATCCTTAGACACCAGAATCATATCATCTACATACAGAAGTAAATAAGTATATGTACCTTTCTGAGATAGTTTTCAGTACGCGCAGGCATCGTATGAGCTCCTGTGAAACCCCTGCTTCAGAATAAAGGTGTAAAACCTGATATACCATTGTCTCGGCGATTGCTTTAGTCCATAGATGAACCTGTGAAGACGACAAACCATGTCTTCCTTTCCTTTCACCTCATAGCCCTTAGGTTGAGCCATGTAGATCACTTTCTCCAATTCACCATGAAGGAAAGCCGTGGTGACGTCCATCTGTTCTACAAACATATCAAAGTGAACAGCAATAGATAAAATTAATCGAATGGACGAATGCCTCATCACTGGAGAGAAAATCTCATGAAAGTCAACTCTCTTCTTTTGAGTGTAGTCCTTGGCTACCAGTCTAGCCTTATATTTAGACTTGCTGTCACCTCCTGTACCTGGCTTGATTTTATAAATCCACTTTGACTGAATGAGTTTCTGATAAGGAGGCTTTGGAACCAATGACGATGTCTGATTCTTCTGCAACGAGAACAACTCTGCTTCCATAGCATCCTTCCATTGTTCCTTCGAATCAGATATAATAACCTCCTAAAAAATAAGAGGCTCTGCTTCAATACTGTCAGCTGCACAAGTAAGAGCATAAGCAACTAAATCAGCATAACCATACCTCATAGGAGCTTGCCTCACCCGCTGAGGCCTGTCACGTGTAAGCTGATAGTTCTGTAGGTCACTGCTACTTGAACTTTCTTCACCAAAAGCTCTCTCTTCAATCAAAGTCCTCTACAGTTGAGGATGTCTACCATCAGAACTGGATGACTGATCACTGGAATCACCTGAACTAACTGATGGTCGTGCTTTAGAATCTACCTCAACCTGATCAACTGTCTGCTGTTTCTGTTGCTCTTTGACATGAAATAGTATCTCTGTTTCATTAAAGGTCGCATCTCTGCTGATAATACATTTATTTCTGCCCTCTTCTAAGCACCAAAGTTTATATCCTTTAACACCCTGAGGATAGTCAATAAACATACATTTCAGTGTCCTCTTATTCAGCTTCCCTTCCTTAACATGAGCATAAGCTGAGATGATCCAAGCTTGGAGCTTTTCCTATCCATATCTCCTGAGGAGTCTTTAGGCCTAAAGCAGAAGACAGACTCCTATTAATAAGATAACAGGTTGTTTGGGCAGCTTCCCCCCAAAATTTCAAGGGTAATTAAGCATTTGTCAAGAGACATCTTGTACGCTCCATAATTGTTTTGTTGAACCTCTCAGCTAAACCATTCTGCTGTGGAGTGTACGTAACAGTGAAATGCCTCGTAATTCCTTCAGATTTGCAAAATTTATCAAATTTGTGATTCACAAATTCCAAACCATTGTTTGTCCTCAGATACTTACCTTCTTGCCTGGTTCTCAACTTGCTTTTTCCATTCAAGAAATTTCCCAAAAGCTTCATCCTTCTGTTTCAGTGGATACATCCACACCTTTCTTGAAAAGTCATCAATGATGACATAAAGTATCTCGAACCTCCCATAGAAGGTACATGTATAGGACCCCACAAATCTGAATGAACATAATCCAAAATTTCTTTAGTAGAATGCTTCTGTTTCCTAAATTTCACTCTGGTAGACTTTCCCATTATGCAATGTTCACAAAATGGGAGTTCAATGTCTTTAACTCCTCCAAGCAAACCTTGTTGTGAAAGAGCTTGCAGACCTCTTTCACTCACATGAGCTAATCTATTATGCCATAACATAGATTTATCTGTTTCTTTTCAAGATGTAACAGCAGCACTACTTGAAACTGCAGTACCCTCCAACATATAAAGACCATTCCTCAAGGTCCCCTTCAGCTTAACCAAAGAACCCTTGATTACCTTCAGAACTCCATTCCTAGGTTTATAGGAATAACCTGCTTTATCTAATTCTCCTAAAGAAATTAGATTTCGTTTGAGTTCTAGAACATACCTTACATTTGTAAGAATTCTGATCATACCATCATATGTTGCAATTCGAACTGACCCAATTTCTTTTACATCACAAGCACCATTATCACCAAGCAAAACTGATCCTCCATCATCTTCCTAAAAGTCAATCAAGAAATCTCGATTAGAAGTCATATGAAACGTGCACCCTGAATCCACGATCCATCTGTTGGACACCATCAAAATCTCTGCTGAATCATACCCATCAGTAATATTTGCTGCACTAGAATTATCTGTATGCTTGCTACTTGATGCTTCCTTGCTCTTATTCAAAGGGCAATTTTTTCTAAAGCGTCTTTCTTTATGACATAGGAAACACTTTTTGCTTTTCCTTATTGACTTTGACCTGGATGTTGACTCTTTTCCTTTTCCATTCTTTTTCTCATTTCTGCCTCTGGCCAAGAGTAACTCTCCATCCTTGCGTTCCTTTTTAATCTCAAGATTTCTTGTTCTTAAGGCAATCAACACTGTATCCATGGACAATGAATCCCATCCATATTTAATAGCTGCCTTAACTTCTCGATACGATTCTGGCAAAGAATTCAAAAGAATAACTACTTGATTTTCATCCGACATCTTCTCACCGATGTTATAGAGATCAACTATAATCTTCTTGAATTAATCTAGGTTCTCTTCTAAACCTTTACTTGAGTCCATCTTATATCCAAAGAATTTCTCCTTTAGATATATTTATTTAGCAAGGACTTAGTCAAATAAAGACTTTCCAGTTTCTTTCACAACTTCGCTGTAGTAGTGGCCCCATCTACTAGCCTAAGCACTCCATTACAGAATTGTCGTCGAATAGGTCATCTCATCCATATCCCTTTTTCAGCTTCTGTATTGTTGGTGGAAGGTTATCTTCGTCTAAGATTTTGGCTACCTTTTGTTGTATTAGAATAGCCCTAATCTTTTTCCTCCATAACCCAAAATCACCTTTTCCATCAAATTTAACAACTTCGAACTGTGTAGACATTGAAGCCATCTATCAAATTAATTCCAACAAAAATAATCCCTGAACAAAGAATATGCCAGCACACACTACCACACGATCAACTGAAGCTCTGATACCATTGTGAGAGTTCCTGAACCTAACTTAGATGGCCAAATAGAACGCAAACAATTAGCAGAAATAAATCGAAAGTAGTAAAGAAGATATATAGTGGTTCGACCAGTTTGGTCTATATCCACTTTGAAAACCAGCTTGAATTAATTTATTAATGAACAATAAAGGAATTTATAAATTACAGATAATCAATGAATTCACTGTAATTTCAGTACCCACTGATACCGATAGATCCGCACACATCGTCGTCCCTGAAAACTGAGAACAGCCCGTTGCAAAACAGCTCAAAATAGTGTGCTACCCACCTCTGACTGGCGAACCACTCGCAGACCCACGCGTCTCTCTCGCTGACAAGGGTCGAACCAACCGCTGTCGGACGCAACCACCATGGCGAAATCAAACCGGCAAGACCACGCTCGAACTGGCCGCTGACTGAAACCCACGCCCATTGATCACACGTGTTCACCGGACGACAGTCAAACCCACGCCGACTGCTTCTCTTCTTCGCGCAAAAAAGCCGACCGCTACGGTTTTATGGTTTAAGTCGGCTGTTTCTCTCGAACGGCTTTCGACTCTCCCTCTGTCCATTTGGCCTTCCGATCTGCCCCCAGCGGCTACTGCCGAATCCTTCTACCAGCTGCGACGGCTTCAACACCACACCCAAAAGGAGAGCACAATTTTCTGCCTATTTTGGAGAAGAAGAGAAAATTACAAAATTGCCATGTCATTGCTCATAAATTACAATAATGTCATTGAGCCTTTAATTTTTCCAAAAAATCCAATAAAACTCACTTAAATACCTTGTTATTTTCTACAGATTGGTAAGAAAACATAGAAATCAGAACAAAAAATGGGTGAGGGAATAAGAAACATATCTTTTCTTCAAAAAAAAAAAATCAATTTTTGGCTGATATTTTGTGACTCTAAATACACAGATATATAGGTATAAATCAAAGATATCTCATAAGGAAACATAAACCATATATTTTAAAAAAATAAAAAAATAAAAAAAGATTGTTTACAAATAAAAAAAAGTCAACTTATTTACAAATATAGCAAAATGTCACTGTCTACTGATAGACAGTGATAGATTTTCTATCAGTGTCTGATATTGATAGATGTCTATTAATGTATATCGTTGATATATAGTGACATTTTGCTATATTTGAAAATATTTTCAATAATTTTACCATTTAAAATAATTACCCTGAAAAATTGAAAGAGATACAAGAATAAAAACATATTTTTTCCCTTTAAAAAAAGATATGTTAATTTTTGGTCGAAATGGTTTGACGGTAAAGTGCAAATACATTTGATATACTAAAGATATAAATGGGAAGAAATTTTTTTAACTCTCCTCTCCTAATTTTCTATAATCATTTTTGCAAATACTTCAAGTACTAACTTGTATTTTTCATTGGTAGGGTAATTTTTTAGCTATACATCGCAATTACTTCTAAATTTTATGTGTTTAGATTCGGGTTCGTACATGTGATCTTAAAGTTATCAAATTGTTGAAACAATTTAGTGACACTAAGATGGTAGTGTATATTTATTTTAAAAAGTTAAAAAAAAAGAAAAAGAAAAACTTAATGAATAATAATAATGTCAAAGTTAAAATGATATACATGGTACATGGTAAGTATCAAGAACTATATACATAACATTTTGATCTTTTATTGTTTTGTTATCTATGAAATGTCAAGTGTAATATTTAGAAAAACTTGACACATGTTGAGTCCCTTAAAAAGTATATATCCACAAAAAAATAAAAAAGTAAAAAATAAAACGTAACATGGCATTTGTGCAGTTAAATTAATTTTGGCTAACATTGTTTTTATAGTAGGCTAGTAGACGTTCTAAAAGGCGTCAAGTTTTGATACCAACTTGACATTTTATAAATATTTTTAAGCAATTTTTTTTTTTTAAAAAAAAGTTTTAGCCAAAACATAGTTAAATTTGTTAAGTAGTTGTTTCTCTATTGTCTAATGAACTATTATCTAATTACCTGTGATGTAATCCATTAAATTAATCTACAAGATTTTACCATCTAAGATTGATTCTAATCCCTAAAGTATCTCGTTTAAATATTGAAATGTTACAATGCATTAGAGAATTTCTAAAATTAGACTCCTAACAACCTCAACATAAGAAATAGTCATCATTTATCCAAGTTAACGTGAAACTAATTAACGTTCTTTCACTCTCGTTACACATATAATATATATACATCCATAAAGCTTATCATTTTCATTAGAAATCTAGTATTTTTTTTTAATCTTTTTTTAAACCCCTCAACAAAAAGGAAAAAAGAACGACAAGAATGTGTTCCTTCTCTTTTTCTCTCATATCTCTAATATTCAAGTTTTTCAAAAAATTCTTTACTACTAAACGAAGAAGGGTTACACAATGGTGAGTGCAGAGGCAGCAAGAACAATCATTGGCATTATAGGTAAGAAATATAATTAAATCATTGATGAATTAAGGTTTGGATCATAATCTATTTGATGAATTATAACAACAAATTGATTGCCTTTTTTTTTTTTTTCAGGAAATGTCATATCTTTTGGTTTATTTATGTCACCAAGGTAAGATTCTATATTATCTATATTCTTTGTTTCTCAAAAGTTTATTGGTAAGATTGTTAAATTTTGAAATGAGCAAAAAAATTTGTAGCCTCACATTTAGTCAGATTGTGATGCGCAAAGCAGTGGAAGATTTCAAACCAGATCCTTACTTAACCACAATCCTCAATTACGCCATGTGTGTGTTCTATGGAATGCCCTTTGTTCATCCCGACAGTATACTCGTCGTTACCATCAATGACATCAGATTTTTCATTGAGATCATCTACGTTTCCATTTTTTTATCTACTCTCCATGGGTCAAGAGAGTAAGTTAAGAGAACAAAGTTTTCAAACTCGAAAAGCAGTCAATTTTGTTTTAAATAAAATTTAGAGTTCAATTTCTTGTGTGAATTTGTTCTTTTTTCAGAAGAAGATGTTGATCATTATTCTCATCGAAATTATCTTCTTCGCGGTCGTTGTCTTCATTACGCTCTTGGTTTTTCACACCACCACAAGTAGATCTTACTTTGTTGGCATCTTATATATTATCTTCAACATAGGAATGTATACTTCTCCATTGACCGTCATGGTATTTCACCATCCTATTAAAGTCAACATCTATAATTAAGAGCTAATTTTAAACAGAAGAAGATTGGTTGCTTTTTTTCAGCACCAAGTCATCAAAACAAAGAGTGTGAAGTACATGTCATTTACTCTCTCCCTCGCCAACTTTTACAATGGTGTTGTCTGGGCCATTTACGATGTTCCGAAATCAACAATTAAAGAAACAAAAAAAGGAACATAGAGTAGGGAAGATCGATACACAGATATACGTGGTTCACTAACAGTGTGTTAGTTACGTCCACGGGCAGAGGAAGAACAATATTATTTCGATATAATGTTTTCAGAATTACATAAAAAAACGGCACCTCTAGGTTAGAGAGTTTATATATTGCACTGCTTTATAAACCCTAGGGTCAAAATCGTAAATAACCATAAATAAATAAATATGCTGAATACAAAAACTGAATAGGTTGTTCGAAGCGCCAGCAAATAGATTCAAGGCATTTCAAAATACGCTATTCTCAAATTTGATCCTAATGTCTTGGTAAGCTTACAACGATCTTATAAAACCTAATTTCATAATCATTTGTTTTCTTTTGTTTGATAATATTGTGCTATTTTCTTATAACTTCTTTATCATGGTTTTCCTTTTTTCTAAGTAAAGATTTGAATCGTTAGCCAAGTTTTTTAAATCCATTTTCCCCCTCAAAACCTAACTTGGCTTTTGAAAATAATCCTAAAAAAATTTAAATGACTATCAAACATACCTAAACTTTTGGATTCAATAAAAATTCATCGAAACCTCTATAACGAACTTTTTGATGTAGTGGTAAATTGAAAAAGTTTTTTTTTTTTGGACAGATTCCGAATAGTTTGGGAGCTCTTTCTGGGTTGATACAATTGCTTTTGTATGCAACTTATTACAAAACCACAAATTGGGACAGCGACGACATGTCGAACTCGAAGAAGCCAATGGAGGTGCAAATGACCGACGTGTAGTATTGTGATGTTGTCTTCAACTCCTTACCTTATTTTTGGATTTTTGTGTAATCTAATTAATGGAATGTAAATATTGATATCGACATTTTTATTTTCAAGATATATCAAAATATACCTATTCTTTTCTTCATTTTTTTTAATATATACTTATCCTTACCTTTAAAAATTGTATTGTACACCTGCATCATTTATTAGTATATAAGAAAAATCTTGAAAATGTTTCTAAATTTAAAATTTTGTGTGTAATATGTTAACTTTCCAAATGTTGAATATATCATAAACTTATATATATTTATAAACACAAATATATATACATAACAAGTATGACTGTATTTCTCAGTCAAGTTTTACAGCGTCAACCTAGACTTATTAACTATATGCTTCTATATAGTCTCACTATTAACTGAATTAATCCAATTTTATAATATAAGATTAGTATTAGTGAATTACCAAATCCTAATATCTAAACCCATTTTAGATATGAAATTGTTAAAGTATATTCGAAAATTTCTAAAATTAGAATCCAAAACATTGTTAAAGAAGATAGAATGACCTTTTTATCCATGTCAATGAGTAACAAACATTCTTCACACTCTTCTTCACACATATATTTACGTCCACTTTTTTACCTTTAAAATTCCCCACAAAAAAGAAAAGAAGACAAAACTAAGTTACCATCCTTTCCTTCTCTTTTTCTTGTTTTTCTTCTCTTTTTTTCAATACTCTATAATACTTGAGTAAAATTTTCAAACCTTTGTTCAATATTAAAAGAAGTGTTATACAATGATGAGTGAAGAGGTAGCAATGACAGTCATTGATATTATAGGTGAAAATTCTAATCAAATAATCACAATATCTACCATAATTCCATAAGAATTAGGGTTTAAATTTTGTAATTGTAACAATAATTTGGTTTTTTTTTCTAGGAAATGTTATATATTTTAGTTTATTTATGCCAAAAGTTTATTACTTTGGTTGGTTTTATCATTTGGTAAGATTGTTGAATTTTGAGATGAACCAAAAATTTTAATTTGCAGTTGCATATTTACTCAAATAGTGAAGCGCGAGATAATAGAAGATTTCAAGTTAGATCCTTACTTAGTCACAATCCTCAACTGTGCCATGTGGGTGCTCTATGAAATGTCTTTTGTTCACCCAAACAACGTCCTTGTCGTTACCATCAATCACATTGGTTTTTTTCGTCGAACACATCTACGTTTCCGTATTCTTTATCTATTCTCCAGGGGGTTAAGAGAGTAAGTTGAGAGAGAATGAAGTCTCTAATTTCTCTTCTAAAATTTTGAACTCAAAGAAATAGCCTAATCTTTTTCCATAAGATTTAGGGTTTAATTTATTGTGTGAATTTTTTTTTTTCAGAAGAAGATGTTGATCATTTTTCTCGTTGAAATTACGTTCTTCGTGGTCATCGTCCTCATTACGCTCTTGTTTTTCACACCACAACAAGTAGATCTTACTTTGTTGGCATTTTATGTATTATCTTCAACATTGAAATGTATACTTCTCCATTGAAAATCATGTATGTATCCATCCATCCTCTTCCGTTATATTAAAATCAACATTTTAATTATTATACATTATCTATAATAAAGAACTACTTAAAATAATAATGAACTACTTAAAATAATATTAAGTTTGGTTTTTTTCTTAGCGACAAGTCATCAAAACAAAGAGCATGAAGTACATGTCATTTACTCTCTTCTTTGCCAATTTTTGCAATGGTATTTAAAGAAGCTTTTGACTGAAATGCCCTGGTTTTCTGTTTTTTTATAACTAGATTTGTAAACGGTCAGCTGGTATACTCTATAAATACCACCGATCCTTAAAACAAAACAAAGAGAGTTATCAGCATTTTTCCTAGTTTTCTGTAAACAACAAAACTGTACGCAATCTTCATTAGTAAAAGAACCCAGATCTTCCCGTGGATGTAGGCAATCTTGTCGAATCACATAAACACCATGTCTTATCTTTCTTCTTCATACGATTGCTTTCTTTACTGCAAATCGTGTGCCATTCAATCATCATTCAAATTGCATCAAGTAATTTCAATATCGAGTTCAATCGTGCGTCAATCTTCGCTATCGAGTTGCGTCGAGTTGATCGTTTTCACCTCCGAGTCACACCGAGTATCGTTCAAGAACCATCGAGTAAGATAGAGTATTAGTTCATTTGTCCTCGACTTCCATCAAGGATTTAACAGAGACTCATCAGATGAAGAAAGGAATTCTCATTGAGCATCGAGTAGGAAGACATCGAGCATCGAGCTTCGAGTATCGAAGATTTGGCAGAATATTTCTGAGCCTTTTCTTCATCTTTCTAGCGTTGATCTTGAGTATTTGGGCCTAGTGAAGAATGGTTAGCCCAACAATTTGTGGTATTAGAGCGTTTGAAGATCATCAAGGTCAACATTCTTGGAGCATCAAGATACTCAAGAAGTCTAGACTCAATACTTGATCACATCAGAAATGGCTATTGCAAGGTATGAAATTGAGAAGTTTTATGGGAAGGGCGATTTTGGCCTATGGAAGGCCAAAATCAAAGCTATTATTGGACAACAAAGAGCACACAAAGCCTTTTTGGACTCGTCAACTCTGCCACCTACTATTTCAGCTCAAGAAATGGAAGACATGGAGCTTACAGCATATGAGACACTGGTTTATAATCTCAGTGACAGTATTTTGAGACAAATGATTAATTAAGACACGACCTACAAGATGTGGGTCAAGCTAGAAGGTTTTTTTGCAACCAAGAATCTCCCCAACAAGATGTATCTAAGGGAGAAGTTCTTCACATTCAGGATGGATTCTGCCAAGCCTCTTTCAGATAATTTGGACGAGTTCAAGAGGATAGTTTCCGAGTTTAAGAGCCTTGGCGAGAAAATTGGCGATGAAAATGAAGCTTTTGTGTTATTAAACTCTCTACCTGAAGCCTATAAGGAGGTGAAAAATTTCTTGAAATATGGCAGAGAATTAGTTACTACTGATGCCATCATTTCAACATTAAGAACTAGAGAGTTAAAGCTTCAGTCAGTCAAGAAGAAGCAACCTAGTGTAGAGAGGTTGATTGTCAAGGGGAAGAACAAACAGAATCAGTCTAAAGGAAATAAAAACCAGTCAGGTGAAGAGTACAAACTGAAGACCAAGCTAAGATGCAACTATTGCATGAAGAAAGGTCACTTGATGAGAGGTTGCTACAGCTTGAAAAGGAAAAATCAAGAAAAAGAAAAGGATCCGAAGGGAAAACAACCAAAAGCTTTTGTGGTTGAAGGTTCCTACTTTTATTTTGATGCCTTAGCCTCCACTAGAAACCAAACCAACCGAATCAATCCTCTTGGGAAGCCGTTTATAGAGGACCTTTGAGCGGAAGCAGATCGTCCAAATCCTATTGTGATTGAACACATACATTTACAATCATACACGAACAGATTATGCATATATCTAAATTACAACATGCTTTGAAATAAAAAACAAAAAACAAAGGATTAAGAGATTATACCTTTGAAGAACCCTTCTTCAAGTAATTCCTCGATCCAACTCGTTCACGAATGCAGCAAACAAGTCACGAACTCTCCTCTCGAACAAGCAGCAAACAGTAACTCGATCCTCAAACTAACCGGACACTACCACTTGGTGACCTTGGTATTCTCGGTGTGAGAATCCAGGAGTGGTGGGCTCTGGCTAATTTTGGCTAGAGGGAAGGTTTGGTGTGGAGGAGGAAGATGTTTGAGAAAGGTATAACACTATCGTGTAGACGATGAAGTCTATCGTATAGACAAGCTTACTCGATCACATAGATAACAAGGCTATCGTATAGTATATCTGATGTCTCGATTGTGTACCCGATAGTATATCTGATGTCTTGTAGAATAATTAGATAACCATTTTCATTTTATCCCACTTTTCCATAAAACCAAATAACTACCCATTAAAGGTGGTTATGGAGAAAAATGAGTTAATTATCTAATAAATAATAAATATAAATAAATATGATAACTAACTTATCATATTATATTTATAACCTATAGTTTTAATATTGCATCACATACAATATATAAATCATAGTTCTTTTTCTCTATGTTATGAAATTTAATATAAATCATATTTATATTAAATTTAATAACTATGAATCTAATTCATAGAAAATATATTTGAATCATATTCAAATATTTATTCCTCCAATTAAACAAAAATATATCAAATACATTATATCAATTATATCATATATAATTGAATTAATTTAATTATATCATATATAATCAAATACCCTCTTATTAATTTGAACATTTCAAATTAACCCAAAAACTTATTCTCAACTTAAATCTATTGAGCTACCAAGGGGTCATTATGGACCTGTAGCTTGAAGCTCCAATGGTACGTGAATAACTGACAAAACTCTTTAATCACATTATCCACCATCTGTTAACTGTCAGGCACTCCACTAAAGACCGACTACACTCTTCGCACTACAGATATATTTTTGTGTCCATTGGATATAACCAATCAATAGTACGATGATCCTTCATAAATTGCTCGTAAGTACAGTTTGGCCAAATTACTGTTTTGCCCCTGTAGTTACATCTAACTCCTTAAGTACCACTGATCCCTCTAATGAACAATAGATCATAGTCCCACTACGAGTAAACCCTCTTGGGCCAAGAGAGGGTGTGGCGTCACATTGTTCAAGACACGAAATTAGTCCTTAAGGGAGCAATTTATCTACTTACCCTTACTTCAGGGAAGAAGTGAATTACATCTTGTGTAGCTGGGTTTCTAGCTCCTCAATCAGACGAATCCCCAAAATGGTAGGCTTGTTGAATCGACGATATGGCCACTCTCACCCATGCAAATCAAAAGACTTCCCTCATAAGTAGAAGTTCACAACTCACTTAGGATTAAGGTCATGTTACCTATGGCCATCCTAGTGAAATGAAAGTCTCAATTATGAACGACAATATATAATAAGACTAAATATTTCATGGTCCAGTCTTAGACAAACTCTTTTGTATAGAATATCCCTGCTCGCATGTCTAATATATGAATGATCAGGATCAGATCATTTGTAGCACATTACAACATTTATAACACCTACAAAGCAGACCATACTCATAATATCATCAGGATAAGGTACCCAACCTTATCCATATACTACAGATCATTTAGGTTATCACTTAAACACGATCCACTTGTATGTCTCCACGTACATGTTTAAGTTACAATGATAACCATGGATCTTAGTTTATTGGTTTGTGGTTAATGTAACTAAAATATCAAAAATTTCATAGATAGAAGTAAATAAAATATCATATATTATAAATCACAGAATGTTTGTTCATACAAGTGTTTACAAACTACAAGACCCTACGAGATTTAGGGCATCAACCCCAACAAAAATATGATTGGGTACTTGACTTCGATTGTACCTATCATATGACACCTTTCAGACCTTGGTTTAATACTTACAAGGATGTAGATGGAGAATCTGTGTACATGGGAAACAATGAAGCCAGCAAGATCAAAAGGGTTGGTTCAATGTCCTTGAAGCTAAAGAATGGATCAATCAATCAAGCTTTTAAGAAATGTGAGACATGTACCTTTGCTCAAGAGAAAATCGATATCTCTGGGAATGTTGGACTCTATTAGGTGTGAATGCAGAGAAAAATATGGAGTTTTTGAGGTGATCAAGGATTCCAAGGTTGTGCTAGTTGGTGAAAAGGTCAATGACCTTTATATTGTGAGAGAAGTAGAAATGATGACAAATGCCTACACGATTTAAACAACAAGCTTAACAGAGGCTGGCTTGTGGCACAAAAGACTATCTCATATTAGTGAAAAAGGGATGCAAGCACTGTCCAAGTAAGGTATACTGCCCAAAGGTATCAGTGAGCACCTTTCCTTTTGTGAACACTACATTCTAGGTAAAGCAACCAGACAAAGTTTCATAAAATCTCAGCATACCACCAAAGGAACATTGGATTATGTCCATTCTGACCTATGGGGACCATCTCCTACACCAAGCCTTAGTGGCTCAAGGTATTTTCTAACCTTTATAGATGAATTTTCTAGGAAGAGCTGGATATACTTTCTTAAAACTAAGTACTAAGTTTTTGGGAAGTTTATGGAATGGAAAGCCATGATAAAAAATCAAACATCTAAAAGGTTAAAATACTTTAAAACCGATAATGGGCTTGAGTTTTGCAATGAATACTTTGATAAATTTTGTAGTGAGAATGGTATAACTAAGGATAGAACGATGAGGTATACACCTCAACAAAATAAGGTTGCTGAGAGGTTAAATAGAACCATAATGGAAAGAGTTAGGTATTTTCTCTTTGATGCTATTTTAGGGGAAAATTATTAGGCAGAAGCTACAGCATATTCAGTGTACACCTTGAATAGGTTCCCTCCTACATCCTTAGAGTTTGTACACCAAAATAAGGGAAAGTTAAAGGCCAGAGCAGTCAAATGCATGTTTATATGTTTTACAGAGGGTGTCAAGGGGTTTAAAATGTGGCATCCGATTGAGAGGAAGTTCATAATGAGTGGAGACATCACCTTTAGGGAAAAGGAGATGTTTATGCAAAAGAAGAAAAAGCTTGAGGATGAAGGAGAGTCATCCAACATAGGTTTTGAGATTGAATTACACATTGAGCAGCCATATAGAGTCTAGCCAACCTAGTGACATAGGGGAACTGAGGAAGATGTAGGGGAACATGAGGAGACAGCAAGTGAGCAGCCTGATTTAAGTTAGTATGTCTTAGCTAGGGATAGACAAAGGAGAACTATTACACCTCCCGCTAGATACACTGAAATGAACTATAGGAATCTTGTTTTGAATGTTGTTGTAGCTTCTACTAACCAAGAACTAACAACCTTTGAGAAGCAACAAGTTGTGCTAATGCAAGGGATTAGATTGAAGCTATGAATGAGGAGATGCATTCATTAAAAGTGAATGACACTTGGTCTTTAGTTCCTCTACCAAAGAGTTACAAACCTATTGCCTCTAAATGGATTTTCAAACTTAAGGAAGGAGTATCTTGTGATCTAAAACCTTGGTATAAAGCTAGATCAGTTGCAAAGGGGTTCACTCCAAGGGACGGAATAGACTATTCTGAGATTTTCTCTCCAGTTGACTTCCATAAGACTTCTTCTATCCTTAGTTGCTCAAAATAATTTAGAATGGTATCAACTAGATGTCAAAACTGCCTTTCTTCATGGACATCTAGAGGAGACAATCTATATGACGCAACCTAAAGGATTTGAAGTAAAAGGAAAAGAAAATCTCTATTGCTTACTCAACAAGTCTATATATGGGTTAAAGCAATCACCTAAGTGCTGGTATAAGAGATTCAGTGACTATATTTCTAGCATTGGATTCAAAAGAAGTTCATGTGACATATGTGTTTATATAAATACAGGTTCTTACAATGACAAGGTTTACCTACTCATATATGTAAATGATATGTTGTTGGCAGGTAGGTCCAAAGGAGTTCTAACCCATGTTAAAAACCTCTTAAAAATAGAGTTTGATATGAAGGACATGGGAGAAGCAAGCAAGGTCCTAGGAATAGAGATCCAAAGGAACACAGAAGAATCTATTCTAAGCATCAATCAGTCCAATTACTGTGAGAAGATTCTTAAAAGGTTCAACATGAATGATGTTAAACCTGTGAGCTTACCTATTGCTCAGCACTTTAAGCTTTCCTCAGCTAACTCTCCTAAAGATTCTGACCAAGAACATCAGAAACAAATGGTTGTCATACCCTATAATCAAGCAATCGGAAGCCTAATGTATTTAATGAATTCTACCAGACCTGATCTCTCTTATTCAGCTGGCTTAGTTAGTAGATATATTTCTAATCCTGGTAAGAGACACTGGGAGGCTACTAAATGGAGCCTAAGGTGCTTGGTTTGGTCTAAAAACTCAAGGTTAGTCTATCAAAGATCAGCTGAAACAAAATTAAAATTTTATGGATATATGGATGTTGACTATACTAGTAGTTTGGACAAAAAGAGGTCCTTAACAAGTTACCTTTTCCTTTATGGTCCTAATCTAATTAGTTGGAAAGCAACACTACAGCCTATAGTAGCCTTATCTACAACAGAAACTGAATATATGGCTTTAACAGAAGAAATTAAGGAGGCATTGTGACTTAAGGGATTGTTGAAAGACTTTGGAATAGATCAAACAGTGGTGAAACTCTACTGTGAAAACTAAAGTACTATCAATTTATCCCGAAATCCACAATACCACACTAGAACTAAGCACATTGATATCAAGTATCATTTCATTAGAGATAAAATTGAGATAGAGGAGATAGAAATTTTAAAGGTTCATACTTCAGACAATGCGGCTGACATGCTAACAAAACCTATTTCAAAGCTTAAATTGTTTAAATGTTTAGAACAAGCTGGTTTCGAGCTTCCACACACAAGGTAGACAGAACGATCAGAATCAAGAAGATCAGAAGATTGCAAGGCATTGGAGACAAGGTGGAGAATTTGAAGAAGCTTTGACTCAAATACCTCATTTTTTTTGTTTGTTTATAACTAACTTTGTAAACGATCAACTGGTATACTCTATAAATACCACTGATCCTTAAAACAAAAGAGAGAAAGTTATCATCATTTTTCCTAGTTTTCTGTAAACAACAAAACTGTACGCAATCTTTATCAGTAAAAGAACCCAGATCTTCCTATGGACGTAGGCAATCTTACCGAACCATGTAAATGTTGTGTCTCATCTTCTTGCCTTATCTTTCTTCTTCATACAATTTCTTTCTTTACTGCAAGTCACGCGCCATTCAATCATCATTCAAATCGCATCGAATAATTTCAATATTGAGTTCAATCGTGTGTCGATCTTTGCTATCGAGTTGCATCGAGTTGATCATTTTCACCTTCGAGTCACATCAAGTATCGTTCAAGAATCATCGAGTGAGATCGAGTATTAGTTCATTTGTCATCGAGTTCAATCAAGGATTTAATAAAGACTCGTCAGATGAAGAAGGGAATTCTCATCGAGCATCGAGTAAGAAGACGTCGAGCATCGAGTTTCGAGTATCGAGGATTTGATAGAATATTTCTAAGCCTTTTCTTCATCTTTCTAGCGTTGATCCTTAGTATTAAGGCCTAATGAAGAGTGGTTAGCCCAACAGTATTGTATAAGCCATTTACGCTATTCTCAAATTCGATCCTAATGTCTTGGTAAGCTTCCAACTATCCCAATCAATCAAGTTATAGACATAAATTTTTGAAAATCAAATGATTATCAAATCGAGTCTAAAATTCTAGATTCAATCATACAAATTCCTCAAACCTCGTATAATTCAACATTGATTTGATTTTGATTTTTTTGTTAATGTTGTGTAAAAGTAATCCTTGTGCATGTGTTATATTAATCAATCAAATAATCTGAAATGGATACAAGTTTTTCCCTAATTAAACCCAAGTGTAGGTTTAACTAAAGTGTCCTGGTGAGTCTAGGGTCAAACATTGGGACTTGATACAGCTTAATTAAGAATGGTTGAACGAATTTAGCAATACTTCCAAAGTATCATGCATTGAGAAACTAAACTAATAGTGAGGTGAAACAGGACTAAAGAATGAATTATATGGATGGTGTACGTTTGTGGTGTGTGATGGTGATGATGTGTGGAGTAGTGAAATGATAGTATTGGTGATGGAGATGCAATCACAAACAAAGCAACATGCATTGAATTGAATGAAAATAAGTTAATAAGATAGGGTTAAGAAGGTTTACTAACATTCTCCTAAGTAATGCATAAGTATGCATTCATGTCATAAACTCATGAAATGAAGAACTCACCTCTTAGTATTTCGTGCCACATTTACCCTATCTCTAGGACACATGCTTAAGTTAATTATATGATAAAAGGTTAACTTTATCTTTAAAGCTACTTCTTTTCTTGCTTAACAAGTTCCACAACCAATTTCTCTCTTGAGTAAAGCTATTTCTACTTAAACTGAGTTGTCATATGCATTTAAGCAATAGATTAAGCACACACTAAATAAGATGAACTTTAACTTATGCAAAACCTGTGAAAATGTCAGTTTAATCCTCTCAACTCATTAATGAATTTAGTTGCTCATGATGGAGAAAAGTAGTGGAAATCATATTCATATTAAGAAATATACAGTTTCTTAATCTTAAGATCTTAACACAAATTGCAAATAACAAGAAAATGAGTAAAGTGGGGAGATGGAAGAGTCAAGCCACCGGTTGCGATCTCTTACTCCCTTTGGCTTTTATAGTGGTTGCTTCAAGGTAGTTGCAATGGATGTTGGTAATGCTCTCTCCCGTTTCAGAGAAGAAGACTGAGCTCTCACTCCGAATTTTGGCATAGCTTAGGTAATTTTTTGGCAAAATTTTTCACAGTTGAGATGAAGCTCTTTGGGCTATTTTTAGGCGCTAAAGTGAAGGTTCTTAGCTTTTTTCTAATGATTATTTGACATCTTTACATTTATTTTCATGCCCTGTTATACTGAATTCTTACGTCACAGATTTGTGCCTCTATCGTGACTACCTCAGATCAACTATCAATTTTCACTTTGATTTGATGTCCACCGCTCGTGCGCTTGTCGTTTTCCTTTCTTCATATTCCTACTTAATGCATGACTCTTCGCATGCAAGATTGAAGTTGATCTGATCTCTTTATGTGACCATGACTGCAGCTTTTGTTTCCTTAACTGAATTTGTTTTCTTCTTTTTATAAAAATCTTGCATTCAAAGATGTTAGATTTTATAATTAGGGTAATGAGTTTTATAAATGTTTGGACGCAAAATTTATCTATTTACATGAATTTAATTTCAAGTTAATGCATTTTTCTCTGAATTTTCCTAATTATTCTGAATATAGAGCTACAACAATTTGTATTTCTACAAATTATAACACCCTCATATCTAGAACAATGTTTGTTTTCAAGAATTTATTTAAAGTCTTAATGTATATCTCAACTCAAATTAATGCATTAACTTGACCTCTCAACATGCTCCAAGTTTTGAGATTCTTTAGACCAGCAATTCATCTCAAAGTCTTATTCACTCCCCTGCAGAAATATTTCCTAAACTCAAATAAGGCAAGCTTAGTCTTTAAATTCCCTTGCTCATTTCCAGGCATTTTTATTTCTCCTTTCAATAATGCGTTCATGGTTCAAAAACATAAAAGCTCTCTTTGTTACTTTTTATTTTGCTAAGTACACTTATTAATAAGTATGCATTGATCCAGATTACTCACTTTCGTTTTAGCTTGCCCCAATGGGTATCATGCGGACATCCAACTACGAGCAAGTACTTTTTTCAATTTAACTCTTGCCTTAGCTAAATTTTTCTTTTGGCTCAGGCATTGGAGTTACATAATTTTTTTCTTTTTTATTTTGTATTGATCATGGTTACCCACTTTCGTTTTGGCTTACCCCCATAGCTGCCATGCGAGTATCCAACTACGAGCAGATGCCATTGACAACTAAAGCTCTTAACACACATGTTTTTCCCTACGCTGACAGTTGAGTTTTTTTTTTTTTTTTTTTTTTTATTATTATTATTATTATTATTATTATAGAATTTATTAGTAATAAACATATTTTAACCAGTTTCAACATATTAGATCAAACCTCTCCCAACCCCCAAAATTTTAAGGCAACAAGATCCTTATTGCTGAATTGAGTTACGAGCTTGCCTTAGAAAAAATTTTCATAAGAGGTTTGAGGTAAAGCTTGCACGCATAATAAATTTAAGAATTGTTTCCTAAGGGGTTGCTGAAATGAAGGCAGAATGATGGGAGCAGAAATGCGTTGAACAAAAACATCATGAATATAGTTCAACAAAGCATAGAAGTATTCGTCTTGGCATTGAGCTTGACGTGTTGATATTGATAATCAACATGAGAAAACAATTAGGATCTTAAGCACTCTAATTCCATCAATTTTAGCAAAGAAACATGCAAGTTCATATAAAGAGAATAGCGTTTTAAAGGTATATCTTTGTTGTACTATTCAATCCTTAGATTTCAGCTCGAATTTCCTTAACACCTTATAGACACCACTTAGAACTTCCCTACTATTCTCTTGGCCCTTAGATTGGAAGGTGAAGTGCAAAATGAGCTACGATTTTGGGAAGTTTGAGGATTTTTCTGGTTTTCAGGAAATTATTAGAGAAAACCCCTTTCCTCTTCAATTTTTCCATATGCATGAAAATCCTTTCAACCCAGAAAGAATTTGATTTTGATCAAATTCAACATGTCATCCACTTGTCTCATGGCTTGATACCTAAAACCACAATAAGAGAGTGAAATTGAGTGTTCAAGGTGGGAAAAACCCACTTTATATTTTTCTTTAATTTTAAATTGATTTTTAACAAAAATATCAATTTCAAATTTTTTTTAAATTCAATTTAAAAAATTAAAAAGAAAAAATAATTTTATAAAATATTAATTCCATAATTAATATTATATAAAATTCATTATTTTTTAAACAAAATTAATTTTCATAATTAATTTTGTATAAAATTAATTATCAATAACTAATTAAATAATTTTAATTAATTAAAGTAATTTAATATCAAATATTAAATTAATTGAAGATACGAATTCCAAACATGAATCTCTATCCATGTATATAATATTTAAATCATATTTATTATCTCAAGAGTCTTTAGATCCTTTTGTAAGCACTTCAAAAGCATTTAGTTAAGTAGAATTCTACATATTGGGTCTATCTGCTTGTGTGCTAGCATGATGCGTGTTTTAAATATCATTATCTATAATTAGGATTTATGTTATCATAATATATGTGGATGTTTTGATATGATTAAGCATACTTGAATACTCTTGTATTGACATTTATAAAGTGTAATACTTATGTGCAGTTCCATTGCCTTGCGAATATAAGCATGTTGCATGTTGAACATGGCATGTATCAGTGTGCCAGAACATGACGCGTAAATCGTGTGAGAGAGAGCGAAGCATGATGCTTAAATTATGTGAGAGAGAGTGGAGCATGATACGTAAATCATGTGAGAGAGAGCGGAGTATGATACGTAAATCATGTGAGAGAGAGCGGAGTATGACGCATAAATCATGTGTCATATGTTGTTGCATAACATGGTACGGTAAATCATGTGTCAGTATGTTTAGATGTGATCATTCTATTTTAAACTAAAAATGTCTTATTGTTGTGAGTAGCACAATGTGATTGGTGGTATATATTTTTCTATATATGTATGATGTTTGGTGACCCTTCCGGTGTGGGCTACTTACCAATGCAAGTTGTACTGACCTTCCACCAAATTTGTTAGGTGTTGATGATCTCTATGACCTTGGTGGTGCGGAGGAGGGGGCTTGAGAAAGATCCATATCTTGGCTTGTTAGGAGTTTAGTTATTTTGGAATATTTGAAATTCAAGACTTGTTTAACTTTATGTGGATCTCATTATTAGGAATTGAGATTTTATAATAGATTCTAATTATTTTATTTTGTGGAGATTGACATTAGTTTTAAGTATGGTTAAGTCTGGTTAAGTAGTTGCTTTAATTATTTGTGATCTGAAAATTCTTGGCAATTTTATTGAGAAGAAAATGTCATTGTGAATGTCATTGGAAGTGCGTTTATTAAAGAAAATTTTTGTCTTGGTCTGGAAATTTTTTCTTCCCATATTATTTTTACTAATACAAATACCATAAATACATACTTTCAAAAGTTTAAACACATAGTTAGGAAGACTTAAGCATAGTTAAGTAGTAAGCAAATTTAGTGGTTTATATATATCCTATAGTGGGACTATGCTATATGACTTACATTATGACATACAACAAAAAATATCAAACATCAAATGCATAAAATAAAAGCTTTCAATTCGAATCGGAATTTTTTTCCCAAACTTTTAATTAAATTAATATAAAAAATATTAATTTAATTAAACAAAAAAAAATCAAGCTTCCTTTTTCAGTAAAATCATGCTTCAAACTTGTTTATCCTGTATGTTTATTTTTTTCCTCTATTTTTTTTAAATTCCAAAGTCTGAATTTATTGGCATCGGCCTTCACACACTTCCACATTCAGATTCGATCTCTTCAATTTTAAAATTAGACGAAATAAGAAATAATCATAATTTATCTAGGGTAGTATGTAACTAATTAACATTCTTGCTCTCTCATTACACATATAATATATATACATCTATAAAGCTGATCATTTTCGTAAGAACACGTAGTACTTTTTTATATCTTTTTAACCCCTCACTAAAAGGCTAAAACCAACAGAAAAAGAGACAAAAAGTTACCTCTTTTCCTTTCCAAACACAATGGTGAGTGCAGAGACAGCAAGGACAATCATTGGCATTATAGGTGAGAATTATAATCAAATCATTGATGAATTAAGGTTTGAATTTGTAATTATAACAACAAATTGATCGCTTTTTTTTTTTTCAGGAAATGTCATATCTTTTGGTTTATTTATGTCACCAATGTAAGATTCTAATTTATCTATATTATTTGTTTTTCCAAAGTTTATTGTCTTTTATTGATTTTGTCATTGGTAAGATTGTTAAATTTTGAAATAAACCAAAAATTTGCGGTCCCACATTTACTCAGATAATGAGGTGCACGCTGGTAGAAGATTTCAAGCCAGATCCTTATTTGGTCACAATCTTCAATTGCGTCATGTAGGTGTTTTATGAAATGCTCTTTGTTCATGCTGATAGCGTCCTCGTCGTTATCATCAACGGTATCGGGTTTTTCATCGAACTCATCTACGTTTCCATCTTTTTTATCTACTCTCCATGGGTCAAAGAGAGTAAGCTAGGAGGATAAAGTCTCTAATTTCTCTTTTAAATTTTTCAAACTCGAAAAAAAGTAAATCGTGTTTAAATAAAATTTAGGGTTTAATTTTTTGTGTGATGTTTTTTCTTTTTTCAGAAGAAGATGTTGATCATTATTCTCGTCGAAACTATCTTTTTTGCGGTCGTCATCCTCATTACACTCTTAGTTTTTTACACCACCACAAGTAGATCTTACTTTATTGGCATTTTAGGTATTATCTTTAACATCGGAATGTATACTTCTCCATTGACCGTCATGGTATTTCACCATCCCTCCTCTTCTTTTATATTAAAATCAACATCTACAATTAAGAGCTAATTTTAAAAAGGAGAAAATTGGTTGTTTTTTTAACCGACAAGTCATCAAAACAAAGAGCGTGAAGTACTTGCCATTTACTCTCTCCCTTGCCAACTTTTGCAATGGTGATGTATGGGCCATTTACGCTATTCTCACATTTGATCCTAATGTCTCGGTAAGTATACGAGCAATCTCATAAGAACTCATTTAATAACCATTTGATCTTTATCATGGTTTTCATTTTTTTAATTAAACATTTGAATTTTTAATCAAGTAAAATCTTTTTTTTTTTTTAATTTTCAAAACTTAACTTAGTTTTTTAAAATATTCCAAAAAAACTCAAATAGTGATCAAACCGACCTAAACTTTTGGATTAAATAAACATTAATCAAATCCTCTATAATTTAACATTTTGGTTTAGTGTAAATTCATATATTTTTGTTTCTTTCTTTTTTTTTTTTTTTGGCGGATTCCGAATAGTTTGGGAGCTCTTTCTGGGTTGATACAATTGATTTTGTATGCAACTTATTACAAAACCACAATTTGGGATGGTGACGACATGTCGAACTCGAGGAAGCCAATAGAGGTGCAAATGACTGACGTGTAGTTTGCGATCATGTTGTCTTCAACTCCTTGCCTTATTTTTGGAATTTTGTGTAATCTAATCAATGGGATGTAAATATTTATCTCCACATTTATATTTTCTAGATATATTAAAATATATCGATAAAATATCTATATCGACATATTCTCTATAATCAAAGAAAGATTATATAAAATAATAATTAAATTGTTTTCCTGTCAAACTAAATTATATATCTAATTATCAGTATATTGTTAGTATAATTACTTTAAATCTATATTAAATATATATAATCCTAGGATCATTCATGCTAAATTGTCAAGAATGACATATTCGATTCCATTGCAAAATTGATGGTAATTATACGGCAGCTATTGTCTTCCTCAACCAAAACTCTAAATGCCCTAAGTGGGATCTCTCTCTTGATCGGTCTTGATCGGATTAAAGATAAACTGGGTACTTATTGTTTTGGTCTATTGGAGACCATAGCCCTAAGGTCTCTAGTTCAATTAAGTTTCCCATTAAACCTTAATTAACTAGGAATGAGCTTTTATCAATTAAGTTCATACTCAATTAGGAATTTAGGGTCTTAATTAATTGGATCACATAATATGATCCAATCTAATATAATAACCCAATCTGATAAATTATTATTCCACATATATAGTCCATACTTTAATTAAACATATTTAAATACGTCTAACAATCTCCTACTTGGGCTATGTCTATGTACCTAATATAATAAAATCACATAAACCTTAAGCAGGCATAAATAGGTTATAGGTTATTTCAATAATAGTTTCCCTTTAATTCAATCTGGTCCAATCAAGGTTGATTTCGTCACTACCCTTGTTACTAAACCTTCCTTGATCACCAATTTCAATACATTCAATGACATAGATCAAGTATGGATGGATAGCATGGAAAGTACATGCAAAGTTATCTCAATCATATCTGTTTCCAACTGGTCCAAATTTCTTAGTGAGATCATTCTTAAAACTTTATGTTAAATCGCATTTGCTAAACCACATGCATGACAAAAAAGTTTAGATAATAAAACATAAATCAAATTTATTCTATATAGAAAATAAAAAAATAAAAATGTCGAAAAACTTCCTCAATAACAAACTCTCACTAAACTATGGAATCAGAAAACTGACTAATATCCATGTGAGCAACATGCTCATGAAAAACTTTAGGTGGTAAACCTTTAGTCAATGGATATGCTACCATAGAGTTTGTTCCTATGTGTTCCATCAAAATTTGACTATTTTGAACTCTTTCTTTACCAACCAGAAACTTCACGTCTACATGCTTTGACTTTGTATTGCTTCTATTGTTGTTGGAATACATCACCGCCAACTTATTCTCACAAAAAAAAAAAAAAATTGTGGTCTTTCTATATCAACCACTATTCGCAGCTCAGTGACAAAATTTTGTAACCATATTACATGATTGGACGTCTCATAAGTGCTACAAACTCCGCAGCCATGGAGGAAGAAACCACAAGTGTTTGTTTAATACTGTTCCAAGATACAACTCCTCCAGCCAACATAAAGATATTGAAGTACCGATGAAGGTCCTTGAGTAGAAACGGGGATCGAACCCAAATCCGAAAATTACAGAGCATTCAATTTTACAAAATCAAACAAAATTTTATGCATTATATAAAAGGTACAACATGCTGGAAAAAAAAAAGAGAGAGAGAAAAGAGAAAACTTATCCTTGAAAATAAACCTTCTTCACGTAATTCTTTTTCTCCGAAATTGCAACAAATTCAAAACCGTAAATGGCCACCACTACTTGGTTTCCTCTGTATTCTCTGGGATGAGAATCCAGAAGTTTTGTGGGCTCTGTGATTTTGGAGAGAGAATGAGAATTAAGTTATTTCTCTCCCTTAATTTCAAATAGTAAATAAATTTAAATTAAATAAAATTAAAATTAAAATAATTTTATTTTAATTAATTAATATTATATATAATAACTAATTTATTATACATATATACATAACTAAATGTTATATCACGTATAACATATGGGTTTCTATATTGTATAAAATACAATATAACCTATAGTTTCAATTCTCTCGCTAGTGGCATTTAATATAAATCAAATTTATATTAAATTTAATTATATGAATCCAACTTATATAATTAATATTTGAATCATATTCAAATATTTATTTCCTCTCAAATAAACTTTATAATGTATTAAATGCATTATAGTAATTATATCATATATAATTAAATTAGATTAATTATATCACATATAATTAATTCCCTCGATTAATTTGAACAATTCAAATTCATCCAAAATTGATTCTCATTTAATTCCCGTTGAGATACAAAGGGGACCTGATTGAAGCTCTAATGGTACTTGAATAATTAATTAAACTCTTTTAATTAAATTACTCAACATCCATTAACTATCGAGCACTTCACTAAAGACGACAGTTGCACTCTTCGCACTACAAATATATTTTTGTGTCCATTGGATATAACCAGTCAATAGTGCGATGATCTTTCACAAATTACTCGTAAGTACAATTGAGCCAAAATTACCATTCTGCTTCTATAGTTACATTTAACTTCTTAAGTACCAATAATCCCTCTAATGAACATTAAGTCATAGTCCAACGATGACCAAACCTCGAGGATGTGACACCATATTGTTCAAGCTCCAGAATCAGCCATTGAGGGAGCAATTTATCTACTTACCTCAACATTGGGGAATGAGTGAATTTCGTCTTTTGTAGTTATGTTCCTAGCTCCCCAATCAGTCTAATTCCTAAAATGGAGGCTTATTGAGTCGACAATCTGGCTACTCTCACCCATACAAATCAAAGGACCGTCTTCATACGCAAAAGTTCACAACTCACTCAAGATTCAAATCATGTCACCTATGGTCATCCTAGTGAAATGTAAGTCTCTATTATGAACGGTGTTATATAATGAGACTAGTCATTTCGTGGACCGGTCTTATACAAACTCCTTTATATAGAATACACCCGCTCACATGTTTCCACATGAATGATCAAGATCAGGTCACTTATAGTACTTTACAACAATTGTAACATCTTCAAAGTGGGTCATACTCGTAGTGTCACCAGGATAATGTATCCAGCCTTATCCATCTACTACAGACCATTTAAGCTACAGAAGATAACTTTGGATGTTAGTTTATCAGTTTATGGTTTTAATACCACTAAATATCAAATAAACATCTCACATTTTATTAAATAAATAAATTTTTTATACAATATAATTACAAACTACAAAACCCTATGAGATTTACGGTACCAACCCCAAAGATATAATCTAAAGTGGATCACAAAGTATCTTGGCATCCAACATAATCAGAATCAAAATACCAAATCTTTTGATATTCGATAAGTAAGCATATAATCTTTTGTTCTCTGTGAATACCTCATAACCCATTTGTCTTCTTTCCAATGATCCATCCCTGGGTTGCTCAAATATCTGCCTAACACTCTAACTATGAACGTAATATCTAAACGTGTATATACTCCAGTATACATTAGACTTCCAATAGCCGATGCATAAGAAACCTTCTGTATCTCCTTAGTCTCGAGTACGATCTTGGGGCATTGACCTAAATGAAATTTATCACCTTTAGTGACCGGGGTATCTCTTGATGCACAATCTTTCATGTCAAATCTACTCAAAATCCTTTCAATGTAGTTCTTTTGTGACAATTTCAAAATACCTTAGTAACATGAAATAAATTCTTTTTGACTGACCTCATAGCATTTCAATTCCTAATACAAAAGAAGTATCACCAAGTGTTGGGTTTTATGTCCTAAAACTCGTGGTATATAAACAATGGAGCCTATTTTAAAAATTCAATAAAGGTGTTATTGAATAGATCTATTGCTTGAATAGAAATCCAATAAACCTAAAAGTCCCTTGACTATTGGATGAGTACTTGAACTTTATGTGGAGACATAAAGGTGGATCAGGTTCGAGTAAATAGTCAAAATGATCTATAGTACATGGATAAGGTTGGGTACCTTATTCTGGTAACACTATTGGATGCGGCCTGCTCTGTAGTTGTTACAAGGAGTTGTAAAGTGCTACAAACGAAGTGATCATAATTTATTCATGTTGGACATGAGGAGTAGGGGTGTCCTTGTGCAAAAGAGTTTGTATAAGATCGGACCACGAAATGAGTCACTCTTACTTTATAACGTTGTTTACTATTTAAGACTGACTATTTCAAAGCGATGACCTAGGTAACTTAGCCTTAATCCTGAGCTAATTATGAACTCCTGTTTATCTGGGATTTTTCTTAGTTAACGAATGGGGGTTAGATCGGTCTAATGAGTTTAGCTGATTAATCTCGGATCGTTGGAGCCCATGATTTGTAGGTCCATGAGGTCTCCCTACTAGCTCGAAAATGGATTAGCTCTATAATAGTGTGATAAGTTAATTTGAAATGTTCAAATTAGAATCAAACGAAAATTGGAGAAAATATATTTAAATATATGAAGATGAATTTATGTAAAAATTAATTTAATATTAGATATTAAATTAATTAGAATTATTTAAATTGTTTGAATAATTATTTATTAATTTTATTAGAAAATTAAATTTTGAAATTAATTTGTAAAATTAATAAATTTTTATTTTAGAAATAAAATATGGTTTTAAAATCAAAATGGATTTTGGAAATTGAAAATTACACAAAAAAAACTTGAAAATGGGTTTTTCAAAGTTCATCTTCAAATAATTTACAAGGAACCCAACTCCTCCTTTGTTTTACTTCAAGCATGAGCTGCATCCCATGTAACATATCTCTTTGCATGATATGCTGCAATATATTGAAGAGATTGTAATGAAGAAAGTAGAGAGAACCGACTGAATTTTTGCTGAAAAATTCGGATGAAGAAGGTGTTCTTCAATGGGTTTTGTTCAGTGAGTTTTCTCCATATTCCCTTTGATTCCAGCTTATTTTGAGTCCTACAACTTAATCTAGAGCACCAAGAGGATAGTAGGGAAGATCTTCTGGTGATCTACATAAGGATTCAGAGGATTTTGCAGCTGGAAATGGAGATTTCGTTGGTTCGGCCAAGGTATGTTCATGAAACCCATTATACTCTGTTTTTAGCATGTTTCTTTTCAACTAAAATTAATGAACTAGAGTGCTTATGGATCTTGATTTCTTCAGCCATTCAAAATAGCTGTCTTGACATCCATTTGCCATATTTCGTAGTCATAATATGTGGCAATGGCAAGAAGTATTCTTATTGATTTAATCATGGCAACAGGAGAAAAAGTTTCTTCATAATCAACTCCTCCGCTTTAAGTAAAACCCTTTGCCACGAGCCTGGTTTTATAGGTCTGTACCTTGCTAGTTTGGTCTCGTTTTCTCTTGTAGATCTACTTACAACCTATAGGTGTAACACCTTGGGGTTGATCTACAAGTTCCCAGACTAAGTTGAAGTACATAGACTCCATTTCATCGTCCATGGCTTTTATCCATTATTTCCTGTCAACATCTTCCATTGCCATCTTAAAGGTTAATGGATCCTTTAAACCATCATCTTGTATGATGTTTTGAGTTTCTGTTAAACCCATGTAGCGTTCAGGTTGTTGAATAACCCTCCCACTATGACGAGGCATCCCCAACTCTTGAGATGGATGTGACGGGACAATAATCGTTGTTGATGGACCAGTTTGATCAACAACTCTTGTTGATTTATCTGTAGTATATTTAAATAGTTCTTGTAATATTAGTTTACTGCGAGATAGATGATTCTTAATATGATCCTCTTCCAAGAAAGTTGCATTTGTGGATACAAACATTTTATCTTCTTGGGGATCATAAAAGTATCCTCCTTTTGTTTCCATGGGATATCCTACAAATAGGCATAATTTCGAACGTGTTTCCAATTTCTTAAGATTCTGTACCAACACGTGTGTTAGACAACCCCAGATGCGGGAAGTAAACTTGCTTTGCATTCTTTCCATAATTGATATGGTGTTTCTGAAACACTTTTGGATGGAACAACGTTCAGAATATAAACTGCAGTCTATACTGCATATCCCCAAAAGGATTGAGGTAATTGAGCATAACTCATCATAAACCAAACCATGTCCAACAAGGTTCGATTTCTTCTATCTGTAACACTGTTTTGTTGTGGTGTTCCAGGTGCTGTAAGTTGGGATTGAATTCCATGATCTACTAGATAGTTCTGGAATTGTAAATCCATATATTCACCACCTCGATCAGATCGAAGTGTTTTAATTCTTTTACTTAACTGATTTTCAGTCTCAGCCTTAAATTCTTTGAACTTTTCAAGAGTTTCAAACTTGTGACTGATTAAGTAAATATAGCCATATCGAGAGTAATCGTCAATAAAACTGGCAAAGTACTGATATCCTCCTCAAGCTTTAACATTCATCGGACCACAAAGCTCTAAATGTATAAGTTCAAGAGGTTCTTTGGCACGAAGACCTTTGTCAGAAAAAGATCTTTTCGTCATTTTTCCCTCAAGACATGATTCACATGGAGGTAGGGAACTATCTTCTAACTGATTTAGATGACCGTTTTTTACAAATCTCTCAATCTTGTTGAGATTAATATGACCAAGCCTGAGGTGCCAAAGATAGGCGTTAGGAGAAATTTTCTGCTTCTTATTATGAGTTTCAGCCGTTTTAAACATCTCTATATTTAAAATAGCTTTTGCTTCCGTTGGTTGTAATATGTATAAGTTATTTGCAAGTCTAGTAGAATAAATATGAACACCTCTTAAATAAATAAACACTTCATTATATTCAAAAGATACACTGTACATATTTTCTAAAAGACAAGAAATGGAGATCATATTTCTTTTCATCTTAGGTAAAGAGAACACATTCTTGAGTAAGATAAAAGAATCTCCAAAAAAACTACTTCACATCTCCCACTGCTTCAGTTGAAATGACTTCACCTGTGCCCACCTTGAAAGTCATCTCATATTCAAAAATTCTTCTCCAAGAACTAGTTTCCTGTAGAAAAGTACAAACATGATTAGTGGCGTTTGAATCTAATATCCAGGTAAGGTGAGAATTTTCCACTATACATGTTTCAACAACTAGTAAATCATATTTATCTTGTTTATTCTTTTCTGCTTTCTTTTCAGCCAAATATTTTACGCTTCCAATGCCCAACCTCTCCACAATGGAAACATTTTCCCTTGGGAGTTTTGTTTTTGTTTTTCTTTGCAGCGGTTTTCTTTTTCCCTTTTCCTTTCTTTTTCATCTGTACGGTTTTATCTTTAGAAGAAGAAGAAGGACCAGCTTTCTTATCATCAACAGGTTTCGTACTAGACGTAGACCCTTTGTAAAACTTTTTTGGTTTAGAAATAACATTTATTTCCTTTTCCTTGAGTTTCATATTGATTAATAAGTTTGCAATTCATTCAACAACGTGTTAAGTTATAAGTGATTTTGTTCATGATAGCATTTATCCTGAATGACAGATAGCCCTCAGGAAGAGATTCTAGTATCATGCTCACCTGACTTGTTTCGTCTATCATAGCCCTGTGAGCCTCTGCGATGTTAAAATAGACCATCATGTCGAGAACATGTTCTCTCACGTTGGTCCCATCCTTCATATGTGTCACATACACATATTTAATGGCTTCATGTCTAACAGACGATGACGGTTGCCTGAACATCTCCTGTAATGATGCCATGATCTCACGAGTTGTGGGCATGACCTTATGTTTCTTGTTGAGTACATCAGGTATACTCGCCAAGATATAGGCCCGGGCTTTTTCGTTCGCCCTTACCCACTTATCATAAACATCCTAAACATTTCGGGTCATCGTTGAACTAGGAACTGGAGGACACTCCTCCGTTAACACAAACCTCAAGTCATCAACTACTAATATTGTATTGATATTTGATTGCCAATTGTATAATTGAGTTCGACATTGCTGAAACATTTTAAACAAATTCTATTAAATATACATCTAAATCCATTTTAGCAAAACTAATAAAGTACCCAATAAATCTTTATTTATTTGCAACGATACTTAAGTGATTTAGAACAAGTGCTACCGTGGGGCAGTCAAGAATTCTATCACAGAAGCAAGACAGTTCTTGACCAAATACTATTATCTAGAATAACTCATATCCCAATAGTTCTTTTGGTTATTGTTTTCGCTCCAGATATTTATTAACACTTAGTAATTCTTGTAAGTGTGACCCGCCATTTTCAGATCTTATAGGATGGTATGAATATGCCTCCGAGAGACAAGACAATATCCAAGACGGAACTATAAGACCTTATTCATTTTACTGAAGCTTGGGTTGTTCTAAATCCTATGTTACAACCCTTCATAGGGATCGCCGCGGTTAATGACTAACTAGTGCCGCATAAAAATGACAGCAGGCACAACGTAGGAATCTCACGGTTCAAATTAATGGAGGAGATCGTAGGAAAATGTTGACACATTTCCTTCACCCACTTACTATGAACCACTTTTCTCATTCACCTTATTATTGACCCATGCAAACACTTTCCGCATGGAGCAGTCGAGGTAAAATCAACAAGAAGCCGAGCATGGATCTCACGGTGTGAACTCTTGAGGACGTGGGAGCAAATAAGTATATATCAAATATATTGTTAATCTCCCACTGAAGTATTCTAAATGTTTGGGTAATTTACTTGGGCATGACGACTAATTTCATACAACCTAAGTCTAAGTGGTTTATCCAAATATGACTCTTATAATTGGATTTAACCTACAATGTCTAGGTGATAAATCATTTTATTACCTCACATCACTCACGCAAGCTCATAAATTAGTTAATAACTCTCAATTGTTCGGTCATAATCCCTAGGTAGAAGGTGTTCCGTAAACCGTCTTAGACAGGTTTATGAACCGATATGAGTTTGTAATCGTATTAAGGCAACAATCTATTTTAACGATTAAAATTATTGTTAACCTAAGTGAGCATGCAACTGTTATTTGTTATGGATTTTAAACATCTAACCAATTTTATAACAACTTACAAAATTTAGACATGCTTAAACGTCCACAACATTCAACAAAGGTATCTAATATAACTATTATATTAAACTTAACCCTAACATGCATACTATATATTATAACAATTATAACATACTATCAATGCATATAACATGCTTCTTACGGTGGGGTTTTAAATCTACATAGCATACTGTATGCATATACATGAATTTATTTAATCATCACATACATCTCATGCATAAACAATTGAATACTGACTGGTATGGTTTTTGTTTTGGCATAAATAAGCAAACAGACAGCTAACTATTACAAACAGCTTTATAATCGTCTTTGAACCGCTCGAACCACTCCAAACCGAACCCAAAACAACTTGAACAGGGTTGAACGAGTCTGAACCAGACCAACAAAGCTTGAACCGGACCAACCACAACGATTTGAGGCTGAATCAGATTGAACCTTGAGTAAACCGGTTGAACCCGGTTGCTCTCGGTACAACCTCAATATGCTACTAAGGTGATCATGTAATGCCTAGATGTAATCGTCTGGGGTTGTGAGGAAGTACACGATCGTATAGTATTTCCTAAAACCTAAATGATCGTTTAGCTCTATCGCATAGGACTAGACGATTGTTTAGTTCCATCGCAGTGAGATCGCTTAGCTCTATCGCATAGTACTAAGCGATCGTATAAAACCATCACCCAGCGCATTCAAGTTGTCGTTTAGTATCCGCCCATAACTAAACGATCGCATAGCTCCATCGTATAGAACATCATCACGTCATATAGCATTTATCTACACGATCGCTTAACTCCACGACCAAACAAACGCTCAATGCTATCGCATAGCATTTCATCGCATCGTTTAGCATGCATCGTTGTTGAACAATCGTATAGTGCCATCGTTTAGAAAAATCAACGAATCGTCTAGTTCCCACAACAAAAACTAAATGATCGTGTAATGCTATCGTATAGCAAATAAACGTATCACTTAGCTCCCGCAGGTACACGATCGTTTAGCATTCAACATCACAACGACCAGCGCATATTACTATCGTTTAGCTTTTCTTCTCATCGTGTAACGTCTAGAGCTAAACAATCGTTTAACAACTTGACCTCAGTAACATATTTAAGCATAAGCTGAAAAAACTCGAACAGCAGCTCGACCTCTTTTGCTTGTTTCTTCAATTACATCTTAATTTCAACTCCAATGACTCCAAATAAATTACAGACTCTTGCTAACACATAAATGCTCATCAAACAAGAGCCAATTACAAATTTAGTTGAGAAATTAAAAAGAATTAAAATGCCAAAACAAAGAAACCCATAGCAGTGCATCAGTTTCATATATCTCATGAAAAAACACCCACCTTGCCAAAATTAGACCGGATTGAAAGCTTAAAAGATTGAACGAGTAAAACAACATGCAGCAGAAATATCAAGGATCCATAAGCTTTCTAATTCACTAATTTTAGCAAAAGCTAAAGCATGCTCTTCTCAAAAAGTGGGTTTTTTTAACATACCTTTGATGAACCTTCAAAAAAACGCCTGTTCAGCCGCTGTCTTCTCTTGTTATCAACGTGAACCACCTCAAAGCCTAATATACTATGCTCTTAGAGCTTTAGGCATCCCTACTATGCTCTTGGAGCTTTAGCCAGAGTTGTGGGACTCAAGAACAACTTGAAGATGTGAAGAAACCAGAGAAACTCACAGCAGCACAGCTAAAGAAGACAACTTCTTCTTCAGAGCAAATTTTCTCGAAATTCTGTGATTATCTTCTAACTCCAATCTTCTTTATATACTAGGATGGACATGCAAAGAGATGGAGTGCATGGCTTGTGGCTAATGCTTGGAGAATCAAAGTAGAGAAGATCATGGTTTGTGTGTGAGCATAAAGATGATAATAATGGAGAAAACTATTTTTCCATTATGTAAACATGCAAAACGATTTTCCATTTTCTTCTTTTAAAAAAAAATGATATTAAATCATTTTAATTCAAAATTTAATTTTCTTAAATTAATTTCATAAATTAATTAATTTAATATAAAATATTAAATTAATTTTTGCACAATAATCATCTTTATATATTTAAATCATATTTAAATATTTATTCTCTTGTTCCATTTAATATGAAGGTTTCAAATTAATCTCTCAAGCTACCCTAAAGTTTATCCATGTACAAGCTAGTAGAGGGACCTCGCAGACATACAGATCATGAGCTCCAACGATTCGAGATTAATCGGTTAAACTCATTAGTCCGATCTAACCCCCATTCATTAACTAATGGAACACTCCACTATAGCCCATAGTTAAACTCCCCTCACTGTAGATATATTATGTCCACTTAATAACCATAATCAGTACGTCGATCCTTCACAGGTTGTTTGTAATCACAGTTAGGTCAAAAATACTGTTTTACCCCTGTGGCTACATCTTGTTCCTTAAGTTTACTGATCCTCTAATGAAAAATTTTGATTCATAATCTCTATGAATCAAATATTTTCTCTATCATGAGAAGGCGGGGCCCCGATTGTTCAAGATCTGGAGTCAGTACTTAAGAGAACAACTTATCTGCTAATCCTAAATAGGGTAGGAGTGAATTCCATCTTACAAGGCTATGTCCCCAACTATTCATCCAGTCTTATCCTCAAAATGGTAAGATTATTGAGCAGTGTTGTTGGACTACTCTCACTGTTTGCAGATCAAAGGATAATCCCAAATAAACAGGAATTCATAGCTAGCTCAGGATTAAGATCGAGTTAACCTAGGTTATATAATAAATGAAATAGTCAGTTTTAATAGTAAACGGTCGTTATAAAGAAAAGTGACTATTTTCGTGGTCCAGTCTATATGCAAACTCATTGCATAGGATGCCCCTACTCTCATGTCTCAACATGAACGATTTGTGGATCACATCATTTGTAGCACCTTACAACCTCTTGTAACAACTACAGAGTGGGCCGCATCCAATAGTGTTACCAGGACGAGATACCTAATTTCATCCATATACTTATTAGACCATTTAGGCTATATACTGTTAACTTGATCGTGTTTATGTCACTACATAAAGTTACAACATTCAGACTATAGCCAAGGATGCATTTATTGGATTTTCATAATAAGATGCAAAATCAACAAGTCATTGTCATTGATTAAATAGAATGTTTAACATGAACTACGAGTTCTAGGAAATTTCCAACAGTCCTATATAAAGAGTTTGTATAACCGGACCACGAGATGACTAAACTTTGTATATAACGCTGCTGATACTAGAGACTTACATCTCACCTAAATGACTATAGCTGACACAACCTCATTCCTGAGTGTTTTGGGAACTCCTACATTTGAGGACAGTCCTTTGATTAGTATGGGTGAGAGTGGCCAAATTGCAAACTCAACATGCCTACCTTTTTTGGGGACTTGTCTGATTTGGGAGCTTGGAACTCAATCCACAAGATGGAATTCACTTCTTTCTTGAAGTAGGGATAAGTAAAAAGATTGCTCCTTTAAGGGCTGATTCCAGGGCTTGAATATAGTGGCCACAACTTCTCTTTTGGAAGAAATGACTCAGTCATAGTAGGACTATGACTTATGTTCATTAGACGGATCAGTGGTACTTAAGGAGTTAGATGTAACTACAGGGGCATAACGGTTATAGGCAGAGCTGTACTTACGGTCGATCTGTGAAGGGTTGTCACACTGCTGATTGGTTAAGATGGACACATAATATATCTGTGGTAAGAAGAGTTCAGCTGTCGGCCTTTAGTGGAATGCCTGGCAGTTAACGGATAGTGGATCCCGTGACTAAAGAGTTTAGTTAGTTATTCACGTACCGTTGGAGCTTCGAGCTACAGGTTCATAAGGTCCCCTTGGTAGCTCAATGGATTCAGTTGAGGATCAGTTCTTGGTGTTGATTTGAAATTTCAAATTGACAAGAGGTAATTTGATTATATATGATATGATCGGTATGATGTATGGGATACATCTAGTGGAGGATTAATGTAAATGAGATGTATATTAAGTGCAATGGAATAGAAAAAGAACTATGGTTTATATGTTTCATGAGATGAAATATTAAAACTATAGGTTATAAATATAGTATGATAAGTTGGTTATCATTTATATTTATAATAATATTAATTATTGGATAATAAAATCTTTTTCTCTAATAACCAATTGAGTGGGAGGTTATTGTGGTTCATGGTAACTGTGAGATAAAAGGAAAATTGTTTTCCTTATTTTAGTAAATTTTTGTCAAATTTTTTTTTTGAGATTTTCTCTCGGAAAAAGAATCTCACGGAAGTTGTCAAGTAAACACGGATTTACTAAGCGACAGCTTGACAACACGGATTTATTAAGCGACAGCTTGACAAAAGGTAAACGATTGTGTAGTATTTATAGGTGACAGATACGTAACTAAGCGACGATCACTTAGCTTTTGCTAGATAATCGCTTAGCTTTTGCTAAACGATTGGGCATTGACATATACGATAGGTTTTAGCCATCTCCTACTTACTTAATCGTTTACTCGATTATTGTATCCTTCTTCTGCTTCAATCCAAATCCACACAGAGCCCATCCTCTGGATTCTCACACTGAGAATACCAAGGTAGCCTTCTTGGTGGTCTCATACTCAACCCGATGCCATCGAGGTTCTATGGAGGCCGTTCGTGCTGTTGAGAAGTTCATGATCGAGGCGATCACTAAGTTCAAGTGCGCAGTTTTCATGCTATGTAGCAGTCATGTTGTTCGAGCGTTCGAGGTTGCTGTGTTCGAGCGTTCGTGAGCAAGAAGCGTGGTGATGAGTCTACAAATGTTCGTAGCATTTCTCCTTGTTCATTTGTATTTTCATGCTGTAATTTCTATATTGATTGTATAACCACATGTTTCTGGTTTTGACTATAATTCTAATGTTCATACATGATTGTCATTTGGAATGATCTATTCTGGTACTCATGAAAATCCTCGTGTTCAATTTCCTTCAGGATGATGATCAAAAGTTGTTTAATTATCTAAGGTAAAAGTTACTCTTGGGCAAACCTAAAAGTGACTTAGTTAAAGTACTTAGCCGTGTTTTTTCCAAGTAAACTAAACCCTAGGTTATAAAATACTCAGTGGGAAGAAGAGATGTATCTGATATGTCTATGATTCTACCCACGTTTCTTCCTGTATGTTCACACCGTGAGATTCATGCTTGGCCTCGTGGTGCCCTTAGAGCATCCCCTTTCGGATGGTGTTTGCATGAGTCAATATCAAGATGGACAGAGAGAGTGTTTATAGTAAGTGGGTGAAAGGTGTGTGTCAACACGTCCTATGGTCTCTATCATTGGTTCACACCGTGAGATTATTCTGTACTTCCTTGTGGCGCTCTGCGAGTGTCCCCTTTTGGATAAGTTTTGTGCAGTTGGTCAAGATCAAGGTGAACTCCAGAAATGGATAGGGTCGCTTTAGGTTTTTCCCCAATCGAACTTTTTTCCTTTGGATTGGCGCTTGGGGTGGATCTTTAGGGCCTAAAATGGCCGGTCACACTTACGGGATATTGTTAAGTAAGTTAATGGTCTCTTGGCCAAATCAATGATGGCTAGTCGTTGTAGGAGCAAGAGTTGTTCTAGTATTAATGACTGGTTGAGAACTTCTCAATTCAGAGGAGGGATAATTGACTTCCCTTCAGCGACTTTTGTCCTAAACCTTTGAAGTGTTATTACGAAACTAGATGTCACAGGGTTCATATTTGTTTTACTAAAACCTTATTGGATGTTGTTTGTTTTACAACGGGTATTTGCTTAAAAACCTAACATAGGTCAATGTGTTTTTCTTTTTAGTAACTCGTTAGTATTTTCGTTTAGTGCTTTTAATATTACTGACTATATACAGTGGAAAGAATCATGTGAAACGTATTTCGTGGCAAACGACCTCAAATTTGTCATGGTTGAGGAGTGTCCTCAAGTCTTGACCCTTGATGCACTGCGAAGTGTTCGCAATGCATATGAGGTGTGGATGAAGGCTAATTCGTTGGCCCGACTTCACATTTTGGCTAACATACCCGATGTTTTGGCCAAAAGGGGTGAGATCATGGTCATTGCACGCGAGATCATGGACTCACTACAAGATTTGTTTGAATGTCAGTTCTTGCTTTTCAAGCATAAAGGGATGGATGACAAACTCAGTAGTGTCAGTTGTTCTGACACTGATCCCACTACTCTCCAAAAGAGAAGACAAGACAGTAATTTGATTTATTGGTCTTGGAGACGTGTTTAGTAGAGACTGATGATTCTGCCTGGATCTTAGATTCGGGTGCTACCAATCATGTTAGTTCCTCTTACCAAGGATTCAGTTCTTGGCACACATTGCAGCAGGGAAAGATGACTCTACAAGTCTGATGAGGTTGTTTCAGCTGTTGCTGTAGGCAGGCTGAAGTTATTTTTGACAAGAAACGTTATCTGATACTGGATAATTTTTTCGTAGTTCCTCATATTAAGAGGAACTTAATCTCGATTTCTTGTCTTATTGAACAAGGGTATACCGTCTCCTCTTCTGAGAATAAAGTTTTTATTTTTAAGAATGGAATGGAAATTAGTTATGGTTCAATGAAAAGTAACTTATATGTACTAAAGCTGTTAGTCATACAAGCCTTGTTTAACACTGAAATGTTCAGTATGACAACAACAACTAAAAGACCAAAGGTTTCTATTAAGCAAAACGCCCATCTTTGGCATCTAAGGTTAGGTCACATCAACCTCAATAGGATTGAGAAGTTGGTGAAAAGTAGACTTCTAAAGAGTTTAGAAGAAAATCTTTACCGATATGTGAATCAGGCCTCGAAGGCAAGATGACCAAACAACCTTTTACTGAAAAAGGTTACAATGCCAAGGAAGCTTTAAAGCTTGTACATTCAGACCTCAGTGGTCCAATAAATGTTAGAGCTCGGGGTGGGTATGAATATTTCATCTCTTGTAATGTAAGTCTGAAGCCTTTGACAAGTTCAAAGAGTATAAGATTGAAGTTGAAAACTTGTTAGGTAAAAAGATAAAAACACTACGATCTGATCGTGGTGGAGAGTATATGGACCTCTAATTAAAGAACTATATGATAGAACATGGGATTGCATCTCAACTCTCGGCCCCTGGTACACCTCAGCAGAATGGTGCATTAGAAAGAAGAAATAGAACCTTGTTGGACATGGTTCAGTCTATAATTAGTTATGCTCATCTTCCACACTCATTTTGGGGTTTTGCAGTGCAGACTGCATGCTATATCCTAAACAACGTTCCCTCAAAAAGTGTTTTTGAAACACCATTTGAGCTATTTGATACATGTGCTAGTGACTAACCGAAAGAAAAAGTTGGAATCGCATTAGAAGGTTTGCCTCTTTGTATGCTACGTTAAGGAAACGAGAGGTGGATATTTTTATGATCCGAGTGAAAACAAAGTATTTGTTTATACAAATGCTATCTTCTTGGAAGAAGACCACATGAGGGATCATAAGCCACAGAGTAAGCTCGTTTTGCTTGAGATCTCTAGTGAGACTGAGACTGCTGAGGGTTTCCCAAGAGTTGTTGAACAGGCCAACAGATCAACAAGATTTTTTGAGGTCAGAACATCTAGTCAACTCGCTCAAGAGTTGAGACTGCCTCGACGTAGTGGGAGGGTTATGAACCCACCAGGTTGCTACATGGGTTTGACTGAAGCCCAAAACGTCATTTCGAATGATGGGGTCGAGGATCCGTTGTCTTTTAAGAAAACAATGGAAGATGTTGACAAAGATGAATGGGTTAAAGCCATGAACCAGGAAATGGAGTCTATGTACTTCAATAACGTCTGGAAGCTTGTTGATCCACCTGATAGGGTAAGACCTATTGAGTGTAAATGGATCTATAAGCAAAAGAGAGGTATAGATGGAAAGGTGCAAACCTTTAAGGCTAGACTTGTGACAAAGAGTTATACCCAGGTCGAGGGAGTTGTCTATGAGGAAACTTTCTCACCTGTTGTCATGCTTAAGTCTATTTGGATTCTCCTGTCCATAGCCACATTTTATGATTATGAAATATGGCAAATGGACGTCAAGACTGCCTTTCTTAATGATAATCTTGAGGAGACCATCTATATGACTCAACCAGAGGGGTCCATAGTTCCAGATCAAAATAAAAAAGATTGCAAGCTTAATAGGTCCATCTATGGGCTGAGACAAGCATCTAGATCATGGAACATCATATTTGACACTGCGGAAAAGTTGTTTGGCTTTGATCAGAATGTTGATAAGCCTTGTGTTTACAAGAAAAACATCAACAACTCAATAGCTTTCCTAGTACTGTATGTGGATGATATCCTATTTATTGGGAATGATGTAGGGTATTTGACTGACATTAAGAAATGGCTAGCTGCCCAGTTTTAAACGAAAGATTTAGGTGAGGCACAGTATGTTCTAGAGATCCAGATCATTTGGGATCGTAAGAACAAACGGTTAGCCTTGTCTCAGGTATCATTCATTGATAAAATGTTGATCAGGTACAGGATGCAGGATTCCAAGAGGGGTTTATTACCCTTCAGGCATGGAATGATTTTTTCTAAGGATCAATGTCCTAAGACACCTGAAGAGGTTGAGGAGATGAGATAGATTCCCTATGCTTCAACTGTAGGAAGCTTAATGTATGCAATGTTGTGTACCAGACCCAATATTTGCTATGTAGTAGGGATTGTCAGTTGGTATCAGTCCAATCTAGGATTTGACCACTGGACGGCGATTAAGATGATCCTCAAGTATCTTCTGAGAACGAGGGCCTACATGCTCGTTATTGGCTGAGCTATACTTACGAGCGATCTGTGAAGGGTTGTCGCACTACTGATTGGTTAAGATAGACTCATAATATATCTGTGGTAAGAAGAGTTCAGCTGTCGATCTTTAGTGAAGTGCTTGACAGTTAACAGATGGTGGATCCCGTGACTAAGGAGTTTAATCAGTTATTCATGTACCATTAGAGCATCGAGCTATAGACCCATAAGATCCCCTTAATAGCTCAATGGATTCAGTTGAGGATCAATTATTGGTATTGATTTGAAGTGTTCAAATTGATAAGAGGTATTTCGATTATATATGATATGATCGGTATGGTGTATGGGATACATTAAGTTGTGGATTAATGTAAATGAGACTTACATTAGAAAAAAAGCTATGGTTTGTATGTTTCATGAGATGAAATATTAAAACTATAGGTTATACATATAATATGGTAAGTTAATTATCATTTATATTTATAATAATATTAATTATTGGATAATTAACTCTTTTTCTCTAATAACCAATTGAGTGGGAGGTTATTGGTGGTTTTATGGTAACCCTAAGATAAAAGGAAAATTGTTTTTCTAATTTTAATAAGGTTGAAAATTGTTGTTTTGAGATTTCCTCTCTCGAAAATATACCCACAGGAAGTTGTCAAGTAAATTGGATTTACTAAGCGATAACTTAGAGTTAGCTAAACGACCGTGGAGTGTTAATAGGCGACAGACACTCAGCTAAACGATGAGCTAAACGATCGCATAGTTTTTGCAAGATGATCGCTTAGTTTTTACTATACGATTGGGCATCGACCTATACGATAGGTTTTTCCATCTTCCACTAGCTCAATCGTTTATACGATTGTGTTTCCTCTGATCTTCTGCCTCAAACCAAGTCCACACAGAGCCCACCATTTGGATTCTCACACCGAGAATACCAAAGTAGCCTTTTTGGTGGTGTCATACTCAACTCAACATTGTCGAGGTTCTATGAAGGTCGTTCATGTTGTTTAGGGTGTTCGTGACCTAGGCGATCACTTAGTTCGTGCAGTATAGCGGTCGTGTTGGACGAATGTTCGTGGTTGCTGTGTTGTTGTGATCGAGCGTTCATGATCAAGAAGCTTGGTGATGAGTCTGCAAAAGTGTGTAGCATTTGTCCTTGATCTTTTGTATATCATGCTGTAATTTCTATAATTAATATATAACCGTATGTTTCTGTTTTTTATTGTAATTGTAAAGTTCATATACATTGTAATTTGGAATGATCTTTTTGCTGCTCATGGAAATCCTTGTGTTCAATTTCCTTCAAGCTACACAAGAAGAAATTCACTCATTCCCCAATGTCAAGGCAAATAGATAAATTGCTCCCTTAAAAGTCTAATTCTGGGGCTTGAACAATGTGGCGCCACACCCTCTCCTAGCCTGATTGGGGTTTGGTCATAATTAGACTACAATTTATTGTTAATTAGAGGGATCAGTAGTACTTAAAAAGTTATATGTAACTATAGGGGCAAATGGTATTTTTTGTCCAACTATACTTACGAGCAATTTGTGAAGGGTCGCTGTACTGTTGATTGGTTATATCCAATGAACACAAAAATATATCTATAGTGCGAAATGTGCAACTATCGGTCTTCAGTTGAGTGCTTGACAATTAACAGATAGTGAATAATTTAATTAACAATTTTAATTAATTATTCATGTACCGTTGGAGCTTCAAGCTACAGGTCCATAAGGTCCCCTCGGTAGCTAACGGGATTTAATGAGATCAGTTTTTGGATTAATTTGAATTGTTCAAATTAATTGAGGGAATTAATTATATATGATATAACTAATTAAAGTTTAATTATATGTGATATAATTGCTATAATGTATCAGTATTTAATTGAGAGAAATTAAATATTTGAATATGATTAAAATATTAATTATATGAATTGGATTCATATAATTAAATTTAATATAAACGAGATTCATATTAAATGTCATTGTTGAGAGAATTAATCTATAGGTTATATTATATGAGATACAATATCAAACATTTGATATAACATATAGTTTAATATATATTATATGATAAAGCAGTTATCATATATATATATGTGTGTGTGTGTGTGTGTGTGTGTGTGTGTGTATGTATATATATATGTGTGTGTGTGTGTGTGTGTGTGTGTGTGTGTGTATATGTGTATATATATATGTGTGTGTGTGTGTGTGTGTGTGTATATATTAAAGGTTTTTTTATTAAAATTAATTTTTATCATTTTTATTTTAATAAAAAAAATTAATTATGTGAAGGAGTTGTAACTCCCTTCCCACTTTTTACTCTCTCAAACGTGCGAGTGGAGATCACTCATTCTTTGTAGTTTTGTGAAAACTGAATACAAAGGTTTTTGAAAAACACATAAAGGTTCTGTGATCTTTCCCCTTCCTTCTTTTTCTAAATTTTCTCAATCAATCTTTTCCCTTTCATAAATCCAAAATAGTTAGAGCCTCACACCCTCCTGGATTCTCACCCATAGAATACCGTGGAAACCATTGTGGTGGTGTTCTTTAGTTCGAGGGATTTTTCAAGTGAAGAATCATTCTTCAAAGGTAAGGGTTTTGAACCCTATTTTAATTATATTTTAATCAGCTTCTGGATGTTGTAATTTTCTGGGTTAAATGCATAATTTTATTCTGTGTCTGTAAAATTTGGAAAAATTGGGACGATCTGCTTCTGCTTTATTGTCCCTTCACAGGGTGCCTTCAATATAAAGGAATATGACGATTGTAGAATACAAGAGTTGTATGACCCAACCTAGAACATATTTGACACTGAGGACAAGCTTTCTGGTTGTGAGAGGAAGGGCTAGAGTTTGTGTTTGAGGGTACAGAGGGAGAAGGTAGAGTCATAATTGTATTAGCAAGGAAGAGAGATAAACCAAGTTGAGTGAGAGAAAAACCAGATTAAGGAGAAGAAAAACAAGGGGCATTCGAAGACTTACCTAGTTGTGCAAATTGGAACTTCTTTGTATTTTGAGTCAAATCAAATGAAGCCAAGTTTGCCTGAATTAGGTTGAGCTGATCAGTGGTTGTTTATTTCTCCAATCTAGCTTCATATGCAAGGAGAAAACTATGAACATCAGCAATGGATGGTCTATCCATGTGATTTTGAATAGAGGTTACGAATGGGATTTACTCAGGTCCAATCCCCTCATGTACATAGCCCGAATGGTTACGGTAGGACAACGATCCTCTAATTGCTGAAAACTTATCAACAATATCTTTAATCTAAGTTGGATACTGATGATGGGCAGAAATACACGTCATCTTAGACCTTTTATTTAGAATTATTAGGGTTTTTAATTAGAATATGCAGCGAATATGTTAAGAATTCATGAGAAAATAAGTTTGTGTCGTTCGGCATTAAGAATCTCGGCTAACCCAATATTATGCGTTCAATTGTCTATCTTTGTAGCTAATGTAGAAAGCGGACGCAAAAGCCGGGCTATCACAAAGATGACCGCATGCGGAGAATTTCTCCATCGCAAAGGCAAACTCATATGTTCGACGCATGGATGTTGTGGTCATCAACCACATGCATCCATTGCATAAAAGTTGTGATCGTCAAGCGATTACGGTCATCGCGTAGAAGTTGCAGTCATCAAGCGAATGCGGTCAGCTACATGATGATAACCATAAAAGCGGGATGAATGCAAGGTTGGTAGAATGGAAACATATCTCGGGATAATCAAAAGATGATGTTGATATTTCATCTACCACACCATTAGTAGTAGAGATTCAGAAAAGGACCATCGTGCTGCGAATGTCAGAATAAAAGCAGGTCCATTAATGTTGTTGGCGATCCAGCTCTATAAATAGAAGTTGATGAGCAGAATTTCATTTTATCCAAGGTTTTTCGCCTAAGGCTCCCCGCCTTAGAGTGGATCCTTGTGATCCAGACGAAAGCGTGAGAAGAAAGCTTGAGAGTTCTTCATCTCCTTCATCCATTCCGAGTGATGACCGGAGCCTTCGCCGGAGTTAGAGCTCTAGAGAGTCAGCTCCACCACCCATCCATGGCACCACCAGCAGCCTTGACACACATCTGCTGGAAGCAAGACATTGCTTCCAGCTGGTCCTTTCATTTTCTTTTATTTTCTTATATTGTATTGTATTACATTTTGGCTTAAGGAATTAATACATTGTGTGATGAATGCATTTCTATATTTCCTTCAATTTCATCTCCATCTTCCTTTACCTAACATCTTTAACATTCATTGCATCATTGAGTAAGATTGCTAAAGTATTGCATACTTAATCATGCGACACAGAAATATGAAGCATGTAGCAAACCATCGGGAGGTGTGCATTGCGTGAGTGTTGTGAGAAAACTTTATTTGCTTAGTGTGAAGCTATAGCAATGCTTGTCTATAGGCGGACGCAATGCTTGTCTATGAGTAAAGTCAGCAATAGCTAACTGTCCGGGAGGGTAAGTGGTTGGTTGCATTAAGCAATGTAAGCAAGTGATCACTAGAGATAGGAATAATCTTACGTCAACTAGGCTTTTGCTGTTACCTTGTCTTATGTATGCGTCTAACACACCTTTAGTGCTACTCGAGAGAGAGTCTAAAGAAAGAACCTAAGACTTGAGAGAGTTAGGTTAGAATTGATGCTTGGGAGAGCTAGATTAAGATTCCATAAGCAAGAATGGAGACTTAGGAATAAGTTCCGTTTACTAATACACTTCATGTGCATCTCCATCGGGCGTGTATGGCATGATCGCATTAGTTTGCGTTGGCTGGGGTTGCCCTTGCGATCAAGCTTAAGGTTGTGATGAAGACATCCTCACATTTTATCTATTTTTCCATACATTATACTATGCATCATCAGTTGTCGTGTCTCTACCTCTCATTCGTATTCTCATCACTTAATCTGTTAGTTAGGAGTAGGAGTAGTTTGTAACTTAAATCCCCCATCATTCTTTTATTCACCCATCGTAAACACATCACCGCATACACTTAGCTACAAGTCCCTGAGTTCAACCTCGAATCACCCAAGAAACTTACGTTCGCGTTATACTTGGTGTGAGCGTAAGAAAACTTATGACAAGAACGCAAGGTCATCACATATAAGAGTAACGCATATTTTCATTCTAACGCATGACCACCGATGCATGAGTATAAATGCATAACCTAAGGCATGCATCGCATATTGCGTCCCTTTAATTTTAGTCCTCATATACTGAGTAACAGATAACTTTTCTTACCTTTTGCAATTGAGAATACAAGCCCATAGTCATGGTAGTAGATGAAGATTCATAAATTATGCGCAAATCTTCCCTAATATCTCTAGTAGCGTCAAAACCCACGATTTCACCTATCGTGTCTTCAATTAGAGAAGCATAAAACCAACTTATAATAGTTCGATTACAAGGTTGCCATGTAAGGAAGTAGGGATCAGGATGAGTCTACTGAGGATCATGAAAATGAGGAGGAGGTGGGAAGCTACCATCGATAAAAGATTCAAAACCATGGCCTAGGATTAGATTGAGGAGTTGATTCTTTCACAAAGGTAATTTGTATATGAAAGTTCCTTTTTTCTCATCGTGTCCCTAATTAGCCTCACGGGGGCCCTCTTATCACGATATTCTATTCCAACCCTATCATGATTTTTAAAAGCATCTATTGTTACTTTCCCTACTATCAAGTTTTAAATTTTCAAAATAAAATTGATTTATTTTTGGTCTTTAAGTTTTGAATCTAGATTCTATTTTGTTTTTAGGTTTCAAAATATTATATTTTTTAGTCCTTAAATTTTGAGTTGATTTCAATTTAGATTTTTGGTTTCAAAATGTTACAATTTTACCCTTTAAAGTTCGAGTTTTGTTTCAATTTGGTCCCTAGGTTTCAAGATTTATACTTTTAATATCAATTTTTCACTAAATAGTCACTTTCAGTCTTTGACATCAATGTCTATTATGTTGGGTTTTATGTCCTAAACTCGTGGATTGTAAACAATAAACTTATTTTAAAATTCAGTAAAGTGGTTATTGAATATATGTTGCTTATTTCGTTGTAAAAATAAATCCAATAAACTAAAAGACTCATGACTATTATATGAGTACTTGAACTTTATGTGGAGACATAAAAGTGGATTAAGTTCGAGTAAATAGTCAAAATGATCTATAGTATTTGAATAAGGTTTAGTGTCTTATTCTAGTAACACTATCGGATGCGGCCCACTCTGAAGTTGTTCAAGGAGTTGGAAAGTACTACAGACGAAGTGATCCTAATTCGTACATGTGATGACATAAGGAGTGGGGGCGTTCTGTGCAATTAGCTTGCACAAGATCGGACCACGAAATAAGTCACTCTTACTTTATGACACTATTTATTGTTTAAGACTGACTATTTAAAACAATGATCTAGATAACTTGACCTTAATCCTGAGCTAACTATGAACTCCTGTTTATTCAGATTATCCTTAGATTTGCATAGGTGAGGGTTGGCTCAACAGTGTCATCTCAATAAGTCTCCCATTTCAGGGGTAAGATCGGGTAGATAGCTGGGGACATAGGGTACAAAAAGAAATTCACTCCTACTCGTTTTTAGGGATAGTAGAGAGGTTGTTCCCTTAAGTGTTGACTTCAGGTCTTGAACAAGGGGTCCCACCATCTCATTGGCTCGAGAGGGACTCGGTTTGATGATTAGATCACAAACCAATTGTTCATTAGAGGACCAGTGGGACTTAAGGAACAAGAGGTAATCTTGGGGGTAAAACAACTTTTTGACCCAGTCGTTATTATGAACAACCTGTGAAAGGTTAACTTACTAATCATGGTTTTATTGAGTGGACACAATATATCTATAATGAGAGAAGTGCAACTACAGACTTTAGTGAAGTGACTCAGTAGTTAACGAATGAGGGTTAATTCGGTGTAAAGAGTTTAGCCAATTAATCTCGAATCGTTGGAGCCCATGATCTGTAGGTTCACTAGGTACCCCTACTAGCTCACAAACGAAGTAGCCTTAGAGTAGCGTGATAAGTTGATTTGAAATGCGTTTAATTTTGGAATTAAATGAAATTAGAGAATCAATTAATATTTAAATATAATTTAAATATTCATTTCATGAATAAGGTTTCATGAAGGTGGAATTGGAGTTAAAGTAATTTAATATTAAATATTAAATTAATTAAATTATTTATTTAATTAATATTTATTTATTTTATTAGAAAACTAATTATCAAATTAATTTTGTAAAATTAATAAAATTTCAATTTTAAATTGAGGAATTAAAACTAAATTGGATTTTGATTTTGGAAATCAAAATAAAAAAGTAAATTAAAGGAAATTTAAAAATGAAAAAAAATCCCAAAAGTGGGATTTTTCCACTTTCAAATTGTAGTAGCTCACACATAATTCCACTTTTTTTCAGTTCAATTATTTAAGCATGAACTGTGATTCATGCAAGGATTCAGTTTACATGATCTTCATGCAATAAAGCTCAGAAGGTCTGAATGGAAAGGGGATGAAAATCACTGAAAATTATTGAGAATTTTTAGAGATTGAAGGTCTTTAACCAAAGCAAACCAGTGACCTCTTCTTCTTTGTTCCCTAACTCAAGCTTGTTTTGAGTTCCATGATTCAATCTAAGGCACCAAGAGAATAGTAGGAAAGACCTTGTGGTGGTTCACATCCAAAGGAAGGGAGGATTGCAGCTGGATTTTGTGATTCAAAGGTACTTCGAAGGTTAGTGTTGAAACTCTGTTTTTAGTTTATTAGCCTACTGCGTTTGAAGCCAAAATTAATGAATTAGAATGCTTAATGATCCTGTTTTGCTTTCGTTGCTTGCTTCCTAGATCCAATGAATTTAAAATAATTATGAAGTGAAATTCTAAAATTAATTTTAATAGTGAAACTTAATTAACTATATTTCTCTTAATTCTTTTAAATTAATTAGTAGACATGAACACTAAAGGTTAAAAGTGGAATATTTAGCAAAAAACTTGAGGTTTAAAATATGAATCTTGAAACTTAGGGATCAAACAGAAACAATATTTAACCTTCAACGGTAAAATTGTAACATTTTTAAACAAAGAAACTAATTTGAAATCAAACTCAAAACTAAGAATTAAAAGTGTAATATTTTGAAAGCTAGCGATGAAACAGAAGCTAAACCTAAAATCTAACGACCAAAAATGTATTTTTCTCAAAAATAAATTAATTTTCACTTTTTATTTTAAAGACAAAAAATAAGAACATTCATTATATCTTAAAGACAAACAAAACAAACATAAACAGATTGTAACTCTTCACAATAAGTAAACAAAGTATAAATGGATGAAAAAATGAAAAAAAAAAATCAAATGTTAAATTAAAAAATAAATATATATATTTAGCAGCCGTTTGAAGAAAATAATTTTTCTGACAAAAAAAGCACAACCCAACACAAATTTTGAGTGGTTGTATCTTTTCCAAAGACACAATTTATAAGAACAAAAAATCTACACTAATTTTATAAATAGTTTCCAGAGTGCCGAAACTTTTACTAATATTTTTGTTAGGTACCCTAGTCTAGCATTTACTTCTAAATTCTTACTTTAATGTCTAGAATTGGTAGTTACTATCTATACCAATAAAATATACTTTCATTTACGGTAACTCAATCATAAGAATTTAAAAGTTAAGTGTAGTTGGTTTGGAGCAATCTTATGTGGGTGCTCTTGGAAATTTTCTTAAAAAGCATGATAGTAGGGATGAAACATGCTGAAGGGTTTGTGAAGAACTACATCAAGCTCTATTTGATAATCATTTGATTTTTTGTTGAAAATTGAACTTATAAATACAAAATTCACTCACAATTTTCTTTGTTTTGTTATCTATGTTACGAAATCGACAAATAAAGAATACAAAAGAACGTAAAAGAATAGAAAAGATTAACATATAGATTTACATGGTTCATTAACAATATGTTATCTATGTCTAGGAGGAAGAGGGAAAACAATTTTATTAGAGTGAATGTTACAAAAAAAAATACATAATCTATGGAATGAATAATGGCTATAGGGTTAGAAAGTTTATATAGTGCACTTCTCTAAACCCTATGTGGAGAAGGAAAAAAATTAAATAAATAATTAAACATCTCAAAAACCAATTCTGATTAGGATTCAAGGCATTCCAAAAATTCTCTCACAGATAATAGATATACCAGATGCAACATAAAACACATTGTAAACATAATCAGACTTCTCCCTCATGCCTCAAAGTATCTCATAAGAAACCACTAACAATTCAAAACATTCAGCAAGTCCAAGCAATGATGTACTAGAAAACTAAAGCAAACTTCCGATGCAAATCACAACATCTAGGTTGAAAATAGAGACCCACGAAGAATTAAAACATAGAGAAATTCTAGGCTAGAAATAGAACCCACAAAGAACTAAACATTAAAACTTATAGGCTGGAAAGAGAGATCCTCATAGAGTGATCTAAAATAAAAACCATGAACGACTAATTTGAAAAAGAAACAAAGATCCACAAAAGTCCGTACAAAAGCGGATTTACCATAATTGCAAATAAACCAAATTGAACCAATTTGAAGCAAACCAAATTGAACTAAAACAAATCAAATTAGACCAAACCAAAAAACCAGACTTGACTGAACTAGACAAATCACCAAGTTATTTTTTTAATAGAACCGAACCGAATCTGGTTCAACCAAAATTGAACCAGTTGATATTGAACCGAACTAATTGTTAAAGTGAACCAAACCAGCTGGATGTACCATGCTAAACCCCACATCAATGAAGAGACTAAATGATGAATTGAGAAAATGAATCTAAACAAACAAAACCATTGGTATCAGAGTCATGCTCCACTAGAATCCTCAAGTGTCAAACAAAGAAGTGGAGCCTTGGAAAACATAATCATGACCAGAGTATTCGTTCGTGGTTGATCCTTTAGACGGGCATTGTGCTCAAGTGTAATTTGAATGGATGTTTACTTCATGGTTGAGTTAGCACAGAGATCAAATGACAATTTGAAGGAAGGCTCAATTGGTCCTTTATTCGAGGGGACGATTGTTGGGTGGGAATACGATCAAAGTTCCACATCAGTTAAATAAGAGGATGATCATGGATTTAAAAGGGAGGACAACTATCTTCAATAGTATGAGGACAATTATCTTCAATAGTGTGAGGCATTTGGTTTGAAACCAAAAGCAAAATCATGAGGGTTTATGCCTAAAGTGGTCAACATTTTTCCTTACTAAAGTTTCAAGTTTTTATTTATTTTATTTTTATTAATTAACTTAGTAATTAACTATGTTAGCTAAATTAAGTTTTTTCTCTTTTACCACAAAAAATTTATATTTTCAAAGAAACCACATATTTATTTTTAACTTCATTCAAACTTTTTTATTGAATTTTTATATCATTTCACCTCAAACTTGAATTGATATGAGTTCTCTAATATTCCTCTCATTTTCTATCAAACTATATCTACTTGCAGAGTTTTCCCTTTACATTATATTGTGTTGTATTTAATATTATTTTTTTCGTTTTCCTCTCATGTTCAGTGTTATGAACCTTGCATAAAAGTAATGTTGGATATATATAGTGAAAGAAAGTGAAGGTTTGGTGAAAATTTGAAACATAAAATGAATTTAAATGTGTAGATTAAATTCATTGTTTAGAAACTTTCAAATTGAATTGAAACTTCAAACTAAAACGATGTTTCATGTACAAATTTAATATGTATGAAAGTTAAATTTGTAGTTTTTTCAATTTGAATGAGATATGTTTGATTTTTGTCAAGTAACAACTCAATTGAGTTAAATTTGATAACTGTTTCAATTTTTGTATTTTTTTTTATTTTATTATGGAACTAACAACTTGGTTCTTCATTTGTAGTATCACATTCTAAATTGAAGAGTTCTCTCCCTTCTTTTTTTTCTTTATTTTGTTTTTGAGTTAAGTTGAGAGTAAGTATTCAAGAGTTCTGCCAGATTCGAGTAGTTCGGAGTTGCAGTTCTATGGGAGTTAGTCTTTGTATCCTGCTGAGACGATCACTGTAGTCTGCTTGCAGTTCGTGTAGAGCGAATAATTGTCTTCAAGACAACGCTTACCAGAAGCGTGCCTCAACTACTTTTTGAGTCTCCAAAGGTTTTGAAATTCTTTCAAGTCTTTAGTTATTTTCATATCCAAGCCTTGTTACACCATCTAACTTTTGTTTGATTTTACATATCATATATTGAGTGTATTGTTTCTAGTAATTGAGGTGTAATCAGTTTGCCAATTCATTTTTCCAACAATCGGAAGATAATTAATATATTTGAATTGATGGCTACAAACTACTCTACCAATGTCGCTACTTTGACCATCATTGGATCACCCATTGCAAACCTCATGTTGAAAAACCAGAGAAGTTCAAGGGAGACAATTTCAAGAGATGGCAATAGAAGATGATCTTCTATCTCACCACATTGAATCTTGCTCATATTTTGAGGGAAGATTGCCCAATTATTCCGCTAGAAGTTGTAACTCCTAAAACAGAAGTTGCAAAACAAGCATTGATGCATACTTCTTGTGCTATAATTATATTCTTCGTGGTCTTGAGTACACTTTGTATAATGTCTATTTCAATGCCTACAATACATCAAAACTATTGTGGGAGGAATTAGACAAGAAATTCAAGCTAGAAGATGCTGGAACTAAGAAATTTCTTGTGAAAAAATTCTCAGATTATAAGATGATCGATACCAAGTTGGTAGTCAATCAGATGGAAGAATTACAAATTATCATTAGTGATTTGCAAAGTGAAGGATTGGACATCAGTGAGTCATTCCAAGTTGCTGCTGTTATTGAGAAGTTGCCTCATTCCTATAAAGACTTCAAATGCTATCTCAAACACAAGCGAAAAGAGTTATCCATGGAGAACCTCGCAGTGAAACTCTGTATAGAAGAGGATAATAGAAAAGAAGATAAAACTCTGCTAGAAGTTGAAGCCAAGGCTCACATTACTGAGGTTTCAAAACATAAATCCAAGAAACATAATTTCAAGAAGAAAAATGCAAATCATGGGTCAAGGAATGATGCTAGCAAGCGCATTCAAAGAAATTGTTGAGTTTATGGTAAGAATGGTCATACTGCTTCAATGTGCAAGCACAAGAAGGAACAGAGTTTCAACAATCGAGCCAATGTCGTAGACAATGACGATTTGATTGCAAGCACAAGATGATCGATACTAAATTGTTGAGTTTTATGCCCTAAAACTCGTAGATAATAAATGTAAATAATCGATGGTCACCAATAAAGAGTTATGGATGTTATTTCAATAAGTGTTATTGATTGTACTGTATTCATTTTGTCTTATTAACCCTAAATCCAGTAAACTAACATCCTAGGCTATCTTATGAATCTTGAACTATATGTGGAGATTGTTGGGGTTGATGCCCTAAATCTCGTAGGGTCTTGTAGTTTGTAATTGTATTGTACAAACATTTTATTTATTTAATAAAATATGAGATGTTTTATTTGAAATTTAGTAGCATTAAACCCACAAATCAATAAATTGACATCCAAGGTTATCATTTGTAGCTTAAACATGTATGTAGAGACATATAGGTGGATCATGTTTAAGTGATAACTTAAATAGTCTGTATTAGATGGATAAGGCTGGATATCTTATCCTTGTGACACTACAATACGACTCGCTTTGTAGGTATTACAATTGTCGTAAAGTGCTACAAATGATCTGATCCTGATCATTCATGTGGAGACATGTGAGCAGAAGTGTTAATGACTAGTCTTATTATATAACGCCATTCATAATAGAGACTTACATTTCACTAGGATGACCATAGATGACAGGACCTAAATCATGAGTGAGTTGTAAACTCCTACCTATAAGGTTCTTTGATTTATATGAGTGAGAGTGGCCAGATCATCGACTCAATAAGCCTACTATTTTGGGGATTCATCTGATTGAGAAGCTGGGAAGATAGCTACAAAAGACAAAATTCACTCATTCCCAATATTGGGGTAAGTAGATAAATGACTCCCTCAAGGGCTGATTTCAGGGCTTGAACAATGTGGCGTCACACCCTCTCTTGGCCCAAGAGGGGTTTGGTCATAGTTGGATTATGACTTATTGTTTATTAGAGGGATCAATGGTACTTAAGAAGTTGGATGTAACTATAGGGGCAAAACGGTAATTTTGGTCCAGCTATACTTATGAGCAATTTGTGAAGGATCATCGCACTGTTGACTAGTTATCTCCAATGGACACATAAATATATCTGTAGTGTGAAGAGTGCAACTATCGATCTTTAGTGAAGTGACCGACAGTTAATGGATGTTGAATAAGTTAAATAAAGGAGTTCAATTAATTTTCAAGTACCATTGAAGCTTCAATCTACAAGTCCATGAGGTCCCCTCTATAACTCAAAATGGATTTAATGAAAATCAATTTTGAATTAATTTGAATTGTTAAAATTAATTAAGGGAATTAATTATATGTGATATAATTAATTTAGCTTAATTATATATGATATAATTAATATAATGTATTTGATACATTAGAATATAAAGTTTATTTGAGAGAAAATAAATATTTGAATGTGAGTCAAATATTAATTATTTGAATTGGATTCATATAATTAATTTGAATATAAATGAGATTTATATTAATTACCATGCATTAATGAGAGAATGAAAACTATAGGTTATATTGTATTTGATACAATATTAAACTATAGATTATATGTTATATTTGATATAACATATAGTTTAATATATATTATATGATAAGGTGGTTATCATATAAATATATATTAAATAGTTTATCAAAATAAATTATTTTAGAAAAGTTTTTTGGGAGTTTAACTCCCTCCCCCGTTTTCTCTCTATTCGTGTGTGTGTGGGAAAGTGCAGAGTAGTTTTTTATATTCATTCTTCTTGGGTTTTTACAAAAATTGCTCCTTGTAATTTTGTTTTGACCAAGGAGAACCCACATACCTCTCTTCTGCTCTTATACTTTCCCTCTCTCCCCCAAAATTCATAAGGCTCACACAACTTCTATGATTCTCATCCTGAGCTCACACAACTTCTATGATTCTCATCCTAAAAGAGAATACAGGAGGCTCCAATTGGTGGTGGCCATCTTGGTTTGAGGGATCATTTTCATTCGTGACGATTTGGAAAGAAAAGAAAATTTGTGAAGAAAATCGGGTCTTCAAAGCTAAGGATTTCTAAGCCCTAATTCTTCCTTTTATTTTTCTTTTGGCATGTTGTATTTTCTGTTGATTTTGCATAATTTGTATTTTGTAAAATTCGATTATGTGAAAAACCAAAAAGTTGGGACGATCTAGTCCACTCAAGGCCTTCACAGGTTTATTCAGAGACATATAGAGATGAATGTTCAAGATATAGACTAAAGGGTCTGTAGTATAGGGATAAGGTTGGGTACCTTATCCTGGTAACACTATGGATATGTCCCACTTTGTATTTGATACAAACGCAATGATCTAACGCATTCGTATAGGTGACATAAAAGTGCGAATACCCTACGCAATGAGTTTGCATAAGACCAGATCACAAAAATAGTAACCAGTAGATGTAACGTCGTTGACTAATTAGGTTTCTATTTAAAATGATGACCTAGGCAACTTAGTTTTAATCCTGAGTATTTTATAAACTCCAGTTTACGAATGATCATCATTGGATTTGTATGAATGAGAATGGCCAGTTCGCCGACTCAAAAAGCCTACCATTGTGAGGACAAGATCGAGAGTGGAATTGGAAACATAATAATACAAGATGGATTTCACTTATTCCCGACTTTAGGGTAAGTAGATGAGTGTTCCCTTAAGTGCTGTCTCTGGAACTTGAACAAAGTGCTTACCCTCTCACTTGTTCAAGAGGGGTTTTCTATTTAAGTGTTGAACTATAAAAAAGTTGTTCATTAGAGGGCTAGGGATACTTAAGGATACAAAGGTAACCTAGGAGTGAAACAGTAATTTGATCCAGTTGGTGTTACAAACACTCATGAAAGACTAACTTGTTGTTATTGATTTATATCCATGGAGGCAAAAATATATCTAGGGTGAGAAGAGTGCAACTGTGGATCTTCAGTTGAGTGTACCCACAGGTAACAAATATTGATTGATTTATGGGAGCAAGTATTTTAAGGAGTTCAATTATAATTTAATGTGAATTGGATTCATATTAAAACTATAGGTTAAAATTAATGTGTATTTGATGCACATTGGACCTATAGGCTATGAGAGAAATATAATTGAATATGATTCAAATGTAGGCTAAATTAAATATTTGATATTTAATTTGGTAACTATTTAATTGGAGAATTAAATAATTCTTTAATTTAATTTAATTTAATTGATTTAATTGAATTAATTGAATTAAAACTATAGGTTATGTGAGAGATGTTTCATTTAAATATGATTTAAATGAAATATTAATTAAATTTGATTTAATTATTATTAATTATAATTTAATTAATTATAGTAATTAAAAAGATAACTCCCACATAGGAGAATTATCTGAAATGTGGGTGATCCCACGTTCCTCTCTCTCTATTGATAAAAAAGCTCTATGTTTTTTATCACAGAAATAACACAACACACAAAAGAGTTCTGTAATTTTTTTTTTTCTCTCAATGTCTCCTTCTCTTATCTCAATTATTTTTTGTTTCTCACAAACCACACCTCAACTCTCAGATAATAGGATTGTAGTCTTATGGTGGCGTTGATTCAATCCAATTGGAGAATTGCCAAATTTAATCAAGGCTTCTATAAAGGTAAAATTTCTATCCCTTTTCTTTGTAATTTCAATACATGCTTAACCTAGGATCTATTTTACAGTAGGTTGTAACTTTCTTAGTCTCTGTAATTTTTCTGAATTTTCCTATGTATGGGTATTTCAGAAATCCTAAATCAATAATGAGTTTGGTTTTGTGATTTCTGCTATGTCAGGGCTTTCATCCTTACAATTGGTATCAGAGCCATCTCGTAGAATTGATTTAGGTTTCTAAAATTTTCACTGGGTTTCTGGTGGGATTAATTGCATTGTGAATGTCAATTTTTGCGAGTGAATGTTTACGGTAGTTTATGGCCATAGATTTTCATATTTTGATTCAATCAAATTTGTGAAGGCCCATGCGTTTTGGGCATTTATCATGAAATTTGAAGTCTTCTATAAATCTATGTCTAGAATTAGGGTTTAATTTAATGAAGATCAAGACCAAATTTGGCAAAAACGAAGAACAATCGAAGAATTTGCCTAGAAATGCAACGATGCTCACAACGTTGCAAAACCTACGATAATGCAACGCTAGGGCCGTGTTGCATGTGGTTTACCGGCGATCCAGGGTGGTTTGGTCTGGTTCAGTTGGATCAAAGTAGTTTGGTCTGGTTCAGTTGGATCAAAGTAGTTTGGTCTGGTTCAGTTGGATCAAAGTAGTTTGGTCTGGTTCAGTTGGATCAAAGTAGTTTGGTCTGGTTTGGCATTGGGTTGCCTTGGTTTGTGGTTTTGGGGATCGGTTCAAAGCGATTCGGGTTAGTTCGAGTTGGTTTGGTCCAGTTCTAGAGCGACATAAGCTTATTTTAGGATAAAATTAGCATAATTATTATAATTTATTGTTTTATTTTATCGTAGGGGCTAAAATTACCAAGTTTGCTATTTAAATGCTTTATGGATGTCATTTAGATAAATCCCACCATAGGTTAAGCATGATCATGCATTTTTAATATGTTATAAGTATTATAATGTATGGTTTTAATGCATGATGTGGATATGATTTCATAAGTTATTTAATGTATTATGATATGTTAAATATATGAAATTGGAAAAGCATGATGCATGACATTACTTAGGTAAATATACAGAGTTATATTTATTGATGCCTTGTATATGCTTGGTAGATTTTCATTGGTTTTTTAATATAAATGTTATGTTAATAAAGTTGAAAATCAATTTGCATTGAGCATGATACATCCATAATTTGATATAATTGTTATATTAAAGTCATGAAATGCATGTAATGTGGTTTTCTTGTTAATTAGAATTTGATTGTTACTCAAGTAAACCACACAAAGCATAGTTAGGGCTAATAATTAATTTTTTAATCATTATAAAATTAATATTTAGTAACCGTCAACCTATGATAAAGAGTTGAATGCAAACTAAGGATCTTAAGGAATTGGATTTAATTTTAAAATGTTTAAATTTAATCTGGATCTTAAATCACATTAATTCTAATAAGATTAGAATTACATCCTATTTGTTTTAATAGATTTAAAATATGTATAATAGGACAGACATGACTTTAGATTATAAGGGAACTCTATTGGTGAAGTTCTATCTAGGTTGAGGGTACTTAAGATGACGGTTTACGGAACCTCCTACTTGGGAACTTACCCAGAACTTGAGTTGAATTAACCTTAATCCTGTTAGCATGCAATGTCACTAGGTTAATTAAATAGTTTAATTCACCTAAAAAATTAGAGTAAAGACCTTATGCTAAAAGTTATAAGAGGCATAAACTTTGATAGATTCATTAGTCGGAGTTTAACTAAGTATAATAAAACCTTAAAATAGTAGAATATAGTGGGATAAAAATGGTGTATGGGACATATCAATTTTTAGCTCTCACATTCCTAAGAGTATACACCGTGAGATCCATGCTCAGTTTGGTGTCGTCTTAAGTACGACTTCCTTTCGAAAAGTATTTGCATGGGTCAATACCAAGGTGAATAGGGAAAGTGTTCATTTTAAGTGAGAGAAGGACACGTGACAATGTATCCTACAGTCTCCTCCATTACGTTGCATTGTGAGATTCCTATGGTCCGCTTGCGTGTCGTTCTGGAGTGACCATCCCTTCGAAGGGCCTGATCATAAAATTTAGAACAACACAAACTCCAGTAATTGATAAGGTTTCGTAGGTTAATCTTCAACAGTTGTCTTTCCTTATGGTAGCCTATTGAAGTGAATGGGAGGGTCACACTTATAGGATGAATTAAGCTAGTTAATGAATCGAAAAACGGTAGCTAAGAGCTATGGGAATTAGAGTTATTATGATATTAGTAATTAGTTGAGATTGTCTCAATTCAGAAGAAGGGTAGTTGATCATCCTTCGGTGGTTGTTGTTCTAAACCTTTGAAGTATCGTTGCAAAAACTAAATTAATAGTTTAATTAAGATTCTGTGAATGTTTTTTTTTTCCTGAACTGATTGGATACTTCTTTTTTTTTTTTTTGTAATGGGTTAAGGCAAATATAACTAATATGGTTGATTGTTTGTTATTTATTTTAGCATGTCTTCCATAATAATTTTCTTGCTTAGGAACGAAAAACTAGTGAAAATTGTGCATGTGAAAATCTAACTTGAATATGATTATAGTTATAGATGATCTATAGTTCGTCTGAATGGAGGAATGTCCTCCAATCCCTACTTGTAATGCATCCCTAGCATTAAGGGATGCTTATGACCACTAGACGAAGGCCAATGACAAGGCCCGAGTCTTTATCTTGGCAAGTCTGTCTGATGTTCTTACCAAGAAAGACGAAGCCATGATCACTGTATGTCAGATCATGGAGTCTCTCTAGGAGATGTTTGGACAACCATCCTCACAGATCTGGCACAAGGCCCTCAAGTACGTTTATAATGCATGGATGAAGGAAAACCAGTCAGTGAGAGAATATGTTCTCGACCTAATGGTCTACTTCAATGTCGCCAAAATGGACGATGCAGTCATCGACGAGCAAAATCAAGTGTTCTTTATTTTAGAATCTCTTCTAAAAAGTTTCCTTCAATTTCGTAGTAATGCGATTATGAATAAAATAGAGTGTATCATGACTACGGTCTTGAATGAGTTACAGACTTATCTGTCTCTTATGAAATGTAAGGGATTGATACAAAGATGAGCAAATGTTGCCAATTCCAAGGAGTTCCATAAGGGTTCATCCTCTGGAACTAAGTTTGTTTCCTTATATTCTAGTTCTAAAAAGATCCAAAAAAAGAAAGAAGGGAAGGAGAAGACTCTCGTTGTTAGGAAAGGCAAAGCCAAAACAAGGTGGCCAACAAGGACAAGTGTTTCCACTGCAATGTAGATGTGAAGGAGTAATATAACATGCAACGAAAGACTTCAGAATCAATAAGCACTTAAACTACATTTAATTTGAATTTTAAACATGTTGTTCATATCACATGCATAAGAGGGTTTGAAATACGTATTACCTTTGAAGATCTCTTCCAAAAATTCAGCAGAAATTCGGTAAGATAAAGCTTGAATCTTCAAGAAGACCACCATCATGATCTTCTCCACTATGCTCAAGCAGGAATGAACAAGTGAGGGTTGAGTAGGGTTTTCAGGTTTTCACTTCAGCAAGTAAAACTCAGATTGCTTGATCATCTTTCTGCATGGAGCTTCTATATATTGATAGAATTCATGCAAATTCAATAGGCTCATGGAGGGCACCACCTACTTGATGATCATCACAAAATTGAATTGGATTTGGGTGATAATCCATCAAAATGAAGTTAATGGATTTTTCCCAAAAAATGGAAAAATCCACTAACTTGAAAATGATTTCTAAAATCATTTTATTTTATTGTTTAAATTAGTTTTATAAATTAATTCAAAAATAATTAATTTAAATAAAACTAATTTTTTTAATTAAACTTTTTAATTAAAATAATAAAATAATATTAATTTAATATCTTAATATTAAATCAATAAAATATCAATTTCACCAATATAAATCAATTTTATATTTAAATATTAATTGATTTTCCAATTTTATTTAATTTCAATTAAATTAAATGTTTTTAATTGTATCATATACAATCAATTGAAAACCCTAAAATTGAATTTGAACATTTCAAATTCATAACCCTAATTTCATACATCAATTTGTTATTCCAATTTAAGAGCTAGTAGATGGACCTAATTGACCTACAAATCATGAGCTGCAACAACCTATAATTAATTCGTTAAACTCTTTAATCGAATTAATTACTATTCGTTAACTATCAAGACACACCATTATAGCTCAATAGTTGCACTCTCTTCACTGGAGATATATTTCTGTCCATGTAAACCATAATCAGTAAGTCGATCCTTCACAGGTCGTTCGTAATTACACATGGGTCAAACTTACCATTTTACCCCTGTAAATACATCTTGTTCTTTAAGTTCCCACTAACTCTCTAATAAACAATTTGATTCATAATATTACATATGAATCATGTCCCTCTCTATCATGAGAAGGCACGGCCCCGATTTTTCAAGACCTGGAGTCAATACTTAAGAGAACAACCTATATGTTAACCTTAAAAGGGGTAGGAATGAATTCCATCTTGCAGGGCTATGTTCCCAGCTATCCATCCGATCTTATCCCCAAAATGGATGGCTTATTGAGCAGTGTTGTTGGACTACTCTTACCCATGCAGATCAAAGGATAATCCCGAATAAACAGGATTTCATAAGTAGCTCAAGATTAAGATCGAGCTATCCTAGATTACTCTAGTATGAAATAGTCAGTTTTAACAGTAAACGGTCGTTATAAAGAAAAGTAATTATTTCGTGGTTCAGTCTATATGTAAACTCATTGCATAGGATGTCCCCACTCACATGTCTCTATATGAATGATCTGTGGATCATATCATTTGTATTACCTATACAAAATGAGCCGCATCCAATAGTGTTACCAGGATGAGATACCCAATTTCATCCATATACTTATAGACCATTTAGGCTATATACTAGTAACTTGATCCTATTTATGTCACCACATAAAATTCAAGTATTCATACTATAGCCATGGATATGTTTATTGGATTTTCATAAAGAGAATGCAAAATCAACAACTTTATTGAATAAAATACTCAATAATTTTTTATTGATAAATAGAATCTTTAACACAAAATTTAGAACTGTGAGTTTTAGAACATTCCCAACAGGATGGTCACTGGAAATGCAATCCCCAAGTACCTCGATGAGAAGAAGAAAGAGAAGGAAGATAAATATGATTTACTAGTTCTAGGAACTTGTTTAGTGGAAAATGACCATAATGCTTGAATACTTGATTTGAGAGCCATTAATCATGTTTGTTCTTCTTTGCAGAAAATTAGTTACTTCCAACGGAAGCTGCTAAATTGTTTTTAGAAATAGATACCTAATTTTGAATAATTTGTACATAGTTCCCAAAATTAAGAGGAGCCTTGTATCTATTTATTGTTTAATTGAACAGTCTTATTTAGTTTCTTTTTCATCTAATAAAGTGTTTGCTATGAAAAATGGTGTGACTATTGTTAGAGTTGATGCCCTAAATCTCGTGGGTCCTGTAATTTGTAATGTATTATACAAAAATTTTATTTATTTAATAAAATATGAGGTATTTTATTCGACATTTAGTAGCATTAACCCACAAAACTAATAAACAAACATAGAAGGTTATCTTCTGTACCTTAAACATATATGTAGAGACATATAGGTGGATTGTGTTTAAGTGATAACCTGAACGGTATGTTGTAGATGGATAAGGCTAGATACCTTATCTTGTTGATACTACGAACGCTTTGCAGATGTTACAATTATTGTAAAGTTCTACAAATGATCTGATCCTGGTCATTCATGTAAAGATATGTGAGTGGAGGTGTTCTATATAAAAGGGTTTGTATAAGACCAAACCACGAAATGAATAGTCTCATTATATAATACCGTTAATAGTAGAAACTTACATTTCACCAGGATGACCATATGTGACATGACCTGAATCCTGAGTGAGTTGTGAACTCCTGCCTATGAAGGTGGTTCTTTGATTTGCATGGATGAGAGTGGCTGGTTCGTTGACTCAATATGCCTACCATTTTGGGGATTCATTTGATTGCGGAGCTGGGAACATAGCTACATAAGATGAAATTCGCTCATTCCCTAATATCGAGGTAAGTAAATAAATTGTTCCCTTAACAAATGATTCTAAGGCTTAAACAATGTGGTGTCATACTCTTTCTTTTCCTGGGAGGGGTTTGGTCATAGTTATACTATGATTTATTGTTCATTAGAAGGATCAGTGATACTTAAGAAGTTAGATATAACTATAAGGGCAAAATGGTAATTTTGGCCCAGTTGTACTTATGAGCAATTTGTGAAGGGTCATTGTACTGTTGACTGATTATATCCAATGGATACAGAAATATATCTATAGTGCGAAGAGTGTAGTTGTCGGTTTTTAGTGGAGTAACCGGCAGTTAATGGATATTGGATAATTTAATTAAACGAGTTTAATTAATTTATCTAAATACCATTGGAGTTTCAATCTACAAGTCCATAAGGTCCCCTCTATAGATCAACTGGCATTATTAGGAATTAATTATGGATTATTTTGAATTATTCAAATTAATTGAGGGAATTAATTATATGTGATATAATTGAGATAATGAATTTGATACATTATAATATAAAATTTATTTGAGGGAAAATAAATATTTGAATATGATTCAAATATTAATTAGATTCATATATTTATATTAAATTTTATATGTTATTGAGAGAGTTTTAAACTATAGGCTATATTATATTTGATATAATGTAAAATATAGATTATATGTTATATTAGATATAAAATAAAAATTATTTCAAATGGTAAAATTTTTGAAAATATTTACAAGATATAGCAAAAATTTTTAACTATCAACGTCACTGATAGACATTGATAGAAATCTATCGGTGTTTATCAGCATCTATCATTGTTAGTTCTAAAATTTTGCTATATTTTGTAAATATTTTGGTTCATTTTTCTATATTTAAAAACAGTCCTATATAATATAATATAATATATATGTTATATATTAAGATGGTTAATTTATGATTATATATTAAATAAATTAGTTTTAAAGTTTAGTTTTTGAAATTCAATTTGAGGGAGTTATTTCTAACTTCTTCCCTATTTTTTCTCTCAATAAAAATCGTGAGTGGAGTGGGTTTTCAGATGGTTCTTCTTCTTCACCCAAAAGCATATAGTAGGTCTGTGCGAACAGTGTGGCCAATATCCTCACGGAAGTTTCTCCCTCTCAAATATTTTTTCTCTCTCCCAAAATCAACAGAGCCCACAAAACCTGTAATTTTCATACCCTGAGGAGAATATAGAAGTCTCTCTTTTGGTGGTGTTCATTTTTTAAATTGATTTTATTGTTGTTCGTTGAAGTGTTACTGACTAATTGGAAGAGGAATTCATGAACAATTTGTGTCTTCAAAAGTTAATAAATCTAAACCCTAATTTTTCTCTTCTTTGCTTTGTTCTTAAGCATGCTATATATTATTGTTAAAATGCATAATTTAGGATTTTGTATTTTCATGATTCCATGAAATTGAAAATTGGGATGTTGATTAATGCATGTGAAATGTATGTTGTTGTAATTTTGGATGTTTTGGGATTGGACTATAGGTTTTATTGCTTTTATTTACAAATTATTTTATAAGGGCCCGTTGTTTTAGGCATTTAATTACAATAGAGTCTATAATTTACATTGTCAATGTCGTTCATGATGATTCCGATGAATTTTTGGAGAAAACGAGACCAAAATCGAAGAAAAATTAGAGAAAATCGCCACTATACAGTAGGCGACTATACATCAGTGTTGCGACGCTCCGAGACAGAAGTTTCACACGGTTCAAGTGTAAGTTCGGTCAGTTTGCATGTAGTTCGAGTGATTTGCGCGGTTTAAAGGGCTAGTTCACTTATTTTGGTCCAATTCAACTATTATTTTTAATGTAATAGTTAGTTATCTAATTAATTAAATTAGTATAAAATTTATATTAATTTAATTAATTGTTTAGAGTCCAATCCCGGTCTAATTATTGCTCTTTAAATTATGCATTTGATGTATGGTTTATTTTTATTGACTTATATATCCTAATGTATGTCATACAGTAAAATCCCACCATAAGTTATGTAATTTTTCATGCATCATAAACATTATAAATGTTATAATAGTATTACATGACTTAATTTTATAGCATGCTCATGCATCATATAATATAAATATTATAAAATATGTTTGCATGCATCAATAACATAGTCATGCATCATTTATATTATAAATGTATGGATGTATGGATGTATGGATGTATATATGTTATTAATATTTTTTATTACTTTATTGTATAATTGTTATGTAGGTAATGAAAATTAAAATTGAGGCTGCATGAAGCATGACATTACTTTAGAGAATTTTGTGAATGTTATAATTTTACTAAGTACGTCATAATGTGCAATATTTGACTTTAATTTATTTCATTTATTTTATAATTGTTATAATTAAATGTAATTATAAATTAAAATCAATAATAAAGAATTGCATGCAAACTTAGGTTAAAATCATTTTTAGATAGTTTAAAAAATGATTCACAAATCCCTTTCGAATTACTAAACATGCTAACGAGTCTTAGTCTAGCTCGATCCGAATTCTTTGATTAACTATTAACTCGAATGAGTGAAATCGTTACGAATGCAATAAACTAGAAAAGAAAGTAGACTCAATGTAGTGAACGGGGTGATAGAGACTACTATTGACAGCTCGGAATGATTTGAATAGGATCACATAAATGCTTTGAAAACGATTCTAAAACGAAAACTGGTTTGGAGCATAAAATCCAGAAGGATGGAGGCTTTTTTACCTAATCATAGAAGGAAGCTCATATCTTTTCCTAGGTTCTAGCTCACGTACCTCTTTTATTTGGACATTTGTCCTTTTTGCTTGCCCTCCTTTTTTTTGTTTGATAGACTTATAGCAGAAGCTTAATAGAATAAGTGTGAAAGTCTAGTTGTCACTCGGAGCCACTCTGTCAAAAAAAACAAACCGTTAGTGAATTTGTTAGAAACTGTGTTCGATATCAACAAAGAAAATAGGGAAGGATAGTTATAGAATAGCTCAAACAGAAGCAAATTGTCAAGAGGAAGTAGTGTTGTCAGCATACAGAGTCGACTTTTTAACCATTCGATTCGCGAGCTTAGTCACCCCTCCCCTATGGATGGTTTCATAGCTTCTATCAAGTCAGGAGTGAACGAAGGAAAGGTGGTTGGTTTTAAGGAAGCCTTCCATTGATTCTGCATTTACGCTTTGTTTAAGCAACATTTAATGTCTAATCCGCTTCTATAAAAGGCTTAGGATTGACTATTTTTTTTTACACAGTTTGGTTTGATGGGTCCATTCTTAATGCCTTCTAAGATCCTTTTATATGGTTGTGTGAGCTTAATAGCATTAAGATTGAGATTGTACTTCAACATCGAAGTTGTCAGATATCTAGGTTGTGTATCGCTCGTAAAAGCCACCCTTCGCCACTGATCATGTGTAAGATAGATGGGATCATCTGTAAAATCTTCATGAAGTGCTTTTTCAAGTTTGATTTCCAGCTCACATTGTAAATATAATAGTTTCTTAGTAATTCTAAAATCTTGACTTTTGTTTTCATTATCATTGTGTTTCTGCATTAATGTTACCAGATCCTCTCTGCGTACTAAATCCGGAATCAATGTTTCCGAGATCGTGGCGATCATATCTTGATACTCGGGAGATCCCATGCGAAGACAAGTAATTTCCTTCGACAATGATAGGGAATCCCTATTCAGACCATCTGAGTCCGCGCCTGCTGCAATTATCAGTCCTTGGTCAACTTGATACTAAACTAGATTGAGCTCGAGAATCTCTTTTTTTCTTCTAGCTCTAATGCTTGAAGTTACGTTCCGGGGATTCATATTAGCTTTTCAAGACTTAATACATGCAATTAACAAGAAGTTCCTTGCAGGGCTATTCCCCAGTTCCCGGAGGGGGTCAGTTTACAGCTCCCTTCTTCTTATAGTCGAGTATATTATATAAACTTGAAAGGAGAATGAATACCATTTTAGTGGTCTCTGTTCTCTTGAATGGGTAGGCTTAGTAAACTAAGGAAGCTTGATCCGCTTAAGGCTCATATGAGGTAGGATAGAGAATCAAATTTCGCCGTGAGATGAGTCTGGGGACCTTTAGGACTAGAAAAAAACTAAGTAGAAGCTATAGGGTGGGCTTTAGCACGGATTACTAAGACTCTATTCTAATTATACTGAAATAGAAAGAAGTTAGTTCAAACCCTAGGCTTAGAGTTGAGCTAGACCCATAACTGACTTCAGAATGATTTAGAGAGCAGTGAATCAGGCTTTCGAAGTGGTGGCAAGGCTTGAAATGAAAGGAACTATTGCTACACTGGCAACTACACTTGGAGATCATGATTCAACATTAGAAGTATATTGATTTTTCCCCAATAACTGAATACTTTTGTCTATAAATACTGCATATTTGATTCGATCCATAAATTTTCTTCCCTATAAGCTCAAATCTCAATAAGAATGCTAGTTCTTACGGTTCATATGTTATGATATGAATATACCACACCAATTCGTTATGTATTGATGATGAGATTTTATCTATACAGAGCCAATTCTAATAGACTTAATGGAGGGTCCCATTGGCGTGCATCCAGTGCGCTTTAACAATTCAGCCATCGATGCTTAGCGGGGATCCTCGTGTATGGTGAATAATCAAATTTCAATTGAAATGAAATCTCTAGGATAAATCAATGCAATTTAGGAGGACTCAATGAAAGGACATCAATTCAAATCCTAGATTTTCGAATTGAGAGAGATCAAGAATTCTCACTATTTCTTAGATTCATAGGCCCAATTCAATTTAGTGGGATCTTTCATTCACATTTTTTCCGTCAAGAATGTTTTATAAAACTCTTAGACTCCCGAATTTGAAGTATCCTACTTTCACGCAATTCACAGGTTTCAAGAAGCAATCGATATTTCATGATCAAGGATGTAGTACTATTTGTAGTAATGATCCTTATATATTGTATTAACAATCGAGAGATGGTCAAAAGAAAAATCTCTATTTGACAGGATTTCTTCCTATACCTATGAATTTCATAGGAGCCAGAAATGAAACATTGGAAGAATCTTTTGGCTCTTCTAATATCAATAGGTTGATTGTTTCGCTCCTGTATCTTCTAAGAGGAAAAAAGATCTCTGGGAGCTGTTTCCTGGATTCGAAAGAGAGTACTTGGGTTCTACCAACAACTAAAAAGTGTATCATGCCTAAATCTAATTGGGGTTTGCGGTGGTAGAGGAAGTGGATCGAAAAAAAGGATTCCAGTTGTAAGATATCTAATCAAACCATTGCTGGAATTGAGATCTCATTCAAAGAGAAAGATATAAAATATTTGGAGTTTCTTTTTGTATATTATATGGATGATTAGATCCACAAGGACCATGATGGGAATTTTTTCTCCAAGGAAGAGGCGGAACATAATTAACTTGAATTCGGGATAGCTATTCGAAATCTTAGTGAAAAAACTGAATTTGTTATCTCATGTTTGTTTTTCGTGAAAAAATACCAATTGAAGTGGAGGGCTTCTTCAAACAATAAGAAGCTGGGTCATTTGTTTAATCAAATGATATTGAGCATGTTTCCCATCTTTTCTCGAGAAACAAATCGGTTATTTCTTTGCAAAATTGTGCTCAATTTCATATGTGGCAATTCCACCAAGATCTCTTCTTTAGTTGGGGGAAGAATCCACACGAATCAGATTTTTTGAGGAACATATCGAGAGAAAATTTGATTTGGTTAGACAATGCGTGGTTGGTAAACAAAGATCAATTTTTTAGTAAGGTACGAAATGTCTTGTCAAATATTCAATATGATTCCAAAAGATCTAGTTTCGTTCAAGTAATGGATTCTAGCCAATTGAACAGACCAATGCAAAGATCATTTAGATTCTATTAGTAATGAGGATTTATAATATCACATATTGATCAATTAAAGAGAGATTCAACAACTAAAAGAAAGATTGATTCTTTGGGATCCTTCCTTTCTTCAATTGGAACGAACAGAGATATAATCGGATTGATTCCCTAAATGCTTTGCTAGATATTCCTCAATGTCTCGATTATTCACGGAACATGAGAAGCAAATGAATAATCATCCACTTCCAGAAGAAATCGAAGAATTTCTCGGGAATCCCACAAGATCCATTCGTTCTTTTTCTCTGACAGATGGTCATAACTTTATATGGGTTCGAATTCTATTGAGAGGTCCACTAAAGATCAGAAATTGTTGAAGAAAGAACAAGATGTTTATTTTGTCCCTTCCAGACGATCGAAAAATAAATAAAAAAATCAATATATTCAAGATAATTATGTATTTACAAAATACCGTCTCAATTCATCATATTTCATTAGATCCGGGATGTGATATGGTTCTGAAGGATGAACTGGATGTAGACAGTTCCAATAAGATTTCATTCTTGAACAAAAATCCATGTATTTATTTATTTCATAACCGAGACGGATCTGGTGTATCATAAGGGATTTTCCTTTTCTATTGATTCCTACGGATTGGATCAAAAACAATTATTGAATGAGGTATCAACTCCAGAGATGAATCGAAAAAGAAATATTTATTGGTTCTACCTCCTATTTTTTATGAAGAGAATGAATCTTTTTATCAAATGATCAGAAAAAATGGGCCTGAACCTCTCCCGGGAATGATTTGGAAGATCCAAAACAAAAAATAGTGGTATTTGTTAGCAACAATATAATGGAGGCAGTCATTCAATATAGATTGATTCGAAATCTAATTCAAATCCAATATAACACCTATGGGTACATATGAAATATATTGAATCAATTTTTTTTTTAATGAATAAATCCGATCGTAACTTGGAATATAAAATTCAAAGGGATCAAATAGGAAATGATACTCCGAATCATAGAACTATAATGAAATATACGATCAACCAACATTTATCAAATTTGAAAAAGGCTCAGAAGAAATGGTTCAATCCTCTTATTTTTATTTCTCAAACCGAGAGATCCACGAATCAGGATCCTAATGCATATAGATACAAATGGTTCAATAGGAGTAAGAAATTCTAGGAACATTTCATTTCTGAGCAGACGAGCCATTTTCATTTTCAAGTAGAGTTCGATCGATTGGGTATGTATCAATATTTGATTGATTGGTCTGAGGTTATCGATAAAAAAGATTTGTCTAAGTTAGTTTGTTTCTTTTTGTTCAAGTTTTTTTTTGTCCAAGTTTCTTCTTTTTTTGTCTAACTCATTTCCTTTTTTCTTTGTGAGTTTTAGAAATATCCCCATTCATAGGTCCGAGATCCACATCTATGAATTGAAAGGTTTGAATGATCAACTCTGCAATCATGATTTAGAATCAGTATGTCTTCAAATCATTCATTTGAAAAAATTGAAACCCTTCTTATTGGATGATCATGATACTTCCCAAAATCAAAATTCTTGATCAATGGAGGAACAATATCACTATTTTTGTTCAATAAGATACCAAAGTGGATGATTGACTTATTCCATACTAGAAATAATCGCAGGAAATCCTTTAATAACACGGATTCCTATTTCTCAATGATATCCCACGATCAAGGAAATTGGCTAAATCCCATGAAACCATTTCATAGAAGTTCATTAATATCTTCTTTTTATAAAGCCAATCGACTTCAATTCTTGAATAATCCACACCACTTATACTTCTATTGTAACAAAATATTCCATTTTTATGTCAATTATATGGAAAAGGCCCATATAAATAATTATGATTTCACATATAGACAATTCCTCAATATCTTGTTCATTCGCAACAAAATATTTTCTTTGTGCGGCAGTAAAAAAAATGCTTTTTTGGAGAGTGATACTATTTAACCAATCGAGTCACAGGTATCTAACATATTTATACCTAATGCTTTTCCACAAAGTGGTGACGGAAGGTATAACTTGTACAAATCTTTCCATTTTCCAATTCGACCCGATCCATTTGTTTATCGAGCTATTTACTTGGTCGCAGACATTTCTGGAATACCTCTAACATAGGGACAAATAGTCAATTTTGAAAGAACTTATTGTTAACCTCTTTCAGATATGAACTTATTGTCTACAAGAAAACCATCAATGGTAAAGTAGCTTTCTTAGTACTTTATGTGGATGATATCCTACTTATCGGAAATGATATAAGGTACCCTACTGATATTAAAAAATGGTTGGCAGCTCAGTTCCAAATGAAAGATTTGGGAAAGGCACAATATGTACTTGAGATCCAAATTATTAGGGATAGCAAGAACAGAACGTTAGCTCGGTCTCAAGCAACTTATATCGACAAAATGTTGACTCGATATTCGATGAAGAATTCGAAGAAGGTTTATTATCTTTCTGGCACGAAGTTCACTTATCTAAGGAATAGTGTCCTAAGATATCTCAAGAAGTTGAGGATATGATACGTACTCCAAAAGTGCGTTCTTTAGACTTAGAATTTAGTTGGGTTTATGCTTAATATGAGATCTTTGATTGTTTTTATGTATAATTGTAGAAAATTGAGTAATTGGATCGGAACAAGAAAATTTTGAGGATTAATGGCCAAAATACCCTAAGAAGGTCAAAACTTTGACCTAGGGCAATGATCAAGGGTGAAAATGTAAAGAAAAGGTGAAGACTGGAGGCAGGGCAGCATCATGCGAGTGTTGCAACGCTGAAGAACCGTGAGCATGTGGAAATAGGGCAGCGTCGTAATACCTTGCAGCGTTGTGACACTCTAATTGGCTGATACACATTATGCTGATTTTAGCGTCAGCATTGCAACGTTACGACTGCTGCTTATAAAAGTAGTGTTGTGCCAAAATTGAATGGGGAGGCGATTTTAGGGAAAATTTTGAGAGCTTCAATGGATTTTGCAGCAAGGCCTCCCTAGGGAGTGTAATTCTGGACAAAGGCGACATCTTAGAGCTTGAAAAGATCAAAGATTTGAAGAGTTCATCGAGTTGCAATCCCGGTTTCGAGGACAAGAGTCAACAACTCAGCTTGCACCGTCTTCTCTGTTTTATTTTCTATTCCTTTGAGTTTGGAAACCTCATGAATGGTCTATGTTTGTGTTGTAACCATGAGTGAACTGATTTATGTTTCTAGGGTTTTGATCTAGTTTTATGGATTGCTCGAACTAACTTGGTTATTTCTTAGATTGAATTTATGCATAATTATTTTAACATGCTTGTTCTTAATGCTTGCGAACAGTTGGCCATTATTTGAATGTTCTTTACTTAATGTCTTGCTTGAGAAAGAGGGCGTTAGGTTAGATCTAGCATGTTAAACTGTTAATCAAATATACACGAGAGTGATAGGAGATTAACATGGATTGTTGATGGAGGAACTTAATGTTGTAACTAATCAAGAATTGCAAGAGATTAAATTGATGGTTAGTTATTAGGAAGGGTTGAGCTCGAGAGAGGATACTTGATATAAGACTCCTAGGTCTATAATTTGCATAAAATCAATCTAAGGTAAAAATAATTAATTTGGTTTAATCTATTTAACAAAATCATACCCTAGAACGTATCTTAATCTAGTTTCACTCCGGTGTTATATTTTCTTTTATTTTTTAACAATTATATTAATTAGTTTCTCATCATAGTCTAGTCACCTAAATAAAATTTAAAAGGATCTTTGAATAGCTAAAAGAGTCAGACCAATTTCCTAAAGGATGATACTCAGTCTCTTGACGATTTTACTATATTATAACTTGACGCGTGTGCTTGCACGGGTGATAACGGGCAGAAATGCACGTTATCATAGTGCTAAGTTCTTAAACAATGTTGGATTGCATTGATAAAATATGCTAAATTGCGTCCATTAAGCATAAATTTTATAATATTGCGGCCACATGCGTCTAATGCATTAGAGCAGTTGATCTTTACATTTTTGGTGCAGAATATGCGTTAATGCAATGCAGAGATTGCAATCATAGGAATACATTGGTCGAGCGCAACTTTACCACAAGACTTTGCATTGATTGTGCTTGCAAACATTCGCCCAAGAAGAATCACCGCAACTTGGTCAGTACAACATGGTGGACGTATCCGGGTGAAAGGATAATTAAGAGCGATGGGACAAAGAGCTGATGACAGTCGGATCCAAATTAAGTTGACAGCCGATAACGGTCACGAAGTACATTCAGATTTATCGGTGACAATTATCCAGCGCATCAGTCAGGAATTAAAGTTGTCCCATCTGTACAACCGGAAGAGAAGCCGCCTTTCACCATTGATGCCCTATAAATACCAAGTGCATTCTTCAGAAAAGGGGTTGATCAATTAACAAGTTAACTAGTGCTTCTGTTCATAGTTTTCTTTTCCATTTTACGGCGGAGCAAGAGAAGAGTGGTGGCGCCAGAGATCGCCCAGCTCTCGAGAGAACCTTGAGGCATAAGAGCAGAGAGTAGGCCGACTCTCGCGAGAGCGAGAATATCTTTAGAGCACGAGTAGAAACAGTGTAAACGCCTGACAGCAAGAAATTGCTACCAGGCTCTTTACTATACTTGCATTATTATTTTGTATTTCATCTCATATCTATTTAATGAAAGTTCTATTTCTACATCTGCTCACTCTCTTAATATGCATGAGTAGCTAAACAAGTTAATGGGTTGAGAAGAACTAAACTAACATGACCTAGGAAGTTCATTACGTGCGATTGTCTTGTTTTATGCTGTGCAAAATACTCTTTAGAGTTACTTGAGAGAGAACCTAAGAAAGAACCTAATGACTCAAGAGAACTAGGTTAGAATCTGAACTCGAAAGAGCAAGATTAGGTTTTCATAAACAAGAGCTAGGGACTTAGAGATAAGCTCTATTTGTCACTTGCATTGCATACATCCTAGGAATAGGAGTGATATTATGTGGTCGCATATTTGTGTGAATGTCATATTGTCATCGCATAAATAGAGATGGAGGTTTATGTGTAAACCCTATAGACTTATCGCATATTTATCGCACGCGTTCTAGCCTTAGAAGCCATAGCATTCACGCCGAGAGGTGGTTTACTATTGTATGCATGTTGCATGATCACAAGGCATGGACGCATTCTAGGGAGTGTTAGCTGAAACTTTTCTCAACCAGTTCACTGCATATTCATCGTATTTCCCGTTTACCAACTCTTTTCAAACTCTGCCGCATTCATTATTTATTTTCATCAACGCAAACAACAAACCCAAAGATTTATTCATTTAACTGGTTACCGTAAGTTTTCATAAAAATCACCAACGCAACTATTTTCACAAGTCCCTATGTTCGACCCTAGACTTACCAGGAAACTCAGAGGAATTTAATCTTGAATTCCACTGGGGAAACTAGAGTGCACAATGCAATCCATCAACGCATATCTTCCATATTTACACTTAACAAAAATAACGCATCAACGGGAATCGACCATCAATTCCCTGTGCCTCAACTATTGATAGCTTAATGTATGTTATGCTCTACATTAGGCTAGACATTTGTTATGCAGTGGGAATAGTCAGTAAGTACCAGTCCAATCCAAGGTTAGACCACTAGACTACGATTAAGAACATCCTCAGAAGAACAAAGGACTAAAAGCTGGTGTATAGATCTAAGGATTTGATCCTTATGGGATACACCAACTCTGATTTGTAAAATGACAAGGATTCTAAGAAATCCATGTCAGGGTCAGTGTTTATCCTAAATGGAAAAGATGTAGTATAGGGTAGCATCAAGCAAGAATGCATTGCAGACTCCACTATGGAGGTTGAATACGTGGCTGCTTGTGAAGCAGTAAAGGAAGCAGTTTGACTCAGAAGTTCCTAAGTGATTTGGTAACAATTCTAAACATGGACTTGCCTATCACCTTATACTGTGATAATAGTGGGACAGTAGCCATCTCTAAGGATCCTCATAGCCATAAATGAATTGAGAGAAAGTATCACCTGATATGAGAGATCTGGCAACAAGGAGATGTGATCGTCATAAATATCATCTCGAAATACAACATTGTTGATCCATTTACGAAGGCTCTCTCAGCTAAAGTATTGATAGTCATTTAGAAGGTTTAGGTCTATGAGACATGTACATTGTATAATCTGGGGCAAGTGGGAGATGTGTAATGGTATATGGATGCCCTAGTTTATTGTATTTATTTAACATTCCGCTTGTTTTGGATTTTATAGTTTATACTTCCCACTGACTAGAGTTTTAGTTCAAGTGGGAGTTTGTTGGGTTTTATGACCTAAAACTCGTAGATAATAAATGTAAATAATTGACTGTCATCAATAAAAAGCTATCAATGTCATTTCAATAAGCATTTTTTATTGTACTATATTTGTTTTGACTTAATAGCCCTAAATCTAGTAAACTAATATCCTAGGTTGTCTTATGAGTTTTGAACTATATGTGAAAACATATAGGATCAATGTTCAAGATACAACCTAAAGGGTCTATAATATAGGGATAAGGTGGGGTACCTTAACCTTTTAACACTCTGAATACGACCCACTTTATATTTGATACAAATGCAATGATCCAATGCGTTCATGTAGGTGACATGCAAATGGGGTATCCTATGCAATAAGTTTGTATAAGACCGAATCGCAAAATAGTAACTAGTAGATGTAATGTCGTTGACTAGTTAGGTTCCTATTTCAATAGATAACCAAGGAAACTTAGTCTTAATCCCGAGTTTATTATGAACTCCTGTCCACGAGGGATTGTCCTTTGACTTGTATAGGTGAGAATGACCAGTTCGCCAACTCAATAAGCCTACCATTTTTTAGGACAAGACCGAGTGAGAAGCTGAGAACATAATAATACAAGATGGATTTCACTCCTTCTTGACTTTAGAGAAAGTAAATGAGTGTTCCCTTATGTGGTGTCTCCAGGACTTGAACAAAGGGTGCTGCCCTCTCACTGGCCTAAGAGAGGTTTCTATTTAATGGTTGGACCATACAAAGGTTGTTCACTAGAGGAACTCTAATACTCAAGAATACAAAGGTAATATATGGGTAAAACGATAATTTAACCTAGATGGTGTTATGAATACTTATGAAGAACTAACTTAATATTATTGGTCTATATCCATGGACACCGAAATATATCTGTAGTTAGAAGAGTTTAATTGTGGGTGTTTAATGGAGTGTACCCACAGTTAACAAATATTAATTAATTTTATTTATGAGTTTAGCCAGTTAATTTCATATCGTTGGAGCTTTTTATTTGTAGGCCAATAAGGCCCCCTTCCTAGCTCGTAAAGGGAATTGAGGCAACTATGTCTTGAATTTAGTTTGAAATGTTTATATTCACTTAGGAAAATAATATAATGTATAATGATACATTATAATATAAAGTTTATATTTTATTTAAACATTATAATATAAATTTAATTTTGGATATGATTCAAAATTAATTTATGGGAGAATCAAATATTTGAAGGAGTTCAAATATTAATTTAATGTGAATTTGATTCATATTAAAACTATAGGTTAAGATTAATGTGTATTTGATACACATTAAAACTATAGGTTTTAAAAGAAATACAATTGAGTATGATTCAAATGTAGGCTAAATTAAATATTTGATATTTAATTTAGTAACTGTTTAATTGGAAAATTAAATAATTATTTAATTTAATTTAATTTATAATTTGATTTAATCAAATTAAATTGAATTAAAACTATAGGCTATGTGAGAGATGTTTTATTTAAATATGATGTAAATAAAATCATTAATTAAATATGATTTAGTTAATTATTAATTTTAAGTAATTTAATTAATTAAAAAGATAACTCCCATGTAGGGGAGTTACGTGGGTGATCCTAGGTTCCTCTCTCTCTATTGATTAAAAAGAAACATTGTGTTTTTTATCACAGAAAAAAAATACAGCACACATAAAAGTTCTGTAATTTCTTTTCTCTCAATTTCTCCTTCTCCAATCTCAATTATTTTCTAGTTCCCACAAACCACACCTCAGCTCTCAGAGAATAGGATTGTAACCTTGTGGTGGTGTTGAATTCAATCCAATTGATAAATTAAATCAAGGTTTCTACAAAGGTAAAATTTATATCCCTTTTCTCTGTAATTTCAATGCATGTTTAACCTCGGATCTATTTTATAGTGTGATGTAATTTTGTTAATTTCTGTATTTTTCTTTAAAATTTTCCAATGTATTGGTATTTCAAAAATCCTAAATCAATAATAAGTTTGGTTATGTGATTTCCATTGCATTAGGTCTTTCATCCCCACAATAGTTTCTTCCCATTTCTATGATGTCCTAGAGTGTGTGATCTGTTGATATTGAGGTTATATTGATATCTTGTTTTACAAGAGGAGTAGTGACAAGATGCTCTTAATCAATATTATCTATGTGATAGTAGAAGTGGGGTCACTTCTATGAGAACTTTTCAAATGGCTTATGTTCTCTAAAGCCCTCATGAATTCTGGATTTTGTCCAAGACCAAAATGAACACAAATGTATAGAACTCAAAGATACAAGACGAGTTGTATGTGATATTTGTTGTCTTAATTCATCAATGAGAAGAATAGTTCCAGAGCTTAGTCTCACTATTCGGCAAATTCAAATGGATATTCACTAATAAAAGTTCAAGTCCAGCAGACACTTCTCTTGATGCATAACTTGTTTGTTTGCTCTCAATAGTTTTGTTTGATTTTTTTCACTTTCTTTCAGGTGGGAGATTGTTTGATATATATAGTGAAAGAAAGTGAAAGTTTGGTGAAATTTTGAAACATAAAATGAATTTAATTGTGTAAATTAAATTCATTGTTTAGAAACTTTCAAATTGAATTGAAACATCAAATTAAAATGATGTTTCATTTGCAAATTTAATATGTATGAAAGTTAAATTTGCAATTTTTTTCAGTTTGAATGAGCTATGTTTGATTTTTGTCAAGTAACCATTCAATTGAGTTAAATTTGACAAATATTTTTATTTATTTTATTTTATTTTGTAATTTGGAGAGTTACCGAGTTGCTAGTCTATAAATAGCAATTCTCTCTTCATTCGTAACATCCCATTTCAAATTGAAGAGTTATCTTCTTTCTTTCTTTCTTTCTTTTGTTCTTGAGTTGAGTTGAGAGCAAATATCCAAGAGTTTTGCCAGATCCGAGTTGTTCGAGGTTGCAGTTCTATCGGGTTAGTCGTTGTATCTTGTTGAGATGACCGTTTAATCTACTTGCAACCCGTGCAGAGTGTGAAGAAAATTTTAAAAAAAGATCCTTTGAGCAGAAGCAAAGATCATCCCAAGTTCCATTTTTTTTATTGAATATAAAGTTTTACAGTAAAACAACAACAAGATATGCATTTACTTAAAATTACAGCATGCTTTGAAACAAATACTTAGGGTTTCAGAAACCCTTACCTTTGGAAAACCCTTTCTTCAAGAACTCCCTCGTACAAGCCACAAACAGAACTCCTTCTCCACGTGGATCTCTTCTTCAGGAACGAACACCACCACTCGAGAACTCTTTGTATTCTCTTGGGATAAAAGATTCAAGCAAGAGTTGTGAGCTTTGCTTGAATCCTTGGAAGAGGGAAAGGAGATGGAGAGGAAGAGATGGAAGATAAGAATTTTTCTTCTTGTTAATTTTTTCAAGAGAGAACTCTTCTCCCAGAGCCAATTAAGGAAATAGAATGATTAATTCAAATTCTTACCACGTAAGTTAACTTGGGGGAGGGGGGAGTTGTAACTCCTTCCCTTTCTATTAATTTCAATTAAATTATTTAAATAATATATATATATATATATAATAACTACTTTATTATATATATACACTATATATTATATCAAATATAACATATAGCCTATAGTTTTATATTGCATCAAATACAACATAAACTATAGATTTTATTTTCTCTCAACCATACATGACGTCCACTTATATGAATCTTATCCATATAAATGATATTTGGATCATATCCAAATTTTTAGTTCCTCTCAATACAAATCATATTTATATTAAATTTAATTACATGAATCTCATTCATATAATTAGTATTTGAATCATATTCAAATTCCTCTCATATTACATTAAATTATAATATATCAAATACATTATATTAATTATATCATATATATAATCAATTTAATTAATTATATCATATATAATTAATTCTCTCAATTAATTTATACACTTCAAATTAGTCCAAAATTAATTCTCAATTAAATCCTTGTTGAGCTACAGATGGGACCTTATGGATATGTAGATTGAAGCTCCAATGGTACTCAGATAATTAATTAAACTATTTAATTAAATTACCCAACATCCATTAAATGTCGGTCACTCCATTAAAGACCGACAGTTGCACTCTTCACACTACAGATGAATTTTTGTGTCCATTGGATATAACCAATCAACAGTGCGATAACCCTTCACAAATTGCTCGTAAGTATAGTTGAACCAAAATACCGTTTTGCCCCTATAGTTACATCTAACTCCTTAAGTACCACTGATTCCTCAAGTTGTAGTCCAACTATAACTAAGTCTCTCTCAGACCAGGAGAGGGTGTGGCCACTATGTTCAAGACCTGGAATCAGCCCTTAAGGGAGCAATTTATCTATTTGTCCTTGCATCGGCAAAGGTGTGAATTCCATCTTCTGTAGCTGTGTTCCCAGCTCTCCAGTCAGACGAATCCCCAAAATGATAGACTTGTTGAGTTGGCAATCTAGCCACTCTCACTCATACAAATCAAATGACCGCCTTATGAAGTTAGATTGATCTCTCATGACGTGCACGTGAAAATTAATGGAAATGGACGCGTTTCTGTAAGACTATGATAAAATGAGGAAAATTGTATGTAGAATGTTCGACCTGTGAGATTAAAAAGAGCTCAATTGCAAGAAACTTTATTACTTTTGTCAAAAAAATCAAAAGTTAACATCAAATCCAAAATGAATACTTTAAGTACTTTCATCATTATGGAAAATAATTATAAAGTTGTTTTGTTTTCTTTAAAACAACCGACCATATTCTCTAGTCATAAGCTTAATTTTTACCAACTAAAAACAAAAAAATTAAATAATTACTAAAGTGACCTAAATAGTTCTATTTTATTTTAATCTAATTCAAAGTATATTCATTTAAAAATATTAGTTATTTGGTTATTTTGGTAATTGTACTCTCAAATTTAGTATAATAATTTAATTCCTAAACTTCAATATATAACAATCTAATCCTAATACTTGAAATTTTTAACAATTTAACAATTTAAGTTTTTATCATGAAAAATCTCATCCAATTTAAGTGCCAACTTTTATTAAGTAATGACTTAATCTTCATAATTTATAAATAATTTGATTATTTTCAATATCGATCTATATGGGTAAGAAATTTTATTAAATCTTAATAATATTTTCGAAATAAGGACTAATTATTACAAATTGTAAAATACAAGGGCTAAATTGTTACTTATTAAACAAGTTGAATGACTAAATGGTTACATGTTTGAAAGTACTATAAATAAATTGTTATCAACTAAAATTTAGGTACTAAATTGTTACTTCCACGAATGTTTGAGGACCAAGAGTGCTTTTAATCTAATTTAATTCTACGCTCATCTTTTAGTTGTCTCAAATTATTGAATCATAATTTGTCACATAACAAATATTTGTGACTTAGGGTAGATGAAATGATTACGTTATTATTTAACTATATTATAAATTTCTTTGAGCAGTCTTGTTCCCATAAGTTAAACATAAAGGCTTTTCTTATTAAATTCCATTTTTTTACCTGTCCTTTTATTAAACGTTTTTTTTACGTAGTATTTTACTAAAATGTTTGAAATTTGAATTCAAATATTCTGCCTACTTTTTGGTTTAAATAATGTTTTTTATTCTTTACATACACACACTATATATATGTATTAAGATACTTCTTATTAAAACGTCAGAGAAAATATTTGGAGTATTGTCCAACTTAACTAGTTTGGTTATCCATTCAAAAAACATAATCATCATACTAGATAATGTTATGATATATATTTCCACACGTTTTTTTGAAAATGGATACATTTTACACGCTTTCTAATTGGTACATATTTCTTCCATTTTTCTCTCTATATTATCTCCTACTAGATAACATTATTATCATCCCTACAACTTGTTTAATTAACAAACTTAATAATTATAAATATTACTATCCCAAATGGGAAAAAAAGAAAATCAAATGAATAATGAAAGGAAAGAGAGACTAATTAATTAAGTTCCTTTTCATATTGTTTATTAAAGGTTTTTTTCTTAATCTATTGTCATAGTATGTCATGTATTCAAATCTTCATCTACTTTTTATCTTTAAAATATTATTACTATTATTATTATTTCTTCTTTATCCATATCTTCTTTGTATATCTTTTCTCTATCGACTGAAAATAATATTATTATCTCTCAAAATATTATTTTCCGTTTCTCCCTACAATTTGAAGTTGAAATATTTGAATCTTTCATCTTTTAATTAGTTCAAAATGCTATGCCTTATATAAGTCGAATTATGTTCAGGTTAGCTTTTGGGATCCAATTTCGCTTTTGAAAATACTTAGAGAGAAAAAGGAAGGGATTTTTCTTTTTAAGTAGTAATGAAAGGAAATAGAGATAAAATTAAATTATTTTCATATTACTATAAATCTAAATAAATAGAGGAAGGTCATCCTTCATTTGGGGCATGAAATCAAAGATTGAAGAAGTCAACATCCATTAAGAGGAATTAGAAACCAGAGCCTTTAGTCAGAGTCTACAAGAATCAGATCATATCTTTACAATCTACAAGTTGAAGGTTCAATCTCCTCAAACTCCAGCAAAAGCTCACAAGTCGATCAACAAGCCAAAAGTAGATCCAAGTCGATCAACAAGTGAGAGACCGATCCAAGTCGATCAACAAACTAGAGGTCAACTCAAGTCAATTAACAAGTCATAGGTCGATCCAAGTCAATCAACAAGCGAGAGGTCGATCCAAACTAATCAATAAAATCAACAAGTTCAAAAGTCAATCCTCCAAAAAGATCATCAAGCCTAAAGGTTGACCATTCAAGAAAATCAACAACTCCATGGATCAATCATCTAAGACGATCAACAAACTTAAAGACTAAAATTTATGCATCGGACGGAATGAATCAAATGATAGAATCAAAGGCTCTAACACTTATACTACAAATCGATAAGATCATGTTTATTTCCACAAATTAAATTCCTTTATCAGAAAATCTGTGTGAATATACATGCTTTCTTCGACCTTCATGCATTTTTCATTCACTTTCCTATATCATCTTGTACAATGTTACATCATCATCATTTAAGTCCTATTTGGTAACCATTTTGTTTTTGAAAATTAAGCCAATGATACTACTTCCACATCCAAATTTCTTCATTTGTTATCTACTTTATACCAATGGTTTAAAAAACCAAGCCAAATTTTGAGAACTAAAAAAGCAACTTTCAGAAAGTTATTTTTGTTTTTTGAATTTGACTAAGAATTCAACCATGATACTTAAAGAATAATGCAAATCATTGTAACAAATGTGGATGAAGTAGGCTTAATTTTAAAAAATAAAAATAAAAAAAATCAAATGGTTACCAAACGACCTAAATAACTTGTTTAGTTAACAACCTAAATCATTAAAAATAACATTATCTCTCAATATATTTTTTAAGTTCTCATTTTTACTTTGGAAAATAGCCAAAAGTATTAATACAAATAAAAGAAATCAACATATTGAGGATAAAATTAAACCCTTTTCATACCTATTGTTTGTGGATAAAATTTTCTACGAAAGAAAAACCAAAATAGTAATCAAACAAAACGAGTGATTAAAAGAGTATATTTGAATATCTCAGAAAGAAAAACAAGAGAGAATATCTGAAGGGAAAAATTAAAAGGATATTGTCATTTTAGAAATTATTTAGGAAAATATTGTTGTTTTTTTTTTAAATAAGTCGAGGGTTGAAAATTCGACCTAGATAGGTCGAATTTTGAACCCTCGACCTTGCCCTTCCTAACATTATTATTGAGTCTGTTTAATTATCATTCTGGAGACCTTCCTCTATCAAAAGATCGTATTTCTAAATTTTCATAAAGTCTCCCTAGAATTTCTTCCAAAGCTTGTCGAATAATTTTTACGGATTCTATCATCTCAGCAAGTCTGACTAAATAATGAGCTAATGAATCTCCTTCTTTTTGCCACTGAACTTCCCAATCAAATTCAAGAGCGAGATTATGAGAGAGAGCGAGATTTTGAGCGAGAGCGAGAGCGAGAGTGAGAGCGAGATTTTGAGTGTGAGTGTGAGCGAGAGCGAAATGGCGAGATTTTGATAGAGAGCGAGAATACCATACAAATTTTCTTTTTTTTCCTTTTTAATTATTACACATTCCACCTTCTTCTTTCTAATCCTTTCTTTTTTTTAATTTTCCATTTTATAAAAATAATTTCTAAAAATAATTTATTATTTTATTTAAACTCTAAAAATAATAAATTAAAAAAAATAATAACTCATAAAAATAAAAAAATGTAAATTAAATATCTCATTTATATAAAAATAATTACAAAGATCAATGTGTCCCACAAGGCAAACGTCGTCGATTTCGAGCTAGTTGTCATCGTCGACATCGAACTTGAGGTTGCTCGGGTTCTTCTTGATGTTGTTCTGGTACCTCTGCAGGCGCTTCATAATATAAATATTCATTATGCTCTCCACGACCTCAACCATGTCCATGCACGTATGAAGACGAATGACCAGCCTCTGAGTCATAATGTCCTGAACCAAATGCTGGCATCATCATCATTGGACTAACATAATCAGTTTGACTCTGCGTCTGCGTCTGCGTCATAGGGGGCAACTCTTCCACATTATGTGCAACCTCATCAAACTCATCCCTTACGTCTAGGAGTTGGTGGAGGAACAATAGGTATATCGTATATATAATGAATTTCCTCCATGTAGCTTTGGTTGTCACTACATATAGCAAGAACCTGATTTGGATCATTCGCAACCTCACGGAGTCTACTGTTGTTCGATCTCTGTGAATTATAAAATAATTAGACAATATTTAAAATAAATTTAAATTAAAAAAATTAGATAATATTCATTCATTTACCAGATGACCCACAGCTGCTCCCGGACGAGTGACGTAGCGCCTTGTGATATTATTATACCAATGAATATATTCTGGAGTGACATCTGTGTCAAACTGTTCAAGAGAAACCCCCACTGCAATAAACCTTGCACGATAGTGCCATTGCACTACCAAATGTGCAACTTTTTCGGACCAATCTTCAGTCTTTAGGTCAATATCATGCAGTACAGGTTCAGTATTACAAGGCGATGGGATATCCTGCTAAAAACCGAATTGTCTCATCACCCTGTCAGGAACATGCCACTCACCAATGTGAAAACATATGAAAGGACTCATCATCCGCCATATGTTTTGACCATTCGTACTAAAATTAGGCAAAGTATGAACAATAATTTTGTACAGCGCCCAAATAACCTAAAACACAAAATATTATATTAGAGAATATTAAAGACAAATACAATAAAAATGTGAATAAAATAATCAATTAGGTTTAGTGTAATGTACCTGTTTAGGTTGAAGCAGATCAAACATGTATCTATACTGGTTGACTACATGTGTGGCTGTCCTAGTCACACAAAATTTGTCTCTCCACCTAAATTTTTAAATTGATAATTTAGAATTTAAATTAACTAGATCAGTGATATAAAAATTAAATTGCATAAAAACAACATACCGAGAACCGTAAGCTCGTTCAACTAACTAAGCGTCATTAACATGATGTAGCTGTGGAGCCATTGTTGGAAATCGCTCCCAAACCCATAGTTGCAAAAGTATGAGAAGCCCAGCTATCTCTCGAACCTCAGATTTTGTTGCTTTGCATAGTTGTCTATACAACCATGCCAAGCATGCTCCACCCCACGAATACCGCCTCGCATCATGGAGGTTAGCTAACAGTGGCAGGAACATCAAATGAACAAAATGACTTGATTTATTTGAAAACAGACTTTCACCCATCATTTGTAGTATATATGCTCGCACATATCTTATGACGGTTTCCTCGTTTGCATCATTTGTGAGCTCACGAAATTGTGTTTTTAACCATATTAAACTTAACCTCGATCCTTTAATCTTGTCGGCAGGTGGGGTCGCATCTACAGTTGGCAAACTTCTAACCAGTCATCGTACATCACTCTAGTGACCAGCTCACCGTCAATAGGTAACCCCAACAACACTTCTATGTCTTGTAGAGTGATAGTGCACTCTCCAACAAACATATGGAATGTATGCATCTCGGGCCTCCATCTCTCGACCAAGGCTGTGATCAGATGATTGAGGAGAGTAACATTCAGCATACGTTGACAATTTGTAGAGTGATAGTGTACTATTCATGTAACAAGTGGCAAGCATTCGACATTCCATGCTCGCATTTTATGGCCGTTTGCTCACATTTTAACATGAACTACGAAGATTTTATTGAGGACTACTATAAATTGTCAATGTATGCTGAATATTACTCTCCTCAATTTCAACCTGTACCGAATGAAGATTACTGGATCACGTACCCTAATATGCTCGTCTTATATCCTGGTCCATCGTTGTTGAGAAGACTTGGTAGATCGAAAAGTTTACGTTATCACAACGAGATGTATTGGACAGAACCAGTCACTCGACAACGATGTGGATTTTGTAACCAGGTAGGACATCATCGAAGGAAGTGTCCTTCGTTACTAAGACGGGCTCCAGAAAGTTAGGGATTGAATAATAAATAATTTTTTTTATTACATATTCATTTTATTGTATATTTAATTTTTTTATTATAATTTATTGTATATTCAATATTTTTTTTTTGTAATCAATAAATATAATAATCTAATATATTCAATTTATAGTATAATAATCTAATATATTCAATTTATTCAATTTATTATCTAATGATTATTCAATTATAGTATAATAATCTAATATATTCAATTTGTTGTCTAATGATTATTCAATTATAGTATAATAATCTAATATATTCAATTTGTTGTCTATGATTTTTCAATTATAGTATGATTATTAGCTTTTTTTTCTCTTTTTTTATATATATTTCTATGGAAAGTTCAAATAAAGTGAAGACTCTCGCTCTCTCCTAAGATCTTGCTCCCTTAGTCTCGCTCTCTCCTAAGATCTCGCTCTCTCCTCAGATCTCGCTCTCGCTCTCTCCTATCTCCCTCTCTCACTCTCGCTCTCTCTCAATATCTCGCTCTCTCTGTTATTATTGTTATTTTTTTATTAATGATTACTAGCTTTTATTTCTTCTGAAACAATCACAAACACTTTTTTTATTATGGATCTACTATCAGAAACTCAATGCGTAATCTTAGCATTCAATGTGTATTCCTGAATAATCTCATTTTTCAATTATTCAACCATTTCATTTTACCAAGTTCAATGTTAGTCAGATTAGTCAATATAAACTAAATCTCGCTCTCTTCAACATTCTCTCTTTGAATCTCACTCTTTCCTAAAATCTCGCTTTGAATCTCGCTCTCTCTTAAAATCTCGTTCAACATCTCGCTCTCTCCTACTATCTCGCTTTGAATCTCGCTCTCCCCTTAATCTGCTTCAGCCCATTTATCTCTTTAATCGCTTTGAAGTTTCGACCTGTGTGTAACCTTCGATAACCTAATATACAAAATTTTGTTCGTAGACAAAGCTAATTCGGAATTGTCTTTCATTCCAAGGCATAATTTGTATCCATGCGCTTCATATTCGCCTGGAGTTCGCTCCCAGAAATATAGTCATTCCCACCCCCTCACGTCTATCCTGCAAGCCTCCGTCTAATTCGAAACGATAACAAAATGCATAGGTTGTTAGAAGCAGCTCGAATACACAGATACATATAGTATACCATCTCATTACTTTATTTCCTCTATGAGGGAAAAAGAAAAGTAATAAACCTGCAATCTCGAGGGTGGATGTGTGTCAAAACTTCAACCTTCGACAACCTAGGCGAGATTCGCGAGATTTCCCTTGTCGAGGGTTGAAGTTTCGACCTATGTATTGTTTCCAAGTTTTTCCTTGTTCGTCAAGTTCTCAACATTCGACCTCCACATTAGTCGAGTTCTCAATGTTCGACCTCTAGCCTCGAACTCCCAAAACAACAATATTTCTCTAATAAGTTTCAAAACAACAATATTTCTCTAATAAGTTGAAAACAACAATATTAATATTAAAGGTCCATATCTGAAGTGGGAAAATAAGAATAAATTATCGTACTTGTCTTTAAACAAAAAGCCCTAGAAGCTTTTGTTTTTATTATAAATAAAAATATAAAAAATCGAAAGCACTAATAAATTAATAAGCTTGAATATAATTGATTTTGTAAATAACTTGAATAATAAAAAAAAAGGGTTAAAATATTATTTTCTTCTCTATATTTTGAAGTTTGTTTAATTTTAGTTTATATATTTTTAATTTTTAATTTTCATTTTTCATATTTTTAATAAATCTTAAATTTAGTTTCTCAAAATAATGTATCAGAGGTTGAAAAAGGCCAGACCATAAATCAAAAAGTCAGAAAGAAGAATCGAAAGAACCATAGCCACGTCCGTTTCCGCTCCGAAGAGGAAGGTTTGGATCTTTCAATCGTATGTCGTGAGCAATAGTGCACTACTTGAGAACGTGGAGGCGGGTATGTGGTACGGCTAGGGGTGGACGCAAGTACCACATTTAGAAGCCCGCTTACTCCGTAATTTAGACAAGCGTCCCTTGTTTCAAAGAGAGTAGGACGGGTCGATCCTTAGCTTCAACTCGCCAAATCTTTCTATGGATTGCTTCTTTCGCCTCTTTCGCCGTCAAAGTGCCCATGATTTTTATCAAAATTGATTAAATAATACTAATTTTAATGTAAGAGAATAAATTATGTGAATGTGTTTTCGAAATTTATAGTAAAGATGCTATTAAATAACAAAGAAAAATAAAAATCAATAATAAATTAGTATTATTAAAAATTAAATTTATGATTTATTAAAATTGACCTTTAATATTAATATTGTTGTTTTCAAAACTTATTAGAGAAATATTGTTGTTTTGAAACTTATTAGAGAAATATTGTTGTTTTGGGAATTCAAGGCTAGAGGTCAAACGTTGAGAACTCGACTAATGTGGAGGTCGAACGTTGAGAACTCGACGAACAAAGAAAAACTTGGAAACAATACATAAGCCGAAACTTCAATCCTCGACAAGAGAAATCTCGCGAATCTCGCTTAGGTTGTCGAAGGTTGAAGTTTTGACACACATCCACCCTCGAGATTGCAGGTTTATTACTTTTCTTTTTCCCTCATAGAGGAAATAAAATAATGAGATGGTATATTATATGTATCTGTGTACTCGAGCTGCTTCTAACAACCTATGCATTTTGTTATCATTTTGAATTAGACGGAGGCTTGTGGGATTGAGTGAGGGGGTGGGGATGACTATATTTCTGGGAGCGAACTCCAGGCGAATATGAAGCGCATGGATACAAGTTATGCCTTGGAATGAAAGACAATTTCGAATTAACTTTGTCTACGAACAAAAAAGTAGATCCATAATCAAAAAAGTGTTTGTGATTGTTCCAGAAGAAATGAAAGCTAGTAATCATTAATGGAAAAATAACAACAATAACAGAGAGAGCGAGATCTTAGGAGAGAGTAAGAGTGAAAGTGAGAGAGCGAGATCTTAGGAGAGAGCGATACTGAGAGAGCGAGAGTGAGAGAGCAAGTCTTAGGAGAGAGCGAGATTGAGAGAGGGAGATCTTAGGAGAGAGCGAGAGTCTTTACTTTATTTGAACTTTCCATAGAAATATATATATATATATAAAGAGAAAAATGAGCTAATAATCATACTATAATTGAATAATTATTAGACTTTAATTGAATATATTAGATTATTATACTATAATTGAATAATCATTAGACAATAAATTGAATATATTAGATTACCATACTACAATTGAATAATCATTAGACAATAAATTGAATATATTAGATTATTATACTATAATTGAATAATCATTAGACAACAAATTGAATATATTAGATTATTATACTATAATTGAATAATCATTAGACAACAAATTGAATATATTAGATTATTATACTATAATTGAATAATCATTAGACAACAAATTGAATATATTAGATTATTATACTATAATTGAATAATCATTAGACAATAAATTGAATATATTAGATTATTATACTATAAATTGAATATATTAGATTATTATAATGTAAAACTTTATTGATTACAAAAAAAAAATTGAATATACAGTAGATTATTATAAAAAAAATTGAATATACAATAAATTATAATAAAAAAATTGAATATACAATAAAATGAATATATAATAAAAAAATTTATTTATTATTCAATCCCTAACTATCTGGAGCCCGTCTTAGTAACGAAGGACACTTCCTTCGATTATATCCTACCTGGTTACAAAATCCATATCGTTGTTGAGTGGCTGGTTCTGTCCAATCCATCTCATTGTGATAACGTGAACTTTTCGGGTGTCAGTTTATGTTTATCATGTCGGTGTCAGTTTCAAATTCAAAAGTTCAACAAAGCAATTGAAGATATCAAAGGAATAGATCGGAGCTGTCTAAGTTTTTTTGACAACATTAGTTAGAGCAATGGACTTGCACATGATGGAGGATTCAGATATGGGTGGATGACGACAAATCTATCATAGTGCATAAATGGAGTCCTCAAAGGAACTCAAATGTTGCCTATAAATGCTCTTGCTCAGATAACATTCTTCAAATGCGTGAACTATTTTGAGAAAAGAAGAGCGGAAATAAGGGATGCATTGGAGCGTCAAGATAAACCTAGGACCAGTTGATCCCGATGTTTTGTATGACCAATCCATTCATCGATCATATGTTGTATGGCGAGATCGTACTACTGGAGAAATATCTTGCAGACGTCGAGAGGCAGGATTTATTCAGTTGGACTAGCATCTGATCACAGCCTTGGTCGAGAGATGGAGGCCCGAGACGCACATTCCATATGTCTATTGGAGAGTGTACTATCACTCTACAAGACATAGAAGTGTTGTTGGGATTACCTGTTGACGATGAGCCGGTCAACGAAGTGATGTACGATGACTAGTTAGAAGTTTGTCAACTGTACCTCGATGCGACCCCACCTGCTGACAAGATTAAAGGATCGAGGTTAAGTTTAATATGGTTAGGAACACAATTTCGTGAGCTCATAGATGATGCAGACGAGGAAACCGTCATAAGATATACGCGAGCATATATACTACAAATGATGGGTGGAAGTCTGTTTTCAGATAAATTAAGTCATTTTGTTCACTTGATGTTCCTGCCACTGTTAGCTAACCTCCATGATGTGGGGCGATATTCGTGAGGTGGAGCATGCTTGGCATGGTTGTATAGACAACTATGAAAAGCAACAAGACCGGAGGTTCGAGAGATAGTTGGGCCTCTCATACTTTTACAACTATGGGCTTGGGAGCGATTTCCAACAATGGCTCCACAGCTACATCGTGTTAATGACGCTCAGTTAGTTGGACGAGCCTACGGTTCTCGGTATGTTGTTTTAATTCAATTTAATTTTTATATCACTGATCTAGTTAATTTAAATTCTAAATTATCAATTTAAAAATTTAGGTGGAGAGACAAATTTTGTGTGACTAGGACAACCACACATGTAGTCAACCAGTATAGATACATGTTTGATCTGCTTCAACCTGAACAGGTACATTACACTAAACCTAATTGATTATTTTATTCACATTTTTATTGTATTTGTCTTTAATATTCTCTAATATAATATTTTGTGTTTTAGGTTATTTGGGAGCCGTACAAAATTATTGTGCATACTTTGCCTAATTTTTGTACGAATGGTCAAAACATATGGCGGATGATGAGTCCTCTCATATGTTTTCACATTGGTGAGTGGCATATTCCTGACAGGGTGATGAGACAATTCGGTTTTTAGCAGGATATCCCATCGCCTTGTAATACTGAACCCGTACTGCATGATATTGACCTAAAGACTGGAGATTGGTTCGAAAAAGTTGCACATTTGGTAGTGCAATGGCACTATCGTGCAAGGTTTATTGCAGTGAGGGTTTCTCTTGAACAGTTTGACATAGATGTCACTCCAGAATATATTCATTGGTATAATAATATCACAAGGCGCTACGTCACTTGTCTGGGAGCAGCTGTGGGTCATCTGGTAAATGAATGAATATTATCTAATTTTTTTAATTTAAATTTATTTTAAATATTGTCTAATTATTTTATAATTCACAGAGATCGAACAACAGTAGACTCCGTGAGGTTGCGAATGATCCAAACCAGGTTCTTGCTATATGTAGTGACAACCAAAGCTATATGGAGGAAATTCATTATATATACGATATACCTATTGTTCCTCCACCAGTTCCTAGACGTAGAGGACTTGTTCGGGAAGAGGATGAGTTTGATGAGGTTGCACATAATGTGGAAGAGTTGCCCCCTATGATGCAGGAGCAGAGTCAAACTGATTATGTTAGTCCGATGATGATGATGCCAGCATTTGGTTCAGGACATTATGACTCAGAGGCTGGTCTTTCGTCTCCATACGTGCATGGACATGGCCGGGGTCGTGGAGAGCATAATGAATATTTATATTATGAAGCGCTTGCAGAGGTACAAAAGCAACATCAAGAAAAACCCGAGCAACCTCAAGTTCGAAGTCGACGACGACAACCAGCTCGAAATCGACGACGTCCGCCTTGTGGGACACATTGTTTTTTGTAATTATTTTTATATAAATGAGATATTTAATTTACATTTTTTTTATTTTTATGAGTTATTATTTTTTTAATTTATTCTTTTTAGAGTTTAAATAAAATAATAAATATTTTTTAGAATTTTTTTTTATAAAATGAAAAATTAAAAAAAAAAAAAAAAAGGATTAAAAGAAGAAGGTGGAATGTGTAATAATTGGAAAAAAAAAAGGTGGTTAAAAAAAAATTCCTAATAATAGAAATAACAGACAGGAATCCCTCAACCTGGGATTCTGGTGGTCCTCGCTTCGAAGAAACTCTTCGAAGTCAATTCTCAGTTTTTAAGATTATTTATTATTTTAATTTGAGAATTTATTATCCGGTGATGTTTGCACTGACGTGTTATATATTGCTACATTAAACTGGAAACTTTAAATATTATTTTCTTTTTTAAAAAACTTATTATAATTATATAACAGATTATAAACTTATTACAATTATACATTAATATATTACAAAAATTACTCATGAGAATGTAGCTCGGTTATTTAATAATATACTTTAAATATTCAAATTCTTCATCCTAAATATTGTGTTGTATTTAAGAAAATAGTTTTTATATAATTTAAAGGTTTCAATTTAATCTCTTATATATAGTCATTAAACACTACTATTCATTCATAAAGCTTTATCGATTTATCTACTCAATAAAATTTCAGTTATTTTCATCCCAATTTTTACTCGACCCTCAAATATTTAACACAATAAATTGAGAGATATCTTATTAGGAAACTCCATAAATATAAAAATCAAATAATCTTAAACTTTAGATATACCAAAAATCAAACTAAACCTAAACAAAAAAGAGAACTAAATCCAACGTTTCTATAATCATATAGAGTACGTAAATTGAATTTAATATTTTATTATATATATATATATATTAAACCCTTTGATTGCTATACTTTCTATTATTGGTTCGTGTACTTACAAAATATTTATTTTAATAATTTTACTTTAAATTTTAATTTTTAAACTTTTAGAATGTTAGTTTTGATTGTTATATTTTTGACTATGATTCATTTTAATTTTTATACTTTCAAAAGGTTTATTCTGATTTCTCTGCTTTCTAACTTTGGTTCATTTTTATTAATTTTTGTTATACTTACAAAGCACCCAAACCCTGATATAAAAAGATCTTGTAAAACTTAAAAATAGTAGAAGCACGTAAAAGACTAAAACACTCTTAGAGCACACACTCCTTCTTTCAACGCTCCCCTCAAGTTGAGGCGTAAATATCAATACTACCCAACTTGCTAACATAGGTGTCGAAATTATGTCTTGGTAACCCAACTTTGGTTCAGTTTCATCATTGTACTTTTAATGTTGATTCATTTTGATTATTGTACTTTCAAAATTTTAATTTTGGTTTCTTGTATTTTCAACTCACATTCATTTTGGTTTTCCTACTTTTTAAAAGTAACGATTTTGATAGGTGTTTGGGACACCAAGTTGAAGTTGGTGAAGTGAGTTATTATAGTCAACTCCATATTTGTCGCAACAAATGTAATAGTGGTGTTTACAAATATTTATAACCTACAATTAAGTATAGTAAACGCTATTTCAAAACCCTATTTTACTACATTATTTACTATTTTCTACTCATTCTCTTTCTTTCCTTTTATTGAAGTGTTTATTATTTCTTACCCTAATTATATTATTATATTCATATACTATAATAACCGATTCAACATTAAAAAAAAAAAAAAAAATGATTTGAAAGAAGTAGAGAAGTGGTCGGTGAGAGGCTGAAAGCGCGGACAGGATAAAACGACGTCGGAAAGTCAAAATGCCAACTGAGAACTGAGATCCAACCTGACCGTATAAGTCAGGCCCGGGCAGGCCCCTCCCTTCCCCATTTATGAAAACGACTGCCCCATCTTCCTCCTATATTTCCACTGGATCTCTCTAGATCTCCATATACAAACCTTTATATATACACATAATTCTTTTAACAAAAATTTATGTATATGCAACCATCAATATATATCTAATTTCTCTGCTTTTCCTTAATAATGGCCAACGTTGGCAATGGTCAAATTTCTTCTTCTTCTTTGAAACTTGATCGCAAAACTATCGAGAAAAATAGAAGAATCCATATGAAATCTCTCTGTTCTAAACTTTTTAATCTTGTTCCTCCCTCCCATTTCAAAATCTCTAAGGTTAATTCTCTCTCTCAACTCCATCCATGCTCTTATACCATATTAGATAATAGAGTTTTCATCTCAAAACCAATTGATAATAAAAAAAAAAAGTAGTTTATTTGAGGACCATTGATTTTACCATGTGGGATCTTCAATAGTCGTCCTTAATATTTAATTTTTTTTTTTTTTCAGTTTGGTTATTTTTACCATCAATAAAACATTATAAAGGTAGCTGATGAAATATATATATATATATTTGAACATTAAGGACTAAAACATCTTCTCATTAATGTTGCATTGCACGTGTGTATTTTTTCTTTTGTTTGTTTCACAGGAATTGTTATCGCAACAAAATCAAATCTCCTATGTAATTGCTTACATAAATGAATTGAAAGAAAGAGTGGAGAATTTGGAGAAAAGGAAACAAGCTTTACAATTAAGAAACCATTCTAATAATCATGTTCAGCAAGCTAATCTCCATAGGGTTTCGACAAGGATGATAGCTGATAATGATGATTCTACATTGCCCGTGGTTGAGCTAAGAGATTTAGGCAATGACGTTATTCACATAATGCTAATTAGTAGTTCCAATAGAAGCTTCATGCTCCACCAAGTTATTAGTGTCATCGAAGAGGAAGGAGGTCAAGCTGTCAACGCTAGCTTATCCATGGTTGGTAACAAGATCTTTCACTTCCTACATATCGAAGTAAGTAACGACATGGAAACATTTGAAAAGTCATTTCAAACAAATTTTAAAATAATGTCTTAGTTTCTTATTCCTCGTTTTTGTAATTTTGCAGGCTAAAATTGCGAGAGTTGGAGTAGAGACTTCAAGAGTACAACAAAGATTGCTGAATTTGGTATACCGATATTAAAACTGAAATTCGAATCCGAAAAGGGATCAATGGCTGTTTAGTATAAAACCAACAATAAAATGATTATTCTAAAAAAATTCATCTTCTTTTTCTTCTTTTCGAGGATGAACAAAGAATAAGATGATTTTGTTTAAGAAAAAGACAGTATAAGAAGCTTGGAAATTTTAAGATCTTATTTTCTTGGTCCATTCGTGTAGTTTAATATTAGCCTTTAAGAATAATTAATATTGCCGCTATTTCATAAAAATGGAACAAGGAATAACATTATTGTCGGCGAATGAGCTACCACATTTGTACTCTTGTCTCTTAGCATATGAAAGCCAATTAAATTAAAAGAAAATAATAATAGTCTCTAATTTTAGAAAAATTATTTTAAATAATAAAATGGTTGAAAATATTTATAAAATATAGCAAAATTTTGGAACCATGAATGATAGATATTGATAAGACTTCTATCAATGTCTAACAATGTCACTAATAGACACTGAAGTCTATCAATTTCTATAGACATCTATTATTGATAAATATTTTGATTCATTTTTTTGTATTTAAAAATAGTCCGTCTATTTTGTGTGCCATAAAATTATTAGGGCAAAAAAGTCCATTCTTCTTCAAGTGAAATTTAGAGAGGAAAGAATAGAAGGAAAAAAATTCGACGACTAGGGTTTTATTGAACAGAAAATTGCATATTTAATAAAATAAGAACTTAATGAATTAATTACTTATACACTATTAAAATGATAATTAAGCAAAGGATGCTAATCTACTCTTACTAAACAAACTCAAATCACATCAGTTACCTTATTCAATCAACTTAATCTAATCTATTATAATATGCTATATCAATAAGATATGTCAACATAAAATTTATGTCAAGTATATCAATCAAATGTCATTTTAAACATAATTGAGTAGACAAAAGTACTTATCATTGTATAAAAAGCTCAATAATTTTTATTTTTCACACTCATAATTGTTGATTTAAAAAAAAAAGTAAAATATATTAAATGTAGTCGATCTGTAACCTTTAAAAATTCTCAGTATGATTAAGTCATTTGGTAAAAAAAAAAATATATATGTTAAATTTATCAACAAAACACTTGTGTCTTTTGCTAAATTTTATTGATATGTACCATAAATTTAGAGATTTTATCTATTAAAGACATAAATTAATAACTCTATCCATTTAAAACTTAAACTTTCGTAAATACATGTATAAATATTTATAACTTCTTTCAGATTTCGTTCAATATATAATATCTATGTGAAATATATAATTTGAATCAATTAAACTCCTAAATCTTCATAAGCGAATCAATTTAGGCTCTTCATTACGAATACCTCTAGAAATCATCAATACAATAATTCTCAACTGTGTGTAGTTTTCTTCAAATGTCATCGATTTTACAAAATGGATTATTAGGATAAATTGATAAACGATTCTCAAAGAAAATTTTGACTGAAAATTTAAATTGATTAATTTATAAAAGCTTAGAGGTTTAATTGATGCAATTAATTTGTCTCACACGAATTTTTTTTTTTCTCAAACGAAACATAATAGGTGTAAACCGATATGCTTACAAATGTTTGGAGTTTAATAGAAGAATTTCTTACACTATAATAGTATGGACAATTTTACATATTAGCTTCACTTAGGATGGAACCTATCGACATTGATGTGGGGTTCATAATTATTTATGAAGACAAATTTATAATATGAACAGAGAGAATATGGTACTCTCGTAGTATTAGAAAAATTTTCCATATATATAAATATCCCAAATACGTCGAGAAAATTACAATTGTATGACCTATGATATCAAATTTTCATTAATGAACTTTCAACCATGTTTTTTTTTTTTTAAAAAAAAAGGGGCCAAATTCTTTAATAAAATTGATTTTTGAAAAAAAATCTAAATTGACCATTACGTAAAAACTAAGATTGGGGACTATTTTGTATAGATGGCCAAAATCTAATGTAGATATGACGTAAAATCAATTTTCTATATTTTGAAAATTATGCTTATTTATAAAAAAAAAAAAATATTTCCTTTTTAATTGAAGATAAAATTGAAAATTTTAAATTATAAAAAATATTTTATATATTTTAAGGATTAAATGAAAACGAAAAAAGATCGAATAATATACTTTACCTTAATCAATCTTATTATTCATTTAATCAAATATTTAAATCATTTATTAAAAAATCAGCGAAAATTTTAAAAGTAGAAGATAAATTAAGGAAGTAGCATTCAAAAATTAGTTCACAAATCAGAAGTCTTCCAAGGAGTAAAAGAAAAAAGAAATTAAAGAAATGGATACAATTTTCAAAATCCTAAAATTAGAAAAAGAGTATTAATGCTTAAATATTGTGGAAGTCTCAATTTTAAGAAAATATTGACACATGTCATGTATGATGCTTTTGGAAAAGTTATGTTAAAAAATGTTTGAATTAATAAGTAAATATACTTTTCCTAACCTGTTGAAATGTTTACTACTTATTATATTCAACATTAGTGACATTTTGTTGCTTATTCTTTATGTTTCATGAATTTTTTACAAAATACTTAAAGAAAGTTGATTCATTTCTTATGTCAGTTTCTAAATTTATGAACAAACAAAATATCAAGAAAATATCGATATGTTGATAAAAATTTAATATCATGGATGAGACCGTTTTGATATAAAATAAATTAAGAGATAAAAAGAATTAGACACAAAATCAAACCCCCTTTTGTTTCCATTATAAATAATGGTATTTTTCATGTTTAATGCATGCCTTATCAAAAGCCTTTCAAATAATGAGGTTAATTGTCTACATTTTCCATATCATTATCAGCGTCCAAATTTGACACATTTGACTTGTTTTCTCCCATTTGTTAAATGCAAATCAAAATTTATTGCTTTCTCTATTATAATTTAGATATTATCACAAATATTCCTTCTAGAATTTCTAAGTTTGTAATAGCTTTTAAATTTTAAAATAGTATCAAGTAGAATTCTAAATTTTTATTTTATTTTTATCTAATAAATCTTTGGATTTTTCAAAAGAATAATTGATAGGTTTGTAACTTTCAAAGTTTGTGTCTAAAAATTATCTACTTTCTATCTTGTGTTTAGTAAATTCGTATTTAAAATCTTTTAAAATTTAAAAATTTGTTGCATACAAAATTCAATTTTATTTATAATAGACAATCGTTAACTTTTAAACAAATATTTCAAGGATAAACTGAACTCAAAATTGAAGATTCAAAGACTAATTTGACATTTTCAACATTAAAAGAGCTAGAATTGATGAAAAGATTAAATAATCAATGATTAAATTTTCTGATGATAGGTTGATGTATTAACAAATTGGGGGGTTCGACATTGATGAATTAATTGATAATTCCAATATCTTTATGCATATTGAAGAAATACTAAAAAATCTATTAATATCAATATTGAAGATATATATGTTAGACGTATTTAAATAATAATATGTTTAATTAAAAGATTAAATAATCAATGATTAAATTTTCTGATGATACGTTGATGTATTAACAAATTGGGGGGTTCGACATTGATGAATTAATTGATAATTCCAATATCTTTATGCATATTGAGGAAATACTAAAAAAATCTATTAATATCAATATTTAAGATATATATGTTAGACGTATTTAAATAATAATACGTTTAATTAAAGTATGAATGGATTAATAATTTATCAAATTGGGTTATTTTATTAGATTGACCATCTAATTAATTAATTAGGCCCTAAGATTCGAGTATGGGGTAGAATCCCGTTTCTAGTTAATTAGGGTTTAATATAAACTTAATTGAACTAGTATATAAAAAACCTTATCACTATGGTCTTCAATATACCAAAACAATAAATATTCGTCTCTATGTAGACTTCGGAGTTAATTCAGATTAATTTTTTTTTTCTTGTTTTTTTTTTAATGTTGAATTCGGTGGATTTTAGAATTGTTTTATAAATTGGATCTGCAACTTCATGTTTATGCTTTTAATTTGAGGAATTTGGTGAATGTGGTGGGTTTCAATTTGATAAATTTGTTGGATTTAAATGTTTTTGTTTATAAGGGAATAACAATATTAATTTAATAAATTTGGATGAAGTTGTGGACATGGGAAAAATAATGTTTATAATAGGAAAAGCTATTCTTGGAGAAATTTTCATTGATTTCAATTTTTTTTTGTTGGATTTTCATCAATGTTCTTAGTTTATTAATCAATCAATTTGGTTTCGCCAGCAATTTTTTTTCTGGTCTATGGTTCTTGATCTTGATTATTGATAATTCCATAAATTTAAATTTAGCTTTGAAATTAATAAATTTTGTGAATTTGAATCTAAAGTTTTACTGATAATTCAAGTTTAAATTAGTTTAAATTTGATTAATCATGTTGTGGATTTAAATTTAAATTTGATTAATCATATTTGGTGATATTCACATGTTTATGATGCTTTAATTGTATTATTGTGGATGCAATTATTGGGTGAATTTTGATAAAGACTATTTGGTGTTCTTTTCCCATTATTTTTGTACAATAATATTGTTATATTATTGTGTCTTATGTTTTAGATTGGATTAATCAAAATAATATGTTACTAAAGTAGCCCTGTTATCTAGATTAGTTTACATCTAAAATATAAGATGTGCATTGTTGGAATGCCTTGAATTTGTTTGTTGGCGCTTCAAACAACCAAGTATGGGGGTCTCGCTGACCAGTTATTCAGAATTCGTATTTAGTTCATTTATTTATTTGTAGTTATTTACGATTATGACCCTAGGGTTTAGAGTAGTGCGCTATATAGACTCTCTAACCCTAGAGGCGCCGTTTGATGTAATTTTTTGAAAACATTCTCTCTAATAATACTGTTCTCTCTCTGCCCGTGGACGTAGCTAACATATTGTTAGTGAACCATGTATATGGATTTAATTATCAATTTCGTAACAAACTGGTATCAGAGCTATATGGATTTTGTAACAAATGGGATAGGCGGTAAGTCAAAGAAGGCTGACGTGGATGATGAAGAGTGGCAGACTCTTGAGGAGAAGGCTCATTCGACGATCATGCTATGTTTGGCTGATGACGTCATCATCGAGGTCGCAGATGAAGAAACTGCCGCTGGTCTTTGGTTGAAGTTGGAAAATCTTTATATGATGAAATCTTTAACCAAGAAGTTGTTTTTGAAGAAACGTTTGTATCATCTACGTATGTAGGAAGGTACGTCTCTACGAGACCATCTTGATCAATTAAATAAAATTTTATTAGATCGGTTAAGGTTGATTTTGAGCATGCTGCCCTAATTTGTTGACATCTTTGCCCCCGTCGTATGAGACTTTTGTTGACTCATATATTGGAGGGAAAGAAACTCTGACCTTAGAAGATACAAAGTCCACGTTGCTTATAAGAGAGGACTGTCTGAATGCAGGAAGTTCAGTTACAGAAAGTCAGGTATCTGGGTTAGCTGCTACAGGGAGCAAGGGACATAGGAATTCTCGTAAGCAGAAGTCGAACCAGAATAAAAAGTCTTCGAAGTCAAAGGGTTCTAGGTCAGATGATATGTCACTACTGTAAAGAAAAGAGGCATTGGAAAATTGAATGTTCTAAGATAAAAAAGAATCAGGAAAAGAGTGACAAAAGGGAAGCATCCGCCTTTGTTGCACAAGTTGAGATTGATCCTGAAGAAGTCGAGATCGATTCTGAAAGAGATCTAGCTTTAGTTGTGAATGAACATTCACATTCTGATGATGTGTGGATTCTTGATTCTAGGGCATCTTATCATATGTGCCCAAATAGAGAGTGGTTCTCGACCTATCAGCAAATAGATGGAGGGAATGTTAACATGTCTAATTGTGTTATGTGCAAGATAGTTGGAATCGACTCAGTCAAGATACGAACACATAATGGTGCCTTCTACACTTTAAAAGAGGTTAGGCATGTTCCATTAATGAAGAAGAGTTTGATATCCTTTAGTGTACTCGATAGCAAGGGTTACAGTTTTAAAGGTAAAGGTGGAGCAATGTATATCTATAAAGGTTCTGAGGTAGTTCTGAAAGGCATAAAGTTTGGAACACTGTATTTTCTGTTAGGTTCCATGATAACAGGTTATGCTGTTGTTGCATCGTCGGTCGTTCACAAGGATGATATGACTAAGTTATGGCATATAAGACTTGGTCATATGAGTGAAAAAAAGATGCAAATTCTATCAAAAAGGGATCTTCTTTGTGGGCATAAGGTGCATGATTTTGAATTCTGTGAACATTGTGTATTTGGGAAGCTTCATTGCAGCAAGTTTCCAAGAGGTGTTCATCGTACAAAAGGGACACTTGATTATATTCATTTAGACTATTGGGGACCTTCCAAAGTTGAATCTATTAGAGGTAGTAGGTATTTTTTTTTGTCTATAATTGATGATTACTCAAGAATGATTTGGGTTTTTATGATGAAACATAAAAGTGAAGCCTTCAAGAATTTCAAGCAATGGAAGATATTGATTGAAAATCAAACTAGAAAGAAGATCAAAAGGTTGCGAATCGATAATGGTCTGGAATTCTGTAGATCTGAATTTAGTGAGTTCTGTAAAACTGAGGGGATTGTTTCCCATCACATTGTTAGAGATACTCTATAGCAAAATGGAGTTGTAGAACGTATGAATTAGACGTTGTTGGAGAGAGCAAGATGCATGTTCTCTAATGTAGGGTTGACTAAAAGGTTTTAGGCAGAAGCAGTAAATACATCATGTTATCTGATCAATCGTGGACCTCACATAGCTATTGATTGTAAAACACCTTATGAGGTGTGGTCTGGTAAGTCTGCAGTTTATTCTTTATTAAAAGTTTTTGGTTGTACTATCTACTATAAAGTTAATGAGGGTAAATTAGAACCGAGGGCTAAAAAGGGTATATTTGTGGGTTTTGGGGATGGAATTAAGGGATATAGGGTCTGATCACCTTCTGAGAATAGAGTCATACTTAGTAGGACTGTGATATTTGATGAAAATTCCATGCTTAACTCAACTGTAAAGTCTTTTATGACGTTTACTGATGTGGGAGAAAGTAGTAGTGTTGATAAACATGTGGAGATGCAATTCACTTTAGCTGTGAATGAATTACAACATCAAGGTGGAGAAGATCAACACGTTACTACAAAAATTGATGTGCAACCAGAAATTAATGTGCCTAAAACGTCAGAAGTTTCTTTGCCTAAGAATTCCAGATCACAAGTAGATCAACCAAGTATAGCTCGTGATAGAGCTAGAAGAATTGGTGTTGGACCTTCTGTGAGGTATGGTTTTGAAGATATGGTTACTTTTGCGTTGCAGGTTGCTGAAGAGGTGGATCCTCATGAGCCATCCATCTATAGAGAAGTTATGTCATGTGGTGAGTCTGCTCAATGACTTGCTGCTATGGAGAATGAGATGAAATCTCTTGACAAAAATCAGATTTAGGAATTAGTTAAACGACTTAAGGAGAGAAAAATTGTCACTTGTAAATAGGTCTTCAAGAAAAAGAAGGGAATATCACCTTCAGAGGGCATTAAATATAAAGCTCGAGTTGTTGCTAGAGGGTTCACACAAAGGGAAGGAGTTAATTATAATGAGATCTTCTCATCAGTAGTCAGATATACTTCTATCAGGGTGTTACTAGCTATAGTAGCACATCAGAATTTGGAACTTAAACAACTAGATGTGAAGACAGTTTTCTTACATGGAAAGTAAGAGGAAAAGATTTATATGACCTAACCAGATGGGTTCCAGTGTCCAGGTAAAGAAGATTATGTTTGCAAGTTGAAGAAATCTTTGTATGGGTTAAAGCAGTCTCCAAGGCATGGTACAAATGATTTGACCGCTATATGATTGGACTTGGCTATAATAGAAGTCCGTATGATTGTTGTGTATATCACAACAAAGCTGATGATGGTTTGATGATTTATCTACTTTTATATGTAGATGATATGCTCATAGCTAAAAAGTCTAAGTCTGACATTCTGAAATTGAAGAATTTTCTCAGATCTGAGTTTGATATGAAGGATTTGGGTGCTGCTCAGAAAATTCTGGGTATGAAAATTTACAGGGACAGAGATAATAATAAGCTTTTCTTGTCGCAAAAAGGATATATCAGAAAATATTGTCCAGGTTTGGTATGTCATCAGCTAAGCCTATAGATACTCCTGGTGCTATAAATGCTTGTTTTTCATCTGTGCTTTCACCACAGTCTGAAGCTGAGAAGGAGTACATGTCTCAAGTTCCTTATGCTAGTGTAGTGGGTAGTTTGATATATGCTATGGTCTATACTAGGCCTGATCTTGCCCATGTTGTTAGTGTTGCCAGCAGGTTCATGGGTCAACCTGGGAAGGAGCATTGGCAAGCTTTTAAAAGGATTTTTCGCTACCTTAGAGGTACGTCTGATGTTGGTCTCGTTTATAGGAATTGCACAGAGTGTTTGGTGACCGATTATTCTGATTCTGACTATGCTGAAGATGTTGACAGTAGAAGGTCTATGACTGGCTATGTGTTCACTCTGGGTGATTCTGTTGTTAGTTGGAAGGCAACCTTACAGCCTACAGTTACTTGTCTACTACTGCAGCAGAGTACATGGCCTTAACAGAAGCTACTAAAGAGGGAATATAGCTGAGGGGGTTAGTTGGTGATCTTGGTTTGCATCATGACCAAGCTATTGTATATTGTGATAGTTTAAGTGCAATATGCCTAGCCAAGGATCAAGTTCATCATGAGAGAATTAAGCACATAGATGCAAGATATCACTTCTTAAGAGGTGAGTAGAGAGTTAAAGTAATGAAAATTGGTACTGTTGATAACCCTGCTGATATGTTCACCAAACCGGTTCTACAAGGCAAGTTCCAATATTGTTTGGACTTGCTGAATGTTTTGAATTGTTAGTGGCCCCCTTTGTGGGATACTTTGAGGCATGAGGGAGAAGTCTGGGTATGTCTGATAATATTGATTAATGTTGCATTTGGTACATCTGTTATCTGGGAGAGAATTCAAATCAAGGTGGAGATTTGTTGGAATGCCTTGAATTTGTTTGTTGGCGCTTCGAACAACCAAATACGAGGGTCTCGCTGTTTGATGTAATTTTTTGAAAACATTCTCTCTAATAATACTATTCTCCCTCTGCCCGTGGACGTAGCTAACACACTGTCAGTGAACCACGTATATCTGTATGTCGATCTTCTCTATCTCTACATTCCTTTTTGTGTTCTTTAATTTTCGATTTCGTAACATACATATTCATGGATTTATGCAAATAATTATCGACCCAAAGGAAGATAATTATTTGGCGAAATTGTGGGTATGCATGTGGTACTGGGTATGTGAAAATTATAAGGATTGCTCATGTAAAAATATTCGGTCCAAAGCAAGGCTAATTTTTTACATAGTCTATTGTTAGTACTTTGATTACTACATCAAAAGTACCATTTATGCTTAGTGTTTTTGACTAAAGGTTGGACATCTATGTTATGCTAGGTATCTTATAAAAGGGGCCCACTACATATGTGAAATTATTTTGTTATATTTTAATTATGAGTATATATTTTGTTGTTTATTGTTTCAGTTGGTCTTACTCAAATATCTGGAAATCTGAGTTTAATCTCTAAGTTGAATGGATCGAACTTCAAAATTTGGAAGGAAAGCCTAGATATACATCTCGGGTGTATGGATTTAGACCAAGGATTGATAAACCTACGTCTACTAAGGAACAACCGAATATGACTAATATAGAGAAGTGGGAATGGTCAAATCACATGTGTTTGATGATCATTAAGGCACTCAATTTGGAGTTTTTTTTTTTTTTTTTTGGGCTTTATCACGAAAAGTGAAAATGCCAATAAGTTTTTTGCTCAAATTGAGAAATACTTTGCTAAAAATGAAAACAAGAAAGCAAGTAATCTTTTAACTTCTTTAACTTTTACGAGGTATAAGGGCAATGGAAACATAAGAGAATACATTATGGAAATGTCTAATCTTGCAGGTAAATTAAAGGCACTTGATATCGAGATAAATTAAAATTTACTTGTACAATTGGTACTTATCTCTCTTCTTGCACAATATTCACTCAGTTTAAGATAAGCTATAATATTCAGAAAGATAAATGGAGTATAAATGAGTTTATTTCACAATGTGTGCAAGAAGAAGATAGGATAAGAGAGAAAGGGCAGAAAGTGCTCAGTTGGCAACTGACTCTCATAATAAGAAGAAAAGGAAATCTACGGGTGTTTTTTCTATACACCAAATGGCGTGTAAAGAAGGGTAAACTTTTTACTTTGGTTTGTTCTGAAGTTAATTTAGCTTCTGTACCTACAGATACTTGGTGGGTAGATTCTGGTGCTACTACTTACATAAGTATATCACTGTAGAGTTTCTTGTGGAGCCAACCACCAAGTGATGCTGAAAGATTCATCTATGTGCGCGATGACAAAGCAGTTCTAGTTGAAGCTATTGGGAATTTTAGATTACATTTAAAAATTGGTTGTTATTTGGATTTGAATAGGACTTTTGTTGTACCGTCATTTAGATGAAATTTAGTTTATATTTCCAGTTTGGACACATTTGATTTTTCTGGAAATAATAAAGTTAATCTTTTTCAAGATTCCAAGCTTATTAGTATCAACTCTTTAATTAATACTCTATATATGCTTAATTTTTTTGCTTCATTTGACAAAATCCTATTATCTAATTCATGGGGTATAAAGCATAAATTAAATGAGAATTTCGCTATGTTATGACACAAACGTTAGGTCATATCTCTAAACAAAGAATTCAAAGACTTGTGTAAGATGGAATTCTTGATTCCCTTGATTTAAGTAACTTTGACGTTTGTGTGGAATGTATTAAGGAAAACAGACAAACATAAGAAAATTAGGTGCTAAAAGATACTTAGACGTCTTAAAACTAATAAATACAGACATTTGTGGTCCATTTCCTATGACTTCTTGGAATTCACAACAATATTTTATTACGTTCATAGACGAATATTCAAGATATGGATACCTATATTTAATTCATTAGAAGTCTCAATCTTTAGACATTTTCAAGTCTTTCAAAGTTGAAGCTGAAGTTCAACTTAGAAAGAAAATTAAGGTTATCAGATCTGATCGTGGTGGTGAATACTATAGTAGATATGAAGGATCAGGTGAACAACGTCCAAGGCCCTTTGCCAAATACCTATAGAAATGTTGAATCGTCCCACAATACACTATGTCGGACAAAACAATCATGAATGGTGTGGCAAAAATGCGAAATAGAACACTTAAGGATATGGTAAGAAATATGATTAGTTATTCTTCTTTACCAGAATTCCTTTGAGGTGAGACACTAAAAACTACAACATATATCCTTAATGAAAGAAAACTAATATTAGGCATCTTCACATATGGGGTTGTCCAATTGAGACTACAGGCCTAACGAAAGAAAATTTGACTAAAAAACTATTAACTGCTATTTTATTAGGTATTACGAACACTCATGGGTTTTAAGTTTTATGATCTCACTTCTAGATCATTGTTTCCTTGAGGATGTTGAGTTTGGGGGAAGATAATATAAGGAAAGTTGTCGTTGAGGAGGAATTAGTTTATTTTGTTGGTTTTTTGGCCCTTAATACTAAATTATTAATTTTGGTCAATTAGTTAATTAATTAATTAATATTTTGATATAACAAACCTGCTTTTATTTATTAATAATTTGAGTATTCTGGAGTGTCTATTGCGTAGAGCTCGGAACAATGGTTCTAATGCAATATGAATCACCTAAATCGGACCTCAAACAAAGTAGATATGACTGAAACAACTTAATGAAAAAATCCCAAGCTAATGACGTGGCCAAATTTTTCTCATCAAAGTGGATCAATTGAAATGTATCATTTGAAGCAATGGAGAAATGACACATGGTGAACTTTTGATTTTTGGATTTATTTTAAAATGAAAATAAATTTTAAAAAAAATGAGTTTAATATTATTTTATGTTTATGCCTAACGGCTAGATGGACACATGATGAACTTTTACTATTTGTTGTATTTTAAAAGAAAATAATTTAATATATTATATTATATTATATTATATTATATTATATTATGTTTGTGTTTAAAGGCTAGTTGGGTTTAAATCTCCACTATTCAATTTTTTTTCCAAGATCCAATAGTCCAAATTAAATGTGGTTTCCAACAATTTTTCCTCTTTATTTAAACTCATATTCTTCTCCAAAGAACAATTTTCATAACTTACAATCCTCTCAGAAAATGCCAAGCTTCCATTGTTGCTCTCTCCAAGCTTCAATTTTCTTCTTTTCATCTTCTTCTTGAGAAAGATATTTTAAGTTGTGAGGATTCATTCATTGAGAGCTTTAATTTGTAAATCTACTTTTTGAGAGAGCTTTAATTTGTAAATCTACTTTTTGAGAGAGTTTTCTTTATATTGTGCTTCATTTCAAATCCATTGTAAGGGTTACTATTGATCCTGGAAAAAGAGCTTAAACGATTTGATTCTCAACCATGGAAAGGATCAGGTTTGTTCTTGTGTCCGAAAAAAAAACGTTGTAATATTCGACTCGGGAAGTGGATGTAGGCCGGTTATACAAACCATTATAAAATTCTCAGTGTCAATTTCTTTATCTCCCAACTATTTAATTTTGCAATTAATTTGTTCTTAAATTTTATTGCTTGAAATTATTTGTAATTTTTTTTTTTGTAAATTTAATTGCTCATATATGTTTATTTTGATTGATAGTTCTTAAATTTATATATCCTTTACCAATCATTTGATTAGATTTAAAAATTGTGGTTTAAAATGTGATGGTTAATTTCTTGTTTAATTCAAAATGAAATTATTTGTATAAATTTATTGTTTAAATTATTTGTTAGAAAAAAGTTTATTAATTTGTTTAATTGGGCTCACATTAGTAAAATGTTTTAATTAGTTTGATTAAACTCTATTTCACCCGTTCTAGGGTTGTCATACCGATTCTACAATTGGTATTAGAGTTAGTTGCTCTTGTTTGTAATAAAAAAATTTCATAAATCATTTTAGATTGATACCCATTGTTTGAGTTTCTCACTCCTACAATTGGTATTAGAGCTCTTCTACGTAAAATTAATTTTCAAATATTATTTTGGTACTAAAAGTATCTTATTAACATTTTGGAAATTTTATTTGAAGCTTAATTGCTAGAACTTTATGACGACTTTAGAAGGTCAATGTATTGATACACTTCATTTCTTTAATGGTAAAAATTTTGATATTTGAAAAAAGAGAATGAAAATACTTCTGCTTGCTATTGATTTTAATATATTGTACGTTTGTGAACATAATTTGTCTAAATTAAATTTAAATGATAACTTGCTCTCTTTTAATGCCCAAGCCATAAATATTATATATAGTGCTTTGGATAATAAAATATGTGATAAAGTTTTACAATTTGATTATGCATATGATATGTGGAATTTTCTTGACAATATGTATAGCATAGAAAATTCTCCTTGTAGTATTAATGATTTATTTGATGTGAAGGAGAATTACAATTCTCAAAATGAAGGAAAATCTATGAAATGGAAAAATAAAAATGTGATGTAGAGTCAAACCGTTAGAACGTTTTTTTTTTGCGCAAAAAAAAATCCGATCATTTCCACGATTGAAGATCAAATCATTACAATTCCTTTTCTGGGATCAAGAATAATCCTTACAATGGATTTGAAATGAAGCACAATATGAGGAAAACTCTCTCAAAGGGTAGATCTACAAATTAAAGCTCTCAATGAATCAATCCTCACAACTTAAAATATCTCTCTCAAGAAGAAGATTAAAAGAAGAAAATTGAAACGTGGAGAGAGCAACAATGGAAGCTTTGCATTTTTTGTGATGATTGAAAATTATGAAATTTGTTATGAACATTTGGAGAAGAATATGAGTTTAAATAAAGAGGAAAAATGGTTCAAAACCACATTTAATTTAGACCATTGTATATTGGAAAAGAAAATTAAATGGTGGAGATTTAAATCCAACTAGTCGTTAGACACAAACATAATATAATATAATAATATAATAATATATATGTATATATATTTAAATAATTTTCTTTTAAAAACCAACAAAAAGTAAAAGTTCGTCATGTCTTCAACTAGCCATTAGACACAAACATAAAATAATATTAAATTCATTTTCTTCTTAAATTCATTTTCATTTAAAAATTAATCCAAAGATCAAAAGCCCACCATGTGTCACTTCTTGATAAGCAAATAATTGGCAATGATAGGAGTTGGACCATTTAATGTTTACTTCCAAACTAAGGTTCCTATCCATGGTGAGCAATTACAACTTTTCATGCATCTAAAGACATCTTTGCATCCAAGAGTAATAATGAATCTGACAATTCATATTCATTTACATTATTAATATTTTATGTATCTCTTTAATTTATGTATTTACTTGATAGATGAAAGGTTGAATCCTTTCATAGTATCTTTTCATTCATTATAAATAATGTTGTATTTTTAATAATCAAGAGATAGAAAAGATTTGAGAAATGTAATCTTGGGTTTTAAAGCTAAAAAGCTTTTTCAAGCTTTGTTTCTTGTGTGTTCTTGAGATGGATAGAGCATTCAAGTAAGGATTGATCTGTCTTACTTGTGGAGTACTTTGAAGATAAAGGGTTGATGGGAGTGTCAAACTTTGTCCAATCCTTGGTTATTTAAATCATCTAAGGTATCTATCATCTAACCTATCTTAGAGATTGAGATCAAATTGGTTATAGGGTCTATTGGGGTTGAGTTCTTTGGGTCTTGTTTTTCAACATGGTTTGTAGATTTGACGTTCAAGGGCTTCCTTATTGCTCCAAGTGGTACGTTCCAATTGGTTCACTTTGATGAGAAAAATTATGTCACGTCATCCGCTCGAGATTTTCTCAATAAGCTTGTTTCGTCATATCTTATTTGTTTGAGGTCCGATTTAGGTGATTCAAATTGCGTTGGAACCGTTGTTTCGAGCTCTACCCAACGGATAGTTCAAAATACTAAAATTATTAATAAATGAAAGGATGTTTATTATCATCAAAATATTAATTAATTAATTAATTAAAATTAATTTATTTGGTATTAAAGGCCAAAAGCCAACAATCTCCCATTTTTTTATGATGACAATCAACTTAAAAAAATGAAGTCCAAAGTAAAGTGTGATATGAAATATGTTCTTGTTGCATAATTTACACACATTATTTTAATCACTTGAATTAAAAAATCAACAATCTCCCCCTTTTTTATGATGACAAATAACTTAAGAAAAATGAAATCCAAAGTAAAGTGTGATATGAAATATGTTCTTGATGCATAATTTTCACACATATAATTTCAATCACTTGAACCAAGGAATATATTCAATATCAACATGCTTTCATTTTTCTTATTACCTCTCCTCCTTTTGGAATCAATCAAAAAAGAACAATTGAGGAAATTAAGGAAGACATGAAAGCTTCCTCTAAAAGCACATACTTTGTATTTCTTCTCATATCGACAAGTCTTTTGGAAAAAAATATAACAAACAACATTTTAAATTCAAGAGGCTTAAAAAGGAATTAACCAAGCTCAAGCTAATTCTATTTAAATCCAATTTCACAAATTTCTCCTCCTTTTGAAATCAATTGAACAAGCCCCATTAATAAGGGATAAAAAGACATTTAACACATAATTCAACTTGAGAATAGAAATACTAAATAAATTTTCAAAACATAATTTTACTTGAAATACAATAACTTCCCCTAAAAAGATAAACAATAATATGCATAAGAGAGGTACACATCAACTCAAAATGATTTTTATACAAAGATGTAAATCATAGGATATGTATAACTTCTTGCTCAAAAGGCATTTAATAAAAACTCTAATCAATTTCATCCAAAGGATAATCAAACATATATTAATCATCAAGACAAAGATAATTTTTTTGCAAAACTCAAACAAACATCTAATTGAGTAAAATGTTAAATAATAATATAGATAAATGTCAAATAGATAAATACTCAATTGTTTCTCATGGGCATCGAATTCTATATACAAGATAATTCAAGAAAATTTAAACTTTCCAAAACCATTCAAGAGATATAATTGCCATAAGGATACTAAAAGCATAATTATCTCAAGAGCTAAAAAAACAAATATTACCAAATATGTAATTTTCTTTGTTGGATTCAAGCAAGCTTTTTAGTTGCTCTAATTTGAATTAATTCCCCAATTTGAAGTCCAAACAAACATTTGCTTCTTGAACCACACCTACAAAGAAAGCTCAACCAAAAGATTTTAGTACCCATTTCTTGGGTCCTTCATTGTTAGTTAACAAAGACTTTGAAATCTATTTTAAATTAGTTCCAACATTATTAGTATTCATTTTTGGCAAACAACAAGTATTAAATTTGTGTCCAACTCTGCCACATGAATAACAAATAACATTAGGTAAGAATTTCTTTTTAACTAATTGATTTTTCACAATCTTTTTCTCAATGAAATTCTTTCTTGGAGCATTTTTTTTAAAATTAAAACAATTTGGTCTAATATGACCTTTAACTGCACAAAAATGACATAAAAGCACATTTTTTTGACTTCACCTACATATCTCTAGAATTACCATGATTATGCACACATTTAGCATTATCCATACATTTTGATTTTTCATGAACATGTTTATGCATAAATTTTGATTTCTCATTTTCATCTCTCAAATCATTAATTTAATTTTCATTTCACATGATAAAGATTTGAGTTCATCATTCTCATTCTCAAGCAACCTAATTCTGTCATTCAAAACATTTTTCTCATCACAACAATCATCAATTTTATTATGCAACATCACATCATTAACTTTATTTTTCAAGCATGCATTTTCATCTACCAAAGATCTATTTTCTATAAATAATGCTTTAAATTTCTTGGATAATTTTAAATATTTAGATCCAAGTTTTTCAAGATCACATTACATGGTTTCAAATATATCACATAGTTCATCATAAGTAGGGGATTTTTGAATTACCTCATTTTTGTTACTTTCATCTCCGGAATCATTATCCAAATGAGACATTATGCACAAAGAGAATCCCTCGACTATTTAATTTTTCAATTAATTTGTTCTTAAAATTTATTGTTTGAATTTTTTTTGTAATTTTTCCTTAAATTTAATTGCTCATATATGTTTATTTTGATTGGTAGTTCTTAAATTTATATATCCTTTACCAATCCTTTTATTAGATTTAAAAATTGTGTTATAAAGTGTGATGGTTAATTTCTTGTTTAATTCAAAATGAAATTATTTGTATAAATTTATTGTTTAAATTACTTGTTAGCAAAAAATTTGTTAATTTGTTTAATTGGACTCACATTAGTAAAAAGTTTTAATTAGTTTGATTAAACTCTATTCACCCCTCTAGGGTTTTCATATCAATCCTACATTCTTTTCTTAATATTGTTATAAATGATGTTCAGGCTCAAATTCCTAACTTCACCATTGAACCAATTATAGAACAAGACAACATTGAAGTCCTCATTGTTGAACCTGAAGTTCAAGCTCAACGACTTCAAGAAGTGCCACTAAAGGGATCCACTAGAGAAAGAAGAATTGCAATTCCATATGATTATATTTATTTCTTCAAGAACATAAAGATGATGTGGGCATAATGGAAGATGATTCAATCAACTTTCAACAAGCTCTACAAAGTTCTAACTTTCAAAATTAGATAAATACTATGGAAGAGGAAATAAAATCCATGAAAAATAATGACGTTTAGAAGCTTGTCGAATTGTCATCAAAAGTGAAATTCATAGGTTGTAAATTGATATTTAAAACCAAAAGAGATTCATATAGCAATATCAAAGATATAAGACTCGTCTTGTTGCAAAGGGTTTTACTCAAAAGAAAAGTAATGATTACAAAAAGACTTTCTCTCCAGTTTCATCAAAAGATTCTTTCAAGGTAATCATAGCACTGGTAGCTCACTTTGATTTAAAGCTACACTAGATGGATGTAAAAACTGTGTTTCTCAATAGGGACACTGAGGAGACGATTTATATGGTGCAACCAGAAAACTTTGTGTCTGGTAATTCAAAATTTATAGTGTACAAATTGCAGAAATCCATCTATGATCTCAAACAAGCTTCTCGTCAATGGTACCACAAATTCTATGAAGTAATTACCTCATTTGGTTTCGAGGTGAATATAATGGAAGATTGTGTATATCACAGGTTCATTGGGACCTATCTTTCTGGTGTTATATATCATTGACATACTCATAGCAAGTAATGATGTATGTTTATTGCATGACACTAAAAGGTTTCTCAAAAATAATTTTGAGATGATAGATCTTGGTGTTGGATCGACACCATCACGTAGCTCTTGATGAAAGTATGTTTATGTCTCAACCAGAGGGGTTCGTCAAAACAGGACAGGAACAGAAAGTTTGTAAGCTTAATCGATCCATTTATGGATTGAAAAAAGCGTCCAGATCCTAGAATATAAGATTTAACACTGCGATCAAATCTTATGGCTTTGAACAGAACGTTGACGAACCTTGTGTATACAAGAAGATAGTCAACAAAACTGTAGCATTCTTAGTTCTGTATGTTGATGATATCTTGCTCATTGGGAATGAGACAAAATTTCTTGCTGGCATAAAGAGATGGTTAGCATCATAGTTCTAAATGAAATATTTGGATGATGCTCAGTATGTTCTAGGAATACAGATCTTTTGAGACCGAAAAAATAGAACATTAGCACTGTTTCAGGTATAATATGCAAAATTTCAAGAAAGGTTATTACCTTTCAGGCATGGAATTCATTTGTTGAAGAAACAATGTCCTAAGACACCTCAAGAAGTCGAGGAGATGAACAAAATTCCATATGCTTCTGCAGTTGGGAGTTTGATGTACACTATGTTGTGTACACGTCCCAACATATGTTTTGCAGTTAGAATCGTCAGCAGATTCCAATCTAATCCTGGACACGATCATTGGACCGCTGTAAAAAATATCCTCAAGTATCTTAGGAGAATGAGGGACTATATTCTTGTGTATAGACCTAAGGATTTGATCCTTACGGGATACACTGATTCTGATTTTCAAACTGATGTAGATTGCAGGAAATCTACTTCAGGATCAATTTTCACTCTTAATGGAGGAGTTATAGTTTGGAGAAGCATCAAGCAAAGTTGTATCGCTGACTCTACCATGGAAGCGGAATATGTGGTTGCATGTGAAGCTGCTAAGGAAGCAATATGGCTACGCAAATTCTTAGCTGATTTGGAAGTCGTTCCAAATATGCACCTACCTATCACACTATATTGTGACAACAGTGGTGTTGTTGCTAACTCAAAGGAACCCAGGAGTCACAAGCGTGGAAAACACATTGAACGAAAGTACCATCTCATCTGGGAGATTCTACACAGAGAAGATGTGTTTGTCAAAAAGATAGCCTCTGAAGACAACCTTGCTAGTCCATTCACCAAGGCCCTCTCGGCTAAAATTTTTGAGGGCCACCTAGTGGAACTAGGACTCCGAGTAGTGTAACCTAGGGCAAGTGGGAGAATGTCCATGGTATTGTAGATGCCCTAGTTTATTGTATTTTTCCCATCATGTATCTCAACATTATATTGTATATATTTGTTCTCACTGGAGTTTTAGTAGAAGGGGGAGATTGTTGGGAATGTCCTAGAACTTGCAGTTCGTGTTAAACATTCTATTTAATCAATAACAATGACTTGTTGATTTTGCATCTTATTATGAAAATCCAATAAACGCATCCTTGGCTATAGTCTGAATGTTGTAACTTTATGTAGTGCAATAAACAGGATCAAGTTGACAGTATGTAGCCTAAATGGTCTTATAAATATATGGATGAAATTGGGTATCTCATTCTGGTAACACTATTAAATGCGACCCACTTTGTAGTTGTAATAAGAGGTTGTAACGTGCTATAAACGATGTGATCCACAAATCGTTCATGTTGAGACATGAGAGTGGGAGCATCCTATGCAATGAGTTTGCATATAGACTGGACCACGAAAATAGTCAATTTTCTTTATAACGACCGTTTATATTAAAACTGACTATTTCTTATTATATAACCTAGGTTAACTCGATCTTAATCCTGAGCTAGCTATGAACTCTTGTTTGTTTGGGATTATCCTTTGATCTACAAATGGTGAGAGTAGTCCAACAACACTGCTCAATAATCTTACCATTTTGGGGATAAGACTGGATGAATAGCTGGGGACATAGCCTTGTAAGATGGAATTCACTCCTACCCTATTTAGGGTTAGCAAATAAGTTGTTCTCTTAAGTACTGACTCCAGGTCTTGAACAATCGGGGCCCCGCCTTCTCATGATAGAGAAAGGATTTGATTCATAGAGATTATGCATCAGAATTGTTCATTAGAAGATCAGTAGGAACTGAAGGAACAAGATGTAGTCACAGGGGTAAAACGGTATTTTTGACATAGATGTGATTACGAACAACCTGTGAAGGATCGACTTACTGATTATGGTTATTAAATGGATATGATATATCTACAGTGAGGGGAGTTCAACTATGGGCTATAGTGGAATGTCCCATTAGTTAACGAATGGGGGTTAGATCGAACTAATGAGTTTAGCCGATTAATCTCGAATCGTTGGAGCCCATGATCTGTAGGTCCATGAGGTCCCCCTACTAGCTTGTAAATGGATAAGCTTTAGGGTAGCTTGAGAGATTAATTTGAAATGTTCAAATTAAATGAAACAAGAGAATAAATATTTAAATATGATTTAAATATACATAGATGATTATTTTGCAAAAAATAATTTAATATTTGATATTTAATTTATTATTTTTTTAAATTAATTTATGAAATTAATTTAAGAAAATTAAATTTTGAATTAAAATGATTTAATATCACTTTTGTTTTAAAAAAAGAAGAAAATGAAAAATCGTTTTGCATGTTTTACATAATGGAAAAAAAGTTTTCTCCATTATTATCATCTTTATGCTCACACACAAACCATGATCTTCTCTACTTTGATTCTCCAAGCATGAGCTGCAAGCCATGCACTTCATCTCTTTTCATGTTCATCCTAGTATATAAATAAGATTGGAGTTATTGGAGAGAAGAAGATAATCACAGAATTTCGAGAAAATTTTATCTGAAGAAGAAGCTGTCTTCTTCAGTTGTGCTGCTGTGAGTTTCTCTGGTTTCTTCACATCTTCAAGCTGTTCTTGAGTCCCACAACTCTGCCTAAAGCTCCAAGAGCATATCAAGGAAGGCTTTGAGGTGATTCACATTGATAACAAGAGAAGACAGCAGCTAAACAAGCGTTTTCTTGAAGAGTTCATCAAAGGTATGTTCAGAAAACCCACTTTTTGAGAAGAGCATGCTTATGGATCCTTGATATTTTCGCTGTATGTTGTTTTACTCTTTCAAGGACACCTCCGCTCGCACGTCTCCACATGAATGGTCTGGATCTACCATTTGTAGTGGTTTATAACACTTTCAAACCTCTACAAAGCGGGTTGTATCCGTAGTGTCACCAAGATCAGGTATCCCACCTTAATCCTTATACTACAAACTTATTTAGGTTATCACTTAAAGTTTGATCCACTTGTATATCACATATACATGCTTAAGTTCACATAAGATAACCAAGAAGCTTTGTTTATTGGATATGAGTAAATGCCAGAATGAAATAACAATTTTATTCATCAAACAATGTGTATCAATACAAACAACGAGACTCCGGGAGAATTAGGACACCTGCTTGCTTGTTTCCACATTAATGGTCAGGATCTACCATCTGTAGTAGTTTACAACACTTACAAACCTCTACAAAACGAGCCGTATCCGTAGTGTCACCAGGATCAGGTATCCCACCTTAATCTTTATACTACAGACCTATTTAGGTTATCACTTAAGGCATGATCCACTTGTATATCATATATACATGCTTAAGTTCACATAAGATAACCAAGGAGCTTTGTTTATTGGATATGATTAAATGTCAGAATGAAATAACAATTATTTTATTAATCAAACAATGTGTATCAATATAAACAATGAGACTCCGGGAGAATTAGGACACCAATCCCAACAATCTCCCACTTGTCATAATGACTCGGGAGACTAATGTACAATACAATATAAAAATGTACAATATACAATAAACTAAGGCATACCCCAATATCATCTCCCACTTGCCCTAGACAAGATGACGCATGTCCCACAGACCCAGACTCTCCAGGTGACCCTCGAACACTTTAGCCGTGAGGGCCTTTGTAAAGGGATCAGCAACATTGTGCTCCGATGTGATCTTCGTATACGGCTTCCATAATGAAGTCCGCAATGCATCCTTGCTTTATGCTTCGCCAGATGATAGCCCATCAATTCAGAGTGAACATTGACCCTGATGACGATTTACGAGAATCTCTATCGGTCTGAAAGTCAAAGTCTGTGTATACTGTAAGGATTAGACCCTTATCTCCATACACGAGTATGTAGTCCCTCGTTCTCTAAAGATACTTGAGGATTATCTAGACCGTCGTCTAGGGATCAAATCCAGGATTGAACTGATATCGACTGACAATCCCTACTGCATAGCAAATGTCGGGTCTGGTACACAACATTGCATACATCAAGTTTCCTATAGTAGAAGCATAGGGAATCTGTCTCATCTCTTCAACCTCTTGAGGTGCCTTAGGACATTGACCCTTAGACAAAACGATTCCATGCTTGAACGGTAACAAACCCCTTTTAGAATCCTATATCTTATACCTGATTAACATTTAATCAGTGTACGATACCTGAGATAGGGCTAACAGTTTGTTCTTACGATCCTGAATGATCTGGGTCCCTAGAACATACTGTGCCTTACCCAAATCTTTCATTTGGAACTCGACAGCTAGCCAATTCTTAATGTCAGTTAAATGCCCTACATCATATCCAATGAGTAGGATATCATCCACATACAGTACCAGGAAAGCTACTGAGTTATTGATGTTCTTCTTGTAAACACAAGGCTTATCAACGTTCCAATCAAAGCCAAACGACTTTACTGCAGTATCAAATTTGATGTTCCAAGATCTAGATGCTTGTTTCAGCCCATAAATAGACCTATTAAGCTTGCAATCTTTTTTATCTTGATCTGGAACTATGAACCCCTCTAGTTGAGTCATATAGATGGTTCTCAAGATTACCATTAAGAAAGGCAGTCTTGACATCCATTTTCCATATTTCATAATCATAAAATGTGGCTATGGGCAGGAGAATCTGGATAAACTTGAGCATGACAACAGGTGAGAAAGTTTCCTCATAGTCAACTCCCTCGACCTGGGTATAACCCTTTGCCACGAGTCTAACCTTAAAGGTGTGCACCTTTCCATCTACACCTCTCTTTCGCTTATAGATCCACTCACACCCAATAGGTCTTACCCCATCAGGTGGATCAACAAGCTCCCAAACGTTATTGAAGTACATAGACTTCATTGCCTGGTTCATGGCTTTAACCCATTTGTCTTTGTCAACATCCTCCATTGTTTTCTTAAAAGACAATGGATCCTCGACCCCATCATTTGAAATGACATTTTGGGCTTTAGTCAAACCCATGTAGCAATCCAATGGGTTCATAACCCTCCCACTACGTCGAAGCAGTCTCAACTCTTGAGTTGGTTGACTAGATGTTTCGACCTCAACAACTCTTGTTGATCTGTCGGCCTGTTCAACAACTCTGGTTGAACCCTCAATAGTCTCAGTCTCACTAGAGAACTCACGCAAAACGAGCTTACTCCATGGCTTATGATCTCTCATGTGGTCTTCTTCCAAGAAGATAGCATTTGTATAAACAAACACTTTGTTCTCACTTGGATCATAGAAGTATCCATCTCTCGTTTCCTTGGGGTAGCCTACAAAGAGGCAAATATTCGAACGCGGTTCCAACTTCTCTAGGTTTTTCACTGGCACAAGTGCCGGATAGCCCTAAATCCTGAAGTGGCATAAACTACCTTTACGACCTCTCTATAACTCAAAAGGTGTTTCAGAAACACTTTTCAAGGGAACGTTGTTCAGGATATAACATGCAGTCTCCATTGTAAAACCCCAAAACAAGTCTGGAAGATGAGCATAACTCATCATAGACCGAACCATGTCCAACAAGGTTCTGTTTCTCCTTTCAGATACACCATTCTGCTGAGGTGCACCAAGGGCTAAGAGTTGGGATGCAATCCCATGTTCTATCATATAGTTTTGGAATTTGAGGTCCATATATTCTCCACCACGATTAGATTGTCAAGGGCTTCAGACTTACATTGCATTAGGTAGAGATACCCAAACCTTGAATAATCATCTATGAAAGAGATGAAATATTCATACCCACCTCGAGCTCTAACATTCATCGAACTACAAAGGTCTGAATGTACAAGCTTTAAGGCTTCCTTAGCTCTATAACCTTTTCCAGTAAAAGGTCATTTAGTTATCTTGCCTTCGAGGCATGATTCACATACCAGCAAGGAGTTTTCTTCTAAACTCTTTAGAAGTCCACTTTTCACCAACTTTTCAATCCTATTGAGGTTGATGTGACCTAACCTTAGCTGTCAAAGATGGGTGTTTTCTTTAAGAGAAACCTTTAGTCTTTTAGTTGTTGTTGAGGCTTTTATGACTAACGACCTTAGTACATATAAGTTACTTTCCATTTAACCATAACTGAGATTAAGTTCCTCTTAACATGAAGAACTACAAAAACATTATCCAGTAACAAATAATGTTTCTTATCAACAAATAACTTCAGCCTGCCTACAACAACAACTAAAACAACCTCACCAGTATTGTCTCGTAGAGTCATCTCTCCCTGTGGCAACATTTGCCAGGAACTGAATCCTTAGTAGCACCCGAATCAAGGATCCAAACAGAATCATCATTCTCTACTAGACACGTCTCCGAGACCAAGATTTACTGTTTTTCCTCTTCTTTTGGAGAGTAATGGGATCGAGGTCATTTGCCACAAAATATGTTTCACACGATTCTTTGCACTATAAGTAGTCGATCATATTAAAAGCATTAAACATAAATACTAATGAGTTGCTGAAAATAAAAATACATTGACTTACGTTAGGTTTTAAGCAAATACCCGTTGTAAAACAAAACAACATCCAATAAGGTTTTAGCAAAACTAATATGAACCTTGTGTGATATCTAGTTTTGCAATGACGTTTCAAAGTTTTAGGACAAAATCCGTCGAAGGGAGGTTAGTTATCCCTCCTCTGAATTGAGAAGTTCTCAACCAGTCATTAATACCAGAACAACTCTTGCTCCTATAACAACTAGCCATCATTGATTTGGCCAAGAGATCATTAACTTACTTAAAAATCTCCCGTAAGTGAGACCCACCATTTTAGGCCCTAGAGGTCCGCTTCAAAAAGCCAATTCGAAGGAAAAAAATCCGATTGGGGCAAAACCTAAAGCAACCCTATGCATTTCTGGAGTTCACCTTGATCTTGACCGACTGCACAAAACTCATCCAAAGGGGAACGCTCTTAAGGCGCCACGAGAGAGTACAGTATGATCTCACGGTGTGAACCAATGACAGAGACCATAGGACGTATTAACTGATGCTTTATTTTTATGAAGTGAATTATGGATGATATGCGATGGTGAATTTGCGTTTTGCACTCAAGTTTCCTCAACGGAATCCAAGTGTAAATTCCACTGAGTTTCCTGGTAAGTCCAGAGTCAAACTCAGGGACTTGTGAAAATAGGTTGCGTTGGTAATTTTTATGAAGAACTTTGCAGTAACCAGATAAATAAATAAATTGTAGGGATTGTTGGTTGCATTAATGAAAAATAAATAAATGCAGTGGAGTTTGAAAAGAGTTGATAAACGAAAAATGCGATGAGTATGCAGGGAACAGTTTGAGAAAAGTTTCGACTAACACTTCCTAGGATGCATTCATGCTATGCGATCATGCAACATGCATACAGCAGTAGACCACCTCTCGGTGCGAATGCCACGACTTCTAAAACTAGAATGCATGCGATATATGCGAAAAGTCTATAGGACCTACACAAAAGCCTCTATTCTTATTTATGCGATGACAGAGTGACACACACAAAAATAAGGCGACCACATAATATCATTCCCATCTCTAGGATGCCTGCGATGCAAGTTGACAGACAGAGCTTATTTCTAAGTCCGTATCTCTTGTTTATGCAGTTCTAATCTTGCTCTCTCAAGTCCAGATTCTAACCTAGCTCTCTCGAGTCATTAGGTTCTTTCTTTAAACTCTCTCTCGAGTAGCTCTAAAGGGTATTTGGCACAACATAAAACAAGACAATCGCAAGCAATGAACTTCTTAGGTCATGTTAGCTTAGTTCTTCTCAACCCATTCGACTAATTTAGCTACTCATGCGTGCTAAGAGAGTGAACAGATGTAGAAATAGAACTTCCATTATATAAATATAAAGATGAAGTACAAAATAACAATGCAAGTATAGAATAAAAGAGCCTAGTAGCAACCTCTTACTACCTAGGCTTTTACACTATTTTCTACTCGTGCTCAAAAGATAATCTCGCTCTCGTGAGAGTCGGCCCGCTCTCTGCTTCTTCGCCTCAAGGTTCTCTCTCGAGTTTCCCTGAGCGATCTCCAGCATCACCACTTGTAACGCCTCAGGCCTAGGATTCGGACCAGGATTCAGAATCTGGATTCGACCCCTAATGGCCGAGGTCATCCTCCCTTCTTCCTTCCTTCCTCTATTGCCTTGAATGCTTTAGAAGTGAAAGTTGTCCCCATAAACCAACACAGGTCCTTTCAGGATGCTTTGTCCTCACTCACATGCATCCTAGAAAATTCCAGAAGTTCTTATGATTGAGCCACCGAAAAGGAAAGTGCACCTTGTTGGTCAATTCTTTTAAGCCTTTCTTAACCATACTTTCATGTCCTCAGGATCCCTCTCATTCAGATGTGATACGGTTCATTCATGTACCCCTCCTAAACTTGGGTCGTTACACCACTATTCCCTTGCTCCGCCTTAAAATGAAAGGAAAACTATGAACAAAGACGTGCGAACTAAAGTATGAAATTTCGAACTGTTGACCCCTTTTCTGAAGGATAGCCTTGGTATTTATACAACATCCATGGTGAAAGGCGGCTTCTCTCTCATGATTCTACAGATGGGATGACTTTAATTCCTGACTGATGCACCGAATAATTGTCACCGAAAAGCTGAATGTACTTGTGATTGTTATCGGCTGTCAACTTAATTCGGATTCGACTGTCATCAGCTTTCTGTCCCATTATGATTAATTAGCCTTTCACCCAGATATGCCCAACATGTTGCACTGAACAAGTTGTGGCGATCATTCTCGGACAAATATTTGCGAACACGATCATCGCAAAGTAGTAATCCTGCGCTCGACCAATGATTTCCTATGATCGCAATTTCTGCCTTGTGTCATCGCATATTCTGCACAAAAATATAAAAATCAACTGTTCTAATGCGATGAACGCATGCGATCGCAATATTATGAAATTGATGCTTAATGAACGCAAGTTAAATGTTTTATCAACACAAACCAACATTGTTTAAGAACTCAGCACTATGATAACGTGCATTTCTGCCTGTTATCACACCCTCAAATGTAAACATTGCTTGTCCTCAAGCATAAGCTAAAGACTTCCTTTAGCAAGTCAACCACAATGTTTTTTTCCTAGATTTCTCAAGGATACTTCGTTCAAATCCTATATACTAAAGCTTCCTTAAGTCTTATTCAAGTATCTTCTTAAAATATTTCTAAGACCTAGGGAACGCAAGCTTAACCTTCAAAAAGACTTTACCAACTTCCAGAACATCAAATGATTTATTTCAAAAAGAAAAAAAAAATCATCGGGGTGCCAAAAGGATTTTATCCTTGCATATTTCTTATCATTGTTATTTTTTTCCTGACCTTGTGCTTGTCCAAGTGCCTTGCCTTCGTTTTGGCTTGCCCCCACGTGTGTCATGCGGACATCCAACTACGAGCAATGCACTCTTTCTCAGACTAAACTCATACCTTTTTGGCAGCGGAGTTGCAGTCATTTATTTATGCGTTGATCCTGGTGACTTACTTTCGTTTTGGCTTGTCCCCACATGTGTCATGCGAACATCCAACTACGGGTCAATGCCTTTCACAACTTAACTCTTATCAACATAGGTTTCCCATTTGCGTTGATAGTGGAGTTGTTATTCTCAAATTTTTTTATTTTTTTTTTAGAGAATAGCAAGGTCGAAAATAAATACCCCACCCCCAAATTTAAAATGCGGCAATGTCCTCATTGCCAAAAAATTGAAACAAGGCATGCAATGTTCTAAGAAAGCTTTGTAAAGAGAGTTTGAAAGAAAGCTAGCAAACCTCTAACTTCTAGAAATATTTCATGAGGTGACTATCTTAAAGTTAAGCTGACTCTAGTATATACGAAAGAAATAGAAGTTACTAAATTTATCTAGTTCATTGAAATCATACTTGGCAAAGAAACAACAGGCGGTAACTTACTAAATTTATCTATGTCAAATGATTTTGGTAGTCAAAGAGGATGCGGTGATAAGATTTTTTAAAACTAAAATGCGATGCGATAGTGCAAAATTTTCAAAAAAAGATAAGAAAGTACACCCCTAAATTTGCACTGTCGCCCGCATTGTGTATTGACGCATCCATCTTTGCAGCGATCTATCTTCTTTGGATTGCAGTGACGGAGTAAGATAAGTGACTTCTTCGCGTAACATCTCCGCAATCCAGCACCTCCATCGTTGCAAAAAACACAGAGAGGGTCAAATTATTTTAAACAAAACAAAACTCGTTATCGCAATCTTCCCCCCTCCCCCCTTTTTTAGAAATAGAATAAGGATAGATAAAGACTGAAAAGATATAGTGAGGATTCCGAATAGTAGAGAAGAGTTGAATAATTAATGATTCCCAAAACTTACGTCCCTGATGGATTGCGATCGTTTGATAATGCAGGGACCACCTACCTTCTTCTTTATTCAAAGTTCTTTAGTTCCACGGAGTCGACTTGGCGATGTCAGCCTTTTCCATGATATGCCTTTACTCGCTACCCATTAACTTAGAATATTTGGTTCCATCATCATTTAATAATTCAACCGCACCATGCGGAAATACTTGTCTAACTATGAATGGTCCGGACCAACGTGACTTTAATTTTCTTGGAAAAAGCCGCAGGCGTGAGTGAAGAGTAAGACCTTTTGCCCAACTTGAAGGTGCTTACCGCATATGCGTTTGTCGTGCCAGCACTTGGTGCACTCTTTGTAAATCTTCGTGTTTTCATATGCATTAATCCTCCATTCTTCTAGCTCAACCAGTTGTATTTTCCGCGCTTCTCTTGCTTTCTTTAAATCAAAGTTCAGCTTCTTTACCGCCCACAGTGCCTTATATTCCAGCTTCAAAGGCAAATGACACACCTTACCAAATACCAACGCATATGGGAACATACCTATTGGTGTTTAAATGTAGTCTGGTATGCCCACAACGCATCGTCAAGCTTTGTTGCCCAATCTTTTCGTGAAGGCCTTATTACCTTCTCAAGTATCGGCTTAATTTCTCGATTGGACACCTCGACCTAACCATTCGTTTGCGGATGGTATGCAGTGTCCACTTTGTGGAGGATGTTGTATTTGCGCAGCAGCTCCTTGATATTATGGTTGATAAAGTGGGATTCTTCATCACTTATGATAGCACGGGGAGTGCCAAAACGAGTGAAAATATGTTTCCTCAGGAATTGGGAGACGACCGTCGCATCGCTTGCGGCGCATGCCATTTTCTCTACCCACTTGGATACATAATCGACGGCTAATATAATATAATGCTTACCATTCGAGGGAGGGAATGATCTCATGAAATCAATCCCCCATACATCAAACAATTCAAGCTCCAAGATGGTGTTCATTGGCATTGCATGTTTCCATGAAATGTAGGAGTTCCCAAAACTCTCAGGATTGAGGTTGTGTCATCTATGGTCGTTTAGGTGAGATGTAAGTCTCTAGTATCAACGACGTTAATATACAGAGTCTAGTCATCCCGTGGTTCGGTCTTATACAAACTCTTTGTGTAAGACACCCCCGCTCGCACGTCTCCACATGAATGGTCAGGATCTACCATCTATAGTAGTTTACAACACTTGCAAACCTCTACAATGCGGGTCGTATCTGTAGTGTCACTAGGATCAGGTATCCCACCTTAATCCTTATACTACAGACCTATTTAGGTTATCACTTAAGGCATGATCTATTTGTATATCACATATACATGCTTAAGTTTACATAAGATAACCAAGGAGCTTTGTTTATTGGATATAAGTAAATGCTAGAATGAAATAACAATTATTTTATTCATCAAACAATGTGTATCAATACAAATAACGGGACTTCGGGAGAATTTGGACACCAATCCCAATGCATCCATTAAACTCTTTAACGGAGTCTTTGACCAAACTGTCGCATGCTTGTTGAAAATCTATCTAATTCACCTTAAGAACCCTAGCCTAGCCAGAACCCACCTTAGACAAAAGGTCCCTTATAGATAGATTTAAAACAAATTTAATCTCTTATCCCAATCAATTTAATTCTATTAGACCGATTTTAAAAGATCAATCGAGGTTACTAAACTGTTTAGAACTATTTGAACTTAGGTCTATCTCAATCCAATTTTAAAACCCTTTTAGAAAACTTGAGTTTACCCTAAGTCCCCATGCAACTCTTTCTTATTGATTTTAGTTCTAATTTCCTTTATAACACTTATAAACAGAAACAACTAAAACCACAATGCTAAGCTAAGACATGCAAGGCATTCATAACGATTATAAACAGTCGAAGTGTCATGCTCAATGCATTGTTCATTCATTGCTACTTCTTTTATATAACACTTATACAAAACAACAATGAAACAAGCACAACATGCTTCCATTCACCCTTAGACTATAACACTTATAATAAAAGGATGATGCATGATAATGCTCACAACATGCAAAATATAACTCTTATATTTCATGATGCATGCACATGCTTTCAAGTAATTTCTTCATGCTAGATTATAACATTTATAATACATGATGCATGAATAATTGCACAACCTAAGGTGAGTTTTAAACTATATGTCAAACACTTCACCATATAAGCACCATACATCATATGTATAATAAACAAATGTTGATGAATCGGGTAGAATTGCCTTAAAACCACAAAATTCTAACTATTACAAAAACCAGGAGTTTCTAGTTCAAACAGGCAAAACGGGTCTTGAACCGTCCGAGCGAAGCAACTCATGTCCAACCATCGCGTACCAAACTCCCCACAATCGTCTACACAAAAGAACAAATGCTTCACTCTAATGTTTACCAATGCTCCTAGAGCTAAACGATCGTTTAGCAAATACTACATGATCTGTACCTTTTACTAAGCGATGAAGCCTGAGGTACGCGATCACCTAACGCACTCCGCACAATGCCTGCCTTACGTAGTTGTCTAAACGATTACAATGCGGCAAAGCACCATTGCCTACACGATCGCTTAGCAAGCACCTTCGTATCATATACCGTGCGATCTTGTAGGTAGTAGCTAAGCTATGAGGCTTGCCAACTACACAATCGTCTAGTGCGCGCCTTTTACTAAACGATGAGCATCACATGTTCCCACTACGATCGTCTACCTCCAGCGCCTACGCGATCGGGAAACCAGCGCTACGTGATAGAGTAAACGATTTACCCCATCGTTTAGCATTTGTTAAACGATAATTTAGTAAATACTACACGATCATATAAAAAAATCTACATGACCGCTTAGATAAATTCCAACGATCGTTTACCTTCGGCTATACGATACGACCAATGCTTGGTCTTCTTCTTCGTTGAGAACTGCATCTCTATGCTTCGAAACTTCATTACGAATAACTCGAGTAACTTGAACTCTTTGAATTACAGACTCGATTGCAAGTTAATTATGCCCAAAAACACAGGGACCCCCAAATTAACATTTTGTAATTGAAGAAAGCTTTAAACAAAGGAAATTAAACCCAAAATATTCATCAACTCCATCCACAAATGCAGAAAACCCACCAAGACTGTAAAAGAAGTTCAAAATAGAATTGTAATTAGGAATATCAGAACAACCTGGCTCTAATACCAATTGAAGGAAATCGAACACGAGGATTTCCATGAGCAACGAAAAGATCATTCCAAATTACAATTGTATATGAACTTTACAATTACAATAAAAAAAACAAAAACATATGATTATGCATTAATTACAGAAATTACAGCATGATATACAAAAGATCAAGGATAGACGCTACACATTTTTGCAAACTCATCGCCAAGCTCCTTAATCACAAACGTTGGATCACAGCAACACAGTAACCACGAATGTTCGTCCAACATGACCGCTACACTGCACGAACACTGCGCACTCGAACTAAGCGATCGTCTAGGTCACAAACACCCCTCACAACACGAACGGCCTCCATAGATTCTCGATAGTGTCGAGTTGAGTATGACATCACCAAGAAGGCTACCTTGGTATTCTCGATGTGAGAATTCAGAGGGTGGGCTTTGTGTGGACTTGGTTTGAGGCAGAAAATCGGAGGAAACACAATTGTGTAAATGATTGAGCAAGTAAGAGATGGAAAAACCTATCGTATAGGTTAATGCCCGGTCATTTAGCTCATCGCTTAGCTGAGTGTCTGCCGCCTACTAACACTCCACGATCGTTTACCTAACTCCAAGCTGTCGCTTAGTAAATCCAATTTACTTGACAACTTCCCCTGAGTATATTTTCGAGAGAGGAAATCTCAAAACAACAATTTTCAACCTTACTAAGATTAGGAAAACATTTTTCCTTTTATCTCACGGTTACCATGAAACCACCAATAACGTCCCACTCAATTGGTTATTAGAGAAAAAAAGTTAATTATCCAATAATTAATATTATTATAAATATAAATGATAACTAACTTACCATATTATATTTATAACCTATAGTTTTAATATTTCATCTCATGAAACATACAAACCATAACTTTTTTTCTATTCTATGGTACTTAGTGTAATCTCGTTTATATTAATCCTCCACTTGATGTATCCCATACACCATACCGATCATATCATATATAATCAAAATTCCTCTTGTCAATTTGAACATTTCAAATCAACACCAAGAACTGATCCTCAACTGAATCCATTGAACTACCAAGGGGACCTTATGGGCCTCTAGCTCGAAGCTTCAACGGAACGTGAATAACTGACTAAACTCTTTAGTCATGGGATCCACCATCCGTTAACTGCCAGGCATTCCACTAAAGACCAACAGTTGAACTCTCCTTACCACAGATATATTATGTGTCCATCTTAACTAATCTTCAGTGCGACAACCCTTCACAGATCGCTCGTAAGTACAGTTTGGCCAAGCATTGGAAGGTCTATAGCTCGTTGAGCAAGGTGGTTAGGTTGTAGTCAATCCTGTTCATAACAGCATTGCTACGGAACTGTAGGAAACTTTTAGTAAAGAATTTAGAATGAAACTAACCCGATTGGCTTCATCGATGACGGACCCATCATCTCCACTACATTGAAGTGGACCATCATGTTGAGAACATGTTCTCGAACAGATGTCCCTTCTTGCATACGGGCATTAAAGATGTGTTAGAGAGCCTCGTGCATGAGCTGTACGGACAGTCGTCCGAACATTCCCTTCAGGGACTCCATAATCTCAGGAGTCGTGAGTATGGGCTCATGCTTCTTAGCCAAGACTTCAGAAAGGCTTGCCAATATGTACGCTTGGGCCTTCTCATTTGCCCTTGTCCATCGCTCGTATCCTTCTCGAACATTTCGAGCAGCATTGAGAGCTGGGAGGACAGCCCTTCATAAGGACAAAACGTAGGTCATCGATGATAAGGATTGTATTGATAGTATTTTTCCAAGACGTGTAATTTTTGCCCTTTAGTTTATTAGCAGCGAGTAAATTAAGTGTAGCGGAAGTCATATTAAAAGGATTGTTGAAACCGTACAAATTATTTATAATTAGTCTATTTGCATTAAACGATCAAGACAATCAATCAATTTTAGCAAAATAATCTGATGTACCCTAAGTGACATCTATTTTACAATTATGTTTCAGTGAGGGAAGACAAAAGTCACCGCAGGGTGATCAGGTGCTCCTTCACTGAAATGAGACAATCTCAACTAATAAACATAACAACTCCTTATTACTGTCACTATTAGTCACCATTGTTTGGTCCAAAATTTGTTGAACTTGCTTAACAATTCTAATAAGTGTAACCCTTTATTTTAGGTCCTAAAGTTCCACCCCAATGAGCCAACTATAGGAAAAAATCGATTGGGACATGAAACTAGAGTAACCTTATCCAATGTTGGAGTTTGAATAAAGCGTCTTGCAAAAATGTCATCTATAGGGGTACACTCAAGTTGCCACGAGACCATGCATGAAAATTTACTTCAAACTAATGAGAGAGACCAAGAGATGTGTTGTCACATGTCCCGCTCCCACTTACTATAAACACTCTCTCCATTCACCTTGATATTGACTTATACAAATGACATCTGTTGGGGGACACTCAAGGTGCCTCAAGGCTGAGTATAGATCTCACGGTGTGAACTTTAAGGTTGAAACGTTAAGAGGATAAAATAAAATATTATATACCCTATTTTCCTCCCACTGATTTTAACTAAGTGAATGTTTAATTTGTCCCAAAAAAAATACTTACATTTGGATAGTTAAACAATTTTGATTAAGGTCTATTAAACTCTTTAACAAACTTTAATCAAACCCGCATGCATGTAACAAATCTATCTAATTCACCTTTGCAGGTAAGTTTCCAGGTAGGGGTGTTATGTTTTCGTCAACTTAAATACCCCAGCCGAGACAGAACTCACCTTAGACAAAAAGTCCCTAATAGATACATTTGTTACATAGTTGATCTTTTATTAAGAAACAATTTAATCATATTAAACTGATTAAAAGATTAAACTTATATTTCTAATCTCATTAGAAATGTGATCTTAGGTCTATCTGAATTATTGGTCGGTCGTTGGATTGACCATTGTTCGTGAACCCTCTGTTGGGGTCAATACCCTAAATCTCGTAGGGTCCTGTAATTTTTAAACACATGTATGAACAAACATTTGTGATGTGATAATATGAGGTATTTTATTCACTATTGTCTATGAAATATTAGATATTTTAGTTGCATTAACTACAAACCAATGAAGTAAGATCCTTAGTTATCTTTGTAACTTAAGCATGTATGTGGAGACATACAAGTGGATTGTGCTTTAAGTGATAACCTAAATGGTCTGTAGTATATGGATAAAGGAGGGAAACCTTATCCTGGTGACGCTACGAGTGTGGCCTACTTTGTAGGTGTTACAAGTGTTGTAAAGTGTTACAAATGGTATGATCTTGACCATTCATGTATTAGACATGCGAGCGGGGATACTCTATACAAAGGAGTTTGTATAAGACCGGACTATGAAATGTTTAATCTCGTTATATAATGCCGTTCATGACGAGACTTTCATTTCACTAGAATGACCATGGGTAACATGACCTTAATCTTGAGTGAGTTGGGAACTCCTGCCTATGAGGGCGGTCCTTTGATTTGCATGGGTACGAGTGCCCAGATTGCCGACTCAAACCTACCACTTTGGAGATTCGTCTGATTGGGGAGCTAGGAACTTAGTTACATAAGATGGAATTCACTCCTTCCCCGAACCAGAGGTAAGTAGATAAATTGCTCCCTTAAGGGCTGATTCCAAGTCTTGAACAATGTGGCGCCACATCTTCTCATAGCTCGAGAAGAGTTCACTCATAGTGGGACTATGATGTATTGTTCATTAGAGGAATCAATGGTACTTAAGGAGTTAGATATAAATACCAGGGCAAAATGGTTAATTGGCCCAGCTATACTTACGAGCAATTTGTGAAAGGTCATCGTACTATTGGTTGGTTATATCCAATTGACACAGAAATATATATTTAGTGCGAAGAGTGCAACTATCGGTCTTTAGTGGAGTGCCTGGCAGTTAACAGGTGGTGGATATCATGATTAAAGAGTTTAGTCAGTTATTCACGTACTATTGGAGCTTCAAGCTATAGGTCCATAAGGTCCTCTTGGTAGCTCAATAGATTCATATTGAGAATCAGATTTTGGGTTAGTTTGAAGTATTCAAATTAACAAGAGGGAATTTGATTATATATGATATAATTAAATTGATTCAATTATATGTGATATAATTGATTTGATGTATTAGATACATTAACTGGAGGAATTAATATAAATATGATTTATATTAAATGCCATAAAGGAGAAAAAGAACTATGGTTTAAATATTACATATGATGTGATATTAAAACTATAGGTTATAAATATAATATGATAAATTAGTTATTATATATATTTATAACAAAAACAATTATAAGATAATTGTGGTTGGTTATTTTTCTCTATTAACTGATTAAGTGGGAAGTTTTTTATCAGTTTTAATAACTTATGGATAAAAAGGAAAATCGTTTCATTTTTTCAAGGGGTGCAACACATTTGATCAGGTGAAAAATAAAATAGCTCTATAATAGCCTTTGAGAGAGTGAACGATCAAGAATCAAACGTCAAGTTTGTTAGATGATAGCTCCTCGCTACTCAACGATTAAGTATCCAAGTTTATACGATAGACTTTCTCATTCTTCCACTTACTAGATCGTGTAAATGATTGTTCAGTTTCTCCTTCACTCTACCCAATCCACACAAAGCCCACACCTCCTGGATTCTCACACCAAGAATACCAAGGTAACCTCTTGGTAGTGTCGTGTTTGCTGTTTGAAGGTCGAGGATCGAGTGTTGCTTGATTGTTGATGCGTATAATTTTGATGTGTTATGGTGTGAGTTTGCGATGATGTGTGTTACTCGGTGATCATGCAAATTTTCCTAATAAGGCTCAAGTATAAGCCTTCTTAGGTTTCCTGGTAAGTCCAAGGTCGAACACAGGGACTACTAAGTAGATATGCGACAGACTCTTTGATTCTATTGCGGTGGTACAAAATAATGAAGTGGATAGTGTTTTTATTTAGATTTTCCCTATGTGATGGAGTTGAACGCAGAGTGATGAAAGAATAAAGTTACAATAAGTATGGGATGAAGGGCTTGGGAAGGGGTTTAGCTAACATTTCCTAAGATTGTGCACAAGTTATGCGATCATGCTACTCATAAATATCAGTACTACATTTCTCAATGCAGAATGTCGCAATTCCCATTTCTAGGACGCATGCGATGCATATGCGAAAATGTCGATAGAACTTATGTGTAAGTCTCTATTCTTGCTTATGATGAATGACGCACACATAAGACAAGGTGACTGCATACTATCATTTCCTATTTCTAGGGCGCATGCGATGTGTAAAGAGCAATAGAACTTATGTCTAAGTTTCTACTCTTGCTTATGCGATTCTAATCTGACTCTCTCAAGCCTAGGTTCTATCTTTAGACTACTCTCTCAGGTATGTCCAAAGGGTGAATGATGCATACATAAGACAAGATGATCGCATAAAATGTAATCTTAAGTCATGCTAACTAAGTACTTCTCAACCCATTTAGAAATTTAGCTACCCATGCATGGTATGGAGAGATTGAACATAGATTGAAATGAAGTTTCCAAATAAAGTATTGAATACAAAATAACAAATGGATTTGAGAGATAACAAGCCCGATAAGCAATGTCTTGCTTCCCATGGCCTTTTACACTGCTCTTTATCACTTCAACTCTGTTCTAGTTGTGGATTCTTGCTCTCGCAAGGGTTAGTCCTCTCTCCTTTGTATTGCTTTCCAGCAGTCTCTCGATCTGTCCAGGAATGATTTATCTCGACTTTGCCTTGTCTTCGTGCTCTCTCTGTCCTTTATGAATATGTATAAGTATGTGCGGGAATGGACTAACTAACTCTTTTCGCTTTGGTGGCTTTCGGTATTTATAGATTTCAAGGTGAAGCAACTTTTCTTACAAATGATTGCAATGATGGGCAACATTAATTTCCCTATTCTGTTGCGCCTTTAAAAATCACCGAAAGTTCAATGTACTTGCTATAGTGTAGCTTTTAATGGCTTGTCGACTAAATTCGGAATCGACTATTATCAGCTTAACGTCCCATCATGATTTATTATGATGTCGCCTTGATGCGAGGTCTCTATGCGACAACCTTTTTAAGAAACTTCTCATAATCGCATGACTTGCGATCGCAACTTCAAGCGCGCTGATGCATTGTGCCTTTGGATCGTAATTTCATGTGCGCCATCGCATTGTACCTACACAAAATAGGTAAATTAGCTGCTTTTATGCGATTAGCACTCGCGATTGCAATTCCTTTCAGTTTAGCGCTTTCAGACATGATATTGCCTATTTTACCATTGCATTCTCTCATTCTTTTACTTATTTGAGCTGTAATAACTTGTATTTCTACCAGTTATCAATTGTGTTCGAGGATCTGACAGTTTGTGTTATTCACTGGTTGTTTGTTGCGTTCGTGCATTTGATCGAGTTTGTATAGACACTTGACTGTTGGATCGAGGGAATACTCGAAGAATAGTTCTTCAAAAGGTATGTCACTCAATTTCCTTTTTATTTAACTTAATAGCATGTTGTAATTTACTTGATGATGCATAACTATAATTGTTTGATTGTAAGTGTGTTGTTCTTTCATAATGAGTTTGGAACGATCTACTTCTGCTCAACGGTTCTCTTGTTTAAGAGTTCCTTCACCCTCGTCTACGTAAATAATATTTATAAATCACTGAACTAACCCTTTATACTAATTAGTAGTACAAGTAACAAGTCTGGGTCGAACCACAGAGAACCGAATTTGGATTCCTCAAAGATTGGAACTTGTAGGAAGTAAATGAAAAAAATGGGGGGGGGGGGGGGGGGGGGTTGTAATGAAATTCTGAAATAAATTGCTAGAGAACAAAAAATGTGCAACGTAAACGAGTAAAAATTTATCAATCAAACAAATACTTAGCTTGGGTAATTATAATTTAGTTCATTCCTCATCAATTCTATCACAAACCAATCAAAAGATGCGTGAGAATAATCAAATTAAAATTTAGCCTACCCAATTAGAATCCTAATCGGTAGTCCATAAAATCAAGTTAATTAACAGAAAAGCGAGAATCCTCAACCAATCAATCAATCAACAGGCATTAAGATTAAAGGCAAAGCTAAGCCAATTAATTGATTTTCATCGTCTAACTAATTAATTGAGCGAGATTTATCTAAGTTAAAAAGTAAATGTTTGCTAATTAGTATCCCAAATTAACACACCAAACTAACTTAACTCATGCTTCTAGGTGATGATTACCTAACGATTACAAATTAGGGCCAATCAAAGCAATCAATTAAACATGCACAACTAATTTGTCAGATTATCCCATACACGAAAATTGAAGAATATGCTTAAGATAAATTCTCATAAATTCATAATAAAAACTCACAGAATTACAATACGAGTCTCAAGAATTGAATTGAAACCAAACAAACTAACAAATCCAAGCTAAGTTCTTACCCTTTAGCCTCGAATCATGCTTGAATTCAATACAATTGGCAAGGAGAAAGAATTTTTACAGAATTTTGGCGTAAAAAGGGAGCTAAAACTAGGCTGGATAGAGCGACGGCATTCATGAATCGGTGTACTCAGGAATGATATAATCGATTGACCCAAATTCTTCTTTTATAAAATTGTCATAGTGTTGCAATGCTAGAAAGAGCGTTGCAACGCTGCGGCACATAATGGTCGAGGATCAGGCAGGTGTTGCAGCACCAGCCTGACGCTGCATTGAACGCACGCTGGGGCTATGCATCCGTCAAACCATGTAGCGTTGCAACACTGCTTATTCTGTCTTAGAGCATTAGAGGGAAACGTTGACAAGTGACACGATGATGGCATTGGGTCATCTCTGGAGCATTGCAATGCTTGGGGCAGTGTTGCAACGCTGCCCTGCATTCGAGAATTCTGCCTTCTAGCATTGAACTTAGGCTTATTGGGAGCATTGCAACATTCGGTAAGGTAGCATTCTTCACTCCTTCGTCATTTGATCAATTTAGCTCATAACTTCGTCAGTTTAGCGCCCTTTTGTTTCGAACGCTTAATCCAACTACTTGTACACTCGAATCCTACAAAAAGATCAATTTAACAAAATAAAGTAGCTAAATAACCCTGAGTTAAGCGAAAGAAGATAACACATTTTCAGTGCTATTAATCATGTTTTAAAACAATTTTAAAAGATGATTTTAACCTAAGGTTTGCATGCAACTTTGAATTATAGATTTTAATTTCTAATTTCATTTTGTTATAACAATTATAAACAAATGAAACAAATTAAAACATATATTGCATGCTTTGACATACTTCAGTAAATTATAACATTTATAAATTAACTAAGGTAGTGTCATGCTTCATGCAATTTTATTTCATTACAAATATATATAACGTTTATACAATATCGTAATGAAACATGCTATAGCATGCATCCATACGTTCATTGAACCATATATTATAACAATTATAATATAAATGATGCATGGATATGCTATTAATGCATGCATGCATATATTATAACATTTATATTATATGATGCACGAGCATGCTGTAAAATTAAACCATGCATCTTAAATCATAACATTTATAATATGATGCATGAAATTAAATGCATAATCTATGGTGGGATTTTTATACTATATGCCATACAAATATAAATAAAAATCATACATCAAATGCATAATTAATAAACAAAAATTATTAGATCGGGATTAGATACTAAACAAATTAATTAAATTAATATAACTCTTATATTAATTTAATTAACCTAAGCATCTAACTATTACAAGAATAAAAACCATCCGATTCGAAACAGGTGAACTGGGCTTTGAATCGCTCAGACCAGACCAAGAACCGGTCCAAATGAACCCAAACAGCTCGAATCAGAGAACTCAAGAATGGAGTCGGACCAGTAGACTACGAACTATGCGCAAATCGGAGTTATACTGTGTGGAAACTTCATCTCGGAGCGTCGCGACGCTACGAAGTTTTCCTTTGTTCGCCACATCGCAGTGTTGTGACGCTAGGGCACAGTATCACGACGCTTCTGTACAATCGCCCACTGTACAGTTTCAAACAGCTTTAAAGCTCCACCGATTTTCATTTCATTTTTTCCAGAATTCGAGCAAGAACATCATGATTGACTCAAGGACAGAAAAATACAGACTCGATAGTGTGTGGCTTTACAAACCAAAAGATAAATTCAAGAAAATAAAAATAGTGCCAATCCCAAAATGATCCAACAATTTCAAAACACATTCAACACAGTACATTACATGAACATTCTGAATGCAGTAACTCACCAAAACTATAAAATTAATTCTTAAAATTTTGGAAAAAAAATTGGGCCATTAAACGTCGCTCTGATACCAATTGAAGGAACCCTGTGAAGGGACCCTAAAGCGAAAGCAGATCGTCCCAATTTTCTCAAATTTTACAGAATGTAAGGTTTTTTAGAGACAGAATGAAATTATGCATTTAACATAGAAATATACAGCATGCACAAGACGATTAAAAGATAATTAAAATAGGGTTCAAAACCCTTACCTTTGAAGGATAATCCTTCACTGGAAAAATCCCTCAAACTGAAGAACACCACCACAATGGTTTCCATGGTATTCTCTAGGTGAGAATCCAGGAGGGATTTGGCTATTTTGGATTTATGAGAGGGAAAACAATGATTGAGAAAATTCAAATGAAGAAGGAAGGGGAAAGATCACATAACCTTTCTGTGTTTTTCAAAAACCTCTGTATTCAGTTTTCATAAAACTGCAGCACTCTTACATCTAAGAAGGTTAACTCCCTCCCTTAATTAGTTTTATTATTATTATTATCAAAATAAAATTAATAAAAATTAATTTTAATAAAAAAAAATTATATATATATATATATAATAACTACTTTATCATATAATATATATTAAACTTTTATTATATCAAATATAACATATAACCTATAGTTTGATATTGTATCCCATATAATATAACCTATAGTTTAATTCTCTCGACAATGATAATTAATATAAATCTCATTTATATTAAATTTAATTATATGAATCCAGTTCACATAATTAATATTTTAATCATATTCAAGTATTTAACTTTTCTCAATTAATATTATAATGTTTCAAATACATTATAGTAATTATATCATATATATTAAAATTTAATTAATTATATTATATATAATTAATTCCTTTAATTAATTTGAACAATTCAAATTAATCTAAAAACTGATTCTCATTAAATATCGTTGAGCTACTGAGGGAACCTTATGGACCTGTAACTTGAAGTTCCAACGATACATGAATAATTAATTAAACTCTTTAATTAAATTATTCACCAATTATTCACCATCCATTAACTGTCGGACACTCTACTAAAGACTGACAGATGCACTCTTTGCACTATAGATATATTTCTGGGTTTATTGGATAAAACCAATCAATAGTACAACGACCCTTCACAAATTGCTTATAAGTACAACTGGGCCAAAAATACCGTTTTGTGCCTGTAGTTACATCTAACTTCTTAATTACCATTGATTCCTCTAATGAACAATAAATCATAGTCTAACTATGACCAAACCTCTCTCAGGCCAAGGGAGTGTGTGACACCACATTGTTCAAGCCTCAGAATCAGTCTTTAAGGGAGCAATTTATCTACTTGCCTCGACATTGGGAAATGAGTGAATTCTTTCTTGTGTAGTTGTGTTCCCAGCTCCCCAATCAAATGAATCCCCAAAATGATAGGCTTGTTTAATCGGTGATCTGGCCACTCTAATCCATACAAATCAAAGAACCACTTTCATAGGCAGGAGTTCACAACTCAATCAAGATTCAAGTCATGTAACCTATGGTTATCTTGGTGAAATGTAAGTCTCTATTATGAGCGACTTTATATAATAAGACTAAACATTTCGTGGTCTGATCTTATACAAACTCTTTTGTATAGAATATCTCCGCTCACATGTCTCCATATGAATGATCAAGATCAAGTCATTTGCAACACTTTACAACAATTGTAACATCTACAAAGTAGGCCAGACTCGTACTGTCACCAGGATAAGGTATCCAGCCTTATCCATCTATTACAGATTATTTAGGTTATCACTTAAACATGATCCACCCGTATGTCTTTACATATATGTTTAGGCTACAAGATAACCTTGGATATTAGTTTATTGGTTTGTGGTTAATGCAACTAAATTTTGAAATAAAACATCATATATTTTATTACATAAATAAAATGTTTGTATAATACAATTACAAACTATAGGACCCTACGATATTTATGGCATCAACCCCAACATATACCAAGCACCTCAATACTTTAATCCTCAAGCCCATTTCTCCCAGCTATCTTCAATCTTTCATGCATTTCCACCTCAATATTCCCCTCCCATTACTTCTATTTCTCACCTAAATGATGGTTGGCTTGTGGACTCGGGTGTTATCCATCACATGACCCCTGAACTCGTTAATCTACTACAGTCTTTCCCTTACAATGGTGGTGAACAAGTCATCCTTGGTAATGGTAAGAGTCTTCCTATCTCTCATATTGGCTCAACATTTTTTCGTTTGTCACTTCTCCCTTAGTTTTTAAATATGTTCTTCATGCTTCTAATCTATCTCATAATTTTTTAAACATCGCTCGTTTATGTTACGATAATCATGTATGTGTTGAATTTTTTCATATCTTTTTTGTTGTCAAGGATCTTCAAATCAAGAAAATCCTACGTTAGGGCAATCTTAAAGGAGACCTCTATAAGCTCAATCTTCCGTTTGATAAATCTCTTACACCTCATCATCCGTCGAGTGCTTTCCTTTCTACCTTTCATGATGTTTCTCTGTGACATCAACGTTTAGGACATCCCTCAAATAATATTGTTAGAGTTGTGTTATCTCAATGTAATCTCAAGTTTAGGGACAAAGGTCTTGACAAATTTTGTAACCACTGTCAAATGGCCAAGGGCCATCGTCTACCCTTTCTTCCCTCTACTTCTAATGTCTCTTTTACTTTTGAACTTGTTTATTCTGATGTATGGGGTCCTTCCCCTTTTGTTGCTTTTAATGGAGCTTGTTATTTCGTTTTGTTTATTAATGCCTTTACACACTTCACCTGGTTGTATACTCTAAAAACAAAAGATGAAGTTCTTCCTATTTTTATTCAATTTAAAACAATGTTGAAACTCAATTTCTACTGAAATTCAAGCTCTACAAACTAAGGGTGGCCATTCAAACCGCAAAAACCGAACCATTTTTAAAAATCGAATCAAAACGAATCAAAAACTTAGTGAAACCGAAAAATGTGGTTTGATCCAGTTTGAAGAAATTTTGAAACCGAATTAATTCGATTTAGTTCAGATTCAATTTCGAAAATTGAATTTGAAACCGGACTCAACTGTTTTTAACTAATATATATATATAAAGAAGAGTAAAATCGAATGTAAAACCAAACCATTTTTAATTTAAAGAACAAAACTGAATTTAAAATCTAACCGAACTGAACCGTTTTTTAATTAAAAAAAAATATAACAGATTTTTTAAAAATGCCAAAATCGAATTTGAAACGTGATGAAAAAATAGAAGCATATGCAGTGGAAGCAATGGATCATTAACGCTCTAATTACATTAAATAAGCAAGGATTAAGCATGCAAAGATAGATAGAAATACAACCTTTGCAGTTTCCACTAGTACCTTCGTCTCCGTAAGCAATTGGCACCACCAACGGTAAATCCACACCATACTTCGATTGAAGAACACGGTTGTGGGACCAAAATATTAGTGAAAGATAGGAAATTTCACTTAATAAACTTGGAGAGTAAAAGAGAATTTGAGAAAGCTTAATTTCAAAAATTAAGGAAGCATTAGTTTTGAATTTTTGAAAATTAAAACCTATTTATAAACAAAACACATGCAAAATTCTTCTTGCATGGATTCTACCTCAAACTCCATTAGCATGAAAAAGATAGGAGTCAAGCTTAGTAGGAGCCACTTCAAAACCAACTTAGTTAGTGGGAAAATCCAACAATTGGATTTTTCCACAAACTAATTTTTATTAAAAAAAAAATTATAATAAAATAATTTTTGACTTCATATTTTAAAAATTATTTAATTAAAATAATTTTAATTAAATAAAATAAATAATTTAATATCACATATTAAATTTACTTTGACACCTAATTTTGATTAATCACATTAATCAATTTTTAAAATACTTTCATGCTAATATTTTATTAAAACATACTCTCCAAAAATAAATAATTATATAAATGTAAACTATATCTCATATAAAATACAATTTTCCCTAAAGGTTGAATTTGAACATTTAAAATTCTCACTTCACCTAGTTCTTCAATTTTGTCCATATTGAGCTAGTAAGAAGACCCAATGGACCTACAGATCATGGGCTCCAACAATCCGAGACTAACCGGTCAAACTCTTTAACCTAGTTAATCAACATTCGTTAACTAACAGGATTGTCCACTATAGCCTATAGTTGTACTCACCTCACTGTAGATATATTATGTATCCATTTGATATAACTGTCATTGATAAGTTGATCCTTCACAGGTTGTTCGTAACCTCAGCTAGGTCAATTACCGTTTTGCCCCTGATTTACATCTTTTCTCCTTAAGTACCACTGTCCCTCTAATGAAAAATTGATTTAGTATCTTAATCACTAAATCCATTCCCTCCCAGGCCAAAGAGAGGATGGGGCCCATTATTCAAGACTCGGGATCAACCCTTAAGGGAACAACCTTTCTACTATCCCTAAATGGGTAGGAGTGAATTTCATCTTGTAAATTTTATGTCCCCAACTATCTACCCAATTTTATCCCTAAAATGGAAGGCATATTGAGAAGCATTGTTGAGCTTACCCTCACCTATGCAGATCAAGGGAAAATCCCAAATAAACAAGAGTTCATAGATAGCTCAGGATTCAGTTCGAGTTATCTTGGTCATCAAGAAGTGAAATTAATCAATGTTAACAATAAACGGTGTTAATACATAATAGTGATTATTTCGTGGTCAGTCTTACATAATCTCATCATATAGAATACCCCCGCTCACATGTCTCTGCATGAATGAACTGATCACATCGTTTATGACACTTTACAATATTTGTAACAATCATAAAGTGGTTCATATTCAATAGTATCTCCAGAAATAGGTACCCAATCTAATCCAAGTACTATAGACTATTTAGGCTATTATACTCGAACTTGACCTAGTTTATATCTCCACATAAAGTCCAAATATTCATAACAATAGCCAAGGATTCGTAGTATATTGGATTTAGAGTTATCAATTCATTTTCATTCAACAACATTTGTCTGAATAAACTTCATGTATGTTTATTATTTACAAACTACGAATTTTAGGACATACAACGCAACAAATTCCCACTTGGACTAAAATTCTTAGTGGGATACAAACAAGTTAAGTACTGTGAGAGAAATCTAAATATAATAAACTAGGGCATCTTATACCCATTATTTCTCCCACTTGCCCTATTTATTCAACCTGTAATCCTAAATTCTTCAGATGACCCTCGAAAATTTTAGTCGGGAGGGCCTTTATAAACGGATCAACAATATTGTCTCAGACGCTATTTGACTCACAATAACGCCTTCTCTTAGCACGATCTCTCTAATGAGATGATATTTGCGCTCAATATGTTTTTTGTGCTTATGGCTTCTAGGTTCTTTGGAGTTCGCTACTGCCCCATTATTATCACAATACAAAGTGCATGGCAAATGCATGTTTGGAACAACTTCCAGATCATTTAGAAACGTCCTAACCTATACTGCTTCCTTGGCTGTTTCACATGCAACAACATATTCTGCTTCCATTGTGGAGTCTGTAATGCAGCTCTGCTTAATACTTCTCCACACAATTGCTCCTTCATTTAGGGTGAACACCAATCCTAAAGTAGATCTCCAAAAGTTTATATCGGTCTGAAAATCGGAGTCAGTATATCATGTAAGGATCAAATCCTTATTTCCATATACGAGCACGTAGTTCCTCGTTCTCCTAAGATACTTGAGGACATTTTTAATGGCAGGAGGTGTCTTAGGACATTGTTACTTTGAAAATGTATTCCATTCCTAAAAAACCTCTTTTGAAATCCTGCATCTTAAACCTAGACAACACCTTGTCTATATAAGATGTTTGGGACATAGCTAGCGTTCTATTCTTTCGATTTCGAATTATTTGAATCCCAAGAACATACTGTGCCTCTCCCAGATCTTTCATTTGAAATTGGGTTGCTAGCAAATTTTTTATATCAGTTAGGTATCCTACATTATTCCCAATAAGTAAGATATTTTCTACATACAAAACTAGAAATGCTATAGTGGAGTTAATGATCTTTTTGTATACACACATTTCATCAATGTTCTGTTCAAATCCATAAGATTTGACCACAACATCAAATCTTATATTCCAAGATCTAGATATGTTTCAATCCATAAATAGATCTCTTTAGTTTGTAAACCTTTTGCTTTTGACCCTGTTCAATGAACCCTTTTGGTTGGACCATATAAATACTCTATTCAAGATTGCCATTTAGAAAGACAGTCTTGACATCCATTTGCCAAATTTCATAATTATAAAAAGTTTCAATGGACAAGAGTATCCTTATTGATTTAATCATAGCAACATGTGAGAAGGTTTCTTCATAGTCCACCCCCTCAACCTAGGTAGCAACATGTGAGTATCCTTATGGTCTCTTTTACCCTTGTAGATCCACTTACAACTGATAGGTCTTACCTCATCAGGTTTATCTACAAGTTTTTAGACTGAATTAAAGTACATAGACTATATTTCAAGGTCCATGGCTTTGATCCACTGATCTCGATCAACATCATCCATTGCTTGTTTATAAGTTAATGGATCCTCTAAGCCATCATCAGGTATGGTGACTTCGATTTCAGTTAAACCCATATAGCGGTCAGGCTATCTCACAACCCTCCCCCTACAACGAGGCTCTCTCAACTCTTAAGTAAGATGTGATGGACCAGATGTCCTTGATCTATCAACAACTCTTATTGATAAGCGAGCCTGATCAACAACTTTTGTTGACCTGTCTGTAGCATCTTTTGAAATCTCCTTCCATACCAGTTTATTGCAGGGTTTATGATCTTGTATGTGATCTTCCTCTAGGAATGTAGCATTTGTCAATACAACTACTTTATCATCCTGAGAATCATAAAACTGACCATCTCTCGTTCCTTTACGGTAGCCCACAAATAGGCATAATTTTGAACAATGTTCCAATTTCTTAAGATTTTGCACTAACACGTGTGTCAGGAAACCTCAGATCCGAAAATGACGTAAACTAGCTTTAGGCCCTATCCATAACTCATAAGGTGTTTCTGAAACACTCTTATAGGGAACATTATTCAAAATGTAAGCTGCATACCCCCAGAACGAGTTAGGCAACTGAGCATAACTCATTATAGACCAAACCATGTCTAATATGGTTTTGTTTCTCCATTCATATACATCATTCTACTGAGGTGTTCCCAATGCAAAAAGTTGTGACTGAATTCCATGTTCTATCATATAGTCTGGGAATTTCAAGTCTAAATACTCCCCACCTCGAGCTGATCGAAGTGTCTTAATAGATTTACCTAATTGGTTCTCAACCTCGGTCTTAAATTCCTTAAACTTTTCAAGAGCTTCAGACTTATAATGAATTAGATCAATGTAATTATACCTTGAATAATCATCAATAAAGCTAATGAAATATTTAAAACCTCCCTGTGTTTTAACATTCATTCGTCCATAGAGGTTCGAGTGCATGAGCTCTAAGGTTTCTTTGGCTCGAAGAACTTTTTCAGAAAAATATCTTTTTGTCATTTTTCCTTCAAGACATGACTCACACGGTGGCAAAGAGTTATCTTCTAACTTGTTTAGAAGTCCACTTTTAACCAATCTCCTCAATCCTGTTGAGATTAATGTGACCAAGTCTCAAGTGCCAAAGATAGGTACTTTGAGAAATGTGTTGCCTTTTTCTTTGAGTTTCAACTATTTTAAACATTTCTATGTTATATACAGTTTCAACTTTAGATGGTTTTAACTTGTATAAGTTGCTTTCTAAGTTTGTGAAACAGATTTGTACACCTCTTTTTGTAATGAACACTTTATTATGACCAAAATTTACATTGCACAAATATTCCAACAAACAGGAAATAGATATCAAATTTCTTTTACAAGAAGGTACATAAAGAACAATTTCTAAATACAGGGATCTATTTCCAAAAGTTAACTTAACTGCTCACACTGCTTTTACTGAGATACACTCCTTCGATCCAACCTGGAGAGTAATCTCATCTTTTTTAAGCTACCTCTAGGAACTAGTTTCTTGAGAAGAAAAACAAACATGATTAGTGGCCCTTGAATCCAATATCCACGTAGAATCTTCATTCTCCACTATACATGTTTCAATAACTAGCAAATCTGATTTACCTTGTTTTTCTTTTTCAGCTTTCTTCTTGACAAGATATTTAGGGAATCTCTTTTCTAATGCCCATTTTCGTTTCAATGGAAACATTTTCTTTTAAAAATTACATTTTTCCCTTTCTGTGCAGTTGGAGCCTTCCCCTTCCTAGTTTCCTTCTTTTTCTTTTGAATACCTTTATTCTTGGAAAAAGAAGGGCCAGATTTATTCCTAGAAGATGATTCTCTGTGGGGTTTCCTCTTTGAGGTGGAAGAAACATTTGCTTCTGCCTCTGAACCTTTATTTTTCAATAAAGATTTGTAAATTTGGAGTTTGTTGAAAAGAGCATCAGGTTGTACTCTATCTTATTTATCATAGCATTCGTTTTGAATTGGAAAAAGCTCTTCGGAAGAGACTGCATGATGAATTCAACTTGACTCTTCTCATTCATGATGGCTTCGTTCATTTTTCAATATTGAAGTGAACCATCATGTTCAAAACATGTTCCTCGATGGATGTTCCTTCCTTTATTCTGCAGTTGTAAACAAATTTAATTACGTCATACATTGTAGATGTGGACGGTTGTTTAAACAGACCCTATAAAGAGTCCATGATCTCTCTTACAGTAGCTAACCTCTTGTGTTTCTTAGATAATACATCAGATATACTGGCTAAAATATAAACCTGAGCTTTTTCATTAACTTTGACCCATCTATCATACGCATCCCAAATTGTTCGATTTGCGTTAAGACTAGGGGTTGGAGGACAGTCCTGTTGGGGATGATGCCCTAAACTCTCGTTAAGTCCTGTAGTTTGTAAACATTGTATTGAACAAACGCTTGTAATGTAATAAAATATGATATTGTTCTTCACTACTGTCTATGAAACATTAGATGTTTTAATTGCTTTACCACAAACTAATAAACAAAGATCTCTGGTTGTCGATGTAACTTAAGCATGTATGTGGAGGCATACAGGTGAATCATGCTTTAAGTGATAACCAAAATGGTCTGCAGTATATGGATATAGGAGGGAAACCTTATCTTGGCAATGCTACGAATAAGACCCACTTTCTAGAATAGTTACAAGTGTTGTGACTTGCTACAGATGGTCTGATCCTGATCATTAATGTGGAAACATACGAACGGGGGCGTCCTATACAAAAGAGTTTGTATAAGACCGGACCACGAAGTGTTATAGTCTCGTTATATAATATCGTTCATGACAGAGACTTCACTTCACTAGAATGACCATAGGTAACATGACCTCAATCTTGAGTGAGTTAGGAACTCCTGCCTTTGAGGGCGATCGTTTGATTTGCATGGATACGAGTGACCAGATTGCCGACTCAAACCTACCACTTTAAAGATTTGTCTGATTTGGGAGCTGGGAACTCAGCTATACAAGATGGAATTCACTCCTTCCCTGAAGTAGGGGTAAGTAGATAGATTGCTCCCTTAGGGGTTGATTCCGAGGCTTGAACGATGTGGCACCACACACCTTCTCATGGCTCGAAAGGTGTCTATACATAGTAGGTCTATACATAGTAGGACTATGTTGTTTGTTCATTAAAGGGATCAATGGTACTTAAGGAGTTAGATGTGACTATAAGGGCAAGACGGTAAATTGGCCCAACTATACTTACAAGCGTCTATGAAGGGCTATCGTACTGTTGATTGATTATATCTGATGGATACAAAAATATATATGTGGTGAGAAGAGTGCATCTGTTGGTCTTTAGTAGAATGCCTGGCAGTTAATGGATGGTGGATTTCGTGGCTAAAGAGTTTAGTCAGCTATTCACGTACCGTTGGAGCTTCAAGCCACGGGTCTATTAGGCCTCCTTAGTAGCTCAATGGATTCAAGTTCAGAATCAGTTTTTGGGTCAATTTGAAGTTTTCAAATTGACAAGAGGGAATTTGATTATATATGATATGATTAAACTGGTCAATTATATATGATATAGTTGACATGATTATCTTTCGGCTAAACTAGACTCCTCCGTCCCTCGGGACCAACAAGAGGTAGTACATGAATATTCACCTGTTGTCCATCGACTATGCCTTTCGGCCTGATCTTAGGCCCTGACTCACCCTCCGTGGACGAACCTTGCGGAGGAACCCTTAGGTTTTCGGGGCATTGGATTCTCACCAATGTTTGCGTTACTCAAGCCAACATTCTTGCTTCCGCTTCGTCCACCACTGCTCGCGCAAGTGCTTCCATCTAAGACAGAACGCTCCCCTACCGATGCATTTTTACATCGCACAGCTTCGGTAGATCGCTTAGCCCCGTTCATCTTCGGCGCAAGAGCGCTCGATCAGTGAGCTATTACACACTCTTTCAAGGGTGGCTGCTTCTAAGCAAACCTCCTGGCTGTCTCTGCACCCCTACCTCATTTATCACTAAGCAGTCATTTAGGGGCCTTAGCTGGTGATCCGGGCTGTTTCCCTTTCGACGATGAAGCTTATCCCCCATTGTCTCACTGGCTGACTGAGATACATTAATTAGAAGAAAAGGATATAAATATGATTTATATCTAGTGGAGGAGAAAAAGACTATGGTTTATATGTTGCATATGATGTAATATTAAACTATAGGTTATAAATATAATATGATTATATTTATTTTTTAATTAAACAATTATGAGATAATTGTTGGTTTTTCTCCATAACCGCACGAGATAGTGGGAGGTTACATTCAGTTTTCGTAACTGAAGGATAAAATGAAAATAGTTTTCATTTTGCAAGAACATCGGATAATTGCTTCACGATTTAGTACACTGCCCATTGTCTAGTAAACGAGAGGCTACATGATAGCTTAAGTTGTCCTAAACAATCATGTACACGTGCAGATTACCTAAAGGATCGCACAGTCTTTTCTAAACAATCGCGCACCCAAGCTATTTACCTAAACGGTCATCTAAACGATCAGCCCCTTTTTACTAAACGATCGTGCACCTTTTGCTAAATGATCAAGCATCTGTCTACATGATAGATTTCATATCTCTCCCACTTTCTTGGTCGTTGTAAACGATCATTGTTTCCTCCTCCCGTTTACCAAATCCAACAGAGCCCACACCTCTTGGATTCTCACTTCGAGAATATCGAGGTTTTTGAGTGGTTATGTCCTTCTTGCTACCTTATTCGTGTAGAAGTCCATTTGGTGGTGAACGATAGTGTGATTTATTGGGTGATAGACTTGGCGGTCTCAGTGACAATGAGAGTTGTTGGCTGGACGATAGCGAGATATAAAGGGAAGAATAGTTCTTCAAGAGGTATGTCTCTCAGTCTTTTGCATTTAAGTTTTGAAAAGCATGCCGTAATTTGTTATTAAATGCGTAACTTGTATGTTTGTTTATGAATGCGGTGTTTCTGTCACAATGAATTTGAAACGATCTTGCTTCCACTCAGAGGTACTCTGTGATAAGAGTTCCTTTAATTGGTATCAGAGCCAGGTTCTGATATTCCAAATTCATTGATGTATAGAATAACGTTTACTTTCTCGGTGGGTAAAGCATGTCTGCACTCTGTTTAATTGTTAAATAGTTTTGTGGATGTGGATTAATAGATTTTTCTGGGAGATGCCTCTGGTTATTTAATTCTTTTACAGTCAAAGATAATTGTAAGAGCCCCTGTGTTTTTGGGCATATTAACTTGCTATCGAGTCTGTAAATTTAAAGTGTTTGAGTCTCTGTTGAGTTGCTCGTGATGAGGCTTCAAGGAAAGGAGTTGTCGTACTTCGAAGATGAAGACAACCAAGTGTTGGTCGGGTCGTGTAAATGATGGGGTTAGCGATCGTTGAGTATCGGATACTTAGGAGCATGTTGACGCACGCGCACTAGACGATCGTGTAGCTCAGTAAGCTTCTTCGCTTAGTTCCTAACTACACGATCGCGAAGTAAATTTGTTACTTTCACGCTTGTTATATGATCATCTAGAGGATCGTGCTTCACAGCAACGTCATCGTCTAAATGATCGTTTAGACCTGTGGGTTTAATGTTTGGTGCGATAAACAATCGAGTGCCTCATGCTTCATCGCATTGTAAATGGTACTCAATCGTTGCTACACGATCATGGATACCCAGCCAATTTATTAAACGATCAGGGAGGCTTTGCTCGAGTGGTTCAAGACCTGATTTTCTCGATGGAGAAATATAATAGATAGAATTTTTATTTCTGATTTTTTAAGCCATTAATCTTTTGTGAATGTACATAGGATGTATGTTTGATTATATGTAATATGGTATGCCATAAAGTTGAAATCCCACCTTAGGTTATGCATTGGTCATGCATCATCTCTAAGTGTTATGATTTAGAGAAGCATGATTTAAATTACATAAGAGCATGCTCATGCATCACATAATATAAGAGTTATATTTATGCAGGCATTAGCATAGACATGCATCATCTTTATATTATAAGTGTAAAAGTTATATATAGTAATGAATGGCATTGCATGAAGCATGACACATAAGTTAAAATTTATAAGTGTTATAAATACCTAGTTGTGCATGACAATGTCGATGGGTTTTAGTTGTTTCTTTTATAAGGTTATAAGGAAATTAGAACTAAAATCTATAAGAAAGACATGCATGTAAACTTAGGCTTGAATCATGGTTTTAAAAGTGTTTTAAAACTTGATGGAGATAGACCTAAGATCAGGTTCTGATGAGATTAGTAACCTAAGGTTTAATCTTTTAATTAGTTTAATAGGATTAAATTGACTAATAAAATATTAAAAGTGTAGCAAATCTATCTATAAGGGACCTTTTGTCTAAGGTGGGTTTTGTCTATGCTAGGGTATTTAAGCTAACGGAAACGGAATACCCCTACCTGGGAACCTACTTGGAAAGAGGAATTAGATAGATTTGATGCATGCATACAAATTTGAGGATAGTCCATTAAAGAGTTTAATGTGACTTGAACTTGTTTAATTTCAAAAACAAAAATTGTTTTTTAGCAAATTAAACTGAATTAGATAAAAATCAGTAGTTGGATGGTCTAAGTTAATGAACCCCTAGGTAAAACATTCAATGGGAGATACTTAAGGTATATGATATTGTTGGAACGTACCATCACACAGTGGAAGTGACCAGGATCCATAAGCATTCTAATTCATTAATTTTGGCAGAAATGAAAGCATGCTTCAGCAGAAATAAATGGGTTTCATGACATACCTTTGTAGAACTTCCTCAAAACTTGAATTTCAGCTGCTAATCTCCTCTGAATCTTATTGTAGACCATCCTAAGATCTTCCCTACTATCCTCTTCGTGCTTTAGATTGAGTTGTGGGACTCAATAAAAGCTTGAATTAAGGGAATTTGAAGACAAACTCACAATAGCAACCCAGTGGAAGAGCTCTATTCTTCTCACAAATTTTTCAGAAAAAATTGATCAGTTGCCCTTTTTTCAAAATCACTCCAATCTCTTCAATATATTGCAGACTATCATACAAAGAGATTAGCTACATGAAATGTAGTTCATGCTTGGAGTTAATGAAGTTTGAAGAAGTGGATTGTTAGTGAGCTACTTGATAAAGACAATGGAAAATGCCTATTTTCCATTTTTGTGTATTTTCTTCTTTTTCAATTTCTCAAATATTGATTTTATAAATCAATTCATTTAATAAAATTGAAAATATTATTAATTTTACAAAATTCATTTCATAAATTCATTTTCTTAATAAAATTAATAATTAATTAATTATTTAAACAATTTAAATAATTCTAATTAATTTAATATCAAATATTAAATTAATTTTTACACAATTCCATCTTCAAATATTTAAATCATATTTAAATATTATTTCTTCAATTTCATTAAATTCTAATTTGAACATTTCAAATTAACTTATCACGCTACTCTAGAGCTGATCAATTTACGAGCTACTAGGGGGACCTCGCAGACCTATAGATCATGGGCTCCAACGATCCGAGATTAATCGGCTAAACTCATTAGATCGAACTAACCCCTAATGGGATATTTCACTAAAGCCCATAGTTGAACTCCCCTCACTGTAGATATATTATGTCCACTCGATATAACCATGGTAAGTTCACCCTTCACAGGTTGTTCATAATAATGGTTGGGTCGAATCTCTTTTTTACCCCAAAATTACCTATTGTTCCTTAAGTCTCACTGATCTCTTAATGAACAATTTATTTGTGATCCAATCAAAAAATCGAATCCCTCTCGGGCTAATGAGAGGATGAGGCCTCTTGTTTAAGACCTAGAATCAGCACTTGAAGGGAATAATCTCCCTATTAACCCTAATCGAGTAGGAGTGAATTTTGTCTTGCACTCTATGTTCCTAACTATTCATCCGATCTTATCTCCAAAATGGGAGGCTTATTGAGCAGAGACATTTGGTCTACTCTCATCGTTTGCAGATCAAAGGATAATCCCAAACAAATAGGAGTACATAGTTAGCTCAGGATTAAGGTCAAGTTACCTAGGTCATCGCTTTGAAATAGTCAGTCTTAAACAGTAAACAACGTTATAAAGTAAGAGTGACTGGTTTCATGGTTCAATCTTGTACAAAACTCATTTGCACAGGACACTCCCACTCCTCATGTCAAAACATCTACGAATTAGGATCACATCCTTTGTAGCACTTTACAACTCTTTGTAACGACTACAAAATAGGCCGCATCCAATAGTGTTACCAGAATAAGGCACCCAAACTTATTCATATACTATAGATCATTTTGACTATTTACTCGAACCTGATCCACTTGTATGTCTCCATATAAAGTTCAAGTACTCATGCAATAATCAAGGGACTTTTGGTTTATTGGATTTCTGAAAAATATATATATATATATTCAATAACAACTTATTGAATTTTCAAAATAAGTTCTATTATTTACAAACCACGAGTTTTCGGACATAAAACCCAACAGATACTTCATTTAAACCTTTACGCGTTTCTCCCCTTATGTTCACATCGTGAGATCTATCATCGATCTCATGGCACCCTGGGAATGTCCCCCTAAAGGATGGTGTTTGGGTAGGTCAATATCAAGGTGGATGGAGAGAATGTTCATAGTAAATGGGAGCGGGATGTGCAACAACATATCCCATGGTCTCTCTCATTAGGTTGGGTAACGTTTCTGTGCATCGCCACGGGCACCCTGGAAGTGTCCCCATATAGGATGTCAGTTCTGCATGATTCTTTACCTGCTCTCCTGTATAGAATAAGGTCGCTTTAGTCTCTTGTCCTAACTCCAGGGCTTTTAAAACCCAAAGATAGACGTCGCTCTCCCTTGGATTTTGTAATTCTTTTTCCCTACAGTGGGTGCATTAGGGCGGGACTCTAGGGTTGAAAACGAAGGGTTACACTTATGCAGAATTCTTAAGAGTTAACAATTCTGGACTGAACGAATGGTGACATTAGGTGCAGTTGCAAGAGTTGTTTCTGCCTAATGGTCGAGAGTGTCTCATCCTAGTGAAAAGGCATCTAAACACCCCACCGGTGACGTTTGTTCTGCCTTGTTAGGGCATCACTATGAAATAGAAGTCTTTTCACTTAGGGTACTTGGAAACTATTTTGCTAAAATTAAAATTCGTAATAAAATGTGGTATTGCATAGACTTATTAAGTTTGTTCTTTTTTCAGCAACATATTTATGGCTACAGCCACATTAGCTCTACTTAGCACCGACAAACTGACTAGTGAAAGTTACGTTAGTTGGAAACACACGATCACAACCATTTTAATCATCGATGATCTCAGGTTCGTCCTTACGGAGGAGTGTCCTTCTATTCCACCTCCTAACGCCACTCAAAATGTTCGGGAGGCCTATGAGCGCTGGACACGAGCGAACAAGAAGGCTCGAGCCTATATCTTGGCCAGTCTTAAAAACGTTTTGGCTAAGAAGCATGAGCCTATGGTCTCAGCGTGTGAGATCATGGAGTCCCTGCATGGAATGTTCGAACAACCGTCTGGACAGCTCAAGCATGAGGCTCTAAAATGCATCTTCAACTCCAAAATGGAGGAAGGTACCTCTGTTCGAGAACATGTGCTTAATATGATGGTCCACTTTAATGTGGCGGAGATGAATGGATATCGGATCGATGAGGGCAGCCAGGTTAGCATAATCCTGCATTCGTTGCCGGATAGCTTCCTGCACTTTGTTAGTAACGCTATACTGAACAAAGTGGACTATACCCTTACAACTCTCCTCAACAAGTTGCAGACATTCCAATCCTTACTGAAAAGTAAGGAGGAGAAGGTAGGTGAGGCAAATTTTGTTTCATCTTCAAAGAAGTTCCATAAGGGTTTGACCTCAAGAACAAAGTTTGCACCTTCTACTTCGAACACTACCAAGTGGAAGAAGAAAAAGAGTGGTAAGGGAAAGGGGAAGGCACTTACTAACCCACAGCCTTTCGCCCAATGGGGTAGGTGTCCAACGTCGATTGACAAGGGAAAGTCTTCCACTGCAACACTGGAAGAAGAATTGTCCTCACTGGATCAAGGAGAATAATATGTATAAGGCCAAGGCTAAGGAAAAACAAGGTAAATATGATTTACTGGTGTTGAAAACTTATTTAGTGGAGAATGATGATTCTGCCTGGATTTTTTACTCTAGAGTCATTGATCATGTATGTTCTTCTTTTCAAGGGATTAGATCCTGGCGGCAGCTGGAGGCTGGTGAGATGACAATGCAAGTAGGTACCGGGCACGTCATCTCAATTGTGGCAGTGGGAGGAATCCAAATGGCTTTATAGAAGAAATTTATCATTTTGCATGATGTTTATATAGTTCTTGAGTTGAAAAGGAACTTAATTTCTGTAAAATGTCTGATACAGTGTGATTATAATCTCTTTTTCAATTGAATAAAGTGTTTATTCATAAAGATGGAGTTGAAATTTTCTCAGCATATCTGGAAAATAACTTGTATGTACTAAGGTCGTTATCAACGAGTTCCTTCCATAACATAGAGATGTTTAAAACTGTCGTAACTCAAAATAAACGACAAAAGGTTTCTTCTAAGCAAAATGCCCAACTTTGGCACCTGCTATTAGGACACATCAATCTCAATAGGATTGAAAGATTGGTGAAGAATGAACTTCTAAGCGAATTAGAGAAAAATTCGTTACGGGTGTGAATCTTGCCTTGAGGGAAAGATGACTAAAAGACCTTTTACTGGAAAAGGTTATCGAGCCAAAGAGCCTCTAGAGTTATTGCATTCTGACCTCTGTGGTTTGATGAATGTGCGAGCCAGGGGAGGCTATGAGTATTTCATCACCTTTACTAATGATTACTCTAGGTATGGATATGTTTATTTGATGCAATGGAAGTCTGAATCCTTTGAAAAGTTCAGAGAGTTCAAGGTTGAAGTTGAAAATGCATTGGATAGACGGATTAAGACACTTCGATCGAATCGAGGTGGAGAGTTTTTGGATTCGGGATTCCAAGACTATTTGATAGAACATGGAATAGTTTCCCAACTGTCAGCATCGGGTGCACCTCAGCAGAATGGTGTAGCAAAGAGGAGAAACAAAACCTTGTTGGACATGGTTCGGTCGATGATGAGTTACACTTCCTTACCGAACTCGTTTTGGGGTTTTACAGTAGAGACTGCAGTGTATATACTCAACTGTGTTCCTTCCAAGAGTGTTACGATAACATCTTTGGAGTTGTGGAATGGGTGTAAAGCTAGTTTTCGTCACTTCCATATAGGGTTGCCTAGCACATGTGCCTCTCTGTGTTCGTCGAGGTTGTGCCTCTTTGTAGGCTACACCAAACATACACTAGGGGGTTACTTTTATGATCCTACAGAAAACAGAGTGTTGTGTCTACGAATGCTACCTTCCTGGAGGAGGATCATATTAGGGAACACAGTCCACGTAGTAAGATCGTGTTACGTGATCTTTCAAATGAAACTACTGAAACTTCAACAAGAGTTGTTGAAGGGCCTACTTCATCAGCAAGAGTTGTTGATGATAGTTCATCTGGAAGTTCAGTTCCACCTCAAGAGTTGAGGGAACCTCGACGTAGTGGGAGGTTTGCGAACCCACCTTTTCACTATTTGGGTTTCACAAAAATCCTGGATATGGTAGTCGATGGCGACGTTGAGGATCCATTGTCTTATCAAAAGGCAATGGAGGATGTTGACCGGGATGAATGGGCCAAAGCCATGGATCTCGAGATGGAGTCGATGTACTTCAACTCAGTATGGGATCTTGTAGATCAGCTTGATGGGATAAAACCTATAGGTTGCAAATGGATCTACAAGAGGAAATGGGGCGCCAATGGGAAAGTGCAAATCTTCAAGGCTGGACTTGTGAGAAAGAGTTATACCCAAGTGGAGGGAGTCAACTATGAGGAGACTTTCTTGTCTGTCGCCATGTTGAAGTCTATCTGCATCCTTCTGGCCATTGCCGCTTATTATAATTATGAGATTTGACAAATGGACATCAAGACTGCCTTTCAGAATGGTAATCTTGAGGATACCATTTATATGGTGCAGCTCGAGGGATTCATATCCCAAGGTTAAGAGCAAAAAGTTTGCAAAATGAATCGATCCATTTATGGGCTAAAACAGGCATCTCGATCTTGGAACATTCGGTTTGATACTGCGATCAAATCGTACGGCTTTGACCAAAACGTTGATGAGCTTTGTGTCTACAAGAAAATCATCAACAATTCAGTAGTTTTTCCTAGTGTTGTATGTAGACGATATCCTACTCATTGGGAATGATGTAGGATTACTGACTATAGTTAAGAACTTGCTAGCGACCCAATTCCAAGTGAAAAATTTGGGAGAGGCTCAGTTTGTTCTTGACATACAGATCTTTTGGGATCGGAAGAACAAAGTGCTAGCGTTGTCTCAGGCATCGTACATTGACAAGATGTTGCTCAAGTACTCGATGCAGAACTCCAAAAGGGGCCTACTGTCTTTCAGGGGTGGAGTTACTTTGTCTAAGGAAATGAGTCCTAAGATGCCTCAAGAGGTTGAGTAGATGAGACGGGTCCCATATGCATCTGTCGTTGGCAGTTTGATGTATGTGATGCTCTATACTAGACCAAACATCTACTATGCTGTGGGAATAGTCAATAGGTGTCAATCTAATCTAGGACAGGGTCACTGGACCGCAGTCAAGAACATCCTCAAGTATCTTCGGAGAACGAGGGACTATATGCTCGTCTATGGAACTAAGGATTTGATCCTTACTAGATACACAGATTCTAAATTTCAGATTGATAAAGATTCTCAGAAATCCACTTCAGGGTCAATTTTCACTCTTAACGGAGGAGCAGTGATATGGCGAAGCACTAAGCAGGGGTGCATCGCCGACTCCACGATGGAGTTTGAGTACGTAGCGGCTTGTGAAGCTGCTAATGAGGCCATTTGGCTCAAAAAGTTCCTGACTGATCTAGAAGTTGTTCTAGACATGTCTAGGCTCATCACCCTCTATTGTGATAATAGTGGTGCTGTGGTGAACTCTAGGGAGCCTAGGAGTCACAAGCGCAGCAAACATATAGAGTGGAAGTATCATCTCATCCACGAGATAGTGCATCGAGGGGACGTGATAGTCATGAGGATCACTTTGGAGCATAACGTTGCTGACTCGTTTACGAAGGCTCTCACGGCTATAGTTTTTTAGGGTCACCTTCAGAGCATAGGTCTACGAAACCGCCTGCAGCTGGACTAGGGCAAGTGGGATATTTTTGTACTGGGCCTTAGTGCAGTTTATTGTTTTGTATTAGTTGTATTGTACACCCCACTCAATTTAGGACAAGTGGAGATTATTGGGGATGATACCCTAAACTCTCGCTGGGTCCTGTAGTTTGTAAACATTGTATTGAACAAACGCTTGTTATATAATAATATATGATATTTTTCTTCACTACTGTCTAAAACATTGGATGTTTTAATTGCTTTACCACAAACCAATAAACTAAAATCCCTAGTTGTCGTTGTAATTTAAGCATGTATGTGCAGAAATATAGGTGGATCATGCCTTAAGTGATAACCAAAATGGTCTGTAGTATATGGATATAAAAGGAAAATCTTATCCTGGTAACACTACGGATGCGGCCCGCTTTGTAGAATAGTTACAAGTGTTGCGACTTGCTACAGATAGTTTGATCCTAATCATTCATGGGGAGACATGTGAGCGGGGGCGTCCTATACAAAAGAGTTTGTATAAGACCGAGCCACGAAGTGTTATAGTCTCGTTATATAACACCGTTCATGACAGAGACTTCACTTCACTATGATGGCCATAAGTAACATGACCTCAATCTTGAGTGAGTTGGGAACTCCTGCCTTTGAGGGTAGTCCTTTGATTTGCATGGGTATGAGTGGCCAGATTGCTGACTCAAACCTACCGCTTTGGGGATTCGTCTGATTTGGTAACGGAGAACTCAGATACACAAGATGGAATTCACTCCTTCCCTGAAGCAGGGGTAAGTAGATAGATTGCTCCATTAAGGCTTGATTCCAAGGCTTGAACGATGTGGCGCCACACACCTTCTCATGGTCCGAAAGGTGTCCACATAGTAGGACTATATTGTATTGTTCATTAGAGGGATCAGTGGTACTTGAGGAGTTAGATGTAACTACAGAGGCAAAATGGTAAATTAGCTCAGTTGTACTTACATGCATCTGTAAAGGGTTATCGTACTGTTGATTGGTTTATCCAATAGACACAGAAATATATCTGTGGTGAGAAGAGTGCAGTTGTCGTTATTTAGTGGAATGTCTGGCAGTTAACGGATGGTGGATCTCGTGGCTAAAGAGTTTAGTCAGCTATTCACATACCGTTGGAACTTCAAGCCACAGGTCCATAAGGTCTCCTTGGTAGCTCAATAGATTCAAGTTGAGAATCAGTTTCTAGGTCAGTTTGAAGTGTTCAAATTGACAAGAGCAGGTTCAATTATATATGATATGATTAAACTGGTTAATTATATACGATATAGTTGACATGATGTATGAGATACATTAATTGGAGAAAAAGGATATAAATATGATTTATATCTAGTGGAGGAGAAAAAGACTATGGTTTATATGTTGCATATGATGGCATATTAAACTATAGGTTATAAATATGATTATATTTATTTTTAATTAAACAATTATGAGATAATTGTTGGTTTTTCTCCATAACCGCACGAGATAGTGGGAGGTTACATTCAGTTTTTGTAACTAGAGGATAAAATGAAAATAGTTTTCATTTTGCAAAAACATCGGATAATCACTTCACGGTTTAGTACACTGCCCATCGTCTAGTAAACGAGAGCCTACACGATAGCTCAAGTTGTCCTAAACAATTGTGTACACGCGTGGATTACCTAAACACGATCACATGGTCTTTTCTAAACAATCGCGCGCCTAAAAGATTTACCTAAACGATTGTCTAAACGATTAGCCCCTTTTTACTAAATGATCGTGCACCTTTTGTTAAACGATCAAGCACCATCTACGCGATAGACTTCATATCTCTTCCACTTGCTTTGTTGTTGTAAACGATCATTGTTTCCTTCTCCCCTCTACCAAATCCAACAGAGCCCACACTTCTTGGATTCTCACTTCGAGAATACCGAGGTTTTCGAGTGGTTGTGTCCTTCTTACTGCCTTGTTCGTGTAGAAGTCCATTCAGTGGTGAGCGACAGCATGATTTGGTGGGCGATACTTGGCGATCGCAGCGATAATGAGAGTTGTTAGCTTGGACGAGAGCGAGATATAAAGGGAAGAGGAGTTCTTCAAAAGGTATGTCTCTCGGTCCTTTGCATTTAAATTTTGAAAAGCATGTCGTAATTTGTTGTTTAATGCATAACTTGTATGTTTGTTTGTAAATGCGGTGTTTCTGTCACAATGAACTTGGAACGATCTTGCTTCCGCTCAGAGGTACTCTTTAATAAGAGTTCTTTCAACTCCTCCATTAGAACAAATTGAAGATCATCTATGACTAGTATCGTGTTGATATTCGATTTCCAAGTTCTGTAATTATCACCATTAAGTTTCTCTAAAGTTAGCAGTTGTGTAATTGATGTTGTCATTATTGAAATGTAAACAAATTATTAGTGAATTTATTAACTCTAATTTTTAAACCAATTTATTAAGCAAATAATAATGTACTCATACTCATTATTTTTTTGCTATGATACCTCAGTGAGTCAGAATAGTCCACACCAAAGGGCAGTCAACTAATCTTTCATTGAATCAAGACATTCTTGACTAAATACTAATACCAGAATAACCCTGATTCTTATAATACTTAGTTACCGTGTTGGATCGATATGGAAATCCTAGAGGGAGGTGAATAGGGTTTAATTAATTTTTTTTTAAATTAACCCAATTAAACTAATTAATACACTTTTTATAAATAATAATAAAAATTCAATTTATGCAACAAATAAGATGACAAAAAGTGTGATAATTTAATTCTATCAAATTTTAGCAAATAAATAAGAACAAACTAAAACATACAATAAATTGCTTAAATTAATTGCAAAAATAAAAAGGAAAGAGTTAGAGAAGAAGACACCGTAATTTTTATAGTGGTTCGGTCAAACTCGACCTACTCCACTCCCCAAGCGCCTCTTGGGAATTTGAATAAAATCTTTCCGACTCTTTCCACGGATTAGAGCCCAACCGTTACACCACCGCTCCTTTTACGGGTTCAAGAGCAAACCCGATCCTTTCCACGGTTTAGGATCAAACCGTTACAAATGTTGGAATTTTTGAAGAACACAATACAACTCTCACTAGAGTGGATTTACAAGTTTAAGCACTCAACAAATTTATCCTCACAATACAATAACACTCTCTCAAGAATAAGATGAAAAGAAAAAAAAAAATTGGGAACTTAGAGAGAGCAACAATGGAAACTTTTGAGTTTTGGAGGATTATGAAATGTAAAATTTGTTGGTTTAAAATTTGGAGAGGAAGATGGTTTATATAGAGATGGAAAAATTTTTAGAAACCACAATTAATTTGGACCATTGGATTTTGGAAAAGAAAAATCAATGGTGGAGATTTTAAACTAAACTAGTCGTTAGATACAAACAAAATATAATATTAAATTCCTTTTCTTTTGAAATTCATTTTCTTTTTAAAATTAATCCAAAAAATAAAAAAACATACCATGTGTCAAAAACTAGCCGTTAGACACAAACATAAAATAATATTAAATTCATTTTCCTTTTAATTCATTTTCTTTTTAAATTCATTCTTTTTAAAGTCAATCCAAAAATAAAAAACATACCATGTGTAAAAAACTAGCCGTTAGACACAAACATAAAATAATATTAAATTTATTTTCCTTTTAAATTTCTTTTTAATTTCATTTTTTAAATCAATCCAAAAATCAAAAGTCTATCATATGTTAATCTCTTAATAATCTATCATTCAACCAATATGTTGCCACATGTCTACATTCAAATGGTCTGTTATGCCACGTCATCCACCACGGTATTTTCTCTATAGACTTATTTCGGTCATATCATCTTCGTTTTACCTCCGATTTGAGTGATTCAAGAGGTGTTGGAATCGTTGTTCCGAGCTCTACGCTATGGATATATTAAAACACTAAAATTTTCAGTAATTAAAAATTGAGTTTGTTATCATCAAAATATTTATTAATTTATTTATTAAAATTAATTAATTTGAGATTAAGGGCCAAAAGGCCAACATACCATTCATCTGGTCAAGAACTTTAATAACACTTAGTAAGTCTTGTAAATGTAAACCCGCCATTTTCGAATTACAGAGATCAAAATCATACAAGCCCTCGAAGGAGAAACAATTGTTTGAAAATAGACCCAAGTACCTCTATCCATTTCTGGAGTTGACGATGTTCTAAATCTTATGTTACAACCCTCCAAATGGATCGCCGCAGTTAAACGACTAGCTAGTGTTGCCTAAAAACGATAGTAGGCACAACATAGAAATCTCACAGTGTAACCTAATGGAAAAGACCGTAGGACGTGTTGACACACACCTTTCACCCACTTACTATGAACTACTTTCTCTATTCACCTTGTTATTGACCCATGTAAATACTTTCCAAAGGGAGATTGCCACAAACAGCAACTCGAAGCTAAGCATGGATCTCACGGTGTGAACTTTTAGAGGCGTGAGAGCCAGAAATAGTATATCTCATATATTATTAATCTCCCATTGAAGTATTCTATTTTATAAAAATTGGTACTGACTTGGTTATTAACCGACTAATTTTATATAACCTAAGCCTAGGTAATTTTTCCTAGTATAACTCTTATACGAGGAATTAACCCATGTCAAGGTGATAAACCAATTTTATTACCTTACACTACTCACGCATGCTCATAAAACTAAAGTTATTGACTTAGACACCAGTTTGGTCTCTAAAACTGTCAACTTAAGTATCCCCAACCTTATACAAGATCTCTTCGGGTAAGTAAAAACTCTTGTTTTACAAGTAATCGACCTATTTTAACTCTTAAAAAGTCGATTGAATTGCACCGATTAACCCTAAGTGAGCATGCAATTTATCTTTGTTATTGATTATAAAAGTCTAGGTTATTTTATAACAATTATAACCATTATAACCCTAGAACATTCATTTATAACATGCTTCCATAAAGAAAATCATACTTTAATATACCACTTATATTAAATTATGAAAATCTAAGCTTGCATACTATTTACATTATAACACTTATAACATATAACAAATGCATGTCATGTGATTATCCTATGTTGCCCTTTTTAAAAACTATATGGCATACTTTATGCACACATATTAAAAACAGTATCATACATAACATGCATAATACTTAAACAATACTAAATTTGACCAGTTTTGGCATTAAAACAAACAAACTAACTAAATTATTACATAATTTAGCAAGCATCACCCTCGAATCGGCCTCACGTTTTGAACCAACCTGAACCGGCCAATAACCACTCGAATCAGCCTCAACTTTTTGAACCAACCCAAACCAGCCAATAACCACTCGAATCGGCTCAAAAACTCCTAAAGATTAGGTTGAACCGGTCAAACCGGTTTAACCAAGTCGAACCGGACCGGTCAACTCACACTAGAGCAGGTCAACGACTGGAGCAAATCGAGCGTGTGGGTTGGGAAGCGGGTCGGACGCTATGAGCAGGCACGCGGGGAAGCTTCAACGAGCTGGGTCGGACGACGCTGCAGGTCAGGTCGAACTGGGTCTGAGAGCAAGCACGTGCATGAGACTTCAACAAACCGGGTCTGGGAGCATATTTCCGGGTCTGTGAGCCATTTCTCCTCCAATCCTCTCGGCCAGCATGAATTCTACCACTTCTTTTGAACAATTGAAGGCCTAATTGGGCTCTAACGACTCCATAAAAATTACAGACCCTTTACAATACATTAAAACTCATATACATGTGAGAAATTACAATTTCATCAACAAATTAATGAGAAAACAAATGCCAAAACCGTAATGTATCCACTTTAGTCCACAAAGCATTCATCATATGAATAACACACACCAAAAGCAATAGAACATTATAAGCATTCTCTAACACCAATTGATGAAAAAATAGAAGCATGCATAGTGGAAGCAATAGATCATTTACATTAAATAAACAAGGATTAAGCATGCAAAGAAAGTTAGACATACAACCTTTGTAGTTTCCACTAGTATCTTCGTCTCCGTGAGCAATTGATACCACTAACGGTAAATCCTCGCTATTTTCCGGTTGAAGAAAACGATTGTGGGACGAAATATTAGTGAAAGATAGGGAATTTCACTTAATAAATTTGGAGAGTAAAAGAGAATTTGAGAAAGCTTAATTTCAAAAATTAAGGAAGCATTAGTTTTGAAATTTTGAAAATAAAATCATATTTATAAACAAAACACATGCAAAACCCCTTCTTGCATGACTTCCACCTCGAACTCCATTAGTATGAAAAATATAGGTGTCAAGCTTAGCAAGAGCCACTTCAAAACCCACTTAGTTTGTGGGAAAATCCAACAATTGGATTTTTCCACTAACTAATTTTTATTAAAAAAAATTATAATAAAACAAAATTTTGAAAAAATATGAAATACTATTTTCATATTTTAGAAATTATTTAATTAAACCAATTTTAATTAAATAAAATAAATAATTTATATCACATATTAAATTGACTTTGACACCTAATTTTGATTAATCACATTAATCAATTTTTAAAACACTTTCATGTTAATATTTTATTTAAAACATACTCTCCAAAAATAATTATTATGTAAATGTAAATTATATCTCATATAAAATACAATTTTCCCTAAAGACCAAATTATAACATTTCAAATTCTCACTTCATCTAGTTCTTCAATTTTGTCCATATTGAGCTAGCAAAGAGACCCGATAGACCTACAAATCATGGACTCCAATGTTCCGAGACTAACCGGTCAAATTCTTTAACCTAGTTAATCAAAATTTGGTAACTAACAAGACTGCCCACTATAGCATGTAATTGCACTCACCTCACTATAGATATATTATGTGTCCATTTGATATAACCGTCATCGATAAGTTGATCCTTCACAGGTTATTCATAACCTCAATTAGGTCAATTATCATTTTACCCCTAAGTTACATTTTTCTCCTTAACTACCACTATCCCTCTAATAAACAATTGATTTAGGATCTTAATCACTAAATCCATTCCCTCTCAGGCCAACGAGAGGATGAGGCTTCTTGTTCAAGACCCAGGATCAGCCCCTAAGGGAACAACCGTTTTACTATCCTTAAATGGGTAGGAGTGAATTCCATCTTGCAAATTCTATGTCCCCAGCTATCTACCCGATTTTATCCCTGAAATGGGAGGCATATTGAGCAGCGCTGTTGAGCTTACCCTCACCTATGCATATCAAAGGACAATCTTGAATAAACAGGAGTTCATAGACAGCTCAGGATTCAAATTAAGTTATTTAGGTCATCAAGAAGTGAAATTAATCTGTGTTAACAGTAAATGGTGTTAATACGTAACAGTGATTATTTCGTGGTCAGTCTTACACAATCTCACCGTATAGAACACCCCTGCTCACATGTCTCTACATGAATGAATTGATCACGTTGTTTATGACATTTTACAACATTTGTAACAATCATAAAGCGGGCCGTATTAAATAGTATCTCTAGAAATAGGTACCCAACCTAATCCAAGTACAAGAGACTATCTAGGCTATTATACTCGAACTTGATCCAGTTTATGTCTCCACATAAAGTCCAAGTATTCATAACAATAGCCAAGGGTTCGTAGATTATTGGATTTAGAGTTATCAATTCATTTTAATTCAACAACATTTGTCTGAATAAATTTTATGTATGCTTATTGTTTATAAACTACGAGTTTTAAGACATACAACCCAACATTCAGTTCAGTTCGGTTTCACATATTAGAAAAGTCGATTCTATTCGGTCTAACCACTAAACTAAACCAAATCGAACCGTTTCCACCCCCACTACAAACTGATAGAGGTGGTGAATTTCATTCCCTTTCCTCCATCCTTCAATGTAATGGTATTTTACATCAAATTTATGGTCCCTACACATCTCAACAAAATAGAAATGTAGAGAGGAAAAATTAGCACGTTGGAGGTTGGTTTAGCTCTTCTTGCTCATTCTCACATACCCCAAACATATTGGTCCTTTGCTTTTCAAAATGTTGTGTATCTTAGACATAGAATATCTACTCCCCTACTGCAAAATAACTCCCCATAGATTGTCTTGTATGGTCATCAACCTGATTATAAGCTCCTTCGAGTGTTTAGTTACTCTTGTTTCCCATTTCTTCAGCCATATAATGATAACAAATAACAATTTCGATCTAAGGAATGTGTTTTTCTTGGTTACACTTTCTCTTACAAAGGTTATCTTTGCTTGGATATCTCCACTAGTCATTTACATATCACGTTAATTTTTCTTCAATGAGCATTTATTTCCTTTTGTTAATTCCTCTCTAACTACTCACACTTTATCCTCTCCCTCCATGTTTTATATTACAATTTCAAGTCAACTCCTTTCGTTTCCTCTTACCACTCCTGTGGATGTAGTTTTTCATCACCAAAGTTCTTCCCTCTCACCTTTTCACATATCCACTTCTTCATCAACTTACATCTCCTTCTATATCCAACATTCAACAACTTCCTCAGTTCAATAGCACTTGCCCTGATCTTTCCTCCTTTTCATCATCTGTTGCCCTTGATCCTACCCCATCCCCTCCATATGTCCCATCCTCTAATGTTGTCTTAACAAAAACTTTATCCACAACTTTTCACTTCAACCCCCTACCCGAGACATCCTTAACATTCATAATATGTTTACCCAGTCTAAGGGAGGAATTTTGCAAGCCAAAGGTTTGGTTGTCTAAAGTTTCTCCATCTAATGTTGATACTCAAGAGACAAGAGACTACAAAGTTGTTTTAGCCCATCCAAAGTGGCATCAAGCCATGAATGATGAATATGAGGCTTTCATCTGGAACAAAACATGGACCTTGGTTTCTCCTCCTCAAAACCATAAGATTATTGGTTACAAATGGGTTTTCCGTTTGAAGTTAAAATCATCTGGGTCAATTGAAAGATATAGAGCTCATTTGGTTGCTCAAAGATTTAAGCAAGACTATGTTGTTGACTATTTTGAAACTTCTGGCCTCATTGTGAAGCTTACGACCATTTGAATTATTCTTTCTCTTGCTATTTCGAATAATTGGATGCTCTATCAACTCGATGTTAGTAACGCTTTCTTGAATGGATAGTCAAATGAGGAGCTTTTTATACGTCAACCACTTGGTTTTGTTGATTCTAAACGGCCAAATGATGTTTTATTACTTAAAAAGGCTCTCTATGGCCTCAAACAAAATCCACATGCTTGGTTTTCCAAGCTTAGCTCATGTCTTAACCAATAAGGTTTTATTGGTGCCAATGCAGACTCCTCCATGTTTATTTTCCATGTGTGTGGTTCTCTTATTATCATTCTTGTTTATGTTGATGATATTTTAGTGACTGGTGATGGGTGGAAAATGGAGTAAATAAATATGCGTTCATTGTTCGTTCTCCATGCGTTGTTGGTTATGCGTTAAACTAAGGGATATGTAATATGCATCTAAGAATTCTATGCGATGACTAATAACGGGCAGAAATGCACGTTATCATAGTGCTAAGTTCTTAAACAATACTAGCTTACGTTGATAAATTATGTTAGATTGCGTCCAAAAAGCATTAAATTCATAACATTGTGGTCGCATGCATTCATCGCATAGAAACAGTTGATTTTTGTATTTTTATGCAGAATATGCGTTGACACAAGGTGGAAATTGCGATCATAAGAAATCATTGGTCGAGCGCAGCATTACCGCAAGGCTTTTCCGTGATTGTGTTCGCAAACATCTGCTCAAGAAGGATTGTCGCCAAGAGCCGGCGCAACTTGGTGGGTGCATCTGGGTGAAAGGCATAATTAATCACGATGGGATAGAAAGCTGATGACAGTCGAATCCCAATTAAGTTGACAGCCACTAATGATAACAAGTACATTCAGCTTTTCGGTGACAAATATTTGGCACATCAGTCAGGGAATTAAAGCCATCCCATCTGTGAAATCATAAGAGGGAAGCCGCCTTTCACCTCAGAAGCTCTATAAATACCGAAGGCATCCTTTAGAAAAGGGGTTCACAAATTTGAAGTTCCGAGTTCACAAGTTATGTTCATAGTTTAGCCTTGTTCTTAGATTTTCTTTTATTTTAAGACGAACACGAGAGAAGGAGGTTGTGTCAAAAAATCATTCCGGTAAGCTTGGGAGAGCGTCGGAAGCTTCAAGATCAGAAAGAGGGCTGACTCTTGTGGAAGCAGGAATATCTTTTGAACCGAATAGAGTTGCTAGTGTAAAAGCCTTGGGCAGCAAGGGATTGCTACCAAGCTCTCTACCTTTAACTTCCATTGTTATTTTGTATTCAAACTCATTTATAAAAATGAAATTTACTTCTCTATATTTGTTCACTCTCTATTATTTACACATGAGTAGTTAAATCTGTTGAATGGGTTAAGAAGCACTTAGCTAGCTTAACTGGGGATCTTCATTCTATGAGATTATCTTGTATTATGTATGCTTCATTCATCCATTAGAGATACTCGGGAGGGTAGTCTAAGGAAAGAATCTAGGCTTGAGAAGGTCAGATCAGAATCTAGGCCCGGGAGAGTCAGATTAAAACGCATAATCAAGAGATAGAAGCTTAGAAATAAGCACTGTTTGCTATTAACGCATCACATGCATCCTAGAGATAGGATATGATTATGTGCGGTCACCTTGCCTTTATGCATCTTGCATCATCGCATAGGAAAAGAGTAGAGACTTAGGAATAAGCTCTATGGACACTTTTGCATTCAACACATACGTCCTAGACTTAGGAGCATCACATTTGTATTGGAAAATGACTTGCTATGCATGGTTGTAGCATGATCGCATAGTCTGACGCATTCCCAAGTAACGCTAGCTAGAGACCTTCTCAGCCCGTTCATCCACATACTCAGTGCATCTATCACACAATCATACTTTTCTCAAATCCGCCGCATTTGTTTATTTTTCATTATCGCAATCAACAAACAAACCAACAATTAATTGAGTTATCGGTTACCGCAAAGTTTTCTAAAAATTACCACTGTAACATGTTTTCACAAGTCCCTGAGTTCGACCCTGGACTTACCAGGAACTCAATGGGGTTTACACTTGGATTCCACTGAGAAAACTTGAGTGCTCAATGCATTTTTATCATCGCATTTCCTCCATAATTTCACATTATAAAATAACGCATCAATGACCATGCATTCCTGCCACAAGTTTTCTTGCTTTCTCGCCAAGTATAATGAGATCGCAAGTTTCTTGGGGTAATATGAGGTCGAACTCAGGGGCTTGTAGCTAAATGTTATGAAATAAAGTGTTTGCGGCGAAGAATAAAAGAATATTGAAGTTAAGGGTTATGTGTTACTCTTACTCCTAACTAAACAAATTAAGCAGTGGAAGTATGACTATGAGAGTTAGAGATACGGCAACTGTTAACACATAAAAAGATGCATGGGAAAATAAATAAAATGGCAAGGATGGCTTCACCGCATCAATAATCTTGATCGCAAGGGTAACCATAGCTAGCACAAGCTATGCGATTATGCTATACACACTTGACGAAGGCGCATGTGATGCATATGCGATAGTGTCGAGAGGACTTATGTCTAAGTCTCTATTCTTGCTCGCGTGCCCACACATAAATGAGATGACCGCATACCACCGTATCCTACTTCTGGACGCATGCGATGTGACCGCATGCTTTCATATCCTATCTATAAGGTGCATACGTTGTGTAATAGCAAACAGAACTTATTTCTAAGCCTCTATTCTTGCTTATGCGATCCAATCTAACTCTCTCTAGCCTAGATTTGGTTTTTAGACTACTTTCTCAAGCATGCCCAAATGATGAATGATGCGCTCATAAGGCAAGGTAATTACATAAAGCATGGTTGACATAAGATTATTCCTATCTCTAGAAACACTACTTACTTTGCTTAATGCGTTCCACTACTTACCCTCTCGGGCAGTTAGTCGCCACTGATCAGCTCATAGACAAGCATTGCTCAACCTCACACTAAGCAAATAGGATTTTCTCTCAATACCCACGCAACACACACTTCTCGGTGGTTTGCTACATGCTTCATATGTCTATGCCACATAATTAAGTATGCGATATTCTAGCAATCTTACTTAGTTGTTGCAATGGAAGTAAAGGATGATAAGAAGAAGTAAAATGAAAATGGAATCGAAGGAAGTAGAGAAACGTATTGATCACAAAATGTATTAGTCTCTTAAGCCACAATGTAATACAATACAGAGATAGAACAGATATGGAGGGCCAGATGGGCAATGTCTTGCTTCCATCAGATGTGTGTCAAGGCTGTCGGTGGTGCCATGGATGGGCGGTGGAGTAGCCTCTCTCGAGATCTATCTCTGGTGGAGCTCTGGTCGTCACTTGGAATGGCTGAAGGAATGAAGAACTCTCAAGAATATCTTCTCACGCTTTTGTCTGGATCACAATGATCTGCCTGAAGGCAGAAGCTCGGATTCTTGAAGTTGTGCTCTAAGGCTTCTACTTATAGAGCTCGATCGCTGACAACATTAATGGTCCTTCTCTAAAATTCTACAGCTAACGGCGTAATGGACCTACTCTGAATCTCTGCTGCTAACGGTGTGGTAGGTGAAATGTCAACATCACCTTTTGACACTCCCGAGGTATGCGTTCATGCTTGGTTTCTGGAGTATCATCGCATTCCACCACCCTTGCGGTCATCCCTCTATTATGGTTATACTCTGTAACCGCAACCTCTATGCGATGGACACATGAGGTTAATGGACGCAACATCCATGCATCGAACGTATGCGATCGCCTTTTACGATGGTAAGATTCACTGCATGCGATTGATTCTTGCGTTAGCTACAAAAATAGACAATTGGACGCAAAATAATGCATAATAGTGGGTTAGCCGATTTTCATTGCAGATCGATGCAAGCTCACTTTCTCATGAATTCTTAGAATAATTGCCGCATATTCTTCTTATCAGCTCTCATAATTCTAAATAAGAGGCCTATAATAATGTACATTTCTGCCTGTCATCAACTGGCAACAATTCTTCTTTGATTCAGCATTTCATTTCAGCTCTAAGTATGCAATTCTCACTCAAAGTTCTTTATGATATTTCCTTTTTTTTTTTTTTTTGGCATTCAAGTTCAGCGCACAAGAGATTTCATGCATTTGTCTCAATCCAAGTATGTGTATGACATCTTGGAAAAGGAAAATATGAGTGATTGCAAGCCGAATCACTCTCTTATGGATTTTGGGACATATTTATCTACTATTGATGGAGATTTGCTAGAAAATGCAACTGAATATAGAAGTTGTTGGGGTTAATGCCCTAAACTCTCGTAGGGTCCTGTAGTTTGTAAACATTTGTATGAACAAATGCTTGTAATGTAATAATATGAGATATTTTCTTCACTGTTGTCTATGAAATATGAGATATTTTATTTGTATTTACCACAAACCAATAAAATAAGATCCCTGGTTGTCGTTGTAACTTAAACATGTATATGGAGACATACAAGTGGATCATGCCTTAAGTGATAACATAAATGGTCCGTAGTATATGGATATAGGAGGAAAACCTTATCTTGGTGACACTACGGATACGGCCCGCTTTGTAGATAGTTACAAGTGTTGTGACGTGCTACAAATGGTCTGATTCTGATCATTCATGTGGAGACATGCGAGCAGAGGTGTCCTATACAAAGGAGTTTATATAAGACCGGACCATGAAGTTTTTAGTCTCGTTATATAACGCCGTTCATGATAGAGACTTTAATTTCAATAGGATTACCATAGATAACATGACCTTAATCCTAAGTGAGTAGGGAACTCCTGCCTATGAGGGCGGTCATTTGATTTGCATGGGTGCAAGTGGCCAAATTGCCGACTCAAACCTACCACTTTGGGGATTTGTCTGATTGGGGAGCTAGAAACTCAGCTACACAAGATGGAATTCACTCTTTCCCCGAAGTAAGGGTAAGTAGATAGATTGCTCCCCTAAGGGTTGATTCTGGGGCTTGAACGATGTGATGCCACACATCTTCTTATGGCCCGAGAGGTGTCCACTCATAGTAGGACTATGATGTATTGTTTATTAGAGGGATCAATGGTACTTAAGGAGTTAGATGTAACTACAGGGGCAAAACGGTAAATTGGCCCAGCTGTACTTACGAGCAATTTGTGAAGGGTTATCATACTGTTGATTGGTTATATCTGATGGACACATAAATATATCTGTGGTGAGAAAAGTGCAATTATCGGTCTTTAGTGGAGTGTCTAGCAGTTAACGGATGGTGGATCTCGTGATTAAAGAGTTTAGTCAGCTATTCACGTACCGTTGGAGCTTCAAACTACAAGTCCATAAGTTCCCCTTGGTAGCTCAATGGATTCTAGTTAAGAATCAGTTTTTGGGTTAGTTTGAAATGTTCAAATTGACAAGAGGGAGTTGGATTATATATGATATGATTAAACTGGTTCAATTATATGTGATATAATTGATACAATATATGAGATACATTAATTGGAGGAATTTGATATAAATATGATTTATATTAAGTAAAGAAGAAAGGGACTATGGTTTAAATGTTACATATGATGTGATATTAAAACTATAGGTTATAAATATAATATGATAAGTTAGTTATTATATTTATTTATAATTAAAACAATCATACGATAATTGTGGGCGGTTTCTCCTTTAACCGTGCGTGAAAGTGGGAGGTTATATTCAATTTTCATAACTGAAGGATAAAATGAAAAATGTTTTCATTTTGTAACAAATCACTTCATTAGGTGCATGACCAATCGTTTAGCTAACTAGAGACTGTATGACAACCTTCTAAGCGAGAGCCTAAACGATCATATACTAGCGCCTTTGACTAAACGATCGTGTAGTATTTTACTAAACGATCGCGTGGCAAGCGAGATTCACTAAACAATAACGATCGAGCCTATTTTTCTAAACGATTGTGTACCTGTTGAGTTTTACTAAACAATCAAGCACAAAAGTCTATACATAGACAGTTCCTTCTCTCACTTGCTTGGTCGTATAGTTCGATCATTGCTTCCTCCAACCCTCTACCAAATCCAACACAACCCACACCTCCTGGATTCTCACTCCGAGAATACCGAGGTTGCCGAATGGTGGTGTCCGAGAGGTTGTTTGTTTGTGGTGAAGGTTGTTCGTGATCTAAGCGACAGCGAGAGATTGACCAGACGATTGGCTAGACGATCGTAGCGACAACGAGAGGTTGCTGGTCCAAGTTTTCATAAGAGCGAGAGGTCTTTAGAAGAAGAGTTCTTCAAAGGTATATCTCTCATTCCTTTTGTATTTATTTACTAAAGCATGTCGTAATTTGTTAGAAGATGCATAACTGGTTTGTATGTTTGTGAATTCTTGTAATTCTGTCACAATGAATTTGGATCGATCGTGCTTCCGCTCATGGGTTCTCTTTGATAAGAGTTCCTTCAGAAGCTTGATAGGTGCTTTGCAATATTGCACCTTTAGTCGCCCAAAAATTTGCTTCAATGTCAATAATTTATGTCAGTTTCTCCATGCTCCTACAAATGTGCATATACAAGCTACCAAACGGCTGCTTTCTCAAAGTTACATTAAATCATGGAATCTCTTTTTCCAAATCTTCCTCTTTGTCTTTAACTTGTCACATAGACGTTGATTGGGCCAACTGCCCGGATGATAGCAGGAGTATGAGTGGTTATTGTATCTTCCTGTGTTCAAATTTGGTGTCATGAGGTTCATCAAAACAAAAGGTGGTTTCCAAATCGAGTGTTGAATACGAGTATCGTGGCATATCTAATGCAACTACCAAACTCCTATGGCTTCAGTCCATTTTGTTTTAGATAAGACTAGTTGCTCTACCGCCTCCTCTACTCCTCTGTGACAATCTAAGTGCAACTTATATAGCAGCCAATCCTATCCTACACAATCAATCCAACCATGTTGAAATTGATCATCATTTCATCAAAGAAAAGGTTGCACAAAAACTTTTCACAGTCAAGTTCGTTCCATTGGAAGATTAATTAGTCGATGTTATGACTAAAGTTTTACCTTCTCCTCGGTTCAACAGTCTGAAAGTCAAGCTCACAGTTGTCTCTACTCTTCATTCGCTTCCAGGGGGATGATAGAATTATAATTTTAATATATTCTAATTGTTTATTTTTCCCTTATTACATTGGTTATACTTGTTGGGATTGATGCTCTAAATATCTTGGGCTTCGTCGTTTGTAAATTCTTTGTATACAAATTATTTATTTAATAAAACAAAATGTTATTTTATTTGACATTTAGTTTTCATTAATCCAATCCAATAAACTAAGATCCGAGGTTATATAATGTAACTTAAACATGTATGTAGTTGACATACAAGTGGATCATGTTTAAGTAATAACCTAAATGGTCGATAGTATATAGATAAGGTTGGATACCTTATATCCTGGTGACACTAAGAATACGACACACTTTGTAATTGTTACATTAGTTGTAAAATATTATAAATGATATAATCTTGATCTTTCATGTAAAGACATGTGGATGGGGGGGTATCCTATACAAACAGTTTGTTTAAAACCGAACCACAAAATCATTAGTCTCTCTTTATAATGTCGTTATTTGAAGAGATTAGCATTTTATTAGGATGACCATAGGTTACTTGACCTTAATCTTGAGTGAGTTATGAACTCTCATCTATGAGGACAATCTTTTGATATGTGGGGTAAGAGTGGCTAGAGTCAACTTAATAAACCTACCATTTTGGAGATTTGTCCAAGTAGGAAGGTGGAAACATAGCTACAACAAGATGGAATCCGCTCCTTCCCGTCTTAAAGGAAAGTAAATGATTCCCATAAAAGCTTATTTTGGGTCCTGAACAATTAGGCATCCTACCTTCTCACAGGCTAAAGGGAGGTTTAGTTTATAGTTGGACTATAACTAATTGTTCATTAGAGAGATCAGTGGTACTTAAGAAGTTAGATGTAACTACAAGGATAAAACAATAATTTGACTCAGTTGTAGTTACAAGCAATTTGCAAATGGCCAACTTACTGTTGGTTGGTTATATCTATGGACATACAAATATATTTACAGTGCGAAGAGTGCAGCTGTCGGTCTTTAGTGGAATGCCCGAAAGTTAATGAATGATGATTAATTTAATTAAAAATTTTAATTAGTTAATCTCGTATCATTGGAGATTCTAATCCATAGATCCATAGAGTCCTCTTGCTAGTTCATCAAGGATAAAACAAGGAATTAATGCTTTTGTAATAATTTGAATTGTTCAAATTATTTAAGGGAATTAAAGGTATCAATTATATTAATGTGATTAATATAAAATATAATGCATATTGATACATTATAGTATATTGCTAATTATAAATATGATTTATAGTTAAAACTATATAATATATGAGAGATAAATATTTAAATAAGATTCAAATATTAATTATATGAATAAGATTCATATAAATACTATAGATTAAAACTAATATGAATATGATTCATATTAAAACTATAGGTTATGAGAGAGAGTTGCATTTTAATATGATTAAGATGCACATTATATGATTAAATAATTAATAGTTAATTAGTTATTGTTTTATAATACTAGTTATTGTTGAGATTGTAGTGGATGAAGTGAACAGACGTGAAAATTTTCTCTCAAACTAAATTCTCTCATCTTTGATCTTTTGTAATTTATTCTCCCCCTTCCAAAAAACAAGTAGGAACCCACACATCCTTAATTCTTTAACTGAGAATATTGAGGAATTTGTTGGGTTTTATGTCCTAAAACTCGTAGTTTGTAAAAATTAAACATATTCTATTATCAATAAAGATGTTATTCAAACATTTCTTCAATAAAGGTATTGAATCTTTTAATCGCATTCATAAAATCTAAATCCAATAAACTAAGATCCATGGCTATTATATGAATACTTGAACTTTATGTAGAGACATAGAGATAGATCAAGTTTGAGTAAATAGCCAAAATGGTCTATAGTATATAATTAAGGTTGGATATCTTATTCTGGTAACACTATTGGATGCAGCTTCGTTGTTACAAGTTGTTATAAAGATACTACAAACAAAATGATCCAGATTCGTTCATGTATTGACATGAGGAGTGGGGGCATCCTATGCAATGAGTTTGCATAAGATCGGACCAAGAAATAAGTCAATCTTACTTTATAATTGTTTACTTTTTAAGGGGCCCCACCCTCTCACTGGCTCGAGAGGGATATGGTTTAGTGATTAGATCATAAACCAATTGTTCATTAGAGGATCAGTAGGAACTTAAGGAACAAGACGTAATATCGAGGGTAAAACAACATATTGACCCAGTCATTATTATAAACAACCTATGAAGGGTCGACTAACTAGTTATGGTTAAATCATGTGGACACAAATATATCTACAGTGAGGAGAGTGCAACTACCAAGCTATAGTGGTGTGACTTAATAGTTGACGAATGCTGATTAATTTGGTCTAAAGAGTTTTAGCCAATTAATCTTAATCATTGGAGCTCATGATCTGCAGGTCCATAAGGTCCCTTTAATAGCTCATAAAACATGAACACCTTGAATTATTAAATTGACTAAATTTGAAATGATATCAATTTGAAATGTTCAAATTGATATTAAGGTTTGAATTTGGACAGGTTCAAATTCGAATTAGGGTTTGTACAAATTATATTTGATATAATTATTTAACGTTTAATTTATTGAAATTAAACAAAATTAGAGAGTCTATAATATTTAAATATTGATTTTAAATACATGAATGAGATTCGTGTTTGAAATTTAATGTGTGATTAATTTGATATTTGATATTAAATTAATTAATTAAATAAATATGTTTAATTAATTGAAATTCAAATTAAGTTATAATTGAAATTGAATTTTGATATTTGATTAATTATGAATTAATTAAATAAAATTTTGAATTAATTGATTTTTGAAATGAAAATTGGAAAAATTGGATTTTATGGGTTTTGCCCACAAACACCTCAAGTAGGAGGTGTTCTTCCTGCAATCACACACAAATCCCATTTAATCTTGAAATAGCTGCTGGCTATTGAGCTGAAGAGATGTTGATTGCATGTATTCAGTGATTAAAAGCACAAAATTTCGAATGAGGAGATGGAGATTGAAGCTGAAAAATTGGTTTTCAGTTCATCTTCTTCTTCCTCTCAAAACCCAAAATTTCCTTCACCAAATTCACTCAAATTCGAGTTCCACCATTCAAATTCAAGGCTGAGAATAGTAGAGAATATCTCTTGGTGGTTCATTGACGATTTGGAGCTGATTTTGAGTGAATAACAGCTTAGATTTGGGAGAAATCATCAAAGGTATGTTCTTCTTGAAACCCTCTTTTGAATTTCGGAAATAGCATGCTTTAGAACTCAAATTAAATGTAATTAGAGTGCTTATTGATTATGTTTGCTTCCGTTGCATGCTTGTGTATTCCATCAGAATCCAAGTGGCAGTGTCCTCAAACACTTGTTTTGTTGTGATTGTGATCTCACCAGTTCAAGGGAAGACTTTTTTGTTCGTGTAGAGAAGTTGTTGTCCGTGATCATTAGAGAGGAATTTTGAGAAGAAGAATTCTTCAAGAGTAAGTTCTTCTATTCCCTCCATTTCTCCGTAGAAAGCATGCTTATAGGTTTTATTTTATATATCCTGTTGTACATAATATTGTATGTTATTATCTATTTTTGATGTTTTTCAAAATTGAAATTCAATTACACGACGTTTACACGCTTCTGCGAGGAATTCCATTCCTTTAATACTTCCCTATTATTTCTTTATTGGTCAAATTATAAAAAAAATCCCCTGAAGTTTCAAAAATACTATTAAACTTTAAAAAAGAGTTCAAAAAATTCCCTTGCTATTAGTTTTGGATGGAAACCGGCTAAAAAAACATTATTTTCTCTCTTATTTGTCTTAGGAGGAAAGAGTTTCTTAAATAGAAGAAATACCCAATTAAAAATAAGGAAAGAATAAAACACACCAAATATAATACAATAAATACAATATAAAATTTCACAATAAAGGAAATAATCAACACTCCCCCTCAAGCTGGTTTGAAGATATCATTCATAGCCAGCTTGTCAATAAACTTATTGAATTGTCACTTTAGAAGACCTTTAGTTACATATAGTTACAACCAATATCTTCAACCATGGAATTGACAAGCCAAGTCTAACCATGGAGTTTTCAGTGTCCCACCCTGCAAATGAAGGGTCATCTAGACTAGGAACGGTTTTTTCTCCTGTGATGTAACCAATCTTCTCTTGTCCACGAATATACATCCGAACACTTTTAGACCAACGAAGAAAATTATCCTCATTAAGTTGAATGGTAGTTATTTGGACAGTGGGACTTGTTGAATGGAGATGATTGTTGCAAACTCGAGTGATGGGTGCATTATGTCAGATATATCGTTGAAGAAACAGAAACCCGAAAAATAAAATCAATAGATCTGGAAAAAAAAACCAAACAGAGGCCTAAATGAACTAGCAACTAGGAAAATTATAGTTGTCGAACGGCAATAATCGACAGACGACCGGTGACGGGCAGTGCTGAGCGACAAAAACGACGGTTGACGGTACAGACACAATAGGACGACAAAGACTAAGAAATAGCGACCAGAAATGTGACAAAAAAACGTTTGAAGAGAAAAATCATGACTTTTGGTGAATGTCCGGTGGCAAGGCTTCAGGTGACCAACGACGATCGCGAACAAATAGAGACTGGTGGCGACGATGAGCAAACAAAGACCAGCGGCGGTGGTGGTGACAGAAAATAGAGTTTTTTCTTTTAAGTTTTCAAAATTTAGGGTTTTTTTGGGTTTCTAGGGTTTCAAAATCTTTTATGCTCTGATACCATGCTAAAAAAACATTATTTTCTCTCTTATTTATCTTAGGAGGAAAATGTTTCTTAAATATAAGAAATACCCAATTACAAATAAGAAAAGAATAAAACACAACAAATATAATATAATAAATACAATATAAAATTTCACAATAAAGGAAATAATCAACAAAACCATTAAATTTTTGTTTAAAAAATATCCCTAAACTTTCAAAACGATTCAAAATACCCTTAACTTAATAAAAGTTCAAAATACTTTAACCGTTAGTATTTGAACAAAAACCGTTAATTTTCCGTCGACAAAAATGACTTTAAAAATTAAAAAATAAAAAATCTCCTACCAATCAATTTGTTTGAAGTTTTCTTATGTTCGTAAAGAACCAAGTTTAAAATAAATTATATAGATATCCTCATTTTTTCCGTATACGTACTTTGATTTTTCTCTTAATTTTCCAATTCTTAGCCTACACCAATTTTTTCAACAACCAAAACATACCAAAACGTTGCGAAGCTGAAGGCCCCCTCACGAAGTGCCTTGGAGAGGAAATTGGAAGGAGTGCCTCTCCAAGTGCGCGTATCAAATGGAGAGCGTTGTGGCGAGCGGCACTGCAACACTTGCCTAGCAAATTGTCTCTGTGAATGGTACGGGGCACAAGTGTCGTAGCGTTTAAGCAACGTCGTGCCTTCCCTTGCTCGATTTCACCGTTTTGCCTATGCTAATTACTCCATTTAAGCCCGAATTGCATCCGAAACGTCCCAACAACTTCTTTTACTTGATAATCTATTTGAGAATTAAAATAAATATAAAATTCCTAAGAACCAACACAATTTAGGTGGATACTTTTTTAGTTTGACTATTTATCGTTTTGGTATGTTGCAAGTGGAGATTACGATTTTGGAATTGAAATTTTGTGGTATTTTATGTTCTAACTTAAAACTTTGGTTTTTATTTTGGTTGTTTAGAAAATTAGTGTAAGCTAAGAATTAGAAAATTAAGAGAAATATAAGAGTACACATATGAGTAAAATGAGGATGTCTATATAATTTATTTTAAATTGGTTCTTTTCGAATTTAAGAAAACTTCAAACAAATTGATCACTAGGAGCATTTTTTATTTTTTATTTTTAAAGACATTTTAGTCACGAGGAATTAATGGTTTCTGTTCAAATACTAACAGTGGAGGTATTTTTAAATTTTTATTAAGTTAAGGTTATTTATGAAACATTTTGAAATTTCGGAGGTATTTTTGAAACAAAAGTTTAATAGTTTCTATCCAAAACTAATGACAAAGGTATTTTTGAACTCTTTCCGAAAGTTTAAAGGTTTTTTTAAAACTTTTGAAACATTTTTTTTTACACGAAGTGTAAAGTTCAAGGTTTTTTTTAAAAAATAATTTAACATTCTTCTCTCTCTCTTTTTTTTTTTTTTTTTTTTTTTTTGTATTATAAGGTATCCAATACTTATGGAACTAGTGACTTTTATTTTCACTATTTATACCAATACTAGTAGTCCCGACTCTCATTGTACAAAGCTTTATCAGTTTACAGTATATTCCTTTATACTACCTGCAAAAAGGAAGAGAGATCCTCCTTTGAACAGAAAAATTTGGTCGTAGAAATTTACAATGAAAAAACTATGTTAATATCAGGATAGGATTATGATCTTTCCACGATGGGTGAGATGTCCCTAAAGCGATACTAAGCATCAGGTTGTTAAGTGCTTTACGACATAAACAAAATATTAATTTTCATTATTTTTTTAGGAGTAAGATATTCTTTATTAGCGTGTGTTGAGATAGGATCATCCATACAAAAATCTTTAAATTAAGAATGTGGATATTCCCTTTTTTTTTTTTTTAGTGAAAATTCCAAATTTATGAGCATGGATCGATCATAAACTGAGAAAAGACCATTAAAATTCAGAAGGTCAACGGTCAACCGTCAATTCCACCACGTGAAGAACATAAAAATCCTGAGAAATTAAATAAAAATAACCACAAAAATCCTCCATTTTCTAAAAAAATCCATCACATCTATCAAACTTGGGCAAAGAATCGATGGTGGGCATTTGCATTTGTGAACACTAAACGAAAATGAGAGATAAGGCTGAGATTATAGGAATCTCCATTGACGATTTTTGGCCAACACGCCGCCGCCTCCGCCGCCGCCGTCGGCTAAAATGTACGCGTCATCCTCCGTTTCGATTGCAGCCCTTCCCTGCCCACGCTTGCTTCAGCCTCCATTGAAGCCCTCCCCATGCTTTCAGACTTCTATCAACCGCCGCCATCTGATTACCACTCTGCTTTCTGTCTTTACCCCTTCTTTTATCGATTTTACTCTGCCCTGTTCTTCTGATTTGGTTGCTGAAGCTCGTGGTCTGTTTCAAATGCCCCCTGTTCGTCTCGTCAATCGGTAATTTCACTAACCCAGATTTTTTCCCTGTTTTATTTGGCTTTTGGAGGATGATGATAAATGGGTTATAAAGGGTTTTACCTCTTTTGCATTTTAGGATGATTTAAGTCTATTGGAAATTGGGAAAAAAGAGATTGATGGAAACCCTAGTTAATACACTGCAGAATTTTCGATTCTGATGCTAGTAATCATCCAAATTTGCTTCTAATTTTTGTTTGCTTGTGAACATTTTTTATGGGGTGTGTGAAGGTACTTTCTGGTGAGGGCAGGGGAGTCTGAATTCGATAGTTTTGGAATAATTAACACAAACCCAGTTGCGAAGACATCTGTTGATAGTGGATTATCTGAGGAAGGGAAGAAGCAAACTGTTAAAGCAGCTTTTAAATTGAAGGAAATGGGGGCCTGTGGGAATGGTTGTTGGATTTGGCCCTCTATTACACAGAGAGCTTATCAAGCAGCAGAGATTATTGCATCAGTTAATGGTGTGAATCGAAGGTATGTCTACTGGTATTTTGGGAAACTCAATCCACTTTTACCTTTGTCTTGAACATTGATGTTCTTGCATCCATGGAACCAGATTTTGTTGTGGCAGTATGAAAATTGTTTGAGCCAATTATCCTCTATTATAGCTTATTGATGACAAAGGAGAATGTGTCTCATTTCACCCTCTCTCCATCTTAGTGCGTGAATCCTGATGTGTTTTTCTAATTCAAAGCATACTGGTCATCTCTTTGCACATTGCTCTTTTGCTCCAGGGCATTGGGTACCACTGCTTGATTGGTTGGTCCATGGTTTTGCCAAACAACATTTCTAGTATTCTAGCTTCTTGTGGGCCATCCTCTACATGGTGTGAAAAAGGACTTTTTAGCTTGCTATATTAAAGCACAACTAATTTGTGAGTGTCAGGATCAATTTATGCACATCTTGAGTAAATTTGATAACCCACCTGACCCTACAATATTTTTTGTGTCAAGAAAACTCGTAGGATATTAAATCTTAGATAGGTGGTGTCATGGGATTAATATTCAAATATAAAATTTTGACCTTTATACTACGCGGCACCAAGGGGTTCTCTAGGTCGCCCACCCATGTGCATGGGTTGCAATACTAGTTTGCCGGACACCCCTTAGCCAGCCTTCCTCATTGCAGCATGGTTCACTCACATTGTTAGTGCGGAATCAGTCATTCTCCTCAACTCTCCCAAACCCCTCTTGGGACGTGACTCTCAACAACCTCTTGTAAGGTTCACACGAATGTCGTTGGACGAGTAAGCAAACATGCATATACAGCAGTCAGCACACCAAGCCAATCTTTACGGGAACCTCTTTCCCAACCTTTATATACAAATCACATATATAGGAATAGTGCTACAATGCGTGTACTCTTACGTGCCAGCACCCTATGGCATTGACCCTAGGTAATAAGCCTACAATGGCCGCACACTATGTGTGGCTAAGCCTACCCATGGCTTCACTCCAACAACCCGTTGAAGTTGTTCATCAAGACTCCCCTTAATGAACCCCACTCTTCCCGTAGGAACTTGACTACACAACCTGTAGCCTAAGCCCTTTCCATAGAGGAGTCTCTCCCCTCGTGGAATCCCTCAACTCCATGTTGCCTAGGATGAGTGTGATGGAGAAGTATGTTGGGATTTCACAAACCCTTCTCCTTGTATAGAAGATCCCGCTTCTCTTCCTCACCAAGTGTTATAGAGAAGACTCTACCTTCTCTCCCACTCCATGTGTTGTAGGGAAGGCTCTACCCTCTCTATATGGAGAAGATACCTCTTGTCTTTCTACTCCTTGGATGTCCTTCCACCAACTTGAAGTCTCCTTTATATAATCTCCAACTCCTAACTACTTCCCACCATTTTAAGAGTTGTTGAGAAACTTGGGGAAGACTCTTTACTAAATATAGTAAAGCCTACCCATGTCCCCTTTCTTTAGGAGCAAAACAAGACTAAGTCATCTCCTTGACTTTAGAAACAAGTAAGACCAAATCTTCCTTTACTTTAGGTCCAAGAGAAGGAACTAACTCTCTCCAGAAATCTCCCACGTTTTCTTGTTCCCTCAAGTGTAGGAATGTTCAACCAACTTGACCTAGTCCTTCACCCACTTGGTTTCAAGCTTCCTTGACTTGTGGAGCAAGTTCTTCCCACTCTAAGTGTCCTTTGTAGAGTTCACAATGCTTCTCTGTCCACACTTAGTCATTTTGCCTTCAAAATGTCTTTGAGAGACGTTAAGATCCATGCTTGCCCAAGTGTTAGCACTGCGCGGCCCTGTGCAGCCTGCTGCTCACACACATGCCTGCACTTCCATATGCACTATCCCGCCCCTTTGCGTGTGCATGCTTGCCTTGTGCACTTGTGCACGCTGTCTGTATGCGTGACATCCAATGGGGCACGCGCCTGCACCTGCTGACTTGTAGGGGGTGCACGCCAGCCAGCATGCTTGAATTTGCTATCCTGCTCACTCCACCTTGGCTGTCCACCCAGCCATGTGCTTTGAGACTTGGGGTCGTAATAGGTGGCCAGAATAGATTGAACTCATTCTCTCTTACCCTTTTATCAAACTCATGCCCTTTATTTAGCACCACTAGGTCAACCCATGTGGTTACTTTTTAGCTTGCTATAGATAGAGATATCCAAAAAATTTAGGGTCCCTGACCCGAACGGGGCGGGGAATCCCCGAATACACAGGGAATGGAGGAGAGAGTGGGGAATTTTTGTTCCCCATTTACAATTCAGGGCCGGGGACGGGGAATATATTCCCCGTCCCTGACCCTGCCCGTTTCCTCGCCCCATCCCAACTTTGTATATTAATTATAAATTTTTAATATATATATATATATATATAATATATATATATTCATATTAATATTGTAGACTTTATTAAGGTAATTATGGATGTTTTTAATTATTTAAGTTCAAGATTTTTATTACTTTAATTCTTTAGATATTGTAATATTTAAGGTAGGATACTCTAAAGGTTGAATTTTAATCTTTACAAATTATGAGAATTTAGCATTTTAATTATATTTTTCAAATTGTATGTGTATTATTGTTTTAATTAGTAAAATTGACAATATTTCATTTAAATGAAAATTCAATTGAAAATGTTTAAAGAATTGTAAAAAAAAAATATATTTAATTGAAATTAAAAAAAAAATGTTAGAGAAAAAATAAAGGTGGGAATTTTTCCCCGTGGGGAAATTCGCGAGGATAGGGAATGGAATAGGGGGGAGGGGGCAGGGGCGGGGGCGGGGGTCTCCGCCCTGCCCCGTGGACATCTCTAGCTATAGACCAAGTTTTCTTTGGATATCTTTGGTGGAAGAATATTCTGAACATTTTCTCAACTTTGAAAGCTTGTTGGATTTGATTTTAGTATATGTTATATATTACTTTAAGTACATAAAGGATATTGTATTTCTTTGTGTACTTATTATTGTTTCCTTGTACTTTGAGCAATAGTCACTTTTTATTTCTTCAATGAAAAGTTTTGTTTTTGTTTAAAAAAAAGTATATGTTTTATATTGGTGTAAATGTAGACACCTTTTTAGAGATTGTAGTCTTTCTTGTTGATTTCTAATGGAGAGCTTTATTATAATTCACGTATTGGTATCATGGGGAGCCTTCTAAACTCCGTTTATTTCATTCATCAATAAAATTTGATTCTCGTCTCAAAAAAAGGATTGGCCGGAAATGAATAGTTAGTTTAATTTGGTAACCACTTGTGTTTTTTTAAATCCACATTTCACGAATGTTTTGAAAAACCAAACCAAAATTTGAAAACTAAAATAAGTAGTTTTCAATAAATTATTTTTGTTTTTTAAATTTGACTAAGAATTCAAGGGTTCATGAAATGTGAAAAAGCATAGCTTGGAATTTAGGAGCAAACAAGCATAAATTTAAAAAACAGAAAACTAAAAAACAAAATGGTTATCAAACTAATGAGACCTTAACTATTCCATTGATTCAATGACAATTTATGGTCACAATGATTTAGGAAGCAAATGTATGGTGTAGCAAAGTGAATGTTTCATTCGCTCAAAGCTTGGCTCTGTTGTTTCTCTGATTGTTATCATGTGTTGGATGGAAAATCTTTGCTTACCAAATCTCTTCTGTTGGTTTCAGTTATATAGTTCCCGAATACAGTTTTCTTGATGCCCGTGGGCTTGGAGCTTATGAAGGCAAGAGATTGGATTCTGTGTCAGAAGTATGGTTTCTTTCAATCTTTTGTTAGAGTTGACAGTTGACAGTTGATATGATTGTTTGATTTAGCAAGTCTCGTTTTCCTCATAACCCTAGAAGTGAATGGATTTGAAATAATGGACAAGAAATGAGACAATTCTTTCTTGAACTATTAACATAAATAGACGTTCATTTGTAGGCCAATGCAACCAAGGTTTGGCTTGAAACTTTTGTCTAGAGATGGTGAATTGTTTCATTGTGCTCATGAAATATGTTTGAAAACAACAGGTATATGCTTCAGATACCATCTCTTCAAATATCAAGCCTCCTCCAATAGATGATGGTACTCCCAATGAGAGCGTATCTGATGTCTTTGTTCGTGTAACACAACTGATGTCGATTCTCGAAACCCAATACTCTGGTGATACTATCATTATTGTCTCACCAGATTCTGATAATTTGACAGTTCTTCAAGCTGGTTTAATCGGCCTCGACTTGCGAAGGTAGCTGCATATCCAAAGCTTCTCTCATAAGCATGATCTCTTCATTGTGAAATCTGAATAATTGACAACTTGGTTTTCTTTCGTCTCGAATTCAGGCACCATGATCTTTCCTTTGCTCCTGGGGAGGTTCGCTTCGTTGACATACGCAGCATCCCTTCCTATAAGCAACCAGCCTCAGCTGTATATAAATGTTTAAACCCTCCTAATTGTAATTGACGTAGCATTCTTGTCTATGTTATATACAGGGGATGGCTAAGAAATTACCTCTGATTCTGATGAAGTACAATTGTTCATTGTTATCTTCAATGGCTCAATTTCATAGTTGCTGTATCTCCTTAGTGTTCTAAACCAGAATTTAAACAAGTCAAGCAAGACCTTAATGCTAGATTTGATCATTGTGGAATAGTTTGATAATATAGATTATATATCTCCTTTTCTTTTGCGAAACAAAATCTTAGTTACTAAGTGACAAACAATAATCTAAAAATGGTATAATCAATTTCTACCCTTAACTTCATGAACTCCCTAATTCCAATAAATTTGAGTTTTGTACAAATTTAAAATTAGTTAATACACAAATTAACCATGGAGTAACGTTGTCAAATTTCAACCAAAAACAGGAAAAAAAAAATCTAGCTTTAAACGTAAAAGCTTATCAATTTAAGCTTATGTCTCAATTCTTTAAGAGATTGTTTTTTCTTAATGATCTTTCAAACAAAATTTTATTAGAGAGGTAAAAGTAACACTATTTAAAGTTTAAGTTTAACATCAAGGTGCTATTTGAATATACTCACACATTGATTATATCCTAAATAAAGCATATTTGTTATGAGTACCTTAAACTATGCTATATTCTATGAGACACAGACACTAATTAGTGTAAGTTTTAACTTAGAGCCGACAGTTTTAAAGAGAAAAGCTAAATTTTTGGTTGGCTGATAAATCACATCTTGACAAGTGGCAGCTAGATGGTGGAGAGATAGGTTTATATTTGAGACATTAAAGTTAAAAAATCATAAAAATAATTTCTTTATTCCTGTTACATCACTGTCAATTATTATTATTATTATTTGATTCTGCTATAATATGAATATCTCACACACACCTTACCTGTCTCTAAATAACTAGCATTCATTACCCTCTTTTGCTGAAGGCTGAAGCTGGACCACTGCTTCCTGATTTTGATAGCTAAGTTTGCATGCATTTTATTTCTTTATTTCATCTTCCTTTTCATTACTAATCATTGCTAAATGCCTAATTTAACATTTTATCAACTTTCTTCAATCTCTACTTTATGGTGGTGACTGAGATTGATGATGCACTCATATGGAGCATTATTCAATTTGATCCTCATAATTTATTAGTTTCTAACAACAAACCAAATCATACAAAGTGATATGGATTTCAGTGTGCCCTGTGATTTCCTTTTCTGGGAAATGTAATGAGATTTTATAAGAGAAGAAAAAAGGAACCACAGTGTTTTGAATTATGGGGCATGTTAAAAAAGTGAAGAGGAGATGGAAAAAAAGGGAAAAAAGAAAACATTTTGGAGGGGCTTCTTTGTTGGGCTTGGAGTAAAGTCACTATCTTTAGTTTTTGCAATAATCTCATTGATGAAAGCAACTTGCTTCTGTTGAATTTCTCTGTGACCCCACGCCCAATTGTTGTAAATAAATTTCATCTGAGTTTTTATTCAAATTTTTCGGAATTGTTGATTCTCTCTTAAACAGCTTGTAATTTGTCCATTTTTCATCATTAAATTTTGGTTCAACAGGGTTTAACTTAAAATTTAAAAGTTGTTTGATTTAAAATTTACTTTCCTTTTTACAAGAAAATGGAAAAAATAATAGGAAAAGAAAAAAGAAAAGTTGGATACATACTTTAATAAGGGTAGATATTTGAATTTGCAGACTTGTGGTTACAATTATGCTCTGAAATGGCAGTCATTACGCTTTACAGTTGTATAAGCAACGCTGCAGAGAAATCAGATAACTGCTCAACCCCATGGCAGAACGGGATCCATTCCCTTCTACCCTTTTTCACTCACCATAATCTTTTCTTTTCCCATCTCTCTGTTCATCGATGATTCAACCCCAGAAAGAATTTCTAGCTAAAAATTCAAGTTCTTCTTTGATTTCCCTTTCCCTCGTGGTTCTTCAATCGTTTTCCTTTCCTCACATGGTGACCCTTTAGCCATTTTTGGCAGCTCCGATTGTTTTTGGGGTTTCTTGTTTTAGTTTTTGGATATGGCTATTCGAGGAGTCGATTTCAAATGGTAAATCTCTTCCCCCCATCGTTTTATCGAAATGCAAATTTACCTATGTTGATGGGTTTCTTCAGTTGCTTGAGTATTTTGGGATTTTTCAGGTACGATGGGTTCTTCTTGTCTATGCTTGCTACTAGTATGTATCCTTTGCCATTTTAATGGAAGCTGTTGCTATTTAGGCTTGCTTTTAACTCTTTTTAGAAAATTGTAATGGGATTTCATGTGTCTTTCTCTTGCATTCTCTCTGAAATCAAGCTGTTCAACTAGAAACTCTTGTTTCCTTAACCCCTACTTGTGTTTTTTACTTGAGCTTTTTCAGTACTTAAATGATATATAAGTTTCATTGATATATATAATAACCCTTTTGGCTCTTTATGGAGGTTTTCATTTTATCTCTTCATTTTCTTTAACTGTTTTGCTTGTTAGAATAATTGTGACCATCAATTGGAGAAGGTACAATACTTGTACGTATCCTTTGCACATATGGATTGTGGTATGTGTTCAAGTTTTAAAGAAGCGATAGAAGCCTTAAGATATATTTATGATTGCTTGCTTCTGATGGCTATGTATATTCACTTTCTTCGTTCAGGTTGATTATACCTCTGTGTTTGCATTTCGCCTTTTGCTGTTCATAGATAATGCACTTTCAGCTGGAATGGGATTGTAAGGCCTTCTCTTGTTATCTCTCTATGATTTTTTTCCCTCTAGATTGTTTTTGAGTTTCTTCTTATTATTGTATGGCAAATTCCATATACTCACTCTCTCACATGCAACTTGTGGGGAGAGGCATCTAAATTCCTCTGTTATAGTATATTTCAGATTCATAAGGGGTGCCTTATTCTTACTGTTGAATTTGAATTTCGTTAGAGATTTTGGATGGCAGCAGCGATATGCTCGGTTTTGTGGAAGAGTTGTGGTTCTTTCTGTCCTCTCTCTATTGCTCTACCCCTTTCTATGTGCCTGGACTGTAATTGGTACCCTGTGGTTTAGAGATGCTAAAGATTGTGTAAGCTATATTATCCCCCTCTGTTAACATTGGTCAACACATCTATTTACAAATTTTGATTATTTAGTTTGTTTTGTTGTTGCAAGCAGTTGCCTGAAGAAGGACAGAAATGGGGTTTCCTCATTTGGTTGCTTTTCAGCTACTGTGCCCTCCTTTGCATTGCCTGCATGTCAGTTGGAAAGGTTATTCATCTTTTGTATACTTCTCCATTCTCTTGCTTAGATTTTGCTTGTTTGTTACTTTACTGAATTTTAAGCAAGTTTAGGCTATTAATTGAGGCTCTGAGGCACACACTATGTGATAGAGCTATCCTTAAGTCTGTTTCTAACTTGATCTTTTCTGCTAAGTGCTAACTACAAACTTAGTGCTTCAAATTATTCTTGTTTGATACTAACTGCTTTTCTTGTCGGCTCTTAAACCGTCTTATGCAGTGGTTAGCGCGTAGACAAGCACACTTGTTTCGTGCCCAACAAGGCATGCCAGTATCAGAATATGGGGTAAGCTTGAAACTTTTTGTTTTGAACTATGGAATGGTTGGTATTTTTCTAGACTCCTGTATCTTTTTGTTTTTCTTTTTCGGGCATTGTCATTTTATCAAATGGTCTACTTTAAAACTGCAAAAGTTCTATCATATGCCCTTTTACACTATAAGTATCTGACTGCCATTTTCCTGCTTACCAGGTACTGATCGACATGATTAGAGTTCCTGATTGGGCATATGAAGCTGCAGGACTGGAAATACGAGGCATTGGCCAAGATGCTACTGGTTACCATCCCGGGCTGTTCTTAACCTCGGCTCAGGTAAATGTTCGAAACTTAAATCAGTGCATATGGAAAAGTTTTGCCGTTAGCTATGGATCTGTTGTACTAACATGTATTCAAGCAATGTCACTTGCCTATTTCTATAATCGTTATTTTGCAAACCGTATGTTAAGGTCCTGTAACATGTTACATTTGCAAAGATCAAGAGTAATGTGGGAAGAAATCTGGGTGGAACTTCTTTACCTTGAGAATGTGTACTGGAAAATCTGTAGGATCGCTCTTTCTTTGCTTATTATGAAGCAGTGGTTTGGTTTGTCACTATAATCAATAGTCGGCGGCACAAAGTTGTCTGAAAGGGCGATTTTTGTGCAGAGGGAAGCTGTGGAAGCTCTCATCCAGGAACTTCCAAAGTTTAGGCTGAAGGCTGTCCCAACCGATTGCAGTGAATGCCCTATTTGCCTTGAAGAGTTCCATGTAGGGAATGAGGTAAACTGTTTGTTTCATATTTCATCATTCATCTCAAAATGTTTACATTGCCTGTTATCTTATTTTGAACTTCTTTGGTACAATTAACTATCGTGGGTTGGCCTAGTAAGTCAATGAGGGTCATGGATATAAAGGATTTAGATAGTGAGTTTAATTTATAGTAGCCACTTACGTAGAATTTAATATCCTACGAGTTTTCTTAAAACCTAAATGTTGTAGGATCAAGTTGGTCGACCCGTGAGATTAGTCGAAGTGTGTGTGGTCTGGTTATTCACGGATATATGTATATTTATATACAAAAAGTTTGGTGCAATTCTTATTCACTTTTACTTCATGCAGGTTCGTGGTATGCCGTGTGCACACAATTTCCATGTTGAATGTATCGACGAGTGGCTTCGTTTAAATGTTAAATGTCCTCGATGCCGCTCCTCGGTCTTCCCAAATCTCGATCTCAGCGCTCTTTCTAACCTGCATTCGGACACAGAACAAACATCTGACAATGCTTTTGTTACAACCCAACCTTCAAGTCTATTGAGATCAACCCCAACCCGGGCAGCACATACCGAAAATACAGCAGGCCTCTATACTGACACTGCCTTAGATGCTTTGGAGAATGGAAACTCATCCCTGCCATCTGCTTCTCCACATTGATCTACAGCCACCCCTTTGAACCATCTTAACCAAAACTCCTGAGAAAGATTCAACACTGATATAAACCAAAAAAAAAAAAACAGAGAGATCACTGACATCTATAGTTCTATTCTAAATACTCCGAAAACTTGCCCAAAAAGTAAAGTTTTTGTTAGGTTTGAAGAGATGGTTATAAAATATTTATGAATCTGACAGTGACCTTCAAAGTTTTACCCATGGAGGAAAAAAGAGTTCACGTGGGTTTTCTCTATTAGGCCATGTTCATGGCTTGTGGATCCTTACAGATTCCTCACTACTTGACAAATATTTCCCATCAGATCATCCTCCCTTTCCATTTCCAACCCATCCTTTTGTCTTCTTTTCTTGTTTCTTCTCTTTTTTTTTTTCATATATATTTTTTTCTTTTAATGTGAAAGATGTGTAAGTTTGTGACATTAATCATAGTAAGATTACAAACTAATTAAAACTCCCCTTGGCATAAGTCTATCTTTGCCACGATCGGTATCAAATCGGTTGTGAGAAGATCGGAATGGAACCTGGGATTTATCTTTGACCGACTTTAAAGAAGCTTATCATGCCGAAGTTAGAATCATATAACAATCGATAAAATACGAAACATGAGTATAACTTAGCAATTAAAGGCACTAGCTTAATCATAGTTAATTGGTTTAGGTATTTTACTTTGTTTTTTCTTAAAAAAAGTCACTAAACGAGGTGAAGTTGGGTTCGTAATACATATCATATCGATTGTGTTTGAAAGTGTTTGAAAGAACTAGTGAGAATCGCATACAATTTGATTAATCACATTTGCATAAGATCAATAGGAGTATAACTTAGGGGTTAAAAATGTCAACCCAAACACTTAAACATTGATTAAACATTGATTAATACTATATAATTATATAGTTATAATACTTGATCTCATGCATGTTCATGACCCCATTTGACACTAAGTTATTTCTTTATTTTTTATTATATACTTGTAAAAGTGGACCAACTAGGAATTAAAAAAATGAAGAAAAATCAGATAATGAAGATTATTGTTATTGCTATTATTTTGGATGAAGATTGGTTTGGTTAATACATATCTAATTCTTTTGATAATGAGGAATATATAATTGGTTGATAATATAGGCTGGAGTTTGGCACAAAAGATATAAATAATTGATTGTATAGAGATAATGATTGAACCTTAAAATAATTGAGATCCTTAACCTTTAATTTTATGCTGTCAACTTTGGGGTGTCAATCTAATCTTGATTTTAAATGTCTTATTTAAAAAGCAGCAATCATATAACTAATCAAAAAGATTTTTAAAAAAATGAAGAAGAAGAAGAAGAAAACAAATCTTTTTTTATTTTTATTTTAATTTTATTTTTCCAACATTAATTACAAAAAATATAATAATAATAATAAAAAACAACAACGTAATATCTCGATTATTAAAGAAAAAAACAAAAAATTTCAAGTTCCCATGTCCACGTCAAAGGTAGGTTTGCGCGTGGTTGTTGAAGATGATTAATAATTGAATTTTGAGTAAAGAGAGGTTATTAAGGAAATGAGTTTTAATGAATGTTAAATTATAAGTTTAATCCTTCAAATTCTAGTGGATACTTCTAATTTCCTTTGATTTGTTTTGGTATTTTAGTAATTTTTAGAAGTACATTTGCTAAAATAAATAAAAGTTGAGAATATTAAGTTAAAATAAACCGAAGTTCTATGTAAAAGGCTCATACTAGTATTCAAATTAAATAATTTTTATTATGTCTAATGGAATCCTAGATTTGGAATTTTGTGAGCTTAAGACTCAGGTTTGGAGAAGGAGTTCTCCATCATAGGAGGATCTTAAGATTCATCAGTGATAGGAGTTCACTGACTTGAGGAAAGATATCATCATCAGAGGAGTCTCATTCATCGTTTGGAAGCCGAGGTGATCAACACTAATATTTTCAAGCTTAGGGGGAGCCTAAGTACACTTGAGAGGGAGTCTCACATCTAGGGGGAGCCTAAGTGATCAGTGAGTTGAGCTCTATGTGAGTCACTGCAGTGGCCATGTATTACAGATACATTATAACTTGCTTAACTCTTTAATATTAGTAGATTATCATTCCTGAGCACACTGCTTCCCCTCTACCCCCCCCCCCCCCCTCCCTCAGTTATATGTGATTCATCACTGAACTAGGTTACCAACTTCTATGTGTTTTTACTTGTTTACTTGCAGTTAGTATTTTTTACTTTAATATTAGTAGATTATCTTTCCTTTACCTCAGGTGTTTCAATCATGGATGGGATCAAAGAAGGTGGCTCTACCACTTGTCTTGTACTAAATGGAACAAACTTTTATATTGGAAAGCTCAAACGACTGCCTTTTTAAAGTCAATTGACAGCAAATCTTGGAAGGTTGTTGTAACTAGTGATGGAAATCTTGAAGCTAGAATCCCAGTGGTCTGCAGAAGAAGATGAAACTTCGTTGAGGAATTCTCGTGCCTTAAACGCCATATTTAATGGTGTAGACCGCAACATATTCAAACTAAGTAATACTTGTATCTCTGCTAAGGAGTCATGGGATATCTTATCTATTGCTCATGAGGGGACTACTAAAGTCAAGATGTCAAAGTTGCATTATTGACATCAACGTTTGAGAGCCTTAGAATGCATGATGAAGAATCCATTGTTGATACTTGGCTGTTAGACATTGCAAATGAGTCATTTGCTCTTGGGAAAGAAAAAGTCATCTGGAAGGTGCTTAGGTCACTATCTAAAAGATTTGTTATGAAAGTTACTACCATTGAGGAAGCTCAAGGCATAACAAAGTTAAGAGTAGATGAATTATTTGGTTCCATGTTTACGTTTAAGATGTCCTTAAATGAAAAGACCAAGAAGAAGAATGAAGGTACTGCTCTTTAATCCTCAGTTAAAGAGGAGCTTGTTGATCCTGATAGAGAGTTAGATGATTACCTTGCTGAATCTACATTGTTACTTTCAAAACAGCTTAGATGTGTTTTCAAAAGTTTCGGTAAGAGATCTGCCACTTATAACAACTACAAACAATTCAGACCTCATAATAATAAGAAGGAAACTAACAAGTCAAGTAATTTCGTGCCCAAAAATGAAAAGTATATCAAATGCAGAGAGTGTGGCAGTTATAGTCTAGGATAAATGTCCTGGTTTTCTAAAGGAATAGAGTAAAGGTTATGTTTTAACTCTATCTGATGTTGAATCTGAAGACAGTAGTGACTCAGAGGAAGATGTCAAGGCACTATTAGTAACATTTCTTCTGACATCTCTTCATGCTAGATTTCTGAGTATGACATGTACGTAGAAAAGGCTCACGATGCTATAAGTCATAGGTCTACATATCCTTTTTATCCTGCCCTACTTTTCAAATGGAAAGACAATCAGAAAGCCCTTGATGTGTAAAAAGAAAGAATTGAAAATTTGATAGCTAAGAATCACAAGCTTGTGTCTACCATTGCAGAATTGAAGCATGAACTTTCTCAAGTTAAAGCTGAGAAGGAGTCAGTGTGCAACAATGTCAAAATGTTGGACACTAGTACTAAGTCTTTAGAAAAAAATTTGACAAAAGAAAAGATAATTGGTGACAACTCTGGGCTTGGTTTTTCAAAAGAAGGAAGTCAGCATAATAACCAGACTAAAGGGAAGCAAAAGATTGAGTTTGTTAGAACTCTATAAATAGAGTCCCATGGTTTTACAGGTATTTCCTCAAGAAATCCAATTAAGACAACCATACATTCAGACAGAGATGGATTTGTCACTATTGTGACAAAGTGGGACATAAATATCCTTTTTGCTATTAGTTATTGAAAGTTCTTCACAGTCCCACTTATTCCATAAGGGCTCCCCACTTCTTTCATAATTACCGTCAAAGACAGATAAAAATAAAAAGGTGTGGAGAGAGAAGAACATTCAGAACAGATGTAATGTTGTCTTGACCTCCCTCAGATCTTATGTCAAAGAAGATTGGTACTTCGATAGTGGAAGCTCTCATTATATGACTAGTGAAAAAAGCTATTTGTCTTATCTTAAATCTGTCACCTAAAAAAATGTCACTTTTGGTGACAGTGCTTGTGGTAAGATCATTAGGAAGGGAAAACTAAATTACTCGGGTCTTCCACAATTGAATGGTGTAAAGTTGGTTGAAGGGCTTTCGGTCAATCTTATTAGCATAAGTTGAAGGGTTGAATGTGAGTTGTACCAAAGATAAATGTGTTATTATAGATGATGTCAAAGCTCTTGTCATGACAGGTACGTGCTCTTCTAGTATCTATTATTTGTGGAGTTCTAACAATTCTTCACAGTTTGCCATCTCTCTAGGCAAGATGAAGCTAACGTATGGTACAAATGCCTTGGGCATGTGAGCATGAAAACACTATAGAAGGCTCTTAGAAAAAATGTTATACTTGGACTCCCCTTTTTACCTACTTCCACTAGAACTATATGTGACGAATGTCAATCAAGATAACAAACTCATACTCCTCACAAGCAGACATGTTACTTTGGTTCATCTTGCATTTGGAACTTCTTCATATGGATCTTATGGGTCCCATGCAATCAGAGAGTTGGGGAAGCAAATGATATATTTTAGTTATTATTCATGGCTTCTTCAGATACACTTGGGTTCTCTTTACGTGATAAATCAAATATATTTTTTTGCTTTTCAAGCTCTCTGTCTTCAATTACAATGCAAAAATTTTTTTGAATATGATACGAATTTGAAGTAATCATGGTAGAAAGTTTGAGAACTCTCAGTTTATTGGGTTCTGCCAGTCAACTGGAATTCACATGAATTCTCAGCCTTCATCACTCCTTAGCAGAACAAAGTTGTGGAAAGGAAGAACCGAACTCTTTAGGAGATGGCTCGCGCGATGTTGCATGTCAAACATATAACTTTCGAGTTTTGGGCAGAAGTCATGAACACAACTTGTCACATACACAACAGAGTTGTTTTATGACCAGGAACTTCTAGCAAAATTTATGAAATATGGAGAGAGAGAAAATCGACGTTTAAGGCATGCGTTGAGGAAATCATGACAAAAATATGCTAAATTCATATGTAAAATCACATTCTTTGAAAATAATGGATCATGTGATCAATAGACGTTTAAGGCATGCGTTGAGGAAATCATGACAAAAATAGCATTTTTTACTGTCTATGTGCCGAAAATCATTTATGAAATACTTACGAAAATTATTAATAAAAACATGTCACTCACTATCTTAAGCTACTTATCCAAGGGTCTGTAAGTCTCCTATTTGCATCTGCCCTGTCATAAGGATAGGTCCTTTGGTTAGCATCATTAGCTCCCTTTTGAGCTTAACATATAAACTCAACTTCATTGCATACTAGTGATCTCATTGCATCATAACTGAACTCATCACATTGCTTATACTTAGCCAATTTACCTTCTACTTGGCTCTAGATAGGCAACCCTCGCTAACGGGTGCTCAAGAAGTCATGAAGACATGACATTGTGCCTATGCGATGAATGTTCGCTGGCTACGATCCCATAAATCTTTACTAATTTCCTATGCACTTCGTCACATTCTTTTCCTGGTCAATTGCTTGCTTATCCCTCGGATGCAGCTACCTGCTTATTCATCCACAATACCATTCCAAATTTCAACTTCTACATTCATAACTTCTAATCCAGCCATTATTTAACTAAATTTTCTTCAAGAATTTTCTCATAAACATCTTAACTCTTCTTACCTTAGAGTTTGAGCATTAAATTCTTCTGAATAGGCTAGAAATCCCCTTAATCTCTTGAGCTTTCCGAGGACTTCTTCAACTTCTTGTAATAAGTAGGCTCAAGCCCTTTTCAAACGGTTCGAGCTAGTTCGAATTGTTCGAAGGCAGTTCGAGGCTGTTTTCTGCTTATTATTGTAATAAGTGCTTTTAGCTAGCTTAGGATGCCAAAACGGTCAATTTTAGTGTGTTTATTTAATGGTGCATTGTGAATGTATGAAATTAAATAATTTATCTATTGTGTGCATATTGTATACCATGTAGATTTAAAATCCCACCACAGGATAAACATGTAGCATGCATTGCAAGTATATTATAAGTGTTATAATATATAGTATGTATGTGTAGGATTCCATGGCTTTTGATATAAGTTGTTATATTGATGCATGGAATGAATGCTTATATAATTGTTCTATAAAAGCATGTTATAGATGCAATGTATATCTATTATTTTATAAGTTGTTATAAAATTGGATTAGACATTAAAATCTATAACAAAGATAAGTTGCATGCTCATGTAAGTTAAACCACCTATTTTAATAGTTAAAATAGGTCGACTTCTTGTAAAATACGGTTACAAACTCAACCAGTATATAATCCTATCTAAGACTGGGGGGTACTTAAATTGACGGTCACGGTCTACAGAACACCTTATGGCCGAATAATTGAGCGTTGTTAACCGGTTTTATGAGAACACGTGAGCAGTAAGAGGTGTTAAAATTAGTTTATCACCTAGACATCGTAGGTTAAATCCAATTATAAGCGTTATACTTGGATAAAACACATAGAATTAGATTGTTTAATTAGCTGGAATATTCCTAAGTAATGGTTTTGAGCATTAGTATTCCATCTTAACTCTTCTTACCTTAGAGTTTGAACATTAAATTCTTCTAAGTAGGCTAGAAATCCCCTTAATCTCTTGAGCTTGCCGAGGACTTCTTCAACTTCTTGTAATAAGTAGGCTCAAGCCCTTTTCAAGCGGTTTGAGCTAGTTCAAATTGTTCGAAGGCAGTTCGAGGTTGTTTTCTGCTTATTATTGTAATAAGTGTAGCTTTTAGCTAGCTTAGGATGCCAAAACGGTCAATTTTAGTGTGTTTATTTAATGGTGCATTGTGAATGTATGAATTAAATAATTTATCTATTGTGTGCATATTGTATACCATGTAGATTTAAAATCTCACCACAGGATAAGCATGTAGCATGCATTACATGTATATTATAAGTGTTATAATATATAGTATGTATGTGTAGGCTTCCATGGCTTTTGATATAAGTTATTATATTGATGCATGGAGCTTATATAATTGTTCTATAAAAGCATGTTATAGATGCAATGTATATCTATTATTTTATAAGTTGTTATAAAATTGGATTAGACATTAAAATCCATAACAAAGATAAGTTGCATGCTCATGTAAGTTAAACCACCTATTTTAATAGTTAAAATAGGTCGACTTCTTGTAAAATACGATTACAAACTCAACCTATATATAATCCTATCTAAGACTGGGGGGTACTTAAATTGACGGTCACGGTCTACAGAACACCTTATGGTCGAATAATTGAGCGTTGTTAACTGGTTTTATAAGAACACATGAGCAGTGAGAGGTGTTAAAATTGGTTTATCACCTAGACATCGTAGGTTAAATCCAAATATAAGCGTTAGACTTGGATAAACCACATAGAATTAGGTTGTTTAATTAGCTGAAATATTCCTAAGTAATTGTTTACCCATAAACAAGTAGAACACTTTAGGGGGAGTTTAATAGCATATATGATATGTTGTTAAACGCTTCAGTGGGAATTTAATAACGTATATGATATGTTATTAGAACACTTTAGTGGGAGATTAATAACATATGTGATATGTTATTTTTAGCTCTCATGTCCCTAAGAGTTTACATTGACATTCATGCGACACTTCGTGTCACCCTGAAAGTGACTTTCATTCAGAAAGTGTTCGCATGAACCAAGATTAAGGTGAATAGGGGAAATTGTTCACAGTAAAATCAAATACACAAGGTTTTGATTTTAATTCTCACGTCCCTAAAGAGTTCACACTGTGAGATTCATACGACGCTTCGTGTCACCCTGGAAGTGACCACCATTTGGAAAGTATTTGCATGAATCAAGATCAGGGTGAATAAGGGGAGGTTGTTCATTGTAAAATCAAATATATGATATATTGATTTCAACTCTCACGTCCCTAGGAAGTTCACGCCATGAGATTCATATGACGCTTTGTGTCACCCTAGGAGTGACCTCCATTCGGAAAGTGTTTGTATGGGTCAAGATCAGGGTGAATGGGGGAAGTAGTTTATAGTAAGTGGGTGAAGGATATATGTCAACGTGTCCTACGGTCTCTTTCGATGGTTTGGATTGTGAGGTTCTTATGTTGCATCTGCTGGTTAGCTTTACGTGGCCTTTACTAGTCATTTAATGACGGCTATCCCCTCGGAGGGTTGTAACATGGGATTCGGAACAACTCAAACTTCAGAAATGGATATGATTTCTTAAGTCAATTCCCCACGTTGACTCTCCAATTCGGTAGCATCGTTGAGGTCGCTAATCTCTGAGATCTAAAAATGGAGGGTTATACTTACAGAATTACTAAGTTTAGTAAGTTCTTGACTGAAAACGATAGCTAAATGACTATCGAAATATGAGTTATTCTAGAGATAGTATTTAGTCAAGAATGTCTTGCTTTAGTGAAAAAGTATTTGACTACTGATGACATGCAAAAATGCATGTCATCTTAGGCCTTTTACTTAGAATTACGAAGGTTGTTAGACAGAATATGCGTCGATCATGATAGAAATTCACGAGAATATGAGTTTGTGTCGATCTGCATGTTGAAACTCAGCTAACCCGTTACTTTGCGTTAATTATGCGTTCAATGTTCTATTTTTGTAGCTAATGCAGGAAATGAATGTAAATGCGGAAACCGGACCACCGCATAGACGACTGCATGCGGAGAAACACTCAATCGCAAGGGCAAACGCATCAATCAACGCATGGATGTTGTGGTAATCAGTCGTATGCGTCCATCGCATGGGAGTTGCACGCGTCAAGCGAATGCGGTCATCGTATAGAGTTGCAGTATTAAGTGAATGCGGTCATTGATTGATTGCAGCTGCACAACAACACAACTAATGGGATCAACACAAGGTAGGTGGAATGAACGCATCAACACATTTACCTCTAGAAAATCCAAAGATGATGTTGACATTTCACCTACCACACCATTAGTGGCAGAGATTTAGAAAAAGACGAACGTGCTGAATGTCAGACTCAGAGCAGTCGAATTAATGCTGTTGGAAACCCAAGCTCTATAAATAGAGGCCGAAGAGCTGAAATTCAATCATCCGGAGATTATCCCTCAACCGGGGATTTTCCCCGCGATCTAGACAAAATACGTGAGAACACGCTTGAGAGTTCTTCACCTCCTTCATCCATTCCAAGTGACAACCGGAGCCTTTGACCGGAGTTAGATCATGAAAGAGTCAGCTCCTCCGCCCATCCATGGCATCACCGGTAGCCTTGACGCACATCCGCTGGAAGCAAAGCTTTGCTTCCAGCCGGTCATTTCTTTTCCTTTCTTTTTCTATAATGTATTGTATGACATTTGGAATTAAGGGATTAATACAATTGTTTCAATGCATTTCTCTGTTCCTTCGACTCCATCTCCATCTTCTTGCTTAGCATCTTTACTTTTATTGCAACACTTAGTGGGATTTCTCGGGTATTACATAGTTAGTCATGTGGATTAGGGATATGAAGCATGTAGGAACCCACCGAGAGGTGTGCGTTGCGCGAGTGTGTGAGTAACCTTATTTGCTTAGTGTGAAGTTGCTGCAACGTCTGTCTATAGGCTAATGCATTACTTATCTATGAGTAAAGTCAGCAATAATCAACTGCTTAAGAAGGTAAATGGTTGGACGCATTAAACAAGGTTTGCGTTGTTCACTAGGGATAGTAGCAACCTTGTGTCAAGCAAGTTCATGCGATTGTCTTGTAGTATGTATGCTTCATTCGTCTATTAGGGATACTCAGGAGGGTAGTCTAAGGATAGGATCTAGGCTTAGGAAGGTCAGGTCAGAATCTAGGCTCGAGAGAGTCAGATTAGAACACATAATACAAGAGATAAGTATTTAGGAATGAACACTATTTGTTATTAACGCATCGGATACATCCTAGAGATAGGATACGATTGTGTGCGGTCACCGTAGCGTTGTGTGCATTTTGCATCATCGAATAGGAAAAGAGTAGAGACTTAGAATAAGCTCTATGGACACTTTTGCATTCAACACATGCGTCCGAGACTTAGGTGCACCGCATTTCCATTGGAAAATGACTTGTCGTGCATGAGTGTAGCATGAGCGCATTGGCTTGCGTTGACTAGCATTTCCCTCGCAGTCACTTAAGGGTTGCAATGAAAACACCTCCATATTTTATCTATTTCTCATACATTTATTTCATGTCAAGGTTTGTCGCATCTCTACCTTTCATGCATATTCTCATTGCATTGTCTGTTGATAGGAGTAGGAGTAGGATTAACGTAGCAATATCCCCTCCATTCTTTTATTCAACCGCCGCATGCACATCACTGTATACATATAGTTATAAGTCTCTGTGTTCGACCTCGGATTATCCGAGAAACTTGCGTTGGAATTATACTTGGTTCAAGCACAAGAAAACTTGTGGCAGGATGCATGGTCATCGCATACATTCGATTAACGCATTTTTTATTCCAACGCATGACCATCGATGCATGACTATCAATGCATATCTTAGGAACATGCATCGCATACCACATCCAAGGGAAGTTGGTTGTCGAGTAAAATTAACTTCCAATTTCCCGTCACCAACTACTCCTCGGTAGCACTTATTCTAACTCACTATAGTATCGTTACAAATAAAATAATGAAATTTGGGTACATTATTAATTTGCTAAAATTTGATTGGGTTTAAAAGCAATTCATAAATTATAATTTGTTTATATTTCAGCATGTTGAATTCTTCAAATTTAGTCGCTTCTGACACTTTTAACGGTAAATCAACATGGAAATCGAATATACTAGCAGTTGATGATTTAGACTATGTTTTAATAGAGGAATGTCCTCTATCTCCCAATTCTGCTACTTTCCCGAAAGCACAACAAAGTAAATATGATTTACTTGTCATTGAGACGTGCTTGGTTGAAAATGATAAGTTAATCTGGATAATGGATTCAGGAGCCGCTAATCATATCTGTACTTTTGTTCAGTTTCTATTTCCTGGAGACAACTTATAGAAGGCGAAACAACCTTTAAAGAGGGACCGGAGAGGTTGTTTCGACTAAAGCAGTGGGAGATATAAAGTTATTTATTGGAGATAGACATATTTTACTTGAAAATGTTTATTACATTCCTTTTATGAAAAGGAATTTAATTTCTATCTCATGTTTGCTAGAACAAAATTACAAAATTTCTTTTGAATACAATGAAATGTTTATTATCTCAAAAGGTAATATAGTTTGTTCTGCAAATCTAGAGAATAACTTATACATGTTAAAACCGACTGAGGTAAAAGTAGTTTTAAATAAAGCGATGTTTAAAACAACTGAAACTCATTATAAGAAAAGAAAATTTTCTCCAAATGCCTATCTTTGATACCTAAGACTAGGTCACATTAATCTCAATAGGATTAGGAGATTGCTTAAGAGTGGACTTCTAAACCAGTTAGAAGATAGCTCTTTACCACCATCTGAATCTTGTGTTGAGGGTAAGATGACCAAAAGATCTTTTACTGGAAAAGGTCTTAGAGCCAAAGAACCCTTAGAGCTGGTACATTCAAACCTTTGTGATCCGATGGATGTTTAAGCGAGAAAATGGTATGAATATTTCATCAGCTTCATCGATGATTATTCAAGGTATGGCTACATTTACCAAATACATTAAAAGTCCGATATACTTGAAAAGTTCAAGGACTAAAAAGCAGAGGTTGAGAATCCATTAGGTAAAAGGATTAAAACACTTCGATCAGATCGAGGTGGTGAGTACATGGACTTAAAATTCTAGGACTATTTGATAAAACACGAAATTCAATCACAACTCATAGCACTTGGCACACCTCAACAAAATGGTGTTGTAGAAAGGAGAAATAGAACCCTATTAGACATGGTTCGTTCTATGATGAGTTATGCTCAGTTTCCAAGTTCCTTTAGGGCTACGCAGTAGAGACTACGGTGTATATGTTGAACATGGTTCCCTCGAAAAGTGTTTCAGAAACACTTTACAAGTTATAGAGAAGACGTAAAGGTAGTTTACATCACTTCAGGATTTGGGGATGCCCAGCACATGTATTGGTGCGAAATCCAAAGAAATGGGAATGTCGTTCAAAGGTATGCTAAATTCATATGTAAAATCACATTCTTTGAAAATAATGGATCATGGATCAATAGACGTTTAAGGCATGCATTGAGAAAATCATGACAAAAATAGCATGTTTGACTGGCTATATGCCGAAAATCATTTATGAAATACTCATAGAAATTATTAATAAAAACATGTCACTCACCGTCTTAAACTACTTATCCAAGGATCTGTAAGCCTTTCCTATTCGCATCTACCCTATCATAAGGAAAGGTCCCTTGGTTAGTATCATTAGCTCCCTTTTGAGCTTAACATATAAACTTAACTTCATCGCATACTAATGATCTCATTGCATCATAACTGAACTTATCACATTGCTTATACTTAGCTAATTTACCTTCTACTTGGCTCTAGATAGGCAACCCTTGCTACCGAGTGCTCGAGAAGTCATAAAGACACGCCTTTATGCCTATGCGATGAATGTTTGTTGCCTACGATCACATAAATCTTTACTAATTTCCTATGCACTTCGTCGCATTCTTTTCTTGGTCAATCGCTTGCATATCCCTTGGATGTAGCTACCTGTTTATTCATCCACAATACCATTCCAAATTTCAACTTCTACATTCATAAATTCTAATCCAACCATTATTTAACTAAATTTTCTTCAATAATTTGCTCATAAACATCTTAACTCTTCTTACCTTAGAGTTTGAGCATTAAATTCTTCTGAATAGGCTAGAAATCCCTTTAATCTCTTAAGCTTGTCGAGAACTTCTTCAACTTCTTATGAGCTTTCAGATGCAACCACACTTCTGCTTAGGTGTAAGAAAATTTTAGCAAAATAGGTTTCTTCTTTGCAAGGCTATTTATACTTGAGCTTGCATGTAAACTTGTCTTAATTATATACTATCTGGCATGCTAATCCTCCATTAGCATTTCTAAGGCTGTCACTTAGCCAACTTACTATGACTAGGCTGAACTCTTAAGCTTAACTTTATAGCATAGGGCTTGCGGTCATTTACCCCTTCCCTGTTCATCACATAATCTAGCCATCATCGCATTATCTTACCTTAAGCACTCCTGGTAAGACTTACATAAATAGTCATCCCTCATTAACTTTCTTAACTTACTTCATCACATCACATGAGTGACATCATCATTGCATCAGTCCACGACTGTCTCGTTCACCAACTAAGCCTTTCGACCGATACTTACTTCGCGACCCTCCTAACACACTGCCTTAGCATCCTCTTGGACTGCTTGCTTAGACAATTGGGCCACTTGCACAATGCCTACATTGATCTTCACCAATCTCATATAAGATTGGTCGCATACTTCTCATATACTAGCCTCGGCCATTCTTTATTACTCGAGAGCCAACTTACTTCTTCCATGGCCTTTTGTATACAACATGGCTATACTTATCCATAACGCCCCCTCCTTGGACTTCTGGCCATATAGCTTAACATGTCTGGGCGCATAGCTTGGCACCACTTCGTCACATCGAACTTCTTGTTTCCTTCTAAGTGTCAATTCTTCTCTATACTACCCGAGAGCGCATCATCTCATACTTAAATTATTTTTCTGCCCTCCTAACACTTAGAATATCTTTCCTCATTTAACCTTTACATACATACACATTAAGCTTTTCATCCATTTCAACTAATTCAATAATCATACACACATACTTACAAAAACATAAATTCATAATTAAGAGGACTTAAACATAATTAACTAGTAAAACAAGGTTAGGGGTTTACATGCACTGTACTTAAGTCGATTAATGTTCTAATTGATGATGGTGTTGGATCTTTCAGTTCTACTTCTGCAGAGGAAGAATATTCTTGCACTACTCCTCTTGTCAATACAAATGTCCCTAACATCTTGTCTAACATGTCATCTAACATGAATTCGAAAATCCATGTGGAGGACAACCTAATGTTTCTAAGCAGACGGAGGGTAGTAACAAGAAACCCTCTAGTAAAAGTCGTAAAAATCATTCCTTTAGTAACATAATTGGTAATCTTGAAGAATGGGTGACAATAAGAATAAGAGATAAAGTCAACTATCTTGAGATGATCAGTAATATTTGTTTCACTTCTCCTGTTGAACCAAGAAGTGTCAAAGAAGCTCTTGAAGATGAATGTTGGGTCAATGCAATGCAAGGAGAGCTTAGGCAATTTGTGAGGAACTATGTCTGGGCTCTTGTTCTCATACCAAAATCTGTGAATATAATTGGGACAAAGTGAATTAACAAGACAAATGAGAATGACAATGTCACTAGAAATTATGTCAGATCAGTAGCTCAGGGGTACACTCAAATATAAGGCATGGATTTTGATTAAACATCCGCTCCTTGCAAGACTTGAAGCTATTAGACTCTTTCATGGTATTTCTTGCCTTTAGAAATTCAAACTATATCAAATGGATGTAAAGAGTGCTTCCTGAATGGATATCTAAAGAAGGAAATCTACATTGCTCAACCCAAAGGATTTTTGGATCTTACTCATCCTCGTCATATGTATAAACTCAGCAATGCTCTTTATGGCCTCAAATAGGAACCAGGAGCCTAGTATGAATGATTAACCCAGTTCTTTGTCAACAACGAGCAGCCAATGAGGAGTTGATAAGAATCTCTTTGTAAAAAAATCCCATGAGAATTTTGTGATTGTTCAAATTTATGTTGATGACATTTTTTTTAGAGGGATGTCACATGAGATGGTTGAGCTCTCTTATAAATGCAGGAAGAACTCGAGATGAGCATGGTAGAAGAACTGTCCTACTTTCTGGGATTCCAAATAAAGCAACTAAATGAAGGAATCTTTATCTCTCAAAGCAAATATGGCAATAGTATAATGAAAAAGTTTGGCTTAGAAAGTGCAAGTGTCAAAAGAACTCGAGTTCTAACTCGTGTGAAAATGTCAAAAGAATCAGGTGGAACTTAAGTAGATGAAAGCCTATACAGAAGCATCATTGGGAACTTGCTATATTTAACAGCCAACAAGCTAGACATTGCTTTTGTTGTAAGTGTGTGTGCCAGATATCAATCTTGTCCTAAAAACAGTCATTTGCTCAGTGCAAAAAGGATAATCAAGTGTATAAATGACACAGGTGAATATGGTTTACTGTATATGTTTGACACAAGTACTCATTAGTTGGCTATTGCGATGCTAATGTTGGGTTGTATGTCCTAAAACTCGTTGTTCAGACTTGGGAATTAATGTTGTTACTCAACCCCAAAATTGAACAAAAATTATTTATTTTCACCGATCTAAAACTTATACCACAAACATAGCAAAGCAGTAAGATCGGGGTCGAATCCAAGGGAGACTGTTGAATCAATCTAGGACAATTTATGAATTCCAAAAAGAAAATTTAATTGTTTTGGTTTTGATGAGGGAAATTAAACAAAAAGAAACAAGAGCAAGTGCAGAAAAAAAAGATTTTGAATCAAATTAAGGAAAAATCTTGGGATTAGTTTGTATGCTTTTTTATTTTCTATCCTTAGGTACTGTTATTTTTTCCAATTATGTAAACCTCTCAACCTATTAGAAATTCTAATAGCCCAATTAGCCAATTTTTTATGAAAATCTAAGTCAACCCTAATTCAGTTAAAAACTTTTTCTTCTTAGCGAGCCCAAGTTAAAACTGAAAAGCATTAAGAAAGGGTTCAATTGTCAAGACATTCAACAAGCTGAAAAGTCATATCTTGTTGCATGATTTATTTGGGAAGGATTATATTAGGACCAACATGAACTTGGCCAGAAAAATCTAGACCTCAACCATGTGATCCTAATATTTGCAACTTAATTGATCAACAATGCATAAGCTAGAAAGATTTTGCAAACATGAAATTCAACAAATCAATTTGTAGGAAAAATTTATTGAATTCAATTAAAAATAAAACAAATCCCCTAAAGGGTTCACAACGATTGAATAAAATAAACTAGTTGGCCTTCAAGAATTAAGACATACAAACTATCCCAAGAAAATAATTAAGCCTCTAAAAGGCATATTCAGACTACAACGATCAAAAAGGAAGAATCGAGGCTAACTATACCAATAATTGCTCAACAATTTAACTCAATCACTCAAAAACTGGACAAAAACTCTCTTTATTCGGGCTTATTCTCGAATGAGTGATGGCTGCTTTCAAATTTAACTCTGAGGGTCCTATTTATAATATCCCCGCAGCATCGCAACACTTGGTTACACCGTGTGCGCCCTTGATTCTCCGTTAATGTTCACAGCGTTGTGATGCTCTAGGGGAGCGTTTCGATGTTATGCTTCTGACTTCCAGCGTCAAGCTTCAGCATTAGGGAGTGTTGCAATGGTGGCGATGACTCAACTCCGCAGCGTAGCGTTGCAACGATGCCCTGTTCCTAAAGCTACTACCTTTCGGCGTCGAATAAGCGTTGGACTTAGGCTTGAGATGAGCGTTGTGACGCTGGCACAGGGAAAAATCGTCCTTTTTCAACTCAACTCGATTTAATGCGTTTAGACTCTAGTTTTTCCGCTCTTTTGGCTTGATTCTTTGTCTTTTCCACGTGTCGACTCCATAGGGTTAATTCTTCTACAAAATAAGATAATAAATCCAAGAATTACCCAAATATAGAAAGTTAAGACATAAATTTAGCTCTTTTTAAGAGCTAACACTCGCCGTTTGTAATGTTAAACATATTCTATTATCAATAAAGATGTTATTGAAGTTTATTTAATAAAACTGTTATTGAATATGTAAATTGCACTTGTAGAGTCTAAATCCAATAAACTAAAGATCATGGCTATTATTTGAATATATGAACTTTATGTGGAGACATAAGAGTGGGTCAAGTTCAGTAAATAGCCAAAATAATCTGTAGCATACAAATAAGGTTGGGTACCTTATTTTGGTAACACTATCAGATATGGCCTACTCTGTAGTTCAATTTGTTGTAAAGTGCTACAAACGAAGTGATCCTGATTCATTCATGTATTGACATGAGGAGTGGGGGTGTCCTATGCAATAAATTTGTATAAGATCAGACTAAGAATTAAGTCACTCTTACTTTATAATGTTATTTACTGTTTAAGAATGACTATTTCAAAGTGATGACCTACGTAACTTAACTTTAATCTTGAGCTAACTATGCACTTCTATTTATTCGAGATTATCCTTAGATTTTCATGGGTGAGGGTTGGCTCAACAGCATCGGCTCAATAAGCCTCCCATTTCAGGGATAAGACCGGGTAGATAGCTGAGGACATAGGGTGCAAGACAAAATTCACTCGTACCCACTTTTAGGGATAATAGAGAGGTTATTCACTTAAGTGCTAACTTCGGATCTTGAACAACGAGCCACATCCTATCATTGGTCCGAGAGGGACTCGATTTAGTGATTGAATCATAAACCAATTGTTCATTAGAGGATTAGTTGGACTTAAGAAGCTAGATGTAATCTCGCGGGTAAAACAACTTTTGACCCAGCCGTTATACGAACAACCTGTGAAGGGTTAACTTACTAACCATGGTTATATCAAGTGGACATAATATATCTATACTGAGGGGAGTGCAACTATTGGGCTTTAGTAAAGTGACCTCATAGTTAACTAATGGTGGTTAATTAGGTTAAAAAGTTTAGCCCGTTAAACACGAATCGTTGGAGCCCATGATCTGTGTTGGGAATGGTGTCCTAAATCTCCTTATAATCTTGTAGTTTGTAAACTTTGTATAAACATATTGTTGTAAATAAAATAAGTGTTATTTTATAAGCATATACTCAATCCAATAAACTAAGATCCGAGGTTATTTCATATAATTTAAACAAGTATGTAGAGACATACAAGTGAATCTCGTTTAAATAATAATCTAAATGGTCTGTAGTAGATGGATAAGACTGAATACGTTATCCTGGTGACACTACGGATGTGGCTCACTTTGTAGGTGTTACAAGTGTTGTAAAGTGCTACAAATGATCTGATCCTGATCATTCATGTAGAGACATACGAGCAGGGGTATCCTATACAAAGAGTTTTTATAAGACCGGACCACAAAATGATTAGTCTCTTTATATAACGCCATTAATAATAGAGACTTACATTTCACTAGGATGACCATTGGTGACATGGCTTGAATCCTGATTGAGTTGTGAACTCTTGCTCATGAAGGCGGTCCTTTGATTTGTATGGGTGAGAGTGGCCAGATTGCTAACTCCACAAGCCTACTATTTTGGAGATTCGTCTAACTAGGGAGCTGGGAACATAGCTACACAAGATGGGATTCACTCTTTCCCCGATATAGAAGCAAGTAGATAAATTGCTCCTTTAAGGGTTGATTCCAGGTCTTGAACATAGTGGTTGCACCCTCTCCTGACCAGAAAGAGACTTGGTCATAGTGAGACTATGTCTTATTGTTCATTAAGGGATCAGTGGTATTTAAGGAGTTAGATGTAAGGGCAAAACGGTATTTTGGCTCAGTTGTACTTACGAGCAATTTGTGAAGGATCATCGCACTGTTGATTGGTTATATCCAATGGACATAGAATTTTATCTATAGTGCGAAGAGTGCAGCTGTCGGTATTTAGTAGAGTGACCGACAGTTAATGGATGCTGGGTAATTTAATTAAAGACTTTAATTAATTATCCGAGTATTGTTTGAGTTCAATCTCCAAGTCCATAAGGTCCCATTTGTAGCTCAACAGGGATTTAATTTTTAGATTAAATTGAAGTGTTCAATTTAATTTAGGGAATTAATTATAATGTATTTGATACATTATAATTTAGAGGAATTGATTCAAATACCAATTACAATTAAATATAAATATGAGTTATATTTAGAGGAATTAAATATTTGGATATGATTCAAATATCAATTATATGGATGAGATTCATATAAGTGAATTTAATATAAATGTGATTTATATTAAATGCCACGTTGATTGAGAGAAAATAAAATATATAGCTTAAGTTATATTTGATGCAATATAAAACTATAGGTTATATGTTAGATTTGATATAACATATAGTGTATATATATAATAAAGTAATAATTATTTTTATATATATATATATATATATTATTTTATTAATTTAACTCCTTCCCTCATTCTATCAAGTTAACTTACGTGAGATTCAAGAAGTTGCATAATCATCTTCTTCCTTAATTCTCTCAGAAAAGAAGAAGTGTTCTCTCTAAGGAAAAACTCAGAGAAGAAAAGTTCTTCTCTTCCCTCTCCTTCTCTCCATCTTCTTTCCCTCTTCCAAGGATTCAAACAAAGCCCACAACTCTTGCTTGAATCCTCTATCCTAAGAGAATACAGAGGGTTCTTGAGTGGTGGTGTCTATTCTTGAAGAAGGAGATCCGCATGGAAGGTGTTCCGTTCGTGACTTGTACGAGGGAGTTCTTGAAGAAAGGGTTCTTCAAAGGTAAGAGTTTCTAAAACCCTATGTGATTGTTTTAAAGTATGCTGTAATTTTAAGTAAATGCATATCTTGTTGTTGTTTTACTGTAAAACTTTATATTTAATAAAAAAAGGAATTTAGGACGATCTTTGCTTCCACTCAAAGGATCTTTTCCGAAAATTTCCTTTAATCTTTAGGTCCATAAGGTTCCCCTACTAGCTCATGTCGGACAAAACCATAGAACAGTGTGACGAACGAATTTGAAGTGTTCAAATTCAATTTTTTGGAGCAAATCGTTAAATATATACGATATATTTAACCTAATGTTTAATTGTAAATTAAACAGAAAGAGAGAGAAAATAAGAGATATTTAAATAAGATTTAAATATCAAGATTATGAATAGAAATTCATATAAATAGGGATTAGTGTTGAATTTAATATTAAATTAAATTATTTATTTATTTATTTATTTATTTTTAATTTTAATTTGAAAATTGATTATTAGAATTAATTTTTAAAATTAAATGGATTTGGTCAAAATTGCATTAAAAGTCAAATTGTTGACTAGGTAAAAAAAATGCAATGGAAGTCAAATTGTTGATATTTTATTTTTTGAAAATCAAAAAGTCAAATTTGTTTAAAAGATTTTACTTTGAGAGTCAAACTTTGACCAAGTTAGTGGAAAGATCCAACATTTGTGAGTGGGAAATGCCAACTTTTGCTTGGCTTAGTGTTGTTTTCATTTAAAGACACTTGTCCCACTAAATCCCATTTTTTGAGTTAGTGGATTTTTTAGTGTCAAATTCTCATCAAACTCAAAGTTGCATGTTTGCATGTAATGGTCTTTAAAAGGAGTGTTTAATGCTTTTGAAGACCTCTTGGCCATAGTGGGTTAAGATGAGATTTTTTTTTTCTCAAAGCTTTAGCTTTTTTCTCTCCAAATTAGTCACTCATCGGATTCCACTATCCTGTTCTAATGCTGGAGAATAGTCGGGAAGACTCTCATGGTGGTCTACAAACCATTCTGAGGAGATTGGAGTTGATTTGGAGAAGATTCAAAGACCACAAATGTTGTATTCTTTTCCCCTTTTACTTGTTTGATTCCATACATGCTTATCTTTATAATTAATCTAATTATAGTACTTTAGATTTGTTTTTCTTCCACTGCGCATGTGTTTGTTCCATCAGCTAATTGGGCAGGCAACTAAGAGGATAGAAAGAGCAATTTTGGAGGTTGTTTCTTCTTGGGCAGCAACTTGATTTCGTGGTTCAAAAGAAATAAAATTGTTTCCCTGTCAACGGCTGAAGCTGAATACATTGCAGCCAGAAGTAGTTGTACTCAATTGATCTGGATGAAGCAAATGTTACTGGAGTATGATGTCCCACAAGATGTCATGACTTTTTACTGTGACAACATAAGTGCGATTAATATAGCCAAAAATCCAGTTTAATTCCACCATACCAAACATATTGACTCTTGGGGTCAATGCCCTAAATCTCATTGGGTTCTATAATCGGTAAATATTATTGAACAAACTCATTGTTTATTTAATAAAATATATGATATTTTATTTAAACTCATTGTCTATCTAATAAAATATATGATATTTTAGTTGCATTAACCACAAACCAATAAACTAACATCCAAGGTTATTTTGTAACTTAAACATGTATGTAGAGACATACGGGTGATCATGTATAAGTGATAACCTAAATGGTTTGTAGTAGATGGATAAGGTTGGGTACCCTATCCTGGTGACGCTACGAGTATGGCCCGCTTTGTAGGTGTTACGATTATTGTAAAGTGCTACAAATGATTTGATCCCGATCATTCATGTATAGATATGTGAGCGGGGATATTCTATACAAAGGAGTTTGTATAAGACCGGACCACGAAATGTTTAGTCTCATTATAACATCGTTCATAATGAGACTTACATTTCACCAAGATGATCATAGATAACATGACCTGAATCCTGACTGAGTTGTGAACTTCTGCCTATGATGGCGATCCTTTAATTTGTATGGGTGAGAGTGGCCAGATCACTAATAGCTTGTAGAAATACAAGCTATTGTAGTCTTTTACTTAGAATTATGAGGGTTAATGAGCAGAATATGCGTTGATAATACTAAGAATTCATGTGTAAAAGCGAGCTTGCGTCGACCAGCACTGAAAATCCTCGCTAACCCTATATCATGCATTATTCTGCGTCAAAATGTCTATTTTTGTAGCTATTGCAGGAATTGATCACATGCGTTGATCCCTGACCATCGCAAAGTTGATCGCATGCGTTAATCTTTATGAAGACTAGTTTGTCGCATGGAATGCTGCAGCTACATGAGTGATAACTGTGATAGAAGGTTGATCGCAAGGTGGGTGGAATATGTTGATAATTTAGAAGAAACAATCATGAACGCATTCCTTGGGAGTATAAAAAAGATAAGATGATGCTGACATTTCACCTACTGCGTTAGAAGTGAAAGTGATTGAGAGCGGGACTACCAATGTTGTCGGCATTTTAGCTCTATAAATAGAGCCTTAGAGCCCAACTTCAAGCCATCCGAGTCTCTGCCTTAGGCATATTCTTTTGATCACAAATGAGATTGTGAGCAAGACATTCTTTGAGAGTTCTTCACTTCCACAACCCTTTCCGAGTGACGACCAGAGTTTCATCAGATATAGAGCTCGAGAGAGACTTCTCCACCACTCATCCATGGCATCACCAGCAGCCTTGACGTTTCTGATAGAAGCAAGAGATTGCCTACATCTAGCTTTCAACCTATCCTCTTATCTCTGCATTGTATTACATTTTGGCTTAAGACATTAATATATTTTGTAATCAATGCATCTCTTTAGTTTCTTCAGCACCATCTCATCATCTTCTTCTTCTTTCATTTACGTTCATCGTTTAGTTAAGTGTTGATTGCAAGAGTTATCGTATACTCAATCATGTGGTATAGAAATATGATGCATGCAGTAAACCATCGAGAGGTGTGCGTTGCGTGAGTATAACGAGCAAATCCTCTTTGCTTAGTGCGAGGCTATTGCAATGCTTGTCTATGAGCTGAGTAGCTATAGCTAACTACCCGAGAGGGTAACTCACTAAGCAAAGTAAGCAGTGTTCCTAGAGATAGGAATAATCTTATGCTCAATGAAACCATACGTTACAGAGATATAAACATGTGGCTAACCACCGAGAAGTGTGCGATGCGTTAGTGTGACAAGCTAGGATTACTCTTGCGACCAAGCATAATGATGTGGTAAATTTATTCCCTCCATAATTCTATTTCTTCATGTACCTTATTATACATTAACAGTTGTCGCATCTCTACCAACTCTCATAGACACACTTCCATTGCTCAATCTATTTAGTTAGGAGTAGGAGTAGCGCATAGTCCATTAACTTCTTTTTTTTTTTTTTACTTTTATTCACCACCTCAAATGCATTACTTTACAAACATCATTTAGTTACAAGCCCCTGTGTTCGACCTCAGATCATCCTTCTCGTTATACTTGGCGAGAAAGCAAGAAAACTTGTAACAGGAATACATGGTCATCGCATACACGATTAACGCATATTGCATACCCTTCAGTTCAATGCATGACCATCAACGCATAGAAATCAACGCATATCAAAAAAAGATTACATTTTCTTCTCATCAATTGTCGACTCAACAAGCCTACCATTTTGGGGATTTGTTTAATTGGGGAGCTGTGAACACAGTTACACAAGAAGAAATTCACTTCTTTCCCGAGGTCAGGGTAAGTAGATAAATTGCTCCCTTAAGCACTGATTCTGGGACTTGAACAATGTGACGTCACACCTTCTCCTGGCTCGAGAAGGTTTAGTCATTGTTGGACTATGATCTATTGTTCATTAGAGGGATCAGTAGTACTTAAGAAGTTAGATGTAACTACAGGGGGAAAATGGTAACTTTGGCCTAATTATACTTACAAGCAATTTGTGAAGAGTCATCGTACTGTTGATTGGTTATATCCAATGAATATATATCTGTAGTGTGAAGAGGTGCAACTGTCGATCTTTAGTGAGTGTCCGACAGTTAACGGATGATGAATAATTTAATTAAAGAATTTAATTAATTATTCATGTACCATTGGAGCTTCAAGCTATAGATCCATGAGGTCCCCATGGTAGCTAAATATGATTAATTGAGAATAAGTTTTTGGATTAATTTGAATTTTTCAAATTAGTAGAGGGATTTAATTATATATGATATAATTAAGTTTTTTTAATTATATTTGATATAATTATTATAATATATTTGATACATTATAGCTTAATGAGATGAAATAAATATTTGAATAAGATTCAAATATAGACTATATGAATTGGTAGTTGTTAAATTTAATATAAATGTCATATTAGAGAGAAAAGAAACTATAGATTATATTGTATATGATACAATATTAAAATTATAGGTTATATGTTATATTTGATATAACATATAATTTAGGAAAAATCTTATAAATAAAAAAATTCCTAAAATATTTACATTTTATAACAACAAGTTCTAAAAGTGCTTGTGCTTTTGGAACTTTTTGCTATAAAGTGTAAATATTTTTAAATATTTTTTATATTTAAAAAGACCCCTATAATTATATATATATATATATATATATATATATATATATATATAATATGATAAGTTAGTTATCATATTTATATTTATATTAAATATTATTTTTTAAAAATAAGGAAGAGTGTCTCTCTTTTCTCTCCACCCACGTGAGTGAGTGGTTGATATATTTGGCATGTTGAAAAAGAGATTTTTTTTTCTTCTTCATTATTGTGATTGGAAAACAATAGAAGAGTTCAGTGTGTGGTTTTGAGTTGTTGGTGAACAATTTCAAACCTTCCTCTTTACTACTAAAATTTTCCCAATCCAAAATAGCCAGAGCCAACCACTCATGGGCTCTCTATCTGAGAATACCAAGGAAGCCTTTGTGGTAGTGTTCGTGATCGAAGTTTTCTTGAAGAAAGTCTTCAAGATGTTCGTGTGTTGTTCGAGGGATTCTTGAAGAAAGGTCTTCAAAGGTAATGTTTCTAAAAACCTTTTTTATAGCATGTTGTAATTTATATAAATGCATATTTTGTTCTTTATTTACTGTAAATTTTACATTCAATGAAAAATGGACTTGGGTCGATCTTGCTTCTGCTCAAGGATCTCTTCAGTATGAGTTCCTCCATTGACATGATACACCACTTTATTCCTAACCTTGTGGAAAGTAAGCAAATCAAGTTAAAGCATATCAACACTAAAAATCAATTAGCAGACATTTTTACAAGGCATTAGATGTTGATCGTTTTGAGGCCCTGAGAGTAGCTTTGGGTCTTTGTGTCTTGAAGGCATAACAATTAAATTCGTGGACCGTTTAATTGAGGATTTTGGCCCATCAAGCATGAAAGCCCATGAAGTTATTGTTACAAATAACTACCTTAATGATAGTTGTAGGGAGTTCAGGGAAGTTTAACAGTGTTTTATTTTCAAATTACTTTTTGAATTTGAATTGTTGGAAGTCTAAGCGTGGCAAGACTCCCTGATATCTCATGGGTTTGTCCTTCTCTCAACTGTCTCTTTACAAAATTTGTGTGCTTGCTTGTCATACTAAGCCTCCTCTAATGGTGAGTACTCGTCAAAGGACTCACACTTCTGACTAAAAAATGATAAGATACAAAGAGAAGGCCACGAAAGTTGCATGTGCCTAAGGATGTCCCTCCCGCTTCAATCAACAAATATGGAGTTCATGTGCTTGGACTTCCCTCTCAACAAAATGAAATCAAAGTTCTTCCTCCCTCGGCAAAGTGGAGACGTTTTAGGGTAGGATTGATTTACGAATCAAAAAGAAAAGAAAAGGTGAGCTCCTCTGTCTTGACATTGTCTGACCTGATTGGACCTGAGAAAGAAATCCGTCCAAATATTGAAAAATATACTTTAAGTGATTCTTTTGATCACATGCATGATTTTATATCCATGCCTAGAAACCCTAATAAGATTGTCGAACCACCAATCAAAGATCAAGTAAGAGCTAGGGTTCTCGAGATTAGATTAATTTATAATAAAAATCTTGCATCTTGTTCTAGCACTGTTGAATCTACTGCTCGTGCTTCTTATATTATTTTGGGAAAAAAATGTTATTATTCCTTGTAGTTATGAGTTTAATCATTTGTTTGTACCTTTTGAGTGTACTATTGAGACTATTGCTGAGTTAGTTGAAACTGAAAGGGTGAATGTCTTTGAAGAAAATATTTTAAGGACTGATGTTGAAAATATTTCTTATGCTTTTTCTTGATGTTATTGATTCGGTAAATGCTCCTGCGATTCTGGTTGTGACTAATATTGGGCCTAGTGAAGAGGCTCAAACTGTTGAAGAGAATGTCAAGACTCTGACTGAGTCTTCCTCTTTACCGAATCAAAGACTTGTTTCTGATGATTTGTTGACTACTGAAATTCCTGAGAATGTGAAACATGCTGCTTTATTTGATGATGCTACTGACTCCAATGATTAAAGTCATGTGAATTCTCCCCATTCTGTTCATTCTGATGACAAAGACGATGAAGACAATATGACTATCGCAGAGATTCGATCAAGAAAAATTGTACTTGATGTTGGTGTTTTTTATGTTGTTAATGTGAATGTTGATGCCTCCTCTAAGACATCTGGGAATGAATCTAGAAAATTCGCTTTTGAGGAAGCTTTAGACTAGGGTTTCAAGAGCAGTTTGGACAATGATGATACTGGTTCTGCTCATGTCACTAGGGTTTCCACTTAGGCGAAAAGAAAACAGCCAGCTACTTCCAACATTCCCTCTGTGTCTTTAAATGGTGTTTCTTTCCACTCTGAGGAGGATGCCAACCTATGGAAGTATGTTATTAAATGCAAAATTGTGGATGAGAAAGCATTGTCGAAGTATGTTATTAAATGCAAAATTGTGGATGAGAAAGCATTATCTAACCGTACTCAATAATGTGTTGAGCTTATGAAGTTGATTCATGCTGCTGGACTTGAACGGACTGTTTTGAACTTGGGACCCTACTATCCCCAGCTTGTTCGTGAGTTTATTGTGAATCTTTCTTTTGGATTTTCATATTCAGCCAGGCTAGATTACTAGAGGGTGCATATTAGGCGTCATCCATTTGTTTTCTCTACTGCTTTGATCAATCAATTTCTGCATTGAAATGTGCCTTGAGAATGTGAAGGAACAATGTCCTTTCCTTAGAGATTTAGTGTCTCAACTGACTAGAGGAGCCCGTTCCACATGGCTACGAAGGGGTCAATTGCCTACAGTTGTTTTGAGTGTTAAATATGCCCTTCTGCATGGGATTGGCATTTATAATTAATGTCCCTCCTTTCACAAATTGGGCTTATCCATTTCTCTTGTGACCTTGTTATATCAGATAGGGACTCAAGCTCAGTTTAATTATAGTGTATTTGTGCTGAACCAGATTAAAACCCACATTGGAACCACAGCTCTTAAATTGCCTATTTGTTTTCCTCGTCTTATATGCGGTATTTTGTTGTCTTAGAAGCCTGATTTTCTCTCCCCTACAGAATCTTTTGGGCCTACTCTAAGTCTTTTCTCCATCAACCCAAAGTTTCTATAGGGAAGATTTGAACACTACCACCACAACTCATCATTTTCATGTTCCAAGCAAAGCTTTAATTGAGTTTCTTTTGGTAACCGTATCACTCACTTGTTATCAAATGAATCTCGTGACCTTGAGTCCGTGATGAACAGACTTCAGGAAAGAAAGACTGAGGTTGATGAGGTTCTACAGATTATGCAGTATGTTTTGTCCAAGGATGGAGGAGCTTTTTCTTCTCAACCGAATAGTTGATTTTTTTTTTTTTTTTACAACCAGAAAAGAGGAGTATTTGGTTGTGGTTGTTGTATTTGGCTTTTCTTATGGATTTTTTGTTTGATATTTTGTTAAATATGATCTTGTGTTTGGATTGTTGTTGCTCTAGACTTATGGTTATGTTTTGATTTGCTTTGGAAGCCTTAGCTGCTTGGGCTTGTTTTATGTTGTTACTAATGATGCTATACTTTTTATCAAGCCTTTATTTCAAACATCTTTTTTTCTTTATGAACAGTTGTTGTTGGGATTGGTGTCCTAATTTTCCCGGAGTCTCGTAGTTTGTAAACAGTTTTGCACACATTGTTATTAATAAAATAAGAGTTATTTCATTTGCATTTACTCATATCCAATAAACTAAGATTCGTGGTTATTTTATGAAACTTGAGCATGTATGTGAGACATACAAGTGGATCATGCCTTAAAAAATAACCTAAATGGTCCGTAGTATAAGGATAAATTAGGGATACCTTATCCTGGTGACACTACGGATACGACCCGTTTTGTAGATGTTTTAAGTGTTGTAAACTGTTACAGATGGTCTGATCCTGACCATTCATGTGGAGACATTCGAGCAGAGGTGTCCTATACAAAGAGTTTGTATAAGACCGAACCACGAGATGATTAGTCTCTTTATATAACGCCGTTGATAATTGAGATTTACATTTCACTAAAATGACCATAGGTGACATGACCTTAATCCTGAGTGTTTTGGGAACTCTTGCCTTTGAGGCGGTTCTTTGATTAGTATGGGTGAAAGTAGTCAAATTGCCAACTCAACAAGCCTACCTTTTTGGGGATTTGTCTGATTGGGGAGCTGGGAACTCAGTTACACAAGACAAAATTCACTTCTTCCCCAAAGCAAGGGTAAATAGATAAATTTCTCCCTTAAGGGTTGATTCCGGGTCTTGAACATAGTTGTCACATCCTCTCTTTGGAAGAGAGGACTCAGTCATAGTAGGACTATGACTTATTTTTCATTAGAGGAATCAGTGGTACTTAAGGAGTTAGATGTAACTACAGGGAAAAAACGGTAAATTGGCCCAACTGTACTCACAAGCGATTTGTGAAAGGTTATTGCACAGTTGATTGGCTATATGGACACATAAATATATCTTTTAGTGAGAATAGTGCAGCTATCGGTCTTTAGTGGAGTGTCCGACAGTTAACGAATGGTAAATCTCGTGACTAAAGAGTTTAGTCAGTTATTCATGTACTGTTGGAGCTTCAATCTACAGGTCCATAAGGTCCCATTGGTAGCTTAATGGGTTCAAGTTGAGAATCTGATTTTGGGGTTAGATCGAAGCATTCAAATTAATAAGAGGAAATTCAATTATATGTGATATAATTGGTGTGATGTATGAGATACATTAAATGGAGGAATTAATATAAATATGATTTATATTAAGTACCATAAACTAGAAAAAGAACTATGTTTTATATGTTTCATGTGATGAAATATTAAAACTATATGTTATAAATATAATAAAATATGTTGGTTATCATATTTATTCATAATATATTGATTATATAATAATTAATTTCTTTTTCTCTAATAACCAATTAAATGGGAGGTTACTGGTAGTTTTATGGTAACCGTGAGATAAAAGGAAAATTATTTTCCAAAATTAGAAGTTGTTTCATTCCAAAAGTACTCACGAAAAAGAGCTGTCAAGTAAAATTGTTTTACTAAGTGATACCATTGAGAGACTAAACGATTGTGTAGAGTTGATATACGATAGTTACTTAGCTGATCATTACTACACGATCGAGTAACAAAGTCTATGCGATAGGTGGGCTTACTAAACGATCGAGTACATCGTCTATGCGATAAACAGTGTTTTATCTCCCACTTACTCGATCATAGACCCCTTCTCTTCCTTAAGCCAAGATCACACAGGGCCTACAACTTTTGGATTCTCACACCGAGAATACTAAGGTAACACTTGTGGTGGTGTCTTTACTAAGTTCGTGAATCGAGTTGGACTCAATTGAGTTCGAGGAGCATTGAAACGTTCGTTATGTCCATGTACATGTTGTGTGCTATTCGTTGCATTCGAGTACTGCGTTTGGACACATTGGAGATTGATCGAGGGATTCTTGAAGAATGGTTCTTCAAAGGTACACATACTTTATCCCTTGTTTCTTAAAGTAGCATGCTGTAATTTCGGTTTGTGCATAACTTGTTAATTTTCGGTTAGACTGTAATTGTATGTGTTCATTCGAATGAGATTTAGAACGATCCACTTCCGCTGCTCATGGAGATCCCCGATTGTGATTTTCTTCAGTTGTTTGCTTTTGTTCTTCCTATAAAAAATAATAAAAATATATATACCAAAGGAGGACTTTGCTGGAGATTTGTTTAGTTGGCTTTATATTTTTCTAAGGCAGTGATTTTTGCATATGTCTCAAATAAAGTCTTAACATCTGTCTATGACAATAGAGTATCTTTCTGCAAAATATCTCCTTATCTGAAAATATTCGACTGTAATATTTTGCTGGTATTTTCCTTTATCAAAACGTGTCCTTGTTATTCCGAATGGAGATTTGTTTTCTTTCTTGAATTTGTCTACTTAAAAGAGAATTATGTTTTCCATTTATGCCAGCCACATATTTTATTAAGCAAGACGATTTCCTTCAACAATCGATTTGTTTTACATTGTGTTCTTGCTCCTTGATCATTATTCCACCGTGCAAGTTCTTCATCCATTGAAGTGTAATATCTCGAAGTGAATCACGGTCTTAAAGGGAGCCTAAGACATTACTGTTAGAGAAGGAATTCTCAGTCTTAGGGAAGCCTAAGATTCAACTTCGAAGGAGTTTTCCATCTTAGAAGGGTCCTAAGATTCATCAGTGAAGGGAGTTCGTTGACTTGAGGAAAGATATCATCATGAGAGGAGTCTTAGTCATCGTCAGAAGTCAAGATGATCAACACTAATATTGTCAAGCTTAAGGGAAGCCTAAGTACACTTTGGAGGGAGTTCCACATCTAGAAGGGAGAGTGATCAGTGAGTTGAGTTCTATGTGAGTCACTGTAGTGGTCGTGTATTACAGATAAGTACTATGTTATAAACTACTTAACTCTTTAATATTAGTGGATTATCTTTCTTGGGTACACTGCCCTCAAACGTAGGTGGTTCATCACCGAACTGGGTTACCAACTTCTATGTGTCCTTACTTGTTTATTTGCAGTTAATATGTTTGTTGTTTCAATGGTTGTCAGTGCTTTCCGTTTAACATCTGCATATCAAGTGACGAGTCATCCTAGCACTTTTCAATTGTCTACTTTTTACTAATGTTTTAAAAAATTGGATTAATTTTTAAAACTAAAAAAAATAGTTTTTAGAAAACTTATTTTTGTTTTTGGAATTTGACTAAGAATGCAACTCTTTAGCTTAAGAAAAATGTAAATCATTGCAATAAATTGAAAAGAAATATATTTAATTTTAAAAAATAAAAAACTAAATAGTTTTGAAACAGAGTATAAAATATAGTTTTTAAAAACTTGTTTTTTTGTTATTGAAATTTAACTAAGAATCTAACTATTTTGCTTAAAAAAATGCAAATTCTTATATAAAAAAAAAAAAAAAAGAAAAAAAAGAAAGAAAGAAAATAGACTTAATATTTATAAAAAGAAACAAAAACAAACGGGAGATCTATTGTACCTTTTTAAAATTGTAGGGATCAAATAGATGAATATGTGAAAGTTTAGGACTAATTTTGTAAATTGTTAAATTAAAATTAGATAAAGAAGGGATAAAAGATTCCATTCCACTACTATAACGTACGGATAACTTTTTGCCTATAGTGAGAAACAAAACACGGTCCTTTCTTTCTACGTGAATGTGGGACCCACTTTCGGCCTACTTTCATGGGTCCTGCGAACCCTTTTTTTATAGACCTAAGACACTCAAAATACTGCCATTTTTTTTTTCTTTCCTTTTATATTTCACTTATTTGGGATTTAAATATTTTATAATAGTTATTGATCCAGAATTTGGACCGAAAAAATTACCTGACAATAATAATAAATTCATAATTTAAAAAAGAGAGTACTTATAAAATAAAATAAAAAAACTCCGATGCAAAATAAAACTCTAAAATAGAAAAAATTTTAAAATTTAAGTTTAAAGTGAAATTTCATATCTCATATCTAGTTTAGTTATCTCGTATGAAGTTATAATTAGTAACTAAAGAGAGAATAAGATGAATTCTTCCTTATCCTACATAAGCTAGGATTTGATTTGATGAATATATTTGAACCCAAATCCATTTATCTTGTATTTATCTTCTATTATCCTTTTCTAATTTTTGGCCTATTTTCATCTAGTCCTAATTCACCTATAACGATGGTTTTCATATTTCTTAATTTTAAAAAAATGAATTCTCGAAAATAAATTTTTAATAATTTTTTTTTAAAAAAAAAACATAGAGATCATCACCAGAAATTTAGAGATATAAAAAATGTTTGTATACTTAATTTCTTAAAATCAAATAATTATGGTCTAAAATAATAATAATAAATTATTCATGACCTTTTATACTTGTTTTTAAAAACTTGAACATGGTAAATTTTGAAATCTAGGGACAATTCACCTATTGCTAGAAAAACAAGAGACTGAAAAAAGTGTTTTTTTTTTTTAATTTTTTCAAACCTTTTTATAACTAATCTACGTATTTTAAAATGATCGATAATAGTGGGTAAAAAAAATAATGAGATAAGAATCTAAGCTTAAGAATCTTGTCAGAATTTATTTATTAAATTTGGAAGTGGTCAGAAGAACCAAACAGCTCCATCATTATAATATAAAGAACTTTTCATTTCTATAAATTATAATCAAGACATTCTATATTAAAAATTTCACTCCCTTTTGCATGGATGATACCAAAGTTCGTTATCATAATATTTTTCTCAACTGTCAAGTTGAACAAATCATGTTATTATTTTAACATACAATATACAAGTTGGTTCAAAATAATTATAGAGTCAATATCTGACCTAAAGTATTTATCCTCGATCAAGAATCTTCCATTTTATATATTGTTTGATCTGAGAAAAAAATATATATTATAGAAGAGTATTAGCTAGCTTTTTCTTACTTTGAAGCAAATTTAAAATGACATCGATAATTATATTAAAAAAAATGTTAAATTACAAGTCGATCAACTCTTATATTTGTATCTATTCCTTATTTGAATTTTCAATTTTGTTCAAAGGTGGATAGCTTTTAAGAAATAGTCTAATAAGTTGTTAAATTTTTAAGGATAAAATTTTTAGTTTTTAATTTTGTATCTAATAGTTTTTTTTTTCTTTTTACCTCTATTCAATTTTTTTTAATAAAAAGTTTATGGATTTACCTGATAAAAAGTTGAAATATTTGATTTCATCATACAGGCCATAGTTATTTTCCTAAAAATATAATACATTAGGTAATTTAAAAAGTATACCTCATTTGATTACATTTACCCGTATTCTATAATCGTAATGAAATAGGAGGTCCACAACAAAATCCGTAATCAACAAACACAATTCGATTGTGGAACTAAGGATGATCAATATGATTGTATTTTTTATTATGTGGGGTCCACTAGGAGATACCGTTACTATTACTATTATCATTATAGATATAGTTACAATTACAATTAGAGAATTGTGAATTTGTGATCAATATTTTTACCTTTACAGATACCATGACCAATTGACATTAAACGGTGATGGTGATAGTAACGGTAATGGTAAGAAGGCAATGATACCAAAAAATGCAAAGTAAATAATCTCAACCGTAATCAAATTACGTTTCCAAAATAGTTAAATAAATGTAATCAAAAGTAATTCAATTACATTTGCGATTAATGCTCATGCCCAAAATTCAAATTTCCTCTAATAGATAAATAAGTTTAGAGTTCCATTAGACATAAAATTTTAATTTAAATCTAATAGATAAATTAACTTTTAAAGACTTCAGCATATATGAAAGACCTTTTAAACACATAATTATTAAAAATTTAGAGGCTCTAATTATATAATTTTAATTTAAATCTAATAGATAGATTGATTTTTAAAGACTTCAGCATATATGAAAGACCTTTTAAACATATAATTATTATTAAAAATTTAGAGACTCTAATTATATAATATTTTAGAGGGAAAATATAAATTTATACCTCTGAACTTTGGAGTTGTATCAATCTAAATCCTAAACTAATAATTGATCAATTTAGACCGTAAACTTTTATAAATGTATCAATTTAAACCCCGAATTTTCATAATTCTATCAATGTAAACCCTCCATTAAGTTTTATTTAGATACACTTATGAAGTTTAGAATTTAAATGGATATACTTATGGATGCTCGTGGTTTAAATTGATATACTTATGAAAGTTTAATATTTAAATTGATACAATTATTAATTTGGGCTTTAAATTAATATAACTCCCAAAGTTCAAAGTCTAAATTGATATAACACTCAAAATTCATGATTTAAATTGATATAATATCAAAGTTTAAATTATTCAACCCCAAAGTTAGATATAAATTGATATTTTCTTTTTCTTCTTTATTTTTTTTAATTTATAGATTTATTTATCATCTTCTAAAACTAAAGGACCAAATAAACATAAAGTTTAGAGGTTTAAGTAACTTAACCTAAATACAAAATGGGAACAAATATTGGGGGAAAGAAAATAATTGGAGTGAATGAAAACATTTATGAAGCACAAATACTTCATGTGAGGCAAACAATTTGTATCAGACACACATCAAATATCGATACTTCCATATACTTCTCATATGTATCCGATACCTGATTTGACATATCTATTTTTATACTAACATTTTTTTTAAAGAAAAAGATAAAAAAATTTCCAATCTAAAACTAGGTAGTCTATTCAAAAAGTTCAAGTCCAAAATTAAAAGGGAAGAAAATAAAAGACCAAACCCCAGAATCATCTAATCTTCATCTTCACATTTGCGTCCCCACAAAATCCACCAATATATAACTGATATCTTCAACAATTCAATGAAGAAGTTGTTCATTTATCTTCATAATTCTCTCTCTAATCTTCTTCTTCTTTTTAATCAATATGAGTCACTTTTCTATTGCATTTTATTAACTATTGGGCTTTAACCTCTTAGATATTATTTTTTGTATTATATTTCAGTATTTATATTGTATGTCATACTATTGTCATTAACTTGTATGATAATTTTTTCTATATCCTAGATTTTTTTTTAAGAAAAGTATCAATATTCTAATTTTTTTTAAAAATTGACATATCGACGTATGTCATCATATCTATGTCCCACAATTTTATCCTTGAAAATGAGGGGGAGGTTTTAAAGTAAGTTGCATGAGAAGCGGAAGATACTCGACACGCGCGAAAAAAAAAAGGTTGATGTGGGGCCCACGGCAGCTTTATTTTTGAGGTGTTGATTAAAAAATTGAAAATTGAAAATAATAATGATAAATGTAGAGAGAGAGAAACACGCGGAATGGGAAGAGAGATAAAGACCGTATACGGAAGAGGACCATACGGCCTTGTCCGACAAACCCACGGATACCTCCCTGTAGTGTGGGCCCCACCTCTCCACCTCCTCTTCTGTTTCCGTTACTTCACTTAACTACTTCTCCCTCCCATTTCCCCATTCTACCCCCTTCACTATTCCTTTTCCTTTTCATTCAAAATCCCAAATATTTACTATTTCCCACTCATTTCTAATAATTTGATCACATTTAAGATGTCGAGATGATTGGATTTTATTATCTAATGTTTCTAATGAACGAGTATGGGTATTGTTCCTATTTTCAATCCATTTTATTTAGTGTTTAAGAGGGGTATGGCATATACAAACCTTCAAAATCGTACATGCACACTTTGTCTCATGCCATATACAAACCTTCAAAACCGTACATGTGCACTTTGTCTCTCTATTATGTACTATGTTGCTCCTCAGGATAATAAACCGGTTTCTCTCACATATCTTCACCATTTATTTTTCTATTTTGGGCTTATTCTATTTAACGTTTAAGAGTAACGCCATATATAAATCTTCAAAACCTATCTGCACATTATTTTTATACCATATATTTTGTTGCTTCATTAGATAATAAAGTTGTTTCTTTGTGGGAGTAGGGTCAATGCACTCTTAGTGAACTATATAAATCTTTGTGTTGATTTCTTCTTCTTCTTCTTCTTTTTTATTCTTTGCTTGTCAATTGTTTTTGTCATAACATAGATATAGATATATATATATATATATTGTGTGTGAGATTTAAACTTCTGATCGCTTAAAGAATAACTGGATCATTGGATAGGTTTTGATGGGTCTAAACAATATAGCTAAGAGTTTCACAATCATATATTCAATGACGATCAAGAAAGTGATAGCAACTATGTCGATTGTAAAGACTACTTGGCATTCATTCGATAGTTCTATAATTATAAATTCAACCATTATAAGTACAACAACGAGGTCACATGGACTAGGCATTCATTTTTTGAGAGAGGGTAACAACATGGCTAATATATTTACAATCAGACGTTCAATAATTAAGAAATAATGTACTATTCATAATTGTTGGTACAAATGGGGTAGGGGAGGAATTTGAGAGGAAGGGAGGAAGGGAAGGGCAAGATGGAAAAAAAGAAGAAGGTAAGGGGTGAAAAGGGGAGAAAATGAAAGGGTAGGGGTCATAATCAAAGTGGACCCATATTGTCCCCTAAGAAGAGGATCTTTACACGTTATGAGTGTAAAGGGGCATAAAACCAAAGGCATTGCCATTAACTTTGGCTTTGCCACAAGGCCAAGAGAAAGGAAAAAAAAGAGAGAAAATGGCCTAAGAAGACGAGTCTTTAATCTTTTACACACACACACAGACAGAGAGAAACCCGCCAGCTCTTCCCCCATATGCTTTCACTGCACCACCAGAAACAACAACTACATCTCAACCGACCCTTTTAGCTGTAAACCCTTTCTCAATCTCTATGGGGAAGAAAACCCATCTTCTTCTTTTTCCCATTTCTCTCTGTTTCAGCTGTGAATTTCGATTCTAGTGTTTGAAATAAACCACTGTGCTTTTCTTCTGTTGAGTCTGAGATGTATATGCAGATTTGTTTATGTTTGTGTGTCTAATTTGAATGAGTTTGGGGCGGGTTTGAGTTTTATCGCTGGGATGAGTTCCATTCGTGTAGCTTTTTCTTGTTTCTTTCTTGCATGAGTATCAGGAAAGGAAAATGTAGCTGAAACAGTGAAACCCATTAGACAAGAGGTTAGTTCTGTGTTCTCCAGCTATAGATCTCGTTCTTGCATCGATTGATTTTAGCAAATTTTGAGTGGATTTAGAGTCTACATTGGGAAGGGGAAGGGTTTAAGGATTGAAGGGGGGGAGATTGATGAGATTGATGATATTGGTTAGATTTGGCCACGCCCCATGAGGAATTTAAACTGGTTTAAGCCAATTTCGATTAATGGGAAGCCTGGGAGGAGGCTCTCACTTGGAGAATACCAACGGGCTGTGTCGTGGTCCAAGTATTTGGTGTCATCCGGAGCAGAGATAAAAGGAGAGGGAGAAGAGGAATGGAGTGCTGACATGTCCCAGTTGTTCATTGGCTTTAAATTTGCTACTGGAAGGCACAGTAGGATTTACAGAGGCGTGTATAAGCAGAGGGATGTTGCAATTAAGCTGATAAGCCAACCTGAGGAGGATGAAAATTTGGCTAACTTTCTTGAGAATCAGTTCATTTCAGAGGTGGCATTGCTGTTTCGATTGAGACATCCCAATATCATCACTGTATGTTTTCATTACTTGTTCTTTTTTTTTTTTTTGTGGGTCTGTTATTTTTTTGTCTGAAGCACCTGAATGTTTCATGAAAGGGAATAGTGATGTATTGTGCTAAATTCTTCTTATGTTGTTTACTTTTTTTTTCTTTTTTGTTATGTCCTATTAGCAATCTCATTCCTTAAAAGGGTTTTTGATAAGTTCACATATTCTACTGATTTCTGTAGTGCCTTTTTATGGCAGCATGCAATGCTTTTAGCATCTTATCACGGGAAGTGCAGAGAAAAATGACTTCTATATTCCTTGAAAACGATAAAGATAATATTTTCTTTTACCATAGGGAACCTCTACTTCATAATGTCAGATTTCCTTTGGAGATTCTTTCTGTTTATTGAGTCATTTGATTTTGAGATTAATTAAGTGGTTTTCCCCATTAACTCTAATCTTAGCCCAAGTAAAATAAGATTGAAGCGCAAGTTACTTTCCTTAATATCCCTTGATCCTTTTCCTTCGTTATACACTACAACACAGAAATCTCCAAAAAAGGGGAACTATTGGATGTTGGAGCTAAAGAAGGCAACACAGTAATCTTTCATAGTTGCAAAATGAAGAATGGGAAACTTTAATAGAGCATTGATCTGAGTTCATTTCTTACAAGGGGTTATGAGCAGTCGTTTATTAGGACTTGAGCCCACTTTGGAATTATAAATTTATTGACTTTGTTTTGATTTCCATTTCATGTAATTTTCATTAGAACTTGATCTCCCTCTGCTGATTGTGACCTGCATTTCTAACCTGTTATATAAAGAACTCTGAATTAGATCTGCAAACATTCGCATAATTGAAGGCAAAAGCTATGCTGCTATGCAGTTTCAAAAGTCCCTATACTCATTGATGAGATATTTTATACTGCTAAAATGCTAGTTTCTGCCTTCGTCCTGCAGTTCATTGCAGCTTGCAAGAAACCTCCAGTGTTTTGTATTATCACGGAGTATATGACAGGGGGTTCATTAAGAAAATATCTCCATCAACAGGAGCCACATTCCGTTCCACTAAACTTGGTTCTGAAACTAGCCCTCGAAATCTCACGTGGGATGCAGTACCTTCATTCTCAGGGAATTCTTCACAGAGATCTCAAATCAGAAAATCTTTTACTTGGTGAAGATATGTGTGTTAAGGTAGCAGATTTCGGTATCTCGTGCTTAGAATCTCAGTGTGGAAGTGCGAAGGGATTCACGGGAACTTACCGCTGGATGGCACCTGAAATGATCAAAGAAAAACACCACACTAAGAAAGTTGATGTTTATAGCTTTGGCATTGTCTTATGGGAGCTCTTAACTGCATTGACACCATTTGATAACATGACTCCTGAACAGGCAGCATTTGCAGTCTGCCAGAAGGTAACATTCACTTTTTTATGTTAATTTCTTTTGGTATCAACAATGTCAAATCCTAATATAAGAAAGAACCTCATTTGCTAATTTTCGCTTCAGTTGACCGTTAACCATTTCGTTCTTGTGCTAATTTAATCTTTACTCCGTGTAAACAATCATATTAGCTTATGTCTGTGCTCTTCAGAATGCAAGACCACCCTTGCCTTCTGCATGTCCGCAGGCATTTCGTCATCTGATCCAGAGATGCTGGTCGAAAAATCCCGACAAGCGACCGCATTTTGACGAGGTTGTTTCAATTTTGGAAACTTATGTGGAGTCTTACAATGAAGATCCAGATTTTTTTTGTCATTATGTTCCCTCATCTAGATATACTGCTTTGCAATGCTTACCAAAATGTATTACCAAACAATTATCTACTTCCTTGAAGCCTAGGAATTCTTCATCCTCTTGAATCCTGTATAATTGCCAAATATAGCATCTTCTTATCTCGCTTCAAGCCTTAGGGTATTATTATTAAATCAAGGTTGTGAATTTTTGTGCCCTTTTTTCTTTTTTATGTGGAACAACTATTTTATTTTGATGATGCAAATTGTAAATAGATTCCATGTGCATTATTATTTTTTTTGTTTTTCAATTTCCAAAGCTTCTATATTATATGGTGCTGACTGCTCAGTGATAGAATAGTTATAATAGATATATTTTTATGAGTTTTTATTCAACATATTGACAGTTTGGCCGAGTGGTCTAAGGCGCCAGATTTAGGCTCTGGTCCAAAAGGGCGTGGGTTCAAATCCCACAGCTGTCAATATTATTTTTTCTGTTTTTTTAATGGGCCTTCAAATTAATGAAGCTCGGCCCAACCTTGGCGGGGGAACTAAAGAGCGATTAATTTATTAATAATATTTAATAACCGTTTAAATTAAGAGACTAAATCTGCTTCCAAAAAAACAATTTCGCGATTATCATTATCGTTCTGCTTCTATGATTTCCATTGTGATTCTGTTTTTTAAGAAAGTTATTATTATGGCGTCTCGATCAGGAGCTCTTCCGATGGCGGCAGAGAATGTGGATTAAATATCTCTTTCATCTTTCCAAGATCGAGTATCTTTTTCATTCTGCGTGTTGCGATTTTCAATTGAAGCATCTAATTTTAACTGTTCTTTGTGATTAGTGGAGGAATTTTAGGGCAATGTCAGTGTTTTGAGTGAGTTGAATTGTTGCTATCGATGTTGAAACTAAGAATTTCTTCGAGTTATTAATTGAAGTGTCATGTATGCTTTTCAAGACTAGGATTCTCGTTTAACGTCGGTTCAAAGAATCTTGAAAAGAGATTATATTATCACTATTGAGCTTCCAGGATCGTTCCATCAGCTACCCACTTCGTTTTCAAGTATCACACGAAAGATTGATATTCTGCACGAAGCTTGTTAGTTGGATTATTGGACTCTGATTGGATTCCGATTGCTAATTATATGCAAGCTTTGGAATTAGGTATAAGCCTTTGGCATAAACTACTTATTTTCATTCCTCCCGTATCATTTTTTCAATGGGACCTTTCTGCATGATAGAGAAATTTGTGCCGTTATGTTTGCAATGAATTAGTCTTTTTTTTTTTTTTAATTGCTTTATAAGCATGTAAATGTTGACTTTGTTATTCGATTTTATCAGTATATCAGTTATGCCATTCTGCTTGTAGTCCTTTTAACCTCTTTAAGTCGTCAAGGGATTAACATCTACACCAAATTATATATCCCCAACACTTCAATATATCAAACAAGTCCTATAAGCACTCATATTGGTTGAAAATTATCGCAGTGACAACTATCGAAACTATTGATTCTGGACTACATATTATGAACATAATGCTTGGAGATGCTTTTCTACCACTTCAAAAGTTTCCACGTGATAGAAGTACTTGGTATCTTCATTTTGGCCACAGGGACTGACAAACAACAAAAAGAGGTTCAGCAAGGTGGAAAAGCTAGAGTTGATAAACTAAATTCTACAACCCCCTTGATTGTCAACCTTGAACCTGTTCAACAAGTACAAAATGGTGTGAAGTTCCTTTCATATCCCAAAGTAAGGGGCTCTCCCGTCATCTAAAGAAGATCTTTTCTTGAGCAGAATGGCTTGCAAAGGAGGAGATAGATTAAGCATTTAGGCACGTGCCTGTAAGCAAATGTCTTATTCTATCAGTCATATATGCTTGATTTTTGTCATCCTAAACTTGTGTACCATGGATTGCGATTTACATGCTTTTCAGTTATCTGTCCGACCTATCTCAATATTACAATTAGTCACCACTGATAGTAACACTGTACCCGAATTTTATTCTAATGGGCAAATCCCAGGACCCACCTCCAACAGCAGTGATATCTAGTGGGAGTCAAGGTAATTTATGGACTTGAGCCAGTTATTTTGACATGAATTTTTTGAATTACTTCATCCAGTAGCTTTATAATGAACAGATGAACGGGTGAAGTCACCTTCAAACAATCACCTACAAGCTTCAGTACAAACTTTTCTGCCTTCAGCTAGTGCACCCGTTGCACCCCCCATGGTTGTTTCATCATCGGCTACATTGAAGTGGTCTGATATAGCTGTAGGACTCCTGTCGTTTTCAGGTGCTGGAACAACTTTCATAATTAAAGCAAGAGAGATCGACGTAAGAGTTAACGTGGTTCAGTAACAATGTATTAGTTATGTTCACGGGGTAGGGGGATAACAGTTTTATTAGATTGAGTAATACAGTAAGACTCTTGTACTTGGTCGTTCGAAGCACTACATACTAGATTTAAGGCATTTCAACAAAACTTTATTTTACCATAGCTTATCCAAGCTTTTGATGAATTCCTGCTGACACTGTGAGGAAAGATTGCAATACATCTTAGATGCATTTGGAATTCATTAATGCATATGTGCTTGCACAACTTCTGATTTCACATTACTTGTTTCAGAACGAAATAGTTCCAAGATTGAAATCCTGGATCCGCATGTTTTTATACGATGGACATGAAAATATTGTAAAAGGAGATAGTTCCATATCAAGTTTGGTAGAAGAAGCAGCTTCAGAAGCGGCAATTGATGTAGCAAGAGCAAGCCAGGATATGTTGAACTCAAACTGCCCTATCTCATATTCTTCAAAATACCGGCTAACTATCATCTTTACCCATACCTATTCACATTTTTTTTCTGCATACTGTAATTATCAGAGATTAATTGTGATGATCGAACCTCATTTTGTACGTTGCCAGAGATGCGAAAATTGAGGAAATTATTTTTTTATTACATATGCAACTACGGAAAATGAAGACTCTGACAAGTCTCTTGTTGGGTTCGGAAGGTAATGCTACTTTCATATTTTGATTGAACTCCTAAACTACTTTCGTTTCTTTCAATCATATTTTTCCTGACCACTATAAAATTCATGAATGCCAACAACCTGTGCTATGTGAAGATTTTCTTTTTCTTTTATATTTTTTTATAAAAAAGATTGTCCTTTTATTGTCAAGGAGATTTTTTAGAATAAATATGTTTTTCGCTAGATATCTTCTGCACCTTTGGAGAGAAATACTTGATCGTTAGCAAATTTCCTCTTAGCTCTCCAGATTCAATAACCTTCCCCTATGTAGGTTCGTTCGAAAGATTTCTACGTTGGATTTTGAATAAAACGTTACATCTTTAAGCCTCGGTAGTTGCTTCTGAGCTGCAAATAAACTTGATAGTTCATGAACAATTTTATTTAAAAAAGGTCTTAATCAATATACTAGGAACCTAGGAATGCAACCATTGAACGTCCTCTCTTCTTTTCACATTTTCAGGCGATTCAAAACGAACAAATTATTCTGGTGTAACAGCATGTGGTAACTCCAATCCTTTACACAAATTGCAGAGCCAGGGGGGAAGTTTTTATTCCACGATGCAGAATTATGGGACGAACTATCAGTGGAACGAAAGTATCAAAGTTATAAAAATACTGTAAGTATACTTCTATAGCATTGTAATTATCAAAATTTCTATCCACAATAGACTATAGATCTCAGAGCTGCTCATCTATTTTGAGGTGATGGGTGTCTGTACGTTTATCTATTTTTAGGCAACAAAAGTGTCAGTATGTGCATTGACATGTTTGTTACTATGCATTCTAAACAACATGTGACAACTGCATTTTTCTCACATAGTTATTTGACAACTTAGATACTCTCTCAATAAGCCAAATATGTTTCCTTTTTCCTTGGTGGTCAGTTGAGATTGGAGTGGAAATGTAGAAATTTAAATAACAGTTTAGGGAAGTGCTTCTGGACATGCACATGGGTGGGTTGGCTATTTATTTTAGAAAAAAGAAAAATGTGGAGTAGCAAAAAGACAGAAAAAACTTTAACTTTTAGTAAAGAATACAGATATTGGAGGATACGCTTTGGAAAGAAACTTCATTGTTCCCTTAACAACTGCGTCTCTCTCTACATGATTGACGCTAACCAAACGACAAAGGGATTTGCACTACTGTTTACAGACAAACATTCATTTCAAGGAATTTACCGGAAAACCATAGGTTCTAACTTTAGTGCTTAAAGCCAGAAAAGTCGATTGGAGAAGAAGCTGCAGATTGAAAAATCGGTTAGATAAAAAAAAAAATATATAATAAAAATAAAAAAATAAACAGCAAATTCTTCTTCTTCTTCTTCTTTTTTTTTTTTAAAAAAAGAAAGCTACTAAAGAAGGAAGAAACATACCCGTGGTAATTTTACATGACACTGACACAAGTAGAAAGCCAAAATTACTTGATTTTCAAAGGGTTAAGTTTGTTCCAGCGCCCTGTTCTGTTTCTTATTTTGTGGCGGAAGACGATGGCACCACCACTTTGGCAGCCAGCCGCTGCCTTATTTTTACAACTTAAGGGCTGTTCATTACACAGTTTTGTTATTAGACAATAGACTCTCCAACTAATCCCAATTTGGGAGAAATTTCTAATATGATTAGAGTATCATATTCCTCTTATCTATATTAAAAATTGGTATCCATAAATATATATATTATATTATTGGAATACCTTGAATCTAATATGTGACACTCGAAATCTAAGTTGTTTACGTATTTGTCATCTTTATGTCATTTACGTTTATGACTCTAAGGTGTAAAGAAGTGTATTATGTAAACTCTCTAACTTTAGAGATATAGTTTATATTATTTTCTGTAATAAATTAATTTTTCTTTTACTTCGTGGACATAGCTAACGCATTTTTAATGAGTTACATAAATCTCTGTGTTGATTTGTTTTGCTTTACGTTTCTATTTTTATATATATATCAATTCTATAACGTGTTTATATATAATACTAGTAGAGATAGTGAGAGAATTCTTTCTTTGAAATTTCTCCCTTGCAAAGCCCACCGTTTTGGAATTTTCAAGGAGTCTCGTCTTCTTTTAACGTCCCATTTTCCAAGCTAGGAATTAGCTTTTGCCATTGGATTATTGCCTTTGTCTTCATCCATCATTGTGATTACCCTTTTTTAATCTTGACGATAAGAAATAATTGCAATTACTTTCTTCTTTTATTTTCTTTTTTTTCTCTCTCTCTTTTGTAGGTTTAAACTTACTACTTTAAGAGGCTGAGTTGTTTTCACTATTGAACTATGTTCAATTTTTAATGTTAACATAGTGCTTAACGATTATAATATATATATATATATATATATTTACACTACATTTATTAATAAAAATTAGTTGTAAAGTAAGAATCAGATGTAAAATCCTGTGTAAGCTTAGATTTTCATGTGAATATCATTATTATAGATATTGAAGTATTCAAGATATTACAACTTTACTCAAGACATAGAATAGAATAGGATTTGGATAAATGGATGAGTATCTTTATAAGCTAAGATTTAGGGTAATTGCAATTATTAGTATTTTTTGGGATAATAACCAAGTGTATAACATTATTTTTTATAAATTGCAAATATAGCAAAGTTCATGTACACGATTTTGCTACCATATTTTTGTCAATATTTTGATATCTACCTTATATTTGTTTTTATTAATTTAAACTACATTATTTATTAAAAAATGAAAAAAACCGTAAAAAGTAATCAGCTCCTTTATTATAAGCCATGGTAAAATTCTATTAAAGAGATGACGTGTCTCAATTAAAAGAAAAAAAAAGGATAGTTAAAAGGGGATAAAGCCTTTGATAAAAGGGATTGAAATAAGTACAAGAAGAAAAGTTGGCGGCTGTCAATTTGATTGAAATGAAAATATGTTTTGAAGATGAAAGTTAACCTAATTAAGGACAGGCTATCGATGTGTCAGTGGAACGATTTCATGGTCGAAATTTTCACCCATAGAAAAAATATCAAATTATTTATAGAAATAGTAAAATATATATATATATATATGGATAGACATAGATTCTATCAGTTTCTATCACTGATAAATATTGATAGATTTCTATCCATCTCTATTAAAAAAATATTAAAATTTTACTATTTTGAGTAAATAACTTTTCTTGTTTTGCTATTTTTGAAAATCTTCCTATTATTTATTAGTTAAATTGTAAATTTGATCTCGATGGTTTAGATAAGGTTAAAATTTAATCCTTATAGTTTATAATTAGAATTTTGTTCCTGTGGTTTGATAAACTCTTCTTGAATAACCCTGAACCGATTTTATTAAATCATAATAATTATTTATAAGATTTTATCAAACTACCTGAAATTAGTAATATTGAATTAAATGTTTAGATTGACTAGAGAAAAAAAAATTTAAAAAAACATTTTTATTCAAACTTTTTTGATAAAAACTATTTAAAATATACTTTGAAAAGCTATTTTGAGGGTTGTCAAACAACTCAATTTTTTTCAAAATTATTTATTTTTAAAATTAACACGTAAAAAATTAAACTAAATACACCATAAATTTAAACAAGGAATGGTTTATTTTAATCACAACTATTCTAATTAGTTTCTTTGAATATATCTCATTACAATGGCTAAGATACCAATTATCATCTCAAAATATGGAGTACGATTCTCACACCACAATTGTTGAACTTTGAAAATAGATTGCTTTCCTTAACCTCTATAAGTTTTAGAAGAATAACTTCAACCAAAAAAAATTAAACAGAATAACGTTGATAGACTAATTGACATTTTAAAAGAACATTATAAAAAAAAACAATATATTTTCAAGACGAATACAATCCAAGAATGTGTTAAATAATTTTTTTTTTGTTAAAAAAATATTTTTATCTCTAAACTTACAAAGAAAGTCATAATTTGAATTTTAAACTTTAGTTAGTAATAATTTAATTTCTATATTTTCAAAAATTAAATGGTAATTTAGGTTTTTTAACCATAAAAAAATGGTGTTAGAAAGAATCTCTCTCTTTTATTCCTTTTCCCGATAGAGGAGTTAAAATGTCTTGATATCAAAGAAATTTTAATAATTCAATAAATAATTGAAACATAAATATCCTATTATAATGTATATTGATTAACTCAACATTTCTAATTTTCCATCGTCTCCATTCTGATCATCTTAAGATATGTTTAATTTAACTTTTAAGCATCTAATTTTAAAAATAAATCATTACGAAAAAATTTGATAATCAATTAAAATAATTTTTTAAAATAACTAATTTTTATTAAAAGAGTTTAAATAAAAATGATTTTTTTAAAAAAAAAATAATAATTTTTTTCTTTAATCAATCTAAATTAACCCTTAAACTTACCTAACAAACTCCATCCTAATCCATATAATCATCAAACGCATTAATAAATGTAGAAAACATTTTAATTTGTAAAAAGTTCATTTGGTTATATTAAGAGTTACACATTTTTTGATGTAATTGACAATAATAATTAACGTGAAAAATACCCACCAAATTAAATGATATATTTTGAAATCCATTGATATTAAAAGGCCTATTTAATTTTGTCGATTCGATTACCTTTTCACAAAGGTAAAAGCATACATCTAAACCATAAAGGGTTCCTTACAATTTTTTTTTGTTGAAAAATTCTCGAAATAACTCTCTTCACCTCTCGAGGTTGAACACCAAGATGTGTATAAAAAGTTACATTTTTCAACTCATATCTAAACTATTGATTCGTTTGGATTTTTTCGATACAATCTCAAACAGGATGAAGATCCAAATCTACATAATTTTTTCAAATCTTTCTTAGTCTATGTTGTATCTCATTTATTATTTCACAATTTATCTAGGAAGAAAGTAACAAATATTTTTAAACATTTAGTGAACTCAAGTTCATTCATCTTACAAATTAACATGAAATTTCATAAATAGATAAAGAACCTTTTTTTTTTTTCTTTTTCAATTATAAAACAAAAGATTACAGTCCACACCCCCCCTCCCCGTATATATATCTTCACTACCCTTTTATTATTATTTTTAATTTAAAAAAGATTATATATTATTTCATATTTTAAACGTTAAAGCAACCATTCTAATTTTATCTTGAAAGATTCCTAAGAAACTATGTTATAAATATTATAAAAAATACATTACTATTAGATGTCCATGCTTAGTGTCCATTAACCATATATCATGTACCTATTTTTTCAAAATATCGTCTATGTGTCTTGTAAATACTCATTCTTAGTGTTCGTATAATCCACCTTGTCAAATTACTTATACATAGTGGCCTTTAGTGGGTTTTGAAAGACACATATTGAGCAAATTCCAAAAAGTTTAGAAAAAGTAGAGAAATCCATAATTTGTTATTTTACTTACTTTTGTTATTTATTTTATTTTATATATATATATATATATATATATATTATGTGTAATTTATTTTAATATTTATTTATTCCATATATTTATATTATATTTATTTATTTTAATATTACATTTTATCGGCATCCATATTCCCGTTGTGCTCCACAAATTCACAACACATTATCAGCATGAGCTCCTATCATTTTTTTCACTAAACGTGGGTTATAAAGGTATGTCGATTTTTCTTCTTCATTATAATTAATAAATTTAATGTTATTTTGCATATTTAATATCTATTAAATTTCTAACATAAGTATAATATTTTATGATATTGTTGTCAAGAAAAATCTCACAAAATTAGAATTTGCTACCTTTGATATTAACGCCAATAATTATTTGTCATGAGTGCTTGAAACCGAAATCCACCTGGATGCTATGAATCTTGGAGAGACTATTAAAGAAGGAAATACAACATCTAATCACGACAAAGCAAAAGTTATGATTTTCTTTCATCATTATCTCCACGAGAGATTGAAAATAGAGTATCTTACAATAAAAGATCCTCATATCATGTGGAAAAATTTGAAAGAGATGCATGATCATAAAATATATATATATATATATATATATAAAACATTTATTCTTCCTAAACCTCATTATGAGTGGATGCATTTGAGGCTACAAGACTTCAAATTAGTAAGTGATTATAACTTTGCATTATTTAAAATTAATTCGAAATTGTTATTATGTGGAGAGAAAATTACTGATGTTGATATGTTAGAGAAGACATTTTCTACATTTCACATCTCAATATTCCTGCAGCAGCAATATCGAGAGAAAATTTTCAAACAATATTCTGAATTAATTTCATGTCTTCTCATGGTTGAACAAAATAATAATTTATTGATGAAAAATCATGAATCTCGGCCAATCGGAATGACACAATTCCCTGAAGTGAATGTTGCAATTTTAACAATAATCGTGGTCGTAGTCGAGGTTGTGATCGTGGCAGAGAAAGAAATAACTATTATTTTCGTGGTGGTCGTTCTAATCATTCAAATTTCAAAATAATCACACAAAATGACGATCACAAAGGAAAAACTCCACAAGATAAGAGTTCAAAAAATGTAAAAAATAAATGCTTCCAATGCGAAATGACTGAGCATTGGTCATATACATGTCGTACGTTAAAACATTTAGTTGATTTCTATCAAGCCTCCCTGAAGAAAAAGGAGAAAAATGTGGAAAAATTTGCATACCAGGATAGTGACATATTTGACCCATCTTATATGACAAATTTAGATGTGGCATACTTCTTTGAATCTCCTGAAGAGAAAATCGGCAGAATTGATGGAACATCAAGCATTTCACATGACTTTGAAAATATCTAGATTTAATGTATTTTTTCATCTTCATGTTTTTTTTCTTCTCTTAGAATATGTAACCTTTGTATATTCTAAATGTAGTTTTTCTATTGTAATTATTTTCTTTTAATGAAGAAACCTAGATCATTTTCATATGTTTGATGACTAAAAGATGAGTAAAGAAGTTCTATGTCTAGTAGACAGTGCAACTACACATACAATACTTACAAATAGAAAATATTTTTCCAAACTAACAATGTTCAAAGTAAAAGTCAATACGATATCAGGTTCTACAAATTTGATTGAAGACTTTGGAAAAACAAAATATTATTTTGCCTAAAGGAACAAAATTTACAATTGACAATACATTGTTCTCTAGTCAATCAATGAGAAATCTACTTAGTTTTGAAGATATACGTTGCAATGGTTATCATATTGAGATTGATAGTAAGAATTATGTTGAATATCTATATATCATATCTACTGCCTCAAATGAAAAACGTCTGTTGGAAGAGTTGCATGTTTTATCTTCTAGATTATATTGTATCCATACGAGTAATTAACACATATTCAACAACGAACATGAGGTTCATGAATCCAGACATATTTAGAATTTGACATGACCGATTGGGTCATCCAGGATCTATAATGATGAAGAGAATTATTGAGAATTCAAATGGACATCCATTGAAGAGCTAGAAGATTCTTCAATATAATGAATTATCATGTAATGCTTGCTCTCAAAGAAAATTGATAATTAGACCATCACTAGCTAAAGTGGAGATTAAATCACCTGCATTTTTAGAAGGAATTCATAGTGATATATGTGGACCTATTAACCCACCAAGTTGACCATTTAGATATTTTATGGTATTAACAGACGCATCTAGCATATGGTCACACGTGTGTTTATTATCAAGTCGAAATCTTGAATTTATAAGATTACTTGCTCAAATAATTAAGTTAAGAGCACAATTTTCTAATTATACAATTAAAATCATTCGTCTTGATAATGCTGTGAATTTACATCTAAAGCTTTTGATAATTATTGTATGTCGATTGGGATAAGTGTTGAACATCCTATAGCTCATGTTCATACACAAAATGGTTTAGCAGAATCATTAATAAAACATTTGCAGTTAATTGCTAAACCATTGCTTATGAGAGCTAAGCTTCCTACATCTGCATGGGAATATGCTACTTTGTATGCAACGTCACTTGTACGCATTAGGCTAGTGGCTTATCATAAGTACTCGCCATTACAATTAGCTTACAATCATGAGCCAAATATTTTTCCCATCTAAGAATTTTTGGATGTGCAGTATATGTTTGAATTGCTCCACCACAACATACTAAGATGGATCCTCAAAAGAGATTAGGAATATACGTTGGATATGATTCCCCACCAATTATCAAATATCTTGAACCCCTAACGGGTGATGTATTTACTACCCGATTAGTTGATTGTGCATTTTAATGAGACAAAATTTTCCAACATTAGGGGGAGGAATTAAGAAGTTGGAAAAAGAAATTACATGGAATGCATCGTTATTGTCTCATTTACATCCTCGTACATATCAATGTGAACTTGAAGTTCAAAAGATAATTTATTTACAAAATATAGCAAATCAATTACCATATGCATTTATAGATGCAAAAAAAGTAACTAAAACACATATACCACCTACAAATATTCCATCGAAAATTGATATCCCAACACAGCAAGTTGTCACTAATGAGTCTGGAACACGCCAGAAGCGTGTTAGACCAGTGGGTTCTAAAGATAAAATTCTCTAATAGTCAGTCTGGAACACGCCAGAAGCGTGTTAGACCAGTGGGTTCTAAAGATAAAATCCTCAAAAAGGAAAAATAATTAATAGTCAAGAAGATTTTGGTTGGGGATGTAAATACCCATAAAGAATTCTTGACATGACTAGTAAGGAAGGTGAAATATTTAAAGATAATATTGATATTTTAATAAACTATGTCATGACAAGAAAAAAATGGAACCAAACTCATGTAGTTGTTGAACATTTTTGCGTATAATGTTGCTCTGGATATCATATCTGAAAATGAGAATTCTAAATCAAAATCTGTTGAAGAATGTCGACATAGAAAAAATTGGCTTCAATGAAAAAAAAAACAATCGAAGCATAATTAAACTCACTTTCAGAACCTCGGGTTTTTGGACCAGTAGTCTGAACACCAGAAGGTGTCAAACTTGTGGGATACAAATGGATATTTGTGAGAAAAAGAAATGAAAATAATGTAATCACAAGATATAATGGAAGACTAGTTTCACGAGGTTTTTCACAAATACTTGATATTGATTATGAGGAGATGTATTATCCAGTAGTTGATGCAATTACATTACGATATTTAATTGGTTTGACTTTGTATGAAAATCTGGACATGCATCTTATGGATGTAGTCGTAGCATATTTATATGGATCTCTTGATAATGATATTTATATGAAAATCCCAAAAGGGTTTAAGGTACTTGAAACATATAAATCAAATTCTCGAAAAATTGTATCCAATAAAGTTACAAAGATCATCATATGGATTAAAACAATCAGGACGAATATGTGGTACAATCGCCTGAGTGGATATTTGTTAAAAGAATGATATCAAAATAATCCAATATATCTATGTATGTTTATCAAGAAAACACAGTCAGGGTTTGCTATTATGACTATATATGTTGACAACTTAAATACAATTAGAACTCCTAAAGAGCTTTCAAAGACAATAGAATATCTTAAGAAAAAAATTGAGATGAAAGATTTAAGGAAAACAAAATTTTGCCTAGGCTTGCAAATTGAGCATTTAGCATATGAGATATTTGTTCAGCAGTCAACTTATACAGGAAGAGTTTTGAAAAAATTTTACATGGACAAAGTACATCCATTGAACATTCCAATGGAAGTTTGTTCATTAGATGTGAGGAAAGATATATTTCGATCTCGAGATGATAATGAAGAACTTATTGGTCCTAAAGTACTATATCTTAGTGCAATTAGTGCACTTATGTATCTTACTAATAATACAAGACTAGATATTATATTTTCAATAAATTTATTAGCAAGATATAGCTCTTCTCCAACTAAGAGACATTGGAACAAAATTAAGCGTATACTCTGTTATCTCCGAGTAACGATTGATATGGTTTGTTTTAATCGAATTTTGATCGGATTGGTTATGAAGATTATGGATATTTATCTGATCCACACAAAGTCAGATCTTAATTAGGTTATCTATTCACATGTGGAAGAACTGCTATATCATGGCGATCGGTGAAACAGACTATAACAATCACTTGTTCAAATCATGCTGAAATTCTTGCAATTCACGGGGCTAGTCGAGAATGTGTATGACTAAGATCAATAACTCAGCACATTCGTGGAATATGTGGGTTGTCTTCTAGTAAAAATCTTCCAACAATATTACGTGAAAACAACATAATATGCATATTCCAAATCAAAGGAGAATATATTAAAGGAAATAAAACAAAACATATTTCACCAAAGCTTTTCTACACTCATGATCTTGAAGAAAATGTGACATCATTATACAACAAATTTGTTTAAAGGATAACCTGACGGACTTATTTACAAAGTTATTACCTACACAACTTTTGAAAAATTGGAGCATAACATTGAAATGCGATGATTCGGAGATCTCAAGTGATGTTTCCATGAGAGGGAGTAAAAATATATTATATTCTTTGTAGAAGTATTAGATTATATGAAATATGTACCATTTTTCCTTCATTGGAATTTTTTTTCCAATGAATTTTTTCCTAATAAGGTTTTAATGAGTCATATATATATATATAATGGGCATCTAAGGGGGAGTTATAAATATTATATAAAATAGATGCACATTAGATACTCATGCTTAGTGTCCATTTGACCATGTATTTCATTTTCTAAAGTGTTGTCCATATATCTTAATACCCATTCTTAGTATCCATGTAATCCACCTATACTTATCAAATTGCCTATAAATAGAATTTGATGGGTTTTGAAAGACATACATTGGACAAATTTCATTTGAAGAAAGTTGAAAAATCCATAATTTGTTATTTTATTTACTTTTATTATCTATTTTATTTTATAAATATATTTTATTTTATTATTTATTTATTTCATATATTTATTTATTTTAATATTATATTTTATTGACATTTTTCTACAAACCGGAATTGTTCTACCTACAAACTTATACAACTTTTCGAACATTATCAAAGAAAACAATAATTATTATTAAAATGGATATCAAAAGAATAAAAACAAAGCATATTTAAAGAAAAAAGACAAAAAGCCAAATGTCCCAATGCTTTCGACTCTGGACTTATTAAAAAAAAAAATCAATTTTAATCTCATTCTAAACGAGTTGCTAAAATGATATCCTCTCCTTAAAATGAAATAAAATATTTCCTCATAACTCAATAAACCAATATTAAAAAGACAAACAAATTAAATTCAACCAACACTGAGCTCAATTTCCAAAGTACTCAAACTTAATCCAAAAAAGCAAAAACACGTCCCTATTAAACTAAACAATCTACCAGGGAAAACAAAAAACAAAAAAACAAACCTCTTAATTAAAGATCCAAAGGAAAAATAGCTTTTTAATCTCTAGATTTAGGGTCTAATTTTTAATTAGTCCTTAAGTTTAGTTCTTAAATTTTGAATTTTGTTTCAATTTATTTCTTAGATTCCAAAATGTTACAATTTTATCCTTAACATTTGAATTTTATTTAAATTTAATCCTTAGATTTCAAAATTTACATAATTAACCTCTAGTTTTTACTAAATACTCAATTTTCGTTATGTTAATAAATTTTTTATCACTTTTAAAATTAAATTTAAAAGTTTACTTTATAATTATTTTTAATTAATTAATAGACATTGACGTCAATGTTTGAAAGTGAGTTTTTAATGCAAAATTGAGGTTAGAAACGTAAAATCTTGAAATCCATGTAATAAATTCGAATAAAACTCAAATGTCAAGAGTAAAATTACAACATTTTGAAACCTAAAAACTAAACTGAAACCAAATTCAAAATTGAATGACCAAATATGTAACATTTTTAAATAATAGTAATTAGATCTCAATCTTAGGGACAAAATTTTTTTTTTTTTCCAAGATTCAAAATTAACCTAACCATAAGTTAAGATATCTACACTTTGGGGAAAAGCCACAAATTATTTTTAAAATAATAAAAATCCTACAAGTAATGACAATAGACATTAAAAAAAAAAGTAACTTGATAACTTATTCAATAAAATTTAAACTTAAAAATTAAGTTTGTTCAAAGGAGAAAACACCTCAATTAAAAAAGAAGAAAGGTAGAGAAAGAAGATTATGCTCGTAATAAAGCAATACAAGCGACCCCCAAGGTGGGTGGATGTTTGGTTAACCAAGAAGATAAAGAATCAAATAAATAAAATATATATATATATTTATTGTAAAGTAGAAGTAAATGTTTTTTTTTTAAAAAAAATAAAAATAATAAAAATTCAAGCAAATGCTGGACCTAGATTAGATGTCATTTTCTCAGTGTTTTCATGTGATGCACCAATTTTGACTCTTTTCTATTTATCAAAAACCCAAATTATATATAAACATTTTTCAGTATTTTGTATTCTTTTTAATTCACAGAATACAAAATTCCCTTTCAAAATTAAAATTCAGGTTCTCTAGATACCTTGGTTTCTTTGAAGGACACCCCATGGCCACATTAGCATCTTTTTTTATTTGGTTTTGGGATAATTTACAAATATTTCCAAAGAATATACAAAAAACAACACCACAAAATTTTTCTTCACTAGATACCGCCAATATTTTGTTGCCTATTGTATATATATATTTTTTGTCACATTTCTCAAGCTTTTGACTCAAAAACAAAGGTCAAAATTAAATATTTCATATTCAGAGATATATTATATATAATATATATTGTGAAAATAAATGTACAATATTACAACTCATTCCCAACCATTCACACAATATTTTCTATTTCTATTTAGTAGAAGATTATCGTTTAACAAATTAATTATTCCAAATTAAGGATGATTTTTTTCCCACACAAAACAGGCTAAAAACTCATTAATCAATTAATTAGGTTTTCCCCCCCCTTTTCCTTTCTTCAATCTCTTCTTCCCCAAATCAAATCTTATTTCAAACCCTAATTATGTTCAGAATTTATGTGAGATTTTTGTTCATACCATTGACATTGTTGAATAAATCCGTCATTTCTTGTCTGCACGGAATCGATTGATTTTTCCTATCCGCTTCCTTCGACGAATTCTTTACTTGCTCTCCTTCGTCGGCCGCCGGTGGACTGACATTAGTAGCCGTCGCAGCCGCGGCGGCTGCGGCGGCTGCGGCGACTCTACTGGATTTTACCTTTCCGGAGATCTTTTCGTCTCCGGTACCGGTAGTACCTTTTTCCTTTGAGATTTCAGCGAATTTCTCAACTCTCTTGCTCGATGATAAAAACACGAACGTCTCCTTTCCGTCACTGTTGCTTCTGTATAGAAGGTCTCGGAGTTTCCATCTCTTCGATGATCCCATAGAATTGCTCTTTTTGCATCTCTCGAGCGATTCCTTTGGCGACCAAACGCAGTACGTTCCAGGAAGGACTCCGTCAAGCTCCTCCGCCTCAGACGAAGAACACGAATTCGTCTCGCGCTCTTCGCTCATTAATTTTCCAAGCGACGGACGATGAACTCTCTTCGGCTTCGATTTCTTCAACAACTTTCCGTCGTCGTCCTCGCCGTCAACGTTACTGTTGTTCTTATCAACAATCGCACCACTCAACAGCAGATTCGTGTTGAAAACAGGATAAATCGGCCTAATCTGGCCGTTGTAAAAGATATCCTCGGCTGAGATCGTCACCTCTTGTGGCTCCCTAGGAACAACCGCGAATTCGAACTCATCGTCTGCGATTTCATCTCCAACAGTCTCTGTTTCACCATTACCGTCCTGTACTTGAGGTGCTTGGTTGAATTCTTCCGGTTCGGGTCCGTGTTGGAGAGAAGAAGCGACATCAGGTTTCCAGTTAAAAATATCGGGATCAGGATCAGATTCTTTACGGAATTCCTCGACGACACGGGCGGCGATTTCTGCAAATCTGCCGGAGGAGTAGCTGCTGAAGCTAGGAGAGAGGGAAAGAAGCAACGAACCTTCACCGCTTTGCATCATTGTAGTTCCTGAGATTCTTCAATTTCCACTAATTTTCTGCAGCTCTAACTTCCATTTTTCTTTAACAGAGAGAGGATGAAGAAGAAGAAGAAGGAGGAAAGAGAGAAAAATGAAATGACCAAATTGTAATGGCCGTAACTTGTTGAGAATGATATAATGGGCTGTCCTTTTAGGGAATTTGCTTTTCTTTTTTTCCCCAATAATATTTTTCACTTTTTGAGTTATTTTATTTTATTTTAATTTTTGAAGAAATTCACTTTTCGAGTTTTCATCTGACAACTACGCGCCACTAAAAACGGAGCGTTCTACAGTTTGCTCTCTGGAAAAAGAATAATAATAATAATTTCATTTTGATCAAAAATAAAAATTGCTGACCGTTTATTTTTAACTTTTGAATATGTGCCACAATTTTTTATTTGGAATAGATTTTCTTTTGAAATTTTGTTTTAATCCAGGTTTAAAATGTAAATATTGTCATAAAAATTTTGACAATGTATATAATATGGTAATGTGGATTGTTGTTTTAAGAAAATTATAAAAATTAAAAAGAAATTAAAGTAAATAAATATTCTACGCTTTTGCAAAATAATTTCAAATTATATTCTATTTATGTTAGTAACACTGTGTTGTTTTTTCCTTTAGAATTTTTTTAGGATATTATGAAAATACTGATTCACATATTGAATTCATGAAAATGTAAATTTGCTTAAGTTCCAACATATTGATAATAAATATGCTGCATCATTTAGTATAAGATTCACGCTACACTCTTTCAAAAACTTTTTTTTTTTTTTTTTTGATATTAGCAAGTTTAAAGAGATTTTATATAATTCTTTTAATTAAAATTAGGAAACAAGTTTAGAAAAAAAGAAAAGAAAAGAAAAGAAAAGAAAAGAAAAGAAAATAAAATAAAAGAATATATAAGATATAAATTTTAAAAAAAACATCAATTTATACCCTCAAACTTTAATAGTTACATCAATTTAAACCTTAAACTAATAATATATGGATTGAAATTATAAACCTTTGTAAGTGTATCAATTTATATTTTTTATTATGTTCAATTTGAAAAAATCTCATGTGAAATTTATAATTGATTAATTCAAACCATAAACTTTTGTAAATGTATTAATTAGAAAAAAATTTCTTTGAAAACTATCAATTAAGGATGATAATCAATTCGATTTTGTTGGTTTTGAGGCCAACCAATAACCAAATAAAACCAATTGGTCTTACAAATAAGAGATTCAAACCAATGTTCAATAGAGAACGAAACCATTGGATTGATTTTATTTGAATCGGTTTATTATCAGATTTTGACATTTTCTTTTTTTTTTTTTCTAATTTTTATTTTTATTACCATTTTGTTTTGAATTGATCCTTTTTGCTAATTTAAAATTAAAATTGGGTCTATTTCTTATTTTATAAATTGAAATTTGACATTTTTTTTTATACTTTTCTAAATAAAAAACATACACGGTCCATAATAATTGGTCTATTTTTTTTCTAAACAACAAATATACATGCATTATAATAATTAAAATATTAAAAGATAGTTTATTTTTTAAAGGTATATATACCATTGGATTGGTTTTTCTAATAAAAAACCGATATGAACTAATACTTTTTAGTTTTCTCCAAAGACAAACCAATATATTCAATTTTATACTAAAAAACCAAACCAAACCATTAGATCGATTTGGATTGGTTTGGCTTTACGATTTTTCGGTTTTTTGTTACACTCCTACTATCCATACATTTATGCTAATTGTTCATTGTGTAAATCCAATATTTGAAGAAGCTAACATACATTTGAGAATCAATACATAGATGATTTTAAAAGGTAACTTTAATGAATGGTCTAAATTAATTGGCTTATAAAAATTTAGGAGTTTAATTGACTTAAATTATAAATTTCATTTGCTATTGATTAAATGAAATTTGGAGAAGGTGTTATTTAATACATATGTAAAAATTGAGGGTGAGGGTTTTAATTGCCACTCATTTTAGTTAATAATTTTAATCATACAACTACTAAAAGTTTAAATATAGAAATTGATATTTATCCTAAATTTTATATAACTGTCAAATTTAGAGTTTAATTTAATAAAATTCTAAGTACGAGGTTAAATGGATACATTTTAGTTCTTTTAAAAATAAATATATGAAGGTAAAAATTGTATATATTAATTGAAATTATTGTTTTTTCCCCTTTACAACTCCTGAATTTATTTATATGGGAAGAAAAACTCAAAAACTTTATTGATTATTGTAGTATCTAAAATAAATAATAGGGCCTTTCTAAGTTCTTTACCTCCGAGACACGTAACACGTGCCAAAATACACGTGGACGATAGACAGAGTTCCTACGTGTCGGTAGATATTTTGTACGGTCGAAACGTATTGTGATTCGGGAGCAATTATCATTGGGAAAATATGTTAAATAATAAATTAAGGTATTTTATTCTGTTATATATATATATATATTGAAATATGATCAAAGTTTCACAGAGTTAGAATAGAGAATGATCCAGAAGACCATCTTCCATAATATGAAGTCTTTTCGGTGGAACTAAAATTTATTTAAAATACTCGTATAAAAAGTACAATTTGAAATAAGATTTAAATGCTACTTTCGTCCACCTACCTTTATATTTTGTATTTTCAATTGTAGTTTATTTTTGGTTTATGTACTTTTAATTTAAGTTTTTATCTATGTAATTTTTATTAAAGGTTATCGAGATCCTTCTAAAATCTACAAATAAGTCAAATCCATAAGATATTGAGATGAGGCATAAGAAAACGTGTCCCAAAAGAGAAAAATCAGTGCCTTGGGATTTGGATCGAATCAATCAAGTCGATAAATATACCAATAAAAAATAATGAGTAAATTACAAAAACCACTCCTGAAGTATGGGAATAACTGTAATTACACCCTTAAATTTTTAATTGTAAAAGTCGGGTCCCTAAACTTTCGTATGTGTTAAAATTGAACCCTCAAGCTTACGATAATTATTGAAATTAGACCCACAAACAATAAAAATTGAACTCTCAAATTTATGCAAATGTTACCATTGTAAATTTCAAGGTCTACCAAATTTTAATGCTTATATAAGTTTAAGGACACGATTTTTAAGATTGAAAGTTTAAGAGTATATTGTAACTACACCCATACTTTAAGGGCATTTTTTACAGTTTGCCCAAAAATAATCGAACTATGCTTCATTTGACACTTTACAATCTCGAGCACCGAAACAACTTTGACACTGTCGACATTACATATAACCAGAGGCGAGTATCAGTGGAAGGGCTTGTAAATAGCCCCATTTGACGACTCTATTGGGAAAAAAGTAACCTTCAAATGAGAGTTCAGACCTTACTTCTTGTGTGTCTAGCTAAACTATATGTACTAACTTAGACATCAGAGTATAGTAGGCTCGACACCACATTGGTGTAATAATCTTTTACACAGATTAGCTCGGAAAATGAGACCATACCAAAGAAAGCAGGCCAAACGCCAGGCTCACGAGGGGCCCACAACAACAATGAACACAGACGGGTTTCGAACGCCAACAATATTCAACCTTGCTAATTCTTAAAGATGGTTATTAGATCCCTTTATTTTTATTTTTAAAAGTACATGAACACACAATAAATTAAAGTTGAATATCGAGGAACCAAAAGGAATATTTTGAAAGTACAAGAATTAAAATGAAACAAAATCAGTGGTTTGGCCGGTTTGGTAACATCTCGATCATTTTTATTTTTGAAATTTATACTTGTTTTCTCTCAATTGAATGCCTTTATTATTGTTTTCACCAATTTTAAATAAACACTTAAATTCATAGTCAAATTCTAAAAATAAAAATAAATTTATGGAAAAATATCTATATTTTTTAAATTTTCAAAAAACTTGATGCGTTATTTAAAATATGAGTAGAAAGTAAATAACAAAACATAAAAACATAGGAATGAAAGTATTTTTCTTTTTATCTTTGATAATAGGGGTGGTGGAAAATTGAACGTTTGAACTTCAAGGTTAATATTATATATTTTATATCATTTGAGTTAGGCTCACCTAAACTATAATAATAATAATAATAAAAATAAAAATAAAAATAAATAATTAATCTTATTTTAGTTTTCTGTTTTTCTAAAAAAGACATTGTTTCTTTTTTTTTGTTCTGTCTTTTATCACTTGACTGAATTCTTTTCCACAATTGTCATTCAGTTTTTCTTCTTGTTTAGTTAAAAATAGTGTACCACACCAAATAAAAGGAAAAAAAAAAAAAAAAGTCCAAAATCTAAAGCGACAGTCTGTAGATTAAACTTGATTTGGAATTTAAGGATGCCCGGAATTTCTACGCGCTTGGGGACTGCCTTCATCGTCATGAGCATTGAATCCCAATTTTAATTAAGTGTAATTAATTCTTTAATTTTTGTTTAATAAATAATATTTGGTAAAAGTATTATATCCGGTTTGAAACAAGGTTTATCGAATTGAAAAAGAAAATGAGGATAACTTATTCTTAAATTCTCTTTAATACTCGTAGATATGAGAGATAATTATGTAACAATCTGACTTTCCACTATACTTTCAGAACGTTACTATATACATGCATAAGCTTGACAATGTATATTCTTCGAGAAAAATATAACAAAAGGAACAACTTTTATTTCCAAAATAATCATATCAAGGGGCACCTCTAACTCTAATTTAGAATAAATTGAATAAACCAATAAATTAACTAATGCATAAACGAAATAACCAAAAGTTTTACATGCTAGATCTCTAACCTAAATCATGCTAAAATAAAATAAAATAAAAACGTGAGTGCGGAAGCATTGTCATGTCCCAATGACTGGGTCACAGATCCCTCTTGTCATTCGTGGGTCTATCTTTACCTTTACCAAAAAAATATGAAAAAGAAAATAATGAGTACATAAATATACCTCGTAAGTGATTCATTACTGGGCCTACTAGGTGAACTATTAGCCTTTGTATCAGGACTCAGGTGCTCATTATGCATTTTAGATATATATAAGCATAAGCGGCGAACCCCAAGACACACTTTCATAAGTAGTAACCCCGGAGGGACACAATCATCGGCATAAGGTGTGAACCCAAAGACTCACAGCATACGATGTGCAGGGCCCAATAAAAATACTAACAGTCACTATCAGTCTAACATAGTCATAAGCATACAATCATAGTTTTTAACATGCCTGGAAGGATTCAAAACAATCTCTAAATACATCCATCATTCAAATACCACAACATTCACACACAATCATAATTTTCGTGGTATAAACATAGGTCTCCATAACCCCCCCCCCCCCCCAACAATCCAACATAACAGATCATACAAATTCAATCCAACACATAGGAGTATGCTTTCAATACAATCACATACTTAACAACAATTTGGCGAAGGTGAACCGGTAGTAAAGCACTTACCTCAAATTTAAACCTAAGCAAAATAACAATACAAAGCCCCTTTTTATCTTGGGCAAAATCCTTGAATCAATCCATAACATTAACAAATTTTAAATTCCAATGTTAGGACCTAATTTAAATCACCATAACTAATCTAAAAAAATTCTCCAATTAGCTCACCCAAAGCGTGGTTGAACCAAAACCATCTCAATACTTCCAAATCAGCACAACCTAAATCTAGACGCAAAAAATTTAGGTGTCAACCCGATTTACAACACCAATAATTAATATAATCACCTTAGAAAATACTTATAATCTTAAATATTGACCAAAACCGCCCAAAGTTGATCCTTAACGCGGCTGGACAACGACTCCAAAGGCACCAAACCTTCAATAAAAAAACCCAAATCATAAGATTCAGGCCAAAAACTTAGTGGGGATTAAAGAATCAAACAAAAACAACCCAAAACTCCCAAAATCTTACCCCAAATGGCAAAAGCTGATGAACTCTAGCGAGAAAAAGGAGGTTTCCAAATGGATTGCGGTTGAAGGGCACCGACGAGCGATGGACGGTGTCGCTTTGCATGATTGGGTGATCGACGATCGTGGCACGACTGGCATGAACTGTTGGGAATAGTGTTCTAAATCTCCTCGTAATCTCGTAGTTTATAAACGTGTATAAACATATTGTTGTTAATAAAATAAGTGTTATTTTATAAACCTATACTCAATCCAATAAACTAATATTCGAGGTTATTTCATGTAATTTAAATAAGTATGTAGAGACATACAAGTAGATCTTGTTTAAATAATAATCTAAACGGTCTGTAGTAGATGGAAAAGGCTGGATACCTTATCCTGGTGACCCTATAGATACGGTCTACTTTGTAGGTGTTACAAGTGTTGTAAAGTGCTACAAATGATATGATCCTGATCATTCATGTGGAGTCATGTGAGCAAGGGTATCTTATACAAAGTTTTTGTATAAGACGGGACCACAAAATGATTAGTCTTTTTATATAACGCCGTTAATAATAGAGACTTACATTTCACTAGGATGACCATAGGTGACATGACTTGAATCCTGAGTGAGTTGTGAACTCCTGCTCATGAAGGCGGTCCTTTGATTTGTATGGATGAGAATGGCCAAATTGCCAACTCAACAAGCCTACCATTTTGGGGATTCGTCTGATTGAGGAGTTGGAAACTCAGCTACACAAGATCGAATTCACTCCTTCCCCGATTCAAGGGTAAGTAGATAAATTGCTCCCTTAAGGGCTGATTCTGGGTCTTGAACATAGTGGCCACATCCTCTCCTGACCCGAGAGAACTTGGTCATAGTGGGACTATGACTTAATGTTCATTAGAGGAATCAGTGTTACCTAAGGAGTTAGATGTAACTACAGAGGGAAAACAGTAATTTGGTCTAGCTGTATTGACGAGCAATTTGTGAAGGGTCATCACACTGTTGATTAGTTATATTTAATGGACACGGAAATTTATTTGTAGTGCGAAGAGTGCAGCTGTCGGGAGTGACTGAAAGTTTGAATATTGGGTAATTTAATTAATTATGCAAGTACCGTTGGAGCTTCAATCTACAGGTTTATAAGGTCTCCTTTGTAGCTCAACAAGGATTTAATTTTTGGATTAATTCAAAGTGTTCAAATTAATTGAGGGAATTAGTTATATATGATATAATTAATATACATTATATTAATATGAGAAGAATTTGAATATGATTCAAATACCAATTATATGAATGAGATTAATATAGCTAAATATAAATATGATTTAGAATGAGAGGAATTAAATATTTGGATATGATCCAAATATCATTTATATGGATAAGATTCATATAAGCGGATTTAATATAAATGTGATTTATATTAAATGCCATGGATAGTTAAGAGAGAATAAAATCTATAGTTTTTGTTGTATTTGATGCAATATAAAACTATAGGCTATATGTTATATTTGATATAACATATAGGGAAGGAGTTATGACTCCCTCACCACTTTCTCTCAAAGAAAACTAATGTGTGATAAAATAATTGATGGGATCATCTTCTTCCTAAGAATTCTCATAGATGAGAAGAGTTCTCTGAAAGAGAAAGGTTTTCTGAAGAAATTTCCTTTCCATCCTCTTCATCTCCTTCCCTTTTCCAAGGATCCAAGCAAAGCCCACAACTCTTGTTTGAATCCTTTAATCCCAAAAGAGAATACAGAGAGTTCTCGACTGGTAGTGTCCGTGCGTGAAAAAGGAGATCCGCGAGGAAGAAGTTCTGTTCGTGGCTTGTACGAGGGATTTCTTGAAGAAAGGTTCTTCAAAGGTGAGGTTTCTTGAAACCAAATTTCTTTATAAAGCATGTTATAATTTAATGTTAAATGCATATCTCTTGTATGCTACTGTATATTTTGTATTCGATAATTAATGGAATTTTGTAGATCAATTTCTGCTCAAGGTTTTCCTCATGTTGAGTTTTCTTCATGAACTACAGGTGGCACGGCTGACTAGTCGGCAACAAGCATTGGGTGGCAATGTGAACGAGCGACGACGTAGCTTTGTCTAGAGGCGGTCGTAGACTGAAACATGCGGCTTGCATCTGAAGGCCACTGGCTGGAGATCGGGCGACGTCGGCTAGGCTGACCGTTTGGCAGGACAAGAATTTCCTTCTTTTACTTTTCTTTTTTTCTTTGCTTTGCACGTAAATCGAGGCATCCTTTTATATATTAAAAGAAACTATTAAAACCCTAATCCCCCTTTTTCCCTCAACCAAAATATATAAACAAAAAATATTTCTTTTCCCCAACAACCAAAAAATATATTTTCTCACTTCAAACCCAATAATTAAGATTTCAATAGGATTTTAAATCTCCAGCAAACTTCAATTAAACCCAATTGAAATCCACCCAATTCAAAATCAAAATTAAATTCTTAATAATCGAATTAATTTCATATCTTTGACCCAGATTAATTTAAATTGATTTATCCCTCCAAAATAAACAAATTTCAAATCTCTAAAATTTGAAATCCAAACCTAAATAAATCAAGATAAATACATGCAATTTCCTAGAATTTGGCTTGTTAGGATCTACCCTCCTTAAGAAATTTTCGTGCTGGAAGTTCTAGTCTTGAAAGTGAAGGAACTCTAAATCTAGAGAACCAATGAGCAGAAGTAGATCGTTCCAAAAATAATTGTGAAAGAATACATACATTTACAATCAAACAGACAGATTATGCATTAAGGATAAAATTACAACATGCTTCTAACTAAAGAAAACAAAGGATCAAGTACAATACCTTTGAAGAACCCTTTTCTTCACGTATTCCCTCGATCAAACTCGAATGCGTTGAATAACTCGAATGCAACAAACAAACTCAGAAAACCGCACGAACTGAGATCCTCCCACCATCGAGTATAACTGGATCCTCGATCCTCGAACAGAATTGGACACCACCACTCGATTACCTTGGTATTCTCGGTATGAGAATCCATAAGGTGTAGGCTCTGTATGGATTTGGATAGAGGGATAGAGGAAGAAGTAAATGAGTAAACGATTGAGTAAAGGACAAAACGATTGTGTAGAAGATGTCAGTCTTGAAGGAACTCCTAAACAAGAGCATCCATGAGCGGGTTCGGATCTTTCCTATCTCATCGTGACCGAATTACCACACACACATTCTAACAAACAAATATGCATTTTAACACTAATTATAGGTATGCTTTGACAAATAAAATACAACAAATTGAGTAAACGCACCAGTTGAAGACTATTTTCACTCGAACTCAATCCAACAGAAACGACTCCTCTACGGTCCAAATTGCCTAGCAAATCAGTCGCCTAACAGCACCACGATTGTCTACATGAACAACAGCGCACGAACAAGCAATAATCGGGGATGAAACCACCACTTGGAGCCTTTGGTATTCGAAGTGAGAATATAATGGACTTTGATGGAATTGGTAGAGGGAGGAAGAGAGGACGATCGTGTAGAATGAACAAGCAAGTGCGAGATAGTAGATGACTATCGTATAGTTGGGTGCTTGTTGCTTAGAGAAAGGTACACGATTGTGTAGGTTTTACTAAGCGATCGTCTAGTAAAGAGTAAGCAATCTTTAGATCAGCTTGGCGCACTAAGCGATCGTTTAGAGAAGGTGAGCGATCGTTTAGGCGATGGGCGCTATCGTATAGGCTTTCAACTAAGCGATTGTGAAGTTTCCACACCGTGAGCGATTTTTTCGAACTCTTTACAAAATGAAAACAATTTTCATTTTATTCTTCAATTACAATAACTGAAATTGATCTTTCCACTTACACACGATTTAGGAGAAATTTCCAACCAATTATCTCATAGCCGCCTTAATTAAATAATTAATGAATATAATCATATTATATTCTTAACCTATAGTTTGATATCATATACCTATTATAGTAATTTCTCCTCTACTTGATATAAATCATATTTATCTAAATTCCTCCAAAATAATGTATCTCGTATATTTAGTCAATTATAATATATAATCGAACTCTCTCTTGTCAATTTGAACATTTCAAACTGACCAAAAAATTGATTCTCGACTTTATCCAAACTACCAAGGGGACCTTATGGACCTGTGGCTCGAAGCTCCAATGGTACGTGAATAGTTGAGTAAACTTTTTCGCTACAAGATCCACCATCCGTTAACTATCAGGCATTCCACTACAGACCAACAACTGAACTCTTCTTACCACAGATATATTTCTGTGTCCATAGGATATAACCAATCATGAGTACGATGATCTTTCACAGATGCTCGTAAATACAGTTGAGCCAATTAACAGTTTTGCCCATGTAGTTATATCTCACTTCTTAAGTACCACTGATTCCTCTAATGAACATAGTCCAACTATGTGTGAACAAATCTCGGGCCAAGAGAAGGTGCGTGGCGCCACATCGTTCAAGTCCTAGAATCAGCCCTTAAGGGAGCTATCTACTTGCCCCTGCTTTGGGGAAGGAGTGAATTCTATCTTGTGTAGCTGAGTTCCCAGCTCCCAAATCAGACGAATCTCTAAAGTGCTAGGTTTGAGTCGATGACTTGGCCACTCGCACCCATGCAAATCAAAGGACCGCTTTCAATGGTAGGAGTTCCCAACTCACTCAGGATTGAGTTCATGTTACTTATGGTTATCTTAGTGAAGTGAAGTCTCTGTCATGAATGGTGTTATATAACGAGACGTTAACACTTCGTGGTCGGCTCTTATACAAACTCTTTGGATAGGATGCTCTCGCTCGCATGTCCCCTACACGAATGATTAGGATCAGGCCATGTGTGACAAGTCATAACACTTGTGACCATTCCACAAAACGGACCGCATCCGTAGCATTACCAGGATAATATTTCCTTCCTATATCCATATACTGCAGACCATTTTAGTTATCAGTTAAGACATGATCCACTTGTATGTCACCACATATATGCTTAAGTTACATACTGATAACTAGGGATTTTAGGTTTGTTGGTCTGTGGTAAAGCAAATAAAACAAACAACTGAGCAAAATCAAGAAGTGAAGTTATACATCACAGGCGTTCGTACAAACTGTTTATAAATTACAGAACACGAGACTTTAAGGTAGTAACCCCAACAAGTCTATCGCATAAACTCGTTCCTCATCGTGTAGTAAAATGGCACTATCGTATAGTGAACTCGATACAATCATTTACTCTCTCGACAAGCTATCTGATAACTTGCTTCTTTTTGCATGGAATGAATAATGAGATAACATTTTCCTTCTTTATCCCAGGGTTAGCCAGTAAACTGTCTAAAACCACCCACTAAGGTGGTTATTTGGAGAAAATGAAAAGCAATTATCTCATAATTAATCATTATAAATAAATATAATAACTAATTTATCATATTATATTTATAACCTATAATTTTAATATTACATCATATGTAACATATAAAACATAGTTCTTTTTCTCCTTTATGGCATTAATATAAATCATATTTATATTAATTCCTTCAATCAAATAATGTATCGAATACATCAAATCAATTATATCATATATAATTGAACTAATTTAATTATATAATATATAATCAAATTCCCTCTTATTAATTTGAACACTTCAAACTAACCCAAAAACTGATTCTCAACATGAATCCATTGAGCTACCAAGGGGATCTTATGAACCTGTAGCTTGAAGATTCAACGGTACGTGAATAACTTACTTAACTCTTTAATCACGATATCCACCATCTGTTAACTGTCGGGCACTCCACTAAAGACCGACAACTGCACTCTTCGCACTATAGATATATTTCTGTGTCCATCGAATATAACCAATCAATAGTACGATGTCCCTTCATAAATCGCTCGTAAGTACAGTTAGGCCGAATCGTCGTTTTTCCCCTGTAATTACATCTAACTCTTTAAGTACCATTGATTCCTAATGAACAATATATCATAGTCCCACTATGACTAAACCCTTCTCGAGTCAAGAGAAGGTGTAGTGCCACATTATTCAAGCCTCGGAATCAGCTCTTAAGGGAGTAATTTATTTACTTACCCCTGCTTCAGGGAAGGAGTGAATTCCTCTTATGTAGCTGAGTTCCCAGCTCCCCAATCAGACAAATCCCCAAAGTGGTAGTTTTAAGTCGCGATCTGGCCACTCGTACCCATACAAATTAAAGGACCACCCTCATAGATAGGAGTTAACAACTCACTCAGGATTAAGGTCATGTTATCTATGATCATCCTAGTGAAATGAAAGTCTCTATCATGAACGACGTTATATAACGAGGCTAAACATTTCGTGGTCTAATCTTATACAAAATCCTTTGTATAGAGCATCCCCGCTCGCATGTGTAATACACAAATGATCAGGATCAAACCATTTATAGCACTTTACAACATTTGTAACACTTACAAAGTGGGCCACACTCGTAGTGTCACCAGGATAAGGTTTCCTCCTTTATTCATATACTACAGACCATTTAAGTTATCACTTAAAGCATGATCCACTTGTATGTCTCCACATACATGTTTAAGTTACAACGATAACCATGGATCTTAGTTTATTGGTTTGTGATCAATGAAAATAAAATATCTCATATTTCATAGACTGAAGTGAATAAAATATATCATATTATACATCACAAAGTGTTTTTTCATACATGTGTTTACAAACGACAGGACCCTAAGAGATTTAGGGTATCAACGCCAACAGAAAGAGCTCTGGGTACTCATAGTCTCCTCTGGCTCGCACATTCATCGGACCACACAGGTCTGAATGCACTAACTCTAGAGGCTTTTTGGCCCATATAACCTTTTCCAGTAAAAGGTCTTTTAGTCATTTTGCCTTCAAGGCATGACTCGCACACAGGTAAAGAATTTTCTTCTAACTCGTTTAGAAGTCCATTTTTCATCAACCTTTTAATTCTATTGAAATTGATGTGCCCCCAAACGAAGGTGCCAAAGTTGGGCATTTTCTTTCGGAGAAACTTTAAGTCGTTATTTTGAGTTATGATAGTTTTAAACATCTTTATTCTATGCAGGGAATTTGTTGCTAATGGTCTTAGCACATACAAATTATTTTCTAGTTTAGCTAAACATATTTCAACACCATCTTTCAGAATAAAAACTTTATTAACTGAAAAGTTCAAGGTATATTTACATTCTAGCAACGACTTTACAGAAGTCAAGTTAATCGGAGGCCTCCCACTGCTACAGCTGAGACAGCACGCCCGATGCCAACTTGCATTGTCATGTCACCAGCCTCAAGCTGCCGTCAGAATCTAATCCCCTGAAATGAAGAACAAACATGGTTAGTGGCTCCAGAGTCTATAATCCAGGAAGAATCATCATTCTTCACTAAACAAGTCTCCAAAACCAGTAAATCATATTTACCTTGTTTGGCTTTCTTTTTTTCCTTCAAATAACGTCGGTAATTTCGCTTCCAATGCCCATCCTGGTTGCAATAGAAACACTTTCCTTTGTCAACTGCAGTGGTCGTCTACCCTGTGGAGCGGTAGATTGTGGGTTAGCAGGCGCTTTCCCATTCCCCTTACTACCCCTCTTCTTCTTCCATTTGCTAGTGTTGGAAAAAGTAGGTACAGACATAGTTCCTGAGGTTAAACCTCGGTGGAACTTCTTAGTGATGAAGTAACATTTGCCTCACCAACCTTCTTCTCCTTACTTTTTAGCAAGGATTGGAATGTCTACAATTCTTTGAGGAGAGTTATAAGGGTGTAATCAACCCTGTTCAAAACAGCATTGCTTACGAAGTGTAGGAAGCTTTCTGGCAATATCTCCAGAATTATGCTAACCTGACTGGCCTAATCGATGCGAGATTCATTCATCTCCGTCACATTAAAATAGACCATCATGTTCAAAACATGTTCATGAACAGATATACCCTCCTTCATTTTGGTGTTGAAGATGAACTTTAGAGAGTCATGCTTGAGCTGTGCGAATGGTTGTACAAACATTTCCCTCAGGGACTCCATGATCTCACGGGAAATGATCATGGGCTCATGCTTCTTGGCCAAGACGTCGTTCAGACTGGCCAAGATATACGCTTGGGCCTTCTCGTTCGCCCGTGTCCGTTTCTCGTAAACCTCTCGAACATTTCGAGCGACGTTTTAAGGTGGAATAGGAGGACACTCCTCCATAAGGACGAATGGAGGTCATCGATGATTATTATTGTGTTTATCGTGTTTTTCTAACTAGCGTAGTTATCGCCAGTCAATTGCTCGGTGGCTAAAAGAGCTAAAGTAGCGGTTGCTATTTGAAAAGTTGCTGAAAACAAGAACAAACTTAATGAGTCTACTTGCATTACCACTTTTAACGCTAATTTTAGGTTTTAACAAAATAGTTCAATTTTACCTTAAGTGACATCTATTTTGCAATAATGCCCCGGCGAGGCAGGGCAAAAGTCACTGGTGGGATGATCAAGTGGCCCTTCATTGGGATGAGACATTCTCAACTATTAGATAGAAACAACTCCTTGTAACTGACTCTAATAGTCACCATTGTTCTGTCCAGAATTTGTTAACAACCTTAACAATTTCGCGTAAATGTAGCCCCTTATTTTAGGCCCTAGAGTCTTGCCCTAATGCGCCCACCGTAGGGAAAAAGCTGATTATGACAAGAAACTAAAGCAACCCTATCCTTTTCAGGAGATCAGATAAAGAGTTGTACAAATACGGCCATCCTTTAGGGCGACACTCCTAGGGTGCCTCGAGGCGATGCACGAAAATGTTATCCAACCTAATGAAAGAGACTGTGGGATATGTTGTCACACATCCCGCTCCCACTTACAATGAACATTCTCTCTTTTCACCTTGGTATTGACCTACCCAAACACCATCCTTTAGGGGGACACTCCCAGAGTTCCTCGAGGCCGAAGATAGATCTCACGGTGTAAACTTTAAGGGAGAAACGTGTAGAGGTTTAAGTGAATTATCATATACCCCAAGTACCTCCCACTGAATATTCTACCTAGGGATTCATTGACTTAGTCAATCTAGCTACTGATTTTGACTAAGTGGGTGTTTAATTTGCTAAAAAACAACATTTGCTTTTGATAATTAAACAAGTTATTCAAGTATCATTAAACACTTTAACAAACTATCATCAAATTTGCATGCATGCAACAAATCTATCTAATTCACCTTTCCAGGTAGGTTCCCAAGTAGGGATGTTCCGTTTCCATCAGCTTAAATACCCTAGCCTTGTTAGAACCTGCCTTAGACAAAAAGTCCTTTATAGATAGATTTGGTACATATTTAATATTTTATTAGTCAATTTAATCCTATTAAACCAAATTCAAAGATTAAACTTAGGTTTCTTATCTCATTAGAACCGTGAGATATTTATAACATGATTAAAGCCTAAGTTTGCATGCATGTTTTTCTTATTGATTTTAGTTCTAATTCAGTAATTATAACTCTTATAAAAAATGAAACAACTAAAACCAACCACATTGCTAAGCTAAACTAGGTATTTATAACTTTTATAAATTAACCTAAGTGTCATGCTTCATGCAATGTTCATTCATTACTATGTACAACTCTTATATAACTTGTAATGAACTAAGCATACATGCTTTCATACATCCTTATACTATAACACTTATAATATAAAGATGATGCATGGATATGCTTAATGCATGCATATATTATATGATGCATGAGCATGCTTTAATGTAATTTAATCATGCAAACTACTATATTATAACATTTATAATATAAAAACGATGCATGAATAAAATGCATAACCTATGGTGGGTTTTAAAACTATATGATATACATTATGACATATATTTAAACATACATCACATGTATATTCATTAAAAATTGATGGATCGAGACAATTAGCCTAAAAAATTGGAAATAAAAGCTATCTATTACAAAAAGCATCGAGTCAACTGGTTCAAACAGGCGAATCGGGTCTTGAACCACCCGGGGGAAGCCTCGTCACTTGATCATGTAGCAGCTCCTTATGACCGTCGAGTAATGCTGATCGAGTATAAACGATCGTGTAGTATGGATCGACTGCCTTAGGACTATGTGATGAACATGAAGGCCAAGCGATCGTGCAACGCACATCAAGTAACGCATGCTACGTGATCGTTCAGACAGCGACTATGCGATGGAGGATGATTGTCTAAACGATCGTGGAGCAAGTGTCGACTATCACATACCGGGTGATCGAGTAGCTAGTGACGATACGATAAGCATGTCGGCCTACCACAACCGTCTAGTGCGCATGCCATGCATCAAGTATCATATACTCAGTGATCGTTTACCCCGAGAGTTTACACGATCGAGTAGCCAACACAACACGATCTAGTAAACTCTTTACTCAATCGTGTAGCATTAGCTATGCGATTGTTTTGTAAATATTACAAGATCGAGTAGAAATTTTCTACACGATCGCATAGCCAAATCTAACGATCATTTAGCTTGGGCTACACGATGCAACCAACCTTTGGACTTCTTCCTCGAAGAGAACAACATCTCCATGCATCTGAAGCTCCATCACGAACGATTCAAACAAAACAAAAACTTTAATACAGATTCAATAGCAAGTTAATTATGCCAAAAAACGAAGGGGCCCTTACAAATCAACTTATGGAAATGTAAAAGAAAGCTTAAATAGAGGCAATCATCCCGAAACATCAATAGCATCCACAACCATATTTAACCCTTAAATGCATTGCAGAATACTTAAAACCCACCAAGACCATAAATGAAATTCAATACATCAATGGAATTTAGAATATCAGAACAACCTGGCTCTGATACCAATTGAAGGAACTCTAAATCTAGAGAACAAGTGAGCGGAAGTAAATCGTTCCAAAAATCATTGTGAAAGAACACATACATTTACAATCAAACAGATAGATTATGCATTAAGGATAAAATTACACCATGCTTCTAAATAAAAAATAATGGATCGAGTGCAATACCTTTGAAGAACCCTTTTCTTCACGTATTCCCTCAATCAAACTCGAATGCATTGAACAACACGAACGCAACAAGCAAACTCAGCAAACAGCACGAACTGGAAGATCCTCAATCACCATCGACTATAACTGGATCCTCGTTCCTTGAACAGAATTGGACACCACAACTTGATTACCTTGGTATTCTTGGTGTGAGAATCCAGAAGGTATGGGCTCTATATGGATTTGGATAGAGGGATGGAGGAAGAAGTAAATGAGTAAACGATCGAGGAAAGGATAGAACGATCGTGTAGAATATGTCAGTCTATTGCATAGACTCGTTTCGCGATCGTGTCGTAAAATGGCACTATCGTATAGTGAACTCGATACATTGAATAATTAAATAATGAGATAACATTTTCCTTCTTTATCCCACGGTTAGCCAAAAAACTTTCTAAAACCACCCACTAAGGTGGTTATTTGGAGAAAACGAAAATCAATTATCTCATAATTAATTATTATAAATAAATATAATAACTAATATATCATATTATATTTATAACCTATAGTTTTAATATTATATCATTTGCTGTATATAAACCATAGTTCTTTTTCTCCTTTATGAAATTTAATATAAATCATATTTATATTAATTTCTCCAATCAAATAATGTATCAAATATATCAAATCAATTATATCATATATAATTAAACTAACTTTATTATATCATATATAATCAAATCCCCTCTTATTAATTTGAACACTTCAAACTAACCCAAAAACTGATTCTCAACATGAATCCATTGAGCTACCAAGGGGACCTTATGGACCTATAGCTTAAAGATCCAACGATACGTGAATAACTGACTAAACTCTTTAATCATGATATCTACCATCCGTAAACTGTCGGGCACTTTACTAATGACCGACAACTGCACTCTTCGCACTATAAATATATTTCTCTATCCATCGAATATAACCAATCAAGAGTACGATGACTCTTCACAAATCGCTCGTAAGTACAGCTGGACCAAATTACTGTTTTTCCCCTATTGTTATATCTAACTCCTTAAGTACCACTGATTCCTCTAATGACAATATATCATAGTTCCACTATAACTAAACCCTTCTCGGGCTAAGAGAAGAAGTGGCGCCACATTGTTCAAGCCTCAGAATCAGCCCTTAAGGGAGTAATTTATCTATTTACCTTTGCTTAGAGGAAAGAGTAAATTCCGTCTTGTGTAGTTGAGTTCCCAACTCCCTAATTAGACGAATGCCCAAAGTGGTAGGTTTGAGTCGACGATCTGGCCATTTGCACCCATGCAAATCAAAGGACTACCTTCATGGGCAGAAGTTCATAACTCATTTAGGATTAAGGTCATGCTACCTATGGTCATACCAGTGAAATGAAAGTCTCTGTCATGAACGACATTATATAATGAGACTAAACATTTCGTCGTCCGACCTCATACAAACTCCTTTGTAAAGAGCATCTTCGCTCGTATGTCTAATACACGAATGATAAGGATCAAACCATTTGTAGCACTTTACAACATTTATAACACCTACAAAGTGGGCCACACTCGTAGTGTCACCAGGATAAGGTTTCCCTCCTTTATTCATATACTACAGACTATTTTGGTTGTCACTTAAAGCACGATCCACTTGTATATCTCCACATACATGCTTAAGTTACAACTATAACTATGGATCTTAGTTTATTGGTTTGTGGTTAATGCAACTAAAATATCTCATATTTCATAGACTGAAGTGAATAAAATATCTCATATTATACATCACAAAGCATTTGTTCATACATGTGTTTATAAACTACAGAACCCTATGAGATTTAGAGCATCAACCCCAATAGAAAGAGCTTTGGGTACTAAGCTCTAATTTCCTCCTCTCTTTCCATGTTTCCTCCTCCCTATTGTGCAAAACTTTCACTTCCCTTGCAATAATCTTTACAAGCTTCTCCTCATAACTTAGGTTCTCATTCAACTACAAGGGCTCAAAGTCCACCACATGAAATGGATCCATTACGTACTTCCTCAACATTGAGACATGGAAAACATTGTGTACTACAGAGAGGGACGGTGATAGTGTCAAACGATAAGACACATGGCCAATTCACTCCAAAACCTCGAATGACCTCACAAAACGCGGACTGAGCTTCCTCTTCCTTTCTAACCTCGGGACACCTTTCATAGGTGCTACCTTCAGAAATACTTTATCCTCCGCCTCGAACTCAAGATCTCTATGCCTAACATCGGCGTAACTTTTCTATCTGCTCTGCGTTATTAACATTCGGACCCAAATCTTATGCATGACTTTATTTGTTATCTGCACCAACTTAGTTCCTATCAACTTTCGCTCACCTACCTCACCCCAGGAAATAGGAGACCTGCAACCCTTACCATATAGGGCTTCAAATGGCGACATGCCAATAGTTTGTTATTATATGTAAACTCCATCAATTGCAGGTGACTATCCCAACTCCCTAAAAACTCCAATGCACAGACACGCAACATATCTTCAAAGATCTTGTTCAAGCACTCCATTTGCCCATCAGTTTGAGGGTGGAAGGCGGAAGGCTATACTAAAATTCAACCGAGGGCCCAACGCTGCTTGGAGGCTCTTCCAAAAGCTGGAGATAAAACAAGGGTTTCTGTCAAACACAATTGACACTAGCACCCTATGCAATCTCACCACCTCTTTCATATACAGTTGCACTTACTTATTCACCAGATAAGAGAGTTTCCCTAGAATGAAATACGCCACCTTAGTGAACCTGTCTACCAACACCCATATTATTGTATAACTTTCGTTGTTCTTGGTAAGCCCACAATGAAATCCATGGAAACACTCTCCTACTTCCATTCTGGTACACTCAAAGGTTGTAACAAACCTACTGGCTTTTGTCTCGGGGTCTTCACCTGCTGACAGGCCAAACATTTACTGCCATAATCAACTATCTCCCTTTTCATATCGAACCACCAATAGTACTGTTTCAAGTCTTAATAGATCTTACTGCTGCCAGAATGTATGGAGAATGGGGAGCTATGAGCTTCTACCAACAATCCACTCTTGATATCCTATCCTAACTCCACTTGACGGAACTTCTGCACCAGGTAAGAATCTCCTTGTTGTGCATCTATAATTCTCTGCCTCAAAGTCGGTTGTACTGACAACTGTGCTAGTTGTGAGGTGACTTCCCCCACCGCTACTGTAATCTCATCTCATTAAAAATCCTTACATAGTTGAGCCTGTGTGGTGACTAAGGCTGCTGAGTGAGCCATCTTCCTGAGGTTGCTGAGTGAGCCGTCTTCCTACTGAGAGCATCGACCACCATATTTGCCTTGCCTGGGTGGTACAAAATCTCACAATCATAATCCTTTACTAATTCGAGCCACTAGTGCTGCCTCATATTCAACTCTTTTTGGGTGAATAAATATGTCAAACTCTTATGATCGATAAAAATTCGTATCTTTTCGCTGTACAAATAGTGTCTCTAAATCTTCAAGACAAAAACCATCACTGCTAGCTCTAAGTAATGCGTAGGATAGTTTCGCTCATGGTTCTTCAACTGGTGGAAGGTATAGGCAACCACCTTACTGTGCTATATAAGCATGCGACCTAACCCTTCTTAGAAGCATCAATGCAAACCACAAAACTTTCGAAACCATCTGATACTTTAAGAATTGATGCAGAGACCAGCTTCTGCTTGAGGTTCTCAAAACTGTCCTCACAAGCTTTTTTCCAATCAAATGATGCTCCCTTTCTGGTCAACTGAGTCAAAGGGGTGGCTATGCGAGAGAAATTATCTCCAAACCAATGGTAATAACTTGCCAACCTAGAAAATTATGCATCTCTCTAACTGTCACGAGGTGAGGCCAAGTCATAACCGCCTCAATCTTAGCTGAGTTCATAGATATGTCAGCTTTCTATACCACATGTCCAAGGAAGGACACTTTATGTAGCCAGAATTCACACTTGGAGAATTTGACATACAACTTATTCTCCCTCAATGTTCCCAAGACCTTCCTAAAATGTTCCTCATACTCTGCCTCTATCTTGAAATAGACCAAAATATTGTTAACAAAAACTATCAAGAAAGTGTCAAAAAAATCCTTGAACACTCTATTCATCAGGTCCATAAACACTGTTGGAACGTTGGTCAAACCAAACGACATTACAATGAACTCGTAATGTTCATATCTAGAATGGAATGCAGTCTTAGATATGTCGGTTTCCTTTATCTTTAGTTGGTGGTAACCTGACCTGAGATCAATTTTGGAGAATATTACAGCTCCTTGAAGTTGATCAAGCAAATCATCAATTTTGAGGAGTGGATACTTGTTTTTTATGGTTACCGTATTCAACTCCCTATAGTCTATGCATAGGTGTAATGAACCATCATTTGTCTTCATGAACAATACTGATGCATCCCAGGGTGACACACTCGGATGTATGAAACTCTTGTGAAGCAGCCTTTTGCAATTGGGTCTTAAGCTCTTTCAGTTCTGTTGGAGCCATTCTATAAGGGGCTTTAGAGATTGGGGTAGTGTCTAGTCCCAATTCCATAGTGAAATGTATCTCTATTTACGATGGCAACCTTGGGAGAACCTCCAAAAAACATTTGAATACTCCCTCACAACTGGCTCGGACGACAAGGTGACTTCAGGATCTCTGGTATCAACTACACTAGCCAAAAGTGCCTAAGCACCCTGACTTACCATCTTCTAGCTATTACAACTGAGATTACCCTAGGCTAAGCCTCAGTCTTAGCTCCTCTAGACTTGAAGCTAGTTTCTGCAGGCGGGCTAAAGACAACCTCTTTACGAAAATAATCTATGATGCCATGGTTGGAAACTAACCAATCCATGCCTAAAATAACATCAAAATTTGTCATATCCATGACTAACAAAAGTCACATCTAATATATGTTTTGCTATGACAAGCTGACATGCTATTTCCCTTTTTATCATATGAATAACATCTCTAGATGGAGTGGAAATGGACAATACATAACACAACGACTCTAATTCTATACAAGCATGCTTCACAAACACAGACGATATGAATGAATGCGTCGAACCAGAGTCAAACAATATAAGGGTATAATGTCCCAAAATAGGGAGTGTACTTGTCACTACTGAGTCCGAATTTTCCGCCTTATGCCGAGTCGTAGCATAAACTTGATCCTGTGGTTACTATCAATTTGAACTCCCCTACTGTGAATTCAAAGGCCGACATTACCACTTTCAGAACCACTACTAGGGCATTGGTCAACAATATCTCCCGCCTGCTTACACCTGAAACAAGTCCCTGTATCGATCAAACAACACCCCCAATGTCACTTCCTAAATGATTTGCTCACAAGCCTATCCCTCTAGACTCCTTCTGAACTAGAAGCTTGCTACTTGATATGTCCCAGTGGTTTGTCTGTATTCTGGATTTTCTGTGGAGGCTCTGAGACTCTCTGGTCGGCTTTTCTCTTTTAGCCTGAGCTGGGTTCTACTGCCACGGACTTCAGAAACTTTAGCCTCAATAGACAACCTGAAGGAACTTGTTTTAAAGAGATCTATGAGTGGAAGCGTATCGTCCAAACTCCATTTAGATTGCAAACACGAATTTACTGTAAACATACAAATTATGCATTCTAAGTAAAATCACAACATGCTTTTTAAACAAGAAATATAGTTCAAGAGATTATACCTTTGAAGAACACTTCTTCACGAAAAACCCTCGAACTGTCACGAACTCAACAAACATTAAATTTGAAGACCCTCTTCAAGAAAATCATGAACCAAAAACATAGACACGACCACTTGAAACCTTTGGTATACTCGGAGCGAGAGTTCAAGAGTTGTAGGCTCTGACTATTTTAGTAAGGAGGGATTTTGAGTTTGGAGGAGGAAGAAGATTGAGGAAGATGCTATCGTATAGATAGCTTTTCAATCATGTAATGTAAAATTGTCTATCGTATAGACTCTGTAAATCGTGTAGACTTGTATGGGAAAATTAGAAAATCATTTCTTTCATCCCATTTGCCACAAAAAAATTACTTAACCACCCACTAAGGTGGTTGGAGAGAATAAAGAGATTATTATTGAAAATAATAAATAATATAAATAAATATAATAACCAACTTATCATATTATATTTATAACCTATAGTTTTAATATTGCATCATATACAATATAAACTATAGTTCTTTTTCTCTATTTTATGGCATTTAATATAAATCATATTTATATTAAATTTAACAACTATGAATCTCATTCATAGAAAATATATTTGAATCACATTCAAATATTTCTTCCTCTAATTAAACTATAATGTATCAAATACATTATGTCAATTATATCATATATAATTTAATTAATTTAATTATATCATATATATATCTATTCACTTTTATTAATTTGAACAATTCAAATTAATCCAAAAACTAATTATCAACAAATCTTTTTGAGCTACCAAGGATATCTTATGGACTTGTAGCTTGAAGCTCCAACGATACGTGAATAATTAATTAAACTTTTTAATTACATTATCCACCATCCGTTAACTGTCGGACACTCCACTAAAGACTGACAGCTGCACTCTTCTCACTACATATATATTTCTGTGTCTATTGGATATAACCAATCAACAGTACGATGACCCTTCACAAAGTAATCGTAAGTACAATTAGGCCAAATTACCATTTTGCCCTTGTAGTTATATCTAACTCCTTAAGTACCATTGATTCCTCTAATGAAAAATAGATCATAGTCCTACTATGACTAAACCCCTCTTGGGTAAAAAGAGGTGTAGCGCCACATTGTTCAAGACCCGGAATCAGCCCTTAAGGGAGTAATTTATCTACTTATCTCTGCTTTGGGAAAGGAGTGAATTCTATCTTGTGTAGCTGTGTTCCTAGCTTTTCAATCAAACAAAATGGTAGGCTTGTTGAGTCGACAATCTAGCCACTCTCACCCATACAAATAAAAGGACCACCCTCATAGGCTCGTTCACAACTCACTCAGGATTCAAGTCATGTTGCCTATGGTCATCCCAGTGAAATGAAAGTCTCGATTATGAACGACGTTTACAACTCCTTTGTGTAGAATATCCCCGCTTGCATGTCTAATTCATGGATGATCAGGATTAGATCATTTGTAGTACTTAACAACATTTGTAACATCTACAAAGCAGGTCATACAAATAGTGTCACCAGGATAAGGTACCCAGCCTTTTCCAAAAACTACAGACCATTTAGGGTATCACTTAAACATGATCCACCTGTATGTCTGCACATACATGTTTAAGCTACAATGATAACCTTGGATGTTAATTTATTGGTTTGTGGTTAATGCAACTAAAATATCACATATTTCATAGACAAAGTGAGTAAAATATCAAATATTATTAATCACATACAAGTTTGTTCATACAACGTTTACAAACTATATGACCCTAGGAGATTTAGGGCATCAACCCCAACACAACCTACTCGTGTTGCCGCACAAAATGTTGTTGAATAAGTGGTAGGCTCAAATGCTTGCACAATGCCTCGCACCCCATCCAAAAGTCCCTGAACAAATCTTTTAGTTCTCTTTGCTCAATGGACACCAAGTCGAGGGCGAAACAAGACAGCCTTTCAAACTCCTCCTCATACTCTTCACCGCCATGGTCCCCTGCTTTAGGTTCATAAACTCGACCTGCTTATTGTATCCCACATGGGTAGAGAAGTACTTTTTGTAGAATCGTTCTTTGAATTGGTCCCACGTTGTCTTCCCTCCATTGGCATCTATCATTCTCTCTGTTGAGTGCCACTAATGCTTGGCATTATCAATGAGTACAAATACAACACATTGCAATAGGATTTTAAATCTCCACCAAACTCCAATTAAACCCAATTGAAATTCAGTCAATTCAGAATCAAAATTAAATTCTATTCTCAATAATCGAATTAATTCCATATTTTTGACCAAGATTAATTTAAATAGATTTATTCTTTCAAAATAAACAAATTTCCAATCTCTAAAATTCAAAATCCAAACCTAATAAATCAAGATAAATACATACAGTTTCTTGGCATTTGGTTTGTTACAAATTATCTCGGAAAAAGTTTTAAATTCAATAATATAATTAAAAAAAAAATTCCATTACTTTTAAAAAAAATTGTTAATATTCTTGGAAGAAAATAAGACAAATAACTAACTAAATATAAAACAATAAGACTCTATTTGATAACGTTCTTTTTATAAATAATTTTTCAGCTGGTTTTCACCTTTATTTAAAAGATATTTAAATTTTTAATCAAATTTTAAGAACAATTTTTTTTTAAGATACTTTTTTTTGTTAGCTTTTCAAAAGTTGATTGATTTTTGTAAATATTAGTTTAAAGTGGATAAAAAAACTTATAAATGAAATTAGTATTTATAAATTTAATTTTAATAAACTAAATCAAATGTCAAAATGTGCTTATACTATTATTAACTACATTATACGAATATCTAACTATTTTATCTTTTAATACATTATTTTATTTGTTTATATATGTACCAATTTTATTTTGTGATAATAAATTAAATTAATTAATACATTTAATTTAAATTTAAAAACCAATAAAACTACATTAAATATTTGATAATATTGTATTGACTTAATTATATTTAAATGTAATGAATTAATATTTATTGCTATGTATACTTACTTCTTCTTCTTCTTCTTCTTCTTCTTTTTTTTTTTAACAAATGCTATCTATACTTAATTAATTGGTTATATAATTAATTATTAATTAAAAGACTATGAAAAAACTATATTCATTCTTCTACATTAATTTTGATCATTTTATAATAAAAATAGTAATTATATAAAGATTTATAAGATTAATCTTATAAAACAAGCACAAACACTATTTATTCTAATAAAACTTAATAACATTCTCACATAAAATTAAACATAGTCATTTGATATTGTTGGAAATGGCAAGACCCTCAGACGACGAAATAGTAAAGCAACAAATGGTCAGGACACGACGATCGAGCAAAGAAAGAAACCTGCAAAACAGAATGTCATTATAGGTTTAGTCACAGGACTCACTCTCTTTAAGACGTTTCGCAGCTCTGCCTAAGTATGCAAGTAGGTAAGGAATACAGTCACGCCGTTCCCAGGATAAAACAACCCAAAAAAAGAAAATTCGATCGAAAATGCACTTACCAACTGGAACACACACCCTTTCTGATTGACTGCTCGGAAAACGATAAGTGGAAGAGAAAGTAGGAGAGAAGAGCTTTTGATTAAAGAATGGAAGGAAATGAAAAATGATCTATGCTTTGAACTGTTGAAGGCCACACCTTTTATAGGCTTTCAGAGTGGAACTGCCGCATGAGAAAGAGACGGACAGCCTCAAAACGTGCGAGGGCAGGCCAGAAACAGTGGCTGGAAGACTCGGCCAGAAGACGGGTGCGCGTGGAGGACCAATTTTTTCTTATTTTAATTATTAAAAGAGATAATAAAATAAAATAAAATTTTTATTAAAGAAGAATAATCACACACATGCGCTCGACCGAACGAACGGCAGCGTGCGTATGGGATGTCCACCGAACCCACATAAGTCTATCTTCTCACTCCCTTCAAAACATTGGTACTCCTTGGGGCCCAAATTCAAAGCCCAAGGTTGAAGTACAAAAGGGAGGCTTCCAAATCAAAAATTTTCAATGTGGGATTCTCCAATCAAAGGTTGGTTTCCTCTTATGTTTGAAATTTTAATTTTCACCCAACAATCCCCCACTAGAAAATTTAAACGAAAGAAAAGAGAAAAAAAGTTTTTCATTTAGCAGTTTCAGTTTATACATTACTGTGCATAAGCAAAGGTGTCTTACGAAATGATTCAAAATATACTAGAGTAACACTTAGTTTTGAACTCTATCTCTAATAGCATCTCATACAGAGTGTCATTAGGGTGTAGTTTGAAAGCCCGTGCTTTAAGGCCTAGCATGTGTATCCCAATTTAGTGAAAGCTCTAGAGAGTTTGCTTAAAAACTCCATAGGAAGCGACCCTCACTTCCACATTCACATAGGTGAGTTTATCAAGAGTACTCCTGTAGCTAGGTACCTCATTTGTCATTAAGTATAGATCTCATCAAGAACTCAGTTCAACCTGTCTTACACTTCAGGATATCATGCTTAGACTCTAAGTCATAGGAATGGAACTCTATGTTTTGTTTAGCATGATTCACTATATATAACTTGTAATCAATTATTACCTGTTGAACCTGTTTATTGGGATTTCCAGTCTACAGGTTGGGTTTTCCTTACTGTGATTCATCTTTCTATAGGCATGAGTCCCATCCTTTCGGAGGTTTTGAAAACTTTCTCTCTAGCCAGTCCTTTCTGTTAGGGTTTGTGCCCTAAAGTCTCGTGTCCTGTAGTTTGTAAACAACTTTGTAAGAACACTTGTGATGTATAATATATATGATATTTACTTCACTTCTTGACTTTGCACATTTAGATGTTTTTTATTTTATCACAAACCAATAAACTTAATATCCCTGTTTGTCATTATATTACTTAAGCATGTATGTAGTGACATACAAGTGGATCATGTCTTAGGTGACAACCAAAATAGTTTGTAGTATATGGATGTAGAAGTATATGGATGTAAGACAAAAACCTTATCCTGGTAATACTACAGATGGGGCCCACTTTGTGGAATTGTTACAAATATTGTGACTTCTCACAAATGGTCTGATCCTGATCATTCGTGTAGTGGACATGCGAGGGGGGCATCCTATACAAAGAGTTTGTATAAAAACTGACCTCGAAGTGTTAATGTCTTGTCATATAACTCCATTCATGACTGAGACTTCACTTAACTAGAATGACCATAGGTAACATGACCTCAATCCTAAGTGAATTGGGAACTCCTGCCATTGAGGGCGGTCCTTTGATTTGAATGGGTGCGAGTGGCCAGAGCGCCGACTTAAACCTACCATTTTGGGGATTCGTCTGATTTGGGAGCTGAGAACTTGGCTTCACAAGATGGAGTTCACTCATTCCCCAAAGTAGGGGTAAGTAGATAGATTGCTCTCTAAAGGGCTGATCCCGAGGCTTGAACGATGTGGCGTCATGCACCTTGTAATGGCTCGAGAGGTGTTCACACATAGTAGGACTATGTTGTATTGTTCATTAGAGGGATCAGTGGTACTTAAGGAGGAAGATATAATTACAGGGGCAAAACCATAAATTGGCCTGCTGTAATTACAAGCATCTGTGAAGGGTCATCGTACTGATGATTGGTTATATCCAATGAACTGTCAGTCTTTAGTGGAATGTCTGACAGTTAACGGATGGTGGATATCGTGACTAAAGAGGTTAGTAAGCTATTCATGTACTGTTGAAGCTTCGAGCCTGGTCTATAAGGTCTCCTTGGTAGCTTGGATACAAGTTGAGAGTCAAGTTTTGGGTTAATTTGAAATGTTCAAATTGACAAGAGGGAGTTCGATTATATATGATATAATTAATTTTGTGTATGAGATACATTAATTTGGAGAAAATTGGATATAAATATGATTTATATCTAGTGAAGGAAAAATACTATAATTAATATATGATATTAATTTATATGTTATGAATATGATGAGATCACATTCATTGGATGGTTAAAAGGGAAATGGTACGGCGTCTCTTCTATTTTAATAAAGAAGGAGTGGAAATCGAAACTGAGATTTCTATGAGCAGCGGAACAAGACTATTCCAAATCACAATCATAAATGAACATATATTTACAGTCAACTTGAAAACAAACAGTTATACAAATCATATAGAAATTACAGCATGAACAACAAATGAACAATGAGATACGCATATAGGCAGAAGCGTCTCCACGCTCGGTTGCACGACCGCTCGAACAACAGTGACCACGAACGCTCAAATTACACGACCGTAACACAGCACGAACACTTCGCACTCGTCCTCAACTATCTCCTCGGTCACGAACTCCTCCGCAATAGTGAACGACGACCACAGCACCACGAACGGCCTCCAGAAAACCTCGACAGTGTCGAGTTTAGTCTGACACTACCAACAAGGCGACCTTGGTATTCTTGGTGTGAGAATGCAGAGGGTGGGCTCTGTTCGTACACGACTGGGCACGTGGGAGATGGCAGAGACTTATCATATAGGTCGATGCCCAACATTTAGATAAAGCTAAGTGATCGTCTGGCAAAAGCTTTGCGAACGTTTAGCTCAGTATTTAGTTCGGTCTGTCGCCTACAGAATCTACACGATCGTTTACTTTGGGCAAGCGATCGTCTAGCAAAACTATGCGATCGTTTAGTAAATACTGCACGATCATTTAGCTCGCCACTGTACCATCGTATAGCTCGCCACTGCACGATCGTTTAGCTCATCCAGCCGTTGTTTAGTAAATCTGTATTTACTTGACGACTCTGTGGGTTTCTTTTGCGTGAGAGAGAAAACTCAAAGAAAACTTTTTAGCGTTTTTAAAACTTCTTTTTGAAATAGGAAAACCATTTTCCTTTTAAACTCACGGTTACCATGATTCATAACCACCCACTACTTTGGTTATTTAAAAGAAAAAGAATCAATTATCCAATAATTAATATTATTATAAACATAAATGATAACCAACTAATTCTACTATATTTGTAACCTATAGTTTTAATATTAAATCTCACGAAACATATAAACCATAATTCTTTTTTTATTCCATGGTATTTAATGTAAATCTCATTTACATCAATCCTCCACTAGATGTATCTCATATATCATACCAATTATATCATATATAATCAAAATACCTCTTGTCAATTTGAACATTTTAAATTAACACCAAGAACTGATCCTCAACTGAATCCATTGAGCTACCAAGGGGACCTCATGGACCTGTAGCTCAAAGCTCCAACGGCACGTAAATAACTGACTAAACTCTTTAGTCACGGGATCCACCATCCGTTAACTGCCAGGCACTCCACTAAAGACTAACAGCTGAACTCTCCTTACCACAAATATATTATGTGTCCATCTTAACCAATCAGTAGTGTGACAACCTTTACAGATCGCTCGTAAGTACAGCTGGGCCAATAACCGTTATGCCCCTGTAGCATCTATCTCCTTAAGTACCATTGATCCCTCTAATGAACATAAGTCATAGTCCTACTATGACTGAGTCTTTTCTTCCAAAGAGAAGTAGTGGCCACTATGTTCAAGCCCCAGAATCAGACTTTAAGGGAGCAATCTCTCTACTTATCCCTGCTTCAGGAAAGAAGTGAATTCCATCTTGTGAATTGAGTTCCTAGCTCCCAGATCAGACAAGTCCCCAAAACGGTAGGCATGTTGAGTTGACAATCTAACCACTCTCACCCATACAAGTCAAAGGACCACCCTCAAAGGCAGGAATTCCTAAAACACTTAGGATTGAGGTCGTGTCACCTATGGTCGTTTAGGTGAGATGCGAGTCTCTAGTATCATCGGTGTTATATACAGAGTCTAGTCATCTCGTGGTCTAGGTCTTACAAACTATTTGTATAAGACACCCCCGCTCCACGTCTCCACATGAATGGTCAGGATCTACCATCTATAGTAGTTTACAACACTTGCAAACTTCTTCAAAGCTGGCCGTATCCATAGTGTCACCAGGAACAAGTATCTCACCTTAATCTTTAACTACAAACCTATTTAGGTTATCTCTTCAGGCATGATCCACTTGTATATCACATATACATGCTTAAGTTCACATAAGATAACCAAGGAGCTTCGTTTATTGGATATGAGTAAATGACAAAATTAATACCACTTATTTTATTTATTGAACAATGTGTATCTTTACAAAACAACGAGACTCCGGGAGAATTAGGACACCAATCCCAACAGAAAGATTACTTTGAGATGTATAAATAGCTCATGGTGTGTTAAGCAGGAGATACGCGGACATTGTGTTAAAGAGTTTATCATCGCTTAGAAAATCAGTGCCTATACGATAGTGCCTGCACGATCTCTTACCTATACGATATTGCTAAGCGATCGCTTACTGATTACATCTTCGCGCGCTATTTACTAAACGATCATTTACCTTTTCCTAAGCAATCATTTAGCTCCCAATATCTACTAGACGATCGTATAGACGAGCGCTTAGTTTTTTCTACAAGATCGTTTAGACGAACGCTTACCCTTTTTCCTGCACGATCATTTAAACGACCGCTTACTTTTTCCTACACGATCGTATACTTCACCTAAACGATCAAGCATCTTGTCAATGTGATAGACATGCTCATCTCCCACTTGCTTGATCATTTTGTACGGTCTCTCTTCCTCCTCCTCTCTACCAAATTCGAATAAAGCACACACTTTGGATTCTCACTTCAAGAATACTAAGGGCTCTGAGTGGTGGTGTCGACTCTATTTCCTTCTATTCGTGTGGTGATTGTTCGAGGTAGACGATTGGGTTTTAGATTCATTGTGAAGAAGAAGTCTTCAACTGGTATAATCTCTCGATCTTTTTAGCATTATGAATGTATATTAGTGTGTTTGAATGTATATTTTGTAATTTTATCACAATGAATTGGAAAGATCCGCTTCCACTCATAGGTACTCTTGAATAAGAGTTCCTTCAATTGGAATCAGAGCCAGGTTTCTATTTTTCCAATTCATTGCTGCAAAATAATTGCATTTACATTCACGGTGGGTGCAGCATGTCTACTCTCTGTTTTAATAGTTAATTTGTTTGTTGATGTGTGGATTAATGGAGTTTTCTGGGATGTAACCTCGGTTGGTGGAATTCTCTAGTTTTTTGGCACAATTAATTGCTTTCGAGTCTATAAATTCAAAGTTAATTTGAGTCTTGAGTCATTTGTGATAAAGTTCAGAACAAAGTTGTTGTTGTTTGTGGAAGAAGACGATCAAGTGTTGGACGTGTCGTGTAGACGATAAGGTAGACAATCGTTGTGTATTGGATGCTCGACTATAGTTTAACGCGTGTGCGCACTAGACGATTATATAGCTCAGCAAGCTTCATCGCTTAGTTACTGACTATACAATCGTAGAGTAATTGCATGGTAAATCGTTTACCTTTCGCGTGCTAAGCGATCGTCTAGACGATCAGGCTTCACAACCTCATTGTTGTCTGTGCGATCATTTAGCTTGTACACTATCGTCTAGTGTGCGTTACAAAATCGTTTACCTGGAGGCGTTTACTAAATGATGGGAGCTTCGCCCGGTGGTTCAAGACTCGATTCGCTTGTGAACCAGTTTGCTCAGCTGAATTATGTAAATAGATTGTTTTCTCATTCCGGTTTTGTTTTGGTTCATCCTGGTCCATTAAGCCATGGATTTATACATGTGATGTATGATTTTTTATTTGTCATATGGTATGCACATATAGATAAATCCCACCTTAGGTCATGCATATTCTCTTTATTATAAGTGTTATGATTTAGTGAAACATGATTTAATTTACATAAGTGCATGCTCATGCATCATATAATATAAGGGTTATATTTATGTATGCATTATTTATTTAACGTAATATTTATAAGCGTTATAAATACTTCGTTATGTGGCATGTGTGTTTTAGTTGTTTATTTTATTATTGGTTATAAAAATGAAATTAGAACTAAAATAATTAGTAAAAGATTAATATGTAGCAAACCTGTCTATAATTGACCTTTTATCTAAGGCGGGTTCTATCTAGGCTGGGATATTTAAGGTGACGGCAACGGAACACCCCTACTTGGAAACCTACCTGGAAAGGTGATTTAGATAGATTTGATGCATGCATGCAAGTTAAGGCTAGTCCATCAAAGAGTTTAATGTGACTACTTGGATTTGTTTTGTTTTTTTTTTAGTTTCAAAGACAAATGTTGTTTTCGAGCAAACTTAATAAATGACTTAGATTAATATCAGCAGCCAGATAGTCTAGGTTAATAAACCCTTAGGTAGAACATTCAGTGGGAGAGACTTCGGGCATTTGATGCTTCATTTTGACCTCTTGCGTTTCTGTCCACACCGTGAGATCTACCCTCGGCCTCATGACACCTAGGAGTGCCCCCCTAAAGGATGGTGTTTGGGTAGATCAATATCAAGGTAGATGGAGAGAATGTTTATATTAAGTGGCAAAGGGAAGTGCGACAGCATATCCCACGGTCTCGCTTGTTAGATTGAATAAACTTTCTTCGCATCGTCTCGTGGCACCCTAGGTGTGTCCCTCTATAGAATGGTTGTTTTGCGCATTTCTTTATTTGATCTCCTGTAAGAGGATAAGGTTACTTAGTCTCTTGCCCTAATCTGCTTTTCCCTATGGTGGGTGCATTAGGGCAGGACTCTGGGGCCGAAAATGAGGGGTTACACTTACGCGGGATTATTAAGGGTTAACAGTTCTGGACAAAACAAGAGGTGGCTATTAGGTTCAGCTCCAAGAGTTGGTTCTGCCTAATCGTTAAGAATGTCTCATCTTAGTGAAAGGACATTTGATCACCCCACCGGTGACGTTTGTCCTGCCTCGTTGGGGTATCATTGTAAAATACAAGTTTTTTCACTTAGGGTACTTAGAATCTGTTTTACTAAAACTAATTGGTTAAAAAAATTGATTTTTGCAAAGTCTTATAAAAGATTATTCATTTTTTCAGTGACGGTTTTTAATGGCTACAACCAATATCAGTTTACTTAGCACCGAAAAACTGAACGGCCAAAACTATTCAAGTTGGAAACATATGCTCACGACGATACTCATCATCGAGGATCTGAAGTTTTTCCTTACAGAGGAATGTCCTTCTATTCCACCTCAGGATTGTACTTGAAATGTTAGGGCGGTGTACAAGCGTTGGACATGGGCAAACGAGAAGGCCTGAGCCTATATCTTGGCTAGTCTTAGTGACGTCTTGGCCAAGAAACACGAGTCCATGGTCTCAACACGTGAGATCATGGAGTCCTTGCGGGGAATGTTCGAACAGCTGTCTGGACAGCTCAAGCTTGAGGCTTTGAAAAAACATATTCAGCTCCAAAATAGAGGAAGGCACCTCTGTTCGTGAACACATGTTGAATATGATGGTCCGCTTTAACGTGGCGGAGATGAATGGGTCTAAAATCGATGAGGGTAGTCTGGTTAGCATTATCCTACATTCATTGTCGGAGAGCTTCCTCAACATTGTTAGCAATACGATTCTTAACAAAGTGGACTACTCCCTTACCACTCTCCTCAACGAGTTGTAAACATACCAATCGTTGTTGAAAAGTAAGGAGAAAAAGGGAGGTGAGGCAAATGTTGTCTCGTTCTCTAAAAGGTTCTATTGAGGTTCGACCTCAGGAACAAGTCTGCACCTTCAACTTCTAACTCTGGAAAGGGGAAGAATAAGAAATGTGGTAAAGCGAAAGGGAATGAGCCTGCTAACCTGTCACCTGTCGCCCAGAAGAAGTGTCCACCGTCGGTTGAAAAAGGAAAATGTTTCCACTGTAACCAGGACAGACACTGGAAAAGGAATTGTCCTTGTTATTTGAAGAAAAAGAAGGTAGCCAAGGCTAAGGCTAAGGTAGACAAAGGTAAATATGATTTACTTGTATTAGAAACTTGTTTAGTGGAGAATGATGATTCTTCTTGGACAGTAGATTCGGGCGCCACTAATCATGTATGTTTTTCTTTTTAGGGAATTAGATCTTGGCAACAGCTGAAGCCTGGTGAGATGACGTTGCGAGTAGGCATCGGGCACGTCGTCTCAACTGTGGCAGTGGGAGGCATCCAGTTAACTTTACAGAATAGGTTTTTTATATTAAAACATGTCTTTGTAGTTCCTAAACTAAAAAGGAACCTCACTTCTGTAAAGTGTCTATTAAAATACAATTATACTCTTTCTTTTAAATTGAATAAAGGAATCTTTCCTTGAAGGTAAGATGACTAAAATACCTTGAAAAGGTTATGGAGCCAAAAATCCTCTTGAATTAGTACATTCTGACCTTTGTGGTCCTATGAATGTGTGAGCCCGAGGAGGCTATGAGTAATTTATCAGTTTTACTGATGATTACTTGAGATATGGATCTGTCTATCTGATGCAACGAAAGTCAGAATCTTTTGAAAAGTTCAAATTATTTAAGGCTGAAGTTAAGAATGCTTTGGATAGACGAATGAAAACACTTCGAACAGATCAAGGTGGAGAGTTTTTGGATTCTGAGTTCCAGGACTATTTACTAGAACATGGAATTGTTTCCTAACTCTCGGCATCGGGTACACCTCAGCAAAATGGTGTAGCAGAGAGGAGAAACAGAACCTTGTTAGACATGGTTTGTTCGATGATGAGTTACGCTTCCTTACCGGACTCGTTTGGGGGTATTGCAGTGGAGACTGCGGTATACATTCTCAACTGTGTTCCTTCCAAGAGTGTTGCAAGAACACCTCTGGAGTTGTGGAACGGGCGTAAAGCTAGTTTACGTCACTTCTGCATATGGGGTTGCCCAGCACATGTGCTTGAGGAAAATCCCAAGAAGTTTGAATCACAATTGAGGTTGTGCCTCTTTGTAAGCTACCCCAAAGGTACATGAGGAGGTTACTTTTATGATCCGTCCGAAAACAAGGTGTTTGTTTCCACGAACGCTACTTTCCTGGAGGAGGATCATATCAGGGAACACGGTCCATGTAGTAAAGTCGTGTTAAGTGAGCTTTTCAAAGAAACTACTGAAACTTCAACAATAGTTGTTGAAGAATCTGCTTCATCAACTAGAGTTGTTGATGAGAGTTCATCTGGTAGGTCGGTACCACCTCGACGCAGTGGGAAGGTTACGAATCCGCCTGATCGCTATCTGAGTTTCATGAAAATCCTAGTTATGGTGACAGATGGCGATGTTGAGGATCTGTTGTCCTATAAAAAGGCGATAGAGGATGTTGTCCGGGATGAATGGGTCAAAGACGTGAATCTCGAGATGGAGTCGATGTACTTCAACTCGGTTTGGAATTTTGTAAATCAGCCTGATGGGGTAAGACCTATAGGTTGTAAATGGATCTACAAGGGCAAATAGGGTGCTGATGGGAAGGTGCAAACCTTCAAGAATCGACTTGTTGCAAAGGGTTATACCTAGGTGGAGGGAGTCGACTATGAGGAGACTTTCTCACTTGTTGTCATGCTAAAGTCGACCTGCATCCTCCTGTCCATTGCAACTTATTATAATTATGAGATTTGGCAAATGGACGTCAAGACGACTTTTCTGAATGGCAATCTTAAGGAGACCATTTACATGGTGCAACCCGAAGGATTCATTGCCCAAGGTCAAGAGCAAAAAATGTGCAAACTGAATCGGTCCATTTATAGGATGAAGTAGGCGTCTCAATCTTGCAATATTCGGTTTGATGTTGCGATCAAATCATATGGCTTTGACCAAAAAATTGATGAACCTTGTGTTTACAAGAAAATAGTCAACAGTTCAGTAGCTTTCTTAGTATTGTATGTAGACGATATACTACTCATTGGGAATGATGTAGGTCTAATGACTGTAGTTAAGAACTGGCTAGCGACCCAATTCTAAATGAAATATTTGGGAGAGGCTCAGTTAATTATGGGTATACAGAACTTTCAGGATCGTAAGAACAAAGTGTTAGCACTGTCTCAGGTATCGTATATTGACAAAATCTTGCTCGAGTACTCGATGTAGAACTCCAAAAGGGGCCTACTACCATTCAGGCATGGAGTCACTTTTTCTAAGGACATGTGTCCTAAGATTCCTTAAGAGGTTGAGGACATGAGACGAGTCCCATATGCATCTGTCGTTGGTACTTTAATGTATGCGGTGCTCTGCACTAGGCCAGACATCTGCTAAGCCGTGGAAATAGTCAGTAGGTATCAGTCTAAACCAGGCCAGGGTAACTGAACCACAGTAAAGAATATCCTTAAGTATCTTCGGAGAACGAGGGACTACATGCTCGTGTATGAGTCTAGGGATTTGATCCTTTCTGGATACACGGATTCTGACTTTCAGACTGATAAGGACTTTCGAAAGTCTATTTTAGGGTCAGTATATACTCTTAACAGATGAGTTGTAGTATGACGAAGCATTAAGTAGGGGTGAATCGCCGACTCCACGATGGAGGCTGAGTACATAGCGGCTTGTGAAGTTGCTAAAGAGGCCGTTTGGCTTAAAAAGTTCTTGACAGAGCTGGAAGATGTTCTAGATATATCTAGGTCCATCACCTTCTATTGTGACAATAGTGGTGCTATGGCGAACTCCAAGAAACATAAGAGTCACAGGCGCGACAAACACATAGAGCGGAAGTATCATCTGATCTACGAGATAGTGCATCGAGGAAACGTGAACATCACGAAGATCGCCTTGGAGCAAAACATTGTTGATCCGTTTATGAAGGCTCTCACAGCTACAGTGTTTAAGGGTCACCTTTAGAGCATGGGTCTATGGGACCGCCCGCATCTGAACTAGGGCAAGTGGGAGATTTTGTTGTATTGGGCTTTTATGCCCTAATTTATTGTTTTGTACCTGGGTATACAGATCTTTCGGGATCGTAAGAACAAAGTGCTAGCGCTGTCTCAGGCATCGTATATTGATAAAATCTTGCTCGAATACTCGATATAGAACTCTAAAAGGGGCCTACTACCATTCAGGCATGAAGTCACTTTTTCTAAGGACATGTGTCCTAAGACGCCTTAAGAGGTTGAGGACATGAGATGGGTTCCATATGCATCATTCGTTGGTAGTTTAATGTATACGCTGCTCTGCACTAGGCCAGACATCTGCTATGCTGTGGGAATAGTCAGTAGGTATCAGTCTAAACCAGGCCAAGGTCACTGAACCACAGTTAAGAACATCCTCAAGTATCTTTGGAGAACGAGGGACTACATGCTTTTGTATGGGTCTAGGGATTTGATCCTTTCTGGATACATGGATTCTGACTTTTAGACTGATAAGGACTTTCAAAAGTCCATTTCATGGTCAGTATTTACTCTTAACGAATGAGCTGTAATATGGCGGAGCACTAAGTAGGGGTGCATCACCGACTCCATGATGGAGGCCGAGTAGATAGAGGCTTGTGAAGTTACTAAAGAGGCCATTTGGCTTAGAAAGTTCTTGACAGAGCTGGAAGTTGTTCCATGTCTAGGTCCATCACCCTTTATTGTGACAATAGTGGTGCTATGGCGAACTCCAAGAAACCCAAGAGTCATAGGCGCGACAAACACATAGAGTGGAAGTATCATCTGATCCACAAGATAGTGTATCGAGGAGACGTGAAGGCTCTCACAGCTATAGTGTTTAAGGGTCACCTTCAGACCATGGGTCTATGAGACCGCCTGTGTCTGGACTAGGGCAAGTGGGAGATTTTGTTGTATTGAGCTTTTATGCCCTAGTTTATTGTTTGTACCCTCCATCCCCACCCCTCCCCTCCTTTCCCCTCCCTCGCTTTAGGACAAATGGGAGATTGTCTCGCGTCCTGTAGTTTGTAAACAATTTTGTAAGAACAATTGTGATGTATAATATATATGATATTTACTTCATTTCTTGAGTTTGCATATTTAGATGTTTTTTATTTTACCATAAACCAATAATCTTAATATCCCTAGTTGTCTTTATGTAACTTAAGCATGTATGTAGTGACATACAAATGGATCATATCTTAGGTGACAACCAAAATAGTTTGTAGTATATGGATATAGGAAGAAACCCTTATCCTGGTAACATTACGGACGCGACCCGCTTTATGGAATTATTACAAATGTTGTGACTTGTCACAGATGGTCTGGTTCTGATCACTCATGTAGTGGACATGCGAGCAAGGGCGTCCTATACAAAGAGTTTGTACAAGACTTGACCTCGAAGTGTTAATATCTTGTCATATAACTCCAATCATGACTGAGACTTCACTTCACTAGGATGACCATTGGTAACATGACCTCAATCCTGAATGAGTTGGGAACTCCTACCATTGAGGGCGGTCCTTTGATTTGCATGGGTGCGAGTGGCCAGAGCGCCGACTCAAACCTATCATTTTGGGAATTCATCTAATTTGGGAGCTGGGAGCTTAACTTCACAAGATGGAGTTCACTCATTCCCCAAAGCAGGGGTAAGTAGATAGATTGCACTCTTAAGGGCTGATCCCGGGGCTTGAACGATGTGGTGCCACGCACCTTCTTATGGCCCGAGAGGTGTTCACACATAGTAGGACTATATTGTATTGTTCATTAGAGGGATCAGTGGTACTTAAAGAGGAAGATGTAATTATAGGGACAAAAATGTAAATTGGCCTGCTGTAATTACGAGCATCTGTGAAGGGTCATCGTACTGATGATTGGTTATATCCAATGGACATAGAAATATATCTATGGCAAAAAGAGTTCAACTGTCGGTCTTTAGTAGAATGCCTGATAGTTAACGGATGGTGGACATCGTGACTAAAGAGTTTAGTCAGCTATTCACGTACCGTTGGAGCTTCGAGCCTTAGGTCCATAAGGTCCCGTTGGTAGCTTAGATACAAGTTTGAAATGTTCAAATTGACAAGAGGGAGTTCGATTATATATGATATAATTGAACTAGATAATTATATATGATATAATTAATTTTGTGTATGAGATACATTAATTTGGAGAAAATTGGATATAAATATGATTTATATCTAATGGAGGAAAAACTCTATAATTAATATATGACATTAATTTATATGTTATGAATATGATGAGATCACATTCATTGGACGGTTAAAAGGGAAATGAGACGATGTCTCTTCTGTTTTAATGAAGGATGAGTGTGTTGAAAGATCACTTTGAACTCCATAAATAGCTCACGGTGTGTTAAGCATGAGATGAGCAGACATTGAGTTAAAGAGTGTGTCATCGCTTAGAAAATCAGTGCCTATATGATAGTGTCGTCACGATCGCTTACCTATCCGATATTGCTAAGCAATCGCTTGCCGATTATACCTTCGTGCGCTATTTACTAAATGATCGTTTACCTTTTCCTAAGCGAGTGTTTAGCTCCCGATATTTACTAAACGATCATATAGACGATCACTTATTTTTTCCTACAAGATCGTTTACTTTCTCCTATACGATCGTATACTTCATCTAAACGATCAAACATCTTGTCTATGCGATAGACGAGCTCATCTTCCACTTGCTTGATCATTGTGTATGGTTTTTCTTCTTCTTCCCCTCTACGAAATCTGAACAAAGCCCACACTTTGAATTCTTATTCTAAGAATACTGAGGGCTCTAAGTGGTGGTATCATCTTTGTTTCCTTCTATTCGTGTGGTGATTGTTCGAGGTAGACGATTGGGTTTTAGATTCCCTTTGAAGAAGAAGTTTTCAACTGGTATGATCTCTCGATCTCTTTAGCATTATGAATGTATATTAGTATGTTTGAATGTATATGTGGTAATTTTGTCATAATGAATTGGAAAGATATGCTTCGCTTGTAGGTACTCATGAATAAGAGTCCCTTCACTTTCTTCATCACATAGGAACAGTTGATTTTTGTATTTTTGTGCAGAATATGTGTTGACGCAAGGCGAAAATTGCGATCATAGGAAATCATTGGTCGAGCGCAGCATTACCGCCAAGCTTTGCGGTGATTGTGTTCGCAAGCATTTTCTCAAGAAGGAGTGTCGCAACTTAGTCAGCGCAATTTAGTGGGCACATCTGGATGAAAGGTATAATTAATCACAATGGGACAGAAAGCTGATGACAGTCAAATCTGAATTAAGTTGACAATCGCTAACGAATAAGTACATTCAGCTTTTCGGTGACAAAAATTCTATACATCAGTCGGGAATTAAAGTCGTCCCGTCTGTTCGATCATGAGAGAGAAGCCACCCTCGAAGTTCTATAAATATCTAAGGCATCCTTCAGAAAAGGGGTTCCACAGTTCAGCTGTTTTACGAGTTCACCGTTCTGTTCATAGTTTAACCCTGTTCTTAGATTTTCTTTTACCTTAAGGCGAACGTGAGAGAGAAGGTAGTGCAATCGTTCCGATAAGCTTGGGAGAGTGTTGGAAGCTTCAAGGACAGAGAGAGGGCTGATGCCTGCGGAAACAGGAATATCTTTGGAACCGAATAAAGATTGACAGTGTAAAAGCTTCGGTCAGCAAGGAATTGTTATCATGCTCTCTACCTTTATCTTCCATTGTTATTTTGTACTCAAACTCAGTTATAAAAATGGAATTTCCTTCTCTATATTTGTTCACTTTTTGTTATTTACGTCTCCAACAAGCGTGAAGGTTGTAGGAAGTTTCTTGGGGCACGCTGGATTCTATAGGCGCTTTGTCAAAGTTTTTTTGAAAATAGCACAACCACTGAGTGCGTTATTCGAAGCTGATAGAAAATTTGATTTTGAAAACAATTGCCTTAACGCATTCAGGGTTTTGAAGAATGTGCTGATTACCACACCCGTGTTAATTGCACCTGATTGGACACTGCCTTTTGAAATTATGTGCGATGCAAGCGGGTATGCGATCGGAGCAGCTTTGACACAAAAGAGAAAAGCAATCTTACATCCCATCGCATATGTGAGTAAGACATTAAATCCTGCTCAGACCAATTATACCACCACAGAGAAAGAGTTTCTGGCATTAATTTTTGCGTTGGAAAAATTTCGAGCATATCTGCTGGGGAAAAAGGTACTCTTCCATACTGATCATTCGGCAATAAAGTACTTAATGACAAAGAAGGACGCAAAGCCAAGGTTGATCATATGGATTCTCCTCCTTCAAGAATTTGACATAGAAATAATTGACCGGAAGGGGACAAAGAACCAAGTTGCGGATCACTTGTCTAGATTGGAAAACCCTAAAGTTGACCGCAATGAATTAGTGGTGAGTGCGGTGTTCCCGGATGAGCAGCTATTCCATATTGAAGAATTGCCTTGGTATCCTGGCATAGTCAACTATCTAGTTTGCGGAAAATTTCCTAAATATTATACCTACCACCAATAGAGAAAGCTCAAACATGAATGCAGACATTATTCTTGGGATGAACCGAATCTGTATAAAAAAAGGGCAGACCAGATCCTGCGACTCTGCGTTCCAAATGTTGCTCAACAATGCATATTATCGCAATGTCACGACTCACTATATGGTGGCCATTTTGGAGGACAGCGCACTGCAGCCAAGGTTTTACAGAGTGGCCTACATTGTTTAAGGATGCAGTTGACTATGCCCTGAAGTGTGATCGGTGCTAACACACAAGTAACATTTCATGGAAACATGCAATGTCAATGAACACCATCTTGGAGCTTGAATTGTTCAACATGTGGGGTATCGATTTCATGGGACCATTCCCTCCCTCAAATGGTAAACATTTTATTTTATTAGCCATTGACTATGTATCCAAGTGGGTAGAGGCAGTGGCGTGCGCCCAAGCGATGCGGCGGTAGTCTCTCAATTCCTGAAGAAAAACATTTTCATTCGTTTTGGCACCCCACGTGCCATAATAAGTGATGAAGGGTCTCACTTTGTCAATCATACTGTTAAGGAGCTGTTGCGCAAGTACAACATTCTCCACAAAGTAGCCACCGCATACCATCGACAGACGAATGGTCAGGCCGAGGTGTCCAATTGGGAGATTAAGCAGATACTCGAGAAGGTAGTAAGGCCTTCACGAACAAATTGGGCAACAAAGCTTGACGATACGTTATTGGCATACCGGACTGCATTTAAAACAACAATAGATATATCCCCATATGCGTTGGTATTTGATAAGGCGTGTCATTTGCCTCTGGAGCTGGAATACAAGGCACTGTGGGTGATAAAGAAGTTGAACTTTGATTTGAAGAAAGCAGAAGAAGCGCGAAAAATGCAACTGGTCGAGCTAGAAGAATGAAGAATTAACGCATTTGGGAATGCGAAGATTTACAAGGAGCGCAGCAATCGTTGGCACGACAAACACATATGCGGTAAGAACCTCCAAGTTGGAACGAGGGTTTTGCTATTCAACTCACGATTAGGGCTTTTCCCTGGAAAATTAAAATCGCGCTGGTCTGGACCCTTCATCATTAAAGAAATATTCCAACATGGTGCGGTGGAGCTGAGCACTAAGGATGGAAGTCGTACATTTAAGGTTAATGGATAGCGAGTTAAGGCATATTGCGGGGGTGGTTTTCAGCCAGAAAAGACCACTGTGGATCTGAAAAACCCAGAATAAAGAAAAATGGAGTGGCCTTTGCGCTGGCAAGCAACATCATTTGAGGCGCAAGTCTTCCAGAGTATCCTTTGTTTGGTTCTTGAACTCTCATTTCTTCAACACCTTAATCATCATTATCTATCTGCACTTTACTCATTCCTACTTCATTCTATTAAAAAAAATGCTGTAAAAGAATTTTTGTTTTGTTTAAAATCATTTGACCCTCTCACTGTTTTTTGCAACGGTCGAGGCACAGGATTGCAGAGATATTTCACAAAGAAGCAATGTATCTCACTCTGTCACCGCAATCCAAAGAAAAGAGATTGCCACAAAGAAGGATGCATCAATACACAATGCGGGCGACAACGAAAATTTGGGGGTTGTATTCTTCCTTATCTTTATTTCAAATTTTGCACTATTGCATCACATTTTTGTTTTAAAGGATTCATCACCGTATCCTCTTTGATTACCGAAATCATTTGACATCAGTAAATTTAGTGACTTACCGGATGATGTTTCTTTTCAAGGTATGATTTCAATGATGAAAAACATGCTTCTATTTCTTTCATATATACTCGAGTCAACTTAACTTTAAGATAGGCACCTCATGAAATATTTCTAGAAGTTAGGCTAGCTTTCTTTCAAACTCTCTTTACAAAGTATTCCAAGAACATCGCATGACTTATTTCAATCTTTTGGCAATGAGGACATTACCGCTTTTTAAATTTAGGAGTGAGAAATTTATTTTCGACCTTGCTATCTCTAAAAAAAAAAAAAAAAAGAAATTGACAATAACAACTCCACTGTCAACACAATGGGGAATTTATGTTGATAAGATTTAAGTTATGAAGGGCACTTACCCATAGTTGGATGTCCACATGACGCACGTGGGGGCAAGCCAAAACGAAAGTAAGTCACCATGATCAACGCATAAATAAATGACCACAACTCTGCTGTCAAGTAGGTGTGAGTTTAGTCTGAGGAAGAGCGCATTGCTCGTAGTTGGATGTCCGCATGACACACGTGAGGCCAAGCCAAAACGAAGGCAATGCACTTGAATCAACGCATGGTCAGAAAAAAATAACAATGTCAAGAAATATGCAAAGATAAAAGCATTTGACACCCTGATGAAAACATTTTCTCTTAAAAATAGATCATGCGATGTCTCGGAAGTTAGTAAAGTCTTTTTGAAGGTTAAGCTTGCGGTTCTTAGGTCTTAGAAATAGTTTAAGAGAAGACTTGAACAAGAATTAAGGAAACTCTAGTATATAGGATTTGAACAAAGTATCCTTGAGAAATCTAGGAGAAGAACATTGCGGTAGACTTGCTAAATGAAGTCTTTAACTTATGCTTGAGGACAAGCATTGTTTAAATTTGGGGGTGTGATGACGGGCAGAAATGCACGTTATCATAGTGCTAAGTTCTTAAACAATGTTGGCTTGCGTTGATAAAATGTGTTAGATTGCGTCCAAAAAGCATTAAGTTTATTATATTGCGGCCGCATGCATTCATCTCATAGGAACAGTTGATTTTTGTGTTTTTGTGCAGAATATGCGTTGACGTAAGGTGAAAATTGCGATCATAGGAAATCATTGGTCGAGCGCAGCATTACCGCAAAGTTTTGTGGTGATTGTGTTCGCAAACATTTGCTCAAGAAGGATTGCCGCAACTTGGTCAATGAAATTTGGTGGGCCCATCTGGGTGAAAGATATAATTAATCACGATGGGATAGAAAGGTGATGACAGTCGAATCCGAATTAAGTTGACAGCCGCCAACGAACAAGTACATTCAGCTTTTCGGTGACAAATATTCGGCGCATCAGTCAGGAATTAAAGTCGTCCCTTTTGTGCAGTCATGAGAGAGAAGTCACCTTTCATCCTGGAAGTTTTATAAATACCAAAGGCATCCTTCAGAAAAGGGTTCCACAGTTCAGCTGTTTTACGAGTTCACCGTTCTGTTCATAGTTTAGCCTTGTTCTTAGATTTTCTTTTACCTTAAGGGGAACGCGAGAGAAGAAGGTTGTGCCGACAGATCATTTCGATAAGCTTGGGAGAGCGCCGGAAGCTTCAAGGACAAAGAGAGGGCTGACACCTGCGAAAGCAGGAATATCTTTGGAATCAAATAAAGATTGACAGTGTAAAAGCCTCGGTTAGCAAGGAATTGCTACCAGGCTCTCTACCTTTATCTTCCATTGTTATTTTGTACTTAAACTCAGTTATAAAAATGGGATTTCCTTCTCAATATATGTTCACTTTCTGTTATTTATGCAAGAGTAGCTAAATCTGTTGAATGGGTTGAGAAGCATTTAGCTAGCACAACTGGGAATCTTCATTCTATGCGATTATCTTATATTATATATGCTACATTCGTCCATTAGAGATACTCTGAGGGTAGTCTAAGGATAAAATCTAGGTTTGGGAAAGTCAGGTTTGAATCTAGGCTCGAGAGAGTCAAATTAGAATGCATAATCAAGAGATAGAAGCTTAGGAATAAGCACTATTTGCTATTAACACATCGCATGCATCCTGGAGATAGGATATGATTGTGTGCGGTCACCTTGCCTTTATGCTTCTTGCATCATCGCATAGGACAAGAGTAGAGACTTAGGAATAAGCTCTATGGACACTTTTGCATTCAACACATGCATCCTAGACTTAGGAGCATCGCATTTGCATTGGAAAATGACTTGTTGTGCATGGTTGTAGCATGATCGCATAGTTTGACGCATTTCAAGGTAACGCTAGCTAAAGACCTTCTCAACCTGTTCATCTGCATACTTAGTGCATCTATCACACAATCCGACTTTTCTCAAATCCGCCACATTTATTTATTTTTCATCACCGCAAACAACAACCTCAACAACTATTGATTTATTTGGTTGCAAAGTTTTCCTAAAAATTACCAACGCAACCTGTTTTCACAAGTCCCTGAGTTCGACCATGGACTTACCAGGAAACTCAGTGGAATTTACACTTGGATTCCACTGAGGAATTTTGAGTGCTCAATGCAATTTCACCCTTGCATATCATCCATAATTTCACTTCATAAAATAATGCATCAAAACTCTCTAATGGTACTGTACTTACGACATATTTTTTGTCTCTTTCCATTGTAGTAACGGTTCTAAACTTTAGCAATTGCTGCAGTACTATAGTAATGGTTTAATATGGCTGGTATCGGCTTTTCCCATAAGAGAATCTCTGATAGCAGACTTATAAACCAACCCATTTCTTCACTAGCTGTCACTAATGCTATCATTTCTGACTCCATCGTTCTGTTTCTTGGACTTCCAAGAGATAGCTTCGCCTGCTATATTAAAGATATAGCCACTTGTAGCCTTTGAATCATCCGAAAGAGAGTTTCAGTCAGCATCGCTGAACCCTTCCAGGACAGTGGGAAACATTTGATAATGTAATCCTAGGTTTTGGGTTTTCTTTAAGTACCTCATTACCCTTTCTATGCATTCCAATGCTCTTGACTAGGTCTACTTGTAAACCTGCAAAGTAATCCTATGGCATAAGCTATATGAGGCCAAGTGCAGTCAGCAATGTATGTAAGACTGCCTACGATGCTGACATACTTAGATAGATTAACACTATTACTAGTGTTTTTGAACAACTTAACACTAGGGTCATAGGGAGTACAAGCTGGTTTACCATTAAAGTAATTATATTTCTTTAGAAACTTTTCTATATGGTGAGATTGATCCAAAGAAATTCCCTTTTTCAGACCTATTCACTTTTATGCCTAAGATTACACTAGCTTCTCCTAAGTCTTTCATGTCGAAGTTTGCACTTAATATTGATTTCACATCATTTATGACATGAAAGTTCGACCGAAAGATCAACAAATCATCTACATATAAACACAAGATAGTGTAGAGATTATTTTGTCACTTTCATTAACCTTGAAACCTTTAGATGGGATAAGGTTGTCAAATTTTTCATGCTATTGCTTAGAAGCTTGTTTTAGTCCATAGAGAGATTTGTCTAATTTACACATCTTATTTTCTTGACCATGGACTACAAAATCCTCAATTTGTTCTATGTAAATCTCTTCTTCAAGTTCACCGTTTAGGAAAGCGGTCTTTACATCCATCTGATGTACTATGAGATTATGAAGGGTAGCGAGAGAAAACAGGACACGAATTGAGGTAATTCTAGTGATAGGGAAGAAGGTATCAAATAAATCTACCTTTTCTCTTTGTCTAAAACCCTTGGCTACTAACCTAGTTTTAAATTTGTCAACAGTTCCATCAGGTCTAAGTTTCCTCCTTAATATCCCTTTGCACCCTATTGCCTTGTAACCTAGAGGTAGATTTACTAAGTGCCAAGTCCTATTTGACTCAAGTGAGTCCATCTCATCATTTATGGCTTCTTGCCATAGGTTGGCATCTACTGAGGACATGGGAGCTTTCAGATCTTTAGGATCTTCTTCTATATTATAGGTCAGGAAGCCATGCCCGAAATCTTTGGAGGTTCTAGCTCTTTTGCTTCTTCTAGGTCCTGGGTCGGTTTCCTCTCTAGGTTTAGGATTTCTAACTAAGATTAGACCATTTGATCCCGAGCCCCCACTATTCCTTAATTTAAAAGAAAATCTATCTTCAAAGAAATCGACATCATTAACTCAATGATCACTTGGTTCACTAGATCATAGAACCTATAGGCTTTACTATTTAAGACGTAACCTATAAAGATGCACACGTAAGCTGTACTAGTCAGCTTTCTCCTTTTTGGGTCTGGAATCCTTACAAAGGCTAGACAACCCCATGTTCTAAAGTAAGACAAGTTTGGTTTCTTATTCTTGAGAATTTTGTAAGGTGAAGTTTTGTTTTTAAACTTTGATATTCTATTTAGGACATAACACACGGTAAGGATGTTCACCCACCAATAAGACATGGCTTCTGAACTAACTAAAATAGCAACTACTAGCTCAGCTAAAGTTCTATTTTTCCTTTCGGCTTTTCCATTCATTTCAGAAGAATAAGGTGTGGTCTTTTTGTGTATTATTCCATGTGAGTTAAAGAACACATTAAAACTGTCAGAGTCGTACTCAGTTCCCCTATCACTACGAAGTCTTTTAACCTTTCTATTAAACTGATTCTCTACTTCATAAAAAAACAGTTTGAAGGCATCAAAAGCATCACTTTTGTTTTTCAGCAAATATATAAAAGTAAAATCAGAGCAGTCGTCAATAAAAGTAATGAAATATCTTTTACTATGCCTTGTCAAGATGCCATAAAAAATAAATCAGAATGAATTAAATCTAGAGGCTAAAAAATCCTAAGTATAGATTTATGCAGAGTTTTACTAATTTTAGCCTGACTACCATACTCGCATTTATCAAATTCATTCGTGGATAACTTAGATATCATTTCTAGCCTAATCATCTTACTAATTAAATTCTTATTCACATGACAGATTCTAGCATGCCAAACATTCATAGAACACAACATATAAACAGAAGATTTCATTTTATTAAGGTTAAATTTAATTTGAACATTCCCTCAGTTGAACACTCTTTCCCTACGAATACATTATTTTTGGTAAGTGTATATAGGTCTGCCCCTATAGTTTGAGTAAACCTGGCTTTGTTGAGGAGATAGCCTGAGACCAAATTCTTTCGTATCTTCGAAGTGTGCAGGACATCCTTCAACGTATTTCTTCCCAGAGGTAAACTTTAGTTCCACCTCACCGGTTCCAGCAACTTTTGTGGAGTGGTGATCCCCCAATAAAATATTCTTATCCTTAGTTTCAGTATAAGTTTTAAAGAGACTAAGGTTGTGACAGACATGGCGCATAGCACTAGTGTCTATCCACCACCCTTCACAACCACCGATCACATTTACTTATATGATCATGGCGACTAATGGTTCTTCTGTCAGGTTCACCTGACCAGCAGGACGACGCATGTTCCTACAGTTTCTAGCTATGTGCCCAGGTTTATTAAAATTAAAGCAGAGGAGTTGTACCGTTTCTCCTAAAGAGGCTTCTGCTTTTTCTATTGGTTCTGGTTGTTGGAGCCACGATTCTAAGCTTTCCTCTTTGTCCCATTTGATTTTTGGTCAAGTTTTACCACGTCTGAGCCGGATTTCCCAAGTATAACGTTCACCTCCTCCCTCTGGTCCTACTTTCGGGCTTCCTTCTCAATCCTTAGCTGGGTGATAAGACTTTCCAAGGAGAACTCGTTGGTCTCATGCCTCAAAGTGTTTTTAAAGTCCCTCCACAAAGGGAGGCGGTTTATTAATAATAACAACAACTTGGAATTATTCGTCTAGAGGCATACCTTCAGTAATTATCTCTGGGCTATCTTCTGGAGTTCATGGGACTGAGCCTCCATGGATTTGTCATCCGTCATCTGAAACTTGAGATAATGGCTGACAGCATATTCTTCGACCCGGCCTCCTCGGTGTTGTACTTCTTTTGTAGAGCATCCCAGACCTTCTTCGCTATTTTCATTGTACTATAGTAGTCATACAGATCATCAGTCAAACCATTACAAATAAAGTTCTGACAAAGAAAGTCTTTCTCCTCCCAGTCAGCAGCTTCATTTGTCTGTTGTTTAGTTAGTTTTTCTAAACGGACGATTAAATTATCTCTGGTACAAGGGTCGGCAACTTTCTTGACAGTGAGAAAGAACAACATCTTTTGCTTCCACCGTTTGAAGTTCGCTCCTTTGAACGGGAATGGACGATCGAGGTCAGATGTCATAATGTCGTTGTTGCTAGTGAGGGCCATTAGTGATGTGGCAGGGAAATGCCTTAAAACTATTGGAAACAGCAAGACCCTTAGATGACGAACAGGACAACAGCAAACGGTCAGGACACGATGGTCGAACAAAGAACAAAACCTGCAAAACAGAAGTTTGTTATAGGCTGAATCGCGAGGCTCACTCTCTTTAAGACGTTGCGCGGCTTTGCCCAAGTGTGCAAACAGGTCAGGAATACTACCACGTTGTTCTCAAGATAAAACAACCCAGAAAAAGAAAACCTGGTCTGAAATGCACCGTTACTGACCAGAACACACAACCTTTCTAACTGACTGCTTGGGAAACGGAAAGTGGAAAAGAAAGAAGATGAAAGTTTTCGATTGAAGAATGGAAGGAAGTGAAAGATGATCCATGCTCTGAATTACTGAAGGCCACGCCTTTTATAGGCCTTTAGCGTGGAACTGTCGCGTGAGAAATAGGCGGGCAGCCTCAGAACGTGCGAGGGCGGGCCGGAAGACGCGCATGCGCAAAGGACCAAGTTTTTTCTGTTTTTAATTATTAAAAGAGATAAAATAAAATAAAATAAAATAAAAACCATAACATGCGTGTGGAACATCCATCGAACCCACATTAGTCTATCTTCTCACTCCCTCTAAAACATGAGTACCTCTTGGGACCCAAACCCAAAGCCCAAGGTTGGAGTACAAAAGGGAGGCTTCCAAATCAAAATTTTCCAATGTGGGATTCTCCAACCAAAGATTGGTTATCTCTTATTTTTTAAAATCAAAATTTCACTCAACATATATTAACACTCGTATCAAACATAAGTTATTTACAGACATCTAACGAAATTTGGAACTAAGCGATCTATTAATAATGATGTAAGCCAACATAAAGAGTTATCTATGAAAGTGAACTTTGTAGAGTGGACAAAAAGGAATATATGTTACAAGAGTACTAAAAATTTGCTACTCTCTATAACGTTATCTTATTAAGGATAAAGTAATTTTCGAATATTTTTTCCATTTTGTTCATACTCAAGAAAATACTAGAATATGAATCAAATTTGAATAGGTTAGATTATAAAAAAAAATACTCCTATACTATTGTTCACACGAGGCTTCCGGAGAAACTTATTTCGTGGAGTTTAACTTGAGTTGGTTTCGATGTTGAAGTTGATTTGATGCGATGTGGTTCGATCTCTAGTACTTGATCCTCTGATTCTCTCTCAGTTGGGTGAATGTGTTTGACTTGAAGAAGAAAAGCACAAAATGTTTTTGAAGTAAAAGTCTTAGAAGAGTCTTTGTGTCTTCAAGGGTCTTCTGTCTTCTAAAAGTGCAGCTTTAGGAGTCTTGGGAGTCTTCTGCTTATTGATGAATTCTCTAGGCTCTCTGAATGTAGAAAAATCCTTATATCTTCAAAAGACTTCAGTCTTCAGAATGCTTGTATCTTCAAAGGACTTTAGTCTTCAGAATGCTTATATCTTCGAAGGACTTTAGTCTTCATAATGCTTGTATCTTCGAAGTACTTCAGTCTTCAGGTGTGGTCAGCTTCAGGAGTCAAGGGAGTCTTCTGATTATAGAGAATTCCCTCTAAGCTCTCTGGAATGTAGAATTATTGACCTCTCCAAATGAGGAGAGCTTCTCTGTTTATAGAGTTCACAGGTGGGCTTTGGCTTGGTTGATCCATGGTCCTGGCCTTTCAGCCCAATTAGTTGAACTTGGGCTTGGTTGATCTATGAGTTTGACCTTTGGGCCCAATTAATCAGATTTAGGCCTGATTTGACATTTGGGTCAAATTCAGCCTATTTTTAGGCTTAGTTGGACTTTGACCCAAATAATAATATCAAATTGGGTCAATATAATCTTATGTGATTCAACGGTCATGATAAAATCACGTGGCATCATCGAAATTTGTCTTCAACTTCAATTCAGGACACGTGTCAACTTCTAATTGAGCTCAAATTTAATGATTTGGAATTTCGTCACTGATTTAGTAAATGACGTGGCAACTTGTGATTGGTCGAAAATTTCTCATTCAACAAATGCCCCTTTTGAGATTTATGCACATACATGGGTGGATGAATTTCGAAAAATATAAAGTTGGAATCAAAATCCAAATATATTTGTTCTTGAATTTGACCTCAATTGATGTGTCGGTCAAACTATGAATTTAGTACATAAGTTTAACTTGAATTTGAGATAAAATTTGGAATATCGCCAAATTTACGAAAAATTTTGAGCTTTGTCCCAATTAAATTTGATTTGAATTTAAGATAAAATTTGGGATATGCCCAAGTTTGAATAAAAGATCAATTGATATTTTTTTTATCCGCAATTTATTTTGATTCAAGATAAAAACCCAATAGGATACTTGAATTTGGAATATGGCCAAATTTTAATTTGAGATGAATTTTAGATCTTTCCCACAACTTGATTTAGAACCTAAATTTAGATGAATTTGATATAAAGTTTGGAAGATGCCCAAATTTTAATTTGGGTTTTATCCTTAATAATTTGGAAGTCGGGTGATTTAGTGTTTAGATTTGGGATAAAATTTGGAATATGCCCAAATTTTAATTTGAGATTTTATCCTTAATAATTTGGTTTGAGATAAAAGACTGAGGATTTGGATTTGGGATAAAATTTAGAATATGCCCAAATTTTAATTTGAGATTTTATTTACAATTTAATCTCAATGTTGAACAATTTGATTTTGAATAAAATTTGGAATATGGCCAAATTTTAATTTGCACAATTTAAATTTGATTTTGAATAAAATTTGGAATGTTTTCAAATTTTAGTTAAAGGTAAATTGGAGGACAAAATCTAATAAAATTAAATTAGATAGAGAATTTGTTTAATTTAATTTGACATTAGGATAGAATCAAATTAGGAAAAAAAATCTAATATTTTGAATCGAATCTTTATTTGATTTGAATTTCCTAATTTGTTATGGAACATAGGAACCTCTATAAATAAGACCCAAACCCCTCCATTATCCTCATCCCCTCCTCTTCTTCTAATCTTTCCTTTCTCTCCTTTTCTTCTTCTTCTTTCATTTTTTTTTAAAGAAAATTTCGTATTTTTTTCTTTTTTTTTTTACTTGCCCCCTTACTTTTCTTTCTTTTGCGTAGGTTTACTAACTTGTCCCCCTTGCTCTTTTGTAGGAGCTAAAGCGCAACCCAAGGGAGTGTAACCACATCTTTTCTAGGATGACCTTGGTATGGTCTATCTACTATACACTTGTTCATGCTTCCTGATCATCCTCGGAGGGGCCCTGTAAGGCTTACAACTCTCTCATACTTACGCCCTAGGGAGGATCTCGATAAGGTACCTTGTAGCACCCTTCGTATATCCTAAACGTCATGGGAGGGGGACTGCAAGGCTTACAACTCTCCCATGCTTTCACCCGAGGGAGGATCCCGATAAGGTCTACCTTGTAGCACCATTTGCATATCCTGATCGTCATGGGAGGGGCCTTTCAAGGCTTACAACTCTCCTATGCTTTCACCCTAGGGAGGATCCCCATAAAGTCTATCTTGTTATGCTACTCCTTGACCAAAATTTGAAGATAAGGAAAATATGCCATCGAGTATTGAAGATGAGGCGTATATGCCATCAAACTTTGAAGATGAGAAGAATATGCCATCAAGCTTTTGAGCGGAGTCAGGTTGGCTAGAGTCGATCTCGCGTACAAGGCGGGGCCAGATGGACCAAAGTTGTCCTCGTATATGAGGTGGAGCTAGATGGACCGGAGTTGTCCTTGCATATGAGGTAGAGCTAGGCAAACCAAACTTGATCTCGCATATGAGGTGGAACCACACCCACATTTTTGGAGAGAAATTGAAGCTACACCAATTTTGGAGAAGGGGTGAAGTTGTACCAATATTTTGGAGAGGAAATGAAACTGCACCACGACTTTGAAGATGGAGTGAAGTCGCATCATCAGTTTGGAGATGAAGTGATACCACGCCATCAGTTCGGAGATGAAACGAAGCCAAGCCACAACTTTGGAGATGAAGTGAACCACGCTAGACTTTGGAGATAAAGCAAAATTGCACCAACATTTTGGAGATGAAGTGAAGCCGCGCTATCATTTTGGAGATGAAATTAAGCCACGCCACGACTTTAAAGATGAAGTGAACCACGCCAGACTTTAGAGATGAAGCGAAGCTGCATCATGATTTAGTAGACCGAGTCATAGAAGATGGAGTCGAGCCATGCACACCGACTTTGAACTTGAAGATGGAACAGAGTCATGCACACTGACCTTGAACTTGAAGATGGAAGTGGGGCCATGCACGCAAATCTTGAACTTGAAGATGGAATAGCTTCGATGGAGTCTCTGAACTTGAAGATAGAGAAGCATCGATAGGACCTTCGCATTTGACAAAGCATCGGCAAATCCTCCGCATTTGAGTTTGACGAAGCATCGATGAATCTTCACATTGAGCTCGACTTCGCAACTTTGAGCGTGAAGATGGCATCGCAAAACCTTAAGACTTAAGCATGAAGATGAAGCATTGATGAAGCCTCTAAACTTGAAGATTGAAAAGCATCGACGAAGCCTATAAACTTGAAGATGGAGGAACGTCTAAGTTTGATTTTAAAGAGGAAGCGAAGTGCATTCCAAGTGTGTGCCTTTTATTTACTGTGCTGGCTCCTTACGAGGGATGAACATCTTCAATCCATTGTGTTGCCCCCAATAAGGATGAACATCTTCAATCTGGAGTGTCATTCTTTAACGGGGATGATCAACATCAATCTTGTAGTATACTTAGGTGGTTGTGGTACCTTTTCTGATGGACTAAACTTAAATTTCTTTAAGTTTCCTTTGTACCTTTAAAAAAAGTGATCAAATCATGACGTTGATTAAGTTTTTTTTTTTTTAATAAACTAGACTGAACTTGAAGTTTCTTTCAAGCTGCCTGCATACCCTTCTTAATGATAGGGATAAGGTCATATTGTAGTTCAAAAAGAAGTATTTTTTATACGCGACTGAACTTAAATTTCTTTAAGTTGCCTACGTACCTTCATAATGACAGAGATCAAGTCGTAACGTAGTTCGTACAAAGACTTTTCTTTTTCTTTTTCTTTTTTTTTTTTTACATTTGTTAAGCGTAAAACTTCTTGAGAAACTTACCGTTGATTGGGCCAATTCTTAGCCCATCTTGATCAACTATCTTGTACGCTCTGCTTGTGTAAACTTCTTTGACGACATAGGGCCCATCCCATTTAGGTGTAAACATATTCCCCGTATGTCTTTTCGTGATAATTAGTCTCCTTACAGTGAGCATTAGATCACCGACTTGAAAAGACCGAGGCTTTACATGCTTATCGAAGGCTTTAGATATTCGCGCGTGGTAACAGTCCAACACTTGTTGAGCTTCTAATCTTTTTTCATCCAGTGCTTCCAACTCTTGGAGCCAAAGTTTGGTGTTGTCCTCTATAGTGAGCCCTTCTTGCACCACCATTCTTAGCGATGGAATTTCTCTTTCCAAAGGAAGGATAGCTTCTACCTCATACACGAGAGAGTACAGGGTAACTTCTGTAGGGGTACGGTGAGTGGTGCGATAAGCCCACAATGCTTCATCGATCTTCTCCTGCCAATCTCTCTTCGACTTGGAAACAATTTCCTTCAGTAGGTTGCACAATGTCTTGTTAAATGCCTTAGCCAACCCATTTGCAGTGGCGTTATACTGGATGACTTGTAATGCTTGAATTTGAATTTTTCACACAACCTGTCCATCAAACTGTTGGAGAATTTTCTTCTATTATCCGTCACGATCCGATGGGGAATACCGTACTGATGAATGATATGAGTGCGGATAAAACCCACCACGTTTTCTTTCTTAGCTTCTCTTGCACAACAGCCTCAGCTCATCTTGAGAAGTAGTCAGTGGCTACGAGGATGTAGAAGTGCCCTACTGATGACTTAGGTGTTATAGGGCCGACTAGATCAAGTCCCCATGCTTCGAAAGGCCACGAGGCTATGGTCGAATGTAGAGGCTTCGGCGGCTGATGAATGAAATTCGCGTGATATTGATAGGCTTCACATTTCTTTGCATAATCCATTGAATCCTGGGTCATTCCCGGCCAATAGTAACCCATTCTTTTCAGCTGGAACTGTAGCTTTGGTCCAACTTGATGCGTGTCGTATACGCCTGAATGTGCTTCCTCCAAAGCCTTCCCTGACTCTTCTTTACTGAGGCATCGAAGGAAAAGCCCTTAAAAGGATCGATGGTATAGGACCCCTTTGTAGTAAATGAAATGTGCGGCTCTCCTGTGAACCTTGATTTTACGAGGGGGGTCATCCGGGAGCCTTCCATGCTCAAGGTAATTTATGATGGGTTGCCGCCAGTCTTTCTCGTCGGTTAGGTAGACTGATATCGCATTCGTTTCCCCATATGTAGTCCCAACTGGAGGTACAACCCATCTCCACCAAAGTGATATATTAAGGCGTACATTATCCAAGTCCATTAAGGCAGTGGCTAGGTTTGCCAAGGCATCCGCTTTCTTGTTCTCTATCCTTGGGACATATTCCAACGCCACGCTTTCGAACTTCTCCATCAACTGGCGAGCGTACGTGAAGTAGGGTTTCAAGTCGTCATACTTCTCCTCATACTGGCATAAGACTTGATTGATTATCCACTTTGAGTCACTGGAGATTTCTATACAAGCTACTCCAATCTCTAAGGCCATTTGGAGACCAATTATCAAGGCTTAGTATTCAGCGACGTTGTTTGAGCATAACTCGACAAGTGCGAAGCTATAAGGCAGAATATGCTTTTCTGGCGAAATGAGGACGATACCTGCCCCCGCACCACTTTTTCGTGCCGCACCGTCAAAGAACATGACCCACAACCCTGAGGTTTCTGTGAAGAGAACTTCGTCATCGGAAAAGTTTCACTTAACTCTCAATCCGAAGGAACTAGGTGATCTGCCAGGAAGTCAGCCAATGTCTGCCCTTTAACTGCCCTTTGAGGTACATAAACAATGTCGTACTGTTGAAGCATGATTGCCCACTTGGCTAAACGTCTCGAGATGATCGGCCTGGACAAGACATACTTGATGGGATCGGCTTTCGCATTAAATGGACTGTGAAGGCCTGCAAGTAGTGCCTCAACTTATCTATGGTGAAGAAGAGTGCAAGGCACATCTTCTCTATAGGGGAATAATTGCTCTCGACTCCATTCAGGGTCCTACTTAAGTAATAGAGAGTGCGTTCTTTTCCCTTTTCTCTTTTTTATGTCAATAGTGCCCCCAGTGATCTCTCTTACGCTGCAATGTATAGTATCAACGGCTTGCTCGCTACTGGGACTCTTAAGACAGGAGGGCTAATCAGGTACCTTGTTATGGTATCGAAAGCATTCTGGTAGGCCTCATCCCATTCGAATTTCTCTCCCTTTCTCATCAGTCTTTGAAAGGGTTGACACTACCCTACCAGGTTAGAAATAAACCTCCGGATGTAGGCCAAACATCCCTGCAAACTTCTCAACTCATGTAGATTCCTTGGCCTTGGCATCTTCTGGATGGCATCGATCTTGAATTGGCCTATCTCTATCCCTCGATGTCTTACAACGCACATATGAAGGGTTCATCTTTAATTGGTATTTTTACAGGTGATCGAACACGGTTCTTAGATCTTTCAAATGGTCATGTCATCGCTTGGTCTTGACCACAAGGTCATATATATAGCACTTCACGTGTTTGTCCAACATATCGTCAAACACCTTCTGCATGGCATGTTGATAAGTAGCGTCGGCGTTCTTCAACCCGAAGCGCATTACCTTGTAACAATATATCACTTTTGGGGTTCGAAATGCCGTCATTTCCTCGTCTGTGAGGGCCATTTGTATCTGGTTATACCTGAAAGATCTGTCCATGAAGGATAAGGCCTCATGTCCCGTTTTTGCATCGACCATGATCTCTATGATGGGCAATAGAAAATCATCTTTCGGGCATGCGCTATTTAGGTCGTGAAAGTCTACGCAAACACGAAGCTGTCAATTATTTTTTCTAACAGAGACAATGTTGGCTATCCATGTTGGATATTTAACTTCGCGAATGAACCCTGCCTCAATCAAATTATTGACCTTAACCTCAATCTGGGGGATAAGTTCTGGCCGAAAGCATCGTTGAGCCTGCTTAATGGGTCGACACCTATGTTTGATCGTGAGATGGTGGACTGCTACTTTTGGATCTAGTCCCGACATCTCTTTGTATGACCAGGCGAAAACATCCATGTATTCGGTGAGCAGACTCATGTACTTGTCCTCTTCCTCTTCCGAGGGACGCACTGATGAAAGTCGGATGCGGTTCTTTTACAGTGCCCAGATTCACCTCTTTTATCTCGTCCACCGTGGAATAACCACCGTCCTTTAGACCTTGCAGAGCGTCCTCCACTTCCTCTTTGGTCATACCCTCTTCGAATTCTTCGGTGTTTGTGATGTGGTGGCACGAAGTTTCGCCTTCCTCATGCTCTAAATTTCCATTCTGAGGATTAGTGAAAACGATTCGTGCCTCTTTACTTTGAACGTGCCTTCACTTATGCTTAGAGTAATTAAGGTCTTTCTCTTCATGCGTGAGGGGACAGTACTACGATTTCTCCATCACTTCTTGCCTCTCCTGATGGCTTCTAGTCCAATGACGCTTCAGCATTTTTAAGGTTGATTCCTCGCCAGATGGACGCTCGAGGTATCGACCCCCTCGTTCTTATGGTCATTTCAGGGGCGTCAATGCAGGCTTTTTCCTTCTCCTTTGTCTTACTAGGGACATATTGGTCGAGGGGATCTTCAGCCCTTTCGTGCTTCAGACGATCAAAAAATGGAGCGCGAGGTTTTCCTTCGTTCTCCGTCGGAACTGCATCTAGTCTCTCGAAGGTCGACGGTCGCTCTACCACCGGCAATTACAGATGATTTCCTTATTTCGTTCATTTGGCATAGTCAACCTTCGAAAAATTGAACGTCGAGTAACTCTGAGAATAGTATGTGGGCTTTCCCTTTCTGCTTCTGTCATGCTCAAGTCCGAAGACCAAGGCGCGTGCGGCAGACAGTCTAATACAGTCGAAGGCTGAGGCTCTTTTATCTTTCCCTCTTTTTCTCCTGTATCATCGATTTCTTCTGCATTGATATGATTGCTATTGGCCACTTTCCCCTTCGCCTTTCTGATTATGCAGACTGGCTCTGACAGCTCATATTTGAGTCCCGCCCTCGACGTGGGTATAGCATGTCCTTCTTGCAAAAGCTTCTTTTGGGTTGGTGAGAGTCGGGGTTGCTTATAAATCATAAAACTCTTGAACTCAATGTAAGTTATGAAGTCGTAGCCCGCCTTCGCCAACAGCTTGTAAGCCTTGGGATCGAATCCATCTTTAGTTCGCCTCTTGGGCAGCTTTAACCCAGTCACTTCCGCCTCCGGCTTGTGAACTTCTTACTTCATTATCGGTGTGAGGATGTGACGAAACTCTCCTTTAGAATTTCTATGTCTCTGACCTGCAAACCTTTTGAGCATTTCGTAAAAGGTGACTCACCCTTTTTTCGTCTCGACAAAGGGACATAAAGTAAAATCGGAGGTTTTGAGGCTTTTTCGCCCCTCGCCACGGGTGTTTCTCCAACACCGAGGGATATTCTACTCCCTTTAGGGTTGGAGACTTGTACCTTGCTACCCGCCCTTTTCTCTGTGTCTATTGGCGACCTCGACCGGGATCCACCTGCTTTCTTTGCCAGCAAGTTCTCTTCCGACATAGTCTCACCGGAATTCTCACTCTTTAGGTAAAACTTTGCATCTGCAAAGTGAGACTCGGCCTCGAAAAACGGATTAGAATCTGCTTCAACCTTCTTAATCCCGTCTTGGTAAAACTTGAAACACTAATGTAGTGTCGATATAATCACACCATTCCCATGAATCCAAGGGCATCCCAATAGAAGCTTGTAGGTGGTCTTTGAGTCTATCACATGAAACAGCGCGTTGGCTTTCAGATCGCCAATGAGGATCTCCAAGCATATCATGCTTATCGCCCTTTGGCTGCTTTGATTGAAACCCTGAATTACTAATTTGCTGTTTGATAGCTCTTCCATGAATATGCCCAACTGTTTCATAGTCGTCTTAGGCATTATATTGATGGTAGATTCGTTGCCGATGAGGATTCGACCCACTATCTATTCTCGAATGTATCTAGAGACGTACAAAGGCCTATTATGAAATTTGGATCCTAGTAGCAGATCTTCATCTGAGAAGCCTATGGATATGCAACACGAGGCATAAGCACGTGTTGCGGAGGTCGATGCACCAGAGGCGTTGGATTCTAACAATACCTCAATGAGGGTCGTCTTAGCTTCTCGCGGGAGTGAAAGTAGGTCATCTATGTTGAATGGTGACGAACCCTTTGGTTCTTCTGTCGATTTTAATGGGCCTGGAACGGTATCTTCGTCCTCTCTGATACTGACAACATGACATGCAGCAACCTCAGGTGTCTTCTCTGACCCTAATTGTAGAAGTTCTTTGGGAGGAAATCTACTAACATCATCTGTCGACTGGGACGAGGAACATCCTCGTCTCTCTCGTCAACAGCTTTGGGCCTCCAAGCCTTCTTTCTACCCTTCCTATTTTGTGTCTTGCTCTCTCTCTTGTAGCTTCTATGAGAGTGTAGCTCTTTTTGGGTAGAGTTCAGTCTTTCCTTCTTACGTCGCGCCACAAGAATCCAGCCTTCATTATCGACATCGTCAGCACGCTCTCCTCCGTTTTGAAGATCTGTAGCTTGGACCTCTTGCTGAAACTGCACTACCATACGTTCGAAGGTCCCAAACTGGACCGAGCTCTCCCTTTCTTCATAATATATGATTGGTGCCGCCACGCTTGGAGCTACTATCACCACAGCATGATTCATTTGGACCACCTCGTCTAGATCCAGCTCTATTTTCCTCTCATGGGCCAATTTGAGGATCAATTCCTTCAGTACAAAACATTTTTCAACTGGGTGGCTAACGACCCTGTGATACTTGCAGTAGTTGGGATCATCCACTTTACCAGCATGTTCCGGTCGTTTACATTTTGGTAGCTGGATAAGGTGGTTCTCTAGTAGTTGCTCAAGCATATCCGCAACATCAGAGTCGGGGAATGGGTAGACTTTTTCCTGTCGTTCCTTCAGGGTTAGGCGATGTCTTTCGCCTCCTTCGTCTTTCTTTTTTATCTTCTTCTCTTTCCCTTTCGAGGAGAACTTCAACGGGGTCGTATTAACGACCATTGATTCCTTTGTGGCACCTTTCATAATTTTCTCGGTGCCCTTCACCTCTTTTCTTGTCTTTCTTCGGTTCGTGGCTCAGGAAGTCTCTCGTTCCTCTGTTGGCAATACTTAGCTCCATATCGTGGGCACGGGTCGCCAATTCTTCAAAGGTACGAGGCTTTATTCCCTGCAGGATGTAAAAGAGTTCCCAGTGGATACCCTGTGTGCACATTTCTACAGCAGATAATTCGATGAGTCAATCTTTGCAATCCAGACTCAGAGCTCTCCATCGGTTGATATAATCGATGACCGGCTCTCCTTTCCATTGTTTGGCGTTTTTCAACTCCATCATGCTGACGTTGCACCTAGTGCTGTAGAAACGATTCAAAAATTCTCTTTTAAGTTGCTCCCAGCTGTCAATCGCCTCATGCTCTAAGTTTGTGTACCAGTCAAAAGCGTTTCCTTTGAGGGTTCTAACAAACTGTTTGACTAGTAGATCTCCCTTTATTCCCGCATTCTCGCATGTTTCTACGAAGTGGGCGATATGTTGCTTTGGGTTTCCCTTTCCGTCGAATTGTTAGAACTTTGGGGGTTGATACCCTGCAGGCATTCGCTGATTGTCGATCCTCTAGGTGTATGACTTATAATACATGAAGGAAGTTTGAGCCGGCCCTCCATATTGAGCTCTTATGAAGGTCATGATCATGTCTTTCAGTTATTGGACCGACAGAGATGCCACTGAGTCTGACTGTCGCCCTTGGTTTTCTTGCAGCACGGTCTTCCCCTTGTCAGTTGCTTTGACCGTAGGTGCTTGGCTAGATTCAGCAGCCTCTCGAGACTGCATTTGTTCTCTCAGGGCAGCGATCTCATGGTCTCGCTCCTCAACGACTTTCTCAGAAAGTTAATCTTCCTTTCCATTTCTGTCATGGCCGCTTCTGCCGTCACATCTGCCATCATGACAGAGATCACATATGGCGGTAAATGTCTTTTCGGCTTGCTGGAGGCGGAAATAGAGTTGTCAAATAGGGGGTTTTCCTTGATGACAACCCTGCCTTGTGGGGATTCCATAATTTTGCCTCAAGATGTTGTGGGCAATGAGGGAGCTCTGTTCTTGCTTTTGCATGACTTCTCTTGAGCGACTGCGGGTGGCAGGTCCCATGTATCAGTGTTTGTGGAGGAAGCCTTGGATGGCATCTGAATGTAGAACAATCTTTATATCTTCAAAGGGCTTCAGTCTTCAGAATGCTTGTATCTTCAAAGAACTTCAGTCTTCAGAATGCTTGCATCTTCAAAGGACTTCAGTCTTCAGAATGCTTGTATCTTCAGATGTGATTAACTTCAGGAGTCAAGGGAGTTTTCTGATTATAGAGAATTCCCTCTAAGTTCTCTGGAATGCAGAATTGTTGGCCTTTCCAAATGAGAAGAGATTCTCTATTTATAGAGTTCATAGGTGGGCTTGAGCTTGGTTGATCCATGGGCCTGGCTTTTGGGCCCAATTAATCGGATTTAGGCCTAATTTGACATTTGGGTCAAATTCAGCCTATTTTTGGGCCTAGTTGGACTTTGACCGAAATAATAATATCAAATTGGGTCAAATTAATCTTATGTGATTCAACAGTCATGATAAAACCACGTGGCGTCATCGAAATTTGTCTTCAACTTCAATTCAGGACATATGTCAACTCCTAATTGAGCCCAAATTTAATGATTTGGAATTTCATCGTTGATTTAGTAAATGACGTGGCAACTTGTGATTGATCTAAAATTTCTCATTCAACAACTATAGTTCAGAGTTTATTTATCCCAACCTTTGAAGTTTAGAGTTTGTTTCAAACAATCCCGATAGGTTTTTGCCATTAAATTCATAAACAATAATATTTATATTGATTTATGTGAATAATCTAATTAAACATATTATTAAATCATTGATTGACCCAAAAAACTTAAATTGATAGATGAAGACAAATTAAATATCATATCATTTAACACACCTCCTCACTCGTAGGTTTAAAATATAAAGAAGACCAAAAAAATGAAAAAAATATTGCAGGGGCTTGAACACCAGACCTCTTAGACCATCTACTCCGATACCATCTTAAATCATTCTTTGACCCAAAAGTTTATGCCGACACATCTATGAACCACACATTTTATCGTCAACCCTAAGCATCCCTTTTTTTTCATTTATAATTTTTTCATTAACCCTTACCTTCAAGTACTTTCATCATGTATTTAAATTTGTTCGCTTAAACAACACATAAGTCGACACCATTTTTTATAGCTATAAATTTAACAGCAAAACTAAATGGATAATTAGAGGTATTATTTTAGAATTTAATAGAAAAAGATATTAGGAGAACCTTTAGGGTTGTTAGAAATTGGAAAAACAGGAGAGCTCCGTGTGCGGTGTGCAGTCAGAAAGACAGCGTTAAAGTAACATGGAAGATGAGGTAATATATCACTATCCTCCATTCACTAATCGACACGTGTAAGGCTATAAGCGTCAAAATGTATGTACATTCCACGCGTATGTGTAACCGTATCACGCCCTTTTGCCTCATCTCATTACCTCTGCTACTACGTCGTTTTGCGAAAATGACGAGACAATTTATTCTTCCTCATTATTTTGGTATTCTCCACAGTTTATAAAAGTAGACAATATATATATATTCATTTTTTTCCTTTTCTTTCTTCTTTCCTTTTGCTTTGTAATAATGTGATAAAGAACAAAACCTGCCAATTTGTGACATAAAAATTCTTGTTTTAATTTGATTTATGTCGTTTGGAAACTTTCAATTTAATTCTTATGGTTTGATTATACTGAATCCATGGCACATTTTATGTTTACATGAAAACGGTTTTTTTCCTTTTCTTTTTTTCTTGTATTTGGATAGTAACTATTCATTGATTAGGATTTTGCATCACTTTACAATAATATTGAAAAGAACTATAAATACTACAAATTTAAGAAGCTCATTGGACTTTTACATAATAGAAATAGATATTAAATAACATAATAGGTAAAATAAAAATGTTGAGGAGACCTAACTAGGAGCGATTCGAGAGGGATAAAGACTAAATTTTTAAGAGATCGAATTCAAAAAATTGAAAGTAAAACTTAACTACATGTGCAAAAAATAAAAGTCATTTGTAAAATCATTTTTGAATCGGCTCCTCATCGATATTTTAGATCGAAGAGATTTCCACCTAACCTCCTTTACTCTTTGAAATATTTTTCCTTTTAAGTGGATTTTTGTACTTTATTTTTTCACCTAAAAAATTTGAAACAATGTATAAAACTATAAATACCAAATAGGTTATATAACCTAATATTTGGTAAAAGGCCATTTTAAAAGATATGATTGATGAGATTTTCAATTTTTCCCATGAAGTTTTTAGATTTAAATAACTATTACAAACTTTTACGTTTTTGTTTAGAAAATTATTGGGAAAAAAATGTGCATTCAATAAATTAGATATAAAGACCCAATAATACGAGTTTGTTTAGACTTCTAAAAGAATACACAATAATAGATTTTGTTGGAACTTGTAAGCTTTAATTCTATAATTAATGTTATGCATTTACTTGTCTTAAAATGTGATCTTCCTTCTTTCAAAAAAAAAAAAAAAATCTTTCTTTAGTTTTAGAATAAAAAGAAAAATTAACTTGAAACTTCAAGTAGTATTACAATTTAAACCTTTTGAATTTTCATGAAACATATTGTTGAAAATCGTATTCTCAGAATTATATATATATATATATATATATAAAAGATTAATAAGAGTAGTGTTTCTTTAAGTGATTTTTGCAAAATCGTCGAAAATATTTTTAAATATAACAAAATTTTATTACAATTATAGACACCGATAGATAATGACATTTTATTATATTTATAAATAAATGAAATTCTTTTTCTATATTTGAAAATAATCCTTGTTTTTTTAATTGAAATTTATGTATTTTGACAAAATTATTTCATGCATTTATCAAACTTAATCTTGTGTAGAATCAATGCTGATTTTTGCAATATTCTAGTTAAAGCTATTGGGAGAATTAATAGAGATGGGCATTGTTTTATTTTCATTAAAAAATCATTAATCAGTTGAAAATAGGAAAAAAAAAAGAAAAAAAAAAAAAGAAGGGAAAGAATCAAGAATCAACGTCGGTGGGTTTAAGAGCACTAAAAAAGAAGGAAAGAAAACAAAAGGGAAGAAACCATATATTATACCAATTAGAAAATAGAAGGGACAATTTTTTCGAATATTTTTTTGGCAATGATTTGAAGAATATATCTCAACCATGCCTAAACCTTCTTCTTATTCTCCATCTCTTATTTATTTGTTTTTTTTAAAATTAATTAATGAACCAACTTTAGAAATAATTTAAAAAGAAAAAAAGTTATCTCGAGGTTGAGTTGCTGTCACGCTCTACAATTGTCACTTTATGAATCTAATCCTTTAAAAAAAATTAAAAAAGAAAGAAAATTTGACGAAATCTTTATTCACAAGTTTTTGCAGTGAATTATCATTACTACTACAAGTAATAAATAAATAAAAGTATATATTGGTCATTATTTTGAAACCAAACTTAATTGCCATTACTACTCATAATTCATCATTTCTTCTCATTTACTTGCATTCCTTTGTAGATTTTATGGTAATAATAATTCCATTGAGAGTGAATTAATTACCTAACATGCCGTAAAAAATTAATGATAGTAAAGTTTAAATACTATTCCCAATTAACAATGAGAAAAGCAGTCGATCTGAAGATGTACCTTCATCAATTTATCATTCTTGAACCGGATTTCACTTTCTCTTTATTGATTGAATACCCATTATTTGAGGAATGGGCTTTCTAAACTCCAATAGGATATTAGATAGTATGTGATTCTATCTTCAAAATCAATTCACGATGAAAAGAGTAGCCCGTGTATCGACTTTTTCAATGTAGAATTCTTAACAGAGCTCATTCAATTTTAGTCTTTGTATCTTCAGTAAATCTTATATTTAGACTTTGTTACTAGTATATTGTTGATTTTCGAAAAAAAAAATATTAACCTAAATTTAAGAAAACATATCTATATATTGTATATCCTCAATGAAAATAATGATCATTATTTTTTAGTCAATTTCGATAAAGGTTAATTTTGAGAGAGTAATTTTAAGATTTATTGGGACTAAAATAGTATTGTAACGTAGTAATAAAGTCCAATAAGGTTGACGTTGATTAAAGCCTTACGAATTTGAAATCTTCCCAAAAATTATAATTACAAATATTACTTTTATGTCCATCACTTTGAATCTAATGCTAATTAAGATTTATGGGTTTTCTTTCCCTTTACTAAAGTCTCATTCATAATGATTAGACATTGGGACACAAGTATTATATCATATGGTCTTATGTATAAATTTAAAGCCTAAATTGAAGTGAATGGCATAATATATTTTATTTTTTGAGTTCTTCTAGTATAGTATAAAAGAGGCCAAAAATGAACTTTTAATATTTTTTTTCTGTCTCATGAAATTAATTAATTAATTGAATGATTTTTGTAATATAATTTATTGGTATAAGTAGGTACACCAAAAAATTCCAATAAATGGTAGTCCAATTTTAGCATCATGTAATCCATCTTAGTATATTATTAAAAAAATGTATATATATAAAAGAAATAATATCACTACCAATTAAAAAATATAGGAAAATATGATCGAAAGGACAACTAATTGTAGTACGATTTCCGTGTATCTCTTTCACTATAGTACTTGATGATGAATATTTGAACCTCTAACTTTTTGATAAAAAATTTTAATAGTTGAATTATGTTTAGATTGACTCATCTAATCCATCAAACGAGATTATTAAAGGGAAAGATAACTATATATATATATAAAAGAAATTAAAAGAAAGAAAATAATATGGTGAATAATAATTATCTCTTATTTTAGTCAAATTTTAATTAAAAAAAGACATTAATTTACATAGATTTACATTTGAGGAGAGCTTGATCGATGGTTGCTTGTGTTACAAATAATTTGCATTCGAGAATGAATAAAGCTGTCAAACATATAATAATTTCAATATTTTTACTGGAGAGAAAGAGTTATTATAAATCATATAATATGCAATATAAAGACAAAAATGGAGCATTTCATTCATGTCACAAATAAAGATGTTCATAAGGTGGGGTTGGGACGGATTATATTTTACGTCTTCATTTCCATCTCCATTTTCTTTTTCATTTTAAATTTTTTTGTTCATTTTCGCGATGACCGAAGATTTTCCACGTAAGGCTTACAGAGATCAAATTCTCCATCGGTAATTCAATCATTATTTATTTTTTAAAATTGCATGAACTTTATTCCAAATTTTTCTATTTAAATCCTCAATTTCACCAAAAAAAAAAAAAAAACATTTAAAAGATTAATTTTAATGGAAAATCATCATTGCATATCAAATGTCTAGCTTTATGGTTAAATTATGTAAGTCACTAGTAGAGATGTCACGAGGTGGGATAGGGCTGGAGATGCCATTTCCTATCTCATGAAATTCTCCATGAGGATCGGGATGGAGATCGGATTCTCTGCGGAAAATTTTTTTCCATTATTTTTTTCTTTTTTTTAAAAAATCTAATTAATTTAAATCACTAATGTGAACAAATTTTAATTAAATAATTAACCTAATCATTAAATTGTTTATTATGGTTAGTTTTACATAATTATTTGAATTTAAAAATAGATTACTCAAATTTTGGCCTAAAGCTAATTAAATTTTTTTAGTAGAAAAAATAAACATAAATTAAATTATTCACATATATAATCTAAATTTAAATATTCAAATAAACATATTCATTATTTTTCCCAATAAATAATCAAATTTGAAATTTAACTGTAATACTTACATAATAATAATATAACATTAAATAAGAATAAATATATAGAAGTTAAACGGGACGAGGACGGGGAACAGGGCGGGGGCGGGGATGGGGCCGGGGAATGTTGTTTATCTTACGGGGAATTTTTTTTCCTGTACTCTCTCATTCCCCGCCTTGTTTGGGGTGGGGCCCCGCAGAGAGTTTCTGTGAGAAAATTGGATATCTCTAGACATTTGATAATACATGTAATTACAACAATAACAAAAACAATAAAAATGGGATAAATAGTGCAGATGGAAAATTGGATGATGGTAAAGGTGAGGATTGTATTCTTCGTGACTCAACCCGTCTTTGTTTAGTTCATTAGGCTTTTTTTTTCTACTCCCTCCTCCATTCTCTTTCTGATTGGAGACTCTCCACGAAGAGGAGTAAGTTATGATTTTTCTCTAAGTTGTGTGACCTGAAAATGGAACCAACTTGAAGATGAAGTTGATGGTTTTAGAAGAGAAAAATCAATGGCCTAGAATTTATTTCAGAAATAAAAGATCGCTCATGAGTTATTAGTAATGTGTTTTAAAGGATTTTTGGGGTCCTTAGCCAACATGTAATGGGCCATATTTATAGCCAATTTGGACCATTTCACTTGTCATTTCATTTCATCCCCTGCCCACTTGGGCATATCTATTCCTTTTTCTCAAACAACCCACTAAAAAAACACTTTTATTTTTTGTTAAATGATAAATTTGATCTATATAATTTTAAAATGAACATGTAAATTATAATGATAATGATGATTTGTGATGCTAAACCAAATTATAGGAATTAAATTGAAATGAAAGATAGGTATAATGACTCAAATTGTCTTTAGATAATTTATCTATTTTTATGAAGGATTTACTTTTTTTAAAATTTGAAATACATGTAAACACATCATTTTTTAAAAACATTCTTCTCCTATATAAATTAGTTTTAGTAGTTGTTATTAATTAATTATTTTTTCACAATATATAGGATTGATAGTACAAATTCATACTAGTTGAGTTGTACTCATGTTGTTAATTGTTAATAATTATTTACTTCGTTTATTTATTGTAGAGAGATTTTCAAAAAATAGAAAAATAAGGAAAATTATTTACACAAAATAGTAAAATTTTAATTTTCTTTGATATAGACTAATAGAAGTCTATTAGTGATAGAAACTAATAGACGTTGATAAAAGTCTATCGGTATTTTTCTTTTACGATTTTTACAAATATTTTGACTTTTTTTTAAAAAAAAAAAATCCTTTTATTCAACTTGATATGTATGGTTCAGGCTTCATCTAAATTTAATTTTTTGATATTATCACAATCAAGTTAATTTTTAAAATATAAATATTTTATTTCCTCCTTGACAGTTTAATACAAGAATTGTATTATAATATATATATATATATATATATATATATATCATAATAAAATATTATTATGTAATGATTTGACCATTTTATTTTCTATATATAAAAAAGAGAGAAAATAGCTAAAACATTTTAGTTTTCTTTGAATAATTAAAAATTGTATATGAAAGGCGTTGATATAAAAATTGTGGGGCTTAGGAAAGAAATGAAGAGAGACAAGCACAGCAGAGAGCGCATTGAGAATGAGACAATGGCATGTGTGAGTGTATCACAATGGCCAAATTCTCTTTTAACATTAATTCAACTTCTACTGGATCCTACACTCTTCTTTCTTACTCTTTTATTACATATTTTAGTCTCTATATTTTTAGTTTTACTTCCATCCATCTATTTTTAAAATATTTTGGTTCACTCATTTTCATTTCAATAACAAAAATGAACCAAAGTTGAAAGTATAAGAATAAAAATCAACATTTTAAAAATATAGAGACTTAAATGAAACAAAACTGAAAGTATAGGGATCAAAACATCTTAAAAGTATAGAGATCAAAATGAACCAAAACCAAAAGTACGTCCACGTATTTTGGAGTTTATTTAATTTTAATCTCTATATTCTAGATGTCATCTTAAATTTAGATACAAAATTAGTTAAATAGTAATAATAATTACAATGTAAGAAAATACAATACATGAATATGTTTCCACAATTTATAATGTAAGAAAATACAATATATGAATATGTTTTCACAATTTATAATGAAAATACTAGTAGATAATAAAAAGTTTTTGAAAAAATCAATAATAAAATAGCATATGGATTAAATTTAAGTTTTAATAAAAATATAAGGACTAAAATTGGACACTGGATAAAATTAAACAAGTCTAAGACTGTGATGAGATAAAATTAAACAAGTCTAAACTACAACGACCAAAATGGTATTTTAACAACGCACATATACACATGCAGGTTAATGTAGGATCTAATGGTAAAAGGGAGTGAATAAGGTTGTTTAGCAAATTTAAGCTTCGTTTGGATTGCTGGAGTTTAAAATAATTGTTGACCTTTTAGAAAAATTAGTTATGGATAGAAGTAAAATAGTATTTAGTAAATTTCAGCTTAAACTTGATATAGTAAAATTTTACTAATATAGTAAAATATAGTAAACTTGAGAAAGTAAATATAGGGTTGTTTTCAAATAGAAAAAAAATTAACCAAAATATTTACAAATATAGTAAAATTTTACTATCTATGTGCCACAAACAGCGATGGAATACTATCATGATAAACCAGATAGTAGTCTATCGCGATTTATTACAGATATATTGTGATATTTTGCTATTATTTATAAATATTTTTAGTAGTTTTATGATTTAAAATAATTTTTTATGATATAAAAAATCTTATTTTAGATATAATAACTAAAATAGGCTTATAATAAAAAATTTTATTTTTTTTTTGTAATTTAAAATTTAAATAATTGGTTAGTATCATAAATTTTGTTTGTTATAGATTAATTTTTAAATATTAAAGAAAATAGCTTTATTTAAAAAAATGTATACGGTATGTTTTTCATTTAAATAAATATAATATAATATATATAGTATATAATTATATACTATATATATATATTTATATAAGTATTATACGCATTTAACTCATGAAAAATAGAAAATATATTTGATAAGGTGAGAAATTGATAAATATATAAAATAAATCTTATTTTTAAAGTATAAAATTGAAAATTAAATATTAATTACAAATTCTAACTTATTTTAGAAAAATCTAAAACTTAAAAGGATACTGCTTTTAAAGTCAACCTAAAATTAACGTATTTTTTAAAGTGTTTTTAACAAATTTCATTACACAAAATATACTTAAGATTTTTTTCAAATGGCTTTTTGACACAGCTAACACAATGTCAAACGGAGCCTTAACTTCGAACCTCTAATTAATCTAAATGTAACAACTAAACTTGAATTTTAATTTAAGAAAATAATATCAAGCAACCAATTCAAATTATTAGTTATTATCAAAATCATACCGAGCATCAAATCAATTATTACATGCAATCTAAAAATTAGAAATGAAACGAAGTGCAAAAATTAAAGAAATTTAGGAGAAAAAAGACACCAAACCATGGTTAGACATACCTAAGTCTACTTCAAGACTTCTTCGTTATTTAAAGAGAGAAACTTAGATTATTTTCACTGGTTCAATATCTAACCAATTTTCTTTTATCACGACCTAAGGTTTACCCACAACTTAATACAAAAGTCAATGAAAAATTAAAATAAAAAAGATCATCTCTGAGTATGGAAAATTCACAAGTTTGGATCTATGACACTTCAATAGTTTTCTCTTGCAGATTACACTTGTTTAAGATTGTATATGACATATATGAACTTTTTTTAGCACTCGGAGGACGAACAATGGGGGAATATGTTTGTTGATTTTTTTTTTCTAAGAAGGTGGCTAGAAGGATGGAAGAGAATTATTATAAATTGAAAGATTTAACCTCAACCACTAAATGTGGGGTAAAAGAAATAGATGATTGAGATTAAATGGAAAGAGAAGATAAATGAGATTAAATTTAGGAAGGAAAAATATTGAAAACGAGATTTTGGGATGCCACATGTTGTAATTTCATATGATTGTGAGTGATCTCAATTTTATCTTTTTCTTTTTCTTTTCATCTCTCTTCAACAATCTGCCATGTGTCATCTTAGGGTTGGTCCACGCTTGCCATGTCATTGTCACGATCATTAATTTTTCTGTCACGATCATCTTTGAGTGATTTAAAGTACGCTGAAGTCGTCTCTCTAAGCTCCAATACTTTAAAAATACTAAAGTTATTAGTATAAATTTATGTTCTTATCAAAGTATATGATATGATTTGAACTCATAAAGCTAACCATTAAATCTACTTTCTTTTAAGGATTTAAAGAATAACTATACTACAAGTTTAATCTCTAGACTTTCAAACTTGTACTAAGTATAAATTTTTGAAGTTTCAATTTTATGTCTAATAAACCTTTAAATTTTAAAATCTCATGAAGTTCCTAAACTTTCAACTTGTGTTTAATAAATCTTTAAATTTTCATTTTGTGTAAAATATATCTTTGATATATTCAACTTTTTTTTTTTTAATTAACAAATTTTGTTAGACAAAAAAATGCATTTTTATCTAATAAGTTTGTTAATTTAAAAAAGAAATATTTTAGATATTTATTAGACATAAAATTAGAAGTTGAAGAATCTAATTAATCTTTTTAAAATTTAGAGACTTATTAAATATTTTTTAAAGTTCAAATACCGAATAATAACAAATGTAAAGGTTTAGAAACTAAATTTGTAATTTAACTTAAAAAATGTATAGTGATGTAAACCCTCTCTTCAAATTCACAATATAGTTGTGAAAAGTATTTCAAGTTCGGCAAATAAATATTGAAAATGAAATTTTTGTGTGAGCCTTTGTGAACAAATTAGTAGTTTATATTAGAATTATAGACAAAGGAACAAGCACAAAGTCAACTTCTAATTTGATAATAGCGATGTTGAAATGAGCAAATATGACAATCAATTCAACCTTTGATATTGGAAGAAAAAGTAATAATTTTGAAAATATACCAACAAAATATAGAAATGTTGAGAAATTTTAGAATATCAAATCTAACCTAACAACTATAAATACCAATAACAATGATATATTCAGTATTATCTCATACTATTTGTGAATTTTCTAAATTATTATTGAATACAATTTCTAATTCTAATTCTAAGATAAAGATATGATGTAGTAAGATAACGTGGAGTCGAACATTTGAAAGTTTATGATTGCATATATTTTATTGTTGAAAAACTCCTCAAAAATTAATTTAAGTTCTGATACCGCATATATTTGTCCCTTATTAGATGATGAATTTAGTTTCAAGTTGAATAATCCTACATCGTTGGTTCTCTACTTATCTTTTTACTTAATACATATATTTATAAATTCTAGTTGGAAGAATGTGACAAATAATAATACCCTTATAAATGAATATATCATTAGTAAAGAATGTGATTTAACATCTCTCTCCCTCCAATTCACAATGTAGTTGTAAAAAGCATAGAAAGTCTGCCAAATATAAATATTGAAAATGAGATATAGTGTGAAACTTTGTGAACAAGTTAACAAAGTGTATAGATGAAGTGAATGATAACATCACAATACTATTTCAAAAATGGCAAAGATTGAAACAAAGAATATGACAATCAATTTCAACATTTAATATTGAAAAAAAAATCTCTTTTGAATATACCAACAAAAGATTTAAATTACTAAAGAACTTTTAACTATTTACTATACAAATATAAAAACAATTAATTAACCATGATAATTTAGATCACTATGTAAACATTGAAATATTTATAAAGGCAAGAACTAGAGTTAGTTGAGTTTAAGTGTAAAGCCTGCTCTGATCTTCTCCACAAGAACCATATTCATCTCTAAAATTAAGAAAGGAAAGGGAAAATCATCAAGAAACTAATAATGGTCGCTGTCTTGAAGCACAAACACATCTTATTTTCTAAAGTAAAAGCAGTAATAACAACATTTTGCTGGTAATGTAATTCTTCCACTTGAAAAACAAGCATTTGCTGTACAGTATGATGAAGAAGATAAAATGTTAGTTTTAGCCACTGGTTTCGCTTCAACTCGTTCCTCGAGTTCCTGCCTTCTTTGCTTACACTTCGATCTTCTGTCGTAACAGAACAGAAACTGCAAACTTCACAATCCAACTACTCTAACAAAATTGGTAAATCTACACTCCCAGCTGCTTTCTGTCCATTGCTTTCTCCATTTCTGCTTCTCTTTCCTTCAAATCCAACATCCCCATTACTTTCCTAAACAAACAAAAATGGCCAAATCATTAACTTCAAGGCCTTCTTCATGATCATGGAATCAGCAAATAACTTTTACATATGGGGCTTCTAATTAAAAATTCATAGTCACAAAAGGAAGAACGAGGAAGAACTTTATGGGCTAAAAAGCAAGGAATTATCAAATATATATGCCAAGAAGTGATTGATGAAGACTTTCTACAAGCAAAAGTAGAGATTCTACATAGCTTAGCAGGTAAGCATGCAAAAGTTCTAGGCCAGCCTCTTGCTATTATGATATGAAAGTGAACTAGATGTTCCCATCACAATACAAATAATTTCCCATCTCTTTATTTGAGTGAACAATATCACACCAAATCAAAAAGGACAACTCTATTGTTGATGCCAAAGCTAACAATCATTTACATTGGCACAGAACTAAATCCCGCCCTTCTTTTCATATTCCATGGCCATAATCAACAAATTCCAAAGCAAAAGAATAAGGGAAAAAGAAAGAATTGAATACCTTTGTCCTGAATGATTTGATTACATGTATCAACAGCTTGTCCCCCGCTATCTGCCTCACTCGCTTAATCAACTCATGTCTTGAAATCTTATGATCCTAGAATTTAGAAGCTGAACAAAATGAGATCACCATAGGCATAAAAGGTTATTTTCAAAATGGAAAAACAAAAGAACTGCCTCCATACACAAACATAAGCGATCAAATTTTACATACCCTGTGGTCTTTATGGAACTTGGTAATCATGGCAATTTCAGGAGCAGGCAGAAACTTAGAGAGAACAGAAATCAGAGACGGAAATGGCATCCAAGGGGAGGTTGGCATTCTGAAAGGCTGTTTAGCCTTTAAAGTTCCTAAATATAATTGAAAACGCCATTAAGATTAAGAATCAAACAATCTATTTTCCTTGCACACTCAATTTTCAGAAATTAAGTTCCATGGTGATGATGATTACTGACCTTTCAAGCGAGGAGGAGTTCTGAAACTGATGAGATACTCAGGCAAGATGTGGGTGTTCATGTGTGTACTCCAAACTACGTATTTCTCTGGTGCAAAGAGATTATCAGCACCAGAATCAAAAGCTTCAGAACTTGGATGATTCTGTCTAGAACCAGGATGCACAAGCTCGGAATTCCCCAATATTACACGGCAGAGTAACAAATGCCTTAAACCATCTTCATCAACAACAGTATCTTCCAGACTAAAAAATTGGAACAAACGAACAATCAATCAAATGGGTCTCAAAATTCACAATCAGAAGATAAACCCAAAAGGGGCAAATTAAGGCTAACCTTTCTAGAGGATGATTATCAGGGGAGAGATAAATGCCACAGCCAAGAAACTGCGAACTCTCGGGTTTGTTGCAATGGGAGAAACCATAGACCAGAATGCTATTGATTTGATCTTTAGAAGCCCCCAACCAAGCGTATTTGACATTGGCATTACCCCCATTCTTCTTCTCTACTGCTTGCGAGTAAATCTGAAACGTGTGCAAACGGGCTTGCCCAATATGAGTCGAATGACTATTCTTGTAAACGGAGGAGACCGTGATTTGCGGACCAAGTAATCCGAAACCAGTAACGAATCTTCTCTTGATTAGGTCGTAAATTTTATTTTCTTCAACAAGTTTTACCAAGCCCTCATTGATCCATTCCAAGTGCTCCATACTCGGCCCTGAAATCCCACTTTCAGAATCCGAAACCACCGAGTCCTGATCAGGACCAGTCGAAGAATCTCCGGCGTCGGAGAATCGATCGGAGAAATCATGGTTTCCTAAAGTCTTGGAAGAAGGCATTAAAGCCTCAACTCCATTCTCAAGACGGTGATCGTTCCCAAATTGCTGAAAATGTAACCGACATTGATCCTGATTGTTCTCCATCGATTGAATACACAACTAACAACAAAAAACAGAGTACTAAAACAACGAAGAAAAAAATCCAGATATCTAAAACAGAGACATCCGAAACAAGGCTATATAGAAACCGAAATCAATCATAAACCAAAGAAAAACGAACCCAAAGGCTAAATTAGTGATAAAGGAAGAAAACCAAAGATACCCAGAAGGCAATTGAAGAAACGAAAATGATATAAGAAGAGAGGAAGATTATGAAAACTAAATAGAACCCAGTAACCGTAAGGGAGAAGAAAAGAAACGCATAGCCGCCAATCGGAAGTCGGTGAAGAGAGCAAACTTAACAATCAAGAAAGGAAAAGGGGTACGTATGAAACTGGGAATTGGTTATTGGAGAGAGGATGATGAATATGAATGCAATAAGATGAGAGTGGGAGAAGAATGAGAATAAGAAGGTTTTTTATTACTTGGAGAAGAGGAAGAAGAAGAGGGAATTGACAGTTATAAGATTTTTGAAGATGAATTGGACGGTTTGCGAGGATTATGATGGGCGGTGCGCTACTAGTTTTCGTTGAAACCCATTTGATTTTTTATTTCAAAGCCCGTGCTCAAAGGCTCAAAGGCTCAAAGGCTCAAAGGCTCAAAGGCGGTAACTCCGTAACCCAGTAGGCTACCCCCCCCTGTTTCTTTAAAATAAATAAATAATATATATATTTCTTTTCCCGAATTTTCTGAGGCGGCGCAATTACATGTATGCCCTCGTAAGCTTCAGATGAGTAAAATTACTTTTATACCCTCGAGGTGTCAGTGTCAGAGTTCTCTCTTTTATTCTTATGGTTGTGGTAAAATATGCAAAATAGACGTGTAAGGGGTTATTCTTTTCTTCTGTATTTAGAACTTTTAGTTCAAATCGATCACGCTAGGTAAATTATTTAATGTCTTTTTTTTTAATCTAAAAAATGTTACACATCTACTCTTTTTTAAAAAAATTTGACATATTATAACCTTATCCTTAGTTTGAGATTGATTTTGATTCTTAGTTTCAAAATTTAAATTTTTGACCTTGGAAATACCCCTTCAATTTTAAAGTTAATATTTATTTAATTATTTTTAAAAATAAGAATTATAACGAGTTTCACTTTTTTTCTATTATTATTAAAATTAATTTAAAGTTCGACTTCATATTATTTTAAGGGTTCTTTTGGATTGACATAAAAAAAAGTATTTTTTTTTAAAAAAAAAATTTATTTTTTTTAAACACTTTTGATAAAACTTATTAAATACACTTGAAAAGCTATTTTGAGTGGTTGTCAAACACTTCAATAATTTAAAATGACTTATTTTTTAAAATTAAACATATTCAAACACATCCTAAATTAGTTAATAGACATTAATGTCAAAGTCTAAAATTGAGTATTTAGTGAAAAGATAGAGGTTAAAAGTGTAAATCTTAAAATATATGAATAAAAAATCAGACCTCAAGGGTAAAACTATAGCAATTTGAAATCTAGAATTTTTTTAGTACAATTGAAGTAGAAGAATTCCAATCATAGACCATGTAGTTACTAACGCATTCGTATGTCAATAGAGCCATGCAAGGGTTTACATATTTAACAAATATATTATATAGTTTTTTCACTTATATCAATCAAAGCATATCTTAACTAGTTAAAACATTATATTATCGATAGAAAAAGTTAGAGGTTCCCCACTCTCGCATGTCAGTGAACTAAAAAAATCTCATTCACTTATGATGATTTAGGACTTGTTTGGTAGATAATTTGACAATAGAAATTTAAAAACAAATGATTCAATGAAAATAAAATAAATTGTATTTCATATTTTCAAATATATATTTGATAGCATATTAAAAAATTGAATTCTAATTTAAACAAGTGCTTAAAGGTGTGTTTGGAATGTATTTTTAAGTGTTTAATTTAAAAAATAAGCCATTTTGAAAAAGATTTGAGTGTTTGGCAACTACTCAAAATAGTCTTTAAAGTGTATTTTCAACAATTTTTGTCAAAAGTGTTTAAATAAAAATGAGTTTAAAAACATTTTTTCTCAAGTCAAACCAAATTACCCCTAAAATGTGTTTGGTATTATGAATTTATAAATCATAAAACTAGTTGTAGTTATCCACTAATATCTAATTAACAATAAACTACAATTAATTTATTTATGAATATGACTTGTGTTAAAAAAAAAATTACATAACTATTATTTGTATAATATATATTTTTTTTAGAATGAATTGATTTTATAACATGATATATTGTATGTCTAAATATTTTAATCTTTATTTAATTAAAATTTATTCAAAATTTGGATACAATGAAAATATAAAAATGTTGATTTTCATATGAAAACAATTTTTAGGAACAAAATTCAAACGGTTTGCTAAACACGTATTTGTTGAACTTAGTAAAACATAAAATAGAATCTCGATTTTCTACCAAACATGCCCTTAATTTTCCAATTAAAACATGAGATAATCAAACCTTGACTGTAATATCAATTGTATTGGGGACAATTAAACTTTCATAACTTTCACAATTACATCAGATATTTGTCCGCACTTTTTAATATAAAACATTTGCATTAATCTTCATATGGTTTTTCTTTTAATTTAATTTTAAGATATTATTCTTTATTATTGAATAGGAGAATTTGAACTAAAAATTTCACAATTACTAACCTTATCGTATATAGATTGAGTTATATTTATTTTGACATATTATCGTTTTATTTATATATCAATGGTTTTTCTTACACTTATCCATAGGGGACTTTTAGTTGGTATTCTAAAAAGGGAAGGGAAAAAGAAAAAGAAAAAAAAAAAAAAAAAAAAAAAAAAAAAAAAAGACACTCCTAGAAGTTAGAATAGAACCAAACCATTTTGCAAACCAAGTTGATAGCTTCAAAAGTATGGGCAATTATATATATTATATGTGTGGAGGTTTAATAAATTACCCATTTTTAATCATTAAAATTATTAGTATCTATTTAATTCAATTTTTCTTAAATATTGAATAAATGGTTAAACTTTCAATTACGTATCTAAATTTTAAAATTTTAAGGACTTATTAAACATCAATAATTTAAAAATATATCAAATATCTATTACATATCTCGTAACCTTTTAAATATAAACTTGAAAATTTAAAAAAATTTAAGGTTAAAAAATATTTTAAACAAAAAAATTAAACGTTGATATATTTTTTCTTAAAGGGGTAGGAGAATTCTAACCCTAAACATTTTGATACTAATATATTTTTAGTTCAGTTGAACTATTTTTCATACGCGAAAATTTGATATCAAACTCATAATTTAACCAAATAAAAAAAAAAATCATAGGAAAAGAGAATGATATATATAGATAGAATTTTCCCACAGATTTTAGAAAGAAACAGAGGTGGAGATAGTTTTCTATTAAAATGATTAAATAAAAATAAGTTGGAGCTCTTCAAGATGGGTTTCCTTATGTGGAATCAAACAATTCACACAAATTTTTCATTAAATTATTGAGTTTTTATATTTATGTTATAATATTAAATTAGAAGGATAAAATATTGTTTGTGTAAAGTTCATGAGCTCAGTAGAATGCCTCAAAATTTAGATAGAAAAACTAAATAAACACCATTTTTTTCAAATTTATTTTTCTTTTAGATAATTTATATTTTATGAAAATTGAGTTATAAGAATAAAATATAAATATTTACAGGCATTCAATATAATTGAGTGTATATTAATTTTGCTAGAATTATTTGCAGTTATTCCATTATTGGATAAGATGGCCATGAGTGGAAGGTTCATGTGGCCAAATTGGATGGGTGGTCAACAAAAGTAGGTTCTTGTTCTTGGTGCCTTGGAGACAAAGAAAATACCATATATAATGTTTTACTTGTGTAAACAGTACTATTATTTTTAATGCTGCACATGAACTAGCCATTCAGATTAAATAATTACTTTATTAAATTTATCATTTATATATTTTAAATTACTATACATTTTAGGCAGCTTTTACTCAATATCCTTGTATATTTAAATGGTTGAGTTTATTAAAAAAAATAATAATAAGAAGAAGAAAATTCGTTTTTTTATAGGAAAAAGAATTGTTTATTTTTAGGGTAAATATCAATTATATTCCTAAATTTTGAGAGTTATATTATTTTAAACCCTAAACTTATAATTATATCAATTTCAATCTTGAACTTTGGAGATTGTATCAATTTAAACTTCAAACTAAGAATTTTATCAATTTAAACCCTGAACTTTCTTAATTGTATCTATTTGAACATCCATTATGTTTTATTTGGATACACTTATGAAAGTTCAGGGTTTAAATGGGTATATTTATGAAAGCTCGGGGTTTTAAATTGATACACTTAGAAAAGTTCAAAGTTTAAATTGATACAATTATTAATTTGGGATTTAAATTGATACATACCCCAAATTTCATGGTTTAAATTGATACAACCCAAAATTCAAGGTTTAAATTCATATGGTTTAAATTGATACAAACCCCAAAGTTTAGGGGTATAGATTGATATTTGTCCTTATTTTTATTATTATTTTTCTAACACTTATTATTATTTTAATTCTAATTATTTTATTTAAAATACATTATTTTATTATGAAAATTGGCCACGTCAACCCTCTGTTAAAATTTCATGGTCTCTAGACCAAAATCGAACATTTCTTTAATGTTGAAGACTTTAAAATTCATAAACTAATTCGATACAAATCTCAAATCCCAATAATCAAAAGGATCTTCCCTCAAAATTATTTGTTGAAAATGTTGTATTTGCCCTAAGGACGGTTTAATCTTTTTACTTGTCTCTACTATTCTTGAGTTTGCCCGGGTATACTTACACGTTGTATTTCTGGTGTTTTAGAGTGTGAAAAATAATAAAAAAATCTTCTATCGTGGTTTTTTCTCCCTAACCTAGGGTTTTCCACGTAAACTTGTCTTCTTTCTTCTATCCTTCTTTATTTTAATATAGTGTCAGAGCAAGATGATGAAACCCTAACTGTCATTGACGAAGGCACAATTGACACCATAAACACCGTCGTTCAAGCCATTGTCGATAGGAACCTCCAGTCGATATTCTGGTTGTTGTCATAGGGAGAGATCAATAGTGCACCTACCCACGTCTCGAATTGACTCAGACGACACCGTCTGTTCCGTTCGCGTCTATCTTGCCTACACAGGTCGCGCTGATACCTCAAGCCTAGTCGTCTCTTCTTCCATTTGCAACCCAGATCGCGTCGGCGGCCCTAGCCTAACAGTCATCATCTCTTCCGATTGCGGCCCACATCGCGCCGACGACTCTAGCCCAACAATCGTTGTCTTTTTCGATCGCGACCCAGATCACATCGGCGCCTCGAACCCAATAGTAGTTGTTGTGTTTGTTCGCGCCGTCTCAGCTAAATCGGTCTAGTCTTGGTAACCCTACGACAACCCCTCTGTCTCAACCGATCTCCTTTCAATCGAATCAAGATCCTTCTGACGCTCCGTATACGGGTGAATCCTCATATTTTTCGGGTGGACAACCACCTATCCTCTTCAATATGCACTGGCTAATCAGGGGACAGTGGGTTCGGCTGGATTTTCTTCAAAGGCGATTCAATAGAAGTTAATTAGTCTTCAACAACAGATTGCGGCCCTTGAGGCAACCCTTGGAATAGTTGTACATCCTCAATCAGAACTAGTAAATTATGTTACGTCTTCTGGCCTACCAATATACTCAGAAAATCCGGTAACTTCTTGCCCCTACTTTACCTTCAACGAATATATCGTCTTAATCTATAGGAAATTCTACAGGTTTTATTACAAGGAAAAAATTGAATGGCCAGAACTACTTCTCATGGTCTCAGTCCATCAAGATGGCTCTCGAAGGATGTCACAAATTTAGGTATATAACAGGTGAGATACCGAGACCTCCACCCCACGATTCCCAAGAGCATATTTGGAAAGGAGAAGACTCTTTACTTCACTCAGTGTTGGTTAACAGTATGGAACCATAGATAGGTAAACCCCTATTGTATGCAATGACTACTCGGAATATTTGGGAAGCTGTTCAGAAATTGTGCTCTAAAAGGCCGAATGTGTCATGGTTATACTGTTGGGGTTGATGCCCTAAATCTCATAGGGTTCTATAGTTTGTAAACACCTGTATGAACAAACATTTGGTGATTTATAATATATGATGTTTTATTCACTTCAGCCTATGAAATATTTGATATTTTAGTTGCATTAACCACAAACTAATAAAATAAGATCCATGGTTATTGTTGTAACTTAAACATATATGTGGAGACATATAAGTGGATCGTGTTTTAAGTGATAACCTAAATGGTTTATAGTATATGGATAAAGAGGGATACCTTATCCTGGTGACACTACGATATGGCCCGCTTTGTACATGTTACAAATGTTGTAAAGTGCTACAAATGATTTGATCCTAATCATTCCTGTATTAGACATGTAAGCGGGGATATTCTATACAAAGGAGTTTGTATAAGACCGGACCACGACATGTTTAGTCTCATTATATAACGTCGTTCATAATTGAGACTTTCATTTCACTAGGAGACAATAGGTAACATAACCTTAATCCCTGAGTGAGTTGTGAACTCCTGCCTATGAGGGTGATCCTTTGATTTACATGGGTGAGAGTGACCAGATCGCCGACTCAACAAGCCTACAATTTTGGGGATTCGTCTGATTGGGGAGCTAGGAACTCAGCTACACAATATGGATTTCACTCCTTCCCTGAAATAGGATTATTGCTCCCTTAATGGCTGATTCCAAGGCTTGAACAATGTGGTGCCACACCCTCTCTTAACCCGAGAGGGGTTTAGTCATAATGGGATTATGATCTATTGTTCATTAGAGGAATAAGTGGTACTTAAGAAGTTAGATGTAACTACAGGGGCAAAATTGGCCCAGCTGTACTTATGAGCGATTTGTGAAGGGTCATCGTACTGTTAATTGGTTATATCCAATGGACACAAAAATATATCTGTAGTGCGAAGAGTGCAGCTGTTGGTCTTTAGTAGAGTGATCGACAATTAACAGATGGTGGATAATGTGATCAAAGAGTTTAGTCAGTTATTCATGTACCGTTGGAGCTTCAAGCTACAGGTCCATAAGGTCCCCTTGGTAGTTCAATGGATTCAAGTTGAGAATCAGTTTTTGGGTTAGTTTGAAATGTTCAAATTAACAAAAGGGAATTTGATTATATGTGATATAATTAAATTAATTCAATTATATATGATATAATTGATATAATGTATTTGATACATTATTATTTGATTGGAGGAATTAATATTTGAATATGATTCAAATATAATTTCTATGAATTAGATTCATAGTTATTAAATTTAATATAAATATGATTTATATTAAATGCCACAAAAAGAGAAAAAGAACTATAGTTTATGTATTTTATATGATGCAATATTAAAACTATAGGTTATAATATAATATAATAAGTTAGTTATTGTATATTTTTTTTATAATTTATTAATTATATGATAATTAAATTTCTTTTTCTCCAATAACTACCTTTAGTGGGTGGTTACATGGTTTTATGGCAATTGAAGGATAAAATTAAAACAGTTTTCTAATGTTCCCACGAGATATTAGATTAACTATCGAGTGACTACACGATAGCATTGAGTTTACTAGACGATAGCTTCAGAGAGCCTAAATGATCGAGTATAGTCTATGCGATAGACTTTATCGTCTACACGACAATGCTGTTCTCAACTCGATCGTCTTCCTCCTTCCCTCTAACCAAAATTAGCCAGAGCCCACCATTCCTGGATTCTCACACTGAGAATCCAAGGTAATCTAGTGGTAGTGTCCGGATCTGTTCGACGATCGAGTTGCTACTCGTTGATGTTCAAGGGAGTTCAAGTTACTCGTTGCGTTCGAGGTTGATCGAGGGATATTCTTGAAGAAATGTTCTTCAAAGGTATTGTCTCTCTAACCTTTGTATTTATTTCAAGAAGCATGCTGTAATTTATGATTTATTACATAGTCTGTTGAGTATGACTGTGAATGTATGTGTTCTTTCACAATGGATTTTGGACAATCCGTTTCCACTCAAAAGCCTCTGTAATTAGAGTTCCTTCATATACATCTTGCGTAAACAAGTTCATGAGTGCAAGCAAGGGACTATGGATGTTACTTTGTATTTCAACAAGCTATCCCTAATATGGCAGGAGATTGACCTTTATCGAGAAATTGTCTGGGAGTGCCTGTGTAGGGGAATACAACATTTCAAACTTGTAAGTTGATCGTGTTTATAACTTTCTCACCGGTTTGAACTCCAAGTTTGATTTTATTTGTAGTCGGATACTAGGGTAGAGACCAGTTCCTTCTTTCATAGAAGTATGTTCAGTAGTCCGATTGGAGGAAGATCAATAAAGTGCCATGAATAACCCGAGTGCCAGCCCTCTTGACTCTGCAGCTTTTGGTGCAAAATCGTCTGGGGCCGATGGCAACAAGTAGAACAATAAGTCTCATCCAATATGTGAGCACTACAAAAAACTATGGCACACTAAGGATCAATGCTGGAAGCTACACAATCGACCCCAAAGTGCAGATGGCACCTTCCTAACGATAAGTCAAAATCTGGTCAAGCACTCGCGAGTGAATCTATTGATGGAGCATCACAGCCACATGTGCCTCATCAAAAAGACCCAAGTATTGTTAGGGTCGGTACGATTGTCCAGTCAGGTACACCTCAATCTCTTAGTCTTCTTATTGAGGGAAAAGACCCTTGGATACTGGATTCAAGAGCAACAAATCATTTGACTAGCTCATCTAATTGATTCCTCTCATATTTTCCAAGTGTTAGTAATGAGATGATTCAGATTGCAGATGGGTCCTTTGCTCTTGTTTTCAGGAAAGGTCATCTCTCTCCTTTCTAGGGTTTGATCTTACAGAATGTGTTACATGTTCCAAAGATATCCTACAACCTGCTATCTATCAGTAAAATTACTAGGGATTTAAACTGCCAGGTTGTTTTCTCACCAGATGTTGATTTGTTTCAAGACTTGAGCTCGGAGTCGACGATTACCCGGCATTACAGGGGCCTCTATTTCCTTTCTGATGATGCTACCTCTAGGAGTTTGTCTAGGACTAGTTTATTGTTTTCTTTTTCAACTTCTGAAAAGGATTATTTGTCATGGCATTTTTTGTTTAGGTCACCGAAAATTTCAATATATGAAACATTTATTTCCCCATTTATTTTATAGTGTGGATGTTTCCTTTTTAACTTGTGATGTGTGTATACATGCAAAACAACCCCGAGTTTATTTCTCTTTTCAGCCTACAAACCTTCCCAACTATTTCATCTAGTTCATAGTGATGTCTGGGTCCTTCCAATATCACTACCTTGTCCGGAAAACGGTGGTTTATAACTTTCATTGATGATCACACCCGTCTTATATGGGTGTTCCTTATCACTAATAAGTCAAAAGTGGCATCTATTTCCCAACAATTTTATACTACGGTAGAAACGCAGTTTAATACCAAGATTGCCATTCTTTGGAGTGATAATGGCCAAAAATTTATTAATAACACCCTTTGTGGATTCCTGACTTTGAAAGGTATTGTCCATCAAAACTCGTGTGCCTATACTCCTCAACAGCATGGGGTGGCTGAATGGAAAAATCATCACCTCATTGAGGTTGTCGGTCCCTCATGCCTCTGCATCTCTCCTTCGTATTTATGGGGAGATGCATTTTTATATGCAGCCCGCCTTATTAATCGGATGTCCTCCCGAGTCCTCAAATTCCAGATACCCCTTGAATGATTCAAAGAATCTTACCTATCCATACGTCTCATTCCTAATATTCCTCTACGTGTGTTTGGTTGTACCGCATTTGTCCATAATCATGGTCCTTACCAAACTAAGTTTGCTTCCTGGGCTAAAAAATGTGTCTTTGTCGAGTATCCTCTTCACCAGCGGGGCTATAATATTTCTACCCCGCCTCACGGAAGTATTTTGACTCTATGGATGTCACATTTCTCGAGGATAAGCCCTTCTTTCTCGTTAGTCCTCTTCAGGGGGAGAACACTAGTGAAGAGACTAATGTATCCACATATTCTCTTCCTGTGAGTTTTCTTCTTGAACCTATCCTGGATACAAATAATATTGTTCTTCCTACCACACAAGTGCCCTGGAGAACACACTACAAGAAGATCTTAGAAAGGAAATAACAAAAACTCAAGATCGTGATACATCTGTATTTGATAATACTAGTAAGTGTGTTGAGGATGATGTAATTGAAAATAGTGAAACTGTTGAGACTACTCCAAATAATGCCAATATTACTGATGGCAATGGGTCATCAGGAGAGACTCAGGAGGATGAGGACTTGCTACGTGTAACCGAGTGTGACCACCGACCTAGTACTAGTGAGGAGACAGGTAAAGCAAGGGAGTATGATGCCTCTCTTGATATGCCCATTGCGTTGCGGAAATGGACCAGGTCTTGTATCAAGTACACCATGCATAGTTTTTTTTATCTTACAGTAACTTGTCCTTTGAGTTTAGAGCCTTCATTATTAACTTAGATACTGTAACAATACCGACCAATGTGCATGTGGCCATGGAAATTCTCGAATGGAAGGCAGTGGTTATGGATGAGATGAAAGCTCTTGAGACAAATAAGACATGGGATCTTATGGCTCTCCCTAAAGGACACAATACTTTTGGGTGCAAATGGGTGTTCACTGTTAAGTATAAGTCTGATGGAACACTTGATAGATACAAAGCAAGGATGGTAGCTAAAAGGCTTACTCAGATGTACGGGATTGATTACTCATAAACTTTCTCTCCAGTGGCAAAACTGAACATGTTTTGGGTTCTTCTCTCAATGGCTGTTAACAAAGATTGGCCTCTCCATCAACTTGATGTGAAGAATTCGTTCTTAAATGGTGAATTAGAGGAATAGGTCTATATGAATCCCCGTCTGGGGTTTGAAGCAATTTGGTTGTCGAGTTTGCAAACTCAGGAAATCCCTATATGGGTTGAAACAATCTCTAAGAGCTTGGTTTGACAGATTCACCACCTTTGTTATGTCCCAAGATTATATTTAGGGACACTTAGATCATACCTTATTCACAAAGAAGTTTACATCAGGGAAGGTGGTTGTCCTGATAGTGTATGTTGATGATATTGTTTTGTCAGGGGATGATACCACTGAGATTACCAAACTAAAATAGAGAATGACAGGTGAATTTAAGATTAAAGATCTAGGGAGTTTAAGATATTTTCTTGGGATGTAGGTGGCAAGATCGAGAAAAGGAATATTTGTGTCTCAACAAAAGTATACCCTTAATTTGTTGAAGGAAATGGGTATGACTAGTTGTAAACCTATTGACACCCCTATTGAAGCCAACATCTGGTAGGAAAGTTAATTTACTTGTCTATACGGGACCAGATATATCCTATGCCGTCAGTGTGATTAGTCAGTTTATGTAGGCACCTTACAAAAGACATATGGAGGTTGTTACTCAAATCCTGAGATATTTGAAATCTACTTCAGGAAAGAGCCTAATGTTCAGGAAACATGATAGAAGATGCATTGAGGCATACACTGATTCCGTTTGGGCAGGGTCTATTACTGACAAAAAATCAACGTCAGGATATTGTACCTTTGTATGGGGTAATCTCGTGACTTGGCGAAGTAAGAAACAGGGAGTGGTTGTTAGGAGTAGTGTTGAAGTAGAGTACAGGGATATGAGTCTGGGAATTTGTGAAGAGATATCGTTAAAAAAGGTCTTGTCTGATCTCCATCAAGATAGCAACACTCCTATGAAACTCTACTGTGATAACAAGGCAGCTATAAGTATAGCTAACAACCCTGTGCAACATGATAGAACTAAACATGTAGAGATCGATAGACACTTCATTAAACAAAAGCTGGATAGCGGTAGTATTTGCATACCCTACATTCCTTCTAGTCAACAAGCTCCTGACATTCTCACTAAAGGGTTACCAAGGCAAAGCTTTGATACGTGTATTAGCAAGTTGGGTTTTATTGACATATATGCCCCAACTTGAGGGGGAGTGTTGAAAATGTTGTATTTGCCCTAAGGGTGGTTTAATCTTTTTACTTGTCTATACTATTTTTGGGTTTGCCCGGGTCTACTTATATGTTGTATCTGTGGTGTTATAAAATGTGGAAAATAATAAAAATTCTTCTATCGTGGTTTTTTTCTCTCTGACCTAGGATTTTCCACGTAAATTTGTCTTCTTTCTTCTACCCTTCTTTATTTCAATATTATTGTTTAGAATAGTTGTAATATTGAAAAGTAGTATAGCTTTTAACTCTTTTGAAAAATGGATAAGAAAACGAGTGAGAATGATGCTTGTTAAGAAAAATATAGTATTTTAACATATAATAATATTTTCTCTCTCAACTTATTTATTTTCGAAAAATGAAAACAACCTTTGAATGACTCGAATATTCTAGATCGAAAATTTGATAAATATAAGTAAAAAAAAAAAAAAAAAAAGAGGAAAAATTGGTATAAAATATATGGTATATATATATATGTGAATTTTTTTTTTTTTTTAAAGTTCCAAACCTTCTTGGAGGATTCGTCAAAACTTTCAAGTGATGACTCAATTCCCACTTGAGAACATGGAATCTTGTTTAAAAATTAAAAGAAATAAAAAATTAAATTATGTTCATTTATTTGTTTCTTAACTTTGATTTATTATTATTATCATCATTATTATTATGGTCCCTAAGCTTTCTTACCAAAATGCTTCATTTGAATCTCATGGCTCTATTAAATGTTTGCCTTTGATACACATTTCCTTTTCTTTTGTATTATCACTTTCAAATATAGACCTGTAGTAGATGAGTTGGAAAAGAAAAGAATATTTAGATGTATAATTAATATCATGTCATTAGATATCTTTTCACGAGAGTAAACTTCGTTGACAAGAAAAATAATGCATCAAAAATATAGTGTATTAAATTTTCTTAATAAATATTTTGCTGACTAATAAACAACCAACTTTACTTATTTAATAAAAACCTTGAATTATATAAAATAAAAAAGGTAAAATATAAACTACCTAATCTTTAGCTCAATTTTGATCGACGTGATGAAGTTTTATTGATTGTTAGCACGTCTGTTAGTGGTGTAAAGTTCTTTTTCTTTTAGGATATATGTTATGGTTGATTAATTAGATTTATTCTTTGTTAGCTAAAATATGAGATTATAATCTATAAAAAGATAAAGCTCGTCTTCAAAAGATTGTTTTATGCATACCTTTTAAATTATTCAATTGAAATCCTTTTTTTTTCTTTTTCTTTTTTTAACCTCCCTATGATATTCTATATAGAGGACTTCGTAACTAAGAAAATGAATATTACTTTTTTTTCCAACTATTGATTTGTCAAATGGGTTGTTTTAAATCAAAAAGTTTTTGAGAGATTATAAATTCGAATATCTTTTCAACTTTAAAAAGCATTGTTTTAGTTGCATCGTGCATAACGTATAGTGTGTATCAACATTATTCATATAAAGATGACATATATCTTTAGGTAGAATTAAACATACAAATAAAGTAGAAAACGGTTGAAAAAATAAGCTTAGTTGAATGATAATTAGCATCATCTTCTTATCTAGAGATCAAAGGTTCCGTCTCTTATCCTTGTTGTACTAAAAAAAAAAATAGAAATGGTTAATAAAATGTAAAAATTTGTATAAATAACTTCAAATAATTACCAAAAATATCTTTGGAAGAAATGCACATCCAGTGGTTACTTACAGTTATACTTTTATGTTATTACATGAAATCTGACTATAAGGAGATCAATATATTTCATATTTGTCATTAAAAAGTAATTGTATTTTGCATAAATGTAAAGAAAATGGTGCTAATTTTTGTGAACATGAGTAGAGGAAAAGCCTCTATTGATCAATATCAGTTTTGGGTTTAAATTGACGCCCTTCATCGATCTACTGGGTTTTTAATGGGCAATTTTACTTAATTTTGAAGTAGATGAATATGCTAATTGATTGACCAAACCAGTTGTTGGTCATTTACCGAAGGTCAATTTTACAAAGGTGCAAAATCGAGCTCGATCGATTTTTGAGACAAGAATTATCCTAAGATTATAATAAACACCTCTTGCTACAGTAAATATTATTTTGTATTTCTCAATTAGCTACCACCAACATTATTTCAAAACTCTCATTTACTACAGTATTTATTATTGTTACAATGTTTACTATTTCCTTCTCAACTAAAATAATTTACATCCCAACTCCTTACCTCGAACACTTCCTTGTATGTGTCTTCAAATTTTGGAAATAGACATATTAACATGATTGCTGCAAGATTTTGCAAAAGAAAAAAATGATTGCTGAAATTGACCAATTTTAAAAATATTTAAGTGGGTTTTTTTTTTTTTTTTTTTTTTTGAGAACCCCAAATTCTATATTCTTTAATATGGGTTTCAATTTCATAGTTCAATATTGTTCAATAGCCCTTTTACCTCAACAAATCAGAAAAAGGGCCCATAACCCGTTTCAGCCAAATTGGGCCCTCCAGTAGAACTCAACTTCTTCAGGCCTTCGAAACTTATTTTCTTGGGTAATTGGAGAATATAGCAAAATATTAGGTTTTATTTGGATGATTGTCAAAATCAGAAATTAATAAGAATTATGACAAACGCCCTCCTCTGCACATGTTCCTATATTTCAATAACCTTATACTGCTCTCCGGAGGATCCAATGTACAGTGTAACCGTATTCTATTTAAATCTAAAAAAAAAAAGGTTCTATAATTTTTTTTTCCCCTAATTTTCATCCCTTATACCGTAATCAAATATAATTATTTTAGAAAAATCTAATATGTTCTTTGTTTTTATCTTTTCTACCAAATTTACTTGCAAATCTATTATCTAAATACTATTTTAAGTTTCAAATCTAGGATTATGAATAGGTGAACGACAAGCTTGCGATTGTGGAACCGTTCTCGATAGGTAGCTTTATCTCTTTTCTGTACGAGTCTACAATCGTCGTCGGAGAGATGAATTGGATGGCGGAGGAGGTATCTCAGGCGGCGTCCTGGCGAATCGAGCGGTTGCCCTTACACCTGACTCCGATTCCCCTTCCTAGAGACGGTTCGTATAAGATGGAGATTGTAACGGCGTGAGGACGTCTAAGGCGAAAATGGAGGTCGAGGGTTTATGAGTGGAAAACATGGGGAGATACAAGAGCGAGTGTTTGAGTACTTCAATTCAAGGTCTGAATCGCTTCATGTTATCCTTCTCTATGAGTTTCAACATCTTCCTATTTTGGCTCCTAATTTTAGTTGAGAATGATTTGTCACCAAAAGATGATTTTAACTTGTGTTTGGCTATTCATACATTTTTATACTCACAAATTCAGTTTACTGTTTACTTTGTTCAACTTTTTTTAAAATACATATATATATACTTAGTATTTCATAATATCATCTCATTAGTTATTTTTTTTCGTAGTAACCTTTCAATACATTGTATGTCATTTATGTTGATATTTTGTGTATTTGTGGTTCATCGTGTTAAAATCGAGTACAAATACAAAGTATTAATGGTTGCATATTGAAAGTGGTTGTCCAATTTCTTATGCAATGTATTTTTTAGTATGGTGTATTTGTGGGAACGATTATTTTGAATGCAAAGTATTCGTTTATGAGTTTTACAAATTTTTCTCGGAGCTTGAGATTATTGTGTTTTTCAATTGTCAATAGATTTTTTTTTAATTATTTTAGAACAGAATCATAACCACTCTGATTTGAATTTTAGATTTTTTTTAAATAGTCATAGAATTAAAAAATTAATTGATATTTTAAGTAATAAAAACTTGTTTGTTATGGTTTGAAATTTAGATTTTCTACATCCTTGTATTTTTGTAAATTGATAATTGATAATTAATAATTTTGAAAATCAATTTTCCAGTCTTTCGGTCTCAAAATCTCTCTCTGTTATTTTTTAAAATGAAACGGTTTATTTTGCTATTCTTCTTTTATATATATATATATATATATATTTGGAGTTTTAAAGGCTCATAATATAATTTTTTTAAAAAATTATAATATTTCTTGGTTTGAAAAGCTTTCGTGCACCTCTACTAATCACAACTTTCTAGCTCTACATCTTATCGTGAACATTGATTCGATCTCCTTATTTTTTTTTTGGTAGAAGTAGAACCAATACCTGGATCGATAATCTCAATTTTGATGGACGGAGAACCAAACCAATGTCTAATCTCCAAAAAAAGTTGTTTTTTTTTCACCAAATGATTTTAAAATTGTTAAAATCATTTGTGTCAGGTATAAAATCACTTTTGGAACATATCTTTAATCACCATAATAAATTTAATGTTCAATTTTACACTTTTAATCGCATATTTCGTATTATTAAAATTGATTTTGAATGATTAAAAATATTTTCTTACGATTCTAGAAATGACAAAAAGTGATTTTAACTATTTTAGAATCAATCCCAAACATACATTAATTTGGTAATGGGTATAAAAAGATCACTTGATTTTTTACACATTGTCTCGATTTTTAGACATTTTTTCATTTAGGTTACTTTATTTAGCAACTTGTGACAATCCCTCATGAAAACAAGTATTACAATGGGCTACTAATGCGAGTGAAATGAGTTGAAGGATCTTGGGCCTATGTAATGGATATAAAAAGAGAGGGAAAATTTCCTTCTATAGCATTAGTTTCACTCTCATTTGAAAAAATAGCAAAACAAGAAATTATTTTGAATTATAGTAAAATGCCTCTCTTGCATATGAGACAGTTTTTTCGCTAATCCTAAAATGCCCTCAATGATATCTTTATTAAACTATAATTATATTTTGGCCTTCCTATATTAAGCCTATAAAATCTCCCCTATTTATTTGAATATTGAGATAGGATCAATTTTTTTTTTAAAAAATCTCACTTTATATCAAATCTCAAATTAGTCCAAATCTCTTTGTTTTGAATTATAACAAATCTTACTTTACTCATTTTTTTTATCTAAAAATAAAAATTAATTTCCCCTTACCTTCGAGAATCCGAACCAACGCTGCAACCTAGTCGTCCCTGTCAATGGAAGTCGTAACCTTTCACCTCTGGAAGTTGAATCCAACACAACAACCTTCCTTCTTTGACCATCGAAAGCCAACACCGCAACCTTCCTCCTCTGAAATTCGGAGCTATCATCGCAAACTTCCACAACGTTGTAACCCTCCTCTTAAACCCATGATGCTGCAACCCTATGAAATCGAAACTGAAGTCCTCTTTGTAGGCTTAATAAATCAGGGAAGATGGAGAAGTTGAGAATGAAGTATGAGGTGGTCGCTCGGCCGATGGACCGAAGGACGGCGTCCGAGGCGACGTTTAACTCTAAAAAGTGGTGAATATAAACTGAGAAAAAGAGGATGGTGAAGAAAATGAAGAGAAGTAGGAGAATGGTCACCATTACGAGGTGACTTAATTTCAAACGTTGAAGCTCGGACGTGGGCTGAGCTTGGACGGTGAGGTTGAAAATCGGAGCCAACAAAATGGTGGTCGGGACTTCAACTTTCAGAGATGAAGTCTATGAAACTTAACTATTTTGTTGAAGATGGAGAGGAAGAGAAATAATTAATAAATAAATATTTTTTTTAATTATCATCAATTTAGTGTAGTCATTATTGCTACTTTCACCATTTTTCTTTTAACAACATATTAAAATTACAATGTAATTGACTACAGTGTAATAAATGTCTATTTAAAAATAGAAAATTGAAGTGCATAACATCTTTTATGTTGAATTTGTGAATTTGGTTAAAAGAATTTTAGAATTTTACCCCAAAAAAACTCATTTGTACCTGATAATGACTTTCTTTTATCCTAAAATACCGATATATTTAATTTTAATGTAATTAAATATTAATATTTAAAGATTTGAAGCAATCTCAATGTTGTCTTGAATATAAAAATCTTTTAAAATCACGCATCTTCATCTACAAATCGAATCTCACCTCTTTTTAGGAATCTCATATCTTCATCTTGTTTCATTTTTTGTTTTATTTAGTTGATTTTTTTAATCTTGTTTTGATTTTAAAATCCAATATCTTCTAATCTTTGTCTCTAATTTCACCTCCATGCCGGGTAAGTAAGTTTCTTTTCCTCTTCTTTCTCTCTCATAACCATCACTCTCTTCGACTTTTATTGTGGTGTAAAAGATCTCACCTTTTCACCAACTTTTGTTGTGTTGTAGAGTTAAATGTTAGACATGAAAGAGGAAAAACAAAATCCTTAATATTTACACTGTAATTACACTATAATTCATTGTTTTTTGATGTTGTTAGGTGTTCCAATTATTTTAAATGTTTAGATCACATTTTAGTTTTTTTTAGGAGGTTGAATCATATCTTAGTTTTTTTAGAAGATTGAATCAAATCTTGTTTTTTAAAAATAAAATATATTTTAAATACCAATGAAATCTAGGTTATTATTGAAATGATTGAATCCCATAAAGGTTTTTATCGTTGTTTTCTCTGAATTTGGGAGAAAAGTTTAAAAAAAAAAAAAACTAAAAGAAAATATAGAGGTTAATATTTGAAGAACTATTTTTTGATTTTCTCCAAGACTTTCCACGCATTATTACTCAACAACTTGAACACCACCAAAATTGTCTTCCCCGTCATGTCTCAGGCAAGAATGCAAGTTGGAAGAGGGAATGAAAAATACAGAGAAAACCTTTTTTTTTTCTTAGGTTGTTAGAGAGATATCTTTTGCAGAGTGAACTTAAAAAAACGTACGTTTTTAACGAATAAAAACAACTTAAATGTGAAAGAGAGAGAGGAGTTACCCTAACTCCCCACTCCATCCCTCCATTACTTCCTACAATAGGAAGTTAACAAGATTTTTTATTTAAATATTTAAAATTAAATTAAATCTAATTTAATTTGATTAAAATAACTTAATTATTTAATTAAATTAAAATGTCTCATATTTAAATAAAATTTTATTTGAATCATATTCAAATTCATCTCTCTCATAACCTAAAGTTTTAATATGAATTTTATTTATATTAATTTTAAACTTACAGTTTTAATATGAGTCTCATTCACATAATTATTATTCGAGTCTGATTCAAATAAATTAAATCTCTCATATTACACAGTTTATAGTTTTGAATCCTATTCAAAATTAACTTTATAATATAATGTATCTATATACATATAATTGTATCTTATACAATTAATTTACATTCTTTACTTTCATTTGAACAATTCAAATTCTGGTTTATTCTTAATGAGCTAGTAGGAGGATCTAATGGACCTACGAATTAGAAGTTCCAATGATTCAAGATTAATTAATTAAACTCTTTAATTACATTAATCAACTTTCATTAACTGTGGGTTACTCCACTAAAGACCCACAACTGTAATCTTCACAGAATATTTTTGTGTCCATTGATTTTAACCATTTCACATAAAGTTAATTCTTCATAAGTTGTTTATAACTGTAGTTGGATCAAATTATCGTTTTACCCCTATAGTTACATTTTGCTTCTTAAGTATCACTAATCCAACAATCTGTTTATGGTCTTACCATAAACAGAGTCCTTCTCGGGCTAGCGAGAGGATAAAGTCTCATTGTTCAAATCTTGAAATTAGCACTTGAAACAACTTATTTACTTATCCTAAATATAGAATGAGTAAATTTCATCTTGTAAAGCTATGTTTCCAGCTCCTCACTCAGTATAATCATCCCCAAAATATTAGGCATATTAAGTTGGCAACTAGGGTCAGTTTCACCCATACAAATCAAAGAACAATCTCATGAGCAAGAGCCAGTAACTCATTCAGGATTCAGATTGAGTTAAATGGTCATCATGTGAAATATTAATGTCTTCAGTTAACGGTGTTACAAAGAAAGACTATATATTTCGTGGTCCGGTCTTATATAATCTCATTGTATAGGATACTCTCACTCACATGAAAGCACATTAATGATTTGGATCAAATCGTTTGTAACACTTATAGGTGGGTCGTATCCATAGTGTTACTAGGATAAGACATCCAACCTTATCCATATATTAGGGACCTTTTAGATTACTATTTGAATATAATCCACTTATATGTCAGTTACATACTGTCCAAATTACATTAAATAACTTTAATTTATAACTGACCTTAGTTTATTTGTTTTGAGTTATGTAAATAATAAATAACACTTTATTTATTTGAAAATAAATAATAATTTATTTATTCAATAATTTGTTTATAAATTTAGAGACTACAAAATTTAGGATATAATCCCAATAGTTATGATTCTAAAAAATAGGTATTTTTGAAATAAATTAATTTTAGGTACTATTTGGGGTATTTTTGGAATTTAATAATTATTAATTAATTAAATTCAAATTCGTTTTGTTATTTTTCCTTACTTGAATATATCTTGCTATTTTCCAAAATGAAAGTTTGAAAAATGTTATTTCTCTTATTAGCCCTATAAAAATATGGGTTTTTTTTCCCTTTTTTAATATATATTTTTATTTCAATACATTTAAACAAAATCCATGGACTCAGTTCGTTGGATAGTTGTCTTGTGCACCGCTACCTACATATCATATAGTTGTCAAAAAAAAAAAAAAAAACGAAAAAACTAATAGAGAACGTTTGGATGTAGATTCAACATTTTAACCTTGGAAATGTTAAATTTGAGCATTTAAGTAGAAAGTTTAGGGATGTTGATGCGAGAAACTTGCATGCATGTTGAAGGCCTCATGCGCTCTTTGCTGGCTCTCTTTTGATCTAGTCTCATCCCATGAGTTAACCTGCATGAGAGTACTCACACTCGTATGGTGTCGAGTTGACTACACTCCGATACTTAAATTAGTACATGGAGAGTTAGAGTTCTCATTTGAAGTATACTTATTCTTCTCCCATTTGGACATATCACACTTGCCTTTGGTAATATGTAACACCAACAATGTCAAAAGAATTGTGGCCCTCAAGGTTACAGAGTGCCAGGGTCGAGCTTGATTAAGTTATTTCCTGATTAGTATAATTCATTTAGCTCGGTTAGTGAACTCGAAACTCACATTCCTCAATGTTGCCTATGAATTCCCTCGGGCCTTATCCGGAGAAATCCTCGACAAGGAAGTTAAGAGAGTAAGTTTTACAGAGGTAAGTTCAACAAATCTAGAAGACAAACATGATCAGTTTTACACCTACAAAACTCACTTCAATTCAAACGGTCACTCCAAACACAAGCATAAGATTCAAATAAAGTTGAACTGATTTTTCCAAAATCATATCTTTATTCTCATTCTTCATTGCACTCAAAATCAAACAACTAAAAATGAAAGGATATAAAGCAATAGGGAGGAAAGAAAGAAGAATTGGAAGAGGAGTTAAAAATAAAGCAAGAGGAAGAATTAGGAAACATTGGTTGTCCACCGACCCCCCCAAGATTTTCGTAAGGACTTCTTCTTCCTTCTGCGCCGCTGTGTAGGTTTGCTTGTGTCGCGCGCCCCATCCTACTTGGCCCCATTATTTCTTTTGCCCTTTCCTTATATTCTATATTTCTATTTCAATCCCATTTTTTATTTCATTAATCTCTCTTATTTCCCCCTTTCTTTTTCTCTTTACTTCTAACAATATACCAATTCAATTCACCAACCCCTTTTTGACTTCATGCACCACATTTCTCTATCACCCCAACAACAACTACGTCAACAACAATCTTTGTTTTTGCGACTTCCAAACCAAATTCTCCCAACATCTTTTCGTCTTTTCAATTTCGTCGTATGTTTTGTGTGCGATTTGATTTAATAGGGTAATAATTAAGTATATTAGATGATATTGTGCCACATCTTGTTTTTTTGTCGATTGAAGACCTTTTGATTCAACTCATTGAATGCTATATGATTGTCGTTGTTTATTTGTAAACAATGTAATTTTTGTTATTGATGAGAGAACATCTGATCGTATAATGTACTATTTGAAAGTGGAAAAGATCTTAGATTTCATAATAAAGATGATATCTTCATCAAAATATAACACATTCATAATAGAGTTTAAAGTATAACAATTCAATTTGCGAGGGGGGAGAGTGGGAGCTTTTCATCGATGTTTTTATCAACCATAATCTCATGGGAGAACAATTCGAAAACAAATAATATAATTCATTAGATATAAGAATATAGTATCAAATCGGTTTTTCTTTTATCTTTAGGGTAACATTATATCACATGTGAGAAGGTAAAATTTAGAGATATGACCTCTTAAAGAAAGTAGCAATGCCTTTAATCATGAACTATACACATGTCAACAGAATATGACATTGATTATAAATAAGAAAAAAATATTTGATATATCAACATCTCATTTATTTAAAGTTTTTCTAGTTAATTTAAAATAGAATTGAACAATTTAGATCTAGAGATATGAAAAATTGTCTTAACATAAAAATAATAGCGGCAAAAAGCATTGGTTGAAAATTTAGTCTATCTACCATGAAAAATATCAATGTAAATTCATAAATTTTGAACTTATAGTGCTCAAAACTTTTAAATAATAATTATATCAATTAAAATTATTAGAATCAGTGAATAGTTATCACATTTAATTGATATGAATGTTTTTTTATGTCACGTTTTTCTCTATTTTTTATTATTAAAAAAGAATTATGTTGTATATTTTTTTTATATAACATTGAAAGTTTAGAAGTATAAATTATATATATATATATATATTGGGTATGTAATATATTAAGGAATAATGGGGAACAATCCTTATTATGGGTGGAAAAATAAAGCCACGTTGACTGCAGCCATAACGAGGTTGCAAAGTTTGACCAAAATGACATAAAAATCAGGACCATCTTTGCAAATCAATCTTCTTCATGATGAAATCTACACCGTTTGATCTAACATCCTTTAATCCCTTTTTTCTTCAAATTATAATGTCTTTTTAAATTATTAAATTTAATCATGATTAACAGTGTGGACCAAAAGCGAAAGCCTTTGTATAGTTACCGCCGGCACCGCCGGCGACGGAGTGAAAACGTTGAGATTTTTCTCTCTCTCTTTTTTTTTTTTTTTAAGAAAAGATTAAGAAAAATAAAAAACCACAAAATAAAACATTTTACAAATCAAATTTTTTAAGGGTAAAAAAATGAACTTTTGAATGCGTCGATTATTTATTGGCCTTTCGGAAGCTTTCTTTGCTTTTGGTTTTTTGATTTGTGGGTTTTTTAAAAAAAAGAAAAAATTGAAAAAAAAATGATGGAGTTTTTAAAATTGAGAAGCAAAAGGGCACGAAAATTGAAAAGAAAGAAAGGGAGGGGATTAAAAATGCAAATTAAAGTTCATAACTAAAGAGAAGATCAAAGATGCCAGCATCTTGGAGGTTGCTTGAAACTCAAGATTTTGAATATTTTTAACTTATTTTATTTTAAATTTGACAGAAAATGGAAAAAAAAAATAAAAAAAAAGTTGGATCCTAGTGATTTTGAATCATGATGTGCCACTGCCAACTACGACATATAATATTATCTCAACATTAATTTTATACAAAATTTTTAAAATTTAAGACTGGGTGATACACAAAACTTTAGTTTCTATTTAATAATTGTTTCGTCTCTACAATTTAGGTTTATTTCCTCTTAAAGAGATAATTGAATTTATAGTAAAATTCTAAAAAGTAAATAAAAACATCACATAGTTATCAAATAAGATATTAATCATTGATAACAGTATTTTTAAATTTTAATTGAGTTTTGTAACTGGAATAATTCTTAGGGAACGAAGAATGAATATATATATATATATAACCATTTGATTTTTTGTTTTTGTTTTTGAAAATTAAACCTATGGACACTATTTTCACCTCCAATTTTTTTCTTTTGTTATCTACAGTTACCAATGATTTAAAAAACCAAGCCGAATTTTGAAAACTAAAAAAAGTAGCGTTTAAAAATTCATTTTTGTTTTTGTAATTTTGCTAAGAATTCGATCATTATAATTAAGAAAGATACAAATCATGATAAGAAAATAAGCTCAATTTTTTTATAAAAAAATGAAATGGTTACCAAAGGAAATCTAAATTATTTTAAATTTCCACATTACATGATAATAATTTGAAGATTAAACCTCTCAAAAGACATAAATATATGTTATCTACTAAACTAGGTGTATATATATGTAGCAATTAGATATACGAGAGTGAGACATTAAGAAGAAGGAAAAAGGAAAAGAAAGAGTAGAAAAAAATGTGAATTGAGTATAAGATAGGGAACCAACGTGGGGGCGCAGACTCTACTTTTGTTTTTTTTTAAGTTTGATAGTGACTTTCTCTTCTCTCTATTCTCATTTCTCTAACACTAAATTTTCTTTTCTTCTCACTATTCAATCTAAGTGTGTTACTCAAGCTATTATATTCTCACATGCTCTTCATTTTCTCCTCTTTCTTTCTCTTTCTCTTTCTCTTTCTCCCTTTACACATTTCTATATATCTTATATGTTTTCTCTCCATTTTTCATCTCTTCTTTGATTGGATCCATCAAAAGACCCCAAAATCACACTTTGCATCTCCTCTATTTCCCATTAAGTCAAACTTAATTCACTTTACAAAAATGTTACTGGTTTTTTTTATCTTAATGCAATACTTAATTATCTATGATGTTAGTGTGTTGTCAATTATCCATTTGTGCTTCATTCTAAAGGTGATTTTAGAAGGTTTTTGAAAAACTTGTGTCATAAAAAGTGTTGACACGCAAAACTCGCACGCGTTTATCATCGTTGCAAGCCTTTCATGGGTTTATTTGTCAGCTTGCTTCTCTTGGTTAGTCTCTCGCCTTGAGAGTTCTTCGAAATAGTGTACTGTCGAGCCTACCACACTTCGATACCTAAGTTAATGTTCTCCTTTGAAGGTTATTTACTCTTCTCTTTTGGGATCATCAAATGTGGCTATTTATAATGTCATTCCTTTGACACTCACTTGTGGATATGTGTAATTTGGGCAATGTCAGAATAATCACAACACTCGAGCCTACTAAGTCAAGCTCAACTTGGTTAGCTCAGTTGGTCGGTTCAAAACCCAAGGTTCTGATCTTTGTCTTTTGAGATGCACGTTTTCTTATGTCACCTCCCAAACTCAACTTAGTTAGTTCAGCTGGTTGATTTAAAACCCAATGCTCTAATCTTTGTCCTTTGAGATGCACATTTTCTCGTATCACCTCCCAAGCTCAACTTAATTAGCTCAGATAGTCGGTTCAAAACTCGAAGCTCTGATCTTTGTCTTTTGATATGCACGTTTTCCTATGTTACCTCCCAATTTTCGTTAGACTTGGACCCGTCCATAAACTTTGAGACGTACTCGAACTAACCCTCAACAAAAAGAAAAAAGGAATATAGACATACCCACATATACATATAAAACAAAACTAACAACAAAAAAGAAGGAACCTAGAAGAATGGTGTTAAAGCAAGATTTGGGGGATGGAAGGAATGAATTAGTGTCATGAGATTAGGAGGCACGTGACATGGATTATGTTGATTTATTTATTTATTTATTTTGTTGGGAGAGAATCTATCCTTTGCTTGTAGGAGGGGGAGGAGAGGTGGGTCCCACACATTTTTGGGCCCTCAAGTGGAGTGCTCTTTGAGGATGCTTTCTTTAACGAGGACCCAAAAATTCTCACACTAAACTCCACTCTCTACACTCTCTACACTCTCTACTCTCTACCACTTCCAACTACTTCCCTTACTTACTTACACATCACCCTCATCTTAAACCTCATCAAATCTCAGCCCTCCATTTTGCCACCTTGGATTTGTTTTTAGTCTTCCTTGTGGGGTACCCTCCTAAAGTTCGGACCCCACTAAAATGTTTCTTTGCCACCGACGATTGTTTAAGCCAATAACATCAAACATCCCCTTCTCTCCCTCTCTTCCATCTCTTCAAATATACCCTTTTCTCCTTCCTTCTTATTCACTTCCCATTCTCTCTAAATCCCTTCTCTCTCTCTCTCCTTATCTCTTTGCCATTTTATAAGTAGAGCAACTCAAATACACCATTAATGGAGTAACTGTGAAGTGAAAACTTCTTTTCTTTTCTCTTTCTCTCTTTGCTTCCTTCTTCCTCATTTCATCATTATGGGTCTTACTTCTCTTCAAGTCTGCATGGACTCTTCTGATTGGCTACAGGTATATATCTATAATAAACATACCCATGAGGAACAACCAATGTTATTAACTCTACACTCATAGCTTCAATTATCAAAAACAGAGCAAATGTACAATATTTTGTGTTTGTGTGTGGAACTTTTTCTTCCTCTTCTCTTATGATATAATATTAAATTTACCTTCATCTATCAACTTAAGTTTTTTGATCAATTCGTTATTTAATATGATATCAAAACAGGTGGTTCAAAAGGTTCTAATTGACTACACGTATATCTAACAATTCCCATGAATGAGGAACAATGTCAATTACTCTACCCTCATAGCTTCACTTAAAAAACAGAGGAAAACAGAGCAAATGTACAATGTTTGTGTTTGTGTGTGAAACCTTGTGTTCCTGTTTTTGTTTATGATATAATATTAAATTTATCTTCATTTATCGGTTCAAATTTTTGAGTCAATATGTGATTTAACACAAAGCTAGTGGTTAAGGAAGTTTTGTATTCAAACCCTGCAATGTTATTTCTTGTCATTTTACACGGTTATTTTGTTCGTTTTGTCTTAGGGTACGATTAACGAAGAGTCTGGGATGGATTCTTCTTCATTATCAGGAGATATGCTTTCATGTTCAAGGCCATTAACAGAGAGAAGATTAAGGCCACAACATGATCAAGCTCTGAAATGTCCAAGATGTGATTCAACTCACACCAAATTTTGCTATTACAACAATTATAGCCTTTCTCAGCCTCGTTACTTTTGCAAAACTTGTAGAAGGTATTGGACTAAAGGAGGAACTCTTAGAAACATTCCTGTTGGTGGTGGCTGTAGAAAGAACAAAAAGGTCTCCACTACTAAAAAATCCAATGATCAACAACAACAACAACCACAAATTCAACAACCCATTTCTCAAAATCATCATCTTCTTCATGGCCCTTCTTCTTCTTCTTCTTCTTCACTTCACATTCATAATCCCACTGATCTTCATCTCTCATTTCCAGATCAAGTTCAGTTCCCTCATTTCAATCCTCTCATTGGAAACTCTCCAAATTTCACCATTGGAATGCTTGAAACTCATCATCATCATCATCATCAAACTAGACCCATTGATTTCATGGACACTAAAATGGAAGCCATTGTTGGGAATAATGGTCATTACTCTACAAACCCAGATCATTTAGCTATGATTGGAGGGCTTAATGGAGATCATCATCATATCACAGCTGCTGCAACAAATTTCCATGGAATTTGCTCTCCTTATGGACTGTCACTTGATGGGAATATCAATCAAATGATGATTCCTTATGATCAACATCAAACAAATGAAGATCCAAATGGAATGGATGTGAAACCAAATACAAAGCTTTTGGCTTTGGAATGGCAAGATCAAGGATGTTCAGATAAAGTTGAATCTTATGGATATATTAATGGAATTGGGTCTTCTTGGAATGGGATGATGAATGGATATGGACCATCAACAACCAACCCATTGGTGTAAAATTGAAGGGGAAAATAGCACTCAAAATCATCAAATGGTATCAAACAACTTGAGATTGATAGGGGTCTATCATAATTAGTGCCTTTTTTTTTCTTTTTATCAGTTTCTTAAAAAGAAAAAAAAAAATGTCTGATTTTTGTTTAATTTAAATCTCTCTAATTTGGAGTGTGGTTTTGGGATTGTGTCTACAAATCCAAGGCTCTCTATTAGGATTTTGTTGTATTCTAGGGAGTGCTTTTGTAGTATAAAAAAAAAGACTTGTTTTTTCTTTTCTTTTCTCTCTCTCAAGTGGTTGTTAATTAATTAGTAAGTTATGTTTGATTATTGATGTATGATAACTAAATTCGTGAAGCACATTTATTAAAACGTAGACTCTCGATCAAGAAGTTAAATGTTCAAATTTTACATTGAGCTCATAGAAAAAAGAACAAAAAAAAGCACATGCATCAAATATTCGTACATTGTATAGAAAGCTTCATGCATGTCTTTTGGCTGTAAAATGGGAGACATTTGCTTGTAAGAATATAGGAATAAATTAAGAGAAAAAGACTTTTGAAAAATTAGTACTAGTTTACCAATAATATGTTTTTGAAGAAGTTTTGTTTCAAAAGCTAGAAAGCTGTTTTTATCTTTCAAACAAATCTTAATTTACAACTTCTCTTATTGTTCTCTAGACAAAATTAAAATTGAGAAGAAGAAAAAAAAAAGATAACTTTTGTGAAAAATATTAAAAGGGATATGCAAAAAGAAATAATAATAATAATAATAATAATAGATTTTGTAATGGGTGTCTTGTATTTTGAATTTTGGATGAGTGGAGAATAATGGAGGCAGTAAATATAGTGAAGTTTGTATTTAGGGAAAATAAATGTGGGGGAAATGATTAAAAAGAGTTATAATCTTTTTTTTCCTTTCTTTCTTTGGTATCAAAAGAGGTTTATTCTACCAACATAATTCCAGTACACTACTTTATTTCTTGAATAAGAAAAACTATAATTTAATTCTTTTAGATCTATTTGCTAATTATTTGATTTTTTGTTTTTGTTTTTTAAAATTAAATTTATTTTATTTACATTTCTAACAATGATCTCATCTTTTAAGTACAATGGTTGAATTCTTAGCCAAATTTCAAAAACAGAAACTTTTTTAAAGCTACTATTTTAATTCTCAAATTTTTGTCTAGTTTTTTAAACCATTGATGAAAAGTAGATAATAAATTAAGAAATTTGAAGGTGAAAATAGTGTCCATAAGCTTAATCTTAAAAGACAAAAATACAAAATGATTACTAAATGGAGCCTTAAGTTTTAATTTATCAATTCTAGATTTTTTTTCTTTTGGGAGTAAATTTCAATTCTAGAATTTTCTACCTTGTCTTTATTCCATCTCTTTAATTAGTACCTCAAAAGTAGATTTTTTTTTAAGAAAAAGAAACGTAAAATGGAGGATCAAACCTCTAATCTCATAGATGATAGTACTAAATTTATATCATTTGAGTTATGTTTATGTTAGTTCCCTATCATAGATTTTGTGCAAACGTTAGTTTTATATGAAATATCTTACATACACGTTTTGAGTTTGTAAGTTCAATAGTGCAGTAAATATAGTATTGTAATCGACGAGTTTTTTTTTTTTTTTTGCCCCGAGTTCATAGAGAAAAGAGATTTGATAAGTTGCAAATATGTATTTTATTCTTTAAACTTTTTTTATAAACATTTAAGGGATTTTTGGTGGAAAGAGTTGCTTATTATAATTAAGTTATAATAGTTTGTGTTTGGAACGTAAAATATTTTAGTTCGGATTAAAATAGTATGTATTGAGTGTAAACTATTTTAGTTTGAAAAGAAAATAGTAAATATTATACCAAAAAATTAAAAAAAAATGATAAATGTAAAATAATAAATATTGTTGCAAAAGAGAATTTTGAAATAGTATTGACTATAGTTAGTTGGGGACTATAAAATAGTATTTATTGTAACAAGAGGTGGTTATCATAGTAGATAGTCCTTGCCCAAAACGTCCCTTTAATTTTTCTTTTTCTAAAAAAAAGTTAGTTGATTCTCTTCTAATCTTTTTACCATGTTTTTCATCTTTGGAAAAATTTAAATTATTAACAAAATTCTAAAAACAAAAGAACTTTTTTTCTCTTGGTTTTCAAAACTTGCCATTTAAAAAGAGTGGTAAAAAGTATAATAATAAAAGAAAGTAGATGAAAGTGGTGTTTACAAATTTAACTTTTAAAAAATTTAATTGTTATTAAACAAAGTTAACTACCAAAATTGAGTTTAGTATTTTTATTCTTTCCTAATAAGAGGTGGACTAAAGATTCAAACCGATGGATAAGACACACTTATGCCATTAACTTGGTTGACAAGTAAGTATAATAATTCGACTTCGAATTTAGTCGAGACATAAGATTGGAATATTATGGTCGGATCAAAGCATCGAGCTTAGATGGTAGTGGAGTAAGGAATGAAGAAAGAGAAGGGACGTTGGATTGGTTGGAAGCCACGAAGGTTGAATGGCAATGGTAGGTGGCGACACAAGAGAGCAATGTGTGGAATTCACTGTTCATATTCATGCAGTCCGACATGTCGGCTAGATAGTACATACTAGTCGTCTGCGGTGATGTACAATCTGAAAGCTTTCGACTCTGTAAACCAAAACATATTGGTTTGTGGATTCCTATTTCCACCTCTTTGCTTTCATTTGTCACCCTGAATTCTGTTCATTCCATCATCGCATTATTATTATTAATCCCATTCCCACTCTCATTTTGTCTGTAACCTGTTTGTGAAAATGCTCATGTGAAATTCCTGTCCTATGTTTCTCCTTCTCTAGGCCTTGTGTAAAAATTCGATCTCATTTTCACCTCCACTCGAAACAATTTCACTCTTGTTCTTTCAAAAGTTCAACATATTTGTTTTTAAAACTACACTTAATAGTAATTTTGAAGCTTTTATGAGTGGAACAAAAAGTAGCAAACCCATCACAATACCAATGAACCTTGTAGAAATTGGTTAGGCGAGGAAATCTACTTATATGATACTTCCAGTCCCAATTCCATTCAAAACTCTAGCCGATCTTTACTCTAAGAGTAGCCAATTTCAAAAGTGATATTTGGGACCCAAAAACCATGTTCTTAGATTATTCGCTCATTGCAAAAGACCATCTTGCTACTTCCAGGCAATTTTTAAGAAGAAACGTAAGAGAGTTGGGCTTGGAGTGGGGTTGTTTTAGAGAGATGTGATGGTTCAGATAAGTGAAAGTGAAACCTACAAAAATGGCAAGCTGTGTTATTAGAGGGATGATGCTAAGGCGTTGGCTTAACAAAACCAGAAATCATTCCTATCCGTACAAAACGTTGTCTGATTCAAGTTGCACTGAAAATATTGGAGTAGTTTCACATGGATTTCTTGAACTATGGAATTTGATCTCAAAAGCATACTTAGCTTGTGTGCGAGCTTACAATGGAATGTGAGATAAGCGCACAGTTACAACTTAAATCCAAGGCTGACTTTCTTGCCTACACGGAGGGAATAAGACTGTAAAAAGTATGAGAATAAAGGTGGTCGCCGCCAAATTCATCTCATGGAATACAAAAGGCTCCACATTGCTTACACGATTCTGTAACCAAAGAGAAAAGGGGAAAACTAAGAGTACTAATAAAAACGAGAAGCTCCACCTACAATATGTGTTCCTCGAATACATAAATTACACCTACAATACATCAACAAGACTAACGAGGGGGTTGATAGAACCTGATCAAAGACAAATTCACAATGGTTCCGTTACGTTGAAGAAGGCCCCGCCGCCATGGAACTCACCTTCTTGAGGAGGCCTTCAATATCGCACTCCAATTTGGCTCTCATGTCCGGGGAGAGATTGTCTCCTGACTTCTCCAGCATTGATGTCATCATCTGAAGATTTTTCCTTATAAACTCTATAGGTGGTGCATCACCAGCTTGGTTTCCTGATTCAGCAGACTTTGATGGGTTCAGAGTGCCCTCAGAAGCTGGATAGGCCAGTGCTGTGCAAGCCCGGTCCGAATCTGATGTCCTGGGGGGAGCTGAGAGATGATAGAGCTGATATTTTAAAAGAGTTGGGCCAAAAATGCTGTTTTTCTTTAAACTCCGAACTGCTTCCATAGCATCAGCGCTTCGGAGGAAAACTATCTCAACAGTGGAATCTTTCAACTGTGTCTCTGATTCCTTCAATGATCCAAACTGGCTAAACGTAGTAATGACTTGCTCCCGCAGAGGCAAGGGAGCTTCTGAAGAGAAAGTCAAGAGAAGAAGAGATCCTAAACCTTCACCATCAGTTTCAACTCTATTATAAATATATGATCTGCTATCAGAAGTATTTGGATGGTTCAAACTAGCTTCACCCTTTTTCCTCCTCCTTTTAGGTTTAGGCTGCTGTGGAAGGTTGTCAGTCAACTGGGAATCTTTCCCTTGACTAGAGTCGGTACCCATTCCATTGAAATAAGATAAGATAACCTGTGGATCCGCCAAGGGTGGTTTCTCCTTTCTCTTTCGCTTTTTGCCCCCAGATTTGCTCTGATCCTGGCCAATTGTCTGATCTTTCACTGACCGGTTAGGCGCTCCTGAAAAATCCACTTTATTTTGCTCTGGAATTACACCAAGTGGTTGTGAAGCTGTGACCTGTAGATCAATGAAAAACGAACCAGGTTTATTGCTGTCATTCACATTTACATTTATGAATTCAGTAGGTGCCTTTGAATGCTTCATAGCAGCTCCAAGTTTCCTTCTCTTCTTTGGCTCAGACTTCTGTTGGGAAGCAACTTGGCTCACAGCCTGCTGATCTTCCACCAACAAGCCAGCTATGGTACCACTTCCATTTAAATCTGGTATGTCCGTCGCTGGTTTACTCTGGGGATGTGATCCAACGCTCTTTCTCTTCCTTCGCTTTGGTAAACCATTGGGTGAGAGGGGTCCAACCTCTGATGAATCTTTTGTGAGTAAGCTACAGGAAGAAAGGTTTATGTTCACATCTGACAAGGCAGAAAGGGATTTAGTCTTCATTTTCCCCAAGCTTTCTCTATCTTTTTTTGATTTAACATTGGAAGTCAGGGGGCTTTTTTTCTGTGCATCTCCTGCAGGAATTGTTTCAGCTTTTCCAGTCAAATCCACATCACCAAAGACTGGTTTGGATTTCATCTCTTCCATTTTCATAATAGAACTTGCCTGACTTTTTCGTTTCTTGATCCCAGGTTTCTTGATCCCAGATTTAGCAGCTGAAGAAGGGTGCGGCTTAATCTCTGACACTTCTTCCTCCAAAAACATAAAAATTCTAAATATGGAGAAGAACTGAGCAACTGTATCAAATTTGTTATTTTCGCTTGGATATAGACAATTTACAGCAGTAAAATGAAGCTGAGAGAGAAACTCAGCTGACGATGTACTCATCAAGTCTTGATTATCAACGAAATCTCTCCCCAAGCTTTCTCTATCTTTTTTTGAGTTAACATTAGAAGTCAGAGGGCCTTTTTTCTGTGCATCTGATGCAGGACTCGTTTCAGCTTTTCCAGTCAAATCCGCATCATCAGAGACTAGTTTGGATTTCATCCCTTCCATTTTCGTAATAGAACTTGCCTGACTTTTTCTTTTCTTGATCCCAGATTTAACAGCCGAAGAAGGATGCTTAACCTCCGACACCTTTCCCCCAAGAAAAAATAAATCCGCAGCCATTGCCTCGTTTTGACCACCATTAACAGATTCATCATGAAACATCAAAATTCTAAATCTGGAGAAGAACTGAGCAACTGCATCAAAGTTGTTGTTTTCGTTCGGATAAAGACAATTTACAGCAGTGAAATGAAGCTCAGAGAGAAACTCAGCTGGTGATGCACTCATCAAATCTTGATTATCTGCCACATCACTCCCACTGGTGATATTCCTGTACCACTTCTTCCAGAACTTGCCACTGCATTTCGTTAGCAATGGGGTTTCATTCTGGCCCTCAACTGCGGTTTCATCTTCGCCTTCACCAGAAATTTTAAGAATCCTAATATCTTCTGTTTCAGCTGGCATAACTTTCTGTCCCCAGTTTATATATGGAAAAGACAAATACTTGCTCTTCTTCCGCTCTCGTGTCTCAGACCTCTTTCCAGACATCTCTTTGTTACCATCATTGAAGTTTTCTACACCAGAATCCTTAATTTCATCTGTTAATGGATTGATTGCCTCTTCATTGATTGGAGAACCCATTTTACCGGTGTAACAGTCTGTAATTCCAATACACCTATTATAATAAAAAGACATAAAACGTAACAATTAGAAATTCTTACAACTTACACACTCGGCAGAAGCAACTTATTATAAACTGTTCTAGGATAAACCATCAAAACATAAAAGAAACATCTTTCAATGCCTCATGCCAAAATGCTTTCACCTGATCCTCATTTGAAAACATTTTGGAAGAAAAATATGCGTATAATTACCTTAATTGCAATTGCAAGGGTTCGAGAAGGACATTTACCAAAATCAACCATAAACCTTAGTTGACTAGTCCGAATTAGTCCAGAACTACAAACAGATGGGTCAGAAACTATCTAACATACTTTAACGAGTTCAAAATAGTCCAAAATGTGTTCGTACTTACCAAACTTTATCGAACATAATCAAGCATTCCAAAGACCAATAACTTAATACGAACACTTAAATCCAATTTGAAAGAGCAACAGAGCAAGGATACTCGGAGATTCTTACCAAAAGGGCTCCGAGCCCTACTGGTTGGTGTTCAAAAACGTCCGAACTTGTAGATCTGAACCCTATGGGTTGTGGGTAAACCGATTCGAGGCCGAACCGACTGTGGGTCAATGTCGAAGCTCGTCGAACAGGTGAGAAACACTGCTTCGAAGCTTGTTCAAGGTGGGTGTGCAAAGTGAACTATATGGTCGCCGAGAAAAATACCACCGTCACAGAGCTGGTCGTGAAGCCCAGTGTGCTACCATCGAAAATACGCTGAACGCATGGGTGCGGTGCGTAGCGACAGGACGCCGGGGTCTGTGGTCTTTGCTGCTGCTCGTGGGTGCGGCCGCGCAAAGATGGGTCATCAAAGCTTGATGTTTACGCGTGGTCTGAGGTGGTCGAAGGTCGTTAGAGAAGAAACTAAAGCAGAGGGCATGGGCAGAACTCGCTGGAGAGTGAGTGGGGTCGTCGGAGGGTTGCCAGCCGTCGCTGGAGAGGAAAGGAGAGGGGAGTGGTTGGCAGTTCCGAGGGGGAGAGGAGGAAGAAGAAGATGATGAAACCCCTAGGGTTTCTTTCTTTCTTTTTTTTTTTCCTTTTCTTTCGTCTTTTACCCATCTTTTTTTTCCTTTGCTATTTTATGACCTCATAAATAGGCTTCCTTGAGTTCTACTTTTTTTTCCCCTCTTTTCGAACTTTCAAAACTATCCAATTTCTCCAAATAAATTAGGTTCGAGATTTAATTAAAAATCTCTAATCTCAAAAAACAAATTCTAAACTAAATATCTTAAGAATTTTAATTAAACCACTTCAAATTTAATTTATCTAAATTAGATTTCGGACTTTTGTTATTTCAATTGAGTTCAACAATTAACTCCAAACAACACTTCTATTTAGAGATGTTCCAATAGCAAAATTAAGATTCTTCCAGTTCCATTTTCAATGCCTCTATTTCAATCTTTAATCTACTAAAAAAATTCCATCTTATTTTTTTTATCCATCTTTTAGCAAATTTTTATTTATTTTCAAACAAATTCTTTAAGAAAATCAATCCGATCATTTTCAATACAATTTTTATTTAAATAACATATTACAAAAAAAATAAATAAATAAAAACAATAATATTCTATGTGCGAAATATAATTAAGATGTTAATCTCAATCATTTTAAACTTCTAAAATTTAAATATGACATCATTATAGTTTTTCAATTTAAATATTACATTGTCCTAGGAAGTAGGAGCGTTCATTTTAAGGTTTATACATATAATAGCAATTCCATCATTTACCTTGTTTAGTCAACAAAGAAAATTTTCTCTCCACTCTCTCTTCCATTTCGTGCATTAAATAGATATTTTTATCTCCATTTAATCAATTAACTAAGATGAAATTTAAATTACATACCATTCGATAAAAATTAACTCTTTCTAAAAATGTGGGGCATTATAACTTGATTCAAAATTTTCAAAATCATTTTCTATGTGGAGATCTTGGATTTGGTTCCTCCTTTAGCAATTATGTTTTTTCTCTATACCTCCTTTTTCTAACTTCCATTAGGGTTGGTAAAATTTCCCACCAGTTTGACCGAGGATGGAGTCAAACCAAGAAAAATTTTTGGGGCCTCGTCCGAGGACGGGGACGATATCTCCACCCCGACCCCGATTAATTCCTAACCCCGATTTGATATATTTATATATTTATATTTATAATATATAAAATAATTTATTTATATATGTGTTTATAATGTATAATGTTGGATTGGAACTCAATATTAAATATCCAATTTCTAACTCTAAGTCCAAGAAACCAAACCCAAACTTAAAAAACTAAAAAAAGAGCCTAAATTGAATATGGTAGAGAATTCCCAGCGAGAAACTAATAGGGGAACCCCACCTCATCCCTCCCTTTAAATGGCGGGGACGGGGGCGAGGATGGGGTGAATTTCCCCACGGGGCCGAGGACAGGGGACGCCCCCCCACCTCGACCCTATTGCCAACCCTAACTTACATGCTTCCATCCATAACCTTTTATTAGTAATACATTCCCTTTCCCTTTCCATATTTTCCCACTTAACTATCGGATCTTCATGTTGGATTTTTGACAAGATATTAGACATACAATTATCCCACATCAAAAAAAATTTAGGAAATTCATGAGTTTGTTATACATTAAAAAAAATTGAAGAAAGTCATGGGCTTGTCCTATATTGAAAAAGTTTAGAAAAGATATGGAATCTAAGTACTATAAAAGAAGTCTATGTCTTTGGTTTTCAATTATCCAAAATAGAAACACTTTAAACTTAGTGTGCTAATTCGAATAAACTCATTTTTTATTCTCTAGTTTGAGAGTGGAAAAAAATGTGAGTAGTCAAAAGTTTTGAGTGAGTGTTCTTGTAATTGGGATCGGGAGAGAGAATTGTTTTGTGTGATTATGGCAAATTTTCACATAGTGGATTTCTTGGCCATGATTTTTCTCCTAGTTAAAAGTTTTCACGTAAATTCTTGTGTTCTCAATTTTTATTGGTTTCCTTTTAATTTCTCTGTTATTTTTTTATTTATTCGTGCGATAGAAGTGGGAGAATTTTCCTGGCACCTTAAGCTCTACATTGTCTTCAACATTATGAGTTTCCAAAAGTTGATGCAAAAGTAACGGTTGATGTCCTATTAATCTTTGAAAACCTGCCAATTGATTGTATAGTAATGTTTTAGGTTCATCCGGAGCAACATAATATTAAGGTTTATTAAGGTTTAAATATAAATTTGGTCTTATTGTTTGAAGAATATTATAATTAGTCTATATGGTTTTAAAAGTTCGAACTTAGTTCTTATGGTTTGATTATATCTCATAAATAGCCTCTACGATTTGATAAAATTATATCATCCCTACCATTGAGATTATTTATGAGAGTTTTATCATAAAATTCTAATTATAAATTACAGAGACTAAATTCTAACTTTTCAAACCATAAAAAGTAAATTTGCAGTTTGACCATCATCGTTTGAAGAGTTGCTTCATTTGATATAGATTCATCCACTTGTTGATGTCCATAGATTCGACATTGGCAAGTGGATGAATCTATATTTATATTATATCATGATAAAATCAATAAAATATATGGAAAAGACGACAACTAATATAAATATTATGGTTGTTTTCAAATACAGGAAAATGAACCAAAGTATTTACAAATATAACAAATTTTTACTGACTATCTGTGATAGAACGCGAAAGACTATTATCTGTGTCTACCTATGTTATGATAGACACAGTTAGTAGTCTATCGCGGTCTATCACAGATATATTGCGATATTTGACTATTATTTATAAATATTTTCAACAGTTTTATCATTTAAAATAATTTTTCTAAATAATAAGCAGTTTATACTCTACCAAAATATATCTACCTAGTACAAGAAATCAATGAATTTATATGAAAAAGAATTCCTATAGCTTTTGCTTTTTTCCCTGAAAAGGCTTATAACTTTTGGTTGGAATATATAATTTATCGAAGATATAATATTATTTTGGTTCTTATACTTTTGGTTTTTATTTATTTTAGTTCCTCTATTTTCAAAATGTTCATTTTAGTCCCTATATTTTCAACTTTGGTTTATTTTGGTCCCTATACTTTAAAATGGTTCATTTTAGTCTTTGCAATTTTAACTTTGATTCATTTTAGTTCTTAAACTTTAAAAAAAATGACCATTTTTATTGTTTAAAAGTGAAAATAAATGGATCAAAATGACAACTTTTTAAAAATATAAAAACCATAATAATCCAAAGTTAAAAATACAATGACTAAAATGAACATTTTTAAAGTATAGGAACAAAAATGAATAAGTATAAAGACCAAAATGAACAATTTAAAAATATAAAGACCAAAATGAACCAAAACTAAAAGTATAGGAACTAAAGTAATATTCAGACTTTTGTTGAATAAAGATACATATCACCTTATTTAAGGTCGAACCTAATGCTGTACTATATCTTTGTATATATTTATTTTGTTAGTATTATGATTATCATTCATCATCAGCTCATTTATGTTTTAGTGTACCTTTACGTTATTAATCATTCGTACAATACGTCTGTATTCAAAGGTTTATCAACGTTCAAAATTCAAATTAATTTAGAATACAATTGATCAAAAGTCGAATTGTGAAACAAAAAGTGAATTCCTTTGATTTTCAAGTCATTCTAGTCAATCTAATTTTAGAGACAATTGCAAATGTAGCAATCAAGCCCAAATTATCAGTAGATATAACACAATGAAAAAAAATTACAAATATAACAAGATTTAGATAATCTACCAAGGATAAACCATAACACTGATAAGAGTCTATCAATAGAAGTTTATTAATGATAGACCGTATAATTAAGACTTTTCTATATTTACAATTTTTTAAAAAATATTGTTATATATTTAGTTATTATCACTAAAAGTCATATTCATTGTAACTTCCCTAATTTTATTAAGACAGTATTCTTTACAATTTCAATTACCAATCAGTTTAAAGTAATTAAATACCCCACAAGAACCTTTTTGTCTTTTTTTCCTTTTAAGATACAAATATTTCAGAGCTCTTATAATTAACTTGAAATTGATATTTATCTAAAATGAGTGAAAACAACCAAATCACACCACGTTGGATAAGCATGCCGTAATGAAAGAAAAAGGAAAGAGAATCAAGATAGCATTGTTTGTTCATTATTGTTATTATTATTATTTTGGTTTGTTTGTAATGATATGAAGTAATTTGTTATGTACATGGTACCAACCATTAATTAGATTAAAATAAATTACATGATGACACGAGGCTTTATTTACGTAATATTTATATTATCAATCTCAAGAATAGAAAATAAACGATTTATTGACCCTACATATTATAAAAAAATAATAATAATAATAATAAATAAATTATAATACGATACTATTCGATGTTTATTATCTTATTTGAAGTCAAAAGTTCTCATTAAATCATATATTCATAACTTGAAGGACAAAAAAGTAAATAGACTGAGTTTTATATTTAATTAATATTGAAATTTCTATATATTCATTACTGCAGCATCAATTTGAGAGAAGAATCTAACATTCTCATTCAATCATAAAAAATTAATGAAATCAAACAATCATATCAACAAAATATCAAACTATATAACCTAATGTTAACAATAAACTTATTTTAAAAAGTACGAAAGGCTAATTTTAATATTTTCTTTTTAAAAACATTTCAATTCATAATTATTTTAAAAAATGTCCATTAAGATTTCCAAAAACTTTTTTTCTAACAATATATGAGGGGAAAATCGCACCTCAAAATTAATAGTACAAACTTTATGTCAATTGAACTATGATTATATTGGCATTTCCATAATCTTAATACCTTGACATTTTTGTCGATATCGACCTTTGAACTAAAAGATATTTGAGGTCCTAACACTTGTCGCATTAAAAAGCTGAAGAATTTTCCAAAATTCTAATGAAGAAACCGAGTGAACTTGGAAACAGGAAAGACTTCAGTGTGATGGTTCGTATCTGCAGACACAGTCGTATATGTTTCCTTTGATCAACTTTTCAGCCAGCCTCTGATTTTTCACCATAGCAAGCTGCAAAAGTGAATACTTTTTTCTATGAAATTTTGAAAAGAGAAAAGATTCTTAAAAAGCATGCGTGCCAGACCAGACTTCACAATTATTCGAGTCCCTTTTTTTTTAAGTTTAAATTATAAGAATATGATGTTACAAAACTAGTGAATGCTATGTCACCTTCAAAGCATCACATTTAAACTGTGCATTGAAGTTGGTGTGAAGGGCTCTCCCCATTCCTTCTAAGATAACCTGCAACAGAACAAACTCTGATTATCATGATGTGTTTTCTCTTTTGTTTCTTCTTTTTTCACTTCACAGATTGATGGCAACCCCAAATTCTTCATGATATTTGACAGAAAGTTTCAGTTTTTCTATTGGTCTAAAACAGCCTTTTTCTATGTTACCCTCACTATCTCCTAGGTTCCGAGGCAGTTACGTGTCGTTCCCCTCAATGATGATGATTTCCTACTCACAGCCCTATTTTTGAACAGATTAATTAATCTAACTTTTGAAATTGGAAGAATATATTACCAAATCAGCATCTTTAGCTGCAGCAGCCAACTCAGAACTGACTTGCCTTAGATCTATACATGGACTACCACACCCATTTTCAACAACCATCAAGGGAACAAAAGATGATCTCTCTTTAGAACCGTCTGCAGAGTCAATCATGGCATCCACAATCAGGCCCCCTGCTTCAGCAGCTCTACGTAGTACGTCACAGTGCTGCAAGTAAAAGATCATGAGTTAGATTAACTGAATGGCAATCTGAGATATGACCAAGATATAGATTTTCCTCCCATTAAATTGAAAGGTTTCTTCTAATGCCTCTTTGGGGCATTTCTAAGTACATAATGTTCATGGCACACATTAGAAACAAGGAAACAACAAAAACCTACAAGGAAGTAGTTACAGTAAGAAAAGTAGGCAGCAAAAAAAAAAAAAAAAAAAAAAAAACCAGGAAAACGTCTATGAGAAGGGCTCAAGTATAGCCAGAGTAATTAAATCCTCATGCAAACAGGTCAAGCATGCTGAATACCAAGTTTCTGGTTCGCAAGGAAGACAGGTACCTTGGCAGCCTCAGCTACAATATCAGGAAGCTCCATTGCGGTAACATCATTTAGGGCAGGAAGAGAGTTTGCAACTAAAACAACCTGGAATAAATACTCCCGATCACTACTGAGGGCATACATTAATTGGGAATAAGTGGCCCAGAGAAAAAGTTGTTACATGAAAGGACTAGACATGTATTCTCTCGAGATGCCATTAAAGATTTCCTCAGAAAAGACAACAGAATGAATCTAAAGTAGAACTTCCTCCTCCGACCTATAGAATTAATTATTTAGCATCATAACGGAGTAAACTTACTTCCGTTCCACGTCGGAGGAGTTCCCTTGCCAGGGGAAGCATCCCTAAAACAACATCAGCACCTGAGTTGTCTACAAAGAGAAGAGCTCTTTTATGTGGAAGGGGTCTCTCATCCCCAGATCCTAGCATTCTCTCTTTGAAGACATCAAAGTCATCGACCTAAAATCACGAAAAAAACTCGATCAACTCTGATAAGAAGATTTAGCAGATAAATCACAGTTGATGTCTTTCACACACCAACTCCTGAAGTCAGGTTTAGTTACCCGCCATGGCCTCTGCATCTTATTGCGACTCATTCTGTAAATCTCAATTATTGTCCCCTTGTGATAGAGATCAACACAAGCACGAGAACCCCAATCAAAAATGTTCGCAGCAAGAACACCTTCAATTAGGGTAAGCAGTCTTGCTTCCTACAAATTAACAAACAATTTGATTTTTCCACGTGTCCTAACGTTCACGAGGTTAGGTGTTATGTTTGATAAACAACAGTTCACCAAGAAAAGAGAAAAATTGAGATGCATTGCAAACCATAACTTTCTTTTAAGAATAGACTGATAGATTGGATATATTACCGTAAACATAATATTTAAGTGTTGATTTATAATTGCTGGATTCCTAGTGGACAGAATAAGAGTGTAAAATCTTTATAAATACCTCATTCATACTATCAAGTTCCAACAGCAGGTCAGGCAATACAGCAAGTGATGCCTCATTCTCCCTGTTCAACCGAGACAGGATAGTGTGTGAGGTGGGTTGTAAAGTAGGAGATGCCCTTTTTTCTATTAGTTTCAGTGGAGGTACGGGATTAGAGGGCGGGAATAATGGAAAATAGTTGTATAGAGAAACATTTACCTCTGCTTTATGCTTCTATAGGCATCAAAAAATTGGAATTCCCTCAAGCACTCTTCCCTCAGTTCCAGAAGATTAGCCAGACCCAACTTTCCGTATGCCGTAGGTTCCTCCATCAACCTATTTAGAAGTTAGAATTTCTTTTAGCAAAGAACAGGCAAAACATATAAATAAGAGTCACTTTTCTTTCTGTTTCTCTTGAGTTCAATAATGTGGGGGTCAAAATTGGAATATCTGAACTTTGGACAGATACATATAGCCTGTAACCACTCGAGTTAGTAGAATATGAAATTTTTAGCAAAGAATAGGTAAGATTAAGGCATAAAAGAGGCGTTTTTCTTTTTGTTTCTTTTGAAGTTTGTACAGGTCATGGATTTTGGAGGGAAATTGCCCTCCTTGACTGCCCTTCCTAATGAGATTATCAATCTACTCACATACGCCCTCACCGGCCATCCATTCACTGGTGGTAAAGATCTATGCAGATGCATCTTATTAGGACCTCCTTATGGGGGGCTTATGGATTGAACGTAACTGTTCAATGATAAGAGAAACACTTTTGAAAGGTTTTTCTTTTCATGTTATACTTCTTGCTATGACTTGATGCAAATGCATATCTTTCTATAGGTCTTATTATCTATCCTCCCTTTTGACCAATTGGAGAAATCTTTTGTAACTCTTTGAGTTTGGGCTTATTGCCCTTCTTTTGTAAATTTTATACATCAATAAAATTCGTTTCTTATATAATTTTCTTTTATTTAAGAAAAATAAGAGGTGTTTCTGGGGGTCAAGATTGGTATACCTAAACTTTGGACAAATATATACAGTCATTAAATAATTAACTAATCAAGCTATGCTTGAGTTGATAGCACTTTATGATGAAAGCTTTTAAGTCAATGATAGTTATTCCCCATTAGTAACTGTCTAATAGCTTTTTTTTTTTTTTCAGTTGATTGGTTCAGATGGCTACCAGGTCAACCTTTGTAAAAATCTCAAAAATGTATTTTGTTTTAGAGATAATTATGATAAGGTTTTCGATTCTCCAAGGTTGGATTAATCATTTTGATATCACAAGTCACAGCAGTCAATGTAAACCTAAGTGAATGGCCGAATGACAATAGCAGGTAAGTGGCAATGGTGACAAGTACACCCAATAACCAAGAGTGAAATTCTACTGTGAAAAGTAGCTGAGCAATTACTCAGTAACAAGCTTCAGAGTAGAATTACAACATGGTAATTGGTATATTTACTTCTGAAAATTCCTTGAATTATTAAAGGCAGCAAGTTTGGGTTGGGGGTTATGGAGGAGGTTAGCAAACATAAGGAATCTGAAGCAGGATTGACATGAGCAGCCCATATAAGAATCCCAAGAACGAAAAAACTGGCAGATGAAGGAATTTGAAATTGGATCACCTATATGAAAGAACGATAGAACGATAGTGAAAAGAAATTCAGCTGAAAGACCCATCATAGAGGGTCTTAAGACTCAGAGCTGTGCCATTCTGCATGGTGGAATCAACTCCAATCGAACAGAAAGATGGATTGACCAACAACTAATATGTAGATGGTCATGTACAAAGAAAATTATTAGAAAAGCTTCTTTCCAATAAACTACGATGCAACTTTTGTGATTATAGAAGGCGTTAAATTTGAACTTTTATGTTTTGAACCCCCAAATAATCCATTATCAGGAAAATATAACCATGCAGCACGTACTAGTCTGAAGTTAATGGAGTTACCTCCTCAAGTGGGCAGAAAATGCCCGAGCAAATGCATCACCCCTTCTCTTGGCATCATTAGTCCCACCTTCACTTGCAACAGCCTTCATATCCCAATAACAATTTTCTCAATCAATAAAAAAAATTCAGAAACGTGTAAGCAAAACTGTTAACTAACAATCAGTATATTGCTCATGAAAAAAGTCTAAGAAAGAGGAACAAGATGTGTTTCTTAGGGGGTATTTGACTCACCGACTTCATAAGTCAGCATTAAATAACTCAACTTCAACACTGTTCACTATTGAAGTTTGCACATTTATCGAGGGAACTTCTTCTTACCCTCTCTCTCTCTATAATATTTCCTAACCCAGACTAAACAACTTTGCACCCCAAACACAGATCTCCTAACTTCAATATATTAACTTTGGACTTCAGAACTCAACTCATCGTCCCAAATAGCTCCTTAGAGTAACAGAAAATCTATGCACGACAACAACATAGATCACTAACTTCATAAGAAAAAAAAAATGCACAAATTCCTTCTTGTAGTAGAGAAATGAAGAACTTTGGTTTTAATAAGCCCAAATAGACTTCTCATTAATGAAAGCTCAAAAGCTTCTAAATGCTGGAAGAGTATAGTAAAATAACAGGGTTTTGTGTCTTTTACTTTCTCCCAATAATCATCAATCACAGTACCCTCATTTTCACAAAAAAAAAAAAAAAAAAAGTAAGTTGTTGGGTCAAATATGAAAATCATTATGAAATAACTAAGCAGGTCCTTGTTATCTTGAACAAGATAAGATAGATATTGATTTTGAGAAAAAGTGTGTTGTGAGAGAGTGAGAGAGAGCACTTAAGACTCGGTCTTTGCCCTTGCCTTATCAACAAGGTCTGGTAGATGCTCCGAAAGCACGGTGAACCAGTACCTGAACATGGAGAAATATCAGTAATTCAAGTTGGCACTCATAACAAATGTTCAAATAATGTATCATTGGTTCATATGATTCTCAAAAATATTGAAATGAGCTTTATTCAAGTACATACTCCAACTCACTGTGATCAGAGAGATCAATTGTATTAGGTTCGTATCTGCAAAACACACATGTATGAGAAACTGCAAGAATTTATAATATAATCTAGAGGAGCAAAATCTTTAACTAAATACTACATGCATTTTCTTCATTCATGAAGAATCAACAAACGAGTTTGGAAAAACTAGGTTGGTGCCAGCTTTGACATGGTTTTTATTCACGTAACTAATTCAGCAACCATTCAACTAATAAAATTCTACACATCTAATGCATGACATAATCTTAACTCGTAGAAAGAAAGTGAAAATTTATAGTGAACTAAAAGTATTGAATAATAATAACAAACACAAAGGAGAGAATGGAAAACATGCAAATAGGTTAAAATCTGATAGGAAATTATTGAGTGCAACAAAAGGAAGTTGAATATGTATAGCATACGTCTTTGGATCAGCTAACAGTGGAAACACCTCCAAAGTGGGTACCAAATGGAGTACACCAACATTTAGGGCACTTGCATCAGATCGCAGGGTTTCTCCTTTGGATAAAGGGACTTCAAAGCCTCCAAGTCCAGTTGTTGCAGGGGGAGCCATAGGGACAGGTGCAGTAATTTCTGTTCTCTTCTGCAAAAATTTCTCCATCCAAGAAATCTGCAAATCGGTACATGCCATATTTACAAACTCATGGTAAAACCATCAAATCTAGTTCCACTACAAGATGGATTTATAAATTGTTAGGAATCAAGGTAGTATGGGATGCCTTTGGCCCACATTGCTTAGAATGGGATAACCAATATGGCACTTAAGTGGCTTGGCTCTCCTACCCCAATAGCTAGCTTTTGGAGTGTAGTTCTCCAAGGTGCTTAAGTACCTAACAGTGGTATCAAAGCTGGTTGTTGACGTTTCGAAGTAGAACCAATGGAGGGTTCTGACCGGGTGTGGTCGAGTGAAGTACTGCCGGAGTAGCTGCCTCCAAGACGTCGGTTTTTAGGGGATGGAGTATTGTTAGGAACCAAGGTAGTATGAGATGCCTTTGTCCCACATTGGTTAGAATGGAATGACCAATGTGGTACTTAAGTGGCTTGGCTCTCCCACCCCAATAGCTAATTTTTGGGATGTGGTTGTCCAGGGTGCTTAAGTACCTAACACAAACATGTTAGGAACACATAAGAAAAAAAAATAGAATATATTTCACACTGCATCACAGATACTTGAATCTGGAAAAATCATACAGTCCTCCCAGGCATTTAAACACCAACCCGTTTGTTAATTAAATCCTCGATGGAATTTTGGTTTCACAAACCAACCACAAAAGCCTGGATGATTTACATAAGAATATTTTGATAATTAGAAACTGTAAAAAGCCAGAGTGTAGAATTGACTCTAATACACCATATTGGTTGGTGAACTTAAAGTCAATCTTCCTACCAATCACCAAAGGTTCTCATGGTCTCTCCACTAATCCATACGAGGGTTTCTCTCGTCATTCGTTTTTCCACGTCTTTTATTTCCCTTTTCTCAAGGAGCCTTAGTTATTTCTTCTCTTTAGAAGGTTAAAATCTCTAAGAAAGTAAAGTTCTTTGTCTGGGTTTTACACAGCAGAGTGAACACCCACGATCATATCCAGCAGTATTCTATCTTGGTATTGTATATGCAATGGTGTGTCCTTTATAGATGGTGGAAGGAGGATCTTGATCATCTTTTGTGGGATTTCCGGTTTGGTTATTCCCTTTGGAGCCCATTCTTTAGCCTGATTAGGGTTATTGTGGTGCATAATAGGAATTGTTGCTCTACCATTGAAGACATCCCAATGACCTCTCCCTTTCGAGATAAGGTAAAATCCTTGTGGCACGCCTCTTCTTTTGCTATATTGTGAAGAGAGTGGCTCGAGGAATAATAGATTTTCTAAAGGGGTGGAGAGGCCTCTGAAAGAGTTTTGAGAGGTTGTGAGAACTAATGTGCCTTTATCGGTGTTGATTAATTGAACTCTTTGTGGACTCAGCATGATCCTATTCGTTTGAATTGAAATCCTTTCCAATGGTAGTTAAGGACTCCTTTTGTGGCCTTTTTTTTGTGTATGCTCTTACACATTTTTTTATTTATCTCAATAAAATCTCGGTTTCTTACCAAGAGAACAACTAATATAAAGATTTCAAACCTTTCAACACAGAGGCCACTAATGAAACCAGCTAGATACAATTTACTTCCAAAGAGCGGAACATTTGCTACCAAGGGGGAACGGAATTTAAATCATTCTATCTATGGAGCATTTGATTGGAAAGAAATAGCATGATTTTCAATAGCAAGGCAAAAGCACGGTACGAGGAAGTGTTTGAATTACCTAAATTTCATGTTTCATTTTAGAGTTTTAAAAAGGAAGTTTAGAAACAATTAACCGTTCACAATAAATCCAAATTTGGGTGGAAAGTAAAGTTAAGGAGGGGTCTGTATTTCATTGTCCTTCGGAGTTACTTTGTCTTTTTTACTAATTGTTATAATTCTATAATTAGAGTTTTCCATTCTTGTAAATATTTTGTGATATTTTCCTTTTTTATGCTTTGTACTCTTGTGTATATTCATATCTTTAGTGAATGAATAAAGCATTCTGATTCTTTCTCAAACCTAAGAGTTATACATGGTATCAGAGCTTTCTAAATAAACTTAGGATTTTTGTGAACCTTAAGGTTTGAGAATTTAGAACCTATTTGTGATACGTTTAGGGTTTTGTGGAGGTGAGTTTACACTTTTGCTCACAGTCACCGTCTTCGGTTCGTTCGCCGTCGTTAGTCACCGCTGTCGCAGTCATCAGCCACCGCCAGGGGAAAAAAAAAGGTTGTTTTTTTCGACACCGCCCATTCCAACGAGAAGCCCAACCACCGATCTACAAAACCCCAAAGTCCGGTTTCCATCTGAACAGCGCGTGAGGTTCACGCGCCGATTGTTCCAGTTCGCCGTCCATCCACGCGCTGGCGCGTGTAGGCACGTGCGCTGCCGTTTTTTGTCCGTTTTCAGTGGGTTTCCTCAGTGTTGTTGGCTCTTCTTGGTGGTGTGTTTGTTTGAGATATATAGATATACTCATTGCTTGTGAAGACATCTTTTTGGTAAATTAAGGTTTGATTCTTTGCTGTCTGGTGTCTACTTTTTGAGGTAATGGCTGATAAGAAACCAGTAATGTATGAGATTGTTCCTATGGTGTCAAAAGTAACTGAACATAAGTTGAATGGATCCAACTACTATTCATGGAGATCAAATCCAGGTGTTGTTTGCTATTATTGTCATAAACCTGGCCATACGAAACGTGAATGCAGAAGATTGCTAAATAAGGGTTAGAGGATGCCATCACCCTCTGCACATGTCGCCTCTACTCCTGATAATCTTGACAAGTCAATTACGATTTCTGCAGGGGAGTTTGCTAAATTTCAGCAGTATCAAGAGTCATTGAGGGCATCATCTTCTACTCCCATTACGACCATCACAGAGACAGGTAACATTTCTAAATACCTTCTTTCCTCTACGTCAAAATGGGTCATTGACTCTGGCGCTATAGACCATATGTCAGGTAACCCCAGTTCATTCTCTACACTTTGTACATCTATCTCTTCACCTAATGTCACTATAGTTAATGGAACCTCCACTCTTGTTTTAGGATCAGGAACCGTCCATCTCACTGAATCAATTTCTTTGTCATCAGTTTTAAATTTACCAAATTTCTCGTTTAATTTGATTTCGGTCAGTAAACTCACTCGTGATCTTCATTGTTGTGTCTCCTTTTTTTCCTGGTTATTGCTTATTTCACGATCTTACGACGAAACAGACTATTGGTAAAGGGCGGGAAGTTGGGGGTCTTTACATCTTTGAATCACAAACACCTACGGCCATCACATGCTCTAGCGTGTCATCTCCATTTGAAGGGCATTGTCATTTGGGTCATCCGTCTATCTCTGTGTTGAAGAGTCTTCGTCCACAACTTCAACATTTATCTTCTTTCGATTGTGAGTCATGTCAGTTTGCTAAATTTCATCGTTCGAGTTCGTATCCTCGAGTCAATAAACGAACTAGTGCTCTTTTTGAATTAGTCCATTCTGATGTTTGGGATCTCTGTCTTGTTGAGTCCAAAGGAGGGTTTAGGTATTTTGTTACATTTTTCGATGACTATTCTTGTGTTACGTGGTTATATTTAATGAAAAGTCATTTTGAGTTACTTTCTCATTTTCGTAACTTCCATGCTGAAATTCAAACTCAGTTTAGTGGTATTCTTAAAATCCTACAGAGTGATAATGCTAAGGAATATTTATCTCATACACTCAAGTCTTATTTAAATGCCCATGACATTCTTCATCAATCTTCTTGTGTTGATACTCCATCTCAAATGGGGTTGCAGAACGAAAGAATCGTCATCTCCTTAAGACAGGCAGAGCTTTGATGTTTCAGATGCATGTTCCGAAATCCTTTTGGGTTGATGCTGTTTCCACAGCTTGTTTCTTAATAAATCGCATGCCCTTTTCATTCTTAAGGGTGAGATACCTTTTTGTACTTTATGCCCCAAGCAACAGAAACATTTGTTTCCCATTCAACCTAGAATATTTGGTTGTACCTGCTTTGTTCAGGATGTTCGGCCTCAGCATACTAAGCTGGATCCAAAGTCCTTAAAATGTATTTTCTTTGGTTATTCTTGTATCTAAAAGGGGTATCAGTGTTATTGTCCTAGTCTAAATAAATATTTAGTCTCTTCTGATATCACGTTTTTTGAACATACCCCATTTTTTTCATCACCGTCTTTCTCTTCGAATAAGAATCAGGGGGAGCATAAGGAATTAGAGGATGATTTCCTTGTCTACATGGTATCAGGAATACACAGTTATTACTCCTTCCGATCCTCTTCCTGATTCATCTCTACCTATGGCGACCTCTACTCTTCCTCCCATCGTTAAGGTCTATACTCGACGACAACCTCCTCCAGTTCCATGCCCTGTATCAGAGTCTTCTTCGTCATTGGATCCAGAAACGGGTGATGATCTTCCTATTGCTCTTTGTAAGGTAAACGTACTTGTGCTTATCCTATTTCCTCTTTTGTTTCATATAACCATTTGTCACCTTCCACATGTTCATTCATTGCATCCTTAGAGTCTATATCCATCCCGAAAACTGTTCATGAGGCTTTGTCTCATCTTGGTTGGTGTGCCGCAATGGTGGAGGAGATGACTGCCTTAGATGATAATTGTACTTGGGATTTAGTTTCTCTCCCTGTAGGAAAGAAGGCTATCGGTTGCAAATGGGTGTTTGCAGTTAAAGTCAATCCTAATGATTCTGTTGCTCGATTAAAAGCGCGCCTCATAGCGAAAGGCTACGCATAAACTTATGGCGTTGACTATACTGATACTTTTTCTCCTGTAGCCAAAATGGCATTTGTGAGGTTGTTTATTTCATTAGCTTCAATCAATAATTGGCCTTTACATCAGATTGATATTAAAAATGCATTTCTTCGTGGTGATCTTCAAGAAGAGGTGTATATGGAGCAACCACCAGGGTTTGTTGCTCAGGGGGAGAATGGAATGGTGTGTTGCCTTCGTAAATCCTTGTATGGATTAAAGCAGAGCCCACGAGCTTGGTTTGGTAAATTTAGTCAGGTGATTGAAAGCTTTGGAATGCGGAAGAGTAGGTCAGATCATTCAGTCTTTTTTAAGAGATCTGAGGGTGGTGTCATCTTGTTAATCGTATATGTGGATGATATTGTGATTACTGGTGATGATGCTTTAGGTATCCAGTCTCTAAAGATCTTTCTTCATAGTCAATTCCATACAAAAGATTTGGGCATGTTGAAATACTTCTTAGGAATTAAGGTAATAAGAAGCAAGAAAGGAATTCTATTATCACAGAGAAAATATGTACTTGACTTGTTGACTGAAACAGGAAAGCTAAGGGCTAAGCCATGTAGTACCCCAATGATGCCCAACCTACAGCTCACAAAAGATGGAGAATTGCTAAAAGATCCTGAAAGATATAGGAGGTTAGTGAGAAAACTTAATTACCTTACAGTGACTCGATCCGACATAGCCTATTCAGTAAGTATTGTGAGTCAATACATGTCATGCCCTACAGTTGATCATTGGGCTACATTGGAACAGATTCTTTGTTATTTGAAGGCTGCTCCCGGGCGTGGTTTATTATATAAGGATTATGGTCATACTAATATTGAATGTTTTTCAGACGCCGATTGACAGGATCTAAAGAAGACAGAAGATCAACCTCAGGGTATTGTGTTTCTGTTGGTGGTAATTTGATTTCTTGGAAGAGTAAGAAGCAAAATGTGGTGTCACTTCAAGTGCAGAATCAGAATATAGAGCAATGGCACAATCTGTGTGTGAATTGATTTGGATATATGAACTTCTTGTTGAGTTGGGATTTGAAATCACCACATCGACAAAGTTGTGGTGTGATAATCAAGCAACACTTCATATTGCTTCTAATCCAGTTTTTCATGAAAAGACTAAACATATTGAAGTGGATTGTCATTTTGTACGTGAGAAAATTCAATAAGGATTGGTAGCTACAGGACATGTGAAGACTAGAGAACAATTAGGAGATATCTTCACGAAAGCATTGGATGGAAGACGTATAGATTATCTATGTAACAAGTTGGGCATGATTAACATATATGCTCCAACTTGAGGGGGAGTGTTATAATTCTATAATTAGGGTTTTCCATTCTTATAAATATTTTGTGATATTTTCCTTTTCTATGCTTTGTACTCTTGTATATATTCATATCTTTGGTGAATGAATAAAGCCTTTTGATTCTTTCTCAAACCTAAGAGTTTTACAAAATCTATAGCAATTGTCAATTGTAATTTGATGTAGATAGCAAGCCAATTTATAGCCCAAAGGGTAAGCCATGATGCTAGAAACCAATTGTTATTGCCATAAAGAGAACAAGGCATCTGCAAAAGTAAAATGGCGCTACTTTACCATTATGAACATAGAACAAATTGTTGATTCCTTATCTCATTTTCAAATCAAAATTTGATTTTTCATCAAGCAAGTTGCAATTTTGAAGAAATAAGATTCTTAAATTCATTTCTGGAAAAAAAAATAATGAAAAGTTGTTATTAGTTAAGTTGTAGATTGAAACCCATAATCTACTGTCCAAGATCTAAACATCCTCGAGCCTCTTTTCAATTAAACATTATAGATTCAGATGATAATTCCCAAAGTGGATCAGTGATCGTAGAAAGATTAGAAAATTTTGAGCTATGAAAAATAAAGAAGACATAATAATAGACACTCAAATGAACTATACAATTACCCAAGCTTCGTGACAGAAACCACTCAGGTGATCTAACGTGATTCCAACGTAAACTCTAAAATCAAATTGAAAATTTTCTAGAGCCAACTGTGCTTACCTTCTCATTCAAATCACCAAGTGGAGGTCCATGAACTTTCCCTCCCGTGTATGGTGCACCCATAGGAAACCTTTCAACCAACTGATGGGCCATTAGATCATCAAGACCATGCTTTTCATAGCTCATGAATGCACCTAAGGCTCCTAAGAACCCCTCATGACGCAAGAACATTGCCTGTGCTTCTCCTTTCGACCTAAACAAAATATATAGTTCAATACTCTGTATTGAGAAAGTAAGAAGGAAAAAATAAAGAAATTAATGTAAAATGACGATGACAAAGAAAATTTGTTAATGCAGATTACCAGAAGTGAACTGCGAAGGAAATTGTATCCATGGTATATGCATGTCCCCTGATAAAGAATCCTCCAAAAAATATTCTCTTAAGTCCAAACCGTAGAGCATTCAAGTACGAAATCTACCAGTAAAAATTCAAAATTAGATCTCATGAACAAAAAATGCTATTTATACCGCTTATCTAACAAGTCATTCCAATTGATGATGTCAAATAGCTAATTAGAAAAAATGTAACCTCCAACAAGCATTTGAATCTATTCAGTTCTGTCACCTCTTCTAACACCTCCCAATTGAGAATGGAGAATTAGGATTGGGAAACTTAAACCAAGGGAAATAAGGAGTCCATCCAGACAGTAATAAGAGGCATACAGCTTTCGTCCATTTCTAAATTATTAGCTCACTTAACTTCAGTTTATTTATGTATAATTGCCGTAGGCACAAATGAACAGCAAAACTTGCAACTTTATACATTTGCATCAGAAGTTAATTCTTCAGATGTAATATAACCATTCCTTACATTTTAGTTAACTAGTGAAACATCTCTAGTTCTCCATCACAAACCTTAATGATGCAGACGCTTGTGTTCAATTCTAGCCTTCAAGCTACATTCTTCAAATAATTCTTGGTCTTCTTAGCCTCTATTCATGTTTCCTAATCTCCACTTCATGTCTCTAAAATGAAAAATAAACTTATTGAAGCCTACCCTCTCCATTATACTCAAAAGAAAGACCGTTCTAGTGTCCCTGAAAATTCAGAGATTAATTCAGATATTTTGAAAGAAGCTTTGTGTTTGGCTCCTCACTTCCTTCACCAAAGTTATGGCAGCCTCCTTCCCAACCTTCCAACTCTTTCTCACATTCAGTGATCACTCCTCCAAGATCAAATGTCATTTTAACCAAAAGTATCATTAGCTCTCCTACTAGTAAGGATCCTTTCTCCTCTCCAATTGTTCACGATATTGAATCTGATGGAGTATCTAATGTTAGTATGAGGAATGAAAACTCCGAAGTACATGTAGATGATATAGAGACCGGTAAATTTTCTGTAGAAGACTCTTTAAGAGTGAGGGTTTAATATTTGATGATTTGGTTGATTTTGTTCAGTTAACTTTTACGTGATGACTCAATACATTGCTAAGAATGATTGCCTTAGCAAATACTTATATATTAAGATAATTCATCTGTACCGAGTTGGACTCCCAGTAAATTTTGATTAGATCCTGAGGAATCTGAAGTACTTTTTCCATTGCAGCACTGACCTGTCCAATGTTATACGAGATCATTCGCAAGAGAGACAATGAGATATCTTCTGGTCTGTAGTCTTCAAGCTCCTTGTTTACTGAAATGGTCTTACCAAAACTAGATGCAATTGTTGACGCAGAGAGACCAATCTGGATCAGTAAAAGAGAATAATAAAGAAGAGATTTTTAGAAATTGATAACATGAAGAACAATCATTCAACGATTATTCACATATTATGGCAGAGAATGCAGGAAAAAAAATAATAATATCAAACAAACAAAAGAACAACATTCTGCACATTTTAACGAGAACATGTTGGAGCAATGACACAAACTTGAAAAGAAACACAGAAACACAGAGAAATTGAATTCACATTTAACACACCTTAGAGTAATCCATGCCACCATATATGTCCCCAACAAGCATGTCAATTGTGCTATTATCTCCCTTTTGACTAAGCTCTAACAACTCATCAAAACTGGAGCAGGGTAAATAAATGTCAAAAATCTTCCCAAATTTTGTAGAGAGATGGCATGCACAATATACAACAGCATAGTTACCTATTACATTTCGTCAACAGTCTTCCTAAGCCCCAGTAAGTGCCCCCTCCAACATTTGTCCCACTAACTCTCTGAAATTTCCCATCACCATCAACCTTAAAAATGTGCAAAGCATATATTATAGTTTAGCATACTTTAGTCATCCTTAAGATTAAGAGCAAGAAAATTGAATAAGGTAAAGTGAAACTAGAGATTAAAAGAAAGCATTACCTTGATCATGCTGACACCAGATCCAATGTTAACAAGCAGATAAGGAAACATTTCGTTATGGTCAAGTTGCACGAACTCTTTTTTACCCTCCATATGAGTGAAAGCTTCATGACGTATTGCCTACTAAAACATTGTTATCAGCTAGAAGTATCTAGGCATTCAAGTGTGACTGCTATTTCAGAAGTGAACTACATATTTAAGATTTTAAAATAATCAATAAACAAGCTCAAGGATCAAGCCCTCGAGCCCTCGAGCCTTCTGAATAATTAACATGCCATCATCGTAGAAGTTGCAAAAGAAATATACATGATAATAATACAACATGTAGCTTGGTCCATTTTTAAAGTTCTGACTCTTTAAATAAATAGGCATGATGTAAAAAAAGCAAAAACGTGAAATTCAAAACTTTCAGGTAATCGAAAACACGGGTAGTAAGCAAAAGAACTGATAAACATACTAACTGTGAGATTTGAAAATGAAAGCATAATTAACCTTTTTTTTTACTTTAGTGAAAAATAAATAAATCTACAAAAACACAGACTTTTTTTTTTTTTTTTTTAATTTATACCAGCAAAAAGAACAAAGTATTTGAAATCCACCTTTAGCAGAAAATTTGCTCCAGCCACAAGACAATCCATTTCATCTTCTTTATCAATACTAACTCCAAGTCTTTCTTTAAAAAGATCTGCAAACTTGTATGCCCCTCCACCTGTAGCCTTCTTGCAGCAATTGTTACAGGGTAAGAAGCATAATTCAGCCCATGCACAAAAAAAGGAAGCAAAAGAGTAGACCCACTGGGGCCGGGGTGAATCAACCCAATGGGAAAAAAGTTCTCCATTTGACAGTTAAAGCTAGCTGATACATGCAAAGGAGGTCCTAAGAAAGAACGTAAATAGCTGAAAGTAAATGATATTACTGTAGAATAATAGTTCTACGTCAACTCCTTCACAGAAAATTAGAACACGAATATGAAATATAAATCAAGTCCTGTATCATAATACTTTTCATTCTGCAGCTACTAATATCTTTTGGGATCGTTTCTCACAGATACACAGATCTGATATGTGCTATCATACCGAAAGAATATACCTTAATGATGGCATTTTCATTTGCTGGGCCATCTGAATGCCAATGAGGTAAATCTTTGCAAGCTGAAAATGTTTAGGCATGGCAAGAGAAAAAGAAACTCAGATCATCTAAAAACTATGAATTAACTAAAAGTGTAATGACAACATACATACCACCACGATGTAGCTGCTTGGAGTGGATGAAGTCTAAACACTCGTTAATCTTGCTTGTCTCGAACTTCACAAAATGAAGCCTCCCACCAAGAACTGGATAACTTCTTCTATTACCATTTGATAACCCCAGCCTCTGCTTCATGCTTTTCTTTCTCTTATCATCAACCGATTGATCTTCATGTCTTGAAAAGTACACCAATTTGATGAGAGATCCTGCAGATTATGAATCGATGTTATCATCAACCCCCTAAAGAAACCAAAACTGTTGAAAAACTATGTCCAATATTAACAATAAATTTCTATCTTTCAACACCTTATCTTATTCACTTACAATTGATAAGTACAAGAATGGACTCAATGATGATTAGTCAAGAAAAAAGTTACGCCAAAAGTAATATATGTCAAGAGTTGAGAATTAACTAACAGTGGAGGGAAATGAGCGGTGAACAAAAAGGAATGACCTTTTTCGTTTAAAAGCAAAACGAGTATTTTCCCCATGATTTGATCGTGAGTTGGCTCTTACTATATTATAACTTTCAATCCTAATACTAGTTGGAATCAGATTTTCTATATATCATACTATTTTATACCAGTTGAAATTAACTAACAGATTTGCTCAGTAATTATTTTCAATAAAGAAATGTGAATGGGTTTGTTCATCCCTCAATATTTTAATTCTTTACCAGTCATTAGTTAAGTATATCTCTACATATACAGAATGTTCGGATTTGGATTCTAACATGGAGAATAATACCAAAGAAAGTGTTTGCTTGTGGAAACAATAAAATATCTTTCACAAGGACTACGTAAAAGACTTTCAATCACTTACAAAAAGGAAAAAGGAGAAGAATATACGATATGCTTTACCCAAAAAACCAAAGAAATATGTCCATCTAAAATCATCTTGATCATAATTCATAGTGACACATTATTACGTGTCTCATTAAAATATGAGCACGCAAAGCTAATTTTATTTTCAAATTCACCTTTTTTTCACACCCTTCAGAAAAATCCCTCACAATAAACTCATCATAAGAATCAACCAAAAGTTAAGAACCAAAAAGAGGGAAAGAATAAACAAATAGACAGAATGAACCAATAGACATGGAATATACCGCCGATGTCGAGAGCCAGGTGAGATATATCATCAGATTGGTTAGGCAACAGAATTGTGGGGTCTCTCTCCTCAAAATTTCCCTGAATTTCTGCTTTACTGAGGTCTAGTTGTGGACGAGAACCTGACCTGTGAATGGAATTGCCGGTAACCGGAGCCATGTCCCTTTCACCACCACTCAAGCCACCCTCTTTGTCAACATGCTGGCTTTTATCCTCAGCTTGCTGATTCGATCCCTTTAAACCACGAATTTCAAGATGTAGGTTATCCCCAGGACCAGCCATTAATACCAAACCTTCACCACCCAGCTGCCTAACCCACAACTCCTCGACTTTACTTGACCAACCACTCGTCGTACACCTACAAACCCAACTATAATTTATAGATACTTGTCATTTAGAAGAAGAAACGCCATCCAACTATGACGATTCCATTATCTTCGTTTTAAAACATAAATTCAAATCCTGGAAAGAGGAATTCTTGCTTCTAAGGCCCACCTTTGAAGAGTAACTTGCCTTTTACTCTCTGACGCATACAAAAACAAACTCTATAACAACTCTTGAATTTATTTGACTTGAAAAATGAGACCGGTAAACAATCAGAAGTAAACAGAAGTAGTATGAATTCGAATTTGCCAACCAAGTAATGAATTCCGAAGAAGTAGAATTCGGATTCTGATCAACCGACGGCCGACCGGTGATTTGCAGTGAATGGTTGAAGAAATTAAATCAATCGCCTGTCACAGGTGAAATAGAAATGGAAATATTGGTGAAGGTAAATGGTTGGCTCGACGATCAGCAGTGAACAGTACCGGAGATCCGACGACCGTCGAGCAGCTTGATTAGTTCCACACAAATCGCGCCACGAGAAGTCGTGGTACCTTCAAACTCATGGTCACCGTTTTGGCTCGCACCTAGAGGCACGTAATAGATGCACAGACTTTCTTTTTTTTTTTTTTTTCCTTTTTTCTCTCAAATAATTTTTTTTTTTAAAATCTGTTTTAATTTTTAAAAATAAAATTAAGGATAATTATTTTAAATTACAACCTTACCTAAAATATTTTTAAATATAAAAAAATATTGTCATTTTGTTATATTTATAAATAAATTTGGTTCATTTTGTATGTTTGAAAATTTAAAAATAGCTCTAAAGTTAATTATCTATACAATTTTGTTAGTTCAAATTTAATGTAAGAATTTAAATATATGCTTTTGACGAATAAGAAAATATCAAAATGAGCATAACCCAACTATATAAAAGTGCAATAGTGACTACGAGATATATGGTTCAAATTCTTCTACCTCGAATTGTACTAAAAAATGATTTTTTTTTTTTAATAATACGTGAGATAAAGAATCAAACTCCAAACTTTAAAATCAATAATACAAGTTTATGTTATATTCAAACTGGGGTTTAAATATTTGAATCCATCGTATTTGTATATTTGTCACTTTTCATAAAATGATTAGAAAATGATTATTTTATGTTATATAATACTACGAACTTAAGTTACATGATAGAAGCTGAATTAAGAGTCTAAAGAATAGTGTCTTTTTTTGGGGGGAAGAAATTTAATAGTTTTTTCTTTTCTTATTGTAATGTAACCGTTATACATTTTTTTTTTCTTTTAAGAAATATTGTTATCTTTAATTTGAATCCTCGAGTATTTTTGTTTGAATTTTTTGTGTTTTTTTCCTACAGAAGTAAAGACAGGAAATATGAAAAAGGCATTAAATAACCATAAATATAGTTGGTTTGACTTTTGATCTAAATAAGTAATAAGAGTTGCGGAATTTTCTTTACTGAAAATTTTGTTCGAGTTGACCAACTCTATACTAGCAGTTTAAAAAGCATTTTTCAAATAAATTCGTGCCATATCAATTTAGATCATAAATTTTTAATTTAAGCAATTTTAACCCTTTACAAATGAAACTTTAATTTTAGACTTAAACTTACAATTTTAACATTAAATTTTAAAAGCCCATGTAGTATTGACGATGCAATGAGTATTTAATAAATTATAGTCGATACAAAATTTATACTATATTTAGAAAAAAACATTAGAGCCAATTTTTAGTTCAAATTTGCAGATACTTATTGTAATAACGAGTTCGTTAAGAATCTATCATTATTATTTTTCATTAAATTAATAGGTAATTTACTAAAATTGAACTGAGAATTAAATTGCAACGCTTTTGTAAACTTAAGAGATATTAATGAAATTGAAAGATGTCAGCTCAAATTGATATAATATAACAAGTTTAAGGTCAAAGTAGTTGTTTTCACTTGCATCAAATGGGTAGATGTCCAATTTTTTCATAAAGATAGGGCCCCGCTCCGAGGGATTCCCTGATTAGGCGGGGAATGGGGAAAAGAGTCGGAGAAAAAAAATTCTCCATCCGGGGACGGGGAACTCCGCCCCCGCCCCGTTCCTCGTTCTTCGTCCCCATCCCAATTAGCTTTTACATATTTATTTAGTATAGTTATCTAGTGTTATGTTATTATTATTATTATATAAATATTACATTTAAATTTCAAATTTGATTATTTATTATGAAATATAATGAATATGTTTAAATTGAATATTTAAATTTAGATTATATATATGAATAATTTGATTTTTATTTATTTATTTATACTAAAAAATTAATGAGTTTTTTTGGGCCAAAATTCAAGCCATTTATCTTTAAATTCAAATGGTCATATAAAACTAACCATAATAACCAATTTAGTGATAAAATTGATAATTTAATAACAATTTCCTCATATTAGTGATTTAAATTAAGTGATTTTTTACCAAAAGAAAAAAGTAACAAGAAAAAATTCCTCGCAGGGAATCTCCGTCCCGATCCCCGTAGAAAATTTCTTGGGAACCGAAAATGAAATGGGGAGTGGGAATGGGGAATCTCTGGCCTTGCTCCGCCTTGTGGACATCTCTAGATAGAACATGTTTTAACTAAGAAAATTTCACTACAATAATACGTATTAACCCATTCATAATTTGACATCAATAATGTATACATTTATTGTTAATGCATTTTGTAAAGTCTGCATTGTTATCCCATGAGAAGAATTGTAAACTCTACATTTCTCTGTATCAACTTTACACATACCAAAAAGGAAAGGAGATGGAAGGATAAAAACAACCCCATTATTGCTTACCAAACCAACCATCCCCAACCGAGATAGACCTCGATTGAGGCTAAATAAAGAAACAATGTGCCTTAAGTATAATAATGACTTCAAGCTTCTTATTTGTAATGGTGTAGTTATCACTCCATCGTTCCTTTCACAAAAGGAGAAGAATATATATTATTATAGAAAATAAATACTAAATTATCTTTCGTTAACAATCCAAGACGACTATCTTTGAAACATCTTCTAGATTTTCGGGTGAAATTTGTAACATAAATCAAAGTGATGATAACTTATGCCAATCTACATTTTTGTTTTGAACTATTGGGTAGCTTACATGGTACCTAGTTCAACTTCAAATTAGGTTGATTTCACTAGAAAATTTCCCCTCAATATAAATTTTGATACCCCTATCTTCAAGTTCAATACATAGATTAGTAAATAAATAAATGACATAGATTTGTTTGAGTCTACTGCATTCAACACCATGTTTATCAATTCATAATCACATTTATGTAATCGTAAAGTAAATACATTGATAGAGCAATTATAGCATGCCTCAATCGCAAACGTAATTAATTTACTTTTACAAACATAATTTGACTACGATTGAAATTGTTTACTTCATATGGTCTAGCTCACCGTTACCGTTATCATTCATAATTCTCCTACTATACCAACATTATTTGAAACAATAATGGCTATAGTATTTTCTATTGAACCTCGCATCATTTTCAAATGCAATTAGACGATCACTCTCAACTATTCAAATTAAATTGCATTTGTTTATTATAGATTTGACGGTGAGTTCCACAATTTATTAAAATAACAAATAAACAACAAATGTAATCAAATGGATACTTCCCGCATCCCCATCCTGCCATCTTGCTCCAAAGTCCAAACTAAGGTCATGAGGTGTATTGTTACTTATTTTTTAACATCAAAGGATCCATAAGTCAGAAAATGGTAAGAGACGGAGAATGCACTTCAATATCATCAACCCATTTTATTTTCAAAATGTAAATATGAACATATATTATCAAAGCATACATTGATGCTCTGTTATCAATGCAAGTTCAAAAACTAGATCAAGTGGGTAAATGACTAAACACTTGGCAGTCAGCTCACAACTACTAATTGCCAATGAGTCATGATCATGTTCAGTCCCTACAAGCACGTAACACCTAACCTGTTAATACGGATAGGTATTTGAAATGACTTCTTGAGTGCTTAAGATGAAGTTCGTAAAAACAGATATAATACTTGCCAAATCAAAGGACACATTAATTCAGTCCCCTTCTACAGATTTTTCTGTTTTAAAAAACTATAACAGTCAGCTTTATGAAGATGAAAATGAAAACAGTCAGCTGAATGGCTACGTACATACAGCCATTGAAATAGGACAGGCAGTATCATTCTACTTTCCAAACGTGGGCTTGCAGAACCAAAAATCCAACGGTCTGAAACTTCCTTCCAGATCCCAGGGAAAAGGGAAAACAAAAAAACACAATTTGAAGTAAAACATGGTGATAGTTATAAATTATGATTGACATCCCATATTAAGAACTGGACAGAGAGAACTCAAACCTTGGAGGGTAGATTTTAACTATAACAGTTTTTACATCATTTACAATCATTAGATGACTAAGCATTTGAAGCCTTATCCACAGGAAGAGATTCAGCACCATTAGCCAATTTTGCACGCTTAGCTTCATAATCTTTAACAGCAGCCTTGATAGCATCCTCAGCAAGCATGCTGCAGTGCAACTTAACAGGCGGTAGGGAGAGATGTTTTGCGATTTCCCTGCAGAGTTGAGTATATACCCACGTCATTTCACAAGTCAAAACCTCAAAAAGACAACAACGAACAATCATCAAAGTTGGATATTCATGAATTCAACCATAACTGAAAGGAAGATAGTAAGTTGATAGAAAAAGGGAAGAAAACCAAGTTGATATTAATAATTTAGTTTCGTGAACAGTGTTTTTCAAAGGGTCTCGGAAGCATCTAAAACTGCAAAGCTTGTTTTAGTTCTGTCATCCTTAACCTGCTGACTCGTGAAAAGAAATGAGATGCTGCAATATCGAAGTAAAAAAATATTGGAACCTTCGCTGAAAGTAAATACATGCATCATTCAGTGCATAAAGAAAGAAATGTTGTTAGATGTTAGTTGTTCGACCAACAGAAACAAATTCAAATTCAGATGGAATGTGCGCTATAGATAGACATCAAATTTTATGATCGTCAGCAGTGGACATTCACAAAAAACCCAACACATGTCACCTTTAAACCTTTTGGTCATATCCTATTAATTAAAGATGAGGTAACAAATAATGAAATGACTTTTGAGAGTGCTTTTCAGGTACTTATAAAAGAAAAAGATATAAAAACAAAAATTAAGAGGCCCACCAAAAGCTCTTTAAAAAGCTTACTGAGTATGTTCTCAATTTTCATAAACATTTTGCAGATGTAGCCAAACATCCGAATGGTTTTCATAATAGTAGACCATAGCGAAACAATCTTCATACCAACTAAAAAAAAATTGTGCTGTCCTCCATTTTCTATACAACACCATCTCCACCCCTAAAAAACCCAATGGACCAAAAACTGACAGAATTCAAAACCTAACCAAGTCCAAGTAAAGAACAATTAACGTGGTGTGATAAAAAACGAGAGAGAAACACCACAGGCTACTTTTCCAATTCCAGAGAAGGTACAAATAAAAATTAGCAAACAAATTGCCCATGACACCAAATCTTCAAAGTGATGGTACAAATTTTGTCACTAAAAATTTATTATTCCAGAATGAAAAATGGCAAAAGGAGAAGGAAGGATACAAAACAAGAGAAATAACAAACAGACAATATAACTAATAGATAAGAATCAAATGAACAAAATAAGGAAAACATGTTGAACAATAATGAGATGAAAAGGTTCAAGATGTATGAAACTTACGAATTCTTTATGGTTAAGGCTTCTTCCATTTGCTTCCCTTTCACCATTTCTGTAGCTGCAAGTTCAAAACCCACATATAAATAAAGGTCTATCAACACATATGACCTTATCAAGACCAGGACGATTCACATCCGGTCCAAAATGAAAAAGACTAGTATTTTAGAAAGCTGTCCCTGGCACACAAAGGGAGGAGCCCACCTTCGGGCCTTTTCATTGTTTTAAAAAACAGCAATCAGGCTTACTTTTTTCTTCATTAAATTTTAATATATATATATATTGCTAAAAAGGGTGTTTTTTCATATTCCCACCTCAACTATCCTTTCTCTCCCTTATGTATCTTTTTATATCTCGTGCACCACCTGAAGAAAACAAACAAACAAACATACAAGCCTCTTGTGCCTTACGCTTACTGAATAAGACATAATACCTCAAACTCATTGAGGAGGACAGACAAACCATACTGAACTCGGTAAAAGTACCAAAAGCTGGTAAAGAAACTACTACACAGTCAGGATGTGGAGAGAGACCAGCCCACTCTATCCCATATGTCGAAAACTCAAAAACTTAATTTACTCCCAAGTGAAAGCAAGAAACAAAGAGATCAAGATTTTCATTTTGCATATTCTGAACAGTAAAGAGAGAAAGAGACTGGCACTCCCGCCGGCCTTACGAAAACCACATTAGATGATCATGACAGGACTCCCAACGCCCATGAAGATTGACAAACAATGGAACTCACTATCGTGATGTTTCTCGGGAAAACTTCAATAATATCTTTGTCCCGTTCAACAGACTCAGAAGCTACAGAAATTCTGAATCCAGTCGTGGGGATACTTTCTAAATAGAGTAACTCGAATAACACACTAATCAATTTGTCCCAACGGTTCCAATGGAACCAAGATATCAAATTCGCAACAATGCCTTAAAAGAAAGGTGTGAGGTGTGTGAGGTGTAAAAGCCCACCTCTTCATCCTAGGAATCCAAGAAGACCTCAAAATTATCGGCTGTCAACACATAGTACGGTGATAAAACTTGACCTAAAAACTAATTAAAACAAATCCAGCACGACAATGCCGATTCAAAAAAATTCAAGAAATGCATTCAAATCACGTAATCCTGCATCAATAAAAATACAACGCGTTGCTAATTCTATCCCCTCATTCCAGAAATCACAATGAAACAAAACAAGAATTAAACAACCAAAATAGCGCTCAACATCTCTCAGGAACAAAAATCGAGAAAAAGAAAAGAAAAACGTACCCAACGACGAGGAAGCAATCGCAGAACCGCAACCGAAAGTCTTGAAGCAAGCATCTACAACCTTACCAGTCTTCTCGTCAACCTTGATCTGAAGCTTCATAACATCGCCACAGGCAGGCGCACCGACGAGGCCGGTGCCGACCGTCGGATCGTTCTTATCAAAGGATCCAACATTGCGAGGGTTGTTGTAGTGATCAATAACCCTCTCGTGGTAGAAACGCGGGACGATTTGAACCGCCGGAGACGGCAAATCCCTAGACGCAATCCCTAGAAGCCTCTTTGAACTGAACCTCAACATATTCACCGCTTTCTTTTCTCTCCTGGAGTTCGGGAGACACGTTCTATATTGTTTCTTCTTATCTGGCTTATTTATACTCCTTGCGAGGATGGCGGTGATCAGTTATCCCGTAAACACGTGGACGGTCGAGATTAATATGAATTTTATGCTTCTTTGGTGATATCTTCGAATCTTTACTCACGATTTAACTGGATGAGGTTTAAAACATCTTTTCTACCGGAATATCGTGGGCTTCATTAGTGTGGGCCTAGTTGCGAAATCTTTTACAAATGGGCCTATATGGGCCCAGTTCTAATATCTTTCATCGACGGGCCATAATGGGCCTAGTTGGGCCATCAACCCAAGGTCATGGCAATGGGCATGTTAATCGGACATTTTCATATTTAACCCCAATGCAACATTATGTTTCACTTTTACCCTTGTGGTTGGTGTTTTTATTATACCCCTCACTATTGTTTCTAATATTAATCTAATAGTTATTGGCATTTGCATCCCTTACTACCGAGAGTTAAAGTGTTTGTTTGTAATTTAGATTGGAAGTAAAAATAACTTAATTATTATTTAAAATAATTTTTAATATCACTATTTTATCAACATATACATAAAATTGAAATTTAGATACCAACATCAATATTGGCATTTTAATTCTAATTCAATAGTTAATGTATTTTAATATTCTTTCACTTCGTATTCCTAATTTTTCTTTTTTAGTATAATACCTATGGAGATGAAGGATCGAATTTGGAATCTTTAGGTTAGAAGATATGTCAATTACCATTGAACTAAATGTAAAATGAAAAAAAACTTATATCATTGTTGGGATATTTAGAAAGTGAATTTTGTGCGAGGGTATTTGTGAAAATAACTTCAATTTAAAATATTCCATGCAAAAGCTTTTCATGCTGAAAGGTATAAGGTATACCTTCAAAACAAAATGGAAAGATGTGAGTGCGGTTGGGTCCTACAAATTATGCATATGATTGTGTGAAAGACCAATAATCATAAAATCATTGTCCATTTGGAGATATAGTGAAGTTGCAAATTAGGTTTACATATATTTTTCTGTATATTTATCTTTTTAAAAGGCAAAACAAAAAAAAAACAAAAAAAAAAAAACTTGCTTTTCATCATGATAAGTGGAATTTTGCAAGGATCAATTTGCTGCCTTGCCTCACTAAAGTTTGCCTAGTCCAATTTACCCATCATAAAATGCTATAAAAATATCACATTAATATCCTAAATGTGATCTTATTTGTTATATAGATATTTATTAGAACATTGTCAATGTATTAAAGGAATGGATCATTTTTTTTTTTAATTGAGAAGATAATGTCTTTGGTGAGTGTATATCGATTTCTTTCTCACATGTGAAGTGTTATCACAATTATCTGACACAGTTTCTTACAAATAAGACGTTGAAAAACTATGCATTTTTTTTTTTAACTCTCCTTATCAAGAGTGATTTACTTTGTTATTGTCCTATAACATTATTTTGTAAGTTGTTTGTAACTTTCTTTCTTAAAAAAAAAAATCATCACTTCTTATCTTTTTACTTGGAGTCTAAACTTAATAGACTTTATATACATATATAAAGGAGGGTATTGGATTTCCAAATACATTAGGGAGGGAGAAAAGTACAACTCTATGTCCATAAACCAATCATATTCATACTTTGTATAGAAGATATATTATCCTAGTCTAGTTGATATAACAACACTATATTCACATCTCTAACATTTCTCTGGTTTAAATTTTCACGTAACGACACTAACTTATAATGAAGTAGGAATCACATGAATATCAAAAATAAAATAATAAAATTTTATCTACATAATTGCTAAAGTGTGAGGATATACGACATTAGGATGCAATTAGTAACGGTATATGTACATTTTAAAATTTTAAATTATTAATTAATAACTTAAAATAATATATTTTAATTACTTCCACTTTCTATTAAATCAAGGATCATTCAATTATCCTTCAAACCGTCGTTCATTTGTTCAATTCAAACTATCACAATTGAGAGGTTACTTCTACCCTAATCAACTCTTCTCCTACAAAACACACACTGCCTAGCTCTAGACAATGCTCTAGACTTTTAATATGACATGAAAATTATAAAGTATTGCCATATTATAGTCAATCTTTGTCATTGGGATTGACTTGTGAGCACTAGACAATAATGACAAATGTAATAGCGTTTGTGAATTGAAGTTTGTGAAATGCGCAACACCTAACCTACACAAAGGTAGAGCAAAAAAGTAAAGATAATGACCATGCATCTTTAACAAAAGCGCCCTTGTAAAATAAAAAGGCAATATATGTATGTCATCATTATCATCTCTCAAGCTTGGAAGTGTCATCTTTTCTACCTATTGATTTGAAACCCTTTCGCTTTTATGCATTATTAAAGACCCATCTATAACATGTTCGATATTCATAAGGTTGGCTTCAATGATTTAAATTTGATAAAGACCAATCGATATGAAAATTGCATCAAGCTCAAGACTTTGAGTTTTCATGGATTTGATTGAATAAGGTAAAAACAAATGAATAATTTTGTTGAGAATCAAATGAATTGTCATCCCAAATTAATGAAGGAATCATAACTAAAGGAACCAAGTCATCCACCTTGGTCAAAATATACACTTTTTTTTTTATACAGAGTTGAGAATGATTTTATTAAGAATCAAATTCAATTTTCATTATAATTTTTGGGTTCTTTTTTTCCTATCACCATTTTTTGGGTCAACAAAGGTACGTTAACCGATAAAGACAGAAAAATAAATAAAGAAATTCAATTTCGATAAGAATGGTGTCGTAAAGTAGTTTGATGCAATTAATATTGTAATGTGTAGCATGATTTAATTTGTGTTAAAGACTTCCACGTCTTATCCATATCAAAATTCCGAAGTTTAGATAGTTAAAAAGGTCATAAAAGGTTTATTTAAATCGAATATATTAAATCAAGTTCATATCTCATGAATCTCTTCGAATTTTCGACAAACATTTCTCAAAGCTATATATTGTTAATTCCATAGACATTTTTAGGTAGCCCAATAATTTTAATCTTCTCTATTGTTAACCTCTAATTTTGCATTATGATCACTAATCTCCTTTACATAATTATATAATTAGTACAAATTAAACTTGAGTGATAGTAGTTGATTTTTTTCCTTCTAAAAAACTATATAACAACATCATGAATCAGAAATGATGATGACCAATTCAAAACGAAAAAAAAAAAAACATGAACACTAAATCAATTTGAATGGATTAATGTCCTAAAATAATCTGAAGAAGAAATTAGTAAGATAATTAGTTATAAAAGAAATGTCAGCTATTTCATCTTTTTCTTTATTAGTTATTGCATTTTAACTTCAAGTCACATGATGTTTCAGAAAAAAAAAAAAAAAAGGATTGAACTTTAAAAAAAGCTAGATAATAAAATCTTAATTTAAAAAAAAAAAAAAAAAAGAGACAGAGAGAGAATAGAGAGTTTGGCCAAATATCAATCATTTGTCTCTCCTTTTTATTAAAGAAAATAATAAATTATTAGTCTCACATCAAATTACCTTGTATTCCATTTTATTTAAACTATTGCACCATTATTATATATTTCAATATGTTTTTTCCTTAATTTATCATTTAAAATCATGGAGAGGAAACCCAACTATCTTAAAATTTTGATCAATATAACTGATTTATTTAACATCTCCATCTTTTTTTTTTATATTTGCATAACATTAAGGTCGGTTTATATTGATCATTTTTATTTAATCTCTATAGAAAAAAATATTTAAAATAAATTTTGAAAATGTTCCAAATCTATTTTGAGCGGTTGTCAAATGCTTTAATTTTTTTGAATAACTTATTTTTAAAATTAAATACTTGAAAAGTTAAATTAAACACACCCTAAAATTTTTACATTATTCAAAACAAACTTTTGATATTATATATACAGAGAGATGGATCAATTACTACACTAATCTCAAATATGTTAGACTAGATGCCGCGACGAGTTACTGCGTTGTAGAGGAACCACTGTCCTGAAAGCAATTATAGCGCAACCTTGGTGTTAATTGCTATGTTGGTTGCTCCCTAAGGTTAACACAATCTTCAATTTCAAACGTGCACTTGCTGGAAAATTGACTAGAATCGAAAGAAAAATTACTCAAAATAGACGAGAAGAATATCAACTAAACAGAATGCATATAGATTTGTGTTTTTTAAAAATTGTCTCTCTCAGATTTGATTAACGCATTAAGAATAAGAAGAATTGAAAACGGAAAGGGTTTGGAGAAGAGAAAACATTTATAAACAAACGTTCATAAATGGGTAAAATATAACGTTTATTGACTCTTAGATCTGATGAACGCGTTAAGAAGAAGAAGAACCGAAAACGGCTAGGGTTTGGAGAAGAGAAAACGTTCATAAACGGGTAAAATATAACATTTAATTTTTTAATAAATCGGATTAAAATATTAAACAAATAAGCAATAAAAAATGTTGTTCTTTTTCACCCGAACGGATGAACGACAACAACAACACACATATGGTGAAAAACAACTTCTTTTACCAACACACTTTGAACTCACATCTAGCATGTTTTGGTATTTATACCTTGTAAGTATTGTTAAATTTTTCAATGGAAAAAAACTCTCCCACTCTCTTAACTTTTGCTATTAGCTTAAGTCCAAAAGTCAGTTCCAACCCAATATTAAGTATATGAGGGGAAAAAAATAAAGTTAGTCAAAGTTGTAATTAATCTAAAAATTATAGTGAAGAATGGTAATCTTACAAGTTATATTCAATAGCAAATCTCATTATTGTGTTTAATTATAATATGAAAACAAAAATATTGAAAAATAATTCTCATGGACCTAACCCCTTGTCCTAATTTTAAAATAAAATTAATATTATGATCTCACACGCACCGTCCAAAACTCAATCTTGCTATAAATAAACATGAGTTTGATAAGGCAATGGCTTTAGAAAGAATCTAAATTAAATTATTTTAGAAGTTTAAAAAGGCTTATTGTAAATGGGGTTCCATCCTTTGTAAACCTAACTATTGGCCTAAATTTTCTGTTACCTTTAGGGTTTCAATCAAATCAAGTATTTTGATGATAATAAATTCAGATTTTTTGTACTAACATTTTCAGTGTTTCAGTGTAGAGCTCGGAAAGACGATTCCAACGCAATTTGAATCGCTCAAATCGAAGTTCAAACGAGAAAGTTATAAGCAAAAGAAGATTGGAGAGGAAATCCAACGTGGTAGTGACATGTGGCACCTTGCTGACGTGGCATCCGATGTGGTGGCTGATGTGGCACACAAACGGTCAATATTGATGACATGGCAACTGGCGTGGCGCTCCAACCGGTCACTTTTTGCTGACGTGGTGACCGTGGACGAATGAGATAATGACAAGTGGCGGTCACCCAGCTTCACACGCGGACGTGCGTGAGCGCCACACGTGCCTGCGGTTTCTTCATGCACGTGACGCTCAATCTCCTCCCCTGTGCGCGTGGTGCCCATGTCATCCGGCTATTTTTTTTTCATTTTTATTTTCTTATTTTCCTTTAATTTTCTGATCCAATTTTCTCCAAATTCTCACCAAATTTCAGCCTTTTCAAATTTGATTTCCTTCCTAAATTTTCATCCTTCAAATCCTTTTTATTCTCCAAATCTCAATAATTCCAATCTTTCAAAATTCATTTTCAAATCCTTTCCTTTTCTATTTTTATTCAATCTCCACCCTTCATTTACAATCATATCCAATGGCCAAAATTTATCCCCCTCGCCTATAAATTCGACTTGATTTTACGCTTCATATACACACCAAAATCTATCAAGTCTTAAGCTCTCAATTCTCTATTGTGAGGTTTTTTTTTAGTGCTCAACTTGTGTATTTAGCCTTCAAGAGGTAATATTGTGAGATTTTCTTTTAATTTTTGGGAATTCTATTAAGGTGTGGGTACACTTTGGGTTGTGAGAAAAAGAAATTGGGTTGATCCTGAACAAGTAAAAAGGATCTTGGGTTTCTCTTTAGTCCAGGAAAAAGAGGGTCGTGTATCGGTTTGATTCTCACCTGCAAGAGGATCACTTAGTGAAATACCAAGAAGGAGTCTTGGAGAGTGGAGTAGGCAATTTGCCGAACCACTATAATTTCCGGTGTTTTCTCTTCCTCTCTCTTTTATTTCTTGTTTTCAATTTTTTGCTTATTGTCTTAGTTGTTTTTTTTAATCTTTCCTAATTGCATGATTTAATTTCTAGTGTGTTATTTAAATTTATCCTTGATTAAATTGTCTTTAAATTTGAAGTTATCATAGCTTGCATGATTTAAGTTTTGTCTTGCATAAATTTTCTTTAATCAAATTAGTGGGTTAACTTTATTGAGCATTGTTTGAAGATAAAATTATTTTTTAAAAATTGGTAGTCAACCTTATTCACTCCCTCTAGTATTGTCTTTAGATCCTACACTTTCCCTCACTAATAACTTACTTTCCTCTCCATACTTTGGCATATAATATGATATAATTGAAGAGCTAGCTTTTGTCCAATTATCACACACCATTGCTTGTTCACAAGCATTTGTCCAAAACTTTTAATCAGAACTAAGGTTTAAAATATTGATGTCGATATATAGAAATGTGGAGGTCTTAATTGTATAGAAATGTTGATAGAAATATCGATAAAATGTTGATAGTGATGGATATTTTTGAAGTATAAAATCAAAAAATAAATTTAAATTATTAGATTAACATTTTATGATTTTTAAACAAGTTAACGTGTTTGTTATTTGTATTATATTTGTATTTGTGATATTTTGTTACTTATTGTTTATGTTTTGTGGATTTTTCTACTATATATAATAGAAATATGGATTCACCTCTCTTGTCTATGTTGAAACCATGAAAACGTGGAAATATCGACATGTCGAGGAAATTTTAATATTATATGGGTGTAACCCATTCCAAATTTATGTCACGTCTTAGTTTTTAGATATTAATTTTAGGTAGAATTGTAATGAATAGTACTTTTAAGACTAATATAATTAAGTGTATAGCAACATTTTTAAAGAATTTTAAATATAGTAAAATTCATCATTGATAGATTTATCACTTATAGACTTCTATTAGTAATATAGACTTCGAGAGTTTGATCTGAATTTTGTTATATCTACAAATTCTTTTGCATTGTATTTCTGCCAATACTTTAGGCTTGATCATTAAATTTGAAAATTTATAGATTTTGTTAGTCATAAATTTCAATCATATATATATATAGTAGATTATTCTTTAAATTTTCAAATGGCAAAGACTTATTGGAAAAAAAAAAAAAATTGAAAGTTGAGGACCTATCAGACATGTTTAAACTTCATATGCCAATTTGATACAAATTAAAAGTTTACATATTCTATTAAATATTTTTTAAATTTCAATAAAAATTAAATAATAACAAATTTGAAAGTTTAGAAACTACATAGACATAAATTTAAAAATTTAAAGACATCTAAACTTGTAAATTAACAAAAGTAGTCCTTGGTCATAACATCGATTAACTCAATGTCAACTTAAGCATAACTCAATGCATTATGACATTAGTAACCTTTGTTAAAAGTTTTAAATAGTGTCACTGTATTTACAACGACACAGCTACTCAATATTTTTTATAAAAAAAAAAAAGGTAGAAGGAAAAAACCCCAACTATGAGCACTTTAATAGAAAGACCTTAGTAATCGAACTTTCCAGCGGTTTGTGAGTGAAAAATACTTGGTGCATTTTGGGCTCCACCCGTCCGTGCGTCACCCACTCAAGTGTCCAATCTTAGTGAGTAGTCATCCGATTAAACCCTATAACCACTTAGGTCTTTATCAAAGTCATGCTTTCTATTTACTATTTTCAACCATAAAATACTAAAGTTTTTATTTCGAAGCTTCAAATACCACATATACATTTAAACTCATAAAATTAATATTAACAATCAATCTAATAATGTGAACTAGTAAGTCAATTTTTTATTTTTTAAAAGACGTAGTAAGTCAATTATTTATTAAAATATGTCGCAAGTAAATTAATGATTTATGTACTACGTTTTGAAAAAATAATAATAATATATTATCTTCTCATTAGGTACAATTTTGACTTTGGTTACATACACATAATTAAATATGCAAATATATGCAACAAGTGAAAATTATTAATAATAGTTATAATAAAAGGATACTCATGTTTACTCTTTATATCTTCTTATCCAATAAGTTCAATCAAAACTTTATGGTCTCCACTACAAGCAAATTTAGCTTTTATTTTACTTCATTTAAAAGATATTTCATAACATCTAATTCATAAATATATAAAAAGATTAGGTTAGTGCATACATCATAATTGGTTATATGAAATTATAAATTAATGGACTGGGAATGGGCATGAGCATGGGCATGGTTGGCAAGCACCTACTCATATTTTTAATATCAAACTTGAAAATTTTTTAACACTAAAATATATCCTATGGCTAATAATTTAGGTATTTCACAATATTGTAAAGTTCTCAATTTTATTTTTAATGTATTAAAGTTTCTCACTTTTAAGTTCTTCCATTCCAAAAAAGAAAAGAAATACTTTTAACTTAAAAAGTTTGATTTTTTTTTATAAGTTTTCTATGAATATCATAAACACTGACATTTTATTAATATTTTCATCGATACATCAATATTTTAAATTTTAATTATTATATATATATAAGTCCAGTGGCGGATTTAGAATTTCATATTAGGGGACACAATTTCATATAAAACTAGAAATTTAGTCCATATAGGCTTCTAAATTTGTTTCTATTTTTCGTTCCTCAACTTTAAAATGTGTATAATAGGTCTCCAAATTTTTTAGTGTGTGTTTATAGATTCCTATAGATTGTGATTTCCTGTTCATATCCAATAGATCTTATATATTAAAAAATGTTAAATTATTTGTCATATCATATATAAATTTAATTTTGTATCCAATAGATTCTATTATACGTTTTAGAAAAATCAATGTACTATCTATTACTAAATAAATTGAAATTTTAAGGCTCACTTTTTTTGTCAATAAAATAATCAATTTTATTTTTTAATATGTTTGAATCCTATTATATATAAAATTGAAACATTTATGATTTATTAGACAAATTTTAAAGGCTAAATTTATAATTTAATATTTATATAAATATAAAATGCACTGTGGTAATATTTAATTAAGTAATATTAATTTCAACATATTTGGACTTCTTTTTATAAAATATATTCAAAAGATAATTAATATTAAAATAGAAAACCATAAGTCCTATGGTTGATATGCTTTGAATCAAAGTAATAAGTTTGGTGATAAAATATGTTTTAGAAAATAATATGTGGCCTAGAAATGTCAAAAGGGGACTTAGGTAGCCAATAGTTGAAAAGATTTTAAACTACTATTAAATAATCGTTCTCTTGAAAATAAATTATTCAATGAAACCATCATAATGTGACTGTCTCATAATAATCGTTAGATGTGAATTTAAAATTTTATTTTATTTCTAATAACTACGGCATATAAATTTGGGATACATTTGTTTCATATTATCTGTGAAAAATATTTGATTATATTTTGTAGCGATCTTATCTAATAAGTTCTCTAATTTAAATAGATTGCATTTCTGACTCAAGTTTAGATGTGATAATATAACCATCGTAATTTACATTTTACAACATTTATAAAAACCCCAAATAAAGTCTTTCGTGAACACAAAATTGGATATTTAATAACTTCTAGAAAATTAATGTTTTCTTTTCTTTTTAATTAACAAGTTTGATATTTGATAATATACACGAGTTAATCCGAACTGAACCAGGGAAATTAATGTTAAGATATCGAAATTAGTGTGCATAGTAGTTATTATTATGAATATTATAATAGTAAATAGATGTTCATTATTTAGTGTTCCAAAGTCATGTGTCACTATTCATATTGTTCATGTGTCTTGTAATTATTCATGTAAGTCCATATCTTACTTGTCACTTTACCTATAAATAGTGGTATTTGGTGGAACTTAAAATCACACATACGTCGGTGAGAATTTCACTCCCACTAATTTTCATATTATCTAATTTTATAATTTTAGTTATCTATTTTATATTATATTTTCTCTATATCCGTGTTCCGTTGTACTCCTCAAATTCACATAAGTTATACAATTTATTTTTTTTACAAATGAATTGTATTTTTATTATGAAGATCAATGACATGTTTATACTAAATATAGGTAAATTATTGTATTTTGAAGAGTCTTTCCACTTTGAAATTTATATAATAATAGTAATAATAGAAATAAAATTTTCTTCTTCTTTTCAAGCATAATAGAGTAGAAATTTGGCGTAATCTATCGATGAATAAATTATCAAGGCCCATTTATTTTTCAAAATTAAGTCCTAAATTTTTTTAAATTAAGTCCTCCTAAATCTTATTTTTATTTTAAAAATTTAGCTAATAATTCAACTCTTATATTTAAGAAAAATACAAATTGTTGTAAGAAATTGATATGAAAAAAACTTAATTTTTAAAACAAAGAATAAATAAACGAAATAGTTGTCAAACGGGATCGGAGTTCGTAATATCAACCTTAAAGTTAGAGGTTGGAACCTATAGAGGTAGATCTATGAAGGAGTGTCACACCCTCTCCCAGATTACCTTCCCAATCTTAGGAGGAGATGCGACGACAGTAGAGGCCAACCTTTTTATGACATCCACTGTCCTCCTCAATCTTAGACACTCACACCCTTGCATCCTGGTAATAGCAATGAAAATGCAATCAACTAGATATTCCTTAGCAACTTACACAACAATCTTACAAAAAACACAATTCATATTATATCTACATGTCAAAATCGTTAATATTACAAAGCCCCCTTCTCAAGTTTATCCTTATCCCTAATATGAACATATTAATTTACAAGCTTATCCACCCAACTATTTAAATTCTGGATTCCTTTATAATATTGGATCTTTGAGTAGCAGACTGACAGATCATGTAAACCCTTGAACTTGTTTTACTAGTTAATTAAGTTTAAGTCTTCTTGGTTATTAAGATGTGTATAAGGTCGGTGAAAAAAAATAGTTAAGTATGTATAGTGAATAATGTGTCTGAAATATAAGAGAAGGAAAAGTTTCTAAGCGTGACTATATGCGTTCAGGTTGTAACACGGTTGATGCGTAGAGAGTTGAAGAAGTCTATTAATGTAAGCCAGAAAAGGGCAAGAAAATATGTTAAGTATGGAACGTTGGGTTCTTAGGTGAAGTAGGAACAAGTTAACACCTAAAGATAGGAGAGACATGGAATTGGTAGACGCCATGTGACTAGAGGACCAAGGAGGGGGCGTTGTGGCTAAGTATAACAAGTGGTATGTAGGGTTTATACGACCAACTTTGTATACCATTGTTCAGGGCTAAGCCGACGAAGGATGCGGTAGACAATCATGCATTGAAGAGAGAAGTTCCGAATGCTCTCAAGGCCATGCAATCAATCTTAAGATGAGGAATTTAGCTTAATTAATGAGTAAGTGAGCCAGATGGCAGCCTTGCAAATGTCAATAAAGGGATAAGCTTGCCAGGTGGCAATTAATTAAGCAAACTCTTCAGGTAAACCCAAGTATAAATATGCTTAACCAAGAAGGAGACTGTTTTACCAAAATTTTTCTAACACCTAAATGAGGGAGTGTTGTTGCCATCTAAAGATTTTGAAAGTTGAAGAACTCTCGATCCACAAAAAGAAAATTTGAGGTATTTCCATTCGATTCTGGAGAAAATAATGCTCAAATTCTAAGGTAAGCAAAAGTTAAGATGTTTATGAGCATTTTATCTGAAAAGAGTTTAGTTAAACAAATGCTGGAATTAAAACTATGAAACCTGAAAGTTTGAATTTAGAATGGTGTTATGGGTGGATAAGCAGGCAACTACATACGAAGAACACGCAAGCAGCTGACTCAGTGATATTATGCCTTAACACGTACAACATAGCCAGTTCATAACAAAGGCGTTTGAAGTACGTCGCATGTAAGCATTCATCACATAGATTGGGAAGTGTTTCAGCGTTTACCCAAACACCTTGAGAAAAGACTCCCAATTGTCAGCCAAGTTACAAGGTAAGATGGCTAAAGATAGTAAATACGGTAAGAATGGTTTTGATGCGTCGAACTCAGTTATGATGTGATGACTATTAGTATGCAGTAAAGATAAGCTCAAAAGGGAGCTAAGTATACTGACCAAAGGACCTTTTCTTTTCAGGGCAGACACAAATAGGAGAGGCGTACAACTCCTTGGATAAGTAGCTAAATACAGAGAGTGACAAGTTTTAATACAATTTTTCTAATGTAAGTTTTATGAATGATTCCCAACGCATAGGCATTTCATATGAAGTTATTATATCATGATTTTCTCCAACACATACCTTAAGACGAATGTTGATCACATGATCCATTTTTTTAAATGATGAAGTTATTTAAGAGTTTAGCATGTGTTTTTCAGTAAGCCTATGCCATGTTTATTGCATGATTAAATTAATCAATCATATTCCATGTTTTACAAGGCACTATGCGTTGATATGAAACCATGAGGTATGATTATTTCAAATATGCATATTCTGTCTATGTTCTTAAATGTTTAAATATTTTTGCCTTGTACAAACCTGATAACGGGCAGAAATGCACGTTATCATAGTGCTAAGTTTTTAAACAATGTTGGCTTGCGTTGATAAAATATGTTAAATTGTGTCCAAAAAGCATTAAGTTTATTATATTGCGGTCGCATGCGTTCATCGCATAGGAACAGTTGATTTTTGTGTTTTTACGCAGAATATGCGTTGACGCAAGGGGGAAATTGCGATCATAGGAAATCATTGGTCGAGCACAGCATTACTGCAAGGCTTTGCGGTGATCGTGTTCGCAAATATTCGCCCGAGAAGGATTGCCGCAACTTGGTCAGCGCATCTGGGTGAAAGGCTAATTAATCGCGATAGGACAGAAAGTTGATGACAGTCGAATCCGAATTAAGTTGACAGCCGCTAACGATACAAGGACATTCAGCTTTTCGGTGACAAATATTCGGCGCATCAGTCAAGGGAATTAAAGTCGTCCCATCTGTGCAATCATGAGAGAGAAGTCGCCGTTCACCCTGGATGTTCTATAAATACCAAAGGCAACCTTCAGCAAAAGGGTTCAGTAGTTCGAAATTTCATATGTTCGGTTCGCACGTCCTTGTTCATAGTTTCATTTCGTTTTAAAGTGGACGCGAGAGAGGAGGTTGTGCTGACAGATCATTCCGGTGAGCTTGGAAGAGCAACGGAAGCTTCAAGGACAGAGAGAGGGCCGACACCTGTGGAAGCAGGAACATCTTTGGAACCAAATAAAGATTTACAATGTAAACGGTCAGCAAGGAATTGCTACCAGGCTCTCTACCTTAACTTCCATTGTTATTTTGTACTCCACTTATTTATCGAAATGGAATCTACTTCTCTATATCTGTTCACTCTCTGTTATTTACGCATGAGTAGCTAAATCAGTTGAATGGGTTGAGAGGCATTTAACTAGCACAACTAGGGAATCTTCACTTTATGCGATTATCTTGTATTATGTATGCTTCATTCGTCTATTAGAGATACTCGGGAGGGTAGTCTAAGGACATGATCTAGGATTGGGAAGGTCAAGTTAGAATCTAGGCTTGGGAGAGTCAAATTAGAACGCATAATCAAGAGATAGAAGATTAGGAATAAGCACTATTTGCTATTAACGCATCACATGCATCCTAGAGATAGGATATGAATGTATGCGGTCACCTTGCCTTTGTGCATTTTGCATCATCGCATAGGAAAAGAGTAGAGACTTAGGAATAAGCTCTATGGACACTTTTGCATTCAACACATGCGTCCTAGACTTAGGAGCATCGCATTTGCATTGGGAAATGATTTGCTGTGCATGGTTGTAGAATGATTGCATAGTCTGACGCATTCCTAAATAACACTAGCTAAAGACCTTCTCAACTCGTTCATCCGCTTACTCAGTTCATCTATCACACAAATAACTTTTCTTAAATCTGCCGCATTTGTTATTTTTCATCAACGCAATCAACAACAAACCAACAATTTATTTATTTGGTTATCGCAAAGTTTTCCTAAAAATTACCAACACAACCTGTTTTCACAAGTCTCTGAGTTCGACCCTGGACTTACCAGGAAACTCAGTGGAGTTTACACTTGGATTCCACTGAGGAAACTTGAGTGTTCAACGCAACTTCACTATCGCATATCATCCATAATCCACTTCATAAAAAACAAGTATCAAGTTTTTTGCGCCATTGCCGGGGACTTCAGCAAAATAGTGTGCTAACGGTAATTTTTTGATTTCTTTGCATACTCTTAATCTCTGACGAATTTACAACCCAAAGATTTAGAGAACGTTTAGACGGAGAAACTGCCAACAGCAACCACAGTCAGATAAAGAAGAGATGGCGGAGCAGCCTAGAAACGGAGCACCAAATTATAACAATGTCATGGCGAATCCAATCTTGCTGGCAAACAATCGCAATAGACCCATTAGGGACTATACATCACCAAACCTCTATGATTTATCTCCAGGAATCATGAGGCCTGCCCTCGATGGAAGCTGATTCGAAATGAAGCTGGTGATGCTGCAGATGATCCAGACTGTGAGACAATTCGGAGGAAGGCGTGGCGAGACCTGCACGCCCACCTCCGAAGCTTTATTGAAATCTACAATACTTTTTTGTTCCCGAACATCTTTGTCGAAAATGTTCGACTAACTTTGTTCACATTTTCTCTCTGTGATCAGGCTAGAAAATGAGCGTATTCTCTCAAACCGGGAGAGATCACTTCTTGGAAACAGGTCATGGAGAAGTTTATGAAGAAATACTTTCCACCTACTGAGAATGCCAGACGAAGGAAACTCATTACAAATTTTGAACAAGACATGGACGAATCGCTCAGCGATGCCTAGGCGAGGTTTAAAAGGTTGGTCAGGGATTGTCCACACAATGGTTTGCCAGACTGCCTTTAGATGGAAATTTTTTATCATGGTTTGAATCCCGCTTCACAGGCCGCTGCCAATGCGGCAACCGCTGGTGGTCTGCTTGATAAAACGTATGATGAGGCGAAGAATATCTTGGATCGCATCTCTAAGAACCACGAAGATAATGACGTAAGTAATGGTGCTATTGCTTCACTACAAAATTAGATGACCGCAATGATGAACTTAATCCAGGGAATTGCGATCAGCAGCCCAACAACGCAAAATGGGCAAATCAACGCAATCAGTCAAAACACCGCAAGGTGTGCGATTTGCGGTGATGGGCACGCGATGGAAGATTGCCCACAAAATCCACAGTCCATTTACTTTGTGAAAAATAATCTCTTTTCGAATACCAACAACCCCGAGTGGAGAAACCACCCCAATTTTGCATGGAAGAATCAGCAACAGAACTTCCAACCGGCGTAGAAAGAAGAGCCACCAGGATTCTTCCCACACAACAACGGTCAAACAAGCAATCAAGCTAGTAGCTCACAACCACCGCAATCCTCTTCCTTGGAAATCCTATTGAAGCAATACATAGAGAAAAATGAAACTGTGCTTCAAAGTCAGGCTACGTCCATCCACAACCTAGAGTTACAGATGGGCCAAATTGTGAGTGAGTTAAAGAGTAGACCGCAAGGGGCTCTGTCGAGTTCAACAGAACTCCCACACAACCTGGGGGGATCAGGTAAAGAGCAATGTCAGGTTGTGACATTACGAAGTGGGAAGACAGCGGAGGGAGAAAAGAAGGAGTTTAGTCTGACAGCTCCCATTGTGGCAGAACCTGAAATTGCGGTGACGTAAGAAAAAGAAAGAGAAAAATAAGCAGTAGAACTAGAGGTTGCGTCGACCTCAAAGCCAATTGAGACGGGGAGCTTTACTATACCCTGCTCCATAGGAGGACTGTACATCGGGCAAGCATTGTGTGACCTGGGAGCCAGCATAAATTTGATGCCTCTGTCGATCTTTAGGCAGCTGAATATGGGGCAACTTGTGCCTACAATGGTGACTCTCCAACTGGCCGATAGATCTCTGGTGCATCCAGAGGAAAAGGTGAAGTACGTGCTGATAACCATTGAAAAATTTATCCTACCAGCCGACTTCATCATTTTGGACTACGAGGCCGACAAAGATGTGCCCATCATTCTGGGTGACCATTTTTATCAACAGAACGTGCTCAGATTGGTGTGCATAAAGGAGAGATCAATTTGAGCATCAACGGACAGAAGCTCAAGTTCAACATAATTCGTGTCATGAAGTTTTCGGATGAAGAAAACCTGCATGACTCAGATGATGACCAGAATTTGATTGAGGAAGCAGAGTTTGATGAAAAAATGAAGAAGAGGATGCCAGCGCATCCGTTGCTGCCTGTAATGCGATCATAACAAAAACAAACAAGGAAGAAGAAATGATTGCAGACCAAGAAGAAGGGCCAACAGAAAAAGAAGAAAGAAAAACAACGCAACCATCTTTAGTAGAACCACCAACACTGGAATTAAAGACTCTACCGACCCATTTAAAGTACGCATTTTTGGGGCAGAATGAGAAGCTGCCAGTTATTATCTCTTCTGAGCTGAATGACGACCAAAAGAATGCGTTGATGAGCATTCTAAGGAAGCATGTGCAAGCAATCGGCTGGATGCTCGCCGACATTAGAGGAAATAGCCCAACGTACTATATACACCACATTCGTCTTGAAGAGGACCACGAAACAACGATTAAACATCAGCACAGGCTCAACCCTGCTACGAAACAGGTCGTTAAAAAGGAGATCATTAAATGGATAGATGCAGACATTATCAAACCTATAGCAGATAACACGTGGGTCAGCCCCGTGCAGTGTGTGCTGAACAAGGGCGGCATGACGGTAGTCCCGAATGAAAACAATGAATTAATACCGCAAAAAATCGTCATTGGGTGGCGCATTTTCATGGATTACCGCAAGCTGAACGCGGCCACAAAAAAAGATCATTTCCCTCTACCATTCATTGGTCAAATGCTAGACCGTCTAGCTAGATATGAATTTTATTGCTTTCTGGATGGTTATGTCGGATACAACCAGATTATGATAACTCCAGAAGACCAAGACCACATTCACCTGCCCATATAGGACCTTTGCTTTTCGCCGCATGTCGTTTGGCCTCTGCAACGTGCCAAGCACGTTCCAAAGGTACATGATGGCCATCTTTTCAGATTATCTCAAGGACTCTGTTGAAATCTTTATGGACGACTTCTCTTTTTATGGGAACACTTATGAAGTCTGTCTAGCCAACTTGGAGAAGATACTGAAGAGATGCGAAGAGACGAATCTGGTGCTTTTCTATTAGCGGGGGTCTTTCTCTACTGCTGTTGGTATCGGCTTCTGGATATGCTTCTGTGAATAAGGGCATAATGTTGGGACACAAGGTTTTTCGGGATGGGTTGGAGGTGGACAAAGTAAAAATCGAAGCAATTAAAAAGCTTCCTCCTCCAACAAGCGTGAAGGTTGTACGAAGCTTCTTGGGGCACGCTGGATTCTACAAACGCTTTGTCAAAGACTATTCCAAAATAGCACGACCACTGAGTGCGTTGTTAAAGGCTGACAGAAAATTTGAATTTGACAACAACTGCCTCAATGCATTCAGAGTTTTGAAGAATGCGCTGATTACCGCACCCGTGTTAATTGCACCTGATTGGACACTGCCTTTTGAAATAATGTGCGATGCAAACGGGTATGCGATGGAAGCAGCTTTGGCACAAAAGAGAAACAACTTTGCATCCCATCGCATATGCGAGTAAAACATTAAATCCTACCCAGACAAGTTATACCATCATAGAGAAAGATCTTCTGGCAGTAATATTTGCGGTTGAAAAATTTCTAGCATTTTGTTGGGAACAAGGGTACTCATCCATACTGATCACTCGACAATAAAGTACTTAATGACAAAAAAGGACACAAAGCCAAGGTTGATCAGATGGGTTCTCCTCCTTCAAGAATTTGACATAGAAATAATTGACCGTAAGGGGACAGAGAACCAAGTTGCGGATCACTTGTCTAGACTGGAAATCCTAAAGTTAACCGCAATGAATCAGAGGTGAGTGCGATGTTCCCGGATCAGTAGCTATTCCATATTGAATAATTGCCTTGGTATGCAGACATAGTCAATTATCTGGTTTGCGAGCAATTCCCTGAAGATTACACCTACCACCAATAGAGGAAGCTCAAACGTGAATGAAGACATTATTATTGGGATGAGCCGAATCTGTATAAAAGAGGGGCAGACCAGATTTTGCAATTATGCGTACCAAATGCTGCTCAACAATGCATATTATCGCAAGGTCACAACTCACCATATGGTGGGCACTTTGGAGGACAGCGCACCGCAGCTAAAGTTTTACAGAGTGGATTCTTTTGGCCTACATTGTTCAAGGATGCAGCTGACTATGTAACAAAGTGTGATCGGTGCCAACGCACAGGTAACATTTCGTGGAAACATGCAATGCCAATGAACACCACCTTGGAGCTTGAATTGTTCGACGTTTTGGGTATTGATTTCATGGAACCATTCCTTCCCTTGAATGGTAAACATTATATCTTATCAGCTGTCGATTATGTGTCCAAGTGGGTAGAGGCAGTGGCATGCGGTGCAAGTGATGCTGCGGTAGTCTCTCAATTCTTCAAGAAACATATTTTCACTAGTTTTGACACTCCCCGTGCCATCATAAGTGATGAAGGGTCTCACTTTGTCAACCATAATATCAAGGAGTTGCTGCGCAAATACAACATTCTTCACAAAGTGGCCACCGCATACCATCTGTAGACGAATGGTCAGGCCGAGGTGTCCAATCAAGAAACTAAGCTGATACTTGAGAAGGTAGTAAGGCCTTCGTGAAAAGATTGGGCAATAAAGTTTGACGATGCATTGTGGGCATACCAGACTGCATTTAAAACACCAATAGGTATGTCCCCATATGCGTTGGTATTTGGTAAGGCGTGTCACTTACCTCTGGAGCTTGAATATAAGGCACTATGGGCGGTAAAGAAGCTAAAATTTGATTTGAAGAAAGCAGGAGAAGCGCGAAAAATGCAACTGGTCGAGCTAGAAGAATGGAGGATTAACACATATGAGAACGCTAAGATTTACAAGGAGCACACCAAGCACTGGCACGACAAACACATATGCGGTAAGAACCTCCAAGTCAAGGAAAAGGTCTTGCTTTTCAATTCGAGACTACGCTCTTCCTTGGCAAGTTAAAATCACGCTAGTCTGGACCATTCATCATTAAAGAAATATTCCAACATGGTGCAGTGGAACTGATTATCGAAGACAGAAGCCATACGTTTAAAGTTAATGGGCAACGAGCAAAAGCGTATCATGGAGAAGGCTGGCATCACCAAGTCGAGTCCGTGGACTTAAGAAACCTTGAATGAAGAAGGAAGTAGGTGGTCCCTGCGTTATCAGACGTTCGCAATCCACCAGGGACGCAAGTTTTGGGAAGCATGGAATCTTCAACTTTTCTCTAATATTCTGAATTTTCATTACACTATCTCTTTTCAGCTTTATCTGCTCTTATTTTTAAAAAAAACAAAAAACAAATTGTTTTGTTTAAAATCATTTGACCCCCTCCCTGTTTTTTTTTTTACAATGATTAAGGCACAAGATTGCGGAGATGTTACATGAAATAGAAAATTATCTCACTCCATCATTGCAATCCAAAGACAAAAGATCACCACAAAGATGGATGCGTCAGTATACAATGCGGGCGACATCGCAAATTTGGGGGTGTATTCTTCCTTATCTTTATTTTAAAATTTTCCGCTATCACATCGCATGTTAGTTTAAAAATTTTTATCACCGCATCCTCTGTAATTACCGCAATCATTTGACATAGATAAATTTAGTAAGACGTCGTATTCTGTCTCTTTACCAATTATGATTTCAATGATGAAAAATATGCTCCTATGTCTTTCAACGCATAACAGTCAAGCTTGGAAGCATTGTACATCACTCCAAGGCATGGTCTTTTTACTTTTCTCCAATCACTCTTTTTTTTAGTTCACTTGCAAGGTCTGAGAGTTATGTAGTGAAAGATGACTCGTTGAAGGGTATTTATAGGAAAACTCAATCATCCTTATCATCCTCTCCAGCCACCAACGCATGTCACCTCATACTTCATAAAATCCAAGTGTCTTCTTCATGCCGAGCCAACGCATGGCCCTTACCACCTTCTACTTGTATGCGACTTGATGTGTCTTCTTCTAATGGTATCCAACGCATGGCTCTCCTAAGGTGGCATTCCAACCTCTTGCATGTCCTATTATGTGTCCACCCATGCTTGGCTTGGCTAAGACTTCACTCGGTAAGCCACATACCCCATTTTAATGTCAATCCGACCTTGCTTCCCAAGTTTGCCCAAGTTAACACATAATGACCTATGTTGGTCACATGGTTGCTTCAGCCAACCCTATATGCATTCATCCACTCCCCCTATGCCTATAAATAGTAGCATTTGGTAGATCTTAAAATCACACATACATTGGTGAGAATTCCACTCCCACTAATTTTCATATTATCCAATTTTATAATTTTAGTTATTTTATGTTTTTAGTTATTTATTTTATATTATATTTTCTCTATATCCATGTTCGGTTGTACTCCTCAAATTCACATAAGTTATACAATTTCTTTTTTTACAAATGAATTGTATTTTTATTACGAAGATCAATGACATGTTTATACTAAATATAGGTAAATTATTGTATTTTGAAGAGTCTTTCCACTTTGAAATTTATATTTGAATAGTAATAATAGAAATAGAATTTTCTTCTTCTTTTCAAGCATAATGGAGTAGAAATTTGGCGTAATCTACCGACGAATAAATTATCAAGGCCCATTTATTTTTCAAAATTAAGTCCTCCTAAATTTTTTTAAATTAAGTCCTCATAAATCTGATTTTTATTTTAAAAATTTAGCTAATAATTGAACTCTTGTATTTAAGAAAAATACAAGTTGTTGTAAGAAATTGATATGAAAAAAGCTTAATTTTTAAAACAAAGAATAAATAAACGAAATAGTTGCCAAACGGGATCGGAGTTCGTAATATCAACCTTAAAGTTAGATGTTGGAACCTATAGAGGTAGATCTATGAAGGAGTATCACACCCTCTCCCAGATTACCTTCCCAACCTTAGGAGGAGATGCGACGACAGTAGAGGCCAACCTTTTTATGACATCCACCGTCCTCCTCAATCTTAGACACTCGCACCCTTGCATCCTGGTAATAGCTATGAAAATGCAATCAACTAGATATTCCTTAGCAACTTACACAACAATCTTACAAAAAACATAATTCATATTATATCTACATGCCATAATATTTAATATTACAAAGCCCCTTTCTCAAGTTTATCCTTATCCCTAATATGCACATATTAATTTACAAGCTTATCCACCTAACTATTTAAATTATGGGTTCCTTTATAATACTGGATCTTTGAGCAGCAGACTGACAGATCATGTAAACCCTCAAACTTGTTTTACTAGTTAATTAAGTTTAAGTCTTCTTGATTATTAAGACGTGTATAAGGTCAATGAAAAAAAAAAGAGTAGTTAAGTAAAAAAAAAGTAGTTTACCCGAACACCTTGAGAAAGGACTCCTAATTATCAGCCAAGTTACAAGGTGAGACGGTTAAGGATAGTCGATACGGTAAGAATGGTTTTGATGCGTCAAACTCAGTTATGATGTGATGACTATTAGTATGCAGTAAAGATAAGCTATGCATTAAGCTCAAAAGGGAGCTAAGTATAGACACAAATAGGGAAGACGTACAACCCCTTGGATAAGTAGCTAAAGACAGAGAGTGACAAGTTTTAATACATTTTTTCTAACGTAAGTTTTATGAATGATTCCCAACGCATAGGCATTTTATATGAAGTTATTATATCATGATTTTCTCCAACACATACCTTAAGATGAATGTCAATCGCATGATCCATTTTTTTTAAAATGATAAAGTTATTTGAGAGTTTAGCATGCGTTTTTCAGTAAGCCTATGCCATGTTTATTGCATGATGAAATTAATCAAGCATATTCTATGTTTTACAAGGCACTATGCATTGATATGAAACCATGAGGTATGATTATTTCAAATATGCATATTTTGTCTATGTTCTTAAATGTTTAAATGTTTGTGCCTTGTACAAACCCTACTCCAATGTTAGTACCGAAGGTATGATAAGGTACCCAGATTACAATGATGTTAGGGATCCTTGACATTAAAGGTATGGTAAGGTGGTTAGGGCCTAATCCAACTCTATGTGCACGTGTGACTATTATTGACGTTGATGAGATCGAGCAAAAGGGCTCTCTCTCGAGTAAAAATTATTAGGGATTGAGCAAAATGGCTCTCTCACATTTTCAGACATTAGAGTTTTGGAGTTTTAGAAAGATGCTAATAAATTATTTTAGAGTTTTTACATGATGTATTTTTATTATTTCAGTTCCATTTTAAAAACCTTGATTATGATTTTATAAATGTTTCTTAATAAGCATGTTTGTGTTAATTATGATTTAAAGTATGATTTACTTAAGATAGTCACTCACTGGGTTATCTAGCTCACTCTTTAAAAATGTTTTCCTCCCTAGGTAGTGGTCGAGTCCCAAGGCCTAGCAGTTCTGCCAGTCAGTCACTTCTTAGACCCTCAGGAAGATTGCAGTTTAGGTGGCTCACGATGTTCTGTTATTGGTTTTATGTCCATGTCGGGAGGAACATAGCAGAGTTTGTGCTGTATTCAAGTTTGGTTCCTGAATTTGTTATGTGTTGATGTTGATATTTCCGGTTAGTAATAAATTATAAGTTTAATGTTGTTGTTGGAATTATGTGTTAAAAGAACTGATAAACAGGTTTAATGGGTGCTAATAGTACAGGTTTTCAGAAGTATGTTGGATAGTGGTTGTCATAAGAGGATTGACAATTGTTTTCTTCACATCTTTTCTTGGATTAAGAGGGTAATCTTGGGAGGGGTGTGACAGATCAACTAGGCTCCGGGGTGTAGACCGCTACTTGGGGAAAAATTATAAGCATGGAAAAGAATGAGCTAACACTCAGTGAGTGACATTAGAAACATGTTTCCAAAACATAATCATACTCAAGTATCAATTTAATGAACTTTAGTGTTTCAAATTTTTAACATCAGGTATAACATTTGGAAAATGTTATAAAACCCTGGAAACAGCGGATAACATCCATTTTGATTGGAAATCATCATCCTCTAGCCTTAGTCGAGGGAGAGCCCTTTTGCTCAATCGCTCAATGTCAAAATCCTTAGTTGGTGTTGAGTAATCTCAACGCAACCAACGTCGATAATAATCCTTAGCTGATGTAGAGTAATCTCAATACAATCAACGTCTATAATAATACCTATGTGTATGTGGTTACGCCCTAGATATTGTCATACCTTACGTATTAGGGGGACCCAGATATCTTCTCCTAGTTTTTCAGTATCGGGTTTCCTCATTAAAACATCATAAAACCTTATATTCATTTAAGAATTCAACTTTATAACATCAAGCATTCCATTAGTATAAACATCATAAAAATAGAACTAACGAGGAACAACTCAACTCAAGAAATGCTTTGTAAAATATGCCTCTGAGCATTAAAACTCAAGTATGCTTAAGAAATTTACAAGAAAAAACATACTTAAACTCATTTTAAAACTTTAAGAATATGCTCGACAAAACTTTTATATACAACATGTAATAAGCTTACACCATAATTCATTTGAAAAACATGTCACTCACTCTTAACCTACAGTAGCTCTTTTTCCTAGGTTTCCACTTAGCTATCTGAGTTCTTCCTCAATTCTCAAGCCTATACAGAGACATAATAACTTTAGGATCCCCTTTTTAGGGCTAAATCAACTTTAGAATACTTTCATGGCCCTATACTTGGCTTACCAACTCAATAAATGCGAAAACAGGTCTTAAACCAACCCAGGATAGTTGTTGGACGCATGGCGGCATTCTTCAGCACAAGTTGGAGGCATGGTTTATCCTAATCAACACATCACAGTCAAGCTTGGAAGCATTGTACATCACTCCAACGCATGGTCTCCCTACTTTTTTCCAATCACTCTTTTTTTTTTAGTTCACTTGCAAGGTCTGAGAGTTATGTAGTGAAAGATGACTCATTGAAGGGTATTTATAGGCAAACTCAATCATCCTTGTCACCCTCTCCAACCACCAACGCATGTCACCTTCTACTTCATAAAATCCAAGTGTCTTCTTCATGCTGAGCCAACGCATAACCCTTGCCACCTTCTACTTGCATGCGACTTGATGTGTCTTCTCCTAATGGTATCCAACGCATGACTCTCCTAAGGTGGCATTCCAACCTCTTGCATGTCCTATTATGTGTCCACCCCATGCTTGGCTTGGCCAAGACTTCACTCGGTAAGCCACATACCCCATTTTGCTGTCAATCCGACCTTGCTTCCCAAGTTTGCCCAAGTTAACGCATAATGGCCTATTTTTATTCCTCGCCTCAAACACATTACTTTACAATCATCTTTTAGTTGTAAGTCCTCATGTTCGACCTTAGATCATCTTGAAAAACTTGTGATCTCATTATACTTGGAGAGAGAGTAAGAAAATTTGTGACAAGAACGTATGATCATCGCATACACGATTAACGTATACTGCATATGTTGGATTGTATCGGAAAGCAGCGGAAGCAACAAGGATAAGTAAGCACTCTAATTCATTAATTTTGGCAGAAACTAAGCATGCTATTGTAGAAATAAATGGGTTTCAAGTCATACCTTTGTAAAACTCTTGAAAGCTTGATTTCTAGCTGCAATCTTCTCCAAATCTTGTTGTAGACCACCCCAAGATCTTCCCACTATTCTCTTGGTACTCTAAATTGAGTTATGGAACTCAAAATAAGCTTGAATTAAGGGAACTTGGAGAAGAGCTCACAGTAACAACCCACTTGAAGAACACCTTCTTCACACGAATTTTTCAGCAAAAATTCTACAAATTGCATGCCTCAATTTCACTCCAATCTTCTCAATATATTGCAGACTATCATGCAAAGAAGATGGTTGCATGAGATGCAACTCATGCTTGCAGTAATTAAAGACTAAAGAGATGGGTTTTGTGTGAGCAACTTGCAGATGATAATGGAAAAAACCAAAATTTCATTTTGTGATTTTCTTTAATCTTTTCAATTTTTCAATTGATTTCAAAAAGCAATTTGTTTTCTAAAATTGAAATTATTATTAATTTTACAAAATTAATTTCACAAATTAATTTTCTTAATAAAATTAATAAATAATTATTTAAACAATTTAAATAATTCTAATTAATTTAATATCAAATATTGAATTATTTTTACACAAATCCACCTTCATCTATTTAAATCATATTTAAATATTAATTCTCCAATTCTGTTTGATTATTAAAATTAAACATGTAATTATATCTCATATAATTACTAATTCCTTTAATTATAATTTGAACGTTTCAAATTAACTTATCACCCTACTCTAAAGCTAATCCATTTACGAGCTAATAGGGAGACCTCGCGAACCTACAAATCATGGGCTCCAACGATCCGAGATTAATTAGCTAAACTCATTAGATCGAATTAACCTCCATTCGTTAACTAATGTGTCACTCCAATAAAGCCCATAGTTGAACTCCCCTCACTATAGATATATTATGTCCACTCGATATAAGCATGATTAGTAAGTTAACCCTTCGCAGGTTGTTTGTAATAACGGTTGGGTCAAATGTTTGTTTTACCCCGAGATTACCTTTTGTTCCTTAAGTCCCATTGATCCTCTAATGAACAATTGATTTTTTATCCAATCAACAAACCGAGTCCTTAACGGGCCAATGAGAGGGTGGGGCCCTTTGTTCAAGACCCATAATTAGCATTTAAGGGAACAACCTCTTTACCATCCTTAACAGTGGGTAGGAGTGAATTTCTTCTTGCACCCTATGTCCCCAGCTATCTATCTGATCTTACCCCTGAAATGGGAGTTTATTAAGCCGATGATGTTGAACCAACCCACACCTATGCAAATCTAAGGAGAATCTCGAATAAACAAGAGTTCATAGTTAGCTCAGAATTAAGGTCTAGTTACCTAGGTCATCGCTTTGAAATAATCAGTCTTAAATAGTAAACAGCATTATAAAGTAAGAGTGACTAATTTTGTGGTCCGATCTTGTACAAACCCTTTTGTACAAGGACACCCCCACTCTTCATGTCATAACATGTACGAATTAGGATCACTTTGTTTGTAGCACTTTACAACTCTTTGTAACAATTACAGAGTAAGACGCATCCAATAGTGTTACCAGAATAAAGCACCCAATCTTATTCATATACTATAGATCATTTTGACTATTTACTTGAACCTAATCCACTTTTATTTCTCCACATAAAGTTCAAGTACTCATGTAATAGTCAAGGGACTTTTAGGTTTATTAGATTTCTAATAAGCAATACGTATATTCAATAACCATATTGAATTTTCAGAATAAGTTTTATTGTTTACAAACCACGAGCTTTAGGACATAAAACCCAACAGCATATTCATCAGACTAACGCATGATCAGCGCATGACCATCAACGCATATCCACTAATGTAAAAAAAAAAAAAAAATCCCTGCAAAAAAGCATATTCATTCATGCAAAAACTTGACCATCACAAGTTTATCGGGATGATTCGAGGTCGAACACGGGACTTGCAACTAAAAGATGATTGTAAACTAAGGCGTTTGAGGTGGGGAATAAAAATAAAGAGAAAGAAGGTGATTACTATGTGTTACTTCTACTCCTAGCTAAACAGACTAAACAATTGAAGTTTGACTATGAGAATCAGTAGAGATGAGGCAACTACTAACGCGTAATGAGATGCATGGAGAAGTAGAGTTATGGAGGAGACATCACCAAGTTTTTAAGTTTAGTCGTAAGGGTAATCCCAGCTTGCCATACTAACACATCGCACACCTCTCGGTGGTCAGCCACATGCTTTATATCTCTATAACACTTGGTTGCATTGAGCATAAGGTTATTCCTATCTCTAAGAACACTGCTTATTTTGCTTAGTGAGTTCCACTACTTACCCTCTCGAGTCGTTGGTTATAGCTACTCTGCTCATTGACAAGCATTGAGATAGCCTCGCACTAAGCAAACAGGATTGACTCACTATACTCGTGCAACGCACACCTCTCGGTGGTTTGCTACATGCGCCATATCTCTATGCCGCATGATTGAGTATGCGATAACTCTTTCAATCTGCACTTAACTCATTGCAGTAAAAGAAAAAGATGATAAAGTAGAAGAAGATGATGAAAATGATGTTGAAGGAATTAAAGAGATGCATTGATTACAAAATGTATTAATGTCTTAAACCAAATGTAATACGATACAAATGTCACAAGAAATGTGTGGATAACTAGATATAGGCAATCTCTTGCTTCTATCTGATGTGTGTCAAGTCTGTCGGTGGTACAATGGATGGGCGATGGAGTAGTCCCTCTTGAGATCTATCTCCGATGAAGCTTCGGTCGTCAATCGGAGGAAGTTGTGGAAGTGAAGAACTCTCAAAGACTTTCTTGCTCATGCTTTCGTCTATGATCAGAAGAATCTGCCCAAGGCAGAAGTCCCGGATGCCTTGAATTTGGGATTCAAGGCTCTATTTATAGAGCTTAAACATCGAAATATTTGGTAATCTTGCTTTGGATCACTACCATTCTTGTCGCGGTAGGTGAAATGTCATCATGATCTTATATTTTTTATATTCCCAAGGTATGCATTCATGATTGTTTCTTCTAAAGTATCAATGCATTCCATCCACTCTGTGATCATTCTCTTATCAAGGTTATCATTGTAGTTGCGGCATTTCATGTGACCCATTTGTCTTCACTAAGATCAATGCACGTGATCGACTTTGCGATGGTTTGGGATCAACGCATGCAATCTATTCCTACGACAACTACACAATAGACATTTTGACGCAAAATAACTCATGATATAAGGTTAGTGGAGATTTTTAATGTTGATCAACGCAAGTTCATTATTCCACATGAATTCTTAGCAAAATTAACGCATGTTTTGCTCATCAACCCTCATAATTTTAATAAAAGATTGAAATAGCTTGTATTTTTACAAGCTATCACACCCCCAAATTTAGAATCATGCTTGTCCTCAAGCATGACTTATACCAAGGAAACTCAAAACTTGCCCTCTGACTTTTCCTTTGCATTGACCAGCTTCTCAGAATATAATTCACTTACACTTCTAGCCTGGGTAGCAGCACTCTCCTCAAACTTAGCCACTTCTTCTAAGAAATATTATCTAAGTTTTAATTCTGGCATAAAAAATTTTTACTCATCGTAGACAATTTTGCTTTTAGCTTTTAAAATGTGATTGTTCAAAACGATTCAAAGCTCATTATTAGATTAAAACGTTGAACCTAGTTACACTCTTCATTTTGGCTTGCCCCCACGAGTGTCATGCGGGCATCCAACTTTCGGTTGCGTGCCATATTCAACTCAACTCTTATCTTAGCTAAATTTAGTTTGCGCCAGACAAAGGAGTTGTTATTATGCATTGATTTTGGTCACCTACTTTCATTTTGGCTTACCTGCACGGGTGTCATGCGAAGTCTTTTTATTATGATCATTTTTTTTAAACATTATCGCAATGTTTATATTGAACGCATTTGCTCATATCGATCCCACCCCCAAATTTAGAGAATGGCAGGGTCCTTGCCAAAAAGCTAAAGACAAAATTATTCAGAGATGCAGTAAAAGAGGTTTGAGCAGAGGTTTGCACACAATAAAACTAAGACCGTCAAAATTTGAAGAAGCTACTAAACCAAGGTGAGCCATGCGACCTTTAGTGAGTGGATTTAGTGAATTTACGTAAGTATCAGTGCGACGCATTATGCTACTTCTCCTTTTTGTTTTAAGTTTGATTTTGTTTCTTTCTTTTCTTTTCTTTTCTTTTCTTTTTTTGTATCAATGTGCTGCATTATGAGATATAAATTTATTGAAAATCTTGTCAATCTTTTGTGCCTTTCCTTTCTGTTTATATCATGTGCACACTTTTGATCGCTTACTTTTTTTTTTTTGTTGTTGCCTTTATTGGCACTGACGACCCCAACGATGAAATTAAGCCTTAACACAAATGCCTATATTGATTACTATTAAGTTTTAAGATTATTTTTCCTTTAAAGTTACTTTTAAGATTTAACAAGCACGCAAGCTTTTCAACAAACGTTTTCTTTAATAACTTTCTAATACCATTGCATTTTTTTTCTAAGAACCTACCTTCTAAATTTGGGGGTGGAAAAGGTTTGAAAACTTGAACACTTTTTCAAAAATATTTAATCTCCGTAAGTACTTTTTTTTAAAAAAAACACAGAGAAAGAGAGAGATAGAGAGTTTTGAGATCGGAACTTGCTTGTAGTTGCATTCCGCATGGCACCCGAGGGGGTAGGCCAACACGAAGGTAAGAATCGTGATCAACGCAAAGAATAAGTGATCGCAACTCTACTGCCTCAAAAAGACGGCACAAGTTTAGACTGAAAAAAGTGATTGGCTCATAGTTAGATGTCCGCATAACATCCATGGAGGCAAGCCAAAACGAAGGTTAGACGCTTGGATCAGCACAAAATCACAACAAGAAGTAGCAAATAGAAAATCTTTTTATCTCGTTCCAACACTTCATTTTCATAAATACGAGATAGTCTTAGAAATGAGTAAAGGATTTTTTAAGAATAAGCTTGCAACTTCTCAAGGCTAGAAGTAAATTTATAGGAAGAAGGAATAAAACTAAAAAAACCTAGTCTAGCAAACTGGGTGAGGCACTCTGAGAGGTCTCAACAATTCTTGAGGACAAGCATTATGTTAAATTTGAAGGTGTGATAACTTATAGAAATACAAGTTATTGTATCTCTTTCATTTAAAATAATAAGGCAAAGGTATGAAATTTAGATAATTTCTACCAATAAATCTATACAAAAAATGAAGCATGCGATCACATACTTTTAACGCAGAACATATTTGAATTTCAGACTAATTTCGCTACTTCCATGTAAAATATCCTTTAGCAGTCTGATGAACATGCGATCGCATGTTGCATACCCACTGATGCGATCAAGCAAGAATTGCCAAAGAAGAAAAGAAAAGATGATCGCATAAGCTATAAGAATTGAGGCATGACATGACATGGGCGGTGGGTGTCACGTCACAAATCGCGGTAGCGGCTGACAGGAAAACTTTGTTGAAGATTTAATGAACCCTTGACACGTTGCAAACGGTGCGACAGGGTATGGAATTTAATGTGCCCCATCAACACAATCATGAGTTAGAGAAAATAAGTGCTCGTGAATGCCTATAAATGCCCATGCAAATGCCATGCAGAATATACATCATGGGAGACGAGAAAAATATCCTGAGAAGAAATTCTGCTAGAAACCCTTACCAATTTTCCATAGAAATTCGTTAGTGAGAGCTTAGGATTCTTAGGAGAGAAGAGGATAATACTGTTCAATTGCCAAAGTGAAGCAGTTGTAAAACGAGCCGGAGAAAGCAAGACATTGCGGACCACAGTTTGACTCTCTAACTCTTTCTCTTTGTTTTGTTTATTTGTATTGTATTTCTTGTATTGACAAATTTAGATTTGCAGTATGAATACATGTTTGTTATATATCTTGTCTGTCTTTTTCACCAACATCATGCATAGCTAAATCACCTAATGGATGGAGAAGAATATAGTTAACATGACTAAATAACTAAAGGAGTCATGCGATCGACTTGTTTTATGCATGCTTGTATGTGTTACTTGAATCAATTGAGAAATTGTTCTCAGTAAAGCTAATCTGAGTTTGAAAGAATTTAGATTAGGATTTCATAAAACAAGAGAAAATGTCCTTAAAAATAAGTACATTCTCTACATATTACACCCATTGCATGCATTTTAGAGATAAGATAATGTGGCATAGAACACTGAAAAGTACTAGTCGTAGCATTGAGTGTATAGCTTGATCGCACAATCCATCTAGTTGTTTAGAAAGAGTTAGTAAAAATCCTTCTCACCCCTCTCATAGCATAACTGTTGTCCAACTCACATTGCTTCATTTATGAAGGATCCCTTGTGAGAAGAACTACAACTAGATATGCATTTACAATTAAATTACAACATGCTTTTAAACAAAAATGGGTTTCAAGAAACCTTACCTTTGAAGAACCTTTCCTCGCATTTCTCCCTCGAACAGTCACGAACTTCTTGAAGACTTTCTTCAAGATAACCTCGAACCAGAAAACTCGGACACTACCATAGTGTTACCTCAGTATTCTCAGGGTGAGAATCCAAGAGTGGTGGGCTCTGACTATTTTGGTTAAGAGGGAAAGGTTTTGGATGGAGGAAGAAGAAGATCGAGAAAACTTTCACACAAGGCAAACTCACAGAACACTTCTGTAAAAATCCCTCAATCGTTCAACAAAGTTGCAAATCGTAGAGGAAAAGGAAAAACTAGTTTTTCTTTTATTTCTCTTGCCATAAAAGATAACCACCTCCATTAAAGTGGGTGGAAAGAAAAGACGGGAAAGGCATTTGTAACTCCCTTCCATATTATTCAAATAATAATAATATAATATAAATAAACATGATAACTAACTTATCATATTATATTTATATTAAATTATATGTTATATCACATATAACATATAACCTATAGTTTAATATTATTGAAGGATCTCATACCGAGAGTAACAAGAGCGGGTTTAGATCGCTCCGATTTGACAGTGACCGAAACATAAAAGACATACATTCAAAACATACAGTTATGCATATAATCTAATTATCGGCATGCTCAGAATACAGTAAAAATAATGGAAAGGGTTCATACCAGATGGAGACACTCTTTGAATATCTGAACCCTAAGCAGCAGAAACCTCCAATGGATCTACCAGCACCCGGCGAGTATGTCGACTGCAACAACACAATCAGAAAGTACACAAACACTGCAGCGGGGATGAACCACCACAAGAGAAACTCGGGTATCCTCGGCGTCAAAAACCCAAAGAGTGAGCTTTGGTGAGTTTGGTAAAGTACGGAGGAGAAGGCGTCGTGTAGACGATAAGCAAGTGGGAGATGAAACTCTGCTATCGTATAGCGGAAATGCTTATCGTATAGTAGAGCTACACGATCGTGCAGGAAAGACTGAACGATCGTTTAGGAAAAACGTATACGATCATTTTGAGAAAACGTGAGGCAAACGATCGTTTAGACGAATGAGCTTCTATCATATAGGCTCTCGCGATCGCTTTCACGTATTCTTTTGGACGCCGGATAATACGAATGCACAATTGAATAAAATGAAAACGATTTTCATTATTTTAATCCGTCGATTACCATAACCATTGTAGCCCTACTTCCCACGCCCGAACGTGGATACATTCGTTAATTATCAAATAATTAATCAATTAATTTAATTAATAAATATAATCATATTATATTTATATCCTATAATTTGATATCATATATCAATTATAGTATTTTCTCCTCTACTTGATATAAATCATATTTATATCTAATTTCCTCTAAAATAATGTATCTCATACATTTACCCAATTATATCATATATCATTAACCAGTCAAATTATATCGTATATAATTGAACTTCCTCTTGTCAATTTGACATTTCAAATTAACCCAAACACTGGTTCTCGACTTTATCCAAGCTACCCAGGTGACCTAATGGACCTGTGGCTCGATATTCCAACGGTACGAGAATAGCTGGCTAAACACTTTAGCCACAAGATCCACCATCCGTTAACTGTCAGTGATTCCACTAAAGACCAACAGCTGAACTCTTCTCACCACAGATATATTTCTGTGTCCAACGGATATAACCAATCATAAGTACGATGATCCTTCACAGATACTCGTAAGTCTAGTTGGACCAATTTACTGTTTTGCCCTTATAGTTACATCTCACTCCTTAAGTACTACTGATTCCTCTAATGAACAATACAACATAGTCCAACTATGTGTGAACACCTCTCGGGCCAAAAGAAGGTGTGTGGCGTCACATCGTTCAAGCCCCGAAATCAGCCCTTAAGGGAGCCATCTATCTAGTTACCCCTGCCTCGAGGAAGGAGTGAATTCCATCTTGTGTAACTGAGTTCCCAACTCTCAAATCAGACGAATCCCCAAAATGATAGGTTTGAATCGGCGACCTGGCCACTCACACCCATACAATTCAAAGAACCACCCTCAATTGCAAGAGTTCCCAACTCACTCAGGATCTAGGTCATGTAACCTATGGTCATCTTAGTGAAGTGAAGTCTCTATCATGAATGGTGTTATATAATGAGACATTAACAATTCGTGGTCAGGTCTTATACAAACTCTTTGTATAAGACGCACCCGCTCGAATATCCCTGACATGAATGATCCGGACCAGACCATCTGTGATAAGTCACAACACTTGTGACCATTCCACAAAGTGGGTCGCGTCTGTAACGTTACCAAGATAAGGTTTCCCTCCTTTACCCATTCACCACAGACCATTTTGGTTATCACTCAAGACATGATCCACTTATATGTCACCACATACATGTTTGAGTCACATACAGATAACCAGAGATTTTATGTTTATTGGTTTGTGGTAAAGCAAATAAAACAAATAATCGAGCAAAACAACAAGATGTGAAGTAAATATCATATATTAACAATCATAGGTGTTCGTATATACTGTTTACAAACTATAGAACACGAGACTTTAGGGCATCAACCTCAATAATCTCCCACTTGTCTTAAACCAAAGTGAGGTGTACAAAAAACTTAGTACAAAACAATAAACTAAGGCACATAAAAGCCCAGTATAATAAAATCTCCCACTTGCCCTAGTCCAGTTGCGGGCGATCCTGTAGACCCATGCTCCGTAGGTGACCCTCAAACATTGTAGCCGTGAGAACCTTCATAAATGGGTCAGCAACATTGTGCTCCGAAGCGATCTGCGTGACGATCACATCCCCTCGATGCACTATCTCACAGATTAGATGATACTTCCGCTCTATGTGTTTACCGCGTCGGTAACTCCTTGGCTCATTGGAGTTCGCCACTGCCCCACTATTATCACAATAGAGAGTAATGGGCCTAGCCATATCTGGAACAACTTCTAGGTCTATCAAGAACTTCCTGAGCTATACAACCTCTTTAGTAGCTTCGCAAGCCGCTACGCACTCCGCTTCCATAGTGGAGTCGGCGATTCACCCCTGTTTAGTGTGTCACCACACTACAGCTCCTCCGTTAAGAGTAAAGACTGACCCTGATGTGGATTTGCGAGAGTCCTTATCAGTCTAAAAGTCAGAATCCGTGTATTCTATAAGGATCAAATCCCTCGAACCATACACGAGCATGTAGTCCCTCATTCTCCAAAGATACTTGAGGATATTCTTCACTGCGGTCCAGTGACCCTGGCCTGGGTTAGACTGATACCTACTGACTATGCTCACAGCGTAGCAAATGTCTGGATGAGTACAGAGCATCGCGTACATCAAACTGCCAACGGCAGTTGCATATGGGACCCGTCTCATCTCCTCAACTTCTTGAGGCGTCTTAGGACACATTTCCTTAGACAAAGTGACTCCATGCCTGAACGACAGTAGGCCTCTCTAGAGTCTGCATCAAGTACTTGAGCAACATCTTGTCAATGTACGATGCTTGAGACAGTGTTAGCACTTTGTTCTTACGATCCCGATCTGTATTCCTAGAACAAACTGAGCCTCTCCTAAATATTTCATTTGAAATTGCGTCGCTAGCCAGTTTTTAACAGCAGTTAGCAGACCTACATCATTCCCAATGAGTAAGATATTGTCTACATACAACACTAAGAAGACTACAGAAGCGTTGATGATCTTCTTGTAGACTCACGGTTAATCAACGTTTTGGTCAAAGCCATACGACTTGATCGCAACATAAAATCGTATGTTCCAAGATTGAGACGCCTGTTTCAGTCCATAAATGGACCGATTCAGTTTGCAAACCTTTTGCTCTTGACATTGGGCTATGAATCCCTCGAGCTGCACCATATAAATGGTCTCCTCAAGATTGCCATTCAGAAAGATCGTCTTGACGTCCATTTGTCAGATCTCATAATTATAATAAGTTACAATGGACAGGAGGATGCGGATCGACTTTAACATGGGAACAGGCGAGAAAGTCTCCTCGTAGTCGACTCCCTCTACCTGGGTATAACCCTTTGCCATAAGTCGAGCCTTGAAGGTCTGTACCATCCCATCAGCATCCCGTTTGGCTTGTAGATCCATTTACAACCTATAGTACGAACCCCATCATTCAGATCTATATGATCACATACTGAGTTGAAGTACATCGACTCCATCTCGAGATCCATGACCTTGACCCATTCATCCCCGGTCAACATCCTCCATTGCCTTCTTATAAGATAACGGATCCTCAACGTCCCCATCTGCTATCATAGGAACGATTTTCGTCAAACCCAGATAGCGAACGGGTGGGTTCACAACCCTTCCACTAAGTCAAGGTTCCCTCAACTCTTAAGGCGGAACCGACCTACTGGATGAACTCCCATCAACAACTCTTGTTGATCGAGCAGGCTCTTCAACAGCTCTTGTTGAAGTTTCAGTAGTTTCATTGGAAAGCTCACGCAACACAACTTTACTTTGTGGACTGTGCTCCCTTATATGATCCTCCTCCAGGAAAGTAGCGTTTGTTGAAACAACCCTATATTCTATTGGATCATAAAAATAACCCCTCGTGTACCTTTAGGGTAGCCTACAAAGAGGCATAACCTCGACCGAGGTTCTAATTTCTTGGGATTAGCCTTAAGCACATGTGCAAGGCAACCCCAACTGCAAAAATGATGTAAACTAGCTTTACACCCATTCCACAACTCCAAAGGTGTTCTTAAAACACTATTGGAAGGAACACAGTTGAGTATGTACACCGCAGTCTCCACTGCAAAACTCCAAAACAAGTTCGGTAAGGAAGCATAACTCATCATCGAGCGAATCATGTCTAAAAAGGTCCTACTTTTCCTCTTCGCTACACTATTCTGCTGAGGTGTACCCAACGCTGAGAGTTGGGAATCGATTCCATGTTCTATCAAATAGTCCTGGAATGCGGAGTCTAAAAATTCTCCACCTCGAACTGATCGAAGTGTTTTAATTCGTCTATCCAATGCGTTTTCAACTTCAGCCTTGAACTCTTTGAACTTTTCAAAGGATTCAGACTTCCATTGCAAAAGATAATCATACCCATACCAGAAGTAATCATCAGTAAAACTGATAAAATACTCATAGCCACCTCGGGCTCGCACATTCATAGGACCACAAAGATCAGAATGTACTAACTTAATAGGCTCATTGGCTCTAGAACCTTTTCCAGTAAAAAATTGTTTAGTCATCTTACCCTCAAGGCAAGATTCGTACACAGGTAAAGAATTTTATTTTAACTCACTAGAAGTCCATTTTTTACCAATCTCTCAATCCTATTGAGATTGATATGCCCTAAATGTAGATGCCAAAGTTGGACATTTTCTTTTGGAGAAATTCGTCGACGTTTTGATTGAGTTATGACAGTTCTGAACATTTCAGTATTATGGAGGGAATTAATGGCTAACGGCCTTAGCACATATAAATTCGACTCCAGATTTACTGTGCAAATAAAAACACCATATTTATGAATAAACGCTTTACTAATATTAAAAGAAACAGTGTATTTACATTGCAACAAGCACTTTACGGAAATAAGGTTCTTTTTTAGTTCAAAAACAATATATACATCATTTAAAATTAGAAACCTATTATGTAAAGTTAACTGGAGTTCTCCCACTGCTACAACTGAGACGACGTGCCCGATGCCTACTCGCATCGTCATCTCACCAGCCTCCAGTTGTCGCCAAGATCTAATTCCTGAAAAGAAGAACAAACAAGGTTAGTGGCGCCTGAATCAATTATCCAGGTAGAATCATCATTCTCCACTAAAAAGTTTCGAGCACAAGTAAATCACATTTACCTTTATCCGCCTTGGCCTTAGCCTTGGCTACTTTTTTCTCCTTCAGATACTGAGGACAGTTCCTCTTCCAATGTCCATCTTCGTTGTAATGGAAACACTTTCCTTTAGCAACTAATGGATGCCTCCTCGGGGCGACAAGCGGTGGGTTAGCAGGTGCCTTCCTTTTTCCCTTACCACCCTTCTTCTTCTTCCCATTTGCATAGTTAGAAGTAGAAGGTGCAGACTTCGTTCCTGAGGTCAAACCTCTATGGAACGTCCTTGAGGATGAAGCAACATTTGCCTCACCCTTCTGCCTCTCCTTACTTTTTAGTAAGGATTGGTATGTCTGTAACTCGTTGAGGAAAGTTGCAAGGTTATACTTTACTTTGTTAAGAATCACATTACTAACAAAGTGCAGGAAGCTCTCCGGCAAAGAATGCAGGATTATGCTAACCTGGCTGCCCTCATCGATGGTAGACCCAATCAACTTCGCCACATTAAATTGGACCATCATGTTTAGCACATGTTCACGAACAGAGGTGCCTTCTTGCATTTTGGAGTTGAATATGTATTTAAGAGCCTCATGCACAAGTGATGCATTATTTTACTAAGTGGAAATATGGATGATATGCGTTGATGGATTGCGTTTTGCACTTAAGTTTTCCCAGCGGAATTCAAGTATAAATTCCTCTGAGTTTCCTGGTAAGTCCAGAGTCGAACACAGGGATTTGTGAAAATAAATTGCGTTGATAATTTTTTTTATGAAAACTTTGCGGTAACCGAGACAATAAATAAAGTGTTTGGTTGTTGATTGTGTTGGTTAAAAATAAATGAATAAATGTGGCGGATTTAAGAAACGAAAGTTGCGTTGATAGATGCAATGAGTATGCGATAAAAGGGTTGAGAAGAATTTTAGCTACCATTACTTGGGAATGCGTCAGACCTTGCAAGCATGTTACTACCATGCACAGCAAGTCATTTTCCAATGTAAATGTGATGCTCCTAAGTCTAGGACCCATGTGTTGAATACAAAATGTCCATAGAGCTTATCCCTAAGTATCTACTCTTGTCCTATGCGTTGATGCAAAATGCATGAAAGCAAGGTGACCGCATACAATCATATCTTATAGTTAAGATGCATGCGATGCGTTAATAACAAATAGTGTTCATTCCTAAGCGCCTATCTCCCGTTTATGCATTCTAATTTGGTTCTTCCAAACCTAGATTCAGATCTAACCTTCCCAATCTAGATCCTGTCTTTAGACTACCCTCCCGAATATCTCTAATAGACGAATGAAGCATACATAAACAAGATAATCGCAAAGATTAAGATTCCCTCGTTATGCTAGCTATTACTTCTCAACCCATTCAACTAATTTAGCTACTCATGCATAAATAACAGAGAGTGAACAGATATAGAGAAAGACATTCCATTCTTATAACTGAGTTGAGTACAAAATGACAATGGAAAGTAAAGGTAGAGAGCCTGGTAGCAATTCCTTGCTGACCGAGGCCTTTTACACTGAATCTCTATTCTGATCTATAAATGTTCCTGCTTCCGCAGGCGTCAGCCCTCTCTCTGTCTTGGAGCTTCCGGTGCTTTCCCAAGCTTCCCAGAACGATCTACCGGCATACCTTCTTCCTCGCGTCCACCTTAAAATGAGAGAAAACTATGGACAGAGGCGTTAACTTGTAAAGTGATGAAGTAATCGACTGCTTAACTTCCTCTCTGAAGAATGCACTTGGTATTTATAGAGTTTCCATGGTGAAATGCGGCTTCTCTCTCCCGGTTGTACAAATGGGAGAACTTTAGTTCTTGACTGATGCGTCGGATAATTGTCACTGATAAAGCTGAATGTACTTCGTGACCGTTATTGGCTGTCAACTTAATTTGAATCCAACTGCCGTCAGCTTTCTGTCTCATCGCTCTTAATTATCCTTTCACCCGGATGTGCCCACCATGTTATGCTGACCAAGTTGCGGTGATTCTTATTGGGCGAATGTTTACGAGCACGATTATCGCAAAGTCTTGTGGTGAAGTTGCACTCGACCAATGTATTCCCATGATTGCAAACTCTGCATTGCATTAACACATATTTTGCACAAAAATGTAAAGATCAACTGCTCTAATGCGTTGGACGCATGCGACCGCAATACTATAGAATTTATGCTTAATGGATGGAATTTAACATATTTCATCAACACAATCCAACATTGTTTAAGAACTTAGTACTATGATAATGTGCATTTCTGCCCGTTATCAATAAGTTGTTCTGACGATTGTCCAAACATCCCCCACAGGGACTCCATGATCTCACGCATTGAGACCATAGGCTCATATTTCTTGGCCAAGACTTCAGAAATACTTGCCAAGATGTAGGCTCGGGCCTTCTCATTCGCCCTTGTCCATCGCTCGTATGCCTTCTAAACATTTCGAGCGGCACTATGAGCTGGAATAGGAGGACATGCCTCCGTGAGATCGAACATGAGATCCTTGATTATCAGGATCGACATGATCATGTGTTTCCATATTGAAAAATTATCGTCAGTTAATTTTTTGGCGCTTAAAACCGATAAGGTGGTTGTAGCCATTTGAAAAAGTTGCTTAAAAAACGAACAAATCTTTATTAGATTGTGCTAAACCACTTTTAAACCAATTAGTTTTGCAAAACAGTTTCAAGTACCCTAAGTTATAGACTTCTATTTTGCAACGATGCCCCAATGAGTCAAGACAAATGCCACCAGTGGGGTGATCAGTTGCCCCTTCATTGGGATGAGACATTCTACCCCATTAGGCAAACCCAACTCTTGGAACTGAACCTAACAGCCACCATTTTTTGGTCCAAATCGTTAACCTTTAACTATTCCTTGTAAGTGTAACCCCTCGTTTTCGGAGCCAGAGTCCTGCCCTAATGCGCTTACCATAGAAAAAAGACAGATCAGGATAAGAGACTAATTTACCTTATCCTCTTGGAGGAGATCAAATAAAGAAACGCACAGAACTGCCATCCTTTAGGGGGACACTCCTAGGGTGCCTCGAGGCAATGCGCAGTAACTTTATTCAACCTAATGAGAGAGATCGAGGGATATGCTGTCACACTTTTCGCTCTCACTTACTATGAACATTCTCTCCATCCACCTTGATATTGACCTACCCAAACACCATCCGTTGGGGGGACACGCCAAAGGTGCCGCGAGACCGAGGATAGATCTCACGGTGTGGACTATTTAGGAGAAAAGTGAAAGGTTTAAGTGAAGCATCTTATGCCCCAAGTACCTCCCACTGAATGTTCTACTTCAGGATTCTTTAACCTAGACAATCCCGCTACTGATTTTAGTCTAAGTTTTCTTTTTAAAGTCTGCTCATAAACAACAATTGTCTATGAAATATAAATAAGTTCAAATAGTCACATTTAAACACTTTAACGGACTTTCCTTAACTTGCATGCATGCATCAAATCTATCTAATTCACCTTTCCAGGTAAGTTCCCATGTAGGGGTGTTACGTTTTCATCAACTTAAATACCCCAGCCTAGACAGAACCCGCCTTAGACAAAAGGTCCCTTATAGATAGATTTCCTATACTTTAACCTTTTATTAGCCAATTTACTCCTATTAAATTGATTAAAAGATTAAAGTCTTAGGGTTGATAATTATATTAGAACCGTGATCTTAGGTCTATGTGATCCAAGTTTTAAACACTTTAAAACCATGAACTAAACCTAAGTGAGCATGCATGTCTTTCTCATTTCTTTTAGTTCTAATTTCTCTTTAACTTTTTAAAAGAAACAACTAAAACCATTGCGCACAACTAGGCATTTATAACATTTATAAAGTAACCTATGTGTCATGCTTCATGCAATATACGGTCATTACTATATATAACGCGTAACAACTTAGCAAACATGTTATCATTCATCCTTATACTATAACAATTATAATATAAAGATAATGCATGTCATTGCTTTTTATACATGCACAAATATAACTCTTATATTATATGATGCATGAGCATGCTATTACATAATTAAAATCATACTTCTCTAAATTATAACAATTACCATAAAGAGATGATGCATGACCATTGCATAACCTAAGGTGGGATTTACTATATGTATATACCATATGACATTTAAAAAACATACATCATATGTAATAAACAAAGAGATTAATGGACCGGGATGAGCCTTTAAGCAAAAAAAATCGGAATAAAAAACCCTGTCTATTACATTTTTCATCAAGCATACCGGTTCACGGGCGAACCGGGTCTTGAACTGCCAGGGGGTCTTCATCATCTAGCAAACTCCAGCAGGTAGACGATCGTTCAGTGCACACTACACGATAGGAGCATTAGCAAACGACCGCGTAGACAACGAGGAGGTTGCGAAGCCTGATCGTGCGATCGTGTAGCGCGACGACAGGTAAACGATTTACCTTAAGTTACTAAGCGATCGTTTAGTCAGTTACTAAACGATGAAGTTTGCTAACCTAAACGATAGTCTAGCGCGCTTTAAACGAAACGCGAGCGTCTGATCGTCTAACCGATGCATGCAACTTGGTAAATGATTTACCTTGCAATGCTAAGCGATAGTTTAGTTAGTTACTAAGCGATGAAGCTTGCTGACCTAAACCATCGTCTAGCGATTGCGTGCCCAATCGTCAACCCGATACGACCAACTCTTGATCGCATACCCCATCGTTTAATCGATGCGTTCAACAGTGATCGCATACTTCTTCATCTTCACGATGCGATGGATAGCGATCGCATAGAACCTCTTCTGCACGATGCGATCAACCCTAGATCATCTCCTTCCTCAAAGAGTCGCAATCTTTGCCCAGAACTTCAAAGAACGACTCAAGACTTCAAAAATTTTGAATACAGACTCGACTACAATTATTTATGCCCAAAAACCTTTACAAACAACTGCAAATGTAAAAAGGAATTAAACAAACCGAGGCAATTCATCTCGAAAACATCCATTAATCTGGCATATCCACAGCAGAATTAACATTTAAAACAACGTAGAAATGCATCCACCATGAATGTATACATTATTTCGTTGCAATAGATCAAATCAGAGTATCAGAAACCTAGCTCTGATACCAATTGAAGGATCTCATACCAAGAGCTCCTTGAGTGGGTTTAGATCGCTCCGATTTCACAGTGACCAAAACATAAATGACATATATTCAACACATACAGTTATGCATATAATCTAATTATCGGCATGCTCAGGATACAGTAAAAATCATGGAAAGGGTTCATACCAGATGAAGACACTCTTCGAATGTCTGAACCCTAAGCAGCGGAAACCTCCAACGGATCTATCAACACCCGGCGAGTATGTCGACTGCAACAGCACGATCAAAAAGTACACGAACACTGCAGCGGGGACGACACCACCACAAGAGAAACCCGGGTATCTTCGGCATCAAAAACCCAAAGAGTGGGCTTTAGTAAGTTTGGTAAAGTACGGAGGAGAAGGCGTCGTGTAGACGATAGGCAAGTGGGAGATGAAACTCTGCTATCGTGATTATCGTATAGTAGAGCTACACGATCGTGTAGGAAAGACTGAACAATCGTTTAAGAAAAACATATACGATCGTTTTGAGAAAACGTGAGGCAGACGATCGTTTAGACGAACGAGCTTTTATCGTATAGGCTCTCGCAATTGCTTTCACGGATTCTTTTAGGCGCAGGATAATACGAATGCACGATTGAATAAGATGAAAACGATTTTCATTGTTTTAATCCGCTAGTTACCATAACCATGGCAACCCCACTTCCCACATCCGAACGTGGATAAATCCGTTAATTATCAAATAGTTAATCAATTAATTTAATTAATAAATATAATCATATTATATTTATATCCTATAGTTTGATATCATATATCTACTATAGTATTTTCTCCTCTACTTAATATAAATCATATTTATATATAATTTCCTCCAAAATAATGTATCTCAAACATTTACCCAATTATATCATATATAATTAACCAGTCCAATTATATCATATATAATTGAACTTCCTCTTGTCAATTTGAATATTTCAAATTAAACCAAACACTGGTTCTCGACTTTATCCAAGCTACCCAGGTGACCTAATGGACCTGTGGCTCAATACTCCAACAGTACGAGAATATCTGACTAAACATTTTAGCCACAAGATCCACCATTCGTTAACTGTCAGTGATTTCACTAAAGACCAATAGCTGAACTCTTCTTACCACAGATATATTTCTGTGTCCATCGGATATAATCAATCATGAGTACGATGACCCTTCACAGATGCTCGTAAGTACAGCTGGACCAATTTACCTTTTTGCCCCTGTAGTTACATCTCACTCCTTAAGTACCACTGATTCCTCTAATGAGCAATACAACATAGTCCAACTATGTGTGAACACCTCTCGGGCCAAGAGAATGTGTGTGACGCCACATCGTTCAAGCCCTGGAATCAGCCCTTAAGGGAACCATCTATCTACTTACCTCTGCCTCGGGGAAGGAGTAAATTCCATCTTGTGTAGCTGAGTTCCCAGCTCCCAAATCAGACAAATCTCCAAAATGGTAGGTTTGAATTAGCGATCTGGCCACTTGTACCCATACAAATCAAAGGACCGCCCTCAATGGCAAGAGTTCCCAACTCACTCAGGATTGAGGTCATGTTACCTATGGTCATTCTAGTGAAGTAAAGTCTCTGTCATGAACGGTGTTATATAACGAGACATTAACAATTCGTGGTCAGGTCTTATACAAACTCTTTGTATAGGACGCCCCCGCTCGCATGTCCCCAACACGAATGATCAGGACTAGACCACCTGTGACAAGTCACAACACTTGTGACCATTCCACAAAGCAGGCCAGCGTCCATAGCGTTACTAGGATAAGGTTTCCCTCCTTTACCCATTTACTACATACCATTTTGGTTATCACTCAAAACATGATCCACTTATATGTCATCACATACATGTTTGAGTCACATACATATAACTAGGAATTTTATATTTATTTGTTTGTTGTAAAGCAAATAAAACAAATAACCGAGTAAAACAACAAGATGTGAAGTAAATATCATATATTAACAATCACAGGTGTTCGTATATACTGTTCACAAACTACAGGACACGAGACTTTAGGGCATCGACCCCAACAATTATATCACATACAATATAAACTATAGTTTCTTTTATCTATTATATGACATTTAATATAAATCATATTTATATTAAATTTAACAACTATGAATCATATTCATAGAAAATATATTTGAATCTCATTCAAATATTTATTTCCTCCTATTAAACTATAATGTATCAAATACATTATGACAATTATATCAAATATAATTAAAACAATTTGATTATATCATATATAATTAAATCCCTCTATTAATTTGAACAATTCAAATTAATCCAAAAACTGATTCTTAACTAAATCCTATTGAACTACCAAGAGGACCTCATGGACCTGTAGCTTGAAGCTCTAACGCTACATGAATAATCAATTAAACTCTTTAATTACATTCGTTAACTGTCAGGCACTCCACTAAAGACCGACAGTTGTATTCTTCACATTACAGATATATTTCTATGTCCATTGGATATAACTAATCAACAGTACGATGACCCTTCACAAATTGCCTGTAAGTACAACTGGGCCAAATTACCGTTTTGTCTCTATAGTTACATCTAATTCCTTAAGTACCACTGATCCCTCTAATGAACAATAGATCATAGTCCTACTATGACTAAACCCCTCTCAGGCCAGGAGAAGGTGTGGCGCGACATTGTTCAAGACTCAGAATCAGCCCTTAAGGGAGCAATTTATCTACTTACCCCTGCTTTGGGGAATGAGTGAATTTCATCTTATGTAGCTGTGTTCCCAGCTCCCCAATCAGACGAATCCACAAAATGGTAGGCTTGTTGAGTCGGCGATCTGGCCACTCTTACCCATACAAATCAAAGGACTGCTCTCATAGTCAGGAGTTCACAACTCACTTAGGATTCAGGTCATGTTACCTATTGTCATCCTGGTGAAATGTAAGTCTATATTATGAACAACATTTTATAATGAGACTAAAGATTTCGTGGTCCGGTCTTATACAAACTCTTTTGTATAAAATATCCCCGCTTGCATGTCTAATATATGATTGACCAAGATAAGATCATTTGTAGTATTTTACAACAATTGTAACACCTACAAAGCGGGCCATACTCGTAGTGTCACCAAGATAAGGTACCCAACCTTATCCATCTACTACAGACCATTTAGGTTATTACTTAAACACGATCCACCTATATGTCTCCACATACATGTTTAAGTTACAAAGATAACCTTGGATATTAATTTATTGGTTTGTCGTTAATGTAACTAAAATATCACATATTTTATAAACAATGAATAAAATATCAAATATTTTATTAAATACAAAAAGAGTTTGTTCATACAATGTTTACAAACTATAGAACCCTACGAGATTAAAGGCATCAACTCCAACAATTTAAACATATTTCTCATCGCATATTTAGGTTTAAGTTAGCTTATTCAATCAACCCCTTAAATATTTTAACTTGCACTAAGATCATATTCTTAGCTTCATCGCATGCACAAGCAATCCCTGTGTTCGACCATGGACTCATCAGGAACTTTGGTCAAATTTGCACTTGTGTTTGACTAGATAAAACTGAACGTTAAATCTCACAAGCATTATTATTTCATCGCATGTATAGAACCAATCATATGCGTCCAATACCCCATCCTTTAGGGTTTTTTCCACTATATTGCTCAACACTTGGACAAATTCTCTCCCTTGAATGCCCTATGCGTCCACCCCTCATTCTTCTGTGCATCCAACTCTAATTTTCTCTCTTGGTGGTGCATAATTCCACACATGGTTGTGCAACACTTAGTCAAATTCTTCCCCATGTGTTAAACTCATCCAAGATTCTCCATCCTCTCCTATGCTACGAATCCAACTCTATTCTCATCACATAGTTTGGATAATTAGCCAATTTTTCTAATGTACTATGAGTTCATAGCATAGTTTATATACTTGACCAAAAGTTTACCCCCTTTAGGCTCTGAGTATGCATTTGCCCAACAACCAAAGAATTCTAGTCAAGATCTGGGTCTTGCAGGCCAGGGGGCACGTGCCCCCCTCAAGTGATGACATTTTTCATAAATGAATATTGGTTTTAAAAGATTGTTATATATATGTGTATATATGTATGTATGTTTATGTATATGTATTATATATTTAAATAATGACCAATTAGCTGGATATGTCTGATAACTCTAAAAAGGAGCTATTATTCTTAGCTTAATTTAGGCGCCTTAATGGATTTTATGTGTTTATTGTGTTATTTATAGGTACCAAGCAATCAAGAGGTAGAATTAATCATTTGGTGAAGAAAATGGTTAATTTGAAGCAATTTGGAGGTGATTTGAGCATCCTGGCTTTAAAGAAGTTAAAATCACGAAAATGCCACTACCATAAAGTTGCAACGCTAGCCTGTCGCTTTGTAGAGTTGCAACTCTAGCCTGACGCTTGTCTGACGCTATAAGGCAGAATGTGCAGCATTGCAACGCTACCTGCAGCATTGAAACGCTCTGAAGTTTGCAACGCTTCGACGATTTCTATAAATAACTCCATTTGTCTTTAGGTCAAAACATGCTGAATTTTTTGGCCCAATTGATGGAAGCCGAGGTTAACCTTCATTCTTCTTCTTTCCCCTCAGAATTTAGTTTCTTTAGGTTAGTTTTTCTTATTGTTTTGGGTTGTGATCAATGGATCATATGTATATCTCGGATTTGTCTATGAATTAAGAGGTAACTCCTATCTAATTTCTTTGAGTAAGAGCCCTATGTTTAATCTCTTAAAGGACTTCTAGTTAATTTAACTGATTGTTGTGAACTCTTTGGATGGATTTGATTGAATCTTAATGGAATTATTATGAATTTATCTGTAAAATTAGTTTATCGAAATTCTTGTTTGTAAAATTGTCATAGCCTATGCATATATTGATTGATTTAGTTATCATATTAGGATCGCATGTTTAGGGTCTAGACTTATTCTGACCAAACTTGTGTACCCAAATATAATCTTTCCCAATTAATCATGCTATAAGATATGGCTTTTCCGACTTGTAGCATGTCTAAAAAATTGAACCATTTTGTAATGCAATTCAATTTTAACTTGTATGTCGTTAAGAAGGAAGAATTGTAAATTGAATTAAGACTAATTTGGTTTAATATCAAATTTAGCTAATTGGGCTGTTAGATTTTCTAATAGGCTGAGAGATTGATAGATTCAGTGCAATTAATTGATGCCTAATGAAAGAAATTACATAGGATTCTCTCTCTTGCTCTAGAAATTAGATAGACTCTTATTTTAGATTACATTTACTATTTTATTTTAATTTCACGCATATATCTCTTCCACACACAACCCCCCATTTACTGCTCTAGTTAGAAAATTCACTTCACGAAACAAATTGTGCTTCCCTATGGATTGACTTGGACTTACCACTATTACTACGACTTTGTAGTGATAGGAATGGTTCGGTATTTACAAATTTTCTTTTGATAGGGCTTTGGGATTAAACGATGTCCAAAATCCTACTGTCAATGTCTTAAAGTGTGTTTGGTCAAGAGCTATCCTAAGACTATAATAACCACCTATTGCTACAGTAAATACTATTTTGTATTCCCTAATTAGCTACCGTCAATACTAGTTCAAAATTCTAATTTGCTACAATTTTTACTATTTTACATTCATCATTTTGTACTCTTTACTATAATGTTTACTATTTCCTTCTCAAACTAAAATAGTTTACACCTGAAGCATACACTATTATAACCCAAACTAAAATAATCTACATCCCAAACACAAACTATTATAACCCAACTATAATAATCTATGCCCCAAGTATAAACTATTATAACCCAACTATAATAACTTAGGACTATAATAACCAACTTATTTCCTAAATGTCCCCTTAGTGGTTGTGAGGACGCCAGTAGTCAGCATGCGTGCTTTAGGTCCAAGGATCAGAACCTGATAAAAGCATTTCCCTTTTTATTTTAGTTTTGAACACATTTCTTTCTGTATATATGAATGAACTATTTCCACATATTTTTCAGTTTTCTCCTATATACATTTAGAAATCTATAAATATTTTTTGGACCTTTATAATAACTGCACGAAAATTGATTGGATAATTTTTTGTTATATACTTAGATAAATAATTCTATAAAAATATATAATTATTTTATAATTGGTATTATTTAATCTAGATATCAGTGTTAATACAAGGTTTCTAGAGAAACTTGTTTCGTGGAATTTGAACTGATCGGTCTTTCGGCTTGTTGATCTTTTTAGATGATCGGGCTTTAGGCTTGATTTTCTTGGATGATCAGCTTTTGGGCTTGTTGATCTTCTTGGATGATCGGTCTTGGGCTTGATGATTTTCTTAGATGTTGGCCTTTGGGCTAGATGATTTTCTTGGATGATCGGTCTTTGGGCTTGTTGATCTTCTTGATGATTGGTCTTGGGCTTGTTGATCTTCTTGACCTTTGTGCTTGATGATCTTCTTGAATAATCGACCTTTGGGCTTGGTGATCATCTTGAATAATCGACCTTTGGGCTTGGTGATCGTCTTGGAGAAGCAATGTTTGCACGTGGCTCTTGGAGAAATGTATCTTCTGGATTTGAACTTGTGTTGATGTAGATTTGACGCCGATGTGGTTTGATCTCTAGTACTTAATCCTTTAAATGCACACACTTATGTGTAGATGTTCTTGATGTTCAATGAGTATTCTGGTTGTAGAGAATTCCCTTTAGACTCTTTGGAGCATAGAATTTCTGACCCTGCAAATGAGAAGAGCTTCTCTATTTATAAAGTTCTCAGGTGGGCTTCGTGGGGTTGAGCTTGATTGGTCCATGGACCTGACCCGTGGGCCCAACTAATTGGATTTTAGTCTTAATTGATATTTGGGTCAAATTAAGTCCATTTTTGGGCTCAATTAGACTTCTAGCCCAAATAATAATATCAAATTAGATCGTATTAATTTTATTCAATCCAATGGTTATGAAGAAAACATGTGGCATCATCGGAATTCGCTAATTTATGTCTTCAACTTCAATTTGTGACACATATCAACTTCTAATTAGTCTCAAATTCAATTATTTGGAATTTCGTCATTAATTTAGTAAATGGCGTGATAATTTACGATTGGTCTAAAATTTCTCATTCAACAATCAGATATTAATATATTTAAGATTACACTTATGTGAATGTTAATATATAAGTTTTATCCATAAATTTTGTAATTAAGTTATTACTAATAAATCTAACTTTCAATTTTATATTTAATGAATCTCATAAACATTAAATATATTTCAAAATTAACTATTTTATAAGATAAAAAAATAACTTGTGTCAAATTTAACTTTAAATTTTTAATTTTATAGTTAATAGATAAATTAATTCTATGATCGTTCTTATTAAACACAAAAGGTAAATTTAATGTTCATTGTAAATTTTTTAAATATGTAAAGAGATATACTGGATGTATAATTGATATTTTAAGAATCTATTAAATGCAAAAATCGAGAATTCATGGTCTTATAAAACATTTTTTTTTAAGTTTACGATCTATATATAAACATAAGTCTAGAAATTTATGGACTAAATTTCTTACTATATATATTTGTGTCCCTGACATAAAGTTCTGGATCTGCCATTAAACCTATATATTGTTTTAATTTGAAATGAGTGAAAATGTGATTAAAAATATTGTTAAATCATTGCAAATTAAATATATACATTATAATTTGAAATTTGAACCATTTATTTCTTGGTTAAATTACAAATTTGATCCATATGATTTGAAGAAAGTCAAATTTTCGTCTTTATGTTTTAAAAGTTATAATTTTGTTCTTATAGTTTGATAAAATCTCAAAAATACTCCTTATATACTTTAGTAACTAAATTCTAATTTTCTCTGAATCTTAGGGACAAAATTTATAATTTAACCTTATTACTTTGTCACCAAATGCATGATGAGTCTATTTTTGAGATTAGAACTCGAAATGACAACTTGATACAATATAATTATAAAAATTACAATTTGGTACAATTTGATTATGAAAATTATACTGTAATTCATGTTTCAACTAATAAATGGAAGGTTAAAATACAAATTTAATTTTATACTTTGGTTTTATTTAAACCTAATCCAAAAAAATGTCTTTATAAGCATTCTCTTTATAAACATTTGTACAGAGAATGCTTATAAGAAAAATATTATTATTATCTGGTTTTAAAAAAATTACTTTTGAATGACTGATTTTAAGATTTATTGAAAATATAGAAATAAAATTTAAGATTTAAAAGTACCGTGACTAAAATTAAATAATTAAAAATGCAGGACTAAATGAGAATGGAAGTTAAGGTCTAAAATGGACAAAATGTCACTAGTGTAAATATAATATAAATAATAGACATGTTAACTTTGTTTAAAATTCATGAAATATTTATTTACTAATTTAATTTTTTTTTTTTGAGTTTTTTGTTATTATAAATTTTCCATAAATATCCATCATTTTAAACCTGGAAGCTAATTTTGTGAATGCTAAAAGATATTTGAATTAAAAATATTATTATGCCCTCAGTATTTTCAGTCTCATTATTTGTTTTAGTCTACTTTTAAATGTCTAAATTTAAATATTTGTATTTCTGATAAAATTCTACTACTCCCATTCAAATAATAATAACAATAACAATAATAATAATACCTATTGTTTAATATTATTCTTTATTGTTACTGTTAAGTTTTTCTTTTTAATCAAAATTCATTAAGTAATAATAATAGAAAAGACACCAAATAATTTTTTTCTAAATTTATAGAGAGAATGCTACCGATGTTAATTTTTCTTTGTAGCGAAATGATAGTATAAACTAATTTTAAAATTTACTAGAAATATAAGAAATAAATTTGAACATTTGAAAATACAATAACTATAATGAAAGATGATCAAAAGTATAGTATAGAAGTTAAAATGCTATTTGAGTCTTTTTTTTTTTTTTACAAGAAGTAAATATGACAAATAAATAAGACTATTTTCACATTGTTTGTTTTGATTTTTAATTTTTGTTATCTTTAAACAAAAAATCCATACCCTTCCACTTTTTTTTTTTTAAAAAAAAAACATAGTTTTGATAACTAAAAAAGATGTGTTAATAAAACAAGTACAATATATTATAAAATTATATGGTTATTAAATAATTCATTAGTTAAAAAATTAATATATATATATATATATAAATCAAGCTCAAATTGGTAGTTATTGATTTTAACATTAGAAGCACTTTTTAAGACAAAAATTACATAGATAAAGGAATGAACCTCCAATCTCAAACGAAGAGGAGATATCAATTAATTAATGGTTAGATAGAGTTTTTTTTTTTTTTTTCAGCATTTTGTTTGTTACAATAATTTAATCGTGTCCAAATTTTGTTCCGGTATATGTAATAAAATTTAAATTTAGTTATTTTTGTTAGATGATATAATTAAATTTATCTTTATTAGTCAATTTAAATTTTTGGGTCAATTGACGATATAAGATAATGGTTCAAAAAAGCAATATTTTTTTTTTTTATCAATCAGTAATTTAAGAACTTTCTACCCATCTAAATTTAGTCTTCCAATTCAAAATTTAAAAAAATTGATTACGAATATTTTCTAATATATATAAAATAAAATGTTAATAAAGGCTGATTTTTTTAAATAGAAAAATAGTCGAAATTTGAGATATATTAAAAATACAACTATAGGACCAAAAGGAGATTTAAATCAAATATATATATATAAAAGTGAAAATTAAAACCATCAAATCGAAGGTTAAATAACTAAAAAAGAAAAAAAAAAAAAAAAAAAATGAAGGGTCAGATGGCGAGTGCGTGGGGAGGGGCCATGGACCCTGTTCGATGAAAAGCCAAAAGGGTACTCCACCCACAAATATTAGGTATGGTATTATAAAGTTTTATTGTTTTTACATTCTAAAGTTTCTCTTTTAAATTTTTTATTTTTTATTATTATTATTATTTCTTCTTTTTTTGGGCCTTTTTTCTTTTTTAAGTAAACCTTCCTTTTGGGTTTTGTTGGCTTACTTTAAGTCTCAATAAGAGGCCACCATATACTTCAACTTTTTTTAATTTTTGAATTACATTCTTTGTAAGTTGAAACAGTATTATGTTGATTTCATATTTTTCTACTTTAGTTCATCTTAAACTTTTTAAATATTTATTTTACTCTACATATTTCTTTTTTATAAAATTGACTATTTTGTAAAATTAAAAATGAAAGGACAAAAATGATCAATATTACGTTTTAGATCAAGTACGAAAACTAAAATAGACATTTTGAAAATATAAAACCAAAACGAATAAAAGTTGAAAGTATAAATACTAGAATGAACATATTGAAAGTATATAGACCAAAATAAATTAACAAAAAATATTCAACTGAAGTGTAGTATTTAAACCTATTTATGAATATATAATTTTATATTACATTTAGACCACTTTTACCCCCAACTGAAACATAATCTATCAACGAAAAAGTAAAAAGTGGGCCCTAGTTGATTACGTTTGTCGTTGTTTACTTGTATTTTGCAATCATAATGAATTGTGGGCTCACCTCCAAATTTGTAGTCAAAACATGTAATATAATTGAGGAATAGAAGATGCTTAATTTGATTGTACTTGAAAATTACGTGGGACTCATTACCTTTATCGTTATTATCATTGTTATAGATATGTTTATTGTAACAGTATGAGAATTATGAATATGTTACATTTATGATTATCTTTACTTTTACCGATGTCATTATCGTTACCATTTTGGTCAAACAATAACGGTAACGGTAACGGTTACAGTAAATGTGGCAAATCTGTAATTATAAGTAAACATAATAAAAAAAATCTAATAACATTTGCAATTCAGACTCATTACAATTGATCAACCAATAAAGTTTTATTACGATTACGCCACTTTTCATTATAGTTTGGCAAATGTGGCATTATCGACCAATTATCTTGGGCTTTTTCAAGATCAGTGTAGATATAAAAAGATTATATTTATCAAGGATATAAAATTTTATGACGTTTTTCTTTAATTAAAAAATTTTGAGTAAAATTCGAGTGTACCTTAGGTTACACTCATTTTCATACCTCTTCTTTAATGACATAGTAAAAATATGATTAAAAAATGGTCACGTGACAAATATTAATTAGATAAATGAATAATGGAGGTAGTGGATAATACATCCAATTACTTTTATAATTTTTTATAACGTTTATGTATAGCTTAAGGTGCATATAACTCAACCAAATCTTAACCATATAGTATTGTGTTTTACTCCACTATGCATTATATTTTATATTGAAAATAATTACTTTAATACGATATTTTATAACACAAGCCTCCAAAATAATGATTATTGGGTCTGTCCAATGAAATCGAAACCTTATCTGGACAATTAGAAAGTTAAATTAAATTACATAATTTCTTTTTAGTTACGTGTGATTTGTAATCAAGTGGATAAAATAATATAAGATAATAACATAGGGGTGGTTATTTTCCTACAAATAAATAAATAAATAACATAGGGTTGTTATTTAACAAAATAGTCCATAGAGTCTAGTTATTGCATCACCAATTGAGAAAACACCATCAAAATAAATTATTTCTGTCCTAATAAATTCTTCTATGATAATCAACCTATAAAGGTAGACGGTGAAAATTATTTCCCAAATGTTTTTTTTATTATTATTTTCATTACTTTTTTAATATGCTAATAATAATTACAAAGCTTTTATGAAATGTGATTTGTGTGTCACATTAAAACTATATAGAAATGAGTGATATTAATTAGTTATAGAAGTGGAAGTTATGTTACTTTATTAAAGGATATAAAATAATAAAATATAATCGTCTCACCTTCTATATTATTTTATACATAGGAATAGAGAAAAATGTAAATTGATTTAAGTATTAAAAAGTGTTGCTACACACGCATGCAAACCAGTACTACTCATCGATGTGCGCTCCATTTAAAAAAAAAAACAAAAAACAAAATATGGTGAGTTTTTTTTTTTTAATAAAAAAAATTTATTTATTTATTTATTTATTAATCTCGTGTCTATTTGATCAATTAACATTTCAACAATGTATATCGATTTATAAAATTTTAATTTTGTGTCAAATAGATTTATGAACTTTAAAGTGTCTACTAAGTCCATGAATTTTTAATTTTGTGTCTAGTAGATATATCTCTAAACTTTCATTTGTTTGTCCTGTGTTGACCTATTTGATATTTTTTTAAAAAAAAATCATGGAAATATCTAACAAAAAATTGAAAATTGTTCAAGTTTTGTTTGATAACGAGTTTTAGTTTTTAAAAATTAAGTTTTGAAACACTACAATGAACAAGAAATTAAACAACATAGTCCAAGACAAAAAATTTCAAGGAAACAAAGTATTCAATGAAAAGTAATGAAAATAAAAAAGAGAGAAGAGAGAATAGAGCACACAATGTTGTGGTTCGACCAAATTTGGGGTTCTCCTTATTCCATTTAGGTGTAACCATCGAAATTGATGGTACAAACACTATGTCACTTGAACTATGTTCATTTTGGCATTTTGATAAAAAGTATAATAATTAAAGTGTGGGATAAGAGAATTGAATCGAAAACCATAAGTCGATAATACAATTCTTTTGCTAATCTATTTGGCCGTCTTTGCATGTCCCTTAATATCAATCTGTAAAATCAATTTCTAGTTATCGCAAAGTAATTTAATATTAATTTTTTTAAAAAAGAAAATAAGTATTATAATAATAATTGATGAGATTTGGAAGGACTAGAAAAAAAAAGTAAAGAGAAAATGTGGCTTTATGGTTTTCAATCGCTTTTTATCAATCTTACTTTACAACAACCGATGGGAGTAGGGGCAGAGCAGAAAGCTTTCCGTTGAATGGCTCTTCTTCTTCATCATCACCATTATTATCAATTATTATTATTATCACTATTATTGTATTATTTTATTCTTTTTCTTAAACTATAAATATGTATGAAATTTACAAAAAATAAATAAATAAATAAATAAATAAAGAAAATTATTTAATTATTATAACAAAATTTTAATTTTCTTTAATAGAGATTGAGAGAAATCCATCCATATTCGAAACTGATAGAAGTTTACAGTGTCAATATATATTTTTTTTTTTGCTATTTATGTAATATGAGAATTTTTTCTGACAAATTCTCCAAATATATTATATATTATTTTTTCTTAAATTATAAATTTCTCTTTCACTACCTAAACTCTTTCTTTCTTGCATCTTCATGCCTTTTTTTTTTAATAATAATAATAATAAAACAAACAACATTAAAGAAAATATTATCTTACACAATTATATCATTTATCCCTTCAAATATCCTAACAACTTTACATGCTATATTATAAATAATATATAAATCTGGTTTGGAATTATTTTATCATTTTATCAATTTTTATTTTTGAAAGTTAGGTTTATTTTTTCTCAACATTTTATAATAATTCGTATATTTTTAAGTACAAGAGTTTAATTCTTAACCAGATTCTAGAAACAATAACAAGTTTTAGAATTTTTCTTTAGTTTTTAAAATTTAGCTTTGATTATTAAAAATCTTGGTAAAAATTAGATAACAGTGCAAGAAATTTAGAGGTGGAATGAGTGTTAAAGACTTAATTTCTAAAAATTAAAAACGAAAAAATAAACGGTTACCAAACAAGGTCGTAGTGATCCTAATAATGTAGGCTTTTTTGGTTAAATACATGACATCTATCAGTTTTTCAAAAATAATAAAAAAGTCATCTTAATTTTTTTTTTTTTTTTTTTTTTAAGAATCTGACTAAAAATTCAAGTGTTTCTTAAAGGAATGTGCAAATTATAATATCAAAATTAGGAATAATCAAGAACAACTTTTTTAATAAAAAATACTAAAAACAAATTTGTTATCAAACTATTAAGCGAGCATTTGGAATACTAATTTATAAAATATAGACAAAAAATTAAAGTTGACTAAACTTTATTTTATTATTATATGTTTTTTTAGTATAATAAGGGAGCTCGAGAGAATTTGAACCTCTATCTTCAAAAGAAGAAATACACACCAATTATTGAAGCTTAAACTCAAAGGAATGATTTAGGTTCAGTTTAGCATTTATCTTTGAATTGTTACACATTTTTTTACATATTTTTTAAAGGGTGTCATTTAAACTAATTTGTTTAAAATTGTTAAACTGTATTTAACTTAAGTAATACGTATATTAAATATAACTTTATGATCATACGCGTTTCAAATTCTCATTTGACATAGATGAAAAAAATTGTTCTTTTACAAGTGCGCAAGCATGTCACGTTCAAACAAAAAAGGTCGACATGATAAAGGATGAAGAAGATTAGAATTAACAAAATATTAAAAAGTAGAATCATGATCTAATTACAAGAATTATATAGCTCGCGAGTCAAATTTAAAATTAATTCAAATTTTAACCCCTTAATCTGTCTCTCTTCTCCAAAAGAGGAAAAGAGAGAGAAATGTGGGTCTGTGTCATCACTCATCACTGAGCAGGGGAGAGTTATTTATGTGCTTTGGCTGTCACCGCACACTAACCTCATTCACGCCAAAAAATATCATACCCCAATTCCCCATTGCTCAATTTTCTTGCAAAATTCTCTCTTACTTGCTCTGATCGTTGTTGTGTGCTTCTGAATCCCTTCTATCCTTTGTATTTCTTGTGTAATCTGTTATTTCAGGTCATGTAACTGTGAACCATCTTCCTCCTTTTTCTGCCTTTTCCCCCTCTCTGTATGTCCTTTTTTGTTCTTCTGAGTAATGTAATCTGGGGATTTAAGCCTTCTTGCTTTAATCTTTCTTCGTTTGGTTAATGTTCATTTCATTGAAACTTCTGTTCTGAAGCAGTGTGTTTGTGTTTTCAATTATGGGTTCTCGCTAATCTTGCTGCTTTTAGTCGGTGGGACTGTTTTATGAATGCCCATTTGCTTTTGGTTGGTCTAAAACGATTAGAATGCAGTTTGGGAAAATGGGTTGTCGTTAATTATTGAAGTCTTGCTTTAAAAAGCAGTTAATGCTCTTTTGATTTTGTATCGAGTTTAGTCATCTTTAGGATGTAAATCCCTCCCACATTACCAAGATCTTCTTAGTCGGTTAGTAGAATAGTTCTGATTAAAAATACAGGGATTTCAATTAGTTCGTTTTGATCTGAAATGATGAAAGTTCGTTAGCCTAGATTACCTTAGTTGCAATGAAAAATTCCACCCTTGTTTTTGTGTTTGATGTGGAGTCAAGAGCTATCAGGCTCACTCCTAACTAATTCATTTTTTTATTTGTTCATTTGTATCTAGCAATGATATACCCACCATTCTTTACGAACACTCTTAAAGATGTAAAGTTCTGTTAACTTCATTCAACTTTGTAGCGTTTTTTAAGGTAACTATATGTATTACATTCAATTTTCAGACCTCTCATTCGATATCTATGAGAATCTAGAGTTGTTTGTTTCTCTGTCCATAGGACATATCGAATAATTAGTTATGAAATCTTAACCATCATGTTGGCCTCTCGAGTCCTGTTAACTTGATTATGGTTTAGCTTACATGTTACCACTTTGATTTGTCTCTTCAATGTTACTTCCACTCTCATACTCTTAATATCTCAAAAGAAAAGGGGGGGAAATCCGTTCACGAACCTTCTTGTTCACAAAATATTCCACTCGAAATGGAGGAAACATTTTTTCCTTTTCGTGGAATTAAGAATGATATAAGAGGAAGACTTCTGTGCTACAGACAGGATTGGACCGGCGGCTTTCGTGCTGGTATCAGGTTTATTTCCTTATGACCAAAGATGATCTCTGCATAAACTTCCATTTTCTTGCCTCAGCAAGTTAGAAATGTATACTTATCCACGAGGTTCATATTTTGTTAGGATCTTGGCCCCAACAACGTACATATTCTTTGCTTCGGCCATTCCCGTTATATCGTTTGGGGAGCAGCTAGAAAGGAATACATGTATGGATACTTTTTGGTTGCTGATATGATTTTTATGATTTTCAAACTTGTCGTGGTCTGCTCAGATATGTTTCTCTCTTTCATGTGTGTCATAGACGGGACTCTCACTGCTGTACAAACTCTAGCATCAACAGCACTTTGTGGTATTATCCACTCAGTCTTTGGGGGACAACCTCTACTCATCCTTGGCGTTGCTGAACCAACTGTTTTGATGTATACGTTCATGTTCGACTTTGCAAAGGACCGAAAGGAACTGGGGCAGGAACTATTCTTAGCCTGGACGGGATGGTATCTGTTTAATTTACTTTACCAACTGTATAGGTGTCTGGTGGCAACAAAAAGTTAATCTTGTATTTTACTTCTAGGGTCTGTGTATGGACAGCCATCTTGCTTTTCTTGCTTGCGGTGTTGGGTGCATGCTCCCTGATCAATAGGTTCACACGTCTTGCTGGAGAATTGTTTGGTCTGCTAATTGCCATGCTCTTCATGCAGCAGGCGATACGTGTGAGTATGCTTTGTGATAGTTAGTTGTGATGTCCTTGGTCTCAGTCTCATTGTTAATTAGAAGAAATTGATAGTTGAATTCGTCTTATGATCTTGATAAGAAATTCCAGCTTCTTGAGGAAGCTACAAAATTTGTCTCATAACAGTTTGATTGTCTTGCATTCTGTTCAGAACAACTGCCATAGTCCAATGTACTATTTCCTTGTATAGGGTGTTGTTGAGGAATTTGGCATACCCCAAAGGGAAAATCCTAATCAGGTGGCTCTCCAACCTCCTTGGCGCTTTGGCAATGGAATGTTTGCATTAGTGCTGTCCTTTGGGCTTCTGCTAACTGCTCTTCAAAGTCGCAAGGCTAGATCATGGCGCTATGGGACTGGTACCACCAGACAGGCTCTTCTTTTGAATTCGAAAATATAGAATTTTTAATACATATAGATAAAATTTCGAAGATAGTTTTGGATAATATGTTGTGTTCCTATAATGATTCTGTTCTGAACCTCCCTTTTCTTAATTACTTTCCACCATCATGCAACTATTGATTTGATTTAGCTTTTTTCTCCTGAAATATGATCTAAAATATAGGCTGTCTACGCGGCCTTATCGCTGATTATGGAGTTCCACTTATGGTGCTCGTATGGACAGCCCTATCTTACATTCCAGTCAACAACGTCCCACTTGGGATCCCAAGAAGGCTTTTCAGTCCCAATCCATGGTCTCAGGGTGCCTACTCAAATTGGACGGTTATAAAGGTTCGTCAAATTTGGCTGATATCCAAGTTTCTAATAGTTTGGTAGCTAGAATCTGCATAAAATCAAAGCCATACACTTACCTATCTTCAGTGGCATGTCTAGGTATTTACACTTTTGACATATGCAGGAAATGTTGAGAGTGCCTCCATTGTATATAGTTGGAGCATTCATACCAGCAACCATGATAGCAGTTCTTTACTACTTTGATCATAGTGTTGCATCTCAACTTGCCCAACAGAAAGAGTTTAATTTGAAGAAACCAGCTTCATATCATTATGATCTTCTTCTCCTAGGTTTCCTTGTAAGCTGCCCCATGGAAATACAATATTTCCTTTTGTTTCCCCTTTTTTCTGCAAATTTAGTGGGTCCATATTGGATTTTTGGCTCCAATAGTTGCTATCTGATGTATTGGGAAAAGGTTACCCAACTCAATAGAAACTATTTCTTTTCTCAGGTTATCCTGTGTGGGCTTATAGGCATACCACCTTCCAATGGTGTAATTCCTCAGTCTCCTATGCACACAAAAAGCTTAGCTACCCTAAAACATCAGGTAATACCTTCAATTAGTTCTCAAGATATCTGATTTTATATGCATATATCCATTCTCTCTGCATTGAACCTTGAAGTATAGAACTTTACAACCAGTAGTCATTATAAACCTCTCTTTCCGAATGTATGTATGCATATACTATCCCTTTTATCGCTGAGATCTCAGCGTCACCCATTTTCTGGGCTGATGGGGTGTTTAGATTATGTTCAGCAATCAACTTCCTTTTCGAATATTCTTGACTACATCTCCTTTCTATGTATTTCATCGATCAACTTGTGCAATTTCTATGATTGTAATCACTCTCTTAAACTGTGATGTAGTTACACGAGTATAAACTTCTTTGTAATGTGACATATAAACAAACTGCTTATGTTTTATTTCTTTTAAAATAGATTTTGCGGAGCAAGCTGGTAGCAGCAGCACGGCAAAGTTTCCGTAAGAATTCGAACTTAAGTCAATTTTATCGGAACATGCAAGAGGCTTATAACGAGATGCAGACTCCTTTAATTTATCAAAATCCACCAGCTGTGGTAATGATGGTCATTTGGAATACCCTGCGTTATTTCATTTTACTTATTTAATCTCACATGTTCTTCTGTCTTAAGCAGGGGCTGAAGGAGTTGAAGGATTCCACAATTCAACTAGCTTCAAGAACTGGCTACATTGATGCACCGGTTGATGAAACTGTTTTCGATGTGGACAAAGATATTGATGACCTTCTGCCAGTAGAAGTTAAAGAACAACGTCTCAGCAATTTGCTTCAGGCAGTAATGGTTGGTGGTTGTGTTGCTGCTATGCCTCTTTTAAAGAAGATCCCGACTTCGGTTCTTTGGGGTTACTTCGCTTTCATGGCAATCGAGAGCTTGCCCGGAAATCAATTCTGGGAAAGGATTTTACTGCTTTTCACTGCTCCGAACCGAAGATACAAGTTAGTTGACATCCATATGCACACACTACATTAATATTGTCGTCACTACACTTCGAGTATCCCCAAACCCTCCGCCCTCCTCCTCCCCCACCCCCTATCCCAGAAAATATCATGACAATGATAAAACAAAATTAAATAACCCCAAATGGAAACACAACAAGAATGCATTGATGAACCCCAAGGTAGATTTAACAAAACAGGACAGGTAAAAGGAAAAAACTTCTATACATTTTGTAGCTATAATCTATGAAAATGAGACACTGATTCGTATACTATTAAGGTTGACTAAAGATTGATTAGTAATTCATTTCACTTTCAGGGTGCTGGAGGAATATCATGCAACCTTTCTGGAAACTGTCCCCTTCAAAACAATTGCCACTTTCACCTTGTTTCAGACAGTATATTTGCTGATGTGTTTTGGTTTAACCTGGATTCCAATTGCTGGTGTTCTTTTTCCACTGTTGATCATGCTTCTTGTCCCTGTACGGCAGTATTTGCTCCCCAAGTTCTTCAAAGGTGCTCATCTTCAGGACTTGGATGCTGCTGAATATGAGGAGGCCCCTGCAATCACTTTTAATCCGTCATTCGAAGTAAGCTATCAGAACTCTCTATTTGTTTTAGTTAAATATGTTGATCATCTAGTTCAAGTAATGGTTAAGATTATTAGATAAATGGGGTTTCATCTCAAAACCAAATGACAATGAGATGAGTAACCCACATACCTGGTAAAGATTGTGAAGTCTTTTATCTTTTCAATGCGGATTCTTCAACATTCCCTAAACCCCCAAGCTGGTATCTCTTTGGGTTCATTCCTGGGTCAGATTCCTTTTTTTTCTTTTTTTTTTTTTCTTTTTACCAAATGCTTGTTTGAATTTGATGGACTCTGATACCATATTAGATAAACATGAGTTTTCATCTCAAAACTAATTGGCGATGAGTGGAGTAACATATGTATCTTGTAAAGATTGTGAGGCCTCTCCTTTCGATGTGAAATTCTCAACAAAGATGTCATCCACATCCTTCTAGAGTTTGAATAACAATGTGAAATTTTGACATAGGAGTACATAATCATCCTGTTAAATGGTGGTGTATGTGAAGCAAATTCAGTCACTTCATTCCATTCCATTTTTGTTTATGTGGGAGGTTATTTGAACTCAGTATATTGTTTCTCCTCTGCTTTGGTACTTTTCAGGATCGAATGGGAAGAACTCCCAACATTGATGATGGCGAAATACTTGACGAGATGATCACAAGAAGCCGTGGTGAGATTCGACGTACACAGGGTTCAAAAGTGACAAGCTCATCCCCAACTTCTCTAGAGGGCATCAAACCTATCTACAGCCCACAGGTGCCACAGAAACTGTACAGTCCAAGAATCAATGAGCTGAGAAGGGAGAGAAGTTCTTTATCTCCTGGAAAAGGACTTGATTTTAAGCTAAATTCTAGTCCTAGTCCTAGCGAAGAACCAGGGCCAGGACCTTCTTTTAGAAATTAGCATTTGTAAGTTGTGAGTGGCACTTCTTGGTTTTGATATTGTTGTTAATTGTGTTCGAGAGGCCTTTTAACGTTGCTTTGCTGGAGCTAAGTTTCAGTTTGTATGGGTATTATCTCTTTTTTAAATAAAACGAAGGAAAAACATACATATACTGTCATATAGAAATTATCTGAATATTTCAAAAGTTGTTGCCTTATGATGTTATTTTCGTCCATTCTTATTTGATTTTTTCCCCATTTGATCATGTCATATGATTTGTTCATTTTTCAATTTAAGAAAAGCAAATATGTTATAATTATTGGTTAAATTATGTGAATCTGTACATGTATGTTTTAGTTATGCTTACAAACTTTGGAACTTTTCATTTTTATTATTGAATTTTGAAATTGTTTAAAAAAAATAAAAAATCTTTGAAGAGCTTTTTCCGTTAAATTGATGAATTTTGACACAACTAATGTGTAATATGTAAAAATCGAAGGACACAAGTTACATTATTTATAAAATTATTGATTTTATTATAAATAATTGATTTTGTAAATATTATCAACAATATCCATAAAGTTGAAATGTATGTTCGGTACGTATCTTCTTTCTAGTTGAAATTGAGTTAAGAATGATGCATCATATTACTTTCAATTTTTATATGATATTTTAATGAAAAAAATTCTCCCTAAGTTAGATTCTATTAGCTTTGAGAATAGAGGTATTTTCAAAAAATAGAAATATAAGAAAAATTATTTACACAATATAGTAAAATTTTAATTTTCTTAAATAAAGGTTAATAGAAGTCTATTCGTATCTATCAGTGATAGAAACTAATAAAAGTATATCACTGTCAAATCTTCACATCGAAGAAGATGAAAATATAAAAATGGTAACGAATCTAATGTGAAATAAAAATTTGGCAAAATGGGTAATTGATTATAAAGGGGGCGTTTGATTGGAATCTAGACGAACCAACGTAGAAAGAATGGACAAATCATATAAACCCAAAATGCTTTCACACTTCACTCTCCACTCTTTCATTAATTATATTTTAAATCCCACAGTTGGCTGCCCAATGCTGCATGTGTTATTTCTCTTCCAAAAATTAAATTAAATTAAATTGCTGCATCTGTTATGTTTTCTATGAACAAATATTTTCAACCTCATTTATTACAAAGAGATTTGTACACATTACGATTTAAGAATTATTTCTTTAATTGTCTTTTTTATAAAAAAAAATTAAGTAGCCTCGTCCATACTATGTACAAATCAAGTAATTGTAATCATAACTGTGAATCATTGATTCACTAGAGGATGAATTTTTGTTATCCGAAAAATTAGTAGATGAAACTTGCCATCTATCACTAAAAGATATATAAGAGAGATGTACTTTGAATTTATATCTTTTTTGTTTATTAGGACATTGAAATTTTTTAGCAATTATTACGAGACAATTACATTGTGTCAACCTCGTCGAAAATCTCGTCCAAAATTTTAAGGGTGAATTCTTTTTCTCTTCTTTTTTTACATTATCTCATAATTCGTTACAACATATTATTGACTTCAAAATAGTAAATCAATCTTTTTGGGGCAAATTTCAACTTTTACCATTGAACTTTAAGAGTTTGTCAATTTAAACCCCAAACTAATAATTGTATCAATGTAAATCTTGAACTTTTGGGGTTGTATCAATTTAAACCCTGAATTTTGGGTGGTATCAATTTAAACTCCAAACTTATAATTATATCAATTTAAATCCTGAACTTTCACAAGTATATCAATTTAAACCTTAAACTTTCATAGTTGTATCAATTTACATATTATTTCAAATTTAGTTTGAAAAATATTAGACAAAATATTTAATATTTTTTCAATCAAACTTATGTAAGTTTAGAGATTTAATTGATAAAATTACAAGTCTTACACTGTGTTTATCCATATGAAACACAGTGAATGGTTTAAATTGATACATTCATGAAAATTCAGGATTTAAATTAATACAACTCTTAAAGTTCAGAGTTTAAATCGATTGATACAATTATTAGTTTGGGGTTTAAATTGATACAACCCACAAAGTTCAAGGTTTAAATTTATATAATAATTAATTTATGGTTTAAATATACAACTCCCAAAGTTTAGGGGTATAAATTGATATTTTTTATTATTATTATTTAAAAAATAAAAAATTACAAAAAGAAGAAAAATCTAGCTTTTTGTCCATCTAATAAAATGACTTTTGACCAGACACACCAATCCTTATGTAGCTCATTCTTATTACTCACATAAAAAAAGATTTAAATATGTTTTAATAAATAAGAAAAAAAAATTGTCATATGATAAATAATGATTGGATAGTTTGATAGAATATAAAGATAGATGCTATTAGGAATACACCAAAATATTTTTCTTAATAAGTTGGAGTGTCCATCTACAGATAGATGAAAAGTTGGTTCGGAAAAAGTTCTTAAGCAATCAATTTTTTAAAATATAAAAATATTTTTAAAAAGTTTTTATAGTAGTTAAAAAGAATTGTTAGAATGAAAATGAAGGAAAAAGAGTTGCTAGAATAAAAATGAAAACACTTGATGCAGACAACAAAATACGCAGTCGATGAATATTCCAAACCACCACAATAATGATGGACAAGCAAAAAGATCTCAAATGCCTTTCGCTAGACCCCACAAAACTTTCAATTCCCAACGAAAAATGATTTTGAATTTATTATTTCATTTGGAATGAGAATGATTTGAAATAAATATATTCAAGATTTTGTGTGTGGATGATCACTGAAAAAGAAAAGATAGTTAAGATTTTACTAATATGTACTTTTTAACTATAATATGTTAATGAAAAATTAGAATGTGACAAGGTAAAAAATTAGTGATTTAATTCTTTTTTTAAAGTAAAAGCAGGAGTTAAAATCACTCCAAATTTTAAAATCTCTCTATCTTGCACTACCCAACAACATAATTCATTAAATTCATTTGAAATCCTAAAAAATCACGAGGTTGGGTTCTAAATAGGTCATAAATCTTTAAGCCACATCACATGCGTCAATTAGAAATTACAAAACTTACATCAAACAAACTCTTACTTTAGAATTTGTTATCCCACTACTCTTTCAAATGAATTCTGTTAAGTTTGTTCAAGGAAGAGATTGGACAGATGTGAAATAAGTTTGCAACAAGTGGCAAAGGGTTTAAATCTGAAAACTTTCACTAGCATTTCATTTCTAATATTGTGGTTACTTATAAGGCTGGCGAATCGTGTGGTCATGCTAGTGAATTGAAATGGGCACACAACTGTCCAGAGGGAATGAAGATGGCTATTTATCCACAAAGAATAAAAGTCATCCTGAAGGACAGAAATAGTACAAAACTGAAATCAACAAAAAGCCTTACAGTTTGTTTTCTACAAGGATTGCAACTACAAACAAATCATTGATGGATTTCTTTTGTCATGGATCGCAACTACCAACTTACCGAGGCAAAATTTCATGGGGGATTTTTAAGCCGTTTTCGGCTTAGCTTTGATGCGCTTAACCCTTGAATACAGGAAAACCCCAGCAAGAGCTATTCCAGTGCCTGCATTTGATCCAAGAACAAGTATTTTAATGCATCGACAAGTGTTTGACACACATATTCACAAACAGAAGACTGAAGCAAATCAATATTACCAATAGAGTTGATAGGAGAAACGGGTGTTTGGAAGAAGATAACAGAGCTCACGATGACCACAACACGCTTTACACAATTGCCTACTGAGTGGGTAACAGGCGATACTCTTTGCAATATCATGTAAGAAACCTACAAAAGTCATCTCAGAAGCCGTAAGTTAACACCCTTTATGTGAAAAATGAATGAGCAGGAGGTACGGTAAAAGTTTAAAAACTGCAAGTGCCTCAATTTCATCATGCTTTAGATCAGAACTACACCAAAAGTTCTCAGCACTACACATCAAATTTTCTCAATATTGCAGAGAACAACATATATTCCTTTTATCCAAATGTCGGATACTTTCTCCACAGATGCAGCATATTAGTTTTTTTTAATTTCCAAAAGTCATATTAGTTGAAGATGTAGAGATTAAAATTAAAAAATAAAAATAGAACTATATGAAAAAGGTACATGTTTAGGAGAAAGTTGGAATGCAATCCAACTCCACTAGTTAAATTAGAAATCTTACCTGTTGGTAAGCATGGAAACAAAGGGCAGCAAGAAGAGACCTAATGTATAGTTGATTCATGTTCAATCCCTGTAATGCCAAAAATTACATTGAAGATCAAGATATAAAACTACAGGAAACTTTGACCGAGCTTTGCTTATTGAATTACTCACAACTGATTGAAGGTATGCAGGAGTGAACTTGACTCCTTCCATGAAGATGGCCACAGGGGATAGTAAGAAAAAGGACATGACTGTTATAATTGAAAAGAGGGTGATGTTGTCAATTGATTCCTGTTTCAATAACAAAATGTTGTTACTTTCAAGATTCCCGCAAAGACACGTTCGCCATGAACAATATTTTTTCCTCCATTAGATGTAGAACATGAGTTTCAAATCAATAAAGCTGCTAACAGAAGCAACAAATGTAATCAGAAATATGCATCTGTAGCGGTTACCTCTTTTTTCACCATGACCTTTTTGCTAAGAACATTACGAGATTGATTAGTCACATTGGATGCCATTGCACTCCAAAACCCAGCCCTTTTGCAAGAAATACGATATGTTAGAAATTGCATAAATAATCCATTTTCTGTCATCTACTTACAACAGTAGACATGAATATAGACATAATAAACTAAATCACTCAGACTTACCAGTTGAAGGAGGCCTCAGTGGCAGATGCCAATGCAACACCACCTACAATTGGCAGAAGGGATGCAACGACCCAGGGAGTAGGAGTCTTCAAGGACATAAATACAAACGTCAGAGTTAAGACACCACCAACATTTTTCTCATGATTTTAAAAGGTTAATGCTTAGAACTCTAGCATAGAAAGCACTAGCACTTTTAATCGCTGAAATTCAGGGCTAACTGTGTTCTAATTTTGGCCAAGCATAAACACGTGGACAAAAATAAATAATTAAATAAGGAGTAACCAAGTGTACGTATACCTCTCCAAGAAACATGGCTGACAGGACAACTGAAAAAAATGGCTCCATAGCTTTGATTGTGTGAGTGAACGATACCGCCACTTTCCCAAGACTCATATTTGTGAAAAGATTTCCCAATGTGTGAACAAATGCCAATGGCAGAATAGCAACAAGCTGCTTAAGTTTAAAGAAGTCAGAACCTCGTAACAAAAAAAATTGAATGGGAAACAGTTGCCTCAATGAAAATTCATTACTCAAAACAAGTTTCACACCCACAAGGTTCCTAAAACCTGAAAGGGGGAAAAATACTGATTACCTGAGCACCACTAATCTTTGGTCTTTTGTAGAGATTGAGTCCCCACATGAGAAGAACAAGTACAGTCCCTACAGTAAATTGAACTGCAGTGACAGTTACAGGGAACGGATACACCTTGAGAACCTGTGAGCAAGTAGTGTCAGATAATTATCAGGGTTCTCATCTCCAAAAGAGGCTAGCATTTCAATTCATCTTGATCGATATAAAGCAAGTTGAAAGTTGAAATGAATGAGCATGTAAAAGAGTTACACGAAATCTTGAAGGAGCAATTTACTGAATCAGACGCCAAGGATCTAATTTTGAAGTCAGCTGATTACAACTTTTTGCAGACGGAAAATTGCTCTGAAGGTTATACGACTTTCAAGTATCAACATACCAGCAAGAGCTTAATCATACCTAATCGTTCCTCTGCCTTCTTTTATTTCTCATGAAAAAATAATAAAAGTAAAAATAAAAGAAAAGAGGCCTCCACTTAAAATATCACATTCATGCGGATCTACTATGGGAGTTTGATTTTACATCTTCATGGAAACAACTCTTTATCTGCCTCGTTGAAATATGAAATTATCGGAAGCGACCGGGAAAATTTGGCGTCAGTATCGTATAAAAAAGAGTCCTGGATAAATCCTCATACAAGAATATTGATCAAGAGAAATACTGAATATAATAAAAGAAACACATCTAACACCATGCTCGTTCGTATTTGATTGATTATGAAGATAATTTAAGCATAAGAATAACTTTCTTTTCTCTAAAGGATCCATATACGGAACATTGTCAAGCCTCGGTTTCTCGCGGTACAGGCATTTCATGCAAATCGATCAAAATAACTACGAATTCTAACAACCGTTCCACACAAAATGCACAAACGCCGTAAAATTTCAAAGAAGAAGAAGAAGACACCTAACCTGCTTGTTGTAGATGTTAAAGTAGATGTTGAACAGGTACCAGAGGCCAAACAACAACCCAAGCTCCAACGTTTTCATTAGGCTTCCGCCAGCACTCGCGGCCTCCCCTGAGCTATCTGGCACCGCAGTGGCCTGAACCTTGAAATGACTCGCATCGGAATCCGAAGCAAGCAAGGGCACACCGGTCCATGGGCGGAGTTTCGATGATGAAAAAGGAGACGAAGACAGAGCCCAAGATCGCCGGGGCCAGGAGGAAGGGAGGCCAACATTATTCAGGTCTCCGAGATCTCTGGAATTTGAGGAAGACGAAGAAGATAACCGAATTGAGTTACATCCAGAGCTGAAGGAGGAAGTATGAGGCCTGCGAGGCTTGAGAAGAGGAAGAGAAGGCGAGAAGGTGACGGCAGAGCTCTGCATTTCGAAGGCTTGAGCTCGAGATCTGAGATCGGAGAAGAGGACGAAGCAAAAGAGAAAAGCCTCGGAGCGTCCGCCGAGGAGAAAGGTTGGTGAAGCAGTGGTTGGTGGCGCAATGCAATAGCAAGAATGAAGGACTAAAAAGACGCTTAAAATTGGGGAATTAACTAGTCAAAATTGAACACCTAATGACGGATATTCTAAAGCCTTTTATTTCGTCATTATTATATATATACAAAATAGTTTTTTTAAGTACCACAAATGACTCTAGAAATTTATGACCCCTTTTCAGCAAAAAAAAAAAAAAAAAAAAAAAAAAAAAAAAAAAAAAAACATTTTTATTTAACCATTTTTTATAAAGAGGAATTAAAATGTAATTGAAAATTTATTTTGAATACTTCCCAACATTTTCATTCATTCTAAAATGATTGTTATTTAAAAAAATTAGACATTTGAAAATATATTTTAATTGTACCCTTAAATTTCAATGGTACAAATATAATTTTTTTACATAAATTTCGTAGTTATCAATGTATTTGGATGTTAATTGAGTTATGTTCGGTCTGATGGTATGAATATACATTATGATTAAATTATACTTTGATTTTAATTTAATAAAAGACTCAAGTTTTATGTTATATTTTGAGTTACATTTAGATTTGAAAAAAAAAATGGTTAGTGTTGATGTCATTTGTCTTATTTCATGGTTATATTTATATTTGCAAAAAAAAAGTTTTATTTTTGTCCTTAAATTGTAATTAATGTGTTGAAAATCAAGGCACAATTATTTTCTTTTTTATCTTCTATTTTTTGAAAACTATATTTATTTTTCATAATATTTTTTTTGGGGGTAAGTTTTTTCAATTTCATTAAAAACGCATCTGATTTGTGTAAGAAATGTTATTGTACCTACCATGTAATAATAATATAGTAAATAAAAGAATTTATTTTATTTAAAAATAGTGCTTTTTGTTTTCATATAATGTCTGATGGACTGCACCTAACCAAAATTTCAACCTTGTTGGGGGCTGCGGGAGAATATTTATGAGGAATTTGTATGATGGTCCTATTTAGGAGACTTTCAAAATTTGGTATCACTTAAAGAAATGCTCGAAATTTATCTCGTACTAATATCATCTATATGTGAAAGTATTCATTTGACCTCAAAACACATGTGAAGGTCGGTTTCTAGCTCCTCACTCCTACTTCCACTTCTCGCTCCTTCATCTTGATCCTCATAAGACACAACATTTTTTTCTTCCATTTTTCTTTTCATTTGTTCAGACTCTTCATCTCATTTTCTCGCTCCTGGTCCTTGCTCTCTGCTCCCACTTTTCGTTTTTCGCTCTCGTTCCTCTATCCTTCGTCTTGTTCTTCATCAAACACACCTGCAACTTTTTTCTTCGAGAAAAAATTGTAGAACGAAGAATAAAGAAAGAAAAATAAAAAAATGTGACATAAATAGAAATCGTCGAAAAAGAAAAAAAAAACCCCAAAGGACAGCATAAATGAAAGAAATTGCCAGAAACAAAAAAGAGAGAATAAAAGAAGAAGAAAATAAGAAAAATTTGGGAAAAAGTGCTACAGAAGAGAGGAGGGGGAGGGAGGGAGGAGAAAAAATAGTTAAAGTGGTAAATTCACAAGTGATGACATCAACAAATGGCAAAATTTTATTTGTTTGTAAAAGTGAGGCCAAATTTCAAGTGGACCTCGGGGCCATCCGGATAAATTTTCCTAGATTTATAAAATGTAAAGTACCTTTTAAAAAATAGAAATAAAGTGAGAGCAAAACTTCTAATTTAAGTTTTTTTTAGCATGAATTAAAACACTAAAATTCCATTGGTTTAAAATTATGTTGGTCCCTATATTTTTCTATTTTTGTTTATTATAGCTTTTTTACTTTTAAAATGTTCATTTAAGTCCTTATAATTTCAACTTTGGTTCATTTTGTAATTTTAATTTCGATTCATTTTGACCTTTGTACTTTGAAAGTGACCATCTTAATTCAGATATTTTCATTTTTTATTTGATTTTAGGGATTAAAATTATCATTTTTTTAAGTTCAAGAGAAATTAAAATAATTATTTAAAAAATATATAGACAAAAAATAATAAAAATTGAAAGTATATGAAAAAAGAAAAACATTTTAAAAGTACATAAAAAGAAAAAAAGAAAAAAAAAGTTTAGGAGGTAGTATCTAAATCAAATCCATTAATTCGAGGAAATAGAAAAAACACACTTTCTCCGCCTTACGGCGATCAATTGGAATAACTTTCTGTCTGATCCCTTCTTTTTCTCATCTTTCTTTTTTTTCTCACATTTCTTTATGTTATTTTTCTTCGGATATTATTTTATGAAAAAGGGGTCAAAATGGAGGATAGATTAGATAACATAGGATGATAAGTTGGTTTTCTTTAATATATATTTAGATATAATTTTTAGTAATAGTTCACTTGATCCATTAATTTTAAAGTGTGCATTTTTAAGTCTACTATTTTAAAATATAAGTATAAATTCATGACATTACTAACAAAAGTTTTGTTAGTTTAATTGACATAAAATATGCATCTTCCACTAGATTAGAAGGTTAGTCACAAGTTCGAACTTCCTCATTTCATAAAAAAAAAACCATCGATACGTTAATATAAAAAATTTATAATATATGTAAATATATTGTCTGGATAAATAGATTTATCTTACAGGAAAAAAAAAAAAAAACTTTATTCTTAGGCCCGCTTTATAACAATTTGGTTCTTTTAGTTTTAGTTTTTGGAAATTAAACCTATGGATACTACTTCTATCTCAAATTTCTTCATTTGTTATCTACTTTTCACAATGATTTAAAAAGTCAAGCTTTGTATATGAATATATATATATATATACTTTTACTAATTCACCTAATTTTCAACTAAATGATACCTTAAATGTCTATGTATATGTTACAATTCTTTTCATATACGTATACTTTTACTAATTCTCCCATAGTTTTAACAAATACATATATACTCTCTTAGAACTTGAACATTTTAATTTTGACACAAAATTAGGTTTTCTCAATACAACTATGTCAAAACTAACAACTTTAAAGAGGATGAAATATATATCTATTAAACAGGACAAAATGGGGAGATTCTTTAACACCCAATTTTGCCCTTACTTCTTTACAAAATTTCCTTTTTTCCCTTTTTTTCCTTAATTTTCATTTTTGCTCTTCACTTAAATTTATTTTAAGTCTTACTTTTTGTTCTTTAAATAACTGTTTTTTAAAAAAGTCTCGTACTCTTTCGTTATAAAACCTCCCAATCCCTTCATTTTAAAATTTTTAGTATAACCAATTCTTTATAGTTCCATGAAAACTTTTTATGAATAAGAAGTTTCATAAAATTAGTTTTATTGTATGGTGATTTCTTTGTTAAAAGTTGTTGGATCCCAAAAACGATATTCGAGATTTCTAAAAAGTTAGTGATCGTTTCACTCAATTTCATAATTTTGAAAATTTTAATGATGGACATGGATGAATTGCCATAGAATTCACGTATCATTCATCTATTACCATGATTTATTCAAATTTTATTACTCTATTATTATGTTATAAATTTCCACATGTTTTAAAATTTGTGTGAACTAAGGATTTTAGTGGTTGGTCGTCAATTTCAGTATAAATATTTATAATAAAAAATTTATATTGTTACTCGGATTTTGATACATTTGTAGATCCAATTAAATTAAATTTATTGATCATTACATATAATTTTAGTCTTTTTTTTATTTGAGAATTGAAAGATTTTTTATTGGATAAAGATTTTTTTGCGTACCCTATATGTATGGGATTAATAACTCAATCAAATAAAAAGAAATGTGATTATCTCCCAAAACAAAGAAAAAAGAAACTGTTATGTTTAATATATCAAGTTTCATCTGTATTTATCTTTAATTCTTTTGTTATGAAAATTAGATTGAGGTTTGATTTGTCTGGTTTTTTATTTATTGAAATGTAGATTTTTTTAATAATATTATTTCTTTTTTAGATTAAACTTTTTTATTTTTATTTAAATCTTTGATATATTTATAATTGGTTATGTTAGAGAATCTCTCGTTTTTTTCCTTTTTATACTATGATTTTTCTTTTTATTTGTCCATGATAATAATTTATAGATTTCTATTTTATATCTTGGTTGCAAATATATATTACTCCTCATTGATATTCATGCAATCTCCAAAGTTCTTACTCTAGTGCTTACAAATATCACTACTACAGAGATTAGATTACTTGACGTTTTTCCAATGTCAAGTAAAAGGTATACTTGGCACTTATAAAAGGAGTATTCGAGTGTCAAGTATAGTGTAATAACCTGACTCCGAAAAAACGTCAAGATAAATGTTTCTTGATACAATTTTCATGTCAAGAAAGATAATACACTTGACATTGGTGGTATGTCAAGTTTATTAATTCTTGACATTGATTACATATCATATATAATAACTCTTTGACGTTTTTTATGTGTCAAGTATGTCTTTTTTTCTTCAAATTAAATGCCCCAATCGATATTCTCATTTTTTGTCTTGTATTCCAACAATACAATTATATCAACTAAATAAACATTATACATTTAAGATCTATCAACTCAATATATTCATTAAAAGTCTATATGTTCAACTATGACCTTTCATATGAACACTCCTCGTAAATTACAACAATATTTTTCTTTCACATATACTTGCACAAAATAAAATCTCAATTATTGCTTTTGTATACAAAACTCAACTTTCAACAAACACAAAAGTGACAAATTGTTTAATAAGTAACCTCTCAACAAAGTACATTATTTAATCTATACATTGAGCTTTGAAGTCTAAAGATCGAGAACTAAGGGTCAGGCAAATCATATTTAAGCAAGTCAATCTGCAAAATAGAATAAAGGACGATAACATCAAATTTCAAAATATATAAATAAATGTTAAGATACAACAACGACAAAAAGTCACGCACAAGAAAAATGCACAAATAAACGATTCAACATAAACTCAGCAAGTTAATGGTTCTCCTAGACTTAATAGGAAACACAACAAACTAGAATTTTGCAAAATATATAAACATAAACCAAAAAACCTTTAAACACATACACTCAATGGAAACCATAAACAAACTTAACATCAAATTCAATTGGAAAACTTACCAAAAATAACTTGAGACCTAGCTGAAAAGTATCTGAACACGCCCGAAACGAATCCAAGCTTAAACAGAAGTTTCATGTGTTAGGAACAATTATAAAAAGAAATAGACGGTAAAGATAGTCAGAGAACTCCAACATATATTCTAATCACCTCACATTACATAATGAAACATCTAAATAGATAAACTAGATTGACAGAAAATTGGAGCCTCAATTCGCAACAATGGAAAGAGATTTTAAAGAAAATCTAAATCAAAGTCACAAAGCATCATCACCCAAAATTATAAGCAATTGGTTATTAATAGAGCAAAATCATTTAAAACACTTGGACGAGCAAATCAACTAATCCTCTCTACAACATTTTTCATATTCATTTGTCTTTGAGAGAAGGTTGAATAGATTGAACATGATACTTTCAAGATACCAAACCTTTTTTTAATTTCTCAATTCATTCATAAAATCGAACTCAAAAGACAAATTTCTAGTAGTAGTAAAAGGAAAACCCCTATATTCAAAGTACCTTGTTGATAGCATTTAATTGGACCTTTTGTACATTTACTGAAAATAATAATACAGTCAATTCAAATCGATGAGGATCTATGCATTGGAGCACTGTAGAAATGAAACAAATATACTTCTTCAAACTTACGGTTGCATGGGATTAAATTTATAGAGAAGCACACCACATTGTGCTAATCCTTTTTCAGGAATTCAAATGTATGGCCTTCCTTTTCAGATCATGCATGTACATAACTTTTGAAGTGTGAATGCTCAGACAAACACAACAAACCAAAACAAATCACTAAAGGAATTTCCCTAAACACTAACTATCCTATCCAAGTATCCATAAACAATTGTGCAAGTGTAAAGAGGTACAGTGATGGGATGTGTGGGTATGTCGTCGTTCATGAATCATCGCTTCTCGGGGTCAGCTATTTCAAGAGTTCATAGCTTCAAAATGAGAAAAGGAAAACAAATAAGATCCCCAATTTTCTTTTGAGAAAAAGAGATTCCAAACAGAAATTAAGAAAGGATTTTTTTATCCAACAAAATTGAACTAATCTATCACAAACAACCAGTCAGCCACCACATAATAATGAAAAAAAAAAGTGAGAAATTCAAAAACCCATCTTCAACAGAAGAAAAAAAAAAACTTCACTAAACAAAATCCAAATACCAAGATTCAACTAGACATAAACAGAGGATTTCATACATAAAAGCAACTAAACCACAACAAAGTATCAATAAATTAAAGAAAGAAATGAAAAATCAATGAAACAAAAATGGAATTAGAAGAAAGATTATCAGAATACGAATATTATGTCCCATCATTATTAATCTCCTATTTCACCATAGCAAATGGCTCCTTAGAGCTCAAACCTAAGAAATCCATCAAGATTTAAGACCAAAAATCTGACAACACCACAGAGTTGACCAAAAAAATGACCAAAGCAGAGAAAATTTGAAATAAAGAGAATGGATCTTCGAGTGGCTGCTGATGGAGGTTAGAACTGCCGCCAGATCGACGGTGGAACAGGAGAGGGAGAGCGGCGAGGGCTGGCGGATGAAACGATGAGGACTCGCATAATTTGGCGGTGCGGTTGGTTGAGTGACTCGAAATCCGACGTTGAGCTGATACTTCTGTCAATGATGAGATGGTCGGAGCAGCGGCGTGCGGTTCATGGGGCTCGGATGTTCAGGTGGCGCATGCGAGGGTTGGGCTGACGAACGGGGGGGGGGGGGGGGGGGTTGTTGGGGTGACGAACGGAGGTTGGTTGTACGGCTGCCTGGGAGAGGGAAAGTCGGCTAGAGGGTTTGGGAGGGGAGGGGGGTTGCGAGAGTAAAAATGAGAAAGGGGGAAGTTTTTTTTTATTGGTTTAAAATAATAAGTTAATTATTTTTTATATTTTATTTGATAATTTTGGTAGGAGGAAACCAAATTTGAGAGAGAAATGAAAACGAGAAGGGAGGAAAAAAAAGTAAATATTAAATAAATATTATTTTTTATATTTTACTTGACACGAAAAATATGTCAAGTAAGAACTTCCTATACTTGTTAAGTAATGGTTCGCGTGAAAATATCTGAAAAATTCCATCTTTTTTAACTCTTTTACTTGACATTTTTTTTTCTAAAAGGTCATTATTTTACTTTTTTCTAAAGAAAAGTGAAATAATTAAAAACTACAAGTGTCAAGTAATGTAGATTTTGTAATAGATGTACAATTGTTTTTTCTTTTCATTTATATAAATAAAAGATATGTAAATCATCGTGTTCTTAAATTTTGGATTTAAAGAGCAATTTAAAGGATATTATGATATTTTAATATACAAATTTGTGATTTTTTTTTATTCAGGTTGTGAGTTTTTGTGATATATGTTTGTTCATCTTCATTTATAGTTTTTGATATATTATTAAACAGAGATTTCATATGTTTGTTCATCTTCATTTATAGTTTTTGATATATTATTAAACAGAGATTTCCAGAGAAAACTTTTTGTATTTGTATTGATGCGATGTGGTTTTGTATTTGTATTGATGCGATGTGGTTCAATCTCTAGTACTTGATCCACATACGTTTGGGAGAATTCTCTCTAACTCTCTAGTGTAAAATTTCTGATCTCATAATTAAAGAGAATCCTCTATTTATAGAGTAATCTGGTGAGCTTTGTGGGTTTAAGCTTGATTGGTCCATAGATCTGATCCTTGTACCCAATTAATTGGATTTGGGTCTAATTTGTCATTTGGGTCAAACCAAGCATATTTTTTAACTCAATTTGACTTTAGCCCAATCCTTCATATTTAATTGAACCAAAATAATTAATTTGATCTGACGATCAAGATGAAAACACATGGTATCATCGGGATTTGTCAATTTATGTCTTAAATTTTTGTCATAAATTTGAGAAACGAGGTGACAATTTGTGATTTGTTCAAAATTTCTCATTCAATAAATGGTCCCGTTTCGAGATTTATGCACATTTATGGGTGGATGAATCACGAAACACATAAAGTTGGAATCAAACTACAAGTTATTTGTTCTTGATTTAAACTCTATTTGATGTGTCAATCAAACTATGAATTTAATACGTAAATTTGTGATTTTACCGTCAATTTGATTTGGATTGAGAATAAAAGCTAAAGTTGATTTGAATTTGACATAATATCTGGAATATGATCAAATTTTAATAAATTTTGAGATATTATTCCTAATTTATTTGAGCTAATTTGGGGATAAAAGGCTAAATTTAAATTATTTGAATTTGATATAAAATTTGGGATGTGGTCCAACTTTAATTTGAGGTGAATTCGAAGTCTTATCCATACCTGGGATAAAAGTTCAAATAATTCGAGTTTGGGATAAAATTTTAAATATACTCAAAATCACAACGTTGGATCAAAAGATTTAATCCCAATTCATATTTATGTTAGATTCTTTTGTAATATAATTTAATTCTAAAGCAAAATCAAAATGCTTCTTCCAATTAGAATCCAAAGGATTTCAAAATATAAGATTCATATTTCGCAATCTATAAATCGTCAAGATCATGCTCAAATTATTTTTTTCTTTAACGAGCCACATCCTCACAAGGTACCACAATATTTAATTCAATTTTTTTTTTTTTTATTTCTTACAGAGGACAATGGCGAATTACTAATCACCTTTACACACCCCATTTTTTTACTGAAGGAAATCAGACATGAGGATTTTCATAAGTAGTGGAATGATCGTTCCAAATTCTATTCGAAATTGAACATAAACAATTACAATCAAGAAATGGAAACTAATCGATCATGCACAATATGAAATTACAACGTGCTTTACTAGATAATCAAGGGGAAAATATCATACCTTTGAAGACTCATCTTTAAATTCCCTCGATCACGAACGCCCATTCAATCTCCAAGACTGCAACACACGAACGCTTGAACACAGCGACCACGACATTGAAGAAAATCGGACACGAGGATTTCCATGGGCAGCGGAAGGATATTTCCAAATTTCAATCATATATGAACAACAACAATTACAGTCATTAACGGAAACATACGATTATGCATAAAATAAAAATTACAGCATGTTTTACTACGTGATCAAGGCAAGGAACTAACGAACCTTTGAAGACTCATCTTCAAGTTCCTTGATCACGAACGCTCGATCACAGCAACACTCGAACGCTCGTACAACACGACCGTTACACTGCACGATCACAACGAACTCGAATAAAGTGATTGCCAAGGTCACGAACACCGCGAATGGCCTCCACATAACCTCGACTGTGTCGAGTTGAGAATAACACCACCAAGAATGTTACATTGGTATTCTCGGTATGAGAATCCAGAGGGTGGGCTCTATGTGGACTTAACTAGAGGTAAGAAACCAGAGAAAGAGCAATCGTGTGAATGATTGAGCAAGTGGGAGATGAAACAACTTATCGTATAGGTCGATGTCCAATCTTTTAGTAAAAGCTATGTGATCATCTAGCAAAAGCTATGCGATCATTTAGGACATCGTCTAATTGAGTGTCTATCGAGTAAGAACACTCCACGATCGTCTAGTCTCTCCAAACTGTCATTTAGTAAATCTGATTTACTTGACGACTATTCTGTGAGTAATTTCCAATATTGGAAATCTAACAACTTACCAAAATTAGAAAAACATTTTTCCTTTTATCTCACGGTTACCATGAAACCACTAATAATCTCTCACTCAATTGGTTATTAGAGAAAAAAATATAATTATCTAACAATTAATATTATTATAAATATAAATGATAATTAACTTACCATAATATATTTATAACCTATAGTTTTAATATTTCATCTCATGAAACATACAAACCATAGCTCTTTTTCTATTCCATGTCACTTAATATAAATCTCATTTACATTAATCCTCCATTTGATGTATCTTATACATCATATCGATCATATCATATATAATCGAATTACCTATTGTCAATTTGAACATTTCAAATCAACACAAAAAACTTATCCTTAACTTGAATCCATTGAGCTACCAAGGGGACCTTATGGACTTGTAGCTCGAAGCTCCAACGGTACGTGAATAACTGACTAAACTCTTTAGTCACGAGATCCACCATCCGTTAACTGTTAGACACTCCACAAAAATCTGACAGTTGAACTCTTCTTACTACAGATATACTATGTGTCCATCTTAACCAATCAATAGTGCGACAATCCTTTACAAATCGCTCGTAAGTACAACTCGGCCAATAACCGTTATGCCCATGTGGTTACCTCTAACTCCTTAAGTACCACTGATCCCACTAATGAACATAAGTCATAGTTTTACTATGATTGAGTCATCTCTTCCAAAAAGAAGTTGTGGCCACTATGTTCAAGCCCGGAATCAGCCCTTAAGGGAGCAATCTATCTACTTACCCCTACTTCGGGGAAGGAGTGAACTTCATCTTGTGTAATTGAGTTCACAACTCCTAAATCAAACAAGTTCCCAAAAAGGTAGACATGTTAAGTTGGCAATCTGGACACTCTCACCTATACTAATCAAAAGGACCGCCCTCAAAGGCAGAAGTTCTTAAAACACTCAGGATTAAGGTCATATCACCTATGGTAGTTTAGGTGAGATGTAAGTCTCCAGTATCAACGGTGTTATATACAGAGACGAATTATCTCGTGGTTCGGTCTTATACAAACTCTTTGTATAGGACACCCCTGCTCGCATGTCTGCACATGAATGGTCAGGATCTACCATCTATAGTGCTTTATAACACTTGCAAATCTCTACAAAGCGGGTCGTATCCGTAGTGTCACCAAGATCAGGAATCCCTCATTAATCCTTATACTACATACCTATTTAGGTTATCACTTAAGACATGATCCACTTGTATATCTCATATACATGCTTAAGTTTACATAAGATAACCATGGAACTTTGTTTATTGGATATGAATAAATGGCAGAATGAAATAACAATTATTTTATTCATAAAATAATATGTATAATTACAAACAACAAGACTCCGGTAGAATTAGGACACTAATCCCAACAAACACAACACGATCACAGCGACCACAAACACAGCTACCTTGGTATTTTCGGTGTGAGAATCCAGAAGTATGGGCTCTGTATGGATTTGGTTAGAAGAAGAGACCGGAGGAGTAACAATTGTGTAAACGATTGAGCAAGTGGGAGATGACAAAGGTCTATCGTATAGACGAATGCCCAACCATTTAGAAGATGGCGAGCTATCGTATAGCAAAAGCCCCACAATCGTTTAGAAGATGACCAGTTGAGTGAACTATCGCGTAGTGTCACTCCACGATCGTTTAGTCTCTCTTCAGTTATCATTTAGTGAGTTTTATTCACTTGACAGCAAACCGTGAGTCTTTCCGAGCATGAAAACTCTCTCTAATCTACTAAATTTAGGAAAACATTTTTCCTTTTATTTTACGGTTACCATGAAACCACCAATAATCTTCCACTCAATTGGTTATTAGGGGAAAATATATAATTATCCAATAATTAATATTTTATAAATATATATGATAACCAACTTACCATATTATATTTATAACCTATTGTTTTAATATTTCATCTCATGAAATATATAAACTATAGTTTTTTTTTGTTCTATTTCATGGTACTTAATGTAAATCTCATTTATATTAATCATCCACTTGATATATCTCATATATCACACTAACCACATCATTCTCTTGTCAATTTGAACATTTCAAATCAGAACTGATTCTCAACTTGAATCCATATAGATCAAGAGGACCTTATGAACCTATAGCTTAAAGCTCCAACGGTACGTGAATAACTGACTAAACTCTTTAGTCACAGGATCTACTGTCCGTTAACTGTCAGATACTCCACTAAAGACTGACAACTGAACTCTCCTTACTACATATATATTATGTGTCCATATCAACCAATCAACAGTGCGATAACGCTTCACAGATCACTCGTAAGTACAGCTGGGCCAATAACCGTCATGCCCATGTAGTTACATCTAACTCCTTAAGTACCACCGATCCCTTTAATGAACATAAGTCATAGTCCTACTATGACCGAGTCCTCTCTTCCACATAAAAGTTGTAGCCATTATATTCAAGACCCAGAATCAACCCTTAAGGGAGAAATCTATCTACTTACCCCTGCTTTAAGGAAAGAGTGAATTCCATCTTATGTAAATGAGTTCCCAGCTCCCAAATCAAACAAATTCCCAAAAAGGTAGACATGTTGAATTGGCAATCTGGGCACTCTAAGGCAAAGCCAGGAGGATTGAAATTGATCTCGCATATGAGGCAGAGCCAGGCGGATCGGACTTGATCTCTCAGCCGTTACATCATTCATCATGATAGATACTACATCAAAGTACGATTTTTTCTTTGATCGATCAGAAGCAAGAGCAGGGTCATCGAACAAGGGATTTTCTCTGATGACGATCCCGCCTTCAAGAAATTCCAATAGCTATTTCCAATTTTTCTCCACGATGACATAGTCTTGTTCTTGCTCATGCAAGATCTACTTTGAATGACTTTGGGTGATAGGTCCCGTATAGAAGTCGCTTGTGGCAATTGCTTCGGAAGCAACTTTCTTTGGTGTCATTAGTTTACTTGAATGTTGAGAGATATGAGAGGTAGAGATGTCCCACTAGATGTGTCAATTTTTCCGTACGAGGTTTTTGGAGAAATTTGTTTCATGGAGTCAAACTTGTATTTGTGTTGATTTGATGCGATGTGGTTCGATATTTAGTACTTGATCCTCTTATTTTCTCTTGGTTGAATGTGTATGCTTGATTTGAGGAAGCGGAGCGCGTGACCTTCAAAGTTAAAGTCTTGGAAGAATCTTTGTATCTTCATAATTTGAGCTTCAAGAAGTAGTTCAGTCTTCAGGAGTCAATGAGTCTTCTAAATGTAAGGAATTATCTTTAGGCTCTCTATAATATATAATTGATGACCCCTTTAAATGAAGAAAAATCCTCTATTTATAGAGTTATCTGGTGGATTTTGTGGGATTTGGCTTGGTTAATCTATGGATTTGGCCCTTGGGGCCAACTAATTGGGTTTGGGCCTTGACATTTGGGTCAAATTATATATATATATATATATTGCTCAATTGGACTTTAGTCCAAATAATAATATCAAATGGAACCAAACTAATTCTATTCAATCTAGTGATTATAATGAAAACACGTGGCATCATAAAGTGCCACGTCATTTCTCAAATTTATGACGAGATTACAAATAATTGAATTTAGGGCTGATATTATTATTTAAGTTAAAGTCCAATTGAGTAAAAAAAGGCTTAATTTGACCCAAATGCTAAATAAGACCCAAATCTAATTAGTTGAGCCCAAGGGCTAGGTCCATGGACCAACCAAGTCCACAAAACCCACCAAAAAAACTCACTTTGACCTCAAGAACATCGCCAAATCAACCGTACGCATTCAAAAGATCAAATCACATCGCATCAAATCAACAAAAATATAAGTTCAACTCCACGAAACAAGTTTCTTCAGAAACTTCGTTCGAACAGATATATTTTATTGCTTTTTTTAATTACAATTTAAGATAAGTTTATTTTCAATTGATATTCATATTGTAAAGACAAAAAAAAAAAAGTTGATTAAGATGATGGAGAAAAAACCATTGGGATGGAGAAAAAATAAAGAGAAAATAGGGGAATGGGAGATATAGAATGAGATTTGAGAGAACTAAGGAATAGCGAAGATTGAAGGGAGAAATTGATAAAATAATTAAAAAATAATAATTTTATGAGTACAATCATCTATTGATTCTTCATTTTTATAATCAAATAATTTTAGTGTAATTGTTAACAAAATTAAACATTACTATTCAACAAAATCCATCATAATATTTTAACTTATTTGTAAATTTGATAATTATCTATTGGTATATTGTGTAGTTAAATCAAAATCAAATATTATTATTCGGTCATGAACAATATTCTACATAGGGTTGTTTTCAAATATATAAAAATGAACCAAAATATTTACAAATAATATCAAAATATAATAATATATCCATGATAGACGGTGATAAACAACGATAAAATACGACCTGTGTCTATCAGGATAGAAATAATAGTCTATCGTTGTCTATCGCACTTTATTTTGCTATTATTTGTAAATATTTTTAGCAATTTTTTCATTTACAGTAATTTTCCTTCTACATATTAATATTATTGTTCACAATTAAATATTAATTTACATCAACTCTCTTAATTATTTTTTTTTTAGATTCCTAGCCATTAAAATTGAAGTTTTTCTTTGTTTGTTAAAGTTTAATGCAATGAATATTTATTTGATTATGAAAATTCATCGAGAATCCATTAATTTATTTAATGTTGTTATTTCAACCTTCGATCATTTTTGTTTTTGTTAAATCTTTCATTTTATTCATTATCTTAATTAATTTTTTTTTTAAAGATTTTTAGCCATTGAAGTTAAAGATTCTTTTTTCAACCGTCAACCTTCGCTAATTTATTTAATGTTATTATTTCAATTCTATTTTTTTTTTTTGTTAAATCTTTCATTTATATCACTTATTATTTTAGATTTACCATTAATATTTTTTTGTTAGATTTTAATTAGACGGAGATTTATTTGATTATAAAAGTCTACAAGTAACTAAATTCATTAGTTTATTTTTCTCCATGTATCGATAATGTTGTTATTTCAATATTTATGCATTTTTTTCCTTTTTTATATTTATTTTTCGTTTTTCATATATCCACGATATTCTAATGATTATTTTCATTCTTCTTCAATTTTTTATAAAAGTTTTTTTCCATTTGTTTTCCACAACATAATTTTACAAATACATTAAAAATATTTTTAAAATTTCTTAAATTAATGAAATGGAGTAACCTTATAATTTTATTCACTTAGGTATTGTACTATAGAAAATTTAGGACACATATATCAAATGATTATTATATATAACTTAAATAAGATATAATGGAAAAATAAGTCTATGATCGGAGTTGGAAGTTTTATAAAAACAAATAAATAAATAATCAACAAATTATTTTTCCGTTTTAGACTAAAAAATATCTGAAGGTTCATTTAAAAAATTATATAAAATGGAGCTTTTATTTATTTTTCTTCCTCTTAAAGTCACTACCTTCTAAGACTATAAACAATTACTTCATGAAATGATAATTAAGATAGGTTATTATGTAACTTTTATATCAATTTTATTTTATAAAATGTAGGAAAAATTCCATAAACCACCTCTGAACTACAAGGTTTGTTACAATCACACTCCTTAATTTTTAATTTGATCCATCAACTCTATATAGTTTGCTAAGTATTGTAATCAACCCCTTATGTTAATTGATGACTTGAAATTAAATTAAGGAAGGACAAAGTTGTCATCTTACATATCTATACCAGAAAAAAGAAAAAGAAAATTACCTGAAAAGAAGCAGCAAAAGACCTCTAACCGTCGCGGCGAAGCTAAATGAAACCACAATGCAGGCCACACACACCCTCTTTCTTGTTCATCATCTCTTTCACAGGGCACACTACAGCGAGCACCAACCCGTCGTCAGCCAACTTTTGAAGATTCGCGTCGTCTTCTGGCCGCCTTCCATCCAACCATCTTTCAATGCTGGTAAACTCCTCATCCTCGATCTCATTTCTCTCATAATAGTCAACAACCACAACAACTTATAGCTGCTTTCTAGTGTTTGCCCACGCCTTAGTCATCGTTTCGTGACCCTTCCCCTCTTTGAAGTTTATTGTACTAATCTCTCTATCTGTCAATCTTTTTTTTTTTTTTCATCTCTTTTTCTTATGGAGATGATGGTGAAGGTCATGCGGTCATGTTCATTTGGGGGATTTCGTGACCAAAGTCAAGAAAACCATTTTAAAAAGGTTGTTTTTAAATAGAGAAAAATGAACCAAAATATTTACAAAATATAACAAAATTTTAGAATTATCAATGATAAATGTCGATAAACACTGATAGACTTCTATCAGTGTTTATAAGTGACATTGATAGACAAGAAGTCTATTAGTGTCTAACAACGTTTATCAATGGTAGTTCTAAAATTTTGCTATATCTTGTAAATATTTTCAATAGTTTTACCATTTGAAATAATTTCCCATTTAAAAATCATTTTTGTTTAAAAGATATATTTAAAAATTAAATTATTTGAGATTCTTCACTCTTTCTCACTTCTCTTCCCATTTTTTTCATCCATTTTGAACTTTTGTAGTTTCGTCTCTTTGTCTCAACAGTGTGTGCTCTGATTTACTATTTAAATTTTAAACTTGATTAAATATATAATCATTCAAAAAAAAAATACCTTCAAAAATTGTTTTACAAAATTTTAACAATATTAAAAATATCTCATATCTATGGTAAATTAACTTGAAGCCAATAGATATATAATTTTTGTACTCTATTTTAAAATTACTTCTTTTCCTCTCAAATATTTACTAATTAAACTAGCCTATTAAATTACAATTTAAAATTTATTCTAAGCATTTATGTGAAAAAAATTTAAGCCATATGTATCGCATGTGTGACTAGTTAAATTAAAATGAGTTAAGAGGGGAGAATTTTTAACTTCCCTATTTGCCCTTATCTTTTTAAATAAAGGTCATTTTACTCCCACACTCACACTCCTCCATACTCTTCTACCTACTTTCATATTTTTTTTCATTTAATTTTTCATTTCTCTTTTCCTATTATATATTTCAACCATTCCTATTTCACATTCCTTCCTATTTTTTTACCTCTACTTTCTTTTTTATCTCTAAAGTCTTTTCTTTTTATTTTTTCATTTAATTTTAGAATTTTATATTATCAGTAGATCTTTTACCGATTCTTATTTTCTCCTAAAATACTGTGTTTTGAATTGTTTTTATTAAAAAATCAAAATAACAAATATAATTTTCTAATATATAAAATTCCAAAATATTTTAGAATATACAATGTTCTTTCAATTTCTTTAAGAAAAATCTCAAATGTATATGGTTATTGATAATTTAGTTTTACTCAAGACCATTTAAAATTTAAAATGAAATATATTTTCTATTTTATCTCTTTATTTAATTTTAAACTCCATGTCTAACATTTACAAAATCTACCATTTATATTTTCCTCTATGGAATTAGTTTCAAAGATTGTCAACTACATCCAATATATTTCATATTTATTATAAGTTAATTAAATAAAACATACCTATAGTGATATAATCTTGTTATCTAATATTTTTCATTACTTTTAAATTTAAGTAAAATTTTATATTCTAAAAGTTTTGATCCATGTGCATCCCACGTATACTCAAACTAATATATATATATATATATAATGTGGCTATTGTATTATATGTATAATATGTGGCTATTCTAAAAACATTCCTATATCAAGTTCCTCCGGTTGATATATATTCAGTTTAATTATTAGTAGATATCCTGGTTTAAAATTTCCAACTGAATCTCGAGATTTTGAGATTTCGAAGGGTTCAAAAGTTTGATCGGAGAACTTTCGTTTTTTTTTCTTTTCTTTTTTTACCAATTGGACAATATTTCAAAAATATTTTGATTCTCCCTATTTCGACGAAATTTCGAGATTTCGAGAAAATTGTGATGTTTCGAGCAAATTTCAATTTTTTAAATTTAATTACGTTAACCTTGTTCAAGTTTTTAAATTTTATTGTCCGGTTACATACAACTCTAATACCAATTTCATTTTCAACAAAGGACTAAGCCTTTTTATGTGCTATTTTTTTCTAATTCCCAATTATTTTCAATTTTTAGCTTTATTTTCAACTCAAAATTTTCAAACTGAATTTGAAAGAAAACCATAAAAATAACCTATATTTATTTTTAACCTCATTCAAACCATTTTCCATTAAATTTTCACATCATTTCACCTCAAAATTGAATTGATGTGAGTTTTTTTTTTCCTTTTACCATCCAAAACTTTTATAATATTCACATTATTTAGCCTCAAAATATTTATAAACTTTATATTATTTTGAATTATTTTTCCATATCCTTTAAAAAGTTTTGCACTTGCCTCAATATTTATTTTTTTAGAATAGATGATATTATTATACAACAACAAGAGGATCCCACAGCTCGGATCAAAGTATCAAAACACAAGCAAAGCCAGGGTAACAAAACCCAAAACAAAGCCTACAAAATAAGATCAGAACAAAACCAACACAAAAAAAAAAACAAAAAGAACAAAACCAACACAAAAAAAACAAACTTGCAGACTACCAGAGAGAAAGCCAGAGAAAAGAAACCAAAATCCCATACACAAGGGACAACAGCAAAACAAAGAACAACGGAAAGTACAACAAGAAAAAACATCCGTAAACACACTAGAAAGAAACACGAGCACGAAATAAGGTGAACCAGAGGTGACATCGACCTCGGTCTACTTCCATGCAGTCGCCGATTACGTTCTTGCCAGATGTAGTATATGAAAGCACACCAGAATACACAAAATAACTTACTGTCACATCCCACCCTAAATTACCCTTTAAACCTGGATAGAATGGTGATTGCAGCAGTTACTACCCCTTTTGCTGGCACTTACCGCCTAACTATCCTGTTAACCTTTACTCAAAACCCTGAATATATACATATCATCAATATACCAACATATTAACTCGGAACTTAACACATTTACATTACAGGGTTTCGTAACATTGTTCATACATGAATATTACAACTTAGTGAGCCCCATCTAGTATACTAGTCACTAGACAGACACATATGTACTAACTAACATAGGTCTTTAATTACGCTTTCTTCAACCTGTTTCTTTGAGTGGTAGAGCAACAGCATAATAGTCTTTTAGGAACTGACCGCTACCTGAAAGAAAACATTTGAAAACGTAAGCTAGAAGCCCAATGAGTGACTTAACAAAAATATAAATCTCATGCTCAAAACTGAAAGCTTGAAACCATAATACTGGAACTAAAGTATAGCAAGCAAACGTGTACATAAAACCTTTAAACCACCATTAAATATCATTATTCCTTAGTTGAGAACGAGCATACATCGCTCTAGCTCCCAACGTCTATTACCGGCCAAGAGACTCATACTTCAGCCTCCCTTTGCTGGTATATAGCCTAGAAGACCTATACTTCGGCCTCTCATTCGGAACTACCTACGACACATGGAGTTTTCTATGTACTGTCAACACCTTAGATACATTTATTCAAATACCTTCCTTACCTTTAGTATCCGGCTCACTTAAGCTATCAAGTTCTCGAATATAGCATAGAAAACTCTTTAGGATACCTTCCCTACCATTAGTATCCCTTTTCATTACATTTAGGAATACCAACGCATGTACTTTGACAATCTTAGGTATTTAAAACATAGTACATCAAGCTTCATTTAACCTTAGCTTTAACCTTAACACATGATTCATACTTTGTAAAATAAGTTGACTTAAATCACGTTGAACTAGTTTGTAAAAACTATTAGCATGTGTTAGATATGGAAAACATACTTAGAAAACTCATACATTAGTAACATCATGCGTTGATAAATATTCATAAGCATTAGAAATTCCAAATTATCCTTCTAGCCTAGGAGAAGATATGACTGCCCTTATCCTTAGTTGAGAATGAACTATTAGATCTAACCCTCAACGTCAACCTTGTTCAGGGAGAACCCTTTTGCTCAATCCCTCGACGTCGTATTATCTACGTGCATGTGGTTATAACTGAGTACCTTCATACCTTAGGTACTTTACTAGGATACATTCTCATTGTCCTTCAGTATCCTTAGGATACCTTCTCATTGTCCTTCAGTATCCTTAGGATACCTTCTCATTGTTCTTCAGTATCCATCATGTAACTAGTCATAAACATTTAGTTGAAAGGATACCTTCTTATTGTCCTTCAGTATCCGTCATAAACATTTAGTTGAACACTAAGGCTTAGTGCTCAAATCATCATACTAGTTCATCCATCATACTGGTTCATCATAAAAATGGAGTTACTTAAACATATTGATAGTATTTGGACAAGATAACATATCTAAATCATGTCAAATCCATGGAAAACATGTTTTACTTAACATGAGAAACAGTTTCACAAATATGTTGCTTGGCAATCCATTTAAACACTTAGCATGGGAAATATCTTCAAGAAATCATAATTTCTAAATCATTAAAACGACAAGTCATCACATAGTCACTTACAGTTTGTTGGCCTCTTAATGGGTTATACGTCTCTCCTAGCTCTTCTTGGCCTGAAAGGACATAATTCTCAGTTAAACTACTTAGAATTCTTAGCAAAATACCTCAAATAGTTCATTTACTAAAGGAACTTTCATCAACAAAGACAACTTTACTAGCGAGATCCTCCTCATAAGCGAGATCCTCCTCATGAGTGAGATCAGCGAGATCCTCATCACAAAATTAGCGAGATTCTCTTTCTCCATATAAGCTGTTTGCTTATGTACAGCTTCTCTGTTACAATTTCAAAAATTCATAACTCAAAATCCAGCCCTATTTTGAAAAAACTTTATTCTACAAACATGTTTAGAATCGAGTTAGCAACATTACCTTAAAATTTTAGCTCAAAATTTCTCGTCGTTTAATCTGGAGATTCAAAACTTCATCATTGGCCCTAATTCAAGCAGCTACCTGTTTGATCAACAATTTCCAGTTCAAACTTCAAAATTATATAACTCGATTTCCAGGCCTCATCTTAAAAAGTTTCATTCTATAAGGTTATTTATAACTGAGTTAACAATATTTTCTCAAATTTTTAGCTCAAAACGCTTCGTAATTCGTCATGAAGCTTCAATTCTTCACTGATGGCCTAGATTCAACTGAGAAATGAACCCTTCGTATTTATTTTGACCCTCCGGCCTTATTCTGGTGAGTTTTCCTTCTAGAAGCCCAACCACAGAAAATAGACACACAGAGCTTTCGAATGCCACTAGAATTACACAAATAGCCTAAGTAGTTTGTCCAAACCGACCCAATGAACTCGACCTTCTTGCTTATATTACCGCCCAAAATCCAGCATGAACTCTCCTTGTGCCACCTGGCTCACTATTGGTGATGAATGGCTAGGATTTAGCAAATTTCCTTTTGCTAACTTCACTCACAATATTTCTTCAGCACCATACCTCATTAGATGGCATGGTTTCATTCATATACTTATTATAAATTCCATCATCAAGCATGACCTTCCTTAGCCTAGCCGAGTTTTGTCCTACTTTTACACTTAGTTACCCAAGAGCCTATTTCTTCTTGCTTACATCTTCTACCCTTCCTAAGACATGGCTTCATTTAGCTCATTAGAAGACATCACATTATTTACTCTTACTTGAAGTAATTAGGATTCGGGTTTTACACTTACTACGCACCCCTTACTCGATCCCACTCGACACAACCAACTCAACTCTACATCCCAACACGCCACCCGATGCGACGAGCTCAACTGACGCAACACACCAGACTATACCTCTCTCCCAAACCCATACTAAAAAAATAAATGATCTCGCGACTCCACACTTCCCCCACACAGAAGGCACCCCCTCTGACAATACACCCCAACTCCTCAACCAATCCCACGTACCCAACCTGTCCCTCACAGCTAACCACAAAGGAGTGACGTGGAATACTACCCCGCCCACAAAATACCAGCCTAAGACACCCTAGGACAACGAAGACGCAAACTCTCCTACGCACTAGCGATAGAAAATCGACCACTCGCGTCCGGCACCCACACCTAATAATTCCCCCCCTCCCCCCACCCTAGGCCCTACTGCCTGAATAAGACCCCAAATCTCAATAAGCTCCCAAGACACTGTAGGCCAACTCCAACCTCTCTCACCATCCATGAATTCTTGACAACCGCACCTCCAAACTACTCCCTGCATCATAAACCACCGTAGACCCATATGAATCCAAAATCCCACCCCTTGACAGCTAAGGATCCCACTAAACAAAACAAGACCGACCATCGCCAACCATCAAATGAACCAAATGCTTTAATCTATCTCTATTTTGCAAGATAGCCCTCAAGCACCAAGACCTCCAAATTTCACTCCGAACAGCCCACAAAGACCGCCCACGTAAAACATAAGCCTCCACCTACGCCATCCATAATGAACCCGATTTAATTAAGAGAAGCCAGAGTAGCTTCATAATAACAGCCTGGTTCCAAGATGTCACATGTTTCACACCCAACCCCTTCTCATACAACGCCAAGCATACTTCATCCCACGCCACCCGTGCACCACCCCGATTCACCATACTACCCTTCCATAAATAACTACGTAACAGGCGATCAATCTCATGAGTTACACACGCAGGCAACACGAAGATGCTACACCAAAACACCTGAAAGGATTATAAGACATACCTAACAAGCTGTAACCTCCCAGCAAAGGAGAGAGACCGCGCTGCCCAACTTCTAATACGAGCTATAATCCTCTAAATCAAAGGAGCATAAACCCTAGCCCTCAACCGACCTGCCAATAAAGATAAACCCAGGTACCTAACAGGCAGTGAACCAAGACAGAAACCCATAAATGCAGCTAGTTCCTCCACCTCCCCATACTCTACACCTGCAACAAACATGAAACTCTTTCCAACATTAGTAACTAACCTAGACAACCCTGCAAAATCTGCCAGAACCTGCCTCACAAACTCCAAAGAATCTCTCTCAGCTGCACAGAAAATCATCAAATCGTCTGCAAAAACTAAATGAGTCAGGCCCACACGCTCACACCGATCATGGAACCTAAACCACACAGGAGGATTATTCAACAACCTAGACAAGACTTCCATCACCGTCACAAAAAAAAAAAAAAAGACAACGGATCCCCTGTCTCAACTCTTTCCTACCAGGAAAAGACCTCAAGGGAACCATTAACCATCACAGAGAACATAGGCGAAGTAACACAAGCCCTCACCCAACTAACAAACTAAAGGGGCGTACCTATAGCCAACAACACACCAAACAGAAAATCTCAATTGACCGAATCATACGCCTTTTGAAGGTCTACCTTTAACATACAACGAAGTTTCCCTCTGCCCTCCTTATAGCCCTCCATAAGCTTCTGACACAATAATATGTTTTTGAAAATCGACCTACCCGGAACAAACGTGGACTGGTTACCACTGATGAAAGCAGGCAACCACAACCGCAATCTCTCAGCTAAGATCCTCGAGATACACTTATACACAATATTGCAACAAGAAATAGGACGAAACTCCTCCATACGTTCAGCGCTCTGCCTCTTTGGGATAAGAGTGATAGCAATAGAATTAACTCCACCAGGCAGGTAACAGGACTAAAAAAAATTTAGCACAGCATCACATAAATCATCCCCAACCACATTCCAAAAAATCAACCGAAAAACCATTAACCACATTCCAAGCATCCTCAACATTTACACATATGTTTACAATAGACATTTAAATGATGTCTTACTCTTTATAAACCGTGATTAAAAAGGGTTAATTATAGTTTAATTAAGCGATAATGAAAGTTTCATTAATTAATTACAACAATTTTCATCAATTTTCATCAATTTCTGTAAATTTTTTTCTCGCAATTTTCATTGATATCGATATTTCCATAAAATCAAGACCTCAATATTTCCATCGACGTCAATATTTCGAAACTTGATAATAATAGTACATGTTAGGCTTTTTTTTTTTCTTAAGAGAGATAGATCTTCACAAATTGTTGAACTAAAAATCTATGTTCATAGTTGATGGAAATATAAATTTCTATAATTAATTAATAATAAAGTTAATGTGTCCTATAATAATAAATAACAAAGGGCGATGCACTTTTTTCCATTGTCACATAAAACTTAATATTATCACATAGTATACACAAAGGATGATTTATCATGTGAGCGTAATGTCGTAACTGGCAAATACTATCAAAAGTTTGATCATTCATCCTCAAATACATTCATAACTAAAAGGACATGGTTGTTTTTTTCCACGAAGACAAATATGGTATAAAAGATTTTATCTCCCAATTTTATAGGTTTTAGAATTCAAATAGACTTGGAACTATCCACTTTTGATTTGATTTAAGGTTAATTTGTTTTAAGTAGTTTCTTGATTTGGGTGAGAGACAATTTAGAGTAGTATTTATTTTTAAATTTTGTTTAAAATTAAAGATTGATTTTTTTTTTTACAACAAAGAAAAAAAAAAGAGAGAAAGATTTAACCTTTTTCCAAAACATCAATTAAATACAAATAGGATCATGTACCTAGTTACGTCAAATTAATTTTCATACGACAAAGCAAAGTAAATGAGCTACTTAGTGTTTGTTTATTACTTAGGATATGTTTGGTTTAACTTTTAAAGTATTTAATTCTGAAAATAGGTCATTTTAAAAAAAATTAGATTGTTTGACAACTACTCAAAATAGCTTTTGAAACATTTGTATTTTAAAAAATGTTTACAAAAAGAATTTATAGTTTTCCAAACATTCTCATTCCCCACTCATTTCCCTTTTCTATTCCCTATCAAAATTGTGGGTAATCTTTTCCTCTCCACACCTATTTTTATTTTATATATAATTTCATTTTGAATACAATTAATTAATTAATAATATTTAACAAAATTAATATAAATATTTATTTTAATAATTCAATAATAATCTATTATAATATTTACTTAACTTATTTTTACAATAAAAATTATTAAATAAATGAAAGTACTTTTTCACATAAATAAATAATTAATTAACTAACAATATCTTGAATATATTTAATCAGTAAACTAAGATTAGTTAACTTTAGTTAGTACAAAAATTTATTTTTCAATAATAATAATTGATTATTTATTATTATTTTTATAATCAAACAATTATTTATTGAGATTAATTTTAATTTAATATTTCACTATAAACATATACATTATTGATTATTTATTATGATTAATTTTTATGGTTTGATTCATTGTTAACATAACATATTTATAAAACTCTTTTAGGTATTCTTTATTAATTATAAATTATTCAATTTTAAAATAATTTAAAATAATTATTTATTTTCCATTAATTAACTTTTATCAATATATGAAATGATATTTATTTTTTAATTAATAAACTTATTACAATTATATAAGATTATCATGCTTAATTCCATAAATTAAATACAAACATAATTTGTGTTCATAAAGTTATGATAGTATTTTCCATACACAACTAATCATCTTTGATTCTCACACATCCTATTCCGAAGCATCATATTTCAAGTATCCTTTATTTTTTAGGTATCTATAAAATCTTAAACCCAATGACCCTGAGTCTATTCTCCCTTCTTCTTATTTGAACGAGCTCCAAATTTATGCACTAAAGCGCAACCCGTCAAAGGAAAATTTGGGATGAATTTAAATTACATAAATTGCAGGAAAATAGCCTATTTAGTCTCGAGTTTTGAAGAGTATGTGGGTTTGGTCCTAGACTTTCAAAATAATATTTTTAGTCCCACATTTTTAAGAATGAGTGCGATTCTTAGATTTTCAATAGATTTAAAAGTCTCTTTAAATAATTACATATTAATTTAAATAATCATACAAGATTTTAAATTAGAAAATGATTTTAAAATGATCTATTATCTCTAAAATTATTTTAGAGTTGAGCCATTAGCCAATTTCAGATTAGTCAGATCAAGGTCCATCAGTTTAGAACAATCGGGATGTTCGAGAGAGAAAGTTGATGACTATCACGAATCTCCAGTTATCAGACATTTGAATGGATTTATAAAGTCTCATAGGCAAATAAGAGCATCAAAGTAGAAGGCTAAAGTAGTTGTTAAGGTTAAAGAGAAAGTCTCCAGCTTGGCAACATGCTTGAAGAAATGAGTCAAGCCACTTACAAAATGTATCTTCTTTAAGAATAGGAGTTTAGAATTGAGGAAGATGTCATTTGGTACCATTTAACGGAAGTGAGAGTACCTGACTATTCTTTATGTTTAAAGGAGGGGCAAGCACATATGAGCTACAGTTATTTTGTGGATGATTTTCTGCCTTTATCACTTTGATAGTTTTATAATTTTTTAAAAATTTATTTTAAATTTAGCCTTGGGAGTTTGCCAAGAAGATAGATGATTTTCTACCTTTATCACTTTGAAATTTGCCAAGATCATAAACTTTGTTAAAGTGGGAGGCAAGATCATCGTTTTCTCTAAATTTTGTTAGTTAAGTATGCTACACCATATTCACACACACTATATATATATCCTCCTTCATTTTCAATTATTTTCAATTATTATATTAGATTTTGATTCCTTTATTCATGCCATATTTGATTTTTTAAATTAAATTTTGTATTTAAATACTAAATAATTGTGTCAATGGTCAAGGAGAGTATATTTGTCCATAATTTCATATAATTATCGTATATTTTGATTTAATATTTTATGTTTATACATTTTTAAGATGAAAATCGTGTTTAGACATTTCTCAAAATTTCATTTTAAAATTAGACATTTGTCCAGTCATCCCATATTTATAGATGTTTATGTGGAAAGTTATTTTTTCAAATGACAAATGAAGTGTCTTACTGCAGAAGCAGAATTTTTCTTATTTTGTGTTGTAATCAGTGTGTGACAGTGGGCGTTTTAGGAATAATACAAAGAGTATTTTTTTGTTCTTAACATTGAGCTTCACTTTATTGTTTATGAAAAATAAGATACCGAGTACTAGAAATCAAATAGTTCGTATTGGGCTATCTGAGAGAAATTTGTAATGCGTGTTTGTGATTTTTTGTAATCCTCATTATAGTAACCTGCAGAAGACTGGATGTAATATTATTTTGGGAGAACTAGTATATTTTTGGTGTCACTCTTTTTCCTTCTCATTATTATTTGCTATTTTATGATCGATAACTTACTTGGCTCTGACATGTGGGAGCTTAAGATATAATTTAGTTTCAACATTTATTTATATCTCCAAACGTAAATCATAAAGTTTTTGTTAATTTTTATTCTATGCTTGAATTGTAATTTTTTTTCAAATTTTAGAAGCAATAATAAGTAATGATGCATATCTTAAATGGCTTAAGTATGTAACAATCCAAAGATCTGTAATTTGAATTTCTCCACCGTCATTTTTCTTAGACTTACGGAGGTTTGAAATATGGGGTGAAAATAGCATTAAAAAAATACATATCACCATCAAATATGGTGAATGTGAAAATCAACGGCTCAGATGCAAATTGATCCTATAGGGTTTTTTTTCCTTTTTTTTTCATCCTTACAAATGTTCTATGAACTATTTAGAAAGAGTGAAAGAAAAAGGAAGGAAAAGAAATGGTCTCGTGAGGCCAAAAAAAGCTAGCAACATTAAGATGACGATACTATGAAGGACCACACCGCAACTGACACGTGTAAATTTCTCTTCCACGTACTTCATAAAGGAAATCTTCTTATTTTCAGGTTAACAAGTATTGACCTGAATTCCTAAAAATAAAATAAAAAATAAAAAAATAGTATTGAGCTGAAAGGGGGAAAAAAAGGTATTGAGGTTATAGAAGGAAGAGATGATAGTATCGTCATTATAGTCTCGCACCAGGGGTACTTACGTAACTTCATTTAAAATTTTTTGGATTATAGTACCAATTTCTCGCGTACAAGGTTCAGTTATACGTGGAAGAAGAAGAACAAAGCGTCTTCACTGCCAATGCGGAATTCTAACTATCACTTCATGTCATATTGAAGCCTATTCAATCGTTTCGCACAATTTTATCGAATCAGATACAGAATCTCTTGATTTGAACAGTGAGAAATTTAGCAGAATTTTGGAAGAATTCGGGAGAATGCATTCGTTGAGCTTCAAGGTTGTAGGTGATTTTAATGCGGGATCGAGGATGAATTTACCTAGACGAGGAAGCTTTTGCTTTCCGGAAATGGAGGTTGGGGCAATGAGGTTTTCTGGGGGCCGTCGAGCATTTGGAAGACATTGTAGGATTGTAGCATGCACTTCGGAGAGAAATGGTGATGGTGGTGGCGGACAGAGCCAGAGCGCGAGTACGAGTCGGAGTCGTTCGTTTCTATCCCGCAGTGAAACTTATGCTCTACTGAAGCAGCAATTGGAGGTTGCTGCCAAGTCCGAGGTCTATCTTTCTTCTTTTCTCTTCTCTCACAACCACGAGTCTCGTAAATCAATGTGTTTAAGCTAATTGGTGTAGAAAATTCACGAGTCTGGTGGAATTAGTTCTGTAGGTTCCCATAATGATATGGAAGTATGGACAGTTTGCCCTCTTTAATCGTTGCTGATACGTCGTATTAATTGTTAGTTAAATTGACTCCACACAGATTTTCTGGTTAAGGAGCCTTGTGATACTTTATCTATGTTAATTATGACCAGATATGTGGTTTCCTTGTGTTCTATTATTTTCTATGTGTTGGAGTTCTCACATGTCTCCTCGGTTATTGATTCTATTTTGTCTGTAGCTTCTTTGTTTTCATATTAAGTATGATTGTGGGAAGTCAATTTCGGGACTGGATGTCGTTTTGCAATCTGAATATGTTTGTTAACAGAAGTGGGGGTCAAGAAATTGGGGGAAGAGACATTCACTCGTTCCCTCATTTGCCTTTGATTCATGGCCTAAAAGGGTTTGAGTTTCTGGCTATATGCGTCCTAGAATTTAGATGTTTTTCCCGGTAAGAAACTTAAAGGTTCCCCCCTCCCCCCACCAAAAAAAGAAAAAGGAAAAAAGACCTACGGAATTGAATGGGAAGGCAATATCGGGACTGTATACCGTTTTGCAATCTGAATGTGTTTGTTAACAGAATTGGGGGAAGAGACATTCACTTGTTCCTTTATTTGCCCTTGATTCATGGCCTGAAAGGGTTTGAGTTTCTGTCCATATGCGTCCTAGAATTTAGATGTTTTGCCCGGCAAGGATCTTAAAGGCTCCCCTTCCCCCCACCAAAAAAGAGGAAAAAAAGGACCTACGGAAGAGTAGTAGAGGTGAAACGATTGTGATTCTGCAGCTTTCAAATACTACGTTCATTTTATGAATTTTTCCTCTGTATATCACTTGTCAAATCTAGGATTATGAAGAAGCTGCGAGGATACGTGACTCGTTAAAACTATTTGAAGAGGAAGAGCCAGTTCTGCGTCTCCGAAGACTGATGAAGGAAGCTATTTCTAGTGAGAGGTTTGAGGTACACTTTTTTCCAGATCTCATCACTTATTGCCGTGCTATTCTACCATGCAATCTTTCATCATGGAAGTATAACTATAATGTAAATATTCAATCCCAATGTGTTTACTTGAGAGTAATGTAAATATTCAATCCCAATGTGTTTACTTGAGAGTAGACTTTAATAGAATATTCTATCTGCCTTTTCAGTTCTTAATATTCAATCCCAATGTGTTTGGCGTAATTATTATCCGGTTCTTCGTTTCACCTTGTTCCCAGTTCTGCATGGCCGTTATTCTAGTTCTTTGTAATGCTCTGGTTGCCTTCATTGCTTGACGATCTCTTTTTCAATTTTGGTCCTTGGGGGTTAATAAGTGAATTCAGGGCCAATATCAATATATTGTACCAATTAAAACTTCAAACTAATAATTGTATTAATTTAAATCATGAATTTTCGTAAGTGTATCAGTTTACACTCTCCTCTAGATTTTTTTCAACTAATATCATGTGAAACTTATGATATGAGTCAATTAAAATTCTAAATTTTCATAAGCCAATTAATTTAGACATTTCATTATGATTATCTTAGAAATTCATCCATGCATTGTTTCTCAAACCTGTGTACACTTCTTCAAATGACGGTTTTACAAAATGGATGATTAGAGTTAGTGTGTGGATGATTTTCAAAGGAAATTCTGACTAAGAATCTAAATTGATACATTTATGAAAGTTTAGGGATTTCATATACAATTATAAGTTTACACAAGGTTTTTCCAAACGGAACGTAATGAAGGGTGTAATTTGATACACTCAAAAAAGTTCGGGATTTATATTGATACAACCCCTAAAGTTTAGGGGTATAAATCGATACTTCTCCTTAAATTTATACATGTGTGCCACGTGTGTTTGTTTGTTCAACTTCTGTACGAGCTTGGCGTGAGTCTGCAGCTGCAGCCTTGATTGACTCCATAACTTTATTTCATATCATGATACCATGTCTTCACCATTACTTTTTTCTCTTGATCTGTTTGCAAAAAAATTTCAGGATGCTGCAAAATATCGTGACGAGCTGAATGAAATTGCCCCTCACTGTCTTCTGAAATGTGCAAGTGATGCAACAACTTTGGTACATTTCTTAATCTTCTTATGAATGTTGTTGATTGATTAAATAACATATAATTTAATTAATTAAAGAAGTAATTTCTCATGCTATCTGAATCAAACATTCTATATCCTATATAGTACTTAATAATGTCTATACTTCTTTAATTCATAAGGAGTTAGAAAGTAACAATCATGCCCTCCTTCAGAATAAATTGATAATTGCAATGGAGTATTTAATAGCTAGAATCTACGTGTGAGAGGACAAAAATATTGAAAATAGACATGATTTTAAATAGTGATTCTATAGGGTATCAGGGTACAAGTTAGGAGCATTTACATAGAAGGCCGAAGCCAACCTTCAAAGAATCAGTACTTTTTTGCATACCGAATAAGAATAACGAATAATTCAAACCGTCCAGTTCAACTTCTCAGAAGACATTGGATTATCACCGATGCAAATGGGAAAACAGAAAATGTCTGGTAAGTTTGACTTGATTCAGTACTTTCCTCCTTCATTCATTAAGCCTGTTATGGTGTTCTCCGACTCAACCTGGTCATGTTTTGTTTTGTTTTTTTTTTTCCAGGGGCGTTGGTGTTATTGGTGAACAACCAGTTATACTTCCTAAGACTGGGTTTGAATACTCATCAGCATGCCCATTAAGTACTGCTAACGGCAGAATGGTTAGAATGATTTTACTCATGTGATTCTTGTACTAATTTTTTTTTTTCTCATCTTTAACTATATAAGTTTTTCTGATCCGGGAAAAGAACTGCTATAGCGTATTGATTTGAATTGATTCATTAAAATTTACAGTCAAACTTGTTGGCATAAATAAACTTAAATTAGCTGTCACATTCTTTTACCGTGGGAATTTTTAACTCACATGTGGAGTGCACTCTTCAAACATAATTTTTTGAGAATTTTTAATTTTGAGGTTTTTTAGAGAGAGATCAATGATGCAATATTAGTTTTCTTCTTGTTTATGTCTAACAAGGTAAGAAGCAACTCTTGTCATTTTCCGAACTCAGACATGTCTAACAAGCCTGAACATCCTTGATAGATAGCAAAGATGAAAAAGAATAAGTCTTACAAGGCAATTCTCTGGAAATTGCATTGATGCTAAACAAGCTATTATCTTTTGGTAATTGCTTGCTCGCATTGCATAATCACATCATGCTTTTCATCAAATTCTGCCTAATCAACTCATTTCTTGGGTGGAAAATATTTTTATATGTAATATGTAAAAAAAATATAGAAGTTGTGGAAAAATACAGAAATTTGAAATGTTATAATCTTACATATTAAATAAATATTTATTCTCAATTGTGAATTCACGCTTTTCTGGCATTTTGAATATGGGTTAGGAACCTAAGTTCTTACTAAATGTGATGCAGGAAGGTGACTTTGAAATGAAATACATCGACCGAGTGGGCGAACAATCATTTAACGTTGCTATTGCTCCGTTTTCTCTCTCCATATTAGGAGATAGCACAGATGCTTTCTAATGTTTAAACTGCAACCAAAAGTCAACCATGCAGAGGTTTTTCGGGACATCAAGAAGTCTGTCGAAAATGCTGTTTGCAGATTTTGTAGATAATCTTTCGCTAGGGATGCAGAAGACCAAAGCTTGCCAACAAATCCATTATTTTCTTAAATGAATTTGGAAATGTTAGGAGCTTCTTATGTTTGCAAACTCTGAAGAGAGTTGTTGTAAAGATCAATGTATATAGATTTGTTGGAACTTTAAGCGAATAGGTAGACCTAATTCATTATTGCGAAGCTTTCAGTCGGATTGAAGTTGAACCATATTGTATTCAAGAATTGTCATCAACATTTCAGATTTATGCTGGCACCGTCTTGATGATTAAAAGTGGCGAGGATCCAATATTTATGTTTAGTTGTACATTGCAGTCTTGCTTTAAATTTTTCTTTCTAGTAGGTTTTAATGCTTCTTCTTCCTCATGCTGCTACGTTAAATGATTGGTCAGCGGAGTGAATATGCTTGTCCAATTTGTTATTAATTATATTATTACTATCCTTTACCCTTTCCACTTTGCCTTTGACTTTTGTCCTTTGATTTAACCGTTTTCAGCACATAAATTTTACAGGTGCCTTGCTTGGAAATATTGAGAGTTCGATATGGGCTTGGAGCTCTCTCTTGAGTAGTCTTGACCAGGGCAAGGCGGCAGGAGTGGATGCTCAATGCAGCAGTGAGTCGGTACAATAGATGAATAAATGAACATTATTTCTACCAACTATTTACATTATTGGAAGATCCATTTACTATGTCTTTACACCTGTTTAATGCCTCCAAAAAGCAACCTCTCCCGGTTGACCAATACCAAAGATTCTTACTGTTGATATGTTTGAGAGTGATTTTCAAATGGTTAAATTCACTCTTCTCATACCCAAAATCACAAAGAACATGTATTTAATTATGTAAAATCAATTTAATATTTAATTTTATACTTTTAAATACAGCTTTCATGTCATTAAAATTGATTTTGAATAGTTAAAAGTATATTCTGAAGTGATCTTCAAAATGACAAAAATGGTTTTGACTCTTTCATAATCATTCCAAGATATGCTTGTATGTTTGTGAGGGATTTTAAAATAGTTGACGATCATTTTTGTCATGCTTAAAATTACTTTGAAACTTACCTTTAATCATTTAATGAATTTAATATTTAATTTTACACTTATATTACTAAAATGGATTTTGAACGATTGAATAAAGCATTTTTTTGAGTGATTTTGAAAATGACAAAAATGATTCAAATAATTTAGTATCACTCCCAAACATGTCAAAAGTTGTCTGGTCTAGCTCAGCCTCTCAATATTTAACTCCTATGAGATTAGAGCAATCAGCTGCATCTAACTGTCATGCTCCTTTTTACCACACAAATAAAAAATATTAAAAAATATATAACTTTTTTTAAAAAAGAAAAATGCTACGTGGCATATTTTGGTTGGATGGCAGTTGGGATGCATAAAAAATGGCCTAAACTTTTCTCATGAAATTAATAATAATGTAAATGTAATAAACTACAACGGTGAAACGTTATATAAATTGCCCTTTGTTTTGGTTGTAGGAAAAGGCCACAACACAAAAAAAATAGTCTCTATGGTTCTTGGAAAAGAGCTCTCCACGACTTTTCAAAACAGTGAGCTGATGCATAGTGTTTAGGTGAGTCTTTGAACCATTGAAGAGTGTTGGTTGCAGTCTTCTAGTTCAAGTGCTTCTGTTTTTGTTTCTTTTTTCATCTTACAGTTCATTCCTTGCACTTCACTACAATCTCTAGAAGTTGAAGACGTGAAAAAACACAATTTGCTTAGTCATTACACCTTAACTTTGCATTTTTTAAAGTGTTTTCAGACGCATTGTATATATGCATTTGCTCCTCTCTGCCCTCACATTCTGCATTTTTTAACTGCATGGGAGTTTGTTTCAGTCCCCCTTTACCAGTGCTCCCCCAAACTACCAGGTTTCTCTCTGCATATGCCTTAATTTTGTTCTCTTTACACATATGCTTATTCCAATACTATATAAGTAATAGGGAGGTAGAGAGTAAGGGTCTGCTCTTTTAACATAAGTTTGTAATTCTGATTCCTGTTTGGTTCACACTTAGCTAGCGTCATTTCTAAACAGGTTTCCTCTTTGTTTAATTAACTCTTAGTTTGAATAGCCAAAAAGGGAGAAGAAAAGCAACATGTATTTATTTATATTGAGAAAATAAATCAAAGTAATTTTCCCTCGTCATAAAGGATATTGTTTTCTTCCCAATTAATCAGAGTAACTTCTCTTTATTCCTTTTGATTTACTGTTTATGATCTTCTCTATTCTACTTTATTCCAGCTAGCTGTGTGTTCTTTTTCTTTTCTCTTTTTGCTTAAAAAAAAATGATGTTATTGATAGATTTTTCCAATTTTACAGGGAGAGCAGCAAGATGGAAGATGGACCTTGGAGTTTGCTATCAGGTGTTTAAAATATGTCCTTGCTATTTTGTTAACTTTTTTTTTTTTTTTTTTTTTTTTAAATTTTTAATAATAATAATAATTATTATTATTTTATAATTTTATCACACAAGTAAACACAAAAAAAGGGCATATCGCAATATATATTTACCCTTTACATCGGTAATCAATTTGCCAATCTTTCTGTTTTCAAAAGAAAATTTGGAAATGGTGTCCAAATTTTTGAAAAATCATTAGAGTCTTGTTTGGTAACCATTTTAATTTTTGTTTTTAGTTTTTGAAAATTAAGCTTATTTTCTTCTCATTTCTTACCATGATTTGTATCTTTTTTAAGTACAATGATTGAATTTTTAGCCAAATTCGAAAAATAAAAATAAATTTTTAGAAGCTATTTTATTAGTCTTCAAAATTTGACTTATTTTTTTAAATCATTAGTAAAAAGTAGAGAATAAATAAAGAAATTTGGAAGTGGAAATAGTGTCTATAGACTTAATTTTTCAATCAAATGGTTTCTAAACGAAACCTAATCTTTTAAAAAATATTAATTAACAAACTTATGTGCAAGAAAATTTTAATGTCAATATATACACTTTTTTTTTTCCTTTTCAGAAAACGGTCAATATATACACCTAGCACCTGAATGAATCCATAATAATAATAATAATTCAAATATGTATAAATTCTCCCTCTACGCCCGACATGAAATATGGCACAAAATTAAAGAGAAAGTGTCATCATATGTAGTCTTCAACATACATGGATGAGGTGAAGAAATAGTATGACTATAGTACTGAATGCTAATGTGTGTGTGTGTGCACTTTTTTCCTTTTTTCAATTGTTTCTTTTGCTTAAAAATATTTTTGATCTACTTTTTGTGGAAGCAATAATATAGTAAAAAAAATTATTTTATAATAAATTTGGTTCATGTATTTTCATTTTTGTAACAAAATGATTTCTAAATTTTGTTATATAACAATTTAGTCCCTATTGTGATTTTTCTCAAAATATTTAATAAGATTTTTTTGGACAAATTATCTTTTTAGTCTCCAAATTTTGAAGAACATATATTCATGGTCTCTTGATCTAAAAATATATCTTTTTAGCTTTCGAATTATTAGAAATATGTGCAATTGATTCATGAGTTTTCAAAATGTCATTGTCCCTGAGTTTTTAAAAATAGGTCTAAAGGTTCTAAAGTATCCTTTTAAAATAATTTATGATATTTAAATTTAGAAAATATATTTAAAAAAAAAAATTAGAGAGAGACATAATTTTTAAAAATTATTGTTCTAATTTAAAATGACATTTCTAATAATAATGAATTGTTTGAGGGATCTTTTAAACTCATTTAAAAATATTTGAGAATTAAAATTATACATTTTGAAAATTTAGTGGTCAAATGCACATATTCTTAAATAACTTGAAGATTGAAAAGTTATATTTTGAAAACCTAAAAACCAAACGCATCTATTATTCGAAATTGGAATAAAAAAAAATATTTCTTTTCAATTTTCTTTATATGAACTTTTTGGGGACAACAAGTGGCTTATAAACAATCAAAACTTGTTTTGACTTTTCATATCAAATTGTTATAAATAATATAATTAACATGCGAAATTATTATAAATTTCAAAGTTCGAGAATTAAATTCTTACAAATTTGAAATTAGAAAATCTAAAAGGATACTTTCACAAACGTTTAAGGTTCAAAAATATTTTTCAACATGTTTTTTTTCACCCATAAACGTCTTTTATATGTTAATAAGGTGTGCGATAATTCTTACAAATTTGAATAAAAAGTTTTGTGTCTTAACATGTTTTTTTTCATCAATGAACATCTTTATTATATTATTGCATTTGGACTTCAACATTCTTATAAATTTATAAGTAAAAGAATTAAAGTATTATTTTCACAAAAATTCAAGGATGGAAAGTATTCTTTTACTTGTTGTTTAAAAATGTTCACTTTTTTTTTTTTTTTTTTTTTTATATTATTAGGTTTTTTTTTTTTTTTTTTTTTAAAAAAAAAAAACCACTATAGAAAAAAAGTGTCAATGCATGAAGGACAAGTGTCCTACAAACTCATTTTGCCATAAATTTTCAAAGGAGGGTCAAGGTCACATGTTAGGGTCCCACCTCTACACCAATTGAAACTAAAACACAGCAATCTCATTCTTTATCATAAAGCTAACATTATGATTATAACTTTTAGATATTAAACGACACTATGCCCCTCTATTGTTACATCACTTCCTCTTTTTTTTTTTTTTCCCTTTTTAAATTTTATTATAATTATCATTTATGCTTTCAACTTTTTTTTTTTCTTTTTTATGATTTTCATCTTGATTGATCTTGGATTGCAAAAATATATCAGATGGCTCAAAATCACTGGTCAAAACTTTGGTCCCACCTCCAATTATGGTGCTTCCATCACCAAATCATTTGCCTCTCTTTTTGTTATCCCTCTGTTTTGGAGCACAAAATGCCTCACTATCATATGTGATTATTTTTCATATTATTATTATTATCCTTTTATAATTTTTTGTAAGTTATCATAATTGGATAAAGTGTGCCTTGTTTTTCTTGTTTATTTAATCTAATCATTTGATTTGTATTTTAAAATAAAATGTTATTGATTTGGTCTTTGATCTAGAGTCAATAAATTGGCATGATACATTGTCAATGTCGAATTAGCTTCTCAACTATTTGATAGTAGTTTTTTAAAATATCTTGTAAAAAAAAGTACTTTTTGATGAAAATTAATTTTTCTATAAATACTTGTGAAAAAATTCATAATTTAAAGTGTGTTTAGTGTAGAATGTTGAATGATTTTAAATGATTAATTTAAAAGCTAGTTTTCAAAGAAATTCTTTAGAAATAGATTATTCAAAAATAATTTTTAATCAATTTAGTTTTTTGAAGTGCTTTTTATTCATTAATATTTTATTAAAAGACATGTTTGATCGTCTAAAATGATTCCATAAACTATATTAATCACACTTTAAATTCTTAATTTTTTAAAAAAGTAAGAAAACTTGATTTTGTTTTATGATAAAATAATTAGAAATATCACATATAACGCATGTGTTAAAAGGCTAATATATTTAAAACATCACATTTGATAGGTAATATATATATATATATATATATATATTTATTTATTTATTTATTTATATATATTTACATGTTATTCCAAACATATAAAACACTTTTTTCACTAGGAATTTCAGACACATAACTAACATTAAAAACTAAACAGGTTACTTAAAAAATATATAGGGATTAAAATGAAAAAAAAAATCAAAATACAAAAATGCAAAGATAAAAATGCAAAATGGGAGGACTAAAGTGATAATTTTACTTAATAGAATTTTCTTCTTTTATTATAATTTTTATTTTGACACTCAATAAAATCTCAAATTTAGAGTGGCTAGCTAATGAAGATGTGATATTAAATGCCAAAAATGTTCATTACTTTTATTAAGCCTTATTTTATTCCCCTTAATCCATTCCAAAAAGCACCTGCAACATCATGCACTTCAACAAAATTATTCTCTCCCTCTCTCTTTCTCTACACATTTAAAATGAAAATCAAGGAAAGGGGACAAAAATTTACATGCTCCTTGGGAAAAAAAAAAGGAAAAAAAAAAATTGCATGGAAATATGAGGATTCTGGTCTATTCCTATTTTCCAAGATTCTGTATTTGATTTTGAGGTAATGGGCAAAAAGAGAAGCTTACAGCCAAAGCTCCACAGGCTTTTTCTTCTCTCTCTCTCTGCTTTTATTTAATTTCTCCCCAAGGCAAAGAAGAAAAGCATCTCCCCCAATCACACACTTCCCACTTTCTTCCTCTCCATTGTAAGTATAAACTCTTTTCTTGCCTTAGAATTTAGCTGCCCTTCCTTTACACTATATTATTTGTTAATGTCTATCACTCTATTTTCATATTTCTTTCCAATAACTTGTTTAAAGTTTCGAATCTGTCTTCCCCCATTTCAAGCATTTTCTTTGGTCAAATGGGAAACTGGTTGTTCTTGTTTTAAGTTTCTTATCTATCTCACAATCTTCTTTCACATACTTCCATTATTTTATGCTCTAAATTCTTCCTTAAACTTGTCCATTTTGTCTCTGTTTTGTATTTTTGGATTATGAAGATGTTTCTGTTTACCTTTCCTCAAACTGGGTTCTCCAGAAAGTTTGTGTTTTTTTCTTAAAATAACTGTTGGTTCATCTCTTTCAGCTTTGGTGCTATCCTTTTCTTTGTTAACAATACATTCTTTTATTTGTTTTTGAATTCTCTCCTCTCTCTCTCAAGTGAGGGTTTTGATTTTGATAATTTTAGTTTCTTCTACCTCTGGTTTTCAAAAGCCATTCTTTCTTTTGGGTCTCCCAGTTGGCCTTCTGGTTCTCAGATTCCCTGAAAATAAGTGGTCACTGTCATTTTTTTTTTTTTCATTTTTATCTTCTGTATTCTTTTCCTGTCTCTCAATTCAGCTGGATTAAAACCAGGCATTCCATTTTTTACTCCCATTCTCTTAAACTAAGCAATTCTTTCTTACCCTTGAAAAGGAAAGTTTTATATCAGTTTGTTTAAAATTTTTGCATTCTTCATTCTTGGAGTATTCAAGGAAAAATTAGTTTCCCTTTTTCTAAATCCACATTTGGTTTATACCCTCTTCAGAAGACAGCTTCATTTTCCTAACCCTGGTAACAAAATGAGTTTTTTAACAGGATCTCCCAAAAAATCTTGGCAGCCTATCATGACAGAGGATACAACAACTTCCAATTACTGGCTCAATTGGAGGGTTCTGCTTTGCATTATATGGGTTCTTCTTACACTGAGTTTTGCATTGTTTTTGATATGGAAATATGAGTGCCGAGGGAATAAGGAATGTGATAGAGAAGAAACTCGGAAAGAAGAAGCTGGAGATTTGTATGATGATGAGACATGGCGGCCCTGTTTTAAGGGAATTCATCCTGCATGGCTGTTGGCCTTCAGAGTATTGGCTTTCTGTGTACTTTTGGTGCTCCTCATTGTCACTGCCATTGTTGATGGAGGAGACATATTTTACTTCTATACGCAGTGAGTTTTCATTGATTTTGTTTCTATACTTCAGTCAAAGAAATGGGGAAAATTCAAACATTTTTTTAGCTGTCCAAAATTTTGTTCCTTTAATGTTGCATGTTACTTATGTCAGTTTTTTCATGGTTTTGTTGTGTGAAACAGGTGGACTTTTACTTCAATCACCATTTATTTTGGGGTATGTTCATCATTTTTCAAAGAGCCTTGTTTCCGTATATGTTCCTCTTTATATTTCTCCTTTTTCAATCTTTATGAGCTTATAATCTCCAATTTTGTGTTCATAGCTTGGATCATTGCTCTCCATTAATGGCTGCTACCAGTATCAGAAGAAAGTTAGTGGTGAGAAAGTGGATAATGTGGAGGGAGATGCAGAACAAGGCACTTCTGCAGGTGGAAACGGTTCGATTACTTCAAATACAGAGAAAAATCCATCCCTTCGTGAAGAACATCGTCTCGTACGTCACCGTGCAGGATTTTGGGGTTATGTCTTTCAGATTATCTTCCAGGTTGGTGCATTGTCGAGCATCACAATTGCCATTTTCAAAGTTTTAAAGATTTGATTCCATTGTTTTCCTTAGCTTGCTGACCTTTTGGCCTCTTCTGTTATTGAAAGATGAATGCAGGTGCTGTTATGCTGACAGATTGTGTCTTTTGGTTCATAATCGTTCCGTTTCTTACCATCAAAGATTACAACCTTAATTTTGTAAGTGCTTAGCAGCTGAAAATTGAGTTTATGAAAATGCATAACTATACATCCATCTAAACTGCTAGGGGGCTCTTTATATTTGTGATTACAAAAGAATGGCTATAAGGTAGTTTTCAAGTGCTCCCAACTTCATTGCTCTAAAGAGCCAATGTGATCTTTTTTCTTTGCAGTTGATAATAAATATGCACACCATTAATGCTGTTTTCTTGCTAGGAGACACTGCTTTGAACTCTTTGGTAAGTGATGAAAACAACTTCACTTTGCTTCTCTTCTCTTGTTATATCATGGCTCAGTTCTTACACATCACAACTTTTCAGCGATTCCCATGGTTTCGGATCGGGTATTTCTTCCTCTGGACGGTTGTTTACGTAATCTTTCAATGGATCGTTCACGCTTGTGTGAGATTATGGTAAAATCATTTCCTTTCTTCCTTTCTTTTTCAGTTTGATTCTATTCATATTGTTACAACAATGATTTCTCTCTGCAAAACAGGTGGCCATATCCATTTCTTGATCTCTCATCTTCATTTGCTCCTCTTTGGTAAGTGTCTTGGTGTTTTCTTGTCAACATCTTTTCTACATTTTCATCCAAACTTTTGCAACAACGAAAAGATTACCTTAAACTTGTTAAAATCGCTTTTGACGTTTTCAAAACCACTTTGAAGCATGGTTTTAATCATTCAAAACCGATCTTCATGATCTGAAAACTGCATTTAAAAGTGTAAAATTAATTATTAAATTAATTTTGAGTGATTAAAGTCGTGTTGGGGTGATTTTGAATATAAGAAAAGTGATTTTAATAATTCCAAGATCATTCCCAAACACGCACTAAACTCGTGGTAGTAAACTGATTATCTTGTGATTAAGGTACTTGTCCGTGGCTCTAATGCACATTCCTTGCTATGGCATCTTCATACTAATCATGAAGCTGAAACACCATGTATTTTCGACGCGGTGCCCGCAATCCTATCAATGTACGAGGTAATCGACGGAGACTGTAAAGACATCATTAAACTTCTCCAGAGGAGGAAAACAAGCATAAATGGCAAAAGCAAACTTAATATAATTGATCTGTAGGGAAAAGTGTTTGATGTAAATGAGTTCTGCAGACATGAAAATCTTAACAGGAAAGACAGCAGCAAAAGATTCAAGGTTTTCTTAGGCAATTAGATTAACAATCTTCTCAAAAAGAGTTGTATGCACAATACATATAACTTATATGTATGTAAACCACAGGAATATTTTTCTATTTGGTATAGAATATAAAGAGAGCTCAGCCTTCGTTCTCTATTTGTGTCCTACCATATTCATCCTTTGTAATGGTTTGTCATTTTCATTTGCCCTTTAGTTTTTCCCAATATGGGGATTGGATCCCTGCCTTGCCAGCATGAAAATTGATAGATTAGATTCTTTGCATTTGGAAAGACAAGGTTCTCTTAAGTCATTTGAATCAATGTAAATGGAAGCCAGTGGAGCATAAAGTGGCAAAGGGGGGTCAAAAAGTGGGGGGTCAAGAATGAGAACATCCTTTCACTTTGGAATTTAAAGTGCTAGTTGCAAGGTAAAGTTTATACCTCTCACTTTCTTCCTTTCCCCCTAAAGATCAATATTCAAAACTTATCCACTAATGCAAGAATGATCATTGTATTGCTAGTTTTGGAAATTAAAGAAAAAAAAAATTAGTTACATTAGGAATTTAGTTCAAGTTTGTGTATATTTAGGCCATGACTTTATAAAAGTGTGTAGACAAATTTAAAAATTTTAAACAATAATATATAAGTTTGAACTTTATATCTTATGAAACCCAAATTTTTATCTAGTAGATCTATATTTTAAAAAACATAAGACTCAACAATTGAATTTGTAATAAATATTAATGTTTGAGAACTAAATTTGTAATTTTGAAAGTTTATGGACCAAATAAATATAAATTTCAAAGTTCATGGACTAAATTTGTAAGAAATATTTAAGTTTGAGAACTAAATTTGTAATTTAAATATATTGGAGACCAAATAAACACAAATTTCAAAGTTGAGAGACAAAATTGATTATAAATTTAGAAGTTTGGAAACTAAGTTTGTAATTTTAAATATTTAGAGACTAAATAAACTCACACTTCAAAGTTGAGGGACAAAATTCGTAATAAATTTCGAAGTTCGAGGACTAAATTTGTAATTTTAAAAATTTAGAGAGCAAATAAATACACATTTTTAAAATTTAAGGAATAAATTTAACTTAGCCTTAAAAAAATTACTCATGACAAAGATCTTGCAAATGATACATCCCTACACAATCTATTATTGGATTGAGACTATGCAACTCTAAAAAGCAAGTCAAATGATAAAGCTCATTATGGTGCTCCCTCTCTCTCTCTCTCTCTCTCTACAATGTACAAAGGTTAGGAGGGTACACACCCCAATATTTCAAATTTCTCCAGAAGACAGCAGTTTATTCATTTGGATTCATCTCCAAGACTCCAACATCCATATAATTAAGCGATCAAAGTCGCTATCTAAACATGAAGTTACGGGGAATTGTTTGTAGAAAGAATCCTCACATTTCGCTCATGAAACAAATCTTTGAAGGTAACACAACCCAAAAAGATAATCCTATATGAGAATGAAATGAGATTAAAGGAACAAGATGAAACACGTTTTCTTCCTATAATGGTAGTCCCCAAGAATGGCCAGCTTATTATCTTCGAAACCACCAGAAACTCCTGCAAAAATGGTAGAATGCAAGCAAAAAACCAACTACCCTGGTTGGAAATGGTCTGTATATCACTCCACTTTGACTTTGTTCATGGTATCTTGCTATGCTGGAAAATGGAGAGAAGATCATTTAATCTACTTGTTCAAGTTTTCTTCAAATCTCTCAATAGCAGCACCGACACCACTCTTTGATTCTCCCTTTTGAACTTTATTAGGATAACCAAGCGCTTCATTACCTTCATTTGCTTTCTCTACAAGCTTTAAATGAAGCCAACCTGTCATTGCGATGTCTCTTTAGTAACAAGCAGCCATCGCTTTCTATCAAACTTAACCACCACTACTATTCTTTTCCTTTTGATTTATTTTAGAAAAGGTTCTTATAATTCAGGTGGAAGAGATTCCTCAAACCATCCTATAAAAGATCACAGCATCCATATAACTTTGAAGAGAGAAAAAATAATAGACCATTACCAAGAGGGAAGCAAAATGCTGCACCTAGGACAGATCCCAATGCTACATTCCTAGCACGCCACTTGAGTGATCCTGGCACTGTTTCAGTAAGCCAAATAACAAAACAAGCTAAATTGCAGCTGATGTTCAAGAATATGATACAATTCTGTCGTTCAAACTTCAAACATTTTAAGCTGCCCCAAGCTTCAAAGTAAAATTTCATAAAAATTAAGATAAGGCATAACCCTATGCTTTTAGATCCAAGGGACAGCAAGTGAGCTATCAAATTATTCGCATTTGGTATAACTACTTACATATTAGACCAAATGTAGCAGCTGTGGCAGAACCAGCTGCAGCAACATTGAAGACATCGTGTACAGCACGCTTCTCAGCTAGCAGATTTTGTAGACCATAAAATGCAGCTGTAAACATCCCAAGGCGCACACCACCAACTATTGAGCCACGTGTAACTCGGATAAATCTTTTCTCCATTGCATCTCTTATTAACCTATATTGTTCACGCTTGTCAGGTGTGCTACCAAGCTTCAATGTAACTTCTGCATCCTTACTCTGCCAATTGTCATAGGACTCTCAAATATCATCCAGTTGGAAAATTTTCACTTCATTAAACACGAGTCATTTCAGAAAGGCAAATTGCAAAAGATACTGAGTATATGTGGTGCAACTGGCATTTCTATATTTAACATCTCCAAGTATTTGTCTAAGCCTTTTATTACTTTCCCTCTTTCTTGTACAGCCATGGATTCAGAAGTAAAAAGTCGAGAGCATTAGAATGAGAGAAGCCCTGTTTTTGTTATTTATATTTGTTTGAAAACTCATGAAAATAGTTAGGTTGAAATAACAAATAAAACTCCTTATGTACCCTTGTCATAAAAGATAAGTCTATTACCATGAAAACCTTATATGCATAGAAGAAGTCCACACTACAGTCTACCCCTTTGGTTTCCCTTGATCTACAACTTTCAAGCGTATTCTCTTGAGCAGATGCAATCATCATTCATTGTTATGACATTTATGCAATACTAGAATTGCTCACTACTCTTAATACATTTAATGATCAATTCCGAAGTTTCATCGAAATCATTCCACCTTCAAAATATTTACACAACAAATGAACCTAAGTTGGAATGAATAATGAGATCAAGGGGAACAAAGTTTCATTCCACTATCCCACCGTTGTATCATTTCTTCACAACTTTCAATCATCCAAGCAGCAGGAAAAAAGCAAACTTCTCAACTTCGAAAATTCAATTACAATAGAACATCATGGGTATATATTTACACTAAATTAACTTACCACCGAAGCGGCTGCTTCTTTGCTTCCTCCATAAAACATGCCTGCAAACACTCCAATAGTTGTTGCCGTACCCCAGTTCACCGTTCCGGGCAATTTTTTAGTACTCTGGTTAAATGAACATTAATCAAGTGGGCGATCAGAAAAGCCGGTTCTAGACCCAGTTAATCATCAGGGAACAAAAATTCATTCGGATATTTAATAGATAATTTGAACTACCTTTTCAATTCATATACTCAAACTCATTATAAAGAAAAACCTAATTCAATAAAGGGGCAATGTTGAATGATCCAAAAGAAACGGCCTTCTGATGATCAAATTGTAAAAGACGGAGAAAAGTTAGTTCTAAGAGAGATGCTTACAGTTGATGCCGTTTCTTCGGATTTCTCGGCTACTTCCATCGTCAAATAGATCTCTAACTATAATGGCAACACTCCTACACCGAAGGCCAGGAAACCATTGATTGTCGGCCAAAGAAGAAACCCTTTTTTCGCCTTCTCGTAAATAGATGGAAACAGTATCTCAAGTAAGATTCGGACACTCTGAAAGTCGAGACTTGAGAGCGAAGCAGAAGGTGCCGAGTTTTGTCCGATGATGCGGAGGCGGAGGTGGCTTCAGCCGAGTCGTTAATCAAACTTGGGGAATTTGCACGAATAACCCAAAATTTGGGACTAAATTGGCAAATAATCTTTTCTGTAAATCACAATTAACCTCCTCCTACTAACGTCACATTTTAGTGAAACTATCAAAATAAATTCGTGCACGTAGAAAAACCATCTCGCTCTCACTCTCCAGCTCATCCACTCTCTCACTCTCTTCCTTTTCTCACTCACAAATCACTTTCATCTCTCTCCACTCTCTCGTTCTCTCGCACTCTTGTCCTCTTTGTGTGGTTTCGCTCTCGTCTCTCTTGCTCTCTTGGTTGCGTTGAAGCTATTCATGTTGAATCGTTGTGTCGAAGAAGCTATAGTTGTGTTAGAGAAGAAGACAACGTCCCTCTCGTCTCTCTCGCCCCCTTGGTTGTGTCTAGCTGCTCGTGTGGAATCATTGTGCCGGAGAAGCTATGGCTGTGCCGAAGAAGAAGAGAACACGACACCAGAGGAAAAGAAGAAAATGCGAAGAAGAAAGAATGAAAAGAAAAACGAAATACCAGGAACTCACTCTAAAAGAGAAGAAGAAGAGAGGAAGGGCAAATTCATAACTTCACGTGGTCATGATGTCAACAGAAAGTCAATTTCTATTATTTTAAAAAAGCAGGGTGTTTTTTTTGTTGGAGTTAGCATGCAATTAGCGGAAGCAAAAGCATGTTCATAAATTAAAATAGGGTTTGAAGATATACTATTCTCTTGACCTTAGATTGAATAGTGGGATTTAAAGTGAGCTTAAATTTTAGAGATTTTGAAGGAGAAGCCACTGGTTTTTTCTTCTCAAAATGGAAAACAGAATTTTCTTTTGTATGTCCCTCAATTTCAGCTAAATTAACTAACTTTTATTAGCTTGATTAGTGCAATCAAATTGCACAGCCAATTGACACCAAATCCACATCAAGTGAATGGAATTTAAGGTGGAATGATGATTGTCAAAAGATGGAGAAATCAAGTTAGGGTATTTTTCCCATTTTCAAATTTAAAAAATAACATTTTTAAAAAAATTTAAATTTAAATTTCTATAATTTAAATTAAATCAAAATTTGATTTTATAATTTTGAATTTTCATAAAATTCAAAATTTTAATTAATTTTTAATTAATCAATTAAACAATTAATTGATTAATATAAGTTAATATATAATATTAAATTATTTACACCATCAACTCCATAAATATGAATCTCTATTCTTGTAATTAATATTTAAATTGCATTTAAATATTATTAATTTCGTTTAATTTGATAATTAAACATATCAATTTCTCTTGTGAGCTACCTAATAGACCTACAGATCATGGGCTCCAACAATATGAGATTAACCGGTTAAACTCTTTAACTTAATTAACCAACATTTGTTTACTACTGGGTCACTCCATTAAAGCCTAATAGTTGCACTCCTCTCATTGTAGATATAATTGTGTCTACCCAATATAACCATAATTAGTAAGTCAACCCTTCATAGGTTGTTTGTAATAATGGCTAGGTCAAAAGTTGTTTTACCCTCGAGATTATATCTTGTTCTTTAAGTCCTACTAATTCTCTAATGAACAATTGGTTTGTGATCCAATCACTAAACCGAGTCCCTCTAGGGCCAATGAGAGGGTGGGACTCCTTGTTCAAGACTCGGAGTTAAAAAGAGAAGAACCTCTCTACTATCCCTAATAGCAGATAGGAATGAATTTCGTCTTGTACCTTATGCACTCAGTTTTACCCTCGAAATGGGAAGCTTATTGAGTAGGTGCTACTGAGCCAACTCTCACCCATGCAAATCTAAGGATAATCCTGAATAAACAAGAGTTCATAGTTAGTGCAGCATTAAGGTCAAGTTACCTAGGTCATCGCTTTGAAATAGCCAGTCGTAAACAGTAAACAACGTTATAAAGTAAGAGTGTTTTATTTCTTGGTTTGATCTTATACAAAGTCTTTGCATAAGATGCCCCCTACTCGCATGTCTCTAAATGAACGAATCAAAATCACTTCATTTGTAGCACTTTAAAACAATTGTAACATCTACAAAGTGGATGCATCCGATAGCGTCACCAGAATAAGGTACCCAACCTTATCCCTATACTATAAACCATTTTGATTATTTGCTCGAACTTGATCTACTCTTATGTCTTCATATAAAGTTCAAGTACTCGAGTAATAGTCATGGATCTTAGTTTATTGGATTTAGGTTATTTCTAAAAACAAATGAGCAATTCATGCATTCAATAACAACTTTGTTGAATCAAACTCTAAGAACATTCATATCGATTAACAAAATAAGTTTATTGTTTACCAACCACGAGTTTTAGGACATCAAACCCAACATTTTCAACTTGGGCTTCCAAAAGGACTCAACTATGTCATTTACTCATCAAACTTTGATAGAAAATTTGTTTGAATGACCCAAAATTTTGGCCCAAAATGCGACCCGAATTTTTTTTAAAAAAATGCCAAATGACCCTTTATTGATGTGAAAGTTCGAGTAAAATTACCAAAACAAACCCACGCACGTAGAAAAGTTCATCTTGTTCTCACTCTCGATGATAATCCATCCACCACAAAGCCACACACTACCGCAAAATGGGTCGCCTTCTTCCCCTCTCTTGCTCTCTCTTGCAGAGGAATGGAATGGATGTAGATTGTCGATTTCGACCAAATTTCGCTGAGGGATGGAACAGATGATGGTTGTTGAAACCATGGAACGAGGGCTATGCTCGGTCTCAAGCGAAAGGGCAGAAATAAAGGTCGCGTTGAAGCCATAGAAGAAAATAAAATTGCACCAGAGAAAAAGGAAAGAGAAAAAGAAAGGAAAATTTATAACTTCACTCATTTGTGACGTCAGCAGAAGGTCATTTGACCTTTTTTTAAAAAAACTGGGTCATTTGGCATTTTAAACCTTTAAAATAGGCTAGTTGTGCAATTTTCTAAACTTTCATATTATATATACAATAAGTTAGTTATTATATTTATATATATTTATATATTATATTTAATTTAATTTTGAATTAAATTAACTGAAATATGAAAATAACTCCATCCCTATTTTTATTCTCCCTCACTTGTGGTGTTGAGAGAGGTTATGGGAGATTGGTCTTTGGCTTGCATTTGACGCAAAAGGAGAAAGAAATTCTCTTTAGTTTATCTCTAAAGAAACTCATGAATAACACACAGAAGAAAAAGTTCCTTCTTGGAGATCGAAACGTTTGCGACCAGATCGAAGGACTATGCGAAGAATTTTGTCTTCAAGGATAAGTTTCTTTAGACTCCAAGCAGTAAATTTATTGATTATGCATAATTTGATTGATTTGAAAATTAGAATTCTGTAAAAAGTTAAAATTGAGATCGATCTCCTTTTCTTGCGAACCTTCACCGATTCTTTCAAATTCCTGGTATTATAGAAGGTCTAAAATGCTTGACCAAGCTTAAGGAAGAAGACGACCTACAAAGAGGACCTAATTTGAGGTGAATGAAGTAGTTTTGTACATCAACTTGTATACGTATTTGAATTGGCCAAAATATTGGGTTGTCAAATAAGGATATTTTTAATATATTGGTATTTGAATTGTTTGGACAGTGATTGTACTCGAACAATGTCACCCGGTGCAAGAAATTCAAGATCTTCTACCCCCAAGACAACAAAGTGTCAATGTAGAGTGAATAGTGGTGCTTGTGGCTTGTCATGTGCTCGCATGCCATCCAAGTGTTTAAACAGAGGTAGTAAAATGACCGAGGTGCGTTAATGCAACTTATTTAGTTAGGAATGTTGGAAATGCTACGGAAAATGATGAAACCAATGAGAGAGTCGCGACCTTGTTCTCATGGTGCATAATCTTAATGATATCGGAATCACGAGGATCAAGGGCATCAAGAGGATCAAGATGCATCATGAGAAACAAGGTCACGACTCTCCTAATCGAATGACCATACTTGAATGACTCTTTAGCTTTAGAGACATTTTTTCTAGCATTTGAACTGATCTCCCATTCACAAATGAGATACTCTCAATAATGCAAATGGAGGGAAGAAAGGGGGATTTGATCTGCTTCTAACCTTTATCTGCTTAATACCTGACAAAAAGAAAGAAAAAAGAAGACCAAATAAGGACATGTTCATAATTGAAAAAATTAGAATACCATATTCATTCCACAAATAGGAGGTTGATTGACATTACAAAACTGACAATAAGCCAAACCAAAAACAAATAAAAGCTGTATAAGTCGATGCTTCACTACAACAAAGGATCATTAATATTCTTTGCATCAGTTAGAAGCAAACTTGAATTCTTCTTACTCGTTCTTCTTCTTTTTCTTCTTTGCCTTCTCAGCGCTCAAATCTGTTCTCCCTCCCTCTTGTTCTTCGAGAGAGAGAGCAGAGAGCCGAGAGCGAGATTCAGATTGGTCAGTGCACGCAAGGATTTCGTTTGGTAATTTCATTAGAGTTGATTTCAACAAAGGGTTGAAAAAAAAAACCCTCATTTTCAAAATGTGGGGCAAATCTCCTTTTTACCTCTCAATATGGGTCCCGTGCAAAAATCCATGAAAACTTCTGCTTTTGGCTGGAGAATCTCCCGCTCAACGGAGAATTTGAAGAAAAAGAAGAAAAAGCTTGTCGATGAGAGAGAGAGAGAGGTAAAGATAGCTGGATTTCAGAAAAAGGAGAAGAAAACCATCAACAAACAAATCAAACCCTCATGTAAAAGCAGAACAACAAAATCAATTCAAAGTCACGAATTCAATCCAAATTCTTCAACAATACTCATCTGAATAAAGTAGTTCTAATCAGCTCCTTAAACCGACACCAAATTCTTCTCCATCCACAAGCAAGGTATCATTTCCCCTAAATCAGATCTCTCCTCCTTCAAACTCAATTCTCACTCACTCACTCACTCACTCCTCCATCTCCTTCAACAATGTCAAGAACATCTCTCCTAATTCCTCTCTCCCTCTCTCTCATCCTCTCGTCTCTTCCACCATTCAGTTCCACCACCAACATCCACTCCGACGCCTGCCGCTCCTTCTGCGGAAACATCACCATCGACTATCCCTTCGCTCTCCAATACGGTTGCGGCCATCCCGGCTACCGCGATCTTCTGTATTGTATGAACGATGTTCTAATGTTCCACATCCGATCCGGATCCTACAGAGTATTAGACATCGATTACGCTTACGAAGCCCTAACTCTCCACGATCCTCACATGTCGACCTGCGATACCATCGTCCTCGGCGGTCGAGGCAATGGCTTCGACATCGAGGAGTGGCGGTCGCCGTACCTGAATCCGACGGCCGATAACGCCTTTCTCCTTATCGGTTGCTCCGCCCAATCGCCGCTCTTCCAAGGGTTCCCAAATAAGCATCTGGTTTGCAGAAACATTTCGGGAATGGGTTGTGAGGAGTATTACGACTGTCCGGCTTGGGATTTATTGGGCCACAGAAGACCGGGCCGGGTTTATGGGTCCGGTCCACCAGAGTGCTGTGCGGTTCCTTTTGGGTCTATTAAGGCTATAAATCTCACGAAGCTTCAGTGTGAAGGGTATAGTAGTGCCTATAATTTGGCCCCGTTGAGGATTAATGGGCCTGATGAATGGGCCTATGGAATTCGTGTGAAATATTCAGTTCAAGCAAATGAAGACTTTTGTCGAGCGTGCCAAGCCACTGGTGGCACGTGCGGGTATGGTACGGATAGTGTTAGACAGGTGTGTATGTGTGGGAGCTCCAATTCTACCTCCACTTGTGATTTTGGTAAGTTGGGACTGATTTCAGAACATTATTATTATTTCTATCAAACTATAAATTTGGTTATATAATCATATAGTCCCATAAAATATCACAAATAATTCTTATGATTTATAAATTTCTCATAAATATTTTCATTTTATCATATTCTAAGAGCTAAATTTTAATTATAAATCGTAAGGACTAAATTCTAAATTTTTTCTAAATCTTATGAATCAAATTTGTAATTTAACTTTTTTTTCATTTTTCATTTCTACGTTTTGGGAAGTTTTGGGAAATTTAGGGTACGTCGTATTGACTAAATTTTATTTTATTTTTCTAAATTATAAGAATCAAATTTGTAATTTAACATTTTTTTATTTCTAGACTTTGAGAAATTTAATGTGGTTTTTTTATCAAATAAAAATAAAATAAAGTTTCAATCCACGGTTAATTCATAGCTTAAACTTAAATAAGTGTACCATTTTAACTTTAAGTCTAAATGTTACTTTTATTTTCTATAATAAAGTTTTTTTAGTTGGTAATACTAAAAAAAATGAGTAGCCGTTTCCTAATTTTGATAACCTTATTATTATTTTATTGTAAATTTTTTTGTTGAAAACTAAGGGTGTTCAAAAAACTCGGTAACCCGACCAATCTGGACTATCCAATCCAAACCGCAAGGGTTGGATTGGGTTAAAAAAATATTAAATTCGGGTTGGGTCAAAGGGTTACCCCATTTCGGGGTCGGGTCGGGTCGACCCGACCCGAATATATATATAAGTAACAAAAAAACAGTCAAATTAAAAAAAAAAAAAACCGATGACCCAATCTGGCCCAACCCAAAAATTTTGGGTTGGGTTGACCCTAAAAAAAAACTAATAGGATTCATTATTAGCCAATATGAATTTTTGAGTTGGTCCACAAAAATCTTTCAAATCCAATCCAAATTATCTACATCCTATTGAAAACATCAAAATTTCCCCTAATTTTCATAAACACAAACATGATTTTTATAATATAGAATATATAAACAAATATCTAAAGTCAAACTAAACAATATAGTTTTAATAACGGTTTTTTAGACAAAATTAGTAATGGTAGTATGCTCATCCTAATCATGTCACAGAATCTATCATTTCAAAACATCTTATTATCGGGAGTTTTTGGTTTTTAAATGTAAAATGGGGATAATAAAATATATGAAATAGAGGAATATTAGGCGATTTTGTATGATTATAATAATTATTATTTTCAAGATTTCGATAAAAAAAAAAAAAAAAAATTTAAAAGAATTTTACTCCTTTCATTATATAAGTTTGAACTTTTATCAGTCTATGCAACCTTTGATTTTATCAAATTATGCAACCTTTGAATTTTACTTCTTTCATTTTATAACTATTACAACTTTAACTTTAAATTTCATAAAATGTTTTAATTTTTAGTTGCTATAATGAGTTTTTTTTATTTTTATTTTTATTTTTTTAACTGTCTTAAGTATTCTAGCTGTATTTTGTTTTTCCATCTTGTAGAGGTTTCCTTGAAAAAATCATTTTTTTTCCCTAATTTTCATAAACAAAAATAGGATTCTTATAATATAAAATAGATAAAGGAAAATTATTTCAAATGATAAAACTGTTGAAAACATTTATAAGCTATAACAAAATTTTAAAACTATCAATAGATATTGATAACATGGATATAAGTGTATCTATCAACATCTATAATTGATAATTCTAAAATTTTGTTATATTTTGTAAATATTTTGATTCATTTTTCTATATTTGAAAACAATCCATAAATAAACAATTAAAAAAAATCAAATAAAGAAACATAGATCTATTAATCATTTAAAATGTAAAATCGAGAGAATAATAAATATGAAATGACTATCTAATTTTTGTTTTATGTTTTCGAATGAATGAGTACATGATCGACGATTAATGTGAATTCTCTTCCTTTAAAACTATTTTTCAAATTTTATAATTTACATAAACATTTTTATAATTTCAATGTATCTAAATTATGAATTTGAAGATTTGAAATTCATGACTAGATAAAAAAGATAAGAATGTTAATAATTATAGTATTTCATTGCAGCTAGATTCAATTCATCTTTTAATTAAAATATGTATTAAATAATGTATTATAAATTATATGAAACTAATAACAATTTTATAATTTTTTTAACATAAAACAAATTCATAAATTTATGAATATATATCCAACCTAATATTTAACCTATCATATATTCATCCTAATATTTAGTATATAACTGCAATTAATTTTATAATTTATAAATACATTCACAAATCTAGCTTTCTAAATTTACTTCAAAATACATATCTAAAAAATATGAAAGGTAATTAATGCTTTCCTTGAATTTATTACTTTCAGATTTATGTTTTAGATTACTTACTAAAGATGCCATTTATTACCATTTTAACTTTTGGGGACAGTACTTTACAACACCCAAAATTATGCTTTTCGGTACCAATATTCCATAAACTCAATTTCATTACGGGGAGCATAGCTTAATTGGCGTAGTGTTCATATTATCAACTTCGTGGTTTGAAATTCGATTCCCTCATCCCACACTTTAATTACAATATCTTTTAAAATATATATATATAAATTTAATTTCATTATTTAAGCTAGAAATTACGCAATTTTCACGTTTCATAGTACCAAATAATTGAGTTACTAAAAAGGATATAATAATTGGGATACAAAATTCAATATAATTGATGTCTCAAAAGTCAATATAATTGATGCTTTTAGATTCTAAATCCTATGACGTGTTAGGCGTGGGTTTAGCTATAATTAGAGATATATAGATATTTTAATTATAATAAACTTTTATTTTTTAGTTATTTTATTATTATTATCATCGTTGTTATTAGCTTTTGGGACTAAATATACTAAACTATATATGTACATGTAATTTGCAGTTATGAGCACGTTACCAAGGAGGATGACATCATGGACAATAATCAAGGCCATCTTAGCAGGTAAAAATATATGGTTGTTAAATAATTTATCTATTTTTTTTTTCTTTTTTTCAATGAATTAATTCACAAATTTAGTATTTAAACTTTTAAGATTTATGTATATTTTCTCTATTATATTTTAAAACTGTAGTCAAATATTTAATATCTAATAACTTCATAAACTTTCAATTTTATTTCTTATAAAACTCAATAATTATTTTTGATCTCTCAAATATAAATTTAATATTATATTTGGTAAAATTTTAAATTTTCAATTTCGTGTATAGTAAATATGATTTTTTTTAATAAATTTAAACGTTTTGAGATTAATTTATAATTTCTAGTATTTGAAGACTAAAAGATACCAAATTAAAAGTTTAAGAACTAAACATGTAATTTTACGTTTTTTATTATACAAAGAATGACAATAAAAGAAAAAAATGAAGCATTTTATTTATTTTTTATTTTTTATTAATAAAAAAAACGAAGATCGAATTTTCACTTAATGTGTATATTAATACCGTTATTACTATTTTTCTAGGAATAATAAGTTGCGAATCATATTTAATTTATGGAATTCAGCATTAAGCAAACAGTAAATATAATTCAACGTATACATCATTTAGTTTTAATTAAGTACTTGCATTCAAAGTAAAAAGTAAATGAGAGAGGAAAACAGAAAATCAACAATTTTGTAAGGTCATGGTCCATGGAATATCCATCATTTATGAGAAAACAGTATATCAAATCTCGTACCAAACAAGGTATCAAAAAGGGGATTCAAATGACCCTTAAAGAGTAAAAATAGAAAATTACCAAACTACACCGCTGCACGGACAAGACAAGTATAAATGTATATAACAATCTATTATTCTTTTTGTTCGTTTATTTAAATCGATGCATAATCTATATTATTATTATTATTTTGAGAGTTTTTGTTTTGTTTTTTTTATAATATGTGGAGTGGAAGAATCATATCTCTAATTTTGATATCGATAAAATAAATTTATGTTAATTGAAATATGTCATGTTATTTATATTGTTATCTTGAATTTTGAATAATTGATTTGTTTGTAAATATAATTATAGGAAGCTGGATGCTGATGTTGTAGACTGAGAAGAACAACTACGAAATATTGCTTGTAGCCAAGCCAAAGAAACTTCTTTGTGCTAAGTTAATTTCCATGGGGCTGAATATCAATACGTACACGTGTACGATGGGAAAATATTTATGAATTTTGAGCAATTTTATAGATTTAATGGGGGCAGGAATGGAATATCATAAAATTTTGTTTTTGTTTTTGTTCTGTTTTCTTTTTTGTGTTTTATGTTTTGTTTTGTTCGTTTGTTTTTCTTTTTGAGATAGAATATTAGGTTGCTGGGAGAAAATTGAGTGGTTTTTGTATCAATTTTCATGAATTTGAATTACATTGAAAATTTAGAAAAGCAAGATTGATGATATCATGATCTGAGTAGAGTGATAGAATTTGAAAGTTCATACTCCCATCATTGTTTTAAAATTTGGTTACCGATGTACTTTAGGTTATGTGGCAACCATTTTGTTTTTTAAAATTAAGTCTAGATATATATATATATTTATTTATTATCTATCTTTTATCAATAGTTTAAAAAACTAAGCCATAATTTTATTTATTATCTATCTTCTGCTTTTCTTGGCTTCCTCCGCTCGCATGACGCGTTAGAGGAGTTTTATGGGACACATTGGTTTAGGAGACTTTACTTCGTTTTGGCTTGCCCTCACGAATGTCATGCGAGCATCTAACTACGGCTAAGTGCCTGTTCCAACTTTAACTCATGCCACTTTGAGGTTTTTTCTTTTAGAGTAATGACAGAGGAGTTGCGTTTAACATTTTTCTATTTTGTTCCCTTTCTTTTTGATGTATTCGGTTAATGCGTCTCAACTAGGATTTCCCTCATCCCCAAATTTGGAGATGAGCTAAATCCTCATTGCTAAAAGAGAAATAAAATTTTGAAAAGGCTTTGAGAGTTCCGAAAGGAGTTTTGACTTAGAGCTTGCATGCGTTAGAAAGAAAACATGTAGTCTTTTTAGAGAAGTTCAGGCTTTGTTGATTTTCGTAACGCCTACTCTATACTTATAGATTTCATATTGTTGATATCATTGAAGTGAGGCAAAGCAAAAAACTAGAAAATAGCTAAAGAACAAAAAAAAAAATATGTTAAGGTCAAACGCAAGGAAAAAAATGATAGAAAATTTTCATTCATTTTCATAGGATAACATGAAATAAACAAACAAGTCAAACAAATACAAAAGATCATCAAATAATTCAAAATACAAAATAACCAATACCCCAAAACTTTATTGTGCTGGCGCGTCATCCCTGTGTTCTTCTTCATCTATAAAGCGCAAAGGGTTTCTAAGATGAGCAGGTAGTGGAGGCAGGGCAAACATTCCGACCAAGACCTGATTAATGTACTGCGTTGTATAAACAAATTGGTCTTGCATTCTTCTTGTTTGCTGCCTTAAGTAATCCCTTAAAACCCTATTTTGTTGTTGAAGACCTTCAATGGATGCGACCAATGGTCTGAGTTGATCACTGATGAAAGTTTTCAACTCCTCAATGTCAGTGTTGCGTTGAGGTGGTGCTGGCTCTTCACTTCTTTCAACTGGGTCTTCAAAATTTACTGCGTTACTCGACCCTAACCTAGTTGGTTCAAAAATGATTGGAGAAGGCACAAAAGTGGGAATTGGAATTGGTGAGGGCGAATAAAGAGGACAAGGGATGTCTTGATCTATATCAGTTGGCTTTTGGTGCGTCGGATCAAAACTCCCTTCTCGCGGGGCCACTGGTGAGTTTTGGAGAGTGAGGTTTAGGTTTGACCACGTTTCTTCATCCGTAAGTGCAAGCTCTGCTTCATAATCTTCATTCTCTGAAGCTTCATCGCTGTGTTCAATTATCTGGATGCGACTTCTTTTGGGGGCGCGTTTGGATGATCGAGGTCTGGCTGCCACTTCTTTACGAGGTAGGGCAGGCTAATGCGGCAAACCGCAAAGCAAACTCCTGATTAACTTGATGTCCATCAGACCGCCGATCTTCTCATAATCATCCCCCAGAGGGATGCCCCCGCATTCACACAGTGTGCAGATCAGCCATGGAAAATAAAGTTGTCCTCGTAGTTTGGTCTTGATGGCTTTGATCTGATCCCTTATTATTCTTCCTACATATAAAGGGATGCACTGTACGATACAGTAGATAGCCAAGACGCGTTCTTTTGACAATGTCTCATCATGCGTTGTAGGCATGATGCTTCTCTTAAGAAGATAATACCATAGATTCGCATTTGGCTTCAAGTTCCTGGTAGCTAGCATCTTTGCTCCATTTTTTAACGTTTGCCATTTGCTTCCAGGCTTGGCTATCACTCTTAACGCATCTTCAACTTGGCTCGGCGTTGGTTGTTCCAAGATGTGGTTGCCTTCTGCGTCCGGATTACTCCTGATGTTGAACACTTCATTGATCTTATCGGCTGAGAAGCGCACCAATACCCCATCAACAAATGCTGTATTTTTCTCCATGTCGAACTCACTGCTGTAAAACTGGTGGACAAGGTTGGGCCAAATTCTTGTGTGTCCAACACATAGCTGATTCCAACCCATTTATTCTATGGTTTCAGTTATGTATGCTGGTAATGGGTGGCGTTCAGGAAAGAAGCCCTTTTTTGCAAGAATATCACTGAACTGACGCTTCCTTCCTGTTGTCTTTTTAGGTAACGCGTCGGTTACATTGTACTTGCCCGCCGCATGTGCCTTGGCTTCCCACGCCAACTCTCTCAATTCATTCTCCAATTCTCTTTGGAGAGCTGACTTTCTTCGCCCTTGCCTTGCAGGCTAATAATGTTCCAATTCCTTCTCTAACGCATTGTGCCTTGAGCAGCTTCCACGCGTTGCATCCTCAGAACCGGATGTTGGCTGCTCTTCTTCCTCCTCCAAAATTAATTTTCTCTTTCTCGTCATTCTCTTTCCTTTTGAGGGCCCTTCATTCGCGTTAGTTTGGCGAGATTGCGACGCATCTGGGCCAACTTCCCTTTCTTCTTCTTCTTCTAACTCCGCTTCGAGCATCATTGCATAGCGCTCCACTTCATCCATTTTTAGTGATGCATTGGGTGGGTCAGAACGCATCATTTTCTCTTCTTTTTGGCCTTGATTCAGACTTACCAAGATAGCTCCAAACACTTATTGCTCATCCCTTCGAGCCAATTCTGCTAGTTCTTCGAGGTTTCGCTCTGACGTAGGACTGTCAAAGCTGGCCTTGGTGGAGTGAATGGTGGGGTGCCGGATGGGGTATGCGGACTTAGGGGATGAGATGGTGATGGGTGAACGTAGCGGTTGGCTGGACGCGTCTGCTTCAACTGGGTAGATGGTGGCTAAGGGTTGAATTGACAGTAGATGAGGTGGACGCACGGCTGGTGATGGTGCGTTATGGAGGTAGGCTGGGATGGGGTCATGCGTCGCACCCATCGGAGTGATATTCGGAATAAATTGTGGTAGAGCGGGCTTGGTATACGGTTTCTTGGCAACCTTGGATGATGAAGGACGCTGCCTTGTTTTGAAGGGGTTTTAGGTTTTTGGTTTTGGGGTGGTTTTGGGCTGTTGGGTGGTCTTAGAAGAAGGGTTTGTGGTGGCTTTGGTGGGCTTCGACCGAGACGGTCGCTGGGAGGTGGAGGATGCCCCGCTGTGCAGAGGTTTATTAGGGACGGTGATTTTTGGGGTTTGTCAAGGGCTTGGGGGAGGCGATGTTGAAACAAACAAGGAAGAGAAAAAGATTATCGGCGAGACGTCTCCAAAGCTCATTGATTGATTCTGGCTATCGTACGCTGAAGACATCTTTGTTGAAGAGTGACCGGAGAAATGCTTGAGCGAACGACAGTGAAGGGAACGATGGATGCTAAGGCTTTTTCTTTCTTTTCTTTTCTTTTTTCACAGAGAACTCGAGGGCAATGGAAGAAGAAGAAAATGAAGGGTCTCGATTTTTATAGGCTGGAGAGAGAGAGAGGGGTGATGTCAAGCGGCGCCTGACGTCCGCATTTAATGCAAAGTCGAAGGGACGTGTATTGGGTTTCCAAGCACTCGAGTGCTTTACATTTTCAAGACGTGTCCTTTCAACTCATGCATTAGACTTAAATCTAATGCGTCCGTTTATTCCCATCCCGATTATACACAACTTTTTTTTAATTAAAAAAATAAGTAATTCTCTAACTACGAAGGCAATAACATTTAGCAATCAATCTTAAAACGCAAAGATAAGCAAACAAAGTAAATTCAAACACATTGATAAAATACAAAATGAAAAAGGAATGAGGAAAGAGGAAGCATCCCTGGAATATGTGTCGATGTGAACACAGGGATGCTTCGACGTGAGCCTCAGTTGGCTTCGCGTAGTATGAGAGATGAATTTTGACGTTCTATGCCATCTTCAAAGTAAGGCTTCACTCTTTACCCATTTACTTTGAACACATTTGTGCCATCCTCCCGCATTAATTCTACTACTCCGTGGGGAAAGATTGTTTTGATAATGAATGGTCCTGACCACTTTGACTTTAACTTTCCTAGGATCAAACGCAATCGTGAATTGAATAATAAAACTTTTTGGCCAACAACAAACTCTTTCTTACTAATGCGTTGGTCATGCCAACATTTTGTCTTCTCTTTGTAGAGCTTGTTGTTCTTGTATGCATTCAACTGCCATTCCTCAAGCTCATTGAGCTGAAGTTTGCATTGATCGCCCGCGGCGTCCAAGTTTAAATTTAGCTTCTTTATTGTCCATAATGCTTTGTGCTTCAACTCTAGGGGTAAGTGACAAGCTTTTCCAAATACTAAAGAGTATAGAGACATACCTATGAGGTATTGTAGGCAGTCCTGTAGGCCTAGAGTGCTTCATCTAGCCTCTGTGCCCAGTCTTTCCGCGATGCGTTAACAACTTTCTCCAGTATATATTTTATTTCCCGATTTGATACCTCAGCTTGATCGTTCGTTTGTGGGTAGTATGCGGTAGCGATCTTGAGCCTAACATTATATTTGGCAAGTAATTTAGAAATGATATGATTAATGAAATGCGTACCTTCGTCACTTATCAGGGCTCTTGGCATTCCAAAGCGCGTGAAAATGTTCCTGGTAAGAAACTTAGAAACAGTCGATGCATCATTTCTGGCACAAGCTACTGCTTCTACCCACTTTGATATATAGTCTACTGCAAGCAAGATATATTGTTGACCGCAGGACAGGGGAAAATGTCCCATGAAATCAATGCCCCAGACATCAAATAATTCAACATCAAGAATATTGTTCAAGGGCATTGCGTCCCTTGATGAGATATTCCCGGTGCGTTGGCAAGGGTCACACTTACGAACATATTCCCTCGCGTCTTTGAAGAGGGTGAGCCTGAAGTATCCACTTTGAAGGATCTTCGCAGCGGTTCTTTGCCCACCAAAATACCCCCATAAGGAGAGTCATGACACTCAGCCAGGATGCGTCGTGTCTCTTCCTCCGGAACGCATCGACGCATGATGGAGTCGGGGCCTTGTTTACAAAGAAACGATTCATCCCAAAAATAAAATTTACTATCATGTACTAACCGTTTCTTTTACTGAGAGTTGAAGTTCCTAGGGAATTGCTTGGTAGTTAAGTAATTAACTATGTCTGCGTACCAAGGTTCCCTGTCTTCAACTCTGAACAAGCTTTCATCAGGAAATGAATCTTTGATTTCATTTTCTTGATCTTGTATTTCTTGATTTTCTAATCTGGACAGGTGGCCAGCCACCTGATTCTTAGTCCCCTTTCTGTCCTGAATATCAATGTTAAATTTCTGTAATAGCAGCACCCATCTTATTAATCTTGGTTTCACGTCCTTTTTACTCATCAGGAACTTTATGGCTGAGTGATCTGTGTAGATGGTTGCTGACACACCAATTAAATAATATCTAAATTTCCGTGGTTGTGTAGTGTTCCTGAGAATCATTCAGTGTCTTGGACGGGTAAAAGATGGGATGTATCAAATTTCCTTTCTTCTGCCCCAACTTGGTACCTATTGCAACATCACTCGCGTCGCACATGAGAATAAAACGTTGCGTCCAATTCGGTGCTATTACTACCGGAGCTGTAGTCAACGCATATTTCAATGTTTCAAATGCGTTGCAGCAGTTGTCATTGAAATCGTAGGGTCGATTTGCTTCTAGTAATGCGCTCAGAGGTCGCGTAATTTGAGAAAATCCTCTAACGAACCTTCGATAGAAGCCAACATGTCCTAGAAAACTTCGTAGAGCTTTCACATTTAATGGTGGTGGAAGTTTAGCTATGACATCTATCTTGGCTTCATCAACTACCAACCCAGCTTTAGATACTTTGTGGCCTAAGACAATGCCTTCAGTCACCATGAAGTGACATTTTTCCCAATTCAGCACAAGATTTGTTACCTCGCATCGAGCGAGGATGACCTCCAAGTTATCTAAGCATGATTGGAATGAGTCTTCAAAGACTGAAAAATCGTCCATGAAAACTTCAACGATCTTTTCCAAAAAGTCAGAGAAAATTGCCATCATACACCTTTGGAATGTTCTAGGTGCGTTGCATAGCCCAAAGGGCATGTGTCTGAACGCAAATTTTCCAAAGGGATAAGTGAATGTTGTATTTTTTTGATCTTCTGGGTCAATCAAAATCTTGTTATAACCAGAGTATCCATCAAGGAAACAATAAAATTTTTTTCCAGCCAGTCTGTCAAGCATTTGGTTGATGAAAGGAAGGGGGAAGTGGTCTTTCTTGGTTGTCGCGTTGAGCTTCCTATAGTCCATACAGATGCACCAGCCCGTGATAGTCCTCGAAGGAATGAGCTCATTATTTCTATTGACTATCACTGTTGTTCCCCCTTTCTTGGGAACGCATTGGACTGGGCTTACCCAGCTGCTATCGGATATAGGATAGATGACTCCTGCGTCCAACCATTTTAAGATTTCTTTCTTGACCACTTCCTTCATTATGGGATTCAGCCTTTGTTGAGGCTCGATTGATCCCGACTTCCCTTCTTCCAGCCTAATTTTATGCATGCAATAAGATGGACTGATGCCACGGATGTCCGCTAGCGTCCAACCTATTGCACGCATGTGCTTTTGCAGCATCTGCAAAAGAGAATGTTCGTTAGGCTCCGTAAGATTCGTGGAAATAATTACAGGTAAAGTTTTATTTGTTCCAAGGAAGGTGTATTTAAGGTGACTAGGTAACGGTTTCAACTCAAGTTCTGGTGATTCCTCTAGTGATGGATGCATTGGTTTCATCCGCTGCTTACTCAGATTTGGCGGCTCTGGTTCTTTTATGTTTTCCTCCAACGCGAGGACCTCGCACACTTGGGTCACTTCTTCTTCAGGCAACTCTATTCTGTTCAGTTGACAATCTTCACTATCCGGGAACTTTAATGCGTTTAACACATTAAACTTCACCTCTTGAATGTCTACGCGCATAGTCAATTCTCCCTTATGCACGTATGTTAAAACTTTCCTAGTGGCTAGAAAGGGGCATCCAAGAATAATTGGTATATCCCTGTCTGCTTCATAGTCCAAAATGATAAAATCCGCTGGGAATATGAAGTTATCAACTTTTACCAGAACGTCTTCAATCTTTCCTTCAGGGTACTTGATTGTTCTGTCAGCGAGTTGAAGAGTAACAGAAGTTAGTTGTGCTTTAGCTATTCCCAATTTCTTAAAAATTGAGAGCAGCATGAGGTTAATGCTTGCTCCCAAACCGCTCAACGCATGTCTTACATCCAACCCTCCTATCGAGCACGGGACTGTGAAGCTCCCAGGGTCTTTCTGTTTCTTGGGTAGTCTGTTGCTTACTAACGCATTGCACTCCTGCGTTACCGCAATTACCTCTGTCTCGCTGACTCTTCTTTTCTTTGTCAAAATATCCTTAAAAAATTTGACATATTTTGGCAATTGATCCAAATCCTCTATAAATGGATATTGATATGCAATTGCCTTAGGATTTTAAGAAAATGCTTAAATTGTTGTTCATCATTCTTCTTCATCAAGTGTCTAGGGAATGGTGCGTTTAGCGCACCGCAAGTTTTCCCGCGTTAGACGTGCTTAGCTCTGAATGGCTTGTTGTTTTAGGCGTTATTTCTTCTTGATCTTCTAATGCCATTGAACGTGTGTTGTGTTCTTTTGAAGGACTGTTGTTTCTTGGATTCATGGTTCTTTCTTCAAGAGCTTTGCCACTTCCCAATGTCACTGCGTGACATTGCTCCTTTCCATTGTTATTCCCAAGTGTTTTAGTGTTGCTAGGCAAAACTCTAGGCTGTCTATTCTTCAACTCACTCGCTATCTGCCCCACCTGTATCTCCATGTTTCTGACAGACAACACCTGGTTTTTTAGCAACGCGTCATTCTGGGCTATGCACTCCTTTAATAGGTTTTCAAGCGGAGATGCTGAGCTCGACGCCTGACCTCCTCTATTAAAGAACTGTTGGTGTGGCTGATGTGTTGGTTGGAATGCAGGCGGCGGTCCTTGCCTTTGCTGCTGGTTCGCCCCTGGGTGGTGCTCCTGTTGATTTCCTGTCCAAGAAAAATTTAGATGGTTCCTCCATCCGTGATTATATGTATTTGAAAATGGGTTGTTTTTAATGAAGCATATTGATTGCGGGTTTTGTGGGCAATCAGCGTAGGAATGGGGATCTCCACAGCCCACACAGCTAACCATGGGCTGCACGAACGTTTCTACCCGATTCATCTGAGTTGATGTGTTTCCTAATGATATGTTCTGCAAAAGGTTGGTCATAGTAGCCACTTGTGCAGAGAGTGTGACTATTGCGTTGGAATCGATAGAATTAACATTTTGAGATCTCCTTTTCCTGTTAGCTCTTGCGTCAGACGTATTGTCCACCCATTCCATGTTGTGCTTAGCAATGCGGTCTAATATCTCCTTAGCTTCAGTATAGGATTTATCCATAATTCCACCAGTTGCAGCTGCGTCGACTGCTATCTGCAATGCTCTATTCAATCCACCATAAAAGGTCTCCATCGGGATAGTTAGTGGTAATCCATGGTTCGGGCAATTTTTGACCAATCCCTTAAAACGCTCCCATGTGGCGCTTAGGGTTTCAGCTTCTTCTTGCTCAAAGTTCATGATCTCTTGATGCCTCCTTGCGTTGTGGTAGGTGAGAAGTATTTTCGCATGAATTTCTCCAGCAACTTCTCACAGGTTGTGATTTCACCAGGCTCTAGTGAGCTTACCCCTTGCTTTGCGTCATCACGCAAAGAATAGGGGAACAAAGATAGCTTGATTGCTTCTGGGGTGATTCCAGGAATCATAAATGAGTTACACGTTTCCAGGAAACATTTCATGTGGGCGTGGAGATCTTCTCCACGACTACCCCAAATTGTCCAGCAGTTTGGAGCAATTGAAGCATTACAGATTTCATCTCGAATCTCGTCCCATCTAGCGTTGGGTATATGATTCCTGGTGAGAAATCATATAATATAGGAGACACGTACTATTGTTCACCATTAGGATCGAATTTTGTGCAGCGTGAGCCAGTTGTTGAGCTAAGTTCTGATTTGCCTATTCGTCCGCCATTTCTTGTTGCCTGTTCTATTGTCTAAGAAGTTGTTGCTTCAACCTTCGACGACGATTAGATCGATTTCTATGTCGGAAGGTCCTTTCAATCTCGGGGTTGTATATAAGTTAAGGAGTGCTCTCCCTGCTCATAAACGTTTACAAGCTTCGGTTTAGCTCGTAATACTCCCTCGGCTGAAGTGTTCCTACAAAAAATACAAACAAAATTTTTGGTTAGTTTTGTTTCTGAATCCTCGGCAATGGCGCCAGTAGTTTTCAAAATTTGTTTTTGTGTTTGAAACTTGGCTAATAATTAAACCATTCTATCCAATTAATATGCAAATCATGGTAAGAAATGATGAGAAAATAGACTAATTTTAAAAGGCAAAAAACAAAAAATAAACCAAAAGGTTACCAAACGAGACCTTAAATTCTGTTTTATTTAGTCTCTCTAATTTTAATAAATTTTAAATAGCCCTTCAAACTTATTATTTTTTTTTATCGAAGTTGATTAAATAATAATAATAATAGGAATTTTTATGCACAAAAAAGCCTAATGTAAATATACTTTCATAATTTATTTTAAGATTTATTGAAAATACATAGACCAAACATAAACAATGAAAGTAAATGGATCAAATTGTAACAAAATCCAAAGTACAGGGATTAAAATAATATTTTGACCTTAAAACTCTATAAAGAAATGAAATTCTTATTTGAACTTTGTTATTTGTTTAAAAAATACATTTAGTTTTACCTTTACTTATTAACTTCCATGGTTATTTCAAAATTACCAGTAAGGAAAAACTTCTTTAGAATTTCAAATGGAAACAGAGAAATAAGAAGCGTGTGGTGACAATTTAAGATTGATCTAAATTTTAATTCAAGGTGATCACATTATTTCAAATGAGTGGCAGACCCAAAATTTTTGTTCGAGGACTTTGTTTAGAGTTTCTGAAAAAAAAATAAAACATTTAACTTTATGTTTACTAGATTTATGGAGTTTATACTTTCAATCCAACTCCTTATTTTTTTTAAACAATATGTAAGTAAGGGAACGGAACCTTTAACTTTGAGATCGATAGTACAAGTTCTGTGTCGGTTTAACTAAATTATTGATTTTGAGATTAAAGGTTCGATGGTACAAATATAGCTCAACCGATATAAGAATTGTATTAAGTTACTGATCTCAAACTTTTTCACTAAAATTGAATCTAACTCTCGAGGTCGATACAAGTTTTCTCAACTAAATTAATGACAACATACGAAAGAAACTTTGGTGCTTCATACAACAAAAATTGAAACCAACGAGGAACAACAGCATTCAGTTAAAAGGAGAAAAAAATAAAAATAAAAATACCTGTCTTCACCGAATATTACCATAAAAAAAAAGGGACCGATGAAGGGAAAACCAGCACGGGGAGTGGGGCCGAGCGGCAACTTCGGAGCCGATCCTTGTAACGACACAACCTTCGTGTCTTGAAAAAAATCGTCGTCCCGTAGAATTCAGGGCCAAAGCTTTGCATCGATTTCCATTACCAATGGCGTTTTCTTCTCGTCTATCTCCGATTTCGTTGCCTTCTTCTTTCACTTCCCATTCTGAAGCAGCTTCTCTGTGTTTTACCACCTTCGATTGTCTAAGTCCTCAAAAAAGGCGAAGCTGTACCAAGTTTCGGGGTTTGAATTTCCATCTTCCGCCTTCGATTTCTGCTTCAAGTACGGTGGCCACCGGTGCTGTGTCACCGGCAGCAGTTGCAAATTCGAGTGGGCCAGTTACTTCATTCAGTAATGTAATTGGTTTAATTAGTTTTGCTCCATTTTTATTTCCTGTATATCTTCCCCGTTTGAGAGTTTGTGTCTTTTTTGTTTCTCAAATTGTTCTCTCGCTTTGAATGTTGACTTCAACAGTTGATTGAATCTCTGATTAATCGCGTGGATTTGTCGGAGGATGAAGCGGAGGGTTCTCTTGAGTATCTTCTTAACGATGCCAGCGAGGCTTCAATTAGTGCTTTCCTTGTGTTGCTCAGAGCCAAAGGAGAGACTTATGAAGAAGTAAGTCCGTCATTTAAACTATTTTCTGAATTTGTGTTGGTCATTGTTTCAAAGAATGAAAATATAGTCAAGACATTGTGAATCATCGACATATTTGAAATACTTTGTGTTTGTGCTACACTGCTATTTGTTACAATAAAGAATAAAGATGTAGTTCAGGATAAAATTAGGAAGAACAGCAGAGTAATTTCTATGGTCAGCTAGATGTTTTCTTTTTTCTTTTTCCCGATTATGGAAAAAGACTCGTTTGTTTGAACCTTTCATCGTGAATGTTAAGACCCAACCCCATTTATTGTGTATGCCATGTGCTTGATAAAAGGTCATAAGAATAAAAACATTACAAACATTAATGAATGATTGAAGATAGAGATGAACATCAAGGGAGGAATTATTTGAAAGCACGTTTATGATTAAGCAGATTGTGGGACTTGCGAGGGCGATGATCAAGCACAGTGTGAAGGTGGATGGCTTATTTGATGCCATTGACATTGTTGGAACAGGTGGTGATGGAGCAAACACAGTAAACATCTCAACTGGTGCTTCAGTACTTGCTGCAGCATGTGGCACAAAGGTTGCAAAGGTGAGAAAAAAGATTTTTCTGGTGTACCTTCAACGCTATAATTTTTTGAAACATATTTGAAAGACTATGAACTAAGTGGAGATGACAGTAACCAAGTGCATGTATTGCAGCAAGGGAACCGTTCGAGTTCTTCAGCATGTGGAAGTGCTGATGTCTTAGAGGCATTGGGGGTAGTTATTGATTTGGGACCTGAGGTTAGAGCCTTGCTAACTTGGTTTTGAGTATTTTACTCATAGAATGTGGTTCTTGTTTGTTGACTAGACTAAATAGATGCTTCTACCATAATATGTTAATGTTGACATCACAAGGACGCCAATAAACTGACAGGGCTGTACTTCATTGATATTGGTTTACCACATGTAAATTGGAATCAATAAAGATGTTATTAAACATGCATCTGTTGGCCCTGGGCGTCATATTCATTCCATTCTTTTCACTGATTGCCACATAAGTCTTTATAAGTACCATATATCATATGACACAAATATTGATGAACAGTAGTATGCAAGAATTCTCATAAACCTGTGTGGATTCAAGATTTAAGATTGTCATACTTTTGTGAGAAAATAATTTATATTCATGCCAATAATTCATTTCTTGATCTCTTGAAACAGGGAGTTGCCAAGTGTGTTGATGAAGTTGGAATTGGCTTCATGATGTCTCCCAAATACCATCCTGCAATGAAGATTGTCAGTCCTGTCAGGAAGAAGCTAAAAGTAAAAACTGCATTTAACATACTCGGCCCTATGCTTAATCCGGCTAGAGTCCCCTTCGCTGTTGTTGGTGTATATTCTGAGAACTTGGTAAGGTTTTTATTTCTTTTTTGGTCTCCTTGAGCTGAAGTTTATAATTTCATTCTCCCGTTCTCACAGAAAGGGGTGCATTTATTATTTTCATTATACATGCATTCTTAATTTGAATGAAGCATCATGTTGCTGGATGGTTGTTGATATTAATGCAATTGGCTTTCCGTCAATAGGGATATTCAAAAAACCCGAGGATTCGAAAAAACCAATCAATCCAACCTAACCCATGCAGTTTGGGTTGGGTTGGGTTCAAATAAATGAAAATTTTGTGGGTTGGGTTGGTTCATGGGTTCACCTAAAATAATCCGAACCAACCCAAACCAACCCAAACTTATTGTTAATTTTAATCTATATACATATATTTTATCTTATGATACAATTATATATACATATATTTATTTAAGTTTTTTTGGGATAATTTATTATCTAATAACTCCTAAAAATAGTTTTTTAGCACTTTGGAAAGAAAAATTTATTATATAAATTAAAATTATGTTTAAATCTTAATTCAATATATGAAAATAATTAAATTAAATTTTTTTCGTATTAACATCTTACTTCTTTTTAGAACATAAATTTAAATAAATAATCCGATTAACTCGAACCAACCCAACCCAAATGTTTCATGGTTGAGTTGGGTTGGGTTCATTTTTTAATAAGGGTTATTTGGGTTGAAGAAATTAATAAACCAAACAATTGGGTTAGGTCTAAAAAGTTGTTCAACCCAACCCAACCCAACTCACGAACACCCCTATCCGTCATTACTTTTGAATTAGGAGCCTTAATAATTGTTATTTAGCTGGTAATAAACGTAATCTACAACATAGTTAATGACCAGTTATTTTAAGGAAGCCATTATATTTACTCCATACAAATTTGATCTGCTTCCCTGTGTCGAGTAGCTGACTAAAAGCTACTGTAAGGCTTAGACCAGATGTTTCAATCAATTTACTTCTTGACGCAAAAACATCTCATTTATTGTATTTAATTCATCAACTTTGATTTTGATTGGATTGTGCGGATGTATTCAATTAAGGAATAATATTTTTACTTGCAGGCTTTTTTTTTTTTGAGAAAGTTTGTAGTTCCCTCGAGTTATTTTTCTGTGATGCATATGGTTTTTCGTTAAAAGCCTTGGCACTATCATCTTTTGGTTGGCTATCTTTCCTAATTTCATCTATTAGCACATTGTTCATCATACTATTCTGTGGATAGGTCTCCAAAATGGCTAAAGCACTGCAACTATTTGGCATGAAAAGAGCATTAGTAGTTCACTCTGAGGGTCTGGATGAGATGAGCCCTCTTGGTGGGATTTGCTTTTCAGATTCACTGCTCTTTCCATGTTGATGCTTTAAACACACCTCCCGTCTTACTATTATGCATGTGTATACAGGACCAGGATTTATTCTTGATGTAACACCCGAAAAGATTGAAAAGGTTGCATTTGATCCATGTAAGAATCTTTTGAGTATATGTTGAATTCATCATAGTACGGTGATCATCAATTAGAAAAGTCCATCTAAAATCTTTAAAACTGTGAAATAGTGGATTTTGGCATCCCTCGCTGCACCCTAGATGATCTTCGAGGGGGAGGCCCCGATTATAATGCCGAGGTGATGAAGCGTATATTATCCGGAGAAAAGGGGCATATTGCAAATGCACTTGTGAGTTAATCTTGTTATAAAGTATTTTCCCGTTGAAAATATATGCTGATTTACCACAATATACAGATCCTGAATGCTGCTGCTGCTCTTCTGGTTAACTGCCGAGTAACCACCTTGGCCGAGGGAATTGAGTTGGCTCGGGAAACTCAACAGTCTGGAAAAGCCATGAAGACCCTTGATTTGTGGATAGAACTCTCCAATGTAAGTAGTAGTGTTTACTTCTCAATTTCCATCCGTTTAGTAGCATGCTCATTCCCAGTTTTGAATGATTGCAGAAGCTAAAAGAAGTATATGCCTAGGAGCTCTTAAACTTGAGCTGCTGAGTAAGATTAAGAAGACTGAGAACTTCCCTTTTTTGAATATTGTTTCAAGATGATAATCCGGCCTTTATCAACTGCATTCGACAGTTTGAGTTGACCATCTTTTTGTGATCAAATCAAACAGTTAACTATTTAAATAAAATACATTATCTTTTCTCCTTACTAAGGTGCAGTTGAGGGCGACAGAACTTGAACGAGTCCACTGAGCTAGCACTGGAGTACTGACCATTAACCATGGTGGAGTACGTAGACAATCCTTGTCATAATGTTTGTAATAAAGCTGTTTAAGTTTTATTTTTGGACATTGAGGAGTTTAAGATTGTTATGTCTCGTTTTCATTATGAATAATAAAAATCTTTATACTTAATTGAACCACATACCCATTAATACAAAATTATACATAAAATGTTAAGTCAAGCTCCTTTTGGTGATTGAATTACATAAGAAGCCACGTTATGTATACGGTGTTTCATCATTATTACTAATCAATTCATCAATACATTTTGTACCTAGATGAGTCGTTGTAAACATGAGCTATTTATTTCTGAACTTTTGTTAGGTTAGTTAGTGTAATTGAGAAAGACAAAGGTCAATAGCTCGATTCTTAATTAGAACTAGAACATAGTTTCTTAAAAACACCTACAAAATGAACAAATTTCAAGAATTCCCGGTGCCATTTTGATCCAAGATAATTTTTTTGTTATCATAGTTTTCATATATGCATAAATAAATGTTATTGATTATATTCAAAACTAAATCTCTATGACTCTATCTCTACCCTTTAGACGACAAACTTAAAGTTACAACATTTGACACTTAGACTGTTATAGTTCAAATTCATGAACTCAAACAAATTACTCGTGTCTTTAACCACCTGATCAGCCCTCATGGTTAAGCCAACCATAGAGCAGTAGTGGTAAAGCAAGCAGAACCAATAACAATCCATCCTTATGTTCCAAATATTTAACAATGCAGGAATTCAACCATAGGCATAGATTTCTTCAGCTTCCAGATATTAGATCATTCAAAAAGCCACATTAAAATATTTTCACAACTGTTTTGTACAAACCTCAAATCCATCAACATACATTTGCTTCATTACAAGATTGTGAAGCAGTGAACCAAAGCTCATAGCTGAGCAGAGTTACCGGCAATGGCACCGGCCTCAGTAAGAAGTGGCACTAGCTGACCTCTGTGGTGCTTCTCTGTAACCGCTGCAACGATGCAAATGGGGATAGAAGATGAGAAAAGTTGGGAGAAGTACACACTAACCAGACATAACGTAAAGAAATTAATAGCTGTTCTTACCATCGCAACCACCGATGTGCTTTCCTCCAATAAACACATTAGGCACCGTAGTTTGGCCCGTCCACTCCGCTAAAGCTGACTGAATTTTATCTCCATCACCTTCATATAGATGAATTCCTCAACATAATGTTTGAAGAACACAGTTACAAGCAGAACAGCTCAAAGAACTTGTTATGGGGTAATTATACAACTCAGTCATTAATATTCAATTGATGCCGATCATCATTGTAGACGACCAGAAAATTAAGCTAACACACGTATTATTTCAGCCAGAAAACATTCATTTTACATCTTCATGTTTCATCTTGCGAATGATTCATCCATAATCTGTAGTCAACATTGAGTATTTTACTCAAAACAATGAACAAAACTGCTCTTAGTGCATTGTGCAGGACATTGGATGGGACTCCTAGCAACTACAGGGTTTTCCAGCCCACATTTTCTTTCCATTTTAGAGTAAGTTGCAAAAGTTACTCTTGGGTTAATGGTGCAAGATTTTCTCCTCCCTCTTGACACTTCAATATTTTTTTTCCCATTGAGTAAACTTTTCAATAAACAGGGTTAAAGTTTAAGGGCGTATTACTTGAAACTAACTCTTCTTTTAGAATTTCAATCTCATCAGTCAACTATGAGCTCATATGATGTAACCTAAATGCTAAAAGGAGTAATCTTCTCAGAATCAAGATTGTAAATCTTTTATTAGAATGAATAATGTATTTGATACAATAGTGGAAGATTCCGATTTATAGAGCTTTATTACAAGTAGGGTAAAAATGAAATTAACCTAGAATATTACCTAATTACCCAATTAACCCCTATTCATCTTACATCCCAAAATAAAAGGGAAACACCATTTTCCCAGTTGCAAGCAAATAACTTCCATTAAATTTCGATTTTCAGTTTTCAAGATATAACAAGATTATATTTCAGCAAAAGAACACCTAGAACAAACATTTAATACTTACTTTTTTGGTTCAATTCAATGACCTTATACTTAGCTCCAAGCCGTGTGAGCAGCTGCTTGACACTCGAACAATACCCACAGTAAGTCTTACTGCCATGTGAACAAAGAATAATTGAATCATTATAAGAACAATCTTCCCAAAATTGAAGTATTCTTCAATCTTCAATACCGATAACAATTAGGCCAAATTTCTCAGCAATAAGAGCTAAATCATTCAACATTCTGCACATCTTCATTATCACAGAATCAAACATATTGATAAAAAGTAAATGGTGGGAGAATCAACAAGAAACTCAAACGAGGAAGATCAAAACCCAAATAGAGATTTTCCACTTTGCCTTAACATTTGAAAATTCTGGTAAAACTTGAAAAAATCAGTTCTGGGATAGTGATAGAACCTGAAAACAACAACAGGCTCAGAGGAGATTATCTTCTTAGCTTCGTTAAGCGCTAATTCCAGCTCTTCTTTACTCAATTTGTTTGAGCTGAACCACGACCCCATGACCTCGGTTAATGAGATCAAACAGGAGAGTTTCAAGGATTCTTTGCTATGAAGAAATCGGTATGAATTTGGAAATAGAGGGGAAGAATAAAGGTCAAAAGAGACGAATTTTGATGTCAATTTCACTTGCTGAAAGAGTAAAAGAACAAGCTCGCATGGCCGTCCGAACGCCGAAGATCTTCAATGCCCACGAATAATTTATTTCCACGGTCCAGATTTTTTTCTTTTCTTAATTCTTTCTTTTTCTGAAAAGTTAATTATCTAACCATTGATAAAGTTAGCATTTTAATTTATCTAATTCAAAACAAATCCTAAAGTATTGTCAGTTCGAAGTTAATCTTTAACAAACTTGAAAAAAAAATTATTAAAAAAAAAAACTAACTTAAAAAAAAAATCGTAAAAGAAAAATAATGTAACTATGTTCAGATTGGTTAAGATTGTTTTTTTAATACAATAAGAGAACTAATTTTAAAGTTTATGCTAAGGAGAATCACTAACAAAATTTGAGTGTATGAAGGGCATAAATTAAAATAAAATTAGTCAAGAAGTATTGGAACTACATTAATTTTCTTTTTCTTCTAAATAAAAAATAGCAATTGGAATTAAACTACGTGATCATTTACTATAACTTCCATTTATAGAGATTGATATTTAAGAATTAATTGATTTTGTTAAATAAATATTTAATATATAATATCCATTTCATGTAGTTAAATAGACAAACTCTTAATTGCTTTAAGTCTTCTTAAAGTTGAAACCGATGCTGACATGACTTGCAAATGATTAAAAGACAATGAAGGATTAATCACAGAATATAATGTAAATTTTTTGGATGAATCTTGGGTTTCTTTTTGAGTATAGGTGACCATAGAACCAATTACAACTTAGAACCCAATTGTCTGTAATCTACACCCAAAATGATCAACTATGGGATGATAAGCTACCAATGAATGAACTTCAGAAGATCATACTAATACATTTGTGTTTTTGTTTCACTTGGATGAAAAAATCGTTTCAAATTCCTTGTACAAGCCTTTGGATTTGGACCTGAAATCAGATGAACTTATGGAAGAGCTTCTGCTACTTCTGCTCCTACTTCTCCGCCCCCAAAACCCGGTCCACTGCATACCACTTCCCGAAGGATCATTTGACGTCCCTCCTTGCTCTTTAGTGAAGCTTGCCTTTGCCAACTTTCGAAGTTGTTTCAACCATGGTTTCTCATTACTCGAGCTTCTACTGCCCGACATGTTCCTATCAGACGAGTTATCCATGGTTTCGGAGTCTCCGCTAAGGTTCACGGCGAATATACTTTCCAAGTTTTTAGTGAATCTTTGTGGGAGGAATAGGAGGAGGAATCCAATAAAAGCCACCTTGAGTCCTGAAAAGAATGATTGCGCACCAAAGTCAAGTTGTTTTGCCTGTTTGTACAAAGCATACCATTCATTGATCAGTTGTGGACAGTAGCCTATAAGGAACAGCGCCAGCATTGTTATTCCGAGTTTCGTTTGATCCGTGATTGAAAATTCTTTATCTAAGAGAACTGCGCAAATAGCGAAAAGGCCAACTTCACATGTGTTGGAGATGATCTCAACCAACTGAACTTTTTTCTTGATAAATGGCTTCTTGAGAACAAGGAAAAAGAGCTGAAATGATGAGATGCATAATAAGGTAACTATTGGAGTTCTGGAAGAGAGTGTTTCCTTGTAGGCACCAGCCATGATTCCAAGAGTGACTCGTCTGATAGATTCGAGGAGTGTATAGTATATTCGAAGGATGCCAAACAGCTTCTGGATGAATGGTGCTTCTGCATCTTCTGTTTCATCATCTGACGCAATAATCTGATCGCCACGTTTGTTGGGATTCGCCACAGAAATTTGAGATAACATATACTTTGGAGGACCTCTTAGATCTTCAAACATTGGCCCAAAAATTGTAAGGTAAACAGAGTTTGGCTGGTTTTTCCAAGTCCATTGACTTCTCTTGCCAGGACCTAGAGTTACACGAACAAGTTCTTGGTACCAATGAAATTTTTGGCCTTCTTGATGAACTTCTTTGTACTGAAGTAGCTTCCCGAACGTGATTCCGACTGAAAGAAACAACAGCAAGGCTAGCAAAAGAAGCGACACAATGCCAAGCAACAAAACTCCAACTATTACTCCTGCAAGAGCTCCACCTAGCACAACCAAAATAAAGATCCAAACAAGTTATATTCTTCTAGAAATGCTTTGCTCCCAAGTACATAGGGAGCAAATAAGACAGTTGGAGCAGATAAATTATTCGAAAGTTACCTCTAAATAATGCGCCTGAGGCCATGGACATGGAAGGTAGTACAACAAATGTAATGAATATCTCAAATCTAGGGAAAGTAAGTGCTCCATAACTGCCCCGTGTGTTGTATATTTTCTTTCGACATTTCATAATGAAAAGGAAAAGAGCATGGAGGAATATCAAACTGCCAGCAAAAATTCCAAACCAGAACATGCTTCTATAAAAATCATTCCACCTGCTAGGATAAAACCAACATGTTCATTTGTAAGGAAATTGAATCTCTGTTTAGTCTGTAAACAAGATATAGAAACAAAATGAATTTAAAGATAGAGATGCCATAGCTCAGCAACGATAATGGTTTCATTAGCTCATAACATTCATCAACACATCTAATTTCCAACACTCCAAAGGAACACTATATGATCAAACGAGATCTTTACCGCCATTCATCCATTTTCCTATGCATTTTGAGCTTGGAACTTTGATATTAGAACACAAACAATGGAGAGCTTTACTCCGAGAGAGCCATATTTTAACAAAATGCAGACCGGTTTTTCTCATGATATTCATTCAAAATGAAGCAAGTACTAGGATAAGCATCTTGAACAGAATTTCGATCGCAGGCTCTAATATTTTGAGTATATTTCCTTTCATTTTGATCCATACCAAGAAGAAAGAACCACTATTTGATAATGAAAAAGCAAAACAAGAGAAATACTTACTGACTGTAACTTCCTGCTCCAAAAATATTATCTGCTTGGGGTTTGATATTCTGACTCTGTAAATAAAAAACCATCTTTATATAAAAAAAAAGAAAAAGTTCATCTTCCATTGCCATTAATAGAAGATAAGTCATTCCTACTTACCTCGAAAAATGATCTGTATTCCATTGGAGTAAGTGGCAACCCATATAACTGATCAACCACAGTAAAGTTATTGCCTGGAACCTTGTTTTGCAGAACTTCTGAATGACTAGTTTTGGAAAGATAAGGATTTGATCCAGTAAACGGGCTGTAGCCGCTTAAGTCAGGATGATCATGCTCATCTTCCCATGGAAGTCTAAGGTAAGGAATACTCCATTGCAAGCCCTTAGCAAATTCATAGTACTCGACAGGCAGGGTAACAGGCAACCATATAGATAGCGCAAAAATCTGAATGTGGCAAGCAATTCTCTGCATAAAAGAGAAGCTGCTTAATATGCTGTATTCAAGCAGTTTATTGAACATGTTTATGTTAGCAACTCGAGAAACGGTATTTCAAAGTGGTCGGTGTTTGGATTGAACATCCATCCAAGATGGTGAAGTGAGAATTTTAAGAAAAATTTGGTGCTTGTAACTGAAGAAGTCATGAAAGTTGTCTTCAAACATGTACAAAATGAAGTATCTACTTTAAGCTATGGAATAGAGGGGAAAAAATAAATAGTGAGAGACTGCTTCAAAGTTACATACAAAAATGTTTCTTGTAGGATTATATGTCAGAGAAGAAGATGATCTCATGAATACTCCTTCTGATTGAAGGTTAGCTGTTGATACAGTGAGTAGTCCTGCTGCAAGGGATGTTGCTGTAAATGAAGCAATTGTAAAGATCGAAACGACTGTAGATATCGCCGGTATAGAATCTGCATATTTTGTTCATAACATATCTTATATATAACAATTGAAATAAATTAATGAAAGGACAAGGGATTTATCAGTATGATGCAGACTCAAGTATTTGAATGCTTACAGTGCCACACTTGCAGGATATTTGATGGTAGATTATGATTTCCAGCAACATCAGTCGTTACATTTTCAGGGACACTGACAGATATGATTTCATCCTCAGCTTGTACTTCAACAGAGTAGATATTTCTGCCCATTTCACGAAAGCTGGGCCATAGAAAGATATTATAAAGAAAAAGAAAAGCAGACAATCTGGTTTCATTGAAAACTTAACCTGCATATAAACACTAACTTGCCTCTGCAAACGACCTCCACGAATTGATACACACGATAAGTTGAAATCAAATACAGGCTTAATGAAATTCACGGTGACTGAAAATCTTTTTTCTTTTGTCCTCATATAAGTAGTTGTACTGAGCACCACTGTAGGCCTAAGGGAATCTGAAATTCACAGTATGTATTATGAAATTCTCAGACTTGTGAAGTTCATAAATTATCGATTATTGCCATAGGTGAAGTAAGAAGTTCCGCTAGTAAGTTCCTCAACTAAAAGTATTGTTTACCATAAAGGAAAGTAACTGGTGGAAGTGGTGAAACGGGATTTCCTTGTCTACTTATTATAGAGTTAGGCTTGAGGCTCACTGTGATTATTGCAATTCCAGAAACATTTGTAACCTGAATAGGAAATAGCATATCAAGTGAAACATATACAGATGGACATCAGAAAACAAAAACGAAAACATATACAGTATAAAAACACTAACCCAAAAGCTGAATCTACGATTTCCAAGGCTCCTTCCACTAATTGGAAGCAGCATGCCATCGCTTACTTCAAGAGCATTCAAAACTTCCACAGATGAATTAAGAACTGGTTCTGAAAAGTACAAGTAGACCTTTAGGTTATCAAGTTTGTTTGTTGCTTGTACCAGTCTGGTGTCACTGTTGAGCTGGAGTAGCCTTTCCGGAACACGAGTTTTCAGGTTGGCAAGCAGTTTTCTTCTATCTGGCAAGTTTAGAAGTTTGTGTTACAATTGCAACATAATTAAGAAATGGGAAATAACGATTGTCCAGTAAGCTTACCAAAGTGCACATAAGAAATTGAATTTTCTGTTCTTGTGAATATATTTCCTGCACTATCAGTACAGAATTTCTTATCCATTACTAATATAATTCTTCCATATTGAATGGTAGATGGTAAAGCCACAGAAAGTGAGTATTTGAGCTTGGGCTGAAGAATTTTGAAAGATGATGGCATAACACGCCCTTCACCGTACACCAGTAGCTGCAATGAATAATTTTTTTTTATATCAGACTTCAATTTCTTTCCAGACAATAAAAATGTTTTCTGCCAGCAAAATTAGACAATATGGATATGACCATTTTACATTTAGATATCTTTGCTTCAATATGCTGTAGTTCTGTAGAATCATGGGATACACCATTATTTGATATCCGTTTTGAGGATGTAAAGAAAAATATAAAGACCAAGAAACTTCTCAGCCGTATTGTTAAACAGTACGAAAATGAAAGCAGCCACCTACTCACGTTGCAGGCCTCTACAGATGAACATCCGAAACCTCCACCACCATTACATGGTTCAGAGAAAGAAATATTTACAGAAACATTTAAAGCGTTCGTAAATGTTGTTGAGGCCATAATTGATGCTGTGGGGGGAACAGTATCTGCAAAAGAATGGATAGTAAAGAAATTAGCAGAGTTCAAGGGAGAAAACTAACTCTTTTTTCCTTCAGTTTGTGAATGCTACGTGTGACTGAGGGTGCAAACTAACAAAATTTCCACTTTATTTATTATTATTATTTTAAACTTTCAAATGGAATATATTGTCTTGAAACATGATAGACAAAATTTCTACAAGAATGACGGCTGAAAACAAAAGTTTAAAAGAGCATTTTATGAAGCATAGTGTTATTGAAATTGAAATCGTTATAAAGGGTATGTTCAGTTTCACTACTGATAGATGCTTAATTATGTTTGCATGGAAAGAAAAATAACAGGATTTACACTTCTTCAACTTAAGCAACTAATTACAACTTACAAGTGCTAACTGAAAACATCATGAAACCACTTTCTATTTCTCAGTGAGAGATTTTGATCAAATTCTATCATCTTATGTGAAGTTAAGTGGCTGATGATCCAAGTACTGTTTTGACTGAGAACGATAATTGAGATTCTTATATGCTTACCAACAGTCCACTTGTAGCTAGAACAGCTAAATCCCTTCGACAAATTAGTGCAGACCATGAATTTATGCTCTCCATCCTCCAACTTAGAGAAGAAAATCTTTCTGTCATTGCAGTCTAAGGAGTGGTTATCCAGCTGCAGGAGAGAAGTAGAGGTGCCCTTGAGTATATTATCAATGAAAAGAAGTGCAGTGCAAAGTGAAGATAAACATTAGGAACCACATTTTCCAATTCCAACAAATATAGATCAGAATGTTCTGTTTTGAAGTCCAAATAATCTAGTAGCTATTCTCAGTTAATGGGAGTCAAATTCTGGAATTTCCTAGCCAGAGTCTTCAAAATAAAGACATCAACAGACAAAAATGCTTAAACATCGATGACCTTACCAAATCAACCAACTAAACTGAAGGATTATATTGCAGAAGAAGAAAAGAAATAATAAGAAAGAGAAAGAGAGAAAGCACATGAAGACAACAGCAAAGTAAACAAGCGAGCTCAAAGAACTGATAGAGTTGAAGGTACCGAGCAACTGATGTTGCAGTCCTTGCAATTATTACTGAGGCCATTCACTAAAATTTCAAACACAAATGTGGCTGACTTTAAGCGTGAGAAAGCCTTAGGGGCCTCCAAGAACTTCACAGTGACCTTAGAACCATGGCAGCGAGCTCCAAAGCACAAAAGAGAGAAAATCCAACAAAGACAAACCAAAACAGCAACTTTAAGCAGACCCATTTCAGAAAAGTATTAAGTTTCAGTCTGAGACATGAGGTCAGGAATCAATTGGCACATTTTGAAGTTATGACTAAGGAGGTTGAGCTTTCAGAGTAGGTTATGGCGTGGGAGAAAGAGTGGTGAGGATGAAAATGGAAATGGGAGCTTGGGCAAGGAAATGGGAAGAGCTTACAAGAAACAATAAATGGTCTTAGAAAAAGTGACAGAGATATAGAAGAGGCTAATTTAGTGGTGTTCATGAAGGCTCTAGGAAAGAGAGAGTGAACAAGACTACAAGAGAATGACATGCAACTTACAAGATAAGCATTTTCACAGGCTAATTTAGAGAGAGAGAGAGAGATAAGGAGAGAGATTTTTATATGAAAAATGGACGGAAACCAAGACAGTGAAAGAAGCACCATCGTTTTTTAGCCTAAATGGTCGTTCAGGGGCTTCTATATCTTCACGGAAGTAATTCGAAATAATAAAAGGATTATTAAACAGTTCAAAGATTTAAACAAAGAGTTCTTTTTATATTAGTTAATCAATATAATGGCTGATCTTTTGCACTTGGGAAAGAACCAAAAAAGAAAGCAAACACAAGAAAAGTTAAATAGTCAAATGATTAAAAGAACAAGTACATTTCCACATTCTTAATTCTACAGCTATCCGATGCTATTGCTATGAGAGAAAATAGCAGCCATGCCAGGACGACATTTTCAATGTGTTATTTCAAAGTTCTAAAACTGTTTTCATACAAAAGTTCATGAAGGAAAAAAAACCCTCTTCATTCAGATGGAGTCAGTCAAGTTTTAAACTAATATGGAAGTGAATTTAAAAACACTTCGAATTTTGAGAGGATTGTTAGAGATTTTTCCTGGCTCCTTTCATTTAACCTCAGACCCCATTTGAAACAAACGGCAAATTTGGGATGTCTGGCCCATATTGGAACGAGCAGCGACATGACATCGCCATTAATGGCAAAATAGGAACTCAAGCATTCAATAAGCGGAGAGAGAAATTTCAAGTCGGGTCATCTGTGCTTAGTTTTGGGCCCAATTTCAGGTGCATGGAAACCCTTGTCTTCTTGATGAAAAAGCTTGCAATATGGCTGGCCAATTGGCAATGTCCCGCTTTGGAAAACCAAAGGACAACCTCTGTTTCATTATCTCCTCTCTTTCTCTCTCGAAGCACAGCCTCTGATTCATTATCTCTTTCAGTGTCTCAGTTTGGCTGGGCTTTGGATAAAGACTTAGAAAATGGAAGCACAGCCTCATGTGTCAATGTTAGGAGAAATGGGGAAAATTGATATTATGCCAAATAGAAAGACGACAAAAGAGATAAGAATGTTGACATTAGGGAAGTAGGCAAGATGTGGGTTGATGAAATTTTGGAGGATATGTTGGAAAAATCTAATCTTTTCTTAAAAAGTATATGCTAATTAGCAAGGTATGCAAAGAAATAAAGAATAATTCAAGATTATGAAGAATTTGATAATGAGGTTTTTTGTTGAACCAAAAAAGGGGAGCTTTGGATGTAGAAGAAACCAGCTTCAGAGCTCAAAACGAATTGAAAATGGGGTTAGTTGTTACCATTAATGAGAGGTAATGTGGATTGTACTATATATGAACGTCAAAATGTTTGATCAATGAAGAAGGAAGCCAAGGTCACAAAGGAAGGGGAAAAAAAGAAACCATTTTGGCGTTTCGAATTTACTTCAAAATGTGATATAGTATCAGAATATTAATGGCATTGATGATTGAGGTCTTGGTTGTTGAACCAGAAATGGTGAGTTGCGTATTTTATACGATAAAGATGTTCGAATTTGAGCTATGGCTAAATTGGGAAAAGGGAAAGAAAGTCGGATCATTCACTGTTCATATTCATTCTCTCACTGCCTTGGTTTTGCAGTGGATTTGTCATTGTAGGCTTGTTTATCAATGGCTTCTCTGTTGCCCTCTTTCTCTTCCTTAGTTCTTGTTTAGGCTACATGAAGGCATCAAAGAGTGCTTGCTTGTCTCGCCTTATAAACACTTTCGTTCACCAGGCCTCCATTTTTCTGATTGTCTTGTTTAACTTTGCTTTTGTGCACAGTAATCAGGTCAAAGAAAGATAGTCTCAAGTATGAAATGCCTGAGAAAAAGCACCTTTTCGATGCGTTGAGGAAGTTACCCGACGATGAGCAGATGCAGACGAATTCTTCAACGAGGTAAACTTGATTGGAGGAATTTAAAACAAGAACTTTGTAAAACTTTTGGGATTTAAGTATTGAAGACCTAGAAAGTCTTTTGGTTTATAAATGTGCCTGACATAGAAATGACTTGCTGATTTAAGAACTTCAAAATATGAACTCTGTTACATCATCTTTGATCTAATGTTTTATTGTTCATATGTGTTTATACATCTTTCGAGCAACTGCCTATTCCCTTTTTGCTTACTCCAGTTGCAGTTTGCTGCTGAAAGGAGTTCCTTTTGCTGCAAATTATCATTCAAGTGACTCTAAACACTTAATTGCTTCACTGACGAAAGATTTTCCAGTATCAAGTTTCTACCTTCTGAAAAAACTGTGATGCCCTGATATAAGTAATCATAAGAACTTTCTGTGTACTACTGGTTCTGATTCTCGGAGAAGTAGACAAATAGTCAAGATTTAAAATCTCATATCATCTCCGGAATTGTGAGGACACTGATTGACCCAAAAGTTAAAGCTAGGTTATGGTAAATTTAATTATAGCAACAATTTAACACTCTCTCTCACATGTGGACTTGAAAATTTGTAGAAGTAAAAGGATGCACGGTTTTTTCTTGTTTGGAAGAAGAGTCAGCATCTAGGTTGCATGCTACATATCACAGTTGAATATATATAGCTTATGCTTTTAATTTCTCATTTGGCTATTTCTTTAGGAATAGGAGATGACTTTCACAATGTAAGCCTAAAGGAAACTATCTAGTGAGCTGGAGCTATGGATGCTTTGAATTAGCAATGCAATGAACATAATCCTCAACATATTTCGAACAGGACGCTTCGCTCTCGCCAACAAGTCTGATTTCTTTTTCTCCAAGGATATAAGATCCCTTAATGTATGGTCTAAGGATTACTGAAGTAGAAGTTCTACATATGCCTTTGGGGTTCTGGTTCTTGAGATTGTATGTGGAAAGAAGGATACTTCTTTTAGTTCAATATCGAATTCAGTTCTGGATACTGTACGATTCATGTAGATTTTTCATGAATGATATACATCAGTTTGCTTGGCAGTATTTGTATTATATGCTATGTGTTTCCGAGGACATGATTTTTATTGTTCTTGTAACAGGTAAGGATGCTATTGACTTGAGAAATTTCGGCCGATCACAATTTGATCCGTCATTAATTTAAATTAATAATTGATAATTTTGGAGTCAATTGCAAATTTTCATGTGTTCTCAAATTAAAATTAATGACATAAAGATTGGCAAATCAAATGACGCCACTTGTCTAAGCATTAATCCATCCGGCAATGTCAGCTCGTCAATCAAATTATGCTATGGGAATACTGGGTCTGAAACTATCCTAGATTTATTAAAATAAAATGGTTCAAATTTGAATAAAAATCTATTTCAAAATAGATTAATTTAAGTCCAAGCACAAAAGTTGGGTTCAAAGTCAACTAAGCCCAAGCCCATATGGAGTCTCCAAAAACTCTATAAATAGAGGAGGTCACCCTTCATTTGATTCATGTAGTTAGAGATTTAGAAATAAGAGGATTCAAAGAATTTCAATATTTAGAATTCAACAAAGTGATCTCCTTCAACAAATTGAGCATATCTTCTCCAACAAATAGATTGTATCTTCTTCAACAACTTGAGCATATTTTCTTCAACGAATTGATCGTCTCTTCTTCTCCAAATTGATCTATAACATCCCGAGATCTAGGTAAATTTAAATTAGTTTATACAATTGTTGAATTTTCTTTTTATTTCAAGGCCAAAGCTTAGGCAATTGAATGGTTTGTTTGGTTCAGTTTTAATTTGGTTGTTGTTTGGAGAAGATTTGTTAAAATGAGATTTGGTAGTTTGAGTTTGTTTTGGAAGAGGAAAATGGGGTATATATATATACGAATTTAGGGTTTTGGGTTTTAAGGATTTATTTATATAGGTTAAAGGGGGACCTCGATTTGCGTGCATTGAAAAAAAAAGAAAAGGGAAGTGGAGTAGAGTAGTGCGCGACCGCATCACCTCCCTCATCGCCTGTGTTGTGCCGTCAAGCCCACGCCGGAGGTGAAGCCACGCTGCGTTCACCGGTCGTTCAAATCACACCCGAGTCGGTCATCCACGCCACGTCGCCGCTTCCTCATCGCGCCCCAGGCGATTGTCCGCCCCGTGCCGCTCGCTTCCTTGCAGAGTTCGCCAGCCGCTACCTCTCGCCGTCCATTTCAGGGTCAGTTTTTACTCTTAACTGAGGAGCAGTAGTGTGGCAAAGCACTAAGTAGGGGTACATCGCTGATTCCACGATGGAGGCCAAGTACGTAGCGGCTTGTGAAGCTGCTAAGGAGGTCGTTTGGCTCAGAAAGTTCCTGACTAATCTAAAAGTTGTTCTAGACATGTCTAGGCCCATCATTTGTAAAATATAAATTTCAATTTTTATGAATAATGATTTTGTTCTATTTTTATACAAGTGTTTTGATTTTTACATTTTACACTAATACAACGAAATGATTTTTTTTTTTGCAAACTTAGTTTTTGCAAATATTTTTATGGTTAGTTTTTATAGATAAATCTAATTTGTTGCTAACAAATGAAATAATAATATCCACAAAAATGTCTATGCATAACAATGAGGTGATCTTTTGTTCAAGTTGGTCATCAAGGTGAATGTCAGTGTTGGTTAATAGAGGTGGTGTTCATCGGAGTTGGTCATCGAAGATGGTCTTTGTCGGAGTTGTTGGAGTTGGTCGTCGGAGTCTGAAGTTTGTCATCAAAGTTGGTTAAGCAAAGGTGGTCATTGGAGTATGTCGTCGGAGTTGCTTTTGTGTGGAGGTGGTTGTTGGAGTTGTCGTCGGAGGTGGTTGTTGGAGTAGTCGTCAGAGGTGGTTGTCGGAGTCCGAAGTTGGTCGTCGTTGTGACAATAGTGGTGCTGTGGTGAACTCTAAGGAGCCTAGGAGTCACAGGCGCAACAAACACATAGAGCGAAAGTATCATCTCATCCGCGAGATAGTGCATCGAGGGGACGTGATAGTCACGAAGATCGCTTCGGAGCACAACGTTGCTGGTCCGTTTACGAAGGCTCTTACAGCTACAGTGTTTGAGGGTCACCTTCAGAGCATGGGTCTACGGGACCACCCGCGGCTAGACTAGGGCAAGTGGGAGATATTTATTGTACTGGGCCTTAGTGCCCTAGTTTATTGTTTTGTACTAGTTGTATGTACACCCCACTCGCTTTAGGACAAGTAGGAGATTGTTGAGGATGATGCCCTAAACTCTCGTGTCCTGTAGTTTATAAACACAATTTTTGAACAAACACTTGTGATGTATAATATATGATATTTTCTTCACTTTTGTCTATGAACATTAGATGTTTTATTTGCTTACCACAATCCAATAAACTAAGATCCCTGGTTGTCATTTGTAACTTAAACATGTATGTGGAGACATAGAAGTGGATCATGTTTTAAGTGATAACCAAAATGGTCTGTAGTATATGGATATAGGAGGGAAACCTTATCCTGGTAACGCTACAGATGCGACCCGCTTTGTAGAATAGTTACAAGTGTTGTGATTTGTTACATATGGTCTGATCCTGATAATTCATATGGAGACATGCGAGCGAGGGCGTCCTCTACAAAGGAGTTTATATAAGATCGGACCATAAAGTGTTATAGTCTCGTTATATAACGCCGTTCATGATAAAGACTTCACTTCACTAGGATGACCATAGGTAACATGACCTCAATCCTGAGTGAGTTGGGAACTCCTGCCTTTGAGGGTGGTCCTTTGATTTGCATGGGTGTGAGTGGCCAGATCGCCGACTTAAACCTACCACTTTGGGAATTCGTCTGATTTGGGAGCTGGGAACTCAGCTACACAAGATGGAATTTACTCATTCCTCGAAGTAGGGGTAAGTAGATAGATTTGCTCCTTTAAGGACTGATTCTTGGACTCGAACGATGTGGCGCCACACACCTTCTCATGGCCCAAGAGGTGTCCACACATAGTAGAACTATGTTGTATTGTTCATTAGAGGGATCAGTGGTACTTAATGAGTTAGATGTAACTACAGGGGAAAAATGGTAAATTGACCCAGCTGTACTTACGAGCATCTATGAAGGATTATCGTACTGGTTGATTGGTTATATCCGATAGACACAGAAATATATCTGTGGTGAGAAGAGTGTAGTTGTCGGTCTTTGGTGGAATGTTTGGCAGTTAATGAATGGTGGATCACGTGGCTAAAGAGTTTAGTCAGCTGTTCACGTACTGTTGAAACTTCGAGCCATAGGTCCATAAGGTCCCATTGGTAGCTCAATGGATTCAAGTTGAGAATAAGTTTTTGGGTCAGTTTGAAGTATTCAAATTGACAAGAGGGAGTTCAATTATATGTGATATAATTGAACTGGTTAATTATATATAATATGATTGACATTATGTATGAGATACATTATTTGGAGGAAAATGATATAAATATGATTTATATCTAGTGGAGAAGAAAAGACTATGGTTCACATGTTACATTTGATGTGATATTAAACTATAGGTTAATGAATATAATATGACTATATTTATTATTTATTTTTGGATAATTATAGGATAATTGTGCTAGCATTTTCTCCGTAACCGTGTAATAGTGGGAGGTTTCTTTCAGTTTTCGTAAATGAAGAATAAAATGAAAATCGTTTTTATTTTGCAAGAGATCAGCCATTCGCTCACGTTTTGTGTATACTGTCTATCGCATAGCAAACTGAGAGCTTACACGATAGCTCAACGTTTCTAAACGATTGTATACGCGCATGCAACTTACTAAACGAACGCATAGGATTTGCTAAACAATCATCTAACTTTTTCCTAAACAATCGTGTGCTCGAGCGTTTTCTAAACGATTGTCTATACGATCGTGGCCTATTTACTAAACGTTCGTGTACCTCTTCCTAAACGATCAAGCATCGTCTATATGATAGACACCTACTTTCTCCCACTTGCTTGGTTGTGGTATACGATCTTCTCTTCTTCCTTCCCTCTGCCAAATCCAATAGAGCCCACACCTCCTAAATTCTCACACCGAGAATACCGAGGGCTCTAAGTGGTGGTGTCCTCCCTGTTGCTATGTTTGTGAGGAGGCTGTTCGTGGGTAGACGACTCTAATTTGGTGGACGATTGCTTGGACGTTCTCAGCGAGAGCGAGAGGAGTAGTCTTTGTACGAGAATGAGTTATAAGGCGAAGAAGAGTTCTTCAACTGGTACGTTTCTTGTTCTCTTGTTGTTTAAGTTTCAAAACATGCCTGTAATTAGTGGTTAAATGCATATCTATTTTGTTAGATTGTGAATGCGGTAATTATGTCACAATGAGTTTGGAACGATCTCGAAGAAAATCGGATTCGAGATTTTCATGAGCAGCAGAACAAGATTATTCTAAATCACAATCATAAATGAATATTGCATTTACTGTCGACTTCAAACAAGCGGTTATACAAATAATATAGAAATTACAACATGAAAAACTCAAATGAACAAAGAGAGAAACTCTACGAACATTTGAAGATGCGTCTCCACGCTCCGTTGCGCGACCGCTCGAACAATAGCAACCTCGAACGCTCGATCTACACGATCGCAACACCATAACACGAATACTGCGCTCGTCCTTAACGAATGCCTCGACCACGAACTCCTTAGCAACAGCACGAACGACCTCCAGAAAACCTCGACGGTGTTGAGTTGAGTCTGGCACTACCAACAAGGCTACCTTGGTATTCTCGGTGTGAGAATCCAGAGGGTGGCCTCTATTCGAACTTGGAATGAGGCAGACGAAGGAGGAAACACCGATCGCGTGCTTGATTGGGCAAGTGGGAGATGGCGGAGACCTATCGTATAGGTCGATGCCCAATTGTTTAGATAAAGCTAAACAATCGTCTAGCAAAAGCTATGCGATCGTTTAGCTCGATCTATCGGCTACAGACTCTATACGATCGTTTACTTAGAGCAAGCGATCGTCTAGCAAAACTATGCGATCGTTTAGTAAATACTGCACGATCGTTTAGCTCGCCCAACCATCGTTTAGTAAATTTGTATTTACTTGACAACTACCATGAGATCCTTTTTTCGCCGAGAGAGAAACTTTTTACTAGTTTGTAAAAATCATCTTCAAAATAGGAAAACCACTTTTCTTTTAAACTCACGGTTACCATGAATCCAATAACCACCCACTCACTTGGTTATTAAAGAAAAAGAATTAATTATCCAATAATTAATGTTATTATAAATATAAATGATAATCAACTTATCATACTATATTTATAACCTATAGTTTTAATATTTCATCTCATGAAACATATAAACCATAATTCTTTTTCTATTCCATGGTACTTAATGTAAATCTCATTTACATCAATCCTCTACTAGATGTATCTCATACATTAAACCGATTATATCACATATAATCAAAATACCTCTTGTCAATTCGAACATTTCAAATCAACACCAAGAACTGATCCTTAACTGAATCCATTGAGCTACCAAGGGAACCTTATGGACCTGTAACTCGAAGCTCCAACGTTATGTGAATAACTGACTAAACTCTTTAGTCATGGGATCTACCATCCATTAACTGCCAGACACTCCACTAAAGATCTACAGCTGAACTCTCCTTACCACAGAGATATTATGTGTCCATCTTAACCAATCAGCCGTGTGACAACCCTTCACAGATCGCTCGTAAGTACAACTGGGCCAATAACCGTTATGTCCCTATAGTTACATCTGTCTCCTTAAGTACTACTAATCCTTCTAATGAACATAAGTCATAGTCCTACTATGACTGAGTCTTCTCTCCCAAAGAGAAGCTGTGGTCACTATGTTCAAGCCCCAGAATCAGCTCTTAAAGGAGCAATCTCTCTACTTATCCCTGCTTCGGGAAAGGAGTGAATTCCATCTTGTGGATTGAGTTCCCAGCTCCCAGATCAGAGAAGTCCCTAAAAAGGTAGGCATGTTGAGTTGGCAATCTGGACACTCTCACCCATACTAATCAAAGGACCACCCTCAAAGGCAGGAGTTCCTAAAACACTCAGGATTGAGGTCGTGTCACCTATGGTCGTTTAGGTGAGATGCAAGTCTCTAGTATCAACAACGTTATATACAGAGTCTAGTCATCTCGGGGTCCAGGTCTTATACAAACTCTTTGTATAGGACACCCCCGCTTGTACGTCTCCATATGAATGGTCAGGATCAACCATCTATAGTAGTTTACAACACTTGCAAACCTCTACAAAGCGGGTCATATCTGTAGCGTCACTAGGATCAGGTATCCCACCTTAATCCTTATACTACAGACCTATATAGGTTATCATTTAAGGCATGATTCACTTGTATATCACATATACATGCTTAATTTCACATAAGATAACCAAGGAGCTTTGTTGATTGGATATGAGTAAATGCAAATTATTTTATTCATTAAACAATGTGTATCTTTACAAAACAACGAGACTCTGAGAGAATTAGGACACCAATCCCAACACTCGCTTCTGCTTAGATATATTCTTTGATAAAAGTTCCTTCACCTACGTTGGCTTGAAGTATTTTGACATGCTTGTGGTAAATTGAAATTTTTGGAAGCTTACGTTTATGTTATGGGATTTCTATATTATGTGTTGCTGCAGTGTTCAATTGTTGGATAAATTGTGAAACTGTTATGAAACCTAAGTACGACCTAAGACTTTGATTGTATGCTTAAGCCTATGTTAGATTGATAGTGACTGTTAGCACTTCTATCGAGCTATGCACATTGTATGTTGTGAGCCTTTGGGCCCACACCTTATGCCTATGTACGGTGTTCCCTGGGGATCACCACTTATGTTTATGATTGTGCCCTCTGGGGTCACTACTTATGAAAGCGTGCCTTTGGGTTCCCCTCTTATGCTTATGCTTATGCCTATGGCTACGATGCTATTATGTACTTGGGTCCAGATCGGAAGGCAAACAGTTCACCTAGCGGGCCTAGTAGTGGGTCGTTTACTGGGTATATTTATATACTCATCCTTTTCCTTCCATGTTTTTCTTTTAGGTAAAGGTAAGGATAGACCAATGAATGATAGGAGGGATCCATGAACCGGCCATTTGGACATGTACCACTTCTTTTTTGATGGACTGAACTTAAATTTCTTTAAGTTGCCCACGTACCATTGAAGAAAGGGATCAAGTCATGATGTAGTTCATGAGGAATATTCATTTTTGCTTTTTTTTTTCTTTTTGTCTGGACTGAACTTAAAATTTCCTTCAAGCTACCTACGTACCTTTTACAATGATAGAGATTAAGTCATAACGTTGACACCTTTTAAGCTCATGTAGGTCAGGAGCAATATACAGTTTAGGCTCTTGCGATAAAGAGCTATTATATTTGGTTTTTCAAAAGCTTTTACTTTCATCATGACTTTGATCATCCTCTTCATTTATAGGATTCATCAATATAATGAGATTTGACTTCAACATCAAGGAACCTTCTATACTCATATCAACAGACGACTTCCTCTTCATGCGTGAAAGGACACGACTATGAATCTTCTCGTCATTGTTTTCTTCATGAAATTATTTTGCCTTCAAGATTTTCATCTGTCTTGCATGTTGATCATTTTTAATTTTGAGATGATCAAAAGCAGATGTTGAAGGTCGATCTTTCATTGCTTTTGAGATACTTAGCCTTTTGAAAGTTGAAGTTCGAGTGGAAGTAGATGTTAGATGTTAGTTTTCTTCTTTTATCGTGGCCATACTCAATCTTTGGAAGACTGAAGATCGAGTAGTTGAAGGCTTGATACGATCGAAGACATAAGTTCTTTGCTCGATTTCTTTTGAACTGTCGACTTCTTCAACAACTATATGATTATTATTAACTTCCGCTATGCTGATAACATGACATGCAATAACTTCTAGTACTTTCTTTGGATGATTATCGAGGAAGTTTCTGGAGAAATTTTGCCAAAGTTACCGACTGTCGAAGTTGAGGGAAATCCTTATCTTCTTCCTTACTAAGCTTATGCTTCCATGCCTTCTTTTACCCTTTCTTTTTATGAGTCTTGTTCCTTTTTCTATAGCTTTGATAGGAACACAACTCTTTTTAGGTGGAATTTGGTTGTCTTCTCTTTCGACTAATCACGAGGATCCACCTTTTGTTTTTATCATCAACAAGATCATCTTTCTTCTGGGAGTATGTTGTTTGAAATCTCTTGTTGGTACCGAACAACTATAGGCTTGAAGGTTCCAAACTAGATCGTGCTTTCTCTTTGATCATAAGACGCAGACGATGTTGGAACACTTGAAGTCGACACTAGTGTGGTGTGATTTATTTGAGCTACTTTATCAATATCTAGCTCAATCTTCTTTTCATGAGCTAACTTAAGAATCGTCTCCTTCAGAATGAAACACCTTTCAATTGGGTGACTAAAATCCCGATGATACTTGTAGTAGTTAGGATATTCTACTTTTACTGCTTGTTTTGGTCGCTTGCATTTCGATAGTTGAATAAGTTGCTTCTCTAGCAGTTTCTTTAGCATGTGCGTAACATCAGAATCAAGAAATGGATAAACCTTCTCCTGTCTTTCTTTAATAGTTGGGCGATGCTTATCGCCACCATTGTGTTTTATTTCAAATTTTGTTTGTTTTTCTTTAGAGGAAAGTTTCATTAGGGTTGCATGGATGACTATAGATTTTTTGGTGGCACTCTCCATGATCTTTTCAGTGCCTTAGATTTCATTCTTGTCTTTTCTCCTTTCAGGGACTAGGAAATCTTTAGTTCCCTGTTGGCGATGTTTAGCTTCTTGTCATGAGCGCGTGTCACAAACTCCTCAAATGTATGAGGTTTTATTCTCTGCAGGATGTAGAAAAGCTTCCAGTGCATGCCTTGGGTACACATCTCCACTATGGATAACTCCGTGAGTCTATCTTTGCAATCCAAACTTAGAGCTCTCCATCGGTTGATATAGTCAATGACCTTTCCACTGTTTGGTGTTCGTCAGCTTCATCATGCTAACAGTCTTCTTTGTTCTATAGAAGCGATTCAATAATTATCTCTCGAGTTGTTCTCAACTGTCAATCACTTTAGGCTCCAGATCGGTGTACCAGTTAAAAGCACTTACTTTCAAGGTTCGGATGAACTGCTTGACCAGTAGGTCTCCTCTGGTTCTTGTATTTTTTCAAGTTTTAATGAATTGAGCAACATGTTGCTTTGGATTGCCTTTTCCATCGAACTGCTGGAACTTTGGAGATTGATACCCAGTTGGCATTTTCAGGTTGTCGATTCTCTTAGTGTACGACTTAGAGTACATAAAATAAGTTTGCGACGATCCTCTATATTGAGCCCTTATGGAGTTTGTGATCATATCCTACAGTTTTTGAACTGACAGGGAGGCGATATAGGTAGATTGTTGGGGCTGACTTTCTTGCAAGACAATCTTTCCTTTGTCATTGGTTTTGACAGTTGGAGTTTGACTCGTCTCAGCAGTTTCTCGAGCTTGTATTTGGTATCTTAAGGCAACGATTTCATGGTCTCGCTTTTCAACAACTTTTATTAAGAGATTTATCTTCCTCTCCATCTCTGCCATGGTCGACTCAGCTGTTACATCAGCCATCATGATAGACACTACATTGAAGTGTGATTCTTTCTCAGATCGTTTAGAAGCAAGAGTAAAGTTGTCGAACAAGAGATTTTCTCTGATGACGATCCCACCTTTAGAAGATTCCATTAGTTGTTCCAAGGTTTTCTCCATGATGACAGAGTCTTGTTCTTGCTCATGTAGGATCCCTCTTAAGTGTTGACGGGTGACAGGTCTCATGTGAAAGAACTCTTAAACAAGAGTATCCATGAGCGGGTTCGGATCTTTCCGATTTCATTGTGACCGAATTACCACATACACATTCTAACAAACAGATATGCATTGTAACACTAATTATAGGCATGCTATAATAATTAAAATACAAAAAAATTGAGTAAACGTACTAGTTGAAGACAATCTTCACTTGAACTCAGTCCAGCAGAAGTGACTTCTCTATGTTCCTTATCGCCTAACAATCAGTCACCTAACAGCACCACGATTGTCTACACGAACGATAATGCACGAACAAGCAGCAACCGGGGATGACACCACCACTCGAAGCCCTCGGTATTCTCGGAGTGAGAATCCAAAGAGTGAACTTTGATGGAATTGGTAGAGAGAGGAGAAAAGGACGATCGTGTAGTACGAACAAGCAAGTGTGATATAGTAGATGACTATCGTATAGTCGGGTGCTTGTCATTTAGGAAAAGGTACACGATTGTGTAGTTTTCCTAAGTGATTGTCTAGCAAATATTAAGCGATCGTTTAGGTCTGCTCAGTGCGCTAAGTGATCGTTTAGAAAAGGTAAGCGATCGTTTAGAAATCGCATGCGATCGTTTAGTGCACGAGTGTGCGGTCATTTAGGACGATGGGCGTTATCGTATAGGCTCTCAACGCTAAGCGATCGTGAAGTTTTCACACCTTGAGCGAATTTTCGAATTTCTTACAAAATGAAAAAATTTTTAATTTTATTCTTTAGTTATAAGAACCGAATTCAATCTTCCCACTTTCGGACGATTCTGGAGAAATTCTCGGCCAATTATCACATAACCGCCTAATTAATTAATTAATGAATATAATCATATTATATTCTTAACCTATAGTTTGATATCATATATCTTCTATATTAATTTCTCCTTTACTTGATATAAATCATATTTATATCTAATTTCCTCCAAAATAATGTATCTCATACATTTAGTGAATCATATACTATATAATTAACCAGTTCAATTATATCATATATAATCGAACTCCCTCTTGTCAATTTGAACATTTCAAATTGACCCAAAAACTGATTCTCGACTTTATCCAAGCTACCAAGGGGACCTTATGGACCTATGGCTCGAAGCTCCAACGGTACATGAATAACTGACTGAACTCTTTAGCCATGAGATCCACCATCCGTTAACTGTCAGGCATTCTACTAAGGACTAATACCTGAACTCTTGTTACCATAGATATATTTTTGTGTCCATCAGATATAACCAATCATGAGTACGTTGACCCTTCCCAGATGCTCATAAGTACAGTTGGGCCAATTTACCGTTTTGCCCGTGTAATTACATCTCACTCCTTAAGTACCACTGACTCCTCTAATGAACAATACAACATAGTCCAACTATGTGTGAACACCTCTTGGGCTAAGAGAAGGTGTGTGGCACCACATCGTTCAAGCCCTGGAATCAGCCCTTAAGGGAGCTATCTATCTACTTGTCCCTACTTCGGTGAAGGAGTGAATTCCATCTTGTGTAGCTGAGTTCCCAGCTCCCAAATTTGATGAATCCTCAAAGTGGTAGGTGTAGAATTATATCAGCAACTCGGAAGCACAAGGATCATCTAAGCACTCTAATTCACTAATTTTGGCAAAATATAAAGCATGCTCTTGCAGAAAATTAGTGAGTTTCAAGACATACCTCTTGTAGAACTTTTTCAAAGCTCCTTCTCCAGCTGCTATCTTCTATGAATCTGGTTGTAGACCACCTCAAGATCTTCCCCACTATTCTCTTGGTGCTCTAGATTGAGTTGTGGGACTTAAAACAAGCTTGAATCAAGGGATGAAACAGAAAAGCTCACAGCAGCAATCTTAGTGAAGAACCCTTTCTTCAACCCGAATTTTCTCTAAAATTCTCTATAGATTGCATGACTGAATCACTCCAATCTCTTCATTATATTGCAAATCAACATGCAAAGAAGAGAGTTGCATGAGTTGCAGCTCATGCTTGGAGAAGACAAGGCAAAGATGAAAGCTTTTGTGTGAGCGAGTTGAAAGATGGATAATGGAAAATCAACTTTTTCCATTTTGTGTTTTGTTTTTCACTTTTTCAATTTTATCTTAAAAATAAAAACTTGGTTTCTTAAAATCTATTTTGATTTAAAAACTAAAAATTTTAATTAATTTTATAAATTAATTTTTTAAAATAAAACTTAATTAATTTAATATCAAATATTAAATTAATTTTTACACAGATCCATCTTTATATATTTAAATCATACTTAAATATAAATTCTCCTATTTCGTTTAATTCTCAAATTAAATACGTAATTATATCTTACATAATTACTAATTCTCTTAATTCTTATTTGAATGATTCAAATTAACTTATTATGCTATTATAGAGCTAGTCCGTTACGAGCTAGTAGGGGGACCTCGCGGACCTACAGATCATGGGCTCCAATGATTCGAGATTAATTGGCTAAACTCATTAGACCAGATAAATTCCCATTAGTTAACTAATGAGTCACTCCACTAAAGCCCATAATTGCACTCCTCTCACTGTAGATATATTATGTCCACATGATTTAACCATAATTAGCAAGTCGACCCTTCATAGGTTGTTCGTAATAACGACTGGGACAAATATCTGTTTTACCCCCGAGATTACGTCTTATTCCTCAAGTCCCTACTGATTCTCCAATGAACAACTAGTTTGTGATTCAATCACTAAACCAAACTCTCTCAGCTTAGTGAGAGGGTGGGGGCCTTTGTTCAAAACCTGGATTCAGTACTTGGGAGAACAACCTTTCTCCTATCCTTAAATCGGGTAAGCACGAACTCCGTCTTGCACCCTATGTCCCCAACTATCTATTCGATCTTACCCTTGAAATGGGAGTCTTATTGAGTCGGCATTGTTGAGCCAACCCTCACCTATGCAAATCTAAGGGCAATCCCGAATAAATAGAAGTTCATAGTTAGCTCAGGATTAAGATCGAGTTGCCTAGGTCATCTAGGTGAAATAGTCAGTCTTATACAGTAAACAAAGTTATAAAGTAAGAGTGACTTATTTCTTGGTCCTGATCTTATGCAAACTCATTGCATAGAACGCCCCCACTCCCCATGTCATAACATGCACAAATTATGATCACATCGTATGTAGCACTTTACAACTCTTTGTAACAACTACAGAGTAGGCTGCATCCAATGGTGTTACCACATAAAGTTCAAGTACTCATACAATAGTCATGGGTCTTAGTTTATTGGATTTAGACTTTCATACAATTTATGAAATCAATAATAAGTATATTGATTATAGAAAATATTTATCATTCTACAAACTGCGAGTTTTAGGACATAAAACCCAATAATACTCCCACTTAAACTAAAACTCCAATGGATCAATATATACAAATCTATACGATGTTGAGTTTACATGGAGAGAATAAAATGTACAAATATAATAAACTAGGGCATTACAATACCCATAAATTCTCCCACTTGTCCTAGTGATACAAAACTCGTAGACCTAATCCTACTAGGTGACTCTCAAACACTTTAGCCGAGAGGGCCTTCGTAAATGGATCAACTAAGTTGTCTTGGGAAGTAATCTAGGTGACGATTACGTTTCCTTTGTGTATAATCTCCCTGATGAGATGATACTTCCGTTCAATATGCTTTCCCCTTTTATGGCTTCGTGGTTCCTTTGAATTTGCAACTGCTCCACTATTGTCGCAATGGAGAGTGACAGACAGGTGCATATTAGGAACTACTTCCAGATCTATCAAGAATTTTCTGAGCCATACTGCTTCTTTTGCTGCTTCACTTGCAACTACATACTCAGCTTCCATTGTGGAGTCAGCAATACAACTCTGCTTGATGCTTCTCCACACAACTACTCCTCCATTTAGAGTGAATACTGACCTTGAAGTTGATTTCCTCGAATCAATATTGGTTTGAAAGTCAGAATCAGTGTATCTAGTAAGGATCAAATCCTTAGCACCATACACTAGCATATAATCTCTCGTTCTCCAAAGATACTTGAGAATGTTTTTAACAGCAGTCCAATGATCAAGACCAAGATTGGACTAAAATCTGCTAACAATTCCTACGGCATAACATATATCGAGATGAGTACACAACATTGCATACATCAAACTCCCAACTGCAGATGCATATGGACTTCGATTCATCTTCTCAAGCTCTTGAGGTGTCTTAGGACTATGTTCCTAGACATGTGAATTCCATGCCTAAAAGGTAAAAATCTTTTCTTGGAATTTTGCATTTTATACCTAGACAACATCTTGTCTATATAAGATGCTTGAGATAATGCCAATGTTCTATTATCGCGATTCCGAACTATTTGGATTCCAAGAACATACTATGCTTCTCCCAAATATTTCATTTGGAATTGTGAAGCCAGCCATCTCTTAACGTCAGCTAGATATTCTACCTCATCCCAATGAGTAGAATATCATAAACATACAACACCAGAAAAGCGACAGTTTTGTTGACCCACAGGGTTCGTCAACATTTTGTTCAAAGCCATAAGATTTGATCGCAGCGTCAAATTTCATATTCCAGGATCTAGAAGCTTGTTTTAATCCATAAATAGATCGATTAAGCTTGCAAACCTTTTACTCTTGATCCTGCTGTATAAACCCTGTAGCCATTCAGAAAAGCTGTCTTGACATCCATTTGCCATATTTCATAATCATAAAATGTGGCTATGGATAAAAGTATTCTAATAGACTTTATCATGGCAACTGGAGAGAATGTTTCTTCAAAATCTACCCCCTCTCTTTGGGTAAACCCTTTTGCCACAAGTCTAGCTTTGTAGGTCTATACCTTACCAGCTTGGTCTTGTTTTCTTTTGTAGATCCATTTACAACCGATGGGTTTTACCTCTTCAGGTTGATCTAGAATATCCCAAACAGAATTGAAATACATAGATTTCCATTTCAAGGTCCATGGCTTTAATCCATTGGTTTTTGTCTACATCGTTCATTGCTTGATTAAAAGACAATAGATCCTCTAAACCATCATCTGGTATGATGACTTGAGTTTCAGTTAAACCCATGTACTGGTCAGGTTGTTGCACAATCCTCTCACTACGACGAGGCATTCTCAACTCTTGAGAAGGATGTGAAGTATCAGTTTCATCAACTCTTGTTGATGGGCTTGCTCTATCAACAACTCTTGTTGAAGGATTTGCTCGATCAATAACTCTTGTTGATGCATTTGTCGTTTCTCTGGACATTTCTTCTATTACTAGCTTACTGCGAGGTTGATAGTTCTTTATATAATCTTCCTCTAGTAAGGTTGCATTTTTCGACACAAAAACCTTATCTTCCTGAGGATCATAAAAGAAACCAACTTTTGTTTCTTTTGGGTAGCCTACAAATAGGCATACTTTTGAACGGTGTTCCAACATTTTAGGATTTTGTACCAACACATGTGCTGGACAACCCTAACTCCTGAAATGACGTAAATTTTCTTTATGTCCTATCCAGAGCTCGTAAGATGTTTCAGAAACATTTTTCAAGGGAACTATGTTTAAAATATATACTATAGTCTCAACTGCGTGTCCCCAAAAAGAATTTGGTAACTGAGCGTAACTCATCATGGAACGAACCATATCCAACAAGGTTCTATTTCTCCTCTCTGCCACACCGTTTTGCTGAGGTGTGCCAGGGGTTGTGAGTTTAGACTGAATTCCATGTTCTATCAAATAGTAATGAAATTCTATGTCCATATACTCACCACCTCGATCCGATCGAAGTGTTTTAATCTTTTTACCTAATTGGTTTTCAACCTCAGCCTTACACTTTTTGAACTTTTCAAAAGTTTCAGGCTTTTGGTGCATTAGGTAAACATATCCATATCTAGAATAATCATCTATAAAACTAATGTAATATTCATACCCTTCTCTTGCTCTAACATTTAGAGGCCTACAAAGGTCTGAGTGAATCAGCTCTAGGGGTTCTTTGGCTCTAAAACCTTTTCCAGAAAAAGATCTTTTTGTCATTTTACCCTCAAGGCAAGACTTATATGGTGGTAATGAACTGTCTTCCAACTTATTTAGATGACCGCTGTTAACCAATCTCTCAATCTTGTTAAGATTTATGTGACCCAGTTTTAAGTGCCAAAGATAGGCATTTGGAGAAATCTTCCTCTTCTTATGAGTCCCAACAGTTTTAAACCTCTCTATGTTCAGAATAGATTTGACCTCAATTGGTTTTAATATGTACAAGTTATTTTCTAATTTTGCAGAGCAAATATGTTTATTTCCCATATTGATGAACACTTCATCATTTTCGAAATAAACTTTATGATTTTGTTCTAGCAAACAAGAGACAGATATTAGATTTCTTTTCATAGAAGGAATATAATATACATTTTTCAAATAAATGTATTTATCTCCTAAAAATAACTTCATATCTTCCACTACTTTGGCTAAAACAATCTCCTCGGTCCCTACCTTAAAGATTGTTTCACCTTCTGTTAACTGTCTCCAGGAACTTGTTTCCTATGAGATAGTACAAACATGATTAGCAGCACCTGAATCAATTATCCAGATTTTATCGTTTTCCACTAAACATGCTTTGATAACAAGTAAATCATATTTATCTTGTTGTTCGAATTCTGCACTCTCATCTACATAATTCATAATTTCAGATGAGTTGGGAGATAGAGGACAATTCCTCTGTTAAAACTCTTTTGGTATAATCAACCACTAGTAATTTGTTTGTCGATTTGATTTTACACTTCGTCTACACGATCGCTTAGCTCCGCATCTAAACGATCACTCAACGCTATCGCGTAATACTTCATCTCATCGCTTAGTATGCATCGTAGCTAAATGATAGTGTAGTACCATTGTATAGTAAATTCAATGTACCGTTTAGTTCCCACGCCAAAACTAAATGGTCGCTTAGTGCTATGTATAGCAATTTGGACGTATCGTTTAGCTTCCGTAGGTATATGATCGTCTAGTGTTCAACATCACTACGAGCAGCGCGCATTGCTATACGATTGTCTAGCTTTTCTTCACATCGTGTAGCATCTGGAGCTAGACGATCGCTTAGCAACTAAACCTCAACAACGATTTTGAGCAGAAGCTGAAAAACTGGAACAGCAGCTCGGCCTCCTTCACTTGTTTCTTCAATTACATCTTAATTTCAACTCTAATGTCTCCAAATAAATTACAGACTCTTGCTAACACATAAAAGCTCATCAAACAAGAGCTATTTACAAATTTAAATGAGAAATTAAAGAAAATTAAAATGCCAAAACTCAAAAAACTATATCAATGCATCAGTTTCATATTTCTCATATAAAATACCCACCAAACTAAAATTAAACCGATTTGAATGCTTATATGATGCTCTGATACCAATTGTAGGATTGTATCAACAACAACGGAAGCACAAGAATCATCTAAGCATTCAAATTCACTTATTTAGGCAAAGTATAAAGCATGCTCTTGCAGAAAACAAGTGAGTTTCAAGACATACCTCTTGTAGAACTTTTTCAAAGCTCCTTCTCCAAATCTTGTTGTAGACCACCTCAAGATCTTTCCCACTATTCTCTTGGTGCTCTAGATTGAGTTGTGGGACTCAAAACAAGCTTGAATCAAGAGATGAAGGAGAAATGTTCACTGCAGAAAACTAGTTGAACTCTTTCTTCAAACCGAATTTTCTCCCAAATTCTCTATAGATTGCATGTCCGATTTTCACTCCAATCTCTTCACTATATTGCAGATCAACATGCAACGGAGAGACTTGCATGAGTTGCAACTCATGCTTGGAGAAGACAAGGCAAAGAAAATGCATTTTGAGTGAACAACTAAAGAAATGGACAATGGAAAATCAATATTTTCCATTTTAGTGTTTTATTTTCTAATTTTCAAATTTTATCTCAAAAATCAAAATTTGATTTTATAAAATCTATTTTGATTTTAAAAACTGAAAAATTTTACTTAATTTCATAAATTAATTATTAAATAAAACTTAATTAATTTAATATCAAATATTAAATTAATTTTAACACATATCCATCTTTATATATTTAAATCATATTTAAATATAAATTTTTCTATTCCGTTTAATTCTCAAATTAAACACGTAATTATATCTTACATAATTATTAATTTCCTTAATTCTTATTTGAACGATTCAAATTAACTTATCACGCTATTCTAGAGCTAGTCCGTTACGAGCTAGTAGGGGGACCTCACGGACCTACAGATCCTGGCTCCAACGATTCAAGATTAATTGGCTAAACTCATTAGACCAGATGAATCCCCATTAGTTAACTAACAGGTCACTCCACTAAAGCCCATAGTTGCACACTCCTCACTATAGATATATTATGCCCACATGATTTAACCATAATCAGCAAGTCGACCCTTCACAGGTTGTTCGTAATAACGGCTGGGACAAATATCTGTTTTACCCCCGAGATTACGTCTTATTCCTCAAGTCCCTACTAATCCTCTAATGAACAACTGGTTTGTGATTCATTCACTAAACCAAACTCTGTCAGCCCAGTGAGAGGGTGGGGCCCCTTGTTCAAGACCTGGATTCAGTACTTGGGAGAACAACCTTTCTTCTATCCCTAAATCTGGTAGGTGTGAACTCCATCTTGCACCCTATGTCCCCAGCTATCTATTCGGTCTTACCCTTGAAATGGGAGTCTTATTGAGTCGGCGCTGTTGAGCTAACCCTCACCTATGCAAATCTAAGGGCAATCCCGAATAAATAGGAGTTCATAGTTAGCTCAGGATTAAGATCGAGTTACCTAGGTCATCTAGGTGAAATAGTCAGTCTTATACAGTAAACAACGTTATAAAGTAAGAGTGACTTATTTCTTGGTCCTGATCTTATGCAAACTCATTGCATAGGACGCCCACACTCCTCATGTCATAACATGTACGAATTAGGATCACATCGTATGTAGCACTTTACAACTCTTTGTAACAACTACAGAGTAGGCCGCATCCAATGGTGTTACCAGAATAAGGTACCCAACCTTATTCATGTATCATAGATCATTTTGACTATTTACTCAAACCTGATCCATTCTTATGTCTCCACATAAAGTTCAAGTACTCATACAATAGTCATGGGTCTTATTTTTATTGGATTTAGACTTTCAAACAATTTATGAGATCAATAATAAGAATATTGATTATAGAAAATGTTTATCATTTTAAAAACTGCAAGTTTTTAGGACATAAAACCCCATTCCATAACTCCAGAAGTGTGCTCGCAACACTCTTGAAGGGAACACAGTTGAGTATGTATACCGCAGTCTCTATTATGAAAGCCCAAAACGAGTCCGGCAAGGAAGTGTAACTCATCATCGAACGAACCATGTCCAACAAGGTTCTATTTCTCTTCTCCACTACACCATTTTGCTGAGATGTACCCGACACTGAGAGTTGGAAAACGATTCCATGTTGTATCAAATAGTCTTGGAATTGCGAGTCAAAAACTCTCCACCTCGATCCGATCAAATTGTTTTAATCTGTCTATCCAATGCATTTTCAACTTCAGTCTTGAACTATTTGAACTTTTCAAAGGATTCAAACTTCCGTTGCATAAGATAAACATACTCATACCTAGAGTAATCATCAGTAAAACTGATAAAATACTCATAGCCACCTCGAGCTTGCACATTCATAGGACCACAAAGGTCAGAATGTACTAACTCAAGAGGCTCTTTGGCTCGATAACCTTTTTCAGTAAAAGGTCGTTTAGTCATCTTACCCTCAAGGCAAGATTCACACACCGGTAAAGAATCTTTTTCTAACTAAAAAAGAAGTCCATTCTTCACCAATCTCTCAATCCTATTGAGATTGATGTGCCATAATCGAAGTTGACAAAGTTGGACATTTTCTTTTGGAGAAATTTGTTGATGTTTAATTTGAGTTACGACTATTTTAAACAATTCTATGTTATAGAGGGAACTAATGGCTAATGGTCTTAGCACATACAAGTTATTTTCCAGATACGCTGTACAAATATTAACACCATCTTTAAGAATAAACGCTTTATCCACATTAAATGAAATAGTGTATTTAGAATGTAGCAAGCACTTTACAGAAATAAGGTTCCTCTTAAGTTTAGGAACAATATATACATCATTTAAAAAAGAAACCTATTCTGTAAAGATAATTGGATCCCTCCCACTGCCACAGTTGAGACGACGTGCCCGGTGCCTACTCGCATCGTCATCTCACCAGCCTCTAGTTGTTGTCAGGATCTAATCCCCTGAAAAGAAGAACAAACTTGATTAGTGGTGCCCGAATCAATTATCCAGACAGAATCATCATTCTCCACTAAACAAGTTTCAAGTACAAGTAAATCGTATTTACCTTTATCTACCTTGGCCTTAGCCTTGGCAGCCTTCCTTTCCTTCAGCCAGCAAGGACAGTTCCTTTTCCAGTGTCTATCCTAGTGTTGGGGTTGATGCCCTAAAGTCTCGTATCCTGTAGTTTGTAAACAGTATATACGAACGTTTGTGTTGTTAGTATATGTGATATTTACTTCACATCTTGTATTTTTGCTCATTTACTTATTTTATTTGCTTTACCACAAATCAATAAACATAAAATCCCTGGTTATCTGTATGTGACTCAAGCATATATGTGGTGACATACAAGTGGATCATGTCTTGAGTGATAACCAAAATGGTCTGTAGTATATGGATAAAGAAGGGAAACCTTATCCTGGTAACGCTACGGATGCGGCCCGCTTTATGGAATGGTCACAAATGTTGTGACTTGTCACAGATGGTCTGATCCTGATCATTATGTTGAGGACATGCGTGCAGGGGCGTTCTATACAAAGAGTTTGTATAAGACTTGACCAAGAAGTGTTAACGTCTCGTTATATAATACCGTTCATGACAGAGACTTCACTTCACTAGGATGACCATAGATAACATGATCTCAATCCTAAGTGAGTTGGGAACTCTTTCCATTGAGGGCGGTCCTTTGATTTGTATGGGTGCGAGTGGCCAGGTTGTCGATTTAAACCTACCATTTTGGGGATTTATCTAATTTGGGAGCTGGGAAATTAACTGCACAAGATGGAATTCACTTTTTCCCCAAGGTAGGATTAAGTAGATAGATGGCTCCCTTAAGGGCTGATTCCGAGGCTTGAACGATGTGGTGCCACACATCTTCTCTTCGCCCGAGAGGTGTTCACACATAGTTGGACTATGTTATATTGTTCATTAGAGGAATTAGTGGTAATTAAGGAGTGAGATGCAACTACAGGGGCAAAACGGTAAATTGGCCCAGCTCTACTTACGAGCATATGTGAAGGGTCATCGTACTCTTGATTGGTTATATCCGATGGACACAGAAATATATCTGTGGTAAGAAGAGTTTAGTTGTTGGTCTTTAGTGGAATGCCTGACAGTTAACAGTGTCACACCTCGCTCCAGATTATCCTCAAAACCTGGATGGAATGGTGACTGCAGCAGTTACCAACCCTTTTGTTGGTACTTACTGCCTATCTAACCTGGTAAATTTTGCTTAAACCTTGAAGACGTACATATCATCAACATAAGAACATATTAGCTCAGAACTTAACACAATTACATTACAAGGTTTTGTAGCATTGTTCACATATGAATATTACAACTTAGTGAGCCCCATCAAGAATACTAGTCACTAGACAGACACATGTGTACTAACTAATATAGGTCTTCAATTACGTTTCCTTCAATCTGTTTCTTTGAGTGGCAGAGCAGCAGCAGAAAAGTCTTTTGAGAACTAACCGCTACCTGAAAGGAAAACATTTGAAAACATGAGCTAGAAGCCCAGTGAGTGACTTAATAAAACATAAATCTCATGCTTAAACTGAAAGCTTGAAAACATAATACTGGAACTAAAATATACCAAGCAAACGTGTACATAAAACTTTTAAAACCATTGTATCTGAAACCTGAATCTTAGCTGAGAATGAACATTCATCGCTCTAATTCCCAGTGCCAAACCATGGCCAGATGAGTCCTCTACTTCGATCTCTTCATACTGAACTATGGCTAGGAGAGATCCCTACGTTGATTTCTTTAAATATACCATAGTTTACTTAGCATGAGAAATAGCTTCAAACATATGTTTCTTGACACTTCATATAAACACTTAGCATGAGAAATAACTTCAAAGAAATCATAGTTTCTAAATCATTAAAACATTAAATCATCACATTGTCACTCACAGCTCATCGGAGCTCTTAACGGGTTATACACCTATTCTAGCTCTTCTTGGCCTAAAAGGACATAATTCCCGGTTAAATTCCTTAGAATTCTTAGCAGAATACCTCAAATAGTTCATTTACTAATAGAACTTTCCTCAACAAAACCACATTGCTAGCGAGACAACCATTATGAATGAGATCCTTCTGCATGAGCGAGATCCTCATGAGCGAGTTCCTCATGAATGAGATCAAGCATTTCTTTAACAAACTTCAACCTAGCGATACTCACCATACCAATGAGATTCAACCCAAATCTCTAGTGAGATTTCCTTCTTGAGCGAGATCTTTATCACAAAATCAGCGAGATTATCATCCTAAGCGAGATCAACGGTGAGCTGTTTGCTTGTTCTTCCTAAGCAGCTGTCTGCTTTTGCACAGATTCTCTGTTTCTATTTCAAAAATTCATAACTCAAAATCCTGAACTCTTTTCAAGAAACTTCCTTCTAAAAACTTGTTTAAAATTGAGTAACTTTCTTACCTCAAAATTTCAGCTGAAAATTCCTTATGGTTTGGCTTAGAGCTTCCAATCTTCACCTCGGGCCCTGATTAATCCGAGATTCTGTCTCTTCCAGTCTTCTGTTGATCATTTTGTTCCTTATTTTTATACTCAATGTACCCTTGGTACATTTCGAGCTCACTGTTGCTTATCTTTTCCCTCCTCTGAGGACTAATCTGACTGGGACTTCCTCTAGATTACACCATTTCCTCAAAATTCACTAGAATAGACTTCATGTTTGCCACTAACCTCTAAGAAAACTTGTTATACATTCTATTTCTAGTGAAAAGTCTATGTTTACCTGTGTGGCTCCCAACTTCTACTCTGATACCAGTAGTGGATTGAGTAATCTTGTCGGCCTCTACCCTTCAGGTTTTACTTGTTGACAAATCAAACATCACATAGTACTTTTCTTATCTTGCTAGACTATGCCTTAGCCTATTAGTCTAGAGTGGCCATTCTGCTCACTCCTTATCATTCTTTACTGCGTTACTACTTAACCGGGAAGGAACCCCTTTTGTTCACTTCCTAAAACATAATTTGCATCCTTAGTTGAGAGAGAACCTTTACTCAATTCCTCAACGTCAATCCATAGTTAGTGTGAAGTGATCTCGATACTACATATAACAAATTTTCTTTCATCATGTGATTCTAGTTTAAGTACCGTCATACCTTAGGTACTACTACTCAGATACCTTCTTCGTGTACTTCAGTATGGAGCTGCTTGGATACCTTCTCCATGTCCTTCAATATCGAACTATTCAATTTCTAAGACTGAGCTTCAGTACCTTCTCCGTGTACTTCAGTACTGAGCCACTCATACTCAACTTGCATATTCTTATCCTTCAACGACTTAGTTGCCCAAAAACATTCTATACTAATGCATCCTCATGGTCATTGAAAAGCATGGCATAAATATAACATTAATGTGAGATGTGTTGCTTGGTAACTATTTGAGAATAGTTGTCATAAATAGCTTTTAGTAAACATGCATTGCTAAACATTCATAAGCTTTAGCAATCTACTTAAAACATTTAAAGCATTTAGAGTCACTCACTCCTGCTGCTGGAACCATATGACCAAGAAATACAACCTGGCCTAACCAGAAATCACATTTGCTGAACGTGGCATACAACTGCTTCTCTCGTAGCGTCTGCAAAACTATCCTTAAATGGTTCCCGTGATCTTCCCCACTGCTTGAATACACCAATATTCCATCAATGAAGATTATCATGAATTGATCCGAGTAGGGATGAAATATCCTATTCATCAAGTCCATAAATACTGCAGGGGCATTCGTTAGTTCAAATGGCATTACTAGAAACTCGTAATGTCCATACCTCATCCTGAATGTAGTTTTTTTGGAACATCCGCCTATACCTTCAACTGGTGGTAACTTGATCTCAAATCTATTTTAGAGAAAATTGTGGCTCCCTTTAATTGATCAAAGAGATCACCTATACAGGGCAATGGCTACTTGTTCCTGATTGTCACCTTGTTCAACTGCCTATAATCTATACATAACTGAGAGTACCGTCTTTCTTCTTGATAAAAGACCAGCGCTTCCCAAGGTGACACACTAGATCTGATGTTACCCTTATTTATTAATTCCTGCAACTGAACTTTCAACTCCTTAAATTCTTTTGGCACCATCCTTTCTGGTACCTAAAAAATAGGTGTTGTATCTGGAATTAAATCGATAGTAAACTCAACTTCCCTGTCAGGTTGTAAATCTGATAACTTTTCAGAGAAAAAATCCAGGAACTCTTGTACAACTGGTACATCCTCAGGTTTCAGTTTCTCATCCTATGAAACCGTCACATAGGCTAAATTGGCTTCACATCTTTTTCTTAGCAGCTTCCTAGCCTTCACTGCTGATATTAAGCTTCCTGAAAGTATTTCGTTGCTTCCTACAAATACTGTCTCTTGGCTACCAAATCTCTCGAACATTATCTATTCTTAAAACAATCAATACGGTTGTAATATTTATTCGGGAAATCCATGTTCTAGGGTGACATCAATTCCAGGAAATCTAAGAGAATCACTTCATAACTACAATTATCAATAACTACCCCAGAGCCTGTAAAACTTTTATACTATTACAACCTCTCCACAATATAATAATAACTACTTAGGGATATGCTCTCTACAATCTTTCTTACAAGCAGTGCAACATGCTAGATAACAATAAAGGTATAGCACCATAAGCAACTATTTCATAAATATACTGATACATAAAGTTTCTTTACCATTCACAACATTAGGTGACTCCTCTGCCTCCTGGTGGGTCACTTCGTAAAACCTGCCTTGTCGCTGAGGTCGTCCTGCTTCCTTTCTCATTTTTCTTCTCTTGAATCCCTTCCTCGGCTTCTGAGCCACTAGGCTTATCTATCGCCTGTAAAGTCATTTTATGTTCTATTTGAACTCCTCGACCTAGCTGGGGTATTCCTTCTTGAAATGTCCTGCCTGTCTGCACTGGAAACATACATTTTTCCCTCTGTAACATGTCCCTCGAAGATGCTTACCACAATTCGTATGTAAGGGTTTCTTACCCGTACTAGTTACTAGCTCGGCAGGATGCCAAAACCTTGATCTATCACCCATACTAACCACAAGTCTTGGCTTCTTCCTTCCTACACTATGCTAACTTGTAGCTCTTTGTCCTTTATCAATACCTATTAGGTCATTCTCAATACAGTACTTCCTTTTCGAATCCGCCAGAATTGATTTGACACTTTCTATCAACCCCTTGGCGATCTTGTTAAATATTCTGTCCTCTGATTGAGAATCTGTTCCTGTCTGTGGAATCCTCGACTCCCCGTCTGAAGTCGTTTCTTGATTTACCGGGTCTTTACCTTTACGTTCACTAAAATCTGGATTCCCTCGAGTATCAGAACTACTAAAGGTAAGGTCAGAGTTCCCATTATCTATCTGCCTGCTCTGCTTGCCACTTTTACTTGACATCTTCCTTTTACTTAGGTAGTACACATGCTAAGGACTCAGGACTCAGACTTATATATATATAAACATTTCCCCTCTCTTCCCAAAATCTTTTGCTCTCATATCAACTTATCACACCCCGCTTCAGATTACCCTCATAACCTGGATGGAATGGTGACTACAGTAGTTACCAATCCTTTTGCTAGCACTTACTGCCTATCTAACCTGTTAAATTTTGCTCAAACCCTGAAGATGTACATATCATCAACATATGAACATATTAACTCAGAACTTAACACAACTACATTACAGGGTTTTGCAGCATTGTTCACATATGAATATTACAACTTAGTGAGCCCCATCAAGAATACTAGTCACTAGACAGACACATGTGTACTAACTAATATAGGTCTTCAATTACGTTTCCTTCAATCTGTTTCTTTGAGTGGCAGCAGCAGCAACAAAAAAGTCTTTTGAGAACTAACCGCTACCTGAAAGGAAAACATTTGAAAACATGAGCTAGAATCCCAGTGAGTGACTTAATAAAACATAAATCTCATGTTTAAACTGAAAGCTCGAAAACATAATACTGGAACTAAAATATACCAAGCAAACGTGTACATAAAACCTTTAAAACCATTGTATCTGAAACCTGAATCTTAGCTGAGAATGAACATTCATCGCTCTAATTCCCAGTGCCAAGCCATGGCCAGATGAGACCTCTACTTCGATCTCTTCATACTGAACTATGGCTAGGGGAGATCCCTACGTCGATTTCTTTAAATATACCGATGGGCATCTCAAGCAACTTCCTTTAAACATTAACATTGATAACTACTCTTAAACACCATTAAACATCATTATTCTCTAGTTAAGAACGAGCATACATCACTCTAGATCCCAACGTCTGTTATCGGCCATGAGACCCATGCTTCGGTCTCTCTTTGCTGGTTTATGGCCTAGGAGACCCATACTTCGGCCTCTCGTTCAGAACTACCTACGTGCACATGGAGGTTTCTATGTACCGTCAACACCTTAGGTACATTTATTCAGATACCTTTCTTACCTTCAGTATTCCTTTTCATTGTGTTTAGGAATACCAATGCATGTACTTTGGCAATCTTAGGTATTTAAACATAGTACATCAAGCTTCATTTCACCTTAGCTTTAACCCTAACGTATGCTTCATACTTTGTAAAATAAGTTGGCTTAAATCATGTTAGACATGGAAAACATACTTGGAAAACTCATACATTAGTAAACATCATGCGTTGATCATGCTTTCAATCATAGAAATAAGTTGCTTGGAACCACATAAAATTTAGCATGAGAATAACTTTGCTCAATCCCTCAACGTCGTATTACTTACGTGCACAAGCTTAAAACTGAGTACCGTCATACCTTAGGTACTTAACTAGGATACCTTCTCATTGTTCTTCAATATCCTTAGGATACCTTCTCATTGTCCTTCAGTATCCGTCGTATAACTAGTTATAAGCATTTAGCTGAAAACTAAGGCTTAGTGCTCAAATCATCATACTAGTTCATCCATCATACTAGTTCTTCATAAAAATGGAGTTACTAAAACATGCTGAAAGTATTTGGACAAGATAACATACTTAAATCATGTCAATTTCCATGGAAAACGTGCTTTACTTAGCATGAGAAATAGCTTCAAACATATGTTGCTTGACACTTCATATAAACACTTAGCATGAGAAATAACTTCAAAGAAATCATAGTTTCTAAATCATTAAAACATTAAATCATCACATAGTCACTCACAGCTTATCGGGGCTCTTAACGGGTTATACACCTCTCCTAGCTCTTCTTGGCCTGAAAGGACATAATTCCCGGTTAAATTCCTTAGAATTCTTAGCAGAATAACTCAAATAGTTCATTTACTAATAGAACTTTCCTCAACAAAACCACATTGCTAGCGAGACAACCATTATGAGCGAGATCAAGCATTTCTTTAAAAAACTTCAACGTAGCGATATTCACCAGACCAATGAGATTTAGCCCAAATTTCTAGCGAGATTTCCTTCTTGAGTGAGATCCTCATCACAAAATCAGCGAGATTATCATCCTGAGCAAGATCTTCATCTTTCTCATCTCGCTCTCGCTCTTAACGGTGAGATGTTTGCTTGTTCTTCCCAAGCAGCTGTCTGCTTTTGCACGGATTCTCTGTTTCTATTTCAAAAATTCATAACTCAAAATCCTGAACTCTTTTCAAGAAACTTCCTTCTACAAACTTGTTTAAAATTGAGTTAACTTTCTTACCTTAATATTTTAGCTGTAAATTCCTTATGATTTGGCTTGGAGCTTCCAATATTCACCTCGAGCCCTGATTACTCCGAGATTTTGCCTCATCTGCAAATTCCTCAGTTTTTGTTCTTCTTCTACTGCAATATTTCTTCGGCAAGACAACCTCGATCCCAGCTTTCAAATGGCACTGATTTCACTAAATTTGCTCATGTAGATTGTCGAAACCAAGCTTTCGAAATTTCTCTTCCTTTTAATCTTCCTGCCGCCTCCCGAGTTCAAGGATTAACCATCACGTCACCCCATATTTAGTGCCTCTAGCCCAAACCAATAAGTGAGTTTCCCTATTTAATATTTTTTTCTTTTCCTTTCTCCACAACTCCTATATATAACATGGATTTTCACTTATTAGATATTTAATATATCATTCCTTTGGCTAAACATACTTGTCTAGGAAATTTAGAATTCGGGGCTTACAAATGGATGGTGGATCTCGTGGCTAAAGAGCTTAGTCAACTGTTCACGTATCGTTGGAGCTTCGAGCCACAAGTCCATTAGGTCCTCTGGGTAGCTTGGATAAAGTCGGGAACCAATATTTGGGTTAATTTGAAATGTTCAAATTGGCAAGAGGAAGTTCGATTTTATATGATATAATTGGACTGGTTAATTATATGTGATATAATTGGCTAAATGTATGAGATACATTATTATGGAGGAAATTAGATATAAATATGATTTATATCAAGTAGAGGAGAAAATACTATAGTAGGTATGTGATATCAAACTATAGGATATAAATATAGTATGATTATATTAATTAATTAATTAATCGATTAATTATATGATAATTAAAATTTTTTCCACGTTTGGACGTGGGTTAGTGGGCAGCATCGGTTATGGTAATTGATGAGTTAAAAATGAAAAGATATTTCATTTTTGGATCGTGCAATCGATATTCATTCTTCCGCGCAAAAGATTTTGTGAAACGATCGCCCGAGAGCCTATACGATAGTTTCTTTTCCGCCTAAACGATCGCCCGAGAGTCTATACGATAGTCTCTTCTCTGACTAAACGATCGTCCACCTCGTGATTTCACTAAACGATCGTACACCTTTTCCTAAACGACCGTTCAGCATATCCTACAAGATCGTGTAGCTCCTCTATGTGATAAACACTTCTGCTATGTGATCTCTCCTACTTGCTTATCGCCTACATGATTCTTTTTTTCTCCCTCCTCTACCAAATTCACCAAAGCTCACCCTTTGGGTTTTCACTCTGAGAATACCTGGGGCTCATTAATGGTGGTGTCGTCCCCGTTGCGTCGTTCGTGTTCGCGTTGATCGTGTTACTACAGTCGATGTTTTCCGTCGGGCGTTGGTAGAACATTTGGAGGGTCCGCTGCATTGGGGTTCGGAAGTTTGAAGATAGTCTTCAATTGGTATGGGACTCTATCCCTTATGTTTTTGTTTGTTCTTAGCATGCCGATAATTAGATTTATTTTCATAACAGTATGTGATGAATGTATATTGTTATATTTCGGTCACGATGAGATCAGAGCAATCCGAACACGCTCAAGGAACTCTCGGTATGAGATCCTTCAATTGGTATCAGAGCCAGGTTTTGATACTCCGATTTCATCTGTTGCAACGAAATGACTTTTACATTCATGGTGGGTGCATTTCTACGCTATTTTAATTGTTAAATCTGATGTGGATGTGCTGGATTAATGGATATTTTCGGGATGATTAGCCTCGGTTTGTTTAAGATCCTTTTACATTGGGCTATTTGTAAAGGCCCCTGTGTTTTTGGGCATTAATAATCGTTATCGAGTCTGTATTCAAAGTTTGTTTGAAGTTTTGAGTCGTTTGTCGATGTTTTGGGCAAAGGTTGTGGCTCTTCGGGGAAGAAGGCGATCTAGGGTTGATTGCATTGTGCAGAAGAAGTTCTATGTGATTGTTGTCCATCGCATCATAAAGATGAAGGAATAAGCAATCACTGATGAACGCATCGGTTAAACGATGGTGAATGTGATCAAGAGTTGGTCGTATCGGGTTGACGATCGAGTACGTGATCATTGAGTATCGCATCGTGTAGACGATGAGACGCTTGCGTATCGTTTAAAGTGCACGCGCTAGACGATCGTTTAGGTCAGCAAGCTTCATCTCTTAGTAACTGACTAAACGATCGCTTAGTAACTCAAGGCAAATCATTTACCTATCGTCGCGCTATACGTTCACATGGATGGGTAGGCTTCACAGCCTCCTCGTCATCTACGCGATCGTTTACTTATGCTTCTATCGTCTAGTGCGCGCTGAACGATCGTCTACCTGCTCGAGTTTGCTACACGATGAAGACCTCCTGGTGGTTCAAGACTCGGTTCGCCTGTGAACCGATTTTCTCGATGACAAATGTAATAGATAGGGATTTTCATTCCCTTTTTTGTGTAAAGGCTCATCCCGGTCCATTAATCCTTTGTTTATTACATGCGATGTATATATTTTTTTTATATGTCATATGGTATGTACATATAGTAAATCCCACCTTAGGTTATGCAATGGTCATGCATCATCTCTTTATTGTAATTGTTATAATTTAGAGAAGCATGATTTTAATTATGTAAGAGCATGCTCATGCATCATATAATATAAAAGTTATATTTATGCATGCATAAAAAAGCATTGACATGCATCATCTTTATATTATAAATGTTATAGTATAAGGGTGAATGATAGCATGTTTGCTTGGTTGTTACGCGTTATATAAAAGTTATATATAGTAATGACCGGATATTGCATGAAGCATGACACATAGGTTAATTTATAAATGTTATAAACGCCTCGTTGTGCGCAATTTTTTTAGTTGTTTCTTTTTAAAAGTTAAAGAGAAATTAGAACTAAAATAAATTAGAAAGACATGCATGCTCACTTAGGTTTAATTCATGGTTTTAAAGTGTTTAAAACTTGGATCACATAGACCTAAGATCACGGTTCTAATACGATTAGCAACCCTAAGGCTTTAATCTTTTAATCAGTTTGATAGGACTAAATTGGCTAATAAAAGGTTAAAGTGTAGCAAATCTATCTATAAGGGACCTTTTGTCTAAGGCGGGTTCTGTCTAGGCTGGGGTATTTAAGTTGACGGAAACGTAACACCCCTACCTGGGAACTTACCTGGAAAGGTGAATTAGATAGATTTGATGCATGCATGCAAGTTAAGGACAATCCATTAAAGTGTTTAAATGTGACTACTTGAACTTGTTCATATTTCATAGACAAACGTTGTTTATGAGCAGAGTTTAAAAAGATGACTTAGACTAAAATCAGTAGCCGGATTGTTTAGGTTAATGAATCCCTAGGTACTTGGGGCATGAGATGCTTCACTTAAACCTTTCACTTTTCTCCTAAATAGTCCACACCGTGAGATCTATCCTCGGCCTCGCGGCACCTTTGGCGTGTACCCTGAATCATTGGTGTTTAGGTAGGTCAATATCAAGGTGGATGGATAGAATGTTCATAGTAAGTGGGAGCGGGAAGTACGACAGCATATCCCTCGGTCTCCCTCATTAGGTTGAATAAAGTTATTGCGCATCGCCTTAAGGCAGCCTGGGAGTGTCCCCTCTAAAGATTGACAGTTTTGCGCATTTCTTTATTTGATCTCCTGTAAAAGGATAAGGTAACTTAGTCTCTTGTCCTAATGTGTCTTTTTCCTATTGTAAGTGCATTAGGGTGTGACTCTGGCATCGAAAGCGAGGGGTTACACTTATGCGGAATAGTTAAAAGTTAATGATTCTCGACCGTGAAATGGTGGCGGTTAGGTTCAGTTCCAAGAGTTGGTTCTGCCTAATGGTTGAGAATGTCTCATCCCAGCGAAGGGGCAACTGATCACCCCACCGGTGGCGTTTGTCCTGCCTCACTAGGGCATCATTGCAAAATAGAAGTCTATAACTTAGAGTACTTGAAACTATTTTGCATAAATGATTGGTTTAAAAGTGGTTGAGCAAAATATGATTAAAGTTTTGTTCGTATTTTCAGCAACATTTTCAAAAATGGCAACAACCACGTTAGCTTTATTAAGTGCCGAAAAACTTACTGGTGATAATTTCGCAACATGGAAACACATGATCACGACGATCCTAATCATCGAGGATCTCATGTTCGCTCTCATGGAGGCTTGTCCTCCTATTCTAGCTCCAAATGCCACTCGAAATGTTTGGGAGGCATACAAGCGATGGATAAGGGCAAATGAGAAGGCCCGAGCTTATATCTTGGCAAGTCTTTCTGAAGTCTTGGCCAAGAAATATGAGCCTATGGTCTCAACGCGTGAGATCATGGAGTCCCTGCGAGGGATGTTTGGAAAACCGTCTGAACAACTTATGCATGAGGATCTTAAATACATATTCAACTCTAAAATGGAAGAAGGCACCTCTATTCGTGAATATGTGCTAAACATGATGGTCCACTTTAATGTGGCGGAGTTGAATTGATCTACGATCTATGAGGGCAACCAGGTTAGTATAATCCTGCATTCCTTGCCGGAGAGCTTCCTGCACTTTGTTAGCAATGTGTTCGACCTCGGATCACCTGAGAAACTTGTGTTCGCGTTATACTTGGCGTGAAGCAAAAAAACTTGTGACAGGACGCATGGTCATCGCATACATTTGTTAATGCATAATCCTTCCAATGCATGACCATCGATGCATGACTATCAACGCATATCTTAAGAACATGCATCGCATATTGCGTCCAAGAGATTTTAGTTGTTGACTAATTTGACTTCTAGTTTCCCGTCATCAAAAGGTAAATGTGATTTACTTGTGCTTGAAACTTATTTAGTGGAGAATGATGATTCTGCCTGGATAATTGATTCAGGCGCTACTAACCATGTTTGTTCTTCTTTTCAGGGGATTAGATCTTGGTGACAGTTGGAGGATGGTGAGATGATGATGCGAGTAGGCACCGGGCACGTTGTCTCAGCTGTGGAAGAACTCCAATTAGCTTTACAGAATAGGTTTCTTGTTTTAAATGATGTATATATTGTTCCTGAACTAAAAAGGAACTTTATTTCTGTAAAGTGTTTATTACAATGTAAATATATTGTCTCTTTTGATATGAATAAAGCGTTTATTCATAAAGATGGTATTTTTATTTACACAGAAAATATTGAATCGAATTTATATGTGCTAAGGCCGTTAGCCATTAATTCCCTCCATAATACTGAAATTTTCAGAACTGCCGTAACTCAATCAAAATGTTGACGAATTTCTCCAAAAGAAAATGCTCAACTTTGGCATCTACGTTTAGGGCACATCAATCTCAATAGGATTGAGAGATTGGTGAAGAATGAACTTCAAAGTGAGTTAGAAGAAAATTCTTTGCTAGTGTGCGAATCTTTCCTTGAGGGTAAGATGACTAAAAGACCTTATACTGGAAAAGGTTATAGAGCCAAGGAGCCTATTGAGTTAGTACATTCTGACCTTTGTGGTCCTATGAATATGCGAGCCCGAGGTGGCTATGAGTATTTTATCAGTTTTACTGATGATTACTCAAGGTACGGGTATGTTTATCTTATGCAATAAAAGTCTGAATCCTTTGAAAAGTTCAAAGAGTTCAAGGATGAAGTTGAAAACGCATTAGATAGATGAATTAAAACACTTCGATTGGATAGAGGTGGAGAGTTTTTGGACTCTACATTCCAGGACTATTTGATCGTACATGGAATCGTTTCTCAACTCTCAGTGCCAGGTACACCTCCATGGTGTAGGGGAGAGGAGAAATAGGACCTTGTTAGACATGATTTGCTCGATGATGAGTTACGCTTCCTTACCGGACTCGTTTTGGGGTTTCGCAATGGAGACTGCGGTGTACATACTACACTGTGTTGCCCCCAGAAGTGTTGCAAGAACACCTTTGAAGTTGTGGAACGGGCGTAAAGCTAGTTTACGTCACTTCCGTATTTAGGGTTGCCCTACACATGTGCTTGAGGCTAATCCCAAGAAGTTAGAACCACGGTCGAGGTTATGCCTCTTTGTAGGCTACCCCAAAGGTACACGAGGGGGTTATTTTTATGATCCGACAGAAATAGGGTGTTTGTTTCAACAAATGTTACTTTCCTAGAGGAGGATCATATAAGGGAGCACAGTCCACGAAGCAAAGTCGTGTTACGTGAGCTTTCCAATGAAACTACTGAAACTTCAACAAGAGTTGTTGAAGAGCCTGCTAAATCAACAAGAGTTGTTGATGGGAGTTCATCCAGTAAGTCGATTCCACCTCAAGAGTTGAGGGAACCTCGATGTAGTTGGAGGGTTGCGAACCCACCGCTATCTGGGTTTCACAGAAATCCTTGTTATGGTAGCAGATGGCAATGTTGAGGATTCGTTGTCTTATAAGAAGGCAATAGAGGATGTTGACCGGGATGAATGGGTCAAAGCCATGGATCTCGAGATTGAGTCGATGTACTTCAACTCGGTATGGGATCTTGTAGATTAGCCTAATGGGGTTCACCCTAGGTTGTAAATGGATCTACAAGCGCAAACAGGGTGCTGATGGGAAGATACAGACCTTCAAGGCTCGACTTGTGTCAAAGGGTTATACCCAGGTAGAGAGAGTCAACTATGAGGAGACTTTCTCGCTTGTTGCCATTTTAAAGTCAATTCGCATCCTTCTATCTATTGCAACTTATTATAATTATGAGATCTGACAAATGGATGTCAAAATGGCCTTTCTGAATGGCAATTTTAAGGAGACCATTTATATGGTGCAGCCCGAGGGATTCATAGCCCAAGGTCAAGAGCAAAAGGTTTGCAAGCTGAATCGTTCCATTTATGGACTGAAACAGGCGTCTCGATCTTGGAATATATGGTTTGATACTTCGATCAAGTCGTATGGCTTTGACCAATACGTTGATGAATCTTGTGTTTACAGGAAGATCATCAACACTTCAGTAGTCTTCTTAGTGTTGTATGTAGACGATATCATACTCATTGGGAATGATGTAGATTTATTGACTGCAGTTAAGAACTGGCTAGCGACCCAATTCCAAATGAAAGATTTGAGTAAGGGTCAGTTTTTTCCAGGTATACAGATCTTTCAGGATTGTAAGAACAAAGTGCTAGCACTATCTCATGCATCATACATTGACAAGTTGTTGCTCAAGTACTCGATGCAGGACTCCAGGAGAAGCTGTAGTGTGGCGAAGCACTAAGCAGGAGTGCATCGCCGACTCCACTATGGAAGCGGAGTACGTAGCGGCTTGCGAAGCTGCTAAGAAGGCTGTCTGGCTCAGGAAGTTCTTGACAGACTTGAAAGTTATTCTAGATATGTCTAGAACCATTACCCTCTATTATGATAATAGTAGGGCAATGGCAAACTCCAAGGAGCCTAGGAGTCACAAGTGCAGCTAACACATAGCAGAAGTATCATTTGATCCGCGAGATAGTGCATCGAGGGGGCGTGATCGTCACGCAGATCGCTTCGGAGCACAATGTTGCTGACCCGTTTACGAAGGATCTCATGGCTACAGTGTTTGAGGGTCACCTATGGAGCATGGGTCTACAGGATCGCCCGCGGTTGGACTAGGGCAAGTGGGAGAATTTCTTGTACTGGGCTTTTATGCCCTAGTTTATTGTTTTGTACTAGTTTATTGTACACCCCACTTCGCTTTAGGACAAGTGGGAGATTGTTGGGGTTGATGCCCTAAAGTCTTGTGTCCTGTCGTTTGTAAACAATATCTACGAATGCTTGTGTTGTTAATATATGATATTTACATCACATCTTGTATTTTTTCTCATTTACTTTTTTTATTTGCTTACCACAAATCAATAAACATAAAATCCCTGGTTAACTGTATGTGACTCAAGCATGTATATGGTGACATACAAGTGGATCATTCCTTGAGTGATAACCAAAATGGTCTGTAGTATATGGATAAAGGAGGGAAACTTTATCCTGGTAACGCTACGGATGCAGCCCGCTTTGTGGAATGGTCACAAGTATTGTGACTTGTCACAAATGGTCTGATTCTAATCATTCGTGTTGAGGACATACGAGTGGGGGCGTCCTATACAAAGAGTTTGTACAAGACCTGACCACGAAGTGTTAATGTCTCGTTATATTACACCGTTCATGACAGAGACTTCACTTTACTAGGATGACCATAAGTAACATGACCTCAATCCTGAGTGAGTTGGGAACTCCTGCCATTAAGAGCGGTCCTTTGATTTGTATGGGTGCGAATGGTCAGGTCACCGATTCAAACCTACCATTTTGAGGATTCATCTGATTTGGGAGCTGGGAACTCAGCTGCACAAGATGGAATTCACTCCTTCCCCGAGGCAGGGGTAAGTAGATAGATGACTCCCTTAAGGGCTGATTCTGGGGCTTGAACGATGTGGCGCCACACACCTTTTCTTGGCCCGAGAGGTGTTCACATATAGTTGGACTATGTTGTATTGTTCATTAGAGGAATCAGTGGTAATTAAAGAGTGAGATGCAGCTACAGGGGAAAAACGGTAAATTGGCCTAGCTCTACTTACGAGCATATGTGAAGGGTCATTGTACTCCTGATTAGTTATATCTGATGGACACAAAAATATATCTGTGGTAAGAAGAGTTCAGCTGTTGACCTTTAGTGGAATGCCTGACAGTTAACGGATGGTGGATCTCGTGGCTAAAGAGCTTAGTCAGCTATTCACATACCGTTGGTGCTTCGATCCACAAGCCCATTTGGTCCCTTGGGTAGCTTGGATAAAATTGGGAACCAGTATTTGGGTTAATTTGATATGTTCAAATTGACAAGAGGAAATTCGATTATATATGATATAATTGGACTGGTTAATTATATATGATATAATTGACTAAATGTATGAGACACATTATTATGGAGGAAATTAGATATAAATATGATTTATATTAAGTAAAGGAGAAAATACTATAGTAGATATGTGATATCAAACTATAGGATATAAATATAATATGATTATATTAATTAATTAATTAATTAATTAATTATATGATAATTAATCCTTTTTCCACATTCGGACGTGGGTTAGTGGACAACATCGGTTATGGTAACCGATGAGTTAAAAATGAAAAAAGTTATCATTTTTGGATTGTGCAATCGATATTCATTCTTCTGCCCAAAAGACTTCGTGAAACGATTGCCCGAGAGCCTATACGATAGTTTTTTCTCCGCCTAAACGATCACCCGAGAGCCTATACAATAGCCTCTTCTCCGACTAAACGATCGTCCATCTTGTGATTTCACTAAATGATCGTACACATTTTCCTAAACAATCGTTCAGCATATCCTACATGATCGTGTAGTTCCTCTATGCGATAAGCACTTTTGCTATGCGATAGCATTGTTTTCTCTCCCACTTGCTTATCGCTTACACGACTCGTTTTTCCTCCATCCTCTACTAAATTCATCAAAGCCCACCCTTTGGGTTTTCACTTCGAGAATACCTGGGGCTCATTAGTGGTTGTTTCGTCCCCATTGCGGCGTTCGTGTTCACATTGATCGTGCTGCTATAGTCGACGTTTTTCGCCGGGTGTTGGTAGAACATTTGGAGGGTCCGCTGCGTTGAGGTTCAGAAGTTTGAAGATAGTCTTCAACTGGTATGGGACTCTATCCCTTATATTTTTGTTTGTTCTTAGAATGCCGATAACTAGATTTATTTGCATAACTATATGTGATGAATGTATATTGTTATATTTCGGTCATGGTGAGATCGGAGCAATTCGAACACGCTCAAGGAACTCTCGTATGAGATCCTTCACCTGGTTACAGTGGAAACATTTTCTCTTTTCAACCAGTAGCGAGTTAGCAGGCGTCTTTCCCCTTACCACCCTTCTTTTTCTTCCCCTTTGCAGAGTTAGAAGTAGAAGGTGCAGACTTCGTTCCTAAGGTCGAACTTCTATGAAACATCCTGGAAGATGAAGTAACATTTGCTTCAGCCTTCTTCCTATCCTTACTATTCTGTAAATATTGGTAGGTCTACAACTCGTTGAGGAGAGTTGTAAGGTTGTATTTCACTTTGTTAAGAATCACATTACTAACAAAATGCAGGAAGCTCTCCGGCAAAGAATGCAGGATTATGCTAACCTGGCTGCCCTCATTGATGGTAGTCCCATTCAACTCCGCCACATTGAAGTGGACCATCATGTTAAGCATATGTTCACGAACAGAGGTGCTTTCTTCTATTTTGAAGTTGAATATATACTTAAGAGCCTCGTGTTGGAGCTGTTCAGATAGATGTCCAAACATTCCCCACAAGAACTCCATGATCTCACGCTCTGAGACCATAGGCTCATGATTCTTGGCCAAGACGTCATTAAGACTTACCAAGATATAGGCTCGAGCCTTCTCATTCGCCCGTGTCTATTGCTCGTATGTCTCCCAAACATTTCGAGGGGAATTCAGAGCTAGAATAGGAGGACAGACCTCTGTAAGGGCAAACATGAGATCCTCGATGATCACTATCTTCGTGATCATATGTTTCCATGTCGAAAAGTTATCGCCAGTTAATTTTTCGGTGCTAAGCAAAGCTAAAGTGGCTGTGGCCATTTTCAAAAAATGTTGCTGAAAAAACGAACAAAAATTTTATTAGATTTTGCTAAACCAAATTTTAACCAATTAATTTTGCAAAACAGTTTCAAGTACCCTAAGTGTAAGACTTCTATTTTGCAATGATGCCCCAGCAAGACAGGACAACGTCACCGGTGGGGTGATCAGATGCCCCTTCACTGGGATGGGATATTCTCAACCATTAGGTAGAACCAACTTTTGGAACTGAACCTAACAGCCACCATTTATTTGGTTCAGAATTGTTAACCTTCAACAATTCCGCGTAAGTGTGACCCATCGCTTTCGGTGCCAGAGTCCAGCCCTAATGAGCCCACCGTAGGGAAGAAGCAAATTAGGACAAAAGACTAAGTAACCTTGTCCTCTTTCAGGAGAACAAATAAAGAAACGCACAAAACTGCCATCCTATAGGGGAACACTCCCAGGATGCCTTGAGGTGATGCACAGTAACTTTATTCAATCCAACAAGGGAGACCATGGGATATGTTGTCGCACTTCCCGCTCCCACTTACTATGAACACTCTCTCCATCCACCTTGATATTGACCTACCCAAGCACCATCCTTTAGGGGGACACTCCCAGGGTGCCACGAAGACGAGGGTATATCTCACAGTGTGTTATACCTAGGGGTTCATTAACCTAGACAATCCGACTACTGATTTTAGTCTAAGTCATCTTTTTAAGTCCGCTCATAAACAACTTTTGTCTATGAAAAACAAGTTCAAATAGTCACATTTAAACACTTTAATGGATTGTCCTTAACTTGCATGCATGCATAAAATCTATCTAATTCACCTTTTCAGGTAAGTTTCCAGGTAGGGGTGTTATGTTTTCGTTAACTTAAATATCCCAGCCTAGGCAGAACCCACCTTAGACAAAATATCCCTTATAGATATATTTGCTACACTTTAACCTTTTATTAGTCAATTTAATCCTATTATACTAATTAAAAGATTAAAGCCTAAGGGTTGCTAATCATATTAGAACCGTGATCTTAGGTCTATGTCATCCAAGTTTTAAATATTTTAAAACCATGAACTAAACCTAAGTGAGCATGCATGTCTTTCTTATTGCTTTTAGTTCTAACTTCTCTTTAACCCTTAAACAGAAACAACTAAAACACATTGCACATAACTAGGTGTTTATAATGCTTATAAAGAAACCTATGTGTCATGATTCATGCAATGTCCGGTCATTACTGTACATAACTTTTATATACACGTAATAACCAAGCAAATATGCTTTCCATACACCCGTATACTATAATAATTATAATATAAAGATGATGCATGTCAATGCTTTTTATGCATGCATAAATATAACTCTTATATTATATGATGCATGAGCATGGTCTTACATAATTAAATCATACTTCTCTAAATTATAACATTTACAATAAAGGAGATGATGCATGACCAATGCATAACCTAAGGTGGGATTGACTATATGGCATACCATATGGCATATAAATAACCATACATCTCATGTAATAAACCAAAGATTAATGGATCGAGATGAACATTTACAAAAACCAGAATGAAATAACTCTATCTATTACAATTTTCATCAAGAAAATTGGTTCACAAGCGAACCGAGTCTTGAACTGCCAGGTGAAGCTCCATCGTCTAGTAAACGTCATAGGTAAACGATCGCTTAGCGCACACTAGAAGATAGCACGAAAAAGCTAAACGATTGCTTAGACGACAACGAGGCTGTGAAGCCCGATCGTCTAGGTGATCGCTTAACGCGACGAAAGGTAAACGAATTACTATGTGATTTTCTCCGCGATTGTTTAGTCAATTACTAAGCGATGAAGCTTGCTGAACTAAACAATTGTCTAGTGTGCGAGCACGTTAAACGACACCCAAGCATCCGATAATCAGTGATCGCTTACCCTATTGTCTACACGACCCGATCAACTCTTGATCGTCTTCTTCCTCGAAGAACAACAACCCTTGCTCCAAAAATCTTTACAAACGACTCAAGACTCAAACTAACTTTGAATTACAGACTCGATAACAATTAATTATACACAAAAATGTAGGGGCCTTTACAATTAACTGAAAATGCAAAAGAATTAATCAAACCGAGGTTTCATCCCAGAAAACTCCATTAATCCTCACATCCACAAATAATTTAACAATTAAATAGAGAGCAAATATGCACCCACCGTGAATGTATATGCAATTTGTTGCATCAATGAAATTGGAATATCAGTAACTTGGCTCTGATACTGATAACTTGTAGAAATACAAGTTATTTATACTGTTTTATTTAGATATTGCGGCTAAAAGAAAGAAATGTTACGTCGATAGTATAGAAATTAGCTAAGAAATGCGAAAATTAATTCCTTATTATGCATGCACTGTGATGATAGATAATGTGCTAAATATGGAATTTTTATGCGATACTACGTCTAAATATATGCGTTGTTGATGATATGCTCGTAGTATGCGATGGAGTAGTGCGTGTCACAAGTTTCCTTGCGCTGAAACCAAGTATAATTCCAACATAAGTTTCTCAGAATGATCTGAGGTCGAGCACAGGGATTGTTTTCGTTAATGTGTTATTTATGTGATACATGCGACCGGTTTTTAATAATGAATAAAGAATGTTGATTTATACAAAAAAAAATGCATTAATAAAATAAATCCTAAACTAATATGATACACGATACAAGATACATGATACATGATATTGAGATCGAGAATTGACTGTGAATTTGTACAAAGAATCGATGTATGCGATGGTAAGTCTTTATGAATGAAGCAGAAAGAGAAAGAGTAAATAGTAAAAACATCGCAAGTTTGTCAATTGCGTTAAAGATGCAACTAAGGTTCCGCTTTCCCTTGGCGTACACCTCTCGATGATTGGCCGCATTCTCATATCTCTATGGTGAAACAGGGATGAACATGATGAACACAAGGTTGTTTCCATCTCTAGAACTACTTCTCGCTTTAGTTAACGCATTCTTCCAACCTTCTCTCGATAGGCGGAATAACATCTTCACATCTGCTCTCACAGGTGAAGATGCCGTCGAGCATGCTTTAGCTAAACTTAATTATTTCCTTAACACAAATTAACTCACTCGCTTAATTCTTGCTATTTACCCATGGGATTAAGAACACATCATGGAGAAAATGGGTTATGGATGTACGGAAAGAGACAGAGAGATGACAATGGTGACTATCATAACATTTAATTCTAAAATTAAGCGTTCGATACATGTTGTGAATGAAAGATTAGAGAAGATGAATACAGATGATGAAATAGAGATTAGAAACAAATACGGAAAGAGTGTCAACATCTTGACACAGATCCTGAATGAAGATTGTGCTTACTGGCGTGTGAAAGTGGTGGAGAGGAAAGCTTCCCTCTCAGGCTTGCTTTCCCGGTAGAATTGACCTTTGCACAGAGCTTCAACTATGGAAATTGGAAGGATTCTCTGCTTGGAGACTCACCTCTCGGCCTTGTCTCGTGGTTCTCCTGGATCTACTCCGTAAGTCACTTCAGACCTGCCTCTCTCTCAGAATCAGTATATGCACGTCTCTATGTATATATATATGTACCAGTATCTATATCTGTATATCTTTTCAGCGAATTTGAAGAAGCTATTTATAGGCAAGGCCTTGGCTCTTTGAATATGTGGTCCCCACTATATAGTTATGGTAGTTCCTGAAATGGCGGAATGGAAAATTCTTTCTGTTATGCAATCAATCCGCCAGAAAGGCACAACTAAAAGTTGTACATTTGTCAGAATCTTCTGCAATTGCGTTGCTCTTCACATCTTCGATTGATCGCCACATGCGGTGTTATTTTTTATTACCGCATGCGGTTGAAATTGCGTTGATCGCTAAAATTCTTGATCGATTGTTACATGCGCCGTCATTGCGTTGATCATCTCTTCGTTCTTGATTGATGGGCGCAATGTGACGTAGATGTGTTATTCATTTCGTCTTTGAGCCATGAACGCATGCGGTGACTTATTTCCTGCAAAATAGAAATTGAAACATTCTATTCTACCATCGCAATGGTGTTAGTGGGTATCTTGACGACATTTTATAATTTTCGCATTTCTTAGCCAATTTCTATACTATCGATGTAACTTTTCTTTCTTTTAGCCGCAATATCTAAATAAAACAGTATAAATAACTTGTATTTCTACAAGTTATCACACCCCCAAATTTAGATATATGCTTGTCCTCAAGCATATCTTCAACTAAGACAATATCGTTCAATTCTTATCCTCAATTTTGCGTTGATTGGTTGCTCCAAATGTTCCACCTACACAACATTACTTAATAACGCAATTTCCTTCTATCCTTTAATAATTCATAAACATGCTCTACTTTATTCTTTTATACAACAAATCTCTTACTCAAAAATTCCCTTCTTGTTTTGGAAAGAATGTTTATCTCTTCATGCAAAAACAACTTGGTGCGTTAGTATGCGGTGGTTTAGTTTGCGTCATTTTATTAAAGACTGTTGATCATGGTTACACCCTTCATTTTGGCTTGCTCCCACGGGTGTCATGCGAACATCTAACTACGGTTGTGTGCCAATCTCAACTTTAACTCTTGATTTTCAGCTAAGTTTACTTTTGTTGGTCAGAGGAGTTGTCTTTTATATTCTTATTTTTTTTTCTCATTTTTCTCTTTCATATTGCGTCGTTCTTGGAAACCCATCTTCGTTTTGGCTTGCTCCTATGGGTGTCATGCGAACATCCAACTACGAGCAGGTTCCTTTCACGACTTAACTTTTATCAGGTTTGGTTTTTTCCCTTGTGCTGACATTGGAGTTTATATGAATTTTTTTTTGATAATGAACGCATTTTCTAATGATAACCGCATCCGCTTGATCGCATTTGCTCAGACCTTCCCCACCCCCAAATTTAGAGATGTGCAAGGTCTTCATTGCGTTATTTTGGACAGAATAGATAAATACTTAGTCAAAATTTTGAAAAGAAGGTTTGAGCAGAGTCTTGAAGGAAAAAAGGTAAAGCAATGCTATTGCTACGAATTATCTAAGTGTTAGTCAAAAAATATAAAGTTTGGGAAATGTTGCTAAGGGTATGCATATATCATGGCAACGCAATGAATAACGCAAAATATAAGATAAAGAACATCACAATAATTGACAAAGGATGATAAATAAGAGGCTAACGCATACGGAAAGAATTGTTACTCAGTTGTATTAAAAATTAACCATGTATACAAAGAATTACAAATATTGCAATACAAAATTTTAGCATGTACAAAGAATTAAGGAATAGCTTCTATCCATAGAAATAATGAATGAATTAAAAATGAAAGAATGACTGCAACAAAAAAATTTGTAGAATTATTGAGGAGGAGGTTCAGGAGGCTCAGGAGGAGGATTTTGTGGAGGAACACGAGGAGCTTCTTCAAAGTGCAGATGTTGCTGTAAATGCGAAGGCACCATGAGACCATGTAGATAGGTTGTAAAAAAGTTGAAATACTCATGGTTGCGCTCTGCCACTTGTCTTTGGTTCAGGTGGATCGTGTAGATATTGCGTTGAATGTTGATCAGCACCTGCCTTGCCATCGCAACATTGTGTTACAACTCTGCTTGTCGCCCGTGTAACTCCATTATTCGCTGGCAGAAAAAGTCATGTTGATTGATAACATGTAGAAATACAAGTTATTTATACCGTTTTATTTAGATATTGCGGCCAAAAGGAAGAAAAAGTTGTGTCGATAGTATGGAAATTGGCTAAGAAATGCGAGAATTATAAATTGTCGTCAATACACCCACTGGCGCCATTGCGATGGTAGAAAAGAATGTTTCAAGTCTGTTTTGCAGGAAATCAAGTCACCGCATGCTTCATGGCTCAAAAATAAACTGAACAACGCATCTACGTCGCCTTGCGCCCGTCAATCAATAATAAAGAGACGATCAACGCAATGACGGCGCATACGACAATCGATCAAGAGCTTTGCGATCAACGTAACTTCAACCGCATGTGGTAATAAAAAAAAAAAACACCGCATGCAGGCAAATTATCGAAGATGTAAAGAGCAACACAATTGTGGAGAATTCTGACGTGTGTACAGCTGACTGTTGTGCATTACTGACGGGATTGATTGCGTAACAGACGAAATATTCACTCCACCATTTCAAGAACTGCCTTAACAATAAAGTGAGGACCACAATGCAAAGAGTCAAAGCTTCGCCTATAAATAGCTTCTGCAATTCCATTGAAGAGATATGCTTGAATACAGAGAAAAAGTGTATATACTGATCTGAGAGAGAGACTGGTTGAGTGACTAATCAGAGTAGATTCGAGAAGAATTAAGAGACAAGGGCGAGAGGTGAGTCTCCAGGCAAAGAATCCTTCTAATCCCTGCCGTCGAAGCTCTGTACGAAGGTCACCTCTACTAGATGAGCAAGCCTGAGAGGGAAGCTCTCCTGTTCATTCATTCCACACGCCGGCAAGCAAAACCACCATCCAGATCTGTGTCAAGACGTTGACACTCTTCTGTATTTGTTTCTATCTCTTTATCATCACTTGTATTCATCTTCGTATTCTATCATTCACACCATGTATCAGACGCTTAATCTTAGTATTGAATGTTATGATCATTTCCATTATCATTTCTCTGTCTATTTCCGTTCATCCATAATTCATTTTCTCCATGACGTTTTCTTAATCCATGGGTAATTAGCAAGAATTAAGCAAGTAAATTAATTGGGTTAAGGAAATAATTAAGTCTAGTCAAGGCATGCTAGACGGCATCTTCACCTGTGAGAGCAGAAGTGAAGATGCTATTCCGCCTATCGAGAGAGGGTTGGAAAAATGCGTTAACTAAAGCGAGAAGTACTTCCAGAGATGGAAGCAACCTTACGTTCACCATGTTCATTCCTGTTTCACCATAGAGATATGGGAATGTGATCGATCACCGAGAGGTGTATGCCAAGGGAAAGCGGAACCTTAGTTACATCTTTAACGCAATTAACAAACTTACGATGTTTATACTAATTATTCTTTCTCCTTCTGATTCATCCATAAAGACTTGCCATCGTATACCATGATCCTTTGTATCAACTTCACAGTTAGTCTCGAACTCAGCATCATATATATCTTGTATCACATTAGCTTAGGTTTATCTTCATCGCAATTTAGTTTATTAACGCAACTTTAAATTCATGTACAAACCCAATTCTTATTAATTGTAAAAATCGGTCGCACGTATCACAAAAGTAACACATTAACGAAAACAATCCTTGTGTTCGACCTCAGATTACAATGAGAAACTTGCATTGGAATTATACTTGGTTTCAGCGCAAGGAAACTTATGACAACGAATTATTCCATAGCATACTACAAGCATATAGTTGACAACGCATATATCTAGAAGTAGTATCGCATAAAATGTGTATGAGCATTAACATAGCATAAGATTACATTTAGCGTTACAAGTTTATGGCAACATGAGCTTGTAGCACATCATCATGCATGCACAACATACGACCAATTTCAAGTCATCATTGATGAGAGAGAAGAGAACACATATCAGTAAGGTCAGCAACTAGGGTGGCAATGGTGGGTTGCGCCTGCGATGTTTCACCATCAATGTTTTGGGGTTGGGCAGAAGTGCCTTCACCCAAATCATGTGGGTCGTTAACATGCAGCGGTGGAGGAGAAAATTGCGGTGAGGATGAAGGGGAGGATGGTGCTGCTAGATATGCGTTGGGTGAATTGAGGGCAAGAAGGAGATTAGTAAAATGTTCAGGGAGTGGGGAAAGGGGTTCTGTAGGAGGGCTTGGAGGGCGAATGATTAAAGGTAAAGGGTCCAAGGGTTCTTGATCTTGCGGTGATGACACTTGGACTTTTTCATTGCCTTTGCCAACCTTGCGCTGTTTCTTGGGCTTTGGCTGCTGTGGCGCATTTAAGTCGATAATGGGCCTTTTCAGTGGAAGCTCGGGGCAATGAGGGGAATCTTTGAGAAGCATTCTCAAAATCTTGATATTGATGAGGCCATGGACTTCTGGCATGATGGTCAATGCTTGAGATAAGGCCGATCATGATGGTTGAGGAGAATGCAAGGTTTGAGATAAGGCCGATCATGCTTCAAATGATCCAAGGACAATTTGGAAGCCTAATGGAGAAGACCTACATACTCATTTGACAAGCTTCGTAGAAATGTGCAGCGCATTCTCCATACCTGGTGTGACTTCCAAAGGAATTAGATTGTATCTCTTCCCGTATACACTGCGGGATGAGGCAAAGAGGTGGGCTCAATCACTAGAGCCAATGAAATCAATGCATGGGATCAGTTGGTCGAAATGTTTATGAATAAATTCTTCTCTCCAGCCGTCAACGCAAGGAGATGGAGGGATGTGTTGAATTTCGAACAGAAGGGTTATGAAACTTTAAGCACCGTCTGGGTGCGATTCAGACAATTAGTGAAGAATTATCCGCATATTGGGATTCCCGATTGCGTTCTGATGGAGACCTTTTATAATGGCTTGGATTGATCAACGCAAGCAGTTGCTGATGCCTCTGCGACAGGAGGATTAATGGACAAGAAATATACGGAAGCAAAGTTCATCCTAGATTGCATGTCGTGAAATATAGATGAGTGGTTAGATAACGGGTATGAGGAAAGAGGTTCAGAACAAAGAAGAGCAGAAGGTGCCATTGTACCAGCTGATACAATAAACACCCTGGTAGACCAGATGACCACAATGACCTCGCTCTTTCAGACTATGGCTATTCAGCAAGGACATCTCTCTCAGTGCAAGCCAATGCATTGACACAAGTGGCCGTAATAAATTACGTGCATTACGGAGAGGGACACTTAGTGGAAGTCTGCCCGTTGAATCAACAATCCGTATATTCTCTTCACAACAAATTATTCAGCAACACTTACAACCCTGGTTGGCGGAATCACCCAACTATCAGTTAGGGAGGGAATCACAACCAGGGGGGCCAAAGTGATCATCAGAGCAGTCATCCTGAGAATCGAGGCAGTCCTCTGATTTTCATTAATCAGAATCAGAGCTCAAGTAATCTTTAGAGTGTACAACCCTACGACCAACCATCATTTTCTGACACCTCTTGTAGTACCTCGTCTTTGGAAACATTATTGAAACATTATATTGAGAAGAACGAGGCAATTAAGCAATTGCAAGCTTCTTCCCTTAGAAATTTGGAGGAGCAGATTGAATAGCTTGCGATCGAACTTAAGAATAAAGCGCATGGTATGCTGTCTAGCAGCTCGGGAACATCGGGACCACGTGGTAAAGAGCAATGTCAAGCAGTGACATTGAGAAGTGGAAAGACAACAGTTCCCGTGCCACCAGTACCGGATTCAGTAACAAGACCAGTAGACTTAACCATCAACGATGACCATTCAACCACAAATAACAGAATTACCAGTTCAGAAGAAAGTACATCTACAAAGAATGAATCTCAATAAGACTCCAATGCAAAGCCACCGCAACCTCCAACTCCTAAAACATAGCAAGCAAAGAACCTTAGTGAGCAGCCAATGGAACAGGAACTACGGCGGGATCCTCCACCTTTCCCGTCCAGGCTAAGAAAGAACGATGACATAAAACTATTCCAAAGGTTTCTGGATGTTCTCCGACAATTACATATCAACATCCCCTTAATAGAAGCATTGGAACAGATGCTGAGCTATGTAAAATTCCTCAAGGATATACTTGCCAACAAGAGGAAGATCGGGGAGAATGAAACGATCGGATTAACATATGAATGCAGTGCACTTTTTCAAAACAACATCCCCACTAAAATGAAAGATCCCGGAAGTTTCACATTGCCATGCTCGATACGGGGAAAAGAAGTCGGAAATGCACTGTGGGATTTGGGAGTGAATATGAACCTAATGCCCTTGTCAATTTTCAAAAAGTTAAATATCAGCAACGCAAGACCCCCCACGATTACATTGCAGTTGGCCGATAGATCAATAACGCATCCCGAGGGCAAAATAGAGGATGTAATTGTGCAAGTAGATAAGTTCATCTTCCCTGCTGACTTTATCATATTAGACTATGAAGCGGATTTTGAGGTGCGTATCATCTTGGGTCACCCATTTCTTACAACAGGGTGAGCACTGATCGATGTACAGAAAGGAGAACTTACCATCAGGGTCGATGATCAGCAAGTTAAGTTCAACGTTCTCAATGCATTGAAATACCCGAGTGATATGGAAAATTGGCAATATGTTGGGGAACTGCAGGAAGAACATTGACACGAGCCCCTAGAAGAATCGGAGGAAGAAGACTTTGAGATCGGTGCAATATGGGAGGAAAATTGCGCCGCAATTCAAATTGAGTCAGATTTTGAAACAATCAAGTTATCTGAACGAACAACGCAACGTACTAAGCCATCTTTAGAAGAACCACCCATGTTAGAGTTGAAGTCGTTGCCAGTGCACCTCAAATATGTTTATTTAGGAAGCAATAACCCTTTACCGGTTATTATATCTGCCTCGATGAGCAAAGAGAAGAAGGAAGCACTTATCCAGATCATGAAAAATAACACAAAAGCTTTGGGATGGACCTTAGCGGATATTCGAGGGATCAGTCCTTCGTATTGCATGCATAAGATTCATCTTGAAGAGGGAAAAACAGGATCCATAGAAAGACAACGTCGTTTGAACCCTACCATGAGGGAGGTTGTGAAGAAAGAGATAGTGAAGTGGCTTGATGTAGACGTCATTTACCCTATATCAGATAGCAGTTGGGTAAGCTCAGTGTAATGTGTTCCAAAGAAAAGGGGAATGACAGTCGTCACCAATAGCAAGAATGAGTTAATTCCTACAAGGACAACCACAGGGTGGAGAATCTGTATGGACTACCGCAAATTAAATCTGGCCACAAAGAAGGACCACTTTCCACTCCTGTTTATTGATCAAATGTTAGATCAACTTGCGGGGAACGAGTTTTTTTTTTCCTGACGGCTACTCAGGGTATAACCAAATTGTGATTGCGTCGGAAGATCAAGATAAGACAATTTTCACGTGCCCATTCGGCACATTTGTATTCCAGCGCATGCTGTTTGGACTCTGTAATGCACTAGGTACCTTCCAAAGGTGTATGATGGCAATATTTTCAGATTTCTCGGAAGAGTCAGTCTAGGTATTTATGGATGACTTTTCAGTTTTTGGCAATACTTATGACTCTTGTTTATCAAATTTTGAAAAAATCTTGAAGAGATGTGTTGAAACGAATCTTGTTCTGAACTGGGAGAAATACCATTTCATGGTTGAAGAAGGAATTGTGCTAGGTCACAAGATATCAAAGGCAGGATTGGAAGTTGATCAAGCGAAAATCAATGCAATTTCCAAGTTACCACCACTAGTCAATGTGAAAACACTTAGGAGTTTTCTGGGACATGCGGGGTTTTATCGAAGATTTATCCGCAACTTTTCTCAGATCGCAAGGCCCCTAAGTGCACTCCTCGAGATTGATCGCGAATATGATTTTGATGATGCATGCATTGAAGCATTCCACACACTGAAAAATGCCCTCATCACCGCACCCATTCTGATTGTGCTAGATTGGACGCAACAGTTTCCGTTGATGTGTGACGCTAGTGGATATGCAGTGGGCGTAGTCTTGAGTCAGCGCAAAGATAAGGTTTTGCATCCTATTTATTATGCTAGCAAGACGTTGAATGATGCGTGGGAAAATTATACAACCACGAAAAAAGAAAAGCTCGCAGTGGTATTTGTGCTAGAGAAATTTCGACAGTACTTAATTGGAACAAATGTTGTGACGTATACCGATCATTCTGCGATCAAATACCTTGTGACGAAGAAGGATGAGAAACAAAGACTGATAAGGTGGGTACTACTCCTGCAAGAATTTGACCTAGAGATTAAGGATAGGAAGGGCACCGAGAACCAAGTTGCAGATCATCTATCAAGGCTAGAAAATTGCGAGGTTCAGAAGAAAGAAAAAGACATTGAAGAAAGATTCCCCGACGAGTTGCTTATGTCGGTATGCGTTAATGTTCCATGGTATGTGGATATTGTAAACTTCATAGTTTGCGGCCAAGTACCAGAAGACTACACATACCAGCAGAAGAAGAAGCTGAGACATGAAGTCAAATTTTATTTCTGGGATGATCCCTTCTTGTATCAACTTGGACCTGATCACATTTTGCGTCTATGTGTTCCTGAGCATGAGGCCAAGCACATTTTGGAGCTTTGTCATGAGTCCCCTTATGGAGGACATTTTGGGGGGCAGCGGACCGCCACAAAAGTCCTACAGAGTGGCTATTTTTGGCCAACACTATTCAAGGATGCCCATGCCTATGTTGTGCAGTGCGATAGATGCCAGAGAACAGGGAACATGTCTAGAAGAAATGAAATGCCTTTGACTTCAATCTTGGAGATTGAATTATTTGATGTATGGGGAATCGACTTTATGGGCCCATTTCCGCCTTCAGAAGGTCATCAATACGTTCTGGTCATGGTTGACTATGTATCGAAGTGGGTTGAGGCCATCGCATGTGCTAAGAACGATGCAGCCACGGTGGCGAAATTCCTCAAGAAAAATATCTTTACCCGATATGGAACGCCCCGGGCCTTAATTAACGATGAGGGCTCACATTTCATCAACTGCATCATCACCAACCTGTTGACCAGGTTTAATGTCAGCCATAGAGTTGCAACCACCTATCACCCACAAACCAATGGGCAGGCAGAAATTTCTAACAGAGAGATCAAAACTATCTTGGAGAAGGTAGTCAGTATCTCCAGGAAGGATTGGTCACCCAAGCTCGATGAAGCATTGTGGGCATATAGAACTGCCTTCAAAACTCTAATAGGCATGTCCCCATATGCTCTGGTCTTTGGAAAAGCTTGTCATCTGCCTTTCGAGTTGGAACACAATGCAATGTGGGCAAGCAAAAAACTGAACTTTGATCTGGCAAGCGCGAGGAAAGTCCAGAAGTTGCAGTTGAACGAGCTGGTCGAGTGGCGAATGAACGCCTACGAAAATACCAAGCTCTATAAGGAGAGAACCAAAAAGTGGCATGATGACCGCATAAGCAACTAGACATTCTTCGAGGGTGGTACTTCTATTTAACGCGCGTTTGCAATTCTTACCAGGGAAGTTGAAGTCCCGCTGGTTTGGGCCATTCCACATCAAGACTATCTTTCCCCATGGGGCAGTGGAGCTAACAACTGAAGATGGGAGTAGCACATTTAAAGTCAATGGTCAACGAATTAAGCCCTACTATAGGGGTAATGTGGAACGACGCAGGGAGACCATCGACTTAGGCAAGCAGGATTGACCGCTTGCAGGGATGCTATTGTGGTAACTCTGAAAAAATTCCTTCGAACAACATCCCTATATCTATGTTTAATTTCTTTCTTTACAGCTTTCATTTACTGATTTCTAAATTGTGTTAGTTATTATTTATTAGAATTAGCTTTACTGCTTTATGTGTTTACTTTCAATTTAATTCAATTATGTATTTCCATGTCGTGTTTATTCTCTTTCCATGTTATACATTAGTACCATTGTTCTTAAAATTTCTGTGAATTGACTGAATAAAACAATGAACACCCCAAAGTCTTATCGACTTGCGTATTTGATGAATTAAAAGGAAAAATAAAAATCGGTGTGTATTGCTATGATGGGTGCATCTTGCACTAACAAGATACACTTTGCGTCCATCTTACCTAAATGCATTGCGCTGAGGGGTGTGTTGCGCTCGTATGTGTTTTTTGCCCGTCCTTAGCAAAAACGCACTATGTCGAGGTAGTGTTGCGCCAGTAGAAATACCGTGCACCCGTCCTCCAGAAATGCGTTGAGTCGAGGAGTATGTTGCGCTGATACATGCGTTGTTGCCCGTCCTCTGCAAATATGCATTTGCGGTAACAGATGTATTGCGTTAATCTTTAACTTTGCACCCATACGAGTAAAATACAAAGGATAACTTCACTCATTATTTCTATGTGTAGAAGCTATTTCTTGATTCTTTATACATGCTAAAATTTTGTATTGCGATATTTGTAATTCTTTATATACTTAGTTAATTTTTAATACAACTGAGTAACAATTCTTTTCGTATGCGTTAGCCTCTTATTTATCATTCTTTGTCAATTATTGCAATGTTCTTTATCTTATATTTTGCATTATTCATTGTGCTGCCATGATGAGTAATATGCATACCCTTAGCAACATTTCCCACACTTTGTATTTTCTGACTAACACTTAGATAATTCGTAGCAATAGCACTGCTTTACCTTTTTTCCTTCAAGACTCTGCTCAAACCTTCTTTTCAAAATTTTGACTAAGTATTTGTTTATTCTGTCCAAAACAATGCAATGAGGACCTTGCGCATCTCTAAATTTGGGGGTGCGGAAGGTTTGAGCAGATGCGATCAAGCGGATGCGGTTATCATTAGAAAATGCGTTCATTATCAAAAAAAAAAATTATATAAACTCCAATGTCAGCGTAGGGAAAAAAACCAAACCTGATAAGAGTTAAGTCGTGAAAGAAACTTGCTCGTTGTTGGATGTTCGAATGACACCCGTGGGAGCACGCCAAAACGAAGGTGGGTTTCCAAGAATGATGCAATATGAAAGAGAAAAATGAGAAAAAAAAATAAGAATATAAGAGACAACTCCTCTGACTAGTAAAAGTAAACTTAGCTGAAAATCAAGAGTTAAAGTTGAGATTGACACACAATTGTAGTTGGATGTTCGCATGACACCCATGGGAGCAAGCCAAAACGAAGGGTGTAACCATGATCAACAGTCTCTAAAAAATGACGCAAACTAGACCACCGCGTACTGATGCATCAAGTTGTTTTTGCATGAAAAGATAAACATTCTTTCCAAAACAAGAAGGGAATTTTTGAGTAAGAGATTTGTTGTATAAAAGAATAAAGTAGAGCATGTTTATGAATTATTAAAGGATAGAAGGAAATTGCGTTGTTAAGTAATGTTGTGTAGGTGGAGCATTCGGAGCAACCAATCGATGCAAAATTGAGGATAAGAATTGAACGATATTGCCTTAGTTGAAGATATGCTTGAGTACAAGCATATATCTAAATTTGGGGGTGTGATAACTTGTAGAAATACAAGTTATTTATACTTTTTTATTTAGATATTGCGGCTAAAAGAAAGAAAAGTTGCGTCGATAGTATAGAAATTGGCTAAGAAAGGTGAAAATTATAAAATGTTATCAATACACCCACTAACACCATTGCGATGGTAGAATAGAATGTTTCTGTTTCAGTTTTGCAGGAAATAAGTCACCGCATGCGTTCGTGGCTCAAAGACGAAATGAACAATGCATCTACGTCGCATTGCGCCCATCAATCAAGAACGAAGAGATGATCAACGCAATGATGGCGCATGCGACAATCGATTAAGAGCTCTAATGATCAACACAATTTCAACCGCAAGCGGTAATAAAAAATAACACCGCATGCGGCGATCGATCGAAGATATGAAGAGCAACATAATTGCAGAAGATTCTGACAAATGTACAGCTTTTAGTTGTGCATTTCTGACAGATTGATTGCGTAATAGAAGGAATTTTTCATTCCACCATTTCAGAAACTACCATAACTATACAGTGGGGACCACAAATTCAAAGAGCCAAGGCCTCGCCTCTAAATAACTTCTTCAAATTCACTAAAAAGATATACAGATACAGATACTGGTACATACATATATACATGAAGACATGCATATACTGATTCTGAGAGAGAGGCTGGTTTGAAGCGACTTACAGAGTAGATCCGGGAGAACCACGAGACAAGGCAAGTGGTGAGTCTCCGAGCAGAGAATCCTTCCAATTCTCGTAGTTGAAGCTCTGTGCAAAGGTCAATTCTACCGGTAAAGCAAGCCTGAGAGGGAAGCTTTCCTCTCCACCACTTCCACAAGCCGGCAAGCACAATCTTCGTTCGGGATCTGTGTTAAGACGTTGATACTCTTTCCGTATTTGTTTCTAATCTCTATTTCATCATCTGTATTCATCTTCTCTAATCTTTCATTCACAACATGTATCGAACGCTTAATTTTAGAATTAAATGTTATGATAGTCACCATTTTCATCTCTCTGTCTCTTTCCGTACATCCATAACCCATTTTCTCCATGATGTGTTCTTAATCCCATGGGTAAATAGCAAGAATTAAGTGAGTGAGTTAATTTGTGTTAAGGAAATAATTAAGTTTAGCTAAAGCATGCTTGACGACATCTTCACCTATGAGAGCAGAAGTGAAGATGTCATTCCGCCTATCGAGAGAAGGTTGGAAGAATGCATTAACTAAAGCGAGAAGTAATTCCAGAGATGCAAACAACCTTGTGTTCATCAAGTTCATCCTAGTTTCAATATAGAGATATGGGAACGCGGCCGATCACCGAGAGGTGTACGCCAAGGGAAAGCAGAACCTTAGTTGCATCTTTAACGCAATTGACAAACTTGCGATGTTTTTACTATTTACTCTTTCTCTTTCTGCTTCATTCATAAAGACTTGCCATTGCATACATCGATTCTTTGTACAACTTCATAGTCAGTTCTCGACCTCAGTATCATGTATCATGTATCTTGTATAGTGTATCATATTAGTTTAGGATTTATTTTATTAACGCATTTTTACTTTCACCACAATTTACATTTCTGTATAAATCAACATTCTTTATTCATTATTAAAAACCAATCGCATGTATCACATAAGTAACGCATTAACGAAAATAATCCCTGTGTTCGACCTCGGATCATTATGAGAAACTTGCATTGGAATTATACTTGGTTTCAGCGCAAGGAAACTTGTGACACGCACTACTCCATCGCATACTACGAGTATATCATTAACAGCATATATCTAGATGTAGTATCGCATAAAAATTCTCTTTATCGCAAGGAACTTGAGCGCATATTTAGCACATTATCTATCATCATAGTGCATGTATAATAAGGAAATAATTTTTATAGTCAACAGATACCAATTGAAGGAACTCTTAAACAAGAGTATCCATGAGCGGGTTTGGATATTTCCGATTTCATTGTGACCGAATTACCACACACACATTCTAACAAACAGATATGCATAGCAACACTAATTATAGGCATGCTATTACAATTAAAATACAAAAAGACTGAGTAAACGTACCAGTTGAAGACAATCTTCACTCGAACTTAGTCCAGTGGAAGTGACTTCTTTATGGTCCTTATCGCCCATCAATTAGTCACCTAACAGCACCATGATCGTCTACACAAACAGCAGCGCATGAACAAGCAGCAATCGGGGACGACACCACTACTCGAAGCCCTTGGTATTCTCGGAGTGAGAATCCAAAGAGTGGACTTTGATGGAATTGGTAGAGGGAGGAGGAAAGGACGATCATGTAATATGAACAAGCAAGTGGGAGATAGTAGATGACTATCGTATAGTCGGGTGCTTGTCGTTTAGAAAAAGGTACACGATTGTGTAGGTTTTACTAAGCGATCATTTAGTAAATATTAAGCAATTGTTTAGGTCTGCTCAGCGCGCCAAGCGATCATTTAGAAATCGCATGTGATCGGTTAGTGCGTGGGTGTGCGATCGTTTAAGACGATGGGCACTATCGTATAGGCTCTCAACGCTAAGCGATTGTGAAGTTTTCACACCATGAGCGAATTTTCGAACTAATTACAAAATGAAAACAATTTTCATTTTATTCTTCAGTTACAAGAACCGAATTCGATCTTCCCACTTTTGCACGATTTTGGAGAAATTCTCGGCCAATTATCACATAACCGCCTAATTAATTAATTAATTAATATAATCATATTACACTCTTAACCTATAGTTTGATATCATATACCTACTATATTAATTTCTCATCTACTTGATATAAATCATATTTATATCTAATTTCCTCCAAAATAATGTATCTCATACATTTAGTCAATCATATCATATATAATTAACCAGTTCAATTATATCATATATAATCGAACTCCCTCTTGTCAATTTGAACATTTTAAACTGACCCAAAAACTGATTCTCAACTTTATCCAAGCTACCATGGGGACCTTATGGACCTGTGGCTCGAAGCTCCAACGGTACATGAATAGCTGACTAAACTCTTTAGCCACGAGATCCACCATCCGTTAACTATCAGGCATTCCACTAAAGACCAACAGTTGAACTCTTCTTACCACAAATATATTTCTGTGTCCATCAGATATAACCAACATGAGTACGATGACCCTTCATAGATGCTCGTAAGTACAGTTGGGCCACTTTACCGTTTTTTCCCTGTAGTTACATCTCACCCTTTAAGTACCAATGATTCCTCTAATGAACAATACAACATAGTCTAACTATGTGTGAACACCTCTCGGGCCAAGAAAATGTGTGTGGCACCACATCGTTCAAGTCCGGGAATCAGCCCTTAAGGAAGCTATCTATCTACTTGCCCTTGCTTCGAGGAAGGAGTGAATTTCATCTTGTGTAGCTGAGTTCCCAACTCCCAAATCAGACGAATCCCCAAAGTGGTAGGTTTGAGTCGGTGACCTGGCCACTCACACCCATGCAAATCAAAGGACCGCCCTCAATGGTAGGAGTTCCCAACTCACTTAGGATTGAGGTCATGTTACCTATGGTCATCCTAGTGAAAAAGTCTCTGTCATAAACGGTGTTATATAATGAGACGTTAACACTTCGTGGTCAGGTCTTATACAGACTCTTTGTATAGGATGCCCCCGCTCGCATGTCCCCTCCACGAATGATCAGGATCAGACCATGTGACAAATCACAACACTTGTGACCATTCCACAAAGCGGGTTGCATCTGTAGCGTTACCAGGATAAGGTTTCCCTACTATATCCATATACTACAGACCATTTTGGTTATCACTTAAGATATGATCCACTTGTATGTCACCACATACATGCTTAAGTTACATACAGATAACCAGGCATTTTAAGTTTATTGGTTTGTGGTAAAGCAAATAAAACAAACAACTTAGCAAAATAAAGAAGTGAAGTAAAATATCATATATTAATCACAAGCATTCGTACAAACTACAAAACACGAGACTTTAGGGCATCAACCCCAACACCATGTAGAAGTCACTTGCGACGGTAACGTTGGATGCAATTTTCTTTGGTGTCATTTGTCGATTTGTTGATTTGGATAATGAAAGAGAATGAGAGGTAGAGATGTCCCACCAACGTGCCAATTTGTTTGCACGAGGTTTTCGGAGAAAATTGTTTCATGGAGTTGAACTTGGTTTTTATTAATTTAAGTATAGTGAACACAATCTATAATACATAATCTTTTGATGCTTTCAAATGATCTTTAAATTGGTTGATCTTCTTGGATGATTAGTCTTTGGGCTTGATGATCTTCTTGGATGATCAATGTTCGCACAAGGCTTCCAGAGAAACTTGTTTCGTGGAGTTGAATTTGTGTTTGTGTTGATGTTGATTTGATGTGATTGTGGTCCAATCTCTAGTACTTAATCCTTTTATTATCTCTCGGTTGAATACATATGCTTGATGTATGGAAGCGGAGCATGTGGATGTTCTTGAGTTTTGAGTCTTGGAAGAATGCTTGTATCTCCATATGAGTCAAAGAGTCCTTTGATTGTAGAGAGCTCTCTTTAGGCTCTCTAGAATCTAAAATTTCTGACCCCCACAAATGAAGAAAACTCAAGTGCAGGACTTGGGCTTGATTGATCCATGGACTTAGCCCTTGGGCCTAGTTAATAGGATTTTGGTCTAATTTAGCACTTGGGTCAAATTAAGGCATATTTTTGGGCTCAATTGAACTTTGGCTAAAAAAAATATCAAATTGAACCAAATTAATTTTATTTAATCCAACGGTCACAAAGAAAACACGTGGCATCATCGAACCTTGCCAATTTATGTCTTCAACCCTAATTTGGGACAATGTCAACTTCTAATTGGTCCCAAATTTGATGATTGGTAAATTCGTCATTAATTTGAGAAATGACGTGACAATTTGTGATTGACCAAAAATTTCTCATTGAACATATGTATTTGAGAGAAAGAATCTGAGGATAAAATTAGAGACCATAACACTTATACTATAAACCAATAAAATCAAATTTATTTCCACAAATTAAATATTTTCTATGGAAATTTTGAACAGATGCAATCCTCAACGCAAGAGCTTTAAATGCAGATGACTCGATACGTCGGAAACGATACCGTGAACACAATGGAGTCATTGTCAGTAAGGCATGTAACTTTTATCTTGTCAAGTCCACCTCTTTCAGCAGAACCCAATGGATAGAACATAATGACATCTGAAGTTTCTAAATTTTAAAGGCAAATGTTATTGTAAACTATAGAAAAGCGATTCAATGAACTCGCATTGAAGATGATCGGAATGAGAAAAGATCTCAAAAGAATTTGGTTTCAACTGCAACTCCTTATAGATCCTGAAACTGTTGTGAAATGGGATGATGACACAGCCAGTTCGGACTTTTGTTGCACTCATATTTTCACCATGTTCTTTTCCACCTCTGATCTCTGTGTAAATTAAAAACGATTGCTTGAAATGAAGATCATGCGAATGGAAGTATTCCATACTTTTCCAATCAAGTACCCAGAATTAGAAGATTGTTAATAATGATTTAAAAGAAAAATCTAAACTTGTAAGAGAACTAATCAGAAAAACTTAAAATGTTCTTTCAAATCTTTGTTTTTCCTCTACTTTCTCCTTCTTTGTACTCATCAAGAGGCATCATCATTTCAATCTTCTTTTTCCTGTACATTAAGCAGTCAATATTTTCCCACATGTTAAACCTTTTCCAGCTTACCAACAGTCTATTTGACAGATAACTGCAGAAGAAATGAGCCAAAATTCCCACAATAATCATTAGGCAATTATCTACAAATATTTCCAGTTTACTTTTACAGTTCCTAGGCTCCAAAATTCATCAGTGACAAATAATCTCAGAAAGCCTTGAGGTTTCAGGTAAGAGCTCTATACACAAATTTACCATTCAAAGGGAAAGAAAAAAAGAAGAGAGATTTTGGAATAACCCACCAAAGAAAAACCAAAGGGAAACACCTTCGTATCTTCAATCTTGCCTTATATGGAGTCTGAATCCATCTTGAGCTGGAAAACATATCTAGTATCTGAAGATGGCTTATCCTTTAGAATGCCACAGAATCAACTTTCCAGTACTGACCTACATTCTTGTCATTTCTATAAACCCATTTCACCTCTTCTCTACCATGCTCATTCCCACTTCCATCCGAACTTGAAATTACAGAAACCTTTCTCCAATTGCACCACATTCTCAGCATAATATACAGCATTACTAGACATATAACTGTGGAGGTAAAAACGATGGCCACAATAATGCCTATCACTGCAGCCTTGGATAATCTGCTTGTCTCTTGCCTTGCAGATATTGAACATGATGACAGAGGAGGGCCACAGAGTTCATCATTACCCTTGAAAGAGATCAACGGAAACTTTGAAAAGAATTGAGGGATTGAGCCTTGCAGTTGATTATCTGATAGATTCAGGATGTGTATGCTTGTCAGTTGTTCAAGTGAACTTGGAATTTCCCCTATGAGATTATTTGAAGAGAGATCCAATCTCTCCAGCTTCATTAGATTTCCAATGGATGATGGGATTTCACCAGATAAGAGATTTTTGTTTAAATCTAGTGCTACTTGTAAGTTACTCAGCTCTCCAAGTTCTTGAGGGATCTCACCTGTCAAGAAGTTTTCAGATAGTCTCAGCTCATAGAGTTTGCTGCATTTTTTAATTGTTGAGGGAATGGGGCCTGAAAGGTTGTTTCTTTGCAGGTTAAGGACATAGAGGAAGGTGAAATTTCCGATCTCTGGCGGGATTATTCCTGATAAATTGTTGCCATGGAGAGAGAGCTTAAGTAATTTGGAACAGCTTCCAATTTCTGCAGGTATTTTCCCATACAAGTTATTGGATGAGAAATCGAGCTCACCAAGTGCTTGTAACTTTCCTATCAGCGGAGTGATGGTTCCTGTCAGTCTGTTGTCATTAAGCAAAAAGTGTTCAAGCTTCGTACAGTTGAAGAGTTGAGGTGACATTTCCCCTGTGAGATTGTTGTATGATAAATCAAGAAAGTTTAGGTCTTTCAATTGTCTGAATTCGAAAGGAATATAACCAGTGAGTCTGTTGTGTGCGAGGCGAAGACGCCTCAAGTTTCTGGAATTGGTCAATCTGGAAGGAATAGGACCTGAAAAACTGTTGTTTGTCAAATCCAATGCGGTTAAAGAATCCAAGCCACTGAGAGGAAAGATGGTTCCATTAAACCTATTATTGGAGAAGTTTATTATCTTTAGGCTTTTGAGAATGGAGAAAGATACAGGAAGAGGGCCTTCAAGAGAGTTGTTATATAGAGTAATGGTCCTCAATACTGAGAGGAGGCCTAAAGTGGAAGGCAATGATCCTGAGAGATTGTTGTCAGCCAAAGCCAACAACTGAAGGCTTTTACAGTAGCCCAAACTTGCTGGGATGGGACCCCACAAGAAGTTTTGCCTTAGATGAAGCACAGCCAGGTTCTTCAAGTTCCCAATATTCTCAGGAATGGGCCCTATAAAATGATTACCAAAGAAATCGATCTCCATCAAGCTCGTGCAGTTTGTAAGCTCGTTCGGTATGCTTCCGGTCATCTGGTTATCATAGAGGTAAATGAAACTCAACTTCTGTAGCTTCCCTATCTCCTTTGGTATAGTTCCTGTGAGTTTGTTGTCAAACAGAAACAGGTCCTCCAAGTTGCTCATGTTTCCAATTTGAGGAGGAATAAATCCAGTGAAGCGGTTGTTGTTGAGTAAAAGATCTGTTAGGTACTTGAAATCATCTAAAGCGAACGGGAGATCTCCTTCAAGTCTGTTACCAGAAAGATCCAACTGTTGTAGTGAGGAACAATTGAGCAACTCCAGTGGGAACTTGCCAGAGAGCTTGTTTCTGGCAAGAAATATTTGTTGAAGATTCGAAGATTTGAAGGAGAAGTTGTTTGGAATGTTACCTGTTAAAGCATTATCTGATAAGACCAGAGTTATAAGATTCTGCAGCTGTGTATTCATTAGGCTTATGGTTCCAGAAAGGTTGTTTCTTGACAAATCTAAATCCTCAAGGAGAACCAACTGGTTTATCTCAGAAGGGATTTCTCCATTGAATCTATTTCCAAGCAAGTTCAAGTACACCAAATTGGAAAGACCACCTAAAGCAACAGGAATTGATCCAGATAGGCTGTTGTTGGCCAAATTCAAAACTCTCAGTGACCTTATTAAGCCTAATGAATCAGGAATGTTGCCATCAAGCATATTATTCGATACCAACAAGTATTCAAGCTCTTCGTTTCCATGAATGCTGTCGGGAATAGAACCACTGAGTCTGTTCTGCTGCAAATTAAGAGATATCAGATGCTTCAAGTTACCAATCTCAATTGGAATACTTCCATTGAATTCACAATAGCCAAGACCCAGAATAGTCAAATTAGTCAAGTTACCAATAAATGGTGTGATTTCACCTGATAACATGTTGTTACCTATTCTGAGAGCTTGCAAGTTCTTCAAAAGGCCTACCTCAGCAGGAAGCTTTCCAGACAAATTATTTGAATGCAAGATCAATATCTTTAGATTGTAAAGCTGGCCAAACTCAGAAGGTATGGAACCAGAGAGGGAGTTTGAAGACAAATCTAACACTTCAAGTGAAGTGATATGCCATAACTCACTCCACATGGAACCTGATAATCTTGACTGAGAAAGGTTTAAACTAACAATTTGAGACTGATCATCCAAACATGAAATGCCATGCCAGTTGCATACATGAGCACTTGGAGACCAGTTTTCAAGGATTCCAACAGGATCAACCAGTTCTGATTTAATTTTCAGAAGCCACTCAGAATCTGTTGGAGCATGTCCCCAAACAACGGCGAGGAGAACGCTGAGAATGGAGAAAAAGAGACGGAACCGCAGCACATAAATCCCAGCCATGTTTCAGCTGGAAGAATGATATAAAAGACATGAAGCAACCAGCATTCCAGCTCTGGTAAGTGGTTCTATTTGTAGTTATTGAAGGCAAGAAAAATGAAAGGGATGCTGAGAAGTTGAAAAGTATAATTATATAATCTGTGGCGTTTAGTTAGCCTTTATGAGATCATTAGGAGTTACAGCAATGTCTTAAGAAACAATGTTTTATTTAATATCAGTGTAAAAAACTAACATTAGGTTTCAAATAGGCTATGTATAGCATAACTAATTAACTCTAAAGAAATAATTAACATATTCAAATAAAGCTCATTATCAACTTGATTGGAATATAAACTGAGAAACTATCTGATTAACAAATTAATAGAATCTAACCAACTCAAGATTGACAATTAGACCATAAATTAATAAATTAGCAAAGTTGGGCTGCTTCATCAGCTAAAGAAAGTTGAAAATCAGAAGCTTCAAAAAGTAAATGCACTTTTAACTGCCACTTTCTCTTTGTAGCTAGTTGCCTTTTTCATCACCTTTCCTAGTTCTTCTAAAACTTGTCAGTTTTTACTCTTGTTCTTGTTTTCTTTGAAAGAAGTCCTAAAAAAACATAGTCCTTATTGGATGGGAAACTCTATGGAGATAAGATATAATGATGGGCATAGCTGAAAGTAATGCAAAAAGTAAGACGACAGTCCCACTTGTGCTTATACAGGCGTGGGATTTCCTTTAGGACCTTTTGGGAGTGTTTTTTCTCCGACTCTCTTTTCTTCTGTTATCTTTTTAAAAGGAAATGGTCACAATAATAGGATTTTAACTCACATATCACTTTTTAACAACTAACAAGTAGACAAATCCTTGTAAAGAATAGAGGACATCCAATTAGGATAATCAATCTCCCAACTGACGTCCAATCCTACCTCCAGAAAAGAAGAAATCTGGAGAACAAAATACTAATAGCCACTCGCACTAGAGAGTGAGCAACAAAATTAATTACGATAACTGACATATCACTCTAATATCTCATTATATTATTCATTTTACTAAAGAAAAAAAAAGGTGTACTTTTCTATTTTTTTTTTTTTTTTTTAGTGCAATCCTGTTTCTGAAGTCCAAATTTCAATGTCAACCAAAACTACCTAATACCCAATTAAAATACAGGTAGAAAAAACAGAACTAAAACTACTACTATTGTTTTTAGAGTAAAGGCCAGCTTCAATAGTTCTACCTGTTCAAACCCACAACACAAAGCCAAAGAAACCATGTGAGGTTTGGTGGGAGTGACTAATATAAAACCAGCCTGTTTGATATCTGACTATATTCAAAAGAGAGAGGAAAAGAGAGAGTTGTCAAGTATATAAAAGTTATTCCTTTTCAATAAATGAGGCCAATTGGAAGTGGACAAGATATTTCCCTTCATATATTGGGGATTATCCTCTTTGATGGACAATTCAGAAAATGTGTTTGTTGAGCCATCACTATACAACTTTGATTACAACTATGTTAAATTAGGTATAATGTAACAACTTTTATTGTAAATATATTAAATTAGGTGTAATGTAGACGCCCATTATTAATGTTCATTGGTATGTGTCATTTATCTATTACCCCATGTATTGTCCGTGTGTCTCAAGATTACACACTATTAATATCCATGTAATCCACCTTCTACTTGCCAAATTGGTTATAAATAGTGGCATTTGGTGGGTTTTGAAAGACACATATATTAGTGATCAATCAAAAAGGATTAGAGAAAGTGAAGAAATTCATTTTATTTATTTTGTATATTCATATATTATATTTTATTTTATTTTAATATTTATTTATTTTACTATATATTATTATTATATTATATTTTCTCCATATCCATATTCTCGTTGTGCGTTGTTGTGCTCCTTAAATTCACAACACCTTATCAACACGAGTTCCTATCATTTTTTCCGCTAAAGATAGGTCCTAAAAGTATGTCGGTTTTTCTTCTTCGTTATAATTAATAAATTAAATATTGTTTTACATATTTGATATATATTAAATTTCTAATATAAATATAATATTTTTTTAATATTGTTACTATGAAAAATATTACAAAATTAATTTTGTAACATTTGATACTAATTGTAATAATTATTTGTCATTAGTATTTGATGTCAAAATACACCTGGATGTCATAAAAATGTGATCATCAAAAAAAAAAAATTCTTCCTAAAACTCGTCATAAATGGATGCACTGAGACTCCAAATTTTCAAATCAATATATTAGAGAAGACATTTTTCTACATTTTGTATATTTTCCTACAGTAGTAATATCGAGAGAAGTATTTTAAAAGTATTCTACCATTTGATAATGAGATATTTGACCTATTCAATATAACAGATTTAGATGTGGCACTTTTTTTTCAAATCTCATAAAGAGAATTTTGGCACAATTGATGGTATAACAAGCGTTTCTTTTGATTTTGAGAATATTTAGTATTAATATTTTCCCTTTCTTTCTATTTTTATGTTTTTTCTTGGTTAATGTTAACTTCTGTATATTCCAAGTGTTGTTTTTTCTATTGTAGTTATTTTCTTTTAATGAAGAAACATTGATCATTTCCATATATTGAGTGATTAAAAAAATAAGCAAAGAATATCTATGTCGGGCAGATAGTGCAACTACACCTACAATATTTATGAGTAAAAAATATTTTTCCAAACCGACAATGCTGGAAGCAAGAATCAATACAATAGTAGGTTATACAAACCTAATTGAAGATTTGGAAAAACAAATATTATTTTGCCTAGAGGAACAAAATTTACAAATGACAATGCATTGTTCTCTAGTCAATCAAAGAGAAATTTACTTAGTTTCAAAGGTATATGTTATAATGGTTATCATACTGAGGCTGATAGAAATAATAATATGGAGTATCTTTGTATCATATCTACTGTCTCATATGAAAAATGTATACTAGAAGAGTTGTTTGTTTTATCTTTTAGATTATATTATACTCATATACAAGTATTGAAACATATGCAACAATGAACCTAAAGTTCATGAATTCAGACTTATTTACAATTTAGCATGATAGATTAGGTCATCCAAGGTCTATAATAATGAGAAGAATTATTGAGAATTCAAATGGACACCCATTGAAGAGCCAGAAGGTTCTTCAATCTAATGGATTATCGTGTGATGCTTGCTTTCAAGGAAAATTAATAATTAGACCATTACCAGCCAAAGTGGGAATTGAATCCCCTGCACTTTTAGAACGAATTCATGGTGATATATGTTGACTTATTAACCCACCAAGTGGATCATTTAGATATTTTATGGTATTAATAAACGCATCCAGCAGATGGTCACACGTATGCCTATCATCAAATCGAAATCTTGAATTTGCAAGATTACTTGCTCAAATAATTAAGTTAAGAGCACACTTTTCTGATTATACAGTTAAGACCATTTTTCTTGATAATACTGGTGAATTTACATCCCAAGCTTTTGATAATTATTGTATGTCAATTAGAATAAGTGTTGAAACATCTTCTAGTTCATGTTCATACACAAAATGGTTTAGCAGAATCATTCATAAAACATTTGCAGTTAATTGCTATACCATTGTTTATGAGAGCTAAGCTTCCTACATCTATATGGGGACATGTTATTTTGCATGCAACATCACTTGTATGCATTAGGCCAATACTTTATCAGAAGTACTCACAATTACAATTTGCTTATGGCCATAAGTCACATATTTCCCATATGCGAATTTTTGGATGTGCAGTATATATTTCAATTGCTCCACCACAACGTACTAAGATGGGTCCTCAAAGAAGGTTAGGAATACATATTGGATATGATTCCCCATCAATTATCAAATATCTTGAACCCTTGACGAGTGATGTGTTTACTACGTGATTTGTTGATTGCCATTTTAATGAGACAAATTTTTCTATTAGGGGGAGAAATTAAGTTGGAAAAAGAAATTACATGGAATGCATTGTTATTATCTCATTTAAATCCCTGTATAGATCAATGTGAACTTGAAGTTCAGAAGATAATTCATTTGTAAAATATAGTAAATCAGTTACCATATGCATTTATAAATGCAAAGAAAGTAATTAAATCACATATACCAACTGCAAATGTTCTATAAAAAATTGACATCCCAACACAGCAAGTTATCAATAATGAATCTGGAACACGCCAGAAGCGCGGTTGACCAGTGGATTCCAAAGATAAAAATCTTCGAAAAAGAAAAACAATTAACAGTAAAAAAAAAACTTGGTTGAGAATGTAAATATCCATGAAAAAACTCTAAACATGACTGATAGTCGAATCAGTGAAAAAGGAGAAATACCTAAAGATAATAATAAGATTTCAATAAACTATGTCTTGACAGAAAAAGATGGAACTGAACTCATATAGTCATTGACAACATTTTTGTGTATAGTGTTGCTCTTGATATTATATCTGAAAATGAAGATTCTAAACCAAAATATGTTGAAGAATGTCGACATAGAAAAGATTGGCTTCAAGGAAAGAAGCAATCGAGGCAGAATTAAGTCCACTTTTAAAATGTTAGGTTTTTTTATCAGTAGTCCGAACACCAGAAAGGGTGAAACATGTGGGTTACAAATGAGTATTCATGAGGAAAAGAAATGAAAATAATGAGATCATAAGATATAAAGCAAGACTAGTTGTATTAGATTTTTCACAAAGACTTAGTATTGATTATGAGGAGATGTATTCTCCAGTGGTGGATATAATTACACTAAGATATTTAATTGGCCTGACTGTGTATGAAAGTCTATACATGCATCTTATGGATGTAGTCACGACATACTTATATCAACCTCTTGATAATGATATTTATACGAGAATTTCATAAGGATTTAAGGTACCTGTAACATATAAATCAAATTCTAGGGAATTGTATTCAATAAAGTTACAGAGATCGCTATATGGATTAAAAAAATCAAGACGAATGTGGAACAGTCACCTAAGTGGATATTTGTTGAAAGAAGGATATCAAAATAATCCAATATATTCCTGTGTTTTTATAAAGAAATCATAGTCAGGATTTTCTATTATAATGGTATATGTTAATGATTTAAATATAATTGGAACTTCTGAAGAGTTTTCTGTTGGGGTTTGTACTCTAAAGTCTCGTGCCCTATAGTTTGTAAAAAAAAATTGTACGAACGCTTGTGATGTATAATATATATGATATTTACTTCACTTCTTGACTTTGCACATTTAGATGTTTTTTATTTTACCACAAACCAATAAACTATTTTACCACAAACCAATAAACTTAATATCTCTGGTTATCTTTATGTAACTTAAGCATACATGTAGTGACATATAAGTGGATCATGTCTTAAGTGACAACCAAAATGGTCTGTAGTATATGGATATAGGAGGGAAACCTTATCCTAGTAACATTACAGACGCGGCCTGCTTTGTGGAATAGTTACAAATGTTGTGACTTGTCACTGATGGTCTGATCCTGATCATTCGTGTAGGGGACATGCGAGCGAGGGTGTCCTATACAAAGAGTTTGTATAAAACCTAACCTCGAAATGTTAACGTCTCATCATATAACTCCGTTCATGACAGAGACTTCACTTCACTAGGATGACCATAGGTAATATGACCTCAATCCTAAGTGAGTTGGGAACTCCTGCTATTGAGAGCGGTTCTTTGATTTGCATGGGTGCGAGTGGCCAGAGCGCCGACTCAAACCTACCACTTTGGGGATTCGTCTGATTTGGGAGTTAGGAACTCAGCTTCACAAGATGGAGTTCACTCCTTCCCCAAAGCAGGGGTAAGTAGATAGATTGCTCTCTTTAGGGTTGATCCTGGGGTTTGAACGATGTGACGCTATACACCTTTTCATGGCCCCAGAGGTGTTCACACATAGTTGGACTATGTTGTATTGTTCATTAGATGGATCAGTGGTACTTAAGGAGTAAGATGTACTACAGGGGCAAGACAGTAAATTGGCCAACTGTACTTACGAGTATCTATGAAAGGTCATCGTACTGATGATTGGTTATATCTAATGGACATAGAAATATATCTATAGTAAAAAGAGTTCAACTGTCGATCTTTAGTGGAATGCTTGGCAGTTAACGGATGGTGGATATCATGGCTAAAAAGTTTAGTTAGTCATTCACGTACTGTTGGAACTTTGAGCCATAGGTTCATAAGGTCTCCTTGGTTGCTTGGATACAAGTTGAGAATTAGTTTTTGGGTTAGTAAGTTCGATTATATATGATATAATTGAACTAGTTAATTATATATGATTAACTTTATGTATGAGATACATTGATTTGGAGAAAATTGGATATAAATATGATTTATATCTAGTGGAGGAAAAATACTATGATTAATATATGATATTAATCCATAGGTTATGAATATGATGTGATTATATTCATTGTCTATTAATTGGATAGTTAAGGGATATTAGGTCGGCGTCTCTTCCTTTTTCATAACGGATGAGTAAGTTGAAGAATCTCTTTGAGACGCTTAAATAGCTCTCAGTGTGTTAAGCATTGGTATGCGTGGACATAGTGTTGAAGTGTGTCATCGCTTAGTAAAACCTGTGCCTATACGATAGTACTTGAACGATTGCTTACCTATACGATAGTGCTGAGCGATCACTTAACGCTTACACTCGCATGCGCTATTTACTAAACAATCGTTTACTTTTTCCTAAGCGATCGTTTAATGCCCGATATTTACTAAACGACCGTATAGACGATCGTTTAACTTTTCTTACACGATCATTTAGACGATCGCTTACCTTTTCCTACACGATCGTATACTTCACCTAAACGACCAACCATTTTGTCTATACGATAGACGAGCTTTTCTCCCACTTGCTTGATCGTTGTATCGATTTCCCTTCCTCTTCCCCTCTACCAAATCCGAACAAAGCCCACCCTTTGGATTCTCACTCCGAGAATACTGAGGGCTCTGAGTAGTGGTGTCGTCCCCGTTTCCTTCTGTTTGTGTGGAGACTATTCGAAGTAGACGATTGGGATTTGATGAGCGATAGCTTACCGTTTTAGCAAAAGCGAGATTTACTGTGAATAATAAGTCTTCAACTGGTATGATCTCTCGATCTCTTATTTATTGTTCCTTTGAGCATGCCAATAATTTAGCGTTATGAATGCATATTAGTATGTTTGAATGTATATGTGAAAATTCTATCACAATGAATTGGAATGACCCGCTTCCGATTGTAGGTACTCTAAAGTTCCTTCACTTTCAAAGACAATAGAACATCTTAAGAAAGAATTTGAGATGAACAATCTCAAAAAAACAAAATGTTTCCTTGGTTTGCAAATTGAGTATTTAGTAGATGAGATATTTATTCATCAGTCAACTTATATAGGAAAAATTTTAAAAAGATTTTATATCAACAAATCACATCCATTGAACATTCCAATGGAAGTTCGTTCACTAAATGTGAAAAAAGATATATTTTGACATTTAGATGATAATGAAGAACTTCTTGGTCCTGAAATACCATATCTTAGTATAATTGGTGCACTTATGTATCTTGCTAATAATACAAGACCAAATATTGCATTTTCAGTAAATTTATTAGCTAGATATAGTTTTTCTCCAACAAAAAGGCATTGAAATGGAGTTAAGCATATACTCCGTTATCTCTGAGGAACGATAGATATGAGCTTGTTTTATTCAAATAAATTAAATTTTGATTTAGTTGGTTATGCAGATTCTAGATATTTTTCTAATCCACACAAAGCTAGATCTCAAACAGGTTATCTATTCACATGTGGAAGAACTGTGGTATCATGACAATCAGTGAAACAGACCATAACGACCACTTCTTTAAATCATGTAGAAATCCTTGCAATCCACGAGGCTAGTCGAGAATGTGTGTGGCTGAGATCAATGGCTCAGCATGTTCGTAGAACATGTGGTTTGTCTTCTAATAAAAATCTTCCAATGATATTATACGAAGGCAACACAACTTGAATATCATAAATCAAAGGAGAATATATTAAAGGAGATAGAACAAAACATATTTCACCAAAACTTTTCTATACTTGTGATCTTGAAGAAAATGGCGATATCATTGTACAACAAATTTGTTCGAAAAATAACCTGACAGACTTATTTACAAAGACATACCTACTGTAACCTTTGAAAAACTGGTGCATAATATTGGAATGCGGCGATTTAGATATCTCAAGTGATATTTCCATGAGGGGGAGTAAATATACTTTTTAAAAGTATCAGATATATGAAATATGTACTCTTTTTCTTTCACTAGGATTTTTTTCCTTGTTGGTTTTTTCCTATTAAGGTTTTAACGAGACATATTTCATATATAATGTCCATCTTTATGAATACGTTAAAATAGATGTAATGTAGATGCCAATTACTAGTGTCCATTGGTCATGTGTTACTTATCCATTACCTTATGTGTTGCCCATGTATATCAAGATCACACTATTAGTATCTATGTAATCCACCTCCTACTTGTCAAATTGCCTACAAATAGTGGCGTTTTGTGGGTTTTGAAAGCCACACATATTGGTAATCAATCTAAAAAGATTAGAGAACGCATATTCTTCTTTTCTTTTTCTTACATTGCTTAGTTTCCAAAGTTTGAGAACGCATGTAGGAATGCTCATGAGTTGGGTTGGATTGGATTTAGTTGAAGCACTTTTAGACCAAACCTAATTGTTTAAGCTGTCTTAACCCAAATAAATATGAACCCAACCCAGACAACTACTAAATATTTAGGTTGGGTTGGTTTTGGTTACTTGAGTCATTTATTTAATTTATTTTTCTAAAAAGAAGTAAAATGTTAATATGTAAAAAAAAATATTTAATTATTTTCATGTATTGAATTAAGATTAACAACTCAATTTCAATTTATATTATGAAATCTTTTTTTCAAACTTCTAAAGAAATTATTTAGGAGTTGTTGGAGAACAAATGATCCAAAATAATCATGAAATTATATAAAGTTAAAATAAATAAATACACTTTTTAAAATTAATAATAATTTTAAGGTGATTCAGGTTATGTTAGGTGAACCTATGAATCAACCCAACTTATTACATTTTCATTTATTTGAACCAAGAAAAAAAAAATATCGATGTTGATATTAATATGGAGATATATCAATGGATATTTTTGGAAGTCACAAAACTTATAAAATTTATTTAGATTAATAATTAAGTTGTCTATACTCTTAAACTAAAGGTTTGTTTGGTTTAACTTTTCAAGTGTTTCATTTTGAAAATAAGTCATTTTACAAAATAATAATAATAAAGTATTTGGCAACCCATCAAAAATAGCTTTTGATACACTTTCAAAGTGTATTTTAAACTCTTTTTATCAAAAGAGTTTAAATAAAAATACTTTTTAAAAAAAACATTTTTTTCTTTAGTCAATCCAAAGTTGCCCTAAATTATATTGTTTATGGTATTTCTATTCTTATTGAACTAAATAGATGACATTTTATTATGATATATGAGCATTTATTAAAGAAGTTTGAGATATCCATAGATATTTAATATTGATGTGGGACCCTTCAATTTACAAATATATCGATATATGTCAATAGATATTTTTATCTTTGATTTGATCTCAACTCAATCCAAATGAGTTATTAACTAACCTAAATCATACAAATTGGATTAAGTTGATCGAGTTCTTCTAGTCATCAGATTTTTTGAAAAGGCGGCAAGAAACATTGGTCAAAATGAGTTATATATTTGCAAGTCACATCAGAAATCCTAGACAAGGAAACACAAGTTTTTGCTCATCACTTGACCATTTGTTGCCCATATGCTTATTACCTACCTTTTGCTTTTCATAAGAATCAAACTCATCCTCAAGTGCTGCGCATGAACACATTAGTCAGATACAACTTCCAACTTTCAAGATCTTCATCCTCTAAGATTTGTTCATTGCTTTACTATTGTGCCAAGTAATACTCATTTGTGTTGAGATTGAACATTGAACATTTCAATTTGTACAAGTAAATGATAATGCGTATACTTTTTCTCATGAGATAACTTGATGATTAGTCTCAACCTTATTGACATTTCCTGGTAATTAGTCTCAACCTTATTGGCATTTCCTCGTATTCAAAAGTCATATAATGACATTAACATTTACATTGAGGAAGGGACAAACAATGGCCACACAATTTCTTTCGATCAATATTGATATTCTTCCTCTAATAATCATTCGCTTTATGAAGTTTCTTAAATAGAGGGAGCGTCATCAAGCAATACTATTCTAAAGTCAAAATTTGAAAGAAAGGTGAGTCAAACTTCCTCTTAAAACTTTCTATCTCATCAAATTGAATCTTAGATATACATTGATTAATGGTAAAGATTAATATGCTATGAGTGGATTTTTTTAAAGATGTTTGTGGCTAAATTAGGAATTCTATAGCAAAGTGAATTTTCCCTTTTTTACCCTTTCTTTTTAGGCTATGTGAGCATTTGTTTTAAATTTTAGTTAGGTTTAGGCCTCTTGTGCTAGGTTTAGATTCTTTTTTACTACTTGACTTTGTGACAAGTGGGGGGGGGGGGGGGGGGGGGGTGTTTATACTAAATAGTGGCTAGAAATCATGTCTTATTAACCAAATCGTGGATAATTTTTTAGTTTGGTTCAAAAAGTTGTATTGCCTTTTCAATATATCAATATGTAAGGTTTAAACCAGTACTTGATTACATAGGTCAGAGTGGAAAGTGAATTTCTTTACCTAAAACATTTTTTAATCCAACAATATATTGAATAAAGATATTCAAATCTCTCAACCAAGCAGAACTTGGCTCTTAAAAATGTCATTACACAAATAAGGAGCTATAATTGCCAAGAGTACAGCCAAAAAAGATGCATTTTAGCTACATTTACTTAAAATTTTTGCAGTTGACCAGAGCCATAAGTTCCAAAAATTAAACTAATCAAAATCTACATAGTAGATTAGAAATTTAGAAGTTGTCAAGTCAAAAAGTATAAGCCAACCACTAAATTGGCCATTTGTGTTTTAGAATCAATCGCCTTAGACCTTATTCTATTGGGATGTCCTTTTGATTTGTTAGTCAACTCCTGCCTCATGGAGTTTCAGTTCATCAAAATGAATATGAAACAATAAAATATATCGAAAAGACTGATTCGTAATGGTAACATTCAAGTTGACAATGCTTACACATACATCACTATAACAGGAAAAATGCAAATTAATGTGGGGCCTCTTCCAATTAAAAGGACAAGAAGGGAAGGGAAAAAAAAAATTACATCCTCATCATAACAATCACAAAAATCAGACAACTCAAGTTGTTCTGATCCTTCATTAGCTCATTAAACACCAAGAATCCCACATTAAAAGTGGTCGGCCAGCCCTGCTTTAATAACGAATCATGCTTCATAGATTATGTGAGAAAGAAACCAGATCTAGCCTTTGCTCTTGGAAAAGATTTGCCTCAAAATACAAACCGTAGTCTAAATCAGATTAGCTCTCTTTAAAAACCTGATTGTTCTGCAGTAGTATGGCCAAATTGATTCCACAAAGTCAAGATACTTCTCAACAATCCACTCTCTCAACTCTATGAACTTTCTTTGTGATACTTCTTTGTAGTCTAGATTCTTAATGTTGATTATAGGTTGCATGAAACGAGCTATGAACTCTTCTTTAAGTTTCCCTTGTATGATATAGCGCTGCGCTGTCTGGTAGTATGCAGGGGAGTTTCTTATTAGTTTAGCCGTCTGCTTAAAGCTGAAGATATAGAGTGCACACAACCAGTGAAACATCTTGATGTAGAAAGCAGTCATTAAGGGGCCCAAAACCCAAAGAGGAGACAATTCTCTTGAAACTTCAGCCCCATAAAACACATTGACCACCAGGTACAGAGGAACACTGAAAAAAGAAAGCATCTAGATTAAAAACTATAAAACGACTGGTACCTGGCCTATGCATTATGCAATGTGTAAAATATGGATGATACAGAAGTATTATATATACCAAGGTCATCACAGTTATAAAAGAACTCATACGTGTCACTACTGCAGGTGGGAGAGATGATGGTATTGTTGAGCACATAAATTCTTTTCATAAACGTCCTTATGAATATTAAGAAAAAGCATACTAATGTAATTCATTTGAAAATGTAGATGCAATGTAGATTTAGGGCCCATTTGGATTGACTTAAGAAAAAATATTAAAAAAAAACTCATTTTTATTTAAACACTTTTGATAAAAACTGATTAACATACACTCAAAAAGCTATTTTAAGTGGTTGCCAAACCACTCCAACTTTTTCCAAAATAACTCATTTTTCAAATTAAACACTTGAAAATGAATTCCAAACACACCCTTAATACTAATGTTTCCATCACATTTACATTTTCATACTACTGATACTAGCATGCTTGTCCTTAATATTCATGGTTTTACGAAAGTTGCAGATAACTACATAAATCTAGCATCAAATACTTCAAAGTAACCGAGGACTAACAACTTAGGAAGCAGGGAAGGGGTGAGGAAGATTTACAAAGTTCAATGAAATTTAAGGAGTTTGACCAAAATGAGAACATGATCTTTTAATAGTCGAGAACAACAAAGATAATGGTGTTGTCTCCTCTTTCATATTCTTTTAGTACTTAACCTTAAATTTTAGGTGCTTGTTGTAAACTCCTGTTGGGAGATTTAACATTTTTTCTCATAACTTACTCCCCCATCAATTATAGGTTGTCTTTACTGTTTACTTTGTCCAAAACAATGGCAAAATAAATCAGAACTTTCCCTTCTCTCCTATCAACTGGGTGGGCCTAAAAATAGTGAGTAGTCTTAAAATGTAAGATAATAATTCAAATCCTCTGTCCAACATGGGACATCTGGGTCATTCTCTTGTAGTTCATTTTTCTCTCTATTGTGTGATTCCCATCAACGTAAGCCTCTTTGTTTTGTTATTCGTGAAAGGTTAGAGTCTCTGAGAAAGGCAAATTCTTTGTCCGATAGGTCTTACATGGGAGGCTTAACATTATTGATTTGTCATTCAAATGTCTTCTTATAAGCTGCTAAGGCCTTAGTCATGTGTCCTATGCAAGTGTCTTGAGGATTTGGATCGTGTTATGTGAGGGTGCCATTTCACAGATTCAATCAGAGACTTTTTTCTCTAAGACTTTAATGTGCTTGTGGCTTGTAATAGATCACGGGAAGTGTAGTTTTGTCTGCCGTTTTGGGACAAGGCTACACGGTGTCCTTGTGCATGCAACCTTTCAAGTTATCATGTAAAACAATTGTCGGATTATTTGGCGAGAGAAATAGAAGAATTCTTAGAGAAGTAGAAAGCCCCAAGAGGGAGGTGTTGTCCACAACTAGGTTCAGAGAGTTCTTTGTTTATTAGTTTTACCAAAGAGATCTGTAATTACCCTTAATCTTTTTTAACATCAATAGTTAGAGCATTTTTTCTGACTTTCGTTTCTTGTTCAGGCTCCTTTAGTGGTGGTCTGCTTATGTTTGCATTTGACCTTCAGAATTATTTCCCTTGTCTTAATAAAAGCTTCGTTAAAAAAACGGGGGGGACATCTACAATCTACAGTTAAATTAGATAATAGTGTTGCTACAGAATAATCCTTGGTTAACAATGAGATAAAATCAAAACAATGTTCCAGGAGTATGCGTAAAACAAGTAAATAGCTACTTACAATATTAGCAAAGGTATCTTCACTGCTGCATTAAGTCCCAGAAAGTGGAACCAAACCCCTCTAAGAATCTCGCTGCTTTCCTTTTTATTGGACTCTTGCTGAGTATCTGACATCTCTGCCGAAGGCAGATCCTCCAGAATCCCATCCACATCTTGACTAACAGGTTGTCTGCGCAACAATTCCAACCATTTCTTGAACAATTTTTGAATAGCAGGGGATGGAGCAATATCCTCGTTTGCTCCAGAGGCATAGCAAAGTGGAACATTGTTTGCCTTTGGAGTTTCCGTACAATAATCGCCATCTTTAAGCTTTACAGAAAAGCTGGGAATCTTGGATCCATTTGCTACCCCACCTGTCTCATCATCTATACGAGCACTGCTTTTGAAGGCTGAAACTTTCAAGAGATTAGGTCTTGAGCCACATAATCGAGGAGTCCCTACACTGAAAATAAGTTCCATGAGTTTGTGGGATGAGGATACACACACCAGTTTACATATGACATGAGGATACCCATGCACATCAGAGAAACTTCAAGGGCAAGCACAATGCCATTGTTTATAATGATACAAGGATCCTCATGTACACCAGAGAAACTTCAAGCAAAGACAAGCTATATGACTGGATTAATTGAATTTAACACTTAAGAAGTTAGCAACCATCTCAATATTACACAAGCAGAAAATTGGCAACAAGCAACCTGATACAGTTACTAACCAACATAAATGACAGAGAAAGTTGACACCATGGAATGTCTACTTCAGTCGCAAATTTTTTTATAACCTAGTATCAAGGGCCCACCCTCACTAATCTTGGGGCACTTGTACGTTGTACCTGCCCCAAGGCCCAGACCCAAGAGACATCAAGGGTTATCTTTTTAAGCTCACATGAATGTTCCAAAACACGACCCCTGAATATGAATAACTCAGACTGTGAGGCTTTGCCAAAGGGGTAGGGGCTGCCCTTGGGGGTCCGCTTTAGTCACAAAAGTGGTGACTGACAAAGTGAGTAGCATGACCTTTAGACTATCTCTAGTGGTCTTTTAATTACAACAAACATTGCTTGAAGTTCAAATTCAGTTAATATTAAAATTTTCTAATTTGAGAATAGTTTACAAGTTAGAAAATGGAAAAAAAAAAAAAAAATAGGAGTTTTTCAAAGCCCTTACCTTAAACAAATATTGCTCCTCAATGGTGTACGGTGTTCAGCTCTCCCAACTGTGCGAATGGATGTTACACAATGTTTCAAATTCAAAGAGCCGTTCCAGGATGACAATCTTGATGAAAATTCTGCGTAAGAACCCTACAACATGTCCAAGGTTGTACTCAATGAGGATTACACACGACTAAGGAAAAGTAAAATGTGGATATAAAGTCAGATGCATATGGAAGACAACATCAAGATGAGGGTAAATGGTAGGTTTTTTACCTAATTGATAAACTTTGAAAAAAAATTCATGCGTCTCTAAAAACCTCACTCAGACTTTTTTTCTAATCTCAACAAAAGGGTTGGTTTTTCACCGAACTACCAGTTTCTTTAGATATATTGACATATAGTTCCTTTTATTGATTTATTTTTTTAGTTCTTTTACTTAAAAATGAAAATACATACTAAAGAAGAAAATGAGAGCTACTCCTTTTCTAAAAATACGACCTGAAAAGACCTAGAAGTTCATGGGATGAAAAAGGAAAGCTTGTTAACTTGAAATACTAAGGAGTTTACTTTATGATTTCTCAAATACCTGAGGATGATGGGTAATTAAGGCCATCTTCTAGACCTTAACGACCAAATCATTTAATCAATGCACCTGATTCAAACAAGGAGAAAACATGCTTGTCGTTATTTTATTACAGAAGTATTGAAATATGGCAGTCGACAGAATAACTAAAACATAGCACGACAACATGGACAAACTATCTCTCTGCCTAGTTATAAACTCAAAATTCAAAACAGACATATCCCAGTAATGATATGAAGAAGACAATCAGCTCATATTGAAAAATGAATCACAATCTCCAAAACTACACATTTGGGGGAGGTGAAAGCAATTAACTTAAATAGTTCACAAAGGCAACTACGTATCCCGCATCTAACAAAAGTTCATCAATTATTATTACACAAAACCTTCTTACACTGTCAGATAACAAATCAGAACCACACAAAGGCGAACTGTCGAGTCGGGTGATCAGACACAACATTCAAAGGCAGAAGCTAGGGCTTCCAGCATCCGAATGACTTGTCCTCTATTGTTTCTCCAGAGTCCACACCCCTCGCAGGTCAACTAAATAACTACCTAATTCCTAGCATGCACCAGGGAAAAATTCGCACATTATGCTAAAAGAAAATATAAAACCAGACAGCATAAGACTTGAATATGCTAAAGTTTTAGCTTCCTCATATCAACAACAATTAACTGAACAACCAACAACCAATCCCCAACCCAAGAACAAAACCGAAACGAAAGTGGCAAAGAATTAGCTAATAAGTAATTCGAATAACGAAAGGGCAACATGTAAAACAACAGGTAATTCAAATCCGAAACTAACCTTTGAATTGGAATTCATGCCCCCTTCTAGTCCGGCAGCAGATAGAAAGAGAGGATCAAAACGAGAAGCAAAGTTGTGGAAATTGAAAACGCATAGGAAGAGAAGAAGAGGTAGAGGGTTGGGAGAGAATGAAGCTGGAATGAGGGAATTCCTGAACTGTAGACGATAAGGAAGCCACAGAAAAAGAAAGCAGAGGGTAAGGTAGCGTTAATGGCTATTCCGAATGGGAAATTAGCGACCCGTTTAAGAAATTGGGTTGACCGAACTGAGTCCAAATAACTCTAAACCCGGGTTATTCCACCGAGTGAAGGCAAGGGGATTGCCCGTTGGGCCACGATCTATGAAGTTGGGCTTTTCCTTTGCTTTTCCTTTTTTCTTTTTTAATAATAATTTAAAGCTTCGGATAGATAAACTATGCTCATGAATGACCACTAAGTCAATAACTGATCTATTCATCTGTTAAAATAAGCCTAATTTAATCGTCGGAGTTCCAAATCACCGTACTTCTTACTGTACTAAAAAAAATAACATAATTTTATATTTATGATTTCTATCTGATGCGTATATGTATTATTTTTAATAATTTGAATTTTCATATTGAAGTAAAAAAGTTATAAATTTATTTGTTTTTAGGGAAAATGAAAAATTATAATTTGTCACTCTACTCCATTATATTTTAGCATCTATATCTTTTATTGTCCATTTTTCATTAATATATTTTCAATTAATCTTAAATTTAATTATTTAAAATTACTAATAATTTTAAGGAGAAATTAGTTCAAATAATAAAATTGCTGAAAATATTTACAAAATATAGCAAAATTTTAGAACTATAAATGATAGACGTTGATAGACACTGATAGACTTCTATCAATATCTAACAATGTCATTGATAGACATTGATAGAAGTCAATCAGTGTCTATTGGCGTCTATTATTGATAGTAAAATGTCACTATGTATTTGTAATAGACCGCTATAGATATCTATCATTGTGATAGATGTCTATCAATCTGTTATAAATAGACAGTGATAATTTGAAAATATTTACAACAGTTTTATTATTTAAAATAATTATCAAACAAGGTGAATATTCAAACATGGAATAATTATTGTTTTTTAAAATAAAAAATCAACAAGTTATTAAAAAAAAACCCGATTATAATAAGCTAATTATTATTTTAAAAGAATTATAAGCTAATTATTGAGAACATCTAAAAGTATAAAGATAAAAATAGAAAGAAACCTTCTTTATCAGAAAATGAAAGAAACCTTTACAAAAACGTTATTAAATCCCAAAAAAAAGAAATACATATCGACATGTGTTCGTCCGATGACCAAAGCCACTCACTCCATGATCACTCGCTGTGGCGCGAGAGTGGGAGAAACGCGGTGGCGGACTAGAGGATTAATGAGATTCCAAAATATTGTCTAGTAAGTTCCATCTCTCTACAGTTTCATATGTTTCCAAATCAAACGATTTCTTTAGAAGTGTGGGATTTTCTGTAAATTTAGTTACGTGCAATTAGTAATTTGATGAAGAAGTATGTGCAGTTACCGTGGTTTGCTTTGATCTCATTAGGATTTCACAAAAAGCGATCCCAAGCCTCAACTAGAGCAGATGCCAAATCGATTTTCCTATAATTAAGTTTGATAGACATTCTTGATTTTTTATCCATCAGATTTCATTTGAACTCATAAGGTTCTGTTAATTGATGAACCCTATTCAGGGCTTTGGCGTAAATAGAATTTAGCGGCTGTTTCTTCCATGACATCCTTGGATCTAATAATTCAGTCATCTGGGCATTATGTTTTAGCTACAATTAAGTTCGTTGATATTTCTCTTCCAAAAAGGAATTTTGATAGAAAAGGTTTCAAGGAAAATGGGTACCTAGGATCTGTGGATCTTAGCGTGCTTACATCTTGATGTTTAACCATGGATCTCAAGTCGCATTCAAAACTTAAGCTGTCACCAACGAGATTCACTAAGCATAAATGGATATTAAACATAACTGTTCTTGTTGTTGTAACATTTGTGATTTCACGCGGTGCAATTTTGGCATATAAATCTCGAGTTTCTAATGCACCAAAAGAGCTTTATTATACTGTGGTCGTGGACTGTGGAAGCACGGGAACACGAATTGATGTATATGAATGGAAATGGGGGGAGAAGAGTGGTAGTGACTTGCCTGTTTTATTGCGTTCTTTTCCTAACAATTCAACTAAAAGTCCGCTTCGAAAGAAATCTTGTAGTTATCACTGTATGCAAACCCAGCCGGGGTTAGATAAATTTGTCGGCAATATTTCAGGAGTAAGGGTTTCTTTGAATCCATTGATTGAGTGGGCAGAACAGGAGATACCGGTTGAAAAACATTCACTTACTCCTATTTTTGTTTTATCTACTGCTGGACTGAGGAGATTGGCAAATGAGGATGCCAAGCAGGTTTTGGAAGATATCGAGGCTGTTTTAAAGGGGCATTCTTTCATGTATCGAAAAAGTTGGATACGGGTGCTGAGTGGTATAGAAGAAGCTTATTATGGTTGGGTTGCTTTAAATTACAAAATGGGGAGCTTTAGAAATAGTTCAAGGTCAGGCACTTTGGGAATTCTTGATTTGGGTGGTTCCTCGTTGCAGGTTGTGATGGAATCAGACCATAAAAGGGAAGAACGGGAAGAAATGCAGTTCATGAGGTCAAAAGTTGGGTCCATTGAGCATCAGGTTTTGGCTTTCTCATGGGAAGCTTTTGGTTTGATTGAGGCATTTGATAGGACTCTTATTCTGCTCAATCAAACACAGGTACTTGGCAAAAGTAATGGGACTACAGTGGAGCTCAGGCATCCTTGTCTTAGTTCAAGTTTTATGCAAAAATATACATGCTACAATTGTTTAAGTCATGACAACTCGGGCCAGGTAAAATTGAGTCATCAAATCAGCAAAACTGGCTTTTCTTTTTACTTGGTCGGGAAACCAAACTGGGAGCAGTGCAAACTCATTGCAAGGGCTGCTGCAATCAATTCCAGCAGTTCAGCTTGGTCAGAGCCTATAGATGCTACAAAATGTCTTGCTAGCCCGTCATCTTCAAATGGTACGTACCACCATGTTTTCTATCCGGTGGCAATCCTCTTTATCATGTTCCTGATTTTACACATTGGCAGGATATATACGTCTTTTTTCCTTCTTGTTCTCAGGACTCAAGAAGAAATGTAGAGTTTCCTTCTTGTTATCTATTTATAAATTAGTAGCATTAATTGCCTGATGACGTCAAATTCTATTTAGCAGACCAAATGGTGAATGGAATGCATAACTTGTGTTACTCATCTGTAACGTGGTTTACTGTGTATATTCATCCATCTAGGACGACCTGTTAGTCTTGTAAGATATTAACACTTCTAAGAGCCATTTGTTAGGACTTCCTAGGTAAAGGGCCTTGTCATTCGAAACGATCTTTTGTGAATTTACATCTTAAAAACTACACCCCGAAAAAAAATGAAGAAAAAAATGAAGAAATTCGGGAGTTCAAATTCTTATCTCTCTATCATCTGTGTAATGGCAGGTGGTAATAATACAGTTGTGGTCATTCCCACCACGCGCTTTCATGCTCTATCAGGATTCTTTGCAGTCTATCAAGCATTGAATCTGTCTACAAGAGCCAATTGGACAAACATATGGGAAAGAGGTCTGGAGTTATGCTCTGCTTCTGAAGCTGATATGATGAGAAGTATTTCAGCAAACCAAAGTAGTTTATGGCAATATTGTTTCCAACTACCTTATATGGCATCACTCATTGAGGACGCTCTTTGCCTTGGCGATAAAGAAGTGATATTTGGCCCCCCAGATGTCTCCTGGACTCTAGGAGCCGCGTTGATAGAGGGAGAGCACTCATGGTCAAGTTCAAGTACAACAACTACAACTGAGGACAATTCAACTTTGGGAAAAATTGAGCCTGTATATGTATTTTCGTTACTTCTGTGTCTTCTATTGGTTGTTTATTATAATCAAATCAAGCTACCTACGTTAAGCAGAAAGGCATCTTTGCCATCTTACACCCTTCCAAAACACAGGCCGAACTGATTCAGAGGTGGTCTAGTTAGTGTCATATACATTTGGTTCATTCTTTAAGATAGCTGTAGTATCATATACAGTATCGAAAAACATCAAGAATCTTCTTTTAGCTATAGATGTTATAGTGATTCATGTTGAGAAAGTTACAATTTTGCTGAAGTATAAAGACCCTTTTATTGCAAAGTTTCCATTTTATCTAAATATACTTGTTCACTAGGATAATGTGCTAGACATGAAGTTGTCTCTGAAGTCATGCCACATAACATTCAGGATCATATGGAAGTGAAACATTTACATAGGCAAATACACGAAGCAGGCATGTTAACAGAAACTGAAATACACATCCAACAAACTTCATATGGACATATTGAAACATGATTACTTCTTCCCCACTTCAAGCTTACAATGCAGCAATGGCACTAGATTTACATCCATCCAACTCGGATGCATGGACATCGACCCAGACTTCATTAACCCGTCCGATCAACCGGAAGGGAGAGTCATATTGGGCAATGGCATATGCATAACCCCTTTCAGAGGTGGAATTCGCCATAGGGAACCTACTCAAGCTGGTGGCAAGTTTCTCTGCCTCCTTTATGACCTTCTCATCCCTTGCAAATCCAGAGAACTTTCTAACAGCAACACAATGAGCTTCCCAACGAGAGGGCTTCAGTTTCAGTTCAGGAAGAGGAAGAGGGGGTGAAGCTTGAAACTTAAGTGGCAGATAGAATTGAACAAGATAAGAGGAGGAGTGAAGAGGGCCAGCCCCAGGGATAATGCTTGTCAAGACAGGAGCAGTCATGGCAATCCTTGACCAATTCAAATTGGCACCTTGTATGTACTGGAACAGTCTGTGCAAAATGATGATTATAAAAGGTTTGATCGATCAACCAAAGGGATGATTGAAGATGGTTACAAACTGAGTCAATTTTAGGTTACTTATAGATATGCTTTCATCTTTTCCAAGTTTTATGAGAATCGACGAGGGAGAGTAAATTTGGGGTTGATGGGATTAAAATATGTGGTGGAAGTGGAAAACTGGAAATGGGATTACCTGTGGAAACCATTTTTCGTAGCTTTCTCGAAGGATGGGTCCTGGACGGGAGCGGACATCCAAGTGGATTTTCTGTAAAATCTGATTTCGAAGTCTGATTCTGAATGAACAACAGCGTATTGGGGTGATTCAATGGCGATGCAAAGACCGAGAAAACACAAGAGGTTGATAAGAAAGATCGATAATTTCGGATTCTCCATTCTGCTCGATTCTTGTTCTGGGACCTCTTTCTCCCTCCCCTCTTGTTACCAAATTCACGTTTGAATTTCATAAGAAGCAACCAGTCAAGGGATCATTTGGGCCTTATGACCATGGCAAGGCCCATTTCAAATAAGCCCAAGTTCTCTCTCTCTCTCACTCTCCCTTTCTCAATCATCATAGGATAGATGGTGAAAACTCTTCAAACCAAGTCCTAATCCAACCCAGACTAAAATCTGTCCGCACGTTACAACTTTCAAGTTCCTCGATTCTGACTTCATCTGTTTCCATCTTCTTTAACTTTCAATTATCTGTTGAATGTTTATTGGACTCAGCCAACGAAACTTAATTGCTCCATTTAAGTTCTAACCCATTTTTTTTTTTGTTTTTTTTAATAAAGAAACATTTCATTGATAAAATGAAATAGGGAAATCCAACCCCTAAAGGTGATTACAAAAAGTCTCTCCAATTGTTGAGAAAAAAGATAACAAATAAGAAGTAAAAGGAGATTCAGATTTACACCAATTATACACAAGTAAGAACATAATTCATTAAATTATCAAAAGTAGAGGTAGAGTCTCAAAAAAGGCAATCACTACGCTCATTCCAAAGAGTCCAAAAGATAGCAAGCAATAGAGCAACCAAATAATCTGCTTGATATCACCAAAAGGATGTTCCACAAACAAAGAAGCCAAGAGATCAAATATAGAGTTAGGGAAAGCAAGGGACTATTCAAAGGCCTCCAGAACAATATGCCAAAATCGTAGTGCAAAGGAACAATGAGCAAACAAGTGACTAGTGAGTAAGGGATTTTGAGTTGCAATTGAAGGAATCGAATTCCCGCAGAAGCGTGTAGACGCCTTGCATTTAGATATTCATTTTTATGGAAATAAAAATAGTAAAATAAAAACATGCATTTGTAAGATAAACATTCAAACAAAACATAAGCATGATAGGAAAGAGGAAGAAACTGAGAAATAAAAACTCACCTTTGTAAATTCTTCTAGCTTTCCTCTTCTACCGTTATCGATGATCTCGAACTTCTCCAAGAAGAAGGACACCACCAACAAAGCTACCTTGTTATTCTCTGGAAGAGAATTTCTAGAGAGATGTTAGAGAGAAGGTGGAGGCTTGAGGCTAGAAATTTTTGTGTAATAAAGTCTCTTACCCTAAATGGGCTATAAGATTATATTTATACGGAGAAGAGTTAACCTCTTCTGCAAGTATTTCCCTTTATACACTCAGTGCTAATTAATTAAATAATTCTTATTTAATTAATGTGTCAATTAATTAAATAAGGATTTTTTTAATTAATGTGCCAATTAATTAGATAACCATATATTAATCTCATTTAATATATACTTAATTAAATCTCATAAATTTTATACTAATCTCTAATCTTCATTATATTTCTTAATCAATTAATTAATCATTAATTAATCAATTAAATAATTATATTAAGTTCTATTTAATATGGAGTTAATTAACATATGTATACATCTCTTTATGAATCCAATTCATACAAATCTAATATTTGAATCTTATTCAAATATATCTTTCTTACATAATTTGGATTATAAATCATATCTATAATTAGTCATTATATGTTAATCTCATTAATAAAATTTCCTCATTTGATTTGAACAATTTAAATCATTCTTCATTATTTTATGGACCTACAAATTAGAAACTCTAATGATATTAGATTAATTGGTTAAATTTTTTTAATCCAATTAATCAATATTCATTAACTATCGATCGCTCCATTAAAGACCGATAGTTACACTTTGCACTGTAGATATATTTTTGTCCATAGATATAAGCAATCAATAAAGCGATGGCCCTTCACAAATACTCATAACTACAATTGGGTCAAGATACCGTTTTACCCCTGTAGTTACATCTAACTCTTTAAGTACCATTGATTCCTTTAATAAACAAACAGTTTATAGTCAAACTATAAACTAATACCTCTCGAACCAATGAGAAGTTGAGGTCTCATTGTTATTCAAGACCCAAAATTAGCTATTAAGGGAGCAATTTATCTACTTTTCCAAAGAATGGGAAAAAGTGAATTCCATTTTGTATAGTTGTGTTCCCAGCTCCCTAATCAAACAAATCCCCAAAATGGTATGCTTATTGAGTCGGCTATCATGGTTGCTCTCACCCATACAGATCAAAGGATTGCCGTCACAAACAATAGTTCAAGACTCACTCAGGATTAAAGTCAAGTCTCATATGGTCATCCTAGTGAAATGTAAGTCTCTTCTAGTAATGGTGTTATATAGAAAGTCTATTCATTTCGTGGTCTGATCTATGTATAAAATCCTTTATACAGGATACTCCCACTCACATGTCTTTACATAAATAATATGGTTCATATTGTTTGTAACACTTACATCTCATGTAATAATTATAAAGTGGCTCGTATCCGCAGTGTTACCAGGATAAGACACTCAACCTTCATCCATTTACTGCAGACCTTTTAGGTTATTACTTGAATGTGAACATGTCAACCACATACTGCTCAAGTGACATCATATAACCTTAGATTTTAATTTACTGGATTGAGTTAATGTTGTCTAAATGTCAAATAAAATACCTCTGAGTTTATTAGATAAATAATTTATGTTAACAAAACTACAAACCATGAGATGCACTAGATTTAGGACATCAATCCCAACAACAACAACATAAAATGCACCAAGAAGGAGAGATAGCCATACGATGTTGCAAACGACCAACCGTATTAATAGCACAAAGACTGAGCTCCTAAAGGAAATCTTTAATTTTCTTTAGATAAGTATTCTTCCAAATAATAGAATACAGATCCTTCTTAAGGGGGTCAATGGAGCCAATCAAATCCATCATCAGAGATTTAATAGTAAAGTGTTTTGAAGGGTCCAAAGGCCAACTCCAAACATCAACTGCTTCTCAAATTCTAACAGCAGATAACTGACAAGACAAAGAGGCCCATTCAACAATTTCCATTTCATTAAGGTTACATCGAAGATGCAAATCCCACGTATTCAAATCAGTAATCCAAACATCCGCCACTGTATCTTCTAGATGAAGCGTAAAACAGTAAAGAAGAAGGAAATCATTAGATATAGTACCATAACTAAGCCATGAATCGGTCCAAAAAAAGTGGACAAGCCATTACCAATATGCCTTTGGACACGATCAACAATCATCTCAATGTTCTGAAAAATGAAACGCTAAGGGGAATGGTGAGAGCCATGATGCTTAAGAGAAGGCCAGACTGCGTTAGTTGAATGATGTTTTACAACAATAACTTTACGCCATAGAGCTTCATGTTCAGTGAGAAAACGCCAAATCCATTTAGCCAAAAAGTGCATCATTATGAAAATGGAAATTGCTAATATCAACGGCACCCATTAGTTTATAACGCTAAGTAGTCTCCCAATTCATATTATACATGCCACCATCACCACTAGAACCTTCCCAAAAGAAGTCACGAACCATTTTATCAAGAGTACCAATGATAGAACTGGGAGCATGAAACAAAGATAAGTAATAGGTAGGCAAGCTTGACAGAGTAGCCTGTATGAATGTATGTCTACCACCTTTTGAAATAAAGGTGTACGTCCAATTGTGAAGTTTATGTTTAAATTGCTTTAACAACAGGTCTCCAGAAAGCCAATAATTTAGGATTTCCAGCCAATGGGAGACCCAAATAGGTAGATGGCCAACATCCCTGCTTACAACTAAAAGTGGACAACATCCAATCCAATTCAGCAGCATCAATATGCATGCCAAACAACTCGTTTTTGGAAATATTAATCTTTAATCTAAAAGTTCGTTAAAAAATACCAACAAAATCGAAAAGATTTTGAAAGCTACGTGATCTGTAATAGAAAAAAGTAAGGTATCATCAACAAATTGAAGATTGTTAAAAAAGAATGATGACGTATCGGCTGGATGAGTAGCAATAAGACCCTTGGATGAACTAAGGGCCAAGAGACGACTTAGCAATCTGCAACCAAATTAGAGAGAAAGGACGAAAGAGGATCACCTTGTCTAATACCACGAGAGGGAATAATCTTCCCATGAGGGCGACCATTAATAATAATGGAATAATTAACACTAGAGATACACCTTCTAATCCATTTGCGCCAAAGAGTGCCAAAACCTTTAGCTTGAATCACAACATCCAAAAACTCCCAATCCATAATATAAAAAACTTTTTCAAGATCCAACTTGAGAATCAACCAAGCTTTACTAGAAGAGAACCAATCATTAATGAGCTCATTAGCCATCAAAGAAGCATTTAGGATTTGTCTATTACCCACAAAGGCAAGCTGATTGGTAGCAATGGTGCAAGGGAGGACAAGCTAACAATTTTATAAACACACAAGATGAGGCTAATAGGACAATAGACAGTAATTGACTTCAAATCCATCTTTCGTGGAATTAAACAAATGTAGGTCTCATTCAAAGATGCATTAATAATACCTTAGGAGTAGAAATCATTAATCAAGATCTGGATATCAAACTTAACAGTAGGCCAAAAAAGAATTGAAAACTTTTGTTGTAAAACCATCAGGACCCGGTGACTTAGAAGATCCCAAAGAAGAGACCCTACTAAAAACTTCTTCCTCTGTAAAAGGTCACTAAAGATCAGCAACCTGTATAATGGAGATAGGAGATGAATTCACATTAGTAGGTAAGATACGTTGTGAATTGTCATTACTGAAGAGATGCGAACATAAATCCAAAAATTCAAATTTAATATCAGAAGTAGATAACAAGCTATGACCACCCCTGGAAAGAATTTCAGTAATTTTACTCTTTGGTTTACGAGCTGCTACAATACGATGGAAAAATCTAGTGTTCTTATCCCCCTCCTTAAGCCATTTTAATTTACAACGTTATTTCCAGTAAACATGTTCTTGGGCCATAAGAAGTTTAATTTGTTCATGAATCAAGCAGTGAGAAGATAATTGATCTTATGATAGTGGGCCATAATCCTCTAGATCATCCAGGCTTTATAATTGGGACAAAAGGGAAGGAATAGTTGAAGCCACTGTGCATTGTGCCCTGTTCCAATTACGCAAAAATAATTTGGAAGGTTTTAACTTTATCATCACACCATGACCAGGCCATCCAACACAGAGGTTGTTGGTCCACCAGTTTTCAACCGTGACTCTAAAGTTAGGAGTTTGTAACCAAGCATTTTTAAAACGAAAAGGGCATGGACCCCAGTCGATGTTACCCAATGTCAAAATGAGAGGAAAATGGTCAGAAGTAGTTCTATTCAGCTACTTTAAAGACACTGTACCAAACTTAGTAATACATGAATCGGTAAGTAGAAATCTATTCAATAGAGATAGGTACTGCATAGGTTCAGAGCTAGACCATGTAACTCTACCATTGCTGAGAGGAATGTCATGCAACTATAAAGCATTGATCCAATGATTGAAAGCCTTCATGCTTGTAGAGATAGAACGATCATGTTGTTTTTTTCAAGTCCAACGAGTCACATTAAAGTCGCAAGCAATAATCCAACTATCACCCCCTTAACAAACAATATCTTCAAACTTCTGTCAATAATCAGTTATGAGGACACCATCATAGGGACCATAAATCGATATAAGCAAAAAAAAAAAAAAAAAAAAAACAACATCCAAAGAAAGATGCATTGAAATAGTAAAACAACCCTGTATAACCACATGGACAGTACAATCAGATTCACTCCATAAGATGAGAATTCCACCAGAGGAATTAATAGCATCAAGCATCGTCAAACCAATGAAAGAAAAACTTTAAAGGGATTTAATAAGAAAATAATCAACATATGGCAGCTTTATCTCTTGGAGAAAAACTAAACCAGGATTGTGTTGCATAATAGTTTTCTTAATCAAAGCACGTTTCCTCCAATAACATAAGCCATAAACATCCTTAAAAGAATTTTCATATATCAACCGAATCACCCTCCATAATGGCCAACGTTACCGTCTTGTCATAATTAGTTGAGGAATGCAAGTTCTGTAATTCCCACTGAAGTTTTGGTTTTGTAATGGTGGAGGATGATGGTTTTTTATGCTTGGTGGAAAGGGGGAAGGTGGGATAACCATGATGCAAAGACTATGAGTTGAAAGAATGGAAGCCATATCTCGAAGGTTTAGGGGAAAGTGTGATGTGCTAAGGGATGCTCTTGGTTTAGGATAAGGGGTTAACAAGAGCAGCAGGAAATTTCATAGGGGAGAAAGATGAGAGTTGGGCTTATTCGATAAGGGAGAGAGAGTTATCTTGATCAGAGGGAATCGGAGGAAGGAGGGGTATGGCTTGTGAGTGAATGAATATCTGCGGGATTGTCACAAAAAATGTCTGAATCCATAGGATGAGGGGTAAAGTCATCTTTTTTAAGGGCATGGTTAGATAAGTATCCCCCCGTAGCAGAGCCCATAAAAAGCATAGGTGTGGAGGAATGGGCTTAGGCTTGTTCGGATGTGGAGTGTTTTTCTCCAAGGTGAAGGGTGGTGGGGTCCTCACGAAAAATTACAGTGGATAAGGAAGATTGAGAGAAAGATGGAGAAGGGAATTAAGTAGAGTCAGAGTTTGATAACTGGAAGGAGAAAGATGTGTTGGGTAAAGGGGTGGAGGTCGATAAATCAGTGTTGTTGTTATCGATCCCTCCGATATCTTGGGAATAATTGGGTCCTTAAAAGGAGAAGATTCAATTAAATCAGCAACCGAAGATTTACCTTTTATGCATAACGGTGGTTGGATTATATGTGTAATTTCAGCATCTCCATAATGTGGCCTTCTAAATTTGACAAAGGATCATCACGGCGATTAGGGTTGGTGGCATCGCCACCAACAAGTTTCGGTGGGAGGGGATATTACGACAGGAATGTAATCTAGAGAATTTCGTTTTGCATTTATACGAGTAGCCAAGAGCTTAATGCCCCTATTAGATAGGTTAGTGATAGTAAGAAAGCTGCCATAATGATCTCCTATGAATTTGAAGATTTGTTAGGTCTATAGAGGAGGCGGAAGGTCAATAATGTTGATCCATCCACTGTAGGATGCAGAAGATCAACATTGGTATGCGGAAAAATCAGTAGCTGGCCAAAATTTCAAACGAAAAGATCTATAGGAGGTCTAATCGGCGCGTGTACATAGTTTGGAAGCTATGCCAATGTCGTAAACATGTAATAAGGCCCTATCAACATGAAAAGGATTAATGGAGCAGGTTATTGGAAATGATGCTTCAATCTCGGCTTTGATCTCTGACCAAGAGTCGTGCAATTGATGATGCTCAACAATCTTCATTGAACTCCAATTGTGTTGTGGGTAGGTAGTCGAGAAGGGGGCTACAGGGGTCTGTCGATTCAATTGTGAAGGCTTGGCCAGAGGTGGCTCGGATCTGTGGCCTTGCAACACTGCCTTGGAGGGTTTCTAGTTGATAATAGGTTTAGGCTCAGCTGGAAGTTCTGCGATCAAGGAATAGAAAGAGAACCAACCTTGTTTATTTTCCTCAGAGGGGATGTATAGCTTTATTTGGCGATTTGAATGATGTAGGTTAGTGAGTTCCACATAAAAACCATTTTTATTGTTGTTTCTCTAGCCAAATGGTAGATTTTCCATCAATCAATTTCCTAAAAAATTTCTGATTGTAGAGATCTTTGAACAAGTGCTAAAAGCTGATGATAACCACTTAAGGGCCGACCAAGAAAGGCAAATGAAAAAGGTTGCATTCCGTCCTTGTTCAGTAATTCAGATATTGGCTTCTCTGTTTTGCTCCTCCACTTTTATTGAGAAAATTTTCCGGTCTATGAGGATTGATCGGGAAAAGGGCTAGGTCGAAGAGGATGGGCGACGGCTATGGATTCCGATAAACGAGATAACAGTTACAAATATGGGGAAGAGGAGAAGAGGGGAGAACGTCATTGTGTATGAGGTTCAATTTTATATTGAAATAGCAGTTTCAAACAATTAAAGGGAAAAAGAATGGTAGCAGCGCGTGTGGGAGGAGAGAGACTTAACTACCCTCTATTCACTTTTGAAAGTCTCTTAAAATTATTTTTATACATCCACTTTCTATCTCTTAATCTTCCAATGTGGGACAAAAAGAATCTCTCCCATGTGAATGCTTGCTATGGGCCATGGGCCTAAGTGGTTGTGAGCCATTCCCAACAATCGGCACAAAGACATAGCGAACACAAGACAAGTGACAAGGAACATGTACACCACCTATGCACAAAGCTAAAAGAACCCAAACTAGACAAGAGCCTAAGGCCAAACTCAACACCCGCCTGCAGAACAGTAAAGGATAAAAGATAACACAAAGAATCAAAAATCAAGCGAACAATTCAAAGAGGGAGAGATCTAGAGATACATCACACTAGATACTCGACTAGATAGAGCAACCAAAAAAGACATATAATTGCATAGATCGAAAAATGACCTAAAAAGCCATGATGTGAAAGTTACTTTAAAGACCCAAACTATTACCTATGTGCACTAATGTGACATTCCAAGCCACCCTCGTAGTCCAAAGACAAAGTATGTAAGTATGTGGATAGAGCGACCGTACAAGAGCACCTCACCCATAGATCGAAAAGGGCATGAGAAAAAAAACATGAGTTTGGTTATTGTTGGATAATATATTATTAAATCTACCTTCACTCATCAACTTTTGGGTCAATGATCCGATAACTTTACTTTAAAATGTTAAGACAAGAATTCGGTATACACTTGTGATCCATTGCTAGTGGAAAGGAAGGGATAACTTCTCACCCACCATGAATTTTTGGTCCTCCACTGCTTCGAGTGGTGGTACTAGATTTTTTTTTTAGTAGGCTCAAAATTTCACATTTAACTTTTTATATACTTGTTTTTGTCTCTGACTATTTTATTTTGCTAGTGACAGTCACCAAGCTATGGTTATCAATTTTCTTTTTTCGAAGTCTATGATTGCCAGTTTTGGTGCATATTATATTTCCATAAAGGATTAATCGGAATTCCAATCACCCCACTTTTCTCTGTTTTAAACTTAGACCATGGAATCATTCCTAAGAAAATGATGGGGAATCAAAATTTTGTGATTATGTTTCCCTTGGCTAAAGAAAAAGGAGATTGACCAGTTGCGTTTTCATATGCTTTCTTCTCTAACACCAATAAGAAGTTACACCTTCAATTGCAGGCACTAATTCTTAATAAGGAAAGCAGTAGTTCGTCCTTGGCAAATCTTTTACTGAAAAAGCCAAAAGTTTCGTCAAATCATTCATGAACAATCTTGTAGTATAATAAACCATCTTTTCTCTAGTCTAATATGATTAAGCTTCTTTTTGCTTGTTGGTTTTCCACTTTTCCTTTCCCATTATCGTAGTTAATTAACTTTAGTCATGGTATGTTTATTATTATTTAATGCTAAAAAAGTGCACCGTTCTTTTCAGTAGCTTGATAATAGAAAGTCCAAAGTTCGTGCTTGGTTTGGAGCAATCCGAAATTTTCCTAAAAAACATGTGAGTGAGAACAAATTATGTTGAGAGAATCCACATTGGTCTATAGAGATAGCCTTCACTATCGGAAACAGTTCCAAATATGTAGCATGGTTAGGTCACAGGGAATGCAAAGAAATGCAAGGCTATTAGGTGTGGAAACCAAAATTTGTAATTATCTGCTAATGCTTAGTTTAGTTTTTCAGTTCTTTAGTAGGGGGATCTAAACTCGTATGAATTCTTGATGCCGGTTATTATTAATATGATTATACAAATATGAAAAACTTCTCTAACGTGTTGGTTATAGATTATAGTCAATTTTCCTGACATATCATAGCCAGACATTGAATAAGCTTTGCTTGTTGCTTATGCTGCACAAGATATCAGATTTGTGTATCCCAAACAAAGTAGTTGCTAAACAGGAACATAATAAGATCAGGTCTTATCATTGCCAAACTATGGTGAGATCATGAAAGTAAATGACATCATTGATACTCCAGAAACAGACTTGCTCTTGGGTGAAGGCCAGCATCTTTCAGAGTCATATTCATCTCATCCATACCATATACTCTTCTTGGGAAGCTTGCTATCAATCTATAGTTTTCAGTACCCGGAAGACCGAGCGAATTGATGTAACTGTAAATTGATTTCACCTTGTCCATGCTTGAAAAGCTTCTCTCTCTCTTTTCACCATTTGGAAACCTTATTTGTATCTGGAAGATGAATAAGTGTTAACTATACTTGATTAGTTCAATGTTAGAATGATTTTAGATTAAAGTTCTGCTTTTGTATAGTTATGTACCTGGGAACTAGGCTGAGAATCTTTTCCTTTACTTGCAGGATCCTTGTTTGGAGTTTCACGAGTAAATGTAGGTTCTTTCATTCCATTTTGCTGTTTACTTGGAGAATTCTGCTTGAGCCTCTCATCATTTGCTTTCTTCGGTAGCACCAGAGGAAGATTTTTAAGTCTTTCCCTCTCCTAGAAGGCAACCAGGTTGATTTATTGTCAAATTTTGAGTTGGCAAAATTATAATGTTGAGTGTTCTTACCCGTATCCTTTTAAAAGTTACAATATTACCTTTTAACCTTTCATACATTTTTTAAAACTACCTTTAGAATAGAAACCCTTTAAAATTTCGGATGGAGTTTCGAATCTAGAATTGTGTGGTTGTGGCATAAAATGGTGTGACGAGTCAACTTTTTGTTTTCGGTCACCATCCTATTGTTCCGGTTTAAATTCCATTCGAAATTCTAAAGGATTTTTTGATAGTTTAGTTTTGAAATCTTCGTGAAAGATCAATGATAATATTGCAACTTTTGAAAGTATAGGAATATTTTTGGCCAAGTATGAAAGTATTCTTTTTTTTATCAGTTAACCTTTTGAGTTTAGGTGGAGTGAGTATAATATTTGATTTGGGATATCACAGAAGATCACACCTTATCTTCTTTAAGAGCGGCATGATATGCTCTGTCTTGCTCTTCTCTAATCCTGCGATCTGCTCTTATCTTTTCTTCTCGCTTCAGTTTGGAGCTACCAAAAGCTGATCCCTGCTCCTCAATTGTCCTCTGTAGAATCTCCACTAACTCAGCTGGAGAAAGTGGCCCTTCAAGCTAGTTAAATATGAAGCAGAAGATCAAACTTGAGCACAATCTCAACCTTTGCTTTCTAAGACATAATTGGCAAAATTTAATCAAAATAGAAAATCTAAAACTCAAACTTAACTAACCTGTTGTAGGACTGTTATACTTTCGGCCGGAGCCGGAGCAATTACAGCACAGAAAGGGAAACTGGTAGCTCCTAATGTTGTAGCCATCTGTAGACCATCACCTCTGTTTGCAACTGCTCCCCAACAAATGAAATTAGCATCAAGAAACTGCACTACTAGCTCTGAACACAGTGTCTCCTCACAGAAAGAGGGTGTGAATGGGTGATCTGGTGAATGCAGATACAAGAATAAGAACTTGTGTTCATCTTCTGCTATCTTCATGGCTTCTGCAAATCGACAGGCGTAAAAGAAAGGGTGCACTGAGCCATACTGGTACTGGAAACTGGTCAGGAAAGACCATTCTTCCGGGACATTTGATATGTCCTGCTGCAGGATCTGATATTGGTAACTGGATGGCAGAGTCTGGTTTCTTCTTCCTCCATTCATAACTCTTGAAAATCCTCCTAATATGTTTCTCGGAAGATTAACCATCCGCCGGACGATACCATTGATTGAGGCCTCAGCTAATCTCGAAGTTTCCCTCATTGTTGATGACATTTTTTTTTCCAAGAGAAAATGCAGTTAGCAGAGAAGAATATAACAAAAATGACTCCTGATTTTTACTCTACTTAACTAGGATTATGGTACTATTAGCAATGGGCTGATTGACAGTGGCAGAGACCTTGAGAAGCTTAAGAAAGAAACAAAATTTCACAAAAAATATCAGTCTTATTCAGATACCCTTTGCAAGAGAATCAACTGTCACTTAGAAGAATGTGCTGGCTACTTTCTTTCTTTTCCTTTTAGCCTTCAATGGATTGGATGCTTTGCTTGAATCAAAATCAACCACAAATGCTGAAGAGATGGGATTTTCAAGAATAAAATTCTGAAGTTCTTTCTCTACTTCTTTTCATTCTTGAAAGTTCAAGAATCAACTGTCACTTTGCATAGAATTTGAGCAGAACAATATGCTAACACTTTGCTTTTTTGATCATTTTCACTTACAAATTTATACTGGAAAAGAGCAGGTATAAATTACTCAATCATACAGTATTCTCTCTTTTTTCATCCGAAGATTTGCTCCATACTTCACTTGCTCCCACAATAGACATCCCAAGATTACAAAAAGAAACATGAACAAGATTCACTACACATGAACCATGCTGCACCTAAGTTCACTGCTTTCTTTTATTGCATGTTACATGCTGCAATGCTGCAATTAGTGATTTGTGACATAACCAGGAGTTTCAATTTGGTGGAACTGCAGAGACAATTGTTGATCATAGCTTCCTAGATTGAACTGTAGATCCTTCTCCTTCTCATGAAGGATCTAGAGTGGAAATTTCTTGAAAGATATTCGGACTATATAGAACGAAAATGTGAAGTTTGATACGACTAGTAATAGGATATTAGTTAGGAGTCTGGTTATAAAATGAAATATAGGTACAATACCATTCAAGTTTTGAGCTAAATCTGTAAATTCCTAAAGATTTTTAGAACTTATTGAACTTCATTTCCTAAGGCCAAAGTGAATGTTACACAATAGAAATACCCTCTGAGATACTACCCCTTTTAAGTTTTAACCTCACTCAAACCAAGTTGAAATCAAAAAACAAAATCTATCCCATCTGGCTTCTTTATGCTACAGATTATTTTGAATCACAGACAAGCAGACAAGAAATCTTCTAGTTCTGTCAAAAAGGAAGAAATTACTTTTATGAAAAGTGGGACATTTTACATTCATGTTGAGTGTGTGAGAAAATTACAAATGAAGGGATGTGATCTACTTATGCTCAAATTTCTGATTGACAAGAATTTTATTCTTTACCTTCAACTATGGAGAATCCAATTCATATTCCTACCATCTTTTTATCATTCTTTAACTTGGAATTTATGCTCTTTGAACAAAACATGCTTATCCAGCAAGGAAACACATCTACTTTTGCAGTTTCAGAGCTGATTATTCTTGATTTTATATCTTGCAAACTTTAGAAATATTCAAAGAAAGTTGCCTAATGTTCAAATGGGTGTTTAATTGCTTTGTATAGCTATTGAGGGACAAGAAAAGGAGGGTCTTTTCTTTACTTTTAAGCCCCTGGTCAGGAGCTCATTTTCCTCTTATTCATGATTGTTGGTTGTTGAATTTTTTTTCTTTTCAATTTGTCAATCTGGGTGGCCAAAGTAAAACATAGTGCTCATAGTGCTTTGAGCACTAGAGTGGAGTTTAAGATCGTGTTTGAGATGATTTTTGGGTCAAATTACAAATAAGTATTTTTTAGATTTTTGTTTATATATTTAATCTTTAGATGTCTTTTAAGGTTTACGAATCCATTAGATAAAAGATTGAAAGTTCATAACTCAATTAGATGTAAAAATTCAAATTTATATCTAATAGGTCTATTAGTTATTTAAAACATTGAATTTGTCGGGAACTTATTAGAACAAAACTAAAAGTATATGGACCTATTAGACGTAAAATTAAAAGTTTTTATGGATTTGTTAGACACTTTTGGAAATTTTGTAATCAAACCGACATAAATCTCAAATTTGAGATACTAAATTTACAAGTTAACCTTATTTCTATATACGCGTTAAAAACATTTGGTTTGGTGGTTTATTTTCTTTTTCATACAAGCCAGAAAAAAAGTGTTTTTACTTAATAACAAAGTATTTTCAAACAGAATAAAACTTAATTTTACAGCCAAGTGCTTTTTTGACCAGCTTTTGAAGTATATGTTAAAAGAAACAAAATCAAAAGCATATTATGACCTTAGCATGACACTTAGAAAAAAAAGGGTTTATGCTCAAGCTAGAAGGAGAGCCAGAAGAAATAATATTTCAAAATTACTTGAATTCTCCAATGCACACTTGTTTAAACTTTTCATACAAGAAATTTTCTAATGATACTTTTGAAAAGTCACAAAAATTTCTGCCTTTTTTTCCTTCTTTCATAAAGGTTGTAAAAAGAGCTCTGCAGTTTTTGTATTGCAAAGATAGCATCATGTGGACTCCACATTCAAATTATCAGCTTCGAAGTTTATATAGTATGTTTGATAGTAATTTTAAAATGATTAAATTATTCTGAAACACGTCTTTGATCACTCAAAATTAATCTAATATTTAACTTTACACTTTTAAATAGTATTTTCAAATTATTAGAATTGGTTTTGAATAATTATCAGAATGATTTTGAAATTGAAAAATTATTCACAAACACGTTGTTGGTGTCATTTCCACCAAAATTACTACTCCAATATATTAATGTCTATAAGTGGTCACAACTCTTTTCAAACATAATATACACATTGAATGGCTTTGGAAACACAAGCATTCATTTTGCCTAAGTGGAGGATGCTGCCTTGTAAATTGACTCTCTTGAATTATATGAACAGTATTGCACAAGTTTTCACTTTAGAAAGTAGTTTGTTGAAACTTCCTATTTTTGCCTTTTCTTTTCTTTCCATTCAATATCCAAAATGGAATATACAAATATTAGATAATATAGGATAAACACCCCCAAGAAAGAAATATACCTACCTTATTTCTAGCTAGAAGGACAAAACATTTCTCACCATTCATTTTTTTTAAAAAAAAAAAAATAGCTAACTACTTCTTAGTTATGCTTTTAATATTTAAAGATGGTGAAAAATATCGGTTAAATTACAAGTAAATTATGTTAAAAGTGTCGATGAATATGTCTTTAGATTTTTAATTTTTGTTCAATAAATTCTTAAAATTTTTATTTGATGTGTAATCGATCTTTTGACACATTTTACCTTCTTTAAATATCCAATTTTATATAAAATTGATTGGCTAATTTTTTATTTTTTTAAAATATGAAGGTAAAGAAACTACCGTACAAAATTAAACGTTTACAGACTATGAAACACAAATACTTCATGTGAGGCAAAGAATCAGTATCAGACACGTATCAGATACCGATACTTAAAGATACTTCCCAGATTTGACATATCCAGATATTTTCCAGATACATATCTGACACACGATTTGATGTATCTATTTCTATGTGTACTTTTTTTAAAGAAAAAATACAAGTAACTCATCTAATCTTTCTCAATCTAAAATTAGACAACTTATTTAAAAAGTTTCTACTCGAGTCCAAAACTAAAAGAAAAAAATAAATAACGGATCAAACCCTAGATTAGAATCATCTAATCTTCATTTTCATAATTGAGTCCCCATAAAGTTCACTAAAATATAAACCATTTGGATATCTTCAATAATAAGTTCTTTGTTTATCTTCATACTTCTCTCTCTAATCTTCTTCTTTTTCTTTGCAATATGAGTCACTTTTCTATTGCATTTATTAACTATTGTACTTCAACATCTTAGATATTATTTTTTTTGTATTGTATTTTAGTGTTTGTATTCTATTTTGTGCTATTGTTATTAACTTGTATGCTAAATTTATCTATATCCTAGATTTTTTTAAAGAGAAAAAAGTGTATCTTCAACGTATCAGTATCCTTGTTTTTTTAGAAATATATATAAAAAAAAAATGACGCATCTTTAGACATATTCATATCTTAGTTTTTTAGAAATTGACGAATCGTCGTATCCGATCGTATCCGTATCGTATAATCGTACCTGTGTTTGTGCTTCATAGTTTATAGATCAATTACACATATTTAAAGTTAATAGATTTATTATAGGACTGTTTTTAAATATAGAAAAATAAATCAAAATATTTATAAGATATAGCAAAATTTTATAACTATCAATGATAGATGCTGATAGACATTGATAGACTTCTATCAGTGTCAATCAATATCACTGATAGAAGTCTATCAGTGTCTACCAGCGTCTATCATTGTTAGTTCTAAACTTTTACTATATTTTATAAATATTTTCAACAATTTTACCATTTGAAATAATTTTTCTTTATTATACACAAATTTTGGGTTGTTTTCATATATAACAAAACGATTCAATAATAAAAAGTTTCCTAAATCCATTGAAAAAAAATCCCATTTTTTCTATTATTTAAAACAATTTCTCTAAATTTTAGTGGTAATTTAACTCTTAAAAAAAAAAAAAAAAAGGTAAATTTGAACTCATGGGTGTCACATGAGAGTCACTTAGGCCACTGCTTCCTAGACTCACAAGTGTAATTCAACATTATCTCTTTCAGGTTAATTCTAATATAATATAAAATAGCAAGTAGCTAATTATTAGGTATATTTTAAAAGCAAAGTTAAGTTGCCTTTTACCAAAACCAAAGTCAGTTTATATATATATATATATATATACCGAGAACTAAGTATTGATTATAGTAAATAACTGGCATTAATTTTGATGACATATGTAATTTTTCTTATGAAAAGGTAATTAATCTTAAAAATAAAGTAATTTTGACATTGATGATTTAGAATATATTGAGTGATGAGAGAAAGTTTAGGAAGAAGGCATGGTTTTTCACATTAGAAAAGAATTGACAAGGCTGCTTCATATGTTGGTTGTGATGAGAATGAAGCCACTGTGGAATATGGACCAATATTCCTCCACTTTGTCCTTTATAGTTCCTTTTGCTGTTTGCTGAGGTGTTGTATTGTGAAGTGGGGCTGCCTGAAAAGAAGAGAGAATTTTTATTTTTTTATTTTTTTATTTTTTTTAAAAAAATGGAAAATCCTAGCTAGGAAAATTATAAAAAAAGAAAAAAGAAAAAAAAAAGGAGTTATTGAAAGTGGGAAGCATGAAGCAGCACTTCCAAGAGCCCCAAAAAGAAAACTTGAGTAATGTCCATTCTCTTTTGTTCCTTCCTATATATGCTAGTGCCAAGCCACACCCCTCATGCCCCATCATTGCTTTTCATTTTAAACAAACATTGTACTACCTTTGTTTTATAGATTATTGGATGATTGAATGTGATACATTTTTGCTATTTTTCTAATTTCCAAATTTTGTTATTTGCCAAAATGCTTGCTTACTCACTGCCTTTTATTTTTCTAAAAATCTAGATAAATGAGTTTGGCCAATATGGTCATGTTAACTTCTGAATTCCTCATCATTCATATGTTAACTGAACTATCTTCATTCGTATATATTTTTTTAAAGTGAGAATAATAAACTCCTTATATATATAACTATTGGTTTAATTCTTAAAAGTTTTTGTTAAATAGGCCTTTAATAAATTCCTATATTGAATTTTCATTTTTGTATCGAATAGGTCATTGATATATTGGATATTTTAAAAAAAGTTTTCATGTATCTATCATACACATAGTTGAAATTTTAATCATCTATTATTAGGCACAAAATTCAATTTTATATATAATAAATTCATGAAATTTATATATAAAAAAAAAAAACAAAGTTAAATATGTTAGGAATCTATTAAACACAAAACTGGAGAGTTATGGGATTATCCACGAAATTAAAAGTTAAAGGACCTATTAGATAACTTTTATAAAGTTTAGGAACAACTTACTTAACATTTTTAAAATTGAAAGACCTATCATACACAAAATTAAATGTTCAACTTATCAAATACCTTTTAAGGTTATGAAAAATCTACTGACATAAACATAAAAATTCACTCGAATTTAAATTATTTATATTTGTATGATGCTATTCTAATCACTATAGATTTGGATTTCCATGTTTGGAGATCATGTAATCCTCAAATGTCAAATAACTCAATGAGGTGTGTGAAAATAGAGAACTCATTTAGATAAAATAGCATGGTGCGCTTTGATTAAGAAATGTTGACATGGATGGGCGAATAATTATATTATCCCTTGAAATCGAAACTCTAAATTCTAAACCAGGTCCTGTTTATTAACTATTTTGATCTTGAATTTTGGTTTTGAAAATTAAACCTCTTTACTCCTAATTTTTAATTTGGCTTGGTTTTTTAAACTATTAATAAAAAGTAGACCATAAAGAAAAAATTTAAAGGTGAAAGTAGTGTTTATTGGCTTAATTTTTAAAAATAAAAACAAAAAACCAAATGGTTATCAAATGAGCCCTAAAATTATTATGTTCATTATCTAATTGGGTTTTATTCACAAGACTTGTTGGACTTTAAAATTTGGAAAAATTATAAAAATTAGGACTAACGAGAAGAATAGCAAATTTTAACTTTTCATTTATAAACACAGCAAATCATTATTTCATTCACAAAAATGGAAAAACAAATTAAAAATAAAAAAATAAACGAATTTATAAAAATCTAAACTACCCTAGTCATACAAATGAGATTACAATTGATTTATTAAGAAATATTCGTAATTACATTGTAATTAAAACTAACATCTAGAGACTATCAGTTGGCTAGGCTCTAATCACTGCACCAACCTCTTCTCCAACCAAGTTGTCGCCATTTTTGTCTCCGAAATCGAATCCTCCGCCAACAATGGTGTAGTCGTGAATAGAATCACTGTGTCTGAATCTATCATTGCAACCATAATTTCCTCCACTCTACTCAAAATTCTGAAAATCTAGATGGGGATATTTAGGGTAAAGAAAAATCAATTACACTATAATTCAGATGAAGGTTTTGTAGTCATCAAAGATCTTTTAAAAGTTTTTTGCGATACTTCCAATGAGATATTTATGTGACCTATAAATACAGTGTAATTAGTTTTCAAACTACGTCCAACAAATACATTAAACTTCAAAACAAATATATTGCAGTTGAAAATCACTAAACCAAACCATCTACATCGATGTTGAACTTACCCAAAATTCTGTAACAATAATATTTCTTGGTTCTAGACCAAAATATTAGTTTAGAAAGTGAGGGCTTGACTAATAAAAGTTTTATCTAAATAATTGCATTCATGAAGAAAGAAACCGATTTAGATTAGAGTGTGAAAATCTCAATTAAAAATCGTCAATTGAAATCACTAACCAATTATGATGTGGTATTGATGTCAATCGTGGGGAACTGATGAATAGAAGAGAACAAACAATATTCGACGATGGTACATCCTTCTTTGATCGATAGTCAAGGTGAGTATAAGACCCCCAATGCAAATAGGTTAATACCAACACTGTCTATATGCTTGGCCTATCTTTTCACAATGGCTTGATAGGAATCACTTTGGAAAGAAGAAACTCTGCGAATTGAACTATTGGTCGAGGTCAATTAAGCTGAGTCTTTCATCCTGCAAAGTAGACTTGTTGTCAATTGTCTTCCACGATTCTGATTTCACATCTTTGTCTTTCGTGATTCTAATTCGTATTAGGATATCTGCAGTCATCCCGATACATTGTTAAGTGAGAAATAATACATTCAGAAGCTGGAAAAACCTTAAAATGGATTAGACCGACAAGAAGTTTAAAAGATGTGTTTGAAATAACAAAAACTTCTATAAATCGGAAGTCATGATATTAATTATTTTCATCTCACTTACCATGGTACAAAACTCTTAATAGTTTAACCGCCATAAGAAGAACGTCGAGAGGATGAAGAAAGCTAGGGTTACGTGTTGTATTCTAATATTTTATATTTGAAACAAAAGGATAATAAATATAATGTTCAAAGGTATTTTAATTGTGAAGGTTGATTAAGTTTAATAGAAAGTATAATAAAAAAAATAAATTCTAGTTGGGATAATTAGTATAATATGATATTTTAAATTTCAAATAAGATTTTAAAATTAGTTGTCGTAGAAGATTTGAAAATTCAAAATAAGTATTGAATTTGATACATAAATTCATAACAACTACTAAAATCGACAAATGCTAAAATCACGAGATTTAAGAATGATTATATACTTGATTAAAGTCTACTGGAATATTATTAATACAGATGTCGATTAATTACAATACAATTAAAAGAGACGATAAGGGCATTTTAGGATTTCCAAAAGTTTGACTCATGTGATCTCCATGCGTTTTGCTATAATTCAAAACTACTTCCCTTTTACTATTTGTACTATTTTTCCAAATGATAGTGTAATTACTGTTATTTACTTGATTATTCCTATAAATAAAAATTATCTTTAAAGTAGCAATTCTACCCTCAAACTCTGACAAAAATTGAACCCTCGAACTTATACAAGTTTTAAAATTTGAAACTGTAACAATTGTATAAGTTTGAGGGTTCAATTTTTATCATTTGGGTGTCCAAATTTTACAATTATTATAAATTTGAAGATCTAATTTTAACACTTAGTTTGAAGATCCATTTTTTACAATGAAAAATTTAAGAGTTTAATTACAACTAACAAATTTTTGCAAATCCTGTCCTTAATTAACATTGTCCACTGACTTTGAAATGTCAAGAAGAAGGGGTAAAAAAGGATTTTTATAGTTGTTCATGAAAAATATTGGACAATTTGGATGGCAGAAAATGAAGGGCTAAAATAGAGGTAGTGTTTGTGTAATCATAATGCACAAAACTATGGCCACTCACAAATATATATATATATATGGTGAAGATTTTGGAATCTTTTTCCAAAATATCCACTTGTCACACCTTTGGAATTCCTAAAGTAAATTTTGCTTTGAATAAAATCTCATTCTCCTTCCAATTTAACTGATCAAGATATGGTGGAATTTTTAGCTGTTATATTCCATTATTCATTTCTCATGGTCTGGGATTCTTACAAGCTAAGTAAAAATCTTTGTGAAGCTTTTATAAGCTTCAACATAACTCTTTCACCTTTTTTGTCCAATGTGTATTTGACCCATCAATTTTCACACACCCCTTGATGATCTAATGCTAATATTTTTATTAAAAAAAACATGTAATTATTGCTTGAATGATCAAGATGTGACAATAACCTACTCAAAGATCTTTCAATTTGAGATCTATTGGTTTAGGAGAGTAATATAGAATCATTTGCTCACATTGTGTTTTTTTTTTATCATTTTCGGTTAATTTATTAAAAATACCCGTAAACTTTGTTATTTGTTTAAAATATACATCTATTCTTTCAAAATTAAGATCTAGAATGATGCAGTAATGAAACTGATGGAATGCCTTAAACTTATTATCTGGTGCTTCGAACGACCAAAATAGAGTATCGCTAAGTTGAATTCATATTTACCATATTTAATTATTTATGGTTATTTACATTTGTGACATTAGAGTTTAAAGAAGATCACTATATAAACTCTCTAACCCTAAATGCATCATTCATTTTATATTATGTAACATTTTTTCTAATAAAATTGTCATTCATTTGCTCTGTGGATGTAGCCAATACACTGTTAATGAACCACGTATATCTCTGTATGTCGGTATTTTATATCTTACGTTTTACGCATTCTTTGTTTGTAAATTTCGTAAAAGAAATGATGTGGCAATTTAGATTTTCGTTTACAGTTACCGTCGCGCTATTTCATATTTCAATTTTCTTCCAAATTCTAAAAGATATCCACTCAAAAGTTGGTTTTGAAACGTTTATGGAAAGTTAAGGATAATATTATATCTTCGGAAAGAATATAGGTATTCTTAAATTTAAGGTTTTTTTATTAAAAAATAATTTAACCAAAAAGAATAGAGAGATGAAGAGATGATCATGATATCCAATGGCCAACCATGATGAGAAAAATGCAGGTGGACCAAACAAAATCATTTCTCTTTGGTACATGCTGCATAAACAAACATTTTTACTCAATGTTCTGTGAAAATTAGGCCAAACCAAAAAATGGAAGACATGGTTTAGCATTTATTTAGGATGATGATGATCATTCTATTTTAAAAGCAATTAATCAATATCTTTTAACTGATTTCTTAATGGAAATGAGCACATGGGTAATATGGATTTGGGACAAAAAAGAATCCATTTTATGGTAAAAAAAAAAAAAAAAGAAGTGATTATATCAGAAAGTAAAAAATCTCTCTCTGTCTTTATTCCCAATAGTGTTTTGTGATTGAGCTATAAATGGAAGTGAAGAAATGGGTAACATGATTTAGCATAATAAAAAACAAAAGATATATTTTTTGATGGTCAAAAAGAATTGCACATAGCAGAAAGCAACCTCCCACCCCCACCCCCTTCTTGGTGTGGAAATAATCATTGAAAATGACCCACCACAAAATTGAGTTGTTTTCTACATCAATCACCTCTTCACATTTTTGCAACCTAAAGTTTTTTTTCCCTTAAAAAGATTTTCACCCTCCAATCACTAATCATCAGTTATAGTAAATTTAAGGAGTTGTTTGGCTCACGACTTGAGTTGAGCTCAGTTTGTATAATATACCAACTTAATGTTTGACCCACTAATTTTAAATATTGGTAGAGTTGAGTCGGTATATTTTACCAACTCATCCCAACTCACTGTAACTCTCTCTTCTTCCAATGCTTTCAAGGACTCCACTCATCAACCACTGTCAGTGACTACCACTGTCACACTGTGGGAACCAATTCTGAGCTCCGATAACCACCTTTGATGGCAACTCTAGCGACCAACTTCGACGATCAATTCCGAACTTTGGCAACCACTTTCGATGATGACTTTGGTGACCCAACTCTAATGACCACCTTCGTACGACCTACTCCAACGACCGATTTTAGACTCCAACAACCATCTCCAATAACAAACTCCGATGACCAACTCTGACAATCACCTTCGTAGGCTCCAATAATCACCTCAACTACAAATTTCAACGAAAATCACATTCGATGACTAGTTTTGGGCTTCGACAACCATTTTTGACGACAAAAACTCTGGCAACCAATTCCAATACCACCCTTATGCAACCAACTTCGAGCTCCGACAACCACCTTCGACTACAAACTTCAACGAAAATCATCTTTGACGATCACCTTCATGCGACCAATTTCGAGCTCCAAAAACTACCTCTGACGACAAACTCCGGCTACCAACTCCAATACCACCTTCATGCAACTAACTTCATACTCCGACAACCACCTCCAATACCACCTGCGACCAACTTCATACTCCAACAACCACCTCCAACTACAAACTCCAGCGAAAATCATCTTCGATAATCAACTTCGACAACCACTTTCGACTAATATAAGACCGATGACTGTTAAAGTATATTATAGGGTTGTTGATTATATAAATAATAGTATTTTATCTACAATAAGTGCAATATTTATTCGTAGAAATTTGTAAATATATTTTTATTTAATTGACTTCACATATCAAATTAGTGTTAATAATATTTGTAAGTATGTCTATGTAGTTGAATAGTATGTAACACATAAAATGAAGATTTTTTTACACATGAATCCATAAAATGAAGATTTTTTTGGGGATGTTTTTAAATATAGAAAACTGAACCAAAATATTTACAAAATATAGCAAAATTTTAGAACTATCAATGATAGATGCTGATAGACATTCTATCAATATCTATCAACGTTTAAGTCTATCAGTGTCTATCAACGTCTATTATTAATAGTTATAAAATTTTACTGTATTTTGTAAATATTTTCAATAGTTTTACCATTTGAAATATATATTTTTTTTTTCTGAAACATTTTCTGGCAAGAAATAGTGAAAATTTGAGATTTATTCTTTGATAAACCCCCAAATTTGGAGGAATTGAAAGTGAAACTATTGAAAAAAATGTGGTGGCATTTCATTGGCGGCTAAGATGATAGACGAGATTCAATTAAAAAAATTCATGACAGAGTAAAAATACAGAGTAACAATAAAAATATAGAGTAACAACACAGGGAGAAGAAAATGAAGAAGATGATGATGAAACTCATGAAGAGAAATTAAGAATCAATAGTTTTGATTTCTCTTTAATTTCCCGTTTTATTTAACTATATTCCTGCAAGAAATTAAGTGGGTTAGTTGTTGGAAAAATGGCATAGATGTCCCATAATAAAGGACAAAAAAGAATGATGGGTACTCTTTTGAAAACCAATGAATTTTGGTCTTCTGCTTATATCATCACTGTGTGAAATTACCACTTTAACCTTAAATACATTCTTCTTCTGTTTTTCTTCACTTTGCAGCATTTTTTTTTCTTTTTTTCATTTTTTCGTTTCTTCTTCTTCCATCTTCTTTCTTTTTTTTTTTCTACGATTCTTTTTTCTACATTTTTTTGTAAATTTTTCTTCTGTTTTTTACTTTTGTTCTTTTCTTTTGCATTTCTTTTTTTTCTTTTTCTTTTTTGTGTTTCTTTGCATTAAACATAAAGTATAGAGCATTAGACATTGAGTATCAAGTGAACTTCTGAATCGAGTATAAAGCATACAATATAAAGCGTAGAATATCAAGAATCGAGGATCAAGTATGAAGTATCAAGGATCAAAGATCGAATAGCATGTAGCTAGTATATAGCATAGAGCATAGATCGTAGAGTATCAATCATCGAGCATTGAGGATCGATGATCAAGTATCAAGAAAACTTATGAATCATAGCGCGCGAATGGCTTTTCAGGATCAAATGGGTAAATTCACAGGATGCTGACGTACGCAGAAGCTCACTTTTCATTCAATTTTTAAAAAGTACAATTTTTTCATTTGGCCTCCCGAAAAGAGGTCATCCGTACAAAAAACTTTAATTGTTATTCATTACCTAAAGAAAGAAATAAATAAATAAATAAATAAATAAAAAGAAAAACTTCAAAAATTGAAAGAAAAGAATTGTAATCTTTATTTTATTCAATACAAAGATAGGTAGAATTACTGAACAATTTTTTTTAAAAAAAAAAAGCATCATAGAAGCAGATTATTTAGAGTTCAAAGAACTGCACCAGATACCTCAGATATATGAACTATGCACCCCAAACACAAACATATGAACTCACACCAAATAACTCTGCACCCCAAACACAGACATATGAACTCCACAAATATATGAACTCTATATTTCATATGTCAACTCAGGGCTCCAAACAACCTTTATATGTATCAATACTTGAGTACTATTTCTCATTCTAGGCTTAGAAATTGGCAAAGGAGATAACAAGTATAAATCAATATTAATTGGGAAGAAAATGATATTCACAAGAGTTCGAAAACGAGACTTTCTTCTCTAGTATCATGTCAAATAACTAATCAATCCAATAATTTAGAACCAGTGGCTATAAATACTCCCTTTTATCTCCAATTTTCTTAATTTGTTATCACTTTTTATTAATATTTTAAAAAATCAAATCAAATTTTAAAAACTAAAAAATATAGTTTTTGAAATTTGAAATTTGGCCAGATTCAAATCTTATACTTAAAAAAATGTAAATTATTGTAAAAAACTGAAAAACAAAATTACCAAACAAGAATTACCATAAATTTAAGTGTATCAATAGTTGAAAGTTGATCAAAATTTTAAGAGTTAACGCCCATGAAAGAGAGAAGGACACAACATTAATGTACTGAAACTGCAGAAAAAGGCATTGAATGGAAATGGAGTGGTTTGGCCAGTTGGTGCAGGTGAGTGTCTTAAAGCACAATCATTTTCACATATAGCTGTTGGTTCAAATTCAAGTAATAACATCAAATCACCCCAGTAATTTTCAATTGATATTTTAGGAAAAATCATGTCAGAGACACATATTTGGAGGTTGATTAATTAAAGTCATTTCATCTATAATAAGAAACCTTCATTAAACTTGAGTAGAAAAAAGAAAAACAAAACCAAACAAAGTTTCCTATTTTTTTACCCCCAAATTTCACCATTTATTATATATATTATATATATATATATATATATAAAATCTATATACCTTTTAAAACTACATTATTCATTTTGCACTTTAACAAACGAAATTAAGATCTAAAATGGTGTGGAGGTGACTTAAAATAAAAAAATCGATATCACACCATTCTAGGTTACTGTCACATTGTTTCACGGTTTTAATTTTCTTCAAAATTCTATTCTAATGATAGTTTTAAAACGTTTATGATTGTAACTTTTGAATAAAAGGGTGTGTATGTTTTATAATTTAACAATTTTTTTTTACTGAAAAATGGAGAAAAAACAGAATTTCCAATATAAGATTTGAATGTGATTTTTTGCTTTTTCAGTTTCTCTTGGAATTCAAAAGATTGTTCCAATTTCCCATTGTGGTTGCCATTCCACCCAAATCCTAACTGTCTGCAGCACCACTGTACTGTCTAAAGTTTGAATCCCTCTTTCTATCTTCCTTCTCTTTCATCTTTAGTAAGAAATTGAATTTGCAGCACAGTCTTTTTTTTTTTTTTTGTGTGTGTTTGTTTGAAGTTTTGACTGCTTGATATTAAAAAGTACATGTCAAGTTAAAATGGGTCTATTTTAAAGCTCAATCCTGAAATATTTTAGAAAGACAAACCCTTAGAAAGAAAGAGAGAGAGAGAGAGAGAGATTTTTTTTATATATTATATGTTGGGAATGGTGAAGCAGGGAAGAAGAAGAAGAAAACAAAAGAAAAGTTTGGGTTTTTGTAACCGAGTATTTGAGATTATTAGAGAGAAATGAAGTTATAAATTTATAATCCTATGTGATTTCTTTTCTTTTTATTCTTCTCTCTTCATCCATTTACAACCAGACAACCTCAATACTTACAAATCTCACATCATTACAGTAAAACAAACGACTTCCCCGAAAAACATTCCAACCAAATGGCTTCTTCTTCTTCTTCTTCTTCTTGTTCTTGTTCTTGTTTTGTTGTTTTCCTTCTGGTTTTTCTTACTTCTTTCTCCTCTGTTTTCTCATCTTCCATTTCCCATCAAATCCCACCAAAAAACCAAACTTTTTTCCATCCAGCCAAAGAGCTGAAGAAACTCAAGCACATCAGAAATTATTTACGCAAAATCAACAAGCCTCCAATCAAGACAATTCGGGTAAAGGAAAAAAAATATAATAAAAAAAGGGAACTTTTTTTCTTTTTTGATTGTTCTGTAAAATTTAACAAATTGGGTTGTGTTTTTCTTGTTTGTATTGTTGAAAGCAGAGTTCAGATGGTGATGTTATAGACTGTGTTCTTTCTCATCTTCAACCTGCTTTTGACCATCCTGAGCTCAAAGGCCACACTCCATTGGTAAATTAACCAAAATTTCCTCCTTTTTCTTTCTTTTGTGGGTGAAATTTATGAATTTAATTGAAAAAAATGGGATGAACAGGAACCACCTGAGAGGCCAAGAGGGAATAACTCCAAAGAAGAAGTAGCAGAAAATTTCCAATTATGGTCAGCTTCAGGCGATTTCTGCCCTGAAGGAACAATTCCAATAAGAAGAACAACAGAGAGAGACATTTTCAGAGCAAGTTCTTTTCGAAGATTTGGAAGAAAACCCATTAGACGTGTGAGAAGAGACTCTTCCGGCAATGGCCATGAGGTTAGGATTCAAAACCCAATAATCTGTCTTAGATCATATAATATTAAATTTAAATTTTTGGGTGGAGGTTTAGGACATTTTGTGTTGAAATCTCAAGCAATATTATTTCCTCCCCAATTAATATTAATTTAATTGATTTTCATTTCTGTTACTGCAATTTTGATATGTTTGATATGTTTTCTATGGTGATTATTTGATATGGAAAAATGTTTTTCCATATAGTTTGCTCCCTTAATTAAGAGAGTATTGAATAATGATTGCAGCATGCTGTGGTATTTGTGAATGGAGAACAATATTATGGAGCAAAGGCGAGTTTAAACATATGGGCACCACGTGTAACAGATCAATATGAATTTAGCTTATCACAAATATGGGTAATTTCAGGCTCATTTGGGAATGATTTGAACACCATTGAAGCTGGATGGCAGGTAAGTTATTTTGATCTGAAACTATTATTTTGGGTTTGTAATTTTTGTGGTTTAATCTTGTTTTTTTTTTTCTTTTTTGGTTCAGGTTAGTCCTGAACTGTATGGAGACAACAATCCTAGGTTCTTTACGTATTGGACAGTGAGTTTCATGTTTTTTTTTTTTTTTTTTTTTGGGGGGGGGGGGGGGGGGGGGGGGGGTTGCAGTCTGCAGAATTTGAAGAACAGAGAGACAATATTAATGAATTTTAATTTTAATTTTTTTTTTTGGGGCAGACTGATGCTTATCAAGCGACTGGGTGTTACAATTTACTATGTTCTGGATTCGTTCAGACCAATAATAGAATCGCCATTGGAGCAGCAATTTCCCCCATCTCTTCTTATAGTGGGAAGCAATTCGATATTGGTTTAATGGTTTGGAAGGTAAGTTTATTTACTGTTTCCTCTTCTGAAAAAAGAATATTAAAAAATTATTTTTTTGGTAGAAAAAAAAGGAAAGTATGGACTTGCACTTTTTATTTTTCTTATTTTTAATTTTAATTTGTACAAATGAGGTGGAAGTCAAATATTCGATTTTTTTTTTCTTTTTCCTTTTTTGAAAAATCAAACATTGATCTTAACATATGCATACAATTACAAGTATCTTAAAATAAACTACGTTCTTTATTGTCTTTCATTATTTATTTTTAAAGAATTTGGAGGAATCAATATAAATATAATTTAACTAGTTAACATGAGATATATATTACTGATCGAAGAAATCAATATTTTGAATCTTCATCCAATAATATATTATAAATTATTAAAAAAAAAAAAAACAATACTTAGGTTGCGTCCATCTCTATTTATCCTATTAAATGGAAAAGAAATTTAATATCTTTTTTTTAAAAATAATTCTAACGTGGCAATTTATGATTAAGTACTTACCCGTACATAAGTATAAGCAATTTTTTAATTTAAAAAATTGATAAAATTCTCATTTTTTTCCTTTTGGTATTAATTTTTTTTTTCAAAAAATGTGTTCTGTCGTTGGGTTTTTCGTTATCCCAAATTTTAAATAAAAGAAAATCAATATTTTACATAATAATTGGTTACGTTAGTAAAATATTTAAAAGCTCAAATTATAAGCTTACTCTTATCTCTAAAAAATATTTAATAGAGTTTCTTAAACTTTTAAACAATAATAGAAAAAGAGTATTACTTGATACTTATACATTCAATTTCATATTGAATAATTTTCTATTATATATAAAATTTTATAAAATTTACCTAAACATAAAAATGAAAAGTCATAGTCTCATAAAATTGAAGACTGATATTAAACATAAAATTAAAACTTAAGGAATTTATGAGGTACTTTAAAAGCTTAGGGATGTACTCAACACTTTGTAACCATCAAAACACAACCTTTAAAAGTTCAGAGACTACTAAACAATTTTAAGAAACAAAAACAATAGTTAACCAAATAATCCTTAAGTTTCTTATTAAAAAAGTAAAAACAAGATAGACCGAAAAAAAGAAAACATTACGAAATGAGCTCTAAGCAAAGTTTGATCAGTTCATTAATTATGAACATACGTATACGAAACATACAGGACCCGAAGCATGGACATTGGTGGTTGGAATATGGGTCGGGTTTGCTAGTTGGATATTGGCCAGCGTTTTTGTTCAGCCATTTGAGAAGCCATGCTAGCATGGTACAATTTGGAGGAGAAATAGTGAACAGCAGATCCTCAGGGTTTCATACAGGCACTCAAATGGGGAGCGGTCATTTTGCTGAAGAAGGGTTTGGGAAAGCTTCTTATTTCAGGAATTTGCAAGTGGTTGATTGGGATAACAATTTGCTTCCTCTTACAAATCTTCATCTCTTGGCTGACCATTCTGATTGTTATGATATTAGACAAGCCAACAATAATGTTTGGGGCACTTATTTTTACTATGGAGGACCTGGTAGAAATGTCAAATGCCCTTAGAATTATTTCTTTCTTTTATTATTATTATCATTATTATTATTATTATTATTATTAATGTTTTGAAAATGTTTTAGGGATATAATGTAATTTAATGATTTTTTTTTTTTGAACTTTATTTTTTTGTCCTAGGCCAGCTTGAGGTATGGTTTGGTTTTGCTTTTTGGCCTTTGGCCTTTGGCTTTTTCTTTTTCTTTCTTTCTTTTTTTTTTTTAGATTTTATAATATTAGTTTATATAGAGGATGAAATTTTTGTAATTATGGAAGAATACAAAGAATTAGAAAGGTTGTGCTCACTTATACTCCCTTGCTTCCCTCTTCTAATCCTTTGTGGATGTTTGACATATCTTTGAAAAAAAGTGCTTTTAAATAAAACACTTTCATGTATGTTGTTTTTAAAGAATTATGTATAAGCATTTAAATCAGAATATTAGTGTGTCTAAAATAATAACTTATGAAAAAAAAAAAATTAGAACAAATATCAATCCTTACAAAAATTCGAGGTTTAAATTTAATCCTTACAAAAATTTGAGGTTTAAATTTATATAATTATTAGTTTAGTTTAAATTGATACACTCCTTAGAGTATAAATTAATGTTCTCCAAAAATTAGAATTAAAATAAAACTAAAATTCTGAAGTACCTTTGAAAGAATCAGTATATTTTAAAAGTGTAGTTATTGAATGATTTTAGGTCATCCATTTTTTTTTTCTTTTTATAAAAGAATCGATCTTAATTAATGAATAAAAACTAATCATTTATTTTGTTTAAAAATCATGTTTTCACAAGTGATTCTAAACAGACTATTAATGTTTTATCTAACAATGTATTTAGTGCTTATATCTAGTTTAAGATTTCTCAAATACCTTTTAATATAAAAAAATCACTATCTAAGATTTTTACCAAAGATTACATTAAAAAAAAAAAAAAAACTTTTACTTGTCTATATAAGTTCAAATGGCTTAAAAGAGAACAAAGTGTAAAAGAATATAATAGTTACAATATATATCTTATCCTTTTTAAGAAAGATTAAAATGTCTTAATCATCACTAAATTAGGCTACATTTGAAGTCTAGAGAAACTACTTAAGGAAATAAAGAAAAAGCAATCAAATCACCCATATTGGTCCCAACCAAACCTAACTCACTTATATACAAATTAATCTGTATATATGATGTAGATCGTAAAGAACTCATTCATAATCTAACAAATATAATGGGTTTGTGTTGATGATTAAAAAATTAAGTGCAAATACCAACTTTTTATCCCTAAATTTTAAAGGTTATATTAATTTAAATCCTAAATTAATAATTAAATCTATTTGGACTCTAAACTTTTATAAGTGTATCAGCTTGAACAATCAATTATATTTTATTTGGACAAATATCGTGTGAAACTTATGGTTTTATCATTAGACCTCTAAACTTACATAAGCAAATTAATTTATACTCTAAATTAAGATTTCTTTAAGAATTATCCATGCAAATTATAATTGTCCATTTTGTTAAATTGAAATTTAAAGAAATCTATGTTTAAAAATAGATGCATTGACAATTTTCAAATATAATCCTAATAAATGTTCTAAATTAATTTACTTATTAAAATTTAGAAGTTTAATTGAAAAAAATTAAATGTCTCACGATATTTTTCAAACTAAATCTGAAGAAGGACGTAAATTAATAAACTCATAGAAATTCAAGATTAAATTGGTGTAAATTAAAACTTTCATATAAATTTAAATTTCACACACAAAACTATGTGAGTTGTTTTCAAATATAGATAAAGGAATCAAAATATTTATAAATATAACAAAATTTTACTGTCTACCTACGATAGATCGCGATAGACTCCTGTCTATGTCTATCTATATTATGATAAACATAGATGATAGTCTATTGTAGTCTATTTCTATTACAAATAGACGATAAGATTTTATTATTATTTATAAATATTTTCAACTAAAAGAAGTTTGCACATGTGAGGTCAAAGAATGGTAGAAAAGGCCAAGACGAAGCAATTTTGTAAGCAAATTATATCATAAGTGGAGAATATTCCAGTGCTGTTTTTCAATGCAAGAGATTAAAAAGTTTTATGGGGAAATGAATTAACTGTTAAAGACACATAATATAACTATAATATTTAATATAAAACTTAGAAATATTAAGGGAAAAAAAAAAAGATTTTGAGTTTTGGGTATCATCAGAATATTTTGAAGTGGAGAAAGGCATATCAAAAGCTGGGGAAAAGCAGAGCAAACTAAAAGGCATATAATTAAACTGATATATATGGCTCTCGCGTGCTGCTGCTCCATTACTTCTTCATTGCTATATATGCTTTTCTCTCTCTTTTCTTTACTTTTTCTTCTCTTCTATAATTTTATAATACAAATATTTGCATGTAACTTTTCTACCTAGTCGTCGAGATAACGAATCTTTTCATATCTTTATAATGGTATATTTTAAAATTACGTATTGTAGAAGTATGATATCGAATTGCCCTATAGATTGAATCGAGACTCTTTTGTATACTTTCATAGTAGTATTGTGAGACTAAGTCTGTGTGAATAGGGAGTGCTAAATTTCATTGTGGTGCTCTGACTTGAGCGTAGTGGGAATTTTTCCATTTTCGATGGGAATGTGGAAAGTTTGTTTTTCCCATTTAGTTTTTAGAGGACATTCCTCCTCTTTGTCCCGACCTTAGTCCAAAATAATCCCTAAAGGATCGTTTGGATTGAGGGAATTGAGAAGGGAATAAGGGTGAGAATGGTTAAGGGATACACATCCCCTTGTTTGGTACAAGTTTTGAAGCTTTAAGCATGAGAATAAACTATTCTCATGCATTCCAAAGTGGGTTTTCTTGATGTCCACTCTCTCTCTTCTTTTAATACATGAATTTTATTCTTTTATTTTATATTATTATAATTCATTAATATATGAATAATAAATTTATAATTTAGAAAATTATATTAAATTTTAAATTATAATATTTGAATTTAACTATTCCAAATTAATTAATTATATAATAAACCGTAAAAAATGGGTGCATTAATACTATTAATTCATTAATAAATTATATATATAGTTAATTAATTATCATTATGACTTAATATGTGATGAGGTTATTTTTTACTAATTATAATTAGTTTATCATCGATTAATTATGATTCATTATTTTTTAATCGCAAAATGTTGTATTTATTTTTTTAAACTATTTTTTTATTAATTAATACATCATATTTATATAAATTCATCAAATTGATACATCAAATCATATAATCAAGTAATTTTAATTATAAATTACTAATTTTATAAATATTTGTAATTAATAATTTAATTAATATTATTATTTGATAGATAAATAATTAATTTTGCTCAAAACTTTGAAACGACTTTATTGTTTATCAATCAAAATTTTATAGAAATGTTCATGATTAATTTTGTAAATAAAATACAAAGCTAATTTGTTACCATAAAAATTTGATAACATTCTCATGTACAACCAAACACAATCATCCTTAATTCCCAACAATTTTATTCACAAGCTTTTTATTACCAAACATACTTAATTCCTAGGCATCTTTAAAATCTTAAACCAAATGCCCCTAAAACATAATTGTAATTAGGTTAAAAGAAATGCTCTTTTGGCCTCTAAACTTTCATGGAAATAAATATTTAGTATATGAACTTTACAATACAACAAAATATACATTCCATGACACATGAACAGTAGCACGTTTAGAGGGAAAAGAGAAAAAGCAGTCATAAAAGCTCATTTCATGCGTTTTTGGGTGAAAAAATGGAGATTTAAAGATTTTTTGAAATTATTGACAATTTTTTAATCACAAATTTGTGACTATAAATTAAATAGTCATTAAATAGAGACAGTTCTTCAAAATTATTAAATTGTAAAAAATTAAAAAAATATATCATTTTTGGCATGAAACAAATTTTGTAGAGTTTTTGAACTTCTATGACTCTTACGTAGTGTTATCAATGTGTAACTTGTATGAATGGTCATTAAAAAGCAATTAATAAGAAAACTGATTATGGTTGACTTTCTCAACGATGAAGATGATTGTGAATATGAAGGAAAAACATACCAGTAATGCCCCACCTTACTAAATTTTGACTGTAATTTGGAAAATTAAGACCTCATATTAACCTTAAGTGAGCTAAATTGAATTTCTTAAATGTTGAGAAAATAAATATTTTAAAGATTTTAATTCCTAGGTTTTTGGAGTTTATATTTGAAAAGTTGTCTAATTCTAAAATGAAAACCCAATTCATTTGGTTAAATTTGACAAAAACCAGTAGAGATTTTTACATCTTTAGGCCATATATTTCATAAATGTCTTTAAATTTGATTTTTTTAAAAAAGACTTTTAGTATTAATTTTGGACGATTTTACCTCTTGTCATTTATTTATATTGAAGGATTTATGTGACCAACTTCGTATGCCATTGATGAGGGTAGAGCTAACGAGTGATGCGACAGACAATCATGCATTAAAGGGAGAAGTCTTGGATGGACGCAAGGCTATATGATCAGTTTAAGCTGAGGGATTCAGCTTAATTAACGAATAAGTAAGCCAGATGACTACCTTGCAGATATCAATAAAGGGATACGCTTGACCGGTGGCAATTAATTAAGCTAACTTTTCATGCAAGCCTAAGTATAAATAAGCTTAACCAAGAAGGAGACTGTTCTGCTAAAATTTTCCTAACGCTTAAGTAAGGAAGAGTTGCTGTTATTTGAAAAATTTGAAAGTGAAGAATTGTCAGCCAGCCAAAGGAAAATTTGAGGAATTCTTATCGGTTTTGGAAGAAATGATGATCAAATTCTAAGGTAAGCAAAAGTTAAGATGTTTATGAGCATTTCTTTGAAGGAAGTTTAGTTAAACGAATGCTAGAATTAAAATTATGAAATCTGGAAGTTTGATTTGGTTAAAACGAATACTGCATATGAAGAATAAGCAAACAACTGACTCAGTGAGGTTATGCGTTAATGTATATAACATAGCAAATCTACAACGAAAGCAATCTGAGTACATCACATAGTGGATGTACGTCGCATAGGCTGAGAAGTATTTCACCGCTTACCCGAGCATCTTGAGAAGGGATTCCCAATTGTCATTTAAGTTATAATGTAAGATGGCTAAGGAATAGTCGATGCGTTAAGGATGGTTTTTGATGCGTCGAACTTAGCTATGATGCGATAACCATTAGTATGCGATAAAGTTAAGCTATGCGTTAAGCTCAAAATGGAGTTAAGTATACTGACTAAGGGACCTTTCCTTTTCAGGACAAACGCCAATAGAAGAGGTATATAACCCCTTGGATAAGTAGCTTAAGACAGTAAGTGACAAATTTTAATAAATGTTTTTCTAATGCAAGTCTTATGAATGATTTTCAATGCATAGGCATTTCATATGAAGTTATTATATTACGATTTTCTCCAATGCATGCCTTAAAATGAATGTTGATTGCATGATCTATGTTTTTAAATGATGAAATTATTTAAGAGTTTAGCATGCATTTTCCAATAGCCTATGTCATATTTTATCACATGATGCAATTGATCAAGATACTCCATATTTTACAAGGCACTATGTGTTGATATGAAACCATGAGGTAGGATTATTTCAAATATGCATATTCTGTATATGTTCTTAAATGTTTAAATGTTTGTGCCTTGTACAAACTCTACTCTAATGTTGGTACCGAAGGTATGGCAAGGTACCCAGATTTCAATGATGTTAGGGATCCTTGACACCAAAGGTATATTAAGGTGGTCAGGACCCAATTTAGTTGTACATGCACGTATGACTATGTTATTGACATTGATGAGATCGAGCAAAAAGACTCTCTCAACTAAGGTTATTAGGGATTAAACAAAAGGGCTCTCCCTCATGTTTAGGCAGCAGAGTAGTAGAATCTTTAAAAAAAATGCTAAAGAGTTATTTTAGGGTTTTTACATAATGTATTCTTATGATTTCAGTTTTATTTTCAAAACTCTGGTTATGATTTTATAACTGTTTCCTTTGATAAAAATGTTTATATTATTTATGATTTAAAATATGTTTTACTTAAGATAGTCATTCACTAGGCTTTCCAGCTCACTCTTTAAAAATGTTTTCCTCCCTAGATAGCAATTGACGTCCCGAGGCCTAGGGTTCTACCAGTCAGTCACTCCCTAGACCCTCAAGAAGATTGCAGTTTAGGTGGCTCATTATGTTCTATTTGAGTTTTATATCCATGTTAAGGGGAGAGCATAGTGAAGTTTGTGTTGTATATAAGTTTGGTTTCAAAATCTGTTATGTGTGTTTATGTTGATATTTCTGATTAGCAGTAAACTAAAGTGGTTGTTGGAATTATGTGTTGAGTTATAGATAATTATAAATTACTAATCAGGTTTAACAGGTGCTAAGGATACAAATTTTCATGAGTACCAGTAATTGTCATAAAAGGGTTGACAATTGCTGTCTTCACATCTCTTTATGGATTAAGAAGGTAATCTGGGGAAGGGTGACATACATCCATATATATATATATATATATATATTTCTATTTACGGAACTTCTTTAATATTTGAGAGAGAAAATGCATTTATTATGGACATTTAATATGATTTTTTCATTTTCAATGGAGAGAGAAACTAAATTTAATATAATTTTTTCTTTTTCAATTTGAGAGAGAAAATGTATTTAATATGATTAGGGTTTTGGTTTCAAAATTTTGTTTTTTCACTTTTTATGCATATATACGAGACTCATTTCAAATATATACAATGATATTTCAAATGTATATATTCCACATACTTTGTCATAGATATTTGTCTTCTTGATCTAATTGCAGAATTAATTAGTCTCGTTTCTATTATATTCTGGATACTTTTTCATATCTACCCATGTGTTAGTTATTTTGGAAATATATACCTCATATTATATGCTACAAAATAGATCAAATTATTGAATTTTTTTTTACTACTATAGGGAGTTATCATTAAATTGTGATTTATTGGAATTTTTGACCTACTTGAATAATACTTATGATATACTATCAATATATTTCATATATTAGTTAAAATATTTGCAAACAACTAAGATAATTTAAAAATAACCATGAATTCACCAGAAAAACAAAGAAAATCTCAATTGAGAAAAATGAAGAAAATCTCATACGTGAAAATGGAAAAGAAAAGCATATTAATTGTGAAACTTTCAAATAGTACAACCATCTATTTGAGTACATTTCAAATATACTTACTAGTATATTTTATAAATTGGTTAGGGTATTTGCGAACATGTGATACAATATTTTAAGGTATATTTAAAAATAACCATAAATCCGCCAGAAAAACCAACTAGATGCCATGAAACCAATTATATCTGAGTACATATCAAAATATTTACCAGTACATTTCTTATATTAGTTAGAACATTTACAAAAATCCAATACAATATTCAAGGGTATATCAAATACCACAATATATCATAAAACAAGTAGTCTAACTAAGAAAAAAAAATCATCATTTATATCAAATAGACATGTGTATATATCAATTTTTAAATAAACAAAAATATATACCTCAGTATATAGCATAAAACAAGTAGTCTAAATAAAAAAAGAAAAACCCACCATCATTCATATCAAATAAACATGTATATATATCACATATATGTTGGAAAAAACGGCATGCACAATGGAAGCAATTGATCAATAACACTCTAATTACAATAATAAACTAGGATTAAGCATGCAAAAGGGTTAAAAATATAACCTTTGTAGTTTCCACAAGAATTTTCCTCTCTGTGAGCAATCGACACCACCCACGAAAAATCCTCGTTATTCTCCGATTGAAGAACACGGTTGTGGGACCGACTTTTTAGTAAAAGATAGGGAATTTCACTTAATAATTTGGAGAGTAAAAAATATTTTGTGGAAGATTATGGTAAAAAATCAAGGAAACATAAGTTTTTAGCATTTGAAAAATAAAAACTATTTATAGACCAAAACACATGCAAAGACTCTTCTTTCATGGCCTCCACCTCATTAGTATGAAAAATTAGGTGTCAAACTTTGCATGAAACACTTCATAACTCACTTTTAAAAATAAATTTATAATAAATCAATTTTTTTTTGACAAAATATGAAATACATTTTTCATATTTTAGAAATTATTTAATTAAAACAATTTTAATTAAATAAAATAAATAATTTAATATCACATATTAAATTGTCTTTGACACCTAATTTTGATTAATCACATTAATCAATTTAAAACACTTTCATGCTAATATTTTATTTAATATCTTATAAAATATACTCTCCAAAAAATAAATAACTAATTATTTAATTGTAAATTATATCAAATACAATTTTTCCTAAAGACCGAATATGAACATTTCAAATTCTCACTTCACCTAGTTCTTTGTTCGTAGTGAGCTAGCAAGGAGACCCGATGGACCTACAGATCATGAGCTCCAACGATCCGAGGCTAACCGGTCAAACTCTTTAACCTAGTTAATCAACATTCGTTAACTAACAAGACTATCCTCTATAGCCTATAGTTGTACTCCTCTCACTGTAGATATATTTTGTGTCTATTTGATATAACCATCATCGATAAGTTGATTTTTCACAGGTTGTTCATAACCTCAGCTAGATCAATTACCATTTCACCCCTGAGTTACATCTTTTCTCCTTAAGTACCACTGTCCCTCTAATGAATAATTGATTTAGGATCTTAATCACTAAATTCAATCTCTCTCAGGCTAGCGAGAGGATGTGGCCCTTTGTTCAAGACCCGCGATCAGCCCTTAAGGGAACAACATTTCTATTATCCCTAAAATGGGTAGGAGCGAATTCTATCTTGAAAATTCTATGTCCCTAACTATCTACCCGGTCTTATCCCTAAAATGGGAGGCATATTGAGCAGCTTTGCTAAACTTACCCTCACCTATGCAGATCAAGGGAAAATTCTGAAAAAACAGGAGTTTGTAGACAACTCAAGATTCAGATCAAGTTATCTAAGTCATCAAGAAGTAAAATTAATCAGTGTTAATAGTAAACGGTGTTAATAAGTAACCGTGATTATTTCGTGGTCAGTATTACACAATCTCATCGTGTAGAACACTCCCGCTCATATGTCTCTACATGAACGAATCGGTCACATCGTTTATGATACTTTACAACATTTGTAACAATCATAAAGCAAGCCATATTTAATAATATCTCCAAAAATAGGTATCCAACCTAATCCAAGTACTATAGATTGTTTAGGCTATTTTACTCGAACCTGATCCAGTTTATGTCTCTACGTAAAGTCCAAGTATTCATGACAATAGCTCCATTCATAGTTTATTGGATTTCGAGTTATTAAATAATCAATTTATTTTCTACAACATTTGTTTGAATAAGCTTCATATATGTTTATTGTTTACAAACTACGAGTTTTAGGATAGACAACCCAACAATATATATATATTTTTAGGGTTAAAAAGTAGAAGAGGAAAAGTGAAGCCCTTGCCACTGTTGCCCATCCCCATTTGTCGTTGTTCGACTGCCTATTACATCAACCGTCACGCGTTGTTAGCTCTCAAAAAGAGCTATTATTCTTAGTTTAATTTAGGCTCGTTAATAGATTTTATGTGTCTATTGTCTTATTTTCTTGGTATCAAGCACCAATGATATAAAACTAAGAAATCGGGGTTAAACAGGGTTAATTTGAAGCAATTTGGAGTAGAATTAAGCATCCGGGCTTCAAAGGAATCAAAAAAACAAAAATGTCCCTGTTGAAGCGTCACAACGCTCGTGAATTGCTTAACCTGACGCTTGTGCAAGCTTGAAGGTAACAACTTGAAAGTGCAGGGGAGCATTGCAACACTGGCCACAGTGTCGTAACGCTTCGAAAGATCAACATCACCACCGTTGCAACTGAAGGAAATCAAACAGGAGGATTTCCATGAGCAGTGGAAAGGATCATTCTAAATTCCATTCGAGTTGAACATAAACAATTAAAGTCTTAAAACGGAAACTAACAGGTCATGCACAACTAGAAACTACAACATGCTATAAGATGATACAAGGGATAGAGGATACATACCTTTGAAGAAACATTATTCACGAATCCCTCGATCAATCTTCAATGCGTCTAATAAAGCAATACATGAACGCAATGAACAGAACAGAACACGAACACAACGACCACAAAGAACGGCCAACAACTCATCGAACACAATTGAGTCTAACTCAATCCACGAACTAAGTGAGGACACCACCACAATGGTTACCTTGGTATTCTCGGTGTGAGAATCTAGGAGTTGTGGGCTCTGTATGATCTTGGTTTGAGGAAGGGACTGGAGGTATATGATCGTGTAGACAATCGAGCAAGTGGGAGATAAGATGTTGTCTATCGTATAGACGATGTGCTCAAGCGTTTAGCAAGCAACAACCTATCGTATAGACTATGCCACTCGATCATTTAGCTACGATTAGCTGAATGACTATCGTATAGTCAAAGCTAAGCGATCGTTTAGTCTTTGTCAGCTATCGCTTAGTGAAACTCTTTCACTTGATAGCTTATCACCGTGAGTAACTTTCCGAATAAGACAACTCTTTAAAAATTAGGAAAACAATTTTCCTTTTTATCTCACGGTTACCATAAAACCACCATTAACCTCCCACTCAATTGGTTATTAGAGAAAAAGATTTAATTATCATATAATTAATATATTATAAATAAATATGATAACCAAATTACCAAATTATATTTATAACCTATAGTTTTAATATTTAATCTCATGAAACATATAAACCATAGTTCTTTTTCTACTTTATGGTACTTAATGTAAATCATATTTACATTAATTCCCCCATTTGATGTATCTCATACATCACACCAATTATATCATATATAATTGAATTTCCTCTTATTAATTTGAACACTTCAAACTAACCCCAAGAACTGATTCTCAACTTGAATCCATTGAGATACCAAGGGGACCTTATGAACCTGTAGCTTGAAGCTCCAACGGTACGTTAATAGATGACTAAACTCTTTAGTTACAAGATCCACCATCCGTTAACTGTCGGGCACTCTAGTAAAGACCGACAACTGCACTCTTCTTACTATAGATATATTTCTGTGTTCATGTCAATCAATCAACAGTCCGATAACCCTTCACAGATCGCTTGTAAGTACAGCTGGGCCAATTTACCATTTTGCCCCTGAAGTTACATCTAACTCCTTAAGTACCACTGATTTCTCTAATGAACAATAAGTCATAATCCTACTATGATTGGGTCCTCTCTTCCAAAGAGAGGATGTGGCCACTATGTTCAAGACCCGGAATCAGCTCTTAAGGGAACAATCTATCTACTTACTCCCACTAGAAGAAATTCAGGCTTTAATGTCGGTTGGAAAAAGTGAAATCGGATGTATAATGTCGGTTTACAAAAAAAAAGCGGATCTTTAATGTCGGTTTTAAACCGACATTAAAGGTATAATATTTTTTTTCTTATTTTATTAAATAATAAAACCCTATATCGCCGCCTCCTTCTCGATCTCTTATGCCCAAACCCTATCTCGCTCGTGCCGTCACTCGTCCTTCACCCTTCTTCACTCGTCCGTATCCGTCGATCTCCTTTTCTTCCATGAGAGGCGATTATTTAAACCTCTGATCATTTGCAACTTCTCTTCCGTCGATCATTTGCAACGTAGTCTCCGATGTTAAATGAGTTAAGTTTTAGCAGTGTTCGAATTTTGATGTTTTTGTTGATTTTCATTAGTTTTTCAATTCCCCCAATTTTTGCGTAATTTCTTTTTTCCTTTCCATACACATTCTTTCACAAAACCATTTATAGGGTTATTCTGAATAATCTTTGATTTCAAATGATAAAAGTAGCAAGAGAAAAATTCGATATAATGTAAACTATATAAATGTTTGTAAGCAAATTTCTTTTGAATTCATCGTTTAGCTTGTAAAATGAGTTTATTATGTTGATGGCATTTTGTTCATTTGATTTTGATTGCTACAGTTTTTCAAGGACATAACCAAAGGGGAAGGGGAAATTTTATTAAGAGTGTTAATTACTCAACAGATGATGTATATTTTACTTTTTCTTATATAAATTTGCAATTTGTGTAGATTATGTTAATGGCATTAATTTGACTTCTCATTTGTTGTTTGTGATAATGCCTGAATGAATAAAACCCAATAGTTTTAGTAGAGAGAGTGTGATTGTTGGATGCTTAGGGTTGATAATTGAAGTCATTTTTAGCTTGCCCACTTGAGGAAATGACATCTCTCAAACTTATAAATTAAGCCCTCTGGTCATTGAAATATGTTCAAGCTTTTACTTCTAAGTTGTAATTGTTTCTTGTTTTTACTTCTTCTTCTCTCCTTTCATGTTTTTTTTTTTAAAGTTTACTTTCTGGTTTAATCCTCTCCTATTGGAATGTTCTGCAAACCACCAAATCAAATCCATAAATTGACATCCAATTCTCTCTCTCTCTCCATAAACTTTTTCAGTGTCAAGCTTGTGGTGTGTTGAGAATTGGATTCTCCCCCACCTCATTGGGAAGCCTTGGTTTTATTTATTTGAGTTTGTATTGGCTTAATTCTATTATGTTAATGGTTCTTATAGATAAGATGGTTCAAAACTAGTAGGATAATTTTGATTTTTTTTGCTAAATGATGGAGAACTCTGATGATATTGAGGCTTGAATTCAGAAGACTTTAAATCTTTATTTGGTTTTTGTAAGTCATTATTAGGTGTGAGCTTCTAGAGATTGAAAGGGCCAAACAAGTAAGAAAGATGAAAGTTTCTTTTTCTTTTTCCTTTTCATAAAACATGGAAAATGAGGTGATGTATTATGCGGCAGTTATCAATGTAGCTCCTAATTGGTATGCCTCTTTTATTTTGCTTAATAGATGTGTGAACTAATTGGATAATGGTTTCACTATCTCGTTTTCTCTATGATTAATTCACTTGAAATTAAAGAGTGCAAACTTTGGATTGTTAGCGAAGTACATTTTTAGCCTTTGAGTTTGCTTGTTCAACTGCATATTTAGAATTAAACATTTGTTGCTTTCAGTTAGATATTACTTGTATTTTCTGAACACAACTTCTTACTTTATTATTCATAATAACCCTGAAATTTTGTTTTTTGGCTTTTCTTTTCATTGATAGGAACTGAGTCCTTGATATTGACTCATACAAAATATGGTCTAAGGACACGGTTTATTGTGATATTTGTTTGGATTGATATTTTTTTTGATTCAATACTTAATTTTGAGTGAAGTTTTTTATTTGTTAGGTTCAAGTTTGACGTGTAAGGCTAAATTTTGATTCTTGGGGATTTGGAAGGAAGACAGGAAGATTGCATTGGACGTGTTTTAAGAAGGTTGACAGGTGGAGAAGATGTACCCAACACAAAAAGGACTTCATAATAACATTAATAACAAGGACAAGGTAATATTTATAAGATGCTTATCTTAAAAGTCTAGTTGTTCTAAATTTGTTGTTGTTGCATATTTTACAATCATAATTTTATACTTTTAAATTTTTCCTTGTTATTATTATTTTTTTTTGTAGATTAAGTTGCATATTTTACAATCATGGATAAGTCATGGATGAAAATGAATAGAATGTCAGCTGAGTATGGTTTAGGGGTCGAGGTGTTTATTAAAAATGGTCTACAACATTCAAATATACCGAATGTCATGAGTTGTCCATGTTTGAAGTGTGTGAATGGAATTAGTACTAATATGATATTTGTGAATGAGAGAAATGATGACTTGGTGTAAGTATTCTATGAAAGTCTAGTTCTGGTATTGTGATTCTTATTTGTGGATAAATTCATAGGTGGAAGACATGATCTGTTTATTATTGGAAGCTGTATTCATGGTATTATGATTCTGGTATTGTGGTTCTTATTTATTCATGGAATCAGTACTAATTGATATTTGTAAATGAGAGAAATAATAGCTTTGGTGTAAGCTGTATTATATGAAAGTCTGGTTCTAGTATTGTTTTGTAAATTTTGGTGGATAAATTCATAGGTGGAAGACAAGTATTGATGAGTATATATAATGGATTGGAAATATTGATTCTTGTTTGTCGATAAATTCATAGGTGGAAGACATGATGATTGGAAGCTGTATTCATAGTATTGTGATTCTTGTTTATTCATGGAATTAGTACTAATTGATATTTGTGAATGAGAGAAATGATGGCTTTGGTGTAAGCTGTATTCTATGAAAGTCTGATTCTGGTATTGTTTTACAAATTTTGGTGGATAAATTCATAGGTGGAAGACAAATATTGATGAGTATTTGTAATGGATTGGAAATATTGATTCTTGTTTGTGGATAAATTCATAGGTGGAAGACAAATATTTATGGGCTTGCCATGCAAATTTTTTATACTTTTTAATATAAAACAATGACGGACATTTCCTAACCTAACATGAGACATATAATGTCGTTTTTAACTTATGACCAAAAAAATGGATTCGACAACGGAATTTTAAAAAAAAATGGACAGTTTCGGTCTTCAATGTCGGTTAAGAATTAAAAAAAGGCCTTAATGTCGGTTGCAACCGACATTAAAGACTTTCAATGTCGAGACCTTTAATGTCGATTGCAACCGATATTAAAGGTCTTCAATGTCGTTTGCAACCAACATTGAAGGCTGTGTTATTGGTGTTATTGAAGCCCTTTAATGTCGGTTTAAAACCGACATTAAAGGCCTTTAATAACATTATCTTTAATGTGGTTGCCAACCGACATTAAAGCCCGAATTTCTTCTAGTGTTCTGCTTTGGGGAAGGAGTAAATTTCATCTTGTGTAACTGAGTTCCCAGCTCCCTAATTGGACAAATCCCAAAAAGGTAAGCTTGCTGAGTTGGCAATCTAGCGACCCTCACCCATACTAATAAAAGAACCGCGCTCATAAGCAGGAGTTCTCAAAACACTCAAGATTAAGGTCATGTTATCTATGGTCGTTTTAGTGAGATGTAAGTCTCAATTATCAACGACGTTATATAAAGAGACTAATCATCTCATGGTTCGGTCTTATACAAACTCTTTTTATAGGACACCTCCACTCGCATGTCTCCACATGAATGGTCAGGATCAGACCATCTGTAACAGTTTACAACACTTGTAAACATCAACAAAGCAGCTCGTATCCGTAGTGTACCAGGATAAGGTATCCCTCCTTTATCTTTATACTACAGACCTTTTAGGTTATTACTTAAGGCATGATCACTTGTATATCTCATATACATGCTTAAGTTTACATACAATAACCACAGATCTTTATTTATTGGATATGAGTAAATGCAAATAAAATAACTCCTATTTTATTAATAACAATGTGTACAAAGTTTACAAACTACGAGACTCCGGGAGAATTTGGACACCAATTCCAATAGAAACACCATGCGATACTCAACCCTGACGTTTGAAGACAGAAGCACAATGTTGCAACGCTGCTTTATAGCATCACGATGCTGCAAACTTTGACTGACAAACATGGTTAGCACACGCACAAGTGAGCATTGCAATGTTGTTTTCAGCGTTGCGATACTGGCTCGGTTTCTATAAATAATCTCTTCGGCCCTAGGTCAAAACATGTCGAATTTGGGAGGCCAAATTGATGGAGGCCAAAGTAAAACTCGTTCCTTCGTCCATTCCCTTTAATTTTTGGTATCTTTAGGTTAGTTTCGCTTTTTATTTTGGGTTGTAATCAATGGAACGGATGTGTATCTCAGATTTTTCTATGAATTGAGAGGTAATCTCTATCTAGTTTCTTTGAGCTAGAGCCCTGTGTTTAATTTCTTGAAGGTTTCTTAATTAATTTAACTGCAATCTTGTAAATTCTTTGGTTGGATTTGTTTTAATCTTAATGGAGTTTTGATAAATTCTTCTGACAAATTAATTTGTTGAAATTCTTGTTTGCAAAATCATTCTAGCTTATGCATCATTGATTTATTTAGTTGCAAGTATTGGGATCGCATGTTTAGGGTCTAGGCCTTTTCTGGCCAAACTTATATATGCCCTAGTATAATCTTTCCAAATAAATCATGCTATAAGATATGATTTTTCAACTTGTAGTATGTCTCAACAATTGAACCCTTTCTTAATGCTTTTCAGTTTTAACTCGTATGTCTCTAAGAAGGAAAATTTTGAAGCTGAATTAGTGTTGGTTTTGATTTTTAATCAAATTTGGCTAATTGGGCTATTAGAATTTTTAATAGGTTGAGAGATTGGTAGACTCAGTGTAATTAATTGGTACCTAATGAATGAAATTTCATAGGAACTCCCTTTTATTTTAATTTTGCACATGTTATATCTTCCACAAAAAATCCCCCATTTATCGCTCTAGGTAGAAAATTAACTTAACAAAACCAATCGCGCTTCTCGGCGGATCAACTTAGACTTACCACTATTGCTACGTTTTAGTAGTAATAAAAGTAGTTCGGTATTTACAAATTTCTTTTGTTTCAGTTTGGAGTCGAATTAACGACATCGAGATCGATGCAAACAAAATTGTGCCGTTGCCAGGGAAGCCATTGATGTTTCGTTAGTTAAATTTCTAGTTAGGGAATTCTTTTGCTTTTGATTTGTTTTTCTTTTCATGTCAGTTTTTTAAGCATGGACAGATATAATCAAAAAGGATAGGAGCAATCAAGTGGAGCATCTTGGCTTAGTGACGAGGTTCGTGACCTTCGAGGTCAACTTGCTGAGTTATCTTCTTTGGTTAGTCAGTTGGTTGCAGGTGACCCGCAGCAGGTGCAAGCATGTAGGACTGATCACCCTAAGCAAGCATGCCCAAATTTGCAGTGGAGCCTTATGCCAAGAGACTACTCCATGGAAGAGTATCCTAGTTATATGGACGACGATTTATAAGGGCCCAAATGGGAGGAGTCATGTGACTATGGAAACCTAGGATGGGACCAGCTCCACTATGATTCACCCCCTGCCACATCGGACATGATGATGCATGCTCACATCGCCGACTCAGGTATGTCGTTAAAAGATGTGGTTAGATTACTTACTATTAACAATATTGTTTTTGAGCAGGAGATGCACGACCTCCAGGAGAGCTTTAGTATTCAGACTGAGGTTGGAACTATCTATAAATAATATAAAAAAGTATTCATAACTTCATAAATTAACTAATTTAGTGCATTCATATTTTTGTTCTAAATTTGATCCACCTTGCACAATTGTCTCTAATACATCAACTAGTGAAGAAAATATTGTAACAAAACTCGTTAAAGTATAGTAGTGTGATCCCCATCAAGTATCACTTAGTCGTTTAATTGTCTTCTGATTTAATCCTCAACCACTTAATATTTCAACATTATTTAAAGCTTCAAAAGTTTCCATCCTATGTTTCTCTCGTAGAATATCTCAATGTTTTCCTGACCCTCCAATTACATTCACTACATTTGTAACCATAAAAAACAGACCAACAATTTTCATATGATTTTTAGAAGTAAAGTAGCTATAAGAGCTAATTGAAGCTTATGAGATAAGCAATGAATGTATAAAGCACATTCATTTTTTTTTTTTTATAATAAGTGCTTTCAGTCCATTGAATTGACCTTGCATATTACTTGCTTCATCATATCCTTGTCCTCGTAAACTAGCGATGTTTAACCCATGTTGAGAAAAAAAAATCATCTATGGCATTCTTAAGTGATATAGAACTTGTATTATTGACATGTGTGATTCCAAGAAATCGTTCAATCACATAACCTTTATCCACATATCGCAAACATCTGCTCCTTTGGAAATACATCTTTTGATTCGTCTATCAAGATAGAAAACTATTTATCATTCATATCTTTTATAACCATATTAACAACTTTTACTGCAATGGAATGCACTATATCTTTTTTAATATCGGGGGAAGTCAATTTCATATTATCTGTGGCATTTTTCAAAGTTACAACTTCAATATCCTTATTTTGGTTGCATAACCATTGTAAAAATTTAAAAAAATTACCTTGATTCTTCAATTCATCTATCTCATCATGTCTATGGAATGCAAATCCTTGTCATAATAAAAATCGAATACAATCAATCGATGCACCTAATTAAGTTCAATACTCAACACGTGCTTGGTCAGACATCCTATTTGAAAAAGTCTCAATACATTGTTTTTGTTTCAAAAGAGCTTCATATTTACCCAAGCTGTATTGTGTGCACTATTAGGACCACCAACATGAATATCCAATTTCTCTTTCTTCTTCCAATTAGAAAATCCTTCACTAACAAGACAATCACCTTATGACTCTTCACTTACTTCTGGTTTGAATAGATAGCAACATAAACAAAATGTGGCATCCTTTGAAATGCTATATTCTAGCCAATTAGAATATTCACTAAACTAAGCTGTGTTAAATTGTCTTGACTTTGTACCAAATTTCTTAAGTGAAAAAGTATGATTTTGAGGTTGACAATGACCTTTAGCAAATATGCTCTACGAACTTGATCTCGAATATTATAGTTATATTCATAAGTTTTGATTCTTAGACCAAGATCTGTGGGTAGTTCTTTTAGATTGAATTATGTATAAGATCAATCTGAACCTAAAACATTTTTCTTCATGATGCCTCTATTATCTCTATTGTTGTTTTGTCTTTTATAATATCTCTTCATATTAATTTTGAATTAGCTCTACAAAAGTAAGAATATTACATTCTATTTTACAGATTTAAAAACATAAAAACTTAAAGTCTAAGAAGGTTTTAAGACTTACTTGCCAAGTTCGTATATCCAAACGAGTAACAACAAATAATCCTCTAACTTGAACTTTGAAATTAATTTTAAAAGCCTATACGAGTTATGTGAATGTAAAAATAAGAGGAAAACAAACGAAAATATATAGAGAGTAATGCAAATATAAAAATTATGTATAAACAATTGATGCCACAATAAGAATATCTCTCCATAATGAATTAGAGGTAAGTCTACAAAAGTATTCACAATAAAAATATTAAAAACTATTATATAGATATCAAACTTACATATCAATGATATGATAGGTATAGCCTCACGAGTAACAAAGAAATTATATTGTACAGCTCTAAAACTAACATATATAACGGAAATTACATAGGAAAAGAAAAGTAAACATTACCTATTCAAGAGAACGTTGTTGAGAATTGAGATTAAAAACTTCCCTAAATTTTGAAGAAAAAAACTTCCACAGGAAATAAATGAATTCTACTGATTTTCTAATATTTTGGAGACTTTTAAATTCGATTTTTTCTTTATCGCATTTTTTCTTTTTTAAGATAAACATATTTTTTAGCATAATTTAAAATCAAAGTTAAAAAAAGTTTAAAGAGGAATCAAACTCAAATCTTATGTAGCATCAATCAACCTCTTAACCACTGAACCACAAAGAGGATTTTATAATAAAAGCGCATTTATTACTAACATTATTAACTATTACTTACAAATTTATATTAAAAATATAAAAACCAATAATTTGAGGGGGGCACGTGCCCCCCTGGCCCCTATGTGGCCTTGCTGTTGCTTACAATATACTTTAACAGTCATCAATTTTATAATAGTTGGAAGTGGTTATTGAAACTGTTTATCGAATATGATTTTCACTAAAGTTTGTGGTCAAAGATGGTTGTTGGAGCTTAAAGTGAGTCGCATGAAAGTGGTATTGGAGCTAGTCATTAAAGTTTGTCATTAGAGATGGTTTTAAGAGCTTGGAGTTGGTGGTGTAAAGGTGGTCGTCGAAGTAGATTCTCGAAGATGAGTTTTTGCTAGAGTTTGTCATCGTAGGTGGTTGTTGGAGCCTAAAGTCGATCGCATGAAGGTGGTATTGGAGTTGGTTACCAGAGGTTGTTATCAGAGGTGATTGCCAAATCCCGGAGTTGGTCGTCAGAGTTTCTCGTGTAAGAGAGTATTATCATGCAGTAGAAGTAACAAGGATCAATAAGCATTCAAATTCACTAATTTTGGCAGAAACTAAAACATGCTCATCTAAAATAAAAGGGTTTTTGATCATACCTTTGTAGAACTCTTCAAGATCTCGATCAATCAGCAACAATTTTCTCCAAAAAACACCGAATCACCTCAAGATCTTCACCACTATCCTCTTGGAGCTTTAGAATGAGTTGTGGGACTCAAGAACAACTTGAAGCAATGAAGACACAAGGAGAAGCTCACAGCAGCACACTACTTGAAGAACCCTTCTTCCAACCAAAATTTTCTCTAAAATTTCTAATGAATGCATCCCTCAATTTCATTCCATTCTTCTTTATTTATTGTAGGTGAATATGCAAAGAAGAATGCTGCATGACTTGCAACTCATGCTTGGAGTTAATGAAGATGAGGAAATAGATTTTGTGTAAACATGAAGAAGATAGGTAATGGAATATCACAATTTTCCATTTGTGCATGATTTTCAACATTTTTAGTTTTTCTCACAATCAAAACTTGATTTAAAAATCTATTTTGATTTTAAAATTGAAAATTTAATTTTATAAAATTAATTTCATAAATTAATTTTTTAAATAATACTAATTAATTTAATATCAAATATTAAATTAATTTTTGTACAAACTCATCTTCATATATTTAAATCATATTTAAATATAAATTCTCCTATTCTGTTTAATTTTAATTTGAACATTTCAAATTAACTTCTCAAGCTACTCTAAAGGTTATCTATTTACGAGCTAGTAGGGGGACCTTGCGGACTTACAGATCATGGGCTCCAACGATCTGAGATTAATCGGCTAAACTCATTAAATCGATCTAACCTCCATTCGTTAACTAATGGGCCACTCCACTATAGCCCATAGTTGAACTCCCCTCACTGTAGATATATTATGTCCTCTTTATATAACCATAATCTGTAAGTCGATCCTTCACAGGTTGTTCGTAATCACAGCTGGGTCATGATAACTATTTTACCCCTATGAATACATCTTGTTTCTTAAGTTCCCACTGACCCTCGAATGAATAATTCTGATTCATAACACCTATGAATCAAGTATTTTATTTATCATGAGAAGGCGGGGCCCCGATTGTTCAAGACCTGGAATCATACTTAAGATAACAACCTATCTGCTAACCCTAAATCGGTAGGAATGAATTCCATCTTGCAGGGCCATGTCCCCAATTATTCATCCGGTCTTATCCCCAAAAGGGATGTTTATTGAGTAGTGATTTGGACTACTCTCACCGTTTGCAGATCAAAGGATAATCCCAAAAAAACAGGAGTTCATAGCTAGCTCAAGATTAAGATCGAGTTAACCTAGGTTATTTAATAAATGAAATAGTCAATTTTAATAGTAAACGGTCGTTATAAAGAAAAGTGACTATTTTCGTGGTCCAGTCTATATGGAAACTCATTGCATAGGATGCTCCCACTCACATGTCTCAACATGAACGATCTGTGGATCACATCATTTGTAGCATTTTACAATTTCTTATAACAACTACAAAGTGAGCTGCATCCAAGAGTGTTACCAGGATGAGATACTCAATTTCATCCATATACTTGTTAGACCATTTAGGCTATATACTGTTAACTTGATCCTATTTATGTCACTACATAAAGTTACAGTATTCAGACTATAGCCATGGATATGTTTATTGGGTTTTCATAATAAAATGCAAAATCAACAATTTATTATTATTGATAAATAAAATGTTTAACACAAAGTTCGAGTTCTAGGATATTCCTAACAGCTCGCTCAAAGGTGGTCATCGAAGTTGATCTCAGAGGTGATTTTCCTCAGAGTTTTAGTCAAAGGTGGTTGTCGAAGCTTATAAAGGTGATTGTTGAAGTTGGTCATCGAAGTTTATTGTTAGAGGTGGTAATCGGAGCTTGAAATTGGTCATCAAAGTTGGTTGCACGAAGGTGGTCATCAGAGTTGGGTCACCGAAGTTTTTCATTGGAGGTGGCTGTCTGAGCTCGAAATTGGTTGTCAGAGTTTAGAGTTGGTCATCAGAGTTGTCATTCGAGGTGGTTATCGGAGCCCAAAGTTGGTTCCTAGAGTCTGACATCGAAAGTCGCCAACAGTGGTCAATGGGTGGAGCCACTAAAAATTTTGGAAGAATAGAGAGTTGGGGTGAGTTGGTAATACTAACTCAACTCTACCAATATTTTAAGTTGGTGGGCCAAATATCGAGTTAGTATATTATACCAACTCAACTCAGCTTATGTTGGTGAGCCAAACACCCTCTTATAATTTTGACACAAATATATAACATATATATTGATTCTTCAGAAATGTTCGCTACAACAAAAATAGGTTTCCATGACTCTACAAAACTATCATTAGCATATTTCTTGACTTTTTTTTTAGTCTTTGAATCCATCATCAAGAAAAGTGTATAGATGACACATGAAAATTCAGTCATTATTAGTTGTTTCATGACTTTTTAATTAAGTCAACAATTTATTACCTATCATACTTAATTTTTTTATGATATACTTTCATGGCCAATAATGATAAAAAGTTGACTTTTTCTTCAATTAAACCTCTACCTTGACATTAAAAATTTGTCACAAAAGCATTAATAATGTCACGTTTACAGTGTCAATAATACATTAATTGTGACACTTTCTAGACATCATTAACTATGTACATTGACGCTTATTTCATGTCATAACTACATCTCATAACATTTATGAAATATGAAAAAAAAATCTTTTAATGATGGATAATTATTTGTTTCATACATGTTATTACACTTATGTTTCCTCTAATTTTGACATAAAATATGTACACAAACATAAATATAAACTTTTATATATAACAATGAAGTTTGTAACATTAGTACAAGGAAACTAATACAAACTTCAGTTAAGTTGTTTACAAAGAAACTAAAAACAACTAAATGCTAGCTGTCACAGCTCCTCCTAGATTACTCTCCTAATCTAGAAAGAGGTATGAAGATGCTAAACATCACCTTCCTTGATGACATTTTGCATCCAACTAACCAACTCAACTAGCACATGAACCTGAACAGTTACACAATGATCATTTAATACATTTAATTTCCATTCGACGTATTCCATTTCATGAAATTCACAAACACATTTCATAGCTTTTCCATCTCCTATATATACAATCCATCAACTAAGTTTATGTACTACAAAAACACTTTTTATAACCATATAACCAAACAACTACTTTTGTTCCATGTTCCCAAACTCAAATACATATGATTCGTGATATGAAAGCTATTTACAACAGGACTTTAAAGCATGTAGACCTATAGTATAGCACGAGACCCTCATCATGTGGCAGTAGACAGCTCAACATGAATCCAAAACTTTATCGCTACCTGGGAGGGGGGAGGGAAACATAAAATATTGAAAAGCATTTGCTAAAGCCTAGTGAGTGAAAATTAAATATAAACATAAGTTTTCTTTTTCTAAATCATCAGTAAAGTTGATCAAATCATTCAGTAAATCATTGGCAAAATATAAAAGATTCAGTAACATCTCAAACAAGTACTAGTAAAATAGTGGCATGATCATATCTCATAGAATGTACATTATAAAACATTAAGAAGTTATCATAAAACCACACCAACTTTGTACCCAAATACTCGTTTATAACGACGATTTACTTTAGACAAAGAATGCCCACAGTGTAAACCAAATCATAAGGTCATACGTGCACACAGAGCTGCCTCAAAACTAAACATAGATACATACTAGAGGCCCAGGTTACTTTGGACTTCCTGGTATATTCTGGCCACATCTAACCCAGTAGCCCCTTAATTGTTGGGTTTGTTGGGATTGGTGTCCTCCTTCTCCCAGAGTCTCATTTTTTGTAATGATACACATTGTTTGATGAATAAAATAATCATTATTTCATTCTAGCATTTACTCATATCCAATAAAAAAAGCTCTAAGGTTATTTTATGTGAACTTAAGCATGTATATGTGATATACAAGTGGATCATGCCTTAAGTGATAACCTAAATAGGTTTGTAGTATAAGGATGAAGGTGGGATACCTAATCCTTGTGACATTACGAATACAGCCCGCTTTGTAGAGGTTTGCAAGTGTTATAAACTACTACAGATGGTAGATCCTGACCATTCATGTGGAGACCTGCGAGCGAGGGTGTCATATACAAAGAGTTTATATAAGACCTGGACCACGAGATAACTATATTCTGTATATAACATCGTTGATACTAGAGACTTACATCTCACCTAAACGACCATAGGTGACATGACCTCAATCCTGAGTGTTTTGGGAACTCTTTTCTTTGAGGGCGATCCTTTGATTAGTATGGGTGAGAGTGGCCAGATTGCCAACTCAACATGCCTACCTTTTTTAGGACTTGTCTGATTTGGGAGCTGGGAATTCAATCCACAAGATAGAATTCACTCTTTTCCCAAAGCAGGGATAAATAGAGAGATTTCTCCCTTAAGGGTTGATTCTGGGGCTTGAACATAGTGGCCATAGCTTCTCTTTGGAAGAGAGAACCCAGTCAAAGTAGGACTATGACTTATGTTCATTAGAGGGATCAATGGTACTTAAGGAGTTAGATGTGACTACAAGGGCATAACGATTATTGGCCCAACTATACTTAGAAGTGATCTGTGAAAGGTTGTCGTACTGCTGATTGGTTAAGATGGACACATAATATATCTGTGGTAAGAAGAGTTCAACTGTCGATCTTTAGTGGAGTATCTGGTAGTTAATGGATGGTAGATCCCGTGACTAAAGAGTTTATTCAGTTATTCACGTACCGTTGGAGCTTCGAGCTACAGGTTCATAAGGTCCCCTTGGTAGCTCAATGGATTTAGTTGAGGATCAGTTCTTGATGTTGATTTGAAATGTTCAAATTGACAAGAGGTAATTCGATTATGTATGATATGATCGGTATGAAGTATGAGATACATCTAGTGGAGGATTAATGTAAATGAGATTTACATTAAGAACCTTGGAATAGGAAAAAAGTTATGGTTTATATGTTTCATGAGATGAAATATTAAAACTATAGGTTATAAATATAGTATAGTAAGTTGGTTATCAATTACATTTATAATAATATTAATTATTGGATAATTAAATCTTTTTCTTTAATAACCAATTGAGTGGGAGGTTATTGATGGTTTCATGGTAACCGTGAGATAAAAGGAAAATTGTTTTCCTAATTTTAGTAATGTTGAAAAAATTGATTTTGAGATTTCTCTCTCGGAAAAAGAATCTCACGGAAGTTGTCAAGTAAATCCGATTTACTAAGCGACAGCTTAACTAAGGTAAATGATCGTGTAGTGTTTTGTAAGCGACAGACACGGAACTAATTGATGAGCTAAACGATCACTTAGCTTTTGCTAGACGCTCGCTTAGCTTTTGCTAAACGATTGAGCATCGACCTATACGATAGGTTCAACCTTCTCCTAGTTGCTCAATTGTTTACACGATTGTTGTATCCTCATTCTTCTGCCTCATACCAAGTCCACATAAAGCCCACCCTCTGGATTCTCACATCGAGAATACCAAGGTAGCCTTCTTGGTGGTGCCATACTCAACTCGACACCGTCGAGGTTCTGTGGAGGCCGTTCGTGCTACTGAGGAGTTCATGACCTAGGCAATCACTGAGTTCGAGTTTGTGGTGTTTGTGTTGTATAGCGGTCATGTTGTTCGAGCATTCGAGTTTGCTATGTTCAAGCGTTCATGATCAAGGAGCGTGGAGACGAGTCTACAAATGTGTGTAGAGATTTTTCTTCTTGATCATTTATAGTTTCATGCTATAATTTCTGTATTGATTGCATAACCATATGTTTTTTTTACGACTGTAATTGTAATGTTCATACATGATTGTAATTTGGAATGATCTATTCCGCTGCTCATGGAAATCCTCGTGTTCGATTTCCTTCAATTAGTATCAGAGCCAGGTTGTTATGATATTCTAAATTACAAGTATATTTTGAACTTCATTTTACAGTCGTGGTGGGTTTCTGCATTTGTATTTAATCGTTAAGTGCATTTGTGGTTGGAGTTGATGAATGTTTCGGGTTTAATTGCCTTTAGTTAAAGCTTTCTGTAATTATAAAGTGTTAATTTGTAAGGGCCCCTGTATTTTTTTGGGCATAATTAAATTGCAAATCGAGTCTATAATTCAAAGAGTTTGAGTTAGTCGAGTCATTCGTGATAAAGTTTTGAAGCATGAAGATGCGGTTCTCAACGAAGAAGAAGAACAAGTGTTGGTCGTATCGTGTAGCCTAAGATAAATGATTGTTGGGATTTAACTAAGCGACCGTGTAGATTTTTTTATAGGATCATGTAGTGTTTACTAAACGATCGTTTAGTTAATGCTAAGCGATGGGGTAAATTGTTTACTCTATCGCGTAGCATTGGTTGCCTGATCGCGTAGGCGTTGGAGGTAGACAATCGTAGTGGGAGCATGTGGTGCTCATCGTTTAGTAAAAGGCATGCGCTAGACGATCGTGTAGTTAGCAAGCCTCATCGCTTAGTTACTACCTACACGATCGCACGTATGCGATACAGAGGCGCTAGCTAAGCGATCGCTTAGGCGATGGTGCTTTGCAACATTGTAGTCGTTTAGACGATTGCAGAAGGCGGGCGTTGTGCGGAGGGTGCTAAACGATCGCGTACCTCAAGCTCCATCGCTTAGTAAAAGGTACACGATTGTGTAGTATTTGCTAAATGATCATTTAGCTATGGGAGCATTGGTAAGCGATAGAGCAAAGCATTTATTTTATCGTGTAGACGATCGTGGGGAGTTTAGTACACAATGGTTGGAGACGCGATGCTTTGCCTGGGCGGTTCAAGACCCGGTTCACCTGTTTGAACCGGAGACTCCTTGTCTTTGTAATAGTTAGCTGTAATTTTGTGTTTTTAAGGCAATTTTACCCAGTTCATCAACATTTTATTTATTATACATGTGATGTATGGTGCTTATATGCTAAAGTGTTTGACATATAGTTCAAAACCCACCTTAAGTTGTGCAATGATTCATGTATCATGTATTATAAATGTTATAATCGAGCATGAAGAAATTACTTGATAGCATGCACATGCATCATGAAATATAAAAGTTATATTTTGCATGCAAGTGAGAATTATCATGCATCATCCTTTTATTATAAGTGTTATAGTCTAAGGTTAAATGGAAGCATGTTTTGCTTGTTTCATTACTGTTTTGTATAAGTGTTATATAAAAGAAGTAGCAATGAATGGAAAATGCATTGAGCATGACACTTAGACTGTATATAAGCGTTATGAATGCCTTGCATGTGTTAGCTTCGCATTATGGTGGTTGTTTCTGTTTATAAGTGTTATAAAGGAAATTAGACCTAAAATCAAGAATTTAGAGTTGCATGCAGACTTTAAAAGGGTTTTAAAATTGGATTGAGATAGACCTAAGCTCAAGTGGTTCTAAAGAGTTTAGTAACCTAGATTAATGTTTTAAAATTGATTTAATATGATTAAATTGGTTAGAATAAAAGATTAAATTTGTTGTCAATCTATCTATAAGGGACATTTTGTCTAAGGTGGGTTCTGGGTAGGCTTGGGTTTTTAAGTCGACAGAAACGTAACACCGCTACCTGGGAAGTGGTGCGTGGAAATTGGAAGTCAATTTTACTTGACAACAAAAATCCTGTGGATGCGTTATGCGATACATGTTCCTAAAATATGCGTTGATAGTCATGCGTCAATGGTCATGTGTTGGAATGAAAATTGCGTTAACAAATGTATGCGATGACCATGTGTCCTGCCACAAGTTTTCTTGCGTTCACGCCCAAGTATAACATGAATGCAAATTTCTCGGGTAATTCGAGGTCGAACACATGGACTTGTAATTATATGTTTGCGGTGATTGTGCATGCAGCAGTTGAATAAAAGAAAGGAGAGGATATTGCTACGTTAATCCTACTCCTACTCCTATCTAATAGACAACACAATGAGAATATGCATGAAAGGTAAAGATGCGACAAACCTTGACATGAAAATAAATGTGTGGGAAAATAGATAAAATGTGGAGATGTTTTCATTGCAAAACTTAAGAGTGATCGCAAGGGCAACCCTAGTCAATGTAACCCATGCAATCATGCTACACCCACATGAACCTAACTTTAGGATGTATGTAGTATATCTGCGATATTGCCGAGAATCCTATGCCTACCTAGACCTCTATAACCCGCTCCCTAGCTCTCGCCGCATGAGTGTGCTGCCGCATAACCCCTTATCCTACTTCCTGGACACATGTGAATCCATTCTATTGGGTGCATACGCTGTGTAAAGCAAACAGAGCTTATCTCTAAGATCTCCATTCTTGCCTATGCATTCCAATCTGCTCTCTCGAGTCTTAGATTTGGGTTTTAGACTACTCTCTCAAGTATGCCTAAATGATGAATGATGCGTTCATAGGACAAGGTAACCACATGAACTTGATTGACACAAGGTTGTTACTATCCCTAGTGAACAACGCAAACATTGCTTAATGCGACCAGTCGCTTTCCCTCCCGGGCAGTTGGTTGTTGCTGACTTTACTCATAGACAAGCATTGCGTAGCCTATAGACAGGCGTTACCGCAACTTCACACTAAGAAAATAAGTTTACTCACAAACTCACGCAATGCATACCTCTCGGTAGGTTGTTGATAACGGGCAGAAATGCACGTTATCATAGTGCTATGTTATTAAACAATGTTGGATTGCATTGATAAAATATGTTAAATTGCATCCATTAAGCATAAATTCTATAATATTACGGTCGCATGCGTTCAGCGCATTAGAACTATTGATTTTTTGTATTTTTGTGCAGAATATGCGTTAACGGAATGCAAGGTTATGATCATAGGAAATTATCGATCGAGCGCAACTTCACTGTAAGAATTTGCATTGATCGTGCTCACAAACATTCGCCGGAGAAGGATCGTCACAACTTGGCCAGCGCATCTGAGTGAAAGGATAATTAAGAGCGATGGGACAAAAAGCTGATGGCAGTCGGATCCAAATTAAGTTGACAGCCGATAACGGTCACGAAGTACATTTAGCTTTATCGGTGATAATTATTCGGCACGTCAATCAGAAATTAAAGCTATCCCATCTGTACAACCGGGAGAGAGAAGCCGTCTTTCACCATGGAAGATCTATAAATACAAAGTGCATTCTTCAGAGAAGGGGTTAAGAAATGACTGCAAATAACGGTGCTATTGTTTCATTACAAAACTAAATGACTGCAATGATGAATTTGATTTAAGGAATGGCGATCAGCAGCCCAACACCGCAAGGTGGGCAAATGAACGAAATAAGTTAAAACACCGTAAGGTGTACGACTTGCAGTGATGGGCATGCGATGGAAGATTAACTGTAAAATCCACAGTCTATATATTTTGTAAAGAATAATCCCTTTTCAAACACTTACAACCCCGGGTGGAGAAACCACCCTAATTTTTCCTGGAAGAATCAACAAAAAAAATTTCAACCTATGGCGCAAAAAGAAGGGCCACCAGGATTCTTCCAACACAACAACAGTCAACAGAGCAATCAAGCAAGTAGCTCACAACAACCACCGTAATCCTCTTCTCTAAAGAGCCTATTGAAGCAATATATAGAGAAAAATGAGACATTGCTTCAAAGTCAGGCTACGTCCATCCGCAACCTCGAATTGGAAATGGGTCAAATTGCGAGTAAGCTGAAAAGTAGACCGCAAGGGGCGTTGCCAAGTTCTACCGAACTTCCACACAACCCAAGGGGATCAAGTAAGGAGCACTGTCAGGTTGTGACATTGCGCAGTGGAAATACTTTGGAGGGGGAAAAGAAGGAGCATATTATAACAACTTCCATCACAATTGAGCCCGAGATTGCGGTAACGCAAGAAGAAGAAAGAGAAAATGATGTAGTGGAATTGAGGTTGCGTCGACATCGAAGCCTAATGAAATGGGAACCGTGAAAGTCCAGTTACCACCTTTCCCTCAGAGACTAAGGAAGAAGAAAAATGAAGAGGTATAGTACCAACGCTTCTTATTTATGTTAAAGCAATTACATGTTAACATTCCTTTCAGTGAAGCGATTGAGGAAATGCCTGCCTATGCCAAGTTTCTGAAGGACATGGTAACTAAGAAAAGAGGCACTGGAAAATTTGCCACGATGGCATTAACGCAAAGTTCCAAATCCATGATCCCACCGAAGATGAGCTATCCTGGGAGCTTCACTATTCCTTGCTTCATAGGAGACTCTATATTAGGCAAGCCTTGTGTGACTTAGGGGCCAACATGAATTTAATGCCGCTATCAATTTTTAGACAATTAAATGTGGGGCAACTTATGCCCACATCAGTGACTCTTCAATTGGCTGACAGATCCCTGGTTCATCCAGAAGGTAAGGTGAAGGATATGCTGATTAAGATTGATAAATTTATTCTGCCAGCTGACTTCATCATTCTAGACTATGAGGGCGACAAAGATGTGTCCATCATTTTGGGGCGACCTTTCCTATCAACGGGTCGTGCTCAAATTGATGTGCACAAGGGAGAAATCATGCCATGAAATTTTATATAATTCATGCCATGAAATTTCCAGATGAAGAAGACCTGCAAGATTCTGATGATGACCTAAATTTGATTGAAGAAGAAAAGTCTGATGAAGAGTGCGAAGAAGAGGATGCCAACGCATCCGTAGCTGGCTGCAATGCGATCGTAGAAAAAACAAACAAGGAAGAAGAGATGATCGTAATGCAAGAAGTAGAGCCGACGGAAGAAAGAAAAACAACGCAACCTTCCTTAGTGGAGCCACCAACACTTGAACTAAAGACCCTACCAACCTATTTGAAGTACGCATTTCTGGGGCAGAATGAGAAACTACCAGTGATAATTTCCTCTACGCTCAACGAAGAGGAAGAGAATGCGTTGATGAACATTCTCAAGAAACATGTGCGAGTAATTGGTTGGACGCTCGCTGACATCAGAGGAATTAGCCCCTTTTACTACATGCACCACATTCGTCTTGAGGATGACTTAAAAGCAGCAATTAAAAATCAACGCAGACTTAACCCTACGATGAAGAAGGTCGTCAAAAAGAAGATTATCAAGTGGCTAGATGCGGGCATTATCTATCCCATAGTAGATAGCACGTGGGTCAGCCCCATGCAATGTGTGTCAAAGAAGGGCGGGATAACGGTAGTCCCAAATGAGAACAACGTGTTAATACAGCAAAAACCATCACTAAATGGCACATAAGTATGGACTACCGCAAGTTGAATGCGGCCACAAAGAAAGACCACTTCCCTCTGCCTTTTATCGATCAAATTCTAGACAGATTAGCAAGGAATGATTTTTATTGCTTCCCGGATGGGTATACCTGGTACAATCAAATCATGATAGCTCCTGAAGATCAAGACAAGACCACATTCACCTGCCCATATGGGACATTCGCTTTCCTCTGCATGTCGTTTGGCCTCTGCAATGCATCGAGCACGTTCCAAAGGTGCATGATGACGATCTTTTTAGATTATCTCGAGGACTCAGTGAAAATATTTATGGATGACTTCTCCATTTATGGGAACACTTATGAAGTCTGCTTAGCCAACTTGAAGAAGATTCTGAAAAGATGTGAAGAGATAAATCTGGTGCTCAATTGGGAAAAGTGTCATTTCATGGTTAAAAAGGGTATAGTGTTGGGACATAAAGTCTCCCGGGATGGCTTCGAGGTGGACAAAGGAAAGATCGACGCAATTGAAAAGCTTCCACCTCTAACTAGCGTGAAGGCTGTGTAGACTGCATGTTATGTCCTGAACAACGTTCCTTTGAAAAGTGTTTCTGAAACACCTTTGAGTTATGAAGAGGCCATAAAGGTAGTTTAGCCACTTCAGGATTTGGGGTTGTCCGGCACATGTGCTAGTGACTAACCAAAAGAAGTTGGAACCTCGTTCGAAGGTTTTATTTTTTGTAGGCTACCCCAAGGAAACGAGAGGTGGATACTTCTATGATCCGAGTGAGAACAAAGTGTTTGTTTCTACAAATGCTATCTTTTTAAAAGAGGACTACATGAGGGATTATAAGCCACGAAGTAAGCTCGTTTATTGTGAGATCTCTAGTGAGACTGAGACTGCTGAGGGTTCAACAAGAGTTGTTGAACAGGCCGACAGATCAACAAGAGTTGTTGAGGTTGGAACGTCTAATCAACCAGTTCAAGAGTTGAGATAGCCTTGATGTAGTGAGAGTGTTATAAGCACACTGGATCGCTACATGGATTTGACTAAAGCCCAAAACGTCATTTCGAATTATGTGGTCAAGGATCCGTTGTCTTTTAAGAAAACAATGGAGGATGTTGACAAAGATGAATGGGTTAAAGCCATGAACCAGGAAATGGAGTCTATGTACTTCAATAACATCTGGAAGCTTGTTGATCCACCTGATGGGTTAAGACCTATTGGTTGCAAGTGGATCTATAAGCGAAAGAGAGGTGTAGATGGAAAGGTACAAACCTTTAAGGTTAGACTCGTGGCAAAGGGTTATACCCAGGTCAAGGGAGTTGACTATAAGGAAACTTTCTCACCTATTATCATGCTCAAGTCTATCCGGATTCTCCTATCCATAGCCACATTTTATGATTAAAAAATATGGCAAATGGACGTCAAGACTGCCTTTCTTAATGGTAATCTTGAAGAGACCATCTATATGACTCAATCAGAGAGGTTTTGTCACACCCCGCCCCAAGACCCGTGCTCCCGGACCTGCGATGAGGCGTGATATAATCTATTAATATTTTAGCTCAACTACTGGTTTCTTTTAGTATATTCGCAGTGGAAAACATTACATGCTTTTAATAGGATGGGCATACTTAATCCGTTGTTTTTTTTATCTCCTTGACTTAATCAGTTGGTTGTTGAATTTGTTTATTGGTATCAGAGTTATTTTTGCAAGAGTTATTAGGTAGTAAGTGTCAACCAAAGGGTTGATAACTGCTGTAGTCACGCACTTTTCTAGGCTAAGTGGGTGGTGTGGGGCGGGGTGTGACAGCTTGGTATCAGAGAAAAGGTTTACGTAAAACCTGGGAGAAGGTTGAGTATAAAGTTTGAGTTGATACCAGCTTGGTATTAGAGCATAAGTTTCTGGGACAATTGAGGAATTAGTTTATACCAGCTTAGTATCAAATTATAAGTTTCTGGGAAAGTGAAGGATTAGTTGATATTAGTTTGGTATCAAAGTATATGTTCTTGGAAACCAGAGGGTTGAATTAGAAAGACCTGAGGTTTGAGCTTAGTAAAACCAGAGGGAAGTGTGGTAGAGTAAAGGTTTAAAGAGAAACCTAAGAATTAGTCAAAGTGAGACTAAGAGGAATAACAGATGTGGCATGACCTAGTAGGCAACCGGAGCTGGAACTCACAACGCTACTTGAAGATCTATCGAGGAAGGTAAGTGTGAATTTTAAGTTATTCTCATTTAGTATTTGAGATAGAAATTTTTATGTTGTAGTTAGTTTGGTTAAACATCTAGCTTAGAGATGGCTAGGTGAGGTATTGTTAGACAAACTAAGAAAGTTGATATCAGAGTAACGCAATAGAAGCATAGTAATAGATAAGGTTATAAGAGCTTACAACAGTGGTTATTGTGGAACCTTAAACTGGAGTTAGTTTTGTTGGGAAACCTTAAACCGAAGTTAGTTTGAGTAAATTTCGAGGACAAAATTTTCTTAAGGGGGAAGTAAATGTGAAACCCGGATTTCCATTATTCCTACATAAGCAGGTGGCTAAGGAAATTTCTAAGTGTTGAATATATTTTCCTTGAGTAGTTTTGAGTTAAGATTTAATTGATGAAAAATTGGCTAAGTAATGGCCATAAGATCTTGGAGAGATTACTTGGGCAAAGGGAGAAGAAAAAGTGTGAATTTGGAAGCTTGACTTTTGGGGAAAAACTTAAAAAATTGGCTAAGTATAAACCTATATGATGGATGCGTTGAATGATGGATGCATTGGATGATGGATGCGTTGGATGCGATGGATACGTTGGAAGGGTGGTATGCAGCTGAAGGAAGAAAGTTGAAGTGATGCGTTGGAAGGTTGGATGGCACGAGGGTCGGCTATGCAGAAGGCATACAGACGCAAGGGTAAGTAAGGATGCGGGCAAGGCATGCGTCGATACCAGTGCCCATGCATCGAGCGGCCGAACGAGCCCTATGAGCGATGCTAAGCGCCCATGCCGAGTGAGCCCATGCGTCGATGCCAGCGTCCATGCGTTAAGCGATCGAGCAAGCCCTGCGAGCGATGCTAAGCTGCCCTGCCGAACGATGCATCGATGCCAAGCTACCGGCCAAGTACCCATGCCATGCTACCCATGTGAGCCATGCATTGATGCTAAGCCATGCGTTAGAGCCGTGCGACCTTGCAATGCGTTGGAGGTTGGTGATGGCTTGCACGAGGAATGCGTTGGACATAGGCCATGCGTTAGACTAGGTTGGATGCATAGTGTTGGCTCTTGCAATGGTTAAGTGTTGCGATGGTACTATGTTGGAAATTAAGGGAAACTAAAGATTGCTATGCATTGGAATCATACTATGCGATGAGGACCTACTATGCATTATGAGTACGTTATGCGTTGATACCTTAGGCTAGTTGTATGCATTGAGAATCATCCTAGTGAACACATATTGAAAGGAATGAACGTATAAGAAGGCTGAGCTCATAAGGAAGATGTCATCCTAACATATGGCTCATTGAGAAGAAAACTTTAGACTTAAGGATTTGAGGTGGAGGCTTAAGGAGACATGCAAATTTTGTCTCATGCGTTGGCAATGTAGAAGGAAGACATCCAGCACTTGCATGGATCAAACCTTGCGTTGGTAGACACCTCAAGCAAGAGGTGGAAGGGGCTAAAGGTTGGCAATCTTTAAGAGTAACACATGGAGGAGTAGATGTCGACCTTGGAGAGTGTTTGGATGCCTATAAATAGAGCCAAGGATTTCTTTTCTAGACCACAATTCAAAAAGACATTAAAAAGAGTGGGAGATCTAAGTAAACATTGCGTTGAGAGCAAAATCCATGCGTTGATCGTAGAACTTCAAAGAGGACGTAGTGGACAGTGAAGTCTGGAAAACAACATCAACTTGAGACGAGAAGTTCTCCCAATATACTTGTGCGTTTGGAGTGATTCCAAAGCCATCTGAAAGCTAAAAGAGTCTAGTTTTCATGGTGGGGTTTCTGGAGAAGAATCTCCAAGGAATCGGGCTGGAGAATGAGGAAAAGACAGAAGGGTCGAGCTGTCAGATAAGCTGTGCCAGTCTTGATGTTTTGATGTTTCCGGCCAAACCACGAGAAGTTATGAGCTAAGATTTTGAGGGTTCAAAAGAGGAGCCTGAGAAGACCAAGGAACTTCTAGAGAGAAAAGTTCCTAAATGACCAAGGTGAGTGGTACTTTCCTTTAAGTCTTAAAGCATATCTTTTAGAGTAAATTGTATATGCTTAAGTTATGTATGAGTATCTAGCATGAGAATGAGATTATGTGATCGGGATGGTCAAAGGGTCAATAGACCTAGTGCCTGAGCCCATAAGCAAAACCTCATGAAATGGTCAGGGGACACGAGAAATCTAGTTCCTGAGCCTGTGGGATGATCCTCGTATGGGATGGTCAGAGGGCCGATGGGCCTAGCTTCTGAGCCCATGAGCGGGGAGCTATGTGCACGTAGGAGACAAAGGAAACGTAAAGAGTAAGCGTTGTATTTAGTAACAGTTATCTATCTATTATGTGTGTAGGTAGACAACATACTCATTCTAAGTAGTTATCGGTTTAGCTATCTACCGTGCGTGTAGATAGAAGTGAGAACAGATTCACTCAAGGTGAAGGTTTGAAATGTAACCTCGTATTCGTGATATGCTTGCTATTTATGAGTTGAAATAGACTCTAGAAGTTACTTACCACTCATTGAGCTTTGTAAAAGCTCATGTTGTTATTTCATGTTTTTCTTCCCAGGTAGTGAAAGGTGAGGAGTTCCAGCATGCTGCTAAGGTCAAGGTTTGCCACATGCCACAGTTACACTTCCAGGGTTTTACAGTTGTTGTTGTAACTTTATTGTTAAGTCTTGGATTTGTACAAACATGATATTGTTGTAATAGAATGGGCCCACTTAATCCGTTATTGTTTGCCTCATTGACTTCATCAGTTGGTTATTGAATTTTTTCATTGGTATCAGAGTTATTTTCGCAAGAGTTATTAGGCAGTAAGTGTCAACCAAAAGGTTGATAACTACTGCAGTCACGCCCTTTCCTGGACTAAGAGGGTGGTCTGGGGCGGGGTGTGACAGGTTTATAGTTCCAGATCAAGGGCAAAGAATTTGCAAGCTTAATAGGTCCATTTATGGGCTGAAACAAGCATCTAGACCTTGGAACATCATATTTGACATTATTGTCAAGTCGTCTGCCTTGATCAGAATGTTGATGAGCCTTGTGTTTATAAGAAGATCATCAACAACTCAGTAGATTTCTTGGTACTGTATGTGGATGATATCCTACTCATTGGGAATGATGTAGGGTATTTGACCGACATTAGGAAATGGCTATTTGCCTAGTTCCAAATAAAAGATTTGAGTGAGCACAATATGTTCTAGGGATCCAGATCATTCGGGATTGTAAGAACAAACGGTTAGCCCTGTCTTAGGCATCGTACATTGATCAAATGTTGATCAGGTACAGGATACAAGATTCCAAGAGGGGTTTGTTACCCTTCAAACATGGAATCATTTTGTCTAAGGATAAATGTCCTAAGACACCTCAAGAGGTTGAGGAGATGAGATGGATTCCCTATGCTTCTGCTGTAGGAAGCTTGATGTATGCAATGTTGTATACTAGACCCGACATTTGCTATGCAGTAGGGATTATCAGCCGGTATCAATCCAATCCAGGATTTGATCACTGAACGGCGGTCAAGAAGATCCTCAAGCATCTTCGGAGAACGAGGGACTACATACTTGTGTATGGAGATAAAGATCTGATCCTTACATGATACATAGACTCTGACTTTCAGACCGATAGAGATTCTCGCAAATCAACATCGGGGTCAGTGTTCACTCTGAATGGAGGGGTTGTAGTGTTATGAAGCATCAAACAATGATGTATCGCGGACTCCACTATTGAAGCCAAATACATAGCCACTTGTGAAGCAGCTGAGGAGGCTGTTTGGTTGAGGAAGTTCCTTTCAGGTTTGGAAGTTGTTCCAAATATGAATTTGCCTATCACTTTGTATTGTGATAACAGCGGGGCTGTGGCAAATTCGAAGAAGCCTCGGAGACATCGTCGAGGTAAGCACATCAAACGAAAATATCACCTGATCAGGGAGATTGTGCATCATCACATGAAGATCGCATCGGAGCACAATGTTGCTGATCCCTTTATAAAGGCCCTCACGACGAAAGTGTTTGAGGGTCAGCTGGAGAGTCTGGGCCTGCGGGACATGCGACATCTTGTCTAAGGTAAGTGAAAGATGATACTGGGGTATGCCCTAGTTATCACACCCCGCCCCAGACTAACCTTAAGCATGAGAAAGGTTGTGACTACAGTAGTTATCAGACTTTTGGCTGACACTTACTGCCTAATAACTCTTGCGGAATAACTTTGATACCAAAATATAAACTATATACAACGAAATGTCTTTAGGCCAAAATTTATTAATTTAGAAGCATAACATATTTAGAGTTATTATAACATTAGATTTACAAGTCCCAAAACCAAAAAACTCTAGTTCCTATATGAACAACAGTAACATGTGTACAATATTAACAGTAACCACCTAAACCGACGGGTTACAAATCTCTTATTTCTTTAGTGGTAGAGCAGATGCAGAGTTATCTTCAGAGGATTTGACCGCTACCTATTTGGGGGGGGGGGGGGGGGGGGGAGGGTAAGAAAACATTTGAAAACGGGGTGAGCTTGCGCCCAGTGAGTGACTTAAGAAAAATAATTGATTCTCATGCAAAATCTCAATAAAGAGTTTAACTGATATAAGCTTCTATAGTACTTGTACTGCAGTATAAACATTTTCCAAGCATAAAACATATAAAGTTGTTTTAATTATAAAACAGTAAAACTATTTCTCAGTTGAGAATAACCCTTGCTGTGGATAAAACAACCCTAACACCAACTGCTAGTCAAGAGAGAACCTTTTTGTTCAATCTCTGACTCTAACTACCTACGTACACGTGGCCATACTAAGTACTGTCATACCTTAGATACTTCTGTTCAGATACCTTCTCAAACTTCCTTCAGTATCTGGTTGGTTTGGTACCTTCTCAAATGTCCTTCAATACCAATAGATACCTTCTCAAATGTCCTTCAGTATCTTGTTGGGCGGATACCTTCTCAAATGTCCTTCAGTATCATGTTTTAAGTAAAACTAGTCATAAATGACTTTCTCTTTAAAGCATATAAAGTATAACACATATAAAAACATGGCTTTAAAGGTACTAACGCATGTTGAGTATATTTAACACATATAAATCGCTTTTCAACAATTTCTCACACACACATGCGTTTAAAACATAACTCATGGTTTGCTTGGAATGACTTTGTAAAACTAGCTGGCATGAGAATAATCTTTTTTAAAACATGCTTTCTATAACACTTTGTAATCAAACATTTTAAGCAAATGTTTTAGTCAAAACGTTTTAGCCACTCACCTTGATTGCTTAGGAGCTTTTCACTCTAGTAGCTCCTTTTTCTACCTCAGGCTCCCTTTTCACCCCTAGAATCCAGATTCAACTTACAGCTTAGATTACTCATAGTTCTAAACCTTATTTTGAGATACTTCGTTCTAAAAACATGTTCAAATGTCTCAGAAAGCTTTCCTTAAAATTTGAGCTTAGAGCTTCTCGTATTTTTGGTCGTAATCACAAATTCTTCAAGACTGGCCCAAACTGATCCGACAACCTAGCCCTTCTGTCTTCTTCTCAGTTTCCAACCTGATCCCTTAGATCTTTTCTTCCAGAAACCCTACCCTAAAAACTAGACTTTCAGAGCTTTCACGTGGCTTTGAAATCACTCTAAACGCTTGAGTAAATTGGGAGAACTTCTCGTCTAAAGTTGATGCGTCCTCTTCAAACCTCACTGTCCAATGCATCCTCTATGACTAACTCATGGATTTGGCTCCAACGCAAGGTTTGTTCAACTCGCCCACTCTTTTTACGGTATTTCTGAATTGTGATCTAATGAAGTCTTTTGGCCCTATTTATAGGCATCCAAACCTTCTCCAGAGTTGACACTACCTACTTGGCTGCATGGCCAAGTGTCTCCTTCTCACCCCATCAATGCAATGCTGTGATCATTGCAAGCTAAGTATTTTCCTCCCATGTTGCCAATGCATGAGCCTCCAATCTAATGCCACCACTTCAAATTCTTAGGGCTTAAGGCTTTTCTCTCAAGAAGACACATGGTTTTGATGATGTTCTTCTACTAATCTCATCCTTTGTATGCATCCAACTCTTGGATGTTCAACGCATAGTCCATACTCAATGCATAGTCTATCATCAATGCATAACAAGCCAATTCACTCTCATTACAATTCAACTTAGCCATCGCAAGAAGCTAACCATCACCAACGCATAGGGTGACCGTCCATCCTTGACGTATGGCTCACTAGGTAGCATCGCGTGGCTTGCTTGGCATGGGTGCATGGTGCTGGCCACCAATACATAGGCGCGCTGCATAGGCTGGTCGCTCGACGCATGGGTGCGTTGGCCACTCGACGCATTGGGCGTGCTTGGTTGTATGGGCTGCGCACGGCGCCTTGATGCTTGGCTGGGTGCTTTGGCGCATAGGCATGCTGCTTCGATGCATGGGCGTGCAGCGTATGCTGGCCATCGCTCGCTCGCTTGGCCGCATGGGTGTGCTTGGCCGCATGGGCTGCACGCTTGGCTGCATGGCTGCTCGGCAGGGCGCTCAACGCATGGGCGTGGCCACTCAGCAAGGCACTCAACGCATGTGCATGGCCACTCGACGCATGGCATGGCATCTGGCCGAGGCTGCTCGATGCATGGGTAGGGCATCTGGCCGAGGCTGCTCGATCCATGGCCAGGGTGTCTGGCCAAGGCTGCTCGATGCATGGTAGGGGTGCTGGTCGAGGCTGCTCGACGCATGGGCTACCTTCTAACGCATCACCTCCATCTTTCTTCCTTCAGCTGCATGCCATCCCCAATCACTCTTCCAACGCATCAACACACAAAATTTATACTTAGCCAAATTTCCAAATTTCCCAAAAGTTAAACTTCCAAATTTCCTCTTGTATTCTAATCTCCACCTTTTCCTCTACCATTCCACACTAGTTTCCACATCAACCTACTCCTCACACTAGTCTTAGTAGGGAACATACTCAAGTAGAGAAATTAGGATTCGGGGTTCACACTAGTTTATTGTATATTGTACATTTTTATATTATATTGTACATTAGTCTCTTGAGTCATTCGGACAAATGGGAGATTGTTGGGATTGGTGTCCTATTTCTCCCAGAGTCTCGTTGTTTGTAATGATACACATTGTTTGATGAATAAAATAATCGTTATTTCATTCTAACATTTACTCATATCCAATAAACAAAGCTCCATTGTTATCTTATGTGAACTTAAACATGCATATGTGATATACAAGTGGATCATGCCTTAAGTGATAACCTAAATAGGTCTGCAGTATAAGGATTAAAGTGAGATACCTGATCCTGATGATATTACGAATATGGCTCGCTTTGTAGACGTTTGCAAGTGTTGTAAACTACTACAGATGGTAGATCTTGACCATTCATGTGGAGATGTACGAGCGAGGGTATCCTATACAAAGAGATTGTATAAGACTCGGCCACGAGATGATTAGACTATGTATATAACACCGTTGATACTAGAGACTTACATCTCACCTAAGCGATCATAGGTGACATACCTCAATCCTGAGTGTTTTGGGAATTCATACCTTTGAGGGCGCTCCTTTGATTAGTATGGGTTTGGGAATTCCTACCTTTTTGGGGACTTGTCTGATTTGGGAGCTGGAAACTCAATTCAGAAGATGAAATTCATTCCTTTCCCGATGTAGGGATAAGTAGAGAGATTGCTCCCTTAAGGGCTGATTCCGGGGCTTGAACATAGTGGCCACAACTTCTCTTTGGAAGAGAGGACTCAGTCATAGTAGGAATATGACTTATGTTCATTAGAGGGATCAGTGGTACTTAAGAAGTTAGATATAACTACAGGGGCATAACGGTTGTTGATCTAGCTGTACTTACGAGCGATCTGTGAAGGGTTGTCGCACTACTGATTGGTTAAGATGGACACATAATATATCTGTGGTAAGGAGAGTTCAGCTGTCGGTCTTTAGTGGAGTGCCTGGCAGTTAACGGATGGTGGATCCCATGACTAAAGAGTTTAGTTAGTTATTCACGTACGATTGGAGCTTCGAGCTACAGGTCCATAATGTCCCCTTAGTAGCTCAATGGAATCAGCTGAGGATCAGTTCTTGGTGTTGATTTGAAATGTTCAAATTGACAAGAGGTAATTTGATTATGTATGAAATGATCGGTATGATGAATGATATATATCTAGTAAAGGATTAATGTAAATGAGATTTACATTAAGAACCATGTAATAGAAAAAGAGCTATAGTTTATATGTTTCATGAGATGCAATATTAAAACTATAGGTTATAAATATAGTATGGCAAGTTGTTGGATAATTATATCTTTTTCTCTAATAACCAATTGAGTGGGAGGTTATTGGTGGTTTTATGGTAACCATGAGATAAAAGGAAAATTATTTTCCTAATTTTAGTAATGTTGAAAAAATTGATTTTGAGATTTCTCTCACGGAAAAAGAATCTCGCAGAAGTTGTCAAGTAAATCGGATTTACTAAGCGACAGCTTGACTAAGGTAAATGATCGTGTAGTGTTATGTAAGCGACAGACACGGAACTAAGCGATGAGCTAAACGATCACTTAGCTTTTTCTAGACGATCACTTAGTTTTTGCTAGACGATCACTTAGCTTTTGCTAGACGATCGCTTAGCTTTTGCTAAACAATTGAGCATCGACCTATACGATAGGTTCAAACTTCTCCCACTTGCTCAATCGTTTACAAGATTGTTGTATCCTAATTCTTCTGCCTCATACCAAGTCCACACAGAGCCCACCCTCCGGATTCTCACACTGAGAATACCAAGGTCCCTTCTTAGTGGTATCATACTCAACTCGACGCCGTCAAGGTTTTGTGGAGGTCGTTCATGCTGCTGGGGAGTTCGTGACCGAGGCGATCGCTGAGTTCGAGTTTGCAGTGTTCGTGCTGTGTAGTGGTCGTGTTGTAAGCGTTCGAGGTATTGTGTTTAAGCATTCGTGATCAAGGAGCGTGGAGATGAGTCTATAAATGGGTGTAGAGATTTCTCTTCTTGATCATTTGTAGTTTCATGCTGTAATTTCTGTATTGATTGCATAATCGTATGTTTTGTTTACGACTGTAATTGTAATGTTCATACATGATTGTAATTTAAAATGGTCTATTTCGCTGCTCATGGAAATCCTCGTTTTCGATTTCCTTCAGTGTTTTATGTCCTAAAACTCGTAGTTTTTAAATAATAAACTTATTTTTTTAATCAATAAAGATGTTATTGAAGTTTGATTCTATAAAGTAGTCATTGAATATATGAATAGCTCATTTCGTTTTAGAAATAAATCCAATAAACTAAAGGTCCATGGCTAATACATGAATACTTGACTTGGTACCTTATTCTGGGGACACTATTGAATGCCGCCTACTTTGTAGATGGTATAAATGTTGTAAAGTGCTACAAACGAAGTGATCCTGATTCGTTCATGTGAAAACATGAGGAGTGGGGGCATCCTATGTAAAGAGTGTTCATAAGATCAAACCAAGAAATAAGTCACTCTTACTTTATAACGTTGTTTACTGTTTAAGACTGGCTATTTCAAAGTGATAACCTAGGTAAGTTAACCTTAATCCTGAGCTAACTATGAAATTTTGTTTATTAGGGATTATCTTTAGATTTGCATGGGTGAGAGATGACTCAACATCACCAGCTGAATAAGCCTCCCATTTCAGGGATAAAACTAGGTAGATAGTTAGGGACATAAGGTGCAAGATGAAACTTACTCTTACCCACTTTTAGGGATAGTAGAGAGGTTGTTCCCTTAAGTGATGACTCTAGATCTTGAACAAGGGGCCCCACCCTCTCATTGGCCCAAGAGAGACTCAGTTTAATGATTGGATCTCAAATCAATTGTTTATTAGAGGATCAGTGGGACTTAAGGAACAAGAGGTAATCTCAAGTGTAAAACAGCGATTGACCCAACTATTATTACGAACAACCTATGAAGGGTTAACTTACTAATGATGGTTAGTGGACACAATATATCTACAGTGAGGGGAGTGAAGAAACGCTAAATAAAGAGGACCTATGAGAGGACGCGGATCGTCCAAATTCCATTATGAAAGAACACATACATTCACAATCATACTAAAAAGATTATGCATTAAATCATAAATTACAACATACTTCTTGAATCTAAAAACAAAGGATCAAGAAAACCTTTAAAGAACCTTTCTTCAAGTGTATCCCTCGATTATACTTGAATGCGACAAGTAACTCGAACAACAACGAGTATAAACTCTATCCTTGAACAGAACCGAACACAACCACTAGATTACCTTGGTATTCTCGGTATGAGAATCCAGGAATGGTTGATTCTCAACTTGAATCCATTGAGCTACCAAGGGGACCTTATGGACCTGTAGCTTGAAGCTCCAACCGTACGTGAATAACTGACTAAACTCTTTAATCACATTATCTACCATCCATTAACTACCAGGCACTCCACTAAAGACCGACAACTGCACTCTTCGCATTATAGATATATTTATGCGTCCATTGGATATAACCAATTAATAGTACGATGACCCTTCACAAATCGCTCGTAAGTACAGTTGGGCCAAATTATCATTTTGCTTCTATAGTTACATCTAACTCCTTAAGTACCATTGATCCCCCTAATGAACAATAGATCATAGCCCTACTATGCTAAACCCCTCTCAGGCCTAGAGAGGGTGTGATGCCACATTGTTCAAGCCCCGAAATCAGCCCTTAAAGGAGTAATTTATCTACTTACCTCTGCTTCAGGGATGAAGTGAATTCCATCTTATGTAGCTGAGTTCCCATCTGCCCAATAAGATGAATCTCCAAAGTTGTAGGTTTGAGTCGATGATCTGGCCACTCTCACCCATTCAAATCAAAGGACCGCTCTCATAGACAGGAGTTCATAACTCACTTAGGATTAAGATCATGTTACCTATGGTCATCCTTGTGAAATGAAAGTCTCAATTATGAACGATGTTATATAATGAGATTAAACATTTCGTGGTCCGGTCTTATACAAACTCCTTTGTATAGAATATCCCCGCTTGCATGTCTAATGCATGAATGATCAGGATTGGATCATTTGTAGCACTATACAACATTTGTAACACCTACAAAGCGGGCTACACTCATAGTGTCACCAGGATAAGGTATCCCTCCTTATCCATATATTACAGACCATTTAGGTTATCACTTAAAACACGATTCACTTGTATGTCTCCACATACATGTTTAAGTTACAACGATAACCATGGATCTTAGTTTATTGGTTTGTGGTTAATGCAACTAAAATATCAAATATTTCATAGACTGGAGTGAATAAAATATCATATGTTATAAATCACAAAATGTTTGTTCATACAAGTGTTTACAAACTACAGGACCCTACGAGATTTAATGAATCAACCCCAACAGGGAGTGCAACTACTGAGCTTTAGTGGAGTGACCCGGTAGTTAACCAATGTTGGTTAATTACATTGAAGAGTTTAATCAGTTAATCTCATATTGTTGGAGCCCGTGATCTGTAGGTCTATTAGGTCCCTCTACTAGCTCACATATAGAATAAACCTTAGAATAGCGTGATGAATGAATTTGAAACGTTCAAATTCAAATTAAGGGAATTATAATGATATGCATTATAATTACACGTTTAATTATTAAATTAAACGAAATTGGAGAGTTGGTTAATGTTTAAATTCAATTTAAATATTAAATTAAATTAATAGGGATTCATGGTAGTGAAATTGGTGTTTAATTAATTTAATATTTGATATTAAATTAATAAAATTAATTAATTAATTTAATTAATTATTATTTTTATTGGAAAATTAATTATTGAATTAATTTTGTAAAACTAATAAAACTTCGGTTTAATTAATAGAATTAAAAACTGAAATTAGCTTTTTTCTTAAAATAGATTTCAATTTTAAAGAGAAAAATGGATTTTAGTGAAACCCACTTAAAGTGAGATTTTTCCACTTCATAAACACCTTGCATTCTACTCAAATCCACCTAAATTGATGAAGTAGGTGGTGTCTTCATTTGATGAAGACTCTTGGTATGTTGAAGATGAATAAAACACACAAGTTTGAGCTGAGAATTAAGCATGCAAAAACTGAAATTTCTGGTTTTAGAGATTGAAGAAGAGGTTCTTTAGGTTTCTGTAGAAAACACCTTCTCCTCTCAAATTCTTCACTAATCTCAACTCATTTTGAGTCCCACAACTCAATGTAAGGTCCTAGAAAATAGTAAGGAATATCTGTTGGTAGTCTACACCTTGTAACTGAGGAGATTGCAGCTAATTTTGTGGATTGAAGTCTTCAAAGGTAAGTTATTATGAAACCCTCTTTTCATCTGATGAGCATGCTTACTTGGATGCTAAAATTGATGAATTGGAGTGCTTAATGATCCTAAATTCTTTCGCTGTATGTTTGTTACTTCCAACACTGATAGCCTAGGTGGTGCTACAAGTGTAGGTTCCTCTGGACTTCCTGGTATACTCTAGCCATATCTGATCCCGGTAGCTCCCTGATCGCCCGAACAGTACTAATGAAACACATTCAAGTAGCAAAGAAAACAACCATCTCAGTACAAGAAGTAGTAGTTTTAAACCACTTTCACAAACCATTCAACATCATTAAATCCATCATCGAAAGATTTTCTTACAAAATCATACAAATCATAATAATGTAAAATCATGTTCCAAACTATATTTTCATAAATCCAGTTCATATAAAATCAATGGGAATTCAGAAATCAAGATTCAAGCATTTCTGAAATAATAATCAAGTAAAACAGATCATGTCAATTCATTTCACAAATCATAAAATACTATCATACTTATATACTTTTCATGTTAAAATATTTAAAATAAAGCCACTCACAATTCAAGCAAATAGTCATATCGAAAATAGTTGAAAATAAACCACCCACAGTCACGAGCACAAGTTCCTTGACTTATAACCCTTTCTGATCTCAATTTGACCGAAATAAAATCTCAAGGTTACTAAACACTTACAAGAGGTCAAATTAACCCTAAACAGCTTTTAACAATGCAATGAGACCAATTGAACTCAATGTAACTCCTAAACCCTCATATTTTGCTCCTTAAGCCCATTTTTCTCAAATTATCTAAAGTGGCTAAAAAATCACTTTCAAATATAGAATTAATTAAGGTAAAATATCAAGAAACTCCTAATTGGGCTTAAAAATGCTCACCAACACACAAAATGATAGTGGCAAGGCCAATGGACAGTTAAAATAGGCATGGGCGCTAGACAATGGGTGTGGACGAGTGGCAATAAACATGGGCGTGCAAGGCTGGGCATGGGACGTTGCTGGACATGGTTGGAGGCACATGGGCGTGGTGCTTGGTGGATGGGCGGATGGGCAACGCTAGCGCGCGTGGTTGGGGGAGTGGTTGGCTATTGTTTCGCTTAGTAAAATTCTTGTTGTAACCCAATTTTTCCAAGCTTCAAAATACCATTTCCAATTTTTTTAAAAAAAACTTCAAATAAATTTTATGGAACTCAAGAGTGACCTTTTAGCTAGCTTACCAAAAAATTTGGGTGCCAAAATCCTTCTTTAAGTGCCTTAAAAACTCCTTCAAAACAGCAAGCTCAGACTTACCTAATTTTCATACAACCTTTGTTTCCTTCACGTTTTCTCAACTTTTCTGATCTCCAATCACTATCACAGCTCTAGGGTTTCTTCTACAATCAATCAACTTTAATTTGGTTAAAAAATTATGAAGATAACACGGGTAAATAGGAACAACTAGCCTTCCAAAAATGCCCTTTATATGCAGCCAAAAATTGTCTTTTCTTCATCCAATCATTTTGAACCAACCAGCTGCTTGCTTGTTCTTTTACGTGGATTCTTCTCACTTTTCCCTATCCTTTCATCCCTAGATTACTTCATCAAGTTAGATTAATTTATAAATTTAGAAAATTAGTCTAAAAAAAAATTTCAACCAACACTTCTTCTCCTCACTCTCGACCCACTTGTTTCTCCTACCAAATTTTGTTTTTCCTTTCTTTCTAACACTTAATCAATCACCGATCATATTCAATAGAAAATCACTCACTCATAAACCAATTACTCGAACAATAAAAAATGTTAATAAGTTACTAAATAAATAAAAAATGAACTTGCACTTGTAAAGTAATTTTCAACTACTAACTTCAACACTTAGAAACAAAATATGCTTAGGTTATATAATCCAAACGATTCATTTAGGTAAATTCTAAATTCACATATTTAACTTAATCCTAAGCATAAAAAAAAAAAAGGAAAAAGAATAAGGGCTTACACTAGCACTATTCCAACAAAAAAAAAATACATATAAATAACTTGTTTAGTGGTTTCCTCGCTTCAATGTGTTTGTTTAATCCCTAGTAAAAAACAACAATATTCATTTTAGAACTCAACTTAATACATCAATGTCAACGATTATAAAAATATTCATAAGTTATTCCTTTTTAATATTCTCAATCTTCTTGGCTTATTAAACATAAAACAATGTGTAATATTTAAAATATTGATGTCATTGCATTTTCCATCTACTAACAATCCAACCAAAGTCTGATTTATGTCACAGTCAAAACATTCTTCATGCATGAAAAAAAATGTTCTTACCTTGACAAGAGCCTTAAAACTCATTCGAACATGCTGAAACAATCCAAAACTGAAAACAAAGAGTTTATGACTCAATTAGAAATCTTGAACTACAAAGAGTTTTGGCAAGTGAAACATGTACCTCTTGAATACAAAAATTGTTTATCACATCAAGAAATACGATATACCTCTTAGACAAAAAATAAAATAAAATAAAAAAAGACTCTAAACTTCTAAACTTCTTTCTTGAACTTACTCCTTCCACAAAACATTTCTCTCAAAATATAAGTATAATAGATCAAGAGTAAACATATCACCAATAAGTACTCCCAATTCAAAACTTCTTTTCCTGGAACTACTCCTTCCATAGGGGTGTTTAAAAAAATCAGGTAACCTAACGAACCCAACCTACCCAACACAAACGGAAAAGGTTGGGTGGGTTGGATTGGGTTGGGTTGAAAAAATTTTTAAATGATTTTTGGGTCAGGTTTTGGGTTTTTTAAATTATTTTTTGGGTTAACTCGACTATATATATCATATTTGTAAAACTAAAACCTAATCCCATTTTTCCTCTTCGGTCTGCTGTGCCTCCCTCCCTTCCTAATGTCTCCCTTGCCTTACGTCTCCCTCGGATGCTTCATCTCATCGTCTCCTCCTCCGTTCACCTCACTGGTTCGGTTCCTCCTCTATTCGTCTCATCATTTCCCTCAGTTTGCCTCAACGTCTCCGTCTCCCTTAGTTCATGATCTCAACTTTCTCTTCTTTGTCTCCCTCACGATCTCAGATTCTCAGTCCTCACCCCACTTCTTTCTTTTCTCTTTTTTGGAATCGATAAATCTTTTATTATAGCTAATAATTCTTCCACTTCCTTTTCTATTTTTCGTCCTTTTTTTTTTTTTTTTGCATTCCCCTTCAGTCCTCACCCCACTACTTTCTTTTCACTTCTCTGTGGTCTCCTTTGAATTCTTTGATGACCCATGTACACTTGTTATGGAATCACATACATGCATCTTTGAATGCTCAATTGGTTGTTGATTTTGAAGAAATTAGTAGAGCCCTCTAATATATGTCTAGCATACCGAGGAAGTGTTCATGGAAAATGGACCCGATGAACCCAATTCGAACCAACCCAAAAATAAAAGAGTTAGATAGGTTGAATTCTTGAACTGAGTTGATTGGGTTGGGTCAATAAAGTCACTTAACCCAACCTAATCTAACCTGTGATACCCTACCTTCCACAGAGCATTAGTCACATAATTTTTAGAGACTAACGACAAAAATATAAATATAAGTCTTATCCAACATTTATGTCACGTTAAAACATGATAATATATCTAAAATCCAGAACACATAATACAGAAAATTAATCATGCTCAAGGAAAATGCCCATTACCTTAACAAGAGTCTTAAAACTTAATTCGAATACTTTTCAATAACTTTGAAATACAAACAAAGAGTTCACACAAATAGAAGTTTGGAACTACAATCAGATTTAATAAAAAGAAAAAAAAATATATTAAATTCTCACCATTATAAATTTAAGATTTAATTAGAAAACTACTTGAAAAGTTATACTTCTATAGACAATTCAACAATTTAGCATATTTCTCAAAAAAAAAAAAATAATAATAATCTAAACGCGCTTATAAAAGAAAAACAAGGTTGAATGATTAAAACTCAATTCTAAAACTTTGATCAAAGTTAAATAAAGATATTCAAAAGGATTTACTAGTAATTGCCAACCAGTTAAAAAAAAAAACAACCTTAATCATTGTTCCTTGTCTGACCTTGTTTGAACACATGTACATAATAATTCACACGATACTTGACCATGACTCTAATAAGCATACTATAAAGAGTTCTTACTCATTTCCATCCGCCAACTTAAATTACAAGAACCAAACAAAAACACCTCACAAAAATCCAGCTTCATACTAAAGAAGAGGAATAACAAAGAAACATATGGGGGTAAAATGTAGAATTTTAAAAGGGGAATTACCTTAGAGTAAGGAAAATTGTGATCATAATCATGACAGAGACAGTCGGGACATACTTTCAAACATTAAGAACATACTTTCAAACTCTTATCAAATCACAATACTTAAACTTAAATTTTAGAAAGGGTGTGGATACTACTTACAATTCTTGATCCAAGTTTCAATTCCATGAACAAACATCAACTTCCTTAGAGTCTACACAATAAAAGACAAAATTAAGATTTATTAGAATTCGATTCAAAAACCTTAAATCAAAATTGAGGATGTTTCCAAGAGATATATTCTTACCCAAAATCCACCCTAAAATCTTACCCAAGCACTCTGAATAAGTCCAAAACTATAAACAACAATCTTTCACATGTCAAAATGGATTTAAAATGAAGGGAGTATGTGCATACCCGCAGCGAAAAGATCGTGTCCCAGTTTTTATTTTACAAAAAGAGGATGGAAACTGATATACATCTACTCTAATTAAGTATGCTTTCATAGAAATTTAGAGAGAAAGAATGATTAATAATGACTTACACTTAAAGAACGATTTCTTCATGTTTCCTCTCAAATGTACTGCTCGAACGGTTTCCTTCTCCCTTGAACACCGAAACTCACGAACACCATAAGAATTGCTCCAAAATTTGGAAACTATCATGAGGACTTTCTTGTTATTCTCTAGGTTGAGAATCGTTTGAGAGTTTTGTGGACTTCAGGAGATTAATTTGATAAGGGAGAGTTTCGATTTGAGAGTAAAAAAAAATTTACAGAGAAATCAGATCCCAAGAACAAAATGGAGATAAAAAAATCAAGACCTCTCTCTTATACTCTGTATATTTTACGTTGGTAATAACTTTCCAATTGTAAATTTCAAAAATTCAAAAAATTCAAAAAATTCAAAAAATTCAAAAAATTCAAAATTTTAATTTTAATATATATATATATAAGCTAATTTAATATATAAACATTAAACCATATGTTATATCAAATATGATACATAACCTATTGTTTATATTATATCACATACATGTTGGATTCAAGAAGCAAGTAGTGGAAGCAAAACATGATGATTAAACATTCTAATTCATTAATTTTGGCTTCAAACTAAGCGTGCTCATTAAACTAAAACCAGAGTTCCAATACTAACCTTTTAAGTACCTTTGATTCACAATCTTTAACTGCAATCTCCTTCTTCTTTGGATGTGAACCACCACAAGGTCTTCCCTACTATTCTCTTGGTGCCTTAAATTGAGTTGTGTGACTCAAAAATAAGCTTGAATCGAAGGGAATTAGAGAGGAGATTACTGGTTTTTTTACAGTGTGAAGAACACTTCTTCAGACACAAATCTCAACATTCAGTAATGGTTTTTTCCCCTCATTCCACTCAGAATTCTAGCTTTATATTGCATGACTTTCATGCAACTAACAGCCTTGCATGAATCACAGTTCATGCTTGATTAATTGAGCTGAAGAAATGGTGGTTTAGTGACTAAGGTGTTTGCACCTAAAGTGGGAAAGTCCCACTTTTTCCATTTCCAAATTTCTTCTTTTATTTTGATTTCTAAAACCAAAAAACATATTAATCAAAAAACAGAATTTAATTTTATAAAATTAATTAATTCAATAATTAATTTTATAATAAAATTAATAAAATCATTAAACAATTTTATTAATTTTATTAATTTAATATCAAATATTAAATTAATTCATCACCAAATCCATTATCATGAATCTTTATTCATGAATTTAATATTTAAATCATATTTAAATATTAATTGATTCTCTAATTACGTTTAATTCCAAAATGAAACGTGTAATTATATCACATATAATTACTAATTCCCTTTAATTCTAATTTGAACATTTCAAATTAACTTATCACGCTACTCTAAGGCTAATCTGTTTATGAGCTAATAGGGGGACCTAGTGGACCTACAGATCATGGGCTCTAACGATCTGAGATTAATTGGCTAAACTCTTTACACCAAATTAACCCCCATTCGTTAACTACTGGGTCACTCCACTAAAGCCCGTAGTTGCACTCCCTTCACTATAGATATATAGTGTCCACTCGATATAACCATGATTAGTAAGTTAACCCTTCACAGGTTGTTGGTAATAACGGTGGGGTCAAAAGGTTGTTTTACTCCCGAGATTACTTCTTGTCCTTTAAGTCCCACTAATCCTCTAATGAACAATTGGTTTGTGATCCGATCATCAAACTGAGTCCTTCTCGGGCCAATGAGAGAGTAAGGCCCCTTGTTCAGGACCTAGAGTCAGCACTTATGGAAACAACCTCTCTACTATCCCTGAAAGCAGGTAGGAGTGAATTTCATCTTGCACCTTATGTCCTCAGCTATCTACCCAGTCTTACCCCTGGAATGGGAGGCTTATTGAGCTAGCACTATTGAGCTTAAAGGAACTTGTTTACAAGGAGATCTATGAGCCGAAGCAGATCGTCCAAATCCCATTTTGATTGAAAACAAACATTTACAGTAAACACAAACAAATTATGCATTTTTAAGAAAAATACAGCATGCTTTTAAACTAGAAATAGGGATCGAGTGATTATACCTTTGATGAACACTTCTCTGCATAAATCCCTCAAATTATCACGAACTCCTCGAACAGTCATGAACTGACTTGAACAACAACAAAACTCGAACTAAAAGTGTAAAAACACTACCACTTGGTATCCTTGGTATTCTCAGGGTCAGAACCCAGAAGTGGTGGGCTCTAACTATTTTGGTTAGGAGGGAGTTTGAGAGTTTGGAGGAGGAAGACAATTAAGGAAAAAATGTGTAGATTCACTTAGGAAGATAAAGAAAACTGTTTTCTTTTTATTCCTTTTGCCATAAAAAAACCAACTAACCACCCACTAAGGTGGTTAGAGAGAAAAAGGGATTAATTATCCAAAATTATAAAAAATATAAATATATAAGATAACCAACTTATCATATTATATTTATAACATATAGTTTTTTTTCTCTATTTTATGGCATTTAATATAAATCATATTTATATTAAATTTAACAACTATGAATCCTATTCATAGATTTATTTCCTCCAATTAAACTAAAATGTATCAAATACATTATATCAATTATATCACAGATAATTGAATTAATTTAATTATATCATATATAATTAAATTCCCTCTTATTAATTTGAACAATTCAAATTAACCCAAAAACTGATTCTCAACTAAATCCTTTTGAGCTACCAAAGGGACCGTATGGACCTGTAGCTTGAAGCTCCAACGGTACGTGAATAATTAATTAAACTTTTTAATTACATTATCCACCATCCGTTAACTGTTAGGCACTCCACTAAAGACCGACAGTTGCAATCTCCGTACTATAGATATATTTCTGTTTCCATTGGATATAACCAATCAACAGTATGATGACCCTTAAAAAATGCTCGTAAATACAGATGGGTCAAATTACCATTTTGCCCCTGTAGTTACATTTAACTCCCTAAGTACCACTGATCCCTCTAATGAACAATAGATCATAGTCCCACTATGACTAAACCCCTCTCGGGCCAAGAGAGGGTGTGTGGCACCACATTGTTCAATACCTGAAATTAGCCCTTAAGGGAGCAATTAATTTGAACAATTCAAATTAATCCAAAATTAATTCAATTCTCATTAATCTCAATTGATTTAGGAGAATCTTATGGACCTATAGATTGAAGCTCCAATTTTATTTCATTAATTAATTAAACTCTTTAAATAAATTAATCAACTTCAATTTACTGTCGATCACTCTACTAACGACCGACAACTGCACTCTTCGCACTACAGATATATTTCTGTTTTTGTTATAAGTGTTATAATAGAAATTAGAACTAAAATTGATAAGAAAGAGTTGCATGCGAACTTAGGGTGAACTCATGTTTTAAAAGGGTTTTAAAATTGGATTGAGATAGACCTAAGTTCAAAGGTTCTAATGGGATTAGTAACATAGCTTAATCTTTTTAAATCGGCTTAATAGGATTAAACTGATTGGCATAAAAGATTAAAATTGTATTAAATCTATCTATAAGGGACCTTTTGTCTAAGGCGGGTTCTGTCTAGGCTAGAGTACTTAAGTTGACAGAAACAGAATACCCCTACCTGGAAACCTACTTGGAAAGGTGAATTAGATAGATTTTCTACAAGCATGCGACATTTAGTCAAAGACTCTGTTAAAGAGTTTAATGGATGATGATCAAAAGTTGTTATAACTATCCAAAGCAAACCTAAAATGTGACTTAGTTAAAATTCTTAGCCGTGTTTTTTTTAAGTAAACCAAACCCTAGGTTATAAATACTCAGTAGAAGGAAGAGATGTATCTGATATGTCAATGATTCCACTCACTTTTTTCTGAGTGTTCACATCGTGAGATTCATGCTTGGCCTCGTGGTGCCTTGGGAGCATCCTTCTTCGGATGGTGTTTGCATGAGTCAATATTAGGGTTAGGGCTATACTACCTTAATTTTTTATAGGACAGGGCTATACTACCTTAATTTTTTATAGGACACTTTCTTGACTAGGTTATGCTAGTTGTCCGCCTTTGTAGAGACTAGTTTAATCTAAATTAAGTAAGTAGTTACGTGCTTAATCTGATTGTGAATTAAATTTGTAGAATTCAATGATGAGAATTGTAATGAACGTCTAACTTGGATTAGAAGTAAGATTGTTCTAAACTTGGTTACAACTATCCTTTATCTTTTGATTTTTTGCATGTTTCTTGTCTTAATCAAAAGCGCCCGTTTTATAGCTTTCGTAGTTAAGCTTGGTTAAAGAAAGGATTAAATAACATTTTCCTGTGGATCGATCTCTTATTCCACTTTACTATGAGTTATTTAGGTTTTTGTTCGAGCTTTATAAATATTGTTTGTTTTTGGTTAGGTAGAACTAACGATACCTACTTAGCTTCGGAGAACTATTCCTTTCGTAGTCTGGTCTTATATAAATTCTTTGTATAGGATAGCCCCGCTCACATGTCTCCATATGAATTATCAGGATCAGATCATTTGTAACACTTTACAATAATTGTAACAACTACAAAGGCCCTCACGGCTAAGGTGTTTGAGGGTCACTTGCAGAGTATAGGTTTATGGGACAGACCACATTTAGACTAGGGCAAGTGGGACATTTGTATTGGGCGTATTATGCCCTAGTTTATTGTTTGTATAACTTTTATATTAGTTTGATTTATATATTGTACACTCAACTAGCTTTAGGTCAAGTGGGAGATTGTTGGAGTTGATGCCCTAAATCTCATAGAGTCCTATAGTTTGTAATTATAATGTACAAACATCTTATTTATTTAATAAAATATGTGACGTTTTATTTCAATTTTTAGTTGCATTAACCACAAACCAATAAACTAACATCCAAGGTTATCTTGTAGCTTAAACATGTATGTAGAGACATATAGGTGGATTATGTCTAAGTGATAAGTTAAATGGTTTGTAGTAGATGGATAAGGCAAGATACCTTATTTTGTGACATTACGAGTACGACCCGTTTTGTAGATGTTACAATTGTTGTAAAGTACTACAAATGACCTGATCCTGATCATTCATGTGGAGACATATGAGCAGGAGTATTCTATACAAAGGAGTTTGTATAAGACCAGACCACGAAATGTCTAGTCTTATTATATAACGTCATTCATAATAGAGACTTATATTTCACTAGGATGACAATAGGTAACATGACTTGAATCCTGAATGAGTTGTGAACTCCTGCTTATGAATGCGGTCCTTTGATTTTTTATGGGTGAGAGTGGCCAGATTGCCGACTCAATAAGCTTACCATTTTAGGGGTTCGTCTAATTGAGGAGTTGGGAACATAGCTACACAAGAAGGAATTCACTCCTTCCTCAATTTTGGGGTAAGTAGATAAATTACTCCCTTAAGAGCTGATTTCGGGGCTTAAACAATGTGGTGTCACACCTTCTCTTGGACCGTGAGGGGTTTGATCATAGTTGGACTATGATTTATTGTTCAGAGGGGTCAATGGTGATTATAGAGTTAGATGTAATTACAGAGACAAAACAGTAATTTTGGCCCAACTGTACTTACGAGCAATTTGTGAAGGGTTATCATACTGTTGACTGGTTATATCCAATGGACACAAAAATATATTTGTGGTGCAAAGAGTGCAGCTGTCGATCTTTAGTATAAATGTAATATATTATAATATAAAGTATATTTGAGAGGAAATAAATAGTTGAATATGGTTCAAATATCAATTATATGAATTGGATTCATATAATTAAATTCAATATAAATGTGATTTATATTAAAAGCCATTGGTGAATAATTAATTACATTTATATTAAATTTAAATGGTTTCTTTCTCTCACTACAGATATATTTCTGTGTCCATTGGATATAACCAGTCAATAGTACGATGATCCTTCACAAATTGTTCGGAAGTACAACTAGGCCAAAATTACCGTTTTGCCTCTATAGTTACATCTAACTACTTAAGTACCACTGATCCCTCTAATGAACAATAAATCATAGTTTAATTATGATCAAACCCCTCTTGAGCCAGGAGAGGGTATCGCGCCACATTGTTCAAGCCCTGGAATCAACCCTTAAGGGTAGTTTATCTACTTACCCCGATATTGGGGAAGGAGCGAATTCCTTCTTGTGTAGTTGTGTTCCCAACTCCCCAATCAGACGAATTCCCAAAATTGTAGGCTTATTGAGTTGACGATCTGGCCACTCTCACCCATACAAATCAAAGGACCGCCTTCCTAGGCAAGAGTTCACAACTCATTCAGAATTCAGATCATGTTACCTATGGTCATCCTAGTGAAATGTAAGTCTCTATTATGAACGGCGTTACATAATGAGACTAGACATTTGTGGTTTAATCTTATACAAACTTCTTTGTATAGAATACCCCCACTCACATGTCTCTACATGAATGATCAGGATCAGATCATTTGTAGTACTTTACAATAATTGTAACACCTACAAAGTGGGTCATACTCGTAGTGTCACCAAGATAAAGTATCCAGCCTTATTCATCTACTACAGACCATTTAGGTTATCACTTAAACATGATTCACCTGTATGTCTCTACATACATATTTAAGCTACAAGATAACCTTGGATGTTTATTTATTGGTTTGTGGTTAATGCAACTAAAAATTGAAATAAAACATCACATATTTTATTAAATAAATAAGATATTTGTACATTACAATTACAAACTATAGAACCCTACGTGATTTAGGGCGACAACCCTAACAATCTCCCACTTAACCTAAATCTAATGAGATGTACAATATATAAGTCAAACTAATAAACAAAGTACACAAACAATAAACTAGGGTATAACACGCCCAGTATAAATCTCCTCTGTAGGTGACTCTCAAACACCTTAGTTATAAGGGCCTTTATAAATGGATTAGAAATGTTGTGCTTCAAAGCTATCTGCATGAAAATCATGTCCCCTCGATGCAAAATCTCTCGGATGAGATGATACTTTCATTCTATGTGCTTCTTGTGCTCGTGACTCCTAGGCTCTCGGTAATTAGCCACAATAACACTATTATCACAATAAAATATGATGGGCATTGACATGTCTGGAACGACATCCAGATTAGCCAAGAATTTTTTGAGTCAAACAGATTTCTTAAGAGCTTCACAAACCTCTACATAATCAGTCTTCATGGTGGAGTCAGCAATGCACCCTTACTTAGTGCTCCTCCAGACTACTGCCCCTCCATTAAAAGTGAACACTGATTCTGATGTGGATTTCCTAGAATCCTTATCAGTCTTGAAATCAGAGTCATCTATCCTATAAGGATGAAATCCTTAGAACCATACATGAGCTTGTAGTTCCTCGTTCTCCATAGATACTTGAGGATATTCTTAATGGTGGTCAAGTGATCAAATTCTGAATTAGACTGATATCTACTAATTATTCCCACTGCATAATAGATGTCAGGTCTAGTACATAACATCACATACATTAGGCTACCAACAACCGATGTATAGGGAATCTGTCTCATTTCCCCAACCTCTTAACGTGTCTTAGGACACTGTTCCTCAGACAATATAACTCCATGCCTGAAAGGTAGTAAACCTCTCTTGGAGTTCTGTATCGAATACTTGACAAGAATTTTGTCAATGTACGATGCTTGAAACAGAGCTAACGTTTTATTCTTTCAATCTCTAAAGATCTTAATTTCCAAAACAAACGAAACCTCTCCCAAATCTTTCATTTGGAATTGGGTCGCTAGCCAATTCTTAACTTCATTCAATAAACCTACATCATTCCCAATTAGTAGGATATCTTCTACATATAACACTAGGAAAGCTACTGAACTATTGATGATTTTCTTGTATACACAAGGCTCATCAACATTCTGATCAAAGCTATAAGATTTGATCGCAGTGTCAAACATTACATTCCAAGATTGAGAAGCCTACTTCAGTCCATAAATGAACCGATTAAGCCTGCAAACCTTTAGCTCTTGAACTTGGGTTATGAATCCCTCGGGCTGCTCCATATAAACGGTCTCCTCAAGTTGCCATTCAGAAAGATAGTCTTTGATGTCCATTTTTTTGTGAATGGCCTAAATTCGTAGTTCGTAAATGTTGTTAACATATTTTATTTATAAATAAAAATGTTGTTTTTATTCAATAAATTATTATTGATATTGCATCCTTCTATGAAAATCCAATAAACGAATTCATGGCTATAACATGAATACTTCTTTATATGGTGACATAAAAATGGATCAAGTTTTAGTATGTAGCCTAAATGGTCTATAAATATATGGATGAGATTGGATACCTCATCTTGGTGACACTATTGGATACGGCCCATTTTGTATATTGATATAAATGATGTGATCCAAAACTCATTTATGTAGAGACATGCGAGTGGTGGCATCCTATGCAATGAGTTTGCATAAGACCAGACCTCGAAATAGTCACTTTTCTTTATAACAACTGTTTACTATTAAAATTGACTATCTCAAACTAAATGACCTAGGGTAACTTCATCCTAATCCTGAGCTAACTATGGACTCCTATTTTTTCGGGATTATCTTTTGATCTGTATAGATGAGAGTAGTCCAACAGAACTGCTCAATAAGCCTCCCATTTTGGGGATAATACCGGATAGATAGTTGGCGACATAGCCTTGCAATATGGAATTCACCCATAACCGATTTAGGATTAGCATATGGGTTGTTCTCTTAAGCGCTGATGTCTTGTCTTGAACAACAGGGCCTCGCCCTCTCTTGGAAGATAAGGTTATGATTTATAAGTTGAACTATAAATCAATTGTTCAATGGAGGATCAGTAGGAGCTTAAGGAGCAAGATGTATTTACAGGATAAAACGGTAATCTTTGACCCAGATGTAAATACAAACGACCTATGAAGGATTGATTTATCGATTATGGTTAAAATGGATAGAAATATATCTACAGTGAGGAGAGTGCAACTATAAAACTATAGTGAAATGTCTTGGTAGTTAACGAATAGTGATTAATTCAGTTTAAAGAGTTTTATCAATTAATTACAAGTCGTTGGAGCTCATGATCTGTAGATCCATAAGGTCTTTCTACTAGCTCGTAATTTGGATTAGTAAATTGAGTAATCTTGATAATATTTGAAATTAGGGTTTATAATTTGAAATTAGTAGGTTCTTCAACAACTCTTGTTGAAGGTTCTTCAACAACTCTTGTTGAAGGTTCAGTAGTTTCCTTGGAAAATTCACTCAACACAATCTTACTGCGGGGCTTGTGCTCCCTTATGTGGTCTTCTTCTAGAAAAGTAGCGCTTGTTGACACATACACCTTAGTTTATTTAGAGTCAAAGAAGTGATCACCTCTCGTTCCTTTGGGCTAGCCTATAAATAGACATAGTTTTGAATGAGGTTATAGTTTCTTGGGATTTTCCTCAAGCACATATGTTGGGCAACCCCAGATTCTGAAATGATGTAAACTAGTTTTACAACTATTCCATAACTCCAAAGGTGTTCTCATAACACTCTTGGATGGAACATAGTTTAAAATACACATTGCAGTCTATACTGCAAAACCCCAAAACAAATCAGGTAAGGAAGCGTAACTCATCATAGACCAAAGTATGTCCAACAGGGTTCGATTTCTCCTTTTCGATACACCAATATGTTGAGGTGTATCAGGTGCTAAGAGTTGGGATATAATTGCATGCTCTATCAAATAGTTCTGGAATGTAAGATCCAAAAACTTTCCACCTCGATTAGATCGAAATGTCTTAATTGTTCTATTTAATACATTTTCAACTTCTGCCTTGAACTCTAAAAACTTTTCAAAAGATTCAGACTTATGTTGCATTAAATAAACATACCCATATCTTGAATAATCATCAGTAAAGGTGATGAAATATTCAAACCCTCCTTTTGTTTTTACATTTATCAGACCACAGAGGTCTGAATGTACGAGCTTTAAAGGGCCCTATGACATTTTCTAGTGAAAGATCTTTTAGTCATTTTGCCTTCAAGGCATGACTTACACACAGGTAAAGAATTTTCTTCTAACTTGCTTAGAAGTCCATTCTTTACCAACCTCTCAATCTTATTGAGATTGATGTGTCCTAGTCTCAGGTGAAAAAGTTGGGCATTTTATTTAGGAGAAATCCTAAGTCTTTTATTTTGAATTACTGCAGTTTTAAACATTTTAGTGTTATAGAGGACTTTAGTTGCTAACGGTCTTAGCACATAAAGATTGTTCTCCAACTCAGCAGAACAAATATTAAATCCTTTGAAATAAATACTTTATTTACAGAGAAGTTGATACAATAAGAATGTTCTAACAAACACTTTACAGAAATTAAGTATCTGTTCAAACCAGGAACTACATATACATTTTCTAGTAAAATATATTTATTCTATAAAGTTAGCTAGAAACATCCCACTGCCACAGCTAAGACGACGTGCCTAGTTCCAACCCACATCGTCATCTCTCCAGCTTCCAGTTGTTGCCAAGAACTAATTCGTTGAAATGAAGAACAAATGTGGTTAGTGGCGTCCGAATCAATTATCCAGGCCTAATCATTATTCTCCACAAAATAGGTTTCCATAACAAGCAAATCATATTATCTTACTTGGCGTTCTTCTTTTCCACCAAGTATTTGGGATAACTCCTCTTCCTGTCCCTCTTGGTTGCAAATGGAAACAGATTCCCTTTGCAACCTTAGTTTTCTTGCCCTTTTGGGCAGCAGCTGGTGGGTTAGCCTTCCCCTTTTCACTTTTTAGTGCTGGAAGAAGAAGGCAAAGACTTCGTCCTAGAGATTGAACATCTATAGAATATGTTAGATGATGAAGCAACATTTGCTTCACCTTTTTGTTCCTTGGTTTTCATCAAGGACTGGAAGGTCTGTAGCTCATTGAGCAAGGTGGTCAGGTTGCACTCAATCCTATTCATAACAGCATTGCTACGGAACTGTAGGAAACTTTCAAGTAAATATTCCAGAATGAAGCTAACCTGATTGGCTTCATCGATGACAGACTCATTCATCTCCGCCATGTTGAAGTGGACCATCATGTTGAGAACATATTCTTGAATAGATGCCCCTTCTTGCATACGAGTATTAAAGATGTGCTTGAGAGTGTCATGCCTAAGCTGTGTAGATGGTTGTCCAAACATTCTACTCAGGGACTCCATAATTTCACGGGTTGTGAGTACGGGCTCATACTTTTTTGCCAAGATATACATCGGGCCTATTCGTTTGTCTGTGACCATCGCTCATATGCTTCTCGAACATTTTGAGCAACTTTTGGAGTTGGAATGGGAGAACAATCCTCCATTAGGACAAAACAGAAGTCACCAATGATTAGGATTATGTTCATTGTATTTTTCCAAGACGTGTAATTTTTTTTCCGTTAATTTGTCAACGGCAAGTAAATTAAGCATTACAGAAGTCATTATGAATAAGTTTGCTAAAACTATAAAAAAATGTTTATATTAGTCTATTTGCATTAAACCACTTAGAAAAATCAATCAGTTTTAGCAAAATAATCTAATGTATCCTAAATGACATCTATTTTGCAATGATATTTCAGTGAGGAAGGACAAAAGCCACCGTAGGGTGATCAGGTGCCCCTTCACTGGATACAATCCTAACCAATAGACAGAACAACTCCTTGTTATTGTAATTATCAGTCACCATTGCTCGGTCTAAAAATTGTTAAGTTTGCTTAAATTTTCTTGTAAATGTAACCCCTCATTTTAGATTTTAAAGTTTTTCCCTAATAAGCCAATTGTAGGAAAAAACCGATTGAGACATGAAACTAAAGTAACCCCTATCCATTGCTGGAGTTTGAATAAAGCGTCATACAAAAATGTCATTCGTAAGGGGACACTCAAGGTGCCACGAGGTCGTGCATGAAACTTTACTTCAAAATAATAAGACCAAGGGATGTGTTGTCACATATTCCGCTCTCATTTACTATAAACACTCTCTCCATTCACCTTGATATTTATCTACACAAATACCATTCATAGGGGGACACTCAAGGTGCTACAAGACCAAGTATAGATTTCATGGTGTGAACTTTTAAGGAGAAACGTGAAAAGGAAAAATGAAGTGTCATATACCCCATTTTCCTTCTACTGAGCATTTTACCTAGGGTTAATTAAGTTAGAAAAATTTTATTATTGATTTTAACTAAGTGATTGTTTATTTTGCTCAAAAACAATACTTGTTTGGATAGTTAAACAATTTTGATTAAGGTTTATTAAACACTTTAACAAACTTTAATCAAACATGGCATGCTTGTAATAAATCTATCTAATTCATCTTTCTAGGTAAGTTTCCAGGTAGAGGTGTTACGTTTTCGTTAATTTAAATACCCCAGTCTAGACAGAACTAGTCTCAGACAAAAGGTCCCTTATGGATACATTTGTTACAATATTAATCTTTTAATTAAGAAAAAATTTAATCCTATTAAACCGATTAAAAGATTAAACTCAAATTTCTAATCTCATCAGAAAGTGATCTTAGGTCTATATGAATCATATTTTAAAACAATTTTAAAAGATGATTTTAACCTAAGGTTTGCATGCAATTCTGATTTATTGATTTTAATTTTTAATTTCAATTAGTTATAACAATTATAAACAAATTAAATAAATTAAAATTATACATTGCATGTAATTGACCTACTTAGTAAATTATAACAATTAGAAGTTACCTAAGGTAGTGTCATGCTTCATGCAAATTCATTTCATTACTAACATATATAACAATTATATAATAAGGTAATGAAACTAAACTATAACAATAATTCATACATACATTCAACCAAATATTATAACACTTATAATATAAATGATGCATGGATATGTTATTAATGCATGCATGCATATATTATAACATTTATATTATATGATGTATGGGCTTGCTAGAAAATAAATCATGCAACTAGATATAACATTTATAACATAACATGATGCATGAAATTAAATGCATAACCAATGGTGGGATTTTATATTATATGGCATACATTATGTCATATAAAAAAATAAATCATACATCACGTGCATAATTTAAAAGAAATTAACGGATCGGGATTGGACACCTAAAAGAAAAAATAAATCTAACTATTACAAAGAAAAAAAATATACAGTTCGAAACAGGTGAACTAGGCCTTGAACTGCTCAAACCAAACCCTGAATCGGTCCAGATGAACTTAAAAACCTTGAATCAGAAAACTCATGAACCGAACCAGACCAGCAGACCACGAACCATACGTGAACTGGAGCTGAACCGCATGAATTCTCTATCTCGGAGTGTTGCGACATCGTGCCCTAGCGTCGCGAGGCTATGGAGAATTTCTTCGTCCACCGCATCACAGTGTCATAACGCTAGGGCACAATGTCGCGACGAAGCAGTACAGTCACTGTACTGCTTCGAACTCCTTCGAAACTTTACCAAAGTTTGCCTCGTTTTCTCCAGAACTTGCCCGGGAACTTCATGAATGACTCAACAATAAAAAATACATACTTGATTTCAAAATAAAGCCCCAAAACCATGGGCCCTTAAAAAAAAACAATTTGTAATTAAAGCAATAAATCTATACTGCCCAATCCTAAAACATCGATTAACGCAAACCACATTCATCAACCATAATTCATCATATGAATTATAGAATGCAGAAACCTACCAAAACTGTAAAAAGAATATTTTGAAAAATTAAGAAAAATTGGGACCAAAACCAAAGGCTCTTATGCTAATTGAAGGAACCTGGTTAAAGGTCCTTGAGCGGAAGTGGATCATCCTAATTTCCTAAGTTTCACAAAATATAGAATTTTACAGAAGAAGAACAAAAATATGCATTTAAAATAGAAATTACAACATGCTCGATTACAAAATACAGAATAAAAAAATGGGTTCAAAAACCCTTACCTTTGAAGATCTAATCTTCACTGGAAAATCCCTTGATCTCCAAATGAGCAGCACCGTGAAGGAAACCTTGGTATTCTCTGAGATGACAACCTAGGAGTTTATGGGCTCTGACTATTTTGGTAAAGAGGGAAAATTGAGAGAGGAGAATGGAGGAGAAAAATCAATCTCACAAAACTTTTCTATAGAGAGGATTTTTCTGTTTTTTTCTCCCCTGTTTTCACACACTGTAGGGAATAAGGACCACCTTAGCCCCACTAATGTGATGGAGAGAAAGAAGGGGGAGGGAGTTGCCATAATTATTTTCAAAAATGAATTAAAATAAATTTAGTTTATTTTAATTCATTTTTTAAATAATAAATTTAGTTTATTTAGTTTATTTATTTTAATAAATTATTTAACATATATATATACGTAATAACTACATTATCATATAACATATATTAAGCTACATGTTATATCAAATATTAAATATAACCTATAGTTTCTATATTGTATCAAATACAATATAACCTATAGTTCCAATTCTCTCTCATCAATGACTTTTATTATAAATACATATATATTAAATTTAATTATATGAATCTAATTCATATAATTAATATTTGAATCATATTCAAATATTTATTTCCTTTCAAATATACTTTATATTATAATGTATCAAATTCATTATAGTAATAATATCATATATAATTAAAATTAAATTAATTATATCATATATAATTAATTCCCCTCAGTTAATTTGAACAATTCAAATTAATCCAAAAACCAATTTTCATTTATTCCCGTTGAGCTATTGAGGGGACCTCATAGACCTGTAGCTTGAAACTCCAATCGTACGTCAATAGTTAATTAAACTCCTTTAATTAAATTATTCACCATCCGTTAACTGTCGTGCACTCCACTAAAGACCAACAGTTGCACTCTTCGCACTACAGATATATTTATGTGTCCATTAGATATAATCAGAAAACAGTATAATAACCCTTCACAAACTGCTCGTAAGTACAGTTGGGCCAAAATTACCGGTTTGTCTCTGTGATTACATCTAACACCTTAAGTACCACTGATCCCACTAATGAGCAATAAATCATAGTCCAACTATGATCGAACCCCTCTCAGGCTAGAAGAGGGTGTGGTGCCACATTGTTCTGATAGAAAAAACAGTGTGCGCAGTAGAAATGAGGATCAATTTTACTCTAATTGCACAAATTAAACATACAACCTAAATTAATTAATTAGGTTTTTTTTTTAAACATTACCTTTGAAGCTCCCAAAACTCTTCTATCTCCGCTCGAACACGAACCTAACAACTATTAGAGCTGACCTACTATCCTCTAGACTCAGAACCGGGTTGTGGGACCCGATGGATGAAGAACCCGAGAGAGAGAAAGAGATGGAAATAGAAGATGGAATTTTGGGTTGGGTTTGGGTTTTGAATTTTCCTCAAAATAGTGATTTTTTCTAGCCCAAATTTAGAAAACAATTTTGGCAAAATGGTAAAAGTATTTTATCCAAATTGAAAGCCCATATTTGTAGAAAAAATCCATGGAAAGTTCCATGAAACAAATTCATAAAAACCCAACATCTCAAAATCCACTATCTAAGTGGGCTTGATGTCTCCACTATAAGCTAACATCTAGCCCACTATCTTATTAGTGGAATTATCCAACAAAAGTTTGGATTTTCCAACTAACTTTAGTCAAAGGGCAAAATAGTCACTTTGTCAAAGTCAAACTTTGACCGAAAAGTCAACATTTTGACTTTTTATAATTTTTTTCGTATTGGCAAATTTTGACCTCCCGAGCATGAATCCACATTCATTTTCTAGAAATTCAAATCACATTTAAATATAAGGTCGGTCAAAGTTTGACTTTTCAAAGTCAAAAATCAACTCTTTGACTTTTTACATCTTTGACTATTTCCATTATTTCCGAGCTTCCGAATATGAACGTATTCATATTTTTTATATTTAAATCACATTTAAATATTAAAGTTGTACCTCTAAATTGAAAAACTGACCACTATATCACATATATTTGTCGATTTCTCTCTCTTCACCTAATTCGAACAATTCGAACTATTCTATCATACTGTTATAAGTTTATCCCATATGAGCTAGTAGAGGAACCTAATGGACTTATAGATCATGGGCTCCAACGATCCGAGATTAGCTGGCTAAACTCTTTAGATGGAGCTAATTAACATTCGTTAACTCACAGGTCATTCCACTATAGTCCCGTAGTTGCACTCCCCTCACTATGGATATATTTGTGTCCATATGATATAACCATGATTAGTAAGTTAATCCTTCACAGGTTGTTCGTAATCTAGGCTGGGTCATAAAAACTGTTTTACTCCCAAGACTATATCTTATTCCTTAAGTTCCATTGATTCTCTAATGAACAATTGGTTTAAGGTCTAACCTATAAATCGAACCCTTCTTGGGCCAAGGAGAGGGTGGGGCCCCTTGTTCAAGACATGGATTCAGTACTAAAGGGAACAACCTATCTACTATCCCTATAATGGGTAAGAGTGAATTCCGTCTTGCACCCTATGTTCCTAGTTATCCATCTGATCTTACCCCTGAAATAGGAGGCTTATTGGGCCAACAATAATGAGCTGCCCTCACCTATGCAGATCTAAGGATAATTCCGAGTGAATAGGAGTTCATAGTTAGCTCAAGATTAAGATTAAGTTACCTAGGTTATCAATTAACGAAATAGTCAGTTTTATACACTAAACGGCATTTAGAATGTAAGAAGTGACTATTTCATGGTTCAGTCTTATGTAAACTCTTTACAATGGATACCCCCATTTTCATGTCTCCAGATGAAAGGTTTAGGATCATATAGTTTATACTAACTATAAAATGGGCCGCATCCATAGTGTCCCCAAAATAAGGCGCCCAACTTTATTCATATGCTATAGACCATTTTGGCTATATATTTGAATTTGATCCACATTTATGTCACTACATAAAGTTCAAACTTAAACTTAATAGCCTCGGAACCTTAGTTTATTGGATTCATGAATATAGAATTTAAATTTACTAAAGATTTTCAATAATAGCTTTATTGAACAAGAATATGATATTACAAACTACGAGTTTTAGGACATAAAATCCAACAAACTCCCACTTGGACTAAAACTCCTAGTAGGATCAAACGATGCTGAATTTAACTGTAAGAAATTAATATTACATATGAGTACAATAAACATATGAATACAATAAACTAAGGCATTCACGCCCAACATAATCTCCCACTTGTCCTAGTTTAGAAACATCGTAGACCTAAACTCTGTAGGTGACCCTAAAAAACTTTAGCCGTGAGGGTTTTTGTAAAAGGATCAGCAATGTTTTGCTCAGAAGGTATCTGAATCACTACAATGTTACCACGGTGTACGATTTCCCAGATAAGGTGGTACTTGCGTTCAATGTGCTTTCCCCGTTTATGGCTTCGAGGTTCTTTTGAATTTTCAACTGCACTGCTGTTGTCACAATACAAGGTGATGGGTAGATGCATATTTGGAACAACTTCCAAATCTGTCAAGAATTTCTTCAGCCATACAGCTTCTTTTGTTACTTCATAAGTAGCTACGTATTCAGCTTCCATTGTGGACTCAGCTATACAGAATTGTTTTACGCTTCTCTACACTACTGCTCCTCCGTTAAGAGTGAACATTGATCCAGATATAGACTTTCTAGCATCTTTATCAGTTTGGAAATCAAAGTCAGTGTATCCAATAAGGATCAGATCCTTAGCACTATACACGAGCATATAGTCCCTAGTTCTCCTGAGATACTTTAAGATGTTCTTAACGGCAATCCAATGATCACATCCAGGATTAGACTGGTACCTACTGACGATCCCTACTGAGTAGCATATGTCAGGTCTAGTACATAACATTGCATACATCAGGCTTCCAACAGTGGAAGCATAGGGAATATTTCTCATATCCTTAACTTCTTGAGGTGTCTTAGAACATTGTTCATTTGACAGATGAATTCCATGTCTGAAAGGCAATAGACCCATATTGGAATTCTGCATTTTATATCTAGACAATATTTTGTCTATATAAGATGCTTGAGACATGGCTAGTATCCTGTTCTTGCGATTCCGAACAATTTGGATCTCAAGAATATACTGCGTATTTCCTAAATTTTTCATATAGAATTGTGTATATAGTCATTGCTTGACGTCAGTAAGATATCCTACATCATTCCCAATGAGTAGAATATCATCGACATATAAAACTAAGAACGCTATAGTAGAATTGACGATCTTCTTGCAAACACAAGGCTCGTCAACATTATGTTCAAAGCCATAAGATTTGATCGCGGTATCAAATCTTATATTCCAAGATCTAGGAGCTTGTTTCAATCCATAAATGGATTTTTGAAGCTTACAAACCTTTTGTTCTTGACCCTGTGCAATAAACCCCTCTAGTTGAGCCATATAGATACTATCTTCAAGATCGTCGTTTAGAAAGGTTGTCTTGACATCCATCTGCCAAATTTCATAGTCATAAAAGGTGGCAATAGATAAGAGTATTCTAATCGACTTAAGTATGGCAACGGGAGAGAAAGTTTCTTCATAGTCCACTCCCTCTCTCTGGGTATAACTCTTTGCCACAAGTCGAGCCTTAAAAGTCTGTACTTTACCAACTTGGTCTCATCTTCTCTTGTAGATCCACTTACAACCAATTGGTTTTACATCATTTGGTTGATCTATAAGTTTCCAGACAGAATTAAAGTACATAGACTCCATTTCGAGCTCCATGGCTTTGACCCACTGATCACGGTCCATATCTTTCATCGCCTGTTTATAGGTCGATGGATCCTCTATGCGTCATTAGGTATGATGACTTGTATTTCTGTTAAACCCAAGTAACGGTCCAGCTGATGAACAACCCTCCCACTACATCGAGGCATTCTCAACTCTTGAGAAGGATGTGACTGACCAGATGTACTAGTTTTATCTACTACTTTAGTAGATGAACTAGCTCTATCTGTAGTGTCTTTTGAAATTTCTTTCAACACAATTTTACTACGTGGTTGATGATTTCTAATGTGGTCTTCTTCTAAGAATGTGGCGTTTGTTGATATAAATACCTTGTTTTCTTGAGGATGATAAAATAGACCACCCTTTGTTTCCTTTGGATAACCTACAAACAGGCATTATTTTGAACGATGTTCCAATTTCTTGGGATTTTGTACTAACACATGTGCTGGGCAACCCCAAATTCTAAAGTGACGTAAACTATTTTTACGCCCTTATAAGGTGTTTCTGAAACACTTTTAGAAGGAACGTTGTTCAAAATATGGACAAGAAATTCAAGTGAATATCCCTAAAAGGAATCAGACAATTGAGCATAGCTCATCATAAAGCTAACCATATCTAATAAGGTTCGGTTTCTTTTTTCTGATACACCATTCTGCTGAGGTGTACTAGGTGCAGAGAGTTGTGACTGGATCCCGTTTTCTATCAAATAGTCTTGGAATCGTATGTCCATATACTCTCCACCTCGATCTGATTGAAGTGTCTTTATTGTTTTACCTAATTCATTCTCAACTTCAGCCTTATATTCTTTGAACTTTTCAAGAGAATCAGACTTGTGATGAAGCAGGTAAACATGACCACACCTTGAATAATCATCAATAAAACTGATGAAATATTCATACCCACCTCGAGCCTTGACATTCATTGGTCCACAAAGGTTCGAATGTACGAGCTCTAAGGGTACTTTGGCTCTGAGACCTTTTCTAGTAAAAAATCTCTTGGTCATCTTTCCTTTAAGACAGGAATCACATGGAGGTAAAGAGTTATTTTCTAACTAACTTAAAAGTCCATTCTTGACCAATCTCCCAATCCTATTGAGATTTATGTGATCAAGTCTTAGGTGCCATAGATAGGCGTACATCATAAAAGTCAAACTAGCATAATAGACACAAAAAATAAAAAAACTAGGGCATACAATATGCGCCTAGTAAAACCTCTCACTTGCCTTAGACTAGATGAGACCTGTCTCGTAGACCTAGACTCTTTAGGTGACCCTCAAACATCTTAGCCGTGAGGGTCTTTCTAAACGAATCATCAACGTTATACTCCGTAGCAATCTTCGTGCTGATCATGTCCCCTCGATGCACAATCTCTCGAATCAGGTGATACTGATGCTCAATTTACTTTCCATGCTTGTGGCTCCTAGGTTCTTTGGAATTAGCCACAACACTGCTATTATCACACTTGAGTCATACAACCTCTTTGGCAGTTTCATAAGCTGCTACATATTTTGTCTCCATGGTGGTGTCATCCATGCACCCTTGCTTGGTGCTCCTTCAGACTTATACTTCTCTATAAAGAGTGAACATTGATCCCAAAGTGAGTTTCTTAGAATCCCTATTGGTCTGAATATCAGAGTTAGTGTATCATGTAAGGATCAAATCCTTAGACTCATACACAAGCATGTAGTCCTCCATTCTCCTAAGATACTTAATGATAGTTTTAATAGTTGTCTAGAGATCTAATCTTAGATTAGATTAATATCTACTAACTATCCCCACTGCATAGAAAATGTCAAATCTAGTATTTAACATTGTATACATCATGTTGCCAACAACTGATGCATAGGGGATTCGTTAAATCTCTTCAACTTCTTGAGGTGTCTTAGGATATTGTTTCTTAGACAAGACAACTTCATGCCTGAAAGGTAACAAGTCTCTCTTGGAGGTCTGCATCAAATATTTGACAAGCATCTTATCAATGTACGACGCTTGAGACAAGACTAGCATTTTGTTCTTATGATCTCTAAAGATCTGAATGCCCAGAATAAACTACGCCTCTCCCATATCTTTCATTTGGAATTGGGCCGCCAGCCACTATTTTATATCAGCCAATAATCCTACATCAATCCCAATGAGTAGGATATTATCTACGTATAAAACTAAAAAAACTATTGTTGATCATTTTCTTGTAGACACAAGACTCGTCAACATTTTGACCAAAACCATAAGATTTGATTACAGTATCGAACCTTATATTCCAAGATCGAAAATCTTGTTTCAGTCAATAAATGGACCGTTTAAGCTTACAAACCTTTTACTCTTGACTTTGGGTTATGAATCCCTTTGGCTGTTACATATAGATGATCTTCTCAAGATTGTCATTCAAACGAATAGCCTTGACATCCATTTGCCAAATCTGAAGGAAATTGGAAACAAGATTTCTATGAGCAGCAGAAGCAAGACTATTCCAAATTACAATCATGAATCAACAATACATTTACAATCGACTTCAAACCAAACAAGTATACAATTATACATAGAAATTACAACATGAATAAACTCAAAAGTACAAAGGGAAAACTGTGCAAACAATGGCAGAAGCGTCTCCACGCTCCGCTGCGCAACTCTGATTGAACAATAGCAACCACGAACACTCGATCTACGTGACCGCAACATCGCACAAACACTTCGCGCTAGTCCTCAACGATCTCCACGGTCACGAACTCCTCCACAACAGCGAACGACCTCTAGAAAACCTCGACGATGTCGAGTTGAGTTTGACACCACCAATAAGGCGACCTTGGTATTCTCGATGTGAGAATCCAGAAGGTGGGCTCTGTTCGGACTTGGTGTGAGGTAGACAAACAGAGGAAACAACGATCGCGTACACACCTGGACAAGTGGGAGATGGCTGAGACCTATCGTATAGGTCAATGTTCAATCGTTTAGATAAAGCTATGCGATCGTCTAGCAAAATCTATGTGATCGTTTAGCTCGATTGTTTAGCTCGGTCTGTCACCTATAGACACTACACAATCATTTACCTTGGGCCAGCGATCATCTAGAAAAGTTATGCGATCGTTTAGTAAACACTGCACAATCGTTTAGCTCACATCTACACGATCGTTTAGCTCGCCCAGCCGTCATTTAGTAAATCTGTATTTACTTAATGACCACCGTGAGTTTCTTTTCGCGGAGAGAAAACTCAAAATCCTTTTCAAACTTTTGTAAAACCTCTTTTCAAAATAGGAAACTACTTTCCTTTTAAACTCACGGTTACCATGATCCAATAACTACCCACTACTTTGGTTATTTAAAAGAAAAAGTATTAATTATCTAATAATTAATATTATTATAAACATAAATGATAACCAACTTATCATACTATATTTATAACCTATAGTTTTAATATTTCATCTCATGAAACATATAAACCATAGTTCTTTTTCTATTCCATGGTATTTAATGTAAATCTCATTTACATCAATCCTTCACTAGATGTATCTCATACATCATATCGATTATATCATATATAATCAAAATATATTTTGTCAATTTGAATATTTCAAATCAACACCAAGAACTGATCCTTAACAGAATCCAAGCTACCAAGAGGACCTCATGGACCTATAGATCCGAAGCTCCAACGGTATGTGAATAACTAACTAAAATCTTTAGTCACGGGATCCACCATCTGTTAACTGCCAGGCACTACACTAAAGATCGACAGTTGAACTCTCCTCACTACAGATATATTATGTGTCCATTTTAACCAATCAGCAGTACGACAACCCTTCACAGATCACTCGTAAGTACAGCTAAGCCATTAATCGTTATGCCCCTATAGTTACATCTGTCTCCTTAAGTACCACTGATCCCTCTAATGAACATAAGTAATAGTCCTACTATGATTAAGTCTTTTCTTCCAAAGAGAAGCTGTGGCCACTATATTCAAGCCCCAGAATCAGCCCTTAAGGAAACAATCTCTCTACTTATCCCTGCTTTGGGAAAGGAGTGAGTTCCATGTGGTGGATTGAGTTCCCAGCTCCCAGATCAGACAAGTCCCTAAAAAGGTAGGCATGTTGAGTTGGCAATCTGGCCACTCTCACCCATACTAATCAAAAGACTGCCCTCAAAGGCAGGAGTTCATAAAACACTCAGGATTGAGGTCGTGTCACCTATGGTCGTTTAGGTGAGATGCAAGTCTCTAGTATCAACGACATTATATACAAAGTCCCGTCATCTCGTGGTCCAGGTCTTATACAAACTCTTTATATAGGACAACCCCGCTCCACGTCTCCACATGAATGGTCAGAGTTAACCATTTGTAGTAGACTTGCAAACCTCTACAAAGCGGGTCGTATCCGTAGTGTCACCAAGATCAGGTATCCCACCTTAATCCTTATACTATAGACCGATTTAGGTTATCACTTAAGGCATAATACACTTGTATATCACATATACATGCTTAAGTTCACATAAGATAACCAAGGAGCTTTGTTTATTGGATATGAGTAAATGCCAGAATTAAATAACACTTATTTTATTCATTAAACAATGTGTATCTTTACAAAACAATGAGACTCCGGGAGAATTAAGACACCAATCCCAACAAAATCTTATAGTCATAATATGCGACAATGGACATGAGTATTCAGAGAGACTTTAACATGGTAACAGATGAGAAAGTTTCCTCATAGTCATGTCCGTCAATATGGGTATAACCTTTTGCCACTAGTCTAGCCTTAAAAGTTTGTACCTTACCATCTGTACCTCTTTTTCTCTTGTAGATCCATTTGCAACTTATAGGTTTTACCCTATCAGGTTGATCTACAAGATTCAAGCCTGAATTAAATTGCATAGATTTCATTTCGAGATTCATACCTTTGATTCATTCATTTTTATCCATTTCCTCAATTACTTATTTATAAAACAAGAATACTTAATTTCGCAACCCTACCCCTACGTCGAGGTTCCCTCAATTGTTGAGGTGGATATGACCTATTAGATGAGTCGACATCAACGACTCTTGTTGAAGGTTCAGTAGTTTCGTTGGAAAGCTCATTTAATACTATCTTACTCGATTTGTGATTCCTGATGTGGTCCTCTTCTAAAAATGTAGTATTTGTCGACACAAACATTTTATTATCTTTAGGATCGTAGAAGTAACTACCTCTCGTTCCCTTGGAGTAGTTTACAAATAGGCACAATTTTGAACAAGGTTCCAATTTCTTAGGATTAGCCTCAAGCACGTGTGTTGGACAACTCTAAATCCTGAAATGGTGTAAACAACTTTTACGACCATTCCATAATTCAAAAGGTGTTTCAAAAACACTTTTGGATGGAACACAGTTCAAAATATAGGCTACGGTCTATATTACATAACCCCAGAACAAATCAGAAGTGTAACTCACCATAAACTAAACCATGTCCAACAAGGTTCAATCTCTCTTTTTTGATACACCATTTTACTGAGGCGTACTAGATGCTGAGAGTTGGGATACAATTCCATGTTCTATCAAATAGTTCTGGAATTTCAAATCTATATACTCTCCACCTCAATCAAATTGAAGTGTCTTTATTGTTTTACTTAATGAATTCTCAACCTTAGCCTTGTACTTCTTGAACTTTTCAAGAGCTTCAGACTTATGTTGCATTAGGTAAACATATCTGTACCTTAAATAATCATCTATGAAGTGATGATATATTCAAATCCACCTCTTGCTTTAACATTCATAAAACTACATAGGTCCAATGTACAAGTTCTAAGGGTTATTTGGCTCTGTGACCTTTTCCAGTAAAAGGTCTCTTAGTTATTTTGCCTTCAAGGCATGACTCATAGGTAAAGAATTTTCTTCTAACTCACTTAAAAATCCATTCTTAACCAATCTCTCAATCCTATTGAGATTAATGTGACATAATTTTAGATGCCAAATGTGGGTATTTTCTTTAAGAGAAACTTTTTGTCTTTTATTTTGAGTTATAGCAGTTTTGAACAATTCAGGATTAAAGAGGGTCTTAGATGTTAATGGCCTTAGCACATAAAAGTTATCTTTGAGATTTTCAAAAAAAAAAAAACAAACAAACTTGAACACTATGCATGTAAATAAATACTTTATTTACAACAAAGTTTATAGTATAATTTTGTTCTAACAAATATTTTATAAAAATTAAGTTCCTTTTCAAAGCAAGAACTATAAATACATTGTCCAACAATAAATAAAATTTATGTAAAATTAACCGGAGCCCTCCCACTGCCACAGCCAAGACAACGTGTCCAGTTCCAACCCTCATTGTCATCTCACCAATCTCAACTATCGCCAGAAACTAATTCTGTAAAAGGAAGAACAAACATAATTAGTGGCGTCTGAATCTATTATCCAAGTTGAATCATCATTCTCCACTAAACAAGTTTCCAATACGAGTAAATCATATTTACCTTGTTTGACCTTTTCCTTTTCTGCCAAATACTTGGGACAATTATTCTTTTAGTGTTCCTCTTGGTTGTAATGGAAACAGATTCCCTTTCCAACCTTGGCCTTCTTGGCCTTTTGAGCATCATCGAGGTTAGTTTTTCCCTGACCTCCCTTCTTCTTCTTCCATTTTTTGGTGCCAGAAGAAGAAGGTACAGACTTTTTCCCAACGGTTGAACCTCTATCGAACATCTTGGAGGACGAGGCAACATTGGCTTTACCCTTCTGTTCCTTGACTTTCAAGAAGGATTGGTATGTTTGCAGCTCATTGAGCAGGGTGGTCAAGTTATAGTCAAACGTGTTCATAACAGCGTTACTATGAAACTGAAGGAAACTCTCAGGTAGAGTTTGCAAAATGAAGCTAACTTGACTGGCCTCGTCGATGACAAATTTGTTCATCTCTGCCATGATAAAGCTACAAACCCCAAAACCTATTTTACTGATTAATTATACTTAAGCCTCTGTGATTATGAGTTAATGATGTTGGATTAGTTTAAATGATGTGAAGGTATAATGAGAATGTATGAAAGGATAAGAGGAAGGAAAAAAATGTTCTAAGTATGGGATGTTAAGCTCTCAGGTGAGATGGAGGGAAATTAGTACTTAGAAGATAAATAGGGAGCTTGATGCGATGAAGTCGATTCAAGCTATGTGGCTAGTCATCCTAACCTATGCAGCCAGGTATTTAAGAAGAGGAAATTTTGGCTAAGTATGGCCCACAATGGATGCAGATAGCCATAAAGAAAGTTGAGTTGGCTATTGGACGAGTAAAGTGTTGGTCGAGGCTGGTAGAAGGTGCATGTGAATAGTTTCATGTGATGTAAGTAAAGGCTAAATGTAGGCAGTATTCGAGCAGTCAAGTCACCTAGTTGAGTGCTCTAAGTGATGGCCAGAGTGCTAAAAGGGTTGCGGGATGAGGACTGGCTGAGAGACTTAGAGGTTGTTAGGCAAGGTTTTCGTGAGCCTTAGGCAATGACATGAGAAATGGTGTCAAGTAGATGATGCGACAAGGTTTTCTATGGAAATTATTCAAGAGAAGATGGTCAGATAAGGGTTGTCAAAGTGCCTAAGACAAGGCGATATGATTGAAGGCTAGAGTTAAGCAAAGATCAAGAAGGGGGTTAAGTGGTTGCAAGCCGTATGCGATGAAGATAAGTGGAAGAGTTCAGCTTAATCACTTATAAGTGGGACAAGTGGCCGTATTAGAAATGTTAACTAAGGGTTAATGGACCAGATGGCATTTAATTAAGCTAGATAGCATGCAACCCCAATTATAAATAAGTGTCTTAAAGAGGAAATCAATTTTTCCATATTTCTCGTGTTTGAGAAAGGGGGATATTTCCCACTTAATGCTCAGGCATTACTGAAGATGTTCTCGAGTTGCCAAGGCATGAATCGAATGAATAAAGGTTAAGAATTTAAAGAACTGTTGAGAATTTGAAGTTTTATGAATTCTCAGGCAAGCTTGAGAAGTTAAGAATTTTCAGCTTCCAAGAAGAGTTTGATGCTCAAATTATAAGGTAAGAGAGTTAAAATGTTTATAAACAAATTTATAGAGGGAAATTTAGATAAATAATGGTTAATTTTAAAGTTATGAAATATAGAAGTTGAATTTGGAATTTTGGATGAATAAGCAGGCAACTGTATCTGAAGAATAAGCAAGCAGCTGACCAAATAGGATATGCAACGACACACATAAGCGATTAGCGATGGCTTACGTGAGAGAAGGAAGTCGTTGGGTATGGTGCGCTTGTAGAGTGAAGTGTGAGGCTGCGAAAAGAGAGGTGTTAGCAACCAAGGCATGCTGAGGAAGAGGCACAGTGGGCGCTCATCGCATAGGCACGGTGAATGTGTCCTAACACCTGAGTGAGCACCCGTAAGCAAGGGTTACCATTGTTCAGCCAATTGTAAGATAAATTGATTAAGTATTAATGATGTGATGAAATGGGCTGAGATGCAATTAGTTGAGTTAGGCTATGCGATGATAAATTAAGAGGAATGTCTAAGTTTGATGATAAGTTTTAATGTTAAAATTAAGCATAAAATGGGGTTAATCTTATTAACCAAATATATATATTGTCGCAGGGCAAAAACAAATAGAGAAAGCCTACAACCCTTTGTGGAAATAGCCCAAGAAAATGAGCGACATATTTTATTAATGTTTTCTTATTAAATGGTTTCAGCGCATGTATATACTTTTTAAGTAAATATGTCGACACATAGTCCTTTGTAGAAGCTTTTAGGTGAGGTTATAATGAGTTCAAGGTAAAGCCTTGAAGTTATGCAATGAGTTTTGATGAGTAAAACCATGATGATTTATGATGTTTAAATGATGTTTTATGATGTGATGATAAGGAAACCCGATACTGAACGTATGAAGGTATCTGAGTCCCTTGATACCTAAGGTATGACGGTATTCAGGGTATTACCACGTGAACGTAAGTACTATGATGTTGATGCTAATTGTATTGAGATTACTCTATATCAGCTAAGGTTTCGACGTTGAGTGATCAAGAAAAAGGACTCTCTCTCTCTTTCTCAACTGAGGCTAAAGGATGATGTTTTGATGTAAATTTTGATGTTTGAGATTTCTCATATTTTTAAATCTTGAGTTTAGAGATGCATGCTATTTCTTGCGTTAATGATCTAATTGATGTTTAATGAGAATGTTTTTAAAGTAAGTCACTCATTGGGCCAGTAGCTCATTCTTTCTGACATTTTCTTTTTCCCCAAGTAGCGTTCATCACCCCAGAAGGTAACTATTTTACTGTCTGCCACTTAAGTACGAGATCTGAGAAGAAAGGAAGAGAAAGAGAAGTCTAGGTTTTAAGCTTATCTTGTTAAGAATGAACATTATGTACATATCAAGGACAAAGGGTAGACAGGTGGGACCCACTGTTATGAACTCATGTGTATATCTCTGTAATGTAAATATATATAAATAAGCTTGTGCATGTGGTTTTAGTTGCATTTGATGTGAACTGTATAAGGAAGTGTATGTCTATAAGTTGCTTATCAAGTGTCTAAAAAAAATTGATGAGAGTTGAGATGGGCAATAATTGTCACAAAAGGGTTGGCATCTGCTATCTTCACATTTTCTCCTAAGTTAGGAAGGAAATATGGGAGGGGGTGTGACAAAAGTGGACCATCATGTTCAGATCATGTTCAAGAACAGAGGCCTCTTCTTTCATTTGGGCATTGAAGATGTATTTTAAAGCATCATGGCAGAGCTGTATGGACGGTTGTCCAAACATTCCCTTCAGGGACTCTATAATCTCACGAGTTGTGAGCATCGGCTTATGCTTCTTGGCCAAAACTTTAGATAAACTGGCCAAGATATACTCATGCCTTTTTATTCGCCTTAACCCATCGTTTATGCCTCCCGAACATTTCGGGTTGCATTGGTAGCTTGGACTTAAGGACACTTCTCAACTAAGACGAATCACAAGTCATCGATTATTAGCACATTATTAATGGTATTCTTCCAACTTGTTTAATTATTGCCATTAAGTTTATCAGCAGAAAGCAAGTTAAGTTTAGCACTCGTCATAATGAAATTGTTGAAACCATACAATTTTTTTTATTAGTTATACATACATTACCCAATTGAACAACTAATCAATTTAGCAAAATTCTAATATATCCTATATGACATCCATTTTGCAATGATGCTTCAGTGAGTCAGAATAAAAGCCACTGTCGGGTGAAACAGTTACCTCTTCACTGAATTGAGACAATCTCAACTAATAATTACACCAAATAACTCTTATTCCTATAATTATTAGTCATCATTGTTTGATCTAGAAATTGTTAACTTACTTAACATTTTCTTGTAAGCATAACCCCTCATTTTAGATTCTAGAGTTCTGCCCCGATGAGCCAATCGTAGGGAAAAACCAATTGGGGAAAAAACAAAAGCAATCCTATCCATTTCTAGAGTTTGAGTAAAAATTCATGCAAACATCATCCACAGGGGGATACAAGCAAAGGTGTCTTGATACCGAGCATAAAAGTTTACTACAAACCAATGAAAGAGACCGTGGGATGTGTTGACACACGTCTTTCTCCCACTTACTATAAACACTCACTCCATTCACCTTGTTATTGACCTATGCAAACATCATCCGTAAGGGGACACAAGTAAAGGTGTCTTGGGACCGAGCATAGATCTCATGGTGTGAACTATATAGGAGAAATGTGAAAGGAAATTGAAGTATCTGTTGAGATTGATGCCCTAAATCTCGTAGGTTCCTATAGTTTGTAATTTTATTGTACAAACTTATTATTTATTTAATAAAATATATGATGTTTTATTTCAAAATTAGTTGCATTAACCACAAACCAATAAACTAACATCCAGGGTTATCTTGTAGCTTAAACATGTATGTGGAGACATACGGGTTGATTATGTTTAAATGATAACCTAAATGGTCTATAGTAGATGGATAAGGTTGGGTACTATATCCTGGTGACACTACGAGTATGACCCGCTTTGTAGGTGTTACAATTGTTGTAAAGTGCTACAAATGATCTGATCCTGATCATTCATGTGTAGACATATGAGCAGGAATATTCTATAAAAGGGAGTCTGTATAAGACCGAACCACAAAATGTTTAATCTCGTTATAGAACGCCGTGCATGATAGAGACTTACATTTCACCAAGATAACGATAGGTAACATGAACTGAATCCTGAGTGAATTATGAACTACTGCTTATTAGGGCGGTCCTTTGATTTGTATGGGTGAGAGTGGCCAGATCGTCGACTCAATAAGTCTACCATTTTGGAGATTTGTCTGACTGGGGAGTTGGGAACACAGCCACACAAGAAAGAATTCACTCCTTCCCCAACGTCGGGGTAAGTAGATAAATTGCTCCCTTAAGGGCTGATTCTAGGGCTTGAATAATATGGTGCCACACCCTCTCCTAGCCCGAGAGGGGTTCGATCATAGTTGGACTATGATCTATTGTTCATTAGAGGAATTTGTGGTACTTAAAGAGTTAGATATAATTACAAGGAAAAACGATAATTTTGGCCTAGTTGTACTTACGTGCAATTTGTGAAGGGTCATCGTACTGTTGATTAGTTATATCCAATGGACACAGAAATATATCTGTAATACGAAGAGTGCAGTTGTCGGTCTTTAGTGGAGTGCCCAACAGTTAACGGATGGTGAATAGCTTAATTAAAAAGTTTAATTAATTATTCACGTATCGTTAAAGCTTCAAGCTATAGGTCCATGAGGTCCCCTTGGTAGCTCAATATGACTAAATGAAAATCAGTATTTGGATTATTTTGAACTGTTCAAATTAATTGGAGGAATTGATTATATATGATATAAATAAGTTATTTTTAATTATATGTGATATAATTATTATAATGTATTTGATACATTATATTATTTATGAGAGAAACAAAATATTTGAATATGATTCAAATGTTGATTATATGAATTGGATTCATATTTTTTAAATTAATATAAATGTGATTTATATTAAATGTCATATGTAAGAGAAAGAAACTATAGGTTATATTGTATATGAGACAATATTAAAACTATAGGTTATATATTATATTTGATATAACATATAGTTTAATATATATATTATATATTAAATCATAATTTAAATAAATTAATTTTATTTTTAAAATTAATTTAATTTGAATAAGGGAGGGAGTTGACTCCCTCCCCTCTTTTCTCTCCATCCACGTAAGTGAGTGGTTTTAGGGATTTGATCTTCTTCAACCTATAAAAGACAGAGATAGTGAGAAAGTGGTGTTTTTATGGGAAAAGTTCTCTGAATTCTCTGCTTTCTTTTCATCCTAAAACTCTCATTCTCCTTCCTTCCCTCAATCCAAATTCACCAGAGCCCACACCTCCTGGATTCTCACCAGAGAATACCAAGGATTCCAAGTGGCCGTGTTCAATTGGCCATCTCCAATTCTATACGTGTTTTGCAAATCGAGGGATTTCCTATGTGAAGAAAGTTTTCAAAAGGTAAGGTTTCTGAAACCCTAAATTTCTTTTTTTTAGCATGTTGTATTTATTTGTTAAAATGCATAATCTGTTTGATTTTTTCTGTAAAATTTCTTTCTCTGTAAGATTTGGGACGATTTCGCTTCCGCTCGAGAACTCTTCAATGGGATCCTTCAGTATCATATACAACATTTTTCTCCCACTGAGTGTTCTACCTAGGTTGATTAACTTATAAAAATTTGGCTAATAATTTTTACTAAGCGTATGTTAACTTTGGCCAATGTAACATTTACGTTAGATAGTATAACAACGTTGATTTATGTCCATTAAACGCTTTAATAAAAATTAATCACTCATTGCATACTTATAATAAATTTATCTAATTCACCTTCCAGGTCAGTTCCCAAGTAGGGATGTTCTATTTCTGTCAGCTTAAATACCTTAGCCTAGACAAAATTGTCCTAAGACAAAAGTCCCTCATACATAAATTTATTATAAACTTAATCTTTTAATTAAAACCAATTTGATCCTTTTAAACTGAATTAAAAGATTAAGCCTATTTCTAATCATATTAGAAATTTATTAACATAGGTCTAATAGTGAAATCAATTTTAAACTATTTAAAAAAAATTTAATCTATGTTTGCATGTAACTCTGTATTATAGATTTTAATTCTAATTTCATTTAACTTATAACAATTATCAAGTTTAATGGAACAATTAAGACCTATACATGCATCTAATGACATACTTTAAAATTATAACATTTATAATTTACTAAAGTGGTGTCATACATCATGCATTTTCATTTTCATTACTACATACATTACATTTATATTAGAAAGTAATGAAAATAAAATAACAAGCTTCCATTCATCCAAATCATATATTATAACATATATAATATAAAATGATCCATGAACATGTTGCTAATGCATGCATTCATATTTTATAACACTTACACAATATGATGCATAAGCATGCTAAAAAAATCATGTAACTTTATGATATAACAATTATAATGCATAAATAATGTTTATCCTATAATGGGATTTTTTCTATATGACATACAATATGACATATAATAAAAACAAAATCATGCATCACAAGTATAATTAAAAGCAATATTTGGACGAATTGGCTTCTTAAAACATTAATTAAATTAATATAACACTTTATATTAATTCAATTAATGAAAATACAACAAAATACTTAATTATTACAAATAATTATTAAAAAAAACTGAAGAAAACCATTACTTAAACTGCTTAGAAGGCTCAAACAGACGCTCTGGACTGGTCCTCATCGTGCCTTACATCTGGAGCGAAACGACGCTCAATAGCAACGTCGTTACGCTGGCTTTTTGCTAGTCTTAGCGTAACGCTACGCTGCCTGAAGTGACCCTATGTTCTCTACCTTGCAGCGTAAGGCAAGTGTGGTTACGCTCTAGCCTTATGCTCCAACGCAGAAAGTGTGCTTTACCTCGCCCGTTCAGCAAAATTTCACTAATCTTGCTCCATTTTCACCAAATTGAAGCCAGAACTTGATCACAAGCGACCCGAACATGAATTATAGTTGATTGCAATAAAATTGTGTCAAAAAAACAATGGACCCTTACAAACCGTATCAAAGTAAAGCAACAGAAATCTAAAAGGAAATCTAAAAATATATCCAATTATGCAAAACCACATCCAACATTCGACAATGCAGAACTAAAACCCATCATTACTCTTATTAGAGTTCAAAAATAAAAATTGGGACTCAACGTGGTTCTGATACCAATTATAGGGAATATGTGAATACCCACAGCGGAAAGATCGTGTCCCAATTTTTATTTTACAGAACTAGAATTAACAGAGGACGAAAACTAATATACATTTACTCTAATTGAGCATGATTTCACAGAAATTTGAGAGGAAGAAGGATCAAGAATGACGTACCCTAGAAGAACGATTTCTTTACGTTTCCTCTCCAATGTACTACTCGAACGGTTTCCTTCTCCCTCAAACACCAGAACTCACGAACATAATAAGAATTACTCCAAAATCTGGACACTACCATGGAGACTTCCTCGTTATTCTCTAGGTTGAGAATCGTCTGAGAGTTTATAGGCTTTAGAAGATTAATTTGGTAAGGGAGAGTTTTGATTTGAGAGCAATTTTTTTTTACAAAGAAATCACACATTAAAAACCCAAGAACAAAATGGAGAAAATAAAAAAAAAAAAATCAAGATCTCTCTCAAACTACTCTGTATGTTTCACATTGATTATGAGAGAGTGGGTTGAGGGAGTTTAAAATGGCAAGGATTTCTTATTGAGCAGGCTCAATGCTAACTTGAACAGTCAAGAGAACGAGGGTCGCAATAGCTCCTACTTTCATCTCTTCTTTCTAAAGAAAGCCTGCTCTTGATCTGGGCAAGATCTATCAGCAATGACATTCTCTCTTGACTTAAGACCATTTTAGAATCATGAAATTCTCTCCCGGAGCTGCAGAATTAACGACTTTATTAGAAAGTCGAATTACCAACTTTTACACGACAAACGACAATTTTAAACTATATGTTATGTCAAATATAATACATAACCTATAGTTTATAGGATAATTGCAATTGGTAGAATTTTTAGGAATAATAACTAAGTTTATAACATCATTTAAAAAAAATTACAAATATAGACGAGTCTATCAGCGATAGACTTCTATCGTTGATAGACTCTTACCAGTGATATGGTCTATCACTGATAAACTCCTACCAATAATATGGTCTGTCACTAATAGACTATGTAAATTTGGCCATATTTGCAATTTTTTTTTACATTATGTTATATCTGCTAGTACTTTTGGTTTAATATCTATATTTGCAACTGTCCCTAGTTTATATCATATCACATAGAATATAACCTATGTTTTATTAATCTCTCATATAACCTATAGAATTAATGTGAATCATATTGATATTGATTTTAACTTATAGTTTTTATATGAATCACATCCATATAATTAATATTTGAATCATATTCAAATATTTATTTTTTTTCTCAAATAAAACTTTATATTGTATCATATATATTATATTAATTTTATCTCATATAATAAATTTTATATTATAATGTATCACATACATTATATTAATTATATCTTATATAGTTAATTCCCATTAATTAATTTGAACAATTTAAATTAATCCAAAATTAATTTGATTCTCATTAATCCCAATTGAGCTAACGAAGGGGCTTTATGGACTTATAGATTGAAGCTCCAATTGTACTTGATTAATTAATTAATATCTTTAATTAAATTAATCAACTTCCATTAATTGTCAGTCACTCCACTAAAGATTGACAGCTGTACTCTTCGCACTACAGATATATTTATGTGTCCATTGGATATAACCAATCAATAGTACATTGATCCTCCACAAATTACTCGTAAGTACATCTGGCCCAAAATTACCATTTTGCTCCTATTAGTTACATCTAATTTCTTAAGTACCAGTAATCTCTCTAATAAACAATTAGTTATACTCCACCTATAACTGAAGCCCTCTCAGGCCAGGAGAGGGTGTGTGTGACGTCCCAAAAATTGTAAGGTAAAATTCGTTTTGTTCCTTTTTATTTTGGGTTGGAAAGTATGTGATAAGTGGTTTGGGGTTTTGGAATTGAGTTAATTTTTGGATTTTACCTTGTTGGGGGTGGTTATTTAATTAAATGAGGGAATTAGGGGGTTTAGGAATATATATATATTTCTTTAAGGAAAAGGGAGGAGTTAGGGTTAGTGGGGGTACAATTGGTTATAAATGTGGGATTTAAGTGACCTCGGTTGTGTGCAGAGAAAATAAAGAAAAGAAAAATTTAATTTTTTTTCCCTTCTTCTTCCTCCAGCCCCACACACGAGACCATCCTCCCTCCAATTCTTTTCTCCAACCAGCCATGCAGTTCACCAATCGTCCACGCCACTCACGCCTCAGCCCAACCGTTTACGTCGCTCACGCCTCAGCCCAGTTGCCGCTTAGCCCCGTTCGCCGCTCGACCTTCGCTTTCAGCCAGTCGCGTTATGCGGCGACGCTTTCTACCAGCCGAGTTTTCAGTTTTCCATTCCCATTCTTGTCGTGCCCTAGCTGCTGGCTAAACCCAAGCGTCGTTCGCCAGCTCTAACGCGGACAGTTCTGATTTTCGCTAGATCGGGGATGGTTCCGCCGATCTTTTTGTTTAGGGGTAAGTTTCGAGTTCTTTTGGTAAGCTATGATGGTTGGTCTAGTTAATTCTTGTCTTCCCAATAGGTTTGATGAATATTTATATTAATTGGATTTTAGAATTGAGTTCGAAACCCTACAGTTTGGCTTATGTCTGTATTGGATTCCGTACTTGAAGCTCAGTTGTAGTTCTGGTTAAGTCGACATTTTGGGTAAGTGGTTTGGAAACTTTTGGCTGTGTACTTTGGGTGATTTAGGTTGTGTTTATAAGGATTGACATTAAATTGGTTTGTTCTAGGGCGATTCAAGCATTTGACTCAAGTTGAAGAGGGATTTGATTGATAGTTGGATTTGTTTGCTAATTGTTCGACATAAATTCGAGGTAAGTGATCTACTACCGGTTCGCCCTCAAACCCAAGCATGTATTACTTAGTGGTCCCTAATTAGTATGAGATATCTTGATATGTCTGTTGGTCAGTTGAAAATTTTTGGTAATTTACGCTTATGTCGTGGAATGTTGATGTTATGTTATGTGACCTTAGCGTATGGATAAATTTTTGACGTATGGATAAATTGTGAATTGTTATGTGACTTTAGCATGATTTAAGACCTTGATTGTATGCTTATGACTTTATGATATTGCAGTGACTGTTAGCACTTCTATTGAGCTATGTTAAGGAAATCGATCATGAGAATTTCCATGAGCAATGAAATAGATCATTCTAAATTACAATCATGTATGAACATTACAAATTACAGTCACAAACAGAAACAAATGGTTATGCATTCATTACAGAAATTAAAGCATGATACAACAAGAAATCAAGGAGAAATCTCTACACACGTTTGTAGACTCATCTCCACACTCTTTGCTCACGAACGCTCGAACACAACAACCTCGAACGCTTGAACAACACGACCACTACAGCAAACACCGTACACTCGTCCTTTGCGATCGCCTTGGTCATGAACACCTCAATAGCACGAACGGCCTCCACAAAACCTTGACAGTCTCGAGTTGAGTATGACACCACCAAGAAGGTTACCTTTGTATTCTCGGTGTAAGAATCTAGAGTGTGAGCTCTATATGGACTTGGTTTGAGGTAGAAGAAGGAGGAAACAACAATCGTGTACACGATTGGGCAAGTGGGAGATGGCTGAAACCTATCGTATAGGTCGATGCCCAATCGTTTAGCAAAAGCTAAGCGATCGTCTAACAAAAGCTAAGCGATCGTTTAGCTCATTGCTTAGTTTCGTGTCTGTCGCTTATAAAATATTACACGATCGTCTAGCTCGCTCAATTTGTCGCTTAGTAAATCGTATTTACTTGACAACTTCCTTTCCGTGAGATTCTGATTGAGAAAAATCTTCAAAACAATTTTTGACAAAAAAAACTTACTAAAAATAAGAAAACAATTTTCCTTTTATCTCACGGTTAACATGAACCACCAATAACCTCCCACTCAATTGGTTATTAGAGAAAAAGATTTAATTATCCAATAATTAATATTATTATAAATATAAATGATAACCAACTTATCATACTATATTTATAACCTATAGTGTTAATATTTCATCTTATGAAATATATAAACCATAGCTCTTTTTCTATTCCATGGTACTTAATGTAAATCTCATTTATATTAATCCTCCACTAGATGTATCTCATACATCATACCGATTATATCATATATAATCGAATAACCTCTTGTTAATTTGAACATTTCAAATCAACACCAAGATCTGATCCTCAACTGAATCTATTGAGCTACCAAGGGGACCTTATGGACCTGTAGCTCGAAACTCCAATGGTATGTGAATACTGACTAAACTCTTTAGTCACGGGATCCACCATCCGTTAACTGCTAGGCACTCCACTAAAGACCGACAAGTGAATTCTCCTTACCACAGATATATTATGTGTCCATCTTAACCAATCAGAAGTGCGACAACCTTTCACAAATCGCTCGTAAGTACAGCTGGGCCAATAATCATTATGCCCCTGTAGTTACATCTAACTCCTTAAGTATCATTGATCCCTCTAATGAACATAAGTCATAGTTCTACTATGACTGAGTCCTCTCTTCCAAAGAGAAGTTGTGGCCACATGTTCAAGCGCCGGAATTAGCCCTTAAGGGAGCAATCTTTCTACTTATCCCTGCTTTGAGAAAGAAGTGAATTCCATCTTGTGGATTGAGTTCCCAGCTCCCAGATCAGACAAGTCCCTAAAAAGGTAGGTATGTTGAGTTGGAATCAGCCCTTAAACTTCAGTACAGCCTTTACCCCCAGACGGATGGGCAAACAGAACGCTTGAATCAGACATTGGAGGACATGTTGTACGCTTGTGCGTTGGAGTTCTCAGGGAGTTGGGACTCCCACTTGCATTTGCCAGAGTTTGCTTATAATAATAGCTATCAGGCTACCGTTAGCATGTCGCCATTTAAAGCTCTGTACGATAGAGGTTGCAGGTCTCCTATTTGCTAGGGTGAGGTTCGGGAGAGAAAACTGATGGGAACTGAGTTAGTGGAGTTGACAAATGAAGTCATGCAGAATATCAAGGCTCAAATGCTAGCAGCACAAAGTAGACAAAAAGTTATGCTTGTGTTAGGCGTAAAGATCTTGAGTTTGAGGCAAACAACAAAGTGTTCGTGAAAATGGCGCTAATGAAAGGTGTCCTGAGATTCAGAAAGAAGGGTAAGCTAAGTCCACGTTTTGTAGGACCATTCAAGATCTTGGAGCGAGTCGCCCCTGTAGCTTACCGTTTGGTTTTACCACCGTCTCTCTCCACGGTCCATAATGTTTTTCATGTCTCCATGCTAAGGAAGTATTTAACGGTCCCATCTCATATGGTGGACTTTAAGCCCTTTCAATTGAATGAAAACTTAAGTTACAAAGAGAAGCCTGCGCAGGTTGTGACCAGGGAGGTGAAAGTTTTGCGCAACAGAGAGGTGCCACTAGTGAAAGTTCTGTGGTAGAACCATCAATTCGAGGAAGTAACATGGGAGCAAGAAGATGAGATGAGAGCGCAATATCCAGAGCTCTTCCAGGATTAGAAATTTCGAGGACAAAAGTTTGTTAAGGAGGGAAGAATGTAAGTCCTAAAAATTGTAAAGTAAAATTCGTTTTGTTCCTTTTTATTTTGGGTTTGAAAGTACGTGATAAGTGGTTTGAGGTTTTGGAATTGAGTTAATTTTTGGATTTTACCTTGTTGGGGGTGGTTATTTAATTAAATGAGGGAATTAGGGGGTTTAGGGAATATATATATATATATATATATATATTATTTCTTTAAGGAAAAGGGAGGAGTTAGGGTTTAGTGGGTATAATTGGTTATAAATGTGAGATTTGAGTGCCCTCGGTTTGTGTGCACAGAAAAGAAAGAAAAGAAAATTTTAATTTTTTCCCTTCTTCTTCCTCCCAGCCCCACACGCGAGACCATCCTCCCCCAATTCTTTTCTTCAGCCAGTCGTACGTGAATCTACAGTTTGCCAGTCGTCCGCGCCACTCACGGCTCAGCCCAACCATCTTTGCCGCTCATGCCTCAGCCCAGTCGCTGCCTAGCCGCTGCTTGCCGCTCGACCTCCGCTTTCAGCCAACCGCCTCGCGCACTGACGCTTTCCGCCAGTCGAGTTTTTCGATTTTTCGTTCCCGTTCTTGCCGTCTGCCAGCCGCCGGCCAAAACCTAAGCGTCGTCTACCAGCTCTGACGCGGACAGTTCTGGTTGTCGCCGGATTGGGGGTGGTTCCGACGATCTTTCTGTTTAGAGATAAGTTTCGGGTTATTTTGGTAGGTTATAATGGTTGTTTTAGTTAATTCTGGTTTTTCTAATTGGTTTGGTGAATATTTATGTTAATTGAATTTTAGAATCGAGTTTTGAAACCCTTCAGCTTGGCTTATGTCTGGATTGGATTCCATACTTGGAGCTCATGTGTAGTTCTTGTTAAGTCGACGACATTTTGAGTAAGTGGTTTGGAGACTTTTAGTTGTGCATTTTGGGTGAATTGGGTTATGTTTATAAGGATTGACATTAAATTAGTTTGTTCTAGGACGATTCAAGCATTTGACTCAGGTCGAAGAGGGATTTGATTAATGGTTGGGATTTGTTTGCTAATTGTTCGACATAAATTTGAGGTAAGTGAACTAGTACCGGTTCACCCTCGAACCCAAGCATTTATTATATACTGGTCCATGTTGATGTTATGTGTTGTAACAGTGTTTGAGATATGGATAAATTGTGAACTGTTATGTGACCTTAGCATGATTTAAGACCTCGATTGTATGCGAGATTGCAGTGACTGTTAGCACTTCTATTGAGCTATGCACATAGCATGTTGTGAGCCTTCAGGCCCACACCTTATGCTTATGTACGGTGTCCCAATGGGAAGGCTAATAGATTATTGAGTGGGCCCAGTAGTGGGTTGCTTACTGAATATACTTTCATACTCATACTTTTAGGTAAAGATAGAGATAGACCGACGAATGACAAGAGAGATCCGGGACAGGTAAGATAGAGACAAATGACAAGAGAGATCCGGGACAGGTAAGATAGATCCGGGACAGGTAAAGGTAGAGATAGATCCGGGACAGGTAAAGGTAGAGATAGATCCGGGACAGGTAAAGGTAGAGATAGATCGATCCTTCAAGAAATGTATTACCAAGCCTAGATAAACTGTGATATTTTGTTATTAGTTGTAAATATTTTGGTTCATTTTTCTATATTTAAAAACAACTTTACTAAGTGCTATTAATATTTTTTTAATTTAAAATTAATTAACTTATCCGTTGCTCTTTAATGATAATCAATTCAAGTTAAATATACCTATGACACTAAAAAATAGCCATAGAAGTCTAAAATTCAAACTTCTCATTATCTTTCTCTCCAAAAACGTTTCTTTTTTTAATTACTTTCAATTTAATGACTATAAAGAATCGTCACTCTTTAACAGCTGTTAATTCTAGTCATAAATTGGTGACACAAAAAAACTGTTATGATAGTTAAAAAATCTAAATTTTTTTTTGTCTTTCCTACGAAACTCACACCTTTTTCATTTTCTTATATTTAATTACTGTTTTTTAACCATTAATTAATGACACGAAAAAACAGTTATAAATTTTGACAAAATCTAGAATACTCCATTTTTCCTCCACAAAAGACTGTTTTTGGTTTTAATAACTGTTTTTTCTCCCTCCACTCCAAATTTACTAATAAGCATATGTCATGGAATGTCTATTTTGTTGTAGTAGTTTTGAAGATTGTAATTTGTAAACCAACATCTCAAAATATATATGCCTTAAATAATATTTCTTAGGCTCAATTCTAGATAATTCCTTTAAATATGGCTAAATTTTCAGAGAATTCTACATATTTGGAATTCAAGAACATTTCTTTATATGGATCCTAAGAATTCCTTTTCTTATACCTCACATATCCGCTAGTGAGTGAGGAAACAAAAGAACGAAGGTTAAAAGATTGTGATACAGTGTTTTCTCTCAAGAGCGTCGATATTCTCTCTCAAAAGCGTCAATACTTTTTACTCTCTCAATAAAGGCAATACTTAGATAATACATCTGATTTTATACCTCTCACTTTCATTATACCAAATAATTAGTTAAAATATTTTCATTGTCCATGTGACAAATTATATAATTAGACAATTTGATGGGTGCATAGCGATAGCTGCAATCGGATATACATTTAAGTATTTTTCACAAAATAAAGACTAAGAAAAAGGTCATTGTCAAAATTATGATCTCATATTGAGTTGTGATTAGGTGTAGTCTAGAGTGTACCTAATTCCATACTCTTATCTCATTGTACCATTTCCATGTAAAAAAAGAAAAATATCACATATCAATTTTTTATTGAACATCTACTTGAATTGCACTGCACAACACCTAAATTTTTCTCATACATATTCCATTCCCACAAGAAATAAAGACTAAAGCTTTGTTCGGTAACCATTTTATTTTTAGTTTTTGTTTTTGAAAATTAACCCTATATCATCTACATTTTTTTATCATGATTTGCATCTTTTGAGTATAATAGTTGAATTCTTAGTCAAATTCCAAAAACAAAATCAGTTTTTGAAACTACTTTTTTTAGTTTTTAAAATTTGGCTTGATTTTTTAAGTCATTAGTAAAAAATAGATAACAAAGAAAGAATTTTAGAGATGAAAGTAGTGTCTATAGGCTTAGTTTTCAAAAATAAAAATAAAAAATTAAATCGTTATCAAACGGGCCTAAATAATATGTTTTAGTTCATGATGTCTTTTGTATTTCCCCCCAATTTTGTCACTATTGTTTTAAACAAATTCAACTGAGTGTATTGATATTTTTCAGTTTAGAAAGACAAATAGAAAAAAGTGATATAAGACAACAAAGATTGGAATATTTTCCAATTCTCATAAGTTTAGACAATGAATTAGAACTCTCCTTGTTTTGATAATATTTTTCCTTCTCTAAATTTATGTTAATTTACTAGGCATTATTATGATAGGTAAGTTTATCACCGACCAAGATATTTCATGAGAGATTAAATTAAAAAAATATTAAAACATAAAAGACTAAGTTGTAAACGTTATTAAAATAATATAATTTGAATTAAACTTAAAAAACACAAATATAGCGAGTAAAGCAATTATTTAATGAAAATAAAAACAAGTCAAATTATAATTTTTTAGTACAAGGATATAAGAATTTCAACCTTTGACCTAAATACAAACATGAATTATGCTAAGGTTCAAATAATAAATTATATGGTCATTGATAATACTAATGATAATGAAATTGATTTTCGAAATAATTTTCTTATTTAAATATAGTCATCATTTTGTTTTTTTTTTCTTTTTTTCATTTTACAAAAATCTAACCTAAATTAAAAGTTGAAGAAGATAGGTGAGAGAACCAAACATCTAAGTTGGTGATTGATAATATATGTTTTAACTACTTGTTCCTTTAAATTCAAGTAATGACTTAGAATTTTTTTAAGTTGATTTTAAAAATATTAATATCATTAATTTTACGATGTAACTATTCACAATAATTATAACTGAGGTTTAAAATGTAGATTTTGATGAAAATATCCGAGACCTTAACTTTACGAAAATTTCAATGAAAATATTGATAAAATGTTGATTTCAATGGAAATTTCTAAAAAAAAAATTAATTTAAATTAGTAAATAAACATTTTATGATTTTTAAACAAATTAACATGTCTATCATTTATATTATATTTACATTAGTGACATTTTGTTGTTTATTTTTTTAAGTTTCATAGAATTTTCTACAATACAATGAAAATGTTAATGTCAAACCTATAAAAACGTGGTAATATTGATATGTCGATGACTTTTTTTTTTTTTTTTTTTTTTTTTTTTAAGAGAAAAGGGTACTTTTATTAAGCCTCAAGAGCAAGATTGATATTTACATCACTAGAAATAAGATTTTTAGCCCAACCAGGAAAAACATCACGGCAAACACCTATCAAATAAAATCTTCTAGCTTTCGTGGCTGCTTCATGGGTAGTCTTGTCTCGAATTCTATAGATATGTTCAAAAGAAATGGCCAAAAATTCATCAACTAGCTCCAGGATCTTTGCATGTAAGCATTCAACCTCATTGTGTGATCGTGATCTCCCGATCAAATTTATTGCTTCTAAACAGTCTGGTCTAATAATCACCTTCGGAATATCCCGAATTTTTGCCAAACACAGACTTTCTAAAATTGCTTTCATTTCATGTAGAAAGGGGAGTTGAGTTGAAGCCTGAAAGATAGATGGTCAAGAGCTAAGCCATTCAAGGATTCATCTAAGTTTCTACAAACAACTCTCAGCCCTAGAATTGAAGGAGATTTCCCTCATGCAACATCAATATTAATTTCTAAAGTATCAGCCGGAGGTTTTAACCATCTTGACCGACTTGATATAATAAGTTTTAAATTGGATTTAGGGTATTCATTAGTAGGACTCTTGTATTTGGAAAATTCTGATAAGTAATTATGGATCCATGTAGTTGAGATTGAGGAATCGCAATGCACAATCTTGTTTTGATCAGTCCAAATACACCAGCACGTCACAGCAAACAGAGTAAGTTCTTCTTCGTTGCATGAATGGTTGATAGGAATCCATCTATTGATGAAGCTTAGTTGAAGTTGTCAAAAATAATCAAGCAATCAGAAATCCGACTCCAAATATCAATGGCTCTTTGACATTTAAACAATGTGTGATCGATGGTCTCAAATTTCCTAAAACATAAAGGATAGTAACATGTGATTTCCAGAAGTGTTTAATTTTGCTTGAAATGTTTAATTTCAAGATATTATTCCACCCATTAGCCATTTTGTTGTTACTGGTACTTTCCATGTCGATAATATTCTTCATGAAGAGATGATAGCTACTTTTAACTAAGTATGCGCCAGCCTTTCCATAATGTTAAATTAACTTGTCAGGAATTCGTTTATTTGTTGGAACCTGTTTAATAAATTATGCATCATCTTGTAAATCAATTAAAAAGACTTCATCCTATCTTCCCAAAGGATGTAAGAAATCAGCCACTAATAAAGAAGATGTAAGAGGATTAAAACAGATTGATTTAAATGCACTGGGTCTAGGTAACCAGGGGCCTGAGAAAAAAATGTATTGATTTTCCATCACCTACTCTATACCTTAATCCTTTCGATAGTAGTTCTTTCCCCCAAATGAAACTTTTCCAAATATAAGAGGAATTTGGGTTCACTACTGCCTCCATGATTGAACAATCCTCAAAGTAAATGCATTTTAAAATAATAGAAACCCGTGTATTAAGATTTTCCACTATTCTCCAAATTTGTTTGGCAATCAGTGCTTAGTTGAATCCACTCAGATCATGAAAATTTAGACCACCCAATGCCTTCGGTAAACACATCTTCCATTTCATCCAATGAATTTTCTTCTTGTTATTCTTTGACCCCCACCAAAATCTTGTAAATGATTTGGTTATATCTTCACAAAATTGCCTTGGAAGCTCGAATAAGCTCATTGCATATGTTGGAATTGATTGACCTATACTTTTGATTAAAATTTCTTTTCTGGCTTTAGAGAAAAAAAGATCTCTTCCATCCTTGGATAGCTTTTCGAATATTTTCTTGGATGTAGTTGAAATCAGCTAATTTGTTTTTTGTAAGTGAAGATGGTAGATCCAAGTATTGTCTTAGATTATTAATATTTGATATGTCAAATAATCTGCACAATCTTTGTTAATGATATGTCGATGAAAATTTAATAATTGATTATAACACATCAAATGTGATTAGCCATCATTTTCGTTTTTATTTTTGAAACAAGTGGTTAGCCAATAGCCATCGATCTTCGGTTCCCATTCTCCATTATAGATTCATAATTTGTTATAAACACAACCATTATCATATTTTCTAAAGAAAAAGTTGTAGTAAGTTATTCTATTTTCTAATAAATCAAAAATAAAATATAAGATTAGAATATTTAAAATGAAAACACTTTTAGCGCGCGAAGCTCTGCAATTAGGTTATCGAATGATGAGGATTATCCTGAAGAAGACTAAGCCAAAAGAGAAGCGATCGCTTTGAAGATGACTAATACGACTGAATTTCGAATCTCTTCAACCTATTACCAGGTTTGTTTCCCTTCATCCTTATCATCGTTGACTCGGTTTGAATTCTTCTCAATAATGCAGCGACATCCTTCATCATCGGGCGATCATCGGCGCGATAATTGGTGCATAGAAGGGCGATTTCGAGGACCTGAAGCATTTCACGAATTTCGGCTTCGGGATGGATTTTAAGTTTTGGATCCAAAAGCTCGATTGGATCGTTCTGGCTGTGTAGATGATGTTGAACCCATTGGATTATGTGTTGGCCTTCTGGAAATGAAGGATCGGCAGGCTTTTTACCGGTAATCATCTCAAAAAGAACGATTCCGTAGCTATACACATCGCTCTTCTCTGTTACTTTAAGCATATGACCATACTCTGTCAATAAAATCACCATTAGCAGAAAGTTAAAATTGAGTGAAAAATTAGGTTTACCAAACGGGAAAATATGAACACTGTGCTCACCCGGTGCAATGTAGCCGTACGATCCGACGAATAGCGGATTGGCCGACGATGATTCGTTTAGATTGTCTTCAATGAACCTTGCGAATCCAAAATCTGTAAGGCACGCGTCGTATTCATCGCTCAACAGTATATTTTGGACCTTCACGTCCCGGTGCGAAATCGCCGGCACGCAGTCGTGATGCAAGTAAGCCAATCCGTCCGCCACTCCGATAGCGATCTTGAACCGAGCATTCCAGCCAATTACGTAACCGCCGGTGCAGCGCTCGTGTAACAAACCGCCGAGGTTTCCTTGTGGCCAATAGTCATAGAATAGCAATTTCGTTTTCCGATTCACCGCCCAACCGAGCAATCGGATTATATTCCGGTGCCGGATACTGGCTAGAGTCGAGATTTCGGAGGAGAATGCGGCGGCGGCGAACTTCTCCGATGTCTTGAACCGTTTGACGGCGATTGTTAAGCCGGACGGGATGTTGACCTGGTAAACGACGCCGGATCGGCCACAGCCGAGGATGTTGCCAGCTGTCAGTTTCTTTGCCACGTCAGAAATTGATAGGTCGAGCTTTTGATAGAGGGTCATCTCCCATTCGAGTTCATTGCCAATCTCTAAGTCGCTATCGACGCCGTCACCGTCGTGGCCACCGTAGAAGCGTCTTTGGGCCATTTTTTTAGATCCGAAGGTCACGTAAAGCGCCGCCATGAGAAGCGTCCAAGCTATGCATAGTAACAGCACCACCGCCACACGAGACGCCGGTTCATGCTCTGAATTACTGCTTCCCTTTTCGTCGGTGCATTGGCTGCCGAAGCAGAGGTCTGGATTGCCGGAGAGGACGCTGGGAGGGAGTTTTTGGAAGAAGGGAGTCACCGGGACGCGGCCTGAGAAATTGTTATCGGAGATGTTGAGAACCACGAGATTTTGCATTACGGCGATTGTTTGAAGGTCGCCGCTGAGGTGGTTGTGTGAGAGATCCAAGATTCCGAGTCTGTCTAAATAGGCGAACTCCTTCGGTATCTCGCCGTTGAGTTGGTTCCAACTTAAATTTAGAGCGATTTCCAGCGCAGGAATTTCTCCTAGCTCTGCCGGAAGATAACTGGAAAGTTGATTAACACTGAGGTCCAATAACTGTAACCTCAAGCAGGAGCCAAGCTCCCTAGGGATTGGGCCGGAGAATCGATTGTTGAACAGAATGAGTTTTGTCAATGAGCTTAACAGTCCGAGGCCAGGATCTATGTTCCCTTCAATTACATTATTTGAGAAGTCGATGATTTGAAGGGAAATAAGGTGGTTTAGACGTGAGGGTAAAGCTCCACTAATGGAGTTGGAGTGTATATCGATGAATGTTAGATTCGTGCAGCCAGAAATCTCATCAGGTATTACTCCAGTGAACCGATTCTCTCCAAGGTCCAAGAAACTCAGATTCTTCAAATTCCCAAACTGTGGTGGGAGAGCACCGAAGAGCAAATTGTTGCTGACTCTGAAACGATTTAGCGACGAGCAATTTCCAATCTCTGGAGGTATAACGCCTGACAGATTGTTGGAGAGGAGCATTAGGCTGTTTAGCTTCTTGAGGTGGAAAATTTCTCCAGGAATGTGACCCGTTAAGCCGTTTATAGATAAATCCATCTCTTCAAGCATCTCACAGTTGGAAATTGAAGATGGAATATTTCCCTCAAGCTTGTTATGCCACAAGAACAACATTCTCAAATTTTTCAAATTCCCTAGTTCTGAAGGTATCAAACCCGTAATTTGATTGTTGTCGAGCATCAAATGAGTAAGTTCCCTCCAATTTTCAATCTCGGCTGGTATCTCCCCTGAAATATTATTCATTCCCAAATTCAATTCTTGAAGCGAAGTCAAGTTACCAAATGTGGTTGGAATACTTCCCGTCAAAGAATTCATTGAAATGTCGATATCGAATAATTGATTGCAGTTTCCAAGCTCCTTTGGTAACGTACCTGTCAATCTGTTTCTATATAGAAACAGATTTAGCAGGTTCTGTAGATTCTTGAAACTGGTTGGAATGGAACCTGTGAGCAACGTCTCATAGAGAAACATGTATTGGAGCTCACTGCAGTTTCCAATTTCAGGAGGAATTTGGCCAGAGAGAAAGGTTGTGTACAATGCGAGTGTTTTGAGCTTCTTGAGGAGGCCTAAACTTGATGGCAGAGAGCCTGAAATTCTGGTTTCAGCAAAGCCTACATACACCAAATTGGTACAGTTCCCAATTTCCGTAGGTATATTGCCTTCGATGTCTTTGTTTCCACCAGCTCTAATTATATTAAGCTGCTTCAAGTTTCCTATGCTTCTGGGAATTTGACCGTTAAGTTGATTATCATGAAGACCAAGCTCTTTAAGGATCGTGAGATTCCCAATTCCAGTAGGAATCGAGCCCACAAGTCTATTCGAGCTGAGGTCAACTTTTTCGAGCTTGAGCAAACCACATATCTCAATTGGGATTTCTCCTGTCAAGCCATTGCCACTCAGGTCCAATGTATTCAATTCCCTTAGATCGCCAATCTCTTTAGGAATTGAACCAGTGAGGTTAGTTCCCACCAAGATGAGCTTGTTCAGGGTCAACAATGAGCTGACATTAGAGGGGATTTTACCCCACAATTCCACGTACCTGAACTCTATTTCCACAACTTCCTGTTTGAAGTTGCAGATGATTCCAAACCACTCACAGGGAGTTTCATCGTTGGAATCCCAATTGTTTAACTCTTGGGCCGATAAATTCAAAGATTGTTTCCATGATAAGAGAGCTTCGCCTTGATGGTTGACAGCAGAAGCGATTAAAGAAAAGGAGAAAAGAAGGAATATTATGAAGAAGAGGATCCACTGTTTTGCATGCATTTCTATTGCTGTGCTAGGAACTCAAATGGGAAAAGCAGAAAAGCGTGTCTGAACCTAGGCAATGGGCAAGGACAAATCATGTCCTTTTGGCTTATCGTGTTGCTGAATTGCTCTGAACAAAACCATGTTCTCTGGATCCAACAGACCTTTGTCTTTGTTGTTCGTGCTGAAGCAATGGAATTACAGTTGGCTTTCGTTCCTTTTTATGAACAAGGTGAGTACTGTTCTTATAGTTCAAAGTTGAGAGGGAGAGTGAGAGATAGACAGAGGAAGCCTTCGAGGAAGAGACTAGGGAGAGAATAAGAGAGAGAACTTATTAAAAGTTAAGTTGAGCTATCCTGTAGAGCTGCCTCAAAAAAAATAAAACATAGTCCGGACAAATTGATTATGTCCAAACAAAAACTTACCTTCATTCATTTTGTTTATCAATTATGTAGGGAAGAAAACCTGGAAACTGCAGATAAAAGTTTGAAATTTAGAAGAAAATGTCAGTGGAATTAGGATGGATTGATATTATCTGTCTGAAAGTCCGCTTGTACATTATTTGGATGCGCAATCATATTCTATGCAGACCCTTAAACATGTAGGTATGTCATCGTAAGATCTCTAGAGAGATCTGTTTCTGTTTAAGAAAATGTAGCAGTCGCAACATCAGTGGTAATGGTGACTCATAGACTCAGCCTATTCTACTCCCATTCTTGAAGTCGCTACTTTTCACTATTCGTTAAGGTTTCCCAAGAGTATACATATACAGAGCCGTTTCACTAGATATTTTTTCTTCTTTCAGTGTTATGATTCTAATTTATGTTTTCCTATTTATGATGCAGGACCGTACAACCGGTGCGAGGTTGCAAGCTTAAAGCAAGCATTCGAGTAGATCGTCGAGGACTCGAACACTACGCAAAAGTATTTTCCGCGATGGTAATTCAAACTTCAAACACTATCTGTGAGATTATATGTATTTTGTTTAGATTGATAAGAACAAATATTGTGAGATATATTCAACAATAACATGAATTCTTACATAACTTTTTTCAGTGAGAGATTACAATATTAAAACTATAAAGGCTTAGAGGCAATAATAAACTAATTTGAAATGTAGAAGGAATATATAGTTCAGATTCCTTTTTCATGCCAAGCTATCAACTAAAGAATGAATAGCTGGGTGCTGATACTATTTCTGGAACTATGTATATAATAATGATATTTGCTTTGTGTTTTTGGGGGATGTGTCATGAAAGCCTACATCCATGGGGGTAATGTTTTGGCACACCTCTAAGTGCAATGTTTTCTCATATCTTTTATGGTTTAAATCCTATTTCCGTTATTGAATTTTAAATCTTGTTCTATTTTGGTCTCTAAACTTTAAAAAACGACCGTTTTAGTCCTTGAATTTTTAAAAAGTATTTATTTTGGTCCATTCTATTAAGATTTTGTTAATTTTTTTATGAAATTGTGTCTAGCATGTGCAACCAACGCACCAAAATATTGAATGGCCAAAATCTTAAGCACAAAATAACTTTTGAATTCTATAGAAAACTGTTTTACCACCTAATTTAAAATTGAAATCCTATATTTTTTAATGTGATTAACTTATTTGGCAGCCTAGTCATCTAAAAATATGAGTCATCTCATCATTTTGTTTAAGAGTCAATAGACTTTAAGTAAGCACCTTTTAAAAGTAGAAGGACTAGAATACACATTTTTAAAAGTTTAGGAATCAAAATAGAATAAGTTAGATCAAGATTTAAACTTATCTTTTATTATCATTATCATTATTTTTTGTCTCTTTCTGTTTGCTTTTATCGTTTCTAAAAATGGAGGTTTTAAAAGTCTTGTATTTCTTGGATATTGATTTTCTGAAAACTTTCTTGAAACTCTCTACGAGTCTTAACATTGGTTTTGTTACTGTTACCTATTTTTTAGTTTTACAAGATGCAAGTTGGATTTCTATTTGTTAAAAGTTAGCCTACGCATATATGAAAATCTCAACACTAACGTTGTTTGTGAATAAAAAATGGTGTGCTTGATACGTAGAAATGAGAGAAAGTGAAACCTAGTCATTACCATTAGCCCACATCTCCCTTTTGAAGAAGGCCTCTAAGAATTCTCCTAATTCTATCAAGCTAGATGTTCTACAAAGTAACAGAGAAAGTTGCCCACTAAAGAATCCCTCCTTTGTCCCAAAATGACGGGTGAAATAACATTTCCACCATTACCAGACAACAAGATCAATCTCAATTATTCACTTGAAAAATGTCAAAAGTTTAAATTTTAGTTGGTATATACTTTCAGCTCTTGTTTATTTTGATTCCTCTATTTTTAAAAAGTGAGTACTTTGATCTATGTTTCAATGTTTTAACATAAATATTGTCACAATGAAAACTCGTTAATACAAATTTATGACTATATTTAAGAAATAAAGTGTCATGTTAAAAGTATAAAGATTAAAAGAATGAAAATTAAGAGTACAAAAACCAAAATGAATAAAAGTCGAAACCTCCATAAGAAACCTAAAAATGAGCCAATAGGTTATGACTTTGAGGGATAGATAAAATTGATGGTGGAAGATGGGTGAAACATTTGGTTTCTATCAGACGACAAAGTCAACTAAGCACTAGACGAATGTAAAAAAAGGCTCCAAAAGCGTCCAAATTGGTAATGTACATTCGGTTTCTACCACCTGAATAAATCAAGTGAGCGTTTGAAACTTGGTAGCTGAGATAATGCCCAAAACTTTGTATTTACAGTACTAACGAAGTGAAAGGCTATCTTAAAACAGTCTCTGTGATCATCATCTCCCTACCAATCACAGTAAATATCGTTCCCATCATTCTACATTTCATCTCATTTCACATGAAAATATAGAAATCCATCTTATTCAGCTTCTATTCTTTTTAAAGTGAAATGTTTACTGTATGTGTTCTTTATTGCCTCATAAATATTATATTATTCAGTTGCTTTAACATCTGTTTTATATAAAGAGGTGAATTTTGATGAAATGTTTGTCAAGAAAAATCTTAGCTTCAACTAGTATTTCAGGTGAGAAGACCTGTTTAACGCTAATAAAAGATGAGTATTACCTGGCCATGAACGAAAAGTAATTTCTTGCCCATAATTTTTGTTTTCATATTGTAAATTTTCTTTTTCTGTTTTTTATCTCCAAATTTTCTAGAGAAATTGCTCTGATCTTTGTGGCTTTATGGTCGATTTTCTATGTTTGCATTTTAATATAGGCATTTGCATAAAATTAAGAAATGAAAATGGAATATTCATCTTCAGTTAGCTTAGTAGTTGTCAGACGAAGAAGTAAGTGAACTTTAGAAGAATAAATTCAAACATTATATTGGTCACTCTTACTAATTTCATATTAATCAAATGTAGTAAGAAGATAGATTGATTACCTCATAAAATTAGCCGAGGTATTAAGTTGGTTCAAACTTTATACCATGTTTGTTGGTAAATTTTAAAATTAGCTAACGATAAACTTATCGAGCATAATACTTAATAATTTGAAGACATAAAAAGAAATTAAATTACCTAAGCAAAAGTTGAAATTTTACAAAAATTGACAATTATCTAAATCTAATAAATATTATATTTAGAAAATCACCAACACAAAATTATACCAAAAATTGTCTAAATTGAAATTATATATTAAAATTCCAAGTATTTATCATTGTTGAATGAGAAATTTTGGTTAATCACAAGTTGTCATATCATCACAATGGAGGCTCAAGTTCATTGTGGAAATTATAAATTGGATCCGGTCAAGTAATTAAAGTTGCTCGGGCTCAACTCAATTCAAGCCCATAGTGAAAAATGTGGGTCAAATTAAAGACTGGGCTCAAGTCCAATATTTGGGCCCAACAACAGCTGGACCTTAACCTATATAAGGCTCACGAGAAACCTTTATAAATAGAGATCTTACCTCTTCATTTGTGGAAGGTTGGAAGAATTGACAAGGAAGTATTGAAGCTCTAGAGGTCTGAAGATTAAAGCTCTAAAGCTCTCAAGACTTTAAAGTTCGGATTGATCTCAAGATTATCATCTTCTGAAGATTGCAGACTTGAAAGACTAAACCTTCCTTGAATTTCAGAAGATTGAAATTCAAATCGATCTGAAATTGAAGATTTGGAAGGTAAAAATTTATTTGAATGCTAGAATATTGAAATTCAAATTGATCTTAAATGGACAACTTTCTAAAGACTTTAGAATTAGACATTTCAAACTTTATCCCATATTTAGAAAAAACATTAAATGATTAAATATTAGAAATTATATCTACTACACCAAATTTCGCGAATTAAATTTCACCCAAAAAAATTGAAAAGCCGCTAAAATGTTAAAAGACAAACTGACATTAAGCCCTTAAAATATTGTAGAATATTGTAGAATTAAAAGCTAAAAGTGAACTATTTAGATGGGACAGGCCTGGGGATTCGTGCAAACTAAATAAATAAATAAAAGGAAAAACAATAGTGAGTGAGTGGTGGTAGTGGAAAGGAAACAAAAAAGAAAAAAAAAAAAAGAGAGAAAAAAAAAACAAAGAAAAAGTGCGTGTCACATCCCTCGCCCCTACTACCGTAGAGGATGAAGGGCAGAGCATAAATTAAGGGGGGAAAATGAAACATGAATCTACCCACACTATGCTATGCAATATTCACTTTTGGTTCAATTTTTTCATCATATGCATTACCATATTCTTACCCCCAATATATATATATAGGATTGGCAAATTTTCATTAAGGAAAAAAAAATGCCCATCTGATCTTTAGGTTTTTGTAATTAGTTTTTATTTGATCCCTATAAATAAGAAAACAAGAGGAAGAGAAAATGAAAGCAAGAAATTTTATTCAGAGTAATTTGTCTGTTTTTTTTTTCATACACCTAAATGGGTATAGTAGGCATATAATATACACTTGAAATAATAAATGAATAAAAGAATAAAGAAACAATAAAGGGAATATTACAACCAAAATAGGCAATGTGGTGCAAGCTCATTGATGGACAATAACCAATTGAGAACAACAAAAACTTCTAGAAAGGCATTTGGGATTTTGCCAGCTTGGCTCCACATCAGCTGCCATCTGGTGATGAGTCACTAGTTTGACTATTCTGACTTGGTCTATTTTTATCCTTAATATCCCCCGTTAAACAATAAGTTAGGGAGACTAGCTCAAGTTTGTCTATCAGATAGAAGAACTGACTATGGATTAGTGTTTTGGTTAGGCAGTCAGCAATTCGTTCGTTGGAGGGTACATATCATGCCTTAAAAAGCCCCTGAAGGACAAGATCACGGACATAATGCACATTGATCTTGATGTGTTTGGTTCTGGCATGGAAGACCGGATTAGCTGCCAAGGCTCCTACATCCAGATTATCACACCAGATTACTGGAGTACTCAACAAAGAGAAGCCAATTTCAATTAACAGATTGTGAATCCAAGTAATTTCAGAGGATGCGTGAGCCAATGCGCGATATTCAGATTCAGTACTTGATCGAGCAACGACTGCATGTTTCTTGGATGACCAAAGTATGAGAGACGTGCCAAGATACACACAGTGAGTTGCTATGGATTTTCGATCGTCCACACTGGCTGCTCAATCAACATCTGAGAAAGTTGTAATACTTAAGGAGTCACTTGGTTGTATGAGTAGGCCAAAGGTAGATGTGGCCTTGAGGTAACGAAGGACTCGTTTGTCTGCTAGCTAGTGTACGTCTGTGGGTACCTTTAGAAATTGACTTAATTTGTCGACAATATAGAATATGTTCAGTCTGGTATTTGTGAGATATTGTAAAGCACCAATTGTGCTTTTGTAGAGTGTAGAATCTATCAGTGGATTGCCTTCATGAAGAGATAACGACTTTCCAAGAACAGCTGGAGGGACATGGATTGATGTTTTGAAGGTTTAACTTTGACAACAGATCATTGATGTATTTTTCTTGGTTGAGATGAATTCCATTTGAAGCATATGTAACCTGTATACCTAGAAAATATCTCAGCTGCCCCAAGACTTTAAGTGCGAATTTAGAATCACTACTTTGATAAGTTGGAAGACAAGGGAGGCATCATTATCGGTGAGTATCAAGACATGCACATAGACAAGTAGAAGAACTATTGAAGGACCATGCCTTAAGTAGAACATAGAGGAATCTAACCTGCTCGATAAAAAACCAAAGTTGAGTAAGCAATGACGAAACTCATCATTCCAAGCTCTAGGCACTTGTTTGAGCCCATAAATTACTTTATTTAATTTGTACACGGGAGGTTGATGCATGTATACATCTTCATTTAATGTTTCATTTAGGAATGCATTGTTGAAGTCGACTTGTCTTAGAGGCCAGTCGTGGCTCACGACTAAGAACAAAAAAATTTGGATCATGGACACCTTTGACAACAAGACTATAAGTTTCGAAGAAATCAACTTTAGGATTCTGATGGAAGCCTTTGGCAACCAATCGAACTTTGTGTCATTGGATCGAACCATCAACGTTTTTCTTCAACCAGAAAACCCACTTATACCCAACTACGTTGTAATTAAGGGAAAAGGTTACCAAGGTCCAAGTATTTGTGCATGCTAGAGCCATGTATTCATCATCCATAGCAGCCTTCCATGTGGTGATGCTAAGGCGTTAGTGACTTTTATAGGTTCCATCAAAGCATTACCGATCATACTTGTAGGCATGGTAGAGGAGACCCAAACTTTAGGACAAAATATACCATCCTTATCTCGAGTAATCATAGGATGGAAGTTGACAGTGGGCGTCGGTAGGCCAGTTGGGGCACCGTTTGGAGCTGTGATAGAGTCCCTGGAAGGAGTAGGGTTATTCTCTGAAGGTGAGGTAGGAGAAAGGTGTTGAGATTGTTGGTGTGGGCTCGACAAGTGTCGTGATGCAGGGGAATTATTTGAGAAGGGTCTTGGGGTGCATGAGGGGGATTGGGTTGAACATTGGGCCATGTTGTGGGCTCACTTGGGAATAATGAAATTAATAGGAGGAGATTCAGGGCTTGAGTCTATGGCGACAGAGGGTTGGTTTAATGGGTTGGTGTGAACCATAGGAACGGGAGGAGTAGGATTAAGTAGTCCAGGTAGATTACTAAACCAGTCGGTGATAGATGGGCTGGATATAGGCTGAGAGGGTAAATGACGAGTTGTAGAGTTGCCAAAACCTTCCTGAAATGGGAATAGATTTTTGTTAAATGTCACATGTCGTGAAATAACGATTTTTCCATTTGATAATAAGCACCAAAAACCTTTATGAGTAGGTGAGGGTCCAAGACAAACACAATTCTCACTGTGAAAATCAAATTTGTGGGAGTTGTAATGTCGTAGATTCAGGTAGCATGCACATCTGAACATTTTGAGTTGAGAGAGATCAAAAGTTTTGTTGAGGAGTAGTTCAATTGGTGACTTGTCCTGAATCACAGAAGAAGGCAGATGGTTAATTAAGAAAACAACATGTTGAAAAGTAAACCACCAAAACCTCAGTGGCATGGAAGCTTGAGCAAGAAGATTAAATCTGGTTTCTACAACACGATGGTGTTTTCTTTCTGCCTTGCCATTTTAAACAGACGTATAAAGACATGATAGACGTGTTAGGCTTCCAAGACTATGACAGAATTACATAACGGGCTTATATTCTCCTCCACCATCAATTTGTATTGCCTTAATAGTTGACATAAATTGAGTATGAATAGGAGCTTGGAATTCTTTAAAAGCTACAATGGTATCACTTTTCTGTTTAAGTGGAAATAATCATGAAAATCTACTATAATTGTCCACAAACAAGAAATAGTACCTAAACTCATCCACTGATAAAAGCAGTGTTGGACCCCAAAGATCCTTATGAACTAATTCAAATGGTAAAGTGGCACGTAAATTAGACCGCATGAAGGGTAAATTATGTGCTTTGCCAAATTGACAAGTTTCACAAAAACTCAATTTGTCATTAATAGGAACTGAGAGGTTACATTTTCTCATAATCAACTCTAAAACTTTGGAAGAGGGATAACCAAACCTTTTGTAAAGGACTTAGACACCATTACATTAACGGAAAGAATAGGCAATGGGGGTACTTAGTGTCAACCTCTAAAGTAGCCATCTAAGCAGTTTTGGGCATCTCCACTCCTAGATCATTATTTATAAACTTACTGGGCAATCGTAACTGATAAAGTCCATCCTCAAGAAGTCCTTTCAGCAGCACTTCCCCTGAATTTTTGTCCTTAATGACACAGAAATCAGTATGAAATTTAATGAAGACTTGATTATCAATGGCTAGTTTAGATACACTGACCAAGTTCTTTACTATATCAGACACACACAAGACATTATCCAATTTAAGAGACCCATGATTAGATTTAATCACAGTAGTAACCAAGCGAGAAATATTAAGTTGATTGCCATTCGCCAAAATAACGTTCTCATTACCTGAGTGCTCAAATGAATGGTGAAGTAAGTTGGAATTGTTCGTTATATGATTCGACGCATTGTTTTCCATATACCAATTGGGATCCGCTACTATTTCAGGATTTGCTATAGTCATGTTTGCAGCAAGAGTTAGAGACTTGTGAGAGAATTTTTGAGTGATAGTTGCCGGAGAGAGGTTTGACTCAACGCGAAAAAATGTCTGTTTAGGATTGTTAAATTCTTTGTTGTAGCAAAAGAAGAAAATATCCACTATATGCCCAAGCTTACCATAGGTATGGTAGGTCGAATGGTTAATGGATGAGTTGTTCCAACGCCCTTTGCCTCTGCCTCGATTGGTCTTTGGATTAGAGTTCTGGTGTCCTTGACTATGAGGAGTTTGACTTTGTGTTGAAGCAGTATGGGTAGGATTTTGTACCATATTCATAATGGGTGGGCTCGAAGAAATACTAAGGTTGAACAGTCCTGTCTTCATTGTCAATTGGTACTCTAGTCTATGCTCATAGGACAACAAGTCATATTGCATTTCGGTTCAGGTGATTCCATATTTCCCTTAAATTGACACAACCATAGGATTGTATTCTTCGTCCAGACCAGAGAGAACCTGCGAGACAAGATCACTAACCAACATTGGGCTACCAACTAGGGCTAATTCATCCGAATATCTTTTCATAGTAGTTACATATTCATCCATTTTTAAGGAACCTTTTCTTATCTGTTGAAATAATCATTTTAGATAATCAACCTTGCTCTGGAGTGAATACCAAAGAGCTACTGCACAACCTCCTAGAGTTGTTTCAATGTTTGGAATCCCATCACCTGTGTGGCGATTTCTTGGGACATCGAGTTGTACATCCAACCTAATATCAATTGATCGATAGCTACCCATTGCTCGAACGTTGGGTTGGGTACGTTTTCTTCTGTTTCGACAGTAGTAGTACCAGAGCCCTCATTTGTCCCATTAGTACTGTTAGATGCCTGGTTTTTCTCCAATGAGAAAGCCCTTTAGTCGATAGCTTTGAAAAATCGGCCACACTAGGTTTTGTCTAGCAGGAAATTGGATATGTTCATTTTGATGGATGTTATTTAGTTTAACAACTGATTTAGGGGAGGGCTGGACAAATTAATAGGGATTCTAGTAGGTGTGGAAGACGATGACAAGTTTTGGCTATTCTTGCCCGAGCCAAGGGATCATTCTGTTTCTACCAAACGCGCCTAAAATCATCCCAAGCGCGGCTAATGCAGCTCGACCAAGAGGGAGAGGGGCGAAGTAGCTCGACGGGCATTTGTCCCGTCACAAGAATAAGCGGCAACCCCTTCTCTTCCTTGATCGTAGTTGGTCCTGCTTTCTCTTGCTGCCTCTTCTTAAAGGGAAGCAAGCCCAGATGGCACACAAGTCGCGTCACCACATTTGTTCAGTCGGGTCGCCAAAGCTGCGGTGGAAAGGAGAGTGAGGGGAAGAGGGGGCTGCCCTCGGCTCGCGCCCCCTTACTCTCTCTCTATAAAAAAAAGCCTGCGGGATGGTTAACCCGCTTTCAATGAAGAACTCTAGCCGGGGAATTAGAAATCCACTACTACGGATTACTTTTAGGAGAGATTGCTCATCCTGAAGCAAGACGCGATGTGATATAGTAAAAAGAAAGTTTTGTTTAAGGAGGGCAAGTAGCGAGTTTTTTGTTAGCCATATCCTGAGCTCTAATACCAAGTAAGAAAAGAAGAAGAAGATAAGATGAAAGCAGAGATGAAGAATTCTCTCTCGAAGGAATTTTATTCAGAGTAATTTCTATGTTTTTCTTCACCCATCTAAATGGCCACAGTAGGCATACATATATACACTTGAAATAATAAATGAATAAAGAAATAATGAAGGGAATATTACAATTAAAATAGACAACATGGTGCAAGCTCATTGGTGATGAGTCACTAGTTTGACTATTTTGACCTGGTCTATTTTTATCCTTAATACTATATTTTAAAATCTAACACTTTTAGCTTGAAATTTTAATAATGCTCAACTTTAGTCCTTGAGAATTATTAAAATCATAGGGACACAAATGTTAGATTTTGAAACGTAGAGACCAAATAGTAACTAAATTTAAAATCTAGGGACTACAAAGAAATTTTTTCCTTTTAAGAAAAAATGTTGAAATTTTAATTATAAATATATGTACGAAAGTATGAATTTAAATATAGTTTTCATGAGTTTGTTCGTCAATACTATAATAGTTAATAATTTCTAGATAAGTAAATCATCTCTAAAGAGGTGTTTGATAAATGGGTGTGAGTTATTGAGTTGGGCAGGTATTTATTACTCATGTTTGTTACACCCATAAACCCTTTTTTACCCACTCAAAAGTCCCCTTTTTTATCCCCTCAAAACTAGTCCTAAAAATCAATATATTTTCATTTCTTTCTCTCTTCCCTCATGTTTGCATTTTGGATCCAGATCTGTTTTTTTTTTTTTTTTTTATCATCAAACCTTTGGATTCTATTTTCATTTCTTTCTTTCTTCCCTCATCTTTGCATGTATATTTGAAAATTAATCAACAATAGCAAAGCATAAAACTAAAAAATAAAAGAATGAAATAAAAAACAAACAGAAAAAAATAGAACTAATCTCATTCACAAAAAACTGCATCAGATCCCAACTCAACTCAACTCTGTACAACAGATAATAATTATCAACTCAACTCTGCAAACAAACACAAACAATTTAACTCCCCAGATAATTTAACACTCCAGATAATAATTACCAACTCAACTCAACTTTTTACTTTTATCACGCACCAAATACACCCTAAGTTATTAAAATGTAAATAACTTTTCACTCAAATAATAGAATTTGTTTACATTGCTCAATTATTTTTGTTCTTCAATTTAATATTGTCTAACCATAGAGACTTAATTGGGGAAAAAAAAACCTCAATAGATTAAAGATGCAATTGAAATTTTAAAAAGACTAAAGCGCAATACCCAAATATTAGAGACTCCTCATATATTAAGGTTTTTTTTTAAAAAAAATACAATATACTTTTGAATAGTAGCAATATATCATATGAATTCAATCAATCCAGAAACCAATTTGAGATTTCAAATCTTCAATATTTGTATTTAAAAGAAAATCAAAATACAAATAAGTAAAATTGAAAGCTTATCCCAATCCCATGCCTAGAAACCCAACCACCAAATATGACAAATGTAGGTAAAAACATTTAGATAATGCATCAAGTGATACTTTTTTCTCTGCTGCCTTTCATTCCCACATATTTTTGTTTTATTATTCATTTCTTTTCTTTAGTTATGAGCCATTAAAAGTTGTTTCTTTTTTCTTTTTGTTTTTGGAAAGAATATATCAACTACAAAAAATTGCTAATCAGAAGGTACAAAATTAGTAAACAAATAATTCTTTCTTTTTGGGTCTACATTGCCATTATTGGGAATATAAAATTAGTCCTCCACATATTTATATGTAAATCCAAATAAAAATAAAAATATTTGTTCTTTTTCTTTCTTTTTGTTGGCAAAAGTCTCAAAGAACATGTGTTGTTTCCCCAAAATCTGTGGACGCTATGTGGGATCAGAAGCTCCCCCAAAATCTAAAAATCATGGGGTAGAAGATTATCAAAAGATATTATTCCTACTACTTCTAATTTATTAATATAAAAAAAGGAGTAACAATTAATTTGGGTTGCTATTTTTGCGGGGCTCACTTGGAAACCATTAGTCATTTGATTTTGGAGTGCAAAATGATTAGAAACTTGTGGAAGCTCCACTTTCCCTCTAATATTATTGTGTTGTCTTTGGGCAGGGGTCACTGGAAGCCGATGGAGTATAAGGGTTACCTTTGTGAAACCAATAAAAAAGAGGATGTAGGGAAATCGTGGCTATAATGAGGAGTATTTGGAATTATCATAACCCGATTCATTTTAACAATGTCCTTCTTGATTCTCAAGTGATCAATCTTGTTGTGGAAAAAGCTTAGATACTCTTTCATTGAAGAAGGAAGTCACCCCTACTAGGATGAGTTTGAGTATCAATATGCCTCATTGCCTTTGGAGGGTTGCTGGAAGATGAATGTTGATGCCGCATGGTCAGAGAATGCTCAGAGTGGTGGGAGCGGTTAGATTATTCGTGATTGGAATGACCGCTCTATTAGGGGTGGATGCATCCCTATGTCTACCAGTTGGTCTGTCACACCCTCCTTCCAGATTACTCTCTTTATCCGAGAAGAGATGTGAAGACAGCAATTGCCAATTCTTTTATGGCAACTACTGCCATGACCGAGCAGGAGGCCAAGGATGCACCAGATGTTGTTACTGGTATGGTCTTTATTCACGATAGACCTGCTCATGTATCATTTGATCCAGGGGCGACCCATTCATTTATTTCTAGCATGTTTGCATTGAATATTGATAGGGTGCTAGAAACTATGCCTGAGGAGTTGGTTAATTCTACCTCGGTTAGTGATGTGCTAATAGTTAATAACTATTATGGAGACTGTGTAATTGTAATAGAGAAATAGAGCATGGTGATAGATTTGATTCCCTTAAAACTGCTAAAGTTTGATGTTATTCTATGGATGGATTTCTTGTTTAAATACCATGCAACTATTGACTGTTATAAGAACGAAGTGATATTCAGATTATTAGGTCAAGCAGAGGTTGTATTCGTAGGAGAAAGGAAAATGTTCCCTACTTCTAATTTCAGCAGTAAAGGCCAGGAAGTTATTGAGTAAAGGTTGTGCAGCGTACTTGGTCCATGTAACAGTTTCACAACTAAAGAAGTTTGGACTAGAAGATGTTCCTATGGTGCAAGAGTTCATTGACGTATTTCCTGAGGAGTTACCAGGATTACCACCAGATAGAGAGGTGGAGTTTACTATAGATTTGATTCCAAGGACCACACCCATCTCTCTAGCACCTTATAGGATGGCACTAGCTGAGCTAAAAGAATTGAAAACTCAATTGCAGGAATTGGTAGATAGGGGCTATATTAGTCCCCCTGTGTCACCTTGAGGAACGTCAATTCTATTTGTTAAGAAGAAAGACAACATACTCAGGCTATGTATTGACTACAAACAATTGAACTAGGTAATATACGAAATAAGTATCTGTTACCTCGTATTGACGACCTGTTTGACCAACTAAAGGGAGCATCAGTATTTTCTAAAATCGATATGAGATCAGGTTACCACCAGTTGAAGGTTAGGGAATCAAATATCCCTAAGACAGTCTTTCGAATTAGATATGGGTTCCGAGCGTAGTCTTTAGTAGGGAGGGCCTTTATCGCAGGCATTATGAGTTCCTGGTTATGCCATTTGGCCTGACTAATGTCCCAGTGGTGTTTATGGATTTAATGAACAGGAAATTTCATCCATATTTAGATCAATTTGTAATTGCTTTTATAGATGATTTCCTAATTTATTCAGGTAGTAAAGAAGAACGTACAGAGCATCCGAGGATAGTGTTGCAAACACTACGTGAAAAATATTATATGTTAAGTTCAGCAAATGCGAGTTTTGGCTCGACCAGGTGATGTTTTTAGGACACGTAGTGCCTGCAACAGAAGTCGGCGTTAATCTGCAGAAGATTGAACCTGTAGTTGGATGGGAGTGGCCTACCTCAGTAACGGAGATACGTAGTTTTCTTGTGCTGGTAGGTTGGTAAGTTGTAGTTAGATGGGAGTTTTCAAGACTTAAAGTAAATATTGGTAACAATGTCAATCCTAACCCTTTTAATTCCAGGGAAAGAGTTCGAGATTTACAATGATGCATCCAGACAAGGGTTAAGATGTGTATTGATGTAGGATGGTAAAGTTGTAGCTTATGCATCTAGGCAACTGAAAAAGCACAAGGGTAACTACCCTACTCATGATCTAGAACTAGCAGTTGTTGTGCTAGCATTGAAAATTTGGAGACATTACCTATATGGTAAGAAATGTCATGATCGTAAGAGTCTAAAATATATTTTTTTTTACCAGAAGGAGCTAAATCTGAGATAGAAGCGATAGATTGAGTTAGTTAAAGATGATCACACTATTGATTACCACCCAAGTAAAGCTAATGTGGTAGTAGATGTTTTGAATAGGGAATTAAGCTGCCCCAGATATGCGTTGAGTTCTTTAAAAGGAAGGTTATTACAGGAGTTTAGGGGAGCTAATGCAGCATTGACAGTAGGTCATTTGGGGGAAATGATAGCTCATTTCCAGGTAAGGCCCACATTAGTAGATGATATTAGCATATCTCAAATAGTAGACCCTAATTTCAGTAAGTTAATTGACGAAGTTAATCAGCAACAGAGATCATATTATGTTTTGAGACAGGATGGAGCTTTGATGAAGGAAGATAGGTTATGTGTTCCTGATAATGTAGCACTGAAAAATGTAGTGCTAGAAGAGGCTCATAGTTCGTACTATGCCATGCACCCAGGTAGCACCAGGATGTACAAGACGTTGAAGAAATCTTACTGGTGCTGGGAATGAAGAAAGACATAGCCAGTTATGTAGATAAATGTTTTATTTGTCAGCAGGTTAAGCCATAACGTCAAAAGCCTGCAGGTTTGCTAAACCCACTTCCAATGCCTGAATGGAAATGAGAACAAGTGACTATGGACTTTCTATGTGGCTTACCCAGGACATTCACTGCCTGTGATGGCATTTGGATAATAGTTGACAGGATGACAAAGACGACAAATTTTTACCAGTTAAAGCCACATCTACGTTTGATCAGCTGGCTAAGATGTATGTTGATTGAGTTGTGGTCCAGCTTGGACCTCCAGTATCCATTGTATCAAACAAAGATCTTAGGTTTACCTTGAAGTTCTGGCCTAGTTTACAAAAGGCGCTAGGTACTAAGTTACATTTCAGTACAGCCTTTCATCCACAGATGGGTAGACAGTCAGAACGAACGATCTAGACCCTGTAGGATATGTTGAGAGCCTGTATGTTACAGTTTAAAGATAGCTGAGATATACACTTGCCATTAGTAGAGTTCGCTTATAATAATAGTTATCACTACAGCATTGGCATGACCCCATATGAAGCTTTGTATGGGAGATCCTGTAGAACACCAGTTTGCTGGAATGAGGTTGGTGAAAGACAATTGATAGGACCAGAGGTGGTTCAGACAACATCAGAGAATGTTAAGTTGATAAGAGAAAATCTGAAGATAGCCCGTGACGGACAGAAGAGCTATGCAGATAAAAGAAGAAGAGAGTTAGAGTTTGTAATTGGAGATCAAATATTTCTAAAGTTATCTCTATGGGAAGGGATACTTAGATTTGGCAAGAAAGGTAAGTTGAATCCAAGGTATTTAGGACCCTACAAGATAATTGAACGTGTTGGGCCAACAGCTTACAAGTTTGCTTTACCTACTATCTAGGATGCATGACATTTTTTCATATGTCTATATTGAGAACATATGTTCCCGATCCTACCTATATTCTCCAAGATCAGCCAGTACAGCTGAAGGAAAATTTATCATATGAAGAAGATCCAGTTCGGATTTTAGATAAGAAAGAGCAGGTGTTAAGAAACAAGACTATTCTGTTGGTTAAAGTTTTATGGAAAAACCATGGAGTATAGGAAGCCATGTGGGAAGCTGAGAAGCAGATGAGAAATAGATATCCACACCTATTCACATGATGAGTTCACAGCAAATTTCGAGGATGGAATTTCTTTAAGGGGAAGGTAAATTGTAAACCCCTAACCCTATTTTACTAGTTAATTACGTTTAAGTTCCTCTAATTATGTGTTAATTATCCTAATTATGTGTAGAAGCTCTTGTAAGTATGTGATTATAATGTTTGTAGTAGTTGAAAAATTATAGAAGTTATAATGAGTGTGCGTGTGAGGTAGAGATGGGGAAAACTTCTAAGTCTTGAGATGAGGTACTCTCGGGTAGTAAAGAGCAGCCAACACTTAAACAAATTTTGGGAAAGCTAAGATAAGTGAGGAACACATGGGTGTTTGCAAGCATAAGAACCTAAGGGTGGAAAATTAACTAAGTGTAATAGAAGGTATGCATCAAAGGCTTTAGAGGTCAGTGAAGACCAGGATGAACAGTATGTGGGCATTTGAGTTGCCTAAATGAACGCATGGTAGCTAAGGAGTGTTGAGGCGTGCTAGAGGTAAGGGATGCATTCATGAGCAGTAAGCCTAAGTATGAGTGTCTAAGGGTAAAAACAGCGTATACGTTGGACAGTGATGCGTGAGCAAGGGGATGCATCGTTAGCCGTAGTATGCATTGGCCGAGGCAGAAGGCTAGTAGGAACGCAAGTTTGGACGTTGATAAGAGACTTAAGCATTCAGCTTAAACACTTAATTAGTAGGCTACATGGCGTGCTTAGAGGCCCTAAAGATGGGTTAAGTGTACCAGTTGTCATTTTAAGAAACATAATAACCATGTAGCTCTAATATAAAGGGAAAGCTTGAATGGAGGTGCTTGGTTTTAGCATTCTACATGAGCTAAGAGAGGAGAATTTTTGCCAACTTAAGCTTGGAGTTTGAAGGAGTTAAGACAAGGTTTCCATAGAGGAATTTCCATGGATTTGAGCTATAAGTTGAAGAATTTCTACAAGTATTCGAGAATCTACGACCACGCTAATGAGTTGTAAGAATTGGTGAATTCTAAGCTTAGGGGAAAGGAACTAGAAGCTAGAAATTCTAAGGTAAGGTAGTTGAGATGTTTAGGAATAAGTTCTTAGAAGGAAGTTTCATAAGATTATATCTGAAATTTAAGTTATTCAAGTTGGAAGTGAAATCTGAAATTTTGATTGGATGAACAAGCAGGTAGCTACAACACACGCATAAGCAAGCAACTGACTAGCAGACGTTAAGTGTAGGCAATTGATCATCGCATAGGCAAAGATAGCACGTTTTGACACCTAAGAGTATCTTATGCGAGCTGCCACATACATACTAGTTGGTTGCAAGGTAAAAGTTTGATTAAGTGTGGTTATGCACTAAATACATTTTACTGAGGATGTGTCGAGTAGGAAATAAATGAAACGATGCGTTGAAATAGATTTGAGGCTTATTATGCATTACCTTGAATAATAAGTTAAGCTCGAGAGGAAGCTAAGGTGTTAATCAAAGGCTCTTATTATTCTTACAGGGCAGACACATATAAGGGAAGCCTACCATCATTTAAGGAAATAACCCAAAGACAGTGAGTGACTAGTTTTCAAAATATTTGCTAAGTTTTTTACTTATGAATTTCTAACGCATAATCATATTTATCTTGATCTTTCCAATGCATAGTTGCTTTAATAGTGATGTTTCAACATATACTTTAAGTAAAGGGAGTCGAGCATGAACGCATGTTAATGATTTAAAGACAGTTTTTACATGTAATTTCCATGTATTCCACTTGAGTTTTATACTATGACTTAGTATTTAAAATGAGCTATTTATTGATTCCCTTAAGCATGATGATGAGTATGTTGTTTATGATGTTAATGTAAGTATTTGGTAAGTAAAACCTACTTCTGAGCATTTGATACCGAAGGTGTGGTAAGATACCCACTTATATGATGATCCTTGCTATTGAAGGTATGATAAGGTAAGCGGGATCATATCTAGTTCTACATGCACGTAAAATCTATATTATTGACATTGATGAGATCGAGTAAAAAGGCTCTCTCTCAATTAAGATTATTAGAGATCGAGCAAAAGGGTTCTCCCTCATGTTCGAGCAAGGGAGTAGAAGAATTTTACAGGGAATGTTGATGAGTTTTTTTAGTCTAGGGTTTACATGCTATGGTTTCATATTTTTAAATTCTTATTTCTGAACTCTGGAATGTGAATGTAAATGTTTTGTTATAAACATGTTAATCATGAGTTAATGAAAGCATGTTTCCTTTAAAGAAGTCACTCACTGGGCATTTAAAGCTCACCCTTTTTAAATGTATGCAGATGCATTAGGTTTTTGTTCCTTTGATCATATTATTCAACATTTCTCAATATGAATATGTCACATATGCTCCTATTTCTAAGGTGCATGCGTTGGTCATAGAAAGTAGTGAAGCACAAGTATTTTTATCTCTAAATCTACTGTGCGTTCTGACTCAATGCGTTTCTAGCTATCCTATTCTCTTGAATAGTTTTACCTGAGTTATAACTTCAACCATATGATCAAAATAATTAAAGCTTGGGAATTAAGCATGCAACAAGTCATAAACGTGTCAATCACACAATAGAATATAAATAGAGGAAAAAGTGATGGATCAAATGTAAGATTGAATTTTTAAAATCGGAATTATCTTTACAACAATAGACTTAATCGCATGAAATGGAAAATGGAAATGAAGTGAAAGAAAAGGAATGAGTTAAGCAGAGTTCAATCTCTTGTCCTCTTTGGCTTGATTCAAATGCGTGTTCAACCAACTTGGTGAAGAAACGAAGAAGAATTCTCTCTTGAGCTTGGTCTTCAACAATTCTCTTTGATCAACAATGACAAAGGTTCTTTTCCTCCTATCTTCTTCTTGCAACAGTAGCGTTCTTCTTATTTATAGGCATTTTTCTCAGTAACTTGTGATAAGACAGCATTAATTTCCATGTCCTGGTCAGTCGCCTGCCAGTTCAGATGCTTTTCAGATGGGACAGTTAGATACCTATACTTGCAAGTGGTGATTTGACAAGACCAGCACGAACCAATGTATCTTTTATGCGTTGGGCAACTTCGGACACATGCCCTTACGTTAACTTAGCCTACAACACTTAGCAAATTTTCTTGAAATCCTGTAATAGGATGCATTAGTGAAGCAATTTTACCAAGAAATATGCTTTTGTAAGGGCTAGTGGTGTTTGAAGAATTCCATGTGTTTTCCCTTAAGACAAATGTGTTTTTTATCATTAAGAATCCTAATTATTCCAACTTTTGAGAGACAATAACTAGCATTTCTACAAGTTATCAGTGGCGGTTAAGATTTAACAGAAGTGTGAGGTGGCTGTCATCTAGGATCTATGTGGTTCAAGCTTAGGTCGGTTCAGAATTTAATCGGTTCAAACCAAGGAGAGATAAAATTCCGTTTTAAAATTGTGAGATCTAGGGCTTTCTTTTTGCGATAAAACATGGAGTAGTTGGATCCCAATCCACGTGTGAAATTTACTTCCCCTCCCTTTCAATCTAATATTTTCTGAAGGATTTTATATTGGGTAATCAAAAAGATTTATTTCAAGTCAATTGCTGGAGACTTGTTTGGATCCAAATCTGACGGTGCCATTGGATTTTTTATCCTGTCATTGAGATTGGTTTCCATTGACTTGGGATTTATTTCATTTTTAACTTGTGTCGAAAGTCAAATTTTCCATCACTTTTTATCCAACTATGTGGAATCGATGAATCACATTTCAGTCACCACCGACATTGAATGAATTTGTAGCTGGAGGAGTTCTTCTGCTAGGAAATGAAAATTTTAAAAAACCCAAAACCCCCATTATTTGGATTATCCATCAGTATTGTTTTTAGTTTTAAAAGGAGGAAATGTTATTCTTTTTCATATTACTATGATCCATAGCAGAAGTTTTAATGGCAACAAATTTGGTATTTGTAGGTTGTAAAAGTATTATTCTGACTGTTTATGTGTTGCATTTGGCTGTCGAGCTAAAGGGATAGGCAATGACATTGAAGGATTTTAAGCCAAAGGAATGGGCAATGAAGTTGAAGGATTTTATTAAAACTGACTACAAGTTATCTAGCTAGATATCTCATATTTTTCTATACCATAAAGAATTTGTATCTAAACAATAACGGGTTTAGTGGTCGAGTACCTGCTTACTCCTCCTCTCGACCACTAAAGTGAATAGCTACTCCACGTTTTATGTAAAGAAAAAAAAATTGCACAATCATCTTTCTTTATGATTCATCTTAGATATTGTATTTACAATATAATTATTTGGTTTAAATAATTTGTTTCTCATTCATTTAAATAATTTGTTCCTTATTCTATTTTATAAATGAATGGTACAATAGAAGGAACATGTGAAGGCTTTGAGCGAAAACATGGATCGTCCTAATCTTTAAATTTTCACAGAAAGCAAAATTACAGAATATAAAGATTATGGAACCATTCTTCTTCACAAATACTTTTCTCCGGTCACGATCTACCACGAACCAAAAGACCTCCAACAATGAGGACACCACCACAATAGAACCTCCTGTATTCTCTAGTGGGATGAGAAACACTAAGGACTTTTGTGGGCTCTTAAATTTTTTGAGAGGGAGAGATTGAGAGGAGAGAAGAGTTTTTCTTGGGAGGTTTTCCAGAGTCTCACACATAGAGATTGAATCTCCTATATTCTCTTTTTTTAAGAAGAAGAAACCACTCAATCACACACCAAACATCCACATTGAAGGTTGTGAGACATTAAGCGGAGTTAGCAATAACTCTCTCCATTTTAAATTCAAAATTTAAAATAAAATAAAACTAATTTCAATTTATTTAATATATATAATTATACATTAACTAATTTAATATATAATATATACTTACTATATGTTATATCCAATATAACATATAACCTATAGTTTATATTATATCAAATACAATATAATCTCATTAATAGATGGTATTTAATATAAATTTCATTTATATTAAATTTAATTATATGGAACCAATTCACATAATTAATATTTGAATCATATTCAAATATTTATTTCTTCTAAAATAAGTTTTATATTATAATAATTATATCATATATATGCTAGTGAGTGACTTCTTTAGAGGAAACATGATTTCATTAATTCATGATAATAACATGTTTATAACAAAACATTTACATTCACATTCTAGGGTTCGAAAATAAGAATTTAAAAATGTGAAACCATAGCATGTAAACCCTAGACTAAAACTCATCAACATTCCCTGTAAAATTCTTCTTATCCCTTGCCTGAACATGTGAGAGAGTCCTTTTGCTCGATCCCTAATAACCTTAATTGAAAGAGAGTCGTTTTGCTTGATCTCATCAACGTCAATAACATAGATCTTACGTGCACATAGAATTGGATATGATCCCGCTTACCTTACCATACTTTCAATAGCAAGGATCGTCATATAATTGGGTATCTTACCACACCTTCAGTACCAAATTCTCAGGAGTAGGTTTTACCTAGCAAATACTTACATTAACATCATAAACATCATATTTATCATCATGCTTAAGAGAATCAATAAATAGCTCATTTTAATTGCTAAGTCATGGTGTAAAACTCAAGTGGAATACATGGAAATTACATGTAAAAACTGGTTTTAAGAAATCATTAGTACGACTTTCACTTTAAGCTAGACTCATCATCTAAGGCCTACGATTGCTTGCTTGACTCCTCTTCTCTTAAGTCTCATTCCGTTTCTCCGTCTTGTTTTGTTCTTTGAGCCGTCTCTAGCAGGTAGGAAGGAATAGAGTCAAGGGCAACATGCGTTCATGCTTGACTCCCTTTACTTAAAGCATATATTGAATCATCACTATTAAAGCAACTATGTGTTGGAAAGATCAAGATAAATCTGATTATGCATTGGAAATTCATAAGTAAAAAACTTAGCAAATATTTTGAAAACTAGTCACTCACTGTCTTTAGGTTACTTCCTTAAAGGTTTCCCCTATATATGTGTCTGCCCTGTAAGAATAATAAGAGCCTTCGATTAATGCCTTAGCTTCCTCTTGAGCTTAACTTATTATTCAAGGTAACGAATAATAAGCCTCAAATCTAGCTCAACGTATCGTTTCATTTATTTTCCTACTCGACGCATCCTCAGTACAATGTATTTAGTACATAACCACACATAATCAAACTTTTACCTTGCAACCAACTAGTGTGTCTGTGGCAGCTCGCATAAGATACTCTTAGGTGTCAAAGCGTGTTGGCTTTGCCTATGCGATGATCGATTGCCCACACTTAGCGTATGTTGGTTAGTTGCTTACCTATGTGTGGGTTGTAGCTGCCTGCTTGTTCATTCAATCAAAATTTCATATTTCACTTTCAACTGAATAACTTAAATTTCAAATACAATCTCATGAAATTTCCTTCCAAGAACTTATTCCTAAACATCTCAACTACCTTACCTTATAATTTCTAGCTTCTGGTTCCTTTCCTCCGAGCTTGGAATTCACCAATTCTAACAACTTGTCTGTGTGGCCTTAGATTCTCGAATACTTGCAAAAATTCTTCAATTTATAGCTCAAATCCATGAAACTTCCTCTATGGCAACCTTGTCTCAACACCTTCAAACTCTAAGCTTAAGTTGGCAGAAATTCTCCTCCCTTAACTCACATAGATCGCCAAAACCAAGAACCTCCATTCAAGCTTTCCTTTTATACTAAAGCTGCATGGTTATTAAGTTTCTTAAAATGACAGCTGGCACACTTAACCCATCTTTAGAGTCTCTAAGCACGCCACATAGCCTATTAATTAATTGTTTATGCTTAAGTCTTTTACCAACGCCCAGGCTTGCATTCCTACTAGCCTTTTGCCTTGGCCAACGCATACCACGACTAGCGCCACATCCTCTTACTCACGCATCACTATTCAACGCATATGCTGGTTTTACCCTTAGACAGTCGTACTTAGGCCTACTACTCATGAATGCATCCCTTACCTCTAGCATGCCTCAACATTTCTCGGCTACCATGCGTTCACTTAGGCAACCTCAAATGCCCGCATACTTTCTGCCGTAGGCCTTCACTGACCTCTAAAGCCTTTGATGCACACCTCCTATTACACTTAACCAATTTTCCACCCTTAGGTTCTTATGCCCGCAAACGCCCAAGCGTTCCTCACTTTTCTTAGCTTTCCCAAAATTTGTCTAAGTATTGGTTGCTCTTTGCTACCTGAGAGCACCTCATTTCAAGACTTAGAAGTTTTTCCCATCTCTACCTCACATGCACATTCATTATAACTTCTATAATTTGTCAACTACTATAAACATTATAATCACATACTTACAAGAACTTATATACATAATTATGATAATTAACACATAATTAGAGGAACTTAAACGTAATTAACTAGTAAAATAGGGTTAGGGGTTTACATGGTCGATCAAAGTCTTGGAAGCTAAAGCCATTGTCGATGACTTAAATCACATTCTAGTTTTTTGGGATGGGCTTCCCTCGGTAGAGGTAGAATTAGATTCGATCAAAGTATTCAAGTTTTTGAATTGTGAAGCTTCTGATGTATCAGAAGGTTTTTTTTTTCCCATGAGGCTCTCTTTCTTGCTCCTTCTGTAAATGTTTCTCACTTTTGTAAAATCCTTAGAGAGGAAAACAAAGTTGTCCATATATCTAGTAGTTTTGGCTTTTTCATCAGGGATTTCCTCTTTTTGGAGAGAGTTTTTTCCTCCTTTTGTTTTATCCCTCATCCTTGTAAGAGATTGATGGTAGGTTGTTGGGTTATTCTGTCGGTTTTTTATGAATATCCATTTCAAAAAAAGAAAAAAAAAAGTTTCTTAGTTTCTTTTTTGTTACTCAATTCCCTCAATTATTGGTTATATTAGTATCCTTTGAAAACTTTATCTTAAAATGTTGATTTTGATCTGAGAACTTTCATACTTTTATTCATTTTTTATGATTTCTACTATACTTTCAAAATGTCTATTATATAGCCTCTAAAGTTTTAAAAATAGTCATATTGGTCTTGTATGCAGCTTGAAGCAATACTCATGTTAACATAGTAGTATACATACTCAAAATCATGTCATTATTTTGTAAAAAAGTTAAAAATAAGGACCAAAATTATTCACCTTTTATGTTGAGGGACTAAATAGCATTTTAAATTTTAAGGACTATAATTAAATAAATTTGAAAGTTCAAGAATCAAAATAGACATCTTGAAAGTTTAAGGATCAAAATGAAACAAAAATATGAAAATTTGCCGACTAAAATATGATTTGATTTTAAACCCTTAAAATTGTTTAAATATTTTTAATAGGAATTAAAAAAAAAGTGTTGTAAATATAACAATTAGGTCCAAAATATTTATATATATTACACACTATAAAAGAATTTACAAATATAACAAAATTTGAATCCAACTCTTAGAGTCTATCAGTTATAAACCGTACCGCTACTAAGAGTCTATAAATGATAGATTTTGCTATATTTTTAATTTTTTTAAAATGTTACTATATAGTTAATTATTAGCCTAAAATACTATACAATTAATTATTTATCCATGCCAATTACACCAAAAAGAAATGTTATTTCTTGATTGGGCCAATTCGGTGGTCCATTAATTGGTGGGCTTAAAAATCAATGAGGCCCAAACTCTCTCTTCCTAAAGCTCTGTAGTCTGAACAGAAAATAGAGGCCAATAACAGGGGGAGCTTCAAGAAAAAGGCGAAGAGGCCATCAATGGCGGTGGAGAGAAACATTTCACTTCAGCGGCAAAGCTGCCTGGTGCTACTATGGCTACGTTTCAGCAATATTTCGTATCCAATTGGAAAGTGCTGAAATTCGAAATTAAAGATTTTTTTTTTTTTTTTTTTTTTTGAATTTCCCCCATTTCCTTGGTTGTGATTTGATCCACGAAAGATTATTTTGTTGTTTTCTCATCAATTAGAGGTTTTCTGATAACACATTGTTAATCTCAGATTGTTTCCGTCATGGTTTATAAATTATCCTTTATACACAAAGTTCAAGAAAATGGGCCTATTTTTATTACGAGATCTTATTCGATGAACCTCTCTAGGATCTCCGTTCATTTACAAGTGCATAGATTTATATATACCATTCATTTTCTTAGTTAAAAATTTATTGGATGATGAAATAGAAACCATATCTAAATAGTTCAAGCTGGTTCACCAAGTTCTCTGAGAATTAGGGCACGAGTTTGCATCCATAGCGTTCGTGCTGTTAGCTCGTCGTTGGCTAGAGATGAACACTTAGTTTTGTTGCAATCTGCGAAATATTTTCCTGTTTTTCTTTGTGTTTGTGGGCTTAGAGCCACATAGCATGTTGTAGCAGCACCCTGTAGACACAATAATTGTTACTAGCTGTTTGTATGAATGAAAAACCCCTAGGCAAATCCAGACCCCCTGAACTGCTCTTACTCATGAATGTACCTGAGGAATCGATTTTAGTAATTTTGATGCCATGAAAAACAGAGAATCTGCAAAAGATGTTAGAAAATTGTTATGATAAGTCAATGCCCACTTGTGTATTTTCCTTTAGGCTGAAGTAGAATTAGTTTAAGATCACAGTATATCAGGAATTAAAAAGAGTCAATAGTTCATGCCTGTGATAAATCCTCGATGTGCTCTGATAATTGCAGTCTTTACAATTCCTGGATGCACTGCATTAATTGTCACATTGGCATCTTGTTCCTGTAAAAATGGCTGGAATCTCAGAATGTGGGCTGTTTTGTTAATTCTATGTAGGAAATGTAGAAGGTGAAGAAGGAAGATAACCTTCAACTTTCTAGCCACCTCCTTGGCATGTAAAATGCAAGCCAGTTTTGACTGAGCATAAGCACGCGTGCCATTGTATCTGCAGAATTCCCGAACAGGTATTAGTTTGATTCTCTAACCATGGATGATCATTGACCAGAAACCATCTTTAGAACTTTTTGTGTTTTTAGGAAAGAAGTACTGAGAACTAAAATAAGTTAAATTACAAGTTTAGTCACAAAACTTTTTGTGTCTATTTGGTTCCGAAACTTTTAATTTTATGTTTAATAGGTCCTTGTACTTTAAAAATGACCAATAGGTTCTTGAACTTGGAATTTTGTATCTAACATGTCTTTGACTTATTTGAAAAATTAAAATTATCCATCTATTAGTTATAAATTTTAATTTTATGTCTAGACTAGTTAAGTTTTAAAAATATGGAATAGGTCATTGATCTCTTATACACACAAAATTGATATTTCACAAATCTACTGGACATGAAATTGAAAGTTTAAAAATCTATTTGACACTTTTTGAGGTTCAAGGACCTATTAGACACTTTCTAAAGTTCAAGGACTTGTTGGACACAAAATTGAAAGTTCAAGAACCCATTAGACGCTTGTGAAAGTTCAAGTAATAAGTAGGCACAAGCATGGAAATTCAAGGACAGAACTTGTAATTTGACAGAAAGAAAATAGTCTAGAAGGGTGCAAGTTTTTTTAACTTGTTTGGGTTGAGCAAGTGAATGAAGCAGAGATCTTCCCTCTTCACCCAGTAGTGGACAACAGAAGAGACGTTTATAATTCTTCCTTGGATGCCTGTTCTCTTTGATGTTTCTATCAATTTGTCTAAAAGCAGTTCTGTCAGAAGGTAATGTCCTGCAGGAACAAAGATACACACAGATTGAAACACTGCAAATTATCTTGTTTGAACAAATTGTATAGACAAAACAACAGTTTGAAACGCATTATTTTGTATCCTTTTTTATGTTAAATTTGACAAAACTTCACTCTTTTTTAGCCATTATTGAGTAAATTCAAGTTTCTCTAACTTTGTAAATTGTAAAAGGAGTTTCCAGAGTTGATATAATTTACATGGAGGCGCTTCACAGGTATTTTCCCTTTTATCATATAGTCATCTATTTTAATCTTTTCGATTTGTTCATAGATTACAATCAAACTATTCTTCTCTGTTTGAGTTTAGGAATGAGAAGAAAGAAAGAGAGAGAGGAAAAACAATTACCCAAATAATTAGTAGCAAATGTCAATTCAAATTTGTCTTCAGAATACTCCAAATTTGGAGAGAAAACCCCACCATTGTTTCTGCAAAAGGCAATTGTATGTCCAAAAAAGGGATGAAGTTAGAGAGGGAAAATGGGATTTTGGTTGGGAAAAGTAAAGGCAAACTCACATGAGAATGTTGAGTGGTAGCCCTAAAGCTGCAAACTCCACACAGAACCTCCTAACAGAGGCAAGAGAGCTGAGGTCTATTTCTGAAACTAAAATTTCTGCCTCTGGACTTTCTCTTTTGATCCTCTCTTTCACTTTTGCTGCCTTCTTCATGTCCCTTGCTGCCATTACTATTCTCACTCCTCTTTTTGCCAATACTCTTGCTGTTTCTTCTCCAATTCCCGATGTTGCCCCTTTTTGCACCCACCCAAAAAAAAACATATAAATTTTCCTTGTTTGATTTTGTTGTTTTTTCATCCTTCTTGTGGATTATTGTGTCTTGTTTTAGGACTCATCTTTTAATATTATTATTCATTGGGTTACATTATATGGTTCGATTGATGTTGTTAACATGCTCAAGACCCTAATGAGTGAGGTTTGATTGATGATGCTTAGAGATTTCTCACCTTATTTCTTTGTATATGACAAAAACTAGTTTTTAATTACTTCTCAAAACATTTTTAAAGAGTAGATAGGAAAAGGAATAAATTAATAGATGTATCTAAGTATATTTATGAGCTCAATTTTTAAAGTAAATGATTATCAAAGGGCTAAACTTTCTATGCACTCAAGTGTATGGGTTATTCAATTATGAAAATATTGCCAAGAAAACCAAAAATGACCCTCTTCAATTTGGTTAAATCTATTTAGTTTCAAACGCTCACACGAAACAAATTAGAAAAACGAAAGGGAAGAGTAACTAAACCAAAATGAAAACGAAGCATAACTTAGTTTTGGTTTCCTTCTCACATATGTATATGGTAAGAAAAGTTATGAAAATGAAGTAAGAGTAACTAAACTCTAGTTTGATTCTCTCATATACACATGTGAACTTGGTTCATTTTAGTTTCTAAACTTTAACCACAAACTAAATCATAGAATGGTTTGGTCCAGCTCTTTTATTATTTTTTTTTTTCTTTCTCCCTTAAAAAAAAAGATGCTCTCAACTTTGCATCAGAACTTTAAACTTAGCACCATCCAAAAATTAGATGCAACATGCAGAATAAAGTGAACTCAGAACAAGATAGTACAAAAAACCACAATCAAATATGTTATCTGCCTTAGGGAAAAAAATGAATAGAGTAGCTGTAATTGTACAAGGTTTATTGAAATACTAACCAGTGATAATGGCAGTGAAAGGAGAAGAAAACTGAAAACTTTCGGTAACTTTCTCTGCACTAGCTTTAGAGCCATACCCACTTGGCCCTGCTATTCCAACTAAATACCTTAGAGTCTCCTTCATTTCTCTCAATATAACACCATCCACAAAACATAAACCACATCAAACCTAAATATTTATATACTATACTACCCAAAAAAGAAAAAGAAAAAAAAAACCTAAAGTTTTATGATCTCCTACTTCCAAGACCATCCCATTTCCCCTGCTCTCCCCTGCTCATAATAATTATCCTATCCAACTTTCGGGATGTTCCCCTTTTTATCTCAAGACTTCAAATTTCCATCTTTAATATATAAATTACTTTCAAAGTTGAAACAAAACATGGGTTAGATTTCAAATTACAGGAAAAAGAAAGGATCTTTATCTTCATGTATAGGACATAATAATGTCTCACTTAAATGAAAAAACAAAAACAGTCTTTTTGTCTCTTCTTTCTCAATTAAATGTATGCTGTTTACACATTTTAAGTTTGTTTTTGAGGGCCACAAGCTTCAATGTTAGAGTATTTAGTATTACAGTGTTTTATATTATGCTATACGATTTAATTTGGGTTCATTTTCTATGGGTCTGTTTGTATTGATTAGAGAAAAAATGTTTTTCAACAAAATCATTTTCTTTTAAACTATTTTAATAAAAAAAATGTTTAAAATGAATTTCAAATGTTATTTTGAGTGATTGACAAACATTTCATATATATAGAAGCTCATTAGACCTCTTTAATCTTGACAGTATTTGAGGATGTTTTTAATAGTATTGTATTGTGGCAAAAACCCTAATTTAATGACTAGCCTCTATATCGTTATTCTCTCTATCTTCCTCTACTCTCTCTTTGATTCAATATTAATTTTTGCATTCATATAGTTTATAAGATTTAACAATGTATCAATATGCGTCCTTTCCATGGCTTATAAAGCTGAAAGTAGGGAGCATTCATTTATGAACCCATTTCTGATATAATTAATGTTGTTTTCTCTGTTGAAATTCCTTATATATATATATATATTTTTTTTTTTTTTTTGAGTGTTGTGTGTGTGTATATATATATATATATTTTAAAAAAACAAAAAAAAAAAAAAAAAAAAGAAGTGAAGATGGGTTTGCTAACACGTGTGATATATGCACACAGAAATAAAAATCATAATTGGAACGACCCAAAAAAGAAAAAAAATTAAATAAAAATATTATTGGTGTAAAAAACATTAATTTCTTACATATACCAAAAAAAAAATGATATTGTGTCCCGTTAGGGACAGGAATTACTTTAGGCAGCAATTGCATGCAGCCTTTGTCCCAAAGTTTCAATCTTTGCCCTTTAAAAAAAGTGATGAGATTTTATGTTATGGAGCCTTGGTGACTTAAAGTTGAGGCCTTGATTTTGACAAAATTCCACTTACTATTTTACCATTTTCCTTCTCCCACCCTATATCTTGTATTAATAACCCAAAGTTCTCCTTAGCACAAGTCGTTGGAGAATTTAGGACTTGTTTGTTCTTGAACATGTCCTCTATTCTTTTACGTAACATCTCTATTAGACTTTCTATACTAATGAAACATGCACAATAATGATACCTTTTAAAGTTTTTTTCTACCACTGGTAATTCTTTCCAATCCGATGATACCTTTTGAATAAATAATTTGGCTTGAGGCTGGCAAGAAAGAAAGATGGAATGTGACTGCTTGTAGACCAAATATAAGACACAATTGATGAGTTGAAAATCTCTAACGTTATGTAGTATCCACTCATTTTATGTTGGCATAAAATGCAACATAGAAGATAAGTGATTAATAATCAAACTTTTCAAACTATTTTTAAGCTTATTATACCGTTTTTTTTTTCTTGACAACTCTATTATAGAGTATAGTGTCGTTTTGGGACGAGAGGGACCCATTTTGTTGACATATGATTCAAATTGGTTGAAGCAAAATTGTGTTGTAATTAATTTGACATATGAAGTTGCCCTTGTAATATTGACATGGATAGGTAATTTCAAAGCATATATTCATGGCATGTCCCAAAAAGTGTAAAACAAAAAGGATTGATTAGAAAGCTTGTATGGCCTACTTTTTGCTAGGCATGCATATATAATATATACATATTCTTTCTACATTATTATGTATATATGCATTTTGTACAACCTTCTTTGGTACGTACTAGACACACACACATATATATGTGCATCTTTAACTCCCCAATCAATCACTTCTGTTTTATAACTTGATATAGTTTTTCTTTAAATTAGGGTTAACATGTGGAAGGTGAAACTAATTATTTTCATCATTTGCATTCATTAACTTTAAAAACGTTATGTTTATTTGAAAAAGGAAGTGGTTTGAACTTAACTTAGATTTAATTCATATTAAATAATCAATTCAAGGGTTAAGATAATTTTTCATTAAAAATTCAAACACTTATATAAATTTATTGCCAAAAGATTCCTCTAAACAAAATATCAACTTCAATATAAATACGTAGGTGTAATGTAGATGTCCATTATTAGTGTTCATTGGTCATGTATTATTCATGTGTCTCAAGATTACATACTATTAGTATCCATGTAATTCATCTACTACTCGCTAAATTGACTATAAATAGTGACATTTGGAGAGTTTTGAAAGACATGCATGTTGATGATCAATCCAAAAAGACTAGAGAAAGTGAAAAAATTCATTCTTTGTTATTTTATTTACTTTTTATTATTTTTATTTATTTATTTTATATATTTATATATTATATTTATTTATTTATTTTATCATATATTATTATTATATTATATTTTTCATATTCGTGTTCTCGCTTTATGTCGTGCTCCTTGAATTCACAACATGTAGGTCCTAAAGGTATGTCGATTTTTTCCTCTTCGTTATAATTAATAAATGTAACGTTATTTTGCATATTTAATATCTATTAAATTTCTAATATAAATACAATATTTTATGATAATGCTATCATGATAAATCTCACAAAATTAGAATTTGTCGCCCTTGATATTAACGGCAATAATTATTTGTCATGGATACTTAATATCGAAATCCACATGGATGCTATGAATCTTGGAGAGACTATTAAAGAAAGAAATACGGCATTCAGTCAAGACAAAGCAATATTTATGATTTTCCTTCATCATCATTTCCACGAATGATTGAAAATGGAGTATCTTGTAATAGAATATCCCCGTATCTTATGGAAAAATTTGAAAGAGACGTATGATCATAAAAAAAAACAGTTATTCTTCCTAAAGCTCGTTATGAGTGGATGCACTTGAGGCTACAAGATTCCAGATCAATAAGTAATTATAACTCCATATTATTTATTTAAAATCAGTTCGAAATTGTTGTTATGTGGAGAGCAAATTATTGATGTTGATACGTTAGAGAAGACATTTTCTACATTTCATGTCTTGATTATGCTCCTACAGTAGTAATATCGGGAGAAAAGTTTTAAACAATCTTCAGAACTAATTTCATGTCTTCTTGTGGCCGAACAAAATAACGAGTTATTGATGAAAAATCATGAATCTTGACTAACCGAAATGACATCATTTCTTGAAGTGAATGCTATGAATTTTAATAATAATCATAATTGAGGTCGTGGTTGAGGTTGTGACCGTGGTAGAGGAAGAAATAATTATTATTTTTGTGGTGGTCATTCTAATCATTCAAATTTCAAAAGAACCATACAAAATGATGATCACAAAGGAAAAGCTCCACAAAATAAGAGTCTAAAAAATGTTGAAAATAAATGATTCTGATGCTGAATGACTGGCCATTGGTCATCATACGTCAAAACACTTAGTTGATCTCTATCAAGCATCCCTGAAGGAAAAAGAGAAAAATGTGGAAGAAAATTTTGCATATCGAGATAATGACATATTTGACTCATCCCAAATGACTAATTTAGATGTGATAGACTTCTTTGAATCTCCTGAAGAAAAAATTGACATAGTTGATGGAACATCAATTGTTTCTTTTGACTTTGAAAATATTTAGACTTAATGTTGTTTTTTTTTGTTATTATTCATCTCCATGTTTTTTTCTCCTCTTAGTAAATGTTGACTTTTGTGTATTCTAAGTATTATTTTTCTTATTGTAATTATTTTCTTTTAATGAAAAAACTTGGATCATTTTCATATGTTAGGTGACTAAAAAATGAGTAAAAAATATCTATGTCTGGCAGATAGTACAACTGCACATACAATACTTACACTATTTTTCCAAACTGACGATGTTGGAAGCAAAAGTCAATACAATATCAGGTTTTGCAAACCTAGTTGAAGGGTTTGAAAAAACAAATATTATTTTGCTTAGAGGAACAATTTACAATTGACAACGCATTGTTCTTTAGTCAATCAAAGAGAAATCTATTTAGTTTTAAAGATATATGTTGCAATAGTTATTAGATTGAGACTGATAGAAAGAATAATATAGAATAATATAAAGTATCTTTATATCATATCTATTGTCTCATATGAAAACGTATACGGGAAGAGTTGTCTACTTTATCTTCTGGATTATATTATACTAATATATAAGTAATTGAAATATATGTAACAATAAACTATGACATCATAGGAAAAAGATGAAACTGAACTCATGTAGTTATTGACAACATTTTTTACATATAATGTTGCTCTTGATATTATATCTGAAAATGAGGATTTTGAACCAAAATCTGTTGAAGAATATCGACATAGAAAAGATTGGCTTCAGTGGAAATAAGCAATCGAGGCAGAATTAAACTCACTTTCAAAACGTCAGATTTTTGGACCAGTAGTCTGAACACTAGAAGGTGTCAAACCTGTGGGATACAAATGAATATTTGTGAGAAAAAAATGAAAATAATGAGGTCACGAGATATAAAGCAGGACTAGTTGCACAAGGTTTTCCACAAATACTTGATATTGATTATGAGGAGACGTATACTCCGATGGTGGATGCAATTACACTAAGATATTTAATTGGTCTGACTATATATGAAAGTCTGGATATGCATCTTATGGATGTAGTCACACCATATTTATATGGATCTCTTTGTAATGATATCTATATGAGAATCTCATAAAGATTTAAGGTACCTGAAATATATAAATCAAATTTTTGAGAATTGTATTCAATAAAGTTACATAGCTCATTATATGGATTGAAACAATGAGGAGGAATGTGGTATAATCGCCTAAGTGGATATTTGTTGAAAGAAAGATATCAAAATAATCCAATATGTCTGTGTGAGTTTATAAATAAATCACAGCCAGGATTTACTATTATAATTGTATATATTAATGATTTAAATATAATTAGAACTTCTAAAAAGCTTTCAAAGGTAATAGAATATCTTAAGAAAGAATTTGAGATGAAAGATCTCGAAAAAACAAAATTTTGCCTTGGTTTGCAAATTAAGCATTTAGCAGATGTGATATTTATTCATCAGTTAACTTATGTAGGAAACATTTTGAAAAGATTTTATATGAACAAATCATATCCATTGAACATTCCAATGGAAGTTTGTTCACTAAATGTTAAGAAAGATATATATCGACCTCAAAATGATAATAAAGAACTTCTTGGCCCTAAAGTGTCATATCTTAGTGCAATTGGTGCACTTATGTATCTTGTTAATAATACAAGATTTGATATTGCATTTTCAATAAATTTATTAGCAAGATACAATTCTTCTCCAATAAAAAGACATTGGAACAAAATTAAGCATATACTCCATTATCTCCAAGGAACGATCGACAAGAGTTTGTTTTATTCAAATAGATCACATTTTGATCTAGTTGGCTATGCAGATTATGGATATTTATTTGGTCCACAGAAAGCTAGATCTCAATTAGGTTATCTATTCACATATGGAGGAATTGTTATATCATGGGGATCAGCGAAACAAACCATAACAGTCACTTCCTCAAATCATGCTAAAATTCTTGCAATTCACGAGGCTAGTCGAGAATGTGTATGGCTAAGATAAATGACTCAGTACATTCGTAGAACATGTGGTTTGTCTTCTAGTTAAAGTCTCTCAATGATATTATACGAAGATAACACAACATGCGTATCCCAAATCAAGGAAGATATATTAAAGGAGATAGAACATAACAAATTTCCCCTAAACTTTTTCTACACTTATGATCTTGAAGAAAATGGCAACATCACTGTACAACAAATTTGTTCAAATGATAACCTGATAGACTTATTTACAATTGTTGTGATTAATATCCTAATTCTTTCAGAGTCATGTTGTTTGTAATGATACACATTGTTTTATGAATAAAATAATTGTTATTTCATTCTGGAATTTACTCATATCCAATAAACAAAGCTCCATGGTTATCTTATGTAAACTTAAGCAAGTATATGTGATATACAAGTGGATCATGCCTTAAGTGATAACCTAGATAGGTCTGTAGTATAAGGATTAAGGTGGGATACCTAATCCTGGTGACACTATAGATACAGCCCACTTTGTAGAATCATTCATGTGGAGACATATGAGCGGAGGTGTCCTATACAAAGAGTTTATATAAGATCGGACCACGAGATGACTAAACTCTGTATATAAAGCCGTTGATACTAGAAACTTACATCTCACCTAAATGACCATATGTGATACGACCTCAATTCTGAGTGTTTTGGGAACTCCTGCCTTTGAGGGCGATCCTTTGATTAGTATGGGTGAGAGTGGCCAGATTGCCAACTCAATATGCCTACCTTTTTGGAGACGTGTCTGATTTAGAATCTAGGAACTCAATACACAAGATGAAATTCAGTCATTCCCTGAAGCAGGGTAAGTAAGAGATTGATCCCTTAAGGGCTGATTCTGGGGCTTGAACATATTGGCCACAGCTTCTCTTTGGAAGAGAGGAATCAGTCATAGTAGGACTATGACTTATGTTCATTATAGGATTCAGTGGTACTTAAGGAGTCAGATGTAACTACAAGGGCATAACGGTTATTGGTCGAGTTGTACTTACGAGCGATTTATGAAGGGTTGTCGCACTGTTGATTGGTTAAGATGGATATACAATATATCTGTAGTAAGAAGAGTTCAGTTGTCGGTCTTTAGTGAAGTGTCTGGCAGTTAACGGATGGTGGATCCCGTGACTAAAGAGTTTAGTCAGTTATTCACGTATCGTTGGAGCTTTGAGCTAGAGGTCCATAAGGTCCCCTTGGTAGCTCAATGGATTCAGTTGAGGATCAGTTCTTGGTGTTAATTTGAAGTGTTCAAATTAACAAGAGGTAATTCGATTATATATGATATGATCGGTATAGTATATGAGATACATCAAGTGGAGGTTAATGTAAATGAGATTTACATTAAGTGTCATGGAATAGAAAAAGAGTTATGGTTTATATGTTTCATGAGATGAAATATTAAAACTATAGGTAATAAATATGGTATGATAAGTTGGTTATCATTTATATTTATAATAATATTAATTATTGGATAATTGTCTCTTTTTCTCTAATAACCAACTGAGTGGGAGGTTATTGGTGGTTTTATGGTAACCGTGAGTTAAAAAGAAAAATGTTTTCTTAATTTTAGTAATGTTGAAAATTGTTGTTTTTGAGATTTCCAATCTCGGAAAAATTCTCATGGGAAGTTGTCAAGTAAATTGGATTTACTAAGCAACAGCTTGGAGGTAGCTAAATGATCGTGGAGTATTCTTAGGCGATAGACACTCAACTAAACGATGAGCTAAACGATCGCATAACTTTTGCTAGACGATCGCTTAGTTTTTTCTAAATAATTGGACATCGACCTATACGATAGGTTCTTCCATCTCCCACTTTCTCAATTGTTTACATGATTGTGGTTTCCTCCATTGTTCTACCTCAAACCAAGTCCACTCAGAGCCCGCCCTCTGGATTCTCACACCAAGAATACCAAGGTAGCCTTTTTGGTGGTGTCATACTCAACTTGACACTATTGAGGTTCTATGGAGGCCATTCATTGTGTTCGGGGAGTTCATGACCTAGGTGATCGATGAGTTCAAGCTCGTAGTGTTCGTGTAGTGTAGAGGTCGTGTTGGACAAGCGTTCGAGTATTGCTATGTTGCTGTGATCGAGTGTTCGTGATCAAGGAGCTTATGATGAGTCTACAAAAGTGTGTTACTCTTGTCATTGATCTTTTGTAGAACATGCTATAATTTATGTATTTTTCACAACCAATTGTTTTGTTTGAGATTGTAATTGTAAATTTTATATACGATTGTAATTTGGAATGATCTTCCGCTGCTCATGGAAATCCTCGTGTTCGATTTCCTTCAACAAAGGCATTACCTACAGCAACCTTTGAAAATTTGGTGCACAATATTGGAATGTGGTGACTTAGAGATCTCAAGTGATGTTTCCATGAGGTGGAGTAAATATATTTTTTAAGAGTATCAGATTATATGAAATATATACTCTTTTTCCTTCACTAAGATTTTTTTCCAGTAGGCTTTTTCTTAGAAAGGTTTTAATGAAACAAATTTCATATATATAATGGGCATCTAAAGGAGAGTATTATAAATATGCTAAATTAGGTGTACTGTAGATGTCTATTATTAGTGTCCATTAGCCATGTGTCCCTATACACTATTAGTGTCCATGTAATTTACTTCTTACTTACCAAATTGCCTATAAATAGAGACATTTAATGGGTTTTGAAAGACACATTGGTAATCAATTCAAGAAGATTGGAGAAAGTGGAGAAATCCATTCTTTGTTATTTTGTTTACTTTTTGTTAGTTATTTATTTTATTATATATTTATATATTATATTATACTTTTTAAATATTTATTTATTTTATTATATATTATTATTATATTATATTTTCTCCATTTCTCGTTATGCACCATTGTGTTCCTCAAATTCAGAACAAACCTAGATTTATTTTAAATTAACAAGAGGCTTCAAGGGGTTTTTTTTTTTCCAATTATATAGTATATAAAGGAATTCAAAAGTAAACTAAGAGACGTATAAATAACGGCTTTTCCGTTTGTATGAATTTCTAATCAAATTTTGCATTTGTAATAGATAAAGCCAACTTTTAATTTGAATTTATTACATTTTTTTAAGGAAAAAAAACCATATATATATTTTTTTAGAATAGGTGATATTATTATACAAGGGATCCCACAGCTCGGGATCAAGCATCAAAGCGACAAAACACAAACAAAGACAAGGCAATAAAACCAAAACAAAGCCAATAGGATAAGACCAGAACAAAACCAATTCATAAACGCACACTCGCAAATCACCAGAGAGAAAGCAGAGAAAAGAACCCAAAATTCCACAAATTAGGGCTACAGCAAAATAGAGAACAACGTGAAGTTCAAAAAAAATATATATCCAAACACACACTAAATAAGACCAAGAAGATCAGCCCACCACCGACCTTTTTGACGATGTATTGTCACCTGCCACCGACATAAAAGAGCGATTAATCACGTAAATAAATAGATAAATAAATAAATAAACACATTGATGATGTAGTGTCACCTGCCACCGACCAATAATGAACTTCCATTTGGAAACCCAAGTCATATGTGGTCCCCATCTCCCAAACTAGCTAATATATATTAATACATTATTATAAGCTTTATCATTCATAATGAACATCCAATGCCTTCAATGCCATCCAACAAATTAACTCAATCTTAATAATATTTATACCAAAATAAATTAATCTTAATAGTTCAAAATGACTTCTAATATTATTTTACCTTAATCAGCAAATTTTGATGGAAAAAATGAAGCACTTTGATACTTAAATTTAAGATTTTGTCTAGTTCCTATTTGATTCCTAAATTTTAAAATATTATTTTTATAGTTCTTAAGTTTTGAGTTTTATTTCGATTTAGTCAGTAAGTTTCAAAATGGTACAATTTTAGCTTTGAAGTTTGAGTTTTGTTACGATTTAGTCCATGATAATTTTAAACTTTTAACCTCATTTTTCATTAAATACTAATTTTTAGTTTTTAATATTAATATCTATTGATTAATTTAAAATAATTAAGAAAATTATAGTTAATTAAGTTTCAATATTTTTTCATCACTATTAAAATTAATTAAAAATTTTACTTCATAATTATTTTAAATTTATTAATCAACATTAACGCCAAAGATTGAATTGAGTATTTGGTTAAAAATTGATATTAAAAGTGTAAATCTAAAAACCTATAAATTAAATTAAAATAAAACTCAAATCTCAACAATAAAATTATAATATTTTGAAATATAGGCATAAATTGAAACGAAACTCAAAACTTACAAACTAAAATGTAACATTTTGAAACTTAAAGACTAAATAGAGGCTAAATTCAAAACCTAGACACTAAGATTTTTCTTTTCCTTTTTAATATATATTTTCAAATGGGATAAATTTTTTTTGATAGTGTTTGTTTAATTAATGAAAATGAAAACAAATAAGAATTTGTATGAACATACTTTATTTCCCTCAGGAACACGTGGCACAAGATTACAAAAAAATGAGTGCTCGATTTAGGGTTGACAAAATTTCCTGCGGGGTCGGGTCCCTGTAGGGAATCTCGGTTTGATCGGGGATGGGGTCAAACCGGAGGGGCCCAATCCAGGGACGAGGATGGTATCCCCACCCCGACTCCGACCCCTATTAATCCCCGACTCCCATTTTATATATTTATATTTTTAATATTTATAAATATATATTTATAATATATAAAATAACTTATTCATATGTATGTTTATAACGTATACTATAGACTTATAGTGTTGTGAGCCCAATATTGAATATATAAATTCTAAATTTAAGCCCAAAAGTCAAGTCCAAACTTAAAAAAAAAAAAAAAAAACCCTAAATTTTGAAAACACACAAGCCCTACCTCGCCGACTTGCCGTTCAGTGTATTGAGTGAGCCGAGCGTGCGTCTCAGCGAGGGTTCGACTTTGTTCAGTCCATTTGTGAAGAGTGAAGTTTAGCTTCAGGCGTCCGTTCGAGTGTTCGACTTCGTTCAGGCATTCGTTCAGGCGTTCAGTCCCTTCGTTTAGGCGTTCGTTCAGTCCCTTCGATTTCGAGTTCGTTCTTCCGAGTTGGAGTTCTTCCGAGTTCAAGTTATTCCAAGTTCGTTCAGTTCAAGTTTGAGTTCGTGAAGACCTTTCATGCATCCGTTCAAGTTGGAGCCACTGCCAAGCCTGCCATTCGACTTCCAAGAGAGGATATCTGGAAAGGTAATGCTAATACATGAGATTAGTTTGAAAAATATTATGATTGTGTAAGGATATATTTTGATTGTGTTGTTTTGTTTTTCATTTGAAAAATAGAGATTTGTGTTGCTGTCTTAATCTGTCCGTTCAAGCCACTGCCGTCTGAGATCTGTTGCCGTTCAAGCCGGTAAAAATTTTATATAAATTAGTGTTTGTGTATGTTTGAATACTTTGAATTTTAGGCTTGGATATGTTTGAAAAGTATGTTTGAATGTTTTTAATTTTGTGGTTGAATACATTTGAAAATATTTGGAGTCTTTGTGTATGTTTATAGGTTGAAATCTTTGGTAGGTTGTATGCTTTGAAAATTAAGTCCAAGTCTAATGAGGGGTTTTTAAATTAAATCTTTGGTAGGTCGAAAATAATGTCTTCATCACCTTATTCAAATAAAGATTCTCTAAGTCCAATTCCAAGTCCAATCCCAGATTCAACCCCAAATTTAACTCCATGTTCCTATAATTTGAATGTTGATAATTGTGTTATTCTTGGTGAGGATATTGAGAATAGATCTTAAAGAGGAGAATGACATCGGTTGTTTGGAACCATTTTAAGAAACAAAAAATAGATGGAGTGGACAAGGCAGTTTGTAATTATTGCAAACGAAAATTAGAGGGTGAAAGTAAAAATAGAACCAAACATTTGCATGACCATATTAGGATGTGCCCATATAAAGGACAAAAGAACATACGACAATCCCTACTGAATCCCAACAGAGAGAAGAACAATACATTGAGTTTATATAATTTCGATCAGGAAGCCGCAAAAAAAGCATTAGCTAGGATGATAATAAAACATGAATATCCTCTCTCAATAGTTGAGCATGAAGATTGGAATTTTGTAATGTCATCCGACCATTATTTAAGATGGTGTCAAGAAACATGATAAAAAAAGAAGATTTTGAAAATTGATGAGACTGAAAAGTTAAAAAACATGATATTGCTGAATGAGATCAAAGGAAAAATTTCCTTTACAACGGACGTGTGGACTTCCAACCACCAAACAAAAGGTTATATGGTTGTCACTACACATTTTATTGATGATAGTTGGGTTTTACAAAACAAAATAATCAGGTTTATATATGTCCCTTCTCCACACACTTCTGAGATGCTTCATGAAGAAATAATGGAATGTCTATTAGACTGGAACATTGATCGAAAATTGTCATCTCTAACTATAGATAATTGTAGTACAAATGACTCCATGGTTAATATGCTTGTTGATAGTTTGTGTGGAAACTTAATATTGGATGAGAATTTATTTCATATGTGGTGTTGTGCTCATATTCTGAACTTAATTGTGAAAGATGGGTTGACAGTAATAGAAGATGAGATCAAAAGAGTACGTAGTAGTGTGTTTTTTGGATGCATACACAAAAAAAGAAGGAGAAATTTGAGGAAGTCAGTTGAATGTTTATGATAGTTAGATGTTGAGTCTTGATTGTTGTACAAGGTGGAATTACATATTTTATGTTACCCACTGCATTAAAGTACATGACTGTTTTTTATCGACTAAAACAACGAGAACCAAAGTATAAGTGTTTGCCTTTAGATCAAGATTGGGTATTAGCAAAAGAGATATGTGAGAAATTGAAAATATTTCATCACGTGACTGAAATATTTTCTGGATCCAAATATCCTATTATTAATCTTTTTTTCAAAAAATATTTGTATATTGAAATTGGCTATTTCTGAATGGACGAATTCTGGCATTCAAGAGATAAAAGACATGACTTCAAATATGATTTCAAAGTTTGATAAGTATTGGAAGAAAATTCATGGGGTAATGGTCATAGCTGCAGTTTTAGATCCATGTTACAAATTGAAATGATTGAGTTTTACTTCCCTAGAATTTATGGAGATAGTTTTTTTCTTGAGGTGGAAAGGATTAAAAAAAATTGTTCAAATTTGGAAACGGAATATCAGTTGAAGCATGAAGGTGAAGGTGATGAATATCGCTCTAAAAATTTAGATGGAACATCACAGAATATAGAATTTGATGATTTTAATGATTATGATTTATTTGTATCAAATTCTAATAATATGAATCAGAAGCAACAGTTTGATGCATATTTGGATGAACCTGTCTAGTTTGATGCATATTTGGATGAACCTGTCTTACTTCGATCATCTGATTTTGACATTTTGAGTTGGTGGAAATTGAATGGTGTCAAGTATTCCATTTTACAAGAAATTGCAAAAGACATATTATCCATTCCATTATCTAGTGTTGCATCTTTTAGTATCTGTGGTAGGATTGTAAGCCCACATCGTAACAAATTTCATCCAAAGACGATAGAGGCTTTAATGTGTGCTCGTTTTGACAATTTTGTTTATTTTGTTTTAGCTCTTTTTAGCATTTAATATATTAATAAATATTTTCTTATGACACTTTTTATTTTTTGTGGTCTAGCTTTTTTTTTTGTGACATTATTTGTTAATTACATTTTAAATGTAGGAACGAATAATACTCACAACTAAAGATGGGATGATGCCAAGAAAGGAGAAAGATTTGAATGGAAGTCACCGGTGGAGAGAGAAAGACGAGCAAACTTTATTTAATTGTATAAGACATTTGTCTTTAATTAACTTCCTTATTCAAACTTTATTTAATTTTAAGTTGTAATATTATTTAATGGATTTATGAGCTTCTAACTTGTGTTTATTGAATATATTAGTTATTAAATTTTGTTTATTTTTTGTGGATTAATCAAATTTCAAATAAAATCACTTCAATTAAAAAAAATGGAGAATCTCCGGGGGATCTAATATGGGATTCCCCACGGAGAATTAGTAGAGGAATCCCCGCTGGAAACGAGGAATGGGCCCCGCGAGGACCCCGTTTTCCCAACGACGAATCCCTGCCCCCCTCCCCACCGGGGAGGATGGGGAGAATTTCCCCCACGGGGTCGGGGACAGGGGACACTCCCCCGCCCCGGCCCTGTTGCCAACCCTAGCTTGACTTCTTGTCAAATCTTGCCATACTATATTCAACCAAAAAGTTCCGGTAATCAAAGTATTAGCTACGGTATATCGGTTGGGGTGGAGAAATTTTTTTTGGACGAATTTGAAAATTCAAGTTAGTCGGGTTGGTTATCTAAATTATTTGAATTGGGTCTCTAAACCAACTCAACCTTTAATTGGATTGGATTGGGTTGGGTTGTTGGGTTATTTATTTTTTTTCTTTTTTTAATATATATTTTTTATTAACTTAAAATATATAAATTTATCTACAACACATACTAATAACTGCAAATTTATAAAACTCAAATGTTAAATATCAAAATCCAATATATATATTACAAACTTCGAGAAAATATCATATAAAGATATATGACTTATAATATTTATAAGTTTAATATATATACTTTTTAATAATATTAAAAATTTGGAATGGGTTGAGTCAACCCGAATTTTAAAAAATGTATCCAAATCTAGCCCAATTTGCAAAAAAAGAAAAAAAAATGTCAACCCAATCCAACCCAAAATTAAAACTAACCCAACCTAATTTTTATAATTTAGGTTGGATAATTTGGGTTATTCGGATTGTCAGATCATTTAAAATATCATTTTAAAGTAATTTGCTTTAAAAAAAAAAACAAAATAAATGAAATCCATATTCGATTATACTTGGTCAATATCCAAATTTAATTCTTCGATAAAAATAATGATAATGATAGTATAAGCTTCTTAAATCTTTTTGGTAGATTTTTTTTAAATTGTATATTTTCTATGTTTTGGGCAAAAAAAATCTACCAAAAACATTTAACAACAAAATGGGAAAAACGAATTGGCCCAAAGGTTGGGCCGTTGTCACTATATTCAGATAGTTGAGAGCCCAGCCCACTACCCGAAGGAGCTCACATGTGGATGGCTTTATGTGTACGTTGTTTTTTGGTTGATAAAAGAAATAGTAAAATTTAAATTTTGATTTGAAAAAATGACAAAAAAAATCGAAATTATAAAAATACTAAAATGAATTTATATAATAAAAAATACTAATTAATAAATGATAAAATTAAATAAAATATACAGTTTGTTAGATATTAATATATATAAAATTTTAAGTAAAATCCTAAGATAAAAAGTTTTAATCCGAATTTAAAATAATAAAAAAATAATTGAAATAATGTAAAATCTAACAATATATTATAAATTAAAATCAAAGTAGTTATAAACAAATTAAAGATGGATCCATTTGAAATATTTTCTAAAAATGGTTAAATCAAATCAAAACCGATAGTTAATTTAAATCAATTAGGGGAGAAAATAAGGAAGAGATTATTTTATATTAAATTAATTCGTGAAGTGGTTGTCAAGATACAATTTGAATATTAAAAATAAATTCAAATTTCAAAAGAGGGCAAAAATTACAAAATGATACTAATTTTCAATTTTGAAATTTGATCTGTTAGATTATAATATGATTAATTTGGTTATTAATCAAGCACTCCAATTATATTGCATTTATATCCCAATTTTTAATCAAGCTCCACTGACATTGTATTTATATCTTGGTTATTGATAAAGCTCTATACTTACATATTTAATATTCCGGACATATGAACCAACTAAGGACAAGTCATGTATTATCAAAATTTCAGCTAAAACAGTGACTAGATATGAAATATGTATAATTGAATCTAATAACATATACAAAACAATTTAAATCTTAAAAAATATGGAAAAAATATCCGCTTAATTTATTAATAATATATATAAAATAATGAAAAACAATTCAAACATTTGAATAATCAAAATTGAAAAACCTAGATATTTAATTCAAGTAGGATTAATTCGAAGTTAAATAAAATCTAAAATAATAATAAAATCTATATGATAGTTTCATAATAACAAAAACGAACTAGACAAGGGATAAAACATGTATTTGAAAATTTGTGATCATGTACATATTAGATGAGTTACCACAAATCTTATTATTCGATGGTTTTATCATTTTTCAAAATTAAACCTTAAAATCTCACGCTTCAATTCTTTTTGTTTTTTCTTCATAAATCTAAATAGAGAGATTATTAATTTCTTTTATCCTAATTGTATCAATTTTAACTTAAAGCTTTCAATTTTGTCGATTTAAACCTCAAATAGCAATTTACACCATCAGTTCAGCAGTCTCTATTAGATAGGCTTTCTGCACTTGCTCAAATCGTGTATTGCTCTATGATGTGTACTCGTTTGTATTTTTTTTTTATTTTTATTTTTTTAAAATAAAATTGCTAACAATATTGTAGTAGAATCGTGCAGAGTGTTTTCAATAGAAGGATAAGGCAATTTTAGGGCGTTTGTTTAGTAGTTGATGAATAATTATGAATGTGAAATTTTAAAATTAATTTTAATAATAAAAAAATAAACTTAATTAATCATTATTATTTTAATTATTTTAAAATAATTAAAATAATATTTTATAAATAAAAGTGTAAAATTTGAAACATGATTAACAAAATTCAAATTTTAAAAATAAAATTATAACATTTTGAAATTTAAATACTAAATTGAAATCAACTCCAAAACATAATTTAAATACTAAATTGAAATCAACTCCAAAACATAAAAGAATAAGAAAATTGTAGCATTTCAAAATTTAGAAATTTAATAAAAAGTAGGTAACAATGTATAAATTATAACTATTAGAGTCAAAATCTAGATTTTTAAAATAATGTTATTTTAATAAAAAAATATAAAAATATAATTGAAGCAAAAATAATGATAAAAATAGGGTTATTGAATCGTGGACCGGTACACGATTAAGGAAAAATGTGAACTTAGTCCACGAGTATTTAAATAAATTATGGACCTAAATCGTGTATTCGATCTACAATTTTAAACTCCACATTAATGTTACATTCGAGACTTTACCATATAATATGCCACGTTGGAAATCGTGGATCCATCCATGAGTTTCATTAAAAAAAAAAAAAAAAAAAAAACTTTGTTTCACTATCACTTGTGATTATCAGTCGAGCATGATCAATTTTGGACAAAACCCGATTCTTTATTTCAGTGAAGAAAGAAAAACAGAGAAAGAAACGAAACATGATGAAACAACAACAAAAAATTGACAAACTAAGAAAGAAAAAAAAAACATTAAAAAATAAGAGAGAGAGAAGGAAGAAACAAAACAATGGAGATCGAGAAAGAAAAGAGTAAGCAAAAAGGAAGAAGAAGAGAAATGATATAATGAAAAAAAGAGAAAAAAATCTAATTTGTTAGGTGAGAGATGAGAGAAAGAGAGTGAAAAGAAGAGAGAGTATGAAAAAGTTGAGTGAATTTCTTGGGTGTGGGAGAGGAATAAGAGAGAAAATACAATTAATGATAATTATTTTAGAAATTTAAAATCGTTTTCTCCAAAAAAAAAAATTTATTATTGTCCATGATTTTAAGCATTAATGAGATATAACAACATATGTTTGACAAACTAATTCTCATCATTTCTTTTATACACGATTTTTTAAAAATTAATGGACATATATAATATAATATATATATATATATATATTTTTATGATATTAATTATATTAATTTTTTTTGAAAATTTATTTTAATAAATAATATTAAAATCTTACATGGCATTGTGACTGCCACGTGGAACTTACATTCCTCAACTCTATTTTTTGTCACTATTTATAAAAATAACACTATCTATGACTAGAAAGATATGTATTTTTTTTTCTTTTCATATTTTTTGTTATTATTATAAAGACAGATGGCAGCTAGTTGGGTTGTTGAGAGTTGACATGTCTGAATGCAGGTGGCGTAGAGGTAGAGCTCCACACTAAGACTATGACACGACACAATACAATCGAAGAAACTTCTCGAATCTACCTTACAAACTACATTTAATCATTAATTTAATCTCTAACTTATTTTACTACATATCTTTATTACATTTTTTATCTACCAAAAATAAATTTAACTTCTTGGGGTTATTATGTTTCATTCAATCTCAAATAACTATAAAGTTGTCCTTACACGTTAAGCTAAAATTAGTTCATTGCACTTGGGGGAGAGAGTGAAAATTTTACCATACTATCTTCATTTATGGTATATTATTTTAAAAACTGATTTTTTTTTTTTTTTTTAAAGATAGAGTGAGATCTAATTTACAAATATTTATGAAAGAAAATTTATAGTGTGAATAAGAGAAATATACTATTTTCGTGACGATTATTCTTATTGACGTATGATGTTTCAACCAAATAATTACTCAATACATTAGTTATATTAAACTTTTCATTGGTTTTTTTAGTTTTTATTTTTTATTTTTATCCTTTATATTGTTCAATTAGTTTATTGCTTTTATTAATGTTTTTTTTGTGGTGTTTGATTTATTAATTTAATTAGCATACCATTTTAATAAATAATAAATTAGTAATTACAATACGTGGAGAGAAGGTTTCAAACTTATAATCTTTTGGTAAAATACACCTTTTTTTCTTTCTTTCTTTTTTCCTTTTTTTTTTTCATCCGATAAAGTTATTGTAATTAGAGTATAAGGTGGGAAAATCGAATCTCTGACTTCAAGATCGATAGTATAACTATTATGTCAGTTGAACTACACTCATGTTGATAAAAATACACATTTCTTGAACAACTAAAAATAAAGAAGTGTAATTGACACCTTTCAAATGAAGTATAGAGTTTAAAATGTCGATGGTTTCAAATTTATAAAAGTTGATAAAAATATCAATAAAGTGTGAACATTAGTAGATATTGATATGAACCAAGGTGTCCTCGTATTACCTTTAGGACCAATCACACATTCAATGGTCAAGAAGTTACAATTAGTACTAAATTATTCTTGTATATAGATAGTGATGGACTCAATTGAGAGGATTCAAGAAACACAAATTCATCTGAAGCTTTAAATAATGACTTCATTTGATGCTACAAGATGAAATCAATTGAGCTTGGTTAAAGTTTATTAGTGTTGTTTTATTAGCAAACATACCTTGTATTTTGATAATTTCATTTTTGAACTTATATATGTGTTATTTGGGATTTTATAAATTTTATTATGTATTTTTTAGTTAGGGGTAGAATGGACTTCAAAACCTCTTTGGTCAAGCAAGATAAGTCTTAAGCGTTGAAGGAGAACACAATCCGATAGTTTTGAGTTTTCAAATTATTTTCTGAATGAAAATTCTCTAATAGATGACAAAGTCTCATCCTTACTTTGCAATTCTTGAATTAGAGTTGCATGTCAAGAACAATGTTTGATAAACTTGCTTGTGGAGTATTCAAACTTGGAATGAGGAACAATTCTTCTTTTCTCTTGATCTTTGATCAAAAGAGAATTCAAATCTAATCATTATCGTTGGGTCGTGCAAAATTGATTTGGGAGTTATAGAATTTGATATTAGGAGTTTAAAAAATAAAAATATTTAATTTAAATTACTAGTATTTTCACATCAAATATTTTTGAAAAACTCACAAAAGCAAACATTAAAAAAATATATATTTAAATTAATAAATAAATAGTTTACACCTTTTTAACAACTTACAATATATATATATATATATATATTTCATGAATTTATTTTATCCCTCGTATCACTATGTCCAACCATAAAAATGTAAAATCTTAATTAAAAATAGACACGTTGGAATATAATTATTAACCGAAAGTAAATGGAGTAGAATTAGTTTAAACTTTATTTTCTTCACACACTATCATTCTTTTGTTAGGTTTACGCACCCCGAACGATCCTTATAGCTTTGCAAAAACATCCTTCGATTGTGGTAATTTTTTGGTGGTCATGTAATTTCTTTTTCTTTTTTGTTCTTTTTGAGAAATTCATGTAATATCTTTTTCTTTTTTGTTCTTTTTGAGATATTCATGTAATATTACACAAACCGACAAACCCAAACTCATTTCTTGACTTTATATGTTTATGGTAATGTTTTTTTGCAACAAATCTTAGTAAATTCCAAATATGTTTTCTTTATATATCATCTCTTTCTCTCTCTCTCTCTCTCTTTTGTCTTTACTTTTAGTTAACAAACAATTTTAAAATATCCATCTTTATTCTCTTCACAATAATACCTTCATTACATTACACTAAATAAAATTAAAGTTTAGATTTCATTTTGCTTTAAATCTCATTTTATTCTCTCTTTTTTTTTTAATATTGTTCTATTTTGATTCTTAAAATTTAAAATTATCTAGATGTAGATTTTAAAGTTTGTTCTATTATCATCATTAAACTTTAAAACTTTATAAAAGTCTTTCTTATATTGTTTTTCTAGCTTAAATTTACTTTGCCAAATGTTTATTCCTAATTTATTTGACTAGAAACCAATAATTGTATTAACATATTTATGCGTATACTTGAAGCTAGATTTTTAATTATTAAAATTATAATAAGAGTATGGGTCAAAATAGTTTTTTTTTTAGTTTGAGAATTAAATATACAATTTAAAAATTTAGAGACAGAAATGAAACAAACTTGGAAAGTTTAAGGATTAAAAGTAATCATTTTGAAACTTTTAGAATAAAAATATGATACATTTGATAACTTAGGAACCAAAATAAGATTTAAACCAATAATTTAGGTGCTAATTATTTATGTCTCATTTGGTAACAATTTTGTTTTTGAAAACTAAGCCTATGGACACTACTTATACCTTCAATTTTTTTTTTTTGTTATCTACTTTTCACCAATGGTTTAAATACCAAACCAAAATTTGAGAACTAAAAAAGTAGTTTTCAAAAAGTAGTTTTTGTTTTTAGAATTTGACTAAGAATTCAACTATTGTATTTAATAAATATGCAAATCATTGTAAGAAATGTAGATGAAATAGACCTAATTTTTAAAAACAAAAACAAAAAACCAAATGGTTAGCAACTGAGCCTTAGTTTTTAATTTTTAGTTTTTGATTTTTGATTTTTGAAAACTTAAATTATAAACATTACTTCTACTCCATCTATTGTTTTATTTGTTTTTCTATCCACTTTTTAGAAGGGTTTTAAAGACCAAGTCAAAAATTGAAAATTTTAAAAATATAGTTTTTGCTTTTAGAATTTGACTAAGATTTTAAATATTCGAATCTCGTTTGATAACCATTTGATTTTTTAAAATTAAGTCTCTAAATACCATTTTCCTCTATTGGTTTCTATGTTTTATTGTCTACATTTTAGGCATGTTTTAAAATCTAAGCCAAAATTTAAAAACTAAAAAAAAGTAACTTTAAGAAACTTTTTATTTCTTGAAAATTGTCTAATCATTCAAATGTTTATATAAAAAATACGAAAACCATGAATAAATTTTTTTAAAAAAACTAACACAAATGAAAACCATGGTAGGAAAATTGTAAAAAAAAACTAAAAAGAAATGGTTATAAAATGGCTTTAATTTTTAAAACTGAAAACAAAAAAGCATAAATGATTATCATTCAAATGGTTTTTTTTTTTGTTTAAACACTCTTTTCAATTATGAAAATCCAAAGCTACTATTTACTAAAGATTTAAAGCCAAGAGGCAAGAACTTTAATTTATTACACACTTTTTTAAAGATTACAATGACTTAACATACACAACTAAAATTGATGAATAAAGGTATAATCTAACTAAAAACAGTGAGAAATGTGAAATTCTTAAAAAAGGTGAAAAATGTGACAAAATTGAAGAAGAAAGCTTGCAACAATTATGGGACGTTACCTACCTACAAAAAAAAGGTAATATATATATATATGTCTGTATGTATATATATGTATATATGAAAGAAATAAGGAAATGTCTAGAAAATCAAGAAACCTCCAAAGGTTTCTCAATAAAGGCTGATTTTCTTCTTTTTCCCGAGAATTGATTGAAGACTCAATTTCTAGTACGGAAGGGAATAAGACTTTTAAATTAATTTTAAATGAATAAAGATATAATATTTAATAATTTTGAATCTTATGCGGTGATTTTAATTATTTCAGAATATTTTTATTAAAAATATATTAAAAACCTTTTTTTGAAAAAATTTATAAAATTGTGAAGTCTCCATCTGATTTATAAGATAACATGAGTTAATATCTCAAAATTAATTGACCATGTAAGAATAACTCGTGTATATTTTAAAAATTGTGAAATTTCTTGTCCCCTCTACCTTTTTAGCATTCTGGAAGGGCAACTTCGTGCTGCTTTAGAAATGAGAGAATTTCATAAAGTCAATATACAACATAGATGTAGTAAGTTACTAACTAGTCTAATTTATTGAATGTGAACTCAAAACATCTCCTTTAGGGGTATGTAAAGGAAGATAAAAGAAAATCGATCTAACCGTCCAAAATCGATTGAACCAACATCCATCAGTTAGTTTAGAGAGTAATCTCTATTGTTCTTTTTCCTTTCTGCCCATATCTTACATTCTTCTTTCTCCTTCTCTCCTTCTCTCCTCTTTTTTCTCTCTATTTCCTACGTACTTTTATAGTCAATTAATTAATGACAGACACCGACCGCTCGTGTGATTAAGCAGTCAGTGCCTCCAACCATTCCAAAACTAATGTCGATCGATCCATGTATGCTCCTAACCTAAATCACCACATCCTAGATTAAGGGGCTATTTGTTTTGCTGGAATGAAATGAACTTAAAATGGAATATAATTCAAAACCCATATTTAGATTAACTCATTCCATTCCCATAGCTTTTAACTCAACCCTCCTTTAATTTTCCACAATTTTCACGCTTCACGATCCCATTTCTATTTCATCATCGTTATATATATTTTAACACTCTTTTAATTTTCAGTAATTTGATTATATTTCAGCCTTCCAAATAACTTAAAAGTAAAATAAACATATTTACGGTCTATTTTTTTTTTTAATCCATCTAGAGTTGTCAACTAAATTTTAATTATCTTTTTTATGTGGGATTAGAAATGACTAATAAAAAGATGATGCAAACTAATTAATTATCTACACGTATGTGGTGATTGAGCAGTTCACAGTGTGTCCTCTCGAAAAAACTACCGCTAGAAAATTCTTTTCCCCTTTACTCCTCTACTTCTTTTCTCTGTTACATCCTCCTTCCTCAAATACAGACACTAAACTTATTAAGTTTCCATATCATTTTCTCTCTATATAAACCTCCCTTCTCCGCCAAATCCAACTCAACAAAACTCTCATCTTTCTCATGGCTCCACCAAGCTTAACCAAAAACGCCATAAACATAATCCCCAGCTTGCTAGACACTCCCTCATCCAATCTCTCAATAACCTTAAAAGGCTCGGAATTTCTTGCCAATGGCCACCCAATTCTCACCCATGTCCCTTCAAACATCATCTCCACTCCTTCCCCCTTCAAAACAAACAACTCCCTCGGCTGTTTTGTTGGGTTCGATGCTAATGAGCCCAGAAGCTCCCACTTAGCTCCCATTGGCAACCTCACAGATATCAAATTCTCAAGTCTCTTCAGATTCAAAGTCTGGTGGACCACCCACTGGGCCGGCACTTGCGGCCGTGACATCCAACACGAGACACAGATCATGATCCTCGACACAAATCATCACGGCCGTCCGTTTGTCCTCTTACTTCCCATCTTAGAAGGAGCCTTCAGATGTTCCTTACGTCCTGGCGATGACCATGATGACAGCGTGGCGATGTGGGTCGAAAGTGGGTCCACCACTGTCCAAGCGTCTCGGTTTAGAAGCTGCTTGTACATGCAAGTCGGCGAAGATCCATACACTTTGGTCAAAGAAGCAATGGAGGTGGTCAAACTCCATTTGGGGACGTTTAAACTTCTACAAGACAAAACCCCACCTCCCATTGTGGATAAATTCGGGTGGTGTACATGGGATGCATTCTATCTTAAGGTGAACCCTCAGGGGATTAGGACAGGTGTCAAGTGTTTAGTGGATGGTGGCTGTCCACCGGGGATGATTCTGATTGATGATGGGTGGCAATCTATTGCTCATGATGCTGATTCTATCACAGATCATCATCAGGAAGCCATGGATCTAACGGCAGCAGGGGAACAGATGCCTTGCAGGCTAATCAAATTTGAAGAGAATTATAAGTTCAGAGACTACGAAAGTCCTGGTAAGGGCTTTGATGTAGGGATGGGTGGCTTTGTGAGGGACTTAAAGGAAGAGTTTAGGACCATTGAGCATGTGTATGTGTGGCATGCGCTTTGTGGGTATTGGGGAGGGATTAGGCCTAATGTCCCTGGAATGCCCCTGTCAAGGGTCATTACTCCTAAGCTGTCACAGGGGTTAGAGAAGACAATGGAGGATTTGGCTGTGGACAAGATTGTCAATAATGGGATTGGATTGGTCCCGCCTGAACTGGCTCACAAAATGTACGATGGACTTCATTCCCACCTCCAGTCGGCGGGTATCGACGGCGTTAAGGTTGATGTTATTCATGTAAGATGTCTGAAAACTCCACCCCTTTGCTATCCTGCATTCGTTTTTTCCATTAACAAAGTTTAAAAGTAATGATATAGATGATATTTAGTAATAAAACAAGTTGGACAGTTCAGAAGTTACATTCAAAGCATTATTTATAATCTAGTTATGATGATTGAAGTTTTTTTTTTTTTTTTTTTTTTTTTTTTTTTTTTTTTAATGAATACCAAGTAGAGAGTTCAAATAACCCGAGAATCAAACAACCCAAACTATTCCATCCAAAAAATAAGGATTGGGTTGGGTTAGTTTTGTTTTTGAGTTTGGTTGAATTAAACTCTCTCTATTTGTGTTGGGTTGGCTAAAAAAAATTTGGGTTAACCCAACCCGAATTATATATATATAAATAAAATATATTATATACATTACTATTTTTTTAAAAAAAATTTGATTACATGTATTCATTAATTCGTAATTTTAAATATTTTTCTTTTAAAATTGTTATGATATTTGTTTTTATTTAAAATTTATAATAAATATCTTAACTATTTGGTATTTAGCATTTGAATTTTACGAGTATAAATTTACATATTTTTAATTAAAAAAAAGTTATAATCTGACAACCCAACCAACTCGAATTTTAAGATTGGGTTTGGTTAGAGACTTTATTTGAGTTCTTTGGGTTGCCAACCCAATCAATCCGAATTTTTTGGTTGGTTTAAAAAACACTCTCAACCCAACCAATGTACACCCCTGATAACAAAACCATGTCAGCTAGCTCACGCGCTCAGATAGGGCCGGTCATTTTCCCTTTCTCAGTCAGGTAATTATATTATGAGACGATAATGTATCAAATGGATTCTTGCGAGCATCCATGAATTGGGAACTTACTTCATTTTTCCATGAGATGGGTCTCAATATAGTTGCTTTTTCAGTCTTGAATTAAAAAGCAGTCATAGAAATTTCCAGTATTTCCTCTAGCTTATATCTACTGTAATGGACAGAATTTCCAATACAGCGTTGAATCAACGTCACCCGTCTTCCTGGAAGACCTGTTTGATGAGATATGTTATTCTTCTTTTCTCTCTGTTTGCATTGGTTGGAATGTTTCTAATTCCTGCTTTTGTAATCAATCATGCAGTTGCTTGAAATGCTATCAGAGGAATTTGGAGGTCGAATCGAGCTGGCTAAAGCTTATTACAAGGCACTCACTTCGTCTATCAAGAAACATTTACAAGGAAATGGGGTTATTGCTAGCATGGAGCATTGCAATGACTTCATGTACCTTGGAACAGAGGCCATAGCACTTGGACGTGTTGGTATGGAAATACCACCCACCAATCCTACTTTCTGCTAAATTTTACAACTCACTGTCAATCCTTTGTATGTTTATATTATTATCTGTTTACAGGAGATGATTTCTGGACAGTGGATCCTTCTGGAGATCCATATTGGCTACAAGGATGTCACATGGTACATTGTGCCTACAATAGCTTGTGGATGGGCAATATAATTCACCCAGATTGGGACATGTTCCAATCCATGCACCCTTGTGCTGAATTCCACGCAGCTTCAAGGGCCATCTCCGGTGGACCAATCTATGTAAGTGACTCAGTCGGTAAGCATAACTTCAAGTTACTCAAAAGGTTAGTTTTGCCTGATGGGTCAATTCTGCGATGCCAACACTATGCACTTCCTACCAGAGACTGTCTGTTTGAAGACCCTCTTCACGATGGCAAAACCATGCTAAAAATTTGGAACCTCAATAAAGTAAGACAAAACAATCCCTACCCTTGACCATATCTTTTCAATTCACAAGCCTATATCTCGTTTTAATGCTCAAATTTTGGTTGCGGCAATTAACCAAACACCTCGTGGTCAATTTCCAACAGTTCACAGGCGCATTGGGTTTGTTTAATTGCCAAGGAGGAGGGTGGTGTCCCAAGACAAGGAAAAACAGAAGGACATCCGAGTACGCACGCACACTAACCTGCGTCGCTGGTCCAAAAGATATTGAGTGGAACAATGGGGAAAATCCCATTTCTCTGAAGGGAGTGAACTTGTTTGCTATATACATGGTTCGAGACGAGAAACTAAAGCTATTGAAGACATCAGAGAATTTAGAATTTACCATTGCCCCATTAAATTACGAACTGCTTGTAGTTTCCCCTGTCACAATTTTATCGAAACCAAACATGGAATTTGCTCCAATTGGATTGGTGAACATGCTGAATTGTGGGGGTGCGATACAATCACTAGAAATTGATGAAAATGAAGGTTTGGTAACAGCCGGGGTAAAGGGTTGCGGAGAGATGAGAGTGTTCGCTTCGAAGGAGCCGAGAAACTGCAAGATCGACGGAAAAGATGTAGAGTTTGAATATGATGATGATGATAAAATGGTGAAGATTCAAGTCCCATGGCCGAGCTCTTCGAGATTGTCCATAATTGAGTATCGGTTTTGAGGTTCGGTGAACTCTGTTCTTCGAAAACTTCGTTTGCGAATTGCGGTCGTCGAGTATCGATCCAGTTTCACACTCTTTATAAAAGAGCGACGCGCTAATCAATATGCAATGAAGTTAAAAATTTAAGAAATATATAAATATATAAAATCCCGGGTGCTGCGTGTTTTTACTTTTTGTTAATAATAATTTTGGATTTAGATGCACGTTTTTTAGGTTTTTTCTTTCCATTTTTTGACAAACGGCACTTTTTAGTTTTTGTTATTTTGATCTTTTAGTTAATTTTAATATTAGTGTCTGTATTCCTTTTAAATGATCATTTAGGTTCTTTTATTTTAATTTTATCAAAATTTTAGAATTATGTTTGATTTAAAAATGTAATCATAAGTTTGTATGAAGGGATTTTTATTAGGAGATTCTCAAAAATAGAAAAATAACGAAGCTTGATTTTTATTAGGAATATTTTTAAAAATAAAAAATAATGCAAATTATTTACATAAAATAACAAAATTTAAATTTTGATAGAAGTTGTTAGAAGTCTATTTACCTATGTTTCCATACTCTGATATTTTTTTTATAGGTAATTTTTTTATTACCTATATCATAACGGTATCACAAATGTTTGGAATTATTTACTTCCACATGGTTCAAATTTTTTTGCAATCCCATATATATATATAGATTAAATAGTATATCAATAAATCAATAATTTTTTTGTCATATTAACTTAACATGTATATCTATTCGGTGACAAATTTAGTTTAGATTTAAAGATATGATTTTTTTACCAAAATTTTGTTATATTCGAAATTTTTTATTTTATATCTTTTTATTATTTTTATTTGTCAATTCACCTATTTTTATTCTAATTTAATAGTAGGAGTTATTTTTAAGTTTTATTGAAATTACAAGGATTAAAATTTGACATTTGAAAGTATAAGGGACTAAAATGGGACCATCATCAAAATACATAGATTAAAATGATATTTAATCTAAATTTTATTTGCAATGAAATATATTTTAAAAAATTACAAACAAAATAAATGAAATATCTTTTTTGCCCTCATTTAAAATTTGATCCGCTAATAGCGAGTGCAGTTACAATTTTAGTAATTGTTAACTTATAGCCTAAATTTTTTTAACAGGTCTAAACTTTCAATATTTTTATAATATGTGAACTTTTAATTCGATTATCTAATACGTTAGACCTCTCCAAATCACAGATCTATCATATAATTTTATTAGACACAAAAATTCAAGGGAAGAATACATTTTTTGTCCTTAGATTTAGGTCTAGTTTCTATTTAGTCCTTAGGTTTTAAAATGTTATATATTTAGTCTTAAGTTTGAGTTTGGTGTCAATTTGGTCTATATGTTTCAAAATGTTACAATTTTATTATTGACATTTGATATTACAATTACAATTTTGTCCCTATGTTTCAAGATTCATATTTTTAACTTTGATTATTCACTAAATACTCATTTACCATCTTTAATGTTAATTTATTTTAATAAATTAAAAGTTATTACAAGAACCATAATTAATTAAGTTTCATTACCTTTTGAACTTTATTTTCATATATAGAAAAATGATCAACTTATTTACAAATATAATAAAATGGCAAAAAATTTTCATTTTTTCATTTTGCTCTATTTGAAAATATGTCCAACGCTTTGCCATTGAAAATAATTTCTCTATTTTTTTTTATCACTTTTAAAATTAAATTTAAAATTTTAGGTCATAATTATCTTTAATCAATTAATACAAATTGATATCCATGGTTGAAAGTAAGTATTTAATAAAAAAACTAAAAATATTAAATCTTGAAATCTAGGGATTAGATTGAAACAAAATTTAAATCTCAAGGATAAAATTATAATATTTTGAAACTTAGAGACTAAACTGAAACAAAATTTTAAACTTAGGACCCATTGTGTAACATTTTAATACTTAGGGTGGAGCAAACATAAACTAGACCTAAAATGGACGAAAAAGGTAATTTTCCAAAGTTTAATTTTATATCTAATAGACTAAGACAATTAATTAAACTTGTAATTTATTATATATATATATTTGGAAAGAAGATAAAAAAAAAAAAAAGAGAAATAGGAATTTAGTAATGAGAATAGGATGGTGAGAAATAAGGTTTGGTTGAAATTGAAACTAATATCCTTGAAATTCTGAGAAGAATAAAATAAGAAATCCAAGAATAGAAGAAAGTTAGTTAAAGGTGACAACCTGAAGTTGCAGATTCAGAGTTGTTCCGAAATAGGGTGGAGGGTTTGTATTTAATCCACTCCCCCAAAATTGTAAGCTTTGCCGGAAAATGATTTGTGGGATTATTATGTTCTTAATATAAAATTAGATCATAATTATCCCCGGTCAGGCCATTGGGCGGATCCTTCCCACTCTCTTCCGCTCTCTCTTCTCTTTCTCTCTCTCTCTTTCTTCATTATTTCTTTAAACCTCTCTCCCATCCCATCAATTTTATCCCTTTCTTATTATTATTCTTAATATCGTACGCAACTTTTTTGAATATTCATTACAATGTTCAATTTTTGTACTTGTGTGAATTTCAAGCAAGAGCCCTGCAGGTCATTATTTATAATTCCATTGTTATTAGTATTATGTATTATTCTCTGCTTCATTTCCTTTCGTATTTCTTTATTTCAGCGATGAGGAACGGCAGAGCGATTCCCCGGTAAGGAAAAGAGATTTGAAGAAGGGTATATATGACACTTGTAATAATGCTCCTTTGACTTTGGTTTCGACATCTGAACGTCGAGACTATGGAGAAGATCGAGTCATCAACTTAGACGCGTAAGTCTTGTTCACTTCTAAATTTCTTATTCCACTCATACAATTCTTATCAAATAAATGAAACCGACCATATGATACATTTATCAATAAGATTTAAATTTAACAAAGAAACCAATATGCAGTGGAGACCCAACAATGTACGAAACGTTTTGGAAGAAAATGGGGAAGAAAGCGACGGTGGTGATACCAGGGTGGCGATCCATGAGTTACTATTCCAACGGTCGGAGCCTTTGTTGGTTTCTTGAGCCCGATTTATGCCAGCAAATTCTCCGGTTACACCGTATTGTTGGCAATGCCATAACCGAAGGTCGGTACATTGTTGTCGGCACCGGTTCCTCCCAGCTTATACTGGCCGCGCTTTATGCCCTCGCTTCCCCTGATTCTTCCGAGCCTACTGACGTCGTCTCTCCCGTCCCTTATTATTCGGTAAGATTTACTTTGATTCAATCTCTTGTTTTCAAATTTTTACTTAATAATGACACTTGAATATTGTAATTTTTTTTTTCTCGTGACAGTCGTATCCGTCAATGTGCGACTACTTAAAAACAAGTCTTTTCAGATGGGGTGGAGATGCGAGTACATACGAGAAAGATGGATCATACATAGAAATCGTGACTTCACCAAATAACCCGGACGGTTCTCTACGTGAACCGGTGGTGAACCGGAGTGGAGGCAAAGTGTTGCATGATCTTGCATATTATTGGCCTCATTACACTCCTATTACTGCTCCGGCTGACTTTGATCTCTCATTGTTCACAGCCTCTAAGTGCACTGGCCATGCTGGTTCTCGCATCGGGTTAGTTCTCTTCCATCTTAAACTTTAAAAAGTGAATTTCTGGTTTTTATAGAATTAAGGCTTCCATATATAGGTGGGCTCTTGTTAAAAATCCGGAAGTAGCAATGAAAATGGTGAAGTTCATTGAGTTGAACACGATCGGAGTGTCTAAAGATTCGCAACTGCGAACGGCGAGGATGTTGAGTGTAGTATCAGATAGTTGTGAGCAGGTTGGGAGTACTTCAGACAGCCGCAATGAATCCTTTTATGGGTTTGGGCATCGGCTCATGAGGGAGAGGTGGTGTCGGATTAGACAAGCTGTTAAACACGGTGGCATGTTCACTCTCCCTGACTTCCCTACTGCTTACTGTACCTTTCTTAACCAACCTACCGAGTCCCGACCTGGTAATTTCTATACTCTTTAATCTAATTAAACACTAATTATTATTATGATGAGTCTTAACATGGTAACAAACTAATATTGATGTCTATTATTTTGTTGATGGGATAGCTTTTGCGTGGCTAAAATGTGAAGACGACGAAGAAGATTGTGCAGGTTTACTTCGACGCCATAAAATATTAGGTCGAAGTGGAGTGAGTTTCGGGTGCAGTCCAAAGTTCGTACGTGTCAGCATGATGGACCGAGACGACAACTTCGACTTGTTGGTTCAAAGGATTTCTAAGATCACTAATGCTCCTAATTCTGAACATTGAAACGACATGTCGATTCAATAATAACAATAATCCCCATACATTTCCTTTCGTATCAACTAGAGAATAAGTAAAGGAGGAGGACCAGAATGATAGAGTCGAGTTGGTGGGAGATTTGGGGGTTGAAGCCCAATTTTATATTCTTATTTTATATTATTCTCTTTTTATTTTGAGTATTTTGTTTGCGACAAATTAATAGAAGAAAAAAAAAGGTGCCCGTAGTAGTATTTTTTCTAAGACTAATACTTAGGTGCATTCCAAATCCATCTTTATACATCCTACTTTCATCACACATAGAGAAATTTGTCACATGACAAATAATTATAATTGAACAATATAGTAGAATATACAAAGATGGATGCAACATAGGATACATGCACCTAAGTATTTTTCTCTCTCTCTTTTTTTTTCCGAATGCTGCCACACGCCTATACCTTACCCGTAAATCATGTAATACGCAATGCTTTCAGTTTTGTTTTATCTTCATATTATTATATAAAAGTTTATTTAATATTTATATATATAAGTGTTTATTTATTTTTGTCTCATGACCTCTTTTACTTTGATCTCATTTTCAATCTCTCTTTTTTTTTTTCGTTATATTCTTCACTTTCCCTAATTTTCATGGAATTTGTCCAATGTCTGTCTTCCAAAATTCACCAAAATCTACCAAATGCCACTATTTTATAGGCAATTTGACAAGTAGGAGATGGATTACATGGATACTAATAATGTGTAATGTTGAGATACATAGACAACACTTTGGAAAATGAGGGCATGACACCTGGGACATTAAGCATGTCTATCAAATGAGCATCTATTATCATAATATTTATAATACTCTCATTAGATACTCATTATATATATGAAATATGTTTCGTTAAAAAAAAAATCCTAGTGAAAGAAAAAGAGTACATATTTCATATAATTTATACTCCTAAAAATTATATTTACTCTCCCTCATGGAAACATCACTTGAGATCTCTAAGTCGCCGCATTCTAATGTTGTGCACCAGTTTTTTAAAGGTTATGGTAGGTAATGCTTTTGTAAATAAGTATGTCAGATTATCATGAACGGTAGAAAAGCTTCGGTGAAATATGTTTTGTTCTATTTCCTTTAATATATCATTCTTTGATTTATGTTGTGTCGTCTTCGTATAATATCTTTGGAAGTAGATAACCTGTTGAGATTTAGCTTTGTGTGGATAAGATAAATATTCAAAATCTATATAACCAACTAGATTAAAATTTGATTTATTTAAATAAAACAAACTCATGTTGATCATTCCATGGAGATAACAGAGTATATGCTTAATTCCGTTCCAATATTTTTTTGTTGAAGAAGAACTATATCTTGTTAATAAATTTGCTGAAAATGCAATATCTGGTCTTGTATTATTAGTAAGATATATTAAGTGCACAAATTGTACTAAGATATAGTACTTTAGGACCAAGTAGTTCTTTATTATCATCTCGAGGTTGAAATATATCTTTCCTCACATCTAGTGGACGAACTTCCATTGGAATGTTCAACGGATGTGCTTTGTTTATATAAAATCTTTTAAAAAAATTTCCTGTATAAGTTGACTGATGAATAAATATCTCATCTGCTAAATACTCAATTTACAAACCAAGACAAAATTTTATTTTTTCAAGATCTTTATCTCAAATTATTTATTAAGATATTCTATTGCCTTTGAAAGTTCTTCAGGAGTTCCAATTATAGTTAAATCATCAACATATACAGTTATAATAGTAAATTCTGATTGATTTTTCTATAAAAACACACAAACAAAATAATATTTGTTCTTCTAAACAAAATAATATTTGTTTTTCCAAACCTCTCAATTAGGTTTACAAAACCTAATATTCTATTGACTTTTGCTTTTAGTATTATTAGTTTGGAAAAATATTTTCTACTTGTAAGTATTGTATGTGTAGTTGCACTCTGCCAGACATAGATCTTTTTTACTCATTTTTGAGTCGCACAACATATGAAGATGATCCAGGATTCTTCATTAAAAGAAACTAATTACAATAAGAAAAACAACATTTGGAATATACAAAAGTTAACGTCTACTAAGAGGGGAAAAAAACATCAAGATGAATAAAAAAATAACATTAAGTTTAGATATTTTCAAAGTCAAAGGAAACACTTGATGTTCCATCAATTCTGCTTGTTTTCTCTTTAGAGATTCAAAGAAGTTTGCTACATCCAAATTTGTCATATGGGATGGGTCAAATATGTCATTATTTTGATATGCAAAATTTGCTTCTACAATTTAAATTTTTTTCCTTCAGGGATGCTTGATAAAGATCAGCTAAGTGTTTTAACGTACGTGACTAATCCCAGTCATTTTGCATTGGAAGCATTTATTTTCAACACTTTTTGAACTATTGTCTTGTGTAGCTTTTTCTTTGTGATCATTATTTTGTGTGGTTTTTTTGAAATTTGAATGATTAGAACGATCACTACGAAAATAATAATTATTTCTTACTCTACCACGGTCACGACCTCGACCATTACCACGATTATTAAAATTCACAATATGAACTTTAGGGAATGTTGTTGTTCTAGTTGGTCAAGATTCATGATTTTTCATCCACGATAAATAAAATTTACAATATTCACTTCAGAGAATGTTGTTGCTCCAGTTGGCTAAGATTTATATATTTTTTTAATTAATAACTCGTTATTTGTTCGACCACGAGAAGACATGAAATTAGATTCAAATATTGTTTAAAACCTTTCTCTTGATATTGCTACTGTAGAAGCATATTCGAAATGTAGAAAAAATGTCTTCTCTAACATATTAATTTAAAAATTTGGAGCCTCAAGTGCATCCATTTACAACGAACTTTAGGAAGATTTTTTTTTTTCTTTTCTGATGATCACATTTTTATGGCATCTAGGTGTATTTTGATAGCAAGCACTAATCATAAATAATTATTATCTTTAATATCAAATGCTACAAATTTTCTAATTTTATAATATTATTCATTAGGGGTGTACATGGGTTGGGGGTTTTTTTGGACCAACCCAAAAATTCGGGTTGGTTGGGTTGACAACCTAAAGAACCCAAATAAAGTTTCTAACCCAACCCAACTCAACCCTTAAAATTCGGGTTGGGTTGGGTTGTCGGGTTATAACTTGTTTTTTTCTTTTTAATTAAAAATATGTAATTTATATACAACATATGAATAATAACTAAAATCTCATAAATTCAAATGCTAAATACCAAATATCTAAGATATTTATTGCAAACTTCAAATAAAGATAAATATCATAACAATTTTAAAAACTATATATTTAAAATTCACAAATTAATTAATACAAAGTCATCAAATTTTAAACAAAGAGAAATATATAGTATATTTTGTTTATATATATATAAAACTCGGGTTGGGTTGGGTCAACCCTAATTTTTTTAGCCAACCCACGACCCAATCCAATCCAACAAAAAAAAAAAAAAAGAATTAACACACGGTCATGAACATCTAATGAACATCTATTAGCATAATATTTAGAATAAAAGCTTTGATGTCTCCTATGTTGAAACAGATGTCACAAAAGTTGCTACACCATGGAAGAACCATTGCCCTAAAAGCAAATATGGTGTGACCTTGGTGCTAATCACTTATGTCGGTTGCTGCCCAAGGTTGACACAACCTCCAAATTCAAGCCTGCACTCGTCGGAAAAAGGACTAGAATCGATAAAAAGGTTGCTCAAGAACAATAGAAATCAAGTGGAGAAGAATGAATGAAATTCAGTTGTGTGTCCTCTCTCATAGATCTGGAGGACACCAACGGACGAGAAACCAACTGTCATAAACTCAACGAAAAAACCTATGAATATAAATTCCAACAATAAAAAACTCCAACAGTCAGAATACTAAACGGTCCAGATGATTAAGTAATAAAAATTTAATTTATAATTAAAAATAATAATTTATAAATAAAAGGATAAGTAATAAAAATTTAATTCTTTTTCATGCAAGCACAATTGCCCAAACCCACCCCCATTCGACTAAACGGACAACGGTGCACACGTGAGATGGAAGTATGTGGTGAAAGTCTAACTCATTTTGGGTTCTTATCTAGAATGCCTTGGTATTTATACCCATTAGGCAATTCTAAATCTATCCATGTGGGACAAAACTTTCCACTCTCTTAACTTTTCCTATGGACCTAAGCACAAAAGTCATTTCCAACAATCCCCCACACAAATGACGGTTACAGAAAAGTTAACAAGTAAAGAAAATATAAGTTTAATTGAAAATAAATAAGTGTTATGAGTAAATAAAGGAGATCGGATTTAAACATCAATATTTAACGATTTGAATTGATACATAATGAAGTAGGGCAACAACCTTGTTAGAGAGAGTGAATTACTTCTTGAACTTTCAATAATACTGGTTGAGACTCCTACAACATGTCTACTACTAGTCCTCTCGATTTTGCGATATAAAGTGTGCTTAATATGGCCATACATATAAACCTTGGGTCATCGTGAAAGCTCTAAAAAGAGACCTTTAAACTCTTTCATAGAACGCGGTCCACCTTCACAACACATTAATTGCTTCATCAAGTCTATCGCAATAGACCACTTAAAACTGAGTTATGAAGACTTTGCATCTAGTCCATACTAAGACCTACTTCATCAAGTATGTCAAAGAAAAACCACTCAAAACTGAGCTATGAAGATTTTACACTCATCCATCAAATTCATACCAGTACCACCCAAAAAAAGGACTATGGAATTTTAAAAGATTTTAGTTCTTTTCATCAAGTACGTACCAAACGAAGGGCTATCGACCATCAAGTTTATTGCAATAGATTACCCAGATAAAGGGCTATAGAATCCTATAAGGGTTTAAGCCTCATGTTTATTGGTAATTCTAAAATTATTTTCCTTGTTAGGCCTTTGATCAAAGGGTCAACCAAATTTTGCTCAGACCTCACAAAATCCAAGGAAATAATTCCTCCCTATAACAATTGTTTCACAGCTCCATGCTTAAGACGTATATGTCTTCTTTTGCCATTATATACACTATTCTTAACAATACCTATGGCAGCCTATGAATCACAGTGCACAGATACTGGTACTGATGCCCCCTACAATAGTAAATCCCCTAGCAGGCTTCTAAGACATTCAGCCTCATGTCTTGCTAGTTCTAGAGCAATAAATTATGATTCCATAGTGGATCTAACTATGCAAGTATGTTTTACAGACTTCCATGATATTGCTCCTCCTCCGAGTAAAAAAATACAAACACTTGTACAACTGACTTCGTCATTATCAAATCTAGTTAGCATTACAATAACCTTCTAATACAGCAGGGAATTTGTTAAAATGTAAACAATAATTCACGGTTCCTTTAAGATATCTTAACAGACGATAAAGAGCACTCCAATGATCCTTATTAGAATTATGTGTATATCTACTCAATCTACTAACAACATATGCAATATCAGGTCTATTATAGTTCATTAAAAACATAACGCTACCTATAATCTTTGCATATTCAGATTGAGATACACAATCACTTTTATTTTTCTTAATACTTATACTAGCATTATAAGAAGTTCTTGTAGGAGGATCATCAAAACAATCAAACTTCTTTAGTAATTTTTCAAAGTAATGTGATTGGCATAGAGAGAAACTGAAGAAAAACCATTTTCAGTTTTTCTTATCTTAACACCAAATATTACGTCAGCTTCCCCTAAATCTTTCATTTCGAAATGGGAAGATAATAACAATTTGGTATTCCTTATCATCTCTACATTTGTTCCAAAGATGAGTATATCATCAACATACAAACATATAATCACACAATCAGCTCCAAACAACTTTGAATAAACACACGTATCATGAACAGTTTACCTTAAAACCATTATTTATCAAAATATCATTGAATTTTTCATACCATTGTTTGGGAGCTTGTTTAAGACCATAAAGAGATTTTTTTAGTTTACATACTTTGTTTTCCTGACCGGCTATTGTATAGCCTTCAGGCTATACCATATAGATTTCTTCTTCTAGATCACCATTGAGAAATGCTATTTTTACATCTGTTTGGTGAATTAGAAGTCCATGGGTAGTAATCAATGCAATCAAGGCTCTAATAGTAGCTATTTTTGTTACAGGGGAATACGTGTCAAAATAATCAACACCTTGTTTTTGTGTATACCCTACTACTACCAGTCTAGCCTTGTATCTTTCAATTGAACCATCTGGCCTCATTTTCCTTTTGAAAATCCGCTTACACTTAATAGGTTTACTTCCTTTTGGAAGATCTACTAAGTTCCAAGTTTGGTTCATGATTAGAGAATCCAATTCACTCTTAATAGCTTCCTTCCATAAGCTAAAATCTACAGAACTTAAAACTTCTTGGTAAGATTTAGGATCCTCATCTATAAGGTACATACATACAAACTGATAGTCAATATCATTTGGCCTTTCAACTAAAAAAGTAGTTAAAAAATCAGGACGAAAATTTTTCTCAGTTCTCTGTCTCTTACTTCTTCTTGGTTCTATAACAGGCATTATATCCGTATTGTTAGCGTCTACAATATCAGACATACTACTAGAAGCTATATCATGCATACTATTAGAAAAGAAAGGCATGGAATCATAATCATTCTCACAATTAGTTGTTCTAACAATTTTAGTGTTTCCCTTTTTCAAAGGAAAAACATGCTCAAAAAATTCTGCATCCCTATATTCACACACAGATCTATCAATCAAGCACATGAATCTTTATGCAGCGCTACTTTGTGCATAACCAATAAACACACGATTAAAAATTTTAGATCCTATTGTAGGTATCTTGAATGCAGGATATGGAATCTTATCCAGTTTCTTGTGAGGTACTCCATTAAAAATAAAACAGGTAGAAAGCACAGCTTCCCCACACATGTTATCAACCAATCTACAACTTAACAACATAGCATTCATCATTTCTTTAAGAGTTTTGTTTTTACGTTCTACTATACCATTTTGTTGTGGTGAATAAGGAGCAGTAAATTCATGAATAATGCCATTTGATTCACAAAATTCTTTCAGTTGTATTATCACTATATTCACCACCTCTATCTGATCTTAACCTCCTTCTTATCTAATTGATTCTCTACTTCTGCTTTATATTTCATAAACATACTACCAACTTCATTTTTTATCTTTAAAAGATAAATTCTAGTATATCTAGAAAAATCATCAACAAAAGAAATGTAGTAATTTTTTTCCACCTCTACTTGTGATATTTTTTAAATCAACTAAATCAGAGTGAATAAATTCTAGTAATTCTGTACTTCTAGATGCGACAGGTTTAAAAAGTTTCTTGGCAAACTTTGTTTCTACACAAATAAAACATTTACTAGTTTCATGTGTTTCAGATGCATTAATTAATTTTAAATCCTTAAGTTTCTTAACTGATGCAATATTCACATGATCTAGTCTATAATGTCACGCATCAAGAGACTCAACTATATAAGTAGAATTAGAAGTACTTGTATTCATCATATTTGAAATAGAAACAGTATTCAGTACAAAAAGACCATCAGCAAGATATCCCTTACCAACAAAGTCTCCATTTTTGGTGAGGACAACCTTGTCAACTTCTAGGACAATTTTTAGCCCAACCCGATTCAACAGACTCCCAGATACCAAGTTCCTATGTAAGGGAGGTACATACAATATATTATTTAAGGATTAAGTTTTTCCAGAGGTTAATTTTAAAAGAACCTTCCATTTTCCAAACACCCCTGTTGTGGCCGAGTTATCCACGAACACACACACTCTATCAACAGTGTCTTTGTAGTCATGGAAGAGCTCTCGGTTTGAACAGAAATGTCTCGAAGCTCCGGTGTCAAGTATCCAGTCAATTTTGTTTTCCACCAGATTTGCTTCCACAACAACAACAATTACGTCATCTTATTCAACAAGATTAGCTTGTGGTGTAGGTTGGCTGATTTGGCCTTCATTTTCTTTGACTGCATTGATAGGATTCGTGTCCTGGTTTCCCACGGACATAACAAATCAGTTTTTTCTTTTCAATCTTCCCACCAGTAGTTTTGCAATGTCCATTCTTTTGAAAAGAATTATTCTTTCCAGATTGCTTCTTATGATTTATGGACCTATCTTTGTTAACAACAAAAGATTCAACCAATTAGCATTAACTGAATTTAGATTTCCAGAAATTAGCTTATCTTTTAGCCTGTTGGCTTTTTCGGTGCGCATGTGATGATCAGCTCCTGGAGTGTCAGATACTTTTGTTTGTGTTTCAAATGATTTATGTAGTCGCTTCAAAATGGGGAAAATTTCTCAAGCAACACATTAGCCTGTAGAATCTCACACATTTTCATGCCCTCGGCTAGAACGTTCGCCACCAAATTTTCATACTCATGTATCTGCTCCACTAGCGATTTTTGGTCTGTCATTTGGAATTATAGCCATTTACCAACAACGTACTTTTTGCGACCAACATCATCTCCATATCGGGACTCCATTGTACTCCAAATTACCTTTATTGATTTTTAAAGTACGAACAAATCGAACATTGAATCTGTCATATGATTCAACAAGATGGCCACAGATTGTTTTGTCTTTCTCGTACTTATCAGGTCAATTGTGGACTACTTTGATTGATCAGAAACATCAATAGATTAGACGAAAGATTCTGATTAGAGACAGTACTCACCTTTTTGATAGGCACTTCTGTGGTGAGGATGTAATTAATCAACAACTGCTTGAAGAAAATCAATAATTTATGAGACCAACGACGATAATTTGCTTCGTCCAATGATTCGAACTTGAACAAATCATGGAGAACCGTACCATTCTTAATCGCCATTTGTTGAAACAAATGTCACAAAAATTGTGTAGTGGAAGAACCATCATCCTGAAAGCAAATACTAATCGCTAATACCTATTGCTCCTAAGATTAACAGTGTCCACATTCATACAATCGTAAAAAAAAAAGTTGTTTAGAACAGTAGAAATTGAACAATATTATATTAGTGTGTGAGAAGACACCAACATACGAAAAATCCAACGGTCAAAACTCGATGAACAAAAACAAACGGACATGAATTCCAAAAAAGGTAAAACACTCCAACGTACATAAATTCCAACGATCAGAATATCAAACGATCCAGACCATTAAGTAATAAAAATTTAATTTCTAAATAAAATAAAAAACATTTTATAAATAAAAGAATAAGTATTAATTCTTTAATGTACAAATGCGATCACCCGAACCTATCCATTCGACTAAATAGATGTCGACAGCAGCGACACATATGATAAAAGGATTATACTTCACCAACCAACCTAAACCCAAAAATCATTTCCAACGCTTTTTGAAATTTGTGGTTAAATTCTAAAATTGATTTGTAGTTCTACTGCTACACCCTCCCAATATAAATTTATGAATCCTCCTTCATAAACAGGACTATATAAACTTAAGAAACAATAATGGGAAAAAATAATACTCCTACTATTTCTGCGAGAAACACAACATGTAGCAAAAGGAATCATACTCCCACAATATTCTTACATTCCCTCTTTTTTTTCCTTTTTTCTTATTTTTTTCTTAATTTGAGGAAATTAAACGCACACGTGACACGTACATCCTCTCTGCTTGAAATACTCAAAATTCCAAAATTATTAAATTATTTACATATAAAGTACGAAAGACTTGGGCCATCGGTTGTTCATTGGGCTACCTTCGTCATGTCTTTCCTCCTCCTCGGGCCTTTCCTCCTTGGGCCTTCACCCCTTCTTGGGCCTTCCCGCTTTCTTGGGCCTTCCCACTTTCTTGGGCTTTCCCACTTTCTTGGGCCTCAACCGGTTCTTGGGCCGTATCCTCTTTTGCAGTACCTTGCGCTTGGGCCGTTCCTCCTTCCTGGGCCGGGCCAATTTCCTCGGACTTCTCTCCACTCTGAGCCGGGCTCACATCCTCAATCTTCCCCCCGTCCTGGGCTGGGCCGACTTCAACTTTATCAGTCTTCCCACCATCTTGGGCCTTGCTCTGAATAGCCTGGCCGGCCTCTTTAGTCCTTTGGGCCGCTTGGGCTGCTGTTTCACGAACCCATTGCTTAGCCTGATCCAGGTTAAGAGGAACTCGCGATCTACGCAAGTAGTTAGCCATCCATGAGAGCGACGATAAGGCCGTAACCCCAAAAGCCCCCGACGTCAGAAACCCCGCGACGGCGAAGGCGATGACGACGGCAGCAGGGACCAAAACAGGGCTGAAAATGAGAAACAGAGGAGAAGTGATAGCCAAGGTGACGACGGTTCCGATGAAGGAGATTCCGGCAAGGAAAAGGAGGGCGGCGGCGATGGGGAAGAGAGTAAGAAATGCCAAAAGATGGGAAGATGAAAGGTGCTTTTGGGGAAGGATGGCTCGGAAAGGATGGGTTGTGGGTGAGTCATAACTAGGCTGATTTGGAATTTGGGGTTGTTGCTGGTGAGATTCCGCCATGGAAATTGAAGGAGAAGAAGAAATTAAATTGGGAATTTTGGTGGGGAGAAAAGGGTTTGTGGGTTTTAAGGGGAAGAGTGAAGAGGACACGTAGAAAAAGAGGACACTTGTTTGAGAATTAAGGATTGAAGGTTTGCATGAGAAACATGTCGATGAATCGGGTTGGACCATTTTTGTTAGTTGTCATCTTCCATATTTTTGTCCAATTTTGCACTGCATTTTTCAATTTTCGATTTTTGTGGTTTTTTGTTTGATTTAAAATTGCTTCGTCGATCTCATCAGTTTATCCATACGCCCACTGCTTATCGCCACTACTAACGTGGTTTTGTTTGTTCTTAGCCATTTGTGGGATTCAGATGTATGTTGAGGCAAAACAAATTTCAGATTTTATATATTATATATATCTATATTCCATAGGAAACATTTTCAGTAATTCCATTCCAAATCAAAGCTTGAAATTTGGTTCAATTCTCATAAACACTAGACGAATTCCATACAATAAACTAATTAATCACTTTCTTCAATATATATTATTTTTAGGTCCACTGACAAAATTCATCCCGAAGTTAGTACTTATGATCCCATGAATTTTCGTAAATAGTCTTATGGTGGAATAAATTTCAAGATTTTATCTAATCATAAATTAAATTCTAATTATAACATATGAACTAAATTTTAACTTTTTCTTTTTTCCAAAATCATTCGGTTTAAAATAGTTGGCTTGAGTACTTCATTTCCTTGGCTTCTTTCTATTATTTCAGAGTTGTTGATTTCAAGTAATTTAATAATAGGAACTTCATCTTTTGATTTGCCTCTAATTTAGTTGATAATTTTTTAAGCATATAATAGATCTGAATTTTTAATTTTGTGTAAATTCTTTAAACTTTTAAAAAAAGTTTAATAACTAAGTCTTTAAACTTTTAATTTCCTGTAAAATAAAATTTTCACAATTATAAATCCATATTTAAATGCAAATTAGGAAGCTTATAATTTCATTATATTTAAAATTAAAATTTATATATAATAGATTATCGATTTTTTAAAAAATTCAAATACATCGACATAAAATTGAAGATCGAAATCTATTAGATATAGAATTGTTATATTAAACACTTAAAAAGTGAGAACAAATAAGACACAAACCTCAAAAATTCAATAACTAAAATTGTAATTTAAGCCAATTTTAATTTTGTACCTATGATATTTAAGTTATTTTTAATATTACATTATAAATCCAAGTAGATTCAAATTTACTCTCTAAGAGTAGAGATACTTCTGTCACTGGCCTATTCTCAACTGAGCTTGTTCCTATCATTTTAGAAGATGAAATTTAATTTGGTGTTATATATTACATACACCAAATTTATAATTTAACCAAAAATTCATTTTAATTAACCAACATCTTCATAATTGGTTATTAAGTATGTCACATATGTTGCATTTTAAACTTTTTTTTTTCCTTGCACACTTTTAAGCTTATTAATTGAGTCATTCTTGTGTTGATTCTTGAAAATTTCTTTTAACCTTTGTACTAATTAAAATGTTGAGACCTTATTTTGATATAATTGCACTATTTTATTTAGTTCAACTTTAAGAAAATGCTAGTTAGACTTTTAAAGTTGGAATTAATGGGTTTTTTTAAGAAAAAAAATCTTCCCATCATTGTAGTGCAAAATAAAGATTGATATCGAACTTAGGCCTCGTTTGGATTGTTGTAGCTTTTAAGATAATTGTTGTAACTATGCTTCTAGAAAAATTAGCTATAGATAGAAGTAAAAGAGTGTTTCATAAATTTTAATTTTAAATTAGAAAAAACTAGTTAAGGTGTTTGGTAAAGTAATACTAAATTAGAGTAATTTTGTTATATAATTATTTGAAAAATATATGATTTGAATTGCAATCATTTTTGTTTAATTAAAAAAAATTATGAAATAATTTTTTTAGAAAAATAATTGTTATAGGAATTTGAACCAATTAAAATTTGGAATGAATGTAATAAATGAAATGAAAATTTGAGATGAATAAGGAAATATACCAAATTTTTAGGAAAACTAAAATCTAAAAGCTCCATCAAATAATTATTGCACGTCAGAACCATTTTAAAAGTAAATTAGGTAGATTAATAAGTAAGTTTTTTTACCAAATAATCTAGACTATTAAGATTCTCCTAAAATAACTTTTTACAATTTAAAAAATAATGGTATCAATCCGTAGTAATTAGTATGTATCATTTCTTTTGAATTTTTAAATTTTCAGACTCTACTTATGCTAAAAAGTAAATAAACGAAATTGATTTAATATATAATATATCAAAGAAATGACATAAATAAATAGACAGTTAAATTAAATTAACATAAGTGAAAGATTTGTTCCAAAATATTACCAATACTTTTGGAGAAATTATCTAATTAAGACTATCGTTAAAGGGAAAAAAAAATTTTTGCTTTAAAAATATATATTTTTTGGTCAAAAATTTTGGAAAAAAAAATAACAAATATATATATAAATAGACACTAATAGATTTTTATCAACATTTATTATATAATATCAATGGTAGACTTCTATAGATATTGACAGACTTTCATCGGTCTCTATCAAAGAAGATTAAATTTTGTTATTTTGTATAAATAAATTTCCTTAATTTTCAATATTTGAAAATCTTATTTTTGGTGAAAGTTATTGGAACATGTTAAAATAATGTGGTAGGATTAATTATAAGTTGAGAAGCATGCTCCTGACTCTAAAACTTCTCTAGGTAGTTAGGTTAGGTAGGTGAAGTGGTTTTCATATACAATATTTTATATGTTTGCTGATCCAAATAAAGGGCTTCATATCTACACATACAATTAAAAAATTAAAAATACCTAAGTGGATTTCACACATTATAATTAATTAATTAATTTATATATTCAAGGAATAAAGTGATGAATAAGCAAACCTTAATTCCCATTGCATCTTTTGCAGAAGCATTGAACAAAAGCCTTCCTTAGCCAACTACAAAACTTTGTATTATTTAGAAAACAAGAGAATTATTAAAAAGATAGATTTCTTTGTTATATGGTTGAATGCCCATTTTTCAAATATTACTCAAAATTTGGATTTCTTTTTTGGGTATGGATTGATTGAATATGTTATGATCAATTAACAAATTAACAAATGAATGTTTAAAGGAAGAATACAAACCAAAGGCAGTTTGTGTTGGATTTGGTTATAATGGCATGGCGTGGCTGCAATCATCATGCCTATCATTATTATTCGTAGTCTTGACTAATTAGTACTTAGATACCATACTTTTTCTTCACCTAAAATATAAGAAATTAAAGTATCTTGGGAATATATAATATAGTTTCTTCTATAAATTTTAGGCTTAAAAAAACACTTTTTCTTTTCTAGACACATGCATGTGAAGCTCTCTGCCAAATTTGAATTGTTTTGGGCCAAAGTTCCCTTCTCTTCCATTGCTTTTTGGTATGATTATGTAACACCCGAGTTCAAGTGTATATGAATGAATCGATATCACATTCCAATGAGAAGGATCTTGAAGAAATGAAAGTATAGTTTAAAAGAATTGAAAGTTACTCTTTATACCAACAAAAAATGCACATTCCTTTTCGATTGTTCAATTATAGGAACTCCAAAGTTAAGCGTGATTAGCTTGAAATAATCCTACATTTGGTGACTTCCTAAAAATTTTCTTATGATGCATGTGAGTGAGGACAAAACCTGCTGAAAGAATCAATATTGTTTTATGGGGACAATCTTTAATCTTGGAAGCATAAGAGGATAACATGTCATGTCAAACTAACTCTTTTAAGAAGATTATAGTTTAACTGGGTAATCATTTGGGCAATTAGTTTTTTTACTTTTCAAATTTTAGCTTGGTTTAAAAAGTAATAACTAGGGAAGAAATTTGGAGGTAGAAATAAGGGCTCTAAGCTTAATTTTCAAAAACAAAAGCAAAAAACCAAATGGTTATCAAATAAGGTCTTATTTTTATTTTATTTTATTTTTTAAAAAAATTAAGCATATATCATCTCAATTTCTTATTGTGGTTTGCATCTTTCTTAATAATTTTTTTTTTCCAAATTCCAGAAACAAAAATAAAATTTTAAAAACCACTTTTTTTAGTGTTAGAAAATTTGCTTGGTTTTTAGAACATTAGTAAAATGTAGCTAACAAAACAGGAAATTTAGAGGTAGAAGGGGTGTTTATAAGTTTAGCTTTTAAAAACTAAAAATAAAAAATCAAATGGTTCACCCGACATGAATTAGTTTTTTATTTTTTGGGTTTAAAAACTTAAGATATATACACCACTTTCATCTATTGATTTCTATCTTGTCGATATTTTAGGAGTGTTTTCAAATTGAAGTTAAAATTTGAAAATTAAAAAAAGTTCAAAAACTTAATTTTGTTTTGGCAGTTTGACTAAGAACTCAAATGTTGGAAAATTTAAAGACTATGACTAAGAAATTCCGTGATTTTTTTTTAAAATAATAATAATGATAGTAAATAATATATTTTTTTGATAATATGTGGGATGAAGAAATCAAATCTCTAACTTTGAAGTTAATAATATAAACATTATATAAATTGAGTTATGCTCATTTTAGTAAACACAAACTTTAATTCTAAAATAGATAATGACTTTGTTTGACCCTGTAATGCGACCACTTTTCATAAATAATAAAATTCTAACCTCTAGTTAAGGTTAAGATTATTTTCTACTCTCATGAATCTATGTCAAATATAATTTTTAGAAAAATCATTTTTGGTCCCTAAACTTTCATAAAAATATCAATTTGGTCCTCGGACATTGGTTTGTAAAAATCATTTTTGTATTTTAGAATTTGTCATAATATTAAAAGTATGTGTATTAAATCATTACAAATCAACTGAATTGTTATTTTTATAAAAGTGTAGGAACCAAAAGTATTTTTTAACCTAATTTTTCTAATTTTTTTTTATTTCATAATAAGAAATTCTATATGGAGAAAGGAAAACTATAGAATGTAAATAATTAGATTCATCTCTCTTTGTAAATAAACTATATTTATATTATTTCAATGTCAAATATTATCTCTCATTTTTTTCATTCGTAAAATTGCAAAATAAACAGAAGGCTGGTTAATATTTGTTTATGTAAGGCAATTTCTTTTAAAAAAATAAATAATAAATAAATAAAACTTAAAAGTTTTCCCTTAATATGATTGTGGAACTTTCTAAACCTTTCAAAACTATCGTGGAAATAGAAATCTTTTCGATTTTTTAATTTCATTTTATAGAAATTGGAAATTGAAATGGTGTATGGTGGTAGTCTATAATGAAAATTATATCATTCTACAATTTTAAATGATCGGCACATTACTGTTCCAAGTCTCCATAATAATTTTGTCTAAAATTTTAAAGGATAGAAGGGTAATTTTGATTTTTTTAAAAAAATTCAAAAAAATAATATTGTAACTTTGGAAAGAATAAGGATATATTTTAAACAAACAACAAAGTTGGAGATTGTATATATATAAAAAAAAAAAATCCAAAGAAAGTGTGTAGTTTAGAGTAAAAGGCATTAGTATATGAATAGTAAAGAGTATTTTGTAGCATTATTAGAAACGTCCCACCAAAACGTTTTAGAATCAAAATCTGTCGATCATTAAAATCCTAAGAGTCCAAAAGGAATGAACATAAATAGTTATATGTTGATTTATGGAGGGTGGGCCTAGAGCTGCCCAAACTTTGCCCTATTTTGGAAGGTTGTTACTTCTAATCAGTCCCTCCTCCATTTCCATTTTTTGCTCTTTAGTCCTTTTCTCTAAGTCTAAGTTCATGTAATTTTGCTGTTCAGTCCTACCTAATTGCTTTATATAATATTCTTTTTCACATACATACAATTCGTTTAATTAGAAGAGCGTGTGTTTTTCTTCATGTATCTCTTTTAATTAGAGAGGAAATGAAATTTAGAAGTTTGAAGTTAGAACCTCATGTTTGGATATCACGTTGAATCATCAATGCTACTCCTCGGTTTTTTTGGACAATATGTTAGGTGGAAAAATCAAACCTTACTTTGAATTTTACGGTCTAAACTTCTTACCAATGATCATATAATGCTCATTTTAGTGAATCGTTCATAATTTGAGGTGAAAAAAAACTTGAGTTTGTATAGCTCGTATGTATAAATTGTAATTTTATTGAATATATATTTATGCATATATTTAGCTTAGCTTGTGTAATAATTTAGTAAATTTACTCACCAAATAAATATATAGGTTTTTTTTTTTTAAAAAAAAAACAATTTCCAAAACAGAATACTTGTGAAAAATTAAAGATATAGGGAAGAGATGTTTTGTACTAGTGTTGTAAAGTATATATATACTATTTACATATTTATGTGACAATCAAAAAGAATTATTTCTTTTCTATGAAGGGTGTGTTCTGCTGTTACATCTAGGGAGGTGACAAATGAATGCTTCTTCCAGAAAAAAGCTGCCAAAAAAATAAACCCTTATTTGACAGATAAATAAATAGGCCATGAGTTATCAAAAATTAATTAATTAATTAATAAACAGGCCATGATGGCAGAAAAACAGTTAATATTCTGTCAAATAGAAGCTGGTAAGTAATTGCAACAGAAGATTAATGAAAGAAAAAACATTATATATGAATCACTCACATTTATATTCAAACCTATAAAGCTCCAAAAATAACAAAACAACATTGTACAATTGTCTTTCCCTATCTAAGTTTATGAGATGCCACATGAACCATAACTTTAGAAGGCCTTTATACCAAAAAGTTTTATTTAATGTTTATTAATTAATAATTTTTACCCTTATTAGAGTTCAATTCCACTCATATATTCAGAGTATCACTCTATGTGTAGGTTAAAAACATATACAATCAAGTAATCTACATCAAGAATCATAACTATAAGAGAGGACGTAGAACATCCAAGGTGAATCATAGAGACGATATAGTACTCCTTTTTAGAGAATTGAGAAAGATACAATCATTCCTTTAATCAGGGGTATAAAGAAATAATCAAATGTGACTTACACAAAGATAGGTGCAGTTCAAGATGTATCCAAATTTTTCTATGAGGAGATTTTTTATTCTATGTTTACGACGAACCATGAAGGAAGAAGGAACCTTGATGAAGTTGGACTCATTGAAGAGGAAATTCTATTTTGATACCCTCTCATTTGTTTAAAAAAAATGAAAGGACATAGTTCTCAAAAGTAAGACTAAGGCAAAGACTAATACATAGAATAATTTAGGGGTAGGTTAAATTAAGTAGCATAAAACTATCAAATAAACAACATGTTTATAACAACTTCCACAAGCACATGCCTAGAGAGTTGGGTCTAATAATAATAATAATAATATGATACAGTACATGAAAACCCTAGCAGAACAAGCCATTGGTAGGCTACAACCTCTTCAACCACAAAGAAATCTCAAATCTTGAGGTCTTATAAGAATATTAAACAAACCCATTTCTCAAAACCTTCAATAAACTCAACCCATGAACCCTTTTCCTTCAAATTCCTCCATTAAAATACATAGAAGAATAATTAGTGATAATATCATTATTATTATTATGAAGATTAAGATTATTATTCCAAATCAGTGGATGAGGAGTAGTAATAATCTGAGGGTGAGGAGGCAAAAAGGGAGTTGAGAAATCAGTGCTAGAATAGAGAAAAAGGCGAGCTTTGGCAGCATCAAGTTCCTTTTGGAGTCTTTGGACCTGTTTTTGGAGGAAAGAAATTGCCCCAACACACCCATATACAGGATCTCTGATTCTCGCCTCGGCTTCGTAAGCGAGTGAAACGACGGCGTCTTGTCGTTGATGAGGAAGAACATCGTTGAGGAGCTTTGCCACGTTACTTGCTCCGAATACCTTGTGGACATTGGCAAATTTTTGGGGATCTTCAGGTGGAAAATAGGGTGCAAAAACACATGCTGCTAAGCATTTTCTTCTTAGGAATTTGCAGGCTGCACAAGGGCTGTAATAATGGCTGTTGCTTGTTGTTGTTGATCCCATTTTGATCTGCACCTAACAAAAGAAACCTTAGGAAACCATCGATTTAGACTACGCTTGGATTGACTTTTAAAAGTTTAACCACTTGTAGGTTGAAATTCTTGTCTTAAATTACACATTGTTTTTCTTCTCTTTGTTTTTTGTTTTGAGTCTATTGAGATTTGGGTTTTTTGTATGATTTGATTTTGGGGTAAGTATTAAATGGATGAATTAAAGATAAAAGAAATTGTTTATATCCTTGTCTCATCAAAAGTCTTTTTATACAATCTAAAAAAAATTAGCTAGTTATATTAGAGTTTATCATATTAAATTCTAAATATCAGTTGCTAATCTAAATATTTTCTTCCAAAGAAAACAAAAATTCCAAGTTTGTAGATTTCTTCCATATCTTGTGAATCCCTTGGCTCCTTTAGTGAAAGATAGAGAAGCCAATTGGAATGATATTTTGTAAATTTTGTAAAGCTTCAAACATTTTGTGTTTTTTTTCGTTTAATTTGAATACTCTGTGTTTTCATACTTCATATGAACATGAACTCTCTGAACCCTTTAAATTCTTAAAAACCTTCTGAAAAATAAGTTTTTTTTTTTTTTTTTTTTTTTCCTTTTGATGAAAGGTTTCAACTTATTTAACTGAGTTTTCCAGTTGAATCAGCAGCAAGCTCCCAGAACACACATGGCAGTAAATATCCTAATTCTGAATTTTTGGGCAGAAAAAAAAAAGAAGATGATTAGATTTGACATGTGCATGTTTTAAAAAAAAAAAAGAAGGTTCAATATTGACAAAATTGAGACAGTTTCTCAAATCAACAAAAAGTTCATCATCTTTCTCAATATATTTTAAGAAACATAAAACAAAATTAAAATCAAAATCAAAACTTTACCTGTCTGCTATGAATATGATCCTCCTTTCCTTCATAGAAATCAGAGGGGGAAAAAAAAAGAAGAAGATTTAAAGAAACTACCTTTAGGATGGCTGATTACGACTGTCAATTTTCAAGATCCTTGCTTTGTTGATACATTCCTAGTAGAAATGTAGGGAACTTTATTTGAAAAGAAAGCACCCAATAATAACTTAATATTAGATGAATGAATAAGAACTCATAGTGAAACCCTAATTTAGAGAGAGAGAGAATTTAGTGGGGGAAGTGGAAACAAAAGATAGGGAAATGAATGGAAAGTACAGTAAAATAGGAAGCATCAAATCAAATGATAATTATTTCAGAGATATGTCCCCTACTTTGACATTCCACCAATTCCAAAATCCACCATATATATCTCTTAAATCTCCATACAATTATACACTACTTGGAATTGAAGAATATATATATATTTGATATAATTTATAAACACTAAGTTTGAATGGAATAACAAAAAGAAACCCAATAAATATAATCATAAGTAATGAGACTATCCTTTATTATATATAAATGAGGCCACTTTTTCATATAGAATTCTTTCTCTTCTGAATTTGGGAGTTAGGGTTTAGGTTAGGGAAGATGCATGTGCCTAACCAACCCATAATTATGACATTACCTTAAAACCATTATAGAACAACATACCTATTTCAAGAAAAACTCTAGTAATAAGGTAGTAACTATTACTCTTTATCATTAATTTATTTTATAGACCTTACAAAATTCTTAAAGTTTATTTTTGTGACAAGCAAATAGTATGGAAAATCTTACATAGTCTAGTAGTACTAGAAATTTTTCCAACATATTTCAATAGGGTAATTTTTCCAACATATTTCAATAGGGTTCTTAGCAACTTTGAGTTTAAGAACAAACACGAAGTCAAATTGATGGGATTGCTTATTAAAAAAAAAAAAACAAAAAAAAAAAGGGTTTGTATGATTACCATATTTGTAGTATTTGGATGGGATATTGTTAAGTACATTTCCAAATTAAATGAAATTAAATCACATCAGCCACTTTAATCATCATATTAAATTTCCCTTTTGGTTAATTAATTTCAATGATCATCCTCTTGATTTTCTTTTATCTCCTTCCTTTTATTGTGGGTCATGGCAAAATTGGAAAGATTTGTTAGATCGTTTTAAGATTAATTAATGGATTAATTAAAATGGACCTAATTATTGGAGACATGCCTTTTGGACCCCCACTTTATTTATAGTATGTATATATTTGGTGGATCTTTTATTAGATTGTATTTAAACCTAACTTTAAATGCATTTATTTGTTTTTTCTAATAAATACTTTAAATGTATTTAGATTCACTATAAAAAAATCACTCCTTTTCCGATGCTTAAAATGGTTGAAAAATAGTAAAAAAACGTGTTGGAAGATCCATTCCTGACAACAAACTAGTCGTTGGGAGTTTGGTCGGGATATGTCCATTGGGAGAACATCTTCTGACAGGGCAACATATACCGTCGAGAGTTGATATAAACTCCCGACGCTTGATATACCGCATCGGAAGAGCTAAGAACTCTTGACGTTTTTTGTCTGGAGATAGTCATTTTTTTAATTTTTAATTTTTTTTTTAATTTGATCTGAATAACCTAAAGTGTATAATATTATTAAGAAAATAAAAAAAATATTCACATAAGGAATAAAACAAACAAACAAAATTGATAGTATTCTTTATTACACAAAAGAGAGAAAATTTGGCAAAGTAGTCTACAAAAGAAATGTCTTGACAAATACATAGGACAAAGAACTCTCAGTATCGTCTCTAACACATCATCTCCAACACAGCATCTCTAATACATCATCTCCAACAACATTTCCAACATCATCTCCAAACAACATCCTACAAAACAAACAAAAACCATAAGGTGAATCCTACAAAACAAAGAAAATCCTACAATCCTACCAACACACTTCCAAGACTACATGTTCTCAACTTTAAACCTCCAAAACACCCAAAGACTACAAGTTCAACTCCAAAAGAATAACTATTCTCAGTCCATCCCACATAACATTCAAAATTCATAAACTTTCACAAACAAACAAAAGTTATAAGATGAATCTTACAATCCTATAAAACTAAGAAAATCAACACACTTTCAAGACTACATATTCTCAACCTGAAACTTTCACAAACACACAACAACTACAAGTTGAACTCTAAAAGAAAGATAACTAATCTCAACTCATCCCACAACACATTCAAAATTCATAAACTTCCACAAACAAACAAAAAATTCCAAGTTGAACTCCAAAACAAGTATAACTAATCGCAACTCACCCCACATAACATTCAAATTTCATAAACATCTACAAACACACAAAAACTTCAAAAAGCACATCAAAATCCGGTAGTTCATGATCATAAAGCTACTAGTAAGACATAACTATTGTTACTATAATTACAGGATAATAACATATTAACCAACTAGATAATAAAGTAATCATACCTAATTCGATGACCCTTCTCTTTGTGATTGTATCATTTCTCCAATCATTTTTTTTTTCATTTCTTCCATTGGTCTTACATGATCCTCTGTCATTGTTTTTTAACGTCTTCAAGTTCCCGAATCCTCGATTGAGATTGTTCGACCTTGGCTTTAAATCCTCTCACCTTCCTACTTTACCCTTGTCATCATTAACTTTGTATCAAGACTCACCATAAATTGAGTATTGCTGTAAATCTGTAAATTTTTTTCAATACAATACACAATTGTAGTTACACGTATAAATAGACTTATAACCTAGACCTAAGTCACGTAATTTTCGCTTAGCTTCATAAAAGGTTGTAGATATAGCGATGCTGACTGGAAACGCTGCTTTTAACAATTTCAACAACATGTCAAACGATTTGTTACTCAAGTCATTTAGAACTTTGATATGCATCAACTTCACCAACAAGTTTAAAGACGAAAATTGCAAAAAACCAGCGTATAGTTCATTACGTGTTTCAGCCATTAAATCCTCAAATAAGTTTGTGGTATCTCTTTCTTGACCATTAGAGGACATTTCATTCTCGATCCCTTCTTCATGTGCGTCTTCATTTTCATTTGAAACTTGTAGATTGTTTACAAGATTCAACATTTCATTTTCTTCAACAACTTTATACTCTATGTTAGTTTCTTCATCATTATGTATTGAATGAGTTGTATGTCTTTCAAAACCTCTAAATAAGTTGACTGGCTCTCCATGATTTACCCATTCACAATATGATGGAGATATTCTGTATGTTAATAGATGTTGCTCCATACACTCTAATGACTCCCATATTGAATTCATACAATTCTTGCATGGGCATCTTGTTCATCCATAATCATTAACATGAAACTTCGCCACTTCTAAAATTTGGGAAACTCTTTCTCTATACTCAACTGACAACTTATTTCTAAGTTTTATCCATTCTTTATTCATTCTTAAAAATAAATATTTTCTGATCAAACTTGTAATCCAGAATAAATTATAACCTATGTTTGATCCAAAAATTAAGAATTTGAGCAACAAAAAACGAAACACGAAAACATTATCAAATGTAGAGTCTAAATAGTTATTAAATGCAATCTAAGTTAATTATTAACTATATGAATACTACACTATTTTCATCATCAAAACTCATCTTATTAATTAAAGAGAAAATGACAATACAAAAATTTGATAATTCAATATTGTTTGGGGAACACAACATTTAAGTTTAGACAACACGTTTAAATGTTAGACTACAACCAATGAAATCAAGACTTAAGCATTCTTGATTAGTTTTAATAATGGTGAAAAACACTCAAAGCTTTAAGAACGGATTCAAAATAGAGATATGTTTGATAATTTTATTTTATTTGATTAAGATGTAATTAAAAAATGTACAAAATGTGATTCAATAATATTTAATTTGATGTTATTGAGGGTATTTATGACATTTGTAAATTATTAATTAATATTTATTTTGTTTAATTTTCTTTTTTTAAGTATTGTTTAATTTGCTAATTATACAATTCTAATATGTTTGATTTGATTCTCTTGAAATTCGGCTTATAATACAAGTGTGTTCAAATAAAAGGTTAACAATTTATTAAAGAGACGGTAAGAAAGCAAATCTAACTTTTAAAAAACAAAAAGCCAAAAAGCCAAAAAAAAAAAAAAAAAAAAAAACGTAATTCAACGAGAACTAAGATAATCGGTAAAACAGGTAAGAAATTTTCTTATAAAAATTTGGACAACCAAGCCAAGATTATTGATAAATAAATATGTTTAAAATTTTAAATGAATTGAAATGTCTATTTATTTGAATAAATAATTAAAAATTAAATAAAGAAATAAATATAGTTTCTTTGCTTTTTTTTTTTTTATATGTATGTTTTCTTTCCAACTGAAATTTAATACCAATCACAAATTATATTTTTTAATCGTTTTTTAGAGGAAAAAAGTGATTATCAAATAAGCATGTAAGCAAATAAATAAACTCTAAATTGGTTAAGATTAAGCCCTACAAATGAAGAGAATGAACAAAATATCCGTAAAATTTTAGACAACCACTTAGCTACATTTCAAAAAAACAAAACTAATTATAAAGGCAACAATTTCTTTTGCTTTTTTCTCTTTTCTTTCTCACTGATAAAAACAATGACATAGATTCAACAAACAAAAAATAGAAACAAAATTGCAACAAAAACAAAGTAATCTTTCCACACAGCCAAATCTAACCTTCCTTATTTATCCCCATACCATTGGTCTTTCTTCAACATTCAGACCATTTTTCCCTGATTTCATTATCAAAATCCCATAACAGACCTTGATTTCACCATCAAAATACCTTAAACACAACCATGAAAGAGAGAGATTACCTGACGATGGGGAAAAGGGATTTCGGGGAGGTAGACGGGGCTCGATGACGTTCGATGTGCTTTGACGGCGGTAAGCTGATCGACAATGTGAGGAGATTTGCATTCAAGGAGAGACAAACATATTGACGATGTGAAGGGATATGCTTTGATGGCGGCAAGCTGATTGACAATCAGCGTTCGTGCGTTCGACGGATGGAGGGGAGAGACAGAAGACAAAAAATCGAATTGGGGGAGGAGGGATTTCAGATCTGATATATTATGGTTACTAACTCCCGATGAATATTATGTAGTTTTCGACAGTTAGTACTAACTCCCGACGCTTAAGATTACTCGTCGGGAGATATGCACATATCTCCCGACGACAAGGAAGAGTTGTCGGGAGTTATGGGTTAATTAGCCCGTCTGGAGTTATACATTACTCCCAACGATTATGGCGTCTGGAGATATTATATCTCCCGGCAATTGTACTCTCGACGGTTGTTTTTAGTGTCTAAAGATCGTCTTTTTTTTTTCTTTTTTTTTTTCAGTGACTCTTTGGAAAAAAGAGGATTTCATGAGAAGAATTTCTTAAACTAAAAAGAGCAATATATATGTGTGTGTTTAATAGTATCTTTTAAGAATATTACATAAGTGAGAGACGATTCAAATACTGTCTACCGATCAAAAGAAAAATACCCTTTGGGCTATTTTAAAAAATGATTCTTTGAACTTTTTTAATGTATATTCACCATATGTTTCTTTTTTAGTTTAATGAAATCGATGGATGTAAACCTTCAATTTTGTTGTCAATGTGTAAAGTAATGAGTGGTCGTCAGAACTATATATATCACAAAATATATCTTAGTTAATTATCCATAACTATCATATAAATTGAAATAAAATCATATTAAGTATAATTATTAAACAATCACATCTTTATACTATTCTATAAAAAATTAAAAAAAAAAAAAAAGAACAAAGCTACTTGTTTTATATATATATATATTTAAATTACATTAAAAACTACTTAATTACAATTTTATAAGCTATTAATGCAAGATTTACTAACATAATTCATAACCATTTACTCATATAAATATACATCAAAACAAAAACTTGAAAAGTAATTGTACATATATAGAAAACAAATAATAAATTTTCAAAATTTGGGTAGTGTTTGAATCTTCACACAGTTAGAAAATATAAAGAGATGGAAACGGTATCGTTTACTTCTTCGTTGTGTACGATCGAGTCGCGCGGTTAAACGATGTAAGACAAACCTTATCGTTTATCTTGTCGTACTAAATGATGGAGCCTCGGAGACTAAACGATAGTGATATCGCTTACCTTATCGTCTACCCTGTCGTAGTAATCAATGGAGCCTCGGAGACTAAGCAATAGTGATATCGTTTACCTTTGTCATACTAAATGATAGGATGCTGGCGCTACACGATGGAGGTTGTCGTCTACCCTTTTGTTGTACACGATGGACTTTAGGCGCTAAACGATGAATGATATATTCAATCGTTTAGCTGATCATTATACACGATGAAGTCAAATTACTAAGCGATAGACAGAGAGATTTTAACTTTGCCTCTTCGTATTCTTCATATTCATTGAAAAGGGGCAGCATACCCGATTTATACACTGTTCCCTATTTTAGGAATTCAAAGAATTAAAAATTATATTCTAAACAACTAATGAAATGAGTGTTGAGCTTAATGCCCTAAAGTCTTATGTCCTATAGTTTGTAAACAGTATATACGAACACCAGTGATTGCTAATATATGATATTTACTTCACATCTTGTTGTTTTGCTTAGTTATTTGTATTATTTGCTTTACCACAAACCAACAAACATAAAATCCCTGGTTATCTGTATGTGACTCAAGCATGTATATGGTGACATACAAGTGGATCATGTCTTGAGTGATAACCAAAATGGTCTGTAGTAAATAGATAAAGGAGGGAAACCTTATCTTGGTAACGCTACGGACGCGGCCCGCTTTGTGGAATGATCACAAGTGTTGTGACTTGCCACAGATGGTCTGATCCTGATCATTTGTGTAAGGGACATACGAGTGGGGGCGTCCTATATAAAGAGTTTGTATAAGACCTGACCACGAAGTGTTAATGTCTCGTTATATAACACCGTTCATGACAGAGACTTCACTTCATTAGGATGACCATAGGTAACATGATCTCAATCCTTAGTGAGTTGGGAACTTCTGCCATTGAGGGCAGTCCTTTGATTTGTATGGATGTGAGTGGCCAGGTCGCCGATTCAAACCTACCATTTTGGGGATTCACCTAATTTGGGAGCTGGGAACTCAGCTACATAATATGGAATTCACTCTTTCCCCAAGGCAGGGGTAAGTAAATAGATGGCTCCCTTAAGGGCTGATCCCGAGGCTTGAACGATGTGGCGCCACACACCTTCTCTTGGCCCAAGAAGTGTTCACCCATAGTTGGACTATGTTGTATTGTTCATTAGAGGAATCAGTGGTACTTAAGGAGTGAGATGTAACTACGGGGGCAAAATAGTAAATTGGCCCAGCTGTACTTACGAGCATCTGTGAAGGGTCATCATACTCATGATTGGTTATATTCGATGGACACAAAAATATATTGGTGGTAAGAAGAGTTCAGCTGTTGGTTTTTAGTGGAATCACTGACAGTTAACAGATGGTGAATCTCATGGCTAAAGAGTTTAGTCAGCTATTCACGTACTGTTGGAGCTTTGAGCCATAGGTTCATTAGGTCACCTGGGTAGCTTGGATAAAGTCGAGGACCAGTATTTGGGTTAATTTGAAATGTTCAAATTAACAAGAGGAAGTTCAATTATATATGATATAATTGGACTGGTTAATTATATATGATACAATTGGCTAAATATATTAGATATATTTTTTTTGGAGGAAATTAAATATAAATATGATTTATATCAAGTAGAGGAGAAACAATCATCTAACTCACGCGTTCTCTAAACGATCGTATACATCTTTCCTAAACGATCGTTTAATTTTTCCTACACAATCGTGTAGCTCTACTATACGATAAGCATTTCCACTATACGATATCAGAGTTCATCTCCCACTTGCTTATCGTCTACACGACGTTTTCTCCTTCATCCTCTACCAAACTCACCATGGCCCACTCTTTGGGTTTTTTACGCCGAGGATACCCGGGTTTCTCTTGTGGTGGTGTCGTCCTTGCTGCATTGTTCATGTACACTCAGATCGTGTTGTTGTAGTCGACATACTCGTCGAGTGCCAGTAGATCGGTGGGAGGTTTTCTGCTGCTAAGGGTTCAAACATACGAAGATAGTCTTCATTTGGTATGAACCTTTTTCCTTGTGTTTTATTATATTCTGAGTATGCCGATAATGAGTTTTATATGCATAACTGTATGTGTTGAATGTATGACGTTTATGTTTCGGTCACTGTGAAATTGGAGCGATCTAAACCCGCTCATGGAAATCTTGGTATGAGATCCTTCAATAGGACACATGGTCTAATACATGAAGAAAAAATATTTGTTTGTTATCACCAATCCTAACAGAAATTTGGAGTACTAAAAGGAATAATTCTTCATGACTCTCCACAGTGACATGGCAACCTTCAGCTGATGTGTCTTCTTTACTCTTCCTTGGTTGTTGATGTGGCATTTTCTCTAACATCCCCCCTCAAACTTGTGGGAAGTTCAACTATCCCAAGTTTGGACCTTGAGTTGAAGAATTGAGAGTGTGTCAATGGTTTTGTGAGGCAGTCAGCTAACTGATCCGATGAAGGAACATATCGTATTTCAAGTTTCCCTTTGAGGACTAGATCTCTGGCAAAGTGAACATTGATTTCAATGTGTTTGGTCCGAGCGTGGAGTACTAGATTATTGGTTTGGTTGAATGAGACTGCTAGATTTCACTTAGTAGTTGTTGAAGCCAAACAATTTCTGAAGTCGTGTGGGCCTAGTGTTCAAAAAACTCGGTAACCTGACCAACCTGGACTACCCAACCCAAACCGCAAGGGTTGGGTTAGGTTAAAATTTTTTTAAAATATTAAATTCAGGTTGGGTCTCGGGTTACCACATTTCAGGGTCGGTTCGGGTCGACCCGAACCAAAAATAGAGTTTGGCTTCAGAAGATGGAGTGTTGTTTCAGGTGCGGGGGGGCTGGGGCTCAACCGCTCACGCTCTTTCAGTTTCTTCTTTATTATATATATATATATATATATATATATATTTAGGTCGGGTCGGGTCAACCCGGCCTTAAAATAGAGTAACCCGAGACCCGACCCGAATTTAATATTTCGAGAATTTTTAACCCAACCCAACCCAAAATAAAATCTAACCCAACCCAACCCTTACGGTTTGGGTTGGGTAGTCGGGTTGGTCGGGTGATCGATTTTTTTGAATACCCGTACTTTGCAATAGTGGAGTTATGTTGGGAGAGAGGATTTAAAGGCCACTGTTCACTATATTTTGTGTGTTGAAGGACCAAGCACCTGAAAGGCATAGGAGAAAGAAAAATCAGATTCATTAAAGACAACATTCCTTGAGATGAATACTTTACCATCTTTGTTGAAACATCAATGTTCTTTGTGAACCATGCTTAGACCCAAGTAAACACATTTATCAGAGTGAAACTGAAACTTGTTCAACTGGTATGCTCGAAGACATGGAAAACAGGCACAACCAAACACTCTTAGTTTTGTAACATCAAGTAGTTTACCATACATCAGTTGTATAGGTGACTGGTTCTTTAGTACCGGCATGGGAAGACCATTAATCAAATGACAAGCATTGAGAAACGCATTCCACCAAAATTGAAGAGACATTGATGTTTGTGCTAGCAAAGTCAGCCCCATCTCTACTAGGTGTTTATGTTTTCTTTCAGCTCTTCTATTTTTTTTAGACGTATAGGGACAAGAAAACTGAGAGGCAATGCCTTGTGAGCTACATATCTGATGCAACTTGATATATTCACCACCATTATCTAACTGTAGTGCTTTTATGTTTGTTTTAAATTGTGTTTGAACAACTTGTAGGGAATGTTTAAAGGCCTATAGTGTATCTGACTTCCGTTTAAGAGGAAAGACCCAGAGATATCTACTATAATCATCAATATACGATATGTAGTATCAATATCCTTCAGTGGAGTTTGTAGAGGCTGGACCCCAACATCTGAGTGTATTAAATCAAATTTGTGTTGTGCACGAGTCAAATAATTAAGGAAGGGTAGGGAATGGGCTTTACCAAGACAGCAAGGTTCACAAAACTTAATCTCTTCATTCAACTTAGTAGGAAGATTACAAATTTTCAATATATTCTCCAAAATTCAAAGAGAATGATGACCTTGTCTCCTATGCCACAACCCTTTAGATTCTACTAAGTTTGTTCCACTTTTGGACAGAACAAAGGCTATAGAATTGTTATTTTTGTTCATTGGGTTGAGAAAACAGCTTGCCTCTTTGATATTTACATCAACTGGAATCACCTCTGCTTCATTTAGCTTATATAGTTCGTCTTTAAGAGTTCCTTTCACCAATATTTGTCCCGAACATTTGTTCTTAACAACACAACAATCATTATAGAACTCAACAAAAACATCATTATCTTGAACCAGTTTCTTCGCAATATTTGGTACACATAGTATGTTTTTCATATTTAGATTGCAATTAGAGGAACTTAAACATGCATTTCCTATTGAAGATATATCTAACTGTTGTCCATTCCCTACTATAATTTGTTCGTTACCTGTGTACTGAGAGGGGTTTGCTATATTGTCGGGATCTGCTGTCACATGGTTGGTTACTTCACTATCTGCATACCAATTAAAGTCCCCTTTTGATTCGGTTTGAAGAAACGGATTCAGGTTCTGTGAGGTGACAAATGCTGAGGGATTTGCTCCATGGTTGCCTTGATTTTGAGTGTTTCCTTTACCACTTTAATTTGGGACAAACTCTTGATTGTACCTCTAGTAGCACACATCTGCAGCATGTCCATACTTGGAGCAAACCTAACATGTAGGCCTATTTCCTCTGCCTCGACCTCTTCCTCTGTTTCCTCTACTGTTGTTGTTTCCTTTGGATCCATTAAATTGTTGCTTGTTACCTCCTTGTGTGTTGCTTTGTCTAGAGGCCTTGTATGAAGAGTTGTTTCGATTGTAAGCAACATTGGCCGAGGCATTGTGAGCAAACGTTGTAGTGCCTTTTGAAGTGTTCTGATGTTCCAACCTCATCTCGAATGACAATAGTTCAGATTGCATATCCAACCAAGATATCTCTGACTTGCTTTGAATAACGACAACCACTGGATTGTACTCCTCATCCAGTCCAAGGAGTACCTGAGACACTAGGTTACGTGTAGATACTGGGCTACCAGCCTGAGCCAGATTAGTGAAGCTTCATAAGTTTCAAATATTCAGACATCGACATATTACCTTTGCATATCTATTGGAAAACTTGGCGAAGATAGTCTTCTTCTGCCCTCAACTGAACTCTAAACAACGAGTGTATGGCATCCCATAGACTCTTAGCACTCACGTACCCCATCAGTTGTATATCAACTTCAGGAGTCATTGAGTTGTATAACCACCCTAATAGGAGTTGATCCGCTGTAAAAGCTTCATACAGTGGTTTCAGGGACTTCACGCAGGTAGAGCTCGAAGCTCCTTCCGAGGCTTGAGAGTCTGCTTCTTCAGGTTCAACTACTGATGAAGTAGACACAATGAACATATGAGGACATACCTTTGTTCCGAACAGATGACCTTCAAGTCTATATCCTTTCAGGATAGAAAGAGCTAACGTCTTCCATAACATGAAATTACCTTTTTCCAACTTGGTGTTGGTTATCTGATTCAGCAGTTGTTGAACTTCGATGATTCAGTGGTCGCGTTGAGTCCTATGATAGTGTAGTTTTCCATGGTAGCTCTGATACCGAGTTAGAAAATATAAAGAAATGGAAACGGTATCGTTTACCTCTTCGTTGTGTACAATAAAGTCGCACGGTTAAACGATGTAAGACAAACCTTATCGTTTACCTTGTCATACTAAATGATAGAGCCTTGGAGACTAAGCGATAGTGATATCGCTTACCTTATCATCTACCTTCTCGTACTAAGCGATGGAGCCTCGAAGATTAAGTGATAGTGATATCGCTTACCTTATCGTCTACCTGATCGTACTAAGCGATGGAGCCTCGGAGACTAAGCAGTAGTGATATCGTTTACCTTTGTCGTACTAAACGATAGGATGCTGGCGCTATACGATGGAGGTTGTCGTCTACCCTTTCATTGTACACGATGGACTCTAGGCGCTAAACGATGAACGATATATTCAATTGTTTAGCTGCGTTATACACGATGAAGTCAAATTACTAAGCGATAGACAGAGAGATTTTAACTTTGTCTCTTTGTATTCTTCATATTCATTGAAAAGTGGCAGCATACCCGATTTATACATTACTTCCTATTTTAGAGATTCAAAGAATTAAAAAATTATATGCTACACAACTAATAAAATGAGGACACATGGTCCAATACATGAAGAACGAATATTTGTTTGTTATCACCAATCCTAACATAAATTTGGAGCACTAAAAGGAATAATTCTTCATGACTCTCCACAGTGACATGGCAACCTTCAACTGATGTGTCTTCTTGACTCCTCCTTAGTTGTTGATGTGGTATTTTCTCTACACACACACGATTAAATTTTATGTTAAACGTTTAGGTCCGTTTAGTAACCATTTTGTTTTTTATTTTTGTTCTTAAAAATTAAGCCTATGGATATCACCTCCAAATTTCTTTTTTTATTATCTATTTGTCACCAATAATTTAAAAAATCAAGTCAAATTTTGAGAACTAAAAAAAGTAGCCTTCAAAAAGTTGTTTTTGTTTTTAGAATTTGACTAAAAATGCAAACATTTTTAATTAAGAAATATACAAATCATTGTAAGAAATGTAGATGAAATGGATTTAATTTTTAAAAATAAATAATTAAAAAAAATTACCAAATGGAGCCTAAAAATTTAGAAAGTAATTAAACACATTCTAAATTTAAGACCCGATATTCACACAAACTTGAAAATGTTATAATTTAACTTAAATGTGAATTTGCTTCATCTAGAAATGACACAAACTTTAGTAAGAAGTTTCTACTCAAGCATTATAAATGTTTTTTTAAAGAATACTCTTCAAATACGTACTTAGAGAGTCAAGTTAGACAAATTTAAAACCACACAAAATCAGTAATCTAGTCAGAGTAATCCCATTTCAGTTTCCAAAACAACAAGAAATCAGATGATCAGATCACCATTTCACCACCCAAACAAAAACATGTTTTTTCTTATTTGCAAATGTTAATGAACTCATAACATACCGCAAAGATTCATACAAATAAAAGACATCACAAAATACAATACCTATAAAAAAATATTACCCTCCCCAATTTCAACAAATATTCCTAGAACAACTGTTTCAAGATCAGTGACAGAAACAGAAGAATGTAATAAAATTCTTATGTACCATTGTACAGAGTCCACATATCAGCATAGAATCCCAAAGACCTTGGAAGCGACTTCTTCCAAGCAGCAATGTCAGGCAAATCACCAGTGAGAGCTAAGGAACTGTCATCTTCACCATTTCCAAGTCTCAAAACCCACAATTTCTTTCCATAAATTTGATGCATTGCCTTCAAAGTTTGTTCCATTACGACTTTCCCATCTCTCCTAATATCCTCAGCCTCCACACAACTGCCCCCAACGTTCACCATCACTCTCCCGCCTTTCATCAAACACCTTTCGAGCATTCTCCATGTATTTGGATCCTCAAGTTCAGGAATCAAACTCCCTTCACTAAACAGATCCACCAAAATCCCTGCAAATCCGCCTTTCACATTGGCTTTCAGAGCATTCCCAATATAGATAAAAAGCCTATCTGGGTATTCTTTTTCCAGCTTCGACACGCCAAAAAATTCCCTTCCAACAGCGATTACAGACGGATCGAGCTCCCACCCATGAACCACTACCTCGGGATATAGCTTTAGGATCGATCGAGCGGCGGAGCCGGCGCCGAATCCGAGGATTCCGATGGGTCCTGGCGGTAGAATCGGCGGCAATGTGGCGAAGACATCGAAGTAAGTGTTTGTGAGTGATTTGAAAAGGAATGAGATGCTGTGAATGTTGCCAGGGGCATCAAGAAGAAGCAATCTGGAACCTGCAAATCGGTGCTCTGCTCTTCGGGAAACTTCGAGAACTCTGATGAAATTGTGGCGGGATTTGAATTTGGCGAGGATTTTGACGTCGTCTGATGGAATTCCGTCATCTTGGGTTCGTTTTTTAGGGTTTGAAGATTGGGTTTGGTGGAATTGAACTCTAAACCTATCGAATTGGGCGCGTTTGATCTGTTTTTCTTGAAAGGAAATGAGATTTGGAGAAATGGGTTTGAAAAAATGGAGGGAATTTTGAATTGGGTGAAGAATTAAAGGGATTTCTTTGTTCAATTGAAGCCGCATTTTTTGCTTTGATGGAGATGAATGCAAATACCAGTGATAATTTGACGAACAAGCTTGGACGCTGTCAGATGAGAGATTTCTTATTTCGGCTTCACGGCCCAAAATAAATCAGCACAACACGGCCCAAAAATGAATAGGCCCATTACTACATCCGTAGCCCATATTATTATCGTAATAATAATAATGAATTTATTATTATTATTTGAAAATTTGTGGTAGGTAGCAGAATTTTTAATTTTTTCATGTCGATTAATGATTTTTTTTATTTTAATGTTAATCAGCGTAGTAAATTATTGAATAATAATAGTTGATGGCTTACTATATTAACACCAACCAACAAGATAAGGAATAAAAATATTATATAATTTATGAATTATACAATTCAATGTTATATCAATGAGAACTTTTCTTATTAATTTTATTTTTAAAATTTCCTTTTGCCAAATTGTTTATCACCTCATGAAATTATCATTTGTGTCGGTCAGTCGATACAAAAGAAAGAAACTCATAAAATTTCCTTCTACAGGAATTAACATAATTTAATTAGACTCAACCAATATAAATATATACCAAAATTAATTAGTCTTTTCTTACTTTTAAGCAATGTGAGGCATATTTGTTTAATGTAGCTATGATTTAAGAAACAATCTTAGAAAAAGGGAAAAAAACGAGTAGGTTATAATAATGACAGGTCTTAATTGAATAATGAAAAAATAAGTTAGTAATGATGTAAATGGATTTAGATTGATTAAGAGAGGATTAGTGAAGAAATTATAAAGCAATTATATCAAGAAATGAAGAAAGAGGTAATTAGAGAAACAAGTGGGCCAAGAAAGAGGGAGGGGGTTGAAATAAAAAAAAACTTTAATTAGAGTCAAATATTGGTGTCAAATCGGAAGCTGTTAGAAATTGAAGAAATGGAAAAGTTTAATCAAGTTTATCACATCAATTTGCTAATTGCCCCTTTGGAATTGGCGATTTGACATAAAAGTCCCTATTTTTCAATGTGAATTCCAAAAGCACTCTTATTGCTGCTTTTGACTTCCTTGTAGGGTGGGACTGGGACTGCCTAAAGACATAAGATGGGCTCGACCACAGGAATCTTGCAACTTTAGGGGCTTATTTTATAATTATTTTATTTTATTTATCTGTACTATTAGACTCTAAATCAAGTTATCTTAACCTACACAATTATATCTTTTTATTATTTTATTCCATTGTTGCAATTATTAATTACATCATTTTTCTCTTTAATTATTATTCCACCCCTCCTCTTCTTTCTTTTTTTTTTTTTTTTTTCTTTTAACTCATTCACCTTCTTCTAAATGCCCTTCTTTCCCCTTTAAAACCATTCTATTTCATTGGTGTAATTTTGATTTTTCCTTTTTTTTTTTCCATCTCTCATATATTATTTTTTTCCCCAAAGAAGCTATGAAAAAAATAAACAAAAGTGTAAGAAAACACATATTCCACATAGCAAGTTTTGTTGGGTGGAGCTATGTTTGATGATAAGTAGATTTTACTTGATTTATCGTTATGTTTAGGGATAATAATTTAAGTGTATAGCAATATTATTAAAAAAATTTAAATATAACCAAATCTACTAGTGATAAATTTTATCGCTAATAGACTCTATCACTGATAGATTTCAAGAGCTAAATCTAAATTTATTATATCTATAAATTCTTTTACATTGTGTTATATTTGCTAATACTTTGGATCTGATTATTATATTTGCAATTGGCTTTTTTTTCTTGAATTGATACATCGGTTTTTGCATTGGTTTTGATTAATAAACTTAAATAACTCATACATTGGTGCTTTATTTTAGCAATGCTAATCGTACTTTGATTTCTATTTCAATTATTTCGATGTTTGAAATAGTGTTAGTTTTGTCAATCTCACTTGATTCATATAATTAATTGAGGGACAAGACTTAACCTAACAATGTTACTATTCAAAAATATATATATTTCTTTTTAAAATAAACTTTATTAAAAAAGAAAGACTAGAGTACATGGAAATTATCTTCAATCTTAGCTACATTCATGTTCCACTAAAGAAATCCCCTAAAAACACAAAAGGCAACCAATTTTAAGTTCCTCATTGCATGCATGAATTTGATAGAGATCTCATATTCTTTGTTAGGTGATTTAAGTGAACTCCTCAACCATTTAATAAATAAATCAATATTAAAAATATTTGCTAAGATTATAAGTTTAGTCCATAAAATTTCAATTATTTTATGTCTACAAGATCACTAAATTTATAGAAAAAAATCTAATAAGTCTCTAAAATTTGAAAATGCATAGATCCATAAATTTTCAATTCTGTGTCCAATATATTTCATGTCATATATGTCGGATTTTGTACTTTTATTAAGACTCACTTAGAATTAGTTTGTAAAACTTTATAGATGTCGTATGAAATATGGTAGAGACCTATTAATTATGACGAAAGAAAAGGTTTGAAACTTTATTGGCCATTTTAAACTGAAACTGAGATTTATTTTTAAACCTTAGAAACATAATATACAAAGATGTTAAAAGTTTAGGACTAAGCATGCCTAGAATCTTATTATAGAATGTGATTTAATATTTATTTGTTAAATACAATGTGCCACTTGAGGATGTAACATCAAATCATAAAGAGTGTACTTATAAATAATTAAGTCAAAATTACAAGAATATACTTTGCAAAATAGAGAATTATAATATAACATATGATATTCAATTTTCTATCTCCTGATATATTTACATCTCATGCATGATTATGTTATTATGGCCAATAATGAAGAATAAGAAAAATGCGCAGCAATAATGAATGAATATAGCTTAGTATTATTTGTGGTGCATTCCTCATATATAACATGTTTTAAGACATTTATTTATCATAAATTAATACAATGTACAACATTCTGTCAAGAAGTATATATGTAATTTGTATATTAAATTTTCATCGAAATGTCGATATTATCATGTTTTCATGAGTTGGATATCAATATGAGGAATGAATCGGTATTTCCATTATATCATAGAAAAATTCACGAAACATAATAAGCAACCAACCAACTATCTCTAATGTAAATATAATATAAATAATAGATATGTTAGCTTGTTTAAAAATCATAAATGTTTTTTTTACTAATTTAAATTTATTTTTTATTTTTTTTTATTTTTTTCGATTTTCATCGAAATTGAAATTTTATTGATAGTTCCATCAAAATTTTCATAAAATTAAGAACTCGATATTTTCGTCGACATCAATATTTTAAACATTTGTTGCAACATCTACTAGCTAGAGGGAGTCCAAACAATTATATCATTAAAAAAAGGATTAAAAATCACTTTTAATCCCTACACTTTCATATAAGTAACAATTTAGTCCTTAAACTTTGGTTTGTAATGATTTAGTCCCTATAGTTTCAATTTTGTAACAATTTAGTCCCTGAACTTTACTATGTAACAATCTAGTTCTTGACCTTCAAAATTTATAACAATTTAATCCCTATGGTAGAAAATAATGTTAAGGTTTAATGTAATTCCAAGCATAAAAAAACTACCAAACTAATTAAAGACTTAATATTTTTACAAAATACAAATTTCATATCATAAAACATTAAAAATTGACATATAAATTTGATGAATTTTTTACGTCAGAAACTAAATTGTTACAATTTCAAAAGTAGAAGAACTAAATTGTTTCATAGTAAAGTTTATAGACAAAATTGTTATAAAATTGTAAGTATAGGAACTAAATTGTTACTTTTATGACAGTTTATGGACAAAAAGTATTTTTTAACCAAAAAACTACCAAAAGTATTTTTTAACAAAAAAAAACCAATCAAGATTTTTTGATAGATAACAACAAACCTTTCTCGATCACTTTGGTCGCTCATTCTTTTCATTGCAAGGATTTTAAAACTTGGGTACTCATTTGGTGACACTTATCTTGATGCATCTTAAGAGATTGTCCAATAAAATTCTAACACGTGACAAATAATTTTTTTATATATCTAATCATTGTCCTAAATATAAATTATTATATTTGTGAATACATAAATAAATTAATAATAAATTAGGACAATAATAGAATAAGAGAATAGAAAAGCGTGTAATTTATGGATTGCTAGTTAATAAATGTGTTGTGTTCATAAAGAAGATGTATCTCCACTACAATGAGTTATTTAACATTCCACCCTCGAATTTGAAAAGTTATAACGAGTTCAATTATTTCAAAATTATATTCTCCATTCAAATATTTCATTGTTTTCTGTATTTTGTTTTTGTAAATGGAAGAGAGCAATTGTCCCATGATTTTAAAAAAGTTATTAAATACTTACAAATATGGAAAATTAATATTTCCATTCTCATATACATATAATTCTCAAAAATTATTAAGCAATAGTCCTCATAATATGTGAAAATAAATTATTCCACTTAATAATCTATGTCAATTTGACATAGAGCTTATTCTTCATTCATAATTTACCCTTGTGTTTTCTTTTTAAGGAAATAAAATTTATGGAATGAAAATACAACAATGTAACTATCTCATAATAATCGTGGGATTTGGATTAAAATATATATATATATATATATATATGCTTCCATATACTATATATGACAGGAACGTAATCAGCGACTGCATGAAAGTAGATCGAGGTCGGTGTCAGCTCTAGTTCACCTTATGGTTTCTACAATTCGTGTTCGTGCTTCTTCCTGGCAGGTTGATCTTCTTGGTCTTATATAGTGTGTTTACAGATGTTTTTTCTTGTTGTGCTTTCCGTTGTTCTTTGTTTTGTTATTGTCCCTTGTTTGTGGGGTCTTGGTTTCTTTTCTCTGGCTTTCTCTCTGGTGGTTTGCGAGTTTGTGTTTTTGTATTGGTTTTGTTCTAATCTTATCTTGTAGGCTTTGTTTTGTATTTTGTTACCATGCCTTTGCTTGTGCTTTCATGCTTTGATGTCTTGATTCTGGACTGTGGAATTCCTTGTTGTTGTATAATAATATAACCTATTCTTAAAAAAAAAAAAAAAAAAAATCTATATGTTTTTAATCATTAACTAACTCTGTTATTAAATGTAATCATTCATGGAACATACTATAATTATTTTTGTTGCAAAACTTTCTTCTTATAATTTTATGAGGTTTGTTAGCTTTCTTCTGATTCTAGTTAGTTGTCCTCTGCTCTTAATAAGAATTATGATTGTATGTATATTTAGTCGGAATGAAGTTCATTTTAAAAAACATAACAACACTCATATATTGGAGAGCGAAAAATTATCAGACACGTAGTCATAAGTTGATTCATCGAGGGGGGATGGAGACAAAAGCAAAAGAGTTTATATCATAGTGACAAAGAGCCTAATCATTTGGGAGAAGGATGAAGGGAAAGAAAATATAGAAACGGGGCTTCCTAGAAACAACTCCCTTTACTTTTTTCCACCATCAATTTTGTGATCATCATATCTTTAAAAGGAAGCTTTATTGTTGGCCGATTGACACCCTTTGAAAATGACCACTCCCTATAAATCAAATATCATTTTACAACTTACGTATAATATAATATATTTTAATATCATATCCAATCATATATTTTTAATTTCAATGCAACCTCATGTCATACAATAACATTATTATTAAATTAACAATTAACTCAATAATTTACTTCCTTGATTGACTCTTTTCATTCATAAAATAAATTCTTCGCTGAATAACCATTTCATTGTCTTGTTTTTAGTTTTTAAAAACTAAGTCACACTTCTAAATTTTTTAAATTTTATTATCTACTTAGAAATTTTTTTAACAAAAATCTGAAATTAAAAATTAATATATAAATTGAGAAGTACATTATTGTATAATAGTCAATTTAAGGCAACTCCAAGTGGTAGTTGAAATTATGGCAGAGGGCATATACAATAATTGCAGTGAGTCCCTTTGGCATAGAGTGATCTGTATATATGAAGAAATTCTTTTTTTTTTTTTTTTTTTTAATCCAAATGCATATATAAATAATATCTATACCCCACACTCAAAAGACCCTCAATCTCACGAAACTTAAATTCAAGGGGGGTCTATTCTATATTTCTATGTTACATTTAAATATATTTTACTACTTTTTTTTTTCCTAGCAAAAACTAATTTAATTCTTTATCCAATTAATTCATTTCCACCATTTAACGTCATATGTAATAATACCACCACGAAAATCTAATCTCTTTTAACAACCTTCACTAGCTCCCACATATGGTTTATTATTATTATTATTATTATTATTATTATTATTATTATTATTATTATTATTGACTTACTTTTAGATAATCCACGTACCCGTGAATCAAATTTCTATCATACATTCTTAGAATGACAACATCTATTTTTTTTTAAAATTAAAAAACTAAATAAAGATAAATAAATATACTAAAAATTTTCACAACTAGAAAAAATGTCAAGTTATTTATAGAAATAGTAAAAAAAATGTTGATAATTAGCCTAGTCTCTAGTATAGAAGATTAAAATTTTGTTATTTTGTGTAAATAGTTTTTTTTTTTTTAATTTTTAAAAATTCTCTTAATATAAACTTCTATTTTCCTAGCACCGGATTTTTGGTTGTGGCTTGGACATTATGATTAGATTATGTTTTTTTAGGAGTGTTTTATTAAGATTTAATTCACATCCTTCAAACTCAAAAAAAGAAAAACGAAAAATCGAATTCATCTACTTTTAAAATGTTTATTTAGTTTAGTCGCTACAATTTTTGTAGAATAATCATTCTTGTTACTTAAAACATTTAAAATGTCCGTTTTAATCTTTTAACCTAATGATTTGAAAATATGTTACCAATTTTTCAAATAATAATAATAATAACAACAACGTATGAGTATGTTACTCTAAAGTTCATAAACTTATTTATATACAATTTGAATTCAGTTTGAAGGACAGAAATGAGAAAATTTTAGAAATTCAATAATCATAATAGAACAAATCTTAATCTTTGAGACAAAAATTCTTTTTAGTTCATGAATGTATTAAAAGAGTTCGCAATTAGATAATTCCTTGAAATAATGCAATAAATTGACTTGTCAATAAATTATATTTTAATTAGAGTATTTAGACTTTTAAGAATGTCACTTTGGAAGAAATAGATTTCTTTTTCTTATGTGTTGGCCACACATTAAATGAAATGAGATAAAGGAAATTGAGGAGGGAGATGATGAGTTGTAGAAAAATAGTTTCCATCCATAAGTGCATTTCTAAACTAATCATTCTGAGATGTTAAATGTATAAAGATAAAAAGAAAAAAGAAAATAAAATGAAAATAAAAAAGAAAATAAAAAGGTCAAATTGGAAAAATGATCTCCAAAATATGGTGGTAGTTGCAATTATGCTTTAAACATTTATTTATAAAAATTGAGCTCTCAAACTTATGCAAGTGTTAAAATTGAAATTTTCAAATATATATAATTATAAAAATTATAACAATGGTATAAATTTAAGAGTTTGAAGGTCCAATTTCTACAACTGATGGAAGTTTAAGGGTCTAACTTTTACTTTGTAGAAGTTTGAGAGCCTAATCTTTACATTTGAAAGTTAGAAGGTGTAATTGCAACTACCATCATACTTCACGGATGGTTTTTGCAATTGCTAGTATTAATACCAATTTAAAAGTTTTAAAATATTAAGTTGAAGTATATTTTCTATTATTTAGGGAAGATGATATTGAGAAATAGGGGTGTTGAAAAAATCTAATGATTCGAAAAAAAATCAACTCAACCCGTGTGGTTTGGGTTGGGTTCAAATAAATAAAAATTTTATGGGTTGGGTTGTGGGTTCACCTAATATAACTCAAACCAACTCGAATTTATTATTAACTTTAAAATATATTTTTTTATTACACATAACACAATTATTTATACATATACTAATTTTAATTTTATTTAATCTAATATTTTTTTTAATAATTTATTCTTCAACAACTCTTAAAAGTAAATTTTTTGCACTTTAGAAAGAAAACTTTCACTATATAAATTGAAATTGAGTTGTTAATCTTAATTTAATATATGAAAATAATTAAATAAGATTTTTACATATTTACGTTGTGCTTCTTTTTAGAACAAAATTTTAAACAAATGACCCGATTAACTCGAACCAACCCAACCCAAATATTTTATGATTGGGTTCATTTTTCAATAAAGGTTATTTGGGTTGAAGAAATTTACAATTCGAACAATTAGATTGAATTTAAAAAATCTTTTAACCCAATTCATGAATACTCTTATTGAAAATGAAAAGAAAAGGGCTAAAGAACCAAAATGAAATAGAAATTAAAGTCCGGAAGGGGTGGCGACATCATGGTGACGTAACTAGACGGTGACAGTAAAGAGAGAGGAATGGATCGGGTCGGGTCACAGTTGAAACCCGAAAAGATAGGAAAAGTCACACGCGTGGTAACACGTGGCGAGAAATGTTTGGGTCGGTGACAGATTACACGCTTGCTATGTCACAGTCGCAGTCAGAACATCTTTTTCAAATTCCGTACTGTTTTCTCATCAGTAGGCTTTGAATGAATGTATTGGGACCATTTCTGTGGATTGAATTTGAATGTTCCATCTCCAACTTTTTTTCATTACCCAATTTTTCCACTCAAATATTTTCATCCATTTTTTAAATTTTTATAAAAAATAAATTAATATTTCTGTTATATCGTAAAATAATCCGTAAGTATTAAAATATCACTGATATAAATAAAATAAATATTTTAACTGATTTTAAAATATAAAATATTTATTAGTTGATTGATTTTTTTTTCAATTTTTTGTTTTTATCTTTTTATTGATATTAATATTTTATTAATATTTTCGATTTTTTAACCTCGATATTTTTGTGATATTCACATTTTAAATCTTGTTTCTCTCTTCTTCTTTTTTTTTTTTTTTTTGGTTTAAATTTTTAAATCTCTCTCACGTCCCTTTCATTCTTTTTCTTTTTCCTTTTTCTTTTCTGTTGACTAAACTCTTTCATTACTGTTTATCAATTTTTTTTTTTTTTTCAGTTTGAATTCACAATTTTCTCTTCTTCCCAAGTTTTACATACAATACACGAGATCGGCACAGAATTTTAGGTAGAATTTTGTGTTCTAAGCAATATTCAACCCTATCTTTCTCCTTCTACTTCTTTTGTATTTAGTAAGTCTATTAGATTATGAAAAAAATATCTTTTCGTGAATTAATTTTCGTTTCGTCTCTATGTTTTAAAATACTATATATTTAATTTTAAAATTTGAAATTGATTTCGATTTAATCCATATATAAATTTCAATATATTTATAATTTTACCTTTGAGATTTGAGTTTTGTTTCAATTTGATTATTAGGTCTAAGATTTTTACTTTTAATTTTAAATTTTATTAAATACCCATTTTTTGTTAATTAATTTAAAATAATTATGATAAGTAAGATTTCAAATTTAATTTCAATGATGATAAAAATAAGAAAACTTAATTAATTATAATTCTTTTAAATTAATTAATAGACATTAACACTAAAGACGAAAAGTGGGTCTTTAGTAACAAATAGAGGTTAATTAAACTGTAAATCTTCAAACCTAAGTACCAAATTGAAATAAATTAAATTTAAATCTCATAGGTAAATTTGTAATATTTTGAAAATTAGAGACTAAATTGAAATCAAATTCAAAACTTAAAAATTAAACATGTAACATTTTGAAACTTATGGACCAATGGAAACTAGACCCAAGAGTTAAGGGACCAAAAAGGTATATTTTCCATTATAAAAAAATTATTGGTTTTATAATGCATCTTTTTATTTCTTTTTTAGGGAATCATATCAAGATTTATGCAATTTTGTTTATTTTGCATATAAAATTTAAAGTTTGTTCTATAATTTGGTTAATCCATTTTCAAAGTTTTCATTTTAGCCGATTATGATCTTTTTTTAAAAAATAATTATTATGTTTCTTGGTATTATTATGTATTACATAACATTTACTCACCTCTACTACTGCCCATGTCACACACATTGTTAACATGTAGTTATAGTTTATTTTAAAATTTAGAAATAAAATAAATATTTGAGAGTATCGATTAAACACAAACTTAAAGACATATGTTTAGTTTGGACTAAAATAAAATTTGAGCTACCCATTTGTAAGTTTTCTTTTTTTTTTTTTTTTTTTTAATGTTGAATACTTGGAAAAAAAAAAAATCACTTATTGATTAACATTGTGACAGTTCCATCTATACATACTCAAAGTCTTTGGAAGAAGTTGCAACATTTTGCTAGTGGGTGATCATAAAACATTTTGATTTGAAAGATGAAGATATTCTTCAACATTTTTTAATAGTTTTATTACGAATTTACAGTGATTTACACAGGAGATTTCTATTATTTGATTGCGATATGATCGAATTTCCCTTCAATTTTGATCAAGATTAGAGGTCTCTTCCAATGGTGAATTGAACCAAACCAATCAAAAACTTTCTCTATCAGAAATGTCTATTAAAAATAAAGTTGATAAACTTTGATTGATAGAATTAAAAAAAAAAATTATTCATATTCTATCAGCCTGAACATAATTTTCAATTATTCCCTAACTGGATTATGTATTTTTATAAATTGACATCTGATAATTGATTATGACATTAGGAGAAGGTAGAATGAATTAATTACAACATCATTATCTAATCCTGTATTTTATTCTTGAATATTTAATATTGAAGAAGAAAAGGATTAGTCAATTAATAAATAATTGGAGTTATATAATATTTATAAATAATTGAAAGACAGACAAGAAAAGAAATATATAATTAGAAATGTAACACCGACGGCGATACGAATACGTTGCTCCTTTATTACATATCGACAAGTTTTAGATTTCACGTGTGAAGACGAGATCTCATGGCCCTCAAAATATATAGTTTTTTCTCTTTTTTTTTTAATATAATAAATAATAATTTAAGGAATTTATTTTTTTTAAAAATAATTTGTAAGAAATAGTTTTGAGGGGAAAGAGAGACAAAAAGTGTGGGCCAATCATTATGCCGATTCGGCGTATGAGGGGAGAGTTGAGCTGGCTACGTATTTTCGAAGATAACGAAAGAAACTGTATTTATGTCGTCCGACGTGGACATGTCGGTTATAATTTCTTTTTTCTTTTTTAATTTTAAATAATAATAAAAAGGAAAAATAAAATCTTTGTTTTGACAGCCTCCCATCATTGACCCATTTCATTCAAGGATGGGAGGTCCTAGAATGTGCATCGCTCACACCGTAGTTCTTGTACATACGGAAATTATTCAACTTATTTATAATTTTTATTTCGGCATTTCGATTTAAAATTAAAATACAGTTCATAAGCTTTAAAAAAACGTTTACGACAATAAGTATAATAGTTTAGTCGTAGACCCTACAAGATAAACAGTATGATATTAATTAGTCATGAATCGATATTTTCAAACGTGAGACTCATAGCAAGTTTAGAACTATTTGGGTTAGACATACACTAAACTAAGTTTGTGATTTTGAATTTTTTTTTTGTTACAATAAATGATGAGATGGGATTAGAATACCTGTCAATCTTAATGGATGTATTATATATTGATTAATTATCATTGAAGTATGTTTGCTTTAACAGTATCTAGTTCATATATAGTATTCATTATGACATTATTAATACGTGTTTATTTAATCTATGAACTTTAAAATATGTCTAATAAATCACTATATTTTTGTATTAATAATATGCTAAGAGATATTTATAGTAAGTATAAATAATTTAAAAAGTGTCTAAGAGAAGAGTTCAATTAACTTTTGTACATAAAAAAACTATAATTTTTTTTAATCTTTGTCTAATAAATCTAATAATACCTAATTTGTCCATTAATTTTGAACTCAATAGGACACTGACATATTTATAAGGAAAAGAAAAACGAATTCAAAATCTTACTTATTTAGAAGATGTAAAACTGAAAATTATGCTTAATGGAATCTTAAAATTTTATTTTGCATCTATGTACACGAATTTTAAAAAGTATTGAATGAGTCAATGACCAATTAAATAAAAAAGGGAAAGTTAATGGTCGTTCTAATAAGCACCAAAGAATGCTTTAATTCACAAAAAATTTATTTATATTATGAATATTATAATAAAAAAATAGATGTCCATTGCTTATGTCCCAAAGGTCATGCGTTACCATTCATGATGTCTATATGCCTTGTAGTAATTCATGCTTAGTGTTCATATAAGTCCACATCCTACTTGTCATTTTGCTTATAAATAGTGGTCTTTGGTGAATCTTAAGATGATATACCCATTGGTGAGAAATCCACACCAAGTTCTACTAAAATTTTCTATTGTCCAATTTTATAATTTTAGTTTTTATTTATTTACTACTATTATATAAAAATATCATTATATTACATTTTTCATATCCATATTCCTGTTGTGCTCCTCAATTACATAATACGTTATCAACATGAGTTCCTATCGTTTTCTCCGCTAAAAGTAGGTCCTAAAGAAACAAAGATCATTTTCATATGTTAGGTGTTTAAAAAATGAGCAAAGAAGATCTATGTCTGGCAAACAGTGCAACTACACACACAATACTTACAAATAAAAAATAATCTTCCAAATTGACAATGCTGAAAGCAAAAGTAAATACAATATTAGGTTCTTCAAACTTGATTGAAGGTTTTGGAAAAAAAAAATATTATTTTACCTAGAGAAACAAAATTTACAATTGACAATGAATTATTCTCTAGTCAATCAAAGAGAAATCTTCTAAGTTTTAAAGATATATGTTGCAATGGTTATCATATTGAGACTGATAGTAAGAATAATGTGGAATATCTATATATCATATCCACTATCTCAAATGAAAAACGTATATTGGAAGAGTTGTCTGCTTTATCTTCTGGATTGTATTATACTCCTATACGAGTAATTGAAACATATGCAACAACGAACCTGAAGTTCATGAATCCAGACATATTTACAATTTGGCATGACTGATTGGGTCATCTAGGATTTATAATGATGAAGAGAATTATTGAGAATTCAAATAGACATCTAGTGAAAAACTAGAAGTTTCTTCAATCTAATGAATTATCATGTGATGCTTGCTCTTAGGGAAAATTGATAATTAGACCATCACCAGCTAAAGTGGGGATTGAATCACCTGTATTTTTAGAACGAATTCATGTGATATATGTGGACCCATTAACCCACCAAGTGGATAATTTAAATATTTTATGGTATTAATAGATGCATCCAACAGATGGTCATACGTGTGTTTATAATCAAGTCGAAATCTTGCATTTGCAAGATTACTTACTCAAATAATAAAGTTAATAGCACAATTTCATGATTATACAATTAAGACCATTCGTCTTTATAATGCTGATGAATTTTACATCCCAAGCTTTTGATAATTATTGTATGTCAATTGGGATAAATATTGAATATCCTGTAGCTCATGTCTATACACAAAATGATTTAGCAGAATCATTTATAAAACGTTTGCAATTAATTGTAAGACCATTAGTTATGAGAGCTAAATTTCCTTCATCTGTATGGGGACATGTTATTTATCATGCAGCGTCACTTGTACGCACTAGGCCAGTAGCTTATCATAAGTACTCACCATTACAATCAGCTTATGTCATGAGCCAAATATTTTCCATCTGAGAATTTTTGGATGTGTAGTCTATGTTCCAATTGCTCCACCATAATGCACCAAGATGGATCCTCAAAGGAGGTTAGGAATATACGTTGGATATCCCTATAAATTATTAAATATATTGAGCCCTGGACGGGTGATGTATTTATTGCATGATTTGCTTATTGTCATTTTAATGAGACAATTTTTCCAACTTTAAGGGGAGGAATTAAGAAGTTGAAAAAAGAAATTACATGGAATGCATCATTATTGTCTCATTTAGATTTCCGTACAGATCAATGTGAACTTGAAGTTCAGAAAATAATTCATTTGCAAAATATAGCAAATCAATTAGGAAATGCATTTATAGATGAAAAAAAATAACTAAGTCACATACACCAGCTGCAAATGTTCCATAAAAAATTGATATCCCAACATAACAAATTGTCACTCATGAGTATGGAACGTATGAAAAGCGTGGTAGACCAGTGGGTTCTAAAGATAAAAATCCTCGAAAACAAAAAATAATTAATAGTGAAAAAGACTTCGTTGAGGATGTAAATACCCATAAAGAAATCCTCAACATGACTAGTGAAGAAGATGAATATCTAAAGATAATAATGAAATTTCAATAAACTATGTCGTGCCAGGAAAAAGATGGAATCGAACTAATGTAATTATTGACAACATTTTTTAGTATAATGTTGCTCTTAATATTATATCTGAAAATGAGGATCCTGAACTAAAATCTGTTGAAGAATGTCGATATAGAAAAGATTGACTTCGGTGAAAATAAGCAATCAAGGTAGAATTAAACTCACTTTCAAAATGCCAAGTTTTTGGACTAGTAGTCCGAACACCAGAAGGTGTTAACCTTGTGGGATACAAATGAGTATTTGTGAAGAAAATAAATGAAAATAATGAGGTCACAAGATATAAAGAAAGACTGGTTGCACAAGGTTTTTTCAAAGACCTGATATTGATTTTGAGAAAACGTATTCTCCGGTGGTGGATGCAATTACATTAATATATTTAATTGGCTTGACTGTGTATAAAAGTCTGAATATACATCTTATGGATGTAGTCACAGTATATTTATATGGATCTCTTTATAATGATATTTATATAAGAATCCTAGAAGGATTTAAAGTACTTGAAACATATACATCAATTTTTCGGGAATGGTATTCAATAAAATTACAGAGATCACTACATGGATTGAAACAATCAGGGAAGATGTGGTACAATCGCCTGAGTTGATATTTATTGAAAGAATGATATCAAAATAATCCAATATATCCGTGTGTTTTTATAAGGAAATCAGAATCAGGATTTGCTATTATAACTATATATATCAATGACTTAAATATAATTGAAACTCTTGAAGAGCTTTTAAAGGCAATAGAATATCTTAAGAAAAAATTTGAGATGAAAGTGTTAGAGCTAAACAACATGCAGCAAAAGTATCAAGGATCCATAAGCATTCTAATTCACTAATTTTGACAAAAACTAAAGCATGTTGTTCATAAAAATGGGTTTTCAGAACATATCTTTGAAGAACTCTTCAAGAAAATCATTGTTCAGCTGCTGTCTTCACTTGTTGTCAACGTGAACCACCTCAAAGCCTTCCCTACTATGCTCTTAGAGCTTTAGGCAGAGTTATGGGACTCAAGAACAACTTGTAGATGTGGAGAAACAAGGGAAGCTCACAGCAACAAGTTGAAGAAAACAACTTCTTCTTCACCATGATTTTTCTCTCAAAATTCTGTCTTCATCTTCTTCATCTCCTCTTCTCCAACAACTCCAATCTTCTTTATATATCAAGATGAACATGCAAAGAGATGGATTACATGGTTTGCAGCTCATGCTTGGAGAATCAAGGTAGAGAAGTTCATGGTTTGTATGTGAGCATAAAATATGATGATAATGGAAAAAACTCTTTTTCCATTATGGACAAACCATGCAAAACGAATTTCATTTCATTTTTAAAATACAAAATGACTTTTAAATCATTTTAATTTAAAATTTGATTTTCTTAAATTAATTTCATAAATTAATTAATTTAATATCAAATATTAAATTAATTTTTGCATAATTATCATCTTTATATATTTAAATCATATTTAAATATTTATTCTCTTGTTTCGTTTAATTTGAACGTTTCAAATTAATTTCTCAAGCTACCCTAAAGCGTACCCATTTACGAGATAGTAGGGGGACCTCGTGGACCTACAGATCATGGGCTCCAACGATTCGAGATTAATCGACTAAACTCATTAGACCGATCTAATCCCCATTCATTAACTAATGAGTGATTCCACTAAAGCCTATAGTTGAACTCCCCTCACTGTAGTTATATTATGTCCACTCAATATAACCATGATTAGTAAGTTAACCCTTCACAGGTTGCTCGTAATAACGGCTGGTCGAATCTCTGTTTTACCCCTAAAATTACCTCTTGTTCAAGTTCCACTGATCCTCTATTGAACAATTGATTTATGATCCAATCAACAAATCAAATCCCTTTCAGGCCAATGAGAGAGTGAGGCCTCTTGAAGACCCAAAATCAACACTTGAAGGGAACAACCTCTCTACTAACCCTAATTGGTTAGGAATGAATTCCCTCTTGCACCCTATGTTCCTAGTTATTCATCCTGTCTTATCCCCAAAATGGTAAGCATATTGAGAAGAGGCAATTGGTCAACTCTCATCGTTTGCAGATCAAAGGATAATCCCGAACAAACAGGAGTTCATAGTTAGCTCAGGATTAAGGTTAAGTTACCTAGGCCATCACTTTGAAATCGTTAGTCTTAAATAGTAAACAACGTTATAAAGTAAGAGTGATAGGTTTCATGGTCCGATCTTGCACAAAACTCATTTGCACAGGACACCCCCACTCCTCATGTCTCAACATGCACGAATTAGGATCACTTCGCATGTAGTACTTTACAACATTTTGTAACAACCACAGAGTAGGCCGCATCCAATAGTGTTACCAGATAAGGTACCCAACCTTATTCATATACTATAGATCATTTTGACTATTTACTCGAACCTGATCCACTTGTATGTCTCCACATAAAGTTTAAGTACTCATATAATAATCAAGAGACATAGGTTTATTGGATTTCTAAAAAACAATATATACAACAACAACTTTATTGAATTCTCAAAATAAGTTCTAATGTTTACAAACCACGAGTTTTAGGACAAAAAACCCAATAGAAAGATCTCGGAAATTTTTTTTTTACCTTGGTTTACAAATTGAGCATTTAGCAAATGAAATATTTATTCATCAGTCAAATTATACAGGAAAAATTTTAAAAGGATTTTATATGGACAAAGCACATCTAATCAATATTCCAATGGAAGTTCGTTCATTAGATATAAAGAAAGATATATTTCGACCTCGAGAAGATAATGAAGAACTTCTTGATCCCGAAGTACCATATCTTTGTGCAATTGATGCACTTATGTATCTTGCTGATAATACAAGACCAGATATTGCATTTTCAGTAAATTTATTAGCTAGATATAGTTCTTCTCCTATAAAAAGACATTGGAACAAAATTAAGCATATACTTCGTTATCTCTGAGGAACAATCGATATGAGTTTGTTTTATTCAAATAAATCAAATTTTAATCTATTCGGTTATGTAGATTCTGGATATTTATCTGATCCACACAAAGCTAGATCTCAAACAGGTTATCTGTTCACATGTGGAGGAGCTATATCTTGGTGATCGGTAAAACAGACTATAACGACCATTTTCTCAAATCATGCTGAAATTCTTGCAATTCACGAGACTAGTCGAGAATGTGTATGGCTAAGGTCAATGACTCAATACATTTGTAAAATGTGTTGCTTTTCTTCTAATAAAAATTTTCCAACAATATTATACGAAGACAACACAACTTGCATACACTACAAGAAATATGACTTCTCCCAATGTCACAATTCGTCAGAAAAGTGTGGAAAATGTGTCGGAAGAGCTTCTTCCAACGAATAAAGAGTCGTCAGGAGTTTGGTCGGGAGAAACCCGTCAGGAGAGAAACTGCCGATGCACGTTAAAACGACGTCAGGAGTTAGTCGGGGAACTCCCGACGCACATATAGGGCATCGAGAGTTCCAGTAACTGTCGACGCCTGATATATAGCGTTGGCAGTTCTAGAACTCCGGACGTAGTAATATATGCGTGAGGAGTTCATTCATTAGTTGAACATTGTCTATCGAATATTTTTAATTTATTGTTTGTAATTTTTTAAAATTTGATCTGAATAACCTGTAAAACATAATAAACTAATTAAAAATTCACATAATTAAACAACGAAAATGAATATTATAACAAGTAAATAAAAAATTACAATATCTTCAGATAAAACAAAATCGATACTAGAACTTCATAAACATTCATATCACAAATACATAGAAGAAATAAAATGAAAACAACGTCTAAAACATGTTTGGAACACAACATCTTCAACAATTGTCCCAACTCATCTCCGAACAGCATTCTATAATAAAACAAAAACATTCAAATGTCATAATCAGTAAAAATCCACAACACGTTCAAATTTCATACGGGTGTAATGAAACTCTACCCACCCCCCATGACAAACATGGAACCTTCCGAACATAAAAAAACATACAAAACGAGTAAACAAGGACCAACACACATAAAACTCAAACTTTGTCCCCAAAATGGTTTAAGCTAATCTCAATCCACCTCCCACAACGCATTAGAATTTTGTAAATATTCATAAACACACAAGAACTCCAAGTTCAATGACAAGACAGGTGTAATGAAACTCTATCCACTCCCCACGACAAACATGGAACCTCCCGAACATAAAAAACACACCAAATGAGTAAGATGAAGAGCCAACACATTAAAAAAACGCACAAAACAACAAAAAAACACATAAAATCTAGTTATTTAGCTACCATAACTGCAGGATAGCCAACAATTCTTTATCATAAAGCTACTTAAGACATAACTGCTTTGTTACCATAACTTCAGGATAGCAACATATTAGAAAACTAAATAATGTAGTAATCATACCTAATTCGATGGGTCTCCTGTTGCAATATATTAGGAACGCGTTTTGTTTTGTTTTATTTTTATCATTTAAGGACGGATGGGTTTGCAAATGAAATCATGCGTTAGACATAACTGATGCGTTTGCTCCTATGCGTCTGAGGTCATGCGTCAGAATGATGATGCGTTAATCTTAGCATGCACTGACCACACATTCCTATCACAAGTTTTCTTACGCTTGCACCAAGTATAACACAAACGCAAGTTTCACGGGTAATCCGAGGTCGAACACGGGGACTATCACTCAATAATATTTGTGAAGTGATGTGTTTGAGGCGATGAATAAGAATAAAAATAAAGCGAAGATGGTTTAAATGTTTTACACACTACTCCGACTCCTAACTAAACAGATTGAACAATAGAAGACTTGCAATGAGAATAAGTAGAAACACAACAACCATTAACGTATAGTAATGTTTACTATCTTAAATTGCCCGAGTAATTCCAGCTCGTTGCACTAATGCATCACACCTCTCGGTGGTCAGCTGCATGACTATATCTCTATAGTGCATGGTTGCATCAAGCATTAGATTGTGCCTATCTCTAGGAACAATACGAACCTTGCTTAATGCATTACATCCCTTACCTTCTCAGGCAGTTGGATGCTGCTACTTAACCTATAGACAAGCAATGCAGCATCCCATAGACAGGCGTTGCCACAGCCTTTCACCAAGCAAAGAGGATTAACTCACTATACTCGCACAACGCACACCTCTCGGTGGGTTGCTACATGCGTCCTATCTCTAGGCTACACGATGAAGCATGCGATTGACTTTGATAAATAAATGTTGAAGATAAACTATGATAAAGATAGAGATGATGAAGAAGACGACAATGAAGGAATGAAGATTTGAATTGATCACAAAATATCTTAATATCTAAAGATAAAATGTAATACAATACAGAGATTAGAAGGGAGATGAAGGACATTGCGTCAAGGCTGCCGATGGTGCCATGATTGAATAGTGAAGATGTCTCTCTCGAGCTCTATCTCCGGCGAATGCTCTGTTCGTCACTCGGTCTGGGTTATTGAGATGAAGAATTCTCACTGGAAATCTCTTTCAGGCTCTCATTTGTGATCACAAACTTCTGCCTTGAGGCAAAAGCTTGGATGTCTTAAAATGAAGGTCTCAAGCGCTATTTGTAGAGTTTGGACGCTGACGGCTGTAATGATGAAGGTATGGCTCACTGCTGCTTTTTTCGTGGTATGGGCATTGTCACATCGCCTTATCTTGTTGATACTCCCAAAGTATGCGTCCAAGTTGAATTCAGCTGAAGTTATCAATGCGTTCTACCCATCTTGCGATCTTCTATTATGGTTGTCAATCCGTGGCCACATTCTCTATTTGTTCACCGCTTTCTCCATGCGTTAGACGTGTGTTCGCCGCAACTTCCATGCGTTAGACGCATGTGATTGTCGTTCGCATCGTATTTGCGGTAGACTGGCTTCAGTGCATACGTTTGTCTGTGATTGTTAGCTTCAAACGCATGCGTTTGATTCCTGCGATAGATACAAATATAGACACTTTGGCACGGAATAACGCATAATATTGGGTCAGTGAGGATTTAGCTGCTAATTGACGCAAAACTCAATTTTTCACAAATTCTAAGTATTATCACTGCGTTTTCTACCTGTTAGCCCCCATAATTCTAAATAAAAGGTTTATAATAACTGGTATTTCTACCAATTATCACCTCCCCAAACTTAGAATCATTTTTGTCCTCAACCATGCGTTACACTCAAGAAATTCTTAACTCACCTTCCGGTGTTCCTTTGCGATGTCTAGCTTTTCAGAATATAATTAACTCGTACCTCTAACTATGGCTGCAATACTCTCCTCTACTTTGGCTGCTTATTAAAAAAGAAATTTTCTAAATTGAAATTTGGCAAGCCCTTGCTCAAAAACTTCTTATTCATTCTCCGCAATTTTGCGTACAGCTCATGAGAGCGCGTTCGTTCAAAACAATCCAAGCTTATGCGTTTACTTATTCGAATGCGGCGTTGAACCTGGTTACGCTCTTCGTTTTGGCTTACCCCCACGTGTGTCATGCGGGCATCCAACTTCGGTGGCGTTCCATGTTCAACTCAACTCATGTCTTACGCCAGACAGAGAAGTTACGCTGATGCGTCGATCCTGGCGATTTACCTTCGTTTTGGCTTGCCCCCACGAGTGTCATGCGAACATCCAACTACGGGTAAATGCCTTTCATAACTTAGCTCTTATCAACATGGATTTTTCCATTGTGTTGACAGTGGAGTTGTTATTTTCAAAAGTTTTTTTTTTTAAGAAAATGACCGCAATGTGATGAACGCAATTCTCCGAGACTGCTGCCATGCCCCACACTTAAAGGGTGGCAGCGTTCTCACTGCAAGCTAAGTACAGACTTAATAGAAATGTGATAACAAATTTTTGAGCAAAGGTTTGCACACAATACAACTATAGACTTTCACAATTTGAAGAAACTATTAAAAGTATGGGGTGCCTTGCGATACTAGTTAGAGGACGCGGTGAATTATTTGTACGATTATAGACGCATCGCAAAGAACCACAGTCAAACAAAGAGAATTCCAAAAGGATAATGCATAAAAGATAACAAGAAAAGAACCTTAAGTAGAATAACGCATGCGACAATGCGTTGGAGTTCATGCGATTGAAGCCATGTGTTTGAAGGATGTAGAGGATTCTTCCGTTGTAACTGCACACCGAGGAGAGTTATTATCGCACCTACAAGGAGCAAACACACCACAACCAAGGAAGTAGCTGCATATCCAAAATAACAATAAATAAATATAATAAACTAAACTAAGAAAGCAATGTAAAAGATAGAGTAGAAGACGTCCCTAGAGAAATTGGAGTGTTGTCTCTGCAAGGAGTCTCCCATACAGGAGATGGTTCTAAATTGCTTGGGTCAAGTGGGCTCGCCCTGACCATTGGAGCTTCCAGCAATTGTTGGATGCATGATTGTTAACATCCTAAGACTGCTTCCAGCTTATGCAACAGATAGGCTTTCTATCTCGGGGTCAATATTTGACTTTCGACGCATCACCTATACTTCAAATATTGTTTGTAGCTTGGTCGCACAATCTACAATACGCCTAAGATTGAAAGGGTGCCTACGAAAACACAAAAACTTCACAAGACATTAGCTGCAAAGTCCCCGACAACGGTGTCAAAAACTTATTGAGATATTTTAGGAACGTGTTTTGTTTTGTTTTATTTTTATCATTTAAGGACGGATGGGTTTGAACATGAAATCATGCGTTAGACATAACTGATGCGTTTGCTGCCATGCGTCAGAATGATGATGTGTTAATCTTAGCATGCAATGACCACACATTCCTATCACAAGTTTTCTTACGCTTGCGCCAAGTATAACACAAATGCAAGTTTCTTGGTTAATCCGAAGTCGAACACGGGGACTTGTCACTCAATAATATTTGTGAAGTGATGCGTTTGAGGCAATGAATAAGAATAAAAATAAAGCGAAGAAGGTTTAAATATTTTATACACTACTTGCCTCTTTTAACGCATAGTAATGTGTGGTCATTGAACAATAGAAGACTTGCAATGAGAATAAGTAGAAACACAACAACCATTAACGCATAGTAATGTTTACCATCTTAAATCGCTCGAGTAATCCCAACTCGTTGCACTAACGCATCACACCTCTTGGTGGTCAGCCGCATGACTATATCTCTATAGTGCATGGTTGCGTCAAGCATAAGATTGTGCCTATCTCTAGGAACAATACGAACCTTGATTAGTGCGTTCCATCCCTTACCTTCTCAGGCAGTTGGACACGGCTACTTAACTTATAGACAAGCAATGCAACATCCCATAGACAGGTGTTTCCACAGCCTTTCACCAAGTAAAGAGGATTAACTCACTATACTCGCACAACGCACACCTCTCGGTGGGTTGCTACACGATTAAGCATGCGATTAACTTTGATAAATAAATGCTGAAGATAAACTATGATAAAGATAGAGATGAGGATTTAGGTGATTCTTGCAATAGCTACAGATATAAACACTTTGGCACAAAATAACTCATAATATTGGGTCAGTGAGGATTTAGGTGCTAATCAATGCAAAACTCAATTTTTCACAAATTCTAAGTATTATCACTGCATTTTCTACCTGTTAGCTCTCATAATTCTAAATAAAAGGCCTATAATAACTGGCATTTCTGTCAGTTATCATCTCCTCTGTGTGATCGTATGATGTCTTCAATCATTTTTTTCTTCATTTTTTTCATTTGTCTTGTATGATCCTCTTTCATTTGTTTCTAAACGTCTTCAAGTTCCTTAATCCTCGACTGAGACTGTTCAAAATTGGCTCTCAATTCCTCCATTTCCCTCTCCGTTTCTTGAGTAAATGACGAACTTGATGAGATGCTACCCCTTCTTGACTTAGGCTTAAGGCCCCAACCTAGGCCTTTTGAAAACCTTTTAGAGTGGGGTTGGATTGTAATTCCAACTTTTGATTCTAGACATATTAATTAAATGGGTAAGAACGAGCGACTAAAGTTAGAAATGAAAAACAACACGATAGTAAAGCAAAAAGTGTTACATGTGCATTTTCAACTGCCTCGTTCACGAACTTGCCTCTTTTAGAGTGTGTTTCCCTAAATAGGTCAATATATCCTAATTCTTGACCTTCCTTTGCCGCAACTCTGCCTGAATTTGCAAACGGTAATTTCTCTCTATTCTTCCTGTTCGTCATAGACATTTCCTACATTTCAAAAAAAAAATAAATGTCAATAATGTGATGTATTAGTAAACGCAGCAAATGATACACGCCCTAAATATTCTACCTGAAACGTTTCACTCTCGAAGCGGTCACACACAAAGTACCAATCTTCTGGCCTATTTTTAAGCCAACTAGGCAAGTTGGCACGTACTTGCTGAGGATCTCTACATTTTCTATAATGTCTGTGACTAGACAGATCAAGTTCGAAATGAGGCTACAAAAGAATGAAGGAAGAATTAGCATAGATGATGTTCTTGACTCTAAAAGAATAAACTTATAATTACTTACCAGTAATTGACTCTTAGCCAATTCTATAAACTCATTTGGAACCTTAGCAAAAGTACGACATCGTACTGGAAATACAAATCTCACGACGACGACGATCATATTACTAAATCGTACTGAATGTTGAGATATTGGTTTCGTCTCCCCCTCATTTATCACGATTGTAATTCTACCATGTTTTTTGACGTATTTTTCCCACTCATTGTTTCGCGAATGCTCGCGTTTCCTCCGAGTGGATGCTGAGCTACTATTTGAGGAATAAAAAATTTAAAACAGTTTATGATGTATTTCAGTTAACAGAATATATTTCAAAATATACTAACCTAAAGTATCACCCACAGAAGATACCGTGTTGCCTAGATATATCTCCTGAAATTCTTCATCACCCTCATATTGCCTATTAGGGGTTGACATCGTATCTATACAAACACAAAAAAGACAAAACAATATTAAATTAACAATAAATATGTGTAACCCAGAGAAAAAGAGAATTGAGTAGATACATCATTATTCATCATCGTATTCTAATTCAAATTATTTATCGGCACTTGAATTGTTATTGGAAGATAATTACTCTTCATCATCATTTTTTATGAAGTCATGATCGCCATGTACAATAATTGGTCTTTCCACAACTGTAGGATCAACGTCAACTCTGCATAAAGTAACTTCCTTAATGGTTTCATCCACTCGGACTCCACCAACAATTTCTAGTAAATCTAGTCGTGCGTTTTCAACATCATCCACTTTTGGTACATCCCATATTCGTATATTTTGGACTACTTGAATAACTTATTTGATGTCATCAATGTAAAAGACGTTGTGCTTGGATAGCAAAGATGAAAAGCTCATCGACATACCAAAAGTGTGATGTATTGATCGATTTATATCCTAAATCCACATGTGTCCTATTCCTTTTGTTGTTATCTGTGTCAAACCATCTACACTTCAACAAGAAAACACGTCTTCTATACGCATATTGGAAATCTAATACTTCGTCTACAGTACTGTAGAAATTGTTATCCACACTTGCGTTCTCACTGATCTCCCCGGCCACTAGAACTCCATTATTTTGTGTAGCTCGACAATTATCATGCTCTATAGTGTGAAATTGTACCCCATTAACAATGCATCCATTGTAAGAGCGCACCTCAGACGAAGGTCCCATTGCAAGTGAAAAGAAATCATCGAAGATATCTTCTCTCTCGCACTGTTGTAGAACCTAATAATTAATTATACATTAAAAATGACTACGAAAAATGAATCATCTCTCAATTGTTGCCTACAAAATGATTATGTATACCTGAGATTTGAACCAATCGGGAAATTTGCATTGATGTTTTATATATAAGTCAGAGGTGCTTTGAGCTTCACAACGAATTAACCTCAAATGTTGCCTACAAAATGGATCATTTAAATGTTATATTAAAGGAGGAGTTACCCTAGAATTTTGAAAAGGAAAAAAATTGAAACGTACTTGCGATAGTCTGTTATTTCTTTACAATTGTTGAGAATGTACCAATGTCCGTAAAGTTGACGCCCCTAATGGTCGTACCCTCTGCCTAAATAATTCAAATTCACCAAATGTCGCATGATCGAGAATGTTATCATCATTTCATTCATCTCTATTGAATCTCGTTTCAATCCCACTTAGATATCGCGAGCAGAAGTTCCATGATTCATTCATTGCATATGCTTTCGCTATAGACCCTTCGGGACGTACTTTGTTCCGTACACATTGTTTTAATGTTCGTAAACTTCTTTCAATAGGATACATCCAACTGTAACTAACTGGACCCACCACTTTGGTTTCATATAGTAGATGAACTGCAAGGTGTACCATTACATCGAAAAAGGCAGGTGGGAATATTTTCTCCAACTTACAAAGTATGACTATGATGTATGCTTGTAGCTATTCAAATCACTTACACATATTGCATTTGCATATAAATCGCGAAAGAATGTATACAATTCAACAATAGTAGTGGATACGTTCTTCGGTAGGTATGCTCGAATACCAATAGGGAGTAGTCTGTGAAGCAACACATGACAGTCGTGTGTTTTCAGCCCCGATATTTTTTCATCTTTGTCATTCACACATCGTGATATGTTAGATATAATCCATCAGGAAATTTCACTAATTTCAAATACTTACAAAACAAAATCCGTTCACCATTTGTTAATGTGTATGCTGTGTGGTTTTACAAATCTGGTATCGACCTGTATCAAGTGTAGATCATTTCTTATCTTCAAATCTTGTAAGTCTAATCGAGCGTTCGTTGTATCCTTTTTCTTTCCTTCAATATTTAACAATGTGCCCACCAAATTGTCGCATATGTTTTTTTTCAATATGCATTACATCCAATTTATGTCATAATAATAGTCTAGACCAATATGAAAGTTGGAAAAAAATACTTTTCTTAGTCCAGCTTAGAATTCGCTTTTTTTTTTTTTTTTTTTTTTTTTTTTTTTTTTTTATCTTGCTTCGGTGGATGTTTGCTAAGCACCGAAAAGTTTTGCGTATTTATTTGATTTCTTCTCCATTCATCATGACTGGTGGAGGTCTACATTCAACTTTTCCATCATGTTGTCTACTTCGATGCCAACTATGATTCTTTGGAAGATAACATCAATGTCCCATAAATGATATTTTCCCTCTTATCTCGAAGGACAAATTATCTTCTTTGCATATTGGACATGCTTGATAACCTTTTGCACTCCATCCAGATAAGTCACCGTACGCAAGGAAGTCATTAATAGTCCATAATAAGGTAGCATATAGTTGAAAAAACTCACCAGTAATAGAATCATAAGTTCGCACACCAATTGTCCATAACTCTTTCAACTCTTCAATCAACGGTTGGAAGTAAACATCAATTTCCTTTCCAGGAGATTTTGGACCAGGTATGGACAAAGACATGAAGAAGTTTGTTTCCTTCACGCATTTCCAAGGGGGCAAATTATAAGGAATTATCACCACAGGCCACATACCATAAGAAGTGCTCATATTTCAAAACAGATTGAAGCCATTTGAAGCTAATCCCAAACGAAGATTTCGGAGATCTAAAGCGAAATGAGAAAATTCACAATCAAAATGTTTCCACCCCTCTGCATCAGCTGGATGTTGCAATACATTCTCTGTTTCAACTCGCTTATCTTTATGCCATTCATGTCAGAAGCGCCTTCTTTTGATGAAAACAATCGTTTTAATCTCGGTATCAATGGAAAATGGCGCAATACCTTATGTGGTATTTTTTTACCCTTGCCATCATTAACTTTGTACCGAGACTCACCACAAACGGGGCATTGTTGCAAATCTACAAAATTTTTCCAATACAATACACAATCATATTTGCATGCATGAATAGACTCATAATCTAGGCCTAAATCACGTAATTTTCGCTTGGCTTCATAAAAGAAAGTAAGTATAGAGGTGCCAGCTGGAAACACTGCTTTTAATAATTCTAGCAATATGTCAAATGATTTGTTACTCCAGCCGTTGAGAACTTTGATATGCATCAACTTCACTAAAAACTTCAAGGACGAAAATTGCGAACAACCAGGGTATAATTCATTACGTGCTTTGGTCATTAAATCCTCGAATAAGTTCGTGATATCTCTTTCTTGACCATTAAAGGACATTTCATTCTCAATCCTTTCTTCATTTGCATTTTCGTTTTCAATTAGAACTTGTAAATCGTTTATAAGATTCAACATCTAATTTTCTTCGACAGCATTACTCTCTATATTATCTACTTCAACATTCTATATTGAATGACTTGTATGACTTTCAAAACTTCTAGATAAGTTTGCCGGCTCTCCATGATATACCCATTCACAATATGAGTGAGATATTCCATATGTTAATAGATATCGTTCCACAATATCTATCTTTTCCCAAATTAAATTGATATAATTCTTGCATGAACATCTTATTCGTCCGGAATCATTAACATGAAACTTTGCCATATCTAAAAACTGTGATACTTCTTCTTTATACTCCACTGATAACTTATTCCTTAGTTTAATCCATTCTTTATTCATCCTTGAAAATAAATCTTTTCTGACCAACTTGTAATCCAAAACAATAACTTGGATTAGAGGACAAAGTACAAAGTATTTATTAAGCATGAACTTTGATTAAAAATTTCCAAGTTTGTTCGGAGTATTTAAAATTTTAACTAATTTATAATACGTGACTTGACTTTTTTTGTAATACGTGATTTGACTTTTTTTCCCCTAATGTTATTGATGATTTTTTCCCTAAACTAAGTCCAAAATTAAGTAAGTTGAAACATCCACAATCTATGGCTTATATAAAAAACACTGCTAATTAAAAACAGTCCACAATAACATTCATACTCCAAAATATTGCATAAATTGAAACATCCACAGTCCACAATAACATTCATACTCCAAAAAATTGCATAAATTAAAACATCCACAGCCCACAATAACATGCTATAAATTAATCCATAATTTACAAAAAAATTGCATAAATTGAAACATCCACAATCCACAATAACAACTTAATCCATAGTAACATGTTATAAATTAATCCACAATAACATGCTATAAATTAATCCACAATCCACAAAAAATTCCATAAATTTAAACATCTACAATCAACAATAACAAATCAATCCATAAATTAATTCACATTTCACAATAAAATTTTCTGGATTTTATAAAATCTATTGGTAAATTAAAAGTAAACCTTTCTAAACCGATAGATGATCACATGGGAAACTATTGTTGTTGAATTAGAATTATCATCATCATCATCATATTTTGAATAATCATTGTTGAATTCTCTAATGCATTATATAATTTCTATTGATGAAAATATGATTGTGTGTGGACATAAAATTGAATATATGGAGGTGTTTTGTACATTAAAATTAAGGGATTTTTGGATATTGTGAAAATGGGAATTTTGTTTTGGTTTAATTTTTGGAGCTTTTAAAAATGGTATTTGGAAAGTAAAATTAATTCACATTCAACAACAAATGGGAATCGATCAATAATGATTAATTGAAACATCTACAATGATTAATTGAAACATCTACAATAACACAATAACAATTTGCATAAATTATTTAAATCAAGATAAAATAAAATGAGAAGATTACCGGCGGCGGCGGCAAGCGGTTGAAGGAAGCGGCTGAACGAGAAGAGGAGACGACGGCAGCGGCGTGCGGTTGAATGCGGCTACTGACCGAAAGGAGGAGGCGGTGGTGACGGTGGGCGATTGAAGGAGCGGCAATGGCGGGTCCTTGAAGGATGAAGAAGAGGAGGCAGGTTCTTGAAGGGAAAGTGGCTGATGCGTAAGGGAGAGGAGCAGGGGGAGTAGATCGGCAAGGAAGGATAGGAAAAATGGGAGAGAAGGGCCTAAAAAAGTGGTTGCGCGGCGGGGTGACGTTGGGCGGTGGATTAAGGTTAGAAAAGTTGGAATAATGGGGGAAAAATGGGGAAGAAGGGATATGATTTATACCAGATCCCATCTCCCGACGCGGCCAACGGGCGTCGGGAGAGCCATCGGGAGTTCCCACGTCCCTTTTTAATCATCGGGAGTTCCCGGAGAACTCTCGACGCCTTCTCCCGACGACCAAACTTCCGACGCTCGATTTAGGCGTCGGGAGAACTCATTTTTCTTGTAGTGATAGCCCAAATCAAAGGAGGGTATATTAAAGGAGATAGAACAAAACATATTTCACCGAAACTTTTCTACACTCATGATCTTGAAGAAAATGGCGACATCGTTGTATAACAAATTGTTCAAAGGATAATCTAGCAGATTTATCTACAAAGACACTACCAACCATAACTTTTGAAAAATTATTGCATAACATTGGAATGCGGCGACTTAGAGATCTCAAGTGATGTTTTCATGAGGGGAGTAAATATATTGTATTCTTTTAGGAGTATGTATTATATGAAATATGTACTATTTTTCTTTCACTAGGGTTTTTCCCATTGTGTATTATGAATATTATAATAAAAAATAGATGTTTAGTGTCCCAAAGGTCATGTGTCATCATTCATGTTGTCCATGTGTCTTGTAGTAATTCATGTTTAGTGTCCATGTAAGTCCACATCCTACTTGCCACGATGTCTATAAATAGTGGCCTTTGGTCGATCTTAGACGATATACCTATGGTGAGAAATTCACACCAAATTCCACTAAAATTTTCCATTGTCCAATTTTATAATTTAGTTTTTATTATTATATAAAAATATTATTATATTATATTTTTCCCTATCCGTATTCCATTGTGGTGCTCTCAATTTCATAACAATTTTATTTTTTAATTTGCTAACATTTCTATTATAACTATTAATATTTATTTTTACATGATATTCCCAATGTAATAAAAAAAAATAGAAAAGTTGTTAAGGAAAATTGAGAATATAATATGTTTGGAAATTTGAAACATGAAAGCAACCTATATGAATATTCAATAATGACGTAAAATATCATTATAGTAAAATTTTAGTAACATGAATCCTAACATTCATAGAGTACTTTCTTTGCACGATGTCAACATTTCACATATGTACCTTATTGAGCACAATATATAAAAAATATATTTCTTTTTACAAGAACATAAACATTGTCTCCTACTATATATTATAATGATAAATGTGTAAACTCAGTGTTTTGTTATTCAAGACATATATATTTCATTTTAAATGAAGGTGCTGATTGAGACCTTATACAGATATATATTTTTTTAAAAAAAAAAACAAAAATTCTAGATTCATTAATAATTGAAATACGTTTAGCACAAATTTAAAATATCGAAAAAGTGAACATAATTCACTAGGATTTTGGACGAAATATTAGAAAAGTAATTGTCTCACATTATAAAGCCTAAAGGAAGTAATGAACTACCAATACTATAGAAATAATGACTGGTTGCAAAAATAACAATTAGACCCAAAATAATAAAAATTGTAGAACAAAGATAAACATATTAAGGATATAGTACAAAATTAGCTTCAGATATCGCTGATAGCAACTAACAATGATAGTTATATAGCTAAATGACCAACTTGATCAAATGAAATAAAATTAAATTTACAAGGGAATAAGCAAAAACCGAATAAATGAAAGAAAATATAATGAGAAAGGGAATACGCAAAAACCGAATAAATGAAAGAAAAAAAAAGGAGTAAGCAAAAACCAAAGAAAGGAAAGATTATATATATATATAAAGAAATAAATAAAGGGAAGAAGAAGGAAAGGAAAAAAAATTAAAAAAAATAAAAAAGAAAGGGAAAAAACAAAAATCGGATAAAGGAAAGAAAATAAAAGTAAAACAAATGGAAGAAGCAAAAATTGGAGAAATAAAATAAAACAAAAGGGAAGAAGAAAAACCAAAGAAAGAAAATAAAATAAAGAAAATAAACAACACCAAAGAAAAGAAAAAAAAATAAAAAGATAAAAAAAAGAAAGAAAGAATAAGGTGTACAACAAGACAAGAGAGAACGATATTGAAAATTAGAAAAGATTCAAAGGTGGACTAGTCAACTCTTTCATATTTACAAATATTTTAAAGATGTAATATATTTTTAAATTTTTCACATATTTTACTATCTATTACAAATATCTTAAAAATAACCTATGGGCTTTAGTTTTAAATTATCCACATAGAAATAATTTAAGTTTGATTAGGTTAACTCTAGTTAAATTCTCTTTTCATATTTTTCTAAATCTCTGATTGTGAATGTTAGCATATATGTTGTGCTATAAATTAATCAATCAAACCTTTATTCATGGGCAAATTCATACTTTCCTTTCTTGTAAGAGTATATATACACTCTTTTACTCGTCTCTTTATATATACACAATTTATTCAATATTATATAAAAAAAATTTAAAGAGAGTATTCTTATACTCGAGAATATGGAATGAACTCTTTATGATTGTAATAATTTTTCACACCGTCGATATTTTCATAATGACTTATCATTTTTTTTCTATATTTGGAATTTTCGATGTAAAATTCTTGTGCTTACTAGTTCTATTATTATCGGTTTATTTCTCGATCATTTTTCTGTAATTTATTTATGTGGTAATAACGAAAAATTTTGTCCAACAAATTTAACTGACATAAAATATATATATACCCTCGATCAAATGGTGTTGGATTCGAATCTGTCCATCCACGTTAAACTAAAAAAATAGTAATAATTAAAATGAATATCTTCTCGATAAAAGAAGTTTGTTTTAAAGAAAACAAAAGGAAAAAGAATAGTAAAAAAAATGAATAAAGAAAAAGAAAAAGAAAAGGCATGGAGCCCATGCTTGTGAATGCAAAGGTGTCGGCTGGACTTTATGATGATTAGAATTCAAAGAGGTAAACATCATATTTATAAAAATATTCGAAGAAATGTCTTCTTTTTTTTTTTTTTTTCTTTTAATTAATTAATTTATAATATTAAAAAGAAAAGGAAAAACATGCGCCTAAATATTGCGTAACAGTAGATTGCACGCAATTCTTTGTTTAAAGTTTAACCCCAAAATTATTATTTAATTTATCTAAACTTTGAAGAACCCTCGAGTTTTAAGTAAGTATCCACTTTTAGTTTATTATTTTAGATCTTGCTTCTAACTTAAATATCACTCAATAACCAAATATCACTTCCTAATTATTCACTTGTACTTAATCTCCTTTTTAACCAGTTATTATCTTTAAAGTATTATAAGCATCAACCACATGATTTTGGCCCATTTTCTCTGTGTTATTTTTATTATTTAACCAATTTCGATTAAAATTATATACTTGAGATTTCTCTGTACTATTTTTATGCATTATACACTCCATTTTGAGATTTCTCACTAAAATTATATACTTGAAATAAGTATACACATTTTGTATCAAATGATTGCTTTTTTAAGTTAATTTTCAAAAGACATCTTGTTTATATTCTAAGTTTTGTTCTTTTTGTTAGCCTATTAATTTGTTTTGATAATATTATTTTCTCTCTAATTATTGATGTTGATAGTCATAGAATATTTAAACACTTTTCTATTTTTTTCAAAAATAAATTTTTTCTTCCTTAAAATTTGATTTTCTTATTTTTCTTATCAGATTGCATATTATTAAACAAGAATATAATTTCAATATATGTACAATAATACATTCCATCAAATGAAAATTATCAAACAATAATTGATGTCCATTAAAAAAAAAAAAAAAAAATCAATTTCTCAAACAAGCTCCAAAATTTCATTGCATCTAGTGCAAAAAAATTCAACACTATTATCATGATGATAAGTTTGAAGAATTTTGTCACATAGACCAAAATACAACAAAAAGTTAAAAGTCTTTTTATAGGTTATTGGGAATTAGGGTTAAAAGGGGATGGCAATAAACACTGTCTGTTGAGATTTCAAAGTCCAAAACTCTCTTTTATAATTTCTTTAATTTTCTTTGCTTTGATAATTATTATTTAGAAGCCATAAAAGGAAATAATAATAATAATAAATAAATGAAGCAGCCATTTTTTTTTAATAATAATAAACAAAAAGGCTTTTCAAGTACACGTTTAAATGGTTTTAATTAATTTTACTTCCTTCAAAACAATACCAACTTCTTCCTCCCTTTTCTCATTTTTTTTTTCTATCTTTAATTTCTCTCTATATTTCCATACATATAGATTTCTTAAAACCCAATCTTCTACTATGCAAAAGCAGCACCAAATTTGCGTAAAACCCACTTGATTGTTCGATCATCTCTCCATCTTTATAACTTCAATCTTAAGTGATTTATCCTTTGTTTCATTAACAATAATATTTAGGTATATATGCTCGGTTGCACTTATTTTTATACATCTCACTTCAATCACATAGCAAAAAAATTAATTCAAACTTTTTTAAAAAAAAGAATGAAAAAATTTGCCACGTGACATGTTTTGATTGAATAATTGACCGTGTCATGTTCCACAAAAATAAGTGAGAAAATTTCTAGTATTGCAATCATAATTTGGAACGATATCAAATGATATATTAATGAAATATTTCCTATTTAATTTTCAAGTTTTGAAGGATGTGTGTGTTTAATTACTTAGTTTTTCAAAATATACATTTTTAGTTCATGAATTTTTTTAATAGAAATAACTACTTTTATTAAAAAAAAAAAATACAATGACATATAAAAAAAAAAACTCAATCCCACATAAAAACATGATTTTTTTTTTAAAAAACAGGTTCGGTCTATGAATTAATTTTTATTTGTTTGTTTTAAATAATTATATGAAATTTTACGGTAGAAAAACAATTTAGAAAAAAAATTATATTTTCTATCTAAAATTATTTTCTAATTTAAAATGTTTATAATTATTTAAAATAATAAAAAAAAATACTTCACCAACTTTTTAAATTTATTCTTAAAAATTCGAAAACTAAACCAAGTAAATTTTAAAAGTTTAAGGACATAGAAGATTAAAATGGTACAATTTAAAAACCTAGAAATCAGAGACTAAGAATCAAACACATTTATCGTCTAGAACTCAAGGACTAAAAAGATAAAATTTTCTATATTAATAAATTATATGAATCTCATATTATTCTTAAATCTTATTATCAAAGTTAAAACAATAAATGAAGGTAGTATAGAAAATTTATTTGACTACATTAATATTAAAAAAAGATGTTTCGATAATTATTGCAACAAAAAATGCATCTAAATATTTTTCTTTCATCCAATCATCTTAAACTGTTATTTGGGGTTTTTTTTTTTTTTTTTTTTTTTTGTCAACCCTTGACAAAAATTATTATATATATTTATAAATATATATATATATATATATATATATATATATATATATATATATATTTCTCTGTCCTAGGCAATTGGAATCTGGGCACTGAAAAGAATTCTCTCTCAGCATAATGGGGCGCCATTCTTGCTGTCTAAAGCAGAAACTAAGGAAAGGCCTTTGGTCACCTGAGGAAGATGAAAAACTCTTCAATTACATTACTAGATTTGGTGTTGGCTGTTGGAGTTCAGTCCCTAAACTTGCTGGTATTTACATTTTCTTCTCTTTCATTTTTACCCCCCACCTTTTTTTTTTTAATTTCAACATTATAACTAATTTCCTCTGTTTTTTCTTTCCTTGTTTTATTTCTCTTAATTGATTAGGTCTGCAGAGATGTGGAAAGAGCTGTAGGCTGAGATGGATTAATTACTTACGACCTGATTTGAAAAGAGGAATGTTCTCTCAACAAGAAGAGGATCTCATTATCAGTTTACACGAAGTCCTTGGTAATAGGTAAATATAACGTCTTAACTAGTTGAGCTACGTTCGTAATTTAAAATCGAGAAATTCAACGAATGGGGTTGTTTCTTTTCCTTTTCTTGGGCAGATGGGCTCAAATTGCAGCTCAATTACCGGGAAGAACAGATAATGAGATTAAGAATTTTTGGAATTCAAGCTTGAAGAAGAAACTAATGAAGCAAGGAATTGACCCAAATACCCACAAGCCTATAATCAACATTCAAGAAATCAAAGAGAAGAAGATCTTCCAAGATAAAGAATTTCCTCATATCCCACCAGTTCAAGGACTCAGCGGCGGCGGAATCTCCGCCGTAAACAACCAAGGCCCAGCATTTCTCCTAAGCGGCGCCGATTACTACGACAGCGGATTAACTGTCGCACCGGTACGAGACAATTTCATGAACAAACAAGCCTTCGTGGATTCACTCTGTTATTTCGAATTCCAAACAGGACTCGAGTCTTGCAACTACAACAACAATACAAATTTCGAAACTCAGTACCAGAATTTCGGGTTTAATTCGGTGCCGAGTTTAACGAATTCCGACCATGGGAGCTTGTCGGGGACAGAATTTTCAGACAATTCGGGTTCGAACATGAGCAACTATGGAGGATTCTACATGAACAACAACAACAACAACAACGGAGTGGATAATTCAACATTTTGTTCGTGGGAAAATGAGAATAATAAATTGGAAAGCTATTTCCAAATTGATGTGAATAATAATAATAACAACAATAATAATAATGGAATAAAGTCAGAGGATGAATTGAAGAGAGTAACAGGAGGAAGTTCTTCAGTGGTTGATGGGCAGCTAATTCAGAGTCGAAGCTCACTAGATTTCAGTAGCTATCCATTAATGTCGTTGTCACAACACATTTCTGCAGCCAATTTTGGGGCTTTCCACCATTTGTGAAAAACTAACATTTATTTTTACTCTCTTTCTTTCTTTCTTTCTTTAAAAAATTACACACAGATGTCGATAGCAATAGGGGATTTCCACCAAAGAAAAAACAGTTTGAGGTGAAAATATTTCTTCTTCTTTTTTTTTTTTCCTTCCCTTTTTTTTCTTTTGTAATTCTCTTAATTTTTCTCCCTCTTTCTTTTGTAATATTTGTTTTATGATGACTTGAAATAATGTGAAGAGTGATTCCTTGATTTCTATTTTTCTTTGACTTCTTTGAATAAGGCTACCGTCATATCAAATAGTCAAAAATTGTATAGATACAAATTTGAGATATTTTTAGTCGGAGAATACTGGTAACTATATTCATCGAATTTTAATCTAATAATTTATTATTATTATTTGAAATTGATCGATACACTTGACTTTTGGAGTAAGAATAACATCTAATACAAGAAAATTTCTAATACTACGTGAATATCATACTCTTCTTGTTCACATTATAAATTAGATTAATATCAGTAATTCCATTTTAATTTTAAAAATACGTTGATGTGTATATCATAAATAGAGAAATATTCGTGAATCTAACAAAATTATATTATAATAGGATTAGACATTAAGCTATTTGAAAGAAATTGGTGAGATGAGATGGACGAATAATAATGCATTATTGGAGAGAAGGAAGAAAGGATTGAAAGGATGGGGAAATGGGGTCTTTAGAGAAATGGTGAAAATAAAATAGAAAAAAAAATTATGGGTTTTATGGTATTTGATATTCATGATTTTTTTTTTTTTTTGCACGCACTTTTATGAAGGAAAAAAAAAAAGGAAAAAAAGATTTTTTTTGTTTAATTATAAAATTTTGGGTTATTTTGGTTTTGTCTGCTAAGATCATGGAGGTGTGTTGAGAGACAAAGGGGGGCCTGATAGGCTGGTGGGGGGTTGGAAGAGAAATGCCAACCACATTTGTGTTTTTTTTTTTTTTTCCTAAAAAAGAATAATTTTTATTTAACATAATCTTAATTTTTCAAACTTCAATTTTAATTAAATTATTATATTTCTAATTTTGTGTGATTCTTGTGAGGTTTTGTACATTGCATTATTAATATCAAGATGAGATTCCTCTTCACTTTCATTGTAAGAGATGATGTGTTCATTGTATTAGACTAAATCATTAATCAACTGTCCTTAAATTATTCAATTATATTATTATTTCTTGTCTTAATATCTCTTTTTGTTTCATTATATTTTAATTCCGATGATCATTCTAAATTTTGATAGATGATAGAATCAATTATTGAAAAAAAAAAAATTGTATAAGAGTTTACTAATGAAATCATCTCAAGTCTAAATTTAAATTTTGAAGTGTAGCTCCATTGATCTAGATCTTAGTAAACTTCTTCATAAATTTCAATATTTAAAGTGTTTTTAAAAAATTGATTGAAAAAATTACCAAAAATGTGAATACAATTAAAAAGTTGAGACCCATGTCCAAATTTCTAAACACAATCAAAATAAACACACGACAAAAGTTCCTAATCACTCTACAGAAACTAAGGTAAAATTAGAAATTAATATCATTACTTGTTAAGTAATTTATTTACTTTAATGAAATAAATATGTTTCTATTATCAATTTTGGTTCACTCAATTTAAGCTTCTAAAAAAACAAATAAGTAGAGTGGTGAAAATTCTATGCCTTTTTAATAACGATTTGGTTTTTTTTTTTTTAAAAAAAACAAGTTTATAAATAGTATTTTCGTCTATTGACGACTGGTTTAAAAATCAAATCCAATCTTAAAAAGTTAAAAAAAAAACCAAATTTTTATTTTTATGAATGTTTATTTATAGTAAAAATTGGTCTAACGGGGACAATTTTAAAGAGAAAAAAAAGTTATGAAACGAAATCTAATTTACCATTTTATATTCATACTTATATCAAGAATTAGTTTCTAAGGATATATTAATGTGATGTTGCATTTTAGTTTTGTAGGGTATCCAAAAATAAAAATGCTTTGCTTAAAAGACCCTTCACTTTTCATTTTTAAAAAAGTGCACTATAGATTATCAAAAAAAAAAAAAAAAAAAAAAAAAAAACCTTTTCTATTATAAATTTCTATCATCTCGTGGAAGTGAGATTTTTTTTTTAATGGTACTTTTTTGTTTTTTAGTTATTATATTATTTTGAGCCACAAGTTCTCACCACCGTTTTTATCCCAAAAAAAGAAAAAGAAAAAAGAAAAAGAAAAAAAGAAGAAGAAGAAGAAAAACGGAAAAAAAAAAACGTTCCACCACCGTTTTTCCTAAGATGTAGTATGTTCTTATAGTAAAATGGGATAATTTTAAGTAGCTTATAGGTAATGGCAAAAAAATAAAATAAAATAATTGCGAAAATAGCATCTATATATCTGAATTAAGTACATCAATTATTAATTATAGTTAACCATTGATTTATTAACTCAAAATTAAACTAATGTATTGTTTTTTTTATATTATTCATTTTATAGCTAATATTTCATCGTTAATTTTGACTAAGGAAAATTTTATCTTAAATTTTGACTTCTCATCCTATTTTTGTACAACAATAAATTTCATGAATAGAAGAAACTAACTAGTAAATGTAGAAATAAAAGTCAATTTGGGTTATTGATGTTGAAAGCTGATCAAACTAAATTAACCATCATATAAATCTCATATTTTCATTTGTTTTTAATATAAATATCATATTTACGTTTTTCAAAAGTTCATTTATTTTTTTTTCTTTTTAAGAATATTTTAAATTTTATCTGATGTAATAATGTGAGATCATTGAACTAAAAAAAATCGAGCTCATTTTAAATTAAATTAGTTTCGAGGAAAATTATTTAAATGATAAAATTGCTAAAAATATTTATAAATAATAATAAAATATCACAGTTTATCTATGATAGACCGCGATAGATAACGAGACAAATAGTAGTCTATCGTTATCTATCGCGGTCTATCACATATAGATTGTGATATTTTGTTATTATTTATAAATATTTTGGTTCATTTTCCTATATTTGAAAACAATCCTTAGTTTGATCCAATTATAAAATAAACTAAATCGACTTAATCAATCCAATTCAAGTCCATTAAAAATAATCTTTTCATGCATTAGTTATCATCCAAGTTTAAAATTTTAGTCGAAATCTCGAGGTTAGAAATTTTAATAGGGAAAATTTTCGAATTTTCCCCAATTTCTTGAAATTTCTCCACATTTTGAAATTTTCATCGAAATTTTTTGTTTTTTTTTGAGTTACAATTAGCTATGCTTGCTCAATGGAAGTTTTTTTTCTCTCTTTTACCATAAAAAATTATTTTCAAGAAACTACATATTTTCATTCAAATATTTTCTCCTGAATTTTTCACATTATTTCATCTCAAACTTGAATTGATATAAGTTATCTAATATTCCTCTCATTTTCTCTCAAGCTTTATCTACTTCTAGAGTTTTTTTTTTTTTTTCCTCTTCCATTATGTTGTGTTATGTTTAATGTTATGCTTTTTACATCATTCTTATGTGTGATGCTATAATTTTTTTTTATTCTTATTATATTATACTTTGTTAGTTTAATGCTATGATTTTTCATTTTATAATAAATAATATACAATTATTTTATATACAAATATTTCATATTATTTAATTTTGTAATCAATTTTCAATATTTGATATTATTTTATAATTATTTTCCATTTCATTTATAAATTTCTGCTCTCGCATCGACATTTGTACAGATATTTTACAATATACATCTGAATGTTGTCTTACTTTATAGAAATGATGATTAAAAATGGTCAACTATAGTCTAAGTCGGCCACAATCAAATTTCATTAACTAACTATAACATTTTCTATTAATTTCCAAAAAGTTTCTCCAAAATTTCATGGATATTTCCATAAAATCGAGAGCTCGATATTTTGAAACTTGGTTATCACAAAGATTTTTTTTTTTTTTTTAATGATTTTTTTCCCAATCCTTAAAAATATATAACATCACTAAAATGATTGTACAATTTAAATAATTTATATATAACATCACTAACTAAATATACTAAAAACGCTAGGGTTCATCCAAAGTCAGCTTTTACATCACAAATATGAATGTAAGAATTCAAACCTTAATTAACTCACAACAAAGGTTTCTGTTACCCTAATCAATTAGATTATATTCCGTTGAGCTATATATATATATTGTGTGTGTACTTTAAAAGACTTTTTTTCCTTCCCAGTTAATGGCAATTTGAATAATAATTAGCAAGGAAAATTAAAAGGAAAATAGAAGATTAGAGGAGGCTTTAATTACACTCATTGTGATTGAAAGAAATGAGTTTTAACAGAAATTGATGTTGGAAAGTTTGGTTGGAAAAAAAGAAAAAGAAAAAGAAAAAGAAAAATAGCCCCCTAACACCAAAAACACCATCTTAACAACAACTTAAACCCAAGTTGCTTTCTCTGTTGTTAGCGTAAAAAACACAAAGCTTTTGTTTTTGTTTTTTTAAAAACAGCTCAAAAGCGTGTAATTCGGGTCAGCTTAGGGAATGGATCCGACATAATTAACAGCTAATTCACAAGTCAATCAGCTAATCAAATCCCCACTTAAGCTTTGATTCAACTATTATGTCATTTCCTCCCTTTCTCCCCCATTTATTTCAATGCTACTTTTTTACTTTACTTTTCCCAAAAAAAAAAAAAAAAAAAATTACAAAATACTTTTCATCTCTAAATTTTTATTATGAAATTAACAATTTAGTCTTTAAACTTTAATATATAACAATTTAGCCCTTGTACTTTTAAATTCATAACAATTTAGTATCTTATATAAACAAATTTATCAAAATTAGAAGTCAACTTTTATTATTTTATGATGTAAACTTTGTATTTTATTAAAAATATCGAATCTCTAATTAGTTTATCGATTTATTTAGGCAAGAAATCTCATTAAATCTTAACAATAATTTCTACAGTAAGAATTAGATTGTTACAAGTCTTAAAGTATAATGACTAAATTGTTACATAGTAAAGTTCAGGACTAAACTTTTACAAATTGAAAGTTCAAGGACTAAATCGTTACAAATTAAAATTTGTGTACTAAATTATTACTTTTATAGAAGTTCAGGAGACTAAAAGTAATTTTTAACACACACACAAAAGACCTTTTTGGTTATGAGTCTTGATCTATAAATTTTAAAATGTTACATATTTACTCTTAGTTATGATTTCAATTTTCATTTAGTCCTAAATTTCACACGTTTGGTCTCTTAAGTTTAGTCATATGTGTTATTTTTTATTAATTAACTTAAAAGAATTAAATTAGTTATGATTAGACTAGTTTTTTACAGATTTTCTTTTGCTATCAAAATTGATTTAAAAATAGAATATTATTAGTTTATATTAATTAATTAAAAGTTAACATGGAAGATCAAATGGAAGTATTAGCAAAAATTCAGGGTAACTTGTAAAATCTATAAATATAAGAACCAAATAGAAACTAAATTTGAAACTTAAAGGTAAAAACAAAACATTTGAACTTAAGACTAGTCATATATTTTTAATAGATTCTTTAATTTCTAAAAATATTGAATTTGTTAAAAATTTAATAGACACAAAATTGAAAGTTTAGAAACCTGCTAGATACTTTTTACATTATGAGACCAAATTTGTTAAAGTTCTGTGTGTGCGTGCATGTCTGTGTGTGTGTGGGGTGCGTGTCCAAGGAAAATCAGGAGGCGACATGGAGAAATACGTGTCTGAAAAGAGAAAAGTCATAGCCTTAGGTCCAAACCGACTAGCTGAGCTCAATGTTGGCACCTATCATGGAAAGGGTATTTAATTTCCATTCTACGACCGTACAGAGCAGAGTAGGTAAACTCTAAACGAGAATTCTGACATTATTTTTTTTGGGCCTAGTTGAACTATACACTCCTTGTATTAACTAAAACATCAGATTATGGTCGGCTTAGCGACACACCTACAAGAATCCTTCATGTAGGTTAATTCGAAAAGTGAGTTCAAAACAAAGTCTATAAGAGGCTCGCAATGACCATCAACGTGCGTGAGATTCAAGCACTATATGTATATGTTTTCTCACGCGCCATATACACACACTACCCTACACGCTTTCCTTCTTCATTTTTAGTTATTTAAACAACCACATGCAAGTTATTTATTTTTATCCACTAGGAGCCCCTAATACGAAACAATTTTGTCTTTTTAACCATTTTATATTATTATTGACTCGGAGAGATTGACCTAATTTTAGTTTAGAAGGGAATATGGTATACGCCGGCCTTACATTTTGTTTTTATACATTCATTTATTTTCACGAAGTACATGATTTGAAGGCCAAATTCTATATTTTTTTAAAAGAAAAAAAAAAAGTGAACTAACTTATTTTGAATTAATTATATGATTGTTTTTAAATATAAGAAAATAAATCTTAATTTATTTATAAATATAGCAAAATATCACTTATAGATAGTGATAGACAGTGATATAAAACTATATGTGTCTATTGCTAGCACTAATAGATGTCTATCAATGTCTAACAGTGTATATCATTGATAAACAGTGACATGTTACTATATTAAAATACATTTTCAGTAATTTTATCATTTAAAATAATTACTCTTAATTATACTCAACTCTATATTTTTCAAACTAGTTCAATTAAAATAAAATATATACTATTAACTTCAAAACAAAATCCTACATTTTTCAAGAAATTATTAAAGTAAGACATTGCTGTGGTTGAAGATCTAAATTCCTCTAGTATTATATCCTTAGAAATCATAAATAATAAAATTGTTTATTTGATGTGTTTCATATTAATTTTCTGACTTCGATAGTGAAGTTTAAATGTCAATGTGAATTTAGGTCACATTTACCAAATCATAATGAAAATTGATGTAATCGAATTGTGATTTCATTGATAGATGAATCGTAGTAGGCCTGAATCCTAAATATAATTGAATTGCTTTTGATCGTGTATAATTAGAATTATGAATATGTCATATTTTACTGTTACTGTTATTGTTTGACCCTGATGGTAATAATAACGGTAAGGATAACAGTAACGATAATGGTAAAGGTAATAATAAATGTGGCAAATCAATAATTTTCATATTGTTATAATATCTATAATGGTAAAGGTAAAGGTAGTGGGTCTCACGTAATTTTCAAACGCAATCAAAATGTAAAGACCCAAATTTCTATTATGTTTCTAGGACGCTACTCTATGCATGCATAGGCTTGGCAATACATTTCTCGAAGGATAATTAAATAAAAGAGAGAACAATTTTTATTTCATTAAATAAAGCTCGAATAAATCAAGAAGAGAAATCCTGAAAATACCGTCCGGGGTACCCCTAACCCAACTTTAAAATAAATAACAATTAAATAACTCAATAAATGAAATCAAGGAATATTTCATAGGATTTTAAAATGCCTGACTCCTAAACCAGATACTAGTACATGAAACCTAAGTGCGAAGCAATAATTCATCCAAATGGTCACGTCACGAATCTCTCTTGTCATTCGTCGGTCTATCTCTACTTTTACCTGAAAAACGTGAAAGGAAAAGGATGAGTGTAAAAGTATACTCAGTAAGAGACCCACTACTGGGCCTACTCAGTGATCTGTTAGCCTTCTCATTGAGACACAAGTGTACAAGGGCATCATAGGCGTAGGCATAGGCATAAGGAGCAAACCCGAAGGTACGCTTTCATAAGTAGTGACCCCGGAGGGCACAATCATAAACATAAGTGGTGGTCCCAAGGGAACACTGTACATAAGCATAAGGTGTGGGCCCGAAGGCTCACAACATGCGATGTGCATAGCCCAATAGAAGGGCTAACAATCACTGCAATCTCAAAGTCATAAGCATACAATCGAGGTCTTAAATCATGCTGAGGTCACATAACAGTTCACAATTTATCTATATGTCAAACACTGTTACAACACATAACATCAACATTCCACGACATAAGCGTAAGTTACCAAAATTTTCAACTGACCAACAGGCATATCAAGATATCTCATACTAATATAGGGACCAATACGTAATACATGCTTGGGTTTGAGGGTGAACCGATAGTAAATCACTTACTTCGAATTTATGTCGAACAATTAACAAACAAATCCCAACTATCAATCAAATCTCTCTTCGACTTGAGTCAAATGCTTGAATCGCCCTAGAATAAACCAATTTAATGTCAATCCTTATAAACACAATCAATCCACCCAAAATGCACAACCAAAAGTCTCCCAACCACTTACCCAAAACGTCGACTTAACCAGAACTACACCTGAGCTTCAAGTACGGAATCCAATCCACATTTAAGCCAAACTGAAGGGTTTTAAAACTCAATTCTAAAATCCAATTAACACAAATATTCACCAAACTAATTGGAAAAATAAGAATTAACCAACAACCATTATAGCTTACCAAAAGGTGCCCAAAGCGATCTTTGATGCTGCTGGACAATACCGAAAAATGTCTTGAAACCTCGAATTGAGCAACAACGCATCATGAGTATTACTTAAATCAGATCAAATTCGATAGACATTCAAAACTTATTAAATAAAAACCAAATAAAGCTTAAATCTCACCAAAAATTCCAAGTTTTTTTTTTTTTTTTGGGGGGGGGGGGGGGTCTCACATGTGGGGCTGGGAGGAAGAAGAAGGGGAAAAAATTTTCTTTTCTTTCTTCTCTGCACACAAATCGAGGTCACTTAAATCCCTCATTTATAACCAATTGTACCCCCACTAAACCCTAACTCCTCCCTTTTCCTTAAAGAAATATACATATAACTTTTTTTTATATAAATATATAAATGTTTTTTTCCTAAACCCCCTAATTCCCTCATTTAATCAAATAACCACCCCCAACAAGGGAAAATAAAAAAAATTACTCAATTCCAAAACCCCAAACCACTTATCACGTATTTTCAAACCCAAAAATAAAAAGGAACAAAACGAATTTTACCTTATAATTTTTGGGACGTCACACAGAGTGAACACCTTTCATTACTCAATCAAATTACACGATTTGATTACAAATTTCATGGCATGCCCTACATCTTATTACAATTACGATTAATCAACTGGGACCCACTTTTTACATTACCATTGATAGATTACTTTTAAATCAATGCAAACTTGACCATAGTTAAATAGTAATTGACAAATACCCTCTCTTTGAAGTGAGAGGTTGGCCCCATCTTTGTCTTTGTTGTACTTCAAAAGACCTTAGTTGTTCAATTGAACAAAAGAACTTGATATAAATGGTTACAACAATTTTGTTCTTTTAAATTAAGAGATTTTTATATAAAAAATCATCTTTAGACTATATGTTTTATAAATGTCTTCAAATTTGAGTTTTTTCAAAGAAGGTTTTTAGTATTAATTTTGGACAATTCTACCTATTTTTCATTTATTTATATCTGTTTTTATATATATATTTCTATTTACAAAACTCCTTTAATGTTAGAGGGAGAAAATACATTTATTATGGAGCTGCATTTAATATGATTTTTTTTTTCATTTTCAATGGGAAAGAGAAAATACATTTATATAATTTTTTTCTTTTTTCAATTTGAGAAAGAATGCATTTAATATGATTTTATTTTAGACTTTGGTTTCAAAAATCCGTTTTTTCGCTTTATATATATATATATAAGGCTCAGTTCAAATATATACAATGGTATTTCAAATATTTCTCAGGTTATTTCAAATATAAATATTCTACATACTTTGTTGTATATATTTGTCTTCTTCATCCAATTATAAAATTAATTAGTCTTGTTTCTATTGAGTTATATATTCTACATATTTTTTCCATATCTATCCATGAATATTTAGTTATTTTGGAAATATATACCTTGCATTATATACTACAAATTAGATCAAACTGTTTAAAAAAAACAAATAAAATTCGTGGGCCCTAAAATGTTGTATATATTTTTGTTTATTTTAAAAATCATGAGATTTAAAAATTAATTTGAAACCATATATGTATTAGAATTTTTTACTAATGCTAGGGAGTTACAGTTAGGTTGTGATTTATTGAAAATTTTGACTACTCTAATGAAATTTATGATATATTGCTAGTATATTACATACACTGCTTAGAATATTTACAAACATTTACCAATATGTTTAAAGGTATATTTAAAGATGACCACGAATTCACCAGAATAACGAAGAAAATCTCAACTGAGAAAAACGAAGAAAATCTCATACGTGAAAATAGAAAAGAAAATCATATTAGTTGCGAAACTTTCTAATGGTACAAGCATATCCATTTGAGCATCTAATACAAGGTCTTACGGTATATTTAAAAATAACTATGAATCCACCAGAAAAACTAAGTAGTTGCCATGAAACTAATTGTATCTGAGTATATATCAAATATATTTACCAGCATATTTCTTATATTAATTAGAACATTTGCAAAAATTCAATACAATGTTCAAGGGTATATCAAATACCATAGTATATATCATCAAACAAGTAGTCCAAATAAATAATAAAAAAAACATCACCATTTATATCAAATAGACGTGTGTATATATCAATTTTCAAATAAAAAATATATATACCACGGTATATAGCATAAAACAAGTAGTCTAAATAAAAAAAAATCATCATCATTTATATCAAATAAACCATCAAACTTACGAGCATCTGTCAAGGGTCATCGTACTGATGATTGGTTATATCAAATGGACATAAAAATATATCTATGGTAAGAAGAGTTCAGTTGTCGGTCTTTAGTGGAATGTCTGATAGTTAACAGATGGTGGATATCGTGGCTAAAGAGTTTAGTTAGTTATTCACGTACCGTTGGAACTTAGAACCCTAGGTCCATAAGGTCCCCTTGGTAGCTTGGATACAAATTGAGAATCAGTTTTTTGGTCAGTTTGAAATGCTCAAATTGACAAGAGAGAGTTCGATTATATATGATATAATTGAACTAACTAATTATATATATATATATATATATATATATATATAATTGACTTTATGTATGAGATACATTAATTTGGAGAAAATTAGATATAAATATGATTTATATCTAGTGGATAAAAAATGTTATGGTTAATATATGATATTAAACCATAGGTTATGAATATAATGTGATTATATTTATTATTTATTAATTGGACAGTTATGGGATAATTGGTCGGCGTCTCTTCTATTTTCTTAACGGATGAGTAAGACGAAAAATCGTTTTGAGACACTTAAATAGCTCATGGTGTAGTGTAAGATTGAAAAAAAAAAAAAGAGTGTGTCATCGCTTAGTAAAATCAGAGCCTATACGATAGTGCTGAACGATTGCTCATCGTTTACACCCGCGCGCGCTATTTACTAAACGATTGTTTAGTGCCCGAGCTTTCCTAAACGATCGTATAGACGATCACTTAGCTTTTTCTACATGATCATATGGACAATCGCTTACCTTTTCCTACACGATTATATACTTCACCTAAACGATCAAGCATTTTGTCTATATGATAGACGAGTCTTTCTCCCACTTGCTTGATTGTTGTATCCGATCTCTTTTCCTCCTCCCCTCTACCAAATCCGAACAAAGCCCACCATTTGGATTCTCACTTCGAGAAACTAAGGGCGCCGAATGGTGGTGTCGTCCCCTTTTCCTTCTATTCGTGTGGTGACTGTTCGTGGTAGACGATTGGGTGTTGCTGAACAATAGCTTGACGTTCCAGCGAAAGGGAGATTTGCGGTGAAGAAAAATCTTCAACTGGTATGATCTCTTGGTCTCTTATTTATTGGCCCTTTAAGCATGCCAGTAATTTAGCGTTGTGAATGCATATCTGTATGTTTGAGTGTATATGTGGAAATTCTGTCACAATGAATTGGAAATATCCGCTTCTGTTCATAGGTATTCTTGTATAAGAGTTCCTTAAAAAAGGAATAATAGAAATATAGGGATTTCTCTCTTGTTCTCATCATAAAGGCCAAAACATAGAGATAATGAAAAATCTCCTTCATATAGCCAAAACTTAGACATGCTTTATTCATTTGGCTCAATGATGAATAAGGATTGGATTAAGCTTAGAGATAGTTTCTCAAGAGAGTATCGCCGGAAAAGCCAAAGGATCAACAATTTGAATTGAATAAATAGATTTATTTTATATTTATTTTATATATAGAAAATATATATAAAATAAATATAGTTATAGTTTCTCAAGAGAGTACATTGATGGATTGCAAAATTCATGGAAGTGGCAAAGTGTCATGTAAATGGAGAGGGGAAAACGAGACGCCCGTGTAAAAATTTTCAGAATTCAAAGTCTCCAACATTAGATGGAGTAGAACGATATTTATTTGCTAATTGAATATCTTCTTCATATAGCCAATGGATTTATCATGGAGAATCGGTAAATTTAGCTCAATTTCAAAGTGTTAGAACTCCTTTAGCTCCTTCAACGGATGATGGATTAAGGAAGAACCTATTGCACACAACAATGATGATGAGTTATTCAATCTTTTAAATGATTTGCAAGGACCGATGAGAGAAAGGGCATATGTTGAAGATGAAGAAGACTTTGGAGATGAATATTGAGGACTAGGAAACAGTTGTCCACGTTAGCAACATAGATGGCACAGCTAGCCTACCTGGAAGGACAGTCAGCAAGTGATGTGGCCTTATCCCAGCCAACCGATTCTGTTGAGGATCACCTATTGTAGAGTGACACATGTATTCTGCTATTATTTTATTCAATTACTATTTTTGCCCTTTGATTCTAGGGTTTGTATATTAAATTCGCTAACAGCCTTATTTGGCCATTATCGTGAAATAATCAATATTGGAAGATAGCCGTTTGAGTAGTCCTATCAGCCTCTTCTGGTTTTGCCGTTTCTATGCTTCCTTTTTCCTTTTACGTTTTACTAAACCTTAACTATGAAATGCCTGAGAACAACGAACAAAGGGGTACTTCAAACCCATTGTACCCTAGTTGTACAAAATTTTCCTTATTGAACTTCTTGGTGAGATTGATGCATATTAAGGTTCTCAATAATTGGAGTAACAAATCCTTTGATATGTTACTAGATTTGTTGAAAGATGTCTTTCCAACTGGTGCATGCATACCTAGTTCTTTTATGAAGCCAAGAGGAAATTATGTGATCTAGAACTAGGATATGATTCTATTCATGCTTGCAAGTACGACTACGTTTTATTTTGGAAAGATATTCTAATTGTCAAAGTTGTCCAGTGTGTGGTGAGTCTCAATACAAAATAAAGGATGACAAGAATAAGAAGATCCAAAACAAAATTTTACGTCATTTTCCATTAATACCGAGGCTAAAGTGATTATTTTCATCAAAACACATTGCTTTTGAGATGCGATGGCATAAGGATAAACGAGTTTAAACCAATGGTGTGTTGCGACATCCAATTGATGATGAAGGGTAGAAATATTTTGATAGAGAGTTTCTTGAATTTGCTTCAGACCCAAGGAATGTTCGGTTAGCTGTAGCTTCCGATGGATTTAATCTATTTGGGAATATGCGTACTGCATATAGCATGTGGCCCGTGATGCTTGTTCCTTACAATTTGCCACCGTGGAAATGCATGAAGGAATCTAATTTTTTCATGTCTTTACTTATACTAGGACCAAAGTCTCCTAGAAAAGAAATTGACGTCTATTTACAACCGTTGATTGAAGAGTTGAAAGAGTTATGGAACAATGATGTGTGCACTTACGATTGCATGAGTGAGGGGTACATTCAGTTACATGCATATTTTTTGTGGACCATTAATGACTTTCCTGCATACGGAGACTTATCATGATGGAGTACCAAAGGTTATCAAGCATGTCCCATTTGTAAACAAGATAGATCGTCGTTTAAGATAAGAGGAAAAATCTCTTTCATGGGTCGTCGACATTATCTTCCAGATAAACACGTTATCTTTCATGGGACACAATTTTATTGCGTTGTTCTAAGTGGAAGGATGTACCTAGTGATGTCATTACTAGTATAAAGGCTCGTTTACAGGTAAGTTTTATGCTTTTATTGTATTAATCTTATATGTGTACTTACTATAACTTTTATTGAAAATGTAGATACATTTTATTGCGGATCTATCCTCGAATATCGTTAATAAGTACATAAATCGGCAAATACATAACTCATTTAGAGAATATAGATCAGAATTGTATAAGCACTATTATAGCTTTGAGAATTCTGTAATTGCTCGTGAAAGTCCACCAGACAGGTTAACAAATAAAGAAAATTGGAAGATTCTTTGTCATCGATGGAAGACTCCTGAATGACAGGTAAATTTTATATGTTTGTTGTACTTATTGTTTACATAAATTGCTTGTACTAATAAATTATAATTTGTGTAGGAAAAAAGGGAAAAGAACAAGAAGAGCAGAGAATGTCTCAGTTTCAACCATTATTGTGGATTGAAATCCTTTCTTCAAGTGCAAAATGAATTAGTATGGTGTGATGTAAATTCATTATTTTTTTATTCATTTCCCATTGAATGTAAAGAATAAATTTTTTTTATTGAATTATAGACAATCGAAAAGGGTAAAAAAGTAAGCAAAGTAGAATTGTTTTACAAAAATCACTTCTCAGAAAAGGATGGGTGGATAAGCGAAGCTGGCAAAGAAGTATATATAAGTTATATTGTATCATATATGCGTAATTTTATATTAATCCTTATATATAATATATAACCTAAAAACTATTATAAATATAGTTTGCAATGCAAGAGGAGATTAGAAAGTCATCACAAGATGGGGTTGAACCAACAACGGAGGAAATTATTTGTGAATGGGTTTTGGAAAAACGATCAAACCACACTAAAGGTCTTAGATGGAATCCAAAACCCAATTTAGCTATAACTTCCTTACAAATTGAGAAAGATATTTGGAATAAATATGAAAAGCTTGAGGCAGAGGTGACAAGTTTAAAGGAAGAAAATGCAAGGTTGAAGTTAATAGTTTTGGATTTTCAAGATCAATTGACTGAAATCAAAAGAAAGTTAGGTGCGCAACAAAAGCAAGGAAATGGACCTTCGAACAACTAGGTATGGATTTAAAAACTTAATTTGGTTGTTATGTGATTATCTTGCAGTTATGGTAGCCACTTCAAATACGAGTGTTGTAGTGGATTTAGGAACTTCATTTGTTTATTTTGTGGCTAGCCTGCAGTTATGGTAAGCACTTTAAATATGTGTGTTTTAGTGTACTTGTTGCTTTGTGGTTTAAATGACGTTTAGGTGGAACTAGGACATCTTTGTAGCTTGGGAGGGGGGGATGTATATGTTGTAATTGTTTTTTTAGAATATCTAGAAGCCTAATTGTGCACTTTAAAAGAACTTTATTCTTGGATTTATTTGTAGGGATCTGAGAGTTGAGTTATATGCTTTTAGGACGATCGAATGACGGGTTTAGCCTTGAAAGAAATTTAGATGGATTTAGAGGGAAAGGATCCACTTCAACGCTTTCTATGCATTTATTGCTACTTTGTGGTTTAAATGGCGTTCAGGTGGAACTAGAACACGTTCCTAGCTTGGGAGGAGTGGGGGATGTATCTGTTGTAATTGTGTTTTAGATTATCTTGAAGCCTAATTGTGCATTTTAAATGAACTTTATTCTTGGATTTATTTGTAGGGATTTGAGAGTTGAGTTATATGTTTTTAGGACTATCGAATGACGGGTTTAGCGTTGAAAGAAATTTAGGTGGATTTAGAGGGGAAGGATTCACTTCGACGCTTTCTATGCATTTGTTGCTACTTTGTGGTTTAAATGGCATTTAGGTGGAACTAGGACACATTCATAGCTTAGGAGGGGACAGGGGATGTATATGTTGTAATTGTGTTCTAGATTATCTTGAAGTCTAATTGTGGACTTTAAAGGAACAAGTTCTTGGCTTATTTATAGGGATTCGATAGTTGTGGAGGTTTAAAGGGCGTTTATCTATTTGTTTAAATGGATTTACGACATGCTCGTAATGTGGAGGAGGGGTTTACGTCTTAATTATAACAATTTTAATTACTTTTTATATAGTAAAATCGTTGTTTGTGGTGTTCATGTTTTAATTATGAACATTGACAACTTGTTTGTAGCTTGAGAGAGGATCATTCCTCATAATTATTTTAAACATTTTGTTTTTCCTATTTCAGGTTGTTCGTGTAAATTCTTAAAGATCGTTTTTTTTTTAGATTGCAAGAAGATTTTGTGAGATGATTACTTAGTTTGGTTTGGTATCTCACTTATTTTGGCTTAGGGAAGATTAATATATATATATATATATATATTGTATAGGGGATTTGTAAGAAATTAAAAAAGCTCAAATATAATTGTGTATACAATTTTTTTTTCGTAAAATTTTATAGCTTGTGTATTGAATATTAGTCTTATTTTTAAATATATAAGCTTCCTTTGGTTATATTTATTCCCAGTTGATTTGTTTGAAGAATAACTTTTGTTTGTGCATAATTAGGTATTAAGAAAATAAAAAAATTGGTTATTTAATTGTTACAAAAAATATATAAAATTATAAACAACTTATGTCGATACAAATAAACGTAGGCAAAAATCTACATATTGAATTGAAATTTTGTTGTTTAGGACTATGTTTTTCCCGACGCAAATTGTATTTTGTTGGAAAAAGACATATGTCGATGCAAGCAATTGTGTTGCCAAAATGGTATTTATGCCGACGAAAATCGTTTTCGTCGGGAGGAATTTCTCCCGACATAGATACGACGACGATTCTGTCGACGCAAAAGAATGCTTCAACATAACTTATTCCGACGTTTTGAATACTTTGCCTGACGTTTTTTTGCGTGGGGAAATGTGAAAATTCTTGTAATGCAATTTCTGCGAGTTTCTTTGGCACAACAACGACAGATATTGGGCGGTGATGGTTGAGATGAAGAGAGAGAGATTGGTGGAAGAGAATGAAAAGAGGAAATTGAGAGGAATGGTTTTGAGGGAATGGGAGAAATTTGATAGATAAGATGATGAAGAAGAAAATGCAAATGAGAGAGAAGAGTGGAGAAGGAAGAGAGACAAATCTTCGTACATAGATACACAAAAATGTAGGCTATCCATGGATGAGAGATACACAAATCTCTAGACTAATTTTTTTAATTTAATTTTTTTTTTATAAAAATAGTGTATGAAGACTTAATGGTAAATAGTCATTGATATTATTTAGAATAAGGAGACAAAAAAAAATATATATTCGAGTAATATGAATCTATTCTTAAACCATTTTGTGTAGGAAACCTTAAATTAATGGTGGTGTATTTCTAGTAGCATAAAAATGTAATTAAATACTATGAATATATATTAAGAAAAAAAACCGGCCGTGAAAATATTTTGTCTTTCCAAACTTATGGGCTAAATAAACACAAACTTGAAAATTCAAAAACATACCAGACATTATACAAAATTAAAAGTTTATGGACTAAACTTCTTATTCAACTAACGATAAATATATTTCAAATTAACAAGATTAGAACATGTTAATATATTTCACGAGATTAAATCAAAATTGTTTAAAATTCTCAAATTCTCGATCTTTTATAAAATAGGCTAATCATACAAATACTATCTAAGAATTTAAAACAAAGCGTTGACAATTTTGTAGAATTAAGGAGAGGAACCAAAAACCATAGTTCAACCGTTTTTTTTTTTTTTTTCTTTCAAAAGTATTAAATTGAAAGAAAATAATAATAATAATAAAAGAAAATTAATGCATAGTCTGAAATCAAAACACAAACACAACATACTCAAAAGATCTAATAAAAGAACAAAGACAAAAAAACAACAAAGTTTGAAGAAATCTATGAAAGGTCATGTATTATGCACTAAATTTAATTGTCGAAAGAATATTGATAAGATACACTAATGGTAAAAGAATAAGCAATATAGTTCAAATATGACTGATCAAAAAACAGGATTAAAGCTAAATCTAAATTTAAGAAACATCCGAGGGGAAAGTTTATAAATGAAAAGTAGTTTTTGATGCTTCCTTTTATAAAGTTGGAGCATCATTACTTTTCCTTTCCCGCAAAAGATATTTGCCTTATCTATAGCTTATCATAATGAGATAGCTAGTTTTGAAATAGTTAGATTATATGTTTTTATAATTAATTTTGTGTTCCACATTTATTGTATTTAGATTATCATTCTAGATTATGCCTTCTAATTCATCTTGCTATTGTTTTGTGTTTTTCTTCGTCATCTCAATTGGGTTTAAAAAGTTAAAAATGTGTGGTGTTGGCATGGAAACCTCACACATGAGCTTTGAATGCTCCTCGAGCCCACTATTTATAAGATGCTTACATCTACCCGTGAAGTGTAACCCCAAAGAATAGTTATGGTCTTCGAGGTTTCAGTATCGAACTCGACTCAATTATTTTCCTTTTGGTATAATTTCTTAAGCTTGGTTAGTCGACCTGGAACCGAGGGTTTGATTTTTTTTCTTATGGAACACGTAGCTCCCTATTCCATCTCCTGATTTTCCTTGGGCTTGGGTGGGGTGGGCTTTGAGCCTTACTTGAGACAACCCTCAACATGTGCTATCAAGAAAATTGCTTCCTCAAGCAAACTTTGATCCGCTTAATCAATGATTAAAACATTTATCTATACATCGATATATCCGTCAATGGAAAGGGTTCGACATCAATATTATGGTTCAATGGATATCTCTTATATCTCGTATAAATACCCATAAAAAATATATAATATTTAGATTATCATGCTCAATATTCACCAATATAAACATAAATACTAACGATAAAATCTATAACTTAGAAAGTGAAAAGAGCTTAATTATTATTTAAATAATCTTTTAAAATGATTAGATTTATATAAATATGATATTTTAATCAATGTATTTGATAATTATTTCATTTCTTGTTTTTGAAATTTGTGTTTGTATCCACATAATTATTTCTTGTTTATTTATAAGAGATGTCCATTTATCCCATAATGACTTGTCATACTAGAGATGTCCATTTATCCCATAGTAACCCATCTGTGGGACGAGAAACCTCGATTGGACATAGCAAAATGGAAGGCTAACATATGATATTGTAATGTTTAAATTTTAACTTTTAGAAATTATAGCATTATATTATTTTTTTTTTTCACATATGATATTGTTTTTATTAGAAAATCTTATAGAATTTTCTTTGAACATAAAATATAATGGAAACAACTCATTTATTATATAAATTCTTATTTGGTTGATAATAAACTTAAAAGTTGTTAAAAATGAATAAATTAAAAAAAAAAAAAAAAAAAAAAAAAAAAAAAAAAAGGAAAAATTTTCATCCATATGGAACCCGATATCCACAGATTTTCGCGAGAAATTCCCGTCCTGATACTATTTTTTCAGCTTTTAACAACTTGACTTTAATTTTGAATATTCGTAAAAAAAACAAAAAAAAAACAAAAAAAAAACAAAAAAAAAAAAAAATCATATGTAAAAGTATGGTTTATATAAACTTATCAAATGAACCCTGGATTAAGAGAAATGTGAAGAAATCATGTAGAAATCGTCCATTTCTGATTACATTTTGGACAATCAGTGCATCGATTTGAACAATAAAACAAAGAATAATTCCCAAATTTCAAACAAAAACATTCATCCCAGCTTTCAGAATCTCTAACAATGACGACCAGAAGCATTGAAGTGAATGAACAACACAATTTCTTCCTCAATATGAAAGTCATACTAGTTCTGTATAATGCTTAATATCCAAGACATCATATTTTGGTTTGAAGAATTTATTTACTTCGTCATATCGAATCAATATCAAAAAGTTCGGATTATGACAATGCTAAGATAACGTAAAAACTAGTTCAGATTTCTCGATACATGTACTATTTCATGTCTACGATACATTACGAGACAAAAAATACATTTAGCAAAATTAAATTCTTCATTAACTTTGGCTGGAAAAGTTCCTTGCTTTCAATGAAACTTCGTTTTGTGTTGGTGTCTTTCTCTCTAAATCTTCTGAAATGGAGAACACCCTGCAAAATCTTCAGTTCTTGACAGAGAGAAGTCAAAATTCAGAAGTAAAAACACCAAGCAAAGTTCACATCATCAAGGCTTTTTACTCCAAAGGGCATTTGTTTGAAGTCTGAGCAATACAAAACTCGTTATTCTCATCGTTGAATCTGTGCTTGAACGTCGAAGGAACAAATCTTTTCCAGGTTTTGTAATCGTAATGTGAGACAGAATCCGATTATCCTCTAGATTCATTCAAAATATATACAGTATAACTGTTGAAGATAAGTGAAAAACATGTAACATGTGTGATATGTTCATTTCCTTCTGAACTTCCTATAAAGAATGCCTACTAAAGCAGTGATCTGATGAAACAACACAATTCAATGACTGGCTGACAACTACACATCCGGAATCAGGAGCTACAGTATAATAACAGTAACTGAAAGCGACAAAACAGAACCATAACAATCGAAAGAAACAGGGGTGAATTGTGCAACGAAACAACAAGATGCACAGCAAGATAATGGTTGACAAAAGGTGTATGAATATTTAACCAAAACCTGAAAAAGCAATATAAACAGCAAGTGGGTGGACGAAAATCAATATCAGTTCAGATCCGATGTGTCTACGGACGGATATAGCTGTAATGGCACCGGGGGACTAACGCATCAGACATCTTTATCAAAAGATAGACACAGAAACTGGTGGCTCCATGAATATGCTAAACTTCAGATGATTGAAGCAAGGGACTTCTCAATGGTAGGTATAAACAGATCAAAGCACTGGAAAACTGCACATATTTTGGACTACAAACAAGAATGAAATGAAATACAAGAAGTAAACCAAGACTGACAGCTACCAATAAATAATTCACTCATACCAGCAGCCTACAATGTTATCAAGACTTAGGAGACATTTAAGACACCAAATCTAAACAATTATTTTCGGAGCAGTTATCGGTTTTTTATGGACTCAAACCTTTCCTTTTTGTTCTTTGTTCTTGTGTAAATAAACAAGAATCAGAAAGCAAGAGCCAACAAGTTAAGTGTCCTACCAGGCTACCAAAGACCTTCATATAGATGAAGGGCGCTGCCAGAGCCTGAAGTAATTGGCTGTTTCATCAAGTGAAATTTCTCCTTAGCTGTCCTGTTTTCAGTCACTACAACCCATTAATGGAACAACTCGTGCAGTCGAAGTTCTGTGTGGACTATAGCCAACTTATCTCAGATTATGAACTTTGAACACCCTCCAATTTGTTTTAATGTACAACAACATCCATAAAAATAAGAATTAGGGTGAGAAACTGTGTCTGTGGATATGATGAGCTCCAGCCTGATAAAGAGTAAGGTGGTGTATGGCTTTGGCGTACAAGTCATGCAAGTCGGGATGAGCGAAAGCAAGACGAGCCATCCCCTTCATTGCATTCAAGGCATGAGCCTGCTCTAAAGCCTTGCTATTGCCTGCACTAAGTGCAAGATAACAGAGCAGCACTAGACCAGGCACTTGAGCCTGATCATTTTGTCTCAAAAGTTTCATTAGAGGAGGAACACCACCAAACCCGATAATCGACTTCGAATGTTCTATACAATTATAATTTTCAGGACAAGCAAACTTCCCTAATGCAATGACAGCCTCTATGGCCACATCCATATCGATATTCTTCATCTGCAAAACCAAAAGATTGATAATCCGTGATTCCTTTGCAGGAAAAATCCTGGCAAGGGAACCAATCGATTTAATAGCAGGAACTTGCAACATTGGATCATTATCATTTTGAATCATTCTCGAAAGTTGATCGAGAACCGCTTTTGGAGCCGGTGAAGTGATCTTAAAGGCAGCATGTCTAAAATCTGGCTTGGACTCTGCAACAGCTGTTACCTCCATAACTGTCATCAAGGAATTGTATTGCAATTCCCCTTCTTCATTCTCGATAATCTTCGCTAAGCACAACAACCCTTTTGTTTCTGTAATTTTTCGACTATTCGTTAAGCTTCCTTTAGAGAGTCTCCAAAGAGCCTCAGCACAATTCACTTTAAGCTGAAGCTTAACTTCAGAGCTCTCAACTTCTTTCTCCTTCCTCTGATTTGCCCCTCGGCTACTACCATCAGAATGTGAGGAAGACGAAGAAGAATTCAGTGAAATTTTCCCAGCGAGCTCCTTATTAATCTCAACTACAGAATGAAAACTGGGTTTCCCCAATTGAAGTTTAGGATCATCAAGAACCATATCAATCGATAAACAAGTAACCAAAGGTTTAGTTACGTTCTCTCTAGCAAACTCTTCTTGAGCAACATGGCTAAGTTCCGCCATTTTGGAAACCAATTTCGCCACAATAATCTGAACCCTCATGGAGGAATCATTAAGAACCTGAACAATAATCGGAACCCCAGGATTATTAACAATCGATTCAACCCTTTCGGGAATAGAAGCGACGTTGATAAGAACATTAGCAGCGGCGATTTGAGCATCAGGGGAGGAGTATTCCTTGAGTAATTTAAGCAACGGCGGAACCCCACCTTCTTCAACTACGATTTTTTTATTCCGCTCGTTCCCACGAGTGTGTAATGTCAATTGATTCGCAGCTTCAACCCGATTTCTAACCGAACCCATTTGGATTGTGGCGATATTGGGCCAAATATAGGCCAAAGTTGGGTCATTACTCGCAATCGGAGGCAGCCCAACAGTGCCGTCGGAATCAAAAATTGAAAGAAGCCATTTCATATCGCCAATGGAAGATTCCAGAAGACTTGAAACCTTACGAAAATCGGCGATGGTAGTCATAGAGAAAACTTGCCTTAGAAACCCACCATGGCGGCACTTGCTCACGAAGTTACAAGCACGTTCGAGATTCTTCGAGACATCAGCGACGATCCGGCGAATTGGGCGCTCGTACAACGGCTGTGTGGTCGTGGTGATTAGACGAACGGTGGCTTGAAGCATCCGGTAGATTTTATCGACTTGTTTGGCTAAGTCAACGCATTCTTGTCTCAAAGAAACTGCCTCTTGAGCCAATTTCAGAATCTTATCTGCTAATAGAATCGGAAGAGTGAACTCGTGAAGAATTGCTCCTTCTTCAGCTGCAGCAGCGGCGGCAGGAGGCGGAGCTGCGGCGGCCATTACCGTATAACAAAGAAAGAAACGAAATACAATCTGGGGTTCCAATCCCCTGTATTTTCAGAGCCAAAGTAGGTCTCTGTGAAGGTTTTTTGCAACTTTCTTTTGGAGAATTGAGAGTAAAGTCATGAGAATTAGAACAATTGGTGAAGTGGGTCAATGGAAATGTCTTTCTTTTGGTGTTTCTCTTATCTTTTTCTCTCACATTACAGAGTTGATTTCTTGACCTCGCCGTGTTGTTGGCATTTAGTGGAAAAAGTCATACCAAAAAAAGAGACTTTAGTTTAAAAGAAGACGGAAAGAAATTGCAGAGTTGACTGGTCAACTGTTTCCTGATAATGAGGCTTAACTTGAACTTGAAATGAAATCCAGATCGAGATCATCTTCATCAACTAATTCCTAAGAAAAATGATACCTTTATTGAGAATATATATATATATAAAAGAACAATACATCTGTCTCGTGATTGAGGAAGAGAATGTGTTCGTGGAGCTGAGGGTTATGATAGAAACACAGACATTCTTCGTGAAGAATCACCGCAGGGGCAGAGACAGAGAGGCACTGTCTCTGTGCTTCTTCCGTCACCCGCTTATCAAAATCATCTCAATCAAAAATTGTGTTGTTTACTTTCATACGAAAACATAATCGGTAAGTACTTTTTTTTTTTTTTTTTAATAATTCAAATGCAATTGAATTGATGATCATCTCCAACCCTACATATCATTAATTACAAAGCACCCGTAAATAATAACAAATATAATCGAATAAGATCCATTTTTTAGATTATCATTGATAGATTACATTTCTAGTAAAAATGAACTTAGTTTATAAACACTTGATGTCGATTTAGTCTATCTATTTTTAAATTTATATCATTGTTTAAATTTAAATTTTAATAATATCAATTTGATAGATATACTAAATTATTATTTATTAAAGTTCAAGACTTAATGACTATAAATTTAAAAATATATAGACTAAACCATTACCGATTAAAGTAGAGGGACAACAAGTTGTAAACAACTTTATTCAATTCTTTTTGCAGAATCTTGAAATTGCTTTATCAGTTAGCAGTTGAATTATAAGATTAACTTTGTTATGAAGTTCGTGGAAAATAAAGTGATGATATTTCTTTTGTTTTTTGGTTTTTTTTTTTCAAATAATGAGTATCATATGTAATGCTTGAAGAAAATATGGGCATTTGAGTTTACAAATCATACCTCTAATTCAATGCACGAGAATCTCACTCATAAGTCATAAGATTCTGTTAATTAGACCAACATTGTACTTAAAAATAAGTGTTTCTTTTAAATTATTAGAAAAATGGAGAGATCTTTTGTTGTGTGAACACAATCTAACATGAGACTTGAGAGAGATATTCTCATAAACACAAAAACATCTGTCCTATTTTCCTAAATATGATCAAATTAACAGTTTTTTGCCCCTAATTTCTTAAATTACAATATTACTCTAATTAACTCAATTCTACTACCATCATATCCCAGTGCAGATTATAGCAATTCAAATCTTGTACACTAAAAACATAAATGAAAGGTATTTTGATATTCCAACAACTAAGTATCACATCTTCGTCGATATTATTAGGGGATGTTTGGTTATCAATATGAGTTGAGTTGAATTTGTATTATATACCATTTCATTATTTGACCTACTAATTTTGGGCGGGTGATCAATAACTAAGGAGAATTGGATTGAGTTGGTATTTTTTAACAACTCAATGTTTCACAACCAACTTTAAATGTTGGTGGGGTTGAGTTGAGTTGGTTATTTTACCAACTCACCCCAACTCTCCCTAATTCTTTCTCTCCAATATTTTTAATGGTTCCACTCATCGGTCTCTGTTAGCAATTACCGCTACCACACTCCGATGACATACTCCGATGACCACCTTTGGGTGACCAACTCCGAGCTCTGACAATCACCTCTGATGACAGTCCAATAACCAATTCCGACAACTACCTTGGTAAAAAAAACCTCTGACTTTCACATTCGCACGACCAACCTTGATGAAGAACTCTAGACTCCACCAACCACCTTCAACGACAACTTTAGCTACTAACTCCAACGATTATCTTCGTACAAGCAACTTCGACGAGCTCTGCCTACCATCTTCATGTGCCCAACTTCGACGACCACTGAAAATAATAAAACGATAACACTCTCACTCTCATCCATTTTTCCATGCATTTTCAATACTCTTCCAACTTCCTCAATTACTTTGTCGTTTCTCTCTCTCATGTTCTCTTCACATTTATTCTCCTTCTCACATCTTCTCTTTCTTTCGCCGTCTAGTTCATCTTTCTCATTTTCTCTATTTTCCCTTTTCTTTCTCAACTCCTACTTTCTCTTTTTTTATTTTCTTCCTGCAACTGTTCTTTTAGATTTAATTATTCTTCTTCTATTTCATTTTTTTCTTAGATCTAAAAAATATTACATACGACGTCATATTGTTGTTTCACTAAACAAAAGTTTAAAGATATATTTTAAACAACCTATCTTTTGATGTTTTCAAATATTACACAATTCTAATGAAATAGTGGAATCTGACTCAATTTTTTTTTTTAAAGATAGTTTGTATACTGATGCAATATAATAGTAGAAAAAATAGACATCACTATTTCTAAAATCATTTCACCTGTTTTAGGAAAAAATAAATTCATATTCCACAAATTGATATATATATATATATATATATATATATATTTATATATATATAATAGTTGCTTTTATGATTTAAATTGTAATATTTTGGTTTTTCTTAAGATTGACATTAAAGTCAATAGTTTCATTTGATGGTACTAATCCTTTCATTTTTTTTAAATTTTTACGATAATTAATAATTAAGTTGTGTTTTTAATGGAATAATCACTTCTATTTGAATATTTAAAAAATTGAATTCAAAATTTTGTGTTTTGTATATGAATACTTAGTAAAGAATTTGTTATGTTTTGAGAATAGAAAAGAATTGGAAGTTTTTTTTTTTTTTTATCTTAAAAAAGTTCGAAAATTATGTGTATAGTTGAAAATTAAAATCAACAATAGAAAAAAAAAAAAACAAAACAAAATCAATTTCATTTACAAAAATAGCACTAAATACCCCAACTCAGCTCAACTCAATTTTGCATCCAAACATAGACAATAATTACCAAATCAACTCAACTCTGCACATCAAACACAGACAAATTAACTTTCCAAATAATAATTACCAACTCAATTCAACTCAACTTTTATCGTGCATCAAATGCTCCTTAAATGATTTGGTCAAGTTGAGTTGGTATATTTTACCAACTCGCCCCAACTCATCTCAAATCTCCCTTATTCAAATGGTTTCAATAACTTCATTCATAGGCTATCATCAATGACTACCACTGTCACACTCCGGAAACCAACTCTGACGACTACTTTGACACGGCCAACCCCGATGACAAACTCTAGGGTCCAACAACCTACTTCAACGACAATTTCAGCGACCAATTCTAATCATCACCTTCGCGCAACCAACTCCAATGACCAATTTCGAACTCCAATAACTACCTCCAACGACAACTCTGGTGCTAACTCCGACGACCACCTTCGTGCAACCACATCTAACTACACTTTCTAGACTCCGGTAACCACCTCTAACGATCAATATCCAGCTTCAACAACTACCTTTGACGACAACTCTGACGACCACCTCTAACTACAAACTCCAGCGAAAATCTTCAGTGATCAACTTTGACGACTACTTTCACATGATCAACTAGATTACTAATGCTGAGCTCCGATAACCACATTCAATAACAAATTGCGATGACTACTTCAATATCATCTTCATGCGTCCAACTTAGTGCTCGGAAAATCACCTCCAACTACAAATTGGCTCATTGTTGGCCATATCCTATTATTTATGAACATATAAATAAATCATTAATGAAAACCCTATTTTTTGTGCATGTTCAACTCATACGTTCCATGACTATTAAAATATGTTGTAAGATTGTTGATCATATAAATAATATTATTTGTCCACTTTAAGTACAATGTTTATATGTAGAAATTGTAAAATATATTTTTATTTAATTGAATTCACATATCAAATAAATGTTTAAGAATTTGGAAAAGTATGTATGCAATTGAATGGTGGAATAAAAAGTTAAGGAAAAGCAAACAAAAACAAAGACAACAAAAATTAAAAATTAAAAAAAGACCATAAAATGGATATTTGTTTTTAAAAACTTTTTCTAACAAAAATTAACCAAAAAACATGGAGATTTATCCTCTAAATTTGGAGAAATTGAAAGTAGGAACATTGTGACATTACGTTGGCTTCCAAAATGCTGAGATAGATTAAACTAAAAAAAAAGAATGACAAAGGAAAAATACATAGCAAAAATAGGAAGAAAAAGAAAAAAAATAAGAAAATGATAAAGATGAAACTCATGGAGGAGAAAAAATAGGAATAAATTTTGAAAGAAAGTCAAACTTTAAAAAATAAAATAAGATAATTGCAATTCATATATAATTTTTTAAAAAAAATTGAATTATTGAATAAAAAAGTTTTAAAACAAAAAATAATAATCATAAAAATAAAATAGGAAGAGTTCAAAAAATTGCATAAGATATTCTTGACATATGAACTTTCCACTCCAAACATAGACATAAACTCAGACAAAAAAAACTCTAAACCTCAAACACAGACATACGAACTCTATAGATATATGAACTCTATAAATATATAAACTCTAAACATCACATCTCAACTCAACCATCCGAACAACTTTTTTTTTTTTTTTTTTTTGGGCAAAGGAGGACCAAGAATCCCAAGCTTTTGGTTTTGATACTGACATGTCAAATAGCAGAAGTCGGCAAGTTGAATAAGATTCCAAATTAGGGGTTGACGATGTCCATTAGCAGTAATTATGATGTCAATTTCTCATCTGCCTGTTTGTGAGAATGTGAGAGCTACAGCAGCATTTCAACATTCTAATTCCCAACCTTTGCTTCAAGCTGATTGATAGACCCAAACTCAGGCATACTCCAGCCACCCTAATCTGCGATGACCCACTACCAGGCATGGCCATGACTGTTGGTCTAGAAACTCAGGGGATTGGGTTTTGAAATTAGATAAATATGTATTGCTGGTCGATTCAATCTTGTCAAATCTCAAATCCAACTAGAGATGTCTACCAAGAAAGGCAGTCCCCGTTCCCTATATCATTCTCTACTAATACTAATAATAACATAACATTAAAGAGACATTTGGAGAATGAGTTAATTATTATAGTCCTAAATTATTATGATTGAGTTATAATAGTTTGTGCTTCGATATAGATTATTTTAGTTTAAATTATAATAGTATGTATTTAAGATGTAAACTATTTTAATGTGAAAATGAAGGAAATAGTAAATAAGGTAACAAAAAAAGGTTTTAAAATACTGTTGACTAATTGGAAGTTTTAATATTATTTACTCAAGAGATAGTTATTATAGTCTTAAAAAACTTTAAATACTCCTTCAAATGTCCCCTAAATAATTAAAATGAAAAAAAGAGTTTGGTGAAACAAAACAAGGAATGCATTTCCAATCCCTCTAAAGAAAAAATGGACATCTCTAAGAACAAGAAATTGTATTTAAAGATTTAGATTCATTGATAACCAAAACCGCCAAACCAAAATCTTGTTATCAGACACTTTCATTGACCAAACACAAGTTCTCATTAAGTTATATTCATATTATATGAATTTATCATTTCGACCTTAGAATTTAGAATGATGGACTATATATAATCTCTCTAATCTTAAAGGCTAATCTAATATTTATCAAATATTAATGTGATTCTGAATTTCAAAACAGAAACCTTCTAATTTTTTCTTGCAGCCCCTAAACCAAGCTATGATGAACTCAGCAATAAAATAGATTTCATGATATAGAAATTTATATCGTTCTGATAGATTTTTCCTCCAAAATAATTCCTCAAATGATTGAGAGGACAGAAATGAAGAATGTTCGTCCTAATTTGTTTGGAGGGCTGAAGAAAAAATACTACAAGGTGGAGTTCGGATTGGGGTTTATAATACTTGCAGCTAGAGATTTGGTGCAGATAGAAATATGGTTCAAACCATATTACAGAACATCAGCATAGTGCAGCTTTTGAAAGGAAGATGGACTTTAAGAAGTAGCTGGCGAACAGAAATTAATCATTCTATACACAAGACGAACGTCAAACCGCATCTTTGCAGCCCTAATGAGTATATTAGAGCTTTTCGAATCAGCAGCAATGAATAGTTTACAAAGGAGGTAGCATCCTAAATTAATTCAACTAGTTCCAAATCCCACAAGTTTGAGGTTGAAAATGAAGTATATCATGTAAATAATACCAGTAAAACGCAGAGCACAGCTAATATTAGAATGAGAATCTGCTCACAGCAACATTCTCTTTGATCTTCCATGGAGACGTAGCATTCTAGACATTTAGCGACTTTAATAACGATATAGAAAGCCCACAAAACTAGCGAGATTAACAATGTATAACATTCAAGAGAGATGATAATTCAAGAAACACATTCAAAATCTTGACTGAGTTCAAAGTAAAAACAGAAACACAAAGTTTGATAACATTAATCCAATACTTCGAATAACACCACAAGAAATATCAAAACTAATTTGGAAACAAAATCATAAACTAAAAGTTACCCAATAAACCTAAGCCGTAAGGACAACCGCACCACCATTCTCTTTGATTTTCTTCTCTGCAATTTTTGAGATGAGCTTGGCTTTCACAACGACAGGCTGGTTCTCAGGCAAAACCCCTTTGCCCAACACTTTGAAATACCCAAACTGGGTTACATCAATCAAAGGGACATTATCCTTAGTAGCCTTGTCCTTAACTTCCTGAGGGACGAGGGACCAGAGCTTGTCGACGTTTACAATGGGACAATAGAATTTGTTACGGAGCTTATGGAAGTACCTCATACCAACTTTACCGAAGTAACCGGGATGGTATTTGTCGAAGAGGATTCTGTGGTGGTGCATACCTCCGGCATTACCACGACCACCAGGATGCTTACGGTGCTTGCCGATACGACCATGGCCGGCGCTCACGTGACCGCGCTTCTTTCTGTTCTTCTTGAAGCGGGTCGTCATTTCGTCGGCGAGTGGAAGAGAATTAGGTTTTCAGAGTTGCAGGGAGCGGCGAGCGCAAGGAAGTCCGAATTAGGGTTTGGATGAACTTTATAGGACTCAGAACGGAGGCTGACCCTTCAGGTTTTGGGCTTTTTCGTTTGTCTTGGCTGAAAGCCCATGAGATTATCACAACTCGGCCCAAGCCCACATGTTCGAACTTATTATTATTTTGAACCAGTGAATCTGTGGTATGTTCAGAATAATATAAATTTAAAAAATCACTACATAAACACTTTTTTTCTAAGCACTACATAGCACATTATTTTATCCGTGCGTTTAGCCTTTTGATTTTGAGTGGTTAACCTGATATAAGACATGAGTCAAAAGTTCAAATCCTCTCCCCTATAAATACTATTTTAAAGTTTTAAAAATGTGTTTAAATTTGAATTTTGGATTACGTTACAAATAAATATTTTCATACTTGTACTTGGAGTATTAAGATTTGTATATAAAACTATATTTAAAATAGTCGTCTTCTCTTCATCATACAACTACCCTAAAATACTAAATATATTCGATTAGTAAAAAGCAAATGGAGTGAAAATACACTAACAATAATTTTTAACACAAAATAGCCGTTAAATCGTGCATAGATCAATTGACAATAATATTAATATGTATTAGTAACTATAAGATATGTCGTTCGACTTTGCCCTATTGTACTAAAAAAGATAAATAAGTAGCCCATTCAAGTATAATTCTTCTCATGAAGGCATTAGTAACTGCATTTAACTTTCAATGTCATAATGGTAACATCGTATTAAAAATAAAATGAAAAAAAGGGACTGGAAATGAACCAAAAGGAGCGTTGTTAAGTTATATTCATCCATCAAAGTAACATCGGCTCAAGAGGCACATAAATTTGAAACTATAAGGGTAAAAATTCAACGATTACAGAAACTCTGGCTTTCCAAAGTGACAGATTTACAGTAAACAAAAACCCCCAAAAAATTGCAAATTGAGGATTCTAAAGAGTAAAGACAGGAAAGGAAACAAAGATGCAGAGTAGTTTTATCCAGTTTCCTGCTCAAATTCTTCAGCCTCAGATTCCTCAGCATTGTCGGCATCATCATCTTCTGCCTCTATGTCTTCCTTATCATTGTCAGCAATCATTTTGCCAATGACCACCTGGTTGCTGTTTGTCTTCCTGATTTCATTGCACTGCCATGATATTAATATACACAAGTGAGAAAGAGCTTACAAAATTGTAAATTTGCAATAGTTCACATGGAAAATTGCGTTGCTTGTTAGTTGAGTTCCTCCAACTCGAGGTCAGAATCCAATTGAATTAATGAAAGAGTAAGAACAGAAGCCCCCTCTCTTCTTCCTTCTAAGCCTTTAAGAGGGTAGTTGAATGAAGGCATTAATCAACACCACACTTATCACAGGAGGATAGAAGCTCTGTTGAAACTGCTATCCTCTGATGGACAAAAAATGACAGCAACAAATCGTTAGTCAGAAAATAGAACCTGCAAAACAGAAATTCGTTACATGATTTCGCTCTCTTTAAGACGTTTCGCGGCTCTGTCCAAGTGTGCAAGCAGTTCTACGAAATTGTCACATCATCCCCAGGATAAAACAGCCCAAAATAGATAAAACAGTCTCAGTCGGAGTTGCATTATGACCGATTGGAAACTCACACCTTTCAGACTAACTTGCTTAGAAACTAAATAAAGAAGAGTTCGAGGGAGAAAATGGAGGAATGAGTTGTGTTGAAATGCAAAAAGGCTTAGTGCCTTTTATAGGCGTAGAGGCTAGCAGAAAACAATGCAAAAACCGCACAACCAATGAACGTGCAGCCGCACAAAGCACGCGGAGCCGCTGAACGTGTAGGCCGCAGAAAACTTGACCAGCGCCACCTACTCGCGACATGTGTTGGAGGTGTTGAATGAAGATTTAAAAGATAATAAAGTTTTGGAGCCTGACCAGACGAACGGCAGCGGCGATGGCACCGCATGTGGGATGTCCACCATACCCACATTTGCTTATCTCCTCACTCCCACTAAAATATGGATACCCCTTGGGGCCCAAACCCACAACTCAAGGTGGGAGTATAAGGAGATTCCACTTCCCAAACTAAGCAACGTGGGATTCTCAAAATGCTTTTTTTTTTTTTCTTCATTTAACACTTAAAATTTTCACTAACAATCCCTCACTTGAAAATTTAAGAACATAAGAAAAGCATTTTTTTTTCATTGAGCAATATCAATCTGTAAAGTATTGTGCATAAGCAAAGGTGTCTTACGACTTGAACCTTTACGTAGTATAGACGATTCAGAAAATACTAAAGTAACTCTTGGTTTTGAACTCTATCTCTAACAACATCTCACACACAACATTACTAGGTCGTAGTTCAAAAGCCCGTGCTTTAAGACCTGACACGTGTATCCCGGTTTAGTGAATGCTTTAGAGAGTTTGCTTAAAAACTCCATAGGAAACGGCCCCCACTTCCACATTCATATAAGTGAGTCTATCAAGAATACTCCTTAAGCTAGGTACCTCACTTAACATCAAGTATAGATCTCATTAAGAACTAAGTTTAACCTTTCTTACGCTTCAGGATATCATACTCAAACTCTAGGTCATAGAAAGGGAACTCTGTGTTCATTTTAGCATGATTCACTTTAACACTTGTGATCAGTTATTATCCATTAAACCTATTTCTTGAGATCTCTAGTCTACGAGATGGGTTTTTCTTACAATGATTCATCTCTCTATAGGCATGAGTCTCATCCTTTCTGAGGTTTTGAAGACCTTCTCTCTGGCCAATCTTTTCATCCAAGAATCTGCCAAGTTTTCATCAGTCCATATATGATCCACTCTAATTGCACCAGTAGTGAGGTAATGGTACTATACTTACGACGTATTTATTGTCTCTTTCCATTGTAATAACGGTTCTGAATTTTTTCGCTTGTTGTAGTACTATCACAATTGATCAATATGGATGGTACCGATTTTTCCATAGGGGAATCTCTGATAGTAGACTTCTAAGCCAGTCTGCTTCTTCACTAATTGTTGCTAGTGCTATAATTTCTGACTCCATCGTCGATTGGGCTAAAATAGTATGTTTCTTGGACTTCCAAGAGACAACTCTGCCTGCTATATTAAAGACATAGCCACTTGTAGTCTTTGAATCATCCGAGAGGGAGTTCCAGTCAGCATCGTTGAACCCTTCCAGGACAACGAGAAATTTCTGATAATGTAGTCCTAAGTTTTGGGTTTTCTTTAAGTATCTCATTACCCTTTCTATAGCATGTCAATGCTCTATACTAGGTTTACTTGTAAACCAACAAAGTAATCCTAGAGCATAAGCTATATCAGACCTAGTGCAGTCAGCAGCGTACCTGAGACTGCCTATGATGCTCGTATACTCAGTTTGATTAACACTGTCACCAGTATTTTTGAACAACTTAACACTAGGGTCATAAGGAGTACATGTTGGTTTACATTAAAAGTAAATATATTTCTTTAGAATCTTTTCTACATAGTGAGATTCATCTAAAGAAATTCCCTTTTCAGACCTAGTCACTTTTATGCCTAAGATTACACTCGCTTCTCCCAAGTCTTTCATAACAAAGTTTGCACTCAACATAGATTTTACATCATTTATGACATGCAAGTTCGACCCAAATATGAACAATTAGTATATGCATTTGTCACTTTCATTAACCTTGAAACCTTTAGATAAGATTAGCTTATCAAAAATTTTCATGTCATTGCTTAGGAGCTTGTTTTAGATCATAAAGAGATTTATCTAGCTTACAGACCTTATTCTCTTGACCATGGACTATAAAGCCCTCAGGTGGTTCCATATAAATCTCTTCTTCGAGTTCACTGTTTAGGAAAACGATCTTTACATCCATCTGATGTACTACGAGGTTATTTAGGACACCTAGACAAAACAGTACACGGATTGAGGTAATTCTAGTGACCCAAAGAAGTCTATGTTTTCTCTTTGTCTAAAGCTCTTTGCTACTAACCTGGCTTTAAATTTGTCAACTCTTCCATCAGGTCTAAGCTTCTTCCTTAAGATCCATTTGCAACCTATTGCTTTGCAACCAGAGAGTCGGTCTACCAAATGCCAAGTCCTATTTGACTCAAGAGAGTCCGTTTCATCACTTATAACTTAGTGCCATAAGTTGGCATTTACATAGGGCAGGGCTTCTTTTAGGTCTTTACGATCTTCTTCTACATTATAGGTCTGGAAGTCATCCCAAAATCTTTGACAGTTCTAGTTTTTTTGCTTCTTCTAGGTTATGGGTCGGCTTCTTTCTGTAGAGGTAGGATTTCTAACTAGGGTTGGACTACTAGATCCCAAACCTCCACTATTTCTCGATTTAAAGGGAAATCTATTCTCAAAGAAGTCAGCATCATTTGATTTAATGATCACTTGGTTTACTAGGTCTAACCTATAAGCTTTACTATTTATGGCATAACCTATAAAGACACACCCATAGGCTCTACAAGCAAGCATTCTTCTTTTAGGGTATGGAATTCTTACAAAGGCTAGACACACCAAGTTCTAAAATATGATAAGTTTGGTTTTTTATTCTTGAGGATTTCGTAAGGTGAAATTGTATTTTTAGATTTAAGTATCCTATTTAGGACATATCACACTGTACAGATGATTTCACCCCACCAATAAGACGCGGCTCCTGAACTGAGTAAAATAGCAACTACTAGCTCAACTAAAGTTCTATTTTTCCTTTCGGTGCTTTTCCGTTCATTTCAGGAGAGTAAGGTGCAATCTTTTCGTGTATTATTCCATGTGAGTTAAAGAACTCATTAAAGTTGTCTGAGTTGTACTCAGTTCCCCTATCACTACGAAGTCTTTTAACCTTTCTGTTAAGCTGATTTTTTTACTTCAGTTACAAACAATTTGAAAGCATCAAACGCATCACTTTTGTTTTTCAGCAAATATACAAAGGTAAAATCAGAGCAATCATCAATAAAAGTAATAAAATATCTTTTACTGTTCCTAATCAAGATGACATCATATTCACATAAGTCGGAATGAATTAAATATAGAGGCTCAGATTCCCTAAGTACAGATTTATGCGGAGTTTTAGTTATTTTAGTCTGACTACAAAACTCACATTTATCAAATTCATTCATGGATAACTTAGATATCATTTCCAGCCTAATCATGTTACTAATTAATCTCTTATTAACAAGACAAAGTCTAGCATTTCAAACATTCAAAGAACACAACATATAAATAGAAGATTTCATTTTATTTACGTCTAGGTTTAATTTGAACATGCCCTCAGTTGCATAGCCCTTCTCTATTAATACAATATTCTTAGTAAGGATATATAAATCTGCCCCTATAAGTTGAGTAAATCCGACCTTATTGAGGAAATAGCCCAAGACCAAGTTCTTTCTTATCTCCGAAGTGTGCAGGATGTCACAATCGCTCTTTCGGAAGCTTCTCTTAGCGATTGTGCGGCACTTGTTCCCGCTCACGAACAAGCCAGCCAACTCGATTACGGACTGCCGATGGCACACCGAGTGCCTCTTGCAACCTCCACTCCCGTTTTAGGGAAAACGGTTTTAGAAAACGGGTTTGGAGAAAAGGTTTTCGTAAGAAGATTTGTGAGTGTGAATAAAGAAAGAAAGATTGTAGTAGACTAGAAAGCAATAAGCAACAACAACGGCTTTATAGAGTACTACTCCGGGTATGAGGAAATGATGGTTAGTCTTATCCCCATATAGTGCATTCTGAACAAAAAGCCAACTGGCGCCCTTGCATATGCAAAAGGGCGAGTGGTCACTTACAATGAAAATGTAAAGAAAGCAAGCTAACTAAACTAATACAATACAGGACATGAAAATATGCTAGAAGGGGTTGGATTGGGCATGCGGCCATGGGCAACAGGCCCTGGACAAGCATGACCGTTACATTCTCCCCCACTTAATTGGTTGACGTCCCCGTCAACCGACCTTGTTCAAAACCTGCGATGGCCGGAGCTGCATTCTTCAAGTCTTCGGCCCGCTCCCAACTGATCTCTTCATCGGGGAGATCCTTCCATTTCACCAAGAACTCTGTCAGTTCTCGTCTGGGTCTTCCACTACGGCGCGTACGTTTACCCAAGATTTGTGCAACTTCTTTCTCAGCAAAACTCTTCATCGTGACTGATGGGCGCCTTAGCATGTTCCGCTGTCCATCCTCGGGTTCGGGATGATAGGGCTTCAGGAGGTTCACACCGATGACAGAATGAATCTTCATCCATGAGGGTAACTGAACCCTATATGAGGTTCTCCCGACCTTCTCAATTACCTCCACTGGACCTTCATATTTCCTTACTAGCCGTTGGTCTCTCTGGCCTCGGAACTGAAACTGTCCCGGTCGTAGCTTGATCAGGACCTTGTCCCCAGCTTGAAACTCAAGGGCCCTCTGCTTCTTACCAGCCCATTTCTTCACTCTCCTTGATGCTCTTTCTAGGTAGGCGCGAGCTATCTCAAGGGTTTTGCTCCACTTTTTAGTGAAGTTATGTGTCTGAGGACTTTTGCCTGCATAAGGGTGGTCCACCAAGTGTGGCCTGAGTGGCTGTCTGTCGCACACTTCGAGGGCCGCCTTTCCGATCGCGGAACTCTGCTGGATATTGAAGCTAAGCTGAGCCATACCTAACAGCTCGTCTGACTGTTTTCGACGCCCAGCCAACGGGCCATCTGATATGCCTTCCTGGCAGGCGGCTTTGCCCCTGGCAACAACTCGACCTCATGGTCAATCCCCCTTCGTGGGGGTAAGGACTTGGGCAAGCTTCTCAGCCTGACGTCCCGATACTCTTCCAAGACAAATAGATCGTCTTGGGGGATCTCCTCTTCAGTGGACTCAACCGATTCTACTGGGATGGTCATGAACGTGGGTTCGTCGTGGGCCGGGCCCCTCTTCAATTGGAGAGCTGAGATCATTCTCACTCCATTTGACCGCTTGATACTGGCTTGGACTACGGTCGGTGTAGATCCGGTAATGACTAAGCATTTGGCGAGGGGCACTGGTATGACTTTATGTTCAAGTAGGAATTCCATCCCCAATACCACATCAAAATCATCCATCTTGACAATCACGAAGTCGACGAGGCCCTTCCAGTCTCCTAACTTTACCGGAGTTCTCTTCGCTATCCCCGAAATCGGTAGGGCTGCGGAATTCACAGCTTTCATCTTTCCTGCATCTCTTTCCCAATTCAAGTTCAGGCCGCGAGCTTCCGTTTCCGCCATGAAGTTATGGGTAGCCCCAGAGTCAACCATAGTGGTTTTGGTCGATCTTTGGTTGACCCAAGCGTCCACATACATGAGACCTTTCTCTAGTGGCTCCGTCGCCTTTCCCATATTCTTCTGGAGTGCAGACAGAAATTTCAATGCCCCCATCCTGGGATTCTCAATTTCTGCCGCTGGCTCGGTTACCGTCTCCTCTAGTTCGGCCTCGTCTCCGGAGGTAGAGGCTAATGTGGCTTGAAAAGCATTGAACGCAGTTTGATTTGGACATTCACGCGCCCTGTGTGGCCCCCTACATATGAAACAAGACAGGGGGCGATTATAATTGTTATGCTGTTGTGGCGGCCCCCGCCAGTTGCTCCCTGATCTCGGTTGGGATGATTTACGATCCCCCCTGTGTTCTTGTCTCCTCCCCTAGGCCTGGGAGGACTGGAACGACTGTTTCTGTTTTCCTCATTTGAGGTAGTTGATTGCTTCCTCACATCTTGTGAGTCAGTGCTAAGGTCGTATAGTCGTTCAGCTGCCGCATAGGCAGAGGGGAGATTCTGTACTCTCTGTTCATATAGTTTTGCTTTCGCCCACGGTTTCAGCCCCTCCACAAAGCAAAAGACCTTGTCTTTTTCGGACATATCTCGTATGTCCAACATGAGTCCTGCAAACTGTTTTACATAGTCCCTGATGTTACTTGTTTGCTTTAGCTCTCTGAGTTTTCGTCGAGCCAAGATCTCAACATTTTCAGGGAAAAACTGCGAGCGAAGTTCTTGTTTCAATCTATCCCAAGTATCAATAGTGCAACGTCCTTCCTGTATGTCTGTAAATCGTGATCTCCACCACAGTTTTGCATCTTCAATTAGATGCATCGTTGCTATTGTGGCTTTCGACTCTTCAGTCACTGTGTTCGTCGCCTTGAAGTACTGCTCAAGGTCGAAGATAAAATTTTCCAGGGCTTTCGCTTCTCGCACCCCACAGAAGGGTTTCGGTTCTGGGATTTTTATTCGGCTTACTGCCACTGCGCCCCCAGGTGGGGCTTGGTTCCCTACCGCTCGGATGGTGAGATTCACCCTCGCACTCACATCCGCTATCTCGGCTCTGACGACATCCAGGGCCGATCGAAAGTCTTCAGATAGGTCGGTTACCATCTGAAGTATTGCTTTTTGGGAGCTGTCCAGCTCTTCGACACGCTCCTCTATGTGGGCCACAGAACCCGAGGAGCTATCGCCTCGTTCAAAGTTGCCGGACCGTACTGTTTTGGTCTCGAGGGTCTCTACCCTCATCATCAATTCTCTGACGGGTAATCCGTCTAGGCGGCCTACCACCGCATCAATTCCATCGGCTTTCTCGGCAACTTCTTGTAGCCGAGTCTCAAGGAAACGAACATTATCTGGGACCTCTCTCAGGTAGAGCATTTGTTCTTCCATCTCTACCAATCTGTCCACATGGGACTTGTTCAGGTTCTTCGTCGCCGACATGATCACTGATCTTCCCTCTATAAGCCAACTTGGCTCTGATACCAACTGTCACAATCGCTCTTTCGGAAGCTTCTCTTAGCGATTGTGCGGCACTTGTTCCCGCTCACGAACAAGCCAGCCAACTCGATTACGGACTGCCGATGGCACACCGAGTGCCTCTTGCAACCTCCACCCCCGTTTTAGGGAAAACGGTTTTAGAAAACGGGTTTGGAGAAAAGGTTTTCGTAAGAAGATTTGTGAGTGTGAATAAAGAAAGAAAGATTGTAGTAGACTAGAAAGCAATAAGCAACAACAACGGCTTTATAGAGTACTACTCCGGGTATGAGGAAATGATGGTTAGTCTTATCCCCATATAGTGCATTCTGAACAAAAAGCCAACTGGCGCCCTTGCATATGCAAAAGGGCGAGTGGTCACTTACAATGAAAATGTAAAGAAAGCAAGCTAACTAAACTAATACAATACAGGACATGAAAATATGCTAGAAGGGGGTTGGATTGGGCATGCGGCCATGGGCAACAGGCCCTGGACAAGCATGACCGTTACACAGGACACCCTTCAAGGTGAGAGCTTCTGGAATGTGAACTTCAGCTCCACCTCGCTGGTTTCAGCAACTTTCGTTAAGTGGTGACCCCCCAACAGTATGTTTTTATCCCTGGTTTCAAAATAAGTTTTAAACAGACTAAGGTCATGACAGACATGGAGCGTAGCGCCAGTGTCTATCCACCACCCCTCAGAACCACCGATCACGTTTACTTCTGTGATCCTGGCTACTAACGATTCTTCTGTCAGGTTCATCTAACTAGCAGGACGATGCTTATTCGTATAGTTCCTAGCCATGTGTCCAGATGTATTATAGTTAAAGCAAAGAAACTGAATCGCTCCTCCTGAGGAGGGTTTCTGCTTCTTCTGATTGTTTTGGTTGCTGGAACCACGGTTCTGACCTTTCCTCTTAGTTCCCTTGGACTCTTGGTTAGGCTTTATCACAACAGAGACAGATTTCCCAGGAACAATGTTCACTTCCTCCCCCTGGTCCTGCTTCTGGGCTTCCTCCTCAATCCTCAACCGAGTGATCGGACTCTCCAAAGAAAACTCCTTGGTCTTATGCCTCAAGGTGTTCTCGAAATCCTTCCACAAAGGAAACAATTTATCAATAATATTGGCAACTTGGAATTGCTTATTTAGGGGGCATACCTTCACTTATTATTTCATGAGCTATCTTTTGCAAGACATCCCACACATCTTTTGCTGTCTTCATTGTACTATAATAATCATACAAACCGTCAGTCAAACCGTTTAAAATAAAATTGTTGCATAAAAAATCCCTTTCTTCCCAACCAACAGCTTCTTTTATTGTTGTTTAGTCGGATCTTCTCTCGGGATAGTTGGTTTCTTCGTAGTACAAATGTCGGCAACCTTCTTAACTGTGAGAAAAAACATCTTCTGCTTCTACCGTTTGAAGTTCGCTCATTCGAACCAGAATGGACGGTTGAGGTCGGATGTCATAATGTCGTTTTGATTTGTAAGAGCCATCGTAGTAGTGGTAGATGAAAATCGTCTTAAAATTGTTGAAATCGTTACCCTCCAATGGACAGAAAGTGACAACAACAAACGGTCACGAACGGCAGTAGTCAGAAAACGGAACCTGCAAAACAGAAATTTGTTACAGGCTGAGTCGCGAATCTTGCTCTCTTTAAGACGTTTCACAACTCTACCCGAGTCTGTAAGTAGTTCTACGAAATTGTCACTTAGTCCCTAGGATAAAACAGCTCAAAATAGATAAAACGGTCTCAATCGGAGTTGCACTATGATCGATCCAAGACTCACACCCTTCAGACTGACTTGCTCGAAAACTAAATGAAGAAGAGTTCGAGGGAGAAAATGGAAGAATGGGTTGTTGAAATACAAAAAGGCTTGCGCCTTTTATAGGCGTAGAGGGCCATCAGAAAACAACTCAAAAATCGCACAACCAATGAACGTGTAGTTGCGCAAAGTTACGAAGTCACGCCCACCCGGACGGACGGCGGCGGCACACACATGTGGGATGTCTACTATACCCACATTTGTGGGTCTCCTCACTCCCTCTAAAATATGGGTACCTCTTGAGGTCCAAACCCACAACTCAAGTTGGGAGTATAAGAAGGAAATTCACTTCCCAAACTAAGCAATGTGGGATTCTCAAAATGCTTTTTTTTTTTCATTTAACGCTTAAAATTTTCACTAACAAGCTCGCACAATATTTAAGAATATCACACCCCCGAAACCACGTTAGCAAAAGAACATGTGGAGATGACGTTTTTATTAGATTTTCGGTTCATGACTTTGTAAGCTTTGGATTATGAAGTTTGTAGTCAGGTCAGGAAAGTGAACCTGTGATTACAGAAACTTGAGTTTGCTTCAAATGTGTTTGATGTATGGATTCGTAACTTAGTATGTGATACAAGTAGGCAGAAGCTTGAGTTTCATATACCCCTTGAACTGACAATTCCACGACTCGAATTACACAATTTTAAACCTATTAACCCAAAAGCTTAAGTTAATGAGTTATCATAAATTTAGTTACATCAATACTTTAACAGCCTCACCATGGAAAAATACCATACAACACATTGGAACATCCCCTTTCTTTAGGTTTGAACTTCGAAACACAAGGTTGAAGATATATATCATATTCAAGACATTCAACCTAAACCTAGAAATGGTAACAGATCATGCTCTGCAACAACCCTTCAAGTAGGGTATCAACAAGTTTTCTCCACGGTTTCAGCCTCACATAAACAAAGTATTGATGAAGAAGTAATTAACAGCAATTCAGTCCAAGTTTCAATGATTATACCAGCAAATTCCTCAAAAACCAAATATTCAAAGCAGACCTCGAAGGAAAAACTATTAGAGATGAAAACGAATATTAAATTCATTTAATCTATTTTATAAGGAGTATGATTTTTTTGACGTGGAATTCTCAACGGTGAGAAAGGTGAAAACCTAACAGCGAGAGTCAGATCTAATTCAACAACAGTCTTTTGAGCAAGTGTCGATTTCAATCAATTGCACTAACTTGAATTTGACATTCGATGTATGTATGATATTTACTGTGCATCGAGTAGTTCAATTCTCAGAAATAACGCAAAAATTTGTTCGTGTACATGAAACAAAAGAGGGGGATTTCCACGAATGCGGAAGAAAACGAAGATCAAATCACAAATACTCAAACATAGTTTAAAATGATCACAATCAAGAGCGGAGCGCATGGGAGAATCCACAATAAGCCGCAATTAAACTAAAATCAACATTCCGACGATTTCACTTTCGATTACTATGCATTTCCCGAGTTCAAGCAGGAGATTGTACAAATATAAAATGCCAAAGAGAAGAAAAGAGCAATAGGGTTTTTTGAAAAGAGAATGGTAAACAGAGTACCTTTTCTTCAAAATCAGACTCTTCCATGGCGAGCAGTAGCTCTTCGTTTTGGGGTTGAGGCCATTGAGACGGCAGTAAAAACGACGTCGGAATTGTCCTTGTAGACCAAGGGTACTGTGTCATGAAAGCCGGAAACTGCAGCATTTTTCTCGCCGGGGCTGGAAACTGGAGAGAGAGGAATAAGCTCGCTCAGTTGCAGAATACGAAAATCTCTGGTGTTTGGCAACTGGTTTATTTCTGTCCCAACGGCGGTTCAAGTTTTGACCCTCCCGTTTTTTTCGATTGTATCAATTTAAAATCTAAATTAAAATGGTATCAATTTAAACTTTTATATGTTTATAAATCTAAATTCTAACTTTGACAAACGGATCAAGTTAAACTATTTATTATATTTTATTTAGATAAACATTGTATCAGACTTATAATTATATCAATTAAATCTCTAAATTTATATAAACGAATCAATTTAAACTCTCATTTGATATTTACTTGAAAATTATTCATCTAAATTATAATAATCAATTTTATTAAATCAACATTGATTAGTCTACACACGTATAAAAATTTATATATCGACGATTTTCAAGTATAATCATAATAAATGTATAAAATCGATTCACTTATAACAATTTATAAGTTTATTTAAAAATAAATAAATATGTTGCATGATAGTTCTCAAACTAAATCTGAAAAAAATGTGTAAATTGATACACATATGAAAATTTAAGGTTTGAATTTATATACTTATGAAAATTTAGGGTTTAAATTGATATAAACTAGAATTTAAATTGATGCAATCTTAAAAATTCAAAATTTAAATTGATGTAATTATTAATTTAGGATTTAAATCATCGATGTTTTCATTCCACACTTAAACCCCAAATTTTACTAAAGTGTTTTTTTAGCATAATTATCTTTTTTCTTTTTATACTGTTACATGACCAAAGTATCATTTCTTTGATTTCATCAAGTAGTGATATGGTTTCAAATCAACTAATTGAAACTCTTAAAAAAAGAACAAGAAGCACATTAGACACTATTTAGTTCAATTAGGTAGGGGATGTTGATTCAAGGATAATTAAGTAAATAAGACATCAATTATCACCCTAAGAGTTGATAGATCAATGCTCCAAATTAAATCTAATGCATGAACTGATTGAAAATGTTGAACTTTATCGTAAATATTTTGTCCACTCAATTAAATTTAAATTCTTTCTACTGAGAAATTGAGATGGCGATTCCACCTTCTATATTTAAATTAACATTGGAGGTGATTGGCATAAGGAGTCGGAGCTGAGGGGAGTTAAGTTGTGAACTCAAGTTCTTGTTTGATTAAAAGAGTTCATGGTAAGGATGATCATAGAAACTCCAAAAATCAATTTGATGGACCAAAACCAACCGAACAAAAAAATGAAGAAAATTAACCAACAAGTTGTTTATTAAAAAAAAAAAAAGGGGGGGTTTTGGAGTGCCCCTTGAATTAGGAAGATTTGACAAAATCATGGGCTAAAATCACCGTGTCCATGGTTTTGAGAAAGACCACCAGTAGTTTAATATTTAGGGATTGTTTGGGGCTTTGAGTTGAGATAAGATGTCTGGAGTTCATATGTTTGTAGAGTTCATATATCTGTGTTTTGGGTGTAGAGTTATTTGATCTGAGTTCATATGTTTGTATTTGAGGTGCAGAGTTGAGTTTATACGTCTGGGTATCTGATGCAGTTTTTTGAATTATAAATAATATGCTTTTATGATTACTATTTTTGTTCTAAAACTTTTTTATTTATTACCCATATGGATTGCAATTTTTTTCATTTAATTTTTAAAATTTTTCTTTCTTTCTTTCTTTTTTGGGCAATGATCAATAATTAACTCATTACAATTTCTGGTAGAAATATGGTTAAATAAAATGAGAAACTAAAGTGAAATCAAAACTTTTGATTTTAGCTAATTTTTCTCCATAAATTTCATTATCATCTTCTTCTTTTTCTTTTTCTTCCTATTGTTGCTCTATATTTTTACCATGTCAAGAATTTTTTTAATTAAATCTTCCTCATCATCATAACGGCCAGTGGAATGTCACCACATTTCTTCAACAGTTACACTTTCATTTCCTCTAAATTTGGAAGATCATCAGAGAACAAATCTCTATTTTTCATTAATTCTTGCTGGAAAATATTCCAAGAAAAAAATTAATCTTCATTCTATGATTTTTTTTTTGGTTATATGTTACATACTTTTCGTCTAAATATTCTTAATACTCATTTGATATGTGAATTCATTACGTATAAATATTGCACTCGGTATAGATAAAATAATATTTTTTATATATAATCAACAACCCTACAACATACTTTATCGGTCATTAGTTTTATAGTAGTTGGAAGTGTTTGTCAAAGTTGATAATTGAAGATGATTTTTGTTCGAGTTTGTAATCGGAGATGGTTGTCAAAGCCTAAAGTTGGTCACGTGAAGGTGTATTGGAGTTGATTGTCAAAGTTTGTCATCGGAGGTCGTTTTTGAAGCTCAGAATTGGTCGGATGAAAGTGGTCGTCGAAGTTAATCATCGAAGATGATTTTCATTGGAGATTTTAGTCGGAGGTGACTATCGGAGCCTGAAGTTAGTCGCATGAAAATGGTATTAGAGTTGGTTGTCGGAGTTTGTTGTCGAAGATGGTTGTTGAAGTCTCGAGTTAGTCGTCGGAGTTGCTCGCTCAAAGGTGATCATCGAAGGTGACTTTCATTGGAGTTTGTAGTCAGAGGTAGTTGTCAGAGCCTACGAAGATGGTTGTCAGAGTTGGTCATCGCAGTTTGTTGTCGAAGCCAATTGGTCATTGGAGTCGGTAGTGTGAAGGTGATCGTCAAAGTTGGGTCACCAAAGATGGCTGTTGGAGTTGGTCGTCGGAGCTATCATTGGAGGTGGTTGTCAAATTTTGGATTTTGTCGTTGGAATTTTCATCGGAGGTGGTTGTCGGAGCCTGGAGTTGGTCATCGGAGTTATCATCGAAGGTGATTGTAGGAGCCAAAGTTAGTTCTCAGAGTGTGACAGTGACCCATGGGTGGAGCCATTGAAAACATGGGAAGAGGGGAGAGTTGGGGTGAGTTGGTAAAATATACCAACTCAACTCCACCAACATTTAAAGTTGGTAGGCCAAACAATGAGTTGGTATATTATATCAACTCAACTAGGGTTGGCAAAATTCCCTGTCCCGACGATTTGACCGGAGATGGGGTCAAATCAGGGTCCCCAAACCAAGGATGGGATGGGGATGAGGAAGGTATCCCCGCCCTATCCCCGGATCTTGCCCCGATTAGGTTTTTAAATATATATATATATATGTTAGGTATTTAACTCTTTACATTTAGCCTAGTTTTTAATTTAGCCCAATCTAAGCCCAACTAAAGTGTCCAAGCCCAAACCAAATATAATTTTGGGGATTTTTTTGTTTATAAAAAAAGTCCTCATAGGCAAACAAAAGGAAAAACGGAGAATGAGTCCTTGCGGGGACCCGTTTTCCCGACAGGGAATCCTCGCCCTCGTCTTCGCCTTCAATTGGCGGGGACGGGGGCAGGGATGAGTGTAAAATCTCCCAACGGGGACGAGGATAGGGAACCCTCCCCTGCCCCGGCCCGACCCCATTGTCAACCCTAAACTCAACTCATATTGATGAGCCAAACACCCCCTTAAGGTTCCTTTTGATAACCATTTCGTTTTTTGTTTTTTGTTTTTAAAAATTAAGTCTTCTCTTATCAATTTCTTACCTTGATTTGCATCTTTCTTAAGTACAATGGTTGAATTCTTACCTAAATTCTAAAAATAAAAACAAGTTTTTTAAAGTTAACTAAAATTTGGATTTTGTCTATTTTTGAGTTTTGGAAAGGCTATTTCTTTTTTGTAGATTGAAATTAGGTACTTGGGTTTTCTTTCTTTTAGATAATAATAATTTGATCTTTTCTAAATTGTAAATATATACTTACACTCTAATAAGTAAAGTACTAAGAGTAAAAGTCAAAATACAATCCATCTTTCATCCAATGAAGTGAAATGAAATACTTATAGTACATTGTCCATGAAAATTTAAGTATATATATTATCAGTTTGATTCAGTTTTGATTGGTTTTTCAATTAAAAAAACGAGCCGATCAAATAACTTTTGGTTTTCTTCAAAGACAAACCAATATGTCCAATTTTACACTAAAAGATCAAACCAAACCAATGGATAAGTTTAGATTGGTTCAATTTGTTGGTTTTTTGTTACACTCCTATCTATAGGCTAAATTTTTTTCTTAAAAAAAACAAATGATTACATAAAAAAAAAAAAAAAAAACCCTTAAAATTTCTCTCTCTCTTCTCCACCCCCCCCCCCCCCCCCCCGACCCAAGTTTGAATCTCATTTCTTTTCATTTATATATCAAATTAAAACAATAATTACACATTAATCTCCACCAAAATGTAGTTGGAAATTAAGAAGAGTGAGCGACTATTCAACTTCATTTTTAAACTTCTTTTAAATTTTTTTTGTTTATTTTTTAATAAAGCTTCAACTTCACTAAATCTTCCTTCTTTTTTTTTTTTTAATTCTTTCTTCTTTTTAAGTTTGTTGTTTTATGTAATGACCCGACCCCCTAGGACTTAAGTTAGGCCGTTACTAAATACATGCATGCATGGAACTTAAAATGACACTCTGTTATGGTAAAATAAATGCTAATTAAATAAGGTAAGTTCAAAAGACTTTCATTAGATTCAAATATTAAAAACAATAATAGGGTATCTGTAAATCATAATTAGGAATTTAATGAATCTAGAAAACTGTAAAAGTTTGGAAACGAATATAATCAGTAAGTTTCAAACATGAAAACTGAAATTGAAAACATATGAAAGAAATCTAAACATCATGAGTGGAAGCATAAAACTGGTCTCACTGGCTCGATCACGGATTCCACTTGTTACTCGTCAGTGCGTCCCTACTCTTACCTGAAACATAAACATGAGAAAGGGTGAGTATAAAAATACTCAATAAGTAACCCCACTACTGGGGTCAGGCTAGACATCTATGTCCTCTAGATGCCTATCTCTAGTGAAACATATAAATTGCTCTAATCCTCCTGAGACACATACATACATGAAAAACTTGTTTCTATCCTACTGTAGTTAAGTATGCTCACTACCTCTAGTAAGTCTCGTAGGACCCACAACCGCTGGTGAGTCCTGAAGGAAACACAATCTCTTACGTACACATGGTTATGCATACACCTTTTTCGTATACACATAACTCACTTAATGTGTACCTCTTTCATACACATGGTTATGTATACACCTCTTTCGTATACGCATAACCCACTGAGTGTGTACCTCTTTCATACACCTGGTTATGTATACACCTCTTTCGTATACACATAACCCACTAAGTGTGTACCTCTTTCATACACCTCAGATCCTCTCTATGAATGTAGGGATGCATACCTCTTTCGTACACATGGTTATGTATACACCTTTTTTGTATACACACAACCCACCGAGTGTGCACCTCTTACGTACACCCCAGCACCCCTAGGTATGTATCACTTTCATACACACCAGCCCTAGTACATCTCTTTCATGCACTAGCGCCCTTGGACATGCATCACTTTCATGCAGCCACATAGTCTGGAAAGGAAAAGAGACTTCATCTAACTTCATATTACATACAACATTCACATAATCATTAGTCCTCTAAAATCTCCTCATCAAGGTCATGTTAATTAACCTCAACGTACATGTTTAATCTAGTGTTAATGGAACTGCTCTAATACATCACTTTCATGTACTAAACTATGTAAACAATCAGGTATTTGAGATTTCATAATATATTGTATGGTCTACACATTCTCATAATAAATCGCATAACCATATAAATCAGCAAATGTCTAATCCTCATCTAACTTTAAGACATTCCAGTAGGAGGGCCACTTAACTCATAATTTTGGGATCATGCTCAATCGATCTTTTGATATACTTCATAAAATTCTAAATCATGCTCATACATTAACATGCTTCAGACATATTATCACATGCTCATATATATTTTCTAAACAGTTCATTCAATCTCAGAACAATCAAAATTATCCTTGTAAATAGTCTTAAAATCCTTAAAATAAATCGTAAATTTATCACCCAAGGCGGTTTCAGTGGTAAGATTACTTACCTTTACTCGCAAACTCTAGAAACTAGCAAGCTCAACCTCTTCCTTGTCCAACGAAACCAAAAGCCCACAGGATTAAACTTAAATCACCCAAAACAAAGATACCAGGACACCTCAAGATCCAAATCTAACACCCAACATCATGGCAAATTATTTTAGGTTGCAGTCTATGATTCAGTCAAACTTAAATCGGGAAATTCATAAACATACAACATGCTTAACAACCCACATAAGTTTAGAGCCTTACACTTCACCAAGATTCGTCGACTACCCCTTTACTCGGCTGGACAACAACTTCAGCAACCTAAAATTTTTCCCTACATCCAAAACATGACGTGTACCAATAATTCAAGGCCAAAATCTAGTGACTGCTCAAAATCCTCAAGGAATTCAATCAAAACAATTTACACTTACCCTTAATCCAAGATTCCGGCAAAGACCAAAGCAGACCCGACGCGGCAAGGACGACGGCGACCGGCAGTGGTGAGGCTGGGGCGGCGGACGCGCGGCTGGAGGGAATTTGGACGAGCGACCTGGCTGGACGGAGGCTCACGGCAGTGGCTGGAGAGCTTCTGGTTGCTCGCGAATGGAACGAACGGCTAAAAGGGACAACGCGACGGCGAGCGACATGGTCTGACTGGCGAGATCTGGTCGGCCGAAACCCACGAATGGCGAGCAACGCAGTTGGAGGGAGGTCAATGGCTGGGCGACTGGTGGCACGCGGGGGCTGGATCCAATGGTGCGACCAGTTGAAAGCGGACGTGTGGCGCTTCGAGGTCGACAAACGGTGGTCGGTTGGAGGTGTACGGCGAGTAGGGGTGTGGCGGCGGGGTGTGCGGCAAGGAAAAAGAAAACGGAGGGGGGGTCTTGGTTACGAAGGAGAGGGGTGGGGGAGAGATTTATTATTTTTTTAAAGAAAAATGAAAAATAAAATAAAATAAACTTTTAATTTATTTTACTTTACTTTAGTTCATTTTGTTTTTTATTCATTCCTTCTAGACATAACATATTAAATCCTTTCCTCTTCAAAACAAAATTCCAAAATTAAAAGTTAAATCCCAATTTACATTAAATCTCAATAATCAAAATTGAACTTCCAAAAAAATTCCAAAAATGTCCTTAATTAATATAAATTACTGAAATTACATTACTAACAAAATTTGGGGTGTTACATTCTCCCCCCCTTAAAGAACTTTCGTCCTCGAAAGTTCAATTCTGAAAAAAAAAAAAAAAAAAAAAAAAAAAAAAAAAAAACTTTGCATAGGAATAACGAAACATATATGGTCTCTTATACTAACTAAGCATATAAAAGAAGGTAAGCAAACATAGTCTCAAACAAACCTAGAGTGTCAAGATCTAAAATGTAAATTTATCTTTCACTACCGTGTCCGACCTCCCCCCTCATGCAAGGTTGTGGCACTGCTCCTATTCCATTGTTGTTGTCCGCTTGAACCCACTTGGTCTTGACCCGAAGATTGGTCTCTACCATCTGTAGTGCTCCTACTAGGGTACCCATATGCCATATGCCCTTCTTGTCCACAACGATAACACACACCTACTCCAGCCAAGCAACGACCCCAGTGACGCTTTCCGCATGAGTTACAGATCAGCTTTTCCTCTTTAATAGCTACAGGTTTCTTTCGTGAGACTCAGAAGTCTTCTGGTCTACTTTCTTTTTCTAACCTACGGAGGTCCCAATCCCGAGCGACCTCCTGTAATCCTCTCCCACATGAGAGTCAGCATCAATCCTCACGGTGGCCCGTAGTACCGTAATATACGTTTTGAGGTCCAAGGCATGTACCATGCCTCGTAGTCCACTCCTCAGACCTTAGATGAATCTCTCTGTCCTCACTGCCTCAGTGGCTACCAGCTTAAGGGCAAAGTGGGACAATTTATCAAATTCCTGCTCATATTCTTCTACTGACATAACTGCCTGTTTCAATTTCAAGAACTCTGTTTGCTTGTTATACCGAGTGTTGGTCGAAAAATACTTCTCATAAAAGCGCTCCTTGAACTGCTCCCAAGTTGCAAGCTTCCTACCAGTATCAATCATTTTCTCTGCTGAATGCCACCAGATTTTTGTGTTGCCAGTCAACATGAAAACTGCGCATTGAAGCTTGTGCTCTTCCGAGCACCTCATAAAACGGAATATCGTCTCGATAGATGAAAACCACATCTATGCTTTGGTGAGGTCCCCCAACGATCCATCAAAGGAGTGAGGGTCATACTTCCGAAAATCCCTCAGATGCTTAGCCTCAAGAGATAGGCCCTGCATGTCTCTTGTTCTACGACCGGGTCTGTTGTAACTGCTCGGGTGGCACTGGTTTCTTCTGAGCCTGGGTCTGATCAGTCTGTCCTGCCATCGCGCTACAGATCAGCTTCTGCAGTTTCCCCATTAGGGAGGATGCAACAGCTTCACTAATTCTAGCTTCCATTGCCTTCTCATCGACTTGGGCCATAGGTGGATTTGGAGCTATCGGGACAGTCTGGCTACTCTCAGCTCCCTCTTCCTACACTTCTTCTCTAATTGTCTTTCTTGTTCTAGGTTTAGGTGTCATGTCCTGTCATGAACTCATACATTAACTATCTATCTCTAGGTCTTTCTTAGAAATCATGCATTTAAAACACTACATCACTACTCATATATGCATTGAAACTTTCATTAGTAAAACGTACCTGACGATGACGAGGGATCCGTTACTGGGCCACAAGGACTATCTAGACTTACGTAGTAAGTCAGTCTACAGAACCCAAAACATGGGCTCTGATATCAACTGTAACGACCCGACCCCCTAGGACTTAAGTAGGCCATTACTAAATACATGCATGCATGGAACTTAAAATGACACTCTGTTATGGTGAAATAAATGCAAATTAAATAAGGTAAGTTCAAAAGACTTTCATTAGATTCAAATATTAAAAACAACAGTAGGGTACCCGTAAATCATAATTAGGAATTTAATGAGTCTAGAAAACTGCAAAATACTAATCAGTAAGTTTCAAACATGAAGACTGAAAGTGGAAAAACATGAAACAAATCTAAACATCATGAGCGGAAGCATAAAATTAGTCCCAGTGGCTCAATCACGGATTCCGTTTGTCACTTGCCAGTGTATCCCTACTCTTACCCGAAACATAAACATGAGAAAGGGTGAGTATAAAAATACTCAATAAGTAACCTCACTACTGGGGTCAGGCTAGACATCTATGTCCTCTAGATACCTACCTCTAGTGAAACATATAAATTTCTCTAGTCCTTCTGGGACACATACATACATGAAAAACTTATTTCTATCCTATTGTAGTTAAGTATGCTCACTACCTCTAGTAAGTCTCGTAGGACCCACAACCGCTGGTGAGTCCCAAAGGAAACACAATCTCTTACGTACACATGGTTATGCATAAACCTCTTTCGTATACACATAACCCACTTAATGTGTACCTCTTTCGTACACATGGTTATGTATACACCTCTTTCGTATACACATAACCCACTGAATGTGTACCTCTTTCGTACACCTGGTTAAGTATACACCTCTTTCGTATACACATAACCCACTGAGTGTGTACCTCTTTCGTACACCTCGTTATGTATACACCTCTTTCATATACACATAACCCACTGAGTGTGTACCTCTTTCATACACCCCGGATTCTCTCTATGAATGTGGGGATGCATACCTCTTTCGTACACATGGTTATGTATACAACTCTTTCGTATACACACAACCCATTGAGTGTACAACTCTTTCGTCAAGAGCTGACCTTATGATTCCTAGTGAGAAATCATAGAGGTTGGGAGACGCATAGTCCCGGATGGGCCTATTGCGATCGTTCGCCAATAAGATGGGATTCACCATGATATTATTTGCATTTGGTGCTCCATTTTCTGGTTGCTCCGCCATGTTTGGATCTTTCTCTTGTTATTGTTGTTGGTGGCTGTCTCTTTTTCTTCTTCAAAAAGTTCTCTCAATATCTAGGTCGTAAATGGGCTCAAGATTTTGTCTTTCGCTCATATGACGCCCACTTCTTCCCTTACCTAAGAAGAAGCAGTGCATAGAGACGGAGAGTCTGCAAAGAAAATAAAAAAGTTTCCATTAACACAATGTATTGTCGTAGTCCCCGGCAACGGCGCCAAAAACTTGACGCATGGTTAATGCGATGAAATAATGGTGTAAAATGCGATGGTAGAATATGCATTGTGCATGCAAGTTTTCTTAGCAAGATCTAAGTATAAACCCTTCTAAGTTGTCTAGTAAGCCCAGGGTCGAATACAGGGACTAAGGAAACAGTATGCGATGGTAATTTTCGATTACTTTGCGGTAACAAATAAATCAATTTATTGGTTAGTATGTTGTTTAAGGTGTAAAATCTATGCGGCGGATTTGAGAAAATAGTTAATGATACGAAAGTACAATGAGTATGCAAGAGAACGAGTTGAGAAGGGATTTAGCTAACACTTTCTAAGATTGCGTTCATGTTATGCGATCATGCTACATACATACAACAACAAGTCATCTCTCAATGCAAATGCTACGGCTTCTAGTTTTGGAACGCATGCGATGTATGCGATGATGTCTATAGGACTTACGTCTAAGCCTCTATTCTTGTCTATGCAATGATGAATGGCACACACATACACAAGGCAACCACATACTACCATAACCTATTTCTAGGATGCATGCGATGCATGTTGGCAAACAGAGCTTATCTCTAAGTCTCTATCTCTTACTTATGTAGATCTAATCTTGCTTTCTCAAGTCTACATTCTAACCCAGCTCTCTCAAGTCTTAGGTTCTTTCTTTAGACTCTTTCTCAAGTAGCTTTAAAGGGGTGATGGACACAACATAAGACAAGATGATCGCATGCAATGAAGATCCTAGGTCATGTTAGCCAAGTACTTCTCAACCCATTCGAAAGTTTAATTACTCATGCGTAATGTAAAGAGAGTGATTAAATGTAGAAATGCAAGTTCCATTCTATATATGAAATCGAAATACAAAATGACAATGTGAAATAAAGATAAGAAGCCTAGTAGTAATTTCTTACTTCCCAAGGCTTTTACATTGTTTTCTCTACTATACTTAAAAGATATTCTTGCTTTCGCAAGAATCAGCCCTCTCTCTGTTTTCCACGCTCCATGGCACTCTCTCGAGCTGACCAGGACGATCTTCCGGCGTCTTCTCTTCTCTCGCTTCTGCCTTCTATGTATAAGGAAACTATAAACAAAGGCTAACTATCTTCTATATGGCTCAGTTGGAATAAAAAACCGAACTCCTTTAATAGAGGTGGCCTTCGGTATTTATAGAACTTCAGGGTGAAGAGCTTTTTCTCTCAAATGATTGCACTGATGGGATGTCATTAATTCTCTGTCTGATGTACCGAATAATTGTCACCGAAAAGTTGAGTGTGCTTACTACAGTATCGTTAACGACTTGTTAACTTAATTCGGATCGACCATCATCAGCTTTCTGTCCCATTGTGATTTATTAAGCTTTCACCTTGATGCATCGGCTCTATGCAGCCACCTTCTTGAGCAAATTTTCACGAACGCATATGATCGCATAGCCTTGTGGTCACAATCTTTTATGCGCTTTGACGTTGATTTCCTTGGATCGCAATTTCGCCTAGCGCCAACGCATTTTCTACACAAAATACATAAGTTAGCTGTTTTGATGCGATGGACGCATACGATCGCAATGTTATAAACTTAATGCTTTTGGACGCAATTTTATATATTTTTATCATCGCAATCCTTCATTGTTTTATATCTTTGCGTTGTAATAACGTGCATTTCTAACCGTTATTAAGCAATAGGAGAAAAAGTTTCCTCATAATCAACCCCTTCTCTTTGGGTATAACCTTTTGCTACAAGTCTAGTTTTGAAGGTCTATACCTTCCCAGCTGCATCTCTCTTTCTTTTATAGATCCATTTGCACCCGATAGGTTTTACCCCTTTAGGTAGATCTACTAGTTCCCATACTGAATTGAAGTACATAGACTACATTTCGAGGTTCATTTATTAATGAACAGTCAAAGTTATATTTACTATTTATGAGTTTTAGGGCATAAAACCCAACAAACCTAAATGGTCTGCAGTATATAGATAAGGCTGGGTACCTTATCCAGGTAACACTATGAGTATGGCTCATTCTTTAGTTGTTAAAAATGTTATAAAGTGCTACAAATGATATGATCTTGATCATTCATGTATTAGACATGCGAGCGGGGATATTCTATATTGTATAAGATCGGACCACAAAATGCTTGTCTTATTATAACGCCGTTCATAATAGAGACTTTCATTTCACTAGGATGACCATAGGTAACATGACCTTAATCCTGAGTGAATTGTGAACTCTTGCCTATAAGGGTGATCCTTTGATTTGTATGGGTAAGAGTGGCCAGATCGCCGACTCAACAAGCCTACCATTTTGGGGATTCGTTTGATTGGAGAGCTGGAACTCAGCTATACAAGATGGAATTCACTCTTTTCCCAAAGCAGGGATAAGTAGATAAATTGCTCCCTTAAGGGCTGATTTCGGGTCTTGAATAATGTGGCACCACACCCTCTCCTGGCCTCAGAGGGATTTAGTCATAGTGGGACTATGATATATTTTTCATTAGAGGAATCAGTGGTACTTAAAAAGTTGGATGTAACTACAGGGACAAAACAGTAATTTGGCCCAGTTGTACTTACGTGCAATTTGTGAAGAGTCATCGTACTATTGATTGGTTATTTCCAATGGACACAAAAATATATCTATAGTGCAAAAAGGGCAGTTGTCCGTCTTTAGTGGAGTGCCCGATAGTTAACGGATGGTGGATAATGTAATTAAAGAGTTTAATTATTCACATACTGTTGGAGCTTCAAGCTACAGGTCCATAAGGTCCCCTTGGTAGCTCAAAAGAATTTAATTGAAATCAGTTTTTGGGTTAATTTGAATTGTTCAAACTAATAAGAGGGAATTTAATTATATATGATATAATTAAATTGATTCAATTATATATGATATAATTAAATTGATTCAATTATATATGATATAATTGGCATAATATATTTGATACATTATAGCTTAATCAGATGAATAAATATTTGAATGAGATTCAAATAGTTGTTAATTTTAATATGAATATAATTTATATTAAATGTCATAAAATAAAGAAAAAGAACTATAGTTTATATTATACGTGATGCAATATTAAAACTATAGGTTATAAATAAAATATGATAAGTTGGTTATCATATTTATATTATTTATTATTTTGAATAATAATCTATTTTTTCTCTCCAACCACCTTAGTGGGCGGTTAAGTGATTTTTTGTAGCAAATGGGATAAAAGAAATGATTTTTTCCCCTAATAAGTCTACATGAAAAAGAGAGAGTTTATACGATAGGCTTTTTACACGACAAGATTGAAGTTTTTTGCTATACGATAGTGTTCTTCTTCAATCTTCTTCTTCCTCCTTAAAAACTCAAACTCCTTCCTTACCAAAATAGTCAGAGCCCACAACTCCTGGGTTCTCACCTCAAGCATACCAAAGGTTCTTGGTGGTTGTGTCTCATTTTGGTTTGTGAAGTTCTTGAAGAAAGTCTTCAAGTTTGTTGTTGTGTTCGAGTTCGTGATAGTTTGAGGGGTTTACGCAAAGAAACGTTCTTCAAAGGTATAATCTTTTGAACCCTATTTCTTGTTTAAAAAGCATGCTGTAATTTTAATTAGAATGCATAATCTGTATGTTTGTTGTAAATTCTTGTTTTCAATCTAAATGGAATTTAGACGATCCGCTTCCGCTCAAGGATCTCTTTAAAACGAGTTCCTTCAATAATAAAGTTATAGATATCGATTACACTAAAACCTTAGCCCTGTTATCAAACCTATGACCATTAAAATTCTATTTACACTTACTTTATATCATGGTTAGAATCTGAGACAGGTGGATATTAATAATATTTTTCTTCATGGATTGTTAGAAGATGAAGTATATATGACTCAACCACCAGGGATGGTTGATTCGTCTACTCCTATAATGGTCTATAAATTGAAGAAAGCCTTATATGGTTTGAAGCAAGCTCCAAGAGCTTGATTTGATAGGTTGACTTTATTTTTGCATTCACTAGGTTTTGTTAACTTGAAAGCAGGTCCATCTCTTCTGATTTATAACAAAAATGGTATGCCTTGCTATATTTTTATCTATGTAGATGATATTATCATTACTGGTAATTGTATGGTTGGAAAGAGAAATATCTGCAGGGATACAACAACGGATTGGACTTGAATATGCTGGTCCTTTGGGAGTTTTTCAAGCTTTAGCAGATGGTACAAAACTACTTTTTAAAGAAAATCTGTTTTCATCTAGAGGTGATACTCGTTCTTCACAGATGGTGGATAAGTTGATTGTTGAGTTAAATAAACAGTTTTCTCTTAAAGATCTTGGGTTGTTAAACTATGTCTTGGGTGTTGAAGTGTCATATCTGGATGATGGTGGTTTGTTTCTTTCACAAAAGAAGTATGCATTTGATCTACTATATAAAGCAAAAATGCAACATGCTAGGTCTATCTCTACTCTTATGGTTAGTGGTTCTATTTTATCTGCATAAATGGAGAAAAAGATGTTTGATTATATAGGACTATAATGGGAGCTCTGCAATATATCACTCTTACAAGACCAGAAATTGCATATAGTGTCAACAAAGTGTGTCAGCTTATGCATTCTCCAAATAAATTTCATTGGCAAGTTGTGAAAAGAAACCTTCGATATTTAGCAGGGACTCTTGATCATGGTTTACTGTTTAAAAAGTCAAAGGATTTAAATATTCATGGTTTTGCTGATGCAGATCGGACATCAGACCCAAATAACAGAAAGTCAACCTCAAGAGTTTGTGTATTTTTGAAGGCAATTTGATTCAGTAGGCATCAAAGAAGTAGTCTATAATATCGAAATCCAACACAAAAGCTTAGTACAGAAGCTTAGCACTTGTGTCATCAGGACTAATATGGTTGCATTCTTTGTTCACCGAGTTACATATTTATTTATGTCAATCTTCTACACTATGGTGTGACAACTTGAGTGTTGTGCATTTAAGTGCTAATCTAGTTCTTCATTCTCGTACAAAGCATATTGAAATCGATATTTACTTTGTGTTGGATCTTGTTCATTAGAAGCGTGTTCGAGTGCAACATCTTCCAGCTCATGCTAAATTGCAGACGTCCTTACAAAACCTCTTTCTACTACAAAGTTTCTTCCTTTGAAAGACAAGCTCAATGTGTCACCCTCTCGAGCCCACCTCTAGCACCCGAAAGGAGGCATGAGGAAGGCAGATGCCATCTTTTTGTGACACCTACTGCCTATCTGAACCTTTTACACTTATAAAACTTTAAGCCAAATTGTACAGACAACAACTGTTTGACAAAACTCATTTTATTACAAACAGTATAATGTTTATACAACTCCCTGACTTAACTACAAAGTTTACATCAACAACTCTAAAATCAGAAGTGTGGCTGTGGCTTGGCAGACCTTGACCTTAGCAACACCCTGGAACTCCTCACCTTTCGCTACCTGGAAAGGAAAACATGAAAGAAAAGAATGAGCTTCAAGAAGCTCAGTGAGTGGTAAGCAGCTTCTAGAGTTTCTTTCAACCCATAATAATACAAGCATATCACAACTACGAGGTTAACATTTAAACCTTTGTCTTGAATAAGTCTGTTCTCAAACTTACCTATACACACGGTAGATAATTAAACCGATACTAATCATAATGAGTTTTTTCTTACTCTACCTACACACACGGTAGATAGTTAAGTTGATATTAGTCATAAATGCATAATCTCTTGCATTCCCTATGTGGACATAGATCTCCACTTATGGGCTTAAAAGCTAGGTCTGTCAGCCCTCTAACCATCCCATATGAGGTTATTCTCACAGGCTCAGGAACTAGGCTTCATGGCCCCCTGACCATCCTCTGAGATTCTGCTTCGGGCTCAGGAACTAGGTCTATTGAATCCCTGACCATCCCGATCACATATTTTCATTTTCATTCTAATTACTCATCCACAAAATAAGCATATACATATACTCTAAAAGATATGATTAAGACTTAAAGGAAATACCACTCACCTTGACTGGCAAGAACCTTTCTCTCTGAAAGTTTCTTGGTTTCCTCGAGCTCCCTTTTGAACCCTAAATTTCAGATTCAACTTCAAGCTTAGATTACTCATAGTTCCATATCTTATTTTGAGACACTTCCTTCTATAAATATGTTCTAAATTTCCTCAGGAAGCTTAGCTTATAATCACAGCTCAGAACTTCTCGTGGTTTGGTTGGAATTCTCAAATCATCAAGACTGGATCAAGCTTACCCGAGAGCTCGACCCTTCTATTTTTTCCTCACTCTTCAGCTTGATTTCTTTGAGCTTTTTCTTCGGCTGCCCTGCTTTGAAAACTAGACAATTAGAGCTTTCAAGTGGCTTTGAAAATCACTCAAAATGCACAAGTAGTTTATCTACTTACCCCCATCATCGGAGAATGAGTGAATTTCGTCTTGTGTAGCTGTGTTCCTAGCTCTTCAGTCAGACGAATCCTCAAAATGGTAGGCTTATTGAGTTGGCAATCTGACCACTCTCACCCATATAAATCAAAGGACCGCCTTCATGAGCAGGAGTTCACAACAAACTTAGGATTCAGGTTATGTCACCTATGGTCATCCTAGTGAAATGTAAGTCTCTATTATTAATGGCGTTATATAATGAGACTAATCATTTTGTGGTACGGTCTTATACAACCTCTTTGTATAGGATACCCCCGTTCACATGTCTCCACATGAATGATCAGGATCAAAACATTTGTACTACTTTACAACACTTGTAACGCCTACAAAGTGGGTCGTATTCGTAGTTTCACAAGGATAAGGTACCCAGCCTTATCCATCTACTACAGACCGTTTAGGTTATTATTTAAACAAGATCCATTTGTATGTCTCTACATACTTGTTTAAATTACATAAAATAACATAGGGTCTTAGTTTATTGGATTGAGTATATGCTTATAAAATAACACTTATTTTATTAACAACAATATGTTTATACAAAGTTTACAAACTACGAGATTACAAGAGATTTAAGACACCAACCCAACACAGAGAAAATTATGGGAAAAGAGTTGCAACTATATATATATATATATATATATATATATATACTATATGTTATATCAAATATAACACATGGCCTATAATTTTATATTGTATCAAATACAATATAACATATAGTTTTATTTTCTCTCAACAATGCATGACATTTAATATAAATCATATTTATATCAAATTCAATTATATGAATTTCATCCATACACTTAATATTTGAATCATATTCAAATTCCTCTCAAAATATTTTATATTATAATATATTAAATACATTATATTAATTATATCACACATAATTAATTTAATTAATTATATCATATATAATTAATTCTCTCAATTAATTTGAATACTTCAAATTAATCCAAAATTAATTCTCAATTAAATCCTTGTTGAACTACAAAGGGGACCTTATGAACCTATAGATTGGAGCTCCAATGGTACTTGGACAATTAATTAAACTCTTTAATTAAATTATCAAACATCTATTAACTATCGGTCATTCCGCTAAAGACCGACAACTGCACTCTTCGCACTACAGATATATTTCTGTGTCCATCGGATATAACCAGTCAACAGTGCGATGACTCTTCACAAATTGCTCATAAGTATAGCTGGGCCAAAAATACCATTTTGCCCTTGTAGTTACATCTAACTTCTTAAGTACCACTTATTTCTCTAATAAACAATAAGTCATAGTCCAACTATGACCAAGTCCCTCTCGAGCCAAGAGATGGTGTGAAAACATTGTTCAAGCCCTAGAATTAGCCCTTAAAGGAGCAATTTATATACTTAATCCAACATTAAGGAATGAGTGAATTCTGTCTTGTGTAGCTGTGTTCCCAGCTCCTCAATCAAACGAATCCCCAAAATGGTAGGTTTATTGAGTTGGCAATCTGGTCACTCTTATCCATACAAATCAAAGGAACGCCATCATGAGCAGGAGTTCACAACTCACTTAAGATTTAGGTCATGTCACCTATGTTCATCCTGGTGAATGCAAGTTTCTATTATTAACGGCGTTATATAACGAGACTAATCATTTCGTGGTCCAATCTTATACAAACTCTCTGTATAGGATACCCCCGCTTACATGTCTCCACATGAATGATCATGATCACATCATTTGTAACACTTTAAAACACTTGTAATATCTACAAAGCGGGTCGTATCCATAAGGTCACCATGATAAGGTACTCAACCTTATCCATCTACTACAGACCGTTTAGGTTATTATTTAAACAATATCCATCTGTATGTCTCTTCATACTTGTTTAAATTACATAAAATAACCTAGGATCTTTAATTTATTGGATTTAGTGTATGCTCATAAAATAAAAATTATTTTATTAATAACAATTTATTTATATAATTTTACAAACTACGATAATACATGAGATTTAGGACACCAATCCCAACAGTAATCACATGAAAACCAAATAGAAATAAGATAAAAAAAAACACAATGATATAAGTTACATTTAATAATACAAAAGATAGCCATCACATGACAATCAAATAACAATCAAATAGAAATCACTAACTATTAAGTACTAAATAGAAATCAGATGACAATCAGATAAACAACACAAACTATGTATTATCAAATAGAAATCAAATAGCAATCTTAGAGTAAGATACAACATTATTCTTCTCTTGAAAAAATTACAAACAGAGAAGGCATAAATTGAGAAATTCAAAAACAAATCCTCAACAAATCGAGAAATTCTTCTTTATTCTAAATTTACTGAGAGATTCGATATTGAGAATAAAAGAGTAGAGGTCGATAATGAAAAATTCGAAAACAAACCCTCCACAAATTCCAATAATATCAGGTTTGTTTTCGAAAACAAACCATCCATAAAATCGAAAACACAGGTTTGTTTTGGAAAAAAAAAATCTACAAATCGATTGAAAAATTATAAATTAAAACCTAACAAATTCGAAATTAGAACGTAATCAAAACTTGAGAAATTCGAAAACAAACCTGACAAATTCAAAATCAAAACGTAATTAGAACCAATTGAGCGTAATTTTTAGGGCTGGTTGTTGTAACAACCATCCACAAATTCGAATTTCTCAGCTTTAATTTTGGAAAAAAAATCGACAAAACGATTGAGAAAGTAGAAATCAAAACCTAAGAAACTCAAAAACACGAGAGAAAGTTGAATGCAAAATCGAAATTAGCTGAGGAATTGACTGCAATTCTTATGACTGATTGCAGAAACTTGGATGCTGAAGGAGAAGGAAAAACGCGAGAGGAGACAATTTACACAATGAACATTTGTACTCGCTAAAGAGAGAAGACAAGTTATAATAGAAGGATAGCACAAATGTTGAGTTATGTACTAGAAGTGTTAGTTAACAAGATTGATTGATTGGTGGTGTGAAAAATTCCTAGATATTTGGCCTAAGTGGTTTGGCATGGTACCTAGGACAGTAATGACCTTTTCAGCAACGTACAGGTTGGTTTGGGAATAGTTGGAAAGAGAGTTGGGGAATCTAACTATGGGAACCAGTGGAAAAGAGTTATTCCTAATTGGTGTATTCCGTGTGATGCATCAATACAAATCGAGTTTAGGAAAGGAAATCAATTGGTCTTAAGCCGGGGAAATATACCTTTTGAGGATAATTTTGGAATAAAGAAAAAAACTATATAACAAATAAAATCTAAATATTTTTGTTATATATGTTTATCATATTTACAATTTTTTTTTTTTTTTTTTAAAAAGATGATATGAATGCTAAGATATATTTTTTTAAAAAAAGCTACATGCAATTTTTCCAATAATTATAATCACAAATTTCCAGCAAGTGCAAATAGAAATATAATACTCCTAAAATTTTCTCAACACCTTACTAATATGGACACAATCGTATCTCTCTTTTGGACACGTGAAAGCAACATTCCACATAAACCGTACCGTTGGATATCCCAACAGGGAAGGAAAAGAAAACCAAAGCAAAGAGAGAGGGGAATTTGATTCGATACGTGTTTCGCCTTGGGAGATTCAACGACACCCACAATCCCCAAAGCAAATGAAGAAGACCGAAGAATATTTTGTAGCCGAGAACCAACTCAATCCAACCGACCCTTCGACAGTGTTTCTGCTTCCTTCCTATTCGTGTCTTCTTCTCACATCCTCCACGTCTCTTCCCATGGCCGCTTTTCAATTTCCCTCGCCGTACCGACTTCACTATCAACCCTTTGTTCATTCCTTCAAAATCCCATTTCCCCAACAACCCATTTGCGCAAATTTGAGTTTTCATTAGCTATGAGGCTGTATGTGTATGTATTGGAGGCCAAAGACCTCGATGTGAAGGACTCGTATGTGAAGCTTCGAGTTGGGAGGCGTAAGGCCAAGACGAGGATTATGAGAAATTGCTCTAATCCTGTTTGGAATGAGGAGTTCATTTTCAAGTTTCGTGATGTTGATGATGAACTAGTTGTGTCTGTTTACGAACACAGTGATGAGTCCAACTTCTTCCATGCCTCATCGGGTTTGATTGGTCGTGTTCGAATACCCATATGGACTGTTGCTGCTGAGGATTCGCAAACCTTGCCGCCCACTTGGTTTGATCTGCGAAGGTCCAAAACCGAAAAATTCATCAATGAAGTTACCGGTTGGTTTCCTATATTTCTTCTATTTCCATCGTTGATTATGTATTTTCAACCTGTTTCCTCAGTTTGAATCACTTGGAAGTAAATCTGAACTTAATTGCCTTGTCCTTTACTTCATTGTATATGTGAATGCATGATGTTTGAAGATGTAAGAAAGTGTATCAGAATTTCTGTCTTATGGAGAAATAGTAACATTAATCCGAAGTCTTGGTAGGAATTTGAAATTACTGCTATGGCATTCTTGAGATAGGAAATGAACTATATTGCCTTTGAGCTCTATGGCTATCATTATTTATGCAGGGAAAGTGCTTCTTATTGTCTCATTACATGGAAAAGGCAACGTACTCAATCAATCGAGTGTTACTAATACTAATTCTACACCATTGGAAGGCTCATCTGCAATTTCACAGGCTTTGATTGGTGCCAAATCTTCATCCAGCAAAGCTGTCAAATGGAAGCCTAATAAGAAGACTATTGTGAGTCGTTTGGAGAGGTTGTTCCATAAGAGTGATGGGGATACAAGAACAGATGATTCTTCAGAGTCATCAAGTGCCATGTCTGATACTGAAGAGCTAACAAATGGGCATCCCTCTGAATCTAACTTTGATGAAGCTATTGAGGCATTGCAGTTGAGGAGCAATGAACAGGAAATGCCAGAAAATCTATCTGGTGGCGTTCTTGTCGATCAGGTGTATGTAGTTTCAACAGGTGATTTGAACAAGCTTCTGTTTTCTCCAGATTCACAGTTCAGGAGAGAACTAGCAGAACATCAGGGAATAACAAATTTAGAAGAAGGAACTTGGTCTTGGAAACAAGGGGATATACCTTGTCTATCACGGATTGTATCTTACAGGAAACCCCCAACTAAGGTTGTTGGAGCTATTAATGCTACTGAGGAGCAAACCTACATTAAAGGGGATGGATGGGAATTTGCTGTCTTGGTAAATGTAAGTACACCTGAGGTTCCATTTGGTAATGCATTCAATGTTGAGTTACTTTACAAGATAATACCTGGCCCTGAGCTGATTTCTGGAGAAGAGACTTCCCATTTTGTTGTTTCTTGGGGTATAAACTTCGTCCATAGTACGATTATGAAAGGCATGATTGAGAAAGGGGCTCGACAGGGTCTGGAGGAAAATTTTGTCCAGTTCACTAACTTGCTGGCTCAACATCTTAAAATTCCGAATTCTACTGAGTTATTGAACAAGGATCATGTGTTGTCAACTTCTGAGAATGACCGTCATTCAACTTTTGAATTGGCCAGCCAATACTTCTGGAACTTCACTGTTTTTTCTACCATGTTCTTCCTTCTATACGTTCTTGTGCATATTATTCTTTCTAAGCCCAAAACAAAGCAAGGCTTGGAGTTTACTGGAATGGATTTGCCAGATAGTTTAGGAGAACTTGTTACTAGTGGAATCTTAGTCCTTCAGTTGGAACGTGTTTATAACATGGTCTCACATTTCGTTCAAGCTAGGTTAAAAAGAGGTAGATGAAACTAATTTCTAACTTATTGATATCTATTTAATGTTTAAGAACATAATACTCTGACTCTCATTCCTGACAATTTAATTTATGGGTAGCTTATCTAAAATGTTGATCATGTCTGTTGCTTTGCATGTTTGTAGGAGGTGACCATGGAGTCAAAGGTCGAGGAGATGGATGGATCCTAACCATAGCTCTTATAGAAGGAGTGAACATTTCATCCTTGGATTCTTCTGGATCCTCAGACCCTTGTGTGGTTTTCACATGCAATGGTAAAAAAAGAACTAGCTCCGTTGAGCTTCAAACTCATGAGCCTCAATGGAACGGTAAGACTCTTGTCCCCTCCTTGTTGGCAAGTATTATCAAGGATGAGAATTTTGCCTTCTTGGTGTGGAAATTTTTCTTGATTTGATTTTCTATTGGCAACAATAAGACCAAAAAGTACGTGATATTAAGGATGAGACTACTTGTCTTCTCAACAGGGGATAGTCTTCTTGATTTAATATCATAAAAAAATAAGGTGGTTCTAAATAATTATGTAGTTCTTCATTTCAATACCAATAATTTGAATGCTTGTTAATTAACTAAACAGACACTAAATCTAATGTGCAGAGATACTGGAATTCGATGCCATGAAGGAACCACCATCAGTATTATTTGTGGAGGTTTTTGACTTTGATGGTCCATTTGACCAGGCTACTTCACTTGGGCATGCAGAGATTAATTTCCTAAAATATAAATCAACCGAACTTGCAGATATATGGGTTTCCCTTGAGGGGAAGCTTGCTCAGTCTTCTCAGTCGAAGCTACACTTGAGAATCTTCTTAGATAATACCGATGGAGTTGAAACAATAAGACAATACTTGTCTATGAAGGGAAAGGAGGTTGGGAAGAAGGTAAGCACATTTCTCAAAGAGTTGATAAATTGTCAAAGAGACCCAGTCCACTCCCATTTTGCTGTTGTGGAATACAAATAACCATCTTTCCTTTTGTTGTGGCATTTGGTTGTTTGCGATTATGATCTTGTACCTCTAAGCTGGTCTAATTACTTCAATGGTGGACTTTGGCTAACTTTATTCTTTGGTGCTTTATAGCTGCATCCCAGGTCACCTTACAGGAACTCAGCATTTCAAAAACTTTTCAGTTTGCCAACAGAAGAGTTTCTTGTCAGCGACTTCACATGCTCCTTGAAAAGAAAAATGCTTCTCCAGGTAGATATTATGATTACCATGCAAATTCTTGATGATTTCACTATATAAAAGAGTACTTCATAAAAATATTTAGAGCAGAATATAATAGAGACTGTCTCAATCTATACTTTCATCTGAGAATCAGATTAACTAATTTCTTCTGCTGATCATCGAAATGTGAATTAGCAATTACATCCCGGTATACCCATTTGACTCAATACATGATATCATCTGTATCTCTGTACCCTGACTAGAACTATTTTTTGGTCTATTATAATGATTTGATTGCTTGTGATTCCCTGGTACAGGGGAGATTATTTCTATCTGCCAGAGTCATTGGGTTTTATGCCAATTTCTTTGGACAGAAAACAAAATTTTTCTTTCTCTGGGAGGACATTGAAGATATACAAGTACTCCACCCCTCCCTTTCCTCTCTGGGTAGCCCATCATTAGTCATAATTCTTAAACAAGGTCGGGGTCTTGAAGCAAGCCACGGTGCAAAGTCTCAAGATGAACAGGGCAGGCTCAAATTTTACCTCCAATCATTTGTCTCATTCAATGTAGCCAGCAGGTAATTCCATATATTTCTGTCATACTCTGCTGTCGATGATACTGGAACTTACTTTTTTAGATATTAATCCTGATGCGGTTCATCATTGGCAGGACAATTATGGGTATGTGGAAAACAAGGACATTGGCCCTCGATCAGAAAGCGCAAGTTGCTGAAACGTCAAATGATTCCGAAGAAAGGTCAGTTTTGGTGGAGGATGTGGAATGTTTTTTGGATGTAGAAGATACAAAGATGTCAAAGTTGTATGTTGCAGAACTTCCTCTAAATGTGGGTGATTGGTTTTATAATGTTCTTTGTAGAATCTATTGAAGCTTGAAAAAAACTCAAGGACCAATGGGATGGTTCTACTTTAACTTCAATAATTATGCCTGAAATTACTAAGGAAAGTTAATAATGTGTTGGTTGAAAGCTCTCTTTCTTGCCACAATGTCTGCAGGTAAAATCATTGATGGAGTTTTTTGAAGGTGGCAAGCTAGAGCACAGGGTGATGGAAAAATCTGGTTGTCTAAACTACATGACGACGCCATGGGAATTCGTGAAACCCAATATCCTTGAAAGACGCATTTCTTACCAGTTCAATCACGACATATCAATCTTTGAAGGTAAAGTCACATGCATTCAGCAAAAATTCCCCATGACAGGAGCAGACGCAGGCAGTGATGAAGAAGAATGGGTATTAAACGAGGTCATGAGCTTGCACGATGTCCCGTTTGGTGACTGTTTTCGTGTATGTAATGCATTGTTCACTTCATTGTGTGTTGTCGAAACTCTCTTGATGTTGTGAGAAAGGATTTAGTTTGTGTGCAGTGCTGACCTTTTTTTATGATATTCTGCAGATTCATTTTAGGTACTGTTTTGAGGATTCTGAGCTAGCTAAAAATGCTTGCAAATGCAAGGCTTTCTATGGAATCACTTGGCTTAAAAGCACTGAGCTTCAGCAGAAGATCACCCAGAACATAGCTGACGAGTTTGGCAATCGACTTAAAGTCATTTTTGAACTGATTGAGAGGGAGATTCTTTTTGCAACCCAACAAAATTCTATTACTTAAATCTGTTTTATTTTCACCCCCAACTATCTAATCTAAGTTCAGCTTGGAATTATTGTAATTGTGAGTAAGTTAAAAGATTTTAATATTAAAAAAAAAAAAAAAGAAGGAAAAAGGAAAAAAAAGTATTTAGTGATCTAGAGCTATAGTAATGAATACATTTGAAAATAAGTATTTAATTGTTTACAAGTTTTTATAAATATATAAATAAATATGATTTAAACTTAATTTTTGTTATCAAAGAATTTTAGAAGTAGATAAAAAGTTATAAAATATTATTGATCAAGTTTTAAAAATTCTCTTTCTTTCATTCTTGATTTATTTTGGAAAATTGTGATACGTACTAAATTTTAGACTGGAATTGAAAAAATAGCAATATTCAGGTTTCTCTAGGAAAATGGTAAACACTCTAGGACTCAAGAATTTGACTCGAGTTTATGAACCATTGGTTCGGGTAAGGTCGTTGGTTCGTATTAGCACAGGCAACAAACAAGTCGATTTTTTTTAAAGAGATTTATCATCGTCTAAAGGTGGCTCATTGAGTCGGTCATTGGTTGTTAAAGAGTCTTTCCTCGCTTTAGAAGATGATTGATTGTTGTATATTTATATTGGACTTTCGATTTTGACGTTGTTTTTTCTTTTTTCAGTATATATAATTCAATGTCTCAGCGAGGGAGACAGGGAGAAGAGAGACTAAATTTAATTGATCTTTATTTTTTATTATCTTTAATTTGCTCTCATCCGTCTAAAGAACTGCTTATTTAACTTTTTATTTAGATAACCAATTATATTTTCATGGTTGGATTTTGAGTATTTATCCTTTTTATTATCTGAATTTCGATTTGAATTGCTTCTCCTCGATCGATGGAAGTTTGATTTTTCCAAAATGTATCCCAATTTTTGCCAAATTCTTCTTCGGATTATCATTTTCAGAAAAACCAAAGGTTATTTATTTGGTTTTTCAATTTTACCTTTATACTTATTATTGTTTTGCAATACACTTAAAAGTTCATAATAGTTTATTCTACTATTTTCTTGTTTAATTATTATTATCGATATCAGTTTTTTTCGACTTCTTCCAAAATGATTTGTGTAATGATTACTATGTCTCATCCATGATTTGTGTGTGCGGTGGTTGACTATGTCTCTCCTAACTCCTAATTTTTATAAATATATTTGAATAATTTATTCCATTAGCAGATTCTTCGCCCTTCTTATAATTTTGTGAATTTAAATAATATTATTTTGATTGTTGAGATAAGTTTTAAATATCCAAATTTTATCTCCTATTTTTCTGAAGATTGGATTATCTTTTTGTTTTTGAATTAAAGGAAAAATATCTCTTTGGTCCCTAGGTTTTGGGTCTAGTTTCTATTTAGTCCATAGGTTTCAAAATGTTATTGTTATACAATTAGTTATTAAGTTTTGAGTTTGGTTTCAATTTCGCCTATAGGTTTCAAAATGTTGCAATCTTACCTTTGACATTAGAGTTTTGTTCCATTTGGTCCCTATGTTTAAAGATTTGCACTTTTAACCTCAATTTTTCATTAAATAGTCACTTTCTATCTTTAAAGTTGATTTATGTTAATAAATTAAAAAACGTTAAAAGAATTATAATAAATTAAGTTTTACTACTTTTATCACTTTTAAAATTTAATGTAAGATTTCACTTCATAATTACTTTTAATTAGTTAATAGAAATTGGCGTCAATTTAATGAAATTGAGGTTAAAAATGTAAAATCTTGAAACCTTCAAATAATAAATTTAAATAAAATTCAAACTTCAACAGTAAAATTGTAACCTTTTGAAATTTAGAGACTAAATGGAAACATAAGGCTAACTTTTGATCCTTTCCCATAATTTGATATTTAGTTGGAGTTTTAGGAAAAGAGAGAGAGAGGGAAAGGGAAAAAGAAGAAACTCTTTAGGTCATCTTCTTCTCATCACTCTCACATGCGTCACAACCCCCCTTGTTTAGATGGATGTTGATTATTCTTCTCCAGTGACTCATTTACTTCCTAGCAAGTTTAAACCCACAATTTTGTTCTTGAGTTGGTGGATTTTTCATAGTTTTCTCTATTCATTCGTTGAGCACGCTCTTCCAATCTCGAACTTTAGTCGAAGCTCATGGTTGTTGAAAGCACTCCTCAACTGGGCAGGGAAGAAGCTTCTCATTTGCATAGGTCAGATTGAAGTGAAGAAGGAGAAATGGTTGATTTGGTGGGAGATGAAGGATTAGGAACAAGTTTCAGGTTTTATTTTTCTCTTTTGATTGTTGATTGATTTTTGGTTTTTTTGGGTGGGTTAGTGCATGTGATTAATGTGCTAGCTAGTTGTTATCTGATATTAAGTATAGTGTACTTGGCTTTACAACGTAATTATTGTTTTTTCTTTTTTTAATGTTTGAGAAATTTGTTTGATATTTTTATCATTTCATAATTACTAATTAATACTAAAAGAAGTCGATTCTCTCTCTCTCTCTCTTTTTTTTTTTTTTTTTGCTGTTTTTGAAAATTTAAAACCTTTTTTTTTTTTTTTTTTTTTTTTTCATTCAAAATTTTCTTTCAACCGTGCTATTTTTTAATTATTTGCTTCCTAAATTTTGTTCACTCTAGGCTTTTTATCCATCTCTATGTTTTGTCAAAATTTTTTAATTTTTTTCCTAATAAATAAACTTTTACATGCGTTATAACGAGGAAGAACATCAATTTTGGAGGGAAGATAAGGATATAAGTTAGGAAAAGTTATTCGACTCCAAATGTTTATATTTGAATTGCATACTAGAGTGAGCATAATAGACCGATTGAATCGAAGGGGGTTAGTTAGAGAAGATGGGGAGCTTGGTCGATGTCGATTTGTAAAAAATCCAAACCTACAATTTTTTTAAAAAATTTTAAAGAAAAAAATCTACCGATGGATGTCTGATTTACACTCCTTGACGGTCAAGGTCGATTTGAACATTTAACAAACCGACTAGTCGGTTTGGTGGCAATTTGGTTGGAAAAGCTGTTGGAAATGACTTTAGGTCAAAGCCTATAGCAAATGCAAAAGTGAAAAAACTAGTCGTTTGTAGCTATTGAGAACTGGCGATTGTCATTTTCTTCTACCTCTTCTTCTTTATAAAGAAGGAAGTTTTGCAAGATCAAACTGACATTCTTTGTTTTCAAAAATGTCAACCTTTACCTCTTCTCTCTATAATGTTTTTGAGCGAAAATTTCTATCAATTCTATTCCTTTCTCCGATAAGTGCACACATGAGTTAGGAGATTGAGTTAACTTTGAGGAGCAACCGGTATATGCGATTTAGCATCCAAGTTGCGTTGAATTTTGCTTTCAAGGCAGTGGATCTTCCACGACACAACAACAATTGACATTTGGTTCTAATAATTTGAAAGCAAAATTCGGCAGAATAAATAATTAAGTAAAATATTATCCAAATATATCTTCTATCTTTATATATTTTACTTAATTATTTTTTAAATGATTTTTTTTTACTAAATTATTCAACTGAATGCATGATTGGAGGAATGAGAAATTGGGGAGACAACTCAACAATAGTTAAACTAGTTGATGCTTAGGATAAACTCCTCCTTGTTCCTTAGGATCTCAATATCTAGAACTTTGCTTGCTTCTCTCAAGTCCTTCATGTCAAACTCTCTCTTTAAGGGGTTTTTAACATGAGTTAGTCTTCCTTGGACCTACCTACCAGTAACATGTTATCCACATATATGAGTAAGTAAACCTTATCCTTGTAGGAACTTGTATTTACATAAACACATATGTCATAGGAGCTTCTTTTGAATCCAATGCCTGATATATAGTCATTGAACCTTCTATACTAGCACTTAGGTGATTGTTTCAGTCCATAGATTGACTTGTTGAGTAAGAAATAGGTATTCTCTTTCCCTTTAACTTTAAATCCCTTAGGTTGTATCATATAGATTGTCTCTTTTAGATGTCCATGAAGGAAAGCAGTTTTCACATCTAAGTGATACAATTCTAAGTTATTTTGAGCAACCAAGGATAAGAGAAGCCTTATAGAAGTTTGTTTGGCAATTGGAGAGAAAATCTTTGAGTAGTTTATTCCTTCCTTTTGAGTAAACCCCTTTGCAACCAACCTTGCCTTATACCTAGGTTTCTAATCACATGATGTACCTTCTTTGAGTTTGAAAACCTATTTGGAAACTATTGGTTTATAACCCTTAGGCAGGGGAGCTAAAGACCAAGTATCATTCACATTTAGTGAATGCATTTCCTTATTCATGGCTTCTATCCAATTCTTTACATTAGAACACCTTGTTGCTTCTTTAAAAGTTGTTAGTTCTTGGTCAGTAGGAGCCAGAACAACATTTAGAACTAAATTCATATAGTTCATTTCAGTATACCTTGTTGGAGGGGTAATGGTTCTCCTTTGTCTATCCCTAGCTAAGGCCTACTAAATCAGGTCTGGCTGCTGATTAACAGTCTCCTCTTGTTTCCCTACTTTTTCCTCAACTTCTTCTGTGTCACTAGGTAAGTTAGGTTCGGTTGGTTGCTCAGTGGTTAACTCCATCTCAATTCCTGTGGTAGATGTCTCAGCTTCATCCTCAAGTCTCTTCTTCTTTTGCATAAAATTCTCTCCTTCTCTAAAGGTGATGTCTCTACTAATTATGAACTTCCTTTCTACTGGATGCCACATTTTAAATCCTCTGACTCCCTCAGTAAAGCCTACAAAACATGCACTTAGCAGCTCTGGCCTTTAACTTTCCCTTATTTTGATGAACAAACCCTACACACCCAAAAACCTTAAGGTTGTCTAGATTAGGAGGATGATTAGTCCACTTCTCCTCAGGGGTAAATAACTCTAGAGATGTGTGAGGGCACCTATTCAAGGTGTAAACCGTGTAGGTTGCAGCTTCTACCCAAAAGTTTTCACTTAGGATAGCATTGATAACAAACACCTTACCCTTTCCATTATAGTTCTATTTAACCTCTTAGCAACCCCATTTTGTTGAGGTGTGCACCTCATAGTCCTATGCCTAGTCATACTATTCTCACTATAGAATTTGTCAAAGTCCTCATTACAAAATTCAAGGCCATTGTCAGTTCTAAAGTATTTTAACCTTTTAGTTGTTTGTGTTTCTATCATACCTTTCCATTCTTTAAACTTCCCAAAAACTTGGTCCTTAGTTTTAAGGAAATATATCCAACTTTCCCTAGAAAAATCATCTATTAAGATTTGAAAATACCTTGAGCCACAAAGGCTTGGTGTAGAAGATGGTCCCCATAGGTCAAAATGAACATAGTCCAATATTCCTTTGGTGGTATGCTGAGATTTTGTGAAGCTCTGTCTGGTAGCTTTCCCTAAAATACAATGTTCATAGAAGGAAAGATGCTCACTAATCCCTTCGGGAACAACACGAGCGACTCAAACTTCCAAATTACAGACTCGATTGTAAGAATTGTTGTGGTTGATGCCCTAAAGTCTCGTGTCTTGTAGTTTGTAAATAGTTTGTACGAACGATTGTGTTGTATAATATATGATATTTACTTCACATCTTGAAGTTTGTAAACAGTTTGTACGAACGCTTGTGTTGTATAATATATGATATTTACTTCATATCTTGATTTTTCCCAGTTGTATGTTTTATTTGCTTTACCACAAACCAATAAACATAAAATCCCTGGTTATCTGTATGTAACTTAAGCATGTATGTGGTGACATACAAGTGGATCATGTCTTGAGTGATAACCAAAATGGTCGTAGTATATAGATAAAGAAGGGAAGCCTTATCCTAGTAATGCTACGAATGCGACCAGCTTTGTGGAATGGTCACAAGTGTTGTGACTTGTCGCAGATGGTCTGATCCTGATCATTCGTGCAGGGGACATGCGAGCGGGAGCGTCCTATACAAAGAGTTTGTATAAGACCTGACCACGAAGTGTTAATGTCTCATTATATAACACTGTTCATGACAAATAATTCACTTCACTAGGATGGCCATAGGCAACATGACCTCAATTCTGAGTAAGTTGGGAACTCCTGCCATTGAGGGCAGTTCTTTAATTTGTATGGGTGTGAGTGGCCAGGTCGTCGATTCAAACCTACCATTTGAAGGATTCGTCTGATTTGGGAGCTGGGAACTCAGCTACACAAGATGGAATTCACTCCTTCCCTGAGGTAGGGGCAAGTAGATAGACAAGCTCCCTCAAGGGCCGATTCCATGGCTTGAACGATGTGGCGCCACACATCTTCTCTTGGCCCGAGAGATGTTCACACATAGTTATACTATGTTGTAATATTCATTAGAGGAATCAGTAGTACTTAAGGAGTGAGATGTAACTACAGGGAAAAAATGGTAAATTGGCCCAGCTGTACTTATGAGCATCTGTGAAGGGTCATCGTACTCATGATTGAATCTGATGGACACAGAAATATATTTGTGGTAATAAGAGTTCAGCTGTTGGTCTTTAGTGGAATGCCTGACAGTTAATGGATGGTGGATCTCGTAGCTAAAGAGTTTAGTCAGCTATTCACGTACTGTTGGAACTTCGAGCCACAAGTCCATAAGTTCCTCTAGGTAGCTTGGATAAAGTCGAGAATCAGTTTTTGGGTTAATTTGAAATGTTCAAATTGACAAGAGGGAGTTCGATTATATATGATATAATTGAACTGGTTAATTGTATATGATATAATTGGCTAAATGTATGAGATACATTATTTTGGAGGAAATTAAATATAAATATGATTTATATCAAGTGGAGGAGAAATTACTATAGTAGATATGTGATATCAAACTATAGGGTAAGAATATAATATGATTATATTCATTTTTTTATTAAATATGTTAATTATGAGATAATTTGCCGAAATATTCTCCTCAATCGTGCGTTAGTGGGAGAATCCGTATTTGGTTATTGTAACTGAAGAATAAAATAAAAATTTGTTTCATTTGGCAAAAATTTCGAAAAAATCGCAATCGGTGTGAAAAAAGTATCGGTTGCTTAGCTGAGAGCCTATGCGATAGAGCTTCATCGCCTAAACGATCGCACACCCGCGTCTAAACGATCGCACGCTTTTCTCTAAATGATCGCTTAGCTTTCCTAAACGATCGCCTAACGTGCTATGTTTTCTATCGTTTACCTGTTACTAGATGATCGCTTAGTAAAACCTACACGATTGTGTAGGTTTTGCTAATGATAAGCATCTCCGTTATACGATAGCTTTCTCTCCCATTTGCTTATCGTCTACACGATCAACCCGTTCCTCCGACCTCTACCAAATTCACCAAAGACCATACTTTGGATTCTGACTTCGAGAATACCAAGGGCTCCAAGTGGTGGTGTCGTCCCCGCTTCTGCTTACTCGTGCTTGTTCGTGTTACTTCCGTTCGTGTAGACGATCGTGCTGCCATAGCCGAGTTATTTGTTGGGCGATAGAGTTCGTAGAGGTTCTTCCACTGCGTTGAGTTCGAGTTTGAAAAGAGTCTTCAACTGGTATGTAAACTCAATCCCTTGTAGTTTATTTATCAAAGCATGCCGTTAATTAGTGTAAATTGCATAACTATTTGATAGAATGTGTGTGTGGTAATTTTGGTCATAATGAAATCGAAAAGATTCGAACGTGCTCATGGATGCTCTTCGTTAAGATTTCCTTCAGGAATAGTGCTAAAAAATGCAGGGGCCTTTACAAACCAAAAATTGTAAATTAAAGAAAGCCTTAAACAGAGAGTTCTATCTCGAAACATCCATCAACAAATCCATCCACTATTCATCGCATAAATAGAATGCAGATTATAAAACCCATCATTACTGTAAAAAAATTCAATACAAGAATGGAGTTTGGAATCAGAAACCTACAACCTAGCTTTAATACCAATTGAAGGAACTCTAATGGGGAGAACCTTGAGCGGAAGTTGACTGACCAAATTCCATTTTTATTGAAAACAAGGTTTACAGTAAACAAACAATAAGATATGCATTTAAATCTAAACTACAACATGCTTTAGAAAGAAAGAGTTTCAAGAAACCTCACCTTTGAGGACCTTTCTTCGCATTTTTCCCTCGAATGGATCACAAACTTCTTGAAGACCTTCTTCAAGATAAACCTCGAACAAAACCTGAACACTAGCACAAAATTACTTTGGTATTCTCAAGGTGAGAACCCAGAAGTGGTGGGCTCTGACTATTTTGGTTAAAAGGGAAAACTTAAGGTAGAGGAGGAAGATTGAGAATGAAGGAACTCTTAATGAAAAGCATCCATGAGCGCATTCGTATCTTTTCGATTTCATTGTGACCGAAATATAACACATACATTCTAACAGATAGTTATGCAATTTACACTAATTAACGACATGCTTTGATAAATAAAATACAAGGGATTGAGTTCACATACCAATTGAAGACTCTTTTCAATTTCAGACTCAACGCAGCTGAAGAACCTCTACGTACTCTATCGCCCAACAAAACAGTCGGCTACAGCAACACGATCGTCTACACAAACGGCAGCAACACGAACAAGCACGAGCAAGAGAAGCGGGGACAACACCACCACTTGGAGCCCTTGGTATTCTCGGAGTGAGAATCCAAAGTGTGGTCTTTGTTAAATTTGGTAGAGGTCGGAGGAACGAGCTGATCGTGTAGACGATAAACAACTGAGAGAGAAACTATATTCAAATCTCATTCAAATATTTATTTCTTCCCATTAAGCTATAATGTATCAAATACATTATGACAATTATATCACATATAATTAAAACAACTTAATTATATTATATATAATTAAATCCTTTATTAATTTAAACAATTCAAATTAATCCAAAAACTGATTCTCAACTAAATCATGCTGAGCTACCAAGAGGACCTCATGGACCTGTAGCTTGAAGCTACAACAGTACATGGATAATTAATTAAACTCTTTAATTACATTATTCACCATCTGTTCACTATCGAGCACTCCACTAAAGACCGACAGCTGTATTCTTCACACTACAGATATATTTTTGTGTCCATCGGATATAACCAATCAACAGTACGATGACCTTCACAAATGCTCGTAAGTACAGCTAGGCCGAATACCGTTTTTGCCCTTGTAGTTACATTTAGCTCCTTAAGTACCACTGATCCCTCTAATAAACAATAGATCATAATCTAACTATGACTAAACCCCTCTCGGGCCAGGAGAGGGTATGGCGTCACATTGTTCAAGACCCGGAATCAGCCCTTAAGTGAGCAATTTATCTACTTACCCCTACCTCGGGGCAGGAGTGAGTTCTATCTTGTGTAGTTGTGTTCCCAGCTCCCCAAGCAGATGAATCCCTAAAATGGTAGGCTTGTTGAGCTGACGATCTGGCCACTCTTACCCATACAAATCAAAGGACCGCCCTCATAGGCAAGAGTTCACAACCCACTTAGGATTTAGGTCATGTTACCTATGGTCATCCTGGTAAAATGTAAATCTTTATTATGAAGGACGTTATATAATGAGACTAAACATTACGTGGTCTGGTCTTATACAAACTTCTTTGTATAGAATATCCCCACTCGCATGTCTATACATGAATGATTAGGATCAGATCATTTGTAGCATTTTACAACATTTGTAACACCTACAAAGCGGGTCATACTCGTAGTGTCACCAGGATAAGGTACGCAACATTATCCATCTACTACAGACCATTTAGGTTATCACTTAAACATGATCTACCCGTATGTCTCCACATACATGTTTAAGTTATAATGATAGCCTCAGATGTTAGTTTATGGTTTGTGGTTAATGCAACTAAAATATCATATATTTTATAGACAATATTTTATTAAATACATAATGAGTTTGTTCAACAATGTTTACAAACTATAGAACCATACGAGATTTAGGGCATCAACCCCAACATTTATTTGATTGGTTTTGTTTCTAGTAGAGGCTAAAGCATCATAATAGAAATAGGACCCTTTAACCACTGAGGCTTCTGGCTGTTTTCCTTTCTGATCATTCTTTTTTTCTTGATTTTTCTATTTTAAACTGTAGCAATCCCTCATTAAGTGTCCTTTCTTCTTATAGTAATTATATCTCAGTTTGTTTTTTGGTTTATGCTCTTCACCAAACTGATCCTTAGTCCCTTTAGAATGATTATGCTTGTTTTTGCCCTTGACAAATAACCCTTCTACACTAGGTTGTTCCTTTTTTATAGTATGAAGCTCCAACTCCCTAGTTTTTAATGTTGAAATAATGGAATCAGTGGTGACTGACTCTTTTCCATATTTCAAGGCATTCTTTACCTCCTTATAGGCTTCGAGCAGGGAGTTCAACAAAACAAAGGCTTCATTCTCATCACCAATCTTTTCACCAAGGCTCTTGAACTTAGAAACTATCTTTTTAAACTCATCCAAATTGTCTAATAGTGTTCTAGCAGAATCCATTTTAAATGTGAAGAACTTTTCCCTTAAAAACATCTTGTTAGGCAGATCCTTAGTTTCATAGAGACTTTCTAGCTTGACCTACATTTTGTAAGTCGTGTCTTGATCGATCACCTGTCTCAAAATGCTATCACTGAGATTAAGAACTAAAGTTCCATAGGCAGTAAGTTCCATATCTTCGCTTTCTTGAGCTTTTAACGTAGGTGGCAAAGTAGATGGGTCTAAACGGACTCTATAGGCCTTTTATTGTCCAAGAATAGCCTTGATTTTAGCCTTCCACAAATCAAAATAAGGCCAAAATCACTCTTTCCATCAAAATTTTCTATCTCAAATCTAGCAACTGAAGGAACTCTTATACAAGAGTACCTATGAGCGGAAGTGAATCTTTTCAATTCATTGTGATAGAATTTTCACATATACATTCACACATACAGATATGCATTAGCAACACTAAATTACTGCATGCTTAAAGGATAAATGACAAAATAACAAGGACTTACCAGTTGAATACTTTCTTCAGAATAAAACTCGCTCTCACACGAACGGACTCCTTGCGCTCTCGCTAGAACGTCAGGCAATCGTTCAGCAACTCTCCAGTCGTCTACCATGAATAGCTTCGTACGTACATAAAAAAATGGTGACGACACCACCATTCGGAGCCCTCAGTATTATCGGAGTGAGAATCCAAAGTGTGGGCTTTGTTCGGATTTGGTAAAGGTGATGGGGAAAGACTATCGTGTACAAAGATCAAGCAAGTGGGAGAAGGGAACAACTATCATATAGTCGGGGTGCTTGATCGTTTATACAAGGTACACAATCGTGTAAGGAAAGTTAAGCGATCATCTATACGATCATTTAGTTAAGCTCAGGCGCTAAGCGATCGTCTAGGAAATGGTAAGAGATCGTTTAGAGAATGCGTGCGCGGGTGTGCGATTGTTTAGTAAACACAATGCGCTATCATATAAGCTCTCAAGTACTATATGATCGAATGAGAATCACACCGTGAGCAATTATGTGTGTATTTTGCAAAATGAAAGCCATTTTCATTTTATTCTTCAGTTATGAAAACTGAATTGAACTTTCCACTAATGCATGATTTCAGAGAAAACGCCGGACAATTATCTCATAATTGTCCAATTAATAAAATAATAAATATAATCATATTATATTCATAACCTATAGTTTGATATCATATATCAACCATATTGTTTTCTTCTCTACTTGATATAAATCATATTTATATCCAATTTCCTCCAAATTAATGTATCTCATACATTTGGTCAATCATATCATATATAATTAACTAGTTCAATTATATCATACATAATCGAACTCCCTCTTGTCAATTTGAACATTTCAAACTGACCCAAAAACTAATTCTCAACTTGTATCCAAGCTACCAAGGGGACCTTATGGACCTATGGCTCAAAGCTCCAACGGTACGTGAATAGCTGACTAAACTCTTTAGTCACGAGACCCACCATCCGTTAACTGGCAGGCATTCCACTAAAGACCAAAAGCTGAACTCTTCTTACCACAGATATATTTTTTTGCCCATGAGTACGATAACCCTTCACAGATGCTCGTAAGTACAGTTAGGCCAATTTATCATTTTGCCCCTGTAATTGCATCTCACTTCTTAAGTACCACCGATCCCTCTAATGAACAATACAACATAGTCCTACTATGTGTGAACAGCTCTCAGGCCATGAAAAGGTATGTGACACCACATCGTTCAAGCCCTGGGATCAGCCCTTAAGGGAGCTATCTATCTACTTACCCCTGCTTCAGGGAATGAGTAAATTCCATCTTGTGTAGATGAGTTCCCAGCTCCCAAATCACGAATCTCCAAAGTGGTAGGTTTGATTCGGTGGCCTGGCCACTCACACTCATGTAAATTAAAGGACCGCCCTCAATGGCAGGAGTTCCCAACTCACTCAGGATTTAGGTCATGTTACCTATGGTCATCCTAGTGAAGTGAAGTCTCTATCATGAACGAGGATATATAACGAGATGTTAACACTTCGTGGTCAAGTTTTATACAAACTCTTTGTATAGGATGCCTCCGTTCGCATGTCCCATACACGAATGATCCAGACCATCTGTAACAAGTCACAACATTTATAACTATTTCACAAAGTGGGCCGCATCCATAGCGTTACCGGATAAGGTTTCCCTCCTATATCTATATACTATAGACCATTTTGGTTATCACTTAAGGCATGATCCACTTGTATGTCACCACATACATGCTCAAGTTACGTAAAGACAACTAGTGATTTTAGTTTATTGTTTTATGGTAAAGCAAATAAAACATCCAAATGTGCAAAGTCAAGAAGTGAAGAAAATATCATATATTATACATCACAAGTGTTCGTATAAACTGTTTACAAACTACAGGACACGAGACTTTAGGGTATCATCCCCAACAGCAACAACCATCACTAACCTAAAAAGAATGCCAAGAACTGTTTTCTTGAGAATCTTGATGTTTCAAGAATGCTGATCTTGATGATCTTCAAACGCTCTGATACCAGTTTTTTTTGGGTTATTCTGTCTTGTGTAGACCCAATTCAAAAACAAACAAGATCAATCCTGAGTTGGTGGAAGAAAAGGTTAAGGTTCAGCCATGATCATGAAGGAATCCTCAAACACGTATATGACACAACTTCTTTCAGGTTGTGTTGATCAGAAAGACTGAGAAAAACTCTTCATTTAAATAAGAATTGTCTCTCTCTCTTCACTGAAATACTCGTTGTTTTTCTCTCTTACTCGATAGTTATTCTTCTTTACTCGATAAGTATACTTCTTTATTCGATGAGTTTATGTTCTTTACTCGATGAGTTTATGTTGTCTACTCGATGCAACTCGATGAGTATTAATCTTTACTTGATGCTGCTCGATGCTCTGAAAACGTTGTGATTTGATTATATAATCGTGTTTTTCGTTGATTTTGCAGAGAAATGGATGAGGATTGAAGAAGAGGATAAGGAGAAGAAGAAGGAACAAGCAAAGTTACATGGTTCAGCCAATAAGACTAAACTAGTTGAAATACATACCATTTATCAGTTACATGATATAAAGTTTGTGTAAACTAAACTAGTTGAAGTGTATTTTGAGTCATTGTTTTACAACATTATTTTTATTATTACATAGTGTGTTGTTGTTAATATGAAATTGTGCAAAATCCATCACTACGATTTGAAAGCTTGTAAAATTTAATGGACAGTTAGTGCACACACACGTCGTACATGCGCGCACACATGCACACACACGCGCTATATATGTGTGTGTGTGTGTGCATGCATGCATGTATGTATGTATATATAAAGTTGTTTGTCTTGTTTTATTGAGTATATACTATAATATAGCAAATGACGTGTTCAATAAGAGAATAGTAATATAAATAAAACATCGACAATATGTTTCTAAAATATAAAACAGAAGTAGAAAATCAATTAAATAGATGGATTAAAAGGTTAAGATCAGATAGAGTGGGTGATTATGAATGATAAATCTCTTATAGAGTTTTATGGATTGAATGGTATTGTTCATGAAATTTATTCCCTTCAACAAAGTGGTATCATTGAATGAGAAATTGGAACACTTCAAAAAAAAAAAAAAAAAAAAAAAGATGAATGCTAAGCTTTTAAGTTCAGAACTATCTGATAATATATAGGGGAGGAAGGGAAGTTATGCTTTCTGCCTGTTTCATTCTTAATGGGACCCCTCACAAAAACTAGATAAGATGTCATACGAACGTTGGAGAGGTTAACCTAACTACTTGAAAGTGTATTATGCATTCAAGAAACCTACGATAAGATATAAAATATTTGATTGTGTTTTATTGGTTATGATCATAATAACGTTGCATACGGATTTGTGTGTTTAAATGATAAATTAATTTGTGAATATAGAAATGCTGAATTTTTTAGCATATATTTTCCATGATCAAAGTAGCTAATAAGACACTCAGTGCATCTAATAATATTAAAGCAACTATTTCTTTACTTTCTTCTTCTAATAATGTGCATGAAATTGAACGTTGAAGAAGTAAGAGATAATGAATTGAGAAAGTTTTGGTCCTGATTTCTTGACTACCTTTTTAGTTGAAATGTTAGATGACATGAACAATCATTTTGCATGCATGTATTTGATCGATGAGATCCCAAAACTTACCAAAGAAGTCTTAAGTTACGTAGATTCTAGATTATGGAAAGAAGTTATCAATAGTGAACTAGACCTTATAACTTTGAAAGTAACTTGGGACTTGGTAGAATCCTTAGGTGTCGAACAAGGATGTAATGGAACATCAAAAGTAGGTCATGATGTGATTCATGGTTGAACTCTATCGAGTGGGTAGTGTGCTCCGATGAAGAGGAGTTAATCTAGATAAGAGTTAGGTGAATGGATGACTATTTGAGGGGAGGCACAGTTGGTCCTTTGTTTGAAGGGAGGATTATTGGGGATGTGACCAAAGTCCCACATTGATTAGATAAAGGGTACATAGATGTGCATATATATAATTTCAATTGATTGAATGTATAATACTTCAAATGAATGTAAAGATAACATCCCTCAATGTTGACTTGGAAGAGGAAATATATATGATACAACTGGAAGACTTTTATTAAACAAACTCCTAAACAATGGTATGAAAACTTTATCTGTTAGATGTGTTTACTCAAAGTTGTTTGAGTTGATTGTGTGATCATATGTTTGTATGTTGATGATATGCTTATTTTTTGTACAAACATAGATGTAGTTAATAATACTAAGTTATTCATTTTCTCACAATTTGAAATGAAAGATTTATATGAGGTTGATGTGATACTTGGTATTAAACAAGAAAAATTGAAAATGGATTTTCTTTATGTCAATCACACATTGAAAAATACTAAAGAGAATTGATTGCTTTAGTGATGCTCATGTAAGAATACTTTATGATACTACTATAAGTCTTAAGAAAAATAAGGAAGATACTGTTTTATTGATCTGAATATGCAAAAATCGTAGGAAGTATTATGTTTTTTATGAACTATACTAAACTTGATATTGCTTATGTTGTGAGAAGATTGAATGTTATTCGTCATTTATTAAGGTATCTGAAGGGTATAATAGAGTATTGTTTATATTTTAATAATTTCCTGCCATATTAGAAGGATAGTATATGCAAAGTGGGTAACATAGAATGACAAAGTAAGCTTTACTAGTAGATATGTGTTCTTATTGGGTAGAAGAGTTATTTCATGGAAATTAAAAAAGTAAACGTAATAGAAAAGTCCACTATGGAGTCTGAGTTTATTGCTCTAGAATTATCAAGACAAGAGGCTAAGTGGCTTAGAAGCCTATTGGGAAAAGTCCACTATGGAGTCTGAGTTTATTGCTCTAGAATTATCAGGACAAGAGGATGAGTGGCTTAGAAGCCTACTGAAAGATGTACCATTGTGGGGGGCATCAGTACCAGTCTGTTTGCACTGTGATTCACAGGTTGCCATAAGAATTGCCAAGAATAGTGTATATAATAGCAAAAAGAGGCATATATGTTGAGTTGTATGTCCTGAAACTCACAGTTTGTAAGGTTAAACATATTCTTTTATCAATGAAAATGCTATTGACATTTATATAATAAAACTGTTGTTGAATATGTGAATTACACTTGTAAAGACTAAATCTGACAAACTAAATATCCATGGCTATTATATGAATACATGAACTTTATATGGAGACATAAGAGTGGATCAAGTTCAGTAAATAGCCAAAGTGGTTTATAGTATACGAATAAGGTTGGGTACCTTATTTTGGTAACATTATCGGATGCAACCCACTCTGTAGTTGTTATAATTTGTTGTAAAGTGCTACAAACAAAGTGATCCTGATTCGTTCACATATTGACATGAGGAGTGAGAGTGTCTTACGCAATGATTTTACAAAAGATTGGACCAAGAAATAAGTCATTCTTACTTTCTAACGTTGTTTACTATATAAAACTGACTATTTCAAAGCGATATATTAGGTAACTTGACCTTAATCCTGAGCTAACTATGAACTCCTGTTTATTCGGGATTATCCTTAGATTTGCATGGGTGAGGGTTGGCTCAACAACACCAGCTCAATAAGCCTCCCATTTTAGGGGTAAGATGGGTAGATACCTGGGGACATAGGGTGCAAGATGGAATTCACTCCTACCTGCCTTTAGGGATATTAGAGAAATTGTTCCCTTAAGTGCTGACTTCGGGTCTTGAACAAGGGGCCTCACCTTCTCATTGGCCCGAGAGAGACTCGATTTTTTTATTGGATCACAAACCAATTGTTCATTAGAGGATCAGTGGGACTTAAGGAACAAGATATAATCTCGGGGGTCTAATAGCTTTTGACCCAGCTGTTATTACGAACAACCTATGAATGTTGACTTACTAATCATGGTTATATCGAGTGGACATAATATATCTATAGTGAGGGGATTGCAACTAGTGAACTTTAGTAAAATGACCCAGTAGTTAATAAATGGTGGTTAATTAGGTTAAAGAGTTTAGTCAGTTAATCTCAGATTGTTTGAGCCCATGATTTGTAGGTCCATGAGGTCCCACTACTAACTTATATTGGACTAAACCTTAGAACAGTGTGACGAACGAATTTGAAGTGTTCAAATTCGATTTTTGGAGCAAAGCGTTAAATATATACAATATATTTAACCTAATGTTTAATTGGGAATAGGAGATATTTAAATAAGATGTAAATATCAAGATTATGAATAGAAATTCATATAAAATGAGATTAGTGTTGGATTTAATATTAAATTAAATTAATTAAACTATTTAATTAATTATTTAATTTTAAAATTGATTATAAGAATTAATTTTGAAATTAAATGGAATTGGTCAAAATTGCTTTAAAAATCAAATTTGTTAACTAGGTAAAAATGCAATAAAAGTCAAATTGTTGACTTTTAACTTTGAAAGTCAAAAAGTCAAATTTGTTGACTTTGGATTTTGAGATTCAAACTTTGACTATTGACCAAGTTAGTGAAAAAATCCAACAATTGTGAGTGAGAAATGCCAACTTTTGCATTACTAAGTGTTGTCTTCATTTGAAGACACTTGCCACACTAAATCCCACTTTGAGTTAGTGAATTTTTTAGTGTCAAATTCTCATCAAACTCAAAGTTGCATGTTTTGCATGTAACGGCCTTTAAAAGGAAGAGATTTTTTAATTTTACGTTTTTTTCTTGGCCAAGTGGAAATTTATGAGATAATGTGATAATCTCACAATTTTTTCGCTTAAAGACTTAGCTTTTTCCGCTCCAAATTAGTCACTCAACGGATCCTATCATCTCGTTCTAAGGTTGGAGAATAGTTGAGAAGACTCTCATGGTGGTCTACGAACCGTTCGTGGGGAGATTGGAGCTGTTTTAGAGATGATTAGAGACTACAAAGGTTGTATTTCTTCTTCCCCTTTTATTTGTTTTAATAGCATGCTTATTCTTTTAAATTAACCTAATTAGAGTACTTTATATCCATTATTTCTTCCGCTGTGCATGTGTTCGCTCCATCAATTGGTATTCGAGCATGCTTAAAGTACTCAATTTTGGTTAATTTTTGCATATGGTGAGTATTGATTCATTTGATGAATGTTTGTGTGCTAAAGTGGATAATTTCGGTTTTGGCATCCAAATTCTCTCTTGGATTGTAATATTTATTTTAATTGCCTGGTGTTTTATGGGATTTAATGTGTCATGAAGGGTCTGTAAATTTTTTTAAGTCATTAGAGTAATTTTTAAACTATAATTGCTCGGTTCGGAAAGTGGACAACTTCAAATTTTGGTGAAAAATAGCTTTCAGACCCGAATTCGCTGTCAGACCCGGTTAATGACCCGACAACCCGACCTGGAGTGGCACTTGACCCGCTAAGCTGTCGCACAATACGTGTAGCAGCCCAGACCCGACCCGATTAAACCCGCTTCAAGCGCGCGCCGGCCCAGCCCGCTTTCGCCTGCGCCCACCGAGCTCAGCTGACCCGTTGACCCACACGTGCCCTGTCGACCCGAACTTCTCACGCCCGCTCCCAGTTTGGTGGCTCAGCCGGTCCAGATGCTATGGACCGATCCGGTTCGACTGGTTTGACCAGTTTTGATCAGTTTTGGGTCCTTTTTGGGCGGTTTTGCAGTTTTAAAGGTTGATTCAAGCAGTTCGAGCTAGTTCGAAGGGTTCAGAGGTGGTTTGGAGCTGTTTTCTGCTTATTAGTGTAATAAATTTAGCTTTTAGCTAGCTTACGTTGTCAAAACCGGTCCATTTTAGTGTGTTTATTTAATTATGCATTGTGAATATATGAATTAAATCATTTTTCTATTGTGTGCATATTGTATGGCATGTAGATTTAAAATCCCGCCATAGGATAAGCATGCAACATGCATTGCAAGTGTATTATAGGTGTTATAATATATTGTATGCATGTGTAGGATTCCATGTTTTTTTTATATAAGTTGTTATATTAATGCTTGGAATGAATATTTATATAATTGTTATATAAAAGCATGTTATGGATGCAAAACATGTCTATTATTTTATAAGTTGTTATAAAATTAGATTAGACATTAAAATCCATAATAAAGATAAGTTACATGCTCATGTAGATTAACCACTTGTTTTAATAATTAAAAGAGGTCGTTATCTTATAAAACTTGGGTTACAAACTCAACCGATATATAATCTTGTCTAAGGCTGGGGGTACTTAAGTTGATGGTCTACGGAACACCTCCTACCTGGGGATTAGGGTCGAATAATTAAGTGTTGTTAATCGGTTTTTTGAGCACGCGTGAGTGGTGTGAGGTGTTAAAATTGGTTTATCACTTAGATATCATATGTTAAATCCAATTATAAACATTATACTTGGATAAACGATATAGACTTAGGTTGTTTATTTAGCTGGAACATTCCTAAGTAAAGTTTTACTAAAAAACAAATAGAACATTTCAGTGGGAGATTAATAACATATATGATATGTTGTTCTTAGCTCTCACGTCCCTAAGAGTTCACACCGTGAGATCCATGCAACGCTTTGTGTCACCCTGGGAGTGACCTCCATTCGAAAAGTATTTGCATGGGTTATTATCAAGGTGAATAGGGGAAGTAGTATATAGTAAGTGAGTGAAGGATGTATGTCAGCATATCATTCGGTCTCTTCTATTAGTTTGGACCGTGAGATTCCTATGTTGCACCTGCTTGTCGTCTTTAAGACGGCATTAGCTAGTCGTTAACCATGACTATCCCCTTGGGGGGTTGTAACATAGGATTCGGAATAACTCAAACTCCAGAAATAAAAAGGGTTTCTTAGGTCGTTTCTAACTTTGACTCTCCAAATCGGTAGCATCGTTGGGGCCGAAAATCTTTGAGATCTGAAAATGGAGGGTTACACTTACAGAATTACTAAGTGTTAGTAAGTTCTTGACCGAAAACGGTAGGTAAATGACTATCGGAATATGAGTTATTCTGGAGAGTATTTAGTCAAGAATGTCTTGCTTTATTGAAGGAGTACTTGATTGCCCCTCAGTAGCACTTATTCTGACTCACTATCGTATCGTTGCAAATAAAATAATGAAATTTGGATACATTATTACTTTTCTAAAATATGATTGGGTTTAAAAGCAATTTACTAATTAGAATTTGTTTATAATTTCAGCATGTTGAATTCTTCAAATTTACTCGCTTCTGACACTTTTAGCGGTAAATCGACATGGAAATCGAATATACTAGCAGTTGATGATTTAAACTATGTTTTAACAAAGAAATGCCCTCAATCTCCCTGTTTTTTTGCAAAGGCACTTTTCATTATGACATGCTTAGTGGAAAATGATAAGTTATCCTAGATAATGGATTCAAGAGCAGTTAATCATATTTGTACTTTTGCTCAGGAAACTAGTTCCTAGAGACAACTTACAGAAGGCGAAACAACCTTTAAGGTAGAGACCAGAGAGGTTGTTTCAACTAAAGCAGTAGGAGATATAAAGTTATTTATTGGAGATAGACACATTTTATTTGAAGATATTTATTAAATTCCTTCTATGAAAAGGAATTTAATTTCTATCTCATGTTTAGTAGAATAAAATTACATAGTTTCTTTTGAATATAATAAAATGTTTATTATCTCAAAAGGTAATAAAGTATGTTCTGTAAATCTAGAGAATAACTTATACGTGTTAAAGGCGACTGAGGTAAAAGCTGTTTTGAATATAGAGATGTTTAAAATAGCTGAAACTCAAAGTAAGAAATAAAAAAGTTCTCAAAATGCCATCTTTAGCACCTAAGACTAGGTCACATTAATTTCAATAGGATTGGGAGATTGGTTAAGAGTGGACTTCTAAACTAGTTAGAAGATAGCTTTTTTCCGCCTTGTGAATTTTGTCTTGAGATCAAGATGACCAAAAGATCTTTTTACTGGAAAAGGTCCAAAGAACCCTTAGAGCTAGTACATTCAGACAATGTGGTCCAACGAATGTTAAAGCGAGAGAATAGTATGAATATTTCATCAGCTTCATTGATGATTATTCAAGACATGGTTATATTTACCTAATACATCAAAAATCTGATACACTTGAAAAGTTCAAGGAATATAAAGCAAAGGTTGAGAACCAATTAGGTAAAAAGATTAAAACACTTCGATCAGATCGAGGTGGTGAGTACATGGACTTAAAATCCCAAGACTATTTAATAGAACACGGAATTCAGTCACAACTCACAGCACCTAGTACACCTCAACAAAATGGTATTGTAGAAAGGAGAAATAGAATCCTATTGGACATGGTTCGTTCCATGATGAGTTATGCTTAGTTGCCAAGTTCTTTTTTGGATCACGCAGTAGAGATTGCTGTGTACATATTGAACATGGTTCCCTCGAAAAATGTTTCAGAAACACCTTACGAGTTATAGAGATGACGTAAAGATAGTTTACGTCACTTCAGGATTGGGGATGCTCAACACATGTGTTGATGCAAAATCCAAAGAACCTGGAACATTGTTCAAAGGTATGCCTATTTGTAGGCTATCCTAAAAATTTGACAGCCTAGCCTCACGACGACTGTCAACATCATAAATCACACGCTCCTCATAATTCTCCAAGATAAACCCCCAGGCAACCATGGACCAAGTTAGTGGAAAGATCCAACAATTGTGAGTGGGAAATGCCAACTTTTGCATTGCTAAGTGTTGTCTTCATTTGAAGACACTTGCCCCACTAAATCCTACTTTGAGTTAGTGAATTTTTTAGTGTCAAATTCTCATCAAACTCAAAGTTGCATGTTTTGCATGTAATGGCCTTTAAAAGGAAAATATTTTTTAATTTTACATTTTTTCTTAGCCAAGTAGAAATTTATGAGATAATGTGATAATCTCACAATTTTTCTCTCAAAGACTTAGCTTTTTTCGCTCCAAATTAGTCACTCAACGGATCCTATCATCTCGTTCTAAGGTTGAAGAATAGTCGAGAAGACTCTCGTGGTGGTCTACGAACTGTTCATGGAGAGATTGGAGCTATTTTGGAGAAGATTAGAGACTATAAAGGTTGTATTTCTTTTTCCCCCTTTTATTCGTTTTAATAGCATGCTTATTCTTTTAAATTAACCTAATTAGAGTACTTTAGATCCATTATTTCTTCGGTTGTGCATGTGTTCGTTCCATCAATACGCCCCAGCCATGGAGCTGTAAAACAGTTGTTGAAACGAGGGATTATCTCCTTGGACTTTGTGAGGTCCGAGAGGAACTTGGCGAATCCTCTAACCAAGAGTCTAACAAGGAGAGTAATTCTAGAATTTTTAACAAGTATGAGACTCAAACCCTTATAGTGGTGCATAGCTCTTCATTTGGGTGGTCTATTGCAAGAGACTTGATGGTCCATAGCCCTTTATTTGGGTTGTCCTAGTACAGACTTGGTGGACAAAACTAAAACCTTTAAACATTTCATAGCCCTTTCTTTGGGTGGTCCTAGTATGAACTTGATGAATAATTATAAAATTTTCATAATTTAGTTTTGAATGGTTTATCTTTGATAGGCTTGATGAAGTTGGCCCTGGTATGGACTAGATGTGAAGTCTTTATAACTCAATTTTTTTAATGGATCTATTGTGATAGACTTGATGAAGCAATAAATTTGAATGCGAAGGTGTGATCGCTTTCTATGAAAGAGTTTAAGGATATCTTTCTAAAACATTCATGATGACCCGAGGTTTATGTGCATGGACTTAAGTAGCATGCATTGTATCGCGAAATCAAGGAAATTTAAGGAGTAAAACGTGTTGTGGGGGTTTCAACCGTAGTTATTGAAAGTTTAAGAGGTAACTCACTTTCTCTAATAAATTAAAGTTGTTGATTCTGCTTCTCTATGCATCAATTCAAATTGTAAGATATTAATGTTTAAGTTTGTAGTTATTGCCATACTTCATTGCATCAATTCAAATTGTAAGATATTGATGCTTAAGTTTGTTCTTCTATCTTTGCCCATAAACATTGTTTATGTTTTTTAGGCTTGTAAGTTTTCAAGGTGTAACGACCCGAACAACCATTAAGGGTATATTCGTAATTTTATAATTTTATAATACTTTTTCTAATTTAGATAGATTAGTATAATAAATTATTTAATATAGTTTAGAGCCTTTTGGAAAAAAATTTATGATGATCGAGAGTCATTAAGCTTAAGTGATGTAATTTTTTTTCCTATCAAGATCGATTTCAATGCTTGTTGCATATGATTATTACAATTCTATAATTCAAAATTTTATTCTAAATATTAGTAACTTAGTTATATTTATATTTAATTATTTTAATTTTAGAATGGAAGGACGAATATAAATGCAAGATTAATTAACTTGGTAAAATTGTGATATTAAGTGGATTTATGGTTTCACTACTACAAAACTAGGCTTTAATATCGGTTTAAAACTAATATTATAGGGGTATATGTCCGCTGAAAGCCAACATTGAAGATTTTGTTATAAAAAGTCTTCAATGTCGATTGTCTTTAATGTCGGTTTAAAATCGACATTATAGATGATCAAAATTTTAATGCCAGTTATCTTCAATGTCAGTTTTCAACCGACATTGAATTCCATCTTCAATGTCAGTTTCAACCGACATTAAACATCATCTTCAATATCAGTTTTTCACCTACTTTTTGTCAGTAATTGTTCGATATTAAATGTCTGACATGTTTTTATTAAAAAATAAAAATATATATTTATTTTTTGCTTATCATATGCAAATCGATAATATTTCTCTTTTACCTGTACATGCACAAAATAAAATTTTAATTACTTTCACAAATCTCCAATAAGTCACAAAAGAGGCATTGGATGATAATTTAACTCCAAAACCAAGATAAAAGTATAATTTTCATCCAAATTAACTTCATATGATTTAGATGCATGAAGTATACATACATATTCTACATTGAATAAGTAGAGTATACATGCTAAACTCCAACAAGAATATAATTTAAAATAAATGAATTACAAAATGGTTAAAATAACTAAAAATAAGATGAACATTGAAGAGTGTTCAACGATGTCTTCCCAAGTTTCTTCGATGTCAATTCTTGGAACCTAAAGACTATTCTCCCACCTACAAAGTCAATAAAACAACAAATTAGTAAAGAAAACAAAACAAAACATAATATTGAAGGGAACCGATGAAGGTCCCAATACGGAAGCGGGGATCGTTCCCAATTTTCAATTTCACAAAATTGTAAAATTACATAATAAAAAGAAATATGCATTATACAATTTAAATGTACAGCATGTTATTAAGAATAAATTAGGGACATAGGGAAGAAATTTCAATTATCCTTGAAGAACACCTTTGCGTAATTGCCTCGAACCATGAACACGAATGCTTTGATCTGGTTCTTGATTTCAAAATCCTAAAAAGGGCACCACCAATTGAGATCCCTCTGTATTCTCTAGGGATTGAGAACTCAAGCAAGAGTTGTGGGCTTTGCTTGAATTCTAGAAAGGGAAGAGAGGTTGGAGAAGAAAACTCTTTTCTCCTTTGTAATTTTCTTAGGCAAAAACCAAAGAGAGAAATTTCTTTGTAAAAATAGAGGAAGAAGACCAAATGAAACGTCAACCACCTCTTCCCCATTCTACATGATTGATTTTGAGAGAATTAAGGGGAGGGAGTTCTTTAATTAAATTAAAAATAAAATCTATTTAATTTAGTTAATAATTTATATATATATATATATACTTTATTATATATGTATACTATATATTATATCAAATATAACACAACCTATAGTTTTTTATATTGTATCAAATACAATATAATCTATAGTTTTATTTCTCTCAATTACTTGTGATATTTAATATAAATCACATTTATACTAAATTCAATTATATGAATCCCATCCATATAACTAATATTTGAATCATATTCAAATATTTAATTCCTCTCAAAATACTTTATAATGTATCAAATTCATTTAATTAATTATATCACATATAATTAATTCCCTCCATTAATTTGAACAATTCAAATTAATCCAAAAACTTAATTCTCAATAAATCCCTGTTGACCTGCAAAATGGACCTCATAGACCTGTAGATTGGAGCTCCAATGGTACTTGGATAATTAATTAAACTCTTTAATTAAATTAACCAACATCCATTAACTGTCGGTCACCCCACTAAAGACCGACGCTTCACTCTTAGCACTACAGATATATTTTTGTGTCCATTCGATATAACTAGTCAATAGTGCGATGACCTTTCACAATGCTCGTAAGTATAACTGGGCCAAAATTCCCGTTTTGCCCATGCAGTTACATTTAATCCTTAAGTACCACTAACCTCTTTAATGAACAATAAGTCATAGTCCAACTATGACCAAGTCTCTCTCGGACTAAGAGAGGGTGTGGCCACATTGTTCAAGCCCCAGAATCAGCCCTTAAGAGAGCAATTTATCTACTTGTCCTGACATCATGGAAGAAGTGAATTTCGTCTTGTGTAGCTGTGTCCAATTCCCCAATCAGACGAATCCCCAAAATGGTAGGCATATTGAGTTGGCAGTCTGACCATTCTCACCATACAAATCAAAGGACTATTTTCATAGGCAGAAGTTCGCAATTCACTCAGGATTCAGGTCATTTCACCTATGGTCATCTTGGTGAACTGAAAGTCTCTACTATTAATGGTGTTATATAATAAGACTAATCATTTCGTGGTTCGGCCTTATACAAAATCTGTATAGGATACCTTTGCTCACATGTCTCTAGATGAATGATAAGGATCAGATCATTTGTAGCAGTTTACAACACTTGTAACATCTACAAAGCGGGTGTATCCATAGTGTCACTAGGATAAAGTACCCAACCTTATCAATCTACTACAAACCATTTAGGTTATTATTTAAACAAGATCCACCTGTATGTCTCTACATACTTGTTTAAATTACATAAAATAACCTAGGATCTTAGTTTATTGGATTGAGTATATGCTCATAAAATAATAAATATTTTATCAATAACAATTTGTTTATACAATGTTTACAAACTACGAGAATACAATAGAGATGTAAGACATCAATCCCAAAAATCTCCCACTTGTCCTAAAGTTTAGGGAGTCGAATGTATAATGCAAATAAAGTAGAAAATACAATAAACTAGGGCATACACTATACCCCAGTAACATCTCCCACTTACTCTAGACAATATGCCACATATTCCGTGGACCCACTAGATGACCCTTAAACACTTTAGCCGTGAGAGCCTTTGTAAATAAAACAATAAAGTTATGCTCCAAAACAATCTTCATTACAATCACGTCACCTTTATGCACAATCCTCCGAATCAAGTGATATTTCCACTCAATGTTTTTGTCTCTTCTATGACTCCTAGGTTCCTTAAAATTGTCATAGCATCATTGTTATCACGATAAAGTGTAATGGGCAAAGACATATTTGGAACAACCTCCAAATCAGTAAGGAACTTCTTAAGCTAAACAACCTCTTTAGCAGCTTCACAAGCAGCTACGTATTCGACTTCCATAGTGGAGTCTGCATTGCATCCTTGCTTAATGCTTCGCCAAACTATAGCTCCTCCATTCAGAGTAAACACTTACCCTGATGTGAATTTTCGAGAATCCCGATCAGTCTGAATGCCAGAGTCCGTGTATCTTGTAAGGATCAAATTCTTATCTCCATACATAAGCATATAATCCTAGATTGGATTGATATCGACTAGTAATCCCTACTGCATAGTAAATGTCAGGTCTGGTACATAACATTATATACATAAGGCTACCAATGGCCTATGCATAGGGAATTCGACTCATTACCTCAACATCTTGAGGAGTCTTAGGACACTGTTCCTTAAATAATACAATTTCATGTTTGAAAGGTAACAAAACCCTTCTTGAAATTGTGCATCGAATATCTGACAAGCATCTTGTCAATATACGATGTCTGAGACAAGGCCAACCTTTTGTTTTTACGATCCCCAATGATCTGGATCCCTAAAACAAACTACACCTCTCCAAAATCTTATTGGGAATTAAGCAGTCAGCCATTTCTTTACATCAATCAGAAAATTTACATCATTCCCAATGAGTAGGATATCATCCATGTACAACACGAAGAAAGTTACTAAGTTGTTTATGATTTTCTTGTAAACATAAGGCTCATCAACATTCTAATCAAAGTCATAAGATTTGATCGCAACATCAAATCTTATATTCCAAGATCAAGATGCTTGTATCAGTCCATAAATGGACCAATTAAGCTAGCAAACCTTTTGCTCTTGATCTTGCTCAATGAATCCTTCTGGTTTATTCATGTATATGGTCTCTTCAAAAGTTCCATTCTAAAAGGCAGTCTTGACGTCCATTTTCCATATTTCATAATCATAATATGTGGCTATGAACAAGAAAATTTTGATAGAATTTAACATGACAACAGATGAGAAAGTTTCTTCATAGTCCACTCTCTCAACCTGAGTATAATCCTTTCCCACAAATCTAGCTTTAAAGGTATGTACATTTCCATATACACCTCTTTTTCTCTTGTAGATCCATTTACAACCTATAGATTTTATCCCATCAGGTTGTTCTACAAGCTCCTAGACAGAATTGAAGTGCATAGACTCCATTTCTTGATTCATGGCTTTAATCCATTCATCATTGTAAACATCTTCCATTGCTTATTTATAAGACAATGGATCTTCAACTCCATCATCAGTTATGATGTCTTGGGCTTCTGTTAAACCCATATAACGTACAAGTGGGTTCATAACCCTCCCACTACGTCGAGGCAATCTCAACTCTTGAGATGGATGTGTATGACTAGACGAACCCACATTAACAACTCTTGTTAATGTATCAGCCCTTTCAACAACCCTTGTTGAATTCTTAGTAGATTCATTAGAATTTCACTTAAAACAATTTTTCTTCGTGACTTATGATCCTGCATGTGGTATTCTTCAAAAAAGGTAGCGTTTGTCGACACAAACACTTATTTTCACTTGAATCAAAGAAGTACCCACCTCTTGTTTCCTTAGGGTAGCCTACAAATAAGTATACTTTTGAACAAGGTTCCAACTTTTTGGGGTTTGCCATTAACACATGGGCTGGACATCCCTCAGCGTAAACTATCTTTATGGCCTCTTCATAGCTCAAAAGGTGTTTCAGAAACACTCTTTGAGGGAGCGTTGTTCAAAATATAAATAGAAATCTCTGCTGCATATCCCCAAAACGAGTTAGGAAGTTGAGCATAGCTCATGTGAAATTGAATTTCAATTTTCCTACTTAAGCAGGTAATTAAGGAAATTAACTAAGTATAAGTTAAATCCTATGTTGAAGAGAAGGAAAATTTCTAAGTGTTGAATAGATTTTCCTTGAGTAGCTTTGAGTTAAGCCTTAACTAGTGAAAAAAGAAACCATGTGTTTGGTGTTCGGAAACATAAACACATGTGATGAGACTAAGTTTATAGAGGTTAAAAGAAATTAAGCCTTAAAGCCAAGGACAACCATGCATTAAGCTAGTGAGGTTTTGATGCATGTTGGCTGAAGCATTGGCAGGAGGCACTGCCCAAATGTTGCTCATGTGTTGGGATGATTAAAAGATGCATGAACGAGAGTGAGAGGGCTAGACAATGAGCGCAGGGCATTGGGCGTTGAAGTGTTGCGCGCGGACGATCGTGTAGCTACATGCGGCGCTAGACGATAGCATTAAACGATGAACTTGGGCACTAGACGATAAGCGTATATGTTAGACGATGTGTTAGGTGCGAGAGCTAGACAATAGGCGAAGCGTAGACAATGGGCGACAACGAAAGCTACACGATGAGTGGAAATGAGAGCTAGGTGATGAGCAAGAGCGAGATCGTTAGGTGATTAGCGACAATAAGAAATCATTAAACAATGGAACTATGCGATGGACGCAGACACTAGACAATTAGCAACAGCGAGAGGGTTGGATGATGAACGACAACAAGAGGGTTGGATGTTAAGCGATAGCGAGAGATTAACTAAATGATGGAGTTGTGCAATGAGTGCAAGAGCTACACGATGGACTAGACAATGGGCCAAGTGTTTATGCGGTGCTGAGGCTTGCGTTATGCAAGGCTGATAAATTCACCCGAATAAGTGGCTGAACTGAGAGAAGGTTGAGCTTGAGTTAGTAGGAGGTGGACAAATAGAGTTTCATGCAAAGAAGATTTATGCATGAGGAAGACAACTCAAACTTCATGCATGCAGGTGAGTGGCATGGAAGTAGGTAAATGGCAAAGAAGTAGGTGGTGGCAAAGCTTGGTGTAAACACTCCAAAAGTTGCTAAAGAAGAAGGTGTCATGCATTGGAAGCTTTATAAGATGAGAAGGATCGGTTCCTTAGGCCTATAAATACCACCACAAGGTGTCTCTTCATTTCATAACCCGAATTCCTCTTGAAAAACATTAGGAAGAGTGTTAGAGGGTAGATTCGGACAATGAGGTCTGGAAGTAGCATCAACTTGAGACGAGGAGTTTTCCCAGAATACTCGTGCGTTTTAAGTGATTTCAAAGCCACCTGAAAGCTCTGATAGTCTAGTTTTCAAGGAAGGAATTCTAGAGAAGAAGCTTCAAGGAATCAGACTGAAGAGTGAGGAAAAGACGAAAGGGTCGAGCTCTCAGATAAGCTTGAGCTAGTCTTGATGATTTGAGAATTCCAACCAAACCACGAAGAGTTCTAAGCTAAGCTTCCTGAGACATTTTAGAACATGTTTGTAGAGAGAAGTATCTCGAAATAAGGCTTAGAACTATGAGTAATCTAATCTTGAAATTGAATTTGGAATTTAGGGTTCAAAAGGGAGCCCGAGGAAACCAAGGAACTTCTAGAGAGAAAGATTCCTACCCGACAAAGGTGAGTGGTAATTTCCTTTAAGTCTCAAGCATATCTTATAGAGTATATGTATATGCTTATGTTGTGAATGAGTAATTAGTATGAGAATGAGAATATGTCAATGGGATGGTCAGGGGGTCACTAGACCTAGTTCCTGAGCCCGGAGCAGAATCTCATAGGATGGTTAGGGGATCGAGAGGTCTAGTTCCTGAGTCTGTGGGAAGAACCTCGTATGGGATGGTCAAAGGACCGACAGACCTAGCTTCTGAGCCCATAAGAAGGGATCTATGTGCACATAAGAAACTTAGCAAACGCGAGAGTGTAAGTATTCATGACTAGTGTCAGTTTAACTATCTACTGTGTGTGTAGATAGAGTTGAGAACAGACTCATTCAAGGCTGAGGTTTGAATGTAACCTTGTAGTTGTGATATGCTTGCTATTTTATGAGTTGAATAGACTCTAGAAGTTACTTATCACTCACTAAGCTTCTTGAAGCTTATTCTTTTCTTTCATGTTTTTCTTCAAAGGTAGTGAAAGGTGAGAAGTTCCAGGGTGCTGCTAAGGTCAAGGTCTGCCACAACCACAGTCACACTTTCGGGTTTTAGAGATATTATTATAAACTTTGTAGTTAAGCCTGAGAGCTCTATAAACGTTGTGTTGTTTGTAATAAAATGAGCTTAATCAAACAGTTGTTGTTTACATCTTTGGCTTAAAGTTTTATGAAAGTAAAGAGGTTCAGATGGGCAGTAGGTCTCACAAAAGGGTGGTATTTGCGGTTCTTCATGCCTCCCCTCGGGCTTAGGAGGCAGGCTCAGGGCGGGGTGTGACAGCTCATCATAGACCTAACCATGTCAAATAGGGTTCTGTTTCTCCTTTCTGATACACCATTTTGTTGTGGTGTACCTGGGGCTGAAAGTTGGAATGTAATTTCCATGTTCTATCATGTAGTTCTGGAATCTTAATTCCATACTCTCCACCACGATCAGATCACAATATTTTTATCTTTTTACCTAATAAGTTTTCAACTTTAGTCTTATAATCCTTGAACTTTTCAAGTGCTTCAGACTTATGTTGCATTAGGTATAAATACCCATATCTAGAATAAACATCTATGAAAGAGATGAAATATTAATATACTCCTCTTGCTTTTACATTCATCGGACCACAGAGGTCTGAATGTATAAGCTCTAAAGTTTCTTTGGCACTATAACCTTTTCTAGTAAAAGGTTTCTTTTGTTATTTTACCTTCAAGGACATAACTCACATACAGGTAAAGTGTTTTCTTCTAAACCATTTAGAAGTCCACCTTTCACCAATCTCTCGATCCTATTGAGATTAATGTGACCTAAAATTAGATGCCAAAGATGGACATTTTCTTTAGGAGAAACTCTCGATCTTTTAAAAGTTGTTGTTTTGAACATTTCAGTATTTAGCACGACTTTTGTAACTAACGACCTTAGTACATACAAGTTACTTTCCATTGAATCAAAGCCTAGTTCCATTCAATTCTTAAAAATAAACATTTTATTTTCAGAGAAGGATAAAGAATATTTTTGTTAAATCAGACAAGAAACTGAAATTAAGTTCTCCTTGATTTGAGGTACTACATTTATGTTATCCAATAACATATATCGTTTCTTGTCCAAAAATAACTTAAGCTTGCCTATAACAACAGCTGAAATGACCTCATCAGTATTGACTTTAAGAGTCATCTCTCTAGCTACCAATTGTCTCCAGGAATTAAATCCTTGATAAGAAGAACATACGTGATTAGTAGCTCCTGAATCAACTATCCAAGCAGAATCATCATTCTCTACTAAGCACATCTCCAAGACAAATAAAACATATTCATTTTCTTCGGAGTTCTTCTTTTTCTGGAGAGTAGTGGGATCAGATCCATAACTTATATCATAATCTCCAAGTTTCATCTCAGAGGATGATCCTCGTTGATTAACTTCATTAGATTTAGCAACAATTGCTTTCTCTATTTGTCCCTTGACATTCAATGTGGACTAGAGTTTATCTCAGGAGTTGGCATTACTAGTTTCATTGTTATCAACCCCATTTTGCTTGAATTGTGAGAACTTTCACTCAAACAATTATTGCATTGATTGGATGATCTAATGTGCAATGACCATGCTCTCAAATATTTTGGCTAATGCATCACGTATGTTTGCCAAAATGTGAACCCTGGCCTTAGAATTAGCCTTTGTCCACATTTCGTATGCATCATGAACATTTCGTGTTGCATTAGGGGTTCGAACTCGAGGACAATCCTTCGTCATGAAAAGGTTGAGGTCGTTAACCACGAAAAAATTTTTAATTGAATCTTTCCATGTCGTATAATTAAAAACGGTCAAATTATTAGAGGCGACTAATGAAAAATTACAGTTTGACAATTTTGCTCAAAAGAAACAAATTGATCTACATTAGATTTTAGCATAACTCTAAAACATCCAATCAATTTTAGCAAAAACTAAATGAACCCCATTTAACATATAATTTTGCAATGATGCTTCAGTGATTTAGGACAAAAGCCACCGAAGGATAGTCAGTTGTCCCTTCACTAAACCGAGACACTTTCGACCAATTATTATATTAGAATAACTCTTATTCCTATAACAATCAATCATCATTTATTTCTTCAAGAAATCATTAACTAGCTTAAAATTTCTCGTAAGTGTGATCGTTCATTTTAGACCCTAGAGTTCCACCCCAATGAGCCAATCAAAGGGAAAAACCGATTGGGGAAAAAATTAAGACGATCCTATCCATTTCGGAGTTCACCTTGATATTGACCTACTGCACAAACCTTCTGAAGGGGGACACTCCCAGGGCACCTCGAGGCCGTTCAAGAAGATCTCACGGTGCAAACCAATGAAGAAGATCGTAGGACATGTTGACACACATCCCTCTCCCATTTACTATAAATACTCTCTCCATTCACCTTCATATTGACCCATGTAATCACCATCCGAAAGGAGACGCTCCCAGGGCGCCTCAAGGCCAAGCATAAGTCTCACGGTGTGCATCTTAAGAGAGAAACATAAGTGAAAAAATTGATGTATCGTATGCATCTTTTTCCTTCCACTGTATATTTTAATAACCTAGGGTTTAATTAACTTTGGAAAAATATGGCTAATTATTTTTACTAAGAGATTGTTTAAGTTTGCCCAAAAGTAATACTTACTTTGGATAATTAAACAATTTTGGTTAATGTTCGTTAAACACTTTAACAAACCTTAATCAACAATTGCATGCTTGTAGAAAATCTATCTAATTCACCTTTTCAGGTTAGTTCCCAGGTAGGGGTATTCGGTTTCTGTCAATTTAAATACCTCAGTCTAGATAGAACTAGCCTTAGATAAAAGGTCCCTTATAGATACATTTGTTACAATGTTAATCTTTTAATATAAAAACAATTTAATTTTATTAAAAATTAAAAGAATAAACTAAATTTCTAATCTCGTTAGAAATGTGATCTTAGATATATAAAATTCAAATTTTAAAACTATTCTAAAAAATGAATTGTAAAATTACATAACATAAAGAAATGTGCATTAATTTCCTTAATTAAATTTGAACAATTCAAATTAATCCAAAAACTTAATTCTCAATAAATCCCTGTTGAGCTATAGAGAGGACCTCATGGACCTGTAGATTGAAGCCCCAACGGTAATTAGATAATTAATTAAACTCTTCAATTAAATTACTCAACATCCATTAACTGTCGGTCACTCCACCAAAGACTGACAGTTGAACTCTTAGCACGACAAATATATTTATATGTCCATTGGATATAACCATTCAAAAGTACGACTCTTTACAAATTGCTTGTAAGCATAACTAGGCCAAATTTACCGTTTTGCCCTTGTAGTTACATCTAACTCCTTAAGTACCACTGATCCCTCTAATGAACAATAAGTCATAATCCAATTATGATCAAGTTTCTCTCAGGCCAAGAGAGAGTATGGCCACATTGTTCAAGCCCCGGAATCAGCCCTTAAGAGAGCGATTTATGTAGATTGTATCAATTGCAGCGGAAGCACAAGGATCATCTAAGTATTCAAATTCACAAATTTTGGCATAATATAAAGCATACTTCTGCAGAAAAATGGGTTTCAAGACATACCTCTTGTAGAACTTCTTCAAGGCTTCTTCTCCAACTACAATCTTCTCCATATCTTGCTGTAGACCACCTCAAGATCTTCCCCACTATTCTCTTGGTGCCTTAGATTGAGTTGTGAGACTTAAAATAAGCTTGAATCAAGGGATGAAGGAGAAAAGCTCACGACAGCAACCTTTGTTGAAGAACCTTTCTTCAAACCGAATTTTCTCTCAAAATTCTATAGATTGCATGCCCGATTTTCACTCCAATCTTCTCATTATAATGCAGATCAACATGCAAAGAGAAGAACTGCATGAGTTGCAGCTCATGCTTAGAGAAGACAAGGCAAATGATTGCTTCATGTGTGAGCTACTTCAAAGATGGATAATGGAAAAACCCATTTTTTCCATTTGTGTTTTAGTTTTCTTTTCCTTTTTCAATTTTATCTAAAAATCAAATTTTGATTTAAAAAATATATTTGATTTTAAAAATGAAAAAATTAATTAATTTCATAAATTAATTATTAAATAAAACTTAATTAATTTAATATCAAATATTAAATTAATTTTAACACATATCCATCTTTATATATTTAAATCATATTTAAATATATAAATTCTCCTATTCCGTTTAATTCTAAAATTAAATATATAATTATATCTCATATAATTACTAATTCCCTTAATTCTAATTTGAACGTTTCAAATTAACTTATCGTGCTATTCTAGAGCTAGTCCGTTACAAGCTAGTAGGGGGACCTCGTGGATCTACAGATCATGGGCTCCAACGATTCGAGATTAATTAACTAAACTCATTAGACCAAATTAATCTCCATTCGTTAACTAATGGGTCACTCCACTAAAGCTCATAGTTGCACTCCTCTCACTGTAGATATATTATGTCCATATGATTTAACCATAATCAGCAAGTCGACCCTTCATAGGTTGTTCGTAATAATGAATGGGTCAAATATCTTTTTTACCTCCGAGATTACGTCTTATTCCTCAAGTCCCTACTGATCCTCTAATGAACAACTGGTTTGTGATCCAATCACCAAACCAAACTCTCTCAGCCCAGTGAAAGGGTGGGGCCCCTTGTTCAAGACCTGGATTCAGTACTTGAGAGAACAACCTTTCTCCTATCCTTAAATCGAGTAGGTGTGAACTCCATCTTACACCCTATGTCACCAGCTATCTATCTGGTCTTACCCCTGAAATGGGAGTCTTATTGAGCCGGCGCTGTTGAACCAACCCTCAGCTATGCAAATCTAAGGGCAATCCCAAATAAAAAGGAGTTCATATTTAGCTCAGGATTAAGATCGAATTACCTAGGTCATCTAGTTGAAATAGTCAGTCTTAATAGTAAACATCGTTATAAAGTATGAGTGACTTATTTCTTGGTTTGGATCTTATGCAAACTCATTGCATAGGACGCCCCTACTCCTTATGTCATAACATGTATGAATTAAGATCACATCGTATGTAGCACTTTACAACTCTTTGTAACAATTACCGAGTAGGTCGCATCCAATGGTGTTACCAGAATAAGGTACCCAACCTCATTCATGTAGCATAGATCATTTTGATTATTTACTCGAACCCGATCCACTCTTATGTCTCCACATAAAGTTCAAGTACTCATACAATAGTCATGGGTTTTAGTTTATTGAATTTAGACTTTCATACAATTTATGAGATCAATAACAAGTATATTGATAATAGAAAATGTTTATCATTTTACAAAATGTGAGTTTTTAGGACATAAAACCCAACAATTTATCTACTTGGCCCGACATCAGGGAAGGAGTGAATTTCGCCTTGTGTAGCTGTGTTCCCAGCTCCCCAATTAGACGAATCCTCTGTTGGGATTGGTGTCCTAATTCTCTCAAAGTCTCATTGTTTGTAATGATACACTTTGTTTGATGAATAATATAAATGTTATTTCATTCTTGCATTTACTCATATAAAATAAACAAAGCTTCATGGTTATCTTATGTGAACTTAAGCATGTATATGTGATATATAAGTGGATCATGCCTTAAGTGATAATCTAAATAGGTTTGTAGTATAAGGATTAAGGTGAGATACCTGATCCTGGTGACACTACGGATACGACCCGCTTTGTACAGGTTTACAAGTGTGGTAAACTACTACAGATGGTAGATCCTAACCATTTATGTGGAGACGTGGGAGCGGAGGTGTCCTATACAAAGAGTTTGTATAAGACCAAACCATGAGATGACTAGACTCTGTATATAATGTCGTTAATACTAGAGACTTACATCTCATCTAAACGACCATAGGTGACACGACCTCAATCCTGAGTGCTTTGGAAACTCCTGCCTTTGAGGGCGGTCCTTTTATTAGTATGGGTGAGAATGGCCAGATTACCAACTCATCATGCATACCTTTTTGGGGATTTGTCTGATCTGGGAGCTGAGAACTCAATCCACAAGATGGAATTCACTCATTTTCCGAAGCAGGGATAAGTAGAAAGATTGCTCCCTTAAGGGCTGATTTCGGGGCTTGAACATAGTGGCCACAACTTCTCTTTGGAAGAGAGGACTCGGTCAAAGTAGGACAATGACTTATGTTCATTAGAGGGAAGAGTGGTACTTAAGGAGTTAGATGTAACTACAGGAGCATAACGGTTATTGGGCAAGCTGTACTTACGAGCGATTTGTGAAGGGTTGTCACACTGCTGATTGGTTAAGATGGACACATAATACATCTGTGGTAAGGAGAGTTCAGTTGTCGGTCTTTAGTGGAGTGGCTGGCAGTTAACGGATGGTAGATCCTGTGACTAAAGAGTTTAGTCAATTATTTACGTACCATTGGAGCTTCGAGCTACAGGTTCATCAGGTCCCCTTGGTCGCTCGATGGATTCAGTTGAGGATCAGTTTTTGGTGTTTTTTAAAAAGTTCAAATTGACAAGAGGTAATTCAATTATATATGATATGATAGGTATGATGTATGAGATACATCTAGTGGAGGATGTAGATGAGATTTACATTAAGTACCATGGAATAAAAAAAGAGCTATGGTTTATATGTTTCATGAGATGAAATATTAAAACTATAGGTTATAAATATAGTATGATAAGTTGGTTATCATTTATATTTATAATAATATTAATTATTGGATAATTAAATCTTTTTCTTTAATAACCAATTGAGTGAGATGATATTGGTGGTTCATGGTAACCGTGAAATGAAAGGAAAATTGTTTTCCTAATTTTAGTAAGTTTTTGTCAAAAATTGATTTTGAGATTTTCTTTCTCGGAAAAGAAGTTGTGAAGTAAATACGTTTTACTAAGCAATAGCTCGAAAAAGGTAAATGATTGTGTAGTGTTTGTAGGCGATAGATACGCTGCGAAGCGATGAGCTAAACGATCGCTTAGCTTTTGCTAGACGATCGCGTAGCTTTTGCTAAACGATTGGGCATCGACCTATATGATAGGTTCAGTCGTCTCCCACTTGCTCAATTGTTTACACGATTGTTAATTCCTCCTCCTTCTGCCTCAAACCAAGTCCATACTAAGCCCACCCTCTGGATTCTCACACCGAGAATACCAAGGTAACTTTCTTGGTGGTTTCATACTCAACTTGACACCGTTGAGGTTCTGTGGAGGTCGTTCGTGCTGTTGGAGTGTTCGTGACCGAGGCGATCGCTGAGTTCGAGTGTTCGAGGTTGTTGTGTTCGAGCGTTCGTGAGCAAGGAGCATGGAGACAAGGCGACAAATGTTCGTAGAATTTCTCCTTGTTCATTTGTATTTTCATGGTGTCATTTCTGTAATGAATGCATAACCATTTGTTTCTGTTTATGACTGTAATTGTAATGTTCATACATGATCGTGATTTGGAATGATCTATTCCGCTATTCATAGAAATCCTCGTGATCGATTTCCTTCAATTGGTATCAGAGTTAGGTTTTTCTGATATTCCAAATTACAAGTTTGTTTTGAACTTCATTTTATAGTCGCGATGGGATTCTGCATTTGTGGTTAACTGTTTTCTGCATTTGTGGATGGAGTTGATGAATGTTTCGGGTTTAATTGCCTTTTGTTAAAGCTTTCTGTAACTACAAAGTGTTAATTTGTAAGGGCCCCTATGTTTTTGGGCATAATTAACTTTGCAATCGACCCTGTAATTCAAAGAGTTTAAGTTAGTTGAGTCGTTCGTGATGAAGTTTCGAAGAATAGAGATGCGATTCTCAATGAAGAAGAAGACCAAGCATTGGTCGTATCGTGTAGCTTAAGGTAAACGATTTTTGGTATTTAACTAAGCGATTGTGTAGTATTTACTAAACGATCGTTTAGCTAATGCTAAGCGATGGGGTAAATCGTTTACTCAATCGCGTATCGTTGGTTGCCCAATCGCGTAAGCAATGGAGGTAGACGATCGTAGTGGGAGCATGTGATTCTCATCGTTTAGTAAAAGGTGCGCACTAAACGATCATATAGTTAGCAAGCCTCATCGCTTAGTTACTACCTACACAATTGCACATATATGATACGGAGGTGTTAGTTAAGCGATCGCTTAGGCGATGGTGCTTTGCGACATCGTAGTCATTTAGATGATCCCGAAAGGCAACCATTGTGTGGAGCGCACTAAGAGATCATGTACCTCAGGCTTCATCGCTTAGTAAAAGGTACACGATCGTGTAGTATTTGCTAAATTATCGTTTAGCTCTAGGAGCGTTGGTAAGCGATAGAGCAAAGCATTTGTTTTATTGTGTAGACGATCGCGGGGAGTTTAGTACACGATGGTTGGAGATGCGATGCTTTGCTCGAGCGTTTCAAGACACGGTTCACCTGTTTGAACCAGAGACTCTTTGTCTTTATAATAGTTAGCTTCAATTTTGTGTTTTTAAGAAAATTTTACCCGATTCATCAACATTTATTTTTTATATATATGATGTATGGTGCTTATATGCCAAAGTGTTTGACATATAATTTAAAACTCACCTTAGGTTGTGCAATTATTCATGCATCATGTATTATAAATGTTATAATCGAGTATGAAGAAATTAATTGAAAGCATGCGCATGCATCATGAAATATAAGAGTTATATTTTGCATGCAGTGAGCATTATCATGCATCATCCTTTTATTATAAGTGTTATAGTCTAAGAGTGAATGGAAGCATGTTTTGCTTGTTTCATTGCTATTTTGTATAAATATTATATAAAAGAAGTAGCAATGAATAGACAATGTATTGAGCATGACACTTAGGCCGTTTATAAGCATTATGAATGTCCTGCATGTGTTAGCTTAGCATTGTGGTTATGGTTTCCGTTTATAAGTGTTATAAAGGAAATTAGACCTAAATTCAATAATTCAGAGTTGCATGTGGACTTAGGGTGAACTCAAGTATTTTAAAAGGGTTTTAAAATTGGATTGAGATAGACCTAAGTTCAAATGATTCTAAAGAGTTTAGTAACCTAGATTAATTTTTTTTTTAAATCGGTTTAATACGATTAAATTGGTTGGCATAAAAGATTAAATTTGTTTTAAATCTATCAATAAAGGACCTTTTGTCTAAGGCAGGTTTTGGCTAGGCTGGGGTTCTTAAGTTGACAGAAACGTAACACCCCTGCTTAGAAACCTACCTGGAAAGGTGAATTAGATAGATTTTCAACAAGCATGCGACGTTTTGGTCAAAGACTCTGTTAAAGAGTTTAATGGATGATGATCAAAAGTTGTTTAACTATCCAAGGTAAAAGTTACTCTCGGGCAAACCTAAAAGTCACTTAGTTAAAATCCTTAGCCATGTTTTTTCTAAGTAAACTAAACCTTAGGTTATAAAATACTCAGTGAGAGGAAGATATGTATCTAATATGTCTATGATTCCATTCACGTTTCTCCTTGTATGTTCATATCGTGAGATTCATGCCTGGCCTCGTGGTACCCTGGGAGTATCCCCCTTTGGATGGTGTTTGCATGAGTCAATATCAAGGTGAACAAAAAGAGTATTTATAATAAGTGGGTGAAGGGTGTGTGTCAACATGTCCTATGGTCTCTATCATTGGTTTACACCGTGAGATCATTTTGTACTCCCTCGTGGCGCCTGGGGAGCATCCCTCTTCGGATGGGTTTTGTGCAGTTGGTCAAGATCAAGGTGACTCCAGAAATGGATAGGATCGCTTTAGGTTTTGCCCCAATCAGATTTTTTCCCTTTGGATTGCTTTCTGGGGTGGACCTCTAGGGCCTAAAATGGCTGGTCACACTTACGGGAGATTTTTAAGTAAATTAATGATCTCTTGGCCAAATCAATGATGGTTAGTCGTTATAGGAGCAAGAGTTGTTTTGGTATTAATGACTGGTTGAGAACTTCTCAATTTAGAGGAGGGATAACTGACCTCCCTTTGGCGGCTTTTTTCCTAAACCTTTGAAGTATCATTGCGAAACTAGATGTCACACGGGGTTCGTATTAGTTTTGCTAAAACCTTATTGGATGTTGTTTTGTTTTACAACGGGTATTTTCTTAAAACCTAACATAGGTCAATGTGTTTTTCTTTTCAGCAACTCGTTAGTATTTCCGTTTAGTGTTTTTAATATGACTGACTACTTATAGTGGAAAGAATCGTGTGAAACGTTTTTCGTGGAAAACGACCTCGGTCCCACTACTCTTCAAAAGAGGAAACAAGACAGTAAATTTGATTTATTGGTCTTGGAGACGTGTCTCGTAGAGAATTATGATTCTGCCTGGATCCTTGATTCAGGTGCTAGCAATCATGTCAGTTCCTCTTACCAAGGATTCAGTCCCTGGCAAACGTTTCCACAGGGAGAAATGACTCTTCAAGTCGGTACTGGTGAGGTTGTTTCAGCTGTTGCTATAGGCAGACTAAAGTTATTTGTTGACAAGAAACGTTATCTGTTACTGGATAATGTTTTTATAATTCCTCTTAATCTTGGTTTCTTGTCTCATTGAACAAGGCTATACTGTCTTCTTTTCTGAGAAAAAAGTGTTTATTTTCAAGAATGAAATGAAGATTGTTATGGTTCAATGGAAAGTAACTTATATGTACTAAGGTCGTTAGTCATAAAAGCCTTGTTAAACACTGAAATTTTCAGTACGACAACAACAACTGAAAGACCAAAGGTTTCTCCTATATAAAATATCCATCTTTGGCATCTTAGGTTAGGTCACACCAACCTCAATAGGATTGAGAAGTTGGTGAAAAGTAGACTTCTAAAGAATTTAGAAGAAAACTCCTTGCCGATATGTGAATCATGCCTCGAAGGCAAGATGACCAAACGACCTTTTACTGGAAAAGGTTACAGAGCCAAGGAAGCCTTGGAGCTTATACATTCAGACCTCTATAATTTGATGAATGTTAGAGCTCAGGGTGGGTATGAATAATTCATCTCTTTCATAGATGATTATTCAAGGTTTCGATATCTCTACCTAATGCAATGTAAGTCTGAAGCCCTTGACAAGTTCAAGGAGTATAAGGCTGAAGTTGAAAACTTGTTAGGTAAGAAGATAAAAACACTACAATCTAATCGTGGTGGAGAGTAAATGGACCTTCATTTCCATAACTATATGATAGAACATGGGATTGCGTCCTAACTTTCGGCCCCTAGTGTACCTCAGCAGAATGGTGTATCAGAAAGGAGAAACAGAACCTTGTTGGATATGGTTCGGTCTATGATGAGTTATGCTCATCTTCCAGACTCTTTTTGGGGTTTTGCAGTGGAGACTACATGTTATATCCTGAACAACGTTCCCTTAAATAGTGTTTCTGAAACACCTTTTGAGTTATGGAGAGGCCGTAAAGGTAGTTTACGCCACTTCAGGATCCGGCACATATACTTGTGACTAACCCAAAGAAGTTGGAATCGTGTTCGAAGGTTTGCTTCTTTGTTGGCTACCCTAAGGAAACGAGAGGTGGATACTTCTATGATCCGAGTGAGAACAAAGTGTTTGTTTTTACAAATGCTATCTTTTTAGAAGAAGTCCACGTGAGGGATCATAAGCCACGAAGTAAGCTTGTTTTGCGTGAGATCTCTAGTGAGACTGAGACTGCTGAGGGTTCAACAAGAGTTGTTGAACAGGCCGACACAAGAGTTGTTGAGGTCGGTACATCTAGTCAACCAGCTCAAGAGTTGAGACTGCCTCGACATAGTAGGATGGTTATGAACCCACCGAATCGCTACATGGGTTTGATTAAAGCCCAAAACATCATTACGAATGATGGGGTTGAGGATTCGTTGTCTTTTAAGAAAGAAATGGAGGATGTTGACAAAGATGAATGGGTTAAAGCCATGAACCAGGAAATGAAGTCTATGTACTTCAATAACGTCTAGATCCACCTGGTGGGGTAATACCTATTGGGTGTAAGTGAATCTATAAGCGAAAGATTGATGTAGATGGAAAGGTGCAAACCTTTAAGGCTAGACTAGTTGCAAAGGGATATATCCAGGTCGAAGGAATTGACTATGAGGAAACTCACATGTTGTCATGCTCAGGTCTATCAGGATTCTCCTGTCCATAGCCACATTTTATGATTATGAAATATAGTAAATGGACATCAAGAATGCCTTTCTTAATGGTAATCTTGAGGAGGCCATTTATATGACTCAACCAAAAGGGTTCATAGTTCCAAATCAAGAGCAAAAAGTTTGCAAGCTTAATAGATCCATTTATGGGCTGAAACAAGCATCTAGATCTTAGAACATCAGATTTTGACACTCCTGTCAAGTCGTTTGGCTTTGATCAGAACGTTGATGAGCCTTGTGTATACAAGAAGATCATCAACAGCTCAGTAGCTTTCCTGGTACTGTATGTGGATTATATCCTACTCATTGGGAATGATGTATGGTATCTGTCTATATTAAGAAATGACTAGCTACCCAGTTCCAAATGAAAGATTTGGGTGAGGCACAGTATATTCTAGGGATCCAGATTATTCAGGATCGTAAGAACAAACGGTTAGCCCTGTCTCAGGCATCGTATATTGATCAAATGTTGATCAGGTACAAGATGTAAGATTCCAAAAGGGGTTTATTACCCTTCAGACATGGAATCATTTTGTCTAAAGATCAATGTCCTAAGACACCTCAAGAGGTTGAAGAGATGAGATGGATTCCATATGCTTCTGCTATAGAAAGCTTGATGTATGCAATGTTGTGTACCAAACATGACATTTTCTATACAATAGGGATTGTCAGTCGATATCAGTCCAATCCAGGATTTGATCACTGGACGACGGTCAAGACGATCCTCAAGTATCTTCAGAGAACGAGGGACTACATGCTCGTGTATGGATATAAGGATCTTATCCTTACAGGATACACAAACTCTGACTTTCAGACCAATCGAGATTCTCGCAAATCGACATCGGGGTCAATGTTTACTCTGAATAAAGGGGTTGTAGTCTGGTGAAGCATCAAGCAAAGATACATCGCGGACTCTACTATGGAAGCCGAATACGTAGCGGCTTGTGAAGCAGCTAAGGAGGCTGTTTGGCTGAGGAAATTCCTTTCAGATTTGGAAGTTGTTCCAAATATGGATTTTCCCATCACTCTGTATTGCGATAACAGCGGGGCTGTGCCAAATTCAAAGGAGCCTCTGAGTCATCGTCGAGGTAAGCACATCGAACAGAAATATCACTTGATCAGAGAGATTGTGCATCGCGGTGATGTGATAGTCACGAAGATCGCGTCGGAGCACAATATTGTTGACCTCTTTACAAAGGACCTCACGGCTAAAGTGTTAGAGGGTCACCTGGAGAGTCTGGGTCTTTGGACATGCGACATCTTGTTTAGGGTAAGTGGGAGATGATACTGGGGAATGCCCTAATTTATTGTATATTGTACATTTTTATATTTTATTGTACATTAGTCTCCCGAGTCATTAGGACAAGTGGGAGATTGTTGGGATTGGTATCCTAATTCTCTCAGAGTCTAGTTGTTTAATGATACACATTGTTTGATGAATAAAATAAATGTTATTTCATTCTGGAATTTTATATCCAATAAACAAAGCTCCATGGTTATCTTATGTGAACTTAAGTATATATGTGTGATATACAAGTTAATCATGCCTTAAGTGATATTAGGTCTGTAGTATAAGGATAAAGGTGGGATACATGATCTTGGTGACACTACGTATATGACCCGCTTTGTAGAGGTTTGCGAGTGTTGTAAACTACTACAGATGATAGATCCTGACCATTCATGTAGAGACGTGCGAGCGGGGGTGTCCTATACAAAGAGTATGTATAAGACCGAACCACGAGATGACTAGACTTTGTATATAACGTCGTTGATACTAGAGACTTACATCTCACCTAAACGACCATAGGTGACATAACCTCAATCCTGAGTATTTTGGGAACTTCTACCTTTGAGAGCAGTCCTTTTATTAGTATGGGTGAGAATGGCCAGATTGCCAACTCAACATGCCTACCTTTTTTGGGGACTTGTCTGATATGGGAGTTGGAAACTCAATCCATAAGATGGAATTCACTCATTTCCCGAAGCAGGGATAATTAGAGAGATTGCTCCCTTAAGGCCTGATTCCGGGGCTTGAACATAGTGACCACAACTTCTCTTTGGAAGAGAGGACTCAGTCAAGAAGTTAGATGTAACTATAGGGGCATAACGGTTATTAGTAGGACTATGACTTATGTTCATTAGAGGGATCAGTGGTACTTAAGAAGTTAGATGTAACTATAGGGGCATAACGGTTATTGGGCGAGCTGTACTTACGAGCGATCTGTGAAAGGTTGTCGCACTGCTGATTGGTTAAGAGGGACACATAATATATCTGTGGTAAGGAGAGTTCAGCTTTCAGTCTTTAGTGGAGTGCCTGGTAGTTAATGGATGGTAGATCCGTGACTAAAGAGTTTAGTCAATTATTTACGTATCGTTCGAGCTTCGAGCTACAAATCTATAAGGTCCTCTTGGTAGCTCAATGGATTCAGTTGTGGATCAGTTTTTGGTGTTGATTTGAAACGTTCAAATTGACAAGAGGTAATTCAATTATATATGATATGATTGGTATGATGTATGAGATACATCTAGTGGAGGATTGATGTAAATGAGATTTACATTAAGTACTATGGAATAGAAAAAGAGTTATAGTTTATATGTTTCACCCATACAAATCAAAGAACCGCCTTTATAGGTAGGAGTTCACAACTCACTCAGGATTCAGGTCATGTTACCTATGGTCATCCTGATGAAATGTAATTCTCTATTATGAACAGCTTTATATAATGAGATTAAATCTTTCGTGGTCCGGTCTTATACAAACTCCTTTGTATTAATTATCCCCACTCACATGTCTTCACGTGAATGATCAAAATCAGATCATTTGTTGTTGGGAAGGTCCTAAAACTTGCAGCTCATAAATATTGTGAACATATTCTTTTTATCAATAAAATTATTATTGAGTATTTTATTCAATAAATTATTATTGATATTGCATTCTGTTATAAAAATACAATAAATGAATCCATGGCTATAATATGAATACTAAAAAGGATCAAGTTTTAGTATATAGCCAAAATGGTCTATAAGTATATGGATGAGATTGGGTATCTCATCCTGGTGACACTATTGGATGCAACCCATTTTGTATACTGATACAAATGATGTGATCCCAAAATCATTCATGAGAAGACATGTGAGTGGGTCATCCTATGCAATGAGTTTGCATAAAACTAGACCTTGAAATAGTTACTTTTCTGTATAACGACCATTTACTGTTAAAACTTACTATTTCAAATTCAATGACTAGAGTAACTCGATCTTAATCCTCAGCTAACTATAAACATCTATTTATTCGGGATTATTCTTTGATCTACATAGTGAGAGCAGTTTAACAGCACTACTCAATAAGCCTCCCATTTTGGGGATAAGATCAGATAGATAGTTGGGGACATAGTTTTGCAAGATGGAATTCACTCCTACCCAACTTAGGGTTAGCAGATAGGTTGTTCTCTTAAGCACCGATTCCTGGTCTTGAACAATGAGGCTCTGCTCTTTCACGATTGAGAGGGTCATAGTTTATAAGTTAGACTATAAACTAATTGTTCAAATGGAGGATCAGTGGGAGCTTAATGAGCAAGATGTATTTACAGGGGTAAAATAGTAATTTTGACCTAGCTATAAATACGGATGACCTGTGAAGGATTGACTTACTGATTATGGTTAAAAGGGACAGAAATATATTTATAGTGAAGAGAGTGCAACTATCGAGCTATAGTGGTGTGTCTTGGTATTTAACGAATATTGATTAATTTGGTTTAAAGAGTTTAGCCAATTATTCTCAAATCATTGGAGCTCATGATCTATAGGTCCATAAGGTCCCTCTACTAGCTCGTAAAATTATCTTGGATTTTTTCACTTAAAATACACCTCATGCCACTTCAATTTCAATAATGCATGGTCCACCCTCCTAAATTGAAGTGGCATCAGCTGTCTTATTCAGTAATGCATGGTCTATCAATATAAATTGAAGTTTTGAACTTCAATTACAGTTTCATGCATGCTGATTAAGTGCACAATTTTTGCAGAAAGCCAAATCCTCCTAACCTTCTTCAATCTCACTCAAATCCAACTTAAATTCAGAGAATTCAACTCTCAATTCAAGTTAGAGAATAGTAGAGAAGGTCTCTGTGATAGTCCTCTGTTGATTTGAAAATCTAATTCGTAGAAGGAAGTTGTAATTGAAGAGAATCTTCAATGGTATTGTGTTCTTAAAACCCACTTCTGAAACTTTGTTCCAATGCATGTTTTAAACTCAAATTAAGTGTAATTAGAGTGTTTATTGATTCTGATTCTTCCGTTGCATGTTTCTAACATTTGTAGTTACAACAATTGTAACATCTACAAACAGGCCATATTTATAATTTCGCCAGGATAAGGTATCTAGCCTTATCCATCTACTATAGACCATTTAAGTTATCACTTAAACATGATCCACCTATATATCTCTACATACATGTTTAACCTACAAGATAATCTTGGATGTTAGTTTATTGGTTTGTGGTTAATGCAATTAATTTTGAAATAAAATATCAAATATTTTATTACATAAATAAAATGTTTGTACATTACAATTACAAACTATATGACCCTACGGGATTTTGGGTATCAACCCCAATAACTGCACACTTCCTTGAAGACACAAGTCTCCTGAAGAGACAAAGACTCTTCCAAGACTTTGACTTCAAGAACGTCACGCGCTTCGCTTCTTCGAGTTAAATGCACGCATTCAACTGAGAGAAAATAAGTGGATCAAATGTTAGAAATCGAACCACAAGGCATCAAATCAACATCTACACTAACACAAACTCAAGTTCAACTCCATGAAACAAGCTTTCTCCGGAAACTTCGTGTGAACAATAAACTTGTGAGATTCCATTGTAATATTGGGATTGGATTAGCGATTAGGAACCTAGCTAACATTTTGATAGAAATAAGAAATAATTTTATGTCAAATTACCTAGTAGCCATACATACTTCAAACAAGACCACAAACTATTCCAAATGTAGAGTTTGCCTTCAAGGTGAAGTAATCTTATAAGTTACAACAAAAGCATGACTTATTTAGCTTAATATATTGGACACTTATTTAGAGACCATCAAGGTTGACAAGACATTAATTGGTCCAAAACAATTGTAATTACGAATTTTTAAGAAAATTACTTACTTGATGTTATCTCATTCTAAATATAGTTCCCACATCTAAATTCTTATATAATATGGTTTCAACCAAAACTTAGAAAGCTTAAAATTTAAAATTTAAAAGTTCATATAGAACGACATTGAGGAGTAACTGTTAGCCATGATTAAAGATAATCGATAGATAAAATTTAACTATTCACTAGTGATACTTGATAAAAGTTACTATTTAAAAAAAAAAAAAAAAAATCACTTTCTCTTATTGATCTATCTGAACCAATGTCAAGGTGTGAGGGTAGTCTCAAAGAAAAAAAAACACACACACATATATATATATTTAAGGTCAAGATACTATTTACTAAAATTTATAAATTAGGATATAATCTTTAAAACTATATTAAAGACCAAATATGACTAGTATCAGATCCTATTAGTTTATTTTTTTTCAAAGACTAACTAATGCCTTTACAGCACTTTTATCATTAACTAATAGTTTTGTTAGGAACTACCACTACTCTATAATGTTAATCTTTATAAATGATATTATGGTATGCTTCAAATCAACGGGATACGATGATAAATATCTTAAGTAGAATTTGTGTTCATATAGAAAGAAAAACCTATAGTAAAATCTCATAGTATTATTTCTTAATTAATAAAGTAAGTTTCCTTAAAAAATGTAGGCAATATCGAGGATTTTTTTTTTTTTTTTATGACCCTTCAAAGATTGAAAATGTAAAAATTGGCCTAAACCTATCAATGGCGGGAGACGGATAATTTTAGTTTTTGTGAGAATGGATTGAAGATTCATACAAAGTTTTCCAAAACTATTAGCATTGCATTTGACAACAACTTTCTCATGAGAATGTTGTCTATGCTTAAGGAATAATTATGATGTCAATTATCATCAAAACTAAAAATGTTAAAATTAGTTAATTAGTAAATTATGGGTAGTTTGTAATGACCAACAATCATTGAGGATATTTTTATAATTGTATAATATTATAATACTTTTTCTAATTTAGATAAATTAGTATAATAGACTATTTAAATATAGTTTAGAGCCATTTGGAAACTAAATTTATGATAATTGAGAGCTATTGAGCTTAAGTGATAGAATTCCTTTTTCTATAAGATCGATTTCAATACTTGTTGCATATGATTATTACAATTATGTAGTTCAAAATTTTATTCTAAATATTAGTAACTTAGTTATATTTATATTTAGTTAGTTTTAATTTTAGAATGGAAGAATGAATAAAAATGCAAGATTAATTAACTTGGTAAAAATGTGATATTGAGTGGATGTTGATTTTGTTACTTACAATTTTATAGATTGTAATTTTGTCATTAAAATATTAGAAATATAAAATACGATGATTAAAAAATTTAAAAATAGAAGAGGTTAAATTCCTTAGTTGGTGATTGTTTAAAGAGAGTACATAGAAAATAGGAAAAATCTTAATCAAAATTCAACCTTTTGAGCTTCCACTCATGCATGGAGGAGAGAGAAGAAGAGTTTGCTCACTTTTCAAAAACCGTCTAAATTATGTAAGTAGTTTTCCCTTTAACCTTCAAGATAACCTAAAGAAATCTAAAAATTTCTTCCTAGCTCCTATCCTAATGCTGTAAATCACAATTCTTAGAAAGAAATGTGAATTTTTAAAGTTGTTTCAATTAGTGTTCTTGGATATCACGAGATTGTTCAACGCTCGCATCAAACCGATAAGAAACAATCAATTTTCAATATAGTTTTGTAGCGACCACTTTTCTATTACACTTTTCTATTAACTTTTATAGATCAAAAATATGCTCATACCCTCTTTTTTTTTAATGTATTCTAGCATAATTTCAAGCTCTTAGATATTTAAAGTTGTTTCCATCCGTTCTTAGAGTAGAGATGAAAACATCTCCAACAGTAAGGATAATTCTCTCTAGCTTTCAATTTTCCTTGGAGGTTGCTCTTAGCAAACCTAAGTATTCTTTTTAGTCCTGTTTAGATCTCAAAATGTTGATTTAACTTCTGAAAATCGGAATAAAAATGGTTGAAAACAGTCCATAGCACTAGTCTAAAATCGTGTTTTATCGGTTTATGTCATCTTTCTAGTTTTAGTTTGTTTGATATCAAAACTAAAATGTGTTGGTTATAAAACTTTGGAATCATTACCAATAGCTTAGAGTTAGCCAAAAAGTATGTTTAAGGCAACAAAATTAATTTTTATGATTTATTTTGCTTAGGGCTAAATTTTGGTAAAAACACTATTACTTGAGATTTCAATTTCTTTCCTTAATCTTAAAATTTACAAATAATTTTCATGTATATTTTTAAGTATAGATCAGAGGCTAAATAACATAAAGATTAAGTTATGAGATTTAGATATGTAATGATTTTATCGTACTTAGCTAGCTATGTGCTTTCTTTAAGAAACTAAAATTTAATTTGTTAAAAATTCATTGAAATCATGATAAATGTTATTTAAGAATCTTATAAAGAATTTAGATTTCAAGTTTGAGGTAAGTGGATTCTATCTTAAGTTATTGTTTTATCACTATGTTGTTTAATGATATAGTTGTACAATTATTCGTAAATACTTTTCACCATATGTTGCTAATTGAATGTTTTATAATATAGATATGATTTATGGATTATTGTTGTGGTTGAATTTTATAAATAATTATCCGTTGAATTATTTTGTTGAATTGTGATGTGTTGAATATTTGAATTTGATTATTGGTTATGATTGATTTCTATTATTTTTCTTTTATATATGTTTGATTGAATATTATTGATTTGTGACATTTTAATTAATTTTTTAGAAAACATATTACAATATATAAATTTTTCATGATTTTTCCGCTTCTCTTGGTTTATGCTAGTATATTGATTGGTAATACGTAGGTTAAATATGTCATAACTTATGTAGCAAAGTGCATGATATGATAAGTATGCTTTCCACTAAACGGCTGAGCCTAGGAAACAAAACTAGTTCTAGTTCATGTTAATGATATTTATAAGGGGCAATTATCTTATAAATATTACATGCAGAAATGACAGTTATGGTATGAGGTATTTCTGCATAGGATGACGCCATATCAAAGATATGAATATGTATTAAAGATATGCAAGCAAGTGCAAATAAGTTCAGTTAGGTTGTCTCAAGATCTATATGTCATGATAGGTTATGCAAGCATGATGTGTGTGATTGAACATGAAACTTCCTTGTGATAGGAACTACTTATAGGGTAGTTTTATACTACCTCTCATAATTTTACTTCTTTTTTTTCCAGGTAGCCATGTTAATGAGATCGTCGATGATGATCTTGACATTGAAGAGGAGGAGCCATGGAACTTGCCAAAATTTTAACTTAGTTAATTTAGGATCACATATGGATTATATGTTTACTTGATATTTAAAAACGTATTATTATTTTATGATTTCCGTGGCTAAATTTTAGTTTAAGTTTTATTTAGAATCGATAGTTTTATGAGTAATGATCTCTATTAAGTTAATTAAATATACGTAAAAATTGAGGTCATTACACAAGTATTTAAAGTTTTTTTTTCTTGCTATACCACTCATTTGTGGGGTTATTGGAAATGACTTTGAGTCAAGGTTCAAATACAAAAGTAAAAAAACTAGCCGTATAGTTGGAAACTGGGTTGTATTCGAGCTGTTTATAGTCGTTGAGAACTAGTCGTTTTCTTATCATTTTCTTCCTTGTTTTCTTTATAAGGAAGTTTTGCAAGATCAAACTGACATTTTTTTGTTTTCAAGATTTATTGTCTTTACTTCTTCTCTCTATAATAATTATGTGTGAAAGTTTCTATGAATTCCATTCTTTTCTTCAACAACTGCACTCAAGTTAGGAGGTTATGCCTTGGGTAGCAACCGGCGTCTGCGATTTAGGATTGAGATTGCGCTAAATTTTTCTTTCAATGCAATGGATCTTCCACGACACAAAAACCATTGACATTTGGTTCTAACGAAATCGACTTTGACCGACCTTTACATACCTTTATCACATACCATGAGGATGTAATGACTTTAGTTTTTTTTTTTTTTTCAAAGATATTGAATTAAATACATGGGTGGAGGAATCGAAGCACTATCTCAATTGAGCTATGCTCATTATGACATAATGAGTTTAAGTTCAAATATGACTTTAGTAGTAAATAAGTACGTAACAAAGAATGAGAAAAAGTAAATGATACAATTGATGATATACATTAAAATGTAAAAAACTAAATTAAAACTTTTAAAAAAATAATAAATTGAAACTAACTAAAAAAACATAACAATAGACCTATAATTAGGGTTTAGAGATCAAGGTTTGGTTGAGAATGCTACAATAAGTTGGGGAGAATGAACATTTGTCTATCTTTTCAACATCATCTATCCATTATAAGGTGATGGCTGCAAAAATAAGAAACAACCAAAAATTTCCTTTTTTAGGACAATATTTTAAAATGATTTGGTTACATCGGAGAGAATTAGAAATTTTCTCATTTTCAGTATATTCTCAACCTCTAACACATCAAGAAAAGTGTGAAATGCTATCATTAACGATGTTCACTATTTTTCAAAATCAAATTTCAATTTATTATTCTGTCTAATTTTCCATTTCTTTAAAATTTTTATGGAATAGGACGGTCAGATTGTTGTCATCTGTATCTTTTATTTCAATTCCATTATAAGAACGTGTCAAGGCTTTGCTACAATGAAAATTTTTCGTTTATTCTTAAAAGGATATTATTATTATTTTACATTTTTTAATTTATTCTTGATCAAATAAAATTTTAAAAAATGAAAATGCTTGAATCAACTGTTTTCAACAAAAATTTCATTCAAAAATTTATTATAAAATTTTAACATGTAATAATAATAATAATATGGGTGAGTGGGCCAGGATTCATCCCGTCCCATTTAGTTAAATGGAAAATTTTCTTATAAGTTCAATTTATAAATTCAAAATAAATTATTCAATTAATTTTAAAATTACTTCAACATCAAAATTTTAAGAAGGGCAACTTTTTCAAATCAAATGGATTTTGTTAACGATTTCAAGGTGGGCTACAGAAAGATTTATTTAATTTAAAAAGTAATTGGACAAATATCAATTTTTACCTATAACTTTTTATATCAATTTAAACTAAATTATAATAAATTCTGAACTTTTATAATTCTATCCATTTAAAAAATTTTGAAAAATTCTAATAAATAAAAACATCCAAAAAAAATATTTACATTTTATAGCAAAAAGTTCTAAAGATGTATTATACTTTTGAAACCTTTTGTTATAAGATGTAGATATTTTTAAATATTTTCTATATTTAAAAGACCCCTTTAAATCTTGAATTTTTATCAATTTAAAACTTCCATTATGTTATATTTAAATATTTATGAAAATTTAGGATTTAAATTGCTATATTTATGAAAGTTCATGCTTTAAATTGATACAATTATTGCAATTATCAGTTTTGAGTTTAAATTGGTACAATCTAAAATTCAGAGTTTAAATGTATTTGGGTTTAAATTTATTATTAGTTTGGATTTAAATTTATACACCATAGCAAAATATGTTTAAATATTTCAAATAAATAAATTTATATTTTAACAGAATTACATTTTGAAATGGAGTTTTTTTTTTTTTTTTTTTTTTTTTTTTTTTTTTTTTTTTTTTTTTAAATATTGTGATTATGAAAACTATTTAGGGAAGTAATAGTGCTTTTGAAACTATTTAGAAATCTATGGTTGTTTTGGAGATGTCGAGGCGGAGATTTAGTTTAAAATAATTTGTCGAGAGTTCAACCCTCAACCTGTCAAAAATTAAAGAAGAGATCGAGAGTTTGACTCTCGACCTGAGAAGAGGACGAGGGTTCAACCTTCTATTGGAAATTAAAGAAGAGATTGCGAGTTTGACCCTCGATCTAAAGGAAATTGAGAAGAGGACGAGGGTTCAACCCTCGATCTGTCGAAAACTAAAGAAGATCTGTCAGGGAAGATGAGAAAATTTGAAAGAGGTCAAAGGTTCAACCCTCGACCTCTGGAAAATTATAGAACAAACCCTCGACCTAAAGGAAATTAAAGAATCTTTTAGTAATTATATACACGATTGCACACAATCGTTTAGTAAAATTACTATGCGATCGTTTAGTAATTCTTTATTAACGTAACAATAGGTGCAAAATTTCGGAAAGAACAAGTGAACGATGAACAACTTCTTTATTAGAAGCTAAAAAATCGTTTACAATCTCTCCATGATCGCTTAGTATGACTAAACGATCGCTTACTAAATCCTCTGCAATCGGCCACATCCTACATGATCGCTTAACTATTACTATTAAATGACCGCCTTCTCATAATCTATATGATTACATACCTTTTACTATATGATTGTATACTAAATGATACACGATCGCTGAGCTTTACTACACGATCGCCTAGTGGAAGTAGACGATGAGCGGCACGCTGCGATGGCCTCTCCGTGACAGCATCTTCCAAACTCCCACTCTCGAGAGCTATCTTTCCTCACTATACGATCACCCACAAACTTCTACACGATCGCTTAGCTATTACAATTAGACTATCGCCTTCTCAAAACCTATACGATCGCCTACCTTTTACTATATGATCGTATACCAAATGCTACACGATCGCTAAGCTTTACTATATGATTGCCTAGTGGAAGTACACGATGAGGGCACGCTGTGATGGCTTCTCGAGAGTTCTCTTTCCTTACTACACGATTGCCCACAAACTCCTATACGTTCGCTTAGCTATTACAATTAGACGATCGCCTTCGCAAAACCTATATGATCGCCTACCTTTTACTATACGATCGTATACCAAATGCTACACAATCGCTAAGTTTTACTACACGATCGCATAGTGGAAGTACACGATGAGCGCACGCTGCGATGACCTCCCGAGAGCTCTCTTTCCTCACTACACGGTCGCCCACAAACTCTTACACGATCGTTTACCTATTATATATAGACGATGGTCTTCTCAAAACCTATACGATCGTATACCTTTTACTATACGATCGCATACCTTTTACTATACGATCGTATACCAAATGCTACACGATCGCTAAGCTTTACTACACGATCGCCTAGTGGAAGTATACGATGAGGGCACGCTTCGATGGACTCTTGAGAGCTCTCTTTCCTCACTACACGATTGCCCACAAATTCCTACACGATCGCTTACCTATTACAAATAGACAATGGCCTTCTCAAAACCTATATAATCGCATACCTTTTACTATACGATCGTATACCAAGTGCTACACGATCACTAAGCTTTACTACATGATCGCATAGTAGAAGTACACGATGAGGGCACGTTGCGATGGCCTCTCGAGAGCTCTCTTTCCCTACTACTCGATTGCCCACAAACTCCTACACGATCGCTTAGCTATTACAATTAGACGATCGCCTTCTCAAAACCTATACGATCACCTACCTTTTACTATACGATCGTATAACAATTGCTACACGATCGCTAAGCTTTACTACACGATCTCCTAGTGGAAGTACATGATGAGGGCACGTCGCGATGGTCTCTCGAGAGCTCTCTTTCCTCACTACACGATCGTATACCAAATACTACACGATCGCATAGCTAAGAATCCGAATCTCTACACCGTATGTCATAGTGATTTGAATCGTCGACCTCCTTTAAAAAGAATCTGAATTTCTGCAGCGCGTCAACATCTCGTCCCATCCTATACTGTTTTTCCAACCCATGAGGTCGAGTTTTGAAAACTCGACCATTTAGCTTATAACCCCACCATCTCTTCTCATTTTCTCACATTACTTTCTCATTTTCTCACACTGCTTTCGTTCCCTCATTCTTCTCACTGCCTTTCAACCTTTAGGATCAGTCTCTCATTTTCTCTTCATTGCCTTCGTTCTCTCATTCTTACTACCTTTAGCAAATCTTCTTCTTCTCCCATATTCGTCCATTAAATTGTGAGGTTTGACATTTTACTATACAAAATTTCATTTTTTTTTAAAGAACTATACATTTTGTTCCTATTCTCATAATAATATTTTTTTTTTACATAGTTTTTCTGTTTGGGAAACAAAGAACAAAAAAGGTAAGTTAAATTTATGAGTTTACTATTTATTTATTAGTAGTTTTATTATATTTAGTAGATCTATCATGTTGAATTCAATAATATTTACATATTGATGTTAGTAGTTCTTTCTCTAGTAGTGTTAATCTTAGTAGTTGCTATTAGTGTTAATCTTATAATTGGGATGTTATACCAATATGTTAATCTTATTTATATTTTGTTTGTTTTTGTTTATATTTAAGTATAGTTTATTGTAAGAAATATACTTAAATAAACTATAGTTTAAAATAGTTGATTTTCTTATGATATTTGAGTTTTCTAGTATTAACTATGAAAATATAGTTTAAAATAGTTTGAAAAAGTTTAAGTTGTACATTATTCTTTTAATTAAGTTGTACATTATTCTTTTAATTAAATTGTACATTATTTAATTAAGTTAATTAAGTTGTACATTATTCTTCTAATTGAGAAATAAATATTTTTTTTAATTGAGAAATAAATATTTTTTTTTTCAGATCATGGTTTTTAACCCAAGACCGGTTGATCCTGATGTTTTGTACGACCAGTCCATTTATCGAATGGCGAGATCGTACTACTGGAGAAATATTTTGCAGGCATCGAGAGGCAGTTCTCCAGCGTATTATCCTACTCCACCCTCGAATACTACCGCTACTGCGCACATCTAGATTCTATGGGATTGCTAGATTGGGATTTATTTAGTTGGACTGGTATCTGATCACAACCTTGGTCGAGAGATGGAGGCCTGAGACGCATACATTTCATATGTCTGTTGAAAAGTGCACTATCACTCTACAAGACATAGAAGTGTTGTTGGGGTTACCTATTGACGGTAAGCCGGTCACCGGAGTGATGTACGATGACTGATCACAAGTTTGTCAACTGTACCTCGATGTGACCCCACTTGCCGACAAAATTAAAGGATCGAGGTTAAGTTTGATATGGTTAGGAACATAATTTCGTGAGCTCACAGATGATACAAACGAGGAAACCGTCATAAGATATGCGCGAGCATATATACTACAAATGATGGGTGGAAGTCTGTTTTTCGACAAATCAAGTCATTTTGTTTACTTGATGTTCCTGCCACTATTAGCTAACCTCTATGATGCGGGGCGGTATTCATGGGGTGGAGCATGTTTGGCATAGTTGTATAGACAACTATGCAAAGTAACAAGACCTGAGGTTCGAGAGATAGCTGGGCTCTCATACTTTTGCAACTATGGGCTTGAAAGCGATTTCCAACAATGGCTCCACAACTACAACATGTTAATGATGCTCAGTTATCTGGACGAGTCTACGGTTCTCTGTATGTTGTTTTAATTCAATTTAATTTTTATATCATTGATCTAGTTAATTTAGATTCTAAATTATCAATTTAAAAATTTAGGTGGAGAGACAAATTTTGTGTGACTAGGACAACCACAATTGTAGTCAGCCAGTACAGATACATGTTTGATCTGCTTCAACCTGATCAGGTACATTACACTGAACCTAATTGATTATTTTATATACATTTTTATTGTATTTGTCTTTAATGTTCTCCAATATAATATTTTGTGTTTCAAGTTATTTGGGAGCCATACAAAATTATTATGCATACTTTGCCCAAATTTTGTACGAATGGTCAAAACATATGGCGGACGATGAGTCCTTTCATATGAGTGGTATCTTCCTGACAGGGTGATGAGACAATTCGGTTTTCAGCAGGATGTCTCATCGTCTTGTAATACTGAACCCCTACTGCATGATATCGACTTAAAGCCTGTAAAATGGTCCGAAAAAGTTGCACATTTAGTAGTGCGATGGCATTATCATGCAAGGTTTATTGCAGTGGGGGTTTCTATTGAACAGTTTGACAGGATGTCACTCAAGACTACATTTCATTGATATAATAATATCACAAGGCACTACATCACTCGTCCGGGAGCAACTGTGAGTCATCTGGTAAATGAATGAATATTATCTAATTATTTTTAATTTAAATATTATCTAATTGTTTTATAATTCACAGAGAGCGAACAATAGTAGACTCCGTGATGTTGCGAATGATCCGAACCAGATTCTTGCTATATGTAGTGACAACCAAAGCTATATGGAGGAGATACATTATATGTACCATATACCTATTGTTCCTCCACCAGCTCCTAAACGTAGAGAACCTGGGAAGAGGATGAGTTTGATGAGGTTGCCTATAATGTGGAAGAGTTGCCCCGCAGACGCAGAGTTGAGCTGATTATGTTAGATGATGATGCCAACTTTTGGTTCAGGACATTATGACTCAGAGGCTGGTCCTTCATCTTCATACGTGCATGGACATGGTTGGGGTCGTGGAGAGCATAATGAATATTTATATCATGAAGCGACAAGCAGAAATCGACGACGTCCGCCTTGTGGGACATGTTGATTTTTGTAATTATTTTTATATAAATGAGATATTTTAATTTACACTTTTTTATTTTTATGAGATATTATTTTTTTAATTTATTCTTTTTAGAGTATAAATAAAATAATAAAATAATAAAATATTTTGAGAAATGATTTTTTTTAAAAAAAAAAAAAAAAGAGAAAAGATCGATCTCTAAATTATTAAAAAGAAAAAAAAGTAAAGGTCGAGTTGAACCCTCAACCTATTAAAAAAAACTATATTTTTCTAAATAGTTTGAAAATTACAATATTTTTATAAATAGTTTTTAAAATTACCATATTATTTTAATTTCTTCTTTTGAAATTGGTATTGCAGATTAACCTAACCCAAGTTAAAGATTTGAAAAGCCACTTTCACTCATCCGTCCAATTAATTTAAAATTAAAAAATACTTTTAGCATTTAATTTCTCTGAAATTTTCTTCCCCAAGAAGAAACCAGAATAATTTCTTGGTCGATAAGCCAAACGTGTCCTATTAAGTCAAAGAAAAATGGATCAAACTTCGAAAAGTTTGGAGAGCAATGATTCCGGCTAGATAGGCTTCTTCGAATTCTTCAATTTTGATATTTTAGAAAATATCCAACTGCACAGCAGGTTTTAATAACAGAACTAAATCTTTTCATTTTTAAAAAATTATTATTATATAATCTCTACCCAATTCAATCGCATAGTCGGTTTTCAGTATTATATATATTTGTTTCTTTGTATCTTCTCCTCTCCTCTCCGACGCTCATTCTATTGGGTTTTTTCCGAAGCCATGGAGTCTACTATGGTGACTAAGGTTCGAATTCTCCTCTTGATTTCATTGTTTTTTTGTTGTTTGTTTCTTTAATGATGATGATTATTGCTGTATTTTGCCTGTTTGTGTTTGTTTATCTGATGTTTAGTTTTGGGTGTATCGAAAAATCTCGTTCTCTAAAGGAAATTTGTTAATATTATTATTATGGGCGGAGGATTTTTAACTGGGTTTTTGTTTTTTCGTGATCTCGATGAGTTTTTGCTTGCTGGGTATAAGTGAATTGTTCATAATCAATTATTGGGTTTAGCAAACCTCTACTTTCCATCTCGTCGGATTATGTTGTTGCTTTTTGCGTTTATGTTGTTCTTTGTTTGATCAGAAAAATTAAGGCAAGGCTTAGATTGAGAATTGGGAAATTAGAGAAGGTTGACTTGAGTTACCCAATTGATAATTGGGGTATCATGGATTGATAATTTTACGTTCTCAAGGGCTGAGTCCTGTTATTTCAGATTTCCTATTAACAGGGTTATATTTCTGACTTTGAAAGTGAGAAATTCATTGATGTTTTAAACCTGAAATCACAAATTTATGAGGTTTCAATTTCCAAATTGGTGGGGTTCTAGATGAAGGCTTTGATTTTCATCTATGATGTCAATATCGTACAACGAATAGTACAGCATATATACCTTTTTGTACACCAAATATGAAATCCATATTTAAATAGCTTTTGCATTGTAATGGACGCCTGCTTTCTTCATATATTTGTGGTCATTGTTAGAAACAAAATGCACCCACATTCTGTTTGCAAGTGCAATTCGTTTTTTTATTTCTAGGAAGTTATTTTGCCATTATCTATTTTAAAGGCTTTGGAGGTCTATGCTCGAGGCTCTTACAGAGATGAAGTGCAGTTTTTTATACCTCAAGGTTTATAGGTTCTTTAATTCATAAGAGACACATGGGTTGTGATAAGTTAACGAACTGCCTATTTCATGAAGAAAAAGGCCGCGAATTGAACATGGGTTGTGATAAATTAAGATGTTATTACTTTTAGACACAACTGACAAGGCTTCAAAAACGTCAGAAGAAAAAGCTTATAGAGATCCATGTTCTATTAGGCATAACGGTGGCAATAAATTTTAGCTTAATTTGTCAGCTTTCTGTGAGTAGAAATGGTGCGGTTGCTGACTTTGAATTAGCATGCTGCTGGTGACATCTTCCTCTGACAATTTTTTACTTACAGGTTAGGTATGGAGAAATGCTAAGGCGCTTTAGTGTTAGAGTCCATGAAAACGGTAGACTGGATCTGGACATCAATGGGTTGAGAGAAAAAATACGCAATCTCTTCAGCTTCTCTTCTGATGATGATTTTACAATGACTTACATTGATGAAGATGGTGATGTTGTGACCCTGGTCAATGATGATGATCTGCATGAACTGATGAGGCAACAGTTGAAGTTCTTGAAAATTGATGTGCATCTGAGAAATAAGGAAAACGACCAATCTGGTGATAGATCAGATGGAAGTTCTACCCCTATGACATCAGATCGTTCATATCAAAATGTTTGTTCTGGTATCTCTGACGTTTTGAAATCTATGCCAGAGCCCTTACCTGAATTTTGTTCACAGCTCCTCCTTGGCATTGCTTCAAAAGCTGTTGCTAACCCTGTGCTTTCTGAGTTTGTTCAAAGCTTTATTCAGTTGAGAAACACACATCCGAACACAGGTTCTCAGGCCTCATCTGTTCCAGAGTCGAGCACACAGAATGTGGCCACTGAGTGTTCTATGCCTCCTCTAGATGCAGATTCAAAAGCTTCAAAGAATGATGGGTTTCATCAAGATGCTGTGTCAAAATCTCAATGCACTGGTTCTACTGATAAAGATAGAAAGATGGTTAACAGTGAGAGAGTGACAAAGAACATTGGTGTATCTGCACCTGTTGTTGATCCTCACGGCCTTCCTTTTGATTCTTTTGTTTCTGAATTTTCTGTTGAGAAACCAGCTATTGCTCTTTGCTGCAGCCCTGGAAAGGGGAAGGAAAAGCGCAATGATGCATTTCTTGATCCCCTCCAAGAAATGCATGCAAGTAAGCTTCCAGCATCGGTGGTCGATAATTCAAATTATTCACCCGCCACTTATATGGATGGTAGGTCTATTAACGAGTGCCCTTTCAGTGGAGTACCTGTGGCTCCTCAACGATCTATGCTTGGACCTGTAGGTATAGATCCAGTAAGAAATAGCAGCGGTTACACTGAATCTACGGGAAGTATGCTCCATAAAGGTCCAAAAATCTGCAGCAGTGGCTACATTGAAGCATTCCATGAAGATCCAATAATTAGCAGCAGAGGTTGCATTGGATCTGTGGGAAGTATGTTCCATAAAGGTGTTATTTGTGATGGCTGTGGAGCCCGTCCAATTACTGGTCCGCGGTTCAAGTCCCAAGTGTAAGAACAAAACACAAACCTATCCATCGATTAATTTACCTTTCATTTTTCCATTTTTATATGGCTCCTGAATACCCAACTTTTTTGTCTTCCGGTATCTCTTCAGGAAAGATAATTATGATCTTTGTAGCATCTGCTTTGCTAAAATGGGCAATGAGGCTGACTACATTAGGATTGATCGTCCTGTCTCTTGCCGGCATCCAAGAATGAATGCATTCAACCGTAGAGTATGCAATTTTGATAACAGAGCTTCTAATGGATTTTTTTTTTTTAATGTCAATAAGAATTTTATTTTACTTTCAACTTCCATTCTCTCAATGCAGTATCCATTTTCTGGCCCCCAAATAATTGATGCTATGAGGAGATCATCTTTAAAGCAGACCAAGCTTGATAGTAGCTTTGTAGCTGACGTTAATGTCTTTGATGGCACTGTGATAGCTCCAAGTACCCCATTTACCAAGATATGGCGATTACGTAATAGTGGGACTTCGAATTGGCCCCGTGGTACACAGCTAATGTGGACTGGAGGAGACAAGTTCAGTCATTCCTCATCGGTTGAAATAGCGGTAGAAAAATGTTTTGAACTTTAATCCTAGTCTATGGGCATTTTATTTTCTGGTTCTTGGTGTCTGTATTTCTTCAATTTCTTTTCTTTTTTTTTAAAGATTTCTAAGATTTTTCTCGCATCCTCTCTCAGGTTCCTGCTGATGGACTTCCTCTGGGCCAGGAAATTGAAATTGCAGTTGACTTTACTACCCCTCCACATTCTGGTCAATACACCTCATACTGGAGGATGGCATCTCCATCTGGCCAGAGATTTGGGCAACGTGTTTGGGTTCTTATTCAGGTATTTATTATATGCACATCTCAGTTTTTCTTGTGTTGTATATCCTATATTAAGTTCATATGATTACACTACTGCGTAAATTCAACTTTTATTGTTTACAAACATGAAGGTTGATGAAGCACTTGGGATGCCGGATTCCAAATCTTCCCAAGCTTTGGACTTAAATTTACCCCCCATGCTCATAGGTCATGCCCATGAAGGTGTGGAAAATAATTCGACTCCTGAAATTTCTGATGGTGTCCCTTTCCCTCATGATCCCTTCTCCATTTTTGAACCGGTAAAACATGATCATGATCTGTCTGAGGATTTACAAATCCTTGTAGATCAGGGTATTCTAGTTGGTGAAAGCCCTGCTACTTTTGCGAATAAGGATAATTTGGGCTCGTCTTGCTCTGCTGTAGATCGTCATGGAGTTCTACCTTGTTCAACCAAGGTTGCCCCTGTGTCGTCATGCCCTTTTATTGATTTTCCTGTACCAACTCCACCTGCAAACCCACCTCCAACACCATCCCCTAAGGTTTCTCCAGCATCATCTGAAAATGTCACTGCCAATAATGCCAATAACATTGTTGAAGAAACTCTTCTTAAAACACTCGAGGATATGGGATTCAAACGGGTTGATCTAAACAAGGAAGTACTGAAGAGGAATGAGTACGATCTAGAGCTGTCGGTGGATGAACTCTGCGGAGTTTCTGAATGGGATCCGATGCTTGATGAGTTGGAGGAAATGGTTAGTGATTTGTTTAACGAAGTTGCTAATCCTTGATTTCTTGGGTCTTGGTTTATGATTACTAATCTTGTGTTATAGGGATTCATTGACAAGGAAATGAACAAAAGACTTCTGATGAAGAACAATGGCAGCGTGAAGCGAGTAGTGATGGAACTTCTTTATGGGGAGAAGGCTTAGTTGAAGAAGGCTCATCTCAAAATTATGGATTAGGATGTAAATATATTTTACAACTAAATAAATCTATGGATATGACATTGTTGCTCTGGAACCAGGGATGTGTTTTATGTTTTGTTGGAGTGGTCTTTTGAGTCCTTTTTAGTTTATGTTCATCTCTGTCTTTTCTCTTTGCAAAGGTACATATGTGTCTTTCTAATTTTGGTTCAATTTAGTTATTATGTCATACTTGTGTTTCTCTTTTAGCTATAATGTTTTTTTTCTGTTTGGTGTACTCTTTAGTTGCAATGTTTCATACTTTCCTTTTGACTGGGGTTGAAGGTAGTATTACATCTCTTTTGTTCATGCAGCATGTAGCTGGGAAATTATCTAGAATGATTATATAGTCTTCATACATTGGTAGCTTGAGTCCATTGGCTAAAATTGTGGTTTTCCAAATTTTAATCTAAACTTAATTCTGTCTAAATACCTTTTAGAAGTTTAGTCGCTGAGTTTTGAGGTTTGTGTTTTGTTTGATAACAGATTTTAGAAGTTTAGGTCCCGATTGGGAACCATGTCGCTTTTTATCCTTGTTTTTGAAAATTAAGTCTATTTTTTTTTTTTAATTAATTGGCCATGAACAAACTTTAGATTTTTAAAGCTTAATCAACCCATAACTTTGTGACCTGTAAAATTACAGAATTAAGCACTTTAGGGAACAAAATTTGTAATAACAAAAGTTAGAGATCAAATATCAACAATTTTAAATTTAAAAAATTAAATTAATATTTGCTTTTTCTATTTTCATTTTAGAAAATTTTATCCATGTATTTTTATTGATAACAATGTGGGATGGGAAAATTAAGCCATTGACCTCCGAATTTGATGGTAAAATGTTACAAGGGAACTTTACATAGAATTTTAGATACAATAAGCAATTATTAGAAGTTATTTGGACTAAATTTAATATAAATTAATTAAAATAATCTATGATTTTTTAGTTTTAAGCATAAAGTAATGTTTTAGGGTTTAAATTAGATTCATGATTTTGAATCCATATAAATTTATTTAAAAGTTGAGCTACTTCGTTTCGTCAGAATATACTATCATATCTTTGAACTGTACTTTCAAGTGCATAGGTTTAAAACTTTTCACTTTACAAGTTGAATTCAAGAAAATAAAAAAAGATAACATATAAACAAAATATTATCTAAGAATCACTGATAGAACAATTAGTTTTGTTAGGATTCACCAAACCATGTGCTTCAAAATGTTAAATTGATTTTAGATGATTTGATTGGTATGTTTAAGAAATAAAAAAAAAATATTTTAATTATTTTAAAATACTAAAAAAAAAGGAAATCCTAGAATGTAGAGGAAATCAGGCACAAAATTTGGAAACACAAAATCGAAAACAGAAGACGAAAATCAAGACCTCTGAATTCGAATTTCCCAATCACTCAAAAATTGATTATCAAGGAGGTTCAGATTTCATTCATCGGTTTGAATTCGAACTTGAAATGCCTAATAATTGAATCTCCTCGAAGAAGCCCTACTGAACAAATTCCTCAAACTGTTACAACTCTCTCGCTTTTTCCTCTGACTCCGCCCACCGCCGCCGTCAACCTCCCGGAACCCATCTCTGTCGAGCACCAGCCCCGCCTCCAACTTCTTCGAAACCGTCACGATCTCATACGAATCCCACAGCGACTGACCGAAGTCCCATCTCCGATCGCTGACGGAAGAGCGGGTTCGAATCGCCTCAAGCTTGAACCGAGAAGGAGTAGGTCTGGAATTCCGGCGATGGGCGTCGAATTCACTAGCAGGCTTTGAACTGCCGGTGTGGCTGTGCCATGCCTGAGCGACGGCCTTGAGGATTTCGAGATGGCGATGATCGTCGTCGTCTTGAAGCTCTGGTTTCTTCTTCATAGTGTGTGTGAATTCAGGAATTGAATTGGGGGCGGGGCCATGTTTATGATGAGCCTCAATCACAGCCCCAAATTTGGGTTTCTCCGAGAGAGATGGGTTTCGATTTTTGGTACTTTTTAGAGTTTAACACTGTGGACCTTACATTTGGCTACTCTGATTTTTTTATTCTACTTCTTCTTTACTCTTCTTCATCTCTCTAAATTTAGATCGTACGTTTATGATCACCAATTCGATTCACATCATTCTTTTAAACATGTTTTTGGAATTTTTCAAATTTCCATACTTTTTTTTTTCTTATTGCCCCTTTTTTTCACTAATTGTTTATTAAAAAAAAAAAAAAAAAAGTTAAGGTTGCAATTTTATTAAACGTAAAATTAAAAATCAATGACAAATAAATATAAATTTTGTAGGAAAATTTTATAAAATAACCCAAAAACCAAGAACTTTTGACCTCTTTCTAAAAATTTTTTTTTGCCACTTCTAAAATACCAAATATACTCTTACTTTTTAAAACTAAAGAAGCGCCTATTCCCGTTTGCATTTGCATTCAAGTACTCCTCTCAGTTTTCTCTCCGAACTTCATCTAAGGTTCTTGTTGATCGTCTCTACTCACTTGCCACCGACGTCGTGTTTTGAAAAGTATGAGACTCTTCTCCTTAAATGCATGTTGATATTCTAGCTTTGACGATTGTTGAGGGTTTAATCGTGTATTCATTCGTAATCGATCGTTGAATTAAATTTGCGAGAGCGTTCAGATAATACTAAACGAGCGATTAGAGAATACTAAGCGAACATTTAGAGATTACTAAGCAAGCGTTCAGAGAATACTAAGCTATTAGATAGATAATACTAAGTAGTCTGATAGATAATACTAAGTGATCATTAAGATATTTATTGTGTGATCGTTTAAATATCTATAGTGCGGTCGTTTATATATTTATTGTGCAATCGTTTAGCTATCTGTTATGCGATTGTTTAAGGCATTTTTACGCGATCGTTTAGTTTTTGTTATGCGATCGTTTGGTTTTTGTTAAGCGACGTTTAGTTTTTGTTATGCAATCGTTTAGCTTTTGTCATCGTTTAGCTTTTGTTATGCGATCGTTTACTAATTGTTGTAATGTATACGTTTATTAGAAGGGTAAGACGACCATTCCTATTGAAAAATATTTCCCTCCTACAGTTTCTTGCCAAGTCCACAAAACTGCCTCTGTAATTAAGAATAAGTTGACAAAAGAACAAATAAGAATGTATAGGAAAATGACATTTGGTCCACTGTTGGATATAGATTTGGTATTTAATGGACAACTAATCCACCACTTTCTGCTAAGGGAGGTAGCAAATGCAAATCCAGATGTTATTGAAGGAACTGAGTACCTCTGAGAGGAAGCAAGATCATTCCAAACTCATTGTGACAGAATTACTGCATTCACAATTAAACAAACTAGTTATGCATTAACAACAAATTACAGGCATGCTTTGAAACTTTAAACAACAAAGAAAACGAAATACATACCAATTGAAGAACTTTTTTTCATAGAAATCTCGCTCTCGTCGAGGAAGTCAATCTCGCTCTCGTTGAGATCATCAAGGCAATCGTCCACCAAATCGTTGTCGTCTACCCACGAACGGACTCCTCAAGAACTCAGCAGTAAGGAAGACACCACCACTTGGAACCCTCAGTATTCTCGAAGTGAGAATCCAAGAGGTGTAGGCTTTATTGGATTTGGTAGAGGGAATGAGGAAGAGACAAACGTTTACCATGACCAAGCAAGTGGGAGATATCGGGTGTCTATCGTATAGACGGATGCTTGATCGTTTAGGTAAAGGTAGATGATCGTATAGTAAAAAGGGCGAGATCGTATAGACGATCATTTAGTAAAACGCTTGGGCGCGTGATCGTGTAGAAATAACTAGATGATCGTTTAGTAAATTCTATGCGTTCGTTTAGGAAAAGGCGCGGTGTACACGATCGTTTATTAGCATGTCGAACTCTTCTAGAAAACTCAATACTGGTTTAAATAACAGTAAAATCAAATCAACAAACAAATTACTAGTGGTTGATTACACCAAAAGAGTTTTAATAGAGGATTGTCCTCTATCTCCCAACTCATCTGAAATTTTGAATTATGTAAATGAGAGTGTAGAATTCAAACAACAAGTTAAATATGATTTACTTGTTATCGAAGCATGTTTAGTGGAAAACGATAAAATCTGGATAATTGATTCAGGTGCCGCTAATTATGTTTGTACTATCTCACAGGAAGCAAGTTCCTGGAGACAGTTGACAGAAGGTGAAACAATCTTTAAGGTAGGGACCGGGGAGATTGTTTTAGCCAAAGTAGTGAGAGATATGAAGTTATTTATAAGAGATAAGTACATTTATTTGAAAAATGTATATTATATTCCTTCTGTGAAAAGGAATCTAATATCTGTCTCTTGTTTTCTAGAACAAAATTATAAAGTTTAATTCGAAAATGATGAAGTGTTCATCAATATAGAAAGTAAATAGATTTGCTCTGCAAAATTAGAAAATAACTTGTATATGTTAAAACCAACTGAGGTTAAAGCTGTTTTGAACATAGAGATGTTTAAAACTGTTGAGACTCATAAGAAAAGGAAGATTTCTCCAAATGCCTATCTATGGCACTTGAGACTGGGTCATATAAATCTGAACAGGATTGAGAGATTGGTTATGAGCGGTCATCTAAATAAGTTGGAAGATAGTTCATTACCACCATGTGAGTCCTGTCTCGAGAGTAAAATGACAAAAAAAATCTTTTTCTGGAAAAGGTCTTAGAGCCAAATAACCCATAGAGTTGATTCACTCAGACCTTTGTGGGCCTCTAAATGTTAGAGCAAAAGGAGGGTATGAATATTTCATCAGTTTTATAGATGATTATTCTAGGTATGGGCATGTTTACCTAATGCGTCAAAAGTCTAAAACTTTTGAAAAGTTCAAAGAGTATAAGGCTGAGGTTGAAAACCAATTAGGTAAAAAGATTAAAACACTTCGATCGGATTAAGGTGGTGAGTATCTGGACATAGAATTTTAGAACTATTTGATAGAACATGGAATTCAGTCTCAACTCACAGCCCCTGGCACACCTCAACAGAACGGTGTGGCAGAAAGAAGAAACAGAACCTTGTTGGACATGGTTCATTCCATGATGAGTTACGCTCAGTTACCAAATTCTTTTTGGGGACACGTAGTTGAGAATGCGGTGTATATTTTGAACATGATTCTCTCGAAAAGTGTTTCTGAAACGCCTTACTAGCTCTGGAGAGGACATAAAGGAAATTTATATCACTTCAGGATTTGGGGCTGTCCAGCACATGTGTTGGTGCAAAATCCTAAAAAGTTGGAACATCGTTCAAAATCATGCCTATTTGTAGGCTACCCAAAAGAAACAAGATGTGGTCTCTTTTATGATCCTCAGGAAGATAAGGTATTTGTATCGACAAACACAATCTTCCTGGAGGAAGACTATGTAAAGAATCATCAACCTCGCAGTAAGCTAGTAATAAAAGAAATGTCTTGAGAAACGACAAATGTATCAACAAGAGTTGTTAATAGAGCAGGTCCTTCAAAAGAGTTGTTGATAGAGCAAGTCCATCAACAAGAGTTGTTGATGAAACTGAGACTTCACCTCCTTCTCAAGAGTTGAGAATACCTCGTCGTAGTGGGAGGGTTGTGCAACAGCCTGACCGCTACATGGGTTTAACTGAAACTTAAATCATCATACCAGATGATGGTTTAGAGAATCCATTGTCTTTTAACCAAGCAAAGAATGATGTGGATAAAGACCAATGGATTAAATTCATGGACCATGAAATGAAATCTATGTATTTTAATTCTATCAGGGATCTTGTAGATCAACTTGAAGGGGTAAAACCCATCGATTGAAAATGGATCTACAAGAGAAAACGAGACCAAACTGGTAAGGTACAGACCCACAAAGCTAGACTTATGTCAAAAGGGTTTACCCAAAAAGAGGAGGTAGATTTTGAAGAAACGTTCTCTCCAGTTGCCATGATAAAGTCTATTAGAATACTCTTGTCCATAGCCACATTTTATGATTATGAAATATGGTAAATGGATGTCAAGACAACTTTTTTGAATGGCTATCTTGAAGAGAGTATCTATATGTCTCAACCAAAAAGGTTTATACATCAGGGTCAAGAGCAAAAGGTTTGCAAGCTTAATCAATCCATTTATGGATTGAAACAAACTTCTAGATCCTGGAATATGAGATTTGATACTGCGACCAAATCTTATGGCTTTGAACAAAATGTTGACGAATCTTGTGTATACAAGAAAATCGTTAACAACACTGTCGCTTTTCTGGTGTTGTATGTTGATGATATTCTACTCATTGGGAATGAGGTAGAAAATTTAGCTGACGTTAAGAGATGGCTGGCTTCGCAATTCCAAATGAAAGATTTGAGAAAAACACAGTATGTTCTTGGAATCCAAATAGTTCGGAATCGCAAGAACAAAACATTAGCATTATCTCAAGCATCTTATATAGACAAGTTGTTGTCTAGGTATAAAATACAAAATTTCAAGAAAGGTTTTTTTACCTTTTAGACATGGAATTCACCTATCTAAGGAGCAGAGTCCTAAGAAACCTCAAGAGGTTGAGGAGATGAATCAAATTCCATATGCATCAGCAGTAGGGAGTTTAATGTATGCAATGTTGTGTACTCATCCCGATATATGCTATGTCGTAGGAATTGTCACAGATTTCAGTCCAATCCTGGACATGATCATTGGACTGCTGTTAAAAATATTCTCAAGTATCTTCGGAGAACGAGAGATTATATGCTCGTGTATGATGCTAAGGATCTGATCCTTACTAGATACACTGATTCTGACTTTCAGGCCGATATTGATTCGAGGAAATCAACTTCGGAGTCAGTATTCACTCTAAATGGAGGAGCAGTTGTGTGGAAAAGCATCAAGCAGAGTTGTATTGCTAACTCCACAATGGAAGTTGAGTATGTAGCTGCAAGTGAAGCAGCAAAAGAAGCAGTATGGCTCAGAAAGTTCCTGATAGATCTGGAAGTAGTTCCTAATATGCACCTGTCTGTCACTCTCGGTTGTGACAAAAATGGAGCAGTTGAAAATTCAAAGGAACCACGAAGCCATAAAAGAGGAAAGCATATTGAGCGAAAATACCATCTCATCAGGGAGATTGTATACAGAGGAGATGTAATCGTCACCTATATTGCTTCCTAAAACAACTTAGCTGATCCATTTACAAAGGTCCTCTTGGCTAAAGTGTTCGAGGGTCACCTAGTAGGACTTGAACTACGAGTTTTATATCATTAGGGAAAGTGGGAGAATTTATGGATATTGTAATGCCCTAGTTTATTGTACTTGTACATTTTATTCCCTCCATGTAAACTCAACATTGTATGTATTTGTATATCAATCCACTGGAGTTTTAGTCCAAGTGGGAGTATTATTGGGTTTTATATCCTAAAACTCGCAGTTTGTAAAATGATAAACATTTTCTATAATCAGTATACTTATTATTGATTTCATAAATTGTATGAAAATCTAAATCCAATAGACTAAGACTCATAACTATTGCATGAGTACTTGAACTTTATGTGAAGACATAAGAGTGGATCAGGTTTGAGTCAATAGTCAAAATGATCTATGATACATGAATAAGGTTGGGTACCTTATTCTGGTAACACATTGGAAGTGGCCTACTCTGTAGTTGTTACAAAGAGTTGTAAAGTGCTACATACAATGTGATCCTAATTTGTACATATTATGACATGAGAAGTGGGGGCGTCCTATGTAATGAATTTGCATAAGATCGGACCAATAAATAAGTCACTCTTGCTTTATAATACTGTTTACTATATAAGACTAACTATTTCACGTAGATGACCTAGGTAACTTGATCGTAATCTTGAACTAACTATGAACTTCTGTTTATTTGGGATTACCCTTAGATTTGCATAGGTGAGGGTTGGCTCAACAACGTCGGCTAAATAAGACTCCCATTTCAGGGATGAGATCTAATAGATAGCTGGAGACATAGAGTGTAAGACGGAGTTCACGCCTACTCGATTTAGGGATAGGAGAAAGGTTGTTCTCTCAAGTACTGAATCCAGGTCTTAAACAAGGGGCCCCACCTTCTCATTGGGCTGAGAGAGTTTGGTTTAGTGATTGGATCACAAACCAGTTGTTCATTAGAGGATCGGTAGGAACTTAAGAAATAAGACGTAATCTCGGGGATAAAATAGATATTTGACCCAACCGTTATTATGAACAACCTGTGAAGGGTCGACTTGCTGATTATGGTTAAATCATGTGGACATAATATATCTACAGTGAGGGGAGTGCAACTATGAGCTTTAGTGGAGCGACCCATTAGTTAACGAATAAGGATTAATCTGGTCTAATGAGTTTAGCCAATTAATCTCGCGTCGTTGGAGCCCATGATTTGTAGGTCCGCGAGATCCCTTACTAGCTCGTAACGGACTAGCTCTAGAATAGCGTGATAAGTTAATTTGAAACGTGCAAATTAGAATTAAGGGAATTAGTAATTATATGAGATATAATTATGTGTTTAATTTGAGAATTAAACGGAATAGGAGAATTTATATTTAAATATGATTTAAATTTATAAAGATGGCTGTGTGTAAAAATTAATTTAATATTTGATATTAAATTAATTAAGTTTTATTTAAAAATTAATTTATGAAATTAATTTTATTTTTCAGTTTTTAAAATCAAAATGGTTTTTATAAAATCAAGTTTTGATTTTTGATAAAATTGGAAAATTAGAAAAACAAAACACAAAATGGAAAAACCATGTTTCCATTATCCATCTCCTAGTTACTCACACAAAAGCCATTAATAATGCCTTGTCTTACTCCAAGCATGAGCTGTAACTCATGCAACTCTCTTCCTTGCATGATGACAATATATGGAAGAGTTTTGAATGAATTTCGGGTATGCAATCAAGAGAGAATTTTAGAGAAAATTCATGTTGAAGAAGAGTTCTTCAACCAGATTGCTGCTGTGAGCAATTCTCCTTTATCCCTTGATTCCAGCTTGTTTTAAGTCCCACAACTCAATCTAGAGCACCAAGAGAATAGTGGGGAAGATCTTGAGGTGATCTACAACAAGATTTGGAGAAGATTGCAACTGGAGAACAAGCTTTGAAGAAGTTCTACAAGAGGTATGTCATGAAACTCACTTGTTTTCTATAAGAGCATGCTTTATATTTTTCCAAAAGTAATGAATTAGAGTGCTTAAATGATCCTTGTTGCTTCCACTGTTGCTGATACATTCCTACAATATTCATATACTACAGACCATTTTGGTTATCACTTAAGACATGATCCACTTGTATGTCTCCACATACATGCTCAAGTTACAACGACAACTATAAATCTTAGTGCATTGGTTTGTGGTAAAGCAAATAAAACATCTAATGTTCTATAGACAATAGTGAAGAAAATATCGAATACTATTACATCACAAGCGTTTGTTCAATACTATGTTTATAAACTACAGGACCCAAGAGAGTTTAGGGCTTCATCCCCAACAATCTTCCACTTGTCCTAAAGCAAGTGGGGTGTACAAACAATTAGTACAAAACAATAAACTAGAGCATTAAGGCCCAGTACAAAATATCTCCCACTTGCCCTAGTTCAGCCGTGGGCGGTCCCGTAGACCCATGCTCTGAAGGTGACCCTAAAAAACTGTAGCCATGAGAGCCTTTGTAAACGGGTCAGCAACGTTGTGCTCCGAAGCGATCTTCGTGACTTTCACGTCCCCTCGATGCACTATCTCGCGAATAAGATGATACTTCTGCTCTAAATATTTGCCGCGCTTGTGACTCTTGGGCTCCTTTGAGTTCGCCACAGCACTACTATTGTCACAATAGAGGTTCATGGGCCTAGACATGTTTGGAACAACTTCCAGATTTGTCAGGAACTTCCTAAGACAAACAGCCTCCTTAGCAGCTTCACAAGCCACTACATACTCGGCCTCCATCGTGGAGTCGGCGATGCACCCCTACTTAGTGGTTCGCCACACTACTACTCCTTTGTTATGAGTAAAAACTGACCCTGAAGTGGACTTCTTAGAGTCCTTATCAGTTTGAAAGTCAAAATTCGTGTATCTAGTAAGGATCAAATCCCTAGTTCCATACATGAGCATGTAGTCCCTCGTTCTCTGAAGATACTTAAGGATGTTCTTGACTGCGATCCAGTGACCCTGTCCTGGGTTAGACTGATACCTACTGACTATTCCCACAGCATAGTAGATGTCTAGTCTAGTACAGAGCATCATATACATCAAATTGCCAACGACAAATGCATATGGGACCCACCTCATCTCCTCAACCTCTTGAGGCGTCTTAGGACACATTTCCTTAGACAAATTAACTCCATGCCTGAACGGCAGTAGGCCCCTTTTGGAGTTCTGCATTGAGTCCTTGAGTAACATCTTGTCAATGTACGATGCCTGAGACAGCGCTAACACTTTGTTCTTACGATCCCAAAAGATTTGTATATCAAGAACAAACTGAGCCTCTCCCAAATCTTTCATTTGGAATTGGATTGCCAACAAGTTCTTAACTACATTCAACAGTCCTACATCATTCCCAATAAGTAGGATATCGTCTATATACAACACTAGGAAAACTACTAAACTGTTGATGATTTTCTTGTAGACACAAGGCTCATCAATGTTTTAGTCAAAGCCATACGATTTGATCGTAGTATCAAACCGAATGTTCCAAGATCGAGATGCCTGTTTCAGCCCATAAATGGACTGATTCAGTTTGCAAACTTTTTGCTCTTGATCTTGGGCTATGAATCCCTCGGGTTGCACCATATAAATGGTCTCTTCAAGATTGCCATTCAGAAAGGCAGTCTTGACGTCCATTTGCCGAATCTCATAATCATAATAATCGGCAATGGACATGAGGATGCAGATCGACTTCAACATGGCAACAGGCGAGAAAGTCTCCTCATAGTCGACTCCCTCCACCTGGGTATAACCCTTTGGCACAAGTCGAGCCTTGAAGGTTTGCACCTTCCCATTGGCACCCCGTTTCTTCTTGTAGATCTATTTACAACCTATATGTCTTACCCCATCAGGCTGATTTATAAGATCCCACATTGAGTTGAATTATATCGACTCCATCTCGAGATCCATGGCTTTGACCCATTCATCTCGGTCAACATCCTTTATTGCCTTTTGATAAGACAACGGGTCCTCAATGTCACCAGCGGCTACCATAGCCAAGATTTTCGTGAAAACCATATAGCGAACAGGTGGTTTCGCAACCCTCCCACTGCGTCAAGATTCCCTCAACACTTGAGGTGGAACCGACCTACCAAATGAAGTATCATCAATAACTCTTGCTGATGAAACAGGCCCTTCAACAACTCTTGTAGAAGTTTCAGTAGTTTCGTTGGAAAGCTCACGTAACACGATCTTACTACGTAAATTGTGCTCCCTAATATGATCCTCCTTCAGAAAGGTAGCGTTCGTGGAAAAAAACACTCTATTTTCCGTTGAATCATAAAAGTAACCCCTTCGTGTACCTTTGGGGTAGTCTACAAAGAGGCACAACCTCGACCATGGTTCCAATTTCTTAGGATTAGCCTCAAGCACATGTGTTGGGCAACCCCATATGTAGAAGTGACTTAAACTAGCTTTATGCCTGTTCCACAACTCCTGAGGTGTTCTCGCTCTTGGAAAGAACACAGTTGAGTATATATACTGTAGTCTCCACTATAAAACCCCAAAACGAGTCTGGTAAGGAAGCGTAACTCATCATCAACCAAACCATATTCAACAAGGCTCTGTTTCTCTCTCCGCTACACCATTCTGCTGAGGTGTACCCGACGCTGAGAGTTGGGAAACGATTCCATGTTCTATCAAATAGTCCTGGAACCCCGAATCCAAAAACTCTCTACCTCGATCCGATCGAAGTGTCTTAATCTGTTTATCCAATGCATTTTCAACTTTAGCCTTGAACTTTCTGAACTTTTCAAAGGATTTCGACTTCCGTTGCATCAAATAAACATATCCATACCTAGAGTAATCATCAGTAAAGGTGATGAAACACTCATAGCCTTCCCTGACTCGCACATTCATCGAAGCATAGAGGTTAGAATGCACTACTATAGAGGCTCTTTGGCTCGATAACTTTTTCTAGTAAAAGGTATTTTAGTCATCTTACCCTCAAGGAAAGATTCGCACATCGGTAAAAAAAATTTCCTCTAACTCGCTTAGAAGTCCATTCTGTACCAACCTCTCAATTCTATTGAGATTGATGTGCCCTAATCGAAGGTGCCAAAGTTGGGCATTTTCTTTTGGAGAAACCTTTTGTCGTTTATTTTGAGTTACGATAGTTTTAAACATCCCTATATTATGGAGGGAATTCGTTGTTAACGGCTTTAACACATACAAGTTATTTTTCAGATTTGTTGTACAGATTTCAACTCCATCTTTATGAATAAACACTTTATACAATTTAAATTCAAGAGTATATTTACACTGTAACAAGCATTTTACAGAAATTAAGTTCCTTTTCAACTCAGGAACTATAAATACATCATGTGAAACAAGAAATTTCTTCTGTAAAGTCAACTAGACTCCTCTCACTACCATAGTTGAAACGACGTGCCCTGTGCCTACTCACATCGTCATCTCACCAGCCTCCAGCTGCCGCCAGGATCTAATCCCCTGAAAAAAAGGACAAACATGATTAGTGGCGCCCAAGCCAATAATCCAGGCAGAATCATCATTTTCCATTAAACAAGTTTTCAAAACTAGTAAATCATATTTACCTTGTTTTGCCTTAGCCATAGCATTAGCCTTGGCCGCCTTCTTCTCCTTAAGCCACGAGAACAATTCCTCTTCCAGTGCTCGTCCTGGTTACAATGGAAACATTTTTCCTTGTCAACCGGCATTGGACACCTACCCCATTGGGTGACAGGCTATGGGTTAGCAGGTGTCTTCCCCTTCCCCTTGCCATCCTTCTTCTTCTTCCACTTTGTAGTGTTAGAAGTAGAAGGTGCAGACTTTGTTCCTGAGGTCGAACCTTTATGGAACATCTTTGAAGATGAAACAACATTTACCTCACCTCATCTCTTCTCCTTACTTTTCAGTAAGGATTGGAAAGTCTACAACTCGTTGAGGAGAGTTGTAAGGGTATAGTCCACTTTATTAAGAATCACATTACTAACAAAGTGAAGGAAGTTATCCGGCAACGAATACATGATAATGCTAACCTGGCTGCCCTCATCGATCTGAGACCCATTCATCTCTGTCACATTGAAGTTGACCATCATATTAAGCATATGTTCTCAAATAGAGGTGTCTTCCTCCATTTTGGAGTTGAAGATGCATTTCAGAGCCTCGTGCTTGAGCTGTCCAGATAGTTGTCCGAACATCCCCCGCAGGGACTCCATCATCTCATGCGTTGAGACCATGAGCTCATGCTTTTTGGCCAAAATGTTGTTAAGACTGGCCAAGATATAAGCTCGGGCCTTCTCATTCGCTCGTGTTCAACGCTCATAGGCCTCCCGAACATTTCGAGCGGCGTTAGGAGGTAGAATAGGAGGACTCTCTTCCACAAAGACGAACATGAGATCATCAATGATCAAAATTGTTGTGATCGTGTGTTTCCAACTAGCGTAATTCTCGCCAGTCAGTTTGTCGACATTAAGTAGAGCTAATGTGGCGATGGCCATTAATATATTGCTGAAAACAGAGCAAACGTAATAAATCTATGCTAAACCACATTTTAACACCAATTTTAATTTTAGCAAAATAGTTTCCAAGTACCCTAAGTGAAAAAAGACTTCTATTTCGCAATGATGCCCCAACGAGGTAGGACAAACGTCACCGGTGGGGGTGATCAAATGCCCCTTCACTGGGATGAGACACTTTCAACCATTAGGCAGAAACAACTCTTGTAACTGCACCTAACAGTCACCATTCTTTCGGTCCAAAACTATTAATCCTTAACAATTTTACGTAAGTGTAACCCTTCGTGTTCGACCCTAGAGTCTCGCCCTAATGCATCCACCGTAGGGAAAAAATAGATTAGGATAAGAGACTAAACGACCTTATCCTATATAGGAGATCAAGTAAAGAAACGTGCAAAACTGCCATCTTATAGGGGGACACTCTCAGGGTGCCTCAAGGCGATGCACAAATACTTTATCCAACCCAATGAGAGAGACCGTGGGATATATTGTCGCATGTCCCACTCCCACTTACTATGAACATTCTCTCCATCCACCTTAATATTGACCTACTCAAACACCATCCTTTAAGGGGACATTCCCAGGGTGCCACAAGGGCGAGGATAGATCTCACGGTGTGGAAAATAAAGGGAGAAACGCGAAGAGGTTTAAATGAAGTATCAGATACCCCAAGTACCTCCCACAAATGTTCTACCTAGGGGTTCATTAACTTAGACCATCCGACTGCTGATTTTAATCTAAGTCAATTTAATTTGCTAAAAAAACAACTATTGTCTTTGAAATTAAACAAGTTCAAGTAGTCACATTAAACTTTTTAATGGATTGTCCTCAAATTTGCATGCATGCATCAAATCTATCTAATTCACCTTTTCAAGTAGTTTCCCAGGTGAGGGTGTTCCGTTTCCGTCACCTTAAATACCCCAGCCTAAACAGAACCCGCCTTAGACAAAAGGTCCCTTATAGATAGATTTGTTGTGCTTTAACCTTTTATTAGTCAATTTAATCTCACTAAACCGATTAAAAGATTAAAGCCTAGGTTGCTAATCTTATTAGAACCATGATCTTAGATCTATCTCCACAAAGTTTTAAAACACTTTTAAAACCATAATTCAAACCTAAGTTTACAATGCATGCATGTCTTTCTTATAGATTTTAGTTCTAATTTCCTTATAACTCTTATAAAAGAAACAACTAAAACCATACACATTGCCATGCAACTAGGTATTTATAACAATTATAAATTTAACCTATGTGTCATGCTTCATGCAATGTCCATTCATTACTATACATAACTTTTATTTGCATGTAATGAACTAAGCAAACATGCTTCCATACACCCTTATACTATAACACTTCTAATATAAAGATGATGCATGTCTATGCTTTATGCATGCAAAAATATCTCTTATATTATATGATGCATGAGCATGCTCTTATGTAATTTAAATCATGCTTCTCTAAATCATAACACTTATAATAAAGAGATGGTGCATGATCAATGCATAACCTAAGGTGGGATTTCTTCTATATGGCATACCATATGACATATAAATAAACATACATTCTATGTATATTCACAAAGATTAATGGACTGGGATGAACTGCCTCAAAAGCGGAAATAAAAAGTCTATCTGTTACATTTTCCATCAAGTAAACTGGTTCACAGGCGAATGGGTCTTGAACCACCCGGGCGAAGCTCCCATTGTTTAGTAAATGCGACCGGGTATACATGTTCGTTTAGCTACGATCGAGTACTAATTACTATGCGATGAAGCATGAGGTACCTGATCGTTTAATGCACAAGACATTAACTCGCGATTCTAAACGATTGTTTAGACGACGACGTTGCTATAAAGCATGATCGTCTAGACGATCACATAACAAGCGCTTGAGTAAACATCTTACTTCGCGATCGTGTAGTCAGTAACTAAGCGATGAAGCTTGCTGAGCTACACAATCGTCTAGTGCGCGCACGTCAACCTACTCCCAAGTATCCAATACTCTATGATCATTTACCCCATCGTTTACACGACCCGACCAACGCTTGGTCGTCTTCCTCCTCGAAGAACAGCAACTCATTGCCTTGAAGCCACAACACGAACGACTCAATAGACTCAAACACTTTGAATTTACAGACTCAGTAGCAGTTAATACGTCCAAAAATATAGGGGCCCTTACAATTAACTTCGAATGTAAAAGAATTTAAAAAACCAGAGGCTTCATCCCAGAAAACTCCATTAATCCACATCCACAAAACATTTAACAATTAAACAGAGTGTAGACATGCTTTACCCACCGAAAAAGTAAAAGATATTCTTTACATCAATGAATTTGGAATATCAGAACCTGGCTCTGGTACTAATTGAAGGAACTCTTATCAAAGAGTACCTCTGAGTAGAAGCAAGATCGTTCAAAACTCATTGTGATAGAATTACCGCATTCACAATCAAATAGACTAGTTATGCATTAACAACAAATTACAAGCATGCTTTGAAACTTTAAACAACAAAGAGAACGAAATACATACTAGTTGAAGAACTTTTTTTCACAGAAATCTCGCTCTCGCTCAGGAAGCCAATATCACTCTCGTTGAGATCGTCAAGGCAATCGTCCACCAAATCATTGTCGTTTACCCATGGACGGACTCCTCAAGAACTCGGCAGCAAGGAATACACCACCACTCGGAACCCTCAGTATTCTCAGAATGAGAATCTAGGAGGTGTAGGCTCTATTGGATTTGATAGAGGGAAGGAGGAAGAGACAATCGTTTACCACGACCAAGCAAGTGGGAGATATCGGGTGTCTATCGTATAGACGGATGCTTGATCATTTAGGTAAAGGTAGATGATCATGTAGTAAAAGGGGCGAGATCGTATAGACGATCGTTTAGTAAAACGCTTGGGTGCGTGATCGCATAGAAAGAGCTAGACGATCATTTAGTAAATTCTATGCGATCGTTTAGGAAAAGGCACGCGTGTACACGATCGTTTAGTAAACACTAAGCTATCGTGTATGCTCTTGGTTTGTTATGCGATAGGCAGTGCACTACTCGATGAGCAAATGTCTGATCCTTTGCAAAATGAAAACAATTTTCATTTTATCCTTCAGTTACGAAAATTGAATGCAACCTTCCACTAACTCATTCGATTACAGAGAAAAAATCGACACAATTATCCCATAATTGTTTAAATAAAAAAATAAATATAATTTTATTATATTTATAACCAATGGTTTAATATCATATCATATACAATATATTAACCATAGTCATTTTCTCCTCCACTAGATATAAATCATATTTATATCATTTTCCTCCAATTAATGTATCTCATATATCATGTCAAATATATCATATATAATTGACCCGCTTAATTATATCATATATAATCAAACACTCTCTTGTCAATTTGAACATTTCAAATTGACCTAAAAACTTATTCTCAACTTGAATCCATTGAGCTACCAAGGGGACCTTATGAACCTATGGCTCGAAGCTTCAACGGTACGTGAATAGCTGATTAAACTCTTTAGCCACGAGATCCACCATTCGTTAACTGCCAGACATTCCATTAAAGATCGACATCTGCATTCTTCTCACCACAGATATATTTTTGTGTCCATCGGATATAACTAATCAACAATACGATAACCTTTCACAGATGCTCGTAAGTATAGTTGAGCCAATTTACTGTTTTGCCTCTATAGTTACATTTAACTTCTTAAGTACCAATGATCCCTCTAATGAACAATACAACATACTCCTACTATATGTGGACACCTCTCGGGCCATAAAAAGGTGTGTGGGGCTACATCGTTCAAGCCCCGGGATCAGTCCTTAAGGAAGCAATCTATCTATTTATCCCTACTTCGAGGAATGAGTGAATTTCATCTTGTGTAGCTGAGTTCCCAGCTCCCAAATTAGACGAATCCCCAAAGAGGTAGGTTTGAGTCGGCGATTTGGTCACTCGCATCCATGCAAATCAAAGGATCGCCCTTAAAGGCAGGAGTTCCCAACTCATTCAGGATTGAGGTCATGTTACCTATGGCCATCCTAATGAAGTAAAGTCTCTGTCATGAACAACGTTATATAACGAGACTAAAACACTACTTAGCCCTGCTCGTATGTCTCCACATGAATGATCAGGATCAGACCATCTGTAGCAAGTCACAATACTTGTAACTATTCTACAAAGTGGGTTGCATCCATAGCGTTACCAGGATAGGGTTTCCTCCTATATCCATATATTACAAACCATTTTGGTTATCACTTAAGACATGATCCACTTGTATGTCTCCACATACATGCTCAAGTTACGACGAAAATCATGGATCTTAGTTTATTGGTTTGTGGTAAAGCAAATAAAACATCTAATATTTCACAGACAATAGTGAATAAAATATCAAATATTATTACATCACAAGTGTTTGTTCAATATTGTGTTTACAAACTATAGGACCCAACGAGAGTTTAGGGCATCATCCTCAACAGTTATATCATTCAACATTCTAAGAAAGAAGGTTGATGGAACGAACACATGCACAGTGGAAGAAAAACGGATCTAAAGTACTCTAATTAGGTTAATTACAAAGATAAGCATGCAATTGAAACAAATAAAAGGGGATACAACATTTGTAGACTTTGAATCTTCTCCAAATTAGCTTCAATCTCCTCTGCTCATAGACCACCACGAGAGTCTTCCCGAATATTCACTGGTCTTAGAACGGGATGGTGAGGATGGGATCCGATGAGTGACTAATTTGGAGAGGAAAAGATTAAGTCTTTGAGAGAAAATTGTAATGAGATTAAAACATAATCTCATCCAGTTCCACTATGGCCAAGAGTTTTTTAAAATTCATTAAACACTTCTTTTTAAAGAACATTATATGCAAACACATGCAACTTTGAGTTTTATGAGAATTTGACACTAAATAATCCACTAACTCAAAGTGGGATTTAGTGGGACAAATGTCTTCAAATGAAGACAACACTTAGTCATGAAAAGTTGACATTTCCACTCATAAATGTTGGATCTTTCTACTAAGTTGGTCAAAGTTTGACTCTCAAAGTCCAAAGTCAACAAATTTGACTTTTTGACTTTCAAAGTCAAAAGTCAACAATTTGACCTCTTTACATTTTTTACCTAGTCAACAAATTGACTTTTAATACAATTTTGACAATTCTATTTAATTTTAAAATTAATTTTAATAATCAATTTTAAGATTAAATTAATATTAATATTAATTAATTAATCAAATAATTTAATTAATTTAATTTAATATTAAATCCAACAATAATCCCAATGAATATGAATCAATATTCATAATCTTGATATTTAAATCTTATTTAAATATCTCATATTTTCTCTCTCTTTTTATCTTTAAATTTCACAATTAAACATTAGATTAAATATATCACAAAAATCGAATTTGAACACTTCAAATTTGTTTGTCATACTATTCTAATGTTTAGTCTGATATGAGCTAGTAGGGGACCTCATGGACTTACAAATCATGGGCTCTAATGATCCGTGATTAACTAGCTAAACTCTTTAACCTAATTAACTACCATTCGTTAACTACCGAGTCACTCCACTAAAACTCAGTAGTTGCACTCCCCTCACTATAGATATATTATGTCTACTTGATATAACCATGATTAGTAAGTTAACCCTTCATAGGTGGTTCATAATAGCAGTTGGGTCAAAAGCTGTTTTACCTCCAAGATTATATTTTGCTCTTTATGTCCCACTGATCCTCTAATGAACAATTGTTTTTTGATCCAATCACTAAACCGAGTCCTTCTCGGGCTAATGAGAGGGTGTAGTCCCTTATTCAAGACCCGGAGTCAGCACTTAAGAGAATAACCTCTCTACTATCCCTAAAAGCGGGTAGGAGTGAATTCTGTCTTGCATCTTATGTCCCCAGCTATCTACCCAGTCTTACCCCTGAAATGGGAGGTTTATTGAGCCGACGCTATTGAGTCAACCCTCACCCATGCAAATCTAAGGATAATCCCAAATAAATAAGAGTTCCTAGTTAGCTCAGGATTAAGGTCAAATTACCTAGGTCATTGCTTTGAAATAGTCGGTCTTAAACAATAAACAGCGTTATAAAGTAAAAGTGACTTATTTGTTGGTCCGATCTTATGTAAACTCATTGCATAGGATGCCCCCACTTCTCATGTCAAACATGAACGAATTAGGATCACTTCGTTTGTAGCACTTTACAACAAATTGTAACAACTACAGAGTGAGTCGCATCCAATAGTGTTACCAGAATAAGGTACCCAGCTTTATTCGTATACTATAGACCATTTTGGCTATTTACTGAACTTGATCCACTCTTTTGTTTCCATATAAAGTTCATATATTCAAATAATAGCCATGAATCTTTAGTTATTGGATTTAGTCTTTATAAATGCAATTCACATATTCAATAACAGTTTTACTGAATAAACATCAATAACATCTTTATTGATAATAGAATATATTTAGCATTACAAACTGTGAGTTTTAGAACATACAACCCAACAAATGAACATTCTCCCAATACGATTTTAACATGATAACTGGGTTGTGGCTGATCGAAAAAATAGTAGAAAGAGAAACAAGTGGTGAGAGGATGCGAGATCTCATTCTTGGACTGAAGGATCCAAATGAAAAGGATGGTTCCTGTAGGATGTAGAGACCACATTTGAGAAGTTCCTATGACCTATGACCTGTTAATTCATATGACTCATGCTTCCCAGCCCCAGATATTTTGTGGAATGCATAAAAAAAATGGAAAAGCAGTCCTAAAACCAAAAATGAGGAGTGAATGATAGTATATACATTCAGATCAAGGATTTCTTCAAAACACTTGAGTAGAACACATGGGTATTTGGGGACGTGAGTATTTCTAATAGTACCTCTATTAATTCATACACGATCGCTTAAGATTATCAAACGATCATATATAAATATTTAAATTACCAAACTATCATTGAGAGAAAATTCTAATCAATCGTATAGAAAAGTCTTAGCGATCGTGTATAAATTACCAAACGATCATATAGATTTTTGTAAATGATTGTAGAGAAAAGTCTTAGTGATCGCGTAGAAATATCTCAAAGATTGTTTAAATAATTCTACATGATCGTTTAGAAATTCTATAGGATCATTTATAAATAATTGAACAATTGTTTAAAAATTACAATTTTGTACTTATATTTTTCTTTGTTGGAACATAATATGGATCACCTATTGATGCACGTGCATCAGAAGCTATACTTCAAACCTGATATCTGCAAGTATCGATTTATGGTGGTTGATTCAAGCTTCACGGTATGGTATTTTCACATATTTGTTGAAATTGCTCGTCATTCAACCACGTATTTACATATTTATTTTCCCCAGTATGCTTTGATGGAGCTAGAGGGAATTGCTTCTAAGATCCGGTCAGAAGGTGCTGAAATGGAGGGTGACAAAGTGGCTGGCTGGTTGGATCATAAAGCACACATGAGGTTTTGGGTGGACTCTCGCTTCTTTATTGAATATGTACTTGGACAATTTGAAGAATACAAGCTAGCATGGACGAATGTTGACTTCATATTTGGGCCAATCAACATCAAACAACTTTGGCTCATGCTTGCCATCAATCTAGAGAGATACACAATCTATGTATTTGACTTCATGCCAATCTACATCAATAGCGACATAGTTGATGGTTATCTTCAGCTCGTGGCTGGAGCAATACTTTCGATTTTGATTTCTGTCGGATTTGACCAACGACATTAGAAGTTCAAGTATAGGCAATGGAAAGTGAAGAGATCAAATGTGATACTCCAAGAGAGAAAATCTCTAGACTGTGCCATTTTTTGTACTAAATTTATAAAATATTGTGCAACTAGTAGTGGTAAGGCTAGTTTAACACAATCTAATACGACATTGTTTAGGAAATAATATGCTGCCTAGTTGTGGGAAAATAAATATTCATGCTAATTGAATACAAATTGCACTGTACATTTGCGTTCAATCGAATAATAATTAACAAAAAGATCGCATACAATTAACTAAGTAATCACCCAAAACTAAGTAAATGATCGCACATGAATAACTAAAAGATCGCATACAAGTGACTAATCGATCACTCGAACTAAGTAAAGGATCACACATGAATAACTAAAAGATCACATACACATAACTAAGCGATCACACAAAATTAAGTAAACGATCACACATAATTAACCAAAAGATTGCATACATATAACTAAGTGACGCATAGAATTAAGTAAACGATCGCACATGAATAACTAAAAAATCGTATACATATAACTACATCGTGTACACATTATATATCATTGAAAGTTGAGTTCATTTCTGTCTTTTGTCTCGTGACGTAACTTCAGGGGACAATCTACGACTTCAGGAGATGTATTTATTTTGTTCGAAATGTTGTAAGACTTCACGGGAGAAAAGACAGAAATGAAAGGAAATTGCAAAAACCACCATTGAACTATGAATTTGGTTACAATCACACCCCTGAACTTTCAATTTGATCGATTACCCTCTTGTAGTTTCAAAATGGTTGCAATTAGGTCCTTTTGTTAAATTAAATTATTCTCTTGTAGTTTCAAAAAGCTATATGATCGTATAGCAAAAGCTATACGATCTTATAGCTTGTGCTATGCAATCGTTTAGCTTTTGCTATATGATCGATTATACAAAGTTTCTTCCAGATGACTGGAACAGTAGAGATAGAGTTGAAACGAAGATGAAAATGTGTGATACGACCGACGATCAACGAATGACGTCAAAGACGAAGGGAGATGTTAAGAGAAAATTGAAAGGAGCACTCGAATGCGAATGTGAATGGGAATGGGAAAAAGCGCGCTTATAAACGAGAAGGAATAGATGCTTCTTTGGTTTTAAAAAGTTAGGGTATATCTGGTATTTCACATGTGGAAAAGGCTAGTCATAGAAAAGTTTTTAGAAAAAGGTTATCCATAGAATTATTTTTATTTTTATTTTTAGGTTATTTTATGAAAATTTTCAATTTTGTAAGTGGGTTAAAAGCAAATTGTTTCTTTAGTAAAGTGATGATAACTTTGTCAAATGAGTATAGGGGTACCAAAATAAGATGCACTCATCTTGCTATAATCATATCCAATCATATACTAAACACAAATTAAAAAATATTAAAAAATAAAAGTTTGGAACGTAGAAAACTGTAACTGAACTATGTATTCACCATACAAAAAAGGGTGTAACTCGAGATACACTTAAGTATTTTTTATGCCTTGGACATGGAAAATTTTTTATTGCTAAAGTGATGTTTCTATTCTCATTCGTAATTTGACATGTCATCAAATAATATATTCATTTATTTTTCATTTATTTCTGTGGTCCTACATAATTATTAACTACTATTTTTGTGTAACGATTAATGGATGGGAGATAGTATGACAAAAATTTCATACAAATGTAGTATTATAATCTAAGTGTAACGACCCGATTTCCTAGGACTTTTATTAGGTCGTTACTATATGCAAGCATAAATCTCAAAACGACTCTCTCATAAATTTTAACTAAAATCAAAATAATTTTATTAAATAAAAGTTTTTGTATAATCTAAATAGGTGAAAATATTTTATTAGGGTTCCCCTTAAATATAAGTTTAAAATAAATTTCATAAAACTTTATAAATAAAAATTTCAAACAATGGAACTCTAAGTTCAAACATCAAGACTAGAATTTAAAACATGAAAACATGAGTGGAACTATCTCTCTGGTCTCAATGACACGGTCATGTATTCCTTATGTCATTCGTCGATATGTTCTCGCTCTTACCTAAAAGCATAACATAATGATGAGTATAAAATACAAAGTAAGTAACCTCACTACCAGGGTCAGGCTAAGCATTTATGTCCAATAAATGCAACATTCTAGTGGGACATACAAAAACCTCTACTTATCATGGATGATTATCTAGTGAATAATTTAACCCGGCCTGTCATCGGTAAGATGTACCCACAAACCTCTGGTGAAATCTCAAAAGAGTTAACTAACCTCTGGTGAAGTCCCGAAGGAGATCGCTAACCTCTAGTGAATTCCGTAGGAAACATAAACCTTTAATGAAATCCCAAAGGAGATCACTAACCTTTGGTTAAATCTCGAAAGAGATCACTAACCTCTGCTGAATCTCAAATGAAACACAAACCTTTACTAAAATCCCAAAGGATATCACAAACCTCTGATGGATACACGACTAAGGGTAGAGACAACTATCACTAACATAAATATCATGCATCATAAGACATATCCCACACATGAACCATAACATAAAGCTCATACATCCTCATATATGTCATATAAGATCTAGTTCATGCTCATACATTCTTGTAAAATATTATCGTCCAGTACAAAGACGGTTCCAATAGTAAGATTACTTACTTTGAACTTAAGCTAGATAAAACTCTGCATGCAATCTATCTCTCTTATCTAACTTCTAGAAATGCTTGTTGAGAAGAAGAAGAAGAAGAAGAAGAAGAAGAAGAAGAAGAAGAAGAAGAAGAAGAAGAAGAAGAAGAAGAAGAAGTTGTCTTTCTCAAATAACTAAATATCTTTAGAAGCTTTTAAGAGGAAAATCTTCACCATAAAAAGGAGAGTGAGACAGACCCTAAAAAATGTGAAAGTAACAGAGATTTTTCTCTCTAATTGACCTCCCTTTAGAATGAAGTGCATAGTTGTATTTATAGAAGAAAAATAATCGTAATCCTAAATTATTTGGGATTTATAACTTGAAGTAGTAGATTAATTAGGGTCCCGTTTGGCAACCACTTGGTTTTTTGTTTTTGTATTTGAAAATTATGCCTATATCATCAACGTTTCTTATACTGATTTGCATCTTTCTCAAGTACAATGGTTGATTTTAGAATCAAATTCCAAATACAAAAACAACTTTTTGAAAGTTACTTTTTTTAGTTATCAAAATTTGGTGAAGAAATTTGGGGTGCAAGTAGTGTCCATAAGCTTAGTTTTAAAAAACAAAAGCCAAAAAACAAAATGGTTATCAAACGGAGGTAGTAGATAAATTAGATTTCATTTTTTAATATGACACTTTATCTAATTAGAAAATCTATTTTTTTTATAAAAAAAAATCCAATAATTAAAGTAGTAGATAGATTAGATTTTCTCTTTGAATAAGACATTTTCTCTAATTAGGAAATCCATATTTTAACTAATTAGAAAAAAAAAATCCATAATCTAATTAATTTGGAATCCATATTCTAATTGATTAGAAATTTTACAATCTAACTAAATTAGAAATTCCATAACTTAATTAATTTAAATTAAATCAAAATTTTTCTTATCAACTCAATTTAAATTAATTATCTTTTCTAATTTGGATCCGAACTCCAAAATTAAATATGATAAAATTTAAAACCACAATTTCCTCTTTTTCTTCTTAGATTTCAAATTCCTTTTAATTTCTAAAATCCTAATTTTTTTTTATTTTTTTTAATTTTCAAATTCCATATATTTTCTAATTCTTTTCATATTTTTGTAGTGTTTTTTTTTTATTGTGAGAGTTTGATTCATATGATCAATAGATCATGTGAGCCACTTCTGGATGTCTATCCTCTCTTAATGAATATTTTCATCTATGCTACTCGTTCTGTGATGTTGTATTTCGTTTTGTGAGAAGAGAATAGAATAGATCCGCTCATGTTTTATCCCGTTGTTCGCTTCGAGTTGGAAGTTCAAATTTACATGTCTACACTTGTGGTGCTGAAAATAAAGTTGTTTAACTTTTAACAATTTTAAGCTTGTTCAAATTTTTTAAGCACTTAAAAAGTTATTTCTAGACAGGTCTTTAGGATTTTAAACAATTTAGTCTATGTATTTTTCTTTTTTAACAATTGTGCCCCTGTTAAATATATTTTTGATTGTTAAAGAGGTCATAGATAGGTAAACCAAACATAAACTTCATTTTTTACAAAGAAATATAGGCTTCACTTTGATTGGATAGAACTAAATTGTTACATGCTAAAATTTAAGAATTAACTTATTTCAAATTTTAGATTATAAAGACTTAATTGTAACCTCCTTTGATACTAACTCAATTGATTCAGACATTGTTAATAATATGTTTGGGAGGGATTACAAAATGGCGAAAATCAATTTTATCATTTTCAAAATAATTATAATAATGGAAGGCCCTAACATTGAAAATTGGGTTAAAGAAATGTAAAATTAAATGTTATATTGATTTTAAATTATAGATGATTTAAAGTGTATTTTATAATGATTTTGAATATGATAAAAATAATTTTAACTATTTCAAATCACACCCAAACATTTCTTTTTAAAAAAATAAAACACTTCAAAAACATGCAACATAAGTATCATTGATATATGTATATATATATTTAAAAGAAAAAACCACATTAAAACAATTTAGCCAATAAATATATTAGGGCTCGTATTAATTTAAACTCCACGTTCAAACGGAGAGATTTCTTTCTCCGTCGTGTGTTTTCCCGCCCATTCTTCCGAAACCAATACTCCCATTTTCTCTGCTTCTTCCGGTAGGTTTTGGCCGCCAATCTTAACTCCGTCGCTCCATTTCTGTTCCATGTTATATATTTCCCAGCGTCTCACGATTCTTCAACCGTCCTCCAATCCTTTTTATCTCTTCCAGTGAAAAAAAAATGAGTGCTCCTATGGAGATTTATTTGCCAAACCCTCCCTTAGAAGCCCAGATGTCTGAATCAAATGGCGTCGTCTCTGAATCAGCTGCTTCTCCTATTGTTAATGAAGAAAAAATTCTCGTTTCAGGTACTTCTCTAACAGTTTCTGTGACATATTGTCTCAAACATTTTTATACTTGTTTTCAATTTCCGAGCTTTGAGGTCTGTCTCGTACTTTCCATGAATGTTGTGTTATATTTTAGTCGAGGCGTGCTTAAAATCCTCCAGCACCGCACGGACTGAAGATGTCCGGTTGGCCATTGAGAGGTATGCTGCTCGAAATACGTATTAAGCCTTCTGATTTTTAATGATTTGGTTAGGGAAATTAGATTTTGGGTTCTTTTTTTCCACTTACTCTCTGGAATTTTTTGAACTTGAAGTGTGCTTAAGTCAATTCACAGTGCTTGATGATGCGGTTGTCAATTTTGTGTTTTCGAATTTGCAGAATGCTTGAGAAGAGAAGTTTAAGCTATGTTGATGGGCCCATTCCAGTGCCGCTTGATGACGCTTTTCTCGCAGAAAACGTGCAAGGAATCCGAATTTGCGACTCTGGTATTCTCTTTTTCAATTTACACGCACCACTGTTTAAGCATAGAGGTTCTGAAGGGAATGGAATGTATAAAGGAGTTAATAACTTGAATTATTTAGAAAGTAGTAAATTTTGTCAGTTTTGTGGTTTATAGAAGTACTGGAAGAATTAGCTAACGAAGTAATCCATCCGCTTGTGGTCCAAGGGCTTAAAATGCTTGAAAAATGGAAAATTTCTTAGCAGAGAGAATGATTATTCCATTAATTTCTGTCAGCGGCTATGAATCAGTGGACAGGGTAGGTTTTCATTATTCTAGTTATGATGCTGGATTTGTGTTTTTGGTAGATGACGGTGTGCAAAACCATGATATCCTCCTATTCTGGCAAGTCAAACCTGTTGTTCATGTGTTTCAGGTGAAGTTCACTCAGTCATTTATACTGGTCTTCTTCCGCACTCACTATATGACTGATATTTCACTGCATTAGTTCAATTCTTTGTTATAAACTTGTAATTTTTTTTGGTGCACGAATGACCGCCTTTTTTCCTTAAAAATTCTATGTCATAAAATGACAAATTTTATTATTCACGATATATGATATTAATGCTATTCTACATTTCTTGGCCTTTATTTATTATTACTTTCTTCATTTCTATTATGTTGGGACTCAACTTTCTCTTGGTGTAGTTAGATTGATGTATATTATTTGTGTATTGCTCGTTCAGCTTAGTGAAGAAGGACCCTGCGAGGAACTTGGTGGGGAAGGACAGATTTCTAGCTTTAATGAATGGATACTTCCTGCGAAGGAGTTTAACGGCATGTGGGAAAGGCAAGCTGTCACTTATTTGTGTCCTTTTACGTCATTTATACCCAAGCTTCCTTCTGACGAAGCAACATTTTCAAATTCATCTGCAGTTTAATTTTTGAGTCTGGTCTCAAGCAGAGGCTTCTGCGATATGCTGCTAGTGCTTTGTTATTCACTGAGAAGGGTGTTAATCCATTTTTAGTGTCATGGAATCGGTAAGGGAAGCCTTTTCTGTTTCAGCAATAGGATGGTTTTCAGAATTTACATGGGCGGATATAAGACATAACGTTGATTGCTGAATCGTTTGTAGAGTTCTCTGTCATTAGCATTCTTATTTTTTACTTTTCTAAAACTCAAGGAATGCTAACTAAAATCTAAAATTTATCCTTGGGATTGCATTTTATCTACCAATATTTGTTGTATGCATTTACCGGGTAATAAGTCGACTCCGATTTTATACTCTTTTACCTTTTTGGCATGAATTTTTACATTTTGGAATGAAGCCTACAAGGGAAAGACATCTCTATGCAAATGGAAATGGCCCTCCAAAATTTTAATCTAAATGTCAAACTTGCGTGAGAAAATCTCGAACTTCATCTAATTGATGTTGGCATCTAGGCCTCCGAGATTTTAAAAGCGCTACCGTGAATTCAAGGATGCTTTACCATGTTTTACACGATGTGCTTGCTTGCAGTCTGTCAAGAAGACCTAGACATCCGAGATGTTAATGTATAATTCTCGTCTTTTTACGTGCTCACAGGATTGTCCTATTACATGGACCTCCAGGGACTGGTAAGACCTCTTTATGCAAAGCACTGGCTCAAAAACTGTCAATAAGATATCTGTCAAGGTTTGTTGGTAGATTCTATTGCTCCAGTATTTATTCCATATTAATAATATAATGAGATTCTATTGCTCCTGTCCCTTATTATTTATTAGTTTCATTTCCATTATATTCAGATACCCACATAGCGTACTCATTGAAGTTAATGCACATTCACTGTTTAGCAAATGGTTTTCTGAAAGTGGCAAGCTGGTATGGCTTTCTTCATCATTACATGACCTGCATCCTTAGTTAATTTTCATTTCATTCTAGGTGGATACCGTTTTAAATTTGATGCAGCGAACACTTTTTGTTTGTTGGGTATTTTGGCTCTATCGTATTCAAGAATACTTGTTTCCCTTAATAGGTCGCAAAGCTATTCCAGAAGATTCAAGAGATGATAGAGGAAGAAGACAATCTGGTATTTGTTTTGATCGGTGAGATTTACTTTGGAAGGTTGTTAATTTCATTCTGGTCCTTCTTCTACTTTATCATTTATATTTATATGTTTTGTGGTATATAGATGAAGTGGAGAGCTTAGCTGCTGCTAGAAAGGCTGCTTTATCTGGTTCAGAACCTTCAGACTCCATTAGGGTATGCTATTGCCTTTTGTTTGGTCCCTCTTTCCACTCTTAATCACCCTCTCTGACCAAAAGAAAGAAAGGAAAAAAGAAAGAAAGAAAGAAAAAATATGCTATAAATTATAGAGGCCAGTAGCTTTGTAACTCAGCTGATGCATATAAAATTCCGAACTGTAATATCACAGGTTGTCAATGCGCTACTTACGCAGATAGACAAGTTGAAATCGTCACCAAATGTGGTGATCCTGACAACTTCCAATATAACAGCAGCTATTGGTGAGTTCACAATCAAATGACAAGTAAATATTTATCTTCGCAAAATAAAATCTTTTTGGTAGCGTAATTACAAGTTGGATTGCAAACTTTTATGGACTGTATTTGGAAGTTGGCAGTTGGCATACTATTCTGAGTGCAACTAGTTATTAAAAAAAATACTCAAATCGTTCCAACTTTTATACTCTGGAAGCTACAATTTCTCTTTCTTGAGCAAAGATAAAAACAATCCCCAAGTGTGTAGCCAGTAGCCCCGCTCTAAATCTTCCAATTGCCACTCGTTTTCTTTTCTTATTTTCAATTTCCATTTACTCGTACTTAAAATCTTTATACTTGAATTAACCAAAATCTGGGTCGCAGATATTGCATTTGTAGATCGAGCAGATATTAAAGCATATGTTGGTCCACCAACTCTTCAAGCGCGTTATGAAATTCTAAGGTCCTGCTTGCAAGAGCTTATACGCACTGGAATTTTGACTTCTGAGGTCCATGCACATTTAATAATTGCAGCTTTAGCATCGCTTTTGGATTCCTTGGATTCTCGTTGAAATAGAGTACATAGCCCGTAGGCATTCATGATTCTCACCATTTCTTAATTTCTTAGGGTTATGACCACTCTATGCTTCCTAACTATGCTGGTTTGAAAGAGAAAATAAGCATTCCAGAGACTGCGAAGGTTGATGTACCACTTCACATCTGCCAACTATTGCTTAAGGTTGCTGAAGCATGCGAGGTCTGTGACAAAAATCTTGCGTGCCTAATGATTCTACGAGTCCTTGAATGGCCCTTGAATTATTTGTTGAATTTTGTTCACAGGGTTCTAGCGGACGTTTTCTAAGAAAGCTCCCATTCTTGGCTCATGCAACTCTAGCCAATCCACGTACTGGCGACCCTTCAAAGTTCTTGTTCGCAATGTTGGAAACGGCTAGGAGGGACCGAACAGAGTTACCCGAATGAACATGTTATCATTATTTAGAAGCTTCTTGTGCTTGTAATTGATGTTGTACGGATAACATTTACATATAAAGATCTAAATCTGTTAATCAGTTGTAGAAGCTGACGCTACTTGAAAAGCCTACTGAAAATACTCATTGAGAGTTAATGTCAGCTATCCATTGCGTATACCGTTACGAGGACTCTTTCTGAAACTGTTGCATTGCAGATTTCCCTGTTGTTTCCCCTTCCCCCCCCCCCCCCCCCCGCCCCACCTTTTTCCCCTTTTTTTCCCCTCCCCTCTCTCTTCATAACCCCCACTAAATCAACTTTTTAAGACGGACAAAGCTATATATGCAAATGATGTGATTAAAGTTTTATCCATGTTTGAGATCATAAGGCTTCATTTGTTTTATTTATTATTCTATATGGTCAGTTAAATACATGGACTATTAGGTACAAACTTGCAAGGAGAAAAAGCAGAAAAGAGAAGGCCTACATGCCATAACATGTGAGAGGAGGAAAGCCCAAGAAAAATCGGGTTCACTTTGACACAACCGACCAAAAGGGAAAAGAAAGGGGAGCCAAGAATTTAAACTACATAGATAAAGACCCTTTTTTGAAGGGTCGTCTTTAACAGAAAGCCCAGCTTTGAGGTATCATGCTTTGCCTTAACTGGACCCTCCATTACACACACTCTCTCTCTCTCTCTCTCTCTCTTCCCTTTTCTTCTTTACCTGTGAAAACGTGCCTTTCCACTGTACATTAAAGGGAAACATGCATGCGGGAATATAAAGATCTTAAGAGTCTCCACTGTGTGCGTGTTCCCATTGCAGGCTTATAATATCAATGTTTTTCTTGTTCTTGTTAGTTTGTTGATGTTATAGAATCCTCTAGTGGAAAATTATATGCATCTGAAGAACTAACTCTTTTTCTCTCTTACAGAAATAATATCTGCTTCTTCTGTCTGCTATCTCTCGCCATGTTTCTTGCTTTCAATAACGGTTCAAGGACGAAGCCAATGAACATTCTTGCTGCAGTAGAGAAGCCACAGACAGGTTTCTCTTTCTTGCAGTCTTTTGAAATTGGAAGCTTTGTTTTGGTTGTTCCAATAATGGTTCGAAAATTTAGACGTCCTTGTAAGCAGAGTGTTATAAGAGTTCATTGATGATCTCATCCTTTGCAAAGGGGAATCCAGCATCCTGGTCCGATTCATGAAGAGTTCTTTCATTTCTCATCTTTAAAACATGCATACATGCATACTTGAGTTTCTACTCCCTTTCTTTCTATCAATTATGATCTATTATCAGATCTGTAGTAAAATATATATAGTTATGTTATTCGCAACTGTTTTGTTTATATCAGATAATATATATTAAGGTATTGAGTGTAATTTCTCTGCATGCATGTCTGCATCTGCAGCTGATTGATATAATAAAAGTTTCTTCCCATTTTCGGTTTTCCTTTACATTTTATTGCATTTAACCCTTCTCTTCTCTCTCAGCTTCTTCTTTGTTTTTCTTCTGGTCTTGAATATATATGTTCATCTTCTTCTCTCTTTGGTGCTTGTTCTTTCCCATGGTTGTTTGAAAGTGTAATTCTTCTCTTTTGTTGGCATCATTTTGAACTGCGATACAATATAATCCAATCAAGCTAGAAGAAGTCTCATGTGAACCTAGTTTTGTTTTTGTTCTATATTTTTCAGTAGTCTAGAAGTAGACTTGCAGCGAGATTAGATAATATTTGTCGTAATGCTTTGGCAACCACCATATTGATGTGATCAAGTTCGATATTTTAAATTCTCTCTTGCAAATGACAAAAAAAAAAAAAAAAAAAAAGCTTAACATGGTACTCCGATGCTATAAGTAACTTTACATATTTTATGAAAGATCTAATTGTTAATGTTAGAATATACCAAATATATATCGTAACACTTCTGTGACTATCACACCGATATGATCAAGTTCAATATTTTAAATTCTCTCTCTTACAAATGATTAAAAAAAAAAAAAAAAAAAAAAAAACTTAACGTGGTATTCCAATACTACAAGTAACTTTACATATTTTTTGAAATATCTAATTGCTAATTTTAGAATATAACAATTATTCAGAAGACTAAACTTCCATCGTATATATAAAATATTAATAGTTTGTAAAGTAGGGTTTATCTTCTTATTTATAGCTCATATTAATGCTAACTCAACCATCATATAAATTTAAGCTAAATAGAAAACACACTACAATATTGTTAACACTGATATATATTTGTAATACATGCAACAGAAGAAAATATTATTACTTATGAGTTTTACACATAATTATAAAAGTAACATTTATTAAAAAAAAAAAAAAAGAAGAAAGTGTAATGAAAAAGAAGTCTCTCCACCAGTGTTAGGCTGGGATCTGATCAGGTATCTGCAAGTTTGATTTCTTAAAAAGAAGTCTTATAATTTGACTGTAGAAGTTCAGGTTATTCAGAGAGAGAGGCTGTGAGGTAACAAAACAAAAACATACTGAGTTCTTTTTTCTGAAACCATTGACCAACCTCAGCCTATATAGGAAAAGTCAGTCTCATCAACAGTTCAAGTGGGGTAATAATATTATATAATATTCCTAGAGTCACTGTGGCTACAGTTTTAATGATACTTTTCTTGTGGGATGTGCAGTACTTAACTTAGAATATTTGGCATGTTTGAAGTGTTGAATTGATTATTATATTCTATATTTGTGATGCATATCATTTTAATCTAGATTACAAACGAAGAGAGGAAATGACTATAAAATAATAAATACCGTTGACAATGAGGATTTTCAAATAGTTTTATTGGTGACAAACTTCAATTATTATAATGAGAGATCCAAATATCGAGTAGGCTATAATAGGCCACTTCACCCAAAATAAGTTAAGGGTCTAAATACCCCTTTATTCTTCAAAAAAACTATAAGTTGGTCTAATGATCATTGAGAGCTATAAGTATAATAAAGATCTTAAGAAAAGAAAAGGGTACAATCTAGGTTGGTCACTTACCTAAGATTTCATAATGTACAAGTTTTCTTTCATTCTACTGTTATAGAGTCAAGTGGTTTGTACTGTGAGAACAATTAAGGTGCATAACTATTATGGGTTGTCCTAGTGGTAAATAGGGGCATGACCTTGATAAATGACTAAGAGATTATGAGTTCAATCCATGATGGGTCACCTAAATATTGTAGGGTCGGGTGAGTTGTCTTGTAAAATTAGTCCAGGTGATTGCGTAAGTTAGTCTGAATACTCACAGATAGAAAAAAAAAGAGAATAATCGAGATGCATACAAATTGACTCGGATAGTCATAGATATATAAAATCTTATGATCTCTCATAAAAACTTATGCTCTCTTCAGAGAATTTCTTCAACTGCATAAAAGAAATGCACTTTTAGTTGACAAGGAGCTTACTTTTTGCTGCCTTAAAGATCCCCAAGTTTCCCTTTTTATTAACTTAATCATGGCTACATTAGACAACACAAAATATAGTTTGGGGAACAAATTAATGGGAGGGTCTTTGTCAATTTTGAGTCAGTCCACTATGTTCTGTCCAATACCAACTTGACACATGGCAAGACTGCCCACCATTAATGACTTCCTTGATAGCTTCTGTAACTTCTTTATTTCTGTTTATGTGTGGATCTCAAGACTAGAAATTTCCCCGTCTTTTTCAGACTGCAGTAACATGCTTTGTTTCATATTTTGTTATTAATATTAAACTTTTAGAGTAATGTTCAACCTTTTCTCTTTCATATTTCCACATATTCCCTCTGTTAAAAGTTTGTGAGTATACTAATTGCAGATCAAAGTGAAAATTGTGTCCTTTATTGGTCAATGCAATGTTCTAATTCTCTCTTAATGGCTTCTGCAAAACAGACTGAAAGTATGTAATTGTTCCAAGGCCCATATAGTTTGTGGGTTTTGTACTTGGTCCCCAAAGATTTTAAATTCTGTCCTTCAACTTCAATTTTCTATAACTAAACCACAATTTGTTTTTTGAGATCCATGGTCCATCAACATTATCAGATAATATAAGCCCATGGATCAGTTGGGCTTCAATGCTTTGAAGCAGAGAATTCATATCAATAATTCTTAGATACCATAAGATAAATTGTATGCATTTTCTAATGTTGTTCATGAATGATCTCGTTCGTGGTAGAGGTCGGGGTTGGGGTCAGATGAATTGGCAACACGTGTCCAAGATATGTTTAGAGTATGAGTTTGAGATTTTTCCCTCAAATCTATTGTCTACTGGTTCGTATATGTTTTTAGAACACAACAAATAAGAATGTGAAGAGTAGAATATTTAAACCGTTAGAATTTTTCTTTCGATTGTCGCTCAAAGTTTGTACATTGTTCTTAATTATTTTCCTTAAAAAGTCTTTATAATAATTAACTTGCAACTTCTCACTACTTGTGTTTTCATTTCAACATTTATGTCTATCTTTTCCCTATAACAATAGAGTACTATTCTTAATCAATATTCCTAGAAAAAGAGAAAAAAGAGCTTATTTCTCTGAATACATAATGTTCCTCAGAATAAGAACATTTTCCAATTGAATTTTTCAAATAAATATACTTCAATTTTAATACGTTAACTTTGATCAATTCTTTCACATCTCCTAATCTATTTAAACAACAAAAATATATAGATGTATCCATGGTTACACCGTTCTTGTTTAGTCCACTCAATTGTCCAACTACAGTTGATCTCGAAACAAACTCTTTTTATTTTTTTTTCTTTTGTTTTGTTTCTCAATTCAAAATGTCTTCAGGTGAACATTTTTCAATTGAATTCTTCAAATAAATATATGTCAATTTTAACATGTTTGGATGCATCTAGAATTGTAATATTTTTTTTTGTCAATTTGATTGTCCAATTATACTGTTCTCCTAACAAACACTTTTAATTTTTTTCGTTGTGTGATTGAAGTAGATCGTATAAAGTTAGACTACACTCAAGTATTCATTTTTAGATAATGACAAATTACATCCTAAACGTTTGTTCCTAAATCAAACCAAAAAGTCGAAATAAAATGTGCAACTTAAAAGTGCTAAAACACAATATATATCCTTTTCTAAAGAACACAAAAGGAGAAAAGTTTTGATTTTTAAAACATTATCATATGCGACCAAGCAAAATAGAAACATTTGGAACAGCAAAGAAATAGAATATCTATTGGCTTTTCCTTTTGGTTTGATGAGTCAGAAATGAAAAAACAATATTTGATTTTAGACCCAATAATACAAATTTTAAAGCAATATTTGGGAGTGGGCTCCAACTTTTTTATTTTATTTTCCAGCCACTCCAAAACATAGCACACAAAACTCAAAAACATTATTTTAGAAAAAGAAATAAAGATTCCTGCATGAAAAACTGTGTGGTTTGATAGTTTAAGTAGTAGTAAAAACATGGGTGCGTCACAATCACACTTTCTTCTTAAGATTGAGTGGGTGATTCTGCAACACTTACTCTCATTCTCCAACAAGTCAATCAATTTAAGGTATATTTTGCAACATCCACTCCCATTTTGAAGCAAATGAAATCAGAGAAAAATGTTTTCCCAAATGTTTGAAAAAATAATTGTCCTAGGCTAATCGGTTGAGATTCGTGTTCTAAATCTCTTTTCTATTCTTTTAATTTATAAACTTTGTATAAACAAATTGTTGTTATTAAAATAATTGTTATTTTATGAGCGTACACTCAATCCAATAAATAAAAATTCTAGGTTAATTTATGTAATTTAAACATGTATGTAGAGGCATACGGGTAGATCATATTTAAACGATAAGCTAAACGGTCGTAGTAGATGGATAAGACTGGATATAGGGAATCTATAGATACAACCCGTTTTGTAAATGTTAGAAGTGTTGTAAAGTACTACAAATAATATGATACTGATCATTCATGTAGAGACAAGTGAGTAGGCGTATCCTATACAAAGAGTTTGTATAAGATCGGACCACAAAATGACTAGCCTCATTATATAACACTATTAATAGTAGAGACTTATATTTCACCTAAATCTTGAGTGAGTTGTGAACTTCTGCCTATGAAGGCGGTCCTTTGATTTGCATGAATGCGAGTGATCAGATCGCCAATTCAATAGGCACCATTTTGGGAATTCGTCTGATTGGGGAGCTGGGAACACAGCTACACAAGATAGACTTCAATCTTTCCCTGATGTCGGGGTAAGTAGATAAATTGCTCCCTTAAGAGCTGATTCTGAGGTTTGAACAATGTGGCCACACCCTCTCTTGGCCCGAAAGGGATTTGGTCATAGTTGGATTATGATTTATTGTTCATTAGAGGGATTAGTGCTACTTAAAGGAGTTAGACGAAACTACATGGGTAAAGCGGTAATTTTGGTTCAACTGTACTAACGATCAATTTGTGAAGGGTCATCGCATTTTTGATTGATTATATCTAATGGACACAGAAATATAACTATAGTGCGAAGAGTGTCGATCTTTAGTGGAGTGACCGACAATTCATGAATGTTGAATAATTTAATTTAAGGAGTTTAATTAATTATCCAAATACCATTGGAGCTTCAATCTACAGATCCACAGGTTCTCTCTGTAGCTCAATAAGAATTATTAATAATTAATTTTGGATTAATTTGAATGGTTTAAATTAGTTGAGGGAATTAATTATATATGATATAATTAATTTAAATTAATTATATGTGATATAGTTAATATAATGTATTTGATGCATTATAATATAAAGTTTCTTTCTAGAGAAATTAAATATTTGAGTATGACTCAAATACTAATTGTATGGATGAGATTCATATAATTAAATTTAGTATAAATATGATTTATATTAAATACCATGTATTATTGAGAGAAATAAAACTATAGGTTATATCGTATTTGATACAATATAATATCTATAGGCTATGTGTTATATTTGATATAACATATAGTTTAATATATACTATATGATAAGGTGGTTATATATATATATATATATATATATATAGTATGTATGTATGTATGTATGTGTATATATATATGTATGTATGTATGTAGGTTAAATAATTGTTATTTATTAAATTATTTGTTAAATTTTAATTAATTAATTTTTTGAAATTAATTTGGGAGAGAGTTCCCTCCGCCTCTTTTCTCTCTTGATTGATCATGGTAACGTGAAGTGGTCTTCATCTTCTTCACAAAAGATTCACATAGGTGATTTTTCGATCTCTCTGTTTTTTTTGCCCAAGAACACACAAAAGAAAATTTGTTTTTCTTCTCTCTCAAAAATCTTTCCCCTCTTCTCAAAATCTTAGCAGAGCCCACCACTCTTGCTTATTCTCATCCCCTAAGAAGAATACAGTAGGTCCTCTTGTGGTGGTGGTAATTTGGTATTTCAGTTTTTTGAGATCGAGATTTAGATGAAGAGTTTGTGATCGGAAGGAGGGATCTCACGAAGAATTGGTTCTTCAAGGGTAAGTTGTTTTCCTTTCCTAATTCCCTCCTTAGCATGCTGTAATTTTTTTTATTTTTTATTATGCATAATTTGAATATTTTGTAATTTTATTTTGTAAAAATGAAATTGGGATGATCCCGCTTCTGCATTCAAACTTCACTGTTCCTTCAGGAACGATAACAACTTAGATAGCATACAACTGTGAATATGAAGGTCTAACAACTAGTCTTACCTCCATACGTATATGGGCAAATTTATTATAGATCCAAGGGAGGCACAAGTCCCCCTCAACTTTATATTCTCTCTATATATAACTTGCATGATATCAAAATCATTAACTAACTCAGTGGTAAATTTGTCTTCTAGCCCTTTAGTCATAGGTTCAAATCCCACTCATTATATTTATTTTTACTAAATTATATAAAATCTCCGTCAACAAAATTTCTGGATCTGCCACTACCTCCATATAATATACTATAAGCTTTTATGTGACTCTCACCCTTGCATATGAAAATGATAAGGAATCACCCGCTATCAAAAGTATATAAAAAGTAAATTAACTAGGACATACTCAATTATTTTTTCAAATCTTATTTACTAACTTTTAAAGAGAGAATGACCCACCCAACTGTGTCGTTTTTGCTTGTGAGATCCACTGTCCAAAGCTGAAAGCCAATGCTCAAAGTCACTCTAAAGCTTTATACCAAAAGAAAAAAAAAAAGAAAAGAGAGAACTTTTTGCTAAGCCGTAAGTTGTAACCTCATGCCTCTGTTAGGTTGTCTCTTCCTAACCTTAATTTCTTAAACTTTTCTCTATCTCTGTATATTCTCTTTGAAAAAAAATGATTTTGGCATTTGGTTGGCTGATTTTGCTTTGTTATTCCATTGTTTAAGTTGTTAACAAATTATTGGATAGAGTGATTAATTAATGAGTGAAAAAAGTTAGAATTTTTGGTAAAGCCCACGTGTCATCCAATAGATAAACAGCTTTTGTGTGTCAGAAAGCTTTCGGCTTTTGTGAAAAAATGGGTCAGTATATGAATAAGCAGACACCGCACCACACAACCCATCCACCAGGCCCAAGCTGATGACAAGGATAGTTTTTTCTTTTTCCTTTCTTTCTTCTTCCCAAAGTTATCGACACCCATTTGCCCAATTCCTCGTTTCACACACTTGTCTTCTCACAATCTGACTTCAGACTTGCTCTGTAACACAGAATCAAGCTATGGAGCTCAATTTTTGGGCCTCAAGAGTTCATCCCACTGATCAACTTTCTGCTGTCCAAGCCGCCATGCTTCATTCTGGTACTTGTGTTTTTTCAACTTTTTTACTGATTTTCTCATCTGGGTTTCTTGATTTTGCTTTCATTTCTACTTTTTGAGGTTTTCTCTTGATTTAGCTATCAAACAGAAGATTTGGGTTTTTTTTTTTTTTGGTTTGGGGTGGGGGTGGGGGAGGGGGGGTGTTGGAGAAGGGGTTACTTTTCAGAGTGACATTTTGAGTTCTGATTTCATTTTTGAGTGTGAATTGAGCTTTCTAGCTTTTGAATTTCATGGCTTATTTGATGAAACTTTGAATAGGTAACCATATAATTCTGGATGACTCAGATGGAGAAGATGATTCACGACCTTACTTTTCATGCCCTTACTGTTATGTGGATATCGAAGTTCAAGTACTTTGTAGCCATTTGCAAGAAGAGCACTGCTTTGACTTCAGAAATGCAGTACTTACATGCTTTTAATATCCCCTTTTTTCTTTTCTACATTCAATGATTACTTATGGCTTATTAGTAATTGTTTATGTACAGATAAGTTTGTGCTTGCTGCTTGGTTTATATGATTTCAGTTTACAAGCTAGGATTTTTCTTTTTCATTTGAAGCTGGAGAAACTTTTGTTGTTTGAAATAAGGTTTCATCTGCCATCTGTATTTGATTGAATTTAAGGAATAGTTTGACGTTCATGTTTATTCTATACTTTCTAGATGCTCTAAAGCAAAAGCAAAAATGATATAGTGGAAGATGCGTTTTAGTAGATTTTAGATTCAATAAGAGGGCTGCTCTTTGACATTGCTTTCCTCTCAGGTTTGTCCCCTATGTGCAGCCAGTCTAGGGAAAGATGTAATTGGACATTTTACAGCACATCATGCAAGCTCAATAAAGGTATTTTCTGTTCACCCGATTGCTTTCATGGCTGTAATAATGATCAATTGGTTTAAGCAAAAATATTACCATCATTGCAGAGGAGGAGAAAACCTGAGAAATCTGTCTCTTCTATATTTAATTCCAAGAAGCTGATAACAAAGAGCAGCGATAAAAGAAATGGATCTGCACCTGATCCCCTTCTACCCTTTATCTGCAGCATTCCTTTCTCAGACCCTGAATCTGTCGAGAGAGATGACCGTTCTGAAAACGATGCCTCAGTTGCTGCTAATGTCGAAAGGTGAGTTTCAATTGCTAGTTCAAATATAACTGGATCCATTCAAGGTGGGTGATCTTTTGAAAGTTTACAAACCAAGTCCATAAACTTGGTGTGCTTGTATTGACTTTCTAACTGTTTAAATAAGTGTTTATAAGTGCAAAAAAAGTGTTTTAGAAAGTCAATCCAAACAGGTTAGCGTTTCATTTTTCTTGGTTTGTCTTTTGCTCAAAGTTTAACCTACAACTTTAATGGATAGACTTACTGTGATCATTTAACTTCGGAGATAGAGAAGCCATTTCCTGGTTGAAATGTACTTTTCCAATAGTGGTTTGTAAGGATCCAAGAAAAGTGAAGTAAAAGAAAAAGAAAAAGATTCCCGACAGTTTTGATTGCACAATTGAAATTGTTTCAAGTACTTTCATCCTACTGATACGAACTTAAGCTAATATATTTGCAACATCTTATCAAATATACAGTTGGTTCCAAATTCAAATTTTCACACGGTCCAAACTGGATCGCTATTGATATCGCCTTAGCCTTACCATTTCAGTTTTGCTCAACACCATGAAGATACCAACTTGCTTATGCATACCATTTCGATTCTCACTTGTTGACTGCTTTAGGGGATGTGATAGCTCAGCATTTAATGGTTATTCTTCCAATTTGCTTTTTGGGTTTTGCAGTAATAGTTCACAGTTGCTGGAAAGAAGCCAGAACAGTGAAGAGTTGAATCAGAGAGCATCTTTTGTACAACAATTAATCACATCAACCATTTTTTAAGTCTCTTCCCATCATCTGTGATTGCTTCTGTGGTGCTGCAGTTAATATTCATCACTAATTGGTCCCCGGGGAAGTTGTATCGATCGGCATAATGTTCTACGACTGGTGCTCGATTTTGATAGGGCAATATTTCAGATATCAGTTAAGCCAGAGGAATCATTTGTGTTCAAATGTCTCAACACTGTGGCAAAAGCTGCTGTTTTACATATACGTATATATATATATATATAGATGTATCATTGCAAACTTGGTAGAAACTGGAACTTCTTTAACTAGTAACCGGAAGTTTGCGTAAGAATATTAGTACGACAGCTACCTTAATATGTACTATAGGCTAGGATTTATCGGACTTTTAAAAGTCTCCCAGCAGGTTCAGAGTAGAATAATTTCCAGCAAAACTTTATCTTATAATGTATGCAGTACTAGACTAAACACGACAGTGTTTATCTCTATTTTTCAGTTATACAAATGAAGAATTTTAGATGTACTTAATAATCATGAGCAAGCCAAGAGAATTTCAGCCCTTTAGCTGGCGAAATAGCTGGAAATTTTTGTGTCTAGTCTATATATATATTCTTTACGAGTATTGATTAGTCCCATCACCTAAGAAGTATTTTTCTTTTGACGTATTGCAAAAAGTAACTAATATGCTTTTAGTTAAAAGAAACTGAATCCTATATGAGAAAATGTTCTTAAGCATAACATCTGGGAAATAAAACAAGCAATTGGGCAATTCATGGAGAATATGGAAGAACAAGCATGCTACAATTAAAAGACTGATTATCATTCAAACTTATATCGGCCAGGAAAAAAAAGAAATGAACATAGCAGAAAAATTTATTGTCTGTACAAAAATCTATCTAAAAGAATTTCAACTATCTAGGTCAGAGTATAGTATAGAATACTAATAAAATTAAGTGTGTTACGTCTTTTCTCCTCTCTTAGATCAATATCTTCTAAAAAATTTTTAGAATTTGTATATCACCATCACACCACATAATAAACCATCTCACCTATTCTTTACTAAAAACTAAGAGAACATTGGTGGTAGATCTTTATGCATTCTATGCACAAAATCCTTTATGAGAGATGTTTAATACATACCAGGAAGTGATGCCAACGTCAGTTTATGGCTTCGCAATCCATTGGTTAGTCTCTCTTTAACATCTCCAACATCATGCTTCATAACTGGATCAACTGACTAGAAGATTCATCATCCAACTTCCAAGGTAGAAAAAGCTAGTTTGAAAATTGGAAACTAGTCTTTACCAAACGAGAATTTGTGTAAATTGATTTACATTTGAGAACAATAAGATACCATTACATTCAGAACACGAGCAGAATCTTCAGCTTGATTTGCAATACATTTCAGAGAACCAACTCAAAATCAGAATGCTTTAGCTGACACATCTCTACAACTTTCTGGTAGGACTCAGGCGTGAGTTTAGTCAAAAGTTCTGAAATAGCTAATTTATGTTTTTTCTTTAGTTCATCTAATTCCTTTTGTTGTTGTGCCAACAAATTTTCAAGTTCCTCAACTACTATTTTGAGTTCAACTGATTCATCATAATTGTTCTCTTCTGAAAGACGTGTCTCAGAGTTAGCATGAATATTTGTAGTTGAGCTACCCTCATCTTGCCCATCATGATCACCACCCTCTGACAACAACTCACTTTCTAGTCCCTTGATTATAGCAGCATGATCTAGATTGTCCCCATGTAAGTGACTGGACGATTCAACATTATGATCTAAGGTAAAAGATAAGTTTGAAGGACCTGGCTTATTAGGAGAAGACCCACCAATTCCTTTTGGAGAGTCCGACCAATACTTGCGACCTGAGGGCATTACCTCTAATGCAAGATTACCAGATTCAATAGACAATGGAGAGGCAGCATTCCTTGTTTCAGATGGAGAGCTATCAGAAATTGCAACATCAGCTCCAACATTATCTATGGAATACTCAACTGATATCCAATCTGGAATGTAAGATCGAATTTCTGTTTCAATCATTTCAGAAATTGTGGAGACATCTTGATCAGAAAGGTCCAACTCCTCAACCATTTCACTCGCAACTGAAATTGCTGTGTCGGCTTCAATATCAAATGGGAAATGAATATTGCGAAAATTACCTATAACAATTTAAAAAATGGTTAATGAAATACTAGCAATTTCAATAGAGTAATTTTTCTTCTAAAGTTGATACAAAAACTATAAAGAGATGACAAAAAATATGAAATTTACCCATGGAATCTGCAATTCGTAGTTTGAGAAATATCTTGTTGACATCTTTTCTCTCACCATGCATACTGAAATCTCTGCTAGTCTCAGCAGAAGCATCATCTACACTTCGATCAATATCAACATGGTCTCTTTTTTCTTCGGTAATGGTCATGTCAATTGTCATGAAATAAAAGAACAATACGTTATCATCCCAAAAATTTCTATCGAAAGAGAATTACTTCCTTTAATTTACCTGTATGAAGGAGCTTTGATTGTAAATGACGAGATATACTTTCATGATCATCATCTGCTCGGAGAAATGGGTCCCTTAAAAGATCTTTTGCAGGTAAGCGATCAGAGACATTTGCAATACATTTTTCTATAAATGTTCTCACTCCTAAATCAGTAACTTTTGCCAATGAAGCTGGTTTAATCCCCTAGAAACAAAAGGAAAATAATAAATGCTTAAAAACCTTTTCAAGGAACCTGCAAATAACAGGGTTAGGAAACGACCAACCTAATCCAGACATAAAATATTTGACTTAAAAAGTTAGCTGTATTTGAATGGTAGAGAATTTTTTTTAACGTTTTAAGACTTCAAATATTTACCATTACCTATTTGAATTAGGTTCATAATTCCAATTACTTGTAAAATGTTCCAAAATTTCAAGGAGAACTACTGCAAATTTCACATTAAAGATTAGAACTAGGCTTCAAACAACGAGTGGTTCATTTTAGAGTTGAAGCGAGGAAAAAGAAAAGAAAAAGACTTGGTAGAACGTAGCATCACATGGAAACACACGTAGAGTTCTTTGTTTAAATGCTATAAAACTCCACTAGAAAACGAAGGCTTTATATAGCAACGGAGAAATCATACCAAAAGCTATTTACTTGGGAATAACATAATATATTTTCTCTTGCTATCAACTAAAGACCATAAATGAAAATCGAATGGCTCAAATTTCGAAGATCGAATACACAAGCCAACATGAGCATAGTTCAATTGGCATAAATTTGGACTAAAAATACTTCGGTAGAGTTTGATAGGAATACTTCGGTAGAGCAATGCACATGATGAAACTCAATACTATTTCCTATATGATATGGTGTTTGAGTCCTAATGAAACCTACAAGGCTGCATTATGCATACCGTATCCACACTTCATCCAAGATTGATCTAAATGGTAGATCTGATCTAAAGACATTGTAGGCTACTTAAATTCCAGAAAGAAAGTTAAAGAATAAACAAGCATTATTAGTATTTAGGTAGTAGGTACTACATGGAATACAAAAGCTTTTTTTTTTTAAGAAAAAGATCAGGAGCCCTTACTGATGTGACCTTCTTATATATTTGAGCAGCATTTGCACATTCAATATATGGATATTCAAAGGTTACAAGCTCAAGCAAACACATGCCAAAGGCATAAATATCCACAAGCTCATTGTATTCCTCCTCATACAGCTCTGGAGCCATAAATTCAGGTGTCCCTGAAATCATTAGATCACAAATCAAGTCATTTTACTGATGAACTGAACATGTAATCATCAACTCTCATATTAAGTAACTTCGATGGCTTATTTAAGTTCACAATTCTCACCAATGACACTGTGGGCTGAACGAGCTTGTTGAAGAATGGCAGCAAGTCCTAAATCGCCAATTTTCACCTCACCTTGGTTGCCATTTACAAAGATATTGTCACATTTTAAATCTCTATGTATAACTGGAGGATCATGACTATGAAGATACAGAAGGCCCTCTAATATCTGCCTGGACCACTTTTTCAATGCTCTCAAATCAACATGTTTGTGTTTCTTTCTATATCTACAAGTATTCAAAATATATGATAAAGTATAGTTAAAAGAAGAAAAATAAAACCTGAAGAGCCAAGGGTACAAGACTCACTGTCGTAGTGTCCCTGAAGTGAATATCTCAGTAATGAAGTTAATGTTTTCATTCTTTGTATCAACCCATGAATTATAAAATTTGATTATGTTCTTGTGCTTCAATGTCTTAAGCAAATGAACTTCTGAATAAAGTCGCTCCAAATCTTCAGAGTTTCGCAATAGATCTGTAACCTTAACCTGATTCCAAGCTACTTCAATTCCTTCCAACTCATCAAAAGCCCGATATCTATACACCACATCTTGATCAAGAACACACAATTTGCCACAAAAATTTCATCCCAAAACGCAGCAGACAGTACACAAATTTAATATCTTTGATTAAATCAGTATAAAATAGAGAACACACCAAAGTCATACTTTCAATGGCATCTCTGCGACGCAAAATTTCATCCCAAAAGCAGGAGACAGATATACAAATTTTAATTTCATTGATAGAATCAGTATAAAACAGAAAATGCACAAAATGGAAAGAAGGATACACCCTTTTGAATGCCCCTTTGCCCAAAATTTCCTTATACTGCAAAACAACCAAAAAATAAAAGAAAAAGAGAAAAAAAAGGGTCAAACAGTATATGTTTTGAAAATAAGTTCAATCCCTTATAAGCATTCACAAGGCTCCAACCAATGAGAAAAAGGATTCAGCAAGTACAATCTAAGGAGTATGAATCGAAAATGTCAACTAAATACAAAATTAGGCAATATTATTTACCCTTCCATATCGACCAGTAGGATCAATCTCGACAAACTCGGGATCAGATTCATCCAGGTCTTGATCCAATGACAAATCCTGAGACATTCTCGTCTCGGATCAATGGCTGAATGAAAAGAAACCCAGATCCCTCAATCACTGTAAAAACAGATTCTACAAATTTTTCAATAACCCAATGATGATTTGAGGAAAAACCCAGAATAAAGAAACTTCCTCCAGATTCGAACAAAACCCAAAAGAAAAAAAATGGTTTTTAACTTTTAGATGAATGAATAAACAAAAGCCAAAGAGAGGGAAAAAAGAACAGTTTCGTCAAAGAGGCTCTTATTTGGGTTGGAGGCTGGAGCGGGATTAACCGACTGTGACTGACCGTGACAGAGGACTCGCCTATCAAATTCCTATTTTTTTTATTTTTTTCTCTAAACACATTGAGAAAAAAAGTCAACTTTTTTTTTGGCTCATCATCCAAAAAAACAGAATCCTAATAATCTTTTTTAAAAAACTAGGCTAGCGTGTGAAATTTATATTTATCCATATTGAACCTAGTTACTAATTAATGGCTAATTTTATTGAAAATAAAATTTGTCTTTAGTTAATTTTTACAATTTAATTTAATTATAATGATTAAAAATCATAAACTTAAAAGGGGAAATTGAATCCATTATTAGTTGAAAAAGATGAATTCACATTATTTGTTAGAGAACAGGTCATTTTTTTTCCCTTTCTACGGGAAAAAAAGTTTTTATTTTCTAATTAGAACATAAAATAAAAATTAAATTAGTTATTTAATTATAATTCACAAACAATATTCAATTAATAAAGTAGTATGTGAAAAAAAAATTAAGAGTTTGTTTGACAGAGAATTTTGAAACATAAATTTGTTAAATGAAAATAGGGTTGTATTTCATATTTTTAACTATATATTTAGTAGCAAAATTTAGAAATTGAATTCTATGCTAAACAATTTTAAACTAGTTGTAATACCCATATAATTTGATAAAAACTTCATAATAAATAGTATGATAGAAATTATTTAAGAGGATTTAACAAAACACATAAACTATCAAACTATAGGAATTAAATTCTAAATTTCAAAATCATGTGAACTAACTTTTAACTTTATCCAAATCATAGGTACCAAACTTAAAATTAGCCAAATTTAAGTTATAATACATCATATAATATATATTTTATTTTTTTAAAAAAATGAATTTGGTTCATAAATGTGTTTTTTTACCTTTATTTAATATAATTCAACATTTTAAATTTCAAAATTCAAAATCGAGATATAACGAAAACATAAAAAATATTGTTTTAAATTTTTTTACTGTTTTGATCACAAAATTTGAAAACAGTTTTCAAAAACAGAATTTGAGTTATTTGCAAAACATATGCAAAATTCATTGAACCTGAAAACATAAAATAAAATTTGGATTGGAACAAAAAAGACCTTAAACTATTTTAAATATTTTAAATTTTGAGATTAGTTTCAATTCCACCTCTACAATATAAAATATTTCATTGTACTTTTAATCTATAAAATGCAAAAATGTCGTTAAATAATTTTAATTTTAAAATAAGCAACAAAAGTGACTAAGTTATAAATGAGGTGATGAAAATCATTAAAAATGTAGAATCAAACATTAGAATGATTATAGAAACTCAAATTTAATAAATTATTTATAAAAAAATCAATTTTCTAAAATCATTATATTTGTAAAAAAAAATTTAACCTTATCAAAATTATTGTTTAGTGTTAGATGTATTTTGAATAATTAAACAAAAAAAATACTTATTATTAAGGAAAATTATTTCAAATGGTAAAATTGTTAAAAATATTTACAAGATATATCAAAATTTTAGAACTATTAATGATAGACGTTGATAGACACTGATAGACTTCTATAGTGTTTATCAATATCACTGATAGACTTTAGCGTTTCTATCGATGTCTATCATTGATAATTCTAAAATTTTATTATATTTTATAAATATTTTAGTTCATTTTTCTATATTTGAAAATGACTCTATTATCAATTGTTTAAATATAATTATTATAATAATTATTCTTAAAAAACAAATTTAGGCTGGCCTGGCATATCAATATCTTATTAGACTTATATGTGTAAAGAAAAAGAAGAAACTAGAAAAAAATTGAACGTAGCATGAAAAAATTTATTGTTCGAATTAGTATAAAATATTAATAAAATTTAGTATGTTACATCTCTTTTCTCTATTGGCTCGGTATATTCTAACGAATTCACTAATATATCACCATCACACCATGTAATAGAACGTCTCACTTATTTTCTACTAAAAATTAGAGAATATTAACCTATGCATTGTGGAAAATAAGTCATTTTAAAAAAAAATTAAGTGTTTGACAAATACTCATAATAGATTTTGAAACACTTTTAAAATGTATTTAAACAATTTTTTTTTTTTAAAAGGGATTAAATAAAAATGATTTTTTTTTTCAAAAAACATTACTTTTTAAGTCAATTCAACGAATTGATTAGAAGATTCATATTCGAACTTCCAACTTCCAAGATTGTAAAACTAGTTTGTAATCAGCAACTTTCTAATAGACTTAATGTAAGTTTAGACAAAGCTTCTGAAATAGTTCATTTATGTTTTTTTTTAAGTTTATCTAATTCATTTTGTTGTTGTGTCAACCAATTATCAAATTTCTTAGCTATTATTTTAAGGTAAATTAATTCATCATAATTATTATAAAAAATGTGTGGGACCTAATATGAATATTTGTAGTTGAACAACCCTCATCATGTTCACCATGATCCCCTTTAACAAAAGTAAGTCCATAATTTAATTTAGCTGCATGGAATTAATTTTTATCAAAATTTGTTATATAATAACAATAATTTTAATGAAAGAAAATACCATGTGAATAGTTTTTCTCAAATTATTAAGAGTATGCAAACATAGATTTTAAAAAAAATCAATAACTTATCTATAAAGATTAAGACCTTATTTGTCAATCTTTTTTTTTTTTTTTTAAATCATGGATTTTCCAAATATGATATTTATAAGATTGTGATAAAATTGGTGTGCTTGTTTGGTTCGTCAAAACAAAACTACTACAACTGAAGTTTTATTTTCTTCTGGATTTTCGGAGAGCAAATAAGAAAACTAATTTGCTTTCACCCTCCTATTTTACATCCAAGTTTGTGTCGAAACAATTGTTTCTACCTACGACTATGTTGAGAAAGTTCTTGATTCTCGAGAAAATGCAATTAAAGTGCTAGTAAGTTGTGGAACCATTCTTGTTTTAAATCTTCAAACAACCCTAAAAACCAACATCGAATAGTTGCATAAGGCATTGTTTCTAATATAAGGATTAGCATATTCAATAGACAATGGAGAGGTAACATTTATAATTTCATATAGAGAGTTATTTGAATTGAAACATTAACTTTTACTGAATACTCGATTGATATCCAATCTGAAATATAAGATCGAATTTCTGTTTCAATCATTAGACATCTTGATAAAAAAGGTCCAACTTCTCAATCATTTTCAATATCAAAAGGGAAATGAATATTGTGAAAATTACGTATAATAATTGAAAAATTTGTTAATGAAATAATCAGTTGAGTATTTTTTTTTTATTCATGATGCAAAAAACTAATACAGACGACAAAAAAAAAAAAATGAATTTTACCCTTACACCTTTTAGGTGTAAAACATACTAATTAGTCTTAGCACTGTATAGTCTCCACTTTTATCAAAACCAATTTGATATTTTTTTTTCTTTTTTAGTATTGTTCATGTAAATTGTCAAAGTTATTCCAACTCACATTATTCATTAATAGATTTTCTTCTTAAAAAATCAATTATAGAATTAAGGTAAATTTTTCAAAATTCATTATTAATTAATTAAAATTTAACAAAGTTATAAAATTTTAACTCTTATTTTATTACTTTATGAATTTTAAAATTTATTTTTCAAAATTTGAATTTATTTTTTTTTAAAACACGCCATTGTTGTTTTCTTTCTACAATAAAAAGAGTTCTTGTTTTGTTTTTTACCAGACCATAAAATAAAAATTAAATAAAATATTTAATTATAATTTACATGCAATAATTAACAAAATATTGTGTGAGAAAAATGCTAATTATTATAAATATTTTTAGTTTTGAGATTAGTTGTAATTCAACTCTATTATATAAAATATTTCATCATATTTTAATTTTTAAAAATCCAAAAATATCTCACTATACTTGCAAATTTAGTCTCAAAGTACTCTTCATTTTATTTTTTAACCCAATTAAAATTATCGTTTAGGGGTATTATGAATATCGGAATAAAAAATATTTATTATTAAGGAGTCTTTTTAAATATAAAAAATATTTAAAAATACTTACACTTTATAGCAAAAAGATTTAAGAGTAGTAGTATTTTTTTGAATTTTTTTCTCTAAAGTGTAAATATTTATAAGAATTTTCTTATTATTAATTGTTTAAATATAATTACTATAATCATTATTCTTTTAAAAAAATTTATCATGGTTTGGTAGCTATCATCATATTACCAGTTTATTATCACGTATGTTTTTACATTTTAATATATTTGAAAAATATTTTTAGATTATTTTAACTCTCCATATTTTATTGTGCTACAATTTAATCATTTTCTTCATGGTTGAAAATATATTTCCCGTTTAATTATTATTTTTTATTTTTTTGGTATAAATATTTGTTATCTTTTTAAATTCAAAATTTTCTGATTTTTCATAATAAATTAATAAAATATAGGCATTGTTAAGTTCAAGAATATAACTAAAATATACATTCTATTTTAATTAAATCAAATATTTAATGAATAAATCAAACAAATTCATAATTTATAACAAATGCACCATGTATAATACCCTGTTTTAGATTCTTATATAATCTTAAAAAAATATTAAAACTAATTTCATTTTCAAATTTTGAATCTAAAATATTTAATATAATTTAGAATTCTTTCTTTAGTTAATTTAATTTATTTTTTAAAATTTAAATTTTTAGCTAATATTCTAATTTTAATTTCAAAATTTTATTATTTAATTTTAATATGGACTCGATTAAACAAATGGTGCTAAAAAGCAACTTCTTTGTACCAAAGAAATGAATGGTTTTTGTTTAATTGTTTAGGTTACATATTTAATATTGTTGTCTATTTCTAAACTGATTTGAACTTATTTAAAGACGACGTTAAAAGAAGATTACTTTGAAAATTGAAAAAACTGTAGTTTGTTGCAATAATTAAGAAACTAACCTAAAAAAATATAATATAGAGAATATATATATATAAATATGAAGAAGATAAAGAAGAAAAATCTAAAATTATTGTCGGAAAAAAAGGAAAGAGTCATTAGATAATAAATTACCCTTCACCAATTAACACTGATTCAAAATTTTGAAAAGGCGAGCGGTCCACTATAGTAATCAAGAAATTAACCTTAGAAATAAAATAAATAAATCAAGTAGAAAAGAAAAAAAATATAAAATGAAAGAAAAAAAACCTAGTGAGAATGAACCCTTTTATAGAAGTATGAAATAGAGAGGTTACAAAACTTTTTGAAGTTCTTTGATATTAAATAATAAATGATAATTATTAATTTTTTTTAATAACATTTGTGTAGAGAAGTGTAATAGTTTGATTATATGATAAAAGAAAATGTTGGTATATTATTTATTTATTGAATGTGAGTAAAAGAATTTTTTTAACATAAAAATTTATTTATGACATTTTTATGTTATTTATAGGTGCAAGAGAGAGTTGGGATGGATGGAAGATAATGAGAGATGAAATTAAAATTGGCTTAACCCGATACTAAAAAGTAAAGGCACATATTCGACATAGGCCCGAGTTTAAGGGCCTAATGCATTGTTTGGATTTGGATTGGACCGATCCAACCTTCAATAACCAAGCATATGATCCAACCCCTAGACTTATTCTTTGGATCAAAGTTTGAGTCGAGTTTGGGTTGAGTTTGGAACGGTCCATTGGATTAGTCTATTGAATATTAATTATTTAAAAATATATATGTATATGTTAGTGTTTCTTAACAGAAACATTATTAAATTTGTATTAAATTAAATTAAATTTATATATTTATTATTTTTTAGATAAAATTAATGATATTATAAGGTTTTATTTATTATTTAATTCTCTTAGAAAATTTTATTAGATTTTACTTTTTAAAAAATTAATATTAACTTAAAATTACAATATATCTAAGTATAATTAAAAGAGAATTTTAAAAAATTTACATTTTTAATGTATAAAATATAATATATGAAAAATTATATATACGTATACATATTTGGGTTGGTCTAATGATAAGCCCAATGAATCGATCCAAATATGGCTCAAACAAGCAACCTATATTATCAAAATGGTGATCCACACCCAATCAAACGAATAAAAGGACTAGGCTGAATTGGAGTAGTCAACGTTGATTTTGGACTAAGCTTGGATCGAGTTTGGACTGGACTTCGATCGACCTTTGAGCTTCAGGCCCGTTGATGAGGTCGAATGATAGATGACATGGTTTGTAAATTTTGAATTTGAGAGAGGGGAACATAATCCAAAAAAGTTTTACCACGTCCAAATGCACATGTGTATTTTTACCATTCAATACATTTGAAAAATATTTTTAGTCAACTTTGAATTTTATTGAACTACAAAGGTACAATTTTCTCCAGTTACAAATATATTTTCCATTTAATTAGTTTTTCTATTTTTTTTCTTACAAATATTTGTTTTTTTTTAAATACAGATAATTTTTTTCTCATAATCAATTAATAAAATTTAGGCATTAAGTTATATATAAGTACAATGTCCATTCTATTTATATTAAATTAAATATTCATTGTAAATCACTTTAATGAAAATTATAGTTCTTAGACTCAACTAAAGAGGTCCTCGATTTTATCCAATCCTTGGTCAAACTAGAGATTCCTCGTCTCGATTGGGCGGGGCCCGGACTCGACCTTGCGGGAAATTTTACCAACCCTATTGAGGACTCACAATCCCCTCCAACATCCCGACTCCACGAGAAATTTTGCCAACCCTATTGAATTTGTTATTGTTGTGAAAAATATAGTTGGGTAGTGGGGGAGGGTGATAAATGAGAATTTATGTTTGTTGTGACTTGAGTTTTGTAATAATTATGTTTGAAATTATGTGATAATCATGTTTTAGACCAACTTTTGAATGATAATTAAAAACGAATTGATCTTTTTATGTCCATGATGACTATGTTTAAGTTTAATGTTAATAAATTTTGATATGTTTGATATATATATAACCCACATTTAAAAATAATTTGTGTAGGACTGAATCCGAATTTGTTGGTAGCAATGTTAAATCTTTTTGGAAGAATACATTTTGAAGACTAAACCAAACTTGTTAGTAGCAATATTCAAACCTTATTGGAAAACTTATTTTTGTTGCGGTAGATATTAAAGATTTTATAAGCATATTTTAATATAGTATGATATTTTGTTCATATTTGTTTAATTTGATGATTTGTACATAGAGTTGCACTACAAATAATAGAATGAAGTCACATTATATAACGCAAGACAAGTTCCACAATTATTCTAAAAAAGAAATGATATTGATTCTAATGAGACATATTCTCCTATGGAGGATTCAATACCATGAGATATCAAATTTATCTGGTTGTGTATGAAAAGCTTAACATACATCTTATGGATGTAGTCATTGTACATTTATATAAATCTCTTAATAAATATATCTCTGAAGGATTAGATGTATCAAATTTATATAATTCAAATATTAAAGAATTATATATCAAACATTCGATATAATCATTTTATTAAATATTTGTTGATATGAGGGTATAAAACTAATCTTTATTTGTCCATATGCTTTTATAAAGAAATCACAATATGAGATTTATCATATATATTATTTATATGTATGTTGATAATTTAAGTCTAAGCTCCTAAAAAGATTTCAAAGGCAAACAATTTTTTTTAAGAAATAAAATGAGATGATAACTTTTGCCTTAGCTTGCAAATAAGACATAAAGCAGATGAAATTGCATCAATATATACATATAAGTTCTTATATGGACTAGTACCACCATTGACCATTCCTATGATGGTTCATTCACTTGGTGTGAAATGTTATATAATCTTATATCATAAATATAATAAAGAACTCTAGGTCTCGAAGAATCATGACTTTTTAAGAATAAGTGCACCTATATCTTTACTAGTTTATAAAGGAACCCTATGAAAGGACCTTGAGCAGAAGAGATGGATCGTCCCAATTCCCAAAATTTTACAAAATAAAAAATTTTATAGAAAAAGAGAATAAAATCATGCAATTCACAAAATTACAGCATGCATTTGATAAATTACCAAGAATAATTTGGGTTTGGAACTCTTACCTTTAAAGATCAAACCTTCAATTAAATTTCCTCCAACTTCAATTGGGCACTACCATAGATGTGATCTTGGTATTCTCTATATGAGAATCCAGGAGTGCGTGGTGCTCTAACTATTTTGGTTTTTAAGAGGGAATTGAGAAGGAGGATGAGGAGGAAGGATTTTTCTCAAAGAAAACCCACTGTGGATTTTTAGAACTCCCTCCCTAAAATTGGTTTATTAATATTATTATTAAAAATAAAATTAATAAAATTAAAATAATAATAAACCTTAACCACTTTATCATATAATATATATTAAACTATATGTTATATCAAATATAACATATAACCTAGAGTTCAATACTATATCGAATACAATATAACCTATGGTTTAATTCTCTCAACAACGATATTTAATGTAAATCTTATTTATATTAAATTTAATTATATGAATCTAATTAACATAACTAATATTTGAATCATATTCAAATATTAAATCTCTCTCAAATAAATACTTAATATTATAATGTATCAAATACATTATAGTAATTATATCATATATAATTAAAATTAAATTAATTATATCATATATGATTAACCTCAATTTGAACAATTCAAATTAATCCAAAACCTGATTCTCATTAAATTCTGTTGAGCTAGGGGATCTCATGGACCTGTAGCTTGAAGCTCCAACCATACGTGAATAATTAATTAAACTCTTTAATTAAATTATTCACCATCCTTTAATTGTCAAACACTCCACTAAATACTGACAGTTGCACTATTCGCACTACATATATATTTATGTGTCTATTGGATATAACCAATCAACAGTATAATGACCCTTCACAAATTGCTCGTAAGTACAGCTGGGTCAAAATTACCGTTTTGTCCCTATATTTACATCTAACTCCTTAAGTACCATTGATCCCTCCAATGAACAATAAATCATAATCTAACTATGACCAAACCCTTCTTGGGCCAGAAGAGGGTGTGGCACCACATTGTTCAAGTTCCGGAATCAGCCCTTAAGGGAGGAATTTATCTACTTGCCCCAACATTGAGGAATGAGTGAATTATTTCTTGTGTAGTTGTGTTTCCCGCTCGAACAATCTCCAAATGGTAAGCTTGTTGAGTCAGCGACCTGGCCACTCTCACCCATACAAATCAAAGGACTGCCTTCATAGGCAGGAGTTCACAACTCACTCAGGATTTAGGTCATGTTACCTATAGTCATCTTGGTGAAATGTAAGTCTCTATTATGAACGACATTATATAATGAGACTAAACATTTCGTGGTTCAGTCTTATATAAACTTCTTTGTATAGAATATCTCTGCTCACATGTCTCCCATGAATAATTAGGATCAAATCATTTGTAGCACTTTACAAAAATTGTAACATCTACAAAGTAGGTCATACTTGTAGTGTCACCAGGATAAGGTATCCAATCTTATCCATCCACTACAGACCATTTTGGTTATTACTTAAACATGATCCACCTTTATGTCTCTACGTACATGTTTAAGCTATAAGATAACATTGGATGTTAGTTTATTGGTTTGTGGTTAATGAAACTAATTTTGAAAGAAAACATCATATATTTTATTACATAAATAAAATGTTTGTATAATACAATTACAAACTATAGAACTCTATGAGATTTAGGGCATCAACCCCTACAATTTCTCACTTGACCTAAAGCTAATGGGGTATACAATGTAAAAGTCAAACTAAAATAGAAAGTACATAAATCAATAAACTAGGGCATAACATGCGCCCAGTATAAATCTCCCACTTGCCCTAGTCTAAACATGGTCTGTCCCATACATACTCTGCCAGTGACCCTCAAACACCTTAACCGTGGGTGCCTTTGTAAATGGATCAGCAACGTTGTGCTTGAAGCTATCTGCGTGACGATTACATCCTTTGATGCACAATCTCTCAGATGAGATGATAATTCTACTCTATGTGTTTCTCGCGCTTGTAACTCCTAGGCTCTCGGGAATTAACCATAGCACCAGTATTATCACAATAAAATATGATGGGCTTTGACATGTTTGGAATGACTTCCAGATCTGTTAAGAATTTCTTAAGCCAAACAGTTTCCTTAGCAGCTTCACAAGCCACTACATACTCAGCCTTCATGGTGGAGCCAACGATGCACCCTTACTTAGTGCTCCTCCAGACTACTGCTCTTCTGTTAAAAGTGAACACTGATCCTGATGTAGATTTTCTCGAATCCTTATTAGTCTGAAAATCAGATTCTGTGTATCCTGTAAGGATCAGATTCTTAGAACCATACACGATCATGTCCTAGATTAGATTGATATCTACTGACTATCTCCACCGCATAGCAGATGTCAGGTCGCGTACATAACATCGCATACATTAGGCTGCCAACAGCCGATGCATAGAGGATCCGTCTCATTTCCTTAACCTCTTAATGTGTCTTTGGACATTGTTCCTTAGACAATATTACTCAATGCCTGAAAGGTAGTAAGCCTCTTTTGAAGTTATGCATCGAACTTGACAAGCATCTTGTCAATGTATGATACTTGAGACAAAGTTAGCATTTTGTTCTTTCGATCTCTAAAGATTTGAATTCCTAGAACAAACCGAGCCTCTCCCAAATCTTTCATTTGGAATTGGGTCGCTATCCAGTTCTTAACTTCAGTTAATAGACCTACAATATTCTCAATGAGAAGGATATCGTCTACATATAACACTAGTAAAGCTACTAAACTGTTGATGATCCTCTCGTATACACAAGGCTCATCAACATTTTGATCAAAGCCATAAGATTTGATCGCAGTATCAAATCTTATATTCCAAGATCGAGAAACTTGCTTCAGTCCATAAATGGAACAATTGAGTTTGCAAACCTTTTGCTCTTGACCTTGGGTTATGAATACCTCGGGCTGCTCCATATAAATGGTCTCCTCAAGATTGTCGTTCAGAAGAGCAGTCTTAACGTCCATTTGCTAAATCTCATAGTCATAATTGAAGGAACTCTTATACAAAGAGCATCCATGAGCGCGTTTGGATCTTTTCAATTTCATTGTGACCGAAATTACCACACACACATTCTAATAAATAGTTACGCAATTAACACTAATTAACGATATGCTTTGATAAATAAAAGACAAGAGATTGAGTTCACATACTAGTTGAAGACTGTCTTCATAACGAACTCAACCCAGCGGAAGCAACCCTCTATGACCTTTATTGCGTAGCAAAACAGTCGCCTACGGCAGCACGATCATATACACGAACGACAGCAAACGAACAAGCACGAGCAAGCAGGAGTAGGGATGACACCACCACTTAAAGCCCTTGGTAATCTTGGAGTGAGAATCCAAAGTGTGATCTTTGTTGAATTTGGTAAAGAAAGGAGGAATGAGCTGATCGTGTAGAATGATAAGCAAATGGGAGAGAAGGCTATCGTATAGCGGAGTGCTTATCGTTTAGAGAAAGCTACATAATCATGTAGGTTTTACTAAGCGATCGTCTAGTAATTATAAGTGATATTTAGAAAACTTGGCACGCTAAGCGATCGTTTAGAAAAGCTAAGCAATCGTTTAGAGACTGCGTGTGATCGTTTACACGCGGGGTGTGCGATCGTTTAAGCGATAGGGCACTATCGTATAGGCTCTCAGCTAAGCAATCAAAATGTTTTCACACCTTTTGCGATTTTTTCGAACTCTTTGCAAAATAAAACAAATTTTCATTTTCTTCTTCAGTTATAATAACCAAATAAGTTTTTCCCACTAACGCATAATTGAGGAGAAGATTTCGGTCAATTATCACATAATTAACCAATTAATTAATAAATGAATATAATCATATTATATTCTTAATCTATAGTTTGATATCATATATCTACTATAGTAATTTCTTCTCCACTTGATATAAATCATATTTATATCTAATTTCCTCTAAAATAATGTATCTCATACATTTAATCAATTATATCATATATAATTAATGAGTTCAATTATATCATATATAATTGAACTCCCTCTGGTCAATTTGAACATTTCAAATTGACCCAAAAACTGATTTTCGACTTTATCCAAGCTACTTAGGGTTAACTGCCAGTTCATCCGTTGACTCGAAGCTCCAACGGTACGTGAATAGCTGACTAAACTTTTTAGCCACGAGATCCACCATCCGTTAACTGCCAGGCATTCCACTAAAGACCAACAACTAGACTCTTCTTACCACAAATATATTTCTATGTCCAACGGATATAACCAATCATGAGTACCATGACCCTTCACAAATAATTGTAAGTAGAGTTAGACCAATTTACCATTTTGCCCCTGTAGTTACATCTGAAGAAAACCAGATCTGAGATTTTCATGAGCAGCAGAAGTAAGATAATTCCAAATCACAATCATGAATGAACCATGCATTTACAATCGACTTCAAACAAGCAGTTATACAATTCATACAGAAATTACAGCATGAAAAACTCAAATGAACAAAGAGACAAACTCTACGAACATTTAAAGATGCATCTCCACGCTTCGTTGCGCACGACCGCTCGAACAACAACAACTTTGAACGCTCGATCGACATGACTGCAACACAGCACGAACTTTTCGCACTCGTCCACAACACCACGAACGACCTCCACAGAACCTCGACGGTGTCGAGTTGAGTCTGACACCACCAACAAGGTGACCTTGGTATTCTCGGTGTGAGAATCCAGACGGTGGGCTCTGTTCGAACTTGGTATGAGGCAGACGAAGGAGGAAACACCGATCGTGTACACGACTGGGCAAGTAGGAGATGGCGAAGACCTATCGGTGATTGTCACGCAGATAGCTTCAAGGAGACGTGATTGTCATACAGATAGCTTCAGAGCACAATGTTGTTGATTCGTTTACAAAGGCCCTCACAGCTACGGTGTTTGAAGGTCACTTGCAGAGTATGGGTCTATAGGACAGGCCATGTCTAGACTAGGGCAAGTGGGAGATATTATATTGGACTCAAGTTATGTCGTATTTTATTATTTGTGTACTTTGTATTTTGATTATATTGTACACCCCACTAGCTTTAGGTCAAGTGGGAGATTGTTGTGGTTGATGCCCTAAATCTCGTAGGGTTCTATAGTTTGTAAACATTGTTGAACAAACTCATTATGTATTTAATAAAATATATGATATTTTATTCATTGTCTATAAAATATATGATATTTTAGTTGCATTAACCATAAACCAATAAACTAACATCCAAGGTTATCTTTGTAACTTAAACATGTATGTAGAGATATATGGGTGGATCATGTTTAAGTGATAACCTAAATGGTCTGTAGTAAATGGACAAGGTTGGGTACCTTATCCTGGTGACACTATGAGTATGACCTGCTTTGTAGGTGTTACAATTGTTGTAAAGTGCTATAAATGATCTAATCCTGATCATTCAGGTATAGACATGTAAGCGGGGATATTCTATACAAAGGAGTTTGTATAAGACCGGACCACAAAATATTTAGTCTCATTATATAACGTTGTTCATAATAGAGACTTACATTTCACCAAGATGGCCATAGGTAACATGACCTCAATCCTGAGTGAGTTGTGAACTCCTAACTATGAGGGTGGTCATTTGATTTATATGGGTGAGAGTGTAGGATTGTATCAATTGCAATAGAAGCACAATGATCATCTAAGCATTCAAATTCACTAATTTTTGCATAATATAAAGCATGCTTCTGCAGAAAAATGGGTTTCAAGTCATACCTCTTGTAGAATTTCTTCAAAACTTCTTCTCCAGCTGCAATTTTCTTCATATCTTGTTGTAGACCACCTCAAGATCTTCCCCACTATTTTCTTGGTACTCTAGATTGAGTTGTGGGACTCAAAACAAGCTTGAATCAAGGGATGAAGGAGAAAAGCTCACTGCAGCAACCTTTGTTGAAGAACTTTTCTTCAAACCGATTTTTCTCTCAAAATTCTGTAGATCGCATGCCCGATTTTCACTCCAATCTTCTCATTATATTGCAGATCAACATACAAAAAGAAGAGCTGCATGAGTTGTAGCTCATGCTTGGAGAAGACAAGGCAAATATATTGCTTCATGAGTGAGCTAGTTCAAAGATGGATAATGGAAAAAACCATTTTTCCATTAAAATATTTTAGTTTTCCAATTTTCCTTTCTCAATTTTATCTAAAAATAAAATTTTGATTTAAAAAATCTATTTGATTTTAAAAATGAAAAATTAATTAATTTCATAATTAGTTATTAAATAAAACTTAATTAATTTAATATCAAATATTAAATTAATTTTAACACATATCTATCTTTATATATTTAAATCATATTTAAATATATATAAATTCTCCTATTCTGTTTAATTCTAAAATTAATCATAATTATATCTCATATAATTACAAATTCCCTTAATTCTAATTTGAACGTTTCAAATTAACTTATCACGCTATTCTAGAGCTAGTCCGTTACGAGCTAGTAGGGGGACCTCGCGGACCTACAGATCATGGGCTCTAATGATCTGAGATTAATTGGCTAAACTCATTAGATCAGATTAATCTCCATTCGTTAACTAATGGGTCATTCCACTAAAGCCTATAGTTGCACTCCTCTCACTGTAGATATATTATATCCACATGATTTAACCATAATCAGCAAGTTGACCATTCACAGATTGTTCGTAATCACGGCTGGGTCAAATATCTATTTTACCTCCGAGATTACGTCTTATTCCTCAAGTCCCTACTGATCCACTAATGAACAACTGGTTTGTGATCTAATCACTAAACCAAACTTTCTCAGCTCAGTGAGAGGGTGGGACCCCTTGTTCAAGACCTGGATTCAGTACTTGAGAGAATAACCTTTCTCCTATCCCTAAATCGGGTAGGTGTGAACTCCGTCTTGCACCCTATGTCCCCAGCTATCTATCCGGTCTTACCCTTGAAATGAGAGTCTTATTGAGCAGGCACTGTTGAGCCAACCTTCAACTATGCAAATCTAAGGGCAATCCCGAATAAACAGAAGTTCATAGTTAGCTCAGGATTAAGATCGAGTTACCTAGGTTATCTAGGTGAAATAGTCAATCTTAAACAGTAAACTGCGTATAAAGTAAGAATGACTTATTTCTTGATCCGGATCTTATGCAAACTCATTGCATAGGATGCCCCCACTCCTCATGTCATAACATGTACGAATTAGGATCACATTGTATGTAGCACTTTACAACTCTTTGTAACAACTACAAAGTAGGCCACATCCATTGGTGTTACCAAAATAAGGTACCCAACCTCATTCATGTACCATAGATTATTTTGACTATTTACTCGAACTCGATCCACTCTTATGTCTCTACATAAAGTTCAAGTACTCATACAATAGTCATGGGTTTTAGTTTATTGGATTTAGACTTTCATACAATTTATGAGATCAATAACAAGTATATTGATAATAGAAAATGTTTATCATTTTACAAACTACGAGTTTTTAGGACATAAAACCCAACAGAGAGTGGCCAGATCGCCAATTCAACAAGCCTACCATTTTGGAAATTTGTCTGATTGGGGAGTTGGGAACATAGTTACACAAGATGGAATTCACTCCTTCCCCGAGATAGGGGTAAGTAGATAAATTGCTCTTTTAAGGGCTGATTCTTGGTCTTGAACAATGTGGCACCACACTCTCTCCTGGCTCGAGAGGGATTTAGTCATAGTTGGACTACGATCTATTGTTCATTAGAGGGATCAGTGGTACTAAGGAGTTAGATGTAACTACAGGGGAAAAACAGTAATTTTGTCTAGCTGTACTTACGAGCAATTTGTGAAGGGTCATCGTACTATTGATTAGTTATATCCAATGGACACATAAATATATCTATAGTACGAAGAATGCAACTTTCGAGCACTGTCGATCTTTAGTGGAGTGCCCAATAGTTAACGGATGGTGAATAATGTAATTAAAGAGTTTAATTAATCATTCATGTACCGTTGGAGCTTCAAGCTACAGGTCCATGAGGTCTCCTTGGTAGTTCAATAGGATTTACTTGAGAATCAATTTTTGGATTAATTTGAATTGTTCAAATTAATAGAAGGATTTAATTCTATATGATATAATTAAGTTGTTTCAATTATATGTGATATAATTGTCATAATGTATTTGATACATTATAGCTTAATAGGAGGAAATAAATATTTGAATGAGATTCAAATATAGTTTCTATGAATTGGATTCATAGTTGTTAAATTTAATATAAATAAGATTTATATTAAATGTTATATAAAAGAGAAAAGAAACTATAGTTTATATTGTATGTGATACAATATTAAAACTATAGATTATATTGTTATATTTAATATAACATATAATTTAATATAATATGATAAGTTAGTTATCATATTATATTTATATTATTATTTTTTAATAATAAGGAAGGGAAGGACAACTTCATTCCCTATCTTTTCTCTCCACCTACATTATGGGTGGTGGTTTTTTTGGCAAGTAGAAAAAGAAAAAGTTTCTTTTTCTTCTTGCTAAGTAGTGTTGGACGATTGAGATCGTGGAGAAAAATACATAAGAGCTTTGTGTTTTGTCTTGAGTTTTGAGAGTTCTCAATCTTTCCTCCTACACATTAAGTTTTCCCTCAAAATCCAAAATAGCCAGATTCCACCACTCGTGGGTTCTCACCTTGAGAATACCAAGGTAACTTTTATGGTAGTGCCTAGTTTTGTTCGAGGTTAATCTTGAAGAAGGTCTTTAAGGAGTTCGTAATTTGTTCGAGGGAAATCATGAAGAAAATATCTTCAAAGGTGAGGCTTCTTGAAACCCTTTAATTCATTTTAAAGCATGTTGTAATTTAGAAACAAATGCATATTTTGTTTAATTGTTTATTGTAAACTTTTTATTCAATGAAAATGTGGTTGATCCGCTTCTGCTCAAGGTTCTCTCCCATTAGAATTTCTTCAGCCACGAGACGATGCATGAATCTTTATTTCAGCCTAATGAGAGAGACCGGGGGATGTGTTGTCACACATCCCGCTCCCACTTACTGTAAATACTCTCTCCATTCACCTTAATATTGATCTACCTAAATGCCACCCATAGGAGGACACTCGCGGTACCTCAAAGCCGAGTGTAGATCTCATGGTATGAATTTACAGGGAGAAACGTGAAGACAAAAAATGAAGTATCAAATACCCCAATTTTCTCCTACTGAGTGTTTTACCTAGGGTTAATTAACTTAGGAAAAACCCAGCTACTGATTTTAACTAAGTAAATGTTTAATTTGCTAAAAAAACAACAATTGTCTTTGATGATTAAACAATTTTGATTGAAGTCTTATTAAACTCTTTAATAGAATTTAATCAAAGTTGCATGCATCTAACAAATCTATCTAATTTACCTTTCCAGATAGGTTCTCAAGTAAGGGTACGACGTTTCCGTCATCTTAAGTACCCCAACCTAGATAGAATCTGCCTTAGGCAAAAGGTCCCTTATAGATACATTTATTACATATTTAATCTTTTATTTAGAATAAATTTAATCCTATTAAATCAATTAAAAGATTAAACTAAGACTTCTAATCTTATTAGAAATATGATCTTAGGGCTATCTCAGTCATATTTTAAAATAATTTAAAAAAGATTATAACCTAAGGTTTGCATGCAACTCTTTATTATTGATTTTAATTCTAATTTCGTTTAATTATAATGATTATAAATAAATGAAACAATTAAAACATTTATTGCATGCTTGACATACTTTAGTTAATCATAACATTTATAAATTAACCTAAGGTAGTGTCATACTTCATGCAATCTCAATTCATTACCAACATATATATATATATATAACAATTATATAATAAGGTAATGAATTATACTATAGCATACATCCATATAATCATTCAACTATATATTGTAACAATTATAATATAAATTATGTATGGATATGCTACAAATGCATGCATACATATACTATAACATTTATATTATATGATGCATGAACATGCTATGTAATTTAATTCATGCATATACATATATTATAACATTGATAATATGAAATAATGCATGAATATGCTACAAATGCATAACATATGGTGGGATTTTTTTTTTAAAAAAAATCTATATGACGTATAAATGAATAAAACATACATATATTTAAAACTAAAAGTTGATGGACTGGGATAGGACTCTAATAAAACAATAAAATGGCTAACTATTACATTAATAAAAGCCATCCGATTCGATACAAGTGAACCGGGCCTTGAACCATTCAAACCAAGCCACGAATCGATCCAATCGTCAATCAAACCGCCCTCGAACTACTTGAACCGGACGAACCACGAATGAACAAGAGAAATTTTTTCGCATCGCAGCATCAAAACGTTGTGCCTAGCGTCACGACACTACGGAGAAATTTCTCCGTTTGCTACTCGGAGAAATTTCTCCATTTGCTACTGCACAACATCGATCTTCTTCGATCTGACGTCCAAAACCAGCCCCAAAACGCCAGAAAACTTTTGAAAACTTCACGAACGACTCGATATACAATCAATACAGACTCTAGAGAAATTAAATGCCCCAAAACATGGGCCCTTATAACCAAATTTAGAGATTAAAGTTATAAATCTTTGCCCTATCTCGAAAACACCCATCAACTAAAACCACATTCAATAGTAGTCATTCATCACATGAATTCTAAACAGAATGCAGTGAAATAAAAATCACCCACCAGCACTGCAAAAATTAATTCAAGAAAAATAGAATTTGGGATCTAAAACATGCTCTAATACCAATTGAAGGATCTCAGGAAACCTTGAGCGGAAGTGGGATCGTCCCAAATCCCATTTTTACTTGCGTTTACAAAATTACAGCATGCTCATTAACATAAAACTTAGGGTTTCAAAATACCCTTACCTTTGAAGATTGAACTTCAATTGAAAACCCTTGAACTAGAATTGGGCATTACCACCAAGGAGTCCTTGGTATCTCAAGTTGAGAACCCATTAGGTGTGGGCTCTAGTGATTTTAGTGAGGGAATGGAGGAGATTGTGAGGAAGGAAGAGATGAGAGCAATTAAGATTTTCTTTTTCTCTAAGAAGTCACAGAACTATTTTGTGTTATCTCAGGAAGATAAAGAAGAAGAAAATTAAGAATTGCCAACCACCTACATTATACGTGGGTGCTGAGAAAATTGGGAGGGAAGTTAACTCCCTCCCATTAATATAAATTAATAAATAAAAAATTAATTTAAATTAATATAATATAATTCTATATATAATAATTAATTTATTATATATATAATTATATGTTATATCATATATAACATATAACCTATAGTTTCAATATTGTATCATATACAATATAAGCTATAGTTTCTTTTCTCTCACAAATGGTATTCAATATAAATCACATTTATATCAAATTTAATTATATGAGTCCAATTCACATAATTAATATTTGAATCATATTCAAATATTTATTTCCACTCATAAATTATACAATGTATCAAATACATTATAACATTTATATCATATATAATTAATTTCCTCAATTAATTTGAACAATTCAAACTAATCCAAAAACTGATTCTCATTTAGTTCTATTGAGTTACTAAGGGTACCTCATGGACCTGTAGCTTGAAGCTCCAACGGTATGTGAATAATTAATCAAACTCTTTAATTAAATTACACCATCCGTTAATTGTTGGACAGTCTATTAAAGACCGACAGCTGCACTCTTCGCACTACAAATATATTTTTGTGTCCATTGGATATAACCAATCAATAGTACAATGACCCTTCATAAATTGCTCGTAAGTACAACTTAGCCAAAATTATCGTTTTGCCCCTATAGTTATATTTGACTCCTTAAGTACCACTGATTCCTCTAATGAACAATAGATCATAGTCCAACTATGACTAAACCCCTCTAGGGCCAAAAGAGGGTGTGGCACCATATTGTTCATGATCCGGAATCAACCCTTAAAGGAGCAATTTATTTACTTACCCTAATCTCGGGGAATGAGTGAATTTCTTATTGTGTAGTTGTGTTCTCAACTCCCCAATCAGATGAATCCCCAAAATGGTAGGCTTGAGTCGGCGGTCTGGCCACTCTCACTTATATAAATCAAAGGACTACCTTCATAGGTAGGAGTTCACAACTCACTTAGGATTTAGATCATGTTACCTATTGTCATCTTAGTGAAATGTAAGTCTCTATTATGAACGGCGTTATATAATGAGACTAGATATTTCGTGGTCCGATCTTATACAAACTTCTTTGCATAGAATATCCCCGCTCACATGTCTAAACATGAATGATCAAGATCAGATCATTTGTAGCACTTTACAACAATTGTAACATCTACAAAGCGGGCCATACGCGTAGTGTCACCAGGATAAGGTACACAACCTTGTTCATCTACTATAGACCATTAGGTTATCACTTAAACATGATCCACCTGTATGTCTCTACACATATGTTTAAGCTACAAGATAACCTTGGATGTTAGTTTATTGGTTTGTGGTTAATGCAACTGAAAATGGAATAAAATATCATATATTTTATTATATAAACAATGAGTTTGTACAAACCATAGGACCTTACGAGATTTAGGGCATAAACCCCAACAGTCACAAGAGATAGAGCAAGACTAGTTGCACAAGGTTTTTCACAAAGACCTGGTATTGATTATGAAAATACAAATTCTCTAGTGGTGGATGCAATTACACTAAGATATTTAATTAGCTTAACTGTGTATAAAAGTCTGGATATGTATCTTATGGATGTAGTCATAGCATATTTATATGGATCTCTTGATAATAACATTTATATGAGAATCCCAAAAGGATTTAAGGTACCTAAAACATATACATCAAATTCTCAGGAATGATATTCAATAAAATTACAGAGATCACTATATGGATTGAAACAATCAGGACGGATGTGGTACAATCGCCTGAGTAGATATTTATTTAAAGAAGGATATCAAAATAATCCAATATGTCCATGTGTTTTTATAAAGAATCACAATCAGGATTTGCTATTATAACTGTATATGTTGATGACTTGAATATCATTAGAACTTCTGAAGAGCTTTCAAAGCAATAGAATATCTTAAGAAAGAATTTTAGATGAAAAATCTTGGAAGAACAAAATTTTGCCTTGGTTTGCAAGTTGAGCATTTAGCAGATAGAATATTTATTTATTAGTCAACTTATACAGAAAATATTTTAAAAAGATTTTATATGGACAAAGCACATCCATTAAATATTCCAATGAAAGTCAGTTTATTGGATATAAAGAAAGATATATTTCGGACCTCGATAAGATAATGAAGAACTTCTTAGCCCTAAAGTACCATATCTTATGTAATTGATGCATATATGTATCTTGTTAATAATACAAGACAGATATTGTGTTTTCAATAAATTTATTAGCTAGATAGTTCTTCTCCTACAAAAAGGCATTGGAACGGTACCGTATACTCCGTTATCTCCAAGGAACAATTGATATGAGTTTGTTTTATTCAAATAAATCAAATTTTGATCTAGTTGGTTATGCAGATTCTAGATATTTAGCTAATCCACAATAAGCTAGATCTCAAACAAATTATCTGTTCACATGTTAAGGAACTGCTATATCATGGCAATCGGTGAAATAGACTATCATGGTCGCTTCCTCAAATCATACTGAAATTTTTACAACTCACAAGGCTAGTCGAGAATGTGTATGGCTAAGGTCAATGGCTCAGTACATTCATGAAATGTGTGACTTATATTCTAATAAAAATCTTCCAACAGTATTATATGAAAACAACACATCTTGTATAGTCCAAATCAAAGGAGAATATATTAAAGGAGATAAAAAAAAAGTATATTTCACCGAAATTTTTCTACACTCATGATCTTGAAGAAAATAGTGACATCATTGTACAACAAATTTGTTCGAAGGATAATCTGGCAGACCTATTTACAAAGGCATTACTGTCACACCCCTTCCCAGATTACCTTCTTAATTTGAAAGAGGATATGGCCGTGGCAGTTACTAGCCCTACTGCCAGCACTTACCACCTTAGCCTTCCAATCTAAATGTCAACCTGTTAAACATTAATAATGTATGCATACAGTATGTCTCCTTAAGGTTCAACATAATATTATATAAATACATGCATACAACCATGACATAACATCTAAGGGAAAAATATCCACAGATGGGCCCAAACAACTCTAACAAAGCCCTAGTCCCTCTCAAAACATGTGTACATAAACAAATCATCAACCTAAGTCTTCTTAATAAGTCAGGCCTTTCAATGGCAAGCAACAACAGGATTAACCTTGAGGAATCTGACCACTACCTGTAAATGGAAAACACAAAAAATCTGTGAGCTGGTAGCCCAGTGAGTGACTATAGAATCATATTACATCATGCATTACATCACTATAAACATGTAAGTATACTGATGAGTATCTCAAACAACTTTCTCTAAATATAGCTTTAAACCATTTTTGGACATCATTAAATATCATTATTCCTTAGTTGAGAACGAGCCTGCAATGCTCTAGCTCCCAACGTCTATTACCGGCCAAGAGACCCATACTTCGGCCTCTCATTCAGAACTACCTACGTGCACGTGGAGTTTTCTAAGTACCGTCAATACCTTAGGTATTATTACCCAGATACCTTCTCCATGTCCTTCAGTATCGGGTTATTTCGTAGCATCAAATTAAGTTTCATTGTATGTCATTTACACAAGAACTCATTCTATCATAGCCTTCCTCTAGGAAGCATATTTTAACATTAGAAACTTAACTTTTGCAATGATTTCACAACATACCTTGGCCTGTGTTAAACATATACAAGCCGGGGAAGATACATTAAGCTATTCATTAACCATTTGTTGCTTGAGGGAGTATAAATTCACCATTAACATCACTATACTTACTTGGCCTTATATGCATAAGTATTGAAAACATTAAGTTCACTTAGTCACTCACAAATCGTTGGGGTTCTTAACGGTTTATACGCCTCTTCGAGCTCTTTTTGGCCTGAAAGAACATAATTCTCAGTTAAACTACTTAGAATTCTTAGCAAAATACCTCAAATAGTTCATTTACTAATGGAACTTTCATCAACAAAGACAACATTACTAGCGAGATGATCATCATGAGTGAATTCATCCTCATAAGCGAGATCCTCATCATGAGCGAGATCAAGCTTTTCCTAGCAACACTTTCATCCTATCGATACTCACCTCCTCTAACAAGCTTTGCTTCCTCACCAGCGAGATTCAGTCTACATTTCTAGCGAGATTTTCTTCTTGAGCGAGATCCTCATCACAAAATCAGAGAGATTATCATCCTGAGTGAGATCCTCATCCTTCTCATCTCGCTCTCGCTCTCCACGGTGAGCTGTTTGTTTGTTCTTCCTAAGCAGCTGTCTGTTTCTGCATAGATTCTCTATTTTAATTTCAAAAATTCATAACTCAAAATCCAGAACTCTTTTCAAGAAACTTCCTTCTATAAAGTTGTTTAGAATTGAGTTAACTTTTTTATCTTAAAATTTCAGCTGAAAATTTCTTATAATCTAGCCTGGAGCTTCCAATTTTCACCTTGGGTTCTGATTAATCCGTGATTCTGCCTCCTCTGGAAATTCTTCACTTCTTGTTCTTCTCCTCCAGCAATCTTTCTTCGACAAGACAATCTCGAAAACTATATTCTCCTAGCTTTCAAATGGCACTGATTTCACTAAATTTGCTCATGTCAATTGTCGAAACCAAGCTTTTGAATTTTCACTTCCTTTTAATCTTCCTACCGCCTCCGGAGTTCAAGGATTAAACCGCCACGTCACTCCCACATTTAGTGCCTCCAGCCAAAGCCAATTAGTGAACCTTCTCATTTAATGTCTTTTTCCTTCCCTTCCTCCATAACTCCTATAAATAACATGGATTTCTATTGGTTAAATATTTAATATAACATTCCTTTGGCTAACATGCTTATCTAGGAAACTTAGAGTTTGGGGTTTACAATTACCAATCGCAACTTTTGAAAAATTAGTGTACAACATTATAATGCGGCGACTCAGAGATATTAAGTGATGTTTTCATGAGAGGGAGTAAATATATTGTATTCTTTTAGGAGTATATATTATATGAAATATGTACTCTTTTTCCTCCACTAGGATTTTTTTCCATTGGGTTTTTCCTATAAGATTTTAATGAGACACATTTCATATATATATATATATATATATATATATATATATATGGGCATCTAAGGAGGTATTATGAATATTATAATAATAAATAGATGTCCATTGATTAGTGTCCCAAAGCCATGTGTCACCCTTTATGTTGTCAATATACCTTCTAATTATTCATACTTGGTGTCCATGTAAGTCCACATCCTACTTGCCACTTTGCCTATATAGTGGCATTTGGTGGATCTTAAAATCACATATACATTGGTGAGAATTCCACTTCAAAATTCCACCAATTTTTATATTATCCAAATTTATAATTTTAGTTATTTTATTTTATATTATATTTTATATATTTAATATTATTATATAAATATATTATTATATTATATCTTCTCTACATCCGTGTTCCCATCGTGCTCCTTAATTTCACAATAAACTTCATTTATTTATTTATTCAGCCAAAGCTGAGTGCTCCACTAAATTCTCAAGTCAGTACTTCACGCTTAAAAATGATTACAATGCACCATCTTATGACCTGATTGGATTGACGTAACAAAAAAGTATTTTTCAAAAAATTCATTTTTTTTAGACACTTTTGATAAAAACTAACTAAAAACTACACTTGAAAAACTATTTTGAGTGGTTACCAAATACTCTAATTTCTTCTAAAATGACTTATTTTTTAAATTAAATACTTAGAGATATATTCCAAACATATCCTTAATTAAAAGAGACACCTCAATCCCACAAAATAGAAAGCTTGACATCGTTTTTTAATATTTTTATATGAATGTTTGGTGAGTATCTATCATGTATCAATCACTTATTTAGGTTGGAATAAATATACTTTTTAAGATAACATCATTTCAAAAATGTCACAAATTAGTCTATAAATATATCTCTTTCTTAAATTAGAACTATACTTTTTTATCAACACTTTTCTCTCATAAATATTTTTTTCCCTCTAAATGTTCATGGAAGTTCAAGTAGAATTTACGTGGGATCTAGTGGATGATATACTACTTCTTTACAAAAAAAGTAATATGTTATATCATGAGAGATAATTACATTTTAAACTCATGCACTAAAGTGATTAAAATAATACGAGCTCAAATTTGCTCTTGTACATGAGATTTTGTATTTTTTGATTTTACGTAATATTATTTGTATAAGAGTCCTGTCATATAACGTAACTCATAAGCAAAAAGCTACAAAAGAAATATACAGGCAAAAACTATTTCGGGAACATCTTATATAGGGGAAGACTAATGTAATAGGGATTAGGATAAATTGGGTAAATTCATATTAATCTTGGTTTAATCCTTGATGAGTATAAATTTACCCAATTTATTCTAATCCTATTACATTAACGACTATACGTATAAGTTGTTACCACATATAGGTTTCCATATAAATAGAGCTATAATTTAGAATTTCCATATCTAAACTATTTTCCTTGTATGTTTCTACAATCTTTGTATATATGGTTGTATTTTCCATTGTAAATGCATTTGATTTATTCAATAAAGAATACAGGTTATCATAGTATCATAGCCTTGTTAGGTTTTTTTTTTTTTTTTTTTTTTTTTTTTTTTTTTTTTTTTTTTTTTTTTTTTTTTTCACTGCCATTGTTGTCGTCAACCCCATGCACCTAGAATTGCTCGTCCAAGATCTGTCTGTCTGCCAGCCACGAAATTGATCTCTGATCTGATCTGCTTCCTATGCACCCAACTCTGCCGATTCCAGATCTGTTTCCTACATTTGCTTCAGATTTGATTCCTGTGCACTCTTCCACGCTGATCAGGCTACGATCGCCGATCAGAAGAAGCCGCTAATCAAACGATGTCGCCCTGCCTAGACTTGTTCCCTTCGTTCAAGTCTCCGTTCACGACTTGTTCCAGCCCAGGCTGCGCTAAAAAGCGGTTCGCGTCGATCCGAACTGTTAAGCCCAGATCTAACCAAATTTGCAACCAATCTGATCTTGTGAGCTTCTGATTTTTTGAGTTTTGTGAGTTTCTTGAACAGCCTGATCTGCAATTGGTTTTGTGAGTTTCATGACCATATATGATTCTGTGAATTTGGTCTCGATTCACTTCACTAATTGTTTCAGTTTAATTAGTCTGAATTGGTTCGGCTCAATTTGGTTGAGTTCAATTGGTTTGGCTTTGTTTAGTTGGTTTAAATGTTTTCCCCATTTATTTATCGGCTCTAATGGCCAAAGTTTATGAATCTCGCTTGTGCACAAATTGTCAAATACATGGCTATGAATTTGTTGATTGTCCTACAATTGAGTGCAAGTATTGTCACAAACGAGGCCATATATTGGTCAATTGTCCTATTCGACTAGCTAGTTCGGCTGGTAAATCCACCAAATCAAAAGACTTATCTAATGCTAGTTCCTCTTTCTGTTGCTAACTCCTCTGACCCCTATTCTCTCAGTTTTCCACTCAATAACTTTCAAAATTTATTAAACCAAGTAACCTCTTTCAATCTCTCTACTCTTTTAGTTACATCATGTAATTCTTGGCTTCTTGATTATGCTTTTTGTAACCATCTGACCTCTCACATTTCATTTATCTTCCTCAACTCTTATTTTTTTCCTTCCTCCAATTCAAGTTGCTAATGGAAATTGTATGTCTATTTCTCCTACTGGTACTGTTAGCACATCGACCTTAACTCTTTCCTTTACCTACCATGTCCTTAATTTGAATTTAGTCTTGCATCCATTGGTCAACTATGTGACTTTGGTCTCACTGTCTCTTTTCCTTCTAATGGTTGTCAGGTTTAAGATTCACACATGGTACAGATGGTTGGTATAGGGCGAATAGTGGGACGTTTGTTTGAATTCACATCTCTTTAGCTTCCTACCTCTCCATCGATCTTTACTTCTATCACTAGTTATGCTATATATCAATGACGTCTTTATCTGGGTCATGTTTCTCTTGAAAAACTTCGCAAGTCAGTCTTTTTGGGAATTTAAACATTCTTTCAAAATTTGATTCATTTGATTGCTTAAATTGTAAACTTGCGAGACAACCTGCTTTGTTTTTTCCTAATTTGTCACCCATTTGTGATGCACCTTTTGGCTTAATCCATTATGATATCTGGCGTCCTACACCTATTTTATTGTCAATGGTTACTGTTATTGTATTTTATTCATTGATGACTACTCTCACTTTACATAAATATATTTTCTTAAAAATCACTCTATCTTATCTCAAGTTTACATTGCCTTTGCCAATATGGTTCGAACACAATTTTTTTATTCTATTACAATTCGTCGCAGGGGCAATGCCATGGAGAATAAGGATTCGAGTCTTATCTTATTTCTCACCCAATAGGACACTCTTGTCCAACGCTCTTGTCCTCACACTTTCCAGCAAAATGGATGAGCAGGACACAAATATCGTCATATATTAGATTATGTTCATGTTCTACTCCTTGTTTCTTGCCCTAAGAAGTTTTAAAGCGAGGTTGCTCTCACCTCCATCTATGTCATCAATCGTCTCCCCTCATCTATCCTTCAGAATATCTCTTCATTTGAATACCTATATGGTACTTCATCTTCTTACTCTCACCTGAAAGCTCTTGGTTGTGCTTGTTTTGTTCTTTTTCAATCTCATGAGCATACCGAACTTGAACCACACACATGTCTATGTTGTTTTCTTGGCTATGGCATTGTGTTATTGGGATCCTATCTCAAAACAATTACGCATTTCTTGTCATATTACCTTCTGAGAACATTAGTATGTTATTCAGTCTTTCCTCTTTTCATTAGTTCCCAACCATTCTTCACTAATCCCTCTGATGATTTATTTCTCGTGTCAGCCTCTCCTGCAGTCCCTGAGTATATCCCTGACTCTATTCCCGCAATCCCTAAACCTAATGACTCCACCTCTAACTCTATTCTTCTCGACTCCACATTAGCTTCCAATGATCTAACTTCATCTCTTGATCCTTAGCATATTCCTAAGCTTGATCAATTTGCTCCTATTTCTGCGCTCTTAGATCCATCATCTGTCTCCATTGTTGAACCACCTGAACTGCACCTGTTCGTTGCTCCACTCGGGTAAGAAGAACTCATCATTTACAAGATTATTGTTGTTTTTCCACCATTATGTCTCTTGTTGAATCTTCATCTTATCATAAAGTCCGAACTAACCCTCTCTGGCCACAAACAATGAATGAGGAACTACAAGTTTTAGAAAATACACATACTTGGGACTATGTGGACTTTCCCCTTCGCAAAAGACCTATTGGTTGTAAGTGAGTTTACAAAATTAAAACACATTCTTATGGGTCTATTCAACGTATAAAGCTCATCTTGTTTCACAAGGGTATTTTCAGGAATATGACATTGATTATGGAGAGACATTTGCTCCGATCACTCGAATGATATCTGTTTGTAGTCTCCTAGCTGTAATAACAATGAAATAGTGACTCCTTCAAATGGATGTTAAAAATGTTTTTTTCAATGGCATACTATCTAATAAAGTCTATATGTGAAGAATCGAATTTCATGTAGAAGCGTGTGAACGTTGTACCAGTTATATTTTTATTTAGAAAAATGTAGAAAAATAGAGAATGATAAACATATATATAATCTAATTAAGCATACCTTTTATAAGAGATTTTAGGAAGAGGAAAGGAACTTACCCTTGAAGAATACTTTAACGATATCCTTCTCCCACAATGAGTTTTTCCAACAAACGGAATATCGAACACCACCGTAAATGTCTATCTCTCTATTCTCCAACAAGGACTTAATTTGTGGGAATCACCTTTTAAAAGATTGTGGGAAGGAGAAGAATTCTTTCTATTCTCAAGATTGAGAGACTTAGAAAGCTTTGAGAGAATTGTAGAGATTGGAGTGCATGCTTAGAAAAATATGGAGCTTTACTTGAGATAAGAAGAAAGAGGTTACTTCTTTCTTTCACTAACTCCACATTTCCATAACTCCATAACTCCCATAATAATGGGAAATATTATTTATTTATTTAATTTAACATTAAATAAATCAAATTCAATCCAATCCAATTAATTATTATTAATTAAATATCATATATTTAATCAATATTTCATTTGAATCATATTCAAATGAATTTTCTTTTCATAACCTATAGTTTAAAATGAATCTCATTCATATTAATTTTATCATATAGTTTTTAATATGAATCAAAGTCATTATTTAAGATTTGAATATTATTCAAACATATAATTCTCTCATATTAAGTAGTTTATATTTGAATCTCATTCAAAAATTAACTTTATAATATGATATATCTATAAACATTATGTTGATTGTATCATATACAATTAAATCAATTCCCAAATAATTTGAGCTATTCAAATTCTTCCAAAACTACTTAATCCTTGTTTTATCCTTAGAGCTAGTGAGTGGACCTACAGATTAGAAGCTCCAATGATATAAGATTAATTTAATCATACTTTTCAATTAAATTAATCAACATTCATTAATTGTGGGTCACTCTACTAAAGACCCACAGTTGCATTCGCACTGTAAATATATTTTTGTGTCCATGGATATAACCATTACTAATAAATCGATCTGTCATGAGTCGTTCATAATTGCAGTTGGTTTAAATTACCGTTTTTCCCCTATAATTACCTCTTTTTCTTAAGTCTCACTGATCCTCTAATGAATAAATTGTTTATGGTCCAACCATAAATAAAATTCTTTCGAGCTAATGAGAGAGAGGAGCCCCATTGTTCAAGACTTGGAGATAGCACTTAAGGAAACGACTCCTCTACTTTCCCTAAAGGCAGGAAGGAGAGAATTCCAATTTATGTAGCTATGATCCTAGCTCCCCACATGAACCTGTTCCCAAAATGATAAATTTATTAAGTCGGCAACTTAGACCACTCTCACCCATACATATCAAAGGACAAACCCTTATAGGCGGGAGTTCATAACTCACTCAAGATTGGGATTAAGTTACCTATGGTCATCCTATGAAATTTTAATCATTTTAATAATGGTGTTATAAAGAAAGATTAACTATTTCGTGGTCCGATCTTATACAAACTCTTTGTATAGAATACTCCTACTTGCATATCTCTACATGAATGAATTGGATCAATTCGTTTGTAACACTTATAACAATTGTAACTCTTACAAAGTGGGACATATCCGTAATGTTGCCAAGATAAAGTATCAAACCTTATCCATATACTGTAGGCCATTTAGATTATAACTTGAATATGATCCACCTTGTATGCCTACACACACTGTTCAGGTTTACATTAATAATCATGGACCTTAGTTTATTGGATTGAATTATACAGAACAAAATGTCAAATAAAATAACATCTTATTTTATTAAATAAATAAATTTGTTTATTATTTACAATCTACGAGATTCAAGACACAAATTTTAACAATATGAAGCCAGCATCTGGTATTACTCATCTACCCTAGAAAGTGTGTCTTCTCTTACGAGTCTTATATAGTCAAAAACAAGCTCCACAAGCATGATTTTCCACATTTAGTTCCACTATAACTCAACTTGGGTTTACGTTTACTACATAGATACTGCGCTGTTTACTCGTTAGACTCCACAAGGTATTGTTCTTCTTCTTCTCTATGTTGATGACATGATTATTATTGGTGATGATCCTTAGACCATATCTAATTTGCAATGTTACCTTGGGAAATACTTTGAGATGAAATATTTGGGACCACTCAATTATTTTCTTGGTCTTTAGGTCTCTTCTCACTCTGATGATTATTATTTATCTCAATTGCCTATGATCTTTTGGCTCGATTGGTATTATTGATTCTCTCACATCACCAACACCACTAGATCCGAAATTCTTTTGACTCATTTTGATGGTGTTCCACTTGAAGATGCCACTTTGTACCTGCAACTCGTTGGCAGACTAATTTATTTGATTGTAACTCGCTCAATTATTACTTATGTTGTTCATATTGTTAGTCATCCTTGGTTGCTCCCCAGACTATACACTTTACTGTTGTGCTTCACATTTTTCACCATATCAAAGGGACTCTTCATCATGGACTTTAGATTTCTTCTTAGTCATATTTAGTGTTATTTGGATACAATGATGTAATTGCATTGGCGATCCTTCTAATCGACGTTCCACCACATGTTACTATTTTTACTTAGGTGATTCTCTCATTCATTGGCAAAATAAGAAACAATCTGTTGTCTCTCGTTCTAGCACAAAATTGAATATCGTGCCCTTATTGATGTTTCTTTTGAGGTACTATGACTTCGTTGGCTTCTTAGTAATATGGGTGTTCCTCAACAATCTCCTACTGTATTTTATTGTGAAAATCGCAATACTATTCAAATTATTCACAATGATGTTTTCTATGAACGTACTAAGCACATTGAAAATGACTGTCACTTTGTTCATCATCATCTCCAAAGCAATACTGTTCACATACTTTCTATCTCCACTACAGAGCAACCTGCTAACATCTTCACCAAAGCATTGTCAATTGGTCGCTTCACCCAACTACTTCACAATCTCAAGTTGGGTTCCACCTTATCACCTTGAGTTTGAGGGGATGTCACCATACATATGGTTTCCATGTATATAGAGCTATAATTTAGAATTTTCATATCTAAACTACTTTCCCTGTATGTTTCTACAATCTTTGTGTATATGGTTGTATTTTCTATTGTAAATGCATCTAGTTTATTCAATAAAGTATACACGTTATCATAGGTAATGTATGTTATTCCAATCCTCATTATTGAAAAAGAATATTCTTCACAATGTTCTGATTCATTTGTATTAGAATTGTTTTCTTCTTCTTTTTTCTATATCCATGAATATTTATGTTTGTGCAAAGTTGGACTATTCTCATGAGATAGTGGCCTAAATCCTACTATATTTGGTTGTTAAGAGAACTTGTAGTAATTGATTACATCTTAAGTAGAGTTAAGCATAATAACTTGAAACCAATAGGCTAACCGATAGTGTTGAATAGGTTCAAAATTTTAATAAATAGTTCTTTTAAATAATAAATAGTAGAGGTAGACCTATTGAACTCTTGAAAGTTTAGGAATTTCTTAAAAATATTTTTTTTAAAAAAAAAAAATGTTTGCAAATTATTTAGTTTAAACTTGAAAGTTTTAAGAGTTGAACTTATTATGCTTTTAAAAGTTGATGACTAAACTTATGATTTAAACTAAGAATAAAAAGAAAAGAAAAAGACTATTGAAAATAGGATTTTCTATACTAATAGTCTAATTAAATAGACCCAATTATAAGAATGTCTTAAATGCACCATTTTTTCATGAATAACTTAATGTGTCGGGATATTACATAAAATCGGGCCCAAATAAAACATGGTATATAGTAAAATATTCAACATGTATAATATATATTGTAATATATTAAGTCGACGTTCTTCAATTGAATGTGTCATATAATATATCGTATTATACATGGTGAATAAATCACATTATACAATAAAATTTACAAGACCGATAATCATATATATTGTAATATATTAAATATACTTTTAATTCATGTTCATAATCAATGTTCGTGGAAATAATGCAATATTATAAAAATATGACAAATGAATCACAGTACATAATGAGAGATGGTATATGAGATTAGTAATCATAACATTGTAATATATTAAATATACTTTTAACTCCTAAAGGTTAGGACATTTGTGAAATATTATTTGTAAGGTAGGTCAAATCCTCTAAATTTTTCTTGAAAGTACTTCATAAGCCACCCCTAATCCCTTAAAAAAATAATGATGGTTATATTGCAAATACAAGGCAATTTGGACTTCTAAGTTGGACCGAGTTAAATGTAGCCCACGCAGTATTTGAGACATTTGGAGTTGTTTTAAGGGACAATTGGACAAATAACCAAACGATTAAAATCTAATACTACTAAAATTTTAAGAATGGACAATAATATCCCTATCAAATCCCTACAATTATGATGATATTTCAAATCTAGCCACCTAAGATTTAATCTCATGAATTTAAACTTTTATTAAAGTAAATAAATAAATAAAACTATTTAAATCAAGTAGCGAACCATATCTAATTTAGTTTTAAAAAACAATATCTAAAATAATATCACTAAGAAAAATAAATTAGAGAAACAAAATCTAACAAACATAATTATAGATTAACTGTTGAAAACTAGAAATCAGCAAATATTTTGTATTAAAAATAGTTAGCCAATGAAATAAGCAAATATCTTTTATTAAAAATATTTAGTCATGAAATAAGCAAATACCTTGTATTCAAAATAGAAGTCTGTATCATACTAAGTCCCATAAATACCGGCTAGTCATATGTCGTTACACTAAAAGCAATTGAAATCTTTATTACTCTAAACATGCAAATACCTTGTAATAACTAATCTTGCCATATTTTATCACACGTGATAACTTAAATCTCACACATATAGTGTAAAAACTTAAATCCCACAAATAATAATTTATCAAATTGAGTCATGTGTAAATGTAAATACTACATACTAAAAAACCATCTTTTAACTATACAAATACTCTATGCTAAAGCCCAAGTCTTTGATGGGAAGGAAATAACTTGGTTAAAATCTAAACTACCCGTCCTCTTTCAACCACCCATGTTGTTAACGGCCTTCTTTACAGTTTAGCCATTAGATTCACCAACACTAAATTCATCCCTTCTCCTTCACAACCTCTCATGTCGTCTATTAACCATAGTTTTTTCGTAGAAATATCAATTATTATCAAATCTCCAATTTAATTTTCATTTCAATCATCATCGATTTAGAAATCTCATAAATTAGTATGCATCGAACCTCGGATCACTATGTAAAACCATAATATTAAAGATCATACATTACATAGCTCAAGTTCAATGCTTTATGAAAATATCTACCAATGATCAAATTATAAAAAAATGCCCCTTCCATAAATGATCACCTATGACATCATTCAGCAGTAAAATCAATCTTGAAAAGTCATATATATATATATATATTTGGAGATATATAAAGTAAATTTTGTTGAAATATGGCTACCAGGTTTTGGGTATCGTGCTACATGATGGTTTACGAAGGATGTATGTGATTCACATTTTTTCTAGGTAACCACAAAGAAATATAGTCGTAGATTTATCTCTCTCTCTACAAAATGTCCACAAATTCTGCCTAAAAATTGCTTCAACCACGGTAATCTTTCTAAATAAGTGGAGAGTTGTTCAATTTACGTATTGAAGCCACCAGGAGTGATGGGATAAAATGGAAAGATCAAATTTAGTGATAGGTATGACCATAAATCAAAATTTTCAAAAACTAGCCAAAAATCAAAACAGGTATTCACCTTTGGCCGTTCTGTACAATTTCTCTTGTTTGGGGTAACTCTCGTTTAGCTACAGTATTCTCGATTTCCTAACAATTCTTTCTCGACTCTTTCCTTTCATCTTCTGACTCAGCCTAGTTTAGGTCCCATCGTCTAGAATGCTCCCTCTCGCGCTTCATCTTCTCTCTGCATCACAAACAACTCCTAAGTTGCTCTCATTTCATTTTCGGTTAACATTAAATTACTTCTGTTTTGGTTACTACTTTTTAATTACTATTATTTTAGATTTACCTAAAGCCTCCTTTCGTAAATATTTTAGTTCCATTTGATAATCATTTTGTTTTTTATTTTTGTTTTTAAAATAAATCTATAGACACTTCTTCCACCTCCCAATTTTCACCAATGAACTAAAAAGTAACTTTCAAAAAGTTTTTGTTCTCGAAATTTGAATAAGAATTCAACCATTGAACTAGAAAAATATGCAAATCATTTTGATGAAATATATTTGATTTTCAAAAACAAAAATTAAAAACCAAATGGTTACCAAACATGACCTTTATTTTTTGTTTTTTGTTTTTGTTTCTGAAAATTAAGCTTATGAACATTAACTCCACATCTAAATTTCTTCATTTGTTATCTACTTTTCATCGATGTTGTAAAAAATCAAACCAAATTTTGAAAACTAAAAAAAAGTAACTTTCAAAAGGTTATTCTTGTTTTTGAAATTTAACTAAGAATTCAACCACTGTATTTAAGAAAGATGCAAGTTATTATAAGAAATAAAAATGAAATTGACTTAATTTTCAAAAAAAAAATCCAAAACCAAATAATTACCAAACATGGCCTAAATTACAATTTGGCATATCTCTTTCCAATTCTAAACAATCACAAATGCTAATTATATATAGTACATATTTTTTTTACAAAACCACCATTCGTAATACCAATTACAAATTACAAAATTCTGAATTTCCAGTATTTGGTGATAACAAATACCAACATGAATGAATGTTTATGAATCTTCTATTCAGAAGAATCATCAAAAGACTCTACTGTTACTAAAATTCCTAATACATTGCAATGGAAAAAAACAACATATATTTTGTGAAAATGTGGGATAAAACTCAGATCATGGTGAATCGATAAACTGCTCAAGGAAAAACTCAAACCAATGAAATGATATTAAAATACTGGCATCTCTGAACTCAGCTAAAATTCGATCATACCGTGCTAATATTTTTCTCATTTCGATCCAAAACCAAACCATTTTGCCAAGAAATTTTTATTCTTTCCACGAGATGGGTTGGATGCTTCTCTACCTGGTGTTTGAAAAGGTAATGAACTGGGTTTAGCTGCAAGAGAGAAATTAGAGACAGTTTCCATGTTAATAAAATCTCTTATCTTTGTAGAACGCAAAATGAGCATTATTAATATGCAAAAGGGTATAGAGAAACAGTATGCTGTTACACATGTACCGGATTTTGGCGAAACCCTGCAGGTTTTGGCAGTTCCAGAATCATTAGATTTCTTTTGTTGATTAATTGCATCACCATGGGGTGAGATGGATGTTTGGTTCCTCTCCTTGATACGCTCTGAATGCCCCACGCGGTTGTTGCTACCTGTAGAAAGGTTACAAAATCATATGCAGACACAAGAAATTTAATAGAAGATAGAACCATGATCAAAATACTTGGATTGATGCAACAGAGAGAACATGAGCAAGAAAAAAGGTTATATGCAAAATTTTTTCAAGATGATAAAGAATAGGAAAGCTTACCATCACTGGGAGGCTTTCCATAATTTTGCATCAAGGAATCCAAAAATGGGCTCTCCTTTTGAACACGCATCACTAATAGGAAACAAAACCAGGAAAAATTGCAATATCAATTAGTTTATAGCCCCAAGGATATTTTAGTATTTTACTTTATGCTAAGTTTATTTCCTTTTTTATTTTAAGGCTTGCTAGAGCCTATAAATATGACTTCTATTGTAACTTTCATTGTGTGTTAAAAATAATAAAAGAGATTCCCTATTGTGGTTTTTTCTCCCTGTTCTAGGGTTTTCCACGTAAACCTAATGTTTTCTATTTTCTCTCTTTTAACATGGTATCAGAGCATAGTGATGAAACCCTAGCTGCCATCGGCGAAAACCAACCGTGCAAGATAATCTTAGTTCTGCACCAGCTCCGCTACTGCCGATTCCGACCATTGACGCTACTACCGCTGTTGCCAATACCATCGTTGTTACAGCTGTCCAAGCCGCGGTTAATCGATACCCCTTCAGTCCTTGCATATCCGTCCAACTCTAGCGCCACCACAACCCTTTGATGAAAACCCTAGCGCCGCAACCCTTTGATGAAAACCCTAGCGCTACCACCCTTTTTCACAATGCCGCGGGCGTTCCTCCCTTGTTACCGAGAGCTGTCACTGCCTATCCCTTCAATCTCACTGCCAGTAGCCGAAACCTACACCTTGAAGCCGAGATTGGTGAGTCGTTCGCCTACCACTATCGCGGCAACGCCAAGAATCCCTGGCTCCTTTCCCTTTCAGCCGCAAGCAACTTATTTGTAGCCGTCGGGCTTTCCTCATCATGAGTCGCCCAGTTATGAATATCAAAGTTCGATTGGTTTATCTCCAATAATCGTTCAACAACAGTTGGCTAATCTTCAGGCAAGTTTTCAGCAACAAATCGCTATTTTTAGGGCAGCCCTAGGTGCTTCCACAAACTTAAATTCTAGTACAGTGAATTCTGATATTCCTTCCAACCGATGTATCCAAAGAATCCGGTAATCTCTTTCCCTACGTTAACTACTGCAAACTATATGTCTAGATCTATGGAAAATTTCATAGGGTTAATTGCAGGAGAAAAGTTGAATGGTCAAAATTATTTCTCCTGGTCTCAGTCCATTAAATTACTCTTGAGGGGAGTCACAAGTTTGGGTATCTTTTTTTATTTTTTTTTTATTTTTTATTTTTAGTAAAAGGCGAACAAGTTTGGGTATCTAACTGGTGAGATATCAAGACCTAGGCTAGGGGATCCTCAGGAGCACATTTGGAAAGGAGAAGACTCCCTGCTTCGATTATTGCTGATTAATAGTATGGAACCTCAGATAGGGAAACCATTGTTGTATGCTGTGACTGCTCGAGATATCTGGGATGCATTTTAGAAATTATATTCTAAGAGGCAAAATGCATCTTGTCTTTACACTCTGCGTAAACAGGCTCATGAGTGCAAACTGGGGATGATGGATGTCACTTCATACTTCAACAAATTGTCCTTAATTTGGCAAGAGATGAACCTGTGTCGTGAAATTATCTCGGATTACCCTTGTAGAGGTGATCAATATTCCAAGATTGACGAAGTCGTTCGTGTCTATGATTTCCTAGCTGGTTTGAGTTCCAAGTTCGATGCAGTGCGAGGCTGTATATTGGGACAGAGGCCTACACTTTCTGATCACACGTTTACAAAAAGGTCAGTATCTGGGAAAATTTTTGTTCTAATTGTGTATGTTGATGATATTGTCTTGTCATGAGATAATGCTGCTGAGTACACCAAGCTGAAAAAGAAAATGGCTTAATGAATTTGAGATCAAAGATCTAGGGAACCTAAAGTATTTCCTTGGAATGAAGGTGGCAAGATCAAAGGAAGGGATCTCTGTCTCACAACGATACACTTTTGACCTGTTAAAAGAAACAGGTATAACTGGATGTAGCCTATACTCCTATTGAATTCAATGCGAAACTGGGAGATTTTGTTGACAAAGTTTCTGTTGATAAAGAGTGGTATCAATGTCTAGTGGGAAAGCTGATTTAGTTATCTCACACTAGACCAGATATTTCCTATGCTGTCAGTGTAGTTAATCAAGCACCCTACAAAGAACATATGGAAGCTGTGAATCGAATTCTGAGATTTTGAAAAGCTCACCAGGCAAAGGTCCGATGTTCAGAAAAACTGGCAAAAAATGCATTGAGGCTTATACCGACTCTGATTAGGCAGGATCAGTTATTGGCAGAAAGTCTACCTCTGGATATTGTACTTTTGTGTAGGGAAACCTAATTACTTGGAGAAGTAAGAAGCAAAGTGTTGTTTCTAGAAGCAGTGCTAAAGCTGAATACAGAGCTATGAGTTTGAGAGTCTATGAAGAAATCTGGTTGAAGAAAGTTTTGTCTGATCTACACCAAGACAGTGTTCTACCTTTGAAGCTCTATTGTAATAATGAAGTGGCTATAAGCATAGCCAATAATCATGTACAACATGATAGAATGAAACATGTGGAGATTGATAGACACTTTATAAAAGAGAAATTGGACAATAGCAGTATCTGTATTCTATATATTCCATCTAGTCAACAAGTTGCTAATTTTCTCACCAAAGAGTTACTCAGGCAAAGTTTTGACTCATCTGTTAGCAAGTTGGGTCTGATTGACATCTATGTCCCAACTTGAGGGAAAGTGTTGGAAATAAGGGACTTTGTTTAGTATTTTACTTTTACCCTAGATTTATTTCCTTTTTTATTTTAGGGCTTGCTAGAGCCTATAAATATGACTTCTATTGTAACTTTCATTGTGTATTAAAAATAATAAAAGAGACTCTCTATCATGGTTTTTTCTCCCTATTCTAAGGTTTTCCACGTAAACCTAGTGTTCTCTATTTTCTATCTTTTAACATTTCCTAACAGAGAATATGTCGTTAAACATACAGAGAAGGTAAAACAAAATTGCTGAGGCATACGTTGATCATAAAGTCCATTCTTAGAATTTGGGGCTGAGCCAACTGATAACAACTGAACCGCCTCTGCATCTCTTGTCATGGATGATTGAGAAGATGCATCGAGATTTTTCGTGTCCAACAGGATTCCTGCAAGCTGGAAGACATGAGACGAATGTGAGAAATGGTACCTCAAAGAAGGCTTCTACCAGAATCTTTTCAAGAGAATGTACAATTCAAATGGAGACAAATAAGAACAAACATTCTATGCAGTAGAAGTTACCAAAAGATTCTTCAACAATGGGGTTTGAAGTAAATGATAGGCATCTTCGCAATAGTTATCTGTAAGAATGGTGCACTGAGAGCCAACCTAAGAAACAAATAGCAAAGAATGAACTTGAAATACAACTGGAAAAAACTTATCAAAAGATAATTTACAAACAAAATTTATTTTCATCATTCTACACTCACTCCATCACTCATCTTAAGGACATCTTGCCCTACCACAAGGATGCTAGTTCGACCAGAAATCATCAGACTTTCTAAGTCCACCTGAACCACATAACAATAACTAAGATTATTACACTTCCTCATTGTCAATGGTTATGGTTTAAATTTATAGTATATCAATCAATGGACTCTAGATTTATCAAGCATGACGACAAAATCACAAGAGAAACTAGTACCTCATCAGTAAAAAGAATTGAGGAAGCATCAAGTCCAAGGTGATAAAACAGCCAAGCAACCTGCCGTTGGTTCCACATATTTCCCCTCTGCATATTCATCACAGGAACCACAAGACACTCTCGACCGGTCTCGGCATTACTCTGCCTCATTTTGTTCTCAAGTAGCCAAGCATAGCAAACTGCTGCCACCATTGAACTAGTGCCTGCATTCTCAAAGATCAAAAGTTTTCTCAATACAGAACAAGTATCCTCATCTCTACAACTAGATGCTTCATCTTCATTCTATACGTAAGTTGGTGTTAAACAACTCAACTAGTTTGCACATTTATCGAGAGACTTCATCTTCCTATCTTTCTTTATTTTGTACATTTATCGAAGAATTTCATTTATAACTCTGCACCCCAAACATATAAACTCCATACTTGATAACTTGACTCACTGCTTGACTCACTGCCCTAGACAGCCTCTTAAGCATAAAACACTCACAATTTCTTCACTCTCAACAAAAGGTCAAAAACTGCCATCATATCTTTGCAATAAATAAAAGTACAATTGTATATTTAAGGAGTATACTCAACTATTTGAAGGCCCCGAGAGGATAATTTTAACTTCGGCATGAAGCTCCCCATTTGAGATTTGTTGAATCTTGCTCCGCTGTTCTTTGAGGAACCCATTAAGACCAAATTCCAAATCTCCAGAATCGTCCCTCGAAAACCCATTTAGATTGGATTTGGGCCTAATCGTCTGAAGAGAAAAAGCCGGCGATGAGACCGTTCTTCTAGGTGGATGATCAGTGAGGGTTTTAGGCGGTGAAAGAAGGGCATCTGAGGGAGGAATTGGGAGGCGAGAAGGGGGGAGATCGGGGTGGAATCGAGATTTGCGAGGAGTGGAAGGAGGAGGATCGGGGATGGAAATAGCGGGATTGGAGGGTTTGAGGATGTTGGATATCCATTTTTGAACGGCCGAAGCAGGATTGATCGGCTCCTCCTCGGCGGCGGAGGAGGTTGAAAAGGATTCCGATTTGTTGCGGCTGTGGCGGACGACTTTGGAGAGGATCTCACCACTGAAGTTGTCCACGGCCCTGTGCCTGCCGTTGCCATTACCAAACAAAATCAATGGAGTTAGCATTCAACAATTTATACCTTTTCTTTTGGTCACTTGCATATTCACTTTTCAAAGGTTCAATTTTCGTTTATACTTAATTTATTTTTTTTAAAAAAAAAACTTTATTTTTTTAAAAAAAGTTATTATTAACGATAAATTTTAGAAACATATCTACCATGTATTTTCTTTGATGTAATAATAATTATTTATTTAATTTAACAAATTTAATTTTAAAATACAAAATTTTATATTCATTGAAATATAAAGTCTAAAATATAGCATTTGTGGAGAACAAGACTAAAATAATATTTTAATCTAAATTTTAGGATTATTTTCAAATATAAAAATATGAGCTAACTTATTTACAAAGTAACAAAATATCACTGTTTACTATGATAGACAATGACATTTTGTTATATTTGAAAACATTTATAGTAGTTTTGCTGTTTAAAATAATTATCCTAAACTTTATGACCTTATTTTTGTTAATTTTTTGAAATATTTAATATATTAAAAAATAATTAAGTACAAATTAAAAATTGTGAAATTTATTAGACACATTTAAAATTTAGAAATTATTAGATATAAAGATTAAACTTCATTTTGATAATCATTTAGGCTTTATTTGGTAACTATTTAGTTTTAGTTTTAGTTTTTTTTTAAAGAAAAATTAAACTTATACAGACACTTTTTCCATCTCAAAATTTCTTGTTTTGGTATTTACTTTTTACCAATGTTATAAAAATCAATTCAAGGTTTTTAAACTAAATGAAGTTAGACTTTGTTTTGTAACCATTTAATTTTTTGTCTTTAAAAGTGTAGTCTATTTCTTTTCAGTTTTCTTACAATGGTTTACATTTTCCTTAAATACAAGAGTTGAATTGTGTCAAATTCCAAAAGCAAAAACAAGTTTTAGAAATTTTTTTTTTCATAATTTGGCTTGAGATTTGAAAACATTGGTAAAAAGTAGAAAATTAGTATTTGCAAGTTTAATTTTCATAAATAAAAAGCCAAGAACTTGATAATCTATCTTAAAAATATATTAAACTATTTTTAAAGTTTATCTATACTAGTAGTTTAACAAATAATAATAATAAATAATAAATAATAATAATAATAATAATAATAATAAAACACTCTAAATTTCACAATTGTTTTATAAATTTAGTATATATAAGATATATTATAACTTTGATCCTATGGACGATGTCCCTATCTATTTCAAAAGTTTTATGTTTTAGAACTAAAAAAAACTAAATGAGTATAATTCAATTAAAAATTTATACTATTTATGACATTGATATCGGAGTTTTGATAAAACTTAATCAATCAAATTTAAATTTTATTTTAATAATAAATATTATTATTAGAATAATCAAATTGAAACTTTAGATTCTAAATCCATCGAAACGAATATGTGGAAAATTATTTTAAGAGTTTACCCACATGTAAGATGAAAATTTTGAATTTCTAATTTGAAGACGAAAGATTATCTCAATTATCAATCGTCAAATTAAGGATCAATGTTAGAATTGTTTTGACCAACTTTTTTTTCTTTTAGTAATTTGTCTCTAACCTTTCTCGAATTCACGTTTCATTTTTTCTTTTAGATGTATAATGAAAAGATAGATGATTTAAATCTCCCACCTTCTTGCGGATCTTGAGAGTGGATCTCTCCTATCTATAATCGACGCCGGAGATCTACCACTGACCGCCGCAAACCTCGGCGATCCGACAAGCCGAGCCGGCGAATTACACCGCGAAGGTGAAGAAGCCACCAACCGACGTGCCTCATCCAGCCACTCCTCCGTCAGTTGCTCGTTTCTACTTCTATTGCTCCGATCAAACGATTCTTCTTCTTCTTCATCATCATCTTCTTCATTTCCAGTTAAATTATAGGCTTTCTTGTCCTTGCTTACGGCCCCAAAGAACATATCGTTCATAAAATCCGTCAGATCGGGAGCCTGCTGATGAGCCTTGGGCCGAGAATTTGTCACTCTCTTTTGCCCTAATTTTGCCATATCTCTCGAATTCTCTCTGCTCTGTCTTAATTCCATTGCTCGGAAACATTAATTTGGAGCTATATCTTCCTAATTGGAGTTTGAATTACAGCTTTGAGATTGAGAATTTGTTTATTAGTACTTGAAGAAGGAATTTGTTAATTCATACATAGGAATTATCATTTTCGGGGTCGAATTTTTTACGCATAGATTATGGCCGGCCCTTTCGGTCTCTGTCTTTTATGATGAACAGAATTGGAACTTTTGTCGTAAAGTTGTCAGAGATTCGTCTTATTTCTCAGATGATCCGTTTGCTATATTCAAGATTATTAACGGGGTGTTAGACACAGTTTTTTTTTTTTTAATTAATTTATTATTATTATTATTATTATTATTTTTTAACAGATAACCTTCTCTCGTACGTCTTTATGTTTTATCACCTACCCTCCATTATCTTATGAATTATAACCTTTTGTTTACGTTAGAGGGCACTTTAGCCTTTCCAATGAACTCGCGTTCGGGATGAGATCTCTAGCCCAACACCTTATGCAAAGCCCAAACCCGATGCTATCATAATAACACAATGAAGAAATTTAAGGGGTGTGAAGTGCACACAAAATGTGCATTATTTATCTAGTTCTAGGATGATTTTTTATGTGATTTTATGATATTTGATGTGTTTGCGAGTGATTTCCAAAAATTATGATCGATAATTGAAATATATTCAAAATGAGCAAAAAAGGACCAATGCTTAAAGAAGTCAAAAGAATCAAATTGAGCCAAAGCTAGGACAAAACCATTGAGAAAAGTGGAAAAAAGTAGAAGAAGCCCTAAAATAAGGCAGCACCGCGACACTACGTCGGTGCTGCCCTCGACGCTCTAGACCTAAGAGGCCCTAAAATTTGCATCTATTGAGTGCAGTTGCGCTGCTTTTAGCGCATCACTGTACTACAATTCCATGCCCAGAGCGCAACCCTGCACTGCGATAAATTGGCCCAAGCGTCACTGCGCTTCTTAGAGCGTAGCTCTGCGTTGACATTCTTATTTTGAAAAATTACCAATTTTGGTAATTTCTTGGTGGCCATGTTTTGATCCTCTGTTTAATGGGAGGCTCTTCAACATTCAAGGGGATTGGGCCACGAAGTCTGAGACCTGAAAAGAGAGTTTATGATATAAAATTAGAGAATTTAATGGGTATTTTGGAGGTTGTTTGAGTTCTCGAGGTGACGATCAAGCTGAGCTTGGAGGATTTAGAAGATCAAAGAAGTCTTCGTGAGAGTTCTTTGATTTCCTTTCTTTTCTTTAACATTTATGCTCGAGTTTTTGTATGAAAGTATGTTTGTCAGACTATGAGTGGCTAAACTTGCTTATTTAGGGTATTGACGAAGTTGTTATGAAATTAGGTTAAATGTAGTCTTTTCATGGATGTTTGTTGAACTCATTGCTTTTTAATGATATTATGCTCTATTCTTATTGATTGATCATCAATGATTATTAGGTTAATTGTTTAATTGAAAGATTGAGTGTTTAACTGGAACTATATCATTAAATCATTATTAATCTTTCATGCAAATAGTTAGATTAATTGTAACGACCCGACCTTTTGAGTACTCTGATAAGGGTCGTTACTCATAATTATACATTTACATTCAAAACATTTTGACTATTGAGGAAAATAAATTTTCATTAAAATAATAAAGACAATTTTCCAAAATAAATAACAATTAAGAAAAACCTTTGTTTGGGGCCCCTAAAATAATGAAGAAAAAAAATAACTTAAACAAATAAAATTTTGACCAACATTGAGTTTCAAATCAAAACTTTTAAATAGCTTGAAAACGTAAACTGAGCGAAAGCGATTTACATGTCTCATATGGCACGATCACAGGTCCCTCTTGTCACCCGCCGGTCCGTTCCTATCATTATCTGAAAAACATAAATTAAGAAAGGTTGAGTATAAAATACTTAGTAAGTGATCCCATTACCGGGATCAGGCTATGCATTCACGAGCAAAGAAAAAAAATAGCCCGTGGCTCATACAGCTACAACGGTTTTTAATGATGAAAGGAAAACTAAAAGACGTACTATCTTGCCTTGAAACGCATGTCTAGCGGCCCGTAGGCACACCGTCAAACATGATAATAACATGAACGTGAACCCATCGACTCTCGCATGTCTAGCAGTCCGTAGGCACACCGTCAAACATGATAATAACATGAATGTGAACCCATCGACTCACGCATGTCTAGCGGCCCGTAGGCACACCGTCAAACATGATAATAACATGAACGTAAACCTATCGGTTCACGCATATCTAGCGGCCCGTAGGTTCGCCGTCAAAACATGAAACATGAAAATAAAAGTAACATGAACGTAAACCTGTCGGCTCACGCATGTCTAGCGGCCCGTAGGCAAACCGTCAAACATAATAATAACATGCGTCAAGGCGAGACAATAAACCGCTCTATTGGTCTATTCATGCATCACATACATAATATCAGTACTGATTATAAATTTGAACATGCTTATAATACTTGTAATTGTCATGCAACACGCAAAACATAATGACAAACAAAATCATGCTCCAGATTCCACCAAGTAACTTTATAGGTCTAATCTAGGTCGCCTGGCATGAAGGCACCGGTAATAGTATCACTTACCTCAACTTGGTAAAAACGCAAAACAAAATCTCTTTAGAACTTCTTTAGCACACTTGAATCAACCTAAAGTTGTGGCTTGGTCCAAGACAAATTCCAAAACTTGATTCAATTAGCCAATCTGATCGAGAATTAAATCCAAAATCAATAACTTAATTTTCCACTATTAATCTCAATCCAAAAGAATAACCATCCAACAATTTACCCAAAACTTACCGATCTTTACCAATTTTCTACAAAACGAAAAATAGTCTCTAGCTTGATGGTTAATGCCTCAAAACTTCCAAATCTCGAATCTAAGTTTCACACCAAAGAGAGGTTACTAATTTAACCCAAAATCAAATGGGTGAATTTCACCTCCCAAGTTATAAGGAAAATAAGTCTTACCCAAGGTTTTCTCAAGATTCCGACAAAGATTGGACAACTGGTGGCTGATAGCACGTCGGCTCGTGGCTACCATAGATAGGTAGTGTGTGTTGCTGTTGGACGGCATAAATTATTTAGGCTAGCGGTTGGTAGTGAGGGTCTTGCATGAGGAGAGTTTGCGAGAGTGAGAGAAAAGGGGAATTTCTAGTTTTACAAATTTTATTCAGCAGCGATTACGAACAAACTAAAGCTTCAAACAACGATCCAACCGTTCAAAATGATCTATGTGTCTCGAATAGACTGACCAAATTTGAGCATGATCCAATGGTCCAAAATCCGAAAATCAACTATTTTGTGAAAGCTGCCGTTGAAAAACTGAATTGCTCTCTCCCCAATTTTTGGCCTTTTTTCACTCTCATTTAATTTCGAAAAAATCTCAATTCTTTTATTTTTTTTTCAAATTTTGAAAAGATAAATAAAATATTTTATCACAATATCTCCAAAATCTCCAAAGATTCTATTAAATTTATAAATCAATTAACTTTTCAAATTATCTTAATTTAGGCTTCAACAACCAAAATTAAAGGGCAGATCCATCAATTTGATACAAATTAAATCCTTCCAAATATTTAAATCAATTCTAAACCACATGAAATTAATTATCTCTTTTAATTTTTTTTTAAGTTGGCCCTAAAATCCAAAATCAAAGGGTAGCAAAATTCAATATTTTCAAGACAATCAGTTCGAATATCTAATCAATTAAATTCAATTTAACAAATAAAATTTTTTCAATTATTTCAATTTAACCCCAATTTTCCAAATGAAAGGGGAATTTAAACTCAATAATTTTAGATAATTAACTTAAATTTTCCTGAAATTCTTGATGGTACATTAATAGTGAAAGTTGATGACAAATCTTAATGCCTTGTTTCTTAATTTGATTTCAAGAAATTAGTTATCAATTAAGTTGCATGAGAATAGGTTATTTTTCAGAGGCAATAATCTTAAATTAAGTTTATGGACTTAGGCTTGAAGTTTATACATGATTGAACTGATTAGAGTATACCTAATGAAGTAATAATAGATTCAATACCCTAGAACACTTTTGATCTTACATTTTCAGTACACTTCTATTGCTTTCTTTTATCGCTTAATAAAATACAAACTCAACTCAATTTCGATTCCTTAGTTAAAATTGACCCAATTTTGAGATAGGTAAACAATAATGGTTAATTTGATTCCAGAGGATGATACTTGACTTTACAAGTCGTTTTAATTTTATAACTTACCATGTACTTGCATGTAACACTAATAAATTTTCACATCAAGTTTTTGATGTCGTTGCTTGGGATCAAAATTATGGTTTTTGTTTAATATTTTAAGAATTGGAGATATTCTTGACTAAGGTTATTTTTGTTCTAATCTTGTTTGGAGTTTTCTCTTGTGCATGCCTTGTAACAAAGACACCCCTCTTTTGCCTATTGACCTCGAGATTGAACGTACCTTGAGGAGAAATCTTAGGAATAAGCAAGAAGTAGAAGAAGAGATGATCGAGAAATGAGGGAAGGCAATTAGGGATTATGTAACACCCTGTATTTTTTTATTAATGTAATTTCATTAATTTTTATTATTTGAGGGCATTTTTGGAAGTTTGGACTTCAAGTGTAATTGCGGGAAATTAATGGATTTGACGTTGAAATTATTCAATTTGGAAATTAATGGCAGGAATTAATTTCATTTTTGAGAAAAAAAGGAAGTTAATAAAATAAAATGGAATAAGGAAAAGAATATAAAGTTTATTTTATTTCCTTTTAAGTTTTTAAGTTTTTATTATGTCTTATGCTATGCGTTGATCTCCATGTGTCGATGGTCATGCGTTGGATTAGAAAATATATAATATGCGTTCAAGCATATATGTTATGACCATGCGCTCCTCTCACAAGTTTTCTCGCTTTCTCACCAAATATAACGAGAACACAAATTTCTCAAGGTGATCCGAGGTCGAACACAGAGACTTGTAACTCAATAATGTTTGTGAAGTGATGCGTTTGAGGCGATGAATAAAAGTAAAAAGACAGAAGTTAAAGGATTATGCGCTACTCCTACTCCTAACTAAACAGATTGAGCAATGGAAGTTTAACTATGAGAATTGGAAGAGATGCAGCAACTGTTAACGCATAATAAGGTTCATTATGTTATATCGCTCGAGTAATCCTAGCTCGCCACACTAATGTATCGCACACCTCTCGGTGGCCAGCCGCATGCCTATATCTCTATAATGCATGGTTGCGTCGAGCATAAGATTATGCCTATCTCTAGGAACCAAGCTTACTTTGCTTTAGTGTGTTCCACTATTCACCTTCTTAGGCAATTAGTTGCGGCTAGTCAGCTCATAGACAAACATTGCGACGGCTCATAGACAAGCGTTGCTACCATCTCACACCAATTGAAGAAGATTAACTCACTATACTCCCGCAACGCACACCTCTCGGTAGGTTGCTACATGCGTCCGATCTCTAGGCAACATGACTGAGTATGCGACTGCCTTTGATAACTAAGCGATGACTGTAAATGATGATAAAGAAGGAGAAGGTCAAGAATATGGAGCTGAAGGAACTAAGAGATGCATTGATTACAAAATGTATTAATATCTTAAGCCAAAATGTAATACAATACAGAGATAAGAGGAGAGGTGGAAGGCTAGATGAAAACAATCTCTTGCTTTTCATCAGAAATGTGTCAAGGTTGCTGGTGGTGCCATGGATGGATGGTGGAGAAGTCTCTCTCGATCTCTATCTCCAGCGTAACTCCGGTCGTCACTCGGAAGGGACTATCGAGGTGGAGAATCCTCAAAGAGTGTCTGCTCATGCTCTCATCTGTGATAACAAGGATCTGCCTTATGGCAGAAGCTCGAATACTTTGAATTTGGGCTCCAAGGCTCTATTTATAGAGCTCAAACGTCGACAGAATTGGTGGTCCCGCTCTGAATCACTGCCACTTCTGACGCGGTAGGTGAAATGTCAACATCATCTTATCTCTTTGATACTCCCAAGGTATACGTTCATGCTTGTTTCTCCTGAAGTATCAACACATTCCACTCACTTTGCGATCGACCTTTTATCATGGTTATCACTCTGTAGTTGCGGCATTCCATGAGACGAACTGGTCTTCATGAAGATCAACGCATGCTATTAACTTTGCGATGGTCTGGCATCAATGCATGCGATCGATTCCTGCGATAGCTACAAAAATAGACATTTTGATGCAGAATAGCGCATAATATAGGGTTAGCAGAGATTTTGAGTGCTGATCGACGTAAGCTCACTTTTCACATGAATTCTTAATATTATCAACGCATATTCTACTTGTTAGCCCTCATAATTCTAAGTAAAAGGCTATAATAGCTTGTATTTCTACGAGCTATCAACCAGTTTTATGCTTCCGCTCATGATATTTAGATTTCTTTCCATGTTTTTATTCAACTTTTAGTTTTGTTGTTTGAAACTTACTATTGAGAATTGTTTTAAGACTTATTATTATCATTTATGATTTATGATTTATGGGTACCCTATTATTTGTTTTAATATTTGAATTTAATGAAGGACTTTTGAACTTACCTTATTTATCTAGCATTTATTTCACCATAAAAGTGTGTCGTTTTAAGTTCCATACATGCATGTGTTTAGTAACGGCCCAACTTAAGTCCTAGGGGGTCGGGTTGTTACAGATTACTTCCAAACATCTCTCCCTATTGCTCAACCCAGAATTGTGGAGGCACCGAGCAATGCAAATAACTTTGAGTTAAAACTGTGGTTGATTCAAATGGCTAGGAAGATTGCTTTTAGAGGATGCAACACGGAAGATCCTCATAAGCACCTTAGATCTTTTTTTGAAATTTGTAGAACAATTAAGATTAATGGGGTTACGAACGATACAATTAGACTAAGACTATTTTAAGGATTGTCTAGAGACCATCTAGTTGAAAAGCATCACCACTTAGGAGGAGCTAGCTCAAGCATTCTTGAATAAATATTTCCCTCCTACCAAGTCTTCTAAAGTGAAGTATGAAAATGTTTCTTTTTTCTCAACAACTGGATGAATAGTTATTTGAATGTTGGGAAAGGTACAAGGATTTTTTGAGGAGATGTCCACAACATGGATACCCTAGTTGGTTGCAAATACAATTCTTCTATGATGGGTTGAATGGTAACACTAAATCCATTCTAGATGCTACTGCTAAAGGATCTCTTTTTTCTAAAACTACTACAAACACTTACACTATTCTATAGGACATGACCATTACAAGCTATAATTGGCCAAGTGAAAGGGCTTCTACCAACAAAGTAGCAGGAATTTATGAAATTGATGAGGTAAATGCTATTAAAGCTTAATTGACCACAATTACTAATGCTCAGAATAAATTGACGGCAGATGATCGAGCACAAAATTCATCATTCGTAGCTTCTCTAGTAGCTAGACAACTAAAACTCAACAAATTTGAGATTCATAGGATACTGAGACAGTTAATTATATGGATAGAGGACAACATAGAGGCCAACAACAAGTTCCTACACACTACCTAGACAATTAATTATGAGAAATCATGAAACTTTTTCTTATGCAAATAACAAAAATGTTTTGTTTTTCCCAAGCTGAAAAGAAACCATCCTTGGAAGAATTGATGATAGATCTTATTAAGGTAACCAAGGAGAAGACATCTACATTAGAGAGTTCAGTCCATACCATCTTGGGGACCATACAAAGCCATGAAAAATCCATCCAAAATTTGGAGATGCAAATGAGTCAAATTTCCACCTCCCTTCACACCATGCAAAATGGTAAGTTTCCTAATTGTCTTGAGAAAAATCCTAGAGAAGAATGCAATGCAATAGCTCTTAGGAGTGGCAAAAAATTGAACAAGCCTATTGGGATGAGGATGAACCAACTCAAGAGGAGGTTGAATCCACCATTGATCATGAACCTATAAAGGAGAAACTTGTAGAAAATTTTGAGTAAAAAACAAGGAGTACTTCTAACTCTTTACCTTTTGTCCTAATACTATTCCATATCCTCAAAGATTTCGAAAAAAGAAGGAAGATGCATAGTTTTCTAGATTTCTTAAAATATTTAAGAAGTTGCATATTAACATACCTTTTTCTGAAGCTTTAGAGAAAATGTCAAAGTATGCTAAATTTATGAAAGATGTCTTTTATTGGAAGAACAAAATTGGTATATCCACACAGTAGCCTTGAATGAAGAATTTAGTGCGGTAATATAAAAGAAACTGCCTCCAAAATTAAAGGGTCTAGGAAGTTATTTTATTCCTTGTCAATTAGACGATATTATGATTAATAGAGCTTTATGTGATCTTGGAGCTTCAATTAATTTAATGCCTTTGTCTATTTTTAGAAGCTCAACATTGAAGAGGTGAAATGGACAACAATATCCTTGCAATTAGTTGATCGATCTTCAGTTCATCTTTATGGTATTGTAGAGGATGTGTTGGTGAAAGTAGACAAGTTCATATTTTCGGTGGATTTTGTGGTGCTTGACATGGAAGAAGATGTCGACATTCCAATAATCCTTGGAAGACCATTCTTGGCTACTGGTAGGGACATTATTAATGTGCGAGATGGTAAGTTAAAATTTAGATTCAATGATAAAGAGGTAAATTTTGATCTTTACAAAGTCCTTAAGCGTGCGGATATTAAGGTAAATCATGAACCTCATGAGACAAGTAAGTTGGTCAATACTTTCCCCTCCTCTAATAAATGTTCTTTGAATGTGGATTCTTCTTCTAAGGTGATTGATAAAATTGATGGAGTGGATAATGATTGTGATGCTAAAATAGAAAGTGAAAAATTAGAAACGCATCATGTTAAGAATCATGTGCCTACTTTTGTTAATACTCCTACTATTTGTATGGCTTTAGCATTTAGTTCTAAGATGGAGTATGAAAAAGTAATGGAGAAGCATGTTAAAGAAGATGTGGTTAGTCCTATGAGATCTTCTAAAGAGGATACATTGATTTTTTTTTATTATGTTCATAAAGGAGATCTTGAGTTGAATGTGTTGGGTTTTATACCCTAAAACTCGTAGATAGTAAGTGTTATTAATTGACCGTCATCAATAAAGAGTTATAGATGTTAATTCAATAATTGTTATTGATTATATTATTTTCTATTTTGTCTTAATAATCCTAAATCCAATAAACTAATATCCAAAGTTGCCTTATGAGTCTTGAACTGTATGTGGAGAAATACAGGGGATCAATGTTCAAGATACAACCTAAAGAATCTATAGTATAGGGATAAGGTTGGGTACCATATCCTGGTAACACTGTGGATACAACCCACTTTGTATTTGATACAGATGCAATGATCCAACACGTTCGTATAGGTAACATGCGAGTGAGGGTATCCCATGTAATGAGTTTGCATAAGACCGGACCGCGAAATAGTAATCATTAGATGTAACACTGTTAGCTAGTTAGGTTCCTATTTCAATAGGATGACCTAGGCAACTTAGTCTTAATCCTGAGTATATTATGAACTCCTGTTCACGAAGGATTGTCCTTTGATTTGTATGGGTGAGGGTGGCCAGTTCGCCAATTTAAAATGCTTACCATTTTGGGGACAAGACCGAGTAGGGAGCTGGGAACATAATAATACAAAATGAAGTTTGCTCCTTCCTATCTTCAGGATAAGTAGATGAGTGTTCCCTTAAGTGGTGTCTCTAGGACTTGAAGAAATGATCCTACCCTCTCGTTGGCCCTAGAAAGGTTTCTGTTTATTGGTTGGACCATAAACAAGTTGTCCGTTAGAAGAGCACTAGTATTTAAGGAGTCAAAGGTAACCCAAGGGTAAAATGGTAATTTGACTCAGTTGGAGTTACAAACACTCGTGAAGGACTAACATGTTGTTATTAGTCTATATCCGTGGACACGGAAATATATCTGTAGTGAGAAGAGTACAGTTGTGGGTCTTTAGTAGAGTGTACCCACAATTAACTAATATTGATTAACTTGGTTAATGAGTTTAGCCAATTAATCTCTTACCATTGGAGCTTTTGGTCTACAGGTCCACTAGGTCCCCTTGTTAGCTCACTAAAGGATATTAAATAGGGATGATTTGAATTGTTTAAATCAATTTGAGGAAATTGTATATTATTATGATTAATATGTAATTGATTATGCATGTGATCTATAATTCAAATTAAGTTGGAAATAAACATTTGAATAAGATTCAAATAATTAATTCAAGTGAATTAGATTCATAAACAAGTAATAAATAGAGAGGTGTTGCAAATAGACATACGATGTTTATGTTAATTAAATATATACGTGTTAAATTAGATTTAATGTACAAATAGTTATTTAATTAATGTGCAATTTAATTAAATAAGATTTATTAATTAATTATGCACGAGAAAAATTTGGAAAAAGACTAGGAGAAAGGGGTTGACCTTTTTCTATATAAAATCTTTCTTATGGCCGTTTTGGGTACATAATATATACAACAAAACTACAAGCATTCGTTGTGCAATTTTTTCCCTAAGCCACAAAAGAAATCCTCTCTAATCTCCAAAAAAGTTTTTCCTCCTCATCCTCATCCAATAGTTAGATATCATCTATCCTTCTATTGGAATCTTAGAGATTAACAAGGTTACTCTCGTGGTCGTGTTCAAAGATTGTTCGAGGAAACATTCATATTCAAGATCATTGGAGGAGTCATTTGTTGGAACATCGAGAGGATCATTCTAGGAGCTTGGGAATCTACAAAGGTGAAAATGGTTCTATCTTTTCCCACAACATGGTATTTACATGTTTATTCTACGTATTTTCTATTCTAATACACTGATTTTGTTTATGTACAAATCAATTTGTGAGATGCAAGGCATTCACAACACTTCCGCTTGGGACTCGATCCCATCAATTGGTATTAGAGCCAATTTCTAGCATCTTCGTTGTTCGTATTTTTCAAAACAAAAGTTAGTTTGGAGGTGGGTTATTAAATCTGCAATTTGAACAAAGGTTTGCAAGATTGGATGTTTTTCGATTTTGGCACATAGATTACTTTTAATATGATTAAAATGTAAGGGCCCGTTGTATTTTTTGGGTAATTTAATTCTTGCTTTGAGTCTGTAGCTCAATTGAAAGAGCAACAGTTGCAAAAGAGATTGGGAGAAATGGAGGTGTTCGAGACAAGTGATGTTGTCTACAATTATAACGAGCAAGATAGATTATTAAATAGAAGCATTATGTCGAGCAACGTAGATTATTAAATAGAAGCATTTGGCACATAGATTATTAAATCTGCAATTATAACGAGCAAGATAGAAGCATTATGTCGTTCAACGTCGCGACTTTGCTATCACAACATTGTAACGCTGAAAGGCAAGGCATAACGCATCGAATTTGTACCGTTGCAACATTGCCCCTCAGTGTTGCACTCGGCACAAGGAGTGATGCGGCTGAACTATTTTTTTGACCTAATTCATTTTTTAAAATTAATATTAATTAATTAAATTGATATAATAGTTATATTAATTTAATTAATTAATTAATTTTTCATTAGGACGTCAAAATCGATCCAATTTTTGTTGTTTAAATTAATTTAATTATGCATTGAATGTATGTTTAGATTAATATTTGAATTCTTATTACATATTGTATATCATATAGATTCGAAATACCCATCTTAGGATAAACATGTATATGCATCATAATTAAATATAAGGGTTATATTTTATGGATGCATGATCAAATTAGCATGCTCATGCATCATGATATAAGTGTTATGTTATAATGATGTATGATTTCACTAAGCAAATCCATGCATCATGCTATATATTAAAATTGTTATAATAAATAGTGGAATGATGTATGTGAATGCTTGATTTTCATGTATGATTTATTTAAGTGTTATATTTATCAAATGAAAATGGAATTTGCATTGAGCATGACGTTACTTAGATAAATATAATTGTTGTATTTAATTGATGTAATTAGATGCAAATTTACAGGTTTTAATAAAACATTAAAATATAAGTGTTATAGTTTTAATGAGATAGTTTAAAATATATAATCAAGAGTTGCATGCAAACATAGGTCCAAATTAATTTTAAATGGTTTAAAATTGATTAACCTAGACTTATGTTAGAGTTATTTCTAATGAGATTAGAAATAGGTTAATTTTTTTAATTTGTTTTAATAGGATTAAAATGAATATAACCAAAAGATTAAATTTATAAAATAATTGTCCATAAGGGACCTTTGTCTAAGGAACGTTCTGTCTAGGTGAATGTATTTAAGCTGACAAAAACAGAACACCTCCACTGGGAACCGACCTAGAAGATGAATTGAGTAAATATTTTATAAGCATGCAATGAATGATTGATTTTATTAAAGAGTTTAATAAATATCAAGTATTGTTAAATCATTCAATATAAATGTTATATTGAGCAAATTAAAAGGATTTAGATAAATTAATTAGTCGGGTTTTAACTAAGTATAATAAAATTCTAAAAATATTAAAATACTTTAGTGGGAGGAAATTGGTATATATGATATATCAAGCTTCAACTCTCACGTCCCTAAGAGTTCATACCATGAGATCCATGCTCGGCTTCGTGTCGCCCTAGGCACAACCTCTGTTCAGAAAGTGTTTTCATGGGTTAATAACAAGGTGAATAGGGAAAGTGTTCATAGTAAATGGGAGAGGGACATATGTCGACGTATCCTATGGTCTCCTCTAGTAAGTGGGAGATTCTTATGGTCTGCCTACGTGTCGTTTTGGAGCAACCATCCCTTTGAAGGGCCTGATCATGGGAGTCGGAACAATGCAAACTCCAGCAATGGATAAAGTTTCTTAGGTTAATCTTTAACAATTGTCTTTCCTTTTGATAGCTCGTTGAACCGTACCTCAAGGATTTGAAAATGAGAGGATCACACTTATGGGATGAATTAAGCTAGTTAATGAATCCTTGACCAAAACAATGGTAGCTAAAAGCTATAAGAATAAGAGTTATTTTAGTATTAGTGATTGGCTAAGCTCATCTCAATTCAAGGGAGGAGTAGCTCATCACCCTTCAGTGGCTGTTTCTTTAAACCTTTGAAGTATCGTTGCAAAAACTAAAATAAATAGTTTAATTAGGGTTTTATAATTACATGTATTTTTGCTAAATTGATTGGATAATCAAGTAATGGGTTATGACAAATATAATTAATATGATCAATTGATTGTTATATATTTCAAGATGTCTTCTACAATTTTATCTTTGCTTGAAAACAAAATTAATCGGTGAAAACTATGTGTCGTAAAAATTTAATCTGAATACAATTCTGGTTATTGCTGATCTGCGGTTCGTCTTGATGGAGGAATGTCCTCCAGTCCTCGCTCAAAATGCATCCCAGCTTTGAAGGATGCTTATGACCGTTGGACAAAGGCCAATGACAAGGTCAGAGTCTACATCTTGGCTAGTCTGTTTGACGTTCTTACCAAAAAGCATGAGGCCATGATGTCTGCACATCAGATCATGGATTACCTACAGGAGATGTTTGTGCAACCGTCCATTTAGGTCTGGCACGAGGCCCTCAAGTACATTTATAATGTGCGCATGAAGGAAAGCCAGCCAGTGAGAGAACATGTTCTTGACCTGATGATCCAGTTCAATGTTGCTGAAATGAATGAAGCGGCCATCGACAAGCAGAGTCAAGAGTTCTTTATTTTAGAATCTCTTCCAAGGAGTTTTCTTTAATTCTGCAGTAATGGGGTTATGAAAAAAATACAGTACACTCTAACTACCCTTCTTGATGAGTTACAGACTTTTCAGTCCCTTATGAAAGGTAAGGGATTGGTAGAGAGAAAGACAAATGTTGCCCATTCTAGAAAGTTCCACAAGGGTTCATCCTCAGGAACTAAATTTGTTCCTTCATCCTCTGGTTCTAAGAAGATCTATAAAAAGAAAAGAGGAAAGGGGAAGGCTCCCGTTACTGGGAAAGGCAATGGTAAATGCTTCCACTACAATGTGGATGATCACTGGAAATGCAATTACCCCAAGTACCTTGCTGAGAAGAAGGAAGAGAAGGAAGGTAAATATGATTTACTAGTTCTAGAAACTTGTTTAGTGGAAAATGACCATGATGCATGGATACTTGATTCAGGAGCCACTAATCATGTTTGTTCTTCTTTACAGGATCGCTTCCAATAGCTCGAAGAAGGTGAAATGACGCTCAAGGTTGGAATGTGAGACGCCATTTCAGCTCGTATAGTGAGAGCTACTAAGTTATTTTTTAGTATATTTTTGTTTTTAGAAAAGTTATACATTGCTTCCAAAATGAGAAGGAACCTTGTTTCTATTTTTTGTTTAATTGAACAATCGTACTCTGTTTCTTTTTCTTCTAATGAAGCGTTCATTATGAAAAATGGTGTGACTATTTGTTCAGCTAAACTAGAAGACAACTTATATGTGTTGAGACCAACTGAATCAAAAGCATTTTTAAATCATGAGATGTTTAAAACAGCAAATACTCAAACAAAAAGGTGAATAATTTCTCCAAGTAACAATGATACGTATCTTTGACATTTGAGATTAGGCCACATAAATCTCGATAGGATCAAAAGATTGGTAAAGAATGGACTTCTATGCAAGTTAGAAGATGATTCATTACCTCCATGTGAATCCTGTCTCGAAGGAAAAATGACTAAAAGACCTTTTAGTCGAAAAGGTTATAGAGTAAAAGAACCCTTAGAGCTCATACATTCAGATCTTTATGGTCAAATGAATGTAAAAGCTAGAGGAGGGTACAAATACTTCATTCTTTCATATATGATTATTCGAGGTATGGTTACTTATACCTATAGGAACATAAGTCTGAAGCTTTTGAAAAGTTCAAAGAGTATAAGGCTGAAGTTGAAAACATATTAAGTAAAACAATTAAAACACTTCGATATGATCTGTGTGGAAAGTACATGGATTTAGAATTCTAGGACTATATGATAGAAATGGAATTTGATCCTAACTTTCAGCACCTGGAATACCTCAGCAAAATGGTGTATCAAGAAGAGAAATAGAACCTTATTAGATATGGTTCATTCTATGATAAGTTGAACTCAATTGCCTAACTCGTTTTGGGGGTATAAGTAGACACTGTAGTTCACATCTTAAACAATATTCCTTTGAAGAATGTTTCTAAAACCCTTTTTGAGTTATAGATGGGGCGTAAACCGAGTTTACATTATTTTAGAATCTGAGGTTTTCCTGCGCATGTGTTAGTGATCAATCCTAAGAAGTTGGAACTTCATTCAAGATTATGCCAATTGTTGGTTACCTTAAGAAAACAAGAGGTGGTCTGTTCTATGACCCTTAAGAAAATAAATTGTTTGTATCAATAAACACTACATTGTTAGAGGAAGACCATATTAGAGATCATAAACCACAAAGCAAAATAGTATTAAGTGAAGCTATTGAAGAATCAACAAGGGTTGTTGATGCAAATGGTCCTTCATCAAGAGTAATGAAGAAGCCAATACTTTTGGTCAGTCTCGCCCTTCTCAATCGTTGAGAGTGCCTCGATGCAGTAGAAGGGTTATGATACAACTTGACCGTTACTTGGGTTTAACTTAAACTTAGGTTGTCATACCAGATAATGGCGTTGAGGATCCAATCCTATAAATAGACAATGAATGACGTAGACAAGGACCAATGGTTCAAAATCATGGACCTTGAAATGGAGTTATGTACTCCAATTCAGTATGGGAGCTTGTAGATCCACCTGAAGGGGTCAAACCCATAGGGTACAAATGGATCTATAAAAGAAAAAGTGATGTAGCTGGAAAGGTACAGATCTTCAAAGCTAGACTTGTAACAAAGGGTTATACCTAGAGGGAAGGGGTTGACTATAAGAAAACTTTTTTGCCTGTTGCTATGCTTAAGTCTATAAGAATTCTCTTGTTCATAGCCACATATTATGACTATGAGATATGACAAATGGATACCAAAACTGCTTTTCTGAATGGCAATCTTAAAGAGAATATCTTTATGTCTCAGTTCGAGAGGTTCATAGTCCGAGGCGAGGAGCAAAAAGTTTGCAAGCTGAATCGATCCATTTATGTTTGGAACATTGGATTTGATACAACGATTAAATATTTTGGTTTTGATCAAAACGTAGATGAACCTTGCATCTACAAGAAAATCATCAACGATAAAGTAGCTTTCTTAGTACTTTATGTGGACAATATCCTACTTATAGAGAATGATGTAGGGTACCTTACTGACATTAAGGAATGGCTGGCAGCCCAATTCCAAATGAAATATTTGGGAGAGGTGCAGTATATACTTGGGATCTAAATCATATCGCCAAAATGTTTACTCGATATTCGGTACAAAACTCTAAGAAGGATTTATTACCTTACAGGCACAGGGTTCACTTATCTAAGGAACAATGTCTTAAGACACCTTAAGAAGTTGAGGATATGAGACATATTCCCTATGCCTCAACTATGGGCAGCTTAATGTGTTATGATGTGTACTAGGCCAAACATTTGTTATGTAGTGGGAATAGTCAGTAGGTGCCAGTCCAATCCAGGGTTAAACCACTGAACTGTGGCTAAGAATATCCTCAAGTATCTTAAGAGAACATGAGACTATAAGTTGATGTATGAAGCTAAGGATTTGTTCCTTATAAGATACACCGACTCTAATTTCCAAACTGACAAGGATTCTAGAAAATACACATCAGGATCAATGTTTACCTTGAATAGGGGAGCTGTAGTATGGCATAGCATCAGGCAAGGATGCATTGCAGATTCCACTATAGAAGCTGAGTATGTAGCTACTTGTGAAGCAACAAAGGAAGTAGTTTGGCCCAGGAAGTTCTTAAGTGATTTGGAAGTGGTTCCAAATATGGACTAACCTGTCTCCTTCTACTGTAACAACTAGGGGTGGTCATTCAAACCACAAAAATCGAACCGTTTCTAAAAACCGAACCAAACCGAAAACTCAGTGAAATCGAAAAATGCGGTTCGATCCGGTTTGAAGAAATTTTGAAACCGAATTAATTCGGTTCGGTTTGGTTTCACTTCTGAAAATCAAATTTGAAACCGAATCGAACCGTTTTTAACTAATATATATATTTTAAAAAAAGAGTAAAATCGAATTTAAAATCGAACCGCTTTTAATTTAAAGAACAAAATTGAATTTAAAACCGAACTGAACCGAACCGTTTTTACTTAAAAAAAATATACAACATGGATTTTTTAAAAATGCCAAAACCGAATTTGAAACCGAACCGATATCCATGGATACAGAAATATATCTGTAGTGAGAAAACAGTAGCTATGGGTCTTTAGTTGAGTGTATGCACAGTTAACGAATATTGATTAACTTGATTAATAAGTTTAGCCAATTAATCTCATATCATTGGAGTTTCAGGTCCACCAAAGTCCCATTGTTAGCTCACTAAAGGATATTAAAGAGGGATGATTTGAATAATTTGAGGAATTTGTCTATTAATATGATTAATATATAATTCATTATGCATATGATCTATAATTCAAATTAAGTTGGATTGAATCATTTGAATGAGATTCAAATAGTTAACTCAAGTGAATTAGATTCACAAAACATTAATAAATAGAGAAGTATTGCACATGGACATACGATGTTTATGTTTATTAAATATATATGCATTAAATTAGATTTAATATATAAATAGTTATTTAATTACTGTGCAAATTAATTAAATAAGAGTTATTTAATTAATTGTACACAACGAAAAATTGGGAAAAGACTAGGAGAATGGGGTCATCCCTTTTCTATATAAAGTCTTCCTTATGGCCTTTTTGGGCACATAACACACATAACAGAATTGCAAGCATTCATTGTACAATTTTTTCTCTAAGCCACAAAAGAAATTCTCTCTACTCTCCCAAAAAAAATTTCCTCCTTGCCCTATTCCAATAGTTGGATACCACCTATCATTTTATTGGAATCCTGGAGAATAACAAGATTACTCTTGTTGTCGTATTCAAAGATAGTTCGAGAAAACATTCGTGTTCAAGATCGTTAGAGGAGTCGTTCGTTGGAACATCGAGATGATCATTCTAAAAGCTTGAGAATCTATAAAGGGAGATCGGTTCTATCTTTTCCCTACATCATGTTACTTACATGTTTATTCTATGTATTTTCTATTGTACTACACTGATTTCATTTATATACAAATCGATTTGTGGGATGCAAGGCATTTACAATGCTTCCGCTCGAGATTTGATCCCTACAGAATGATAAGGAAAAGATACATGATACATTTACTAGCAATGTTAAATTAAATGATGATATTTTTTGTGAATACTAGTGTGGGCGAAAACTTTTGATTCCAGGATGTTCTAGGATTGACATGACAAAACCACCTTAGGATCCGTCATGATTGATGAGTCACATCTAGCTAGAAGATGTTAAATCAAGTGCTTTTGGGAGGCAACCCAAATTTTAATTGCTTTCTTTATATTTTGTCTTTAATTTAATTTAGTTCTTTATTTATGTTACTTTCTAAGATTAATGGTGTCACTCATAGCTTTGATATCTTTTTTTCAGGACCGTTATCTAACACAAAAAGTACTCATTCTACTAGCCTATTCGATGAGTTTCGTACACTCCTAGGCTTGTATCTTTATCCTTCTCATGCATCGAGGACAATGACTATTTTAAAGTTTTGGGTGGGAGGTCATTCGTACTTTTGTGTGTTATGCATGTTAGTTTGATTTTAATTGATGATATGGATATTAATTTCAAAATTTGGAGAAAATTTTAGAATTTTTATTGAGATTTGAGAAGATTGTGAGAGTTCTTTGTTGTGTGCTTTTGATGTTGATTGTCCATGATGGGACTTTAATATGCATGTGGATGACTTATTGTGGAAATAGGATAGTAGTATCTTGAGTTATGATCTATTTATGTCCTTTTTGGAGTTTCCTATATTTTGAGCACTAGTCACTTTGATTTAGAACATTTAATTGAATAAAGAGTTAATTTGAGTCAATTTGGTTGTTATCTCGAAAGATCCCACTGGTTAGAGAGTGTCTTTTCATGATGGGAGAGAAAAAGATTGTATTTGCTTGTTAAAAAAGTTGAGCACAAAAGAATGGGCTAAGAAGAACATCATTTGGAAAAAAAAAAATATAAATTGTAATGTGTATGCATGGATAGGGGTAAAAAAAGTTATCTTTCCTGTGATCAGTTCGGCCGCTTGGAATTAACTAGGTACGAGTCCCTACAGTGAATGTGTGAAAGCTAGTGTCCCTAGATAAAAGAATGCAACTTTAGGACGTCCTTGAGAATGTAAATTTCAGGCACCTTAGTTGATATATTACCTTCTTGAGTTTTTTTTTTCTATTTTTATGCTTGATGATTGGTGCTTGAGCTAGAGTAGGGAAAAACTAGAGAGTCTAAATTAAATCTAATGTCAATTATTGTGTTTTAAATTGAATGCGACTTGCACATACATACTTGGGAGATGATGAGATTTGGTCATGAATGATGATAATAATGGACTTGCTTGACTACTTCTATTTAGGTCTTTATCTAGATATTCTCTAAGGCACGAGTCATTAATACACTTATTTAAAACCTCTCTATGATCTTGTTTTATCTTTGCTCGTGACTAGTAAAGTTCTAAGTTTGGAATGGTGAAATGCACACAAAATGTGCATTCCTTAGATATATGATGATTTTTAATGTGATTTTATGAGCACTACAACAATCTTGGCTTTAGATGTCAGTTGAAATTTTATGAAAGATGACAAATTTACTATATGATGTCAATTTTGGAAAAATACATATAAGATGTCAGTAATAATCTATCATCAAAATGGTAGTTACAATGGCGGTTGTCAACCACCATCGATAGACATAACACAGTAGGAAAGCAATTTTTAATTCGCAGTAAAATTTGAAGTATATAAGATGGCAGTGTAAAACCGCCATTAAAGTTGAGGTTACAATGGTGATTGTGATCTACCATCTATAGACATAAAACAGCGGAAATTTTTTTTCATTTGTACCATAAATTTGAAGCATATAAGATGCCAGTTTAAAATTGCCATCAAAACAGAGGTTATAATGGCAGTTTAAAACCACCATCAATCAATTTAATTTATTAATTTAGTATTTAACAATAAAATATAGTTTTTTCTGATTGGAATTTGGAAAAGCCATCTTATTTCATAATAAAATATAGATTTTAATCAAAACGACACTGTTAGATTAAAAAAAAAAACTCTAAACGCACCTGATCCCTTCAATCAACAAAGATTTCTCTCGCCTGCGTCTGTTTCTTCCATCAACTAAGTTTTCGGCTGGCCAAGAGTGGAATTCAATGAACGACTTTAGTTGTCAAGAGTTCGACGACGCGGAGTTTTCTAGCAGTTCGTGGCGAGTGTTCGACGGCGTGGGTGTCGACAGCTCAAAGTTCGCAGTGTGGGTTTTGACAGTGTGGGTCTCGACGGCTCGTCATTCTCAGTGTGGTTTTGACGGCTAGGGTTCGACTGTGTTTGGAATTTGGCGGCTTGAGGTTCGACGACTTGCTCACAGTGTTGAACGACTAACTTTAGCATGCGAAGAATTTTCTAAGGTATTCTCTAATCTTTTCTTTATTTATTAATTTTTAGATCAAATTGCATGCTCATTCTTTGATGGTTGTGAATAGAATTTGAATTAATATTCTTTGATGATTGATCTGATAGACATCAATTTTTGTAAGGTTAACTTTTCATTTATTTAAGTGAATCTCTTGATCTTCAATTTAAAACATTAAATTAGAGAAGCTACCATTAACGGATATGGACCTACTAGAAAATTTTAAATTAATAATATAATCACAAGATAAATTGAAATGGAGTCAAATCAATTCTATAAATACATTGTTGGATACAAGGTTTGGACTTTTTGAATTAATTATCTTAGTGTAGATTTGGTGGTAGCTATAAGTATGTGATTGTTGTTCACATATGTCATTTTCTATTTTTCAATATATTTTTTTTTAGATAACATATTCGTACAGATATAATATTGACAAATCTTGGATGAGCAAAGATAGGTCGTCAAAAAAAAATATAGTTTAGGTGTTGAAAACTTCACAAAAAATTGATCACATCATTCCAAATGGTTAAATTTCACGTGATGTCCGTGCTTAAATTGTGGAAATACACTCAAACACGATGCTGAAGTAGCTAGAGATCACTTATTTATATATAGCACTGACAAGAGTAAGTCATGGATTTTACATGGAGAACAAGTGTTTATTGGGGATAAGAACGAAAGTGCCAATACTTTTGATAAAGATGAATACAATTATGTAAAGAAAACACTAAGTTGTTTGAAGCTGCACAAAACTATTTTAGAAACAAATGTGAACAGTTTGACCAAATATTATGTGATGCTAAAGAACCATTGTGTTCCGGTTGTCAAACTTTTACTAAAATCTATGCACTATTAAAGTTATATCACTTTAAAGCCAAATACGGATGGTGTGATAAAAGTTTCACTGAGCTATTAACATTAGTACATGACCTTCTGCCAAATCCAAATGAGATACCAACTTCAACAGATGAAGCAAAAAAGGTACTATGTACTCTTGGAATAGATTATCAAAAGATCCATATGCATGTATCAATGACTGTGTCTTAATTAGGAAAGATTTTTCTGATGCAAATTCATGCCCAATTTATAAACATCTAGATGGAACTTTGTACGAACTTGAATGAAGTTAAGAAAGGTATTCCAGCAAAGGTCATGTGATACTTTTCTCCAATCCCTTGATTTCAACGAATGTTTAGACGCATTGAAATAGCGAAGTTGTTAACTTGGCATTCTGAAGGAAAGAAAAATGATCGGTTATTGCAACATTCTGCAGATTTTCTATCATGAAAATTAGTAGACAACGTGTAGCTTGAATTTGGATTAGAGTCTAGGAATCTTCGTTTAGCTATATCAACTGCTGGAATAAATCCTCATGGTGATCTTAGTAGTAGATATAGCTATTGGTCAATTATACTAGTGATTTTGAACCTTCCACCTTGGTTGTGCATGAAACGAAAATTTATGATGTTGACCACATTAACATCCGATCCTAAACAACCTGGAAATGACATAGATGTATACTTAGCTAAATTGATCGATGACTTGAAAAAATTATGGATTGAGGGGATTTCTTATTATGATGCATATAATGCATATAGAGAACAATTTTTTTTGTCTTGAAAGCCAACTTGTTGTAGACCATAAATGATTTTCTAGCATATAGAAATTTATATGGTTGTATTGTAAAAGGATACCATGCATGTCAAATTTGTGGGAAAAAACGTCTTCCATTCAATTGAAACATAGAAAGAAGATGGCATACCTTGGACATCGTCAATTTCTACCTCGATATTACTCTTACAGAAAGGAGAAAAAGACCATCAATGGACAACAAGAATTTGAATGGGCACCAAATGGACTATCTGGAGAGGAAGTATATGGCACAGACAAGTAAGTTTCAAATGTAATAGGAAAAAGTAATGGAAAAAGAAATCGAGTGGAAAATCACTTAAATGGTTATTAGAAGAAAAAGTCTATTTTTTTTTAGCTAGACTATTGGAAAAGTTTGCAGTAAGACAATGTTTGGATTTAATGTATATTGAAAAAAAATGTGTGCACAAATATCATTGACACATATTCTGGAAAAAACTAGAGATGGATTATATACGCGAGAAGATTTATTTGATTGAAACATTAGATCAAAATTGGCCCCTCAAGTTAAAGACAATTGAATTTTCATATCTCCAACATGTTATACACTTTCACGTGTTGAGAAATTAAGTTTACATAAAAGTCTAGTGGAAATTAAGGTGCTTGAAGGATATTCATCAAATATACGAAACCTAGTGTCCCTTACAGACTTAAAGCTTTTTGGTCTCAAATCTCATGATAATCATGTTCCCATGCAACAGTTACCTGTAGCAATTCATGGAGTTTTACTAAACATGTGAAATATGCTATAATTCGATTATGCTTTTTTCTTCAGTGCTATACGTCAGAAGGTGATCAATTCTACAAAGCTTCATGAGTTGCAAAATAAAATAGTCTATCACTTTATGTTTATTAGAAAAATATTTTCCACCATCATTCTCCACCATTATGGTACACCTTACAGTACATTTAGTGAGAGAGGTAGAACTTCGTGGGTCAGTTTATTTAAGATAAATATATCCATTTGAATGATACATAAAAGTATTAAAAGGCTATGTTAGAAACAGAAACAGATCGGAAGGGTGTATTGAGGAGTGTTATATTGTTAAAGAAGTAGTAGAATTTTGTTCTAATATTTATCTGGCATAGATCCAATAGGATTAGACTCCAGTCTTAAAGAAGAGCCTCAACAAAATAAGCCATTATCAACTCCTACTTATATAAAACTAGATAAACAATAACTAGATCAAGCTCACCTTTATGTTCTAGAAAACACAGATGACATGCTTCCATATATAGAGTATGCACACATCCTTCCTCTATTAATATTTAACCATGCAATTGTTCTACTTATTTAATAAAATTACTTGTATGACATCATTGTAATAGACAACAAGAAATGTTTGTCTACAACCAATTCAACAAAATCAAGAAGTCTAAAATGGGTGCAAGTGCAACACAATTGCACCTTCATATGGTGGCTATGTGAGAGAATAACGTTTCTTAAACATAAATTAGAATGTTTGTATTTAATTATATATTAAATTGTAGGATAATTATGGGTTGCACTTGCACTTGAAGTTCCTAATAATTCCATATCACCTACTTTGAGATGGTTAGCAAGTGACTCTCGACCAGATGTGTCCACATATGCTGGGTATATAGTGAATGGTCGTCGTTATCACACAAAAGGGCGCGATGGAGTAAGAAATTTTCAAAAGAGTAATAAAGAATTTATTGTAATATTTGTTATTTGTTTGCTTTGATGTAATTTAATACTAACAACCTTTTTACCCAGGAAGAACTCGATGACGTCCGAGTTGAGTGAGCATAGCATATGTCAAACTACACTTGATCAAATTGCATGCATGGTACTACAATATATGGCTTTTTCTCTAAATGTTCGGTACCCTTTAGGCATTTTGGTTTGAAAACATGCTATGTGAATTGAACATCAATACTGAAATAATATGACATATTGTGTTCCCTGGAAGTTCGTTTTTGTTTTGCTGAATGTTTGTGTGGAGAAATTAATCGAAACAGCAGATGAAAATGATTAGTATTATAAAAATCGTCTGTGCAGGATTTTAATTTCATATTTTGCTAATAATTTGTTGCAGGTTATAACAGATATGATGTTAGTGTTAAACTGATATCGTAGTATACAACAATAACAACTATTATATGTCATCTAAATAAAACAACTTTGATTATAATCAATGTCATTTCCAAACTATCATCCATGACCCATATAATGTCAGTTACAAACTGACATCGTAGCTAACCGTCATTGTATTTGTATGATGGCATAGGTATGAAGCCAGTTCTTAACCACCATCATACAAAACCGCCATCAAATGTCAATGATAAGATAAAAATTCACAATGGCCATCGTATATATATGATGGCAGATATGTTGATAGCGGTCCAAGACTGCCCATCGAATCCTAGGATGACATTAGATATAGTGGCGGTTTGTAAATCTTCCACCATATGTATATGATGGCAATTTAGAATTGACATCTAAAGCCAAAATTGTTGTAATGGAGATTTGATGTGTTTGCAAGTGATTTTTAGAATTTATGATCGAGAATTGAAATATATTCCAAATAGCCAGAAAAGACAAAAATATGCTTAAATAAGTCAAAAGAATCAAACTAAGCCAAAATCTGGTCAAAACCATCGAGAAAAGTGGAGAAAAGTAAAATAAGCTTTAAACCAGGGTAGCGTCGCGATGATGGGCCGGTGCTGCCCTTGGTGCTCTAGACCTGAGAGGCCCCAAAATCTGCATTTGTTGACTGCAGTTGTGTTGCCTTTAGTGAAGCGCTAGCTACAATTCCATGCCCAGAGCGCAACTGGCTACGATGAGCACAACCTTGTGCTGACTTTCCTATTTTGAAAAGTTAACAATTTATTTAAGTTCTTCGTAGACAAGTTTTGATCCTCTATTTAATGGAAAGCTCTTCAACATTCAAGGGGATTGAACCACGAAATTTAAGACCTAAAAGGTGAGTTTATGCTACAAAATTGGAGAATTTGAGGGATATTTTGGAGGCCGATCGAGTTCTTGAGGTTCTTGAGGTGATAATCAAGGCGAGGAGAATTCAAAAGATCAAAGAAATCTTTGAGAAAGTTCTTCTTCGGTGCCCTTTTTCCTTTAACATCTATGCTTGAATTTATTATGAAAGTATGTTTGTGCAAGCTATGAGTGGCTAAACTTGTTTGTTTTAGGTATTGAGGAAGTTGTTATAAATTTAGGTTAAATGCAGTCTTTTTGTGGATGTTTGTTGGACTTATTACTTTGTAATGATATTGTGCTGTATTCTTATTGAGGCCATCGATAATTATTAGGTTGACTATTTAATTGAAAGATTGAATGTTTAACCGTATCTATATCATTAAATCATTATTAATCTTTTATACAAATAGTTAGGTTAATAGTGAAAGTTGTTGATGACAAATCTTAATACCTTGTTTCTTAATTTAATTTCAAGATATTAGCTATCAATTAGGTTGCATGAGAATAGGTTAACTTTTAGAGGAAGTAATCTTAAATTAAGTTTCTAGACTTACACTTGAAGTTTATATATAATTCTGTGAATTGACTAGAGTATCCCTAATGAAGTAATGATGGATTCAATATACCCTAGAACACTTTTGGCCTTAGATTTTCAATACACTTATGTTGCTTTCTTTTATTGCTTTATAAAATTACAAACTCAACTCGATTTCGATTCCTTAGCTAAAGTTGAAACAATTCTGAGATAGCTAAACAATAATTGTCAATTTGATCCAAGAGGACGATACTCGACTTTACAAGTCGTTTTAATATTATAACCTGACAACGTACCCTTGGTATAACACCAATAAATTTTCACATCATGGAGACCCAACGACCTAATGATATCGGGTTGGGGATGAATTCATTAGGCTGATTGCTTTTTTGAAGCTCTAACTCGATTTCAAATATGCAACCTAATTGAATAAAAATAAAAACTCGAATGACATTCAGTGACTTCAAAACAGTGGTGAATGTCTCAGCTTGACGTGCCTTTTCCGAAGCCCTAACTCGATCATTAAAAAAAAGCTTGAAATTAAAATTCATTAATCAAAACGAAAAAAGAATAATCCAAATCAAATAGAGTATGTACATTACCTCTATCTCTGCAAGTCACTACTTATATTACTTGATACTTATTGACTACATGTTGCCCGATTTTGTCCTAGATTTCCACACCTAGTACTCCTTTTGGGTTCGACGATGTTCTTTGAAATCTGATTGACACCTGGCCTACCAACAATGGTTTCAATTTTTGGTGGTAGGATAATGCGTTCTACGTAGCTCGGTGGTTTCCTCAACTCAGAAGAATGTCTGACTGGGAATATTGGTTTTGCGTATGCTAGGATTAAGAAAGATTAGAGATTCCACACTATAAAATTGGTTGCAAAGTATGTAGGGGGTTAATGTTGCTCGATCTTGCAGCAACTATTGTATGTGAGCATGGAATCTCTAAGTAGTTGAATTGTTTGTATGTGCACTAACAGGTGTTTAAGTTGACGACACCATCCAAGTGACCATCCTTCACGATGAATGAATGACATTTAATTGGGCTTACTTGGTACTGTCACCACTCTCGATTTCCTTAGCCACCTATTTTCGGCATAATCCGAATATAAGGACATACTTGTGGACCATTGGGTTCTGTGCTCGAAAAATCATTTCTGGAGCTTCTCTCAGATAAATTCTAGTAATGGTATGATTGGTAAGAGTCTGGCCTCAGCTGTAAGTGCATTAAAGCACTCCGCACCATTGCTGGTCATATTGTCATATCGTCTTGAAGATTGATAGACCTAGGTCTATCCCTTTAAGGCAACGTTCTTCAGGTATTATGTCATAATCTCGTTCTTGAATCCACATAGTTGCTTCTAGTGCCTATTGAATTCAGATAGTCTGTATGGTCTTGTTGAATCATTGAAACAGTTCATAATTGTACTATCCTTGAAGTGCATTGCTTTGTTGTTTTTTAGGTGGTAAGCCCACAATGCATGGAATGTGTTAGGGAAGATTCAACCCGTTGTGTTCGATATACTAATGTGGTGGTTAGAAAAAATGACCATGTTCAGATCCTCCCCTATGCAACGACGAAGGTGTCATATGAAGTAGTCCATGATGCATCAGACTCTATTCCATACCCAAGAAGGTATAATTCATTGTTACCATTAAAACTAACGACGACTAACATGTAGCCTTTATATTTGCATTTGAGTGTCGACCCATCAATGACCACCATGGGACGATAGGTAACATACCCTCGGATAGAAGGGCCTAGGGCCATGAACATGTATTTGAAGTATACTGTATCTTTCTAATTGTATGTCGACTACAGTACTTGGGTTTACAATCTTCAAAGCTTCCTCGTAAGCATGTAGTAGTTGGGGTTTGATAGCTGGTAGAAATTCCAGTTATTATAAGTCTTTTATTTAGAATTATGAGGGCTAACAGGTAGAAAACATAGTGATAATAATTAAAATTTATGAAAAATTGAGTTTTGCGTCGATAAGCACCTAAAACCTCACTGACCCAATATTATGCGTTATTCTATGCCAAATTGTCTATTTTTGTAGCTATTGCAGGAATCAAATGCATGCGTTCTTAATAAGCAATCACAGACAAACGCATGCGCTGAAGCTAGGTGACCGCAAAAGATGAACGCAGACGACAACCCCATGCGTCCAACGCATGGAAGTTGCGGTAAACGCATGCGTCCAACGCATGGAGAACATGGTGAACAAATAGAGATTGTGGCCACGGAGTGACAACCATAATAGAAGATCGCAAGATGGGTAGAACACGTTGATAAAATCAGCTAAATTAAGCTCGGACGCATACCTTGGGAGTATCAACAAGATAAGGCGATGTGACAATGCCCATACAGTGACAAAAGCAGCAGTGAGCCATACCTTCATCATTACAACTGTCGGCGTCCAAATTCTATAAATAGCCCTTAAGACCTTCATTTTGAGACATCCGAGCTTCTACCTCAAGGCAGAAGTTTGTGATCACAGATGAGAGCTTGAAAGAGATTTTCGGTGAGAATTTTTCATCTCCACAACCCAGACCGAGTGAGAATCGGAGCATTCATTGAAGATAGAGCTCGAGAGAGACATCTCCACCATTCAACCATGGCACCACTAGCAGCCTTGATGCAGAGTCCTTCATCTCTCTTCTAATCTCTATATTGTATTACATTTTAGTTTGAGATATTACGATATTTTGTGATAATGCAAATCTTAATTCCTTCATTACCGTCTTCTTCATCATCTTCATCTCTATCATAGTTTTTCTTCAGTGTTTATTTATCAAAATCAATCGCATGCTTAATCGTATAGCCTAGAGATAGGACGCATGTAGCAACCCACCGAGAGGTGTGCGTTGTGAAAGTATAAGTGAATTAATCCTCTTTGCCTGGTGAAAGGCTGTGGCAACGCCTGTCTATGGGATATTGCATTGCTTGTCTATAAGTTAAATAGCCGCATCTAACAGCCTGAGAAGGTAAGGGATGAAACGCACTAAGCAAGGTTTATATTGTTCCTAGAGATAGGCACAATCTTATGCTCGACGCAACCATGCACTATAGAGATATAGTCATGCAGTTGACCATCTAGAGGTGTGATGCGTTAGTGCAACGAGCTGGGATTACTAGGGCGATTTAAGATAGTAAACATTACTATGCGTTATTGGTTGTTGTGTCTCTACTTATTCTCATTGCAAGTCTTCTATTGCTCAATCTGTTTAGTTAGGAGTAGGAGTAGTGTGTAAAACATTTAAACCTTATTCGCTTTATTTTTATTCTTATTCATCGCCTCAAACGAATCACTTCACAAATATTATTGAGTGACAAGTCCCCGTGTTCGACCTCGGATTACTCGAGAAACTTGAGTTTGTGTTATACTTGGCGCAAGCGTAAAAAAACTTGTGATGGGTACGCGTGATCATTGCATGCTAAGATTAACGCATCATCATTCCGACGCATGACCTCAGACGCATGGAAGCAAACGCATCAGTTATGTCTAACACATGATTTTATGTTCAAACCCATCCGTCCTTAAATGATAAAAATAAAAGAAAATAAAACGCGTTCATAAATTAATCCTAACAGGGTTGATGCTTTAAATCTCGTGGTCAAGTAGTTTGTAATTGTATTTGTACAAACAATTTATTTATATAATAAAATAAAAGGTATTTTATTCGACATTCAGTTGCATTAATCTAAAAAAACCAATAAACTAAAATCCAAGGTTATCTTTTGTAATTTAAACGTGTTTATGAAGACATACAGGTGGATCATGTTTAAGTAATAAACTAAATGGTCTATAGTAGATGGATAAGGTTGGTTACCTTATCCTGGTGACACTACGAATACGGTTTGCTTTGTATTTGTTACAATTATTGAAAAATGCTACAAATGATCTAATCCGGATCATTCATGCAAAGACATGTGGGCGGGGGTATTCTATACAAAGAGTTTGTATAAGATCGAATCACGAAATGAATACTCCGTCTGTATAACACTGTTTGCTAGAAGAGACTTGCATTTCATCAAGATTACCATAGATGACTTGACCTGAATCCTGAATGAGTTGTGAACTCCTGTCTATGAAGGTGGTCCTTTGATCTGCATGGGTGAGAGTGATCACTTTCATCGACTCAATGTGCCTACCATTTTGGAGATTCGTCTGATTGGGGAGTTGGGAATGCAGTTACACAAGAATGAATTCACTTCTTTCCTATTGTTAGGTTAAGTAAAAAAATTGCTCCATTAAGGGCTAATTCTGAGGTTTGAATAATATGGTGTCACACTCTCTCTTAGCCTAAAAGGGGTTCGGTTATAACTGGACTATAACTTATTGTTCATTAGAAGGATCAATGATACTTAAAGAGTTAAATGTAACTATAGGGGAAAAACGAGAATTTTGGCCCTGTACTTACGAGCAATTTATGAAGGGTCAACGTCCTATTGATTGGTTATATCCGATGGACACAAAAATATATCTATAGTGCAAAGAGTATAACTGTCGATCTTTAGTAGAGTGACTGGTAGTTAGTGGAAGTTGATTAATTTAATTAAAGAGTTTAATTAATTAATCAAGTACCGTTGGAGCTTCAAACTATAGGTCCATAAGGTCACCTCTTGGGATTAATGAGAATCAAATTAATTTTGGATTAATTTGAATTGTTTAAACTAATTTAAGGGAATTAAATATATAATTTATAATTAATATAATGTATATGATACATTATAATATAAAGTTTTAATGAGGAAAATAAATATTTGAATATGATTCAAATATTAGTTATATGAATGTGATTCATGTAAAAACTATAGGCTAAATTTAATATGAAAATGATTCATATTAATATTATTGTTTATATGAGAGAATAATAAACTATAAGTTATATTATGTGATATAATATAAACTATAGGTTATATACTATGTATGAGATAAGATATGGTTCGTTATTTATAATAAGTTAGTTATTATAAATTATTTAATTCGAAATTATGGTTTTTTTTTTAATTCTAATTTTGAATTTTTGAAAATGTGAGAGAGGGAATTAGTTTTAATAACTCCCTCCCCCCTTTCTTTGAATCTCTCCTTGCTTTTCTACAATGTGAAAAATTACAGAGTTAATATTTATCATCTTCCTCCCATTGTTCTAGGGGTCTGAACGATTGCTCTCTGGGTGAATAATCTCTACGAAAGTTTTTTTTCTCTCAACAAAATCCCTTCTACCAAAATTAATCCCCTAGAAGCGCACTCCTTTCTAATTGATTATCAACTCTTGAGAATAACGGGAAAGAGCTATTGGTGGTGTCCATTGACGTTGTTGTGAGTATGTGTTCATGAATTCAAGGAAGAGTTTGATTTGTTCATGACTGGAGAGGATTCAGGAAGTTTTTTTAGTTCCCAAGGGTAAGATCCATAAATCCTTATCTTCCTCCCTATTTTTTTTTTTAGAAAACATGCTATACAAATTAGCAATTGTTGTTTATCCTGTAAATTTCTTGGTTGTTCTGAATTTTCTATTTTGTTTCTCAAATTGAAATTAAAAGCATATGACATTCACGTGCTTTCGTTTAGGATTCAATCCTTTCATTTGGTATCAGAGCCAGATCGTACGATTTTAATTTACAATTTGTTTTGAAAATTAGAGTTTTAGATGAGATTTTCGCTTTTCATTGTGAATATATTGGAATGTTTTTGCATATTTAATTATGGTTTGCAACTGGGCATTTTCGAGACTTGGCACCTTAGATTTATTGCTTTAATTTTGATTAGAGATGTAAAAGGCCTGTTGTTTTTGGGCATTTATTACTGCTATCGAGTTTGTAAAGTCTAGGTCTCAAGTTTAGTAAGGGTTGCTGATGATCGAGATGAAGACTGGAGGATTTTGGTGCAAAATCGAAAGTTCCAGTGCATTATGTGGTGTTGCAGCGCAACGCTATACCCTAGTGTCGTGACGCTCCGATACGAAGTGGAACGGAGTTTTTTCTCCGTAGTGTCAACATTGCGACGCTCTGAGGCTAATGCATGCACGTGGTTTCAATTCGTGAGATTGTGGGATCAAGCCTTGCTTTTGGTTTAATTTTACATTTGATGTATTGTTAAATTAAATATATGGCATATTTTATGCCATATAGTGTAAAATCCCACCTTAGGATAAACATTATTCATGCATCATAATTAATATAAACATTATATTATATAGTTTTATGATTTATTAGCATGCTCATGTATTTTAATTTAAGAGTATACTATAAATGCATGTTTAATATATAACTTCATTAATATTATATAAGTGTTAGATTATTAATGAAAAGCTTTGTCATGCATCATTTACCACCATTTATATTATAAATGTTATAATATATAGTTTAAATGAATGGATGGATGTTATTTAATTTTCATTACTTTATTATATGAATATTATTTATGTAATGAAAATGGAAATGCATGATGCATGGCACCACTTTAGTAAATTATAATTGTTATAATTATATAAAGTATGCCATTAAATGCATGTATATGTTTTAATTATCTCATTTAACTTTATAATAGTTATAAATTAAATGAAATTAGAATTAAAATCTATAATAAAGAGTTGCATGCAAACATAGGTTAAATTAATTGTAAATAGTTTAAAATTGATTACACCATTAGACTATGTTCACAATATCCCCAATATGATTAGAAACAAGTACTATAAGTGTTATAATATGGCATGATGAAATTACAAGAGGGCATGCGCATCCATCATGAAATATAAAAGTTATATTTATGCATGCAGCAAGCAAATTCATGTATCATCTTTATATTATAAGCGTTATAGTATAAGGGTGAATGGAAACATGTTTGCTTGGTTCATTGCTTGGTTGTATAAGTGTTATATAAAAGTAGCAATGAATGAATAATCTTTTAATTCAGTTTAATAGGTTTAAATTGAATTTGAATAAAAGATTGTAACAAATGTATCTATAAGAGACCTTTGTCTTAGGACAGTTCTGTCTAGGCTGGGGTATTTAAGCTAATGGAAACGAAACACTCCTACTTGGGAACTAACCTGGAAGACGAATTAGATAGATATGTTACAAGCATGCAATGAATGATTAAAGTTTGTTAAAGTGTTTAATGAACAACAATCAACATTGTTAAACTATCCAACATAAATGTTACATTGGTCAAAGTTAACAAACACTTAGTAAAAATTATTAGCCGAATTTTTCTAAGTTAATCAACCCTAAGTAGAATACTCAGTGGGTGGAAAATGTTGTCTATGATATTTTAGTTTCCTTTTACGTTTCTCCTATATAGTTTACATCATGAGATTTATGCTCGATCTCGAGGTGCTTGTGCCCTCCTACAGGTGATGTTTGCATAGGTCAATAACAAGGTGAATAAAGAGAGTGTTCCCATGGTCTCCTTCATTAGTTTGTAGTAAACTTTCATGCTCAGTCTCGAGACACCTTTTCTTGTGTCCCCTCGGATGGTGTTTGCATAAATTTTTACTCAAACTCCAGAAATGGATAGGATTGCTTTACTTTTTGCCCCAATCTATTTTTTTTCCTATGGCTGGCTCATTGGGATGGAACTCTAGAATCTAAAATGAGGGGTTATACTTACAAGAAAATGTTAGGTAAGTTAACAATTTCTAGACCAAACAATGGTGACCAATAATTATAGAAATCAGAGTTATTCTAGAGTAATTATTAGTTGAGACTGTCTCAGTTCAGTAAGGGGGTAACTGATCACCCTATAGTGGCTTTTACCCTGCCTCATTGAAGTATCATTGCAAAATAGATATCACATAGGGTACATTAGAATTTTGCTAAATTGATTGATTGTTTAATTAGGTAATACATGTATAACGAATACAAATACTTGTATGGTTTAAACAATTTCATTATGACGAGCGCTACACTAAATTTGTTTTCCGCTGATAAGTTAAATGCCAATAACTATACGGAGTGGAAAATACTATTAATACTATACTCATTATCGATGTCCTACGATTCATCCTGGTTGAGGAGTGTCCTCAAGTCCCACAGCCAATGCAGCTCGAAATATTCGGGTGGTATATAATCGATGGGTCAAGGCGAATGAAAAGGCCCGAGCATATATCTTGGCCAACTTGTCTGAAGTTTTGGCCAAGAAGCATGAGCCCATGCTCATAAACCTTAAGATCATGGAGTCTCTGATGGGAATGTTTGGATAACTGTTCACACAACTCAGGCACGACACTCTCAAGTATATCTTCAATGTCCGGATGAAAGAAGGGATATTTATTCATGAACATGTTCTGAACATGATGATCCATTTTAACATGGTGGAGATGAACGGGTTTGTCATCGACGAGGCTAGTTAGGTTAACTTTATTTTGGAAACTCTACCTGAAAGTCTCATATAGTTTTATAGCAATGCTATTATGAACAAAATTAACTACAACCTGACCACCCTTCTCAATAAGCTGTAGACCTACCAATCCTTGATAAAAGTCTAGGAACAAAAAAGTGAGGCAAATGTTGCCTCATCCTTCAAGAAGGTCTACAGAGGTTCGACCTCTGGAATGAAGTATGCACCTTCTTTTTCCGACACCAAAAAGTGGAAGAAGAATAAGGGAAGTCAGGGGAAAGCTAACCCTACTATTGCCCAAAAAGGCAAGAATGCTAATGCTACAATGGGAATTTGTTTCCATTGAAAGCAAGAAGGATACTTGAAGAGGAATTGTCCCAAATATTTGGCAGAAAAGAAGAATGCCAAACAAGACAAATATAATTTGCTCGTATTGGAAACTTACTTAATGGAGAATGATGATTCTACTTGGATAATAGATTCAGGCACCACTAATCATATTCGTTCTTCATTTTAGAGAATTTGTTTCTAGTGGCAGCTGGAGACTAGAAAGATGACGATGTGAGTTAAAATTGGACACGTCGTCTCAACTGTGGCAGTGGGAGGACTCCATTTATGTTTACAGAAATGATTTCTTTTGTTAGACAATACATATGTGGTTCCTGATTTAAAAAGAAACTTGATTCCTGTAAAGTGTTTGTTAGAACAATCATATACTTTAAATTTTTTTGTGAATAAAACGTTTATTTACAAAAATGATATTGAAATTTGTTCTGCTAACTTAGAGAGTAACCTTTATATTTTAAGGCCATTAGCATCTTAGGCCCTCCATAATACTAAAATTTTCAAGACTATCGTAACTCAAAACAAAAAAACAAACGGTTTCTCTTAAAGAAAATGATTGTCTTTGGCACTTAAGATTAGGTCACATTAATCTCAATTTAATTAAGAGATTGGATAAGAACGGACTTCTAAGTGAGTTAGGAGAAAATTCTTTACCAGTATGTGAATCATGCCTTGAAGGCAAAATGATTAAAAAATCCTTTTATTAGAAAAGGTCACAAAGCCAAAGAACCCTTAAAGTTTGTACATTCAGACCTCTATGGTCCTATGAATGTTAAGACAAGAGAAGGGTTTGAATATTTCATCACCTTCACTAATGATTATTCAAGGTACAGGTATATTTATTTAATGCAACATAAGCCTGAAGTCCTTGAAAAGTTCAAGGAATACAAGTCTGAAGTTGAAAATGCACAAAATAAAATAATAAAGATACTTCGATCTGATAAAGGTGGAGAGTATATAAATTTAAAATCCCAGGACTACTTGATAGAAAAAATTGTATCCCAACTCTCGGCACCTAGTACACCTTAGCAAAATGGTGTATTAGAAAGGAAAAATCAAACCGTTGGACATGGTTTGGTCTATGATGAGTTACGTTCATTTGCCTGATTCATTTTAGGTTTTGTAGTATAGACTACAACCTATATTTTGAATTGTGTTCCATCCAAGAGTGTTTTTTAAATACCTTTGAAATTACGGATGAAGGAACCCTGTAAAGGGACCAAAAGCGGAAGCAGATCATCCCAATTCCCAAGATTTTACATAACCGAAATTTTACAGCTAACATAATGATATCATGCATTGAACAACAATTCATTATAGCATGCTTTAACAAAATTACATAAAAATAAATAAGGTTCAAAACCCTTACCTTTGAAGAACAAATCTTCATCGGAAAAATCCCTCGAACAATTAGACAACACCACAATGGCTTCTGCGTTATTCTCAAGAAGACAAGGCTCTGACTATTTTGGATTTAGAGAGGGATAGCAAATTGAGAGAGAGGAGAAAAAGGGGGAAGATTGTGTCAGAACCCTTCTATGTTGAAAGAAAAACCTTTGTATACAGTTTTCACAAAACTACAGAGAATGAGGGATCCCCACTCTCATGTGAGAGAGTAAAAGGTAGGGAGGGAGTTGACTCCCTCCCATAGTTAGTTTTTTTTTATTTAAAAGATTGTATATATATATATGATAGCTACCTTATCATATAATATATATATTAAACTATATGTTATATCAAATATAACATATAACCTATAATATCTATATTGTATCAAATATAATATAACCTATAGTTTCCTTTCTCTCAATAATGACATTCAATATATAAATCTCATTTATATTAAATTTAATTATATGAATCAAATTCACATAATTAATATTTGAATCATATTCAAATATTTAATTTCTCTTAAAATAAATACATAATATTATAATGTATGAAATACATTATAGTAATTATATCATATATAATTAAAAATCAATCAATTAATTATATCATATATAATTAAAAATTAATTAATTATATCATATATAATTAATTCCCTCACTTAATTTGAACAATTCAAATTAATCCAAAAACTGATTCTCATTAAATCCCGTAGAGCTACCGAGGGGACCGCATGGACCTATAACTTGAAGCTCTAACAGTATGAGAATAATTAATTAAATTATTTATTCACCATTCGTTAACTGTCAGACACTCCACTAAAGACCATATATTTCTGTGTCCATTGAATATAACTAATCAATAATACAATGACACTTCACAAACTACTCATAAGTACAACAGGACCAAAATTACTATTTTGCCCATGTAGTTACATGTTTTGCCCATGTAGTTACATCTAACTCCTTAAGTACCACTGATCCCTCTAATGAACAATAAATCCTAGTCTAACTATGACCAAATCCATTTCGGGCCATGAGGGGGTGTGGCGCCATATTGTTCATGCCCCAAAATTAGCCCTTAAGGAAGCAATTTATCTAATTGTCCCAACATTGGGGAAGAGTGAATTCCTTCTGTGTAGATGTGTTCCCAACACCCCAATCAAACGAATCCTCAAAATGGTAGGCTTGTTGAGTCGACGATCTGACCACTCTTATCCATACAAATCAAAGGACTCGATGTAGTAGGAGGGTTGTGAACCTGCCTATTTGTTATTTGGGTTAAACAAAAACCCTAATCGCCATATATGATGGCGATGTTCAGGATCCATTGTCCTATAAACAGGCAATGAAGGATGTAAACAAAGATGAATGGATAAAAGCCATGGATCTCAAAATGGGGTCTATGTACTTCAATTCAGTCTGGGATTTTATAGATAAACCTGATCGGGTAAAACCTATAGGTTGTAAATGGATCTACAAGAGGGAAAAGGGATACAAATGGTAAGGTACAAACCTTTAAGGTTAGACCAGTGGCAAAGGGTTATACCCAGGTTGAGGGACTTGACTATGAGGAGACTTTCTCACCTATTGCCATGTTAAAGTCTTTTCTTGATACTCCTATCCATTGACGCATATTATGACAATGAAATTTGGCAAATAGACGCCAAGACCGTTTTTCTAAATTGTAATCTTGAGAAGACCATCTATATGCAACAACCAGAGGGATTCATATGGTTTTGATCAAAATGTTGATGAGCCTCGTGTTTACAAGAAAATCATCAACAGTTCAGTACCTTTCTTGGTGTTGTACGTAGATGGTATCCTACTCATTAGGAATTATGTAGATCTACTGACTAATATAAAACAGTGGCAAAGGCTCAATTCCAAATAGAAGATTTGGGATAGGTGCAGTTTCTTCTGGGCATTCAGATCTTTAGGGATCGTAAGAAAAAATTGCTAGTCTTGTCTCAAGTATCAAATACTTGACAAGGCATCATATATTGACAAGATGCTTGTCAATTATTCGATATAGAACTCCAAGAGAAGTTTACTACCTTTCAGGCATGGAATTATCTTGTCTAAGAAGCAGTGTCCTAAGACACATCAAGAAGTTGAGGAGATGAGACGGATCCCTATGCATCGGCTGTTGGCAGCCTGATGTTGCAGTGTTATGTACTCGACCTGACATTTGCAATGCAGTGGAGATAGTCAGTAGATATCAGTCTAATATAAGGTTAGATCATTGGACATCCATTAAAACTATCCTCAAGTATCTAAGAAGAACAAGGGACTACATGCTTATATATAAGTCTAAGGATTTGATCCTTATAGGATACACTGACTCTGATTTTTAGATTGATGGGGATTCTAGGAAAGCCACTTTAGGATTAGTATTCACTCTTAATAGAGGGGTTGTGGTCTGGAGGAGCACCAAGTAAAGGTACATCACTGACTCCACCATGGAGGCGGAATATGTAGCGGCTTGTAAAACTGCCAATGAGGTTGTTTGGCTCAAGAAATTCTTAACTAATTTGGAAGTCGTTCCAGACATGTCAAAGCCCATTACCCTTTATTGTGATAATAATTGTGTTGTGGCTAATTTTAGGGAGCCCAGGAGCCACAAGCATGGGAAGCATATCGAATGCAAATATCACCTAATTCAAGAGATTATGCATCGAGGGGACGTGATCATCACGAAGATCATTTTGAAGCACAACGTTACTGATCCATTTACAAAGACTCTCATGGCTAAGGTGTTTGGGGATCACTTGGAGAGTTTTGCTCTACGAGATAGGCCGCATCTAGTCTAGGGCAAGTGAGAGATTTTACTGGACGCGTATTGTATGTCGTAGTTTCTTATTTTTTTTGTGTACTATGTATTAGTTTGTACTTTTAATATGTACACCCCACTACCTTCAGAACAAATGGAAGATTGTTGGGATTAGTGTCCTAAATCTCGTGATCTTGTAGTTTGTAATTGCATTTTTACAAACAATTACTTTATTGAAAATTTGTAGAAGGTTTTTTTTTTATTAAAAAAATAAATATATATCCCTTTCTAAAACTATTTGCAAATATAAATTATTTTCTGAATTACCTTAAATATGTTTACCTTCTTTTTTTATTCCTAAAATAACCCTATTCTACTCCTTCTTCCTCATTGTCCGGCTTATCTATTTTTTTTTCTTTCTGTCTTTTTCCACAGTGGAGCTTCATCGTCCCTATTCTTCTTCTTTGTTCCCCTTCTTCTTCATCGTTTTCGTTTTCTTTCTGTGTTTTTCCATAGTGTCGCTTCTTCTTCTGAGTTTTCATCTTCTTTTTGTTCGAGCTAATGTGTGTTTTATAGGTACATCTTCTCCATTCTGAGGTTTTCTGCTTGCAATTTCTTCTTTCTACGTTTGATTTTGTATGGTTTCATCTTTTTCTTGTGCGATTCTTTCTCTCATGTCTAGGTATTCAATTTGTTACTCTATTTCTGATTGGATGTCTAGGTATTTGATTTCTTATTTTTTTAGGTTTCATTGATTTTACTTGAAGTATGCTTTATTTTTTATTCGATTTCCTTAGTTTTCTAGTCCCATATGCTTTAATTTTTTCTTTGAGTGTTCATAACTTAATTTCTATTTAGTTTATATTTAGGTTTTTTTTCCCAATCAGTCATGAACTTCCTATCACTGATATTAGTAGTCATGAACTTCCTATCACTAATATTAGTGGTCATGAATCTGTCACTGATTTTAGTCTACTGATGATAGATACATATCATAATGTATCAATGATATTAGTCTATCACTTATAGATATTATTTTTTATTTATTCTACTAGTCTAGAATGTCATGAGTTTAATTGTTGTTTCTTGCAGTGATTTAGAAATATGATTAAGCTTGCAATAGTAGTATTTCATAGTGGACAGTGGGATGATAAATATAATTACTTGAATTACAAGACTAAAGGCATATTGGTTGATGAGATTATTTGTTTTGAGAGTTTTGTGAGTTTGATATTAAAGAAAATTCACTTGGATGCATCTATTTCTTCAATACAATTATCAATCTTACTGGATTTTGGTACCAAATGGCATTCAAACTGTGGTTTAAATTCATGAAGATAACGATGTTGCTTGATTTTTGAATTTAGTTAAAGAATAAAGTGCAAGACATCCATTAGTTGTTCATGCTACTGATATTCTTTTAGGAGTTTCCAATAGTTATGTGTTGTGTCTTCTTCTTCTCCCACTATTGATGATTTTAACATCCTAACAGATGTTAATATTAGTAGATTGTCTTCTACATTTGATTTGAAAGAGAAGTATATGTTTACTAGTAAGGAAATAGTATCAAAGTCTTTTTACTACATAGCTATAAAGAACAACTTTGAGTTCAAGACTGTGAGATTAAATTCTAAAGTAATTGTGTTGAAGTGCTCCCAAGAAGATTGTGAATGGTATATTCGTGCATCTCGTTATTGTTGGGAATTTCCTAGAACTCGCAGTTCGTAAATTTTGTGTTAAACATTCTATTTATCAATAAAATATTATTGAGTGTCTTATTCAATAGAGTCATTGATTTTGCATTCTATTATGAAAATCCAATAAACATATCCATAGCTATGGCATAAATACTTTAATTTTATGTGGTGACATAAATAGGATCAAGCTAATAGTATGTAGCCTAAATGGTCTATAAGTATATGGATGAAATTTGGTATCTCATCCTGGTAACACTATTAGATACGACCCATTTTGTATAGGTAATATAAATGATGTGATCCACAGATCATTTATGTAGAGATATGTGAATGGAGGCATCCTATGCAATGAGTTTGCATATAGACTGGACCACAAAATAGTCACTTTTTCTTTATAACAACCATTTACTGTTAAAACTGACTATTTCATACTTAAGTAACCTAGGATAACTCGATCTTAATCCTGAGCTAGCTATGAATTCCTATTTGTTCGAGATTATCCTTTGATCTGCATGGGTGAGAGTACTCCAACAGCACTGCTGAATAATCCTGAGCTAGTTAAGACCGGATGGATAGCTGGGGACATAGCCCTGCAAGATGAAATTCGCTCCTACCCATTTTAGGGTTAGCAGATAGGTTGTTCTCTTAAGTGCTGATTCCAGGTCTTGAACAATTGAGGTCTCGCCTTCTGACATGATTCACAAGTAGTATTTTGAATCAAATTTTTCATTGGAGGGTTAGTGGGAACTTAAGGAACAAGATGTATTTACAGGGGTAAAACGATAATTTTGACCCAGCTGTAATTATGAACAACCTGTGAAGGATCGACTTACTGATTATGGTTTATATGGACAGAAATATATCTACAGTGAGGAGAGTGCAACTATCGAGCTATAGTGGTGTGTCTTGATACTTAACGAATAGTAATTAATTCGATTAAAGAGTTTTAACGAATTAATTACAGATCGTTGAAGCTCATGATCTGTAGGTCCATTAGATCCCTCTACTAGCTTATTAAATTGGAACAAGAAATTGAGTATTGATGTATGAAATTAGGGTTACGAATTTGAAATGTTCAAATTCAAAGGGGTTTTTTGATTGATTGTATATGATACAATTATAAACGTTTAAATTTAATTGAAATTAAACAAAATTGAAAAATCAATTAATATTTAAATTATGATATAAAACTGATTTATTGGTGATATTGATATTTTATTAATTTAATATTTAGATATTAAATAAATATTATTTTAATTAAAAATCAATTAAAATTAGTTTTATTTAAATTAATTATTTTGAATTCATTTTATAAAATTAATTTAATAAAATGATTTTTTGAAATCATATAAAATTAATGGGTTTTTCCAATCTTTGGGAAAAACCCATTAACTACATTTGATGGAATATCATCAAATTCCATTTTCATTTTGGTGATGATCTTCAAGCTGGAGCTGCCCACCATACAACCTTGTACATTTGCATGGATTCTGCCTATATAAGCTCCATGCATGAAGAACATTTAAGCATTCTGAGTTATACTTTCTCAAGTGATAACCTTAAAATCCTACCGACCCCTCATATTTTCTTCATCAATTCAACTTGATTTGATCTTTCCACCACACGTTCCAGCTTGAGCATAGTAGAGAAGATCTCAGTGGTAGTCTTCTTGAAGTTTCAAGCTTTATCTTGGTGGATTTCAGCTGAATTTGTGAAGGAAATCTTCAAAAGTAATATGTGTTTCAAACCCTCTTCTGAATATCATATGAACAGCATGCTTAAAACTCAAATTAAATGTAGTTTAAGTGCTTATTGATTTTGAAATCTTATGTTGCATGATATTGTATTCCTACAGTTATAAGGGTGGAGAACTATGGAAACTTAGAATTATATTGCTAATCATAGTTGTTCTATAAATGCTATTCAAACTTCTTATAGACAAGCATCTTCATCATTGATTGTTGATTGTATGATAAAAGATTGTAGTCGTTGTGACCGCTTGACTCCGGATGATATTATGATTCACATGCTTACTAAATTTGGGATAAATGTTAGCTACTATAAAGCTTAGAGGGCGAAAGAATATATTATGAAGTCATTGATAGACTTGTTTAACTGATATGATTTATCAATGATGTTGGTTTATCAATGATATATTTTATAGTAAATGAATATATCATTGGTCTATCGCTAATATTTGGTCTAAGTGATAGATCTAATGTAAAATAGAATGTAATTTTTTTTATATATATCTTTTTTCTATCTTATTGCTGATTCATTCACTACATATAAAACTGATTCTGAGGGACATTTTAAGTATTCTTTCATGGAAATTGGATCGTGTATTGAGGGGTGGAAATATTGTAGGCCAAACATAGCAGTTGACGACACCTTTTTGAAATGTAAATATGGTGGAACTCTTTTGACGACGTCAACAATTGATGGTAACAATCAGATTTTTCCTCTTGCCTTTAGTATTGTAAACTCCAAGAATGATGCATCATGGAGATGATTTTTTGATAATATAAATATAAATTTAGGGGATCGAGAAGGTTTAGTTATTATATCCGATCGACATTTAAGTATTCCAAAAGGTGTTCAAAATGTTTTCCAACGGTTGAATATTGTGTTTGTTTGCAACACTTTTGGAGAAGTTTGAAGATGACATATAAGGACTCATCTATTGATAGTATGTTTTTTAGATGTAGACAAACATATACTATTGCTGATTTTGAGCTGAATATGAGATGGATGGAGGCTATATATCCTCACATACGAGACTATCTTAGAAATTTTGGTTTCGAGAAGTGGGCTCGTATATATTGTAGAAGGAGAAGATATCAAATGATGACTACAAACATTTCAGAATGTTTAAATGTAGTTCTAAAAGAGCTTAGAAATTTACCTGTCGCATCACTACTCAATTCAATTAGACAATTACTTCAAAAATGGTTTTATGATAAAGTAAAACTGTATATTGTATGAAATCTATTTTGACTAGCTGGGCTGACGGGAAATTACAAACACAACATCAGATATCAAGAAGCTTCACGGTAAGAGTTACTTGTTTTCATGGGTAATATAGCATAATTTGTCAGCGATTGAGTTCTATCAGTGATAGAATTCTATCATTGATAGACTCAGATAGTTGGATCTTAATTAATTTATTATCTATGTGTCATTTTTCTCAGGTTAATACAATTAATGATGTCAAATTTCAAGTAATTGATGGAAGCAATCATTTTATGATACATTTAGATTTCCAATCATGTACTTGTCGTGTTTGAGATCTTGATGAAATTCCATATACCCATGCACTTGTTGCTATCCATGGATGCAATATGGATACTTACTCATTTGTTCATAAGTATTTTTTGACAAGCACCTTAATTTCATGTTTTGTTGGTTTTGTCTGTCTAGTTGGGAACCATGCTAATTGGAAGCCTATAGGGATTGACATGAGTATATTACCTCTAATTGTTAAGCGTCCAGCAGGCCCACCTCGAAAACAAATAATATAATCAATTGGCAAGCAAAAAGTTAGACAAATTGCAGTTGTTGTTGTCGTGTTGGTTATAATCGTAGAACGTGTAAATTTTCTTCATTTATACAATGATGCAACATTTACTATCAATGTGATCTTTATAGATGTGAACGTGTAGGTTACGAACATTTTTAGAATGTTATAGGGTTTGCCATTTTTACCATTGCTTTGATTGTTATATTGTTCATACGAACATAACATTTTGCTTGAGAAATATATAACCTTTTTTTTCCATTTTTTGTCAATAGTGAAGTAATGTGAAGTAATGTCACTCAAAGTACAAAATTTAGTCCTTTGAACTTTTTCTCAATACAAAGTATAGAATTTCCTATAGAATAAAGATGCAAAATCAAGTACATACAAAAGAAAGTAACATCAATTTTAAGTATTGTCACTGTGCGTTCTATCATTGATATTGGTCTATCATTGAAATTGATCTATCACTGACCATCTATTACATAATACCAAGAGTTTAGTTCTTAGAATTTTAAAATAGAAAGCAGAAAGGGATATAATTTCATATATTTATATGTCAAATATAACTACATATGAAGTTACTGTGAGTAATTTCAAGCAATGTCACTGTGATTTCTATCACTAATATTGGTTTTTCATTGATATCGATATATCACTTATCACCAATTACATAATTACAAGATTTTGGTCCTTACAACTATAAAAATAGAAGCACAAATGGATATAATTTGCACTGATTCAACTAACGATCCAACAATGTCCTATATTTATATGACAAAAATGAATTATATGTGAAGTCTATCATGGATCGTTTCTATCACTGATACTACTAATGTATCCACAAAAACTAGGGTATAATATCCCACATCCCACAATATTAAAGTACTAATAGCCATATCCCGTATTCCACTAATATCCCATATCCACAAAAACTAAGGTCTAATAGCCATTATATTAAACTAAGTCATAACTACATTATTACATTTGAGAGATTTTTAGGTCAAAATTAGGGGCAATGTCCTTGATTCTAGGAGAATTTCTTGTTTGTTTTGGAGAAGCTTTCTTTTCATCTTTTGCATTCTTTTTGTCCTTTGCATCCTTTTACTCTTTTGCAATCTTCTCGTCGTTTGCATTCTCCAACATCTTCTTTGATGATTTTGGTTGTCTTTCGGTCTAACATTTTTCAGCATTTGTCGTTGTATTTTCCTTTTGTTCAATAACTTGAAATGTCAATACTTAATTATAATTTTATAAATATATGATGAGTCTAACAATCATAAAGCAATAAAGGGAATGTGACAATTGTTATACCTTCACTTTTTTTGCTTTTTCATGCACCATTTTTACTTTTTTTCATGTACATTCACTTCTTCCTCTTTGTCTTCAATCTTCTATAATATAATATATAAGTGTAGAAATGCACAAAATTGTAGATGTCAATGTACTTTTTTTATGTTACTATTGGACTCCAATAAAAAGATTACAACATTCTATCAATGATGAAACCTATCACTGATAGTCTTCAATGAGTAGCACACTTCAGTATAAAACAGAATGGCAATAACCTACTATTTAACTAGATGAGTACTTTTTTTCCTTCAGCAATAGTGGTTTCTTCTATTTCCTTCTCTTTCTCACAATTTTATTCACGCATCTGTAGATATTAGTATATCGTCAGTAAACTATATGTACTTTATATAGTACTCTATCATTAGAACAAAAAAAAACAAAAAAAGTAAAAGAACTAAAAGCCTTAAATAATTTTACCTCTTTTTCCTTGGCACAAGTAGTTGCATATTCAACTATTTTGTCAATATTAGCATCAACACTGGCATCTATCATTTCTAGACTCACAGATAGAGGATGATTCTTATCAAAGCACTTTTGAGTTTGTCTTTCACTTTTCTTTACAATTTCCATTAGAGAATGTAATAAAGTGAGAATCTCCATTTGTCCTTTTTAAGATCTTCAACATCTTCTTTGTGTTGCCTTTTAAGACCTTCAATATGTTATTGTAAAGAAAATATTCTTTCACCAATCTTTTTATCTTTTTCTACAACATTTTCTCCTTCCTCCAATATTTTTTTCCTCCATTTCCATTGATAGACTTCTTTATGTTACTTTGTTGTTTCCCAATTCAAGATTCTTGGAAATCCATTTCCTATTCTTTTTGTATATCCCTCAGAAAGTTTAGGAAGTATTTCATATGCCCAATAAGCTAAAACTATAGGGAATCCTTGCAGATAGGCAGCTGGTTTGTTTTTACTCTTAATAGAGTTCTTAAGAAACTCGACAGTAAGACTATAAGACAGTCTTCCCCTTGGATAATTCCTAAACTTTTCCTCATCATTCAACATCTTGACATGGTTCGAATCCAAATAATTATGGCGTTGTTTTGGAATCAACAAGTTTTATAGCAAATAAAGATTGGTAAGTTTTGCTATTTTTCTTTCATCACTGTAGTGACTAGAAAAATAGTCAAATGCACTATTCACATTTTTCCTAGTGATGTTAGTAAAATTTCTAAAAAATTCTATCTTTTTCTTTTCAGTTTTATCTAAAACATCTTCAACAGGGTATTCATCACAACTTAATCCAGTAATCAAACAAAAAATTCCTCAACCCAAATTCTACCATGTTACCTTCATTGTTGAGAAGAATATTGTTATCAGTAGACACACATTGTTTTCTAATCAAATGTGCTAGAAGTTGTAGAGGTACTTTGGACATTTTTAAACCTAGAAAATGTCCAAATGGTCCTTCCTCAAATAAAGATAGACACATAGAATCTAAACCTCTAATATGGTCTATCACTTTCAACTTGACATAAACTGTGACTTTCAAAGTGGAGTTCCAACTTTCTTTAGTGGTTTTTTTTTTTTTTTTTTTTTTTTTTTTTTTTTTTTTTTTATTTAAACAAAAAAGAAAATGTATGTTATAAATATTCTAAAGAAAAACTTAGAAATAGATATATAGTAAATACATAGTTAATACCTTCTCTTTTTTCATCTTTTTTTTTTTTTTTTTTTTTTGCTTGATGGTTCTTCAACTTCTCAGGTTCTTTTTGCCCCCTTTTTTTGTTGTTTGCTTTCCATAATTGTCAATCTGTTAGAATAGTAATAACCACTTCAATTAACAAACTAAACACTTAAAATTTATCACTTATGGAGCTAGTAACTTATAGACTTGAAGTAGTGAAATCTATCAATGTGAAACTTATCATTGGCACATTTTTATCATTGATAGACTTGAAATGATGAAGTCTACTAGTGATAATCTTATCATTGATAGACTTCACCACTTCAAGTCTATCAGTGATAGAAACTTGTCACATATAGACCATAATCAACAACATATTCAAAGTTTAAAAGCAGGCTAGTAATAGTTTATCAACTAAACAATAAATAAACAGAAATGATACTATAATTTTTCTTCATTTTCATGGAAAATAAATCCAACATGCTCAAGTCTATCAATGATAGCAACTCAATGGTAGACACTAATTAACAACAAAAAAATAATAATAACAAACATCAGTGAAATTGTATATTTACTTACATTGCATGAATATACATTTAACGTCCATTATGTATATCAGTGATAGGACTTATCACTGATCAACTTAAATCAACAATACCAAAGAAAAAACAATAAACCAAGCATTTACTTACTCATGAAAAACAAAAACAAATTAAACATTCTTCAAGCTTATTGGTGACAGAAATCTAACACCGATAGACCTCAAACAAAAACACATTTGTTTATCAGTGATGACAGAAATCCAACATGCTCCAAATCTATCAGTGATAGCAACGTATCAATAGAAAACACTAATAAAAAAAAAAAACAAAAAAACAGCAGTGAATATACATTGAAGACAAACAATAATAAAAATTTAAAGCAATAATAACAAATAATAGCAATAATAACAAATAACAGTAGTGAATATTTAAGTTTATAGAGGACAGAAATCTATCACCGATAGACCTCAAACAAAAACACATTTGAAGTTTAAAGCACACAAACAATAATCAAACAATTAAACAACAAAAAGGAAAAAAAACAGTCATGCAACTATACTTTTCGTTAACTTTGAATGTGATTTCACAGTCGTTTTCAGTGAATAATCGTCGAAAATAGTAGGATTATTTTTTGATTTCCAGATTTTAGAAGATAGGGTTAGGGTTTTGAAGAAGATTGAAAAAAGTAGTAGAATGGGTCAATTGAAGAAATTAGTAGAATCATCGATTTCAGTAAATAATCGTCGTTGAAGAAGATCTGAAGAATTTGAAGATCGGGTTAGGGCTGCTACAAATTTCCTTGTTTTTACACTTAACAGAGAACATGGATCGTGGATTCATGGGCTAGCAGGATACCGGGTCGTGGGCCTATTATATTTTGTTGGGTTTTATGTCCTAAAACTTGTGGTTTGTAAATAATAAAACTTATTCTGAAAATTCAATAAGTTGTTAGTTGAATATATGAATTGCTTATTTCGTTTTAGAAATAAATCCAATAAACTAAAAAGATCCATGACTATTACATGAGTACTTGAACTTTATGTAGAGACATAAAAATGGATCAAGTTCGAGTAAATAGTCAAAATGATCTATAGTATATGAATAAGGTTGGATATCTTATTCTAGTAACACTATTGGATGCGGCCCACTCTGTAGTTGTTACTAGGAGTTGTAAAGTGCTACAGACGATGTTCCTGGTTCGTACATGTTATGACATGAAGAGTGGGGGCATCCTGTGTAATGGATTTGTACAAAATCGGACCACAAAATCAGTCACTCTTACTTTATAACGTTGTTTACTGTTTAAGACTAACTATTTCAAAGCGATGACCTAGGTAACTTGACCTTAATCCTGAGCTAACTATGAACTCCTATTTATTCGGGATTATGCTTTGATTTTCATAGGTAAGGGTTGGCTCAATAGTACCGGCTCAATAAACCTCCATTTCAGGGGTAAGAACGGGTAAATCGTTGGGGACATAGGGTGCAAGATGGAATTCACTCCTATCCGCTTTTAAGGATAGTAGAGATGTTGTTCCCTTAAGTGCTGACTCTGAGTCTTGAATAAGAGGCCCCACCCTCTCATTGGCCCGAGAGGGACTTGGTTTGTTGACCGAATCACAAACCAATTGTTCTTTAGAGGATCAGTGGGACTTAACAAACAAGAGGTAATCTCAGGGGTAAAACAGACATTTGATCCAGCCGTTATAACGAACAACTTGTGAAGGGTTAACTTACTAATCATGGTTATATCGAGTGGACATAATATATCTACAATGAGGGGAGTGCAACTATGGGCTTTAGTGGAGTGACCCATTAGTTAAGAAACGAGGGTTAATTCGATGTAAAGAGTTTAACCAATTAATCTCAGATCATTGGAGCCCATGATATGTAGGTCCACGAGGTCCCCCTACTAGCTCGTAAATGGATTAGCCTTAGAGTAGCGTGGTAAGTTAATTTGAAACGTTATAATTAGGATTAAGGGAATAATAACTATATGTGCTATAATTATGCGTTTAATTTTGGAATTAAATGGAAATGGAGAATTAATTAATATTTAAATATGATTTAAATATTAAATTCATGAATTCAGGGATTCATGAGGTGGAATTTGTGTAAAATTAATTTAATATTTGATATTAAATTAATTAGAATTAATTAAATTGTTTAATTAATTATTTATTACTAAGTTTATTAGAAAATTAATTAATGAATTAATTTTGTAAAATCAATAAAATTTTCAATTTTTGAAAGCAAATTTATTTTTGAAATCAATTTGAAAATCGATAAATTGGAAAACTTGAAAAACACAAAATGGAAAAAGTGGGAGAACTCCATTTTCACCGTGTAGTAGCTCACTCAATATCCACCTTGTAGTAGCTCACTCAATATCCACCTTCTTCTTGAGTCAATCTCCAACCATGAGGTGCTCTTCATGCAGCTATTTTTTTTTGCATGATGGTCTTACAATAAATAGGAAAGATTGGACTGAGAATCGTGCATGCAAACTTGTAATTGTTGAGTTTTGCTTAAAACTTGAGAGGTTGAAGATGGTATTCTTCAAGTTGCACCAGTAAGTTTCTTCTCCAAATTTCCTTCATTCAAGCTTATTTTGAGTCCCACAACTCAATCTAAGACTCCAAAAGAATAGTATGGAAGGTCTTGATGTGGTTCACAATAAGATTTGAAGAAGGTTTGCAGCTAAATTCGAGTTTCAAGAGGTTCTACAAAGGTATGTCTTGAAACCTTCTTATTATTGTATGAACATGCTTTATTTATAGCCAAAATTAATGAATTAGAATGCTTATTAATCCTTCTTGCTTCCACTACATGCTGATATACTCCTACATATTTCCATGGGCTTTTTATTCTTTTTGTATGGGTTGTACTTAAATTTGTCTATATTTATAATTTTTTTTTGTTAATGCGATATTTACAATTAGTTTGGCCCAATAGTCTATGTTTGCAAGCAACCTACTTTATCTAATAAAATAATAGGTATTTTATTCGATATTCAGTTGCATTAACCCACAAAAAATCAATAAACTTAGATCCAAAGTTATCTTCTATAACTTAAACATGTATGTGGAAACATACATATGGATCATGTTTAAGTGATAACCTAAACGGTCTCTAGTAGACGGATAAGGTTGGGTACCTTATCCTGGTGACACTACGAATACGGTCTGCTTTGTAGTTGTTATAATTTTTGTAAAGTGCTACAAATGATATAATCCAAATCATTCATGTGGAGACATTTGAATGGGAGTATTCTATACAAAGAGTTTATATAAGATTGGACCACATAATGAATAGTCTCTCTGTATAACACCATTTCTAGAAAAGACTTACATTTCATGAGAATGACCATAAGTGACTTGACCTGAATCCGGAGTGAGTTGTGAACTCCTACCTATGAAGGCGGTCCTTTGATCTGCATGGGTGAGAGTGGACAGTTTCGTCGACTCAATGTACCTACCATTTTAGGGATTCGTCTTATTAAGGAGTTGGGAATGCAGCTACACAAGAAGAAATTCACTTCTTCCCTACTATTAGGGTAAGTAAAGAAATTGCTCCCTTAAGGGCGGATTTTGGACTTGAATAATGTGGCATCACACCTTCTCCTGGCTAGAGAGTGGTTTGGTTATAGTTGGAATATAACTTATTGTTCATTAAAGAGATCAGTGGTACTTAAAGAGTTAGATATAACTATAGGGGCAAAAAGGTAATTTTGGCTCAGTTGTACTTACGAGCAATTTGTGAAGAGTCAACGCACTGTTGATTGGCTATATCCAATGCACACAAAAATATATCTATAGTGCGAAGAATACAGTTGTTGGTCTTTAGTGGAGTGACTAGCAGTTAATGGAAGTTGATTAATTTAATTAAAGAGTTTAAGTAATTAATCAATTACCATTAAGGTTTCAAACTATAGGTCCATAAGATTCCCTCGTTCAAGTAGGATTAATGAGAATCAAATTAATTTTGGATTAATTTGAATTGTTCAAATTAATTGGGAATTAATTATATAAGATATAATTAATATATTGTTTATGATACATTATAATATAAAGTTTTAATGAGAGAAATAAATATTTAAATATGATCCAAATATTAATTATATGAATGTGATTCATATAAAAACTATAGGTTAAAATTAATATGAATATAATTTATATTAATGTTATAGTTTATATGAGAGATTGATAAATTATAGATTATATTATATGTGATATAATATAAACTATAGGTCATATGTTATATATGATATAACATATGGTTGATTATTTATAATAAGTTAGTTATTATAAATTATTTAATTCAAAATTATAGATTTTTAATTTTAGTTTTGAATTTTTGAAGTACGTGAGAGGGAGAGTTAGTTTTAATAACTCCATCCCCATTGCCTTGAATCTCTCCCTGCTCTTCTACAACGTGAAAAATCACAAAGAGTTAATATTTATTACTTCATCCCATTTTTCTAGAGGTTTGAACGATTGCTCTCTGGGTCAATTCTATGTGAATGTTTTTTCCTCTCAACAAAATCCCTTCTAACAAAATTAATTCCCCAGAAGCTCACTCTTCTCTAGTCGATTCTCAACTCTTGAGAATAATAGGGAAGAGCTCCTGGCGGTGTCCATTGACGTTGCTGTGATCATATGGTGTCCATTAATTTGAGGGAGAGTCCGATTTGTTCATGATTGGAGAGGATTCGTGAAATTTTTTTGGTCTCAAAGGGTAAGATCCATGAATCCCTATCTTCCTCTCTATTTTTCTTTAGAAGGCATACTGTACAAATTAGCAATTGTTTTTTATCCTATAAATTTTTGGTTGCTCTCAATTTTCTGTTTTGGTTCTCAAATTGAAACTAAAATCGTATGATGTTCACACGCTTTCGTTGGGGATTCAATCCTTTAGTAGCATGACGTAAGATTTCTCTAGGGAGCCTCGTATTAGTGAGTATGCTGTCTCATGTGTCTGCCATGCTTTATCATAGCTTATATTGACTATAATTTCTCCTTATGTCATCAATAATGTGATTCGGCTTGTACACAAGATCGATACCCCAAATTTTATTCGCAATCATCTTACCAATTAGTGAGGCGATTGCATGCCTGTGATCGTTCCTTATTAGTTGTCGAGAGCATGTGTAGACATTGCAATATTTCGAGATCCCAAATATTTGACATTCGTCCATACCTACGATGCGTAGTCTTCATTGGCAATCGTCACTTTTACATGCAACCAAAAGCAAATCCTTGCACGAATTAAGAACGAAATTAAAAGTTTTCTCTGATTGAAAACATGTACAGTTCCTCCTTCAATGCCTTCTTTGGCAAGAATATTCCCCCTTCTTTGATAACAGTTTCGATTGGGAGCTGTCATGCCATGTATGGATAAGGGTGCGGTGTGTTGGGATGTTGGTGCCCAACTGTGAGGTTGAAGGAGCACTGGTACGAGTGTTTCATCGTGCAGTTGCATTTGAGGGTTCGGGACTCATTTAAGGTGGGATGTGATCTATAGTCATGCGTTGACCCCAACCCACTAGTACCACTCTAATATTGGTATGTATCGTCACTGAGAGGATGGATATAAGCATCCCATGAATTTTCATAGTCGTCTCTCCAGTTGGTAGTTTCTTTGCATTCATCATGGGTTGCCTCATACCATGAATCATGGAAGTCACAGTAGACATGATTATCCAAATTCACAGTCTCATCATACACTGAATCATTGTTATGCAACCCCATAATCATCATCCTCGGCATTTTTTGTTCATTTCGGGTCGTTGTTATGCATATTTGGATTGTCGATAGATGCTCGTGCGCTAGGATGAACTTCACATCGTCATCATCCTATATATATGTAGTAGAGGGGACGGTTGCGCAAAATTTTCCTTAATGGTGATTTCAATATCGTATTCATTAATTCTATACTGGACGCACTAAAATACGAGTTACTAATTCGTTGTATTTTATTGTTGTTGGAACTAGTATCCCTTTCAACGTTCTAGAAATGTAGCAGTTTCTATCGTTGTTCCATTGTCCACCAAACTGAATGTACAAATCTATCCTGCAATACATTATTCATTCAGCTATATCAAATTTAGATTTTGAAATATTGGTGCACATGTTCTTCAAAACGACATACCTTGCTGATGATGCCATCTTGAAAAAACTTAGAGACAGTATTGTTGATGATTGAATTGTATTCTTCAAAATGGTTGTTTCACGATAATATTAGTGGATACAAATGTTAGGACATCCTTGGAGTAATGAGTTATTGTGGTTGGAGGAATAATTTTGTATAATTAATGTGAAATTTAGTTGATTTGAAATGGATGAGGATGTGCGTGGATTGTAATGTCACGTCACGTTATGGGTTAAATTAATGGTTGTTGAGAATCTCACATTGAAAAAACTAAGGAGACTCACACTCTTTATAGGATAGATGAGTTACTCCTCTCATTACCAATTGGTTTTGAGATGGAACCCCATATTATCTAACATGATATCTTCTTTGCAATATGAGTCACTGTTCTATTGCATTTCAATTTTTGTATTTTATTTTGTACTATTGTTATTAACTTATATGCTAAATTTATCTATATCCTAGATTTTTTTTTAAAGAAAAAAAATGTATATTTAATATATCAGCATTCTCGTTTTTTAGAAATATATATATTAAAAAAATATATAAAAAAGTGACGTATCCTTAAATGTATCCGTATCTTAGGTTTTTAGAAATTGATGAATCGACGTATCCGATCGTATCCTTATCGTATAGCCGTATCTATATCCTAGAAAATTACAAAAATAGCTATAAATACAATTTTTTTATACAAAGAATAGCTGTAAATACACAAAATTAATCTTTGTAAAAATAGCTATAAATACAGAAAATAAAAAAAAATGTTCCCTTGTTTTTAATTAAATGTTTGCTTAATTTTTTCAGTGTAATGAATCTTTATAAAAATATTATAATGTTCTAGTTCCATGAATGAATTGAGACCAATTCTGAACGAAAGCTACGTGTAATATTTTCTAATATGGCATAAATTTCATGCAAAGAAAGTATAAGTTGGTACCTTTTCAACATTCTTAACATATAAATAAAATGAAAAAAGTCTTTAAATTGTTTTTAACAAGAATCAAATTTTCAATCATTATTTATCTACCATATAACCATATGTCCCTAAAACCAACTCATAAGTAATTGAGTTTTGACCGTTTTTTAAAAGAATATGTTGAAAAGAATCAGTTATATTTTACAAATTGAAAAAAAAATAGAGTTTTTCCAATTTTCGTCATAAAAAGGTTAAGAAAATATGTGTATAGTTGAAAATTAATCAATAATAGCAAAGCAAAAAAAGCAAAAGAACGAAAAAAAAAATAGAACCAATTTTTTTTTACAAAAACTACACTAGATACTCTAACTCAACACAACTCAACTCTGCAAGCCAAACACAAACTTTCATACTCAATTAAATTCAATGCAGCACCCCAAACACAGACAATAATTATCAATTCAATTCAACTTTGTACACGAAACACAAACAATTTAACTCTCCAGATAATAATTATCAACTCAACTCAAGTCAACTCTCTGCTTTTATCGTGCACCAAATGTCTCATAAGTGTTTAATTTTGAAAATAAACCATTTTGGAAAGAAGTTTGAAGTGTTTGGCTACAACCATAGTATTAAATTTCATCAACATGTTGCTATGTCCAGTGATATTCTACGTTTTGATGGGTTCGACATTGACATGAGAGAGAATCGATATTTTCATTATATCGTAGAAAAATCTATGAACCATAATAATTAAGCAATAAAATATCACTAATGTAAATATAATATAAATAATAGACATGTTAACTTGTTTAAAAGTCATAAAATATTTAGAAAAATTTTCACAGATGGAAAAAATGTCAAGTTATTTACAGAAATAGCAAAAAAAAAAAAAACATTGATAGACACTACTTCTACCAACCTACATCAAAGAAGATTAAAGTTTTGCTATTTTGTGTAAATAGTTTCACTTATTTTTCTATTTTTTAGAATCCTCCAAATACTTATTTCATAAATTTAAATTTATTTTTTTACTTTTTTGTTTTTATAATTTTTTTTTTCGAAATATCCATCAAAATAGAAATTGTATTGATATTTTCATCAAAATTTTCGTAAAGTTAAGACCTCGATATTTTTGGCAATATCGACACTTTAAACATTACATACAACTCAAAATAATTTTTTAAACACTATCAAAATGTATTTTAAACCGTTTTCATCAAAAGAGTTTAAATAAAAATGACTTTTTTTCAAAACATATTTTTTTTTTCTACTACTAGAGAGGCCCTTCATCTCGATCACAAGTCCCAAATCTTTTCCATTTTTTTATTATTAAAAGACTATTTTCAAATATAGTAAAATAAACCAAAATATTTACGAATATACTAAAACATCACATGCTACCAGTGGGATAGACATTAATAGACATCTATAAGTATCTGTTAATGTCTATCATTGATAGATAATAGTAATCTATCGGTGTCTATTAATATCTATCAATGATAGATAATAGTAGTCTATCAGTATCTATTATTGATAAACTGTATCATTTTGCTATATTAAACAATATTTTCAACTGTTTTCATTTAAAACAATTTCCTTTATTAAAATCATTTTTTAAGATTACATCACTCTTATACTTAACTCAATTAAATTTAATAGCATAGAATAAAACAAATGAACTACATGACAAAACCAATAAGAAGCAATCAAATTGTGTCCACAGACTCAAATCCATATATAAAAGTTAAAATAGTTGGAGAAAAGGAATATATCATTTAGCTACAAGAAGGCAGTTTGGATGTTTTCTTATTTTCTTCCTTTTTTGTGAAAGAAGTTTGGATGTATTCTAAATTAGGGAAGAACTAACTAAGTAAATAAATTGAATTAGGAATTTGTTTGATACAATTCACGCGTGTGTTGCTTCTTTTAGGCGTCATTTCCCCACCAATTCGATAACTTCTTGAGCTGATGGAAACAACTCATAAATACTATGGAAGTGTACAAGTTTATCGAGTAATTAATCTTCTTCTTCATTTTTATTTTTTATATTTATTAAAGAATTTTATCTTTCCTTCTATCTCTAGTTTGTACACTTATCCAGTAACTCAAAATTTCTATTTTTTTTTTCTATTTTTCACATTTATCGAGAAACTCCATATTATAACTTTATACCTCGAACATAAACTTACTAACTTCGATATATAAACTCCAGACTTATTAATTCCACTTAGTGGGCCAAATGACTTTTAGAAGGTGTTTGGCACACCAACATAGGTTGAGTTGAGTTGGTAAAAATTATCAACTCAATATTTGTCCCATCAACTTTAAATGTTGGTAGAGTTGAGCTGGTTTTTTTTACCAACTTACTCCAACTCACCCTCACTCTCCCCCCAACTCTCTCCTTGTCTGCAATGTTTTCAATAGCTATACCCATCAGCCACCGTTGACGACTACCGCAACCACACTGCAACGACTAGCTTTGCCAATCAACTTCGACGACCAACTCCATGCTCTGGCAACTACCTCCACGATCAACTCCAATGACTTCACACAAGCAACTTCGATGACATACTACGACGACTATCTTCGCTCGACCAACACCGATGACCAACCCTAGACTCTGACAACCACCTTTAGTAACTAACTTCGGGCTCCAACAACAACCTTTGACTACAGCTCCGATAAAGACCATCTTCGATGATCAACTTAGATGAACACCACACCTATCAACCAACACTAACATTCACCTCAGACAACCAACTCCGATGAAGACCACCTCTAATAAGACCTTTAATAAGAACCCTATTTAGTCTTGGTGTTGGATCTAATTCATTCTGAAACTTTGAAAGTATGTTATAATATGCTTGAGTTTAATTTGCATTTAACTTTTATTCTAACCTAACTATAGTTTGTTATCTTACTTGTAGGGTCCAATCTAATTGCACAATTCCTCCAATAATTAGTTTGATGTTCATTAGTTTTAAGTGCGGAGTCTACTTTTTATAGTCCAAAATTTGTTTAATTGTTGGGGAACAATTTGTGGTGTATCGAGTGTTATTCATTGTTATGCATTTTTTTTACATTTACATAAACATTTTTGTGGATATTATTATTTCATCTATAAGTGGCAAATTAGACTTAACCATAAAAACCAACTATAAAAAATGTTTGCAAAAAATGAGTTTGCACAAAAAAAAAAAAAAAATTAGTTTCGTTGTATTAGTGTAAAATGTAAAGAATCAAATGTTTGCACAAAAAAAAAAAAAAAGAATAAAATCATTGATCATATAAATTGAAATTCATATTTCACAAATGGACAAAAAGCAAGATAAGAATTTGTTTGTTTGTATGTTTTTTTTTTTTTAATTAACATTTATGTTTGAGTTAAAATTAATTTAGAGTTAAAATTGAGAGTTAAGAATTAGAGAAAATGTTCATTTTATTGGAATATGACATGTCTTGGGGATGTAGATAAAATTTCTATGCAATTGAGTATTCAAGTTGTGTGGTGAAAATATGTTACATTTTTCAGAAAGGAAAAATAAAAAAATTGTTAAATTTTTAAGCTTCTTAGTGTTCATGATAGAAGGCAAAGTAGTCGTGAAAAGTTTTCATTTGTTTGGAATATGTATGGTGTTTAGGAAGGGAAAAAAATATGTTACGTAATTTAGTGTTCAAAAATTGATTTCAAAATTTTTGTTTAGCATATGTTTACTTTGTAAGAATTTGTTATGTTTAAGAATGGGAAAAAAGAATAAAACATTTTTTAGTGTTAAAATTTTTAGGAAATATGTTTTTAGTTGAAAATTTAAAAAAAAAAATAGGGGAAAAAGTTCAAAACAAAATCAATTTCGTTTAGAAAAACTGTATTAGATACTCAACTCAACTCAATTCAACTTTGTACCCTAAACACAAACTTTCTAACTCAACTCAACATCCCAAATATAGACATTCCAACTCACTCAACTCTACATCCCAAACATAGACAATTTAACTTCATAGATAATCTAACTTCCCACATAATTATTACCAACTCAACTCAACTCTGAGCGCCAAATGTCCCCTTAGTTCCCTTTATTATTAGCTTTTTAATTTGAAATATTATATTAATTTTCATATAAAGAAAAATAAATCAAGTTATTTACAAATATAGCAAAATGTCACTATTTATCAATGATAAACCACGTATCAGTGATAGAAGTATAATAGTGATTTGTCACTGGTAGATAGTGATATTTTGCTATACTTGAAATTAATTTTTAGCATTTTTACCATTTAAAATGATTATTCTTAATTTATTAAAATTATTGTTATATCTCGTCTAATTACAACACGTCTTTGATCCTCTCAAAAAATAAATAAATAAATACATACATGTCTTTGATTAAAAGAACAGAAATGTGAATGTCTCAAGTATTTAATACTTTCTATGTCAAATACTTTAAATTCAACACATGAAATTAACCAGAAGAAGACAATTAGAAGAAGAAGAAGAATCAAAATAATTGAGATTTTCACTCAAAATTTAACGTTATTTAGAAAAAGACCAAAATACTCTTACATATCTTAACTTTGATACATGGTTATCACTATCTATTGACATCACCACTATTGGGTGCCACGCTGAGTAGTTGACTATTTTCGTGCTCACCAACGACCCGTGTTACCTCTGAAGGAAATCGAACATGAGGATTTCCATGAGTAGCAGAAATATCATTCCAAATTACAATCATGTATGAACATTACAATTACAGTCATAAATAAAAACAAACGGTTATGCATTCATTACAAAAATTACAGTATGATAATACAAGTAGTCAAGGAGAAATCTACACACTTTTGTAGACTCGTCGCCAATGCTCCTGGATCACGAACGCTAGAACACAGCAACCTCGAACACTCGTCCAACACGACCGCTACACAGTAGGAACACCGCACACTCGAACTCAGCGATCGCCTCAGTCACGAACATCCCAATAGCACGAACGACCTCCACAGAACCTCGACGGTGTCGAGTTGAGTATGACACCACCAAGAAGGCTACCTTGGTATTCTCGATGTGAGAATCCAGAGTGTGGGCTCTGTGTGGACTTGGTTTGAGGCAGATGACGGAGGATACAATAATCGTGTAAACGATTGAGCAAGTGAGAGATGTCTGAACCTATCTATAGGTTGATGGCGATCGTCTAGCAAAAGCTAAGCGATCGTTTAGCTCATTGCTTAGCTACGTGCTTGTTGTCTACAAACACTACACGATCGTTTACCTTTGTCAAACTGTTGCTTAGTAAATCCTATTTACTTGACAACTTCCGTGAGATTCTTTTTCCTAGAGAGAATTCACAAATTCAACATTACTAAAGTTAGGAAAACAATTTTTCTTTTATCTCACGGTTACCATGAAACCACCAATAACCTCCCACTTAATTTATTATTAGAGAAAAAGATTTAATTATCCAATAATTAATATTATTATAAATATAAATGATAACCAACTTATCATACTATATTTATAACCTATAGTTTTAATATTTCATCTCATGAAACATATAAACCATAGTTCTTTTTCTATTCCATGATATTTAATGTAAATCTCATTTACATTAATCCTTCAATAGATGTATCTCATACATCATACCGATTATATCATATATAATCAAATTACCTCTTGTCAATTTGAACATTTCAAATCAACACCAAAAACTGATCCTCAACTGAATCCATGAGCTACCAAGGGGACCTTATAGACCTGTAGCTCGAAGCTCCAACGGTATGTAAATAACTGACTAAACTCTTTAGTCACGGGATCCACCATCTATTAACTGCCAGGCACTCCACTAAAGACCGACGGCTGAACTCTCCTTACTACAGATATATTATGTGTCCATCTTAACCAATCAGCAATGCAACAACCCTTCACAAATCGCTCGTAAGTACAGCTCGACCAATAACCGTTATGCCCCTGTAGTTACATCTAACTCCTTAAGTACTACTAATCCTCTAATGAACATAAGTTATAGTCCTACTATGACTGAGTCCTCTTTTCCAAAGAGAAGCTGTGGCCACTATGTTCAAGCCTTGGAATCAGCCCTTAAGGGAGCAATCTCTCTATTTATCCCTGCTTCGGGAAAAGAGTGAATTCCATCTTGTGGATTGAGCTCCCATCTTCCAAATCAAACAAGTTCCCAAAAAGGTATGCATGTTGAGTTGGCAATTTGGCTACTCTCACCCATAATAATCAAAGGACCGCCCTCAAAAGCAGGAGTTCCCAAAATACTCAAGATTGAGGTCGTGTCACCTATAGTCGTTTAGATGAGATGTAAGTCTCTAGTATCAATGGCGTTATATACAGAGTCTAGTCATCTCGTGGTCCAGTCTTATACAAACTCTTTGTATAGGACACCCCCGCTCGCACGTCTCCACATGAATGGTCAGGATCTACCATATGTAGTAGTTTATAATACTTGCAAACTTCTACAAAGTGGGTCGTATCCGTAGTGTCACCAAGATCAGGTATCCAACCTTAATCCTTATACTACAGACCTATTTAGGTTATCACTTAAGTCATGATCAATTTGTAGATCACATATACATGCTTAACCTCACATAAGATAACCATGGAGCTTTGTTTATTGGATATGAGTAAATGTCAAAATGAAATAACAATTATTTTATTCATCAAACAATGTGTATCATTACAAACAACGAGACTTCAGGAGAATTAGGACATCAATCCCAATGACCTCAATATCGTTCCTTGTCAACAAAATTTGTCATCACTTATTGCTAGAGACCACTCTGTATGGTCATATTAATCCATAGTGTTAATAATCATGGTAGGATATTTTTGTCGAAACATTTTATTTTCTAAAGCTAATCAAATATGAGCATTTTGATTAAAGAATTTTTACTAACAAAAAATATTACCTTTCAGCGACAATTCAAATAGGTCCTAAACATCATCAACTATATATTTGAACAACCACTCTATACATCAAAGAACCCACCAATTTTTTCCTTCAATATTTCAGCCAAAGACACTTCTTTTCACCAAGTTTTGTTCACCTTCACTCCATACACTTTCTTTAATCTCTAAATTATATACCGACATAAAACAATATAAAATTGATTAAATTTTAGTCAAGCCGTTGACATTTAGATTTTTTATACCCATGAAAATAAAATCATAAAATAGATAGAAACTCCTTGAGTATTAATAGAATTAGTATTGTCTCAAAAGAAAAAAAAAGGGTATGAAATTACTCTAAGCTTACGAATGCATTGACTTTTGATAAGGACGAATATGAAAGTATTTATGCAACTATTGTATTATGTGTTATTTAGCGCAATGCATGTACCGTACTCGAATTAAATAATAATGAAAAAGTACACAATGCAATCTCATAATTCTAGATATTATCCTATTTTGTACTTCCACACATAATATTATCCAATATATCGAAAATATGTAATCTTACAAATTGCTTTTGAATACAACTATGTTTTTCATACCTCTAATTAAGAATTAAACAATCATAAAAAAATAATCGAACATTTTTATAGATAAAAAAAAATGTCAAACTATTTACATAAATAGTAAAAAGAATACTAATAGATATTAATAGATTTTTATCAAGTGATAGACACCGATAGACTCCTATTAATCTCTATAAAAAAAAATTAAAATTTTTCTATTTTATGTAAATTATTTCCTTTATTTTTTATTTATGAAAATCTCCCATTATGGAAAACAAATAAAGGATAAAGAGTTCCTTTTTTTTTTAGCAATTTCTTGATAGATCAATATTTTTTGTTGATAAAAAATTGTCCAAATATTTCATCAATATTTGGTTATATGAGGTATGCCATGGTCTCTCTTCTCTCCCTATCAATAAATATGTCAGCTTTTCTCGCTTAAAAAGAGATGCACAATAAGTTTTTTTCATAAAAAAAAGAAAAATAAAAAGAAAAAATTAATTAATTAATTAATTTGGCAAGAGTTGGAGTCATCATTACAATTCACACTCATATACAAATTATATTTTTTTTAAAAAATGTCTTGACTTATTATTCATCGTCTTTCTTTATATTTGTCAATAATATACCAATTAGTCATAATTTTCTACTATTTCAAAAAAAAAAAAAAAAAAAAAAAATCTACAACCCAAAACAAATCCTCAATTATGACTTAAATTAGTTGTTAAAGTTTTATTAAAAAATGCACAAACTTTAGCTTTTATTTTGTTTGAAATTAAACAAGTTGTGTGGTGTGATATATCCACGTTATTAATATTAACATCAAAATAACTATGTTAATCTTAACAAACATAATATTCATAAATTTTTAGGCATCTTAATGGCTATTTAGAATCTTTTAACCCACCAATATAAAACCATTCCCACAAAATGTGAAAAGAAATAATATGAAACTAATTCAACCTCACAAAATTCTCTTATTTATTTATTTATTTATTAGTAATAAAAGATCTCTCTCAATTGGTGGTGGTGGGGGAGTAAGTTGACCATTGCTAGGAGTTTGATTAATTTATAAAAATAAAAGTGTGACGCTGAAATAGTACACAAACAAAATAGCATTGGCTTTTGCCTTTTCCCTGTCTGTAAAGCTCACCTAAGCCCCCAACATCTCCTTATTTTCATTTTTTTATTTTCTTGTTCTATGCCTATTGTTAAAAGAATCCATCATGACATTGATAGTATAAGCTAGGGTCGTGAGAATTATGCTCAGGTTTATTACATTAAAGCATCGAATTCTATTAGAGTAATTACGGTTATATTTACCGATTCGTAATATAATTGGTATAATTAGAATTGGATTGCATCACTAGATCAATGAAAATGGGCCTCAATTATAATCGTTATTTGGTTGCAATTGATCACATATACCTATGTATTTTATAAAGGTAATCTAGTCCTTATTGAGGTTGTTTACTTAGGGGTTATAAGTGAAAGGACAAAGTAAGATTATGAAAATACCCTCTATCGTAAGAAAATGTGATATGATACTAACAACAACTTCGACTCATATGAGTACCCATCAGCTTCTCTATAGTCGAGTTTGGAACCAGAGAACCCACCAACAGCTGCAATCACACCAGAGTTATCCATGGATGACTCTCCGTACTTTGCTACACACGAGGGGATTGGAAGCTCAGACAATGAATCCCCCCCTCCCATCTATCACTAGGGGTGTATATAGTTTAGGTTGGGCTAGGTTGGAAGATTTTTGTGGACCAACCCAAAAATTCGAATTGACTAATAATGAACCATATTAGTTCTTTTTTGGAGGGTCAACCCAACCCAACCCAACCCAACTTAAAATTTTCGAGTTGGGCCGGGTTGGGTCACCGGTTCTATTTTTTTTTAAATTTGACTTTTTTCTAACCCGAGACCCAACCCGAATTTAATATTTTTTAACATTTTTAACCTAACCCAACCCAACCCAACTCTTGCGGTTTGGGTTGGGTAGTCCGGGTTGGTCGGGTTATCGGGTTTTTTGAACACCCCTATCTATCACTCGCTTTATCTCCAAAAGGGTTGGCTCCTTCACAGCCAAGTGTGAACAAGCCTTCCCTCTGCAAGGCATCCCTTAGCTTTGTCAACGATCCTCCACTAGCACGCTGGATTGAGGAGAGAAAAGAGAAGAAAAGTCGAATGGAGGAAGGGAGGAAACATCATCGTGCTGAGGAAGGACCTTTTGATGGGAGAAAGTGGCCAAGAAGAATAACAATGCCCGATGTACATTGGTTATCATCTCCAGTGATTCGGAGTAGGTGTATCCTATTTTCTTCTTTTTTGTTAATGTGTTTTGGAGACCCACCATCCGCCATGAAAAAAAAAATCTTTTGGAAAAAAAATGAAAACCTACATATTTTGTTTGTATGCATATGATCAATCTTCCCAAACAGACAAATGAATATTTCATGTAGTGGTAATGAACGAATTCATACAAAATATGAAGATGAATAACATGAATTATAAGCTAAAATTTTATCGTTAAGGTTTTCGATTTCATTTAACAGTAGACCGAAAATCCTAAAAATTGGATGAATGATAACAGTCATTTAGGTCACTCACTATTATCAATCAACTCTAGTAGTGCAACAATAATTGATGACATGTGAGGGTAAATCTTGGAAACTCGGACAAAATTATCAGTAGAAAGGGTGTGGGTCCCACTCAATATTCAAACACAATTGATTGATCATCTCACGCTCGTCATTCAAATTACAATACTTCATTACAAATTTTTAATTGGAGCCCACTTGTCACTACAAATAAGGAACACCCGTAAACATTAACAAATGTAAAAAAAAATGGGTTCCACTTTCCAAATTACTTTTCATTTAATGCAATATACCTTCTATAAATGTGGCTTAAGTATACTTAGACAAGAGTAGTGGTAAGTTGGATGACTCCATTAGCATTATAAATTATAAAAATAAAAAATAAAAAAAAAATCATTTTGACTATAGTGTAATTTTATCAAGTTGTATCAGTTTTGACAATTGTTGTAGATTTTACATTCGGTTCAATTTTCACTATTTCACCTCTAATTTTAACAGAAAATTGTATAAGAATTTTCTTAAACTCATTAATTTCAATAAAAATGAAGGTTTGACAAAAAAAAAAAAAAAAAAAAAAAAAAAAATTGAAATGCATAAACTAACTTTTGTATATCTTTGCCGAAATTCATAAACTTCAAACAAAAGAAACTTAGCTCTAATGTCATTCTTCTTTAAGGTTTTGTCAATTTTATATCGTAAATATGTTTATAATTCATTAATCTAAAATGTTTTTTACACCACTTTTGAAGTGATATCTTGTTAGAAAGCAAAAGTTGTGATACGTCTTGAAGTTAAACATTAAATTTATGTTCAATTACAAATTTGATCATTGTGATTCAAAGAAAATTAGAATTGAATCTTTATGATTCAATAATATCTCATAAATAGTTCTTATGGTATGATAAACTTTATTTATAATCAAATTTTAATTATAAATTATAAAGATTAAATTGTAACATTCTCTAAATTTTAGGAAAAATTTCGTAAAATAACCCATAAAGCAAAAACTTTTCTATGGATGACCTCTTTTTAAAAACTTATCTATGATTGATCTTTTGCCCTTGTGAAATACCAATTTACCCCCAATTTAAAAAAACTCTTCAAACTGTGCTACGAAGCATCGTTCACCCCACTTTTTCACTTACATCTTCTCTCATCGATTTTGGCTCTCGTTTTCCCTCGTTTTTGCTCTCATACCTGACTTGTCGTCTCTCACCTTCATTTGAGCATTTGGTCACCTTCTCGTTGGCCATTTGTATACATTTTTCACCGTCGTCGATCTCTAAAAGGTATGTGACTCTTCTCCTTGAATGCATGTTGATATTCGTTTAGGATTCTCGCCGGTCGTTTAGAGTTTACAACGGGTTCACGCCTACCATTTGTTAAACAATCTTTCAACTTTTGTTAAATGATCGTGTATGCGTTCTTAAGAGATCACTTAGATAATTCTAGGTGAGTGTTTAGTATTCTTTAAACGATCAATTAGAGAAACGTAAACGATCGTTCAGAAAAAAAAAAATGTCCGATCGTTTAGTGGTGTTTACGCGGTCATTTAGGTATTTGTAATGCGATTGTTTAGTTATTTATTACACGATCATTTAGGTATTTATAATGTGGTCGTTTAGTTGTTTGTTACGCTATCGTTTAGTTGTTTGTTATCCGATCATTTTGTTTTATGTTACGCGATTGTTTAGTTATTTGTTATGCAATTGTTTAGTTTTTATTATGCGACCGTTTAATTATTGTGGTAATGTATGCATTTGTTACAGGTTTTTAAGATGGTCAACCCTGCTGAGAAATATTTCTCTGCTACAGTTTTTTGCCAAGTCCACAAAATTGCATCCGTTATTAAGAATAAGTTGACAGAAGAGTAGATGAGAATGTTTAGAACAACGACCTTTGGTCCACTGTTGGACGTAGATCTTGTATTTAATGGGCAACTTTTTTACCATTTTCTATTAAGGGGAGTAATGGATGCGAACCCAGATGTTATGTCATTGAACATATTGGGGAAGAAGGTAACAGTCTCCAAAGATGATTTTAATCTGATAACTGAGTTGTGGTCGACCAAGGAAATTGTAGAAAAACTAATAAATGGTGAGAGACTGCGACAACTCATTCTTGGACCGAAGGACCCAAATGATAAGGATAGTTCTTGCAAGGACGTGGAGAATGTGTTCGAGAAATTCACTTTTACAAACGATGAAGATATCTTCTAGGTTGTATTGGCATTATTCATCAAACCGATGATGATTGGAAAAGACAAGAAAACCCAATTTGATGTGAAGATATTTGAGATTGTTGATGACCTTGAATTCTTTAGACATTATGACTGATTGTCCTTCTTTTTCAAACGTAACTTGAATAGCATGAAGACTTAGGCTTAGCAAAATTCCTTGTAGGGTCGAGTCGCTGCGAGACCCCACCCCAATCAAGGTGGGGAATCCTCGGTTTAACCAAGGATGGGGTCAAATTAGAGACCCCTTTAGAGTCCCCAAATCAAGGATGGGGAGGGTATCCCCACCCGTCCCTGTCCCCGATCCTGCTCCGATTAGGTTTTTAAGTATATGTATATATAAATAAATATATTAGGTATTTAACTTTTTACATTTAGCCTAGTTTTTAATTTATCCCAATCTAAGCCTAACTAAAGTATCCAAGCCCAAACCAAATAGAATTTTAGGGAAAAAATTAAACAAAAAAATCTCCAAGGGAAACAAAAGAGAAAACGGGGAATGGATCCCTGCGGGGACCCATTTCCTCGACAGGGAATCCTCGTCCCTGTCCCCGCCTTCAAATGGCAGGGATGGGGGTAAAATCTCCCAATAAGGATGGAGACGGGGACGAGGACGGGGAGCCCTCCCCTACCCCACCCTGACCCTGTTGCTAACCTTATGAAGACTACCATGCGCGATAAGAATGAGGCACATGAGACAAAGAAAGCAGAAAATGCTCATCATGCCTCATATTATTGTATAAAGAGATTTGCATATGCATTCCAGGTATGTACTTTTGTTTTCATTTCACTTTAATCTGTGTGTTAATACTGTATGTGTAACAAAAGCTCCCATATTATAGGTTTGGGCTTATGAAATTTTATCCACGTCAAGTAAGTTCATAGCCACCAAAGTTGCAAGGTTACAATTTCTAGAATTCTTAGATGGACTTGTACTCGTACTCCATCTTATAAATTGTTGAGTAAGAATGTGTTTTAGCTAAAAAAAAGTAAGTAACCGATCACTTAGTAATTATTGGTATCTATCATAGTTTCATGCATTCTGACTTACTTATTTGCTTATGTACAAACTATTGTTTTGATGAGACTTGTACCGAGAGCAGAGGAAATAAGGTACAAGGAGGACTGGTTGGAAGAAAGAAGGATTAAGAAGGTGATCCATGATGTGAAAGAAGAAGGATTGAGGAGGTTGAGAGGCATGATCACTCTCTCGATACCTATGAGTCCTTCGAGGGGCACGATGAGTTGGACCAGCATGTTGTAGAGCAAGAAAACCCTCTATCTGATAAACCCTATGTTAGTGAGCAAGATCAATATATAACTAAGCATCTTTTCACAGAGCCCAAGCCATATAGGCCTATTCAGATTAATCCTGCGATCGTTCAAGATTCTCCAAACGATCGTACAGGATAATCCAAAGGATTGTTTAGAAAATCTTAAACAATCGTGTGGATATTTATATACGATCGTGTAAAAATTCTAAATTTTTAAACGATTGTATAGAATATCTTAAATGATCGTGTAGAATATCTTAAACGATCGCGTAAAATATCTTAAATGATCTGTAGAATATCTTCTTTACTTGTATGTTTTGTGTCATTTATTCAGGATAACAATAAAGGGACTCATGACAGTAATAATAATGATGGTAATGATGAAGGTGGTGGTAATAATGAACGGACTCACGATGATGGTAATAATAATAATAATGAAGGAACCCTCCACAATGAGCAGTCTAAATGTATCAGTGATCAATGCGTGGTTGTTGAGCACAATACGACAGAAGCAATAGTCAATGAAGGACTTGAACTTCCCATACAATTGTTCAATCTTAGAAGCCATTTTGATTTGGATCCAGCCAATGTTATGGTGAGTGCAACTAAAAAGGAAGCCATTAAAATGAAGGTACGGTCGTTGTATGAATTGATCATCTTAACATTGAAATCAAAGTAAGGCCATTATTATCTGACTGATTTACAATTTAAATGTAGGAGAAAAAGGACATCCCCAAGTGCGAAAAAAGGAAGAAACCAACTAAGTTTTCACTTAAGGATGTGAAAAGGAGGGAAAAAGTCACATGCGGTTGGTAAAAAAGAGGGAGAAGCTCAGCCACCTTTAAGTGATCATCAACCATCTCTTCCAAGTGATCCTCAACCACTTTCAACTGATCCACACCCTCACCTTTAAAATCTTATCAAAAAGCTCAACCACATGTAATTGAGCCTCAGCCATAAACACCTGCAGTGGAATTGAATCTAGCAACAGGTGTTATCAATCCTAACCCCTTGGCCCCGATACTGAACTTTCTTATAAGAACCATTACTGAATATAACCCATTGTTCCTAATCCTAGATGAGCTGCATAATGCATATAAAAAATGGAAAAGCCATCCAAAAACTAAAAATGAGGAGTGAACGGCTGTATATACATCCCGAACCAAGGAGTTCTTTCAGGACACTTGAGCAGAACATATGGGTGATTGAGGACGTGAGTAATTCTGTAAATCTTATAAAATTTCTATACGATCGTTTAGAAAATGTTAAACAATCGCTCAAAAAATCCTAAACAATCATTTAGCAATTACCAAATGATTGGTTAGCAAATATTATACGATCATTTAGAAAATCCTCAACGATCGTTTAGAAATGCTTGAATGATCTTGTAGTAAATCTTCAATGATCATTTAAGAACAGCTAAGTGATTATTTACTAAAACCGGATTTATATTTATATTCTTTTTTATCATAATATGGATCTCTTATTGGTACACATGCATCATAAGTTGCAGTCGAGACTTGATCTGTGCAAGTATTGATTCACAATGGTTAATTCCAGCTTCACGGTATGCAAAATTTCACATCAATAATAACTTTTCATTCAACTTTATATTTATGTATTTCTTTGCCCCAAGATGCAATAATGTCACCATAAGGAATTGCTTCCAAGATTCAGCTAGAAGGTATGGAAATGGAAGATGGAAAAATTGCAGGTTGGTTGAATCAAGAAGCACACATGAGGTTTTGGGCAAGGTTGTCTTACTTCATTGACCACATACTTGGACAACACGAATAATATAAACCGTCATGGACAAAGATTGAATTCATATTTGGGCCAATCAACATCAAACAACATTAGCTCATGCTTTCCATCAGCTAAAAATCGTGCACCATCTATGTATTTGACTCAATGCCTAACAACATAGGTAGTGATATACTTGATGGTTATCGTCAGCTGGTGGCCAGATCAACACCTTCGACGTTGATTTCCATCGGATATGATAAGCGACATAGAAAATTCAAGTACGGGCCATGGAAAGTGAAGAGATTGAAAACAACTTCCAACAAAGCAAGTCTCTTAACTGTGGCATTTTTTGTGCTAAGTTTATAGAATATCTTGTAACAGGTACAAATAGGGATAGCTTAGAATAGAACAATATGAAATTGTTTAGGAAATAATATGTTGCCCAGTTGTGGGCTAATCAATATGTATGGTAATCTATACTTGAATTTCTTGAAGTTAATTTGTACAAAACAAAAAATAACATGAATAAACGATCGTACAAAAATATCTAAAACGATAATCTATAAGTAACTAAATAATTGTTTATATAATACTAAACGATCGGTTATAAATAATCAATCGCGAATATATAAGTAAATGATTGCATATATATATAAGTAAACAATCGCATATATATAAATAAACGATCGCATATATATAAGTCAACAATCATTCAAAAAAAAGGTAAATGATCTCACAGAAATAAGTACATGATCGTATATACACAAGTAAACGATCGCCCATAAATTACATATCATCAAGCCTAGATGGGCTAGTGTCAGGTGTTATTAAATTCTTTCTACACGCTTTCTTGTTATGCCCTCTCTAACCACATCATGTATACCTGTGGATTTTTCATGGTTCCTCTCTAATAGAAGGTATCCTAACGGTTTGACGTCAACCTACACTTGGTACCTTTCGTGGTGGTAGAAGTTTGAAGTTTTCAAAGTCTGATCTTCAAGTCCATTCTTGTCTACGTCTAATAGGGAAGATCGGTTTTGCATAAGCAGCAAGCACACATTCAACTGTAAATCATTTTACACATAATGTGTGAACATTAATATTTCTAAGGGTTACCGCAGATATTGCATGGGAGCATGGGATCTCTATGCAATTGAACTCCATGTAAGTACATGTCTGTGAACGGAGATCAACCAACCCCCCTAAATATCCATCGTCCACATTAGTTATATGCATGTCCACCAAAGAAATATGATATGTTCTAGACATCAATATCGATTCCTTAAGAATACTCATTGCGCAATCAGTTACAATGTTTGTGCTATGTCATTGCATGCGTACGTCGGACATATAACCAACCTTGTAGCCACTCATGGATATACTTCAATAGCTTCGTGATTGGTAGTTCTCGTGCATCTTTCAACACTCCATTAAGGCATTTTACTATATTTGTCATCGTCTTGTCATACCTACAATGGACTTGATAAACCCTTATCCACCATTGTAATCCAATCACCTCAGGATAGGCCTTCATCCCAGGATATTGATGGAGCTTAGCTCAAGACATCTAAAACTCAGACATTATATAATCTTTTGTTGCTAGGTAGAAGTGTGGAATAATGTCCTTGTTGAATTTGTCCACCAATTTGTTCCAAACATGGTATATACATAGGGCATGGAATGCATCAGGGAATATACTTGAGACAGCCTTCACAATTGAGATATCAACGATCTGATATAATCACTAAATTCGGAATGTCTCCTATCTAAGCCTTCGAATGAGTCATGAACCAATTCCATAATGCATCGTTCTCCATATCTACAATGCTAAAGGCAATAGGATATATGTTGTTATTGTCATCAAAATACGTTACTATTAACAATGTACCTTTATATTTCTCGTACATATGTGTCCCATCAACAACGATTACTGGCCGTATACAGTTCAAGAAACCCCTAATACACGAACCAAGTGTCATGAAGACATACTTAAAGTAATGTTCGTCCTCAACTTCAACCTCAAAGATCATACCCAGATTTGCAAGCTTAAGTGCCTCGCTATATGCCCTAACAATAGCATATGATCCTTCCGGCGACCCTCGTGCAAATACCAATCCATACTCTCTAGTGCGATAAGCCTGTCCGTAACTTATTTTCACTCCAAAATCTTGTCGTACGTCCTCAATGATATCCCTCGGGCGGTATGTTCAACCAACTTATTCGTATTTGGACTTGATTAGGTGTCCAATAACCCAACTTTTTGCTTGTCGATGATTACCCATTCACATTTCAAGAGAACATGTATGTTCACTTGGATATTTATTCACTTTGAAGGAATCACCTTCTTTTAATTTTTTTGCATGGACCCTCACTTGTATTCCTCCACTAAACATCATACAGTTAGCAAGCTCTTCGTTGATTTCTTTATACGGTAGTCGAAGTTATTTTTTATTGCATGTATTGACAATTTAACTGATAAGTCATATTTCGAAAAGAAAATCTAACCAACCTTTATATCATCGTCATTCAGACAGTCATGAGGTATTATGATGGGGTCATCATACGATGGGCTCTCTGATGATCTGGGTATATCTATAAATGGTTGGGTTAGAACAGTGGAATGCATTTGAACCGAAAACATCACAACTGATAAGATGGGAGCAAGTGGGGTTGGAATATGAATGTAAGGTGTTGGAGAAGTTTGTGGTCCTAAAGATTGTCCATACCCATGCTCAGTATCAAACTGTGGAGTACATTTGGGTTCATTGTTGTGACCAAACCAAACTTTACTTCGATTTTCCCTTAAGTTACATGGTTCAATATGATCATCCATTGAAGACATGGTGGGAATATTACGTGTTGGAATTGTTGCATATCCAAAGTTTTGATTAGTTGGAATGGGTTGATTTATTGGATTGCACTTTTGGTAAATATTCTCAGTGTGTACTCCATGAATTTTGCAAGGTGTAACTGATACAAATAACGACATCCAGGATGCATCACTGCCTTCTAAAAAGAAGTTAAGATTTTTATCGTTGACTATGTCAGTATTATATATACAATCGTTTATATAATACTACACGATCATGAAGTAGAATATAAAAAATCGTTTATATAATACTAAACAATCATTGGGTATTATATAAATGATCGTTTAAATAATACTAAACAATCATTCATAGAATACTAAACAAGCGGTTATATTGTAATGAATGATCGTCTATATATTGTTATATGATTGTTCATTCAATATTAAATGATCTGGGATACAAGAAATATTGTAAAATATCGCTTACATTCTCTCCATTTCTGGATCTGACGAATGAATCTTCCTCTATATCCAAAGACACAATGAAATGAACAAAGATGAAAGTGATCAACAATGGGGATGTTATACTGCAACTCTGAAAGAATAATGAGAGAATGAAAAGTGCTTGACGGAAAATGAATAACTGAGAATGACCTTTCATTCTCCATATCAATGTTATTCAATGCTATTGATAAAATATTAGTTGGGAATAAATGCGTTGATGGAATGTTAGTGTTGCATTGAATACATATTGAATGAAGAGTTGAAAAAATCGTTGAAGGAAGAAGAAATGTGGCGTGGTTTGAGAAATTTTTTAAATTAGGGGTAAAGTTGTTATTTCACATATCAAAAGGTCAATTATAAATAAGTTTTTAAGAAGAGGTCATTCATAAAAAAAAATTTGAAATTTGGGTTATTTCGTGAAATTTTTCAAATTTCAACTACAATGTAATGAAATTAAAAGTTGATACAACACAACAAATTTAAGAGTTAAAACCATATCATAAAAAAAAGGCAATAGACAAAAAAAGCATTTTTAAAAAAAAAAAAAAAAAATCGAACATGGCGTGTGGCTTTTCCTTGTCCATAAAAGCTCAGCTAAGCCCCACCATCTCTATATTTTGCAATCTCTCATTTGGTCTTTCCAACTCCACAAGTGGACAAACCACTAAATTCTGAATATTCTACAATGAACAACCAACCTTCTAATTCTGCCCAATCTTTCCCTAGCAAACAATAACATGTGTTCAATAATATAGATGTGTAAATCCAAAGTCAACCCACAAAATTAAACCCTAATTCCCCTTTCAATACTATTTTAAACCTAAACCCTCTCTCCTTTCTGTCTCTTCAATGCACTTTAGAGCCAAAGCTTCCTTGATTCTGATTATTTAAAGTATATTCTTCCTTTTAACCAATTATTTTCTCAAATTCCCAACTTGGGCTTCTTTGACTTGTTCTATTCACCACCATTTCTATATAAACCAATCCCAACCCCTTAGCTCTGTTATCAATATCATCATCATCAAATCTGAGATTCAAAATTCACTTTTTGTCTTACAACTTGGAAAGGTTAAATCAAATCGATATGGCTTCAAATGGGTTTCTCTTGGCTACTCTGTTTCTGTCCTGTTTCTTGGGATTCTCCCATGGAAATATCCATCTCTCTTCTCTCCAAAGAACTTTGGAGGTCACTGCTTCACCAAAACCTGGACAAGGTAAGCCCCTTCAATCTTCCATGGAGATCTGAATAAAAAATTCGAACTTTACCAATTTTAACAAATGGGCTGTCCTTTTTTTTTTTTTTTTTTCCTGCAGTTCTTAAAGCGGGTGTTGACAAAATCAGTGTGACCTGGATTTTTGTTGGGACTGACAAAGTCAAGTCGGATTCGGATTACAAGAACATCAAGGCGAAACTCTGTTACGCGCCGGTGAGCCAAGTGGACAGAGCGTGGAGGAAAACAGAGGACGATCTTTCCAAGGACAAGACTTGTCAATTCGACATCGTGGAAAAGCCGTACAATCCGGCGAACAAGACGGTTCAAAAGTTTGAGTGGACGGTAGAGCGTGACGTTCCAACGGCGACTTTCTTCGTCAGAGTCTACGTTTTAAATTCCGCCGGCGATAAAGTAGCGTACGGCCAAACCACTGATGATAAAAAAGGAACAAACTTGTTTCAAATTGAATCGATTACTGGTCGTCATATCTCACTTGATATTGCCTCTGTTTGCTTCAGTGCCTTCTCTGTTGTGTCGTTGTTTGGATTCTTCTTCATCGACAAGAGGAAGGCCAAGAAGGCGGCGGCGGCGGCGGCGGCGCAAGGGCATTAAGTTAAGAAAAGGTGGGAACTTTTGCTCTGTTTTGAGTTTCCTTCTCAGCTTGTGACAATGGCGATCTGCTTGATCAAGAGTAGACTTTATTATTATTATTTTTTAAAAGTCTTTCTGCATTTTGGGTTTCTCTAATGCTGTAATTTTCTAGGGGAAAAGAAAAAAGATGTGTTGAGAAAAAGAAGGGTATGGTATGATCTGATATATGGTGAAAAATAAAGTGTACTAATGTGTTTAAATGTTGATGTGGAAATTTTAATGACAATATTTGAATATTTCGACTTTTGGGGTTTTATTTATTGTGGGTAGATTCATAGTTATTAGAACACGAAAGGTTGCAACTATTAACTCGTGATTATAAAACATTAATTACTACTACAAAGCCAATAACTTGATCTTAGCTTATAACCGTTAGATTAAGATAATTACAATTGATAGTACTTTTAAGTTTAATAATTAAAAGTATAACCATATTTGAAAAAATCATAAATGTAGCAAAATCTAATCATAATAATAACCTTTCATGAGAGATATAATCAATGATTGATAGATTCCGTGAGCTAGATCGAACTCTGCTATATCTATTGTACTATATTACTAATATTTAAGTTCTACTGTTATATTTAGAACTCCGGTAACAAAATGTCATATATTTTTCTCTGAGTCAAACCTTAAAAAGATGGTCGAAGATGAAGACAAGTTGGGTATTGGTGTTCGGTTCTTTTTTGGTGTGTTTTCATTTTTCTACCATAAGTTTTTGACCTCTTTTATGAAGTTTTGCTAAAAGAAGAAAATTTTATTGTTTTTAATTTGAAAGTATGTTAAATCCAAAAAATTGTTCCGACGAATTTGATCCTTTTTTTTTTCCTAATCAATCTTGAGTCTTGTCAAGATGAGTATTCAAGCCAAAGGAAATATATATGTGGTTTACAAAAATTTAAAAAAAAAAAAAAAAAAAAAATTACCTTCTTAGTCCTCAAATTTTGAAAAATATGTGCATCTGATCTCTTAATTTTAAAAATGTACCTTTTTAGTCTCCAAATTTATAAAAATAAATCTATTTGGTCCATGAGTTTTAAAACGTACCTTTTTAATTCTCAAGTTTATAAAAATAGGTTAAAAATCTCTTTGAAGTATTTTTTGTTTGATTTTTAAAAATAATTATATGATACTTAAAATCACAAAAAAAATAGTTTTAGAGATGATGTGATTTTTAAAATTTATTCTTCTACTTATGAAATAATAATATAAAGTTACTTAAAGGGACTTTTTAAATCTATTTTTAAAAATTTGGAGATTAAAAAAATACATTTTAAAAACCGAAGGGAAGACCAAATGAGTTTATTCTTCTAAATTTAGAGACTAAAAGGTTACATTTTTAAAATTAGGGATCAAACACATATTCTTCAAAACTGAGGGTCAAAGGATAATTTTTTCAAAAAAAAAAAAAAAAAACCATCATGAAATTGAATATAAAAGAAACAATCATGAAATGGAATGTGAAAGGATAGGGATGGTATTGATGGTAAAGATAAATTTTAAAAGGGAAATTTTCATACCTAACTTTTTGGTAGTAGCATTTATCATTATTGCGTCTACTATCATCTAATTTCTTTCAATACTTCTCTATAGGGGAAATTATGTGTATATAAATATTTAATTTAGAACAAATTTATCCTTCATTCAAAATGAACACCTAATTTTAAAGCATTATTTAGAGATTCAATCTATTTTCAAAATTTATTATCATATATATCCAAAAAATTGTATATTTTCATATATAAGATTTAATAGAATATTCACACAAAATAATTCTTGTGGTGGACGGTTGGAGAGAGAATATATATTAAAAAAATCTTTTCATATTTATGAAACATCATTAATGTTTAAGAGAGAAAATATATTTATTATTAGTATTAATTAATTGAGATTTTCTTTCCATTTTTAATTGGAGAGAGAAAATACATTTAATATTATTTTATTTTTCATTTAACACATTTCACATATCAAGCAACTAATTTTACTAGCGGATTCATGTTATTTTTAAATATACCTTGAACATTATATTAGATTTTTGCAAATTTTCTAACCATATGTAAAGTATACTAGTAATTATATTTGATATATATTCAAACACAACTGGTTTTATGGCAACTTATTGGGTTTTCTAGAGGATTCGTGGTAATTTTTAAATATACTTTAGAACATTGTGTTAGGTATTTGAAAATATTCTAACCAATATATGAGATATATTAAGATTTTGTTGATATATTTGAAATGTACAATATGGTTGTACCATTCAAAAGTTTCGATATAACAATATCTATATGACAGTCCAATATATAAATTAAAAGTATATATTTTTAACCAAATTTCTTAATCATATATACCACAGTTTATAAACCACAGATTGACTTAATATTCAACATAAATTATAGTATATATCATATATCACAGTATATAGACTCATTGTTCAACATAAATCATAGTATATATATCATATATCATAGTATAAATCATACTTGGTTATATTTATTTATGTGTTTAGGGTTAAAAAAATAAAATAGGCTCCTTGGTTTGTGTGTGCAAGAATCTCCCCATCTTTATCTCTTCTAGAAGCCATTGTTTCCGTCGTCCATCCCCATTTGTCGTTGTTCAATCGTCCGTTGAGTGTCCACCGTCGTTTGAGTTGCACCGCCATCCATCGTCAAGCCGAGTCACACATCATCCATCATCCAGTCGAGACACGCACTGTCCGAGTCTGTCGTTTGTCTTCTGGTACTAACCGAGTTTGTCGTTTGTCGTCCATGTCCATCGTTTGTTGTCTAGTTTTGCACCAAGTCTGTCGTTTTTCGTCCAGTTCTGCTTCGAGTCCATCGTTCATTGTCTAGTTTTGCTGGTTGTCCCCCATTCGTCATCGAGTTCCACTCGCCACCCGCCACTCATGCACCATCCTTTGCTTGTCAATGTGGTTGTTGGTGGGTAGGGATGGCAACGAGGGCGAGGTGGGGCGAGGATGCACTCCCCATCCCCATCCCCGTCCCCGCCCCATTCCCCGTTTTGGGGAGTCGGGATCGGGGAATCCCCGTGGGGAAAAATCTCCATTTTTATTTTATTATTTTTATTATATAAAATTAAATAAATTTAATATTTATATTGAAATTATAATTTTTATATAGGAAATTAGTATTATTGTTATATATAGTTGTTTAAAATTAGACATTACATATTTTTTATTATAAATTAATAAAAATTAAATTTATTATATTACATTAAAAAAGAAGAAAAAAAACTGAAACAGTATGTTTTAGTAATTATTATTATTATTATTATTATATTATTAATTATATATATATTAGCAATTAAAAAAATCGGGGTGGGGACGGGGATCGGGGTCGGGGACGGGGCGAGGATCCCCTCCTTGTCCCCGATCGGGGACCTGATTTAAATCCTTGGTTTGACCCCGTCCCCAATCAAACCGGGGATTTTCCACCCCGATCGGGTCGGGGACCTGCAGAGACCCAACCCTAGGGGGAATTTTGCCATCCCTAGTGGTGGGTTGCTATGAAGGTGGACTAGGGATAGATAGAGAGTGGGTTTTTGAAAAAGAATTTTGGTTAAAATAAAAAAAAAAAGGTGTGTGAATTAATGAAACTTTTGAGTTTCCTTTTTTGAAAGATGTGTAATTGATTATATGTTAGAATGGATACTTCAACTTAATATTTGTACCTGTTATTTATTGTTATATTAGAGCTTTGTATGAAGAAGAGTTTAAAAGACACCAATACACCATATTAGACTTAAACATAAAAAGTAATTAGACCCTAATATTTTTGTAATTGAACTTTCAAAATCATTTGTTTAATCCTTAAACTTTTAAAAAGTATTTATTTTAATCCTTATTGTTAAGATTCTATTAACTTTTCAAGAATGAAATATGTTGAAGGATGTCAACAACCAATGTGAGACCAAAATCTTGATCCCAAAATAACTTTTGAGATCTCCCATAGGAGATCACCTTTACCCCCAAATTGAAGATTGAAACCCTAGATTTTGTAGGATTGTTAACTGAAACCCTAATCTTAATAACAAAGACCAAAGTTAGCATTTTTTAAAAGTCCAGAGACTAGATGAATATTTTCTAAAGTTTAAGGACCAAAATAGAACAAGATTTAAAGTTCATAAGATTTAAACTTACATTCTTCTAAATAATAGAAAAGTTGGACACAAATATAATATAGGGTCTATATTAAAATCTTATGTGTTGTTATCCTAATTTTAAATTTAAAGAATAATTTTCAAATTTAAATGCAATATCTAACAATTAGGATATCATAACAACTAACCCTTGTAAAAGGGGTAGTTGCTTGTGTCATAAAAAATTACAAAATCATTTTTCAATGGCTCCTCATCCGTCTCTACAGGAGAATCTAACTTAAAATTTCATAGTTATCCCTTTTTGAATTGCTATATACTTTATGACCATGAAATATATACGGCATAAATGATTTATGATGTAGATGTTAAAGGGTCTGTAATGCAGCCATTCTCATAGTCACAAGTTTGATCGGTATCGAAAAGCATTTTCGAGCTGCTCATCCGATCTGTAGCAATAAGATATAAACCATCATTGTACACATCGATGGATCCGAATGCGTCGCTGCCGGGGGGACACTCGAGGGCGGCTTCAAGAACCCTATGATGTATTCCATGGGAATCAATTGTATATCCACCTGTATGATTATGTCCAGCCAGGCAAACTTTGACACAATTGTAGTTGTGTATCAGGTCCATTACTTCGTCATAGTTCCATAGAAGTGCTGCAAAAGATGTCGCCCCAGGATCAAGGGGAAGATGACAGCAAACAATCACTTTTTGCTTCAAATGTGTTGCTTCCTGAAGTATACCATCCAACCATTTCAGTTGTTCTTTACCAACTCCTCCATTGAACATAAGGTATCTTCTTTCTAAGCCAACCAGTCCTGATGGGCTATTCTTATCTGCATTTGGGTTTCTCTGGGATAGGATTTCAAGGGCCTCCAGTGATTTTGGATGATCCTGAGGCCAACCAATAGCACTTATATCGTAGCCATCGAGTACGACGAATCTGAAATTCGGAATAGGTGAGAAGTCGAAATAAGCACGACCTTCATCAAATTTTGGAATCTTCAACAATGGAAGTAATTCTTTGCGAGGAAGATTGTAGAGGCAATGATTTCCAATCATATGATATACCGGACCATTAAAATTATCAAATTCACCAACTACTTTCTTAATAGAGCTGAGAGATTGGTCCTTGGGGCAAAATCCATCCACAATATCTCCAAAATTTAGGACGAATTTAAGCTTTTGTTGGTTGTTCCAGTTTTGAACTGCCCTTTTCAGCACAAGAATACTATGTCTATAATAACGAGGAGTACCAAGGAATGAGCGACCATCAGGAATATCAGCATACTGAACATCAGAGATAACACCGAAAGATAATAATGGCTGCTTTCCTTGAATACTTCCTATACCATTTGCAGACGCCATATTGTTGTAGAAAACAGTCGAACCCTATCACAAGAACATGAATGATAAGAATAAGATGCCATAAGAGAAGTGTTCTTGAAGAAACAAATAACAGGTTATTTGGCCAGACGTTCCAAAAAGGAAAATTGCATTGTATGCAAATACATTTTAAGAAACTAAAGTCATGACTTCAACTTTTTTGTAATTGTAGGTGACAATCACATACAAATCCGATAGCATTTAGATTTTTAGGCGAAAGTTTTTTTCCATGTTTACAAAAAAAGCAAAACTTAAGGACACAAGCCAAATTTTCAATTTATTTTTTTTTATTGAAGTTGCAATTGTCCCTTCCAAAAATGGTCACCATGCACTACCAGTACCAACAAGGATCGAGTTTCCTATGACTGTGAACTTCTAGGAAGATAGAAAACAAAAGAAATAAATAGGTCTCGCTGACAAACGGAACTCTACATTTAATAAGTAAAATCCTACATGGAAAAAATGGAAAGAAAATTATTGATAAAGCATAGTACGGTAAAGCTTTTCATTTATTACCATGGTACTCTTCCACTGAAAAAAATGTTACCAACTTATTATGACTGGCATATGTTCTGACATCAAACATCAGGCAACATGTGCCTTTTCTATGGCATGGCTGTTTTAGTAGGCCTGTTTGATTTGATACCAAAGCAGCCAAGCCTTGAGCATGCTACATTATCTAGGTTTTTCTTTCTTCCTTTTACCTGTGGGATTTTGTTTCTCGTTTGGGGTGGGGGTTTGAATAAAAGAACAATCATAGAAAGAAAAAAAAAGAAGCCTTTCTTTTCCTCAATGAGCTTTCATCTGTTTTTAAAGATAAAAGAAAGAAGCATATAAACTTGGTGAAGGGGCCCTATTCTCAAATCTCCAGACTTGGCATAACAATAAATAAGAATTGGAATAATACCATATCTTTTAAAAAAAAAAATTCCAAATGAAATTTCACGGCACAAGACACCAAAAAGAAGGAAATGGAGGATACATGTTACATGAAAATCTCCCGGAGAAACTTGTCAATACTCTTCTCTCACACAGAAAAAAAGGAGGGAAAACAAAAGGTTAGAGAAAGAGATAAAAAGAAAAAAAGTATGGATCCACACTATGGTGTAATATTCAAAAGTTTTCTGATACAAGAAGTTGTCAGATGCAACACTTGTGGAAGAAGAAAAAGTTATGAACTAGAAGCTTCCACGCCATTTGTCAAATCCTAGTATAAAGCCACCAAATCCTCGATCCAGTTTTTCATGGACTGATTTTCAAGGAAAAGTAGACACAAAAGATTTCTTTTAACTTGATAAAATAAATCAACATCTCCATGTTAGATAAAATGAGGTTCAATCTCAAAACCAATTGACAATAAGAGAAGTTGCCTATACATCTGATAAAGATTTAGGAGGACTCTTGATTAATATGGGATCTCAACATACTCTCTCAAGATGATGTCTCTTTGGATTCGTCATTCTTAAATCATATTTCAATTATTTTTAGACCGAACACTCCTTTAGGCTTGCCGATGCCATATTAGATAATATGAGGTTTCATCTCAAAATAAACTGACAACAACAAGAGTAGTACGGGGTTTCTTGATTAACGTGGGATCCTCAACACTCCATGAGAATAGTCTTGCTATCCAAACTACTACCTTCAATTCACTTGAATATTGTACATTGGTTAAAAATTAAACACCAATCATGAATGAGAGACATCAGACATAAATAGCCCAACTAATAACTAAACAGAAAAAATAGAATCCATATCGTGAAAACACTAAAACCTAAATTAATTAATTAAAAAAAAAAAAAAAAAAAAAAAAAAAAAAAAACAGCAATCATATAGTAAGTCAATAACCAAGGTGTTTGAACTCGAGAAATTTCCCAAATGTAACAAAATGTATCGATCAATAAACCATTCAACTCAAAACTCGAAAGCAGAAAAAAGTTATTTAAGAACAAAGAAAGCGAGGGAATAGTCAGGCATTATGTCTAAAAACAACTACAGATTAGCAAAAAGTTGTGTGAATAACGAAGAACGAGAAATGCAGATTAGAGAAGATAAATCAAAGTCATGAACGAATGGAGGAGAAAGAATGAAAAATCCGGAGGGAAATTCGTAATTCAAATTACCTGATGCTTGAGAGATTTGAAGAAGAGAAAAGGAAAAATCGACGATGAGTTGTTTCAGCCAAATTCGGAGGAATTGAAGAAACTGAATGGAGAAGGTTTTGAGTTATATATATATATTATAAAATGGTGGAATTTAGCTGGTGAGGGTAATTGTTAAATATTGAAATGACCGAAGTAGACTTAAATAAATATTGTAATGACTACATTGTCCTTTGACTGCTCACGCGTGTCGCTTGAACACGTGCTTACGTGGTCCAATGGGAATGCAGGTTTTTGTTCTTTTTTTTTAATTTAACCATTAAACCTTTGACTGACTCACGCGTGTCGCTTGAACACGTTCTTTTTTTTTAAAACAAAAAGATTAAAATTAAATTAATAAACAAATATCCTGTAAGTAAACAAGTTATAATATTTATTATTTATGTTATATTTACATTGGTGTAATTTTATTGCTTTCTTTTTACATTTCATATTTTTTTTAATACTATAATAGAAAATGTCGATTCACCCTTGATGAATGTGAATCCATGAAAATATTGATGGAAATGTCGATAAAGTTTTAATACCTAATTGTATCAATCAATTTTCCATTTGTCAAGGTGTGCTTAAATCTTGTCTAATTTAATCCTTGTATGCAATTTTTTGATCATATTTTCGATTTAAGCTAAATTTACCCCCTAATTATAATCTAAATAAACATAAGAGTCCCTCAATACTCACTAATTATCTGAAAATTAAGCTTAACACAAAGTTCAGCTTGATTAATGCAAGACCAACTATTGAATAAATATTTCAAAGCTTACAATATCAACCAAAAAAAGAAACCTAAGAATTTTGGGTTTATGGTTTAGAATTTAGGGGTGTTTGTTTCAAGGGTTGGGATTGGATAGGTTAAGACATCCTAAGTCCAACCCTTATTTGGGGTATGGATTTAGGAAGCCCATACTTTCCCTATGAGTTGGAATAGTGTTTACTATTCAAACCTATGGGTTACTCCATTCATTTTTTTTTCCTTCCTTCTAATTTAATCTGGAAGTATGTCAACTAACCTCCGAACACCAATTTTGGTGACCACTGCGGTTAACTCTGGTTGCCTCCCTCTGACGATCGTCGTCGGCCAACTCCAGCTACCACCCTCCCGCGACCGCCGCTGGCCAACTTTGGCACCACCTCCGACAATCACCACGAACCAACTCTGGCCGCCACTGACCAACTCTAGTCACCACCTCCTATGACCTTCATTGGCCAACTCCAACCACCACCTTGGCGACCACCACTGGCCAACTTTAGTAGCCGCCTTGGTGATTGTCGTCAACCAACCTCAAGTCACCATTGATCAACCTCTGGCAAATCCCTTCCCCCCACACTGGCAAAATTTCGCCCACCAACTCCGTTGGCCACCTCCGGCAACCACCACCAACCATCCTTGAAAAATATTAATAAAAATACTCTTAGTATATAAAAAACTAGACAAATTTGTATATAAAAACACTTTTAAGAAAGAATTGCGATGATGTATGTTTTTTTATTTTAATGAGTTTTTATCAAAAGTGTTTAGTTAAAAATGAATTTTTAAAAGATATTTTTTTTATAAGTCATTCCAAACACGCTAATAGACTCCAATTGTATAGTTATATTTATTTAGGTTATATGTATAGAACTATATATGTTTGAAAGCTTTAATTTAATTTAATAACATTTTAATTTTTTTTTGTTAGTCAATTTAACTAGCTCGAAACTTATAATCATTTTCTAAACATAAAGATTTAAAATGTTTAAAACAACTTAGCGATCGAATAAAAACTAAAACTTAAAATTTATGATTTTTTATTCCTCAAATGTAATTTGATAAGGAAAAAAAATATAGTTTTTCAATAATTGAATTTAATATTAAAATATTAGTTTATTTCAATTTTAAGTCAGCGAATTTTGATAAAAAAAAAAAATTGATCATTTTCAAATTAATTAAAGTGACAAAAGTCTATGAAATTTTATTTCAAAAACTAGTAAAATTGAAATATCAAATTATTAAAACAATAGATTAAATACAATTATAATTTTAGTCAAAATCTCTATTTCAAATTTTTGTAAAAAAATATTCTTCTGAATTTTTAGTTTATTTTAAACTTAACTATATTAAAATAATAAGATGAAAAATTTAAACTAATCTAAAATCTAACTAATGATTAAATACAAGAAAATATTTCACAAACTAAATTTTATTTATATATACTTCATTCCAAGCTACTTAAACCTGAACTCTAAACATAGGCTTCTTAGACCCAGATTTTCAATACCTGCACTCAAACATAGTTTTCTTAAACAAAGCTACCTAAACCTCCTAGCTTAATCGGGTTTTAGGATTTAGAATTTTAAGGTCTAGGGTGTAAGGTCTAAGGTTTAGGATCAATCCTAAACCCTAAACCTTAGACCCTAGATCCTAACCTTTAATCTCTAAACTCTCACATCTTTGAAACTTCATTAGTTTTGTATTAGTTATGCATATATACTCAATTAAATATACATGTGAATATTTTCGATGAAAGTCTACCAGAGGGTAAAATTTGGGAAATTATCAGAAATAGCCCCTTCAAGTTTTTACTTTTCAAAACTAGCACACTTTTTGAAAATTCGTTCAACTAGTTTTTCTCGCTCAATCTCAAACGAGATCGACTAACGAGATTTAGATAAAAATTAATTTTTTTCTAGCTTATCAATTATTTTGGGTCTTGGTACCAATCTTTTCAAAATGTTCCCCAATTTTATACCAAATTTAATATATTTTTAAATTTTCTTACAATTCGGTTATCTTTACCGAATATACATAACTTTTCAAATCTTTAACGCAATTTATAATTTCCAATTCAATTTACCAATTATCCAAATTGATTTTTTTTTTTGAGAAATTCAAATTATTTTTCTAGATGGATCTTAAGTGATTTTTTAAATTTTGAAAAATATTAAATTTTGCAAAAATAAAAGGAAAATATATTAAATCTCAGTATTAATCTCAGACAGATTAACACCGAAATTCTATGTTTTTGGACTTTTTCGGTGAATTTTCGGATAGATTAAGAACAAGATTCTATATATTTCTCATACCGTACTTAAATGTTTTTTTTTTTGTTGCAAAATTTGATATTTCTCAAATATTTAAAACCACAAATCCCATCATTTGAAAATTAAATATAATTGCAAATCCATTATAATTATGAAAACAAAAATTGGATTAAAGATTTGAAAAGTTAAATAATATTTGATATAATATTTCTAATTAATTTCTAAAAAAATTGAAATTATATAAGATTTAATACAATATTTGGGAGTTTAAATAATATTTGAAGAAATAACATAATTTAGGGAGGTTAAATAATATTTGAAAAGAATAAATAAGTTGCAAAAACTTTTTTTTTTTTAATAACTAAATTGACTGATCTCACCCGAACTAAGAAAAACTATTCTAACCAATTTACAAAAATGATGTTCATTTTGAAAGGTGAAAACTTGAAAGGTTATTTTCGACAATTTTCCGGTTATTTTCAACAATTTTCCGTAAAACTTACTCATGCTTAAGGTAAAAGATCAATACATTTTTATCAGATATTTGTCCTTTTATTTAATCTCAAAATTTGAACATTTTATCTTAATCCTTAAATTGATAATCTTTTATCATATTCTTGACTTTTTGATATATTATGTTAGAAGGGATGAAAATATTTGTCATCACATCAATATATCCATATTGTATGGTTTGAGTTCAAAATTAACATGATATCTACAATATCTTTTATAAATGCTTGTAAGATATAAAAAAGTCAATTTGGTCAAATATGAATAGAAATACTTTTAGCTATTAACAATATTTATAATTTAGTTGGGAGGAAAAGCAATTTAATTATTAATCCAAATAAAGTTCATAATTTTTTTTACTTACAGAAATATTCGTCAATATTGATATTTTATCAATATACCCGTAAAATTGAAATCTTGATATCGATATCGACATTTTAATCCTTGTCAAGTAGGTATGAAGATTCAAAATCTAAATAAAATTTAAAAAGTCACTTGTATCTTATCTTTAGAGACATATCGTTAAACGATTATACGATAACTTATCCCAAAAAAAAAAAAAAAAAAAGAAGGATTATACAAGAACATGAGAGATTAAAATGTTAAAATGGATAAAAGTGTCAACAATACAAATATTAATAGACAAAATGAACTTAGCTCACTTGACATCAAACATGTACTATTAACCTATGGACCATATTGAAACAAAACTCAAATCTTAAAAGTAAAATTGTAACATTTTGAACCTCATGGATTAAATTGAATCCATACTCAACATTTGAGGACTAAAAATATAACATTTTCAAATTTAGGGACCATATGGAAACTAGACTCAAAACTCTTATATCAAAAAGGTTTCTCTTTTTTTTGTTTCCCCCATTATATATTTTGCCCTTTCTCCTCTAGAATTTCTCATGAGAACAAATAATATCCCTCCATGAACAAGGTAGATAGAGCTCCAGAAGAAAATCAATAAATAATGCACTATACAACCTTACTTGAACGGATCTCTACTAGGTTGTACAAATGTGTCCTTTGAGTTCTAAGATGCACTATAATATAACACAGTCAAGAGTTGTTACAGATCCATATAAAAAATTAGATAAATCATATATCGTATACTATATCATCTAAGCTACTAGATATAGTATCGATTAAACATTTATTTGAGGTGATGTATAAATGGTTGTTATTGCTATACAGTGGATTTCATTTCATTCCACTTCAAACACTAATATGATATGGTAAAAAATATTGAAAATAAACACTCGAGCCTTAAATATTCTATACTAAAGTTAATTTTGCCATTACGGGAAGAACTTAGCTCAGAGGAGAGAATCATCCTTGGAAGAAAGAGTGCATATTTTCCAGGCTCAACGGCAGTGGATGAGAAGAAATTATGGTTTGCTCTTCATGTAAAGCATGGATTGACTTGCTAAAACCGTCCCCCCATTGTTACCGGTTAACTATCTGATGAACAAGTCTCTCTGGCAGCTGTTTTGCAGCCTGAAAAAAGATCCAGTGAAGGAGAATCCAATATCAAGTAGCCCAGACAATGATACAAGTGAATAGAGGAAAAACAAACCTGGAAATCTCTCATGTGCAAAATCGGCTCGCAACCGATATCTGCAACTGATTTTCCAGTTACTGTATGCAGTTTGAATCTCTTGGCTTCATAAGCTGATATTGCACTTTTGTTATCAGGTAGATCGTGACAAACTTTCATAAGAGAGCTGAGGGAATTCATCTGGATAATCCCAAATGAGACGATGTAAGAATGAGAATTTGAGACAAGGTCTCATTTCAGAATGATTATGCTGTAGGTAAGATTTCTTTCTTTTTTAAAGAAAAAAGATGCATAACTTTTGATTAAGGGAATAAAAAGAGACTAATGCTCTGAGATATGAAAGATACAACAAAACATAGCATAAACAAAGACTAAATCGAAGGACATAATCATGAAGTTAAGTCAAAACAAACTAAGAGCTTAAACAGACTTAAAACAAGAAAGAAAAACTCAGAGAGAGGTAAGATTTCCTTCTTGTAAACGGAAGAAAAAATATGTTACTCAGAGTATACAAGTTTGATCAGATTAAATTAGCTCAACTTATGCATGATTTGCCTTCTGCCAATTCTACTAATAAGAAAAAGATATATATTTTCATATCAATAGTTCCCTTTTGAAACAATTGTTAGTCGTGTGGCCTCTTAGTTGCAAGAGAGTACGAAAGCTAATGAAATTTGCAAACTCCCCCAGATTCAATTCCTTGTTCCTCCATAACTTGATTTGCAAACTCCTCCTTGCTCTAGCATGTACATTTGCATCCCAACCTGTCTCTTTTTCCGACTCATTAGCGTTGGACCCATGTGCATTCTTACAATTTTTTTTCCCATCTCATCAGTCATTTCAGGCTTTTTTCTGAAATGAGTCTGATGACTCTGTTTTCGTCAAATCATCATGCCAAATTCAATACCTACAAACCTCCAATAATCTAAAATTTGGATCCATTTCAAAAACGATGTTTCGATACCATGGTTCCAGCCAACCAAAGTATACCAAAAAGCTAAATAAAACATAGAAATACAAAAAGAAACAAAGTTAACAAGATAATTCGAGAAGCTTAAAGGCCTTTCCCTGAGCCAAACTCAATACGAAGCCTCGATGATAATAATACTACCAAGTCCTCATAGGCAAATTCTCTCTAACTCTAACGGACTCTTAACTATTCCACATGCTGAAGCCCATAGGCAATATACTAAGTACACTCCAAATGCTAATAAATTCTCAGCACCAAACTCAACTATATTAGTGAATCAACCTGTAATTTGCAAGCTTCCATGGCATAAGCACACTCATGGATGAGAAGATGACAACCAACTGATGAAAGAAAAATTTGACAGATCAACTAAGGGCATCATTTAGCCTAAGTTTTCTCCCTTCAATCAGTTTGAGGGAAAACGAACTGGTTTTAGTCAGGAATTCCCAATTTAAAATTGAAACATGCAATATATATATCCCCTTCACAAAGCTATCCAGATTGAATGAGACAATGATTCAGTAGTTGCTAAAATAACTATAAATACTAACCTTCATGTATGGACAAGAGGCACATCCACCGTGAAGAGAACATCCCTCCCCACTGGAAACTCCAGGTACTACAGGTAAATTGATCTCACCAAGTACAACTGATTTTTGGCCTGGAGATGAACTTGATGATGTTCTTGTCAATGAATCTGATGACACGGGAAAGACAATCTCCACATTGATCTTTGCTCCTCCAGAAGTGCATTTCGCAGAACTTAATAAGTTACGAACAGCTGCCACAATTGAAGTTATCATTCCAGATTCTGTTCCCAATACGAATTGTAGATGTTCATTTACATTTCTGTCTAAAGCTTCTTGCACCCTTTGTTTTATGAAATCTAATATATTTTGGGTGGAACCTACAATTCCCATTCCTCTTCTTTTTGCTTCCATCGCTAAAGCAAACATTTCTCCAGGGACTTCAAAGTGGGCAGTAAGAAATGCATCACAATACATTTCATTTATCTTCTCCACAACTTCATGGCCGAAAAGATGATGTACAATGCACGTACCTTCCTGAAATTAGAAGACATCAATTATGTCAAATAACAATAATAAATCTAGAGGTCAAATAGGTCAGTGAAGGTGCGGCAATCAACACAATCTGGGATAAAAGGAATTAGAAAAAGGTGCCAAAATCTGTGAAGATATCATAATCTAGCAAAACACTTGAGAGGTACAAGATTTATACATACATGCTCAATCAAAGCCTATGGTTAAGAGGAAGGTGTAAAGAGAGCAAGTACAAGTTCAAAAAAAACCTGATAATAGTGCAGACGAGGGAGCAAAGATCTAATTGAGTCCCTATTATGTTTTGGATGAATCTTTGCAATTTCTTCATCTGTCATCTTGGTCATCTGCTGCAACAGTTCTACAATATTTGCACCCATGTAGGAATCAGGTCCATACCAAACGTTTAATTCTGGTACTTGAGCAAAAGCCTGTAATAAAGCAAAGAAAGGATGAACATTAAACAGTTAGGCAGACTCCCAGTGTATTTTGAAGTTGATTTTACTTGCTGCTAAAAGACTAATAAGTAATAAGAATCAGAATGAATAAAAATGAGAATATTTTCTACCTGCAAAATCGTTGGCATGACATTCGAAGAAGTACAGGTAATTGTTGGCACAAGCTCATGAGCATAGGCTTTAGTTTCCAATGATGTATTTATGTAGATAACATGCAGGGAAGGAGAGTCCTTTGAAGCCATTTCAAGATAATTCATATAAGAAGGAGTAGCTGCAGCATCGGCCAAAGAACAACTGATCAGTTCATCAGACATCCTGTACACACCTACCTGCACATATGGAATCATTATTGGTACCTTAATTGTTCCACCACTAAATACTTCGAGCAGAATAAAAAAAGTATTGTGATGTAAAGTGAACGAGTTTCATCCATACACTGGAAGGTTAAAAAGCAACTTCTTTTGGAGAAAATTCTTGAATTAGAGATGATATAAGACTATTATGAAAGCTTGAATAGTTCATATAAAGGGATCTTGTAGAACATGAGGCACGGGATGGTTCAGATATCGGGAACAGGTAGTAGGCTTTCAAATGAATTACAGCCTGAATTACTTTAACTGTCAGTTCATCTAGTATCTAAAGGTAACAACGAAAAGTTAAGAAGAAATTTGAGAGGAAGAAGATGCACCTCCCCAAAGCCAGCTTGATCAAGAATTGCACGCACATTTTCTGACATGAAATCTACACCAAGTACTGTTACAAATTGGCATCCATCTTTTGCCATCTTGACAGCCATATCTGCCATTACCAATGAATCAGATATATAAATATGGGGCCATTCCTTCTGGGCAGCAGTTAAGACCCCTTGGACTTCAGGATCCATGTAAAAATGTGCAACAACACCAATTTTTTTCTCCTCTAGCACTTTGACAAGCTCTTTCACCGTAGAATCATTTGGGAACAAATATCTTGCCTGGAAAGAAACTGAATAAATGTATTGCTACCATAAACGAATTTCAAGAAACATGATAAGATTCCAACTAATGACAATGAAAAACTGATATTCTAACATCCAACTCTGCCACCCATAACAAACCAAGTATCATCAAACCAAACAAAATTCCAACTTTCTCCAAAAGTCATGACACACAAACCCCACTATAGTGAATCATGTCTAATCCACGTTCTCAAGGTGTGCACGTGCTCTAATGTGCTAAATATATGTTTTCTATCTCCACAAAATAGGAATGCACAGTGAACGGAGTCTAAGCTCTTATTTTTTTGAACTCCAAGAATATTGTTTAAAGATTTTGCACTCTTATACTTGAACTTTGTTTTTTTTTTTTTTTTTTTTTTTTTTTTTTTATAGTTAAATGACCTTTTCCCTTTCCATTCCCCATTACATAAAGAAGTATTTAAAGTTTAATTAATCCATAATCCATAATTTATATTAAATGTCCAGTAACCTGAGCTTCGGCATAACTTCCTTTTGCATGAATTCCATCAGCAGTCACAACCAGAGATGGAAACGGCTCAAATGGCGACTTCCCTTCAAGCTCCGCAATCAAAGCCTTCGTTCTCTTTTGCATACTAATCAAAACATTATACCAAGTATTTACTCTCGATCGCTCTCCACCCGTTAATCCCACATTCAAACCAGCCAAATCGTCAGTCTTCAACCTCAGAACTTCCTCAGGCATCGCACCGTCAAGCACCGAAACTAAACACGAACAAAACCCTTTAGAAATCTCCGAATCACTATCCGCAGCAAACCTCATCTTGCCCTCTTGATCCATTCGCACCTCCAACCACACCTGCGCCGTACACCCCATGACTCGATTCGAGTCAAGTCTCGCAGTGGCATCTAAAGGAGGAAGAAGACTCGCATACCGTAACAACCGCTTCATTCTATCGACCGGCTCCGATATGGACTCGAACTCCTCAATAAGACGCTGTAGCTTAAAAGAGACGAGCTCCGTAGTAGACGAAGGAGAGAGAGTCGTAGCAGAGCATGAGAAAGAAGAATTGAGATTTCGGGTACTGGATTGAAGCGACTGAACATATCTAAGGGTGTCGAAGAACGGTAAGGGAGTCTTTTGAGCGAGAAACTTAACATGGGCACACTTAAAATTAGGTTTCCGGCAAAGAGATACAACAGAAGAAGGGGTAGCTCTACTTGCCTTGATCGCAGAGAACTCCATGGCAAGAAGAGAAGTAACTACAAAGAGGGTCGCAACGAAAAATGCAGAAAAGTTTGAAGAGAGGAATAAAGGGGCAAGCGGTCAACTAATAGGTTGGGGGATTAAAGCGCGAATCTCGAGGGAAGCAGAAGAAAAGTCCGACACGAAAAGCAGAGAGAGAGAGAGGGGGGCAGGGCCATTAATTAAATGGAAGGTCGAAATCGCAGTTCGCAGATGATGACAATGGCTGCTGCTCCACTGGTTTTGTTAGCCAATATGGCTTCAATGTTAATGGGTAATCTTCAGATTTGAAGTAGTTGAGCAAGGGGAAGACAAATTTGAAGGTAATGAAGTGAAAAATGTATGGAGATGAAGAAATGAGAACAGATTTTTAATCTGTAATCTTCAGTTCGTTAGGATTAAAAAGGCTCCACAGTTGAGAGAAAAAGGTAAGCCTTTAGCTTAATAGTGAAGAGAAAAAGACGCCATGAAAATGGAAAATGAAACCGATGGCTGAAAAAGTAGAAACAAATTGTTCTCGTGAATGAAAAACAATGGCCCACTGCCACTAGCCTCCCTCTACCATTCAATTGGCTTCTGCCACGTGACATTCACTTTTCCATTGGCTTTGGGAACCAAAGTCTTTTGGTCTCTTATATTTAGTAGGGCTAAAACTTTCAAATGTGTGCATATTTATTGTTCTTTTCCTTTTGCAATATGCATTGCTTTAATGTCTAATGATGAGTTTTGAGAAAAGAATATTATTATTATTATTATTTTGCATACATCACGTACCATTTAGATTGTGTTCACTACTTTCTTCATCCCTCTCACTCATGCTCCTTCTTCTCCTCGTACTCACATTGTCTTCTTCCCTCCCTCTCCTACTTGATGTGGAGCCACCATTTGACCGTCATCACTCACTTCGATAAATATTCATGCTCACGCTCTAGGTCACCGATTGATCATTCGACTGGCATTCAATTGAATCAACAACAAATGCATCCATGGAAGCCGTTGTGTTTCGGTTGTAGTTGTTAGTGTCATGTTTGGTCTCGCCGTTTTCGAGAACTCAACGACTAGTCTAGTCTAGTAGTGGTTCGGATAAAAAGGATTCCATCCGCAGGGCACAGACAAATGAAGGGAAAGCATGTAGTTTTTCCAAGGTTGGGTTTTGAGATTCTATCTCTGAAAAATGCCTACACCTAATGGCTTAAGCCACTGTTCCCATTGTCTCGCTCTCACACTATGCTTTTAACCATCTTCTAATAGTTTATTGCAAGCACAATAATGATATGGGAAAGGAACATAAGAATTTGCTCTACTTCCAAATATTGGAGTGGAGAAAGAAAAACAGGAGTCTGATGATCTAAGGGAGGAGCATAGGCAAAAAGGACAAAAAAAAAAGTAGCCAAAGAGATGGGTCATCCTTAAAAAATCTCATAATTTTTAATAGGAATCTAACAAGTCTTTCAATTTTCGATTTTTTGTTCAACTCTGAAAAATTTCAAAATTTTAATCCATCTATTTGTATTTGCATATAATGATATGGGAAAGGAACATAAGAATTTGCTCTACTTCCAAATATTGGAGTGGAGAAAGAAAAACAGGAGTCTGATGATCTAAGGGAGGAGCATAAAAAGTAGCCAAAGAGATGGGTCATCCTTAAAAAATCTCATAATTTTTAATAGGAATCTAACAAGTCTTTCAATTTTCGATTTTTTGTTCAACTCATATATATTCAAAAATTTCAAAATTTTAATCCATCTATTTGTATTTGCATAAAATTGAGGTTAAATTATAAAAAATAGTCTTGAATAATGGAGTTGGTTTCAATTATATAAAAAAAAATACAAATATTTCATTAAAGATATCCAAAAAATTTGTGGGACTGAGACCTCGTCGGGACTTATCCCGAACAGGGGAGGAAGTGGGAACTTTTTTTTTCATTTACAATTTGAGGCCAGGGATGAGGATTATATTCCTCATCCTTGGCCTCGCCCTGCCCAAACTTTTGTGTATGTATATGTATACATATTAATACTATAGATTTTGTTAGGATAATTATGGATGTTTTAATTATTTAAGTTTAAGACCTCATTACTTTAATTTTTTAGATATTATAATATTTAAGATATAATGTTCTAATTGTTGAATTTTGATTTTTATAAATTAAGAAAATTTAGCATTTTAATTATATATTTTCAAATTGCATGTGTATTATTGTTTTTATTAACAAAATTGATAATATTTTTTATTTAAATGAAAACTGTATTGAAAATGTTTAAGGAATTGTAATATATATATATATATATACACAATTGAAGTAAAAAATTTGTTCGAAAAAAATAAAGGCACGGAATTTTTTCATGGGGGAAAACAATCCTCGTGGAATCCCCGCCCCATTCCTTGCAGATAAATTTGTGGGGATGCGGAATGGAATAACGGGTGGGGACGGGGAAGGGGAAGATTTCCCGGTCCTTGCCCCGCTATGTAGACATCTCTATGTGTCATGTCTTTATTTTTTATTTATTTATTTTTTGATGTATGTGTATATTTGTTCACAGATAAACTTTCACCATCTAACACTTTGTGTTAAATAAAGGTTAAATTATAACAAATACCTCTGAACTTTTCTTTTTATTTGAAAAATACTCATATACTTAAAAAAATTATAATATTATCCCTAAACTTTCATAAACGTTTCAAAACTACCCTTGGAGTATAGATTCTTTAGAATTTCGAATAAAAATCAGGAATTAGAATTGTGTGGGATGACCTAAAATGATGGAGTGATCCAAAATTTCGTTCTATGTCACCTACTACACTGTTTCAGATCTCAATTGTTGTCCAAATTCTGATGAATTTCTACTTCAAGGATATTTTTGAAACGTTTACGAAAGTTCAAGGGTAATATCCAACTTTTAAAAATATAAAGATATTTTTGAAGCATATGATAAAGTTCAATGGTATTTTTTTATAATTTAACCTTCAATAAACATGGAGTTCCAACATGTCCTCATTGGTACCTCCTTAAATTTCCCTTTACAGAATCATACATTTATTTTAGATTGAATATCTATTTGGCTCTATAAACTCTAATAGCTTATTTGATATTTGATCTGTTGGAATTTCTATATTTGTATATGAATATGTTTTCTTTTATTGTCTTTATTCTTTCCATATTTGTAAAAGGTCTTTCTCCTGTATAAGAAGACCTAATATGCACATATTGAATAAGAGAAAAAGGAGATTAATATTCCTATTTCTCTAATTTCTACACAGTATCAGAGACAACCAGGAAGTCTTAAAAACCTTTTTTTTACAAACCTAAAGAAAATAAAAAAAAGGAAAGAAACTTTCCATCTTTTTCGTGAGAACCCCTAGCCGCCAGCTCTGAGAGGAGTGCGTGCAATCACTTCGCTGCTATTCGCGTCCGTCGCCGGCCTCGAAACGTTCTGCAATTCGTCCCAGGTACAGTCGTCCTCAACTGTTCGGGTCGTGGGTCAGACGCCGGCTAGCTAGCAGTCATGTTCGTTCGTGGGTTTCGATTGACGCTCGCCTCAATCGTCGCCCATCGACGATCTTAAAAAAATTGCAGACCTTCTCCCCTAGGTTTTCTTCTTCAAGCAGCTGTCGCCTTCACGTAACGTTTAGGTTTTCTTCTTCAAACAGCCGGTGCCAGCTACTGTTGCTGGAACTCGCGCCGCCGTTAATGCCTAGCCGCCAGATTTGAAGTCGTGCCAGCCACCGCCCAGTGCACTAGTCTGTTCCTCTTCCAACAATTGGTCTGGTTTGCTTCAGCATTTGGTCTGGCTTAGTCTACTGGTTTATTTAAAATCTGGTTCATTTGGTTTAGTTCACTCCTGGTTTGGGTTACTTCTTTTGGATTTGGTTTAAAAACTCTTTCTTTTTTGGGTGGATTTCAACTATTTGCTAAATATTTTACTATGTTACGAGAGCAAATTCATAAAATCCTACCACTATCAACCACCAAATTTTCATCTAATAATTCATGTATTTCTTTGCCTCGCACAAATTCCAAGACATTCTCATGTAATAACTCATTTTCGTGGATTATTGATTGTGGAGCTTTAGATCACATGACTAGTTCTTTGTTTGCATTTAATTTGTACTCTCCATTATATTACAATAAGAAAATTAGAATTTCTAACGGTAGTTTTTCTTCTGTTACAAGAAAATGAACTATTAAATTGACTGAAAATATTTCTCTTCAGTCTGCCTTACAAGTTCCAAAATTAGCCTGTAATCTTTTATCCGTTTCTAAACTTTCCAAAAATTCTAATTGTCATATTACATTCCTTGAATCTCATTGTATTTTTCAGGATCAACATTCAAGAAGGATGATTGGGAGTGTTAGGATGCTGGATGGTTTCTACTACATTGATGAAGGTTCTTTTAGTAATAAAATAACTCAAGGTCTTTAATAGTATCAGTTCTCTTTTTATTAAAGAATAAATTATACCCTAGCATCATAAACTAGGGCATCCCAGTTTTCCTTATCTGGAAATATTTATTTCAATATTTATTTAAGGGAATTGACGGTTTATCTCTGGATTATGAAAGTTGCATTTTCGCAAAAAACCATCGGTCCATATATTTTCCAAAACCCTACAAAGCTTTAAAACCTTTTTATTTGGTTCATACCGATGTTTGGGGTCCTTCTAAAATTATGACTTATAGTGGAAAACGATGATTTGTTACTTTTATTGATGATCATGCTCTCTTATCTTGGGTTTACTTAATGTAATAAAAATATGAGGTGAAAGACATTTTTAGACATTTTTAGAATATGATTGAAACTCAATTTCAAACAAAAATCTGCATTTTACACTTTGATAATGGAACTGCGTAATTTAATAAGTTCTTTAATGAATTTTTGAAATACAAATATATCATTTATCAGTCTACATGTCGGGATACTCCCTAACAAAATGGGATGGCTGAAAGAAAAAATAGACATTTGCTTGAAGTGTCATTTGCTATAATGTTTGCTATGCAAGTTCCAAAATATCTATGGAGGGAAGCAATTCTTACAGCTACTTACCTAATAAATAGAATGCCTAGTAAGATCTTGAATTTTAAGATTCCCATCGACTGCCTTAAAAAAGAATTTCTAACATCCCACATGTATTATGAATTACCCCACAAAGTTTTACGTATGTTCACATACCAGATCAATTCCGATCCTAACTTGATCATAGGGTTGTTAAATACATTTTTGTGGGTTACTCTTTAAATAAAAAAGGTTATAAATATTTTGATCCTTTGACAAAAAAAAACTGTTTATGAGTATGGATGTGTCTTTTTTAGAAAATCAACCATATTTTCCCCAAAGTTCTTGTTACCTCTAAAAAAAGAGTTATTCTTAGCTTAATTTAAGCTTGTTAATGGATTTTATGTGTTTATTATCTTATTTTGTAGGTATCATGCACCGAGGAGGTAGAACCAAGAAATCGAAGATAAATGGGGCTAATTTGAAGCAATTTGGAGGTGATTTGAGTAGTCAGGCTTGAAAACAGTGAAAATTACGAAATTATCACTGCACTGTCACAACGTTGCAACGCTCTACCCTGACACTCTAAGGTAGAATGTGTAGCATTGTAATGCTCCAAATTTGCGTAACGTCAGCGTTAGCATTGCGGCGATGCGATCTTTCCTATAAATACTTCCCTTCGTCTTTAGGTCAAAATATGCCAAATCTGGGAGGCTAAATTGATGGAGGTCGAAGTAAAACTCGTTCCTTCGTTCATTCCCTTCAATTTTCGGTATCTTTAAGTTAGTTTTGATTTTTATTTTGGGTTATAATCAATGGAACAAATGTGTTCTCAGATTCGTCCATGAATTGAGAGGTAATCTCTATCTAGTTTCTTTGAGCAAGAACCCCGTGTTTAATTTCTTGAAGGTTTCTTAATTAATTTAACTACAATCTTGTGAATTCTTTGGTTGGACTTGTTTAATCTTAATGGAGTTTTGATAAATTCTTCTAACAAATTAATTTATTGAAATTCTTGTTTGTAAAATCATTCTAGCCTATGTATCATTGATCGATTAAGTTGCAAGTATTAGGATTGCATGTTTAGGGTCTAGACTTTTTCTGGCTAAACTCATGTATGCCTTAATACAATCTTTCTAAATAAATCATGCTACAAGATATGGCTTTCTGACTTGTAGTTGTTGATTTTGTGTCCTGAAACTCGTAGTTTGTAAATTAATAAACATATTCTGTTTGTTTTTTGATAGAGTTGTTATTGAAATTGTAATCTTGAATCCAATAAACAAAGGTCCTGAGGCTATTTAATGTAGTTTGAAATTTATGTAGTGACATAAATGTGGATTAAGTTACCTAGGTCATCAATTAACGAAATAGTTAGTTTTATACATAAAATGACATTTAGAACATAAAAAGTGACTATTTCATGGTTCAGTCTTATGCAAACTCATTGCATAGGATGCCCCCACTTACATATCTCTATATGAACGATTCAGGATCACATCGTTTGTATTAACTATAAAGTGGGCCGCATCTATAGTGTCCCCTAGAATAAGACGCCCAACCTTATTCATATACTATAGACCATTTTGGCTATATATTTGAACTTGATCCACATTTATGTCACTACATAAAGTTCAAACTACATTAAATAGCCTCAGGACCTTTGTTTATTGGATTCAAGATTACAATTTCAATAACAACTTTATCGAAAAACAAAATGGAATATGTTTATTAATTTACAAACTACGAGTTTTAGGACACAAAATCCAACAAACTCCCACTTGGACTAAAACTCCTAGTGGAGTATCACAATGTTAAATTTAATTGAGATACATATGAGTACAATAAACATATGAATACAATAAACTAGGGCATATACCCAAAAGTTCTCCCACTTATCCTAGTTTACAAACTTCGTAGACCTAGACTCTGTAGGTGACCTTCAAATACTTTAGCCGTGAGGGCCTTTGTAAAAGGATCAGCAATGTTTTGCTCAGAAGATATCTGGATTAATACAACATCTCCACGATGTATAATCTCTCGGATCAGATGGTATTTACGCTCAATATGCTTGCTGCGCTTGTGGCTTTTTGGTTCTCTTGAATTTGCAACTACACCACTATTATCACAATATAGGGTGATAGGCAGATGCATATTTGGAACGACTTCCAAATCTATCAAGAATTTCCTCAACCATATTGCTTCCTTTGCTGCTTCACAAGTACCTACGTATTTAGCTTCCATTGTGGAGTCCGCAATACAGTTTTGCTTCACACTTCTCCGCACTATTGCTCCTCCATTCAGAATGAACATTGATCTCGATGTAGATTTTCTTGTATCTTTATCGGTTTGAAAATCAGAGTCAGTGTATCCAGTAAGGATCAAATTCTTAGTACCATACACGAGCATGTAGTTCCTTGTTCTCCTAAGATACTTGAGAATATTTTTAACGGTAGTCCAATGATCATATCTAGGATTGGATTGATACCTACTGATTTTCCCTACTGCGTAGCATATGTCAAGTCTAGTACATAACATTGCATACATCAGGCTCCCTACTGCGGAAGCATAGGGAATGCGTCTCATATCCTCAATCTCTTGAGGTGTCTTAAGACATTGATCATTTGACAAATGAGTTCCATATCTATAAGGTAACAACCTCTTTTGGAATTCTGCATCTTATACCTAGACAACATTTTGTCTATATAAGTTGCTTGAGACATGGCTATTGTTTTGTTCTTGCGGTTTCGAATAATCTGAATCTCGAGAACATACTGCGCATTTCCTAAATATTTCATTTGGAACTACGTTGCTAGCCATTTCTTGATGTCAGTTAGGTAACCTACTTTATTCCTAATGAGTAGAATATCGTTAACATATAAAACTAAGAACACTATAGTAGAATTAAAGATCTTCTTGTAAACACAAGGCTTGTCAACATTCTGTTCAAAGCCATAAGATTTGATCACAGTATCAAATCTTATATTCCAAGATCTAGAAGCTTGTTTCAACCCATAAATGGATTTTTTAAGCTTACAAACCTTTTATTCTTGACCTGTTCAATAAACCACTCTGGTTGAGCCATATAGATACTCTTCTCAAGATTGCCATTTAGAAAGGCTGTCTTGACATCCATCTGCCAAATTTCATAGTCATAAAAGGTGGCAATGAATAAGAGTATTCTAATTGACTTAAGCATGACAACAGGAGAGAAAGTTTTTTCATAGTCCACACTCTCTCTCTGGGTATAACCTTTTGCCACAGGTCGAGCCTTAAAAGTCTGTACTTTACCGACTTGGTCTCGTTTTCTTTTGTAGATCCACTTACAACCAATTGATTTTACATCATTTGGTTGATCTAAAAGTTTCCAGACAGAATTGGAGTACATAGACTCCATTTCGAGGTCCATGGCTTTGACCCATTGATCACACTCCACATTTTTTATCGCCTGTTTATAGGTTGATGGATCCTCTATGTCGTCATCAGGTATGACAACTTGTGTTTTTGTTAAACCCAAGTAACGATCAGGCTGATGAACAACCCTCCCACTATGTTGAGGCATTCTCAACTCTTGAGAAAGATGTAATTGTCCAGATATACTAGGTTTATTTACTACTTTAGTAGATGAACTAACTCTATCTGTAGCGTCTTTGAAAATTTCATTCAATACTAGTCTACTGCGAGGTTGATGACTTCTTATGTGGTCTTCCTCTAAGAATGTGGCATTATCGATACAAATACCTTATTCTCTTAAGGATCGTAAAATAAACTACCTTTTGTTTCTTTTGGATAACCTACAAATAGGCATAGTTTTGAACGACGTTCCAATTTTTTAGGATTTTGCACCAACACGTGTGCCGAGCATCTCCAAATCCTAAAGTGACATAAACTGCCTTTACGCCCTTTCCATAGCTCATAAGATGTTTCTGAAACACTTTTAGAGGGAATGTTATTCAAAATATAGACAACAGTCTCTAATGCATGTCCTCAAAAGGAATCAGGTAGCTTAGCAAAGCTCATCATTGAGCGAACCATGTCTAACAAGGTTCTATTTCTTCTTTCAGATACACCGTTCTGCTGAGGCATATTAGGTGCAGAGAGTTGTGACTTGATTCCGTGTTCTATCATATAGTCTTGGAATCTAAGTCCATGTACTCCCCACCTCGATCTGATCATAGTGTCTTAATTGTTTTACTTAACTGGTTCTCAACCTCAACCTTATATTCTTTGAACTTTTCAAAAGAATCAGACTTGTGATGCATTAGGTAAATATGACCATACCTTGAATAATCATCAATAAAATTGATGAAATATTCATAGCTACCTCGAGCTTTGACATTCATCGGTCCATAGAGGTCTGAATGTACGAGCTCTAAGGGTATTGTGGCTCTGAAACCTTTTCCAGTAAAAGATCTCTTAGTCATTTTTCCCTCAAGATAAGACTCACATGGAGGTAAAGAATTGTCTTCTAACTGATTTAGGAGTCCATTCTTAACCAATCTCTCAATCCTTTTGAGATCTATGTGGCCAAGTCTTAAGTGCCATAGATAGACATTAGAAGAAACTTTTTGTCTTTTATTCTGAGTTTTGGCTGTTTTAAACATCTCAGTATTTAAGACAAATTTTGCTTTAGTTACTCTTAACTTATATAAGTTGTTTTCAAGTATAGCAAAATAAATTTGAATACCTTTTCTGAAAATGAACACTTCATTAACTTCAAAAGATATTTTATACATTTGTTCTATATACATGTGATAGATATTAAATTCCGTCTCATTTTAGTAGCATACAAAACATCTTTAAGTATGATATATCTATCGTTGAAAAACAACTTCAAGTCTCCCACTGTTTCGGTCGAGACGACCTCTCCTGTTCCAACCTTGAGGGTGATCTCGCCTTCTTCAAGCTTTTCCAAGAACTAGTTTCCTGAAAAGAGAAGCAAATATGTTTAGTGGCTCTTGAATCTAATATCCAGGTTGAGGTATCATACTCTACTAAACATGTTTCAGCAATTAGTAAATCATATTTACCTTATGCTTCTTTCGAGGCAGGGGCCTGAGAACATTCCTCAGTTAAGACAAATCTCAGGTCATCTATTACTATTGTTGAATTCAGATTGTTTTTCCATGTTGAGTAGTTGTCGCCGTTAAGTTTTTCAGAAGCTAAGAGTTGATCTAAAGAGCTTGTCATGTTGAAAAGAAAAACATATCATTTTTAGTGAAAAATCTTTTAAATCCAATCAAGTTTAGCAAAAAAAAAAAGAACTAATAATGTACCCTTCATTATATATTTTGCAACAATATTTCAATGGTTTAGGATAACCTTCACCGAGGGGTGATCGACTATTCCTCCGTTGAACCAAGAATATCTTGACTAGATACTATCACCAGAATAACTCTTATCCCTATAGTAACTCAGTTATCGCTACTTTGATCAAGAATTTATTAACACTTAGTAATTCTCATAAGTGTGACCTTCCATTTTCAGACCTCAAAGATGGTAATCATTATGCTCCCTAAGTTGGAAAGACAAGAATGAAAACCAGACCTAAGAGACCCTATCAATTTCTAGAGTTCATGGAGTTCCGAATCCTATAATACAGCCCTCCGATTGGTAAGGTCGCTCTAGGGTAGACATGCAGGCGTATTATAGGAATCTCACGGTGCGACCTAATGGAAGAGACCGTATGATGTATTGACACACTTCCTTTTCCCATTTACTATGAATAACTTCCCCTATTCACCTTGGTATTGACTCATGCAAACACTCTCCGAATGGAGTCCGCTCCCAGGGCGGCCCAAAGCCAAACATGAATCTCATGATGTGAACTCTTAGGGACACTAGAGCTAAAAGTACATTACTTCTCTCCAGCTGAAGTGTTCTAGACAGTTAGGGTATAAAATACTTAGCGATACATTTCGGCTAACTAAACATATCCTAAGTCTAGGTGATTCATCCGAGTATAACTTTTATACTGGATTTTTAACCTATGATGTCTAGGTGATAAACAAATTTTATTACCTCACACCGCTCACGCATGCTCATAAAATCGGTTTAACCTAACTCAGATGCTGGCTCGATCTCCAAGTAGTAGGTGTTCCATGAACCATCAACTTAAAAACCTTCAACCTTAATCATCTTATCTGACTTTTTGCCAAGATCTTGTCGAGTGAGTTTTCTTGTAACTTCAGTTTTATAAGATATCGACCTATTTTCTATGAAAATTAGGATTGCTCGATGGTTAACCCTAAATGAGCAGGCATCTTATCTTTGTTATAGATTTTAGAAGTCTAGGTTATTTTATAACAATTATAAAATAAATTATAACAATTAATAACCCTAGAGCATTCATCTCTAACATTCTTCCTTCAAACAAAGATGCTTTAATATAACACTTATATTAAAACTAAGCATGCATAGTATATATTTTATAACACTAATAAGATATAACAAATGCATGTCACATGCTTTTCCTATGGCGGGGTTTTAAAACTATATGGCATACTATATTCACACATAATCAAACAACATTATACATCACATGCATAATAGGTAAACAACACTAAAGGGGACCGATTTTGGCATTTAAAACAAACAAATAACTAATTTATTACAAAAAACAGCAACCATCTTCCCGGAATTGGCTTCAAACACTTTGAACCATCTGGAGCCACTCAGAAACCACTCGAACCGGCCCAAAAACTCCAAAAACCAAGTTGAACCGGTCAAACCGACTCAACCAGGTCAAACAGACCGGTCCAGATCGTCTGGACCGGCTGGTTAACGAACGCTGGCACGGTCAATGGAGGCGTGGGCATGCGGGTCACAAAGCAGGTCAGCGCATGGGTGCGCGGGTTGCAGGCGAACGACGCATGCAAGGCAGTTTTGAAGCAGGTAATGGAGCGCGAGCAGGTGCGCGTGCGAGAAACCGGGCAACGAACCGGGTTGGGTCGGGTCTGGGAGCCTTCTCTCGGGTCTTGTGGCCAAATTCGGGTCTGTAAGTATTTTTTCTCCAATTTCGTTGTTGTCCTCTCTCTTGAAATCAAGAAATTACAACCTAATTTCAACTCTAATGACTCCAACAAATTTACATAACTTTTTTCACACATTAGTGCTCATAAACATGTGAGCAATTACAAATTTCCACAAGAAATTTATAGAAAAACAATGCCAAAATCATAATAAATCCACTTTAGTCCATATTTTATTCAACATTTGAATCGAAAGGAAGAAAACACCCACCAAAAGCAATTGAGCGTAATTAAAGCATGCTTTGATACTACATGATAGAACACAAGACATACGTAGCGGAAAAATGACCTAATTACACTCTAATTGTTTTTAATTTAAAGGAAAAAATGTATGTAATTGAAGGAAAAACAGTAATTAAAAATTATCTTTGAAGCTCCCGAAACCCGCTTTTCCTTGTTGAATCTCGACTCAAACACGAACAGACCACCACTAGAGTTGACCTACTATTCTCTGGACTCAGAATTGGATTGTAGGACCCGATGAATGAAGAAAACCAAGAGAGAGAAAGAGATGGAAAAAGATGGAGATTTTTTGGGTTGGGTTTTTAATTACTGTTTTTCTTTCAATTGCATGCATTTTTTCCTTTAAATTAAAAGCAATTAGAGTGTAATTAGGTCATTTTTTCGCTGCATATGTCTCATGTTCCATCAGTAGTATGTCTCAACAATTGAACCTTTTCTTAATGCTTTTCAGTTTTAACTTGTATGTCGTTAAGAAGGAAAAGTTTTAAACTGAATTAGTGCTAGTTTGGATTTTTAATCAAAATTGGCTAATTGGGCTAGTTTTAAGAAGGAAAAGTTTTAAACTGAATTAGTAATGATAGGAGTAGTCGGTATTTACAAATTTCTTTTGTTTCAGTTTGGAGTCGAATTAATGACATCAATTCTCCGAGTTAGAGCAAAATGACACCGTTGCCGAGGAAACCATTGATGTTTCATTAGTTAAATTTCTAGTTAGAGTATTCTTTTGCTTTTGATTTGTTTTCTTTTTGTGTCTATTTGTTCTTTTATAGTAGAAAATATCGACAGGTATGGTTTTCCATATGCGGAGCAATGGGATTCACCAGAGGTAAGAGAGATTCGTGGTCTTTGAGATCAAATTTCTGAACTAACCTCTGTTATGTAAGCTTTGGCTAATATGCAGGTTCAAAATTCGAACGGCCCTGAGTGCGGATGTCATCCTCCTTGAGAGTTGACTGACCAAGCATTGTTGCCAATGCTATATCAGTCTGCCCACGCATGTATTTCTTTACAAGATATAGTTAAGGAACTTTTTAATCGCTTTGGTGAGTATGTGCAGGAATGCCCCAACTATTTTCAAGAACCCATCAATTTCCAACAGGACGACATCTATTTCAAACGTGAGGTCAGAGCTAAAATTCAGAGTTTGAGTGACCAAATCACTCAGATCACTGAATTAGTTAGGAAACTGGAGGAGTCTTATGAATCACCTTCCAAGGATGCTAAGGTGAGCAGCGACGATATGAACATAGATGATCCCGCATAACAAATGGTTCCTCAAATTTGATCAAGGTAAGGCATTGGATTATTTAATGTGTGAATGTACTAATGATTTTTCTAAGCGCGTAGGAAATCATTTAGAGCCATCCTGTATCTATGGCACTGAGCTCGACCTTGTGATGTAATAAGAATGGACCGATTCTGATGACGTGGCTTATCTTCTGCCACAACAAGAAGAAGTCAATGAGGTTAAGTCTGAGTATGGGCTTAATTTAGAAGAATTTCAGGTAAAAGAGTTAGAGGCTCCCAAGCCTCGCCCTATTCTTTGTACTGGTATTCCTCTTATTTTTGAATTTTTCTTGCCTTCATCTCACAAGTCAGTTGAGTTAGAGTCTTTATTTTCTACAGAGTTAGTTCTTAAGTCTTTTCTTTTATTTCCTTTTATTAATATGAAAGATACCAAATTCGACCTGTCTGGTTCTCTTCAAAAGATGAAGAGCATTGTAGTCTTATTGGGCTATATCGACTCATCCAAGAAGGGACCAGAGAAATACGAGAATTTCTTTGTACATTGACAGGGGACAGATCATGTCGAGGAATCGACGTTAAAAATTTTTCGTTCTTGGAGGGAGCCAGGTGACAAAATTTACTGCTTTCTTTATTTGTTTTCTAGATTATGTTTCTTTTTATTTTTGTTTCGTAGGGATGACTTAGAGGAGATGAGCATCTTTTTTAGGCAAGCCTATGACCACCACCATCTTGTGTGCGACTATGTTTTCAGGGGAAGTTTTCTACTCCCTTGTCTTTATTTTCATTGGGCTTAGATTAAAGATATATTGGGGACAATGTATCGTTTTAAAGTTAGGGGTGGTAGTTATATATGTATGTCTGACAAGTCCTTGAGCACCTGAGCTTGGACGTTGTGGTTGAACTGTTGATATGATTTTTATGATACATGTATTATGATGATGACTTTCTGTGACAGGATTTAGATAACTTTTTCTTCAATTTGTTTAGGGTTCACAGAATGTATGTATGATTTGGGCTAAATCTAAAAATTTTTCTTGATTCCCTTGCATATTTTGAGAAAATAGCCATTTTATTTGTGGATTTGAATGCTTAGGATTGGATTATTTAGTCTCCAAAAGGTCTAGGTGAGGGTTGTTAAGTAACTGAAGCTCAACTTAGTAATGCATGCTTAGGTTTTTTTCCAAACTCTTGTGTTGTAAAGCAAAAGCCTGTTGTATGCTAATTAAAAGGCAAGCATGTTGTGGAGTAAAAGAAAGTTTGTATGATATTTTTGAAGGGGATTACTTTTCTTTCTTGGGTTAGGATTAACCTGAGGGGGTTATGACACCCATAGTTTTCCCTCTGAGATAAAGTACCCGAGGAATGAGTAAGCTTTGACACCTTGTTAGGAGACATTGCTCGTAGTTGGATGATTCGTATGACACCCGTGTGGGCAAGGCAAAACGAAGCTGATGTGTCTAGATAAGGTTTCCTCTTTCTTGTGTATAAACATGAAATAAATAAATAAATAAAAGGGTTTGATTCCCTTAAATGTTTCATTGCCACCTTGAGTCTAGGGAGCTTAATTCTTGATCCTCTGAGCCAAAGTAGGGGAAAACGAGTTGAGGGCTGAATAAAACTTTCCTAGGCTCGTAGAGACCTAGATAGGATTGGCTAAGTAGACACACACGTGGGGGATAAAGAATTAATTTTAAATTTCTTGATTAAGTGTATGCATTTGAATGACCCTTTCTTTGAGAAGAGTTTGTTAAATTTAGCCTTGAGATCCGAGTACTCATTTACATCATAAGTTTCATACCTATATTTTGTTTTGCCTTGTTCGAGACGAGCAAGAATTAACACTACAAGAAAAAGAAGTTCCCCATGACGCTTAAATCCGCTGCTAAGAGATCGGTCATCGGGAGATAGGGTCTCTCCCGACGACATAAGGGATCGTCAGGTGATAGGACCTATCTCTAGACGCGGTAAGGGACCGTCGGGAGATCGGTCCTATCTCCTGATGCGGTAAGTTATTCATCAAAAGTTCCTTAGGAACTCCCAGCGGATCTCCCGACGGTTGTCGATAGCCATCGGGAAATCAGATCTGGTATATACTCATATCGAGCAGCCTCTCTTCTTCTCCAATAACCCCAATCTAAAAAACAAACCCTAGCCGATGACGCTCCCTCTCAATCCTTTCGCCGGTCGCCTGTCACCGCCGCTCACCTGTCGCTCGTGTGCCGTCCGTTGTTCATGTGCCTTCGCAAGCTCTCGTTTCCTTTGCCTTTCGTCGTTCAATTCATATCTCCAGTGTCTTTCCGATCACCGTTTGCCATTTGCTCCGATTCAGATCTCCGTTCACCTTCCAGTTCAGATCTCTGTTCGCTGTTTGGTTTAGAATTCCGTTTGCTGTTCGCTTCGATCTATTCGCCGCTTCGGTGTCCTTCGCAAGCTTTCAACAGGTTCGCCCTCATCCCTTTCATTTCTTTTCTTTTATTTTGCAAATTCAAGCCATTGTTTCATTTTCTATCACTTTGAAATTCGATTACTCTTGCTTTGATTTATTGTCATCATTTAGCATCTATCTCTCTTGTTATGCTTTAAATTAAATATAATGTTTCTAGCATAGGTTTTTTTTTTTTTTTTTTGCCTTCTTTATTGCCCTAATTGAGATTGACCCATTTCATTACGTTATAATTTATGAAATTTTATGGATTGTGGATGTTATTGTGAATTGTGGATTGTGGATGTTACAATTTCTGCAATTTTGTGGATTGAGTTTTTTTTTTTCCTTTTAATTCTTAAGGTTAGGGATTTAGTGACTAAAACTAATTAAAAATATATTTTAAATTTACCATGATGTTTGTGTATATGACTAAAACTTCTATTGAAAATTCTATGAACATTTAATCATCCCTCTTCTTAAAAGTTATCTCATGGTTTCTAATGATGAGCATGAATAGGAAACTGGTTTTAAAAGTTGATGATTTTCTTGACTTTTCATTCTGAAGCCTAGAATTTAGAATGACAATTTATTGTTTTATTTAATGAGCTATATTTGATATCTCATAATATCCTTTAATAGTGGATGTCCTAGAACATTGGTTCTTTCAGTATAAAATTAGACATATTGTTTGAAGTTAGCAGTTATTGTTGGTTTGTGCAATTGTTTCAAGTTGGAAGCTATTGTTTGTGCAATGGTTACTATTTCTGCAATTGTTGTCCTCAATCCCCGCCGATAGAGATGTTTTTGGAAGCTATGAAAATCTATCTACAAGTTGTAAAAATTATGGTCTAGAAAAGCTTGATCTAGAAAACATGATCAAATTTGGCTGTGTTCTTTGTCCTTTGATCAAATTGTTTATTAAATCAATCAAAATTCATGCTTAATACAGGTTATTGTTTTGGATTACAAGTTGGTCAGAAAAGATTTATTTTTAAGGATGAATAAAGAATGGATTAAAATAAGGAATAAGTTATTAGTGGAGTATAGAGAAGGAGTATCCGAGTTGGATTAAAATAAAGATTATGACATTTGAATGTTTTTGTTTTATTGTAGGATGTTGTTCGGAGATGAGGTTGGACGATTATTCAAGATGCTGTGTTCTAGACGTTGTTTTCTTTTCTGTATTTATTGACATTGTTTTCATTTTATTTCTTCCATGTATTTTTGAAAACAAATTTCTTTTATTTAGTATCGACTTTGTTTTATTGTAGGATATTGTAACTTTTCCTTTATTTGTTATAGTATGTATTTCGTTTTCTTTGTTTTATTTATTATGTGAATCTGTTTGAGTTGGATAATGATGCTTTACAGGTTATTCAGACCAAATTTAAAAAATTACAAATTATAAATTAAAAAAATTTAAAAGCCAATATTAAACTAATAAAGGAACTCCCCACGCATATTTTAGCGCGTCGAGAGTTCCCATAATTCCTGACAAATAAAACAAACCGTTGGAAGAACTTCCGACGCATAAGATAGGGCATCGGGAGTTTTTGAGAACTCCCGACGCATAGAATAGGGTGTCGGGAGTTCCTAGAACAACTCCCAACGCCCTGTTTTATGCGTTGGGAGTTCCTCTCCAGATGGATTTTTCCTGACCAAACTCCTAATGATCCATCTTTCATCAGGAGAGGATCTCCCGATGCATTTTTCACCCTTTCCCGGCGATTTGTGGCATCGGGAGAAGTGCGATTTCTTGTAGTGTAAGTTGGGGGTGTTTGTTACCTTTTAAAAAGAGCTATTATTCTTAGCTTAATTTAGGCTCGTTAATGGATTTTATGTATTTATTGTCTTATTTTGTAGGTATCATGCACCGAGGAGGTAGAACTAAGAAATCGGAGACAAACGGGACTAATTTGAAGCAATTTGAAGGTGATTTGAGCAGCCAGGCTTCAGAACAGTGAAAATTACGAAACTGTCACTACACTGTCATAGCATTGCAATGCTCTATCCTGACGCTCTAAGATAGAATGTGTAGCATTGCAATGCTTCGAAGTTGCGCAACGCTAGCGTTACAACGCTATTTTCAGTGTTGCGACACTGCGATCTTTCCTATAAATACTCCCCTTTGTCTTTAGGTCAAAATATGCCAAATTTGGGAGGCCAAATTGATAGAGGTCGAAGTAAAACTCGTTCTTTCATCCATTCCCTTCAATTAATGGTATCTTTAGGTTAGTTTCGCTTTTTATTTTGTGTTGTAATCAATGGAACAGATTTGTATCTCAGATTCGTTTATGATTTGAGAGGTAACTCTATCTAGTTTCTTTGAGCAAGAGCCCTGTGTTTAATTTCTTGAAGGTTTCTTAATTAATTTAACTGCAATCTTGTGAATTTTTTTGTTGGATTTGTTTTAATCTTAATGGAGTTTTGATAAATTCTTTTGATAAATTCTTTTGATAAATTAATTAGTTGAAATTCTTGTTTGCAAAATCATCCTAGTCTATTCATCATTGATTGATTAACTTGCAAGTATTAAGATCACATGTTTAGGGTCTAGACTTTTTCTGGCCAAACTCATGTTTGCCCTAGTACAATCTTTGCAAAGAAATCATGCTACAAGGTATGACTTTTCGGTTTGTAGTATGTCTCAACAATTGAACCCTTTCTTAATGCTTTTCAGTTTTAACTTGTATGTTACTAAGAAGGAAAAGTTTTAAGCTAAATTAGTGCTGGTTTGGATTTTTAATCAAAATTGGCTAATTCGGCTATTAGAATTTCTAATAGGTTCAGGGATTGACAGATTCAGGATAATTAATTGGTGCCTAATGAAAGAATTTGCATAGGAACTCTCTCTTGTTTTAGAAATTATATAGACTCCTTTCCTAGATTGCATTTACCCTTTTTATTTCAACTTCACACATATTATCTTTTCCACACCAAAACCCCCGTTTATCGCTCTAGTAAGAAAATTAACACAATGAAACCAATCGCGCTTCTCTGTGGATTGACTTGGACTAACCACTGTTATGTTTTAGTAGTGATAGTAGTAGTTCGGCATTTATAAATTTCTTTTGTTTCGGTTTGGAGTTGAATTAATGATATCGATTCTCTGAGTCTGAGCAGTTCTCTTTAGGGGGAGAAGTCAAATTTGGAAGAAAATTTTTGGGATGTTTGTATTTCTTTTTCCAGTCCTAATTGTATAGATGTTACTAGATCTATGATGTTAGTAGAAACTTCTCAATCAAGGGGAGAAATATTACAAAATGATCATATTAATCAAGTGCCTGAGTTTAAGTTTTATACTAGAAGAAAATTCAATCAAGGGAACCAAAACAAGATAGTTGGTCCTTCACATTACCAATCTGAGACCCTAACGACTGAAACTGGTAATCTTTTTCTATTCCTACTCCTTCAACTACTCAAAGTACTTTTCCAGTAATGTCTGATCTCGATGTTAATTTTTCTTCTATTCATACTCCTTTAACTACTCAAAGTAATTTTCTAATAGTGTCTGATCTCGATGTTCTCATTGCCCTTAGAAAAGGTATTCACAGTTGTACCAAACATCTTATTGTAAACTTTATGTCATATAAAAAATTGTCAGATAGTCATAGATCTTTCACATCAAAGATTGATGACTTATTTGTCCCAAAGAATATACTGTTGGATTTTATGTCCTAAAACTCGTGGTTTGTAAACAACAAACTCATTCTGTTAATCGATAAAGTTCTTATTGAATACATGAATTACTTATTTGAGTTTTATAGAGAAATACAATAAACTAGGGCATCACATACTCGTAGTTTGCCTTTAGGTATCACATACCCATCACATATCCATCCTTAGGTATCACATATCCATAGGTGGTCATCTAAATAAGTTAGAAGACAAATCTTTAACTTTATGTATGTTTTATCTTGAAGATAAGATGATTAAAAGAACCAAAGAACCCTTAAAAGCTTATACATTCAAATTTTTATGGTCTGGTGAATGTTAAAGCATAAAGAAGGGTATAAATACTTCAGTAGTTGCACTCTTCTCACTGTAGATATATTGTGTCCACTTGATATAACCATAATTAGTAAGTTAACCCTTCACAGGTTGTTCGTAATAACGGCTGGGTCAAAAGGCTGTTTTACCTCTAAGATTACCTCTTGTTCCTTAAGTCCCACTAATCCTCTAATGAACAATTAGTTTTTGATCCGATCATCAAACCGAGCTCTCTCTTGGGACAATGAGAGGGTGGGGCCTCTTGTTCAAAACTTGAAGTCAGCACTTAAGGGAACAACCTCTCTAATATCCCTGAAAGCGAGTAGGAGTGAATTTCATTTTGCATCCTATGTCCCCAGTTATCTATTCGGTCTTACCCCTAAAATCGAAGGCTTATTGAGCCGATGCTATTGAGCCAACCCTCAAATATGCAAATCTAAGGATAATTCCAAATAAACAGGAGTTCATAGTTAGGTCAGGATTAAGGTTAAGTTACCTAGGTCATCGCTATGAAATAGTCAGTCTTAAACAGTAAACAACGTTATAAAGTAAGAGTGACTTATCTCTTGGTCTGATCTTATGCAAACTCATTGCACAGGACACTCTCATTCCTCATGTCACCACATGAATGAATTAAGATAACTTCGTTTGTAGCACTTACAACTCCCTGTAACAACTACTGAGTAGGCCACATCCGATAGTGTTACTAGAATAAGGCACCCAACCTTATTCGTATACTATAGATCATTTTGACTATTTACTCAAACCTGATCCACTCTTATATCTCCACATAAAGTTCAAGTACTTATGTAATACTCATGGATCTTTTAGTTTATTGGATTTATTTCTAAAACGAAACAAGCAATTCAGGTATTCAATAACAACTTCATCGATTAATAGAATGAGTTTATTATTTACAAACCACGAGTTTTAAGACATAAAACCCAACAAACTCCCACTTGACTATAATTCCAGTGGTAGATACATATGAATACATTGAGTTTTTGAGTTTTACAGAGAAATACAATAAACTAAGGCATCACATACCCATGGTTTGCCTTTAGGTATCACATACCTATCCTTAGGTGTCACATACCCATCCTTAGGTATCATATACCCATGGGTCTTTCTCCCACTTTCCCTAGGTTATACAACCTGTAATCCTAGTCTCATAAGGTGATCCTCAAATACTATAGCCGAGAGAATTGCTGTAAACATATTAGTATACAACGAACTTAAATTCAAAACAATATAGGGAATGCATCTTTTTCACAACTTCTTGTTCTTGATATTGTCACCAAGACTGGATGACTTGAGTTTCCACTAATCCCAAATTATGGCTAGGTTGTCATACATTCCTCCCACTATATTGAGGTATCCTCTACTCTTTGAGTTAGATGTATTTGATCTATCCAAACAACTTTTGTTACAGTGTCAGCTTTAATTAATAACTCTTATTGATATACACATTACTTTTTATGGAAACTAAATAATACATAGTCATCTTGTATACTTTTCTAGAAAAATTTAGCATTTGTCAACACAAACACTTGATTTTCTATTTCTTGAAAATTATACTACTTTTGGTTTGCCTACAGATAAGCATGCCATCTAAACAATATTCCAATACTTAAGGGTTCGACAATAACACATGTGATCTATTCTAGATTTCTGAACTATGTAAACATTTTTTACATATCATAAACACCTTTTATAAGTTCTCCATATCTCATATGGAATTTCAGAAGCACTTTAAAATTGGAATGTTGTTCAAAACAATTAAGACAACTAGGTATAAGAGTTGCCATTTGATTTCATGGTCTACCAAAATAGCCCTAGAAATCTCAGACTCTCTGTATTCTTTACCTAACAGGTTTTATACACTTTGAACCTTTCAAGTGTTCTAAACTTATTACTTAGGTAAACATAACCATTTGCCTTATTTCTTTTCAGCCATTAAATATCTAAATATTTGAAATGACCTTGAACTTTTGTTGGTTTTAACTGAAGTTGCTTTATAGTATAACAAATATAAAATGTAACTTTTGCTAATGAACATTTTATTTATAACAAAAGATTATATACAACATGTCCTTTACAAAAGATAAAACAACTTTTATTACATTATAAAAGTAATCGGATTCATATTTTGTTAACAACTCTAAAATCTCCCACTGGTCTTTCTATGATATTCTCCCATGTTCACAACCTGGAACATTATCTCATTACAAGCAATCCTCAGGAACTAGTTTCCTTGTTTTTCTTTTTTCACTTTTTTCTCTACAAGGTATTATAGGCAGTTTCTCTTCCAGTGCCCGTCCTCGCTGTAGTAGAAACATTTTCCTTTTTCTGCAGCTTTGGCCTTGCCTTTGCAGCCAGTAGAAGTTTTCTTTTTCTCTTTCCACTTTTTCTTCTTCAAGGGAATACTCTTATTCTTAAAAGAAGAAGCAACATCATGCTTTTTAGAGGACAACCCTCTTTCCTCAGCAACAACAACATTTACCTTCGCTTATTGCCCTTTTGTTCTCAAAATGGACTGAAAATCCTATAGCTTATTAAGAAGTGTGGTCAAGTTGTATTCTATCTTGTTCATTAACGTGTTAGTACGAAATTGCAAGAAGCTCTTCGGAAGAGACTCTAGAATAAAACCAACTTGACTTCTCTCATCTATGACAGCTCAGTTTACCTCTGCCACATAGAAATGAACCATTATGTCTAGGACATGTTCTCTAACAGAGGCCCTTTCTTTCATTTGACAATTGTAAACATATTTGATAGCATTGTGCCTCAGGGAGAAGGACGGTTGTCCAAACATCCCACGTAGAGATTCCATAATCTCTTTGGCAGAAAACATGCTTTCGTGTATCTTAGCAAAAACATCAGATATGTTGGCAAGAATGTAGGCATGGGCTTTCTCATTCGCCTTCGTCCATCTGTCGTATGCTTCCCGAATAGTTCAGTTTGCATTTGAGCTTGGTATGGGAGGACAATCCTCACAACGAACCTTAAATCGTCTATCACTAGTATTATGTTCAAATTTGATTTCCATGTTGCATAATTATCCACAGTTAATTTATCCGAAGCCAACAGCTGTATCAATGAACTAGTCATTCTGAAAAATAAACAATTTCTTTAATACATGAATTTCTGATTTTGTTTTAGAAATAAATCCAATAAACTAAAAGATCTATAACTATTACATGAGTACTTGAACTTTATGTGGAAACGTAAGAGTGGATCAGGTTCAAGTAAATAGTCAAAATGATCTATAGTATATGAATAAGGTTGAATACCTTATTCTGGTAACATTGTTGGATACAACCCACTCTTTAGTTGTTACAGGGAGTTATAAAGTGCTACAAACGAAGTGATCCTAATTTGTTCATGTGGTGACATGAGAAGTGGGGGCGTCCTGTACAAAGAGTTTGTATAAGATCAGACCAAGAAATAAGTCACTTTTACTTTATAACGTTGTTTACTATTTAAGACTGACTATTTCACAACAATGATTTAGGTAACTTAACCTTAATCCTGAGCTAACTATGAACTCCTGTTTATTCAGGATTATCTTTAGATTTTCGTAAGTGAGGGTTGACTCAACAGCAACTACTCAATAAACCTCCCATTCAAGAGGGAAGACCGGGTAGATAGCTGGGGACATAGGGTGCAAGACAGAATTCACTCCTACCCATTTTTAGGGATAGTAGAAAGATTGTTCCCCTTAAGTGCTAACTCCAGGTTTTGAACAAGGGGCCCTACCTTCTCATTGGCCCGAGAGGAACTCTATTTGATGATCGAATCACAAATGAATTGTTCCTTAGAGGATCAGTGGGACTTAAGAAACAAGAGGTAATCTCGGGGGCAAAACAGCCTTTTGACCTAGTCGTTATTATGAACAACTTGTAAAGGGTTAACCTACTAATTGGGATTATATTGAGTGGACACAATATATTTATAGTGAGGGGAGTGTAACTACTGGGCTTTAGTGGAGTGACCTTGTAGTTAACAAATGAGGGTTAATTTGGTATAAAAAGTTTAGCCAATTAATCTCGGATCATTGGAGCCCATGATCTGTAGGTCCATTAGGTTCCCCTACTAGATCACAAACAGATTAGCCTTAGAATAATATGATAAGTTGATTTGAAACGTTCAAATTCGAATTAAGGGAATTAGTAATTATATGTGATATAATTATACTTTTAATTTTGGAATTAAACGTAATTGGAGAATCGATTAATATATAAATATGATTTAAATATTAATTTCATGAATAGGGATTCATGGTAATGGAATTGGTGGCAAGTTAGTTTATATTTGATATTAAATTAATAGAATTAATTAAAATTTTTAATTAATTATTAATTATTAATTTTATTAGAAAATTGATTATTGAATTAATTTTTGTAAAATAAATAAAATTTCAATTTTAATTAAAGAATTAAAATTGGAAAAAGTTTTGATTTTGAAAATCAATTTCAAAATGAAAAAGGGGAATTGAAAAATAGGAAAATCCAAATATGGGATTTTCCCACTTTTAAGCAAGAAGGTTAGTCACCTTCTTACATACAATTCCACCATCAAATTCAAGGAGTAGCTGGAATCACTTTAAGTGATCAGTTTGCATGAGAGCCATGTAATAAAACCACTCTTGATTGAGTGAAAATGCTGATGCAATTGCTGAATTGTTGAGTTTTTGAAGGTTGAAGAAGTTCTTCAACAAGCTGAAAAACCAGAAAACCTCTTCTCCAATTTCCCTAAGTTCAAGCTTGTTTTGAGTCCTACAACTCAATCTAAGGCTCCTAGAGAATATTAGGGAAGCTCTAGTGGTGGTCCACAATAAGAATTGGAGAAGATTGCAGCTGATTCTCGAGTTTGAAGAGAATCTTCAAAGATATATAATGAAACCCTCTTAATACTCCATGAATATACTTAATTTGATGTCAAAATTGAAGAATTAGAATGCTTAATGATCCTGTTTTCTTCCACTGCATGTTTTTGTAAACCAACATATACATGAGACTTTAGATGATTCAAGTTGGAAATTAGTAGTTATGGAGGAGATGAATGCTCTAAAACAAAATGGAACTTGGAAAATAGTAGAATTACCTAAGAATAAGAAACCAGTGGGGTGTAAATGGGTGTTTACCATAAAGTGTCATGTTGATGGTAGTGTTGAAAGATACAAGACCAAACTGATAGCTAAATGATTCACCCAGACATATGGAATTGATCATTGATGGTAGTGTTGAAAGATACAAGACCAAATTGGTAGCTAAATGATTCACTGACATATGAAATTGATCATCTGAAAACATTTTCTCTGTTGCAAAAATTAACTCTATTAGAAACTTTGAAATATTTTTCCTAGGAATATAATTTGTAAGATAAAAAAAAAAAGATCTTTGTTAAACAAAGAAAGTATGTCCTTGATTTACTTAAAGAAACAGGCTTGCTTGGTTGCAAGGTTGTAGAAACTCCTATTGAACCTAATATAAAGCTCCTAACAGCAAAAGCAGAAGAAATAAATGACAAGGAACGATATAAGAGGCTTGTTAATAGACTAATTTATCTATCTCATACACATCTTGATATTGCATTTGCTGTGAGCATGGTTAGTCAATTTATGCATGCTCCTGGACCGACTCATTTTGAAGCGACCTACAGAATTGTGAGATATCTGAAAGAGTCTCCTGGAAAAAGTATTCTATTCAAAATGAATAATCACTTCCAAATAGAAGTCTATACTGACGCAGATTGGGCTGCAAATACTACAGATAGAAGATCTACCTCTAGTTATTGTTCCTTCGTTGGAGGAAATTTGGTTACTTTGAGGAGTAAAACAAAATGTGGTGGCCAGAAGTAGTGCTGAAGCATAGTTTAGAGCCTTGGCTCATGGAATTTGTGAGAGCACATGGATCAAAAGGATACTTGAAGAGTTGAAGATTTCTTTGACTATGCCTATACGGACTGTAATTTCTATTGCTCATAATCTAGTTCTACACGATTGAACAAAACATATTGAGGTTGATAAACATTTTATAAATAAAAAATTGAAACAGGAACAATATGTATTCCTTATCTTCCTACATCAGAGCAAATTACTGATGTGCTAACTAAAAGCCTTTTAAAGAAACAATTTGACAGATTGATTGACAAGCTGGCTATGGAAGACATCTTCAAACCAGCTTGAGGGGGAGTGTTAAAATTTCTATATTTGTATATGAATATTTTTTTCTTTATTGTCTTTATTCTTTCCATATTTGTAAAAGGTCTTTCTCCTATATCAAAAGACGTAATCTGAACATATTGAATAAGAGAAAAAAGAGATTAATATTTTTATTCCTCCAATTTCTACGTGATCGTATATCTTCCATTTCATTGTTCTATTACTGGTTCTTGTTCCAACTCCCTACCCATCTCCATCTTCCGAGACTCTTTTGCTTGCTGAAAAGGAATTGGATTAACGCTCCTATGAGTAGAAGAAATCCAAGTTTAATGCAGTTCATATAACGTATCCATAATACTACTATGGTTTGTTATTAATTTCTTGCGACAAAGGAAGACAGAGATCGGATAAAACACAACCAGAAACCAACTTCCAGCAATTAACATAACAGATCAAACAAATATTACATTAAGTTGAAAATGCTATTGGCTTAAGAAAAAGGGGATTTTTCTTGACAAGAGCAATCCCCATATCTTCAGTCATGTCCACGTCTTTGGCCATCATATTGTCATCACCTACCTTCCAATCAAACCACTGTAAAAGGTTAGCCAACACGTATTCGATTGACGCAAAAGCAAAATTCATGCCTGGGCAGATTCTTCTCCCAGCACCAAATGGGAGGCAATGGCACTCTTGTCCTTTGAAATCAACTGGGTTGTTCATAAATCTCTCTGGAATGAAATCCTCTGGGTTTTCCCAGATTCTTGGATCCCTCTGAATCGCCCAAATATTGAAAAACACTCTGGTTTTTGATGGAATACAACACCCTCCTAGCTTTACCATTTCAGATGTTTCTCGAGGTAATAATAGAGGAGCAGGTGGATGCACCCTCAATGATTCCTTGATAACACATTTTAGATATTCCATTCTAAGGATATCATTGTCATCTATCTTTGACTTTTTTCCCACCACTCTTCTTACTTCTTCTTGTGCTTTCTTCATCATGCTTGGATTTCTTGCTAGCTCTGCTATTGTCCATTCCAATACTGATGCAGTCGTATCCGTTCCAGCTATAAACATATCCTGAAACAATAATCTGATACACTGAGCCCTCCCTTCCTATTTGAGGATGTTATGGAGTCCACAAATAATGGGGAAAAAAAAAACGTAAAACAATAGAGAATCGACACAAAGATTTACATGGTTCACTAAGTGCGTTACCTACGTCCATAGACAAAGAGAGAGCAATTTTATTAGGGAGAAAATTATATTCCAATAGATGATATGTTTGTGTGCGTATAGGAAGGAGAAATACCTCTAACACTGATTTTAGACTGTCTTGAGTGAATTCAAAACCAAGATCATCCTTCTGTTGAACTTGGAGAAGAATGTCCACAAAATCTTCTCTGTCACCTTGAGAATCATGTTTCTTCTTTGTCTTGTGTTCTGCAATCAACTGTTCAAGAAAAGTATCAAGTGCACGAGAAGTTTCTTTCAATTGACCAATTAAGCCAGTGATATTGTCAACCCATCCAAAACCAGGGAAAAAATCTCCCACACTAAAAGCCACAACTAACTTAGCCATCTTTCTTGTTAGTTCACCAAATCTGCTCTTTCCATTTTCATCTTCAAACTTCTCTCCAAATATACATCTTGAAACTATGTTATTAGAGGTTGAGGTAATCAAGTCACTAAGATTAACAGATAAACCTGCAGATCTGGCTTTATGTACCTTATTCACCAAGACTTCAACTTCTTCTTCCCTCACATACTGAAATTCTTGCACTCTTTTCTGACTTAAAAGTTCAAGAGTGCAAATCTTTTTTAATCCTCTCCAGTAGTTCCCATATGGAGAAAAGCCAACATCTTTGTATCCATAGAAAAACAAATTGGCAGCGGTTGATTTGGGTCTGTTAGAGAAACTGATATCATGATTCTTAAATATCTCTCTGGCCATCTCTGCTGAGGAAACCACAAGGGTTGGAGTGAATCCCAGTCGCAGAAACATGAGAGAACCATACTTTTTAGAGAGAGCTTGAAGGGATCGATGAGGATATCTGCCCAGCTGAAGAAGGTTTCCAATTATTGGCAGCTTTGGTGGTGATGGAGGTAAGTTCACTCTTTTGGCTCTAAACAACTTGAGAACAAGAAGGAATAGTATGAAAAATAGAGAGAAATTCAAAAGATTGAACTGATCCATATGATTAGTCAAGTTGGTAGACCCAGTGTAACTGCAATTTTAGATCTATCTTTTCTGGATTGGTTAAGCATATATTATATGTTACCCATGTTCCACCTAATAAAAAAATTGCCCATATCCTGCATTGTGAGTTATTAATATTAAATCTTCATCAAACCATTTTAATATTACAAAATGTGTCACACCCCTCCATTTAAATAATAAGTCAGTGCTGGTTTGACCTTGTGGAGTGATAGCTGTTCCTTGTAATGTAATCCATTGAGAATATATGAACTAAGCAAAGTGGTGGGAACACAATATCTTATTATATTTGTGTGATATGATAGAAAGAGATTGTGCTTCCAAAGATCATGCATGCTATTATTTGAGTTGGAAATAAGAAATACCTCAATTTTGTTTTTGTTAATTAATTTAAAATAATTAAGAAATAAAATTTTAATTTTAATTTTAATAGTGATGAACTTAATTAATTATAATTCTTTTAAGTTAACTCATAGATGTTATCACGGCCAACAAGAGCATAGCTCAACTGGCATAATGTTCATACTATCAACCTCGTGGTTTATAAAAGAAGGTTATATCAACTTTCATATACATTCACCATCCATATTTAATATAGAAAACGTGAGAGAATGAAGTTGATAGAACACTTCTATAGAAGAAGGTTATATCAACTACCGTAGGACTAAGTTCACATTAAACAGTAAATTAACAATCATACAAATTAAAATTTACAAATTGCGAATATGAAATAACTCAACAACAATATATTTCTAGATATAATATGGTACAGGCTTGAGATGCAGGGGTTTTTTCTTGCAAATAGTGAGTCCATTTTCTTCATCAACGTCCAAAACAGAGCCATGAGGAAGCTTCCAATCAAACCAGTAAAGAACATTTGCCAATGCAAACTCAAAGGAAGTAATTGCAAACGATATTCCAGCACACTTTCTTCTCCCACTCCCAAATGGAATGAACTCAAAGTCATGACCTTTGTAATCAATTGAATTCTGTATGAATCTCTCTGGGACGAACTCGTTTGGCTTTTCCCAAATCATGGGGTCCCTTTGAATTGCCCAAACATTCACAAAAACTCTGGTTTTTGATGGAATGTGGTAGCCTTCAATCTCAACTTCTCCTGCTGATTCTCGAGGCACTAAGAAAGGAGCCGGCGGGTGTAATCTCAAAGTTTCTTTTATCACACAGTGCATGTACTCCATCTTTTCTATATCTTCCATTTCAATCTTTGGCTTATTTCCAACTATTGTTCTGATCTCTTCTTGGACTTTCTTCATGGCTGCAGGGTTTCTCATCAGCTCTGTCATTGCCCATTCTAAACTTGTTGCAGTTGTGTCACTTCCACCTACAAACATATCCTGCAATTTGGAGACAAAAATGGCTTCAGGTTAGAGCACGTCAAAAGTGATTTTGGTCATCAGCAGATGTGAGAGAGAGAAAAAGAAAAAAGAACAAACCAGTAGGATTGCTTTTAGCCTATCTAGACTAAAATCATGATAGTCAAACATGTCATCCTGTTGGAGCTGCAGCATAATATCCACAAAATCCTTTTCTTCATCAGATTTACCAACACTCATCTTTGTCCTGTGTTCTTCAATTATCTTATCAAAGAAGCCATCCAATATTTTGGAGGTTGTTTTCAGTTCCCTAATGAAGCCTCTAACTACATCAATCCATCCAAAAGAAGGGAAGAAATCCCCAACAGAAAATGCTGTAATTAACACCAAAATCCTTCTTGACACATCTCCAAATCTACTCTCCCCATTTTCATCCTCAAACTTCTCTCCCAAAACACATCTCGATATTATATTGGTCGTCGTCGACATGAACATCTGTTTAAGATTCACACACTCGTCCCCACAAATGACATCACAACTTTTACGACGAATCCTATCAATAAGCAAACCAACTTCCTCATCTCTCACATATTGAAATGCCTCCACTCTTTTGGCACTTAAAAGCTCAAGAACACACATTTTTTTGGCTTGTCTCCAATATTCTCCATATGGAGAAAAAGCCAAGTCTTGGCATCCATAGAGCAAGTGCTTTCCTGGTGTGGTTTGAGGCCTATTGGAGAATTTAAGGTCATGGGTCTTCATTATCTCTCTAGCCATTTTTGGTGATGAAACCACTAGAGTTGGGGTCTGGCCCAGCTTTAAGAACATTAGAGGCCCATATTTCTTGGAAAGGGCAGCTAGAGATTGGTGAGGCAGGGCTCCTAGCTGGTGAAGGTTGCCAATGATGGGCAATTTGGGAGGTGAAGGAGGGAATTTAGTGATCTTTTTGTTGCCTCTAAACAGCTTAAGAAAAATTAGGAAGAAGAAGAAACAAAGAGAGAAAGAGATGAGATTGAAGTGAAGGGTGCCTCCATATGGAGCTTGATCCATTTTGAGATGTGGGTTTGAGAATTTTGCAAGTTCTCCAAGGTTTATTTACGAGGAAATGAATATTAAAATATAGTCCATCCAATGCATGATTTTGTATATTTAAATGGATATTCTTAAATTATTTTGAACTACTTTTGGAATTGTTTACCATAATCATAATAATAATATAAAAGAATGAATATAAAAGTCGGTTAATTATGATAGAGGATGATCCTGTATAGGTGCAAGAGTAACTTGAATTATTTTGCAAGCATAATTGATACACAAATTCAATTTGAGCTATATATTATAAGAACGCATGTTATCCAACATTAAAGTATCTATTTTTTTAAAAAATGTTTAATAATTTTATTAAAACAAATGGGTCTTATTTGATAAGGTTTCCTTTCTTTACAGAAGCCCAATAAGAAGAGTACCACTTTATTTGGCCTAGAAACAAAGACAAGAAATTTTCATATGTGATTCACTTTCGGTCACATAGTAGAGAAAAATAAATTGAGTAAAAATTTCAGGTAATCAACCTTATCTCCTCATGTCAATTTCATTCTCTCACTTAGGGTTCTAAAGCTCTCTAACTACTCTTTCTTACTCTTGGTCATTTCATGTAGATCGAAGAAGAATTATTTTTGAAAAAAATGAGCATGCAACTTATGAGATGAAATGAGAAGAAAAAGATATGCACAAGGATTATAGTGGCCAAGTCTAATAGACCTACATCCATTGTCAAATGTATAAGTTTCTTCTTTTATTTAAAAGATTTTTTAAGGTGTTTTAAATTTTTTCATATTTCGTATGTCATCTCTATTTTTCCTTCCAAATCTGTTTTATATACACAGATATGTTTGTAAGGAGGTTACAAAATAGGTAAACTAAAAAACAACTTTTTCAGATTATTTATTGTTTCGACAAATAGTAACAACTTTCTGTTTTCTTGTAATAAGTACAGATGAATTGTAACTTCAACTTTGAAGTTTAAATGTAATTGTTTAGCTCAGTTTCTTTTACAACTCTCTACCTTGAGCTAAAAATTACTCATACCTTGACTTTTTTTTGTAACTTCACCCTTCAGCTGGATGGTCTACTATCTTAAGTAGACCCAAACAATATTCTAGCTTGGATCGAAGCACAACTTTAGTTAAAAAATCAAATAAATTTTCTTCAGTCTTAACTTTCTCAATTTTTATTTCACCTTTATCTATTTCGTTTCTTTATGAAGTGCATTCGTATATCCACATGTTTGGTTTTATCATGAATCTGAGAGTTTTTAGTTAGGCAAATAGTACTCTAATTGTCACATTTAATGTTTATTACCTTCTGATTAAACCCAAAGCCTGATAGGAGTCATTGTAGCCATTTAGCTTCTTTGACAGCCTCTGTTAATACAATAAATCTTGCCCTTGTTGTAGATAGAGCTATAATGGACCGTAGATTAGATTTTTAGCTGATAGTATTACCTTTAAATTGGAAAACATACCCTGTGATTGACCTTTTTTTGTCTAAATCACTAGCAAAGTCTAAGTCAGAGTAGCCCATTAGACTTAGGCTAGTTGAAGTAGGGTGTCCATATAAAAGACCCTTCTTTTGAGTGCCCACTAGGTATCTAAATGCCCACTTTATTGCCTCCCAATATGCCTTCCCTGGATTTCCCATATACCTGCTTACTAAGCTCGAACAGTGAGCTAAATCAGATATTGTGCATACCATCAAGTATATTAGGCTATCTATGGCACTTGAATAGGGAATTCTCTCCATTACGTTTTTTCTTCTTCAATGGATAGAGAGTTTTTGGCAGATAGTTTAAAATGTTGAGCTAGGGGGGTACACACAATCTTGGCATTTGCCATGTTAAACCTCTTTAATACTTTAGTTGCATAGTTTGACTGACATATGAACAACTCTCCCTTATTTCTATTTTTGTAGATTTCCATCCCTAGGATTTTGCTTGTAGCCCCTAGGTCTTTCATATCAAATTCCTTGCTCATTTGAGCTTTAATTTTATTTAATTAACCCATATTACTTCCTGCCAATAACATATCATCTACATATAGTAGAAGATAGAATTCTTCCTTATTCTCACACTTCCTTATGTAGACACGAGAATCATAGTTGCTTCTTTTGAACTATAGGCTCGATATAAACTCATCAAAATGCTTATACCAACACCTTGGAGATTGTTTAAGCCTATATAGGGACTTCTTCAACAAACAAACTAGATCTTCTGACCCTTTTTTCTTATAACCTTTAGGCTAAGACATATAGATAATTTCTTCTAGTTTTCCATGTAGGAAAGCTGTGGTCACATCTAGCTGTTTTAGCTCTAGGTTTCTGCAAGCTACAATAACTAGGAACACTCTTATAGAAGTATGCTTCAATACAGGGGAGAAAATGCCATTGTAGTCTAGTCTTTCTCTTTAAGTGTATCCCCTAGTTACTAGTCTAGTCTTGTATCTCACTCCACCTTCATCTGCCTTCCCCAAATTTTTCTTAAATAACCACTTGAAGGACACAACTTTCTATTTATAAGGTAGAGTAGTCAAAGTTCATGTCTCATTTTTATATAAGAGTTCATTTCTTTATTCATTGTCTTCACCCACTGTTTGCTTTCCTTGCTGTTAACTGATTCTTCATAGCTTTTAGGTTCATCATCATTTAGGTCATCATAAAGGTTAGCAAAAGAAACATAATCATCCTCTTTATACCTTTGTGATGGCCTTCTTTCCCTTATAGTTATGTCTCTTATTAGAGTATAGTTTGTTAAGTTCTGAGGTTGAGGTTCTTGGGTTTCTACTTGAATTTCTGCCTCTGTCCCTATTTGTTCTTCTTCAGGTTGATCAGGGTGATCAGTTTGAATATGATTGAAAGGAGTTTGAGAATATTAGAGAACTCCATCTCAGAGTGGTCTTAAGTCACTGTTCCATTACCAGTTTCAGCTGGTTTAGAATCTTTAGAGTCCATATAAAGTATTTCTTCTCTGAATGCAACATCTCTACTGATTATGCTTCGATTAGATTTGAAATCCCACAACTTGAACCCTTCAGTTCCTTCTCGATAGTCAATGAACATACATTTCATAGCTCTAGGTTGAACCTTCCCCTATTTGACATGAATATATCCCACACAGCCAAAATGCTTTAAGAAAGAGAGGTTAGAAGGATGCCTTGACCAAATTTCCTCAGGTGTTTTAAAATCAATAACTGTGCAAGGACTTCTATTAATAGTAAAACAAGTTGTAGCCACTGCCTTTGCCCAAAAAAACTCTTCCATTTTAACTTTTGAAATCATGTATCTTACTCTCTCTAGGATAGTTCTATTCATCCTCTTAGCTACTCCATTTTGCTGTGGAGTGTAGGGTACTGTTCTATGCCTTGAAATTCCATTATCAGCATAAAAACTATTGAAGACATTTCCTAGGAATCTAAACCATTGTCTGTTCTTAAGTATTTTACTTTCTTACTAGATTGATTCTCAATAATGGATTTCCAATTTTTAAATTTGTCAAATGTTTGGTCTTTGGATTTTAGCAAAAACACCCAAACTTCCCTTGAGTAATCATCTATTAGAGAAAGGAAATACCTTGAACCATTCCATTAAGGAATCTTTGTAGGGCCCTACAGGTCAGCATGTATGTAGCTTAGAATATCAGTGGTTTTGTGAGTCCCCTTCAACCTCTTAGTACCCTTTGACTTGATTAGCACCTATTTCTGTAGCTCTTGAATTCCTCTCTCACTTATATGTGAGAGTCTTCTGTGCCACAAATCAATCTCATCCTTTTCAAGCTTCCGTGCTACAAGTGTTTGAGTTGGTAATGAAACATTTCTCACAAAGTACAACCCATTAGACTTCACCTCATTAAAGATAGGTCTTCCATCCTTTGAAATCTCTAGGCTTCCATTCTTTCTAACAAACACACAGCTTTGGTCATCAAGCATTCCCATAGAAATCAAATTCCGTCTAAGTTGTGGAACATGCCTTATTTCTTTGAGGAGTATGTCTCTATTGTCTTGGAGTTTAAGCACCACTGGGCCTATTCCAACCACCTTACAATCGTGATTGTCTCCCATGAATACTGATCCTCCACCCCATGATTTATAGGAGATAAACCATGCCTTTGGTGATGTCATGTGATAGGTACAACCTGAGTCTAACACCTAGTCTTCTTTAGATTCATGGCCATTTGCTCTTTCCTTAGTGGTTGCAAGAATTTCTATGAGTTCAAGTCCATCCTCCCTAATAGAAACATTTCCTCTCCATGTTCCTTTGGCCTTTTGAAATCCTTTCTATGTGGAATCTCTTTTGAAATATCCTTCTTTATGGAAAAAGAAACATTTTAGAACAAATTTATCCCTCTATGCACGATTATCCTTCTAAAAGTTAGATTTCCCCTTTCTTGAGAAAGATTTTCATTTTGTAAACAGTGATTCAACATCACCATTGCCCTTAGATTTAACTTTAAGCTCTAGCTCTTTACTTCTAAAGGTTGTGATTACATTATCAACAAAAATTGAATCTCTTCCATATTTCAATGTTGTCTTTACATCTTTATAACTCTCATGTAGAGAGTTTATCAAAATTGCTGCCTTATTGTCTTCTCCCAACTTGTCCCCTATTTGAGCGAACTCATTTGTGAGTTTCTTAAACTCATCAAGATTCGCATCTAAGGACTTTAAAGAACTCATTTTAAAGAAAAATAATTTCTCCCTCACATATAGCTTGTTAGGCACATCCTTCTTCATATAGAGCTTCTCTAGCTTCTCCCGTACCTCATAGGTTGTGTTTGATGACCTATCTTAGCACACCATCTGAAATATTCAAGATCAGTGCTCCATAAGCCACTTGCTCCATGTTCTGTCTTTCTGATTCAATGAAAGTTTCAGGCAAGAATTTAGGATCATCAAGAGCCCTTAAAACCTTTTGTGAAGCCAGAAAAGCTTGAATTCTCTTCATCCACAGCTGAAAATCCCCATGTCCTGTGAATTTCTCCACCTCATACCAAGCTACTGTCATTTCTGACTTTCTTGATGTTCTTGATGTTGGGGTTGGTGCCTTAAATCTTGTAAGGTCCTATAGTTTGTAATTGTAATATACAAACATCTTATTTATTTAATAAAACATATGAAGTTTTATTTCAATTATTTATTTAATAGAACATATAATGCTTTATTTCCATTTTAGTTGCATTAACCACAAACCAATAAACTAAGATCCAAGGTTATCTTGTAGCTTAAACATGTATGTAGAGACATACGAGTGGATCATGTTTAAGTGATAATGTAAATGGTCTGTAGATGGATAAAGATGACTACCTTATCCTGGTGACACTAGGAGTATGACCCACTTTCTAGATGTTACAATTGTTGTAAAGTGCTACAACTGATCTGATCCTATCATTCATGTGAACGGGGATATTCTATACAAAGGAGTTTGTATAAGACTGGACCACAAAATGTTTAGTCTTATAATATAACATCGTTCATAATAGAGATTTACATTTCACCAGGATGACCATAGGTAACATGACCTGAATCTTGAGTGAGTTGTGAACTTCTCACTATAGAGGTGGTCCTTTGATTTGTATGGGTGAGAATAGTCAGATCATTGACTCAATAAGCCTACTATTTTGGGGATTTATCTGATTGGGGAGTTGGAAATACAGCTACACAAGGAGGAATTCACTCATTCCCCAATGTCGGTGTAAGTAGATAAATTACTCCCTTAAGGGCTGATTCCAAGGCTTGAATAATATGATGCCACACTCTTGAAGAATACCTGTGAAGGGTCTATAGTGGAAGCGGATCGTCCCAATTTTAAAAAATTTACAGAACACAATTTTACAGAGAAACAGAACAGATCATGCATTTAATTAAACAAAACATACAACATACTTGAGAAACTAAGAAGAGAAAAAAGGAATAGAAGACTTACCCTTGAAGAACGAAATCTTCACGTTTGCTCTTCCTGTGAAAATCACAAACACTAAAAAGGGCACTATCACAAAAGCAACCTCGGTATTCTCTGGATGAAAATCCAGGAGGAGTGGGCTATAACTATTTTGGTGAGGAAAGGGATTTGGAAAGGAGAAAAGAAGAAAAGCCTGAGATTTAATCTGAGATATCAGAACTACCTTGTGTGATTTTTCTATGTTTTCTTTCTTCACCATACAGAGAAGAAGAAAGTGTAACCAACCCACATACACGATCTAGAGAGAAAGAGGGGGAAAGAGTTACAACTTTTTCCCAAATAACATTAATTAAAAAATAAAATAAATAAATAAATGTATTTATTTAATAAATTATTTTATATATATTCGTATGATAACTACCTTATCATATAATATATATTAAACTATATGTTATATCAAATATAACATATCTTTCTCTCATCAATGGCTTTTAATATAAATCACATTTATATTAATTTTAACCATATGAATTCAATTCATATAATTAGTATTTGAATCATATTCAAATATTTATTTCCTCTCACAAATACTTAATATTATAATGTATCAATACATTATAGTAATTATATCATATATAATTAAATTAAATTAATTATATCACATATAATTAATTACCTTAATTAATTTGAACAATTCAAATTAATCCAAAAACTGGTTCTCATTAAATCCCATTGAGCCACCAAAGGGACCTCATGGACCTGTAGCTTGAAGCTCCAACGGTACAACGATACGTGAATAATTAATAACTCTTTAATTTAAATTATTCACCATCCTAACTATGGTAACTGACAGAGATGTTGAGGATCCATTGTCTTCCAAGGAGGCAACAGAGGATGTTAACAAAGATGAGTGGATCAAAGCTATGGATCTCGAAATGGAGTCGATGTATTTCAATTCGGTTTTGTATCTTGTAGATCAACTTGATGGGGTTAAACCTATAGGTTACAAATGGATCTATAAGAGAAAATGGGGTCTGATGGGAAGGTGTAAACCTTCAAAACTAGACTAGTGGCAAAGGGTTATATCCAAGTTGAGAGAGTCGACTATGAGGAGACTTTCTCACCTATTGCCATGCTAAAGTCTATCTGGATCCTCTTGTTCATTTCCTCATATTATGACTATAAGATTTGGCAAATGGACGTCAACACTGTCTTTCTGAATGGTAATCTTGAGGAGACCATTTATATGGAGCAGCCTGAGGGATTCATAACCCAAGGTTAAGAGAAAAATGTTTACAGGCTTAATCAGTCCATTTATGGACTGAAGTAGGCTTCTTGATCTTAGAACATAAGGTTTGACACTACGATCAAATATTATGGTTTTGATTAGAATGTTGATGAGCCTTGTGTATACAAGAAAATTATCAATAGTTCAGTAACTTTCCTAGTATTGTATGTAGATAATATCCTACTTATAGGGAATGATGTAGGTCTACTGATTGAAGTTAATAACTGCCTAGCGATCCAATTCCAAATGAAATATTTGGGAGAGGCTTAGTTTGTTATGGGAATTCAGATCTTTAGAGATCGAAAGAACAAAAAGCTAGCTCTATCTCAAACATCATACATTGACAAAATGCTTGTCAAGTATTCAATGCAAAACTCCAAGAGAGACTTACTACCTTTTAGGCATGGAGTTATATTTTCTAAGGAACAATGTCCTAAGACACCTTAAGAGGTTGAAGAAATGAGACAGATCCCCTATGCATCGGTTGTTGGCAGTTTGATGTATGCGATGTTGTGTACTAGACTACATCTGCTATACGGTGGGGATAGTCAGTAGATATCAGTCTAATCTAGGATTTGATCATTAGACTGCTGTTAAGAATATCCTCAAGTATGTACGGAGAACGAAGGACTAGATACTCGTGTATGGTTCTAAGGATTTGATCCTTACAGGATACACGGACTTTGATTTTCAGACTGATAAGGATTATAGGAAATCCACATCAGGATCAGTGTTCACTCTTAAAGAGGTAGTAATCTGGAGGAGCACCAAGCAAGGGTGCATTGCTAACTCTACCATAGAGGCTGAGTATGTAGCAGCTTATGAAGCTTATAAGGAAGCTGTTTGGCTCAGGAAATTCTTGACTGATTTGGAAGTCGTTCCAGACATGTCAAAGCCCATCACACTTTATTTTGAAAATAGTGATGTTGTGGCTAATTTCCGAGAGCCAAGGAGTCACAAACGTGTGAAGCACATATAACGGAAGTATCATCTCATCCAAGAGATTGTGTATCGAGGGGAGTGATCGTCACGTAGATAGCTTCGAAGCATAACGTTGCTGATCCATTTGCAAAGACCATGACGACTAAGGTGTTTGAGGGTCAGCTGTAGAGTATGGGTCTATAGGATAGACCACGTTTAGACTAGGGCAAGTGGGAGATTTGTGTATTGGGCATATTATGCTCTAGTTTATTGTTTGTATACTTTGTATATTAGTTTGACTTTTATATTGTATACCACACTCCATTAGCTTTAGGTTAAGTAGGAGATTGTTGGGGTTGGTGCCTTAAATCTCATAGGGTCTATAGTTTGTAATGTAGTGTACAAACTATTGGGAATGTCCTAAAACTCGCAGTTTATATTGTTTAAACATATTCTATTTTTTATAATAGAAGTATTATTGAAACTTTATTCAATAAAAGTGTTATTGAAATTGCATCATGTTATAAAATCCAATAAACGAACCTATGGCCATAGTATGAATACTTTAACTTTATGTAGAGACATAAAAGAGGATCAAGTTTTAGTTTATAGCCAAAAAGGTCTATAAGTATATGGATGATATTGGGTACCTCATCCTAGGGACACTATGGATGCGGCCCATGTTGTATATTGATACAAATGATGTGATCCCCAAATCGTTCATGTGGAGACATCCGAGTGGAGACATCTTATGCAAAAGATGTTTGCATAAGACCGGACCATAAAATAGTTACTTTTCTTTATAACGACCGTTTGCTGTTAAAATTGACTATTTTAAATAAATGACTTAAGGTAACTCGATCTTAAACCTGAGCTAACTATAAACTTCTATTTATTCAAGATTATCCTTTGATCTGCATAGGTGATAGTGGTTCAACATCACCGCTTAATAAGTCTCCCATTATGGGGATAAAACTGGATAGATAGCTGGGGACGTAGTCCTGTAAGAAGAAACTCACTCTTACCTGTTTTAAGGTTAGCAGATAGGTTATTCTCTGAAATACTGATTCCTGGTCTTGAACAAAAGGGCCCTGCCCTCTCATGACAGAGAGGGATATGGTTTATTAGTTGGACTAATAATTGGAGAGGGATATGGTTTGGATAATTATATTCGATATAATTAACGTTTAAATTTATTGAAACTAAATGTAATTTGAGAGTTTAATATATTTAAATAACGATTTAAATATAGATTACATGAATAGGATTCATGTTTGAATTTGGTGTTTAATTAATTTTATTATTTGATATTAAATTATTATTATTTAATTAATTAAATATGTTTAATTAATTATTTAAAATTAGATCAAATTTCTTTTCAGAAATTGAATTTTATATCATGTTTAATTTAATTATAAATTAAATGTAATTGAAATTTGAAATACATTGACAGTGGATTTACCCCAATTCACTTTTTTAGTGGATTTATCTACAAAAAACACCTTGCCCACTTCAATATTGTTTTTTGAAGTGTCCTTCGGTGATAGAGTAAAGAAGCAAAACGTGGAAGCTAACAGAATCATTAAGCACTTTAATTACACTTAATTTGAGTTTTTCACAAAAGAGGGTTTTTAGAATGTATACCTTTGTAGATACACTTCAATTCCGTGCTGAATACCACAAATTCATCTTTAAATCCTTAATAAACCACCAAGAGGAGCTTCTCTATTATTTCAGCCTTGAATTTGAGTGGTGGAACTCTTAATTGAGATGAATTAAGATTGAGATTGGATGGGTTTGAGAGAGTTTCAAAACTTCAGAATTTTTGAAAAAAAAAACCAACATACAAATCTACTCCAATTTCTGAAAATTGAAGTATTTAACAAATTCAAGCATGCAACCACTTAGTCTTTAGGTTAATTGACACTTCAAAATCCATTAACTAAGTGCCCTAGATGTTGAATTATGGATTAATCTCTAAACCAATTTTAATTTTGGGTAAACCCACTTTCAAATTAAAACCAATTTTTAATTTGAAATTTAATCTAATTAATTTTACTTTAAAATTAAATTAGATAAAACAAAAATTCAATATTTAAAATTGAATTTTATAAATTAAAATTGATTTATTTAAATAAATAATTAATTAAACAATAATTTAATATCAAATATTAAATTAATAAGACACCTAATTCAAACATGAATACGTATTCATGGAATCAATATTTAAAAATTTTAAACTCTCCAATTACGCTTAGTTTTGATAAAATTAAGTATGTAATTGTGTCGAATATAATTATCCAAACTTTAAATTGAATTTGAACACTTCTTGGAGCTTTCTTGAAGAACTAGCTCTTATACTAGTTGTTAAAACAAATGGGGCTTCTTTAATAGGATTTTCTTTCTTTACAAAAGTCCAATAAGAAGAGTACCACTTTATCTGTCCCAGAAACAAAAATAAGAAATTTTCATATATGATTCACCTTCAACCACGTAGCAGAGAAAAACAAATTGAGTAAAAATTTCAGGTAATCAACCTTATCTCCTCATTCTGTCAATTTCATTCTCTCACTTAAGGTTCTAAAGCTCTCTAACTTCTCTCTCTTATTCTTGGTCATTTCAAGTAGATCGAAGAAGAATTCTTTTTGAAGAAAATGAGCATGCAATTTATGAGATGGAGAGAGAAGAAGAAGACCCACACAAAGATTATAGTGGTTCGGTCTAATAGACCTACATCCATTGTCAAAAGTATGAATTTCTTCTTTTATTCAAGAGATTTTTTAAGATATTTCAGATTTTTTCAGATTTCTTATGTCGTATTTATTTTTCCATCCAAATTTGTTGTATATACATAGATATGTTTGTAAGGAGGTTATAAAATAGATAATCTAAAAAACAACTTTTTCAGATTATTTATTGTTTCAACAAATAGTAACAGCTTTCTATTTTCTTGTAATAAGTATATATCAATTGTAACTTTAACTTTAAAGTTTTTAGCTCTGTTTCTTTGACCATTTTTCATTTTCATCAAATTTTTTATTTTTTTAAAAAATTTAATAGATAGGAATCTCATTGTTTCTCTATTATTTATCTGACATATTCTAGATAAACCTTATTTAGTTTATTTTAGATGGGAGGGAAGTCTGCATCAAAATTATTGGAAGGTGATTAACATGAGAGTGGAGACTTTTGTTTAAAAGGAAAAAGGATAAGAAGGAGACAAGGAAGAAGGAAAATGGGAGACTTATCTTGTCTTCAAATAAATTTTATTCTCGTTTTAGATTTTTTATTATTTATTTTTAAGAATTAAGTTTCTAAACACTACTTCGGTTTATTGATTTTTTTTTTTTATCTATATTTTAAGAATACATTTAAAAAACCAATCTAAATTTTCAAAATTAAAAGAATATACAATTGATATTTTATCTCTATATCTTTGAAATGGAAATATCACTGCCAACATCAACATTTCAATAATTGTGAATCATCAATTTGGAGAGATACAAACTCCTCTCAGCGGATATGTTATATAATTGAGTTGCTCATCATTTCTGATAAGGTGGGCAATTCCTACCTCTGAAAAATAACATAAAAAAAGTGGGTCTTTCAATTAGAGTGTGTTGGATAGTGATATGAAAACAATAATTTGAAAATGAGTAATTCAATGAAAATGAGATTGTATTTCATGTTTATTTCCATATGTGTTTAGTTATTTCTTTATAAATTAGATTTCATGGTTAAGTTGGTTGATTTTTTTTTTTTTTTTTTACATGCGAAATTTCATGTTTGTCCATGGTTTGTCAAGAGCATTATTGTCTTGTCTAGAAATATCTTTTCTTGTTTATCAATGGAGTTTTTCTCCTTTTCTAAAGTTATCTGCATGCTGATCATATTTATTTAGGTGTTAGATTTCTTTTAGGGTTAGCCTCTATGTTGTACGAAAAAAGTTGTGTGAGAGTTTTGAAGAACTCTCTAGAGGACTCAACTATCCTTTTCTAGTTATTAAAAAAAGAGAGAAAAATGGATAATAAATAAACACTACTTGGATTATTTGATGTTTTTTCAATATCAAGTAAATGGTATATCTGACGCTTATAAAAGCGTCGAGTATTCGATTGTCAAGTATAGTGTAATAACTTGACTTCGAAAAAACATCAAAATAAATGTTTCTTAATACAATTTTCGTATCAAGAAAGATAATACACTTGACATTGGTGGTATGTCAAGTTTATTGATTCTTGACATTGATACGTATCATATATAATAACTCTTGACGTTGTTTGTGTCAAGTATATGTCTTTTTTTTTTTTCAAATTAAATGTCCCAATCGATATTTTCATTGTCTACCTTGTATTCCAACAATACAATTACATCAACTAAATAAACATTATATATTTAAAATCTATCAACTCAATATATTCACTAAAAATTCCATATTTTCAACTATGACCTTTCATAGAACACTCCTCACAAATTACAACAATATTTCTCTTTCACTTGTACATGCACAAAATAAAATCTCAACTATTGCTTTTGTATATAAAACTCAACTTTCAACAAACACAAAAGTGACAAATTGTTTAATAAGTAACCTCTAAACAAATTACATTATTTAATCTATACATTGAGCTTTGAAGTTTAAAGATTGAGAACTAAGAGCCAAGCAAGCCATGTTTAAACAAGTCAACCTACAAAATAGAATAAATGACGATTACATCAAATTTCAAAATATAGAAATAAGTGTTAAGATACAACAATGACAAAAAGTTACGCACAAAAAGAAAAATGTACATGATTGGCTTACTTTATTCAATAGAAAAATATCATAATCGAGACTTAAAAAATATCTACAACTTAAAGTTAGGAACTTACTAAGATTTTATTCATTCTCTTTTAACCATATCTAGCCTCGGTGGAACAATTACCTTTCACTACAAAACAAAGGAAGATAGGAGAGATTTGAGAAAATATAATAAAGAGGAAGAATATTATCAACAAATCAAGCATATGCTAAAATTTAAAATACAAGAATGCAGATACCTTTTGCGCAACTTTCACAACTTTCACAACTTATCTTATCTACAAGCAATAAAAAATAGTGAATATTAGAAGCCCAATCTTATCTACAAATTTCATTCAAAACTACAACAAAGTAATCCAATTTTATCTACAAACTTCATTCAAAACTACAACAAAGTAATCCAATCTTATCTACAAAATTTCATTCAAAACTATAGAATATTAGAACCCCAATTCTTCAAATTTTCATTTACCAAAATAACGGATTAACTTCAAATAGATTACCCAAATTGTAGCTTGATTCGAATGCCACTTCGAAACTACAACAAAGTAATCCAACCTATGAAAAGTTCAATAATAATGATTACAAAATGCAAATTTCGGCAACTATGTAACAATTTCAAAGGAGTTTCAAAGACTTAATACCTATCAAAATGTCCAAACATCGTTAACTTTCTGGATAGTGGCTCCAATCCCTTGAAATCTATAAATTGAACATCCAAAAGTGAGAATAACTATATTATTAGACCAATACTTCAATGGGTAACAAATGACTATTAATACTAACCTCCAAACTTACCAAAACCTTGTCAAGATCGGTCTCAAACCTATTGACAGCAACTCAACTCTTTCCAATACTTCAAAAGCAATCTCATCATCATACATTCAAACAAGCAAATCATTACAGAAGATGCTACATTATAACCCAAATCACAAAATCATTCTAATACATCCAAAACACTTGTCCAAAGTGTTTGCTCAAATCGGCGCTTCACTTGAGCCTCGACCAACTTGCCTGAAAAGAAAAACAAAAGAGGAACAAGAATACTCATAAAACTATAAGAAGCTCTTACTTGACAAGGGCAGCACAACTGTACGACGAATTCGGTGGAGGACTGACCGGATCTGGTAGAGGATTGATCGAATCTGGCGCGAGGACTGACCAGATTTGGTGCGAGGCTGGGCTGGGCGATTGGCACTGATCCGATGGAGGACTAACCGGTGGGCGCTGTACGGTGGCTGATCGGTGGGCATCTGGCGCGGATCCAGTGGGTATTTAAGATTTGCCAAAAAAACCCATACAAGACACCAAAAACTTACCTAAAACACTGACGATAGGTCTGAGATTGGGTGGCAGTAAGACAGAACCACATGACTAGTCTGAAAGAGAAAGATTGGATAGAGATGGAGAGATCAACAACGACGGGTGCACACAAAAGTCGAACTGACGATCCTCGCGGTCGGTCGTTCGTTGGAGGTGCGGCGCAGTGATGACGAACACTGAGCGATGGCCAGAGGAACTGGAAGTGGTGTAAATTAGTCGCAGTGGGCTGGGTTACGAGAAGGTGATGAAAGTAGAGGAGGGAGAGAGAGTTATCGTGGGGAGGGGGGTGGTTGCGGCGTGAGAGGGAGAAGAAGGGGAATTTTCTAATTTGATAATTATTTTTTACTTATTTAAAATAATAAGTTAATTATTTTTTATATTTTATTTGATAACTTTGGTAGGTGGGAAATCAAATTTAAGAGGGAAATGAAAATGAGGGAGGAAGGAAAACAAAAAATAAAGATTAAAAAAATATTATTTTTTATATTTTATTTGACATAAAAAATATGTCAAGTAAGAGCTTCTTATACTTGATACGAAAACGTGTCAAGTAAGACCTTATATTACTTGACACGAAAAACATATCAAGTAACTGTTCGCGTGAAAATATCTTAAACATTCCGTCAATCTCTGTTTTTTTAACCTTTTTACTTGACATTTTCTTTTCTAAAAGGTCATTACTTGACATTTTTTTTTCAATGAAACATCAAGTAATTAAAAACTACAAGTGTCAAGTAATGTAAATTTTGTAATAGTGAATGGAAAAGATAGAGAGTTTTTTTATTCATAAAGATTGATAAAAGGGCATATTGGTCTTCTTAAATGATTTAAATGTATAAAAAATTAAAATAAATAAATAATTGAAAATTGAAAAGAAAGGAAAAAAAGGGAAAAATTAAAATGAGGCACTTGTTTGTATATATGTGTTGGGTAATTGGGAGTATAGCAAGTGGCAAGTGATAGAATTAAGAGGTGTTGAAGAATTTTAAAAAGAAAGGGGTTAATTACTATGTTCTTTTTCCTTGAGGAACCGTGGGTAGAGAGAAAAGGGTGATTAAGGGGATGGAAAAAAATTGTGGAAAAAGGAAGTAGATAAGATGAGACTTGAAGCTTGAAACAAAATTTGAAGGTGGAATGCTCATGGGCCACTCACATCCATATATCAAATATTGAATTTATGTCTCATTTATGTCAAATGAGATGTAGTTCATAGAGTTGGATCTCATTTGATTACATTTGTTGTTATTTATCCGTATTTCGTAATTTTAATGAACTATGTGATTCACCTTCAAATCTGTAATCAAAACATGCAATGGTGTTCAATCTAATTTGTGTTTGAAAATTCCGTGAGATCCACTATTTGTGTTACTACCGATACTGTTATTGTTATAATAGAAGAATTATGAATCTATCACGATTACTGTAACCTTTACCTTTATCTTTATCGATTAATCCCAAAACGATAGAGGCAAAAATAATGATAAGAAGACAATGTAAAGTAAATAACCATAACCGTACTTAAATTATCTTTGCAAAATTGGTAAGTAAATGTAATCAAAAGGGATCTAATTACGTTTGTGATTGATATCAATTACAATTCATCCATTTATGAAATCTCATTGCAATTATACCAATTTTAATTAGAGATAAAAAACGTAGCCTAATTAGTAAGTATTTCAAGTTTAAGCAAAGAACAATTAGAAGGATCATGAAATTCAGAGGAGTTGGATTTGGTGGGTTTTCTTCCTAAGCAACAAAAGTTATTTTGTAAAGAGATTAAAGGCTAACAAAAGTAGAGACTAAGAGAAATGGAACAATTTATGTGTTTTAATTTATAATGGAGGTTGGCTGTGTTTTGTTTATGCAGATTGATGTTCAAATAATTGGGAAAAAAGAAGAAGAAGAAACCTTAGAAAAGGATGAGGTTTTGGGATAGCTTATTATTTAAAGGGTGATCGATAATAATTTTCTGAGTGATTTGTTTTATGAGATGTTTAATTATTTAGCTAAATATTGTGGAATTTCGCGTAGTTTGTGATTATGTTGAAGTTATATGTTTAAGAATGTCAAATATATGTATTTTTTAATTTTAAAATGGTTCTAAAATAATGATCAAGCATGTTTTTAGTATGATAAAACTATGAGATTTATGCTACAAGCGGTTTTTAATTCACCATATCCGATACATCTCATGGATATGCTTTTGTTGTGTAAATGATATGGTGATTTTTCGATAAACTTCATTAATGTATTTTTGAGATATAAATATTATGATTATGTTTATTAAATACACACCACCAGAATATATTTTAGTGGTGTAAATGTAATCGTACATGCACATATGGAAGATTATCAAGAATTATTTCGGTTGATTTTCTTATGTTTTATTAAACTTGAATGTTTTTTTGATTTTTGCTATGAGGTTGAATTTTACTTTAGTTTGAAAAAAGTTTTACTAAAGTTATTTTAATATTAATCTTATCACTAGATTTTTCAGCTCATTTTTTTTAAAATTTTTGCTACCAAATTGTTTTTTAATTTCAATTAGAGTTAGTTGACCAGTATCTATCATCGGTCATGCTTAGAGGAGAAATAAGAGAGGGTCTTCAAGCTTTGGGGAGCCTAAGTCAAACACAGAGAAGTAGGCTGTATGAGGGTTATTGTAGAAGATATCTAACAGATAAGTACTTCATTATAATCGCTTAACTCTTTATTAGTGAAGATTTTTTGTAACGAGTACATTGTCCCCCAAACGTAGGTATGTACCAAACTAGTCGGTCACCAATCTGTGTATCTTTCTAGTTCTGCTTATTTTTTGAGTTTGCCCTTTTGTCACTATTATTATTACGACATTGTGTATACTTGTACTATTTTGTATTAGATTCATCTACCTTTCCTTATTAATGTTAATGTGATATAATTTATAGTGTATTATATCATATTTTAATTTAACAAAAATAAATTGAGTTTGTAAATTCTATGTTTATCAAAGTTTTTATCTTCTTTACTATACTTCTACATTTAAAATTTCTAAAAAAGAAAATCTACATTGAAATAAAATTTCAAATTCAGGATCTAGATGTATTAAAAATATATAAAAAGTTGTTTTTTTTTTTTTTTTTTTTAAATTTCTATCACAGAATGTGAAAACATTTAGGCCTCATTCAAAAACATGAAAGAAGGAGATAGGAGTGTTCGTGGGTTAAATTGAGTTGGGTTGAAGTACCTTTTAAACTCAACCCAATTTTTCGTGTTGCAAGTTTCTTCAACACAAACAAACCTCATTAAATAATGAGCTCATTCCAATCCAACCATAAAAATTTCGGATTGGGTTTGTTCAGGTTACTCGGGTTATTTATTTAATATTTTTTTTCTAAAAATAAGTAAAATGTTAATATGAAAAAAAACATTATTTGATTATTTTTGTATATCGCATTAAGATTAACAATTCAATTTCAATTTGTATTATAATATTTTTCTTTCCAAAAGGTCAAAATGTTATTTTTAGGAGTTGTTTGAGAACAAATTGTCCAATAAAGTAAAACTGAAATAAATATATGTATATATAATTGTATCATAGATAAAAAAAAAAGTTTTTTTTTTTAAATTAATAATAAGTTCGGATTGGGTAAGGTTGATTTGGGTAATTTAAGATGAACTCATAAACCAACTGAACCCATAAAATGCTCATTTGTTTGAATCCAACCCAATCGAAAAGAGTTGATAAACCAACTCAAATCATACAAATTGGTTTAGGTTGATCGGGTTTTTTGGATCATTAGATTTTTTGAACATTGTTAGGAGGAAAGTTGGTGATATTTTTGGTGCATCTAAACAACTCAAGTAAAAGTAAGAAGAAGAAAAAAACAAAGGGAGAAAGAGATGAGATTGAAGTGAAGGGTGTGCTCTTCCAATAGAACTTGGAACTTTGATACTTATTGTTAGGAATGCGACCAAAGTACCACATTGATTAGATAAGAAAAGGATCATGAGTATATAAGTTAAGGATGACTATCTCCATTGATATGGAGTTGTCCCTATCTCTTATCCATTTTTGGATGTGGGTTTGAGGCTTTTGGAAGTTCTTCCAGCTTTATATATGAGAAAATGAATGTTAAAAGTAGTCCATGCAATAATTCATGTAATTATTTTTTATCAAAACTAAAATAATCATAAAGTTCCATCGTTTTAAATTTTCACCGACATGTCGATAATTTTGTCGACATTTTCACGTTTTTATGAGTTCGATATGGACATGATGGGTGAATAGATATTTCCACTATATCGTTAAAAAATCCACAAAACATAATATTAAATAACAAAATATCACTAGTATAAATATAATGTAAATAATAGACATGTTAACTTGTTTGATATTCATAAAATATTTATTTACTAATTTAAATTTATTTTTTGGATTTTTATTTTTTTATTATAATTTTTCTAGAAATTTCCATCGAAATCGGAATTTTATTGATATTTTCATGAATTAAGATTTGATGAAAACCTCTTTGTTTTTTTTTAAAGATTGTGTCTTGTGTTTTTCCAAATTTTCTTTAAAACTATAATGGAAACTACATCTTATTGGTTTTTTTTTTTAATAATTAAATAGACCAATTTAAAATTGATTTTGAAAATAGTTTTTGAAGTGTATAAAACATATTTTCATTATTTTTGAAAAAGTTCAAAGATGACTCATCATTCCAAATATGAATGTTAAACGATAAACGGAAAACATTGACAATCATTATAACATCAAAAATAATAACAACAAGTAAACAAGTAAAGACACAAAAGTTGATAACTCAATTTTGATAAACCGCCTACGTTTGGGGGGCAATGAGCCCAGGAAAGATAATCCACTAATATTAAAGAGTTAAGTAATTTACAATATAGTACTTATCTATAACTCTCGATAACTATAGTAACTCACGTAGAGCTTAACTTACCGATCACTTAGGCTCCTGCTAGATGTAAGACTCCCTCTCAAGTACACTTGGGTTCCCCCTAAGCTGGTTAATATTAGTATTGATCACCACAACTTCTAATGATGACGAATGAGACTTCTCCCATGATGATATCTTTCCCAATTCAGTGAAATCCCTTCATTGACGCTGAGTCTTAGGCTTCCCCTAAAACTGAGAATCTCTTATCCGGCAATAGTGACTCATGCTCCCCCAAAGCCTGTGAAAAGCTTCTGAATAGAACATTTCCAACAAGCAAAAATCATGCACGACAGAATAAAGAACAACGAGCAAGCACACACTATAGAACAACTTTGGCTACCGATCGTCTTCCTCTAAATAATACAATGTGGCTTAATGTGAAACGATTTACTTTGAAAATCAACATAATATACCTTTATTAACGAATCCAGAAAAGAAAACAACTCCCAAATGGGAGAAGATAGATCGTACCTCAATAAAGAAAACTATCAGACTAACTCGATTCGTCAAATATTTCAAGATTAGGAAAACATATTTTGCAGGAAAGATACTCTGATGTCTAAGACCAATATTAAGACTTTTTATGAGACATCTGTAGAAACCAAAGCCTTAGAAAAAAATATAAAGCCAACCAAATGAAAATTCCAACAATTTTCTTTTTATCTTTTATTTTTAAAAACATAAAAAGAAAATCAATCCAGCACTAAGCAGGTCTTAGTTTCTAAGATCTGGGAAAAATTTTAATATAATCTCTATAGTTTTTAAAATTTTGATATATTTATTTTTGTTTAGATTTAGTCTCAATTTGATTTTTTATTAAAAAAAAATAGTAAAGTTCATTTTGGGCAATCAATTATGTTTGTGCATTCCACCAAATTATCCAATCATAATTTGTCATGTGGTAAGATTTGATTATTTTTTAAAAATATTTTAATTATTTTTTGGTGAGTGATGAGAGAAGATATTCATATGCATAAAGATTGATGCATCCCAAATATTACCCTTTGTATGATATATCAAAATTCTAATTTAGCCTTATATGTCCAAATCATGTGCTATGTAACTAAAGAAATGGCATGTCACCCTGTGAATGCTAGTCGAGTACGGTATTTAATCACTTCATTAGGTTAAAGTTAAGTTAGACATAATTTTAAATCATTTTGCAAGTTTAGAGGATTGAAATTTCCTTTTTAAACTCAAAAGTTAAAAAAGATGGATATCAATACCAAATAAGGGTGTTCAGATAATCTAATAAGTTTGGACCACTCAATCCAAATTGTGAGAGTTAGATTAGGTTAGTTTTATTCTTAGGTTGGGTGGGTTAAAATTTTTATATTTTTTTGTCGAATGGGTTAGGTCTCGGGTTGAATATATATTTATTGAAGGGAATGGAATTCCTGAAGTAGAAGCAATTGAGCAATTGATCGCCTCGTGTCTTAGAATTTCGTTTTGAAAAATATTAAAACAAAGAATTACACAACAAAAAACATTCAATCCTAATCATGCTTTCTAGAAATTATCAGAGAGGAAACAGGGTAGGAGTACTCTTATCCTCGAAGAACAACTAATCTTCATGAATTCCTCTTCAATAAGATCACAGACAGGCAAAACTTGGACACCAACCCAAGGGCTACCTTACTATTCTCAAGGTGAGAATCCAACATGAATTTGTGAGCTTGCTTATTAGTTTTGGTGAAGGGGATGAAATTTCTTAAGAGAATTGATTTGGGAAAGAAGATGGAGTGCAAAGAGGGTTTCTCAAAAACTAACGCACATGATGAATTGATCACCAAATCTGTTGTCTTCCTCAATTTGAGAGAGTGAGCGGAAGTTATCAAATAACTCCCCTCACATTATGTAGACTAACTCCTCATTTAATTATATTAGTCAAGAAACACGTACATATGTACATGAAATTTTGTAGTTTTTATTAAAAAACTTTTAAAATATAGTTATATTTCAGCGTGTATTAAATGAATGATTATATTTTTGTCTTAATTACCCTAAATGTTTAAGAGTTCGTAAATGTAAAAATTTTTATTTTCGTATTGTCATAAACAAATCATTGTATGTTGTACTGTACCAAACAATCTTGTTTGTTAGTAACTACTTGAAGAGAGTGACAAAAGAGGGTTTTATGAAAAAAAAATAAAAATTAAATAGTAACACAAATATTATCCTCTATAATCCTTTAAAATCTTGTATTTTTAAATTTTTTTAGACAAGATTTTTAAATTTTTTTAGAAGAATCTTGTAGTTTTAATTTAAAGTAGCTAAAACATGTTTAGTTTTTGTCTAAAGATCATTTTGTCATAACTAAATATTATTTGAAGTTTGTTTTAATCTCCATAAACTTTATGAAAAAGTTTCATATTAATTTTAAAAATTAAGATTATATTTTAATTTTAAAAAATCAATATAATACATGTAAAAAGTTTAATTTGAAAACTAATAATTTCTTTTGGAGTTCTGTAATCTCAGTTTCCTTAATTGAAATCTTTATTATAATTTTTAAGTAAAAATTTAAGATTCTAAACTAATCTATGCACATGTGTATAATTTAAGCTTCTGAACTTTTTTTATATCTAAATTTACTTGATTTACTTTCATACTTGTCTCTTTAAAAGATTTTTTCTAAAAAAAAAAATTTCCCTACATTTCAGGTATGTGAGTCTTTTTTTTTTTTTTTTTTTTTTTTTTTTTTTTTTTTTTTTTTTTTTTTTAATTTAAGAACATAATCAAACACTTTAATTTTTTTTTCTTTCATATATGCATTTCACGATATGAAATTCACGCTTACATGAAAAGAAGCACATGTTCAATGTGTAACTATCATCTCTGAATAATCACATCCTATTGGTATCATTTGCCCTCATTAAACACATACACTCGAAGAGTTGCATCGTGCCAACACCAATTTCACATATTCTACATAAAACTTTAATTTTGAAGTATATAAATATATTTTGTGAATTAAAATTCGAAAGATCACACTTATTGTCTTTTAAATTGAAAATTCAAAAGACTCACATTTTATCCACGAAGGGTAAATAGGAATTCATTAAAAATAAAAGGGGAAAATAAGTATATATAAAAATCATCCCCTTATAGCCTAGTTTATATATAGTATTAAAAAAAGTAAATATGAATCTTAACAAATCAACGCAGATACCTTATTGTCGTAATGCCTAGAGATTGCCAGAAAATCCTTTACAAATATATTCATTTTTTTGCCTTTCTACAAAGAATCAAAAGAAAATTAAAATTATTCCTCAAGAAATATAATTAAATAAAAATTGTTAAACAAAAACACAAAACAAACAAAACAACAATAAATAATTCGTTACTCCAACACTTTCTAAAATATTCTAAATGTCGTAGATTGTTGTCTCTCAACACTTACAAATCGTAAGTTATGAAAATTCATCCAATTAACCAAAATAAAAATTCCACTACCATTAATATTTTCTCCAAAAAGAAATTTGACAAAAATAAAAGAGAGAGAAAAAAACCTAAAATTATCATTTTGAAATTCAACTTTAATTTTTTATTTGGAATTGTCACTCGTGAACAACTGACAAAAATAAAATCCTACAAATACATAAAGAAAAAAAGGTTCGGGTGGTTAGTTTAGAAGGGATGGAACCTCTTTGCAGAAGAGTGCTTCAATGAAAAGGTTTGATTCATGAGGTGTCTACGAGGAAAGTTGTAATCGAAGAGATATAATAGAGACAAAATGGAAATTGTAAAAAATTACAAGGGCCAAAAGGGAAGAGAAAAATTCTCCCCTTATTACTCCTTTTAATATAGTATAGATTAAACATAATATAATTAAAATGAACTATATATTGTATCATATATAATACATAACCTATACTTTATATTACATCACATATAATAAAACCTATAGTTTATATTCTCTCATATAACCTATAGTATTAATATGAATCATATTCATATTAATTTTAACCCATAGTATTTATATGAATCTTATTCATATAATTAATATTTTAATCATATTCAAATATTTATTTTTCTCCTTAAACTTTATATTATAATGTATTCAAATACATTATAATAATTATATCTTATACAACTAATTCCCTTTAATTAATTTGAACAATTCAAATTAAACAAAAATTATTTGATTCTTGTTAATCCTTATTGAGCTAGCAAGAGGACTTTATATACCTGTAGTTAGAAGATCTAATGATACTAGATTAATTAATTAAACTCTTTAATTAAATTAATCAACCTTCATTAACAGTCGATCACTCCAGTAAAGACCAAAATAGCTACACTCTTCGCACCATAGATATATTTCTATGTCCATTGGATATAACCAATCAATAATGCATTGACCCTTCATAAATTGCTCGTAAGTACAATTGGGTAAAAATTACCATTTTACTCCTGTAGTTGCATTTAACTTTTTAAGTACCACCAATCCTTTTGTTGAGCAATTAGTCATAATCCCACTATAATTAGACCCCTCGCTGGCCAGTTAGAGGGTGAGACATCTCATTGTTCAAGACCTAGAATTAGCCCTTAAAGGAGAAATTTATCTACTTACCTTAACAATGGGAAAGAGTGAATTCTTTCTTGTGTATCTATGTTCCCAGCTCCCCACTCGGACGAATCCCCAAAATGGTAGGCATATTGAGTTGGCGAATCTGACACTCTCACCTATGTAGATCAAAGGACTGCCCTCATAGGTAGAAGTTTACAAATCACTCAGGATGACAAATCCTTTGTTCCCATTTGTTAGTTAGTGAATATTCAACAAACAAATATAAATCGTTAAAATACTTCATTCACCATATTATGAAACACACACACACACATATATACAATAACACAGTTGGTATAGGATAATAGAAATGCAACTAAAAAATTTAACTTTAGAAAGATAAATATGCATTTCAGGCTTCCGAAGTCTTCGCTTTCCCCGTATCCTCTGGTCTAGACCGAGGGTAGTTTCACTTATAGTGACCGGGCTCCGCAGTTGTAGCACACATCAGTACCTCTATAGCATCTCCCTAAGTGATACCCCTTACATTCGAAGCACCATGACTTCCGATTTATACTCGCGATGGATTTCCCAAGATATTGAGTGTGTACCTCATTCTGTAAGGTTATACTTCCATCTTTTGTTTTTCGAAACTGGTCTTAGATATTTCCTTATTCAAAACTCCTAGTGTAACCTTCTGACTTTCTTCTCTCCAATATTTGGGTTCTAACTCGATTTCCTTGGCTAGACTGACTTCTACCTGCATTGCCGCCTTGACTAATTTTGAAAATTCTAATCTATCAGCTCCGACGGTCACAAGTGTGCAAATTTTAGCTCTTAATCCCTTCTCAAATCTTTTGCATCTCTCTTCTTCATCCTCGATTATATTGACAATGCATCTACTAAGTTCAATGTACTTTTGTTCGTACTCGGCTACCGACATGGTGCCTCATACAAGTCCTAAGAATTCATTTCCTTTTGCATCGCAAAACGACCGGGGATAAAAATTCTCATGGAAAGCTTTCCTAAACTCCTCCCACATAAACTCCTCCCTCGACCTCCTTCTACTTTCTAACATATGCCACAAATCTTCAGCTCTCTTTTGCAATAAAAAGGTAGCCAAAGTTACCTTCCTACAATCACGCAATCGCATTACCCTGAAGCACTTTTCTACCAGTACAAACCAAGCTTTAGCGTCGGTTGGGTTCGTAATTGCTTCGAAAGTTGTGGCACCTAGCACCTTTAACTGTTTGATTCCAAATTTCTTTTTTGGGTTCACTAACCTTATTCCTTATCCCTCTACTACATACTGAGCAAATCTCCCTAAGAGTTGCTCTTCTCTCCCAACTCTTACTTGCGAACAACTAGACTCACTCTGGTATCCTTTCGTCGTCTTAGAGGTAGCATCATGAGTCCCTTTTCGCGGTTGCTTTCGAAGTCTGCCACTTTTATGGGGCATGGTGTCTTATAGTATACCACATATTAGACATATTATGGTACCATCATACTTACATTAGTAAAACCCTTTTCCAAAATCTTATGCTCTGATACTAACTGTCACAACCCTACCTGAACTCGCCCTTTGGAATCCAAAAGGAGGTGTGAAGACGACAGATACCACACTTTTGTGATATCTACTGCTCAACTATTCTCTACTTGATCTAACTTAACTTAAATCGGGAATTAAGAACACCACTAAAAAGTACAACTGATTTAAAAATCAGTTTATACAAATTTCAAAAGGGTTTCCAATAATATTTACCCAATCCCAGATAAAACTAGTATAACATTCTAGCTTGTGGTAGATCTTGTCTTCTCGCAGCAACTTGGACTCTTCTACTACATGCAAAGAAAAAACATAAGAGAAAAGCGTGATCCTTAAGCTCGGTAAGTGGTAGCAGCTTAAAAAGTCTCTTTCGACCCATTTACATAAAAAGAATATCACACCATGAGGTTAGTACTCAAACCTCAGTTTCGAATGAGTCTATTCTCTACCCTACCTACACACACGGTAGATAGTCAAATCCATTTCTCATGATCTATTCATATCTACTCTATCTCCTATGTGCACATAAATCCCCCTCTTATGGACTCAGAAATTAGGTTCATCAGCCCCCTGACCATCCCACGAGGTTCTGTCACAAGCTAAAAAACTAGGCCTCATGGCCTCTTGACCATCCCGAACTTCATATTCTCATCCTCATTCAGGCTACTCATTCTACAACATAAACATAGAATCTAAAGGATATGCTTAAATTCCTTAGAAGAATACCACTCACAGTTTAATGGCAGGAATCTTCTTCTTCTTGTAAGTTCCCTTGTTTCCCTTAGTTTCTTTTTAACTCTTGGGCTTGTGCTAGTTCATTAGTCAGCTCAGAATCTTATGTTTAAGGTTAGAATAACCTTGGAATACCATATTGGCCCTAAACTTATCTTACGAACTCCAAAAAACCTAAATCAAACCTCCAAATTGCAAGAACAGCCGTTGGGCGCAAAGTTGTCTTTTGTGCACCCAATTTTTGTCAGTTGGATGTCTGGCTCTCCCTGCTCAATGCCTGGACTGCTTGTTTGGACGCCTGGCAACCTTACCAACGCCTGGTCAACCCTCAGGATACCTAGTGCTCAAACCCAACTCCTGGATACCTCTTCCAACGCCGGGGATTCTTCCTCCTATTGGAGTTGATGTCCTAAATCTCGTAGGGTCCCATAATTTGTAATTGTAATGTACTAACTTTTATTTATGTAATTAAATATGTGATGTTTTATTTCAAAATTAGTTGCATTAACCAAAACCCAATAAATTAACATCCAAGCTTATCTTTGTAGTTTAAAGATGTATATAGAGACATACATGTAAATCATGTTTAAGTGATAACCTAAATGGTCTGTAGTAGATGGATAAGGCTGGGTACCTTATCTTGATGATATTACGAGTATGATCCGCTTTGTAGATATTACAATTGTTGTAAAGTGCTAAAATGATCTGATCCTGATAACTCACGTGGAGACATGTAAGGGAGGATATTCTATAAAAAGGAGTTTGTATAGGACCGGACCATGAAATGTTTAGTCTCATTATATAACGTCGTTCATAATAAAGACTTTCATTTCACCAGGATGACCATAGATGACATGACCTAAATCCTGAGTGAGTTATGAACTCTTGCCTATGAAGGCAGTTCTTTGATTTGTATGGGTGAGAGTGGCCAGATCATCGACTCAACAAGCCTACCATATTGAGGATTTTTCTGATTGAGGAGTTGGGAACACAGCTAAACAAGAAGGAATTTATTCATTCCTCAATGTCGGGACAAGTAGATAAATTGCTCCTTCAAGAGTTGATTCTTGATTCTGGGACTTGATCAATGTGGCGCCACACCCTCTCCTGGTCCGAGAGGGGTTTGATCATAGTTGGACTATGATTTATTGTTCATTAGAGGGATCAATGGTATTTAAGGAGTTAGATGTAACTATAAGGGCAAAGCGGTATTTTTTGTCCAGCTATACTTACGAGCAAATTGTGAAAGATCATCGTGCTATTGACTAGTTATATCCAATGGACATAGAAATATATATGTAGTGCGAAGAGTGCAGCTGTCGGTTTTTAATGGAGTGTCTGACAGTTAACAGATTGTGAATAATTTAATTAAAGGAGTTTAATTAATTATTTACGTACCATTGAAACTTCAAGCTATAGGTCCTGAGGTCCCCTCTATAGCTCAACGAGAATTAATGAGAATCAATTTTCGAATTAATTTGAATTGTTCAAATTAATTGAGGGAATTAATTATATATGATATAATTAATTTAATCTAATTATATATATGATATAATTGTTATACTGTATTTCATACATAATAAAATTTGTTTGAGAGGAAATAAATATTTGAATATGATTCAACATTAATTATATAAATTTGATTCATATAATTAAATTTAATATAAATGAGATTTATATTAAATGCCATTGTTGAAAGAATAGAAACTACAGGTTATATTGTATTTGATACAATATAGAATCTATAGATTATGTGTTATATTTGATATAACATATAGTTTAATATATATATATATATTATATGATAAGGTAGTTACCATATAAATATATATTAAATTGATTTATAAAAATAAATTAATTTAATTTAATTTAATTTAAAAATAATTTTGGGAGGGAGTCGTAACCCCCTTTCCCTCTTTTCTCTCTAAAAAAGTGGTATTGGAGAAGTAAAAGAGTGGTAGTTCTTCTTCTTTCTTGTGTGTGGTTTCTTACACAAGAGATAGATACGCAGAAGAGTTTTGTGAGAAAAATTTGGAATTTCATCTTTTTCTCTCAACACTTTCGAAATCCTCTCTTCCAAAATAGCCCAAGCCCACAAAACTCCTAGATTCTCATCCAGAGAATACAGAGGAAACATTCATGGTGGTGTCCTCATTGACGATGAGAGGGTTCGAGATTGATCGTGACAAGATTCGGAGAAAGAGTTTCGTGAAAAAGAGTTCTTCAAGGGTAAGGTTTCTTAAACCCTGTTTTATGTTTCAAAGCATGCTGCAATTTTCTTCTAAATGCATAATCTGTTTGTTTTGTTGTAAAATTTGTGTTCTATAAATTATGGGTTGTTGGTTCGATCCCATGCTCCACTCAAGGACCTTCAATGGTTCCTTTACCTCCAACGTCTGGATCTCACCTCAAACGCCCAGAACCTCCCCTCAAATGTCTGGACCTACTCCCAAACGCCCAAACTTCCCCTCAAGTACCTGGACTTGTCCCCAAACGCACAGAACTTCCCCAACCCTAATTTCCTCTCCAACTTTCTATTTTATGAATCATTTTGAGAGAATTTCGAATGATCGAAGGGAAGTGAAGTGAGGGCTCCGAGGCATTTATAGACCTTCGCAGCCCATCCTTGTCACCCCTACATGTCTCAAACACCTGACACTTCCACTTTGCATGGAGTTGAAATGTTCTCTCCAGGTGAAGCCAACGTCCAACCCAAGCCACCTTCTACTTACATGCTATTTGATGTGTCCTACTCCTACCATGTCCAACGTCTAGTGCTTGCTTGAAGTGTTTTCCTCACACTTTGCATGCTTCAAGCTTGGTTTTAAACCATCCACATCCTGCTGAGACTCCCAAGGTTACATTTGGTGAAGACACATCAACACTACTTAGCTCCTCTAACGCCTGACTCCTTGAATATGTTCCAAAACTTTCAACTCTTCTATCATGCGTCCAAGGTAAAGTCCAAAACCTACTTAGTGTTTATGTGTCCAAGACCAATCCTTTAGATTTAGACTTTCATGAGTTCTTCCTAAAACACCCAACTCCCTCACTTAGACGTCCAAGCACGCTATATCCTTAAGGTATGCATTTTCCTTGTTTTTCTTAGGGTTCTTGTTGTAGCTTCCTCTTCTATGGTTACCCCAAGCTCTAATATTCCTTTCCTTAGGTTTAATTTGGATTTTATTTTATCCCCCCACATGCATCCAACATACTCCATGGGCGTCCAACCTTTAAACTCTAGGGTTCTACCTTTTGATTAGGTCATATGCTTTCGAACACTTAGCCAAATTTCCAGCTTGGACCTTTATGCGTTCCTTACTTCATTACTATGCATCCAACCCTAATCTTCTCACTTGATTATGCCTAGATCAAAGCATGGTTGTCCAACATGTAATCATTTCTTCCCCCTGGTGTTTAACCTATCCAGAGTGTTAGAGTTGCCGTAACATGCATCCAATTGAGCATTTCTATCCTAAGGTTGTGTCCAAGGTCCTTACCATTTCCAGTTGTGCTTCTAACTCTGAGATGACTCATTTCATACTTATTACTTAGTTCAATTTATTGGGTTATATGTCCTAAAACTCGCAATTTGTGATATTAAACATATTCTATTATCAATAAAGATGTTATTGATGTTTATTCAATAAAATTGTTGTTGAATATGTAATAGCACTTGTAAAGACTAAATCCAATAAACTAAATATCCATGGCTATTAAATGAATACTTGAACTTTATGTGGAGACATAAGAGTGGATCAAGTTTAGTAAATAGCCAAAACGGTCTATAGTATATGAACAAGGTTGGGTGCCTTATTCTGATAACATTATAGGAAGCGACCCACTCTGTAGTTGTTACAATTTGTTGTAAAGTGCTACAAATGAAGTGATCTTGACTCGTTCATATAGTGACAAGAGGAGCGAGGGTGTCATATGTAATGAGTTTGCATAAGATCGGGCCAAGGAATAAGTCACTCTTACTTTATAACGCCATTTACTATTTAAGACTGATTGTTTCAAATCGATGACCTAAGTAACTCGACCTTAGTTATAAGCTAAATAAGAACTCCTATTTATTTGAGATTATACTTAGATTTGCATAGGTGAGGGTTGGCTCAACAACGTTGGCTTAATATGCTTCCCATTTCAGGGGTAAGATCGGGTAGATAGTTGGGGATATAGGGTGCGAGACTGAATTCACACCTACTCGATTTAGGGAGAGTAGAGAGATTGTTCTCTTAACTACTGAATCCATGTCTTGAACAAGAGGCCCCACCCTCTCATTAGCCTGAGAGGAACTCAATATAGTGATTGGATCATAAACCAGTTGTTCATTAGAGGATCAGTAGGACTTAAGGAGCAAGATGTAATTTTGGGGGTAAAATAGCTTTTGACCCAACCGTTATTACGAACAACCTGTGAAGGGTAACTTACTGATTATGGTTAAATCAAGTGGATTGAAATATATCTACAGTGAGGAGAGTGCAACTACTAAGCTATAGTGGTGTGACTCGGTAGTTAACGAATATTGATTAATTCAGTTTAAAGAACTTAGCCAATTAATCTCAAATCGTTGAAGCTCATGATATGTAGGTTCATAAGGTCCCTTTACTAGTTCGTAAATCTTGGATTAGTATATTGAGTGAATTTGAAGCGTTTAAATTCATTTTGAGAATTAAATTTGAAGTGTTCAAATTTTAAATTAAGATTTTGAATTTGAATTTTTCAATTTCAAATTAGGGTTTGGATAATTATATTTGATATAACTACATTTAATTTATCGAAATTAAACATAACTGGAGAGTTAAAAATATTTAAATGACGATTTAGATATTAATTACATGAATAGGATTCATGTATGCCATAGGTGTTTAATTTATTTAATAGTTGATATTAAATTATTATTTAATTAATCAAATTTGTTTAATTAATTAAATTAAATCAATTTCATATTAAGAAATTCAATTTAGGAAATTCAATTTTGTTTAAATTAATTAAATTGATTTTTTTAATTTAATTAAATTAAAATTGAATTTATTAATTGATTTTTGAGAAAAATCAATTAAAAATTGAAAATTGGTTGAGATAGTGGATTTCTCCAAGATTGGATACCTATCCCACTTAATTGGTGGACTTTAATGTGTCAATCGGCATATTGGCTTGGTGCTTGGATGTATTAGATACATAAAGAGCTTCAATTTTGAATTGAAGGCTAGAGGTTGCATGCTAAAATTCTGGAATTTCTGAAATTCCAACTAGCTCACTCAAACCTTCTTGCTTCCCTCTCCTAATTCCTTTCAATTATGAGTTCCACCACTCAAATCCAAGTTGGGAAATAGTTGAGAAGACTCTCTTGGTGCTCTACTATTGATTTGAAAGCCCAATTCGTGTAGAGAAGTAAGGATCAAGAGGTTTTCTTGAAAGATATAAGTTCTTGAAACCCTGTTCTATGAATTTATTTTCTTGCATGCTTTTAGAACTCAAATTAAATGTAATTAAAGTGTCTATTGATTCTGATCGCTTCCATTGCATGCTTGTAAATTCCATCATAATTTCCTCCTTCTTCCTTTGCCTAGGCATTTACCTTGTCCCCTTAGCCAATTTGAAATCTTCCATTTCCAAGCAAATTCTAGGTTCAAAGCATAGTCTTGACATTTAGCATAATATCTGGCCTTAACCTACGATGCTTCCAACTCTTGAATTTCTTAACACTTAGCTAAACTTTCCATCTCCTCTCCTTTTCTAACCAACACATGCTTCACTCCTAACCACATGGTCTGAACAGTTAAAAATATTTCTAAGTTCCAATGCTTCCTCCAAAGTATGGTTCAGACACTTAGCCAAAATTCTGCTCTCCAAATTTTCAGCTTGGGTTCCCATCAACTATTCTTAACTCCAAGGCATAGTTTTAAGACTTAGCAAAACTTCTCCTCAAAGGCTTGTATTCCAAGCTACTTCCTACCTTTTAAGGAATTCTGTAAAGGCGAGGGTGTTACAAATCCATCCCCCTTAGAAATTTTTTCCCTCGAAATTAGATCATGGCTAACTACGGAAACTCTTATTATTCATTTATTACCAACTTTTACAGGTTACACTTTTTACAAATTACACTTTTATTTACATACACACATTTTGATACTTAATACCAATAATCTTTCCAAGCTCTTTACAGACTATCTAGACTATTTATTGTACAGTCCTTTCAGTGATGACCCAACTGTTCACATTTTAAACATAGTCCTTCTCTTCCTTCTCAATCTTATGGTTTTTATGACAATTACGACAGGGAAGGTTTGTACTTGAACTAGTCACTTCATCTTGATGTATCAGAAATCGGAAACATTCGGGGCATTTCTTCGCTATGTGTCCTACTTGCTTGCATATATAGCACCTGTTAGTTCCTTGCAAGCATTCTCCCATGTGGTTCTTTTCACACATCACATAGAAAGCATTTCTCTTTTCATTTATTCCCACCTGTTAGCTTGTGAATATTTAGCAAATAAACATAAATCGTCAAAATACTTGATTCACCATATTATAAAACACACACACATATATACACACACACAAAAAATAACAGTTGGTCCAGAATAATAAAAATTCAATTATAAAGGTTAACTTTAGAAAGATAAATCCACATTTCAGGCTTCGAAGACTTCGCTTTCCCCTTATCCTCTTGCCTAGACCGAGGGTAGTTTTGCTTATAGTGACCGGATTCTCCACAGTTGTAGCACACATCAGTACCTTTATAGTATCGCCTTGAGTGATACCGCTTACATTCAGAGAACCACGTCTTCCAATTCAATGGATTTCCCAGGGTATTGAGTGTGTACCTCATTCTATGAATGTTCTAATTCCATCTTTCATTTTTTGGAACTGGTTTTAGATATTTCCTTATTCGAAACTCTTAATGTAACATTCTGACTTTCTTCTTCCCAATATTTTGCTTCTACCCGGGTCGCTTCGACTAATTTTGAAAATTCCTATCCATCAGCACTGGCGGTCACGGATGTGCATATTTCAGCTCTTAATCCTTTCTCGAACCTTTTGCATATTTTTTCTTCATCCTCAATTATATTAGCAGCGTATCTACTAAGTTTAGTGTACTTTTGTTCATACTCAACTACCGACATGGTGCCTTGTACAAGTCCTAAGAATTCATTTCGTTTTGCATTACGAAACGACTGTGGATAGAATTTCTCATGGAAAGATTTACTAAACTCCTCTCACGTAAACTCATCCCTCAACCTCCTTCTGCTTTCTAACATACACCATCGATCTTCAACTCACTTTTGTAATAAAAAGGTAGCCAAAGTTACCTTCCTATTGTCAGGGCATCACATTACCTTGAAACACTTTTCTATCAGTACAAACCAAGCCTCAACGTTGACTAGGTTCGTAGTTCTTCCGAGAGCTATGGCCCTTAGCGCCTTTAACTGTTTTATTTCGAATCACTTTTTTGAGTACATAGACCCTGTTCCTAATGCCTCAGCTACATACTGAGAAAATCTCGCTAAGAGTTTCTCTTCTCTCTCAGCTTCTACTTGCAGATGACTAGACTCACTCTAGTCTCCTTCCATCGTCTTAGAGGTAGCATCATGAATCCATTTTGGAAGTTGCTTTCAAAGTCTGCCACTTTTACGAGGCATGGTGTCTTATAATATACCACATATTAGACATATTATAGTACCATCATACTTACATTAATAAAACCCATTCCCAAAATCTTATGCTCTGATACCAACTATCACACCCCCTCCGAGCTCGCCTTTGGAACCCAAAAAGAGGCGTGGGGGCTGCAGATACCACACTTTTGTGATATCTACTGCCCAACTCTTCTCTACTTGATCTAACTTAACTTAAATCGGGAATTAAGAAAACCACTGAAAGTACAACTCCTTTGAAAATCAGTTTATACAAATTTCAAAAGTGTTTTCACGAACATTTGCCCAATCTCGAAAACAACTAGTTCAATAAAATTCTAACTCATGGCAGACCTCGTCTTCTTGCAGCAACCTGGAGTCTTCTGCTACCTGCAAAGGAAAAATATAAGAGAAAAGCGTGAGCCTTAATCTCAGTGAGTGGTAACAACTTGAAAAGTCTCTTTCAACCAATATACATAAGAAGCATATCACACCAATGAAGGATATCGTTTTGCAGAGAACCTATGAGCGGAAATGGATCGTCCAAATCTCATTTTGATTGAACGCATAAATTTACAGTTGCAAACAGATTATGCATAAAACATGAATTACAACATGCTTATTGAACTATAAAAGGGTTTAGAGATTATACCTTTGAAGAACTTTTCTTCAAGTAAATCCCTCGTACTAACTCATTCACGAAAGTGTTGAACAAACACGAACTCTTCTCGGGCAAGTAGCAACTAAACTCGGACCAAAAGAGAACACTACCACTTAGTGACCTTGGTATTCTTGGTGTGAGAACCCAAGAGTGGTGGACTCTGGCTATTTTGGTTAGTAGGAAGTTTGTGGGATGGAGGAGGAAGACGATCGAGGAAGAACTAACTCTATCGCATAGATAAGTCTCTTCATCGTTTTATGAATTGAGTCTATCGTATAGGCTTTCAAGCAAATCATGTAACATTGATCTCTTTTTTAGAAAAAGAAAACTGTTTTCTTTTTATTCAATTTTCCACAAAAAAAAAAAAAAAAAACCACTAATCTCCCACTAAGGTGGTTAGAGAGAAAAAAAGATAGTTATCCAATAATTAATAATTATAAATGAATATGATAACCAACTTACATATTATATTTATAACCTATAATTTTAATATTGCATCATATATAATATATAAACCATAGTTCTTTTTCTCTATTTTATGGTATTTAATATAAATCATATTTATATTAAATTTAACAACTATGAATTTTATTCATAGAAAATATATTTGAATCATATTCAAATATTTGTTCCTCCAAATAATCTATAATGTATCATATATCAATTATATCATATATAATTGAATTTCCCTCTTATTAATTTGAACATTTCAAATTAACCCAAAAATTGATTCTCAACTAAATTTTTTGAGCTACCAAGGGGACCTTATGGACCTATTGCTTGAAACTCCAACGGTACATGAATAAATAATTAAACTCTTTAATTACTTTATCCACCATCTGTCAACTATCAGGCACTCCACTAAAGACCGACAACTGCACTCTTCGCACTATAGATATATTTTTGTGTCCATTGGATATAACCAATCAACAGTACGATGACCCTCACAAATTGCTCGTAAGTACAGTTGGGCCAAATTACCGTTTTTCCCTTATACTTACATCTAACTCCTTAAATACCACTGATCTCTCTAATGAACAATTGATTATAGTCCACTATGACTAACTCCTCTCGGGCCAAGAGAGGGTGTGGCACCATATTGTTTAAGACTCGGAATCAGCTCTTAAGGGAGCAATTTATCTACTTACCCCTACTTCAGGGAAGGAGTGAATTCCATTTTGTGTAGCTGAGTTCTCAACTCCTAAATCAGACAAATCCCCAAAATGGTAGGCTTTTTGAGTCGGTGATCTGGCCACTCTCTCCTATACAAATCAAAGGACCACCCTCATAGGTAGAAGTTCACAACTTATTCAGGATTAAGGTCATGTTACCTATGGTCGTCCTAGTGAAATGAAAGTCTCTATTATGAATGACGTTATATAACGAGATTAAACATTTCGTGGTTCGGTCTTATACAAACTCTTTTGTATAGAATATCCCCGATCGCATGTCTAATACATGAATGATTAGGATTCGATCATTTGTAGCACTTTACAATATTTGTAACATCTACAAAGCGGGCCATACTCGTAGTGTCACCAGGATAAGGTACCTAGCCTTATCCATATAGTACAAACCATTTAAGTTATCACTTAAACGTGATCCACCTGTATATCTCCACATACATGTTTAAGTTACAATGATAACTTTGGATGTTAGTTATTGGTTTGTGATTAATGCAACTAAAATATCATATATTTCATAGATAAAGTGAATAAAATATCAAATATTATTAATCACTGAAATATTTGTTCATACAAGGTTTACAAACTATGAGACCCTACGAGATTCAGGGCATCAACACCAACAATCTCCCGCTTGTCCTAAAGCTAGTGGGGTGCACAAGATAATCAAATTACAAGTGCATAAAACAATAAATTAGGGCATAAACAAGCCCCGTACAAGAACCACAATGTTAGTACTCAAACCATAATCTCGAACGACCGGTAGATTGTCAAATCCATTTCTCATGATCTCATCATATCTACTCTGTCTCCTATGTGCACATAGATCCCCCTCTTATGGGCTCAGAAACTAGGCCCATCGGCTCTCTGACCATCCCGTGAGGTTCTGCCATAGGCTCAGGAACTAGGCCTCATGGCCTCCTGACCATCCTGGGATTCATATTCTCATCCTCATTCAGGCTACTCATTCCACAATATAAACATAAAATCTAAAGGATATGCTTAAATTTCTTAAAAGAATACTACTAATAGTTTAATCGCAGCAATGTTTTTTTCTTGCAAGTTCCCTAGTTTCCCTTCGTTCCTTTTTAACCCTCGAGCATTTACAAGTTCATTAGTCAGCTCAAAATCTCATGTTTAGGGTTAGAATAACCTTGGAATACCACATTGGCCCATAACTTAGCTTACCAACTCCAAAAGACCTAAATTAAACCTCCAAATTGCAAGAATAACTATTGGATGCAAAGTTGTCTTTTCTGCACCCAGTTTTTATCAATTGGACGCCTAGCTCTCCCTGCCCAATGCCTAGACTGCTTGTTTGGATGCCTGGCCAACCTTACCAATGCCTAGTCAAACCTCAGGATACCTATTGCTCAAACCCAACTCCTGGATACCTCCTCCAATGCTTGAGATTCTTCCTCCAATGCCTGGATCTCAACTTACATGCCTAGAACCTCCCCTCAAACGCCTAGTCCTGCTATCAAATGCCCAGAGCTTCCCCTCAAATGCCTAAACTTGTCCCCAAACACCCAGAACTTTCTTAACCTTAATTTTCTCTCCAACTCTCTCTTTTATGAATCCTTTTGAGAGAATTCCGAATGATGGAAGTGAAGTGAGAGCTCCGAGGAATTTATAGGCCTTGGTTCTAAGCCATCCAGTTTGAAATGTCTTCCTCACATTTGCATACTTCAAGCTTGGTTCTAAGCCATCCACATCTTGCTGAGACTCCTAAGGTTACATTTGGTGAAGACACATTAACCCTACTTAGCTCCACTCCAACGCCTGGCTCCTTGAATGTGTTCCAAAACATCCAACTCTTATACCATGCATCCAAGGTAAAGTTCAATGTCTACCTACTTGGTGTTTGTGTGTCCAAGACCAATCCTTTGAGATTTAAACTTTCCTTAGTGCTTCTCAAAATTCCCAACCGTAAATCCCGAATTCTACATTTTCTATATAAGTATGTTTAGCCATGAGGATATTATGTCAATTAAATGATAAGTGAAATTATGGTTTAATACAGGGAATTATGTGAATGAAGTCTTATTCAAGAGTACCTACGAGCGGAAGCGGTTCTTTCCAATTCATTATGACAGAATTACCGCATATACGTTCAAAACTTACTAATATGCATTCATAATGCTAAAGAGTTCAAGAGATTATACCAGATGAAGATTTCTTCTTCACAGCAAGTTTGAAGCCTTACCGTTTACCTCGAACAATCACCACTCAGACAGAAAGAAATGGAGAAGACAACACCACTAAGAGCCCTCAGTATTTTTGGAGTGAGAATCCAAAGTGTGGGCTTTGTTCGAATTTGATAGAGGGAAGGAGGAAGATTAACTGTACACAACGATCAAGCAAGTGGAAGAAGAGGTCGTCTATCGTATAGACAAAATGCTTGATCGTTTAGGTGAAGTATACGATCGTGTAGGAAAAGAGTGAGCGATCGTTCGAATGATCGCGTAGGAAAAACTAAGCGATCGTCTATACGATCGTTTAGTAAATATCAGAAGCTAAACAGTCGCTTAAAGAAAAGGTAAACGATCGTTTAGATAATAGTGCGCGACGGTATAATCGGTATGCAATCACTTAACAATATCGTATATGTAAGCAATCATGCAGTCACTATCGTATAGGATGCCACCCTTCGCATGTCTACTACACAAATGATCAGGATCAGACCATCTGTGACAAGAATCAGTCAGATAATTATAACCTTACCTTGATTTCAATGTTAAGATGATTAATTCATACAATGACCGTACCTTCATTTCAATGGCTTCCTTTTGAGTTGCACTCTCCATAACATTGAAGTGGCTCCTAAGATTGAACTATTGTATGGGGAGTTCAAGTTTTTTTATCGACTGTTGCTTACGTCGTATTGTTCTCACAGCCACACAATGCTCACTAATACATCTGGACTGCTCGTTGTGGGGGTTCCTTCATTATAATTATTATTACCATCATTGAGTCCGTTCATTATTACCACCACCATCATCATTACCATCATTATTATTGAAAGAGTTAAACAACATGCAGCAGAAGTATCAAGGATCCTAAGCATTCTAATTCAATAATTTTGGCAAAAACTAAAGCATGCTCTTCTCAGAAAGTGGATTCTCAGAATATACCTTTGATGAACTCTCCGAGAAAACGTTTGTTCAACTTTTGTCTTCACTTGATATCAACGTGAACCACCTCAAAGCCTTCTCTACTATGCTCTTAGAGCTTTAGGCAGAGTTTTGGGACTCAAGAACAACTTGAAGATGTGAAGAAACAAGAAAAACTCACAGCAACCCAATTGAAGATGTCAGTCTCTTCTTCTCAAAATTTTCTCTCAAAATCTGTATTCTCTTCTTCTCCAACAACTCCACTCTTCTTTATATATAATAGCTGAACATGTAAAGAGATGGAGTGCATGGCTTGCAGCTCATGCTTGGAGAATCAAAGTAGAGAAGATAATGCATTTTGTGTGAGCATAAAAATGATGGTAATGGAGAAAACTCATTTTCCATTTTGTGCAACTATGCAAATGAATTTCCATTTTCTTTTTAAAACATAAATGACTTTAACCATTTTAATTTAAAATTTTATTTTCTTAAATTAATTTCATAAATTAATTAAAAAAATTAATTAATTTAATATCAAATATTAAATTAATTTTTGCACAATAATCATCTTTATATATTTAAATCATATTTAAATATTTATTCTCTTGTTCCGTTTAATTTGAACGTTTCAAATTAATTTCTTAAGCCACCCTAAAGCTTATCCATTTACGAGCTAGTAGGGGGACATCGCGGACCTACAGATCATGGGTTCCAATGATTCGAGATTAATCGGCTAAACTCATTAGTCTGATCTAACCCCCATTCGTTAACTAATGGGACACTCCACTATAGCCCATAGTTGAACTCCCATCACTGTAGATATATTATGTCCACTTAATAACCATAATCAGTAAGTTGATCCTTCACAGGTTGTTCGTAGTCACAGTTGGGTCAAAAATACCGTTTTACCCCTGTGACTACATCTTGTTTCTTAAGTTCCTACTGATCCTCTAATGAACAATTCTGATTCATAATCTCTATGAATCAAATCGTTTCTCTATCATGAGAAGGTGGAACCCCGATTGTTCAAGACCTGGAGTCAGTACTTAAGAGAACAACCTATTTGCTAACCCTAAATAGGGTAGGAGTGAATTCCATCTTACAAGGCTATGTCCCCAGCTATTCATCCGGACTTATCCACAAAATGTAAGCTTATTGAGCAGCACTGTTAGACTACACTCACCGTTTGCAGATCAAAGGATAATCTCGAACAAACAGAAGTTCATAGCTAGCTCAGAATTAAGATCGTGTTAACCTAGGTTATATAATAAATGAAATAGTCAGTTTTAATAGTAAACGATCGCTATAAAGAAAAGTGACTATTTTTGTGGTCCAGTCTATATGCAAACTCAATGCATAGGATGCCTCCACTCTCATGTCTCAACATGAACGATTTGTGGATCACATAGTTTGTAGCACCTTACAACTTCTTGTAACAACTACAGAGTGGGCCGCATCTAAAAGTATTACCAGGATGAGATACCCAATTTCATCCATATACTTATTAGATCATTTAGGCTATATACTGTCAACTTGATCCTGTTTATGTCACTACATAAAGTTACAGTATTCAGACTATAGCCAAGGATGCGTTTATTAGATTTTTATAATAAGATGCAAAATCAACAAGTCATTGTTATTGATAAAATAGAATGTTTAACATGAACTGCGAGTTCTAGGACATTCCCAACAATCTCCCAGTTGGATTAAAACTCCAGTAAGAACAAATATATACAATATAATGTTGAGATACATAATGAGAAAAATACAATAAACTAGGGCATCTACAATACCATAGATATTCTCCTACTTGCCCTAGATTACACTACTCAGAGTCCTAGTCGCACTTGGTGGCCCTCGAGAACTTTAGCCGAGAGGGCCTTGGTGAATGGATCAGCAAGATTGTCTTCAAATGCTATCTTTGTGACGAGCACATCTCCTCTGTGTACAATCTCTCGGATGAGATGGTACTTTCGTTCAATGTGTTTTCCACGCTTGCGACTCTTGGGTTCCTTTGAGTTAGTAACTGCACCACTGTTGTCACAATATAGTGTGATAGGCAGGTGCATATTTGGAACAACTTCCAAATCAGCTAAGAATTTGCGTAGCCATACTACTTCCTTAGTAGCTTCGCATGTAGCCACGTATTTCGCTTCCATGGTGGAGTTAGCGATACAACTTTGCTTGATGCTTCTCCAAACTATAACTCCTCTGTTAAGAGTGAAAACTGATCCTGAAGTAGATTTCCTAGAATTTACGTCAGTTTGAAAATCAGAATTAGTGTATCCTGTAAGGATCAAATCCTTAGGTCCATACACAAGCATATAGTCACTCGTTCTCCTAAAATACTTGAGGATATTTTTTACAGCGGTCCAATGACTGTGTCCAGGATTAAATTGGAACCTGCTGACGATTCTAACTGCAAAACATATGTCGGAACGTGTACATAACATCGCGTACATCAAAATCCCAACTGCAGAAGCATATGGAATTCTGTTCATCTCCTCAACCTCTTGAGGTGTCTTAGTACATTGTTCCTTCGACAAATGAATTCCATGCCTAAAAGGTAATAAACCTTTCTTGGAATTTTGCATATTATACTTTGACAACATCTTGTCAATATAAGATGCTTGAGACAATGTTAATGTTCTATTCTTTTGGTCTTGAAAGACCTGTATTCCTAGAACATACTGAGCATCACCCAAATCTTTCATTTGGAACTGTGATGCTAACTATTTCTTTACGTCAGTAAGAAAGCTTGTCTCATTACCAAAGAGCAAGATATCATCAACATACAGAACTAAGAATGCTACAGTTTTGTTGACTATCTTCTTGTATACATAAGGTTCGTCAACATTCTGTTTAAAGCCATAAGATTTGATCGTAGTGTCAAATCTTATATTCCAAGATCTGGATGTTTGTTTCAATCCATAAATGGATCGATTAAACTTACAGACTTTCTATTCTTGTCCTGTTTCGACGAACCCCTCTAGTTAAGACATAAAAATACTTTCATCAAGATAGCCATTCAAAAAAGCTGTCTTGACATCCATTTCCCATATTTCATAGTCATAATATGTGGCAATGGCAAGAAGTATTCTTATTGATTTAATCATGGTAATAGAAGAAAAAGTTTCTTTATAATCAACTCCTTTTCTTTGGGTAAAACCCTTTGTCATGAGCCTGGCTTTATAGGCCTACATCTTGCCAGTTTGGTCTCGTTTTCTCTTGTAGATCCACTTACAACCTATAGGTGTAACACCTTGTGGTTGATCTACAAGTTCCCAGACTGAGTTGAAATACTTAGACTCCATTTCATCGTTCATGGCTTTTATCCATTGTTCCCTGTCAACATCTTCCATTGCCTTCTTAAAGGTTAATGGATCTTCTAAACAATCATCTTGTATGATGTTTTGAGTTTCTGTTATACCCATGTAGTGTTCAGGTTGTTGAGTAACCCTCCCACTACGACGAGGCATCCCCAACTCTTGGGATGGACGTGACGGGACAACAACCGTTGTTGATGGAATAGCTTGATTAATAACTCTTGTTGATTTTTCTGTAGTATCTTTAGACAGTTTTTGCAATATTAGTTTACTGCGAGGTAGATGATTCTCAATATAATCCTCTTCCAAGAAAGTTACATTTGTCAATACAAACACTTTATCTTCTTGGGGATCATAAAAGTATCCTCCTTTTGTTTCCATGGGATATCCTAAAAATAGGCATAATTTCGAACGTGTTTCCAATTTTTTATGGTTCTGTACCAACACGTGTGCTGGACAACCCCAGATGCGGAAATGATGTAAACTTGCTTTGCATCCTTTCTACAATTGATATGGTATTTTTGAAACACTTTTGGATGGAATAACATTCTGAATATAAACTGTAGTCTATACTGCATATCCTCAAAAGGATCGGGGTAATTGAGCATAACTCATTATAGACCGAACCATGTCCAACAAGGTTCGATTTCTCTTTCTGCAACATCGTTTTGTTGTCGTGTTCCAGGTGCTGTGAGTTGGGATTGAATTCCACGATCTACTAGATAGTTCTGGAATTGCAAATTCATATACTCACCACCTCGATCAGATCGAAGTATTTTAATTCTTTTACTTAACTGATTTTTAGTCTCAGCTTTAAATTCTTTGAACTTTTCAAGAGTTTTAGACCTGTGACTGATTAAGTAAATATGGCCATATCGAGAGTAATCGTCAATAAAACTAACGAAGTACTGATATTCTTCTCGTGCTTTAATATTCATCGGACCACAAAGGTCTAAATGTATAAGTTCAAGAGGTTCTTTGGCACAAAGACCTTTGTCAGAAAATGATTTTTTTGTCATTTTTCTCTCAAGACATGATTCACATGGAGGTAGGGAACTGTCTTCTAACTGATTTAGATGACCATTTTTACTAATCTCTCAATCCTATTTAGATAAATGTGACCAAGCTTGAGGTGCCAAAGATAGGCATTAGGAATTTTTTTTTGCTTTTTATTATATGTTTCAGCTGTTTTAAACATCTCTATATTTAAAATAGCTTTTTCTTCCGTTGGTTGTAATATGTATAAGTTATTTGCAAGTCTAGCAGAACAAATATGAACACCTCTTGAATAAACAAACACTTCATTATATTCAAAAGATACACTGTACATATTCTCTAAAAGACAAGAAATGGAGATCAGATTTCTTTTCATCTTAGGTACAAAGAACACATTCTTGAGTAAGATAAATGAATCTCCAAAAAACAACTTCACATCTCCCACTGCTTTTACTGAAATGACTTCACCTGACCTTGAAAGTTATCTCATATCCAGAAAGTTTTCTCCAAGAACTAGTTTCCTGTAGAAAAGTACAAACATGATTAGCGGTGCCTGAATCTAATATCCAGGTAAGGTGAGAATTTTCCACTAGACATGTTTCAACAACTAGTAAATCATTTTTACCATGTTTATTCTTTTCTGCTTTCTTTTCAGCCAGATATTTTGGGCAATTACGCTTCCAATACCCAGTCTCTCCACAATGGAAACATTTTCCCTTGAGATTTTTGTTTTTATTTTTCTTCATAGCGGTTTTCTTTTTCCCTTTTCCTTTCTTTTTCATCTTTACGGTTTTATCTTTAGAATAAGAAAAAGGACTAGCTTTCTTATCATCAATGGGTTTCATATCAGACGTAGACCCTTTATGAAATTTTTTCAGTTTAGAAATAACATTTAGTACCTTTTCCTTGAGTTTCATCATTGATTGATAAGTTTGCAATTCATTCAACAACGTCGTTAAGTTATAAGTGATTTTGTTCATGACAGCATTTGTCCTGAATGGTAGATAACTCTCAGGAAAAGATTTTAGTATCATGCTCACTTGAATTGTTTCGTCTATCATAGCCCTGTGAGCCTCTGCGATGTTAAAATGGACCATCATGTCGAGAACATGTTCTCTCACGTTGGTCCCATCCTTCATACGTGTCACATACACATATTTGATAGCTTCATATCTAACAGACGATGACGATTGCCTGAACATCTCTTGTAATGATTCCATTATCTCACGAGCTTTGGCCATGACCTCATGTTTCTTGTTGAGTACATCAGATATACTCGCCAAGATATAGGCCCGGGCTTTTTTGTTCGCCCTTACCCACCTATCATAAACATCTTGAATATTTCCGGACGCCGTTGAACTGGGAACTGGAGAACGTTTCTAAGTTAACGCAAATCTCAAGTCATCTACTACTAATATTATATTGATATTTGATTTCCAATTCGAGTAACCCTCTCCATTAAATTTGTCAAAAGCAAGTAGTGTAAAATCAATTTTGACATTGTTGAAACATTTTAAATAAATTCTATTAAAATATGCATCTAAATCCATTTTAGCAAAACTAATAAAGTACCCAATAAATCTTTATTTATTTGCAACGATACTTAAGTGATTTAGAACAAGTGCTACCATGGGGCAGTCAAGAATTCCTTCACAAAAGCAAGATAGTTCTTGACCAAATACTATTATCTAGAATAACTCATATCCTAATAGTTCTTTTGGTTATCATTTTCGGTCAAGATCTTTACTAACACTTAGTAATTCTTGTAAGTGTGACCCGCCATTTTCAGATCTTATAGGACGGTATGAATATGCCTCCGAGAGAGAAGACAATATCCAAGATGGAACTATAAGACCCTATTCATTTTACTGAAGCTTGGGTTGTTCCGAATCCTATGTTACAACCCTCCGTAGGGATCGCCACGGTTAACGACTAGCTAGTGCCGCATAAAAACGATAGCAGACGCAACATAGGAATCTCACGGTTCAAACTAATGGAGGAGACCGTAGGACAATGTTGACACATTTCCTTCACCTACTTACTATGAACCACTTCCCTCATTCACCTTGTTATTGACCCATGCAAACACTTTCCGTATGGAGTAGTCAAGGTAAAATCGACAAAAAGTCGAGCATGGATCTCACGGTGTGAACTCTTGAGGACGTGAGAGCTAATAACTATATATCAAATATATTGTTAACCTTCCACTGAAGTGTTCTAAATGTTTGGGTAATTTACTTAGGCATGGTGACTAATTTCATACAAGCTAAGTCTAAGTGGTTTATCCAAATATAACTCTTATAATTGAATTTAACCTACAATGTCTAGGTGATAAACTATTTTATTTCCTCACATCGCTCATGCAAGCTCATAAAATTAATTAACAACTTTCAATTGTTCGGTCATAATCCCCAGGTAGGAGGTGTTCTATAAACCGTCAACTTAAGTACCCCCAGCCTTAGACAGGTTTATGAACCGATATGAGTTTGTAACTGTATTTTATAAGGCAACAATCTATTTTAACGATTAAAATTAGTTGTTAACCTAAGTGAGCATGCAACTATTCTTTGTTATAGATTTTAAACATCTAACCAATTTTATAACAACTTACAAAATTTAGACATGCTTAACATCCACAACATTCAACAAAAGTATCTAATATAACTATTATATTAAATATAACCCTAACATGCATACTATATATTGTAACAATTATAACATACTGTTAATGCATGTACATGCTTCCTACAGTAGGGTTTTAAATCTACATGGCATACTATATGCATATACATGAATTTATTTAATTATCACATACATCTCATGCATAAACAATTAAATACTAACTGTTATGGTTTTCGTTTTGGCATAAACAAGCAAACAGACAGCTAACTATTACAAACAACTTCATAATCGTCTTTGAACCACTAGAACTGCTCCAAACCTAACCCAAAACAACTTGAACTTGGTTGGACGAGTCTAAACCAGACCAACAAAACTTGAACCGGACCAACCACAACCATTTGAGGTTGAACCGAATTGAACCTTGTGTAAACCGGTCGAATCGGTTGCTCTCGGTCCAACCTCAATATGCTGTTAAGGCTGATCGTGTAACGCCTGGACTTAATCGTCTAGTGTCATCGCCTGGGGTTGAGAGGAAGTACATGATCGCATAGTGTTTTCTGAAAGCTGAACGATCGTTTAGCTCTATCACATAGGACTAGATGATCGTTTAGTTGCATCGTAGTACAATCGCTTAGCTCCATCGCATAGTGCTAAACGATCGCATAACACCATTGCCCAGCACATTCAAGTCATCGTTTAGTATCCACCACAGCTAGATGGTCGTATAGCGCTATTGTATAGAACATCACCGTGTCGCATAGCATTTATCTACACGATCGCTTAGCTCCGCGACCAAAAGAACGCTCAGTGCTATCGCGTAGCACTTCATCGCATCGTTGCTAAACGATCGTATAACACCATTGTTTAGCAAAATCAACGTATCGCTTAGTTCCCACGACAAAAACAAAATGATCACGTAATGCTATTGTATAAAAAATGAACGCATCGCTTAGCTCCCGCAGGTACATGATCATTTAGCGTTCAACATCATAACGACCAACGCATATTACTAAATGATCGTCTAGCTTTTCTTCTTATCGTGTAAGATCTGGAGCTAAATGATCGTTTAGCAACTGGACCTCAGCAACAAATTTAAGCAGAAGCTAAAAAATCTTGAACATCAGCTCAACCTCCTTCGCTTATTTCTTTAATTACATCTTACTTTCAACTCTAATGATTCCAAATAAATTACAGAACACATAAATGCTCATCAAACAAGGGCCAATTACAAATTTAATTAAGAAATTAAAGAGAATTAAAATGCCAAAACAGAGAAAACCATAGCAGTGCATCATTTTCATATATCTCATGAAAAAATATCCACCTTGCCAAAATTAGACCGAATTGAAAGCTTAAAAGATGCACTGATACCAATTGAAAGAGATAAACAACATACAGTGGAAGTATCAAGGATCCATAAGCATTTTAATTCACTAATTTTGGGAAAAACTAAAGCATGCACTTCTCAAAAAGTAGGTTTTTAGAACATACCTTTGATGAACTCTCCAAGAAAACGTCTATTTGATAACAGGCAGAAATGCACGTTATCATAGTACTAAGTTCTTAAACAATGTTGGATTGCGTTAATGAAATATGTTAAAGTGCGTCCATTAAGCATAAATTCTATAATATTGCGGTTGCATGCGTCCAACGCATTAGAGCAGTTGATCTTTACATTTTTATGCAGAATATGCGTTAACGCAATGCAGAGATTGCAATCATAGGAATACATTGGTCGAGCGTAACTTCACCGCAAGACTTTGCGATGATTGTGCTCGCAAACATTCGCCCAAGAAGAATCACCGCAACTTGGTCAGCGCAACATGGTGGGTGCATCCGGGTGAAAGGATAATTAAGAGCGATGGAATAGAAAGCTGATGACAGTCGGATCCAAATTAAGTTGACAACCGATAACAGTCACGAAGTACATTCAGCATTATCAGCGACAATTATCCGATGCATCAGTCAGGAATTAAAGCTGTCCCATCTGTAGAACCGGGAGAAAGAAGCCGCCTTTCACCATGAAAACTCTATAAATACCAAGTGCATTCTTCAGAGAAGAGGTTAAGCAGTTGATTACTTCATCACTTTACAAGTTCACGCCTCTGTTCATAATTTCTTTCATTTTAAGGCGGACGCGAGGAAGAAAGTGTGCCGGTAGATCGTTCCGGTAAGCTTGGGAGAGCGCCGGAAGCTTCAAAGACAGGGAGAGAGCCGACGCCTACGGAAGCAGAAATATCTTTAGGCCAGAATAGAGATTTCAGTATAAAAAAAGCCTCGATCAGCAAGGAATTTCTACCAGGCTTTCTACCCTAAACTTCCATTGGCATTTTGTATTTAACGTATTTATAAGAATGGAATTTCTCTCTCTATATCTATCCACTCTCTGTGATTCACGAATGAGTAGCTAAATTAGTTGAATGGGTTAAGAAGCATTTAGCTAGCACAACTAAGGAATCATCATGCTTTGTAATTATCTTGTTTATGTATGCTTCATTCGTCCTTTAGGGATACTCGGGAGGGTAGTCTAAGGACAGGATCCAGACTTGGGAAGGTCAGGTCAGAATTTAGGTTTTGAAGAACCAGATTAGAACGCATAAATGAGAGATAGGCATTTAGGAATGAGCACTATTTGTTATTAACACAGCAGATGCATCTTAGTGATAAGATATGATTGTATGCGGTCACCTTGCTTTCATGCATTTTACATCAATGCATATGACAAAAGTAGAGACTTAGAGATAAGCTCTATGGATATTCTGCATTCAACACATGCGTCCTAGACTTAGGAGCATCGCATTTACATTGGAAAATGACTTGCTGTGCATGGTAGTAACATGATCGCATGGTCTGACGCATTCCCAAGTAACGCTAGCTAAAGATCTTCTCAACCCATTCATCGCATACTCATTGCATCTACCAACGTAACTTTCATTTCTCAAATCCGCTGCATTTATTCATTTCTTTTTAATCAACATAATCAACAACCAAACACTTTATTTAATTTTCCCGGTTACCTTAAAGTTCTCATAAAAAAATCATCAACGCAATCTATTTTCACAAGTCCCTGTGTTCGACCTTAGCCTTACCAGGAAACTCAGAGAAATTTACACTTAAATTCTGTTGGGAGTGCACAACGTAATCCATCAACGCATATCATCCACATTCCCATTTAATACAATAATGCATCAAATTTTTAGCATCGTTGCCGGAGACTTCGACAAAATAGTTTGTTAACGGTAATCTTTTTGATTTCTTTGCAGGACTCTCAATCTTTGGTGAATTACGACCCGGAGATTGAGAGGACTTTTAGACTAAGATTGAGAGACTGCCAACAACAACCACAATCCGATAAAGAAGAGATGGCGAAGTAGCCTGGAGTTGGAGCACTAAATGATAACAATGTCATGGCGAACCCGATTCTGTTGGCAAACGATCGCAATTGGCCCATTAGGGACTATGCATCGCTAAACCTCTATGATTTCTCTCTAGGAATCATGAGGCCTGCCCTCGATGGAAGCAGGTTCGAGATGAAACTGGTGATGCTGCAGATGATCTAGACTGTAGGTCAATTCGGAGGAAGGCGTGGCGAGGACCCACATGCCCACCTTCGAAGTTTTATTGAAATCTGCAATACTTTTGTGTTCCCGAACATCACTGCTGAAGAAGTTCGACTGAGTTATTCCCATTTTCTCTCTGTGATCAGGCTAGGAAATGGGCTTATTCGCTCGAACTAGGAGAGATCACTTCTTGGGAGCAGGTAGTGGAAAAATTCATGAAAAAGTATTTTCCACCTATCGAGAACGCAAGACGAAGAAAGCTTATTACAAATTTTGAACAAGATATGGATGAATCACTCAGCAATGCCTGGGCGAGGTTTAAAAGGTTGGTCCGAGATTGTCCACATAATGGGCTAGTAGACTGTTTTCAAATGGAAATTTTCTATCACGGTTTGAATCCCACTTCGTAGACTGCTGCCAATGCGGCAGTCGTTGGTGGTCTGCTTGAAAAAACTTATAATGAGGCGAAGAATATCCTAGATCGCATCTCCAATAACCATGAAGACTAGAGGGAAAGTGACCAAAGATTGAGACTTAAAGATTCTGATGCAAATAACAGTGCTATTGTTTCATTACAAAACCAAATGACTGAAATGATGAATTTGATTCAAGGAATGACGATTAGCAGGCGAACACCACAAGGTGGGTAAATCATCGCAATCAGTCAAAACACCGCAAGGTATACGACTTGCGGTGATGGGCATGTGATGGAAGATTGCCCGCAAAATCCACAGTCTGTATATTTTATAAAGAACAACCCCTATTCAAACACTTACAACCTCGGGTGAAGAAACCACCCCAATTTTGCTTAGAAGAATCAACAACAAAATTTTCAATCTGTGGCGCAAAAAGAAGGGTCACCAGGATTCTTCCAACGCAACAACGGTCAATAGAGCAATCAAGCAAGTAGCTCACAACAACCACCGCAATCCTCTTCTCTGAAGAGCCTATTGAAGCAATATATAGATAAAAACGAGACAGTGCTTCAAAGTCAGGCTACGTCCATCCGCAACCTCGAATTGCAAATGGGTCAGATTGTGAGTGAGTTGAAAAGTAGACCGCAAGGCGCATTTCCAAGCTCTACCGAACTTCCACGCAACCTAGGGGGATCAGGTAAGGAGCAATGTCAGGTTGTGACATTGCACAATGGGAAGAATGTGGAGGGAGAAAATAAAGAGCATAGTAGAACAACTTCCATCGCAACTGAGCCTGAGATTACGGTAACGCAAGAAGAAGAAAGAGAAAATGAAGTAGTGGAACCTGAGGTTACGTCGACCTCAAAGTCAAATGAAACGGGAACCATGAAAGTCCAGTTATCACCTTTCCCTCAGAGGTTAAGAAAGAAGAAAAACGAAGAGGTGCAATATCAACGCTTCTTATCTATGTTAAAGCAATTACATGTTAACATTCCTTTCTGTGAAGTGATTGAGGAAATGCCTGCCTATGCCAAGTTTCTGAAGGACATGGTAACTAAGAAAAGAGGCACTAGAAAATTTTCCACGGTGGCATTAATGCAAAGTTCCAAATCCATTATCCCATCGAAGATGAGCGATCCTGGGAGCTTCACTATTCCTTGCTTCATAGGAGGACTCTATATTGGGCAAGCCTTATGTGACTTGGGACCAGCATAAATTTGATGCCGTTGTCAATTTTTAGATAATTAAATATGGGGCAACTCGTGCCTACATCAGTGACTCTCCAATTGGCTGACAGGTCTCTGGTTCATCCAGAAGGTAAGGTGAATGATGTGCTGATCACGATTGATAAATTTATTTTGCCAGCTGACTTCATCATCCTAGACTATGAGACCGACAAAGATGTGCCCACCATTTTGGGGCGACCTTTCCTATCAACGGGTCGTGCTCAAATTGATGTGCACAAGGGAGAAATCACTTTGAGCATAAATGGACAGAAGCTCAAATTTAACATAATTCGTGCCATGAAATTCCTGGATGAGGAAGACCTACAAGATTCTGACGATGACTTGAATTTGATTGAAGAAGAAAAGTCTAATGAAGAGTGTGAAGAAAAGGATGCCAATGCATCCGTAGCTGCCTGCAATGTGATCGTAGCAGAAACAAACAAGGAAGAAGAGATGATCGCAACGCAAGAAGTAGAGCCGACGAAAGAAAGAAAAACAACGCTACCTTCCTTAGTGGAGCCACCAACACTTGAACTAAAAACCCTACCAACCCATTTAAAGTACACATTTCTGGGGCAGAATGAGAAGCTGCTGGTGATAATTTCCTCTACACTCAACGAAGAGCAAGAGAATGTGTTGACGAGCATTCTCAAGAAATATATGCGAGCAATTGGTTGGACGCTTGCTGGCATCCAAGGAATTAGCCCTGCGTACTGCATGCACCACATTCATCCTAAGGACGACCACAAAGCAACAATTGAAAATCAACACAGACTCAACCTTGCGATGAAAGAGGCGACAAGAAGGAGATTATCAAATGGCTAGATGCGGGCATTATCTATTCCATAGCAGATAGCACTGGGTCAGCCCCGTGCAATCTGTGCCGAAGAAAGGCGGAATGACGGTAGTCCCAAATGAGAACAATGAATTAATACCGCAAAGGACCATCACTAGATGGCGCATATGTATGAACTACCGCAAATTGAATGGCCACAAAGAAAGATCACTTCCTTCTTCCATTCATCGATTAAATGCTAAACAGATTAGCAGGGAACGATTTTTATTGTTTCTTGGATGGATATACCGGGTATAATCAAATCATGATAGCTCCTGAAGACCAAGACAAGATCACATTCACCTACCCATATGGGACGTTTGCTTTTCGCCTCATGCCGTTTGGCCTCTGAAATGTGCAAAGCATGTTCCGAAGGTGCATGATGGCAATCTTTTCAGATTATCTCGAGGACTCTATGGAAATATTTATGGATGAATTCTCCGTTTATGGGAACACTTTTGAAGTCTGCTTAGCCAACTTGGAGAAGATTCTGAAAAGATGTGAAGAGACAAATCTGGTGCTCAATTTGGAAAAGTGTCATTTCATAGTTAAGGAGGGTATAGTGTTGGGACACAAAATCTCCTGGGAAGGGTTGAAGGTGGACAAAGCAAAGATTGAAGCAATTGAAAAACTCCCACCTTCAACCAGCGTGAAGGTTGTGCGAAGTTTCTTGGGGCACACTGGATTTTACAGATGATTCGTTTAGGACTTTCTAAAATTGCACGACCACTAAGTGTGTTGTTAGAGGCGGACAGGAAATTTGAGTTTGACAACAACTGTCTCAACGCATTCAGAGTATTAAAAGATGTGTTGATTACCGTGCCCGTACTAATTGCATCGGATTGGACAATGCCATTTGAAAACATGTGCGATGCAAGCGGGTATGCGATGGGGGCTGCATTAGCGCAAAAGAAAAAAACTATTTTGCATCCCATCGCATATGTGAGTAAAACTCTAAACCTTACTCAAATAAATTATACCACCACTGAGAAAGAACTCCTGGCTGTGATTTTTGCGTTGAAAAAATTCAGAATATATCTGTTGGGAACCAAGGTATTCATTCACATTGGTCACTCGACAATCAAATATTTAATGACAAAAAAAGATGCAAAGACGAAGTTGATTCTTTTCCTTCAAGAATTTGATATCGAGATAATTGGTCGGAAGGGGACAGAGAATCAAGTTGCGGATCACTTGTCCAAACTGGAAAATCCCGAGGTTGACCGCAATGAATCTAAAGTAAGTGTCGTGTTTTCGGACGAGCAGCTGTTCCACATGAAAGAATTTCCTTGGTATGCTGACATCATTAACTATTTGGTCTGTGAACAATTTCCTGAAGATTACACCTACCATCAACAGAAAAAGCTCAAGCATGAATGCAAACACTATTATTGGGATGAGCCGAATCTGTATAAAAGAGGTGCAGACCAAATCATTCGATTATGCGTACCAAATGCTGCTCAACAACGCATATTATCACAATGCCACGATTCGCCATATAGAGGGCACTTTGGAGGGCAACGCACTGCAGCTAAAGTTTTGCAAAGTGGATTCTTTTGATCGTCATTATTTAAGGATGTTGCTGACTACGCAATGAAATGTGATCGGTGTCAACGCACCAGCAACATTTCATGGAAGAACGTAATGCCAATGAACACGATTTTGGAGCTGGAATTATTTGACATCTGGGGGATTGATTTGATGGGACCATTCCCTCCTTTGCATGGCATGCATTATATCTTATTGGCTGTTGATTATGTTTGCAAATGGATAGAGGCAATTGCATGCGCCACAAGTGATGCGGCGATAGTCTCCTAGTTCTTCAAGAAAAATATTTTCACTCGTTTTGGCACTCCCCATGCCATCATAAGTGATGAAGGATCACACTTTTTCAACCACAATATAAAGGAGCTGCTACGCAAATACAATATCCTCCACAAGGTGGCCACCGCATACCATTCGCAAACGAATGGTTAGGCTGAAGTGTCCAATAGAGAAATTAAGTTGATACTTGAGAAGGTGGTAAAACCTTCGCGGAAAGATTGGGCGATGAAGCTTGACGATGCGTTGTGGGCATACCATGTCCCCTTATGCGTTGGTATTTGACAAGGCGTGTCATTTGCCTTTGAAGCTAGAGTATGAAGCATTGTGGGCGGTCAAGAAACTGAATTTTGATTTGAAGAAAGCCGAGGAAGCACGAAAATTGCAACTGGTCGAGCTAGAAAAATGGAGGGTCAACGCATATGAGAATGCGAAGATTTATAAAGAGCGCACCAAGCGCTGACTTGATGAATTCATATGCGCTAGAAACCTCCAAGTTGGGCAAAAGGTTTTACTCTTCAATTTAAGATTGCGGCTCTTCTCAAGAAGATTAAAATCGCGCTTGTTCGGTCCCTTCATCATCAAAGCAATATTTTCACATGGTGCGGTGGAACTGATCACCGAGGATGGCAGTCGAACATTTAAAGATAATGGACAACGGATAAAGGCATATTGCGGAGGAGATTTCCAGCCAGAAATAGTCTCCACAAAGCTAAAAAACCCGGACTATCCCTTACTCAACTCTTGAACATTTAACTCTTCGTCACTTTACTATTATATGTATTTCACTTATTTTTCTCTAAAAAAAAACTTGTTGTTTTGTTTTAAAATCATTTGACCCTCTCTTTATATGATTACAAGGATTAAGGCACCGGATTGTGAAGAAGAAAATGATCTCGGTCCATCACCGCAATCCACAAAAGCAGATATCCCCGCAAGGATGGATGCATCAATACACCATGTGGGCGACAGCGCAAAATTTGGGGGTGTACTCTTCCTTATCTTTATTTCAAATTTTGCTCTATCACATTGCATTTCACTTTTCAAAGTTTTATCACCGCATCCTCCTTGATTACTGCAATCATTTCACAAGTAGATAAATTTAGTAATTCACCGCATGTTGTTTCTTTGCCAAGTATTATTTCAATGATGAAAAATATGCTTCTATGTCATTTGTATATATTAGGGTCAACTTAATCTTAAGATAGTCACCTCATGAAATATTTCTAGAAGTTAGAGATTTGCGCTTTCTTTCAAACTCTCTTTACAACGCATTCTATGACCATCACATGACTTATTTTAATCTTTTGGCAATGAGGACATTGCCGCATTTTAAATTTGGGGGTGAGGTATTTATTTTCAACCTTGCTATTTTCTCTAAAAAAAAAATTGAGAATAACAACTCCACTGTCAACGCAATGGGAAACTCATGTTGATAAGAGTTAAGTTGTGAAAGGCACTTACCTGTAGTTGGATGTTCGCATGACACCCGTGGGGGCAAGCAATAACGAAAGTAAGTCACCAGGATCAATGCATAAATCAATGAACGAAACTCCAATGCCAAATTGGTATAAGTTTAGACTGAGAAAGAGTGCATTGCTCGTAGTTGGATGTCCGCATCACACCCGTGGGGACAAACCAAAACGAAGGCAAGGCACTCGTATCAGCGCAATGTTAGAAAAAGCATATATATATATATATATAGAAATAGAGGAAATTTTTGTGCAAGGATAAATCATTTGACACCCCGGAGGAAAATTTTCTTTTTGAAATAAATCATGCAATGTTTTGGAATTTAGTAGTATCCTTTTGAAAGTTAAGCTTGCAATTCCTACGTCTTAGAAATATTTTAGGAAGAGACTTGAATAAGACTTAAGGAAATTTTGGCATATAGGATTTGAACGAAGTATCCTTGAGAAATCTAGGGAAAGAACTTTGTGGTTAACTTGCTAAAGGAATCTTTAGCTTATGCTTGAGGACAAACATTGTTTAAATTTGGGGGTGTGATAACAGGCAGAAATGCACGTTATTATAGTACTAAGTTCTTAAACAATGTTGGATTGCGTTGATGAAATATGTTAAATTGCGTCCATTAAGCATAAATTCTATAATATTGCGGTCGCATGCGTCCAACGCATTAAAGCAGTTGATCTTTACATTTTTGTGTAGAATATGCGTTAACGCAATGCAGAGATTGCAATCATAATAATACATTGGTCGAGTGCAACTTCACCGCAAGACTTTGCGATGATCGTGCTCGCAAACATTGGCCCAAGAAGAATCACCACAACTTGGTCAGCACAACATGGTGGGCGCATCCGGGTGAAAGGATAATTAAGAGTGATGGAATAGAAAGCTGACGACAATCGGATCCAAATTAAGTTGACAACCGATAACAGTCACGAAGTACATCCAGCTTTATCGGTAACAATTATCTGGCGCATCAGTTAGGAATTAAAGTTATCCCATCTGTACAACCGGAGAGAGAAGCTGCCTTTCACCATGGAAACTTTATAAATACCAAGTGCATTCTTCAGAAAAGGGTTAAGCAGTCGATAACTTCATCACTTTACAAGTTCACGCCTCTGTCCATAATTTCTTTCATTGTAAGGCGGACACGAGGAAAAAAGTGTGCCGGTAGATCGTTCCGGTAAACTTGGGAGAGCGTCGAAAGCTTCAAAGATAGGGAGAGGGCCAACGCCTGCGGAAGCAGGAATATCTTTAGGCCAGAATTGAGATTCCAGTGTAAAAAAAGCCTCAGTCAGCAAGGAATTGCTACCAGGCTCTCTACTCTAAACTTCCATTGGCATTTTGTATTTAACGTATTTATAAGAATGGAATTTATCTCTCTATATCTGTCCACTCTCTATGATTCATGCATGAGTAGCTAAATTAGTTGAATAGGTTGAGAAGCATTTAGCTAGCACAACTAGGGAATCTTCATTCTTTGCGATTATCTTGTTTATGTATGCTTCATTCATCCTATAGGGATAGTCGGGAGGGTAGTCTAAGGACAGGATCCAGACTTGGGAAGGTCAGGTCAGAATTTAGGTTTGGAAGAACCAGATTAGAGCGCATAAACGAGAGATAGCCGCTTAGGAATGAGCATTATTTGTTATTAACGCATCACATGCATCTTAGTGATAAGATATGATTGTATGCGATCACCTTGCTTTCATACATTTTGCATCAATACATAGGACAAGAGTAGAGACTTAGAGATAAGCTCTATGGACATTCTGCATTCAACACATGCGTCCTAGACTTAGAAGCATCGCATTTACATTGGAAAATGACTTACTGTTCATGGTAGTAACATGATCGCATGGTCTGACGCATTCCCAAGTAACGCTAGCTAAAGATCTTCTCAACCCATTCATAGCATACTCATTGCATCTATCAACGCAACTTTCGTTTCTCAAATCCGCCGTATTTATTCATTTCTTTTTAATCAACGCAATCAACAACCAAACACTTTATTTAATTTTCTCGGTTACCGCAAATTTTTCATAAAAAAATCATCAACGCAATCTATTTTCACAAGTCTCTGTATTTGACTCTAGACTTACCAAGAAACTCAGAGGAATTTACATTTGAATTCCGCTGAGGAAACTTGAGTACAGAACGCAATCCATCAACACATATCATCTATATTCCCATTTAATAAAATAACGCATCACTATTCAGTTGTTGTCTTCACTTGATATTAACGTGAACCACCTCAAAGCTGTCCCTATTATGCTGAAGCTTTAGGCAGAGTTGTGGGACTCAAGAACATCTTGAAGATGTGAAGAAACAAGAAAAATTCACAGCAACCAAACTGTAGAAGACAATCTCTTCTTCTCAAAATTTTCTCTCAAAATTCTGTATTCTCTTCTTCTCCAACAACTTCACTCTTCTTTATATATAATAGATGAACATGCAAAGAGATGGAGTGCATGGCTTGCAATTCATGCTTGGAAAATCAAAGTAGAGAAGATAATGCATTTTGTATGAGCATAAAGATGATGGTAATGAAGAAAACCCATTTTCCATTTTGTGCAACCATGCAAACAAATTTCCATTTTCTTTTTAAAACATAAATGACTTTAACCATTTTAATTCAAAATTTTATTTTCTTAAATTAATTTAAAAAATTAATTAATTTAGTATCAAATAGTTAAATTAATTTTTGCACAATAATCATCTTTATATATTTAAATCATATTTAAATATTTATTCTCTTGTTCTGTTTAATTTGAACGTTTCAAATTAATTTCTCAAGCTACCCTAAAGCTTATCCATTTACGAGCTAATAGGGGGACCTCGCGGACCTACAGATCATGGGCTCCAAAGAATCGAGATTAATCGGTTAAACACATTAGTCTGATCTAACCCCCATTCGTTAACTAATGGGACACTGCACTATAGCCCATAATTGAACTCCCCTCACTGTAGATATATTATGTCCACTTAATAACCATAATCAATAAGTCGATCATTCACAGGTTGTTTGTAATCACAGTTAGGTCAAAAATACCGTTTTACCTCTGTGACTACATCTTGTTCCTTAAGTTCCTACTGATTCTCTAATGAATAATTCTGATTCATAATCTCTATGAATCAAATTCTTTCTCTCATGAGAAGGCGAGGCCCTGATTGTTCAAGACCTGGAGTCAGTACTTAAGAGAACAACCTATCTGCTAACCCTAAACAGGGTAGGAGTGAATTTCATCTTGCAAGGCTATATCCCCAACTATTCATCCGGTCTTATCCACAAAATGGTAAGCTTATTGAGTAGTGCTGTTGGACTACTCTCACCGTTTGCAGATCAAAGGATAATCCCAAACAAATAGGAGTTCATAACTAGCTCAGGATTAAGATCGAGTTAATCTAGGTTATATAATAAATGAAATAATCAGTTTTAACAGTAAACGGTCGTTATAAAGAAAAGTGACTATTTTCGTGGTTTAGTCTATATGCAAACTCATTGCATAGGATGCCCCCACTCTCATGTCTCAACATGAATGATTTGTGGATCACATCATTTGTAGCACCTTACAACTTCTTGTAACAATTACAAAGTAAGCCGCATCCAATAGTGTTACCAGGATAAGATACCCAATTTCATTCATATACTTATTAGACCATTTAGGCTATATACTGTCAACTTGATCTTGTATATGTCACTACATAAAGTTACAACATTCAGACTATGGCCAATGATGCGTTTATTGGATTTTCATAATAAGATGCAAAATCAACAAGTCATTGTTATTGATAAGATAGAATGTTTAACACGAACTGCGAGTTCTAGGACATTTCCAACAATTATTACCGTCACGAGTCCCTTCATTGTTATCCTGAACAAATCACACAAAACATACAAGTAAAAAAGATACTTTACACGACCGTTTAAGATATTTTACGTGATCGTTTAAGATTTTCTACACGATTGTTTAAGATATTCTACATGTTTGTTTAAAATTTTTTACATGATCATTTATAGATATCCACACGATCATTTAAGATTTTTTAAATGATCGTTTGAATTATCCTCAAAGATCGTTTGGAGAATCTTGAACGATCGTTTCTGATTATCCAAAAGATCGTTTAGGATTATCTACACGATCTTTTAGGATTATCCAAACAATCGTTTAGGATTATATACATGCATACCTCATATAGACCATGGACTAGCAGCTTTATTTTGCTCAGCTGTTGGCCCATTAGATGATGTTGCACAGTAAAGGTATCACCCATCCAATGGACCATGGTAGTCAGGTTCGCCAGATCCTTTCAAACTACTTTAATTTCCTCCCTAAGAACTTTGTATGTTTTGGAATGACGATGTTTGGAGGACATATGTTGCATATTTGACAATTCATCTTGTCTCCTCTTACCCCTCTCCTGGTTAGTTTGATGCTCTATGGCACGATGCTTAGTTACATGCTACTCTTGCTCACCAACATGAGGTTCACCAGATGGAGGGTTTTCTTGCTTCCCAACATGTTGGTGCAACCCATCGTGCCCCTGGAAGGACTCATAGGTATCGAGAGAGTGATCATGCCCCTCAAGCTCCTCAAGCTCCTCAATCCTTCTTCCCTACAATCGATCCTCATTGTACCTTATCTTCTCTATGCTCGGTACAAGTCTCGTCAAAACAATAGTCTATACATAAGCGAATGAGTAAGTGAGAATTCATGAAACTCTGATAGATGCCAATAATTATAAGTGATCGGTTACTTACTTTTTTGACATGAAACACATTCTTACTCAACGATTTATAAGATGGAGCACGAGAACAAATCCATCTAAGAATTCTAGGAATTGCAACCTTGCTGGCTCTGGTGGCTATGAACTTACTGGACATGGATAAAATTTTGTAAGCCCAAACCTATAATAAGGGAGCCTTTATTACACATACAATATTAACACACAGATTAAAGTGAAATGGAAACGAAAGCACATACCTGAAATGCAAGTAAAAATCCCTTTATACAATAATATGAGACATGATGAGCATTTTCTACTTTTTTTATCTCCCGCATATGATAGTCCTCATGCTATTCAAGGTGTGTTTGAAAAAGATGGACGACTAGTCATAATGTCTAAAGACTTCAAGGTCATCAACAATCTCAAATGTCTTCACATCAAATTGCAAGAACTAATGTCAATGCAACCTTAACGACGTCTTCCTTGTTCGTAGAAGTGAACTTCTCGAATGCATTCTCCATGTCCTTGCAAGAACTACCCTTATCATTTGGGTTCTTCAGTCCAAGAATGAGTTGTCGCATTCTCTCACCGCTTGTTTCTCTTCTACAATTTCCTTTGTCGGCCACAAGCCATTTATCAGATTAAAATCATCTTGGGAGAATGTTACCTTCTTCGCAAATATGTTGAATGATATATCGTCTGGGTTCGCATCTGTTACCTCCCTCAACAGAAAATGGTGAAAATTTTTTCTATTAAATACAAGATCTACGTCCAATAGTGGACCAAAGGCCGTTGTTCTAAAACATTCTCATATGCTTTTTTGTCAACTTATTCTTAATAACAGACGCAATTTTGTGGACTTGGAAGGAAACTGTAGCAGGGAAATATTTCTCGATAGGGACAACCATCTTAGCAACATGCAACAAACGGACAAATTATCACAATAATTAAACGATCGCATAATAAAAACTAAATGGTCGCATAACAAATAACTAAATGATCGCGTAACATAAAACAAAATGATCAGATAACAAACAACTAAATGATCGCGCAATAAACAACTAAACGATCGTATTAAGAATACCTAAACGATTGCGTAACAAAAAACTAACGATCGCATTACAAATACCTAAAGGAACGTGCGGTAAACAACTAAACGATCACATTACAAATACCTAAAGGATCGTGCAATAAACAACTAAACGATCACATTACAAATACCTAAGCGATAGCGTAAACACGACTATACGATCGCACATTTCTTTATCCAAACGATCATTTAGGTTTCTCTAATCGATTGTTTAATACTAAATGCTCGCTTAGGATTATTTGAGTGACCTCTTAAGAATGAATACACAATCATTTAATAAAAATTGAGAGATCGTTTAACAAATGGTATGCACGAATGAGAACCCTAAATGACAGGCAAGAATATTAAACGAATATCAACATGCATTCAATGAGAAGAGTTACATACCTTTCAAGATCGACGACAGTGGAAAATGTGTACAAACGACCAGCGAGAAGGTGGCCAAACACTCAGATGAAGATGGGAGACGACGAGTTAGGTAGAGAGAAAAAACGAGAGAAAACGAGAGCCAAAATCGCACAATGAGAGAAGATGTAAGCGAAAAAGTGGGATGAATGATGCTTCATAGTGCGTTTTGAAGAGTTTTTTAAATTGTGGGTAAAATTTGTATTTCACAAGGGTAAAAGGTCAGTCATAGATAAGTTTTTAAAAAGAAGACATCCATAAAAAATGTTTTGTTTTTTGGGTTATTTTATGAAATTTTCCAATTTTTAAACTGACTTTATATTATTTTTGTTTCTTTCTTTAATTTTGATTGTTTTATACTAATTCTGATAATTTTGTTTGGTAGAATGTCCTTCATTGGCACATAGTATATTTTTATCTTAAACCTATTTTTGAACTTTCTGTTGGCTATATAGTTTAGGGCTTTGTTTGATTTTTTTTCCCATTCAAATTGGTTTCAAGCGTTATTTTAATCCCCTCCCATGCTTTTGGTATGGTTTATTTTCTGTCAAATTGTTGGAGTTCTTATTTTCATTTTTATCATCTTTATTTTTTATGTAACACAATGAATTCTAGTTTCTATAGGTTGTTGGTTTCTTTAGGCAGTCTTATTTGCAGCACCTATAAGCAGGGGCTGGTCGATTCTAATATGCAAGATTTGGTGATGCTAGGTTTGTTTAGTTATATTAAAACAATATCCAAATTCTTCGACTAGAACAATATTCATACTGCTATTTGCCTTCAAACAAAAATTTGGTATATCATTATGAGTTTGCCTTCAAACTTTTCTATTTGCCTTTAAACTAAACACATGAACCATCTGTTAAAGGCACCATTCTGTGTTCATCCCAAAATAGGCCAGTGTTGGAATTAAATGCTAATGTTAGATTAGTTGTGACTTGCCGAAGCCTCATTGTGGTCTCAATTTAAAAGATTCCTTTAAGGTTCTTGTAAAAAATTAATAATAAAATAATCATTAAAATGCACATGATTTGGAACCTTGCAGGTAATTTGAGTAGAATGAAGGATGCAATTATTTCACTTTTGTGAAGAGAACATTTGTCTACATATTACTGAATCTTACTGTTCCTTTTTATTCCAGGTTGTATCTTTGTACCCATCGACCGTGAACACTGTGATGAGTTTGATCCTACTACTGTGCCAATTGTTGCCTATGTAAAACAACAAGAAATAACGGCATACAGCATAAATATTATGCTTTTTCCTACTGATTTGCAGCGAGGAAAATGTTTAATTTTCATACATGATATACAGCACTTGTTCCATTTTGACTTCTGAGCAATAACTTGAATTATAATGATGAACTGCAGCTCCTAAAAGAACTTAATGCAGCAGACATGGATAACGAGATTGGTACGTGATATTCAATCTTTACTGTAAATTTGTGAGATTCAATCTTTGCTTGGATTGCTGCGGTAGAATAACTAAATATTGTGATTAACCCATGTTGTTATAATCTTTTGCTTTATAAGATACTGGAATTCCTCCGATAACACAGTCAACTCTTCACTTACTTAGGCCAACTTATGGCTTGGAATTTCTTCAAAGTTCATAGCATAGTCCAAGTTCACTGTATATTACAAGTTCATAGCATAGTTTAAATACTTAGCCAAACTTTAACTCCAATCTATTATATCTCCAACACTTAAAAATTTTCCTAAGTACTTTTACTTCTTCCAAGGCATAGTTTAGATGTTTAGCCAATATTTCCTTCCAACGCTTCAAGTCCAAGTTCGTCTCTCAACTTAAAGAATCCTGTGAGGGTGCGGGTGTTACATGTCGGCTTAGAGCGTATGGTTGTGAGGTTAGTACATTTATTTTATTTTTTAAAAATTCAATGATTACTTATAACTCACATTTTGATGATGGATTTGAAATTGGAACATTGTTGAGCAACCATTTAATTAAATAGAGTATTTGGTTATGAATTTGGAACATGTTTCAGCTCATTGGTTTTGTGTTGCTCTTTTCGTTTCTATAGTATATCATTTGTGTTGAGATGTTTGGAGGATTTTGTTGGTTAATAGTTAATTTAAGTTATTATTGTATAGAGAAATAAAATAGCAGGAGATTGTTATAATATCTCTAATTATGATCTCTTTATACAACAAATTTTTCTAGGCTAGTTTAGATCTTCTATAATAACAGGAGGAACACTGAGATTTAAAGGATTGAATATTGGGTGAAACTTGAAGTGATAATTAGAGATTATATTGCTTGTGTTGAAACCTTTTAGATCTCAATGTCAATTTCACCTCAAGTGATAACTTCACCACCAAATTCTTTCCCATTGTTTGACTCAATTTGACTCATTATCCAACTTTCACTACATCCAACTCGACAACTCCAAGCTCTTGATCCATAATCTCAATCCACTTTAACTCAAAGATGGAAGCATGATTCTATGATGACATAATCTTGAACGCTTGTGAATTTTGTATTTTGTGAACGTATATAGTTACAAATTATATTTAGTGTACTTTTATTGTTGGATAGTTTCATCATTTTATAATATATAAATGGATTACAAAATTTTAATTATTAAAGAAAGTCATGATATTTGATGCATTATCAAGTATTTCATGTGTGTACTTAGCTAAAAATAAGTAATTGTAATGTAACTTGATTATAAAATTTTGATGTGTAAGTCCGTTGTAGCATAAAATCAAACTTATCTATAGAATATAATAATAGCATCAGAAAAAGGTCATTATATGTTAAAAATAGCATTAATAAAAAGTTCTTATATGGTAAAGATAGCACTAAAAAAATGTTATTATATGAAAAAGATAGCATTACGAATAAGCTATTATTCATTAACGATAGCCTTAATAACTAACGCTATGAAATATTTTTATAGCAATGTATATATGTTATATCTTCTTAATCTATTATAGCATTCGTTATAGCCATACAAAATTGCTATAGAAAGTCTTAAACTTTTAATAACATGGGCTGTCAGGACTTTCGAAAAAACTATAAAACGTCTATCATAGCTTTTTTCATTAGCTATTCTATCCGTTATTTCTTGTGGTGACTTATAGACTCGATTGCAATAATTTAAATGCCTAAAAAACATCGAACCTTTACAACTTTAATTGAATTAAAGTAGTAAATCTAAGTGCTAATTTTTTAAACATCCAAATTGCAAAACTACATCCACATTGCAATACTGAAAACCCACCAATTCTCTTATTTTAATTAATAAAAGAAAGAATTCAGAGACATGATTTGACTCTCATATCAATTGAAGGGAATAGAATTCTCGAAGCAGAAGCGATTGACGGCCTTGTGACTTAGAGTTTCGTTTTGAGAAACATTAAAACAGAGAATTACAGAACACGATAAACACTCAACCCTAATCGTGATTTCTAGAAATTAACAGAGAGGAAACAAGGCAGGAGTAATCTTACCCTTGAAAAATAACTAATCTTCACGATTTTCTCTCTAGCAAGATCATGAACAGAGAAAATACTTCCCACGAACAACAAAACTTGGACACCACCACAATGGTTATCTCGCTATTCTCAAGGTGAGAATCAAGCAGAGTTTTATGAACTTGCTTATTAGTTTTGGCGAAGGAGATGAAATTTCTTGAGAGAATTGATTTGAGGAAGATGATGGAATGTAGAGAGGATTTCTCAAAAAACAAACTCACATAATGAATTAGGTCACCAAATCTTATGCCTTCCTCAATTTGAGACAGTAAGGGGAAGTTATCAAATAACTTCCCTCACATTACGTAAAATAACTCCACATTTAATTATATTAAACATAGTATGATTAAAATGAGCTATGTATTATATGATATATAATATATAACCTATATATTACGTCACATATAATATAACCTTAGCTTATATTCTCTCATATAACCTATAGTATTAATATGAATCATATTCGTCTTAGTTTTAACCCGTAGTATTTGTATGAATCTTATTCATATAAGTAATATTTGAATCATATTCAAATATTTATTCTTCTCATTAAACTTTATATTATAATGTATCTAAGTACATTTTATTAATTGTATCCTATATAATTAATTCTCTTTAATTAATTTGAACAATTCAAATTAAACCAAAATTAATTTATTCTTATTAATCCTTATTAAGCTAGTAAGGGAACCTTATAAACCTACAATTAGAAGCTCTAATGATACGAGATTAGTTAACTAAACTCTTTAATTAAATTAATCAACCTTCATTAACTGTTGGTCACTTTACTAAAGACCAACAACTACACTCTTCTCATCATAGATATATTTCTGTGCCCATTGGACATAACCAATCAACTGCTAGTCGATCCGTCACAAATTGCTTGTAAGTATAGCTAAGTCGAAATTACCGTTTTACCCCTATAATTGCATCTAACTTCATAAGTACCATTGATCCCTCTAATGAACAATTAGTCATAGTCCCACTATAATTAGTCCCTCTCTAGCCAATGAGAAGGTGAGACACCTCATTATTCAAGACTCAGAATCAGCCATTGAGTGAGCAGTTTATCTACTTACCCTAATAATGAGAAATGTAAGTCTCTTCAAGTAACAGTGTTATAAAGAGAGAATAATCATTTTTTGGTCCGATCTTATACAAACTCTTTGTATAAGATATCTCCACTCATATGTCTCCACATGAATTATTAGGATCAGATAATTTGTAACACTTTACAACAATTGTAATAGTTACAAAGTGGGTCATATCCATAGTGTTATGATAAAGCATTCAACCTTATCCATTTACTAAAGACCATTCAGGTTAATTACTTAAACATGATCCATCTATATGTCACCATATACATGTTTAAACTTCATCAATAACCTTGGATCTTGGTTTATTGGTTTTGAGTTAATGCAACTAAATGTCAAATAAAATAACAACTTATTTTATTAAATAAATAACCTATTTGTACAAATAAATTTACAAATTACGAAACCACGAGATTTAGGGCATCAACCCCAATATTTTTTTAGTTGATCTAACCCAACCTAAATTACTTATATATTAATAATATGTGTATATATATTATACTTTTAAATTTGTAGGGTTTAGCTTTAGGTTGAATTTTTAATGTTTTCTGTTGGGATAGTTATAGTATTTGTCTTCGTTTAAAGTTTATGATGGATATTTGTTACGAAATCGACAAGTAAGGAATAAGTAAGGAATACATAAAAAAAACTTAAAACTAATAAAGAATCGACACACAGACATGGTTTACTAACAGTGTGTTAGTTATGCCCACGATACAGAGAAAAAATAATTTTATTAGAGAGAATGTTACAGAGTACGGAATAAATGATGTATCAATTTGAATTGTTAAATAGCAGATTCAAAGCACTCCAACAATATCATAGAAATTTAATATTTAATACTTAATATTTGAGTTTTATGATATTTTAGTTATTAGTTATATATTGTAGATAAATTTAAGTACTTTAAATCAATAAAAAATAAAAGAATAATTTGATAACTCAACTCAACCCAAATTTTAGGGGTGGATTAGGTTAAGTTTGTGACGTTCCTCGAGCATTTTGGATAGTCAACCTAACCAGCCTAAATTTTTGAATTAGTCTAAAAAATCCCTTCAATCCAATCGAATCCAACTTGTGTGCACTCATAATTCCATAAACCCCATGAAATTGAACAAAAATGCATTTTACCTTTGAAAACTCTTTAAAAGGACAAAGACATGTAACAAAGATTAAAATAACCCTATTTTGCATAGACTAGTGTTATTTTATTTTATTTTCTTCTTTTTGAGCGTTGAAAACTTTTGAGTTTTGACATTTTGAATATATCTTTACCAACTAAATGGAAGTGAACTTAAGTTGACACTAAAATCTACACGGCAATGAGTTGCATCCAAATTTTCCTTATCGTATTGGGACTAGGAATGCGAAAGAAACAGACGCAAACAAAAATTAGATGACCCTAAAAAGAACGGCAGAAAAACAAACATGATTGATTACTATGACATTGTTGCTTTTTAATAATGTAGCAATATGACAAATTTCACTGATGTTTTTGACTTCTTGTGTGCTACTTAAATGTTGAGAACAAGACATCTCAAAAGAAAAAACAATGATTAATAATTGTTGAGTGAAATTTTCAACATGATCTATTACACCGATCATAAATGTCACACAAGACGTTTTAACAATTATAGAGATAATAATAGAATAACTAACAGGGAATTAAAAATGAGTATACAGAGATATTTTGTCCTGTCACATACAAATTCGATATTTGTATGATACAAGACAAAAGCTTGAAAAAGGAAATGGCAAGGTTGAGAAATTTTGCCAATGGTTAGCAATTGTGAGTGTTACATATGAGTGAATGTCTCTTTGTACGTATATAAAAAGTAAGTTTGATGAAATAACAACGGTTATAAATTGAAATAACAAAAACTTTAAGATCTTGTGAAAAGGTCCATATGTAGTAGAGTCATGCTTCTAATAAGCGTCTATCATGAAAACAATTATTTGTTCTACACTAATTGTAAGTAGATTATAACAACGATTGTCTCAACAGAATATAAATACTGATTTTGATAGAACAACAATCTTATACTACTTAAATCGAGTATAACTTTTAAATATTTGTTCTCAATTCAATTCAAGAAAAAAAAAAAAAAAAAGATTGAGAGAGGAGAGAAAACTCTTCCCATTGAAATAAGTTTCTTTATAGGTTGTTATTTACATTATTAATTGCTCAATGGTGTTCATGTGAATGGAAAACTCAAAAGCTAGGGCTGTTTACACAATGGTTTTTGTTTTTTAGTTTTCCAATATTGGGTGCAGTATTTTTCTGGATCCCATTTGATAAATTTTCTTTAATTTTATGTTTTTAAAATTTACATGTTCTTCTTCCTAAGTTTCTAATAATGGATTTTATTTTTTTAAAAAAATATTTGAATTTCTAGTTAAATAAAAAAAATTAAAAAACTAATTTTTTTATATATATAGTTTTCAAAGCTTGATTTTGGTAACGTTATTACAAATACAAAGTGAATAATAAAACGTAGGAACGGTTAGTAAAAGTAATGTTTATAAAAGTAATTCTAAAAAATAAAACAAACAAAAAAAAAAAAAACCAATTAATTATCCTATGAGATCTCAATTTTAATTTAATAAAACATGACAATATTAATGGTAGAAAAAATCATGTTAAACTATTCATTTATCCAAAAATTTAAATGATGGATGAAATATCATTAGATATAATTACTAAAGGAATTAAATTTTCTTCTCACGTGGGTAGGGAAGGAAAGTCGTGGGGGAACCTACAACCTTCACTAAGACTAAAGTGGATTATTTATTTATTTATTTTGTAACTTTTCTTCATTATTTCTTACCCTAGCTCTACTTTTACTTTTTAAGTTCTTTCTATTTTTCTTTAATTCTTTTATTTTCCTTTACGATAATTAAAAAAGTTTGTCTCAGGAAAACATTTAAAATATCTATTAAGTGTCTATATAGTCTTATTCTCTTTGGATCCCTAAATTTTTAAAATGTCTATTTTCGTTTTTAATCTTTTTCAAGAACAACAAATTTATTCTCAGTTATTATTTTAATGTATGTTCTCATTTAGTTAACAAATGATGTGATTATTTCTTAATACAAAAAATATATATATATATGTGTGAAGTATATGTATAAGAAAAGAAATACATATATAATTATCATTAAGTTATATGTATGTTGGCTAGATAATAGAACTTTAAAATGTGTCATTACTATGTAGCTCAAATAGTGACACTGAGCCTATGTTAGAGTTCCATAAGTTGGTAATAGTATGTTTTAGTTTTTCAATTTTTTTAAAAAAATGATATTTAGATTATGCAGAAATTTTGAAAATGATAAAATTTTTGAGATTTTGATATTATTTTATCGTGACTGTCTGTTTGATAATCATTTCATTTTTTATTTTTTGTTTTTAAAAATTAAGACTGTTTTCTCTCCATTTCTAACTATGATTTACATATTTATCAAGTACAATTGTTGAATTCTTAACCAAATTCAAAAAACAAAAAACAAGTTTTCAAAAGTTACTTTTTTTTAGTTTTCAAATTTTAGCTTGGTTTTTTTTTTTAATAATTGATAAAATAGATAACTAAGGAAGAAGTTTGGACAAAGAAGTAATGTCTATAGACTTAATTTTCAAAACAAAAACCTAAAACAAAATAGTTATGAAACGAGCCTTAATGTTAAAATTATAAAACCACACCTTAAATAAGAAACGATAACGTTATGAAAGCACACTCAGAAACTATCTCATTTTCTTTAATCTCTTGACTCCATTAATTTTTTGAACTTTATGACTAATGAAATTTTGATGGTCATGATTCCAAAAGAAAAAAAAAAGGAAAATTTGGTAGAAATAACAGTCTCAAGTTTTCACTTTTTAGAACTAACACATTTTTTGAAAATTTGTTAAACGGTTTTTTTCTGTCCATTTCGAATGAGATCGACCACTCAAATCTAGTTAAAAGTTAATTATTTTTTTAACTTATCAACTGTTTTAGGCCTTCTTAGTCATCTCAAATAGATTACTCAATGAGATTCTGCTAATTTTTTCAAATATTATGTAATCTTCCAAAAATAATCGATAAATTAGAAAAAGTTAATTTTTTAACCAAATCTCGATGGTCGATCTCGTCCGAGATGAACCAAGAAAAATTGATTTAACGAGTTTTAGAAAAACGTGCTAATTTTGAAAAGTGAAAACATGAGTGTTTATTTCTCACCATTTTCCTAAAAGAAACACAAACACAAAGAAAAAGAAAAAGAAAAGGAAAATGATAAAAGATCAAAAAGAAAAAGAAAAAGAAAAAGAAAATGATAAAAGATGTCAATTGATTGATAGATGAAAATCTGGGTTAAAAGTCACTTTTAAACCTACACTTTCATATAAGTAACAACTTAATTCATAAAATTTAGTTGGTTAACAATTTACTTTTTATACCTTTAAAATTTGTAACCGTTTAAGTTTAGTTTGAAATTGCTATAGCTTTTAAAATAATCTATAGCAGTTGTACTAACCAGTTGTGAAATGAAGTAAAAAAGTTTTGATAAATCTTAATTTTAAATTAGAAAAAACTAGAGTTATAATCTTTGATAAATTAATACTAAATTGGTGTAATTTAGGTCTCGTTTGGTAACCATTTGGTTTTTTATTTTTGTTTTTGAAAATTAAGCCACATTTCTCACAATAATTTGTATCTTTCTTAAATATAATTATAGAATTCTTAGTCAAATTCCAAAAATAAAAATAATTTTTTGAAAGTTACTTTTTTTAGTTCTCAAAATTTGGCTTCGTTTTTTAAACCATTGGTGCTTAATTTTAAAAAACAAAATGGTTATCAAACAGAACTTATATGAACCAAAATAGGTTTATTGTTTGAATTATTTTTACATTCATAATTAATTTATAATATATATATATATATATATATATATGTATATGTATTTTTAAATTTTGTTATAATGTAAATTTCAACTAATTTTATTTACTTTAGATTATTTGATAAAAAAAATTTAGAAAAATAATTGTTATAAAAAATTGAATCAATTAAAATTTAAAAATAGATGTGACAAAATATATTAATATAGAAGGGTTTCATTCTAATATATTTATTTAAACGGTTAAGAAAGCAGAAATTTGACCAAATATATTAATCTGGAAGGGTATCACTCTAATATAATTATTTCCACAGTTAAGAAAGTAGGAGATTTTTGGAAACGTTGAATTTAAAAGCTACTGTATATGAATTTTTATACGTTAGTTAAAATTTAAAAGTAATTTTTGTTGATTATTAAATAATTTGATATACTAAATAATTGAAATAATAAACCTATTTTAATTCATATAACTAAATTGTACCAATTTAGTATTTAATTTATCAAACCATGTAACTAGTTTTTTCTAATTTAAAATTAAAATTTACTAAATACTATTTTACTTCATTTCATAAACAATTTTTTAAAACCAATTATGATAGTAATTATTTCAAAAGCTACAACAATTCTAAACTAAGTCTCTACAACAATTCTAAACTAAGTCTTAGTTTATATACAATTTATAATTTGTAACAATTTTGTCTTTACTATAAAAATTATTATTAAAATTTAATAGAATTTTTTACGCACGTAGATCAATAAATGAATCGAAAATCAAATTTTCTATAAACTATAAAGATTAAATCTTTACTTAATAAAATTGACACTTAAGTTTGAAAATTTTCTTCATAATAGAGATTTAATTGTTACATATTTTAAAGTATATATTAAATTGTTATTTATTTAAATTTATAGACTAAATGAGAATAAAGATAGTACATCGTTACTCAGATCTAAATTGTTATTTTTATTATATATTAAAAAAAAGTGTAATCTTAATCTGTTACAAAATTCTTTGGTCAGGTTCGCAACAGTTAGTAAGCGATATTTTTTTTCCTGATAAAGTTATCCTTTTTGAAATCGTGAAACACGACAAATGGATATTTATATATAACAAAAGCTCTCCTCTAGTTTAAGATCCCTTCGAAAAAAATATATTTAAATATTTTTTATAAAAATTAATTAAAATATATTTAAAAAATTATTTTGAACGGTTATCAAAATACTTCAACTTTTTCCAAACATGGCTTATTTTTTAAATTAAACATTTAAAAATATATTTCAAACATACTCTTAATTATGTGTATCTTCTATATCTGGTTTGAATTTTTTTGTCCAAACTTTTTTCTAATCTTCTTTTGTAAACTTTTCTTTTTAAAAAGTGTTTAGATAAGAGGGATCATCCCAAGGTGCATCAATATATCTCAACTCTTTTGTAAACTTTTTTAACTATTTGTAAAAATAGTGTTCAAGAATGAAATTAACAAGATAAAGAATCAACTTTATTTTTACACTACATGTTTTTTGAAATTTTTTTTTTTTTTCGAAGGAGCCTAATTTTATACTTAATTCAAGTTTAGGAATTCGATTTTCATACGTGAAAAATAGCATTTGTGTAACATGTATATGTGGTCAGATATGTTAATAAAAGAATAGTATAATGGTCAATTATTTCTTTTCCCAACAAATTTGTTTACAAAGGACCTAATTTAATTTATTTTTGCATTCGTGTATAGTACATTGACAATATAAAATTAATCACGTACAATTTAATTTATCTTAATTGAATAATCGGATGGGAAAATTGCGTCATTATAAAGTTAGGTCATATATTCATTTAACCCCTTCATAATTATTTGTTTTTTTTCTAATATATACAGTTATTTGAAAATTAAGTCCATTTAACACCCTCTATTATCTCTAAGTTTCCTCTTCTGCTATCTAACTTTCCATTAGTATTTTAAAGAACCAATCTAATTTTTAAAATCTAAAAAATGTAGGTCTGTTAGTAACCATTTTATTTTTTATTTTTATTTTTGGAAATTAAATCTATGGGTACTACTTCTACAACCAAATTTCTTCCTTGTTATCTACTTTTCACTAATGGTTTTAAAAATTAAACCAAATTTTGAAAACTAAAAAAAGTTGCTTTCAAAAAGTTATTTTTGTCTTTAAACTTTGGTTAAGAATTCAGTCATTGTACTTAAAAATGATGCAAATTATGTTAAGAAATGTGGATGATATAAGCTTAATTTTAAAAAACAAAAACAAAAAATCAAATTGTTACCAAATCATGTCGTAGTTTTTATAATTTTACTTTGTTTTGAAATTTAGCTGGACATTTTCAACTCTTTTATTTAAGAAAGATGAAAATGATATTAATTATAATCATTGATTTTGAGAAACTTATGTTTATTTTTTAAACCTATAAAAACAAGAACCAACCAACAAAAAGCGAAAAAAATAAAGGCTAAATTATACCAAAATAATGATCCAACGCGTTTGTATAGGTGAGTGGGGATATCCTATGTAAATAGTTTGCATAAGACTGGATTGCAAAATAGTAACACTATTAGATGTAACATTGTTGACTAGTTTGGTTTCTATTTCAATAGGATGACCTAGGTGATTTAGTCTCAATCGTGAGTATATTATAAACTCCTGTTCACGAGAGATTATCCTTTGATTTGCATGAGTGGGGATGGTCAGATCGTCGACCCAATAAGCCTACCATTTTTGGGACGAGACCGAGTGAGGAGTTCTGAACATAATTATACAAAATGGAATTCACTGATTCCCTCTTTGAGGGTAAGTAGATGAATGTTCCCTTAAGTGGTGTCTCCAGGACTTGAACAAATGGCCCTACTCTCTTATTGTGTTGGGAGAGTTTTCTGTTTATTAGTTGCACCATAAACAGGTTGTTCGTTAGAGGAGCACTGGTATTTAAGGAGCCAGAGGACTCAAGGATAAAATGGTAATTTAACCCAGTTGCAGTTACAAATACTCGTGAATGATTAACTTGTTGTTATTGGTCTATATCCGTGGACAGAAATATAGCTGTAGTGAGAATAGTGCAGTTGTGGGTTTTTAGTGGAATGTACCACAGTTAACGAATATTGATTAACTTGGTTAAAGAGTTTGACCAATTAATCTCATATCGTTGGAGCTTTTTATTTATAAGTCTATTAGGTCCTCTCGTTAACTCACTAGAGGATACTTTATAATTAATTATGGATATGATCTACAATTAAATTGGAAATTAGTATTTGAATAAGATTCGATTTAATTAATTAAAATGAATTAGATTAATAAAGAATTAATTAATAGAGAGATATTGTGCATATACATGCGATGTATATGATAATTAAATATATACATTAAATTGAGATTAATGTATAAATAGTAATTGTGTAAATTAAATAAGTGTTATTTAATTAATTACAGAAAAAAATATATATACTTACAGAAAAGGAAAATATATATTAGGAAGAAGAAAATATATCGGGAAAGATCCTTGACCCTTCCCTATATAAAGACCTCCCCATGGCCCTTTGCAAATACACATTCCTATACAACTTTGGTTGTAGAGAAACTCTGACAATACATAATTCTCTAGTGTTATTGTGCATAATTTTCTCTAAGCCATAAATCCTGCCAATTCTCCAAAAACCCTATTCTCCTCTCTCTCTCCCAATAGTTGGATAGCATCTATCCCTCTATTGGAATCCCAAAGAATAACAAGATTTCTCTCGTGAGGTCGCAAAGAGGGAAGCAGGGCTCCTATTGACTACAGGTGGATTCTTCACTTTCCTTTAGAATGAAAGTCGCTATTCAGCCCCTACTACTGACTTTTGACTTTGCTATAGAAGACTCTCATTGAACATAGAAGAGATCCTTTTGATAAATGCCTACAATGATTACCAAGCTAAAACTAATGTTCGAGATTGCTCAAGGAGTTGTTCGTGATCAAGACCGTTTGGAGATCCGTTTGTGGGAACCTTCCCGACTTTAGGGTAAGAAGATGTGTGTTCCCTTAAGTGGTATTTTCGAGATTTGAACAAAGGGTCCTACTCTCTCATTGGCTTGAGAGAGGTTTTTGTTTAATAGTTGGACCATAAACAGGTTGTTCATTAGAGGAGCACTGGTATTTAAGAATATAAAGATAACTTAGGGGTAAAACAGTAATTTTGATCCAACTGGTGTTACAAACACTCGTGCAGGACTAACTTGTTGTTATTTGTCTATATCTGTGGACACAGAAATATATTTGTAGTGAGAAGAGTGCAGTTATGGGTTTTTAATGAAGTGTACACACAGTTAACGAATGTTGATTAATGTGGTTAATGAGTTTAGTCAATTAATCTCATATCATTGGAGCTTCTGATCTGTAGGTCCATGAGGTCTCCTTCGTAGCTCGTAAAAGGAATAATTATGTCTTGAATTGAGTTTGAAATGTTCAAATTCCCTTAGAAAAATAGTATGCTGTATAATGATACATTATAATATAAAGTTTATATTTTAATTAAACTTTATAATATAAATTTAATTTTGGATATGATTCAAAATTAACTTATGGGAGAATTAAATATTTGAAAAAGTTCAAATATTAATTTAATATGATTTGGATTCATATTAAAACTATAGGTTAAAATTAATGCGTATTATATGCATATTAAAACAATAAGTTATAAGAGAAATACAATTAAATATTATTTAAATGCAGACTAAATTAAATATTTGATATTAAATTTGACAATTAATTAATTATTAATTTAATTTAATTTAATTTGATTTGATTGAGTTAAATTAATTGAATTAAAACAATAGGTGATGTGAGAGATGTTTCATTTAAATATGATTTAAATGAAATTATTAATTAAATTAGATTAAATTAAATTAAATTAAATTAAATTAAAATTTTGATTTTATTAAATCACACAACACACATAAGGAAGTTATATGAAGGGATAGCTTCAATGTTTCCTCTCTCCATTAGGTAAAAAGATTTGCAAAAGAATGAAGAAGGTTAAGGATTTTTCTTCAAGACGATTTTTTTATAGAAGTGTTTTGTGTAAAAACAAAATCTCTAAAAAAATTATCATTTTTCTTCCCAATTAGAAATTGATTCCCACAAACAAATATCAGAGAATATGAAGATTTCCAAATTGGTAGGATTCATCTTTTCAATCCCAAGGAGAATTGGCCCTTTTGTCTGAGTCGTGAAGAAGAGTAAGTGCTTCATTTCTTTTTTCTATAGGATTGAATTCCTAATTGTTATGCATGCTTAACTTACAATTTTTACAGTAGGTTTTTTTTTTTTTTTTTTTTGTCCATGTGATATTTTGTATTTTCCCAGTATATTGGTATTTCGATTTCTCAATTTAATTTGAGTTAACGTCCAGATAATTCCACTGCACTAGGGTTTTTATCTTGCAAGATGAACTAGGATGAGGTCGAGCCTCGTAATTTGATGAATAGGGCATGCCAAATACACACCTGGGCTCATTTAGCTTAAGAGGTAACCCATCTTATATGGGATTAGGAAACTCATATCCTAATCCCAGTTGGATTAAGATAAACCTTATGTCAAAACCTATAAATATGTCATTATTGTTCCATATGAGGTATCTGAGAACTTCTAACTTCTTCTCTATTATCTAGTTCACTTAGTGACTTAGGCATCATGACTATTTTCTTTGTTTTGCAGGTCTTCTCTTTCCTAAATTACAAATTTACCGTTGTCACATGGAGGTCAGATGCGTTTTTCCTTAGCCAAAAATTAGAAATCGAAACGTTGTAAAAATTAAAAGGTTAAATAGTTTATAAATTTATAGACGAATTAGGAAATTGTTAAAGCTAATAATTTTGGTAAAAACTAATGTTTGTGAAAGTTCATGTACCTTGTGCTTGAATTTTTGCCGCCTCGAGTCAATTTGATGGCATCAGGTCATATATTTGGAACTGTAAACAGTTTTCCTAAAGTTTTATATCGACAATATATTAGAATATACTTTTGAATCCCTAGTTCAAAATAACAAAAAGACGAGTAGAGATAAAAAGGTTTAATTCTAAACATTATTTAAAAAAAAAAGGTTTAATTTCAAAAAGATGGTAAAATAGAAGCTTCAATTGAAACTTCCCGTAGATATACTTCCTTTTATTTGGTCATCGATGTATTTCCTCAAGTCCCAATCAAGAATCGTCTCTTTCGTTGTGGTTTTTAAAAGAACAGTTCTAGTTTGATTTTGAAATGAAGAACTAATTTGGAAAGTTCATGATTTTTGGTTTTTAGAGGACTAGAACTTCTTAAAATTTAGGTCTTACACGTGTGAATATTTAAAATTCGTTTGTTTCTTCATGTGAACTTCCGACTTTCAGAGATAGAAGTCATGTCAATACAATTGAGTCACGCACATTTTGACTTTCTTTATATATTCATTATAAAATGTTTATTAAATTAAATATTTCAAGTAAAATGGGAGTTAGGCATTTGTTACCCCAAATTCTCACGAGTATACTAATTTATGTAAGAAAACTACATTATTATAAATTACAAGTTTTAATAAATAGACTCGAAGCAAATCAAAATCATGATTTGTAGGGAAAGATGTTATGTGGATTTTTGAACCAAGTGTTGCAATCGCACTCAAAGGAAAAAGGTGATGTTTATGGGAAGCAAATATATGTGGACAATGTGGAGATTGTGGAGATTGAGTTTATTGGATTGAATGGTTTGTGTAATAACATTCAACAAGACAACGAAATCAAGGAGTTTCTAAATTTGTATATATTTATTTATTTTTAAGGTGTCTTTATTTATTTGTTATCACACAAAATAAATAAATAAATAAATCATATGCACTACAATTTCACTATTTATTTTTTAAAAATAGGCATATCAACAATGTTAATATATCTTCTTTTTAGTGATAGTTCTTTTAGAAAGATACTAGGGGTATGTGGGTTATTGATAGTTGTATTTGTGTTTCTTTGTTGTGAATGGCTCTCTTTCTTTTAGGTTGTGATTATATATCAAATTTAAAAAAATAAAAATCGAAGCAAAACTATGGTGCTATATATTCATAGTTATATATCTTATTTGTAAATAGTTTATGAATACCTTCGTATACTCTCTAAAGAAAATGTTTAATTTTATTTGGTATCTTCAATTTTCAAGATTTCACCAAATTTTAGCCATATAGTTAAACATTAGGACCCTCCATGTCAATATTCTTCATAAAGAGGTGATGACCGCTTTTTACTGAGTAAGTCCTGATTTATCATAATGTCAAATTGTGAGAGTTTCTGAACCTAATTTAGATGGCCAAATAGAATGCAAACAATCAGCAGAAATAAAACGAAAGCAGTAAAGAACACCAAGATATATAGTGGTTTGACCAATTTGGTCTACATCCATTTTGAGAACAAGCTTGAATTAATTTATTAATGAGCAATAAAGAAATTTTACAAATTACAGATAATCAACGAAATCACCAATCTGTAATTTTAAGTATCAACTGGTATTGAGAGATCCGCACACAACGTCGCCTCTGTCTATTGAGAACAACCCACTGCAAAACAACCCAAAACAGTGTACTACCCGCCTCTGATCGGCAAACTATGCGTAGACCCGCGCCTCTCTCTCACCGCCGACAATTGCTGTCGGACGCAGCCACCATGGCGAACCACTGAATCGCCGGATTCAAGCCCACGCTGCTGCTCAGATCGGCGAAGTCCGACCACTGCTCCTCCACACAAGAACCGGCCGCAGCTCTTCCACGAAGCCGACACCCAAGTCCAACCGAGCGGCTCTTCGATCGACGACCTCCGTCTTTGTTCCAGTCAGCTACGGCAGCTTCAACACCAGACGGTTCTTTTTTTTTTTTTTTTTCCTTTGCGGTGGCTACACTTTTTTTCTTGGCCAAAAGGAGACCCACGAAGAAAAGGCCCTAATTTTGGAGAAGATAGGGATAATTACAAGTTTGTCACTGCTCAATAATTACAATAATGTCATTAGGCCTTTAAATTTCCAAAAAATCCAATAAAATCTACTTAAATACCTTGTTATTTTCTACAAATCTCCCTCATAATAAGAATATTTAAGTGTCAAGCTAATTCTCTAATCTTCTTATCATCCAGATTTAATATTCAGCCCATCTAATAGGTATTTGAACCTATGGACTGGAAGAACCTTAGTTAACATATCTGACAAATTCTCAACTGTATGAACCTTGACCAGTTCAACATCTTTCTGGGCCACAACTTCTCTGATAAAATAAAATTTGACATCGATATGCTTAGACCGTTCGTGATGAGATGGATTCTTCGCAAGATGAATAACACTCTGGCTATCACAACGGACGATAGGAATGAACTCCTACGACAACAACACACCAACTATTCTTTTCAACCACACTGCCTCTTTCACTGCTTCACCCACTGAAATATACTCTGACTCAATAGTAGACAAGGCAACAACTGACTGTAGAGCAACCTTCCAACTGACCACATTACCAAACAAACGAAAAATGTGACTTGATAGAGACCTTCTTTTGTCAAGATCTGCAGCATAATCTGCATCTGTGAAGCCTTCCAATAGTGTTGTTTATCATAATCCCTGCTAAAACACAATGATATACTGACACTACCTTTCAAATATCGAAGCACCCATTTAACTGCATTCCAATGCTCCCCCAGGATTCGACATAAACCTATTTATCATACTCATAGCATATCCCAAGTCAAGCCTAGTACAAATCATCAAATACATAATACTTCCAACAGCATTACAATAGGGAATATTAGCCATCTCTAACCTTTCTTGTTCAGTAATAGAACACTGAGATGAAGAAAGCCTAAAATGAGATGCTAAGGCTGTTGAAACTGCCTTACAACCAGGCATATTATATTTCTCAAGCGGTTTATGCACATAACTCTCCTGCGAAATGGTTAACAAACCTTTCTCCCTATCTCTTTTCACATCCATGCCTAGGATCCTTTTCAGTTCACCTAAATCTTTCATCTCAAATTCACTACTCAATCGTTTCTTAAGATCACAGATTTCAGAATAATCCTTAGACACCAGAATCATATCATCTACATACAAAAGTAGATAAGTATATGTACCTTTCTGAGAGAGTTTCCAGTACACGCAGGCATCATAAGAGCTCTTGTGAAACCCCTGCTTCAGAATAAAGGTGTCAAACCTGATAATTGTCTCGACGATTGCTTCAATCCATAGATGGACCTGTGAAGACGACAAACCATGTCTTCCTTTCCTTTCACCTCATAGCCCTTAGGTTGAGCCATGTAGATCACTTCCTCCAATTCACCATGAAGGAAAGCTGTGGTAACATCCATCTGTTCAACAAATATATCAAAGTGAACAGCAATAGATAAAATTAATAGAACAGACGAATGCCTCACCACCGGAGAGAAAATCTCATGAAAGTTAACTCCCTTCTTTTGAGTGTAGCCCTTGGCTACCAGTCTAGCCTTATACCTAGGCTTGCTATCACCTCCTATACCTGGCTTTATTTTATAAATCCACTTTGACTGAATGAGTTTCTGATTAGGAGGCTTTAGAACCAATGACCATTTCTGATTCTTCTGCAACGAGAACAACTCTGCTTCTATAGCATCCTTCTATTGTTCCTTCGAATAAGATACAATAGCCTCCTCAAAAGTAAGAGGCTCTGCTTCAATACTGTCAGCTGCACAAGTAAGAGCATAAGCAACTAAATCAGCATAACCATACCTCATAGGAGCTTGCCTCACCCGCTGAGGCCTGTCACGTGTAAGCTGATAGTTCTGTAGGTCACTGCCACTTGAGCTTTCTTCACCAAAAGCTCCCTCATCAATCAAAGTTCTCTACAGTTGAGGCTGTTTACCATTTGGATGACTGATCACTGGAATCACCTGAACTAACTGATGGTTGTGCTTTAGAATCAATTCTAACATCTGCCTCAACCTGATCAACTATCTACTGCTCTTTGACACGAAATGGCATCTTTGTTTCATTAAAGGTCACATCTCTGCTGATAATGCATTTATTTCTGCCCTCTTTCAAGCACCAATGTTTATGCCTTTAACACCCTGAGGATAGCCAATAAACATACATTTCAGTGCCCTCTTGTTCAACTTCCCTTCCTTAACATAAGCATAAGCTAAACATCCAAAGACTCTGAGATGATCCAAGCTTGGAGCTTTTCGCGTCCATATCTCCTGAGGAGTCTTTAGGCTTAAAGCGGAAGACGAACTCCTATTAATAAGATAACAAGCTATTTGGGTAGCTTCCCCCCAAAATTTGAAGGGTAATGAAGCATTTGTCAAGAGACATCTTGTACGCTCCATAATTGTTTTGTTGAACCTCTTAGCTAAACCATTCTGTTGTGGAGTGTACGTAACAGTGAAATGCCTCATAATTCCCTCATATTTGCAAAATTTATCAAATTTGTGATTCACAAATTCTAAACCATTGTCTGTCCTCAGATATTTTACCTTCCTGCCTGTCTGGTTCTCAACCTGTTTTTTCCATTCAAGAAATTTTCCAAAAGCTTCATCCTTCTGTTTTAGTGGATACATCCACACCTTTCTTGAAAAATCATCAATGATTGACATAAAGTATCTCAAACCTCCAGCTTAACCAAAGAACCCTTGATAACCTTCAGAACTCCATTCTCAGATTTATAAGAATAACCTATTCTATCTAATTCGCCCAAAGAAATTAGATTTCGTTTGAGTTCTGGAATATACCTTACATTTGTAAGAATTCTGATCATACCATCATGTGTTGCAATTCGAACTGACTCAATTCCTTTTACATCACAAGCACCATTATCACCAAGCAGAACTGATCCCCCATAATTTTCCTGAAAGTCAATCAAAAATCCCGATTAGGAGTCATGTGAAACGTGCACCCTGAATCCATGATCCAAGCATTCTGAATGTCCCTGCTAGACACCATAAAATCCTCTACTGAATCATACCCATCAGAAATATTTGCTGCACTAGAATCCCCTGTATGCTTGCTACTTGATGCTTCCTTGCTCTTATTCAAAGGGCAATTCTTTCTAAAGTGACATTCTTTATGACATAGGAAACACTTTTTTCTTTTCCCCTTTGATTTCGACCTGGATCTCGACTCTTTTCCTTTTCCGTTCTTTTTCTCATTTCTGCCTCTGTCCATGAGTAACTCTCCATACTTGCATTCCTTTTTAATCTCGAGATTTCTCGTTTTCAAGGCATCAAACACTATATCCATGGACAATGAAACCCGTCCATATTTAATAGCTGCCTTAACTTCTCGATACGATTCTGGCAAAGAATTCAAAAGAATAACTACTTGATTTTCATCCAACATCTTCTCACCAATGTTATTGAGATCAATTATAATCTTCTAAAATTCATCTAGGTTCTCTTCTAAGCCTTTACTTGAGTCCATCTTATATCCAAGGAATTTTTCTTTAGATATAATTTATTTGGCAAGGACTTAGTCAAATAAAGACTTTCCAATTTCTTCCACAACTCCGTTGTAGTAGTGACCTCATCTACTAGCCTAAGTACTCCATCTGACAGATACAGAATTATTGTTGAATAAGCCATCTCATCCATATCCCTTTTTTCAGCTTTTGTAATTGTTGATGGAAGGTTATCTTTGTCTAAGATTTTGGCTACCTTTTTTTGTACCAGAATAGCCTTAATCTTTTTTCTTCATAACTCGAAATCACCTTTCCCATCAAATTTAACAACTTCGAACCGTGTAGACATCGAAGCCATCCGTCAAATTAATTCCAACAAAAAAACCTGAACAAAGAATATGTCAGCACACACTACCGCACAACCTCGTTGGATTAACTGGAGCTCTGATACCACTTATGAGAGTTTCTAAACCTAACTTAGATGGCCAAACAAAACGCAAACAATCAGCAGAAATAAAATGAAAGCAGTAAAGAACACCAAGATATATAGTGGTTCAACCAGTTTAGTTTACATCCACTTTGAGAACCAGCTTGAATTAATTTATTAATGAGCAATAAAGGAATTTTACAAATTACAGATAATCAACGAAATCACCAATCTGTAATTTTAAGTATCAACTGGTATTGAGAGATCCGCACACGTCGCCTCTGTCAACTGAGAACAACCCACTGCAAAACAACCCAAAACAGTGTGCTACCCGCCTCTGACCGACGAACTACGTGCAGACCCGCGCCTCTCTCTCACCGCCGACAATCGCTGTCGGACGCAGCCACCACGACGAACCACTGAACCGCCGAATTCAAACCCACGCTGCTGCTCAGATCGACGAAGTCCGACCAAGCTCGAACCGACCGCTGCTCCTCTACACAAGAACCGGTCATAGCTCTTCCACGAAGCCGACACCCAAGTCCAGCCGATCGGCTCTTCGACCGATGGCCTCCGTCTTTGTTCCAGTCAGCTGCAGCAGCTTCAACACCAGGCGGCATTTTTTTTTTCCCTTGCAGTGGCTACACTTTTTTTCTTGGCCAAAAGGAGACCCACGAAAAAGGCCCTAATTTTGGAAAAGATAGGGATAATTACAAGTTTGTCACTGCTCAATAATTACAATAATACCATTGGGCTTTTAAATTTCCAAAAAACCCAATAAAACCTACTTAAATACCTTTATTTTCTAAACAAATTAATTTGTCAGTGATTCTTCTATTGATTGGGATGTTTTTGATACATTCATCATCATTATCACTCATTAAATCTTCATTCCAACTTTCCATAGGTAATAAGAAGTTAGCTACTCGAAGATTGGATGTTAATGATTGAAACAAATAGGCTTAAAGGAAGATGGTCTATATAACCAAGGGTGTGAAAAGATATAGGTTGAATTACCACTTCCCACTCTATATCTTAGTCCTTTAGATAAGAGATCATTTCCTGAAATAAAGCTTTTCCAAATAAAAGAAGAATAAGTGCTTACTGTAGCTTCAAGAATTAAACAATTAGCAAAGGCGTTTGTATATACTCTTAAGAACAATAGAAACAAAGACGTTTGGGTTCTCTAGGATTCTCCAAATTTGTTTGACAATCAATGCTTGGTTAAATCCAACAAGGTCATGAAAATTAGTGCCTCCCAAGTTTATAGGCAAACACAACTTCTTGGGAAGAATTTGATAATCTCTTCAGAAAAATGCTTGGAAAACTTGAATAAGCTCATGATGTATGTGGGAAGTGATTAATCAATACTTTTTGTTAGAATCTCTTTTCTAGCTTTGGAAAAGAACGAACGTTTTCATCCTTAGATAGCCTTTCATACCCGTTGTTTGATAAATTTGAAATCAACTAACTTATTCCTTGTTATGTCTATGTGATATTCTATCTTTTATCCAGTGTATTGGTATTTCGATTTCTAAATTAATTTCGAGAAAGGTTTGGATTAATTGTGCTCCTACATTTGCATGGCCAAATCCAACATAAAAAAATGGGCCAATGGCTATTTCGGCTTGAGGGGTCCTCTGGTGGCATCCTCATTCTATGAAATAAATTATCTATTTTGGCTTCCGAGGTGATCTTAGGTATGTTTTCTATTTATCTTCTTGTTACTCTAACAAATGGGCCAATGGCTCTTCTTGGTGGCTCTCAGGTATTTATAGACCTGCTATTTGTAGAATATGCAATTCCTTCCGGAAAGAATTATATGATTTAAATGGGTTTTTCTCTCCTCATGGGTTAATTCATGAATTATTTGTTGTACAATTACTCTTATGCCCCTTATTAAATTCTCACTTTTAATTTCAACCAACAACCTATCAAATTAATTCAATTTCTTTACCTAAATTTATTCACAAAAATTAATTTATCAAAAAAACCATTAACAAAAAATTATTCACACAAAAAATTTCAATTACTCTTATGCCACTTATTAAATTCCCACTTTCAATTTCAACAACAACCTATCATATTAATTCACCAAAAATTCTCCACCTAAATTTATTCCCAAAAAATTAATTTTTTCAAAAACCATTAACAAAAAAAAAAAAAATATTCACACAAAAAATGTTGCACCAAATTTTATCTGTTTACAACCCTTCAAAAAGTTCTTTTTACCAAATTATTTCCACAACGAAATTCGTCAAGTCCAAAATTTGTATTTCACGAAGTTGTAATTTTGTAGACTCCGTAAGAAGGTATGTATTTCAATTTGTATGTATTTAATAGTTCGATAATTTCTAGAAAAATTGACAAAAATAAATAACCTTTTTGGAGTTCGATTTATGCTTGCTTTGTTGATTTTTTCTTTTTTTCTTTTTTTATATATAATGCCCTACATTTGATATTTATAAATTAAAAAAATACCATGAAAAAAAAAAATAGCAATTTTTTTTTTTTTGAAGATACCTGATCAAGCTTCACTAGGTAGAAAGCAAATGAGTTGAAATTATCCGGCAAGGCTTCATCGGGTACAAAGTAAATGATGAAATAAGTTGGAAACCTGATCGGGCTTCACCGGGTAGAAAGCAAATGAGTTAAAATTACCTGGTTAGACTTTATTGGATAGAAAGAAAATAAGTTAAAATTACCCAGTTGGGCTTCACCGGGTACAAAGTAATTGATGAAATAAGTTGAAAACCCAGTCGGACTTCACCAGGTATACAATAAATATTGGAATAAGTTTGATTCCCAGCCAGACTTCACCGAATCTTCACTGGGTATGAAATAAATTTATTGACCCAGTCTTCTGAGGTACGGGATAGGAACCGGGCTAGGTTTTTTCTAGGGCCCAGTAGAGTTAACCCTAGCCCAACCGAGTGCACAAAAACTAAGGATTCTGCTTTTTGGTCCGGTGTTGTACCTGGCCGAGTGGACGACCAAGCCAATTTTTTTCTTTTTAGTTTCTTTAACTACATTATATTAATACATTTTTGTTATAAATTGTAGGAAAATACCTTGTGTTTAGATTTGCTTTGGAGGCGTTTGGAATGAAAGGGAAAAGGATTATAATAGAAGAGAGTTGCAGGGTGTGACATTGAGGTCGACACGACCTATAATGAATTTCTGACCAAATTTTATAGGATAAGTGGTATAATGTCAGATGAGTATGATCTTGTTATAAGATGTATACTTTAATTGAGATCCAAAGTCCCTGCATTTGTAATTCAAAATGATGAAGATCTACACGTATTCTATGGAAGAGGTCTCAATAATACCTCTTTACGTATCCACGCTTCCATAGTGTTCAAGTAATCAAGGATTTCATCCAAGAAATTCATATATCTGACAAACTGAAGAAATCCTTTCAACATCTAGGCCAGTACATTGCAAGATGGAGTCAAATAGTCCATTTTTCCCACATATTTTAACTCATCACTTACATCGTCGCCTAGTAATTTGGCGACTCATAACTTACGGGATGAGGTAGACCAAGGTCAATATTTCAATGATTAGTCTTGGAGGGAGAAGGATGATGGAAAGAAACCCAAGATTAATATTCATCATACACCTCATGCAGAAGAACGAACAATCGAAGACTATGGAGGCTCGCCACATGCAACGGGTCGTGACATGTCACATCGATCTAGTAGCACAATGGTCATGCCATGTCAGTCTTATTCTTTTGAAGATATGCAAGTTGGTGGCATATTTATATCTAAGAAGGATTTAAAGACGTGGTTATCTATGTTAGCAATTAGAGGTAACTTTCAGTTTAGGGTAAAGAAGTTGACTACAACATTATACAAAGTTATATGCTTAGTTAAAGAATGAAAATGGAAACTTCAAGCCGTTAAATTGAAAAATTGTGAAATGTTTAAGATCTCTAAGTATGACAACGTCCACACATGCAGAAATGAAATATTGACTAATGATCATAGACAAGCTTCTAGTTGGGTTCTTGGACATTTAGTTTCGTCGAAGTTTGAAGACGTTAGTCATTCATATAGACCAAAGGACATTGTGAACGATATAAAATAAGAGTATGGTATGAGTTTAAGTTACGATAAGGCATGGAGGGCAAGCGAAGAAGCGTTAGTGCTTGTTTGGGGGTCACTAGAAGAATCCTACAAGAAGTTACCTAAATTTGGTGAAGCCTTACAAATTGAAAATCCCGGTTCAGAATTTAAATATGATCTACAGGAAGATAAATATTTCAAGCACGTATTCATGGCTCTTGGTGCTTCCATTAGGAAGTTTCTGAACTGCATTTGCCCTATTTTAATTGTAGATGGAACATATTTAAGGGGTAAGTACAGTGGTAAACTCCTGCTTCGGATTGGGGTTGATGGAAATAATCAAATATGCCCAGTTGCGTTCGATATATCTGATGGAGAAAATAATGAACCTTGAGGGTGGTTTTTTCAGTAATTAATATGTGCAATTGGGCAAGTTCGTGATTTGGTTATCGTATCAGATAGAGACCCAAGCATAAAAAAGTCAATTATCACGCTTTTCCTATAAGCATTTCATGGTATCTGTATCCATCACTTGAAAGCTAATTTATTAACTAATTTTAAAAATAAAGATATTTTGGATATTTTCGACAAAGCAACCAAGGCAAGTCGTGAGTTTATGGTTCAATTACCATTGGAGTCAATTTGCAGGGTATCCAGGTCCACACAAATACCTAAAAGATATTGGTCTTGAGCGGCTAGGGTGTACCAATGTAACAAAAGATATAATCAAATGACGACAAACTTCGCAGAGTGCATAAACAAAGTGTTAAAAGATACACAATAGTTACCAATCACATCATTTCTAGACCATATTTGAGGTTGGTTACAAGACTTGTTTTACAGATGTCAAATGGATGCATCAAACAGTACGTCAAGACTATCAGACTATGCAATGACAATAACTCGTGACGCGACAGACAAAGCAAGCAGACATGAAGTTAGGCCAATTGACCAACATGAGTTCGAGATGATAGATGGAGGTTTAAGAGGCCGTGCAAATATTCACACAAGAATATGCACTTGTCTCAAGTTTGATTATTATGAAATCCCTTGTTCACATGTGATTGCTGCATGCAGGGTTCAGAATATTGATCCTATCTCTCTTTGTTCATGGGTATACTCTATTGAATCAGTGTTGGCTGCATATGCTGAACCTATACGACTAGTTGGACACTTTTCGGGTTGGAAGCAATCATCGACCTTCATCAATGTGGAAACATTGCCTCCAAAAAAAGTTCCAAGATTAGGTCGCCCACGAACAACAAGATTTCCTTCTGCAAATGAATTTCGTCAAGTCCATAGGTGTTCTAGATGTGGGCAAAAGGGTCACAACAAAAAGACATGCAATCAATCTTTCAATACTGCCGAGTGATGTATGGATTTTTTTATTACTACTTATGTTGCATAACTTTATGAATTTTTGTGCACTTGGACGATTTTTGTATGATTTTTTGCATGAGCCCGACCGGTAATTGGTATTATTGTATGATTTTTTGCATGAACCCGACCAAGAATTAGCGCCTAATTGCATGGGCCCGATCGGGAATTAGCATTATTTTATGATTCTTTTGCATGAGCTCGACCGAGAATTGGCACTTAATTGCAGGGGCCCGACCGGGAATTAGTATTATTTTATGATTTTTTGCATGAGCCCGACCGAAAATTTGCACCTAATTGGAGGGGCCCGACCGGAACTTGGTATTTTTTATGATTTTTTATATGAGCCCAGTCGAGAATTGGCGCCTAGTTGCATTGACCCAGTCGAGAATTAGTATTTTTTTTTTATGATTTTTTGCATGAGCCTGATTTGGACGGTGTTAACAGACTATTAAACCTTTTTTTTTTATCCATTTGAGCATATGCATTCCTCTGTATCATCGTAGTAGGGTCTACGTTGTCCATCCACTTCTGAAATTTAATGTTCAAATCTTCAGGTATGTCAACGAGGGGATCGTACTTCTATTACATTTTTTGCCTCTTCCCATACTCCTTTGTGTTTTTCCACATTGTAGTTAATTTCCAAGAAATTTTCCTCATTCGGCCACTCCAACCTTTCCACGCGATGATCGTTTTTCACTGCATGATCACTCATACCTCTATGGTCCCTACCTCTAGTGCAATCAACGTCTTTTCCAAGCATGCATAGGTATCATGCATAGGTATTAGATAGGATAAATTACGTATGAAGAGTACAGACAACAAGAATCATAATGGTATATCCTTACCTTCGATAATCATGCAAAGTACTTTTTAATGCACTTTAGGTCACGTTCCAAACATTCCATGTGGCGATCAAGACCTTTGATTAACTTAATCAATTTGTGATACTTCTTTCGCTTCTTCTTAGTCTTCCCGTGATGCATTCACTATCACTATGATCAACGTCCTTAGTGTTCGAAAGTCCAACAACACCGCCATCATTTGGGGGTATAGGTAGTTCCAGTGGTCTAGCAACATCACCATCATTTTTGGGTAGAGGAGGTGCAGGTGGTGCAACTAGAATGATGGGTGGCTCCATAACACGATTCATAAACTGAATCTTTTCCTCCAATGGAACGAGTTGCAATGTAATCCTTACCTACAAAAGATTGTAATCATGAATAAATAAACTTTAAATAATCATAGAAAAAGTTCTAACTCAAAAAAATTTAAAAGGAACATATTACATCTGACCTGAAGACTTCACCTCTAATCACTCCATATGGAGGAGAATGTGAGCACGACCATCTCAAAATGCATGGTATCGCATTGTTATTCAATTTGTTTGCAACGCGATCGGATCACATTCATGATTACCCGGCCAGGCTTCACCGGGTACAAATAAATGATGAAATAAGTTGAAAACCCAATCGGGCTTCACTGGGTAGAAAGAAAATGAGTTAAAATTACCCAATTGGGCTTTACCGGGTGCAAAGTAATTGATGAAATAAGTGGAAAACCCGACCGGACTTCATCGGGTACAAAATAATTGTTGGAATAAGTTTGATTCCCGGTCGGGCTTCATTGGATCTTCACGAGTATGAAATAAATTGATTAACCCAGTCTTTCCGGGTATAGGATAGGAACTGGGCTGGGATTGGTCTGGGGCCCAGTAGAGTTAACCCTAGCCCGACCGAGCGCTAAAAAACTAAGGATTCTGTTTTTTGGTCCGGTGTTGTACCCGGTCGGGTGGGGGCCAATTTTTTTCTTTTTAGTTTCTTTTTTTTATTTTTCTTTTTCTTTAACTACATTACATGAATACATTTTTATATGAATTGTAGGAAAATGCCTCGTATTTAGATTTGTTTCAGTGTCGTTTGAATGAAATGGAAAAGGATTATGATAGAAGAGAGTTGCGGGGTGTGACATTAAGGTCGACACAACCTATAATGAATTCCTGACCAAAATTTATAGAATAAGTGGTATAATGTCAGATGAGTATAATCTTGTTACTAGATGTATACTTCAATTGAGATCCAAAGCCCCTGTATTTGTAATTCAGAATTATGAAGATCTACACACATTCTTCACATTGAAGAGGTCTCAGTAATACCCCTTTACGTATCCACGCTTCCATAGTGTTTAAGTAATCAAGGATTTCATCCAAAAAATTCATACATCCGGCAAACTGAAGAAATCCCTTCCACATCTAGGCCTGTACATTGCAAGATGGAGTCAGATAGTCCATTTTCCCCATATATTTTAACTCATCACTTACATTATCGCCTAGTAATTTGACGACTCATAACTTACGGGATGATATAGACCAACGCCAATATTTCAATGATTGGTTTTGGAGGGAGAAGGATGATGAAGAGGAACCTAAGATTAATACCCACCATACATCTCATGCAGAAGAACAAACAATCGAAGACTATGGAGGCTCGTCATATGCAATGGGTCGTGACTTGTCTCATCCATCTAGTAGCACAATCATCATGCCAGGTAAGTCTTATTCTCTGTAGATGTGCAACTTGGTTACATATTTATATCTAAGAAGGATTTACAGATGTGGTTATCTATGTTAGCAATTAGAGGTAACTTTCAGTTTATGGTGAAGAAGTCAACCACAACATTATATAAAGTTATATGCTTAGTTAAAGAATGCAAATGGAGACTTCGAGCCGTTAAATTGAAAAATTGTGAAATATTTAAGATCTCTAAGTATGACAATGTCCACACATGTAGAAATGAAATATTGACTAACGATCATAGAGAAGCTTCTATTTGGGTTATTGGACATTTAGTTTCGTCAAAGTTTGAAGACGTTAGTCGTCCATATAGACCGAAAGACATTGTGAAGGATATAAAACAAGAGTATGGTGTGAGTTTAAGTTACAACAAGGCACAGAGAACAAGTGAAGAAGCGTTAGTGCTTGTTTGGGCTTCACCAAAAGTATCCTACAAGAAGTTACCTAAATTTTGTGAAGCCTTACAAATTGAAAATCCCAATTCAACATTTAAATATGATCTGCAAGAAGATAAATATTTCAAGCACGTATTCATGGCTCTTGGTGCTTCCACTAAGGGGTTTCTGAACTGCATTTGCATTGTTTTAATTGTAGATGGAACATATTTAAGGGGTAGGTACAGTGGTAAACTCCTACTTGCGATTGGGGTCGATGAAAATAATCAAATATACCTAGTTGCGTTCGGTATATCTGATGGAGAAACTGATGAACCTTAGGTATGGTCTTTTCAGCAATGGGAAAGTTCATGATTTGGTTATCGTATCAGATAGAGAATCAATCATAAAAAAAGCAATTATCACGCTCTTCCCAGAAGCATTTCATGGTATCTGCATCCATGACTTGAAAGACAATTTATTAACTAATTTTAAGAATAAAGATATTTTGGATATTTCGACAAAGCAACCAAAGCAAGTCGTGAGTTTATGGTTCAACTACCATTGGAATCAATTTGCAGGGTATCCAGGTCCACGCAAATACCTAGAAGATATTGGTCTTGAGCGGCTAGGGTGTACTAATGTAACAAAAGATACAATCAAGTTACGACAAACCTCGTAGAGTGCATAAACGAAGTGTTAAAAGATGCACGATAGTTATCAATCACATCATTTCTAGACCATATTTGAGATTGATTACAGGACTTGTATTACAGACGTCGAATGGATGCATCAAACAGTACGTCAAGACTATTGGACTATGCAATGATAATAGTTCGTGATACGACAGACAAAGTAAGCAAACATGAAGTTAGGCCAATTGACTAACATGAGTTCGAGATGATATATGGAGGTTTAGGAGGCCAAGCACTTGTCTCATGTTTAATTATTATGAAATCCCTTGTTCACATGCGATTGTTGCATGCAGGGTTCGGAATATTGATCCTATCTCTCTTTGTTCATGGATATACTATATTGAATCAGTGTTGGTTGCGTATGCTAAAGCTATACGACCAGTTGGACACTTTTCGGGGTGGAAGTAATCACTGGCCTTCGTCGTTGTGGAAACATTGCCTCCAAAAAGAGTTCCAAAAGTAGGTCACCAACGAACAACAAGATTTCTTTCTGCAGATGAATTTTATCAAGTCCACATGTGTTCTAGATATGGGTAAAGGGGTCACAACAAAACAACATGCAATCAACTTTTCAATACTGCCGAGTGATATATGGATTTTTTATTACTACTTATGTTGCACAACTTTATGAATTTGTGTGCATTTGAATGATTTTTGTATGATTTTTTGCATCATCAGGGAACCATAGTGTAAACCTTGAGAGGCGGAAGGTAAGTCCGACCGATAATTGCTATTATTGTATGATTTTTTGCATGAGTGCAGTCGGGAATTAGCGTCTAATTGCATGGGCTCGTCCGGGAATTAGTATTATTTTATGATTCTTTTGCATGAGCCCGACCGAGAATTGGCGCCTAATTGCATGGGCCCGACCGAGAATTAGTATTATTTTATGATTTTTTGCATGAGCCCGATCGAGAATTTTCGTCTAATTGCATGGGTTTGACCGAGAATTAGTATTTTTTATGATTTTTTTTAGATGAGCCCAACCAGGAATTAGTGCCGAGTTGCATTGGCCCAGCTAGGAATTAGTATTGTTTTTTATGATTTTTTACATGAGCCCGACTAGGAATTGGCACTTAGTTGCATGACCCCGCCGGGAATTTGCCCTGTATACTTTGATTTTCTAATATATCCTTACTATTAATTACAAAAAAAAAAAATTAAGTCAACTATAAATTTTCATTCATCACTTCAACTGTTAATTACAAAAAAATTTACGAACCTATAAAATATTGCTCTATTTGCCCAAATCTGAATGACATATTGTGTACGAAAATATGTTATTCTATCTTGTGTTAAGGTGTCTATTTTGGACCCGATTATATCATATTCAAAAAATTTACATGTGAACATACCACAATCACTTGTCTTATGTTGTTGAGGCACGAAAGTATCTTGGTGTGGAGTCCATCGATCCATTAAAAGATTATGAGGCTCCATTACCGCACCAGCAAGGAATAAATTGGGAAAGTTTTCGTAAACTGATTTCATTTCATGTTCCAAGTCTGCATTCGAATGTAATCTAATCAATGAATCGAACACAGTTAATTCTTTGACCTGGAAGTCCGCACAAACAAGCACCCAGTGCATCCCATAGAGGCTGAAAAACATGTAAACAGCATCGACGTTGCTCCAAGGTACATCGTGGTCAGTGTGTTTACCATTGACATACTTTAATACGTTTGTTGTCTTACTCCAATCAATAGTATGTTGATCACGTCTTAGGAAGTTCTAAAACAATGAGAAAATCAAACAATGTTGATTGCATGATGCTATGGAATAATGTATATAACGCACCGTTACTATAATGTCATCTACGACAAATTTTCGATGACACAAGTCCGATTGGGCTTGCATTTTTGTTTTCATGAACATAAATAATGTGTCTATTACCTGCATGACAATGTTGAGTGTTTAATTAAATAGGGAACCTATACACACATGACAACCTTTATTAAAGGTTATATACCTCGTCATTCATACATTCATACGGTGTTAATAGACTATTAAACCATTTTTTACCCATTTGAGCATATGCAATCCTTCGTATCATTGCAGTAGGGTCTACGTTATCCATCCACTTCTGAAATTTAATGTTCAGATATTCAGGTATGTACAACGAGGGGATCGTACTTCTATTGCACTTTTTGCCTCTTCCCATACTTCCTTGTGTTTTTCCATGGTGTAGTTAATTTCCAAGAAATTTTCCCCATTTGGCCACTGCGACCTTTCCACGCGACGATCGTTTGTCACAGCATGATCACTCGTACCTCCATGGTCCCCACCTCTAGTGTAATCAACGTCTTTTCCGTGCATGCATAGGTATTAGATAGGATAAATTACGTATGAAGAGTAAAAACAACGAGAATCATAATGGTATATCCTTACCTTCGATAATCATCGCAATTACTTTTTAATGCACTTTAGGTCACGTTCCAAACATTCCATGTGACGGTCAAGACCTTTGTCAATTTGCGATACTTCTTTCGCTTCTTCTTAGTCTTCCCGTGATGCCTTCGTTCACTATCACTATGATCAACCTCCTTAGTGTTCGAATGTCCAACAACACCGGCATCATTTGTGGGTAGAGGTAGTTCCAGTGGTCCAACAACATCGCCATCATTTTTGGGTAGAGGTGGTGCAGGTGGTGCAGCTGGAATGATGGGTGGCTCCATAACACGATTCATGAACTGAATCTTTTCCTCAGATAGAACGAGTTGCAATGTGATCCTTACCTACAAAATATTGTAATCATGAATAAATAAGCTAAGAAGCTATAATTATAGAAAAAGTTCTAACTCAAAAAACTTAAAAAGGAACATACTACATCTGACCTGAAGACTTTGCCTCTAATCACTCCATATGGAGAAGAATGTGAGCACGACCATCTCAAAATGCGTGGTATCGCATTGTTATTCAATTTGTTTGCAGTGCGACCGAATAATGATGTCGTTTCGTATGCCCATACCTATATGAAATGTAAGTGTGTATTAGTGGTGTAATTCAATGAATATTCATTAAATCAAATTAACTAAATTACCTGAAAAGCATAGGGAAACCCATAAAGATTGTACGTCTGTTGTTTTCTATCTGCATTGCCCTTATACGTAAATGCTTTACCTTTCAATCATTGTTTAAATTGTTTGATTATATTTCCAAAATTTTTCTTGCTTCAATCCTCATTACAAAATCTGTTCCAGTCATCTATGATCGCTAATTTTTCAAAATCCATTTATTTTTTTTGCTCTCTCTGCCCATCATAGCAAACTCAATAAAATAAAAAAGAATGGAATTTTCACAGCATCAACATCGTTTTCAAACTCAAGTGTTGGAAAAATAGAGTCCAACTCATATGCCTCCATACCCTCATTGTCATTTAGATACTTAGCTCTAAGTCTAACAAAAGAATTTTCTCCCCTCACAGTTCTAGTTTGATGTTTAGTCCTATAATAAGGTCAAACTCTATTTGACTGAATGATACCTTATTCCCCATAAGATTAAAACTAACAATATCTCTCCTAGGTTCCTCTACCTCTCGAAGAAAAATAAAATGAATTAATGGTCCATTAAAGATGATGTTTGTGTCAAAGAGAGGACTAAAACATGTTGTCTAAACATTGCTAATTGTGTGGGAGTTAGTTTTTTCTCAATTTTAGGGATAACCTTTCCTATATGGGAACAACATGAAAGGGCTACAGGAAAATGATCATTAGGATGAACCTTCATTTCTAGTTCCATTATAACCTACACTTTTCATCAAATAGATAAACTAAAAATCAACACAACACAACAATGCGTCATAATATTTAAAAATACAAAAAAAAAAAAAAATGTAAGCTACTGGTTTTTGGCCTAGCCTCATACCTGGTCGGGACTCGGACCAGGCTAAAAACCAATAGTTAGCTTTGAAGATTGCCCACTCCGGCCTCTTTTCAATTCTGAGTTGCCCGATCTCAACCTTATAGGTACTGGTTTTTGGCCTGGCCCCATACCCGATTGGGCCAAAAACCAGTAGTGATTCTGCTTGCCTCTTCACCCCCTTCTCGCCCAGTCCCGTGTCGTTTCCCAAATCGTTCGACCCCATAACCAGACGGTCTCAAGACCGGGCCAAAAAGGAATGTCCCCTCCCCCTCTCGCCCAGTCTCAGGACCGGGCCAAAAATCGTCCACTCCCCTTCTCGCCTGATCCCCTCCCCTTCTCGTCCACACTCGTCCGGTCCCATCCCCTTCTCGCCCGATCCTGCCCCATCTTACCCGGCCCATCCCCTTTCCGGTCAAACCCACTTCACCCTTTCCGACCCCCTTCCCGATCCTATCCCCTTCCCGGTCCCAATTTCCCACAACACGTCCCGTCAAGTCGCTTGCCCAGTGAAGATCTAAAGAAGCCCGGTCGGGCTTCATTGAATTGGAGATGCTCAAAATTCAAAAACCGGAGTTTAAAGCAAAAAAAAAAAAAAAAAGTTTTTAATGTACAAATCAACTCATATACTATCTATAGGCCTCAAAATCATTCTAAAATGCAACATTTTTTTATTAAAAAAATCTAAAAAATTATGAACCCCATTAAAACTCATAAAATCAAGAATAATGCCAAAAAATCAAAAAACAAAATCCTTCTAAAATATGCATAAATACTTACTTGATGAAGATGAACTGATGAACTTGAAGATGATGAACCAAAATATTGAAGAAAAACGGAAAGGATGTGAGGAGTTGTGAGGAGTTTTGAAAGGAATTTGAAGGGCTGCAAGAAAACGGTCATGGAGGGAGGAATAGGGATTTTGAATCTTTTTCCTAAAAAAAGGGTATAATGGTCTTTTCCTACCTATAGGAGTCAGAAATACATTCTTTTTAAAAGTGGTCCTTTTTTCCAAAGAAAAACTCCTAATAGGCCATTTTCCCCAATTTTCCCCAAATCTTTGAAGCCTACCAAAGTTGTTGAATTATATCCCACACTATTACTCTTCAACATTCTGCTTTGTGCCGCCAGATTACTTATGCTATCCTGATAGCAAACGAAGCAGTTTTTTTTTTTTTTTTTTTTTTGAGGGTTTCTCGTAGAAAAGGTGTGCTTATAAAACTCGACATAGAGAAAGCCTTTGATAAACTCAACTGGAGCTTCTTACTATCGATGCTACACACCTAAAAAGTTTCGATCCTTTATGCATTAAATGGATTTCTGGTTGTATATCTTCGGTTAATTACTCCATAATCATTAATGAAAGATCGAGAGGTAAGATTCAGGCCAACAGGGGTATTCGTCTAGGTGACCTACTATCCCCTTTTCTCTTTGTTATTGCAATGGATTATCTGTATCGTCTTCTAAACGACGATGTTGGAAAAAAATCTTATTGAGGAGTGCAACATAAATGATTGTCATCTCACCCATCTCCTATTTGCTGACGATATTCTTCTTTTCTCGGCGTCTAATGAATTTTCCTCGAGGAATTTGAATTTTAACATAAGAAATCTTAACATTGCTAAATTGGGTGACATTGTGATGAATCGGATTAGCAAGAAAATCAATAGTGGTACCAACACTCTTTTCTGGTTCAATAACTGGAACAATCAGGGTTGTCTCTTCTCTTATCAACCAAGACTACCAACCCTTTGCTCACTGTATATGAAGCTTGGGATCCTATTCATGGTGTTTGAAAGAGAGATGGGATTCGATCTCTGCCTTATGGCCCAACCTTCAAACCAATCGAAGTGAAGATAAGTTCATTTTGAAGGCCAACCAAAGTGGCATTTTCACTGTTAAGTCCATGAAACGAATTTTATCTGATGATCCCCGCTGCGTTTTTCAACCCATTTGGAGTGCCTTTTGGAGACTTTTCTGTATAGTTTTTATTTGGTCGATTCTTCTCGACGCAACACTTATGGCAAAATACAAAGAAGAACTCGTTGCTCGCCCTCAGCCCAAACTGGTGTGTGTTATGTAAAAATAAACTCGGAGGCTATCAATCTCACTTATTTCTCCACTGCCCAATTGCTACTTTCCTTTGGAACAACATCTTTGATCTTTTTGATAGCCAGTATCAATCGATTGATGAGATCATTACCCACCAATTTGAATCTGCCTCTCAATTGGTCCAAGAATGTTATGCTTTCTAACTTGATTGGATCGATCCTATGGAATTTATGGCTTCAGCGCAACAACCACATCTTCAATTGATAAATCCAACCGCCCTCTGTCTCTTTTTGAAGATATTTCTCTTGATGCTGCAAATTGGTTTCCAAATCTAAACTTTTTTTTGTTTGTAATTATGATATATCCACCATTGTCTTGAATTGGAGAGTTTTCCTCTCGCTCTCCCTTGTACTTTTATTTCGATCATCAATGATATTTTGGACTCGAGACATGAGGAGAGTGTTACGAATGTGTCAACCTAATTGAAATATTTCGGTGCATCTACTCATCCCTCTATCCTCTTGTTTCTTGTTAAAAAATCAATATAAAGACTAAATTATTGTAAATTTCAAAATATAAGAACTAATAATGTTACTTATTCAAGTTTAGAGACTAAATTGTTATAAATTTGAGAGTACAAAGACTAAATGGTTACACATGACTTAAATTGTTTCTTTTATGAAAAAAAATCTTTTGAAAAAATTAAAAAGAAGAAAGAAAAAACTATTATGTTACAAAATTCACTTGTCAAAGTTCAACACTTTGTTATATAGCGAGTCAATTTTTTTTGGATAATACTTGGATGCATCCTAGATATAACATATCTTTAAACCTTCCTCTCTGATCACTAACATCAAAAAAAGAAATAAGAATAATTTGCCACATAACAAATTATAATTGGACAATTTGGTTAGATATTTAAAATATGTGTGGCCTATAATACACATTAAGTATTTTTCTTCTTACGATCACCCCATTAAAATCACATCATCAAGAAGAATTAATTCTAACTAATTTTACATTTTTCTAAAATAAAAATTTCTACATTTGTCAAACACGGGTTTTGAAAAAAAAAAAATAACAATGAGTTCTAAATAATTAAAAAAAATTCTAATATGAGAATTTCTACTTTTTTTCAAACACGGAATTTGAAAAAAAAAATTTTAACAATGACAAAAGTGATTTTATGGAGGTGAAAATCATTCCAAAAATATTTAGGCTATATCTTTTACATAATTTTATTTATTTAATTAATAAAAAAGAAATAAATAATATTGATAAAGTAGACAACACACCTATCTCGGCATCTTCAATTACAAATCGATAAAAAAAAAAATATATATTTTTTTTAAAAATGATTCATATGACAAGTTGTAAATTAAAACTTGTCTGAATTATACAAAGACGAGTACATACAACTTAAATGCATCCAAATATTTGGATCGACATATCATTTTTACTTCTTATTTTTACTTCTTTCAGGCTTTATTTATACAGAATATACAATATTCTTCCCAACTCAGTATATTTATAAACTGTGAGTTGGGAGGAAGAATATTGTATATTTATCTATAAATAAAGAGCTAAAAGAAGTAAAAGTTCTCAAACCAAACCAGTGATCAATTAGAAAGAAGATATGGATGTCATCTCTTCTTCACTCTTCCTTTTCTTCTTCTTCTTACTTTCACTAAAGCTCTTCTTCTTCAAACCCAAAACCCCCAACTTCCCTCCTTCACCCCCAAAACTTCCCCTCATCGGCAACCTTCACCAAATAGGTCCTTTACCACACCAATCCATGGCAGCTCTTTCCCAAAAACACGGCCCTTTAATGCTTCTAAAGCTAGGCCAAGCTCCTGTCCTTGTAATTTCCTCAGCCAAAATGGCTGAACATGTCTTGAAAACCCATGACCTCAACTTCTCCAACAGACCCCAAACCACCGCTGCAAGAATCTTGCTTTACGGATGCCGAGACCTGGGTTTTGCTCCATACGGCGAATTCTGGCGACAAGCAAGAAAAATTTGTGCTCTTGAGCTTTTCAGTATCAAAAGAGTTGAGTCTTTTCAATATGTTAGAGATGAAGAAATTGATGTTCTTATTAATAAGATTCGTAAGAGTATGAGTGAGGAGAGTGTGGATCTTGGACGTTTGTTTTTTCAAACTTCTAACGATATTGTTTCAAGATGTGTTTTGGGACAGAAATTTGAGGATGAAAATGGAAATAGTAGATTTGGGAAAATATCGAGGAGGGTTATGGTGTTAATTACGGCGTTTTGTGTTGAGGATTTTTTCCCTTCATTTGGGTGGATTATTGATGTGATTAGAGGATTTGATTGGGAATTGAAAAATTGCTTCAAAATATTAGATGGGTTTTTCAGTAAAGTGGTTGAAGAACATAAGGAGAAGATTATTAGAGGAGGTGGGATTAATATTGATGATTATAAGTCTAAGAAGGATTTTGTGGATATTATGTTACATCTTCGACAAGATGACAAGTTGGACTATCATTTCTCTCTTGACGACCTTAAAGCAATCGTCTTGGTTAGTTCTCTCGCTCTTTCTTTCTAGGTTAAAATTTCAATAGTATAGAGACTAAATTCTTATTTATTAAATTTTAAAGATTAAATTATTATAAAATTGAAATATATAAAATAGATGGTTTCTTATTAAACTAAATATTATTATAAATTTGAAAGTGTATAGTCTAAATTGCTACCGACTAACCTGCATTATTATTATTATTTTTTTTTTTTGTAAAACATCAATTACAAATCTGTTTTTAAATTTGTATCCAATAATTTTTTAAAAAAAGAAAAAGAAAGTTGTTTCCAATAATGATTAGGTGTACACATGCATTTTCAAATGACAATAATTTGGATAAGCCTATGTTGCACCTCATTACATGCTTTTCTTCTCCTTATATATTGTTTAAGCAACTCGACTTTAATAGTAAACTTTGTTGAATTTTTCTCAATTATCGAGTAATTTCATATTCTAATCCTTTTCTACATTTTACATTTATTGAGAAATTTCGTTTTCTCTTCTATCTCTACATTTTATTTATATTTATCGAGTAACTTCATATTTCTCTTTTAATTTACTTTTTAAATTTTTATCGAAAAACTTTATCTTACAACTTTTACACCTCATATATAAATTTACTCATTCCAGACTTATTAACTCCACTTAATGGGTCAAACTACCCTAAACATAAAGTGAAAAGAATTCATTAACTTTTTTTTTCCACATGCCTAGCTCCAAAAATGATGGGTTGCATCCAATTTTTTTTTTTTAAAAAAAATAAATTAAGCACTTCGTGCAGCCCTAGACAGTCCATTCAGCTATAACGTAAGACAACACATGAGCATTGAAATTTTCCAAATGAAAAATAAATTATTGGAATAATAATAATAATAAGGTTAAAATATAATTTTTTAGTCTATATACTTTTAAAGTTTTATATAACTAGTATTTATATTTTCAATAATTCTTAAATTTAATCTTGTCATTAATTTATTTTTGCACTTTTTGAAGGAAAATTTTTATTTATTAGTATTTTTACTATAAATTTGAAAAACATATTCATATATTATAATTTTCTAGTCTAATAATAATAATAATTATTATTATTATTATTATTATTTAAATAATTCTGTTAAAAATTAACTTTATGATAAAACTAAATTTATGATTTATTAAAAATACATCAATTAAAAACGAACTTCAATGTACAAAATGAAAATAGTATTTTTTATAAAGAACCCAAATTTTCAATTTTGGAATGCAGGATATGTTTGTTGGTGGAAGTGACACAACAGCAACAGGATTGGAATGGACAATGACAGAGCTGATGAGAAAACCAAGAATCATGAAGAAAGTCCAAGAAGAAGTTAGAACAATAATTGGCAAGAAATCAAAGATAGAAGCAGAAGATATTAAAAAAATGGAGTACATGCAATGTGTCATTAAAGAATCTCTCAGACTTCACCCGCCTGCTCCTCTTTTACTGCCAAGAGAAACAACGACGGACGTTGAGATTGAAGGTTACTATATTCCATCAAAAACAAGAGTATTTGTTAATGCTTGGGCCATTCAAAGAGACTCTCAATCTTGGGATAACCCGAATGAGTTCATTCCTGAGAGATTTATGGACAAAACTAATTTAGCTGATTATAAAGGCCACCAAATTGAGTTCATTCCATTTGGAAGTGGAAGAAGAAAGTGTCCTGGATTGTCATTTGGGATTGCTTCTTTTGAATTTGCTCTGGCTAGTATGCTTTATTGGTTTGATTGGAAGCTTCCTAATGGTTGTGAATCATTGGATGTTGAAGAAGAATATGGACTAACTGTTCGTAAGAAAATTCCCCTCCGTCTCAAGCCTATTCCTTATGTGGTCTAATATTTGATGATTCATTCTATCTATAATATGTTGGATAAAATTTGTTTTATATCAAATTAATGTACCGGAGTTTTTGGGACTTTAAGGTGGATGCTCGATATATCTTTGTGTTTGTATCCTTTAAAGTTTCATTTGATAACTATTTTATTTTTTTTTATTTGTGAATATTAAGTCTACTTTTCTCAAATTTTATAATAATTTGCATCTCTCTTAAGATATAACAATTGAATTAAGTCTTACCCAATTTCAAGTTTCAAAAACTACTTTTTTTTTTATTTTCAAAATTTGGCTTAGTTTTTTAAAATATTGGTAAAAAGTAGATGATAAAACAAGAAATTTAGAGGTACAAGAGGTGTTTATAAGGGAAAATTTCACAAAATGATCCAAAAACAAAAAAAAGATTCTATCAATGTCCTCTTCTTAAAACTTTTCTACCATTGACCTTTTGCTCATACGAATTCCAAAATTACTCCCAATTTTAAAAATCATTCGTACCAAAGCCTTTCATCTTCTTCCTTCAACCATTTTTCAAGCATTCGTTCAGTATGTATTCAATGCAACATCAATATTCCACCAAAGCATTTATTCCCAACTAATATTTTACCAATAGCATTGAATAACATTGGTATGAACATAATAGAAGGTCACTCTCAGTATTCACTTCTGTCGAACTCTTGAAATTCTCCCATTGTTCTCTCTGAGTGTTCTCTCAAAGTTTCAGTTCAACATCCTCGTCGATTGCTTTCAACGTCAGATTCAGAAAAGGAGAGAATGTAAGTGATATTCTACAATATTTCTTGTCCCAAATCGCTTTCATAATAAGTTCCGTTTAGCATTAAATGAACGATCGTATAGTAATATATACATAATCGTTCATTACAATATAAACAATCATTCATAAATTACTCGACAATCATGTAGTAAGTTATAAATGATTGTGTAGTAAGTTATAAATGATCGTGTAGTAATTTATAAACAATCGTGTAGTAATTTATAAACAATCATATAGTATTGTATAAACAGTCGTTTAGGAATTTGTATACCAACACATATACAATACTAAGTGAACACTTATAAATAATTGGATGATCACTTACCAATTATTGGCCGATTTCTTGAACTTTTATGGGACATTGCTTAAGATTTGTTTATCCTATTGTAGATCAATGACGCTACCACTACAAGAATTTTTGGCTTTAATTTCGGTTGAAAAAAGTGAAATCGGATGTATAATGTCATTTTTAACACAAAAAAAAAAGATCTTTAATGTCGGTTTTAAACCGACATTGAAGATGGGCTACAATGTCGGTTTAAAACCGACATTAAAGGCCTACATTTATTTTTCTTTTACTTTGCATTTTTTTTTCCTTTCATATCAAATATTCTCTCTCCTTTTACTTCTCTCTTACCAAACCCTCTCTTACCAAACCTTCTCTTCTTCTTAACTTGGCCGTGTGAATCACTCTGATCGTCGTCGTCACTGGCATTGCTTGGACCTCTATCTTTATGGGCGTTCTTTCAGTGGTTGGTCATCGTCGTGGGCGTTCTTTCGGTGTTTGGTTGTCGTTGTGGCCGTTCTTTCGATGGTTCGATCTATAGATTTGGGTCATCATCCGGTCCAACATGTTTTTGGTCTTCGTCACCGGTGTGGTGGAGTTCATCGTCCGTAGATTCTGTCAGTGGTGGAGTTCTCTCTTCTCCTTCGATCTGTAGATTCCGGTGGGTCAGCTCGTCGTCCGTCCAACTTGTTCTAGTCATGGAGGTGAGTTGCCGATGTTGGATCTATAGATTTAGTTGTGGGTTTTTTTCGATCCGGTCGTCTATTTGTCCGGTCTACTCGTAGCTCTTCCGATCCGGTCGTCGACATTGTACTTTTCAAAGGAAACGACTTAGGAAACTGACTGAGCATTTAACTGGATGATAGAAAATGAACTTGAAAAGTTCCATTTTCAGATAGCCAATAGCGCCAGAGGCCAGCTACCGATCCCCCGTTGACTGAGCAAAAGGACTTTAATTAAACTTCTAAATAAATTATGAATGATCCTTATGAAAATGATTGTCCCATATAAGTGTGTTTTTTAGAGAAAACTAAAATGCATAATGCATCCCTTTCATTTCATCAATTAGTTGCTTTGATCCAAGGCTTTTCCTCTTGTGTTTCAGCTACAACTTTAACTGGATTTCACTTTTCTGTAACTACATTGATTGGTTGGATTTCAAATGCCACTGGCTATTCTGAATCCAAGTCTATTCCCTTCTGGGAACTTCTTTGGTTCTCGATTATCACACGTCGATAGTAGCCATGAACTTCAACCTCATGTTAAACTCTGTTGGATTCTATCAGGTTCAATTCTTGCTCCCCTTACTCTTAAGTCATCACTCATCGACATCAACGATAACTGAACTTTGTCACTACTTTATATGCTTGTAGATATCAAAGCTGAGCAGGATACCAGTGGTTTGTGTACTTGAGTGGATTCTTCATGGAAAACAATACTCAAGGGAAGTGAAGATGGTTGTTACTATGGTCGTCAGTGTTGGAGTCTGTACGGTGACTGATGTCAAAGTTAATGTCAAAGGCTTTCTTTGTGCCTTGGTAGCAATCTTATGCACATCACTACAAAAAATTGTAAGCATTCTCTTTTCTCCCTATAAAATCACTTGAAATTCAGCATTTGAACTCTAAGAACCTAATTATGAGACATCAAGCTCAAATATTTTGCATTGATTTAAACAATCAATAGGTTCATTACAGAAGAAGTACTCAATAGGTTCCTTTGAATTACTAAGCAAAACAGCTCCTATACAAGCACTTTCCCTTCTAACAGTTGGTCCGTTCATTGACTATTGCCTTACTAGCAAATCTCTACTGAAATATAACTACACTTTTGGTGCATTCGTAAGTCGTTATTCTGATATCTCTCTTTTTCGAATTTTGTATTTGTTTCGCTTTTACTTCCGAAGTTCAATCTATCCTTCATGAATGTTGTAGTGTTTCATATTACTGTCATGCTCCCTAGCTGTATTCTGCAACATTAGTCAATATTTGTGCATCGGGCGTTTCTCGGTCGTATCATTCCAGGTTTTAGGCCATATGAAGACGGTATGCGTGCTGATGTTGGGGTGGCTGCTCTTTGATTCAGAGATGACATTGAAGAACATATCAGGGATGGTTTTTGCTATTGTTGGGATGGTGATGTATAGCTGGGCAGTTGAAATTGAGAAAAAAGCCAATGCAATGGCCATCCCTCAGATAAGCATCATTCTACTATTCGATTTAAATTATTTGATCATTCGATAAGCATTACTACAAGAATTTTTCCTTGAATGTACCATTTATGCACATTCCCAATAAACACGGTTAGTTGAATATGAATTCTGATAACATTACTTTCAATCCTTTGTCTTAAACCTTTTTTTTATGTGTTTTTTAGGTGTTTGGAAGGGGTGGGGAGGAGATGGATTTCTTGCAACAACAAGGGATTCAGGTGAAAATTGTTCTTGGTAAGTGCATTTTTGAATGCTTGCAGTTTTAAGCACAGTTTCTAAGTGTTTTCAAGTGACTCTAATGATATGAAAATTCCTATTTGAGAAGTTATAGTGTGCTTATTTCTCTTTGGACCATATTGGATTAGAATGTAACACCCGTTTATGACTCATGGGTACTATTTATTTGTAGTTTAAATTTGATTCAAGGTGCTTGAGTTTGTGGGTTGCCCTATGATAGTTTGTGGGTTATCCATACACTATGGTAGTTTTTGTGAAAACTTTTGAGATTTGAAGTACATTATGAGCTAAATTTACTTATTGATGTATGTGTTCTTGAATATTCATTTTTTGGAAATTCTGATAGTTCTGTTGAGAACAAATGGTTGTGAAATATTTTTGGGAGTGTGTTTCTTTGGACAGGTTCAAGGTAAATTTTGGGTTTTGTTGTGGTAGCATCGTTATGCTTCGAAAATTTTCCATCGTCTTCGTATCTCATAACTAGGTAACACTATGGTTTTGTTGTGGTTTTTACCCTATTTATAGGGTCCCTAGGTTGTATTTGAGGTATTATTCAATAAGGATTAGATTCAAGAAAACTCCAAGATTGGTCTTACATTAGTCTGGATTAAAAACAAAAACCCAATATTTAGTTTTGATACTTGAGTTTGCTAGCAGGCAATTACAATATTAATTATTAAGCTTCTGGACTTGTTCTCCTAGGGTGAGCTTGTGCGTGCTTTAGGAGGTGCTATAGCATCAACTTCTCTTTTTGGAGTTCCTCTAGGACATAATTCATCATTTCTTCAAGGTCCAACATTTGCACCTCCTCGGATCAGGGAGGTTATCTAGTGTGGGAGCACAAATCCAACTACAGAAGAAGGTATTTTATTCTATTGCCTTTAGGAAGTTTCATAAAATTAACTTGGTATATGTTTAACATGGAATAGCATTAAAGTTGGTTTATTCTTAATATAGAATAACAATAGTAGCATTATCCTCTGTTGTTACTTGAAATCTTATCACCTTTTCTATTTTTCAAGATGGTAAATCATAATTTGTTTCATAACCTTGTATTCAAGATTTCAAAATTAACCCCAAAGAGTCGTGTGTATAAAGTTTTGATAATTAGTACGAAAAATCATCAAAATAAGATATATTAGAACATTATGATTTCAAAAGCAAGCAAGTTGAAGAAACTAATTGTGGAACCTAGGGAATTTTTAATGTGTATTGTCTTGTCTGGACAACAGTTCTGTGTGTAACCCCCTTGCCTTATAGCTCATGTTAGCTGAAATTATGAACTCCATTGGCAAACAGGAATGGGACAGGTGCAATCCTCATAGGGAGGTTTGTAGTTTATGACTCATGGGTACTATTTATTTGTAGTTTAGATTTGATTCAAGGTGCTTGAGTTTGTAGGTCGCACTATGGTAGTTTGTGGGTTATTCATGCACTATGGTAGTCTTTATGACAACTTTTGAGGTTTGAAGTATATTGTGAGCTAAATTTGCTTATTCATGTATGTGTTCTTGAATATTCATTTTTTGGGAATTTTGATAGTTCTGTTGAGAACAAGTGATTGTGAAATATTTTTGGGAGTGTGTTTCTTTGAATAAGTTCAAGGTAAATTTTGGGTTTTGTTGTGGTTAGCATCGTTATGCTACTGAAAATTTTCCATCGTGTTCGTATCTCATATCTAGGTAACCAAGCTTCTCTTCTTCAAGATCTTGAAAAAGAAGTTTTTCTCATTTATTCAACTATTGAGTTTTCTTGTTTTGCATATGCAACAAAGGAATAAATATTTGGTATCGCAACCTCTTTATGTTTTTTCTTGGGGAACTTTAGATCCAACACATTCATTACAAGAATTTTCCCTTGAATGTACCATTTATGCACATTCCCAATAAACACGGTTAGTTGAATATGAATTCTTATCACATTTTCCCTTTCAATCATTTGTCTTAAACCTTTTTTGTTTGTGATCCTTTGAACAACAGTGGTCAGACAAAGATGCCTATAACCAGACACTGCTAAAGCTAGGGGGTTGGTTCAAGAAGAATTATGAAAGGATCCATACTTACCAAGTGGAGAGAGACAGTAATCTCATAATGTTTGTATTACTTGTAATTTGTGTTTTCAAGGCCTGAATTATTGTACGACCTTTTAAATTATAATTTTATAGCAGAATTTGTGGATTAAATGTAATAGATTTACAATCCATACATGAATAATATGTCATAGCCACAACGTTCAATGATGATGTATCATGTTATACTTTTTTACCAAAAAAATGGATTCAACAACGGAATTTAAAAAAAAACGGACGGATTCGGGATTCAATGCTGGTTAAGAATTTAAAAAAAAAACAGGTTTTAATGTCGATTGGAAATTTCATTGATGGTCTTTAATGTCGGTTGCAACCGACATTGAAGGCTGTGTCATTGAAACCCTTTAATGTCGGTTTAAAACCGAAATTAAAGGGCTTTAATAACACTATCTTTAATGTCGGTTTAAAACTGACATTAAAGTCTGAATTTCTTCTAGTGTACTTCGCATCTTTGTATGATTTGGTGGGGTTTGGGATGGGTCTAGAAGAAATTATGTTGGAGGTCATATGAAAGGACTGAAAGTCAGAAATGATATAATAGTCAGTAAATTGGTGAGAATTATGCACCGACGATTGAATATCGATCTGGATACTAAATGTTGTTACAATCTATTGGTCCCAGCTCCCTCGATTGACATAATCAATGATTAAGACCTTACCTTTATTTAGAAGATAGTGATGCATTTCAGAGGCCATTATTTGTATCAGTTACACCTTCCAAAACTCATGGAGTACACATTAGACAATATGTACCAACATTGCAATCCAATCGATTGATCCATTTCAGCCAATCAAAACTTTGGATTTGCAACCATTCCAAGACGTAATATCCACACCATGTCTTCATTGGATTATCATACTGGGCCATGTAACTTGGGGATGAACGAAATGAAGCTTGGTTTGGTCACAACAGTGAACCTAGATGTACTTCACAGTTCGATACTGAACATGGATATGGACAATCTTCAAGACCACAAACTTCTCTAACATCTTACATACATATGCCAACCCCACCTACTCCCGTCCCACCAATTGTGATGCCTTCGGTTCAAATGCATTCCACCGTTCCAATCCAACCATTTGTAGATATACCCAGACCACCAGAGAGCCCATTATATGATGACCTCATCACAATACCTCATGACTATCTAAATGATGAGGATGTAAAGGTCGGTCAAATTTTATTTTCAAAATATAATTTGTTAGTTAAATTATTTAAGCTTGCAATAAGAAAGAACTTTGACTACCTTGTAAAAAAGTCATTAAAGAGCTTGTTAACTATCCGATGTTTGATGGAAGAATACAAGTGGAGGGTCCATGCAAAAAAAAGATGAAAGAAAGTGATTCCTTCAAAGTGACAAAATATCCAAGTGAACATAGATGTTCTCTTGAAATGAGAATGGGTAATCATCGCCAAGAAAAAAGTTGGATTATTGGACACTTAATCAAGTCCAAATACGAACAAGTTTGTCGAACATGCCACCCGAGGGATATCATTAAAGACGTTCGACGAGATTATGGAGTGAAAATAAGTTATGAGCGGGCTTATCACGATAGAGAATATAGATTGCAATTCGCACGAGGGTCGTCGAAAGAATCATATGCTATTGTTAGGGCATATGGCGAGGCATTTAAACTTGCAAATTCAGGTACGATCTTTGAGGTTGAAGTAGAGAACGGGCAATACTTTAAGTAAGTCTTCATGGCACTTGGTTCGTGTATCAGAGGTTTTTTGAACTACGTCTGTCCAGTAGTCGTTGTTGATGGGACCCATTTGCATGAGGAATGCAAAGGTGTGTTGTCGATATCAACGTGTATTGATGAAAATAATAACATATATCCTATCTCCTTCAATATTATAGATGGTGAGAACGCATCATGGACTTGGTTGATGACTCATTTGAAGGCTTCAATAGGAGACATTCCGAATTTAATGATTATATCATATCATCACATCTCAGTTGTAAAGGTTGTCTCAAGTATATTCTCTGATGCATTTCATGCCCTATGTATATACCATATTCTGAATAATTTTGTTGACAAATTCAAGAATGAGGACATAATTCCACACTTTTACCTAGCAGCGAAAGCTTATAGAATGTCTGAGTTTCAGATGTCTTGAGCTAAGCTCCATCAATATTCTAGTGTAACGGCCTATCTTGCGGAGGTTGGATTACAACGGTGGGCAAAGGTTCATCAAGTCCATTGTAGGTATGACAAAATGACGACAAATATAGTAGAATTCCTTAATGGAGTGTTGAAAGATGTATGAGAACTACCAATCACAAAACTATTAGAGCATATCTACGAGTAGCTACAAGGTTGGTTCTATATCCGACATACACATGCAATGGCATGTATAAACATTGTAACTGGTTACGCAATGAGTATTCTTAAGAAACCGAAATTTATGTCTAGAGCATATCGTATTTCCCTAGTGGACATGCATATAATTAATGTGGACGATGGATATTTAAGGGGGTTGGTTGATCTTCGTTCATGAACATGTACTTGTATGGAGTTTAATTGCATCGAGATTCCATGCTTCCATGTAATATCTGCAGCAACCCTTAGAAACGTTAATGTTTAAGCATTATATGCAAAATGGTTTACAGTTGAGTGTGTGTTTGTTGCTTACGCCGAACCAATCTTCCCAGTTGAACATAGATAAGAACGGAGTCAAAGATCAAATTTTGAAGACTTTGAAATTCTACCACCACGAAAGGTACCAAGTGTTGGTTGACGTCAAACCGTTAGAATACCTTCTACTAGAGATGAGCCACGCCAAATACATAGGTGTACACGATGTGGTCAGAGAGAACATAACAAAAAAACGTGCAGACAAACATTAATAACACCTAGTACTGGCCCATCTAGGCTCAACAATATGTAATTTGCATGCGATCGATTTGTTATAATTGAAGGGTGATCGTTTAGTTATTTTTGCGCGATTGCTTAGTTATTATGTGCGATCATTTACTTCATTCTATGCGATAGCTTAGTTATTTTTATGCGATTGCTTTATTATTTGTATGCGATCACTTTATTATTTATATGTGATTGCTTTGTTATTTGTATGCGATATTGTAGTTATTATGTGTGATCATTTACTCAGATATATGTGATCATTTAGTTAGTTTTGAGTGATTTCTTAGTTATTTATTTGCTTAGTTAAATGTATAATGCAATTTGAATTCTATTACCATAAATATTTATTTGTCCACAACTGGACAACATATTGTTTACTATATAATGCCATATTAGTCTGTGTTAAGCTAGCCTTATCAACACCAGTTACACAGTATTCTATAAATTTAGCACAAAAATGCCACAAGCTAGAGACTTACCCTCTTGGAGGTTCACCTTCGATCTCTTCACTTCCCATTGCCCATACTTGAACCTCCTATGTTGAATGTAAAATCCGACAAAAATAAACGTCGAAGGTATTGCTCTGGCCATGAGCTGAAGATAACCATCAATTATGTCGCAACCGATGTAGTTCGACATGGAGTCAAATACAAAGATTGTGCACCTCTCTAGATCGATGGCAAGCATAAACCAGTGTTGTTTGATGTTGATTGGCCCAAATACGAAGTCAACATCCTTCCACGCTAGCTTGTATTCTTTATATTGTCCAAGCACATAATTAGTAAATAAGCGAGAGCCCGCCCAAAACCTCATGTGTGCTTCATGATCCAACCAGCCTGTCACTTTGCCATCCTCCATTTCAAAACCTTCTGACTAGATCTTAGAAGAAATTCCCTCTAGCTCCATCAAAGCATCCTGGGAAAGGCAAGATGTAAATATATGGTTGAGTGAAGAGTAGTTTCAACAAATATGTGAATTTTCCATACTGTGAAACTTGAATCAATCACCGTGAATCGATACTTGCACAGGTCAAGTTTTAAGTGCAACTTCTGATGCACGTGCATCAATACGAGATCCATAGTCTTGTCCAACAAAGAAAAATATAAGTGTAAATACTGTAAATTCCAAATGATCGTGTAGAATTATCTTAGAGATCGTGTATAATTTCCTGAACGATCCTATAGAATTATCTTAGCGATCTTTGGGAACTTTCTACGCGATCACTAAGACTTTTCTATATGATCATTCGGTAATGTCTACACGATCATTTAGACTTTTCTGTACGATAATTTATAAAGATTTAAAAGATCATCTAGAAACTTCTAAACGATCGATTAAAAATTCTAAACGATCGATTATGGATAAAATTTCTCCATACCCATATGTTCTGCTCAAGTGTTTTGAAGAAATCCTTGGTCTTGAAGGTATATATTACGGTTCGCTCCTCATTTTTGGTATTAGGATGGATTTTCCATTTTTTGTATGTACTCCACAGAACATTAGGGATTGGAAAACATGGGTCATAGGAACTAACAGTCCTTATGGAGAAGTCAGGTGCAGGGACCAATGGGTTGGGATTGATAACACTAGTTGTTGGTTTCAGTCCCACTACAGGTGGTTGAGCTTCTTGAGATTGGGGTTAAGAAGATTTTGAAGGTGAATGAGGTTGAATCGTTTTTTAAAGAGGTTGTTGAGGATCACTTGAATAAGGGGGTTGAGGATCACTAGAAAGAGAATCTCCCATTTTCCCTAAGATTGAATGCTTGAGTGGGGAGTTCATGTATTTCATTAATGGTCTAATGAACTGATTGTTCATTAATAGTTGGATCATTGATGGTGGTGTCCATAAATTCAAATATTGGAGTTGGTTCTTAAGTTTTAGACTATTCACTAATCATTCCAATTGGCTGTTCATTGGCATGTTCTTTTGCACTAATCTAAGGGAGATCTTTTCCATTGTGGTTTCTTTGTGGGTATGAGGAGGATCTTCTTCACTAGTCTGATGGACCTCTGTATTGACATGTTCTTCTACACTGGTGTGAGGGGGATCTTCTCCATGATGGGTTTCTTTATGGGTATGAGAGAGATCTTCTGCACAAGTCTGATGAATCTCTGTATTGTTACCATCATCATTATTATCATCACAAGAAATCCCTTCATTATTGTCCCTTTCATCATGATGAGTCTTTATATTATTACTATCCTAAACAAATCAAACGAAATATTTTGTTAAACGAGATAATCGATTAAGAGTTTCTAAACATTCATTTAATAATCTGAAACGATCATTTAAGAATATTTAACTAATCGTTTAGAAAATCTAAACCATCATTTAAGACTATATAAATGATCGTCAAATAATATTTAAATGATCATTTAGAAAATATAAGTGATCGTTTAGATTATCTAAAAAATCTTATATGACTACGTAAACAATCGTCCATTTAAGAATATCTAATCGACTATACAAAAATACATACCTCATTCAGACGATGGAATATCATCTTTATTTTATTCAGTTGTTGGCCCATCATAATGTTAGACAGTAAATGTATCTCCCATCTGACGGACCATGGTAGTCAAGTTCATCAAATCTTTATGAACTTCTTTAAATTCCTCCCTAAGAACCTTGTAAGATTTGGAATGACGATGTCTTGAGGACTTTTGCTGCCTATTTGATGTCTCATCACGTGCCCTTTTACCCTTCAAGAGGTTAGTCTGAACCGACATACGTGGTTCTGACTCTATAGGGTTAGTCTGAACCGACATATGTGGTTTTGACTCTATAGGGTTAGTCCGAACCGACATACGTGGTTTCGGCTCTATACGTTGCATATTTACAGGTTGATCTACATGGGGTTCATGCTCTTTGTGCCTCCGAAAGGACTCATGAGTATCGATTGAGTGTACCCATTCGATCCTTCTTTTTCTAACAACATGAACCACATTAAGTTCTTCTAGCTGGTCTTCCTTGTACCTTATCTCCTCTGTGATAGGTACAAGTCTTGACACAACAATAGTTTGTACATAAACAAATAAGCAAGTTAGAATGCATAAAATTATAAACAAATGAGCAAGTTAGAAGAAATCGGTTACTTACTTTTTTTTGCTGGAAAACTTTATTGCTCAAAGATTTATAAGATGGAGCACGAGAACAAGTCTATTAAGAATTCTAGGAATTGCAATCTTGATGACTTTGGTGGCTGTGAACTTACTTGATGTGGATAAAATTTCATAAGCTCAAACCTACGATATAGGAACTTTGTTACATGTACATAACACATAGGTTCAATGTATATTAAAGTGAATCAGAAACAAAAATACATACTTGGAATGCAAGCGTGAATCCTTTTATACAGTAATTTCAGGCATGGTGATCATTTTCTGCTTTCTTTGAATCATATGTCTCCTTCTTCCTGTGCATGATAGTCTTCATGCTATTCATTGTACGTTTATATTCACATCGAATAGGGTTTTCTTGACTTTTCTAATCAATACCATTTCAATGAATAGTGTCAATGCAACCTTGACAACATCTATGTCATTAGTAAAATTGAACTTCTTGAATGCGGTATCCACATCCTTGCAAGAACTATCCTTTTCATTTGGGTCCTTCGATCCAAGAATGAGTTCTCGTAGCCTTTCACCTCTTGTTTCTCTTTCTACTGTTTCTCTGGTCGCCACAACCCAGTTATCAAGTTAAAATCGTCTTGGGAGAATGTTACCTTCTTCCCTAGAATGTGAAATGATATAACGGCTGGGTTCGCATCCATTACCTCCCTTGACAGAAATTAGTGCAAAAGTTTTCTATTAAAAAAAATATCTATATCCAACAGTGGACCAAAGGTCGTTTTCCTATACAGTCTCATTTGTTCTTCTATCAATTTATTCTTAATCACAGAGACAGTTTTCTTAGCAGGGAAATATTTCTTAGCAGGGACGACCATCTTACCAATCTAACAAGTGTGTACATTACAACAATTAGCAAACAATTGCATAACAAAAATTAAACGATCACATGACATAAACTAACCAATCAGATAACAGATATCTCAACGATCGCTTAATAGGTAGCTAAACGATCGCATAACAAATAGCTAAACGATCACACGATATAAACCTAAACGATCACATAATAAATATCTAAACGATCATTTAATATTCTTTATTCAATCGCTTATTAATCTCTATCTAATTGCTTAGTAATATCTAAACATTCGCTTAATATTCTCTAAACGTCTGCTTAGTATTCTCTATCCAATCGCTTAGTATTCTCTCAACGATTGATTATGAACGAATACGAGATTAAATCCTAAAATATAGTCAAACCTCGAATATCAAAATATATTCTTCAAGGAGAAGAGTCTCATACCTTTCAAATCACAACGACAGTGGCAAGTGCGTAAAGACGATCGGTGAGAAACCTGCGACGAGTGCTCAACTGAAGTTCGGAGAGAAAACGGAATCAAATTTTGAGAGAAAATTCTTCGAAGAGAAATGCTCTAAGAAGGAAATGAAGGGACCTATTGTTGTAAAATATTCGTACAGGCGTGGTTACCTAACTGTCTAAAGACTTTTTAAAATTGAGGGTAATTTGAAATTTCACATGGGCAAAAGGTCAGTGGTAGAAAATTTTTTGGAAGAGATCATTGGTAGAAAAATTTTTGGTTTTAGGATCATTTTGTGAAGTTGACTTAAGCTTACTTTTAAAAACCAAAATAGTTACCAAACAACACATTAGTTTTTTTTTTTTTTTTTTTTGAAAACTAAGCATTTTTTTTTCAATTTTTTGCAATGATTTACATCTTTCTGAAGTAAAATGGTTGAATTTGTAGCTAAATTCTAAAAACAAAAAAAATATATTTTAAAAATTATGCTGCTTTAGTTTTAAAAAGTTGGTTTGATGTTTAAAAATATGGATAGAAAGTAGATAAAAAAGCAAAAAATTTAGAGATAGAAGGCGTTTACATGCTTTAAATCAAATGGTTATTAGATAGGCCTAAGTCGCATCAAATTTTCAAGGGCTAGTTGCATAAATAGAATTCAAGCTCAAAATAATAGAATATGTAGTACAAGGATAAAATAATTGCATATATAGATCAAAAAATGGTAAAAGACTAGAAAACTCATGCCTAGCCACCATTTTGCTCGCTTCTTCCCAGTTTTCTCAAATTAAAAGCTATCAGTGATAGCCACTGATAGCTGCTATCGTTGATAGCTTTTATCAATTGCTTCTGATGATAGTTGCCATCATCAATAGCTTTCAATTTAAGAAAAATTAATACAATCTTGAAATATTAACTTTTAATTTGCTATCAATTATCAGTAGCTATTATTCATTCACTTTCATCGATTGGAATCAACCTTGAAATATCAATATTTGAGGCTATCAATGGTTATCAATGATAGATTTATAAATAGTGATCAACTTTGAAAAAAGACCAACAACTTTGATTACCACAATAGATATCACTAATAATCTTTTATCATGGTTATCACCGACAACAACTATCAGTTGCTATCACAAATAAACTTTCATCAATTAGAATCAACCTTGAAATATTGACACTTAAGGCTATCAGTTATAGACTTTTATAATTAGTTATCATCTTTGAAAGAAACTCGATATATAAGTATCACCTAAGTTCTATCACCGATATCATTAACATCACTCATATTGTGGTTATCAGTGATATCTTCTTTCACTGATAACATCATTGATAAGATGCTATCAATGATCTCACTAATGTCATGCTATCAGTGATAGTTCTCTATCATCATGGTAGCTTCTATCACTGATAACTTGCTATCGGGTAGCTTTTATCACCGATAACGTAGTATCGGGTAGCTTCTATCGATAACATGCTATTAGTATTAGCTTCTATCACTGGTAACATGCTATCAGCAGTAGCTTCTATCAATCATAGCCGTTGAATATCTTTTTGCCCCTTTCTTGTCCTTCCTAAACATTTATAAGTCTTTTTTCTTTTCAATGATAGCTTCTATCATTGACAAACATGCTATTAGTGATAACTTCTAGGCATTCCACTTAAATTTTAGTTTGAGATTCAATTTTATTAATTAAATTCATTAAGTTGACTATCAATGATAGATTTCTATGAATGCCTATTAACTATGAAAATATAATCAAAGATTAAGCTATCAATGATTGAAAATATTAGTGGCTATTACTAATAGACTTTTGGCTTGTTGGTGTTAAGTCACTTATGAATCGAGTACTTTCAAGTCTTGGGTACGAAACTTAGCCTCATAATTCTTGTGAAAAAAATGGGAAGAAGAAAATTTCAAATAAATGAAAGAAAAATTTAAAAATAAGAGAGAGAAGAAGCAAAAACTGAATAAAGGAAAGAAAATTAAATAGAAAAAAAAAAAAAGCAAAAATTAGAGAAATGAAAGAAAATTAAAAAAAAAAGAAAAAGAAAAAGAAAGGGAAGAAGCAGAAAATCAGATAAAGAAAAGAAAATAAAAAAAAAGAAATAAGAAAAATCGAAGAAAGAAAAAAAATTAAAAAAAAAGAAAAAAAGGAAGGAAAAAATGAAAGAAAATAAAAAATAAAGGAAAGAAAAAGAAAGGGAAAAAGAAAGAAATGAAAGAAAAAAAAAAACTAAAAGAAAGAAGCAAAAATCAGATAAAAGAAAAAAAAAAAAATAATAAATAATAAAGTAATAAATTTGGAGATAAAAGTTGTTTGTAAGCTTAATTTTCAAAAACTTAAAATAAAAAATCAAATTGTTACTAAATGCATCCAAAAGTAGTTAGGAAAAAACTCAATTACAAGAGTGGAGAGATACATGGGAAGCTAAATCTATCCATATATATATAACTTTTTAAAAAATTCATGTTTTATGGGAGCAGTTAGATTTGACTTCTAACTCAAATCATTTATATAGTGACATATAATTGACCCTTTTTTAACAAAAAGAAAACAAACAGAGAGTTTTTTTTTTTTTTTTTTTTTTTTTTTTTTTTTTTTTTAAAAAAGGCTTGATTGACTTTCAATTTAAAGATATAGAAGATACACATACAAAACAACTTGGATATATATATATATAACTTATGAATTACGAAATTAGTCAAAATAATTAAAAAGAGAGACCACACGCATAAATGTATAATTGAAATTTATATTAAAAATTTAAAAATCGATAATTTGAGAGGGACATGTGGCTCTGCAAGTACTTTGGAATAACCTCACAAAATTAGCTCCACTAATCTATTTATCATCATTTTTAGTTATTTGGTAATTCTAAAATCTTAAATCAAATATGATAATAAACATGTCTTTAATCGAATTCTTTTTAACTTTGATTTGTAATAAATTAGTTTATATACCTTTCAAATTTGTAACAATTTAGTATCTATCGTGAAAATTTCTGATAAACTTAATTGTCAATTTTGATTATATAACAGCGAATTAATCTTTATGATTTATAGACAAACTTAACTCTTAACCAATTTTTCAATCTACACATGTAAGAAATTTTATTAATACAAAGATTACTATAAATTAAATTTATTAAAATTCAATGATTAAATTATTATAAATTTATAAGTACACAAGCTAAATCATTACAAATAAAAATTCAAGAATTAAATTATTGTTTTCACAAAAGTTCAAGAACTAAAAGCGAATATTAATCCTTAAAAGATGTTCGTTTCATCATGAGTTTGAATAATAAACACTATTCAAATCCGTGAATTCTCTCTTTTTCTTTCTTTTAGTTTAAATTTTATTCTCACTACAATAATATTTCTTTTTTTAAAATTACACTTTATTTTTCTTTTATTTCTTTAGAGTTTTTTCTTAATTATTATTATTAGGTTATCGTTTTAAATTCTCTCTCTTCCTTTATTTGTTTAAAATAAATTGTCATTATATTAAATAATTGTCTCTTGAATTTGAAAACTGTCATTTATTTTTATTAGTATGATCTATAGAAGGTGACAATAATGTTTTTGGTTAATTTAATTTAATAACATTATTATTATTTTTTCATTAGTTAGTTTAATTATCTCAAAGACTTAGAATTACCTTTTAAATGTAAAAGACCAAAGGGTTGGATTTTAACAACTCAAACCATAAAAAATAAAACTCAAACTTTATGTTTTTTTTTATTCATCGAATTTTAGGAATAAAGAAATAATTTGATTTAAAAAATATAATTTTTCAGTAATTGCATCAGAGATTAAAATACCTAATTTATTTCAATTTTAAGTAAGCATGTTATAGTAAAAAATATATATTTTTTCAAATTAGTTAAAATGACAAAAATCTATAATATTTTATTTCAAAATCTACTAAAATTAAAGAAAAAATTTCACAGATAGAACAAATGACAAACTATTTATAAAAATGAAAAAAAAACATTGATAGATACTGATAGACTTCAATCGGCTTTTATCAGTTATAGAAACGAATAGAAGTCTATCGCGATCTTTCTTACGATATTTTACTATTATTTATAAATATATTCAGCAATTTTACCATTCATAATAATTTTCCAAAAATTAAATAGGTTATTTGTATACAAATTTGCTAAGAAAAAAATTGATCGACCATTATATTCTCGTTTTAATAACATATGAGTGTTACCCATGTTATACAAATGCTATCTAATGCATGAAAATCGAATCCATCGATATTCACATTTTGGATTGATCCACCAAACAATTTTTTTTTTTTAATGGCTAGTTTGTACGCCCAAATATATTAATAGAATAATAATGCAAGGATGCATAAAATTTTCATGAGAGAAAAGAAAAAGAAAATTGAGGAATTCAATAACTATTTCATTTTTCATTTTTGGTGTTTGATTGTTGGTTTTTAAAAATTAAATATATATTTTTTTCAATTTATTACAATGGATTGCATCTTTCTTATGTAAAAAATAAATAAATTCTAGTCAAATTTTGAAAACAAAAAAAACAAGTTTTTAAAAATTATTTTCTTTAGTTTTAAAAATTTAGCCTAGCTTTTTAAGAAATGGATAAAAAATAGATGACAGAGTAATAAATTTAGAGATGGAAGAGATGTTGTAAACTTAATTTTAAAAAACTTAAAATAAAAAAAAATCAAATTGTTACAAACGGTCTAAAGTATTTAAAAAAAAAAAAAATCAAACATAAGAGTGCGGAGATAGGAGGGGAAGCTAAATCTATTCGGATATATATATATGAAAAAAAAAACAAACAAACAAAACTTCATTGATAAGAAAGTTAAAAAAGATCATAAAATTAGCACCACTAATCTATTTATCTATCATTTTTAACCAAAGTTATCTATTAAAATAAGGATAATGTGTCGGAAATGATCAAGATAGTGCAGTTGGTAGAGCAGAGGATTGAAAATCCTCATGTCACCAGTTCAAATCTGGTTCTTGGCACATCATGAATTTGTATGAGTATCTATTCTACAGATTCATTAATAATATAGATCATGAAAAATACTAATACATCATGATGTTTGGAAATCTACCCTTTAACTAAACTATATATATTTTTTACTTTGTTTATAGATGAGTAAAATAGACAAGTAAAGATAAAGAGGATATTTATATAAATATATAAAGGTAATTTGGTAATTCTAAAATCTTAAATCAAATATGATAATATTCAAAATCACTTTAATATAATTCTTTTAATTTGTATTTGTAACAATTTAGTATCTATCGTGAAAAATTCTTATTAAACTTAATAGTTAATTTTGATTATATAACGATGAATTAATCTTTATGATTAATAAACAAACTTAACTCTTAACCAATTCATCAATCTACATGTATAAGAAACTTTATTAATACAAAGACTACTATATGTTGATATTTGTTAAAGTTTAATTATTATATTATTACAAATTTAGAAGTACACAAACCAAATCATTATAAACTAATGTTCAAAAACTAAATTATTACTTCACAAGAGTTCAAGAAGATTGTTAACCCTTATGCAATATTCGTTTCAAGGGTTGAGCATGGATGATTTAAGCATCCTAAACCCAACCCTTGTTTGTGATAAGGGTGTAAGAATTCTTACCTTCCAACATATTTTCCAAGGATTCGAATAGTAAACACTATTCAAATCCATGAGTTACCTCTTTCTTTGTTTTAGTTTAAATTTTATTTTAATTACAATAATATTTTTTTTTTTAAAAAAATACATTTTCTAATTATTATTAGATTATCGTTATTAATTCTTTCTCTTCCCTTATTTGTTTTAAATAAATTGTCATTATATTAAATAATTGTCCTTTGGATTTGAAAACTATCCTTCATTGTTATTAGAATGATCTACACAAGGTGACAATAATGTTTTTGGTTAATTTAATTTGATAACATTATTATTTTTTTCGTTAGGCATTTTAACTAGCTCCTTTAATTTGATAACATTATTATTTTTTTCGTTAGTTATTTTAACTAGTTCAAAGATTTAGAATCATCTTCTAAATATAAAAGTCCAAAATGATGGATTTTAACAACTCAATGATAAAATAAAAATTAAACTAAAACTTTTTTTTTTTTTATTCTTCAAACTTTAGGGATAAAAAAATTGATTTAAAAAAATATAATTTTTCAATAATTGAATTTGAGAATAAAATACCTGATTTATTTCAATTTTGAATGAGCATATTATAGTAAAAATCTATCATTTTCAAATTACTTAAAAGGACAAAGGTCTATGATATTTTGTTTCAAAACCTACTAAAATTAAAATATCAAATTGTTAAGACAATAAGTTAAATAAAATCATAATTTTATTTAATTTTAGTCCAAACTCTATTTAATTTTTTTAAAAAAAGGTATTCTTTTAAAATCTTTAATTGAATTGAGCTGAATTTGAATTATGAATTACTAAAATAATGTTGGTAAAATAAATAATATTTAATTTTAGATTAACCATTTAAAAAAAATAATAATTTACAAATTAAATTTATTCAAGGCAAAAGAAAAAAATATATATGATATTAAATTTGATCTTAGTTATATCCAAATTAAATATATATTTCTCTTTTCACATAGTCAATTTAAAAAAAAAAAAACCCAAAAACATTTTCTTTACATTAGACATTTTTTCACATATTTTAGGTAGTCTATTTAAAATAACAATATATAAAAAACACAATTTTAATTTTGAGTTTAGTTACATGTGAAAAATATGATTTTTTTTTTTAATTTTAAACTACTGTAATAAAATATTTAATATGATAAATTTAAATTAATTTTAAATCTAACTTCGGTTAAATACAATAAAATATTTCACAAACTCAAAATTTATAAATTTATTGTTCATTCCTTCCAAAGTCTCCACTCTAAACACAGATTTCTTGAACCCAAACTCCAAATATAGTTTTATTAAACTTATGCCACCTAAACCTGCAACCTAAATTTCAGACTTAAACATTTTTAGATTTAAGATTTCAAACGTATGCGCTAAACTATAAATATATCTATAAAAAAAAATAGCATATCTTAATAGGTTGGATAGTGGATGGCAAGTGCACAAAAGCCTCCACCTTGTATAGGGTTGGCAAAAATTTTCGTGGGATCGGGTCTCCGGTCAAAGTATGGATGGGGTCAAACCAGGGATTATAACCGAGTTCCCAGGTGGAGACGGGAAGGGTATCTCCACCTCATCCCCATCCCCGAGCCCGATCCCGATTATTTATATCTTTATTTATACAAATAAATATATATATTAATTTTACAAATAAATATGTTGGAAATAGCAGGGCCCTTAGAACGACGAACTGTAAGCCGTCAAGGTACGATGGTAGGTCCGAAAATTGACAGACGGCGGCGGTGCACGTGTGGGATGTCCACCAAACCCACATTGGTCTATCTCCTCACTCCCTCCAAAACATGGGTACGGCTTGGGGCCCAAACCCAAAACACAAGGTTGGAGTACATAAAGAAGACTTCCAACACCAAATTTTCCAATGTGAGATTCTCCAACAAACAAAGTTGGTTCCCTCTTTGTTTTGAAAGTTAAATTTTCACCCAACAATCCCCTAGTTGGAAATTTAAACAAAAGGAAAAGAGAGAAAAGATTTTCATCGAGTAGTTTCAATCTATACAACACCGTGCATAAGCAAAGGTGTCTTACGACTTGAACCTTTACATAGTGTAGATGATTCAGAATATACTAGAGTAACCGTTGGTTTTGAACTCTATCTCTGACAGCATCTTACACAGAGTGTCATTAGGGTATAGTACGAAAGCCCGTGCTTTTAAGGCCTAGCACGTGAATCCCGGTTTAGTGAATGCTCTAGAGAGTTTGCCTAAAAACTCCATAGGAAGTGGCCTTCACTTCCTCATTCACACAGGTGAGTCTATCAAGGGTACTCCTGTAGCTGGGTACCCCACTTGTCATCCAGTATAGATCTCATTAAGAACTGAGTTCAACCTTTCTTACACTTAAGAATATCATGCTCAGACTTTAAGTCATAGGAATGGAACTCTGTGTTTGGTTTAACATGATTCACTATATATCACTCGTGATTAATTACTACCCGTTGAACCTGTTTCTTGGGATCTCTAGTCTACAAGTTGGGTTTTTCTCACGGTGATGCATCTTTCGATAGTCATGAGTCCTATCATTTCTAAGGTTTTGAAAACCTTTTCTCTGGCCAGCTCTTTCGTCAAAGGATCTGCAAAATTTTCATCAGTTCATATGTGATCCACTCTAACTGCGTCAGCAGTGAGAAACTCTCTAATAGTACTGTGCTTACAACATATTTGACGTCTCTTTTCGTTGTATTAACGGTTCTGAACTTTTGCGATTGCTGCAGTATTATCGCAATGGATCAATATGGCTGGGATCGACTTTTCCCATAAGGGAATCTCTGATAGCAGACTTCTAAGCCAGCCTACTTCTTTACTAACTGTAGCTAGTGCTATCATTTCTGACTCCATCGTAGATTGGGATAAAATAGTCTGTTTCTTGGACTTTCAAGAGACAGCTCCGCCGGTTATATTAAAGATATAACCACTTGTAGCCTTTGAGTCATCCGAAAGAGAGTTCCAATCAGCATCGCTGAACCCTTCATGGACAGCGGGAAACTTTCGATCTTAGGTTTTGGGTTTTCTTTAAGTATCTCATGATCCTTTCTATTGAAGGAAATCGGAAATGAGATTTTCATGAGCAGCAGAACAAGACTATTTCAAATTACAAACATGAATCAACAAATCATTTACAGTCGACTTCAAACAAACGATCATGCGATTCATACAAAAATTACAACATGTAAAATACAAAGGAACAGAGAGTAAAATTCTATATACATAGGCAGAAACGTTTCCACGCTCCGTTATGTGACTGCTCGAACAACAGCAACCACGAACACTCGATCTACATGACCGCCACACAGCACGAACACCGCACAAACACTTCGTGCTCGTTCTCAACGACCTCCTCGGTCACGATCTCCTCCGCAACAGCAAACAACCTCCACTGCACCACGAACGACCTTCAGAAAACCTCGATGGTGTCGAGTTGAGTCTGACACCACCAACAAGGCGACCTTGGTATTCTCAGTGTGAGAATCCAGAGGGTGGGCTCTGTTCGGACTTGGTATGAGGCAGACGAACAGAGGAAACAATGATCGCGTACACGACTAGGAAAGTGGGAGATGGCTGAGACCTATCGTATAGGTCGATGCCCAATCGTTTAGATAAAGCTATGCGATCGTCTAGCAAAAGCTATGCGATCGTTTAGCTCTATCGTTTAACTTGATCTATCACCTATAGACTATATACGATCGTTTACCTTGGGCCAACGATCGTCTAGCAAATCTATGTGATCGTTTAGTAAACACTGCACGATCGTTTAGCTCGCATCTGCACGATCGTTTAGTTCGTCCAACTGTCATTTAGTAAATCTGTATTTACTTGACGACTCGTGAGTTTCTTTGTGCGAGAGAGAAAAACTCAAAAAAAAATTTCAATCGTTTGTAAAAAAAAAAAAAAAACTTCTCTTTCAAAATAGGAAACCACTTTCCTTTTAAATTCAAGGTTACCATGATCCAATAACCACCCACTACTTTGGTTATTTAAAAGAAAAAGTATTAATTATCCAATAATTAATATTATTATAAATATAAATGATAATCAACTTATCATACTATATTTATAACCTATAATTTTAATATTTCATCTCATGAAACATATAAACCATAGTTCTTTTTCTATTCCAAGGTACTTAATGTAAATCTAATTTACATCAATTCTCCACTAGATGTCAAACTGATTATATCATATATAATCAAAATACCTCTTGTCAATTTGAACATTTCAAATCAATACCAAGAACTGATCCTCAACAGAATCCAAGCTACCAAGGGGACTTTAAGAACCTGTAGCTCCGAAGCTCCAACAGTACGTGAATAACTGACTAAACTCTTTAGTCACGGGATCCACCATCTGTTAACTGCCAGGCACTCCATTAAAAACCGACAGCTGAACTCTCCTTACTACAGATATATTATGTGTCCATCTTAACCAATCAGTAGTGTGACAACCCTTCACAGATCGCTCGTAAGTACAGCTAGGCCAATAACCGTTATGCCCTTGTAGTTATATCTATCTCCTTAAGTACCACTAATCCCTCTAATGAACATAAGTCATAGTCCTACTATGACGGAGTCTTCTCTTCCAAAGAGAAGCTATGACCACTATGTTTAAGCCCCGGAATCAACCCTTAAGGGAGCAATCTCTCTACTACTGCTTCGGGAAAGAAGTGAATTCCATCTTCTAGATTGAGTTCCCAGCTCCTAGATTAGACAAGTCCCCAAAAATTTAGGCATGTTGAGTTGGAAATCTGGCCACTCTCACCCATACTAATCAAAGGATCGCCCTCAAAGGCAGAAGTTTCCAAAATACTCAAGATTGAGGTCATGTCACCTATAGTCATTTAGGTGAGATGCAAGTATCTAGTATCAATGGCGTTATATACAAAGTCTAGTCATCTCGTGGTCCAGGTCTTATACAAACTCTTTGTATAGGACACCCCGCTTCATATCTCCACATGAATGGTCAGGATCTACCAGCTGTAGTAGTTTACAACACTTGCAAACCTCTACAAAGCGGGCCGTATCCGTTGTGTCACCAGGATCATGTATTCCACCTTAATCCTTATACTACATATCGATTTAGGTTATCACTTAAGGCATGATCCACTTGTATATTACATATACATGCTTAAGTTCACATAAGATAACCAAGGAGCTTTATTTATTGGATATGAGTAAATGCCAGAATTAAGTAACACTTATTTTATTCATTGAACAATGTGTATCTTTACAAAACAACGAGACTCCGGGAGAATTAGGACACCAATCCCAACAATCTCCCATTTGTCCTAATGACTTGGGAGACTAATGTACAATACAATATAAAAATGTACAATATACAATAAACTAGGGCATACCCCAGTATCATCTCCCACTTGCCCTAGACAAGAAGTCGCATGTCCCGCAGACCCAGACTATCTAGGTGACCCTTGAACACTTTAGCCGAGTGGGCCTTTGTAAAGGAATCAACAACGTTGTGCTCCAATGCGATCTGGTGGACTATCACATCACCGCGACGCACAATCTCCCTGATCAGGTGATATTTCCGTTCAATATGCTTACCTCAACGATGACTCCGAGGCTCCTTTAAATTTGCAAGAGCTCCGCTGTTATCACAATAAAGTGATAGGCAAATCCATATTTGAAACAACTTCCAAATTTATAAGGAATTTCCTCAGCCAAACAACCTCTTTAGTTGCTTCACAAGTCGCTACGTATTCCGCTTCCATAGTGGAGTCCGCGATGCATCCTTGCTTGATGCTTCACCATTCAGAGTAAACATTGATCCCATTGTCAATTTGTGAGAATCTCGATCGGTCTGAAAGTCAGAGTCCATGTATTCTGTAAGGATCAGATCTTTATCTCCATACAAAAGCATGTAGTCCCTTGTTCTTCGAAGATACTTGAGGATTGTCTTGACCGCCGTCCAGTGATCAAATCCTGGATTGGACTGATATCGACTGACAATCCCTACTGCATAGCAAATGTCAGGTCTGGTACACAACATTACATACATCAAGCTTCCTACTGCAGAAGCATAGGGAATTCGTCTCATCTCCTCAACCTCTTGAGGTGTCTTAGAACATTGATCCTTAGACAGAATGATTCCATGCCTGAAAGGTAACAAACTCCTCTTGGAATCCTGCATCTCGTATCTGATCAACATTTGATCAATGTATGATGCCTGAGACAGGGCTAACCATTCGTTCTTGCGATCCCGAATGATCTGGATCCTGAGAACATACTGTGCCTCACCCAAATCTTTCATTTGGAATTAAGCAGCTAGCCAACTCTTAATATCAGTCAGATATCCTACATTATTCCCAATGAGTAGGATATCATCCACATATAGTACTAGGAAAGCTACTGAGCTGTTGACAATCTTCTTGTAAACACAAGGCTTATCAACATTCTGGTCAAAGCCAAACGACTTGACAACAATGTCGAATATGATGTTCCAAGATCAAGATGCTTGTTTCAGCCCATAAATGAACCTATTAAGCTTACAAACTCTTTGCTCTTGATCTGGAACTACGAACCCCTCTGGTTGAGTTATATAGATGGTCTTCTCAAGATTACCATTCAGAAAGGAAGTCTTGACGTCCATTTGCCATATTTCATAATCATAAAACGTGGCTATGGGCAGATGAATCCTGATAGACTTTTGCATGACAACAAGTGAGAAAGTTTCCTCATAGTCAATTCCCTCAACCTAGGTATAACCCTTTGCCACAAGTCTAGCCTTAAAGGTTTTCACCTTTCCATCTATACCTCTCTTTCGCTTATAGATCCACTTACGCCCAATAGGTCTTACCCTATCAGGTGGATCAATAAGCTCCGAAACGTTGTTGAAGGACATAGACTCAATTTCCTAGTTCATGGCCTTAACCCATTCATCTTTGTCAACATCCTTCATTGCTTTCTTAAAAGATAACGAATCCTCGACCCCATCATTCGTAATGATGTTATGGGTTTCAGTCAAACCCATGTAGTGATCTGATGGGTTCATAACCCTCCCACTGTGTCGAGGCAGTCTCAACTCTTGAGCTGGTTGACTAGACATCCCGACCTTAACAACTCTTGTTGATCTGTCAGCCTATTCAACAACTCTTGTTGAACTCTCAGTAGTCTCAGTCTCACTCAAGATCTCACATAAAACGAGCTTACGAATGACGGGAAATCAGAAGTCAATTTTACTCGACAACCAACTTCCCTTGGACGTGGTATGCGATGCATGTTCCTAAGATTATGCATTGATATTCATGCGTCGATGGTCATGATTGGAATGAAAATCGCGTTAACGAATGTATGCGATGACCATACGTCCTGCCACAAATTTTCTTGCGTTCAGCCAAGTATAACATGAACGCAAGTTTCTCGGGTAATCCGAGGTCGAACATAGGGACTTGTAATTGTATGTTTGCAGTGATTATGCATGCGGCGGTTGAATAAAAGAATGGAGAGGATGTTACTAAGTTAATCCTACTCCTACTTCTATCTAACAGATAATGCAATGAGAATTATGTATGAAAGGTAGAGATGCGACAAACCTTGACATGAAATAAATGTATGGGAAAGTAGATAAAATGTGGAGATGTTTTCATTGCAATACTTAAGAGTGATCGCAAGGGCAACCCTAGTCAACACAAACTAATGCGGTCATGCAACACTCATACAATAGCAAACCACCTCTCGGTGTGAATGCTACGACTTCTAATGCTAGAATGCATGTGATGTATGTGCAGAGGTATCTATAGGGCTTACACATAAGCCTCTAATTCTTGTCTATATGATGATACACAAACAAGGCGACCACATATCATCATTCTTATTCCTAGGGTGCACACGATGCAGTGTTGACAAACAGAGCTTATTTCTAAGTCCCTATCTCTTGCTATGTCGATCTAATCTTGCTCTCCCGAGTCTAGATTCTAACCTAGCTCTCTCGAGTCATTAGGTTCTTTCTTTAGACTCTCTCTCGAGTATCTCTAAAGGGGTGTTGAGCACATCATAAGACAAGACAAACGCATGAACTTGGTTGACGCAAGATTATAACTATCCCTAGTGAACAACGCATACCTTGCTTAATGCGTCCAACCACTTACCCTCCCGGGCAGTTGATTTTTGCTGAATTCACTCATAGATAAGCAAGCATTAGCCTATAGACGGGCGTTGCAACAGCTTTACACTAAGCAAATAAGATTACTCATATACTCGCACAACACACCTTTCGTTGGGTTACTACATGCTTCATATCCCTAATCCACATGACTAAGTATGCAATACCCAAGCAATCCCACTAAGTGTTGCAATGAAAGTAAAAATGCTAAGTAAGAAGATGGAGATGAAGTCGACGAAATTGAGAAATGCATTGAAAAATACCTTGTATCAATTTCTTAATTCTAAATGTCATACAATACAATATAGGGAAAGAAAGGGAAAAGGAATGACCGGCTGGAAGCAAAATTTTGTTTCCAGCGGATATGTGTCAAGGCTGCCGGTGGTGCCATAGATGGGTGGAGAAGCTGACTCTCTCGAGATCTAGCTCCGGTCGAAGGCTCTGGTCGTCACTCAGAAGGGATGAAGGAGATGAAGAACTCTCAGCCACCTTCTCACGCAGTTTGTCTGGATCGCGGGGAAAGTCCCCGATTCACAAGGATCTTCTCCCGAATTATTTGAATTTCTGCTCATCGGCTTCTATTTATAGAGTTTGGATTGCCGACAACATTAATTGGATTGCTCTGAGTCTGACGTTCGACGCGTCAGTCCTTTCTAAACCTCTGCCACTAGCGGCGCAGTAGGTGAAATGTCAGCATCAACTTTAGATTTTCTTGAGGTAGATTCGTTGATGTGTTCATTCCACCAACTTTGTGTTGATCCCATTAGAATGTGTTGTTGCGTAGCCGCAATCATTCAATGGCCGCATTCGCTTAATACCGCAACTCTACATGATGACTGCAATCGCTTAACGAGCACAACTCCCATGTGATGGATGCATACGGCTTATTTCCACAACATCCATGCGTTGATCGATGCGTTTGCCTTGCGATGGAGTGTTTCTCCACATGCGGTCGTCTATGCGATGGTCTGGTTTTCGTGTTTGTGTTCATTTCCTGCATGAGCTACAAAGATAGAACATTGAACGCATAATTAATGCAAAATAACGGGTTAGCTGAGTTTCAATATGCTGATCGATGCAAGCTCATATTCTTGTGAATTCCTATCATGATCGACGTATATTCTGCCTAACAACCTTCATAATTCTAAGTAAAAGGCCTAAGATGACATGTATTTCTGTATGTCATCACTTACTTTGTGGCTTATGATCCCTCATGTGATCTTCTTCTAAGAAGATAGCATTAGTGGAAACAAACACTTTGTTTTTACTTGGATCATAAAAGTATCCTCCTCTCGTTTCCTTGAAGTAGCCTACAAAGAAGCAAACCTTCGAACACAACTCTAACTTCTTTGGGTTAGTCCCTAGCACATGTGCCGGACAACCCAAAATCCTGAAGTGGCGTAAACTACCTTTACCACCTCTCCATAACTCAAAAGGTGTTTCAGAAACACTTTTCAAGGGAACGTTGTTCAGGATATAACATGTAGTCTACACTGCATAACCCCAAAACGAGTCTGGAAGATGAGCATAACTCATCATAGACCGAACCATGTCCAACAAGGTCCTGTTTCTCCTTTCTGATACACTATTCTGCTGAGGTGTACCAGGGGCCAAGAGTTGGGACGAAATCCCATGTTCTATTATATAGTTCTAGAATTGGAGGTCCATATACTCTCCACCATGATCATATCGTAGTGTTTTTATCTTCTTACCTAACAAGTTTTCAACTTCAGCCTTATACTCCTTGAACATGTCAAGGGCTTCAGACTTACGTTGCATTAGGAAGAGATACTCCAACCTTGAATAATCATCTATGAAAGAGATGAAATATTCATACCCACCTCGAGCTTTAACATTCATCGGACCACAGAGGTCTGAATGTACAAGCTCCAAGGCTTCCCTGGCTCTGTAACCTTTTTCAGTAAAAGGTCGTTTGGTCATCTTGCCTTCAATGCATGATTCACATACCGGCAAGGAGTTTTCTTCTAAACTCTTTAGAAGTCCAATTTTCACTAACTTCTCAATCCTATTGAGGTTGATGTGACCTAACCTTAGATGCCAAAGATGGACATTTTCCTTTGGAGAAACCTTTGGTCTTTTAGCTGTTGTTGCCATACTGAACATTTCAGTGTTAAACAAGGCTTTTATGACTAATGACCTTAGTACATATAAGTTATTTTCCATTGAACCATAACCAATCTCCATTCCATTCTTGAAAATAAACACTTTATTCTCAGAAAAGGAGACGGTATATCCTTGTTCAATGAGACAAAAAACCGAGATTAAGTGCCTCTTAATATGAGGAACTACAAAAACAGTATCCAGTAATAGATAACGTTTTTTATCAATAAATAACTTCAGCCTGCCTATAGCAACAGCTGAAACAACCTCACCAGTACTGACTTGAAGAGTCATCTCTCCCTGTGGCAACATTTGCCAGGAACTAAATCCTTGGTTAGAGAAACTGACATGATTGGTAGTACCTGAATCTAGGATCCAGGAAGAATCATCATTCTCTACCAGACATGTCTCTAAGAGCAATATATCATATTTACTGTCTTGTCACCTCTTTTAGATAGTAGTGGGATGGAGGTCGTTTTCCACGAAATTCGTTTCACACGATTCTTTCCACTGTAAATAATCGGTCATTTTAAAAGCTTTAAACGGAAATACTAACGAGTTGCTGAAAAGAAACACATTGACCTACGTTAGGTTTTAAGCAAATACCTGTTGTAAAACAAAACAACATCCAATAAGGTTTTAGCAAAACTAACATGAACCCCGTGTGACATCTGTTTCGCAATGACGCTTCAAAGGTTTAAGATAAAAGCTGCCGAAGGGAGGTCAGTTATCCCTCCTCTGAATTGAGAAGTTCTCAACCAGTCATTAATACCAGAATAACTCTTGTTCCTATAACGACAAGCCATCATTGATTTGGCCAAAAGATCATTAACTTACTTAACAATCTCTCATAAGTGTGACCCGCCATTTTAAGCCCTAGAAGTCCGTCCGAAAAGGCCAATCCGAAGGGAAAAGATCCGATTGGGGTAAAACCTAAAGCGACCCTATCCATTTCTGGAGTTTACCTTGATATTGACCAACTGCACAAAACCCATCTGAAAGAAGCCGCTCTGAAGGCGATACGAGGGCATACAGAATGATCTCACGGTTTGAACGAATGACAGAGACCATAGAATGTGTTGACACACACCCTTCACCCACTTACTATAAATACTCTCTCCGTCCACCTTGATATTGACTCATGCAAATACCATCCGAAGGGGGATGAATCCTGGACATCTCAAGGCCAAGCATGAATCTCATGGTGTGAACATACAGGGAGAAACGTGAGTGAAATCATAGAAATATCTGATACACCTTTTCCTCCCAATGAGTATTTTATAACCTAGGGTTTAGCTTACTTAGAAAAAACACGGTAAGGATTTTAACTAAGTGACTTTTAGGTTTTTCCAAGAGTAACTTTTACCTTGGATAGTGAAACAACTTTTGATCATCATCCATTAAACTCTTTAACGGAGTCTTTAACCAAAACATCACATGTTTTCAAGTAATTTCTTCATACAAGATTATAACATTTATAATACATGATGCATGAATAATTACACAACCTAAGGTGGGTTTTTGACTATATGACAAACACTTTGACATCTAAGTACCATACATCACATGTATAAGCAATAAAAGTTAATGAACTGGGTGAAATTGCCTTAAGACCACAAAAGAACAACTAACTATTAGAAAAACAAGGAGTCTTCAGTTCAAACAGGCGAACTGGATCTTGAATTGCTCAGTAAAGCATCTCTTCTCCAACCATCATGTAACAAGCACCCCGTGATCGTCTACATGATAAAACAAACACTTCGTTCTATCACTTACCAGCGCTCCGAAGTTAAATGATCATTTACCATTTACTATACGATCGTCTAGAAAAATCCAAACGATCGTTTAGTTATTACTACATGATCGTGTACCTTTACTAAGCGATGAAGCTTGAAGTACACAATCGCTTAGCGCACTCTGCACAGTGCCCGCCTTCGCGATCATCTAAGCGACTACGATGTCGTGAAGCACCATCACCTAAGCGATCGCTTAGCTAGCGTCTCCGTATCGCATACGCATGATGACATGCAGAAATACATGTCATATTAGGTCTTTTACTTAGAATTATGAAGGTTGTTAAGCAGAATATACGATAATTGTGTTAGGAATTCATGAGAAAATGAGCTTGCGTCGATCAGCATTAAAGAATCTCGGCTAACCTGTTATTATGTGCTATTATGCGTTCAATGTTCTATTTTTGTAGCTAATGTAGGAAGTGGATGCAAACGCGAAAACTAGACCACCGCATTGACGACTGCATGCGGAGAAACTCTCCATCGCAAAGGCGAACGCGTCGATCAATGCATGGATGTTGCGGTAATCAACCGTATGCATCCATCGCATAGGAGTTGCACTCGTTAAGCGATTGCAGTCATCGTGTAGAGTTGTAGTATTTAGCGAATGCGGTCACTGAATGATTGCGGCTACGTGATAACGCATGATAAAGGGATCAACGTAAAGTTGGTGGAATGAACGCATCAACGCATCTACCTTGGGAAAATCAAAACATGATGTTGACATTTCACCTACCACGCTGTTAGCTGTAGAGGTTCAGAAAAGGACTTATGCGCTGAATGTCAGACTCAGAGCAGTCCATTAATGCTGTCGGCGATCCAAGTTCTATAAATAGAAGCCGATGAGTCGAAATTCAAGTTATCTAAGGTTTTTCGCCTGAGGTTTGCCTAGGGCGGATCCTTGTGATCCAGAAAAAATGCATGAGAAGACGCTTGAGAGTTCTTCACCTCCTTTATCCATTCCGAGTGACGACCGGCTTGACTGGAGCTAGATCTCGGGAGAGTCAGCTTTACCGCCCATCCATGGCACCACCAGTAGCCTTGACGCACATCCGTTGGAAGCAAGTCTTTGCTTCTAGCCGGTCATTTCATTTTCCTTTCTTTTCTTATATTGTATTGTATGACATTTTGTGATTAAGAAATTAATACAATTTGTTTTCAATGCATTTCTCTGTATCCTTCGACTCCATCTCCATCTTCTTTGCTTAGCATCTTTACTTTCATTGCAACACTTAGTGAGATTGCTTGGGTATCGCATACTTAGTCATGTGGATTAAGGATATGAAGCATGTAGCAACCCGCCGAGAGGTGTGAGTTGTGTGAGTGTGTGAGTAACCTTATTTGCTTAGTGTGAAGCTGCGGCAACGCCTGTCTATAGGCTAACACAATACTTGTCTATGAGTAAAGTCAACAACAACCAATTGCCCGGGAGGGTAAGTGGTTGGTCGCATTAAGCAATGTATGCATTGTTAATTAGAGATGGGAATAATCTTAGGTCAGCAAAGTTCATGCGGTTACCTTGTCCTATGAGCGGATCATTCATCATTTAGGCATACTTGGGAGAGTAGTCTAAAACCCAAATCTAAGACTCGGAAGAGCGAATTGGAACGCATAGGCAAGAATGGAGAACTTAAGGATAAACTTTGTTTGCTATCACACTCGTGTGCGCCCTATGGATAGGATATTGCTTGCGTCCAGGAAGTAGGATAAGGTGTTATGCGGCTATAACGCTCATGCGGCGAGAGCTAGTGAGCGAGTTATAAAGGTCTAGGCAGGCATAGGCTTCCTGGCAGTATCGCAGATACACCACATACGTCTTAGAGTTAGGTTCACGTGTGTGTAGCATGATTGCATGGCTTGCGTTGACTAAGGTTTCCCTTGTGGTCATTCTTAAGGGTTGCAATGAAATCATCTCCACCTTTTATTTATTTTACCATTCTTTTGTTTCATGTCAAGAGTTGTCGTGTCTCTACCTCTCATTCATATTCTCATTGCGTTGACTGTTAGATAGGAGTAGAAGTAGGGCTAACTTAGCAACCTTTCCGTCCATTCTTTTATTTAAACCGCCACATGCACATTATCGCATTCATTTTGCTACAAGTCCCTGTGTTCAACCTCAGATCACCCAAAAAACTCGCGTTCGCGTTATACTTGACGTGAACGCAAGAAAACTTATGACAGGATGCATGGTCATCGTATACATTTATTAACGCATAATCATTCCAACGCATGACCATCAACGCATGACTATCAACGCATACCTTAAGAACATGCAACGCATATCGCGTCCAAGAGACTTTAGTTGTCAAGTATTTGACGTCTAATTTCCCCTCATCAATGCACGATCACATAGGTAGTAACGAAGTGATGAAGCTTGCTAACTACACAATCGTCTAGCGCGCGCCTTCTACTAAACGACGAGCATCGCATGATCCCACGACGATCGCCTACCTCCAGCACCTATGCGATTGTGAAACCAACACTATGCGATATGGTAAACGATTTATTCCATCACTTGGCATTAGCGAAATGATCGTTTAGAAAATACTACACGATCATCTAGAAAAAAATATCTAAACGATCTCTTAGTTAAATCCCAATAATCGTTTACTTGAGGCTACACGACCCGACCAACGCTTGATCTTCTTCTTCGTTGAGAACTGCATCGCCATGTGTCGAAGCTTCTTTATGAACGACTCAACGAACTCAAACTTTTCGAATTACAGACTCGATTGCAAAGTTAATTTTGCCCAAAAACACAGGGGGCTTTACAATTAAAACTTTGTAATACTGAAAGCTTTAACAAAAGGAAATTTAAACCCGAAACATTCATCAAATTCATCCACAAATTTAGAAAACGGTTAACCAAAAATGCAGAAACCCACCGCGACTGAAAATGCGTTCAATTCAGTATGTAATTTGGAATATCGAAGAACCTGGCTTTGATACCAATTGAAGAAAATTGGAAATGAGATTTCCATGAGAAGTGGAACAAGACTATTCTAAATTGCAATCATGAATCAACAAATCACTTACAATTGATTTCAAACAAATGGTTATGCGATTCATATAGAAATTATAGCATGTAAAATACAAAGGAACATAGAGTAAAACTCTACGCACATAGGTAGAAATGTCTCTACGCTCCGTTGCCCGACCACTCGAACAACAACGATCACGAATACTCGATCTACACGACCACCACATAGCACGAACACCGCATGAACACTTCGCACTTGTCCTCAACGATCTCCTCGGTCACGATCTCCTCTGCAACAGCGAACAGCCTCCACTGCACCATGAACGACCTTCAGAAAACCTCGACGGTGTCGAGTTGAGTCTGACACCACCAACAAGGCAACCTTGGTATTCTCGATGTAAGAATCCAAAGGGTGGGCTCTGTTCGGACTTGGCATGAGGTAGACGAACAGAGGAAACAACGATCGCGTACATGACTAGGCAAGTGGGAGATGGCTGAGACCTATCATATAGGTCGATGCCCAATCGTTTAGATAAAGCTATGTGATTGTCTAGCAAAAGCTATGCAATCGTTTAACTCTATCGTCTAGCTCGGTCTGTCGCCTACAGGCTCTATACGATCGTTTAACTTGGGCCAGCAATCGTCTAGTAAAGCTATTGATCGTTTAGTAAACACTGCACGATCGTTTAGCTCGCACCTGCACGATCATTTAGCTCACCCAACCGTCGTTTAGTAAATCTGTATTTACTTGAAGACCCATGAGTTTCTTTGTGCGAGAGAGAAAAACTCAAAACTTTTTTCAATCGTTTGTAAAAAAAAGACTTCTCTTTCAAAATAGGAAACCACCTTCCTTTTAAACTCACGGTTACCATGATCTAATAATCACCCACTACTTTGGTTATTTAAAAGAAAAAGTATTAATTATCCAATAATTAATATTATTATAAATATAAATAATAACTAACTTATTATACTATATTTATAACGTATAGTTTTAATATTTCATCTCATGAAACATATAAACCATAGTTCTTTTTCTATTCCATGGTACTTAATGTAAATCTCATTTACATCAATCCTTCACTAGATGTATCTCATACATCAAACCGATTATATCATATATAATCAAGATACCTCTTGTCAATTTGAACATTTCAAAACAACACTAAGAACTGATCCTCAACAGAATCCAAGCTACCAAGGAGACCTCATGGACCTGTAGCTCCGAAGCCCCAACGGTACGTGAATAACTGACTAAACTCTTTAGTCACCGATCCACCATCTGTTAACTGCTAGGCACTCCACTAAAGACTGATAGCTGAACTCTCTTTACTACAGATATATTATGTGTCCATCTTAACTAATCAGTAGTGCGATAAACCTTCACAGAAAGCTCGTAAGTACAGTTGAACTGTTATGCCCCTGTAGTTACATCTGTCTCCTTAAGTACCACTAATCCCTCTAATGAACATAAGGTATAGTCCTACTATGACTGAGTCTTCTCTTCCAAAGAGAAGCCGTGGCCACTATGTTTAAGCCCCGAAATGAGCCCTTAAGGAAGCAATCTCTCCACTTATCCCTTATTCGGGAAAGAAGTGAATTCCATCTTATGGATTGAGTTCCCAGCTCCCAGATCAGACAAGTCCCTAAAAAGGTAGGCATGTTGAGTTGGCAATCTGGCCACTCTTACCCATACTAATCAAAGGACCACCCTCAAAGGCAGGAGTTCCCAAAACACTCAGGATTAAAGTCGTGTCACCTATGGTCATTTAAGTGAGATGTAAGTCTCTAGTATCAACGGCGTTATATACAAAGTCTTATACAAACTCTTTGTATAGGACAACCTTGCTCTACGTCTCCACATGAATGGTCAGGATCTACCATCTGTAGTAATTTACAACACTTGCAAACCTCTACAAATCTGGCTGTATCCATAGTGTCACTAGGATCAGGTATCCCACCTTAATCCTTATACTACAGATTGATTTAAGTTATCACTTACGGCATGATCCACTTGTATATCCACATACATGCTTAAGTTCACATAAGATAACCAAGGAGCTTTGTTTATTGGATATGAGTAAATGCCATAATTAAATAACACTTATTTTATTCATTGAACAATGTGTATCTTTACAAAACAAAGAGACTCCGGGAGAATTAGGACACCAATCCCAACATCTGTAGCATTCCAATGCTCTTTACTATGTCTACTTGTAAACCTGCAAAGTAGTCCTACAGTATAAGCTATGTCAGGCCTAGTGCAATCGGCAGCATATCTAAGACTGTCTATGATGCTCGCATACTCAGATTGATTAACAGTGTCACCAGTGTTCTTGAACAACTTGACGTTAGGGTCATAAGGAGTACAGGCTGGTTTACACTCAAAGCAATTATATTTCTTTAGAATCTTTTCTATATAGTGAGATTGATCTAAAGAAATTCCCTTTTCAGACCTATTTACTTTTATGCCGAAGATTATACTAGCTTCTCCTAAGTCTTTCATGTCGAAGTTCACACTCAATATTGGTTTTACATCATTTATGACGTGCAAGTTCGATCCAAAGATCAATAAATCATCTATATATAGACACAAGATAGTACAGAAGTTATTATCAAACTTATGGTAGATGCATTTGTCACTTTCATTGACCTTGAAACCTTTAAATAGGATAAGGTGTCAAATTTTTCATGCCATTGTTTAGGAGCTTGTTTTAGTCCATAGAGAGATTTATCTAATTTACACACCTTATTTTCTCGACCATGGACAACAAAACCTTCAGGTTGTTCCATGTAAAACTCTTCTTCAAGTTCACCGTTTAGGAAAGCAGTTTTTACATCCATATGATGTACTACGAGGTTATAAAGGGCAATGAGAGGGAACAAGACACAGATAGAGGTAATTCTAGTGACAGGGGAGAAGGTGTAAAAAAAATCTACGTTTTCTCTCTGTCTAAAGCCCTTCATTACTAACCTAGCTTTAAATTTGTCGACAGTCCCATCAGGTCTAAGTTTCCTCCTTAAAATCCATTTGCACCTTATTGTCTTACATTCTGGGGGTAGTTCTACTAAGTGCTAAGTCCTATTTGACTAAAGTGAGTCTATCTCATCATTTATGGCTTCTTGCCATAGATTGACATCTATTGAGGACAGGGCAGCTCTTAGATCTTTAGGGTCTTCTTCTACATTGTAGGTCAAAAAGTCATTTCCGAAATCTTTGGCGGTTCTAGCCCTTTTGCTTTTTCTAGGTTTTGAGTCAGTTCCCTCTCTAGGGTTAGGATTTCTAACTAGGGTTATACCACTTGAACCAGAGCCCCCACTATTATTTGATTTAAAAGGAAACCTATCTTCAAAGAAGTCAACATCATTTGACTCAATGATCACTTGGTTCACTAGATCATAGAACCCGTAGGCTTTACTATTTAAGGCATAACCTATAAAGACACACTCGTAAGCTCTACTAGCCAACTTTCTCCTTTTTGGGTCAAGAATCCTTACAAAGGATAGATAACCCCATGTTCTAAAGTAGGACAAGTTTGGTTTCTTATTCTTGAGAATTTTGTAAGGTGAATTTTTATTTTTAGATTTCGGGATGCTATTTAGGACATAGCACACGGTAAGGATGATTTCACCCTACCAATAAGATGCACTCCTGAACTAAGTAAAATAGCAACTACTAGCTCAGCTAAAGTTCTATTTTTCCTTTCGACTTTTTCGTTCATTTTAGGAGAATAAGGTGCGGTTATTATTCCATGTGAGTTAAAGAATTCACTAAAACTGCTCGAGTCGTACTCGGTTCCCCTATCACTACGAAATCTTTTAACTTTTCTATTCAACTGATTCTCTATTTCAGAAACAAAAAGTTTGAAGGCATAAAAAACATCACTTTTGTTTTTCAGCAGGTATACAAAAGTAAAATCAGAGCAGTCATCAATAAAAGTAATGAAATATCTTTTATTGTTCCTAGTCAATATGCCATCAAATTACAAACATCAGAATGAATCAAATCTAGAGGCTCAGAATTCCTGAGTACAGATTTATGCGGAATTTTAGTAATTTTATCCTGACTATAATACTTGCATTTATCAAAATCATTCGTGGATAACTTAGGTATCATTTCCAGCCTAATCATGTTACTAATTAAATTATTATTCACATGACTGAGTCTAGCATGCAAAATATTCATAGAACACAACATATACACAAAAGATTTCATTTTATTAAGGTCTAGATTTAATTTGAACATTCTCTCAGTTGCATACCCTTTCCTTACAAATACATTATTTTTGGTAAGGATATATAGGTCTGCCCTTATAGTTTGAGTAAACCCGGCTTTATTTAGGAGATAGCTCGAAACCAAATTCTTTCGTATCTCCGGAGTGTACAGAACGTATTTCAACATGAGGGTCTTCCCAGAGGTAAACTTCAGTTCGACTTCGTCGGTTCCAGCAACTTTCGTGGAATGGTGATCTCCCAACAGAATATTCTTATCCTTAGTTTTAGTATAAGTTTTAAATAGACTAAGGTCGTGACAAACATGGCGCGTCGCGCCAGTGTCTATCCACCACCCTTCATAACCACCAATCACATTTACTTCTGTGATCATGGCGACTAACGGTTCTTCTGTCGGGTTCGCCTGACCAGCAGAACGACACCACTTCCTACAATTCCTAGCCATGTGCCAAGGTTTATTACAATTAAAGCAAAGAAACTATATCGTGTCTCCTGAAGGGAGCTTCTGTTTTTTCTGTTGGTTCTGGTTGCTGGAGCCACAATTCTGACCTTTCCTCTTTGTCCCTTTAGGTTTTCGGTCAGGTTTTACCACGGCAGAGGCTGGTTTCCTGGATACGGCGTTCACCTTCTCCTTCTGGTCCTGCTTCCAGCCTTCCTCCTCGATCCTTAGCCGGGTTATAAGACTCTCCAAGGAAAACTCCTTTGTCTTATGCCTCAAAGTATTCTTAAAATCCTTCCACAAGGGGGAAATTTATCAATAATAACAACAACTTGGAATTGTTCATTTAGAGGCATACCTTCAGTAATTATCTCGTGGGCTATCTTCTGAAGTTCATGGGATTGGGCCTCCATGGATTTGTCATCCGTCATCTAGAACTTGAGATAACGGCTAACCGCATATTTCTTCAACCCGGCCAGCTCGGTGTTATACTTCTTTTGCAGGGCATCCCAGACCTCCTTCACTATATTCATTATAATGTAGTAGTCATACAGATCATCAATCAAACCATTTAAAATGAAATTCTTACATAGAAAGTCTTTCTTCTCCTAGTCAGCAGTTTCTTTTATTTGTTGTTCAGTTGGTTCTTCTAAAGGGACGATCGGCTTAGCGCTGGTACAAGCTTCGACAACTTTCTTGATGGTGAGGAAGAAGAACATCTTTTGCTTCAACCGTTTGAAGTTCGTTCCTTCGAACTAGAATGGATGGTTGAGGTCAGATATCTCATTGTTGCTACTGAGGGCCATTGAAGATGTGGAAACGTCTTAAGATTGTTGGAAATAGCAGGGCCCTTAGAACGACGAACTGTAAGCCATCAAGGCACGACGGTCAAGCGAAGAGCAAAACCTGCAAAACAGAAACCGTGTATCACGAATTACTGAAGGCCTCGCCTTTTATAATTAATCAACAGACCGTTTCAAAATTAATAATAATAAAAAATAAAACAGTATTTCTCATTAAAAATAATCATCACACACACGTGCCTCGCTCGACCAGATGGTGCGTGTGTGGAATGTCCATTGAACCCACATTGATCTATCTCCTCACTCCCTCCAAAACATAATACCCCTTGGAACCCAAACCCAAAACACAAGGTTGAAGTACATAAAAGAGACTTCCAATACTAAATTTTCCAATGTGGGATTCTCCAACTAACAAAGTTGGTTCCCTCTTTGTTTTGAAAGTTAAATTTTCACCCAACATATATACATTAATTTTACAAATATTAATTATATATATTAAAAAAATATAGATGGGTCCCTGTGGAGATCTCCCGATGAGATGATGAGAAATACCTCCCATGAGAACGTGGGATGGGGAATCTCGCCCGCCCTGCCCATTGTCAATCCTAACCCTGTAAACTCAAACTAAAAGGAAAGTGCATGGAAGTAATCTCCATCACCATTAATATATTTTCGACAAATAGTCAACCGTTAGATTACAGCTAAACTTGTGAAGCGAGAAATAACAACCTTTGACAGAGTGATGGCACGTTACTGCCTTATCCTCGAAAAAACATCTTTTCGTTCTTTTAAGTTTTAGATTTGGTATTCATTTGGTCTATTAATTTTCAATATTTATATTTGATTTTTAAGTTTTGAGTTTAATTTTAATTGAGTCTTTCAATTTAAACTATTACAATTTTAACTTTTAAATTTGACTTTGATTCTTAGGTTTCACGATTTATCACTTTTATCTTTTATTTTTCATTAAATACCCTTTATTTTTTATGCCTATTAATTTAGGGTAATTATTTTAAAGGACAAAATTGTTGAAAATATTTTAAAAGATAACAAAATGAATGTCGCACTAATAGACATCTATCAATATCTGACTCTAATAAACAGTGATATTTTGTTATATTTATAAATAAATTCACTCATTTTCTTATATTTGAAAACAATCTATTAGTTAATTTAAAACAAATTAAGGAATCATACTTAATCAAAGTTTCACGATTTTTTATCACTAGTAAAATTAAATCTAAAATTTTATTTCATAATTATTTTAAATTTATTAATATGGATATTTAACACCAATGATTAAAAGTGAGTATTTAATAAAAAAAATTGATATTAAAAGAGTAAATCTTAAAATTGAGGGTCCAAAATTGAAACAGAACTAAAATCTCAACTCTAAAATTGTAACATTTTGAAACTTAAGTACGAAATTGAAACAAACTTTAAGGACCTAATATACAACGTTTTGAAATTAAAGGCTCAATGAAAACTAAACTCAAAAGAAAAAAAAAAGTATTTTTCTCTTTTATTTTTTATTTTAAAAATATTTATTAAGAAGCAAGTTTTTGGTGAGATACTATTTACGACAATAACACTCCAATATAAGAATACTCTTACATAAAAAAAATTCTAAAGTTCATCATTGAGAAAAAATTAATTTCAAATTTGTTAAACAATTATAGAATTTGGCTCTGTAATTTCTTCATAATTACATCAACAAACATAGTCTGTTTGTTGGAGGGAAAAAAAAAAACTCACTTCTAACCTAACAAGTAGAAAATAATTTTTTTAAAAAAAAGAAAAAAAAAACAACAAGAAAATACAAGAATTTATTAGAAAACAATTCATGATGTGAAAAGAAGTTGCATTCACAAAAAGATGATTCTCCCTTGACCTCAATTACAAAATACTCTCTGTTGGAAATTTATTGGTTGACTCTCTATATTTTTTCTAAGGAAGTTTGTGATGGTTTTTGCTCTTATCATAAATGAAGTTTTAACATCTGTCTTAAAAAATTATATATCCTGCAAGATATTTTTCTTTCCTAATCTAGAAATTATATGCGGAATATTTTTCTTTCCTACTCTGAAAAATCTCAACACATGTATATTGCTCGATATGTTTCTTATTTATGACGCAACTTATTTTGACTTTAGAGAAAATATTTTCAGAAAATTCTTTCCTTAATTGGTCACGGTGTTTAAAAAGAGAATAATGACTTTCATTTAGAGCTGCCACATTTTTTCATAGTGAGAATGTGTATTTGTTCTTGGTAGTTAGATTGTGCAATATGTTGTATTGATCTTTGTTCACTGTATTTGTGCTGGGTAAATTCTTTGCTTGAATAGTTCAAGAACTTGAAGAAAACTTCCCCCATAGGGGGAATCTAGGGCATCGCTGAAGAGAAAGGATTCTCAGTCTTAAGGGAGCCTAAGACTTTATTCTCGAGGAGAATTTCTCTTAGGGAGAACCTAGCCTAAGATTCATTAGTTTAGGGAGTTCATTGAAATACAAGGAAGATAATCAAGCGGAGAGAAGTCTCAAACAGTGTCGGAAGCTGACATATTCAACACCAATGTCATCACATTTAGGGTGAACATAAGTATAATCGAGAGGGAGTCTCACTTCTAGGGAGAGATTAGGTGACTTGTGAGTTGGGCTCTACATGTGTCAATGTAGTAGTCGTTGAATTACAGATAAGTACTATGTTGTAATTGTTTTACTCTTTAATATTAGTGGATTATCTTTCCTGAGCACATTGTCCCCTAGGTATAGGTGGTTTATCGCCGAACTAGATTACTAATTCCTGTGTGACTTTACTTTACTTTCTTACAGTTAGTTTTATTTGTTGTTACAGTGCTTGTCTGTGCTTTTTGTTTAACATCCATGTTTCGAGTGACAAGACATCTTATAACTTTTTCACTCTCTAATTCGAGAATACAAAAGAAACATTAACTAAAATTAGCACACCAAAATGAGTGTTTTTCAACTCGGATGATTTAAAACTAAAATCATAAACTCCTTTTACATTATTCAGAATTCATCATTTCCTAACCTTTATGATACGCGATAACGACTTTTCAAATTATCTTGTTATAACTTAACACTATTATCCAAGACTAATTACTTATATTAAAAATATATCAAGATTCATCCCGAACAATTTAAATTTATGGGTGGTTTTTGAATTTTTTTACTTTTCTAATATTTTGTTCTTCAGAATGGGAATGATTGAATGTTCGGCCTTTGTCCAAGATTAAGGAAAACGTCTCAACTGTGGGCCCAAACTTTCAATTGTAAAAATTGGGTTCTCAAACTATTACAAGTGTTAAAATTGGACTCTTAAATTTATTTGTAATAATTAGACTCCAAATAATAAAAACTGAACTCTCAAACTTATACAACTGCTACAATTCTACAATTATGTAAATTTGAGGATCCAATTTTAACACAAGTTCAAAAACTCAATTTTTTACAATTGAAAGATTGAAAATATAATTGCAACTATCACCATAGTTTAGGGGTGATTTTTACCATTTTCCTACCGTTTTAAAATATTTATTATTTACCGTCACATTCATCATTATAATTCTTAAAATAAAATCAAATAAATTCTATTCATACATATGTCTATCTTTTTTTTTTTTTTGGTCAAATAGATACGTCTGTTTTTTTTTAAATAATGTTTAATATTTTGTATAAATCAGGATAATGGGTATAAATCAATCTCAATTCGGTTTGTGAGCCCCACCAGATTACTTTAACTTTTGTTTACATGTCCATTCGTAATAGTAATTAAAAGTGGGCCCACCGTACCATCTATAATGAAATCTTGTAATCTGATTGAGCTTGGGAAGGTCCTCAATCTAATTGCATTTGAATATCAATATTTGTATCTCAATTTCCATCATTTATCATTTGAAAAAAGGAGATACCAGTTTACAGATGGAATTATCCATATCAATTTCGGATGCTTTAACATTTTATAACATCATTTCTTCATCTTATTGATCTATCTGTTACTATGATGAAGTCGATAATGATCAAGATACCGATGATTTTATCTATTTTATTTTGTTTGATCGGTTTAAACGTTGAATTTTTAAATTTTTTTTATAACCACATTCATGCTACAATTATCTATCTATCGCTATAATGTTCAGTCGATAGGAAAAGTTTATTGTATAACATGATTATCCGATTAAGCCTCATGCACATGGATTTACTGATTCATTCATTCTCATGCAATCCTACAAACCAAATATTGATGAACAAAAGAAAGAAAAAATAGCAGACCATGAAAGCAGAAATATTCATTCCTTTGTAGGAAAAAAAGTCCATATGAAATAGAGTTAAATATAGTGGAGAAGATGATAATACAAAAGAGAGTTAATGGGGTCGAGGTTCATCATTCACCAAACAAAATAGAAAAAAAAAACCAAAAAAAGAATATGCAAACCTAACCCCCCGGCCTCACCACAAGAAGAAGAACCCTACTCAGAGTCATGCCGCTTGGTCCTTCTCCGACACGATACTTCCTCCCCACCTCCTCCACCTTCTCTTCCCTTTTTGGTTTTTAGAGCAATTGATAGATATCAGTGATGTTTCGTGAGGGGATGACTGGTTTACACTTGGTTGTGAACCAATGGAATCAGTTCCCACTATCGAAGTGGGAGTTATTTGTGGAGGCAATCCTTCGTGGTGCTCGCATTCCCTTCTACTCCATCCATCGATTCATCGTGTTCACCAATCATTTGAAGGTCTAGCGTGTGGTGAGACAAGTGCCAGTACTGAAGTCGTCTGAACTGTCAGAGTGAGAGTTAATCGAAGATGATTTTCAGTTGATATGAAGTAAAAAATTGAAGTAAAAGTCAAAATATGTTACACTTACATGAGGACGAGCGAACATGATCGATGAAAACTGGAAAAATGAAAATTGGAAGATGAATCATGAGGAAGTAAATAATAGTGAATTAAAATGGTCGATAGATTTTTTGAAATAGGGGAGAATAGTCATGTTCGATGTTGTCAATCAGGAATGGTGTGATGAGGGTAGTTTTGTTATTTTTGTTCCACCTTTGAATTAATGATTTGAAATAAACAGGTTCAATCACAATCATACTGCTTTTGAAAAATTAGATGAGTAAACACCAACAATCACAATCACATTGGTTTACAATTGAGACTCATTTCAATTAATGGTCCAACTAGAATCAACTCAAGTTACACCGTTGTTCATTCCCCCTATGTAAACGTGACTTAACTATACTTTAATTATCTATAAAATTCTTCAATCACCTACCCCGCAGTTTTCTTAAACTTTGTTGAGAATATAAAAATCCAAAAGAGTTATTTTTATTTAACAAAATACTAGAGATAGAGAAATTAGGGGGTTGACTCCTCCGTAACTCCCTCATCACATCTTAACACCAAAATCCAAAAGAGTTATTGAACAAAAAAAAAAAATAAGGAAAATATTATTTGTCCTTATATTTTGAGTATAGTTTCTTTGATCATCAGATTTGAAAATATTACACTTTATTATTGAAGCTTAGTCTAGTTTTTTGTCTGGTCCACAAAATTCATAACGTTATTTTTTTATCCTTAAATTTTGAGTTTGTTTCAATTTGGTCCTTAGAGTTCCAAAATCTACACTTTCCATTTTCACTAAATGCTCATTTTCAATTCCTAGATTAATATCTATTATAATTACAATAGTTTTCACTATTAAAATCAATAAAGAAAAAGTTCACATTGCAATTATTTTTAATTAATAATTGAAAGTTAACGTCACATACTAAAGTGAACATTAGTTAAAACTCAAGGGTATCAGTGTAAAATGTTAAAATAAAATTTATGAATCAAATGAAAACTAATCTCAAGATTGAATGGAAAAAAATGTAACATTCTAAAGTTTGGAAATATATAAAAAATAAATTCAAAATTTATGTAGCATTTTAAAATTTGAGGACTAAAGGAAAGACAAAAAGATTATAACAGTCCTATTAAAATAATGTATAGGAAAAGGTAATATAAACAAACAAATGATTAATTAATGTCTTGTGGAAATGGAAATGTTTGTCAAGATGTTGATAGAAGTATTACTCTTTGAAAGTCAATAATGTACTAAAGAAAAATGAACTCATATGCTAATAATACTAAAGTATATGATGTCCTAAGCAAAAAATTAAGGAAAAAAAAAAAATAAAAATTTGCCTCTTTTTCGTTAAAGGATGAATATATACCACGCCAATGAAATGAGATTTTTGAAAAGGAAAAATTAAATTCCTACAAATTATATACTTGGTAAAAAGTAACTATCTTATAATTTAAATTTGGAGTAAAATTTAGTATTCGTTTTTATCTTTATATATTCACTTTAATTATGTAAAAAAATGCGCAGAAGGAAAATTTCAATTGTTGCATATATATATATATATATAATTAAAAGAATATATATTTTAAAATTATATATTATCCATGAACTTAAATAGACGTGACAAATAGTAATTAAATATATGGATGAAATATGTATTATGATAGAGCCAAAATTTTTCTCCATGAGCTTGGACTATTTTTCTTGAAGCTATACAACTTATTCTTATTAAAGGATAACTTTCTTTAATCGTTTTCAGACCTTATAGACAACAAAAAGGGTCAGTACGAAAATTTCGTGATACTTTAAATAGACTTTTCGGATATTATTATTTTTTCAGTAGACTATTCTAATACTAATTTCAATAATTGTATAAGAGGATTATAAAAAAATAATAAAAATAATTGAATATTGGGAAAAGAATGTTTATTTCTGCAATATAAATATTTGTATAGATTAATCATATAAAAATTATTAATACCCATGATATGAACAACTGTATTTCATAATTAAATATCACAAAGAATAAATTTTTGAAGTTAAATTTAAAAGATAAAAGAAAAAATTGTTAATTTTATTTAAAAGAGACCGCTGCAAATATAACAGATTAAAATATTACCAGATATAATAAATATGAGTATATCACTAATTGACTTTGCTATATTTAAAATTTTTTAAAAATATTGTTTGCCTTTGATTATTACTCTTAAAAATGTATCGATTATCATTACATTATTTAAAAATATGCTAATGTATGTTTTTGTCTCATAAAAAGCACACTAATGTATGTTTTAGTCTATTGTTTGTCTCAATTTCGTGTCTTTTATTTAAAGAAATCTAATGTAACTCCATAAATTTTAATATTTTTCGGTTATATTCTCGTATGCTCCCATCATCAGATTTTTTCTAAAATAATGTTATTAACAGGGTCCATGATTTTCCAACCACATGTCAAGTGAAGATTTAAGGCTAAATCATCAATGAGATTTGATCAGAACATTAATGTTTGACCATTTAAAAGAATAAAAAGAAATAAATGAAAGAGACATGTTTGACCATTTTTTTTAAACAAAATGTTTGACCATTAAATATTAGGATTATTTTTGTTGTTATAGAATTTGAAAATATTGATTTCTATATTCTATAACTAATGACATTATATATACCAATTAAATTTAAAATCTATTTATGAGCTTTTTTTTTGACAATATCTACTTATGCATTTTTTTTAGAAAATTCATGAATTATGAATTAAAAACAAACATTACATTTGACTCAAATTTAATTTTAGGATTTTTGAAAAAAAGTAATGTTATTTTAATATTTATTGATAAAAATAGAGTTGGTTTGAAAGTATTGAAGAGTTGGTTTTAATATTTATAGATTTTGAAAGCAAATCCTTCCATTTTTATTTAAAATAAATAAATTGCTACAATTAACATGAAATCGAGTTTTTTTTTTTTTTTTTTTTTTAAGTGAGAACCTGAATATATTTTACATTACCAATTTTTTCGGATGAAGCAAATTTAATTTACCGACCTGAATACAAATTGAATCTTTTGTATATTCCAAAATTTCAACTCAAGATTTTTTCATTAAAAAGAGATATATATATATACCTTTCAAAATTTCATTTAAGAGATATATATATATACCTTTCAAAATTTCATTTAATGCAGAAATTATATAATAGTGACATGTAATTAATTCAAAATTTTCTCGAATTTTTTTATATGATAACTTATTAATATGGAAAATTGTGAAAATAATTATAAAAAATAAAAATATGGAAATCATGACCTCATCCACGAGTTTGGTCTCGAATATTTTTATTGAAAACTTATTAATATGGAAAATTGTGAAAATAATTAAAAAATAAAAATGAAAATCATTAACCTCGCCTACGAGTTTGGTTTTCATTGGCCAAGTCATACGCTGACATGGAGGCCACAACAATAATCGTGTAACAATACACGATTTTGCTATCCTATTTTTCTCAATACTTTTCTCTTCCACCTTAGTGTTTTGTAATTTTTTTTCCTATATACACTATTTTTGTTATTACTTTAAAAAATTACTTTTTTTTTTTTTTTTAACTTAATCCCAGTCATCGTTAATGAAAAAATTAGTTTAGTGAATTAAAAGAATTAAAAAAAAGTAACACACGTGAAGAGAATAAATTACGACATTCATTATAAAAATAGTTGCCAAAATGTAGTAAACACACCACCTCCACTATGTTCTAAATAATTCCCTCAAGCAAAAGTAGATACATCCACTACTACAAAAACAATAATAGTTAATATTTTTCACAGTCAAGTATTAGTATTATTTAATATTTTTTAAAACGTCAAGTAAGCCTGTATCCAGAACAAGAGAAATTTTTTGACTGTCTAAAAGCATTAAGTTATAATTTACTTGATATGTTTAACTGTCAAATATATGAGGTCTGTTGACTTATTTTAAGTGTCAAATATCTAAATTCCTGACATTAATTATTGATTAAGTTTTTTCATAACTTGATAGTTTTTACTTATCAAATGTAATTTCTTCTTAACACCCAAAAACTGACAACATAACAAATACTTGATATATTTTGCTTGTCAAACTTTTTTTTTCCTTTTAATTTGTGTACTATTAGAAATTACCTATATAATTTCCTATTTTGAAGTCCAACAATGGTATTGAGGATGATCATTTTATTAACCATGTAAACAAATAGCACATATATTGAACTTTTTAAACTTCTTCAATCAATCAAAATTTTCCACCAACATGATCATTTTATTAACCAAGTAAACAAATAGCACATATGTTGAACTTTTTAAACTTCTTCAATCAATCAAAATTTTCCACCAACCTAGCTAACAAAGTGCATATATATCCTTGAACATAGTTGTCATACATATACTTACAACCATAAAATGTTTACAAAATTCATAACAAAGTCCATACATGAACAATCTAATTTGTAAGATATATAGAAAGACTATCAATCCAACCATATGAACAATTTCATAAAGAATGTTCAATCTCAATATAAACTAAAATCCCAAAAGAACAAACCCAAATATCTATAATTCCAAAAATTACACCATATATATCCAAGTACCCCATATGATCAACACAAATGTTTCCAAAATTACCCTATAACATTCTACCATATATCCAATATCAACAATATATGCTTAATTCATATTTTCAAAAAAATTGATTGTCAATATCCAAAAAATGTAGATTGTCACCATCACATCTAGGAACAAAAAAATTCAACTAGACTCACACCTCATCCAACTCAAATTGACTATACGAGTCCCTTATATCAATCCAATATAAAGCCCAAATATTGAAGTTAATACTTGTTTTGTTAAATAATGTTATATATTTGAACTATTGAGAATAATGCAAATAGCTATTAATTAACAACGTATAGAATCTGTGACTACTTTGCTCTTTTTAGTGATAATATCTCTCATATATCTCATCACATAGTATCCACATTCATTGGTTCTAACTTGTAAAGGACACTGCAATAATACATAGACGAAAATAATCTATGTTGCATACACACTTTGTATAACCAACATATATATAATTTAATTAACAAATAAATATGTTTATACTTGCCTTTACGATTTTCTATAATGTTTGTTTTCGACCTTTTTGAATATTTTTCTGGGATTGAAAAATCGCAATAGCTCTAATGCCAAGAAACAAGAACAAAACAGTAAAATAAAATAAACTTTAAAATGATGAAAAACATCATAAGACAAAATGTTAACTTGAAAAGCATCACAGAACAAGAAGTTAACTTACATATTTGATATATGCTCGAGATGTTGTTCGTAATGAATCAAGATAATAGATGACATCATCATATGCATTTGTAGCCAGTAATGCTCAATAACCACTAAATAAAATACAAGTAGTATATGTGTACTATAATGCAAGAACTTTTAATGAATTGATTAGTTGAAACTTTATTTACCTTGGATTAAAAAGAGCAAAACGATTTGGTTTTGTTGTGAAGCCATTAATCTGCTGCATAAGTTTCTGGCACTAATTTTTTGAGTGGTTTGTTCAGCAAATATATGGAAGAGGTCAATAAATATGTACTTTGAACTTCTATCGAGTGCAAGTACCTAGAAAAAAACATAAGTTTCAAGCAAAAATACAACTAGCAAAATTTTCGACTCCAACCTCTATGTAATGACATTGTACAATTCGCTCCACAATATTGGGAAACTAAAAAGAAGTGTCACCATTAAAGTTTATTAATCATGTTAATTTCATAAATAAACCAAACTTTTAATGCCTTCACATACACAAGCCATGGATTATATTTCTTTTTAAGAAAAAACTACAGTAGAATAGTTGAAATAATTTGATATTTTAGAACAAAAAATGCATTGTTAACCTCGTAAGGGCAAGCAAGTAGTTTACTTAAACTGATAACTTGTTCCCAGAGCAAAATTTCCAAACCATCAATTTTGTTCCTGCTACAACCACAAAATTAATAAGATCCAATTTATAGATCATAAATTTTATGTTACCTTTGGAGGTGGAGTATAGTATATATATGATAATAAAAACTCACCCAAAGCAAGGTAAAAGACCATAGTTAAGTCGTAACTTGCCTGCAAAAGGACAAGACAAAAGTTCACAGTAGAATCAAGAATTGATTGACATATCCATGAACAAAAAATTGCAGCAGAATCTTAACTGATACACAAATTATACTTACTTTTATGTTTCAATTCAATGACCTTATAACTAGTTCCCAACTATGAGAACAACTCCTTGCACTTGTGCAAGACTCATAATAAATCTTTCTGCCATATGAAACAAACAGTTAATAAAAGAAGCTTCAGTTACCATCAATCCACAAAATTAGAATAAAACAACAATGTCAAACAAAACAAGTTAGTTCCCAACTTCCAAATACAATTCCAGACAAATCGATAGCTGGAAGCAGGTTATAATATGGGAAAAGACCAAGAGACAACCAAGCAGAAAAGTCTAACAAGTAATCAAAAGAAAACATATAGGAAAGGAAGGATGTATATACATTTTTCAACAATATGCTAAACAAGGATTCATTGCCGTTCTGATTGCTTTAATGGTCTTGAAACTCTATTGTTTGAAGCAAAAGCTTTGTACTAAAATTCCAAGTTCTAAACTATTCTTTCATGCACCAACATTGAGGCAGGATAAAGGTGTAAAAAAGATTCTATGCAAAATTAGGCAAAAAGATCATGCAATGGATAAACTAGAAGCCTGAAATAGTTAAGAAAACCACCAAAAGCAGTATCTTCTTCCATGTGAGTATTGCCATCTCAAAAGCTAGAAGCCTGAAATAGTTAAGAAAAAAACCAAAAGCAGTAGATAATCTAAAAGGGTTTTGGTCATATTGTCAAGTTTCTATCGGAGTGGAATATAACTTGCATGGCCGTTAGGTGGAATAGATTGCTTACGGCATATTCTTTGGCATTATTTAAGGATATTAAGAATTTAGTCGAAGTTTTGAGAAAGAAGAAGAAAAAGGATCTTTAATTCTATTTCTTTTTGAAGAGAACTTTCAAGTTTGAATTCACAATCTCAGTTTCTAGCTCTTGGAAGTTTAAATATCAATGATAATTTCCTTTCTAGGTATCTTTCTACGCTCTGAAGGCGAAGTTATGGTTATTTCAACCATCATTTTCTCATATGGATCGTCGTTTTTGCTTATCTTCGACAATCCTATAATTTGATCACATTTAATGTAGTTTCTTCATGAGTGGTACCTAAATAGATCATTCCTCTTGATGACTCGATTCTGTTTCCTTATCAAAGAAGATCTTCTTTGCTGGAATTTCCTATATTTGTTTGCACCTAAATAATCTTCTATATATGTAATGGCATACTTGTCTAATGCAAATATTTCATGACATTCTAGTATTCATGGTTTTCAATTCTGTCTTTTTACCAATTTTAAATAACTGAAAGAATACGAAGCTCATGCATGGATGCTATCATTTTGTCAACATATTTAAGAAATTTAAGAATATGGCATGTTATGAACTAAAAAATTTCAAGATGCATTATTTTAGTTATTAATTAATAATAAGAGATGAAGCAAATTGGCTAATGTTGTAACTTTAAGATGCATTATCTTGTATTATCCTGATGCATTATCTTGTATTTTACAATTTTATAGAGGTAGTTGGAGTTGAAGCTTTGAGATTTGCTCCGATGATCATAGTCTCGAACTGGTTGTGATCTTGAGTTCTCAATGAATAATTACTCTCTCCCGTGCTTGAATCTTGTGTCTTACTCGTTATAGCTCCAACTTCATCAATGCAGAGTTGAAAGAGGTACCAACTTCCCCTTTTGATTTCTTCATCAACGATAATTTTCTAGTAACCTACACTTTGCATTGTCTTTGTCAACAAATATAGAACTTCCAAGTCAAAACTTCATAACTTGATAGAATTTTGAGATTATATGGTAGAATATTTGTTGAACATCAAGTTAATTTGAATATATTCCTATCATTGGTGCAACATAGATTTCTTCAAAATTGTTCATAGAAACTGCTAAATGTTGTCGACGTTGTTATGTTATCATAGTAATCTTCAATCCACGTTGTGCTCATATTAAACCATTTGGACTAGCAATTCACAGGTGAAAGAAAGAGAATTCCATCATTCTAAAACCTTTTGGCTTTTTCCTTTTCTTTCTTTTAGGGTGTAGTTCAATAGGTGCACCATGTATCTCAACAAGATTTACACACACCTAGAATTCCCATCATATCCCACTCCTAATTACTCATCAATATAACAAAAAGAAAAAAGGGAAAGATGAACTTTTTTTTTTCCTCTTTTTTATGATGTGGATCAATAGATGCACCAATGTATCACAACTAAGTTGACACAAACTTATCACCTTCATCATATCTCACTTCTAATCAATCCCATTAAGTTCTCAAAAGTAACTCCATCAACATGGGGTTTCATCTTACTCAAATCTTCTTTCGTACTTGTAAGTAAAACTTTAAACCTAGAACTTTCAATTACTTGGAAAAATTTTAGTTTGAAATTCTTGGTTTGTAATAATCATCAAATTTTGGCAAAGACAAAATAACCCCCACGTGACAACAATGGTAAATTTGTAATTTAGGAAAGAGAGGACCTGCAAAACAAAGAAAAATAGCTCTAATGCCTAAGTCAGTAAGTGAATTAAATAATAGAGGTAAGAAGTGCTTAGATACCTCATATGGAACAATAATGACGTATTTTTAGGGGATTTGACATAAGTTCTATCTTAGTCTGTTACAGAAAGAACCAAAGAAAAGAAAACAAGATTGCAGGCAGTTGAACTATTGTCGTCTTTTTTCTATTATAATGCTGTAATCACTAGAGCTTCATCGTTGACCATTGTGCTTGTATATATAAAGAAAAATGAATGTGAGAATAAAGGAAGAGAAGAAGAAAAAAAAGAGAGAAAGAGCAAGGCATTCATTCTATAATAACTTTGAAGAAAAAGTAATAAAAGAGACCCTCCCGATTTGCACAATGGACGCAGGCCTTTGGCTGAACCACTTAAACTCTTGTGTTCTTTCTTTCTAACTCTACGATCATTTAACAATTACTAAAGTATCGTCTACACGATCGTGTAGTTCCTATCGCATCGTGTACACGACCGTTTAACTCTACATCCCATCATCTATACGATCGTATAGCTCTTTAGGTGTCGTCTATACGATCGTTTATCTAATCAACTGTTGTCTACACGATCGTCTAGCGCTTCATTCTATCGTTTACATAATTGAACTATCGTCTAGTTCTTGGAGCTTCGTCTACACGATTGAGTTGTCATGAGGTAATCGATAGAAGAGTTTTAAAGCCTCAGCATACAGTATCCCCTGACTCTTGAATTTTACGTGACCATTAATTCTGAGTAAGTTTGTGACTGTGAACGAGAAGATCATAGTTATCTGGGACAACAAGTGGTATCAGAGCTCAGTGAACAGTTCAAGACAAATCCAAGATTTGACTTCTTGCATAATTCTTATCAGATAAGTCAATCTTGAAGATCAAGAATGGAAACAATCAGATATGAAGAAGTTTGATGGTAAAACAGATTTTGAACTATGGAAAGCGAAGATTAAGGTAGTCTTGGGACAACAAAAGGCACTACTGGCCATTACTGACCCTGTAAAGTACCTTGAAATACTCACCGAGGCAGAGAAAGAGACAATTGAGGTAAATGCTTATGGAACCATTGTTTTGAATGTCACAGATAGTGTTTTGAGGTAGATTGTAGACCAATCTACTACTTATTCCCTCTGGAACAAACTGAAAGAGATTTATCTCAACAAAGACCTGCCTAACAAAGCTTTCTTGAGGGAAAGATTTTTCACCTACAAGATGGATGTTGCAAAGTCCGTCATTGATAATTTAAATGAGTTCAAGAGACTTCCTTTAGACTTCAGATCAATAAGAGACAATATTGGGGAGGAGAATGAGGTATTCATATTACTAAACTCTCTACCAGAATCATTCAAAGATGTCAAGACAGCAACGAAGTATGGTAGAGAAAGAATAACAACATAAGCAAGCATATCAAGAGTAAGAGTTTGAGAATTAAAGTTACAAATGAGCAAGAAAGATCAGCAAGGAGGTGAAGGCTTGTTTTCAAAAAGGAAAAACAAGAATAATGGGAAGGGAAAAAGATTTATTATTGAAGACTGCTGCTTAGATCGATATTTGAATCTAGTATCGAGGTAAGTAATCTTACTACTAGAACTATCCACGGGCCAGGCATTAGATGTATGCTAGCATGTTAAATGAAGGTTATGGCAGAATGACAACATAAAAGATTAATAGTATAACATGATTAAAGTATATTCTGTTACAAGATCCGAATTATTTATTTATGCACATAGACACTTGAATGCTAGTATGAGATGGTATGTGCTTTCATGGTTGTATTTGATATGATGATGTTGAGGTTTACATGTATGTTTTAGAACCATAATGTTGAGGTATATGTGTATGTTGTAGAGCCATGATGTTGAGGTTTATATGTATGTCATAGATTCGTACAGTGATGATTATGATGTTGAGACTGTGCAAATGTCCTTATTGATTAGTTAGATGCCCATTAGATTTTGTGTTTCCTTCGGGATTCACCAATTTGTGTTTCATTCGGGATTCATCACTTTGTGTTTCCTTCGGGATTCACCAGTTTGTGTCTCCTTCGGGATTCACCAGTTTGTGTCTCCTTCGAGATTCATCAGTTTGTGTCTCATTCGAGATTCACCTGAGGTAGTGGCCATACTTAACTACAGTAGGATAGAACTTAGTCTCCTTCTTGTTTCATGTGCATATGTGTCCCATGAGGACTAAAGTAGTTTATATGTTCACCAAAGGTGGGTATCTAGAGAACATAGATGCTCAGCCTGATTCCAGTAGTAGGGTTACTTACTGAGTATTTTATACTCATTCTTTCTCATGTTGTTGTTTCAGGTAAGGGTAGAGATGCACTGGCGATGAACGAGCGTAATTCGTGATCGAGCCATTGGGACTAGTTTTTTACGCTTCCGCTCATGAGATTTAAAGTTTTTTTTTTCATGTTTCTCTTAATTTTTAGTTTTGATGTTTAAAACTTACTTTTAAGAATCGTTTTTCAGATTTATTTATTATCCTTTATAATTTATAGGTACCCTACTATTGATTATTTGAATTTAATGAAAGTCTTTTGAGTTTACCTTATTTAATTAGCATTTATTTTGCCATAATCGAGTGTCGTTTTGAGTTCCATGCATGCATGTATTTAGTAACGGCCTAACTTAAGTCCTAGGGGGTCGGGTCGTTATAGTTAGTATCAGAGCCCATGTTTTGGGTTCTGTAGACTGATTTACTATGTAAGTCTAGATTGTCCTTCTGGTCCATGAATAGATTCGTCGTCATCGTTAGGTATGTCTTATCAATTACAAGTTTTATGATAGTTGTGCATTAAAATATTTGTTTAGCTTAAATGCACCAGTTATGTTCTAATGCTAGGTCAGTGACTCGTTAGAAGTTATTATAAGAGGATTATCAGGTACGTCACTACAAAAGGAGGAAAATAAAATAAAATAAAATAAAATAAATGTGATCAGTTGGCACTAGTTTATCTCATATAAATTATGTTAGAAACGAACAAATACATATACTTCAGTTTAGAAAGGTTGATGAAACTATGTAGAGTTATGACAGTTTAGAAATAAAGGTATGTATATGTTTAAGCCCAAGAATGAAATTGTCTTGACGATAATTCATTAAGGACTAGTGTTATGTTTTGTGGTGCAATTGGAGGCGATATAAATAAATTTCTTCACAGGTCACATATTCAATTATAAGGTGAAAAGTTTTATGGATAAGAAGGAGAAAAAGAAGAGACTATGGATTTATTAAAGGTTCTGAGATATTAAAACCAAACATTTTGAGGGGAATTTTGGAAAGGATTAATAAGTCATAATCGCTTTGGTAATACTACGACTTGATGGACTAGGTAAAATATGTGTAGTGACATGAAGGATTCTTTTGGAATATCTAGCTAAGTTGATGTCATTAAAGGAAGCCAAAATAATTGGACATGAGTTTAGACTTAAAGGGGATAAAGCAAAGTATTATTTGTTTGGGTTGAAGGATTATTTTAGAGTGCCTAGATTAATTAAATCCATAGCCTTATTGTGATGAGGAGATCAAAGTTGAACAAATTTGAACAAACGAAAGTCTTTTGGAGTTTAAAAGCATGAAAATTGGCAAAGGAGAATTCCGCAAGATGAAAATTCTTAGTGATAGAGATAAGACTTATGGAGGAGTTAAGTAAAATATACTTTAGTAAAGAGATTATGTTCCACTTGGAAAGTGGAAAAAAAAAAGTATCCAAGAAAGTTTACTCTTTTGGAAAGAGAAGGGAATTTAATTTATTCAAAACTCCTAGTTAAGTATGATTTGGAGGCATGATATGAGGGGTTACAAGGAATTTGTTTTGGTGTAAAAGAAAAATATCTCATTATCATGTGGAACTTTAGGAGAATATGAGTTGGATGGAAAGATAGCTTACATAGGTGATCGATATAGTGCTTTGTTTTAGCACAAGAATCTGTTACCGAAATAAAAGGTTGAGAAGGGATAAGCTAAAATGGAGTTACTAATAACAGTAGATGTTCAAGAACTATTGACATGGTATGTTGAGGCTTCATTAGTTAAGAGATAAACCATTGAGAGCATTAGTAAGATTTAAGGGATTTTGACATAGTGTGCAAGTTCGAAACATGAACTAGTAAGACCATCAATTTGATTGAAAAAGGAAATTAATCCAACTCGAGGTAGACAAAAGTGGTATATGCACAAAAGTAAGTAATTTGGATCTTTCAATATCACCATTGGCATAAGGGATAAACTGGTAATAAAGTTGAGTTGATAACAAGAAGTTGCTATAGGTGGGTTTGGAGCAGTATAGTATAGTATGTTTTCCTTTGCATGGGCAATGAGTTAACTAGCTCTAGGGAGTATGAGTAATTCAAGCTATGACTTATGAATCAAGAAGATTTTATCGTAAAAACTAACTTTGGGGATCAATTACGATTATTTGACTGATGCATTAGCATTCAGGGACTTCAAAACCTCATTTTCAGAGGGAATTTTAGACTCATCAGCAACAGGGTCTAAGTAATAATATGTGATTGTTTTAAGGCTAAAGGAGATAATATGAGGTTTGGCTGAAGCAAGTTTTATGGCCCATGACAGTATAGAGCCTCATGATGAGTTTCTCATGAATGTGAGACCTAATTAGACAGAGTTATTCTCAAACATGTAGACGCTAACAGAGACATCACAGTCGATGCCTCTAGAGTAGAAGCAGTTTTTAGTGATTTTTTCTGGTACGTATCTTCAAATGGCACATTATATAGCATGACCGGTTTCTCCACTACACATATGAAGTTTTCCCTGTGATAGAATGGTAAGATCAAATATATGTTTTTAGTGAAAAATACTTTCTTAAGCTCATCACAGTTTTCATAGTTCTCAGCTTGACCGTGTTAAAGTATTGTTAGTTTTCAGCATCTTAAGTTTCATAGTTATATATGGAAGGGGTTGTCACACCTTTTTTGATACTAGTTTCAACTATGTCAAAAGTAACTCTCATTTTACATCTAGTTTTTGGAAGAGTCTCCAATTAGCATTGGGTACTCGAATGGATTTTAATACAACTTTTCACCCACAGAATGATGGTTAAAAAGAACATTTGAACTAGACATTGGAGAATATGTTGCGCACTTGTGCGTTAGAGTTTTCAGGGAGTTGAGACTCTCACTTGCATTTGATGGAATTAGCATCATAATAGATATCTGGCTACCATTGGCGTGTTGCCATTTGAAGCCTTCTATGGGAAGAGCTGCAGGTCTCCTGTGTGTTGGGATGAGGTAGGTGAGAGGAAATTGCTAGGACTTAAGCTAGTGCAAGCCATGAATGGGGCAATATAGAAGATCAAGGCTTGTATGCAAACAGCTCAGAGCAGACAAAAAAGCTACGTCGACATGAGACATAAGGACCTAAAATTTAAGACTAGGTGATAAAGTGTTCTTAAAGGTGGCACATATAAAAGGGTGTTTTGAGGTTTAGAAGGAAAGGGAAGCTGAGCCCGAGGTTTATTGGACCTTTTGAGGTCTTGGAGCAAATTGGTCTCGTAGCTTATCGATTGGCATTGCCTCCATCACTTTCTTCAGTTCATAATGTCTTCCATGTTTCGATGTTGAGAAAGTATGTAACAGATCCATCCCATGTAGTTGACTTTGAGCCATTGTGGTTGAATGGCAACTTGAGTTATGAAGAGAGGCCTGTGCAGATTCTCACTAGATAGGTGAAGGTGTTACGCAATAGGGAAATAGCAGTTGTAAAGATTTCGTGGTAGAATCACTCATTCGAGGAGGCCACTTGGGAATGAGAGGATGAAATGAGGACCTAGTACCCAGAGCTTTTTTAGGAATGAACTTTCGAGGACGAAAGTTCTTTAAGGAGGGAAGAATGTAACACCCCGAATTTTTATTATTTATGTAATTTCAGTAATTTTTATTAATTAAGAGCATTTTTGGAATTTTTGGACCTAAGTGTAATTGTCGGAATTTAATTATTGATGTTGAAATTATTTAATTTAGAAATTAATGGATTAATGTTGAAATTATTCAATTTGGAAATTAATTGCAGGAATTAATTCCATTTTGGAAGGAAGGGGTGTTTCAATTTAATGGTTTAATCGGAGGAAAGTTATGGAAATTAGACTTTTAATGTCACACAAATTTAATTTGAAATTAATGTTAAGAATTAATTTCATTGTGGAAGGGAGTGAGATAAATTCTTTGTGAATTGAAAATTTTACGAGAGAAAAAGATTAAAAGTTGGAAGCAGGGTCTGATTGAAGGAAGAATTTGGAGATTGGAATATTGAGGGTGGTTGTTGCTCAGGCTTCGTAGGGGAACTAAATTTAAAGATTTATTATTGAAGACAGCCACTTAGATCGATATCTGAATCTAGTATCGAGGTAAGTAATCTTACTACTGGACTACCCACGGGCTAGACATTAGATGTATGCTAACATGTTAAATGAAGGTTATGGCGGAATGACAACATGAAAGATTGATAGTATAACATGATTAAAGTATGTTCTGTTATGAGATCCGAATTATTTATTTATGCACATAGACAATTGAATGCTAATATGAGATGGTATGTGCTTCCATGGTTGTATTTGATCTGATGATGTTGAGGTATACATATATGTTGTAGAACCATGATGTTGAGGTATACATGTATATTGTAGAGCCATGATATTGAGGTTTATATGTATGTCATAGATTCGTACAGTGATGATTATGATGTTAAGATTGTGCAAATGTCCTTATTGATTAGCTAGATGCCCATTAGATTTTTCGTTTCCTTTGGAACTCACCAGTTTGTGTTTCTTTCGGGATTCACCAGTTTGTGTCTCCTTCGGGATTCACCAGTTTCTATCTCTTTCAGGATTCACTAGTTTGTGTCACCTAAGGTAGTGGACATACTTAACTACAGTAGGATAGGACTCAGTCTTCTTCTTGTTTCATGTGCATATGTGTCCCATGGGGACTAGAGCAGTTTATATGTTTCACCAGATGTGGGTATCTAGAGGATATAGGTGCCCAACTTGACCCCAGTAGTGGGGTTACTTACTAAGTATTTTATACTCATTCTTTCTCATGTTGTTGTTTCACGTAAGGGTAAAGATGCACCCGCGATGGACAAGCGAAATTCGTGATCGAGCCACTGAGACTAGTTTTTTACGCTTCCGCTCATAAGATTTAAAGTTCTTTCATGTTTCTCTTAATTTTTAGTTTTGATGTTTAAAACTTATTTTTAATAATCGTTTTTCAGATTTATTTATTATCCTTTATGATTTATGGGTTCCCTACTATTGATTTAGTATTTGAATTTAATGAAAGTTTTTTGAACTTACCTTATTTAATTAGCATTTATTTCGCCACCGAGTGTCGTTTTGAGTTCTATGCATGCATGTATTTAGTAACAACCTAACTTAAGTCTTAGGGGGTCGGGTCGTTACAAAGAAGGACTGCTATACCTTGAAGAGGAAGTTGAACCATCAGAACAAGGGTGGAAGACAAGTCAAGGTTGGCTGTAGGGGAGAATTCCCTTGTGTATTCAGATTCATTGGCTGCAACTGAAGAAGGTGGGGAGCAGAATACTATGGAGACTCAGAACTAGGTGATAGATTCTGGCTGTTCAGTCCATATGACACCATCTAAAGGATGGTTTTGCACCTACAAGTAGTGGGATGGAGGGCTGATCTACATGGGAAATAACAATACCTGCAAAGCTGTTGGAATAGGGTTCAGTGAAAATGATTAGAAACGTGAGGCATGTTCCTACATTGAAGAGGAATCTCCTATCTTTGGGGATGTTTGTCTCTTGCAAAGAAGAATTCGTAGAGATTTTTCCAGAACCCCAGTCCAGCCTACCCGACTGATATAATCTAGAATCCACTCTCCGCCTTTACTTAACTTAGTAGTAGGCGAATAGTGACCCTATTTGTATGCGCATTCACACGACGGTATGCTATTGGCTGTGAGTATAGGTGTGTTGGAGGCACCTTTGAAATAATTAAAGACTCTAAATTAGTATTGGTGGCAACCAAAGTGAATGGCTTGTATGTCATCAAAGATGTGCAAACGGCACATTTGGCCTTGATGGCAACTGATGAAGAACCCACTGAAGATGAGTTATAGCACAAAAGGCTTTCTCATATCAATGTGAGGGGCTGCAAGTTCTCTCAAAACAGGGGATTCTTCCAAGGGGTGTTGGAGACAACTTAAAATTCTGTGAACATTGCATACTAGCAACAAGGCAAGGTTTCTCCAAAGGACAACACACTTCTAAAGAGATCCTAGAATATGTGCATTCAGAATTGTGGGGGCCAACTCACTCTCCATATCTAAGCAGAGCAAGGTACATTCTTTCCTTTGTAGATGACTACTTAAGGAAGAGTTGGGTCTACTTTCTAAAAAAAAAAATGAATTGTTTAGTATATTCAAAGAATGTAAGACCTTGATTGAAAAACACACCTCTAAACATATTAAACATTTGAGAATTGGTAATAGTTTAGAGTTTTTTGGAGAGGAATTCAACTTGTTTTGTAGGGAGCATGACATAGTGAGGCATAGAACAATGAGGTACACACCTCAACAAAATGGAGCAGCTGAAAAATTAAATAGAACAATGCTGGAAAGAATTAAATGTCAATTATCCAATGCACCATTACCTGAAAAGTATTGGGTTGAAGTTATTTCCTACACAATATAAACTCTTAATAGGTGCCCATTTCAGTCCAGAGAGCTAAAAACTCCTGAAGAGAGGTGGACAGGACAACCACCTAAGCTGGAACACTTTAAGGTGTTTGGATGTGTAGGCTATTTTCATCAAAGCCAAGGTAAGTTGAAACCTATGGTTGTAAAATGCATGTTTTTAGGCTTTACACCGAGAATGAAGGGTTATAGGTTGTGGCATCCTGTTCAGAAGAGATGTGTGAATAGTAGAGATGTGGTATTCAGAGAGAATGAGATGTTTATGTTGTGTAAGCAACCAACTACATCTATGTCAAAGACAAGCAGCAGAAGGTTTGAGGAGGAGCCTCAAAATGATCATGGAGCTTCTACTTCCTCTCAAAATCTAAACTTTGAAGGGGATGACACTGCTAAAACCAATGAACATGTGTCAAGAAAACAAGTAGAGACACATGGAAACTTATATAATGATTCATTAGCGATAGACTTAGAAGAACCTTGTGCCACCGGCAAGATATCAAGAATCTGATTTTGTTAGTGTTGCTCTAAATGCTGCCATTTCATTAAGCAATAATGAATTCACCAGCTTTGAGGAAGCAATAAACAGCCCTTATGATAGAAAGTGGATTGAGGCAATGAATGAGAAAATGAAGTCTCTCAACCAAAATGACACTTGGAGACTAGTAACTTTGCCTAAAGGGTACAAACCTATTTCATGTAAGTGGATTTACAAATTTAAAAAAGAAATTCCAAGGGTTCAAAAGTCTAGGTTCAAGTCAAGGCTAGTTGCTAAAGGGTTCACACAAAAAGAACGTATTGACTACACTGAGGTCTTTTCTTCAGTAGTGAAACATTCATCCATTAGGCTACTACTTTTTTTAGTTGTACAAAAGGACTTAGAGTTATACCAATTGGATGTGAAGACAACCTTTCTACATAGGTTGTTGAATGAGACCATTTACATGAAGCAACCTCAAGGGTATGTGAAAATGGGAGAAGAAGACTTGGTGTGTTTGCTAAATAAGTCTATCTATGGTCTCAAGTAGTCACCAAGGTGTTGGTATGAGAGGTTTGATGAAGTGATCTCCAAAATGGAGTTCAACAGAAGCTCATATGATTGGTGTGTGTACACAAACTCTAGTAGCTTAAAGGAATCGGTTTATCTACTTCTTTATGTAGATGACATGTTGCTGGTCGGGAGTTCCAAAGAAGAGTTGAGGCAGGTTAAAATGCTTCTAAAGAAAGAGTTTGATATGAAAGATCTAGGGGAATCAAGAAGGATCCTAGGCATTGAGATTAAAAGAGACAGAAAATGTGGCATATTACAAGTGAGTCAATCAGAATATTATGCAAAAAAATTGTAAAGGTTCAAAATGGAAGGTGCTAAACTAATTGTCACTCCTCTTGCACCTCATTTCAAGCTTTCAACTGTAAATAGTCTAAAAAGTACAGATGAAGAGCACATAAACCATATGAAGGTTGTTCTCTATTCCCAAGCAGTGGGATCTCTTATGTACCTAATGACTTTTACCAGACCAGACCTGTCCTATGTAACAAGTATGGTCAGTAGGTACATGGCAAACCCTAGTGAATGACATTGGGAAGCAGTCAAGTAGATATGAGGTATTTATGTTTAACAAAGGAAGCAAGGGTCTTTTATAAACAGAATGAGTTATCCAATGTTGAAGTGTGTAGTTACGTTGATGCAAATGATATAGGGGATTTGGGCAAAAGGTGCTCATTATCAGGCTATGTTTTCCTAACAGGAAATAATTTGATAAGCTAAAAGGCTAGTTTGCAGCCTATTGTGGCCCTTTCAACAACAGAGGTTGAGTTTGTTGCACTTTCTGAGGCTGTGATAGAAGGTTTATGGCTGAAAGGTTTACTAAACCATTTCGACATTACACAAACAAAGGTCAGAATATAGTGTGATAACTAGAGCACAATCTACCTCTCTAAAAATAAATAGTTTCACAGTAGAACCAAGCATATTGACATTAAATACCATTTTATCAGATAGGAGATTGAGAAAGAAGAAGTTGAGGTAGTGAAGATTCATACCTCAGACAATGCAGCTGATATGCTAAACAAAACAGTTCCATTAAGCAAGCTTGGTTGATGCTCGGACCTTCTCGAGTTTGAGTTACTTGAAAAAGGTTTGCTCAAGTCAACTTAACAAGTAGATAGGGAAAGGTACTTTGGATGCTTACAAAGGTGGAGATTGTAATAGAAAGAACCAAAGACAAGAAAACAAGATTGCAGGCAGTTGAAACGTTATCGTCTTCTTTCTGTTATAATGTTGTAACCACCAAAGCTTCATCGTTGACCATTGTGCATGTGTATATAAAGAAAAATAAATGTGAGAATAAAGGAATAGAATAAAAGAAAAAATTGAGAGAGAGCAAGACATTCGTTCTGTAATAATTTTGAAAAAGAAGTAATAAAAGAGACCCTCCCGATTTGTACAGTAGATGTAGGCCTTTGGCCAAACTACTTAAATTCTTGTGTTCTTTCTTTCTAACTCTACGATCATTTAGCATTTACTAAAGTATTATTACATGATTGTGTAGTTCCTCTCGAATCGTGTACACGATCGTTTAACTCCACATCCAATCGTTTATACAATTGTCTAGCTCTTTAGCTATCGTCTATACGATTGTTTAGCTCTAATCAACTGTCATCTACACGATTGTCTAGCCTTCGTTCTATCATTTACATAATTGAACTATCGTTTAGTTCTTGGAGCTTCGTCTACACGATTGAGCTGCCATCAGGTCAACGACAAAAGAGTTTTGAAGCCTCAGCATACAATATCCCTTGACTCTTGAATTGTACATGACTATTAATTCTGAGTAAGTTTGTGACTGTGAACGAGAAGATCATTGTTATCTGGGATAATATAGTCCAACTAGGATTAGGATATGAGTTTCATAATCCCAGATAAGATAGGTTACCTCTCAAGCTAAATGGGCCCAGGTGTGCATTTGGCATGCCCTATTCATCAAATTACGAGACTCGGCTTCATCTTGGCTCATCCTTGGCTGAGGCCAAGGCCGAGAAGGTTGCTTTGGCTATTGGGTCAGCCTTGGAGGCTCGGCCTCGATTGACCAAGCCCAACTTATTCCCTGGCCTTTTTTCTTTAATATCTTCTTACTCCGTCTTAATACTTTTGCCCTTGGTCCTAGAATCCACACGTAACTGTGTAATCTATCTTTCAACAACTTTTTAAAATTTTTTTATGATAATACGAAAATTATCATTGAATGCTAATTATAATGGATGATTTATTTTCTTGATCATCTCCTTCTGAATAATTTCGGTTGATGTTTTTTAATTGGTGAACTTTTTTCTTACCATTTAATGATACACAAAGGGTGGAAGAGGGCTACTAAGGCAAAAGTTCACAAAGGGTGGAAGAATCTATCAAAGGACATCTAAAGCCCATAATTTTTTTTCTTGTAAAATAATGATCTTTATGTTAGAAATAAAGATCATTATTTTTAAATCATCTGTCAACTTGTATCATAATATTAATTATGGGCTATAAATGTCCTTTCATAGATTTTTCCACCCTACGTGTACTATTGCATTAGTGGCCCCCTTCCATCCTTTATGTTATGTCATTAAATGCTTATAATATTTGGTTTTCATAATTGAAAATTTAATTGTAAATCATTTTTCCATACACTCTCTCTTTTCGTATAAAGTTTTATTATGTTTATGTTATACATACTACATTTAATGTGTATATATATTAATCTGACATAGATACTGAATTTTTTCCCAATTCAAATTATATACTTACGCATATTATTAAGTATATCCTACATTTATAAAATACAAACATAAAATGGAAAAAAAGTTTTATACCTCATATTATAAAGATATCCTAGATGTATGGAATATAACATATATAGAGTAGATTTTGTTATTCTTGCAATTCTTTAAAAATGTTGCACTTAATTATTATTCTTAAAATACTATCTAATGTAATTACCCTATATGAAAAGTAAAGTTAAAAAAAAAAAAAAAGAAAAACTGAAACAAAGATTTAGAAACTTATTTATGGTAGTTCATCAAATTGACTATTTTTTAGAAAGAGTGTCCTTAATGTAAAAAAAAAAAAAATGGTTATCAAATAAAATATGTTTATTAAACAAATGGGAAAAAAAGAAAATATGAAACAAAAACGTTATCATTAATTCAACTGCTTTTCCATTTAATCCTGACACATGAATAAATATAAAAAGAAAAAAGACGAGAGAAAAAAAAATAGCCAAGAAGTGCGTAGCTCAACTGGCATAATGTTTATACCATTAACCTTGTGGTTTAAGGTTCGATTCTCCCACTCTACACTTTAATTACAATACTTCTTCTTAACTTGAATTTGCTTTTGAAAAATGATTGCTCTTGACTGCAAGGTAACATGTTTTGACAACCACTTCTCACAACCAAACTCCAACTAATCGCACTGAAAATGTGCTATCTTATTCCGCTTTATTTTGGTTTGTTCTTAGGTTTTATATGTGTGTTTGATGATTTTGTAAGTTTCGAGCACTTAAGAGGTAGAATGAGGCGTTACTGACAAAAAAGAGCTAAAATAGGCCAAAATGAAGCTTCAACTGGAAAATTGAAAATCAAAATGACCATTTTGGCCTTGAAGAGTGCATAGTAGTGATGGAATAAACATTCATAAAACGGAAGTAACCAGAATCAATAAGCACTCTAATTACATTTAAATGAGTTTAAAAGCATGCATCAAATTGATTTATAATAAAGAGGGTTTCATAGAACTATATTGTAGTAACTCTTCAAATCCTTGCTCAATTCTACGAAATTGACCTACAACAAAGTAGTAGACTACCAGAAGAGTCTTCTCTACTATTCTCGGCCTTGGATTGAATAGTAGAAATTCTCAATTGAGAAGGATATTGAAAGGGTTTGCGAGATTTGAGAGTAAAAAAAATTCAAAAAAAACCACTAACCTTTTTTTAATTGCATGAAGTTCACAAGTCTAATTTATGAAGTATTTAACAAGCTTAAACATGCAAGCACTCATTGATTCATCCAAATGACACCTCAATAAGCACTAAGTGAGTGGCCTAGGTGTCAAAGATTGGAAAATCCCACTAAAAACCACAATGTGAGCCTTTTCCACTCAATAATAAAATTTTATTTAAAATAATTTCAATTAATTTAAATAATGAACTCAATTTCCTAAAATTGAATATAGTAAATTTGAAAATGATTTTATTTAAATAATTAATTAAAAAATTAATCAATTAATCAAATAACAATAATTTAATATCAAATATTAAATTAATAAAATACCTAATTTAAACATGAATCCTATTCATGTAATCAATAGTTAAATTAATATTTAAATACTTTAAACACTCCAATTTACGTTTAATTTCAACAAATTAAAATGTTTAATTATATCAAATATAATTTTCCAAACCCTAAAAAACTGAATTTAAACATTTCAAATTCAAAACCCTAATTTCGAATTTTGAACATTCAAATTCACTATATTTTTCAAATCCAAGGTGTTAATGTTTTAGGAGCTAGTAGAGGGACCTTATGAACCTACAGATCATGAGCTCCAATGATTTGAGATTAATCAGTTAAACTTTTTAACCCGAGTCAATCAATATTCTTAACGACCAAGACATACCACTATGGCTCGATGGTTGCACTTTCCTCACTATAAATATATGTCAGTCCACTTGATTTAACCATAATCAGTAAGTTGATCCTTCACAAGTTGTTCATATTTACAGTTGGGTAAAAAAAATATCGTTTTACCACTGTAAATACATCTTGCTCCTTATGCTCCCACTGATTGTTTATTGAATAATTGGTTTATAGTCCAACTAATAAACCATGTCCCTCTCGGCCATGAGAGGGCGGGGCCTCTTTGTTCAAAACCAGGAATAAATACTTAAGGGAACAACCTATCTACTAACCCTAAGACTGGTAGGAGAAAATTCCATCTTGCAGAACTATGTCCAAATTTCATCTTGCAGAACTATGTCCCCAACTATCTATCCGATTTTATCCTCAAAATGTGGAGCTTGTTAAGCAATGTTATTGAACTACTCTTACCTATGAATATCAAAGGATAATACCGAATAAATAGGAGTTTGTAGTTAGTTGAAGATTAAGATCGAGTTACCCTAGGTCATCGAATTGAAATAGTCAATTTTAACACTAAACAATCGTTATAAAGAAATGTGACTATTTTGTGGTATGATCTTATGTAAAACTCTTTTGTATATAGGATGCCCCTACTCGCATGTCTCCATGTGAACAATTTTAGGATCACGTCCTTTGTATCATTATACAAAATAGGTCGCATCCATAGTATCCCTAGGACAAGGTATCCAATCTTATCCATATACTTATAGCCTTTTTGGTTATATACTATAACCTGATCCTCTTTTATGTCTCTACATAAAGTTACAGTATTCATGCAATAGATATGAATTCATTTATTGGATTTACATTACATAATGCAATTTCAGTAACGCTTTTATTGAATAAAAAACTTCAATAAAACATTCATTGATAATTAGAAAATGTTTTCATGAGCACGAACCACAAACTTTTATGACATTCCCAACAAGTAGTGCTTAACTACGTGCCACGCCCCATGCTAGAAGGGCTACAAATTCGTGCAAAATAGATGGTACCACTTAAGGATTGTATCGGCAATAGCGGAAGCAACAAGGATCATTAAACACTCTAATTCATTAATTTTGGGAAAATATAAAGCACGTTCTTGCAAAAACAAGTGAGTTTCATGACATACCTTTGTAGAACTTCTTCAAGGCTCAATCTCCAGCTGCAATCTTCTCCAATGCTCATTGCAGACCACCTCAAGATCTTCCCCACTGTTCTCTTGGTGCTCTAAATTGAGTTGTGGGACTCAACACAGGCTTGAATTAAAGAATTTTTTAGAAGTGCTCATAACAGCAATCTTGTTGAAGAACACTTTCTTGACCACGAATTCTAAACTAAAATTCTATCGATTGCATGCCTCAAATTCACTTGGAGTAATGGAAGACAATGAGTTGCAGCTCATGCTTGGAGTAATTGAAGGCAATGGTGATGGATCTTGTGCGAGCAAGTAGAAGATGGATAATGAAAAAATTTGTTTTTCCAGTTGTGCATGTTACCAATTTTTCAATTTCCATCCAAACGATTTCAAAATCAATTTTGATTTTAAAACTAAAAGTTTTTATTAATTTTATAAAGTAAATCACATAAATTAATTTTTAAATAATACTAATTAATTTAATCAAATATTAAATTAACTTTTACACAAATCCATCTTTATATATTTAAATCATATTTAAATATAAATTCTCCTATTCCATTTAATTCTCAAAATTAACACATAATTATATCACATATAATTACTAATTCTCTTAATTCTAATTTGAACATTTCAAATTAACTCATCACGTTTCTTTAGAGCTAATCCATTTACAAGCTAGTAGGGGGACCTCGCAGACCTACAAATCATGGGCTTCAACGATCTAAAATTAATTTGCTAAACTCATTAGACATAATTAATCCCCATTCGTTAACTAATGGGTTACTCCACTAAAGCCCATAGTTGCATTTCCCTCACTGTAGATATATTATGTCCACATGATTTTACCAGAATTAGTAAGTCGACCCTTCACAGGTTGTTCGTAATAACAGCTAGGTCAAATATCTGTTTTACCCTTGAGATTACTTCTTGATCCTCAAGTTTCTACCGATCCTCTAAAGAACAACTAGATTGTGATCCAATCACTAAACCAAAACTCTCTCAGTCTAGTGAGAGGGTGGGGCCCCTTGTTTAAGACCTAGATTCAGTACTTAAGAGAACAACCTTTTCCTATCCTTAAATTGGGTATGCATGAACTTCGTCTTGCACCCTATATCCCTAGCTATCTATTAGGTCTTACCCCTGAAATGGGAGGTTTATTGAGCTGACGCTGTTGAGTCAACCCTCACCTATGCAAATTTAAGGATAATCCCAAATAAACAAGAGTTCATAGTTACCTCAGGATTAAGATCGAATTACCTAGGTCATCTAGGTGAAATAGTCAATCTTATATAGTAAACAACGTTATAAAGTAAGAGTGACTTATTTCTTGATCCGAACTTATGTAAACTCATTGCATAGGACGCCCCCACTCCTCATGTCATAACATGTACGAATTAAGATCACATCGTATGTAGCAATTTACAACTCTTTGTTACAACTCAGAGTAGGTCGCATCCAATAGCGTTACCAGAATAAGGTACCTAACCTTATTCATGTACTATAGATCATTTTGATTATTTACTCGAACCTGATCTACTCTTATGTCTCCACATAAAGTTCAAGTACTCATGTAATAGTCATGGGTCTTAGTTTGGATTTAGACTTTCATGTATACAATTTATAAATTAAATAATAAGTTTATTGATTATAGAAAATGTTTATCATTTTACAAATTGCGAGTTTTTAGGACATAAAGCCCAACAATACTCCCACTTGGACTAAAATTTCAATGGATTAATATATACAAATATATACAATGTTGAGTTTACATGGAGAGAATAAAATGTAAAAATACAATAAATTAGGGCATTACAATACCCATAAATTCTTTCACTTTCCCTAGTGATACAAAACTCATAGATCTAATCCTATTAGGTGACCCTCGAACACTTTAGCCAATAGGGACTTTGTAAACAGATCAAATAAGTTGTCTTGTGAAGAAATCTGGGTAACAATTACATCTCCTCTGTGTACAATCTCTCTGATGAGATGGTACCTGCGCTCGATATGTTTTCCTCTTTTATGGCTTCGTGGTTCATTTGAATTTGCAACTACTCCACTATTGTCACGTAGAGAGTAACAGGTAGGTGCATGTTAGGAACTACTTCTAGATCTATCAGAAACTTTCTGAGCCATACTGTTTCTTTTCCTGGTTTACTTGCAGCTACATCTCAACTTCCATTGTGGAGTCAGCAATACAACTCTACTTGAGCTTCTCCACATAATTGCTCCTTCATTTAGAGTGAATACTGACCCTGAAGTTGATTTCCTCGAATCAATATCGATTTAAAAGTCAGAATCAGTGTATCCAGTAAGGATCAGATCCCTAGCACCATACAAGAGCATATATCTCTCGTTCTTCGAAGATACTTGAGAATGTTCTTAACTGCAGTCCAATGATCATTACAAGGATTGGACTGAAATCTACTAACTATTCCTACGAAATAGCATATATCGAGACAAGTACACAACATTGCATACATTAAACTCCCTACTGCTGATGCATATGGAATTCGATTTATCTTCTCAACCCCTTAAGGTATCTTAGGACTCTGTTCCTTAGATAAGTGAATTTCATGTTTGAAAGGTAATAATCCTTTCTTGGAATTTTGCATTTTATACATAGACAACATCTTGTGTATATAAGATGCTTAAGATAATGTTAATGTTCTATTCTTACGATTCCGAACTATTTGGATTCCAAGAACATACCGTGCTTCTCCCAAATCTTTCATTTGGAATTGTGAAGCCAACCATATCTTAACATCAACATTATCTTGTTAACGATGTATACACAGGGTTCATCAACATTTTGTTCAAAGCCATAATATTTGATCGCAGTGTCAAATCTCATATTCCAGGATCTAGAAGCTTATTTCAATTCATAAATGGTCGATTAAGTTTGCAAACCTTTTGCTCTTGATCCTGCTGTATAAACCCTTCTAGTTGAGACATATAGATACTCTCTTCAAGATAGTCATTCAGAAAAGCTATCTTGACATCTATTTGCCATGTTTCATAATCATAAAATGTAACTATGGACAAGAGTATTCTAATTGACTTTATTATGGAAACCGGAGAAAAAGTTTCTTCATAATCTACCGCCTCTCTTTGGGTAAACCCTTTTGCTACAATTCTAGCTTTTTAGGTCTGTACCTTACCAGCTTGGTCTCGTCTTCTCTTGTAGATCCATTTGTAACAGAAAGGTTTTACCCCTTCAGGTTGATCTACAAGATCCCAGATAGAATTGAAATACATAGATTCCATTTCAAGGTCCATGGCTTTAATCCATTGGTCTTTATCCATATCATTCATTGCTTGGTTAAAAGACAATGGATCCTCTAAACCATCATCTGGTATGATGACTTGAGTTTCAGTTAAACTCATGTACGGTCAGGCTGTTGCACAACCCTCCCATTATGACGAGGCATTTTCAACTATTGAGAAGGATGTGAAGTCCCAGTTTCATCAACAACTCTTGTTGATGGACTTGCTCTATCAATAACTTTTATTGATACATTTGTTGTTTCTCTAGACATTTCTTCTATTATTAGCTTACTGTGAGGTTGATATTCTTCACATGGTCTTCCTCCATGAAGGTTGTATTTGTCGATACAAATACCTTGTCTTCCTGAGGATCATAAAAGAGACCACCTTTTGTTTCTTTTGGGTAGCCTACAAATAGGCATACTTTTGAACGGTGTTCCAACTTTTTAGGATTTTGCACCAACACATGTGCTGAACAACCCCAAATTTTGAAGTGACATAAATTTCCTTTACGTCCTCTCCAGAGCTCGTAAGGCGTTTTAGAAACACTTTTCGAGGGAACCATGTTCAAAATATACACCGCAGTTCCAACTACATGTCCCCAAAAAGAATTTGGTAACTGAGCATAACTCATCATGGAACGAACCATGCCCAATAAGGTTCTGTTTCTCCTTTCTGCCACACCGTATTGCTGAGATGTGCCAGGGGCTGTGAGTTGTGACTGAATTCCATGTTCTATCAAATAGTTTTAGAACTCTAAGTCCATATATTCACCACATCGATCCGATCGAAGTGTTTTAGTCTTTTTACCTAATTGGTTTTCAACCTCAGCCTTATACTCTTTGAACTTTTCAAAAGTTTCAGACTTTTAGTGCATTAGGTAAATATGTCCATACCTGGAATAATCATCTATAAAACTGATGAAATATTCATACCCTCCTCTCACTCTAACATTTAGAGACCCACAAAAGTTTGAGTGAATAAGCTCTAAGACCTTTTCCAGAAAAAGATTTTTATGTCATTTTACCCTTGAGACAGGACTCACAAGGTCGTAATGAACTGTCTTCCAACTTATTTAGATGATCGCTCTTAACCAATATCTCAATCTTGTTGAGATTTATGTGACTCAGTCTCAAGTGCCAAAGATAGGCATTTGGAGAAATCTTCCTTTTCTTATGAGTCTCAGCAGTTTTAAAAATCTTTATGTTCAATACGGCTTTAACCTCAATTGGTTTTAACATATACAAGTTATTTTCTAATTTTGCAGAGCAAATCTGTTTACTTCTTGTATTGATGAACACTTCATCATTTTCAAAATAAACTTTATAATTTTGTTCTAGCAAACAAGAGATAGATATTAGATACCTTTTTATAGAAGGAATATAATATATATTTTTCAAATAAATGTACTTATCTCCTATGCTATCGAAACAATGAAATAGTTAATCTATAGCCATAATATTTGAGTTCATAGTTAGCTCAAAATTAGGATCGAATTACCTAGGTCATCTAGGTGAAATAGTCAATCTTATATAGTAAACATTATAAAGTAAGAGTGACTTACTTCTTGGTCCAATCTTATGCAAACTCATTGCATAGGACGCCCACACTTCTCATGTCATAATATATGCGAATTAGGATCACATCGTATGTTTCACTTTACAACTCTTTATAACAACTACACAGTAGGTCGTATCCAATAGTATTACCCAAATAAGGTACTCAACCTTATTCATGTACTATAGACCATTTTGACTATTTACTCGAACCTGATCCACTCTTATGTCTCCACATAAAGTTTAAGTACTCATATAATAGTCATAGATCTTAGTTTATTGGATTTAGACTTTCATGTATACAATTTATAAAATCGATAATAAGTTTATTGATTGTAGAAAATATTTATCATTTTACAAACTGCGAGTTTTTAGAACATAAAACCCAACAGCCATGACACTCGAAAGTTTGGATGCACACGATTTTGGTCAGCGTCGCGATGCTGCACCCTAGTGCCACGACGCAATCTTGACTTCTATAAATAACTCTTTATACGTCTAGGATTTTCTCTCTCCAATTCTTGCCGATTAGAACACAATTTCTCTCTATTTCCTTCTTCTTTTTGTTTTGTTCATGTGTTGAAATTCTTCCCCATCGATCAACATGTCAATTATGGCTGAAGGATCGTTTTCTAGCTTGGATTTTAGGATTTTTGTTCCTATTTTCATGTATTTGTTAATATTCAAACTAAATTCTACATTGTATTTTTGGCTTCAATTATGTTTTTATGAGATTATGACCATATTATCGTACACTTGTGGATTTTATTGTTATCGCTTTGAATTAACATAAAACTCATGACACTTGATTATATGTTGGGTTAGCATAAAACTCGTTATCGCAATAGGTTAGGTTAGCTTGTGAATCGATTAGGATTAGTATTGATCTAATCAACCTAGAATTGAATCAAACGAATATTTATCTAGGCGCTTGAAAATTAGATATTCAACCTAATGGTTCGTTAGGTCTTATTGCAATTAGGACAATGTGAATTTGCATGCTTTTTCAAATATTCGAATTGGACTATTAGTTGATTAGGATGATTTAATTAGCTTTTTCTAATTGAATTGGTTAAGTGTAGGTAATTATTTAATTTTGGTAACGAGAATTCAATGATCAAATATTTTGAATAGGGAAATTCAATTATAGCCAAAGCTAGTCTTTTTTATATAAATCCTCAAATCTTTACTTCGTGCATTTATTTTATGCTATTTATATTTATTTGCAATAAAATCAACTTCAACCCCATTTCAAGTTACCTCAGGTTGTAAACTGTTTGACTAAGAAATTCAAAGGTTCCCTGTGTTCGACCCGTTGTACCATTATTACATTTTTAGTGAAAATGGTTTAGAATTATTTGGTCTGGAATTAGTCTATGAATTTTGCTCGAACAAATTGGCATCGCTACTAGGAAAGCAAGTAGTTTCTTTTTTTGAGGGTTTATATTTCTTTTATCGTGCTTTGTTGTTTCTATGTCTATATAACCTAATTCTTTAAGGATCCAAGTTCCTTGTTATATTTTGCAGAATTAGGTAGGGATGAGAGGCAACAAAGGAAGGAAGCTAAAGAACAAAGAGCTTTGGAAGAGCAAATCCGTGTAGAAGGCACATAAACATCTCCCGATCTACTATTTTTATCAGGGACGACTGTAGTAGGATAAAAGCAACATCGATACAGCTGTAGGTGGTGCATTGATCAATAAAACCCCTATAAGGCGAAGGTGTTGATTTTCACTATGGTTGAGAATAACCAACAATTTGGAAAGCGAGATCACATCATTTAATCATCCACATCTACACAAGAGGTAAATGAACTTGGAGCTAAACTAGTTGAACTATCTACTATTGTGAAATAGACTTATTTTGCTAAGGCACAACCCTAGGACTGTGTTACTGAGGTGAATTATGTTGAGAATCAATAAGGTGGATGAATGTAAAATTACATCCAAAGCCAAAACAACCCAAATATGCTTTGGAGGACATGGTGAAGAGCTTGGTCAAGTCTACCTTGCTAATCAAGCAGAACCAAAAGTAGTTCCAACAGACCACTATCACTCACATATAGACTATGACCACCCAGATCTTCCAGCTAGCCGACATGGTTAGTAGGCTGAACACTCAATATGGAAAGCTTACTTCCCAATCTATGACTAATGTTCGTAATGTCAGTGCCATCTTTGCTGTTAGTTGCATTGAAAACTCTCGGGCGCATGTTGATGAGCCTGTAATTGAGCCAGTAGAGGTTGTAAGTGAAAAAGATATTGAGGATGAGACGATCTACTCGCCAAGAAGACCTGGGGAAAGTTTTGATCCACCTCTAACTTTGAATTCTTACGTTCATGTTTCTCCTTTCCCTAATGGGTTAGTTGTTGCTAAGGAAGTTGTGAACTAGGAAAATATGCATTCTATACATTCTTCTGGTGGCAAGACCCCTACTGGGAAGGGAAAAGAGGTTTAGGTTGAGATCCTTGCTGAGGAAAAGGAACAAGAGGCAATCAAGCAGGAAGTAGTCCTTTGAGGTACCTTACTTATTAAGCATGATGATTCATGTATGTTTTTCGTGACTTGTCTGATGAGCACCAAAAAACTTGAACATACTATTTTAGATTTAGGGTCTACAATTAATATAATGCTTGCCCTTGTTTTCTCTGATTTTCAATCTTATATTCTGCATCCTTTTGAAATTTAGATGCAGTTAGTTGATCACTCGCTTGTTAGGCCATTAGGATTGGTTAATGATATGTTTATTAGAGTTAATGGACTATCATTTCTTGCTAATTTTTACATTCTCGATGTGAACACTTCTTCCCTTCCCCCCTAATTTATTTATTTTATTCGGAAGGTTGGTCAAATGAATTTCTTTGCCTAAATCCAGACCAAATAATTTTAACCATTTTTACGACAATTAATTTAGTAGTGGTAGCATAGGTCGAACATAGGGAGCCTTTGAATTTCTTAATCAAACAGTTTACAGCCCAAGAGTAACCGATGGGGGGGGGGGGGGGTTTTAATTTTATTTTGGTTCAATGTAATTTAATTTACATAAAAAAAAAGCAGAAAGTAAAAAGTTGAGATTCTATATGAGAAATCCTAGCATGCATTGTAATAAAGTTCCCCTATTCAACGTATTTGATCATAGGATTCTCATAACAGGAATCAAGTAATTGTTTGTGCCTAACAAAACTAGTTGGAAAATCCAATTAATTCATCATAATCAACTAATTGGTCCAATCCGAAGGGATGAAAATCATACAAACTCATGTTGTCCTAATTGCATTAAAATCTAGGGCAAATTTAGGTTGAATATCAAATTTTCAAGCACCCAATTAGATACTCATGTGGTTCAATTCTAGGTTGGTTAGAATAATACTAATCTCAGTTGATTCACAAGCCAACCTAACATATTGTTCCTATGGATTGACATACAATTAATTATCATGAATCATATATCAATCAAAAGGAATATTATATAATCCTTAAGCATACGACAATCTGATAAAATCTCATAAAAACACAATTAAATATGAAAATTACAATATTCCAGTTCTAAAACTCATAAATACATCAAAATAGGAAAATTTCCTCCAAGCTAGAGAATGATTACCTTAGCCCATAATCGACATACCGATCAATGGGTTAGAGTGTTTCATCATAAACTGACTAAGAAGAGAAGAAAAGTTGAGAGAGAATGTGTGGGAATTGGCAGATCTAATGACTTAAGCAGTTAAAAGATCTATTTATAACATTATGATGGCACCACAATGCTAGGGGCATAGCCTGTGGCATTGACAAAAATTTCATGCACATCAAGTTCAGAGTGCCACAACGCAATGTATGAAGGAAATCTAAATAGAGATCTCCATGAGTGGAAGTGGATCATTCCAAATCTAATTGAGAATGAACACAAACAATTACAGTCTTAAACGGAAACAAACAAATTATGCATAACTATAAATTGCAGCATGCTACAATAAGATACAAGGGATAGAGCATCCCTCGATCATTCAGAAAATTGTTCATAGCACAAACTCGAACGCAACGAATAGAATACGATCTCAACGAATGTCTGAATGCACCTCGATCCCAATCGAGTTCAACTCGATCCTTGAACTGAACAGGAACACCACCACAAGTGTTATTTTGGTATTCTCGATGTGAGAATCCATGAGTTGTGGGCTCTGTATGATTTTGGATTGAGGAAAGCAGAAGGTATACGATTGAGTAGACGATCGAGTAAGTGGGAGATAAAAGCTATCTATCGTATAGACGAAATACTCGATCCTTTACAAAACGGAAGCCTATCATATAGACTTTACTACTCGATCGTGTAGCAACGATTAAGTGAATAACTATCGTATAGTAAACTCGTAGCTCGGTCATGTATGCTCTCGATGCTATCGCTTAGTAAAACTTTTTTACTTGGTAGCCTTTTTCTGAGATATTCCGAATGAATCGTCAATCTAATTTTGGAAAACCATTTTTTTTATCTCATAGTTACCATAAAACTTCCAATAACCTCCCACTCAATTCGGTTATTAGAGAAAAAGAATAATTAATTATCATATAATTAATATGTTATAAATAAATATAATAACAAACTTATCATATTATATTTATAACCTATAGTTTTAATATTTCATCATATGAAACATATAAACCATAATTCTTTTTCTATTTTATGGTATTTAATATAAATCATATTTATATTAAATTCTCCAATTAATGTATCTAATACATCATCTAAATTATATCACATATAATTGAATTTCCTCTTGTTAATTTGAACAATTCAAATTAATCCAAAATATGATTCTTAACTTGAACCCATTGAGCTACTAAGGGGACCTCATGGACCTGTAGTTTGAAGCTCCAATGGTACGTGAATAACTGATTAAACTCTTTAATCATGAGATCTATCATTCGTTAACTGTTGGTCACTCCACAAAGACCGACAGTTGCATTCCTTGCACTACAGATATATTTTTTTTATCCATATGACCAATCAACAGTGCGATGGCCCTTCACAAATCGCTCGTATGTACAACAAGGTGAATTTACCGTTTTTCCCTGTGTAGTTACATCTAACTCCTTAAGTACCACTGATTCCTCTAATGAACATAAGTTATAGTCCTACTATGACTAAGTCCTCTCGGGGCCAGGAGAGGTTGTGGCCACTATGTTCAAGACACAAAATCAGCCCTTAAAGAGCAATTTAGCTACTTACCCCTACTTTGGGGAAGGAGTGAATTCCGTCTTGTGTAGCTGGGTTTTCAGCTCCCTAATTAGATGAATCCTCAAAATGGTAGGCTGTTGAGTTGGAAATTTGGCCACTTTCACCCATATAAATCAAAGGGCCGCTCTCATAGGCAGGAGTTCCCAACTCACTCAGGATTAAGGTCATGTCACCTATGGTCATTTCAGTGAAATGTAAGTCTCTATTATCAACAATGTTATATAAAAAGACTAATCTTCTCGTGGTCCGGTCTTATACAAACTCTTTGTATAGGACACCTCCGCTCGCATGTCTCCACATGAATGGTCAGGATCAGACTATTTATAGCACTTTACAACACTTGTAAACATCTACAAAGTGGGTTGTATCCATAGTGTCAACAGGATAAGGTATCCCTTATTTATCCATCTACTACAGACCATTTAGGTTATTACTTAAGTCATGATCCACTTGTATGTCTCACATACATGCTTAAGTTACATGAAATAATCGCGTATCTTAGTTTATTAGATTTTGAGTAAATGCTTATAAAATAACATTTATTTTATTAATAACAATATGTGTACAAAATGTTTACAAACTACAAGACCACCGGGAGAATTAGGACATCAATCCCAACAATGTGCACTTCACGAAAATGAGCATTCTATCTTTTTAGTGTCAAGCACGGCCATTGAGCACCATAGTGTTGTGAAGGTAGGAGCAAAATTTTAATTCTTAATTCTTCCTTCCCATTTGATGCAATTTAGCTTCGTTTCGGCCCGTTTTAGCTCTATGTCACCACGAACACATAGTTTTATCTTTAACGTGCTAAAAACCTACAAAATAGCCAAATAGACATATAAAATTCAAGAAAAATTATGAACGAAGTAAGATTGTTTTTTATGTTATCAGATACCCTTTTCTGAGATATTTAAGGTTTTTATTGATATAGACAAAGGGTCCCTGCAAATTGAAAAGGGAGGGAATATAGAAACAAAATTTTATGATTGATACTCCTACTTCCACTAGTTCTATTTATTCAAGCACTTATCTTTTGCAAGATAGTGGACAACCTCCTAAGTTGGGGGTAGAAGCTGGAGGCTTGGTAACTTTTGATGATACAAATGATGAAGTTGTAGGGATCAAATCCCAAGCGGAAGTGTGTGAACGCTATGCATCTTAAAAATTGATTTTTGAATAAACAAAAACAGTATTCTAAAATAGAACATATAAAGGATAAACATATGAAATAACATGTTTTGAAGAAGGGAAACTAAGAGAGAACAATTCTTACCTTTGAAGATTCCTAAGCTCCACAAAAAATCCTCTTGATCTTGGCACGAACTTCTTCTAAATCGAACTTGAACACAACCACGATAATAACACTGTTTTACTGTGTGGCTTATGCTCCATGATGTGGTCCTCTTCTAAAAATGTAGCATTTGTCGACACAAACACTTTATTATCTTTAGAATTGTAGAAGTAACCACCTCTCCTTCCTTATGTAACCTACAAATAGGCAGAGTTTTGAACGAGGATTCAATTTCTTAGGATTAGCCTTAAACCCATATGCTATAATCTCAAATGCTAAAATGGTGTAAACTACCTTTACGACCATTCCATAATTCTAAAGGTATTTCAGAAACAATCTTTGATGGAGCCCAGTTCAAAATATAAGCTACAGTCTGTATTGCATAACCCTAAAACAGGTCAGGTAAATGAGCATTTCTCATCATAGGTTGAACTATATCTAACAAGGTTTTATTTCTCCTTTCTGATACACCATTCTACTGAGGTGTACCAGGTGTTGAGAGTTGGAATATGTTCCATGTTCTATCAAATAGTCTTGGAATCTCAAGTCTATATACTCTCCACCTCGATCAGTTCGAAGTGTCTTAATTGTTTTACCTAATGAATTCTCAACTTTAACCTTGTACTCTTTGAATTTTTCAAGAGCTTCACACTTTTGTTGCATTAGGTAAACATACCCATACATAGAATAATCATTTGTAAAAGAGATGAAATACTCAAACCCATTTTCAAACTCTTCTATTGCCTTAACATTCATAGAACCACAGAGTTCTAAATGTACAAGTTCCAAGGATTCTTTTGCTCTATGACCTTTTCTAGTAAAAGGTCTTTTAGTCATTTTGCCTTCAAGGCATGATTCATATACTAGTAAAGAATTTTTTTCTAACTCACTTAGAAGTCCATTCTTAACCAACATCTTAATCCTATTGAGATTTATGTGACCTAATCAGAGGTGCCAAAGTTGGGTATTTTCTTTAGGAGAAACCTTTTATCTTTTATTCTAAGTTATTGTAGTTTTGAACATTTCAGTATTAAGAAGAGCCTTAGATGCTAACGACCTTAGCACATAAAGATTACTTTCTAAGTTTGCTGAACAAATGATAGCATCGTTTTTGTAAACAAACACTTTATATATATTAAGATTGAGAGAATAGTTCTGTTCAAGCAGACATTTTATAGAAATCAGGTTCCTCTTTAAATCAAGAAGCACATATACATTATCTAAAAACAAATATGATTTCTGTAAAAGTTATCATAGGCCCTCCATTACTACAGTTGAGACGACTTGCCCAATTACAACATGCATAGTCATCTCACAAGTCCTAAGCTACTGTTAGGAACTAATTTCCTAAAAAGAAGAACGAACATGATTAGTGGCGCTTTAACCAATTATCCAAGTTGAATCATCATTCTCCACTAAGTAAGTTTCCAGTACTAGTAAATCACATTTTTTGGATTTCTTCTTTTCTGCTAAATACTTGGGATAGTTCCTTTTCCAGTGTCCCTCTTGGTTAAAATGGAAATAGATTTCTTTGGCAACCTTGGCCTTTCTGCCCATCTGGGCCACAATAGGGTTAGCTTTCCCTTGACCTCCTTTATTTTTTTTCTACTTTTTGGTGCCAAAAGAAAAAGGTACAGACTTCATCTGAAAGGTCCAACCTTTGTGGAATTTCTTTGAGGAAGTGGCAACATTTTCCTCTCCCTTCTATTCCTTTACTTTCATCAATGATTGGTAAGTCTATAGTTTATTAAGAAGGTTGGTCAGGTTGTAGTCTAGTTTGTTCATTATAACATTACTATGGAACTGGAGGAAACTCTGAGGTAGGGTTTCTAGAATGAAGCTAACCTGGCTGACTTCGTCAAAGACAGACCTAATCGTCTCATCCACATTAACTGGACCATCATGTTCAGAACATATTCTTGAATAGAGGCCCTCTTTTTCATACAGGTATTAATGATGTATTTAAGAGCATCATGTTGAAGTTGGGTGGACGGTTGTCCAAACATCCCCCCTATTGAATCCATGATTTTTCATGCAGTGACCATGGTTTCGTGCTCTCTAGCCAAGACTTCAAATAAGCTGGCCAAAATACGCTCGAGCCTTTTAATCTTTGTTGACCCATCTATCACATGCATCCCGCAGATTTTAAGATGCTCTAGTAGCAGGCACTTGAGGACATTCCTCAACAAGGACAAACAATAGGTCATCGATTATAAGCTAATAACTTATAGAAATACAAGTTATTATAGTCTTTTACTTAGAATAATAAGGGTTTTTTAGAAAAAAAAATGCATTGATTATACTAAGAATTTATGTTAAATAATATACTTATGCTGAAGTACACTAAAAAATCTCTGCTGACCGCATATCATGAGTTAAATTGCGCCAAAGTGTATATCTTACAGTTGATTGTAGGATCTATTCGCCTGTGTCGAGCTTCTACCTGATGAACAAATATTTAATTGCATGCTTTTGGATCTTTAACCTAATGCTAGCAGATCTTCTGCCATAGCTTCATAATGTTGAGCATGGTAGCAATGCTAACATTTTCACCCACCATGTTAGAGATGACGATTGATTAGAGCGAAAATCCCAATGATTGTCAGTGCATAGCTCTATAAATAGAGCTTTGATGCCCATGAAGAAAGGATCGAAAAGTCGATATTTTACTTGAAAACACCCTTAGGCTCAATACTTGCACCACAAGCAAAGAGTGAAACAGAGATTATGTCCGAGATCTTTCAATTCTAAACTCCAACTTGACTTTTCACCAAAACTTCACCGAAGCAAAAGCATGAGAGGGCCTTCTCCACTCTATACTACCATTTTATCACCAGTAGCCTTGATATTACATCTGTTGGATGCAAAAATTTGGACCATTGGATTTTGGAAAAGAAAAATCAATGGTGGAGATTTAAACTAAACTAGTGTTAAACACAAACATAAAATAATATTAAATTCATTTTCCTTTTAATTCATTTTCTTTTTAAATTCATTCTCTTTAAAGTCAATCCAAAAATAAAAAAAAATATACCATGTGTCAAAAACTAGTTGTTAGACACAAACATAAAATAATATGAAATTCATTTTCTTTTTAAATTCATTCTTTTTAAAGTCAATCCAAAAATAAAAAACATGCCATATGTAGAAAATTAGCCGTTAGACACAAACATAAAATAATATTAAATTTATTTTCTTTTAAATTTCTTTTAAATTTCAATTTTTTATTTTAGATCAATCCAAAAATCAAAAGTTCATCATATGTTAACCTCTTAATGATCCACCATTCAACTAATATGCTACCATATGTCTACATGCAAATAGTCTGGTTATGACACGTCATCCACCACGGTATTTTCTCTATAGACTTGTTTCGGTCATATCGTCTTCGTTTTAGCTTCGATTTGAGTGATTCAAGAGGTGTTGGAATTGTTGTTCCAAGCTTTACGCTATGGACATATTTAAAAACTAAGATTTTCTGTAAAAAAAACTGAGTTTGTTATCATCAAAACATTGATTAATTAATTAATTTGAGATTAAGGGTCAAAATGCCAACAGGTAGCTCAATAGGATTTAGTTGAGAATCAATTTATGGATTAATTTTAATTGTTGAAATTAATAGAAGGATTTAATTATATATGATATAATTAAGTTGTTTCAATTATATGCGATGTAATTGTCATACTGTATTTGATACATTATAGCTTAGTGGGAGGAAATAAGTATTTAGATTAGATTCAAATATAATTTCTATAAATTGGATTCATAGTTGTTAAATTTAATATAAATATGATCTATATTAAATGTCATATAATAGAGAAAAGAAACTATAGTTTATATTGTATGTGATACAATATTAAAACTATAGATTATATGTTATATTTGATATAACATATAATTTAATATATATATATAATATGATAAGTTAATTATCATATTATTATTATTATTATTATTTTAATAATAAGGAAGGGAGTTACAACTTCTTTTCCATTCTTTTCTCTCCAGACGGTTATTTTTATGGCAAGTAAAAAAAAGAAAAAAGTTTTCTTCTTCTTTAACTAAGGCTGTTAAATGATTGAGATAGTTGAGAAAAATACAGAAGTGTTCTATGTACTTTGTCTTGGTTTTTGAGAGTTCTTAATCTTCCTCCTCTATACATTAAGTTTTCCCTCTTAACCAAAATAGTCAGAGCCCACCACTTCTGGTTTCTCACCTTGAGAATACCAAGGTAACTTTTTTGGCAGTGTCTGATTTTGTTCGAGATTAATCTTGAAGAAGTCTTCAAGAAGTTCGTGGTCCATTCGAGGGAAAAACGCAAAGAAAGGTCTTCAAAGGTGAGGTTTCTTGAAACTCTTTCTTTTAAAGCATGTTGTAATTTAGAATTAAATACATATGTTGTTGTTTGTTTAATGTAAACTTTGTATTCAATAAAAATGGATTTTGGTCGACCTGCTTCTACTCAAGGTTCTCCCCATTAGAATTCCTTCAATTGGTATCAGAGCCAGGTTGTAGGTTTCTAATTCCAAATTCCATTCTTGTATTGAATCGTTTTACAGTAATGGTGGGTTTTATAATCTGCATTCTATTTATGCGATGAATTATTGTGGATGAATTTGTTGATGGATGTTTCGGGATAGAACTCTATGTTTAAGGCTTTCTTTAATTTATAATTTTTGTTTGTAAGGGCCCCTGAGTTTTTGGGCATTAATCTTGCAATCGAGTCTGTAATTTGTAAGTTTGAGTTGCTCGTGATGTTTCGGGTTCCTTCAAAGAAGGGTTGCAGAGCAGAGTTTCGATGGAGAAGACGAAATAGAGGTACCAGATTGTGTAGCATTTACTAAACGATCTCATAGCTAATGCTACACGATTGTATGGCATTTTGTTGAAGATCGCATAGTTGCTTGTTGAATGCTCGGGCAGTCTTTAGATGCTCCATGCATGGTTGCGAGCTACGTGATCGCGTAGGCTTCCATGCTCCTCGCATAGTTGCTAGCTACATAATCACGTAGTCTTTCATGCTCATCGCATGCTGGTTTGCTACGCGATCGTGCCCTTCAAGATCGCATAGATGCTCATCGCATAGTTCATTTGCTACACGATGAGCTGGAAAGTGGTTCTTTGAAGGGCGGTTCAGTTCGAGCGGTTCAAGACCTGGTTCACCTGTTCTGAATCGGTTGAGTAAAATTTTGTAATAGTTAGCCTTTTTTTTTTCTTTTGAGAGTTTCTATCCCTGTCCATCAACTATTAGAGTAAATCTACATGCGATGTCTGTTTTATATTATATGTAATAATGTATGTCATATAGTTTTAAAACCCACCATAGGTTATGTATTTATGTTCATGCATCATTTTACATTATCAGTGTTATAATATATGAATATGCATGATTTAAATTATACAAAGCATGCTCATGCATCATATAGTCTAAATGTTATAGTATATGTCTGCATGCATTATAGCATATCCATGCATCATTTATATTATAGTTGTTATAATATATGGTTGAATGAATGCATAAAATCTATGTTATAGCATGATTCATTACTTAGTTATATAAATGTTATATATTAGTAATGAATGAATATTGCATGAAGCATGACATTACCTTAGGTTAGTTTATAAATGTTATAATTAACTAAATTATGTCTATAATGCAATGATTATTTTTAATTGTTTTATTTATTTATAATTGTTACAACTAAATGAAATTAGAATTAAAATCAATAATAAAGAGTTGCATGCAAATCTTAGGATATAATCATTTTTTAAATTTTTTTTAAAATATGATCGAGATGAACTAAGATCACATTTTTAATGAGATTAGAAATCTAAGTTTAATTTTTTAAATCGGTTTAACAGGAATAAATTGGTTCTTAATAAAAGATTAAATATGTAATAAATGTATTTATAAGGGACCTTTTGTCTAAGGTGGGTACTCGCTAGCTGGGTACTTAAGTCGATGGAAACATCGCACCCCTACCTGGGAACCTACCTGGAAAGGTGAATTAGATAGATTTGTTACATGCATGCAAGATTGATGAAAGTCCATCAAAGAGTTTAATGAGACTTCAATCAAAATTATTTAATCATAAAAGACAAGAGTTGTTTTTTAGTAAATTAAACAAACACTTAGATAAAACCAGTAGTCGGATTTTTCCTAAGTTAATTAACCTTAGGTAGAACACTCAGTGGGAGGAAACGGGGTATACGATTCTTCATTTTTGCCTTTACACATTTCTCCCTAAAAGTTCATATCGTGAGATCTACTCTCAGCCATGAGGCACCATGGGTGTCCCCTTATGGGTGACATTTTCGTAGGTAAATATCAAGGTGAATGGAGAAAGTGTTTATAGTAAGTGGGAGTAGGACGTGTGACAACACAATCCCTCGGTCTCTCTCATTAGGTTAAATAAAGTTTCATGCATCGCCTCGTGGCATTGTGGGTGTCCCCCTAAAGGATGGTTGTATTGCATGACGCTTTATTTGATCTCTAGAAATGGATAGGGTTGCTTTTGTCTCATATCCCAACCGATTTTTCCCTACGGTTGGCTCATTGGGGTGGAACTCTAGAACCTAAAATGAGGGGCTACAGTTACACAAAATCGTTAAGGATGTTAATAAATTCTGGACCGAACAATGGTGATTAGTGACAAGGAGTTGTTTCTATCTAATATTTGAGAACGTCTCATTTCAGTAAAGGGGCACTTGATCACCCTACGATGACTTTTGTCTTGCGTCACTGAAGCATCATTGCAAGATAGTTGTCACTTAGGGTACACTAGACTATTTTGTTAAAAATTGATTGGCTTTCTTAAAAATTGTTTAATACATGTAGACTAAAATACTTTTTTCTTTTTAAGCAATTTCATTATAATGGTTACCGCTACTTTAAGTTTACTAGCCACCGATAAATTAACAGAAGAAAACTACGCTAGTTGGAAAAATACAATCAATACTATTCTGATCATCGATGATCTTTGCTTTGTCCTGATGGAAGAGTGTCCTCACCTTCCACCTGCTAATGCTCCTCGAAATGTTCGGTAATCATGTGAGTGTTGGACAAGGAAAAATGAAAAGGCCCGAGCATATATCTTGGAAAGCCTTAATGAAGTCTTGGTTAAGAAGCATGAGCCCATGCTCTCAGTTCATGAGATCATGGAGTCCCTGAGGGGAATGTTTAGACAACCGTTTGTACAGCTCAAGCATGACGCTCTCAAGTACATCTTCAAGCCCATATGCAAGAAGGGGCATCTTTTCGAGAACATGTTCTCAACATGATGATCCACTTCAACAAGATGAAGATAAATGGGTCAAGCATCGATGAAACCAACCAGGTTAGCATAATACTGAAATCTACACCTGAAAGTTTCCTGCATTTCCATAACAATGCTATTTTGAATAGAATTGACTACAACCTGACTACCTTACACCAAAAAGTGGACAAAGAAGAAGGGTGGAAAGAGGAAGGTTGCTAACCCAATAGTTGATACGAATAGGGGTAGACAACCCATCAAGGCTAACAAAGGAAAATATTTCCACTTCAACAAAGATGGGCACTGGAAAAGGAACTGCCCCAGATATTTGACAGAAAAGAAGAAGGCCAAACAAGGTAAATATGATTTGTTTGTATTGGAAACTCGTTGATGACATGCAGAAATGCATGTCATCCTAGGCCTTTTATTTAGAATTATGAGGGCTGTTAAGTAGAATATGCGGCAATTATGTTAGGAATTCATGAGAAAATGAGCTTGCATCGTTCAGCATGATGAATCTCAGCTAACCCATTATTATGCGTTATCATGCGTTCAATGTTCTATTTTTGTAGCTAACGCAGGAAGTGGACACAAATGCGAAAACTGGACTACCACATAGATGACCGCATGCAGAGAAACTTTCCATCGCAAAGGCGAATGCGTTCAATCAATGCATGGGTATTGGGGTAATCAGCCTCATGCATCCATCACATGGGAGTTGCACTCGTTAAGCGATTGCGGTCATCGTGTAGAAGTTGCGGTAGTAAGAAAATGCGGTCACTGAATAATTGTGGCTACACGATAACGTATGATAAAGGGATCAACGCAAGATTGGTAGAATGAATGCATCAACACATCGACCTGGGGAAAAACAAAAGATGATGTTGACATTTCACCTACCATACCGTTGGCAGTAGAGATTCAGAAAGGACTAACGCTCCGCGAATGTCAGAATCAGAGTAGTCCATTAATACTGTCGGCGATCCAGGCTCTATATAAAGAAGCTGATGAGCAGAATTCCATCTTGTCCGAGGGATTGTCCCTGCAACCTAGGGTTTATCCCTACGATCCAGACAAATGTGTGAGAAAAAGCTTTAAAGTTCTTCACCTCCTTCCTCCATTCCGAGTGACGACTGAAGCCTTCGTCCGGAGCTAGATCTCGAGAGAGTCAGCTCCTCCGCCCATCCATGGCACCACCGGCAGCCTTGATGCACATCTGTTGGAAGCAAGTCATTGCTTCCAGCTGGTCATTTCATTTTCTCTTCTTTTCTTACATTGTATTGTATACATTTTTTTATTAAGGAATTAATACATGATGTGTTCGATGCATTTATGTGTTTCCTTCGACTCCATCTTCATCTTCTTTACTTAGCATCCTTAACTTTCATTGCATCACTTAGTGAGATTGCTAGAATATCGAATACTTAGTCATGTGGATTAGGGATATGAAGCATGTAGCATACCATCGAGAGGTGTGTATTGCGTGAGTGTGTGAGAAAACCTTATTTGCTTAGTGTGAAGTTGTAGCAATGCCTGTCTATAGGCGGACGCAATGCTTGTCTATGAGTAAAGTCAGCAACAACTAACTGCCCGAGAGGGTAAGTGGTTGGTCGCATTAAGAAATGTAAGTCATTGTTCACTAGAGATAGGAATAATCTTATGTCAGCAAAGTTCATGCGGTTACCTTGTCTATGAGCGCATCATTCATCATTTAGGCAAACTTAAGAGAGTAGTCTAAAACCCAAATCTAAAACTCGAGAGAGCAGATTGAAGCACATAGGCAAGAATAGAGAGCTTAGAGACAAGCTCCATTTGCTTTCACACAGCGTATGCGCACCCTACGGATAGGATATTGCATGCATCCAGGAAGTAGGATATGGTGGTTGTATGCGATCATATCGACATTTATGCATACCCACAGCATACATCCTAGATTTAGGCTTTTAGTATGTGTAGCATGATCGCATGGCTTGCATTGACTAAGGTTGCCCTTGCGGTCACTCTTAAGGGTTGCAATGAAGTCATCTCCATATTTTATCTATTTTCCCATTCATTTGTTTCATGTCATGAGTTTTCATGTTTCTACCTCTCATTCTCATTCTCATTACATTATCTGTTAGCTAGGAGTAGGAGTAGTGTTAGCTTAACAACCCCTCCAACATTCTTTTATTCAACCGCCGCATGTACATTATCGCATACATCTTGCTAAAAGTCCCTATGTTCAACCTTGGATCACCCGAGAAACTTGTGTTCGCGTTATACTTGGCGTGAGCGCAAGAAAACTTGTGACAAGACGCATGATCATCGCATACATTCATTAACACATAGTCATTCCAATGCATGACCATCGATGCATGACAATCAACCCATACCTTAAGAACATGCATCGCATATTGCATCCATGGAATTTTAGTTGTTGAGTAATTGACATCTAATTGCCCATCATCAAGTTTTTTACGCCGTTGCTGGGGACTTGGCAGCTAATTGTTTGTTGAGTTTTGTGTCTCTGCAGACAACCTTTTTATCTTGGGAGTATTGAAGCTTGTGCGACCAGGTTGCAAACAATACTGAAGTGTAGGCGATACGCCGAAAGCCAGTATTGCCCCAAGGTAGAAGGGCAATCAGTCGTAAGAGCTGAAGGTAATTCTAAGCATATGATGGCCAATATGAGCCCAACAATTGCCGGAAGTTCCAATGGTCAAGGCAACTTGACCCAAGCAGTTGAGAGTAATCTTCTGCATGTAAGACTCCTTACAGACAACACTCCTACTTTTCCAGGGACGTCTTCTACTCTATCTTTACCTTGCTTTCTTAATTAGGTTATTTTTTTTATTTTTATTATTATTTTGGATATATGGTTGCTTCCTTGGTTGTGGTGCGATTGTTCCTTGTAGGTGCGAAAAATAAGTCTCCTCGGTGCGTAGTACAACGGAAGAATTCCTTTCATCCTTCAACGCATGGCTTCGATCGCGTGGATTCCAATGCATAATCACATGCGTTGTTCCGTCTAAGGTCATTTTCTTGTTATCTTTTATACCTTATCCTTTTGAAATTCTTTCTTTCCCGATTGCATTGCTTTGTGGTGTTTCTATGATGGTACGTATAATTCACCGCGTCTTCTAATTAATCATTGCAAGGCACTCCTTACTTTTATTAGCTTCTTCAATTTTTGAAAGTCAGTTTTATTTTGTGCAAACCTTCGCTCAAACATTTATTATCGCATTCCTGATGATTTTTCTTTTAGCTTTAGGGTGAGAACACTGCCAACTTCTAAGTTTAGGGGTGGTAGCGGTCTCAGAGAATTGTGCTCATTACATTGCGATCATTTGAAAAAAAAGTGAGAATTTTTTAGAATAATAACTCCACTGTCAATGCAATGAGGAAACCCATGTTGATAAGAGTTAAGTTGTGAAAGACACTTACCTGTAGTTTGATGTCCGCATGACACATGTGGGGGACAGCCAAAACAAAGATAAGTTGCCAGGGTAAACGCATAAGCGCAACTCCTCTTTTCGGTGAAAGCCAAATCAAGCAAAACAAGAGTTGAGTTGAATATGGAATGTAACTGAAGTTGGATGCCCGCATGACACACGTGGGGGTAAGACAAAACGAAGGGCGTAACTAGGTTCAACGCCGCATTTGAATAAGTCATCGCAAATTTTTGAAGTATTTTGAACGAATGCATTCTTGAAAGCTAAACACAAAGTTGCGGTGAATGAATAAAAAGTTTTTGAGCAAAGGCTTGCCGGATCTAAACTTAGAAAATATCTTTTTGAAGAAGCAACCAAAATGGAGGATTATGTTGTGGCGATGGTTAGAGGTATGAGGAAATTATATTATGAGAAGCTGGTCATCGCAAAGGAATGCCGGAAGGTGATTGAGAATTTCTTGAGTATAACGCATGCTTGAGGACAAACATGATTCTAAGTTTGGGGGTGTGATGACATGCAGAAATTCATGTCATCTTAGGCCTTTTATTTAGAATTATGAAGGCTGTTAAGCAGAATATGCGGCAATTATATTAGGAATTTATGAGAAAATGAGCTTACGTCGTTCAACATGATGAATCTCAACTAACCCATTATTATGCATTATTATGCATTCAATGTTCTATTTTTGTAGATAACGCAGGAAGTGGACACAAATGCGAAAACTGGACTACCGTATAGACGATCGCATACAGAGAAACTCTCCATCGCAAAGGCGAACGCATTTGATCAACATATGAGTGTTACGGTAATCAGCCGCATGCGTCCATCGCATGGGAGTTGCGCTCGTCAAGCAATTACAGTCATCGTGTAGAAGTTGCAGTAGTAAGCGAATGCAGTCACTAAATGATTGCGACTACATGATAACGAATGATAAAGGGATCAATGCAAGGTTGGTGGAATGAACACATCAATGCATCTACCTGGGGAAAAACAAAAGATGTTGACATTTCACCTACCACACCATTGGCAATAGAGATTCAGAAAGGACTAACATGCCACAAATGTCAGAATCAGAGTAGTCCATTAATGCTGTAACTCAATATAATAGACTTAAAAATTCTCCTAAGGAAAATGCCCAACTTTTGCACCTAAGACTAAGACATATCAATCTCAATAGGATTGAGAGATTAGTGAAGAATGGATTTCTAAGCGACTTAAAAGAAAATTCTTTACCTGTGTGTGAGTCATGCCTTGAAGACAAGATGACTAAGAGACCTTTTACTCGAAAAGGTCATAGGGCCAAAGAACCTCTAGAACTAGTACATTCAGACCTTTGTGATCCGATGAATGTAAAAGCTAGAGGATGTTATGAATATTTCATCACTTTTATGATGATTATTCATGATATGGGTACATTTATTTAATGTAACATAAGTCTGAATCTTTTGAAAAGTTCAAAGAGTACAAGGCTGAAGTTGAAAATGCATTAAATAGAACGATTAAAACATTTCAATCTGATCGAGGTAAGAGTTTATAGATTTAAAATTCCAGAACTATATGATAGATCATGGAATTGTATCCTAACTCTCAGCACCTGGTACACCTCAGCAAAATGGTGTATCAGAAAGAAGAAATTAAACCCTGTTGAACATGGTTCGGTCTATGGTAATTTACGCTTTCTTACTTGACTCGTTTCGGGGTTATGTAGTAGAGACTACAACATACATCCTAAACTGCATTCCCTCCAAGAGTGTTGCTAGAATACCTTTGAAGTTATGGAATGGTCATAAAGCTAGTTCACATCATTTTAGAATCTGGGTTGTCGAGCACATGTGCTTGAGGTTAATCCTAAGAAATTGGAACCACATTCAAGGTTATGCTTATTTGTAGGCTACCCCAAAGGAACGAGAGATGGTTACTTCTTTGATCCTAAAGAAAACAAAGTATTTATATTGAAAAATGCTACTTTTCTGAAGAAGACCACATAAGGGAGCACAGACTCAGAAGTAAGATTGTGTTGAATGAGATTTCCGAAGAAACTACTGAATCTTCAACAAGAGTTGTTGAAGAACCTAGTATCTTAACAAAAGTTATTGAAGTAGATTCATCTAGAAGGTCAAATCCACCTCAAGTGTTGAGAGAACCTCGACGTAGTGGGAGGGTTACGAATCTACCTAGTTGCTATATGGGTTTAACTAAAATCCTAACTATGGTGGCTGATGGCGAAGTTGAGGATCCATCGTCTTACAAGAAGGCAATTGAGGATATTGACAGAGATGAATGGATCAAAGCCATGGATATCAAAATGGAGTCAATGTACTTTAATTCCGTATGGGATCTTGTAGGTCAATCTGATGGGGTTAAACTAGTGGTTGTAAATGGATCTACAAGAGGAAACGGGGTGTTGATGGGAAGGTGAAAACCTTCAAAATTAGATTGGTGGCAAAGGGTTATACCCAGGTTGAAAGAGTGGACTATGAGGAGACTTTCTCACCTGTTGCCATGCTTAAGTCTATCTGAATCCTCCTATATATTGCTTCATATTATGACTATGAGATTTGGCAAATGGAAATCAAGACTGCTTTTTTGAATGACAATCTTGAGGAGACCATTTATATGATGTAGCCTGTGGGATTCATAACCCAAGGTCAAGAGCAAAAGGTTTGCAAGCTTAACCGGTCCATTTATGGACTCAAACAAGCTTCTCGATCTTGGAACATAAGATTTGATACTGCGATCAAACCTTATGACTTTGATCAAAACATTGATGATCTTCTTGTATATACAAGGTTCACCAACAATCAATAGTTTTTCTAGTGTTGTATTTAGATGATATCCTACTCATGGGAAATGATGTAGGTTTACTGGCTACAGTTAAAAACTGGCTAGCGACCCAATTCCAAATGAAAGATTTGGGAGAGGCTTAGTTTGTTTTGGGTATTCAGATCTTTAGAGATCAAAAGAATAAAATGCTAGCACTATCTCAGGTGCCATATATTGACAAGATGCTTGTCAAATATTCAATGTAGAACTTCAAGATGAACTTATTGCCTCTCAGGCACGGAGTTGCATTAACCAAAAACCAAACCAATGAACTAACATCCAAAGTAATCTATATAACTTAAAGATGTATGTAGAGAAATACGAGTGGATAATATTTAAGTGATAACCTAAATGGTCTGTAGTAGGTGTTACAATTGTTGTAAAGTGCTACAAATGATCTGATTTTGATCATTAATGTTTAGATATGCAAACGAGGATATTCTATATAAAAAAGTTTGTATAAGAATGGACCATAAAATGTTTAGTCTCATTATATAACGCCATTAATAATAGAGACTTACATTTCATCGGGATGACCATAGGTAACATGATCTGAATCCTGAGTGAGTTGTGGACTCCTGCCTACGAGGGCGATCGTTTGATTTATATGGGTGAGAGTAGCTAGATCACCGACTCAATAAGTCTACCATTTTAGGGATTCATCTGATTGTGGAGTTGGGAACACATCTATGAAGGAAATCAGAACTGAGATTTCCATGAGTAGTGGAACAAGATTATTCCAAATCAGAATCATAAATGAACATATATTTACAGTCGACTTCCAAAAAAGCGGTTATACAATTCATACAGAGAAATTATAGCATGAACAACAAATGCATAAAGTGATCAAAACTCTACGCACAATAGCAGAGGCATCTCCAAGCTCCGTCACACACGACCGCTCGAACAACAGTAACTTCGAATGCTCGATCTACACGACCGTAACATAGCAACCAACACAACATGAACACTTTGCGCTTGTCCTCAACGATCTCCTCAGTCACGAACTCTTTCGCAACACGAATGGCCTCCACAGCACCACGAACGGCTCCCAGAAAACCTCGACGGTGTCAAGTTGAGTCTAACACCACCAACAAGGCTACCTTGGTATTCTCGGTGTGAGAATCCAGAAGGTGGGCTCTTTTCGAAATTAGTATGAGGCAGATGAACAGTGGAAACACTGATCGCATACACGACTGGGAAAGTGGGAGATGGCAAAGACCCATCGTATAAGTCGATGCCCAATTGTTTAGATAAAGCTATGCGATCATCTAGCAAAAGTCATGCGATCGTTTAGCCTATCGTTTAGCTCGATCTGTTATCTACATACTCTACACGATCATTTACCTTGGGTTAGTGATCATCTAGCAAAACTATATGATCGTTTAGTAAATACTGCACGATCGTCAGCTCTACTCTGCACGATCGTTTAGCCCGCCCAGTCGTCATTTAGTAAATCTGAATTTACTTGACGACTTCATGAGTTTCTTTTGCGCGAGAGAGAAAACTCAAAAACTTTTTCTATCATTTGCAAAACTTCTTTTGAAAATAGGAAAACTAACTCACGATTACCATGATCCAATAACCACGCACTACTTTGGTTATTTAAAAGAAAAAGAATTAATTATCCAATAATTAATATTATTGTAAACATAAATGATAACCAACTTATCATACTATATTTATAACCTATAGTTTTAATATTTCATCTCATGAAACATATAAACCATAGTTCTTTTTCTATTCCATGGTATTTAATGTAAATCTCATTTACATCAATCCTCCATAGATGTAACTTATACATCATACCGATTATATCATATATAATCAAAATACCTCTTGTCAATTTGAACATTTCAAATCAACACAAAGAACTGATCCTTAACTAAATCCATTGAGCTACCAAGGGGACCTCATGGACCTGTAGCTTGAAGCTTCAACAGTACATGAATAACTGACTAAACTCTTTAGTCACGGGATTCACCATCCGTTAACTACCAGACACTCCACTAAATACCGACAACTGAACTCTCTTTACCATAAATATATTATGTGTTTATTTTAACCAATCAGTAGTGTGACAACCCTTCACAGATCGCTTGTAAGTACAACTGGGCTAATAACCATTATGCCCCTGTAGTTACATCTGCTTTCTTAAGTACCACTGATCCTTCTAATGAACATAAGTCATAGTTCTACTATGATTGAGTCTTCTCTTCCAAAGAGAAGCTATGACCACTATGTTCAAGCCCCAGAATCAGCCCTTAAGGGAGCAATCTCTCTACTTCTCCTTGCTTCGGGAAAGAAGTGAATTCCATATTGTGGATTGATTTCCCAGCTCCCAGATCAGACAATTCCCCAAAAAGGTAGGCATGTTGAGCTGACAATCTGGCCACTCTCACCCATACTAATCAAAGGACCACCCTCAAGGTAAGAGTTTCCAAAACACTCAGGATTGAGTTCGTGTCACCTATGGTCGTTTAGGTGAGATGTAAGTCTCTAGTATCAACGGTGTTATATACAGAGTCTAGTCATCTCATGGTCCAAGTCTTATACAAACTCTTTATATAGAACACCCCCGCTCACACGTCTCCATATGAATAGTTAGGATCTACCATCTGTTGTAGTTTACAACACTTGAAACTTCTACAAGCGGATCGTATCTGTAGTGTCACCAGGATCAGGTATTGTAAGATGAGAAATTTGTAGATCGTGTTTGTCAACAACTCGTGAGGTTGCTGATGACGTAGGCGCTTTGCGATAATGATAATATGCGATACTACGTCTAAAATGATGTATGCGGTGATGCTTAGATGCTTTCGTAGTATGCATTCGTGTAGTGTTCCGTGTGTCACAAGTTTTCTTACGCTAGAACCAAGTATAATTCCAACGCAAGTTTCTCAGAGTGATCTGAGGTCGAACACGGGGATTGTGGTGATTAGTATGATACTGATGTGATATATGAGACCAGGAAACAAAATAATAATGAATTGGTTTGAGAAAAGTAAAATGCGATAAAAGTAAAATGCGATAAAGAATAGAGAGCAATGATAAATAAAGTGCGATGATAAAATGAATTGCGGTGATAAAATAAGATGCGAAAATAAAGTAGAATGTAGTAACAAATAAATAAATAAACAATTAAATATACAAATTAAGGACTGGCTGTGAAAATGTGCAAGAGTATCTGATGAATGTAGTGGCAAGTCTTGTGAAATGCGTCAGAAAAAGAATGGGTTGAGGGAAAAGACATTGCAAGTTCGTCAATCTTGTTGAGGATGCAACTAAGGTTCCCCTTTCCCTTGGCTTACACCTTTCAGTGATCGGTCGCGTTTCCATATGTCTATGGGGAAACAGGGATGAACGTTGTGAATGCAAGGTTGTTTCCATCTCTAGAAATACTTCTCCCTTTAGTTAACGCATTCTTCCAACCTTCTTTCTAGAGGCGGAATAACATTTTCACTTCTGCTCTCATAGGTGAAGATGTCATTGAGCACGCGTTAGCTAAACTTAGCCGATTTTTTCAACAAAAATTAACTTACTCCCTCAATCCTTCCCCCTTACCCTAGGGGATTAGTTACACATGGTGAAGGAAATGAATCATGAATTTATGGTGAAGAACAGAGATATGATGATGAATACGATAATGATATTAAAATCTAAAGATAAGCGTTTGTTACAGATAGTGAATGAAAGATTAGAGATCAACACAGTGGATGAATAGAAAATGAGAACAAATACGGAAAGCGTGTCAATGTCTTGACACGGATCCCGATCGGAGACGATTTGCTTGCCAGCATGTGGTAGGAATGGAGTGGAGAACTTCCTTCTCAGGCTTGTTTTCCAGGTAGAAGTGATCTTTGCACAGAGCTTCTTCTTCGGGAATGGGAATGATATTCTTGCTCCTGAGACTTACCTTTCCGTCTTGTCTCGTCTTTCTCCCTGGATTTTCTATAAGTTGTCTCTTCAGACCAGCCTCCTTTCTTTGAATTCGATGAAGCTATTTATAGACTCTGGCACCTTCTGCATCAATGGTCCCACTTTGAAAAGCTAATTTTTCCTACCATGGCTTGTAGAAACGTCCGCTCTGCTTCACATTTAATTTGTTAGAATCGTACAACAGAAAAGCTGTACAATTTCAGAAGTCCTTGTGAATGCGTCACTCTTTACATCTACAATCGATCGCCGCATGCGGTGTAATTACTTTGATCGTTTTATCAATTGTCACATGTGATACAAATGCGCTAATCATTTGCATCCATGATCGATCGTCGCATGCGCTGCAATTGCGTTGTTCATTTTCATTCTCGATTGACCGCTACATGCAATGCAAATGCATTGTTTTTTTTGTCCTCGAGCGATTGTCACATGCGGTGACCTCTTTCTTGCCAAACAAAGACTTGGACTTTTCATTTTTCCATCGCAATGGGGTTAGCGAGTGTGCTTACGACACTTTACAATTTTCACGTTTCAAAGCCAATTTCTATACAATCGACGCAACTTTTCCTCCTTTTGCTGCATAATCTAAATAAAATGGTATAAATAACTTGTATTTCTACAAATTATCAGGTATCCCACCTTAATCCTTATACTACAGAACTATTTAGGTTATCACTTAAGGCACGATCCACTTGTATATCACATATACATGCTTAAGTTCACATAAGATAACCAAGGAGCTTTGTTTATTGGATATGAGTAAATGCCAGAATTAAATAACATTTATTTATTCATTGAACAATATGTATCTTTACAAAACAACCAGACTCTGGGAGAATTAGGACACCAATCCCAACAAGCTACACAAGATGAAATTTACTCCTTCTCCGAGGCAGGGGTAAGTAGATAAATTGCTCCCTTAAGGGCTGATTCCGAGTCTTGAACAATGTGACGCCACACCATCTTCTAGCCTGAGAGGGGTTCAGTCATAGTAGGATTATAATCTACTGTTCATTTGAGGGATCGGTGGTACTTAAGAAATTAGATGTAACTACAGGGAAAAACGGTAATTTGGTCTAGCTATACTTACGAGCAATTTGTGAAGGGTCATCGTACTATTGATTGGTTATATCCAATGGACACAAAATATATCTGTATTATGAAGAGTGCAGTTGTCAGTCTTTAATGGATTGCTTGATATTTAACGGATGGTGAATAATGTAATTAAAGAGTTTAATTAATTATTCATGTTACGTTGGAGCTTCAAGCTACAGATCCATGAGGTCCCTTGGTAGCTCAATAGGATTTAGTTGAGAATCAATTTTTGGATTAATTTGAATTTTTCAAATTAATAGAGGGAATATAATTAAATTGTTTTAATTATATGAGATATAATTGTCATAATGTATTTGATACATTATAGCTTAATGGGAGTAAATAAATATTTGAATTAGATTCAAATGTAGTTTCTATGAATTGGATTAATAGTTGTTAACTTTAATATAAATATGATTTATATTATATGTCATATAATAGAGAAAATAAACTATAGTTTATATTGTATGTGATACAATGTTAGAGTTCAAAGTGGGTATGAATATTTCATCTCTTTCATAAATGATTATCCAAGGTTTGGGTATCTCTTCCTAATGCAACGTAAGTCTGAAGCTCTTGACAAGTTCAAGGAGTATAAGGCTGAAGTTGAAAACTTGTTAGGTAAGAAGATAAAAACACTATGATCTATTCGTGGTAGAGAGTATATGGACCTCCAATTCCAGAACTATATGATAGAACATGGAATTGGGTCTTAACTCTCGGCCCCTGGTACACCTCAATAGAATGGTGTATTAGAAAGGAGAAATAGAATCTTGTTAGATATGGTTTGGTCTATGATGAGTTATGCTCATCCTTCAGACTCGTTTTGGGGTTATGCAGTGGAGACTGCATGTTATATCCAAACAATGTTCCCTTCGAAGAGTGTTTCAAACACCTTTTGAGTTATGGAGAAGCCGAAAAGGTAGTTTACAGCACTTCAGGATTTCAGGCTGTCCGACACATGTGCTAGCGACTAACCCAAAGAAGTTGGAACCGCATTCGAAGGTTTGCCTCTTTGTAGGCTACCCCAAGAAAATGAGAGGTTGATACTTCTATGATCCAAGTGAGAACAAAGTGTTTGTTTCCATAAATGCTATCTTCTTAGAAGAAGACCACATGAGAGATCATAAGCCACAAAGTAAGCTCGTTTTATGTGAGATCTCAAGTGAGACTGGGACTACTGAGGGTTCAACAAGAGTTGTTGAATAGGCTGACAGATCAACAAGAGTTGTTGAGGTCAGGATGTCTAGTCAACCAGCTCAAGAGTTGAGACTGCCTCGACGTAATGTGAGGGTTATGAACCCACCGGATAGTTGCATGGGTTTGACTGAAGCCCAAAATGTCATTATGAATGATGGAGTCGAGGATCTGTTGTTTTTTAAGAAAGCAATAGAGGATGTTGACAAAGATGAATGAGTTAAGGCCATGAACTAGGAAATGGAGTTTATATACTTCAATAACGTTTGGGAGCTTGTTAATCCACCTAATGGGGTAAGACCTATTGGGTGTAAGTGGATCTATAAGCGAAAGAAAGGTGTAAATGGAAAGGTGCAAACCTTTAAGGCTAGACTCGTGGCAAAGGGTTATACCTAGGTTGAGGGAGTTGACTATGAGGAAACTTTCTCACCCGTTGTCATGCTGAAGTTTATCAGGATTCTCCTGTCCATAGCCACATTTTATGATTATGAAATATGAAAATTAGACGTTAAGACTGCCTTTCTTAATGGTAATCTTGAGGAGACAATCTATATGACTCAATCAGAGGGGTTCATAGTTCCAAATCAAGAGCAAAGAGTTTGCAAGCTTAATAGGTCCATTTATGGGCTGAAACAAGCATCTAGATATTGGAACATCAAATTTGACACCGTTGTCAAGTAGTTTGGCTTTAACCAGAACGTTGATGAGCCTTGTATTTACAAGAAGATCATCAACAGCTCAGTAGCTTTCCTGGTACTGTATGTGGATGATATCCTACTCATTGGGAATGATGTGGGGTATCTGACTGACATAAAGAGTTGGCTAGCTGCCCAGTTCCAAATGAAAATTTGGGTGAGGCATAGTATGTTCTAGGGATCCAGATTATTCGAGATCATAAGAACAAATGGTTAGCCCTATCTCAGGTATCGTACATTGATCAAATGTTGATCAAGTACAGGATGCAGGATTCCAAGAGGGGTTTGTTACCCTTCTGGCATGGAATTTTTTTGTCTAAGGATCAATGTCCTAAGACACCTCATGAGATTGAGGAAGTGAGATGGATTCCATATGCTTCTGCTATAGGAAGCCTAATGTATGCAAAGTCATGTACCAAACTCGACATTTGCTATGCAGTAGGGATTTTCAGTCGGTATTAGTCCAATCTAGGATTTGATCACTGAAAGGTGGTCAAGACGATCCTCAAGTATCTTTGGAGAACGGGGACTGCATGGATTCTGACTTTCAAACCAATAGAGATTCTCGTAAATCGACATAGGGGTCAGTGTTCACTCTGAATGGAGGGGTTGTAGTCTAGCGAAGCATTAAACAAGGATGCATCGAGGACTTCACTATGGAAGCCAAATACGTAGCCGCTTGTAAAGTAGATAAGGAGGTTGTTTGGCTGAGGAAATTCCTTTTAGATTTGGAAGTTGTTCCGTATGGATTTTCCTATCACTATTTATTGTGATAACAACGTGGTTGTGGCAAATTCGAAGGAGCCTTAGAGTCATCATCGAGGTAAGCACATAGAATAGAAATATCACCTAATTAAGGAGATTGTGCATCGCGGTGATGTGATAGTCACGAAGATCGGATCAGAGAAAAACGTTGTTGATCCCTTTACAAAGGCCCTCACAGCTAAAGTGTTTGAGAATCACCTAGAGAGTCTGGATCTACGGGACATGCGGCATCTTGTCTATGGCAAGTGGGAGATGATACTGGAGTATGCTCTAGTTTATTATATGTTGTACATTTTTATATTGTATTGTACATTAGTTTCTCGAGTCCTTAGGACAAGTGGGAGATTGTTAGGATTGGTGTCCTAATTCTCTCAGAGTTTTGTTGTTTTGTAAAGATACACATTGTTTAATGAATAAAATAAATGTTATTTAATTCTGGCATTTACTCATATCCAATAAACAAAGCTTCTTGGTTAGTAAACTTAAGCATGTATACGTGATATACAAGTGGATCATGACTTAACTGATAACCTAAATAGGCTTGTAGTATAAGGATTAAGGTGGGATACCTGATCTTGGTGACACTATGGATATGGCCCACTTTGTAGAAGTTTGCAAATGTTGTAAACTACAACAGATGGTAGATCCTAACCATTCATGTGGAGATGGCTTGGGCGAGCTACTAAACAATAACGATTTACTAAACGATAGCTTGGGCAAGCTAAACGATCGTGTAGTATTTCCTAAGAGATAACTTGCCTAAAATATACGATCGTGTAGTGTTTGTAGGCTAAAGACACTGAGGTATGCGATGAGCTAAATGATCACATAGCTTTTGCTAGACGATCACTTAACTTTAGCTAAATGATTGGGCATCGACCTATACGATAGGTCTCCACCATCTCCCACTTGCTCAATCGTGTACACGATCGTTGTTTCCTCCTTCGTCTGTTTCATACCAAGTTGAAACAGAGCCCACCCTCTGGATTCTCACACCGAGAATACTAAGGTAACCTTCTTGGTGGTGTTATACTCAACTCGACACCGTTGAGGCTATGTGGAGTCCGTTCGTGTTGCTAAGGAGGTCGTGATCAAGGAGATCTCTGAGGATAAGCACGAAGTGTTCATGCGGTGTTGTAATTGTGTTGTTTGAGCGTTTGAGGTTGCTGTGTTCGACCGTTTGTGGGCAAGAAGTGTGGAGACAAGTCGACAAATGTTTGTAGAGTTTTCTCCTTGTTCATTTGTTGTTCATGCTGAAATTTTTGTATTAATTGCATAACTGTATGTTTTTGTACGACTGTAATTTGTAATGTTCATTCATGATTGTAATTTGGAATGATCTTATTTCCGCTGGTCATGAAAATCTCAGATATTATTTCCTTCACCCTTGATGCACAATCTCTCGGATGAGATGATATTTTCTGCTCTATGTGCTTCCCATGCCTGTGACTTCTAGGCTCTTGGGAATTAGCCACAACATCACTATTATCACAATAAAGAGTGATGGACTTTGAAATGTGTGGAACTATTTCCAGATCCATTAGGAATTTTTTGAGCCACATAGCTTCCTTAGTAGCTTCATAAGCCGCTATGTACTTAGCCTCCATAGTGGAGTCAATAATACCCTTCTACTTGGTGCTCCTCCAGACTACTGCTCCTTTATTAAGAGTGAACACTGATCCTTATTTGGATTTCTTAGAATATTTATCAGTCTGGAAATCAGAGTCCGTGTTTCATGTAAGGATTAGATCCTTAGAACCATATAATAGCATGTAGTCTCTCATTCTCCGTAGATACTTGAGGATGTTCTTAACGGTAGTGCAGTGATCAAATCATGTATTAGATTGATTTCTACTGACTTTCTCTACTGCATAGCAGATGTTAAGTCTAGTACATAACATCGCATACATCAGTGATAACTTGTAGAAATACAAGTTATTGTCTCTTAAAGGTTGGAACAATTAAAATTTTTAGTGATAAAAATGCATAGAATTCCCTACATATCATCAACTCATACAAAAGTAGCTTTCTTGATAAATCTGCTTCACTAACGCATCTTATGATAGGAATTCAAGAAATTTCACTAAGTGTTACAGACCAAGCTAACACAAGGGCATGCATCCAGAGATGTTTAACGTGGAAGAGATACATTGGCTCGCGTTTTTTATGTCAAATCACTAGTTGTAGGTATGGGCATTTGACTGGTGTCGTCTAAATAGCTCAGAGATGGCAGGCGGCTGACCAGGGTATAGAATTTAATGCAAATCTTGTCACAAGTTGCTAAAGAAATGCCTATAAATAGAAAAGCTTGCTACCAAAGAAAAAAGGGAAAGACAACATTAGAAAACTGTGACAATTGAAATAGTTAGTAGAAGTTCTATTGCTGTAAGAAAAAGATAGGAGGAAAAAATCCATTGTCATCGTTGATCACGAGAAGAGAAGTTGTTGAAGATTAAGCTCGAGAGAGGATTCTTCATCATTTATTTCTATGTTGGTTGTAACAAGCACTAAAATCAAGCCAAAAAGGACAAAAGATTGAACTCTACGGTTTGGCTTCATTCTTTTACTTCTTACTTCGCTATACATTTCATTTGATTGAGTTGACATTGTTATAAAAACACTTATGTAGTTGTCGATTGCTTGACTTGATATGTACTTGGATTCCATGCTTTAATCATCTTGATCACTTGATTGAAGTTATTAAGTAGTTAAACCATTCGAGAGAGTAGCTTAACTATAGAACGCATTGATTCAGAACATATAGTAGGTTTAGAGATAAAAGTACTTGCATTTCTACCTATTTTTGTGACTAATGCATGCACCCTAAAGATAGGAATACATGTGACATTTCATTGAGAAATGTTGAACAATATGATCTAATGAACGGAAACCCTAAGGCATACACATACATTTTGTTTGCAAGTATGCAACCAGATTATCTTCATCTCATTCTCACCACATTCACACACACTTGATCATCTTACTTGGAATCAATGCATATCCCAAACACTTAGTGCCATTCAACCATAAATCCCTATTTTCCCCTTGAACTTCTGTCTTCTTTTATGTGGGCACTGAGGTTGGTGTAAATACTTTTCACTCACATTAATCTAGGAATTCTCTACAATTGAGGAAAACGAAGGGACTACGTTGGACTATCCTGAAATCTCTATGTTCGACCCTAGACTTACCAGGAAACTTAAGTTAGATTTATACTTGGATCTGATTTAGGAAAGCTTGTATGCATTACACAAGGTGTGCTTGTAACCATTTCAACGTATCACCTACTTTTCTTACTTAAAAGAAGTGATCCATCATTCATCTACATTCATCTTATTCACTTATTGTCATCCTTCATCATCATCCATAGCACTTTTATATTCAAATCACGAGGCGAACAAGTTTTCGGCACCGTTGCCGAGGATTTTAGCAACAAAACTAACCAGAATTTTGTTTTTGTTTCTTTTGTAGAAAACTTTTAGCCAAAGAAGTATTACAAGCCAAGCATAAACTTGTAAACGTTTTATGGGCAGGAAGGGTACTCCTGAACTCGTCTACAACCTCGAGGTTGAAAGAACATTTAGACAAAGGAACTGATCTAATCTTCGTCGAAGGTTAAGGCAACAACAATAACAGCAACAACAATAGATGGCGAACTGACCAGATGATCGGAATTTAGCTCAGCAATTAGCAAATGTTACCCTAAATCCAGTCTTGATGGCAAAAAATAGCACGCGTCTAATGCGAGAGTACACGTCAGTATTATTGTATGAATTTTTGCCCGCAATCATATATCCAACGCCTGATTGGACAAGATTTGAAATGAAATCAGTAGCACTCCAAATGCTACAAATAGTAGGACAATTCTGAGGCACCCATGCTCATATGAAACGCTCCTTGGAAACATGTAACTTATTTATGTTTCTTGGAATCACACCAGAATCTATCAGACTGTCCCTATTGAACCACGTATTATCCTTGATTGTTCAGATGGAAACTTTCTATAGAGGGATTGAATAGACCTTCCCAAATAGTAGCAAATGTAGTCACAACTGGTGGCATAATGGATAAATCATATAATGAAGCTAAGGAAATCTTAGATCGTATCGCCAAGCATAATATGAAGTGGGTTGATGATACTTATGATTCCAGAATAGATGGTAGATAGCATTCTCATGCGATTGACTATAATGCAATGACCACTCTCGGCACAGGTGGTTGCAATGACGAACTTGTTGCAAAATCTATCAATGGTAAATACAGCACGGACTTAAAAGGAGCATCGGATGGACGTATTCACGCAGCCCATGGCTAGCTATGTGGGTTGTGGAGAACCTCACTTCTACACTGATTGCCCGCAGAACCCACAGTCATTCTGTTTCATTAAAAACAACCTATTCTCAAATAAATACAACCTTGGATGGAGGAACCATCCAAATTTTTCTTGGGGAGGTCACCAACAAGAGCAAAAACATCCTGGAATGCATTAATAGCCTAGGTAGAGGCCGCTACCTAGATTCCAGCAGCAACATCAGACCTTAAATAGAAGAGGCCATGCATCGAGTTCAACATCTCCACTTGAGAATCTATTAAAGGAATATATAATTCAGAATGGTACGTTATTGAAGAGTCAGGCAACATTAATCCGGAACTTGGAGATGCAAGTGGGGAAAATTGCAAGCAAGTAAGGAATCGGCCGCATGGAGTATTGCCTAGTGACACTGAAGTCGCAGGAAGTAACAACAGAAAAGAACAATGTCATATGGGGACATTGCGAAATGATAGACCTTTAGTTGTGTGAACCCTGAATCCTAATTTCTTTACTTGGGTACATTCCCTATTGAGATTAGTGTGATGAGTAGGTTGATGTGGAAGCCAGTGTGGAATGATAGAGAAAAGAGTGGAGATTTGAAGAAAAGAGGGAATTTGGAAGCTTAACTTTTGGGGAAACATTTGGAAATTTGGCTAAGTATAAATTTTATGTGTAGATGCATTGGAAGGGTGGTGTTGATGCGTTGGAAGAGTGGTTGGGGATGGCATGCGGCTAAAGGAAGAAAGATGGAGGTGATGCATTGGAAGGCAATCCATGCGTCGAGAGCCTTGACCAGCACTCCTGCCATGCGTCGAGCAGCCTCAGTCAGCACCCCTGCCATGCGTCGAGTAGCCTCGGAAAACGCCCTTGCAATGCGTCGAACAGCCTCGGCCAAACGCCCTTGCCATGCGCCACGCCCAAGCGCCACGCACAACCCATGCGACCAAGCAGCCTATGCAGCACGCCTATACGTTGGTGGCCAGCACCACGTGCCCATGCCAAGCAAGTCGTGCAATGCTTCCTAGTAAGCCATGCGTCGAGGATGGACGGTCACCCTATGCGTTGGTGATGGTTAGCTCATTGCGATGGCTAAATTGGATTGCGATGGCTAAGTTGAATTGTAATAATAGTGAATTGGCTTGCTATGCGTTGATGATAGCCTAGGCATTGAGTATGGACTATGCGTTGAACATCCAAGAGTTGAACGCATACAAAGGATGAGATCACCTGGGAAACGTCATCAAACCATGTGTCTTCTTGGAAGGAAAGCCTTAAGCCTTAAGAATTTGAGGTGGTGGCATCAGATTGGCGGATCATGCGTTGGCAACATGGGAGGAAGACACTTAGCTTGCGTTGATCACAACATTGCATTGATGGGGTGAGAAAGAGACACTTGGGCATGCAGCCAAGTAGGTGGTGTCAACTCTGGAGAAAGTTTGGACGCCTATAAATAGAGCCAAGAGACTTCATTTTTAGATCACAATTCAAAAATATAGTAAAAAGAGTGGGAGTGTTGAGTAAACCTTGCGTTGGAGCCAAATCAATGCGTTAGTCATAGAATTTCAAAGAGGACGCATTAGACAGTGAAGTCTGCAAAGGACGCATCAACTTGAGACGAGGAGTTCTCCCAATTTACTCATGCGTTTGGAGTGATTCCAAAGTCACCTGAAATCTCTGAGAGTGTATTTTTCAAGGCAGGGCTGCCAGAGGAAAAGCTCGAAGGGATCGGGCTGGAAACTGACAAAACAACAGAAGGGTCAAAATGTTGGATCAGTTTGGGCCAATCTTGAAGATTCTGCTATTCCGGCCAAACCACAAGGAGTTCTGAGCTCAAAATTTAGGTAAGCGTCCTGAGATATTTTAGAATATGTTTGTAGAAGGAACTATCTCAAAGTAAGGTTTATAACTATGAGTAATCTAAGCTATAAATTGAATCTGAATTCTAGGGGTGAAAAGGGAGCCCGAGGTAGAAAAGGGAGCTACTAGGGTGAAAAGCTCCTAAGCAATTAAGGTGAGTGGCTAAAACGTTTTAACTAAAATATTTGCTTAAATTTTTTTATTACAACGTGTTCTAGAAAGCATGTTTTAAAGAAGATTATTCTCATGCCAGCTACTTTTACAAAGTGATTTCCAAGCAAACCATGAGTTATGTTTTAAACGCATGCATGTGTGAGAAATTGTTGAAAAGTGATTTATATGTGTTAAATATACTCAGCATGCGTTAGTACTTTTAAAGCCATGTTTTTATATGTGTTATACTTTACATGCTTTAAAGAGAAAGTCATTTATGACTAGTTTTACTTAAAACGAGATACCGAAGGACATTTGAGAAGGTATCCGCCCAACTAGATACTAAAGGACATTTGAGAAGGTATCTATTGGTACTGAAGGACGTTTGAGAAGGTACCAAACCAACCAGATACTGAAGGATGTTTGAGAAGGTATCTGAATAGAAGTACCTAAGGTATGACAGTACTTAGTATGGCCATGTGCTCGTAGGTAGTTAGAGTCAGAGATTGAGCAAAAGGGTTCTCTCTTGACTAGCAGTTGGTGTTGAGATTGTTTTATCCACAGTAAGAGTTATTCTCAACTGAGAAATAGTTTTATTGTTTTATGATTAAAACAACTTTATATGTTTTATGCTTGGAAAATGTTTATACTGCAGTACAAGTACTGTAAGCTTATATTTAAGTTAAACTCTTTATTGAGATTTTGCATGAGAATCAATTATCTTTCTTAAGTCGCTCACTGGGCGCAAGCTCACCCCGTTTTCAAATGTTTTCTTCACCCCCCCCCCCCCACCCCCATAGGTAGCGGTCAAATCCTTTGAAGATAGCTTTGCATCTGCTCTGCCACTAAAGGATAAAAAGATTTACAACCCGTCTATTTAGGTGGTTACTGTTAATATTATACACATGTTACTGTTGTTCATATAGAGACTAGGGTTTTTGGGTTTTGGGATTTGTGAATTTAGTGTTGTAATGACTCTAAATATGTTATGTTTCTGAATTAATAAATTTTGGCCTAAAGATATTCCACTGTATATGAGTTTTATATTGGTATAAGAGTTATCCCATAACAGTTAGTAAGCAGTAAGTGTCAGCCACAAGGTTGATAATTGTTGTAGTCACGCTCTTTCCTAGGCTAAAAGGGTGGTCTGGGGTGGGGTGTGATAAGTTAAGAATAGGATAAACCCAAGAAATGATAGTAATCCTTCAGCATTTGAGAATACAATGCAAATAATGGCATTTAAAAGAGAACAACAAGAAAGAGCACCTGGCTCTATAAGTCATTCAAAACCAAGCACGTCTAATGCGGGGGCACCTGCAGTGTAACTGAGTGCACCATTCCCCTGATGCCTACAAAAGAAGAATGACGAGAAACAATTCAAGCGCTTCCTTGAAGGTCTTAAGCAATTGCTTATCAACATTCCCCCTATAGAAGTGTTAGAACAAATTCTAAGTTATATAAAATTTTTTAAGGATTTTTTTAACAAAGAAAAGAAAGATCAGTGAGTTAGAAGCAATAGTGCTAATGCAGGAGTGTAATGCATTGATCAACAACAACATTCTTGAAATGCAGAAAGATCCAGGCAGTTTTATTGTTCTTGCTCAAATGGAGGAATAGATGTAGAGAATGCATTGTGCAATCTTGGAGTAAGTATTAACCTCATGCCCCTTTCGATCTTCAAGAATCTTGAAATTGATAAAGCTCAACCTACTTTGTAACGCTTCAGCTTACTGGTAGGTCTATCACGTATCCCGAACAAAAGGTTAAAGAAGTCTTGGTAAAGGTTGACAAGCTTATATTTCCCGTGGACTTCATCATCTTAGACTATGAAGCTGATCAGGATGTTTCAATCATCCTTGGATGCTCATATCTTGCAACCGAAAAAGGATTGATAGATGTGCATTAAGGGAAGCTCACCATACATGTGAATAACCAGGAAGTTAAATTTAATGTATTGAATGCATTGAGGTTCACAGATGCTACAAAGTAATGTCGACTTATCGACTCAACTGAACTACATGAAGAAGAAGAGATGGAACAAGTTTGCGAGGTCCATGCATTGGGTGAGACTATGAGAAGATTTGAACCACCAAGTCTGGATGAATGGCAGACGAAACCAACGCTTCCTTCCCTAGAAAAGCAACCAACACTCGAATTAAAACCTCTCTTTGACTATTTAAAATACGCTTTTCTTGGAACAATAATACTTTACCTTTTATTATTTCAACTAATCTTTTTCAGTCTAATGGGCTTTCTCTTTTGCAGCAAAAAGGGAGAAGAATATCCACTTCTCTGTTAACCTCCCACATGTCAAAAAAAAAAAAAAAAAAAAAAAACAGAGAGAGAGAAAAAAAAAGGGAGGGAAGTTATTTTATTAACTCCCTCCCTTTAGTTTGAATTTAAATTAAAAACTTAATTTTATTTTAAATACAAATATATTATAACTAATTTATTATATAACTATAACTTAATTTTATTTTAAATAAAATTATATAATAATTAATTTATTATATAACAATATTTTAGATCAAAATATAACACATAACCTATAGTTTATATTATATGAAATAAAATATAACCTATAATTTGTATTTCTCTCAATAATGACATTTAATATAAATCAAATTTATATTTAATGCAATTATATAAATCCAATTCATATAATTAATATTTGAATTATATTCAAATATTTAATTCCTCTCATAATAACCTTTATATTATAATGCATTATATACATTATATTAATTACATTACATATAATTGATTTAAATTAATTATATCATATATAATTAATCTCTCAATTAATTTGAATAATTCAAATTAATCCAAGATTAATTCTCAATAATCCCAGTTGAGCTACAGAGAAGACCTTATAGACCTGTAGATTGAAGTTCCAATAATATTTGAATAATTAATTAAACTCCTCTAGTTAAATTACTCAACATCCATTTATTGTCAGTCACTCCACTAAAAATCGATAGTTGCACTCTTCACACTACGGATATATTTTTGTGTCCATTTGATATAACCAATCAAGAGTGCAATGACCTTCCACAAATTGCTCATAAGTGCAGTTAAGAAAGCAATGCCCCTGTAGTTATATCAATCTCCTTAAGTACTACTTATCTCTCTAATGAACAACAAGTCATAGTCCAACTATGACTTCCAACTATGACTTAACCCCTCTCAGGCCAAAAGAAAGTGTATGACGCCAGATTGTTCAATCCTTGGAATCAGCCCTTAAATGAGTAATTTATCTACTTATCCAAACGTTAGGGAAGGAGTGAATTTCGTCTTGTGTATTTATGTTCTCAACTCTCTAATCAAATGAATCCCCAAAATGATAGACTTATTGAGTCACCAATCTGGCCACTCTCACCTATATAAATCAAAGGACCACATTCATAGACAGGAGTTCACAACTCACTTAGGATTCAGGTCATATGACCTATAGTCATTCTGATGAAATGTAAGTCTCTATTATGAACGGCGTTATATAATGAGACTAGTCATTTCGTAGTCCATTCTTATACAAACTCTTTTATAGAATACCCCCATTCACATGTCTCCACATGAATGATCAAGATAAGATCATTTGTAGCACTTTACAACAAATATAACATCTACAAAGCAGGTCATATTCATAGTGTCATCAGGATAAGGTACTCAGCCTTTTTCATCTACTTCGCACCATTTGGGTTATCACTTAAACATGATCTATCTATATGTCTCTACATACATGTTTAAGCTAAAGATGCTAACTTTGGAGTTACATTATTGGTTTGTGGGTTAATGATACTAAATATTGAATAAAACATCTCATATTTTATTAGATAAATAAAATGTTTGTATATTACAATTACAAAATACATCTACCCACAAAATTTAGGACATCAACATCAACAATATCAACATCTATCTGTGATAGACATTGATAACTATCTAAAAGCAACGAAACTCAAATCTAGTATTCAACTTCAGGAGTAGATCTATTTTAACACCAAAACTTAATGGTTGTTATCTCACGATCTTTAACTTTATCTGAAGATAACTTTGAAATGATATCTTGGACATCTCTAGAAGTGACCATGGCATCCGTGCTCCAATGACTATGCTATGATGTCAGTCATGGATGGGAGAGCTCAAACTGGATGTTAAAGACATTACAATGGCGGGAAAAAGTGGAAAGGTCTGGCAGTGAAAAAGGGTTGTGACTTGGGATGGGGTGCGAGGCTAGAAACTTATTACGTTTCGGCTACACGAAGACTATGGGTGCTGAGTCCGCTGACTATAAAAATCGCGGTTTCCAAATTTTTTTCCATTTTATTTTTTAAAATAAAACGAAAAAGAATTATATAGAGGAGGAGAAATCCCCTTAATTAAATTAATCTAATTAAATTTAATTTAATGAATAAGAAAGTGAGTAGCTATCAAATTTAATTAGTTTAATTGATTAAATTTAAAAAATAAATGGGAGTTATCCTACTTTTTGAGATAACACAAAAAGAGATTTTTTTTTTTTTTTTTTCTATATGCGATTGGATTCGCAACTTCTTGTAGAGAAAAACTCTTCCTTATCTCCTTTCCTCCGTCTCAATAAATTTTACAGGGATTGAGTTCTCAGTAAAAATATCTCACAAATTTCAATTCCCTACTTTCTTTCAAAGTCGGTTTGCACAAACTGATCCTTGTCAGGAGAATAGTGGGAAACCCGATGGTGGCGTCACATTCACGTTCTAGAGGAGATCATGATGTTATACGTTGAGGATAAAGAATAAATATGGGAATTCTTGAAAAGTGTCTTCAAAGGTAAGTTGTTTTTTCTTTTGTAAAATTAACTTTTAATTCATATTTAATCTTTACTGCATTGTGAATGCATATTATGTTTTCCATTTTGTGTTGAAAATTTTAAAACAAAATTAAAAGTAAAGTGGTCATAGCTTTCACGGTGAGATTCAATCCCTTCAATTCTATATTAATAGATGTATATCTATTCAATTTTAGACAACTATTTAGAACATAGCAAAAATGGTGTATGCTTACCATATATATAAGCAACCATATCAGTAACGAAGGTCATAAAGATGGTGAAATTTGTAGTACTTTAATGATCTAAAAAACATTCTTGCTATATTAAAAGGAAATAACAAAATAATGGTAAAAAGAATAAAATAAAGTTATGGAAAGATATACACAGGCAATTAATACATAAATTTTGTATAGAGGAGTTTACTTAAAATTCGACAAACTTTCTGAAAAAAGAAAATCCATAAACTTTATCTATAAGTCAGTAGTCAATTCCAAAATTCATAAATTGATTAAACGATTAACATTGCATCACTATTTTTATCTATTCTATCAAATAAATCTTTCCTCAAGTAGATGATGATCCCATCAATTTTCTTTCATAGTATCTCTCTTTCAAAATTTGAAAATTCAAATTCAATTTGTATACATTTAAAATAAGTCAATCTAATAATAATGTCGTAATATTAAACAACCAAACATGTAATTAAGATTAATTAGAAATGATACTAATTGTGTTGTCTTGATTTTTGTGTAATTAATCTAATTGTCTTTTATCACGTGAGTTTTCGTTTTAAATTAATAAAGATGAATACAGATCAAAATGTACTAAAGTAAAATAATATATATATATATTATTATTATTATTAGGACAGCATGCAAGAAAATTGGTTAGACTACATAATTTACCTATATGGTAATGGGTGGAGAAAAAGAGGAAATTTCTTGTGAATAGTGATTCCATGCACTTCACTCATATCCAACAATTCTCCCTTCATATCCTGAGGCAACTTCCAATCAAACCAATACAAAAGACTGGCCAACACACATTCCAAAGATGCAAGCCCAAATGCCAATCCAGGGCATTTCCTTCTTCCACTTCCAAATGGAATCAACTCAAAATCTAACCCTTTGAAATCAACTGATTTCTTTTCATTCATGAATCTCTCTGGGATGAACTCGTTTGGGCTTTCCCAGATTTCGGGGTCTCTTTGTATTGCCCAGACATTCACAAACACACTTGTTCCTGATTCCACATGGTACCCTTCGATGTCTACCATGTCTAATGTTTCTCTAGGCACAAGAAGAGGAACTGGTGGGTGGAGTCTCAGAGATTCTTTTATCACACATTTCATGTATTCCATTTTTCTAATGTCATTTGTTTCAATTTTTGCCTTGTTTTTTCCAACTATTGTTCTTATTTCTTCTTGGACTTTCTTCATGGTGTTTGGGCTTCTTATCAACTCTGCCATTGTCCATTCTAATGTTGTTGCTGTTGTGTCACTCCCACCTGCGAACATGTCCTACCATTGAAACATAAAAATGTATTCGATCAGAAAGTATTCGAGAAAGCTACTACAATGGTTGACAGTTTTACACATTTAAATATATATGTGACAATTTTTAAATATTAAATAAATGTGTGGGCGGCACAAATTAGATAGGTGCACAAAATCATAATATATAAATAATATCAATATATTAAAGATTAATAAAAATATTTTTAAATAAATAAAAACAAAGCACTTTTTTTATTTTATTTCCTCTGAACAACTAACAACTATTTTTTTCTCAAGATCTTTATGGAGTATACGATAGATTTTTAAATATATGTTTCATAATTATTAAATGATGCGTTATCATTGAATAATTTTTTATGTTTATATACATATGTCAGGGGCTAGAATAATAAAATAATACCTATATCTCCTATCCATGAGTAGGAACCTCATACTCCTTAATTGCTTTTTTTTTTTTTTTTTTTTTTCTTTTTTACCATTAAGAGAAGAGAAATGCAAAAAAGGAAGGAAAAAAAATTAAGAGATGTTACAATGTTTATTAAATTTATGAGCTACTTCTAAATGAAATTCTATCTTTATCTAATTAATATTTATTCTAAAATTAAGGGTGAGGTGGAAAAATCATCTCCATTCTTTTTCAAGGGGAGAGTGGAGATAATGGATGCATTCTCCCCCTTATAAATAATATATTTTAAAACTAATCTAATTATTTATAAACAAAAATGGTAAGTATTCTAAAATTTAATAAATATCAATAAGTACAAAGTTTTTTCCAAAACAAAATATATATTAAAATTTTAGTATGGATAATAGATATCATACTTTCTTAATTTTTAAAAAATAATTTAACTTTAATTTTCAATAGAGATTTTTAGACTTAAAAAGTATTCAAACTAACTGTATACTGGAATATATAAAAAATAATGATAATAAAAATATGTTATTTAGAAAGCTATATCAAAACAATTACAAAGACACACCACCTATAAATTAGACACTCAATAATTATTAAGAACCATCTATGCATCTACGATAATTCATCTTTTTTAGTTCGATTAGTTCTCTAATCATGGTTTATCACACCGCAAATTCTTTTTTATTATTTTTTTATTGAAGTAGATTGTAAAAAGATATATAAATGCAGCGGATATATACCTATATATTAATAATTAAAAAGTAATAAATTCGAGAGAGAGAGAAACCTGTATTATGCCCTTGAGGTTATCCCTAGTGAAATGATAATCAAGCATGTCATCTTGGTTATTGAGTTGCAACATAATGTCCACAAAATCCATTTTATGATCATTAGCTTCGTCACTCCTCGACTTTGTGATATGCTCTTCAATCACCATATCATAGAATTCATCCATTTTCTTAGAAACTAATTTCATTTCCCCAACCACTCCTCTAATTACATCAACCCATCCAAAAGAAGGGAAGAAATCCCCCACACAAAACACTGACAATAGCTCAATGGTCCTTCTTGACACCTCTCCATATTTACTCTTCCCATTTTCATCTTCAAATTTCTTCCCCATAACACATCTTGACACTATATTGTTTGAGATTTGAGAGAACAATTGGCTAAGATTCAAACCCTCACCACCACCACCAACACTACAATTAGCTGCCTTATGAATTCTATTGATAAGAGTATCAATTTCTTCATCTCTAATATATTGAAATGACTCCACTCTTTTGAGGCTAAAGAGCTCGAGAACACACATTTTTTTGGCTTGTCTCCAATTCTCACCATATGGGGCAAAACCCACATCTTGGCAACCATAGAACAAGAGATTTGTGGCTCTAGTTTTGGGCCTATTGGAGAATATGAGGTCATGGGTCTTCATTACCTCTCTAGCCATTTTTGCTGAGGAAACAACTAGAGTTGGAGTTTGGCCTAGTTTTAAGAGCATGAGAGGACCATATTTTTGGGAAAGGGAAGCTAATGATTGGTGTGGTAAGGTTCCTAATTGGTGAAGGTTGCCAATGACAGGAAGTTTGGGAGGTGAAGGAGGGAAATTGGGGCTTTGTTTTTTGCTTGGCAATAACTTTAGCAAAAGGAGGATGAAGATGAAGAAAAGGCAAAAGGAAATATAGATGGGATTGGCTTGAAATGGTGGTTGAAATTGTAGCCAAAGTTGGAAATTTGAGGCTTGATTCATTTTTTTTTCTTTGTTATTCGATTCTTGCAGCTATGTCTTCCTTCTAAAGTATTTATAGTCAGTCGTTTGTGATTGTTTTTGAGAGGAGTGCTTGGAAAATAATTTAGGATATGTTTGAGAGTGATATCAATTTTGAAATGTTTACAAATTAGTTTTGTTATTTACAAAATTATTCTTTAATATATTTTTAAAAAGTCAATGTAATGTTTGGTTTTATACAGTTAAACATCATTTTCATATTATCAAAATTGATTTTGAATGATTAAACTTAATAGAAGAGAATTTAATCCTTTTGAATTCATTTCTAAACATTCGTTTAGAAGGGATTTTAGAAGGTTTTGAAATTATTTTTAAGAAAAACACAGTTCTATTCACTAGGTTGTGTGTTTAGTTTCTATTTCGTCCTTAGATTTCAAAATTTCTTTGGTCTTTAAATTTTGAGTTTGATTTTGACTTTAGTATTTATGTTTCAAAATATTACAAAATTTAACAATTAAGTATGAGTTTTGCTTCAATTTGGTAATTAGATTTCAAGATTTACATTTTCACCTCAATTTTCTCAAAATACTTCATTTCAGTTTCTTTGGCGTTAATATTAATTTATTCATTAAGTTATAATAAATATGATCTAAAATTTTAAAAATAATTTTAATAAGATGAAAAATGTGAAACTTAATTAATTAATATAATTATTTAATTCTTGTAAATAATATATAAACTTTTTTTTCTTTCATCTAAAACAAATAATTCAAACTTTTATCTCCATTAAATTTTCATTCTAAATCATACTACATTAAACAAATTCAAATACGATGTAATTAAGTTTTCGTCCCCATTAAACTTACATTCTAAATCATAATTAACTTAATAAACAAAGATATTCATAAATTATTTACAAATAAGATATACGACTATGAGAACATAGCACCAATATAGTTTTGCTTTGATTTTTATGTTTTTAAAATTTGATTTATAATTGCAACCTAACATCTTCTTGACGCTTGGTAAATTTATTCAAGTTCAAATCTATTCTTAATTGACAAATATCCGCGAATCACGGTTGATATGCCCATTTCTCAAGAATAAATGGGAAAATTGTAGCAAATACGTTTGTTTGTTTGTTTTGCGTGAGATAATAGAGAAATAAATGCACCTCAAGAATAAATAAATAAATAAAAATCTAGAAACGGCTAGATAAGAAAACGTCTCTTCCTTGATTTCGTTGTCACCACACAATATCGAGATATTTTATATGGCTGTCATAAACATCACCCTTTTCCTTCAAGTGTGATTGCAACACGTGAGGTTCAAAATATTTGGCGACGCACGTTACATTTTTGTCTACAAATCATGTGACTAAGCTGTGCTTGGAGTCTACCTATTTTAAATCACTAGTTTTTGCCATTTTATGTCAATTTTTTTAAATGTCTCCTAAATATGTCAAGTAGGTTCAAAAGCACTAAATAATTGATGGGTGCAAATAACTTAAATCCCCCTTCGGAGGATGATAGATGTATATAAATAGTAACAGTTATGATTTGAAAAAACTATAAGATGACTCGTCATTCGAAACACGGATGTTAAACAGAAAGCACGAACAAGCACTGTAATAATAAACAAAACTAACTGTAAGAAAGCAAGTATATGCACTAGAAGTTGAAAACCAGTTTGGTGAAATCCACCTACATCTAGAGGCAGTGTGCCCAGGAAAAATAATTCACTAATATTAAAGAGTCAAACAATTACAATGTAATACTTATCTGTAATTAAACGATTGCTACATTGACTCACGTAGAGCTCAACTCGCATATCAATTATGCTCCCCTAAATGTGAGACTTCCTCTGTATTGAACTCAGCTCTCCCTAATTAGTTAATATTAGTGTTGAATACTTCGACTTCTGACAGTGTGTGAGACTCATTTCTTCTTGTTATCTTTTGATAGCTCGATGAACTCCTTTCACTAACGAACCTTAGGTCCTCCCTAAGATAGAGAACACCTCAAGAATGAAGTCTTAGGCGCCCCTAAGACCGAGAATCCCTTCACAACAATAATACCTTAGGCTTCCCCTAAGACATAAATTATCTTCAAGGTATTGCGATTTTCAATCAATTCCATCACACAACGGAAAATGGCAAGTATAGATGAAAAACTTTGATGTTGTACAAATCGGTCACCAAGAAAAAAAAACACTTTCATACCATAAACAAATTCAACAACCCTAAAAGAACACCATTATCCTCCTTTTGAAATCGAGGCCAAGAAAGGAAACCTCCTCAATAAAAAATAAGCAACAACTCAAATAAGGAAAATATCAGGAAAAATAAATATGCATAAGGAAAGAAAATATATTGCAGGAAATAATATTGTCGATAGCCGATGTTAATACTACATTTGTGACAACAACACAAACCATCGGAAGCCACCTTAGAAAAATATAGAGCCAATCAACAAATTTCTAACAGGCTTCCCATTTAACTGATACTTCTAAAGGTAGAATTATCACACATCAATCAATCAATAAAATGAGAGTTGTATGAAATTAAGTCTAAACAACAATAGTGACAATAGAATAGGCAGAGGTCTTTACAACACAAATTAAGTCTTCTAGCCAACCAAAGTCCAAATATAAATAAACAAACAACAAAACTTCCAAAACTAGAACCATCAAAGCAAAAACCACCAAAACCAAAACCAAGTTGTGGTCCTCTATTGTCTCCCACTTTCTGGCTTAAAAGAAAAAAATCAATCCTTCCTTTGAGAAAATGAACCCTCACTAGATTGGGACAGAGTGGCCCGCATTAACTACAACACTTCATCAAATCTCAATCTTACGGTCCTAAATTTTTCGCATATTGGTATTGATATCTCGTGACTCATTTGATAGTAGGTGCAAAATGCAGCTTCCAAATGAGGATTCAATTAATGCTTGGCTAGAACCATCAAGATGAGGAGCTAAAGCTATGGTGTCAATGTTAGAGACGTAATGAATTTGCAAGAGCTTGGGATAAATAGAGGAGAGACTGTGAGGAGCACCAATGGATTCTAAAGAAATAAGTAAGTTAGGTTTTTTAGCCAATAATATGCCATAGATTAATCAAGGATACCAAAAATGTTGGGTTTTATGTCCTAAAAACTCGCAGTTTGTAAAATGATAAACATTTTCTATAATCAATATACCTGTTATTGATTTCATAAATTGTATGAAAGTATAAATCCAATAAACTAAAACCCATGACTATTTTATAAGTACTTGAACTTTATGTAGAGACATAAGAGTGGATCGAGTTCGAGTAAATAGTCAAAATGATCTATGGTACATGAATGAGATTAGGTACCTTGTTTTGGTAACACTATTGGATGCGGCCTACTTTGTAGTGGTTACAAATAGTTGTAAAGTGTTACATAATATGTGATCCTAATTCGTACATGTTATGACATGAGAAGTGGGGACGTCCTATACAATGAGTTTGCATAAGATCAGGACCAAGAAATAAGTCACTCTTACTTTTAACGTTGTTTACTGTTTAAGACTGACTACTTCACCTAGATGACTTAGATACTCAATCTTAATCTTGAGCTAACTATGAACTTCTGTTTATTGGGATTACTCTTAGATTTGCATAATTGAGGGTTGGATCAATAAAACTCCCATTTCAGGGGTAAGACCAGATAGATAGTTGGGGACATAGGGTGCAAGAGAAGTTCACGCCTACTTGATTTAGGGATAGGAGAAAGGTTATTCTCTTAAGTATTAAATCCAGGTCTTGAACAAGGGGCCCCACCCTCTCACTGGGTTGAGAGAGTTTGGTTTGGTGATTGGTTCACAAATCAGTTGTTCATTAGAGGATCAGTAGGGACTTGAGGAATAAGACGTAATCTCGGGGATAAAATAGATATTTGACCCAGCCGTTATTACGAAAAACCTGTGAATGGTTGACTTGTTATGGTTAAATCATGTATACATAATATGTCACATCCCGTCCCAGACCACCCTCTTACCCTAGAGAAGGGCGTGACTGCAGTAGTTATCAACCCTTTGGCTGACACTTACTGCCTAATAACTCTTGCGGAATAACTCTGATACCAAAATATAACTTATATATAGAGGAATGTCTTTAAGCCAAAAATTTATTAATTTAGAAACATAACTTATTTAGAGTCATTACAACATTAGATTTACATGTCCCAAAACCTAAAAACTCTAGTCTCTATATGAACAACAGTAACATGTATATAATATTAACAGTAACCACCTAAACAAACGGATTACAAATATCTTTATCCTCTAGTGGCAGAGTAGATGTAGAGCTATCTTCAACATTTGAAAACGGGGTGAGCTTGCGCTCAGTGAGTGACTTAATAAAGATAATTGATTCTCATGCAAAATCTCAATAAAGAGTTTAACTAAAATATAAGCTTCTACAGTACTTGTACTACAGTATAAACATTTTCCAAGCATGAAACATATAAAGCTATTTTAATCATAAAACAGTAAAACTGTTTCTCAGTCGAGAACAATCCCATGGTGGGTAAAAACAATCCCAACACCAACTGCTAGTCAAGAGAGAACCCTTTTGCTCAATCTCTGACTCTAACTACCTACGTACATGTGGTCATACTAAGTACTGTCATACTTTAGGTACTTTTGTACAGATACCTTCTCAAACGTCCTTCAGTATCTGGTTGGTTTAGTACCTTCTCAAACATCCTTCAGTATCTGGTTGGTTGGTTTGGTACCTTCTCAAACAGCCTGACCCTTCTGTCTTCTTCTCAGTTTTCAGCCTGATCCCTTCGAGATTTTCCTCCGACAACCCTACCCTGAAAACGAGACTGTTAGAGCTTTCAGATGGCTTTGAAATCACTCCAAAGACATGAGTAAATTGGGAGAACTCCTCGTCCCAAGTTGATGCTGCTTTCCAAAGTTTCACTGTCCAATGCATCCTCTTTTAAATTCTATGACCAATGCATGGATTTTGGCTTCAACTCAAGGCTTGCTCAACTCTCCCACTCTTTTTACTGTATTTTTGAATTGTGATCTAAAATGAAGTCTTTTGGCCCTATTTATAGGCGTCCAAACCTTCTCCAAAGTTGACACCACCTACTTGGCTGCATGGCCAAGTGTTTCTCCCACACACTACCAACACATCATTTTGATCAGTGCAACCTAAATGTCTTCCTCCTGTGTAGCCAACGTATGAGTTTCCAATCTGATGCCACTACCTCAAATTCTTAAGGCTTAAGGCTTTCCTCCCAAGAAGACACATGGTTTGATGACGTTTTTTTAGTTGATCTCATCCTTTATATGCGTCCAACTCTTGAATGTTTAGCGCATAGTTCATACTCAATGCATAGCCTATAATCAACGCATAGCAAGCCAATTCACTACCATTGCAATCCAACTTAGCCATTGCAAGAGCTAGCCATCACCAACGTATAGGGTGACTGCCTATCCTCGATGCATGGCTCACTAGGTAGCATCACACGGTTTGCTTGGCATGGGCGCATAGTGTTGGCCACCGACGCATGGGCGTGCTGCATAGGCTGGCCGCTCGACGCATGGGTGTGCTGCATAGGCTGGCCATCACTCGCTTGCTCGATCGCATGGGCGTGCTTGGCCGCATGGCAGGGGTGTTCGACAGGGTGCTCGCTTTATAAACATTGACGTATGGGCATGGCCGCTCGGCAAGCTTGGCAGTGCTCGATGCATGCTTGGGCAGTTTGGCCGAGGTTGCTCGACGCATGCCACCTTCTAGCCCTCGCGCCATCCCAATGCCTCACTTCCATTTTCCTCCCTTCACCAATGCATCCAACGCATCCATCATCCAACGCATTGGTCCCTTCAAACGCATCCCACACAAAATTCTATACTTAGCCAAATTTTTCCAAATTTTCCCCAAAAGTTAAACTTCCAAATTTCCTCTTTTCTTCAAATCTCCACTCTTTTCTCTATCATTCCACACTAGCTTCCACAACAACCTACACATCACACTGATCTCAGTAGGGAATCTACTCAAGTAGAGAAATTAGGATTCAGGGTTCACATTTACCTCCCCCTTATAAAAATTTTGTCCTCGAATTTTCGCTACAAGTCTGTCAATTAAACAAATATGGATACTTGTTTCTGATTTGCTCTTCGACTTCCCACATTGCTTCTTCCGTGCTATGGTTTCGCCATAGTACCTTTACCAATGGGATTGTCTTATTCCTTAAAACCTGTTCTTTTCTGTTAAGAATCTTCACTGGTTCCTCTTCATAAGACAAATTCTCTTTCAACTGTACCGGTTGCTCAGGCAACACATGGGTAGGATTTGGCACATACATTCTAAGCATTGTCACATGAAAAACATCATGAATACGAGATAACTCTGAAGGTAAATCCAATCGATATGTCATTGGGTCAACTCTTTATATTATCTCGTAAGGTCCAATATATCTTGGGCTTAATTTCCCTTTCCTACCGAACCTGAGTATTCCTTTCTATGGAGATAACTTCAAAAATACTTTATCACCAACTTCAAACTCCAAATCTCTTTTTCGCTTATCGGCATAACTTTTTTGCCCATCTCATGCCGTCTTAAGATTATCTCTTATAATCTTAACGTTATCTGATGTCTGTTGTACAAGTTCTGGACCTAGTAATTTCCTTTCACCGACTTCATTCCAACATATCGAAGTTCTACATAGCTTTCCGTATAGTGCCTCATACGGTGCCATTCTAATACTCGAATGGTAACTATTGTTATACGAAAATTCGATTAACGACAGATGCATATCCCAACCCTTAAATTACAATATACATGCTCTCAGCATGTCCTCTAATATCTGGATGGTTAGTTCAGACTGACCATCTTTCTGTGGATGAAAAGCAGTACTAAAATATAACTTGGTTCCCATAGCTTTCTACAAACTAGGCCAAAAATTTGATGTAAATCTGGAGTCTCGATCTGATACAATTGAAAATGGAGTCCTAAACTAACTCACAACTCAATCAACATACAGCTTAGCTAATTGGTCTAGGGTATAAGTAACTTTAATAGGTAAAAACTTAGTTGTTTTTGTCAATCTATCCACAATTACCCATATACCATCATAGCTCACTGATGTTTTAGGTAATCCAAACAGGAAATCCATCGTAATATGCTCTCATTTCCACTCTGGTACTGGGAGTGGATTAAGTAATCCTACTAGCCTCTGTTTATCTGGTTTAACTTGTTGACATATTAGACACTTGTCAACATACTCCGCTATTTCTCTTTTCATACCAGGCCACTAGTACGATCTCTTTAATGTTTTGTACATCTTCGTACTGCCCGGATGCATAGCATAGGCCGAACTATGTGCTTCTTCTAGAATAGTTTAAGTGATAAGTCCTTAGGTACGCATATCCTACCTTCTTTCAATAACACTTTGTCAACTCTTAATTGGTAGTCCATCCTCAATCCTTTATCCACTTCTGAAGATCGGAATCCTTTAATTGTTCACGTAGAATATCTTCTATGAGCATAGGACGCACCTGAAATAAAGCTAGTAACCTTCCTTTTTGACTGATTGATAATGCTGCCCTAGCATTATACAACTCATGAATCAGTGTACCCTTCACTGAATTGATACTAGCTCTAGCTGATCTAGTTTTTCGACTTAGAGCGTCAACTACCACATTTGCTTTACCTGGGTGATAGTCAAGGGTACAGTCATAATCCTTGATCAACTCGAGCTATCTTTTTTGTCTCAAGTTTAGTTCCTTCTGATCAAAGATGTGCTTTAGACTTTTATGATCCGTAAATATGTGATACCGCTCACCAAACAGATAATGTCTCCACAACTTTAAAACTAACACAACTACCGCTAACTACAAATCATGTGTAGGGTAGTTACATTCATGCTTCTTTAACTGTCGAGAAGCATAAGCTACTACCTTTCCCTTCTGCATCAGCACAGATCCTAACCCTTGTCGGGATACATCACAATAAACCTCAAACTCCTTACCTGATGTAGGTAGAGTTAATACTAGTGCTAACACTAACCTCTGTTTCAGTACTTGAAAACTATGCTCACATTCTTGTGACCACTCAAACTTCGCATCTTTTCTGGTCAGGTTTGTCAATGGTAGAGCTATCTTAGAAAACCCTCCATGAATCTCCTATAATAACCTGCTAAGCCCAAAAAATTGCATACTTCGGTTATATTCAGGGGTCGTTCCCAGTCGACTATTGCTTCTATCTTTTAGGAATCAACGCTAACTCCATCAGTTGAAACTATATGCCCAAGGAATACGACTTGATTTAACCAAAAATCACACTTACTAAATTTGGCATATAACTGTTTTTCCCTTAGAATCTCTAACACCATCCTCAGATGTTATTTGTGCTTCTTTGCACTACTAGAATACACTAGTATATCATCTATGAAAACTATCACAAACTAATCCAAATAATGATGAAATATCCTATTCATCAAGTACATAAATACCGCAGGAGTATTTGTCAATCCAAACGGCATTACTAGGAACTCATAATGTCCCTACCTAGTTCTGAATGCAGTCTTTGGAACATCAGTGTCTTTCACCTTCAACTGGTGATAACCCAATCTCAAATCTATCTTAGAGAACACCGTGGCTCCCTTTAACTGATCAAAGAGATCATCTATACGAGTTAATGGGTACTTATTCTTAATGGTCACCTTATTCAACTGTCTATATTCTATGCATAATCTAAGAGTACCGTATTTCTTCTTAACAAACAAGACTGGCGCTCCTCAAGGCGACACACTGGGTCTAATGTACCCTTTATCCACAAGTTCCTGTAACTAAACTTTTAACTCCTTCAATTCCGTTGGTGCCATCCTATATGGTGCCTGGGATATAGGTGCTATACCCAGAACTAACTCAATAGTCAATTTTATTTCTCTGTCAGGTGGTAAGCCTGGTAACTCTTCAGGGAATACATCTAAGAATTCTTATACTACAGGTACATCCTCAGGTTTCATTTTTTTATCTTGTGAAACTGCTAGATAGGCTAAATAGGCTTCACATCCTTTACTTAACAGCTTCCTAGCCTTCACTGTTGATATTAAACTTCCTGGAAGTATTCTTTTACTTCCCACTAGGATTATTTCTTTTTAACCTAGTTTCCTAAACACTATTTCTCTTTTAAAACAATCCATAGTTGCATAGTGTTTACTTAGAAAATCCATACCTAAGATAACATCAAACTCTAGTAATTCTAATGGAATCAAGTCAACCCAAAAACTCTGATTTCCAAGAATTACTTCACAATTCCTGTAATACTCATGTACAACTAGAGTATCTTTTACAGGCGTAGAGATAAACAAATCCTCATTCATACACTCAGGCACTCTATCTATATGTAATGCACATATGCTAGATATGAATGAGTGCGTAGCACCAGGATCAAATAATGCATAAGCGTATTGATTACATAAAGTTATCATACCAGTTACGACATCTGGAGCCTCTTCCGCTTCTTGGTGTGTCATAACGTATACTCTACCCTGTTGCTGCTGCTGTTGCTATTGCTGTTGGGGTCATTCAGCTACCTCTTTTTACTTAGCTACACCGGATCCCTCACCTCTAGTTTCGATCGCTCTAGATTGGTTTACAATCTGTGTAACCTCTCTTTGCTCACTCTGTGCTCCATGACCTAGTTGAGGACAATCTCTCTTGAAATGCCCAGCTTGTCCGCACTGGAAGCACACGTTCCTATTGCCATAACATACTTCTGTATGAGGTCTTCCATAGTTTACACAAAGTGGTTTCCTCCCTGTACTAGCTACTGACTCACTAGCACGATCCGATACTGATTTACCACTCGGTCAAGCTATAGGTCTTAACCTTTTTCGCCCTGAACTTTGTTGGCTCGTGCCCCCAAAACTCCTTATACTTGACTGTCTAGAGAATGGGGGTCTAAGTCTCTTACTTCTTGTTTCTTAAGGCATCCTAAACTGTCTTTTACCTGGCTGGAGTACATCTTCCCTCACTACACTCTACTTTACTCTGATAGCAGTCTCAACTAACTGAGTGAAATTCACCCAATTGGATGTAGAGGTAACAGGTGTACGTATTTTTTTTCTTAGGCCATTCTCAAATCTTCTACACCTCTTCTTTTCCTCTGCGATGATCGGAAGGGCATACCGAGATAACTCAATAAATCTTTGCTCATACTCAGCAACTGTCATCATTCCCTAAGTTAGCCTAAGGAATTCCTCCCTCTTCGCTTCTTTAAAAGAACTAGGGTAGTATTTATCCTCAAATACTTGTCTGAACACAGACCAAGTCATAGTTTCTGAACTATTCCTTCTAGCCTCTATCACTTTCTAACACTTCTCAGCCTCTTTCTGCAGCAAGAATGCCACTAACTCGACCTTACGGTCCCTAGGGCATTGCATAACCTTAAAACATTTCTCAATCAAATCCAACCAGATCTCAGCATCTACTGAATCTGTGGCTTCATCGAACGTCGTGGCTTCTAAAGCTTTCAACCTCTCGATGTCGAATTTCTTTTGGATCATTCTGAATTGATCCTACACTCGCCGCCAATCTTTAAGTGATTCTATCGAATACTCGATCCTCCATCTGGGGCTCTACATCTACCCTTGGTGTACTCGACTCGTTTGCAGAAGTTGCTTCCTGCTCTACTAAGTCTCTAACTCTTTTCCCTTTCGGATCTGGGTCCCGTCTAACTTTAGAACCTCCACTGGTAGGGTCAACATTCCTCTCCTCAGTCTGCTTGCTCCGCTTGCCACTTCTCCTCAGCTTTTTTGCCTAATCATTAGGTACACGTGTTAGGGACTTATCTATGGGACTTAATCTAATGCATGAACTCTCTCTTTCACCCAATACCTTATGCTCTTAATACTAAGCTAGCTCAAACCTTTCCTAAGTTTAAGTATACCTTTGCTCTGATACTAAGCTGTCACACCCCACTCCAGACCACCCTCTTAGCCTAAAGAAGGGCGTGACTGTAACAGTTATCAACCCTTTGGCTGAAACTTACTGCCTAATAACTCTTGCGAAATAACTTTGATACCAAAATATAACTTATATATAGCGGAATGTCTTTAGGCCAAAAATTTATTAATTTAGAAACATAACATATTTAGAGTCATTACAACACTAGATTTACAAGTCCCAAAACCTAAAAACTTTAGTCTCTATATGAACAACAGTAACATGTGTACAATATTAACAGTAACCACCTAAACAGACGGATTACAAATCTCTTTATCCTCTAGTGGCAGAGTAGATGCAAAGCTATCTTCAGAGGATTTGACCGCTACCTAGGGGAGGGGGGGGCGGGGAGAAAACATTTGAAAACGGGGTGAGCTTGCGCCCAGTGAGTGACTTAATAAAGATAATTGATTCTCATGCAAAATCTCAATAAAGAGTTTAAGTAAAATATAAGCTTCTACAGTACTTGTACTGCAGTATAAACATTTTCCAAGCATGAAACATATAAAGATATTTTAATCATAAAACAGTAAAACTATTTCTCAGTCGAGAACAATCCCATGGTGGGTAAAAACAATCCCAACACCAACTACTAGTCAAGAGAGAACCCTTTTTCTCAATCTCTGACTCTAACTACCTACTGTCATACCTTAGGTACTTCTGTATAGATACCTTCTCAAACATCCTTCAGTATCTGGTTGGTTTGGTACCTTCTCAAACGTCCTTCAGTACCAATAGATATCTTCTCAAAGTTCTTCAGTATGTAGTTGAGCGGATACCTTCTCAAACGTCCTTCGGTATCGCGTTTTAAGTAAAACTGGTCATAAATGACTTCCTCTCTTTAAAGCATGTAGAGTATAACACATTTAAAAACATGGCTTTAAAGGTACTAACGCATGCTGAGTATATTTAACACATATAAATCTCTTTTCAACAATTTCTCACACATGCATGTGTTTAAAACATAACTCTTGGTTTGCTTGGAAATTACTTTGTAAAACTAGCTGGCATGAGAATAATCTTCTTTAAAACATGCTTTCTATAACACGTTGTAATCAAACATTTTAAGCAAATGTTTTAGTCAAAACGTTTTAGCCACTCACCTTGATTGCTTAGGAGCTTTTCACTCTAGTAGCTCCCTTTTCTACCTCGGGCTCCCTTTTCACCCCTATAATTCAGATTCAACATACAGCTCAAATTACTCATATTTCTAAATCTTATTTTGAGATACTTTCTTCTATAAAAATATTCTAAAATGTCTCAGGAAGCTTATCCTAAAATATGAGCTCAGAACCTCTCTTGGTTTGACCGAAATCACAAAATCTTCAAGACTGGCTCAAACTGATCTGACAGCCTGACCCTTCTGCATTTTTCTCAGTTTCCAGCCCGATCCCTTCGCGATTTTCCTCCGGCAGCCCTACCCTCAAAACTAGACTCTCAGAGCTTTCAGATGGCTTTAGAATCACTCCAAACACACGAGTAAATTGGGAGAACTCCTCATCTCTAATTGATGTTGATTTCCAGACTTTCACTGTCCAATGCGTCCTCTTTGAAATTCTATGACCAACTCATGGATTTTGGCTTCAATATAAGGCTTGCTCAACTCTCCCACTCTTTTTACTGTATTTTTGAATTGTGATCTAAAAATGAAGTCTTTTGGCCCTATTTATAAGCGTCCAAACCTTCTCCAAAATTGACACCACGTGCTTGGCTGCATGGCCAAGTGTTTCTCCCACACACTACCAACACATCATTTTGATTAGCGCAACCTAAGTGTCTTCCTCCTGTGTAGCCAATGCATGAGCTTCCAATCTGATGCCACCACCTCAAGTTCTTAAGGTTTAAGGCTTTCCTCCCAAAAAGACACATGGTTTGATGATGTTTTTTAGGTGATCTCATCCTTTATATGCGTCCAATTCTTGGATGTTCAACGCATAGTCCATACTTAATACATAGCCTATAATCAACGCATAGCAAGCCAATTCACTACCATCGCAATCCAACTTAGCCATCGCAAGAGCTAGCCATCACCAACGTATAGGGTGACTGCCCATTCTCGACGCATGGCTCACTAGGTAGCATCCCACGGCTTGTTTGGCATAGGCGCATGGTGCTGGCCACCGACGCATGGGCATGCTGCATAGGCTGGCCGCTCGACGCATGGGTGTGCTGCATAGGCTAGCCATTGCTCGCTTGCTCGGCCGCATGGCAGGGGTGTTCGACAGGACGCTCACTTTATAGGCATCGACGCATGGGCATGGCCCCTTGGCAGGCTCGGCAGTGCTCGACGCATGGGCTGGGTACATCGACGCATGCCTGGGCAGTTTGGCCGAGGCTGCTTGATGCATGGCTGGGCATTTGGCCAAGGCTGCTCGATGCATGACTGGGCATTTGGTCGAGGTTGCTCGACGCATGGCTGGGCATTTGGCTGAGGTTGCTCGACGCATGCCACCCTCCAGCCCTCGTGCCATCCCAATGCTCACTTCCATTTTCCTTCCTTCACCAACGCATCCAACACATCCATCATCTAATGCATCCAACGCATCCATCATCCAACGCATTGGTCCTTTCCAATGCATCCCACACAAAATTCTATACTTAGCCAAATTTTTCCAAATTTCCCCCAAGAGTTAAAATTCCAAATTTCCTCTTTTCTTCAAATCTCCACTCTTTTCTCTATCATTCCACACTAGCTTCCACAACAACCTACTCATCACACTGATCTCAGTAGGGAATCTACTCAAGTAGAGAAATTAGGATTCGAGGTTCACATAATATATCTACAGTGAAGGGAGTGCATTTATGGGCTTTAGTGGAATGACCCATTAGTTAACGAATGAGGATTAATTTGGTCTAATGAGTTTAGCCGATTGATCTCGGATCGTTGGAGCCTATGATCTGTAGGTCCACGAGGTCCCCTTACTAGCTCGTAATGGACTAGCTCTAGAATAGCGTGATAAGTTAATTTTAAACGTTCAAATTAGAATTAAGGGAATCAGTAATTGTATGAGATATAATTACATGTTTAATTTTAGAATTAAACGAAATAGGAGAATTTATATATTTAAATATGATTTAAATATATAAAGATGGATATGTATTATAATTAATTTAATATTTGATATTAAATTAATTAAGTTTTATTTAATAATTAATTTATCAAATTAATTAAATTTTCATTTTTAAAATAAAATAGATTTATAAAATCAAAATTTTATTTTTAGATAAAATTGAAAAATTGGAAAACTAAAACACAAAATGGAAAAATGGCCTTGTCTTCTCCAAGCATGAGCTGCAACTTATGTAGCTCTTTTCTTTGCATGTTGATCTGCAATATAATGAAGAGATTGGAGTGAAAATTGGCCATGCAATCAAAAGAAATTTGAGAGAAAAACTAGTTTGAAAAAAGGTTCTTCAACAAAGTTTCTGCAGTGAGCTTTTCTCCTTCATCCTTTGATTCAAGCTTGTTTTGAGTCCCACAACTCAATCTAGAGAACCAAGAGAATAGTGGGGAAGATCTTAAGGTGGTCTACAATAAGATATAGAGAAGATTGTAGCTGGAGAAGGAGCTTTGAAGAAGTTCTACAAGAGGTATGTCTTGAAACTCATTTTTCTACAGAAGCAAGCTTTATATTATGCCAAAATTAGTGAATTTGAATGCTTAGATGATCTTGTGCTTCCGCTACTGTTGATACAATCCTACAATTTGTATCAGAGCATCAAATAAGCATTCAATTCGGTTTAATTTTGGTTTGGTGGGTGTTTTATATGAGAAATATGAAACTGGTGCACTGATATGGTTTTCTGAGATTTGACTGTTTAATTCTCTTTAATTTCTCATTTAAATTTGTAATTGGCTCTTGCTTGATGAGCTTTAATGTGTTCCCCAAGAGTCTGTAATTTATTTGGAGTCATTAGAGTTAAAATTAAGCTATAAATCGATGAAACAAGAAAAGAGGCCAAGTTGTAGTTCTAGAAAATCAACCTCTGTTCTTATCGTCGTTATGGTTCCAGTTGCTAAACGATCGTCTAGCTTCAAACGCTACACGATGTGAAGAAAAGCTAGACGATTGTATCGCAATGGGCACTGGTCGTTGTCATGTTGAACGCTAGACGATTGTGTACCTACGGGAGCTAAACGATGCGTTCAATTTACTATATGATAGCATTAAGCGATCGTTTAGCTTTGGCATGGGAACTAAACGATATGTTGAATTTACTATACGATGGTACTATACAATCATTTAGCAACTATGTGCTCTAAGCGATGTGATGAAGTACTAGGCAATAACGCTGAGCGATTGTTTAGATATGGAGCTAAGCGATCGTATAGATGAAGTGCTAAGCGATGCGTTGAAGTTTCTATACGATTGAACTAAACAAATCGCTTACCTACGATGCTGAACAACGCGATGATGTTCTATACAATAAAGCTAAGCGATCGTTTAGCTATGGCGGATACTAAAACGATGACATGCAGTGCTAGACGATGGTGTTAAGTGATCGTTTGGTTATATACGATAGAACTAAGTGATAGTGATGAAGAGCTATACAATAGCCTTGAGCGATCACTTACTTCAATCGTTTATCTTTGATCGAGAGCTAAACGATGCATCGAGTTGCTATGCAATAGCACTACGCGATCGTTTACCTCTATGTAGGAGCTAGGCAATGTGACGAGTTGCTATGCGATAGCACTACGAGATTGCATACCTTTGCACGGCAACTGGGCAATGCGTTGAATGCTATGCGATGAAATTAGACGATCATTTACCTTTTCGCGCACTAAACAATCAAGCATTTATTAAACGATCTGGCAAAAATGTTAGGCGATGGTCGTCATTATTAAACAATGAAACTTAGCGAGATGTTGAACATGTGTAAGGGCTACCGGTTCGACCGGTTCTCTTGTGGTCTGGTTTGGTTCTACTTCAAATGGTTCTTGGCTGGTCCTGTTCAGACGGTTCGGGTCCAGTTCAAGCTACTTGAGTTCTTTTTTGAGCGGTTCGGAAGCTGTTTTGTAATAGTTAGGCTTCTATTTGCTTGTTTTTGCCAAAACTAAAACCATGTCAGTCGTGTTTAATTATTTATGCATTTCATATATGTTATAATTAAATAAATCTTATATGTGCATATAGTATGCCATTTAGATTTAAAATCCTACCATAGGAAGCCTGTAACATGCATTGAAAGTATGTTATAATTGTTATAATATATAGTATGCATGTTAGGGTTTCTCATATTTAATATAAATGTTATACTAAATGTTGAATGCCTCATGTATGTTGTGGATGTTTAGCATGTCTCAAGTTTTATAAGTTGTTATAAAATTGGGTTAGACATTTAAAATCCATAAACAACAACTGCATGCTCACATAGGTTGACCATCTGTTTTAATTGTTAAAACTTATAAGACTAAGGTTACAAACCCAATCGGTATATAATCCTGTCTAAGACTATGGGTTCTTAAGTTGATGGTTTACGGAACACCTCCTACCTGGGGATTATGGCCGAATTATTGAGCGTTGGTAACCGATTTTATGAGCATACGTGAGTGATGTGAGGTAATAAAATGGTTTATCACCTAGACATCATAGGTTAAAATCCAATTATAAGAGTTATACTTGGATAAACCACATAACTTAGGGTTGTTTTATTAGCCGAAAAGAACCTAAGTATAAATATACACAAATAGAACACTTCAATGGCAGTTTAATAACTTCTATATGACAGAGTTATTAGAAAACTTCAGTGGGAGATTAATAACATATATGATACGTTATTTTTAGCTCTCACATCTCTAAGAGTTCACAATTAAGATTTAAGCGGTACTTCATGTCACCCTAGAAGTGACCTCCCTACGGAGAGTATTTTTTTAGTTTAAATCTAGATTTTGGTGAATAAGAGGAAGTTGTTCAAACATAAGTCTATTATACGATAAAAAGATTTCAACTGCCACGTCTCCACATAGTTTACACCGTGAGATTCATATGACGCTTTGTGTCACCCTGGAAGTGGCCTCCCAATGGAGAGTGCTTTGTATGAGTCAATATCAAGGTAAATGGAGGAAGTAGTTCATAGTAAGTGGGTGAAGAATATGAGTCAATATATCCTACGGTCTCCTCCATTAGTTTGAACCGTGAGATTCCTATGTTTCGCATGCTGGTTAGCTTTAATGGCCCTTTGCTAGTCGTTTAGTGATGGCTATCCCCATGAAGGGTTGTCACATAGGATTTGGAACAACCCAGGCTTCAATAAAATGAATAGGGTCTTATAGTTCCATCTTGGATGTTGTCTTCTATTTCGGAGGCAAGTTCATACCGTCCTATAGGATCTGAAAATGGCAGGTCACAATTATAAGAATTACTAAGTTGTAGTAAAGATCTTGACCGAAAACGATAACTAAACGACTATAGAAATAAGAGTTATTCAGGAGACAATAGGAATAAGAGTTATTCCGGGGATAATGTTTGGTCAAAATTGTTTGTTTTAGTGAAGGAGTATCTGACTGTCGAATTTGATTTTGGATTTAGTTACAATTTGCTAATTAGAATTTGTCTGAATTTTATCAGCATGTCGAATTCTATAATACTCGCTTCTGATGTACATAACAGTAAAATCAAATCAACAAACAAATTACTAGTAGTTGATTATACCAAAAGAGTTTTAACAGAGGATTGTCTTCTATCTCCCAACTCATCTAAAATTATGAATTATGTAGATGAGGATACTAAATTCGAATAACAAGATAAATATGATTTACTTGTTATCGAAGCATGTTTAGTAGAAAATGATAAAATCTGGATAATTGATTCAGGTGCCACTAATCATGTATGTACTATCTCACAGGAGACAAGTTCTTGGATACAGTTGACAGAAGGTGAAACAATCTTTAAAGTAGGGACCAGGGAGATTGTTTCGGCCAAAACAGTGGAAGATATGAAGTTATTTATAGGAGATAAGTACATTTATTTGAAAAATGTATATTATATTACTTCTAAAAAAAGGAATCTAATATCTTTCTTCTGTTTGCTAGAACAAAATTATAAAGTTTATTTTGAAAATGGTAAAGTGTTCATCAATATGGGAAATAAATAGATTTGGTCTGTAAAATTAGAAAATAATTTGTACATGTTAAAACAATTGAGGTCAAAGCTGTTTTGAACATAGAGATGTTTAAAACTGCTGGGACTCATAAGAAAAGGAAGATTTCTCCAAATGCCTATCATTGGTACTTGAGACTGGGTCACATAAATCTCAATAGGATTGAGAGATTGGTTAAGAACGGTCTTTTAAACAAGTTGGAAGACAGTTCATTACCACCACATGAGTCCTGTCTTTAGGGTAAAATGACAAAAAGATCTTTTTCTGGAAAAGGTCTTAGAGCCAAAGAACCCCTAGAACTGATTCACGTAGATCTTTGTGGGCCTTTAAATGTTAGAACAAGAGGAGGGTATGAATATTTCATCAATTTTATAGATGATTATTCCAAGTATGAGCATATTTACCTAATGCGCCAAAAGTCTGAAACTTTTGAAACGTTTAAAGAGTATAAGGCTGGGGTTAAAAACCAATTAGGTAAAAAGATTAAAACACTTTGATCGGATCAAGGTTGAGTATTTGGACATAGAATTCCAGAACTATTTGATAGAACATGAAATTCAGTCTCAACTCATAGCCCCTGGCATACCTCAGCAGAATAGTGTGGCAGAAAGGAGAAACCTTGTTGGACATGGTTCGTTCTATGATGAGTTATGCTTAGTTATCAAATTCTTTTTGGGGACACGCAGTTGAGACTGCAGTATATATTTTGAACATAGTTCCCTTGAAAAGCGTTTCTGAAATGCCTTATGAGCTCTGGATGGGACATAAAGGAAATTTATGTCACTTCAGGATTTGGGGTTGTCCAGCAAATGTTTTGGTGCAAAATCCTAAAAAGTTGGAACACCGTTCAAAAGTATGTCAATTTGTAGGCTACCCAAAAGAAACAAAAGGTGGTTTCTTTTATGATCCTCAGGAAGATAAAATGTTTGTATCGAAAAATGCAACCTTCCTAGAGGAAGATTATATAAAAAACCATCAACCTCGCAGTAAGCTAGTAATAGAAGAAATGTCCAAAGAAACGACAAATGTATCAACAAGAGTTGTTGATCGAACAGGTCCTTCAACAAGAGTTGTTGATAGAGCAGGTCCGTCAACAAGAGTTGTTGATGAAACTGATACTTCACATCTTTCTCAAGAGTTGAGAATGCCTCGTCATAGTGGGAGGGTTGTGCAACAACTTGATCGGTACATGGGTTTAACTAAAACTCAAGTCATCATGATGATGGTTTAGAGGATCCATTGTCTTTTAATTAAGCAATGAACGATGTGGAAAAAGACCAATTGATTAAAGTCATGAACCTTGAAATGGAATCTATGTATTTCAATTCTGTCTAGGATCTTGTAGATCAACTGGAAGGGGTAAAACCCATCTGCTGCAAATGGATCTACAAGAGAAAACGAGACCAAGCTGGTAAGGTACAAACCTACAAAGCTAGACTAGTGGCAAAAGGATTTACCCAAAGAGAGGAGTTAGATTTTGAAGAAACCTTCTCTCTAGTTGCCATGATAAAGTCTATTAGAATACTCTTGTCCATAGCTAAATTTTATAATTATGAAATATGGCAAATGGATGTCAAGACAACTTTTCTGAATGGCTATCTTGAAGAGAGTATCTATATGTCTCAACCAGAAGGGTTTATACAGTAGGGTCAAGAGCAAAAAGTTTGCAAGCTTAATCGATCCATTTATGGATTAAAACAAACTTCTAGATCCTGAAATAGGATATTTGATGTTGTGATCAAATCTTATGACTTTGAATAAAATGTTGACGAACCCTGTGTATACAAGAAGATCATCAACAAAATTGTCGCTTTTCTGCTGTTGTATGTTGATGATATTCTATTCATTGGGGATGAGGTAGAATATCTAACTGACGTTAAGAGATGGTTGGCTTCACAATTCCAAATGAAAGATTTGGGAGAAGCACAATATTTTGTTGGAATCCAAATAGTTTGAAATCGCAAGAACAGAACATTGGCATTATCTCAAGCATCTTATATACACAAGATGTTGTCTAGGTATAAAATGCAAAATTCCAAGAAAGGATCTTTACCTTTAAGGCATGGAATTCACTTGTCTAAGAAGTAGAGTCCTAAGATACCTCAAGAGGTTGAGGAGATGAATCAATTCCATATGCATCTGCAGTTAGGACTTTGATGTATGTAATGTTGTGTACTCGTCCCGACATATGCTATACCGTAAGAATTGTCAACAGATTTCAGTCCAATCCTGGTCATGACCATTGGACTGCTGTTAAAAACATTCTCAAGTATCTTTGAAGAACGAAAGATTATATGCTCGTGTATTGTCCTAAGGATCTGATCCTTACTAGATACACTGATTCTGACTTTCAGACCGATATTGATTCGAGAAAATCAACTTCAGGGTCAGTATTCACTCTTAATAGAGGAGTAGTTGTGTGAAGAAGCATCAAGCAGAGCTGTATTGTGGACTCCACAATGGAAGCTCAGTATGTTGCTATAAGCGAATCAGCAAAAAAGACATAGCTGATCCATTTACGAAGGCTCCCTCGGCTAAAGTGTTCGAGGGTCACCTAGTAGGACCAGGTCTACGAGTTTTGTATCACTAGGGCAAGTGGGAGAATTGATGGGTATTGTGATGCACTAGTTTATTATATTTGTACATTTTATTCTCTCCATGTAAACTCAACATGTATATATTTGTATATATTGATCCACTGGAGTTTTAGTCCAAGTAGGGGTATTGTTGGGTTTTATGTTCTAAAAACTCGCAGTTTGTAAAATGATAAACAATTTCTATAATCAATATACTTATTATTGATTTCATAAATTGTACAAAAGTCTAAATCCAATAAACTAAGACCCATGACTATTGTATGAGTACTTGAACTTTATGTGAAGACATAAGAGTGGATCGAATTCGAGTAAATAGTCAAAATGATCTATGGTACATGAATGAGGTTGGGTACCTTGTTCTGGTAATACCATTAGATACGGCCTACTTTTAGTTGTTACAAAGAGTTGTAAAGTGCTATATATGATGTAATCCTAATTCAAACATGTTATGACATGAGGAGTGAGAGCGTTCTATGCAATGAGTTTGCATAAGATCAAGACCAAGAAATAAGTCACTCTTACTTTTAACATTGTTTACTGTTTAAGACTGACTATTTCACCTAGATGACCTAGGTAACTCAATCTTAATTCTGAGCTAACTATAAACTCCTGTTTATTCGGGATTTCCCTTAGATTTGCATAGTTGAGGGTTGGCTCAATAGCACCGGCTCAATAAGACTCCCATTTCAGGGGTAAGACCGGATAGATAGTTGGGGACATAGGGTGCAAGAGAAGTTCACACCTACTTGATTTAGGGATAGAAGAAAGGTTTTTCTCTCAAGTATTGAATCCAAGTCTTGAACAAGGGGCCCCACCCTCTTACTGGGTTGAGAGAGTTTGGTTTGATGATTGGATCACAAACCAGTTGTTCATTAGAGGATCAGTAGGGATTTGAGGAATAAGACGTAATCTCAGGGATAAAACAGATATTTGACCCAGCCGTTATTACGAACAACTTGTGAAGGGTCGACTTGCTGATTATAGTTAAATCATATGGACATAATATATCTACAGTGAGGGAAGTGCAACTATGGGCTTTAGTGGAATGACCCATTAGTTAACGAATAGGGATTAATTTGGTCTAATGAGTTTAGCCGATTAATCTCGGATCATTGGAGCCCATGATTTGTGGGTTCGTGTTGTCCACCTACTAGCTCGTAATGGACTAGATCTAGAATAGTGTGATAAGTTAATTTAAAACGTTCAAATTAGAATTAAGGGAATTAGTAATTATATGAGATATAATTATATGTTTAATTTTAGAATTAAACGGAATAGGAGAATTTATATATTTAAATATGATTTAAATATATAAAGATGGATATGTGTTAAAATTAATTTAATATTTGATATTAAATTAATTAAGTTTTATTTGAAAATCGGGCATGTAATCAAAAGAGTTTTGAGAGAAAAACTGGTTTGAAGAAAGGTTCTTCAACAAGTTTGCTGCAGTGAGCTTTTCTCCTTCATCCATTGATTCAAGCTTGTTTCGAGTCCCACAACTCAATCTAGAGCACAAAGAGAATAGTGGAGAAGATCTTGAGGTGGTCTACAATAAGATATGGAGAAGATTGCAGCTGGAGAATGAGCTTTGAAGAAGTTCTACAAGAGACATGTCTTGAAACCCATTTTTCTGCAGAAGCATGCTTTATATTATGCCAAAATTAGTGAATTTGAATGCTTAGATGATCCTTGTGCTTCCGTTGCTATTGATACAATCCTACAATTGGTATCAGAGCATCAAATAAGCATTCAATTTGGTTTAATTTTGATTTGGTGGGTGTTTTATATGAGATATATGAAACTGGTGCACTGATATGGTTTTATGAGTTTTGGCTGTTTAATTTTCTTTAATTTCTCATTTAAATTTGTAATTGGCTCTTACTTGATGAGCTTTAATGTGTTCCGAAGAGTCTGTAATTTATTTGGGTCATTAAAGTTGAAATTAAGCTATAAATCGAAGAAACAAGCGAAGAGGCTAAGTTGCAGTTCCAGAAAATCAGCCTCTGTTCTTATCGTCGCTGTGGTTCCAGTTGCTAAATGATCGTCTAGCTCCAGATGCTACACGATGTGAAGAAAAGCTAGATGAACGTATAGCAATGGGCACTGGTTGTTGTGATGTTGAACGCTAGACGATCGTGTACTTGCGAGAGCTAAACGATGCGTTTAATTTGCTATACGATAGCATTAAGCGATCGTTTAACTTTGGCGTGGGAACTAAACAATACATTGAATTTACTATACGATGGTACTATGCGATCGTTTAGCAACGATGCGCTTTAAGTGATGGGATGAAGTGCTAGGCGATAGCGGTGAGCGATCGTTTAGATGCAAGCTAAGCGATCGTATAGACGAAGTGTTAAGCAATGTGTTGAAGTTTCTATGCAATTGTACTAACCAAATCGCTTACCTACGATGTTGAACGACGCGATGATGCTCTATATGATGGAGCTGAGAGATCTTTTAGCTACGGCGGATAGTAAAACGATGACATGTAGTGCTAGATGATGATGTTAAGCGATCGTTTGGTTCTATACGATAGAACTAAGCAATAGTGATGAAGAGCTATACGATAGCCTTGAGCAATCGCTTACTTCGATCGTTTATCTTTGATCGGGAGCTAAACGATGCCCAACAACACGAACATAATACGAGCAAACCAGTGAACAGTACAAATAGTATGATCCTTAATAACAATCAAGTAAAACTCGATCCTTGACATTCAAACGGAAACTTGACACTACCACGAGGCTACCTTGGTATTCTCGATGTGAGAATCCAGGAGGTGTGGGCTCTGTATAGATTTGGTAGAGGGAAGGAGGAACTGGACGATCGAGTAAGTGGGAGAAGAGAGAAGTCTATCGTTTAGACTTGGGTAATCGATCGTTTAGTAGCGAGTAGCTATCGTATAGGATACTTATTTGATCGTTTTCTTTTCTCTCTAGACAAGTTATCTAATTAACTTGCTTTGCATGCCATGAAATGGAAAAATGAAAACGATTTTCATTTATCCTTCAATTACCAAAAACTCATTAAAACTTCCCACTAAGTCGGTTATTAGGAGAAAAAAATAGAAAATCAATTATCTTATAATTAATTTATTATAAATAAATATAATAACTAATTTATCATATTATATTTATCCTATAGTTTTAATATCACATCTTATGCAATATATAAACCAAAGTTCTTTTTCTCGTTTATGGCATTAAATATATATCAATTATATCATATATAATTGAACTAATTTAATTATATCATATAATCAAATTCCTTCTTTTTAATTTAAACACTTCAAATTAACACAAAAACTGATTCTCAACATGAAAGTGTGGTGCCACATTGTTCAAGCCTCGGAATCAGCCCTTAAGGGAGCAATTCATTTACTTACCCCTGCTTCGGAGAAAGAGTGAATTCTGTCTTGTGTAGTTGAGTTCCCAGCTCTCCAATTAAACGAATCCCCAAAGTGGTAGGTTTGAGTCGGCAATCTAGCCACTCGCACCCATGCAAATCAAAGGACCGCCCTCATAGGCAGGAGTTCACAACTCATTCAAGATTAAGGTCATGTATCTATACTCATCCTAGTGAAATGAAAGTCTCTGTCATGAATGACGTTATATAACGAGATTAAACATTTTGTGGTCCAGTCTTATACAAACTCTTTTGTATAGAGCATTCTTGCTCGCATGTCTAATACATGAATAGTCAAGATCAGACCATTTATAGCACTTTACAATATTTGTAACACCTACAAAGTGGGTCACACTCGTAGCCTCACCAGGATAAGGTTTTCCTCATTTATCCCTATACTACAGACCATTTAGGTTATCACTTAAAGCATGATCCACTTGTATGTCTCCACATACATGCTTAAATTACAACGATAGCCAGAGATCTTCGTTTATTGGTTTGTGATTAATACTACTAAAATATCTTAGATTTCATAGACTGAAGTGAATAAAATATCTCATATTATAAATCACAAAATTATTTGTTCATACATATGTTTACAGACTACAGGACTCTATGAGATTTAGGACATCGACCCCAGAAGGCAGTTTTGGAATAAATAAATAAAATATCACAAACCAAATGTAAACTAACTTGATTTTACTTATTTTCAAGATTTTGTTATAATTGTAATATTTAAAAACTGGATAACATGGGTGCTAATAAATAAAATACATTTACTAACCAATGCAGTCCCCAAAATTATAGGAATATATATGAAAATGAAAGAATAATTAAAATAGACATTGGAAAAACTTTCTTGGGTAGTTTCTCAAATATGACCCATTTTTTAGAGAGTTTTTAAAATTTAGAAAAATAAAATAAAATGATTATCAAACAAGATACATTTTCCAAAAAAAAATAAAAAAGATGAAAGATTATATCTGAGGATTACTTTTCCTTAATATTTCTAAGGTTGTTTTATCATGTGCATTTTTTTTACACACAGAAAAAATTTAAAAAAAGCAATTCATTTTTTTTTAAATAAATTATTTGTCACATGCCAAAATTTTATCAACCAATTACCTGGATTGTACTAAGATCGGAGAGCACCCAAGTTTTTTCTGTGTAGAATTCTAAATTTTCAAATTGATTAGTTTAACCAACCATTTTTTTAAAAAAATAATATGATATTGTTTATAAAAAGAAATGACACATATTTCTCTTATGTTTGAAAAATAATCTAGAGCAAATTAAGTTGAAAACAAGTATGATATAATATTTTTTAAAAATATTTAAAAATGTAATGTATGAACCAAAAAAATTATGCAAATTTTGATAGTTGATCTATATATGATCATTTTTGTTAGTCACGAGAACTTAGGTTATTTACCAAACAATATAACCTATTTTTGTTAGTCACAAGAACTTAAGATTATTTATGAAACAATATAACATGTCTTTTTAAGGATTAAAGTTGAAATTTACCCAAAAAAAACAAAAAACTAAATAAATTTACTTCATTCTAATTTTTTTAGAAGGATAGTTCCTGCAATTATTTCGAAAGTTACAACATCAAACTAAGCTTATATCTTTTACCACATATAAATATATATAAACATATATATATATTTTTATATGGGTATACATGTCTCCTTTTTTGTAACTAATTTTAATTTTTTTCAAAACAAATGTTGAAGGATGAAATGGATCTTAACAAATCATAATGATGAATTAATATATAAAGATAGTGCATTTTTATGGATACTTGATTTTTTAAATCTAGTTGCTAGGGATCACTAGATAGATTTTCTTGTATATGCATAGCTCATCATAATTATAAGAGCTTCAACCTCGTCCTTCTTGAAGTCTTCCAGACCAACCCTTTCTCTCTGGTCAAGATCTTTATTAATGGATCTCTAATCACTTGATAGATAACTTTATAGATGATTCATGATAATTATAAGGGCTTCACCCTCACTCCGCTTGAAGTGTTTTAGGTCATTTCTTTAGTTAAGACCTTCGTTAATGGACATGCAAGATTATCACAACATTAATTTAATGTAATTCACACTCATTATTTCATATGGGATCCATCCAAATTATTTTCTTTTTCTTTATAGGTTTAGATTTACAATTATAAAATGTGATCTTTTACACTAATAATTTGTGGCAATATTATCACAATTTATTAAAATATGAGGTAAGGGTTTCTCCCACGGTATCAAAGTTTCATATAATAAATTTTCTAGCCAACAAGCTTCCTCAATAATTGAAGCTAAAGCAATAAGCTCTACGGTAGAATTGACAATAATTGTTTGTTCTCTTCTTAGATTTTTACAAATAACACCACCTCCAAAGGTCAAAATCGAATTAACATTATAAAATACTTTAAACAACATAATATTTTTTATAAAGTAAATCATGGTCTTTCATTCCTAATAAGTATTTCATAATACAAACAATGTCATGTCAAATCTCTTAACTTGACTTGCTCTAAAACCTGCTAAAAGCTCCTACAACACATGTAATATCAGGTCCACTACAATTAATTACATATAGTAGGTTTTCAATCACACTAGCGTACTCTTTTGATTATGCGATTCAATAAAATATCTAAATTAACCATGCAACCAAAATTATTTCCCCAAAACACGTTGTGGAATTTTTTTAAAAATAATATTTTTTTTAATAAATAATGACAAAAATAGGGTTGGAGGGAAAGTATTCCAAAGAATAGATTTTAAAATCGTGTACCGGATGCATGATTACACCTTAATCATGTATCGGGTACACGATTAGCTCTAAATCGTGTACCGGGTACATGAGTCCCTGTCCAATCTGGCACGCTGAGGAAATCGTGTACCCGATACACGACTTCCTCACCATTAAATCGCCGCCTGCCCCTTCTTCTTCTTCATCGAGACCACCGAGACCTTCTGCCTTCATTCTTCCTCACCGATAACTTCGAACGATTTTGCTCCATTTTTCTTTATGTCTTCCAAAATCTTGCTAATTTTCCTCACCGAGTCCTCTATTTTTCTCACCGAAATCTTCCAAAATTCCGATTTTGCTCGATTTTCTTCACCAAATCCTCCATTTGTTCGTCCGTCCAAAATCGTCCGCACGCTTCTGTAGTAAATTCTTTCTCTAGTTCTTTGGGCTAATCTTATATTTCTCTGGTAAATCTTGGATTATGTATATTTTCAATAAAATTCTTTCTCTAGTTCTATGGTAAATCTTAGATCTTATATTTTTTTATTTGTTTGGGCTGATTTAAACTTAGAAATATATGTATGTTAAACTTAGAAATATATGAATTTGTTGGGTTGATCTTATATGTATTTGTTGGGCTGATCTTATATGTATATGTTTGTAGATCTTAAATATTAGATTTTATAATTTTTTTATTTGTTTGATCTGATTTAAACTTAGAAATATATGTATGTTAAACATAGAAATATATGAATTTATTGGGCTGATCTTATATTTATATGTTTGTAGATCTTAAATCTTAGATCTTATATTTTTTTTTTATTTGTTTGGGCTGATTTAAATATATAGTTTATAAATCTTAGATTTGGGCTGATTTAAATATATAATATTTAGATCTTATATGTTAAACTTAGAAATTGAATTTTGTTGGGTTGACATCTTAAAATATTTTTTTTATCAACTATAACAGTTGAAAAAATCATAATAAATATGTTGATGCGTTCTGAAGATTTAGTTATTCATGAACTTGGAAATGATGGAGATAATGACGTTGACGTTGAAGTTGATGAATTATTTGGAAACGACAGTAGTGGTGAACATGATCTTGAATTGGTACCGTCAGAAATGTTCACCCGAATAGATTGAGAAATGACAAATTCAACGCGTGAACTAGGGTCTACTTCGGAAGAAAGGAATATAGATGGAGATAACTATAGTTTAATACAAAAAGAACATTGTTTAATGCCAAAGAAGATTTACAGCTTGCTGTAAAAAAAAATATTGTGTGACAGAACACTACAAAATTTTCGTAGTGGAATCAAATCAGGATCTTTAGTATGTTAAATATAAATCATGGAGTGACGGTTGTGCTTGGAGGTTACGAGCATGTCGGCGTAAAATTCATGGGATGTTCGAAATCACCAAACTTCAAGAAGAACACTCATGTTTGTTTTCAGAATTGACACGGGATCATTCACAGCTTGATTCAAATTTCATGAGTATTGAAATTCAAAATTTGGTTAGAGATGATCCTGGAGTATCTATGGCCCTACTTCAAGAAGCCATTAAAAAACAATATGGTTATAATGTCAATTATAGACGGGGGTGGCAAGCCAAGAGACAAGCATTGATTGCTATGTTTGGCGATTGGGAGAAATCATATTCGGAGCTTTTGTATTGGCTAAGTGCTCTTGTTTATTACAATCCAGAAACACGAACAGATTGGTTTTTCCTTCCCTCTAATGTATCAGGTACGACTATTTTTGGATGAGTTTTTTGGTCTTTTAGTCTTGCAAGAGAAGGGTTCAACCATTTAGGCCATTAATCCAGATTGATGGAACTCATCTCTACGGAAAGTATAAGGGAAAATTCTTGATAGCCTTATGTATTGATGCAAACGGACATATATTTTCCCTTGCTTTTGCTATCGTCGAATGTGAGAATTCGTCCAATTGGTCATGGTTTTTGTGGGTATTGCGTGAATATGTTAATAATGAAGAAAAAAGGCATTCTTGCTGCAATTAATAATGAAGAAATTGGTTAGAGTGAACCCAGAGCATATCATCGATATTGTCTTCGCCATGTTGCCAGTAATTTCAATACAAAATACAAATCAAAGCAACTAAAATTTGGTGTTTAAGGTTGGAAATCAACACCAAAGGCATAAGTTCATTCAGTGCATGAAAGAATTGAAACAGTTGCCCCTTGAATGTCTTGAATTTTTTTCAGACATTGACTTGGAAAAATAGACACAGTCACACAACAGTGGGTACTGCTATGGGTGGTTGACAAACAATGAAGCTGAATGCATGAACGGTGTTTTCAAAGGTGCTAGAATGTTACCAATTACTTCTTTGGTTAGGCTAACATTCTATCGCACAATACTGTATTTTGAACGCTGGAGACAAGAAATCAATGAAGCACTCGATCGTGGGGACATATATACAGAATATGCCCTAAAAAAACTGAAGAGATGAGAAAAACGAACATCGGCACATACGGTGACATCCATTGACAGGGAAAGTCAAACTTTCGAAATACAAACTGGCATAAGTATGATTTCTCCCTATAAAGGACAACACATCCAAGTTTTGAGCTTGAAAGAAGGGACATGTTTTTGCAATAAGTGGCAATCAATCAAGATTCCATGCTCTCATGTAATTGCAGTTTGTAATTACATGCATATGATATACCTACCACTTATTGATGAATGTTACAAATTGTCCATTTCAAACGTTGTTATGAAGGCTGCTTCCATCTAATTCAACACCCAGATTATTGTCTAGAATTATCATTTATAGAAATTCATCCAAATGCAGACTTACTAAGAGAACAAGGTTGGCCAAAAGTACGCACATTCATAATGAAATGAATTGGAGAGAAGCAAGCCGAAAAGAGCGATGTACAATTTGCAGAAGAGAAGGACATAACAGACGACGCACTTGTCCACAACGTACACTGGGTGCTTCGTCGTCTTTAGGTCATTAGGTGTATTTTTTGTTTACTTGTATATTTTATATACTTGTATTCTTTATGTACTTAAATTTTTCATGTAATTGTATATTTTATATATTTGTATTCTTTATGTATTTATATTTTTCATGTAGTTGTATATTTTATGTATTTGTATTCTTTATGTACTTATAATTTTCATGTAATTGTATATTTTATGTACTTGTATTCTTTATGTACTTATAATGAATTTATGTAATAAATTTATTTTATGTAATTGCATTTTTATGTACTTTTTATGTATCTTTTATGTCATGGATTTTATTATGTAATGTAATTTGAACTTTTTAGGTAATGGAGTCTAGTCTTTCTAATCCTATACAATTGTACCAACAAAATACGCATCATTCAGGACAGTATGAGATAGTTCTTCCACTGTAGTGTTGAGTTGTCGGAGAAGGGAGGTGACTGCACAACATACTATCCCATTTGATCACCGTATTATGTCATATGTTCAGTAGGCAGGTTTTCTTGGGGTTGCACAAATTGGTTTCATCCAGCTTGATTGGCACCTTATTACTGCTCTAATTGAGCTTTGGAGACCAGAAACCCACACATTTCACATGGCTTGTGGGGAATGTACGATTACGCTGCAGGATATTGCCATATAATTTGGGTTACGAGTGCATAGACAACCATTGACAGGTTCACTACAGTATGACTGGAAGAACATTTACGAAGAGCTCTTAGGTATTCTATCAGAGGATCTGAAGGGATCAAGATTAAGTATCCCTTGGTTGGTGTCCCAATTTCCAGAATTACCTCCCGATGCCGATGACATCAGCGTACGTAAGTACGCATGAGCATACATCCTGTAGCTTATTGGAGGATTTTTATTTGCTGACAAGTCAAATACTCTGGTGCATCTCATGTTCCTCCTACTATTGTCAGATTTCGAGCATGCTAGTACGTACTCGTGGGGTGGTGCATGTCTTGCATGGTTGTATAGAGAACTTTGTCGGGCTTCTAATGCATAAGCATTGGAAATAGCAAGGCTACTAATACTATTACAAATATGACTTATGATCGATTTCCAATTATAGCACCACAAGTCCAACTATAGGCCCCAGATCATCGTCCACTTAGTGCCAGTTATTATTTCATTTATATATTTATTTTGTTATCATTTTATGTAAGAATATAAATTAATTATATTTTTTATAATTTTAGTTGGAGTGATGCATTAGCTGCCTCTAAACAGTCAGCAAATATGTTGCTCGTGTATAGAAAAATATTCGACATATTGATGCACAATCAGGTAGTAAATGTGTATATAAATGAATATTTAAAATATTTTATATGTATACTTATTATTATTTTTTATCAGATTATTTGGATGCCATACACACAGATTTAGTCATCCTTACCTGATTATTGTCGTGATAGTGAAGACATCTAATTGACCTTAGCCCTCTTATATGCTTCCATATAGTAGAGTGGCATCATCCAGATCGTGTATTGAGACAGTTTGGTTTATGACAAATGATACTTTCATTGTCCTATACACTCCCAGCATTACACCCGATCGATTTGAGAGGTAAGCACGACCAAGACTGGCATCGAATCCATGTGGAATATTTATCCTACTGGCATGGACGACATGATCGTTGTGCACAAGAAGAATTAACAAATGGGCCAGCTGTATCAGACGACTACTTTCCCTGGTATAATTCGATCATGAGGTGATTTATCACACCTGACAGCACTTACTATTACTGCATGGTAACAGATTTAAAATCAGACATTTTCCATATATGATATGAATATTATTTAATATTTATTTATTTTTATTATACATAATAATTTTATCGGCGATGTTCAACAATATTCAGTGCAGAACAACTTACCAGAATTGGATTCAATGTGTCAGCAAACATTGGTCAGCATAGAAGGTATTATTCAACAAACAAAACGACTCAAAGTTGCTGATACCGATCGAAAACGTATTCTTCGTAGATGACAGTGACAACAGGGTGAACCTAATTTAGAGGGATACGAAGACAACCCCCATGAGAGGTAAGGGCCAGGGGGGGTCGTTTTTAAATCCCACATTGTATCATTTTCAAATTGTAAATTAAAGAACTAATTGTAAATATTCTTTAATATCATGGTATTTTTTTTTTAAATATGAGTGCAAGATGTTTTCATTGTAGATTAAATATATAATTAAGTTTAATAATGAAGAAATTTGTGGACCAATTCCTAAAGTTTTAATATTGGTGTACATCTACAATTAAAAAAAATGGTCAACAAACTTTTTTAAAAAAGAAAAACAATAATTAGCAAATTGTTTACTAGGTCCATGAGTTTACTTGACCGGTCAACCAATCAGCCGACGTGGTGCTGACTGGATTAAACGATACTCGTGTACCGGGTACACGAGTATGCCACATGGAAATTGTGTACCCAGTACACGATTCCACTACCCCAATTTTGTCAATAGTTTCCCAAAATATCTATTCTTAGAAAATGTTTCCATCCAACCATATTTTTGCCATTATTTATTAAAAAAACATTATTTAAAAAAAAATCCACATTGTGACTTCATAATTAAGCAAACCATATGGTTACTCTTACAAAAGAAAGGCTCATTACTCCATAATTACAACAAACACATTATTATTTATATTCACTCACTCACTCAATGCCTAATAGTTAATGATCAAACACCAAGAATTACATAGAATATGGAATTGGGATGAGATTGAGAGGAAGTTTCTTGAAAATAGAGAGGCCATGTTGTTCAGTCATATTCAACAACTCACCAGCTGGGAGCTTCCAATCAAACCAATAAAGAAGATTGGCCAATACATATTCAAAAGAAGCAATCCCAAATGACATTCCAATGCACTTTCTTCTTCCACTCCCAAATGGAATCAACTCAAAGTTATGGCCCTTGAAATCAACTTATTTCTTTTCATGCATGAATCTCTCTGGGATGAACTGGTTTGGCCTTTCCCAGATTTCAAGGTCTCTTTGTATTGCCCAAGCATTGATCCAGACCCTTGTTTTTGGTGGAATTTGGTAGCCTTCAAGGTTCAAACTTTGCATTGTTTCTCTTGGTAGCAATAGAGGACTTGGTGGGTGCAGCCTTAGAGATTCTTTTATAACACATTTCATGTACTCCATTTTTTAAAAGTCTTTTGTTTCAATCATTGGTTTTTTCTCCAACTATTGTTCTAACCTCTTCTTGAACTTTGTTCAAGACTGTTGGGTTTCTCATCAGCTCTGCCATTGTCCATTCCAAACCTGCTGCTGTTGAAACGGTTCCACCTAGTAACATATCCTGCAATTAGTTTTCAAAATGTTATATATATTATTCCTAATTTGTTGCTAACTAAGTAGTAGGAATTTGGTTAAAATACCATTTTGATTACGTGCTTTAGAACTTGTTTAGCCTATGCATTTTTAGAAAAATTGATGTGTTCTAACTAGTTCTTATAATTGGTTGAAAATTAATTTTTATCTAAATTGGCAAGAAATAAAAAATTAATCTTAATTCAAGATAAGACACAATGTGAATATCTTCTCTAAGAAAAAAAATTTACTTTTGATTTGGGAGGTTTGGATTAAGTTGCATTCAAGTCTCTCTTAATTTTCAAACTCAATAATTTTACATGTGAGGTTTTGTAAGGCCACAAATAATATATACTTATAAAAGGAGGGGTAAAAAGGGAAATGACATAACAACCAATGATGACCAAGGAAGAAATGTGAGAAGAGAAGAAGGAGGGGACCATGAGGCTGTTAAAAAGAGCAGGGATTGTATTGAAGGGGCAAGAAAAGGATGAGCTAAAAGTTAGAAGGCTTTTAGTGAGGAGAGAAGTGTCCAGCTCTCTCTAAGGTGCTGGGGTGTCCTTGCTTGTATTTTCTTCTTTCGAAGGGACGAGGGAGATTCATTTTGGGGAGAGGGTTGCTCTATTTTAGGGAAGGAACGACAGGGAAAGGTTGAAGAAATAGTTGATAAATAAAAGCAAGGAGTCTTGAAGTATTCACTACTGTCTTCTTCTTCTTCTTCTCTTTCTCTCTGTTTTCCTTGTTTGGTGCTGTTTTATTTTTACTTGCAGGGGTTGAAGAGCTTACAAGTGGTATCAGAGCCGCTTCACCTGGGGCGTACGCGTGTGAATGGCTTAGAAACAAATAGAGGATAAGCTGGAAAAGAATGAGAGAGTGGTCTCTGAGATGAAAGAAATGCTGTTGGGGCTGTGTAAGAATATTGAGAAGTTGACAGAGGAGATGAGGGAAAGCAATGCGGCTCGGAAAGCAGAGGAATCAGGTGCTTCTGATGGGAGGAGGATGAAAATGAAAGGAAAAGTTGACGAAACCGAGTCGACCCCCAGCAATGGAGGAAGGAGATCCGATAAAAGCAAGTACAAAAGGCTGGAAATACCCATTTTCGCTGGAGAGAACCTGAAGTCTTAGGTATACAGGGCAGAACACTATTTCGAAATCCACGAGCTGTCTGATCAGAAGAAGGTTAAGGTCGCGGTTATCAGTTTTGGGCCGGAGGAAGTAGACTGGTTTTGATGGAGCCACAACCGGAAACCTATCAATATGTGGGAGGACTTGAAAAGAAGGATGTTCGAATACTATAGATCGATAGGAGAAGGGAGCTTTGGCGCGAGGTTGCTGAGGATAAAGCAAGAAGGATCCTATGTGGACTACGTGAAGAAGTTTGTCATCTACTCGGCACCCCTACCTGACCTAGCCGAAGAATTTCTCAAAGATGCTTTCGTAAATGGGTTGGAACCAACGTTGAGGGCCGAAATGATCAGTAGAAAACCGATCACCCTGAAGAAATGTATGTATAAAGCCCAGCTGGTGAGCGACCGCAATGTGGCCCTAAAGATAGCTTTAGTGGATCTGGAGGTTGTTGGGCCTAGCAAAAAAGAAGCCCAAGGAAAGGAGAACTCGATGTTGAAGAGCGGGAAGACCCTGGATACATAGGGAACCAAACAGATCACCCTACCTGTGAAAAGTAACTTTGTGAAGAAGGAGCCACCCATGAAACGTCTCTCAGATAGCGAGCTCTGTGAATGGCTGGAAGAGGGACTAAGTTTTCGTTGTAATGAGAAATATAGCCCAGGACACCGATGCAAGTTGAAGGAGAACCGGGAACTGATGTTATTCGTCACCAATGAGAATGAAGAAACAACCATAGAATAGGAAAAAAGGGAGAAACTGTGGGAAGAAGAAGAGATGGAAACAGAGGAAATGACCAAAATTTCCTTGAGGTCAATATACGACCTATCAGTCCGGGGGGATGAAGCTGAGAGGGAAAATGAAGGGGAAGGAAGTAGCGAGACTGATCGACTGCGGAGCCACACATAATTTTGTGCATAAAAGGTTAGTAGACGAGCTAAAATTACCAATGAATAGGAAGAGCTTCTCTGTAGTAATCGGGAATGGAGATGCTATAAGAGGGGGAGAGGTTTGCAAGGCGATTGGACTAAAGCTACCCAACCTTAGTGTTAAGGCCGATTTCCTAGCGATTGATTTGGGACAAATGGACGTGGTGCTAGGGATGCCTTGGTTATGCATGACTGGGTTTATAGGAGTACATTGGCCATCTTTAACCATGTCGTTTCTGTCAGGGGACTCATAGGACATTCTGAAGGGTGATCCTTTTCTAATCAGGGCAGAGGTCTCTTTCAAGATGCTCACAACGTCCTGGGAAAAGGAAGACCAGGGATTTTTGGTAGAATTTCAAAATTATGAGTATGATAGTGAAGAAAAGATTGAAGGAAAAGAAGAGCTTGAGGAGTCAGGGGAGCTTCCACTCATGATCCGAGCCCTGTTCGAAGAGAATAAGGACATATTTGAGGAAATAAAGACACGACCACCTAAAAGAGCTATAGACCACCGCATCTTGATGAGCGCGGATCAGAAATCGATCAATGCGAGGCCATATAAGTACGACCATAACCAGAAGGAAGAGATTGAGAAATTAGTGGAAGAAATGCTTAAGGCAGGCATCATCCGGCCAAGCCACAGTCCATATTCCAGTCTGGTCCTATTAGTGAAGAAGAAAGATGGGGGATGGAGGTTCTGTGTCGATTATAGAAAACTAAACCAAGCAACGGTGGCAGACAAGTTCCCTATACCGGTCATTGAGGAGTTGTTAGATGAATTACATGGGTTAGCAGTTTATTCCAAGTTGGATTTGAGGTCAGGGTATCATCAAATCAGAATGAATGAGAAGGACATCGAGAAGACAGCTTTCAAAACTCATGAAGGTCACTATGAATTCCTTGTCATGCCATTCAGACTCACGAATGCACCATCTACCTTTCAATCCTTAATGAACCAGGTTTTTCGACCTTTTCTTCATAAGTTTGTAATGTTTTCTTTGACGATATATTGATGTACAGTCCTGACATATCAACACACGAGACACACTTGAGAGTGGTGTTCAATTTTCTTCGAGACTATAAGCTATTTGCAAACAAAAGAAATGTACTTTTTGCCAGGCGCAAATTAGGCCACTAGATATCAGCTAATTGAGTAGAAGTCGATGATGGGAAGGTCAAAGTCATGAGGGAGTGGTCACAACCTCAGAATGTTTCTGAATTAAGGGGGGTTTTGGGGCTCACGGTACTATAGGCATTTTGTGTAAGGGTATGGGAACATCGCAACCTCACTTACTAAGCTTCTCCAGAAAAAATCATTCAAATGGGGTGAAGAAGCCAATCAAGCCTTCATAAATCTGAAGCAAGCCATAGTCACAACCCCGGTCCTAGCCCTCCCAGAATTCTCTAAAGGGTTTGTGATAGAAACAGATGCATCAGGAATGGGTTTAGGGGCTGTTTTGTCCCAAGAGTCGAAGCTTATAGCATATTTTAGTCAAAAACTATTAGCAAGAGCCCAAGGCAAGTCTATCTATGAAAAGGAATTGATGGTAGTAGTCCTAGCAGTACAAAAATGGAGGCATTATTTGTTGGGAAGCAAGTTCACAGTGATCTCAGATCAGAAGGCACTGAAATTTCTGATAGAGTAGTGAGAGGTGCAACCCCAGTTCCAACGATGGCTAACCAAGCTACTTGGATATGATTTTGAAATCCTATACCAACCGAAGTTACAAAACAAAGATGCAAACGCCTTGTCAATAGTGCAGACACAAGGGGAATTGAGTGTACTATCAGCACCAACTATTATAGATATTAAAGTTGTTTTGAAGGAAGTGGAGGAAGATGAGGAGCTACAGAAAATCATCACCCTTTTGAAGGAAAATCCAGAGGGGAAACCAAGGTATAAATGGCAACACGATAGATTGACCTACAAGGACAGGTTAGTGCTATCCCGAAAGTCTAGTTTGATTCCTTCACTATTGCATACATTCCATGACGCAGTGTTAGAAGGACACTCTGGATTCCTGAGAACTTACAAGAGAATGAGTGGAGAACTGTATTGGCAAGGGATGATATCTGATGTGAAGAAATATGTTGAAGGGTGTGAAATATGCCAAAGAAACAAGTTCAAGACTCTCACATCAGCAAGCTTACTTCAGCCACTTCCTATTCCATATATGATATTGAAGGATTAGAGCATGGACTTCATGGAAGGGTTACCAAAGGCCGAAGGGTATGATGTTATAATGGTTGTTGTAGACCGCTTGAGTAAGTATGAACATTTCACCCCTCTCAAACACTCTTGCAAAGCAAGTAGCGGATATCTTTATTCAAGAAGTAATGAGGCACCATGGAGTCCCCTTATCTATTTTGACTGATAGAGATAAAATCTTCGTGAGCGATTTTTGGAAGGAGATGTTTACAACTATGGGGAAGAAACTAAAAAGAAATACATCATTCCATCCTCAAACAGACGGACAAACGGATAGGTTGAACATTTGTTTAGAAACTTATTTACGCTGTTTTTGTAATGAATAACCGAGAAAATGGAACAAATGGATAGCATGGGCCGAATTGTGGTACAACACAACCTTCCATATCTCCATCAAGTCCACTCCCTTTCAGGAAGTATACGGGAGACCGCCCCTACCTCTTATCACTTATGGGGATAGAAAGACATTCAACAATGCCGTGGAGCAGCAGTTACAGGAGCGGGACTTAGCGCTCAATGCCTTAAAGGAAAATCTAGCCATAGCTCAAAATCGAATGAAGAAGCAGTCCGACAAACATAAGAGAGAATTGAGTTTTGAGATTGGAGAAGAAGTGTACTTGAAATTGAGGCCTTACCGATAAATAACATTGGCAAGAAGAAGAAGTGAGAAGCTAGCATCGAGGTTCTATGGACCTTATCGAATAAATGAACGAGTAGGAGAAGTAGCTTACAAATTAGACTTTCCACTAAAAGTTGAAATACACAACGTATTCCATATCTCTCAACTCAAGAAGAAACTAGGATAGAGCCAGTAGATCCAACGACATCCTCCTATGCGACTGAGGAGTTTGAGTTGCAAACAACACCTGAGACCGTTTTAAGAGTACGATGGAATGGGGATCTGGCAACACACGAGTGGTTGGTCAAATGGAAAAGGATGTCAGAAAATGAAGCAACCTAGGAAGATGTTTGAGCCTTGAATCAGCAGTTCCCATGATTTAACCTTGAGGACAAGGTTCTTTTCGAGAAGGGAGGTATTGTAAGGCCACAAATAATATATATTTATAAAAGGAGGGGTAAAAAGGGAAATGACATAACAACCAATGATGACCAAAGAAGGAATGTGGGAAGAGAAGGAGGAAGGGACCCGAGGCTGTTACAAAGAGCAGGGATTGTACTGAAAGGGCAGGAAAAGAATTAGTTGAAAGTTAGGAGGCTTTTGGTGAGGAGAGAAGTGCCCAACTCTCTCTAAGGTGCTGAGGTGTCCTGCTTGTATTTTCTTATTTCGGAGGGATGGGGGAGATTTATTTTAGGGAGAGGGTTGCTCTATTTTAGGGAAGGAATGATAAGGAAAGGTTGAGTGTTTGTATCGAGAGGTTTTAGAAGAAATAGTTGATAAATAAGAGCAAGGAGTCTTGAAGTATTCACTACTATCTTCTTCTTCTTCTATCTCTCTGTTTTCCTAGTTTGGTACTGTTTTATTTTTACTTGCAGGGGTTAAAGAGCTTATAGGTTTATCCTAAGTCTGTCAGTTTTTCTCCTAATAAGTCACCGAAAATTGAAGTGGCACTCATTAAAATGAAATTTTCCTAGTTTTTAAAGTATTAAAATTAACCAAAAAGAAAGACTTTTAATATGTATACATTTTAAGTTTTTTTTCCCTGGGATGGATTGGTGTGGTTCTTCTATGCCTAGAACACCAGAATATCGAACCATGAACGAAGAAAGGCATGAGAGAAAAGCATATTGGCTAGTGATTGTGAGGCCCCAATTCTTGACTGGAGAGGACACCAAAGGTCTCTACCCTCCCAGGACCATTATAGTTACGACCACCGTTCACCGGGGCTTTGGTCGCCAACTCCCCTGTCATCAAGTCACCAACTTCCTTGACCTTCCGGCACTGGACAGGCGTCAGCCCCCATACATGGTCTTACAACTTTGCAAACAAAGAAAATTTTCGGTGGTATTCCTTCTATATATTGTAGAGTTCTTTACCTTGTCAATTCAATTTCCAATTCTTGGTCATTGAGATTCATGGGCAATACCGATTAATATTTTAATTGTCAATTGCAATAGGTTACAAAACTTAAGCTAATGGAATGAAGGTAAATTTAATATTATATTATTTAACACTTCCCTCACTTGTGAGCTCAAAATATGAAGAAGGCCTAATCAATATTAATTGGGGAAGAAATGATGTTGTAGGGGCTTGAACATAGGACCTCCTTGAACCACCTAACTATCTTAAATCATCGATTGACCCAAAAATTTAAGCTATAAGTAAAGATAAATTTAATTATATATCATCTAACAGATTAACTTTTTAAGATTGTGTTTGTTTCATTTGATAAGAGGTAAATGTGGTTACTAATTTTAAGAACTGTATATAAAAGAGAGAGAGAGAAATACTAAACCTGTAAATTGCTTTGAACTCGACCATAGTGAAACCATAATAAAGATTGTCTTGTTGTTGCAACTTTAGCATAATCCCCACAAAATCCTTCTCACAAGATCCATTATCACCACTACTCTTCATTTTTTCCCTATGTTCTTCAATAACTTTCTCAAAAAGCCCATCCAATTTTTCAAAAGTGGTTTTGAGTTGTCCATGAAATCCCCTCAACACATCAATCCATCCAAACCAAGGAAACGCATCCCCAACACAAAACCCCACCAACAGCACCATAGCCTTCCTCGTCACATCTCTAAACCCATTATTTTTATCCTCAAACTTCTCTCCCAGATCGCATCTTCCCATTATATTGTTTGAAGTTGACATAAGAAGCTTGTTAAGATTCACTGATATTGATGAATTCCCACCAATCTTTTTCACAAGCTCTGCGACTTCTTCATCTCTAACATGTTGAAAAACTCATCTCTTTTGGCACTCAAAAGCCCCATAGCACACACTTTTCTGGCCTCTCTCCAGTGCTCTCCATAGGAAGCAAAGGCCACATCTCGGCATCCATAGAGTAAGGATTTTGCAGCTCTATTTTGAGCTCTGTTTGAGAAGATGGTGTCATGTGACTTCATTACTTCTCTAGCTAGTTTTGCTGATGAGGCAATGAGAGTTGGGGTTTGGCCTAGTTTGAGGAGCATTAGAGGCCCATATTTCTCTGAAAGAGATGCCACTGAGCGGTGTGGGAGGCTGCCTAGTTGGTGAAGGTTGCCAATTATTGGGAATTGTGGCGGTGATGGTGGTAAGTTAATTTTGGGGCTTTTGGTGGACAAGAGATTGAGTGAAAATAGGAAGAAGAGGAAGAGGAAGAGGAAGATCATGAGTGAAGAAGAGATGGGATTATTGAAGTGAATGGTGTCTGCATATGAAGATTGAGTAATTTGCTGCACAAGTTGGAGATTTTTGTACGATATTGGATCCATTTCTGTCCCACTTTCTTGAGGGAATGGTTTTTTTGAATTGCATAAGGTTAGATATCAAGCTACATTTACAATGGGGAGGGAGGCAATTGACCATCCAATAGACACCAAGAGTAATGAAGTCTATGGTCAAATCTATCTTAGCTTAAGAGTTAACTTCAATACAAAGGGTTTTTTTTTTTTTTTTTTGGAACACTTCAATTACAAAGGTTGCTTATACAATGTAACAAGATCACATTCATTTTTCAAATCCTCTATGATTGGATACATGTAGTTGTACAAGGTGATATTGCAATAAATTGATAAGACCGATTATAGTTTTTTATCGACTAAATCTCAGTTGAAACTCAAAAGCAACTGGGAGGTAATATGATGATTAAAGAATGAGTTAAGAAGACAAATGAGTGGTACCTTTTATTATTTAAAAGAAAAATAATCTTGAGAAAAATTATTTTCAAGTTAAATATTGTTGGAATGCTTTGAATTTATTTGTTGGCGCTTCGAACAATCAAGTACGGGGGTCTCACCCCGAAACCTATTCAGAATTCGTATTTAGCATATTTATTTATTTATTTGTAGTTATCTACGATTATGACCCTAGGGTTTAGAGTAGTGTGCTATATAAACTCTCTAACCCTAGAGGCGCCGTTTGATGTAATTTTCTGAAAATATTCTCCCTAATAATATTGTCCTCCCTCTGCCCGTGGACGTAGCTAACACACTGTTAGTGAACCACGTATATCTGTATGTCGATCTTCTCTATCTCTACGTTTCTTTTTGTATTTTTTAATTGTCGATTTCGTAACAAATATATATTCAACGCTTTGTAGAAATAACGTAAAACATGAAACATTTAAGAATTCAAGGTAATTAAAACACTAGAGAGATCTATAAAATTATTCTTTAAGAAAATTCATAATCATACAAAGTAAAAATCTTCATACAACTTATACTCAAATTTGTAATCTTACCGACATAGAGTAATCTCAATACGTGCAATGGAGCAATATGATCTGTTCATATTGAAGTATTCTCAAGAGGCGTACATTGTAGAACAAATTTGATCCTACTACAAATAGAGTAGTCTCAAGACGTATAACAAACCAATCTAATATGGTCATATAGGTGCATGTAGAGTTGCTTCAAAAACCTAAAGCCTATGTGTGTCGAAGAGGTTCTCAAAAGCCACTTTTAGCTTAAAACTTATATACAATTAGTTTCGTTGCTCAAGTCTCAACCATTCATTTGAGAAGGTACAATTTTGTCATTTTCCATTCATTTTAGGATCATTCTCTCTCCATCTTACCTCCACGTTGTTTTTTTCTTATTAAAACAGTACCATTCTCTCTCTTTATTAAATTTATGTGTAATTTTCCCTCAGATTTCTGATACCATTATTTTAAAGAAAAACAATAAATAAAAAAAAATCCGATTCCGTCATAGAAAAACGAAAAAAGAAAAAAAAAAAAAATCCTTATTCCTTATGAAGAGTCTTTTTTATTTTCTTTTGTTTGAACAAGAAATTCATAAAATTAATTGGCATGTCATTTCGTTTGGTTACTAATAGCTAATTGGAGAATAGAGTATATAGCAGAATTTTATATTTCAATTAGAAAAAATGACAAAATCATTAATAATAATTTAATAAATCTGTTGTGGACCACGTGATATGACTTTTTCTAATTCTATATTTGCCCTCAATCTGATCTGTAGTACATATAGTGTAATTGTTAAAGACTGAGTTTGTCACACCCCCTTCCAGATTACCCTTTTAACCTGAGAAGGGATGTGAAAACGGCAGTTGACAACTCTCTTATGACAACTATTGTCCAACCTATATCAAGGAACTCGTATCTTTAGCACTTGTTGACCTGATAGTAGTTAAGAATTTTACAGTAATTACATACATCATCTCATCTTTCACTTAACTACATAGGTACTACCATTCAGAAAGTTCACATCCATTATGTTACAGCCATTCAGATAACAAATATTTACACGTAAAACCTTTGACTCCAAATCTCTACCCAGAAATCTCAAGACATGAATAGCCAAAATTAGGGTTTAAAACATGACAAGTGAACCACCTAAACTTCAAGTTATTGGAGAATTCTGGTAATGACAGACTGGTAGATCTACTCAACTTTGGGACGTCAACCACTACCTGGGAAGAGCAACTGTTTAAAAGAATGAGCTTAAAATGCCCAATGAGTGACTACTTAAAATAAAACATGCTTCAACATAAATAACATAGATATGGTTCCTCATAAAACATTTACATAATCATTTTTAGGGTTGGGAGATAAAATTGAAAACATGAAATCATATCATATGTGAAAACCCTGAAGTGAGCTCGTTACTATCTTGTAAAGTATCTCTACTCCTCTGTTTGAACATATAGGAGATTTTGCTCAATCCCTAACAACCTTAGTTGAGAGTGTGCCCTTTTGCTCAATCTCATCAACGCCGATAATACGAGTCATATGTGCATGTAGAGCTGGATTAGGTCATGACCACGTTACTATACCCCATCTATCTTTCGTATAAGGCTTCATATGGAACCATACCAATGCTGGAATGATAACTCTAATTATAAACGAACTCCATTAATGGCAAGTGTGTATCCCAGCTACCTTTAAACTGAATTACACAAATCCTCAACATATCTTTTAATGTTTGAATCGTCCACTCTGACTGCCCATCCTATTGGGAATATTTTAAAACTCGCAGTTCGTAATTTTTAAACATATTCTATTTTTCTATAATTGAGACTTCATTTAATAAAAGTATTATTGAAATTGCATTATGTTATAAAATTCAATAAACAAACCCATGGCTATAGTATGAATACTTTAAATTTATGTAGAGACATAAAAGATGATCAAATTTTAGTATATAGTAAAAAGGTCTATAAGTATATGGATGAGATTGGGTATCTCATCCTGGGGACACTATGGATGCGGTCCACTTTGTATATTGATACAAACGATATGATCCTGAAATCGTTCATGTGGAGACATGCGAGTGGGAGCATCCTATGCAAAAGACGTTTACATAAGACCAGACCACGAAATAGTCATTTTTCTATATAACAATAGTTTACCGCTAAAACTGACTATTTCAACTTAATGGTCTAAGGTAACTCGATCTTAATTTTGAGCTAACTATGAACTCCTGTTTATTCGGGATTATCCTTTGATCTGCATAAGTGAGAGTATTTCATCGCTCGATAAGCCTCCCATTTTGGGGATAAAATCGAATAGATAGATGGAGACATAGTCCTGCAAAATGGAATTTATTCCTACTCATCTTAGAGTTAGCAGATAGGTTGTTCCCTTAAATACCGATTCCTAGTCTTGAAAAAAAGGGTCACGCCCTCTCATGACAGAGAGGGATATGCTTTATTAGTTGGACTATAAACCAATTGTTCAATAGATGATCAATGGAGACCTAAGGAGCACAATGTATTTATAGGGGTAAAATGGTAATTTTGACCTAGCTATAAATACGAATGGCCTGTGAAAGATCGACTTACTGATTATGGTTAAATCAAGTGAATAGAAACATATTTACAGTGAGGAGAGTGCAACTACTAAGCTATAGTGGTATGTCTTGATAGTTAACGAATATTGATTAATTCGGTTTAAAGAGTTTAGCCAATTAATCTTAAATCGTTGGAGCTCATGATCTGTAGGTCCATAAGGTCCCTCTACTAGCTCGTAAAAGATTAAACATTGGGTAAGAATATTGAATGAATTTGAAATATTCAAATTCAATTCAGGGTTTGGATAATTATATTCGATATAATTATCTTTTTAATTTATTGAAATTAAACATATTTGCAGAGTTCAATATATTTAAATAATGATTTAGATAGTGATAATTACGTGAATAGGATTCATGTTTGAATTAGAAATTTTATTAATTTAATATTTGATATTAAATTATTAATAATTAATTAATTAAATTTATTTAATTAATTATTTAAATTAAATCAAATTTCAAAATTTAAATTCAATTTTAGAAATTGATTTTGTGCTTAATTTAATTAATTAAAAAATTAAATTAAAGTTTGAAAAATTGATTAGTGGATTTATCCATATTTAACACATAGCCCACTTTCATATTGCTTTTTGAAGTGTCAAATGGTTGATTAATGGGTGTTTGCATGGTTAAGTTGAATAAATACTTTAATTTTGATATGTTTGAAGGGCATGCAGTTGATTTTTACGGAAAAATTTTGCTAAAAGTAGTTTTCAGCAAACCCTCTCCAAACCCTCAAAATCCCTTTCAATTTGGAGTTTAACCACTCAATCCAAGGCTGAGATTAGTACAGAAAACACTTTTAGTGGTCCACTGAAGAGATTGAAGATCAATTTCATGGAACTTGCAAGGAATTAGTGGAAAACTATAAAGGTATTCAAACTGAAACCCTATTGTTATGAAACTTTATGTTTGCATGCTTGTTGTTCAAATTAATGTAATTAGAGTGCTTAATGATTTTGTTAGCTTCTGTGTATTGCATGTTTATTCTATCAATTGGTATCAGAGCATGATTTAAGCACTCAATTAACATTAATTTGAGTATGGTGGGTGAATTTCTTGAGACGCATGTTATGGTGACTGATATGATTTTTTTTTTTTTTATCCAGCTTTGGCATTAGATTATTCTTTGATTATGTTGTAATAATTGTAATTGGCTCTTGTTTGATAGGCCTTTATGTGTGCTTGATGGTCTTTAATTTTATTGGAGTGAATAGAGTTGACTTAAAGTTTTAATTGAAGATTCAAGCAAGCAAGGTCAGTTGGAGAAAACTGGAATTGGTGCCTCTGTCAGGCAGTGTTGCAAATAGTGTAGGATCTAAAGGCAACACTAGAGGGGGGTGAATAGGGTTGACTACCAATTTTTTTTTTTTTTTAATAATTTAACCTTCAAACAATGCTCAATAAAGTTAACCCACTAATTTGATTAAAGAAAATTTATGCAAGACAAAACTTAAATCATGTCAGCTATGATAACTTCAAATTTAAAGACAATTTAATCAAGGATAAATTTAAATAACATACTAAAAATTAAATCATGCAATTTGGAAAGATTAAAAAAATAACCCAGACAAGAAGCAAAAAATTTGAAAACAAGAAATAAAAGAGAAAGAGAAAGAAACAACACCGGGAATTATAATGGTTCGGCAAACTACCTACTCCACTCTCTAAGACTCCTTCTTGGGTATTTCACTAAGTGGTCCTCTTACAGGTGAGGACCAAACCGACACACGACCCTCTTTTTCCTAGGCTAAAAAGAAACCCAAGATCCTTTTTACTGGTTCAGGTTCAAACCAATTTTTTTTCTCACAACCTAAGGTGTACCCACACCTTAATACAATTCCCAAAAATTAAAAGAAAACCTCACAATATTACCTCTTGAAGGCTAAATACACAAGTTGAGCACTTAGGAAAAAAACTCACAAAAATAACTGTAGCCATTTTAGGAGCAAAGAGGACAAGAATTTGAGAGTAGAGAGAATTGAGAGCTTAAAACTTGATAGATTTTGGTGTGTCTATGAAGGGTAAAATCAAGTCCAATTTATAGGCGAGGGGGAAAAATTTTGGACATTGGATATGATTGCAAATGAAGGGTGGAGATTGAATAAAAATAGAAAAGGAAAGAATTTGAAAAGGAATTTTGAAAGATTGGAATTATTGAGATTTGGAGAATAAAAAGGATTTGAAGGATGAAAATTTAGGAAGGAAATCAAATTTGAAAAGGCTAAAATTTGGTGAGAATTTGAAGAAAATTGGATCAGGAAATTAGAGAAAAATAAGAAAATAGAAATGAAAATAAAAAATAGCCGGATGATATGAGCACCACGCGCACAGGGGAGGAGATTGAGCGTCACGTGCCACATTCTGTGAAAAAACCGCAGGCACGTGCGGCGCACGTGCGCGTCCGCACGTGAAGCTGAATGACCGCTACTTGTCATTATCTCATTCGTCCACAGTCATCACGTCACTGCCACATCATGTGCCACGCCAGCAAAAAGTGACCGGTTGGAGCGTTACGTCATCCGCCACATCAGCTGCCACGTCATCATTATTGACCATTTGTGTGCCACGTTGGATGTGACGTCAGCAAATATTTAAAAGTTTTTTTTTTACAGCATGCAAGTACGATTCTTTTGGACATGATTGAAATCTAGCACACATGCATACACTAAACATAATATTAGGCCTACTCACAATTAAGTAAAGCAAGGATCCAATCATACCTCTATAAGCTTTAATATCTACGTTTTTACCTTTTTCATCTATATCAAGTTTTGTAGTGGTACTCATCGGGGTCTTTGCTACTTTTGCATTATCGAACTTAAACCTTTTGAGTAGATCCCTTGTGTACTTTTCTTGATTTATGAAGATTCTTTCTTCAAGTTGTTTAATTTGAAGCCCAAGGAAGAACTTAAGCTCTCCCATCATGCTCATTTCAAATCACTATGCATACACTTAGAAATTCTTCACAAAGAGAAGAGTTAGTAGCACCAAATATAATATCATCAACATATATTTGCACTAATAAAATATCATTATCTTTAATTTTGATAAAAAGAGTAGTATCAATAAGTCCCATTCTAAAACCATTTTCTAGCAAAAAATTACTCAAACAGTCATACCAAGCTCTATAAGCTTGTTTAAGACCATAAAGTGCTTTATTTAATTTAAAAATATGATTTGGATTATCAAAGGTTTCAAAACCAAGAGATTGTTCAACATACACTTCCTCCATTATGAAACCATTTAAGAAAGCACTTTTTACATCCATTTGAAATAAAGTAAAATTCTTATGAGATGCAAATGCAAGCAGCATGCGAATAGATTCTAATATAGCAACAGGAGCAAATGTTTCTTCATAATCTATTCCTTCTTCTTGACTATAGCCTTGAGCAACTAGTCTAGCTTTATTTCTAACAATATTACCAGATTCATCATTTTATTTCTAAATATCCATTAGTACCTATAACAGGATAATCACTAGGACGCAGGACTAGTTCCCACACATTATTTCTTTCAAATTGATTTAATTTTTCTTGCATAGCAATTAACCAGAACTCATCAGATTCAACATCTTTAAAAGACTTTGGTTCAATTTGAGACACGAAAGCAACATTATTTAAAGCATTTAAAGAAGAGCGAGTTCTTACCCCTTGAGATACATCACCTATTATTAACTCCTGAGGATGGTGAGTGGAAAATCTCCAATCCTAAGGGAGGGATTTTTCTGGCTCTTTCTTAGATTCATTTGATATTGTTTCCCTATCTTTAATACTAAGATCTTCAACAGGTATTTCTAATTCATCACTAGTAGAAACTTTATTAGTGGCAACATGTGTTTCATCAAAAACAACATTCATTGACTCTTCAAGTACATAAGTTCTTTTATTAAAAACTCTATATGCTTTACTACATGTAGAATATCCTAAGAATATGCTAATGTCCGTTTTTGACTCGAACTTTCCAAGTTTCCCATTGTCTTTCAAAATAAAACATTTGCAACAAAAGACTTTAAAATAACTAATATTTGGAGTTTTTTTTATTAAAAAACTCATAAGGAGTTTTATCTAAAACAGGTCTTATTAAAACACGATTCATTACATAAGATACAGTATTAACAGCTTCAGCCCAAAAAGATTTTGATAAATCAAATTCATTAAGCATGGAGTAGCTAATTCTTGTAAAGATCGATTTTTCCTTTCTACAACACCATTTTGTTGAGGTGTTTTTGGAGAGGAAAAATCATGAGAAATTCCATTTTCTTCACAAAAATTCAAAAGAAGCATTTTCAAATTCTCCTCCATGATCACTTCTAATTTTTGAAATCATAAAACCTTTTTCATTTTGAATTCTTTTTGAAAAGCTAATAAAAGATTTTAAAGCTTCATCCTTATGAGATAAAAATAAAACCCAAATAAATCTAAAAAAATCAACTATAACAAACACATAATGTTTTCCACTTAGACTTGCAACTTTAGTAGGTCCAAAAAGGTTCATATGTAATTTTGGAAGACCTCTAACAAGGGATTTCTTAGAAATATTTGAAATTAAATGCATGCTAGCATGACTTGCCATAACCACGAATTCTTCATGCAATGCAAATAAACATTTATTTTCTACTATAGGACAATCTAATAGATCAATAATATAAACATTTTTATCTTTATTTCCTACAAACAGAACTTTTCCATCACATGCATTTTCTATTGTACAATTTTTATCACTAAAAATTACTCTATATCCTTTATCACATAATTGACTAATACTTAATAAATCATGCTTTAAACCATCAACCAACAAAACATTTTCAATAAGAAAATTCGAACCATTACTAATATTACCTTTGCCAACAATCTTACCCTTTTTATTGTCACCGAAGGTAACGTATCCTCCATTTTTCTTTTCTAGGCATGTGAATTTTGTGTGGTCCCCAGTCATATGTTTTGAACATCCACTGTCAAGTACCACTTATTCTTTATGGATCTCAAACATACTAAGAGAATTAATTCTCAAGATGTAACCTTAGGTACTCAAATTTGGTTGGGTCCTTGGGGGTTAGCTAACAAAAATTTAGGAATCCATCTCTTTTCATTCATAATATTGATTTTTCTTAAATTGCATGCATAAGCTTTATGACCATGTTTTCCACATGCATGACAAATAATAGAACCTTCTTTGACAAAGTAGTTTGTAAATTTCTTTTGTTTTTGGTGAGATTTATAACCTAAGCCACTTTTATCAAATATGCGTTGTTGCTTACCCATAATGATATACAAATTCTTTTTCCCATTTGTCAACTTTAAAAGAGTAGCTGAAATATTTTCATTTTTATTTTCTAATAATTTATACTCTTCTTTTAAAAGACAAATTTGATTTAGATAAATCTAGATCTTTTCCTAATGTCTCATTTTTCTCGTTTAGATTATCTAGCTCAATCAATAAATTATTGTTTTCAAGAGCTAATTTAGCATTTTTCTTCCTAAGAGACATATATTTGCAACTTAGTTTTTCAAATTCAATTTTAACTTCATTATATGCATCAATGAGCTAATCAAAAGTAAGGTTTTCAGGACTTACCTCATCATCGTCGTCGTCGTCGTCTCTAAAAGCCATAACGCACAAATTTGCTACTCCTTCCTCGCTTTCAAATTCGCTTTCATCGCTTTCGTCCAAAGTAGCTTTCATAGCCTTCCTACTCTTCTTTGAAATGGCTTTTCTTTGAGGATAGTCCCAGTTCACGTGTCCGGGCTTTTTGCATTCATAACAAATGATTGTATCTCTGTTGCTCTTTTCTCCTTTGCCTTCTTGATTGTTGACTTTCTTTGAGAAGTTCCTTTTCCTAAAATGCTTTTTGAACTTCTTGTTCAAGTAAGCGAACTCCTCATCATTTAGTTCAGCTTCAGTTTCAGAGTCCTCTTGAACTTGAGTGGACTTTAATTCTAGGTTCTTCTTCTTTTTGACATCTTCTTCCACATTGGCCTTCATGATTATCTCATGTCTCATGAGAGATCCAACGAGCTCCTCTAGTGGAAGTTTTGAGAGGTCTTTTGCTTCTTGGATCCCCGTCACCTTAGCTTCCCAACTCTTAGGCAATGATCTAAGAATTTTTCTCACATTTTCAGAGGTGGTATAAGATTTTCCTAATCCCTTCAAAACATTAACAATATTTGTGAACCTAGTAAACATTTCAGATATAGTTTCATTTGCATCCATTTTAAACAATTTATAATTATGAACTAACATGCTAATCTTTGACTCTTTAACTTGATTAGTTCCTTCATGAGTTACTTTAAGCATATCCCAAATTTCTTTAGCAGAATTACATGCAGAGATTTGATTAAACTCATTAGGACATAAAACACAAAACAGACAGTTCATGGCTTTAGCATTAATAGAAAACTTCTTTTTATCTTCATCATTAATCTTTTTTTCTTCCTTAGGAATATCTTTATTATCAACTATCTTAGTAGGAATTAAAGGACCATTAAAAACAATTTCCCATAGATTATAGTCAATAGAAATTAAATAAATTCTCATCCTAGTTTTCCACCATGCATAATTATTTCCATCAAACAAAGGTGGCCTAGTGGTAGATTGACCTTCACCATACCCATTTATTCCAGTAGTTGCCATAAGCTCGAATAATTAAGTTTTTTGAAAGAGGAAGAGAATATAATAATTTTTTTAAAAAAGATTTTTGCCAAGAGAAATACTTTTCTAAAATTTAGATTTTAATCAAAAAGATTTCAAAGATTAAGAAGTAGAGAAAAAAAATAAAGTTGTAATAACCAATTTTCAAGAAAAAAAATTTCTAATGAAAACAACTTTTAAAACTCAAATTTTCAAACTTTTTGCAAAAATTAGAAAAATTCCAGATTTAATAAGATTAAAAAACAAAATGTAAAATCAAGAAAAAAATACAAAACCTTTTTGAAATAAGAAAACCGAGCTACCTGCTCTGATACCAATTGTAGGATCTAAAGGCAACACTAGAGGGGGGTGAATATGGTTGACTACCATTTTTTTTTTTAAATAATTTTATCTTCAAACAATGCTCAATAATGTTAACCCACTAATTTGATTAAAGAAAATTTATGCAAGACAAAACTTAAATCATGCCAGCTATGATAACTTCAAATTTAAAGACAATTTAATCAAGGATAAATTTAAATAACACACTAAAATTTAAATCATGCAATTTGGAAAGATTACAAAAAAATAACTAAGACAAGAAGTAAAAAATTTGAAAACAAGAAATAAAAGAGAGAGGAAAAGAAAACACCGGGAATTATAGTGGTTCGAAAAATTGCCTACTCCACTCTCTAAGACTCCTTCTTAGGTATTTCACTAAGTGATCCTCTTGCAGGTGAGGACCAAACCGACACACGACCCTCTTTTTTCTAGGCTAAAAAGAAACCCAAGATTCTTTTTACTGGTTCAGGATCAAACCAATTTTTTTTCTCACAACCTAAGGTGTACCCACACCTTAATACAATTCCCAAAAATTAAAAGAAAACCTCACAATATTACCTCCTGAAGGCTAAATACACAAGTTGAGCACTCAGGAAAAAAAAACTCACAAAAATAACTCTAGGCCTATTTAGGAGCAAGGAGCACAAGAATTTGAGAGTAGAGAGAATTGAGAACTTAAAACTTGATAGCTTTTGGTATGTCTATGAAGAGTAAAATCAAGTCGAATTTATAGGCGAGGGAGATAAATTTTGGCCATTGGATATGATTGCAAATGAAGGGCAGAGATTGAATAAAAATAGAAAAGGAAAGGATTTGAAAAGGAATTTTGAAAGATTGGAATTTTTGAGATTTGGAGAATAAAAAGGATTTGAAGGATGAAAATTTAGGAAGGAAATCAAAATTGAAAAATGCTGAAATTTGGCGAGAATTTGGAGAAAATTGGATCATGAAATTAGAGAAAAATAAGAAAATAAAATTGAAAATAAAAAATAGCTGGATGATATGAGCACCACGCGCACAGGGGAGGAGATTGAGCATCACGTGCCACATTCTGTGAAGAAACTGCAGGCACGTGCGGCCTACGCGCGCGTCCGCGCGTGAAGCTGAGTGACCGCTACTTGTCATTATCTCATTCGTCCACGGTCGCCACGTTACTGCCACATCATGTGCCACGCCAGCAAAAAGTGACCGGTTGGAGCATTACGTCATTTGCCACATCAGCTGCCACGTCATCATTATTGACCGTTTGTGTGCCATGTCAGCCGCCACGTCGGATGCGATGTCAGCAAGATGCCACGTGTCACTGCCATGTTGGATTTCCTCTCCAATCTTCTTTTGCTTATAACTTTCTCGTTTAAACTCCGATTTGAGCGATTCAAATTGCGTTGGAATCGTCTTTCCGAGCTCTACAAGCTAATGACTTTGAAACACTGAAAATGTTAGTACAAAAAATATGAGTTTGTTATCATCAAAATACTTGGTTTGAGTGAAGCCCTAAAGCTAACAAATAGAACGTTGCAATGTTGTTCTTCCTGAAACTCGAGGGGTTGCAACGTTGGGATGGAGCATTGCAATGCTATTCATCTTAGCCTAGAAATGCGTGAACAAAAAGTCCGATTTGGACCGGTTTGACCAGTTCGGTTGGCTTGAATTTTGGTTCAACCCGGTTTGATCCGATTCAGCTTATTTTGGAGCATTAGTGGGCCAGTTCGGGTCGGGTCGAGCGGTCCAAAGGGACTTTGAAGCTTTTTTTTGTATTAAAATTGTTAATTAGCTTATTTGCTTATTTAGGATGCCAAAGTTTGTCCATATTAGTGATTTTTAAATATTTATGCATGTGATGTATGTTATATTTAAATTAAAACATGTATGTGTATATTGTATGCCATGTAGATTTAAAATCTCACGATAAAAAGGCATGTTTCATGCATTAACATAGGTTATAAATTAGTTACAATATAAAGTATGCATGATTAGGGTTTTTTAAGTTTAATATAATTTTTATATTAAAGTATGGAATACTTAAGTGATTGTTATAGCATGTCTATATTTTTATAAGAGTTATAAAATGAATTAGACATTTAAAATCTATAACTAAATGACTATAGAAATAAGAGTTATTATGGATATAGTATTTAGTCAAGAATGTCTTAATTCAGTGAAGGAGTATTTGACTGCCCTTTGGTAACATCTATTCTGATTCACTAAAGTATCATTGCAAATAAATAAAGAAATTTGGGTACTTTATTACTTTTTTAAAAAATTGGATTTATATGCAATTTTCTAATAGAATTTATTCTTATTTCAGCATGTCGAACTCGACAATTCAACTCCTAGCTTTCGATAAATTCAATGGTGAGGGTTATTCGAACTGGAAATCAAACATAAATACAATACTAGTTGTTGATGACCTGAGATTTGTTTTAACAAAAGAATGTCCTCCTCTTCCCAGTTCAAATGCAAATCAAAGTGTTTGGGATGCCTATGACAGGTGGGTCAGGGCTAACGAAACAGCCAGAGCCTACATTTTAGCAAGCATATATGATGTGCTTACTAAAAAGCATGAAACCATGGTCATTGCTAGAGAGATCATGGAGTCATTACAAGGGATTTTTGGATAGCCATCCTCATCAGGACGACATGATGCTATAAAATATATCTACAATTCCTGTATGAAAGAACGACCACTATTAAGGAACAAGTCTTGGACATGATGGTCCATTTTAATATTGCGGAAGCGAATTACGTCGTCATAAACGAGAAAAGTCAAGTTAGTATGATATGGAGTCTCTTCTGAAGAGCTTCTTAATGTTCGTACAAATGCTTTAATAAATAAGATTTATTATAATTTGACCACTCTTTTAAATGAACCCCAGACTTATCAATCTTTAATGAAAAATAAATAAGGGGAAGCAAATGTTGTTACCCAAAGAAAGTTTCAGAAGGGATCAATATCTGGTTCGAAACGTTCTGAAAAGAAGTCTGACCCTTCAAAGGATAAGAGTATCCAGATGAAGAAGATAGGAAAAGGGAAGAAGAAAGCTCTTGCTAAGAAAAGCAAGACAAAAGTTGCAAAAGGAAATTGTTTCCATTGTAATGAGGATGGACATTGGAAATGGAATTGCCCAAAATATCGTACAAAAGAAAGCTAAAAAGGCAAACCAAGGTAAATCTGATTTACTTGTAATAGTAACATTTTTATTGGAAAGTTCTCATTTGACTTGGATACTGGATTCAGGCGCTGCTAATCATATTTGCACTTTCATTCAGGAAACTAGTTCCTAAAAGTACCTGAAGGAAAACAAAATGACTTTCAAGGTAGGAACAGGTGAAGTCATTTTGGCTGAAGCAGTGGGAGACATCAAGTTATGTTTTGGAGATTCCTACATTTTATTAGAAAATTTATATTATGTAACTCAGATTAAACGAAACTTAATCTTTGTATCTTGTTTATTGGAACATATGTATAAAGTCACTTTTGATATAAATTAAGTGTTCATTAGTTCAAGGGATATTCAAATATCTTCTTCTAAACTTGAAAATAACTTGTATGTGTTAAAACCAACTAAGGCAGAAGTTATTTTAAATATAGAGATGTTTAAAACAGCCGAAACTCAAAATAAGAAACAAAAGATTTCTCTTAATGTCTATCTTTGGCACATAAGACTTGGTAATAAAAATCTCAACTGGATTGAGAGATTAGTAAAGAATAGACATCTAAATCAGTTAGAAGAAAAATCTCTACCTCTATGTGAATCATGTCTTGAGGGAAAAATGACTAAAAGATATTTTTCAGGAAAAGGTCTTAAAGCCAAAGAACCCCTATAACTTATACATTCAGATCTTTGTGATCCGATGAATGTTCAAGCTCGAGTAGGATTTGAGTATTTCATCAGTTTTATTGATGACTATTCTAGATTTGGCTTTGTTTACTGAATGCGTTATAAGTCTGAAACTATTGAAAAGTTCAAAGAATACAAGATGGGGCTGGAGAACCTATTAGGTAAACGAATTAAAACACTTCGATCAGATCGGGGTGGCGAGTATATGTATTCATAATTTTAGAACTATTAGTAGAACATGGAATTCAATCCCAACTCACTACACCTAGTACACCATATAGGATGGTGTAGCAGAAGGGAAAAATCGAACCCTGTTAGACATGGTTCATTTAATGATCAATTATGTGTAATTACTTCAGTCCTTTTGGGGGTATGTAGTACAAGTTGTCATATATATTCGGAACATGGTTCCCTCGAAAAGTGGACAAAACTATCTGTGAATGATCGACTTACTGATTATGGTTAAATTAAGTGGACATAAATATATTTACAGTGAAGAGAGTGCAACTACTGAGCTATGGTGGTAAGTCTCGGTAGTTAACAAATATGAATTAATTTGGTTTAATGAGTTTAATCAATTAATCTCAAATCATTGGAGCTCATGATTTGTAGGTCCATAAGGTCTCTCTACTAACTCGAAAAAAAATTAAACCTTGGGTTAGAATATTGAGTGAATTTGAATTGTTCAATTTCAATTTAGGGTTTGGATAATTATATTCGATATAACTAATGTTTAAATTTATTAAAATTAAATAACTAATGGTCAAAATGAATTCGATATACCTAACTTGCATTGGAGAGAGACAATTCTAATAAGTGTTCCTTTTAAGAACTCACACACACAAAATGTAATTGGCATTTCTTTTACCTAGAGGGATAGCTTTCACACTCACACTGTCGGGAACCTATCGATCTTTTCTCGTGAACCCTAACTAGACACGATGAACGTAGCTCTTTTCACCTTTATCCATGCACACACACACGCTAGTGATAGTATGTTAATTTTGCAAGCTTGCTTTATTATTTTATTTTTTATGCTAGCAACTTTTTTTTTAAAAAAAAAATAGAAGGCCCATTTTATTCCTCTTTTTCTAGACTTGCTACTCTAACAAGATGGTTGTTCTTAGATCAAAGGTTATCCTATTGGGGTAACAAAGAAAATTAAGTAGATATAAAATTTCTAAAAGTTTTAAGATTCTAAATAAACGTAAAAAGCTAATTATTTGATTTTTTTATGAAATTAAAAGAAAAAGAATTTTTCTTTTGAAATATGAGTTTCAAAATTTTGTTAGAAAATTTTAAGAGGTCTAAAATTTTGTTTGTTTCCTTCCTTGAAAGAATGTGTCATCAAAATTTTATTGATAATAACTGAGAGATTGTGTAAATCAAATGACGCATAAAAACAAACTGAATGAGATTCTTTTATATGTGTTTTCATGCATTCAATCATTCATGAAATTTTTGCATTCAAGGAAAAATGGGTTTTTTTTTGGAGCATAAAGAATTCAATGGTCATATTTTTTTTTCAAAGAATTGAAATTACGCTATCAAAATGAATCAGAGCCTCAAATTAATCCAGATATGTCAAATCTATGTACTCAGTCTAACTCAACAATCTATTAACCCGAGCTCAGATGCTCAAGGGTTCTAGACATGCATTTATGTGCAAAAGTTTTTAATAAGACTCATTTTTAAAACTAATCAAAGAATCCAAAAAAAGAATACAAAAACATACAATATTTCCCACCCCGAACTTAAAGATGGAACATTGTCCTCAATGTTTAGAATAAGCAAACGAGTTCAGGAAACAAAAAGTAAAGGATGTAGAGAGAAACTTCCCTGAATTTTGTGGTTGATCATTTATTTATTTGAGAAAGAATTCCTTGCTTTTGTTTTGTTTTTCTTGGAGAGCTCGTCTTTTTTTTTTTTTATTATTGATAACCTACAAAGAAAAGAAAAATGAATCAATTATTCTTTTTATTAATAAAAAAATATGCAAAAAAATAGCATCGTTTGCTCGACGTTGGTTAAGAGGGGTGTCATGTGTATGAAGGATTAGTCAAACACAAGTCCAATTGGACTTGGTTTACATACTATTCATTGTAGATTTTGAGTTTATGCCCGTTCACCTTGAAGATTTTTCCTGTTTCAAGACTTTTTATTTCAACTACACCATAAAAGAAAACATTATTAATTTCAAAAGGACCTAGCTACTTGGACTTGAGTTTTCCAGGCATCAATTGTAATCTAAAAATGTAAAGTAAAACTTTTTGTCAAATTTTGAATTCCTTTCTTATTAAGCCTTTGTCATGAAAATTTTTGGTTTTTTCTTTATAAATTTTTGAATTTTCATAAGCATCCTGTCTTAATTCTTCTAATTGTTATAACTCTAGGAGTCTTTCCTTTCCGGCTTGGGCTAGATTCAAATTACATTATTTTACCGCCAAATACACTATGTGTTCAACCTCTACTAAAAGATGGCATGCCTTGCCATATACAAATATGTACGAGGTTGTTCTTATGAGCGTCTTAAAAGCAGTTTTGTAAGCCCAAAGTGCATCATTATGTTTAGAAGTCCAATCTTTTCTTTTAAGGTTTACAATCTTTTCTAAAATGTTTTTCACTTCTCTATTGGAAATTCCCGCTTGGCCATTTGTTTGAGGATGATACGGGGTTGTAACACGGTGGTGAACTCCGTATTTTCTCAATAATGTCTCTATGGTCGTATTGCAAAAATGTGTTCCTTGGTTGCTTATGATAGGCCTAGGAATTCGAAATCTAGAAAAGATGTTATTTTTTTTTAGGAATTTTGAAACAATAGAATAATAATTTGATCTAGTGAGGAATGTCTCATCCCACTTGGAAACATAATATACTCCAAGCAAAATGTATAGAAACCAAAAGAAGAAGGAAATGGACCCATGAAATCTAAGCTCCACACGTCAAATATTTCATAGACAAAAATGGAATCGATCATTTCTTTTAAACAAAGATCTAGATTTTTGACACTTTTCACAAGACTTTTAATACGCATACGAATCAACAAAAAGAGAATTCCAAAATAGTCCTGAATCTAAAATTTTTCTAGCAATTTGTTTTGGACTAAAATGACCTCCACATGCATGCTCATGATAAAATGACAAAACAAACTCAAATTCTTCATTAGGGACACATGTCCTAATGATTTGATCTAAAAAAAATTTCTATAGATAAGGAGGATCCCATAAAAAGTATTTAAAAAGTAGTTAAAGGGAAACTTACCAGTCAAAAGGTAGGAAAACAGTTACCTTGAAAACATATTCATTAGGAAAGTCTTCTCTAATTGGAATTGACTTTTCTTCTTGCATGATTCGACTTAGATGGTCGACCACTGAATTACCAGATACTTCTTTGTCTTTGATAGTCAAGTTGAACTCTTACAAAAGAAGGATCCATTTTACAAGTCTAGGCTTTGATTCCTTTTTCGTCATGAGGTACCTAAGAGCAGCGTGGTTAATGTAAACAATTATTGGAAAATTGAGTGTCATACCCCACCCCAAGCTCGCCTCTTGGGCCCGAGGGGAGGCGTGAAGGACCAAAGATACTACCTTTTTGTGATACCTACCGCCCAACTAAAACTCTGTACTCTCATAAAACTTTAAGCGAAAGATGTAAACAATAACTATTTAATTAAGCTCATTTTATTACCAACAGTATAACGTTTACATAACTCTCAGGCTTGACTACAAAGTTTACATCCACACTCTAAAACCCCAGAAGCCTGATTGTGATTGTGGCAGACCTTGACCTTAGCAACACCCTGGAACTCCTCACCTTTCGCTGCCTGAGAAGAAAAACATGAAAGAAAAGGATGAGCTTCAAGAAGCTCAGTGAGTGTTATGCAGCTTCTAGAGTCTATTTCAACTCATAAAAATACAAGCATATCACAATTACAAGGTTACATTCAAACCTCAGCCTTGAATAAGTCTGTTCTCAACTCTATCTACATGCGTGGTAGGTAATTAAACTGATACTAGTCATAAACGCTTACTCTCTTACATTTCCTATGTTTCCTATGTGCACATAGGCGCTTATGGGCTCAAAATCTAGGCATACTAGCCCACTGACCATCCCATACGAGATTCCTCCCACAGGCTCAAGAACTAGACCTCTCGGTCTCATGACCATCACATGAGGTTTTGCTCCCGGCTTAAGAACTAGGTCTATTGACCCCCTGACCATCTCGATCACATATTCTCATTCTCATGCTATTTACTCATTTACAACATAAACATATACATATACTCTAAAAGATATGCTTAAGACTTAAAGGAAATTACGACTCACCTTGGTAAGGTAGGAACCTTCCTCTCTAGAAGTTCCTTGGTTTCCTTGGGCTCCCTTGTGAACCCTAAATTCCAAATTCAACTTCAAGCTTAGATTACTCATAGTTCCAAGCCTTATTTCAAGATACTTCCTTCTGCAAACATGCTCTAAAATGTCTTAGGAAGCTTACCTTGAAATCTTAGCTCAGAATTCCTCGTGGCTGGACTGGAATCATCAAAACATCAAGACTAGCCCAAGCTTACCCGAGAGCTCACTCTTCTGTCTTTTCTTAACCCTTCAGCCTGATTCCTTGGAGATTCTTCTCCGCAACCCTACCTTAAAAACAAGACTCTCAGAGCTTTCAGTTGGCTTTGAAATCACTCAAAATGCATGAGTATTCTGGGAGAACTCCTTCTCTCAAATTGATGCTACTTCCAGACCTCAGTGTCTGACAGCATCTCCTTCTCTTGAAACTGCATGGTTTTCCTCCGAATCTGCTCCCAAACGCTCTTCTTACTGTATTTCAAGAGGTTTTCAATTTATGAACTGAAAAGGCACTCTGTGGTAGTATTTATAGGCCCAAGGTATTGATCCCACTCATTCCTTAAAGCTTCCAATGCAAGACACCTCCTACTTTAGCAACTTTTGGAGTGTTTGCACCATGTTTTGCCACCACCTACTTTCTTGTCATTCACTTACTTCCATGTCACTCACCTGCTTGCATGATGTTTGAGTTGTCTTCCTCATGCATAAAACTTCTTTGCATGAAACTTTATTTGTCCACCTCCTACTACCTCAAGCTCAACCTTCTCTTGGTATAGCTACTTATCCGGGTGAACTTACAGCCTTGCGTAACGCAAGCCTCAGCACCGCATAAATGCTTAGCCCATCTTGTAGCTCTTACACTTCATCGCATAGCTCAATCATCTAGTGAATCTCTCGCTGTTGTTTAACATCCAGCCCTCTCGCTGTCGTTCATCATCCAACCCTCTTGCTGTTGCCAATCGTCTAGTGCCTGCGCCCATCGTATAACACCTACGCCCCATCACATAGCTCCATCGTCTAGTGATCTCTTGCTCTCAACAAACTCGCTATCGCGTATCTCTCGCTGTTAACGATCATGTTGTCGCTCATCGTATAGTGCTGACCCCATTGTCTAACGCATCACACACATCGTCTACCACATCTGCTTATCGTGTAGTGCCATCGTTTAGCGTCTGCATATATCGCCCAGCGCCCAAAATTAAATTATTATAGAAGTGTGCTTCATTGTAAGTAACTTTGTATTTAGTTTTTTGGTAGAGTGTATTGTTGTGTCTATAGTTATATTTTAGGTATGGGTTCAGTGCATTTATAGGTAGAAGAGAAATATTGTTGGCTTGCCATGCAAAATATAACGAACACGCATGACAATAAATATTTTTTATATTATTTTAATAAAATACAACGATCGACATTTTCTGACCCAACACGAGACAAATAATGATGTTTTTAACTCTTTGACCGACATTAAAAATGGATTGGATAATTTAAAAAAGGGACAATTATTGAAAAAAATTGGTAAAAAATCGACATTGAAGATGGCGTACAATGTCAGTTTTAAACCAACATTGAAGATGGTGTACAATGTCGGTTTTAACCGACATTGAAGATAATTGGTACTGAATTTTTTGTCAGCTATAATATCGATTTAAAACCGACATTAAAGACCTTTTATAACACAATCTTCAATGTCGGTTTTCAACTGATATTAAGGCTTTTTAATGTCAGGTTTAAATCGACACTAAAGCCTAAAATTCTTGTAGTGACTTAAGAAATATGCAAATCATTCTAAGAAATATTGATTAAATAGGATTAATTTTCAAAAATAAAAACAAAAAAATCAAATGATTACCAAACGAGGCTTAATTAATTCAAATACTTCTACAAACATTAATGTGATTTAACAACTAAACTAAACATTAACTAAAATATACTAATTATCCTATAATTCTCTTCATCATAATATCAAATCTACTACAATCCATTGCGTATAATACCCTGTCAACAATCATACTAGCATATTCCTTTTGATTAATTACATTCATTTTCATTTTCCATAGAAAATGAGTAAAGAATACTAAAATCAAATAGAATAGACATATGTAAATAGTTAAGTTGAGGCATGCACATTTTACTCTCTTTAAGAAGATTCAAGTCATCTGCAGCTTGTAATTGTATATATATATATATATTTTTTTTTTTTGTATGAAACACTTATGTAATAGATATTTTTTTAACTTGAGCATTCTAGGATACCACAATCCAACTGAAATGTTATATTGCTCGAACTACTCTGCAATGAAAAGTTGAGCTAAAACTTCAACAACAAAGAACACCATTCTTTTGACTAATTGCTGGCCAACTACATACAATGATTAAGTGAAACAACTATATTCACCATAAGACCAAAATTATTCCCCAAAGGTATATATAGGTGAAAAATAACCCCCAACTTTTCTACACATATTTTACAATCATTCATAAGCAAACGATACGGTAACTCTTATAAAAGAGGCTCATTCACTTCATAATTATAACAAACACATTATTATTTATACTCACTCACTCAATACCTAATAGTTAAGGATCAAACACCAAAAATTACACAGAATATGGAATTGGAATGAGTTTGAGAGAATGTTTCTTGAAAACAGAGAGGCCATGCTGTTCAGTCATATCCAACAACTCACCAGCTGGGAGCTTCCAATCAAACCAATAAAGAAGATTGGCCAATACATATTCAAAAGAAGCAATCCCAAATGACATTCCAATGCACTTTCTTCTTCCACTCCCAAATGGAATCAACTCAAAGTCATGGCCTTTGAAATCAACTGATTTCTTTTCATGCATGAATCTCTCTGGAGTGAACTGATTTGGGCTTTCCCAGATTTTGGGGTCTCTTTGAATTGCCCAAGCATTGATCCAGACCTTGGTTTTTGGTGGAATATGGTAGCCTTCAAGGTTGACACTTCCCATTGTTTCTCTTGGCAGCAATAGAGGAACTGGTGGGTGGAGTCTTAGAGATTCTTTTATAACACATTTCATGTACTCCATCTTTTGTGTGTCTTTTATTTCAATCTTTGTTTTCTCTCCAACTATTGTTCTAATCTCCTCTTGAACTTTTTTCATGGCTGTTGGATTTCTCATCAATTCTGCCATTGTCCATTCCAATCCTGTTGCTGTTGTGTCAGTTCCACCTACAAACATATCCTGCATTTGCAAAAATTCAGTCCGTACTTTAGTAATAATCATTTTCATCCATGTTAAGACTTAATCATGTGTATATTTGTACTAAAAATCTACAGACAAAAGGTTAATATATAGAGATTTTTTTTTTTTTTTTTTTGAAAAGTTAATAAATATATAGTACTTGTAAGATGATGAATTTATAGAATTTATACTTTTAATCCCATGTAACACTTTAGCAATAAAAGGTATATATATATATATATGTTTGGGCTTCATAGGTTTCAATAGAATATTAGGGAAACATAGATTCAATCTCAAAAGTCAAAATTAATTAAATTAGATGAGTAACTTACATATAAGTTTTTTTTTTTTTTTAAATATGGGAATCTTCAATAATCTCAAGTTCATTTTTAGATTGTGCCCCTTTAAGTTCATCATGTAGATTGACTCAACATAATTTCACTTAATTAATCTAAATATATTGTTCAAACGGTCACCCCATGTGCTAACCTAGATTTTAAATGATATTTAGTATTCAATCAAATAAATAAATGAGTAGGAATAGGCTTTGAAAAGAGGTTGGTTAGTTATTTGAAGTACAACTTTACAAATGCCCAATCAAGAAAGCATGTTCCAAAAAGAAAATAAATAAAGAAAAAAAATTTGGTGTTGCATGTTATGCTATTTAAGCGATTGTCCAATAAAAATTTGTTATGTAATAAAAATACTAAAAAAAATTAATTATTTTTATTTTTTCTTGATACATAAAAAAGTGTAAGCATGTGGTTAGGTGCAGCAATTTTATCTAATCATTACTCATAAAAAAAGGTAAATGAATAATCTCATTTACGTGTGTGTGCGGCATGTGCAAGAGAGAGAAGAAACAAAACCAGCAAAATTGCTTTGAAGTCTTCTATAGTGAAACGATAATCAAGAGTGTCTTGTTGTTGCAACTTTAGCATAATCCCAACAAAATCCTTCTCACAAGATCCATTATGATCACCACTCTTCATTTTTTCATTATGTTCTTCAATCGTTTTCTCAAAAAGCCTATCCAATGTTTGAAAACTAGCTTTGAGTTGTCCATGAAATCCCCTCAACGCATCAATCCATCCAAGCCAAGGAAACGCATCCCCAACACAAAACCCCGACAACAACTCCATGTCCTTCCTCGTCACTTCTCCAAATTCATCATTTACGTTCACATACTTCTCTCCCAAAACACATCTCCCCACTATATTGTTTGAAGTTGATATCAGAACTTGGTTGAGGTTGATCACACTCGATGAAACCCCACCAATCCTTTTCACAAGCTTTGCAACTTCTTCATCTCTAATATGTTGAAAAGATTCCACTCTTTTGGTGCTTAGAAGCTCCAAAACACACAATTTTCTGGCCTGTCTCCAGTACTCTCCATAAGAAGCAAAGGCCACATCATGGCATCCATAAGTTAAGGATTTTGCAGCTGTGTTTTGGGCTCTGTTTGAGAAGATGGTGTCATAGGACTTCATTACTTCTTTGGCTAGTTTTGCTGATGAGACGATGAGAGTTGGGGTTTGGCCTAGTTTGAGGAGCATTAGAGGGCCATATTTCTCTGCAAGAGATGCCAGTGAACGGTGTGGAAGGCTGCCTAGTTGGTGAAGGTTGCCAATTATTGGGAGCTGTGGTGGTGAAGGTGGTAAGTTAACTTTGGTGTTTTTGGTGGATAAGAGTTTGAGTGAAAGTAGAAAGAAGAGGAAGAGGAAGAGGAAGATGAGAGGAAAAGAGATGGGATTGATGTGAATAATGATGCTTTCATATGCAGATTGAGTAATTTGCTGTAGAAGATGGTGGACATTTTTGTGGGATATTGGATCCATTACTCTCTCCATCTCTTTCTTGAGTGTATGGTTTTGTGAATTGTATAAGTTCTATATCAAGCTATATTTATAATGAAGAGGGAAGCAATTAGCTCTTCACGTATGAGAATGGAGAAAACAAATGTTAATTTACAAATTTAGTCTTCATATGGTACTTTCAAATTTATATCTAATTAATCATGTATTTTCAATTTGATAGAATAGTATTTAGGTGAAGCCGTATATCCTTCAATATTATAAAGGATAAAAATATTTATACAAAAACTATCTTTTATAAAGAAGAAAGTTTATCACATGCAACTTGTAGTTGGATACTTAAATGGATTACACAAATATTACTTTAGCGTGACAAATATTTTTTTTTAATTTATTAAATAGATCAATTAATTCTTAAAAGTTTCAAATATAAAATTATATATCCAGAAACGGCCTGTACCTACTTTAATGTTTGTGGAACTATTCCTATAAAACATAAAATTGCAAGTTTTTAGAGATATATTAGATTCAAAATCTCTTATAAACAGAATTGAAACTTTGGCTACAACAAATCCACTGCAGCAGTCTTTTTAGCTTAGGTGCAGTCAAGGTTCTATTAGATAAAATCTTGTCAATAATCAAATAATTGAAAATTTATTTATAAAGTTAGAATATAAGATTATTTGGTCACTCTTAAAAAAAAAAAAAAAAAATCGCTTTGCCACATCTTTGATAGTAACATAACATTCACTCTTCAAAACATATTAGGTATTTATCTTGATTTCACTTCAACTTTTCTTTTTAATGCGATATATAAGAATAGAGATTCGAATTATAGACCTCTTGATCACTAATACATGGTATCAATTGAGTTGTGTTCATATTAATTTGAGATTTACATAGGAATTTGATTATTGAATGGAAGATAACCAAATATCCTAATTATAGTCTGAATATATACCTAAATCAAGGCTTAAATATCTCGATACAATTTAAGACATGCTTTTGTTCAAACAAAAATTTGAGGTTGAAATATTTTCTACGCAATTGTTAAAACTAAAATGGAGATTTTTCTATTTTTAGTTGGATTTTGAATATTTTTATTATCGGGCATTTGAAGTGGGATTGAATTTTCAGATAATTTATTAATTTTGTATATAATTTTAAATTTCATTTTAGAAAAGATATTGATCTGGTAAGTTATCTCAAAATGGTTCTCTTCACCGAAAAAAATATATATGTCCAAATGGAACGACAAATCATATTCTTAATTCAGTGTATGATTGTTTAAAAACAATATCGAATAAGCATCAGTGGAGGTGAGGCGGTGAGGATAATGGAAAGATTTGGCCTGATTCATGTTCCGACGTCGGCGGCGCCACGGCATACTCGATAATACAAATTTTAAACCATACGTGGTAGTAGGACTAGAGTTAGAAGTGTCTTTTTCTATTTTAAGGTTAGAGGGAGAAAATGATTTCTTTTTCTCCCTTTTAAGAAATATTCAATGTCACATCTTAGGGGAAAAATAATATTTTAAACTCTTTTACTGTTAAGATTTATGATTGAATGATATAATTAAATCTAGCATGAGTAGAGATGACAAAATAAAAATAAAAATAAAAAATAACAAAAAAAAAAAAAGTATGATACAAGTTGAAAATGACAACTTTAGAATTAAAATGGACATTAAAAAAAGAGTTGGCTTGAGCCAGCCCAAGTCAATGTACTGTGTGGATGTTAAACCTTACAAATGTCTAACGGGACATGCATCCAATGAATTTTTTAGGTTCGGAATTTAATCTGAGGAAGATGCTCGACCTCGGTCAAGACTGAGATCGACTCTAGTCAAACATGAAATCAAGTGCATTCCTTAGCCTGATAGGTTATCTAAATATCTTAAGGCAACTCTGAAATTCTAGGGAACAACCTAGGTCAACTTTGTCTATAAATGTATCATTATAACTTCATATGAAATCACTTAGGCCCTACTCTCAAACTCGTTAGGGGCCGTTTGGTTGGAGGGAAAAGAGAGTGGGAATGGGAATGGGTTTACAAAGCTCATGTTTGGTTGGTGGGATTTGTTTATTTATCTTGGAAAGGGCAATTCCTAGGTATCTTTTACCCACAAAAATGAAGGAATTGCATACCCATTGAGAAGTGTGGGTTTTCATTTCTTCTTTCGCTTCCTGCCACGATTTTCCTTCCTTCCAACCGTGAAATCGTATAGCATTTTGTTACTCAGCGATCGTATAGCATTTGGTAGTTGATCGTATAGCATTGGGTAGACGATCGTATAGCGTTTTGTTACTCAGCGATTGTGTAGTGGAGCTCACCGATTGTGTAGATAATTTAAGCGATCGTATAGTATTTTGGTAAACAATCGTGTAGCGGAGCTCAACGATCTTATAGATAATTTAAGCGATCGTATTGTTACAAAATCGACAATTAAAGAACACAAAAAAAAAGGGAGCATAGAGATAGAGAAGATCGACACACAGATATATGTGGTTCACTAACCGTCTAAACCCTAGGGTCATAATCGTAAATAACTACATATAAATAAATATGTTGAATACGAATTCTGAATAGGTTTCGAGCAACAAAACCCCCGTACTTGGTTGTTCGAAATACCAACAAACAGATTCAAGGCAAATACTTGATAGGGACAAGACCCTCAAACTATCTCCACAATGGTATGATATTGTCCACTTTGGGCATAAACACTTATGGACTTGTTTTCACAATCTCAATTTTTTTTTTTAATTCCGACATATTATTCCCACACATACTATTCCCAGATATTGTTTTTCATGCACAACCAAACATAATCATCCTTGATTCCTAGTAATTTTATTCCCAGACAACCTTAATTCCTGGACATTGAAAAAACCTCAATCCAAACGGCCCCTTAAGTTCCACTCTTTCACTCTTTAACTTGGCATCACACTGATGTGCATGTTTTCTCTTTTACATATCATGTTCTTCTCTGTTTCAAAGAAATCACTATTGTTATCACTTAAAAGTCATGTGTGTTTCTCCAATCTAAAATTTGGCCATTTACAAAATTGCATGTTTTTTTATTTGGATATAGATGTGTGAAACACCATTATTTTATTTTGAAAGATAGTCGTAAAAAATCCTTTTGAAAATATATGAACATCTAATAACCCTTTGGTCCAATTATAATATCTCTTGACCTAACATAAGCTAACTTCTCAACCCATAATTAGAGTTTACAAATGATTGATTCATTTGAGCAAAGTGCAAACACTTGGTGATATTTTATTTTTATTATTTTTATTTTTGAATTTTATTTATTATTTATTTTTAAACTTTGATTATTATTATTATTATTATTATTTTGTGTTCTACTATATTAACAACTTAATATGTAAGAATCTAATTTAATTATTTTCATATATTGAATTAAGATTAACAACTAAATTTCAATTTATATAGTAAAAAATTTCTTTCTAAAGTGCAAAGAAGTTACTTTTAAGAGTTGTTGAAAAATAAATTATTCAAAAAATATTAAAATTAGAATCAATATATGTATAAATAATTGTCTTATAAGTAATAAAAAATATATATTTTAAAGTTAATAATAAATTCAGGTCGGTTCGAGTTGGTTTGGGTTATATTAGATGATCCCATGAACCAACTCAACCCATAAAATTTTCATTTATTTGAACTCAACCCCACCCAAATGAGTTGATAACTCAACCGGGTTGAGTTGGATTGATCTGTTTTATTGGATCATCAAGTTTTTTGAACACACCTAAATTCTAGTGAACCCATTTAAAACGTACAATAAAAACTCTTTATTTGTCATCAATTGACATAAATATATATGTTTACAAGATAGTTTCCAGCTATTTAGAGAGAGATTTGTGGGTTATGGGAGATAGGACAAGAAAATTGCTTATTCTAGAGAATTCAATTTGTTGAATGAAAAGAGCAATAAATTCATTGTTTTAGGAAGTAATTTATTTATTAAACCCAAACAACCTAAGCTTTTGATGCTTGGACGTATATATTTCTTTCAGAAATGAATAATCTTTCAACTTTTTGTGTTTCTTCAAAATATTATACTTGCTATAAGTTATACGAGATTCGTTATATGGTAAACAAAATACAATTTAACACCAAATTTTGAAGTCTATCAAGCAAGCTACCTGTCACAATGCAATAGTTTGAACCTATGTATTACTCAAATATCCCTGGAGAGGGATAGATAGGGCTCATCAAGTGAAAACAGTTTTATTTATGAGTTAGAAAATAAAAATTAGCTATTGGTTTCGAAATAAGTCAGATAGTTATTAATGTTTGTCTTTATGCTAATGAGAGTCATTACAATTAAAAAAAAAAAAAAACCATCTTCTGACACCCATAATTGTCGATAGAAGCTCAAAATCGTGTCGGCAATTCATCTCTTGATATCATACACAACATCGACATAGTCCAGTCGAGAGAGCACCTCCTAACCTCAGAAAAGCAATCTTCGGGAGACCAACTAACTCCCAACGACGTATATACAGCGTTAGGAGAATCAGTACTCCCAACGACGTATATACAGCGTTAGGAGAATCAGTACTCCCGACGAAAGGTTATACACATAAGGAGTAATTTGATTTCCCAACAACTATTTTTTCTACGTCGGGAGTATTATGATGTTGGGGAAATGCCTAATTTCTTTTCACTCTCGACCCCATGTGTTATGCCATCGAGAAATAGGGTGCCGATTTTTTTTTAAAACAAAAATCAATTATATATATTTAATTCAAAATTTAAAAACCTAAATAATACTTATAGAATAATACATAAAATTCAAGTATTCATGTAATAATCATGGATCTTAGTTTATTAGATTTAGGTTATTTCTAAAACGAAAATGATAATACATAAAATTCAAGTTTTAGGATATAAAATCCAACACTTCAGCCATTTATTTCACACATATTTATCTTTTATTTATATTAATTCTTGTGTGTTTGTACAAATATTATGTCAGCCCTGGATAGGCATAACGGGGAAGAAGAAGAATTTCATAAGGGTGGCTGGTGGAGTTTTATGTGTTTATACGTGTGTTTGAAATTAATTAAAAGGGGAGGGGGAGGGGCAGAGTTATGTGGTTGTATATGTGTGTTATGTGCTTGAAATTAGTTAGGGTAGAGGATGGAGTGTTATGTGTGTTTGAAATTAGTTAAGTAGGCTGGGGTGGAGTTATGTGTTTGTAATGTGTCATGTGCTTGAAATTAGTTAAATGGGTGGGGGTTGACTTATTTATTTATACGTGTGTTACGTATTATGTCGATATAGTTTTAATCATTACTAACTAATTTTATAGTCATTGATAAGTTTACACTTTTTCTTTATTAAGTGATTTGCTATGCAAAATTTAAAATGAGGAGAGTGCAACCACTGAGTTATAGTAGAATGTCTCAATAGTTAATTAATATAGATTAATTCGGTTAAAGAAGTTTCGCCAATTAATCTCATAATGTTGAGTCCATGATCCATTAGGTTCCCTATTAACTCACAAACGGATTAAACATTAGAATAGAGTGATGAGAAAATTTGAAACGTTTAAATTCAAATTGAAGGAATCAGTAATTATATACGATATATATATAATAACACGTTTAATTATCGAATTAAACGAAATTGGAGAATCGGATAATATTTAAATATGATTTAAATATTAAAATTACATAAATGGGGATTTATTTTGGTGGAATTGGTAGTGTAAATAATTTAATATTAGATATTAAATTATATAAATTAAATAAATAAATTTTATTTCAAATTAATTATTTGAATTAATTTTGTTTAAAATTGAATTTTTGAATTTTTTTAAAAATTCAAAATATTTAAAATCAATTTTTTTTTCATTTGATTTTTAGAAAATTAAAATTGAATACAAAATTGATTTTAATTCAAATTTAAATTTTAAAAAGGAAATTAGATTTAATTGGAAAAAATCCAATTTTAGTGGGTTTTTCCGACTTTCAAACTTACTATTCCACCCAAATTCACTAAGGTGTCCAAGTAGAAGCTATCCATTTTTTATGCAATTTCATTGAGTGGAAGAAGTGAACGAAACCAGTGTAGTTGAGCTGAATTCTATTGGTTTTTCAACGTTGAAGAAGTGCTCTTCAACGTTGAAGAAGAACCAGCCCTTCTCCTAAAAAATCTCTTCAATTAACAACTCATTTTGAATCCCCAATTCAATTTAAGGTCCAATAGAATGGTAGAGAAGATCCATTGGTGGTCCACAAGATTTTGGAGTCAAATTTGAAGCTGATTTCGTGGATTAAAGGAGTTCTACAAAGGTATACTTTAAACCCTCTTTTTTTGTTATGAACATGTTTTCAAAATTGCTAAAATTGATGAATTAGAGTGCTTAATGATCCTAATTTCTTCCATGAATTGCATGCTAACTCCAACATGAAGTACGTAGATACACTGTCATTCATCGTCACGTTCTGAATCAATATGTTTGTTGTCAATCGAAATAAATTGAGAAGATAATTGTACATCATCTTCTTCATCATCTATGAAATCATTGTTATTCTCTTGAATAATCCCTTGTTCCACAAGTATAGGATCAACGTCATCTCCACATAGTCTGTCATCTTCAATGGATTCATCAACTCTCCTACCACCTACAATTTTTAATAACTCTATATATTTATTATCATTGTCTTTTGCTTCAAAAATATGCCATAAATGTTTATTTTGGACTACTTACACCACTTTTTAATTAATACCATATTTTAAGTCGTTCAGGTAAAAAAAAAAATTTGTGCTTGTTAGAAAGAATATAAGAAGCCTCAATGTACCAGAAGTAAGATGTATTGATAGATTTGTACTTTAAATTCACATGTGTTCTTTTTACAATCTGTGTCAAAACATGTACATTTAAGCAAAAAAAAAAAAAATATACGTCTTCGTTTGGTGTATTGTAAGTAAAAAACTTCATTTAAAATAAACATAAATTATTTTCATCGCCTCCAATGTGACTTTCCCCAACTATCATAACTTCACTATTTTGTATAGTTAGATGATTATCACATTTACACTATGAAAGCATACACTATTAACAATGCACCCATTGTACAATCGTACCTCGGAAGAAGGTTCTACTGCTAATAAGTGCATATCATCATACAAATTTTCTCTCTCACACAACAATAAAACTTCAAATTGTTTAAAATTTGATCCATTAACCAAAATTTGAAAAAAAAAAAAAAAATAGTTGTGTATTATATAAAACCTTCAATATTGTATTTACCCGAGACTTAAACCAATCGAAAAATCTTTGTTGATGACTCATGTAATAGTGGGAGACATTTTGTCCTTCCGAATGAATAGATCTCAAATGTCGTCTATTAATCACGATAAAGAATTTTTTGCTTAACATTTTATTTCAAATAGAACATCTTTGAAATCAACATTTAAGTGTGAAATGTACTTTTGATCAGCCTTGATCTCGGTACAATTGATCAATATATACCAATGTACAATTTGTTTCTCCTCCCTTAATAATGTCCTCAATATTGAGCCCCCTAATAGTCATGCCCTCTTTTTAAACACTTCAAATTTACCACATATCTCATCTTTGGGAATGCTCTCATCATTTCGTTCATATCGATTAAACCTCATTTCGATACCAGTTTGGTATTTTAAAAGAAAGTTTCCTGATTCATTCATTACAAATGCTTATGCTATAGAACCTTCAAGTCGTGTTTTGTGTCGTATATATCGTTTTAATATTCTCAAACTTCGTTAATTGGATACATCCAACTATAGCTAACCAGGACCACCAGTGTAATTTCATATGGTAGATGAACTGCAAGGTGCACCATTACAGCAAAGAATGCTTGTGGAAATATTCTTTCTAACTTTCAAATTATAACTATGATATCTGCTTGCAATCGATCAAATTACCTATGCTTAGTATTTTTGTGCATATATCACAGAAAATTGTGCATAACTCAACAACATCAATAGACACATTCTTCCCTAAATATGCTCAAATTCAATAAAAAGAAATCTATAGAGCGAAATATGAGAGTCGTGCGTTTACAAGCCCCATATTTTCCCATCTTTCTCATTGGTCATGCATCATGATATATTAGACAGGAATCCATCGAAAATTTTCAATGATCTTAAAATCTTACAGAACTTGACGCTTTCACTATTAGTCAATGTATATGCAGCTTGTGGCTTTACAAATTTGTCCCCTACTTGTTGCAAGTATAAGTTTTTTTGTTCCTTCAAATCACGTAAACCAAACCGAGCATTTGTGATGTCTTTTATTTTTTCCTCAAAACTTGTATATTGATTTTTACTTCATTCATAATGAGCAAATTTCAATATAGAACAGATAAATATCCACGTTTCATTTTCTTATCTGTACAAGAATATCGTCATCGCTTAAAGTCATTGATTATGATACTATATCAAAAAAATTCTTGTAATTGTATAAATGCTTTGAACTCCTTTTCATAAACGAATGTATTTATTTTTACACATCTCATACTCAGTAACGAATGCACTAAGTCTCTACTATAAAACTAGGTAAAAAATTGACTCATTGTCTATTTTCACCCAATTGCTCTACGTGGGTTTTCACCTGACACCAAGAGTCTTATTTTGAAGATCTATATCTCCAAATACTACACTTTCAAACTTTATTTTCTAGACCCAGCATATCCTTTGAGGTAGCCACATTAATGAAAGTCTACAAAAAACTAATTGACGTTAAGTATAATACTTCATCTCATAATTATGACTTTAATAACGTTTGTCAACTTCTTTCAATACTTGCATTTAGTATGACAACTTTGACTTTCAATAAGTCATAGCATACGTCGAGTCACCGCATGACTCTCCCACTACTGAAAGATTCATAAGTGCTCACACACTACTTACAGATTCATAAGTTGTCATTTTGTCATCTTATATGACAATAAAGACTTCATGTAAGCCTTTTCATAAAGGTTGAATTATGTCATAACTGATCTCTCACTACAATGAACTTATTTGTTTGATAGTCAGAAATTGACGTTCAAATGAAACAAATGGTCAACAACATTTGTTAACTATTATCTGGTTGTACTTGAAATAAATTCATCAACGCAGATTGCACCCTTCAACTTTCTAAATAAATCAGTATTTGTCACACAAACACATCATTTTACTTTGGAATGTCCAAAAGAATACTTAGGTATCTTTTGAACATTTCTTTCAGTAAGGGTTTGTTTTTAACACTTCCATGATACAACAATGTTTCGCAAATATATGGGCAGAAATAACGTTCAAAACAATGCAATCTATATCACATTACCTTAGGAATTAGACATCAATGTAATTTTAAAACATTAGAACTTAGTTCAACAAAGAACGTAAAATGTATAGGAGTATATCAGCATGCAGTGGAAGCAACAAGGATCAATAAGCATTCTAATTCATTAATTTTGGCTATAAATGAAGCATGCTCATATAATAATAAAAGGGTTTCAAGCAATACCTTTGTAGAACTTCTTTAATCTCGAAATCAGCTACAAATCTTCTCCAAATCTCGTTGTGAACCACCTCAAGATCTTCCCTACTATTCTCTTGGTGCTTTAGATTGAATTGTGGGACTCAAGATAAGCTTAAATGAAGGGAACTTGGAAATGAACTCACTACACCATCTACTTGAAGAACACCTTTCTTCAACTCGAATTTTTCAATAAAAACTCAATTGATGCATACCTCAATTCCACTTCCATATTCTCTATTTATTGCAGGACATTCATGCAAAGAAGATGGCTGCATGAGATGCAACTCATGCTTGGAGTATTGAAGCTAGAGACTAGTGGATGTTGTGAAAGCAACTTCATGATAGTGGAGAAATCTCATTTTTCAAATTTGTGTTTTCCAAATTTTTCCAAAATCAATTTTAATTTGAAAAATTGATAACTTTATTAACTTTACAAAATTAATTTCACAAACTAATTTTCTAATAAAATTAATAATAATTAATTAATTAAACATTTAAAATTAATTTTAACCTATATTTGTATGCAACTCTTGATTATAGATTTTAATGCTAATTTCATTTAACTTACAACTATTATAAAGTTTAGTGAAACAATTAAAATCTAAGTCACGCATCTAATGATATACACAAAAATATAACAACTATATTTCTAAGGTAATGTCATGCATCATGCATTTTCATTTTCATTATATAACATAACATTTATATTATCAAATAATGAAAATAAATAATACACCCATCACATATATAACATTTGTACTATACATCATACAAATGTAATATTTATAATAAAGTATGATGTATGGACATGTTACTATGCATGCAATCATATAATACAACTCTTATATTAAATATGATGTATGATTTTATGTTAATCTTATGGTGGGATTTAAATTAAACAAAACAAAGAAACTGTTGGGGAGGCTCGAGCCCATGGTCTGGAGGTTTCCTAATGCATGAGCTGACCATCCGAAGCGTTGCAATGCTTTAATGCTAGCGTTGCAACGCTGGCTTTTATGTTCTTGATAACTTGTAGAAATACAAGTTATTGTACCTATTTTATATAAAAGAATAGGAAAAAGGTATGAAATTATGATACTTATACCAAAGAATTCATATAAAAATCAAAGTATGCGATCATACAACTTCAACATCTGATATATTTGTGATTGTTATTACTTTTGCTAAAATGAATTTGGATTTAAATGCAGTTTTCTGATAGAAGTTGTTTATGTTTTAGCATGTCGAATTCAATTATCCAAATTTTAGCTTCTAATAAATTTAATTGCGAGGGTTATTCAAACTGGAATTCAAACATCAATATGATACTAGTTGTAGATTATCTGAGGTTTTTTTTAATGGAGGAATGTCCTTCAGTTCCGAGCTCAACTGCAAACCAAAATGTTCATGATGCATATGACAGATGGGTTAGGGCAAATGAAGACGCCCGAGCCTATATCTTAGCTAGCATATTTGTGAAGGAACTCTAAATCTAGAGAATAATTGAGCGGAAGCAGATCATTCCAAATCCCATTGTGAAAGAACATGAACATTTACAATCAGATAGAACAGTTATGCATCAAGGATAAAATTACAACATGCTTCTTAATTAAAACAAAGGATCGAGTAAATATATCTTTAAAGAACCCTTTCTTCTAGAATTTCCTCGATCAAACTCGAACGCATTGATCAACACGAGCACAACGAGCAAACTCAGCAAATAGCACGAACTAGAAAAACCTCGATCATAATTGAGTATAACTCGATCCTCGACCCTCAAACGAAACTCGACACACCACAATTTACCTTGGTATTCTCGGTGTGAGAATCCAAGAGTTGTGGACTCTGTATAGATTTGGGTAGAGGTATGGAGGATCTAGATGATCGAGTAAAAAATAGAATGATCGTGTAGAAGAAATCAGTCTATCGCATAGACTCATTCCTCGATCATGTAGTAAAATAACACTATCGTATAGTGAACTCGAATCTCTTATCGTTTGCTCTCTCAACAAGTAATCTGATTACTTGATCTTATTATGCGTTCAATGAAAAATGAAAAAAAAAAAAATCATCTTTATCCAACAGTTGCCATAAACCTATTGAATCCTTCCACTAAGGTGGTTATTTGGAGAAAACCAAAAATCAATTATCTCATAATTAAATAAATATAATAACTAATTTATCATATTATATTTATAACCTATAGTTTTAATATCACATCATATACAACATATAAACTATAGTTCTTTTTCTCCTTTATGGCATTTAGTATAAGTCATATTTATATTAATTCCTCCAATCAAATAATGTATCAAATACATCAAATCAATTATATAACATATAATTTAATTAATTTAATTATATCATATGTAATCAAATTTTCTCTTGTTAATTTGAACACTTCAAACTAACCCATAAAATTGATTCTCAACATGAATCCATTGAGCTACCAAGTGGATCTTATGAACCTATAGCTTGAACCTCCAACGGTACGTGAATAACTAACTAAACTCTTTAATCACGATATCCACCATCAGTTAACTGCCAGGCACTCTACTAAAGACCGACAACTGCACTCTTCACACTACAAATATGTTTCTGTGTCCATCAGATATGACTAATCAACAGCACGATGGCCCTTCACAAACCGCTCGTAAGTACAGCTGGGCCAATTTGTCATTTTACCCCTTTAGTTACATCTAACTTCTTAAGTATCACTGATTCCTCTAATGAACAACATATCATTATCCCAAAATGACTAAACTCTTCTCGGGCCAAGAGAAGGTGTGGCGCCACATTGTTCAAGCCCTGGAATCAGCCTTTAAGGGAGCAATTTATCTACTTACCCCTACTTTGGGGAAGAAGTGAATTTCGTCTTATGTAGATGAGTTCCCAGCTCCCCAATCAGACAAATCCCTAAAGTGGTAAGTTTTAGTCAGCAATCTGGCCACTCGCACCTATGCAAATCAAAGAACCGCCCTCATAGGCAGAATTTCACAACTCACTCAGGATTAAGGTCATGTTACCTATGGTCATCCTAGTGAAATGAAAGTCTCTGTCATGAACAGCGTTGTATAACAAGACTAAACATTTCGTGGTACGGTCTTATACAAACTCCTTTATATAAAGCATCCCCGCTCGCATGTCTAATACATGAATGGTCAAGATCAGACAATTTGTAACACTTTACAACAATTGTAACACCTACAAAGTGGCCACATTTGTAGTGTCACTAGGATAAGGTTTTCTTCCTTTATCCATATACTACAGACCATTTAGGTTATCACTTAAAGCACGATCCACTTGTATGTCTCCATATACATGCTTAAGTTACAACGATAACTAGGGATCTTAGTTTATTGGTTTGTGATTAATGAAACTAAAATATCTCATATTTCATAGACTGGAGTGAATAAAATATCTCATATTATAAATCATAAAACTTTTTGTTCATACATGTGTTTACAAACTACAGAACCCTATGAGATTTAGGGCATCAACCCTAACAATCTCCCACTTGTCCTAAAGCTAATGGGGTGTACAAGATAATCTCATTAAAAGTACACAAAACAATAAACTAGGGCACACACACACAATACAACATCTCTCACTTACCCTAGTCCAGCCGCGGTCGGTCCCATAGACCCATACTCTACAAGTGACCCTCAAACATTGTAGTCGTGAGAGCCTTCGTAAACGAATCAACAATGTTGTGCTCCAAAGCTATCTTCGTGACAATCATGTCCCCTCAATGCACAATCTCTCGAATGAGATGGTATTTTCGCTCAATGTGCTTGTCGCACATATGACTCCAAGGCTCTCTGGAATCTGCCACAGTACCACTATTATCACAATAAAAGGTGATGGGCCTAGACATGTCTGGAATAACTTCCAGATCCTCAAGAATTTCCTGAGTCAAATGGTCTCCTTAGCAGCTTAACAAGCTGCTACGTACTTGGCCTCCATATGGAGTTAACGATGCACCCCTGCTTGGTGTTTCACCATACTATAGGCCCTCTATTAAGAGTGAATACTGATCCTGAAGTGGATTTTCGAGAATCCTTATCAGTTTGAAAATCAGAGTTCGTGTATCCTATAAGGATCAAATCCTTAGAACCATACATAAGTACGTAGTCCCTCATTCTCCGAAGATACTTAGGGATTTTCTTGACGGTCCTCCAGTGACCCTGTCCTGAATTAGACGGATATCTACTTACTATCCCCACAGCGCAGCAGATGTTAGGTCTAGTACATAACATCAAGTACATCAAACTGCCAACAGTAAATGCATATGGGACCCGTTTTATTTCTTCAACCTCTTAAGGTGTCTTCTGTTCTTTAGACAATGTAACTGCATGCCAAAAAGGCAATAGGCTACTCTTGGAGTTCTGCATCAAGTACTTGATCAGCATCTTGTCAATGTAAGATGCTTGAGATAGTGCTAGCATTTTGTTCTTTCGATCCCAAAAGATCAGAATCCCAAGAACAAACTAAGCCTCTCCCAAATCTTTTGTTTGGAATTGGGTCGCTAGCCAATTCTTAACTTAATTCAGTAAACCTACGTCATTCCCAATGAGTAGGATATTGTCTGCGCAACACTAGGAAAACTACTGAACTGTTGATGATTTTCTTGTATACACAAGAGTCGTCAACATTTTGGTCAAAGCCATAAGTTTTGATCACAATATAAAACCTTATGTTCCATGATCGAGATGCCTGTTTTCGTCCATAAATGGACTGATTCAGCTTACAAAACTTTTGCTCTTGACCTTGGGCTATCAATCCCTCAGGTTGCACCATATAAATGGTCTCCTTAAGATTGTAATTCAGAAAAGTAGTCTTGACATCCATTTGTCATATCTCATATCCATAATATGAGGCAATGGATAGAAGGGTGCGGATAGACTTAAGTGGCAATAGGCGAGAAAGTCTCCTCATAGACAACTCCCTCTACTTAGGTATAACCCTTTTGCCACAAGTCTAGCTTTTAAGGTTTGCGCCTTCCCATCAGCACCCTGTTTCCTCTTGTAGATCCATTTACAACCTATAGGTTTAACCCCATCCAGTTGATCTACAAGATCCCATACTGAGTTGAAGTACATAGACTTCATCTCGAGATCCATGGCTTTGACCCATTCGTCTCTATCAACATCCTTCATTGCCTTCTTGTAAGACAATAGATCCTCAACTTCGCCATCAGCTACCATAGCTAAGATTTCAGTTAAACCCATATAGCGAATAGGTGGGTTCGAAACCCTCTCACTACGTCGAGTTCCCTTAACACTTGAGGTGAATTTGGCCTACTAGATGAACTTTTATCAACAACTCTTGTTGACGTAGTAGGCTCTTCAACAACTCTTCTTGAAGTTTTAGTAGTTTCTTTGGAAAGCTCACTCAACACGATTTTACTTCTTGGACTGTACTCCCTTATATGATCCTCCTTAAGAAAATTAGTGTTTATCGATACAAACACCTTGTTTTCCTTAGGATCATACAAATAACCCCCTCAACCACATGTGTTGGGCACATCAGATACGGAAGTGACATAAACTAGCTTTACGCTCATTCCACAGCTCCAAAGGTGTCCTGGCAACACTCTTGGAAGGAACACAATTCAGGATGTATGCTGCAGTCTCTACTGCAAAACCCCAAAACGAGTCCGGTAAGGAAGCGTAACTCATCATTGATCGAACCATGTCCAACAGGGTTCTGTTTCTCCTCTCCAGTACACCATTCAGTTGAGGTGTACCAGGTGTTGAGTGTTGAGAAACGATTCGATGTTTATCACATTGGTTTGTGGTTAATGCAACTAAAATATCTACATGTGTTTACAAACTACAGGACCCTATGAGATTTATGGCATCAACCTAATGACGGGCAGAAATTCACGTCATCTTAGGCCTTTTATTTAGAATTATGAGGGCTGTTAAGCAGAATATGTTAGGAATTCATGAGAAAATGAGTTTGCGTCATTCAACATTAAAAAACTCAGCTAACCCGCTATTATGCGTTATTATGCGGCCAATTGTTTATCTTTGTAGCTAACGCAGGATGCGAACGTATATGTGGAAGCCGAGTATCGCAAAGATGATTGCATGCAGAGAATTTCTCCATCGCAAAGGCGAACGCATACGTTCAATGCATGGGTGTTACGATAATCGACCGCATGCGTCCATCGCATAGGAGTTGCAATCGTCAAGCGATTGCAGTCATCGCGTAGAAGTTGCAGTCATTAAGTGAATGCGATCATCGCAAGATTGCGGCTACACGATGATAACCATAATAGCAGGATTACCGCAAGGTTGGTGGAATGGAAACATTAATGCATACCTCGGGAGAATCAAAAGATGATGTTGAAATTTCACCAACCACGCCGTTAACAGCAGAAATTCAAAAAATGATCAACGTGTCGCGAATGTTAGAATCAGAGCAGGTCCATTAATGCTGTCGGTGATTCAGCTCTATAAATAGAAGCCGATGAGCAGAATTTCATTTTATTCAAGGTTTTCGCTTGAGGCTCTCCTTAAGGCAGATCCTTGTGATCCAGACCAAAGCATGAGAGGAAAGCTTGAGAGTTCTTCATCTCCTTCATCTATTATGAGTGACGACCGGAACTTCGAGGGAGTTAGATCTCGAGAGAGTCAACTCCACCGCCCTTCCATGGCACCACTAGCAGCCTTGACATACATCTGCTGGAAGCAAGACATTACTTCCAGTTGGTCCTTTCATTTTCCATTCTTTTCTTATATTATATTGTATTACATTTTTGGCTTAAGGAATTAATACATTTTGTGATCAATGCATTTTGATTCCATCTTCATCTTTCTTTACTTAGCATCCTTAACTTTCATTGTATCACTTAGTGAGATCGCTAGAGTATCGCATACTTAATCATGCGACATAGGAATATGAAGCATGTAGCAAACCACCGGGAGAGCTAGATTAAGATCGCATAAGCAAGAATGGAGACATAGAAATAAGTTCCGTTTGCTAATACAAATCATGTGCATTTGTGGCGGACGTGTATGGTACGATTGCACTAGTCTGCGTTGGTTGGGGTTGCCCTTGCGGTTAGGCTTAGGGTTGCGATAAGACATCTGCACATTTTATCTATTTTTTTTTTTTCCTTTACTATGCGTCAACAGTTGTCGTGTCTCTACCTCTCATTCATATTCTCACTGCTTAATCTGTTAGTTAGGAGTAGGAGTAGTTTGTAGCTTAAACCTCTCATCATTCTTTTATTCATCCGTCGCAAACACATCACCGCATAGCATTTAACTACAAGTCCCTGAGTTCGACCTCGTATCACCCGAGAAACTTGCGTGCGCGTTATACTTGGTGCGAATGTAAGAAAACTTGTGACAGGAATGCATGGTCATCGCATATAAGAGTAACGCATATTTTCATTCCAATGCATGACCACCGATGCATGATACTCAATGCATAACCTAAGACATGCATCGCATATTGCGTCCCACATAATTTTAGTCATCAAGTCTTTGACGGCTAAATTTTCATCATCACAACCTCAACAATCTGATGTGCTAACTAAGAAGCATGAGGGCATGGTCACAGCTAAGGAGATCATAGAGTTGTTATAGGCGATGTTTGAGCAACCATTCTCATCCGTATGACATGATGTTAACAAATAAGTTTATAATTCTCAAATGAAGGAGGGGACCTCTATTAGAGAACGTGTTCTAGACATGATGGTCCACTTCAATGTTGCGAAAGTAAACAATGTTATCATAGACGAAAAGAGCCAACTCAGTTTCATCATGGAATCTCTTCCGAATAGTTTCCTAACAATCCGTCCAAATGTTATGATGAATAAGATAGAATATGATCTAACTACTCTCTTGAATGAGCTTTAGACTTACAAATCCTTGATGAAAAATAAGAATCATGAAGGGGAGGCAAATGTTGTAACCCAAAGAAAATTTCAAAAGAGATCGACATTTAGGATAAAAGCTTCTAATAAGAAGTCTGGACCGTCTAAGGACAAAAGTATCCAAATGAAGAAGGGAAAAGGGAAAAAGAAAACTCCTGCAAAGAAAAGCAAGACGAAGATTGCAAAAGGAAAATGTTTCCATTGCAATGAAGATGGGCATTGAGAAAGGAATTGCTCTAAATATCTTGCTGAAAAGAGGTATAAAAAGGCAAATCAAGGTAAATTTGAATTACTTGTAGTTGAAACATGCTTAGTGGAAAGTTCTCATTTGACCTAGATGCTAGAATCAGGCGTTGCTAACCATATTTGGACTTTCATTTAGGAAACTAGTTCATGGAGACAGTTGACAAAAAAACGAGATGACTTTCAAGGTGGGAACAGGTAAAGTCATTTCAACTCGTATAGTGGAAGATCTAAAGTTATTTTTTTAGGATACTTACATTTTGTTGGAAAATGTATATTATGTTCTAGGCCCGACAAGGAATTTGATTTCAATCTTCTGTTCATTAGAACATATGTATAAAGTTACTTTTGATATTAATGAAGTGTTCATTTGTTCAAGAGGTGCTCAAATATGTTCTACTAAACTTTAAAAATAACTTATATGTATTAAAACCAACTGAGGCAAAAGCTATCTTAAATATAGAGATGTTTAAAATAGCTTAAACTCAAAATAGGAAATGAAGAATTTCTCCTAACGCTTATTTTTGGCACTTAAGACTTGGACACATAAATCTCAATAGGATTGAGAAATTAGTAAAGAAAGAACTTCCAAATTAGTTAGAAGACAATTCTTTACGCTCGTGTAAATCATGTCTTGAGGGTAAAATGACTAAGAGATCTTTTACCAGAAAAGGTTTAAAAGCCAAATAACTTCTAGAGCTTGTACATTCAGATCTTTATGGTCAAAGAAAGTTAGATCTCGAGAAGGATCTAAATATTGCATCAATTTTATTGATGACTATTCAAGATATGGTTATATTTACCTAATGCATCATAAGTTCTAAACTCTTGAAAATTTCAAAGAATACAAGGCAGAGGTTAAAAACTTATTGGATAAAAAGATTAAAACACTTCAATCAGATCGAGGTGATGAGTATATGGATTTAAAATTCCAAAACTATTTGATAGAACATGGAATTCAATCCCAACTTACAGCACCTGATACACCACAACAAAATGGTATAGAAGAAAGGAGAAATAGAACTCTGTTAGACATGGTTTGTTCCATGATGAGTTATGCTCAGTTACCTCAGTCTCTTTGGGGATTTGCAGTACAAACTATAGTATATATTTTGAACATGGTTCCCTCAAAATGTGTTTCAGAAATGTCGTGCGAGTTATGCAGAGGGCGTAAAGGATGTTTACATCACTTTAGGATTTGGGGATGCCCAGCACATGTGTTAGTACAAAACCCAAAGAAATTGGAACGACATTCTAAAGTATGCTTATTTGTAGGATACCCCACATAAAAAAAATGTGGTCTGTTTTATGATCCTCAAGATGATAAAGTGTTTGTAACGAAAAACACTACATTTTTTTAGGAACATCATATAAAAAATCATCAACCTCGTAGTAAACTAGTATTAAATGAGATATCCAAAGAAACTACAGACAGATCAAAAAAAGTTATTGATCAAATTGGTCCTTCAACAAGAGTTGTTGAAGAAACTAGTCTGTCACATCCTTCTCAAGAATTGAGAATGCCTCGATGTAGTGGAAGGGTTGTTCAACAGCTTGATCGATACATGGGTTTAACAGAAACTCAGGTCGTCATACCTGATGATGGCTTAGAGGATCCATTTGTTGGGAATGTCCTAACCTCTAGTTCGTAAATATTATTAACATATTCTATTTATCAATAAAAGTATTATTCAGTATTTTTTTAACAAATTGTTATTGATATTGCATTATGTTATAAAAATCCAATAAACAAATTCATGGCTATAATATGTATACTTTAACTTTATGTGGCGACATAAAAGTGGTTCAAGTTTTTGTATATAGTCAAAATGGTCTGTAAGTATATGGATGAGACTGGATACCTCATCCTGGTGACACTATTGGGTATGGCCCATTTTGTATACTAATACAAATGATGTAATCCCAAAAACATTTATGTGGAGAAATATAAGTGGAGGCATCCTATGCAATGAGTTTGCATAAGACCGGACCTCGAAATAGTCACTTTTCTTTATAACGATAGTTTACTATTAAAACTAACTATTTCAAAAAAAATTAGTGACCAAGGGTAACTCGATCTTAATCCTGAGCTAACTATGAACTCCTGTTTATTTGGGATTATCCTTTGATCTGCATAGGTGAGAGTAGTCCAACAGCACTACTCAATAAGCCTCACATTTTGCGGATAAGACTGGATAGATAGCTAGGGACATAGTTCTGTAAGATGAAATTCACTCTTATCCGACTTAGAGTTAACAAGTAGGTTGTTCTCTTAAGCGCTGATTCCTGGTCTTGAACAACGGGGTCCCACCCTCTCTTAATCAAGAAGGTCACGGTTTATTAGTCGGACTATAAACCAATTGTTCAATGTAGGATCAGTGGAAGCTTAAGGAGCAAGTTGTATTTACAGGGGTAAAATAGTAATTTTGACCTAGTTGTAAATGCGAACGACCTGTGAAGGATCGACTTATCGATTGTGGTTAAAATAGACATAAATATATCTACAATGGTCTGTAAGTATATCGAGCTATAGTGATGTGTCTCGTTAGTTAACGAATATTGATTAATTCGGTTTAAAGAATTTAGCCAATTAATCTCAAATCGTCGGAGCTCATAATCTATAGGTCCATAAAATCACTCTACTAGCTCGTAAAATTATATTGAATTAGTGAATTCGGTGAATTTGAAATATTAAGATTCGAAATTATGGTTTTGAATTTGAAATGTTCAGATTCAATTAGGATTTCTATTAATTGTATTTGATACGATTGAAACGTTTGAATAATGATTTAAATATTAGATGAGATATAATATAATATTTAAAATTTGATATTAGATTTAATTAGTTAAATTAGTTTAATTAATTATCCCATTTGATTCAAAATTTTGAAATTATTCAAAATTACTAATTTGATTAATTAAATTTTAAATTTATTGAAATTCAAAATTATAAAATTGAAAATTAAAATTGATTTTTTTAAAATCAAATTTTGATTAAAATTAAATTTATCAAATTAATGAATTAAAGTTTATTAGAATTATTTGGAAGTGGGAAAATCCAATGCTCAAATAACACCTCATGCCACTATAATTTCAATGGAAATTGAAATGACATCAGCTGTTTTAATCTCTAATGCATGAGATTTAAGTATAAATTTAAGTATTAACTTCAATTTTATGCCCATGCAATTTAATTGATAGCAGAAACTCTGCTGAAACAAAAACTCATCCAAACTCTCTTCAATCTCACTCAAATTTAGCTCCAATTTAGTGTTTCCACCACACAATTCAAGTTACAAAATAGTAGAGAAGGTCTCTATGGTGGTCTACTAAAGGATTGAAGACTCAATTCGTGGTAATCAACTAGAATTGAAGAGTTTGCTACAAGGTATTGTATTCATTAAAACCCTCTTCTGAAATTTTGTTTCAATGCATGTTTTTTAAACTCAAATTAAGTGCAATTAGAGTGCTTATTGATTCTGATTTTTTCCGCTGCATGTTAATTTACTCTTTCACCATTCACCTTTAAATTAAGCAGGCAATAGAGGATGTAGATAGAGACCAATAGATAAAAGCCATGGACTTTGAAATTCCGTTTATGTACTTTAATTCAGTCTAGGAACTTGTAGATCACCAAGATAAGGTAAAACCTATCAGTTATAAGTGAATCTACAAGAGAAAATGAAACCAAGTGGGTAAGTTATAGACCTACAAAGCTAGACTCGTGGCAAAATGATTTCCAAAGAGAGAAGGTAGACTATGAAGAAACATTCTCTCCTGTTACCATGATTAAGTCTATTAGAATACTCTTATCCATTTCAACCTTTTATAGTTATGAAATATGGAAAATGGATGTCAAGAATATCTTTCTAAATAGCTATTTTGAACAAAGTATCTACATGTCTCAACCAGAAGGGTTCATTGAACAGGGTCAAGAGCAAAAAATTTGCAAACTTAAAATATCCATTTAGGGATTAAAACAATCATCTTAACCCTTGAATATAAGATTTGACACTGCAATCAAATCTTATGGCTTTGAACAGTACGTAGACAAACATTGTGTTTACAAGAAAATTATAAACAAAACTGTAGCTTTTCTGGTACTATATGTTGATGATATCCTACTCATTAGGAATGAGATAAGATTCCTTGCTGATGTCAAGACATGGCTAGCATCACAATTTCAAATGAAAGATTTAGGAGATGCATAGTATGTTCTTGGAATCCAAGTAGTTCGGAATTGCAAGAACAGAATGCTAGCACTATCTCAAGCATCTTATATAGACAATATGTTGTCTAGATATAAAATGCAAAATTTCAAGAGAGGTTTATTGCCTTTTAGACATGGAATTCAGTTGTCCAAGAAACAGTGTCCTAAGATACCTCAAGAAGTTAAGGATATGAAAAGAATTTCATATGCATCAGCAGTCGATAGTTTGATGTATGTTATGTTGTGTACATGTCCATACATATGCTTTACAGTTGGAATAGTCATTAGGTTTCAATCAAATCCTAGATATAATCATTGAAGGATCTCATATCTCAGAGGTCCATGAGCGCGTTCGGATCGCTTCGATCTCACCGTGACCGAAATACATATTATACATTCAATACATACAGTTATGCAAACAAATATTAATTAACGACATGCTTTGAACAAGAAAATAACAAGGGAAAGAATTCCATACCAGTTGAAGACGTTCTTCACACTTCGAAACTCCAACGCAGCAGAAACCATCCACGCGATCTACCAACGCCCAGCAGTAGCATCAACAAAAGCAGAACAAACACGAAGCCACGGGGACAACACCACCACTAAAGAGCCCCCAGTATTCTCGGAGTGAAAACTCAAAGAGTGGTCTTTGGTGAATTTGGTAGAGGAAGGAGGAAACACGAATCGTGTAGGCGATAAGAAAGTGGAAAGGAAAACGACGCTATCGCATAGCAGAAGTGTTTATCGTTTACGAGAAGCTACACGATCGTGTAGGATTTACTAAACGACCGTTTAGAAAAAGGTACATGATCATTTAGTAAAATCGGCACACTATACGATCGTTTAGAGAAGCTATGTGATCGTGTAGCAATAGTGTGCGATCGTTTAGGCGCGAGGAAGATGATCGTTTAGAGGCAAAGAGTGCTATCGTTGGTGCTGCATTTTATGAAGTGGAAATATGGATGATATGCGTTGATGGAATTGCATTGTGCACTCAAGTTTCCCCAGCGAAATCCAAGTGTAAATTCTTCTGAGTTTCCTGGTAAGTCCAGGGTCGAACACAGGGACGTGTGAAAACAGATTGCGTTGGTAATTTTTATGACAACTTTGCGATAACCAGATAAATAAATAAGTCGTTGGGTTATTGTTTGCATTGATGAAAAATAAATAAAAAATGCGGCAGAGTTTGAAAAGAGTTGGTAAACGGGAGATGCGATGAATATGCGATGAACGGGTTGAGAAGGGGTTCGGCTAACACTTCCTAGAATGCGTTCATGCTTTGTGATCATGCAACCTGCCTACAATAGTAAACCACCTCTCGATGTGAATGCTATGGCTTCTAATACTAGAACGCATGCGATATATGCGATAAGTCTATAGGACCTACACATAAGCCTCTATTCTTATTGCGATGACAGGATAGCACACACAAGTAAGGCGACCACATAATATCATTCCTATCTCTAGGATGCATGCGTTGCAAGTTGGCAAATAGAGCTTGTCTCTAAGTCCCTATCTCTTGTTTATGCAAGTCTAATCTTGCTCTTTCGAGTCCAAATTCTAACCGAGCTCTCTCGAGTCATTAGGTTCTTTTTTTAGACTTTCTCTCGAGCAACTCTAAAGGGTATTTTGCACAGTATAAAACAAGACAATCGCAAGCAATGAACTTTCTAAGTCATGTTAGCTTAGTTCTTCTCAACCCATTCAACTAAGTTAGCTACTCATGCGTATTAATAGAGTGAACAGATGTAGAAATAGAACTTTCATTGTATAGATATGAAGATGAAGTACAAAATAACAATGTATATAATAAAGAGCCTGGTAGCAATCTCTTGCTGTCAGGTGTTTACACTGTTTCTACTCGTGCTCAAAATATAATCCCATTCTCGCGAGAGTTGGCCCGCTCTCTACTCTTACACCTCAAGGTTCTCTCTCGAGTTGCCCTAAGCGATCTTCGACGCCACCACTCTTCTCTTGCTCCGCCTTAAAATGGAAAGAAAAACTATAGACAGAGGCATGAACTTGTGGAACAAAAGATTGTAAAAACAGTGAACCCCTTTTCTGAAGAAGGCCCTCGGTATTTATAGAGCATCCATGGTGAAAGGCGGTTTCTCTCTCCTGGTTGTACAGATGGGACAGCTTTAATTCCTAACTGATGCGCCGAATAATTTTCACCAATAAAGCTGAATATACTTTGTGACCGTTATTGGCTGTCAACTTAATTTGGATTCGACTGTCATCAGCTTTCTGTCCCATCGCGCTTAATTGGCCTTTCATCTAGATGCGCCCACCATGTTGTGCTGACCAAGTTGCAGCGATCCTTCTTGAGTGAATGTTTGTGAGCACGATCAACGTAAAGCCTTGCGGTGAAGTTGTGCTTGACAAATGATTTCCTATGATCGCAATTCTTGCATTGCGTTGACTCATATTCTGCACAAAAATACAAAGATCAACTGTTCTAATGCACTGAACGCATGCGACCGCAATATTATAGAATTTATGCTTAATGGATGCAAGTTAACATATTTCATCAACGCAATCCAACATTGTTTAAGAACTTAGTACTATGATAACGTGCATTTTTTCCCATTATCAATCGTATAGGCTCTCGATTTTCTTTAAACAATTGTTTTCTATTCTCAACAACGCGCGCCTTGCGAATTCTCTTCGGGCGATTGAACGACGGGCGACTCAAAATGAAAACATTTTTCATTTTAACCCATCAGTTACAATAACTGACGTTGCCCCATTAACCCACGTCCGAACCTGAATTTTGGATTAATTATCATATAATTAATCAATTAATTAATCAATAAATATAATCATATTATATTTTTATTCTATAGTTTCATATCAAATATCTACTATAGTATTTTCTCCTCTACTTGATATAAATCATATTTATATCTAATTTTTTCCAAAATAATGTATCTCATACATTCAGCCAATTATATCATATATAATTAACCAGTCCAATTATATCATATATAATCGAACTTCCTTTTGTCAATTTGAACATTTCAAATTAACCCAAATACAGGTTCTCGACTTTATCCAAGCTACCTAGGAGGCCTAATGGACCTGTGGCTCGAAGCTCCAACGGTTCGTGAATAGTTGACTAAACTCTTTAGCCACGAGATCCACCTTTCGTTAACTGTCAAACATTCCACTAAAGACCAACGGCTGAACTCTTCTTACCACAGATATATTTCTATGTCCATCGGATATAACCAATCATGAGTACGATGACCCTTCACAAATGTTCGTAAGTACAGTTGGGACAAATTACCATTTTTCCCCTATAGTTACATCTCACTCCTTATGTACCACTAATTCCTCTAATGAACAATACAACATAGTCAACCTATGTGTGAATACCTCTCGGACCAAGAGAAGGTGTGTGGACCACATCGTTCAAGCCCCAAAATCAGCCCTTAAGGGAGCTATCTATCTACTTAACCCTGCCTCAGGGAAGGAGTGAATTTCATGTTGTGTAGCTGAGTTCCCAGCTCCCAAATTAGACGAATCCCAAAAATGGTAGGTTTGAATCGGCGACCTGGCCACTCGCACCCATACAAATCAAATGACCGCCCTCAATGGCAAGAGTTCCCAACTCACTCAGGATTGAGGTCATTTTACCTATGGTCATCTTAGTGAAGTGAAGTCTCTGTCATGAACGGTGTTATATAATGAGACGTTAACACTTCATGGTCAGGTCTTATACAAACTCTTTGTATAGGACGCCCCCGCTCGCATGTCCCTAACATGAATGATCAGGATCAGACCATCTGTGACAAGTCACAACACTTGTGACCATTCCACAAAGCGTGTCGCATCCGTAGCGTTACCAGGATAAGGTTTCCCTCCTTTATTCATTTACTACAGACCATTTTGGTTATCACTCAAGACATCATCCACTTGTATGTCACCACATACATGCTTGAGTCACATACAGATAACCAGGGATTTTGTGTTTATTGGTTTGTGGTAAAGCAAATAAAAAAAGTAACTGAGCAAAATACAAGATGTGAATTAAATATCATATATTAACAAAACAAGCGTTCGTACAAACTGTTTACAAACTACAGGACACGAGACTTTAAGGCATCAACCACAATAGTCATTAGACTGCCGTTAAGAACATTCTCAAGTATCTTCGGAGAACGAAGGACTATTTGCTCGTGTATAGCTCTAAGGATTTGATTCTTACTGGATACAATGATTCTGATTTTCAGATCGATGTGGATTCTAGGAAATCTACTTTAGGATCAATATTCACTCTGAATTAAGGAGCTATAGTAGGAGAGGTATAAAGCAAAGTTGTATTGCTGACTCTACCATGGAAGCAGAATATGTAGCTGCATGTGAAGTAACCAAAGAAGCAGTTGGCTTAGAAAGTTTTTGACCGATTTGGAAGTGGTACCAAATATTCATCTGCCAATCACCCTTTTGTGATAATAGTGGAGCAGTTGCCAACTCAAAAGAACCAAGAAACCATGAGCACGGAAAGCACATTGAGCACAAGTACCTTCTCATTCGGGAGATAGTTCACTGAGGAGATGTGATCGACACACAGATAGCTTCAAAAGACAATTTAGTTGATCCATTTATGAAGGCCCTCATGGCTAAAGTGTTCGAGGGTCACTTACTCGAACTAGGACTACGAGCTTCATAAATCTAGGGCAAGTGAGAGAAATTCATGGGTGTATAGATGCTCTAGTTTATTGTATTTATTCTCTCATACTCAACATTGTATATTTGTATATATTTAAACCCACTAGAATTTTAGTCCTAGTGGGAGTTTGTTGGGTTACATGTCCTAAAATTCGCAATTTGTAAACTTTAAACATGTTTCTATTTACAATAAGGATGTTATTGAGATTGTTTCAATAAAGTTGTTATTGATGTTATTGAGATTGTTTCAATGAAGTTGTTATTGAATATATAAATTTCATTTATAGGTGAAGGATCTCAAAACGAGAATTCCATGAACGGGTTTAGATCGCTCCGATTTCACAGTGACCGGAATATAAACGATATACATTCTTTACTAACAGTTATGCATAATAAAATCAACAACAGCATGCTCAGAATACGATAAAACATAGAGAAGGAGTTCATTACCAGAGGAAGACGTTCTTCGATTGAGTGAACCCACAGCAGCGGAAAAATTCCATCTATCTACTAACACCCGGCGAGTCTCTTGTCTGTTACTGCACGATCCAAACGTACACGAACAAGGATTCAGGAACAACACCACCACCAAGAAGACCCAAGTATCCTCGGCATCAAAAACCCAGAGAGTGGGCTCTGATGAGTTTGGTAGAAGACAGAGGAGAGGAAATCGTGTAGACGACAAGTGCGCACGAGAAGAACTTCGCTATCGTATAGTGGGAACGCTTATCGTATAGTAAAACTACACGATCGTTTAGGAAAAACTCAACGATCATTTAGGAAACTGATGTACGATTGTTTAGGGAACGCGTGAATTAGACAATCATTTAGACGACTGAAAATCTATCGTATAGGCTCTCCGCGATCAGTCGTTCACGGTTTCTTTTGGGCGCGGGATTTTGATTGCACGAATGAATTCTCTTTAAAATGAAAACGATTTCCAACTTGTATCCCGCCAGTTACCTTGACCCTCGTGGCCCATGTTCCCACGTACAAACGTGAAATAGGTTAATTATTAAATAATTAATCGATTAATTTATTTAATAAATATAATCATATTATATTTATATCCTATAGTTTGATATCATATATCTACTATAGTATTTTTCCTATACTTGAATCATATTTATATCTCATTTCCTCCAAAATAATGTATCTCATACATTTAGCCAATTATATCATATATAATTAACCATTCCAATTATATCATATATAATTGTACTTCCTCTTGTCAATTTGAACATTTCAAATTAACCCAAACACTGGTTCTCGACTTTATCCAAGATACCCAAGTGACCTAATGGACCTGTGGCTCGAAGCTCCAAGGGTACGTGAATAGCTGACTAAACTCTTTAGCCACGAGATTCATCATCCGTTAACTGTCAGTGATTCCACTAAAGACCAACAGCTGAACTCTTCTTACCACAGATATATTTCTATGTCCATTGGATATAACCAATCATGAGTACGATGACCCTTCACAGATGAAGTACAGCTGGGCCAATTTACCGTTTTGCCCCTGTAGTTACATCTCACTTCTTAAGTACCACTGATTCCTCTAATGAACAATACAACATAGTCCAACTATGTGTGAACACTTCTCAGGCCAAGAGAAGGTGTGTGATGCCACATCGTTCAAGCCCTGGAATCAGCCCTTAAGAAAGCCATCTATCTACTTACCCTGCCTCAGGGAAGGAGTGAATTTCATTTTGTGTAGTTGAGTTCCCAGCTCCCAAATCAGACGTATCCTCAAAATGGTAGGTATGAATCGGCGACTTGACCACTCGCACCCATACAAATCAAAGGACCACCCTCAATGGCAGGAGTTCCCAACTCACTCAGGATTGAGGTCATATTACCTATGGTCATCCTAGTGAAGTGAAGTCTCTGTTATGAACGATGTTATATAACGAGACGTTCACACTTCGTGGTCAGGTCTTATACAAACTCTTTGTATAGGACGCCTCCGCTCGCATGTCCCCAACACGAATGATCAGGATCAGATCATCTGTGACAAGTCACAACACTTGTGACCATTCCACAAAGTAGGAGCATCCGTAGCATTATTGGGATAAGGTTTCCCTCTTTTATCCATCTACTACAGACCATTTTGGTTATCACTCAAGACATAATCCACTTGTATGTCACCACATACATGCTTTAGTCACATAAAGATAACCAGGGATTTATGTTTATTGGTTTGTGGTAAAGCAACTAAAACAAGTAAATGAGCAAAACAACAAGATGTGAAGTAAATATCATATATTAACAATCACAGGTGTTCATATGTACTGTTTACAAACTACAGGACACGTGACTTTAGGACATCAACCCTAAACATAGGTTCTTGAATCCAATAAACTAACGAATCCATGGCTGTAAAATGAATACTCCCATATATTAATATGCTCCCATTTCCACTCTGGTACTGGGAGTGGATTAAGTAATCCTGCTGGTCTGTGTCTATCCGGCTTAACTTGTTGACATATTAGACACCTGTCAACATACTCCACTATTTCTCTTTTCATACCAGGCCACCAGTACGATCTCTTTAATGTTTTGTACATCTTCGTACTGCCTGGATGCATAGCATAAGCCGAACTGTGTGCTCTTTTGGAATAGCTTGTTTAAGTGCTAAGTTATTAGGTACGCATACCCTACCTTCTTTTAATAGCACTTCGTCTGCTCTTAATTAGTAGTCCATCCTCATTTATTTACCTACTTCTTCAGCTAAATTCTGAAGATCGGAATCTTTTAACTGTTCACGTAGAATATCTTCTAAAGAGTAGGACGCACTTGAAATGAAGCTAGTAAACTTCCTGTTTGACCAACTGATAATGCTGCCCTAGCATTATACAACTCATGAATCAGTGTACCCTTCACTGAATTGATACTAGCTCTAGCTGATCTGGTTTTTCGACTTAAAGCATCAGCTACCACATTTACTTTACCTGGGTGATAATCAATTGTGCAGTCATAGTCTTTGATCAACTCGAGCCATCTTTTCTGTCTCAAGTTCAGCACCTTCTGATCAAAGATATACTTCAGACTTTTATGATCTGTGAATATATGACAACGCTCACCAAACAGGTAATGTCTCCACAACTGCTGCTAACTCCAAATCGTGCGTAGGGTAGTTACATTCATGCTTCTTTAACTGTCGACAAGCATAAGCTACTACCTTTCCCTTCTGCATCAGCACACATCCTAGCCCTTGTCGGGATGCATCACAATAGACCTCAAACTCTTTTCCTAGTGTAGGTAAAGTTAATACTAGTGTTGACACTAACCTCTATTTCAACACCTGAAAACTGTGCTCGTATTCTGGCAACCACTCAAACTTCGCATCTTTTCTGGTCAGGTTTGTCAATGGTAGAGCTATCTTAGAAAAGCCCTTCACGAATCTTCGGTAATAACCTGCTAAACCCAAAAAACTGTGTACATCGGTTACATTCAGGGGTCGTTCCCAGTTAACTGTTGCTTCTATCTTTTGGGAATCTATGCTAACTCTATCAGATGAAACTATATGCCCAAGAAATACAACTTAGTTTAACCAAAAATCACATTTACTAAATTTGGCATATAAGTTCCTTTCCCTTAGCATTTGCAACACCATCCTCAGATGTTCTTTATGCTTCTCTGCACTACTAGAATACACTAGTATATCGTCTATGAAAACTATCACAAATTGATCCAGATAAAGATGAAATATCCTATTCATCAAGTTCATAAATACCGCAGGAGCATTTGTCAATACAAACGGCATTACTAGGAACTCATAATGTCCATACCTAGTTCTAAATGCTTTTTTTGGAACATCTGTGTCTTTTACCTTCAACTGATGATAACCTTATCTCAAATCTATCTTAGAGAACACTGTGGCTCCCTTTAACTGATCGAAGAGATCATCTATACGAGGCAATGGGTTCTTATTTTTAATGGTCACCTTATTCAACTGAGTATAATCTATGCATAATCTAAGAGTACCGTCTTTCTTCTTAACAAACAAGACTGACACTCCCCAAGGCGACACACTGAGTCTAATGTACCCCTTATCTACAAGTTCCTGTAACTGAACTTTTAACTCCTTCAGTTCTATTGGTGCCATCCTATATGGTGCCTGGGATATAAGTGTTGTACCCAGAACTAACTCAATAGTAAACTCTATTTCCCTATTAGGTGGTAAGCTTGGTAACTCTTCAGGAAATACATCTAAGAATTCTTGTATCACAGGTACATCCTCAGGTCTCAGTTTCTTATCCTGTGAAACTGCTACATAGACTAAATAGGCTTCGTATCCCTTACTCAGCAGCTTCATAGCCTTCACTGCTGATATTAAACTTCCTGAAAGTATTCTTTTACTTCCTACCAGGGTTATCTCTTTTTCACCTGGTTTCCTAAACACTATTTCTCTCTTAAAACAGTCCATAGTGGGATAGTGTTTACTTAGGAAATGCATACCTAAGATAACATCAAACTCTAGTAATTCTAAAGGAATCAAGTCAACTCATAAACTCTGATTTCCAAGAATTACTTCACAATACCTGTAATACTCATGTACAACTAGACTATCTCGTACAGGCATAGAGATAAACAAATCCTCATTCATACGCTCAGGAACTCTATCTATATGCAATGTGCACATGCTAGATATGAATGAGTGCATAGCACCAGGATCAAATAATGCATAAGTGGATTGTTTACATAAAGTTATCGTACCAGTTACGACATCTAGATCCTCTTCCGCTTCCTAGTGTGTCATAGCGTAAACTCTACCCTGTTATTGCTGCTGTTGGGGTCGTCCATCTACCCCTTTCAGCTTAGCTGCATCGGATCCTTCCCCTCTAGCTCTGGTTGATCTAGGTTGATCTACAATCTGGGTAACTTCTCTTTGCTCACTCTGTGCTCCATGACCTAGCTGGGGTCAATCTCTCTTGAAATGCCCCGCTTGTCTGCATTGGAAGCGCACATTCCTATTGCCATAACATACTCTTGTATGAGGCCTACCACAGTTTACACAAAGTGGTCTCCTTCCTATACTAGCTACCGACTCGCTAGCACGACCTGATACTGATCTACCACTCCGTCCAACTGCAGGTCTTGACCTCTTTTGACTCGAACCCTGCTGGCTCGTGCCTTCAAAACTTCTCATACCCAACTGTCCAGAGAACGGGGGGTCTAAAACTCTTACCTCTCGTTTCTTCAGGCATCCTAAACTGTCCCGCACCTGGCTGAAGTATATCTTCCCTCGCTACACTCTGCTCAACTCTGATAGTGATCTCAACTAACTAAATGAAATTCACCCAATTAGATGTAGAGGTAATGAGTGTACGTATCTTTCTTCTTAGGCCGTTCTCAAATCTTCTACACCTCTCTTTCTCTTCTAAAATGATCGGAAGTGCATACTGAGATAACTCAGTAAATCTTTGCTCATACTCAGCAACCGTCATCACTCCCTGAGTTAGCCTAAGGAACTTCTCCCTCTTTGCTTCTTTAAAAGCACTAGGGTAGTATCTATCCTCAAATACCTGTCTAAACTCAGACCAAGTCATAGTTTTCGAACTACTTCTTCTGACCTCTATCACTTTCCACCATTTCTCAGCCCCTTTCTCCAGCAAGAATGCCGCTAACCCGACCTTACAGTCCTCAGGGCACCTCATAACCTTAAAAAATTTCTCAATCAGGTCCAACCAGACCTCAGCATCTACTGGATATGTGGCTCCATCGAACGGCGTGGCTTCTAAAGCTTTTAGCCTCTCAATGCTGAATTTCTTTTCTGGATCGGTCTGAATCAATCCTACACTCGCTGCCAATCTCTGGGCGATTCTATCAAACACTCGATCCTCCATCTGGGGATTTTCATCTACCCGTGGGGTACTCGACTCATTTGCAGAAGTCACTTCCTGCTCTACTGAGTCTCTAACTCTCTTCCCCTTTGGATCCGGGTCCTGTCTAGCTTCAGGACCTCCGCTGGTAGGGTCAACATTCCTCTCCTCAGTCTGCCTGCTCAGCCTACCACTTCTCCTCAGCATCTTTGCCTAATTATTAAGTACACATGTTAGAGACTTACTTATGGGACTTAATCTAATGCATGAACTCTCTATTTCACCAAAATCTTATGCTTTAATACTAAGCTAGCATAAACTCAAACTTTACACTCAACCTTTTCCCAAGCTGGTATCAACTAACTCTTTAACCTTCCCAGAAACTTATGCTCTGATACCAAGTTGTCACACCCCGCCTCAAACACCTTCTAAGCCTGAGAAAGGGCGTGACTGCAGAAATTATTAACCCTTTTGTTGACACTTACTGCCTAATAACTCTTGCGGAATAACTCTGATACCAATATATAACTCATATACAGCGGAATGTCTTTAGGCCAAAAATTTATTAATTCAGAAACATAACATGTTTAGAGTCATTATAACACTAGATTTATAAGTCCCAAAGCCCAAAAACTCTAGTCCCTATATGAACATCGGTAACATGTGTACAATATTTACAGTAACCACCTAACAGACGGGTTACAATATCTTTATCCTTTAGTGGAAGAGTAGATGAAGAGCTATCTTCTGAGGATTTGACCGCTACCTGGGGGAAAGGAAAACATTTGAAAACAGGGTGAGCTTGCTAGCCTAATGAGTGACTTAAGAAAAATAACTGTTTCTCATGCAAAAGTCTCAATAAAAAGATTAAACTAAGATATAAACTTCTACAGTAACCTTGTACTGCAGTATAAACATTTTTCAAGCATAAAACATATAAAGCTGTTTTAATCATAAAACATTAAAACTATTTCTCAGTTGAGAATAACCCTGCTGTGGTTAAAAAATAATCCCAACACCAACTGGTAGTCAAGAGAGAGCCTTTTTTCTCAATCTCTGACTTCAACTACCTATGTGCACGTGGCCATACTAAGTACCGTCATACCTTAGGTACTTCTGCTCAGATACCTTCTCAAATGTCCTTCAGTATCGAGCTGCTAGGATACCTTCTCAAATGTCCTTCGGTATCAAGTTGTCAGGTACCTTCTCAAATGTCCTTCAGTACCAAGTTGGTTTCATACCTTCTCAAATGTCCTTCGGTATCAAGTTGGGCAGATACCTTCTCAAATGTCCTTCGGTATCCCGTTTTAAATAAAACTAATCATAAATGACTTTTCTCTTTAAAGCATGTAAAGTATAACACATATAAAAACATGGCTTTAAAGATACTAACGCGTGATGGGTATATTTAACACAAATAAGTAGATTTTCAACAAACTTCCCACAAATGCATGTGTTTAAAACATAACTCATGGTTTGCTTGGAACTAACTTTGTAAAACTAGCTGGCATGAGAATAATCTTCTTTAAAACATGCTTTCTTTAAAACATTGTAAATATTTTGTCAAATTTTTAGTCAAATGTTTTAGTCACTCACCTCGATCGTTTAGGAACTTTTCACTCTAGAAGTTCCTTGTTTACCTCGGGCTCCCTTTTCCACCCCTAAAATCTAGATTCAGATTACAACTCAGATTACTCATAGTTCTATGCCTTATTTAGAAATACTTCCTTCTACAAACATGTTCTAAAAGAAATCGGGAAGCTTACCCTAAAATCTGAGCTCATAAATTTTCGTGGTTTGGCCGGAATCACAAAATCTTCAAGACTGACCCAAGCTTACCTGACAGCCTGACCCTTCTATCTTCTTCTCAATTTCCAGCCCAATCCTTTAGAGCTTTTTCTTCAGCAGCCCTATTCTAAAAACTAGACTTTCATATATTTCAGGTGGTTTTGAAATAACTCCAAACGCACGAGTATATTGGGAGAACTTCTCGTCCCAAGTTGATGCTGTTTTTCAGACTTCACTGTCCACTGCGTCTTCTTTGAAATTCTATGATCAACGCATGGATTTTGCTCCCAATGCAATGTTTACTCAACTCTCCCACTCTTTTTAATATCTTTTTGAATTGTGGTCTGGAAAAGAAATCATTGGCCTTATTTATAGGCGTCCAAACATACTCCAAGGTCGATCCTCCTACTTAGCTGCATGTCCAAATGTTTCCTCCTCACACTATCGATGCAATGTTTCAATCAACGCAATCTAAGTGTCTTTCTCCTACATAGCCAACGCATGGGCTTCAATTTGCATGTCCTCTTATACAACCACCTCATTTGCTTAAGGCTTAAGGTTTCCTCCTAAGAAGACACATGTTTGATGACGTCCTCTATGTGAGCTCATCTTTCATATGCGTCCACAACCCTTGGATGTTCAATGCATAGTGCCATCAACGCATAGTAGGCCTTTGTTCCACTTGGTTTTCCACTCACTACCATCGCAACCCAACTTAGCCATCACAAGGGCCAGCCACCACCAACGCATAGGATGGTCGTTCGTCCTTGACGCATCGCTCACTCAGCATCACCGCAAGGCTCGTTTGGCATCGACGCATGGTGTTTGGCATAGGTGTTGGTCACCGACGCATGGGCGTGTAGCATAGGCACTGAACATCGCTCGCAGGGCTCGCTCGGCCGTATAGGCTCTTGGCAGGGCGCTTGACGCATGGGTTGGGTACTTAGCAGAGGCGCTCGACGCATGGGCGCTTGGCAGAGTGCTGTGCATCGACGCATGCCACCCTTCCAACGCATGCCTTGCCCGCGTCCTCACCTACCCTTGTGCCATTCAACCTTCCAATGCATCACTTCAACTTTCCTTCCTTCAGCCACATACCACAACCAATGCCTTCATCACAACCCTTCCAACACATCTATCACCTAGTTTTATACTTAGCCAAATTTTCCAAGTTTTTCCCCAAAAGTCAAGCTTCCAAATTTTCTCTTTTCTTCTAATTTCCACCCTTTTTTTTACCATTACACACTAGTATCCACATCAACCTACTCACCACACTGGTCTCAGTAGGGAACATACTCAAGTAGAGAAATTAGGATTCAGGGTTCACAGAAGTTTACTCCTACCCATCTTAGGGTTAGCAAATAGGTTGTTCCCTTAAGTACTGACTTCTAGTCTTGAATAAAGGGACTCCACCCTCTCTATGGTTGAGAGTGACTCGTTTTATTGGTAGGACCATAAACCAATTGTTCATTAAAAGATCAGTGGAGACTTAAGGAGCAAGATGTATTATAGGGGTAAAACGGTAATTTTGACCTAGCTGTAAATACAGAAAACCCGAGAAGGATCGACTTACTGATTATGGTTAAATCAATTGGACAAAAATATATTTATAGTGGAGAAAGTGCAACTACTAAGCTATAGTGGAGTAGCTCAGTAGTTAACGAATATTGATTCATTCGGTTTAAAGAGTTTAGCTAATTGATCTTGAATCGGTGAGCTCATAATCTGTAAGTCCATTAAGTCCTTTTACTAGCTCGTAAAAGGATTAAACCTTAGAATAGTATGTTGAGAGAATTTGAAATGTTCAAATTCGATTTAGGGTATCAGAATTGAAAATATTTAAATTTTATTTAAATATTAATTACATAAATAGAGTTTCATGTTTGGATTAGGTGTTTTATTAATTAATATTATTATTAAATTATTAAAATTAATTAAAAATTTTAATTAATTGTTTACTTATTTATTTAAAATTAATTTTATAATAAACTAAAGTTATGAAATTCAAATTATGAAATTAATTTTCGATTAAGTTAACTTAATTTAGATTAAATTAATTTAATTATGATAAACAAGTAAATTTCAATAATTTGAATTAGTTTTAATTTTTTTAAAATGATTTTGAATGAAAACTGGGAGAAACCTACTTAAATTACACCTAATTGATATTTTAAGTGGAATGTTATGTGTCTTCTTGAGGTTTAATTTGATTTGCATATATTTTATATATATAGTTATGTTTAAAAGATGATGCAAATCATATAACCTCAAGAATCTGAGTTGAATGAACTTTCATGCTGGAGCAAGAACTAGCATGAAAGTCGATCTATTACGACCAGTGCGGTTGTTCGTATTTCATTTTCTTCTTCCAAGTCAAGCCCTTCTTAGAAAGCTTTCAATAGATAGGATGGAAGCACTATCAGTCCTTTCTGTGTCTATTTTAGGTCTAACTCAAGAAATTGTGTAAGTGAAGGCGGATCGAGCTTATACTCTTAATTATCCTGTGTCTACTCTTTAGGCAGAATACCGTCACCCAAATTGAAAATTCCCAAACTCGGGGTTGTTTCCAGTACCCAGATTTTCTTACCATGAGTACACCGAGCTAAGAGAATAGATCTTGTCTATAAGAGTCCTGTTTGTTGCCGAGGAGCTTAGCGGAGAGTATAGAAGATAAGCGGTGTTGCGAATGTTTCCTTTATTGACCGTAAACGTTTAGGCCCTAAAGTCAGATTTAAAGAATAGTTTCGAACGAACCGAACCCACCCCATTCAATTCAGGGCTGTAACTGAAGCAAGCACTTTCCCGGAAAGGTTAATGCCCTAGGATTGGACTCATCCCCAGTTTCCACAGATGGAGGGGCGAACTCCTCAACAAAAGAGGTGGCATCTACTTCGACTTACTTTGGATACTCACTCAGGCCTTTCAAGTCAGGGCAAATACTGAAACGAGTTTGAGCGGATCATCTTTTCTGTTGAAAATTCCAAAAAATTTAAAACTCTCCAACTCCAAATTTGACCTTCAATCCATCTCAATTTGAGTTCCATCACTCAATCTAACGCCAAAAGAATAGTGGAGAAGTCCTTGTAGTTGTCTACAACAAGTTTACAAGAAGAATTTCGTTGATTGAAGTTCTAAAGGGATTCTGATTTTTTCATGAACCTGCATGCTAATCCCCTAAATTGATGTAGTTATAGTGCTTAAGATCCTAATAGCTTCCGTTGGTTGATTGTCAACTCCATCGAGTCTCTTCTAGCAACGGCGTTATAAAGAGACTTAACATATCATGGTCTTTTCTTTATACAAACTTCTTTGTATAAGATACCCTCATTCACATGTCTTCACAAGAATCATCAAGATCAAATCAGTTATAGTACTTTACAACAATTGTAACAATTGCAAAGCGGGTCGTTTCAATAGTGTTACCATGATAAGGCACCCAACATTATCCATATACTACATACCATTTAGGTTATCACTTAAACATGATTCACTTGTATGTCTCCACATACATGTTTAAGTTACATCAGATAAACTTGGATCTTAGGTTAATGGATTATTGCACAAGTCATATAAAATCAATCAATCATTGATTCAACTAACATAAAACTACAAGGCTTTAAGGCATACACCCCAACCTATATAACTTATTATAAAGTTTATTTGAATGGGATTTAAATAATAATTATATAATATGTAGAATTAATCTATTTGAATAAGATTCATATAGTTAATTATTTATTTGGATGAGATCCATATAAATAGGTTATTTAGTTTAAATAAAATTTGAATTAAATAATTAAAATGAGAATTAATTCATTTATTTGAATTGGATTCAAATAATTAATTATTTAATTTGGATGAAATTAAAATTAAATATTATGCAAGAGATAAATATTTAAATATGATTTAAATATTTTAAACCATTTAATATGAGATATTATTTAGGTAGATATTTATTAATATTATATATTATTAAACATTCAATTTAAAATCTATAGAGAAGAGTTGTCTCATTAGGATTAGAAGTAACCCATAGAGTTCTATAAACAAGGCCCTTAGGAGCTCTCATAAAATATACTCTCTACAAGAATAATCTTTACGATTACTCTGAAACCCTCCCTCTAGAAATTCTCCCAATTCTCTTAGAAAAGTTCTAAAAAAAAATTCTTCCCTATTCCATCTATTCTTTCAAAAAGCAACTCCCACAAACCAGATTTTTGCAAGAGTCATAGCAAGGAAAACCTCACGGAATTAGAAAAATTCAAGAAGGAGACTACCAGTTTCAAGAGGAGTTCACTACGGTCACGTATCGGCACCGATATGGTTCTTAACCTTTTCTTGTTTACTTGGTTTTAGTTGTTTCAAAAAATCAAAGAAAGCGATCACACGCATCTACTGAGATTCAACTCCCTTCAATTTCATAGTCATAATGTGTGGCAATGGATAAAAGAATACGGATAGACTTAATTATGGCAATAGGTGAGAAAGTTTTTTCATAGTCCACTTCCTCCACTTGGGTCTAACCCTTTACCACCAGTCTAGCTTTAGAGGTTTTCACCTACCATCTACTCTCTTTTTTCTCTTGTAGATCCATTTACAACCTATAGATTCTAACTAGGATTGGCAACGAGGTGGGGTGGGGTCGAGGATGCACCACGTCCTTGCCCCCGTGGCAATTTGTAGTCCCCATCCCCGCCTCATTCCTCGTTTTGGGGAGTCAGGGTCGGGGTCGGGGAATCCCCACGGAAAAAAAAATTATGTTTATATTTTTTATTTTTAATTATTTATCTATTTAAAATCAATTAAATTTTGGTCATATTTTAGATAAAAAATTAATATTATTATTATTATATTTATTTAAATTACTAATTAAAAATAGATTTTTTATTATAAATTTAATATAAAGTTAAAAGTTAATTAAATTATAAAATACAATTAAAAAAAGTAAAAAGAAAAAGAAAAAGAAAAAGAAAATAGTAGCTTTAGCTACTTCTATATATATATATATTTAAAATTATTAATAAAATATATTTGGGGTGGAGTCGGGGGGAATAGGGCAGGGATACCCACCCTATCTCTGATTGAAGACTCAATTTGTATCTTCGATTTGACCCTCATCCCCAGTCAAAGTACTTCAATTCCATCTGGGATCTTATAGATCAACCTGATGGGTTAAAACTACGATTGAAAAAAATCTTCGCAGGGTCGGGTCCCCACGGGTACCCGACCCAATCGGGACGAGGAATCTCTAGTTTGACTAATTATAAGTCAATGCATCCTCAACGTCATCATCTGATATAATAGCATAGGCTTCTGTTGAACTCATATAGCGAGCAGGTTAGTTTATAAACCTCCCACTACATCGAGGCACTTTTAACTCATGAGTTAGATGTGGTTAACTAGATGTACCAACATCAACAACTCTTATTGATGTACTAGCCTCTTCAACAACTCTTGTTAAAGTTTCAGTAGTTTCATTTGAAAGCTCATTTAACACAATTTTATTGTGCAATTTATGCTCCCTAATGTGGTATTCTTCCAAAAAGGTAGCATTTATCGTTACAAATACTTTATTTTATCTTGGATCATAGAAGAGATCACCTCTCGTTTCCTTGGATAGCCTACAAAAAGGCACACTTTTGAACGAGATTCCAATTTCCTTAGATTTGTTTTAAGCACATTGTGCTGGACAACCCAAATTCTGAAGTGTCGTAAACTGCCTTTGCTACACCTCCATAATTTCAAAGAAGTTTCAAATGATGGAGTTGACAATCAACAAATAGAAGCAATTAGAATCCTAAGAACTCTAACTACATCGATTTTAGTGGATTAGCATGCATGTTCATATTTTTTCCAGAATTTAGGGTCTATAAAAGTTACCTTTGAAGAACTCTTGAATTACTCTAAATCTCTACGAATTTCTTTTTGTAATCGTAAAGTAGACTACCACAAGATCTTCACTACTACCCTCATGGCCTTAGATTGGATGGTGGCATCCAAATTGAGATGGATTAGAGGTAAAAATTTGGTGATGATGAGATAGTTGTACAGAAAATTCAAGAACTGAAATTTCTGTCAATTTTTGTGAAATTGCATGAAGTTTTAATCTCATTAAACTTTTCTTTTATAGAAAATTAACATGCAATATAAATTCATCATAAATTGACACCCAATTTAGCACTACAACATTGGATTAGATGGAATGAAATTGAAAAATGTGGGATCCCACTTCCAATGTTATTTATTTATTTTAATTAATTTAATTTAATCATATTAAATTAATTTAATGAAATTTATTTTAAATAAATAAATAATCAATTAATTAATTTAATTAATTTAATATCAAATATTAAATTAACAAAATACCTAATCTAAATATGAATCCATATTCATATATTTAAATCCAATTTAAATATTTTCAACTCTCCAAATATGTTTAATTCAATAATTAGACGTTAATTATATTGCATATAATAATCCAAATCCTAATATGAATTTGAACATTTCAAATTCACTCAACACGTTATTCTATGGTTTAATCCAGTTATGAGCTAGTAGAAAGACCTAATGGACCTACAGATCATGAGCTCCAACGTTATGAGATTAATTGGCTAAACTTCTTTAATCAAATTAATCGATATTCGTTAACTACTGAGACATTCTATTATAGCTAAGTAGTTGCACTCTCCTCACTGTAGATATATTTCTGTCCACTTGATTTAACCATAATCAGTAAGTCAATCCTTCACAGGTCATTCGTATTAACAGCTGGGTCAAAATTACCATTTTACCTCTATAATACATCTTGCTCTTTAAGTCTCCATTAATCCACTAATGAACAATTGGTTTATGGTCATACCAATAAACTGAGTCCCTCTAAACCATCAAGAGAGCAGGGCCCCTTGTTCAAGACTAGGAATCCGTACTTAAGAGAACAACCTATCTATTAACCCTAAAACGGGTATGAAAGTATTCCATCTTGCAAAACTATGTCCCCAGCTATCTACCTTGTCTTACGCCTAAAATGGGAGGTTTATTAAGTTTCCATGATGAGCCACTCTCACCTATGCAGATTAAAGGATAATTTCGAATAAACAGAAGTTCATAGTTAGCTCAGGATTGAGATCGAGTTACCTTAGGTCATCAAATTGAAATAGTCAATTTTGACAGTAAACGACATTATAGAGAAAAGTGACTATTTTGTGATCTGGTCTTATATAAATATCTTTTGCATAGGATGCCCTCATTCACGTGTCTCTACATGAACGAATTTGGAATCAAATCGTTTATATCAATATACAAAGCAGGTTGCATCCATAGTGTTCCCCAAGATAAGGTACACAACCCTATCCATATACTTATATACCGTTTTGGCTATATACTCAAACTTAATCCTCTTTTATGTCTATACATAAAGTTTAAGTATTCGTGTTATAATCGTGGGTTTGTTAGTTTATTGGATTTAGATATCTATAAATGCAATTTACATATTCAATAATAACTTTATTAAATAAACCTCAATAATAACTCTATTGTAAATAGAATATGTTTAAAGTTTACAAACTGCATGTTTTATGACATATAACCCAACATTAGAAACACTTTTGGATGGAACATTATTCAAAATGTATATTGCAGTCATTACTCATGACCCCAAAATGAATTAGGTAACTGAGCATAACTCATCATAGACTGAACCATGTCTAATAGGGTTTTATTTCTCCTTTCTGATACACCATTTTGTTGAGGTGTACCAGGTGTCGAGAGTTGAGATGTGATTCCATGTTCTATCAAATAGTTTTGAAATCCAAAATCTGTGTACTCTCCACTTCAATCTGATCGAAGTGTTTTAATCATTTTACCTAACAAATTCTCAACTTCAGTCTTATACTCCTTGAACTTTTCAAGAGATTCATAATTGTATTGCATTAGCTAAAGATACTCATATCTTGAATAATGATCTTTTTTTAAGATGAAATATTCATACCCTCCTCTTGCCTTAACATTCATCATACCACAAAGGTTTGAATGTATAAGCTCTAACGGCTCTTTGCCTCTGTAACCTTTTCTTTTAGTAAAAGGGCTTTTTGTCATCTTGCCTTCAAGGCATAACTCACATGCACGCAAAGTGTTTTCTTCTACCTCACTTAGAAGTCCACTTTTAACCAATCTCTCAGTCCTAATGAGATTTATATGACCTAATCTTAGATGCCAAAGATAGTCATTTTTCTTAGTAGAAATATTTTGTCTTTTATGTTGAATTGTTGTAGATCTGAACATTTCAGAATTTAGATGCATTTTAGATTCTAATGGCTTTAGCACATTCAAATTACTCTCTAATGTTTCTAAAGAAATATCAATCACATCTTTATAGATAAACGCTTTATATAGGAAGAATGAGATAGAGTACGATTGTTCAAGAAAATATTTTGCAGAAATCAAGTTCCTTTTAAAACCAGGAACTATAAATACATCTTTTAAAAATAAATAATATTTCTAGAAAAGTAATTTGACGCCTTCCACTGCAATTGATGACATGTCCTGTTCCAACCCGCATAGTCATCTCGCCAACTTCAAGCTGTTGCCAGGAACTATTTCCCTGAAAAGAAGAACAAACCTAATTAGTGGCCCCTAAATCAACTATCTAGGTCAAATCATCATTCTCCACTAAACAAGTCTCCAAAACTAGTAAATCACATTTACTTATTTGGCCTCTTCTTCTCACCAAATACTTAGGTAGTTCTGTTTCCAATAGCTTCCTTATTGTAATGGAAACAATTTTCTTTTGTAATCTTGGCCTTTTTGCTCTTTTGGGCTGCAACTTGATTAGCTTTATTTCCCTTATCTCCCTTCTTCTTCTTCCACTTTTTAGAACCATAGAAAGAAGGAACAGACTTAGTCTCAAAGGCCGAACCTCTGTGGAAATTTTTAGAGGTACTGGTAGCATTGCCTTCCTCTTTTTGTCCTTTGATTTCATCAAGGACTCGTACGTCTGTAACTCGTTGAGAAAGGTGATAAGATTGTAGTCAAGCTTATTCATAACAACATTGCTACGAAATTGTAGGAAGTTATTCGAAAGAGATTCCAAAATAAAGCTAACTTAACTGGCCTCATCAATGACGGTCCAATTCATTTCCACCACGTTAAAGTGGACCATCATGTCGAGAACATATTTTCCAACTGGGGTCCCCGCGTTCATACGTGAATTGAAAATGAATTTCAGAGTATCGTGCTTGACCTGATTGGACAGTTGTCCTAACATTTCACGCAATGAGTCCATGATTTCACGTGTTGTGACCATGTTCTCATGTTTATTAGCTAAGACTTCAGTTAAGCTGACTAGAATATATGCTCTAGCCTTTTCGTTTGCTTTAACCCACATTTCATATGCATCACGAACATTTTGAGATGTGATGTAGCGAAGACTTGAGGACTTTCCTCAATAAGGACAAACTTTAGGTCTTCAATGACTAGAACAGTTTTAATCGTGTTTTTCCATGTTTTATAATTCTCTCTATTTAACTTACCGGCACCAAGCAAGTTAATTACAATGCCTGTCATTTTTCTGAAGATTATGGAAAACAAACAAATTATTTGTATTAGATGTTTTGTATAACTCTTTAAACCCAATCATATTTTAGCAAAATTTTAATGAACCTTAATGACATCTAATTTTGCAATCATGATTCAGTGATTTAAGATAAAAGCCACCGAAGGGTGTCAGTCATCCCTTCACTAAACTGAGACACTTTCAACTAATTAGTACACCAGAATAACTCTTATTCCTATAATAACGAGTCACCACTGATTTGGTCAAGAAATCCTTTACTCCCTTAACAATTTCTTGTAAGTGTGACCCTTTATATTAGATCATAAAGTTCCACCCCAATTAGCATGCCGAAGGGAACTGCGAATTGGAGCAAAAACTAAAGTGATCCTATCCATTACTGGAGTTTCCTCTGATATTGATTCCATGCAAACACCTTCATAAGGAATGACACTTCCTGGGTTCCATGAGGCCAAGCATAAAACCTCACTTGTAAACTAATGAAGAAGACTATAGCATGTGTTGACACATGTTCTTCTCCCACTTACCATAAACACTTTCTCCATTCACCTTGATATTGACCTACGCAAACACCTTCTGAAGGGAAGACACTTCTAGGGTGCCACAAGGCCAAGCATAGATCTCACGGTGTGAACTTTAATAGAGAGCGTGAAAGGAGAAATGACATATCATATACATTTTTTTCCTCCCCCTATGTGTTTTAAATTCTAGGGTTTATTACTTAGGTAAATCCAACTAATAATTTTTAAATCTTGTTAATTTATCCAATATAACACTTATATTGGATAGCTTAGCAATGTATGATTATCATTTATTAAACCCTTTAATAAATTCTAGTCATCTATTGCATGTTTTTAAATTATTTTACTAATTCACCTTCTAGATCGGTTCCTAGGTATGGATGTTCTCTTATGATTGACTTAAATACTCCAGTTTAGACAGAATGTTCCTTAGATAAAGGTCTCTTATAGTCAAATAATTTTATAAATTTAATATTTTATTTTCTCAAAATAATTCTATTAATAAGAAATAAAAGATTAACCTATTTCTAATCTTATTAGAAATATTTTAACATAAAGTTTTAATTGTGTTTTAAGACTCCTTTTAAAAACAATTAAATTAAAATTTATGTTTGCATGCAACTCTTTTTTATAGATTTTAATCTATCTCATTAAAAATATCACATTTATATTTTTAATGAACCATTAAAACCTATAATATGTATTCTAATGACATGAGTTAAATATAACTCTTATATTTACTAAATAATGTCATGCTCAATGCAATTCCATTTTCATCATATAATATAACAATTATATTAACTATAATGAAATGCATACACAACTCATCATACAATATAACATTTATATTAATGTATGATGCATGGACATGCTTTTTAAAACATGCAACGATATAATATAACATTTATATTAAATATGATGCATAAGTATACTTATTGTATCATGCAACCATATAATATAACACTTATATTAAATATGATGCATGATTATATGTATCCTAAGGTGAGATTTTAATCTATATGTCATACATTATGCAACATACTTTAATTTAATCAAACATCACGTGCATAAATTAAATTAAATAGCAAAATACACCAAATTTGACACCCCTTAAAAAATAATTAAATTAATATAATCATATTATATCAATTTAATTAATAAAATAATTAAATTACATAAAAGAAAATTTATAAAAAAAAAAAAAAAAAAAAAAAACAACTACTCCACGCTAAGCTCAAACCATTGACCTCTTATAAACTAGACACATATCTAACCACCAAATGCCACAACACTTTTCATTAGCATAGCCGCACTCAAACATTTATTGTGCAGCGCAGTGGGGGTGTCGCTACCCTAGGCTCTTTGTGTCGTAGCGCCACGCAGAGCGTCGGGCGCTTAGCTCAACACTCTGGCACGAAAGCACTTTTGTGCCCTGATTTTTGCCTGAATTGCTTCGTTTTTTATCTCCTTCCTAACCAACACTTGCCAAAACACAAGACACGGAATTATAGGCTCGATTACTGAATTTAAACACCCATGATCAAATCAAGTAAAATAATAATCTATGATTCCAAATTTGAAAACATCTATTTGAAAAACCCAACATTCCTAATGTACAGAAAACAACCCACATTTTCTCTAATTTTCAATTTCAAAACAAAAAGTTAAAGGCACAGTTTGTCTCGAATAACAATTGAAGTAACCAAAAGGATTCATTGAATAAGGTCAAGAGCAAAAGGTTTACAAGCTTAATAGTCAATCTATGGATTGAAACAGACATCTCGATCTTGGAATATAAGATTTAATACTGCGATCAAGTCTTATGCCTTTGACCATAATGTTGATGAACCTTGTCTACAAAAAGATAAACAACAGGTCAGTAGCTTTCCTAATGTTGTATGTGGATCATATCCTACTCATTGAAAATGATATAGGTTTACTGACTGATGTAAAGAAATAGCTAGCCGCCTAATTCCAAATGAAATATTCGGGTTAGATGCAGTTTGTTATAGGGATCCAAATCATTAGGGACCGTAAGAGTAAAACAAAACGTTGGTCTTGTCTCAGCCAACGTATATCAATAAAATGCTTGTTCGATATTCGATGCCGAATTTCAAGAAGGATTTATTATCTTTCAGGCACGAAATTATCTTGTCTAAGGAACGGTGTCCTAAGACACCTCAAGAGTTTGAGAAGATGAGACAGATTCCTTATGCATCTACAGTTGTCACACCCCGTCCCGAGCCCGCCTCCCGAGCTCGAGGGGAGGCGTGAAGGACTGTAGATACCACTCTTTTGTGATACCTACTACCCATCTACACCTCTTTACTATACTCAGTAAACTTTAAGTCAAGAAGATAACAACAACTGATTAAGTAGACCCATTTTATTACAGCAATGTAATGTTTATACAACTCTAAGACTTAACTACAGAGTTTACAACAACCACTCTTAAAACCCACCGGAAGTGTGAATGTGGCTTGTGGCAGACCTTGACCTTAGCAGCACCATGGAACTCCTCACCTTTCGCTACCTGGGAAGAAAAACATGAAAGAAAAGAATGAGATTCACAAAGCTCAGTGAGTGGTAAGCAATAATAACAAGCATATCATATATACGAGGTTAATACTCAAACCTCAGCCTTGAATGAGTCTGTTTTCTACCTACACACACAGTAGATAGTTAACTGTTACTAATCATAAACGCTTACTCATTTGTGTTCCCTTTTATTCCCTATGTATTCTATGTGCACATAGCTCCCCGTGCATGGGCTCAGAAGCTAGGCCCATCGGCCCTCTAACCATCCCATACGAGGTTCCTCCCACAGGCTCAGGAACTAGACCTCTCGGTCCACTAACCATCTTGTGAGATTCCATTTTCGGGATCAGAAACTAGGTCTATTGACCCCCTGACTATCCCGATCACATATGCTAGATACTCATTCATAACATAAACCTATACAATTTGCTCTAAAAGATATGCTTTAGACTTAATGGAAAATACCACTCACCTTGGTAAGGATAAGAATCTTCCTCTTTAGAATTTCCTTTAGTCTTCTCGGGTTTCCTCTTGAACCCTAAGATCCAGATTCAACTTAAAGCTCATATTACTCATAGTTCTAAGCTTTATCTCGAGTTACTTCCTTATATCTCGGGAAGATTACCTTAAATTCTTAGCTTAGAACTTCTCGTGGTTTGGCCGAAATCCTCAAAACATCAAGACTGGCTCAAGCTTACCCGACAGCTCGACCCCTCTGTCTTTTCTTCCCTCTCTAGGCCGATTCCTTATAGCTTCTTCTCCGGCAGCCCTACCCTGAAAACTAGACTCATAGAGATTTCAGGTGGATTTAGAATCACTCTAAACGCACGAGTATTCTGGGAGAAATCCTCGTCTCAAGTTGATGATACTTCCAGACTTCACTGTCCGACAACATCTCCTCCTCTTGGAACTTCATGACCGACGCATGCTCTTACTCCCAACGCATGGTCTCCTCTAAACCCACCTTCTAACACTCTTCCTTACATTATTTGAAGATGATTTAGCTTATGAATTGAAGAGACATCTTGTGGTGGTATTTATATGCCAAAAGAAATGATCCTTATCATCTTTACCAAGCCTCCAACACATGACACCTCCTACTTTGGGGTGTATGCATCATGTTTTGCTACCACCTACTCCCTTGACATTCACCTACTCCTATGCCACACACCTACTTGAGTTCTCCTCCTCATGCACAAGACTTCCTTTGCATGAATATTTATTCCTCCAGCTCCTACTAACTCAAGTCTATCCATTTCTCGATATAGCCATTTGTCTGAATGAGCTCATCAGTCTTGCGTACTGCAAGCCTCAGCATCGCTCCATCACTTAGTCTATCTTGCAGCTCTTGCACTTCCTCACTTAGCTCCATCGCTTAATGAATCTCTCGTTGTCGCTTAATAACTAGCCCTCTCGCTGTCTCTCGCTATAATCGTGTAGTGCCTGCGTCCATCGCTTAGCACCAACGCCCGATCGTGTACCTCAATCGTTTAGTAAACGATCTCGCTCTCAACGATCACACTCTCAACGATCTCGCTCTTCATGATCTTGCGCATAGTCTATCGCTTAATTGTCACGCTCATCGTTTACCTTCATCGTCTAGCGCTGACGCCTTATTGCCCAATGCATCCGCTCATCGCTTAGCATCATCGACCAGCATCTGCATCTATCGCCCAATGTCCATCATTTAGTATTCCGCCTATCGTGTAGTGCGTCCATTCATCATCTAGTGCAGAACGGTTGTCGTCTAGCGCCCACGCCCATCACGTAGTGCCATCGTGTAGTCCATCGCTTAGCGCCCGTGCATCGCTTAATGTTTGACGTTATCGAATAGTGCTATCATTTAGCGCCATCGTCCAGCATCTACGTTTATCATCTAGCGCTTACACTAATCATGTAGTGCTTAACGCCTATCGTATAGCCTGATCGTCTAGCGCGTCACTTCTCATCGTTTAATGTCGCACACATCTTCACGGTCGTCTAGCGCATCACTGAGCTCTGCGTATTTGCTATACGATCACCTACCTCATCGTGTTGCATCGTGCATTTGCTACACGATCGCTTACCTCATCGTGTAGCACCACTTACTGCTATACGATCACCGGTCTAACGCCTTGCACTCAACATTTCGCTCTCTTTGTTCTCGCTTATACAAACTCAATGCATGAGCAATTCTTAGCAACGCCTCTTACCAATACTTCGACCAACATGCATCCAACCTCACCGGCTCACGCATGGTTGCCTTCGGCTTCATACTACACTTAGCCTTATCTCATTAGTTAATGTCTTCTAACACTCAACGTATGGTTCCTTTTTTACTTCACACTTAGCCAAATTTTACTAAATAAGGCTTAGCTCCAAAACTACTCAAGAAAAATTCATTCAACACTTAGAAATTTTTCCTTTCTCTTCAACATAGGATTCAACTTTCACTTAGTTAATTCCCTTAATTACCTACTTAAGTAGGAAACATAGAAATCCAGGTTTCACAGCAGTGGGTAGCCAAATGTATGTCATGTTATGTACTACAGACATTTGCTATGCATTAATGATAGTCAGTAGATATCAATCTAATTCAGGATAGATCGTTAGACTACAGTTAAAACCATTCTCATGTATATTAGGAGAATAAGGGACTATATGCGTTTTTATGGGACTAAAGATTTGATCCTTATAGGATACACTGACTCTAATTTTTAGACTGATAGGGATTCTACGAAATCCACATCAGGATTAGTGTTCACCCTTAACAGATGAATGATAGTATGGTGTAGCATCAAGTAAGGTTGTATTGTTGACTCTAACATGGAGGCAGAGTATGTAGGTCCTTGTGAAGCTACAAAAGAAGTTGTCTGGCTCGAGAAGTTTTTGACATACCTGGAAGTTGTTCCTACTTTGTCAATACCAATCACCTTGTATTTTGACAACAGTGGTGGTTGTGGAAAACTCCAAGGAGCCTCGAAACCACAAGAGAGGAAAGCATATCGAGTGCAAGTATCTATTTGAGAGATTGTGCAATGAGGAGACGTGATCGTCACGAAGATTGCTTCAAAGCACAATGTTGTTGATCTATTTACAAAGATTCTCACGCTAAAGCTTTTAAGGGTTGCCTGGAGAGTCTAGGTCGACGAGATATGTGTCATCTTGTCTAGGGCAAGTGGGAGATGTTACTAGGCATAGGATATTCTCTATTTTATTGTATTATGTACTTTACTTTGTATTTTAGTTTGTCTTATACAACCCACTAGCTTTAGGACAAGTGGGAGATTGTTGGGATTGGTGTCCTAAATCTTTTGATTCTCGTAGTTTGTAAATTGTATGTACAAAATAAAGACTTATTTTATTCGATATTTAGATTGCATTAACTCAATCCAGTAAACTAAGATCTAATGTTATTTTATGCAGCTTGAATAAACATACTGGTAGACATATAGGTAGATCATATTCAAGTAATAACCTAAATGGTCTGTAACATATGGATAAGATTAAGTGTCTTATCTTGGTAGCACTATGAATACGGCCCACTTTGTAAATGTTACAAGAGTTGTAAGTGTTACAAACGATGTGATCCAAATTGTTCAATTGGAGACATGTGAGTGGGGGTATTCTATACAAAGAGTTTGTATAAGGTCAAATCATGAAATGATCAATCTCTCTTTATAACATCGTTGACTGAAGAGATTAACATTTCATGGGATGACCATAAGTAACTCAACCTCAATCCTGAGTAAGTTATAAACTCCTAACTATGAAGGCATTCCTTTGATTTGTATGGGTAAGAGTGGCCCGACTCGTCGACTCAATAAATCTATCATTTTTGGGGATTTGTCTGAGTAAAAAGTTGGGAACATAGTGATAAAAAATAGAATTTACTCCTTCTCGTCTTTAAGGTAAGTAGATGAATTGCTCCCTTAAGTACTAACTCTGGGTCTTGAACAATGGGGTCTCTTCTTCTCATTGACCCGATAGGGATTTGTTTATGGTAGGACCATCAATAGATTATTTATTAGAGGATTAGTGGGACTCAAGGAGTAAGAGATAATTACAGCGGTAAAATGGTAATGTGACTCAACTGTCGTTACGAGGAATTTGTGAAGGGTTGACTTACTAATAGTTGGTTATATCCGTGGATACATAAATATATCTGTAATGTGAAGAGTGTAGAATTGGGTTTTAGTAAAGTGACTCAGTTAAATGAATGTTGATTAATTTAATTAAAGAGTTTAACTAATTAATCTTGTATCGTTTGAGTTTCTAATATGTAGTTCCATTAGATCCCCTGCTAGATCATTAAGGATAAAACAATGAATATTTAGTTTTGGAAGAATTTAAATTATAAGGAAATTTAAATTTATTGTATATGATACAATTAATATAATATATGAAGATACATTATATCATGTAATCAATTTTGAATGAGATTCAAAATTAAACTATATAATATGATAGAATATTATATTTTAATAAGATTCGAATATTAAATAATACTAATGAGATTCATATTATAACTATAGGTTAAATTTAATATGAATTAGATTCATATTAAAACTATATGTTAAGTTTAATACGAATGAGATTTATGTTAAAACTATAGATTAAATTTAATGTGAATGAGATTCATATTAAAACTATAGTATATGAGATGAAAATACATTTGAATACATTGATTAACTATATTATATTTATTTAATTAAAATAAATTAAATATATTTTAATTTATTAAATTAAATAAGTTAACTCCCCTACAGTCACAGGGGAGTTAACATTGAGTGGGAGGGGAGTTATCTCCCTCTCACTTAACCTATAGAAGGGGTCCTGCATTATGGAGATACGCAAAAGAATAAAATTCTTCTCTCTCACTCTTAATTCTCTCTCAATCTCTTGTCACTCTCAAGTTACAGAGAAAAGGTTTCTCTACAAAAACTCTTCCCAAACTTCCAAAGAGGTTCCCACAAACCTATTTCTTATTGGAGAATAATAAAGAAGACTTGGTAGTGGTGTCTTGTTCGAGATTGAAGAAGATTAAAGAGTTGATGAATCTTAGTGAAGAATTAGAGAAGATTGAAGAGTTGTCTTCAAAGGTATTTTCTTTCTCCTTGAATTTCTTCATAGTGAAGTATGCTTAGGTAAATATGTTTAAAGTTCTTTGTATGTTCTGTAAATTCAAAATATAAATTAAAAGCACACGCATTTACGCACTTCAGCTACAGGATTCGACATATACTCGATCTACAACTTATCTCTAAGTTTAATCCCCTCTTTATTCATTCTTGTAACATGTATCATTTTGCCAAAGAGTTGGTTACTTGAAAACTTTTAAGCCACTCTTTAGGTTTAAGGGGTGGGGTTGTATGCATTAACTTTTAAGCACCTTTTAGGCTTTGGAGGTGGGTTATATGTGCATTAACTTTTAAATCACCTTTTAGGTTTTGGAGATAGGTTGTGTACATTAGATATCGAGATTTTGAGGTATTTTTTCTTTTTTTTTTTTCTCAAATTCAGATTTTATTTGGATTAAGGTACCAAAACAAATTAAAGTCACCATTTATGAATCTCAATTTCAACTCAATCATAATATGCACAACGCACTAGCTTTTAAAAAGAGTTATTCTCAATTCCTAATTATTTAATAAAAGCTCATCAAATTCATAGACGTACAAAAAGTTTGAACAAAATATTTACATATTTTTTTACCTATTTTGATAGAAATTACTTTAATATTTATGAAAAGTACATGGACTCGAAGTAAACAATTGAAGGTACAAAGACTACTTAAATACACTACTAGTCCAATAGACCTTTTACCTAAATGGTATGATCATATTATAATACACAACTAGTCCACAATAGACTTCTCACCTTGTGTCGATCATACATACAAGTTGTATGTATGATCATACAATAAAATAATGAAGCTTCACTATTTTTGATTGATATTTTAATGATTTCATCCATCAACACTACAACGAAAATGAGAAACCATGACATTTAAAAATTGTCATAATCAAATTCGTGACACTTATTTAGTGTCGTTGTATCTAAAGGTATAAATATTAATGACAGTTTAAAAAAATGTCGTAATTAAACTTTTAATGACAATATTTAATTGTCAACAATGAAACTTTATTGACATTTATAAATGGGAGAATTTTAAAAATAGAAAATTTTGGGAAACCATTTACAAAAAATATAAAAAATTTAATCTTCTTTGATAGACACTGATAGAAGTCTATCAGTGATAGAAACTGGTAGAACTCTATCATTGATAGACGCTGATAGAAGTCTATCAGTGTCTACTAGTATATTTTGTTATTTTTGTAAATAGTTTGACATTTTTTCTATCCGTGAAAAAATTTCTTTATAAACTCACTATCAAACTTATTATGAAAGGTTGTAATTGTCATTAATAAGCTAAAAATTAGTATAGTTATGTAGCATTTTGGGTATTAGCAACATTTATTGAATGTCTACTAGCGAATTTTTTTTTTTTTAGTCAAGAATATCTAAACCATGACATTTTTTATTGTGAAACAAATCTATACCACTACACATGTTTTATGTCAACAAATATTCTATCAGGATATATTTTAATTGTCTCTAAATTTCATATTTTGACATTTTTGTATTGTCAATAGAATACATCTTTTTATTGTTGTTACTTTCTTTTAACTCTATCATTACACATATATTTTTCATAATCAACTAATCCTATTTAAATACAAAAACAACTAATCCTATAGGTTAAGAAAGAGATATACATTTGAATCTAAATGTACATTTAATTTAATATGAGATATTTTCATTAAAAATCAATTAATTATTTAATATTTAATTTAATTTAATTAAGTGGGAAGTGGAAATTTTTTTTTTTAAGAATTGGTGATATTATTATACAACAACAAGGGGGATCCCACAGCCTGGGATCAAGGCATCAAAGCAACAACGCACAAGCAAAGACAGGGCAACAAAACCAAAACAAAGCCAACAAGATAAGACTAGAACAAAACCAACACATAAACGCAAACTCGCAAACCACCAGAGAGAAAGCCAGAGAAAAGAACCCAAAACCCCCCACAAACTAGGGACAACAACAAAACAAAAAACAACGTAAAATTCAAAAAGAAAAAATATTTGTAAACACACTAGATAAGACCAAGAAGATCAACCTTGGGAAGTGGGAAACTAATTAAGAGAATAACTCTCATTCTTTTTCACAATGGTTGAGGAGAGAGAGAAGAGAGAACTTTTCTCTTAATTAGAGGCTCTCTCCATAATGGTCCTGCCTCTATCCCTTTTTTCTATTGATCTCTATCAATAATGTTCATAGAGAAAGGAGGAGTTTTTATTGAATTTTCTCCGAGCACAAATTTCCTTTTCTCTTTCAAAAGGTGGTTCCCATAAATCAGTCATTGCCAAGAGAATAGTAAGAAAGACTTTTTTATGGTATCTTCATCTTGTTCCTGGAAAAACCATTGTTGTGGAGGTTAGTTGAGGAAGAAGAATTACTGAAAATTTGAAAAGGGTCTTAAAGTAACTTTCCACTTATTCTCTATAACTTAATTTACATGCTTAATTTTTTGCCTCTGTAATGTGATTACTGTGTTTTTCCTTGCTCTATATTCTACATTTCGAAACAAAATCAAAAGCATAGCAATCACTCCTTTTATGTGGGGACATAGTTATATATAAAAACTAAATGATCAGATGACATAACATAGGTTCTTGCTATAAAGTGGAACAAGTATTAAAAGTGTGTGTTTGATTGATATCATATTGATTAGCTTTAGAAATGATCTTTGAGGTTTGTCTATTTTAGAAAAGGAATCAACTACTTGAAAGCTTTTTTTAATGTTACAATGGCATATCTCTTTAATTAATAATATCAAAGGTTTTTCAATCATATCTCTTTAATTAATATGATCCATAAGAAACATGTTGTGTGAAACCCGGATTTCAATTTCCCTACTTAAGCAGAAAATTAAGGAAATTAACTAAGTGTAAGTTAAATTATATGTTAAAGAGAAGGAAATTCTAAGTGTTTAAATAGATTTGTTTAGTAGCTTTGAGATAAGCCTTAACTAGTGAAAATTTGGTTAAGTATGAAGCCAAAAGAAACCTTGCTCATTTGAGAGGTTATCTGGGCATTGAAGGAAGCCAAAGTGTGGCCGAGAGGAAAAGCTATGCATGGGAAGGCATGCAGCAGCCAAAGTCTTAAGAGGTTGGCAAGCATGCGGCAACCTCAAGTGTGCGCGAGCATGGGTGCTGGGCATTGAAGTTGCGCATGCTGGGCGATCGAATAGAAATGAGCGGCGCTACACAATGAGGTACGCGATCGTGTAACAAATGCGCGGAGCTCAGTGATGCGTTAGGCAATCATGCGGCAAGGTGCGGCACTAGACGATGCGAAAGGTCGCGCTAAATGATAGCGTTATGCAATGGACGATAGTGTTAAGCGATGGGGCGTGGGCATGGCACGATCGGCAACAGCGCTAAACAATGACATTGGGCGATGGCACTACACGATGGGCGTGGGCACTAGACGATAGCCGTGATACACTAGACGATGGGCGTCAGCGCTACACGATGGGCACCAGCAAGATCTGTACGATGAGCGAGAGCTATAAGGTAGCCTGTGTGTTATGCGTTTGAAAGCAAGAGGGCTGGTAGACAATGAACTAGGCGATGAGCGGAAGAGCTAGACAATGAACTAGTCGATAGGCCAAGCCATGGTGCATGCATGGTGAAGCGTCTATGCGTTGCTAAGGTGGGCGGTACATAAGGCTTGTGAAGGTCGTTTGCATTGGTCTTGAGCAAGAGCTAAGGACGTTAACAAGCAACAAGGACATGCTAGCGTTAGTCATAAGGGATGCATTAGCAAGAGGTTAAGCTATGGTAAGCTAAACCATGAGGCATTGAGTTGAGACCTAGCTTGACCCAAGGGTTATTATACGTTGGGGATGTGCTATGTGCTAAAGGACATCCAAGGGCATGTGGGCGTATAGGACAAGGCTTGAGCAAATAGTATGCATTGGAAGAGTGTTGGTCATAATCCTAGCTGAGCGCATGGGCCAAAGGTAAGCCATGCAAGAGAGAAGGATGTGCGGTCAAGGACTTACAATGTCTTAGGTTTAGTATTGCTCAGGTGATGCATTGCTAAGAAAACCATGGGCTGACGATGGCTAACCGAGAAAGGGTTAAGTTTTAGTTAGTAGAAGGTGGACTTCATGCAAAGGAAGTATGCATGAGCAAGACAACTCAAAGTAGGAGGTGGATGCACCAAGGAGCTTGCAAACCAATTAGGTTGAGCTAGATGAAGGAGAAGCTAACACTTCAAGTTGGTTATGGCAAGGAGCTTCGTTGGCGAAAGAAAGAGAGGACGTTTGGACATGTAGCCAAGTAGGAGGTGTCGGCCTTGGAGGGACATTGGACGCCTATAAATAGGGACAAAGACTTCTCTTCAGATCATAACTCGAATTATCTTCAAAGGATATTAGGAAGAGTGTATGAGGGCTGATGAGGAGACTATGCATTGATGAAGGAACGCATGCGTTAAGACCATGTGTTGGTCCAGAGGTTCCAAGAAGAGAAGATGTTGTCAGGCAGTAAGATTTAGAAGTAGTATCAACTTGGGACGAGGAGTTCTCCCAGACTACACGTGCATTTAGAGTGATTTCAAAGCCACTTGAAAGTTGAGAGAGTCTAGTTTCTAGGGTAGGGCTGCCAGAGAAAAAGCTCTAAGGAAACAGGCTGAAGAGTCAGGAAAAGGTAGAATGGTCGAGCTCTCAGGTAAGCTTGGACCAGTTTTGATGATTTAAGGATTTCGGCCAAACCATGAGAAGTTCTAAGCTAATATTTTATAGTAAGCTTTCTGAGACAATTTAGAACATATTTATAGGAGGAAGTATCTTAAAATAAGGTCTGGAACTATGAGTAATCTAAGCTTGTAGTTGAATCTAGAATTTAGGGTTAAAAAGGAAAACCGAGGAAACCTAAGGAACGTCGGAGAGGAAAGTTCCTACTCAACCAAAGTGAGTGGTTATTCTATTGCTTGTATGGTTGATTCCTATGTATATATGTGATTATATAGGTTATATTCGAAATATTGGCATCATCAGAAAATGTGTTTTGTCTGGATTTGATTGTTGTTGTATTGTTGTCATAATGCATGTGTCATTGTGTTGGAACGGGATTTGTACCCGGAATACTGTTAGCATGCCTTGTGGATGCTTGGCTGGGATTGTCAAGGTACCTGCCTAGAATTGTCAATGTACTCAAGCATGTCTAGCAGGAATTAGTGACATATTCAGCGGACTATAAGGTTGTGTCCACGTTGGTTATCGCGAGTTATTCGCAGAGAATACCTGGGAAAGATACATGATCATGTCAGGGTTGTCCAGCTGACAGGTTGGGGAGGTTACAATTTGTTATGTGATTATTGTTGATTGTGGAATTGTTTTCCCAAAAATGAATTTCTGAAATCAAACTTATATTTGTATAAAGTTGCCACTCATTGGGGAGGTTACATTTTGTTATGTGATTACAGTCACACTTCCAATTTTTAGATTTGTTGATGTAAACTTTGTAGTTAAGCCTGAAGGTTGTATAAATGATGTGCTATTGGCAATAAAATGAGTTAGTCAATGATTGTTGATTACATCTTTGGCTTAAAGTTTACTGAGTGTAGTAAGGTAGAGATGGACAGTAGGTATCACAAAAGAATGGTATCTGCGAGCCCTCACGCCTCTCCTCGGGCTCAGAAGGTAGGCTCGGGGCGGAGTGTGACATGTTGGAATCATTGTACGTCGAAATAGCATCAAAAGTGTTAGTTGCACATCATTGAATTAATGCCTAAGTTTTTTTCACATGGATAACTCATTGGATTCTTGCAAGCAGAACAAATGAGGCATGTTTTGAAAGAACAAATTTGTTACCAAGTCGCATTGTTGGGAATATGGAAGGTGGATTTTGTCGCCCAAATCTATTCCAAATAATTTAACCTATCCAGTATCTACCATTACAAACTGGTAGTCTTAGTGGTAAGACCGGGTCGAACATAGGGAGCTCTAGAATTTCTCAATTAAACAGTTTAAAGCTCGAGGTGCCCTAGAGTTTTGTGAAATTGTTTTGTTGCAAATAAATTTAAATGCATAAAATGAAATAAAATGCTGAAATGTAATTTGAGAAAGCCTAGCTTGGGTTATTATGGGATTTTCCTATTCGATGTATTCAATCATAGAATTCTCATTACTAGAATTAAGTAATTGTTTATACCTAACTGAATTAATTGGAATAGCCAGTTAATTCGACCCATTCATAAAAGTTTGCTTGTTTTTGAACTTGAAATAAACCCTTGGATGGATTCATGCAACTTATTCAATATGATAGTTCTTTCGCTTTCATGATATTATATAAGGAACATATGGCAAGTTGATGGATCATTATATGATGATTCAGTTACAATATATGGTTTTCTCTATCTCTCATGATTTTGATGAGTAGTTTAAATAATGAAAGTACTTCTAAATTCTATATTTTGTTTCAAACATACTCCTAAAATTTTTAAAATTTTCTTAATACCCTTGAATTCTTTAAAAAAAAAAAGTTTTAAAATACCCTTATCGTTAGCTTTTAATGAAAACAGTTTGTATTTTTGTTTCAAAAATGTCTTTGAACTTGTAATCATCATGCCCTTAAACTTTAATAAAAGTTTAAAAATACTATTATTGTAACATACAGACATAAATCATTTGCACCTTGGTTCAAAAAAACCACTAAACTTTCAAAAGATTCAATAATACCTTTAACCTTTAAAAATAAAAGTTATAAGATGCCATTAGCGTTAACATGTAAACGAAAGCTATTATCTACACTCCATTTCACCTCCACATGTCTTCCATTTCCTTCCTTTTCTCCATTTCAATCTCCGGTTTAACCCTTCTCCATTTCACTCTCTTAGCTGTATTGTAGCATTAAAGACTTTGTTGATCATTTTTGTACCTCAAATTAGTTAATTTGTTGTAATTGGTTAAGAAGATTCCTCATGATCGAATATGACTTTTTTTGTCAAACACTTTTGTGTTTTATAATTCATTGTTTTGCTGGGTTTTAAGTGGGAATTTTGATTTTGGGACTTTGTGAGATTTTGAAGAATTACATGTTTTAACTAGAGATGTATATGGGTTGGGTTGGGGGGAATTTTTGGACCAACCCAAAATTCGGGTTGGTCGGGTTGGCTACCTAAATGACCCGAATAAGGTCTCCAACCTAACCCTTAAAATTTAGGTTGAGTTGTCGAGTTATTTTGTTTTCTTTTCTTTTTTTATTACATTTTTTTTACTAACTTAAAATACTTAAAATTTATGTACAACACATTCTAATTATTAAAATTTCGTAAACTCAAATGTTAAATATCAAAATCCAAGATATCTGTTACAAACACCATGAAAATATATATGAGTCATAATATTTATAAGTTATAATACATACATACATATATATATATATATATTAGAAATTTGGGTTAGGTTGGGTCAACCTAAATTTTTAAAAGTGTAACCTCAACCCAACCCAACCCGAAAAAAAACATTAAAAAATTCAACTCGATCCAGTCCAAAATTAAAACTAACCCAACCCAAGTCATCCCAACCCTTACAATACCATTACAATTTGGGTTGGCAAGTTTAGATTGTTCGGGTTATCACTTCATTTGAATACCCCTTGTTTTAACTTAAAATTTTGAATTTGTTTGGTTGTTGAGAAAATTGATGTAATAATTTGATAAATCTGGGGGGAAATGAAAATATCAATTTCAAAAAAGAAAAAATAGAAAAAGTGGAAGGGAGAAAGAAAGAAAGAATAGTATTTATATGAGTTGTTTTCAAATTGTTTCCTTCCCAACTCAAAATAAGCTCGATGAAAATAATTATACTAATAGTAAGAACATTTTTTAACCTTTTTTTGTTTTTGAATTTACTCTATTGAAAGTTCATAAATTTATTTTTAAAAAAAGTAATAACAGTAAGGATTTTTTTTTAACTTTTTTTTTTTTTAAGTTTAAGGGTGTTATTAACTTTTGGAAGTTCAAACGAATTATTGGAACAAAGTGCTAACAATTTTCTTTCAATAAAGTATAAATGATTAGAGTGGTTGAAGAAGCTTTGACTCAAATACCTCAGATTTTTATTTATTTATAACTAACGTTTGTAACGGTCAACTGGTATATTCCTATAAATATCACTGATTTCAAATTCAAAACACAGAGTTATCAACATTTTCTTAGTTTTCAATAAACATCAAAATTTGTATGCAATTTTCATCAAGTAAAAGAATTCAGATCTTCCCGTGGACGTAGGCGTTCTTGCCAAACCATGTAAACACTGTGTCTCCTTCTTCTTCCCTTATCTTTCTTGTTCAATCGAGTATTTATTTACTGTAAATTGTGCGTCATTCAATTAACTTTCAAATCGCATCGAGTAATCAGATTATCCAGTCAATAATGCATCGATTCTTCACTATTGAGTAGCTTCAAGTACATCGTTTCCACTTTCGAGTCGTATCGAGTATCGTTCAAGAACCATCGAGTACGATCAAGTATTAGTTATGTTGTCTTCGAGTTGCATTGAGGATTTAACAGAGACTCGTCAGACGAAGAAGGAAATTCTTATCGAGGATCGAGTAGGAAGCAGTCGAGCATCGAGTATCGAGTAACGAGGATTTGGCAGAATAATTCTGAGCCATTTCTTCATCTCTCCAACGTTGATCTTGAGTATTTGGGACTTGTGAAGAGTGATCAGCCCAACAGTATTTTTTTTTTTTAAGTGTATTACTGAAACTTTTGAAAATTTAGAGAAAATTTTTAAATAAAGTACAAAGTTCATATGTTTTTTTCTATAAATTTTAGTCTAAGTAATAATAATTATTGTTTTCAAATAATGGAAAATGTGTCAACTTATTTACAAGGGTAATTGTAATAAGTAGCATTTTTGAAGATAATAACAAAGTGTATAACAACATTTTAAAATAAATTGTAATATAGCAAAGTCTATTAGTAATAGACTTCTATTGCCGTTACCAGAAATAAGGTCTATCATTGATAAACTCCTATAATCGGTATGGTCTATCACTGATAGACTAACTAAATTTTTTCATATTTGTAATTTTTTTACATTATGTTATATTTGTTAATACTTTGGGCATGATTGTTATATTTTCAACTGTCGTTATTTATAAATATAGCAAAATTTCATTATCTATCAGTGATAGATTGTGATAAATATTTATCAATGTCTACCGTGGTCTATCACTGATAAACAGTGACATTTTGCTATACCTCAAAATATTTTCAACAGTTTTATCATTTAGAACAATTACCCGAATAATAAAAGAAGATTGGGTTCATCCATACAGGTACTTATGTATTGCTTTTTTTCTTTTTCTTTTTCTTTTTCTAACTTAACTTGATTAATTTTTCATACCAACTAATCACATTCCATTATCCTTAGTTTTTTTTTTTTTTAATCTCTTTTATGTGATTTAGAAATACTAACCAATTTCCTAAATCTACAAGGTGAGATTAACCTTATTATTAATCAACAATTTCGTATAGAGGTGGAAGGACCCTAAAAATTGCAAATACAAACTTGTAGGACATTTTCCTCCCCAAGGATGTTTATACCATAATCTGAATGAAGCATCTTCATCCTAAAGTCATTACTCTGCGGTGTGGAAATGGACTTTAACAATCCCACCTAAGAGATCAAGATATTGATTAAATGAGCTTTGCCTCGATACCCTTCACACTTATGACAACTTGTTTTATTCATTGTTTGTTTTGCTTTCTTGCATTTAAATTTATTGTCTGTCACACCCCGCCCCGAGCCCATGCTCCTGAGCCCGAGGTGAGGCATGATATTAACTGATGCTACTTTAGTTAACCTACTAGTTTCTTTTACTATAACTGCAGCGGAAAGTATTACATGCTTTTATTTGAAACTAGTTTACAAATTCAAGTTACATTTACATGAAAACCCTATCCCGACAACCAATCTCATTTAGTACTATTTCTAAACTTGTAGCAGACCTTAACCAACACCGCAACTTGGACTCATCAGCTACCTGCAAGATAAACACAGAGACAAACCATAAGCTTTACAAAGCTCAGTGAGTGGTAAAACAAATACAAGTCTTCCACAAACATTATCACGAGGTTCTCAAGCGAACCCCCACCATATCATGAAGCTTTCACAACCCACCTACACGCACGGTAGATGGTTAACATATCATAACTAAAATATCAACCTATGTGCACATAGTTCTCCCTATCATGGGCTTAGAAACAAGGCCCGTCGACCCTCTGACCATCCCATTTCAAGGTTTCTCTGTCCCACAGGCTCAGGCACTAGACTCCTCGGTCCCCTAACCATCCTGTAAGATTCATTTTGGGTGAAGGTTCTAGGTCCTTAGACCCCCTGACTATCCCAACGTCATACATATCTCATAGCATAACCTACAGCATATTAATTCACAATATGCTTAAGAGAACAAAGGAAGAAACCACTCACAGTGATTTGTTGAGAACTTTCTTCGCAGTTCACCCGGTTTCCCTTGCTCCACCGTTGGACCCTATTTCAGGTTTAGTTTTAAGCTTAGATTACTACCTCTTCCGAGCCTTATCTCAAGACATTCTCTTCTTAAAAAATGTGTGAAAATATCTTAAATATAATACCTTAAAGTTTTGCCTTAAAATTCTTTGGTGAAAGTTCCGAGTCGCAAGTTTATTCCTCCTGGCCCGACTGTCTCCTCACTAGTGAGCACCTCTCGGTTTTCCTTGATTTTGACAGCCTTAAAGTTAGAATTGCATTGAGGTAGCCCTCACATGAAACTAAACTTAATTTAGAAACTTTTGGTTTAAAAATCACCTGATTTGCACGAGTAGTTTGGAAAAACTACTTGTTTGAAATTAGCCTATGCGTCTGTCCGTACAACCCTGCTCCCTTTGCGCCTTTGCTTGCACCTCCGATTGAGCACTGCTTTCCCTTCTCTGAGTATCTCTTATCTTTCCCTTACTTTTTGGCTTTTGAGTACTTAACTGATGTGTGGGTTGAAGTGAGGCATTCTCCCCCTTTTATAGGCATTCAATACTTCTTCTTTGCCCGACACCTTCTCTCTTGGCCACATCCAAGTGTTTTCCTTAGCATCTTCCAACTTCCAGCCTTCTCCACCTCCTGCTTGAGGTGTCTTCACCTCACACCATCAACGCAACCCTTGCATCAACGCAACCTTAAGTGTCTTTCTCCTCCATAGCCAACGCTTGAGGCTTAACTTTGCATGTCTACTCGTGCACCCACCTCATTTCCTTAAGGCCTAAGACTGCTTCCTAGCAAGCCACATGTCTGGATGACGTCCTTCATATGCGTTCATCCTCCATATACGCTCATCCTTCATATGCGCTCATCTCTCATATGCGTTCATCCCTCATATGCGTCCATCCAACTCAATATGCATTCAATTAGGATGATGACCAATACCCCTTTCAACGCATACTGCTAACCTCGGATATCAACGCATAGTATATCACCAACGCATAGTATAGTAAGTCACCAACGCATAGTATATCACCAACGCATAGCATCCCTTGGGTCAACTTGGTTCTCAACTCAAAACCATCGCATCCCCTATAACCAACGCAACCCAACTCATTTACCTTGTTACCGCAAGCCTTAACAATGCAAGGGCAAAATACTATGCGTCCACCCTAGCTCATTCCATTGCATGGCTTATGCATTAGCAAAGTCGCCGCATCCAACGTATCCATCGTGCATGCCATCGCATACTACCAACGCACTCCCTCGGCCACATACACACACACCATCAGCCGCATTCCTTTGGTCGCATACCGTAGGCCGCTCCATCGCACGCCCTCAGTCGCACACTTTCGCGTAGCAAGGCCGCTGCAGACCATCAACGCATAGCACCGTGCGCATGTCGTCAATGCATAGCTCTGTTGCATGACATCAATGCATAGCTCCACGCGCATGTCATCAACACATAGCACGGTCGTATGACATTAACGCATAGCACGGTCGCATGACATCAATGCATAGTGCGCACATGTCATCAACGCATACCTTCGGCCGCATACTCTCGCATCCAACGCATCCATCACGTCCAACGAGACCATCGCGTCCACCTCCATCGCCGCATGCCATCCACCAGCGCATGCCTCGCACTGCGTCATCGCATGCCCTCGCATCACCTCATGCCCTTTGCACTGCATACCCTCGCACCACCACAACCTACCAACGCATCTTCTTCAGCTGCATGGCTTCGGCCGCATGGACGCGTACCATCGTGTCCAACACATCCAACACAGCCGTCGCACCCCACGCATTGATCTAACCTCCAAAACCAGTGGCTATCGCATGCATTATTCTTGGCCCTACTTCAACTTCTCTCTATGCCCAAGTAACCTTTCAAAACTTTATGGCCAACGCATGGCACTACATTAATGCATAGTCCAACACTTAGTTATTTCCACCGCATGGTTATACTTAGCCAAATTTTTACTAGTTATGGCTTATTTCCAAAGTATTTAAATTCTTTTTATCACTTATAAATCTTCCTACTCTTGTCTTAGGATTTAACTCTTTCTTAGTTAATTCTCTTTATTTTCTGCTATGAAAGGGAAAATGGACTCTAGGTTTCACATTGTCACCAACCCAAACCTTGTAAATTAAGAATGCCATTTAGCCTTCCTATATAATTGAGTGACATTGGGTAGAATTAAGTTGAGTTGAGTTGATAATTATTATCTCGGAAGTTAGATCATCTGTAAAGTTAGATGATCTGTGTTTGGGGTGCATAATTGGATTGAGTTGAATCTAAAAGTCTGTGTTTTGGGTGCTAAGTTGAGTTGATTTGATTTAAGACATTTGATGCAGTTTTTCTAAACGAAATGGATTTTGTCTTAAATTTTGTCCCTATTTTGTCAATTTCTAACTGCACACATACTTTCCTAAAATTTTTAACACTAAAATATGTTTTATTCTTGTTTTCCCATTTTTAAAAGATAACAAATTCCTACAAAATAAACATATACTAAACATAATTTTTAAATTCAATTTTTGAATACTCAATTACGTAAAATATTTTTTTTACATTCCTAAACACCAATTGTATTCCAAATAAATGAAAACTTCTCACAATTACTTAGCCATCAATCATAAAAACTAAATAAGCTTAAAAAATGAACAACTTTTTTGTTTTTCCTTCTTGAAAAATATAACATATTTTCACCACACAACTTGAACATATAATTGCATAACAATTTTATCTAATGTTCCTAAAGACATGTCATATTTCAATAAAATGAACTGTTTCTCTAATCCCTAGCTCTCAATTTTTAACCATCAATTAATTTTAATTCAACCATAAATGTTAATTAAGAAAAACAAAACAAAACACATTATTATCTTGTTTCTTACCCATTTGTGAAATGTGAATTTCAATTTTTATGGTTAATGATTTTTTTCTTTTTTTGTACAGATTTTTGATTCCTAACATTTTACGCTTAATAAAACAAAATGATGTTTTTTTTTTTTTTTTGTGCAAACTCATTTTTTGCAAACATTTTTTTGTTCAAACGTTTTTTATGGTTAGTTTTTAAAGTTTAGTCTAATTTGCCACTTACAAATGAAATAATGATATCCACAGAAAAAGTATATATACATGTAGAAAAATGCATAACGATGAATAATACTCAATACATCACAAATTGTTTCTCAACAATTACAAAATTTGGATGATAAAAAGTAGACTCTGAACTTAAAACTCATGAACCTCAAACTAATTATTGGAGGAATTGTGTAATTAGTTTGAGCCTTATAAGTAAGATAACAAACTATAGTTAGATTAGAATAAAGTTACATGCAAATAAAATTAAAATCAAACATACTACAACATACCTTCAAAGGTTCTGAATGAATTATATTGAAACACCAAGACTAAATAGGGTTGTTATTAAGGAGTCGTTGAGATTAAGGTCTTGTAGATGTCTGGCAATAAAGGATGCTTGGGAATAGTATTGGAGTTGATGCTCTAAATCTCGTAGGGTTCTATAGTTTGTAATTGTAATGTACAAACATCTTATTTATTTAAGAAAATATATGATGTTTTATTTCAATTTTAGTTGCATTAACCACAAACCAATAAACTAAGATCTAAGGTTATCTTGTAGCTTAAACATGTATGTAGAGACATATGAGTAGATCATATTTAGGTAATAACTTAAATAGTTTGTAGTAGATGGATAAGGTTGGATATCTTATACTGGTGACACTATGAGTATGGCCCGTTTTGTAGATATTACAATTGTTGTAAAGTGCTAAAAATGATTTGATCCTGATTGTTTATATGGAGACATGTGAGTAGGGATATTCTATACAAAGGAGTTTGTATAAAATCGGACCATGAAATGTTAAGTCTCATTATATAATGTCGTTCATAATAGAGATTTCACCAGGATGACCATAGGTAACATGATCTAAATTTTGAGTGAGTTGTGAACTCCTACCTATGAAAGCAATCCTTTGATTTGCATGGGTGAGAGTGGCCAGATCGTCGACTCAATAAGCCTACCATTTTGGAGATTCGTCTGATTGGGGAGCTAGGAATACAACTACATAAGAAGGAATTCACTCCTTCCCCAACGTCGGGGTAAGTAGATAAATTGCTCCCAAGGGCTTGAACAATGTGGCGCCACACCCTGGCCCGAGAGAAGTTTGGTTATAGTTGGACTATGATTTATTATTCATTACAGAGATAAGTGGTACTTAAGGAGTTAGATATAACTACAGGAGCAAAATGGTAATTATGGCCTAGCTGTACATACGAGCAATTTGTGAAGGGTCGTCGTGCTGTTGATTGGTTACATCCAATGGACATAGAAATATATGTGTAATATGAAGAGTGCAACTGTGGGTCTTTAGTGGAGTGCCTGACAATTAATGGATGGTAAATAATTTTATTAAAGGGGTTTAATTAATTATTCACGTACCGTTAGAGCTTCAAGCTACAGATCCATGAGGTCCCATCTGTAGCTCAACGGAAATTAATGAGAATTAATTTTTGGATTAATATGAATTGTTCAAATTAATTGAGAAAATTAATTATATGTGATATAATTAATTTAATCTAATTATATATGATATAATAACTATAATGTATTTGATACATAATAATTTAAAGTTTATTTGAGAGAAAATAAATATTTGAATATTATTCAAATATTAATTATATCAATTTGTTTCATATAATTAAATTTAATATAAATGGGATTTATATTAAATGTCATTAATGAGAGGAGTAAAACTATAGGTTATATTGTATTATTGGTTTTTGTTTTTCCTTCTTTTTTTCTGGTTTGATCATAGAAACTGTGAGAACACAACGAAACATAGAAAGGTTCTGAATCTTCCTCCTCCTCTCTTGCTTCTCAGATTCCCTCTCTTCCAAAATAACTAGAGCACACCCTCCTCCTGGATTCTCACCCAGAGAATACTAAGGTTTTCATCGTGGTGTTCGTCGATTCGAGAGATTCCATTGAAGAACGGTCTTCAAAGGCAAGGGTTCTCAAATCCTTTTATTCTTCTTTTTTTTTTTTTTTTATGAGCATGCTGTAACTTTTGTACTAAATGCATAATTTTTGTTCTTCCACTGTAAAATCAAAATACTGCGAAAATTGAAAAATTAGGGCCATCCGCTTCTGCTCAAAGACCTTTAACCAAGTTCCTTTAATTGGTATTAGAGCCATTGGTTTTGGTCCCAATTTTTCTTAATTTTTCAGATTTTTTTTTTTTACAGTTTTGATGGGTTTCTACATTCTATAATTCATGCGATGATGGTTAATGTATGTTTTTGGATTGGACAGTATAGATTTATCGCTTTATTTACAAAAAAAATTTGTAAGGGCCCATGTTTTTTAGGCATTAATTTGCGATTGAGTCTGTAATATTTGTTGTCGAGTCATTCATGAACTTCCCGGTCGAATTCTGGAGAAAACGAGACGAAATTTGGTATTGTTTCGAAGGAGTTCAAAGCAGTACAGTGGACGATTGGTACTGTAGCATCCCAGCGTTGTGCCCTAGCTATGCAACGCTGTGATGTGGCAAACGAAGAAATTCTCCGTAGTGTCGCGATGCTAGGGCACGGCGTTGCGACACTCCGAGATGGACAGGACACACAATCCAACTTCGGTTTGCACATGGTTCATGGTCTACTGGTCTGATTCGGTTCATGGGTTTTCTGGTTCGAGGTTTTTTGGGTTCATTTGGACAGGTTTATGGTCTAGTTTAAGTGGTTCAAGGGCTACTTCACCTGTTTCGAACCAGATGGATATTTTTTTTGTAATAGTTAGATTTAAATTTCTTTTAGGAGTTCAATCCTGGTCCGTTAATTGCTTTTAAATTATGCATGTGATGTATGATTTATTATTTTATTATTATTATATGTCATATAGTATAAAATCCCACCATAGGTTATGCATTTAATTTCATGCATCATGTTATATTATAAATGTTATAATATATCTCGTTGCATGATTTATTTTATAGCATGCTCGTACATCATATAATATAAATGTTATAATATACGCATGCATACATTAATAACATATCCATGCATCATTTATATTATAAGTGTTATAATATATGGTTGAATGTATGTATGGATGATTGTTATAGTTTATTTCATTACCTTATTATATAATTGTTATACATGTTAGTAATGAAATGAATTTGCATGAAGCATGACACTACCTTAGGTAACTTATACCTTTGTCTAAGGCTAGTTTTGTCTAAGTTGAGGTATTTAAGTTGACGAAAACATAACACGCCTACCTGGGAACTTACTTGGAAAGGTGAATTAGATAGATTTGTTACAAGCATGCAATGTTTGATTAAAGTTTGTTAAAGTGTTTAATAAACCTTAATCAAAATTGTTTAACTATCCAAAGCAAATGTAATTTTTGGGAAAATTAAACAATCACTTGGTTAAAATCAATAGATGGATTTTGCTAAGTTAATTAACCTTAGGTAAAACGCTCAGTGGGAGAAAAATTGGGTATATGATATTTCATTTTTCCTCTTCACGTTTCTCCCTAAAGTTCACACCATGAGATCTATACTCGGCCTCGAGGCACCTTGAGTGTCCCTCTACAAATGGTGTTTGTATGGAGAGGTGTTTATAGTAACTGGGAGCGAGACGTGTACAACACATCCCTTGGTCTCTCTCGTTAGTTTGAAGTAAAGTTTCATGCACGGCCTCGTGGCACCTTGAGTGTCCCCCTATGGATGGAATTATTGAATGACGCTTTATTCAAACTCCAAAAATGGATAGGGTTACTTTAGTTTCATGTCCCAATTGATTTTTCCCTACGATTGGCTTATTGGACAGAACTTTAGAATCTAAAATGATGGGTTACACTTACAAGAAATATTAAGTGAGTTTAAAAATTTTGACCGAACAATGGTGACTGATAGTTACAATAACAAAAAATTGTTCTGTCTATTGGTTGTGAATGTCTCATTCCAGTGAAGGGCACCTGATCACCCTACGGTGGCTTTTTTCCTTCTTCACTAAAACATCATTGCAAAATAGATGTCACTTAAGGTACATTAGATTATTTTGCTAAAATTGATTGATTTTTCTAAGTGGTTTAGTTTCAACAAACTTATTCATAATAACTTCCACAGCTCTTAATTTACTCGCCACTGACAAATTAACGGGGGGAAATTACACGTCTTGAAAAAATACGATCAACACAATCCTAATAATCGATGAACTAGTTTTGTCCTAATGGACGACTGTCCTCCCATTCCAACTCCAAATGCTGCTCGAACATTCGAGATACATACGAGCGATGGACACGGGCAAACAAGAACCCCCGAACGTATATCCTAGCAAGTATTTACGAAGTCTTGGCCAAGAACCATGAGCCCATACTTACGTCCCTTGAGATCATGGAGTCCCTAAGGGGAAGGTTCGGAAAACCATCCGTACAGCTCAGGCACAACGCTCTTAAATACATCTTCAATTCATGTATGCAAGAACGGGTATCTGTTCGAGAACATGTTCTCAACATGATGGTCCACTTCAACAACGTGGAGATGAATGGGCCCGTCATCAATGAAGCCAGATATGTTTGCTTCATTCTGGAATCTTTACCTGAAAGTTTCCTACAGTTCCGAAGCAATGTTGTTATGAACATGATTGACTATAACCTGACCACCTTGCTAAACGAGCTACAGACCTTCTAGTCCTTGATGAGAACCAAGGAACAGAAGGATGAAGCAAATTTTGTTCCATCCTTTAAGAGGTTCCACAGAGTTTTCACCTCTGGTACGAAGTTTGTGCCTTTTTCTTCCAGCACCAAAAAGTAGAAGAAGAAGAAGAAGGGTGGAAAGGGAAAAGAAGAAGAAGAAGGGTGGAAAGGGAAAAGCTAACCCACCAACTGCTACCCAAAAGGGCAAGAAAGCCAAGGTTATAAAGGGAATTTGTTTCCATTACAACTAGGAGAGACATTAAAAGAGGGACTACCCCAAATACTTGGCAGAAAGGAAGAATGCTAAGCAAGGTAAATATGATTTGCTTGTTTTGGGAACCTGTTTAGTGGAGAATGATGATTCGGCCTGGATAATTGATTCAAGCACCACTAACCATGTTCTTCATTTTAGGGAATTAGTTCCTGGCGGTAACTGGAAGCTGAGGAGATGACGATACAGGTTGGAACTGGACACGTCGTCTCAGTTGTGGCAGTGGGAGGTCTCCAACTAACTTTACATATTAAATATATTTTACTAGAAAATGTATATGTAGTTTCTAGTTTGAAGAGAAACTTAATTTTTGTAAAGTTTTTGTTAGAAAAATTATATTGTATTCATTTCTCTGTAAATAAAGTGTTTATTTCAAATAATGGTTTTAATATTTGTTCTACAAAGTTGGAAAGCAATCTTTCTGTGTTAAGATCATTAGTAACTAAAGCCCTCTATAACATTGAAATGTTTAAAACTGCGGCAACTCAAAATAAAAGACTTAGAATTTCTCCTAAAGAAAATGCCAATTTTGGCACCTGAGATTAAGACACATCAATCTCAATAGGATTGAGAGGTTGGTAAAGAATGGACTTCTAAACGAGTTATAAGAAAATTCTTTACTGATGTGTGAGTCATGCCTTGAAGGCAAAAGGACTAAAAGATATTTTACTGGAAAAGGTCATAGGGCCAAAGTGAAGGAAATCAGACATGAGGATTTCCTTGAGCAGCGGAATGATCGTTCCAAATTCCATTCGTATTTGAATAAACACAATTACAATCAAGAAACTGAAACTTACAGGTCATGCACAAAACGAAATTATAACATGCTTTCAACTAGATCAAGGAAAAGATTATCATACCTTTGAAGACTCATCTTTAAACTCCCTTGATCACGAACACTCGATCAATCTCCAAGACTGCAACACACGAACGCTCATACACCACGACCACAACACAACACGATCACAACGACCACGAACACAATGATCTCCAAATCACACGGTCTCCAAATACCTCGACCTCAGTTGAGTTGAGTACAACACCACTACAATGGCTACTTTGATATTCTCGGTATGAGAATCCAGAAGTGTGGGCTCTGTGTGGACTTGGTTAGAGGAAGAGACTGGAGAAGTACAAGATTGAGGTGGTGGGAGATGACAAAAGTCTATCGTATAGACGAATACCAAATCGTTTAACAAATGCTCTGCTATCGTTTAACAAATGTTATGTGATCATTTAGCTAATGGCTAGCTGAGATAACTATTGTGTAATGTCACTCAACGATCGTTTAGTCTCTCTTCAGCTATCGTTTAGTGAATCCTATTCACTTGATAGCCACCGTAAGTCTTTCCGAGAATGGAAAATCTCACAACAACTACTAAATTTAGGAAAATATTTTTTCTTTTATCTCACGGTTACCATGAAACTACCAATAACCTCCCACTCAATTGGTTATTAAAGAAAAATATATAATTATCCAATAATTAATATTATTATAAATACATATGATAACCAACTTACCATATTATATTTATAACCTATAGTTTTAATATTTCATCTCATGAAATATATAAACTATAGTTCTTTTTCTATTTCATGGTACTTAATGTAAATCTCATTTACATTAATCCTCCACTTGATGTATCTCATACATCGCACTGATCATATCATATATAATTGAATTTCCTCTTGTCAATTTGAACATTTCAAATCAACACCAAGAACTGATTCTCAACTTGAATCCATTGAGCTACCAAGGGGACCTTATAGAGTTATAGCTTGAAACTCCAACGGTATGTGAATAACTGACTAAACTCTTTAGTCATGAGATCCACCATCCGTTAACTGTCAGGCACTCCACTAAAGACCGACAACTGCACTCTCCTTACTACAGATATATTATGTGTCCATATCAACCAATCAACAGTGCGATAACCCTTCACAGATCGCTCGTAAGTACAGTTGAGCCAATAACTATTATGTCCCTATAGTAACATCTAACTCCTTAAGTACCACTGATCCCTCTAATGAACATAAGTCATAGTCCTACTATGACTGAGTTCTCTCTTCCAAAGAGAAGTTGTGGCCACTATGTTCAAGACCCGAAATCAACCCTTAAGGGAGCAATCTATCTACTTACCCCTGCTTCGGGGAAGGAGTGAATTCCATCTTGTGTAACTGAGTTCCCAGCTTTCAAATCAGACAAATCCCCAAAAAGGTAGGCATTGTTAAGTTGGCAATCTGGCCACTCTCACCCATACTAATCAAAGGACCGTCCTCAAAGGCAGAAGTTCCCAAAACACTTAGTATTGAGGTCATGTCACCTATGATCGTTTAGGTGAGATGTATGTCTCAAGTATCAACAGCGTTATATATAGAGACTAGTCATCTCGTGGTCCGGTCTTATAAAAACTCTTTGTATAGGACACTCCCGCTCGCATGTCTCCACATGAATGGTCAAGATCTACCATCTATAGTAGCTCACAACATTTGCAAACCTCTACAAAGCGGGTCGTATCTGTAGTGTCACGAGGATTAGGTATCCCTCCTTAATCCTTATACTACAGACCTTTTTAGGTTATCACTTAAGGCATGATCCACTTGTATATCTCATATACATGTTTAAGTTTTTATACAATAACCATGGAGCTTTGTTTATTGGATATGAGTAAATGCCAAATAAAATAACTCTTATTTTATTCATAACAATGCGTATAGTTTACAAACTACGAGACTCCGGGAGAATTAGGACATCAATCCCAACACAAAGAACCCTTAGAGCTAGTACATTCAGACCTTTGTGGTCTGGTGAATGTAAAAGAAAGAGATGGGTTTGAATATTTCATCATCTTTACTAATGATTATTTAAGATATGGGTATGTTTATTTGATGCAACATAAGTCTAAATCCTTTGAAAATTTCAAAGAATTTAAGGCCAAAGTTGAAAATGCATTAAATAGAACAATTAAGATATTTCGATATGATCGAGGTGGAGAGTTTTTAGATCTTACATTCCAAAACTATTTGATAGAGTATGGAATTGTATCCCAACTCTCAGCACCTATTACACCTCAACAAAATGGTGTATCAAAAAGGAGAAATTGAACCCTGTTGGACATAATTCGGTCCATAATGAGTTTTGTTTTCTTACCTAATTCATTTTGGGATTTTGTAGTACAAACTGCAGCGTATATTTTGAATTTTGTTTCGTCCAATAGTGTTACTAAAACACCTTTGGAGTTATGGAATTGTCATAAAACTAGCTTACATCATTTCAGAATCTGAGCCTGCCCAGCACATGTGTTTAAAGCAAATCCCAAGAAACTAGAACCTCGTTTAAAGCCATGCCTATTTGTAGGCTACCCCAAAGAAACAAGAGGTGGTTACTTCTTCGACTCTAAGAAAAATAAAGTGTTTGTGTCAAGAAATGCTACTTTTTTAGAAGAACACCATATAAGGGAGCAAAAGCCTCACAGTAAGATTATGTTGAATGAACTTTCCAAGGAATTTACTGAACCTTCAATAAGAGTTGTTGAGGAACCTGAAACCTCAATAAGAGTTTTTGAAGTTGGATCATCTAGTAGGTCAAATCCACATCAAGTGTTGAGGGAGCCTTGACGTAGTGGGAGGGTTGCGAACCCACCTATCCGTTATATGGGTTCAACAAAAATTCTAGCTATGGTAGCTAACGGAAATGTTGAGGATCCATTGTCTCAAAGCAATAGAGGATGTTGACAAAGATGAGTGGATCAAAGCTATGGATCTTGAAATGGAGTCGATGTACTTCAATTCAGTTTGGGATCTTGTGGATCAATCTGATGGAGTTAAACCTATAGGTTACAAATGGATCTACAAGAGAAAATGGGGTGCTGATGGGAAGGTGCAAATCTTCAAAACTAGACTAGTGGCAAAGGGTTATACCCAAGTTGAGGGAGTCGACTATGATGAGACTTTCTCACCTTTTCCATGTTGAAGTCTATCTAGATCCTTCTGTCCATTGCCTCATATTATGACTATGAGATTTGAAAAATGGACATCAAGACTGTCTATCTGAATGGCAATCTAAGAGACCATTTGTATGGAGCAACTCGAGGGATTCATAACCCAAGGTCAAAAGCAAAAGGTTGGCAGGTTTAATCGATCCATTTATGGACTGAAGCAGGCTTCTCGATCTTGGAACATAAGGTTTGACACTACGATAAAATCTTTTGGCTTTGATCAGAATGTTAATAAGTCTTGTGTATCCAAGAAGATCATCAACAGTTCAGTAGATTTTCTAGTGTTGTATGTAGATGATATACTACTCATTGAGAATGATGTAGGTCTACTGACTGAAGTTAAGAACTGGCTAGCGACCTGATTCCAAATGAAAGATTTGGGAGAGGCTCAATTTGTTCTGGGAATTCAAATCTTTAAAGATTGAAAGAACAAAATGCTAGCCCTGTCTCAAGTATTCGATGCAGAACTCCAAGAGAGATTTACTACCTTTCAGGCATGGAATTATATTGTCTAAAGAACAGTGTCCTAAAACACTTCAAGAGGTTGAAGAAATGAGACGAATCCCCTATGCATTGGTTGTTGGTAACCTGATGTATGCGATGTTATGTACTAGACCTAACATCTGCTATGCGGTGGGGATAGTTAGTAGATATCAATCTAATCCAAGATTTGATTACTGGACCGTTGTTAAGAATATTCTCAAGTATCTATAGAGAATGAGGGACTACATACTCATATATGATTCTAAGGATTTGATCCTTACAGGATACATGGATTGTGATCTTCAGACTGATAAGGATTCTAGAAAATCCACATCAAGATCTGTGTTCACTCTTAACAAAGGGATAGTAGTCTAGAGGAGCACCAAGAAAGGTTGCGTTACTGACTCCACCTTGGAGGCTGAGTATGTAGCGGCTTGTGTAGCTGTTTGGCTCATAAAATTTCTAACTGATCTAGAAGTGGTTCTAGACATGTCAAAGCTCATCATCCTTTATTGTGATAATGGTGTTGCTGTGTCTAATTCCCGAAAGCCTAGGAGTCACAAGCGCGGGAAGTGCATAGAGCAAAATTATCATCTCATTTGAGAGATTGTGCATCGGCGGGACATGATCGTCACACAGATAACTCCGAAACACAACATTGCTGATCCGTTTACAAAGGCCCTCACGGTTAAAGTGTTTAAGGGTCACCTGCAGAGTATGGGTCTATGGAACAGGTCACGTTTAGACTGGGGCAAGTGAAAAATTTGTACTTGGCATATTATGCCCTAATTTGTAGTTTGTGTACTTTGTATATTAGTTTTGACTTTTATATTATACACCACTAGCTTTAGGTCAAGTGAGAGATTGTTGTGGTTGATGCCCTAAATCTCATAGGGCCCTATAGTTTGTAATGATAATGTTCAAACATCTTAATTATTTAACAAAATATATGATGTTTTATTTCAATTTTAGTTGCATTAACCACAAACCAATAAACTAAGATCCAAAGTTATCTTGTAGCTTAAACATGTATGTAAACATACGAGTGGATCATGCTTAAGTGATAACCTAAATGGTCTGTAGTATACGGATAAGGCCGAATACCTTATCCTAGTGTCACTACGACTATGGTTTGTTTTGTAGATGTTACTATCATTGTAAAGTACTACAAATAATCTGATCCTGATCATTCATGTGGAGACATGTGAGCGGGGATATTCTATACAAAGGAGTTTATATAAGACCGGACCACGAAAGGTTTAGTCTCATTATATAATGTCATTCATAATAGAAGCTTACGTTTCACCTGAATGACCATAGGTAACATGATCTGAATCCCGAGTGAGTTGTGAACTCTTGCCTATGAAGGCGGTCCTTTAATTTGTGTGGGGGAGAATGGCCAAATCGCCGACTCAATAAGCCTACCATTGGGGATTCGTCTAATTGAAGAGCTGGAAACACAACTACACAAGAAGAAATTCACTCCTTTCCGACGTCAGGATAAGTAGATAAATTGCTCCCTTAAGAGCTGATTCCGAGACTTGAACAATGTAGCACCACACCTTTTCCTGGTCTGAGAGGAGTTTGGTCATAATTCAACAATGATTTATTGTTCATTAGACGGATAAGTGGTACTTAAGGAGTTGATGTAACTATAGGGGCAAAATCGTAATTTTGGCTCAACTGTACTTAAGAGCAATTTGTGAAGGGTCATTGTGTTGTTGATCGGTATTGGACACAAAAATATATCTGTAGTACAAAGAGTACAGTTGTCGGCCTTTAGTGAAGTGCCCGATAGTTAACTTGGTGAATAATTTAATTAAAGGAGTTTAATTAATTGTTCACGTACTGTTGGAGCTTTAAACTGCAGGTCTATGAGGTCTCTTCTATAGCTCAACAGGAATTAATGAGAATCAATTTTTGGATTAATTTGAATTATTCAAATTAATTGAGAGAATTAATTATTTAATCTAATTATATATGATATAATTACTATAATGTATTGGATACTTTATAATATAAAGTTTATTTAAGAGAAAATAAATATTTGAATATGATTCTAATATTAATTATACAAATTTGATTCATATAATTAAATTTTAATATAAATGAGATTTATACTAAATATCATTGATGAGAGAAGTAAAACTATAGATTATATTGTATTTGATACGATAAAACCGTAGGTCATATGTTTTATGTCATATAACCTATGGTTTTATATATATGTGTGTGTGTGTTTATAATAAGCTAGTTATATTCAAAGGTAAGGGTTCTCAAACTCTTTTATTCTTCTGTTTTTTTCTTTTTTAACGAAATTTTTGTTCTTCCACTATAAAATATAAATTCTATGAATAGGATGTCTCAGAATATATTATAACTTTTTATACAATTATAAAGTATAAAATTAATAATAATTAATTTTTGTTTATTAATTTATATTATATTTATATTATCAATTTTTATTAAAAAAAATATTAATTACAAACCTTATACTAATTGAATTGAAGTCATCAATGTTTTTAATTTTTTAAAACATAACTATGATTATAAATTTAAAACTAGAAATACAAGGTACAAAATTGTTTAATTTAAAGAAATTAACTTATTTTATTATCAATTAATTAATTAATATATTTTAAAAGATTAATTAATAATTTATGATGATAATACCAATAAAAAGAAACTTAAGCAAATATGATTATAGTTATTAATATTTCTTAAAAAAGATTTATGGTTTTCATATTAATTCATAACAATATAAGAAATTATTATATTAACATTATTATTGTTAAAAGTAATTATATATGTCAATTATAAATTTAATTTAAACATATTTGTTGGATTACCAGTATAAACAAAATATTAAATTTGCCATCCTTGGGCCAAAAGATCACAACATTATTCCCCGATAAATTGACACGGTTGGATTGTTGGCATTCCTTACCGCATCGTGTACACATTGTGTTTAATTAAACAATACGTTATAAACAAAAAAGAATAGAATAGAAGTGCATCCTGCCATTTAAACAGTCATTTATATATATATAAATGTTTGTCATCCACCATCAAAACGGTTTCCGTTGATAATCATACAAATACGTACAGCCAAATGTTGTAAAAATTTAGTGTATATCTTTCTAAGCAATTAAAACATTAGGAATCACGTGCAATTCAGCAACCAGTGCTTGCATTGCAAAACTCTGCTTGGACTAAACCATATATTTACAACATCACAGCGAATTAGTCCTCTTTTGAAGCTAGAGCCACAGAGGGATGGCAATCGTCGATCAACAGGCTCACCCAACATTGACCGCAGCTATACAATTCCATGAAGATGGGGAGAACAGTGTCAAAAACTCAAATGCCAGTCAGTTAATAAGAGACAACATATCCTACTATCTCCTCAAGGGATCCCTTGTAAAGAATGGGTGCCTTAGAGCCTCCCGAGCCGTTAGTCTATGCATGGGATCATATCGAAGCAACCCTTGAACAAGATGAATCAATTCCCCAGCTGAATGATCCACGTGCTGCATTATCAAGTTCTGCGTGTAGTTTAAGGAGATAATTAGTTTTAACTTGCACAACTAAATCGTCCTATCCAACCTTTAACAAGACACCACTCAAAATACAAACCGGTAAACGAGCCAGCTTTTGAACAGCCTTGATACTATCTCTCGAAGTTGCACCTTCAGGCCAATCTAATCTACCTCTTCTTACATATTTCTCTGCATGCCGACTACAACAAATACACCAAACCAAAATCAATTAATATATGTACATCAGCACTTCGTTTCTTGACTGCTTAAAAACAAAGAAAATAAAAGGTTAGAAATTACTCACTCTACTCTCTTCAGCATCTCCTGTGGCAATGGACCAAGAACCCGCTCCATCATTGCCAAGTGCTCCAAGTTTTCGTGAGTTTGGAACAGTGCTTCACCCTAAAAACAATTTTGCATTGAGAATTCAATTACACAAAACCTTCAGCTACAAAGGGTGTAAAGCACAAGCAAAGAAGCACCACATACCGAGCACAGTTCAACGAGGATACAGCCAACACTCCATATGTCACAAGGAAAACTCCATCCAAGACCTACAACAATTAAATATGGGTCAAGCCATGCACTCAACACAGATTGCAAAACTGAGAAAACAGAAAAATAAGAATTATGATCAAAATTTCTTACCAAGAATAACCTCAGGTGCTCGATAATGGCGTGTTGATACAATGTAATTCTGATCTTGACGATCATAAGTGGTGCTACCAAAATCAATCACCTTAATAGCACTTGACCTGGGCACTCTTTTGAAGTTAGAACTATCCCTTGGTGATCGAGACAAATTCTGACACAAGATCAAAATATTATGAGAAATCAGAACATGAAATAGCTAGTACAATCTTCCTCAAAAAGATCAACCAGTGTTTCAAAGTGGAAACCAGATACAGAACAAGATCAAAATACCTTGTAGTCATGTACTTTCACATAATCTGAGGAGACCAACAGTATGTTCTCTGGCTTCAAGTCAGTATGTATCATTCGTAGATCATGCATGACTGGATTTCAAGGGTCAAAGAAATTATCAGGATACAGAACACAAAATGATAAGGAACTGACTCATCACAATTTCAATAAAATTGAATAAAGAGAATGAACATGTAGCAGATGGTAATAGCCAATTTAACAGGAAGAAAGAAATTTGTTGAGTTCATGTTTTGTAACAAACAAAAGACACTAAGAATGAGAAAGGAAAGGACTAGGTTCAATAAAATACTACACACATGCTACACATTCCAACAGTTGTCTGCCAATGTCACGAACTAGGTCAATGGGAAAGGAGCGATAATTGTTTTTCCGTAGAAAATCGTATAAGCTTGGCCCAAGCTTCTCAAACACCTGTTAAAACCATTTAAGTTCACCCACAAATTTTAACCCCCCATACTTGGTGGTGAATTGGGGAAATTAATCCATGATAAAACAGCCTTATACTTACAATACAGATATGGTTACGATAGTCAAACCAGTTCCGTATTTGAACACAACTGCAAGGAATAAAGCCATTTAACCATAGCCACAAAGATGACAAAAGCCAGAGTACCAACAACAGCATAAGAAAGTCTCTGGAAAATAAAGAAACTCACCGGTTGCCACCTTTATCATGCTTTCCAAGCTGTTGCAACACTTCAATTTCTATCATAGCTGCATCACGATATTTCCTGATTCCACGTACAATTTTTATTGCAACCGTTTCCTTTTTTTCTCTGTCCCAGCATTCCAACACCTGTCCAAAAGTACCTTCTCCCATTTTGCTATGTATTTTATCTGCCATATAAGAATAGAATTGACTAAGAAAAAGAAACAACCACCAGAAAAAAGTTGATAATTCACAAAAACTCACTAGTCCTAAACAATTCCAAATAAGTAAGATTTTGAAAAAACATATCGAGTGGCAGGTGAGTTCATTTTTTGAGAAAAACCAATTAAAGGTTATGATGATGAATACTCATTTAAAGACTGACTTCAGTTGGAAGCAAAGGTTAATAATCGTAGCCTTCATTTAAATAAGCAAATGAAGTAATTTATAAGAGAGGAATGCTAGGGTGATCAATTTTGATAGCACATAAAAGTTTCTTTAATCATAGTCAAGTGTATTTACAGCGAGAAGTTAAATTTTCTCCAAGCGCAAACATGTAATGCCCATCTTTGTCATCTTCTCGCCAGGGGGGAGAACCATTTCGTGCCACTCCCTTAACAAATAGTGGATTAGAAGAATGATCTGATGGCGCTCTTGTAGATGCAAAGCTTGGAATATTCGCAATCTCTTGTCCACAACATATTCCTACCTGAGCCTACACACAGTCACCCATTCATATAAAAGTTTGCCCTTCCTAAACCTAATATCCTCACCCAAAGTCTTCATTTTCCACAACACAAAAGAAATTGCAAGATTTTGTTGTATGAATACAGATGGGAGACAGTTTCTTGGATATGCATGAAATATAAGCCAGATACATGGTAAACAAACACGGATGGTGGGAAAATAAACGGGAAAACGCCTAATTAAAACAGATCGTGGAATGGAGCAACAATTATGAGAAAAAAATCATCCATAAGAGAAGAGAAACAAAAGCTTCGAGAAATCATCCATATCAATAAATAGCAATACTTACCTGATCTGGCAAGTTAATTCATTCGAGCTTAAGAATAAAATAAAAACTCGTTAACTCAACAGATCAATAAAGAAACTACAAGAAAATAGAATACACTCGTAGAACAAAATCAAGAATCCTGATAGAAAAATAAATAAAAATTAAAAAAAAACGTAAATCAGCCATCAGAAAAGGCAAGGCTAATAACAAGGAAGAAAAAACGAAACGCTTCTAAAGCTACGTTGATCAGAGATTATACCTCGGTGTGTGAAACTAATACATACCTAAACATAGAAAAATCCGGCAGATCTAGCTCTACAAAACCAAAATCAAGACAAAATAAAATCAGATCTGGATAAGAGGAGAAGAGATTATACCTTAGGGGCCTCAGGGACAACGTCCCAGCCCAAACGAGCCCTCTTTCGGGGCCTCCGATCAAGATGTGTGTGAGGAAACTCGATCATGCGCTCCATCTCCATGATCTCGCAGAAAGAAGCAGAGTCTTGAAAAGGAGAAGATTGAAGAAGCAGATTTCTGGGGGGTTTGGGAAGGAGAAGGAGATGAGAAATATTCTTCCGCGGAAGGAAATTTGTGGAATGGAATTGAAACGCAACCCTAATTTTAACCTAACAACGAAGCATGAGGAGGATGAGAGGAAATCTAACCGTCCACGTTGCGGACAAAGAACCGTCGATTTAGAGGGAATCTCCTTTTCTAAACTCGGTCAATGATTTTAGTAACCAACCCATGGTTACATATAACCATGGTTCGGTTAGCATTTCTTTGTTTGTGTTAAAAGGTATATGCTACACGGAATAGGATAAGATACCACATTTCCATTCAACATACAAATTAAATTGTTAAAATACCATATTGTTATTACGAGTTTTTTTTTTTAATTTTAGTCCCTATAATTTGAATTGTCTAATTTTAACCACTGTAATTACAATAAATCTTAAATTTAGTATGTTAGAATTCATTTTTATTAAATTAGTAAAAAATTCATGAAATAAAACACAACATGTGAATATCTAAATTTAATGATAATGAACTATGTCAAAAAAATCAATAGTAAGATTAAAGTTAAGATTTATAAAAAATATATGGATTAAAATTTCAAATGGAGGCGGAATAAATTAAAGAATGCGAATTATTTATGTGGGTCTAGATCTGGACTGGGATATTTCTATTGGGCCTGGTTTCTCTATAATGGGCTTGTGGTCCCAATTGTGGGCCTTTTCCTTCTTTGTAATATTCACCCCGCTTTCTTTTTTCGGAGAATTGGAGAAAATAACAAAATTTATAAATTCTAACAAATTCAAGAGATAAATGTGTAAGATGTTTCTTCCATATTAAAATTTGAATCGGAGGTTTCACACCTGTTTTAATTTGATTTAACCACTTTTCAAAAATATTAAGAATTAATCGATCTTCAATCTTCAATTTGTTTACCACCACTTTGATTTTAATTTATAATATATTTTTAAATTTTACATTAATTTATTCGTATTATTTTAAATTCGAATAAAAAAATTTATCCTGATTAGGATTTTACTTAATATTTTATACATATTATCATCTAACAAAAGGTACATTTGATTTAATTTTATCATTTTTTTGTATTTTTTAACCATCGTGTATTCATTATCATCTTATTATATTATTATACCATTAATTTATCACAAATAAGTATTCACTTTTGTAATTTTGTTGTTTGTGTTGTGCCTCTACAACGAATTAGGCTTCTTTCATAGAATTTGTATATAATTGTTGAAGCTTAAATGAAAATGGAATTATAAATATAGTGTAATGGTAAATAAACGAACTCTCTTCCTGATTTTTCTTTCCGAATTATAATTGAATTTATATTTTATTATCAAATTAGATTTTATCTAACTACATATTGAATTAACCACAATAAACAAAAATCTCCTTATTTTTTTCTCCAATTTATATTTGAATTAATCTTTTATTGTCAAATTTGATCTTATCTGACTAATTTTCGATTTGTTTAAATGTTTGTTACAAATTCAATTGTATCTAAATATTTTTCTTCATTATTTTATACATACTGCTATCAAATTAATTTGATCTTTTTTTCATATTTTTTTATGTTTTTAATTTTTAATGTAGAAACACATAAAATTGGTTTGTTGTACTTTAAAAAAACATATAAATGGGAATCAAACTTTAAATGTTTGAAATATGTGTATATATATATATATATATATATATATTATATATATATATATATATATATATATATATATATTGTTCTGTTTTTATTTAATAATTGTTATTATTGTTATTATTATTCTATTCATCATCATCATCATTATTATTATTAAAATAAGATAACAGAAAACTCTAAACCACCTCATCTTCTTCATCTTTTTCACTTAGCCACCCCCAAAATTTCTTTTTCTCCTTCTTAATCTCATGTCTGCGATCGTTGGTTGTGATGGGATTTGAACCCTGAGCAAAAGCATGTGAATGTCTTGCATCCCCCAAATAGATTTTTACATAAACAAAATCAATGTACTAAAACAGAATATGTGTAGAATAAACATGTGAAATAACATGCTTTAGAGAAAGGAAAGAACCATTCTCACGTTTGTTGATTCTCAAGCTCCTAGAATGATCCTCTCGATATTCCAACGAATGACTCGTCCAACGATCTTGAACACGAACGTCTCCTCGAACAATCTTGAACACGACCACGAGAATAACATTGTTATCCTCAAGGATTCCAATAGAAGAATAGGTGATATCCAACTATTGGAATAGAGTGAGGAGAAAAAACCTTTCGGAGAGTAGAGAGGATTTCTTTTTGTGGCTTGTAGAAAATTTTGCACAATGAATTTTTTTTTAAAAGGGTCATAAGGAAGACTTTATATAGAGAAGGGTTAACCCCCTTCTCCAAGTCTTTTTCCAAATTTTCTTTGTATACAATTAATTAAATAACACTTATTTAATTAACTAGCATATTAATTAAATAACTTTTATACATTAAATCTAATTTAATGTATATATATTTAACTATCATAAACATCGTATGTCTATGTGCAACACCTCTCTATTTATTAATTAATTCTTTGTGAATCTAATTCACTTGAATTAATTATTTAAATCTCATTCAAATATTGCTTTCCACCTTAATTTGAATTATAGATCACATTCATAATCAATTATATATTAATCATATTAATATACAATTTTCTCAAATTGATTTGAACAATTCAAATCATTCATCTTTAATATCCTTTAGTGAGCTAATATGGAGACCTAGTGGACCTGTAGATCAGAAGCTCCAACGTTATGAGATTAATTTGCTAAACTCATTAACCAAGTTAATCAATATTAGTTAACTGTGGGTACACTCCACTAAAGATTCGTAGCTACACTCTTCTCACTATAGATATATTTTTGTATTCATAGATACAGACCAATAATAGCAAGTTAGTCCTTCATGAGTGTTTGTAACTCGAACTAAGTCAAATAATCGTTCTACCCTTGGGTTACCTTTGACTCCTTAAGTACCGATGCTCCTCTAATGAACAACATGTTTATGGTCGAACGGATAAACAGAAACCCCTCTCAGGCCCATGAGAGGGTAGGGCTCTTTGTACAAGTTTCGAAGATATTACTTAAGGGAACACCCATCTACTTACCCTGAAAACGAGAATGAGTGAATTCCATCTTGTATTATTATGTTCTCAGCTCCCCACTCGGTCTTGTCCCCAAAATGGTAGGGTTATTAATTGGCGAACTGGCCACTCTCACCCGTACAAATCAAAGGAAAAATCCCTCGTGAACAGGAGTTCATAATATACTCATAATTAAGACTAAGTTGCCTAAGTCATCCAAGTGAAATAGAAACCTAACTAGTCAATGGTGTTACTGTTGGGGTTGATGCCGTAAATCTCGTAGGGTTCTATAGTTTGTAAACCTTGTACGAATAAACATTTATGTGATTAATAATATTTGATATTTTATTTACTTTGTCTATGAAATATATGATATTTTAGTTGCATTAACCATAAACCAATAAACTAACATCCAAGGTTATTGTTGTAACTTAAATATGTATGTGGAGACATACAGGTGGATCATATTTAAGTGATAACCTTGAAGTATTCAAATTGAGGGAATTAGTTATTATATACAATATAATTATACGTTTAATTTATGAATTAAACAAAATTGGAGAATTGGATAATATTTAAATTTGATTTAAATATTAACTACATGAATAGAGATTAATGATCATGGAATTGGTGTTTTAATAATTTAATATTGGATATTAAACTATTTTAATTAAATAAATAAATTTTATTTAAAAGTAATTATTTGCTCCCTTAAGTAGATAAATTTCTCCTTTAAGGGTTGATTCCAGGTCTTGAACAATATAGCGCCACACCCTTGTTGGGATTAGTGTCCTAATTCTCTTGGTAGTCTCGTAGTTTGTAAACACTCTGTTAACAAGATCCGAGGTTATTGTATATAACTTAAGCATGTTGATAACCGGTAGAAATACCAGTTATTATAAGCATTTTATTTAGAATTATGAGGGTTAATAAGTAGAAAATGTGGTGATAATACTTAGAATTTGTGAAAAATTGAGTTTTGCGTCGATTAGCACCTAAATCCTCACTGACTCCAATATTATGCGTTACTTCGTGCCAAAGTGTCTATTTTTGTAGCTATCGCAAGAATCAAACGCATGCGTTGGAAATAAGCAATCGCAGACAAACGCATGCGCTGAAGCCAGGCGACCACAAAGATAAACGCATGCGCTAAAAATCGAGCTATCGCATAGACGAATGCATGCGGTGATCGCATGCGTCCATCGCATGAAAGTTGTGGTGATCGAATCATCCATCGCATGGAAGTTGCGGTGATCGAATGCGCCCATCGCATGGAAGTTGCAGTGATCAAGAGAATGCGGTGATCACTTGGAGATTGCAGCCACGGAGTGACAACCATAATAGAAGGGCGATCGCAAGATGGGTAAAATGTGATATTACCCATACTGCGACAAAGGCAGCAGTGAAACATAACGCAATCATGATAGTTGTCGGCGTTTAAACTCTATAAATAGCCCCTTGGACTTTCATTTCAAAGCATCCGAACTTCTGCCTCAAGGCAGAGGTTTGCGATCACAGATGAGAGCATGAACAAGATTTTCAGTGAGAATTCTTCATCTCCACAAACCAGATAGAGTGACGACCAGAGCTTTTGCCAGAGATAAAGCTCGAGAAAGACATCTCTACCATTCATCCATGGCACCACCGGCAGCCTTGACGCAGAGACCTTCATTTTTCTTCTAACCTCTGTATTGTATTATATTTTAGCTTAAGATATTAAGACATTTTGTAATCAATGCATATCATGATTCCTTCATTTCTGTCTTCTTTATCATCTTTATCTCTATCATTATTTATCAAAGGTGATTGCATACTTAATCGTGTAGCCTAGAGATATGATGCACGTAGCAACCCACCGAGAGGTGTGTGTTGTGCGAGTATAGTGAGTTAATCCTCTTTGCTTAGTGAAAGGCTGTAGCAATGCTTGTCTATGGGTTGTTGCAATACTTTTCTATAAGTTAAATAGCCGCGTCTAACTGCCTGAGAAGGTAAGAGATAGAATGCACTAAAATAAAGTATGCATTGTTCCTAGAGATAGGCACAATCTTATGCTCGACGCAACCATGCACTATAGAAATATGTCATGCGGCTGACTACCGAGAGGATGCGATGCGTTAGTGTGACAAGCTAGGATTACTCGAGCGATTTAAGATAATAAACATTACTATGCGTTGACGGTTGTTGTGTATCTACCAATTCTCATCGCAAGTCTCCTATTGTTCTATCTGTTTAGTTAAGAGTAGGAGTATTGTGTATATCCATTAAACTTCTTCTTTTTACTTTTATTCATTGCCTCAAATGCATTGCTTCACAAGCATTATTGAATGACAAGTCCTTCTGTTCAACCTCGGATTACTCGAGAAACTTGCGTTTTCGTTATACTTGGTGAGAAGGCAAGAAAACTTGTGATAGGAACGCATGGTCATTGCATACTAGATTAATGCATTTTCATTCCAACGCATGACCGTCGACGCATGGGCATAAACGCATAGCTTAAGCATGTACAATGCATGATTGCGTGCAATAACCCCATCATTCGTTCCTTTCCAACACATGTATGTGGAGACAAACAAGTCGATCATGCCTTAAGTAATAACCTAAATGGTCTGTAGTATAAGGATAAATGAGGGATACCTTATCCTAGTGACATTACAGATACGACCCGCTTTGTAGATGTATAAGTGTTGTAAAGTGCTACAAATGGTTTGATCCTGACCATTCATGTGGAGACATGCGAGCGGGGGTATCATATACAAAGAGTTTATATAAGACCGAACCACGAAATGATTAGTCTCTTTATATAACGTCATTCATAATTGAGACTTACATTCATAATGTGTTCTTTCTCAATGAGATTTGGAACAATCCGCTTCCGCTCACTGGATCTCTATTTAGAATTTCTTCAATTAGTATCAAAGCCAGGTTGTTTTGATATTCCAAATTCCATTACTGAATTGAACTTTTTACAGTCTTGGTGGGTTTTTAAGTTTTCTACATTGCATTTAAGTGTTAAATGTGTTTGTGGATGGTTTGATGGATGTTTTAGGATGATTGTCTCTGTTTTAATGCTTTCTTTTACATTTCAAAGTTAATTTGTAAGAGCCCCTGTGTTTTTAGGCATAATTAACTTGCTATCGAGTCTGTATTCAAAGTGTTTGAAGTGTTTTGAGTCGTTCTTAATGAAGTTTCAAAGCATGGAGATGTTGTTCACCTCGAGGAAAAAGACCAAGCATTGGTTGTGTCGTGTAGCCCAGGTTAAATGATCGTTTAGATTTGGCTAAACCATCGGGCAGAAAAGTTCTACTCGATCGTGTAGTATTTACTAAACGATCGTATGGCTAATACTAAACAAATGAGTAAAGAGTTTACTCAATCGATTAACGTTGGCTACTTGATCGTGTAAACGATGGGGGTAAACAATTACTAAGTATATGATACTCGTCGCATGGTAGGCACACACACAAAATGATCAAGTAGGCCAGCATGCTCATCGTATAGTCACTGGTTACTCGATTACTCGGTATGTGATATTCGATGCTTGCTCCTCGATCGTTTAGACGATCATGCTTCATCGCATAGTTGTCGTCTACTCAATCGTTTAGGCATGCATTATACTCAGTGCGTTGCACGATCGAGTGGTCTTCATGCTTCATCGCATAGTCAAAGGCACTCGATCCATGTTACACGATCGTGGTTACTCACTCAACGTTACTCGACGATCACAAAGAGTTGCTACACGATGACCTGAAGAGGCTTCACCCGGGCGGTTCAAGACCCGACTCGCCTGTTTGAACCGGTTGACTTGATGATCTATGTAATAGTTAGCTTTATTCTTTTTTTCTATTTTGAGGCATATTATCCCAGTCTATCAATTTTTCTTAATGTACATGAGATGTATGTTAGTTTATATGCCATGATGTATGAAATATAGATTCAAAACCCAACTTACGTTATGCATTTATTCATGCATCATCTTTATATTATAAGTGTTATAATATAGTAGATTGCATGATTAAATTACATTAAAGCATGCTCATGCATCATATAATATAAGAGTTATATTTATGCATACATTAAGCATATTCATGCATCATCTTTATATTATAAGTGTTATAGTATAAGATGTTTGAAAGCATGTATGCTTGGTTGATTACTTTGTTATATAAGTGTTATATAAAGTAGTAATGAATGAACATTGCATGAAGCATGCCACTTAGGTTTATTTATAAGAGTTATAAATGCCTTGTGGATGTGTTGCTTCACATTGTGGTTGATTTTAATTGTTTCATTTTTTATAAGAGTTATAATTAATAAAATTCGAATTAAAATCAATAACCAAGAGTTGCATGCAAACTTAGGTAAAATCATGTTTTAAAAGGGTTTTAAAATTTGATTGAGATATACCTAAGTTCATGGCATGGTTCTAATGAGATTAGAAACCTAAATTTAATCTTTTAAATCGATTTAATAGGATCAAATTGATTTGAATAAAAGATTAAATTTGTAATAAATCTATCTATAAGGGACCTTTTATCTAAGGCGGGTTCTGGCTAGGTTGGGGTATTTAAGCTGACGGAAACGGAACACCCCTACTTGGGAACCTACTTGGAAAGGTGAATTAGATAGATTTGCTACAAGCATGCAACAGTTGATTAAAGTTCGTTAAAATGTTTAATGGATGATGATCAAAAGTTGTTTAACTTTCCAAAGTAAGTGTTACTTTTGGGAAAACCTAAACAGTCACTTAATAAAAAATAATTAGCCATGTTTTTCCAAGTAAACTAAACCTTAGGTTTTAAAATATTTAGTGGGAGGAAAAGATGTATGTGATATGTCAATTCCACTCACGATTCTCTCTTAATGTTTATGCCGTGAGATTCATGCTTGGCCTCGTGGCACCCTGGGAGCGTCCCCCTTTGGATGGTGTTTGCATGGGTCAATATAAAGGTGAACGGAGAGAGTATTTATAGTAAGTGGGAGAAGGATGTGTGTCAACATGTCTTGCGGTCTCTTTCATTGGTTTGCATCGTGAAATCTTCTTGCATGACCTCGTGGCACCCTGGGAGCGTCCCCCTTTGGATGGTTTGTGTGGTTGGTCAATATCAAGGTGACTCTAGAAATGGATAGGGTTGCTTTAGTTTTTGCTCCAATCAGATTTTTCCCCTTCGGATTGGCTACTTGGGGCGGAACTCTAGGATCTAAAATGAAAGGACACACTTACGGGAAATTGTTAAGCAAGTTAATGATTTCTTGACCAAATCAATGATGACTAGTCGTTATAGGAACAAGAGTTGTTCTGGTGTAATAATTGGTTGAGAGTGTCTCAATTCAGAGGAGAGATAAATTGACTACCCTTCGATGGCTTTTGTCCTAAACCACTGAAGCGTCATTGTAAAACTAGATGTATTACGGGGTACATTTAGATTTTGCTAAACTTGATTGGATTTTTTTTTAAAAGAGTATTTGCTAAAATCCAACGTAGATCAATATGTTTTTTTTTCCAGCAACATGTCAATGCTTGATTTTTCGTTAGTTGCCTTTTCTAATTTGACCGATTTCATACGTTGGAAAGAGTCTATTAAAATATATTTCGTGGTAAACGACCTCGAGTTTGTTATAGTTAAGGAGTGTCTTCAAGTCCCTACCCTTGATGTACTGCGAAATGTTCGTAATGCATAGAGGTGTAGGTGAAGGCTAATTCGATGGCCTGACTTCACATTTTAGCTAGCATACTTGTTACATTGGTCAAAAGGGTTAAGAACATGGTCATTGCGTGTGAGATCATGGACTCATTGCAAGAATTGTTTGAATGTAAATTCTTACTTTTTAAACAAAAAGGGATCGATGACAAAGAAACCAGTAGATCAGTTCTCAAGATAATCTGCAGTCCTTCTTGAATGTCAAGGGACTAAAAGAGAAAGCAATTATTGCTGACTTAGATGAAGTTCATCGACGAGAATTGTTCTCTGAAATGGAACTTGGAGCTTATATAGGTTCTGATACTGATCCCACTACTCTCCAGAAGAGGAAGAAGTCCAAAGACGATAAACGTGATTTATTGTCTTGAAGACGTGTTTGGTAGAGAATGATGATTATGCCTGTATACTTGATTCAGGTGCTACTAACCATGTATTTTCTTCCCATCAAGGATTTAGTTCTTGAAAAACGTTGGAAGCTGGAGAGTTGACTCTTAGAGTCGGAACTAGTGAGGTCGTTTCAACTGTTGCTGTAAGCAGGCTTAAGTTATTTTTGAACAAGAAATGTTATCTGTTACTAAATGATGTTTATGTAGTTCCTCAGATCAAGAGGAACTTAATTTTAGTTTTTTGTCTGATTGAACAAAGTTATTCCATCTCCTTTTCTGAGAATAAAGTGTTTATTTTTAAGAATGGTATGGAGATTGGTTTGGGGTCAATGGAAAATAACTTATATGTACTAAGGTCATTAGTCATAAAATCCTTGCTTAATATTAAAATGTTCAAAATTGCAACAATTGCAAAAAGACCAAGGGTTTCTCCTAAGGAAAATGCCTATCTTTGGCATCTAAAGTTAGGTCACATTAATCTCAATAGGATTGAGAAGTTGGTGAAATGTGGACTTCTAAATGGTTTAGAAGAAAACTCTTTGCCAGTATGTGAATCTTGCCTTGAAGGAAAAATGACCAAACGACCTTTTATTGGAAAAGGTTATAGAGCCAAGGAAACCTTGGAGCTTATACATTCGGAGATATGACTTTAACCATTGAACCATTGCATGTACCTAAAGGACTAATTACAAGAAACAAGGCAAAGAAGATTCAAGAGGCATTCATACTACATCTTCAAAAACTAGCAAATTCACAAGAACCGACAAATAATTTTGAGACCAAAGTTTTATATAATGTTAATTCAATGGGTCAAGAAGAGAATGACATGAAGATAGTATGGGAAAAGTCCTATAATTTGGAAGATGATATGGTTGTCAAAAAAAAATGTGCAGATTTTGTGAAGAAAATGTTGTCAAGTGTGCACTGCATGGGGAAATGTGATGTCAAACCTTGTCAAACGTGCATATCTAATTTGCCACCTTCTAGAGGAGATATTTAAGGTAATTGGAAGAGTTTCTACATTCCTAGTTTTGCATTTGGACTTATAATTTAGTATACAATTAAGTTTCAAGTTTCTAGGTGTTATTTTCTACAATTTGCAATTAATTGTATTTGAATGGCTTTTGAGTTTCTTGCATCCTTGACTATTTGGCCTATAAAATGGTTTGTAATGTTCTTTAAAACTCAAATTATCAATAGTAAAAAGCTTGTGCTTATTCAACCCTTTGGTGTTGTCTATTTCTTTCAAATCTTGCTTTAGATTTGATATTTAAATCAATTCATTGGATTAGTCTTGATCAAACTAATTATGGAATGAGTTGTCTTAGGATCTAAGAGTGACCATCATAGATTCTAAGTTCGATCTAAGTAGCTTTCTTTGTGAGTGTTTGCAAGGATCCTAGAAGGACCTCTAGCTTTGCATCCAACAAGCATCGCGGGCGCTTATCATTTGGTATCAGAGCATTTGTTCATCGTTCTTGGCCGACTTTAGAGGTGTTATCTTTACTTTGTTTCAATTTATTTTATTTCACTTTTTTTTTCCATAGCAATTACTTACATCTTATAACAAGACATACTACAACTTGTCTTCAAAACTCCTTCAAATCAGCTTGGATCTTAAAGAAAAAAAAGTCAGCAAAAAAAAAAAACATTAGCAAAAAAAAAGAAAAGAAAACAGTAGTAAAAAAAAAAGAAGAAAAGAAATCAAATATCCAAAACATATGAAAGTTTCTTGTCATTCATTTAAGGAAAAAAAATCCAGATTTGTTTTATTTTTAGCCTAAGTTTAGTTACTCTAGTCTTAGTTTGTGAGAGTTGATCATTTTGAATTGGTTCTTTTATCAAACTTTTAGTGAGATTGCAGCAAAAATATAAGCCAACCCTTACATCTTTGACCTAGTACCAAAAGCCTACCCTTGAGTGATAAACACGAGTGTTCTTGAGTGAAATTGGTGAGAAGTGTGGTGAGGTCCTTTTATTACTAACTTTAAAATGTCACAGGGTGAAGGAGTACCATAAGTACAATATGCTAATATGGCTATTCTTCAAGCCATTCAAGGCATGATGGAAATGATGAGGGAAGATAGGCAAGAAAGAAGTGCACAACAATAAAGAGTCTTACAAGAAGATGAGAGAGTAATTGACTTAGTTGAACAAGAAAGACAAATTGGATGAAGAGGAAACGTGAGAGGAAGAGGAAGAAATAATATGCACCCTAGACGAGGAGAAAGAATCCATGAAGATAGAGATAGTGGAGTCAAGTTCAAAATTCCACCATTTTGTGGAACGTCGGATGCGGATGCATACTTGGAATGGGAAAGGAAGATAGAACATGTGTTTAATTGCAACACATTCAATTAGAATAAGAAGATGAGACTTACCATTGCCGAATTCACTAACCATGCGGGAAACTGGTATCAACATCTCAAATCCGAGAGAATGAGGAAAGAGGAGGATCCCATTGAAACTTGGGAAGAACTTAAAGAAGCCATGAGAAAGAGGTATGTTCCAAAACATTATGAAAGATATCTGAGAGCTAAATTGCAAGTTTTGAGGCAGGGAACAAAAAGTATAGCTGAATATTATCAAGAAATGGAAACTTTGATAGAAAGAGCAAATATTCAAGAAGAAGAAGACACCATGTCTAGATTCCTCGAAGGTTTAAATCAAGAAATTGCTCATATTGTTGATAGATATCCTCAACTATACTTGGAAGATATGTATCATTATGCAATCAAAATTGAAGAACAATTGAGAGAAGAAAAGGAACATTCCAAAAGGTATAATTCTAAAGCTAATACCTTTTCAAATTCTAATGTTTGGAACATGGATGGTTTTGTGAATAGGGGTGAAGCAAAAGGAAAGTTTGTGGCTCCTAAAAGAGTGGAAGCCGGTAGCACCTATACTAAAAAGAATGAAGCTTCAAAGGAGGAAAGAGAGAAATCTAGTTTCATTCAATGTTAGAAGTGCAAAGGATTTGGGCACATGAGCAAAGATTGTGTCAATAAAAAGTCATGATCATAAGAAATAGAATTATTGATTCAGAAGATGAATGTGATGAACAAGGTGGCAGCCTTGAGAAAGAATCCGAAGCCTTTGTTGATGAGTACATTAAAGAAGGTAACTCCATATCCTTAGTTGCAAGAAGAGTACTTAATGTGCAAATCAAGGAGGAGAAAGTTGAAAATCAAAGGGAGAACTTATTTCACACAAGGTGCTTGATTGAAGGAACCCCATGTAGCTTGGTGATTAATAGTGGAAGTTGCATAAATGTAATAAGTAGTTTTCTTGTAAAAAGACTCTAGCTCACTACTCGTCTACATCCAAAACCATATAAACTTCAATGGTTAACAAACAAAGGAGAATTGAAGGTAAACTCCCAAGTTCTTATTTCTTTTACTTTGGGAAGATATAAGGATGAGGTTCTTTGCGATGTAGTACCTATGCATGCGGTTGATATGTTATTGGGTCGACCTTGGCAATATGATAGAGAAGACACATGTGATGGTCTGTTGAACAAGTACACATTTACTTTGAATGGGAAGAAGTTTACTTTGCTTCCATTATCTCCATATGAAGTACAATACGATCAAGTGAAATTAGAAAAGAAAAGAAAAGAATTTGAGGATCAAAAGAGGAGAGAAGAAAGTAAGTTAAAGGAGAAGAGCGAAAAGAAAAAAGAAAAAAGTGAGGGGCAAAAGGTGAGTGAAAACCAAGAGAGAAAAAAGAGTGATTTTGAGGAAAAAAGAAAGAGTGTGAGTTTGGTTATGAGAAAGGGGGAAGAGAGGAATATGTTTTCATTCGAAGCACCAAACTTTGTACTTATGTGCAAAGGAATGTATTTAATAACTAAACCTAACTCTAATGATGGTTTGCCTAGTGCTTTTAAATCTCTTTTGCAAGAATTTAATGACATGTTTCCACATGAAGATGCACCTACGGGTCTACCTCCTTTAAGAGGAATTGAGCACAAAATTGACTTCATACCCGGGGCAACGCTTCCAAATATGGCGGCATACAGGACCAATCCAATCGAGGCTAAAGAAATTCAAAGGCAAGTGGAAGAACTCATGGATAAAGGTTATGTTCGAGAAAGCATGAGTCCTTGTTCGATTCCAGTCATTTTAGTGCCCAAGAAAGATGGAACATGGAGGACGTGTGTTGATTGTCGAGCCATCAACAAAATAACGGTAAAGTATCGACATCCTATTCCTAGATTGGACGACATGCTAGATGAATTACATGGTGCAAAATTGTTTTCAAAAATTGATCTTAAAAGTGGTTACCATCAAATTCGAATGCATGTGGGAGATGAGTGGAAAACGGCTTTCAAAACAAAATTTGGTCTTTATGAGTGGCTTGTTATGCCATTTGGTCTTACCAATGCACCAAGTACTTTTATGAGGCTAATGAATCATGTTTTGAGAGAATACATTGGAAAATTTGTTGTGGTATACTTTGATGATATTCTTGTTTACTCTAAAAATTTGAATGAACACATGTTGCATGTCAAGACAATTTTGCTTAAACTTAGAGAAGAAAAGCTTTATGCCAATTTCAAAAAGTGTAGCTTTTGTCTAGACTAAGTCAATTTCTTAGGATTCATTGTTGGAAAGGATGGAGTAAAAGTTGATGAAGAAAAGGTCAAGGCTATTCGAGAGTGGCCAGCACCCACCAATGCAACCGAGGTGAGATCTTTTCAGGGTTTGGCTAGTTTTTATAGAAGGTTTATTAAGGATTTCAGTAACATAGCCTCACCATGGAATGAACTTATTAAAAAAAAATTGAAATTTGAATGGAAAGAAAAGCAAGAAAATGCATTCAATGAATTGAAAGATAAATTGACTAATGCACCTTGCCTTGCTTTACCTAATTTTGACCAATCTTTTGAAATTGAATGTGATGCAAGTAGGATAAGGATTGAAGCTGTTTTAATGCAAGAAAAGAGGCCAATCATGTTCTTTAGTAAGAAGTTAAATGGAGTACAACTTAGCTACCCCACATATGATAAGGAATTATTGCACTTGTAAGGGCTTTGCAAGTTTGGCAACATTACTTGTGGCCAAAAGAGTTTGTCATCCACACGGATCATGAAAGCTTGAAGCACCTCAAAAGCCAAACAAAGTTGAATAAGTGGCATGCTAAATGGGTAGAGTTCATTGAGACATTTTCATATGTCATTCATTATAAGAAAGGTAAGGATAATGTGGTGGCTGATGCATTACCAAGAAGGTATGCATTGTTTTCTTCCCTTAGTGCAAAAATTCTTGGTTTTAAACACATGATTGATTTGTACAAAGTAGAGACATCTGAATTTCATGATGTGTATATTCAATGTTTAGAAGGGAAAAACGTGCATGATTATATTGTGTTTGATGAAATGCTTTTTAGGAAAGGAAAACTTTGTATTCCTAAGTGTTCCATTCGAGAGTTGCTTGTGAAGGAAGCTCATGGGGGAGGATTAATGGGGCATTTTGGGGAATTTAAAACATATAACATGTTGCCTGAACATTTTTATTGGTTGAAAATGAGAAAGGATGTGAATAAAGTGTGCAAACAATGTTTCAAATGTAAGGAGGCTAAGTCTAAGACACAACCACATGGTCTTTACACACCTTTAGATGTTTCTAGTGAACCTTGGGTTGACATTAGCATGGATTTTGTTTTAGGACTACCAAAGACTAGGAGACATCATGATAGCATTTTTGTGGTAGTTGATAGGTTTAGTAAAATGACACATTTCATACCATGTAATAAAACAGATGATGCTACTAACATAGCTAATCTTTTCTTTAGGGAAGTAGTTTGATTGCATGGAATTCCTAAGACCATTGTTAGTGATAGAGATGCAAAATTTTTAAGCCATTTTTGGAAAGTTTTGTGGGGTAAGTTGGGAACTAAGCTTTTTTTTTCAACAACTTGTCACCCACAAACCGATGGGCAAACTGAGGTGGTTAATAAAACATTGGGAACTTTGCTTAGGTCATTAATTTCTAAAAACCTCAAGTCTTGGAAGGATACTCTACCTTTTGTAGAGTTTGCTTACAATAGAGCAATACATAACACCACTCATTGTTCACCTTTTGAGGTTGTGTATGGCTTTAATCCATTAACTCCGTTAGATTTTTCACCCTTGCCACCTAATATGTTTACTAGTGATGCAGCTGTTTCAAGAGCAGAATACGTAAAAAATTTGCATAAAGAAGTCAAAGAAAGGATTGAAAAGAAGAATCAAAAGCTTGTCAATAGCAAGAACCAAGGGAGAAAGAAAATGATTTTTAAACCTGGTGATTGGGTTTGGGTACATCTACGAAAGGAAAGGTTTCTAGATCAAAGGATGTCTAAACTTCAACCAAGAGGAGATGGTCCATTTCAAGTGATAGAGCGAATCAATGATAATGCCTACAAATTGGATCTTCGAGGTGAGTACAACGTAAGTTCTACTTTCAATGTGGCTGATCTGACTCCTTTTGATGTAGGGAATGAAGACCTTGATTTGAGGACAAATCCTTTTAAAGAAAGGGGGGATGATATGACTTCAACCATTGAACCATTGCATGTACCTAAAGGATCAATTACAAGAAGCAAGGCAAAGAAGATTCAAGAGGCATTCACACTACATCTTCAAAAACTAGCAAATTCACAAGAAACGACAAATAATTTTGAGACCAAAGTTTTATATAATGTTAATTCAATGAGTCAAGAAGAGAATGACATGAAGATAGTATGGGAAAAGTCCTATAATTTGGAAGATGATATGGTTGTCAAAAAAAATGTGCAGATTTTGTGAAGAAAATGTGTCAAGTGTGCACTACATGGGGAAATGTGATGTCAAACCTTGTCAAACGTGCATATCTACTTTGCCACCTTCTAGAGGAGATATTTAAGGCAATTGGAAGACTTTCTACATTCCTAGTTTTACATTTGGACTTATAATTTAGTATACAATTAAGTTTCAAGTTTCTAGGTGTTATTTTCTACAATTTGCAATTAATTGTATTTGAATGACTTTTGAGTTTCTTGCATCCACGACCATTTGGCCTATAAAATGGCTTGTAATTTTCTTCAAAACTCAAATTATTAATAGTAAAAAGCTTGTGCTTATTCAACCCTTTGGTGTTGTCTATTTCTTTCAAATCTTGCTTTAAATTTGATATTTAAATCAATTCATTGAATTAGTCTTGATCAAACTAATTCTAGAGTGAGTTGTCTTAGGATCTAAGAGTGACCATCATAGATTCTAAGTTCGATCTAAGTAGCTTTCTTTGTGAGTGTTTGCAAGGATCCTAGAAGGACCTCTAGCTTTGCATCCAACAAGCATCACGGGTGCTTATCATTCAGACCTTTGTGGTCCGCTGAATGTAAGAGCATGAGGTGAGTATGAATATGTCATCTCTTTCATAGATGATTATTCAAGATATGAGTATCTATACCTAATGCTAAGTCTGATGCTCTTGAAAAGTTCAAAGAGTATAAGACTGAAGTTGATAACTTGTTAGGTAAAAAGATAAAAACACTACGATCTGATTATGGTGGAGAGTATATGGACTTAGAATTCCAAAACTATATGATAGAACATAGAATCACATCCCAACTCTCGACTCCAGGTACACCTCAGCAAAATGGTGTATCAGAAAGGAGAAACAGAACCCTGTTGGACATGGTTCAGTTTATGATGAGTTATGCTCATCTTCTAGACTCATTTTGGGGATATGCAGTAGAGATTGCAGTTTACATTTTGAACAATGTTCCTTCAAAGAGTGTTTATGAAACTCCTTTTGAGTTATGGAGAGACCGTAAAGGTAGTTTACGCCACTTCAGGATTTAGGGATGTCCAACCCACGTGCTTGTGGCTAACCCTAAAAAGTTGGAACCTCGTTCAAAAGTATGCCTTTTTGGGAGAGGCGCAGTTTGTTCTAAGGATCTAAATCATAAGGGATTGTAAGAACAAAAGATTGGCCTTCTCTCAGGCATCATACATTGACAAGATGTTGATCAAGTACTCGATGCAAAATTCCAAAAGGGGTTTATTACCTTTCAAGCATGTAATTATTTTGTCTAAGGAACAGTGTCCTAAGATACCTCAAGAGGTTAAGAAAATGAGACGGTTTCCCTATGCATCGGTTGTTGGTAGCCTTATGTATGTAATGTTATGTACAAGACTTGACATTTGCTATGCAGTAGGGATTATCAATCGATACCAGTCCAATCCAGGATAATACCACTGGCCGGCGGTCAAAACGATCCTCAAGTATATTCAGAGAACAAGGGACTATATGCTCGTCTATGGAGATAAGGATTTGATCCTTACAGGATATACAGATTCTGATTTTCAGACTGATAGAGATTCTTAGAAATCGGCATCAAGGTCAGTGTTCACTTTGAATGGAAGAGTTATAGTTTGACGAAAAGCATCAAGCAGGGATGCATCACGGACTCCACTATGGAAGTCGAATACGCTACTTGTGAAGCTGCTAAGGAGGCTGTTTGGCTTAGGAAGTTCCTCACTGATTTTCAAGTTGTTCCAAATATATCTCTGTTGATCACACTTTATTGTAATAACAACAGGCCCGTGGAAAATTCTAAGGAACCTTAGAGTCACCGAGTAGGCAAGCATATAGAACGAAAATATCATTTGATCCAGAAGATTGTGCATCGCGCTGATATGATTGTCACGAATATCTCATCGGAGCACAACATTGCTGATCCGTCTACAAAGGCTCTCATGGCTAAAGTGTTCTAGGGTCTTCTGAAGAGTCCGAGTCTACAGGATATGCGGCACCTTGTCTAGGGCAAGTGAGAGATGTTACTAGGGTATAGAGTATGCCCTTATTTATTGTATTTTGTATTGTTTTGTATTGTATATTAGTCTCCCGAGGCTTTAGGATAAGTAGAAGATTATTGGGATTGGTGTCCTAATTCTCCTGGTAGTCTCATAGTTTGTAAACACTCTGTAAACATATTGTTATTGATAAAATAAGTGTTATTTTATAAGCATTTACTCAATTCAATAAACTAAGATCCGAGGTTATTTTATGTAATTTAAGCATGTATGTTGAGACATACAAGTGAACCATGCCTTAAGTAATAACCTAAATAGTCTATAGTATAAGGATAAAGAAGGGATACCTTATCCTGGTGACACTACGGATACGACCCACTTTGTAGATGTTACAAGTGTTGTAAAGTACTACAAATGGTCTGATCCTGACCATTCATGTGGAGACATGCGAGCGGGGGGTATCCTATACAAAGAGTTTGTATAAGACCGAATCACGAAATGATTAGTCTCTTTATATAACATCGTTCATAAATGAGACTTACATTTCATTAGGATGACCATAGGTGATATGACCTTAATCCTGAAGGAGTTGGGAACTCCTGCTCATGAGAGCAGTCCTTTGATTTGTATGGGTGAGAGTAGCCAGATTTCCAACTTAACAAGCCTACCATTTTGGGGATTTGTCTGATTGGGAAGTTGGAAACTCAGCTACATAAGACAGAATTCACTCCTTCCCCAAAGTAGGGGTAAGTAGATAAATTGCTTTCTTAATGGCTGATTCTAGGTCTTGAACATAGTTACCTTGGTATTCTCGGTGTGAGAATCCAGAGGGTGGACTCTGTTTGGACTTGGTTTAAGACAGATGAAGGAGGAATGAACAATCGTGTACACGATTGGACAAGTGGGAGAAGACAGAGACCTATCGGATAGGTCGATGCTTAATCGTTTAGCTAAAGCTAAGCGATCGTCTAGCAAAAGCTAAGCGATCATTTAGCTCAGTGTCTGTCGCCTACAAACACTACACGATCGTTTACTAAAACCAGTTGTCGCTTAGTAAATCGGTATTTACTTGACAAGCTCCGTGAGTTTCTTTTTGCGAGAGAGAAAACTCAAAACAATTTTTCCAAAAAAACTTACTAAAATTAGGAAAACCATTTTCCTTTTATCTCACAGTTACCATGAACCACCAATAATCTCCCACTCAATTGATTATTAGAGAAAAAGAATTAATTATCCAATAATTAATATTATTATAAATATAAGTGATAACCAACTTATCATACTATATTTATAACCTATAGTAGTTTTAATATTTTATCTCATGAAACATATAAACCATAGTTCTTTTCTATTCCATGGTACTTAATGTAAATCTCATTTACATTAATCCTTCACTAGATGTATCTCATACATCATACCGATTATATCATATATAATCAAAATGCCTCTTGTCAATTTGAACATTTCAAATCAACACCAAGAACTGATTCTCAATTGAATCCATTGAGCTACCAAGGGGACCTTATGGGCCTATAGCTCGAAGCTCCAACGATACGTGAATAACTTACTAAACTCTTTAGTCACGGGATCCACCATCCATTAACTGGCAGGCACTCCACTAAAGACAGACAGCTGAACTCTCCTTACCACAGATATATTATGTGTCCATCTTAAACAATCAGAAGTACGACAACCCTTCACAGATCGCTCGTAAGTACAACTCGACTAATAACCATTATGCCCCTATAGTTACATTTAACTTCTTAAGTACTACTAATCTCTCTAATGAACATAAGTCATAGTTCTACTATGACCGAGTCCTCTCTTCTAAAGAGAAGTTGTGGCCACTATGTTCAAGCCCCGAAATCAACTCTTAAGGGAGCACCTACTTTGGGAAATGAGTGAATTCCATCTTGTGGATTGAGTTCCCAGCTCCCAGATTAGACAAGTCCTCAAAAAGGTAGGCATGTTGAGTTGGCAATTTGGCCACACTCACCCATACTAATCAAAGGATCGCCCTCAAAAGTAGAAATTCCCAAAACACTCAGGATTGAGGTCGTGTCACCTATGGTCGTTTAGGTGAGATGTAAGTCTCTAGTATCAACAGCGTTATATACATAGTCTAGTAATCTCGTGGTCCAGGTCTTATACAAACTCTTTGTATAGGACACCCCCGTTTGCACGTCTCCACATGAATGATCAGGATCTATCATCTGTAGTAGTTTACAATACTTGCAAACCTCTACAAAGTGGGTCGTATCCGTAGTGTCACCAGGATCAGGTATCCCACCTTAATCCTTATAATATAGACCTATTTAGGTTATCACTTAAGGCATTATCCACTTATATATGACATATACATGTTTAAGTTCACATAAGATAACCAGTGAGCTTTATTTATTGGATATGAGTAAATGCCAGAATTAAATAACATTTATTTTATTCATCAAACAATGTGTATCTTTACAAAACAACAAGACTCCGGGAGAATTAGGACACCAATCCCAACAGTGGCCACACCATCTCTTGGGAAGAGAGGATTCAGTCATAGTAGGACTATGACTTATTATTCATTAGAGGAATCAGTGATACTTAAGAAGTTAGATGTAACTGTAGGGGCAAAACGGTAAATTGGCCCAACTGTACCTACGAGCGATTTGTGAAGGGTTATCGTATTATTGATTGGTTATATCCAATGGACACAGAAATATATCTGTAGTGCGAAGAGTACAACTATCAGTCTTTAGTAGTATGACCAAAATTAACGGATAGTGGATCTCGTGATTAAAGAGTTTAGTCAGTTATTCACGTATCGTTGGAGCTTCAAGCCACAGGTTCATAAGGTCCCCTTGGTAGCTCAATGAGTTCAAGTTGAGAATCAGATTTTGAGTTAGTTTGAAGTGTTCAAATTAACAAGAGGAAATTTGATTATATATGATATAATTAAATTAATTTAATTATATGTGATATAATTGATATGATGTATTTGATACATTAATAATTTGAGGAATTAATATAAATATGATTTATATTTTAGAAAAGACTATGGTTTATTTAATGTAGTATGCGTTGGGATGTATGTCTTAAAAGCCTCGTATTTAATAATTTATTTGAAATAATGGCTGATTACTTTATATATGCAATTAGCCATTAAGGAAAGATCCAAAGTTATTTTATGTAACTTGAGCAGTATGTGGTAGGCATACAAGGGAATCATGTTCAAGTAATAACTTAAATAGTCTGTACTATATGGATAAGGTTGGATGCCTTAACTTGGTGACACTACGAATATGACACGCTTCATAAATGTTGCAAGAGTTGTAAGTGTTACAAACGATTTGATCCAAATCGTTCATGTGAAGACATGCAAGCTGAGATATCCTATACAAAGATTTTATATAAAATCGGAACGAGAAATGATTAATCTCTCTTTATAACACCGTTAATTAAAGAGATTAACATTTCATAGGATAACCATAGATAACACAACCTCAATCCTAAGTGTGTTATGAATATGAGGGCAGTCCTTTGATTTGTATGGTGAGAGTGGCCCGAGCCACTAACTTAATAAGCTTACCATTTTGGGGTTTTGTTTGAATAAGGAGTCGTGGACATAGCTACGCAAGATGGAATTCAGTCCTTCCTACCTTTAAAGTAGGTAGATGAATTGCTCCCTTAAGGGCTGATTTCGGGTTTTGAACAATGAAGTCTCACCCTTTCATTGGCTCGAGAGAGATTTAGTTCATAGTTGAATCATAAACTGATTGTTCATTAGAGGGATTAGTGGTACTTAAAAAGTAAGAGGTAATTACAAGAGTAAAATGGTAATTTAACCCAGCTGTAGTTATGAGCAATTCGTGAAGGATTGACTTACTGATAATTTGTTATATCCATGGACACATAAATATATCTACAGTGTGAGGAATGCAACTATGAGTTTTTAGTGGAGTGACATACATTTAATGAATGCTAATTAATTTAATTAAAGAGTTTAGTTAATTGATCTCGTACCATTGAAGCTTCTAATCTGTAGGTGTATTAGATTCCTTTGCTAGCTCACTATGATAAAACAAGGAATATTTAGTTTTGGAAAAAGTTGAACTGTTCAAATTATAAATGAATTTAAGTTAAATGTATATGATATAATTAATATAATGTATATAGATACATTATATTATAAAGTTAATTTTAAAGAAAATTCAAAATTAAACTATATAATATGAGAGAATAATGTATTTGAATATTATAACTATATGTTAAATTTAATATGAATGAGATTCAGATTAAAATTATATGTTAAATTTAATATGAATGAGATTCATATTAAAACAATAGATTAAATTTAATATGAATGAGATTTATATTAAAACCATAGTACATGAGAGGAAAATACATTTGAATATAGTTCAAATGTAACATTAATTAAATATATGATATTTAATTAACTAGATTAATTAATATTTATTAAATTAAATTAAATTAAATATGATTTAGTTTAATTAAAAACTAACCCCCCTGTAGTTATAGGGGAGTTAATATGAGTTAATGGGAGAAGAGTTATTTCCCTCCTCATGGAAAATACAGAAGTGTTCTATATTATCGAGAAAAAAGAAGTTTTTCTTGCTCTTTGAATTTCACTCAAGAATCCTCTTAAAATTCTCACAATCTCTTATCACTCAAAACTCACAGAGAAAATGTTTTTTTTTTTTTTATAGATTTCTTCCCTTAATCTTCCAAAAAGGTCCTCACAAACCTTTTTCTTGTCAGAAAATAGCAGAAAAGATCTTGGTGGTGGTGTCTTTTTCGTGATCGACGAAGAGTTGCTGAGATCGGGTCCATAATGAGGATTTGGAGAATATTGAAGAAGCAGTATTCAAAGTTAACCTCTTCTCCTTGAATTACTTTACTATTTAAAGTATGCTTAATTATAATGTATTTATGTTCTCTCACGTAAATTCGAAATAATAATTGAAAGCACATGTATTCATGCACTTCCGCTATGGGATTCGATCACTTCAGTGTATCCATTCATGTATGGACGTGATCCATGTATAAAAGAAATGACTTATTGAATTTTAGATATATGTTGATTTCCTTCAATCTTTGGGACATTATTATTTGAACTTAGATGTTTGTGAGACATACTAGGACAATTGAGGTGTAATTTGTGCTGAAGGGACCTACCAATTTGCGTAGATGTTATACATGAACGAATACATTGAATAAGTGGATTCATTCGTGTATGAATTTGATCCATGTAATTAATGAGACCTTTTGAGTTTTGGTGAGAGATGTAAGAACAATAAAGAAGGTGCCAAAGTGAGCTTGGCTTAGTGGTGGCATGACCTCTGTACCTAGAGGTTGGAGATTCAATCCTGTTGGGTTGTATGTCCTAAAACTCGCAGTTTGTAATGTTAAACATTTTCTATTATCAATAAAGATGTTATTGACGTTTATTCAATAAAACTGTTGTTGAATATATAAATTGCACTAGTAAAGACTAAATTCAATAAACTAAAGATCCATGGATATTATATGAATACTTGAACTTTATGTGGTGACATAAAGATGGATCAAGTTTGAGTAAATAGCCAAAACGGTCTATGGTGTATGAATAAGGTTGGGTGCCTTATTCTAGTAACACTATCGGATGCGATCCACTCTAGTTGTTACAATTTGTTGTAAAGTGCTACAAATGAAGTGATCCTGATTCGTTCATGTAGTGACATGAAGGGCGAGGGCGTCCTATGCAATGAGTTTACATAAGATCGGATCAAGAAATAAGTCACTCTTACTTTATAATGTTGTTTACTGTTAAGATTGGCTGCTTCAAATCGATAACCTAAGTAACTTGACCTTAGTCCTGACTAACTATGAACTTCTGTTTATTCAGGATTATCCTTAGATTTGCATAGGTGAAGGTTGGCAGCGCTATCTTAATAAAACTCACCTCATTCTCCACATTCATCTTCTGATTATCCTTTTAATCCCCAAATTCAAATCAAAACCCAACCCCCCTCCTCAATCTCCCACCATCCCCACCAAAAACTTCCCCTAATCGGCAACCTTCACCAATTAGGGCGCCACCTCTGTTTTCGCCACCTATCCCACAAATTCGACCCCATCTTCCTCCTTCAACTTGGACAAATCCCAACCCTCATAATCTCATCTCCTGTTTACTTTTAAGGATAGTAGAAAGGTTGTTCTCTTAAGTACTGAATCCAAGTCTTGGACAAGGGATCCCACCCTCTCATTGGCCTGAGAGGGACTCGGTTTAGTGATTGGATCGTAAACCAATTGTTCGTTAGAGGATCAGTGGAAATTAAGGAGCAAGATGTAATGTCGGGGGTAAAAATAACTTTTGAACTAGCCGTTATTATGAACGACTTGTGAAGGGTTGACTTATTGGTTACGGTTAAATCAAGTGAACAGAAATATATCTACAGTGAGGAGAGTACAAATATTGAGCTATAGTGGTGTGTCTAGGTAGTTAACTAATATTGATTAATTTGATTTAAGGAGTTTACCCAATTAATCTCAAATCGTTGCAACTCATGATCTGTAGGTTTGTAAGGTCTCTCTACTAGCTGGTAAATCTTGAATTGGTAAATTAATTGAATTTGAAGCATTCAAATTCAATTTGAGAATTAAATATTAAGTGTTCAAATTTTAAATTAAGATTTGAATTTGAATTGTTCAATTTCAAATTAGGATTTGGATAATTATATTTGATATGATTAACGTTTAATTTATCGAAGTTAAACGTAATTTGAGAGTTTAAAATATTTAAATATTGATTTAAATATTAATTAGATGAACATGATTCATGTATGAATTAGGTGTTTAATAATTTAATATTTAATATTAAATTTATTTAATTAATTAAAATAAATCAATTTCAAATTAAGAAATTCAATTTTAGAAATTGAATTTTGTTCAATTTAATTTAATTAAAAATTATTTTATTTAATTAAATTTGTCAATTGATTTTTAAGAAAAATCGATTAAATTGAAATTGATTTGAGTTAATGGAAAAATCCACATTTTGAGCAATTGAAGTGGATTGTCTCTAATCCAACACCTAGCCCATTAGCAAAAGGCCAATTGAAGTGTCATATGACTGATACATTGAGTGCTTGCAAGTATGAGATACGTAAAAGCTTCAATTTTGGTGATTAAGGGATGATGCTTGCTGAACATGGAAGGGATTTATGCATAAAATTGTTTTCTGGTTTCCCTTCTATTTAAACCCTCTTCTCCCTCTCCTAATTAACCTTAATCTAGAGTTCCACCACTCAAATTCAAGTTGGAGAATAGTAAAGAAGATCTTTTGGTGGTTCACTGTAGATTTGAAGCTTAAAATTCGTGGAGAGTAGCTTGGATTTGGAGGAATTCTTCAAAGGTATATGTTCTGAAACTCTATTCTAAGAATTTCTTTACAGGCATGCTTTTAGAACTCAAATTAAATATAGTTAGAGTGTTTATTGATTCTGATTGCTTCCGCTGTATGCTTGTACATTCCATCAAATCCCTCCTCCATAATTATTATACTAAAAAAAAGGAACAATAAAGAAGGTGGTTCTTCAAAATTTTTCTTTACAATATATATACACATATACATACATACAAACATATATATTACATACCAACACACAACTTTTAAGCCAATTTTGCAATATTATTTGTTGTTCTTGGAGAGAAAATGCATTGTATTATATATTTATAAAGTATAGATTAGTAGAACTTAATTAAGTATACTCCAATTTGTAGCTACTAAAAAAGATGCTAAAATAAGCTAGCATGATTCACAATTAAAAAAATAAAATTTAAAATTCACTCTACAAAATTTATAAAGACAAGCATCACATAACTTATTACTAATATATTAAAAAGTTATATATATATATATATATATAATCTGAAAAATAGCTTAATTAGTATCACTAGCATATCCAAAAATGCATTATAGAGAGGGCACATGTCCTAATAAATTTCTAAACTTGTAGTTTTGAATTTAACAAGTCATTTAAAAATGTATAATAATAATTCTACAAACTATCTTCTTTTATCTAATAGATTCAAAATATATTCAATTTTTTTTAAATGAATTCTTTTTGTTAGATACACAAAGTTAAATTTTATACGTGATATAATATTTAAATTTTCAGATGTATAAGAGACATATTAAATACAAAATTTAAAATTTAAAAAAAAAAGAGAAAAATGGAAATTAAGAACGTAGACTATATACATAAACATATATGTGAATGATAATAGTCTAAACGTATAAGGGACTGTTTGGGGAGTTGAGATGATATAAAATGTGGAGAGTTATGATGTCTGGAGAGTTCTGATCGAGTATGTTCGAGCACTAAGATGATATATGATACACGAAAGGAAAATGACGGAGAAATATAAAATACGTTCTTGAATAGTGCCCCAAACACATATAGAATGTGGAAATATATTATCTCATGTTGGACCCAAACAATCACTTAAATTCATATCAATTTTTGCCGGTTACGTCACGTTAAGTTGGAACAAATCCATTTCACAACCAAATTATGCAATCATGACACCAAGACCACATATCGGTAACATACCACTTTTCCACCAAAAACACAATGCCTATCCTTCCATGTTTCAATGGATCCCTTACCTCATTCTCCACATTCATCTTCTTCATTTCTCTTCTGATTATCCTTCTAATCCCCAAATTCAAATCAAAACCCAGGAAAAAACCCCTCAATCTCCCACCATCCCCACCAAAACTCCCCCTAATCGGCAACCTCCACCAATTAGGGCGCCATCCCCACCTCTGTTTCCGCCGCCTATCCCACAAATTCGGCCCCATCTTCCTCCTTCAACTCGGACAAATCCCAAACCTCATAATCTCATCTCCAAAAATCGCCAAAGAAGCCTTCACAACCCACGATCTCATCTTCTCAAGCCGCCCCTTTCTTTTCTCCGCCCAACACATCTTCTACAACTGCACCGATATCGCTTTTTCCCCTTACGGTTCTTACTGGCGCCATGTCAGAAAAATCTGCATCCTCGAACTCCTTAGCGCCAAAAGGGTTGAATCCTTTGCCCTCATTCGACAACAAGAAGTTACCCGTTTGGTTGATAGAATTTCACAGTCGAAGAGTCGAGTGGATTTGTCGAGCTTCTTGGCGTTGTATGCTAATGATGTGCTCTGTCGAGCGGCGCTTGGGAGGGAATTTTCCGCCAGTGGTGAGTACCATCTTCATGGGATTCAGGAGTTGCTTGAAGAGTATCAGATTTTGCTTGGTGGGTTCTGTATTGGGGATTTGTTCCCTTCTTTGGCGTTTCTCAGTAAATTCACAGGGATGAAGTCGAGGCTTATGAGGACAGCTAAAGCGTTCGATAAATTGTTTGACCAAGTAATAGCCGAACATCTAAATCCCGAGAGAGAAAATATGGATGAATCTAAGGATCTTGTTGATGTTTTGCTTGACATACAGAAGAATGGATCTTATGATAAAATTTCACTGACTATGGATAACGTTAAGGCCATCATTTTGGTATAATTTCCACTGTTTTCCTCTGTTTTCCTCTTGTTATTTTAGAAATTGATTACGTGCGCAATTTCTGTAGGATATGTTTGCGGCAGGGACGGACACGACATTTATAACTCTTGATTGGGGGATGACAGAGCTCATAACACACCCAGAAACCATGAAAAGAGCACAGAATGAAATTCGAAGCATTGTTGGTGAAAGAAGAATTGTATCAGAGAGTGATGTCTTAGAAATGCCTTATTTGAAAGCCGTAGTTAAAGAGGTGCTTCGACTGCATCCACCAGTGCCAGTTTCAGTTCCAAGAGAAACTAGGGAAGATGTGAGGATTGAAGGCTATGACATTCCAGCTAAAACGAGAGTTTTTGTGAATCTTTGGGCAATTGGGAGAGATCCAGAATCGTGGAAGAACCCAGAAAGTTTTGAGCCAGAGAGGTTTCTGGACAGTGACGTTGATTACAAAGGGTTGGATTTCGAGTTCATTCCATTTGGGACTGGAAGAAGGATTTGTCCAGGTATTGCCATGGGGATTGCCACGGTTGAGCTTGCTTTGGCTCAGATTTTGCATAGCTTTGATTGGGAGCTTCCAAGTGGGGTTGAAGCTAAAGATTTGGATATGACTGAAGTTTTTGGTATCACAATGCATAGAAAAGCTCACTTGGAGGTCGTGGCAAAGCCATACGTTGGCTCAACCATCTCAAATTAATTAGTCTGTACTTTGGTTAAACTGGATAGAAGACGTTGATCTTCCCCGGGAGTCCCCCTCCGGTATTCTCACCGATCTGAGACCCTGGCGACTGAGCGTCCTTCGTTTCCTTTTCTTTTGTAGGGCCACTAGCTCGAACCAGAGGTGGTTCTAATTCTCGTCCTGTTCAGTTCTTAAACGAACGAGTTGAAAGTACAACTTTGGTATCTGTTCTTCCAATTTAGTTAAGTTTTAGTCCTATACTTAAATATGTCTAATTTCTTTTAATGAATCCTAAATTTAGTTTAAACAATTATTTCGGTTAAATCTCTAAATTGTTTTTTTTTTGGAAAGGTATTGTAATTAAAATGTGAGGTGGGGAATCGAATATTTAACCTCGAGGTTGATAGTATAAACACTATGTCAATTGAGCTACGCTCATGTTGGTAAATCTCTCAATTGTTATAAGTAAATCAATTTATTAAGATTACTTGTTAAATGAGAAATTTTAGATTAATCACAAATTGTCAAGTTATTAACTAAAATAATGACGAAAATCCAAATAATTGAATTTGGGACAAAGTAGAAGTTGACATTTGTCCTTAAATTGAAATTGAAAACATAAATTGGCAAAGTCCGATGATGTTGCGTGTTTTCATCACAAACGTTGGATTGAGTGAAATTAATTTGACCCAATTTAATATTATAATTTGGGCTAAGTCTAGTTGAGCCCAAAAATGGGCTTAATTTGGCTCAAAAGTCAAAGTAGTCAAAGTCAAACTAATTGAGCCCAAGGGACAATCACAAGTCATTCATTTGTGGGGGTCAGCAATTCTATATTCTAGAGAGTCTAGAGAGAATTCTCCTAACAATCAAAAGATTCCTACACTCTTGAAGCTGCACAACACAAGTCTCTTGAAGAAACAAAAACTCTTCCAAGACTTCGACTTCAAGAACATCATGTGTTTCACTTCTTCAATTTAAGCGTACACATTCAATTGAGAGAGAATCAGAGGGATCAAATACTAGAAGTCGAACCACATCGCATCAACATCAACATAAGTTCAACTCCACGAAACAAGTTTCTCTGAAAATCTCGTGCGAAAAAATTGGCATGCCCAGTGGGACCTTTCTACCTTTCATCTTTCTCTCAACATTCAAACAAGTCAATGACACCAAAGAAAGCTACATCTAAAGTAACTGCTGCAAGCAACTCCTACATGGGACCTATCAACTGCATTCATTCAAAGGAAGTTATGTAGGAGCAAGAACAAGGTTCCGTCATCGCGCATAACATCTTGAATAGATGACAGAGTCTCCTAAAGGCGAGATTGTCATCGAGTAAAATTTCTTGTTTGACAACTCTACTTTTGCCTCCAGCAAGTCAAAGAAGGAATCACACCCAGATGTGATTTCTGCCATGATGGTGGACATAACAACTGAGGCAGTCATGGTAGAAATAGAAAGAAAGATAAATTTTTTTGATGAAAGTTGTGGAGGAGCGAGATCATGAGATCGCTATCTTAAGAGAGTAGATGCAGGCTCGTGAAACTGCTGAATCGAGTCAATATCATACTGTCAAAGCAAATGACAATGGGAAGACCGTGTTGCAGGAAAACCAACTGCAACAATCAACTTCTGTTGCCCCTTTATCGGTCCAACAACTACAAGATATGATCATGACCTTTATAAGGGCTCAGTATGGAGGCCCGTCTCAGACCTCTTTTGTGTATTCCAAGATATACACCAAGAGACTTGACAGCTTGAGAATGTCTGCTGGGTATCAACCCCTGAAGTTCCAGCAGTTCAATGGAAAAGGACAATCTGAAGCAACATATTGCCCACTTTGTTGAAACATGCGAGAACGCAGAAACCAAAGGAGATTTGCTAGTCAAGCAGTTTTGTCAAGATCCTGAAAGGAAATACTTTTCACTGGTACACTAACCTAAAGCTCGAGGTGATCAACAGTTGAGAGCAACTTGAAAGAGAATGTTGGGTTTTATGCCCTAAAATGCGTAGATAGTAAATGTAACATTTGACTTATCATTAATAAAGTGTTATTAATGTTTATTTTTATTGCTTATCTTGTATTTATCTTGCCTAAATAACTCTAATCTAATAAACCAACATCCTAGAATGTTGTATGAGTCTTGAACTGTACGTGGAGACATATGGGGATCAGTGATCAAGATACAACCTAAAGGGTCTATAGTTACCTTATCCTGGTGACATTATGGATACGACCCATCTTGTATTTGATACAAATGCAATGATCTAACGAGTTCGTGTAGGGGACATACGGGTGGGGGTATCCTATACATTGAATTTGCATAAGACCGGACCACGAAATAGTAACCTCTAGAATGTAACTCCATTGACTAGTTAGGTTTCTATTTCACTAGGATGACCTAGGAACTTAGTCTCAATCTTGAGTGAATTATGGACTCTTGTTCACTAGGGATTGTTCTTTAATTTGTATGGGTGAAAGTGACCAGTTCGTCGACTTAATAAGCCTACCATTTTAGGGACAAAACCGAGTGGGGACTTGGGAACATAATTTCACCAGCTGGAACCTTCCTGACTTTAGGGTAAGTAAATGAGTGTTCTTTTAAGCGGTGTCTCCGGGACTTGAAAAAAGAGCCATGCCCTCTCATTGGCTCGAAAGGAGTTTTTGTTTAATGGTTGGATCATAAACAAGTTTTTCATTAGATAAGCATTGGTACTTAAGAATATGAGGTAAATCAGGATAAAACAGTAATTTGATCTAGCTGGTGTTACGAACACTCATGAAGGACTAACTTGCTATCATTGCTCAATATCCGTGGACACAAAAATATATCTATAGTGAGAAGAGTGCAACTATGGGTCTAGAGTGGAGTGTATACACAATTAACGAATATTGATTATCTTGGTTAATGAATTTAGCTAATTAATCTCATATCGTTGAAGCTTTTGATCTATAGGTCCACTAAATCCCACTAGTATCACATAAAGGGTATTGGGGTAATTAAAGTAATTTGAAATGTTTAAATTTACTGAGGAAAATAATATAATGTATGGTGATACATTATAATATAAAATTTATATTTTAATTAGTCTTAATAATATAAATTTATTTTGAATTTGATTCAGAAATTAATTTATGAGAGAATTAAATATTTAAAGGAGTTTAAATATTAAATTTAATATGAATAGAATTCATATTAAAACTATATGTTAAAATTAATGCGTATTACATGCACATTAAAACTATAGGTAATATGAGAGAAAACATAATTGAATATGATTCAATTATACTGTTAAACTAAATATATGATATTTAATCTAATTAATTAATTGGAGAATTAACTAATTATTTAATTTAATTTAATTTGATTTAACTAAATTAATTGAATTAGTACTATAGGTTATGGGAGAGGGATGTATTAGAATATGATTCTAATGCACAATTAATTAAATATGAGATATATAATTATTATTAATTAATTTGATCAATTGATTTATTTTAATAAATTAAATTTTTATTTAATTTATATTTTAAATCAAATGAATTTATTGTTATTTAATTAATAAAATAAAATATATTAGTTAAATAAATAATGAATTTAAATTTTTTTTATTACAACAAACTCCCCAACGTGAAGAGTTATATGGGAGCAGGAGAGAGATCTTCTCCCAATTTTCTCTCTTGGTCTTTGGCTTTCTAAGACTTTTTTCTCGGTAGAAAACTTTCTCGAAGAATCCCACCTCCTTGTACCTCACTAGCCCAAGGAGAATACTGGTGAAACCATTTTGGTGGTGTTCACTTGATTTGCAGCAAATGAATCAAGATTGTAGATCCCAAAAGTTGATGAATCCCTCTAGACGAAAACGAAAGTAAGAGATTCTAAATTTTATTTCCTCTGTTAATTTGTTATTAAAATCTGAAAATGGTATGGATGTTTTTTTGTTGCGCTCGGGATTTCAACTGAGCAGAGAATTACTGAACCACTTCTACAACATTAGACGCATTGTCAGAATGATGGAGCTAACGCATGGCAAGCAACAGAAAGGGGAGCCAGTTATCGACTACATCAACCGATGGAGAGCTCTGAGTCTGGACTGCAAAGACCGACTCACCAAACTTTCTGCTGTAGAAATGTGCACTCAAGTGATAACTGGTAGAAATGCAAGTTATTATAAGCCTTTTATTTAGAATTATGAGAGCTAACAAGTAGAATATGCGATGATTATACTAAGAATTCATATGAAAAGTGAGCTTGCGTCGATCAACATTGAAAATCTCGGCTAACCCAATATTATGCATTATTTTGCGTCCAAATGTCTATTTTTGTAGCTATTACAGGAATCGATCGCATGCGGTGAATCCCACCATCGCAAAGGCGATCGCATACGTTCGTCGCATGGATGTTGCGGCCATAATTGCATACGTCCATCGCATAAAGGTTGAGGCTACAGAGTAATAACCATAATAGAGGGATGAACACAAAGGTGGTGGAATGCGATGGTACTTCGGAAACCAAACATGAACGCATACCTTGGGAGTATTAAAAGATGATGTTGACATTTCACCTACTACGCCGTTAGTAGCAGAGATTCAGAGCAGGTCCATCACGCCGTTAGTAGCAGAAATTCAGAGCAGGACCATTAATGCTGTCGGCGATTGAGCTCTATAAAAAGAGCCTTAGAGCCCAACTTCAAATCATCCGAGCTTCTGCCTTAGGACAGATCCTTGTGATCACAGACAAAAGCATGAGAAGACATTCTTTGAGAGTTCTTCATTCCTCCAACCATTTCGATTGACGACCGGAGCTTCGCCGGAGATAGATCTTGAGAGAGACTACTCCATCGCCCATCCATGGCACCACGGGCAGTTTGACACACATCTGATGGAAGCAAGATATTGCCTACATCTATCCTTCCATCTCTCTTTTATCTATGTATTGTATTACATTTTGGCTTAAGACATTAATACATTTTGTAATCAATGCATCTATTTATTTCCTTCAACTCCATCTTCATTAACTTCTTCTTTATCATCATTTACTTTCATTGCAACAAACTAAATAAGATTGTTAGAGTATCGTATACTTAATAATGCGACATAGACATTTGAAGCATGTAGCAAACCACTGAGAGGCGTGGGTTGTGCGAGTATTGTGAGAAAATCCTCTTTGCTTAGTGTGAGGCTGTAGCAACACTTGTCTATGGGCGGTCGCAATACTTGTCTATGAGCTGATCAACGACGACTAACTGCCTGAGAGGGTAAGTAGTGGAACTCACTAAACAAAGTAAGCAGTGTTCCTAGAGATAGGAATAATCTTATGTCAACCATGCTTTATGTGATTATCTTGGCTTATGAGTGCATCATTCATCATTTGGACATACTTGAGAGAGTAGTCTAAAGACCAAATCTAGGCTTGAGAGAGTCAGATTAGATCGCATAATCAAGAGTAGAGACTTAGACATAAGTTCTATTGCTATTAATACATCGCATGCACCCTATAGATAGGATATGATAGTATGCGGTCACATCACATGCGTCCAGAAGTAGGATATGGTGGTATGCGGTCACCTTGTTTATGTGTTAGATCGCATGAGCAAGAATAGAGGCTTAGACATAAGTCCTATCGACACTATCGCATATGCATCGCATGTGTCTACAATTGTGTATAGCATGATCGCATAACTTGTGTTGGCTAGGGTTACCCTTGCGATCAAGCTTATTGATGCGGTGAAGTCATTCCCTCCACCATTTTATCTATTTTTCCATTAATCTTATTATGCATTAACAATTTTCGTGTCTCTACCAACTCTCATAGTCATACTTCCATTACTTAATCTGTTTAGTTAGGAGTAGGAGTAGCGCATAGTCCTTAAACTTCATTATTCTTTTATTATTCACCGTAAACACATTACTTCATAACATTTAACTACAAGTCCCTAAGTTCGACCTTGGATCACCCCGAGAAACTTACGATCTCGTTATACTTGGCTTGAGAGCAAGAAAACTTGTGGCAGGAACGCATGGTCATCGCATAGATTCTTAGATGCACGTTTCATATCCCTTAGTCTAACGCATGACCAACAGCGCATGGAGAACGAACGCATATCATAAGATGAACGCATATTTATTTACTCAATTTTCCACGCATCACCAAGGTATGCATTGGGGTTTTCTTTATATTTTGCAGGGAATAAAGCCTTGTATGAAGAATTGGCAACTTGCGCTCACGATATGGAGTTGAGCATCGCCAATAAGGGAACGAAGGATTTCCTGATACCTGAAGTGAAGAAGGACAAGAAAGAAACAAAGGGTGCTAAAAAGATTACGAAAAGAAGAATAAGGGAGACGAAGGACGTTAATACAACCCCGCTAAAATTTACTTCAAAAGGAAAAGAGAAGAAAATTGAGAAGAAGAATGAGGGAGACGAAAGACATCGCCTAACTTTGAAAGAAAGGTAGGAAAAAGTTTATCCGTTTCCTGACTCTGATGTTGCAGATATGCTTGAACATTGCTAAAAAAGAAGCTTATCCAGCTAACAGAATGTAAACGACCGGAACAAGCAGGGAAAGTGGACGATTCTAACTACTGCAAGTATCATAGGGTCGTTAGCCACTTGGTCAAAAATGTTTCGTGCTAAAGAAGCTGATTCTAAGGTTGGCTCGTGATAGGAAGATTAAGCTGGATCTAGATGAGGTTGCTTAAACAAATCATGCTGCAATGGTAGATAACCCTGAATGCTCCAACATCGACTATATGTTATGATGAAAGAGAGATTTTGGTCCAGTTTGGGACCCTCGAACCCGTGGTCGTTTGGTTTCAGCAAGCGATTTTCGAATGACAGATTTTCAAAATAGAGAAGAACGTGTAATGCATCGAAAGAAGAAAAAGTTGAGTCCTACCCAAAAATAGTCGTGCTTGTATCAAAGTTATAGAAGAGGGAACAAGACTCAGAAAATGAAGGGAAAAATGAAGGTTTGGAAGCCCAAGCTTATTGAGAAGGAAGATGATAACTTCAACCCAAGAAACATGTGACGTTAGCAGATTTCCTTCTGGAGAACTTCTATGGCTGCTGTTTGAGGAAAACGGCAGAGGTTGCTGCATGTCATGCTGCTAGCATAACAGGAGAAAATGACACTCCTCTAGGTTCATTGAAAATGATGGAATAATTAAAAGACTTACCATCGTTCAGCATAGATGGCATGTTGTCACTCCCTCGAGCAACTAAGATGACTTTCATCGACGCATTGTTACAATCAAACACATCTAGTGCATCGACCTCTAGGCACGCATAAATCTCTTGTTGTATGTGAAGGAAATCAGACATGAGTTCTATGAACAGTGGAAGGATCGTTCCAAATTTCAATCGTATTCGAACATACATAATTACAGTCACGAAACGGAAACATACGGTCATGCATAAATCAAAATTACAACATGTTTCTCTAAAGATCAAGTGAAGAACAAACATACCTTTGAAGACTCATCTTCAAGATCCCTCGATCACGAACGCTCGATCATAACAACTCGACAGCACACGAACGCTCGTCCACCACGACTGCAACACTGCACGATCACAATGACTATGAACAAAGCGATCACCAAGGTCACATATACAATGAACGACCTCCAATGAACCTCGACTGTGTCGAGTTAAGTATGACACCACCACAATGGCTACCTTAGTATTTTCGGTGTGAAAATCCAGAGTGTGGGCTCTTTTTGGACTTGGTTAGAGGATGAGATCGGAGGAAGAACAACCGTGTAAATGATTGAGTAAGTGGGAGATGACAGAGTTTATCGTATAGACGATGCCCAACCGTTTAACCAAAGCTATGCGATCGTCTAGCAAAAGCTATGCGATCGTTTAGCTAATCGGCCAACTGAGTGTCTATCGTATAGAAACAGTCCATGATCGTCTAGTCTCTCAAAGCTGTCATTTAGTAAATCTCATTTACTTGACAACCTTTTCGTGAGTAATTTTCGAGAATGGAAATCTCAATTCAACATTACCCAAATTAGGAAAATATTTTTCTTTTTTATCTCATGGTTACCATGAAACTACCAATAACCTCCCACTCAATTGGTTATTAGAGAAAAAGAGATGATTATCCAATAATTAATATTATTATATATATATGATAACCAACTTACCATACTATATTTATAACCTATAGTTTTAATATTTCATCTCATGAAACATATAAACCATAGCTTTTTTTTTCTATTCCATGGAACTTTATGTAAATCTCATTTACATTAACCCTCCACTTGATGTATCTCATACACCATATCGATCATATCATATATAATCGAATTACCTCTTGTCAATTTGAACATTACAAATCAACACCAAGAATTGATCCTCAACTTGAATTCATTGAGCTATCAAGGGGACCTTATGGACCTGTAGCTCGAAGCTCCAACGCTAAGTGAATAATTAACTAAACTCTTTATTCACGGGATTCACCATCCGTTAACTGTCAGAAACTCCACTAAAGATTGACAATTGAACTCTCCTTACTACAAATATATTATGTGTCCATCTTAACCAATCAACAGTGCGATAACCCTTCACAGATCGCTCGTAAGTATAGCTGGGTCGATAACCGTTATGCTCCTGTAGTTACATCTAATTCCTTAAGTACCACCGATCCCTCTAATGAACATAAGTCATAGTTCTTCTATCATGGAGTCCTCTCTTCCAAAGAGAAGTTGTGACCACTATGGTCAAGCCTCGGAATCAGCCCTCAAGGGAGCAATCTATCTATTTACCCCTGTTTCGGGGAAGGAGTGAATTCCATCTTGTGTAACTGAGTTTCCAGCTCCCAAATCAGACAAGTCCCCAAAAAGGTAGGCATGCTGGCCACTCTCACCCATACTAATCAAATGACTGTCCTTAAAGGCAAGAGTTTCCAAAACACTCAGGATTGAGATCATGTCACATATGGTCGTTTAGGTGAGATGTAAGTCTCCAGTATCAATGACGTTATATACAGAAACGAATCATCTCGTGGTCTGGTCTTATACAAACTCTTTGTATAGGACACCCCCGTTCGCATGTCTCCACATGAATGGTCAGGATCTACCAACTGTAGTAGTTCACAACACTTGCAAGCCTCTACAAAGCAGGCCATATCCGTAGTGTCACCAGGATCAGGTATCCCTCCTTAATCCTTATACTACAGACCTATTTAGGTTATCACTTAAGGCATGATCCACTTGTATATCTCTTATACATGCTTAAGTTTACATACAATAACCAAAGAGCTTTGTTTATTGGATATGAGTAAATGCTAGAATGAAATAATTCTTATTTTATTTATGACAATGTGTATATTACAAACAACGAGACTCTGGGAGAATTAGGACACCAATCCAAATAGTATGTTCATAGGTTTCTTGGATGAAGATCTACTGTTGGAATCAAAGCTTCATAATAGGCCATCGTAGGTTTCGAGATACGTTCGAGAAATGAAAGATGGTCGAATTCTCATCGACAATGGATCAATCGTCGATATAATGCCTAAGACAACTATGAAGCAATTGGGCATCCTCATGGTAGAATTTTCGAATAGCAAGTTGGTAATTCAAGGTTTCAACCAAGGCAGCCAAAGGGTGATAGGCATGATACGCTCAGAACTCCTCATTGGCGACTTAAAGGCTAATGCGTTGTTTTATGTCATAAACTCGAAGACCACTTATAAGCTACTGTTAGGACGTCCTTGGATTCATGGAAATGGGGTGATAACGTCGACACTGCATAAATGTTTCAAGTTCTATCAAAATGGGATCAAGAAAGTTGAAGCATACTCTAATCTATTTTTCAGAAGTTGAGTCTCACTTCGTAGATGCGAAGTTTTATTTGAAGAGTGAGAATGTTGGTGAGACAATACCCGTAGAGACTCCATTAATAAAGGATGGAGGTGAATCCAAGTTAAAATCACAAGTAGATGCAGGAAAAGAAACAGGCGATAAGGCATTAGCCTTTAGCTTAAAAGGCAGTGAGGCATCCACCAACATTATAAAGTCACCGATTTTAAAAAATAAAAAGGCTCAAAGTCCTCTGATCTTGCGTTATGTCTCTTTATCGAGACACAATAAGGGTGAGTCATCTTTTATGGAATGCTCAAAAGGCTTGAAGGTCGGTGATATTGAAATCTTAAAGGAGAATTTCGTTACAACACTCACGCTGATAACGAAGCAGAAAATCCATAAACCAAAGGGAGACTTGACAAAGGTAAATCTACTTGAAACATGAATGAAAGACGGGCTTGATCCTAAAGCTTAAGCAATATCATTTATCTAAGTCTAGAAACTAAATTCCGAATTATTGTCTTTCGAAAACAATTCTTTCTCATGCAATCATAAATGATAACTAACATCGTGATATCAAATTAAAACTCATGGCATTAAACATTGTCATCATCAGCTTGTACTACTCTTCTAACTATGTACGTGATAGGTTAATAGTAATTTAATGTTATAAGTCTGATAATACATGCAATCTACCGAATTAAACATTCAATCTAGCATTCATTGATGGCCAATCAATATAAATTAAAAATAGTAACATTAAAAGACAAAAGTTATGTAGTCCATACAATTCCTAAGTATTAATTCAAATCCATATGTAAATCCAACAACACCTAGAAAAAAAAGTCTAGCCGCTTGTGGTTCTAAAAAATATATTCGTATACAAAATTGATAGAATTCAAATAAAGAAAAATAAAGAATCAGAGAAAATCCCATCCAGAATGCTCATTCTAGATTTTTCAAATAAGGAAAGCCAGCGTCGCAACGCTCAAACATAGTGCTGTGACGCTGGTATGATTTTGTCGTAGTGTCACGCTACACTACTTGTAGCATTGCGACGCTACCTCCTCAAGCGCAGCTACTACATTCGAGCGTATATCTCTGCCTCATGTCGTAGCATTTCAATCATCAAGTATCCACACATTTCAAGAAAGTCACAGCCAATTTAAAACTCAAAAACTAAAGTTAGGCTTAAGAAAGCTTCTCCAGTTTTCCCCCTACTGTGGCTCATGCACTGATCATCAAGTATCCACACATTGTAAGAGAGTAATATGTCTACTAAGGTGCCTTAATTAGAATTCTGGGTTTTAAAACTTGCATCATTTTACCTAGGGGAACTAGCTTTCACACACTCACTACAGGGAACCATACCTAGTCAATTCCTAAGTGTCCTAACTGATCACAGGAAGTTAGCTCTTTCTACCTCTATCCATGCATACATATTACAAGTTTACAAAGCATAAAATAAAATCTTTCTTTAAGCACACGAGTGATCACTATAGTTTTTTTCAAAGGCTAACAAAATATTTTTTTTCTTTCTTCTTAGTCTAACATTAGAAACCATCATGTCATCCACTCTCCAACTGGTGGAGACTTTCAAGGTGGCAACCAAATACACTAAACATGATTCTTGTTTTAGTTAACATTTATAAATTGAAGTGACTACGTGCTCATGATATGAGAAATTCAAAGAAGGACACAAATAGATCATATTTTCAGATATTACTATCCTATTTCCATCATAAGTCATTAAACATACATATTCAAGTCTCATCATGGACAATCAACATCAACAATATATAACAAAGAACTCATAAAAACTCTCAAAATTCAATTCATGCAATTTTTTTTTTTAATTTTTAAAATTTTTAACATGACATGCATAGCAGGATAAACCTAAATAAACATGCATAACAGGATAAACAAACAAACACAAAAGTACGAAGGACACCTCCCACCCCAAACTTAGAAATTTCCATTGCCCTCAATGCAAGGAAAGAATAAAGCACAGAGAAACAAACTTGAGAGCGTGCAGGAGTCCACCAAATAGGCTAGCGAAAAGAGTACTTTGTGTTGAAAATAAACCATGAAAAATATGAGAACAGATGAGTGATTCTCTAATTTCTTTTAAAGAAAATAACAAAAGCAAAATAAATAAATAAATAAAGCAGTAAAAATATTGGGTTTCCTCTCAAGAAGCACTTGGTTTAACGTCTCTTAGCTAGTCTAGATTTTTAAAAGAAAACAACTAAATAAAAAACAGAAAAATAAAAAAACAATAAAAATATTGGGTTTCCTCCCAACAAGCACTTGGTTTAACGTCACTTAGCTAGACCAAACCCCAAAATCACGTCGAATCCCATGGTGGTTTAAATCTCTCATTCATGCTTCCACATCCTGAGATCAAAGTATCATATTCATGCCTAAAAGATAACTTATCATAACAACCAACCGGCGGGTCAGCAATCATATTATCATTGTCACAGAAATCAACAAATTTATCATTTCTACTCATATAAGATGACAAAGAAGGCAATACAAAATCATGCTTAATAGGATTCTCATCTTTGTTATCTATCCTATGACATGTACATACCTCATTAGGGCTCTTGAGGGATGGATAAATACCAAAATTTACCTTGTTTATTGACTCTAAAAGTCAACATATCTTCCTCAACATCAATTTGAGCTCTCCCTGTGGCTAAAAAGGGCCTCCTCAAAATGATAGGGATCTCAGAATCCTCCTCCATGTCTAGAACCACAAAGTTTGCAGGAAAAATAAATTGGCTCACGTTGGCAAGCACATCTTCAACTATACGTCATGGACATGCTAGAGATCTATGAGCCATTTGTAAACAGATTGTGGTAGGATTCACTTCCTTCAATCTAAGCTTCCTGTAAACAAACAGAGGCATAAGATTAATAGAAGCACCTAAATCACATAAGGCTTTCTTAATAGTAAGAGAGCCAATAGTACAAGTGATAGTAAAACTATTTGGATCTTTTAATTTTGGAGGAAGATTCTTTTGTAAGATGGCATTGTATTCTTTTGTTAAACCAATCATCTTATACTATTTTAATTTTTTCCTTTGGCAAAATATCTTTCATGAATTTTACATAATTAGGTCTTTGTGCTAACTCTTCAATGAATGGAATATTAATATGCAACTTCTTCAAAATCTCTAGAAACTTAGAAAATTGCTTATCTAACTTATTTTTTGGAACCTCTGAGGATAAGGAATATTATTAGGCACAAAAGGTATTGGTGTAAAAGACTTACTTGAAGATGATTCTGGTTCAATTACCTTTTCCTTTGGTTACTCTTCCTTAAAAACTTCCTCAGGTTCTTGTATATACTAGATTCATCATTAAGCTCTTCCACTTCTTTTTGAAGTGGTTCATAATCATCGTCATCTCTTAGACGTGTGGCAAGCTTTTTCCCATTCCACAATGTCAAGGCCTTACATTCCAATTTTAGATTTTTCTTAGGAAAATTGGGAAATTTACCATTTGCATTGTCTAAAGGGAAGTGACGATTTGACTAAGATGCACTTTCATGTTCTGAATTGCCTTCTCATGAGCTTGAATAGTGGTCTCTAAATTTGTAGTTCTTTCTCTAGACTCATTCACAAATTCCAACATTGTCTCCTCTAGAAAAGATTTCCTTTTTATATTTGATGGTCCTGCACTAGAGAATCTAAGTGGTGCCTACAAAACATTCTTATTGTTAGCATAGGAAAAATTATCATGATTTCTTAAACTAGGATGATAGTGAGTAGGAATGTTGATGGCCCCTATAATGTCCTCTGTCAACATAAACGACTATCTCACTCTCTTGTGCACCCCAAACTTGTTGAGATTCTTCTTCCATGGCTATTTGAGAAGCTATTGATGATGAATTTAATTGTTGTCCTCCTACAACCAATTTAGACAAAGCATTAGTAATTATGGTTAATTGAGCCTGAATAGCACTTACCCAATCAATTCCATATAGTCTGATGGTTTTGGAGGTGGAATCACTGTCACTTGGCCAATTATAACTCGTAGTGGCCATGTCCTCAAAGATAGCATAAGCCTCAATAGTAGTTTTTCCAAAGATCGATCTCCCAGTAGTAGCATCTAGAATGAATTTAGTGTTACCATTTAACCTACTGTAGAAGAATTGAATTTGTAACCAACTGGAATATCCATGCTCTGGGCATCTCCTCAATAAATCCTTATATCTCTCCCAACATTCATATAGTTGTTCATCAGGTTGTGAGAAAAAGCTACAATCTCATATCTTAATTTGGAGGATTTGGTGGATAGAAAGTACTTGTTAAAAAAGACTTGAGCTAGTTCATCCCATGTTCCATACTCTCCGGTAGAATTGATTCAAACCAATCTTTAGCTCGATCCTGCAAAGAGAAAGGAAATAATCTCAGTCTTATGGCATCATTAGAAACTCCATTAATTTTTACCGTCCCACAAATTTCAAGGAATGACTTCATATGCTTGTGAGGGTCTTCAATTAGGTGTCTTCTAAAAGCAATGTCCTTCGCCATTTCCATCAACCTCGGTTTCAACTCAAAGTAGTTTGCATTTACAAGTGCATTCACGATTCGGGGTTGAGTTGTGGGAAAGGGTGTTTGGAAATAATCCCTAATGGTCTTCTTTGCTTCTTTGGCCATGACTTCTTCCACTTCTTGCTTGTCTCTAAGGATCAAGAGACAAAAAAATCAAAAGAGGTGTGTCCTTATCACGGGGTATACATAAAAGAAAACTCCAACAAAGTTAGCAAAAAATAAGCCCTAGTCTAAAACTTCTCCAATTCTTGAATAGTAAGAAATTATTAACGATGCCAAAAACTTGATGTGAATAACTACACGAAAGCGAACACGGTCAAGTTATAATATATTAAAATGGCTTAAAAGGTCAAGTATCGTCCTTATTTATCAAACAAATAGTTATCACTTATCTATTTAGTGTTGAGATTGGTATCCTAATTCTCCCAGAGTCTCGTTATTTGTAATTTATACACATTGTTATGAATAAAATAAAAGTTATTTTTTTGGCATTTACTCATATCCAATAAACAAAGCTCCATGGTTATCGTATGTAAACTTAAGCATGTATATGAGATATATAAGTGGATCATGCCTTAAGTGATAACCTAAAAAGGTCTGTAGTATAAGGATTAAGGAGGGATTACTGATCCTGGTGACACTGCGGGTACGACCCGCTTTGTAGAGGTTTGCAAGTGTTGTGAACTACTACAGATGGTAGATCCTGACCATTCATGTGCAGACATGCGAGTGAGGGTGTCCTATACAAAGAGTTTGTATAAGACTGGACCACGAGATGATTCGTCTCTATATATAACGCCATTGATACTGGAGGCTTACATCTTACCTAAACGACCATAGGTGACATGACTTCAATTTTGAGTGTTTTGGGAACTCCTGCCTTTGAGGGTGGTTCTTTGATTAGTATGGGTGAGAGTGGCCAGATTGCCAACTCAACATACCTACCTTTTTGGGGACTTATCTGATTTAGGAGCTGGGAACTCAGTTACATAAGATGGAATTCACTCCTTCCCCGAAGTAGGAGTAAGTAGATAGATTTCTCCCTTAAAGGTTGATTCCAGGGCTTGAACGTAGTGGCCACAACTTCTCTTTGGAAGGGAGGACTCAGTCATTGTAGGACTATGACTTATGTTCATTAGAGGGATCAGTGGTACTTAAGGAGTTAGATGTTACTATAGGGGCATAATAGTTATTGGCCCACCTCTACTTACGAGCAATCTGTGAAGGGTTAGCGCACTGTTGATTGGTTGATATAGACACATAATCTATCTATAGTAAGGAGAGTTCAGCTGTCGGTCTTTAGTAGAGTGTCTGGCAGTTAACAGATGATGAATCTCGTGACTAAAGAGTTTAGTTAATTATTCACGTACCGATAGAACTTCGAGCTACAGGTCTATAAGATCCCCTTGGTAGCTCAATGGATTCAAGTTGAAGATCAATTCTTAGTGTTGATTTAAAATATTCAAATTGACAAGAGGTAATTCGATTATATATGATATGATCGGTATGGTGTATGAGATACATCAAGTGGAGGATTAATGTAAATGAGATTTACATTAAGGACCATGGAATAGAAAAAGACCTATGGTTTATATGTTTCATGAGATGAAATATTAAAACAATAGGTTATAAATATACTATGGTAAGTTGGTTATCATATATATTTATAATAATATTAATTATTGGATAATTATCTCTTTTTCTCTAATAACCAATTGAGTGGAGGTTATTGGTGGTTTCATGGTAACCGTGAGATAAAAGAAAAAAAATATTTTCCTAATTTTAGAAGTTGTTATTGATTGAGATTTCCATTCTCAGAATTATTCATGGTGGCTGTCAAGTAAATACGATTTACTAAACGACAGCTGAAGAGAGACTAGACGATCGTGGAGAGTTTCTATACGACAGTCACTCAGTTGGCCGATTAGCTAAACGATCGCATAACGTTTGTTAAACGATTGGCCATCGTCTATACGATAGACCTTGTCATCTCCTACTTACTCAATCATTGACATGATTATTCTTCCTCCAGTCTCTGCCTCTAACCAAGTCCATACAGAGCCCACACTTTTGGATTCTCACACCGAGAATACCAAGCCATTGTGGTGGTTTCGTACTCAACTTGACATAGTCAAGGTTTTATGGAGGCCGTTCGTTGAGTTTGCTGTGTTCGTGGTCTTGGAGATCATTCTGTTTGTGTTCGCTGTGATCGTGTAGTGTAGGTGACACGCGAGTGGGGGTATCCTATAAAATGAGTTTGCATAAGACTAGATTGCGAAATAGTAACCATTAGATGTAACATTGTTTACAAGTTTGTTTCTATTTCAATAAGATGACCTAGCTGACTTAGTCTTAATCCTGTGTATATTATGAACTTTTGTTCACGAGGGATTATCTTTTGATTTGTGTGGATGAGGGTGGCTAGTTCATCGACCCAATATGCCTACCATTTTGGGGACAAGGCCGAATGGGGAGCTAGGAACATAATAATACAAGTTGGAATTCACTCATTCCCTCTTTGGGGGTAAATAGATGAGCATTCCCTTAATTGATGTCTCCAGGACTTGGACAAAGGGTCCTACCCTCTCATTGGCCTGAGAGGGGTGTATGTTTATTGATTGGACGATAAATAGGTTTTTCATTAGAGGAGCACTAGTACTTAAGGAGTCAGAGGTAACCCGAGGGCAAAACGGTAATTTGACCTAGTTGGAGTTACGAACACTCGTGAAGGACTAACTTGCTGGTATTGGTCTATATTCTTGGACACAGAAATATATCTGTAATGAGAAGAGTGCAATTATGAGTCTTTAGTGAAGTGTACCCACAGTTAACGAATATTGATTAACTTGGTTAATGAGTTTAACCAATTAATCTCATATTGTTGGAGTTTCTGATATATAGATCCACCAAATCTCCTCGACCCCTCGTTAGCTCACTAAAGGATACTTAAGAGGGATAGTTTGAATTGTTCAAATTAATTTGAAAAAACTATATATTAATGTGATTAATATATAAATAATATGTATATGATCTATAATCAAATTGGAAAGTAATATTTGAATAAGATTCAAATTAATTAATTCAAGTGAATTAGATTCACAAAAAAATTGACTAATAGAGAGGTTTTGCACATATACATGGGAAATATGATAATTAAATGTATAAGTAGTTATTTAATTTTGTGCAAATCAAAATTAAATAAGTGTTATTTAATTGAGCTATTTAATTGAATAAGTGTTATTTAATTAAATGTGCTAATTAATTAATTAAATATTAATTAATTAATTAATTGAAAGGAAAAATATATTGGGAAAGATACTTGGTCTTTCTCTATATAAAGACCTTCTCAAGGTTCTTTGGGAATGCACTGAATACACAATTCTCATTGCAAAGAAACTCTGACAATACACAACTCCCTGGTGTTATTGTGCATAATTTTCTCTGAACCTCTCTACTCTCCAAAACCTTATTCTCCTCCCCCTCTCCCAATAATTGGATGCCACCTATCCCTCTATTGGAATCCCAAAGAATAATGAGGTAACTTTTGTGGTAGTGTTCGAGATCGCTCAAGGAGTTGCTCGTGATCAAGATCGTTTGGAGATCCGTTCATTAGAACCTTAGAGAGGATTGTTTGTGACACTTGGAGAATTTACAAAGGTAAAAACCGTTCTAACCCTTTTCCCTAATAGCATGTTAGTTTACATGTTTATCTATTCAGTCTAGTACAATGATTTTGTTTATTATAAAAATTGAATCATGGGATGCAAGACGATATCACACGAGAATGATTCTGTTGCGGGATTCGGTCCTTTCAAGAATAACTCGCTTCAATGTTTAGAGATGTCAAAATAAAATAGATGATGACAAATTCGAAACAAAATCCTTGCCAAAATTAATAAATTTTCCAAATAAGGAAAGCCAGCGTCGCGATGCTCAGACACGACGTTGCGACGCTGGTCTGATTTTGCCATAGCATCATACTATCTTACTTGTGGCATTGCGATGCTGCCTTCTGAAGCGCAACTACTACCTTCGAGCATATATCTCCGCCTTATGTCATAGCGCTGCAACGCTACGACTAGTGTTGTGATGCTCTACCCTTTGGCTTCATTAACATTTTCCTCTCTTTTCTTCACTCCCTTTAGTCCCTTGCTCGGTTTTGATTCCTTTAAGCCCAATCTAGTCATTTTTGGCTTAGTTTAAGTATAATTCACTTCTCGATCATAAATCCTAAAAATCACTAGCAAACACGTCAAATCTGGTAAAAGCACATTAAAAACAATCCTAAATCTAAGAAAAATAACACAATTTTTGTGTGCGTTTCAAAAAGTGAAGTAAATTAGACTTCAAAGAAAACAGTTGTTGAGAGAGGAAGAACATAATGGCTTCCCACCATCATTTCTTATTGTTATTAGTATTGTTTTATTTTCTATATTATTTAACCACTCTCTGTTAATACATGTAGATGTGAGCACCAAAACCAACAATTTTGCTCATGATACTTACAACAAGACGATTGATTACCCCAAATAAATCAAGTCGTACCTTTCTGATAACTTGTAGAAATACAAGTTATTGTCTCTTAAAAGGTGGAATAATTAGGATTCTAAATGATAAAAACAAGTCGAAAGAATAGGATAACTAGAGAACACATTGTGTTAGAACGCACGGTATATTTAGAGATAAAACTACTTGTGTTTTACTATTTTCTATGACTAATGCATGCACCCTCGAGATAGGAATATATGTGGCATTCGCATTGAGAAATATGAATAATATGATCTGATGAATAGAAACCTAACGCCATCCACATACACTTGGTTTGTAAACAAGCATTCTTATATCTTCACTTCACCCTTACACCTTCACACACATGTTCATCTTACTTGGAATCAACGGATATCTCAAGCATCTTGCACCACTCATTCATAAATCTCCCTGTTTCACTTGAACTCTTATGTCCTATTGTATGCGTGCATTGAGAATAGTGTAAATAAACCTCTCCGCATTTATCTAGGATCTTTCTGCAACTGAAGCAATGCAAGGCCTGCATTAGTTTGTCATAAAATCTATATGTTCGACCCTAAACTTACCAGGAACCTGAGTCAGATTTATACTTGAATCTAATTTAGGAAAAGTTTATACGCATTACACAAAGTGCAACGCATCACCTAATCTCCTCACCTAGAGAAGTGATTCATCATTCATTTTCATTTATCTCAACCGCACTTGTCACCCTTATTTACATGCACTTTAGATACATATCACGAAGCAAACACTTTCTAAAGTAGATTCAAACCCTCATGAAGATTTGAAGTCAAATTTGACAAGTCTTTTAATCCTATTTGTGAATTATACTATCACTTATTTTAGTACTAGTGTTTTCTTCTTCCAAAATCAAGTATATTCAAGCAAGTTAGATCGTGATACAAAAGAAAATTTTGGAGCTTGTATTGGAGACTTTCAATTAGGGATGATGATTTATGAGAAACTTTGCATATGTTACTAACAAAAAAAAAAGTATAATTCCTGATCATTTATCACTTTCTAATATTGTTGGATATGTAAATGGGTGTGATCAAGGTTTTGATGGGTATCTAGTGCCTCATGAATGGCAATCTCATTATAAAACTTCAAGAGTATTCTTGGATATTGGATTGACAATGACGAATCACATGCTATGTAATCATGTAGAGTCATGTATTCCAATCCTTTTTTTTTTTTTTTATTATTCAACCAAATATTGTCACCAATAAATTTATATAAATGAGAAACATAAAAATGCTAGAATATCAATTGTATTGTATATATATGCCAGTATGAGCATAGTTTAGTCAAGATGTTACTCCCTTCTTTGAATCCTACTATTCCAATTGAACTAAGAAAGGAAAAAAGAACCATCATAGTAGTTATGAAGGTTGTCTTAAGAAGGTTTCAGATGTGGTCTGGGCTTATCATCAATGATGGTAAGAGTTTGATGTTTCATGCTAGCATGTCCCTTAGTGAGGCTAAGGGGGTTTCTAAGTTCCTAGAATTCCTGTTAGTTTATCTCTCTGTTCATCATCTTGGATTGCCTCTTATCTTGGGAAAGTTTTCGTATGCAGATTGTTAACATTTGTTGATATTCGTGTGAAAAGCTGGTCTGCTAGGGTAGTTTCCTTATGCTGGCCGGTTATAGCTTTTTCGGTCTGTTCTGCAAAGCTTTCAAGTTTATTGTACCAATGTTTTGTTTTACCTGTCAAAGTTATTCAGGATTTTGATTGTTTACTTTACTATTTTCTTTGGAAAGGGAAGGTGGAAAGTGGTGGGTGGGCTAAGGTTGTGTGGACGAATGTTTGTCTTCTATGTTGTTGTTGGGATTTATGCCATAAATCCTCGTAGTTAATTAGTTATTTGATATAATAATTGATTATTTTAAATATACAATAAGTAGTTATCCATTACGGGAACAATTCAAGGTTATTTCAGGAGATTTGAATAGTATGTAGTAGACATACAAGTTGATCATGTTCAAGTAATAACCTAAAGGGTTTATAGTATATGGATATGGTTGGGTGCCTTCTCCTAGTAACACTATGGATACGAGCCACTTTGTAAGTATTACAAATGTTGTAAGTGTTACAAACGATGTAATCCTAATCGTTTGTGTGGAGACATGTGAGTGAAGATATCCTATATAGTGAGATTGTATAAAACAGGACCGCAAAATACTTAATCTCTCTTTATAATATTGTTGACTGAAGAGATTAATATTTCATAGGATAACCATATGTAACTCGATCTCAATCCTGAGTGAGTTATAACTCCTACCTGTGAGGGTTTGTCCTTTGATTTGTATGGGTGAGAGTGACTCAATTCGCCGACTTAATAAGCTTACCATTTTGAGGGCAAGATCGAAAGGGGAGCTGGGAACATAACTATACAATATGGAATTCATCATTCCTACCTTTAGAGTAAGTAAATGAATTGTTCCATTAAGTGCTAATTTTGGGTCTTGAACAAAGGATACCTCCCTCTCACTAGCCTGAAAGGGACTTGGTTTATGGTAGGACCATAAACAGATTGTTCACTAGAGGAATCAATGGTACTTAAAGAGTAAAAGGTAAAGTAAATGGGTAAAACGATAATTTGACACATCTGTAATTACAAATAACTCGTGAAAGATCGACTTACTTATAATGGTTAAATCCATGGATACAACATGTTCTACAGTGTGAAGAGTAGTTATGGATTTTTAGTGAAGTGAGATATAGTTAATAAATACTGGCTAAATCAATTAAATTCTTCTAATCAATGAAACTTCTAATATGTAGGTCTATTAGGTCTAACAAATTTATTCACAATCAATATTGATCTTACCTAAACCCCAAGCAGTTAATATTTTTAGACTACTCCCTTTAATTAAAAGTGAGTGCGAGGAAACCTCAAATTTAGTTGCCACGTGGTCAACATCTGTTTTCCAATCATAATGAGTTGGGAAAATATTTTTATTTACTTTCAATAAGTTGCCACGTCGTTAACATTTAAATTATGGTAGATTAATAAAGTTGCCGCGTGATTGTTTGGAAAATCTTCAATTGCATTTCCCAATCATAAGTTACCACTTGCTTGACATTTATTTCTTCAATTTTTTTTTTTCTTTAAAAAGTTCTCTTTGGGATCGAAAAGGAATGCAATATTATAGTATTTCCATTAGAGAATAAAATTAATTTCGATATGTTTTTCTTTTCAGATATTTAACATTGATATCATACTTTCTAATAAAAAATGATATGACATGCATTTTACATACAATTAACCTTTCAGAGAAAAAAAAAGGTCATATCCATTATTATTGAGCTAAACTCATTTTTGACAAAATACATAATACATACAATTGATACAAGATAAAAATAAAAATGTAATTATTTATTATAATTCACCTTTTATTTTATTTTTAGTACAAACAATTGCTGGGATGGGAGATCGATCCTCTCTCCCCTAAGATGGTAGGTCATGTAAATTATCGCTAAGCCGAACTAACTTTGATATTTAATAAATAAATAAATAAATAAAATCATCGGGGATCGCTCTTCAAAAATTATCATGTGTTTTAACTACCTTGACAAAATTTGTGGCTAAAGTATAAGGTATTTTTTCTTTATTAAGTGTTTTTTTTCCAAAGAAAGTAAAAAAAAGAAAAAAAAAAGAAAAATGTTTTTTTTCCTGAAAAACATTTATAAAGGTTTTTTAATTAAAATTTTGTCATGCTATCTTCTCCATCTCTGGCAAAAGACTATTTTCTCTTTTCGTTTGTCATTTATTATTATTGTCCTATTAGCCAAATTAGCTTGTACAAGTAGTGTTAGTGTTGGTTGGTTAAACAACTTTTTTATGTGGATTGTAAATCTAGTCCATAAGGACAATCTTCAAATTTTCATTATATTATGAAAAGTAAACATCATCGACGAGTTTTTAATTTTTTTTTTTTTTTAGTTTTCAAAATGTGGCTTGGTTTTTTAAACTATGAATAAAAAATAGATAATAAAGAAAGAAATTTAGAAGTGGAGATAATGTCTATAAGATTAATTTTACAAAACAAAAAAAACCAAATAATTATCGAATGAAACTTGAATAAATGGATTAACATCTATTAAATCAAGTAGCAAAAAAAAAAAAAAAAACAAATAAAGTGGACCAAAGTTACAAGACAGACACAAAATCTTCCGTGTAAAAAGGGGAAAAAAGGGTGCAATAATATTGTTGTATATATATGTACAATAATTAAATCTGTTTCCAATATCGAATAAATTCGTACCTTCTTAAAAATGGAAAGAAATTAATTTCCAAACAAAATTTAAGTAATCATTAATTAGATTTTCACAGTAAACAAAATTGAATGAATTGATTGGTTTTTTTCTTTGCTATAAAAGTGTAGTATCCGAATGATTGTTTAGTCAAATAGTGAAGAAAGAAAAAGAAGGCAGAGATGAAAGAAATGGCTTCCCAACGACCACTCCTCGTCTTGTTTTGTATTTTGAGTGTGTGTATGTTAGTGAAGGCAGATCAAAATACAAGCATCAACAACATTGTTCAATATACTTGCGATCGAACTCATGAACTCAAAAATTTGTGTCTTTCCCACATAAATTCAGACCCTCGTGAAGATTTGAAAAAAAATGTGACGGGTTTTCTAATAATATTTGTGAATCATAGCATCACTGATATCGACAATAACATTTTGTTCCTTAAAAAAGAGCTTGATTCAAACAAGATCAGTCGTGACACAAAAGATATGTATGTGGGTTGTTCGGAGAACTACGTAATGGGGTTGGGCGATCTACAAGAAACTTTGGAGAAACTTGAAAGAAAAAAGGATATAGATGTATTATACTTGCTAGTCACACATGCTTATGATCTTCTAACTGGGTGTATGGAAGATTTTGAAGGGATATATATTATTCCACCTAAGTGGCAATCTCGTTACAAAGCCTCTTATGCATTATTGGATCTTTCATTGGCAATGATAAATCTCATTAAATGTAATAGTCCTTATGCATGTTCTAAATAATTTGTTACTTAAAAGAATAAAGATCAGTATTGGTATGTAGAATGAGTTTTATTTCATTTGATTTGAGGATGATGTTAATTTATGCCCTATTTTATAAACTTTTTGTTTATTCTTTATTAAGCTTATAATAACACTTGTATTTCTAAATTTTATTTTCTACTTAAAAGATATAAATTAAATCGTTGATGAAATTGTTAATCATAATTTTATAATCCATACGTATTGTAATTAATCAAATGTTTTTATGAAAGAAGATCATGTCTAAATGGAACATATGTTTCTGGTAACCCTTAAACTGAAACAACTGATGAGTGAACTCTCGACTGCGATTTTTGAACTCAACATAAAACAAAATATTGTTCCTTGCCACCCTTCGCCACTCCGACCATCCTTTAGATATCACCATGTCATTAAGAAATGACTCTATGATTTTCTTTGTACAACAAGAAATTACACTTTTCCCAACCAAAAAATTTGTAAGAAAAAGTAAAAAAAAAAAAAAAAAAAAAAAAAAAGTTGAGAAAGCCTTTCCTAATGTCACTTTGATCGTCGACAAAATCGTCGAGGACACACCATCAATAGATGATAACTTATAAATACAATTTATTGTATCCTTTTATTTAGAATAATCAGAGAAATTTAGTAGAAAATGCATTAACTTGAGAAGAAAACATATAAAAAGATGAGCTTTGCATTCAACAGTTTCAAAACTTGTTAATTCTAAAATATTAAGAGTCTAACATCTTTTAATGCAAGATTTAATGCACAAAAAATAAAATAAAAAAGCAAAAATTGACAAAGGAAGATGACGTTGCAGCCGTTGGATGCATAATAAGATCAACCAACCTAATCTTGCACGCAAAGAAAAATCATGTGTTGAAAAGAATTATGAAGAAAGGAAAATGACAAACGCATGGGCGGTGACATGTCTAATCAAGGTGCAAGTTGGGATCTGATTTGAGATAGACTCGGCAAAACTAATGAATCTGTGATGCGATGAATTTGGTGCAACATGACATGAATTTTTAAATACAAAGGTGTCAGATAATCATTGGAAAAAAAAGCCGAGGAACTTCCTTTTGACGCCTATAAATAACCCAAATTCCACATATGAAAAATGTTAAACCTTTAGTCAAGAGATTGGTCGAAGCTCTGCCCAACTCTCTATTTGATTCTCCATCATCTTCAACCTCTCGATCTTCTCTCTGAGGAATTTTGAGTGAAAGCTTGGTCTTATTCTCTAATTAGAGGTGAAACTCCATCATCCTTCGTCGCCTGCACAAGTGAAAGTAGCCAACCATTAAAGTCAAAAGGGAGCAAAAGATTGTGACCAACGGCTTAACACTTCCATTTCTTGAACTTTCATTCCTTTGTTTTCCATTAAGTTTGTATTAAGATACTATTATCATGCCATATTCATTCTTAATATAAACTATGATCTCCATCATCCCTACTCTATCCATGTGTTCTCTTCTCTCCATCATGATCAACTAATTTCTTAATGGGTTGGGAAGAATAAACTTTCTCACAAGTTTTGCATAAGTTCAAGTTCATCTTATTTAATGTGTGCCTAATGTATTGCCTGAATCTATCTGATCAATTCGTTTAAGTAGAAATAACTAACTATTTGAAAAACCAAGTGGCTATGGAATTCATTAAATAATGAAAGAAGTAGCTTTAGAGATAGAGTTAACTTTTTGTCCAATATTGACTTAAACATGCATTTTAGAGATAAGATTTATGTGGCATACATCACTGAGAGGTAAGTCCTTCATTTTGTAAGTCAAAGACATGAATGGATACTTGTGCATCACTTAGGTGAATGTTTGTGAACCTTGTCAACCCTATCTTATTTTCAATCCATTCAAACGAAAATTGTTTTCATTTGTGCCACATCTCTACCATCAACGCATCACTATCATACATACATATCTCAACGCATCACGTTTCCACTATCACTCCCCTTGTTCACCTTTATCCATTTTTCCTTCGTAGTTAGTTCTTTATTTTATTCATGCAAAAAATATCATTCGATTTGAAGTGCTCTTACTTTGTAAAAATCATCTTAACCAATTTAGATTAACCCAAAAATCCCTGTGTTCGATCCAGATACTTATTAAGAATCTCTATTTAAGCTTGCATTTCAGTTTAATTAGAGAAAACTTATATTCATTTAAGATAATTTGATTAATCAATACAACAGTAGAAGTCTATACCGCTGATGCACAAAGCAGTATCCGTCGGAAAAAACGTAGTGGCGACGATATAATTTAGGGGAACTTCTACCAATGCGCAAAGCGCCCACCTTTTGGCATCGACAAAAGTTCTGAAAAATAGAAATTTTTTTCTTCTCCCCTTGCACCAAATTGGTATGGCGTTGTCAAAAAAATTTGATAATCTGTTGACTTCCCTGTCAACTCCATTTTTACAAATTTAATCACACAAACTAAAATCAATAACTAATATATTTATGGTTTAAATACTATTTTGGTCCTTATACTTTTATTTTTTTCATTTTAGTCTATATACTTTTAAAATATTCATTTTAGTCCTTACATTTTCAATTTTTTCTTCATTTTGGTCTCTGTACTTGCAAAAAGTTCATTTTGGTCCTTATAATTTCAACTTAGTTCATTTTGGTCTTTGAACTTTCAAAAAAATCATCATTTTAATTCCCTAAGAATGAAAATGAAGAGACCAAAGTTATCACTTTTTAAAGAAAATTTTCATTGGGTAGCAAAAGAGACTAGCAAAATTGCATTTATAGCTCTAGTTTTTTAACTTTGCAATTATAGCAAGAAAAAAAAAACCATCAGTTTTTGTTTTGTAGAGTATTCTAATTTTTCTCTTATTTGAATCTTTAAGTTGAGTGTTACTCTTTCTTTCTTTTTTTTTATTATTTTTTATTTTCTTTAGAATCTCATTTACTCATACATTTTTCTTCTCACTTGATTTTTCATGGATTTAGTTCGTTCCTCTCCCTCATCATCATTCTTTTTTGCTTTGAGTTATATAAGATTTGAAATATTTTTTTCTATTTCATTTTCATTATTTTTTTTTCTCAATTATGATTTTTTTTTTTGTCTAGTTTGATTTCTTTGTGATTTACGATTAATTTTATTCGATCATGGTAGATCCATGTAGTTGTTTTGATATGTATTTTTTTTTCATATCAAATAGACATTGTATTTCACATATATGTTTTGATCCATGTGATTCACTTCAACCTTAAAATCCGATACTTATCTACGATATTGTATTACTTTACATACCTAATATAAATTATATCAGACATCCATAATTGTATGTCAAGTATACAAGCAGTATATCAAATATCAAACAAATTTCAAATATGTCAATAATATATTAGATATAAAAAATAACTTTCAAGTATATGAGTAATGTTTCATACATCCATTAGTATATCAATTGAATTTTATCAAACCATTATATATTTTAAGTATACAAGTAGTATATGAGATACAATAGTGTATCAAGCATTCGTAATTGTATTTAAGTATATCAATAGTATACATCATATATCAATCAAGTTCTATAAAGTGCAAAGGAAATTAATTCATTGAATGAATTCAATATTTCTCACTCTGAAAGAGAAGACCAAGGGCCAAACCTAAATAGAAAAATATACACCACGTGTAGGAATGAGAGAGGATGAGGAATAATAGAAATTCTAATAGACTATACAATATTATTACCATTATAACCAAAAGGAAAAATAATCACAGATGAATTCAATAATCACAGATATATGCTACATAGAGAGCTTGTTCCTAAGACAACAAAATCGGGTGGTAGGAAGAGTCTTGGTCATAATATCATCTAATTGGTCTTTTGAAGGGACGAAACGAACAAGAAGCTGACAATGCACCATGCGATCACGTATAAAATAATGATCAATTTCTATATGCTTCGAATGATGGTGAACAGATTTACTGTCAAATAAGTTGCACTTATATTACCACATAGTAGTAATGGAACAAAGGTAGAGAAGTTTCCTAACTCAGACGGTAGTGACTGAAACCAAATAATTTCTGTAGTGGCGTTAGACATACCTCCGTACTCAAACTCCACACTTGATCGAGAAACAATTTTCTGCTAAGTAGAAGACCATGAAATCTAATTAGAACCAAGGAAAAGGCAATAACCATTGGTACTCCTTCTGTCATCGGGACAATTCGCCAATCAGCATCTATATAGCATGTTAATGTCAAATCTCGAGACTTAGTAAAAGCTAAACCAAGAGAGTTAGAAGCCTGTAAGTAACATAAAATGCGCTTAACAGCAGTCCAATGATTAATCGTGGGAGCATGCAGAAACTCACAAACTTTATTAACAGAGAAACAAAAACCAGACCTTGTCAAGGTACAATATTGAAGAGCACCAATTATACTTCTATACAAAGATAGATCATGAAATAATGGACTATCATTCAAGGATAATGAGGAACCAATAACCATAGGGGTATTTAAGGGCTTTACCGAAGTCATCTTAGCCCTACCAAGTAGATCTTAAAAATACTTTGCTTGAGATAAAAAAAAAGAATAAACACTTCTTGTTACCTTAATATCTTAAAAATATGAGACTTTCCCAAGATCCTTAAAAGAAAAAAGAGAATTAAGAGAAGATATAAACTGATCGATGAGCTTCAAATTATTACCAACCATGAGTATATCATCAACATAAACCAAAATTATGACTAAAACAACTTGTTGTTGAAAGATGAAAAAAGATGAATCAGATTTTGATGCAGAAAAGTTCTAGCTCAATAAAACAAGTGCTTAATTTCATAAACCACTCATAAAGGCTTTACTTTAAATCATACAAGGCTTTTTGTAGCTTACATACATGTGTAGGCTTATCTTGATCAATAAAGCTCGGAGGTTGAAACATATAAACATCCTCATGAAGACCACCATTTAAGAAAGCATTGTGTACATCCAATTGACGAATATGCCAATTAAATTGAACAACAGGACTTAATACAAGATGAATCGTAGCCAGTTTCACAACAAAACTAAACGTTTCAAAATAGTCAATACCATAAGCTTAGTCATAACCACGAGCTACAAGCTTAGTTTTATACCTTTCTATATCACCATTAGGTTCTAACTTTAACTTGTATACCTACTTACAGCTGATAACCTTGAAATTCAGAGATTTAGAAATAAGAACCCAAGTACCATTGTTCATCAAAGCATTATACTCATGCTATATTGCTTCTCTCCATTCAACACATTTAACAACATACCTAAAAGAAGAAGGTTCACTGGGAAGGGTAGAAGGAAGAGAGGAATGGACATGCCAGACTTTTGGTTTGAAAATACCAGCTTTTGATCTTGTAACCATGTGATAAATGTTAGAAGAGGATATAAGAGGGACATGCTGTGAGGATATAGGCAGTGGAAGAGTGGATACACTCTGGGAGGGTAGAAGGTGGTTTAGAGAAAAGGAAGGAACAGTAAAATATGGAGAATGAGAGGAAGAAGAAGCTGATGAAGAAGTTGAAGGTGGATGTGAAAGATGAGCTATAGTGGGGTCGGTGTTGGGATTGGCGTCCTAAATCTCTTGTATTCTCGTAGTTTGTAAACATTGTATAAACAAATTATTATTGATAAAATAATTGTTATTTTATGAGCATACACTCAATCCAATAAACTAAGATTCTAGGTTATTTTATGTAATTTAAACAAGTATATAGAGACAAACAAATGGATCTTGTTTAAATAATAACCTAAACGATTTGTAGTAGATCGATAAGGTTGGGTACCTTATCCTACCTTATCCTGGTAACACTATGGATATGGCCCACTTTGTAGATGTTACAAATGTTGTAAAGTGCTACATATGATATGATCCTGATCATTCATGTGGAGATATATGAGTGAAGGTATCCTATACGAAGAGTTTGTATAAGATCGGACCACGAAATGCTTATTCTTATTATATAACACCGTTAATAGTATTGATTTACATTTCACTAGGATGATCATAGGTAACATGACCTGAATCCTGAGTGAGTTGTGAACTCTTGCTCATGAAGGCAGTCATTTGATTTGTATAGGTGAGAGTGGCCAGATTGCTAACTCAATAAGCCTACCATTTTGGGGATTCGTCTGGATGGGGAATTGAGAACACAACTACACAAGACGAAATTCACTCATTCTCTAATGTCGAGGTAAATAGATAAATTACTCCCTTAAGGGCTGATTCCGGAGCTTGAACAATGTGGCCACACCCTCTCTTGGCCCGAGAAGGATTTGGTCATAGTTGAACTATGACTTATTATTCATTAGAGGAATCAGTGGTGCTTAAGAAGTTAGATGTAACTATAGGGGTAAAATGGTAATTTTGGTCCAGTTGTACTTACGAGCAATTTGTGAAGGGTCATTGCACTGTTGGTTCGCTATATCCAATGGACACAAAAATATATCTGTAGTGCAAAGAGTGTAGTTGTTGGTGTTTAATGGAATGACCGACAGTTAATAGAAGTCGGATAATTTAATTAAAGAGTTCAACTAATTATAAGTACCATTGAAGCTTCAATCTACAAGTCCCATAAGGTCCCTTTTATAGCTCAACAGAGATTTAATTGAGAATTGATTTTGGATTAATTTAAAGTGTTCAAAATTAATATATATGATATAATTAATATAATGTATTTGATACATTATAGTATAAAGTATTTTGAGAGGAACTTGAATATGATTCAAATACTAATTATATGAATGAGATTAATGTAAATTCAATATAAATATGATTTTTGTTAAATATCATAAATAGTTGAGAGGAATTAAATATTTGAATATGATTGGAATATTAATTATATGGATGAGATTCATATAATCGAATTTAATATAAATATGATTTATATTAAATGTCATGTAATGTTGAGAGAAAATACAAACTATATGGTATATTGTATTTGATATAATATAAAAGTTATACTTTATATGTTATATATGATATAACATATAGTATATATATATATATATATATATATATATATATAATATTATATTATATTTATAAATTATCAAATTTAATTTTTGAATTAAATTAAATGAGATAACTCCCTCCCTACTTTTCCTCTCCATTGCCTGATGGGTTTGGGGGTTACGTGAGAGTGGTTCTCACAATTTGTTTTTTCTCTCTTACAAGAAAATTACAGAGAAGAGTTCTCTGTGTTAAAAAAAAAAAGAAGAAGAAAAAAACTCCTCCCTCTCAATCTCTCATCTTCCCTCTTCCAAAGATTCCAATTGTGGTGGTGTCCTGATTAGAGAAGAGATCGTGATCCATTCGAGGGAATCGTGAAGAAGTGTTCTTCAAAGGTAAGTAAATTCTTCTTTTATTATTTCTTCCCTCAAATACACGCTGTAAAATTTAGATTTAATTAATTCATAATCTCTCTGTATTTTATTTCGCGATTTCTAAATTTTGTGAACTAAAAATAGGATTGATCCTCGCTTTCACTTCGAAACCACCAATGGTTTCCTTTCAATTGGTATCAGAGCATGGTATCAATCCCAATTTTATTAAATTCTAGAATTTAATTGCAGCTTTTTGGTGGGTGCATTATGTATATTTCATGTTAAGAAATATGGAAAGAATGTGGTTTGCAATTTCAATGGTTTCGGGATTTGGTTCTTAGTTTTAAAACTTTATTTTACAAATTTTTTTTGTAAGAGCCTTTTATTTTTTTGGCATATTTTGCTATCGAGTCTATAAATTTGATGTCTTGAGTCGTTTGTGCTATTCCCAGTGACGTTCTGGTGAAAACAAGGCTGAAATCAAACAAAATTTGAAGAAGATCGAATCTGTACAATAGGTGATGTAAGGATAAAGAGATTTAATGTTATGCTGTATTATATTTTGTATCGCTTATACACACTACTGATGGATGAATGTAATATAAGCTCATATCCCCGGAAACGGCGCCATAAACTTGTAAGGATAAAGAGATTTAATGTTATGCTGTGTTATGTTTTGTATCGCTTATACACAATACTGATGGATGAATGTAATACAAGCTCATGCCACCGGCAACGACGCCATAAACTTGTAAGGATAAAGAGATTTAATGTTATGTTGTGTTATGTTTTGTATCACTTATACACACTACTGATGGATGAATGTAATACAAGCTCATGTCACCGGCAACGACGCCATAACTTGATGAATGATATTTTATGCGATACTACGTTATAAGAGTATGCGTTGATAGTGATATACTCGTAGTATGCGATGAAGTAGTGCATGTCACAAGTTTTCTTGCGTTGAAACCAAGTATAATTCAAACGCAAGTTTCTCAGATGATCCGAGGTCGAACACGGGGATTGTTGTCGTTAATGCGATACTTATGTGATACATGTGACTGATTTTAATAATGAATAAAGAATGTTGGTTTGTACAGAAATATAAATTGCGATGAAGTAAGAATGCGTTGGCAAAGTAAAGTAAAAATGCGTTGATAAAGTAAAATCCTAAGTTACTATGATACACGATACAAGATACATGATACATGGTACTGAGGTCGAGAACTGACTGTGAAGTTGTATAAATGAATCGATGTATGCGATGGCAAGTCTTATGAATGAAGCAAAAAGAGAAAGAGTAAAGAGTAAAAACATCGCAAGTTTGTCAATTGCATTAAGGATGCAACTAAGGTTCCGCTTTCCTTTGGCGTATACCTCTCGGTGATCGGCTGTGTTCCCATATCTCTATGATGAAACAGGGATGAACGTGATGAACGCAAGGTTGTTTTCATCTCTGGAAATACTTTTCACTTTAGTTAATGCATTCTTCCAACCTTCTCTCGATAGGCGGAATAGCATCTTCATTTCTGCTCTCATAGGTGAAGATGTCATCGAGCATGCTTTAGCTAAACTTAATTAATTCCTTAACACAATTTAACTCACTCGTTTAATCCTCGCCATTTACCCCAGAGATTAAGAACACATCCTGGAGAAAATGGATTATGAATATATGGAAAGAGACCGAGAGATGATAATGGTGACGATGATAACATTTAATTCTAAAATTAAGCGTTTGATACATGTTGTGAATGAAGAATTATAGAAGATGAACACAGAAGATGAAATAGAGGATAGAAACAAATACGGAAAGAGTGTCAATGTCTTGACACAGATCCTGATCGGAGATTTGTGCTTACCGGCGTGTGGATGTGGTGGAAAGGAAAGCTTCCCTCTCAGGCTTGCTTTCCCGATAGAATTGACCTTTGCACAGAGCTTCAACTATGAGAATCAGAAGAATTCTCTGCTCGCAGACTCACCTCCCAGCCTTGTCTCGTCGTTCTCCTGGATCTACTCTAGATAGTCGCTTCAGACTAGTCACTCTCTCAGAATCAGTATATGCACGTCTCTATGTATCCATGTATCCATTTATATCTTTCAGTGAATTTGAAGAAGCTATTTATAGGTGAGACCTTGGCTCTTTGAATTTTTGGTCCTCACTGTATAGTTATGGTAGTTCCTGAAATGGCGGAATGGAAAATTCCTTCTATTACGTAATCAATTCGTCAGAAATGCACAACTAAAAGCTGTACACTTGTCAGAATCCTTCGCAAATGTGCTGCTCTTCATATCTTCGACAAATCGCCGCATGCAGTGTTGTTTTTTATTATTGCATGCGATTGAAATTGCGTTGATCGCTAAGCTCAAGATCGATTGTCGCATGCGCCGTCATTGCGTTGATCATCTTTTCGTTCTTTATTGATGGGCGCAATGTGACATAGATGCATTGTTCATTTTGTCTTTGAGCCATGAACGCTTGTAGTGACTTATTTCCTGCAAACAGAAACTGAAAATTTCTATTCTACCGTCGCAATGGTGTTAGTGGGTGTATTTATGTCATTTTGTAATTTTCGTATTTCTTAGCCAATTTGTATACTATCGACTCAACTTTTCTTTCTTTTTGCTGCAATATCTAAATAAAATAGTATAAATAACTTGTATTTCTACAAGTTATCAGGTGATTGTACAGTAGCATCACGACGCTGTGCCTTAGCGTCGTGACGCTACAATGCGACAGACGGAGTTCTTCTCTGTAACGTCGCAACGCTAGGGCATGGCGTTACAACGCTCTAATATGAGGAAGAAGTGCAGTTCAGCATTGGTTCACATGCGATTCGATTCGATTTGGAGCTGGTTCAGGTCTGATTTGTTTGGTTCGAGCAGTTCAAGGATGGTTCGATTGTTGGTTGGTTCGGTTCGAGCTTTTCCAAGATCAAGTTCACTTGTTTCGAACCAGTAGAGCTATTTATTACTGTAATAGGCAGTTTTGATTAATTATATTAATATAAATGTTATATTAATTTAATTAATGTCTTAAAAGTCTAATCTTGGTCCATAATTTATATTTAAATGATGCATATGATGTATGGTTTAATGGTCTTATATATGTCATAAAGTATGTCATATAGTAAAATCCCACCATAGGTTATGCATTATTCATGCATCATTTATATTATAAGTGTTATAATATATAGTTGCATGATTTAATTTTATAACATGCTCATGCATCATATAATATAAGTGTTATACTATATGCTTGCATGCATAAATAACACAGCCATGCATAATATATTATAATAGTTATAATATATAGTTTGGATGTATGGATGCAATGTATGTTATTTATTTCATTACTTTAGTATATAATTATTATGTATACATAGTAATGAAATGGGAATTACATGATGCATGACATTACTTTAGATAAGTTTATAAAGTATGTCATAAGGTGCAATGTATGGTTTTAGTTTTTTTGTTCTTTATTTTTTTTATAATCGTTATTATTAAATGAAATTAGAAATTAAAATCAATAATTTAGAATTGCATGCAAATTTAGGTAAAATCATTTTTTAAAATAGTTTTAAAATTTGATCCACATAGATCTAAGATCACAAATTTCTAATAACATTAAAAATTAAATTAATCTTTTTAATCAGTTTAATAGGATTAAATTGGTTCTAATAAAAGATTAAATTTGTAACAAACGTATTTATAAAGGTTTTTTTTTATCTAAGGTTAGTTTTGTCTAGGTTAAGGTATTTAAGTTGACGAAAACGTAATACCCCTACCTGGGAACTAACCTGGAAAGGTGAATTAGATAGATTTGCTACAAGCATGCAATTGTTGATTAAGGTTTGTGAAAGTGTTTAACGAACATTAATCAAAATTGTTTAACTATCCAAAGTAAGTGTTACTTTTAGACGAACTTAAACAATCACTTAGTAAAAATAATTAGCCGTATTTTTCCTAATTTAATTAAACCCTAGGTTATTAAAATACTCAGCGGGAGGAAAAAGATATATATGATACGTCAATTTTTTCACTCACGTTCTCCCTTAACGTTCACACCGTAAGAATCATGCTTGGCTTTAAGGCGCCTTGGGAGCATTATCCTTCAGATAATGTTTCCATGGGTCAATATCAAAGTGAATACGAGAGTATTTATAGTAAGTGGGAGAAGGATACAAGTCAACATGTCTTGCAGTCTCCTTCATTGGTTTGCATCATGACATCTTCTTGCACGACCTTGAGGTGCCCTGGTAGCGTCCCCCTTTTGATGGTTTGTGCAATAGGTCAATATCAAGGCGAACTCCAGAAATGGATAGGATCGATTTAGTTTTTTCCCCAATCAATTTTTCACTTCGGTTGGCTCATTGTGGCGGAACTCTAGGGTCGAAAATGAAGGGTCACACTTACGAGAAATTGTTAAGCTAGTTAATGATTTTTTAACAAAATAAATGATGACTGATTGTTATAGGAATAAGAGTTATTCTGGAGTAATGATTGGTTGAGAGTGTTTCAATTCAGTGAAGGGACAACTGACTACCCTTCGGTGGCTTTTGTCCTAAATTTCTAAAGCATCATTGCAAAATTAGATATTAAATGGGGTTAATTTAGATTTTGTTAAATTTGATTGGATGTTTTAGAGTTATGCTAAAATATAATGTAGATCAATTTGTTTGTTTTCAACGAAAATGTCAAACAGTACTTTTCCATTAATTTCCATTTCTAGTTTGATCAACTTTAATTATACGATGTGGAAAGACTCACTTAAAACCTATTTCGTGGTTAACAACCTAAACATTGTCATGACTAAGAATTGTCCTCAAGTACCAACCCCTGATGCAACACAAAATGTTCATGATGCATATGAGATGTGGACAAAGGCTAATTCCAAGGCCTAAGTTCACATTTTGGCAAGCATACCTGATGCATTAGTCAAAAGATTTGAGAGCATGGCCACTGCACAAGAGATCATGCAATCAATACAAGAATTGTTTGAGCGAAAGTTCTCATAATTCAAACAAAACAGGGTTGATAACAATGGAACCAGTAATATCAACTCCATAGATAACGAGGATTGTCCTCTTATAGGAAACTTGCAGTTAATGATATGGGTTGTAGAGCAGATCCCACTACTCTCCAGAAAAGAAAGAGCTCCGAAGAAAATAAATCTGATTTATTTGTCTTGAAGACGTGCTTAGTAGAGAATGATGATTCTGTCTAGATAGTTGATTTAGGAGCTATTAATCACGTATGTTCTTCCCACCAAGGATTTAATTCCTGGAAACAATTAGTAGCTGGAGAGATGACTCTCAGAGTCGATACTAGTGAGGCAGTTTCAGTTGTTGCTGTAGGTAGACTTAAATTATTTTTAGACAAGAAACGATATATGTTATTGGATGACGTATATGTAGTTCCTCATATTAAGAGGAACTTAATTTCTGTCTCCTATCTAATTGAACAAAAGTATTCCTTATCATTCTCTGAGAATAAATTATTTATTTTCAAGAATTGAATGGAACTAGGCTTTGGTTATGTGAAAAATAACTTAAATGTACTAAGGTCGTTAGTTACAAAATTCGTGTTTGAAGGAAATCGGAAGCAAGATTTACATGAGCAGCGGAAGAATGATAATTCCAAATTACAATCATGAATAAACAATGCATTTATAGCCGACTTCAATACAAACGATTATGCAATTAACAGAGATTACAACATGAACAATATAAATGCATAAAGAGATCAAACTCTACGCACAGTGGCAGAAGCGTCCGCTTCGTTGCGCAAGAATGCTCGAACAACAGCAGCCTCGAATGCCTGATCTACACAACCATAACGTCGCAATGAACACAGCATGAACACTTCGTGCTCGTCTTCAACGATCCCCTCGGCAACAAGAACGACCTCCACAGCACCACGAACGGCCTCTAGAAAACCTCGACGGTGTCGATTTGAGTCTGACACCACCAACAAGGCTATCTTGGTATTCTCGGTATGAGAATCTAGAGGGTGGGCTCTGTTCGGACTTGGTATGAGGCAGACGAACGGAGGAAACAACAATCGCGTACACGATTGGGCAAGTGGCAGATGGCAGAGACTTATCGCATAGGTCGATGTCTAATCGTTTAGATAAAGCTATGTGATCGTCTTCAATAAAGAGGAAGAATCTGGGTTAAGTGATCTGTAGCACCGGAGTCCATAATGTTGGAGTTAGCATGCAATTAGCAGAAGCAAACAGAATCATTAAGCACTCTAATTCATCAATTTTAGCAATTAAGAAAGCATGTTCACAAGATAAAAGGAGGGTTTTGAAAAGTTACCTTTTCTTCAATACACAAATTTAGCTTGATGCCTTATTCTAAGAGTTTGTGGACCACCACTTGATCTTCTCTACTATTCTCTTGGACCTTAGATTGAATTATGTGACTCAAAATAAGATGAATTTAGGGAGGATTTTGAGAAGAGAGGTGGTTTTTTCCAGAAAATTGAAGAACTTTTCTTCAGCTGAATTTTCATAATACTTTTTTTCCCTTCACCTATCTTAGCTGAATAAAACCACTTTTATCCAATAAATTCATGAACATACCTTTACATGATGAGGTGATACCAATCCCCTAAGTAGGAGGTGGAATTTTGAGTGGAAATTGGGTGTTGAATGTGACAAACCCACTCAATGGTATTTGTCATTTTAAAATTGATTCAAGATTGATTCAAAATCAATTTAATTAAAAATCAATTTCTCAATTTAATTTAAATTCCCAAAATTTAAATTAAGAATAAAATTATTATTTGAATTTTCATAAAATCCAAATATTTAATTTTAAATAAAATTAATTAATTAGTTAATTAAACAATTCAACTATTTAGTATAATTTAATATCCAATATTAAATTAATAAAACACCAATTTCATACCATAAATCCCTATTCATGTAATTAACATTTAAAAAATTTAAATATTATCCATTTTTTCAATTTCGTTTAATTCGATAATTAAACGTGTAATTAAATAGTATATAATTACTAATTTTCTTAATTTGAATTTCAACGTTTCAAATTCTCTCATTACGCTATTCTAAGGTTTAATCTATTTGTGAGCTAGTAAAGAGACCTAATGGACCTACAATTCGTGGGCTCCAAAGATCCAAGATTAACCGACAAAACTCTTTAACTTAATTAACCAACATTCGTTAACTACTGGTTTACTCCACTAAAGCTCAGTAATTGCACTCCTCTCACTATAGATATAATTGTGTCTGCTCGATATAACCATAATCAGTAAGTCAACCCTTTATAGATTGTTCATATTAACAGACGGGTCAAAAGTTGTTTTACCCCTGAAATTACATCTTGTTCCTTAAGTCCCATTGATCCTTTAATGAACAATTGATTTGTGATCCAATCACTAAACCGAGTCCCTTTTAAACCAATGAGAGGGTGGGGCCCTTGTTCAATATCCGAAGTCAGCACTTAAGGGAACAACCTCTCTTCTATCCTTAAAACTGGGTAGGAGTGAATTCCATCTTGCACCCTATTTCTTGGTATGATCTTATAGTCAGCCTTAAACAGTAAGCAACATTATAAAGTAAGAGTGACTTATTTCTTGGTCCAATTTTATACAAACTCTTTACATAGGATGCCCCCACTCACATGTCTCCACATGAATGAATCAGGATCACTTTGTTTGTAGCACTTTACAACAATTGTAACATCTATAAAATGGCTCGCATCTGATAGTGTCCCCAGAATAAGATATCTAGCCTTATTTGTATACTATATACCATTTTGGCTATCTACTCGAACTTGATCCACTCTTATGTCTCTACATAAAGTTCAAGTACTCATGTAATAACCACGGGTCTTAGTTTATTGGATTTAGGTCATTTCTAAAAACAAAACGAGCAATTTAAATATTCAATAAAAATTTATTGAATCAAACTTCAATAACATCTATATTGAGATATTGAGTAACATAATAAGTTTATTGTTTACAAACCACGAGTTTTGGGACATAAAACCCAACACATAAACCATCCCTCATCAAGATGTTGATACTCAAAGAAGGGAGATGAATCAGTTGTGGGGACATAAGAGAAAGGTTGGACAGTGGTCATATGGACTTGAGGTTGAAAGGAAGGAGGCTGAAAACTAAGGTTGGGGTGTTGATAACATGTAAAGTCAGAATGACTAGGTTTCTGGAAAATTTGACACTATATATTTGGTTTGGAAGGCCATTTCAATTACGATTGAGTTTTGCCAAAGGAATTTGAAGATGGAATCGACGGAACTGAGTTTGAAATAGGGGTGGAAGGGGTTTGGGAAGAAGAGTTAAATGGCTTAGGAGAAGAACGCTTACTGTTGTGTTGAAGGGAAAGATTTGCAAAATTTGCTTGAGCAACATTCAATTGATCAACAACATTCTGTTTTTTCAATCTAGTCTCATAAATAATAAGCAAAATCCTAACATCCTCAAAAGAAGGTCTATCTGATTTATTTTGAATAGAGGTAACAAAGACATTGTACTCACTTCCTAGACCATCTAAGATATTGAAGGAAATCGGAAACGAAATTTTCATGAGCAGCGGAACAAGACTATTCCAAATTACAATCATGAATCAACAATGCATTTAAATCGACTTCAATACAAACGGTTATGAAAATAATACAGAAATTACAGCATGAGAATCTCAAAGGTACATAGGGAAAAACTATACGAACAAATGCAGATGCGTCTCCACGCTCCAATGTGCACGATTGCTCGAACAACAACGACCACAGACACTCGATTTACACGACCACAACACCGCACGAACACTTCGCACTCATCCTCAACTATCTCCTCAGCACAAACTCTTTCTCAACACGAACGACCTCCATAGCACCACGAACGACCTCTAGAAAACCTCGAGGGTGTCGAGTTGAGTTTGACACCACCAACAAGGCTACCTTGGTATTCTCGGTGTGAGAATCTAGAGGGTGGGCTCTGTTCGGACTTGGTATGAGACAGACAAAGGGAAGAAACAACGATCGCGTACACGACTGGGCATGTGAGAGATGGCTGAGACCTATCGTATAGGTCGATCCCAATTGTTTAGATAAAGCTATGCGATAGTTTAGCTCTATCGTTTAGCTCTGTCTGTCGCCTATAGACTCTATACGATCGTTTACCTTGGGCCAGCGATCGTCTAGTAAAGCTATGTAATCGTTTAGTAAATACTGCACGACCATTTAGCTTGCACCTGCACGATCGTTTAGCTCACCCAATCGTCGTTTAGTAAATCCAAATTTACTTGACGACTACGTGAGTTTCTTTTGCGTGAGAGAAAACTCGAAAACCTTTTCAATCGTTTTGTAAAAATTCTTTTCAAATAGGAAACCACTTTCTTTTTAAACTCACGATTACCATGATCTAATAACCACCCACTACTTTGGTTATTTAAAAGAAAAAATATTAATTATTCAATAATTAATATTATTATAAATAAAATGACTTATCATACTATATTTATAACTTATAGTTTTAATATTTCATCTCATGAAACATATAAACCACAGTTCTTTTTCTATTCCTTGGTACTTAATGTAAATCTCATTTACATCAATCCTCCACTAGATGTATCTTATACATCATACCGATTATATCATATATAATCAAAATATCTCTTGTCAATTTGAACATTTCAAATCAACACCAAGAACTGATCCTCAACAGAATCCAAGCTACCAATGGGACCTCATGGACCTGTAGCTCCGAAGCTCCAACGGTACGTGAATAACTGACTAAACTCTTTAGTCACGGTATCCACCATCCGTTAACTGCTAGGCACTTCACTAAAGATCGACAACGAAACTCTCCTTACTATAGATATATTATGTGTCCATCTTAACCAACCAGCAGTGTGATAACCTTTCACAGATCGATCGTAAGTATAGTTGGGCCAATAACTGTTATGCCCCTGTAGTTACATCTGTCTCCTTAAATACCATTGATCCCTCTAATGAACATAAGTCATAGTCCTACTATGACTCAGTCTTCTCTTATAAAAAGAAACTATGGCCACTATGTTCAAGCCCCGGAATCAGCCCTTAAGGGAGCAATCTCTCTACTTATCCCTGCTTCGGGAAAGCAGTGAATTTCATATTGTGGATTGAGTTCTCAGTTCCTAGATCAGACAAGTTCCCAAAAAGGTAGGCATGTTGAGTTGGCAATTTGGCCACTCTCACCCATACTAATCAAAGGACTGCCCTCAAAGGTAGAAGTTCACAAAACACTCAAGATTGAGGTCGTGTCATCTATGGTCGTTTAGGTGAGATTCAAGTCTCTAGTATCAACGGCGTTATATACAAATTCTTGTCATCTCGTGGTCCAGGTCTTATACAAACTCTTTGTATAGGACACATCTGCTCCACGTCTCCACATGAATAGTCAGGATCAACCATCTGTAGTAGTTTACAACACTTGCAAACCTCTACAAAGCGAGCCGTATCTATAGTGTCACCAAGATCAGGTATCCCACCTTAATCCTTATACTACAGACTGATTTAGGTTATCACTTAAGGCATGATCTACTTGTATATCACATATACATGCTTTAGTTCACATTAGATACCAAGGAGCTTTGTTTATTGGATATGAGTAAATGCCAAAATTAAATAACATTTATTTTATTCATTGAACAATGTGTATCTTTCAAAACAACGAGACTCCAGGAGAATTAGGACACCAATCCTGACAGATATGAGCTAGATGATCCCAATACAATATAGGTTGCCCAATAACAGAAAACTTATCAGCCACTATTTTAATTTAAGTTAAATATTGACTCACAGGTAGACCATCATTTTTCATATGTTGCAACTGAGATTTTAAAGCCATAATTTGTGCAGTAGTATTTGAATTATATGTATGTTTTAAAGACTCCCAAATAGCATTAGCAATTTCCAAACTCATAATTTTGCCCATCTTTTCTTCAGATAATGATAAATAAATCAAACACATAATAAAACGGTTATACGCTTCCCATACCAGAAAAATTAGGGTTTAACTACACCTGTTGCGGATCCAAGAACTTATGACGAGTAGTCACCGTACCACAGAGAATTCCTTCAAGGCCATTAGCAAAAACCACATTCAATAGTTCATTCTTCCAAAGAAGGAAGTTATTGCCATTAAGTTTGACAGCTAAAGGCTGAGGCAGGGTAGGGTAGGGATTGGGCTGAAAGTAAGTTGACGTTGTTGAGGATAGATGTGGGATATTTGAAAAATTAGGGCGAGGCATAAAAGTCTGATATCCTAGAGGATAATATGTCTACGTTTGAGGGGGGAAATTTTGGGAGTAGAAATGATTAGGAGAGTACCATGGAGTATTAGGATAGGGGATAGTCGGAACAAACACTGAAGGCCTAAATAGAGATAGGGGTAAACTGGTGGATAAGGCTGTAAAGAAGGAGGTCGAAACAGAAGAGGTTGAACGTCTGATAATGGCAGCCTCTGACCCAGAGTAGTAACGGTGGCAACTCCACTAGAAGAGAATGAGTACATATTTTCATCGTCGTAACCATAGGTATAGATGGAGAGCTCACTGGAGTAACACTTTGTTGGTAGGAAGACGATAGGCCTTCACCTGAAGCCATGAGAAAAGGAACTTAGGAGTCGTTGGCTCTGATATCATAAAGGAAATTAATTAATTGAATAAATTCAATATTTCTCACTCCAACAGAGAAGGCCAAAGACCAAATCTAAATAAGAAAATACAAGCCACGTGTAGCAATGAGAGAGGATGAGAAGTAACAGAAATTTTAACAAACTATACAATATTATTACCCTTGTTCATCATATATGTATTTTTTTTGCAATTATCTGCATAACATTTTTCTCATTTTTTGCCATATGTTGTGTTTTATTTTTGTTTGATTCCTTTTTTATTTGATTTTTTTTTGTTTGATTTTGTATTTTGTGTTATTGTTCTTTTGTTCAGTTTGATAATTTTTTGTTTTCTCTAATTTAGATTTTGACAGATCATTCTACTTTTATATCAAGTTTTAATGGTATATGAGATGTAAAACTCATATACTAAATTTGTAACATATTAGTTGTATATCAATTATACAATTGATATACCAAATATTAATTATATTAATTATATCAATTGTATAATTGAAATATTAAGACATGTAAGCACGGTTGATAACCCAAAAATCATGATAACTGAAAAAAGAATACTCAAATAACAACATTTGATATATTAAATATTGATCAAAATATTGATGCACTGATAGATTAATAAAACTCATCCGATATATCAATAAAGTTGATATACTTAATATTTGGTATATCAATTGTACAATCGATCTAGTGATATACCTAATATTTTGTATATTAGTTTGACTGAGTATATCTTTTGAGGATGGTCAATTATTGAATTACTTAGGTTCAAAGTTTTGTTTTATAATGATAGCTAAACTAGTTTTGTAATAGAAAAAAAACTATATGTTATCTTGAGATATTGTATCACTTGATATACCTATATAAAGTACATCAGACACCTATTATTGTATTTCAAGTATATTAGCAATATATCTGATATCAATCAAATTTCAAATATATCAATAGTATATTAGATATCAAACAAATTTCAAGTTTATCAATAATATATCGGATATCGAAAGTAACTTTCAATATGTATGATCGAGTAGTGTATCAGCTAACATCTATAGGTATATCAATTATATTTTAGTATATCAATTATATTTTATACATCCATTATTATATTTTAAGTATATAAACAATATATGAGATATCAAAAGTATACCAAAATAATATATTATTTATAAATCATTTTTTAAGTATATCAATAGCATAGCAGATTTTCAAGTATATCAATAGTATATTAATAACATATTATTCTTGAAACATCTAAATTCATCTCTTTTTATTTACTTGAGCATCTAGATTTATATCTAATACTTCCTTGCTTGAACATAAATCTCAAAATACCTAAACAAAAAATTCAAATAGTGTTCAATACTACTAAGTAATTATAACATGAATAATTCGGACTTAACATCAAAACTTAAAATACAACTGAAAATAAAACTAAACACATAACTATGTATTTAACCTTATACTAAAATCAAACTCAATCTAAAACTTAAACTTGAAATTAGAAACATCGATAACTTCACATAAACTCTTAACACTCACCCTCACCCCACCCCTTCCCTACACATGCTTCAAACTTAAGTTTAATCCACTAAATTACTTCAATACATTCAAATCATCAAGATCATAAGTTCAATTTTTCCACTCCATACCTTAATCTAATACCTTTGAAAAAAAGTATTTATAATCCACATTCAAACAAATTCAAATCACCATAAGTAGACAAAATCAACATCCAATGCTTAATTTTTTTTTTTTTTAGAAATAAAAGTAAAAATAAAAAACTAAAATCAAACACCAACTCAAAGTGAAAACAAAAACCCAAAATATACTAACTAAAAAGAAAATCACGTAAGGATGTTGTTGGGAGTGGAGGATTGGACGGTGGTAGGGACGGGCGATGTTTAGCAAAAATAAAAAATATAAAAAAAATAACCAACTGCATTTGCTCGACCATATTTTTTTAAATACAACTAAAATAAGAAGATTTGAACCAACGACTTTCTAATTTCTAATACACTTATATATCAATTAATCTATGCTCGGTTTGGTATTTGCTCAACCATATTACTCACTTTCATTTCCACATTTAATAATTAAAGAATGTATTCCTTTTTTCCTTCCTGTAATGACTTGTCAGTTTTCTTTATCCTTTTGGAAAACGTCGTTTCTATAGATTTTCTCTAAAAACAAGATATTGATTTGATGATGTCCAAATTTAAATTTTAATGGGATGAATTATTCCCATTTTAATTACTCTCTAAAATTTAAATTGTTTTTAAGTTCTTGTTACTTTGACCTTTTTAAAAATTGAAAGGTGGTCGGACAGAATTCGTCGCCTAATTTAGGACTAAATAGATTTTCTCTAAATACAAGATATGGATTTGATACTGTCCAAATTTAAATTTAAATTGGATGATTTATTCCCATCAAATTGTTATTAATTTTTGTAATTTGACCTTTTAAAAATTGAAAGGTGATTGGCGGAATTCATCGCCTAATTCCAGACCAAATAATTAATCGTTTCTACCAAATTTTTGTAGTAGTGGTAGCACAAGTCGAACTCATAGAATCATTGAATTTCTGTATTAAGCTGCTTCCCCACCAAGGTAATTAAAGGGGGTTTAAGATTGGTTTGGTTCGCAAGATGTAAATTACAAGAAAATAAAAGAAAGTGATAAAATTTGGATTATTCGACTATCTAGCTTAGGCTCAAGAGTTATTCCCCAAATTGTAACTCAATAATAGATTCATCAAATAATTTCTATGTTGTCTAGCTTAGCCAACTCATCTAGAAAACTTAGATGAGAGCTCAAATTATCAAGTTAACCAAACTGATTAGATGTAACACATCCTAATTAATTTAACTAACCGCATTAAGATCGAGGAAAACACTAAGTTGAATATCCAATTGGAAACGTCAAATCAAATATTCAATGTAGTTCTTCTCTAGGCTAATTAGACAATGTTCTTTGAGGTGAGTTTACAATTTACAAGCCAGTTTAACTTATTGTTACACCGTGTTAACATACAATTGAATGTCGCATATTGCAAATTAAATCCTAGCCGTTGATCATACACCCTCAAGCAGAAATACAATCAAAAGTCATTCATAATCAGAGAAGGAATTGAGAATAATATAGAAAATGATAGAAAATGGATAATCTCAAAAGTGCACAAACATGGGGAAATCTACTCAATGCCTAAGCTAGAAAATGTTACCTTAGCCCATAATATTCATGACGAACATCCAGGATTTGTTTGAATGCATCCAAAAAAAAAGGAAGAAAATAGAGAGAACAAAAGTGAGGAATCGGCTGGATCGGTTGAATAATGACCTAGGTGGCTGAAAATTTCATGCGTTCAGACTTCGTAGCGTCGTGGCGCCAACTGCATTTCACGGAAAGGTTATTCTCTGCCTTTTCAGCATCGAGCATGGCACCAGGTAGCACCGCAGCGCCATGCCATCAGGGGTAAAATTGTAATTTATGTATCTCTCTTTCCCCGTTGATGCAATTGTTTTGGCCCATTTTAGCTCCATGTCGTCACTAATACTCGACTCTACCTCTTAGATGCTCGAAATCTATAAAATCATCAAATAGACACATAAAAATCTAGGAAAAACCTTAAATTAAGCGGAGCAAACTAGCACATTTTCGATACTATCAAAAAGACATGTTAGAGCTAAAATTTAAATGTCACTGATACATATTTTGTCTAATAAATTCATGAATTTTGAAAAATTTTCAAATATGAGAGAGATTTATTTGACACAAAATTAAAAGTTAAAAAATTATCACATAAAAAGTGAAAATTTATTAGATACTTTTAAAATTCAGACTTATTAGACATTAAATTAAAAATTTAAACTTATCAAACATAAGTGATTTGAATTACTTTTGTTTTAGGTTCCATATAATCTTTCTTCAGTATTCACAATATTATTAATCCATCTTAAAATATATATGGGGGTGTTTGGTGTCTGATTTTAGAGAGATAGAACTAGACGAAGACTGAGAAACATTGAAAATTGTATTTAGATTTCTCAACTATTACAAGCGGGTAAAATAAAAGGAAATTTTTACAGATAGAAAAATGTCGAACTATTTTCAGAAATAGCAAAAGAAAAATACTAATAGACACTGACAGACTTCTATCAGCATTTATTAGTGATAGACTTTTATCCGTTTCTATCACTGATAGACTTCTATCAGCCTCTATTAAAAATATAAAAATTTTACTATATTATGTAAATAATTTCCCTCATTTTTTTATTTTTAAAAATCTCCCTAAAACAAACTTAAATACAAAGATTGAAATGGACCCAATCAGCTTTTACCTATCAAATAATCTACAAGTAATTAACATAATATAAAATGATATAACATTAATATTAAATACTAAAATACTAGAACGTTGCTATTTAATACTCTAACATTTGGATAGTTAGAGTAGAATCAAGATTATTGAGAGTTTGATTATGATGAAGTTTGTCGTTTGGATATTGGATTACTAAAGATCTGACCTTAGTATTTAGAGTGTAGGGTTGAGTTTCTAATTACTGTGTTTGGATTGTAGGATTGAATTAAGTTGTTTTCTATTTATTATTATGATTATTATTATTTTTGTATAACTGTTTTCTACATCATATTACCTAAGTTTGTCACATAATATAAATCCCTTTAAGCAGCAAGTTTAATTATGGATTTCATCTGGTTGCTTATTCTAGAATAAATTGTGGTTAAGATGGAATTAAATTTTCACTTAATTTTGCTTTCAGATGGATGTTTGAAATCTACTACCGATATATTGGATTTAGGTAGATTAAATTAAGATATTTTATTTTTCAATTTTTTGGATTAGAGATTTTAATTTAAGTCTTGAGTTCATAAGAATTTAGTGTAACTTTTTATTTTTGGAGCTAAATTTGAGTTTGTTGGAGAAAATTATCAATTTATTTAGATTTTTTATTTTTTTGATAAAAGATTTGGAGAAGATATTAGGATATTTGAAATTTAAGAAGAGAAAAAGAAGTTTGACTTGAGTCAAGGTTAAAATTAGTAAAGGTATGTTTGGATTGACTTAGAAAAAAAAGTACGAAAATCCATTTTCATTTATTTTTTTTTTCATAAATTTTCTTTAAAATAATAACACTCATATGCTTGACAACTTTTTCTCAAAAGCGTTTTTACATATAAGTCTGTTGGTTTTTTATATATTAGAAGTGTTTATTAATGTTAAATTACTAAAAATGATTACCATAAAATACTATTAACTAATAATTTAAATTAATTGACGCTAGAGTTGGTCGTTTGAGATATTCATCGCTTGAATTTTGTAGTGGTTTTTGCCCAAGATGGCAATCAGTGGTAATGGCCGATGGTGGTAGTGGCTACTAGAGTTGGCTAGAGGGTTGTTGGTGGTGGCCTAGCATAACCTTTTTACTATTGCCTGTAAATAGCTAATCAAATGAATTTTATATTATACCAATCAACACTACCTATATTACCAAGTAAAGCAAGTGCAAGATCGGGTCGATTCGCAAGTAAGCACGAAGATTAGTTTCTCACAATTAATTATTTAGTTAATGCGATAAATGGGGGTTTTGTGTGGAATAGGAAATAAAGTGTGGAAAAGTAGATGCATGAAAATAAAAGGATAATTGTATAATCAAACGATGCATTCTAGTTTAGAGGAATGGAATCACCCAATGTTGATTTTAACTTCTTACCTATGCCTAGTCCAATTGATTAGAAAAGCTAACCAATGGTCCTAAATATCAAATTAGCCAATTTAATTAGATAAGAAGCATCCCAATCAATTTAACTGACCGCATTATACTTTAGATATTACGCTAGGACGAATATTTAATCTTCACACGCCTAATTAAACATTCAATACAATTCCCTTAAGAAGTGTTTATCCACTTTAGTTGTAATTTTTAGAATGTTAATTGCATTAAATATATAGTTTTTTTTTTTTTTTTATTAATTCAATGTTTAAGATAGGATCTTGTTGGAAATGACTTTTGGGCTTAGGCCTATAGGAAAAGTTAAGCAGAGTGAGAACTTTTGTCCCACATTGATAGATTTAGAATTGTCTAGAGGGTATAAATACCAAGGTATTCTAAATAAGAATTCAAAGTGAGTTGATGGTGGAAGAATAACCCTTTCACCACACATACATATCATTGCAAAAAATGGGCTATCAACATTAAGCATTTGGAGAAATTTTGAGTTTCAGCATGACTTTTAACTCAGTTGATTTTAACACGTATATGTTATTCTTGCAGAACATAATATATTACCTTTTGAGATAATGAACATTTCATTATATTTAAAAGAAACTTTGTATTGTTGTTCTAGCAAACTAGAGATAGAAATTAAAATCCTTTTCATAGAAAGAATGTAATAAACATTTTCAAGTACAATGTTTCTATCTTTAATAAATAACTTTATATCTCCCATTGCTTTAGTCGAAACATCCTCCCCGGACAAGTACAATGTTTCTATCTTCAATAAATAACTTTATATCTCCCATTGCTTTAGTTTACAACCTCCCCGGCTCCTACCTTAAAGGTTGCTTCGCCTTCTGTAAGTTATTTCCAGGAACTAGTTTCGTACATATATGATTAGCGACTTCTGAATCCATTATCCAGGTTAACTTATCATTTTCTACCAAGCATGTCTCAATGACAAGTAAATCATATTTACTTGTTATGCTTTCTGGTAAGCAGCAAAAATAGAAGATAGAGGACATTCCTCCGTTAAAACATAGTCTAAATCATCAACTGCTAGTATATTCGATTTCCATGTTGATTTATCGTTAAAAGTATTGGAAGCGAGTAAATTTGAAGAATTCAACATGCTAAAATTATAAACAAACTCTAATTAGTGAATTGCTTCTAAACCCAATCAAATTTTAGAAAAGTAATAATAGACCTAAATTTCATTATTTTGCAACGATACTACAGTATGTCAGAATAAGTGCTACCAAGAGGTAATCAAATACTCATTCCCTAAAGCAAGACATTCTTGACTAAATACTATCTCCAGAATAACTCATATTCTGATAGTCATTTAGCTACCTTTTTCGGTTAAGAACTTACTAACACTTAGTAATTCTGCAAGTGTAACCCTCCATTTTTAGATATCAGATATTAGCGTTCCCAACGATGCTACCAAATTGGAGAGTCAAAGTTGGGAAACGACATAAGAAATCCTATCCATTTTCGGAGTTTGAGTTGTTCTGAATCCCACATTACAACCCTCTAAGGGGATAGTCGCCATTAAACGACTAGCAAGGCCCGCTTAAAGTTAACCAACAAGTGCAACATAGGAATCTCACGGTCTAAACCAACGAAAGAGATCGTAGAACATGTTGACACATATCCTTCACCTACTTACTATGAACTATTTCCCCTATTAACCTTGATCTTGATCCATACAAACACTTTCCAAATGGAGGTCACTTCTAGGGTGACACGAGACGTCATATGAATCTCACGGTGTGAACTTTCTAGGGATTTGAGAGTTGAAATTAATATATCACATATTTGATTTTATAATGAACAACTTCCCCTTATTCACCTTGATCTTGATTCATGCAAACATTTCCCAAATGGAGGTCACTTCCAGGGTGACACGAAGCATCGTATGAATCTCACGGTGTGAACTCTCTAGGGACGTGAGAATTAAAATCAAAATATTGTATATTTGATTTTACTGTAAACAACTTCCCCTATTCACCTAGATCTTGATTCATGCAAACACTTTTCGAATGGAGGTCACTTCCAGGGTGATATGAAGCGAAGCATGAATCTTGATGTGAACTTTTAGGGATGCGAGAGCTAAAAAACAACGTATTGTATATGTTATTGATCTCCCACTTAAGTGTTCTAACAACATATCATATACGTTATTAAATTCCCACTGAAGCGTTCCAACAACATATCATATATGTTATTAAACTTCCACTGAAGTGTTCTATTTGTTTTTTGGTAAATCTTTACTTAAGAATGTTTCGGCTAATTAAACAACCTAAGTCTAAGTAATTTTTCCTAATATAACTCTTATATCGAGATTAACATATGATGTCTAGGTGATAAACCAATTTTATTACCTTAAACTGCTCACGCATGCTCATAAAACTAGTGTTATAGAGTTAGACACCAGTTTGATCTCTAGGTAGGAGGTGTTCCGTAAACCATCAACTTAAGTATCCCCAACCTTAGACAAGATCTCCTTGGGTAAGTAAACAACTTTTGTTTTACAAGTAATCGACCTATTCTACCTCTTAAAAAGGCGATTGAATTGCACCGATTAACCCTAGGTGAGCGTGCATCTTATCTTTGTTATAGATTTTAAAAGTCTAGATTATTTTATAACAATTATAAAATAAATTATAACATTTGTAACCTTATAACATTCATCTATAACATGCTTTAATATAACACTTATATTAAAACTAAGCAGACATTCTATATACATTATAACACTTATAATATATATCAAATGCATGCCACATGCTTATCCTATGATGGTGTTTTTTTTAAAAATTATATGGCATACTTTATGCACACATAATTAAAACAATATCATACATCACATGCATAATAAATTAAACAACACTAAAATGGATCGGTTTTGGCATTAAAACAATCAAACAACTAAATTATTACAAAAAATAGCACTCGAACCAGCTTCAAATTCTTTGAACCAACTCGAACCGATCAAAAACCACTGAAACCGGCTCAGAAACTCCAAAAAACAGGTTGAACCGATCAAATCGACTCAACCAAGTCAACTAGATCGGTCCAGTCCATTTGGATCGGCTGGTCAACGCACAAGGCGAAGTCAACGGCTGGGGACGCGGGTTGATGGGTCGCAAAGTGGGCACGCAAAGCAGAAACTGGGTCGGACGCAACTATCTTATCGGGTCGTAGGGTCTGGAACAACAAATTCGGGTCTAGGAGCTACCAAACGGATCTGCACCGATTTCTTCTACAAATTGAGGTTGTCCTCTTTCTCGAAATCGAACAATTATAGCTTAAGAACAACTCTAATGACTCTAGAAAATTTATAGACCCTTTTCCACACATTAATGCTCATAAACATATGAGCAATTACAAATTTCAATAAGAAATTAAATGAAAACTAATGCTAAAACCGTAATATGTCCACTTTAGTCAACCAAATATTCAATAAATGAAAAACAGCCACCAATATGCAATAGAACATTATAAACATTCTCTGATACCAATTGATGAAATATAAAGAACACATGCACAGCGGAAGCAAGGATCGATAACGTTCTAATTGCAATGAAAAGCAAGAATAAGCATGCAAAAGGAGTAGAAAATACAACCTTTGAAGACTCCACCCGAAACTTCCTCTCCTGAGCTCGATAGACACCAACAACGACAAATCCTCTCTATTCTCCAGTTGAAGAACACGGTGGTGGGACCGTTATGTTAGTGAAAATAAGGGAATTTCACTATAGAAAGAAGGAGAGTAAAGGAGAGTGTAGGTGGAAGAGTTTAGGTCAAAAGTTGTGGAAGCATTAGTCTTGCAAAATTCACAAAGACATTGATAGAGAAAACACATGTAAAATCCGATTTTGCATGTCTTCCACCTCAAACTCCACTAGCATGTAATCTCTAGGTGTCAAGCTTGGGAAGTGCCACTTCAAAGTCCACTTAGTTAGTGGGAAAATCCAACAATTGGATTTTTCCACTAACTAATTTTTTATTTAAAAAAATACAATTTTTCAAATTTAGAAATTATTTAATTAAAAAAAATTTAATTAAATAAAATAAACAAATTTAATATCACATATTAAATTGTTTATGATACCTAGCTTTAATTAATTACATTAATCAAGTTTAAAATACACTTTCATGCTTATGGTCAAGTATACTCTAAAAAATAATTAATCAATAAATAAATTATTTAATTGTAAATTATATCTCATATAGAATAAAAATTTTCCTAAAACTCGAATTTGAACATTTCAAATTCTTACTTCACCTAATTCTTCAATTTTTTCTGTATTGAGCTAGCAATGAGACCCTATGGACCTACAGATCATGGGCTCCCAACAATTCAAGACTAACTAGTCAAACTCTTTAACCTAATTAATCAACATTTGTTAACTAATAGAACTATCCATTATAACCTGTAGTTGCACTCCGCTCAATGTAGATATATTATGTGTCTATTTGATATAACCATGATAAGTAAGTCAACCCTTCACAGGTTGTTCGTAATAACGGTAGGGTCAAAAGCTATTTTACCCCCAAGATTACATCTTGCTCCTTAAGTCCCGCTGATCTTCTAATGAACAATTGGTTTATGATCCAATCACTAAACTGAGTCCTTTTCGAGCCAATGAGACGGTGGGGCTGTTGGGATTGGTGTCCTAATTCTCTTGGTGGTCTCGTAGTTTATAAACATTATGTAAATATATTGTTATTAATAAAATAAGTGTTATTTTATAAGCATTTGCTCAATCCAATAAACTAAGATCCGTGGTTATTTTATGTAACTTAAGCATGTATATGAGACATACAAGTGGATCATACCTTAAGTAATAACCTAAATAGTCTGTAGTATAAGGATAAAATAAGGATACCTTATCCTGGTGACACTACGGATATGGCCCGCGTTGTAGATGTTACAAGTGTTGTAAAGTGCTACAAATAGTCTAATCCTGATTATTCATGTGGAGACATGCGAGCGGAGGTATCCTATACAAAGAGTTTGTATCAGACTGGACCACGAGATAATTAGTCTCTTTATGTAACGTTGTTAATAATTAAGATTTACATTTCACTAGGATGACCATAGGTGACATGATCTTAATCCTGAGTGAGTTGGAAACTCTTGCTCATGATGGCAGTCCTTTTAGTTGTATGGGTGAAGTGGCCAGATTGCCAACTCAACAAGCATACCATTTGGGTATTCGTTTGATTGGAGAGATGGGAACTCAGTTACACAAGACGGAATTCACTCATTCTCAAAGCAGGGGTAAGTAGATAAATTGCCCCCTTAAGGGCTGATTCTAGGTCTTGAACATAGTGGCCACACCCTCTCTTGGGAAGAGAGGATTCAGTCATAGTAGGACTATGACTTATTGTTCATTAGAGGAATCAATGGTACTTAAGGAGTTAGATGTAACTACAGGGGCAAAACGGTTAATTGGTCCAGCTGTACTTATGAGTGATTTGTGAAGAGTTATCGTATTGTTTATTGGTTATATCCAATGGACATAGAAATATATATGTAGTGCGAAGAGTACAACTATTAGTCTTTAGTAGAGTGACCAACAGTTAACGGATGGTAGATCTCGTGATTAATGAGTTTGATCAGTTATTCACACACTGTTGAAGCTTCAAGCTACAGGTCCATAAGGTCCCTTTGGTAGCTCACTGGGTTCAAGTTGAGAATCAGATTTTGTGTTAGTTTGAAGTGTTCAAATTAACAAGAGGAAATTTAATTATATGTGATATAATTGAATTAATTCAATTATACGAAGTGGTACTTGTGATATTTCGGCTTGGGACGCCTTTTATTTGGTAGTTTTCTGGATGTTAAATACCATTGGATGGATTACTTTTTATTAGCACTGGAAGCACATCACATTATGGCAGGGTAACGTTTCATAGTTTAATGAATCTTCCACTTATTTGATGGGATGGTTAAGAGATTATCTATGGTTAAACTTTTCACAACTTATCAATGGATATAATCCTTTTGGTATGAATAGTTTATCAGTCTGGGCGTGGATGTTCTTATTTGGACATCTTGTTTGGGCTACTGGATTTATGTTCTTAATTTCCTGGCGTGGATATTGGCAAGAATTGATTGAAACTTTAGCATGGGCTCATGAACGCACACCTTTGGCTAATTTGATTCGATGGAGAGATAAACCAGTGGCTCTTTCCATTGTGCAAGCAAGATTAGTTGGATTAGCCCACTTTTCTGTAGGTTATATATTTACTTATGCGGCTTTCTTGATTGCCTCTACATCAGGCAAATTTTGTATGTGTTGTATCCGCGAAAATATCATTTCTTTCGATGGAGAAGGGGATCTTCCTTCTTATATTTCTACATCTAGGATCCGACTTGTATCATTGATACTACTAGGAATTAATAAAAATATGATTTATATTAAATACCATAGGTTATAAATACAATATGATAAGTTGATTATCATATTTATTTATAATATACTAATTATATGATAATTATCCTTTTTCTTTTAAAAACCAAATTGAGTGTGAGGTTTTTAAAGGTTAAAGCAATTGTGAGATAAAAAGGAAAATTGTTTTCCAAATCGTTAGTTGATTTCATTTAGAATTAGATCTCACAGAGGCTATCGAGTAAAAGCGTTTTACTAAACTATAGCATAGAGAGATTGCATGATCGAGTACTGAGTTTACTATATGATAGTTACTCGATTACTCGTTGCTACACGATCGAGTAACAATGTCTATACGATAGGCTACTTCCTTCTAAACGATCCATTATCTAGTTTATACGATATGCTTCATATATCTCCCACTTACTCGATCGTCTACCTCCTCCTTTCCTTTTTGCGGTCGTGTAGATCAAGTGCTCGTGGTTGCAGTTGTTCAATCTGAGTTGCACATTGGAGCGTAGAGAAGTTTCTGCATATGTGCGTATAGTTCTCTTTGTACATTTGTATTGTTTCATACTGTAATTTCTCTGTAATTTGCATAACCATTTATGTTTGAAGTCGACTGTAAATGTATTGTTGATTCATGATTGTAATTTAGAATTGTCTTATTCCACTGCTCATGAAAATCTTGACTAGACTCTGTACATAATGCTGTTGATACTAGAGACTTGCATCTCACCTAAACGACCATAGGTGACACGACCTCAATCCTGAGTATTTTGTGAACTCCTACCTTTGAGGGCGGTCCTTTGATTAGTATGGGTGAAAGTGGCCAGATTGCCAACTCAACATGCATACTCTTTTGGGGACCTGTCTGATCTGGGAGCTGGGAACTCAATGCACAATACGGAATTCACTCCTTTTCCGAAGCAGGGATAAGTAAAGAGATTGCTCCCTTAAGGGCTAATTCCGAGGCTTGAACATAGTGGCCACAACTTCTCTTTGGAAGAGAAGACTCAATCATAGTAGGACTATGCTTTATGTTCATTAGAGGAATCAGTGGTACTTAAGGAGACAGATATAACTACAGGGGCATAACAGTTATTGGCCCAGCTGTACTTACGAGCAATCTGTGAAGGGTTGTTGCAATGTTGATTGGTTAAGATAGACACATAATATATCTGTAGTGAGGAGTTCAGCTGTCAGTCTTTAGTGGAATGCTTGGCAGTTAACGAATGGTGGATCCCGTGATTAAAGAGTTTAGTCAGTTATTCACATACCGTTGGAGCTTCGGATCTATAGGTCCATGAGGTCCCTTGGTAGCTTGGATTCATGTTGAAGGATCAAGTTCTTGGCGTTGATTTGAAATGTTCAAATTGACAAGAGGTATTTATGATTATATATGATATAATCGGTATGATGTATGAGATACATCTAGTGGAGGATTGATGTAAATGAGATTTAGAACTATGGTTTATATATTTCATGAGATGAAATATCAAAATTATAGGTTATAAATATAGTATGATAAGTTTTTTATCATTTATATTTATAATAATATTAATTATTAGATAATTAATACTTTTTCTTTTAAGGAACCAAAATAGTGGGTGGTTATTGATCATGGTAACCGTGATTGAAAAGGAACTCGGTTTCCAATTTTTCTTTTTTTTCTTAAAAAAAAGAAGTTTCACAATAGTTTTGAAAAGATTTGAGTTTTCCTTCCGGCGAAAAGAAACTCACGGAAGTCGTCAAGTAAATACAGATTTACTAAACGACAGCTGGGCTGAGCTAAACGATCGTGCAAGTGCTAGCTAAACGATCGTGCAGTTTTTATTAAACAATCGCATAACTTTGCTAAACGATTGCTAGCCCAAGGTAAACGATCGTGTAGAGTCTGTCAAGCTAAACGATTGCATAGCTTTTGCTAGAAGATCGCATAGCTTTATCTAAACGATTGGGCATTGACTTATACGATAGGTCTCCGACTTCTCCCACTTGCCCAGTCGTGTACACGATCTGTCTTTCCTCTGTTTGTCTGCCTCACACCAAGTCTGAACAGAGCCCACCCTCTGGATTCTCAAACCGAGAATACCAAGGTTGCCTTGTTGGTGGTGTCAGACTCAACTCGACACTGTCGAGGTTTTCCAGAGGCCGTTCGTAGTGCTTTGGAGGAGTCCGTTCATGGTGTTGTGGAGGAATTCGTGATCGAGGAGATCGTTAAGGACAAGCGCAAAGTGTTTGTGTAGTGTTGCGGTCGTGTAGATCGAGCGCTCGTGATTGCGATTTTTCGATTTGAGTCGCACATCAGAGTGTGGAGACGTTTAAGCATATGTGCATATAGTTCTCTTTGTACATTTGTATTGTTTCATGCTGTAATTTCTCTGTAATTTGCATAACCGTTTATGTTTGAAGTCGACTGTAAATGTATTGTTGATTCATGATTGTAATTTGGAATTATCTTGTTTCGCTGCTCATGGAAATCTTGAGTGTTGATTTCCTTCACATACCAAGAATTAAGTCACACTTACTTTATAACTTTGTTTACTGTTTAAGACTGGCTATTTCAAAGCAATGACCTATGTAACTTAACCTTAATCCTGAGCTAACTATGAACTATGGTTTATTCAGACTATCCTTAGATTTTTATGGGTGAGGGTTGGCTCAATAGTGTCGACTCAATAATCCTCTCATTTTAGGGGTAAGACCAAGTAGATAGCTGGAGACATAGGATGCAAAACGGAATTCACTCCTATCCGCTTTTAGGGATAGTAGAGAGGTCATTTTTTTAAATGCTGACTCTAGGTCTTGAACAAAGGGTCCCTGAAGAAAATCTAAACATAGATATCCAGTGAGCGAAAGCGGGTTGTTCCAAATATCATTGAGAAAGAACACAACAATTACAGTCTACACAGAAACGATTATACATATACTATAACAGCATGCTACTGATAATGGGCAGAAATGCACGTTATCATAGTGCTAAGTTCTTAAACAATGTTGTATTGCTTTGATAAAACATATTAAATTGCGTCCAAAAAGCATCAAATTCATAATATTGCGGTCGCATGCCTTCATCGCATTAGAACAATTGACTTTTATATTTTTGTGCAAAAGATGCAATGACCCAAGGCGGAAATTGAGATCATAGGAAATCATTGGTTGAGAGCAGCATCACCGCAAGGCTTTGCGATGATTGTGTTCGCAAACATTTGCTCAAGAAGGATTGTCGTAACTTGGTCGGCACAACATGGTGGACATATCTGGGTGAAAGGCTAATTAATCGCGATGGGACAGAAAGCTGATGACAGTCAAATCCGAATTAAGTTGATAGCCGCTAACGATAACAAATACATTCAGCTTTTCGATGACAAGTATTTGGCGCATCAATTAGGATTAAAGTCGTCCCATCTGTGCAATCATTAAAGAGAAGCCGCCGTTCACCCTGGATGTTCTATAAATACCAAGGGCGTCCTTCAGAAAAGGGGTTCACCGTTCCACCAATTCGAAAATTCATACGTTCGGATCGCTCATCTTTGTTCAAGTTTTCCTTTCATTTTAAGGCGGAGCAAGAGAAGAATGGTGACGCTGGAGATCGCTTAGGGCAACTCGAGAGAGAACCTTAAGGCGTAGAAGCAGAGAGTCGGCTGACTCTCGCGAGAGCGAGATTATCTTTTGAACATAAGTAGAAAAACAGTGTAAAAGCCTAGGCAACAAGAGATTTCTACCAGGCTCTTTATTCTATTCTTGCGATTATCTTGTGTTATGCTATGCCAAATACCCCTTTAGAGCTACTCAAGAGAGAGTCTGAATAAAGAACCCGAGACTCAAGATAGCTAGGTTAGAATCTAGACTCGACAGAGCAAGATTAGAACTGCATAATCAAGAGATAGAGACTTAGAGATAACCTCTGTTTGCCAACCTACGTCGCATGCATCCTAGAGATAGGAATGATATTATGTGGTCACCTTATTTGTGTGTGTGTTATTATTCATCGCATAAATAAGAATAGAGGCTTATGTGTAGGTCCTATATACTTATCGCATATATCGCATGCGTTCTACCATTAGAAGCCGTAGCATTCACATCGAGATATGGTTTACTATTGTATGCATGTTGCATGATCGCAAAGCATGAACGCATCCTAGGAAGTGTTAGCTGAAACCCTTCTCAACTCGTTCACTGCATACTCATCGTATCTCCTGTTCATCAACTATTTTCAAACTCTGTCGCATTTGTTATTTTTTTTTATCATCGCAAACAACAACTTCAACAACTATTTATTTATTTGGTTACCGCAAGGTTTTCCTAAAAATTACCAATGCAACCTGTTTACATAAGTCCCTAAGTTTGGCCCTGGACTTACCAGGAAACTCAATGGAGTTTACACTTGGATTCCGCTGAGGAAACTTGAATGCTCAACATAATTTCACCATCGCATATCATCCATAATTCACTTCATAAAATCAAGCATCAACTACTTATAAAAGACCAAACAAAGGATACAGTATGCAAACCTTTGAAAAACCTTTCTTCAAGTATCCCTCGATCATTCAGCAACTCGATCAAAACACAATCTCAACTAACGAAATAGCCAACAGCACAAACTGAAGAATTCTTGATCACTATCGAGTCTAACTCGATCCTCGACCCTCGAACAAAACAGGAATACCACCACAAGTGTTATCTTGGTATTCTCGGTGTGAGAATCCAGAAGTTGTGGGCTCTTTATGACTTTGGATAGAGAAAAGAAAGAGGTAGACGATCGAGTAAGTGGGAGATGTATGAAGTCTATCGTATAGACTAGATACTCGATCGTTTAAAAGGAAGCAGCCTATCATATAGACTTTGCTACTCGATCGTGTAGTAACGTAATCGAGTAACCATCGTATAGTAAACTCGGCACTCGATCGTGAATTCTCTCTATGCTATCGTTTAGTAAAACGCTTTTAATCGATAGCCTCTATGAGATCTAATTCTGAATGAAATCAACTAACGATTTGGAAAACAATTTTCCTTTTTATCTCACAATTACCATAACCGTTAAAAACCTCTCACTCAATTCAATTTTTAAAAGAAAAAGAATAATTATCATATAATTAATATATTATAAATAAATATGATAACCAACTTATCATATTATATTTAGAACTTGTAGCTTTAATATTTCATCATATGAAACATATAAACAATCTTAGTTTATTAGATTGAGTAAATGCTTATAAAATAACACTTATTTTATTAATAATAATATGTTAACATAATGTTTATAAACTTTGAGACCACCAGGAGAATTAGGATACGAATCCCAACAATCTTCTATTTGTCCTAATGCCTCGGGAGACTAATGTACAATACAAAAATTAGTACAATATACAATAAACTAGGGCATACTTTGGACCCTAATATCATCTCCCACTTGCTCTAGATAAGGTGTCGCATATCCCGTAGACCCAGACTCTTCAGATGACCCTTGAACACTTTAGCCATGAGAGCCTTTGTAAACGGATTAGCAACGTTATGCTCCAACGCGATCTTCGTGACTATCACATCACCGCGATGCACAATCTCCCTGATCAAATGATTCTTCCGTTCTATATGCTTGCCTCTTCGGTGACTTTGAGGTTTCTTAGAATTTGCCACAGCCCTGCTATTATCACAATAGAGTGTGATCGACAAAGTCATATTTGGAACAACTTCCAAGTCGGTAAGGAACTTCCTAAGCCCAACAGCCTCTTTAGTAGCTACACAAGCAGCTACGTATTCTGCTTCCATAGTGGAGTCTGCGTTGCATCCCTGTTTGATGCTTCGCCAAACTACAACCCCTCCATTTAGAGTGAACACTGACTCTGATGTCGATTTCTGAGAATCTCTATTAGTCTGAAAGTCAAAGTTTGTATATCCTTTAAGGATCAAATCTTTATCTCTATACACGAACATGTAGTCTCTCGTTCTTTGAAGATACTTGAGGATCGTTTTGACCACCGTCCAGTGATCTAATCCTGGATTGGACTGATATCAACTGACAATCCCTATTGCATAGCAAATCTCAGGTCTAGTAAATAACATTGCATACATAAGTCTACTAACATTCGATGCATAGGGAATCCATCTCATTTTCTCAACCTCTTGAGGTGTCTTAAGACACTGTTCCTTAGACAAACCAATTCCATTCCTGAAAGGTAATAAACCCCTCTTAGAATTTTGCGTCGAGTACCTGATCAACATCTTGTCAATGTACGATACCTGAGACAAGGCCAACCTTTTGTTCTTACAATCCCTTATAATTTGGATCCCTAGAACAAACTACGTCTCTTCCAAATCTTTCATTTGGAATTGGGTGGCTAGCCACTTCTTAATGTCAGTCAGAAAACGTACATCATTCCCAATGAGTAGGATATCATCCACATGCAGCATAAGGAAAGCTACTGAGCTATTAATGATTTTCTTGTAAACACGAGGCTTATCAACATTCTGATCAAAGTGAAATGATTTGATCGCACTATCAAATCTAATGTTCCAAGATCTAGATGCTTGTTTCAATCCATAAATGGACCTATTAAGCTTGCCAACCTTTTTCTCTTGATCTGGAACAATGAACCCTTGTGGTTGAGCCGTGTAGATGTTCTCCTCAAGATTACCATTCAAAAAGATAGTCTTGACGTCCATTTTCCATATCTCATAATCATAAAATGTGGCTATGGATAGGAAAATCCTAATAGATTTCAATATGACAATAGGGGAGAAAGTTTCCTCATAGTCCACTCCCTCGACCTGGGTATAACCCTTTGCCACAAGTCTAGCCTTAAAGGTCTACACCTATCCATCTAAACCTCTTTTCCTCTTGTAGATTCACTTACAACCTATAGGTTTTACTCCAACAGGCTGACCCACAAGTTTCCAAACGAAATTGAAGTACATAGACTCTATTTCCTGATTTATGGCTTTAATCCACTCATCTTTGTCAACATCCTCCATTGCTTACTTATAAGATAATGGATCCTCAACCTCATCATCAGATATGATGTTTTGGGCTTCAGTCAAACTCATGTAGCGTTCTGGTGGATTCACAACCCTCCTACTATGTCGAGGTAGTCTCAACTCTTGAGATCGTTGACTAGATGAATTGACATCAACAACTCTTGTTGATCTATCAGTCTGTTCAACAACTCTTGTTGAACTCTCAATAGTCTCATTAGAAATCTCATTTAAAACAAGCTTACTTCATGGCTTATGATCTCTTATGTGGTCTTGTTCCAAGAAGATAGTATTTATCGATACAAACACCTTGTTCTCACTTAGATCATAGAAGTATCCATCCCCATTTCCTTGGGGTAGCTTACAAATAGGAAAACTTTCGAAAGGTTTCAACCTTTTAGGGTTAGCCACAAGCACGTGGGCCGGACATCCCAAAATCCTGAAGTGATATAAACTACCTTTACGATCTCTCCATAACTCAAAAGGTATTTTAGAAACACTCTTTGAGGGAACATTTCTCAAAATATAAACTGTAGTATCCACTGCAAATCCCCAAAACGAAACTGGAAGATGAGCATAACTCATCATAGACCGAACCATGTCCAACAAGGTTCTATTTCTCCTTTCTAATACACCATTCTGTTGAGGTGTACTTGGGGCTAAGAGTTGGGTCATGATTCCATGTTCTATCATATAGTTCTAGAATTCTAAGTCCATGTACTCTCCACCACGATCAGATCGTAGTATCTTTATCTTCTTACCTAACTAGTTTACAACTTCAGCCTTATACTCCTTGAACTTTACAAGAGTGTCAGACTTATATTGTATTAGATATAGTTACTCGTATCTTGAATAATCATCTATGAAAGAGATGAAATATTCATACCTACCTCGAGCTCTAATACTTATTGGACCATAGAGGTCAAAATGTATAAACTCCAAGGTTTCTTTGGCTCTATAATCTTTTCCAGTAAAAGGTCATTTGGTCATTTTTCCTTCAAGGCATGATTCACATACCGGCAAAGAGTTTTCTTCTAAACCATTTAGAAGTCCACATTTTAACAACTTTTCAATCCTATTGAGATTGATGTGACCTAACTTTAGATGCCAAAGATGGGTGTTTTCCTTAGGAGAAATCCTTGGTTTTTTTTTTTTTTTTTTTTTTTTTTGTCATTGTTGCTGTTTTGAACATTTCAGTATTAAACAATATTTTTATGACTAACGGCCTTAGTACATACAAGTTATTTTCTATTGAACCAAAACCAATCTTCATACCATTCTTAAAAATAAACACTTTATTCTCAGACAAGAAACTAAAATTAAGATCTTTTTGATATGAGGAACTACATAAACATTATCCAGTAACAGATAATGTTTCTTGTCCAAAAATAACTTATGTTTGCCTACAACAACAACTGAAACAACCTCACCAGTACCGACTCAAAGAGTCATCTCTCCATCTTCCAACTTTTTCTAGGAACTAAATCCTTGATGGGAAGAACTAATGTGGTTAGTAGCACTTGAATCAAGTTTCCAGGAGAATCATCATTCTCTACCAAACATGTCTCCAAGACAAATAAATCACATTTATCGTCTTTAGACGTCTTCCTCTTCTGAAGAGTAGTGCGATCTGTATCAGAACCTATATAAGCTCTAAGTTCCATTTCAGAGAATAATTCTCATCGATGAACTTCATCAGAGTTAGCAACAATTTCTTTCTCTTTTAGTCCATTGACATTTAAGAAAGACTGGAGATTATCTTTGGAATTTACACTACTGGTTTCTTTGTCATCAATCCCTTTTTGCTCAAAAAGTAAGAACTGAAGTTCAAACAAGTCTTGTAATGAGTCCATGATCTCACGTGCAATGACCATGTTCTCAACACGCTTGGCCAACGCATCAAATATGCTAGTCAAATGTGAAGTCGAGCCAACGAACTAGCCTTCATCCACACCTCATATGCATTACAAACATTTCACGGTGCATCAGGGTTTGAGACTTGAGGACACTCCTCAACAAACTCAAGGACGTTCACCACGAAATACGTTTTAACAGATTCTTTCCAATGTATGTAATCCGTCAAATTAGAAAAGGTATCTAACGAAAAATCATATAATGACATGTTGCTGAAAAAACAAACACATTGATCTACATTAGATTTTAGAAAATACTCTTTAAAACAAACCCAATCTAGTTTAGTAAAATCTAAATGAACCTCGTGTGACATCAAGTTTTGCAATGATGCTTCAGTGGTTTAGGAAAAAAAGCCATCGAAGTGTAGTCAATTTATCCCTCATTTGATTTGAGACATACTCAACCAATCATTACACCAGAATAACTCCTGTTTATATAACGACTAGCCATCATTGATTTGGTCAAGAAATCATTAACTTGCTTAACAATTTCGCATAAGTGTCACCCTACATTTTAGATCCTAGAGTTTCGCTACAAGCAGCCAATCCAAAGGGAAAAAAATCCGATTGGGGTAGAAACTAAAGCGACCCTAGCTATCCATTTCTGGAGTTCACCTTGATATTGACCAACCGCACAAACCATCCGAAGGGGGGACGCTCCCAGGGCACTAGGAAGCCAAGCATGAATCTCACAGCATAAACATTCAGGGGGAAACATGAGTGGAGTTGACATATCATATACATTTTTTCCTCCCACGGAGTATTTTAAGAACCTAGAGTTTAGTATACTTAGAAAAAATACGACTAATTATTTTAACTAAGTGGCTGTTTAGGTTTGCCCAAAAGTAGCTCTTACTTTTGAAAGTTGCACAACTTTTGATCATCATTCATTAAACACTTTAACAAACTCTTTGATCAACTGTTGCATGCTTGTAGTAAACCTATCTAATTCATCTTTCCAGGTAGGTTCCTAGGTAGGGGTATTCCGTTTCGATCAACTTAAATACCCCAGCCTAGCCAGAACCTGCCTTAGACAAAAGGTCCCTTATAGATAGATTTATCACAAATTTAATCTTTTATGGAAATAAATTTAATCCTATTAAACTGATTTAAAAGATTAAACTTAGATTTCTAATCTCATTAAAACCATGAACTTAGGTCTATCTCAATCAAATTTTAAAACACTTTTAAAACATGATTTCACCTAAGTTTGCATGCAACTCTTGGTTATTGATTTTAGTTCTAATTTCCATTATAACTCTTATAAAAGGAAACAACTTAAACCATCCACAATACGAAGCAACACATTCTCAAGGCATTTATAACTCTTATATATAAACCTAAGTGCCATGCTCCATGCATTATTCATTCATTACTACTTTTATATAACTCTTATATAACAAAGTAATGAACCAAGCATACATGCTCTCATACACCCTTATACTATAATACTTATAATATAAAGATGATGCATGAGCATTCTTTAATGTAATTTATTCATGCAATCTACTATATTATAACACTTATAATATAAAGATGATGCATGAATAAATGCATAACCTAAGGTGGGTTTTAAATCTATATGTCATACATTATGGCATATAAACTGTTGGGTTTTATGTCCTAAAACTCACAGTTTGTAAAATGATAAACGTTTTCTATTATCAATATATTTATTATTGATTTCATAAATTGTATGTAAGTCTAAATCCAATAAATTGATTTGAGCCTATGATGTGTATATATATATATATATACACACACACACACACTATTTTAAGTCTAAAAGGATTTAAATTAAAACTCTCATTTTTCATCTCGTAACTCCTCTCTTTTCTTCTTCTATTATTTTTTTTCATTCTATTCAATTTATTATTATTATTATTATTATTTTTGTAGAAAATTTACTTGTAGGATTATGGTATTTTTATTTTAATTTAATTACAGCAACATGGTTTCCACGTATTGAAGATATTTTTATTTTGTTTTTCTTTTTTGTAGCATTAGGTCTTGAAGAAGATATCACATTCATCTCTAGTCTTTTTTCTCTTTTTTAATGACATAAGTTCTCATCTTGGTAATTTTTTCTATGTACGTAGATTACCTATTGAAGAAGGTGGATATTAAGAGAAGACTCTTGCTTTTAAGGTCAAAAGAATTTGTCAATGTTCAGTCAATTTAGAAATTGACAGAGAGACAAAGAAGAGAGTGATCAACCATTTTATAGTTTATTCTTTTGTACTTTTTCTTTATTTTTTAAATTTTGTAATTACTCACTAATTCTTGTCTTTATAATTTTGAAGTAAAGTTTAAAATCAACCGAACGATCGTTGCAAATCTACAACAAAGAATAAGTTTGGGTTTATGTCTACGTAAAAGAAATTAATAATACTTTGATTTAAATTAAAACTTGAAAAAAAAAATTGAAACTTGAAGCAAAATCAGAATAATATTTTTATAATTTTTTTCAACGAGGAATTCTTTTATATAAAAATAAAAATTATATAATTTTATTAAAAGAATAATCAAGTCATCCAATCCAAAATAATAAAAAATAAAAAAATATTAGTGTAATCAAATCATCCAATAAATTTTTTTAAATAAGAAAGGATTATCACAATTTTATCTAATATTTATTTAAATCAAGTTGAAAAATAAGAAGATAATCAAGTCTAAAGTAATTAACCAAGAAAAAATTATCATAAAATTTGTAACAAGTTAAAAAAATATTTTTTTAGTTTAAGGTTTAAAACTAAGAGTAATCAAGTCTTCCAAATAGTTTTTATAAAATAAGAAAGAATCATCACAATTTAAAAACAAAATGGTTTAAATCAAAGTGTGAAAATAAGAAGATAATCAAATAAATTAACTAAGTGAAAATTATCTCTCTCTCTATATATATAAAAGTAGGAAAGGATTATCATGATTTGGTTTCGCAAACGATCAGAAATGTTTTTTAAAAAATATATTTTTTTATTTTAGAAAAAAAAGTTTGAAATTAAGGTATATCAATTCATTCAAAATAAAAAATAATTGTTTTTAATTTATAGACAAATTTGAATTAGAAGTAATTAATTTTGTAGTACAAATAGGATATGAATCTAAAAATGACTCCTCAATTCTCTCATAATTGAATTTCTTTCATAGTTTGAATAATTTTAAAATTTAAATGAACATTTCTCCATGATTTTACCTAATTAGGAGATGTCAATATATTCACAATAAATTATAGCAAAAAGATGATCTCTTGAGTAAACAATTATGTATTATTATTAAAAACATTAAAATATTTACTTTATTTTATATATAATAATATATAAATATTTTTCTTGAAATTTTATGGATATATAGATATATGGTGTAATTTTATTTTCATCATAGAAACTAAATCATTTGTGATCGCCTTCAGTTTATTTTTTATTTGAAAATCTTTATTATTATTGTTTGTTTAGTCATTTTTAGATTTATTTTTTAATTTTCACGTCAATTTTTAAATTTTTTTTATCAACCATCAAATTAACTAATTTAAAATATCTATTGTTTAATTTTACTTTAAGGATAAGGATTAAATTATTTGCACATGCTGTATTTATATTTAATTTTAAAATCTTACTTTTATGGTTTATTATAATTAATATTAGATTTATTTCTTAATCTTCACATTCATTCATTTGAGCTTCTATTTTTTTTCCAAACACTCTTATTCATAAATAAAATTTGTAATATTAAACTTTTATAATTCATTTTTCTTTTGGAACTTCACATAATAAGTGCAATACCATAGTAACAATCTAGTAATAATTTTGATCATTTCCAAAAATCTCTTTCCATGAGTTTCTCAAAAGTTTAGTGATTTGAGCCCTTTTTTTTAATGATTTAAAATTTAATAATGTTTATCCAAAACAAACATTGTTCGCACAAGGTTTTCAAAGAAACTTAATTCGTGGAATTGAACTTTTGTATTTGTATTAATTTTAGTGTAGCAAATATAATCTCTAATATAATAATTATTTGAAAATTTAAAAATAAACTTTAATCTTTAAGTTGGTTTTATTTTCATGGATAATTGGTCTTTGGCTTGTCGATCATCCACCTTTGGGCTTGGATGATCGACCTTTGGGCTTGAGATCTTCTTGGATGATCGGCCTTTGGGCTTGTTGATGTTCTTGGATGATCGGCTTTTGGGCTTGTTGATCTTCTTGGATGATCGGTCTTTGGGCTTGTTGATTTTCTTGGATGATTAATATTTACACGAGACTTCCGGAGAAACTTGTTTCGTGGAGTTGAACTTGTGTTAATGTTGATTTGATGTGGTTCGGTCTCTAGTACTTGATCCTTTGATTCTCTCTCAGTCGAATGTGTACGCTTGATTTGAGGAAGCGAAACACGTGATGTACTTAGAGTTGAAGTTTTGGAAGAATGGTTATATCTCCGAAGGACTTCAGGCTCCAAGAGTTGAAGTTTTGGAAGAATGGTTGTATCTCCGAAGGACTTCAAGCTTCAGGTGTTGTCAGCTTCAGGAATCAGGGAGTCTTTGGTTGTTGGGAGAATTCTTTAGGTCCTCTAGAATGTAATTTCAGACTCCCACAAATGAAGAGAATTTCCTTATCTATAGAGTTCTCAGGTGGGCTTCGGCATGACCCTTGGGTTTGAGAAGATTGGATCTTCAAGTTGTAGGTTGTAAAGATACGGTCGGTTTGTTGAAATCTTCTAATCTTTAAAACTTCAAATACTTCAGATCTTCAATTCTTCAGAATTTGAGAACTTCAGTCTTCGAAACTTGAAGCATCAGTCTTCAATACTTGAGAGCGTTGGTTTTCAAGAATTAGGAGCTTTAGTATTTAGATCTTGAGAGCTTAAGTCTTGGATCTTGGAAGCTTAAATCTTCAGAGCTTTAATATGTCTTATCTAGATCTTTAGAGAGTTTTGGCTTTCATTTCTTCCAACACCTTCCTTAAATGAAGAGGTAAGACCTCTATGTATAGAGGTTTCTTATGTCTTTACATGGGCTTGGGCCCAATAAAGCAATTGGGCCCAAATTGGGATGAGTTTAATATTTAATTTTGCCTAAATTTTCACTATGGGCTTGAATTGGATTGGGCCCGAGGGACTTTAACTACTCGGCCCGTTCAACTTATAACTTTCCCAAATAGGCTCGGGCTTTCACTGATGATGTGGCAACTCGTGATTCGCCGAAATTTCTAATTCAACAAATGCCCCTTTTCAAGATTTATGCATATGTGAATCTCAAAAAATAATTTGGAATCAAAGTATGATTTTGACTCTTTTAATTTGATGCATCATCATGATCAAAATATGAGAATTTAGTTCAAAATTTTGATTCGAAATTTTGTTTGCTTGACACACTTTCGCCAAGTAAACAAAAGATGAAATTTAGTCCTTGACTTTCTTGTTCCCGAGTAAACTTTAATTTGAATTAAAATATAATTTATGCTCTACTTTAATTGCAAATTTAATTTAGTATCCCAAATTCTAACAATCTTTTTTTTCTTTAATAAAGTTGGAATATACTCAATTCTTCATGTGAATTTGAAGTCAAATTTGTATTTTGTCTTTCTCTTTCCTTCAACTTTGATTTGATGGATACTTGGAGTGTGCCTATATTTTGATTTAGACAACACTTAGATTATGCCATGGTCTTGACATTGAGATGAAATTTTGTGGAGTGGAATTAAGACTCCACTCTCCTCGTTTCATCAAAATGTTTTATGGTACCCAAATCTTGGCTTGAATTTGGAGTGAAATTGAATATCAATCAATTTTGATTTGAGATAAAAATTTGGGATATGCCTAAATTTTAATAAGAGACCAATTGAGATGCATTTTTTTATCCACAATTTATTTTGATTGAAGATAAAAACTCAAGGTTGGATAATTTGAATTTGGAATATGACCAAATTTGGATAAGTTTTAGATCTTTCCCGCAATTTGATTTGAAAATAGGGATAAGAACCTAAATTTGGATGAATTTGGTATAAAATTTGAAAGATGCCCAAATTTGAGATTTTATTCACAATTTAATCTCAAAGTTGAACGATTTGATTTTGAATAAAATTTGGACTATGACCAAATTTTAATTTGAGAAAAGTTTTAAATCTTACCCACAATTTGATTTGGATCTAAGCATAAGTACCTAGATGAAATTGAAATAAAATTTGGAATATGCCCAAATTTGAATTATAACAGAAATTGAAATCCAAAATTTGATTTAGATAGAATTACAATCTTAAACTACTTTTGATTTGAAGCTTGGATTATCTAGGACTTTGAACTTGAGATTTGGATAAATAAGGATTCGAATCTTATTTTGGCCTAAATTATTATTATTATTATTTTTTTTGAAATATTAGCATTTGCATATCCTAACCCCCAAATTTGTTCGCACGAAGTTTTCACAGATACTTAATTTGTAGAATTTGGACTTCTGTATTTGTATTGATTTCAGTATAGCTATACAATCTCTAATATAATAATTCTTTGATGCGTTCAAAACAAACTTTAATATTTAAACTATTTGATTTTCTTGTATGAACTATTTGATCTTCTTGTATGATCGGCCTTTGGGCTTATGGATCTTCTTAGATGATCGACTTTGGGCTTGTTGACCTTCTTAGATGATCGACTTTTGGGCTTGTTGATCTTTTTGGATAATCGGCCTTTGGGCTTGTTGATTTCTTGGATAATCGGCCTTTGGTTTGTTGATCTCCTTGGATGATTGACCTTTGGGCTTGTTAATTTCCTTGGATGATCAGCCTTTGGGCTTGGTGATTGGTCTTTGGGCTTGTTGATCTTCTTAGATGATCAACTTTTGTGCTTGATGATCTTCTTGGAGGATTAGTATTCGCATGAGGCTTCCAGAGAAACTTGTTTCCTAGAGTTGAACTTTAGTTGGTGTTGATGTTGATATTGATTTGATGCGTCGTGATTCGATCTCTATTACTTGATCCTCTGATTCTTTCTCAGTTGAATGCATACGCTTGACTTAGAAGTGGAACGTATGATTTTCTTGAAGTTGAAGTCTTGGAAGAGTTCTTGTATCTTCAGAAGACTTCTGTCTTCAAGGATGTGTAGCTTCAGAAGTTTAAGAGTATTTTGATTGTTGGGAGAATTCTCTCTAGGCCCTCTAGATTGTAGAATTCCTAACCCCCCACAAATGAAGAAAATTTCTCTATTTATAGAATTCTCATGTGGGCTTCAGCTTGACACCTTAGGTTTGAGGAGATTGAATCTTCAACTTGTAGGTTGTGAAGATACGGTCAGTTTGTTGAAATCTTCTAATCTTCAAAGGTTCAAATAGTTCAGATCTTCAGTTCTTCAGAATTTGAGAACTTCAGTCTTCAAGACATGAGAAACTTCAGTCTTCAACACCTGAGTGCTTGAGAGCTTTGGTTCTCAAGAAATTAGGAGCATCAGTATTTGGATCTTGAGAGCTTACGTCTTGGATCATGGGTGCTTAAATCTTCAAAGCTTTAATAAGTCTTCTGATCTTCATAACTTTAGTATGTCTTCTGATCTTCAAAGCTTTGGAGGAGTTATGTTCCTCAGATCCTCGGAGCTTCATAACTTCAGATCTTTAGAGAGCTTTAGTCTTCAATTCTTCTAACCTCCTCCCCTAATGGAGAGGTAAGACCTCTATTTACAGAGGTTTCTCATGGACTTTACATAGGCTTGGGCACAATTACTTTATTGAGCCCAAATTGGGCTTGGGCTTAATCTTTACTCGACCCAATCCAACTTATAATTTTTTCAATAGGCCCAGGCTTTCGCTGATGATGTGACAACTTATGATTCGCCGAAATTTCTCATTCAACAAATGCCCCTTTTCAAGATTTATGTATGTCTATACGGTATGTGAATCTCAAAAAATAATTTGGAATCAAAGTATGATTATGACTCTTTTAATTTGATGCATCATCATGATCAAAATATGAGAATTTAGCTCAAGATTTTGATTTCAAATTTTGTTTGCTTGACACACTTTCGCCAAGTAAACAAAAGATGAATTTTAGTCCTTGGCTTTCTTGTTCCCGAGTAAACTTTAATTTGAACTAAAGTAGAATTTATGCTCCACTTTAATTGCAAATTTAATTTAGTATCCCAAATTCTAACAATCCTTTTTTTTTTTTTTTTTAGATTTGGAATATACTCAATTCTTCATTGAATTTGAAGTAGAATTTTGATTTTGTCTTTCTCTTTCCTTCAACTTTGATTTGATGGATACTTAGAGTGTGCCTATATTTTAATTTGAGACAACACTTAGATTATGTTAAGGTCTTGACATTGGGATGAAATTTTGTTGGTACCTAAATCTTGGCTTGAATTTGGAATAGAATTTGGGGTGAAATTGCATCTCCATCAATTTTGGTTTGAGATAAATGTTAGACATATTTAAATAATAATATGTTTAATTAAAGTATGAACTATGTATGTGGATTAATTATTTATCACGTTGGGTTATTTTATTAGATTGGGTTATGTGATCTAATTAATTAAGGCCCTAGATTCCTAATTGAGTATGGACTTAATGGAAAGAAGCCCATTCTTAGGGTTTAATGGGAACCCTAATTGAACTAGTATATAAAGAGAGATCCCACTAAGGGCATTCAGAGTTTTGGTTGAGGAAGACCATAGTCATCCATCATCTATCATCAATTTTGCAATGGAATCCGATATGTTATTCTTGACAATTTGACATGAATGATCCTAGGGCTTATCTATTCAATATAGATATAAAGAATCTATGCTAACAAGTGGTATCGGAGCATGAATTTGGATTGTTAGTTTATGCATTTTCCATTGGCATTGTTGATTAAATTTTGGTTTCGGTAAAGAATTTAAAGATTTTTTTTAAAAAAATGGTCGGCTAACTATAGCAGCGTTGTAAACTCAATGACGGTAGGATGTAAATCTCGGTGGTCATTTTTTTTCTTTGGCAATATGTGTTTTTGCAATCCGTATTGGTATTTGGCATACCCATCACTGATTATGAATGATGTGCTAGTGGTGGATTAAAGTGATTTTTTTTTTTGTTGATTATTTTGATTGAACGTAGTTTCCTAAAGTTTTTTTTTTTACGGACCATTTAGGTTATCACTTAAACATGATCCACCCGTATGTCTCTACATACATGTTTAAGCTATAAGATAAGCTTAGATGTTAGTGGTTTATGGATTAATGCAACTAAATGTCAAATAAAACATCACATATTTTATTAGATAAATAAGGTGTTTGTACAATACAATTACAAACCATAGGATCCTATGAGATTTAGAGCATCAACCCCAACAGGTTTTACTGTCAATTATGCCAATTGTGCATTGACTTCCCCCACTACCATTACAATTTTAGCTCGTTCAAGATCTTTGAACATATGAGTTTGTCTAGTAATCAGGGATGCTGAATGGGATGTTCTTTCTACTTAGAGCATCTATCACCACATTTGTCTTGCCTCAATTATACAGAATCTCACAATCATAATCTTTCACTAACTCTAGCAATCTGCACTATCTCATATTTAACTCCTTCTTAGTGAAAAAGTATTTAAGCTCTTGTGGTCTGTGAAAATTTGTATGTTTTCTCCGTATAAATAATGTCTCTAAATTTTTTAGGCAAAGAGCACTACTGCTAATTCTAAATCATGTGTAGGTTATTTCAGTTCATGGTTCTTCAATTGACGAGAGGCATACACAACAATTTTTCCATGTTGCATCGATATATATTCCTTCGAGGCATCATTATAAATAACGAAACTTCCAGACCCATCTGGTACTATAAAGATTGAAACAGAAACCAATATTTGCTTGAGATCCTGAAAACTGTCTTCAGAAGCCTTACTCCATACAAAGAAAGCTCCTTTTCTAGTAAACTGAGTCAAATGAGTGGCTATGCGATGGATATCCTTCACAAATCGACGATAATAATATGCTAACCCAAGGAAACTGTACACCTAACTAACTATGGTCGTACGAGGCCAAATCATAACTACCTTAATCTTTGTAGGGTCAAAGGATACTCCTTATTTTGACACCACATGTCCTAAAAAGGACACTTGCCTCAACCAAAATTCACATTTAGAAAACTTGGCATATCACTTATTTACTTTAGAGTCTCCGAGACTTTTCACTAATGCTCCTTGCACTCTGCTTCTGTCTTGGAGTAAACAAAGATATCATCTATAAAAACTGTCATAAAAGTAGAACGGAATTCTTTGAACACACTATTCATCAGGTCCATAAATAATGCAGAAGCATTAATCAAACCAAACGACATTACAATGAACTCGTATTGACCATATCTCGAATAAACTATGTCCTAGGTATATCTCTATCCTTAATCCTCAACTGTGGTAACCTGACCGAATATAAATCTTGAAGAAGACCGTAGCTCCTTGCAACTGGTCAAACAAATTATCAATCATGGGAAGTGGATACTTGTTTTTAGTGGTCAATGCAGAGCACAACGATTCATCTTTCTTTTTCACAAATAGTACTCGTGCATCCCAAGGTAACACACTAAGGCGTATGAAACCCTTGTCTAGCAGCTCTTGCAGCTGAATCTTTAGCTTCTTCAACTTTGTTGGAGCTATTCTATATATAGCTTTTGAGATAAGAGTTGTGTCTAGCTCCAACCCGATAGCAAAGTTTATCATTCTATGTGGTGATAACCCTAGATGATCCTCTGGAAATAAATCTAGATAATCTCTTACCACTGGCTTTAAAGTCAAGGAGACATTAACTTCCCTAGTGTCAACCACACTGGCCAAGATATTCTAGGTAACTTGGTTAAGCAAATTATTTCCTTTCATCACCGAAATTATTTTGGGTAGGACCATAAACCTGGCCCTTCTAAACTTAAAGTTGGCTTCTGTAAGGGGTTAAAAATAACTTCCTTGCGGGAGCAGTCTATACTAGCATGATTAGCAAACCAACCCATGCCCAATATCACATGAAAATCACGCATGTTTCAAACTATTAAGCTCACATCTAATATATGATTTTCTATTTCAATCTGACATGCCTTTATCCATTCTTTAGCTAACATAATTTCTTTTGATGGAATAGAAACTGATAGGACATAATGTAAGGGTTCTAACTCTAACATAGTATGCGTTACAAATGCTGGTGATATAAATGAGTGAGACGAGTTGAAGTCAAACAAAATTCTCCCAAATCGTAAGCAAAAACATGCCCAATCTAACATAGCCAACTCTGATTGTTCAATGATGGGTTTTCTTCTTTTAGGATTAGGTTTCTATCCCATATCGTGTTATGCTAAGCTCATTTCTCTTATTAGGTCTTACCTTTTGTACTCTGTGGACGTTAATATATTGCCAATGCATAGTGTCTCAAGATTGGAAGTGTACCTGTCACCATAGTGCTAGAATTATCGACCTCTTGCTCAATGGTTGAATAGACTCTACCCTGCTGCTGCTGACGACAAAACCTCCCTGGTTCAAGCTCATATGTTGGCCCCTGTTATCAGATGCATTCTTCTTGAGGCACTTCTCAGACATGTGTCTTTCTTGGCCACATAAAAAAACAAACTCTAGTACCAACTAGACAATGCCCTCAGTGATGTCTGCCACATGACGAACAGATCAAATTAACCTCTTTACAGTTATGACTGCAGGCCTATTGCCCCAATGTCATGGAGTTCTATCTGTGCTTTCACTCTTTTGTAGGGGCTTTAGAGCCCTCTAGTCTGCCTTCCTCTTCTGACCCAAAGAGGAAATTCGTCCCTACAATCTCATGTTCCACTCTCCTACATTGGAATCTATTCTCGTTGTTATATGTAGCGTTGCTGCATAACTTTTGGGCTCAAATGCTAGTTATGACCTCTTAGTTCATCCTTCAGACCCTGGATGAACCTTTCTATCTGGTCCTCCTCTATGGCCACTGATAGCTCTAAAAAAGTGCTATTATTTTGAGCTTAATTCGAGCTCGTTATCAAGTTCTACGTATTTATTTCCCTATTTTGTAGGTATTAAGAAACCAAGGGGTGGAATCGGTAATTTAGAATGGATCGGGATTAATTTGAGGCAATTTGGAGGTGATTTGAGCATCCGAACTTCAAAGGAGTCAAAAAGACTCAAATGTCCCTGCTTCAGCATTGCAACGCTTATGGATTGGCTTAGCCTCATGCTCGCCTAACACTGAAAGATAGAATGGGTAGTATTGCAATGCTACGAGCTCTGACGAACGAGGAGTATCGCGCGTGCGTAAGTGAGCGTCAGGGTATTGTTGGACTTCTTCACCCTGATGTTCTTGATCAGTCACCTCAGCGTTGCAACGCTGTCCTGTTTTCTATAAATATTCTCCTTCAATTTTAGGTTAAAGGAGGCTGAATTCCAATGGATGCGGATGAGAGGCCGAACTTTCTTCTTCACTCTTTATATTTTCAATTTCGTTAGGCTAGTTTTTAGTTTAATTTTGGATTGAAAGCACGGATTAAATTGTATCTCATGGGTTTGTCTATGAATCGATGAGCTAATTTTTTATGTAGTTCTTGGATTAAGGATTCAATGTAACTCTTGAGTTTTCTGCCCAATTTGATGTTTATAATTCAGAATTATGTTTTCTTTACATATCAATTGAATTAGATTTGCATTTGTGTGTTGGATTGACGCCCCTATCATAATTAAAATTCTTTGCTAGTTAATTTCAAGTTCGCACGTTTTATGTAGTTCATCTATGCTAGAATTTACTCCTATAGCAACAATTGAACATGTATGTTTAGGTTTACAAGCTAATCTTGAATCTTTGTATGCATGTTTAATATAGATTTGAAGAATGCCCTGTTATTTGAACATGACTTTTCTTGACACATAATCAACATAGTTGAATCTTAAAACTTAATGCATGTGTTTCTAGTTCTTTATGGTCGCTAAGAACCAAATTGAATATAGGAGCATGTAGATTAGTTAGGGCATAATCTTTCCAGCCTTAATTATTAATTAGGACGCTTGATTGATTTCGATTTAATTGATTGTCAGCCTTTGTGGGGATTAGTTAAATCACATCAATTTAGTAGCTATGCACTTACAATTCGTTAGCACAGTCAATTGGCAGAAAACGATGATTGAAATTACATTGAATGTTTACTTGATCGGAGAAGTAGATGAACCAATTACGACTTACATTTATCCCTAACAATTTATTTTGTTGCATGTTATTCAAATTTCAACTAAAAAACAAAACCCCATTTTTACTGTTTTCCCAAAGTCAATTTTAATTTAAGAAAAAATTAATTCAACGCATCTCTGTGGTTTGACTCTACACTTACCACTATTGCTACGCTTTAGTAGTAATAGAAGTAGTAGTTCAGTGTATAAAAATTTTCTTTTAATCAAGTTTAGAGTCGAGTTAACGACATCGATTCTGAGCTCCATAAAAAATACCGCCGCTACCGAGGATGCACGACAGTTAATATCTTTTTGTTAAAATTGACTATAAACTTTAAAAACCCAAAAATATTTTTTTTTTCATTTTTGTGTCTACTTGTTTTTCTATAGCAGAAGATTTGAATATTAATGCGCTTCAAGTGAGATATGCAAAAAACGGGAAACACAAGAGGTAAATGAGATTGTTGAACTTAGAAATCAAATATCTGAACTAACCTCTAATGTTCAAGTTTTGGCTCAGATACAGATACAGAATTCGCATGGCTCTAAAGCCGAATACTATTTTTCTTGGGAGTTGTCTGGCAAAACGCCGATATCGATGCCTATATGTCTGCCAGCCCAGGTATTTCTTTAGAGGATATAGTAAGGAAACTTTCTAATCACTCTAGTGAGTCTGTGCAGGAATGCCCCGAAAGTTAACAAGAACCCATCAATTTCCAGCAAGATGATCTATTTCGAACATGAGGTTAGAGTTGAGCTTCAGAGTCTGGGTGACTACATTGCTCAGATCACTGAATCAGTTAGAAAGTTGGAGGAGTCTTGGGAATCATAATCTTTTGAGGATGCCGAGTTAAGCAGCGAAAATACTTGCATTAATGATTCTGCAAAGTAGCTGGTTCCTTGAATTCCTGGCTAGGGTAAACGTTAGATTACTTAATGTATAAACATATTAATTATTTTTTCGAGTGTGCAGAAATCATTCAGAGTCATCCTACATCTGTGGCACTGAGGCTAACCTTGTTAGGGAATTAGCATGGACCGACTCAGATGACGTTGTTTATCCTCTGCCATGCCAAGAACAAGTTTTTGAGGTTAAGTATGAGTATAGGATTTATTTGGAAGAATCCCAGGTAAAAGAGTTAGAGGCTCCCAAACCTAGTCCTGTTCTTTGTCCTGGTATTTCCCTTATTTTAGAAGTTTGCTCACCTACACCTCACGAGCCAGTCGAGTCTGTTGAGTTAGAGTCTTTGTTTTCAGTTGAGTCAGTCCTTGAGTCTTTTATTTTATTTCCTTTTATAAGATTTAAAAATTTCAAATTCGACCTGTCTGGTTCTTTTAAAAATATGGAAACCCTTGTGGCTTTACCTGTCCATATTGACTCATCCAAGAAAGAACCAGAGAAATACGAGAATTTCTTTGTGCCTTGATAGAGGACAAGTTGCATCGAGAAACCGACGTTAAAAATTTGCGCTTCCTAGAGGCAGCCAAGTTTTAAAATTTTTTGCTTCTTTTATTTATTTTATTTAGGTTAGGTCTTATTTTTCTCTTTTTGTAGGCCTCTCCAGAGCCTAATCGAATGAGGAGGAGATGCCCGACCACACCATCCTGTGCGCGACATTGTTATCAAGGGAGGTTTTTTGTTCCCTTGCTTTTATTCTTTTTTTAGATTTACTTGAGATATATTGGGGACAATGTATTTTAAGTTGGCGGTGGGGTACCCGTCGGGTATTTTTTTCTAATTTGGGGTCCTTGAGCGCTATGCTTGAACTATGCTTATATGTTTGATTGCCTTGCTTGTTGTCTGCTCTATTGTTATTATGCTAGTTTATGATGTACTTTTTCAGTAATAAAATTTTCATGAAAGAATGTTAGGAAAGTATGATCATGATTTTAGCCCAATTTTAAATGTTTTTATTATCTCTCATGCATCTTTAAGTCATTGTTTTACGAAATTAAAGTATTACGTGCTTAGAATTGGGTTATCTGGTTTGCACTTTTGTTGCCATCCCGAAAGGTCCAGCTTTGACTTAGGAGTAACTATGCTTGTTTTAGAGCAAAACTAGACAAAGTGGGTAAATAGAACCTACTGTGAAAAAAAAAGCAACTTAATTACAATTCTGAAAAAAAAAAAGAAAAGAAAAAAAAACATTAGAAAATTGAGGCATAAGTCAATGCGTCTGCAAAAAAGAAAAAAAAATAGTGTGTGTGTGCATAGATAGAGGTGAAAAGAGCTACCTAGTTAAAAAAATAGTGTGCGTGAGTATTTAGGGCCCATGTGAAAAGAGTGTTAGGTTACCGGCGGGGGGGTGTGAAAGCTAGCCCTCTAGTTAAAATAAATGCGTTTTAATTTTTTAGGTGTGTGTTTAGGACCATTGTCTTAGTGATGCCCTTTTTTTTGCAAATGTGATATGTGATAACTGGTAGAAATACAAGTTATTTATGCTATTTTATTTAGATATTGTGGCAAAAAGAGAGGAAACTTGCAACGATAGTATAAGAATTTGCTGAGAAAGATGAAAATTATGAAATGTCGTAAACGCATCCACTAACATCATTGCGATGGTGAAATAGAATGTTTCAGTCTATATTTTGCAGGAAATAGGTCACCGCATGCGTTAATGGCTTGAAGACAAAATGTACAACGCATCTACATCACATGCGCCAATCGATCAAGAATGAAGAAACGATCAATGCAATGACGGCGCATGCGACGATCGATCATGAGCTTTAGCAATCAACGCATTTTAACCGCATACGGTAATAAAAAACAACACCGCATGTGGCGATTAATCGAAGATGTGAAGAGCAACGCATTCGCGAATGATTCTGACAAGTGTACAGCTTTTTGTTGTGCAATTCTGATGGATTAATCGTGGAGCAGAGAGGAATTTTTCATAACGCCATGGCAGGAATTACCATAATTATACAGTGGGGATCACAAATTCAAAGAGCCAAGGTCTTGTCTATAAATAACTTCCTCAAATTTGTTGAAAGATATACGAGGGAGAGAGGCTAGTCTGAAGAGACTTTACAGAGTAAATCCGGGAGATCGACGAGACAAGGCTGAAAGGTGAGTCTCCAAGCAAGGAATTCTTCCGATTCCAGAAGCTGAAGCTCGGTGCAAAAGTTCAATTTTACCGGGAAAGAAAGCCTGAGAGGGAACTTTCCTATCCATCACATCCATACGCCGGCAAACAAAAAGTCTCCGATCGGGATCTGTGTCAAGACATTGAGACGCTTTCCGTATTTGTTTCTATTCTCTAATTCATCTTCTTTGTTCATCTTCTTTAATCTCCCATTCACAAACATGTATCAAATGCTTAATTTTAGAATTAAATGTTATCATTATCATCATTATCATCTCTCTGTCTCTTTCCATACATTTATCATCTATATTCTCCATGATGTGTTCTTAATCCCCAGGGTAAACAATGAGAATTAAGCGAGTGAGTCAATCTATGTCAAGGAATCAATTAAGTTTAGCTAAAGCATGCTCGATGGCATTTTCACTTGTGAGAGCAGAAGTGAAGATGTTATTCCGCCTATCGAGAGAAGGTTAGAAGAATGCGTTAACTAAAGCGAGAAGTATTTCTAAAGATGGAAAAAATCTTGCGTTCATCTCTATTTCACCATAGACGTATGGGAACGCGGCCGATCACTGAAAGGTGTACGCCAAGGGAAAGCGGAACCTTAGTTGCATCCTTAACGCGATTGACGAACTTGCGATGTTTTTACTTTTTACTCATTCTCTTTCTGCCTAATTCATAAGACTTGCCATCGCATTCATAGATTCTTTTGTACAACTTCATAGCCAGTCCTCGACCCCTATATCATAGCAGTTTAGGAATTTACTTTATCAACGCATTTTATTTACAACGCATTTTACTTTCAACGAAATTTTACTTCACCGCAATTTATATTTCTGTACAAACAAAAAATCTTTATTCTTTATTATAACCGGTCGCATATATCACATTAGTATCGCATTTAACGACAACAATCCCCGTGTTCGACCTCGGATCACTCTGAGAAACTTGCGTTGGAATTATACTTGGTTTCAGCACAAGGAAACTTGTGACACGCACTACTTCATCGCATATAACGAGCATATCACTATCAACGCATACACTGAGAACGTAGTATCACATAAAATGTCTTTATCGAAAAGCATTTGAGCGCATAGCACAACATCAAATTTCATTCATAAGCCATGCGTTAGAGTTAGATAAAGAACAATTATAAATTTTAGTCAACAGGTTTATGGCACCGTTGCCGGAGACATAAACTTGCATTACATTCATATTCATCATTGTCCATATACTTTAAAGAATATTAAAAAATTCATCCGCACAGTATGTCCGAGGTCGATAATCGAGCCAGTGTAGGGGGGAAACGGGATGAGGACCTTTTAAAGCCTTTTTAAATTGTGCAAGCTTAACTAGCAAAACTCTAGGCTCACTCATGCATGAATATATTAAGTACCATTCTTAAATTTGTGCTTCATTGATTGATCATAATTAATTTTCGTTCTTAATTTTAAATTTCATTCGATTTGACTGTTGAGACTGATACGAGTAATCAGATTCCTAGTCCGAACTCTTGTTTGTAGTTCTTGCTCCTCTGTTTTAGAAGGGTCATCCAGTAGTCCCTTGATTTGCAAGGTGAAAGTGGCTAGTTCGCCAAATGAATATGTCTACAATTTTGGGTGATTGGAGAGCTAGGAACACAGCTATACAAGATGGAATCTACTCCTTCCCCAATGTTGGGGTAAGTAGACAAATTCCCCCTAAGAACTGATTCTAGGGCTTGAACAATGTGGCGCCACACCCTCTCTTGGCCCGAGAGGGGTTTGGTCATAGTTGGACTATGACTTATTTTTCATTAGAGGGTTCAGTGGTACATAAGGAGTTAGATGTAACTATAGGGGAAAAATGATAATTTTGACCCAACTGTACTTCCGAGCAATTTGTGAAGGGTCATCACACTGTTGACTGGTTATATCTAATGGACATAGAAATATATTTATAATGCGAAGAGTGCAGCTTTTAGTCTTTAGTAGAGTGACCGGCAATTAATGGAAGTTAGGTAATTTAGTTAAAAGAGATTAATTAATTATCCAAGTACCATTGGAGCTTCAATCTACACGCCTATAAGTTCCCCATTGTAGCCCAACTGGGATTATTAAGAATTAATTTCGGATTAGTTTGAATTCTTTAAATTAATTGAGGGAATTAATCATATATGATATAATTAATATCATGTATTTGATACATTATAATATAAAATTTTATTTGAGAGGAAATAAATATTTGATTTTGATTCAAATATAATTTATATGAATTTGATTCATATAAAAACTATGAGTTAAATTTAATATGAATTTGATTCATATTAAATACTAGATTTTGTGAGAGAAAAATAATCTTATGTTATATTTGATATAATTTAAAGTTAGATATATACATATGTTAATAGTTAATAAATTATATATATTAGTTTTATTTATTTGAAAATAAAATGGAAAGGAGTTATGTAACTCCATCCACCCTCTCTCTGATTTAATTTCGTGAAAGTGGTTCACGTTTGGTTCAGTTTTTTGGAAGACGTTTCTTTTCTCTTTTTTTGGGTTATCTTCTTCACAGAAGTTCCCTCTAAAGGAGATCGAGATCTTTCCCATAAGAAGAAAAAGAAATTATCTCCTCTCATCTAAAATAACTCTCCCTCTCCCAAAATCATCTGAGCCCACACATTCTAGAGAATTCGCACACCCTATAGAGAATACAAAAGGCTCTTTTCGGTGCTGTCCATTTGGAGAAATTGTTGTATTTTGGAGATCAAGATTCAAAGAGAAGGATACTTGACTGAATCGAGAGGAATTTATCGTGAAGAATTGATTCTTCAGGAGGTCAGTAACCCATACCCCAAATCCTTTCTCTGAAATTTATTAAGCATGCTGTAAAATTTTTCTTAGAATGCATAATTTAGGGTTCTATATTTTCATGATTATGTGAAATTGGGACTTGGGACAGATCCCCGGTTCTACATCAGATCTCACAATCCTTCAGTTGTTTTTAGAGAGACGTTTTGGTTCCTAATTTTTTTTATTAATTTTTATAACTAAAATATAAATTGATGTTGGGTTATGTACATTTATGCATTAATATTGATGAATGTAAGTGGAATGTGTGTGGAATGGATGTTATTACAATTTTGGATGCTTTCGGGATTGAACTATAGGTTTTATTGCTTTTATTTACAAATTGGTTCGTAAGGGACCGTTGTTTTGGGATTTTAATTGCAATAGAGTTTGTATTTTATGTTGTCAGTGTCGTTCATGCTGATTTTGATGAATTGTTGAAGAAAATGAGGTCAAAATCAGAGGAAATCGCCACTGTACAGTAGGCAACAGTGTTACAATGTTGCGAAAAGACAGACAAAATAAATTTTCTATATAGAATTGCAATGCTAGGGCAAAGCGTTGCGATGCTCCGAGACAGAAGTTTCACGCGATTCAGTTTGCATGCAGTTTGAGCGATTCGCACGGTTCAAAAGGTTGGTTCACCTGTTTTTGTCCGATTCAACTATTATTTTCATGCAATAGTTAGTTTTCTAATTAATTAAATTAATATAAAAGTTATATTAATTTCATTTATTGTTTAAAGTCCAATCCTAGTCCAATTATTGCTCTTTAGATTATGCATTTGATGTATGGTTTACTTTTATTATTATTATTATTTATATGTCATAATGTATGTCATATAGTAAAATCACATCATAGGTTATGCATTTTTCTTACATCATGTATATTATAATGTAGTTTTATGATTTAATTTTATAGCATACTCATGCATCATATAATATAAATATTATAATATACGTTTGAATGCATTAATAACATAGTCATGCATCATTTATTATTATAAGGGTTATAATATATATTATGGATGTATGTATGTTATTAATATTGTCATTACTTTAGTATAAAATCGTTATGTATGATTAAGTAATGAAAATTAAAATTGAGATTGCATGAAGTATGACACGACTTTAGATAATTTTATAAATGTTACAATTTTACTAAGTACATCATAATATGCAATATTTGAATTTAATTTATTTCATTCAATTTATAATTGTTATAATTAAATGAAATTAGAAATTAAAATCAATAATGAAGAATTGCATACAAACTTAGGTTAAAATCATTTTTTAAATAGTTAAAAATATGATTCACATAGACCTAAACTCACAATAATTCTAATATGATTAGAAATTAGTTTAATCTTTTTAATCAATTTAAAAGGATTAAATTGGTTTTAATAAAAGATTAAAATTGTAACAAATTTATCTATAAGAGACCTTTATCTAAGGCTAGTTCTATCTTTACTTAGGTATTTAAGCTGACGAAAATGGAACACCCCTATTTGGGAACTGACCTAGAAGTTGAATTAGATAGATTTGCTACAAACATGCAATTGTTGATTAAAGTTTATTAAAATGTTTAATAAACATTAATCAAAATTGTTTAACTATCCAAAGTAAGTGTTACTTTTGGGTAAACTTAATCAATCACTTAGTAAAAATAAGTAATCATATTTTTCCTAAGTTAATTAACCCAAGGTAAAACACTCAACTGGAGGAAAATGGGGTATATGATACTTCATTGTTCCTATCTCGTTTCTCCTTCATAGTTCACCCGTAAGACCTATATTCGGCCTCAAGGCACCTTTGCGTGTGTCCCCCTCAAGAAAATGTTAAGTTAGTTTACAATTTATGGACCGAACAATGGTGACTAATATTTACATGAACAAAGAATTGTTTTGTATGTTGGTTGAGATTGTCTCATTTCAGTGAAGGGATATCTAATCACCCTACACTGGCTTTTACCCTGCCGCACTGAAACATCCTTGCAAAATAAATGTCACATAGGATGAATTAAATTATTTTTCTAAATTTGATTGGTTTTTCTAAATGGGTAATGCATGGATTTCTAATATAAACAAATTGTATGTGTCAGGAATATTATCAAAATGACTTCTGCAATTCTTAATATGCTCGTTGCCGATAAATTAACTGGCGATAATTACATCACATGAAAAAACACAATCAATACATTTATGATCATCGATGACTTACGATTTTTCCTAGTTGAGGAGTGTCCTCCAGTCCTAGCTTAAAATGTCACTCAAAACATTCGGGAGGCATACAAGCGTTGGGTACAAGTAAATGAAAAGGCTCAAGCGTATATCTTGGAAATCTTTTCTGAAGTCTTGGCCAAGAAACATGAACCCGTGCTCACTTCTCGTGAAATCATGGAGTCCTTGCAGGGAATGCTCAGATAACCATCCGCGCAGCTTAGACATGATGCTCTTAAATTCATCTTCAATGCCCGTATGCAAGAATGGGCCTTTGTTCGAGAACACAACATGATGGTCCACTAATGTGGCTGAAATGAACGGGTTTGTTATTGGTGACGCTAGTCAGGTTGGCTTCATCCTTGAAACTTTACCTAAAATTTTCCTGCAGTTCCATATCTATGCTCTTATGAACAGAATTGATTACAACCTGATCACCTTTCTCAACGAGCTACAGACTTTCCAATCCTTGATGAAAGTCAAGGAACAGAAAGGTGAGAGAAATGTTGCCTCTACAAGAGTTAATGTCCTAAATTGAGGGTATCTTGTAGTTTGTAAAGACAAATAATATATCTAATAAAATAAGAGGTATTTTATTAATGTTTAGACTGCAATGATTCTATCAATAATCTAAGATTCAAGATTATTTTATGAAACTTAAACATGTATGTAGAGACATACAGGTGAATCATGTTTAAGTAATAACCTAAAGGGTTTGTAGTAGATGGATAAGATTGGGTACCTTATCCTAGTGACACTATGAATACGACCTGCTTTGTAGATGTTACAATTGTTCTAAAGTGCTACAAATGATCTGATCTTGATCGTTCATGTGAAGAAATACGAGCGGGGGTACTCTATACAAAGAGTTTGTATAAGACCAGACCGTGAAATAAACAGTTTCTCTATATAACACCAATGCTAGAAGAGACTTACATTCCACTAAGATGACCATAGGTTACTTGACCTTAATCCTAAATGAGTTGTGAACTCCTGTCTATAAGGGCAATCCTTTGATTTGAATGGTGCATAAAGTATGCCATTTAGATTCAAAATCCCACCTAAGGATACACATGTTCATGCATCATAACAAAATGTCAGTGATACTTTTTAGATGCATGATTTAATTAGCATGCTCATGCATCTTAATATAAAGGTTATATTGTTTTAGATGTTTGGTTGATGACTGGCAGAAATGTATGTCATCATACGCCTTTTATTTAGAATTATGGGTGTTGTTAAGCAGAATATGCAGCAATTATGTTAGGAATTCATGAGAAAATGAGCTTGCATCGTTCAACATGATGAATCTCAGCTAGCCCATTATCATGCGTTATTATGCATTCAATGTTCTATTTTTGTGGCTAACGTAGGAAGTGGACACAAATGCAGAAGCCGGACCACCACATGGACGACCGTATGCGGAGAAACTCTCCATCATAAAGGTGAACGCATTCGATCAACGCATGGATGTTGCGGTAATCGGCCGCATTTGTCCATTGCATGGGAGTTGTGCTCGTCAAGTGATTGCGGTCATCGTGTGGAGTTGCGGTATCAAGCGAATGCGATCATTGCACGATCTCGGCTATACGATAACGTATAATGTTGGATCACCGCAAGGTTGGTGGAATGAACACATCAACGCATCTATCTCGGGAAAATAAAAAACTGATGTTGACATTTCACCTACCATGCCGTTAGCAGCAGATATTCAGAAAAGGACTAACGCGTCGCGAATGTCAGAATTAGAGCAGTCCATTAATGCTGTCGGTGATCCAGGCTCTATATAAAGAAGCCGATGAGCAAAAATTCAAGAGATCCAAGGTTTTCGCCTGAGGTTCGCCTTTGGGCGGATCCAAACAAAGGCATGAGAAGAAAGTTTGAGAGTTCTTCATCTCCCTCTTCCATTCTAAGTGACGACCGGAGCCTTCGACTGGTGTTAGATCTCGAGATAGTCAGCTCCACCGCCCATCCATGGCACCACTGACAACCTTGATGCACATCCGCTAGAAGCAATGCTGGAAGCAAGACATTGCTTCCAGCTGGTCATTTCATTTTCTTTCCTTTTCTTATATTGTATTGTACTATATTTTGTGATTAAGGAATTAATACATTATATGTTCAATGCATTTTTGTGTTTTCTTCAATTCCATCTCCATCTTCTTTACTTAGCATATTTAACTTTCATTACATCACTTAGTGAGATTGCTAGAGTATCGCATACTTAGTCATGTGGATTAGAGATATGAAGCATGTAGCAAACCATCGGAAGGTGTGTGTTGCGTGAGTGTATGAGAAAATACGTTTGTCCATGAGTAGAGTCGGCAACAACTAACTGCCCGGGAGGGTAAGTGGTTGGTCGCATTAAGCAATGTAAGCAACTATTCACTAGAGATAGGAATAATCTTACGTTCGCCAAGTTTATATGGTTACCTTGTCTTATGTATGCGTCCATTGCACCTTTAGAGCTACTCGGGAGAGAATCTAAAGAAAGAACCTAAGACTCAAGAGAGCTAGGTTAGAATCGATGCTCGGAAGAGCTAGATTAAGTTTGCATAAGTAAGAATCGAGACTTAGGGATATGCTCCATTTGCCATCACACAGCGTATGCACCCTACGGATAGGATATTGCATGCGTCCAGGAAGTAGGATATGGTGGTGATATGCGGCCATCATGCTCATGCGGCAAAAGCACATGAGCGGGTTATAGGGGTTTAGGCTGGCATAGGCTTCTCGGCACTTTCGCATATACATTGCATACGTCCTAGAAGTTGGCTCAAGTGTGTGTAGCATGACGGCATAGCTTGCGTTGATAAGGTTTCCTTTGCGGTCACTCTTAAGGGTTGCAATGAAGACATCCCCACATTTTATCTATTTTTCCATCCATTCACTTCCTATCAATAGTTGTCGTGTCTCTACCTCTCATTCATATTTTCATTGCGTTGTCTGTTACTTAGGAGTAGGAGTAGTGTTAACATAGAAACCTCCTATCCATTCTTTTATTCAACCGCCGCATGCACATTACCGCATACATCTCGCTACAAGTCCCTGTGTTCGATCTCGGATCATCCGAGGAACTTGTGACAAGATGCATGGTCATCGCATACATTTGTTAACGCAAAATCATTCTAACGCATGACCACGACGCATGATAATCAACACATACATTAAGGACATGCATCGCATATTGCGTCCACAGAATTTTAGTTGTTAAGTAATTGACATCTAATTTTCCATCATCAATGGTACATTAAGCATGTTCATGCATCATACTAGGTTATAATTGTTATAATATATGATGACATGATGGATATGTGGGCTTAATAATTGTGAGATATAAGTGTTATATTTTACAAATAAAATAAATTTTGGTATTGAGCATGACTTTACTTAGATAAATATAAATGTTATATTTAATCTATTTCTTTAAATGCAATTATAGATTTTTTTTTCATTATTCTATATTGGCATAAGTGTAATGAAATTATAATTAAAATCTATAATAAAGATTTGCAAGCAAATATAGGTCCAATTAAATTTTAAATGGTTTACATTTAATTCACTCAGATATATATTAAACATGTTTCTAATGAAATTAGACATAGGTTAATCTTTTAATTCATTTTAGTAGGATTAAAATGAATTTCAATAAGAGATTAAATTTATAAAATAATTACCCATAAGGGACATTTGTCTAAGGAAAGTTCTGTCTAAGCTGAGGTATTTAAGCTAATGGAAACGAAACACCTCTACTTAGGAACCGACCTAGAAGGTGAATTGGGCAAATATAAGTATGCAATAAATGATTGGTTTCGTGAAAAGGTTTAACAAATGAAGTCACATATTGTTGAAAAATTCAATATAAGCATTATATTGAGAAAATTAACAAAGACTTAGTTAAAATTAATTAGCTAGTTTTTACTAACTTAATAAACCCATTTTTGTAAAATACTCAGTAGGAGGAAAAGATATATACGATCTATCAATTTTTTCCACTCGGGTTCCCCCTAAAAGTTCACACCGTGAGACTCATGCTTGGCCTCGAGGCGCCCTGGGAGCGTCCCCCTTCAGATATGTAAGCATGGGTCATTGTCAAGGTGAATGGAGAGAGTGTTTATAGTAAGTGGGAGAAGGATATGTGTCACCGTGTCCTACGGTCTCTTCATTAGTTTGCATCGTGTAACCTTCTTGCACGGCCTCAAGGCGCCCTAGGAGTATTCTCTTCCAGATGGTTTGTGCATAGGTCAATATCAAAGACAAACTTCAGAAATGGTTTCTGGATAGGATCACTTTAGTGTTTGCCCTATCAGTATTTTCCTTCGGTTGGCTCATTGGGACAAAATTTTAGGGTCTAAAATAAAGGATCATTCTTACAATAAATTGTAAAGCAAGTTAATGATTTCTTGACCAAATCAAAAGTGATTAATGGTTATAGGAATAAGAGTTATTCTAGTGTAATGATTGGTTTAGAAATATCTCAATTCATGGAATGGGTGACTAACCACTCTTTGGTGGCTTTTGTCCTCAATCATTTAAGCATCATTGCAAAATGGAATAATGTTGGGTTCATTATTAGTTTTTGCTAAACTGATTGAATTAAAATGAATTTTTCCATAAGTGTCTAAAATAAGTAATTTGTTTTGTATTAGCAGAAAGGACTGGCGCTTCAATGGACTTTCTTAATGCTGAAATATTGACCGAATTCAATTATACAACTTGGAAAGAATCGATTAAAACTATGTTCATGGTTAAGGATCTTAACTTCGTCTTGACTAAGGAATGTTCTCCAGTTTCAACTCTTGATGCAACACGAAATATTCTCCAGCAACGAACTCCACTCGGCGACGATGGACGTTGGCGGTGCGGCTTGGGCTTCAGTGGCGGTTGTTCATGTAAGAAGAAAACAGAGACAGGGGTGCCTTCACGCATATGAGGAAGTGATGATTTTTTTTTTTTTTTTCACTTATCTCCAAACTAATGTGTGTGTATATATAAAATAATATCTTTAAATCCCATTTCCTTTTCTTTCTCTGATTCCAAATTCCAAATCTTTTTGGAGTTAAACTCCCAAATCGTTGTGCAAAAAAGATAATAATAATAAATCAATTATCCTACAAAATTGATTTAAATTAATTATCTTCTCCAAATTATAAACAATTCTTAAATCTCCTCAATTTAATTTAATTTCACAAATTGAACTAAAAATTGAAATAAATTCAAACTCTTCTTAAATTAAATTTCAACTGTCAAATCATTCCTCAAAAAAAAATTTCAAAAATGAATTATTTTTTATAATAATTCAATTTAGTCTGAAAATTCAAATCCTAAACTTCTTTAAGATGATCAAATTTTATTTACCTAAAAATTTAGGATGTCATCTTAATTTAAAATAATATAAGAAGGAATATCGCTAAATTTCTGAACTTGTATTGATGTATATCATATTAACGTACTGAAAAGCTTTGACATGTTTTGGTAATTTAACACCTGGATTTGCAATTGAAGAAATATTATACTGGAAGAACTTTCACATGATTACTCCAAACATTTTTATGTAAAGTTATTAATTGCATTTTCAATAAAGTAAACCTCGTCGATACTACAAGAGAGAGAAAAAAAATACAAATAAAAAAAGAATTATTAGTAAACTTCAACCTTTTTTTAATTAACCCCTCACCTGCACAAACTATTAATTGGCAGACACTCAGCAACTCATAGTTTACCTATTTAATATATTTTTCTGGAAAATCAAAATTAAAGAATCTCTTTTTTTTTTCAAACACATGTGGATGTCTTCCGATATCGATTTTACACCCTAGACGATTAAAGCAAATGAATGGAAGATTAAAAAAAAATCTGGCTAAGAGTTTAAATTGAATTTTTTTTTAATACATTGAAAGTTGAAAACTTAATTACACAATTATAAGTTTCACAAGATGTTTTCTCAAATGGAATGATTAGGGGTATAAATTGATATATTATAAAAGTTCATTGTTTAAATTGATACAATTACTAATCCATGGTTTATATCAATACAATTAAAGTTTAGGGGTATAAATTGTTACTTTCCCATTTAATTATATTTGTTTACAATTTTTATGATTTATATCCGGAGGTGAGCAACTAGGATATGGCTCACCCCCGTCATTGGACCCAAGCTTGACCAAAATCCAAGTTTAAAGGTCTAAGGCATTGTTTGGATTTGGATCGAGTCAATCCAACCTTCAATAACAAGCCTATGGACCAACCCTTGAGTTTTACTCTTTGGATCAAATTAATTTGAGTCAAACTTGGATTGACCCATTAGAGTAGCCCATAAAATATCCATTATTTAATTATTTATAAACATATATCTTATATTTTAGATTTTCTTTATTAAACGTTATTAAAATTTAATAAAAAAGTGTATTATTATCAATGTATTTTATATTTTCTTTACTTTTTATGGAATCAATTATCGATGTTATAAAGTTTTGTTCAGTATTTAATTGACTTAAAATGTTTTATTAGTTTTTAACACTTTTTAAAAAAATTATGTTAACTAAGAACAATGATATATCAAAATATATTTAAAAGAAAAATTTTAAATAGTTTTTAAATATATAAAATATAATAGGTGAAGAACTATATATGCATACATATTTGGGTTGGCCTAATGATAAGCTTATTGAGTCGACCTGTCGACCCAATCATAATTTGGTCTAAATAGTCAGCCCATGGTTTCCTACCCAATTACTAAGATGGTGATCCATATTCAATCTAGCAAATAAAAGGGTTGAACTTGGCTCGGTCAATCAAATATTGACTTTTGGCCAAACATGGATCAAACTTAGACCAGTCAACAATCAAGCTTTGGGCCCATTGATGAGGCTGAGAAATGGAAATCATGAATGCATTTTGGTCATGATTTCAAAAATTCATCTTATAGTGTTCATTATCTAATTGACGTCCCAAGTTCAAATCCTTACCTTTACATTTCTGGCTTCATCTTTCATTCAAACCACTTAATTTTTCGCTTCAAATCTTATAGAACGGTATGAATATACCCCCAAGTTGGAAGACGATATCCAAGATGGAACTATAAGACCCTATTCATTTCTGAAACTTGGATTGTTCCGAATCCTATGTTACAACCCTCGGTAGGGATCGTCGTAGTTAGTGACTAGCTAGTGTCGCCTAAAAACGACAGCAAGCGCAACATAGGAATTTCACGATTCAAACTAATGGAGGAGATCGTAGGACAATGTTGACACATTTCCTTCACCCATTTACTATGAACTACTTCCCCCATTTACCTTGTTATTGACCCATGCAAACAAATTCCGAATGCAGTAGTCGCGGTAAAAGCGACACGAAGCCGAGCATGGATCTCACGGTGTGAACTCTTGGGGACGTGAGAGTTAATAACTACATATTCAATATATTGTTAATCTCCCACTAAAGTGTTTTAAATATTTGGGTATTTATTTACTTAGGTTTAATACGGCTAACTTTAAACAACCTAAGTCTATGTGATTTTTATCCAAGTATAACGTTCATATTTGGATATTAACCAACGATGTCTAGGTGTTCAAACCAGTTTTAAATCTCACACCACTCATGCCAGCTCATAAAATTAGTTAACAATGCTCAACATCTTGGTCATAATCTTCAGGTAGGAGGTGTTACGTAAACCGTCAACTTAAGTACCCCCAGCCTTAGACAGGTTTATGAACCGTTTTGAGTTTGTAACCAAATTTTATAAGGTAACAATCTATTTTAACTATTAAAACAAATTGTTAACCTAAGTGACCATGTTGTTTATCTTCGTTATGGATTTTAAAGTCTAATTTTATTTTATAACTAAACTTATAAAATATACATGTTTTACGAAATCATAACATGCTTCAAAGGTATTCAAAATCAATATAACAATTACATCAATTTTAACAAACCCTAAAACATGCATAATATATATTATAACTAACTATAACATACAATAATGCATGTATCATGTTTACCTATAGTGGGATTTTAAATCTAAAATGACATAATATATGCACAAACGTGTTTAATTAAAAAATAATACACATCACATGCATAAAATAATTAAATAAAACTAAAATGGTTCAGCTTTGGCATTCTAAGTAATCAAAAATACTAAAATAATACAAAATTTGTATAAAAACAGCTTCAAATTTGGGGAAGAACCACTCGAACCGACCCAAACCAAACCCAAACTACTTGAACGGACCTGAACCCCTTGAACTGGACCAGAAATGCCTGAACTAGACCAACCAAAAATCATTTAAGGCTGAACCGAATAGATCCTGAAGAAAACCAATCAAACCGGCTGCTCTCGCTCGACAAATCGGTTCAAACTCGCCTCATGCTCGTCTGGCTGGTTCAAGACTTGTTGCTCGACGCTCGGTCAGTTGAAACTCACTACTCGCTCCCTCTCGCTCGCTGCATGATTGAAACTCGTTCAACAATATGAGTAGCGTTGCAACGCTACCTAGACAGAGGCTCGGCATCAAAATTCTGCAGCTTGGCCTTCTTCACGTCTTTCTTCGATTAAACCTTAATTTCAACTCTAATGACTCGAAATAAATTACAGACTCTCGATCACACATATAAGCTCATCAAACAATAGCCAATTACAAATTTAACAAAGGAATCAAAGAGAAATTGAATTTATACAATATAAGTCACAAACTCAAACATGCTTAGAAATTATCCAACCAAACTCCAATTAACGATAATTGAGTACTTAAATCATGTCGTGATACTAATTGAAGGAGTTATATAACATGCAAGGGAAGAATTCAGAATTAATAAGCATTCTAACTAGTTTTAATTTGATTTCAAAACATGCTACTCATAACAAGTTTATAAGAGGATTTGAGTTACACATTACCTTTGAAGAAACCTCCACGAACTCAGCAGAATATCCACGAATTTGAGCGTGAATCTTCAAATAGACCACCTCCAAGATTTTCTCTACTAATCTCAAGAAGGATTGTGTGATGGAAATACTCAAATTGAACTGAATTTGGATGATTTTGAGAGAGGGAAAGGATTTCTACTTCAGCAGAAGTTTGGTTAAAAAACACAGCATGCATACATACTTCTTAGCCTCATTCTTCAATTTATAGGCTCATATTTTTATACAGGGAAAAGGGGTGCATGTAGGCCAACTCATACTTTAACATTTAAGAGAGAATTAAAGTGGAATTTGATTGAGCTAGGTGCTTGGTGTCACGGTCATGCTTGTCCAGGGCCTGTTGCCCATGGCCGCATGCCCGATCTGACCCCCTTCTAGCATACTTTTTATATCTTGTATTGTATTAGATTAGTTAGCTTGCTTTCTTTACATTTTCATTGTAAGTGACCACTCGCCCTTTTGCATATGCAAGGGCGCCAGTTGGCTCTTTGTTCAGAATGCACTATATGGGGATAAGACTAACCATCACTTCCTCATACTCGGAGTAGTACTCTATAAAGCTGTTGTTGTTGCTTATTTCTTTCTAGTCTACTACAATCTTTCTTTCTTTATTCACACTCATAAAACTTCTTACGAAAACCTTTTTCTCTAAACCTGTTTTCTAAAACTATTTTCCCTAAAACAGGGGTGGAGGTTGCGAGAGGCACTCGGTGTGCCATCGGCAGTCTGTATTCGAGTTGGCTGACTTGTTCGTGAGCGGGAACAAGTGTCGCACAATCGCTAAGAGAAGCTTCCGAAAGAGCGATTGTGACAGTTGGTATCAGAGCCTAGTCGGCTTATAGAGGGAAGATCAGTGATCATGTCGGCGACGAAGAACCTGAACAAGTCCCATGTGGACAGATTGGTAGAGATGGAAGAGCAAATGCTCTACCTGAGAGAGGTCTCAGATAATGTCCGTTTCCTAGAGACTCGACTACAAGAAGTTGCTGAGAAAGCCGATGGAATTGATGCGGTGGCAGGCCGCCTAGACGGATTACCCGTCAGAGAATTAATGATGAGGGTAGAGACCCTCGAGAACAAAACAGTACGATCCGGCAACTTTGAACGAGGCGATAGCTCCTCGGGCTCTGTTGCCCACATAGAGGAGCGTGTCGAAGAGCTGGACAGCTCCCAAAAAGCAATACTTCAGATGGTAACCGATTTGTCTGAAGACTTTCGGTCGGCCCTTGATGTCGTCAGAGCCGAGATAGCGGATGTGAGTGCTAGGGTGAATCTCACAATCTGAGCGGTAGGGAACCAAGCCCCATCTGGGGGAGCAATGGCAGTAAGCAGAATAAAAATCCCAGAACCGAAACCCTTCTGTGGGGTGCGAGAAGCGAAAGCCCTGGAAAATTTTATCTTCGACCTTGAGCAATACTTCAAGGCGACGAACACAGTGACTGAAGAGTCGAAAGTCATACTAGCAACGATGCATCTAGCTGAAGATGCGAAACTGTGGTGGAGATCACGATTTACAGACATATAGAAAGGATGTTACACTAATGATACTTGGGATAGATTGAAACAAGAACTTCGTTCGCAGTTCTTCCCTGAAAATGACGAGAGCTTGGCTCGACGAAAACTCCGAGAGCTAAAGCAAACAGGTAACATCAGGGACTACGTAAAACAGTTTGCAGGACTCATGTTGGACATACGAGATATGTCTGAAAAAAAACAAGGTCTTTTGCTTTGTTGAAGGGCTGAAACCATGAGCGAAATCAAAACTGTATGAACAGAGAGTACAGGATCTCCCCTCTGCCTATACGGCAGCTGAACGACTATACGACCTTAGCACTGACTCACAAGATGTGAGGAAGCAATCAACTTCCTCAAATGGGGGAAACAAAAACAGCCGTTCCAGTCCTCCCAGACCTGGGGGAGGAGACAAGAACACAGGTGGGACCGTAAATCATCCCAACCGAGATCAGGAAACAACTGGCGGGGGCCGCCGCAATAGCATAACAATTACAATCGCCCCCTGTCTTGTTTCATATGTAGAGGGCCACACAGGGCGCGCGAATGCCCAAATCAAACTGCGTTCAATGCTTTTCAAGCCACATTAGCCTCTACCTCCGAAAACAAGGCTGAACTGGAGGAGACAGTAGCCGAGCCAGTTGCAGAAATTGAGAATCCCAGGATGGGGGCATTGAAATTCTTATCTACACTCCAGAAGAATATGGGAAAGGCGACGGAGCCACTAGAGAAAGGTCTCATGTATGTGGACGCTTGGGTCAACCAAAAATCGGCCAAAAACACTATGGTTGACTCTAGGGCTACCCATAACTTCATGGCTGAAACGGAAGCTCGCTGCCTAAACTTGATTTGGGAAAGAGATGCAGGGAAGATGAAAGCTGTGAATTCCGCAGCCCTACCGATTATGGGGATAGCGAAGAGAACTCCGGTGAAGTTAGGAGACTGGAAGGGCTTCGTTGACTTCGTGATTGTCAAGATGGATGATTTCGACGTGGTACTGGGGATGGAATTCCTACATGAACATAAAGTCATACCAATGCCTCTCACCAAATGCTTAGTCATTACCGGATCTACACCCACCGTAGTCCAAGCCAGTATCAAGCAGCCAAATGGGGTAAGAATGATCTCAGCCCTCCAATTGAAGAGAGGCCTGGCCCACGACGAACCCACGTTCATGGCCATCCCAATAGAATCAGTTGAGTCCACTGAAGAGGAGATCCCCCAAGACGTTCTATTTTTCTTGGAAGAGTATCGGGATGTCATGTCGAAAAGCTTGCCCAAGTCCTTACCCCCACGAAGGGGGATTGACCATGAGATTGAGTTGTTACCATGGGCAAAGCCGCCTGCCAAGAATGCATATCGGATGGTCCCGCCAGAATTGGCTGAGCTCCGGAAACAGTTAGACGAGTTGTTAGATGCAAGATTTATCAGACCGGTAAAGGCCCTTTACGGAGCCCCAGTACTGTTCCAGAAGAAGAAGGATGGGAGCCTCCGGTTATGCATCGACTATCGGGCCTTGAATAAGCTCACAGTCCGTAACAAATATCCCCTTCCTATCATTACTGACTTATTTGATCAGCTTCACGGTGCTAAGTATTTCTCGAAGCTGGACCTACGGTCTGGATATTATCAGGTTCGAATTGCTGAAGGAGACGAACCTAAGACGACCTGTGTCACGAGATATGTAGCCTTCGAATTCCTCGTGATGCCCTTTGGCCTCACCAATGCTCCAGCAACGTTCTATACCTTAATGAACCAAGTGTTTCACGAATACCTAGACAAATTCGTCGTAGTGTCTCTTGATGACATTGTGGTCTATAGTGCCTCGCTGGAGGACCATCGACATCACCCCCAACTAGTCTTTGAAAAGCTGAAGAGAAATCAGTTGTATGTAAAGAGAGAGAAGTGCTCCTTTGCCCAAGAGCGCATAAATTTCCTCGGCCACGTGATTGAGTGTGGTCGGATTGGTATGGAAGAGGGCAAGGTGGCCGTGATTAGAGACTGGAGGGTACCATCATCCGTGATCGAACTACGATCCTTCCTCGGACTAGCCAACTACTATAGGCGGTTCGTAGAAGGATTCTCGAGAAGAACAGGGCCATTAACCGAACTGTTGAAGAAGGATAGCCAATGGAGCTGGACTCCTGAATGTCAAGCCGCCTTTGAGGGCTTGAAGAAAGTGATGATTGAGGGGCCGGTCCTCGGAATTGCCGACGTGACCAAGCCATTTGAAGTAGAGATTGATGCTTCTGACTTCGCGTTGGGCGGTGTCCTCCTCCAAGACGGACACCCCATCGCGTATGAGAGTAGGAAACTAAATGATGCCGAACGGAGGTATGCCGCCTCCGAGAAAGAGATGTTAGCAGTAGTTCACTGCTTGATGGCCTAGAGACAGTATCTCTTGGGGGCCAAGTTCGTGGTCAAGACCGACAACAACTCCATTTGTCACTTCTTCAACCAACTGAAGTTATCGTCGAAACAAGCACGGTGGCAAGAGTGTCTAGCGGAGTTCGACTTCCAATTCGAACATAGACTGGGGAAAAGTAACCAAGCGGCCGATGCTCTTAGCCGAAAGATAGCCGAAAGAGGGGAAGACACGCCAGTTCTGGGTGGAAGATGACCTACTATACACCAAGGGCAATCGCCTCTACATCCCCAGATCTGAGGAGTTACGAAGGTCGCTGATGAAGGAATGCCACGACACACCGTGGGCAGGACATAATGGTTGGCAGAGGACTTATGCCCTTCTGAAACAAGGCTACTATTGGCCAAGCCTTCGGGACGATGTTATGCAATTTACCAAGACTTGCCTTGTCTACCAACAAGATAAGGTCGAAAGGGCGAAATTAGCGGGTCTGCATAAACCTCTACCTGTGCCCTCTAGACCATGGGAGAGCGTGTCTCTCGACTTCGTCACCCATTTGCCCAAGGTGGGAGAGTTTGAATCGATCCTTGTTATCATCGACCGGTTCTCAAAGTATGCCACTTTCGTCCCAACGCCAAAAATGTGCACAGCCGTGATGACTGCCCAGCTGTTCTTCAAACACATCGTGAAATTATGGGGTGTCCCCGCGAGCATTGTTAGCGATCGGGACGGAAGATTCACCGGGACATTCTGGACCGAATTGTTCAAAATATTGGGGTCAACACTGAATATCTCCTCTAGCTATCATCCCCAAACTGACGGCCAGACGGAACATTTCAACAGTATGCTCGAGGAATATCTGCGTCACTTTATCGACGCTAGACAGAAGAACTGGGTCTAGTTGTTAGACGTGGCTCAGTTCAGCTTCAATAGCCAGCAGAGTTCCGCGACCGGAAAAACGCCCTTCGAAGTGGTGTACGGCAGACAGCCACCCATGCCACACTTGGTGGACCACCCTTATGCAGGTAAAAGTCCTCAGGCACATAACTTCACTAAAGAGTGGAGCAAAACCTCTGAGATAGCTCGCGCCTACCTAGAAAGAGCATCAAGAAGGATGAAAAATTGGGCTGATAAGAAGCGGAGGGCCCTCGAGTTTCAAGTCGGGGACAAGGTCCTGATCAAGCTACGATCGAAAATTTTTCGTTTCCGAGGCCAGAGAGACCAACGGCTAGTAAGGAAATATGAAGATTCAGTGGAGATAATTGAGAAGGTCGGGAGAACCTCATATAAGGTTTAGTTACCGTCATGGATGAAGATTCATCCTGTCATCCATGTGAGTATCCTGAAGCCCTATCATCCCGATCCCGAGGATGAAAAAAGAAACATGCTAAGGCGCCCACCAGTCACGATGAAGAGTTCTGCTGAGAAAGAAGTTGCACAAATTGTGGATAAACGTACGCGCCATATTGGAAGACCCAGACGAGAACTGACAGAGTTCTTAGTGAAATGGAAGGATCTGCCAGACGAAGAGAACAGTTGGGAGCGGGTCGAAGATTTGAAGAATGCAGCTCCAGCCATCGCAGATTTTGAACAAGGTCAGTTGACGAGGACGTCAACCAATTAAGTGGGGGAGAATGTCACGGTCATGCTTGTCCAGGGCCTGTTGCCCATGGCCGCATGCCCGATCCGACCCCTTTCCAGCATACTTTCATATCTTGTATTGTATTACATTAGTTAGCTTGTTTTCTTTACATTTTCATTGTAAGTGACCACTCGCCCTTTTGCATATGCAAGGGCGCCAGTTGGCTTTTTGTTCAGAATGCACTATATGGGGATAAGACTAACCATCACTTCCTCATACCCGGAGTAGTACTCGATAAAGCTGTTGTTGTTGCTTATTTATTTCTAGTCTACTACAGTCTTTCTTTCTTTATTCACACTCACAAAACTTCTTACGAAAACCTTTTTCTCTAAACCCGTTTTCTAAAACCGTTTTCCCTAAAACGGGGGTGGAGGTTGCGAGAGGCACTCGGTGTGCCATCGACAGTCCGTATTCGAGTTGGCTGACTTGTTCGTGAGCGGGAACAAGTGCCACACAATCGCTAAGAGAAGCTTCCGAAAGAGCAATTGTGACACTTGGCACCATAGTGGGTTTTCACTTTGCTCAAAATTGTTTTTCTTTTTATAAATCAATCATATTGATTTTTAAATAAAAAAACTGTTAGATTTAAATAAACTGATTTATTTAAATATTAGTTTAAAATTAATTCAATTAATTAATTTTTAAATAAAACTAATTTTAATTAAACCTTTTAATTAATTGATTAATTTAATATCTTAATATTAAATTAAAAAAATATCAATTCCACTTTTATGAATCAATTTCATATAATTAATTTAAATATTAATTTATTCTTCAATTTCTTTCAATTTTTGAAAAAAAAAATAAACGTTTCCAATTAATTGAAACCTTAAATTGAATTTGAATGTTTCAAATTCATAACCCTAATTTCATCCATTACTACTCAATTTATTGATATAATTTCTGAGTTAGTAGAGGGACCTAATGAAGCTACAGATCATGAGCTCCAAAAATTTGTAATTAATTGGTTAAACTCTTTAAAACCGAATTAATCACTATTCGTTAACTATCAAAACATACCACTATAGCTCGATAGTTGCACTCTCCGCACTATAGAAATATTTTTGTCTATTTTAACCATAATCGGTAAGTTGATCCTCCACAGGTTGTTCGTACTTACAGTTGGAACAAAATTACCGTTATACCCCTGTAAATGCATCTTATTCCTTAAGCTCCCATTGACCCTGTATTGAACAACCGATTCACAATACCACTTATGAATCATGTCACTCTCTACCAAGAGAGGTTAGGGCCCCGTCGTTCAAGACCAACAATCAGCATTTAAGAGAACAACCTATCTGCCAACCCTAAGATATTTAGGAGTGAATTGCATCTTGCAAGGCTATGTCCCCAGCTATCTATCCGGTCTTATCCCCAAATTGGGAGGCTTATTGAGCAATGCTGTTGAACTATTCTCACCTATGCAGATCAAAGGATAATCCCGAATAAATAGGAGCTCATAGTTACCTCAGGATTAAAATCAAGTTATCCTAGGTTATTTTAGTATGAAATAATCAGTTTTAACAGTAAACGGTAGTTATAAAGAAAAGTGACTATTTCGAGATCTAGTCTTATGCAAACTCATTGCGTAAGATGCCCCCACTCACATGTCTCTACATGAATGATCTGTGGATCACATCAATTGTATCAGCATACAAAATGAGCCAAATCCAATAGTATTACCAGGATGAGATACCCAATTTGAATAAAATACTCAATAATATTTTATCGATAAGTAGAATGTTTAACACGAAATTTACGAACTTCGAGTTTTAGGACATTTTCCAACACTTCTTAAATTCTGTCCATAATCAATACACTTGAGATAAAGGTGTCTCGCTATGATACCAAATGAAAAAAAAATTAGAATCACTCGTCACTAAGACACTAATATTTTATCGATAAGTAGAATGTTTAACACGAAATTTACGAACTTCGAGTTTTAGGACATTTTCCAACACTTCTTAAATTCTGTCCATAATCAATACACTTGAGATAAAGGTGTCTCGCTATGATACCAAATGAAAAAAAAATTAGAATCACTCGTCACTAAGACACTAGATGTTAAACAGGATGTCAAAGCACTTATTGAGACAACACAAGGTAATAAACAGTAAAGCAGGAATAAACACACGAAGATTGTTAGCTCAATTCGATGATAAACCACCTACATTTGAGGGATAATGTACCCAGAAAAGATAATCCACTAATATCAAAAGTCAAGAATTTACAAAAGATAATCCACTAATATCAAAAGTCAAGAATTTACAACATAGTATTTATCTGTGAAGTAATGGCATTTACAATGACTTCTGAAGAGCCTCACTCATGATCACCTAGGCTCCCTCTAGATATGAGACTTCTTCTCAAGATAACTTAAGGTCACCCTTAGTATGTGAATATTAGTGAATAACACTTCGGTTTCCCTAGTGTATCAGACTCTCTCTCTTTTGATGCTATCTTTCCCCTTCTTGTAAAAACACTTCATTAAACAAACTTAGACTCCCCCTAACTTACAGAACTCCTTCTCTTGTCATGAACTCTTAGGCTCCCCCTAAGATAGAAAATCTCTTCTCACAAAACAAGTCAGAGACTCCCTTTATGAACTTGTTATTCTATTCTCTTCAATTGTGAAAGTAAACCACCACAAACGCACAAGAACTTTCATAAATAATACCCTAAAGTAGATACCCTACAAATGCAAAGACTTCCATATAAATAGGCACAACGAAATAAGGAAACACTTCCATGCGATATCCACAAACCGAGTTTGCAAGACAAAATTATTCGCCCAATTTTGTTCAAAATAATTCAAACTATCCACTAAAATGTAGTAGTGGTAGATAGCTCGAACATAGAAAACCATTGATTTTCTCAATCAAACAGCTTGCATAAATGTAAAAGGAACAAAATGTAACTTGATGTAATTTATGGAAAATGCCTAGCTTGGGTTATTATGGAAATGTCGTATTCCATTTACTAGCTCATCAAATTCTAATAACCTGAATTTAAGTATTTGTTATACTTGACCAAATTAATTAGAAAAGCTAATTAATCATCCTAGTTATCTAATTAGCCCAAGTCAAATTAGATAAAAAGCATAAAATCATATTGGTCTAATTGAAGAAAATCAGACATGAGGATTTCCATGAATAGTGAAATTATTGTTCCAAATTCCATTCGAAATTGAATAATAACAATTATAGTCACGAAAAGAAAACTTACAGGTCATACACAATACGAAATTACAACATGCTTTACAAGAAGATCAAGGGATAACAAATACATACCTTTGAAGACTCATGCTTCAAACTCCCTTGATCACGAATGCTCATTCAGTCTCCAAGACAACAATAGACGAACGCTCGAACACAACGACCGCAAGATAATACGATCAACTGCAAACACCACACAAACAATGCGAACACACAACGAACAGCCTCCAAAACCTCGAACTCAGTCGAGTTGAGTGAGGACACCACCACAATGGCTAACTTGGTAATCTCGGTGTGAGAATCCAGAAGTGTGGGCTATGTGTGGACTTGGTTAGAGGAAGAGGTCGGAGGAGTAACAATCGTATAAATGATTGAGCAAGTGGGAGATGACAACAGTCTATCATATAGACAAATGCTCAATAGAAGAAGGCAAGCTATCGTATCGCAAAAGGCCTGCGATCATTTAGCTACGAGCAACTGAGTAAACTATCATATAGTGTGATCCCACGATCGTTTAGTCTCTCTTTCAGCAATCATTTAGTGAAAACAAATCCACTTGACAGCAAACCGTGTGTTCCTTTCTGAGAATAGAAACTCTCTCAAAATCTTCTAAAATTTAGGAGAGCATTTTTCCTTTTATCTCACGGTTACCATGAAACCACCAATAACCTCCCACTCATTTGGTTATTAGAGAAAACATATAATTATCCAATAATTAATATTTTTATAAATATATATGATAACCAACTTACTATATTATATTCATAACCTATAGTTTTAATATTTCATCTCATGAAACATATAAACCATTGTTCTTTTTCTATTTCATGGTACTTAATGTAAATCTAATTTACATTAATCCTCCATGTGATGTATCTCATACATCACACCGATCATAGTATACATAATCGAATTTTCTCTTGTCAATTTGAACATTTCAAATCAACACAAAGAACTGATTCTCAAAGTGAATCCATTGAGCTACCAATGGGACCTTATGGACCTGTAGTTTGAAATTCCAATGGTACATGAATAATTGACTAAACTTTTTAGTCACGGGATCCATAATCCGTTAATTGCCAGGCACTCCACTAAAGACCGACAACTGCACTCTCCTTACTACAGATATATTTTGTGTCCATATCAACCAATCATCAGTGCGATAACCCTTCACAGATCGCTCATAAGTATAGTTGGGCCAATAACCATTATACCCCTGTAGTTACATCTAACTTCTTAAGTACCACTGATTCTTTTAATAAGTATAAGTCATAGTACTACTATGACTGAGTCCTCTCTTCCAAAGAGAAGTTGTGGTCACTATGTTCAAGACCCAGAATCAACCCTTAAGGGAGCAATCTATCTACTTACCCCTACTTCGGGGAAAGAGCGAATTCCATCTTGTGTAATTGAGTTTCCAGCCTCTAAATAAGACAAAACCTCAAAATGGTAGGCATGTTGAGTTGGAAATCTGGCCACTCTCACCCATACTAATCAAAGAACTGCCTTCAAAGGCAGGAGTTCCCAAAACACTCATGATTGAGGTCATGTCACCTATGGTCATTTAGGTGAGATGTAAGTCTAAAGTATCAACGGTGTTATATAATGAGACTAGTCATCTCGTGATCCGATCTTATACAAACTCTTTGTATACTACACCCCCGTTCGCATGTCTCTACATGAATGGTCAGGATATACCATTTGTAGTAGTTCACAATACTTGTAAACCTCTATAAAGCAGATCGTATTCGTAGTGTCACCAAGATCAGGTATCCCTCCTTAACCCTTATATTAAAAATCTTTTTAGGTTATCACTTAAGGCATGATCCACTTGTATATCTCATATATATGCTTAAGTTTACATACAATAACCATGGAGCTTTATTTATTGGATATGAGTAGATGCAAAATAAAATAACTCTTATTTTATTCATAACAATGTGTACAGTTTACAAACTATGAGAGTCTGAGAGAATTAGGATACCAATCCCAACACTAATAACATTAAGTTCTAAGATAAGGTTAAGCTGAATATCTAACAGGAAAAGTCATGATTAAATATTCGTTCAACTCAGTCCTAGATTGATTAGAACTATTGAGGTCGATGCCCTAAATCTCATGGGTTTCATAATTTATAAATTATTTATTTAATAAAATAAAATGTTATTTTATTTCAACATTTAGTTTGCATTAACTCAATACAATAAACTAATATCCAAGGTTATTTTATGTAATTTAACATGTATGTAGTTGACATACAACCAGATCATGTTTAAGAAATAACTTCAACGGTCTGTAGTATATGGATAAAGCTGGGTAGTTTATCCTGATGACACTACGGATACGACCTACTTTGTAATTGTTACCATAGTTGTAAAGTGTTACAATTGATCTGATCCTGATCATTTATATGGAGGAGTGGGAGTATCCTATACAAAGAGTTTGTATAAGACTGGACCATGAAATGGTTAGTCTCTCTTTGAAACATTGTTACTGGAAGAGATTTACATTTTACTAAGATGTCCATAGGTGACTTGACCTTAATCTTGAGTGAGTTATAAACTCTTACCTATGAAGGCGATCCTTTAATCTGTATGGGGGAGAAATGTCAAACTCGCTGACTGATTTTAGGTCTTGAACAATGAGACACCTCACACTCTCACTGGCTAGAGAGAGTTCTAGTTTATAGTTAGACTATAATTAATTGTTCATTAGAGAGATCAATGGTACTTAAAAAGTTAGATGTAACTACAAGAGTAAAACGATAATTTGACCCAGATGTAGTCATGAGCAATTCATGAAGGATCGACTTACTATTGATTGGTTATATCCATGTACACAAAAATATATCTACAGTGCAAAGAGTGCAGTTGTCGGTCTTTAGTGGAGTGACGACAGTTAATGAATATTGATTAATTCAATTAAAGAGTTTAATTAATTAATTTCATATCATTAGAGCTTCTAATCTATAGATCTAAAGGGTCCCTTGCTAGCTAATTAAGGATAAAACAACGGATAATTTTTTTTTGAAATAACTTTATTTGTTCAAATTATTTAAGGGAATTAAAGGTATTAATTATATTAATGTGATTAATATAAAGTATAATATATATTAGTACATTATAGTATATAGTTAATTATAGATATGACATATAATTAAAACTATATAATATGTGAGAGATGTTTGGATAAAATTCAAATATTATTTGCATGAATCAGATTCATTAAATATTATAGGTTAAAATTGATATAAATGAGATTCATATTAAACCTATAGGTTATGAGAGTTGTATTTTAATAGGATTAAGATGCATAATATATGGTTATTAATTAATGGTTAATTAATCAACCATATGTTATGTTATTAATGTTGTTATTAATATTATTTTATTAATATAATATTAATACTATAACTCCCCATTATAGGGAAGTTATTCTACACGATTGGGAGGGAGTTAAGCAACTCCTCTCCCTCCTCTTTCATATGTCTGTTGTGAATAGATAGAGAATGAAAGTATATGTATTTTTTATAGAACTCTCTCAAAAAGATCAATCTCACTCCATCTAAAAAATCTCTCTGCCTTTAATCTTTGCCTCTCTCAAAAGCACTAAAGAAGTCCAATAATTTCATCCCTTGTCGCAGAAAAGCAATGTAATTTCGTGTGATGGATTTTATGTCCTAAAACTCGTAGTTTGTAAATTAATAAACATATTCTGTTTTGTTTTTTGATAAATTTGTTATTGAAATTGTAATCTTGAATCCAACAAACTAAGGTATAACTTTATGTAGTGACATAAATGTGGATCAAGTTCAAATATAGAGCCAAAATGGTCTATAGTATATGAATAAGGTTGGGCGCCTTATTCTAGGGACACTATGAATGCAGCCCACTTGTAGTTAGTACAAACGATGTGATCCTGAATCGTTCATATAGAGATATGTGAGTGAGGACATCCTATGCAATGAATTTGCATAAAACTGAACCATGAAATATTCACTTCTTACGTTCTCAATGTCGTTTTATGTATAAAACTGACAATTTCGTTAATTGATGACCTAGGTAACTTAATCTTAATCCCTAGCTAACTATGAACTCCTGTTCACTCGGAATTATCCTTAGATCTGCATAGGGGAGGGCAGATCATCATCGTTGGCCCAATAAGCCTCTCATTTTAGGGGTAAGATCGGGTGGATAGCTGGGAACATAGGGTGCAAGACGAAATTCACTCTTACCCATTATAAGGATAGTAGATAGGTTGTTCCCTTTAGTTCTGAATCCAGGTCTTGAACAAGGGGCCCCACCCTCTCCTTGACCTAAGAGGGATTCGATTTATAGGTTGGACATTAAACCAATTGTTCATTAGAGAATCAGTGAAACTTTAGGAACAAGATGTAGTCTTGGGGGTAAAACGGTTTTTATGACCCAGCCGATATTATGAATAATATGTGAAGGATTAGCTTACTAATCATGGTTATATCAAATTGACACAAATATGTCTAAAGTGAGGGGAGTGTAACTACGAAACTATAGTGGAATGACCCATTAGTTAACGAATGTTGATTAGCTCCGTCTAAAGAGTTTAGCTAGCTAATCTCGGATCGTTAGAGCCCATGATCTATAGGTCCATTAGGTTCCCCTACTAGCTCATATGGAATAAACTTAGAACAGTATGATAGAATAATTCGAATTGTTCGAATTAGGTGAAGAGAGAGAAACCGACAAGTATATGTGATATAGTGGTCGGGTTTTTCAATTTAGAGATACAGCTTTAATATTTAAATGTGATTTAAATATCAAGAATATGAATACGTTCATATTCGAAAGCTCGGAAATAATGGAAATGGTCAAAGATGTAAAAAGTCAAAGAGTTGACTTTTAACTTTGAAAAGTCAAACTTTGACCGACCTTATATTCAAATGTGATCTGAATTTCAAGAAAATGAATGCGGATTCATGCTCAGGAGGTCAAAATTAGTCAACACGGAAAAATCATAAAAAGTCAAAATGTAGACTTTTTGGTCAAAGTCTGACTTTTGACCAAATGACTATTTTGCCCTTTGACTATAGTTAGTGGGAAAATCCAAACTTTTGTTAGATAATTCCACTAACAAAATAGTGGGCTAGGTGTTGGCTTATAGTGGAGACATTAAACCCACTAAGATAGTGGATTATAGGTGTTGGGTTTTTATGGATTTGGTTCATGCAATTGTTGCATGGTTTTTTTTCTATAAATTGGGATTTTCTATTTAGTTGAAAAAGTTTTTACAATTTGCTAATTTTTGTTTTCAAAATTGGGCTGAAACAAACCCAAACCCTACCCAAATTCTATCTTCATTTCAATCTCTTTCTCTCTCTCGGGTTTTCTTCATCCACCGAGTCCCACAACCCGATTCTAAGTCCAGAGGATACTAGGTCAAATCTAGTGGTGGTCCGTTCGTGTTTGGGTCGAGATTTAGTGAGGAAGAGTGTTTTTTGGGAGCTACAAAGGTAATTTGTTTTATTTTTTTCCAACAATTGCATGCATTTTTTCCTTTAAGTTAAAAGCAATTACAGTGTCATTAGATCCTAATTCTGTTGCATATGTATTGTGTTCCATCATGTGGTATCAGAGCATGCTTTAATTACGCTTAATTGCTTTTGGTGGGTGCGTTTTTTTTCTTTTTATTCAAGTGTTGAATGAAATGTGGACTAAAGTGGGTTTATTATGATTTTGGCATTGTTTTTCTTTAAATTTCTTGTGGAAATTTGTAATTGTTCACATATTTATGAGCATTAATGTGTGAAAAAGGGTCTATAAATTTGTTGGAGTCATTAGAGTTGAAATCAGACTGTAATTTCTTGATTCCAGGAGAGAGGACAGCAGCAAAATTTGAGAATTTTGGCTGACAGTCCCGAATTTGGCCACCAAACCCGACTCGCAACCCGAGATCTGACCTGGTTAGGAGAAGACTCGTGTGCACTAGCTGTCGACAAAATATCTGGCCCGTTCCCGCGACCCGACCCGGCTCTCCACCCGAAGTTACCTTGCGTGCGCCGTTCGCCCGCGACCCGTGTATCCGACCCGCCGCCTGCTCGCGACCCACGATTTTCGTTCGCCCGACCCACTCCGTGCCTCCGTTCACTGTGCCAACGTTCGTTGACCAACCAGTCCAGCCGGTCTGGACTGGTTCGTTTGACCTGGTTGAGCCTGTTTGACCGGTTCAACTTGGTTTTTGGAGTTTTTGGGCCGGTTCGAGAGTTTTTTGGCCGGTTCAAGATGGTTCAAAGTGTTTGAAGCCGATTTCGGTTCAAGATGGTTCACTTTAGTGTTGTTTACCTATTATGCATGTGATGTATAATGTTGTTTGATTATATGTGCATATAGTATATACATTTGTTATATACTATATGCACACCATAGGAAAAGCATGTGACATGCATTTGTTATATCTTATAAGTGTTATAAAATATATACTATGCATGCTTAGTTTTAATATAAGTGTTATATTAAATCATGTTTGATTGAATGAAGCATGTTATAGATGAATGCTCTAGGGTTATAATTGTTATAATTTATTTCATAATTGTTAGAAAATAACCTAGACTTCTAAAATCTATAATAAATATAAGATGCATACTCACTTAGGTTTAACCTTTGAGCAATCCCAATTTTTATAGAAAATAGGTCGATATCTTGTAAAACTGAAGTTACAAGAAAACTCATCCGGCAAGATCATGGCAAAAAGTCAGATAAAATGACTAAGGTTGAAGGTTTTTAAGTTGACAGTTCAGGAACACCTACTACCTGGAGATCGAGCCGACGTTTGAGTTAGGTTAAACTGGTTTTATGAGCATGCGTGAGCAGTGTAAGGTAATAAAATTTGTTTATCACCTAGACATCGTAGGTTAAAAATCCAGTATAAAAGTTATACTTGGATAGATCACCTAGACTTAGGATATGTTTAGTTAGCCGAAATGTATCATTAAGTATTTTATACCCTAACCGTCTAAAACACTTCAGCTGGAGAGAAGTAATGTACTTTTAGCTCTAGCGTCCCTAAGAGTTCACACCGTGAGATTCATGCTTGGCTTTGGGCTGCCCTGGGACCAGACTCCGTTCGGAGAGTATTTCCATGAGTCAATATCAAGGTGAATCGAGGAAGTTGTTCATAGTAAGTGGGAGAAGGAAGTGTGTCAATAAATCCTACAGTCTCTTCCATTAGGTCGCACCGTGAGATTCCTATAATGCGTCTGCATGTCCGCCCTGGACCGAACATACCAATCAGACGGCTATATTATGGGATTCGGAACTCCGCAAACTCTAGAAATTGATAGGGTCTCTCAAGTCCGTTTTCATTCTTGTCTTTCCAACTTCGGGAGCATAATGATTCCGATCTTTGAGGTCTGGAAATGGAGGGTCACACTTACGAGAATTACTATGTGTTAGTAAATTATTGACCAAAGTAGCGATAACTCAGTTACTATAGGAATTAGAGTTATTTAGGTGATAGTATCTAGTCAAGATAGTCTTGGTTCAACGGAGGAATAGTCGATCACCCCTCGATGAAAGTTATTCTAAACCGTTGAAATATCGTTGCAAAATATAATAATGAAGGGTACAGCTGCTTTATTATCATAGTAGAGTTTCATTGGACTGAAATGCTCTTGATCAAGGTCTTCCAAAACTTTTTCAAGGCAAATCTCTTCACAGATTCCCAGACTCATGGCCCTATATTCTGCCTCGGCACTACTTCTGGCAATAACGCCTTGCTTTTTGCATCTCCATGCAACAAGGTTGCCCCACACAAAGGTACAATACCCTGATGTTGATTTTTTGTCTACTACAGATCCTACCCAATCAGCATCGGTGTAAACTTCGATGTATCATCTTTCAGTTTTCTTAAACATCAAGCCTTTCCCTAGAGAGATTTTCATATATCTCAAAATGCGCTCCACTGCCCTTATGTGTTCTTCGTATGGAGACTACATGAACTGACTTAACATACTTACTGATATCTTTCTTTGCTCACTGGAACACCTTTACTCATATTACTTAACTTTGCATTTCCTTCTATAGGAGTATCAATTGGTTTGCAACCCATTATACCTGTTTCCTTAAGCAAGTCTAGAGTATACTTCCATTGGGAAACTAAAATTCCTTCTTTCGATCGAGCTACTTCCATTCCAAGGAAGTATCTTAGTTTTCCAAGGTCATTGATTTCGAATTCCTCAACCATCTTTGCCTTCAATCGGTCAATCTCTGAGGTATCATCGCCTGAAATAACAATATCATCCACATAAACAATCAAAACTGAAATTTTTCCGGATACTGACCTTTTAGTAAACAGAGTATGATCAGAATGACCTTGTTTATATCCTTGCGACTTTACAAACATAGTAAACTTGCCAAACTAGGCCCTTGGTGACTGTTTTAGCCTATATAAGGACTTTCTTAATCTGCAAACTCGATAATTAAACTGTTTCTCGAATTCTGGGGGAGGACTCATATAGACTTCTTCCTCCCACTACTCTGTTTATCTTGTACAGGGCCAGATGTTTTGAAAGCAACAGAATCTGTTGGCGGTACAAGTGTACTGTTCATGGCCTTTGACCTATCTTCCTCCCGGCGAACTTCAAAACAGACTTCCATTAGGGATGGTATAGGTCTGGTCCCCAATATACGACTTCACACTGTATCAAATTTAGAGTTGAGTCCTGCAAGAAAGTCATACACGCGATCCGTTTCTTCAGACTAATAATTTAACACTCCTCCACAAGGATAGTTCCAAATCATTTCACGGCATAAATCGATATCTTTCCACAAGAGAGACAACTTGTTAAAGCAAGCAGTAACTTCCATTGTTCCCTATTTGCATTCATGGACCTGCTTACGTAGGGTATATACACAAGAGGCATTCTGTCTCCTAAAGTAGAGTTTTTTGGGCTGCCTCCAAAATATCACGGGTTGTAGCTGCATACAATAATGGTTTTCCAACCTGAGGTTCCATACTTCCAATCAAAATCGATCTCAACAAAGAATCATCTCCTTTCCACATTCGCTCTGAGGGATTACCGATACTTGGTTTTGGTATTTCATCTATCAGGTATCTAAATTTGTGACGGCCCTCAAGGGCCATTTTAATCGATTGGGACCAAGAAAAGTAATTATCACCATTCAACTTTTCTCCTATAATAAAGCTAGAAGAATTGCCTATAGCTCGAGAACATAAATTTGAGGGGTAAATAAGGAATGAAGTTACCGAGTTTTTCAGGATATGGACTTAAATCTGGTTGGATCTTGGATGTCAATCCCAGGGCTTCCCCAATAGCAGCTAGCTGTTGCTGAAACATCTCGTTCTATCATTTAATCTGCAACTGCAATTGGGTAACTTGATCTTGGATTATACTTCCTTGGTCCAGGTGATATGATGAAGAATCTCCTCCTCCAAACTCACCTATGATCGGCGAAAACTGCCCCATTCGATTGCTCATATTTGGCTGGAAAACACCCACACTTCTTCTATCTATCTTTTGGTGCGGCAGTGTCTGAGATGAGGCACCGATCTGAGAAGAGAAAACTAGCGGCAACGGCAACAGGTAGAAACTACTGAGCACGGTCGATCTGGACTGGTCGTTGCTGGGCATCGTAGATCTGGACTGGTCGGCGTTGTTCGGTTGTGTCTGAGAGCGACCAGACAGATCTCGGCTTCGTTCGGCTGGTCGCTGGTCGTCTTCCTCTGAGCGCGACCGAACCAGATGGGTTGCTGCTGGGTCGCTGGGTCTGGCGACTGGTCATTCCGTCTTCGAAGGAATCGGCCAACGATTGGTAGGGCGGCGATGGCTAATCTTCACGAAAGTGGGGAAGAAGAGATTGGAAGTATCTGTCAATGGCTTTTTGGATAATACTGGTTATATTTGGGTTATTGGTTTGGGATTCTCCTATTGGATTTTCCTCAATGGTGGCCAGGGTTTCGTCTCCATCTCTGATACCATGATGAAAAACATAGTAGAGAAAGAAAAATAGCACACCAATATTTTACGTGGAAAACACTAAACAGGGAGAAAAACCACGGGATAAAAGGATTCTTATTAGAAAACTGATACAAAGAAATACAACAGACCACAAGCTTAAATAAAGAAAAGGTAAACCCTAGGGTACAATAAAAAAGACAAAAATGCCCCTAGAGACAAAACCATAATTTCAACACATTTCACCACAACGTCTGGTTCTACTTCTTAGGTGCTCAAAACCTCTTAGGTTGTACCACTATAAAAGTCTACGATAGCATGTTTTAAGGATATGGTATGTGATATTTGTTGTAATGATAGAACCTGCAGTTGCAGAAGACTGAATGTAGTCCTGACTTTAGGATAAATCAATTTACTTTTTTGGTGTTGTTCTCTTTTTCTCTTATCCCCTTTATTTGTTATTTTATGATTGATTACTTATTTTGGCTGTGGAAGTGGGAATTTTAAATATAATTTGATATCCACATTTATTTATATCTCCCGTAAATTCCAAAAAATTTGGAGGTTGTGCTTTATGTTCATCTCTATAAGTTTTCATTTTTTTTTTTAATATGCGAATGGAATCGCACGGCTCGCTACTCTCGCCGACCTGCACTGCTATTGCTTTTTCTGCGTCTAATAACTTATATGTGTGGCTTTTGTCTAGATATCAGTCAAATAAATGCAAGGAACTTTTACATTTAGATGGAGGCCAGTTCGTAGGTGTTGGTATGTTCCTTTTTTTTTAATAAAAAAGTATTATAATAATAATAATAAAAGGACCTATCAAACTAATACTACGTTTTTATAAAACACACATTTTTTTCTCATAACTCTAAAGTCAATTCTAATGAAACACACCACTTTTGAATATTAAAAACAAGCAAAAAGAAAAACTCAAGTTTTTTTAAATCAGAAGTTTAAAAAAACGGTGTATGTGAACATGGGTGATGAGAAATGACATAATAGATTTTTTTATAAAAAAAAAATAAAAAGACATACATAATGAGGATTGCAAAATCACTCATCCTAAATCTAGTGTCATTGTTTCTATTATCAACAATAATGTTTGCGAGTACATTATCGCAAACTGATGAATCAAAAGTTGTCGAGGCATTCGATGGGATCAAATAATGTTTCACTTCCTACTCTAATTTCATAGTATAAGCACAAAAATAGGTCATTCTATAGAGAGTCATTCAAATTTTCGTTAAAAATACTTATTGCTAGGTAATTGAAGGAGGAGTTTGAAATGGTCTTGATTGCTTGAATTGTAAAGGAAAGCATTTATGAAAAAGTGTGCAAATTAATAATTGGTCAAGTTGAAATATCAATGAGTCAAAATATCTAGCACGGGTTATGTTGAGGTTATTCTTAATTTACAACTCAACCATCGGTTAATCATACAAATTACTTGTGATCATACAATTGTAAACTTAACCTTTCGGATTTAGAAAAGCTAAATGGACATCCTACTTATCAAATCAATCTTTGTATTTAGATGAAAAGCATCCTAAATATGCAAATAAATTAGTATTACGATCTAGGGTCATTGTTTAGGCGAACAAATTAATTCGAAATTGCCTAATTAAGAGTTCGAAATCTCACCTAGGTTAGTTACATGAATGCTAATGGTTTGGAATTGCCTAATCAATTTACAACCCTAACTTAACACTTTGTCATTTAGCGATCTAAGAACTTAACGATTTCATATGAAATGTAGATCTATGACCTATAACTAGACATATTTAGTTAATTTGTTAGATAATCCCAAACATATTCAGTAAAAAGAATAAGAACAAGATGAGAAATCATTAGATTATAAAATTACAAGATAAAATTGTCCATAACTTCATAAGTTTGCAAATCAAGAATTAAACCTCAAATTCCGAGCTAGATAATCGTACCTTAACCTAGATATAATCTTGAAATCACCCAATAATAATCAAAGCGCCGAATGAAATTGGTGCCTCATGTTAAAGCGTTGTATTGCAGCATAGTGCTAACACTGCAGCACTACCGCACGCATCCTGTTTGTCAAGTGTCGTAACACTACGACATTACTTCATGTTTATAATAAGGTGCTCTCGAGTCTAGAGCGTCATGGCGCCAACCCATTTTTCTATCCATTTTGTGTTTCTTGTCTTAATTGACACTCTAAATCTCTAAATAAGCACATTTTAATCAAAAATTGGTGTTAAGGTCGGGCTCTACCTAAATTGTGCTCGATACCTGTAAAATTAGGAAATAAACACATAAAATAAAAAAATGATCTTGAATTAAGCAGAGCAAGATAGCACAATTTTAGTGTCATCATGGGCCAAGGCAATAAAGATCTTTGTAGTTAGAATTTGAATATTTTCATGATATGTGCCAACGGCTACACGAATGTAAATTCGTGTCTCCAAGTTATCTGAAGTGGCTGCTATTGCATCACTACTGTGTTTGGATTTCTCAAATCCATCCAATGATATTGTTACTCACTTTCATCATTGAGCCGACCTGGCCCGGCTTGACCTAAAAAATGAAGGCTTAAACTCAGTCAAGGTCGGTCCTATTGGGGTTGGTGCCCTAAAACTCGTAGGAGTTTAATTAATTATTCAACATCCATTAACTGTCGGTCTTTAGTGGAATGCCCAAAAGTTAAAAGGAGTTTAAATAAATTATTCAAATACCATTGGAGCTTCAAGCTATAGATCCATGAGGTATTGTCTGTAGCTCAACAGGGATTAAATGAGAATCAATTTTGGATTAATTTGAATTGTTTAAATTAATTGAGAGAATTAATTATATGTGATATAATTAAATTAGTTTAATTATATATGATATAATCACTATAATGTATTTGATACATTATAAAGTTTATATGAGAGAAAATAAATATTTGAATATGATTCAAATATTAATTATGGGAATTGGATTCATATAATTAAATTTAATATAAATGGGATTTATATTAAATATCGTTGTTGAAAGAATTAAATCTATATGTTATATTATATGTGATACAATATTAGACCATAGTTTATATGTTATATATGATATAACATATAGTTATATACATATATGTAGACATATTTTAAGTTGGTTATATATATATATATAGATTAAAATTATTTATTTTAATTTTTTAATTTTGTTTAGAGAGTGAAATAACTTCCCCTATTCTCTTTCAAGTCACGTAGTGTGAGTGAGTGGTTGAAATGTTTTTTTATCTTCGTCTTCGTTTTGACGAAGAGGAGGTGACATAGAAAAATTCTGGGAAATTTTTTTTTCCAATCTCTCTTCTCTCTCCAAAAATCACAGAGTCCACAAACTTCTGTGATTCTCATCCTAGAGAATACAAAAGGCTCTAATTGGTGGTGTTTAAATTAGGATTTCGAGTTCGTGGTCATTTGATAATCATTTTGATGGTGATTGTTCCAGATTCAAGAGAATTCATTTGAAGAAGGGTTCTTCAAAGATAAGGGTTTTCTCATCCCTTTTCTCTTTTATTCATAATTAACATGCTATGATTTTTATTTTATTGCATAATGATTATGCAAAAATTGTAAGTTCTCTAAAACTGGGATTTGGGTTTGTTTCCTGCTTGCGCTCACGAACCTTCCACCGATTCCATCAAGTCCAATCTTCGGAAGCTTGTTTGCGAGGTTAACATTCCATGATACTAAAAATAGTATATTTGTTGATGAGAAAACTTACTTCCTAAAGCTTTCCGTACATGAAAGAAAATCGTTACAATTATGTTATGTAACATCTAATTTCATTTGAAGTTATAAATAAAGAAAGTCAAAAGAGTAAGAAATGATGTGAAAAATTCATATGTAAATCACTTTCATTATTGGGCAGCCCGGCCCAACCCGTCTCCAAAATGTGAAGACCCAAACTTGACTCAGATCAAAACACTATGGTCTATGGCATAACATAAGCCTAAGAGCCCATTTCCAAAATTCAGTTCATGACATTCATTAATTTAGCAATACAAAATTTCGGTGTATATTGCAAAATAAATAAATAAGGATTTGTTTTCCTCAAAACGTAAAAAAAGAAAAAGAATGTGGAGAGTTTTCTTTATAAATTACATTTTTGTTATTTTTCTCAATTATTTTTTTATTGGCGTCAGAGACATGGAGTAGGAAACATTGCATGTTTTTGTTATTATTGAGAAAATTCTAAAAAAATAGCTTATTTATTTATATATTTATTTGATCTTTGATGATATAAACGTATGTTTGGAACCTTTCAGCATCTGAGCTCGGGTTAAATTTAGATTTGCGATTTTGATATTTTGATATCTTGAATATGGCTCTAATATTTGGATGATGTCTTTTTTATGATGAGATTATGAATTTTTAACTTCTTGATGAAATATGTCTTTCATATTAAAAATGATTCTTCATGATTTCTTTTTTCTGCTCCAAAAGACTATTCTTTGATTCCTTACTCATTTTGGTAATGAATGAATAAATGCATGATTGACTAAATGGATGAAAACACAAAATAAAATAATCACATTCATTTTATTTTATATTTTCAATTGACTTTTACAGGATCACTTGATTCTTATCAATGAAATTTTGATGGCGTGCGCATTTCAGCAAGATACAAGCAAAATTTTAGTTTTTAAAATTTTCAAACAAAATACTGAACCCATTTTTCTCCTTTTAATTTCATGAAAAGAATATCGAATGTTTTGTTTTTATGTTTATTAAGAATCTTAGACTTCTAAAAATTTAATGTCTACTTGATTTTCTTTGTCACTCTATTAGGACAACTTTTGGTCTAGAGAATAACCAACTTGTTTTAGAAGATCTAGACAAAGTGGAATAAAATAGGGCCTATTGACAAAAAAAAAAAAAAGAAAAGAAAAAAAGAAGAAGGTTACTAACATATAAAAAAGAGTCAAAATGAAGTTTGCAAACTCCTACTCATTAGTTTACTAATTGTGTGTGTGCATGGATAGAGATGAAAAGAGTAACCTCTTAGAAAAGTTTTTCTCTACATCTAAAGCTCATAACATAAGAAAAGAAATTTATGGTATTAAGCAATTAGTAGCAGAGTCACTTTATGAATACTGGGAAAGGTATAAGCAACTTTGTACTTCTTTTCCTCATCATCAAATTTTTTACTAATACTTTATTTAGTATTTCTATTCAGGGTTGCTTCCATCGAAGAGGAGCAACATAGATGCTGCCGCCAGAGGGGCTTTAGTAAATAAAATGTCCACTGAAGCTAGTTAAGTAATTTCAACCATGGCGGAAATGTCGTAGAATTTCGATTCAATGACTCTCGAACACGACATTGCTCAAAAAAATGAGATGAGTTGAGATCTCAGGTTTTTAACCTTGTGTCCCTTTTTACTCAAGTTGCTCAAGGTGGTATCCCTCAAGTTAAGGTATATAAAGCATGTGGAATGGCGAGACATACCTCCGAAGCTTGCCCACAAGCTAGAGTGAATGCAATTAGTGGCTTCCAAAGGAATTACAACAATCATGGATGGAAGGATCACTTTAACATCAAATGCGGATCTCAAGGACAATTTGACAACTGGAATCAATCCTTCTTATCATCTTCCTCGGGTATGTCACTTGAAGATTGAAAGAAATCGATCTTGAAGATTTCCATGAGCAGCGGAATAGATCATTCCAAATTACAATCATGTATGAACATTAATAATTACAGTCATACACAAAAACAAATGGTTATGCAATCAACACAGAAATTACACCATGAAAGTACAAATAAAAAGGGAGAATGCTACAAACATTTGTAGACTCGTCTCCACGCTCCTTGCTCACGAAGGCTTAAACATAGCAACCTCGAACGCTTGAACAACACGAACGCTCCGCAGCACGAATACTGCATCGGCTCGGTCAAAAACACCCTAGCAATATGAATAGCCTCCACAAAACCTCGATGGCATTGAGTTGAGTATGACACCACCAAGAAGGTTACCTTGGTATTCTAGGTGTGAGAATCCAGAGGGTGGGCTCTGTGTGGACTTTGTTTGAGGCAAAAGAAAGAGGAAACAAACATCGTGTCCATGATTAGGTAAGTGGGAGATCACTGAAACCTATCGTATAGGTCAATGCCCAATCGTTTAGCGAAAGCTAAGCGATCGTCTAACAAAAGCTAAGCGATCATTTAGCTCATCGCTTAGTTCCGTGTCTGTCGCATAAAAATCACTACATGATCATTTACTAAAACAAGTTGTCGCTTAGTAAATTTGTATTTACTTGACAACTTCTGTGACTTCCATTTTCTGAGAGATTAATGGAAAATAATTTAGGAAAATAAATTTTCTAAAATTAAGAAAATAATTTTCTTTTTATCTCACGGTTACCATGAACCACCAATAACCTCTCAATCAATTAGTTATTAGAAAAAGATTTAATTATCCAATAATTAATATTATTATAAATATAAATGATAACCAACTTATCATACTATATTTATAATCTATAGTTTTAATATTTCATCTCATGAAACATATAAACCATAGTTCTTTTTCTATTCCATGGTTCTTATATAAATCTCATTTACATTAATCCTCCACTAGATGTATCTCATATATTATACCGATCATATTATATATAATCGAATTACCTCTTGTCAATTAAACATTTCAAATCAACAGCAAGAACTGATCCTCACCTGAATCCATTGAGCTATCAAAGAGACCTTATGCATCTGTAGCTCGAAATTCTAATGGTACATGAATAACTGACTAAACTCTTTAGTCACGGGATCCACCAACCGTTAACTGTTAGGCACTCCATTAAAGACCGACAACTGAACTCTTCTTACCACAGATATCTTATGAGTCTATCTTAACCAATCAGGAGTGCGATAACCCTTCACAGTTCGCTCGTAAGTACAGCTGGGCCAATAACCGTTATGTCCCTGTAGTTATATCTAACTCCTTAAGTACCTTTGATCCCTCTAATGAACATAAGTCATAGTCCAACTATGACTGAGTCATCTCTTCCAAAGAGAAGTTGTGGCCACTATGTTCAAGCCTCAAAATCAGCCAAGGAAGCAATCTCTCTACTTAGCTTGCTCGGGAAAAGAGTGAATTCCATCTTGTGGATTGAGTTCCCAGCTCCCAGATCAGACAAGTCCTCAAAAAGGTAGGTATGTTGAGTTGGCAATTTGGCAACTTTCACCCATACTAAGCAAATGACGGCTCTCAAAGGTAGAAGTTCTCAAAATACTCAAGATTGAGGTCGTGTCACCAATAGTCGTTTATGTGAGATGTAAGTCTCTAGTATGAACGACATTATATACAGAATCTAGTCATCTCGTGATCCAGGTCTTATACAAACTCTTTGTATAGGACACCCCCACTCGCACCTCTCCACATGAATGGCCATGATCTACCATCTAAAGTAGTTTACAATTCTTGCAAACCTCTATAAAATGGATCGTATCCATAGTGTCACCAGGATCAGGTATCCCACCTTAATTCTTATACTACAGGCCTATCTAGGTTATCACTTAAGTCATGATCTACTTATATATCACAAATACATGCTTAAGTTCACATAAGATTACCAAGGAGCTTTGTTTATTGGATATGAGTAAATGCCAGAATTAAATAATTATTATTTTATTCATCAGACAATGTGTATCTTTACAAAACAACGAGACTCCTAGAGAATTAGGACACCAATTCTAACAATCTCCCACTTTTCCTAATGACACGGGAAACTAATGTACAATACAATATAAAATGTACAATATACAATAAACTAGGGCATACACTAGCATCATCTCCCACTAGCTCTAGAAAATATGTTGCATGTCCCGTAGACCCAGACTCTTCAGGTGACCCTCGAACACTTTAGTCGTGAGGGACTTTGTAAAGGGATCAGCAACGTTGTGCTCTGATGCGATCTTCATGACTATCACATTAGCGCGATGTATAATCTCCCTGATCAGGTGATATTTTCGTTCTTTGTGCTTACCCCGATGATGACTTCGAGGCTCCTTCGAATTTGTCACAGCCCCACTGTTATCACAATAAAGAGTGATAGGCAAATCTATATTTGGAACAACTTCTAAACTGAAAGGAACTTCCTCAGCCAAAAAGCCTCCTTAGCTGCTTCACAAGCCACTACGTATTCAGCTTCCATAGTAAAGTCTGTGATGCATCCTTACTTGATGCTTTGCCAAACCACAGCTTCTCCATTCAGAGTAAACACTCAGCCCCATTTTGATTTACAAGAATCTCGATCGGTCTGAAAGTCTGATTCCTTGTATCCTGTAAGGATCATATCCTTATCTCCATACACAAGCATGTAGTCTCTCGTAATCCGAAGATAAATAAGGATTGTCTTGACCGCCATCCAGAGATCAAATCCTGGATTGAACCGATACCGACTGATAATACCTATTGCATAGCAAATGTTGGCTCTGGTACACAACATTGCATATATCAAGCTTCCTACAGCAGAAGCATAGGGAATCCGTCTCATTTCCTCAACCTCTTGAGGTGTCTTTAGACAATGATCCTTATACAAAACGATTCCATGCCTGAAGGGTAAGAAACCCCTCTTGGAATCCTACATCTTGTACCTGATCAACATTTGATCAATGTACGATGCCTGAGACAGGGCTAACCATTTATTCTTACAATCCCGAAAGATCTGGATCCATAGAACGTATTATGCTTCACCCAAATCTTTCATTTAGAACTGGACAGCTAGTCATTTCTTAATGTCAATCAGATAGTCAACTCATTGAGATCATCCACATACAGTACCAGGAAAGCTACTGAGTTGGTGATGATCTTCTTGTAAACACAATGCTCATCAATGTTTTGGTCAAAGCCAAACAACTTGCCAGTAGTGTCAAATTTGATGTTCCAAGATCTAGATGCTTGTTTCAGCCCATAAATGGACCTATTAAGCTTGCAAAAACTTTTTTCTTGATCTGGAACTATGAACCCCTCTGGTTGAGTCATATAGATGGTCTCCTCAAGATTACCATTAAGAAAGGTAGTCTTGACATCCATTTATCATATTTCATAATCATAAAATGTGGCTATGGACAGGAGAATCTGAATAGACTTCAGCATGACAACAGGTGAGAAAGTTTACTCATAATCAACTCCCTCCACCTAGGGATATCCCTTTGCCACGAGTCTAGCCTTAAAGGTTTACACCTTTCTATCTACACCTCTCTATCGCTTATAGATCCACTTACACCCAATAGGTCTTACCCCATCAGGTCGATCAACAAGCTCCCAGACGTTATTGAAGTACATAGACTCTATTTCCTAGTTCATGACCTTAACTCATTCATCTTTGTCAACATCCTCCATTACTTTCTTAAAAGACAATGGATCCTCGACCCCATCATTCGCAATGAAATTTTGGGCTTCAGTCAAACCCATCTAGCGATCCGGTGGGTTCATAACCCTCTTACTCCGTCAAGGCAGTCTCAACTCTTGAGCTGGTTGACTAGTTATTCTGACGTCAACAACTCTTTATGATTTCTCGGCCTGTTCAACAACTCTTGTTGAACCCTCAGCAGTCTCAGTCTCACTAAAGATCTCACGTAAAACAAGTTTACTCCGTGGCTTATGATCTCTCATGTGGTCTTCTTCCAAGAAAATAAGATTTGTAGAAACAAACACTTTGTTCTCACTCGGATCATAGAAGTATCCACCTCTCATTTCCTTGGGGTATCCTACAAATAGGCAAATCTTCGAACGCGGTTCCAACTTCTTTAGGTTAGTCAATAGCACATGTGTCGGGCAGCCCCAAATCCTGAAGTGGCGTAAACTACCTTGACGACCTCACCATAACTCAAAAGGTGTTTTAGAAACACTTTTTGAGGCAACGTTGTTCAGGATAAAGCATGAAGTCTCCACTGCAAAACCCTAAAACGAGTCTGGAAGATGAACATAACTCATCATAGATCGAACCATGTCAACCAAGGTTCTATTTACCCTTTTTGAAACATGATTCTGCTGAGGTGTACCAGGGGCTGAGAGTTGGGACGCAATCCCATGTTCTATCATATAGTTCTGGAATTGGAGGTCTATATACTCTCTACCACGATCAGATCGTAGTGTTTTTATTTTCTCACCTAAAAAGTTTTCAACTTCAGTCTTATACTCCTTGAACTTGTCAAGGATTTCAGACTTACATTGCATTAGGTAGAGATACCCGAACCTTGAATAATTATTTATGCAAAAGATGAAATATTCATACCCACCTCGAGCTCTAACATTTATCGGACCACATAGGTCTGAATGTATAAACTTCAAGGCTTCCTTGGCTTAGTAACCTTTTCCAGTAAAAGGTCGTTTGGTCATCTTCCCTTCAAGGCATGATTCACATACCGACAAGGAGTTTTCTTCTAAACACTTTAGAAGTCCACTTTTCACCAACTTTTCAATTCTATTGAGGTTGATGTGACCTAATCTTAGATGCCAAAGATGGGCCTCTTTCTTAGGAGAAACCTTTAGTCTTTTAGCTGTTGTTGTCGTACTGAACATTTCGGTGTTAAACAATGATTTTCAAGGCTTTTATGACTAACGGTCTTAGTACATATAAGTTACTTTCCATTGAACCATAACCAATCTCCATTCCATTCTTGAAAATAAACACTTTATCCTCAGAAAAGGAGACAGTATAGCCTCGTTAAATGAGACAAGAAACCGAGATTAAGTTCCTCTTAATATGAAGAACTACAAAAACATTATCCAATAATAGATAACGTTTCTTATCAACAAATAACTTCAACCTGCCTATAGTAACAACTGAAACAACCTCACCAGTACCGATTTGAAGAGTCATCTCTCCCTGTGGCAATGTTTGCCAGGAACTGAATCCTTGGTAACAGAAACTGACATGATTGGTAGCACCTGAATCTAGGATCCAGGCAGAATCATTATTCTCTACTAGACACGTCTCGAAGACCAATAAATCAGATTTACTGTCTTGTCTCCTCTTTTAGAGAGTAGTGGGATCGAGGTTATTTTCCACGAAAAATGTTTCACACGATTCTTTCCACTATAAGTAGTCGGTCATATTAAAAGCTTTAAATGGAAATACTAATGAGTTGCTGAAAAGAAAAATACATTGACCTACGTTAGGTTTTAAGCAAATACTCGTTGTAAAACAAAACAACATCCAATAAGGTTTTAGTAAAACTAATATGAATCCCGTGTGACATCTAATTTCGCAATGAAGCTTCGAACGTTTAGGACAGAAGCCGCTGAAGAAAGATCAGTTATCTCTCCTCTAAATTGAGAAATTCTCAACCAGTCATTAATACCAGAACAAATCTTGCTCTTATAACATCTAGCCATCATTGATTTAGCCAAGAGATCATCAACTTACTTAACAATCTCCAGTATTTGTGACCTGTCATTTTAGGCCCTAGAAGTCCAGCTTACCTTCACAAACTGCACAAAACCAATCCGAAGGGGAACGCTCTGAGGGCGCCATGAAGGAGTATAGAATGATCTTACGGTGTAAACCAATGACAGAGACCAAATGACGTGTTGACTGTAACACCCCGAATTTTGTTATTAATGTAATTTCAGTATTTTCTAGTATTAAAAGACATTTTTCGAATTTTGGAAATTTAAGTGTAATTATTTCGATTTGATTGCTAAGAACAGGTGATTCATTTTAAATTCTTTAATTAGAGGAAAATCATGAAAATTGGACTTTTTATGTCACACAAATTTAATTTGAAATTAATGTCAAGAATTAATTTAATTTTGGAAGGAGGTTGGTTAAATTCTTTTTTAATATAAAATTCTAAGGGGAAAATGGATTAAAAGTTGGGAGAAAGAGAATAAATAAATAAATAAATAAGATAAAATATAATAGAATAAAATCAAATAAGATATTTTATTTTGTTTTCTTTTCTTTTTATTTCTTTATTTTTTTTCCTTTTTCTTTTTCATCTTCCTTTTTCTTTTCTCCCTTTTTTTTTCTTCTTCTTCTTCCCGTGCAAACACCATGACCCCCCACAACCTCCATCTCTCCCACGCCTCCCCGTCACCGCCTTCCAACGATTGCTCTAGCTGTCGACACACCGTCGTGAGACGATCGCTGCCGTCCACTGTCGCTACCCTTCGATGCTCGTCCCAGTCATGCGTCGACGTCCTTCGCGTGCAGGTATGCTCGCCACTCGCACTAAAAACCTCGATCTCCATCTCTCACTCATGTCTATCCTTACTGTCGATATTAGCCGGCTCTCGCGCGTACAATAGTCCAAACTATCAGCTTCTTCAGCCGACCTTCAACCACCTGCCACCTCACTGTGCAACACCGGCCTATTCCCCACGGCCACAAATCTAGCCGTGCATTGCCCTACTCGTTCCGCTGTCGTTGTTCGCCGTTCATTCGCCCCTTCGCCGTGCCTTTGCTGCTGGGTTGAGTGTTTTGGTAAGAGTTTCACACTTTGGGTGAATTTCATCGATTAAATTGTTTCCCTTTTAAATTTTGGTTTCGGTTTGATTAATACCCATTGCATTTGGGACTAGATTAAAGTTTTGAGAGATTTCTGAGGCGTTGTCTAGCTTCGTGGAAGGGAAATTTCGACGGCTGTTTAGGTAAACCTTTTTGGGTATTTTGGATTTGGGTCTAAGGATTTAAATTTAGTTATTTAGGCTGGAATTGAATGGTTGTATTTCTGTGATAGGACCATTACCTTGAGTATCTATATTATTTTTGGTTGCCTGATTAGTTATGGATTTTGACATCGAAGTAAGTAATCTTACTACTAGAACTTCCCTAGTGCCCGACAATGATAATTATGATTTATTGAGGATTATTAGTTAGCATGATATTTATGTTTGCCTTCATTGACTGAGGTTTGAAATGACTGGAGCCAGGTATTGACAAATATGATTTACTGAGGATATATTGATAGTTTGATGTTTATGTATGCCTTGTTGCTATGAAAGTTTAAAAGGCTAGTTGCGCATAGAGATGTTTGAATACTGGTATGATTTTAGTATATTATTTTTATTGGAGATCCTGCTGAATCTGAGGAGGATGAGATGTATACATATGTTGTAAAGCAATGATGAAGAAATTTATATGTAGATTGTAGAATCACGACGATAAGATGTATATGTATGTTATAGAACCATGTTGAGATTATGATGTCGAGATTGTGATAGTAATTTTACTGATTAGTTAGAAAGCCCGCTAGATTTTTGTTTCCTTCAGGATTCGCCAGTTTGTGTTTCCTTCGGGATTCACCAGATATTGTGTTTTCTTTCGGATTCACTAGTTTGTGTTTCCTTCAGGATTCACCAGTTTGTGTTTCCTTTGGGATTCACCAAATATTGTGTTTCCTTCGGGATTCACTAGTTTTTATTTCCTTCGGGATTCACAAGATATTGTATTTCCTTCGGGATTCACCAGAGATAGTAGGATAGAACTCAGTTTTTCATGTATGTATGTGTCCCATGAGAACTAGGACAGTTTATATGTTCCGCTAGAGGTAGACATCTAGAGGACATAGATGCCTAACCTGACCCCAGTAGTGGGGTTATTTACTGAGTATTTTATACTCATTCTTTCTCATGTTGTTGTTTCAGATAAGGGTAGAGATGCATCGGCGATGGACAAGCAGACTTCGTGATCGAGCCACTGGGATTAGTTTTATGCTTCCATTCATGAGATCTAGATTTATTTTCATGTTTTTCTTAACTTTCAGTTTTGATGTTTGAAACTTACTATTAAGAATCGTTTTTAGACTTATTTATTATCATTTATGATTTATGGGTACTCTATTGTTATTTTTAATATTTTAATTTAATGAAAGTCTTTTGCCCTTACCTTATTTATTTAGCATTTATTTCACCATAAAAAGAGTGTCGTTTTAAGTTCTATGCATGCATGTATTTAGTAACGGCCTAACTTAAGTCCTTAAGGGTCGGGTCGTTACAGTTGGTATCAGAACCAGGTTTTGGGTTCTATAGACTGACTTACTATGTAAGTCTAGATTGTCCCTATGGCCCATGAACGGATTCCTCGTCATCGCTAGGTATGTTCTATCAAATACAAGTTTTATGATAGTTGTGCATTAAAATATTTGTTTAGCATAAATGCACCAGTTATGTTCTAATGCTAGGTCAGTGACTCGTTAGAAGTTATTATAAGAGGATTATCAGGTACGACACTACAAAATGAGGAAAATAAAATAAAACAAATTATGAGGTCACTTGGTACTAGTTTATCTCATGGAAATTATGTTAGAAATAAACAAATATATATACCTCAGCTTAAAGATCTTAAAACTTGATGTAATTACATAGAGTTATGACAATTTAGGAATAAAGGTATGTATATGTTTAAGCCAAGGAATAAAATTGTCAAGGCAAGAATTCATCTAGGACTAATGTTATATTTTGTGTTGGTTAGTGCAATTGGAGACAGTATAAATAATTTCCTTCACAGGCCACATTCTCGAAAATAAGGTTAAAAAATTGTTTGATTGATAAGGACAAGAAGAAGAGACTATGGATTCATTAAAAGTTTTGACATATTAAAAAACCCAACATTTCGAGAAGAATTTTAGAAATGATTCATAAGTCATAATCACTTGGGTAATACTACGACTTGATGGAGTAGGTAAAGTATATGTGATGATATGAAGAATTCTTTTGGAATATCTAGCTAAGTTGATGTCATTAAAGGAAGCCAAAATAATTAGGCATGAGTTTGGACTTAAAGGGGATAAAACAAGGTGTTATTTGTTTGAGATGAAGGATTATTTTAGAGTACCTAGATTAAATCCATAGCGTTATTGTGATGAGAAGATCCAAGTTAGGCAAATTTGAAAAATCAAAAGTCTTTCAGAGCCTAAATGCATGAAAATTGGCAAAGGAGAAGTCTACAAGATGGAAATTCTTAGTGAGAAAGATAAGACTTATAGAAGATTTAAGTAAAATATAACTTAGTAAAGAGATTATGTTCCAATTGGACAGTGAAAAAAAAAGGGAGGTGTCTTGAATTTAATGGTTTTATCAAAGATAAGTGTGAATGAGAGAGAAGTATCCAAGGAAGTTTACTTTTTTGGAAAGAGAAAGGAACTTAATATGTTCAAAACTCTTAGTTAAGTATGATTCGGAGGCTTGATACAAGGGATTACAAGGTATTTATTTGGGTATAAGAGAAGTATATCTTATTATCATATGAAAATTTGGGACAATATGTATTAGATGGAAAGATAGCTTATGGAGTTGATTGGTATGAAACTTTTTTTAACACAAGAATCTGTTACCGAAATAGAAGGTCGAGAAGGGATAAGCTAAAATGGACTTACTAGTTGCAATAGATGTTCAAGAACTATTGGCATGGTATGATGAGGCTTCATTAGTTAATGGTAAATCATTGAGGGCATTAGTAAAGGGATTTTGAGTTTGTGTGCTAGTTGGAAACATGAACTAGAAAGACCATCAAGTTGATTGGAAAAGGAAAATAATCTAGCTCGAGGTAGACAAAAGTTGAATATGCACAAAAGTAAGTAAGCTAGATCCTCCAATATAACCATTGGCATAAGGGATAGACTTGGTAATAAAGTTGGGTTGATAACAAGAAGTTACTAAAAGTGGGTTTGGAGCATTACAAGATAGTATATTTTCTCTTGCATGGGCAATGAGTTAACTAGCTTTAGGGAGTACGAGTAATCCAAGCTAGGACTTATGAATCAAGAAAGTTTTATTGTAAAAACTAACTTAGGGATCAATTATGGTATTATGAGGTTATGAAAATATGTTATCAATTATCTGATACTTTAGCATCCAGGGACTTCGAAACCTCATTTTCAGAGGGAATTCCACATTCGTTCGCAGTAGGATCTAAGTGAAGATATGTTATTGTTTTAAGGCTAAAGAATAACATCAGGATTGGCTCAAACAAGTTTTATAACCCGTGACAGTATAGAGCCTCATGATGAGTTACTCATGAATGTGAAACTTAATTAGACAGAGTATTCTCAGACATGTAGATCCTAAGAAAGACATCACAGTCAGCGCTTCTAGAGTAGAGGCAATTTTTAATTGATTAGATTTGTTTTGGTACATATCTTCAGATGACGCATTATATAGCATGACCAGTCCTTCACTAATCTATGAAGTTTTCCCTGTGGCAGAATGGTAAGCTCAGATATATGTTTTTAGTATATAAGCCTTTCTTAATTTCACGACCATTTTCACAGTTCTCAGCATGGACGTGTAAAAGTGTTGTCAATTTTCAACATCTTATGTTTCATAGTTATTTATGGAAAGGGTTGTTACACCTCTTTTGGTACTAGTTTCAGCTATGTCAAACGATGACCTTCGTTTTACATCTATTTTTTTTTTTTTAAGAGTCTCTAGTTAGCATTGAGTACTCGATTAGATTTTGGTACAACTTTCCACCCACAGACTGATGGTCAAAAAGAACATTTGAATAAGATATTGGAAGATATGTTGTGCGTCTTTGCGATAGAGTTTTCAGGGAGTTGGGACTCTCACCTGCATTTAATGGACTTTGCATATAATAACCGTTATCAGACTACCACTAGCACATTGCCATTTAAGGCTCTATATGGAAAGATTTGCAAGTCTTCAGTATGCTGGGATGAGGTTGGTGAGAGGAAGTTGCTAGGACCTGAGCTAGTACAAACTATAAAGGGAGTAATACAGAACATCTGAGCATGTGTGCAAACAGCTCAGAGCAAATAAGAAAGTTACACCTATGTTAGGCGTAAAGACCTTGAGTGTGAAATTGGTGACAAGATGTTTTTTTTAAAGTAGTACTTATGAAAGGCGTTCTGAGGTTCGGTAGAAAGGGAAAACTAAGTCCACGATCTATTGAGCCTTTTAAGGTCTTGGAGCAAATTGTCCCTGTAGCTTATAAGTTGGTGTTTGCCACCGTCTCTCCCTTTAGTTTATAATGTATTTCCATGTATCTGTGTTGAAGTTGTATATGAAGAATCTGTCACATGTAGTTGACTTTAAGTCATTTCAGTTGAATGGCAACTTGAGTTATGAAGAGAGGCCTGGGCAGATTTTCGCTAGAGAGGTGAAGAAGTTACACAATAGGGAAATAGCACTCGTGAAAGTTTTATGGAAGAATCACTAGTTCGAGGAGGCTACTTGGGAACGAGAGGATGAGATGAGGGTGTAGTACCTAGAGCTTTTTCCAGAAATGAACTGTCGAGGACAAAAAGTTCTTTAAGGAGGGAAGAATGTAACACCCCGAATTTTGTTATTAATGTAATTTCAGTATTTTCTAGTATTAAAGGGCATTTTTGGAATTTTGAAAACTTAAGTGTAATTATTTTGATTTGACTGCTAAGAATGGGGTGATTCATTTTAAACTGTTTAATCAGAGGAAAATCGTGAAAATTGGACTTTATATGTCACAGAAATTTAATTTGAAATTAATGTCAGGAATTAATTTCATTTTCGAAGAAGGTTGGTTAAATTCTTTTTTAATTGAAAATTTTAAAGGGAAAGTTGATTAAAAGTTGGGAGAAAAGAAATAAATAAATAAGATAAAACATAATACAATAAAATAAAATAAGATATTTCATTTTATTTTATAATATTTTTATTTCTTTATAATTTTTTTCCTTTTTCTTTTTCTTCTTCCTTATTCTTTTCTCGCCTTTTTTTTTCTTCTTCTTCTGCCCGTGCAAACACCGTGACCCCCCCACCCCCCAACCTCCATCTCTCCCACGCCTCCCCACCGCCGTCTTTCAGCCATTGGTCTAGCCGCCGACACACCGCTGTGAGCCGATCGCTGCAGTCTGCGCTGCCACCAACCTCAGACGCTCGTCCCAGTCATGCGCCAACATCCTTTCGCATGCAAATCTGCTTGCCAATCGCGCTGAAAACCCCAATCTCCATCTCTCTCTCGTGTCTCTCCTCACTGTCAACGACAATCGGCCTACGCGCGTGAACTAGACCCAACTATCGGCTTCTTCAACCAACCTTTAGCCACCTGCCACCTCACCGTGCAACACCGGCCTTGTCCGCACCGCCACAGATCTAGCCGTGCGTCGCCCTGCTCGTTCCACTATCGTTCTTCGTTGTTCGTCCGCCCCTTCGTCTTGCCTTTGCTACTGGGATGAATGTTTTGGTAAGATTTTCACACTTTGGGTGAATTTCATGGATTAAATTGTTGCCCTTTTGACTTTTGGTTTCGGATCAATTAATACACATTGCGTTTGGGGCTAGATTGAGTATATTATTTTTATTGAAGATCCTGCTGAATCTGAGGAGGATGAGATGCATACATATGTTATAAAGCTATAATGAAGAAATTTATATGTATATTATAGAATCATGATGATGAGATGTATTTGTATGTTATAGAACCATGTTGAGATTGTGATGTCGAGATTGTGATAGTGATTTTACTGATTAGTTAAAATGCCCACTAGATTTGTGTTTCCTTTGGGATTCACCAGTTTATGTTTCCTTCGGGATTCACCAGATATTGTGTTTCTTTCGGGATTCACCAGATATTGTGTTTCCTTCGGGATTCACCAATTTGTGTTTCCTTCGGGATTCACCATGAGACCAAGCATGAATCTCACGGTGTGAACATACAGGGAGAAATGTGAATGGAATCATAGACATATCAAATACATCTCTTCCTCCCACTGAGTATTTTATAACCTAGGGTTTAGCTTATTTAGAAAAAATACGGCTAAGGATTTTAACTAAGTGACTTTTAGGTTTTCCCAAGAGTAACTTTTACCTTTGATAGTTAAACAACTTTTGATCATCATCCATTAAACTCTTTATCGAAGTCTTTGAACAAATCATCGCATGCTTGTTGAAAATCTATCTAATTCATCTTTCCAGGTAGGTTCCTAGGTAGGGGTGTTACGTTTCCATCAACTTAAGAACCACAGCCTAGCCAGAACCCGCCTTAGACAAAAACTCCCTAATAGATAAATTTATAACAAATTTAATCTTTTATACTAACCAATTTAATCCTATTAAACTGATTTTGAAAAGATTAATCTAGGTTACTAAACTCTTTAGAACCATTTGAACTTAGGTCTATCTCAATCCAATTTTAAAACCATTTTAAAAAACTTGAGTTCACCCTAAGTCCACATGTAACTCTTTCTTATTGATTTTAGGTCTAATTTCCTTTATAACACTTATTAATGGAAACAACCACAACAATGCGAAGCTAACACATGCAAGGCATCCATAACAATTATAATTAGCCTAAGTGTTATGCTCAATGCATTGTCCATTCATTGCTACTTCTTTTATATAACACTTATACTAAACAGCAATGAAACAAGCAAAACATGCTTCCATTCACCATTAGACTACAACACTTATAATAAAACGATGATGCATGATAATGCTCACTGCATGGAAAATATAACTATTATGTTTCATGATGCATGTGTATACTTTCAAGTTGAGATTAGTGTCCTGATTCTCCTGGAGTCTCATTGTTTTGTAAAGATACACATTGTTTAATGAATAAAACAAGTGTTATTTAATTTTGGTATTTACTTTTATCCAATAAACAAAGCTCCTTGGTTATCTTATATAAACTTAAGCATGTATATGTGACATACAAGTGGATCATGCCTTAAGTGATAACGTAAATAGGTCTGTAGTATAAAGATTAAGGTAAGATACCTGATCCTAGTGATACTACGGATATGGCCCGCTTTGTAGAGGTTTGCAAATGTTGTAAACTACTACAGATGGTAGATTCTGACGATTCATGTGAAGACGTGCGAGTAGGGGTGTCTTATACAAAGAGTTTTTAAAAGACCTTGACTACGAGATGACTAAACTTTGTATATAACGTCGTTGATACTAGAGACTTGCATCTCACCTAAACAACTATAGGTGACACGACCTCAATCCTAAATGTTTTAGGAACTCCTGCCTTTGAGGCCAGTCCTTTGATTCGTATGGGTGAGAGTTGCCAGATTGCCAACTCAACATGCCTACCTTTTTGGGGACTTATCTAATCTGGGAGCTGGGAACTCAATCCACAAGATGGAATTCACTCCTTTCTCAAAGCAAGGATGAGTAGAGAGATTGTTCCCTTAAGGATTGATTCCGAGGCTTAAACATAGTGGTCACAACTTCTCTTTGGAAGAGAAGACTTAGTCATAGTAGGACTGTGACTTATGTTCATTAGAGGGATTAGTGACACTTAAGGAGACAGATGTAACTACAAGGGCATAATGGTTATTGGCCAACTGTACTTACGAGCGATCTGTGAAGGTCTGTCGCACTACTGATTGGTTAAGATGGACACATTATATATTTGTGGTAAGGAGCATTCAGCTGTCGGTCTTTAGTGGAGTGTCTGGGAGTTAACAGATGGTGGATCCCGTGACTAATGAGTTTAGTAAGTTATTCACGTACAGTTTGAGCTTCAAGATACAGGTTCATAAGGTCCCCTTGGTAGCTCAATGGATTTAGTTCAGGATTAGTTCTTGGGGTTGATTTGAAATGTTCATATTGACAAGAGGTAATTTGATTATATATGATATAATCGATATGATGTATGAGATACATCTAGTGGAGGATTGATATAAATGAAATTTACATTAAGTATCATGGAATAGAAAAAGAACTATGGTCTATATGTTTCATGAAATGAAATATTAAAACTATAGATTATAAATATGGTATAATAAGTTGGTTATCATTTATATTTATAATAATATTAATTATTGGATAATTAATTCTTTTTCTTTAATAACCAATTGAGTGAGTGGTTATTGGTGATTCATGGTAACCGTGAGATAAAAGAATAATGGTTTTTCTAATTTTAGTAAGATTTATAAGTTTTTACAAACGTTGGAAAAAGTTGTTTTTGAGTTTTCCCTCAGCAAAAAGAAACTCACAGCGCTTGTCAAGTAAATACTGATTTACTAAGCGACAGCGTGTTTTAGTAAACGATCATGTAGTGTTTGTAGGCGACAGACACCGAGCTAAACAATGAGCTAAACAATCGTTTAGCTTTTCCTATACGATCACTTAGCTTTAACTAAACGATTGGACATCGACCTATACGATAGGTCTCTGTCTTCTCTCACTTGCCCGATCGTGTACACGATTGTTCTTTCGTCCTTCGTCTGCCTCATATCAAGTCCGAACAGAGCCCACCCTCTGGATTCTCCACCCAGAATACCAAGGTTACCTTCTTGGTGGTGTCATACTCAACTCGACACCGTCGAGGTTCTGTGGAGATCGTTCGTGTTGCTGAGGAGTTCATGACTGAGGCAATCATTGAGGACGATCACAAAGTGTTCGTTTAGAGTTGCGGTCGCGTTGTTCGAGCGTTCAAGGTTGCTGTGTTCAAATGTTCGTGAGCAAGGAACGTGGAGACGAGTCTACAAATGTTCGTAGAGTTTTCTCCATGTTCATTTGTAGTTGTTCATCCTGTAATTTTGCTATTAGTTGCTTAACTGTATGTTTTGTATACGACTGTAATTTGTAATGTTCATTCATGATTGTAATTTGGAATGATCTTATTTTCACTACTCATGGAAATCTCGAGTCGGATTCCTTTAATTAGTATCAGAGCTAGGTTTTTCTGATATTCCAAATTAGAACTCTATTTTTGAACTCATTTTACAGTCGCGGTGGGTTTCTGCATTTGTGGTTAATCGTTTTCTGCATTTTTTATTGAGTTGATGAATGTTTTGGGTTTAATTTCCTTTTGTTAAGCTTTCTGGTATTACAACGTGTTAATTTGTAAGGGCCCCTATATTTCTTTTGTGTAATTAAATTTGCAATAGAGTTTGTAATTTAAAAAGTTTGAGTTAGTCGAGTCGTTCGTGATGAAGCATCGAAGCATAGTGATGAAGTTCTCAACAAAGAAGAAGACCAAGCATTGGTCGTATCGTGTAGCCTCAGGTAAACGATCGTAAGGATTTAACTAAGTGATCGTTTAGATTTTACTAGACGATCGTGTAGTATTTTCTAAGACATCATTTAGCTAATGCTAAACGATAGCTAAACGATGGAGTAAATCGTTTACTTGTAGTGTTGGTTGCCCGATCGCACAGACACTAGAGGTAGATGATCGTAGTGGGAGCATACAATTCTCATCGTTTAGTAAAAGGCGCGCGCTAGATGATTGTGTAGTTAGCAAGTTTCATCGCTTTGTTACTACCTATGCGATCGCACGTATGCGATACGGAGGCGGTAGCTAAACGATCACTTAGGCGATGGTACTTGTGGCATCGTAGTCGTTTAGACGATAATGGAAGGCGGGCGTTTTGTGAGTGCACTAAGCGATCGTGTACTTCAAGCTTCATCACTTAGTAAAGGTACGCGATCGTGTAGTAATAGCTTAACGATCATTTAGATTTTTCTAAATGATCGTGTAGTAAATGCTAAATGATTGTTTAGCTCTGGGAGCGCTGGTAAACGATAGAGCAAAGCGTTTGTTTTATCGTGTAGACAATCTTAAGGTGCTTTGTACACGATGGTTGGAGACGCAATGCTTTGCCCGAGCAGTTCAAAACCCAATTCGCCTGTTTGAACTGGAGACTCCTTGTCTTTGTAATAGTTAGCTTTTCTAAGTTGATTTGAAGGCAATTTTACCCAGTTCATTAACATTAGTTTATTATATATGTGATATATGGTATACATGCCAAAATGTTTGTCATATAGTTAAAACCCACCTTAAGTTGTACAATTATTCATGCATCATGTATTATAAATGTTATAATCGAGCATGAAGAAATTACTTAAAAGCATGAGCATGCATCATGATATATAAGAGTTATATTTTGCATGTAGTAAGCATTATCATGCATCATCCTTTCCTTATAAGTGTTATAGTGTAAGTTTGAATGGAAGCATATTTTGCTGGTTTCATTGCTATTTTGTTTAAGTGTTTTATAAAAGAAGTAGCAATGAATGGACAATACATTGAGCATGACACTTAGGCTATTTATAAACGTTATGAATGTCTTGCATGTGTTAGCTTAGCATTGTGGTTGTTTCCGTTTAAATGTGTTATAAAGGAAATTAGACCTAAAATCAATAATTCAGAGTTGCATGTGAACTTAGGGTGAACTCAGGTTTTTTAAAAGAGTGAAAAATTGAATTGAGTTAAACCTAAATTCAAGTGGTTCTAAAGAATTTAGTAACCTAGATTAATCTTTTAAAGTCGTTTTAATAGGATTAAATTGGTTGGAATAAAAGATTACATTTGTTGTAAACCTATCTATAAGGAACCTTTTGTCTAAGGCGAGTTCTGGCTAGGCTGGGGTTCTTAAGTTGATAGAAACGTAACACTCCTACCTGGGAACCTATCTGGAAAGGAGCGTGTTCGAGTGTTTGTGAGTAAGAAGCGTAGAGATGAGTCTACAAATGTTCGTAGAATTTTCTCCTTGTTCATTTGTAGTTGTTTTCGCTGTAATTTCTATATTAATTGCATAACTTTATGTTTTGTATACGACTGTAATTTGTAATGTTCATTCATGATTGTAATTTAGAATGATCTTATTTCCGCTGCTCATGAAAATCTTGAGTTCAATTTCCTTCAGTAATTTCTTCATGCTCGATTATAGCATTTATAATACATGATGCATGAATAATTGCACAACCTAAGGTGAGTTTCAAACTATATGTCAAACACTTTGCCATATAAGCACCATACATCACATGTATAAAACAATGTTGATGAACCGGATGAAATTGCCTTAAAAACACAAAACATAAAGCTAACTATTACAAAGACAAGGAGTCTCTGGTTCAAACAAGTGGACTGCTCGGGCTAAGCATCGCATCTCCAACAATCATGTACTAAACTTCCCGCGATCGTCTACACGATCAAAAAAAATGCTTTGCTTTATCGCTTACCAACGCTCTCAGAGTTAAACAATCGTTTAGCAATTACAACTCGATCATTTAGAAAAATCTAAATGATTGTTTAGTTATTACTACACGATCGTGTACCTTTTACTAAGCGATGAAGACTGAGGTACACGATCGCTTAGCGCGCTCTGCATAACGCCCGCCTTTCACGATCATCTAAACAACTATGATGCCGCGAAGCACCATCACTTAAGCGATCACTTAGCTAGCGCCTCTGTATCATATACGCGTGATCGTGTAGGTAGTAACTAAGCGATGAGGCTTGCTAACTATATGATCGTCTAGTGTGCGCCTTTTATTAAATGATGAGCATCACATGCTCTCACTACGATCGTCTACCTTCAGCGCCTACGCGATCAGGCAACCAACGTTATGTGATAGAGTAAACGATTTACCCCATTGCTTAACACTAGCTAAACAATCGTTTAGTAAATACTACACGATCACTTAGTTAAATCCCAACGATCGTTTACCTAAGGCTACATGATACGACCAACGCTTGGTCTTCTTCTTCGTTGAGAACCACATCTCCATGCTCGATAATTCATCACGAACGACTCGACTAACTCAAACTCTTTGAATTACAGACTCAATTGCAAAGTTAATTATGCCAAAAAAAAAAGGCCCTTACAAATTAACACTTTGTAGTACAGAAAGCTTTAACTAAAGGCAATTAAACCCGAAACATTCATCAACTCATCCACAAATGCACTTAATGATTAAATCTAAATGCAAAAACCCACCGCGATTGAAAAATGAAGTTCAACACAGAGTTGTAATTTGGAATATCAGAACAACCTAGCTCTGATACCAATTGAAGGAAATCGATCTCGAGGATTTCCGTGGGCAGTGGATTAGATCATTCCAAATTACAATCATGTATGAACATTACAAATTACAGTCATACACAAAAAACAAACGGTTATGCAATCAACACAAAAATTAAACCATGAAAGTACAAATAAACAAAGAGAATGCTAAGAACATTTGTAGACTCGTCTCCATGCACCTTGCTCACGAACGCTCGAAAAAAGCAACCTTGAATGCTCGAATGACACGATCGCTCCACAACACGAACAATGCGCACTCGTCCTCTATGATCGCCTCGGTCACGAACACCCTAGCAACACGAACAACCTCTACAGAACCTCGACGGCGTTGAGTTAAGTATGACACCATCAAAAAGATTACCTTTGTATTCTCGATGTGAGAATCTAGAGGGTGGGCTCTGTATAGACTTGGTTTGTAGTAGAAAAAGGAGAAAACAACAATCATATATACGATTGGGCAAGTGGAAGGTGACTGAAACCTATCATATAGGTCGATGCCCAATCGTTTAGCAAAAGCTAAGCGATTGCCAAGCAAAGGCCAAGCGATCGTTTAGCTTATCACTTAGTTCCATGTCTGTCGCTTACAAAACACTACACGATCGTTTACTAAAACAAGCTATCGCTTTGTAAATGTTTATTTACTTGACAATACCGTGAGTTTCTTTTTTCGAGAGAAAAAACTTAAAAACAATGTTGACAAAAAACTTCCTTAAATTAGGAAAACAATTTTCCTTTTATGTCACGGTTACCATGAACCACCAATAACCTCCCACACAATTGGTTATTAGAAAAAGATTTAATTATTCAATAATTAATATTATTATAAATATAAATGATAACCAACTTATCATACTATATTTATAATCTATAGTTTTAATATTTCATCACATGAAACGTATAAACCATAGTTCTTTTTCTATTCCATGGTACTTAATGTAGATCTCCTTTACATTAATCATCCACTAGATGTATCTCATACATCATATCGATCATATCATATATAATCAAATTACCTCTTGTCAATTTGAACATTTCAAGTAAACAGCAAGAACTGATCCTCAACTGAATCCATTGAGCTACCAAGGGGACCTTATATACCTATAGCTCGAAGCTCCAACGGTACGTGAATAACTAACTAAACTCTTTAGTCATGGGATCGACCATCTGTTAACTGTCAGGTACTCCACTAAAGACCGATAACTGAACTCTCCTTACCACAGATATATTTTATGTCCATCTTAACCAATCAGCAGTGCAACAACCCTTCACAGATCGTTCGTAAGTACAGCTGGGCCAATAACTGTTATGCCCTTGTAGTTACATCTAACTCTTTAAGTACCACTGATCTCTCTAATGAATATAAGTCATAATCCTACTATGACTAAGTCCACTCTTCCAAAGAAAATATGTGGCCACTATGTTCAAGGCCCAGAATCAGTCCTTAAGGGAGCAATCTCTCTACTTATCCCTACTTCGAAAAATGAGTGAATTTCATCTTGGGGATTGAGTTCCATCTCTCAGATCGGACAAGTCCCCAAAAAGGTAGGCATGTTGAGTTGGCAATCTGGCCACTCTCACTCATACTAAGCAAAGGACCGTCCTCAAAAACAGGAGTTCCCAAAACACTCAAGATTAAGGTCGTGTCACCTATTGTCGTTTAGGTGAAATGTAAATCTCTAGTATCAACGGCGTTATATACAGAGTCTAGTCATCTTGTGGTCTAGGTCTATACAACTCTTTGTATAGGACACCCTCGCTCACACGTCTCCACATGAATGGTCAGGAGCTACCATCTGTAGTAGTTTACAACACTTGCAAACATCTACAAAGCGGCCTGTATCCGTAATGTCCTCAGGATCAAGTATCCCACCTTAATCCTTATACTACAGACCTATTTAGGTTATCACTTAAGTCATGAGCCACTTGTATATGACATATATATGCTTAAGTTCACATAAGATAACCAAGGAGCTTTGTTTATTGGATATGAGTAAATGCCAGAATTAAATAACAATTATTTTATTCATTAAACAATGTGTATCTTTACAAAATAACGAGACTTTAGGAGAATTAGGATATCAATCCCAACAAAGATAATAATAAAACATTAGCTGACCATTCGTTGAAATTTCAATAGGATCTACAATAACTTCAGAAGGAAAACATTCAATTATAACAAGAGACAAAATCACTTCAACAAGTGACAAAATCCTTCTAACAAGAAATAAGGCAAAGCTTCACCAATTTAAGGATTCAAATAACTCAACTAGCAGCTGTGGTAAGCAAGCTACAAAGAAATTTCTCCGAAAACCTTCCCACCCAACTGGAGCACGTGAATATAAGTGCCATAACACTTAGGAATGAAACGAGATTCCCTCCTCCACTTCTCAAGATGCAAACTCAGTTCAATCCCCTTCAATGAAGAAAGAAAATGTAATGGATGAACAAGAGAATAAGGTAAGTGAACCAGAGGAGACTCCTATTTTTTTCAAGGTATGTGATTACTCTCCTCCTAAAGTCTACCTAAAGCACCATACCCTAGTCGATTAGCAAATCCTAAGGGAGAAGATACCAACTTAGAGCTTGTTGAGATGTTCCAAAAGGTACAGATTAACATCCCTTTACTTAATGTTATTCAACAAATACCTATGCTAAATTCTTGAAAGACTTGTGTACTAAGAAAATAAAAGGGAAAGAAAAGGAGAGAGTAATCCTTAGTAAGAATGTCTCTACTTTATTGAAAAAAGATATGCCTGAGAAATTTAGGACCCTAGAATGTCTACCTTGTCATGGAAAATAGGTGATAGAATAAACTCACATGCCATGCTAGATTTAAGAGCATTAATAAATATTATGTCCTATTACGTGTATGAAGACCTAAAATTAAATGGCCTAAAAAAACTAATGTTTGTATTCAATTAGCTGATAGGTCATTCACTCAACCACTTGGCATAGTTGAGGATTTTTTTTAAGAGTAGGTAATTTGATTTTTTCCGTGGATTTTTATATCTTGAAAAAGGATGGGGTTTATTCTACATCTTGTTCTACTATCTTGTTAGGAAGACTTTTCATGAAAACTGTAAAACAAAAAAAAAATATGTTGATAAAAGTTCTTCGTCAGTAGAAATTGATGGAGAAGTAAAATCATCCACCATATATGATGCCATGAAATTCCCTGAGAACTATTTGTCTCTTTGCTCAATTGAAATGCATGATGGGATTGATGATGTCGTTGATTCTATGGTGTATGAAAAATTTTTTTTTTTGATAGTTCCTTCTATGGATTATAACTTTGATTCGACTTCTCAAAATTCTTCTCATGTTTCTTTGAACTTCTATAAAAAATTCAATTCTTCTCTTAAAATTTGCAAGGATGATCAATCTTCTTTAAAAGATGACGATTTTAATTATTCAAACAAGTTTGGCAAAAGGAATGGTTCTTCTTAAAAAATATATATCAACTTCTTTGAAAGATATTTGTTTGAAAGAAAAACATTCTATTCATGATTCTAATTCTAAATTTTGTTATCATAACAAAAACAAAAGGAAAGCTTTTAACTTTTGCTCTGTTTTTAAAGTGTAAATAAATGGGTGATAGGGACGACGACCCTCAAACTATCTCCATAATGGTATGATATTGTCCACTTTGGGCATAAACCCTCGTGGCTTTGTTTTTTGTTTCACCCAAAAGGCCTCATACCAATGGAGACAGTCATCCTCACTTATATACCCATGATCCTCCCTTTATCTAATCAATGTGGGACTTTGGTTACATTCCCAACAATCCTCCCCTCAAACAAAGGACCACCGAGCCTCCCTTCAAACAGTCATCTATTCGTCTAACTCATTTTTAGGCTAACTCCTTTTCACCCGAGCATACTGGCTATCCAATAGAGTTCAACCATGGATCATAATGACTACTTCCAAGGCTCCACTATACATCTTTCTTCAGCACCGAGGATTCTACCGAGCATGATTAAGTCAAGGGCATGGCTCTAATACAAAATATCACGGTCATACTTCTCCAATCGTGCCGCACCATGATTCACCTGTGATCATGGTCAACCTTAAGCGATGCTCAAGTCCCAATTCACTTTTTCGCTCGACTCTTTGAAGCTTTGTTAGACCTTAGGCAAGGTTATTCCATCCTCAACCAAACTGAACTCATGTGAACTAAATTTCATTCAGCCAAACACGTTGCCTGTACGTGTATTTTCCCTCATGCGACTCTAGTTGACTTGCCTCTACTCTAGGCCAAGTTTTGAGGCTTGACCTTGCCTATATATGAGGCTAAGATCATCACAATACAACGTCGCATCTCTCTTCATCATCTTGGTTCATCTTGAGCAGCCAAAGAGACTTTGATCAGGTTGATCAGCAGACAGCTGAAACAGGTTAAGCCAGAGGTTAGAATCGATTCTAAAGCACGACCATCAGTTAGTTCTAGCGAATCCAAGGATCAGTCACCCAGTTCTGATGGTTGGCAACCGCAACTGTAGAGGACTTTGATTGATGAGGGAGCTTTCGGTGAAGAAAGTTCAAGTAACAAAGACCTACAGAACTATCAGCTTACACGTATAGGCCTCAACAGGTGAGACAAGATCCTACGATGTATGGTTATGCTGATTTAGTTGTTTATGCTCTTACTTGTGCAACAGACAGCATTGAAGCATAACCTCTTACTTTTGAGAAGGCAATTATATCTGATTTGAAGGAACAATGGAACGATGCTATGGAAGCAGAGTTGTTTTCATTGCAGAAAAATCAGACATGGTCATTGGTTTCAAGGCCTCCTAATCAGAAACTCATTCAGTCAAAGTGGATTTATAAAATCAAGCAAAGTGCAGGAGGTAACAGTAAGCCTAGGTATAAGGCTAGACTGCTAGCTAAGGGCTACACTTAGAAGGAGGGAGTTGACTTTCATAAGATTTTCTCTCTGGTGGTGAGACATACGTCCATTCGAGTAATTTTATTTATTGTTGTTCACTTTGATATGTTTGTTGAACAGATGGACGTCACCATAGCTTTTCTTTATGGAAAATTGGAGGAAGTGATCTACATGGCTCAACCTAAGAGCTAAGAGGTGAAAAGAAAGGAAGACATGGTTTGTCGCCTTCACAAGTCCATCTATGGACTGAAGCAATCATCGAGACAATGGTATATTGGGTTTGACACCTTTATTTTGAAGCAGGGGTTTCACAAGAGCTCATATGATGCCTCATATACTAGAAACTATCTCAGAAAGGTAATATGCCTCGTATGTAGATAATATGATCCTGGTGTCTATGGATTATTTTGAAATCTGTGATCTCAAGAAACAGTTGAGTAGTGAATTTGAGATGAAATATTTAAGTGAACTAAAAAGGATCCTAGGCATGGATATGAAAAGAGATAGAGAGAAAGGTTTGTTAACCATTTCGCACGAGTGTTATGTGCATAAACTGCTTGAAAAGTATAATATGTCTAGTTGTAAGGCAGTTTTGACACCCTTAACATCTCATTTTAGGCTTTCTTCATCTTAGTGTCCTGTTACTGAACAAGAAATGTTAGAGATGTCTAATATTCCCTATTATAATGTTGTTGGAAGTATTATGTATTTGATTATTTGTACTAGGCCTGACTTGGGATATGCTATAAGTATAAAAAGTAGGTTTATATTAAATCCTGGGAAGGAGCATTAGAATGCAGTTAAATGGGTGCTTCGATATTTGTAAGGTAATGCCAATGTATCCTTGTGTTTTAGCAGGGATTGTGATAAATCAACAATATTAGAAGGCTTCACATATGCAGATTATGCTATAGAACTTGACAAATGAAGGTCTCTATAAAGTCACATTTTTCGTTTGTTTTGTAATGTGTTAAGTTGGATGGTTGCTCTACAGTCAATTGTTGCTTTGTCTACTACTAAGTCAGAGTACATTTCAGTGGGTGGAGCTATTAAAGAGGTGGTATGGTTGAAAAGGATGGTTGGTGAGTTGTTGTCACAGGAATTCATTCCTATCGTCCATTGTGATAGCTAGAGTGTTATTCATCTTGCGAATAATCCATTTCATCACAAACGGTCCAAGTATATCTGTAATGACCTGACCTTTTGAGTGCTCTGATAACGGTCGTTACTCATAAATACACATTTAAAACACAAGTATTTTGACCATAAAAATTCATTAAAATAATAAACATAGTTTTCCAAAATAAATAACAAATAAGTAAAACCTTTATTCGGGGCCTCTAAAATAATGAAGAAAAAAAAACATAAAAAAATAAAATTTTGACCAACATTGAGTTTCAAATCAAAACTTTTATATAGCTTAAAAACATAAACTGAGCAAGCGATTTACATGTCCCATATGGCACGATCACAGGTCCCTCTCGTCACCCGCCGGTCCGTTCCTATCATTACCTAAAAAACATAAATTAAGAAAGGTTGAGTATAAAATAATTAGTAAGTGATCCCATTACCGGGATGAGACTATGCATCCACGAGCGAAGAAAGATAGCCCGTGGCTCATACAGCTACATCGGTTTTTTATGATGAAAGGAAAACCAAAAGACGCACTATCTTTCCTTGAAACGCATGTCTAGCGGCCCGCAGGCACACCGTCAAACATCATAATAACATGAACATGAACCCGTCGACCCACGCATGTCTAACGGCCCGTAGGCACACCATCAAACATAATAATAACATGAACGTGAACCAATCGACTAACGCATGTCTAGCGGCCCATAGGCATACCGTCAAACATGATAATAACATGAATGTTAACCTGTCGGTTCACGCATGTCTAGCGGCCCGTACGCATACCGTCAAAACATGAAACATGAAAATAAAATAAACATGCAATTTTTGATTGGATTAGTCAAAATGGAACACGAATTCAGTTAATATTCTTCCCCCAAATCCTCATCCTCAACTGCGGGTAAGCTATCTTCCTAAACGAAAGGAAAAAGCACGTACGGGTTGCCCTTGTTGCAACCCGTACGTGCGGCTAATGTATGTCTAGTGGCTCATAGGCACACCGTCAAACATGATAATAACATGAACGTTAACCTATCGGTTCACGCATGTCTAGCGGCCCGTAGGCACACCGTCAAACATAATAATAACATGCGTCAAGGCGAGACAATAAACCGCTCTACTAGTCTATTCATGCATCACATACATAATATCAGTACTTATTAGAAATTTTAACATGTTCATAATACTTGTAACTGCGATGCAACTAGCAAAACAAAATGCTAAACAAATCATGCTCCAGAGTCCACCAAGTAACTTTATAGGTCTAATCTAGGCCGCCTGGCACGAAGGTACTAGTAATAGTATCACTTACCTCAACTTGGTACAAAAAGAAAAACAAAATCTCCTTAGAACTTTTTGAGCACACTTGAATCAACCTAAAGTTATGGCTTGATCCACGAAAAAATTCAAAACTTGATTCAATTAGCCAATCTGATCAAGAATTAAATCCAAAATCAATAACTTAATTTTCCACTATTACTCTCAATCCAAAAGAACAACCAACCAAAACCTTACCCAAAACTTACCGATCTTTACCAATTTTCTGCAAAACGAAAGATGGTCTCTAGCTTGATGATTAATGCCTCAAAACTTCCAAATCTTGAATCTAAGTTTCACACCAAAGAGAGGTTACTAATTTAACCCAAAATTAGATGAGTCAATTTCACCTCCCAAATTATAAGGAAAATAAGTCTTACCCAAGGTTTTTCTCAAGATTCCAGCAAAGATCGGGCAATGGTGGCTGATGTCGTGTCGGCTCGTGGCTACCATAGATAGGCAACGGGTGTTTCTGTCGGACAGCATAAATTGTTTAGGCTCGTGACTAATAGTGAGGGTCTTACATGAGCAGGGTTTGCAAGAGTGAGAGCAAAGGGGAACTTCTAGTTTTACAGATTTTATTCAGCAACAATTACGAACACACCATAGCTTCAAACAACGATCCAACCGTTAAAAATAAAACTCTATATGTCTCGAACAGACTGACCAAATTTGAGCATGATTCAAACTTTGGAAATCGACAATTTTGTGGAAGTTGCCGCTGAAAAACCGAATTGCTCTCTCCCCAATTTTTGGCTTCTTTTCACTCTCATTTAATTTCGAAAAAATCTCAATCCTTTTATTTTTTTTTTCAAATTTTGAAAAGATAAATAAATTATTTTATCACAATATCTCCAAAATCTCAAAAGATTCTATTAAATTTAGAAATCAATTAACTTTTCAAATTATCTTAATTTACGCTTCAAAAAACCAAAATTAAAGGACATATCTAACAATTTGATACAAATTAAATCCTTCCCAATATTTAAATCAATTAAACCACATGAAATTAATTATCACTTTAATTTTTTTTTTAAGTTGGCACTAAATTCCAAAATCAAAGAGAAACAAAGTTCAATATTTTCAAGATAATCGGTTCGAATATCTAATCAATTAAATTCAATTTAACCAATAAAATTTTTTCAATTATTTCAATTTAACCCCAATTTTTCAAATGAAAGGAAAATTTAAACACAAGAATTTTAGATAATTAACTTAAATTTTTCTGCAATTTGGGATGTAACAATATCGATGTCAAATTTCATTTTATAGAAGTGATGGCCCAGAAAGATGTTGAACTGGTTAAGGTTGAATTTGCCAGCCAATAGGTTTAAGAACCTGTTAAATGGGTTGAATATTAAATAAATATTGGGAAGATTTGTAGAAAATAACAAGGTATTTAAGTGGGCTTTATTGGATTTTTTGTGAAATTAAAAGTCTAGTGGCATTCTGGTAATTATGAGCAAATGACATTTTTGTAAATAAGCCCATCTTCTTATTCAAGGCTGAAAAAAATCGTGAAACACTTTAGAGATTCAAGCAGTCATTTTTCGAGCATACACATGTAGGGAAAGAGAGGATCGACGGTAGAAGTTCTTCGTCTAACGTTGGCTGCGTGGGGGTTCGTCGATCAGTGCGTCCGGTAGTAGGCTACGTCCGGCAGCGACAAAGGTCAGGTGCGGCGGTTCTTTTTTCCATGTAGGCTGGGAGTCCGGCGTTGGTATCGTTCGACGTGGGTCTGGCGTAGGTTTCTGTTCTCGTCGTGTTCGGACATGCAGGGTTGTGTTCGATGATTAGGCTGCACGTAAGTTCGTCGATCAGAGGTGAGCGGCAGTGCACTTGACTTAGGCTGTTTTTCAGCGGGTTGTTCTCGGTTTCAGAGGCGACATCGTGTGCGGATCTCTCTGTTTCACTGGGTAACTAAATTACAGATTAGTGATTATTGTTGATTATCTGTAATTGTAAATTCCTCGTTGCTCATAATAAAATTAATTTTAATTAATTAAATAATTTAATTAATAATATTTTAATATCAAATATTAAATTATTTAAAATTAATTTAAATAATTAATTAAACAATTTAATTAATAATATTAAATTAATATTCAAAAATTAATATTCAACACCAATCTCGATCAAGAATCCCTATTCATGTGTGCAATATTTAAATCACATTTAAATATTTTCAACTCTCCAAGACTTAAGTATATCAAATATAAATAACGATTATTTCTTAAGTTGAATTTGAACCTTTCAAATTCTCTCATCATATTGTTCTAAGGTTTAGTCTACTATGAGCTAGCAGGGAGACCTAATAGACCTACAAATCATGAGCTTCAACGATCCGAGATTAACCAGTTAAACACTTTAACCTAACTAACTAACATTCGTTAACTACCGAGACATTCCACTATAGCCCAATAGCTGCACTCTCCTCACTGTAGATATATTTCTGTCCACTCGATATAACCATGATTAGTAAGTTGGACCCTTTACAGAATGTTCGTAATTACAATTGAGTTGAAATTACCATTTTACCCTGTAATTACATCATGTTCCTTAAGTCCCACTGATCCTCTAATGAACCATTGGTTTGTGGCCCAACCACCAAACAAAGTCCCTCTCGAGCCAATGAAAGGGTGGAAGCCCTTGTTCAAGACCTTGAGTCAGCACTTAAGAGAACAATTTATCTACTATCCTTAAAATTGGGTAGGAATGAATTCCATCTTGCAGGACTATGTCCTCAACTATGTACCAGATATCTCTAAAATGATAGGCTTATTGAGCCGATGAACTCGGGCCACTCTCACCCATGCAAATTAAAGGATAATCCTTAATAAAAAGAAGTTCATAGTTAGCTTAGGATTAAGATCGAGTTACCTAGGTCATCATATTGAAATAGTCAATCTTAACAGTAAATGGCATTATAAAGTAAAAGTGACTATTTCGCTGTCCGATCTTATGCAAACTCATTGCATAGGACGCCTCCACTCGCTTATCTCCACATGAGCGATTCAGGATCACATCGTTTGTATCAAATACAAAGTGGTTCACATCTATAGTATCCTCAGGATAAAGTACTCAGCCTTATCCTTATGCTAGATCATTTTGGCTATTTACTCGAACTTGATCCATTTTTATGTCTCCATATATAGTTCAAATATTCATGTAATAGCCAAGAGTTCTTAGTTTATTGGATTTAGGGTTTTTAAGAGCAATTCACATATTTAATATCATCTTTACTAAAAAAACCTTAATAACAACTTTATTAGTTAATAGAATATGTTCATTATTTACAACTACGAGTTTTAGGACATAAAACCCAATATTGTTTACAATTTTTATGATTTATATCTTGGGTCAACAACTAGGATATGGGTCACCATCGTCATTTGATCAGCCTGGCCCTAAAAAGTGAAGGCCCAAGCTTGACCCAACCTCAAATCCAAAGACCTAAGATGTTGTTTGGGTTTGGATTGGATCGGTCCAACCTTCAATAGCCAAGCCCACGACCCATCTCTTGAGCTTGATTTTTTGGGTCAAAGTTTCGACTAAACTTGGATTGAACTTTGATCGACCCAATGAATTTGTCCATTAAATGTCAATCATTTAATTGTTTATAAATATAGATTTTCTTAATGAAATGTTATTAAAATTCAATAAAATTTGTATTAGTTTCTAATATATTTTATATTTTATTACATGGATTAAGTTATTGATATTATGAAGTCTCATTTAGTGTTCAATTGTCTTAAAAAAAATTTTTAGTTTTTAACACTTTTAAAAGATTTATGTTAACTAAGAACGACTATGTTATATTAAAATATATTTAAAAAAGAGTTTTAAAAAATTTAGTTTTTTAATATATAAAATATAATATATGAAAAATTATGCATACATATTTATTTGGGTTGGTCCAGTGATAATTATCGAGTCAATCCAACAACTCAAATATAATATGAGTCAAATGGACGACCCATGGGATCTTACCCCATTATCAAAATGATTCATATCCAATCCAATAAATAAATGGGTTGGACTAGACTTGGTAGGTCAGATGTTAACTTTTTGGCCGAACTTGAATCAAGACTAGACTTGGTAGGTCAGATGTTAGCTTTGGCTCCGTTGATGAGGCTGAGAAATTGAAAGTCATGTATGCATTTTGGTCATGACTTCAAAATTTTATGTTATGTGTTCATTAGCCACGATGTCCCAAGTTCCAACCCGTCCCTTAATATTTATTTTTAAATTCCTTCGATCTTAACTTGGATATTTCGTCAAAGCTAATTTGGTTTAATGGTATTGACATGACTTATGTCCCAAGAGGTCGAAAGTTCAATTTACATTTGTTGTACTAACAAAACAAATAAATAATTCAAAACTATCTCTAGAGTAGAAATCATATTAAATTTTCGAGCAAAATTAAGACTTATTTATGATATTTAATCTTTCTTTAAATTATATGTTATATATAAAAATTAGAAGTTGGTTTCGCTAGTTCATAAAATCATGCATTTTTTTTTGGATTCTAAAGATTTTTATAGTTTTCTTTTTCCAACAATGACAAATGAAAATGATTTGCTTAATAATAAGTACCTCCTATTTATAAAAAATAAAAATAAAAAAATGGATTTTATGATAACTCTCAATTAATATTTCTACCAATATATTAATTAAGGCATCCAATAATAGGATTTTACCTTTGGTTGAAGACTAATCAAAACGTTTGGCCGGCTTCACTTCTAGGATGATTCTGGATAAGTTTAAATGTTTCTGTCAAAACTAATAGTAATAAATAAATTTGGTGAACCTTCATTTTCATACTCATTAGAGAACCATTGATACATAATACAAGAAAAAAAAAATGAATCAAATATTCAAGATGAAAAGGAAATATACTGAAAAATCATTTCCAAATATAGAACAAAATCAGCCTATTAATAATCTTTGACAAATAAGGAAAGATATGTTACCCATTTCTACCTAAATGCTAATAACATAATGTTGTACATAATTTCTATTTCTAGTAAAGTTTCAACCAATTATGAAACATGATCAAATTTTTCGTCTTTCAACCTCCTTTTTATGATTCTCATAATTAAGATGTGATTCTATGATCTAAAAAATATTTGAAATCTCAGAAAGTTTGTCCAAATTAATAATCCCACCTCTACAAAATGGTCAAATTAAAAAATGAATTAGGGTGCACAAGGTTTTTTTTTATTTATTTTTATATATACATTTATAATATGGTCATTAGGAATTTGGGGTTGCCTTCTTTAACAAGTGAAAAGAATAAGGGGAAAAAAAAAGAAAAAGGAAAAAGAAAAAGAAATGGAAATCCTTTGATGCATTTTATATATGAAGGTGCTGGTAAAAAAAATGTTTGGGGAAAAAAATGAGATGATTACTCCAAAGCTTTTTATGGAAAGTTATTAATTGCATTTTCAATATTGTATTGTGAAATTGAGGAGTACAACGGAGCACCGGATATAGAGAAAATATAATATAATAATATATAAATAAAATAACTAAATTTATGAAAATTTAATAATATGAAAACTTAGTGAAAATTTGAAGTGAATTTCTCACCAATATGTATGATTTTAAGATCCATCAAATGTCACTATAGGCAAAATGGCAAGTAGAATGTGGTTTTACATGGATACAAGACATTGGACAACATGAAGATTGACACATGGCTTTTAGACACTAAGCAATGGGCATCTATTTATTTTTATAATATTTATAATATTCTCCCATAGATGCCCATATATATATATAATATCTCTCGTTAAAACCTTACTAGGAAAAATCCAATGGGAAAAAACCCTAGTGAATAAAAAATAGTACATATTTCATATAATATATACTCCTAAAAGAATACAATATATTTACTCCCCTCATGAAAATATCACTTAAGATCTTCGAGTCACTGTATTCCAATGTTGTGCACCAATTTTTCAAAAATTATGGTTGATCATGCATTTGTAAATAAGCCTGTCAGGTTATTCTTCGAACAAATTTGTACTACGGTGATGTCGTCATTTTCTTCAAGATCAAGAGTGTAGAAAAGCTTTGGTGAAATATGTTTTGTTTTATCTCCTTTAATATATCCTCCATTGATTTGGTCTATGCAAGTTGCGTTGTCTTCGTATAATAATGTTGGAAGATTTTTATTAAAAGACAAGCCACATGTTTTATGAATGTGATGATTCATTGATCTTAACCATACACATTCTCAACTAGCCTCGTGCATTGCAAGAATTTCAGCATAATTTGATGAATTGTCCATTATGGTCTGGTTCACCAATTGTCATGATATAGCAGTTCCTCCACATGTAAACATATAACCTGTTTGAAATCTAGCTTTCTGTAGATCAGAAAAATATCCAGAATCTGCATAGCCAACTAGATCAAAATTTGATTTATTTGAATAAAACAAACCCATATTGATTGTTCCTCGGAGATAACGAAATATATGCTTAATTTTATTCTAATGTCTTTTTGTAGGAGAAGAATTATATCTAGCTAATAAATTTAATGAAAATGCAATATTTGGTCTTGTATTATTAGTAAGATACATAAGTGCACCAATTACACTAAGATATGGTACTTCAGGATTAAGAAGTTCTTCATTATCATCTCGAGATCGAAATATATCTTTCTTTATATCCAATGAACGAACTTCCATTGGAATATTTAATGGATGTGTTTTGTCCATATAAAATTCTTTCAAAATTGTCCTATATCAGTTGACTGGTGAATAATCATTCCATCTGCTAAATGCATTATTTGCAAACTAAGATAAAATTTTGTTTTTTCCGAGATCTTTCATTTAAAATTCTTTCTTAATATATTCTATTTCCTTTGAAAGCTAGGAGTTCAAATTATATTCAAGTCATCAACATATACAGTTATAATAGCAAATCTTTATTGTGATTTCTTTATAAAAACACACGGACATATTGGGTTATTTTGATATCCTTATTTCAATAAACATCCACTCAGGCGATTGTACCACATCCATCTTGATTGTTTCAATCCATATAGTGATCTCTGTAATTTTATTGAATACAATTCCTGGGAATTTGATGTATATATTTCAAGTACCTTAAATCCTTCTGGGATTCTCATATAAATATCATTATCAAGAGATCCATAAATATATTGTGACTACATCTATAAGATCTATATCCAGACTTTCATACACAGTCCGACCAATTAAATATCTTAGTATAATTACATCCACCACTAGAGAATATATCTCCTTATATTCAATACCAGGTCTTTGTGAAAAACCTTGTGCAACTATTACTTTGTATCTTGTGACCTCATTGTTTTCATTTTTTCCTGACAAATATCCATTTGTATGCCAAAGATTTGACACCTTATGTTGTTCGAACTACTGGTCCAAAAACCTGTGTTTAAAAAGTAAGTTTAATTCTACCTTAATTGCTTCTTTCCAATGAAGCAATATTTTCTATTATTAAGAGCAATATTATATGCAAAAATGTTATCAATAACTACATTAGTTTGATTCCATCTTTTTCTTATCATGACATAGTTTATTGAAATCTATTTATTATCTTTAGGTATTTCACCTTCCTCACTAGTCATGTCGAGATTTTTTTTCATTGTATTTACATCCTCAACCAAGTCTTTTTTACTATTAATTATTTTTTATTTTTGAGGATTTTTATCTTTGGAACCCACTAGTCTACCAGGCTTTTAATGTGTTCCAAACTCATTAATGACAACTTGTTGTGTTGGGGTATCAATTTTTTATGGAATATTTGCAACTAGTATATGTGACTTAGTTATTTTCTTTACATCTATAAATGCATCTGATAACTGATTTGTTGTATTTTGCAAATGAATTATTTTCTAAACTTCAAGTTCACATTGATCTGTACGGGGATCTAAATGAGAAAATAACGATTCATTCCATGTAATTTATTTTTCCAATTTCTTAATTTCTTCCCCTAATGTTGAAAATTTTGTCTTATTAAAATGACAATTAGCAAATCGTGCAGTAAATACATCACCTATCAAGGGTTCAAGCTATTTAGTAATCGATAGAGAATCATATCCAATATATATTCCTAACCTCCTTTGAGGACCCATCTTAATGCATTGTGGTGGAGCAATTGGAACATATACTGCACATAAAAAAATTCTCAGATGGAAAATATTTGGCTCATAACCATAAGCTAATTGTAATGGCGAGTATTTATGATAAGTTACTGACCTAATGCGTATAAGTGAAGATGCATGCAAAATAACATGTCCCCATACAGATGAAGAAAGTTTAGTTCTCATAAGTAATGGTCTTACAATTAATTGCAAACGTTTTATAAATGATTCTGCTAAACCATTTTGTGTATGAACATGAGCTACAGGATGTACAGTTATCCCAATTGACATACAATAATTATCAAAAGCTTGGGATGTAAACTCACCAGCATTATCAAGACGAATGGTCTTAATTATATAATCAGAAAATTGTGCTCTTAACTTAATTATTTGAGCAAGTAATCTTCCAAATGCAAGATTTCGACTTAATAATAAGTACACGTGCGAGCATCTACTAGATGCATCTATTAAAACCATAAAATATTTAAATGGTCCACTTGATGGGTTAATAGGTCCACATATATCACCATGAATTCGTTCTAAAAATGCAGGTGATTCAGTTCCCACTTTAGCGGGTGATGGTCTAATTATTAATTTGCCTTGAGAGCAAGCATCACATGATAATTCATTAGATTGAAGAATCTTTTGGCTCTTAATTGGGTGTCCACTTGAATTCTCAATAATTCTTCTCATCATTATAAAACCTGGATGATCCAATCTATCATCTCAAATAGCAAATATATCCTGATTCATAAACTTCATGTACTTTGTTGCATATGTTTCAATTACTCGTATATGAATATAATACAATCCAGAAGACAAAGCAAGCAACTTTTCCAATATACTTTTTTTATTTGAGACAGTAGAGATAATATATAGATATTCCACATTATTCTTTATTGTCAATCTCAATATGATAACCATTGCAACGTATATCTTTAAAACTTAGAAGATTCTCTTTGATTGACTAGGGAACAATGCATTGTCAATCGTAAATTTTGTTCATCTAGGCAAAATAATATTTTCCTTTCCAAAACATTTGATCAAGTTTGCAGAATCTGATATTGTATTTACGTTTGCTTTCAGTATTGTCAATTTGGAAAATTATTTTTTTATTTGTAAGTATTGTGTGATTAGTTGCACTGTCTACTAGACATAGATTTTCTTTCCGCATTTTTTAATCACCCAACATATGAAAATGATCCATGTTTCTTCACTAAAAGAAAATAATCACACAATAAGAAAAACAACACTTAAAATGTATAAAAGTTACTAACAAAAACATAAAAATAGATAAAAGAAAACAACAACATTAAGTCTAGATATTCTCAAGTCAAAAGAAACACTTGAAGTTCCATCAACTATGCAAATCTTCTCTTCAGGAGATTCAAAGAATTCCGTCACATCCAAATTTGGCATATGGGATGGATCAAATATGTCATTATTCTGGTATGCAAAATTGTTTCCACATTTTTCTCTTTTTCCTTTAAGGAGACTTGATAGAGGTCAATTAAGTGTTTTGACGTATGACAGGTATGTGACCAATGCCTAGTCATTCCGCATCGAAAGCGTTTATTTTCAACACTCTTTGAACTTTTATCTTGTGGAGCTTTTCCTTTGTGATCATCATTTTGTGTGGCTCTTTTGAAATTTGAATGATTAAAACGACCACCATGAAAATCATAATTATTTCTTCCTTTACCATGGTCACGACCTCGACCATGACCACGACTATTAACATTCACAGCATTCACTTCAAGGAATGGTGGTGTTCCAGTTGGTCGAGATACGTGGTTCTTCATCAATACTTCGTTATTTTGTTCGGCCACGAGAAGATATGAAATTAGTTCAGAATATTGTTTAAAATCTTTCTCTTGATATTTCTATTGCAGGAGCATATTCGAGACATGAAATGTAAAAAAATGTCTTCTCTAACATATCAACATTAGTAATTTTCTTTTTTAATAACAACAATTTTGAACTGATTTTAGTAATGCAAAATTGTAATCACTGATTGTTTTAAAATCTCGTAGCCTTAAATGCATCCACTTATAATGAGCTTTATGAAGAATAACTGTTTTTTTTTTTTTTTTTTTGTGATCATACCTTTTTTTCAAATTTTTCCACAAGATACGGAGATTTTTTATTGTAAAATACTCCATGTTTAATCCCTCATGAAGATGATGACGAAGGAAAATCATAGCCTTCTTTAATTGTTTCTCCCAAGTTAATAGCATCCAAGTGAATTTCGGCATCGAGCACCCATGACAAATAATTATTGTCATTAGTGTTAAGAGCTACAAATTCTAATTTGTAAGGGAAGCATAACTGCACACTCACATGATCTTTGGCGAGATATAGGAGCATTTGGTGGAATCGGTGAACTACAGTTGCTTCTAGACATATGTGTGGGACAGAGGGCTCGTGGTACCTATTGCCCACCCTTCCTCTTCTGCTTTGAGAATCGTGTGAACAGAGAGTGGGCAAAAGAGAAAGAGGTCTTCATACATAGTTGAACTTACTAGAGCTGTGCGGGAGACTGGAGAATGGGTCGAGTAAACTCCCCTGAGGCCAGCCAGCAAAATCACAAACGAAGCTTTATTGTATTTCTTTTTTTTAATTGGAAAAGGAAGGCAATACATTTATACAAAACTTCTACCCTGAGCACACGCAATGGAGTTGTAGACAGCCAAGTAAAATCCAGTCCACAAAATAATTGGATCTCTGGATAGCATCATTGTGGTAAAGGTCGTAATGTCGGAGGAATCATTACCGTATGATGTAAATAAAGCAGCCAAAGAATGGGAATGCTAGACTCTATCAAGTAAAGTAACTCCAAAAGGAACTGGCTCGCAAACTCTTCCTACTTAGGAATATAACCACAACCTACAACCTATGGCAACTCATTATTGTGACAACACTATCACAAAATACTATATTTATATTAGAAATTTAATATGTACTAAATATGCAAAATAACATTTAATTTATTAATTATAATAAATAGAAAAAAAAAAATCGACCTACCTTTAGGACCTACGTTCAGTAGTAGAAATAATAGAAGTTCGTGTTGTGAAATTGATGAACACAATGGATATGGAGAAAATATAATATAATAATATATCAAATAACTAAAATTATAAAATAACTAAAATTATGAAAATTTAGTGGAAATTTGAAGTGGATTTATCATTGATGTGTATGATTATAAGATCCACCAAATGTCACTATTTATAGGCAAAGTGACAAATAACTACAAGACATATAGACAACATGAAGATCGACACATGACTTTTAAGACACTAAGCAATGAGCATCTATTTATTTTTATAATATTTATAATAACTCTCATTAATACTATAAGAGAGAAAAAAAACAAATAAAAAAAGGAATTATTAGTTAACTTCAACCTTTTTTTAGTTAACCCCACATGCACAAACTATTTATTGGCAGACACTTTTCCTTAAAAAAAAAAAAAAAAAAAAAAAAAAAAAAAAAAAAATCAGACACTTAGCAACTCATGGTTTACATATTTATTATATTTATTTGGAAAATCAAAATTAAAGAATATCTTCTTTTATTTTATTTTATTTTCTTTTTTTTTCACATTTCTCCATTATGATCGTTCATTCAAGGTTTTCCTTGGGGTAAGAGCATTGTTTTCAAACATCACTTTCTATTGATTTTCTAAAAACTGATCATTCATTTGGTATCTATTTGATCTTTTGGATTTTTTTTTTTTTTAAATTAGATTTATAAACAACACTTCGTTTTTATATTTTGTTATCTACATTTTCAAAGTATTTTTAAAATCAAAATAAATTTTTAAAAATTAAAAAATAGCTTTTAAATTTTGTTTTTGTGTTTTGAAAATTTGATAAGAATTAAAATGTTTGTATTAAAAAAATATGAAAAGTATGAATAAGAAATTGTGAGAAAACAAACTCAATTTTCAAAAACTAAAAACCATATATAAAAATTAAATAGTTTTTTTAGAAGAATAAAAAAAATAATTACCAAATGAACATAAATTATTATTAGTTGAAATAATAATAGTTTTGTAAAAAAAATATCAGACGTAGTTTTTGTGTATATATATATATATAATTTACTCTTCCTCGTCTTCATAAAGCTATAATTAGAAAACAAATGCGTCAAAGTTTTCTTTTCCATAATGTTTTTCCATTTTCATTTTAAAATTTCTCTCTTTCAACGACATCCTCAAAAACCTAATAACAAGTTGTTTTCTTTATTTTTATATTTTAATTATAATCGATATAGAGTGCAGCAGATCTCGCAGAATAAAATAAATGCAATATGATAAGTAATACAACTTCTTAAAAACTCTTACACCTATATCTCGCTCTCTTAATGTGATAAGAATTGATCGAGAATTACTCCAAAAATTGCTTGATGTAAAACAGATAGTGGAACTGCCAAAACTGAGAACTCAATCACGCGTCTGGTAACCAGTTGAGATCTATCAAATTTTGCTATGTTATGGCCGTACTCTTCTTCAGCGATCCATTCTATGAGTGGGACTGCTGGTAGAGAGAAAATCTCATATCAATTTGGACTTATAAATTTTGAAGGTCGTATCAATTAAATACAAAATTAATCATTTTGTATTAATTTAACATCTAAATTTTTATAAGTATTATCAATTTACACCCTCTTCCTAATTTTGTTCAACCAATATCTTGTGAAACTTATAATTTGAATCAATTATACTCTTAAATGTTCTTAAGTCAATTAATTTAGACCATTCATTACTATTATATTTTTAAATCATCCATGCATTAGTTCTCCACTACATAACTATTATATTTTAAAATTATCCATGCATTAATCCTCCACTGCATGTGGACTTCTTCAAATATTAATTTTACACAATGCACAATTAGGGTAATGAATGGAAGATTCTAAAAAATGGATTAAGAATCTAAATTGATCCATTTGTGAAAGTTAAGAACTTAATTATACAATAATAAGTTTTGCCCAAGGTTTTCCCAAACGGAATGATGAAGGGGTGTAAATTGATACATTTGCAAAAGTTCAGGGTTTAAATTGTTACAATTACTATTTCATGGTTTATATTGATAAAATTCTTAAAGTTTAGGGATATAAATTGTTATTTTCCTATATAATTATCCTCGTTTACAATTTTTATGATTTATATCTTGGGGTCGACAATTAAGATATGGGCCACCCTTGTCATTTGGGTCAGCCTGGCTCTAAAATACTCAAGCTTGATCCAAGCCCAAGTCCAAAGGCTTAAGGCATTGTTTGAGTTTGGATCGGGTTGGCCCAACCTTTAATGGTCAAACCCATCTCCAAACCTTGAAGTTTGCTCTTTGGATCAAAGTCAGCCGAACTTGGTTTGGTCCATTAAATTAATACCTTAAATATCAACCACGTATTTATTTATATTATTAATGAATTTTTATTAAAATTTAATAAAAATTGTATTATTATCTAATGTACTTTATATTTTATTACTTTTATGGATTAAATTATTGATATAAAAGTTTCATTTAAAAAAAATTATATTAACTAAGAATTATGATATATCAACCTTATTCAGTCGACCCAACAACTTGATCTTAATATGGTCCAAATGAGTTGTCCATAGATTACTACTCTATCAACATGGTGATTCATATTCAATTTAATGAATAAATGGGTTGAACTTGGTTGAGTCGATCAGATATCGACATTCTAATCAAATTTGGATCAAGTCTATACGGGCTAACGATCGAAATGTAAGCTAGTTCATGAGGGTGAGATATAGAAAGACATGTATGCATTTTGGTCCTGAGTTCAAAAATTTATTCTATATGAGTTCATTAGCCACCTGGCATCCCAAGTTGGAATCCTTGCCCTTACATTTGTTTTTAAATTTCTTCAATCTTAACTTCAATATTTGTGTTTATTCTTTTTTACAATATATGTATGCTTTATTTTCTAATATTATTCACAACACTATTTATAATATAAAAATGTATGTTTAAGTGTTATTTTTTCAATTTAATTTCATAATATCATAATTTTATGTATTTTTTCAGTAAGTCATTTAAATAAATAAAATAATAATAATACTAAGTTATATAAAACAAATATTTACAATTTCAATATAAATACCAAATTTTGATAAAATTTAAATAAAAGATCATTCAAAATAAAAATGAAAAACGACTATTTTTTCTTACGTGAATTTGTTCTTCAACAAGAATTTTTCATATAATCGTGACTCCTAGAGATGTCCAATTTTCCCACGGGGATGAGGATTCCCCGATTAAGCGGGGAATAGGGGACAGAGTGTGGGAAAAAAATTTCCATGAGCTAAATGGGGACAGAGAATGCATTCCCCAACCCCGTCCCTGGCCCCAGCCCCTCTCTGTTCCCCGTCCTCGCCCCATTTAGCTTTTACATATTTATTTAGTATAGTTATCTAATGTTATGTTATTATTATTGTTATATAAATATTACATTTAAATTTCAAATTTGATTATTTATTGAGAAAGATAATGAATATGTTTAAATTGAATGTTTAAATTTAGATTATATATGTAAATAATTTGATTTTATTTATTTCTTTCTACTAAAAAATTAATTAGATTTTTTAGACCAAAATTTGAGTAATTTATCTTTAAATTCTAATTGTCATATAAAACTAACTATAATAAACAATTTAGTGATAAGTTGATTATTTAATTAAAATTTGCTCACATTAGTGATTTAAATTAATTGGCATTTAAAAAAAAAAGAAAGAAAAAGGTAACGGGGAAAATTTTCCCACGAAGAACCCGATCCCCGCGAATTCCCCGCGGAAAATTTCATGGGGATGGGGAATGAAATGGGGAGCGAGGACGGGATGGGGAATGACATCCAGGCTCCGCCCTGTCCCGTGGACATCTCTACTACTTCCCTCGTTGTCATCTTGAGGTTATTCACATTGTAAATTTTTTTTTTTTGTTTTGTTTCTTTTTTTGTTTTTCTAATGAATCACATCCATACACGAAGGGGCATTTGGCCGGTAGGTTCCAAACCTGGGAATGTTAAGCCTGAGAAGTTTAGATAGTCTGGGTTTAAGAAAACTATGTCTGGAGTTCAAGTTTTGGAAGTCTGAGTTTAAGAAGCCTGTGTTTGGAGTGCAGACTTAAGTACCCTGAGAATGAAGTGCATATTTATAAATATTTAGTTTGTGAAATATTTTTTTTATTTAATCACCGTTTAGATTTTTATAGTTTAAATTTATCATTTTAATTATTTTAATATAGTTACATCTAAAATAAACTCAAAAATTTAGAAGAATATTTTTTTTAAAAAAATGAAATAGAGATTTTGACTAAAATTATAATTTACTTAATCTATTGTTTTAATAATTTGATATTTTAATTTTACTAGATTTTGAAATAAAATTTCATAGACTTTTGTCACTTTAACTAATTTGAAAATGATCTTTTTTTTCTTTACCATAATACACTGACTTAAAATTGAAATAAACTAGTATTTTAATATTAAATTCAATGATTGAAAAATTATACCTTTTTTTTATCAAATTACATTTGAGGAATAAAAAATCATAAATTTTGAGTTTTAGTTTTTATTTGATCGCTAAGTTGTTTCAAACATTTTAAATCTTTACGTTTAGAAAATGATTCTAAGTCTTCGAGTTAGTTACATTGACCAACAAAAAAATTAAAATGTTATTAAATTAAATTAGAGCTTTCAAACATATATAATTCTACACATAACCTAAATAAATGTAACTATAAATTTGTTTTCTATTGCCGTATTTGGAATGACTTAGAAAAAAATATCTTTCAAAAATTCATTTTTAATTAAACACTTTTGATAAAAACTAATTAAAATTTAAAAAAAAAACATACATGTATTGTAGTTCTTTCTTAAAAGTGTTTTTATATACAAATTGTCTAGTTTGTTATATACTAAGAATATTTTTATTAATGTGTTTCGAGGTTGAATGGTGGCGGTCGCTGGTGGTGGCAATCAAAAGATGGCCAATAGAGTTGGTGGTTGGAATTTTGTCAATGTGGAGAAAAGGGAGGTTGCCAAAGGTTGGTCGATGGTGGTCAGAGTTGGCCAGTGGTGACTGGAGGTTGGCCGATGACGGTCACCAAGGTGACAACTAGAGTTGGCCGGTGGCGGTCGCCAAGATGGCAACCGGAGTTAGCCAATGAAGGTCATAGGAGGTGGCGACTGGAGTTGGCCATGGCGGTCACTGGAGGTGGCAGTCGGAGTTGGTCGGCGACAGTCACTAGAAGTGGTGCCGAAGTTGGCCGACGGCATTCATCAGAGATGGTTGCAGGAGTTGGCTGTGGTGTTCACCGAATGTGGTGTCCGAAGGTTCGCCAACATACTTCCTAGATTAAATTAGAAAAATAAAAAACAGAGGGGTAACCCATGGGTTTGAATAGTAATGGGAAAAGGATGTAGGAAGCCAAAGCTTCCTAAATCCATGCCCCAAACAAGGGTTGGGCTTAGAATGCTTAACTCATCCAATTCCACCCCTTGAACCAAACACCCCCAAAAAGACAATAAAGTTAGGTGTGTTTGGGTTGCTTTTAAGAGGGATAAAAGTGATTATAGAAAAATGTTAACCATTTTTTGTATTTTGTAAAATAAATTAAGATTAAATGTGCTAGCACTTTTACAAACACGTTTCTTTTACACCTATTTTGAAAATCAGTTTTAGCTTTAAGATTCTCCTACAATAAGATGTATTTTTAATTAATTTTTAGGGACAATTGCAAATATTGAAGGAACTTTTATCAAAGAGAATTTATGAGCGGAAGCAAGATCATTCCAAATTCATTGTGACAGAATTACAAGCATTCACAAACATACAAACAAATTATGCATTTAGGAAAAATTACGGCATGCTTCCAACAAAAAAATATAAAGGAACAAGAGACTTATCTTTGAAGAACTCTTCTTCTGTCTTTCTCTCGCTCTCGTTTGGATCAACACCTCTCGCTGTCGCTGCGAACGTCTACCCGAATCTCTTGCTATCGCTCAGCAAACGACTAGTCTTCTCCACGAACAAGCAGCAACTGTGACACCACCACTCAGTGACCTTGATATTCTCATAGTGAGAATCTAGGAGGTGTGGGCTCTATTGGATTTGGTAGAAGGAAGGAGGAAACCACGATCACACTCAACGACCAAACAAGTGGGAGAAGTTTGTGTCTATCGTATAGACTTGTGCTTGATCGTTTAGAAAAGGGACACGATCGTTTAGTAAATATGGCTTGATCGTTTGGAAGTTTTTGTCTATCGTATAGACTTGTGCTTGATCGTTTAGAAAAGGTACACAATCATTTAGTAAACGTGACTTGATCATTGACACGATCGTCTAGTGAATCTCGCTCAGGCGCGTGATCGTTTAGTAAAAACAACACGATCGTTTAGACAAATGCACGCGTACACGATCATTTAGGAAAACACTTTGAGCTGTCATGTAGGCTCTCAAGAGCTAAACGATAGGCAGTGTATAACCAATGAAGCGATACTACGATTCCTTTTTCCAACATGAACATATTTTTCATTTTATCCTTTCAGTTATGAAAACTGAATGCAACCTCTTACTTTCACGCATGATTATGGAGAAAACCACCAACAATTATCTCATAATTATTTTAATTATAAATAAATATAATAACTAACTTATCATATTATATTTATAACCTATAGTTTTAATATCACATCATATGCAACATTTAAACCATAGTCCTTTTCTCCTTTACTTGATAAAAATTATATTTATATCATTTTCCTCCAATTAATGTATCTCATACATCATGTCAACTATATTATATATATAATTGAACCAGTTTAATCATACCATATATAATCAAACTCCCTCTTGTCAATTTGAACACTTCAAACTGATCCAAAAATTGATTCTCAACTTGAATCCATTGGGCTACCAAGGGAACCTTATAGACCTGTAGCTTGAAGCTCCAACGGTACGTGAATAACTGACTAAACTCTTTAGTCAAAAGATCCTTCATTCATTAACTGTTGGATACTCCACTAAAGACCAACAGCTGTACTCTTCTCACCACAGATATATTTCTGTGTCCATCGGATATAACCAATCAACAATATGATAACCCAAGTACAGTTGGGCCAATTTACCGTTTTACCTCTATAGTTACATGTAACTCCTTAAGTACCAATGATTCCTTTAAGGAACAATACATCATAGTCCTACTATGAGTGGACACCTCTCGGGCCATGAGAAGGTGTGTGGCGTCACATCATTCAAACCCCAGAATCAGCCCTTATGAGAGCAATCTATCTACTTACCCCTGCTTCAGGGAATGAGTGAATTCCATTTTGTGTAGCTAGGTTCTCAGCTCCCTAATCAGACGAATCCTCAAAGTGGTAGGTTTGAATCGGCAATCTGGCCACTCACACCCATGAAAATCAAAAAATCGCCTCAAAGGCAGGAGTCCTCAACTCACTCAGGATTAAGGTCATGTTATCTATGATCATCCTAGTGAAGTGAAGTCTCTGTCATGAACAGCGTTATATAACAAGACTAAACACTTGTGGTCCGGTCTTATACAAACTTCTTTGTATAAGACGCCCCGCTCGCATGCCTCCACATGAATGATCAGGATCAGACCATCTGTAGCATATCACAACACTTGTAACAATCTACAAAGCAGGTCGCATATATAGTGTCACCAGGATAAGGTTTCCCTCCTATATCTAGGGTTGGCAACGGGGCCGGGCCGGGCCGGGGGGCGTCCCCCGTCCCCGACCCTGTAGGGGAAATTGTCCCCCATTTCTACCCCGTCCCCGCCATTTGAAGGTGAGGACGGGGGCGGGGATTCCCCATCGGGGAAATGGGGTCCCCGCGGGGCCCCATTTGTGGCAGACTTCAACGGAGGGGAGGGTTGAGCGGGAGGAGAGGAATGAGCGAGAGTGAGAGGAGAGGATAAGCGAGAGCACGAGGGCGAGAGCGAGAGCCAGGGCGAGGGCGAGGGCGAGGGCGAGGGCGTGTGCGAGTGCGAAAGCGAGAGGGGAGGGATATTTTGTTGCAGATTGCAGAGAGCGAGAGGGGACTAGGGAGGGGATAATATATATATATATATATATATATATATATATATATATATATATAATATATATATATATATATATATATTCGGGTTCGGGGATTAATCAGGGTCAGGGTTGGGGATACTGTCCCCAACCCTACCCCGTCCTCGGACGGGGCCCCGAATAAATTCCCCGGTTTAACCCCATCCCCGGTCAAACCGGGGAATCCCCACCCCGAACGGCGGGACTCGCCCCGTCGGGTTTTTTCTATCTATATCCATATACTACAGACCATTTTGATTATCACTTAATACATGATCCACTTGTATGTCTCCACATACATGCTTAAGTTACAACGACAACCAGGGATCTGAGTTTATTGGTTTATGGTAAAGCAAATAAAACATCTTATGTTTCATAGACAACAGTGAAGACAATATCTCCTATTATTACATCACAGGCATTTGTTCAATATAGGTGTTTATAAACTACAGGACCCAACGAGAGTTTAGGGCATCAACCCAACAAATATAGCAATCAAACCCAAAGTATTAGAAAATATAGCATAATACAAAAAATTATAAATATAGCAAAATTTAGATTCAACTCTCATGGTCTACCAGTGAGAAACCATAACGCTAATAGGAATCTAACATCTGATAGAGTCTTTCACTAATAGGACACTAGACGAAATTATACTTTTGCCGATAGAAAAAATCGTCCAGAAAAGTCAAAAGTGTAAGAGTATATTGACATGTAGCGAAGAAAATCATAATCAATAAGCACTCTAATTATACTTAATTTGAGTTTAAAACATGCTTCAAAGTAATTATTATAGAAGAGGATTTGCTGAACACAATACCTTTAAAGAATCCTCTTCAATACCAGCTGAGTTCCATGTGAAAATGCTTCAATCTATAAGTAGACTATCACGAAGATCTTCTCTACTCAGCTTAGCACTTCAATTTGTAGAGTTTTCATCATGCAAATTCAAAGCTTACATGAAGACCAGCTCCTACTTCATGGACAAAATGGAATTGAATGAATAAGGTACCTTGCACCACAATGGAGATTTCCAACTTTTGGACATCTCCATTTCGAGTTTTGATTTTCAAAATAGTTTTTCCAAAAATGATTTTCAAAATCAATTTCAAACTGGGTCAAAGGTTACCGTTTTACCCCTATAAATACATGTTGCTCCTTAAGCTCCAATGATCCTCCATTAAACAATTGATTTATAGTCCAACTTATAAATCATAATCCTCTTCTTCCATGAGAGGATGGGGCCCATTGTTTAAGACAAAGCATTAATGCTTAAGAGAACAATCCATCTGTTAACCCTAAATCGGGTAAGAATGAATTTCATATTGCAAAGTTGTATTTCCGGCTATTTATTCGGTCTTATCCCCAAAATTGGAGGCTTATTGAGCAAGGTTGTTGGACTATTCTCACCTATGCAGAGAAAAGGATAATCCTAAATAAACAGGAGTTTTAGTCAGCTCAGGATTAAATCAAGCCAAAACAACAAAATGTGGTCCAAAACAATGTTACATGCAGAAATGACGATAGTTACTTATAGATCAAGTGAATGAAAGGAAATGACCCAAAAAAAAACAAAAATCAAGCCAAAAGAACAAATCCTTACAAATGGAGTGAATATAAAATGCAAACAACAACCCCGATAGCTAGCAACACTGGCGGGAAGTTGAGATGCAGCACCGATGGCCAAATTTTGAAGTAGCTCTGACGACATGAGCTCACTGATAGAAATGTGCACGGGTCTTGGACGATTTTTCGAACGAAATAGGGGAAAAATTCGAGAGAGGAGTAAATAAGGGTTGGGCGGCTGATGCAAAAAGAAAAGGAAAAATAGGGTTTCAAATAACCCTATCTCGACGCCTTTATATAGCATTGGGCAAAAAAGGATCTCTTGAGGGTTATTTAATTTTCCATCAGGAGAGCTTTTTAAAAAATTTCCAAATCTTTTAACCCTGGCGGCTCTCCTACACCGTCGGGATAATCTCTATCTTTCGACACCTCAACCTGAGGTATCGGGAAAGGCTAACAATTTTTTTCTTAACCTTTTTTACGTCGACAGTCCAACAAACAGCATCGAGATAGCCTATTTCTCTTAATGCCATTGAACCGATTATCGGAAGAGCCTTGTTTTCTCGACCCTAAAAAGGTTATCGGGAAAAATACATTTTTCCGACGCTTTTTTAAGCGTCGGAAAAACTTTCGTCGGGAAAAACCAAATTTCTTGTAGTGGAAGTCTATCAACGATAGATTCTATTCACCCATAGAATATGCTATATTTATAATTCTTTAAAAATATTGCTATACACTTTATTTTTAGCTTTAAAAGTATTATCCATCGCAATTACCTTAACTTCTAATTTTTAATTTTATCCTTTAAAGTTAAGATTTATTTTATATATCTATCTTCTCTAACCTAATAAACTATCTTCTAAGTTATTTTTAGAACTATAGCCACAAATAATTATTTTAAAAGTTACACTAATTATAAAATAAACCTTAAAACGGGTGAAAAATTCATATCAATATAATTGATCGAATGATACTTGATTGAATGATATTTTTCTTTAAATAGATATTTTTAACTCCATATGACATGTGGCATCAAATGAAATTAAATTGGGGTTTGAAGGTTTTGTTTTTGTAACAAAAATCCCATGGTTTAAATCAAAATCAAAATAATTTTCGTCAAACTCATGTCAACCAAATCATTATCTCAATCGAGAATATTGCCCTAATAATTCATCCAAAAGGGCTACCTCAATTAAGAAGAAAAAAATAAAAAATAAATAAAATAAATGTCCTATTCTTAAGACTCGTAGAAATACTTCAATGGTTCCACAATCTATTCTACAATTCGACATAAATATTTATCATCTCTATACATTGAATCGAGAGTTTATTAAAAAAAAATAGTGAAAATTTTGAATTTATTAAAATCATTTATTATGTTTAAAATCATTAAGAAATACGTCTTTAATCCCTCAAAATCAATTCAATATTTAATTTTATGTCTTAAAAAATTACTAAAATTTATTTGGAATGATTAAAAACAATTTTAGAGTGATTTCAACCGTGACCAAAGAAATTAAAAACGTTTTAAAATCCCTCTTAAATATGTCATTGAGTTATATATATATATATATAACATCTTTAAATTCCCTCTCAAAAGGTACCAAACATTCAAAAGTATTCCCAAGAGGAAACAAAATTTTCTATTGTACGTGTAATCTTTTAATGGTAATAATTTAGCTCTGATAAAGATTTTCCTTTTAAAAAAAAACAAATTATATAAATAAAAGAAAAAAAAAACAACTGTGTTCTTTCCTGATCATTTCTTACAATATTTTCATTTTTTTTTCAATGAAGCAATTACTCAGAACAATTCTAATAATACTATTTAATTTTTTTAAGTTTTCAAAAATTGACTTTCATTTCAAAACTATTTTTAAAAAGTATATAATAAAATCATACAAATTCATATATGGAAGTAACATCCATAAACTTAAATTTCAAAAAAAAAAAAAAAAAAAAAAAATAGCTGCTCAAAAGAAAATTACAAAATCCCGTATGAGAACTATTTTTCTCCACTCATGTCAATTGTTTTCACTATATGAAAGTAAAGATTCAAACTTTCGACATTTTATTCAAAGTTATAATACTTTGATTTAATAAACTTTGTTTATATTAACTTAATGCCGATTATCATTATTATTATGAGTGCAATGATAACTGTCACAATGGAAAGCAACGACATTTAGACGGATGATTGACAACGTAAAATAGGTTTTTTTTTTTCAAAATTATAGATTTAAATGCATGAATTAGAAAAATCAAACTTCTAACCTCGAGATTGATAGTACAAATAATATGTTAGTTAAGCTACGTTGATATTCAAGTTCTGGTAAAAGATAAAATTATTATGGAATGTCACCATCCTTGAACTTATTGTAACCAAATTCAAAGATCTTAATTGTAATGAACCTAGAACGACACCGTTTGGTTTTCACTATGCAAGATATTTAAATTGCATATGGCACCGTAAATGATTAGGTTTTGATTTTTCTCTCGAACTACAGAACAGGAAATTGATGGATCAAAGTATTTGTTTTGTTTTGTGGAAGAACAAACGCCAAGTGGACAGCAAAAAATAAAAGAAGAGAGAAGATCAAAATGGTTGTTTAAGGAATCCAAATTCCGACAATTTCATAAATGTTCCACCTTTAAGAGGCTTGTCCTTTTCCAAGAGTCCAAAAAATAAATGGAAAAATGCACCTTTTTAATCATTTTGAAAAATAGGTATATTTGGTTTTTGAATTTTTAAAATATATTCTTTACTCGATATCAGGGTATTCACAAAACTCGATGACTCGAAAAAACTGATCAATCAAATCCCACCCGTGCGATTTAGGTTGAGTTATCAACTCATTTGGGTTGGATTGAGTTTAAATAAATGAAAATTTTATAAGTTTGGTTGGTTCATCGATTCACCTAATATAACACAAACCAACTCGAACCAACCCTAATTTATTATTAACTTTAAAATATATTTTTTATTACCTATAACACAATTATTTATATCTATATTGATTTTCATTTTATTCGATTTCAATATTTTTTGAACAATTTATTCTTCAACAACTCTTAAAAGTAGTTTCTTTGCACTTTAGAAAGAAATTTTTCACTATATAAATTGAAATTGAGTTGTTTATCTCATTTCAATGTATGAAAATAACTAAATTAGATTTTTACATATTTACATTTTGCTTCTTTTTAGAACAAAATTTTAAATAAATGACCCAATTAACCCGAACCAACCCAACCCAGATATTTCATAGTTGGGTTGGGTTGGGTTCATTTTTTAATACGGGTTATTTGCGTTGAAAAAATTTGCAATCCGAACAATTGGGTTGGGTCTAAAAAGTTTTTCAGCCCATCCCATGAACACCCCTACTTGATATTTTAGAATATAGATATGTACATTTGGCTTTCAAAATATAATTTTTTTTAGTCCTTAAATAAATTTAAGAATAGGTTTGAAGGATCCTTGAAATTTTTTTATTATTTTATTTAATTATAATTTAACATAATTAAAAATTTTGCAACATACTTCTTAAAATTTAAGGGCAAAAAAATTCTGAAAAGGTATAGTTTGAAAACTTGATAACAAAAATACATATATTCTACAAAATTTGGAGACATTTTTTTTTTTAGCATCATTCAACTAGTATATTTCTTTCAATTCAAATAATTGAATTGACTTGGGGAAACTGTTGTTATTTGTTTTATAAATAAAATGTCTTTTATACTTTTTTTTTTTTTTTCTGTGAGATATTTATAAACAAATTTCAATATTTGGGAACTAAAATGGTGACTTTTTCAAAATAAAATTAATTCAAACTAAGTTTTTTATTTAAAAAAAAAAAAAAAAAAAAACCTCTAATTGGATTTAGGTATTAAATTTCCATTGACATGTTTCTAGTTCCACAAACATTTCCATACTTTTTGAATTCGACGTCAACATGAGAGAAAAATCAATATTTTCATTATATCGTAAAAAAATATTCATCAAACATAAGAAAAATGAAGAAAATATTTTAACTCGTTTAAAAAGTATAAAAATATTTATTTACTTAAGTTAATTAAAAAAAAAAAAAAAAAGTAAAGATGTTGCTTTTATTAATATTTTATTAACATTTTTGTATGAATGAGACCTCAACATTGATGTTTTAAACATCAATCGGTTTGTAGAAGAAGTTGGAAGCAACAGAAGGAATTGAGGCTTTGAGGGGACGGATTGGAAGATATTTTATTTAATAGTAATCTAAGTGATTGCCATTTCTGCGGTTGCCTTTGCTCCCTTTTCTTATTTGCCAACTTTAATCATGGGAAAGGAAACAAAAATATCTCAACAATGAAAAGATGTCTGTTTTTTTTAAAAAAAAATAAATAAATAATATTTATCGACCCGAAACCGAGTAACGTAGCTCAGTTGATTAAGATGTGTATGTTTTTCACTAAGATGTTAGATATTTGAGTCTCTCCATTCTTCTAAGTTACGTTGTTTGGACTCAATAGAAATATATATATTGATTTTTACCCTTTAAATTTTTTTAAGTTACTTGTATTGATTATCGCTCTAAACTTTCAATTTGATCTAATCGAAGTCAAAACTTTGGATAAGTACGAGTTGCAATTAAACATTAAACTTTAAGAAAAATGTTGTAATATTTATATTTAGTTAAGTTTCGTTTCATCATTTCAAAATTTAGTGAAAACGGTATTCTTGTAAAGTTACAATGATTATAAAACATGTGTATTGTTATGAACTATTTTGGACGGAGGAATATTAACACGGTTTAGGGTTTAGGTCCAGACGAAGCGATAAAAGTTTGGGCCTTATACATTAAGCTTTGTTCAATTTTAATTTTCATATTTTCAATAGTCCAATTTTAGTTCATATACCTTCAATAAATCTTAAATTTAGCCTTTCCCAGTTTATTGTTGGTTTTTTTTGTTTTTATTTTTTTGTCGTCTATTAACATTTTTACTTTAAATCGTGAAAACTTAATCATATATTATATTTCTTTACCTCAAAATTATTATTTTTCATTAAATAATTTTGATAAAAATTAACTTTGTGGTACTAAATTTAAGATTTATTGAAAATACATAAGGACTAAAATTAGACATTTTATATTATTAAAATTGAATAAACTTCAAAATAGAGGGATCAAAATAGTAGTTTAACCTTTTTTTTTCTCCAAGAACGACTTCGATAGGATTACGTTACAACAATTTAGTGAGTTTTATTACAAAGTTGTATTTAGTAGTTGAAGTAATAGAGACAATTAGGTGGATCAAATTGAAAACAAATATTTCTTTTTTTACATTTACTTATAGATTGCCTTTAATTATACAATTATATGTATGGTGTCCCTAACTAAAATTCTTGAGTTCACCACTGCCAAGAACCATGCCACGGTGCTCCTGCATGAAAGGCCTAGCTCAAGGAAGGAGAATGGAATAAACATGTAATTTGAAAACCCTACAAGAAGAGGATTAGGTCAACGGGTATTATAATTAAATATGTGACAAAGCTCCGAAGAAAGTAAGTCAACTCCAGTACTATAGTTTAATACTTGTTATCGAGATTTTTAATTAACTTAAACATCAGAGCTTATATGGCATACACCACTAGTGTGCAGCTTTTTCTTATATGGCATATTTTGTTCTTCCTAGAAAAATAGAATCATAGTTGCTGTCACGATAAGGTTCATACAATACTACCTTGTCCAAATTTTCACATCAACATGTATGGTACAAAATTTATAAGATTTTTTTTTTTAAAGAAAAAAACAAAGATTAGAGCTAATATTTATAAAAAATTGGATTTTGGCAACTCAGTTATCCAACGATTAACTTATGTATTAATCAAACTTTTATTTATATAAAACTGAATATCGTTGAAATTAATGTGTTTACTAGAACTTTAGATTGTGTTTGTTTAAAATGAGTGGTGGATTAATAAGAATGGATAGAAATTGCAACATTGAATAAGTCTAGATCTAATTTGATAATTGATACAAGGTAACCAAATACAAGGGTAAAAATTTGTCATTTATTTATTTATTTTGCTAACGAAACAAGTAAACGAGTACTTAATCTAACTACACTACGACGGTTGATGCCTAGTGAAGATAAAGATAACGTGTTATTCTCAATTAAAAATTATTGGTTTAATTTTGTGAAAATATAATTCAACAAGAAAAAAGAAATGGTTTTTATTTCTGAATTAATATGATCAACAAGCTACCAAGGACTTCTAATCTAACTTTACTACGGCAAGAATGCCTAACAAAGACAAAAGAGTATTATCCCTTAAACAACCATTTCATTACCTTTTCAAGTGTTTGATTTTAAAATTAAGTCATTTTTTTAAAGAAACAAGAATGTTTAACAATCACTTAAAATAGTTTTTCAAATGAATTCTAATCAATTTTTATCAAAAGTATTTAAATAAAAATGAATTTCTTTCAAAATATTTTTTTTCTCAAATCAATTCATATTTGAGTACATACTAGAATGCATTCATCTTTATGCAACTCACTCATGTGTCAACTCACAAATTGCTATAGAATTTTTTTTATTAATTTTTTAGTATTCTTTTTCTTTCGTGATAGAAGGAGATGTATTAAGATGAGTGCAACTTGAACAATTTTTCATTTTTTTTTTTTTTTATTTCTTGCAAAAATCAGGTATTGGATTGAACTCAATTTTCCTAAGGGGTGTTTGGAGAGTTTGAATGTAATCAAGATTACTGGGAATCAAATGAGTGTTGGAAAGCGTGAGTGATTGAGCATGAAACGATGATAAATAGGATTGGATTGAAAACTGTTGGAACGAAATGAATTTTGTATTACCAATCGGACCCAAAACGCTTAATCCAAACATCGATTTTTGATACATTTCCATCCCATTACGGGTCACCAAACACCCCCTTATAGTTAATTAATCGAAACTTGAGTCTAACAAAAAATTAAACTTTCAACTTTAAATCTAATAAATTTGTCAATTTTCTAAAATATTGAATAACTTAAAGACATTAATACAAGATTGAAAATCTAGACACTTATTAGAAACAATTGAAAATGAATGGCTCAACTAGGAGAAGATTTAGTATAAGCAGAGTGTCACGGTCATACTTCTCTAACCATGTGGCACCATGATTCCCACGCGATCATGATCAGCCTTAAGGGAAACTTAAGTCCCAATTCACTTTTTGCTCGACTCTTTGAAGGTTCGTCGGAACTTAGACAAGGTTCTTTCATCCTCATCATATCTCTCTTCTGAAGGTACTCTATGAGGAGAGAATCATGAGTAGAAGTAAGATCATCCCAATTTCCATTTTTTATTGAATATAAGTTTTACAATTAAACAAGAACAAGATATGCATTTACATAAATTATAGCATGCAATACTAAAGGAAAACTTAGGGTTTCAGAAACCCTTTTCTTTGAAGAATACTTTCTTCAAGAATCCCTCAAACAAGTCACGAACGGATTTCCTTCTCCAAATGGGACACCACCAAACGGAGCCTCCTATATTCTCCTTAGGGATTGAGAATGACAGGAGTTGTAGGCTCTGCCTTAGGGCTTTGGAAGAGGGAAGGAGATGGAGAGAAACAGAGGGAGGAGAAGAACTTTTCTTCTCTGTAAGTTTTTCCTAGAGAGATGTTTTTTTTTTTTTTTTTTTTAGTGTTTTTCAAGAAGAAGATTAATCAAATTTAGCTTCTTCTCTCATATAACCACATAATTGACTAGGAGAAAATGAGGGAGAAAGTTATAACTCCCTCCCTTTAATTAATTCATATAAATTTAATAAAATTAAATTAATAATAATTATACATAATAACAACCTTATTATATGTAAATAAACTATATATTATATCCCATATAACACATAATCTATAGTTACATATTGTATCAAATATAATATAGTCTATAGATGTATTTTCTCTCAACAATACATGATTTAATATAAATTACATTTATATTAAATTCACTTATATGAATCTCATTCATATAATTAATATTTGAATCATATTCAAATATTTAATTCCTCTCAACTTATTTATGATATTAAATATAAATCATATTTATATAAAATTTAATTAAATGAATCTCATTCATATAATTAGTATTTGAATCATATTCAAATTCCTCTCATATTACCTTATATTATAATGTATCAAATACATTATATTAATTATATCACATATATAATTCATTCCCTTAATTAATTTGAACACTATAAACTAATTCAAAAATAATTCTCAATTAAATCCCTGTTGAGCTACAAAGGGGACCTTATGGACCTGTAGATTCAAGCTCCAACAGTACTCAGATAATTAATTAAACTCTTTAATTAAATTACTCAACATCTGTTAACTGCCGGTCATTCTACTAAAGACCAACAGTTATACTCTTCGCACTATAGATAAATTTCTGTGTCCATTGGATATAAATAATCAACAGTGCGATGACCTTCACAAATTACTTGTAAGTACAGTTAGTCCAAAATTACCATTTTACCCCTGTAGTTACATCTAACTCCTTAAGTACCACTGATTCCTCTAATGAACAATAAGTCATAGTCCAACTATTACCAAGTCCCTTTCGGGCCAGGAGAGGGTGTGGTCACTATTTTCAAGCCCTGGAATCAGCTCTTAAGAAACAATTTATCTACTTACCCTTGTATCAGGGAAGGAGTGAATTTCGTCTCGTGTAGTTATATTCCCAGCTCCCTAGTCAGACGAATCCCCAAAATGGTAGGCTTGTTGAGTTGGAAATCTGGCCATTCTCACCCATACAAATTAAAGGGCCGCCTTCATAAGCAGGAGTTCATAACTCACTCAGGATTCAGGTTATGCCACCAATGGTCTCTATTATTAACGGCATTATATAAAGAGACTAATTATTTCGTGGCCCTGTCTTATACAAACTCTTTGTATAGGATACCCCCGCTCACGTGTCTCCACATGAATGATCAGGTTTAGGTCATTTGTAGCACTTTACAACACTTGTAACACCTACAAAGCGAATTGTATCCATAGTGTCACTAGGATAAGGTACCCAGTCTTATCCACCTACTACAGACCATTTAGTTTATTATTTAAATAAGAACCACTTGTATGTCTCTACATACTTGTTTAAATTACATGAAATAACCTCGGATCTTAGTTTATTAGATTGAGTAGATGCTTATAAAATAACACTTATTTTATCAACAATAATATGTTTATACAAAGTTTACAAACTACGAGATTACAAGAGATTTAGGACACCAATCCCAACATTTTCATCATCCTTGTTCCCAACAACACGTATCAATACTCTTACATCGCTTCAGAACTTTACCAGGATGAATTTGGACCCTTTATTAGGCCAAAACAAGCTTATAACACTTTATCGGGGGCTTACTAGGTGATTTAAACACTTATCGGGGCATTCCGGGACATTACAATGCTTATCGGGCTTTACCAGCCTACTTCTGCACCTATTGGGCTTCTACCGACCTAATGGTTGCCTATCAGACTTTACCGGGCCATTACAATGCTTATCGAGATAACTCGAGCAAGTATTAGGCTAATCAGGAACTATCAAGTCTCACTGATGCTTCATGATGCCATCCCGAGTGTCAGATGTCATCTCCTTTCTCTCTCCTGCTCGGGCTCGAGAACCATCGTCAACCAACTTATGGGTAACTTTCCAACTTGGGACTTCCCAGATATCCATCCATCTAGACATATCGAGACTTAGACACTTCCAAGTCCTTGTCTAATCAAAATGGCATATCGGGTGCTACATCGAACCTCTAGCCTATGGGAAGGGGCATAATGTCAGCACACCCATACCATCTGACATTATCCATGAGATCTCATTCTCAATGAAAGACACCCAAGTCACTTGTCTTGTAACGCTCGCCAACGCCATGACACATGCATGTGCCATGGGGTAGCTCACTTAGGTCACAAAGCCCAAGGGTGGTGGAGAGTTAATACCATGTCCCCCTATAATGCATTCTAAACATTTTCCTCTTTGTCACCCATGCATATAAAATGTGGTGAATGATCACTCACCAACGCAGAGCGCCCGTTTGAACTCCGATTGACGTGAAATTGACATGCTTACATATCTTATTAATATAAAACTAACTCTAGAGTTGCTCGTCCAAACTCGGATGAAACCCCACCTTCCGAGGTATGACCCAAGGACCATCTGGCCTCCACTAAGCTTGTCACTAACACCACGATGACATGATTGCTTATCTTTCCGCTTAATGTTCAACATGGCATGCTTGCCCCATATGTTGGTGGTGGGATGATGCATCGTCCTGCTCGATCGCATCATGGCACTTCTATTGGCCCTTTGTCTTTGCCATATGTGTAAACACTCACATGTCATTAATGCACTGTCTGCACAAGTGGGTTCACAATCTACTATCTCAAAGTTAGATTGTGTCACCAAGCCCCCCTCAATTTTATGCTCTTTATATATATATATATAAATACTGGCATAGTATTAAAATCACTAGCTAGCTAGTCCAATGGTAAATTTGTCTTCCTGGCCTTTAAGACCCAGGTTTAAGCCCACTCATTAAAAAGGGAATTGGAGTGTATGGCAAAATTTAAGGTTTCAAAAAATGGTAAACCGGTCAAAGAATAAGATTTATGGTAAGTCACGTGACATGCATATGGCCACAAAATTCTAAATCCCTGATTTGTCCTTGTCTGGTTCGTAATTGTTGTTATTGATGAAACTACAAATGCTAGCTAATAAAACACAAGGTCGAGTTATGTATACAGTATAATTACTTATTTTCCTCAAGAACAACTAGCTCCTGATTTTGTTCATGTAGTTAACATAATCTCCATATTTTTATTATTAATTTAGATTTTGTTTAACCACTTTTCGAATTAATTTCACCTGAATTGAATATCCAGATTTTTCTACCACATTAATTTTCAAATCTTTGAATAGATTTTTATTATTTTTTATATATTCAATTTTATTCAAATCTTTGAAATTTTTTTTTATAATTTTATACATATATTCTTAATAAATTAGTTGTATCTTTTTCATATCTTTGAAGGTTTAAATTGTTTTATATACTATTTTTGTTATTATTTTAACGATTTTCATAATTCTATACATATATTCTTAATAAATTAGCTGTATATTTCTTATATCCTTGAATGAAAAATATTTTACGAAATGATATTTCTTTTTTCCAAATCGTTAAAATATTCTTCAATTTTTTTATATCAATTTTAGCACTTTTCATATTATTTCACCAATTAAGTAACACATAGTTACACATACAGTGTAATAGTAATATGAAGTTATGAGATTCAATTATTTTACATTTACACAAACAACTTAATTGTAAAGTTAACTTATGAGATTTTAACCTTTTTTTTTGTGATCCATTATTATAACTTAATTTTGTATCTTCCTGAATTTTCTTCATGATTATCTATCTAAATCTATCTTGTTATAAATTTTGTTATCAAATTCAGTTTTTTATTACCTTCTTTTTTCAAATTGATTCGATTTTATCTAATTCTTTTTCAATATATCATTGGTCTATAAACGGTAATATTTCAAGATATTGTGAATTTAAATTAATTATCTCAAATTATTTGTCAACCTTACTTAGAATTATATATATATATATATAATTTTTTATCAACCCAATAAATTTTAGTTGAGTTTGAAATGTCTAGATTTTATTTTAGAATTTAATTTTAATATAATTTAAATCAACAAAAAGAAAAAAATGAATAAGAGAAAAAAAATAAAAAAAATATATAACCATACAGACTAACTACATCGTGTGTATTGTGATCACCGGACGAAAAAGAAAACCAAAGGGGAGAGGAGTTTTTCAAATCCCTAGGTTTTTTTTTCCTATGCATGCTTAGAGAATTGTGGTAATCATATCATGTAGATATTGATTAGATTTTTGGTAGGCTAGGTTGGTTATCATGGTAATTATTTAATTATAATGTATTTGAAATTTTTTTACTTCAACTTATAAACATTAGACATTTATTTGTAACTGAGACAGTTTTGACGATTTATCATTATTGTTTTTTTATTTAATTCGATTTTACCATTTTCATAATTTTGTTTATTTATTTTTTTACTATCTTTTCAAATGAAACGTCAGAATTTACTATTTCAACCCTACATTTATTTCACTAAATTATATAAAAGCATCGTCAACAAAATTTTGAAGTCAGAACTTCGATTGTCTCAATCACATTTTGTCAAAAAAAAGAGGTATGATCCTACAATTTGGTAAGATGCTTAGCGATGACATTCTTCGATATGTTATGCAAGTAGTAGGAGACTTAAAAATACAATTTACGAGGTTCACAAACCGAAATTAAATTTCCACACAGAAATAAACATAGAAGTAGAACAATGAATTTGGAATATATGAATGGAGGAGGTACACAGATTTTACATCCTTTTTTCTAAAAGTAATTACCATTTTTTTTCGTTGTTTACTTCTTTTTTTTACAATGCATTTATGCATTATAACAAACCTTCATCTACTCCCAAAAAAAAAAAAAAAAGAAAGAAAATTTACAAATCACACATTCCCCTGGTTCCAGTTTTCACCACCCCAATCCCAAAAACACACACTCTCACACACACATACACAAACCATAAATACCTGGAATAATCATGATCTGTACCGACGAACCGACTGTAATCTAAAGCTCCCAATCCCACGGTGGGCAATCACCCTACCATCCTCCACATCAGACAGCTTCTTATTGGTCGAAGATAGAGAAGAAATTGCTTTTGCGGAAACCACTTTTCGTACAAGCATTTTCCACTGTGCGTCGTCCTTGCGTTTGTTGGTGTCGTCCGGTGGCGGCGATCTCTGTTTGAATTTGCGGCAGAGAGGGACTTTGCAGCACTCGGAGTGGTCGCAGATGGAGGAGTGGAGCTTCAGGAGCTGCCACATGCGCTTGCACCGCCCACATCCTACGCTGTTGGTTCGTTTCTTACACGTGGCGAAATGTTTGATCAGAAGCTGGAGACCGTGACACGTGGAGTAGTGGCTACAGGGTTCTCTTTCCTTCTTTGGCTCCACGTTGTAAGGTCCTACTATGGTGCAACCTTCTGAACATATGTGTTCTAAACACTCCATTGCTTCGTGTAGCTCCAAATATAGCTTCCTCTCTTTTCTTATCCTCCTGTTCCTCTGTTTCCTCTGCATTTTTTAGTAAAAATAATCATTCACACTTAATATAAGATCTTTAAATCAACAACTGTACTAGTTTTTGTTATGTTTTCATTTCACATTCTATCATTAATACAATAAATGGTAACTTAAAGATCAACCCTATATTTGAAATTTAGCCTGGTTCAATTAACCTTCTGTATGTGTTAGAGACCTAGAAAATTTATTATTCGAATCTCTGCACTTTGGTGTACTTCAAAAGAAGTGATTATAGAAAAAAAAAAAAAGTTACAAACTTATATGTTCTGAATTAATTTTTGTATAAGACAATATTGTCCTAGATTATTATAGGTAGGCTATAATAATTTTAAACACGGTAATAAATAATAAAAAATGATGAATGTAAAATAATAAAAGCGGTAATAAATGGAAGTTTTGAAATAAGATTGACGGTAGCTAATTTGGTTACTATAGTTTTAGCATAGTTTTTGCCATACAAATTAATTCGAAAAAGTCAAATGCTTATTTTTTTTTAATTAAACTTATAATTTAAAATATTATTATATTAATAAGAAATGTTGTATATTTGTGAAATTTAAAACGAATATATTTAGAAAAAATGTTGGTTAGAAACTAGAATTACAAATTTTTTGTGGAAGCAAAGTTTTGATGTAATTCATTGAATTTTGAGATTTTAAGAGTGAAAAATAGAAAATAATTATTTGAAAAAAAATACTTTGAAATCAATTCACAAATAATTAAGAGAGGGTAGTCCGGTTATTTTGGAAGGCGAAGAAAACAAAAGTTATCATTAATATAGTCTTTTCAAATTTAATTTATTAATAAAAAGAAACTTTTTTAAAAAACACAAGACCATGTTACATTAATAATGCTACAAAATCCAAATAATTTTAGTCTAAAAAAATACTGTGTAAAAATAGTATTTTATTATATTTTCAGTAACGATTCGATTCCAAAATCACGCAAAATGTAAGGAAGGAAACCAACCAACAAGGCAACAACTATTAAAATCAGAGCCGAACAAGAACAAATAAATTTTAACGATCCAAAAATAGATTAGCCTTTTGAGTTAGGTTCATAAGATAAAATTTTCCTCAGGATCAACTCGTCTAATTTATTGTATATTCTAAAATCAAAACTCACTAATGCAAATTCCATAAAAAATTCATCGATCTATCGAAGAACGCACAGAAAACAATAATAATAATCATAAGGAAACTGGCGTTTACCGATTCGGTCTCGTCGATGAACTGAAGAATATCAAGCTCAAGCCATGGATCATGATCTTGAATAAACTTCCATCCTTCAGTTTTCTCAACGAATTTAAAATGATCAGCGACGAATTTCATACACTTAAGGTAAAGATCTGGCGCGTTACAGAGCCTCGCGAGTTGCAGAACGTCCACAACGGTTTCAATCGTAAGCCGTTGAGCCAAATCTTTCGTACACGTCGCTTTCAATTGCGGCAACATATAAACATGCGATAGAGCCAGTAAATGAATTCCGTGCTTCTCAAGATGCTCCGCCGTGCACCTAAAAAGAAATTTGCCTTTCCGTTAAGAAATCGAAATCAGAATCAAAATCGAAATCGAAACCTGTTAGAAATACGGATTTAAACCTAGAACTGTAGAGGAACCGAACGAACGTAACGACAGCATCAGAAGGAACTCCAAGGATCGAAATCACTTTGTCGGCGTTTCGCTTCTTCCGCGGCAGATCAATTACATGTTCAAGAACCGGCGAAATGGAAGCCTTCAATGAAAATCAAATCTCAGAGATCTCATTGTTACAAAAATCGGTATGAAATGAAAATCGGGAAGAGAGAGATTGGAAGAGTTACCAGGATGCCGGAATGGGCGGGGATTCGGAGGCCGTCAGAGGTGAGGATATGAAGGTCGGGTTCTGGAAGCTCCCTGAATATGGAGGGAGTAATGGTGCGGGTGGCAGAGTCGTCGGAGGGGACAGCGGCCGGGAAATTGCAGTAGAGATCGTCGGGAAGGGCGGTGGGAGGGACGGAGGTAGTGAGAGGAGTGGATTCCATATCGAAAGGGAGAGCGGGAGCGATGGGCACGTTTCTCGGCCCCAAATGGAAAGGAAAAAAGGGATTATATATACACAATAAAATTACCAAATTATATGGAGATGTTACAGTTGTAAATCTGCCCACCTTCTTTTCGACCGCATTTGCTGTTTCTGTTTCCATCCCTTCAAAAAAAAAATTTCATTTCCCTAAATCAATTAATTATTTTAACTCTAAATATATTCTGACTTCTATTTTTTTTTCAATAATTATAATTACGTTAAAAAATATATCATTTTAGTCCCTACACATCAATTTAATTCAAATTTTTAATAAATCTTAAATTTTTTTTTGTTATCCATTATCTTTTTCATTATAAATTTATAAACATATTCACAAATATTATATTTCCTGCATACAAATTATTGTTATTATTATTATTATTATTATTTAATCCATTTTGATGGACTAAATTTAAATTTTTTTTAAGTACATTAACTTCATTTCGACATTTGAAAATAGAAAAACTATTTTAAATGATAAATTGTTGAAAATATTTACAAATAATTTCAAAATATCACATTCTATCACAAGACTACTATCTTTATCTCATAGACACAAATAGTAGTCTAGTGTGATCTATTGCAGATAGACAATGAAATTTTCTATATTTGTAAATATTTTAGTTCATTTTTCTATATTTAAAAATAAATCATTGATAATATATAGACTATAATTATACTATTTTTTTAACCTCATATGAGAGGAATCAAATATAATTTAAGGTTTACTTTATAATTGCGTTGAATATGTTTCCACTTCTCTTTCTTTCTTTCTTTCCCTTATGAGCTTACTTCTCTATTTTTAATTTCACTCTAGCTCATATTTCAATAGATAAAGTTAAAGTGTTACATATTACCTATTAATTAGTAATTAATATATTTTCATTGAAAAATCCTTCACATGGCATAAACTTAAATTTAAGTTGTAGTCAAAGTTGCTTAGTATATAAATGTATTAACGATCAAGAGGTATGTGGTTTGAATTTACTTATCTCCTATCGTACTTAAAAAAAATTAACCTTAAAAAAATGATTATATTATATAATTATTGACATTTTTTTAGTTCAATGCGTATGAAGATAAAAGATAAATCATCAAAATTTAAAACGATAATTAGTGTCCATCTATTTAACTACGATTGAATTGGCATGAAATTATTGATGCCTACAAATGGTCCAATAACAATTAATATGATTCGTATACATTATTACTTCAATTAAAAACAGAAACTTTGAGATCCTTCACATTTTCCATGTGTGTCCAAGTCAAAATAACTTTGTTGACAATCACATTATAAGAAAATAAAAGATATTATTTACAATTATTGTACGATGGCAACATACAAAAAGACACAATCCAAGTGGAAAGAAAATAGCATGCAATTATTAACCACATAAACTTGTATATATATTATTACATTTGTCACAAAGCATGCTTCCTTTTTTTCCCCGTCATATATCAAAATAACCACAATTAATAATTAGACAAGGTGTCATTTTCTATTCTCAATTTTAATTATAACAAAAATGATCTTAATTATATAAGAAGTGAATTGCTAGATGATAAAAAGATGTAATTAAAATTGAGCTAGGTTCTTATTGATGGAAAGTAATTAATTTTAAAATTAGGATATTAAAAAATTAAAATATAAAGTAAAAGAAAGTTGATCAAATGTTGTTTAGGAAATTATTAAGAATGTCAGTACAAGGTAGTTGTCAAATTTACTCTATTTCTTGAGAAGCAAAAAAAAAAAAGTTATAATACTTTAAACATTTAATACATCACTAAATAATATTATATTTTATTTTAGAATTCACATCATACTTTAACCTTTTTTTAATACGGAATAATGAATTGATGTAGTATAAAAAGATTTATTCGATAGTAATACTAAAAAATTTCGTAATCTATCTTGCATTTAAAGATTTAAAGGAAGATTAAGGCCAATATGAAAAATTTAACTGGTATAAAACTTTTAATATAGATCTAGAGGTTATTAAAAAAAGAAATGTAGGGGCACATAAAAAAAAGAAAAGAAAAAGAAAATTACGTATTTAGGATATGACGTGGCAAGGGGATTTGCTTGAGAGTTCTGATTCTTGAGGCTTTGTCGGACAGTTTGGACTCATCGTATCCACGAACGAGCAATCTATTTTGCCACGTAGATATTGCCAAGTTGTGCTTCTAATGATATCCTACGTAGCAGTGGTTGATAAGACGCTCTTCCAATGCCAGCCAACCACGTGTTTACACGTAAACACGACACGTGTCTTGTATGAACCATTGTTTAGAAATAACTTTTGGCCATATATTTTCTTTCTTTTTTCTTAAGTTATGATTTAAATATCATTTTGGTCCAAATATTTTTAAGTATATTCAATTTTAGGCTTCAAATTATCATTTGTCCAATTTTAATTCTCATACTTCTTATAAATCCTAAATTTAAATTCTCATTTGTTGATTTTTAAAAACTTTTTTTTGTTATATTTTAGCATTCTTATTATAACTTTTGAAAATACATTCACATATTATATTTTTTTTCATTTTCATAAAAAATATTATTATTTATTAACTAAATTTGGTAAATATTAATTTTAATGAACTAAATTGAAGATTTATGAAAGTATAGAGACTAAAGTTGGACAATCGAAGTCACATTTAGTAACCATTTTATTTTTTATTTTTGAAAATTAAGCCTATGAACACTATTTCCATTTTTAAATTATTTTGGTTTAAAAACCAAACCAAATTTTGAAAACTAAAAAAGTTGTTTTTATTTTTAAAATTTGACTAATAATTCAATCATTGTACTCGAAAAATGCAAATCATTGTAAGAAATGTGATGAAATAGATTTAGTTTTTTAAATTAAAAAAATTATTATCAAATAGGATCTAAAAATTTAAAGATTAAAATTGAAAAAATTTCAAAATATAGAGACGAAATATTATTTTAACCTATATTAACTTAGGTGCCGTTTAAATATCTCAATTCATTGATAACGTTTATATGCTTTTAGGGAGTTTATTTTAAAATTAAAAAAAAAATAGTAAAGGTGAATAATTTGTTGGAGTTGACATTATTTAGAAACTTCCATGATTTAGATAAGGCATTATGCATGTAGATATAGACGAATTAAAGGAAAGCAAGATGTTTTAATTTTCATTTATCCAAACTTCTTTTAAAATAATTTCATTTTGCAAAAAGTACATAAACCTAAAAGAAAATAATCTGTCCATTTGATCTATACAGGGAAGGGGAGGACATCTCTCGTGAGATTTTACATTATTCCTTTAATTTTCCTTCACTAATTTTTTAGATCTAATTGCAGATATTATAAATATGGAACAGAGAAGGAAGAAATTGGGAAGAAAAAAAAATTGACTTTATACCCTTAAATTTTAGGAATTCAATCAAATTAATAATTATATTGACTCAAATCTTAACTTTTCATAGAGAAAATAGGCTTAATTAAAGGAGTTGGTAGAGAGATTCTTCACTTTTTTCACTCGTTTATATTTAAAATCAACTCAAAACTAATTAAATAATATTATTATTCATACAAATCTAAATAAAAAAAAAAATGTGTCATAGATGCTAGCTTGTTTGGGAGCAAACTCATTCCAACACGAGCATATTGAAAAATTGTGATACAACTCCAGTTTGTAGGAACGAGGAGGAAGAGAAAGGAGAAAAAGAGAGTGAATGGAACTCCAAAAAGAAACTAAAGAATGGAGATTTCACAATCACTGTATTTAGAATGACGTAATAGTTAACTTGAACATAGCTCGACTTATATAAACTCGTACTATCAATTTTAGATTTGAGGCTCGAGCTCCATCTTCATGAGTGAGAGAAAATAACTTTTTCTTCTTTTTAAATCTTAAATTCCACATTATTATAACAACGCCATGGAACTTTTTACTCAAATTTCTAGAATTTATTAACTAAATATACATATTTAGAAACTTTAAGTACCAACTTATTATTAAAAGTTGTCCAAACGAGATAGTTCAACTAATATAATGATAGATGTTTTAGAGATCAAGAAGTTAAGTTCGAATGCTCTAAACCTATTGTATTTTTAAAAAATTATTAAAACTAAAAGTACAAGGACCAAAGTAATATTTAAAACAAAAAGGATTTAAATACCACATTAGTATCTATCCTTTTAGTTTTGGTTCATTTTAGTCCTTATACTTTTAAATTGTTTGTTTTGGTCCTTATATTTTCAACTTTGATTCATTACTTTAAAAAATTTTATTTTAGTACTTGTACTTTTAGTTTTTGTTCATTTTGATTCTTATACTTTTAAAAAGTTGTTATTTAGTCCATTTAATTTTATTTTTAAATAATAAAAATGATAGTTTTTTTAAAATTCAATGATCAAAATGAATCGAAGTTGAAAGTACAAAAGATATAGAGACCAAAAGAAATTAAAGTTAAAAATAAAATTATCAAAATAAAATTTTAAAAACAAATGGACGAAAATAAACAAAAACTGGAAGTAACAACAATTAAAACAAAACGTAATTAAAAGAACAAATGTATTGTGCCGTACCAAAACAAGTCCTTGACAGATGTCAATGTGCAAAAATGTGTTATTTCGAGTCGGTGCAAAGAACTTAGACTATTTATTTATTTATTTATTAAAATAATTGAAAATCCCTTTTCAATTTGTGAGGCCAAAAATGCATTCAGGGATGTGATATGCACGGACGTTAATTTATTCAATTAATCAGAAAATATCAACCAACACAACCAGATTCGCATTTAATTATATCATTATTTAATAGATTATTTTTAAATATAAAAAAATAATTAAAATATTTATAAACATAATAAAATATTTGTCTATCTATTATCATCTATCACTGATAGATGGATTTATTATATTTAAAAATATTTTTAACCGTTTTTTATTTAAAATAATTCTCCTATTCTATAAAAAAAAAAAAAAGTAAATTAAGTATATTTAATTTAAAAATGCGTGCTACATGATTAATTAGACTATTAATTTGTTATTAGGTGGCGGTTATGTGTGGCCAATGAATAACAAGATATGTGTAAAATCGGCGAAGGGCGGGAGAGAAGATATTTTTTAAAAAAACTAGGGATTTAATAAATTGTGTTTGGTTAGCTAACTTTTGAATTATTATTTTCTTTTGTTGATTTAGTCTGTTAAAAAAATAAATAAATAAAAGAAAAACCGATCACATTAGTTAGTTAATTAAATATTGTAATTCTGATCGTCTTCTAATTTTCACATTCAAACAATTAAATAAATGGAACAGTGTACTAGATAATGAAATATATTTGCCTAGAGTTGCTTCCTTTATTTTAATATTGGATTTAATTATTACATAATGCAATCCATTGTGATTTGGTCTATTATTAGAGTGAAGTGAAATAAAATATTTAGAAACATTTCAATGATTTACTTTTTATATATTAAAAATGAAATTTACTTACAAACATGAGCATAGTTTAATTTATCGTTGATTTTGTATTTCTCTATCCTAAAAAAAGAAGTATAATTTTTTAATAAAATAAGAAATACGATATTTAAAATTACGTGAATAATAATTTTTTTTTTTGTGAAGACTAAGATTTTTAGTTGGATTAATTTTAATATTGAACTTAAATGAACAGTATAATAAATAAATAAATAAAAACTTATGTGCAATTTGGGTTGCACCTATATTTTGTGTCAATAACACACAATGTGCTATGTGACAATTTTTTAAAAATTTATTTTATTTTTGAGGCAAGAACGACAAACATACCATACATCCACTTACACCTTTGACATTTGAAAAGGAGAATACATTCTGGAAAAACATCCTTTCAAACCAAAGAAGAGCCTTGAAAGGATGTGAAGGCCATTATTGCATAAAACTCAGTTTTCCTCTCGAGGAATATGACAAAAGCGCTCAATATTAACAATTTTTCTTTTTTACAAAAAGAATGGCATCAATAACAATCTGAACCTCTATAAACGAGTATCCCTCCCTAGTAAGAAGCTAGACAATCTCCAGAGCATCAAATTCGACCTCAATCAGTAGATTATTTCCCATCCACTCATGCTCAATCGCAGACAAGCCCTCCAATAAAGCTTTAGCTTCAAGCATGTTAACAACCCCAATCCTTTGATTTAAATTTGCAACCATCTAGAATGGCACGATTAAAGTGATCTGGAACAAGCTACTAAGGCTACATTTAATCAATGTCCTAATAAATTTAGAACTTTTTTGTTTTATTTATTTATTTATATTTTATTATTATTATGGAGATCTATGGTTACGTGTTTGGTTTTTAATAATTGACGAGATTGTTTGTCCAAGTGGTTATTGTGTATTCTTCTTCTTTTAGTTTGGAAAATTGGGTGGGATCGATTTCGTTTTCTAAAATAATGTGATTTTATGGCTTCATTCAAATGTTTTATTTTCTGACTTTGAACATTTCTTAAATTAGATTTGGAGTGTTTTGGTGATTAACTTTTGGTTAATTTATAGGATGTTTTTGTTTTGGTACTATTGAATGATATTGTGGTGCCTAAGATGTGCATTGTTAAAATGACATAAAATTGTATTTTTCTTTTTTTGTTTGAGAAAGACATAAAATTGTAGTATTAACCTTAACATGTTTTGATTCCCTATCCCACGTGTGGTAAAAAAATGGTATTGTGTACTAGTTGGGTTAATTTCAACAATTTGATATTTTTTATAAAAAAAAAAAAAACAAAAATAGGGTAGTGACAATTTTATTTATTTATTTATTTTTTTAAATAATGCAGTTTAAAAAAGAAATTCATGAAATAGAGTTAATAGTTAATTGAAAACTATTGACAAAAATATAGTTGAAAAATCGTGGACGAGGTACACGATTTCAGAAGGCTATATCGTGGATGGGGTCCACAATTTTCGTGACATCCGACTTGGCGTGTACATGACAAGACGTGCACGCATGACATTTCATGTGGACTAAAATCGTGTATCCCATATACGACTTAGCCTTCTGAAATCGTATACCTCATCCACGATTTATCATATTTATTATTTTTTTTTTCAAGTGTATATATGTGGTGGGAAAAAGAGGGGTGTATAATTACATCACATTTAATGTGCAAAACTAGCGATTCACACCCCCCCCCCCCCCCCCCCCCCCCATAATTACATCACATTTAAGTTGTATGAGACTAAATTGTGTATTCCATCCAAGATTTAATCCAAATCGCATACCCTGTCCACGTTTCATTTAGATATATGTGGACACGGTACACGATTTACCCATCCACAATTTAGAAACCCTATATTTGTCAAATTTTTTCTATCCACCAAATTTTGAGGAAGTAGCCGTTATGGTCTGTTTAACTTATCTACATAATTTTTCTTATGAATCACATGATTTTAGCATGATTTGAGTAACTAGCCATATGGTCTGTTTCAATGATCACCATGATATAACCGTTTCTCAACATGTGAACAGATAACTTGTTTAAGATCTAGTTTTGTGTTGATTGGATAAATATCCATAATTTGCATAACTAATTAGATCAAATTTTTATTTATTTGAACAAAATAAACCCACGTCAATGGTTCCTCAGAGATAACGAAATATATGCTTAATTCCATTTCAATGTGTTTTCTTAGAGAAGAACTGTATCTACCTAATAAATTTATTGAAAATGTAATATCTGGTCTTTATTATTAGCAAAATACATTAGTGCACCAATTGCACTAAGATATGGTACTTTAGGACCAATAAGCTTTTCATTATCATCTTGAGGTCGAAATATATCTTTCTTTACGTCCAGTGAACGAATTTCCATTGGAATGTTTAATGGATGTACTTTGTCCATATAGAAAATTTTCAAACTTTTCCTGTATAAGTTGACTGATGAACAAATATCTCATCAGCTAAATGCTCAATTTGCAAGTCAAAGAAAAATTTTGTTTTTCCAAGATCTTTCGTCTCAAATTCTTTTCGTAAGATATATTATTACATTTGAAAGCTCTCTGGGAGTTCCAATTATATTTAAATCATCAACATGTATCATTATAATAGCAAATCCTGACGGTGATTTCTTTATAAAAACACACGAACATATTAGATTGTTTTGACATCATTCTTTCAACAAATATCCACTCAGTTGATGGTACCACATTTGTCCTGATTGTTTCAATCTATATAATGATCTAAATAACTTTACTGAATACAATTCTTGAAAATTTGATTTATATGTTTTGGTACCTTAAATCCTTATGGGATTCTCATATAAATTTCATTATCAAGATATCCATATAAATATGTTATGGCTACATCCATAAGATGCATGTCTAGACTTTCATATAAAGTCAGACTAATTAAATATCTTAATGTAATTGCATTTACCAACAGAAAATATGTCTCCTCATAACCAAAGTCAGGTCTTGTGAAAAATCTTGTGCAACTAGTTTTGCTTTATATCTTGTACATTATTTTCATTTCTTTTCTCACAAATACCCACTGTATCCTACAGGCTTGACACCTTTTGGTGTTCGAACTATTGGTCCAAAAACCTGACGTTTTGAAAGTAAGTTTAATTCTTCCACAATTGCTTCTTTCCACTGAAGCCAATATTTTCTATGTTGACATTCTTCAACAGATTTCGATTTAGGATCCTCATTTTCAGATATAATATCAAGAGCAACATTATATACAAAATTGTTGTCAATAACTACATTAGTTCAGTTTCATATTTTCTCTGTCATGACATAGTTTATTGAAATTTCATTATTATCTTTAGGTATTTCACCTTCTTCACTAGTCATGTCAAAGATTTTTCATGGGTATTTATATCCTCAATTAAGTCTTTTTTACTATTGACTAGTTTTCTTTTTTGAGAATTTTTATCTTTGTAATCCACTCGTCTTTCTTCACCAAGCTGTCACACCCCGTTCCAGATTTCCCTTTTAACCTAGAACGAAACGTGAAGACGTTAAACATCACTTCTCTTTATGACATCTAACATCCTAACTCTTAACATATCCTGTACTCAAGAACGCTTCTGCCATGTTCTAGACTCATTAGTGACAACTTGCTGTACTGGAATATCAGTTTTTGATAGATTATTTGCAGCTAATATATGTGACTTAGTCACTTTTTTTGTATTTACAAATGCATCTAATAATTGATTTGTTATATTTTGCAAATGAATTATTTTTTTTAACTTCAAGTTCACATTAATCTGTACGGGGATCTAAGTAAGACAATAATAATGCATTCCATGTAATTTCATTTTCCAACTTAATTTCTTCCCCAATGTTGGAAAATTAACTCATTAAAATGACAATAAGTAAATCGTACAGTAAATACCTCATCTGTCAAGGACTCAAGATATTTGATAATTGATGAGGAATCATATCCAACGTATAATTCTAACCTCCTTTAAGGACCCATTTTAGTACATTGTAGTGGAGTAATTGGAACATATACTGCACATCAAAAAATTCTCAAATGGAAAATATTTGGCTCATGGCCATAAACTAATTGTAATGGTGAGTACTTATGATAAACTACTGGTCTAATGTGTACAAGTGACGCAATATGCAAAGTAGCATATCCCCAAATAGATGTAAGAAGCATAGCTTTTATAAGCAATAGTCTAGCAATTAACTACAAACATTTATAAATAATTATAACCATTTTGTGTACATGAGCAATAGGAAATACAACTACACAAGATAGAATTTACTCATTCTCTAACGTCTGGATAAGTAGATAAATTGCCCCCTTAAAGGCTGATTCCGAGGCTTGAACAATGTGGCGCCACACCCTCTTTTGGCTCGAGAGAGGTTTGTTCATAGTTGTATTGGGGTTGATGCCCTAAATCTCGTAGGGTCCCGTAGTTTGTAAACACTTGCATAAACAAACATTTTTTTATTTATAATATATGATATCTTATTCAATTCAATCTATGAAATATTTGATATTTTAGTTGTATTAATCACAAACCAATAAACTAAGATCCATGGTTATCGTTGTAACTTAAACATGTATGTAGAGACATACAAGTGGATCGTGTTTTAAGTGATAACCTAAATGGTCTGTAGTATATGGATAAGGAGGGATACCTTATCCCAGTGACACTACGAGTATGACCCGCTTTGTAGGTGTTACAAATGTTGTAAAGTGTTACAAATGATCTGTTCCTGTTCATTCATGTATTAGACATGCGAGCGGGAATATTCTATACAAAGGAGTTTGTATAAGACCGTACCACGAAATGTTTAGTCTTGTTATCTAACGCCGTTCATAATTGAGACTTTCATTTCACTAGGATGACCATAGGTAACATGACCTTAATCCTAAATGAGTTGTGAACTCCTGCCTATGAGGACGCCTTTGATTTGCATGGGTGAGAATGACTACGCCACACCCTCTCTTGGCTTGAGAGGGGTTTAGTCATAGTGGGATTATGATCAATTGTTCATTAGAGAGACCAGTGGTATTTAAGGAGTTAGATGTAACTATAGGGGCAAAACGGTAATTTAGCTATTTGTACTTACGAGCGATTTGTGAAGGGTCATCGTACTGTTGATTGGTTATATCCAATGGACACAGAAATATATCTGTAGTGCAAAGAGTAAAGCTGTCGGTCTTCAGTGGAGTGTTCGACAGTTAATGGATGGTGGATAATGTGATTAAAAAGTTTAGCCAGTTATTCACGTACTGTTGGAGCTTCAAGCTATAGGCCTATAAGGTCCCCTTGGTAGCTCAATGGATTCAAGTTGAGAATCAGTTTTTGGGTTAATTTGAAATGTTCAAATTAATAAGAGGGAATTTGATTATATATGATATAATTAAATTAATTAAATTATATATATGATATAACTGATATAATGTATTTGATACATTATTGTTTGATTGGAGGGAATATTTTAATATGATTCAAATATAATTTCTATGAATTAGATTTATAGTTATTAAATTTAATATAAATATGATTTATATTAAATGCCATAAAATAGAAAAAGAACTATGGTTTATATATTGTATATGATGTAATATTAAAACTACAGGTTATAAATATAATATGATAAGTTAGTTATTGTATTTATTTATAATTTATTAATTATATGATAATAAAATTTCTTTTTCTCCATAATCACCTTTAGTGGGTGATTATACGATTTTTATGGTAAAGTGGAATAAAGATGAAAATGTTTGTTTTCTAATTATTCTAACAAACCAGTTATCAGATTTACTATCGAGTGGCTACAAGATATCATCGAGTTTACTAGACTATAGCTTGAAAGACTACACGATCGAGTATCCAATCTATGTGATAGACTTTCATCTTCTACAGATAGTTCACCGTTTACTCAATCATTTAGACTTTCATCTTCAACAGATAGTTCACCATTTACTCAATCATTTCCTCCTCTATTCCAAATCTTCCCTCTAACTAAAATAAGCCAGATCCCACAACTCCTGAATTCTTACACCGAGAATACCAAGGCAATCTTGTGGTTGTATCCGATTGTACGAGGATCAAGTTTATATTTGCTAGTATTCGAGGGAGTTTGAGTTGCTCGTTGCGTTCGTGACTGATTGAGGGATATATTTAAAGAAAGTGTTCTTCAAAGGTATTGTCTCTCTAACCATTGTATTTATTTCAAGAAACCTGTTGTAATTTATGATTAATACATAACTTATGACTGTGAATGTATGTGTTCTTTCACAATGGAGTTTGGACGATTCGCTTTGGCTCATAGGCTCTCTTTAATTAGAGTTCCTTCAATTGGTATCAGATCCAAGTTATTCTGATTTCCAAATTCCATTGCTATATTGAATTTTATTTATAGTCCTGGTGGGATTTAAGTATTTTGCAATGCGTTTAAGTATTAAATGGGTTTGTGGATGTTGTTGATGGATGTTTTCGTTATAATTGTCTCTATTTAACGATTTCATTACTTTTACAAAAATTAATTTGTAAGGGCCCCTGCATTTTTGGGCATATTAGCTTGCAATTGAGTTTGTATTCATTTTGTTTTTTGAGTCGTTCATGAAGAAGCTTTAGATACAAGGAGTTACTATCCGCCTCGAGGGAGAAGACAAATCGATGGTCGCATCGTGTAGCTCAAGCTAGACGATCGTTTAGATTTGGCTATGCGATCGTGTAGAAATGTTTTACTCGATCATGTAGTATTTGCTAAACGATCACATAGTTAATGCTACGCGATCGAGTAAGGAGTTTATTCGATCGTGTTGTGTTGGCTACATGATCACATAGACGCTCTAGGGTAAAATATCGCAGAGTATTTGATACTCGTCGCATGGCATGCGCGCTAAACGATCGTGAAGGCTATCATGCTCATCGAATTGTCACTAGCTACACGATCACTTGGTATACAATACTCGGTGCTTGCTGCTCGATCGTGTAAACTATCATACTCATCGCATGGTCGTTAGTTACACGATCGCATGGCATGCGTTACTCGATGTGTGTTGCACGATCGCATGGACTTTCATGCTCATCGCATAGTCCTTAGCCATGCGATCATCGCTACATAATCGTTTATACTCGATGTGCGTTACTCGATGATCAGAAGGATTTGCTGCATGATCAAGTGACAAGGCTTCGAGCGGGCGGTTCAAGACCCGATTCACCTATTCAAATCGGTTGACTCATTTCTTTTGTAATAGATTAGCTTTTATTTCTAGTTATGAGACATATTATCCCGGTCCATCAACTTTTATTGAATGTATATGTGATGTATGTTTATATTGTATGTCATAATATATGTCATATAGATTTAAAACCCACCATAGGTTATGCATCTTTTTATGCATCATCGTTATATTATAAGTGTTATAATATAGTAGTTTGCATGATTAAATTACTTAAAGCATGCTCATGCATCATATAATAAAAGAGTTATAATATATACATGCAGTAAAGGATATCCATGCATCATTTTTATTATAAATGTTATAATAAAAATGATGCATGGATAATATAAGGATGTATGTTAGCATGTATGCTTAGTTTATTACTTGTTATATAAAATTTATATATTAGTAATGAATGAACATTACATGAAGCATGAATGAGTTGTTTCTGTCTAATGGTTGAAATTGTCTCATTCCAATGAAGGGGCACTTGATCACCCTACGGTGACTTTTGTCCTGCCTCACTGGAGCATCATTGCAAAATAGATGTCACTTAGGATACAATCGAACTATTTTGCTAAAACTTAATTGGTGTTAAAAGTGGTAATGCAAGTAGACTCATTAAGTTTGTTCTTTTTTCAGTAACTTTTAAATAATGGCTACCGCTACTCTTGCATTATTAACCGTCGATAAACTGACTAACGAGAATTCTGCTAGTTGGAAGAATACCATTACCACGATACTTATCATCGATGACTTGAGATTCGTCCTTATGGACTAGTGTCCTCCTATTCCACCTCTTAACACTGCTCGAAATGTTTGAGAGGCATACGAGCACTGGACACGGGCGAACGAAAAGGTCCAAGGGTATATCTTGGCCAGCCTTAATGACGTTTTGGCCAAGAAGCATGAGCCCATGATCACTGCACGCTACATCATGGAGTTCCTGAGGGGAATGTTCAGACAACCATCTGCGCAGCTCAGGCACGACGCTCTGAAGTTCATCTTCAACTCCAAGATGAAGAAGGGAACATTTGTTCGTGAACATGTTATGAACATGATGGTCCATTCAACGTGGCAGTGACGAATGGGTTAAGCATCGATGGGGCCAGTCAGGTTAGCATAATTCTGGAGTCGTTACCAGAAATCTTCCTTCACTTCGTAAGTAACGTTGTTCTGAAAAAGGTTAATTACAACCTTCCAACTCTACTGAATGAGTTACAGACATTCCAATCTTTGCTAAAAAATAAAGAAAAGAAGGTTGGTGAGGCAAATGTTGCCTCATCATCCAAAAGGTTCCACAAAGGTTCTACCTCTGGAACTAAGTCTGCACCTTCTTCCGGCACCAGCAAGTGGAAGAAAAAAAAGGGTCGTAAGGGGAAGACACCTGCTAACCCACAACCTGCTGCTCCGCGGGGTAGGCAACTGGTACGGGTTGACAAGGGAAAGTGTTTCAATTGCAACCAGGACGGGTACTAGAAGTGGAACTGCTCATGTTATTTGGCTGAGAAGAAGAAGGCCAAACAAGATAAATATAATTTACTGGTTTTGGCTACTTGTTTAGTGAAGAATGATGATTCTGCTTGGATTATTGATTCTGGGGCCACTAATCATGTTTGTTTTTCATTTCAGGGAATTAGTTTCTGGCGACAGCCTAGTGCTGGTGAGATGACAATGCGAGTTGGAACCGGACATGTCGCCTCAGTTGTGGTAGTGGGAGGTCTCCGGTTGACTTTACAGAATAGGTTTATCATTTTGAATAATGTTTATGTAGTTTCTGAGTTAAAGAGGAACTTAATTTCTGTAAAGTCTTTGCTCAAATGTAATTATACACTAAAATTTTCTGTTAATAAAGTGTTTATTATGAAAAATGGTGTTGAAATATGTTCGACTCAACTGGAAAACAATTTGTATGTGCTAAGGCTGTTAGCAACAAATTTCCTCCATTAACATAGAGATGTTTAAAACTGCGTAACTCAAAACAAACGACTTAATGTTTCTCCTAAAGAAAATACCCAACTTTGGCACCTACGTTTGGTGTGCTTTAATCTCAATAGGATTGAGAATTTGGTGAATAATGGACTTCTAATTGAGTTAGAAGAAAATTCTTTACCTGTGTGCGAGTCATGCCTTGAAGGTAAAATGACTAAAAGACCTTTTACTTGAAAAGGTAGAGTTAGTGTATTTAGACCTTTGTGGTCCGATGAATGTGCGAGCCAAGGGAAGCTATGAATACTTCATCACTTTTATTGATGATTATTCAAGGTATGAGTACGTTTATTTAATACAACGTAAGTCTGAATCATTCGAAAAGTTCAAAGAGTTCAAGGCTGAAGTTGAAAACACATTAAATAAAATGATTAAAACCCTTCGATCTGAACCAGTTGGAGAATTTTTGAGTTATGAGTTCTAAAACTGTTTGATAGAACATGGAATAGTTTCTAAACTCCCAACACCTGGTACACCTCAGCAGAATGGTATATCGAAGAGGAGAAATTGAACCCTTTGGACATGGTTAGGTCGATGATGACTTACGCTTCCTTACCTGACTCAGTTCTGTTCTAGGGGTTGGGTTAGGTTGAGAATATTTTTTGGACTAACTCGAAAATTCGGGCTGGTTGAGTTGACAACCCAAAAGATCCAAATAAGATCTCCAATCGAACCCTTAAAATTTAGGTTGGGTTGAGATGAATTGTTAGCTTGTAACTTAGTTTATCTTTTTAATTAAAAATATGTAAATTTATATACAACACGTAATTAATAACTAAAATCTCATAAAATTCAAATGCTAAATTCCAAATATCTATTATCTTTATTCCAAACTTTAAGTAAAGACAAATATGATAACAATTTAAAAAAATTAAGAATTCGTAAATTAATCAATACAAAGTAATCAAACTTTAAACAAAGAGAAATATATATATTATTAATATATATATAATTCAGGTTGGGTTGGTTTAACTCAAAATTTTTTTTAGCCAACCCATGACCCAACCCAACTCAACTCAACAAAAATAGAAAAAGTTTAACCCAACCTGACCCAAGAACAAAATTAACCAAACCCAACTCTTATATTTTAGGTTGAGATTCGTGGTTTTTCATCACTAATTCAATATTTTGTTCGGCCATGAGAATGCATGAAATTAGTTCAGAATATTATTTAAAACTTTTTTCTCGATATTTCTGCTACATGAACATATTCGAGACATGAAATGTAGAAAAATGTCTTCTCCAACATATCTGCATCAATAATTTTCTCTCTACATAACAATAATTTTGAATTGATTTTAAATAATGCAGAGTTGTAATCACTTATTGATTTAAAATCGAGCCTCAAATGCATCCATTCATAACGAGCTTTACGAAGAATAATTGTCATCTGGTGATCATAACTTTCTTTCAAATTCTTCCACAAGATACGAGAATCTTTTACTATTAGATATTTTGTTTTCAATCCATCATCGAGATGATGACGAAGGAAGATTATGGGTTTTTCCTTTTCCTGACTAGATGTCGTATTATCTTCTTTAATTATTTTCCTAAGGTACATTGCATCTAAGTGTATTTCGGCATCAAATACCCATGACAAATAATTATTACCAATAATGTCAAGAGCGGCGAATTTTAATTTTGTAAGATATGTCATGGGAACACTATCACAGAATATTGAAGTTATATTAGAAATTTAATACATGCAAAATAACATTTAATTTATTAATTGTAGTGAAGATGAGGAAAATGACATACATTTAGAGCCTACCTTTAGTGGGAGAAATGATAGGAGCTTGTGTTAATAAAATGTTGTAAAATTGAGGATTACAATGGGAACCCGGTATGGAGAAAATATAATATAAGAAAATATCAAAATATAAGAAAATATGTAATAGAAAATATGGGAAATAGAAATTTGAAGTGAATTTTCTCACCAATGTGTGTGTTTACAAAATCCACAAATGACCACTTATTTATAGGGATTTTGGCAAGTAGGATGTGACACACTTGGCTAGTAAACATGGGTTGTTGCATGACACATGGTCAACACATGGGGTAACAGGGAACTCATACTTGGTATTTGGACACTAAAGGGACATTTGGGACAAAGACTATAATGATCATCTCTTGCCACAGTAAATACTATTTCAAAACCCCTAATTAGCTACAATAAATATTATTTCAAATCTTCATTTGCTATAGTATTTACCATTTGCTATAGTTTTTACTATTTTGCATTCATCATTTTTCTTTATTCTTTGCTACAGTGTTTACTATTTCATTCTCAAACTAAAATGGCTTACATCTCAAACACATATTATTATAATACAAACTAAAATAATTTACATCCAAAACACAAACTATTATAACCCAACTATAATAACCAACTTCTTATCACAAACGTCTCCTAAGTATGGGCATCTAATTTACACATATTTTAATGATATTTGTAATAGATTCTTAATAATATGTTTCTTTTCTTTTTAAAAAAATAATAGTATAGACTAATTCTAAGAATTATTGAGAGTACAAAGATTAATTTTGGACATATGAAAATATAAAAATTAAAATAAAATTATACCTTAAATATCAAGATTAAATTAGTTTTAAAACCAAATTTTAAGGTTTAGGCCCCGTTTGGGATTGCTGTGACATATGTGCTTTTAGAAAAGTCGGCAGTGAAAAGAAATAAAATAATGTTTGGTAAATTTCAGTTTAAATTTGGAAAAATAGGTTGGAGCGTTTAGTAAACAAATACAAAAGTATCTTATTTTAGATATAAATCTAAAATAGACTTATAATCAATTTTTTAATTTTTTTTGTAATTTAAAATGTTAAACAATTGTTTATTACGATAAATTTTGTTTGAATAAATTAATTTTTAAAATATTAAGAAAAATGATTTTATTTTAAAAAATATCATTACGGTATTTTTTTTTAAAAAAAAAAATGATGCATCCAACTCATGAAAAATAGAATATGATTTGATTAGATGAGAAATATATAAATATACAAAACAAATCTTCTTTTAAAATATAAAATTTAAAATTAAATATTAATTAAAAATTCTACTTGATTTGAGGAGAATTAATAGTTAGTAGAATAAAGTAAACATGAATTAAACGCGATTTATTTTAAATCTATTTTACCAAAGTGTTAAGATTTTTTTTAAATGACTTATTGACACAACTAGTTTTAAATCTGTTTTACTAGAAGATTAAGATTTTTTTAAATGGCTTATTGACACTACTAACGCAGTGCCAAATGTAGCCTTAATTGACTTGCAAAACTAAGCCAATCAAATGTAGATATAGAAAACAAAGCTTTCATAAACTTTAGATCAAATCAAAATACGAGATAGAGTTCCAATTTATTAGTGTCTTTCGTTTTCTCTAGGATTGGCAAAAGAACCTGTGGAAGCAGACGGGTCGGGATTCCTCGATTTGATCGGGGGTGGGGTCAAACTGGAACAAATTTTTGGGGCCTCGTCAGAGGACGTGGTGGGGATGAGGACGATATCTCCGCTTTGATCCCGACCCAAGTTTGATATATTTATACTTTTTAAATATATATTTATAATATATAATATAATTGATTTATATATATTTATAATATAATATTTGAACTAAAAATTAAATATTCAAACTCTAACTCTAAGTCCAACAAGTCAAGTCCAAACCTAAAAACTAAAAATACCCTAAACTGAAAAATCACACCACAGTCACACAATTCAAGCCTGTTGCTAGTGCTATTCAACTTCAAGCCTTCTGTCTCTACGTTCAACCCTACGTGCTGCCATTCTGAAGAGTAAAGAAGACTACTGCAACTACGTGCTACCGTTCTGCGTTCAAACCTGTTGCCAGCTGCCGTTCAACTTCAAGCCTACTGTCGAAGTCCTGCCAGCTACCGTTCTGACCGAGCTCTGAAGAAGACTGCATTCAAGTCCTATCTACTGTGTTCAAGACTATTCGTTCCAGCCGCTGCCGTTCGAGATCTATTATCGTTCAAGCCGAGATCTGCGCACTATAAAAATTTCCTTTCGTTCTTTTGTTTGATTTTTTTTTTCATTGTAAATTTAATCCCTCGAAGTTGAATTTTATCAAAATTAGTTAACAATAATAATAATTTCATGTAAAGAATATATATTTAAATGCTTTGTATCTTTGTGTATGTTTGAATACTTTGAATTTTAGGTTTGAATATGTTTGAAAAGTATGTTTGAATGCTTTGAATTTTGAGGTTGAATATGTTTGAAAAGTATCTTCATAATTCTAATTCTTAAATTTTGGGTTCAATATGTTTGAATGCTTGGAGTCTTTGCGTTTGTTAAGATTTAATTTAAAATTATTGGGCCTGGCCCTATTGCCAACCCTAGTTTTTTTTTTTAATAAAATTTTTTAAAAATTTGAAAAAAGAAAATTGTTATAAATCTATTACTAAGAGGATTTGAAGCAAATCCTTAAAATTTGACCTTTAGTTTTTTAATTCTCAAGTCTAACTTTTAGCATATAAAAAAAATCTTTAACTAGATATTTTCTCAAAACAGCTGTTTAAACTTGTCAACTTGAAGTTCCTTTTATGTAAAAATTATGAGAGCGAGAATTTAAATATCAAACTCAAAAGCGAAGTAGATGTCTTAATCACGAAGTTATTATTAAATCACGTATCAAAAGCTTAAGTTCATAAGTGAAAATAAATTTAACATTATATCAACAAATTAACAAAAGTTCATGCATTATTAAGTTATTTTAATTTAACATATTTGAAAAAGACATGTCACTTGAATATTATTAAGAAAAATATTAATTGTCATAGTGAGTTTAGCTTTCCGATAATTGACATGACCTTATTTTTTAAAGGTCGTAGGTTCAGTTTTCATCTCACAATGGTTATACTCAAATAAAAAAAAAAAAAAAAAAAATCTATTTCCTCCAAATATATTTAATTATAGTCAACAAGATTTAACAAAATTTGTGTATCTTATTGAAATAATTGAATATAGATGAAGAAATAATTGATCTGGGGTTGTTGAGATCCCATGAAACATCATAATCTTTTATATATATAAATTAGCGATTATACTTTTGCCCTAAGTGAAACTCAGGCAAATCAGATCTTAAACTTTTGGATGTCCTTTTACCAAAGCCCAATGGGCCCAAACGAAAGATCCAATTAGGCCCAAAAGGCATGAACATGAACACCGCATTATCATCATCGGCCCATTCAATACCTTAAGAACATGTTTATAATACTCCAACAAGAATCATTCAATACTCTTCAATACTCACCGTTTCATCTTCCATCTTTAGCCGTCGCAAACTTTCGAATTCGAAAATCATATACAGATTTCCATCTAAACCTTCTAATCTGAAATCACCATGTGTCATCACAAAATCCAGTTGCCAAGACCACAAAACCCAAGTGTCTGCATGAAACAATAAGGGGACAAGGGAAAAAGACAAAGAAAATACTTTGTATTAAGTACGATTTCAAATCACATCTATACAAATACCTTGTACTAAAAAATAATGCTACAACCTTAGATTGAACCATGCAAATAACTTGAACTTTGAATCGTGCAAGTACAATGTACTAAAAAAGGAGCCACATAAGTACCTTGAATTTAAAAGTTAAAATAGAGTCCAAAGATAAAACAAAACACACACATGCATTTTACATTCTACATTATTCTACAATCTACCTACCTCAAATTATCTCCCAAATTATGAGTTTTGAAATTGAATTCTTGTTAACAAAAAAAGAAACTATGGACGAGATTTGAGAGAGAAAAGAAAGAAAGAGAGATGTGAGAGAGAACCTGTTTTAATTGCTCTATCTTGAATCTGTATAGGTTATAGGTTATGTTGGGAAAGTTTGAGAATACTGAAATCCATTGTTCCTTTTTGTTACTAAATTTTAACCAACTAACAATGAAAATTAATGTGTCGTATTCACATAAAAAAGAGAAGCCTCACAACCAGTGCACATTCCCCTTCTTCACCTTTCAATTTTGATGTTCTGATTCTTCCATACCTATTGAAGGAAGTTTTTTCTTTAGTCTCTTCTAGAGATGTCCTCCTTGTCTCCGTCCTCACCCCCACTCCCTATTCCATTCTCTGTCCCCGTAGGGATTTCGTGGAAAATTTTCCGCCATCATTTTTTCTAACAGTTTTTTTTATTTCAATTAAATATATATTTTTAACAATTCCTTAAACATATACGATACAACTTTCATTTAAATAATATATTATCAATTTTGGTAATAAAAACATACCCATTCAATTTAAAAAGATATAATTAAAATGCTAAATTCTCATAATTTTTATAAATTAAAATTGAACACTCAGACCATCTTATCTTAAATATTACAACATCTAAGAAATTAAAGTAAAGTCTTAAACTTTAATTAAAACCTCCAAAATTATCCTAACAAAGTTTACATATATATATATATATATATATATATATATATATCCTAAACGAAGCTCAAGCTCAAAACGAAGTTTAAAATTCAATGATAAAAATGTAATATTTTAAAACTTAGAAATCAAATGAAAATCATATCCAATATCTAAAGACCATAGATGTATTTAAAATACGTTTATGTATTTGGAAAATTAAATTCATAACATCTGTTGATAAAAATTGGAAAGCATATGTGATGCATATCTTATGTTATGCATTTGTACCCATGCATCGATGGTCATGCGTTGGAATGGAAAGTATGCGTTAATCTCGTATGCAATGACCCTGCGCTCCTATCACAAGTTTTCTTGCTTCCTTGCCAAGTATAAGGAGAACGCAAGTTTCTCGGGTGATCCGAGGTCAAACTCAGGAACTTGCAACTCAATAATGTTTGTGAAGCAATGCATTTGAGGCGATAAATAAAAGTAAAAAGAAGATGTTAATGGATTACACACTACTCCTACTCCTACTCCTAACTAATCAGATTGAGCAATGGAAGATTTGCGATGAGAATTGGTAGATATGCAACAACTGTTAACGCATAGTAATGTTCATTATCTTAAGTCGCTCAAGTAATCCCCGCTCGTCACACTAACGCATCGCACACCTCTCGATGGCCAGCCGCATGCCTATATCTCTATAGTGCATGGTTACATCGAGCATAAGACCGTACCTTTCTCTAGGAATAATGCATACTTTGCTTCAGTGCATTCCACCTCTTACCTTCTCAGGCAGTTAGATGCGGCTAATTAGCTTATAGACAAACATTGCATCAGCCCATAGACAAGCGTTGCTACCGTATCACACCAAGCAAAGAGGATTAACTCACTATATTTGCACAACGCACACCTCTCGGTGGGTTGCTACATGCGTCCTATCTCTAGGCTACACGATTGAGTATGCGATCGTCTTTGATAAATAAACGATGAAGATAAATAATGATAAAGATAAAGAAGACGAAGAAGACGACATTGAAGGAATTAAGATATGCATTGATTACAAAATATCTTAATATCTTAAGCTAAAATGTAATACAATACAGAGATCAGAAAAGAAATGAAAGGCTCTGCGTCAAGGCTGGTGGTGGTGGCATGGATGAATGGTGGAGAAGTCTCTCTCGAGCTCTATCTCCGGCAAAGACTCCGGTCGTCACTCGAAATGGGTTGTGGAGGTGAAGAATCCTTAAAGAAAATCTCGCTCATGCTCTCATCTGTGATCGCAAATATCTGCCTTAAGGTAGAAACTCAGATGCCTTGAAATGAAGGTCCAAGGTGCTATTTATAGAGCTCAAACGCCGACAGCCTTCAAGATTACGTTCTACCTCACTGCCACCTTTGTCGCGTTATTGTCAACATCACCTTACTTATTGATACTCCCAAGGTATGCATTCGTGCTTGTTTCTCTTGAGGTGCCAACGAATTCCATCTACCTTGCGAGCAGAATTCTATCGATTTGTGGACGTAACATCCCATGCGGCAAACTTAATCAACTCATGTGTTCAACCTTGCGGCGGTCTGGAGACCGATGTATGCGGTCAACTCTTGTAATATCTACAAAAATGAACACTTTGACCCAGAATAATGTATGGTATAGGGTTAGTGAGGATTTTGGTACTGTTTGACGCAAGCTTGATTTTGGTACTGTTTGACGCAAGCTTACTTTCACATGAATTCTTAGTATTATCAATGCATATTCTTGCTTATTGGCCCTCATAATTCTAAGTAAAAGGCTACAAAAGCTTGCATTTCTACGAGCTATCAACATCAAATTCAAATTAGTACATTCAGTTTCTTTAACTTCCTCCACCATCACACCAATTTTCTTCTCAGCCAAGTTGAGATTTAAGTTCATCCAAAAAAAAAACAAAATATTGAGATTTAAGATAGTGTTAATTTCGACCAAATGAGAAATTCAAATTTAATCCTAACTAAAAAATAAGATAAAATAATAAGTTTGTAATAAATAAAATATAATCTAATATAAAAATTTAGAATATACTTCCCTCCATAAGAAAAATTATTAATTTGTAAGAGTATATGTTTAATTGGTTGAGTATATATATTCATATTGGTTGAATTATATACTTATGTTCACTACTAGCCTTTAGCTATGTTTTAGGAAGTATTATATTATTTAGTTGTATAATTGGTTGGTATCTAATTATAATTATCTTTAAACTAAACTTATAAATAAGTGCTCAAATTGAGGAACACAGCAGCACGCAATAAGAACATGAATATGAAAAAATATAATATAATAATAATATATTAAATAAATAAATAACAAAAGAATATAAAATAAAAAAAGTGAAATTATGAAAATTTCTCCAAATTTCTCCAATCTTTTCGGATTGATCACCAATGTATGTGTATTCTCTCAAGCTCCACCAAATGCCTCTATTTATAGGCAAAATGACAAGTAAGAGATGACTTATTATGGACACTAATAATGTGTGGGTATGAGATACATGGATATAGTGATACATGGCTTGGGCATCTAATTACACCCAATTTAACATATTTATAATACTCCCCTTAGATGGTATCTAGAAATGTCTTCGGGGCGGGGCGGGGTGGGGGATGCCATTCCCCATCCTCGTCCCCACTCCTCATTTCATTCCCCATTCCCGTGAAATTTTCCACGGGGATCGGGGCTGAAATTCCCTGCGGGGAATTCACCGGGATCGGGTTCCCCGTGGGGAATTTTTCCTCATTACCTTTTTTTTTTTTGTAAAATGCTAATTGATTTAAATATCAAATTTTAATTGAATAATTAACTTTATCACTAAATTATTTATTATGGTTAGTTTTATATGAAAATTTGAATTTAAAGATAAATTATTCAAATTTTGGCCTATAAAAGCTAATTAATTTTTTAGTAGAAACATATTCATTATTTTTAATATTCATTATATAATCTAAATTTAAATATTCAATCTAAACATATTCATTATCTTTCCCAATAAATAATCAAATTTGAAATTTAAATGTAATATTTATACAATAATAATAATAACATAAGTTTAAATACAAAGAAGAAGAAGACAAGAGGTGCAGTCACAATTTCTTTCTATATTTCTGTGTATTTTTAATACAGTGTACAATCTTTTCTTATATAAGCTTTGTATATGCATTTAGGGTTTTTCTGCTTTACACTTAATAATAAAAGAATAAAGAATAACAACTTAATTATATAGCCTCCTACGTGTCACATGATCATTGGCTTGAGGGAGTGAGTAGGCCGATTGGCTAAATAGCTTTTCCTTTTTCTTTAAAATGTTCTCCACTACTTTGTTGAACTGATGATGTGGTGAGATGCTGCTGAGGTGTCTTGTTGCTACCACATGATTGATCCTTGCTTTCTTTAATCCTAACATCCCCCCTCAAACTCATGAGGAGTTCTACAACACAGAGTTTGCTTCGGAGTAGTTGAAATTGTAACTGTGTCAACGGTTTCGTTAAGCAATCAGCAATCTGATCAGAGGAGGGGATATACCTGACTTCAAGTTGTCCATTGATGACCTGATCTTGTACAAAATGAACATCAAGTTCGATATGCTTTGTTCGAGCATGGAACACAGGATTGGACGCTAGAGCCCCAGCATTGATGTTATCACACCACAGAATCGGTTTCTACAGTTAATGAACATGTAATTCAGCAAGGAGTTGTTTGAGCCAAATGATCTCTGTCGTGGTGTGAGCTAATGCACGGTACTCGGACTCCGTGCTGGACCTAGTAACTGCTATTTGCTTTTTATAGGACCAAGAAACAAGGTTATTACCAACATACACACAGTTGGCAGCAATAGATTTCCTACCATCAACATTTGAAGCCCAATCAGCATCCGAATAGGCTGTGAGCTGAAAATCAGTGTTAGGTTGAAACAAGATCCCATAATGCCTAGTAGCACTAACATACCGTAGTACTCTTTTGGTTGCTTGCTAATGTATATCAGTGGGTGCTTTAAGAAACTGACTGAGATGATTTACTATCTAAGCTATATCAGGTCTTGTGTTTATCAGGTATTGAAATGCACCAATAGTACTTCTAAACAAAAAAACGGATCAGATAGTAGTTGACCATCATTGATAGATAGATGTTTACCTACTATGCACGGTGAAGTGACAGGCTTGAGATCCGTGAGCTCAAGTTTATGTAATAAGTCTTCCACATACTTTGCTTGATTGAGTATGAACCCAGATTGTAGATAGTGCATCTGAATTCCCAAGAAGTATGTTAGTCGACCGAGATCTTTTAATGCAAAGCGACTTTCAAACAGTTGAATGAGGCATGATACAACTTAAGTATTGTTGCCTGTAATTATCAGATCATCAACATATATGAGCAGAAAAATGATTGTATCACTTATGTCAAAAATATACAGAGAATTGTCTACTCTGGAAACTATGAACCCCCATTCAACTAAAGCACTTCCAAGGGTGTTGCTCTATGCCCAAGGGGCCTGTTTTAAGCCATATATAGCTTTGTTTAACCTGCACACATAATCTGGATGGTCAGCACTAACATACCCACTTGGTTGCTTCATGTAGACTTCTTCTTGGAGATTGCCATTTAGAAATGCATTGTTGAAATCAAGTTGGCGAATCTCCCATCCTCTTAATACTGCTATACTGAGTACTACTCTGATTGTGGACGCCTTTACAACTGGACTGAACGTTTCAAAGAAATCGATTCCTTGATGCTGATGAAAACCTTTGGCAACCAACCGAGCTTTGTATCTATCAATGGTCCCATCATGACGTTTTTTCAACCTGAATATTCATTTATTTCCCAAGACATTGTATGAGGTAGAGGGTGGTACTAGTTTCCATGTCTTACGTTGAACAAGTGCCTCATATTCAGCATCCATAACGGTCCTCCACTAAGATGTTTTAAGTGCTTCTGTGACTCGTTTTGGCTCGGTAGTTGTCTAATCTGTCTTGGCTGTAAGCAGTATTTTAGGCTTAAAAATTCCAGCTTTTGCTCGAGCAACCATCGAGTGTGTGGGTTGAATATGGGCTGGATGCTGTGGACAAGTATTTGTCAAGGGGATGGACTGCGATGTTTGGGCTTGAGTGGCTTGCTCTATCTGAATAGGATTAGTCCTTGTGGGAGTGGATGTATTGGCTGGGCAGAGAGGAGTGGTGTTAGAAGGAGGACGTATAGGACTGTTTGGTGATAGGATATCTGGCATACTGGTGGAAGTTGTGGTTGGAATAGAAGGATTATATGTGGAGTGTGGTGAAGTAGGCTGATTTGTAGCAATGAAAGGTACAGTTGAGTTGGAAGTGATGGTAGATGCTGTGTGCAGTAAATCAGGGAGGCTTGGAGGAGAGTTGCTAATGGTCGGTGAAGCAGGACTTGTATGTGAAGAAGTAGAAGTAACCTAAAAGTCAGTAGAAAAGGGAAATTCAGTCTCATTAAACACAATATTTCGGGAGATGTACACTTTATCAGACTTGGACAGGCATCGATGACCTTTGTGAAGTAGGTTTGGGCCAAGTTACACATACTTTTCAGAGTGATACTGAAATTTATGTTGCTGATACGGTCTAATGCATGGATAACAAGCACAGCCAAACGTTCGCAGCTTGGTGGTATCAAGAACTCGGTTGAATAATATTTGTGTTGGGGACTGACCTTGCAGCACAGGAGTGGGCAAACCATTAATTGATATGTTAGCAGTTGTAAACGCATCCCACTAATACTGATATGGCATGGAGTCTTGAGCAAGTAGGGTGAGTCCCATTTCAACCAAGTGTCTATGTTTCCTTTCCACTCTTCCATTCTGAGTTGAGGTATAAGGGCAGGAATACCTGCTTGCAATGCCAAGGGAAACACACAAGTGATGTATTTTTGTAAACTCAGTACCATTGTCTGAATGAAAAACCTTTATTGTGGTATCAAACTGATTTTTAACTATCTGAATAAAGTGATTAAAGGCTGCCAGTGCATCTGACTTTTGTTTAAGTGGGAAAGTCCATAGAAAACGACTGTAGTCATCTAAATATGATATATAGTATCTAAAACCAGTTGTTGACTGTAATGGGGCTAGTCCCCAAACATCAGAGTGAATGAGGTCAAATGTATGCTTAACTCTAGAATCAGACAAAGGAAAGGGGAAAGAGTGGGACTTGCCCAATTGACATGAATCACAAAACAACTTCTTTTCATTAAGTTTAACAGATTGGTTACACTATTGTAGTATACTTTTCAAAATTTTTGGAGAGGGATGACCTAATCTTTTGTGCCACAGATTAGTTGACTCAATTACATTAACACTGATGTTTGACAGATGAAGAACTTTAGATTCATTATTTTTGTCCAAAGATCTGGCATCTTCTAATCTTCTAGGTCTTGAAACGTTAAGAGGTTGAACTGTCATCTCCCCAAGTTGATAGAGGCCATCTTTAAGCGTTCCTTTCACCAGGGTATTGCCCGTACGTTTGTCCTTTATCAAGCAGCAAGAACCATGAAATTCCACAAAAATGTTATTGTCTTTGGTTAGTTTAGATATGCTTACTAAGTTCTTAGCAATTGATGGTACATAAAAGACATCTTCTAAACTTAAGTACATATTGTCCTGATTTTAAACTTAAATTGTCTACAGCAGATATACTTAACTGTTCACCGTAACCAACTGTCACTAGATTAGTACCTATGTATTCAGATGGATTGGCAATGTGTGTGGGGTCAGCTGTTGCGTGGTTTGTAGTACCACTATCTGCATACAGTTGACATCATTTGGATTTTCAGGTGTTGCAAGGAAAGGATTGGTTGTGTATGAAGTCATGAGGGCTGCAGGATTGTTGTGGTTGTTGGGTTGATGGTGCTGTCCAAGCCCTTAGACTGACTGGTATGAGGCACAAATTCACAATTGAACCTCTGGCAACAAACATCCGCTGAGTGTCCATATTTGGAACATACTTGACAAGTTGGGCGATTGCCTCGGCCCCTACCTTTGCCTCGAGTACTACTGTAACTGTTAGGGTAGTTTGGTTTAGAATTTGGTTGGTGAAATTTCACAATGTCTTGACTAACACTATGATTTCTGGACTTGGACTGACCACTGCCCCTGCCAAACATCACATTTACAGAAGGGTTTCCTGTAGAACTAGCAAAGGTTTTTGCAAAATTTTAGTGCTCAAGTATTTTTTTCAAACGATAGGAGCTCTGATTGCATATCTAACAAGGATATGTCAGGCTTACTTTGAATAAGCACAACTACAGGGTTATACTTTTCATCTAAATCAAGCAGAACTTGTGAGATTAAGTTTCGAGAGGTTACCGGACTACCTGCTTGAGCTAGATTGTCAGAATGGTGCTTCATCAGCTTGAAGTATTCAGACATAGACAAGTTCCCCTTTCGCAATCCTCCTCTACCCTTGATTGAACACCAAACAGGGAGTGGATGGCATCCCACTATGATTTGGCATTCTTGAATTCCATGAGTTGGACTGCTACTTCTGGTGCCATGGAATTGTAGAGCCAACCAAGTAATAATTGATCTGCTATAACCCATGCTTCATAGAGTGGATTCAGCGACTGCTCACCTGTGGAGCTGGAAGAACTTCCTGAAGGGTCAGTAACTGCGGCTGGTGCTTCATGAACTGTTGATGCTCCTTTTGTTGGGAGGGAAACGAACATGGGAGGGCAAATTTTTGTACTTGATAGATGACCCTCTAGACGGTATCCTCGAAGGATCGGAAGAACCAATGTCTTCCAGAGCATGAAGTTACCTCTTTCAAGATTGATGCTGGTAATTTGGTTTAGAAGTTGATTTAGGGGTGGCATGCTGTACTTTGTGGACTTAGTCCCATTGATTGATCGAGTGGTGTTGGCCATGAGAGAGCTCTGATACCAAGTTTAAATACAGAAAAGAAGAAGACAAGAGGTGCAGCCGCAATTTCTTTCTATATTTCTGTGTATTTTTAATACAGTGTACAACCTTTTCTTATATAAGCTCTATATATACATTTAGGGTTTTTCTGCTTTACACTTAATAATAAAAGAATAAAGATTAACAACTTAATTACATAGCCTCCTACGTGTCACATGATCACTGGTTTGAAGGAGTGAGTAGGCCAATTGGCTAAATAGTTTTTCCTTTTCCTTTAAAATGTTCTCCACTGCTTTGTTGGACTGATGATGTGGTGAGATACTGCTGAGGTGTCTTGTTGCTTCCACATGATTGATCCTTGCTTTCTTTAATCCTAATAGCATAACATTAAATAACTATACTAAATAAATAAGTAAAAAGCTAATCGGGGCGGGGACAGGGAATAGGACGGGGACGTGGTCGGGAGCAGGGATGGGGAATGCATTCCCTGTCCTCATCCCCGTTTAGCTCACAGAGAATTTTTTTCCCCCACTCCCTCCCCCATTCCCTGCCTAATCGGAGAATCCCCGCCGGGTTCGAGAAAGGGCCCTAATTGGACATCTCTAATGGTATCTATATGAAATATGCCTCGTTGAAACCTTATTAGGGAAAAATCCAATGGAAAAAAAATCCTAGTGAAGGGAAAAGAGTATATATTTCATATAATTTACGCTCTTAAAAGTATATAATATGTTTGCTCCCCCTCATAAAAACAACACTTAAGATCTTTGAGTCGCCGCATTTCAATATTGTGCACCAATTTTTCAAAGGTTGCTGTAAGTAATGCCTTTGTAAATAAGTCGGTCGGGTTATCATCTAAAAAAATTTGTTGTATAGTGATGTCACCATTTTTTTTCGAGATCACGAGTGTAAAAAAGCGTTGGTGAAATATTTTTTCTTCTATCTCCTTTAATATATCCTCCTTTGACTCGGACTATGTATGTTGTGTTGTCTTTATATAGTATTGTTGGAAGAATTTTACTAGAAGATAAGCCACATGTTCCATGTGAAGGTCTTGAACCCAAGCGGAAGCGCATAAACGTCGTACGATTTCAATTTCAATTTGATATAAAACAAAAAATATAGGGAAGAAAAAGTAAAACTATTTTTACAGGATAAATTCATAAAATTTAGCATACTTAAAGAGGAGAAAATTAAGAGATTACTACTTACCCTCGTAGAATTCACCATCTTCACAAATCCTCTCCGATCTCTGCAAGATCGATCCTTCTCCTGTCTCACCAACACGAAATTGCAACAACCCGATCCCAATGAAATTGGATCTACTTTCGGGCACCACCATGAGGACTTCCTTGTTATCCTCAAGGATGAGAATCAAAACGGAGTTGTGGGCTCACTTTGATTAATTTTGGGAGAAAGCCAGTATGAATTTGTTGAGAGAATTTGTATAGAGAATTTTTCACAAAGCGTTTTCCCCATAGAGAAAATGTAGGAAGAAGAAGATGGATTCCTACCTCCGTGTCAATGTGAACCAATTTTCAAGTATGTATAGATGAAGGTTGAGAGATTAATGGGAAGGAGTTATAAAAATAACTTCCTTCCGCTTATTTAAAAAACAAATATTAAATAAATAATATTTTGAAATTTAAATAAAATATATTATAACTAAGTTTATTATATACTAATAAAACTATATGTTATATCACATATAACATATAACTAGTAGTTTATATTATATAACCTATAATATAATCTATAGTTTATTAATCTCTCATATAACCTACATAATTAATATGAATCACATTCATATTAATTTTAACCTATAGTTTTTATTTGAATTGTATTCATATAATTAATATTTGAATCACATTCAAATATTATTTTTTTCCTAAAACTTTATATTATAACGTACCATATACATCATATTAATTATATCTTATATGAATCATATTCATATAATTAATATTTGAATCATATTCAAATATATATTTCTCTCATTAAAACTTTATATTAATGTATCATATACATTATATTAATTATCTTATATAATTAATTTAAACAATTCAAATTAATCTAAAATCAATTCGATTCTCACTAAACCGGATTGAGCTAACGAGGGGACTTTATGGACCTATAGATTGAAGCTCCAATGTGTCACTGTTGGGTTGTATGTCCTAAAACTTGCAGTTTGTAAACATTAAACATATTCTATTTGCAACAAAAATGTTATTGAGGTTTATTCAATAAAGTTATTATTGAATATATAAATTGCACATATTAAAGCCTAGATCCAATAAACTAACAAACCCTGGCTATAGCATGAATACGTGAGCTTTATGTGGAAACATAAAAGTGGATCAAGTTTGAGGACACTATGAGTATAAGGATGGGGTTAGGTACCTTATCATGAGGACACTATGGATGCGGCCCGTCTTGTATTTGATACAAAACTGTGATCTTGAAATCATTTATGTAGAGACATAGGGACATCTTATGCAAAGGATGTTTGCATAAGATTGACCCACGAAATAGTCACTTTTCTTTATAATACCATTTACTATTAGAATTGACTATTTCAATTCGATGACCTAAGGTAACTCGATCTTAATCCTAAGCTAACTATGAACTCCTATTTATTCGAGATTATCCTTAGTCTAAATGGGTGAGAGTGGCTCAACAGCGCCGACTCAATAAGCCTCCCATTTGAGGGGTAAGATCGGGTAGATAATTGGGGACATAATCCTGTAAGATGGAACTCACTCCTACCCGATTTCAAGGTTAGTATATAGGTTGTTCCCTTAAGTACTGACTTCTAGTCTTGAACAAGGAGCTCCACTCTCTCTATGACTAAGAGGGACTTAATTTAGTGGTAGGACCACAAACTAATTGTTCATTAGTGGATCAGTGGAGACTTAAGGAGCAAGATGTATTACAAGGATAAAACGGTAATCTTGACCTAGCTGGAATTACGAACAACCTGTGAATGATTGACTTACTAATCATGCTTAAATCATGTGGACAAAAATATTTCTATAATGAGGAGAGTGTAGCTACTGGATTTTAACGGATTATCTCGGTAGTAAATGAATGTTGATTAATTGGATTAAAGAGAGTTTAGCCAGTTAATCTCAAATTGTTGGAGCTCATGATCTGTAGATCTATTAGATCCCTGCTAGCTCATATCGAACTAAACCTTAGAAAAGTGTGACGAGTGAGTTTAAAGTGTTCATATTCGAATTAGGGAATAAACGTTAAATATATGTGATATATTTAACGGCGTATCATGCAATTAGGAATTGAATAATAAGGAGAGAGTTGGAGATGTTTAAATAAGATTTAAATATCAAAACTATGAATAAAGATTCATTGGGATTAGTGTTGGATTTAATAATTGAATATTAAATTAATTTAATTATTTGGAATTTGGAATTAAATGGAATTAATCAAAGTTGATCAAAGTCAAATGTTGACTTCATCAAGCTTTGAAAGTCAAAAGTTGACTTTACTAAGTGGAAAATTCCAAAATTAGTTTTGAATTAATTTTGAATTAAAATTGTATTTAATTAAAATTTGACTAAAGTCAGATGTTGACTTTAAAATAGTCAAAAGTCAAAATGTTTGACTTCACTTAGTGAAAAAATCCAAGAATGATTTTTAGTGAAAAATCCAACTTTTAGTGATGGCAAAGTGTTAATTCCACAAAATGTCACTTATCCTACTAAATTGAGTGCATTTTGAAGTGTTAAATTTTGGTTAACTCAATTTTGCATAAATTGCGTGTAATTACTCTATAAATAGGATGCTTTGATATAGAATAAAGCTTCTTGGCCATTTGGTAAATTTCAGGTTAAATGAAAAACAAATTTTTCTTGGCCATTTGGTGAATTTTAATCACTCATCGGATTCCACCACTCCATTCTAGGGTCGGAGAATAGTTAGGAAGACTCTCACGGTGGTTCACAACCGGTTCATGAGAAAATTAGAGCGGAATTAGTGGTCAATTTGGAGCTACAAAGGTTGTATTCTCTAATTTTTATTTTCCATTTATTTGCATGCTTATTCCTTAAATTAGCATAATTAAAGTACTAAAGATCCATTTCTCTTCTGCATATTGAATGTCAATTCTAATACAATGGTACTTGATTAATTAATTAAACTTTTTAATTAAATTAATCAACTTACATTAACTGTCGGTCACTCCACTAAAAACCAATAGCTGCACTCTTTGCACTATAGATATATTTCTGTGTCTATTGAATACAACCAATCAACAGTGTGTTAACCTTCAACAAATTGCTTGTATGTACAGCTGGGCCAAAATTACCATTTTTCCCCTATAGTTACATCTAACTTCTTAGGTACCACTAATCCCTCTAATAAACAATTAGTTATAGTCCAACTATAATTGAACCCTTCTCTGATCAAGAGAGGGTGTGGCGCCACATTGTTCAAGCCCATAAATCAACCCTTAAGTGAGCATTTTCTCTACTTACCCTAACAATTGGGAATGAGTGAATTTCTTCTTGTGTAGCTACGTTCTCAGCTCCACAATTAGACGAATCCTCAAAATGTAGGTATATTGCATTGCAAAACTAACCGCTTTCACTCATGAAAATCAAAGGATCTCCCTCATAAGTATGAGTTCACAACTCACTCAGGATTCAGGTTAAGTGACTTATGGTCATCCTGGTGAAATGTAAATTTCTTCTAGCAATTATGTGATAAAAAGAGACTATTCATTTCGTGGTCGGTTTTATACAAACTCTTTGTATAGGATACTCTTGCTCAAATGTCTTCACATGAATGATCCATTTTACAATACTTGTAACAACTATAAACCGGGTGGTATCCATATTGTCACCAAGATAAGGTACCCAACCTTGTCCATCTACTATAGACCGTTCAGGTTATCATTTAAACATGATCCACCTGTATGTCTCTACATACATGTTTAAATTACATAAAATAACCTAGGATCTTAGTTTATTGGATTGAGTGCATGCACATAAAACAACAATTATTTTATTAATAACAAAATGTTTACAAAGGTTTAAAAACTACAAGAATACAAGAGATTAAGAACACCCATCCCAACACCATGAATGTACTGAGTCATTGATCTTAGCCATACACATTGTCGACTAGCTTCGTGAATTGCAAGAATTTCAGCATGATTTGAGGAAGTGGCCGTTATGGTCTATTTCACTGATCGCCTTGATATAGCAGTTCCTCCACATGTGAATAGATAACCTGTTTGAGATCTAACTAAAAGGATGTGCAAACACCCAAAGTGGAAGCGGATCATAATCCCAATTTAATTTTACAAAACATGTAAGTTACAGAGGATAAAAAATATGTTTAAGTTATAGTTGATAACCTTGGATCTTATTTTATTGGTTTTTGTGGGTTAATGCAACTAAATGTTGAATAAAATACTCTTATTTTATTAGATAAATAAAAATTTTGTACAATATAATTATAAACTATAAGACCACGAGCTTTAAGGCATCAACCCTAACACTAGCTTTGTGTGAATTAGATAAATATCCATAATCAGCATAACCAACTAGATCAAAATTTGATTTGTTTAAATAAAATAAACCCATATTAATCGTTCATTGGAGATAAAGGAGTATATGCTTAATTCCATTCCAATGTCTTTTTGTTGGAGAAAAACTATCTCTAGCTAATAAATTTGCTGAAAATGCAATATCTAGTCTTGTATTATTAGCAAGATACATATCTGCACCAATTGCACTAAGATATGATACTTTAGGACTAAGAAGAGTCCTTCTTTATTATCTCAAGGTCGAAATATATCTTTTTTCACATCTAGTGAACAAACTTCCATTGTTCAATAGATGTATTTTGTCCATATAAATCTTTTCAAAATTTTTCCTTCATAAGTAAACTAATGAACAAATATCCCATATGTTAAATGTTGAATTTGTAAGCCAAATATATATATATATATATTTTTTTGCTTTTTCGAGATCTTTCATGTCAATTTCTTTTTTAAGATATTTTATTGCCTTTCAAAGCTCTTCAGGAGTTCCATTTATATTTAAGACATAAAATATACGATTATAATTACAAATCCTGACCGTGATTTCTTTATAAAAACACATGGACATATTGGATTATTTTGATATCCTTCTTTCAACAAATGTCCACTCAGACGGTTGTACCATATTCGTTCTGATTGTTTCAATCTGTATAGTGATTTATGTAACTTTATTGAATACAATTCCGCGGAACTTGACTTATATATCTGAGGTACCTTAAATGCTTATGGGATTCTCATATAAATATCATTATCAAGAGATTCATATAAATATGTTCTGATTACATCCATAAGATGCATATCCAGACATTCATACACAATTAGGCTAATTAAATATCTTAGTGTAATTGCATCCACCACCGGAGAGTATGTCTCCACATAATCAATGTTAGGCCTTTGTGAAAAACCTTGTGCAACTAGTCTTTCTTTATATCTCGTAATCTCATTATTTTCATTTTTTTTCCTCACAAATATCCATTTGTATCCCACAGGGTTGACACTTTTTGATGTTCAAACTACTGGTCCAAAAACCAAACGTTTTGAAAATGGGTTTAATTTTGCCTCGATTGTTTATTTATACTGAAACCAATCTTTTTTATGTCGACATTCTTCAACAGATTTTGGTTCAAGATCCACATTTTCAAATATAATATCACGAGCAACATTATATGAAAAAATGTTCTCAATAACTATATTAACTCGGTTCCATTTTTTTCCCTATCATGACATATTTCATCGAAATCTCATTATTATCTTTACGTGTTTCACTTTCTTCACTAATTTGACTATCAGTCATGCCCAGAATTTCTTCATGGATTTTTACATCTTCAACAATTCTCTTTGATTATTAATTTTTTTTTTTTTTTGAGATTGCAACTCATCGGTCTACCGCGCTTCTGGCATGTCTTAGACTCATTAATGACAATTTTCCTTGTTGAGATATCAATTTTCGATGGAACATTTGCGACCGGTATATATGATTTAGTTACATTCTTTGTATCTATAAATGCATTTGGTAATTGGTTTTCTATATTTTGCAAATAAATTATGTGATTTAGTTACATTCTTTGTATCTATAAATTCATCTGGTAACTGGTTTTCTATATTTTGCAAATAAATTATCTTCTGAACTTCAAGTTCACATTGACTTGTACGGAGATCCAAATGAGACAATAACGATATATTCCATGTAATCTCTTTTTTCAACTTTTGAATTCCTCCCCCGTAATGTTGGAAAATTTGTCTCATTAAAATCACAATCAGCAAATCGTGCAATAAATACATCACCCGTCAGGAGTTCAAGATATTTAATAATTGATGGGAAATCATATCCAATATATATTCCTAATCTTCTTTAAGGACCCAACTTAATGCGTTGTAGTGGAGCAACTGAAACATATACCGCACATCAAAAAATTCTCATATGAGAAATATTTGGCTCATGGTCATAGACTAATTTTAATGACGATTATTTATGATAAGCTACTGGCCCAATGCGTACAAGTGACGTTACATGCAAAACAGCGTGTCCTCATACAGATATAAGAAGTGTAGCTCTCATAAGCAATGGTCTAGCAATTAGTTGTCGACGTTTTATAAATGATTATGCTAGACCATTTTGTGTATTAACATGAGCTACAAGATGTTCAACACTTGACCCATTTGATATATAACAATTATCAAAAGCTTGGGATGTAAATTCACAAGCATTATCAAGACGATGGGTCTTAATTGTATAATCGGGAAATTGTACTCTTACCTTAATTATTTGAGCAAGTAATCTTGCAAATGAAATATTTCGACTTGATAATAAACACACGTGTGAACATCTACTAGATGCATATATTAAAACCATAAAATATCTAAATGGTCCACTTCGTGGGCTAGTAGGTCTACATATATCACCATGAATTCATTCTAAAAATGTAAGTGGTTCAGACCCCACTTTAGCTGGTGATGGCCTAATTATTAATGTTCCTTGAAGCAAGCATCACACGATAATTCACTAGATTGAAGAACCTTCTCGCTCTTCAATGGATGTCGATGTGAATTCTCAATAATTCTTCTCATCATTATAGACCCTAGATGACCTAATCAGTCATGCCAAATTGTAAATATGTTTGGATTCATGAACTTCATGTCCATTGTTGCATATGTTTCAATTACTCATATATGAGTATAATATAATTCAGAAGATAAAGCGGGCAATTTTTCCAATATACATTTTTCATTTGAGATAGTAGAAATAGTATATAGATATTCCACATTTTTCTTACTTTCAATCTCAATGTGATATTATTACAATGTATATCTTTAAAACTTAGCAAATTTCTCTTTGATTGACGAGAGAACAATATATTGTCAATTGTAAATTTTGTTCCTCTAGGAAAATTAATATTTTCTTTTCCAAATCCTTGGTTTGTAGAACCTAATATTGTATTTACTTTTACTTCCAGCATTGTCGATTTAGAAAATTATTTTTTACTTGTAAGTATCGTGTGTGTAGTTGCACTGTCTGCCAGACATAGATCTTCTTTGCTCATTTTTTAATCACTCAACATATGAAAATGATCTAGATTTCTTCATTAAAAAAAATAATTACAATAAGAAACAACATTTGGAATATAAAAAGTTAACATTTATTAAGAGAAAAAAAATATGAAGATGGATAAAAAAAAAACATGAAGTCTCGATATTTTGAAAGTCGAAAGCAACATTTGATGTTCCATCAACTCTGCCGATCTTCTCTTTAGGAGATTCAAAAAAGTTTACCACATCCAAATTTTTTCATATGGGATGGGTCAAATATATCATTATCTTGGTATGTAAAATTTGCTTCCACATTTTTTCTTTTTTCATCTAGGAAAGGTTAATACAAATCAATTAAGTGTTACAATGTACGGAAAATACGTGACTAATGCCCAGTCATACCACATCAAAAGCATTTTTATTCATCACCTTTTAAATTCTTATCTTGTTGAGTTTTTCCTTTATGATGATCATTTCGTATGGTTTTCTTGAAATTTGGATGATTATAACGTTCACCACAAAAAGAAAAATTATTTCTTCCTCTACCACGGTCACGACCTTGATCATGACTATTATTAAAATTCACAGCATTCACTTTGGAAAATGGTGTCGTTCCTATTAGTCGAGATTCATAATTTTTCATCAATAACTTGTTATTTTGTTCGACCAAAAGAAGATATAAAATTAATTCAGAGTACTGTTTAAAACCCTTCTCTTGATATTACTACTATAGGAGCATATTCGAGATATGAAATGTAGAAAATGTCTATTATAACATATCAACATCAGTAATTTTCTCTCTGCATAACAACAATTTTGAACTGATTTTAAATAATGAGAAATTGTAATCACTTACTAATTTAAATTATCGTAGCCTCAAACACATCTATTCATAATGAGCTTTTGGAAGATTAACTATTTTTTTATGATCATATCTCTCTTTTAAAATTTTCACAAGATATGGAGATTTTTATTGTAAGATACTCTATTTTCAATTTCTTGTGGAGATGATGATGAAGGAAAATCATAGATTTTGTTTTGTTCTGATTAGATGTAGTATAACAACAATTTCGAACCAATTTTAAATAATGCGAAATTGTAATCACTTACTAATTTAAATTCTTGTAGCCTCAAACACATCTATTTATAACGAGCTTTTGGAAGATTAACTTTTTTTTTTTATGATCATATCTCTCTTTCAAAATTTTCACAAGATATAGGGATTTTTTATTGTAAGGTACTCCATTTTCAATTCATTGTGGAGATGATGATGAAGGAAAATCACAGATTTTGTTTTGTCCTGATTGGATGTCGTATTTTATTCGTTATTTGTTTCCCCAAGGTTCATAGCTGCTGAATTCAAGAAACAAGCAGCAGAAGTAAAACAGGATCATTAAGCATTCTAATTCATTAATTTTGGCTTCAAACTAAGCATACTTAATAGAGTTTCAATACTAACCTTTGAAGTACTTTTGATTCAAGATCTTCAGTTGCAATCTCCTCGATTTCTGTTTGTGAACCACCACAAGGTCTTCCCTACTATCCTCTTGGTACCTTGGATTGAGTTATGGGACTCAAAATAAGCTTTGATTAAGGGAATAGGGAGAGAAGGTTTCAAGTTTTGACGACATGAAGAACAGATTTTCAATTACTTTTTCTCAGCAAAATTGCAACTGATTGCATGCCCATTTCCACTTAGATTTCAAGTTTATATTGCATGATTATCATGCAAACTCATTTTCTACATGAGATCCAACACCTACTTGCAAATTAAGGTGGATTGACAAGTCTAAATGTGACTAAGAAACTTGCTTTCTTAGTGGGAAAATCCCACATTTTCAACTTACAAGTTTCTTCTTTTTATCTTGATTTTCAAAACCAAAATAAACATTTCAATTAACAAATGAAATTTTATTAATTTTAAAAAATTAATTTAATAATTAACTTTTTAATAAAATTAATAAATTAATTAAACAATTTAATTAATCTTATTAATTTAATATCAAATATTAAATTAATTAGTCACCAATTCTATGACCATGAATCTTTGTTCATGAATTTAATATTTAAATCATATTCAAATACTAATCGATTTTCCAATTCCATTTAATTCCAATATTAAACGTGTAATTATATCACATATAATTAGTAATTCCCTTAATTCTAATTTGAACGTTTCAAATCAACTTATCACGCTACTCTAAGACTAATCCATTTGTGAGCTAGTAGGAGGACCTGGTGGACCTACAGATCATGGGCTTCAACGATCTGAGATTAATTGGCTAAACTCTTTACATCGAATTAACCCCCATTCGTTAACTACTCGGTCACTCCACTAAAACTCGTAGTTGCATTCCCCTTACTGTAGATATATTGTGTCAACTCGATATAACCATGATTAGTAAGTTAACCCTTCACAGGTTGTTCGTAATAACGACTGAGTCAAAAGGCTATTTTACCCCCGAGATTACCACTTGTTCCTTAAGTCCCACTGATCCTTTAATGAACAATTGATTTGTGATCCGATCATCAAACCGAGTCCTTCTCGGGCCAATGAAAGGGTGGGGCCTCTTGTTCAAGAACCGGAGTCAGTATTTAAGGGAACAACCTTTCTACTATCCATGAAAGCAGGTAGGAGTGAATTCCATTTTGCACCCTATGTCCCCAGCTATCTACCCGGTCTTATCTCTGAAATGGGAGGCTTATTGAGCTGGAGTTGTTGAGCCAACCCTCACCTATGTGAATCTAAGGATGATCCTGAATAAATAGAGGTTCATAGTTGGCTCAGGATTAAGGTCAAGTTACCTAGCATCGTTTTGAAATAGTCAGTCTTAAACAGTAAACAACGTTATAAAGTAAGAGTGACTAATTTCGTGGTTCGATCTAGTGCAAACTCTTTGCACATGATGCCCCCACTCTATTGGGATTGGTGTCCTAATTCTCCTAGAGTCTCATTATTTTGAAAAGATACACATTGTTTGATGAATAAAATAATCGTTATTTAATTCTGGCATTTACTCATATCCAATAAACAAAGCTCCTTGGTTATCTTATGTGAACTTAAGCATGTATATGTGATATACAAGTGGATCATGCCTTAAGTGATAACCTAAATCGGTATGTAGTATAAGGATTAAGGTAGGATACCTGATCCTGGTGACACTACGGATACGACTCGCTTTGTAGAGGTTTGCAAATGTTGTAAACTACTACAGATGGTAGATCCTGACCATTCGTTTGGAGACGTGGAGTGGGGGTGTCCTATACAAAGAGTTTGTATAAGACCTGGACCACGAGATGACTAGACTTTGTATATAACACCGTTGATACTAGAGACTTGCATCTCACCTAAACGACCATAGGTGACACGACCTCAATCTTGAGTGTTTTGTGAACACCTACCTTTGAGGGCGGTCCTTTGATTAGTATGGGCGAGAGTGGCCAAATTGCCAACTCGACATGCCTACCTTTTTGGGGACTTGTCTGATCTGGGAGCTGAGAACTTAATCCACAAGATGGAATTCACTTCTTTCCTGAAGCAGGGATAAGTAGAGAGATTGCTCCCTTAAAGGCTGATTTCGGGGCTTAAACATAGTGGTCACAGCTTCTCTTTGGAAGAGAGGACTCAGTCATAGTGTGACTATGACTTATGTTCATTAGAGGGATCAGTGGTACTTAAGGATTTAGATGTAACTACAGGGGCATAACGGTTATTGGTCGAGCTGTAATTACGAACGATCTATGAAGGGTAGTTGCACTTCTGATTGGTTAAGATAGACACGTAATATATCTGTGGTAAGGAGAGTTCAGTTGTCGGTCTTTAGTGGAGTGCCTGGCAGTTAATAGATGGTGAATCCCGTGACTAAAAAGTTTAGTCAGTTATTCACATACCGTTGGAGCTTTAAGCTATAGGTCCATAAGGTCCCATTGGTAGCTCAATAGATTCAGTTGAGGATTAGTTCTTGGTGTTGATTTGAAATGTTCAAATTGACAAGTGGTAATTTGATTATATGTGATATGATCAGTATGATGTATGAAATACATCTAGCGGAGGATTAATGTAAATGAGATTTACATTAAGTACCATGGAATAGAAAAAGAACTATGGTTTATATGTTTCGTGAGATGAAATATTGAAACTATAGGTTATGAATATAGTATGATAAGTTGGTTATCATTTATATTTATAATAATATTAATTATTGGATAATTAAATCTTTTTCTCTAATAACCAATTGAGTGGGAGGTTATTGGTGATTTATGGTAACCGTGAGATAAAAGAAAATGGTTTTTCCTAATTTGATGAAGTTTTTGAAAAGTTTTGGCAAAAATGTTTTGAGATCTCTCTCCAAAAAAGCATCTCACGGAGCTTGTAAAGTAAATACAGATTTACTAAGCGACAACTTGTTTTAGTAAATGATCATGTAGTGTTTGTAGGCGACAGACACGGTACTAAGCGATGAGCTAAACGATCGCTTAGTTTTTGCTAGACGATCGCTTAGCTTTTGCTAAACGATTGGGCATCGACCTATACGATAGGTTTCAGCCATCTCCCACTTGTCCAATCGTGTACACGATTGTTGAATCCTTCTTCGTTTGCCTCATACCAAGTCCAAACAGAGTCCACCCTCTGAATTCTCACACCGAGAATACCAAGGTAACCTTCTTGATGGTGTCATACTCAACTCGACACCATCGTGGTTCTGTGGAGGCCGTTCATGCTGTTAGGGTGTGTTGGGATTGGTGTCCTAATTCTCTTGGAGTCTCGTTATTTTGTAAAGATACACATTGTTCAATGAATAAAATAAGTGTTATTTAATTCTGATATTTACTCATATCCAATAAACAAAGCTCCTTGGTTATCTTATGTGAACTTAAGCATGTATATGTAATATACAAGTGGATCATGCCTTAAGTGATAACCTAAATCAGTCTGTAGTATAAGGATTAAGGTGGGATACCTGATCCTGGTGACACTACGGATATGGCCCGCTTTGTAGAGGTTTGCAAGTATTGTAAACTACTAGAGATGGTTGATCCTGACCATTTGTGGGGAGACGTGGAACGGGTTGTCCTATACAAAGAGTTTGTATAAGACCTGGACCACGAGATGACTAGACTCTGTATATAACACCGTTGATACTAGAGACTTGCATCTCACCTAAACGACCATAGGTGACACGACCTCAATCCTGAGTGTTTTGTGAACTCCTGCATCTCACCTAAACGACCATACTCTCCTTTAATTAGTATGGGTGAGAGTGGCCAGATTGCCAACTCAACATGCCTAACTTTTTAGGGACTTGTCTGATCTTGGAGCTGGGAACTCAATCCACAAGATAGAATTCACTCTTTTCCCGAAGTAGGGATATGTAGAGAGATTGCTCCCTTAAGGGCTGATTCCGGGGCTTGAACATAGTGTCCACAACTTCTCTTTGGAAGAAAAGACTCAGTCATGGTAGGACTATAACTTATGTTCATTAGAGGGATCAGTGGTACTTAAGGAGACAGATGTAACTACAGGGGTATAACGGTTATTGACCCAACTGTACTTACGAATGATCTGTGAAGGGTTGTCGCACTGCTGATTGGTTAAGATGGACACATAATATATCTATAGTGAGGAGAATTCAGTTGTCGGTCTTTAGTGAAGTGCCTGGCAGTTAACGGATGGCGAATCCTGTGACTAAAGAGTTTAGTCAGTTATTCACGTATTGTTAGAGCTTCGGATCTATAGGTCCATGAGGTCCCCTTAGTAGCTTGGATTCTGTTGAGGAGCAGTTCTTGGTGTTGATTTGAAATGTTCAAATTGACAAGAGGTATTTTGATTATATATGATATAATCGATATGATATATAAGATACATCTAGCGGAGGATTGATGTAAATGGGATTTACATTAAGTACCATGGAATAGAAAAAGAACTATGGTTTATATGTTTCATGAGATGAAATATTAAATATAGGTTATAAATATAGTATGATAAGTTGGTTATCATTTATGTTTATAATAATATTAATTATTAGATAAATTAATATTTTTTCTTGTAAATAACCAAAGTAGTGGGTGGTTATTGGATCATGGTAACCGTGAGTTTAAAAGGAAAGTGGTTTCCTATTTGAAAAAAGTTTTTTTACAAAAGTTTGAAAATTTTTTTTGTGTTTTCTCTCAGCGAAAAGAAACTCACGAAGTCTTCAAGTAAATATAGATTTACTAAACGACGGCTGGGCGAGCTAAACGATCATACAGTGTTACTAAATGATCGCATAGCTTTGCAAGACGATCGTTGGCCCAAGGTAAACGATCGTGTAGTGTCTTTACGCGACAGACCGAGCTAAACGATCGTGTAGCTTTTGCTAGACGATCGCATAGCTTTGTCTAAACAATTGGGCATCGACTTATGCGATAGGTCTCAGCCATCTCCCACTTGCCCAGTCATGTATGCGATCGTTGTTTTCTCCTTCGTCTGCATCACACCAAGTTCGAACAGAGCCCACCCTCTGGATTCTCACACCGAGAATACCAAGGTCGTCTTGTTGGTGGTGTCAGACTAAACTCGACATCGTCGAGATTTTCTGGAGGCCATTCGTGGTGTTGCGGAGGAATTCGTTTGTGGTGATGTGGAGGTCGTTCGTTGTTGCGAAGGAGTTCGTGACAGAGGAGATCGTTGAGGACGAGCGCGAAGTGTTCGTGCGGTGTTAAGTCGTGTAGATCGGGCGTTTGTGGTCGCCATTGTTTGAGCTTTCAGGTGCAACGGAGCGTGGAGACGTTTTAGTCGATGTGCGTAGAGTTTTTCTTTCTATGCATTTGAGTTTATTCATGCTATAATTTCTCTGTATAATTGTATAACCGTTTGTTTGAAGTCGACTGTAAATGATTTGTTTATTCATGATTGTAATTTGGAATAGTCTTGTTCCGCGCTCATGGAAATCTCGTTTCCGATTTCCTTTAGGGTGTTCGTAACTGAGGCGATCGCGGAGTTACAGTGCACGGTGTTCATGTTGTGTAGCAGTCATGTTGTTCGAGGTTGCTGTGTTCGAACGTTCGTGAGTAAGGAGCATGGAGACGAGTCGACAAATGTTCGTAGCATTCTCCTTGTTTTTTTTGTATCACGCTGTAATTTCTATATTGATTGCATAACTGTTTGTTTTGTTTCGATTGTAATTTGTAATGTTCATTCATGATTGTAATTTGGAATGATCTATTCTGCTGCTCATGGAAATCCTCGGATTCAATTTCCTTCACACTCCTCATGTCATCACATATACGAATTTTTGTAGCACTTTACAACTCTTTGTAACAACTACAGAGTGGGTTGCATCCAATAGTGTTATCAGAATAAGGCACTCACTCTTATTCATATACTATAGATCATTTTGACTATTTACTTGAACCTGATCCAATTTTATGTCTCTACATAAAGTTTAAGTACTCATATAATAGTTATGGATTTTTTATTTTATTGGATTTATTTCTAAAACGAAATAAGTAATTCATATATTCAATAACAACTTATTGTATTTTCAGAATAAGTTTATTGTTTACAAACCACGAGTTTTAGAACACAAAACCTAACAATAGCATCCAAGTGGATTTCGGCATCGAGCACTCATGACAAATAATTATTGTCATTAATGTCAAGGGTTGTGAATTCTAATTTCGTAAGGTTTTTCATGGCAACACTATCACGAAACATTGTATTTATATTAGAAATTTAATATGTACTAAATATGCAAAATAATATTTAATTTATTAATTATAACGAAGAGAAGAAAAACGACATACCTTTATGACCTACCTTCAGTGGGGGAAATGAAAGAATCTCCTCTTGATAAAGTGTTGTAAAATTGAGGAGCACAACGTCGCACAACGAGAACACAAATATGAATAAAATATAATATAATAATAATATATAAAATGAATAAATAACAAGAGAATATAAAATAACAAAAGAGAAATTATGAAAATTTCTCCAATCTTTTTGGATTGATCACCAATGTATGTGTATTCTCTCAAGCTCTACCAAATGCCTCTATTTATAGGAAAAATGATAAGTAGGAGGTGGCTTACTATGGACACTAATAATGTGTAAGTATGAGACACATCAACAGAGTGACGCATGTCTTGTGCATCTAATTACACCCAATTTAACACATTTATAATAATAAAATTGATTTTATAGTTTTTTTAGTACAATTTTGATTTTATAGTTGTGGGAAATGATTAAGATCTTAATTTGGATTAATGTTACAAAATTCAAAGAGTAGCTCATTAGGTACTGATTAGTGATGACCAAAAAAGAAAAGATTCCATAGGTTTGGGCATCATTTACTGCGAGATTTCTTCAATTAGAAATCACCGTTTAAAAGCTGCCCCTACATTTTGTTGAAATCACAAAAGTTACCCAAATTTTATGGGAGTGAAGTGGAAGGCATTGGCTATTAGCTAATTTGTTTTGTTTGTGCAAATTACCTCTTTATTAGTAAAGTACTTACCTAACGATAATCAAAGCCAACGACCTATTAAAATTTAATTAGCTATCATCGCTTAAGTTAAGAATATCTTAGTTGAAATTAATCAACCAACTTGACCCACTTCCCAAAATATTAATTCTTTTTCTTTCAAGTTTATGTTTTTAATTTTACCATGAATCGAAAAGGTAAAAAGACTTTAAAAGAATTATTTCAACCAACCTTTGTCAAATTGTAAGAATTATTAATAACATGTTATGAGGGATTAATCAAAAAACGTGTATAATATGGTTCATGATAAAAGAACAAAGAAACAAAGCAAAGTTAGTACAAACAAATGAATAAACATCAACCTTTACACACCAAAAAAAAAAAAAAAAAAAAAAAACGTGAAGACTCAAATATTATTACACTTCAAGACATTACTATAAGTCAGTTAAACTATGTTTGCTTTAACCACAAGCCAATAAGTTGATTAATAATTCAAATACTTGCATATTAAAAATAAAGTTCTGTTTGTTTTTATATATCGAATAAGAAATTTATACAAGTGAGAGGCAATAAAGTTGGCAAGGGGATCTCTATAATTTATGTAATTGCATTTTTTTTGCTTAAGTTTCGTTTTTTTTTTTTTTTAACAGTTTCTCAAGAACACGTCTCTCTCTAAAGAATATAGAAAAAGAACTCTTCTTCCAATCTCTCTCAATTTATTCCATCTTTGTATAAAGAATTTGGGTTGTGAACAAGTGAAAATTTTTCATTGATTGTTCGTCTTACTTGAATTTTACTATAGATTTCTGTGCAATGTACGTTACAAGAGATTAGTAATCAGATCCTAAAATCTCAACATAAATTTTACGGAAAAAAATAGGAAAAAAAAAACCTAGTTAGACTTGAGACCTAGAGAGGAAAAAGAAATAAAAAGTATATAATTATTAGAAAATAAATAAATAAAAACAAAATATGGAAAGTGAAGGAATTATTGGTTTAGATGAAATGTTAAGATCAAGAAGTGGGGTAGAAGCAAAAATGCACATGGGGCTTAGAGCTTTGTTTTTGTGAAGGTGAAGGTCTAATCTTAAATAGTCTTAATCATCTCTATTCCCTCTTCCCTCTTAAAACAACTCTTTTTCACTCAACATCTCCCACTTGTGTTTCCATTTTCCCACCTACAAATCTCTAAAATCTAGGTCACCTAATGAATCTAAAAAATTATTCTCTTAATATAATAAGGATAAAAATAAGAAGATTTAACCAACAAACCGACCCCTTAATCGTTAATTCGTCTATATGTCAGTTGAACTATATCTGTTTTGGTGGAAAAATAATTACTTTTATAACATAAATATACTTGACTAGAATTAATGCTTTAATAACACATCAATTTCATGTCTCGTTGTTCTACAATTTTTATTGTTATAGAATTTTATTAATATATATCACTTTCAATTATTTCAATTATTATATTATAGAAATAAACTATGCTCCCCTACATTAGTATTATCTAATAAAGTAAGTATTCATATATCATAATAATTGTAAGTCGATGGTTAGACATACTTTTTATAGCTATATCTCTTTAAAGTACCTATTCTAATTTTATCGAAATTCAAAATTAAAATATAGGAAATCCATAACATTAAAAAAATTATTAAAAATTGTCAGCTTGAAATTTCATTATTGTCGTTAGACCCTTTTTGTTTTGTTTTTTTTTTTTTTTAACAATTATTTTGGTTTGGTTTTGGTTGATATATGTTAGGATTGAAGTGATATAATTGATGGCCTAACTAAGTGTCAAGAACAAGCATTTATGAGTTGATTTAGGCATCATTTGGGTTAAAAGTTGCTAACTTCCTCAATAAATGTCAGTCCTTGCATCTACTTAAATCCCAATCATCTCCTTGTCCTCATGTGTCTTACACTTAATAAGTTAACCAACAATCTTCACTCAAACAAAATTAATAAAGTTCTATGCAAACTTACTTTAGTTTCTTACTCATGTCTAATGTGCCCACTTATTTAAAAAGTTGAAAAGTATTTATCCCTATCGTAATTAGCATTCGTTACGTTTGTTATGGTACCTAATTATATATTAAATAATACACTCAATTAAAACGAGTATGATACTACCATTTATTATGACTAGTTAATGGTCTATGAATTGGTTCAAAAATCACGTTATAGTTTGCATTCCTATTCTTTTGTTTGTTTGTTTTTTTATTAATAACAAGGGTTGGAGATTCAAACATATAACTTATTGGTTCAACATCCTTCAACTAGTTGAATTATATTCAAGTAAGTAAGTTAGAGTTCGTAGTCTCATCGATAAATCTAATAAAATCCACGTGAAATTGAAGTTCACAGTCATCGTTAATCTAGGTCTTTCTCAATTTAAAAAAAAACTTCGAATGTACCTGACACATTTCGTTAAGATAAAAGAACTTGTGGATTGACACAAACTTCAAACTTTGCAAACTAGAAGTATACTTTCTCAAGAAACTATTATATTCAACTAATATAATACTGCTATAATTTTTACATGATTAAATATATGAATGACAAATTGAAAAGGAAACACAGTCCCATCATAAATTCAATCGTTACAAAAGTGGCAGTCACATTACGATGCACATATTAAAATCTTCCATGAAATATTTGGGTTTGTAAATGTCAGCATAGTCAAAAGGGCACTGCAGCTAGAAGAAAAGTGCAGGAGCCAAAGGCACAATAATGAAGAGTTTGATTTGAAGGGGAAAATGGATATATGAGAGTGACTTGAAGACATTAATGGTAGCATGTGCTTTGCCAATAAACATGACCTGTTTTTTTTAAACTCTCAATTAATGTTTAACCAACAAAGCTATCATTCATCTATGTATTTATACATTCATCTTTTTTTTTGTTTTTTTCTAAAGCCATTTTGACCCAAAATTTCAGATGTATACATTACATATACCCATCACACCCACTTCTTCCAATGCCATGTGCTTTGCCTTTTGCCTCTACTTTCCTCTCTTATCCCCTCTTTTTTTTAATTTCTACTGTTAGTTTTTAGTTGGTTGCTCCCATAAATACTAACTTAATCGGTTTTTCGAGTTATGGGAATCGTTCACTAGTTGAAACGTCTTTATATTTTTCGAAACATCGAGTGAGAATTCATCTAAGTTGGACAATCGTATAATGGTTAAGACATCTTTTTTCTCTTTCATAGTATTTGTGGTTTGGACCATCACCGATTCACCTATACGTTTAGAAGTTGATATTCTATAATTAATATAATTTAATAGCTGAGGGATTGATGAACTTCTTTACCATAAAAAATGTTTTTTTTTTTTTTTATTTAAAGAAATCTGTTATGTTTTTGTTTTAGTTATCAATTTGGAAGAATTAAAAGGATTTTTTTTAAACATAAATAATAGAAAAATACCTGCCGACATAAACCAAATAAATATTATTGTTTTCATTTTTAATGCACGAAATCAACTAAAATTGCCTACTATTAAATAAAAATACTTTTATTGAAACTAGATGACTAATCAACCCATTTATTGATTTTACTAGATTTTGTTATATTTGACTTTCTCCCATCCTTGGTCGTAACTTAACATGGTTGAAATTTTGTACATTAAAAATATATATATTGAAATCGGGGGGGATAAAACTTAAGTCCATGTATTTGAAATCAATAAGGAATGATTTTCTTTGAAAGTAAGTTTTCATGGAAACCTTTTTCAAAAAAGAAAGAAAGAAAGAAAAATAATGACATTAAAAAAAAAAAAAAAAAAAAAAAAAAAAAAAAAACTCTTTAATTGAATGTTGAGAAAATGGTCTAGTTCAGTTTGACATAAAACTCGAATGATTGGCTTCTAGAGAGTAGGGATGTGCATTGGTCAGTTGGTATTGGTTTTGGGAGAAAATCAACCCCGAAAATCGACCAAAAGAATGTGTGAAATTTGACTGACAGTCGGTTTGGTTGGTCAGTTTTATGATTTTATTTTATTTTTTTTTTTTGCAAACAAAATCAAGATGAATGAAAAGAAAAGCTGAATCAATGAAGTCCTATTGTACAATTAACATAATTTGCAACTTTTAAATTATAAATCAATCACGTAGTGAGTTTATAAATTAAGTAACATAAAAAAGAAAATAATAAATCAGTACTAAGGTAGTAGGTTTAAGTTTGGGTTGATGGTAATGGGTTTGCTTTTATACTTATTTTAAATATTTTTTTAAAGAAACAAAAGATTGATCGGTCGATTTTTTCAATTTTTTTTTATGAAAAACGAAAATTGGCCGACTAAATCCCAATCTTGACCGAAATTAATCGATCAGTCGGATCAATTTCGGTGTCTTTATGCACACCTCTAGATTAGAGATTCGTTGTTTCCACCTTACATATTTTCAAGAAAGAAATTGTTAAGTTGTGTTAGTTATATCAAAAAAAAAAAAAAGTTTAGAGTGGAAATAGATAAATATATTAAACTAAAAATTAAGATTCATTAAAAAAAAAAAAATCATTACAGACCAAAAGCCTTCCGTGATATATTTGACTAGTAGACTTTGGTAGAGCTGATGTTTAAAGCTAAATGATTAATTACAATTTTTTTCTATAAATAAACCTAAATCTAATGAGATTGACTTATTCTATAAATACTTAATTTACTATCAACATGTGAATTGTAACATAACTTAATGAATTAAATTGTATGGATTATGGATTATCATTTTAAAAGTTGATGATTCAATCTCCTCCTTGAACGGTTAAAATTAAGAAAGTTCATTCCATCAAAAGAAGTATTCCATCCATTATCCTCATTGAATAGAGCTTTTTAAAAAAATAGCTATGGTAATGTGAATGGTCAAAAAGTAGGCGAAACATCAAAGTAAAATGGCATATGAGGAGTAGTGGCCTGTTTTGTCTTTTCACCGAAATTCTCGTATTAAAATTCCTCTCTTTATTTTCACTTTTTCCACTCATCGATGTAGAAATTAATAATAAATTGCACTCTTTAGTCTTTATGGCGCCGGTATTCTATTAATTCAAATAATAATAAATTAAATTCAAGATAATTTTCTACGTTTTCTACTTAAGAAAATTGAATAAATGTTTTAATAACTGAGCTAGGCTTATGTCTTTTAGACTTCATCATTAATTTATTACTAATAATGTAAAATAAGTTTAAAAGAATTTATAAACCAATATTAGACGTGTTGTACTATCATTTGGGGATACTTAATAAAATTGGAAGAAAGAAGATTAATATAGCTCCCGCGCAAGGATGACACAAAGATATCGAAAAATAATAGAAAATTCGTTTTACTCATATTCAATTAAACTAATTTCAAGAGAGCCATATTCATCAGTTGAAATATGTAACTAAAGGATAGAGAATAATTAGTATATGAAATATCAACTCTTCTGCATTTGACTTGATTTGGGACATTCTTAAAAGGAAAGCCCCAATGTTTCCAAGAATTACATGCGGAGGTTGTACATTGTAATAATTATAAAAACAACCCAAAACCAATAAACAAAAAATAAAATGGAAGAGAAAAAAGAAGAAAATAACTAAAAAAAGATATAATGAAAGAAGCAGATTCACTGACCACTATTGGTTCAGTGTCTTATCTTAGCTTTCTTTTCTTTTCTTTTCTTTTCTTTTCTTTTTTCCTCTTTTACTTTCCCTCCATTTCCTACTGATTTTCCCTCAAATTACCATTTCATAAAATCAACAATTTTAATTTAAACTTTAAGAAAATCAACCAACCAACTAGAACTAGCTACTACCAGTCTTTCAAATTTCAGTTCCTTTTTTGGTTTCAAATTGGGTAGGAGTAATAATCAGCAGCGGGAGCCCTTTTTGCAGTTCAGTGCACCTGCATTGGTCGTAATTGTACCAACGAGCGATGACGGTCTCGCACCTAAGCTTGATGCTCTAGCGTAACTGGATGACGCTCCGGCACCAGAGGCAGTGAAAAACGCACCGTTTAGCATCAGATCTCCTTCTGACCTCCAATGCCAATTCCTCCACTCACTCTCCGGTGCATCCTCGTATTTTGTCACCTATCATTCGCCAATATCCATTAGGATCACAAATCCACAATATAACCTTACTTTTTACTCATCACAATCAACCTAATAAAATTACAAATTTAGCCCGTTGACTCTTTCGTATTTAAACACTTATTCAGATTCACATACCTTGTTTGGCCGTGAGACTCACGGTGTAAAGAATTAGTAAGTTACGAAATTAATGTCTTTTAGTTGTGGGGTCTACAAACTCTTCAAACAAAACAACCTCACTTCAAGAATTCTTATTCTGAACTTTAAAAATAAATTGGAAATTCATGATTGATTAAAAAAAAAATTAAAAGTTTAGATAAAATTACAAATTTGGTTCTTATGATTAAAAAAAAAGTTGGAATTTAATCTCTATAATTTTAAAAGTTAGAATTTAGTATCATGATTTAAGAAAATATCATAAATAATTCCCATAGTTGATAAAATTATTTTAATTAGTTGAGAACATTGACATATATAGTAAGGTTTATCAAAGGAGCTAGATTATAACTTTCTACAAAATATAGGGACTAAATTGTAATTTAATAAATAATATTTTAAAAATATCAAATCAACTCAAATCAACCCAAAACCAACCATTAAAAAAAAAAGGGAAAAGAAAAAGAAAAAGGTAATATTATTTGTGCATTGTTTATGTTGTTACCTCTTTGCTGAATCTGTCATTTGGTGCAACAAATCTGTTCCCTTGACTGTTGATTGTTGGAGCAGCACTTCCTCCAATGGCGTACATTTCCCAATGCGTATAGTCATTATTCACCACATGAAAATACCCATGTCTGCATCTGCAAAACCAAAATCCCCCAAATTCCCAATTTCAATTTCAATTTCAACGAAGAAGATGAAATCATTTCAATATCAGATTCATATCTTTACCTGGGCATTCTTTGAACAAGACCTTCACCGAAATGGTTGAAAGCAATGGTGACTTGCATATTCTTGTCTTGAGTATACGAATCACTGTGCCCCAACAACATCACTTTATCATGATGCGTCATGTAATTGTTCGAAATCGTAATCGCTGTAGACCCATGAATCGCGTCGATTAATCCATCGTTACAGTTTGATAAAGAGCAATGATCAACCCAAACATGGCTCCCGCCGAAGATCGAAATGCCGTCGCCGTCCGATATCGTTCTGAATCCGAAATGCCGAGGGGAATCTCTCACGTCTGTGTTTCCCCCTGGTTTACAGTCGTGAATGTTGAGACCGTGGATTATAATGTTCGTCACGTACTGAATCGTAATGCAAGGCCCACCCGCGATATGAACACTAGCACCACGGCCGTCGATGGTTTTGAAGGAATTCATAATCAGTTCTTCTTTCAATCGAATCACCATATCGCGAGCGAAGATGATCCAGAGGGGTTCGTCTTGGATTACGGCGTAACGGAGAGTTCCTGGTTTGGGGTTAACCGGATCGTCATCGCCGGCGTCGGTGACGACGTAGATTTGGCCGTCACGGCCGCCAATGGCGTTTTTGCCGAATCCGATTCCACAGTCGGCTAGTCTCTGACGATTTTTCACCCAATTGGAATCGCACCGCCAGCAATCGTCGATTGGATTTCCAGTCCCACATGAGAGATACCCTAAATTCCTCCTCTTGGTCGCATTGATTATGCTTCTGTAAACACAAAATGAGACGCACATTTTCAAGAGAAAGAACAGAGCAAGAAAAACAGAGTAATGGGAATGTTTGTGTGTTTTCTCTTACCTGTGTACTTCATCTACGACAAGTTCGGGGTTGGGAACGGCGGCAGGGGCTGCAGAGATGGCGGCGGAGAGAGAAACAGAGAAGAGGAAGAGGGAGAGGAGAGAGAGAGGGACTGTAGGCGGTGCCATTTGTGAGTGGAAAAATGAAGGAGTGAGAGATGTGAGAAAAAACAGAGGAAGAAGGAGGAGTATATAAAGAGATTAAGGGGAAAGAAGGAGGGATTAATGTTGTGATTAAACTAAACTAAACAAAACTAAACATGTGGGGCCCTCAAGTGCTGCGAGGTTGATTTCGGGTTTTACGGGATTTTAATTGGGTAGTTTTGGCCGTTAAGTAAGCCCTGAATAATGGTAGGCGCTAGCTAGGGCCCGCTCTACTGCTACACAAATTTATATTTAAATTAAAATCAATACAAATTACAAATTTGTAGATACTCCCTTTTTGTTTGTTTTTTTCTACTCTCTTCGACAGTGGGAGTGTTTTACTGTTTTATCTTCTTATATTTTTATTAACTACTTATAAAAATAAATTATACAAATTCCAAAAATTTAGGATTTAAATTGATACAAATCTCAAACTTTAAACTTTAAATTTATGCAATTCTAAGTTTAGAATTTAACTTGATACAATCTCCAAAGTTTAAAGGTATAAATTGATATTTGCTCCAAAAAAAAAAAATTCTCGACTAAAATGTTTGAATTTTACAGGATTTCATAGGATTTAAAAGTAAATTACTTAATTAATCTTATCAAATTCCAATTTTCAATCGATACATATATGTCGAAATCTATATTAGTAAATTCTTAACTCTTTTTTTTTCTTTTTCAGTTACTATTCAAATATAGAATTTTAAATCTTTGTCATTTCAAATAAAGTAAATTAATTTAAAATAATTCTTTGAATTTCAAATCACGAGATTTAAAATCACTTTTTTAAGTTTTCTTGAATCCAAATAGACAGATTATTTCAAAATTTTAACATTGGAGTTCTTAAACAACAATATGGTCTTTTGCTTTTAACCTCAAGTCAATTTAATTTTGTCAATCAAATTAATACGTTTTGTTAGTTAATTCTCGGTTTCTGTTAGTTAATTCCCGGTTAATTGATAAGTTTAATCTTAACTATTTACTTTGTGTTGTTATGAATTTTAAAAGGTGTCTAGTACTAGGTGTTTATTTTCAATTCTAATTCTATAGTTTAGATTGTGAATCAAATTGGTTGTTAACCTATTAAACATTTAATTTTGTGGACTAAAAATAAAATTAAATGTGAGTGTCATCATACAAAATTTAATTCCATATCTAATAAATTGATTAATTGTTAAAAAAAATTTAATATCTTTTGAATCTATTGGACAAAAAATTAAAAGCTCATTGATCTATTAGACATTTCTCAAGATTAGGGACTTATTAGACCCAAACTTAAAAGTTTAGGAGCTAAACCTATTATTAACCCTAATTATTCTTTTCCATTTGAACGCGGTTTAGTGAATAACATTTTAGTTGTGTTTTAACGGTTCTTTGGATGTATTTGTTTTTATTATTTGTCTTGTTTTATAACTCTTGTGGTTGCATTTTGTTTATATTGGCCTTAAGTTGTAACTTGTAAGTCTTCTTCTCTTTCTTACTATTCAATACATTTACAAAAAATAAATAATAATAAATAGAGATCCAAAACAATAAGGCCGTTTGGATTAACTTAATAAAATGTTTTTCAAAAAATTCATTTTTATTGAAATACCATTGACCAAAATTAAAGAAAATACACTTCAAAATTAATTTAAGTGATTACCAAACATTTCATTTTTTTTTCAAAATAACTTATTTTTTAAATTAAATATTTGAAAATATATTTCAAACATACTCTGAACTTTTACAAACAGGAACATATTAACATTAAGTGCATGGGTTGAGCCTCCCCTCAATTTCATATTCTAAATATTATATATAAAATAATACTCTAAATTTTTTGGTATATATTCAATGTTTAGTGGTTATTACTCCATACGTAACTCTTTCTTTGTGTCTTGGTTGCAAATGGATGGTGATCCTAGAAGGACTGGTTACGCATCCTTTTTAAATTTAATTATATAAAAGTGATTGGTTTGATAAACGAGATATAAGAGAAGTTAACACTATTTAAATCAATGGTGTCTCATTATCTCAAGTTGCATTTACTTTTTTTTTCCTTTTTTTCTTTTCTATATTTAGATTGAGAATCGATCATATTTCTTTTAAACAAGCTAATGTCAAAATATGTCAAATAATAACAATATTTAGATGCATCATGAACTACACCTATCTTTGTACAATCCACTCAAACCACACGATAACTAAGTATTTAAAATATTTTTATAAAAAAAAATAGTTTGTCATGTGACAAAAAGAGCGGTCTAAGATATATCTAAATATTTGTTATAATCTTTTTAGTTGTTAATTTTATTTATTTATTCATTCATTTTTCAGAAATGGGGTGATCTATTTATTGAGTAATATAATAATTTTATAAAAGCATTAAATATTCATATTGATTTCCCATAAATCCCAAAATAATAGTGCATATAATTGCTTTAAAACATACAAGTCATACATGTTCACCAGCATCCACTAGACCCTCACCATTTCCAATCCAACCAATAAATACCAACAATATTTGGTCCCTCTTTCCCACCATTTAATTTGGATTTTTCATCCAAATAATATTTAAAAAAAAAAATTAATTACACCTTCAATCTCAAAACTTTTAAATTTATATCTGAAAGACCTCTAAATTTTAAAAATTTTATAATAATTTTTTAGCTTTTTCAATTGAAGAACCTCAACTATGAAAACGTCTAATAAATTCCTAATATTTCAATTTCTTATATAAAATCTCTTAAAATTTTAAAAATTAATTTGACTTATATTGAAATATAAAATTAATTTTTTTATAAAATTTTAGGGATATATCGAACACAAAATTTGAAAATTTATATATCTAATAATTTTAAAAAAAAAAAAAACATATTTCACGCTTGAAATCAAATAAATAAAGGAAAGAAAAAAGTACCATCCAATACTAGTCTACTACTATTTAAAAAATATATTTTCATTAAATATCAGTTACATAGTCAATTTATTGAATACGTTTTACAAAAGTTTATAATAGTTTATGTCGATAAAATTAATGACAATATCATTTTCAAAAGGAAAAAAAATTAATTAATGATAATATTATGTAGAGATTCTATAAGATATCGGCATTAAAAATTCTTTTTGGGAAAGAAGGATTGGAAGAGAAGTTTGGTATTTTAATACCAAAAATTGCTCTTCATCTAGATTTGGATATTCTTTCTGCCACTTGATTAATTATATGGAATCAATTTTTATTTTTATTTTTTAATTTTTTTAAAACTTTTTTTAAATCAAAAGGAGAACACAACCAATCCATTTGACCAAACAAAAGAAACAAAAATAATCCTCAATGTTCTTCTTTTTAGAGCTATTCTCATGACAACATAATTGACCAACATCATTTTAGAATGTCTAATGTTTGAGCAAATAAAAACTCCGACAGTTATTTACAATATATTTTATCTTTTTTATTTTTTTAGTAAAGCAAACAAAATATCAATTAAAAAAATGTTGATGGTTTGTTTTAATATGAATTTTTCGAGAGGATATGAATGTCTAAGTTGTTTTGTTAAAACAATCTCATTGTTAGATCTAATTGTATTTGGGCTTTAACTTGATTTCAAGGAATTATAAATGAATGAGTAAAGTAAGTTGTTTGTTTGAAAATATTTGGGAGTTGTCTATATCGACTTTCAAAAAAATTTACTTTCACTTGTATCTAGAGACTACAATAGTGTGTAGAAATCTGTGACTGTAAACATGCTAGAGAGCATACAACTCGATAGGTACATATAACTTCCTTCTTTTCTTGTACGAATTTTTAGACCAAATTGCTAAGGACTTCTATCCAAATTATGCCTAATATGTATAATAATACTATGTCTTGTTTGAAGAAATTCATTTTCACATGTGTACAGGAACTAAAATGGTGGTAGTTGAAATTGTGACAAGTAAATAATCGAAAAATTTATTGATCTTCTCTAATATCAGCAACAGCGTTTGCATTTCAAGTGTTAAAAGTTGAATGAGAAACAACTCTAATAAAATGTATATCATCTACCTATGGTGATTAATATTTTAGAGGAATAGTGTTAATTATTAAAGAGATATTAGAAAGTAATTGAAATATATAGAAGACAGAATTTATTGTGGCACCAAAATTGAATGTATAAACAAGACATGAAGAATTGAATGAAGTAAAATATTGGTGGTGGCATTATTGAGGAAGAGAAGCGTGGGTAAGAAAAAGGGAAGACATCCATCCACTCCTGACAAAATGGTACCTAAATTGTGACCAACGGCTGGGATAAAGTCACCACCCACTACACATTTCCAGACTTCCCATTTACTCTAAATTCTATAACCCTAATTATTAAATCAAACTCTATTTTTCATTTTTATACATTATCCTTCCCATTATTCATCTTCCACGTCACCCACCCCCTCCAAAATCATTTATTTACATGCATGCCTCCATCAAGCCTTCCCCAACCCAAAATATATATTTATTTTTTTATTTCTTACGTATCGATCCAACGCACAAAAAAATAGAATTCGATGGTATTTTTCTTTTTAATCAAGGGATTTATGAACTCTCGTATCTTCAATCAATTTTAAAATAGTCCTAATATTTCAATTTCTTATATAAAATCTCTTTAAATTTTTTAAATATATTTACCTGGTGTTTTTCTAAGTTTTAGATAGATATTAATTTTATTTTTCTAAATTGGATAAAAATTGACTTCAAATTAAAAGTAAAAAATAAATTTGTGTGACTTAATAAATATGTATTGGTACATATTGACTAAAATTGGATATTTGAAAATATAAATTGTACAGCTGATTAAATTGAAATGAGATTCAAAGTACATAAATTAAAAATGATATCTTAACTTAAATTTGATCTAAATATCTTGTTTAATTGTAAGTTTAATCTCATGTTACTAGACATAAAATTAGATAATTATGGTCGCATTTCACATAATATTCAATTTTATTCTATTATGCATAAAATTAAAAGTTTGTGGATATCTTTAACACTTTTTTAAATTAAGAAACTGATTATACACAAAAATTGCCGTTTATAACCTATTAAATAATTTTGAAGACTATCGATTACACATTTATGAAAAAAATGACTAATTTTGTTGCTTTGCTTATATAGTTTAATATTCCCTTCATTTGTGCATTAAAGTTTGGGGTGGAAACGGTTCGGTTTGGTGGTCAAATCAAATTGAATCAGATTTTTTAATATGTGAAACCGAACCGCATATATGCAGTTTGGTTCGATTTTGATATTTTAAAAAAATCTATGTTATATTTTTTTTTAATTAAAAAAATGGTTTGGTTCAGTTCGGTTTTAAATTCGATTTTGTTCTTTAAATTAAAAACGATTCGTTTTAAATTCAGTTTTACACTTTTTTTATATATATAAATATATAAATAAATAAATATACATATATTAGTTAAAAACGGTTCGGTTCGGTTTTAAATTCAGTTTTTAAAATTGAAACCAAACCAAACCAAATTAATTCGGTTTCAAAATTTCTTCAAACCGGACCGAATCCCATTTTTCGATTCACTGAGTTTTCGATTTGATTAGGTTTTTAGAAACGATTCGGTTTTTATGTTTTGAGTGACCACTCCTAACTAAAGTACAACATATCAATATAAAGATTGTCAAGGTGATCATAACGTTATACTAACTGAACTAAGTTGGTTGGTTTGTTTTCATTCCAATTCTAACCGATTAAACTAATGCATACAATTCCCATACCATGAGCTTGAAAGGTAAGAATCTTCACAAAAATATAAAGTAAAGTATTTATTATTTATTACAAAGAAAGAGATATAGAAATATCCAAATACTTGAAGTGAATAAAATGAATGAATTTAAAAGCATTGATAAAGATACATACCAACTTTACTACTGATTTGGGTGGGAAGGGAGTGGATGTATTGAATTTATATGCACACACCGCAAATTGAGGGATGGTAAAAGAAAAGTAAGAAAGAGGCATGGCTTAATTCAAAGGCAAAATAATAATAATAATAATAATAAATAAATAAATATATTGAATTTGACGCACAATTAATTGCGCCCAAAAATCCTCGTGACAACCGCACATGCTTTGCACTCCAAAATCAAACTTCTATAAAGTTAATGTAGGTCCCTTTTTTTTCTTTTAATTTTTTAGGTAAATATTAATTTATATCCTTAAACGTTGTGAATGATAGCAATTTAAACCCTAAACTAATAATTGTATCAATTTAAACACTGAATTTTGAGAGTTGTATCAATTTAAACCTCAAACTAACAATTGTATCAATTGAAACCTTGAATTTTCTTAAATATATCGATTTAAACTTTAAATTTTCATGAGTGTATCCAAACCAAACATAATGGAGGATTTAAATTGATGCACTTGTATAAGTTCAGGGTTTAAATCGATACACTTATGAAAGTTTGAGGTTTAAATTGATACATTTACTAATTTAGGATTTAAATTTATACAACCTATAGAGTTTAGGAGTTAGATTGATATTTGCCTTGATTTTTTTAAAGTTAAAAATCACTTTTAGTCCCTAAACTTTCAATTTTGTGACAATTTAGTTCATACACTCTACTATGTAACAATTTAGTATTTATACTTTCGAATTTGTAACAATTTAATTCCCATTATAGAAATTATTATTAAGATTTAATGAGATTTTTTACATAAATAAATCGATCAAATAATTAGAGATTCGATATTTTTATACAATACAAAGTTTACATGATAAAATAATAAAAATTGACATTAAACTTTGATAATTTTTTTTTAAAAAAAGTAGGAGCTAAATTGTTACAGATTTCAAAGTACAATAACTAAATTATTACATACTAGGGTTCATAAACTAAATTGTTACAAAATTCAAAGCACATGAATTAAACAATTACCGATCAAAGTTTAGAGACTAAATTATTATGAAAGTTTGGGAACTAAAAGTGTTTTTTTATTTATTTTATCATTATTATTTTTTTGGTTTGGGGACATTATTTAAAATTACTTGAGCTCCGCAAACCTCGCCGAAACTCCTCACGCCTTGCTGACATGGCATGGTCGTTGTCACATTCTATGACACGTGGCACGGTGTAGAGGCCCAGAAAATCATTTTCGGTTTGTCACGTGGTGGGGGATCTGTCTTTTATAGCCTTTTCTTCCGGACGAATCGCCGTCGTCCGTCATGGATTCAAATGTCCAACCAGCGGATTTAAAAATGGCATCCGATTTTGCTTTATTTTGTTTTTTTTTTCAAATGGAAAATGAATTTCTTCCCTTTTTTTTTAATAAAAATTTAAAATCTGCCTTTCTATGCCTATTATTTTCTCTCTCTACATATTCTAGGAGCGTATTCTATATATAGTGTTCAGTAAAAAATAAAATATCAATTTTTAATTTTGTAAAGTTTTAAAAGCATAAGGTATGAAAAATGCATTTTTTTGGGTTCTTGTACCTTTTATTTGATGGTTTAATGTATAAAAATTGTGTTTTTTATTTCCACATTTTCTTTACAACATTCTTTTATCTTTACTAAAAAGAAATAATTAATTTCTTAATTAAATTCTAAAAATTAAGAGTTTGTTTAGTTTTTTAATCTTTAAAAACTTTGCATATTTCTTTTTACAATAGTTTCATCTTTACAAAGGAGACTGTTGAATGAGAAATTTTGGACCAATCACAAGTCACCACGTCGTTTGCTAAATTAACGACGAATTTCTAAATCATTGACTTTAGGTCCAATTAAAAGTTGACACATGTTCCAAATTGAATTGAAGACAAGTTTCGATGACGTCACGTGGATGAATCAGATGAGATTAAATTGGCCCAATTTGATATTACTATTTGGGCTTAAAGTCCAAACTACAAAAAAAAATTGAATTGGACCCAAATTCCAAATTAGGCCCAAAACCAACTAATTGGGCCCAAGGGTTAGGCCCATGGACCAACCAAGCCCACGAAGCCCACCTGAGAACTCTATAAATAGAGAAGTTCTCTTCATTTGTAAGGGGTAGCATTTTCTACACTCAGAAGACTCAGAGAGAATTCACTAACAAGCAGAGGACTCCCAAGACTCCTGAAGCTGCACTCGCAGAAGACCTTTGAAGATACAAATACTCTTCCAAGACTTCTACTTCAAGCTTCTAAGACTCCTGAAGCTGCACTCCTACAAGGCAGAAGACCTTTGAAGACACAAATACTCTTCCAAGACTTCCACTTCAAGCTTCCAAAACTCCTGAAGCTGCACTCATATAAGACAGAAGACCTTTGAAGATACAAATACTGTTCCAAGACTTCTACTCCAAGCTTCCAAGACTCCTAAAGCTGCACTTCTATAAGGCAGAAGACCTTTGAAAACACAAATACTCTTCCAAGACTTCTACTTCAAGCTTCTAAGACTCCTGAAGCTGCACTCCTATAAAGCAGAAGACCTTTGAAGATACAAATACTCTTCCAAGACTTCTACTTCAAGCTTCCAAGACTCCTGAAGCTGCATTCCTATAAGGCAGAAGACCTTTGAAGACACAAATACTCTTCCAAGACTTCTACTTCAAGCTTCCAAGACTCCTAAAGTTGCACTCCTATAAGGCAGAAGACCTTTGAAGACACAAATACTCTTCCAAGACTTCTACTCCAAGCTTCCGAGACTCCTGAAGCTGCACTTCTATAAGGCAGAAAATCTTTGAAGGCACAAATACTCTTCCAAGACTTCTACTCCAAGTTTCCAAGACTTCTACTTCAAGAACGTTCGGTGTTTTCATTCTCCAAGTCAAGCATATTCACCAAACTGAGAGAGAATCAGAGGATCAAGTATTAGAGATCGAACCACATCGTATCAAATCAACTCCAACATCAGCACCAACTCAAGTTCAACTCTACGAAACATGTTTCTCTGAAAACCCCGTGTGAACAAACTGGCACGCCCAGTGGGACCTCTCTACCTCTCATCTCGCTTTCTCCAACAAACTTCACGTGCTAATTGCAAGCACTGCAAACAGAAGATTATGAAAGGAGAGGAACTTGTGAACTTAGTCACCGCCTTCGTGCCTTCAGAGACACGTGTTTAGCCAATTCTCAAAGATATCATTGATGAAGCTGTTCATGATACCCATGGCCTTGTTAGAAATACCGATGTCTGGATGAACTTGCTTCAGCACCTTGAAGATGTAGATCTTCTATGTTTTTACACTCTTCTTCGTCCCCTTCTTCTTCTTGTCTCTGGCAGCAGAGTATCATTCCTTCTTCAGTTGTTAAACGAAACGAATTCGATTCTCAAATTAAGTTCCTGGTGAAGTCGGTAGGGTATCGCTAGTGATGGCTTGGTATCGCTGGTAATGGCCTGATCTCGCTGGCAATGGCCTGGTATCGCTAGTAATGGCTTGATATCCCTGGTAATGGCCTGATCTCACTAGTAATGGCCTGATCTTTCTGATAATGGCTTGGTATCGCTGGTAATGGCCTGATCTCACTAGTAAGACTGTTTTCCAATACGTTGGCTCTCCAAAATCTCTTCCATTTAAGTTCAAATTCATATTCCATTCAAATTGGAATTAAAATCAACTGTTATTCTAAATCTCAGTCTAAAGCTTCTAATCCAAATTTTTATTCTAAATTCAAGCCAGCTAAATCAGGTGAGATAAATGTCAAATCCGTCCCAAATTAAAATTTGGCCATATCCCAAATTTTATCAATATTCGAATGGTTAACCTTGATATTGAGTTATGAATAAAATGTCGAGTCAAAATTTGGCTATATTCCAAATTTTATCTCAAATTCAAACCAACCTTAGTTTCTATACTCATTTCCAAGTAAAATTGAGCATATCCCAAATTTTTATCTCAAACCAAAATTGATCAAGATTCAATTTCACCCCAAATTCTATTCCGAATTTGAATTAAATTAAATTTGCAATTAAAGTGGAACATAAATTCTACTTTAGTTCAAATTAAAGTTTACTTAGTGAAAGCGTGTAAAACGAACAAGATTTCAAATCAAAATTTTGAGCTAAATTCTCATATTTTGATCATGATGATGCATCAAATTAAAAGAGTAAAAAAATTACATTTTTTTTCGAGATTCATCCACCCATATACGTGCATAAATCTCGAAAAGGGGGCATTTGTTGAATGAAAAATTTTAGACCAATCACAAGTCACCACGTCGTTTGCTAAATTAACGATGAATTTCTAAATCATTGACTTTGGGTCCAATTAGAAGTTGATACATGTCCCAAATTGAATTGAAGACAAGTTTCGATGACGTCACGCGGATGAATCAGATGAGATTAAATTGGTCCAATTTGATATTACTATTTGGGCTTAAAGCCCAAACTACAAAAAAAAAACAATAACAAATAAAAAATTGAATTGGACCCAAATTCCAGATTAGGCCCAAAACCAACTAATTGGGCCCAAGAGTCAAGCCCACGAAGCCCGCCTGAGAACTCTATAAATAGAGAAGTTCTCTTCATTTGTAAGGGGCAACATTTTCTACACTCAGAAGACCTAGAGAGAATTCACTAACAAGCAGAGAACTTCCAAGGCTCATAAAGCTGCACTCTTATAAGGCAAAAGACCTTTGAAGACACAAAACTCTTCCAAGACTTCTACTTCAAGCTTCCAAGACTCCTAGACTCCTGAAGCTGCACTCCTATAAGGCAGAAGGCCTTTGAAGACACAAATACTCTTCCAAGACTTCTACTTCAAGCTTCCAAGACTCCTGAAGCTGCACTCCTATAAGGCAGAAGACCTTTGAAGATACAAATACTCTTCAAAGACTTCTACTTCAAGCTTCCAAGACTTCTTAAGCTGTACTTCTTTAAGGCAGAAGACCTTTGAAGACACAAATACTGTTCCAAGACTTCTACTCCAAGCTTCCAAGACTCCTGAAGTTGCACTCCTATAAGGTAGAAGACCTTTGAAGACACAAATACTCTTCCAAGACTTCTACTTCAAGCTTCCAGGACTCCTGAAGCTGCACTTCTATAAGGCAGAAGACCTTTGAAGACACAAATACTCTTCCGAGACTTCTACTTCAAGCTTCCAAGACTCCTGAAGCTACACTCCTATAAGGCATAAGTCCTTTGAAGACACAAATACTCTTCCGAGACTTCTACTTCAAGCTTTCAAGACTCCTGAAGCTGCACTCCTATAAGGTAGAAGACCTTTGAAGACACAAATATTGTTCTAAGACTTCTACTTCAAGCTTCCGAGACTCCTGAAGCTGCACTCCTATAAGGCAGAAAACTTTTGAAGACACAAATACTCTTCCAAGACTTCTACTCTAAGCTTCCAAGACTTCTACTTCAAGAACGTTTGGTGCTTTCCTTCTCCAAGTCAAGCATATTCACCCAACTAAGAGAGAATCAGAGGATTAAGTATTAGAGATCGAACCACTTCGCATCAAATCAACACCAACTCAAGTTTAACTCCACGAAACACGTTTCTCCGGAAACCTCGTGTGAACAAAGACATTAAAAAATTGTAGCCAGATTTTAAAAGAATAAAAATATATATAGTATTTTTAGTTTTTAAAATTTCAACTGAAAGATCAAATATTTCTTTTAAGAATTATGAAAACTATACTAAAAATAGTAAATAAACAAGCCAATTGAAATAATTATCCGATGTGACCCTTTTATTTTATTTTTTAATTTTTAAAACTTTTCATATAAAATTTTGAAAGCCTTGTTAAAAATTAAATAAAAAAATTAAATAGTTATCAAATAAGATGTTAATCCATTTTTAGCGTACTTTTAAATTTATAATAAAAAGTTCTATTTTTTTTTTTTTTAATTTGATAATTGGAAGAATGAAAAGTTAAGCCATCCATTTCTAAAATAGCAATCAATATTTTATTAGTTAAACCATGTCAAATTAGAGACTTGGTTATAAATTTTATTAGATGATAAATTGATTATATATATACAGGAAAAGAATCGAACATCTAACTTTCGAGTGTTATTATACTCGTTTTGGGAATTTAGTGTTATATTTGTTATCAATTGATTTGGACGAAAATTGAATAATTCGAAATTGGAGCGAAGTTAGGGCAGAAAAAGCACAATGAACTAATGAAGGTCTTTTTATTGTGAGACGGATTTCAGATCGGATAGGATCGAATAATCCTCACATCCATCAACCCTCAAGCATGTTCTTTTTTTTTTTTCTTATAGATTTCGTTTTTCGATTGGTGGTTCTTGCACTTTCACACGTGTTATGTCCTCAGCACTCCACATGGCTAGCCTTCTCAACCAATCGTTTTTTTCCTTTTATTTTATCTGATTTTTATTTATTGGGTCGACAATCCACTTCAATGAGCAAGCACATGGAGGAACCCGAAATTTCCACATCAAAAATAGTAATAAATAAATAGGATTAAGATAAAAATTTCAGTCAATTTTTGCTACACCCAAATGCTTTGTCGGTGGATTTATGTGTATGATTATTCGTATTTATAGTCATAATTTTAACCATCTAGAGGCTTTTAAAACTAGGCTGTCCTTTTTACGAAATTTTAATAACAAAATTCAACACTAAATTTGTGAAGGAAAAAAAATCCACCGACAGTATATATTTTTCAGTTTTTCCCACGTTTAAAAGTTAAAAAAAAATAATACAAAAAATAAAAGGTGGGATTTTTGGTGATTTAAAAAAGCAAACAAATTAAATGGGTTATTTTGTTTTTGTTTTGTTTTTTCTTTTGAAAAAAAGGTTGATTAAATGATGTGAAGGTTGTAATTAAATGGCAGACACCAAAAAAGGTTTCCCACTGTCTTAAAATCTAAACCACGTGATATACAGTGGGGTTAAAATGGTCCCTCTTCTTCTTCCTTGGGGTTTCAATTTCAAACCAATTTATTTCTCTTTTTTTTTTTTCCCTTTACTTTTTGTTTAAATAAAAAAGAAAAAAAAAATAATGAAATTGGTTTATATTTCTCAAGGAACATAGGAAACAAGCCAACCAAATCCAATTCGATTGTTTGATCAAATACACTTTTTGTTCCATATAACTTTTGAACGTAATTCGAGTTTTCAAAATAACCCAGTCAATTTTTGAAAACTAAAGTCCGTTTGATAATCATTTAGGTATTATTTAGTAATCATTTTATTTTTTTATTTTTATTTTAAAAATTAAGTCTATTTTCTTTATTTTTTTATTGTATCAATTTTTAAGTCGAAGAATTGTATTTTTAGCCAAATTCGAAAAACAAAAATAAGTTATAAAAAGAGACATTATTTCAAATGGCAAAACTGTTGAAAATATTTACAAAATATAGCAAAAATTCATAATCTATCAATGATAGACATTGATAGACACTAATAGAAGTCTATTAATGTCTATCAGTATTTATCATTGATAGATTCTGAAATTTTACTATATTTTATAAATATTTTGATTCATTTTTTTTATATTTGAAAATAGACATTTTTATTTTTTTTAGTTTTCAAATTTTGACTTGTTTTTTTTAAAAATATGTAAAAAGTAAACATCAAAACCAAGAGATTTAGAGGTGGAAGAGGTGTTTATAGGATTAATTTTCAAAAAATCAAAACTAAAAAAGAAATGGTTACCAAATAGACCTTAGTTTTTACTTTTTTTTTGTTTTAAAAAATTAAGCCTACAAATATCTTTTACTCATCTTGATTTATTGTTTTATTACATACTTTCTACCCACATTTTAAAAACCAAGCCCTTTTTTTTTTTTTTTTTTTTTTTTTTTTTTTTTTAAATAATTTTTAAAAACTTGTCTTTATTTTTAAATTGACTAAAAATTCTACCATTGTGCTCAAGAACGATCTAAACGATTATAAGAAAATATGAGAAAATAGACTCAATTTTCAAAAACAAAAGATAAAAAATTAAACGGTTACCAAATAAGACCTTAAAAAGTTTTTTTTTAAAAAAATTGTTTTCGTTTTTGGAAATTGGTTAAAAATTCAACTTTTGTACTTAAGAAATATATAAATCCTTATAAGAAATCAAGATGGAATAAGCTTAATTTTCAAAAACTGAAAAAAAAAAATTGTTACCAAAAATGGGACTTTAGTGTTTGAGATTTTAATTTTCTGTTCATTGAATGAGTATTCAAAGTCTCACATTGGCAAAAAAAAAAAAAAAAAAAAAAAAAAAAATTGTCATTGGTATACAAGTGAAGAACAATGCCTCCATTTTGTGTAGGGCATTTTAAGTGATTCAAAAAACAAAACTATACGTGGTGGTTTACTTCTTCTACCTTTCATTGTTTCTATTTCTATCATTAAAATTTCGTAAATGTCGTATGTTTTTTTTTTCAAGATTTATATTTGATTTCTAATTTGTCCATGAAGTTTGATATTGATTCCTAATCATCTAAGTTTAAGAAAAAAAATCAACTCATTTAAAAAATTCACATCACCAAAAAAATCTATCGAACTAATTAAAAAGACTATTTAAAAATAAAATTAAAAAAAATATCATAGAGTAAACATGTTATTTATGAAAGCTAAAAAAAAATCATATAGAAACTAAATTCAAATAACCAACAAAAGTGTAAGACTATAAGTCACGGATAGTATGGTATGATTTAATGATTTTATGTAATATATGGGTTTCTCGAAAGATGATAAGAAGGTCCTTTAATCATTTGACATTAGAAATGAAAGAAAAAATGGTGCAATGATTTAGAGGCACGTGGTGACGGGTTTTTAGTTGGCGGGGTAATTATATCATCCACGTTAATTTTGGAGGATTTCTAAACATATAAGTTAAGGCTTAATGATTTGGTTTACTTCAAAAAATTATTATTATATATATTTTTTAATATATAGGTACCTAATATAGGGAGGTGTGACATTGCTAAATTTTACTTTAATCGATCGTGTCGGGTAATGAGGCAAAGCTCGAGATAAAAGTCAAATCTCATTTGGTCTTCGTTTTACACTTGAAACCCCATCCTATATAGTATATATGTGTAATTTTATTCCTTTAACTTCCAAATTTAGTTCATTGACCTTACTATTTTATAGTTTATTTACTCTATATATTTTTAAAATGTTAAATTGAAATTGAAAGTTTAAGGATTAGAACAAACATTTCGAAAGTATATGAATCAAATGAAACAAAGTTGAAGTACATGGACCAAAGTTAATATTTTCAAAGTACAATGATCAAAATGAACCAAAATCAAAACTATATGGACCAAAGTAATATTTAATATTGGGAATGACCTACAACTACCAAGGCACATGGTCTGTAGCAAAAGTTCACACTATGCTAGAGAATTCTTTGTCTCACGTTGTAAGTTTGAGAAGAGAGTATAAATATGAGAGTTCCTCAAGGAATGTGCAAAAGTGGTTACAGTGGTAGTTAAGGCTCTTCCCCCATAGGTATACCACTACTATGGTTTGTTCGGTCGAATAGGTGGATTCGGTGAAACTGTGATCACGCGGAAAGAAGAGAAACTTTTATTTCTTTTTTATTTTTTAGTTTTTTTCAAATGTTATGGAATTAATTTAGATTTGAAAACTTTTTAATGTGATAATGTCGGATTTGGAAAATTAATTTTCCATATCTAAGCATCTAAAAACCAGATCCAACCAATTCTATTGTTGCATGACAGTGGTATTCCGACTTCTTATACTTTTACTCATTGATTCTGAGCTTTCAACCTTTCTCTAATTCCAACATTTTTTCTAATAGGTGCACGTTCAAGGTGGGTGTTGTGTTAATCTTAAGAAGTAATTAGCATAAATGATTCACAATGAGGTCGTATCGAAATTGCTTTCAAGATAGTGGTTTCAATGCCACAACCCTTCAGATCTAAATTAGACAACGAATAACATTTAATTCATAAATTTATATCTACGTAGTCATGGGAATTTTTAAAACAAATATTTTATTAGTCCCTTAATTTTTAATGTTGTTGTCTAATACCTTGGTCGCATGTTAAAAGAATTTCAAATTTAACTAATTTTATGTCTAAAGGGAACTTAAAATTTTCACCTTAATATCTAGGAGGCCAATGATTTTTTTTTTTTTAAATGTTAAATATGTCAGTTATTAGACACAAACTTCAAAACTTAGTAATGTATTAACTATAAAATTGGAAGTATAAAGATTTAGTAGACACTTTAAAGTTGAAGGACCTAGTAAATATAATTGAAATCTTTTCAAGACGTCTTAGGATCCATTTGGTTGACTTAACAAAAAGTATTTTTCAAAAAATTCATTTCTATTTAAACACTTTTGATAAAAACTAATTAAATACATTTGAAATGTTATTTTAAATGGTTGTCAAACATTTCAATTTCTTCTAAAATGATATACTTTTTTAAATTAAACGCTTAAAAATGTATTTCAAACGTATTATTAGATATTTTTTAAAGTTCAACAACAGAAAACTTTGAAAAGACTAAAATGGGAGAAAAACAAAAGAGAAAAGTGGGATGGATGGGATTTAAGTTGGTTCAATTGGTTTGAAATATAAAGTATGGATTGTTTGGATTTCAAAATAGTAGAGAACCAAATAGTAATTTATTACTTTAATTTGAATAGATCTGGTGAAATTATTTATTTATTACTTCTTTTGTGAGGAATTGACCAAAATAATTTTGAATGGTATAGTAAGAAATTGCCTCTTTGCTTTAGTTAGGGGTGTTCATGGGTTGGGTTGGATTGGATTGAAAGATTTTTTAGACCTAATCCAATTGTTCGAGTGGTAAATTTTTTCAACTTAAATGACTCTTATTAAAAAGTAAACCCAACCTAATCCAATCATGAAATATTTGGGTTGGGTTGGTTCGGGTTAATCGGGTCATTTATTTAAAATTTTGTTCCAAAACATAAATATGTAAAAATCTAATTTAATTGTTTTCATATATTGAATTAAGATTAACAACTCAATTTCAATTTATATAATGAAAATTTTCTCTATAAAGTGCAAAGAAACTACTTTTAAGAGTTGTTAAAAAATAAAATATTTAAAAAATATTGGAATTAAATAAAACTAAAATCAATATATGTATAAATAATTGTGTTATAAGTAATAAAAAATACATTTTTTAAAATTAATAATAAATTCGGGTTGGTTTGGATTATATTAGGTGAATCCATGAACCAACTCAACCCATAAAATTTTCATTTATTTGAACCAATCTAACCCAAATGAGTTGATAACCCAACCAAAACCGTACAGATTGGATTGGATTGATTGGTTTTTTTGGATCATCGAATTTTTTGAACACCCTTAGTTTTAGTATGAGAGGGATGCGAATGATTCACGTTTTTTTAAGTATGATAAGAGTATACAAAATTCTAACTATAAAGTTTTTGGTTGTTAAACATCGATAATCATGTACCTGTTACACTATACTCGTTTTTGGTAAAAGAAATTGGCGTTTAGTAAATTCAAAATATTTAGAACTTCTTTCTCTAGTTCTTTCATCAGACAAATTTTACCAATCCTTAAAAGAAATCTTTTAGCTTTATCATATGCATTTGATAATTTGGATGCATTTAATTGTTTTTAGAAGGATCAATTTGTTTTTCAAAATTTTAGTGTGTCTGCACATTATTATTATTGGATATAATTTTGCTTATTATTATTATTATTATTTGGATTTTACCTTATGCCTTTGTTAGTTTATTGTTCAAATTTGATTTTTAGTCAATATAGGTTGGCCTAACATTGATTTTAAGGAGGAATATGAATTGAATATTACAAATTTTAGAGTTTAGAACTTCTTTCTTATATTTATTTTATAAATAATTCAAGAATATTTAAAAATAAGATTTAAATTCTATTTTGATCCTTGAATTTTAAATTTTGTTCTATTTTGGTTCCTAAACTTCCAAAAATATCCATTCTAGTTCATGATCTTTTAACAATTGCGTACTTTGGTCCTTGTCATGAAGATTCTATTAACTCTTAAATAGAAGCTGCAATGACTTTATTTTTTGATGACTGGGCTAATTATTTTCTATAAGATATCTCAAAAGTCATCGTTTTGCATTCAAGATTTTGGTCGTTCACTATTTTAACGCGCTGGTTATTGACATTTTACTTCACCATCCTCTTGTTCAACCAATGCTAGATGTAAATTCATCCTTATGTTAGCAATATCTTAATAGTAGAGATCAAAATAAAATACTTTTTAAAAGTTTATGGACTAAAACAGATATTTTTGACAATTTACAGACAAAAAATGAACAAAATTCAAAGTTTAGAGACCAAAAAAAGATTTAATCCTAAACGTAATGTTATATATTACCAAGATCCTAATTATAATAAATATTGTTAATATTTTAATCAATTGAGTTATACTAAATTGACAATTGAATACTTTTTTTTTTAATTGTTTAAAGTAATATTTTTAAGTATAAAGCTTTTTATTAAACTTTTTGATGTGTATGTATTCTTAAATACATTTTGAAAAGAAACTCTTTATTTTAGAAATTATATGTTCATAGTATCTAATTAATATCTACAAAAATTTAATCTGTAAAAGATATAAGAAAAAGTACTTTTAGGATATTAAAAAAGCAAGCATGTTATTTCACAATCATGAGTAATAGTATTAATAACAATATATAATGAATAGTATATGCTGTCACAAAAGCTTAGATATGTCTATTTGTTTTGATTTATTATTATTTAAAACAAATGTTGGATTCATGCTTAAAAATGGTTATTGTAGCTAATTATTGGTTTATTGACAAAGATAGCTTTATGTTATGTTCTATAATCAATACTTAGAAGATGTTTCATACAAGATTTCAGTTGATGATTAGTATAATGAAATATTGTACTTCTCCAATAGATAGTTTTGATTATCATCACTTTAGAATGACCAATTTTGATTTTCATAAAATAGTTTTTTAAGAGAGCATAGTTTAGATAACCTATGTTTAAGAAAGTTGTATTTAGTGTTCAAAGTTTAAGTCTATGTGTGGAGCACATGTTAATAAAGTCGGAAAAAGAGCGGCAGATTTCACGAGTTTGCAAAATATTTTATTATATTTTAAAAGGTATAGATTAGGGATATTCGTGAGTTAGGTTGGGTTGGATTGAAGGACTATTTGGACACAATTCAATTGTTCGGGTTGTACATTTCTTCAAACCAAATATCCTCATTAGAAAATGAACTCAATCTAACCCAACCACGAAACATTTTGGGTTGAATCGGTTCGAGTTACTCAGACATTTATTTAAAATTTTGTTCCAAAAGGAATTAAAATGTTAATCCGTAAAAATGACATTTATTTAAAATTTTATTCTAAAAGGAACTAAAATGTTAATCTGTAAAAAATTGATTTAATTATTCTCATATATTGAATTAAGATTAACAACTCAATTTTAATTTATATAATATAAAATCTCTTTCCAAAGTGCTCATAAAACTATTTTTAAGAGTTGTTGGAGAATAAATTATCCAAAAAAATAATAAATTAATTAAAATTAAAATAAATATATGTACATTTAATTGTATCATAAGCAGAAAAATACATATATACATTTCAAAATTAATAATAAGTTTGGGTTGGTTCCGGTTGGTTCCGGTTATTATAAGTGACCTATGAACTAATCTAACCCATAAAATTTTCATTTATTTGAACCCAACCCAAAACGCACGGGTTGGGTTAGGTTGGTCGATTTGTTCGGGTCATCAAATTTTTTGAACACCCCACTATAGGCGGCTTAAGATGACTATGGAAGTGCTTGGACTTTTTTTTTTTTTTTCATTTTTTTAACCATTTTAAAAATCATTCGAATGATTAATTATTAATTTGTAGTGCCTTCAAGGAAACGTTGTAGAGGTCTGGCAAAGATTTTTCTTTTTTGATAAAGTACCACAAAAACACAAAAAAAGTAAAGTTTCTAATATAATAAACCCTTTTATTTTTTCTTTTTCTTTTTCATTTTTTTGTTTAAGTTTTAGTGAAACTATAACTAAAATTTAGAACCTGTTTGGTAGAGAATCTGAAAACAGAAATTTGAAAACAAGGGTGTTGGAGTAGAAATTTCAACCAATAACAAGATACCACGTGTCTTTTATCCTGCCATTTGATCACAATAATAGGCTTATCAACTTCAACGACGATGAAGCCTAAATCATGATCGATAAATTTGGCTGAAGTCACATTAACTAGGTACGCCCTTGATAGCCTCCACTTGTGTCCTAGCTCGTCTGAGAGCTAAATTTGCCTCGATTGTTTGTCTCTTGCCCTAAGCTTTCCTCGTTAGCTTCCGCTATCACTAAATAGATACAAATAGGTGCAAATTTTGATATCACCAAAACCCAACTATCTTCCTTTCTTTAGCTAAGGACAAGCAAAGCTAGAAATTATAATAGAATTTCATAAAGTAACGGTCAAGATAGATATCGTCGGGCTAGTGCGACTCGAGGAGAAGATAGGTAGCTCAACTTACCTTGTTCGAAGGTTTCAGTTTAAAATCTTTCTCAAATCTCAATGATTGTGGGTCCTAAGAGGAGCTATTGGAGCGACTCTTCTATGTAGGTATGGCGTTCCCCTTTGATTTGACTCTCCTAACGTCGAGCTTTAAACAACTCCCTTTTTTAGGGCTCTAAGGAATGCAAAAAGAAAGAAAAAAAAGGTAGAAACTTGGGGCACCGGGATCGAGCCAAGTATCACAACTTCTTCTACCCATCCTGTATGTTGTCCTTTTTGTTCTGGCTTGGAATACAATTTTTTTAGTAGATGAGCAGGGGTTGCTATAGTTGCTGAATTTTCTACTGATACATGGACAACTGTGTAGACCGATGGGCTTACCAATCTCGATCGTTACAAAGGACAATGCTACGGGATCGAGCCTATTCCTGGAGAAGAAAATCAATATATTGCTTATGTAGCTTATCCCTTAAACCTTCTTGAAGAAGGTTTTATCTAACATGTTTACTTCCATTGTGGGTAATGTATTTGAATTCAAGGCTTTACATGCTCTTATGTTTTGTCAATAGGAACAAGACAATGTTTATAGCCGTAAAGATATAAGCAAGAATACTCATCCGAGTTGCAGGAACATGTACCTCATCCGAGTTGCAGGAACATGTACATACAGAATACGATCCACCTTATTGAAGACCTTCACCACAAATATAACTATAAATGTATCTGTCACTGTAATTGTGACTACCACTTAAAACCCGAAGATAACAAACCATGCAACTATTAATGTAACTCCTCCAACTATATTTAGTATCATACATGTAACGATCACAGTGGGAATAATCATTCTTAGATACATTATTTTGATAAGTAGAGTTAAAAAACTATAACAAGAATTTTCTAATTCACTTACAAAAGAAGAATCATTATATCTATTTTCTTTTTCTTTATCTCTCCTCTATAGAAAGAGGGGAGCATGGTATACCTAATCATTTATTCAAATCCTAGACACTTTAAAATCCTTTTTCAAATCTTCTGGTCCCTTTCTATCTATCCAAGGGATGGAAGGGCAGAGGCCTTTGATGTCCCCTCCAGTCAAGAATCGAGGCCTCACAATCACTAGCCAATATACTTTTCTCTCATGCCTTTCTTCGTTTATGGTTTGATACTTAGGTGTCTTAGGTGTAGAGGAACCACACCAATCCATCTTGACCCTTGACACTTGAATGTGTAATGAAGCATCACATCTTTATCAAAAAAGGGGTAAGACTATGTTATCAAATCGACTATTCTTTGATCAGCTGCTACGGGAAGTTTCATCCTCCCACTTTATCTCAAAGGGTATTGTCCCTACCAAGTCAAAAGATTAAGATCTAGGGCTAAGTGGATAACGAAAACTTTCTCGACTGCCAAAGCTAGCCTATCTAGTAAGTGTACAAGTGGAGAGAATTTCATACTTTAGATAAACTATACCAAAAAATGAGATTCCTTTTAGGAAGCTGACTTTCGTCTCCGTGGTCTTCCCTTCTTTAAGGCTTTAAGACGGTGATAGGCTAAGGGAAAGAGATTCCTCTTGCTTGGTAGAGGACTATCTTGGGAATGAACATCATCTTTATCACAACCTGGGATCGAAGGGAATAAAACAAAACTAGCTCAACTAAGACAGAGAGGAGGTTCGTAATTCCTAAAACTTCTTCATAGTGGTTGCGTTCCATGCCTCATTTCATAGAGAACCTGAAAGTGGCTATATTTCATTATATTCCATTCATATACCAATTCCATTAATTAGTTTGGATTTGATTGTGTTATAGCTCTATAATTCAGATTAGGTTTATCGTTGGATGAATTACATTGCTGATATTGACTTTAAAAAAGAACTGGCAGGCACAACCAGTTTGTGAACAACCAACCATCGTACTGTAAAAATAGGATAAGTTCTATCGATAGTCATTTGGTCCTCCTAAAAAGATCTACTAAATTCATCGAGTTGTTTTTAGGAACTTTTAGTGATCGAATAAGGAAAAAGAAGATGAATACTTTAGTTTAAGTCACTTTTTTTAAGGCTAAATAAAAAGTGTTTAGATTGATGAAACCTATCGAAAAAGACAAAGACGATTGTTTTGATTGAACCTTCATTCTCAGATTCTCATAAATGATTGGAATTCAATTATCTAAGTTCTTTCAAAATTGACTATCTGTCCCTCTGTTAGAGGTGTTCTAGAAATGTCTGTAATCGAGTATATAACTCAACGAACGAATGGATCTGATCGAATTGGAAAATGGAAAGATATAGATATTCGAGATATTCATTATGAATCCTCAAAGTCTTCCTACTTCTCCATTCAATTGGGCTTTAAATTGAAAATTAGATTGGGCCGAGTAATTAAAGTCACTCGGGTCCAAAGTGTAGCTAGATTCAAGCCTACGATGAAAAGTTTGGGTCAAAGTAAAGATTGGGTCTAAGCCTAACTTTAGCCCAAACCCAAAAAAATAATTGGGCCCAAGCTCACCTAAGGCCCATGGAAATCCTCTATAAATAGAGACCTTGCCCTTTCATATAGAAGGTTGGAAAGATTTTGCAACAAAGTGCTGAAGCTCTGGAGAACAAGATTGAAACTCTGAAGCTCTCAAGATTTTGAAGTTCTGATCGATCTCAAGATTACCACCTTCTGAAGATCGAAGACTTGGAAGATTAAAACTTCCTTAAATTCCAGAAGATTAAAGCTCAAATTGATCTCAAGATTATGACCTTCTAAAGGTTGAAGACTTGGATGATTAAAACTTCCTTGAATTCCATAAGATTGAAGCTCAAATCGATCTCAATATTACAACCTTCTGAAGATTGAAGACTTGGAAGATTAAAGTTTCCTTGAATTTCAGAAGATTTAAGTTTAAAGAAACTCCTTGAAGATTGAAAAATTATAAATTTTGAACTTTATCCCTTGTTTGAGAGAAGGCATCAAGGGATAAAAAATTCGAGATTGTATCTACTAAACTATACTGAAAACAATATCAAAATTCAACGAATTAAATTCCTTCAAAAATCTTATGTGAACAGTTTGGCACACCCACTATCTCTGTCCTTACAACAAGATATACCCAAAGAAGTCATGACATCCAAAGACAACGGTCCAAAACTTCAAATGTCTACAATAGGCCAATTAATCGTAGCCACTCTAAGGGGATTAGCAATCTAAAGAGCTGCCATTCATTGAGATCGCAAGGAATATATGGGAACAAATTTCAAATCAACAGTAAGTGGGAGTTATCATTAGAGCAAGTCCTATAGTTAATAAGTATACTCCACCTTCTGAACAATCAAGTGAGGAGGAATAACACTGAAATATAATGTCAGTCATGATGGTCGATGTAGGAATAAGTGAAAAAACGACGATCGCTCGAAAAGAAAGTTAACATGCTGATAAAGGCAGTCGAAGAAAGTGATTATGAAATTGCATCCCTCAAGAATCACAACGAGAGTTGTGAAGCTGCTAAATCAAGCCATATACTAGTAGTCAAGAATGATGACAAAGGGAAGATTGTTCTACAAGAAAGTCTGTTAGGTTATATGTCCTAAAACTCGTAGTTTGTAAGCAGTAAACATATATGAAGTTTATTCAGACAAATGTTGTTGAATGAAATTAAATTGATAACTCTAAATCCAATAAACTACGAACCCTTGGCTATTATAATGAATACTTGGACTTTATGTGGAGACATAAATTGGATCAAGTTCGAGTAAAATAACCAAAATAGTCTATAGTACTTGGATTAGGTTGGGTACCTATTTCTGGAGATACTATTGAATACGACCCGCTTTATGATTGTTACAGATGTTGTAAAGTGTCATAAACGATGTGATCAGTTTGTTCATATAGAGAAATGTGAGTGAGGGTGTTCTACATGATGAGATTGTGTAAGACTGACCACGAAATAATCACTATTACGTATTAATACCGTTTACTGTTAACACTGATTAATTTCACTTCTTGATGACCTAGACAACTTGATCTGAATCCTGAGCTGTCTACGAACTTCTGTTTATTTGGGATTGTCCCATGATCTGCATAAGTGAGGGCAAGCTCAACAACACTGCTCAATATACCTCCCATTTCAGGGATAAGACCAAGTAGATAGCTGGGGAAATAGAATTTGCAAGATGGAATTCACTCCTACCCATTCTAGGAATAGTGGAAAGGTTGTTCCCTAAAAAGCTGATCTCAGGTCTTGAACAAGGGGCCCCATCCTCTCGTTAGCCTAAGAGGGAATGGATTTAGTGATTAAGATCTTAAATCAATTGTTCATTAGAGGGATAGTAGTACTTAAGGAGAAAAGATATAACTCAGTGGTATTTCGATATTTGAACTCGTTGAGGTTACGAACAACTTGTGAAAGATCAACTTATTGATGGCAGTTATATCAAATGGACATATAATATATCTACAGTGAGGGGAGTGCAACTAAAGGCTATAGTGGACAGTCTTGTTAGTTAACGAATGTTAATTAACTAGTTTAAAGAGTTTGACCGGTTAGTCTTGGATCGTTGGAGCCCAAGATCTGTAGGTCCATCGGGTCTTCTTGCTAGTTCACTATAGAGAAAATTGAAGAACTAGGTGAAGTGAGAATTTGAAATGTTCAAATTCGGTCTTCAGGAAAAATTGTATTTTATATAAGATATAATTTATAATTAATTTATTATTTTTGGAAAGTATGTTTTAAATAATATTAGCATGAAAGTGTTCAAAATTTGATTGATTAATCAAAGCTAGGTGTCAAAGACAATTCGATATGTAATTTTAAATTTGTTTATTTTATTTAGTTAAAATTGTTTTAATTAAATAACTTCTAAAATATGAAAACAGTATTTAATATTTTTGTGAAAAAACTGTTTTATTATAAATTTTATTTTAATAAAACATTAGTTAGTGGAAAAATCCAATTATTGGATTTTCCCACTAACTGAGTGGTTTTTGAAGTGGCTCTTCCAAAGTGGAGTTTGAGGTGGAAGACATGCAAGATGGGATTTTACATGTATTTTGTCTTTAAATAGTTTTGTTTTTCAAATATGTAAAAACTAATGCTTCCTTGAATATTGAAGTTACCTCTTCCACATAATCTCTTTTACTTTCCATTTTTACTAGAGTGAAATTCCCTAGCTTTCACCAACAAAACGGTCCCACAACCGTGTTCTTCAACCAGAGAATAGTGAGGATTTTTCGTTGGTGGTGTCGTTCGAGCACGGAGAGGAAGTTTACGGCGGATTCTAAAAAGGTTGTATTTTCTAACCATTTTTGCATGCTTATTCTTAGTTTTAATGTAATTAGAACGTTATCGATCTTTGCTTCTGCTGTGCATCCTGTCTTTATATTTCAACAAAGTCAACCACAAAATTCGTCACTTCACTGTCCGTTCAGCAATTGTATGAGATGATTGTCAACTCCATGAAGGCTCAATATGGTGGACCTACTCAGACTTCCCTATTGTATTCCAAGAAATATACAAAGGGGATTGACAATCTAAGAATACCAAAGGCATACTAGCCACCCAAGTTCCAACAATTTTATGGTAAGGGCAACCCAAAGTAGCTTGTTGCTCCTTTCATCAAAACATGTCCACATGCTGGTACGTGAGGAGATTTGATGGTCAAACAGTTCATCCGAAGTCGGAAGGAAAATGCCTTCGACTGGTACACTGACCTTGAACCTGAAACTATTGATAGTTGGGAGCAGCTTGGAAGAGAGTTCCTCAATCGCTTCTACAACACTATTGTCTCGTTAGCATGATAGAGCTCACCGACATCAAACAACGAAAAAGGGAGCCGATCTTTGATTACATCATTCGTAGGAGAGCATTAAGCCTTGATTTCAAAGATAGATTAACTAAATTGTCAGCAGTGGAAATGTTAGATTAACTAAACTGTCAGTAGTGGAAATGTACACTTAAGGAATGCACTAGGGACTTCTATATTGTTGGGATTGGGTCCTAAATCTCTTGTATTCTCGTAGTTTGTAAATATTTTATAAACAAATTGTTATTTTATGAGCATACACCCAATCCAATAAACTAAGATCCTATGTTATTTTATGTAATTTAAACATGTATGTAGAGACATACGGGTAGATCATGTTTAAATGATAACCTAAATGATTTGTAGTAGATGGATAAGGCTGGGTACTTCTTATCCTGGTGACACTACGGACACGATCTGCTTTGTAGATGTTACAAGTGTTATAAAATACTACAAATGATCTTATCCTGATCATTCATGTAGAGACAAGTGAACGAAGGTATCCTAATTAAAAAGTTTGTATAAGACCAGACCACGAAATGATTAGTCTCATTATATAACACCGTTAATAATAGAAACTTACATTTCACTAAGGTGACTATAGGTGACATTGATAGAGTAGACATGCATAAAACAAAAGCTAACATAATCATTAAGCACTCTAATTACACTTGATTTATGTATAAAGCATGCTGGAAAAGCAAGTTCAACAAAGAGGGTTTCAGAAATGCACAACTTTTGTAGATTCACTTTAAATCCTTGCAATCTCCACGAAATTGATCTTCAATTTCTCCAGTAGACCACCAAGAGAATCTTCTCTACTATTCTCAACCTTGGAATTGAAAGGTGGAACTTTGAATTGGGAGGAATTAAGATGAGTTTGAGAGAGCTTGAGAGTAAAAAAGAGTTTTTGCAGATATTTCACAAATTTTAGATTTCATCTAATGAAAACTTTGAAAATGGAGTATTTAACAAGTTGATACATGCAAGCACTTACTAATTCAGCTAATTGACACTTCAATTAGCACCTATATAGTGGGCAAGGTGTTAAAATGTGGATTAATCCACTCAAAATCCCATTTTGGGATAAATCCACTCAAATGTCAAAAAGTTCCAATCTAAAAAAAATTACATTTAATTCTAAATTAAATGAAATTTCAATTTCTAAAATTGAATCTATAAATTGGAATTTAACTTTATATAATTAATTAATTAATTAATAATTTAATATTAAATATTAAATTAATAAAACACTTAATTCAAACATGAATCCTATTCATGTAGTCAATATTTAAATCATTATTTAAATATTTTGAACTGTCTAATTATGTTTAATTATGACAAAATTAAATGTTTAACTATATCGAATATAATTATTCAATCCCTAAATTTAAATTGAACATTTCAAATTCAAATCTAAAATTGAAATTTGAATACTTCAATTTCACTCAATCTTCTAACCTAAGGTTTAATCTTTTACGAGCTAGTAGAGAGACCTTATGGACCCAGATCATGAGCTCCAACGATTTGAGATTAATCGTTTAAACTCTTTAATCCGAATTAATCAATATTCGTTAACCACCGAGATGCACCACTATAGGTCGATGGTTGCACTCTCCGCACTGTAGATATATTTCTGTTCACTTGATTTAACCATAATCAGTAAGTCGATCCTTCACAATGGTTCATATTTACAGCTAGGTCAAAATTACCGTTTTACCCCTGTAAACACATCTTGCTTCTTAAGTCACCACTGATCCTTTATTGAACAATTAGTTTATAGTCCAACTAATAAACCTTGTCCTTCTCTACCATGAGAGGGCGGGGTCCCTTTCTTCAAGACCAGGAATCAGTACTTAAGAGAACAACCTTTCTGCTAACCCTAAAATGAGTAGAAGTGAATTTATTCTTGCAAGACTATGTCCCTAGCTATTTACCCGATCTTATCCCCAAAATGGGAGGCCTATTGAGCAGTGTTATTGAGCTATTCTCACCTATGCAAAACAAAAGATAATCCCAAATAAAGAAGTTCATAGTGACTTCGTTATAAAGGAAAGTGACTATTTTGTGATCTCGTTTTATTCAAACGTCTTTTTCATAGGATGCCCCCACTTGCATGTCTCCATACGAACGATTTCAGGATCATATCGTTTGCATCAGTATACAAAGTGAGCGGCATCTATAGTGTCCCTAGGATGAGCTACCCAATCTCTTTTGTCTCTACATAAAGTTAAAGTATACATACTATAGCCATGGGTTCGTTTTATGGATTTTACAACAAAATGCAATTTCAATAATATTTTTATTGATAAATAGAATATGTTTCCATAATTACGAGCTACGAGTTTTAGGACATTCCAAACAGAAATGACTTGAATTCTGAGTTAGTTGTGAACTTTTGCCTAAGAAGATAGTCATTTGATTTGTATGGGTGAGAGTGGCCAAATCACCGACTTAACAGGCCTACCATTTTGAGGATTTGTCTGATTGGGGAGTTGGGAACTCAACTACCCAAGATGGAATTCACTCTTTCCCTGAAGCAGGGGTAAATAGATAAATTGCTCATATAAGGCCTGATTTTTGGTTTTGAACAATGTGGCGCCACACCCTCTCCTAACCCGAGAGGGGTTTAGTCATAGTGGGACTATGGTCTATTGTTCATTAGAGGGATCAATGGTACTTAAGGAGTTAGATGTAACTATAGGGGAAAAATGATAATTTTGGTCTAGCTGTACTTACGAGCAATTTGTGATGGGTCATCGCATTGTTTACTGGTTATATTCAATGGATATAGAAATATATTTGTAGTGCGAAAAATGCAGCTATCAGTCTTTAGTGAAGTGACCAACTGTTAATGAATTTTGGGTAATTTAATTAAAGAATTTTATTAATTATCCAAGTACCATTGGAGCTTCAATTTGGAGGTCCATAAAGTCCCCTCTGTAGCTCAACATGGATCATTGAGAATTAAGTTTTGGATTAATTTGAATTGTTAAAATTAATTGTAATTATATATGATATAATTAATTAAATTAATTATATGTGATATAATTAATTTAATGTATTAGATACATTATAACCTAAAGTATTTTGAGAGAAATTAAATGTTTGAATATGATTAAAATATTAGTTATAGGGATGAGATTCATATAATTGAATTTAGTATAAATATGATTTATATTAAATGTCATGTAATGTTGAGAGAAAATAAAACTATAAGTTATATTGTATTTGATACCATATAAAAACTATAGGTTACGTGTTATATTTCATAAAACATATAGTATATATACATAAGATAGTTATTACATATATATATTACTAATAATTAAGTTAAGTTAATTTTTAATTTAATTAAAAGGAAGGAGTTACAACTCCCTCCCCTTATCTCTCTCTTAAAAAAAAGTGTAAGAGGGTGGGGAGTTGAGAGATCATCATTTGTCTTCATCCATGAATTTTGGAACTAAAAAAAAAAAAAAAAAATCTCTCTAGTCTTACTCCCAATCACACAGAGAAGAAAAGTTCTTCTCTTCCCTCTCATCTTTTTTTCGTCTTCCAAAATTGTGCAGAGCCCACCACTTCTGCATATTCTCATTCCTAAGAGAATACAGAAGGTTTTTAAGTGGTGGAGCACATTTTTTTAAAAATTTTTGGAGTTCGAAGTGTTCGTGTTCGTGGATCGAGGGAATTCGAGAAAAAAGTTATTCTTCAAGGGTAAGTCTATTTTCTTCCCTTCTTCCTATTCTTCAAAAGCATTCAATAATTTTAGTTTGTAATGCATAATTGTTTCTATTCTATAGTTTTACAATTTTGTGAAAACTAAAATTGGGATCGATCCTCACGTTTCCACACAAGGACCTTCATCGGTTTCCTTCAATTGGTATCAGAGCCAGATTTTGATCCCATTTTTTTTATTTCCAGAATTTAATTACAGTGGTGGGTTGCATTCTTTAAATTTTCCATAATGATGAATGTTTATTGGATGATTTGCTATTATGGATGTTTTGGGATTGGCGTTTTAGTTTTTACTGCTTTATTTTACAAATTTGATTTGTAAGCGCCGATTGTTTTGGGTATTAAATACAATCAAGTCTGTATTTTATTGTTCTCGAGTCATTCATGGTGTTTTCGGCGACATTCTTGTGAAAACAGAGCTCACATCGGAGCAGATTCGAAGGAGATTGCAACTGTACAGTGTAAACTATATTGTAGCATTGCAACGCTTCGAGATGGAACAAATTTTTCGATTTACAGGTTATTCGGTTCGTAGCTTGATTGGTTCACCTTCCATTCGCTTGGTTCGAGCGGTTCGGTCGATACGGGCGTTGGGCGATTTGGTTCATACGGTTCAAGACTCGATTCTCTTGTTTCGAACTGATTGACTATTAATTTGTAATAGTTTGACTTTTCGATTAATTAAATTAATATAAATGTTATATTAATTAAACTAATGATTTTCCAATCCCGGTCATAACTGCTATTTAAATTATGCATATGATGTATGGTTTAATTATTTTATATATATCATAATGTATATCATATAGTAAAAATTCTACCATAGGTTATGCAATATTCATGCATCATTTATATTATGAATGTTATAATATATAATTGTATGATTTAATATTATAGCATGCTCACGCATCATATAATATAAGTGTTATACTATATGGTTGCATGCATTAATAACATATATATGCATCATTTATATTATAAGAGTTATAATATATAGTATGAATGTATGTTTGAATATATGCAATTAATTATTTCATTACTTTATTATATAAGTGTTATATATGGTTAGTAATGAAATGGGAATTGCGTGATGCATGACACTACTTAGATCATCTTATAATTGTTATAATTTTATGAAGTATTTCATTCGATGCATTGTAAGATTTTAATTTGTTTCATTTATTTTATAAGAGTTATAACTAAATGAAATTAGAAATTGAAATCAATAATTCAGAATTGCATGCTAACTTAGGTAAAATCATTTTTCTTTAAAAAAATAGTTTTTGATTCACATAGACCTAAGATCACAAATTTCTAATGAGATTAGAAATTAGTTTAATCTCATTATTCACTTTAATAAGATTAAATTAGTTTTAATAAAAGATCAAATTTGTAGCAAACGTATCTATAAGGGGCTAGTTCTGTCTAGGCTGGGGTATTTATGTTGATAAAAACGGAACACCGCTACTTGGGAACTAACTTAGAATGGTGAGATAGATAGATTTGCTACAAGCATGTAATTGTTGATTAAGGTTTGTGAAAGTGTTTGAAAGTGTTTAACGAACATTAATAAAAAAAATTGTTTAACTATCAAAAGTAAGTATTAATTTTGGGCAAACTTAAACAATCACTTAGTAAAAATAATTAGCCATATTTTTTCTAAGTCAATTAATCCCTAGGTTATTAAAATACTCAGTGGGAAGAGTAAGATGTATATGGTACATCAATTTTTCCACTCATGTTTCTCCCTCAACATTTACACTGTGAGATTCATGCTTGGCCTTAAGGTGCCTTGGAAGCGTCCCCTTTGGATGGTGTTTGCATGAGTCAATAAGATGAATGGAGAGAGTATTTATAATAAGTGGGAAAGGAATATATGCCAACATGTCCTACGGTCTCCTTCATTGGTTTGCACTGTGAGATCTTCTTGCTTGGCCTCGAGGCACCTTGGGAGCATTCCCCTTTGGATGGTTTGTGCAGTAGGTAAATATCAAGGCGATCTCCAAAAATGGATAGGATCACTTTAGTTTCCATCAGGTTTTCCCTTCGGTTGGCTCTTTCGGACGGAACTCTAAGGTTTAAAATGAAGGGTCACATTTACGATAAATTGTTAAGCTAGTTAATGATTTGTTGACCAAATAAATAATGACTGATTGTTATAGAAATAAGAATTATTCTGGTGTAATAATTGGTTGAGAATGTCTTAGTTTATTGAAGGGACAACTAACTATCCTTCGGTGGTTTTTTTATTGGGGCTGATTCAATTGTTGATTAAAGTTTATTAAAGTGCTTAATGAACATTAATCAAAATTTTTTAACTATCCAAAGTAAACGTTACTTTTGCGCAAATTTAAACAATCACTTAGTTAAAATCAGTAGCTGGATTTTCCTAAGTTAAGGAACTCCAAGTATGATGTTCAGTGGGAGGAAAATGGGGTGTATGATACTTCATTTTTCCTTTTCACGTTTCTCTCTAAAAGTTCACATCGTGAGATCTAAACTCGGCCTTGAGGCACCTTTACTTGTGTCCCCCTATAGATGGTATTTTGTTAGATCAATATCAAGGTGAATGGAGAGAGTGTTTATAGTAAGTGGGAGTAGGACGTGTGTCTACACATCAAACGGTCTTCTTTAATAGTTTGTTGTAAATTTTCATGCTCGGCCTCGAGGTACCTTTGCTTGTGTCCTGTACGGATGACATTTGCATGGCTGTTTACACAAACTCCAGAAATGGATAGGATTGCTTTAGTTTTTCCCTAATTGGTTTTTCCCTACGATTGGCTCATTGAGGCGGAACTCTAAAATCTAAAAAGAGGGGTTACACTTACATGAAAATGTTAAGCGAGTTTAACAATTTCTAGACCAAACAAAGGTGACTAATAGTTATAGTAACAAGGAGTTGTTCTATATATTGGTTGAGAATGTCTCATTTCAGTGAAGGGGCATCTGATCACCTTGCAGTAGCTTTTGTCCTGTCTCACTGAAACATCATTGCAAAATAGATGTTACTTAAGGTGCATTAGATTATTTTGCTAAATTTGATTGGTTTTTCTATATGGGTTAATGCTTAGAGTACTAATATAAATAAATTATATGGTTTCAACAAATTTATCATTATGAATTCTGTGACTTTAAACTTGCTTGCCGTCAACAAACTTACTGGCTAAAGCTATACAACATGGAAATACACAATCAACACAATACTTATCATCAACGACTTGAAATTTTTCCTAGTGGAGGATTGTCCTCTTATTCCTGCTCAAAATACTGCTCGAAATGTTCGAGAGGCATATGAACGCTGGATAAGGGCAAATGAAAAAGCCTAAGCGTATATCTTGGCAAGCCTTTTTGATGTCTTGGCGAAGAAGCATGAGCTCATGATCTCTGCCCGTGAGATCATTGAGCCCCTGCAGGGAATGTTCGGACAACTGTCCGCACAGCTCAGGTACGACGCTCTTAAAAACATCTTCAATGCTTGTTTGCAAGAAGAAGCATCTGTTAAAGAACATGTTCTCAACATGATGGACCACTTCAATATAGCAGAGATGAATGAGTCGGCCATTAATGAGTCTAGTCGGGTTAGCTTCATACTGGAATCTTTACCTGAAAATTTTCTGTAGTTCCGTAGCAATGTTGTTATGAATAGGATTGACTACAACCTGAACACTTTGCTCATTGAGCTACACATATTTCAATCGTTGATGAAAAGTAAGGAACAAAAGGGAGAGACAAACGTTATCTCGTTCTTTTAATTTTATGAAAAGCAAAGAACTAAAATATATCGAATATATTTAATTTTACGATGAACTACTTCCGCTATTCACCTTGATCTTGACCCATGCGAACACTTTCTGTATGGAGGTCACTCCCAGGTGATACGAAGTGAAGCATGAATCTCACGATGTGAACTCTTAGGGACATGAGAGCTAGAGATAACATATCGTATATGTTATTAATCTCCAACTGAGATTTTCAAACATATCATATACGCTATTAATCTCCCACTGAAGTATTCTACTTTTTGTTTGGGTATACTTTTACTTAGGTTTATTCCAATTAATTAAACAACCTGAGTCTTTGTGGTTTATCCAAGTATAACGTTTATAAATGGATTTAACCTACGATGTCTAGGTGATAAACCAATTTTATTACCTCACACCACTCATGCATTGCTTATAAAACGGGTTAATAATGCTCAATTATTCGACCATAATTTCTAGGTAGAAGGTGTTCCATAAACCGTCAACTTAAATACCTCCAGCCTTAGATTGGATTATATACCGGTTGAATTTGTAACCGTGCTTTATAAGATAACAACCTATTTTAACTATCAAAACAAGTGGTTAACCTACGTGAGCATGCAACTTATCTTTGTTATGGATTTTAATGTCTAATCAATTTTATAACAACTTATAAAATAATAGACATGCTTTGCATCCATAACACTCAACAAAGGCATTCAAAATTTAATATAACTCTTATATTAAACTTTTAGAAACCCTAAACATGCATACCAAATTTAATTTCTAAAATTGAATTTTGAAAATTGAAAATTAATCTTATTTTAATTAATTAAATAATAATTGAATATCAAATATTAAATTAATTAAACACCTAATTTTAAACATGAATCCTATTTCTGTAACTAATATTTAAATCAATATTTAAATATTTTAAACTCTCCAATTTCGTTTAATTTCGATAAATTAAACATTTAATTATATCAAATAATTATTCAAATCCTAATTTGAATTGAACATTTCAAATTCAAACCCTAAGTTCATATTGAACATTTCAAATTAAAATCAATTTGAACACTTCAAATTGAAAACTTAAATTTGATTTTGAACATTTCAAAATTACTCAATTCACAAATCCAAGGTGTTCATGTTTTACAAGCTAGTAGAGGGACCTTATGGACCTACAGATCATGTGCTTCAACAATTTGAGATTAATTAGCTAAACTCTTTAGACTGAATTAATCAATATTTGTTAACTACCGATTCACACCACTATAGCTCGATAGCTACACTCTCCTCACTTTAGATATGTTTATGTCCACTTGATTTAACCGTTATTAGTAAGTCGATCCTTCATAGTTTATTCGAAATAACGGCTGGGTCAAAAGCTGTTTTACCCCCGAAATTACATCTTGCTGCCTAAGTTCTATTGATCCTCTAATGAATAATTGATTTGTGATCCAATCACTAAACTGAATCCCTCTCGAGCCAATGAGATGGTGGGGCTTCTTGTTCAAGACCTAGATTTAGTACTTAAGAGAACAATCTTTCTCATATCCCTTAATTGGGTAGATGTGAATTCCGTCTTGTACCCTATGTCCCTTGCTATCTACCCAGTCTTAGCCTTGAAATGGGAGGCTAATTTAGCCAACGCTGTTGAGCCAACTCTCACCTATGCAAATATAAGGATAATCCCAATAAACAGGAGGTCATAGTTAGCTCAAGATTAAGGTCGAGTTACCTAGGCCATCTATTTGAAACATTCAATCTTAAATAGTAAACAGTGTTATAAAGTAAGAGTGATTTATTTCTTGGGTCTGATCTTATACAAACTCATTACATAGGACGCCCTCACTTCTCATGTCTCCCCATGAATAATTAAGGATCACATCATTTGTACTATCTACAAAGTAAGTCGCATCTGATAGTGTTACCAGAATAAGGTACACAACCTTATTTATATACTATTGAACATTTTGTCTATGTACTCGAACTTGATCCATCTTTATGTTTCCACATAAAGTTCAAGTATTCATATAATAGCCATGGATATTTAGTTTATTGGATTTAGTCTTTACAAGTGCAATTTACATATTCAACAACAGTTTTATTGAATAAACGTCAATAACATCTTTATTGATAATAGAATATGTTTAACAATACAAATTACGAGTTTTAGGACATACAACCCAACAACCTCCCACTTAGATTAATATTTCATTGGATAAATATATACAAATATATATAGTGTTGAGTAATGAGAGAATAGATACAATAAACTAGGGCATCAGATACCTAGTACTTCTCCCATTTACCCTAGTTCTATCTATTACGCAGTTCTAATCCCACTAGGTGACCCTCAAACATTTTAGCCGAAAGGACCTTTGTATACGATCTCCCTGATAAGATGGTACTTGTGCTCGATGTGTTTTCCGCGGTTATGGCTTCTAGGTTCCTTTGAGTTTTCAACTGCTTCACTATTTTCACAATGCAGGGTGATCGGCAGATGCATATTTGGAACTACTTCCAAATCTGTCAGGAACTTTTTAAGCCATATAGCTTCTTTTGCTACTTCACATGCAACTACATACTCAGCTTCCATGGTGGAGTCAATAATACAACTTTACTTTATACTCCTCCACACAATTGCTCCTATGTTTAGAGTGATTACTGACCCCAAAGTAGATTTCTTGCAATCTTTATCAGTCTAGAAGCCAAAATCAGTGTATCCAGTAAGGATCAGATCCTTAGCACCATGCACAAGCATATAATCCTTCGTTCTTTGAATATACTTGAGGATGTTTTTAACGGCAGTCCAAGGATTATATCCAGGATTGAATTGATATCTGATGAGGATTCCAACTGCATAGCATTTGTTGGGACGAGTACATAACATGGCATACGTTAAACTCTCTATTGCTGATGCATATGAAATTTGTTTCATAACCTCAACTTCTTAAGGTGTCTTAGGATACTGTTCCTTAGACAGATGAATTCCATGCCTAAAAAGTAATAAACGTGTTTTAAAATCCTACATTTTATATCTAGACAACATCTTGTCTATATAAGATGCTTGAGATAATGCTAAAGTTCTGTTCCTGCGGTTCCAAACTATATGGATTCCAGAAACATATTGCGCTTCTCCCAAGTCTTTCATTTAGAACTGCGGAGCAAGCCATCTCTTAACATCAACGAGAAATTCTACTTCATTTCCAATGAGTAGAATATTACCAACATACAGAACCATAAAAGCTACAATTTTATTGACGATCTACTTATAAATGTTCATCAACATTCTATTCAAAGCCATAAGATTTGATCACAGTATCAAATCTCATATTCCAAGATCGAGAAACTTGTTGTAACCAATAAATGGATCTATAAAGCTTGCAAACTTTTTACTCTTGACCCTTTTCTATAAACCCCTCTGGTTGAGACATATAGATACTCTCTTCAAGATAGCCATTCAGAAAGGCCGTTTTGACATCCATTTTCATAATTATAAAATGCGGCAATGAATAAGAGTATCCTTATTGACTTGATCATGGAACCTGGAGAGAAGGTTTCTTCATAGTCTACCCCCTCTCTTGGGGTAAACCTTTTGCCACAAGACTAGCCTTGTAGGCCTGTACTTTACCAGCTTGGTCTCGTTTTCTCTTATAGATCCACTTACAACCGATGGGTTTTACCCCTTCTGGTTGATCTACAAGACCCTAGATTTAATTGAAGTACATTGACTCCATTTTGAGGTCAATGGCTTTTATCACTTGTCCTTATCTATATCACCCATTGTTTGTTTAAAAGTCAATGGATCCTCTAATCTATCATCAGGTATAATGATCTAAGTTTCAGTTAAACCCATGTACCAGTCAGGCTGATGTACAACCCTTCCACTACGTCAAGGCATTCTCAACTCTTGAGAAGGGTATGAAGTACCAGTCTCATCAACAACTCTTGTTGATGAACCTGCTTGATCAATAACTCTTGTTGATCTTTGTAGTTTATTTGGTCATTTCATTCAATCTCAATACGATTGAAAGATTGGTTAAGTATGGACTTCTAAGCGAGTTAGAAGAAAATTCATTACCTGTTTGTGAGTCATGCCTTAAAGAAAAAATGACTAAAAGATCTTTTACTGGAAAAGGTCATAGGCAAAGAATCCTTGAAACTTGTACATTCAAACCTCTGTGATACGATGAATGTTAAGGCAAGAGGAGAGTTTGAATATTTCTTCACTATTATTGATGATTATTCAAGATATGGGTATGTTTATTTAATACAACAAATGTATGAAGCTTTTTAAAAGTTCAAAGAGTTTAAGGTTGAAGTTGAAAATGCATTAAATAAAAAAATTAAGACATTTCGATGATCGCTAGAACATGGAATAGTATCCCAACTCTCAGTACCTGGTACACCTCAACATAATGGTGTATCCGAAAGGAGAAATTAAACTCTATTGGGCTTGGTTCGGTCTATGATGAGTTATGCTTCTTTACCTGACTCGTTTTGGGGTTATGCAGTACAAACTGCAATTTATATTGTAAACTGTGTTCCATCCAAAAGTGTTATTGGAAAACCTTTAGAATTATGGAATGGTCGTAATGGCAGTTTATGCCAAATCCTAAGAAATTGGAACCTCGTTCAAAATTGTGCCTATTTGTAGTTTACCCTAAAGGAACAAGAGGAGATTACTTTTATAAACCTAAATAAAATAAAGTGTTTGTGTTGACAAACGCTACATTTTTAGAAGAGGACTACATAAGGGAGCATAAGTCCCGTTGTAAGATTGTGTGAAATGAACTTTCCAAGAAAACTACTAAACCTTCAATAAGAGTTGTTGAAGAACCCAACATCTGAATAAGAGTTGGTTAGATAATCTAGTAGGTCAAACCCCCTCAAGTCTTTAGGGAGCCTCAACATACTGGGAGGGTTGCGAACCCCCTGTTCATTGTATAAGTTTAACAAAAATCCTAGCTATGGTAGTTGGCAGATATGTTATGGATCCATTGTCTTACATGAACGCAATGGAAGACGTTGACAAATATGAGTGGAGCAAAGCTATAGATCCTGAAATGGAGTCCATGTACTTCAATTCTATTTAGGATCTTGTAAATCAACCTGATGGGGTAACACTTATAGGTTGCAATTGGATCTACAAGAGAAAACGGGATGCTGATGGGAATGTGCAAACCTTCAAGGCTAGACTTGTGGCAAATGGTTATACCCAAGTTGAGGGAGTCAACTATTAGGAGGATTTCTCACTTGTTGCCAAGTTGAAGTCTATTTGGATCTTTCTGTCCATTGCTTCATATTATAACTATGAGATTTAGCAAATCGACGCCAAGACTGCCTTTCTTAATGGCAATCTTGAGAAGACCATTTATACGGAGCAGTCTGAGGGATTCATAACCCAAGATCAAGAGTAAAAGGTGTGTAAGCTTAATTGGTCTATCTATGAATTGAAGCAAGCTTCTCGATCTTGGAATATAAGATTTGATCCTGCGATCAAATCTTATGGCTTTCATCAAAATGTTGACGAGCCTTGTGTTTACAAGAGAATCATCAACAGTTTAGTAGCCTTTCTAATGTTGTGTGTCGACGATATCCTACTCATTGGGAATGATATATGTCTACTAATTGAAATTAAGAATTGGCTAGCGACCCAATACCAAATGAAATATTTGGGAGAGGTGCAGTTCGTTCTTGGCATTCAGATCTTTAGAGATCGAAAGAACAGAATGCTAGCTCTATCTCAAGTATCGTATATTGACAAAATGCTTGTCAAGTTTACGATGCAGAACTCCAAGAGGGGTTTACTTCATATGTAGTTATATTGTCTAAGAAACAGTGACCTAAGACACCTCAAGAAGTTGAGAAAATGAAACGGATCCCCTATGCATCGGCTGTTGGAAACCTGATGTATGCGATGTTATGTACTCGACCTGACATTTACTATGCAGTGAGGATAGTCAGTAGATATTAGTTAATTTAGGATTTAATCACTGGACTGCCATTAAGAACACCCTCAAGTGTCTATGGAGAACAAGAGACTACATGCTCGTGTATGTTTCTAAGGATTTGATCCTTATAGGATATATGGACTCTAATTTTCAGACTAATAGAGATTCTAGAAAATCAACATCAAGATCAATGTTCACTTTTAACAGAGGAACAATAGTCTGAAGAAGCACCAAGAAGTGGTGCATTGCTGACTTCACCATGGATGCTGAGTACGTAGCGGCTTGTGAAGCTACTAAGGAAACTGTGTGGGTCAGGAAATTCCTGACAGATCTGGATGTAGTTTCAGACATGTCAAAGCCCGTAAACCTTTATTGTGATAATAGTGGTGTTGTGGAAAATTTTCGAGAGCCTCAGAGTCACAAGCGCGAGAAGACCTCTTTATCAATTCATTTATTAAAATGATACACTTTATCGATGCTCATATGAAGGCCTCTTTCTCCGATACCTAGAGAAATTTAGGCATCTATGGCGCTTATCAATCTGAACCAAAGCTCTAACATCAATTAAAAAGAATAGGTTACTACTGGCCATAATGATCCACGACTCAATGCAGTATGCAAAGTAATGTGAAGTCTTTCTGTCCCATGCAAATTTTATACATCTACCACTGGAGTCTTTTCATCCAATAGTAGCTTCATGGCCTTTTGAAGCATAGGTACTTGACCTAGTTAGACCTATAACACCTAAGTCATCAGCGAGATACTCTTATATCCTTGTTGATATTGATTATTTTTCATGGTGGGTTGAAGTTGTGCCATTAAGAGAAGCAAAAAACGAAAATATTGTAAACTTTGTCCGAACACACATCATTTACCAATATGGCATCCCTTCTTGTATCTGATAGATAATGGAAGACAATTTAGCAAAACTCTGATGGATAAGTTGTGTGAGAAGTTTAAATTCAAATAGTATAGGTCTTCTATGTATAATGTTGCAGCAAACAGATAGGCAGAGGTATTCAACAAAACTCTGTGTAATCTGTTGAAGAAGGTGGTGTTCAAGACAATAAGGTATTGGCAAGAAAGAATCGTTGAAGTATTGTGGACTTATAGAACCACTCATCGTACTCCTACAAGAATCATACCATATTCTCTTATTTATGGAGTGGGAGTTGTTCTTCCATTGGAAAGAGAGATTCCATCATTAAGGATAGTAGTTCAAGAAGGGCTGACTACTGAAGACAGTGCTAAGTTATAGCTTCAAGAGTTAGAAGCACTTGATGAAAAGAGACTCAAGGCACAACAAACATTGGAATGTTACCAAGCATGAATGTCCAAAGCCTTTGATAATCATGTGAAGTCTCGATCATGTCAGATTGGTGATTTGGTACTTGCCGTAAGAAGACCTATTATCACAATGAGACATACAGGGAATAAGTTCACACCTAAATAGGATGGGCCCTATGTTATTATCACAATGAGACAGATTAAGAATTGGCCCAATCAATAGCAAGTTTCTCAAAAAAAAAAAAAAAAAAAAAAAAAAAAATTGTTCTCAAAGTCATTACTTTAATTAAAAAAAAAAATTCCTCATCATAAGATTATAAACTGTAAATTGTCCAACCCGCATGAGCTTAAAAGGTGAACGACCAAAAAAATTATATTAAACTACGTTATGACTTGATCCTGTACTCATAAAGGGTGCGTATACAGCTTAAAATAAAATTTAAGTGCAGTCACACGCATAAAGAAAATATTCTTTCCATTAAATTAGAATATTGTAAGTTACATATATAAAAAAATAAGATTGAAGCGAGCAAAAAAAAAAAAAAAAAAAAAAAAGAAAAGAAAAAAAGAAAAGGGAGATAGAAAGGGGGAGCTAGTTAAAATAAAAGCTTCCTATTGAAGTCTTTTAACTCTTCGCGTGCAGTCTCCATGTTTTTACAAACTGTAGCTAAAACCTTGATAGTCGGATTAATATAGTGGGGGTGCTCTCAAGAGTATTGATTTCTTCTTGGATTTTTGCAACTTCAAGTTCTTTTCTGTCTATGTTCTCATTTTCTCACCAGATAAACTCGATAGCTTTCTAGACTCAGCATTTAGGTTTTGAAGTTTGATGTCTAATTCCTTTTTTTCCAAGAATAATTGGGCAGCTCGCTCTTCAATGACTTTGCCTCATTCTTGTAGTTGGCTTATCAAAGTCAGGGCTTCTTTCAAGCGGGATGTCTTCTCACCCAAACGATAGTCCTTATCGGTTGCAAGCAATTATAGGAAATATGAAGACTGTACCGCATTGAAATTATCTACCATCTTAAGATAACTATTCACAAATTCTTGAAGAGAAGCCAAATTACTTTTATGAATCTTCGACATGCCGAAAAATATCGTTGCTATTTCTAGTTTAAGGCTTGGTATGTGCTCAAAAGAAGTACACACAATCTTGTCTTAAATATCCTTCCACATAGGTAAGGCTGCTTTCTGATAGAAGTTTGAAATCATTGCCTCACAAAAATAAGAGAAGGCTTATGATGCCTAGTAATCGATTCAGCGTCAACACATCGTGTTGGCTCAAAAATCTTAAGGGGACCAGGATGGGGCATGATTTTCTGTATTTACTTTAGAATGACCAACCTCTTCGTGTGAATGGTCTAAAGCTTCAACCTTCTCGACGCCTACTTTCTATTAACCACGTCAAATTTCTTCAGAAATGTTAAATGGTCGTGAGGGTTGTCTAGTTGTTTCAACTAGTAGAGATTTAGAAGTAACAACCTTCTTGAGGGATGAAACCATAGCATAAGTTCTCGTTAAAGATTCTTCACTACACTTCTCCGCAAGTTCCTAAAGATGATTGCTCAAGAATGACTACAAAAGAAGAAAAGAGAAAATAAATATTTATTAAATAGGCGAATGAGGAGAACATAAAGGGAAGATACATGCTGGTAACATAATACCACTAAGAATTACCGAAGCACTTGGAACTCCTTAAAAAAATTATCATCGAACATCTTCACCTTCTTTGAAGATCGTTTCCAATGATGATGACTGTTACTACTATGACTCTTTTCTTCATGAGCAGCAACATCTTTCTAGAGGGTAGGAGCTATTTCTTCAATTAAACAATTTTTTTTACCATCTTGGTTACTCCTTTCTTTTATTCTTGGTAACTTAGGCTGCGACGGAGCAGGAGTAATGCTACTCACTAAATGATGTCTGTTATCCTCAAAATAACTCCCATATTTTGTGAACCATCAATTTCTATATCGTGATGCCCTAATACTCATAGATAGAAAACGTAAGTAATTGAATGTCATCAATAGTGACTTATGATGTTAATTTAATAAGTGTTATTGATTGTATTGAATTCATTTTGTCTTAATAACCCTAAATCCAATAAACTAACATCCTAGGTTGTCTTATGGATCAATGTTCAAGATACGCATACAAGGTCTATAGTATAGGGATAAAGCTAGGTACCTTATCCTTGTGACACTATGGATATGATCCACTTTATATTTGAAATAAATGTAATGATTCAACATGTTCATGTAGGTGACATACGAGTGGGGGTATCCTATGCAATGAGTTTACATAAGACCGAAGCACGAAATAGGAACTACTAGATGTAACTTCATCAACTAGTTAGGTTTCTATTTCAATAGGATGACTTAAGCAACTTAGTATTATTCTTGTGTCTATTATAAACTTCTATTCATAAGGGGTTGTCCTTTGATTGGGTGAGTGTGGTTAGTTTTCCGACTCAATATGTCTACCATTTTGTGGCAAGACCGAGTAATACAAGATGTATTTCACTCATTCCCTATAGTAGGATAAATAGATGGGTGTTCCCTTGTCTCAGGATTTTAACAAAGAGCTCTACCTTCTGACTGGTCTGAGAGGGGTTTCTGTTTAATGGTTGCGCCATAAACAGGTTGTTCGTTAGATGAGCACTGGTACTTAAGGATAAGGAAGTAACATATAGGTAAAATGGTAATTTTGACCCAGTTGGTGTTATGAACACTCATGAAGGACTAATTTGATATTCTTGGTCCATATCTATGGACACAGAAATATATCTGCGGTGAGAAGTGCAGTTATGGGTTTTTAGTGAAGTGTACCCATAGTTAACAAATATTGATTAATGACTTTAGCCAATTAATCTCATATTGTTGGAACTTTTGATCTGTAGGTCTATTGAGGTAATTATATCTTGAATAGAGTTTCAAATGTTCAAATTCAGTTAAGAAGATAGTATAATGTATAACGTGTTGGAATGTGCACATGCACATCGAAAGTAAAAAGATCTTTAGTACTCTAATTATGCTAATTTATAAGGAATAAACATGCAGATAAATGTAAAAGAAAAGTTAGAGAATACAACCTTTGTAGCTCCAACTTGACCACCAATTCTACTCTAATCTCCTCACGAACTGGTTGTGAACCACCAAAAGAGTCTTTCCGACTATTCTCCGACCATAGAACAGGATGGTGGGATCCAGTGAGTGACTAAAATCGGGATGAATTTAGTATAGAAATTGAGAGATAATTGACCACTTGATTTCTTAAACTCTTATAGAATCTCTAAGGAGGAATATAGTATAGAAATTGAGAGACTGAGGACTTAATTTAGAATCTCTAAGTTGCCACGAAGAATTTGTTTCCAACTAACTTAAAATTCACCAAATGGCCAAGAAGCTTTAATATCTATCAAAGTATCCTATTTATAGAGCAATTATATGCAATTCACATAAAATTGAGTTAACTAAATTTTGACACTTCAAAATGCACTCAATTTAGTGGAATAAGTGGCATTTTGTGGAATCAAAACTTTGCCAAATGAATTATTCACTAATTCACTAAAAGTTTGTTTTTTCTACTAAAAATCATTTATTTGATGTTTCCACTAAGTGAGGTCAACATTTTTACTTTTGACTATTTTGAAGTCAATATTTTGACTTTAAGTCAACTTTTAATTAAATACAAAATTAATTCAAAACTAAAATTGGAATTTCTCATTTAGTGAAGTCAATTTTTTACCTTTGACCTTCAAAACTTGGTGAAGTCAACATTTGACTTTGACCAACTTTGATTAATTCCATTTAATTCAAATAATTAATTTTAAATTAATATTAATATTAAATAATTTAATTAATTTAATTTAATATTCAATTATTAAATCCATTACTAATCCCGATGAATCCTTATTCATAGTTTTGATATTTAAATCTTATTTAAATATCTCAAACTCTCTTTATCATTCAATTCTCAATTGAATGATACGCCATTAAATATATCGCATATATTTAGCACTTATTTGCTAATTCTAATATGAACACTTCAAATTCAGTCATCACACTGTTCTAAGATTTAGTTCGATATGAGCTAGTAGGGGACTTAATGGACCTACGGATAATGAACTCTAACGATTCGAGATTAACCGGCTAAACTTCTTAACCTTATTAACCAACATTCATTAACTACCGGGACACTCCACTAAAGCCCAGATGTTGCACTCTCCTCACTGTAGATATATTTCTATCCACATGATTTAACCATGATTAGTAAGTCGATTATTTACAGGTTGTTCGTAATTACAGTTAGGTCAAAATTATCGTCTTATCCGTGTAATACATCTTGCTCCTTAAGTCTCTATTGTTTCAGTAATGAACAACCGATTTGTCCCTTGTTCAAGACTAGTAGTCAATACTCAAGGGAAAACCTATCTACTAACCCTGAAATCGGGTAGAAGTAAATTTCATCTTGCAGGACTATGTCCTCAGCTATCTACCTGGTCTTACCCCTAAAATGGGAGGCTTATTGAGTCGGCGCTGTTGAGCCAATCTTTCCCATGCAAATTAAAGGTTAATCCCGAATAAACAGAGGTTCATAGTTAGCTCAGGATGAAAATCGAGTTACCTTAGGTCATCGAATTAAAACAATCAATTTTAATAATAAATGGTATTATAAAGAAAAGTGATCATCTCGTGGTTTGATCTTGTGTAAACATCTTTTGCATATGACGCCCCAACTCGCTTATCTCTACATGAATGACTCAGGATCACATCGTTTGTATTATATACAAAATGAACCGCATCCATAGTATTTCTAGGATAAGATACTCAGCCCTATCCCTATATTTATAGACTATTTTGGTTATTTACTCAAGTATTCATGCTATAGTTAGGGGTTCATTAGTTTATTGGATAGGCTTTTACAAGTGTAATTTACATATTCAATAGTAACTTTATTGAATATACCTCAATAACAACTTTATTGCAAAATAGAATAAGTTTAATGTTTACAAACTGCGAGTATTAGGACATACAACCGAATATAATGATACATTATAATATATAGTTTATATTTTAATTAAACTTTATATAAATTTAATTTTGGATATGATTCAAAATTAATTTATGAGAGAATTAAATATTTGAAGAAATTCAAATATTAAATTAGTATGAATTGGATTCATATTAAAATTATAAGTTAAAATTAATATGTATTATATGAACATTAAAACAATAGGTTATGAAAGAAATACAATTGAATATGATTTACATGTAGGTTAAATTAAATATGTGATATTTGATTTGGTAATTAATTAATCAATTGTAAAGGCCCGTTCATGTCCAGAATTAGGGTTATTTGATATGATGATCGAGACCTTTTTTGGCTAAAATGGAAGAACATTCGACGATCTGACCAGAATTGCTCTATGATATTGTAGCATTGCAACGCGTTATGCATGGTTTGCATTGTGTGTGGTTCAGCTACAGTTCAGGGTGGTCCAATTCGGTTCGGCTAGTTCAAGGTGGTCTGGTCCGATTTTGTGCTGGGTTGGCTTGGTTCATTGTTTTGGGGTCTGATTCCAAGCGATTCGGGTCGGTCTGGATTGGTCTGGTCCGATTCAGGCAGAAGCTGGTTTTATGATAGAATTTTCAAAATTATTGTAATTTCTTTAATTTATCCTTGGGGCCAAGTTACCGATTCATTGTTATTTAAATGCTTTATGGATGTCATTTAGATAAATCATACTATAAGTTAAGCATGTTTGTGCATTTTAATATATTATAAGAGTTATAATGTACAGTATTAATGCATGATATATTTAATTCCATGAGTTGTTTAATATATTTTGATATGTTAAATATATGAAATTAGAAAAACATGATACATGACATTACTTAGATAAATATAAAGGGTTATATTTATAAATGTTTTGTGTATCTTTGGTTGATTTTCATGAATCATGTAATATAAGTGTTATATTAATAAAGTTGAAAATGAATCTGCATTTACCAAGACATATCCGTAATTTAATATAATTGTTATATTAAAGTCATGAAATGCATGTAATATGATTTTCTTATTAATTAGAATTTTATTGCTAATTAATTAAATAATAGAAAGCATGATTATAGGGCTAATAATTAATTTTGTAATAGTTATCAAATTAATATTTACTGTCAACCTATAACAAAAAGTTGCATGCAAACTTAGGATCTTACGGAATTGAAATTAATTTTAAAATGTTTTAAATTAATTTAGACCTGAGATCACATTAATTCTAATAAGATTAGAAATATGTCCTATTTTTTTAAAAGATTTAAAATATGACTAAGTAGAACAAACAAGACTTGAAGATATAAGGGAACTCTACCGGTGAAATTCTATCTAGGTTAAGGGTGCTTAAGATGCGGTTTATGGAACACCTTCTACCTAGAAACTGTTCTAGAACTTGAGTTGAATTAACTTTAGTCCTGTTAGCATGCAATATCACTAGATTAATTAAATGGTTTAATTCACCAAGAATATTAGAATAAAGACCTTTTTATAAGAATTATAATAGACTTCGATAGATTCATTAGTCGAAATTTAACTTAATATAATATACCCTAAAATGGTAGAACACTTTAGTGAGAGAAAAATGGTATATAGGATATATCAATTTTTCGCTCTCATATCCCCAAGAGTTCACACTTTAAGATCCATGCTCGGCTTCATGTCGTCGTGGACACAGCCTCCCTTTGGAAAGTGTTTACTTGGGTCAATAACAAGGTGAACAGGGAAAGTGTTTACAGTAAGTGGGAGAAGAATGCATATCAACAAAGATCGATATCGTTAATTCGATTCCAAACCAAAACAAAAATATTTTTAATTCACCAAAACCTAATTATTATACTAACAAGTAGCATAAGCGAGTAGTACGGGTTCGGTCCATAGAGAGGCCATGATTTAATCTTCTCTTAAGCTAAATTTGACTATGAAAAGCAGTAAACATGGGAGTTTTGGTTTTGGATAAAATATAAAACATGCTTGAAAATAAATTGTAAAGGATAAATGTAAACTAGGATTGGTCTATCTAGTTTCGAGAGTCATTCAATGAAATTTCTATCCTCGACTTCTGTAACTTAAACATACAACCAATTCATCATGCACAACAACTTGCTCAATGCGATGTAACTAGCCTCTACAAAGGCAGACGACTAGCAAAGATCTAACCAAGAAAGCGTCCTAAGCATCAATTAAGGTCGGAAAGGTCATACTCTAACTAATCTACATGTTTTCAAATCCTATTGGGTTCGATAGCGTCCATATAGGATTAAAAATACATGCATTATGTTCAAGGATTCTATTGTGTCGACTAATTATCAAGAAAGGCATGTTCAACTAACCAAATTATCTTCGAACCTAGTAATTCATGCATCCTAGGAATAACCATCAAATGCACAATTAACTAATCCTACTTGATTTGTTTTAGCTAGACATTCAAGTAAGAACGTGACATAACTAAAAATTGATTAACCATGCACGATTTTGTGTGAACAGTCAACCTCAAAATCATGCTTTTAGAATTTAAATCGGATTCAAAGAAGACATAAATTCAACATTCCTTTCATTCAAGAATACAAAATTCTCATAAAATTAGCAAAGAATTAAAACTCCAAAAACGAGATAGAAAATCGTTACCTCGAGCAATCCATAGGCAAATCGAAGTGGAAGATCAAATCCATCTTTTACAATCCAGAAGAAAATAAAAATCTAACCTAAAGATACAAAAAAAGATAAATGAGAGGAAGAACTAACAGCCACTCATCGACATCCTCTTTGACCAAAAATCGAAGAGAGTATATATAGAAATCAGTTGTAGCATTGCAATGCTGTTACGCAAATGGCCTTCAAGCATTGGGCGAGGGATGCGACATTGGCCTGATGCCTAGTTTTGCAAGAGGTGCGCGCGCGGACCCTGGAATCTTCGTCATAACTCGTAGCTTTGTGACACTAGGGACAATGTTGCGACTGTCACACCCTCTCCCAAGCCTTAATCCCCAAGAACGGGAAGGGAACGTGAGGGTAACTAATAGCATCTTAAGACAGTACTTATATTCAATAATTCCCCCCATATTTATTATAGACTTTAATAAGTTTACAGTATTCCCCCTATCCATTTATATATATAATTAAATTTTCTCTACTCTTTGTTACATGGTCTGAGTCGTGCCCTGAGAGTTTACCAAATCTTGAGATGGTGGTGGTAGGTGGTGGACTCCTCTTCGAACGCAACGCTTTGTTACTTGGGGGATATAAGAAAACATTTGGAAAACATGAACTAATAAGCCCAGTGAGTGGTATATTTTTTTATAAACGAAACCTTGGCTTATCAAAAATAAACTTTTGGGGAAAACAGCATGCAATCAACAACACATTAATACCATTTCAAATTCATTTCCTAAGCCAAGCCCTGAATCATTTCCTGTTAACGGTCAACTACTATCAACCCAACAACCCAACAACAATTTTATGGAAACTTTCCCTATACCCCATTTTTCCGCCAATGTGCACATCGACAATTTCTTTCCCACTAGTTATGCTTAGGTAACTTGGCCATATTTTTCCGCCTGTCGTCACGGACTATTGTTTTCCACCGACCAAAGCCGACCATATTTTCCCGCGAAGCACCCTTTTCAAGCATACTAACCCTATCCCGGGTATAATTCTATTTTTCATCGTACATACACGTGCAACATCACAATACTCACAACAATATTAAAAACCTGCACCTCTTTTCATGCATATTTGACATTACTTCAACATATACACATCATACATATATGTATATATACATAAATCAAAAAAATATAGTAACCACTCACCGTCAGAAAATCCTCCTAACGTAATTTATTTGTAAATATCTCCCTGCCATTTTCATTATTTCAAGGAAAATTAATATCATACCAGCTTACCCTACTCAACAAAAACTAGTGCTGCTGCAACTTTCGATCTTCTTGACTTCAATACCAACGACAGCCTGACCATCAATTACCAACTCTCTAATCAAGATGTTTAACACTGAAATGTTTAATTTTGCACGAGTTAAAGCTTCACGCCGAGACTTTCTATTTATAGCAATCTCTAGCTTCTCCCCACATGACAACTCACCATACAAATGGCTTTTCTTTAGGCTGCCAACATTAACACTGGCCGACAGAGCTTGAGTTGTCTAATTCCGGGTTTTCCAGCCTAAAATTATCTAATTTGTATGTAATCTTAATCGTACACCTTCTACTTAAGTTAATAAAAAGTCTTTTGCATGAAATCTCCCTTTGCCACTTCATCTGCTTATTTTTTTTTTTTAAAAAATGTTTATCCCAAGAGTTTAACATTACCAATGAACGTAGCCCTTTAGGTCTGCAAGCTAGCCCAACCTCCAATGCACCACAAGTTTGCACGACTCCATCGCAAAGCCTTAGCAGACCGTCTCGCTCTCAACACTCTCGTTGATCTCGCTCTTTCCCACCTTTTGACTCTCTCCCACTCTCTCGCTCTCACCCACTTTCTCGCTCTCTCCAATCTCGCTCTCTCCCACTTTCTCGCTCCTTCCACTCTCGCACTCTTCCATTTTCTCACTCTCTTCAATCTCGTTGATTCTTCTCTCAATGTTCTCGTTCTTCAGTGCTCTCGCTGATTTCGCTCTCAGATACCCTCACGTCCGTATGCTCCTTTGCACCCACCAACATATAGATAACACTTGAATCATTTTTATCTAAATTTTCTCGAATTTTATTTTTTCTATCCTATTTCCTTATTTAATCTCATTCCCTTCAGATTAGGAGTTAGGGTATTACATTTATCACCCGTTAAAATAATTTTGTCCTCGAAATTAAATGAAACTTAATTGACAACAGAGTTTTTATTTAATGATTTACAGTTTTATTACACCACAACCTTTATTCTATTCTTCAACTTGATAATTAAAGCATATTGTGAGAGTTATATAAATGTAACACCCTAACCCCTAATTTGGAGGGCATGAGGAAATAGGATATAAAAACAATAAATATAATAAAATTATGAGGAATTTAGATGCGGGAATGCCAAGATAAATGAATTAAGTATGGAATAATGCAATGGTTTAAGTATTGTCTACGTGTTGCGAAGGGCATGCGGTGATGGAAGCGTTGGACCAAACAACTGTCCTACGCGTGATGCTAAGCGAGATTGGAGAGAGTAGTTTGAGCGAGAAAATGGGAGAGAGTGAGATTGGAGAGAGCAGTTTGAGCAAGAGAATGGGAGAGAACATTTTGAGCGAGAAAATGGGAGAGAGTGAGATTGGAAAGAGCATTTTGAGCGAGAAAATGGGAGAGAGTGAGATTGGAGAGAGCATTTTGAGCGAGAAAGTGGGAGAGAGTGAGACCAACGAGAAAGTGGGAGAAAGCGTCAACGAGAACGATTTCAGCGAGATTGGAACAGATGGATGCATTTGGAGAAGAGCTGGATGCGTTCATCAGTAATTTGGATAAATAATTCGGAAATTAAGCAGATGAAGTGGCAAAAGAAGATTACATGCAAGAAGATTTTTATCAACTTAAGTGAGTGGTGTACGGTTGAGATTACATGCAAATTAAGATAATTTTGGTTGGCAAATCCAGAATTAGACAACTCAAAACTCGACTAGCCAGAGTTAGCATGGGCTGCCTAAGGAAGAGCCATTTGTATGGTGAGTTGTCGCGTGGAAAGAAGCTGGGGACAGCTATAAATAGGAGGCCTCGGCTTGAAGATTAAACTCATTCCAACAATCCCAGTATTAAAAGTCCTAAGTAGAGAGTTAGTGTTTAGTGGTTAAGCTGCCGTTGGTATTGGAGTTCGAAGGTGGTGTTAAGACTAGGCGTACTGCTGCACAGCTTCATATTCGATTTTGTTGGAGTTGGGTAAGCCGGTAGTTTATTTAAAAAGTGTTTTCAAATATATTTATGAAATGATATTAATTGGGAATTTTTCCTTGAAACAATGAAAATGACAGAGTGACATTTACAAGCAAATTACAATAGGAGAACTTACAGACTGTGAGTGTTATATAGCTTTGATAATAAATGCATATTGTGAGTATTTATAGCTTTGATATGAGTATTTACTTAGCTTTATGCTTTGATATATGAATATATGCATATGTAAATGCAAAATACATACTTTTGATGATATGATGATCTACATGATATTATTTGTGTAATGACTATGGAAACTGGAATTATACCTGGGATATAGTTAGCATGCTTAACAAAAGGTGCTTGGCGGGAAAATATAGTCGGCCTCGGTCAGCTGAAAATAATAGTCGGCTTCGGTCGGCAGGAAATAATAGTCGGTGAAGACCGATAGGAAATATAGTCAAGTACCTAAGCATGACTAGCGGGATAAAGAAATAGTCGGTGTGTACATTGGCGGGAAATGGGTCATAGGAGGTTTCCATTCCCATAGCAGCTGATCAAAGAACAGGTGATTGTGATGATTGATGATGATGTTATATACCTGCCACGTGTAGCATGGGAATAAAGGTTACTGATTGCATGACTATATCTATGACCATGCATAATTTATACTGTGAGTATTATCATGAGATTGATTTCCCAAAAATGATGATTTGCAAAGTGATTTTTGTCTTAAAAGAACCACTCACTAGGCTTAGTAGCTCACACTCTTCCAATGTTTTCTTATATCCCCCCCCCCCCCCATCCCAAGGTAGCAAAGTGGAGCGTTCAAGGAAGAATCCATCACCCACCACCACCACCTCAGGATTGGGTAAACTCTCAGGACACAGTTCAGACCATGTAACAAAGAATAGAGAGAAAATCTACATATGTGTACAGAGGGATAGGGGGAATACTGTAAACTTATTAAAATTTGTAATAAATATGGGGGGAAATATTGAACATGAGTATTGTCTTAGGATGCTATTAGTTACCCTCATGCTCCCTTCCCGGTCTTAGGGTTTAAGGCTTGGGAGGGGGTGTGACAACTTGGTATCAGAGCAAAGGTATACGTAACACCTGGGAGGAGATTGAGTATAAAGTTTAAGTTGATACCAACTTGGTATCAGAAAAAAGGTTTACATAAAACCTAAGAGAAGGTTGAGTATAAAGTTTATGTTGATAACAACTTGGTATCAGAGAAAAGGTTTACGTAAAACCTAGGAAGGATTGAAAATAGAAGTTGAGTCTAGCCTAGGCCTAAATGGATCTAGGAAAATAGGACGAAAATATAATAAAAGAGATAAGTTTAGAGCCACAAAGGTTCAGAAAAAGGCTTACCTAAGGTAGGGAAAGCCAAATATTAAAAGTTAGGGTAAGTCATCATTTAAAAAAAAAACAACATAAGTATGATAAACTATACTAGGAAAACCTAGAATTAAATCAGAAAGAGGTTAGGAAAAAAAAAATAGTGGGTGGACATAGGAAAACCTTGGAAAAATGGAGAAGTGGAAAATAACTAGTAAGTAATAACCTAAAAAAAAATGTCTACTCTAGGAAATGGATCAGAGTGGAAGGAAATGGATCAGATGGGACACGCGATGCTGGCCCAGAGGATAACCCTGAAAACTTTGAGGATAGCATAAATAATAACACTATTATTTTGAACAATACAAATCTGGTGGTATCCCAAGCTGATATGGGATATCCACGTTGTGGGAAAAAGACGATTGGACAAATATATGGAATAACTCAGACCAGGGAAAAAGAAAATCCTGGAGGATTAGAGTAGAAGTTAGTTATGTAATTGAATTCGTTTAAATCAATAAAATTTATTGAAAGCTCGGCTAGCCAGAGTTAGCATGGGCACACATCTTGCATTCTGGAGTCGTTCCCCCACCAATTCCTTCCACTCAGATCCATTTCCTACAGTAGACATTTTTTTTCAGGTATTACTTACTAGTTATTTTCCATTTCTCCCTTTTTCCCAGGTTTTCCTATGTCCACCCACTATTTTTTTTTCTAACCGCTTTCTGATTTAATTCTAGGTTTTCCTAGTATAGTTTATCATACCTATGTTTTTTTTTTTTTAAGATTACATGCAAATTAGATAATTTTGGGCTGGAAGACCCGGAATTAGACAACTCAAGCTCTGTCGGCCAGTGTTAATGTTTGCAGCCTAAAGAAAACCCTTTGTATGGTGAGTTGTCATGTGGGGAGAAGCTAGAGATGGCTATAAATAGAAAGCCCCAGCGTGAAGCTTTAACTCGTGCAAAATTAAACATTTCAGTATTAAACATCTTGATTAGAGAGTTGGTAATTGATGGTCAGGCTGCCGTTGGTATTGAAGTCAAAGAGATCGAAAGTTACAGCAGCACTAGTTTTTGTTGAGTAGGTAAGCTGGTATTTTGTTTTAAGGGGATTTCAAATAGGTTGATGAAATAATGATATTAATTTTCCTTGAAATAATGAAAATGGCAGGGAGATATTTACAAATAAATTGCGTTAGGAGGATTTGCTGACGGTGAGTGGTTACTATATTTTTTTTATTTATGCATGTATACATATATGTATGATGCGTATATGTTGAGGTAATGTCAAATATGCATGAAAAGGGGTGCATGGTTTTTAATATTGTTGTGAGTACCGTGATGTTGCATGTGTATGTACGATGGAAACTAGAATTATACCCAGGATAAGGTTAGTATGCTTGAAAAGGGTGCTTGGCGGGGAAATATGGTCGGCTTCGGTCGGCGGGAAACGATAGCCGGTGACGACCGATGGGAAAAAATGGCCAAGTTACCTAAGAATAACTAGCGGGAAAGAAATGGTCGATGTGCACATTGGCGGGAAAATGGGGTATAGGGAAAGTTTCCATAAAATTGTTGTTAGGTTGTTAGGTTGACAGTAGTTGACCGTTAACAAGAAATGATTTAGCGGCTTGGCTGAGGAAATGAATTTGAAATGGTATTAATGTGTTGTTGATTGCATGCTGTTTTCCCCAAAAGTTTATTTTTGATAAGCCAAGGTTTCGTTTATAAAAAAATATACCATTCACTAGGCTTATTAGCTCATGTTTTCCAAATGTTTTCTTATATCCCCCCCATGTAGCAAAGCGGAGCGTTCGAAGAGGAGTCCACCACCCACCACCACCATCTCAGGATTTGGTAAACTCTCAGGGCACGACTCAGACCATGTAACAAAGAGTAGAGAAAATTTAATTATATGTATAAATGGATAGGGGAAATACTGTAAACTTATTAAAGTCAGTAATAAATATGGGGGGAAATATTGAATATAAGTATTGTCTTAAGATGCTAGTTACCCTCACGCTCCCTTCCCGGTCTTGGGGATTAAGGCTTGGGAGGAGGTGTGACAGCGACATTACCCTGGTTCGGGAGCCACTACCTTCTAGCGTTGGGCTAAAGGATTTATGAGCGTTACGACGCTCATGTCAGGGGTAGTTTGGTCATTTTTGCTCCTTTGAAGTTCGAATGCTCAAATTACCTTCAAATTGCTTCAAATTAACCTTGTTTAGCTCCAAACGCTCAATTCTACCTCTTGATTGCTCTATAGCTACAAAATAGGATAATGAAAATGTAAAATCCATTAACGAACCTAAATTAATCTTGGAATTATAGCTCTTTTTAAGAGCTATCACTTGTATTTTTTGTAATAGGTTAAGACAAATATAACCGATATGGTCAATTGTTTATTATTCTTTTCAGCATGTATTCCACAATTATTTCCTTGCGAAAGAACAAAAAATTAACCAATGAAAACTATGCGACGTGGAAATCTAACTTTTATATGATTATAGTTATAGATGATCTACAGTTCGTCTTAACGGTAGATTGTCCTCCAATCCCTACTCGAAATATATCCAAGCAATGAAGGATGCTCTAACCGTTTGACAAAGGCCGATGATAAGTCCCGAGTCTACATCTTGGCAAGTTTGTTTGACGTTCTTACCAAGAAACATGAGGCCATGATCACTGCATGTCAGATCATAAAGTCCCTCCAAGAGATGTTTGGACAATCGTCCTCTTAGATCCGGCACGAAGCCCTCTAGTATATTTATAATGCGTGAATGAAGGAAGACTAGTCAGTGAGAGAATATGTTCTTGACCTGATGATCCACTTCAATGTCATCAAAATGAATGACGCGATAATTGACGAGAAAAGTCAGGTGTATTTTATTTTGGAATCTCTTTCGAAGAGTTTCCTCCAATTCCACAGAAATGCAATTATGAATAAAATAGAGTACACCATAACTACCCTCCTAAATGAGTTACATGCTTATCAGTCTCTTATGAAAAGTAAGGGATCGATAGAAGGTGAAGTAAATGTTGCCCATTTCAAAAAGTTCCATAAGGGTCCATCCTCTGGAACTAACTTTGTTCACACATCATCTAGTTCTAAGAAGATCCAGAAGAAGAGAGGAGGGAAGGGGAAGGCTCCTGCTGCTGGGTAAGGCAAGGGTAAGGCCGAGGTGGCCGACAAGGGTAAGTGCTCGCACTGCAATGTGGATGGTAACTGGAAACGCAATTTCCCCAAGTATCTCGTTAAGAAGAAGAAAGAAAAAGAAGATAAATGTGACTTACTGATTCTAGAAACTTGTTTAGTGGAAAAATGACTAGAATGCCTGAATACTTGATTAAGGAGCCATTGATTATGTTTGTTCTTCTTTACAAGGAATTAATTCCTTCCAGCAACTCGAGAAGGGTGAAATGACGCTAAAGGTTGGAATGAGAGATGTCATTTAAGCTCGTGCTTGTTTTTAGAAAACTTGTATATAATTCCTAAAATTAAAAGGAACCTTGTATCTATTTCTTGCTTAATTGAAAAAATATATTTTATTTCTTTTCTTTTAATGAAGCATTCATTATGAAAAATGGTGTGTCAATTTGTTAAGCTAAATTAAAAACAACTTGTATATGTTAAGACCAACTGAAGCAAATGCACTTTTAAATCATGAGATGTTTTAAACTGTTAATACTCAAATAAAAATGCAAATAATTTCTCCAAGTAACAATAAAACATATCTTTGGCATTTGAGATTAGGTCACATAAATCTCGATAGGATTGAGATTTTGGTAAAGAATGGACTCCTAAGCGAATTAGAAGATGATTCATTACCTCTATGTGAATCCCATCTTGAAGAAAAAATAACTAAAAGACCTTTTAGTTGAAAGGGTTATAGAGTCAAAGTGCCCTTAGAGCTCATACATTAAGATCTTTGTGGTCCAAGGAATGAAAAGCTCGAGGAGGATCGAATAATTTATCTCTTTTATAGATGATTATTCGAGGTATGGTTACTTATACCTAAGAGAAGATAAGTCTGAAGCCCTTGAAAAGTTCAAGGAGTATAAGGTTGAAGTTGAAAACCTATTAGGTAAAACGATTAAAACACTTCAATCTGATCGGGGTGAAGAGTACATGGATTTTACATTCCAAGACTATATAATAGAACATGGAATCCAATTCCTACTTTCAACACCTGGTACAACTCAACAAAATGATGTATCAGAAAGGAGAAATAGAACCTTGTTAGACATGGTGTCACACCCCGCCCTGAGCTCAAGTGCGAGGAGAGGCATGATATTAACTGATGCTACTTTGATTAACCTACTAGTTTCTTTTAATAACCTTACTTATAACAGCAGCAGAAAAAAAAAATATTACATGCTTTAATTAGAAGTTAGTTTACAAATTTAAGTTACATTTACATGAAGGACACTATCCCGACTACCCATCTCATTTAATACTATTTCTAGACTTGTGGCAGACCTTGACCAACACCGCAACCTGCAAGAGAAACACAGAGATAAATCATGAGCTTTACAAAGCTCAGTGAGTGGTAAAACAAATACAAGTCTTTTAAAAGCATTATTACGAGGTTCCCATGCAAACCTTCACCATTCCATGAAGCTTTTCACAAACCCACCTATACATACGGTAGATGGTTAACATTTCATAACTAAAAACATCAACCTATGTGCACATAGTTCTCCCTTTCATGGGCTCAGAAGCTAGGCTCGTCAGCCTCTGACCATCCCATTCAAGGTTTTCTGTCCCACAGGCTCAGGAACAAGACTCCTTGGTCCCCTGACTATCCTGTAAGGATTGATTTTGGGCTCAGGTTCTAGGTCCACAGACCCCCTGACTATCCCAACGTCGTACTCATCTCATAATATAACTACAGATATCAACTCACAATATGCTTCAAAGAGTAAAATAAGTAACACTCATAGTGATCTATTGAGATCTTTTTTCCCAGTTCACTCGGTTTCCCTTGTTCCTCCGCTGGACCCTATTTCAGGTTTAACTTTAAGCTTAGATTACTCACTCTTTCGAGCCTTATCTCAAGACATTCCCTTCTTCAAAAATGTGTGAAAATATCTTAGCTATAATACCTTAAAGTTTCGCCATGAAATTCTTTGGCGAAAATTCCGAGTCTCAAGTTTATTCCTCTTGGCCCGATTGTCTCCTTACTAGTGAGCACCTTTAGGTTTTCCTTGAATTTGACAGCTTTAAAGTTAGAATTGCATTAAGGCAGCCCTCACACTGAAATTAAACTTAATTTAGAAACTTTTGGTCCAAAAATCACCTGATTTGTACGAGTAATTTCAAAAAGCTTCTTGTTTGAAGTTAGCCTATGCGCATGTCCGTACAACCTTGTTCCCTTCAGCACCTTTGCTTGTACCTCCGCCCGAACACTACGTTCCTTCCTTCGAATATCTCTTATTATTTCCTTTCTTTGTGGTTTTTATGTACTTAACTGATGTGTAGGTTGAAGTGAGGCGTTCTCCCCCTTTTATAGGCGTTCAACCCTTCTTCTTTACCCGACACCTCTTCCCTTGATCACATCCAAGTGTTTTCGTTATCTTCTGCCAACTCCCAGCCTCTTCCACCTTCTGCTTGATGTGTCTTCACCCTACACTATCAATGCATCCCTCACATCAACGCAATCTTAAGTGTCCTCCTCCTCCATAGCCAACACTTAAGGCTTAACTTTGCATGTCTGCTCGTGCACCCACCTCATTTACTTAAGACCTGAGACTCATTCCTAGCAAGCCAGATGTCTGGATGATGTCCTTGGATGCATCCATCTACCCTCATATGCGTTTGTCCCACTTCATATGCAGTCATCTAGCCACAAATGCGCCTATCCAATTGTCGCAACATTCCTATGTTCGGACACATTAATTGGCACATGCGTCCATCCTGGCTCGTTTTACCATCGCATAGTTCATCACCTTACACTGTTGCCACATACTACCAACGCATAACGTTGCCACATAGCATCGATGCATAGCGTTTCCGCATAGCACTGACGCTTGGCACCGTTGTATGACACCAACGATTCCATCGCCGCATGCCCTCATTGTTGCATGCCCTTATCGTCGCATGCCTTCATCGCCGCATGCCCCTATTGTTGTATGCCTCCATCGCCGCATGCCTCTATCGCCACATGCTCCTATCACCGCATGCCCTCCCACCGCATTGCCTCACGTAGCATTACCGCATGCCCTCGGCCGCATCACCCTATGCTCTCATGTAGTACTACCGCAACCATCGCATTCATCGCGCTGCATGCGTTGTTTTAACCTCTCAAGACATTCGCTGCCGCATGCGTTTCTTTTGGCCACACTTTGGCTTCCTTCAACGCCCCAAATAACCTCTAAAAGCTTCATGGCTAACGCAAGGACAACCCTTAGTCATTTTTTCCTTGGCTTCCAACACATGGTTGTACTTAGCCAAATTTTCACTAGTTATGGCTTATTTCCAAAGCTATTTAACAAATCCTATTTAATCACTTAGAATTTTCCTACTCTTTACCTTAGTATCTAACTCATACTTAGTTAATCTCTTTTATTTCCTGCCATGAAAGGGAAAATGGAATTTTGGGTTTCACACATGGTTCTTTCTGTGATGAGTTGTGCTCAATTGCCTAGCTCGTTTTGGTGGTATGCTGTAAAGACTGAAGTTCACGTCTTGAACAATGTTCCCTCGAAATTTTTTTTGGAAACACCTTTCAAGTTATGGAGAGGGCATAAACCTAGTTTGTGTTACTTAAGAATCTAACAATGTCCTGAACATGTGCTAGTGACAAATCATAAGAAATTACAACCTCGTTGAAGGTTATGCCAATTTGTTGGTCCCTAAGGAAACGAGGGGTGGTCTTCAAGCAAACGATGTGTTTGTATTAAAAAACGCTACATTCTTAGAGGAAAACCGCATAAGAGATCATAAACCATTGAGCAAATTAGTATTAAATAATACTATTGAAGAGTCAACAAGAGTTGTTGATGAAGTTGGTCCTTCATCAAGAGTTAATGAAGAAACCAGCACTTTAGGGCAGTCTCGTCCTTCTTAATTGTTGAGAGTACCTCAACATGGTGAGAGGGTTATATCACAACCTGATCGTTACTTGGGTTTAATTGAAACTTAGGTTGTCATACCAGATGATGGCATTAAGGATCCATTGTTCTATAAGCAGACAATGAATGACGTAGAGAATGACCAATGTGCCAAAGCCATGGACCTAGAAATGGAGTCTATGTACTTCAATTCGGTATGAAAATTTGTAGATCTACCTGAAAGGGTGATAGCATTCCAAAGAAGCTATTTATTCCTGATAACTTGTAGAAATATAAGTTAATGTTCTCCCAAAGTTGAAATAATTAGAATTATAAGTGATGTAAACGCAATAATGATAAAGGAAAACGCATGCAATTGTATGTGGTAAGCTCATGCAAAAGTATCTTCTTAAGTGAAAATTTGCATCACAAAGCACTTTAGTGTAGGAATTAGAAAAATTCACTAAGTTTTTGTAGACAAGGCCAATGCAAGAGGAATGCGTCCAGATTACCTGATGCATGAAAGATACATTTGGCTCGTGTAATCCCTATCAAATCACAACTTGCAAGCATGGGCATCTGATTGTTGTCGTCTAATCAAAGCAAAATGGCAGATGACTATCTCAGGGTATGAAATTTAGTACAATCACATCACCAAATGGTTGATCAGATTGCATATATAAGAAGAAGCTACTAGCAAATGAAAGGAGTTAGTTAGTTAGCTACCTAGAGAGAGAGTCATTTTTCACCACTTCCATTTACAAGCAAGAAGAATGAGGGACAATAGCCATTCTCCACCGTTGGTAACCAGGTGCTACCAGAGAAAAGCTTGAGGGAGATGTCTCTTTCAACCTCTTTACTAAGTTGGCAACAACAAGCATAAAACCAAGCCAAAAGGGACAAGAAATTGAACCTGTGGCTTGACTTCTTTCTTTTACCTTGCACTTTCATCTTAGGCTTTTTACTTAGAATTATGAAGGTTGTTAGACAGAATATGCGTCGATCATGATAGGAATTCACCAGAATATAAGCTTGTGTCGATCGGCATGTCGAATCTCAGCTAACTTGTTATTTTGCGTTAATTATGCGTTCAATATTCTATCTTTGTAGCAAATGTAGGAAATGAATGCAAACGCGGAAATCGGACCACCACATAGATGACCGCATGTGGAGAAACACTCCATCATAAAGGCAAACACATCAATCAACGCATGAATGTTGCGGTAATCAGTCGTATGCATCCATCGCCTGAGAGTTGCGCTCGTCAAGCGAATGCGGTCATCGTGTAGAGTTGCAGTATTAAACGAATGCGGTCATTAAATGATTGCGGCTACGCGACAACGCAACTAATAGGATCAATGCAAGGTAGGTGGAATGAACGCATCAACGTATCTACCTCGAAAAAATCCAAAGATGATGTTGTCATTTCACTTACCACGCCGTTAGTGGCAAAGGTTCAGAAAGGGCGAACATGCCGAACGTCAGACTCAGAGCAGTCCAATTAATGCTGTCGACGATCCAAGCTCTATAAATAGAAGCCGACGAGCTGAAATTTAAGTTATCCAGGAGATTATTCCTCAACTGGGGATTTTCCCTGCGATCTAGACAAAATGCATGAGAAGACGCTTGAGAGTTCTTCACCTCCTTCATCCATTCCGAGAGATTCAGCTCCTCCACCCATCCATGGCACCACCGGCAGTCTTGACGCACATCTGCTGGAAGCAGAGTTTTGCTTCCAGCCGGTCATTTCTTTTTCCTTTCTTTTTCTATATTGTATTGTATGACATTTTGGAATTAAGAAATTAATACAATGTGTTTTTCAATGCATTTCTCTATTCCTTCGACTTCATCGCCATCTTTTTGCTTAGCATTATTACTTACATTGCAAAACTTAGTGAGATTGCTTGGGTATTGCATACTTAGTCATGTGGATTAGAAATATGAAACATGTAGCAACCCACCGAGAGGTGTGCGTTGTGTGAGTATGTGAGTAATCTTATTTGATTAAGTATGTAGCTGCTGCAACGCCTGTCTATGGGCTAACGCATTGCTTGTCTATGAATGAAGTCAGCAACAATCAACTGCCCGAGAGGGTAAGTGGTTGGACGCATTAAGCAAGGTATGCATTGTTCACTAGGGATAGTAACAATCTTAGGTCAACGAAGTTTATGCGATTGTCTTGTATTATGTATGCTTCATTCGTCCATTAGGGATACTCGGGAGGGTAGTCTAAGGACAGGATCTAAGCTTGGGAAGGTCAGGTCAAAATCTAGGCTTGGGAGAGCCAGATTAGAACACATAATACAAGAGATAGGCGCTTAGGAATGAGCGTTATTTGTTATTAACGTATCGCATCCATCCTAGAGATAGGATATGATTGAATGTAGTCACTGCAGCGTTGTGTGTATTTTGCATCATCGCATAGGAAAAGAGTAGAGACTTAGGAATAAGCTCTATGGACACTTTTGCATTCAACACATGCGTCCTAGAATTAGGAGTACCGTATTTCCATTGGAAAATTACTTGCCGTGTATAGTTGTAGCATGATTGCATGGATTGCTTGACTAGGGTTACCCTTGCGATCACTCTTAAAGTTTTGCAATGAAAACATCTCCGCATTTTATCTATTTCCCATACATTTATTTCATGTCAAGGTTTGTCGCATCGCTACCTTTCATGCATATTCTCATTGCGTTGTCTGTTAGATAGGAGTAAGAGTAAGATTAACGTAGCAATATCCTCTCCATTCTTTTATTCAACCATCGCATGCACAATCACCGCAAACATATAGTTACAAGTCCCTATGTTCGACCTCGAATTATCCGAGAAACTTGCGTCCATGTTATACTTGGCGTGAACGCAAGAAAACTTGTGGCAGGATGCATGGTCATCGCATACATTTATTAACGCATATTTATTCCAATGTATGACTATCGACGTATGACTATCAACGTATATCTTAGGAACATACATCACATAACGCATCCAAGGGAAGTTGGTTGTTGAGTAAAATTGACTTCCAATTTTCCGTCATCAACTACCACTCGGCAACCTTGGAATTATCAGAGTGAGAATCCAGAAGGTTTGGGATCTATGTGAATTTGGTAGAGGGAAGGAGTAAAAAAGCGATCGAACTACACGATCATGTAAGTAGGAGGAAGGTTTTTATCTATCGCATAGACTAAGAGTACTTGATCGTTTAGTAAATCTTTCTCTCGTGAGAATCGTCTAGAAAATCTCGCTCGAACATTTAGTCTCTCGCTCAATCATTTAGACGATAGTTTAGTAAATCTCGTTCGATCGTTTAGTTTCTCACTCAATTATTTAGAGTCGATCGTCTAGGAAATCTCGCTCGATCATTTAGATGATCGTTTAGTCTCTCACTCAATCATTTAGTTTCTCGTGAGGCCACTCTTCGGATTGTTTATTCATCGCCATGCTAATGTGCCTTGTGATGGTATTCTGCCTAAAGAGTAGACACAGGGTTCTACTACAGGTGCTACGACAACTTTACCAAGTCCGAACGATTGTCGACCACCAGATCTGCATTTAGTCTCTCGCTCAATCATTTAGTTTCTCATGAGGGCTATCATATAGTCTTTCATGAGTAAACGATTAATAAAGCAATTAATGAAGTGATCGTTTATAAAATGAAAACTCTTTTCATTTTATCCTTTAATTTTTCAAAACTGAAATCAACCTTCCACTTGTACGGTTAATGGAGAAAATAACCAACTAAACAATTTTCTCAGAATTATTTTTATTATAAATAAATATAATAACTAACTTATCATATTATATTTATAACCTATAGTTTTAATATCACATCATATGTAATATTTAAACCATAGTTCTTTTCTCCTTTATTTAATATAAATCATATTTATATCAATTCCTCTAATTAATGTATCTAATACATCAAATCAATTATATTACATATAATCGAATTCCCTCTTGTTAATTTGAACACATCAAACTAACCCAAAAACTAATTCTCAACTTGAATCCATTTAGCTACCAAGGGGACCTTATAGACCTATAGCTTGAAGCTCCAACGGTACGTGAATAACTGACTAAACTCTTTAATCACGAAATCCACCATCCGTTAACTGTCGAACACTCCACTAAAGACCGACAGTTGCACACTTCTCACTACAGATATATTTCTGTGTCCATATGACCAATCAACGGTGCGATGATCCTTCACAAATCTCTCGTAAGTACAGCTAGGCCAATTTACCGTTTTGCCCCTATAGTTACATCTAACTCCTTAAGTACCACTGATTCATCTAATGAACAATAAATCATAGTCCTACTATGATTAAGTCTTCTCTTCCAAAGACAGTTTGTGGCCACTATGTTCAAGACCCAGAATCAGCCCTTGAGGGAGTAATTTATCTACTTACCCTTGTTTCAAGGAAGGATTGAATTCCGTCTTGTATAGCTGAGTTCCCAACTCCCCAATCAGACGAATTCCCAAAAAGGAAGGCTTGCTGAGTACGCAATCTGGCCACTCTCACCCATACTAATCAAAGGACCGCCTTCACAGAAAAGAGTTCTCAACTCACTCAGGATTAAGATCATGTCACCTATGGTCATTTTAGTGAAATGTAAGTCTCAATTATCAATGGCGTTATATAAAGAGACTAATCATTTCGTGGTCCGATCTTATACAAACTCTTTGTATATGACATTACCGCTTACATGTCTCCACATGAATGGTTAGGATCAGATCATTTGTAGCATCTTACAACACTTGTAACATCTACAAAGTGAGTCGAATCCGTAGTATCACAAGGATAAGGTATCACTCCTTTATCCTTATATTACAGACCATTTATGTTATTACTTAAGACATGATCCACTTGTATGTCTCACATACGTGCTTAAGTTACATGAAATAACTACGGATCTTAATTTGTTGGATTTGAGTATATGCGAATAAAATAACATTTATTTTATTAATGACAATGTGTACAAAAATATTTACAAACTACGAGACCACCGGGAGAATTAGGACACCAATCCCAACAAACACATCATGCATACACTTGGACTTTAGCAGACATCTATATCATTTTCGTTTCATTATCAATGTGCTTATATCGGCTTGTTGTTCCCACTAGGAAATCAATGCATACCATCTACGCTTAAGTCAACTATCCATGAACACTTTCCCCTTTTTCTGAACTCCTACTTCCCTCTTGCAGGCGTGCCAGTAGTTTAATGTACATAACCAATGCATATCAAACAATTAGGAAAACGCTACAATATATCCAAATACCAAACTTGCATTAGTGTACTCTAGAGTCCCTACATTCGACTCTGGGCTTATAAGGACACTTAGCTTAAGAGAACTTGTATGCACTAGCAAGGTGTGCACACACGATCTATCATTAATCCAACGCATACCATCATCTTCATACCAAGAGATAGATTAAACATATTCTCCATTAACATTCATCCTCATCATCATAAACATGACTGAAAACAAAAGCAAGAATTCCCACCTAAATCCTGTTAGTTCTTAGGTATTAATTTTTTTTTTGTTTTGTGTTTTTAGAAGATAAAAGAGATATGAGACAATCAAGACTATTTAGATGCATTTCGAGCCAAAATGGAGAAAGAAATAGCAAAAGAGGTAAATGACCAAATTGCCCCTGGAAGGAGCGCCGCTACGCTAGAAGGTAGTACTGCGCTTTGGTGAGAGCAGTACGACGCTACCCTGAAGTATCATACCACTACGAACTTTGACGGGGAAAAAATAAAGTGCATGTATAGATGATCAATCGTAAAGACAGTGGCACTGTACACGACGCTCAATGGCAGAAGGCTAGAGCGCAGCTGCGCTCTACCGAAGCGCCACAGCGCTGCCTAAACTTTTTCTATAAATACACCCTATTATTTAGGGTGTTATATATGCATAGAGATGGAAAAAAGGGAGGTTGTCATTCCAGCTTATTTTTCATTATCTTTGTCTTTTCTTTTAGGTTAGAATTTATAAATTTTGGGTTGTATTCCACGGATTGGATCGATTCATCTCTTCTTCCTTTTTCTATGAAGTCATCGAGGAGAGTTTCTCGATTCTAAATCTTGGGATGTAAACTTATGTAACAACCTTGAGGATTGTTTTTATATTAATTTCATATTGACTTTATGCATCTTTGAATGTGTTTTAATTCTTTGATTTATGTTGATCAGTTTGACCGACGATCATTACTTTGAAAGTATTTTGATTGCTAAAGAATTTTAGGTTTGTATGATGTATTTCTCTTTGTCTAGCCTAAGTCATTGAGTAGCAAAAATTGAGCTTGCATGCTAAGGTTTCTAATTCTAGTCTTGGATCCTAAATTGTTTAATTTGATTTAATTCAAAGAAACTGAGTTAATCAAGTTGGCTATCCAGTTAATTAACTTCACAATAGAAACCTAGAACTTAATGCAAGTGTTAATTGATTATTCTCGATTGCTATCTAATTTGATTGAATTGATTACAATTAGTTAATTAGGGTTTCATTAGAAGTTTTAATTTATTTAGGTCGTCTGTATGATTTAGTCTTAATTAGTTGTTCGCCTTTGTAGATGCTAGTTAGGGTTTATAAAACAAATTATTGTGTTAAGCATAATCAATATGAGTTAATAAAAACAATTTGATGATGGGAAATTACATAGGAATTCATTTACTCCACACCAATCACCTTCCCCCCATTTACCGCTCTAGTTAGGAAATCGGCTTAACAAAGCAAATCAAGTTTCCCTATGGATCGACCCAGACTTACCATTATTGTTGTGTCTTTGTAGTGGTAGGAGTAGTTCAGTATTATAAATTTTCTTTGATTAGTAGAGGTTTGCAGGCGGTAATAAATCTTTATAACCAAAGGGTTAAACCCATAAGGTGTAAATGGATCCATAAAAGAAAGAGAGATGTAGTTGGAAAGGTACAAATCTTCAAGGCTAGACCCGTAGCAAACAGTTATACCTAAAGGGAAGGGGTTCACTATGAGGAAACTTTTTCCCCTGTTGCTATGCTTAAATATATAATAATTCTCGTATCCATAGCCACATATTATGACTATGAGATGTGGCAAATAGATGTCAAGATTGCTTTTCTAAATGACAATCTTGAAGAGAGCATCATTATGTCTCAACCCAAGGTCAGGAGCAAAAAGTTTGTAAGTTCAATCGATCAATTTATGGGTTGAATCAGGCATCCAGATCTTGGAACATTAGATTTGATACTATGATCAAATCTTTTGGTTTTGATAAAAAGGTTGATGAATCTTATGTCTACAAAAAAAAAAACATCAACAATAAAGTAGCTTTCTTGGTACTTTATGTGGATGATATCCTATTCATTAAGAATGATGTAGGGTACCTTACCAATGTTAATAAATGGCTAGCAGCCAATTCCAAATGAAAGATATAGGAGAGGTGCAGTATATTCTTGGGATCCAAATCATTAGGGTTCATAAGAACAAAACAATGGCTCTGTCTTAAAAAACTTATATCGACTTGACACGATATTCGATACAAAAGTCTAAGAAGGGTTTATTACCTTTCAAGCACAGAGTTCACTTGTCTAAGGAAAATTTTTCTAAGACACCTCAAGAAATTGAAGATATGAGACGTATTCCCTATGCCTCAACTGTAGGTAGCTTAATGTATGCTATGCTTTGCACTAGGTTAGACATTTGTTATGTAGTGGGAATAGACAATAGGTACCAGTCCAATTTTAGGTTAGACCACTAGACTGCAGTTAAGAACATCTTAAGTAACCTAGGAGAACGAGGGACTACGTACTGGTATATGGAGCTAAGGATTTAATCCTTATGGGATACATCGACTCTAATTTTCAAACTGAAAATGATTATAAGAAATCCACGTCAGGATCAATGTTCACCCTGTATAGGAGAGTTGTAGTATGGTGTAGCATCAAGCAATGATGCATTTCAGACTCCATTATAGAGGTTGAATATGTAGCTGCTTATGAAGCAGCAAAGGAGGTAGTTTGGTTTGTTTTAGGAAGTTCCTAAGCGATTTGGAATTCGTTCCAAACATGGACTTACCTATCACCTTATACTGTGACAACAATGGAGTAATAGCTAACTCTGAAGAGCATCGTAGCCACAAACGAGAAAAACATATTGAGAAGAAGTATCACCTGATATGGGAGATTGTGCAATGAGAAGATGTGATCATCACAAAGATCACTTCGAAGCACAACATCATTGACCATTTACGAATGCTCTTTCGGCTAATGTGTTTAAAGGTCATCTAGAGAGTCCAGGTCAACGAGACATGTATATTGTATAATCTAGGACAAGTGGGAGATGTGTAATGGATATATGGATGCCCTAGTTTATTATATTTATTTACCATTCTCGCTATTTTGGACTATGGATATCATGTACATTCCAGTTACTAGAGTTTTAGTTCAAGTGGGAGTTTGTTGGGTTTTATGTCCTAAAACTCGTAGATAGAAAATATAAATAATTGAATGTCATCAATAAAGAGTATCGATGTTATTTCAATAAGTGTTATTGATTGTATTGAGTTCATTTTGTCTTAAAACCCCTAAATCCAATAAACTAACATTTTAGACTATCTTATGAGTCTTGAACTATATGTGAAGACATACAGGGACCAATGTTCAAGATACAACCTAAAGGGTCTATAGTATAGAGATAAGACTAAGTACTTTATCCTGTGACACTGTAGATATAGCCCATTTTGTATTTGATACAAACGCAATGAGATCCAATGCGTTTGTGTAGGTGACATGCGAGTGGGAGTATCCAATGCAATGAGTTTGCATAAGACCGAACCATGAAATAATAACCACTAAACATAACTCCATTGACTAGTTAGGTTTCTATTTCAACAGGATGACCTAGGCAACTTAGTAACTCTGAGTCTATTATGAACTCCTATTCATGGGGGATTGTCTTTTAATTTATATGGATGAGAATGGCCAGTTCGTCGACTCAATATGCCTATCATTTTAGGACAACACCGAGTCGGGAGCTGGGAATACAATATACAAGATGAATTTCACTCCTTCCCGACAATAGGGTAAATAGATGAGTGTTCTCTTAAGTGATGTCTTTGGGACTTAAACAAAGGGCTCTACCCTTTGCTTGGCTCGAAAGGGATTTCTGTTTAATGGTTGAACTATAAACAAGTTGTTCATTAGAGAAGCACTAATACTTAAGGATAAAGAAGTAACCCAGAGGTAAAACAATAATTTTGTCCCACCTGGTGTTACAAACACTCGTGAAGGACTAACTTGCTGGTTTATATTCGTGGGCACATAAATATATCTGCAGTGAAAAGAGTACAACTATGAGTCTTTAGTGGAGTGTACCCACAGTTAATGAATATTGATTAATGAGGTTAATGAGTTTAGCCAATTAATCTCATATCGTTGAAGCTTCTGATCTATAGCTCCATGAGGTCCCCTTCCTAGCTCATAAAGGAAATTGAGGTAATTATGTCTTGAATAGAGTTTGAAGTGTTCAAGTTCATTTAGGGAGATAGTATAATGTATAATGATACATTATAATATAAAGTTTATATTTTAATTAAACTTTACAATATAAATTTAATTTTGGATATGATCCAAAACTAAATTTATAAGAGAATTAAATATTTGAGGATTTCAAATATTAAATTAATATAAATTGGATTCATATTAAAACTAGAGATTAAAATTAATGCGTATTAGATGGACATTAAAACTACAGATTATGAGAGAAATACAATTGAATATGATTGGCTTGTAGGTTAAATTTAATATGTGATATGTAATTTGGTAATTAATTAATTGGAAGATTAATTAATTATAAATTCAATTTGATTTAATTAAATTAATTGAATTAAAACTATAGGTTATGTGAGATATGTTTCATTTAAATATGATTTAAATGAAATCATTAATTAAACTATATTTAATTAATTACTAACTATTTTAAATTAATTATTTGATTTTTATTAAATGAAATAAATAACTCCCACGGGGGAGTTATTTAAAATGTGAGATAGTGCCCACGTTTTCTCTCTCTCCATTGATTGAAATACCTGTAAAAGATTGAAGAACATAGGTTTTAAAAGAAAAAAAAAATAAAAAAATTGGAAGGGTTCTATGAAAAAATTCTCAGAGAGAATAGGGAGATTTTCTAATTGGTGGTGTCTGTGAAATCCATCCCAATGGAGAATTGGCGTTTTTCTTTTCTCTGTAGGATTGAATTCCTAATTGTAATGCATGCTTAACCTAAAAATTTTATAGCAAGTTGAAGTTCTTAGGTTTCCTTTTTATTTTGTATTTTTTGCCATTGTATTGGTATTTCAATTTCTCACTTGATATCGAGTTAGGTCTTGATTATTTCGCTATGTTAGGGCTTTTATCCCTACAACATGGCTCCAACGTGCAGGCCAATAAGAATACTTGAGACAACGATCTACAATTAGTGTAGACCCTAAAGTGATATATCACATTGTAGAAAGTGATGGCAGGTGGAATTCCCCTATATCGTTATGAATGTCTTGATAAAATCTGAACTGCCGACCAAATCGATAAGGACTATATGATTCTATAATCAAAATATTCCCACAACGAGATGACATGTAGCATGATCGTTGTTGTAACGCACTCGCGACCTGGAGTGACTGACGTCCTCTTTTTTGGGTCTCTTTAAATAAAAAGTTCTAGAGTTGTCACCAATCATACTAAAGGCATGATTGATCACCTAATTAAAAAGTATTAATCTACGTAAATTCAGATTTGAGCTTGAGAGTCATTTATATAGGGAAGTTGCTAACACTCAACAAATCCCATAAAAACAGTTATCAAATTTTATCTTTTATTATTCAATTAAAAAAATAAGGTCCACAAAATGTTATTTGCTTTGTTTTTAAATGTCTCGTGTTTATTAGCTACATTTTAAAAATAAAACATGATCTAATAATTGTGAGTGGCATCAGAGTCATTAAGTAAATTAGAAATTTATTTTGGATTCTCAAAATAATTTCCTACACCTCAAGAATATTATAACATCAAACTTTGATGATTCTAATCTCTGTCATTGGTGTTTAATGAGAAATTTCATGTATTTAAGGAATTAATAAATTCCAAAAAGTGAACACTACTCGATCTCATTTTAAATTAAAATTTGTTATTGATGATTGAAATTTTGTTATTTTTTTGAAATGATTTCAAATTTAGAATTTTAAATTAGGGAGAAATTTCATGTATTTATGGACTTTTAACAATAAAACCCATAAAGAAACACCATTTTTCTCAAGTTTATTCATTTTGAAAAAATATATATTTATTTGCAGAAGAATTTTATATTTATGAATTAGAATAATTCACAAAGATAACCGTTCTAATTCTCAAATTTAATTTGCTACCAGATTTAATTTAAGAAATATTTATGTTGAATATTTTATTTTTATTTATTTAACTTTACACCTGAGATTAATGATGAATTTGATATTTATGCAAAGATATATATAAAATTACAAATTCACAGTAACTAATTGATGATCTGTGATAATAATAATTTTAATTAAAATTGTGACATATCAAAGAAAATAAAAAAGTTACAAAAAGCGAAAAAAAATTACAAAAATGGCTATCCAATTAGCTAAATGATGAGATAAAAATCAAATCAAAGCGAGCTGATTCATTAAATAAGAAAAGGAATATCACAGACTAACTAACAATAATAAAATCTCATTGGGACTTTAAGATGTACTTAAGTTGTCTCCTTCAATGACACAAGATAAAATTAATTTTGCATATTTAATATTGATTCTCGAGACAAAATTTGGCAATTTGAAAGAAAAGAAGAAAAATAAATACTAATAAAAAAAATAAATAAAGAGACATCGAAGCTTACCATGTTATGGGTGAGGAAAACGCGACAGTGTGAAGAGAATAGAGAGTGTGGGAGAAAAATAGGAAGGATGAGAGAAAATAGGGAAACGAGGAAATAATACATGAGATATGAGAGAAGTATTGGGAGATCTTTGGTGAAATTATTATTTGTTAATTTAAATTTGATTTTTTAAAAAAAAATTCAAACTTTATCTTTTTTCTTGTTTCCTTTTCATTTTATGGAGTTTTAACAATAATAAACAATGATAAAAGTGTAATACTAAATTCAATGAAAAAATAAATAAAAAATAAAAAATAAGTCGGACAAAATACGGTATCTACAATCGCATACTGGAGAGTTGGCAAGATTATTGAAATGATAAATCTCCATCATCAACCAGATGCTCATGTCTATTTCAGTTCTAAGAATTCATGTGCCACGGAATATTTGCACCTTTATGGATCAGTTCCCGTGCTTCATATTCTCCAAAATAAATTGAGCTGCATAATGTATGGGAAAATAAAAGTCCATGCGTCCAATAGGATTTGAAGCTTCAATTATCATCCTTAAGAAATGATAAATATTGCCTAGAACTATTGCGACAAGGCTATACATCTTTCTGTCAAGCTAGCAGCCTTAAAAACTCTATGACGAAGGTAGGCCCCCATTTTGCGGGAATATAAAAAAACACAACCAACGGATAAAAATGCAGCCAAGTATGTTTTATCATTCAAATTGTCTTCTATCCTAAGTTCCTTAAATAATATATTTTCTCTACTTGACCAGTCCCGAGGCTTGATATTTGCACCATTCGAGTTTTAAGTAGGTCGGGAGCGAGAGCCTTTTACTTCCATGTAGTAGGCTTCTAGGAACCAAAATGAAATCCAATAACTAATGTTCAGGAATCATTCTTAAAGTACGACACACGTTTTTGCTACAAACAAATTATCAAATAGTACACCTGAAAAAGATGTTCACAAGTCTTCGAAAGAGATTTCTTCTTGTCCCGTGAACCGATTAACTCTCTAGGGTAGGGAACGACTTCCTCGTAGAAGTCCACTATAATCGAAAGGCCTCCAAATAACCATAGGTTGCATAGGGAAATTGATAGTTCAACCACCATGTATGAAGAGTATTGGCAAAAGGCTCGAACCACGTCACTATTTCAGTTGTATACAAAGAGATCGTCATTGTGCCAAATAAACAGATAGCATGAAAGGATCGTTCGTTTCAACCAACTACAAACTCTAACCATTTCCAATAGCAGTCCGTAAAGGTAAATTCTCTAGAGACTTTTATGGTGGCATTCCCACGAGTTTCACCATCAATTATATGACGCCCAAGAGTTAGCATCCGATCAGGAGTATGGGCTTTGTTATGAATATAAGATTGTAATATCCACATGTTTTCTCCCTGAATTAAGGATACTCCACTGATCATTCAAGTGGGGTCGTGTCGTTGTCCAAATCTGGCCATAAGAAGGCTTAGCCTATTTTTTATACATTGATTCCTATTTGCAAGAATTACAAGATGTTTCTTTCCATAGGAGATATGTTCGGTGAAGTAAACCATTATTCTACAAAAAAAAAAAAAAAAAAAAAAAAAAAGTCACCATAGAGAAATAAGTCTCAATTGCAAAACCTAAAAGAAATGAATGCATGAAGGGCTTAAAAAAGATGGTGAACTTCATAAAGTTTGGACATATTCTATGCTCGAGTGGATGGAGAACACTAGAGGAACCTTCTAATGTCACCATCCTTAAACGAAACCTGAGCAAAATCCAAATCTCTCTAAGGTCAACAAATAATTCAAACCTCTCTAAGGCCAACGATGATCCAAACCTCTCTAAGGTCAACAATAATTTAGAGGCAGCGATCTCATATCAAAGCATTTCTGGAAAAAAAAAAAACACACAAAAAAAACCCACCTTTTGATAGAATATGTGGAAATTCGTATGAAGAAAAGTTATTTGCTCTTCAATTGGGTTGAAAGTTACCAGCAGATTAAGCCTGTAAAATGCATATGAAAGAAAGACGATAAAAGATAATAAAAAAAAAGGTCCATCCAATTTTTTTGTTGTTATAAAAAAAATTAATAAAGAAAAATATATAACAAAAAAACACCAAAACTAGAAATAAAAAAGGGGATAATAAATAGGTAAAAAAATGAATAAAAATCATAATAAAAACGTTGTAAAAAAGGGAAGAATAAAGTAAAATAATAGAACAAAAAAAATGCTAAAACAACTAAAAAAATTATTTAAAAAAACAAAAAATACAAAGTTTCAAAAGAAAGTAAAAACAAAATTAAAAAGAAAAGAAAAGCAAAGAAAAAAAATCTAATAATGTATAAAAATAAAAATAAAAAGGGGAGGGGGAGGGGCTAAACCTAGTTTGCTACTGTCTTTTCTTTTTATTCTTCATTCCCCCCCCCCCCCCCCCCAATTTCTTTCCCTCTAATTTTCTCACTCTATGCATCTTCCTTCTCATTCAATCTCTAACTCTAGAGAGGGATGAGTGCCGCCACCTTCCTCGACAGACGATGGCAAGAGCGTTAGTGATATCGGCGATAGAGAAAGAAAAGAAACGAAGCAGAAAAAAGGTCGATGCTCACCACCATCCATGGCAGGCAGCACCGACCATAGCCACCACGTTGTTTAACAGTAGCGACAGAAAAAAAAAAAGGAAAAAAAAGATTGGCTGGCGCCAGTAGTAGATTCACGAAAAAAAAAGTACAAAAGACAGTCGGTAATAAGAAACAAAAGACCTAGGGATTAACTTGAGCCCATAATGTAGAAGATGGGAAAAGTAAAATCATTTTTTCAAGGCCCGTTTGCGGTTGATTTTCTCAACTTTCTCTATGATATTTTGTTCAAAAAAATTGCTGAGAGGGTGATATTCAGTGTGATTTCTAATGATTCCATCCAATTTATAGTGAAAAAAAACCATGGCTCAGATATGAGAGTTAAAAAAAATCTCAAAAGGATTTCAAATTTAGATTGAATTTGAAATCCAACCTCATAAGGAGTTTAGATCTTAGGTTTGAATATTATGGATTTAACTAGATAGAATATTTTGAATTTTAAATCTGGCCAAAGTGTTTTCTTTTTCTTTTTTTTTTTCTTTTTTAAAAGAAATGGAGCATATTGTATCTAGGTGGGGAACAACTAAGATCTAATTTCAAAATTAAAAGTTGGATATTGTTTAAGTCCAATTCAAAATTCAAATCTTATCTAAAGTCAAAATTTACATAAATTTGATCTCAAATCAAAACTAGAGCACCAAATATAAGTAGGAGCAAACTTACCATAGAATTTGAATCCTCATTCATTTTTCTTTCCAATCTAATCTGCGTTTTATCCCATTGTTAAAAAGAATTCAAATTTAAAGGTTTATATTGGGCATAATCCAAATTTCTTTCCAAATCGAAATGTGTTATATACAGACTCAAATCTCATCAAAACTCAAGTTCAACTTCGAACTTGACCTTAATTAGAAATTGAGACATTTTCCAAGTCAATGTTTGGGTGAATAAATCCCAAAATGTGGGACTGCAAGGCGTCAAATGAGAGCATCCAAATTCTAAATTATATCCTCAAGCAAAAGATGATGAATCCCAAATCTCATTACAAATTTGGTGACTTTCTAAACATAAATATATTTATCTTCAAGGAAGTCTAAATATGTACTTTGATCCATTGATGAAAATATATGCAAAATCAAATCATGATCTAAATTCATATTTTGATCAAGATTATACATCAAAAAAAGTAAAAAAAATAAAATCATACTTTAATTTAAATTTATCTTTTTTTTCAAGATTCACCCACACATAGACGTGCATAAATCTCGAAAAAAGACATTTATTAGAGTAGAAATTTCAAACAATTATAAAATGTCACGTATCTTCCATTCGGCCATTTGATCACAATAATGGGCTTATCAACTTCAATGACGATGAAGCCTAAATCACGATCAATAAATTTGGCCAAAGGTCAACTGGATTAGGTCAAGTAATTAAAGTCGCTCAAATTCAAAGTCCTGCCAGATTCAAGCCTACAACGGAAAATTTGGGTCGAAGGAAAGATTCAGCCAAAGCCTAACTTTAACCCAAACCCAAAAAAATAGTTGGGCCCAAGCTCAATAGCCCAAAAGAAAATGGGGCCTAAGCCCACCTAAGGCCTATGGAAATCTTCTCTAAATAGAGGTCTTGTTCTTTCATTTGAGGAGGTTGGAAAGAATTGGCAACAAAATACTGAACCTCTGCAGATAAGGATTAAGTTCTAAAACTCTTAAGATTTTGAAGTTCTGATCGATCTTGAGATTACCAACTTCTGAAGATTAAAGACTTGGAAGATTAAAATTTTCTTGAATTCCAGAAGACCGGAACTCAAAACGATCTCAAGATTACAACCTTATGAAGATTGAAGACATGGAAGATTAAAACTTCCTTGAATTTTAGAAGATTAAAATTTAAAGCAACTCATTGAAGATTGAAAAGTTATAAAATTTAAACTTTATCCCTTTTGAGAGAAGGTATCAAAGGATCAAACATTAGAGATTGTATCGGTCACTATACTATACTGAAATTAATACAAAAAAATTCACGAATTCAATTCCTTCAAAAATCTAGTGTGAACAAAGGGATTAAATGAAAACTAAGTTGTATTTCATGTTTTCAGTAGCAAAATCCAGAAATTGGATTCTAATTTAAACAATTGTAAGTTAGTTCTAATTATCCACTAAATATTAGTATACAATATATTATTATTGATAGATAAAACTAACATGCAACGGAAGAAATTAGAATCAATAAACAATCTAATTACATTTAATTTGAGTTATAAAACATGCAATGAAACTGTCATAAAATAGGGTTGCGTAAGAATACTACCTCTGATGTAACTCCTCAAATCCTTGCTCCTCAACACGAAATCAACCTCCAAATATTCAATAGACCACCAAGAGGAGCTTCTCTACCATCCACTAACTTGGATTAAGAGGTGAAATCTCAAATTGAGGTCAATTTGTTAAGGGATGAGAAGGGTTATTAGAGAGAAGAGTAGAATTTCAGCAAAAACTAAACCATCCCCTTGGCCAGGAAATTCTCAGCTTATTTAACCATGAAGAATATGCAAATTCTTCAGCTTCAACTCATTGACACCTCAAGGAGCTAAAGAACACTCCATATGTTTAATGGGCTAGGTGTTTGGCTTGGAGGAAGACACTCCATATGAAGATGTAAAATTGGAAAACTCCACTCAATAGTGGAATTTTTTAATTTTTGCTTTTTAATTCATTTTTTAAATTTGAATTTTAATCTAAATTCCATTAAACTAAAATTAATATTAAAATCAAATATGAATTTCATTTTTAGAATTAAAAATAATTTATTTAAATTAATTAAATAACTTTAATTAAATAAAATAATTATTATTATTATTAAATATTAAATTAATCAAACACCTAATTTATACATGAATCCTATTCATGCAATTCAATATATAAATCAATATTTATATATTTCAATCTGCCCAATTTTGATTGATTTCTACAAAATTAAACGTTTTAATTGTATCAAATACAATTCATTAAAACCTAGTTGAATTTGCACACTTCAAATTCAAAAACTCTAAATTTTGACTTTGAACATTTCAAATCGGCTCAATTCACTAATCCAAGATATAGTTTTACGAACTAGTAGAGGGAACTTATGGACCTACAGAACATAAGCTCCAACGATTTAATATTAATTAGCTAAACTCTTTTAGACCAAATTAATCAATATTCGTTAACTATCAAGACACACCGCTATAACTCGATAGTTGCACTCTCCTCATTGCAAATATATTTCTGTCCATTTTAATCATAATTAGTAAGTCAATCCTTCACAGGTTGTTCGTATTTTCAGCTAGGTCAAAATTACCGTTTTACCCCTATAAATACATCTTGCTTCTTAAGCTCCCACTGATCCTCTATTGAACAATTTGGTTTGTAGTCTAATTTATAAACCATGTCCCTCTCGATCATGAGAGGGCAGGGCCCCATTGTTCAAGACTATGAATCAGTGCTTATTAGAACAACCTATCTACTAATCCTTAGGTCGAGTAGAAGTGAATTCTATCTTGCAGTACTATGTCCTCAGTTATCTATCTGATCTTATCCCCAAAATGGGAGGCTTATTGAGTAGTGTTGATGGACTACTTTCACCTATGCAAATCAAAGGATAATCTCGAATAGACAGGGGTTCATAGTTAGCTCAAGATTAAGATTGAGTTATCCTAGGTCACTGAATGTGAAATAGTCAGTTTTAACAGTAAAAAGTCGTTATAAAGAAAAGTGACTATTTCGAGATCCAATCTTATGCAAACTCATTGCATAGGATGCCTCCACTCACATGTCTCCACATGAATGATTTTGAGATCACATCATTTTTACAATATACAAAATAGGTCGCATCCAATAGTGTCACTAGGATGAGGTACTCAATCTCATCCATATACTTATAGACCATTTTGGTTATATACTAAAACTTGATCATCTTTTATGTCCTATATAAAATTAAAGTATTCATTTTATAGCCATAGATTCATTTATTAGATTTTTATAATAGAATGTAATATCAATAACAATTTATTGAAAAAGATACTCAATAATACTTTTATTGATAAATAGAATATGTTAAAAATATTTACGAACTGCGAGTTTAGGACATTCCCAACAATCTACCACTTGAACAAATACTCCAGTGACATACAAATATACAAATATATAATGCTTACAATGTTGAGAAAAATAGAAAGAAAATATAATAAACTAGGGCATCCAAAATGCCCTGGTATTCTCCCACTTACCCTAGATTATGATACCCGTAGTATTAGTCCGACCAAGTGACCCACGAACACTTTAGCCGAGAGGGCCTTCGTAAAAGGATCAGCAAGGTTATCTTCTGAGACTATCTTTGTGACTATCACGCCTCCTTGGTGTACTATCTCTTATGGAACACGAGACATACGCAGCGGAATAAGGATCTAATTACACTCTAATTGTTTCTAATTAAAAGGAAATTAGCATGCAAAAGGAAAAAAAAACAATAAATTAAAAGGGATAGTATACAACCTTTGTAGCTTCCGAAAAAAGTTTTTCTCGCTGATCTCGATCCGAACTCTACCGGACCACCACTAGAGTTTCCTTGCTATTCTCTGGACTCAGAACCGGGTTGTGGGACCCGGTCAATGAAGCAATGAAAAGAGAAGCAAGGGAGGTTCAAGGTTAATGTGAGAAAGCGGGAATTTTGGTGAGAATTTGGAAACCAAAATTATAGAAAATTCAGCTTTCTTAAAAGAAAAAGAAGAAGAAGAAATTTTTTTTATAAAACTATTACGTGCATCTAATGCATGTAAAAACTCACCAAAAATCAAAACCTCATAAAGCACTAAACCAATGTGGGCTATGTGTCATTCTATAATGTTTACACATAGTACACTTAAGTTAGTGGGATTATCCAACAAAAATTTTGGATAATTCCACTAACCCTAGTCAAGGGCAAAATGGTCTTTTTTTCATTTGGTCAAAGTCAAACTTTGACTTTCCCTAGTAAAAAGGTCAACCCTTTGACTTTTTACAGTTTTGACTCTCTTGACTATTTTTGATCTCCCGAACATGAATCCACATTCATATTTTCAAAATTCAAATCACATTTGAATATAGAGCGCCATATGAAAAACCGATAGCGATATCGCATATACTTGTTGGTTTTAGTCCCTTTTCCTAATTCGAACAATTCGAATTAATCCAACATACTGTTCTAAGTTTAATCCATATGAGCTAGCAGAGGGACCTAATGGACCTACACATCATGGGCTCCAACAATCCGAGATTAACCGGTAAAACTCTTTAACCTAATTAATCAACATTTGTTAACTAACGGGTCATTCCATTAAAGTTCCGTAGTTGCCTCCCCTCACTGTAGATATATTTCTATCCATCTGATATAACCATAACCAATAAGTCAATCTTTCACAGGTTGTTCGTGGTCTTGGGTGGGTCAAAATACCGTTTTACCCTTGAGAAAACTTTTTGTTCCTTCAGTCCCACTGAACCTCTAAAGAACAATTGATTTGTGGTCCAACCAACAAATCGAGTACCTCTCAGCCTAGTGAGAGGGTGGGGCCCCTTGTTCTAATTTCGAAGTCAGCACTTAAGGTAACAATCTATCTACTACCACTAAAGACAGGTAGGAGTGAAGTTCGTCTTGCACCCTATGTCCCCAGCTATTTACCCAGTTTTACCCTTGAAATGGGAGGCTTATTGAGCCAGCAATGTTGAGCTGCACTCACCCATGCAGATCTAAGGATAATCCCGAATAAACAGAAGTTCATAGCTAGCTCAGGATTGAGATCGAGTTACCTAGGTCATCAAATTTGAATTGATCAGTTTTATACAGTAAACGATGTTATAAAGAAAAAGTGACTAAGTCGAGATTCAGTCTTATACAAACTCATTGCATAGGATGCCTCCACTCAATATCTCTATATGAACGATTCAGGATCACGTCATTTGTATTAACTACAAAGTAGGCCGCATCTATAGTGTCCACAGAACAAGGCGTCCAACCTTATCCTTATACTATACACCATTTTGGACTATATACTCGAACTTAATCCATGTTTTATGTCATCACATAAAGTTCAAGTCTACATTAAATAGCCTCAGGATCTTAGTTTATTGGATTCAAGATTACAATTTCAATAACAATTTTATTGAAAAATAAAACAGAATATGTTTATCAATTTACAAATTACGAGTTTTAGGACATAAAATCCAACAAACTCCCACTTGGACTAAAACTCCTAGTGGATTATCACAATGTTGAATTTAAGTGAGAAACATAAGAGGACAATAAACATATAAATAAATAAACTAGGGCATATAACCAAAAGTTCTCCCGCTTTTCCTAGTTTACAAACTTCATAGACCTAGACTCTATAGGTGACCTTCAAACACTTTAGCCGTGAGGGCCTTTGTAAAAGGATCAGCAATGTTTTGCTCAAAAGATATCTCGGTCACTACAACATTCCACGATGTACAATCTCCCGGATAAGATGGTATTTGTGCTCAATATGCTTGCCGTGCTTATGGCTTCTTGGTTCTCTTGAATTCGCAACTACACCATTATTATCACAATATAGGGTGATAGGCAGATGCATATTTGAAACGACTTCTAAATCTATGAAGAATTTCTTCAACCATACTGCTTTCTTTGCTGCTTCACATGCAGCTACGTATTCAGCTTCCATTGTGAAGTATGCAATACAATTTTGTTTCACACTTCTCCACGCTACTGCTCCTCCATTCAGAATGAACACTGATCCCGATGTAGATTTTCTTGCATCTTTATTGGTTTGAAAATCAGAGTCAGTCTATCCAGTAAGGATCAAGTCCTTAGTACCATACACGAGCATGTAGTTCCTCGTTCTCCTGAGATACTTGAGGATATTTTTAACGGCAGTCCAATGATCATATCTAGGATTTTACTGGTACCTACTGACTATCCCTACTGCGTAGCATATGTCAGGTCTAATACATAACATTGCATACATCAGGCTCCCTATTGTAGAAGCATAGGGAATGCGTCTCATATCCTCAACCTTTTGAGGTGTCTTAGGACATTAATCCTTTGACAAATGAATTCCATATCTGTAAGGTAACAGACCTCTTTTGGAATTCTGCATCTTATACCTAGACAACATTTTGTCTATATAAGTTGCTTGAGACATGGCTAGTGTTATGTTCTTGTGGTTCCAAATAATCTGAATCCCAAGAACATACTGCGCATTTCCCAAATCTTTCATTTGGAACTGCGTTGCTAGCCATTTCTTGATGTCAGTTAGGTAACCTACTTCATTCTCAATAAGTAGAATATTGTATACATATAAACTAAGAACGCTATAGTAGAATTGACGATCTTCTTGTAACAAAAGGCTCGTCAACATTCTGTTCAAAGCCATAAGATTTGATTGCAGTATCAAATCTTATATTCCAAGATCTAGAAGTTTGTTTCAGCCCATAAATGGGTTTTTGAAGCTTACAAACCTTTTGTTCTTGACCCTGTGCAATAAACCCCTCTAGTTGAGCCATATAGATACTCTCCTCAAGATCGCCATTTAGAAAGGCTGTCTTGACATCCATCTGCCAAATTTCGACTTAAGCATGGTAACGGGAGAGAAAGTTTCTTCATAGTCCACTTTCTCCCTTTTGGTATAACCCTTTGCCACAAGTCGAGCCTTAAAAGTCTATACTTTACCGGTTTTGTCTCATTTTCTCTTGTAGATCCACTTACAACCAATTGGTTTTACATCATTTGGTTGATCTATAAGTTCCCAGAAAAATTAAAGTACATAGACTCCATTTCGAGATCCATGGCTTTAACCCACTGATAACGGTCCACATCTTTCATCGCCTGTTTATAGGTCGATGGATCCTCTATGCCATCATCAGGTATGATAACTTGTGTTTCTGTTAAACCCAAGTAACGATCAGGTTGATGAACAACCCTCCCACTACGTCGAGGCATTCTCAACTCTTGAGAAGGATGTGACTGACTAGATGTACTAGTTTTATCTACTACTTAGTAGATGAACTAGCTCTATCTGTAGCGTCTTTGGAAATTTCATTCAATACTAGTCTACTGCGAGGTTGATGACTTCTTATGTAGTCTTCTTCTAAGAATGTGATATTTGTCGATACAAATACCTTAATCTCTTGAGGATCGTAAATTAGACCACCTTTTGTTTCTTTTGGATAACCTACAAATAGGCATAGTTTTGAATGATGTTCTAATTTTTTAGGATTTTGCACCAACACGTGTGTCGGGCATACCCAAATCCTAAATTGACGTAAACTGCCTTTATGCCCTTTCCATAGCTCATAAGGTGTTTCTGAAACACTTTTAGAGGGAACGTTATTCAAAATATAGATAGCAGTTTTTAATGCATGTCCCTAAATGGAATCAGGTAACTTAGCAAAGCTCATCATTGAGCAAACTATGTCCAACAAGGTTCTGTTTCTTCTTTCAGATACACCGTTCCGTTGAGGCATATTAGGTACAGAGAGTTGTGACTTGATTCCGTGTTCCATCATATAGTTCTGGAATCTTAAGTCCATGTACTCCCCACCTCAATCTGATCGTAGTGTCTTAATTGTTTTACCTAACTGGTTCTCAACCTCAACCTTATATTCTTTGAACTTTTCAAAAGAATCAGACTTATAATGCATTAGGTCAATACAACCATACCTTGAATAGTCATCAATAAAACTGATGAAATATTCATACCCACCTCGAGCTTTGACATTCATCGGTCCACAGGTTCGAATGTACGAGCACTAAGGGTATTATGGCTCTGAGACCTTTTCCAGTAAAAGATCCCTTAGTCATTTTTCCCTCAAAACAAGACTCACATGGAGGTAAAGAATTGTCTTCTAACTGATTTAGGAGTCCGTTCTTAACCAATCTCTCAATCCTTTTGAGATTTATGTGGCCAAGTCTTAAGTGTCGTAGATAGCCAATAGAAGAAACTTTTTATCTTTTATTCTGAGTTTCGGCTATTCTAAACATCTCAGTATTTAAGACAAATTTTACTTTAGTTGGTCTTAACTTATATAAGTTGTTTTCAAGTATAACAGAACAAATTTGAATACCTTTTCTAAAAATGAACGCTTTTTAGTTGGTCTTAACTTATATAAGTTATTTTCAAGTATAGCAGAACAAATTTGAATACCTTTTCTAAAAATGAACGCTTCATTAATTTCAAAAGATATTTTATACATTTGTTCTAATATACATGTGATAGATATTAAATTCCGTCTCATTTTAGGAGCATACAAAAGATTTTTAAGTATGATATATCTATCATTGAAAAACAACTTCAAGTCTCCCACTGCTTCGGCTGAGACAACCTTTCCTGTTCCAACCTTGAGGGTGATCTCACCTTCTTCAAACTTTTTCCAGGAACTAGTTTTCTGAAAAGAGAAGTAAATATGATTAGTGGCTCCTGAATCCAATATCCAGGTTGAGGTATCATACTCCACTAAACATGTTTCAACAACTAGTAAATCATACTTTCCTTGTGCTTCTTTCGAGGCAGGGGCTTGAGGACATTCCTCAGTTAAGACAAATCTCAAGTCATCCATTACTAGTATTGAATTCAAATTTGTTTTTCATGTTGAGTAGTTGTCGCCGTTAAGTTTTTCAGAAGTAATAGTTTAACTAAAGAGCTAGTCATGCTGGAAAGAAAAAAATATCCTTTTTAATAAAAAAACATTAAACTTTAAAATCCAATCAAGTTTAGCAAAAAATGATGTACCCATCATTATTATATTTGCAACGATATTTCAATGGTTTAGAATAACATTCACCGAGGGGTGATCGACTATTCCTCCGTTGAACCAAGACTATTTTGACTAGATACTATCACCAGAATAACTCTTATTCCTATATTAACTTAGTTATCGTTTCTTTGGTTAAGAATTTATTAACACTTAGTAATTCTCGTAAGTGTGACCCTCCATTTTCAGACCTCAAAGATCGGAATCATTATGCTCCCGAAGTTGGAAAGATAAGAATGAAAACGTAGCTAAGAGACTCTATATATTTCTAGAGTTTGTGGAGTTTCGAATCCTATAATACAACCCTCCGATTGGTAAGGTCGCTCCAGGGTAGACATGCAGGTGCATTATAGAAATCTCACGGTGTGACCTAATAGAATAGACTGTAGGATGTGTTGACAACCTACCTTCTCCCACTTACTATGAATAACTTCCCTTATTCACCTTGGTATCGACTCATGCAAACACTCTCCGAATGGCGTCCGCTCCCAGGGCGGCCCAAAGCCAAGCATGAATCTCAAAGTGTGAACCCTTAGGGACGCTAGAGCTAAAAGTACATTACTTCTCTCCAGCTGAAGTGTTCTAGACGGTTAGGGTATAAAAATACTTAGCAATATATTTCGGCTAACTTAAACATATCCTAAGTCTAGGTGATTCATCCGAGTATAACTTTTATACTGGATTTTTAACCTGCAATGTCTAGGTGCTAAACAAATTTTATTACCTCACATTGCTCACGCATGCTCATAAAACCAGTTTAACCTAACTCAAATGCCGGCTCGATCTCCAAGTAGTAGGTGTTCCGTGAACCATCAACTTAAAAACTTTCAACCTTAGTCATCTTATCTGACTTTTTGCAAAGATCTTGTCGGTTGAGTTTTCTTGTAACTTCAGTTTTATAAGATATCGACCTATTTTCTATGAGAAAAGGGATTACTCGATGGTTAACCCTAAGTGAGCATGCATCTTATCTTTATTATAGATTTTAGAAGTCTAGGTTATTTTATAACAATTATAACCCTTGATCATTCATCTATAACATGCTTCCTTCAAACAAAGAAGCTTTAATATCACAGTTATATTAAAACTAAGAATGCATAGTATATATTTTATAACACTTATAACATATAGCACATGCATGTCACATGCTTTTCCTATGGTAGGATTTTAAAACTATATGGCATATTATATGCACAAATAATCAAACAACATTATATATCACATGCATAATAGGTAAATAACACTAAAGTGGACCGATTTTGGCATTAAAAACAAACAAATAACTAATTTATTAATGAAATTAGCAACCAGCTTTCCGGAACCAGCTTCAAACACTTTGAACCATCTGAAACCGCTCAGAAACCTCTCGAACCAGCCCAAAAACACCAAAAACCAAGTTGAATCGTTCAAACCGACTCAACCAGGTCAAACGGACATGTCCAGACCGTCTGGACCGGCTGGTTAACACGCACTGGCACGGTCAACAGAAGCGTAGGGTGGGTCGGGTTGATAGAAACCACGAGGGTCGGAATAAGGATCTAATTACACTCTAATTGCTTCTAATTAAAAGGAAATTAGCATGCAAAAGGCAAAAAAACAATAAATTAAAAGGGATAGTGTACAACCTTTGTAGCTCCGAAAAAAAGTTTTTTCTCGCTGAATCTCGACCCGAACTCTACCGGACCACCACTAGAGTTTCCTTACCATCTCTGAACTCAGAACCGGGTTGTGGGACCCAGTGAATGAAGCAATGAAAAGAGAAGCAAGGGAGGTTCAAGGTTAATGTAAGAAAAAGGGAATATTGGTGAGAATTTGGAAACCAAAATTATAGAAAATTCAGCTTGCTTAAAAGAGAAAGAAGAAGAAGAAATTTGTTTTATAAAACTTCCTTTTATAAAACTATTACATGCATCTAATGCATGTAAAAACTCACAAAAATCAACACCTCACAAAGCACTAAACCAAAGTGGGCTATGTGTCATTCTATAATGTTTACACATAGTCCACTTTGAAGGATCTCATATCGAGAGTTCCATAAGCGGGCTTAGATCGCTCCGATTTTACAGTGACCGAAACATAAACGATATACATTTAACACATTCAGTTATGCATATAAATCTAATTATCGGCATGATCAGAATACAAAACAATAATAGGGAAAGGAGTTCATACCAGAGGAAGACTATCTTCATATGAGTGAACCCATAGCAGCTGAAAACTCCCACCGATCTATAAACACCTAGCGAGTCTATCGTCTGTTACAACACGATCCAAACGCACACGAACAATGCTGCGGGGACGACACCACTACAAAAGAAACACGAGTATTCTCAGAGTCAAAAACCCAAAGAGTGGGCTCTGGTGAGTTTGGTAGAGGACAGAGGAGAACACGTCGTGTAGATGATAAGCAAGTGGTAGTTGAAACTCTGCTATCGTATAGCGGAAGTGTTTATCGCATAGAAGAGCTACACGATCGGGTAGGATTTGTTAAACGATCGTTTAGGAAAAGGTATACGATCGTTTAGAGAAGCTACCCGATCCTCTAGGCAACAATGTGCGATCGTTTAGGCGCAAGGTATACAATCGTTTAGACGGAAAACTCTATCACATAGGCTCTTAAGCCATCATTTTTTTAAAGAACGCGTGAACTAGACGATCGTTTAGACGAATGAGATTCTATCGTATAGGCTCTCGCGATCGCTCTTTCACGGTTTCGTTTTGGGTCGGGATTTCGAATGAACGAAAAATAAAAATCAATCTCAAAAGGAAAACCATTTTCATACTTCAACCCACCAGTTACTTTAACCTTCGCGGCCCACGTTCCGACGTTCAAATGTATAATTGGTTAATTATTAAATAATTAATCAATTAATTTAATTAATATAATCATATTATATTTATATCCTATAGTTTGATATCATATATCTACTATAGTATTTTTCCTCTACTTGATATAAATCAGATTTATATCTAATTTCCTCTAAAATAATGTATCTCATACATTTAGCCAATTATATCATATATAATTAACTAGTCCAATTATATCATATATAATTGAACTTCCTCTTGTCAATCTCAACATTTCAAATTAACCCAAACACTGGTTCTCGAAGCTCCAACGGTACATGAATAGCTGACTAAACTCTTTAGTCACGAGGTCCACAATCCGCTAACTATCAGTGATTCCACTAAAGAACAACAACTGAACTCTTCTTACCACAGATATATTCCTATGTCCATCGGATATAACCAATCATGAGTACGATGACTTTCACAGATGCTCGTAAGTACAGTTGGGCCAATTTACCATTTTGCCCATGTAGTTACATCTCACTCCTTAAGTACCACTGATTCCTCTAATGAACAATACAACATAGTCCAATTATGTGTGAACACCTCTCTGGCCAAGAGAAGGTGTGTGGCGCCACATCGTTCAAGCCCCGGAATCAGCTCTTAAGGGAGTCATCTATCTACTTACCCCTACCTTGGGGAAGGAGTGAATTCCATCTTGTGTCGCTGAGTTCTCAGCTCCCAAATCAGACGAATTCCCAAAATGGTAAGTTTGAATCAGCGAACTGGCCACTCGTACCCATACAAATCAAAGGACTGTCCTCAATGGCAGGAGTTCCCAACTCACTCAGGATTGAGGTCATGTTACCTATGGTCATCCTAGTGAAGTGAAGTCTCTGTCATGAACGCACTTCGGGGTCAGGTCTTATACAAACTCTTATTATAGGACACCCCCGCTCGCATGTCCCAAACACGAATCAGGATCAGACCATCTGTGACAAGTCACAACACTTGTGACCATTCCACAAAGCGGGTCGCGTTCGTAGCATTACCAGGATAAAGTTTCCCTCATTTATCCATATATTACAGACCATAATGGTTATCACTCAGGATATGATCCACTTGTATGTCACCACATACATGCTTGAGTCACATACACATAATCAAGGATTGTATGTTTATTGGTTTGTGGTAAAGCAAATAAAACAATTAATCGAGCAAAACAACAAGATGTGAAGTAAATATCATATATTAACAATCATCGGTGTTTGTATATACTGTTTATAAACTACAGGACACGAGACTTTAGGGCATCAACCCCAACACACTTAAGTTAGTGGGATTATCCAACAAAAATGTTGGATAATTCCACTAACCCTATCAAGGGCAAAATGGTCTTTTTCCATTTGGTCAGAGTCAAACTTTGACTTTCCCTAGCAAAAAAGTCAACCCTTTGACTTTTTACAGTTTTGACTCTCTTAACTAATTTTGACCTCCCAAACATGAATCCGCATTCATATTTTCAAAATTCAATCACATTTGAATACAGAGCGCCATACAAAAAACTGATAGCGATATCGCATATACTTTTCGGTTTTAATCCCTTTTCCTAATTCGAACAATTCGAATTAATCCAACATACTATTCTAAGTTTAATCCATATGAGCTAGCAGGGGGACCTAATGGACCTACACATCATGGGCTCAATTAATCCGAGATTAACCAATAATACTCTTACACTAATTAATCAACATTTGTTAACTAACGGATCATTCCACTAAAGTTTCGTAGTTACAGTCCCCTCACTATAGATATATTTTTGTCCATCTGATATCACTATAACCAGTAAGTCAATCTTTCACAGGTTGTTCGTGGTTTTGGCTGGGTCAAAATACCATTTTACCCCCGAGAACACTTCTTGTTCCTTCAATCCCACTGAACCTCTAAAGAACAATTGATTTGTGGTATAACCAACAAATCAAGTCCCTCTTAGCCTAGTGAGAGGGTGGGGCCTCTTGTTCTAATTCCGAAGTAATGGAAGACGAGACATACGCAGCGAAAAAAGGGCCTAATTACACTCTAATTGCTTTTAATTAAAAGGAAACTAACATGCAAATAAAAGGAAAAATAGTAAATTAATAGGATAGGATACAACCTTTGTAGCTCCTGAAAACCGCTTTTCCTATCTGAATCTCGATTCGAACTCTGTCGGACCACCACTAGAGTTGACCTACTATCCTCTGGACTCAGAACCGGGTTGTGGAACCCAATGGATGAAGAAAACCAAGGAGAGAAAAGAGATGGAAAATGAAAATGGAATTTTGTGATTTGGGTTTTTATTTTTCCAGCAACATTTTGAAAACTAAAATTGGTAAAAAGTCAAAAGTTTTTCATCCAAATTCAAAACCCAATTTATTAAAAAAAACCATGCACCAATTGCATGAAATAAATTCATAAAAACTCAACAACTAGAATCCACTATCTAGGTTGGCTTAATGTCTCCACTATAAGCAAACACCTAACCCACTATTTTTTTAGTGGAATTGTCCAACAAAAGTTTGGATTTTTCCACTAACTTTTGTCAAAGGGCAAAATAGTCATTTTGTCAAAGTCAAACTTTGACTAAAAAGTCAACATTTTGACTTTTTATGATTTTTTCCGTGTTGACTAATTTTGACCTCCCGACCATGAATCTGCATTCATTTTCTCGAAATTCAAATCACATTTGAATATAAGGTCGGTCAAAGATTGACTTTTCAAAGTCAAAAGTCAATTCTTTGACTTTTTACATCTTTGACAATTTACATTATTTTCGAGCTTCCGAATATGAACATATTCATATTCTTGATATTTAAATCACATTTAAATATTAAATCTGTATCTCTAAACTGAAAACCCGACCACTATATCACATATACTTGTCGGTTTCTCTGTCTTCACCTAATTCGAACAATTTGAATTATTCTATCATACTGTTCTAAGTTTATTACATATGAGCTAGTAGAGGAACCTAATGGACCAACAGATCATGGGCTCCAACAATCCGAGATTAACCGGTAAAACTCTTTAACCTAATTAATCAACATTTGTTAACTAATGGGTCATTCCACTAAAGTCCCGTAGTTGCACTCCCCTCGCTGTAGATATATTTCTGTCCATCTGATATAACCATAATCAGTAAGCTAATCCTTCACAGGTTGTTCATAATCTCGGCTGGGTCATAAAAACTGTTTTACCCTCAAGACTACATCTTGTTCCTTAAGTTCCACTGAACCTCTAATGAACAATTGGTTTAAGGTTCAACCTATAAACCGAATCCCTCTCGAGCCAAGGAGAGGATGGGGCCTCTTGTTCAAGACCTAGATTCAGTACTAAAGGGAACAACCTATCTACTATCCCTATAACGGGTAGGAGTGAATTTTGTCTTGCAGTCTTTGTTTCCAGCTATCCAGCCGATCTTACCCCTGAAATGGGAGGCTAATTGGGCCAGTGATGATGAGCTGCCCTCACCTATGCAGATCTAAGGATAATTTCGAGTGAACAGGAGTTTATAGTTAGCTCAAGATTAAGATTGAGTTACCTAGGTCATCAATTAACGACATAGTCAATTTTATACATAAAATTACATTTAGAACGTAAAAAGTGACTATTTCATGGTTCAGTCTTATGAAAACTCATTGCATAGGATGCCCCCACTCACATATCTCTATATGAACGATTCAGGATCACATCGTTTGTACTAACTACAAAGTGGGTCGCATCCATAGTGTCCCCAGAATAAGGTGTCCTACCTTATCCCTATACTATAGACCATTTTTAGCTATATATTTGAACTTGGTCCACCTTTCTGTCACTACATAAAGTTCAAACTACATTAAATAGCCTCAGGACCTTAGTTTATTGGATTCAAGATTACAATTTCAATAACAACTTTATCGAAAAACAAAAAGGAATATGTTTATTAATTTACAAACTACGAGTTTTAGGACATAAAATCCAACACGAAGTCAGCACTTAAGGGAACAACCTATCTGCTACCACTAGAGACAAGTAGGAGTGAAGTTCGTATTGCATCCTATGTCCCCAGCTATTTACCCGGTCTTACCCTGAATGAGAGGCTTATTGAGCCAGCGTTATTGAGCTGCTCTCACCCATGCAGATCTAAGGATAATCCCAAATAAACAGGAGTTCATGGTTAGCTCAGGATTGAGATCTAGTCACCAAGGTCATCAAATTTGAATTAGTTAATTTTATACAGTAAACGGTGTTATAAAGCAAAAGTGACTAAGTCGTGGTCTAGTCTTATACAAACTCATTGCATAGGATGCCCCCACTCATATATCTCTATATGAATGATTCAGGATCACATCATTTGTACTAACTACAAAGTAGGCCGCATCCATAGTGTCCCAAAAACAAGCGTTCAACCTTATCCCTATACTATAGACCATTTTAGGCTATATACTTGAACTTGATCCATGTTTTATGTCATCACATAAAGTTCAAGTCTACATTAAATAGCCTCAGGATCTTAGTTTATTGGATTCAAGATTATAATTTCAATAACAATTTTATCGAAAAACAAAACAGAATATGTTTATCAATTTACAAACTACAAGTTTTAGGACATAAAGTCCAACAATCTCTCTAATGAGATTGTACTTTCTTTCAATATGTTTTCCACGTTTTTAACTTCTTGGTTCCTTAGAATACGAAATTGCACCGTTGTTGTCACAATATAGGGTAATGGGAAGATGCATATTTGGAACTACTTCCAAATATAATAGGAACTTGCGTAGCCATACTACTTCTTTAGCTGCTTCGCATGCAGCTACATATTCTGATTCCATCATGAAGTTAGCTATACAACTCTGTTTGATGCTTCTCCAGACTATAGCTCCCCCGTTAACAGTGAAAACTGATCCTGAAGTAGATTTCCTAGAATCAACATCAGTTTGAAAATCAGAATCAGTGTATCTAGTAAGGATCAAATCCTTAGGCCCATACACAATCATATAGTCCCTCGTTCTCCGAATACACTTGAGGATGTTCTTGACAGTAGTGCAATGAATGTGTCCAGGGTAGATTGGAACCTGCTGACGATTCCTACTGCAAAGCATATGTCAGGACATATACACAACATAGCGTGCATCAGACTCCCAACTGCTAAAGCATATGGAATTCTTTTTATTTCCTCAACTTCTTGGGGCGTCTTAGGATAATGTTGCTTTGTCAAATGAATTCTATGTCTAAAAGGTAACATACCCTTTTTGGAATTTTGCAAATTATACCTTGAAAACATCTTGTCAAGATAACATACCCTTTTTGGAATTTTGCAAATTATACCTTGAATTCCATGTCTAAAAGGTAACATACCCTTTTTGGAATTTTGCAAATTATACCTTGAAAACATCTTGTCAATATAAGATGCTTGAGATATTGCTAGGGTTCTATGCTTGTGATTCCAAAAAATTTGGATCCCAAGAACGTATTGAGCATTTCCCAAATCTTTCATTTGGAATTGTGATGCAAACCATCTCTTTATGTCAGCAAGGAAACTTGTCTCATTCCCAATGAGTAGATATCATCAACATAAAGAACCAGAAAAGCTACAGTTTTGTCGACTATTTTCTTGTATACACAAGATTCCTCAACAATCTGTTCAAAGTCATAAGACTTGATTCTAGTGTCAAATCTTATTTCTAGGATCTAGAAGCTTGTTTTAACCCATAAATGGATCTTTTAAGTTTACAAACCTTTTGTTTTTTTACCCTATTCAATGAACCCTTTTGGTTGAGACATGAAAATACCTTCGTTAAAATGGTCGTTCAAGAAAGTTGTCTTGACATCCATTTGCCATATTTCATAGTCATAATATGCAAAAATGAATAAAAGTATTCTTATCATAGCAACAAGAGAGAAGGTTTCTTTATAGTCAACACCCTCCTTTTAAGTATAACCTTTTGCCACAAGTCTAGCTTTTAGGTTTGCACCTTGCCAGTTTGGTCTCGATTTCTTTTATGGATCCATTTACAACCTATAGGTTTAACCCCATATGGTTGATCTACAAGTTTTCAGACAGAATTTAAGTACATTGACTCCATTTCCACGTCCATGGCTTTTATCCATTGTTCCTTATTAACATCATCCATTGCTTGTTTAAAGGTTAATGGATCCTCTAGGTCATCATCAGGTATGATGTCTTGAGTTTTTGTTAAACCCATGTAGTGTTCAGGCTGATAAACAACCCTCCCATTACATCGAGACATTTTTAACTCTTGAGAAGGATGTGATGGAACAACAAAAGTTGTTGCTGTTGTTGATGGCCTATCTTGATCAACAACTTTTGTTGATTTATTTGTATTAACTTCGGTCATTTCATTCAATACTAGTTTACTGCAAGGTTGATAATTTCTAATATGATCTTCTTCCAAGAATGTAGCATTTGTCGATACAAATACTTTATCTTCTTGGGGATCATAGAAAAATCTATCTGTTGTTTCTTTAGGGTATCCTACAAAACTCAGACGGTGTTTCTGAAACACTTTTTGAGGTAACCATATTCAGAATATATACGACAATCTGTATAGCATATCTCCAAAAGAACTAAGGTAACTGAACATAACTCATCATTGAATGAATCATGTCTAACAAGGTTCAATTTCTCCTTTCTGCAACACCATTTTGTTGTGGTGTTCCAAGTGCTGTGAGTTAAGATTGAATTCCATGATCTATTAAATAGTTCTGAAATTGTAAATTCATATACTCACCACCTCGATCTGATCGAAGTGTTTTAATTCTTTTACCTAATAAGTTTTCAACTTCCGTCTTAAATTCTTTGAACTTTTCGAGAGTTTTCAGACTTATGACTCATTAAGTAAATATAGTCATATCTTGGATAGTCATCAACAAAATTGATGAAATATTCACATCCACCTCGAGCTTTTACGTTCATCGGACCACAAAGGTCTGAATGTATAAGTTCTAAAGGTTCTTTGGCACAAATACCTTTTCTAGAAAAAGATCTTTTAGTCATTTTTTCTTCAATACATGATTCACACGAAGGTAAAGAACTGTCTTCTAATTGATTTAGATGACCTTTTTTAACTAATCTCTCAATCCTGTTGAGATTTATGTGACCAAGTCTAAGATGCCAAAGATAGGCATTAAGAGAAATTTTTCGTTTTTTATTTTGAGTCTCTGTCGTTTTAAACATCTTTATATTTAAAATGGCTTTTGCTTCAGTTGGTTTTAATACATACAAGTTATTTGCAAGTTTAGCAGAACAATAATGAAAACCTCTTGAAAAAACAAACAGTTCATTGATTTCAAAAGATATTTTATACATATTTTCTAACAGACAAGATATGGAGATCAAGTTTCTTTTCATTTTGAGTACATAATATACATTTTTTAACAACCTTGAAAGTCATTTCATGTTCTGAGAGTTGAGTCCAAAAACTAGTTTCTAAGTGCAAACATGGTTAACGGTATCTGAATCTAATATTCAGGTTAAGTGAGAACTTTCCACTAAGCATGTTTCATTCACTAGTAAATTTGATTTACTTTGTTTTTCCTTTTCTGCTCTCTTTTCAGCCAAATATTTCGACCAATTGCATTTCCAATGTCCGTCTTCTCCACGATGAAAACATATTTCTTTAGGAGCCTTGGTTTTCTTAACAGCTGGTTTTTTCTTCAATTTTCTCTTCTTCTTCATTTAGATACTTTTATCTTTGGAAGAGAAAGGGGCAGACTTCTTTTTATTTGAAGACTTTGATCCTGAAGATGATCCTGAAGATATTTTTTCTGTGAAACAATGTTTGGTTCACTTTCTTTTAATTTCATCATTGATTGGTAAGTCTGGAGTTCGTTCAATAGAGTAGTCAGATTTTAATTAATCTTATTCAATACAACATTAGTTCGAAAGGTCAAGAAGCTCTTTGAAAGAGACTCCAAGATCATACTAACTTGTTTAGTCTCATCTATGATAGCGCCATGAGCTTCTACAATGTTAAAATGGACCATCATGTCCAAAACATGCTCCCTAACATTAGTTCCATCTTTCATGTGTGAGTTATAAACATATTTTATAGCCTTATGTCGTACCGAAGATGACAGTTGCCCAACCATTTCCTGCAATGACACCATAATCTCACGAGCAGTGGGCATGGCTTCATGTTTCTTTTTTAGCACATCAGATATGCTCCCCAAGATGTAGGCTCTTGCCTTCTCATTAGCCCTTACCCATCTATCATAAACTTTTCGAATATTTCGGTTAGTATTTGAACTAGGAAGAGGAGGACATTTCTCCGTTAAAACAAACCTCAGGTCTACTTTGTATTTATATTCGATTTCCAATTAGAGTAACCTTTTCCATTGTATTTTTCGGAAGCAAGAAGTTGTATAATCGAGTTTGACATTGCTGAAAAATAAAAAAAAAAATCTATTAAATTTATGCATTTAAAACCAATTTTAGCAAAATGTAATAAAGTACCCATATTTATTTATTTATTTACAATGATATTTTAGTGAGTTAAAATAGATACTATAAGGGGCAGTCAAATTTTCTTTCACTGAAGCAAGACAATCTTGACCAAATACTATTTCCGAAATAACTCTTATTCCTATAGTTTTTTGGTTACCATTTTCGGTCAAGAACTTTACTAACATTTGATAACTCTTGTAAGTGTGACTTGTCATTTTCAGACCTTATAGAACAATATGAACATGCCCCTAAATTGGAAGACACAAGACGAAACTATAAAATCCTAATCATTTCTGAAGCTTGGGTTGTTCTGAATCCTATGTTACAACCCTCCGAAGGGATCGTCACGGTTAATGACTGGCTAGGGCCACCTAAAACGATAGCAAATGCAACATAGAAATCTCACGGTTCAAAATAATGGAGGAGATCGTAGGATATGTTGACACATTTCCTTCACCCACTTACTATGAACTACTTCCCCTATTCACCTGGTTATTGACCCATGCAAACACTTTCCAAATGGAACAATCATGGTAAAAGTGATTCAAAGCCGAGCATGGATCTCACGGTGTGAACTCTTGGGGACGTAAGAGCTATAAACAATATATCGAGTATATTGTTAATCTCCCACTAAAGTGTTCTAAATATTTGGGTGTTCTTTTACTTAAGTATATTCCGACTAATTTTAAACAACCTAATTCTATATGATTTATCCAATTATAATATTTATATTTGAATTTTAACCTATGATGTCTAGATGGTAAACCAATTTTAAACCACGTCGCTCATGCAAGCTCATAAAACCGATTAACATCGCTCAATATTTCGATCATAATCCCCAGGTAAGAGGTGTTACGTAAACCGTCAACTTAAGTACCTCTAGCCTTAGATAGGATTATAAACCAATTGAGCTTGTAACTGAATTTTATAAGATAACGACCTATTTTAACTATTAAAACAAGTTGTTAACCTAAGTGAGCATACTATTTAATTTTAATATGGATTTTAATGTTTAATCCAATTTTATAACACTTTATAAAACAATAGACATGCTTTCAAAACATAACATATATCAAAAGCATTGAAAATTAACATAATACTTATATTAATTTTAAGAAACCCTAAACATGCATACTGTATATTATAACTAACTTATAACATAATATTATGCATGCAACATGCTTCCCTATGGTGGGATTTTAAGTATAAATGGCATACTATATACAAAAACATGTTTAATTCAAGTATAATATGCATCACATGCATAAAATAATTAAAATAATTAAACAATGCCAATATGGTTCAACTTTAACATCCTAAACAAGCAAAATTACTAATTATTACAAAAAAAACCTAAATTAAACTTCAAAAGAGGACTGGACCGCTCGAATCGACCCAAATTGGACCCTAACTGTTCGAACCGACCTCCAAATGCTCCAAATGAGGCTAAATCAAACCAGATGTTGCTGAACCAGACCAGATGAAAACCGAACCGATCAAACCGGATATCCTCACATCGATCCGGCTCGCGAACGCGTGCCTTTCTGGACTGGGATGAACAGTATCGTGATGATGCAAGCTTTTGGAAAAATGAGGAACAACATTGCAATTCTTGATGAACAGCGTCTCGATGCTATCGAGCAGAAGCTCGAATTATGAAAACTACAGCTCGACCTTGCTTGCTTTTCTCTTCAATTGCAACCTAATTTGGACTCTATTGAATCCAATAAAATTAAGACTCTAGAGCACACATTTATGCTCATCAAACAAGAGGCAATTACAAATTAAACTTCATAATTAAAGAGAACTCTAATGCCAAAGTTGAATTTTCACCATATCAATCAACCAAACATGCAATTATATATTTTTACCCACCAAACTCAAACTAACGTTAATTGAGTGCTTAAATCATGCTCTGATACTAATGATAAATAAAACTAACATGAAACGGAAGAAATTAGAATCAATAAGCACTCTAATTATATTTAATTTGAGTTTTAAAGCATGCAATGAAATTGTCATAAAATAGGGTTACATAAGAATACTACCTTTGATGTAACTCTTCAAATCCTTGCTCCTTAACACGAAATCAACCTCCAAATGTTCAGTAGACCACCAAGAGGAGCTTCTCTACTATCCTCTGACTTGGATTAAGAGGTATAATCTCAAATTGAGGTCAATTTGTTAAGAGATAAGGAAGGTTATTAGAGAGAAGAGTAGAATTTCAGCAAGAACTAAAATCATCCCCTTGCCAAAAAATTCTCAGCTTATTTAACCATGAAAAACATGCAAATTCTTCAACTTCAACTCATTGAAGTAATGAGCCTCACGATAAGCTTGTGCTTGTTTGAAGGGATCACACCTCAAGAAGCTGAAGTTTAATGGGCTAGGTGTTTGGCTTGAAGGAAAACACTCCATTTGAAGATGCAAAATTGGAAATTTGAATTTTAATATAAATTCCATTAAGACTAAAATTAATATTAAAATCAAATATGAATTTTACTTTTAGAATTAAAAACAATTTATTTAAATTAATTAAATAATTTTAATTAAATTAATAAATAATAATTTAATATCAAATATTAAATTAATTAAACACCTAATTTATACATGAATCCCATTCATGCAATTCAATATTTAAAAAATATTTAAATATTTCAATCTCTCCAATTTTGTTTGATTTCTACAAAATTAAACGTTTTAATTGTATCATATACAATTCATTAAAACCCTAGTTGAATTTACAAACTTCAAATTCGAAAACCCTAAATTTCGACTATGAACATTTCAAATCAACTCAATTCACTAATCCAAGATATAATTTTACGAGCTAATAGATGAACCTTATGGACCTACAGAACATGAGCTCCAATGGTTTGAGATTAATTGGTTAAACTCTTTTAGACTAAATTAATCAATATTCGTTAACTACTAAGACACGCCACTATAGCTCGATAGTTGCACTCTCCTCACTGTAGATATATTTCTTTCCATAATTTTAACCATAATCAGTAAATCAATCCTTCACAGGTTGTTCATATTTTCAACTAGGTCAAAATTATCGTTTTACCCCTGTAAATACATCTTGCTCCTTAAGCTCCCACTAATCCTTTATTGAACAATTTGGTTTATATCTAACTTATAAACCATGTCTCTCTCGATCATGAGAAGGTGGGACCCTATTGTTCAAGACCAGGAATCAGTGCTTAAGAGAATAACCTATCTGCTAACCCTAAGTCGGATAGGAGTGAATTCTATTTTGTAGAACTATGTCCCCAACTATCTATCTGGTCTTATCCCCAAAATAGGAGGCTTATTGAGCAGTATTGATAGACTACTTTCACCTATGCAAATCAAAGGATAATCCTGAATAGACAGAAGTTCATAGTTAGCTCAGGATTAAGATCGAATTACCCTAGGTCATTGAATTTAAGATGATCTGTTTTAACAGTAAACAATTATTATAAAGAATAGTGACTATTTCGAGGTTCGGTCTTATGCAAACCCATTGCATAGGATACCTCCACTCACATATCTCCACATAAATGATTTTGGGATCACATCATTTATATCAATATACAAAATAAGTCGTATCTAATAGTGTCACCAGGATGAGGTACCCAATCTTATCCATATACTTATAGACCATTTTGGCTATATACTAAAACTTGATCCTCTTTTATGTCGCCACATAAAGTTAAAGTATCCATATTAGATCCTATATCTATCTATATGAAGAAGATATCATGTAACGAAGGGGGATGTGGGGCAGAAAGAAACGGTTGTAGTCATGAATTCGTTTATTGGATAGAATGCAACATCAATAACAATTTATTGAAGAAAAAAAAACTCAATAATACTTTTATTGATAAATAGAATATGTTAACAATATTTACGAACTACGAGTTTAGGACATTCCCAACAATTATTAATTTATTAATGATTGTGTTTTATGTTAAAAAATTGTATAATTATTGTTTTGTTATATTATATAATTTATAGAAAAAATTGAAATTTTAGTCCCTATGGTTTTGAATTTAAAATTTAGGTCATATTGTTTATAGTTAGAATTTACCCCTTATGGTTTGATAAAAGTTTCATAATAAATAGTCGTTATGGTAGGGACTATGTAAGAGGATAACAAACTATAGGGACTATATATGAAATTATATCAAACAATAGAAACTAAATTCTAAATTTTAAAATGACTAACTTTATCCAAACCATAGGAACCAAACTTGGAATTTGACCTAATTTAATTTAAATACATTACATAATACATATTTTAATTTTAAAAAGTAAATTGGATTTACAACATGACATACTATATTTCTAAATGTTTTTATTTTTATTTAATATAATTTTACATTTCAAAATTTTTAAAATTCAAATTTTAGATACAAAGAAAACATTAAAAATATTATTTTCATATCTTGTACCGTTTTGATCACATAATCCAAATACAGTTTTCAGAAACATAATTCGAGTTGTCTACTAAACATATATTCGTTGAATTCAATGAATCTGGAAACATAAAACAGAATCCGGACTGTAAACCAAACACACTCTTAAATTCCTATAACGTCCCATTTAGTTTTTCTCTTTTTTTTGGGTTCAAAATTGAATTTGTAAACATTATTTATACTACAATTCTATTGTTTTGTTTATAAAGTGGCATTTTTAAAATTAAAAATTATAATAAAAAATCATAGAAACCTTTTTTAAAAATTTTTGAAATTTAAAATGAATATAATCGTGAATGAATCATGAGAAAAATATTTTTTTTTCTTCCTTAAAAAAGATAAACCATTCAACTACCATAATGAAAAGCACACAATGTTCTCATTACATAAAGAATAACCTAGTTCCAAATAGTAGCCGGCCAAAGAAAAGGAGTCTCAATCATCTTCCACAGGAAAAAAGATGAGCTTTACATATACCAAAAAGTGAACCGACACAAATCTCTCTGGTAAGATCATGTACGGACAATTGCAAAAGATAAACGATTAAATATTTTCAAGTGTTTAATTTAAAAAAATAAGTCATTTTGAAAGAAATTGGAATGTTTGACAACCATTCAAAATAGTTTTTTAAATATATTTTAATCTGCTTTTATCCAAAGTGTTTAAACAAAAATGTGTTTTTTGAGGGGAAAAAAATCTTAAGTCAATCCAAACCTCACCTTCACAACCAACATTTCCATGTATTTGATTGGTCTTTTTGAATATGTTATTTTGAACCCAATACACATATAGGGATCCATTTGAGTCACGTAGAGAAGCTTAAGGTTTTAATTCAGATAATTATTAATTTGAAGTTTTAAATAATACAACTTCCAAAAATAAGGGTATAAAAAAATTGTTTTGCCCTAAGATGGGTTGGGCTGCCTATAGCTCAATGAACGAGGCCCAATTGTTACCGATCAATGAACAAGAGGTCTAGGTTTTGGGCCTACAAACAAAATAAAGTATTGGGCTTCAATGTGATATTTGGGCCCCTTCAACCCAGGCCATTACAACGAAGGAAATGGGAGGTAATAACAAAATCGGGGTGTCTTTTGATTTTTGTAAAAAAAAAACAAAAATAATAAGATTTTTATCAAAAGCGTACCATATATATGACATGTATTTTTTAATCATCAAATTGTCCCTGGTATGATCATTTAATAGTTTTTTCAAGTACTGTATAATTGCTATAATGTGTATAAATTCTCAATAGAAATATAGAGTAAATGAAATCATCTGTTATGAGACCGTGTATCAATTCTCAATAGGAATACAATGTAAATGAAATCGTTCGATTATGAGATTCAACCTAACGGAGAGATAACAGTCGAATTTTTCTCCCATTTTAAAATCTGAATTGGCGGTTTAATTATTTTTTATTTATTTATTTAACTACTTTTCGAAAATATTCAGCTTTAATTTGTTTATCATCATTTTGATTTTAATTTATAATATATCTTTAGATTTTACATTATTTTATTGATTTTTTATTATTTTAATTCAGATTAAATTTTTTATCCTGTTTATGATTTTACTTAATATTTTGTACATAACATCATCTAATAAACTATGTATTTCATGTAAATTTTATTATTTTTTGTATTTTTTAATCGTTTTTTATTCATTATCATCTTATTATATTATTATACCATTAATTTGTCTTTTTGATAAACAAATAAGTATTCACTTTTACAATCTTGTTGTTTTTGCTATGCTTCTACAACAAGTGAGACTTCTTAGATAGGTTTTGTGGTTGATGGAAGTTATAAATACAGTATAATTATTGAAACTTAAATGAAAATAGAATTATGAATAATTGTAAATAAACGAGCTCCCTCTTGATTTTTCTCTCCAAATTATATTTGAATTTATATCTTATTATCAAATTAGATTTTATCTAACTACCTATCGAATTAATCACATTAAATAAGAACTTCTTGATTTTTCTCTCCAATTTATATTTGGATTTATATTTTATTATCAAATTTCATTTTATCTAACTAACTTTCGATTTGTTCAAATGTTTGTTACAAATTCAATTGTATCTAAATATTTTTTTATATATATATGCGTGTATATATATATATATATATAGTTCAGTTGTTGTTGTTGTTATTCTTATTATTCTTCTTATTATTGTTGTTGTTGTTCTTCTTCTTCTTCTTCTTCTTCTTCTTCTTCTTTTGTTTCAGCGATTGTTGGTTCAGCAATCATTTCTTAAATTCCATCGTCCTGGCTAGCTTTTGACGACCACCCTCGCCAGGTCATTGACGCTCGCACACATATTTTCTACTTTTGTTTATATTTTGAACATCATTTTCAACAATGACATTTTGGGATCGATACTGTTTAAAGTTGACTTTCAAGATCCTTTGAGCAAAGTGGTCACATGGAATGAAGACGTTGAAACTCCCTACAATTGGTTCGGTATCGAACACAGTCAAATTTGCAATAGTCACATCATCCTTGCAATTCCTTCAAATACTCACTTACCAACAACTTCACTGGTACAATCAACTTTGCTCTTTCTCACCTTGAAGGAAGTCCTATCGTTTTGGACATCCATAAGTTTCTAATGACCCCCACTGCCTGGTCGTCATCATCCCTCACATACACGCGTTCTATAGGCAGCCAAAATCGTTAAGGATCATATTGAGTGATTTTTAATTTTTGCTTATAGAATGTTTAGATACCATGTATTTATGGTTCTAGAATGTTTAGGTAGAGTATGTTTGTGATATTCGAGTTATTTTTTAAGTAGTGTATCTTTCATTTTCATTTGTATTTAATTTTGTTGTTTTAGGGTAGTTTTGTCACATTGTTGAATGAGAAATTTCGGCGAATAACAAATTGTCACATCATCAACGAAAGCCTGAGCCTAATTGAAAAATTATAAGTTGGATCGGGTCGAGTAATTAAAATCGCTCGGGTCCAACCGAATTCAAGCCCAGAGCGAAATTTTGAGCAAAATTAAAGATTAAGCTTAAGCCCCATACTATGGTCCAACAACAAATGGGCCTAAGCCCAATTTAGGCCCAATTAAGCGATCGGGTCCAAGCCCATGAGAAACCTCTATAAATAGAGGTCTTACCTCTTCATATGGAAGGGGAGGTTGGAAGAAGTGAAAGCAAAAGCTCTCTGAAGATCTGAAGTTTGAAGCTCCAAGGATTTGAAGAACATAACTCCTCCAAAGCTTTGAACATCAAAAATCACTAAAGCTCTGAAGATCAGAAGACATATCAAAGCTCTAAAGATCAGAAGACACTAAAGCTCTGAAGATCAGAAGACATATCAAAGCTCTGAAGGTCAGAAGATACAAGCATTCTGAAGGATGAAGTCCTTTGAAGATACAAGCATTCTGAAACGCTTGAAGACTAAAGTTCTTTGAAGATACAAGCATTCTGAACACGCTGGAAGATTGAAGTCCTTTGAAGATACAAGCATTCTTCTAAGACTCGAAGCTCAAGAACATCCACACGCCCCGCTTCTATACATCAAGCATACGTATTCAACCGAGAGAGAATCAGAGAATCAAGCACTAGAGATCAAACCACATCGCATCAAATTAACGTCAACATCAACACCAACTTAAGTTCAACTCCATAAAACAAGTTTCTCCGGAAGCCTTATGCGAACACTAATCCTCCAAGAAGATCAACAAGCTCGAAGGCCGATCATCCAAAAAGATCAACAAGCCCAAAGGCCGATCGTCCAAGAAGATCAACAACCCAAAGGTCGATCATCCCAGAAAATCATCAAGCCCAAATGTCGATCATCCAAGAAGATCAACAAGCCCAAGGATGATCATCCAAGAAGATCATCAAGCCCAAAGGCTGATCACCCAAGAAGATCAACAAGCCCAAAGGTCGATCACTCAAGAAGATCAAACAGCTTAAAGATTATAGTTTATTTTGAAAGCATCAAAATACTATATATTAGAGATTTTTCTTACTTTCCACAAAATTAATACAAATACAAAGTTCAAGTTCCACGAAATAAATTCCTATTGAAATCTCGTGCGAACAAATTGGCACGTCCGATGGGACCTCTCTACCTCTCATCTCTCTCTCGGACATTTAAGTAAACTAATGGCACCAAAGAAAGCTGCATCCAAAGCAACTACTACAAGTAACACCTACACAGGACTTGTCACCTGCAACCATTCAAAGGAGAGTATACAGAAGCAAGAACAAGGTTTTGTCTTCACATAGAAAATTTGGAAGCAGTTGATGGAATCTTCTAATGGCGATATCATCATAAGAGAAAATTCCTTGTTTGACAACTCTGTCTCTACTTATGACCAATCAAAGGAAGAATCATACCTTGACGTAGTGTATGTCATGATGGTTGATGTAACGACTGAGTCAGCCATGGCAGAGATGGAAAGGAAGATTAATCTCCTAATAAAGGTTGTAGAGGAGCGAAATCATGAAATCGCTACTTTAAGAGACCAGATACAGGCTCGAGATACTGCAGAGTCGAGTCAATCTCCAGCTACAAAAGTCAATGAAAAAGGAAAAACTGTCTTGCAGGAAGACCAATCACAACAATCTACCTCTGTTGCCGCTCTGTCAGTTCAACAACGATAAGATATAATTACAAATTCCATAAGGGCTCAGTATGGAGGACCATCGTAATCTTCCTTTATGTACTCCAAGTCGTACACCAAGAGAATCAACAACTTGAGAATGCCAGGTGGGTATCAACCTCCAAAGTTTCAGCAGTTCGACGGAAAGGGCAATTCAAAATAACATGTTGCTCATTTCATTGAAACTTGCGAAAACGCAAGAACTAAAGAAGACCTACTAATCAAACAATTTTTTAGAACCTCAAAAAGGAATGCTTTTGACTGGTACACTGATTTGGAGCCATAAGTGATTAACAGTTAGGAACAGTTAGAAAGGGAGTTCCTCAACTCAGAACAAGGCGTATTGATGACTTGCAGAAATGCATGTCATCTTAGGCCTTTTACTTAGAATTATGAAGGTTGTTAAGCAGAATATGCGGCAATTGTGCTAGGAATTCATGAGAAAATGAGTTTTTGTCAATCAGCATGATGAATCTTGGCTAACCCGTTATTATGCGTTCAATGTTCTATTTTTGTAGCTAATACAAGAAGTGGATGCAAAAGCGGAAATCGGACCATTGCATAGACGACCGCATGCGGAGAAACTCTCTATCGCAAAGGCGAACGTGTCGATCAATGCATGGATTTTGCAGTAATCAACCGTATGCATCCATCGTATAGAAGTTGCGATCATCAAGCGATTGCGGTCATCGTGTAGAAGTTGCGATATTAAGAAAATGTGATCACTACACGATTGCGACTACACGATAACGCAGAATAATGGGATCAATGCAAGGTTAGTGGAATGAATGCATCTACCTTGAGAAAATAAAAAACTGATGTTGACATTTCACCTACCACGCCGTTAGCAGCAAAGGTTCAGAAAAGGACTAACGCTTCGAATGCCAGACTTAAATAGTCCATTAATGCTGTCTGCGATCCAAGCTCTATAAATAGATGCCAATGAGCAAAAATTCAAGTTATTCAAGGTTTTCGCCTGAGGTTCGCCTAGGGCGGATCCTTGTGTTCCAGACAAAATGCGTGAGGAGATGCTTGAGAGTTCTTCACCTTCTTCATCCATTCCGAGTGATGACCAAAGCCTTCGACCGGAGCAAGATCACGAGAGAGTCAGCTCTACCGGCCATCCATGGCACCACCGGGTGGTGCTTTGACGCACATCCGCTGGAAGTAAGTCTTTGCTTCTGGCCGGACATTTCATTTTCCTTTCTTTTCTTATATTGTATTGTATACATTTTGTGATTAAGTAATTAATACAATTTTTTTTCAATGCATTTCTCTGTTTCCTTCAACTTCATCTCCATCTTTTTTGCTTAGCATCTTTACTTTCATTGTAATACTTAGTGAGATTGTTTGGGTATCGCACACTTAGTCATGTGGATTAGGGATATGAAGCATGTAGTAGTCCACCGAGAGGTTTGCGTTGCGTGAGTGTGTGAGTAACCTTATTTGCTTCATGTGAAGCTGTAGCACGCTTATCCATAAGTAGAGTCAATAACAACTAACTGCCCGGGAGGGTAAGTGGTTGGTCGCATTAAGCAATGTATGCGTTGTTCACTAGGAATAAAATAATCTTACATTAGCCAAGTTCATGTCGTTACCTTGTCTTATGTATGCATCCGTTGCACCTTTAGAGCTATTCAGGAGAGAGTCTAAAGAAAGAACCTGATTCGAGAGAGCTAGGTTAGAATAGATGCTCGGAAGGGCTAGATTTGGTCTGCATATGCAAGAATGGGGAACTTAGGAATAAGCTCCGTTTTCTGTCACACAGCATATGCATCTTACGGATAGGATATTGCATGCGTCTAGGAAGTAGGATATGGTGGTGATATGCGGCCATCACGCTTATGCGGCGGCAGCACGTGAGCGGGTTATAAGGGTTTAGGCTAGCATAGGTTCACGACAATATCGTATACCCACTACATACGTCCTAGAGTTAGGCTCAAGTGTGTGTAGCATGAATGCATGGCTTGCGTTGACTAAGGTTGTCCTTGTAATCACTCTTAAGGGTTGCAATGAAAACATCTCCGCATTTTATCTATTTTCCTATTCATTTGTTTCATGTCATGAGTTGTCGTGTCTCTACCTCTCATGCATATTCTCATTGCGTTGTCTGTTAGTTAGGAATAGGAGTAGGATTAACTTAGCAACCCCTCCATCATTCTTTTATTTAAACCGCCGCATGCACATTACCGCATTCATTTTGCTACAAGTTCCTGAGCTCGACCTCGAATCACCCGAGAAACTTGTGTTCGCGTTATACTTGGCGTGAACGCAAGAAAACTTGTGATAGGACGTATGGTCATCGCATACAATTGTTGGTGCATATTCATTCCAACGCATGACTATCAACGCATATCTTAAGAACATGCATCGCATATTGCGTCCAAGGGATTTTAGTTGCCGAGTAATTTGACTTCTAATTTCCCGTCACCATGTACCGTTAGCATGATGAAGCTGACGAACAAATTAGTGGAAATAAGAGTCGGTCATTGACTACATTAACTGACTAGATTGCAAAGATAGACTCACTGAATTATCTGCAGTGGAGATGTGCACCAAGGCATGCACTGGAAACTTCTCTACATTCTGCAAAGGATAAAGCCTCATACATTTGAGGAGTTGGCAACACGCGCTCGTGATATGGAGCTGAGCATCGTCAACAGGGGAATTAAAGATTTTCTAATCCCTGAAGGGAAAAAAATACAAGAATGAAGCCAAGGGCATTGAAAAGATCGTGGATAGTGCCACAAAAGAATCTATAGTCGTTCAGATGACCTCGCTGAAACTTTCCTCCAAAGAAAAAGAAACAAAGTCTGAAAAAAAGCATGATGGCGGCCAAAAGCGTCGCCCAACTCTCAAAGAAAGACATGAGAAGGTTTATCCATTTCTGGACTCTGATGTTGCCCACATGTTGGAGATTTTTTTAGAGAAATAACTTATTCAACTACCAGAATGCAAGCGACCGGAACAAGTAAGAAAATTAGATGATTCTAACCATTGTAAGTATCATTGAGTCGTTAGTCACCCCGTTGAAAAGTGCTCCGTGCTAAAGGAGCTAATTCTAAAGTTGGCTCGTGAAAAGAAGACTGAGTTGGAGCTTGATGAAATAGCTCAAACAAATCATGTAGTAGCGATGACTTCAAGTGTCCCAACACCGTCTGCGTCTCATGATCAAAGAGAAAGCTTCATCCAGTTTGGGACTTTTGAGCCTATAGTCGTTCGGTTCCAACAAGAGATTCTAACAATAGATTTTCAAAGCCAAGATGATCCTGTTGAAGATGACAATGAAGAGTGGATAGTTGTGACTCATCAAAAAAGAAAGCCAAATTCCACCCAAAAAGAGTCGCGCTCCTATCAAAGCTTTAGAATAAGGGATAAGACTCATAAAAAGAAAGGGAAAAAGGAGGCATGGAAGCCTAAGCCTGCTAAAGAAGAAGAAAGACTTTCCTCAACTTTGACGACCGGTAACTTTGGCAGAATTTCTCCTAAAAAGCTTTCTTAATAATCATTCAGAGGAAGTATCAGTTGGATGTCATGTTGTCAGCATAGCAAAATTTGACAACAACCATATAACTATTAAAGAAGTCAATGATTAAACAAAAACGAGCAAAGAGTTTCTATCTTGGATTGTATCAAGCTTTCAACTACTCAATCTTCAGTCTTCCAAAGATTGAGTATGGCCACAATAAAAGAAGGAAACCAATGTCCAATGTCTACTGCAATTCGAACTTCAGCTTTCAAGAGGCTAAGTATCTTCACATCAAAGAAAGATCAACCTTCAACATCTTCTTTTGATCATCTCAAGACAACAAGCGATCAACATAAAGGAAGGATAAAAATTTTTTGAAGACAAAATCATTTTAGGAAGAAAACCACGACGAAAAGATTCACAATCATGTTTCTTCACGCATGAAGAGGAAATTGTCTGTTGATATAAATACAGAAAAGTTCCTTGATAGTGAAGCCAAGACTCATCATATTGACGAATCCTACAAATAAAAAGGATGATCAAAGCCATGATGAAATAAGAGCTTCTCAAATTTAAATATAGGAGCTTCTTATCACAAGAGCCTAAACTGCATGGTGCTCCTGGCCCGCATGAGCTTAAAAGGTAAACAGCAAAAAAAAAAAAAAAACTTCGAACTACGTCATGACTTGATCCCTTTCTTCAAGGATACGTAGGCAACTTAAAGAAATTTAAGTTCAGTCCATAAAAAAAAGTACCACAATCACCCTATGTATGACGCTACACAACAGATTGAAGATGTCCATCCCTGTTGAGGGCAACACAACAAATTAAAGATGTTCATCCTTTTAAGTCGCACTCTTCTGCATAAGCAGCCGTCTCCAATAGCGCTCTGATTTTCACCAGCGTACAACCTACAAGGGATGTTAGAAGGATTTTTAAAAAAAAAAAAAAACATGAAAAACCAGAGCACGATTCTAAGAAGATGAAAACGATGTGTGATGCCTGGTATATATAGTTAAATTGTGACAGGATTCTTTCCTATCCATTAAGATTTGATGAGATCTTGCAGTATAATTTAAAACCTCAACTTCATATTGGATTTCTTTAAATTCAAAATATTAGTGGTTGGGTTGAGATTCCTATTTTAGCTCAAAGTTTGTTAAAATTCAAATAATCTTAATAGGGTGTGTTATGTTCTAAGGTAGAACAAGATCCTACCAAAATAAGAATTTTATATCAAATCGTATTCAATTCCATCAAAACAAAAAAATCAAGACCGGAATAAAATGCAAGTTTGTCCAACTCTAAGTCTAAACTTCAATCAAAGTCTATTTTATTCAAACTTCAAATCAAAAGTAATTGAGATTGGAATTGTATTCAAATTTAGAGTATCCCAAACTTCAAATTATTCATGTATGGATTTTTTTCCTCAAGCCAAATCTAATTGCGGATAAGACTTCAAATTTATCTCATCATAACATTTGGCAAATTCCAAAATTTATCCTAAGTTCAAATTCGTTCATTATTTTCAAACCAAATTAAATTGAGAGTAAGACTTTAAGTTTGTCTATAATTTGGGTATATTCCTTTTTTTTTTTTTTAATCTCAAATGGAAATTGATCAAGATTCAATTTCACTCGAAATTCTATTCTAATCCAAGTAAAATATTTTGGGTAGAAACTCAATTCCACTACAAATCTTCAAAAAATTGGGGTAAAATCTAAAGTTAAAATTTGGTCATATTCCAAATTTCATCTCAAATTCAAATCAAATTTAGCTTTTACCCTCAATCCAAATTAAATTAATGTAAAATCTCAAATTAAATTTTGGTCATATTCCAAAGTTTATTCTAAAATTCTAGTTAAACTTATGTACTGAACTCATAGTTTGATTAATTGGACATAACGAAGTTAAGGATAAATTACTTGTATTTCGATTCCAAACTTCATCTTTTTCGAGATTCATCCACCCACATAGACGTGCATAAATCTCGAAAAGGGAAATTTGTTGAATGAGAAATTTCGGCATAAAAAATTACCACATCATCAACGAAAGTCCGAGCCCAATTTGGGCCCAATAAAGCGATTGAGTCCAAGCCCATGTAAGGCCCGGGATTGGTGTCCTAATTCTCCCGGAGTCTCGTAGTTTGTAATTTATACACATTTTTATGAATAAAATAAGTGTTATTTTATTTGGCATTTACTCATATCCAATAAACTTAAAAGGTCTGTAGTATTGTATGTAAACTTGCCATACAAAGCTCCATGGTTATTGTATGTAAACTTAAACATGTATATGAGATATACAAGTGGATCATGCCTTAAGTGATAACCTAAAAAGGTCTGTAGTATAAGAATTAAGGAGGGATACCTGATCCTTGTGGCACTACAGATACGGCCTTGTTTATTTACATTGATGCTTTGTAGAGGTTTGCAAGTATTGTGAACTATTACAGATGGTAGATCCTAACCATTCATGTGGAGACATGCGAGAACGGGTGTCCTATACAAAGAGTTTGTATAAGACCGAACCACGAGATGACTAGTCTCTGTATATAACATTGTTGATACTTAAGACTTACATTTTACCTAAACGACCATAGGTGACATGACTTCAATCCTGAGTGTTTTGAGAACTCCTGCCTTTGAGGGCGGTCCTTTGATTAGTATGCATTAGAGTGGTTAGATTTCCAACTCAACATGCCTACCTTTTTGGGGATTTGTCTGATTTGAGAGTTGGGAACTCAGTTACACAAGATGGAATTCACTCTTTCCCTGAAGCAAGGGTAAGTAGATAGATTGCTCCCTTAAGAGCTGTTTCCGGGTCTTGAACATAGTGGCTACAACTTCTCTTTGGAAGAGAGGACTTAGTCATAGTAGGACTATGACTTATGTTCATTAGAGGGATCAATGGTACTTAAGAAGTTAGATGTAACTACAGGGGCATAACAGCTATTAGCCTAGTTATACTTATGAGCGATCTATGAAGGATTATCGCACTGTTGATTGGTTGATATGAACACATAAAAATTTGTAGTAAGGAGAATGCAACTGTCAGTCTTCAGTGGAGTGCCTGGCAGTTAACGGATGGTGGATCCCGTGACTAAAGAGTTTAGTCAATTATTCACATACCGTTGGAGCTTTAAGTTATAGATCCATAAGGTCCCCTTGGTAGCTCAATGGATTCAAGTTGAGAATTAGTTCTTAGTGTTGATTTGAAATGTTCAAATTGTTAAGAGGAAATTTGATTATATATGATATGATCGGTGTGATGTGTGAGATACATCAAGTGGAGGATTAATGTAAATGAGATTTACATTAAGTACCATGAAATAGAAAAAGAACTATGGTTTATATGTTTCATGAGATAAAATATTAAAACTATAGGTTATAAATATAGTATGGCAAGTTGGTTATCATATATATTTATAATGATATTAATTATTGGATAATTATATCCTTTTCTCTAATAACCAATTGAGTGGGAGGTTATTGGTGGTTTCATGGTAACCGTGAGACCAAAAGAAAAATGTTTTTCTAAATTTAGTATGATTTGAGATTTGAGATTTTCCATTCTCGGAAAAAGACTCACGAAATTGTTGTCAAGTGAATAGGATTCACTAAACGATAGCTGAAAAAGAGACTAAATGATCGTGGAGTGACACTACACGATAGTTCACTCAGCTGGCCATTAGATAAACGATCGTGGAACATTTCCTAAACAATTGAGCATTCGTCTATACAATAGACTCCTGTTATCTCCCACTTGCTCAATCGTTTACACGATTGTTATTCCTCCGTTTCTTCCTCTAACCAAGTCCACACAGAGCCCACACTTCTGGATTCTCACACCGAGAATACCAAGGTAGCCATTGTGGTGGTGTCTTACTCAACTCGACTGAGGTCGAGGTTTTTGGAGACCGTTCGTTGAGTTCGCGGTGTTCGTGTGGTGGTCGCTGTGATCGTGCTGTGTTGCAGTCATTGTGTTCGAGCGTTCGTATGTTACCGTCTTAGAGATTGAACGAGCGTTCGTGATCGAGGGAGTTTGAAAATGAGTCTTCAAAGGTATGATGTTCTATCCCTTGATCTTATTGTAAAACATGCTGTAATTTCGTATTTTACATGACCTGTAAGTTTCCGTTTCTTGATAGTAACTGTGTATGTTCAAATGCGAATGGAATTTGGAACAATCATTCCGTTGCTCGTGGAAATCCTCATGTCATATTTCCTTTAAAACTTCTATAAATAGAGGCCTTACCTCTTCATATGGGAGGGGAGGTTGGAAGAATTGAAGGCAAAAGCTCTCTGAAGATCTAAAGTCTGAAGCTCCAAAGATCTGAAGAACATAACTCCTCCAAAGGTTTGAGGATCAGAAGGCATATCAAACCTCTGAATATCAGAAGACACTATATCTCTGGAGATCAGAAGACATATTAAAGCTCTGAAGGTCAGAAGATACAAGCATTCTGAAAGCTGAAGTCCTTTAAAGATACAAACATTTTGAACACGCTTGAAGACTGAAGTCCTTTGAAGATAGATACAAGCATTCTTCCAAGACTCGAAGTTCAAGAACATCCACACGGCCCACTTCTATACATCAAGCGTACGCATTCAGTCGAGAGAGAATCAGAGGATCAAGCACTAGAGATCAAACCACATCGCATCAACATCAACACCAACTTAAGTTCAACTCCATGAAACAAGTTTTTTTATAAGCCTCGTGCAAACATTAATCCTCCAAGAAGATCTGCAAGCCGGAAGGTCGATCATCCACAAAGATCAACAAGCCCAACGGTCGATCGTCCAAGAAGATCAACAAGCCCAAAGGTCAATCATCCAAGAAGATCAATACGCCCAAAAGTCAATCATCAAGCCCAAAAGTGGATCATCCAAGAAGATCAACAAGCCCAAAGGTCACTCATCCAAGAAGATCAACAAGCCCAAGGACGATCATCCAAGAAGATCATTACGCCCAAAGGCCAATCATCCAAGAAGATCAACAAGCCCAAAGATCGATCACCCAAGAAGATCAACAAGCCCAAAGGCCTATCGCTCAAGAAGATCAACCAGCTTAAAGATTGTAGTTTATTTTGAAAGCATCAAAATACTATGTATTAGAGATTATACTCACTTTCCACAAAATTAATACAAATACAAAGTTCAAATTTCACGAAATAAATTTTTATTGAAATCTTGTGCAAACACATATTTACTAATTAGTATTTTATATTATATATATATATTTTACTATTTTTATATTATTAAAATATTTTTATCTATTTTCTAAATAAAACTTTAAAATTTGCTACTTTTCTTGTGAGTCCCGTACAACAATTTGTACGCTTTGTAGCAGCTTGAAGCTCAATGAACTAGGCTCGGTTGACCTACTAACAGTAAGTTTTGGGCCTCTTCATCCCAGCCCATTACTACAATTTATACGGCTTGTAGTGGCTTATAAAGTGGGCTGTTTGTAGTTTCAATGAACGAGGCCCAGTCCATTACCAATACCAACTCTCGACCACGAGGTATAGGTTTTGGGGCCAATGATAGATAACTAATTGGGCTTCACTGTGGTATTTGGGCCTCCTCAGCCCAGCCCAATTCGTGCGGCTTAATGGTATGCCTTCTGTAACTGCAGACGAAGAACTTACAGTTCGCGCTCCAAGAGCTGCGAGCTTTTGAAGCACCCATGGAAGAAGTCGTTGAGCAACAATGTATCAGAATTCTGCCTCACAAGCTTGTTCTCCAGAAAAAAGAGCCGGCTCTTCAATGGCTCATCGGATCGCCGTTTCTATCGCCTTTGACTATCGTCTCCACTCTCAGATGCATCCATCATTTGTCTCCACCTGAATCTCTGTCGCCTGATTTCACCAAGGAAGCAGGTAAGTACCATTATGCGAGTTTCACTCAAATACGGCCCGAGTTAGAAAAATTCTTTAGTTCGATTTATGATTTTGATTGGACTGCACTGAACCATGTAGTCTCGAGTGAATTGGAATTTTTCGAATTAGAATCGAGAAACTTGTCTGCTTTTTTGAGCAGAAGAGCTGCGGACGTTATTATTGAAGGGTTTTTATATTATTGGAGCATTGGTTGTTGGAAATTTCAACGTACAAGAACATGCGAGCAACGCAATTGATGCGGCGCGGAGATTGAGTCAGCTTCTATCTCACGGCGAAAAGACAGAGAAGCAAATATTTATTGGAGCGGCTGCCGATATCAATTCTACAGATATTCACTTTTTCGTCTCCCAGTCTGAAAATGGCACGAGCTTGGATTCTGTTTCTTCGGTCATGTACGAAAATAATCCCGAAAAATATATATGGGAGAGAGGTTGTCTACTCCGATGCGAATTGCCGATTAGTATACCGCTCTATTTTCCTCTCGACAGTCCATCAGGTGAAGTTAAAACTGTGGTTTTGTTTAGGTGCCATAACCTTTATATGTTAGAAGGATACGATGCTTACACTTTCTCGGGTTTGGTAAATGTAAAGCCTCGTTAGCTAGAAGTGCATGAAATGATTGTTATTTACACGTTAGATATGCCAGTTTGTACAAATTGATTGGGCTTCATAACTATTGGTTCGACTAGTGCGCTGGGCTATATACAGGACTGTGTTGTTCTAGCTGGATATCAGCAGTTTACACTCTGGAGTCATAGTAGTCTAGCTGATATCCTAAGATTCAGGAATTTTACATGTACAAAAACGATGTTATGACAGTGGGGGTTTATTCAAGATTGTTTATATCTCTAACAAGGGTACCAATCGATCAAATCGTTTGTCATTTAACGTTCTTAAATGAAAACTAAAAAGTACTCAGCGTGCAGGGCTTTGTGTGCAAACTATCTTGCATATATTTCTATCAGACACCGTTGTTAGATTAAACTCCTTTTTTAAGGGTGTATGGACTTAGTTTTATGTATGCCCTTGTGTTCTTTCATTTTTCTTTTTGAAAGTTGGTCTTTTATACATGTATTTATATATTTCTATCAGACACCTGCTTTCCTGTCTTGAAATTCTTTTCCTCATCTCTTTTCTTCCTTTCATTAATGAGCAAGACACTTAATATCATTTGAACTCCTATATCTTTCAGATGTTGAAAAGACGTACATACATGCCACGGAATCGGTTATTTCCAAGTTGAGAGACTCACAGGTGGTATATATAGTGGAACCAGTATACAAAAACTCCACAGAAGACCCTTGTCCAGTCATTCTACGTGGTTCACAAATGGATTTTCAAATTAATCTGTCAAAGTTTAGGCATTTGGATGATGGCAGCCAAAATGTTGATGACATGTCTTTGCCATGTGCAAACTTCTGTTTAAAAAGTAAAACTGAGTCCTCAACGTTTTCTTCACAGGTATTGATTTTTTTCCAGATTCGAATATTCAAAACAGATGTTTTATAGCATGAATGACTTCATGTGGATATAAGGTTGTGGGTGATTCTATGAGTGTTTTGCTTAGTTTCACCTTAATCAATTAGAATCTGATCTTAGCCCTAGTTTTCCAAAAGTTTTTTTTCTTAGAATGCAGATATAATCCACGTAAGTGTTCTTCTAAATAGCTCGGCAAAGTCTCAAAAATCTATTGCACCAGTTGTAAAGTACTTTCCAGGTAGTTATTGATGTCAGTATTTACTTCGTACCTTCACCTCTCCAGCCTTAAGTGGTAACAAGCAGATGTTTGTCATGGTATAGGTGTTGTTACCACTCCTAATGGAAGTTAAATTTATGTACTTTCAGCTATGGACAAGACCAGTCTTTTGGTTGTCGACTTGAAGGCAGAAGTTCTCTGTTATGCTGCCAAGTTTCTTCCATTGACTTATGCTGTTTCAGCCTTGATCATTCCGGGTTTAGTTGACCAGTTAAACTCGATGAAGAATGCAATATTACCCAACCTTGTAAAGCAACTGCCTCAGGTACAAACCAGTTTCTACTTTCCTCTTCTCAATATTTTATTTAAACAAGTCATTTTCCTTCTATTTGCCCTTTTCTTTTTTGCCAAACTCGTATTGTATTTGCACATCTAATTGGTTATAGATCTCAGGAGCCTAATTATGTCCATACATCTGATGTTTAGTCCTTTTTGTCCTTTTTGAAAATAAAAATCATAGAGACGGATGTTTTGCTTTCTTTCGTTAACTTAAAAGGATCTTTTGCTTCTGCAGCTAGTGCCATATCATTTTTGCCCTCCTGGATTTTTTCATCCAATAACTGTTATCTATGAACTCACTTATGGGGAGACTGAAATGAAGCAAGGTATTGTGCTTTCAGCTAGCTATTGAAGTTATGTGACCTCTGATATGCCAAACGGCCCAAACTTGATTATTGACATTATATGGTCGAAAATATAAGTTAGGGTGATGATAGTAAATTGTCATTTTATTATTATTTCTTTTTTTTTTCTTTTTTTTTTTTATAAGAAACAATTTCATTGATGTATGAAATTACAAAAGGTGAGGGGGGAAAAGCCCCGGGTCAATGGAGTTGCAAAAAACATCTCCAATTGATAAGAAGTGAATCAAAACTATAAGAATGGAATAAGTTAGACAATTTACACCAAGAGATAGCAATGAAGATGACATGGTCTAAAAAACGGTCGAAATGTTGAGCTTTGTCGTTGAAGATCTGGCTAGTAAATTGTCAATTTGTGTTTCATCTAATTGTACAGGTCAATTAATTGGTATGTATCTCCCTATTTTCTGATTTTTATAGGGCCGGCAAACCATTTGCTTAATGCTTCAGAAAACGCGATCTTTAATTTATTACTATCAGAATAGTGTATTTTCTCTAAACGGGAGAATTCGAGGAGGAATTAGGAAGCTTATGATATTGCCGCGGATGTATTCTCCTGTTCAAATTATTGTCATGTGTTCAACTTTAATCATTATGTAAATTTTTCCATTTACCTTATCAGTGGAACTAAGGAAAGCCCTACACTTAAGATTAGGGCTACCTTTTGATCGTCCTGTGCTAAGAATTGCTAGTGCATTGGATTACTCTGGTAGGAAGGACAATTTGCCGCGAAAGGGTGAGAATTATTCAGATGCACGTACAAAACAAAACTTTGTTCTCCTTTCTTGTTTGGCGGACTTTCAATGCTTGATCTATTGTTATCAAATGATCTCATTAGGTTCCTTTTTGCTCAAGGATGTTCATATTGGAATTCCAAGCAGCGGTGGTAGGTGGCCAATGATTGCCCTCAAATATTGTTTTTTCTGTTACGCTCTTAGACTCTTAGTTAATCAGATATAAACTATGCAGTTTCAGGTGGCAAAATGTCTCTGGTTCAGGGGTCATATGAGTACCATCATTATCTTCAAGAAGGTTTCAATGACTCGGTATTGGAACTTTCCATTGACCTAGAAGTTGTATTATACTAAGCTATCAAAAACACAATGAACTTAGTAGTGACAGATGTGAACTTGAAAGTTAGAATTTATTTATTTAGTTGAGACTGAAAGTTATAAAGTTAGAAAATGAACTTGAAAAGCTCTTATTTATGCTGTTAATGTTCTATATTAAGAATATTAATGTTTAGGGTTTCGCTGAAATTAGAAAACTTATCCATTAAACTTGTCATTCTTGCTAAAGATGGTTCAATAATATTATAATTAGGAAGCATTGTAGTTTCTTGAGAACCCAGCAACCATGTGAATTTGTTCGTGTAAACTTATTTCCTTGAGATTACAATGACCATGTAAATTTGTTTATGTAAATCTATTTATTTTGTAGAGCATGCTGTATTAAGTAGCCGTTTGACTATCTCTCTTCTGAAAAAGAATAATGAAGTCAATATAAATTTATTCCTCTGCATATGACGGATAGAAGCTTTGGCCATTTTGTTTGTTTTGAAGGACATGTTTACTCTCTGCTGATGTGCTTCTTTATGGTCAATGATGTGTTAAAAAATATATGCCAACCCCTTATAGGGTGGAATAAGATAGATTACTTGCACTATTTCTTTTTTGACTGATTATAATTAATAATTGTGACTATAATTGCCAGAGCTTTGCTAGTCTGAAACTAATTACTTTCACCGTTACCCTGATGTGATTATAATAATTACTACATTGTGCTGTAGGGCTGGGGTTGTGCTTACCGGTCTTTGCAAACTATCATTTCATGGTTCAGACTCCAACACTATACATCCATAGATGTTCCTTCACATAGGTATGAATTAGCTTCCCCCCACCACACACACTAACGCGGCTGCTATAGGTGATACTATTACAGCTTATGTCCATTATTTATGTCCATAAGCTTACCTTAATTCAACTACAGCTATTTTCTTCATTAAAAGTTCTCTGGCTGCTCTCTATTCAAAGCTCCAAAAGTTTCATTTGATGCATTTGACTGGTTTTCCTTTCCTTGAAAAGAAAACAACCATACAAAGATTGCATTTGATTGTTATCCACCAAGATATCTTAATTGCCAGCACAGATTGAACATACCAAATATTTATACTAGCAATGTGTAAAACCCCCCATTGTATTTACCTATAAGAGGAGGGACAAAAAGGGAAAATCACACCAAGAATCAGTTAGGGGGATAGTGGAATATGAAGATACGGTTGCAAGGTGCAAAATGGTAGAGGAGGCCGTTGGGGGAGGGACCACAAAAGGCTAAACAAAAAGGAGAGAACGGAGGGAAGGAGGGTAGGGAAGAATTTGCTGAGAAAGGAGATACAATTCTTCCGGAGAGGTTTCCAGCATCTCTCGAAATCCAGGCTGGGATATCTTAGTTTTTCTTAATTCCTTGAGTGTTTATTTTTGCACATTTTATTTCCTGTTCTGTCTGAAATTTCTTTCTAGAATCTGGTTGCTGTCAAAAGGTTAATAAATAAAAGGTTGAGGAATTTGTTGTTCACTGTTTGTTCTTTTATCTTAATATCCATTTCTATCTTGATCGGAAGCTGGTAAGGGAGTAGGAAAAAGGCCAGTAGCCTAACATTTTGGTATCAGAGTCGCAACCCTGGGGAAAACGCGCGCCATGGCTAAAAGACAATTGGAAGAGAGGATGGATACCACGGAGAAAGAGATGGCATTGCTGAAGGACTTGTTGCTTGGTCTGTGCAAGAATCTAGAGAAACTCACTGAGGAGGTACGGGAGAACAATGTAGTTCGAAAGAAGGAGTCGACATTAACGGAGGGGAGCAACCTCAAATTAAAAGGGAAGGTAGATGAAGCGGAGTCCTCTCAAATCTCAGGAGGTGGCAGCTTGGACAGAGGTAAGTACAAACGTTTGGAAATGCCTTTGTTTACAGGTGACAACCCAGAGTCATGGGTTTATCGAGCGGAGCACTTCTTTGAGATACACGAACTCTCCGATGCCGAGAAAGTGAAGGTAGCAGTGATTAGTTTCGCCCCTGATGAAGTCGACTGGTTCCATTGGAGTAACAATCGGAGAGCCATTACCACTTGGGATGAATTAAAACGGAGGTTGTTTGAACACTATCGGAAGGTTGGAGAAGGAAGTCTATGCGTGCGATTACTTAAATTTGGCAAGAAGGATCTTACCAAGAGTATGTGAAGAGGTTCGTCAACTACTCGGCGCCATTGCTGGACCTATCGGAGGAAGTCTTGAGGGATGCGTTCATGAACGGACTGGAACCGGAGTTGCAAGCCGAAATCCTAAAACCTTAGACGATTGTATGAAGGAAGCCCAGTTAGTCAATGATCGGAACATCGCGCTTAAGTTGGCATTGAAGGAGTTGGGCCGAAGTGGGCTGAACCAGAGAATGGGCCTAAATGATAAAAAGGAAATGAGTGAAAAAACCCAAGGAAAGATTACGAACAACCCGCCCATGAAGCAGATCGCGCTGCCGGTGAAACCATTAGTCCCCATTCTGGCGAAAAACAATGTTTCCAACAAGAAGGAGGCTCCAATGAAGAGGTTGAGTGACGCGGAGTTCAGAGATCGCCTAGACAAGGGGCTTTGCTTCCGTTGTAATGAAAAGTATGCACCCGGGCATCAATGTAAATTCAGGGAATATAGGCAATTGATGCTGTTTATAACCAACGAAGAAGAGGAAATGGAGGAAGAAGAGGTAACCGAGAGAGAAGAACCAGCTGAAATGAAGAATGTTGAGGTGCAGGAGAAGGCTGAACTATCGTTGAACTCCCTACTTGGGTTCTCAGCGAAGGAACAATGAAACTTAAAGGAAAAATCAGAGGCAAGGAGGTGGTAGTACTCATCGACTCGGGAGCTACTCACAACTTTATCCATCATGATACAGTGAGGGAGCTTGGGATACCCGTGGAACAGGAGAAGAAGTTTGGAGTGGTTATAGGAAATGGAAGTGAAATCGAAGGGAAAGGGATATGTAAGGGGGTAGAGCTCACGCTTCCAAACTTAACGGTGAAGGCTGATTTCTTGGCTATGGAGTTAGGAAGGATGGATGTGGTACTTGGAATGCCTTGGCTGTGTACCACAGGTTTCATGGGGATTCATTGGCCCTTGTTAACTATGGCTTTCTAGTCAGAAGGAGCACAAATCATGTTGAGAGGGGATCCCTCCCTCACTAAAGCTGAAGTATCCTTCAAAATGTTGAGTAAACAATGGGATAAAGAAGATATGGGCTTCTTAGTGGATTTCCAGCACCTTGAGATTGAAGGCCTTGAAGGAACAGAGGAAGGAAAGAAAGAACAAACCCAGCCTGCATTACCTATCATGATTCAGGAATTATTGAACCAAAACCAAGATGTCTTTAGCCTACCCACCTCCCTTCCTCCTAAAAGTGCAGTTGACCACCGAATAACCATCAAGGAGGGTACCAATCCAATCAATGTGCGACCTTATAAGTATGGACATGCTTAGAAAGAGGAAATAGAAAAGTTAGTTCAGGAGATGTTACAAGCTGGTTTCATTCGGCCCAGCAGGAGTCCCTATTCAAGTCCGGTGTTGCTGGTGAAAAAGAAGGATGGAGGATGGCGTTTTTGTGTAGACTACAGAAGGTTGAACCAAGCTACAATAGCAGATAAGTTCCCTATCCCTATAATTGAAGAACTACTTGATGAGTTACATGGGGCTCCAAGCTTGATTTAAAGTCAGGGTACCACCAAATCCGTTTGAGGGAGGAAGACATTGAGAAGACAGCATTCAGGACATACGAGGGACACTACGAATTCTTAGTCATGCCGTTTGGGGTCACTAATGCGCCTGCCACATTCCAATCATTCATGAACCAAGTCTTTAAACCATTCCTATGCCGTTTTATACTTGTATTCTTTGATGATATTTTGGTTTATAGTCCAGATATTTCCACTCATGAGACTCATTTAGGGGTTGTGTTCAATGTGCTAAGAGATAACCAGCTCTTTGCTAACCAAAAGAAATGTGTGTTTTGGCAAGAGAGGATTCAGTATTTAGGGCACTGGATATCGCATCAAGAGGTGGAAGCTGATGGGGAAAAGACCCAAGCTATGGTGAGCTGGCCATGCCCCACAAACGTAACTGAATTGAGAGGCTTTTTGGGCTTAACCGGTTACTACCGCCGTTTTGTCAAAGGGTACAGCACCAGGGCAGCTCCCTTAACAAGATTACTCAAGAAAAATAGCTTCAAATGGGATGAAACTGCCACCCGAGCATTTGAGGATCTGAAGCAACAGATGATGTCGTGCCCTGTTCTCGCATTACCGGACTTCAATCAACCTTTCATCATTGAAACAGATGCTTCAGGAACAGGGGTTGGAGCTGTGTTGACACAAGGAGACAAACCAATAGCTTTTTACAGTCAAAAGCTCTCACAACGAGCACAAAACAAGTCCATATATGAGAGAGAATTGATGGCAGTGGTGTTGGCTGTCCAAAGGTGGCGACATTACTTGTTAGGAGGAAGATTCACAGTGGTTTCAGATCAAAAGGCATTGAAGTTTCTGGTAGATAGAGGGAGGTGCAGCCACAATTTCAGTGTTGGTTAACCAAGCTTCTTGGATATGATTTTGAGATACTTTACCAGCCAGGATTGATGAATAAGGCAGCAGATGCCCTGTCCCGAGTACAGCTACCTTCCGAACTCCTTAGTTTGTACTCATCAGCCGTGGTAGATGTGGAGCTCATACTAAAGGAGGTGGAGGAGGATGAGGAACTACAATAGATCATATCCTTGTTGAAAGACAATCCGGATGGCAAACCAAACTACAGATGGTCAAATGGAAGGCTACTCTATAAAGGGAGGTTAGTAATTCCTAAACAATCAACCTTAATACCGTCCCTATGCACACCTTTCATGATTCCATACTTGGGGGTCATTCGGGGTTCTTATGGACCTACAAACGCATGAGTGGGGATTTATATTGGCCGGGAATGAAGACTGATATAAAGAAATATGTGGAAGGGTGTGATATTTGCCAAAGGAACAAATCAGAATCTCTAACCCCCGCAAGGCTGCTGCAACCTCTACCCATTCCCGAATTGACCTTAGAAGAATGGACAATGGATTTTATTGAGGGGCTACCGAGAGCTGGGGGTTATGACTCCATATTAGTAGTGGTCGATAGACTGAGTAAAGATGGGCACTTCATTCCTTTGAGACATCCATTTTCAGCAAAGCAAGTGGCAGAAATCTTCATTCAAGAGATTATCAAGCTCCATGGCATTCCCAAGTCGATCACTACCGATAGAGACAAGATATTCTTGAGTAATTTTTGGAGAGAGGTCTTTGCAGCCTTGGGAACCAAATTAAGGAGAAGTACGGCCTTCCATCCTCAAACAGATGGTCAAACTGAGCGAGTAAATCGCTGCCTAGAGACATACCTTAGGTGTTTCTGCAATGAACAACCTACTAGATGGAATAAATGGCTGGCTTGGGTAGAGTATTGGTATAATACCACCTTTCATGCTTCTATAAGGACCACACCTTTCCAGGCCATTTATGGACGGACCCTCATCGCTAATTCATTATGGAGAAACAAAGTCAAGCAATGACAGTGTAGACAGTCTCTTAAAAGAGCAGGACTTGGCCTTGAATGCACTCAAAGAGAATTTAGTGATTGCGCAAAATAGAATGAAGAAGTAAGTGGACCAGCATAGGCGTGAGTTGACATTTGAGATAGGGGACGAAGTTTTCCTCAAACTAAGACCATACAGACAACGCTCACTAGCAAAAAGAAAAAGTGAGAAATTGTCCCCAAGATTTTATGGTCCATATCAAGTGTCTGAGAAGATAGGAGAAGTAGCATATCGTTTGAACTTACCACCAGAAGCGGCTATACACGATGTATTTCATGTCTCTCAACTTAAGAAGAAGTTTGGTAAATCGCAACAAATACAACAATTACCTCCTATGTTAACTGAAGATTTTGAGTTACAAGTTGCCCCTGAAGTGGTACTAGGAGTAAGATGGAATGGAGAGCTGAATACACAAGAATGGCTTATTAAATGGAAGGGCCTTCCGGATAGTGAGGCCACTTGGGAGTCAGTATTGAACATAAGGCAGCAATTCCCATCTTTCCACCTTGAGGACAAGGTGCACTTTGAGAGGAGCGGTAATGTAAAACCCCCCATTGTATTTACCTATAAGAGGAGGGACAAAAAGGGAAAATCACACCAAGAATCAGTTAGGGGGATAGTGGAATATGAAGATACGGTTGCAAGGTGCAAAATGGTAGAGGAGGCCGTTTGGGGAGGGACCACAAAAGGCTAAACAAAAAGGAGAGAACGGAGGGAAGGAGGGCAGGGAAGAATTTGCTGAGAAAGGAGATACATTCTTCAGGAGAGGTTTCCAGCATCTCTGGAAATCCAAGCTGGGATATCTTAGTTTTTCTTAATTCCTTGAGCGTTTATTTTTGCACATTTTATTTCCTGTTCTGTCTGAAATTTGGTTGCTGTCAAAAGGTTAATAAATAGAAGGTTGAGGAATTTGTTGTTCACTGTTTGTTCTTTTATCTTAATATCCATTTCTATCTTGATCGGAAGCTGGTAAGGGAGTAGGAAAAAGGCCAGTAGCCTAACACAATGCTGGTGGTAGGGACACTGGAAGAAAGGTGCTACTAATTTTCATCTCTTATTCTGTAGATAGAATTTTTTCGCTCTAATTTGATCTCAAGGGCCAATTCCACTGTGTTGAATTTTCTCTGGCTGTGTAAATATCTCCTATGTAGCAATGTCCGTATGAAAATTTTCACCTACTCTTCCTTCATTGCCTTATGAAAAAAAGGTCATCAGTAACTGATCCCGCAGCAGAGTTGAGAGAAGAGAGGTTTGCTAGGAAACCTTCCTGTCAAGAGAAGTGGAGTATATACAGTATCCTGGATAATCCTAACAAAGTCATTAGCATCCAAAAAACTATACTAGCCATCTTTCCTACTAGTACACTAAAAATTCACAGGAATCAACTGATTCCCAGTCTGGCTTATTTATCCTCCCCTTAGTTTATATTGCTTCCATCGTCTAGTTTTAGTTTGAATAGTTAACAATTAGTTACTCTCGTTTAGCAATCGACCGCCAAGGGTTTTGCATACTCCCACCTTCCTGTCTCTAGTAACCCATCTCATGGGCTCTTCTCCTTATTTACTTCGTAATAACATTAAGCTGCGGTCTAGCTTTTAGCTGAAATCTCCATCAAAACAAATGGGAAGGTGTGAAGAGATCTTCCCCCTGGCCATAAACCCTCCCATTGCCCTCACACTTTCTCTTGGCTTCCCATTTATGCAAATCCAAAATTTGGCATTCGAGGAGCATCCTCTAATTCACCCAACTTACTCGTTTATTTCCAAATTCTGTTCTCCTCCAGCATTTCCAATTCACCATAAAATTACTACAATAAAGTCTAAATAAACTTTAAACAATCAAACCCCTTCTCTGTCCATCATCTACAGCTCCATTTATCTGGAGAATGAAATCAATTATTGTCCTACCTGAAACAATAGCTATTTGGTTGAAATTGCTAGTACTTTGTATAGCTATTATCTCTAGTTTGAGTTTAAGAATATTTGAGATTCTTGCATAACCAGTTACCCCTTTTTAGGGAAATACAAGAAGCACTAGTGGAGATTGGTGACAAGGACGATTCATTTATTGGGTCACGTGAATGGATTGGTGCCATCGAATTGAGCTTTGTTTTAGACAAATTGCTTGGTGTAAGTTCTCATTTTGGTTATGAAACATTGTCGTGCAGAAACTTGTGTAACTTTTGTGAAAGCAGGAAGTTTAGGCATACCCCGTCGTGCCATCCAAGTAGAAAGGAAACATATTCATTAGATTACTTTGCACATTTACTGTTTTAAATTAACATATCTGTATTCTTTTTATAGGTGAGTTGCAAAATCATAAATGTCAGATCTGGGGCTGAACTTCCGGAAAAATGTAGAGAATTAGCTGCACACTTCGAGAATCAAGGAACTCCTATAATGATTGGTGAGTTCTTCATGGATGATTGATAACTCGGTTTTTATTTTTTTTTTGTAATCTTTGGAAATTGATTAGGTAAATTTGGAATGTGCCATGTAAATTCTCTTGATCTGTTTCTATTGGGCACTTATAAATACAGGAGGTGGTGTTCTTGCATACACTCTCTTGGGAGTTGATTACAATGAAGCAAGTGGAGATTGTGGGTTTTTAATATTGGATCCTCATTATACAGGAAGTGATGATGTCAAGAAAATTGTAAGTGGTGGTTGGTGTGGATGGAAAAAAGCTGTTGATAGCAAAGGGAAGAATTTCTTCTTACATGATAAGTTTTATAATCTTCTGCTGCCACAGAGGCCGAACATGGTTTAATTTATGTTTTTTCCTTTAAGTATAGGACAGAGGAGCAATCGATCTCATATTGTTGTATTTAATATATTATATTTTCCCTTTTCTAAGGATCTCAAGACAGATTGATATCAAAATTTAAAATAAGCGTATGAAAATCTCATATTTAGGCCTAAATGATTCAAAGAAAAACAAGTTGCAAGATTGCACTTCTTTTACCTCGTGCAGTTGTTATCGTACTTTTTTTTTTTCCTTTTTAATAGATAAACATGTATATTTTAAATTTCAAAAAACAAAAAACATCCCAATCTATTTATTTATTTACAACTCAAAGGCCATCTCAAGCATGGTTGCCGGAGCATTATATGCTATATACTTTTTCGTGTGGTTAAATTTCAAGGAAAAGAAAAATCTTCTCCAAATAGGAAGCTTCGACTTTAGACCATGTATATATTTGGAAAAGGTCATAAATAACACTAAAAAGTTTTCATCAGTACACTTTTAAAAAGCTTGTTGAAATAGTTTTTTCTAATGTTTCTTAGTCGAGATTGAGACCGAGCGAGATATATATATCTTTAATAAAGAGATGAGTGAGCTATACTTTAACTTTGTGATTTTATGTAAAGAGATGTGTTGAAAAGAGAAGGAAACTCCAAAATGGGAGAGTGATGATGTTTTGAGCATAAACTTATTGAGCAGGCTGATGTCGAGTTTCTAAAACATTGATCTAATAGTAATAAAATAATATAATAATTAGGGGTATAAAAGTAAATTTAATATTTTATAATAAATTCAAATGTGTGGTAGAATTCAAATTTTCATATTTGAAAAGCATTAGAAAAACATTTTTCAATAAGTTTTTCAAAAGGGTGCTAGTTGTGAAATATGGAGATTTTTTAGAGTTATTTCTAATAAATTTTCATGGGTTTCATTACCCTTCTTAATGGGTTTGATATTCTAAAAAGATTGCATATGGGAGAGTGAAAGTAAGGGGTTTGATGGATGGATGACCCAAAATTGGAGAAGAAAATAAAATTTGTCCTATATTTTGAAATTGAGTTTTTTTTTTTACCTTTTGCCGACATCATACTTGTTGTCCCACTCTCTCTTTCTCTCGTTGTCTCATCGTCTCACTTTCCTCACTCTTTCAACCTCATCTTTCTCTCAACTTCCTCTCTCTAGCTCTCATCTTTTTCGCTGTCTTGCTCTCATCTTTCTTGCTCTCGCTCTCTCGCTCTCATCTTTCTCGTTGTCTCACTCTCACTAGCTTTTTCTTGGTCTTCTCTCTCACGCACTCTCGGTATCTTCTCGCTTTCTCACTTTTTTGCTATCTCGCTCCACTATATGTGACGTTACGAGCAACGTCCAAATGTCCAACGACGACACCTCTGTAATGTTTTGGCAATTGGCGACAAATGGAGAAAGAGAAAGTGGAGAGCGAATGACAAATGGAAGAAGGGAAATTGAGAAGGAGAAGAGAGAGAGGAAAAAAGAAAATTAGGAATAATTTTGTAACTTTGGATGTAAACAAAAGGGCAAAATTTTTTAAATTCTCAAAGTGGGACAAAAACCATTTTGGAGTTTGAGATTAAGTTTTTTAATCAATTATCTCAAAAGTAATCTAGTAACTTTTAAACAATAATAGTACTTTTTAAATAGATAACAATTCAATAGTTTACTGTTAACTTTTTTTCTAGAAAAAAAAATATTTATCAACATTCTTTTTATAAATTTTGAAAATATATTCCCAAAGTATTTTCCTTTTTGGAAAATTTATTATTTAATCAATTTCGATAAAAAATAACTTTGAATTACCAGAAAATTTTAAATTACATAAATCAAAATGAAAATGAAACTCAAGGTATAATAACCAAAATGATATTTTAACATTTATTATAATATAGGACATGTTTGAGAGTAATTCTAAAATGGTCAACATCAATTTTGTAATTTTTAAAATCCCTATGAAACACACTTTTAATGATTTAAAACAAATTTTAATGATATGAAAAGTACATTTTAGGATGTAAAATTAAATACTATATTAATTTTGAGTGATAAATGCAAGTTTTGAAGCGATTAGAACGCGAAAAAAAAAATATGCTCAAACATACCATTTTAACCTTCTAAAAAATATTGATTCTTGAAAATAATAGTCATGAACCTATGAAACACGAACACGAATACGAATACGATAGGATACGATGATACGTCGATTTCTAAAAAACTAATCTTGGTACATGGAAGATATGTTTTCTTTTAATTAAAAAATATAGAATATAGATAAATTTAGCATACAAGTTGATGACAATAGTATAAAATACAATACAAAAAACAACATCTAAGTTGTTGAAGTACAATAGTCAATAAAATATAATAAAAATTGACTCATATTAATCCAAGAAGAAGAAGAATATTAGAGGGATAAATATGAAAATAAACGAAGAACTTCTTAATTAAATTGTTAAAAATATTTATATGAATTATATTTTGGTAGATTTTGTAGGACTCAAATGTAAGGATGAAGATTAGATGATTTGAGAGTTTGGTTTTTTATTTTATTTTTTAGTCTTGGATTCGATTAACTTTTTAAATAGACGACTTAGTTTTAGATAACAAAAATTAGATGAGATTTTTTTTAATTACTATTACTATTATTTTATTTTATTTTTTTTGAAAAAAAGGTAAGGGTAATAGATAGGTTAAATCGCGTTTTAGATAGACATGCAATCCATAGCGCGATAAACCGTAAAGTTCCCGCCTTATGCCAAACTCATCATCACTGAGCTGAAGCTGCCATGGCTCTTGTACACCAGCACCACCTCACAAATTCATTCCATTCCATTCGCAAGCCCAATTTGAAACGACAATCTTCCAATTCTTGTTTATTTTTTCAATTCAATACCCAGAAGCTCGCCTGCTGCTTATGTGCAGCATCCCCAAATCCCATTAGCCAGTCTCCATCTCCGATTTTCCTCCATTTTCTCGAAGAAGAAGAAGAAGAAGAAGAAGAAGAAGAAGAAGAAGAAGAAGAGGAAATTAATGGAGGTCATGGAGGAAACAAGACGGAAGAAGATTGGAAAGACCCATTATTCAGATTTTTAAAATCCCGGACTTCAGCGACGCAAGACCCACCACGGGAAAGCAAATTGTCCCTTCAGAGGAATCGCCGTTCGTCGTGGCATCTTGCCTCCGATGTTGAATTTTTCGATGAAGCTGAAATTTCACTCGAGGAAGACAAGGGAAAATTGGGTTCTGTGAGTCGGGATTCTAGGGTCTTACCGGATGGTCTCGTCGGAGAAATTGTGCGAACTGCGAGGAATTTGCCGCAAAATATGACTCTGGGGGAAGCTTTGGAAGATTTTGAAGGAAGAATTAGTGAGAAAGAATGTTTGGAGGTGCTGCGCTTGTTGGGTGAGGAGAATCTCGTCGTATGTTGCTTGTATTTCTTTGAATGGATGGGTTTGCAGGAGACTTCGCTTGTTACACCTCGTGCTTATTCTCTTCTCTTTCCATTGTTGGGAAGAGCTGGAATGGGAGAAAAAATTATGGTGTTGTTCAAGAACCTTCCATGCAAGAAGGAATTTCAGGATGTTCATGTGTATAATTCTGCAATGTCTGGGCTGATGGTCTGTAAGAGGTACGATTTGTTTTTTGGTTATAATTTTCTTGCTGCTTAGTTTAGTTCTGTGTCATCCCCCCAGCAGTTGAATTGATTAGATAATGATTTGATTTTTTATTTTTAAAAATTGAGTTTATAAACACTAGGTTTATTTGTTTTCTTATCTACTTTTTAAGATGTTTCAAAATCCAAGTCAAATTTTAAAAACTAAAAAAATAACTTTTAAGTAATTTTGTTATTGAAATTTGGCTAAGAATTCAAATGTTGCCTTGAAAGATGAAGATCATGACAAACAAATGGTGAGAAAACGAAAATGGTGAGAAAACGAGCATAACATTGTTAACTGGAGACATGACATTTTAGACATCACAACATTTTGTTATGTTTTCTTAAATGGTGTCAAGTCCACCACCCCTCGCTAATCTTTTGGATGGCTGGCAGCTCCAGGAGACAATATGAAATTTTAGTATGTGATAGCATATACTAATAGCTATTTCTTTGCAATTCTTATTGAAATCGAGTAAAACTGAACATTATTGGTAATGCTCCTCAATACATGTTCTGTTTCCCATTCCCTAGTTCCAAACTTATGGTTTATGGGGAGATAAAGGGAGCATGGAATTCTGTTTGCCATCCTTTTCCAATCCAAGGAAGATAATACTTGAATAGATGTGTTGGTGTATCGGAAGGAGTAAACTTCAACTTGATTAGAGTGATTGTTTTGAGGGGAAAATAGCATCGTTGCTTTATTTCTTTCAAAGTGGTTGTGGAAGCTTAACTTTGATTATCATTTATCGTTTCCATGTTATAAATTATAATTTTCAGGTATGATGACGCTTACAAGGTGTACGAGGCCATGGAAACAAATAGTGTCAATCCAGATCATGTGACTTGTTCTATAATGATTACAGTCATGAGAAAAATCGGTCGGAGTGCAAAAGATTCATGGGATTACTTTGAGAAAATGAACAAAAAAGGAGTAAAATGGAGTCCGGAAGTTTTGGGTGCTCTGATTAAATTGTTCTGCGATGAGGGGTTGAAGAGTCAAGCAATAATCATCCAATTGGAGATGGAGAAGAAAGGGGTTGCTTCAAATGCAATCATGTATAATACGATCATGGATGCTTTTAGTAAATCGAATCAAATTGAGGAAGCTGAAGGCGTCTTTGCTGAAATGAAATCTAAAGGAGTGAAACCAACGAGTGCAAGTTTTAACATCTTGATGGATGCATACAGTAGGAGGATGCAACCTGAGATTGTTGAGAAGCTTCTGGTTGAAATGAAGGATATGGGATTGGAGCCTAATGTGAAGTCATACACTTGCTTGATTAGTGCTTATGGGAGGCAGAAGAAAATGAGTGACATGGCTGCAGATGCATTTTTGAGAATGAAAAAGAATGGTATAAGGCCAACCTCTCATTCATATACAGCTCTGATTCACGCTTATTCAGTTAGTGATTGGCATCAGAAAGCTTACTCAACATTCAAGAACATGTTGCGTGAAGGTTTAAAGCCATCCATTGAAACTTACACAACTCTACTTGATGCGTTTAGGCGTGCTGGTGATACTGTAGCGTTGATGAAAATATGGAAGTTAATGATTAGAGAAAAAATATTGGGGACAAGAGTAACCTTCAACATACTGCTAGATGGGTTTGCAAAACAGGGTCATTATGTTGAAGCTAGAGATGTGATCTCTGAGTTTGATAAAATTGGGTTACAACCAACTGTTATGACATACAACATGTTGATGAATGCATATGCTAGGGGAGGTCAACATTTAAAGATGCCACAGCTGCTACAAGAGATGGCTGCTCGGGAACTAAAACCCGACTCCGTTACTTATTCGACCATGATTTATGCCTTTGTACGTGTTCGTGATTTCAAGAGAGCTTTCTTTTATCACAAGAAGATGGTAAAAAGTGGACAAGTGCCTGATGTGAAGTCATACCAGAAACTAAGATCAATCTTGGATGTAAAACTTTCTACAAAGAACAGGAAAGACAAGAGTGCCATTCTTGGTATAATAAACAGCAAAATGGGTATGGTGAAAGCTAAGAAGAAGGGCAAGAAAGATGAGTTTTGGAAGACCAAGAGAAAGCACGTGAGAACTCGGAGAGTTTCTCCCAGTGAACAAACAAAAATGAAGACCGAGAATTGAATTGACCAGCCAGTTGGGCTTTCCTTGCATGGATGGCCCATCTCTGATCCATCATAAGATGGGCTAAGGAGGCCCAGAATTTTGCAGATGGGCCCACTGAGACAAGGAAGTGTCAAATGGGTCTATAACAAAACATTGGCCCAATAGAGAAAAAGAAGGAGCAAGTCGAAGCAGCTTTTGAAGACTCGAGATATTTGTGTATTGGCTTGGACAGATTAATAGTTAATGATGAAGAATATTGTACATTAGGAAAAAGGAGGTCTGCACTCTTCTTTTTTCATGTTGTAAAGAGGTTTGTTCTCTACAATCTTCAATTGGAAAATGTAAGATTGGAGACTCTATTTCTAGTGTGTGTGGGCTTGGTTTTTTTTGTATGTTCTTGTATTCTTTCATCTTTTGTCCATGAAAGTTGGTCTTTTATTAAAACACACACACACATATATATATACCCTCTCACAGGTTTCAGTCTCGAGATACGATTAGATCCTTACCCTATGACCGCTATCAAAGAGAAGCTTTTTCCTATACGAGAGTTGCAAGTCTATTGTTGTGTTTTGAAATTAGGGGAAGCAAAGCTTCAACAAGTCGGCCACTTTCTGGCAAAACTTCTGATGAAATATAGAAGAGGAAAAGAGAAAAAACAACACACAGTTACGTGGAAACCCTAGTACAGGGAGAAAAACCATGGTATAGAATTCTTTCTTATTAGTTAATCTGATACTCAGAGTACACAGGAATTATTGAACCAAAACCAAGATGTCTTTAGCCTACCCAACTCCCTTCCTCCTAAAAGTGCAGTTGACTACCGAAAAACCATCAAGGAGGGTACCAATCCAATCAATGTGCGACCTTATAAGTATGGACATGCTTAGAAAGAGGAAATAGAAAAGTTAGTTCAGGAGATGTTACAATCTAGTTTCATTCGGCCCAGCAGGAGTCCCTATTCAAGTCCGGTGTTGCTGGTGAAAAAGAAGGATGGAGGATGGCGTTTTTGTGTAGACTACAGAAGGTTGAACCAAACTACAATAGCAGATAAGTTCCCTATCCCTATAATTGAAGAACTACTTGATGAGTTACATGGGGCTGTAGTTTTCTCCAAGCTTGATTTAAAGTCAGGGTACCACCAAATCCGTATGAGGGAGGAAGACATTGAGAAGACAGCATTCAGGACATACAAGGGGCACTACGAATTCTTAGTCATGCCTTTTGGGCTCACTAATGCGCCTGCCACATTCCAATCACTCATGAACCAGGTCTTTAAACCATTCCTATGCCGTTTTATACTTGTATTCTTTGATGATATAATCCAAGTAAGTGTTCTTCTAAATAGCTCGGCAAAGTCTCAAAAATCTCTTGCACCAGTTGTAAAGTACTTTCCAGATAGTTATTGATGTCAGTATTTACTTCGTACCTTCACCTCTCCAGCCTTAAGTGGTAACAAGCAGATGTTTGTCATGGTATAGGTGTTGTTACCACTCCTAATGGAAGTTAAATTTATGTACTTTCAGCTATGGACAAGACCAGGCTTTTGGTTGTCGACTTGAAGGCAGAAGTTCTCTGTTATGCTGCCAAGTTTCTTCCATTGACTTATGCTGTTTCAGCCTTGATCATTCCGGGTTTAGTTGACCAGTTAAACTCGATGAAGAATGCAATATTACCCAACCTTGTAAAGCAACTGCCTCAGGTACAAACCAGTTTCTACTTTCCTCTTCTCAATATTTTATTTAAACAAGTCATTTTCCTTCTATTTGCCCTTTTCTTTTTTGCCAAACTCGTATTGTATTTGCACATCTAATTGGTTATAGATCTCAGGAGCCTAATTATGTCCATACATCTGATGTTTAGTCCTTTTTGTCCTTTTTGAAAATAAAAATCATAGAGACGGATGTTTTGCTTTCTTTCGTTAACTTAAAAGGATCTTTTGCTTCTGCAGCTAGTGCCATATCAATTTTGCCCTCCTGGATTTTTTCATCCAATAACTGTTATCTATGAACTCACTTATGGGGAGACTGAAATGAAGCAAGGTATTGTGCTTTCAGCTAGCTTTTGAAGTTATGTGACCTCTGATATGCCAAACGGCCCAAACTTGATTATTGACATTATATGGTCGAAAATATAAGTTAGGGTGATGATAGTAAATTGTCATTTTATTATTATTTCTTTTTTTTTTTTTTTTTTAAGAAACAATTTCATTGATGTATGAAATTACAAAAGGTGAGGGGGGAAAAGCCCCGGGTCAATGGAGTTGCAAAAAACATCTCCAATTGATAAGAAGTGAATCAAAACTATAAGAATGGAATAAGTTAGACAATTTACACCAAGAGATAGCAATGAAGATGACATGGTCTAAAAAACGGTCGAAATGTTGAGCTTTGTCGTTGAAGATCTGGCTAGTAAATTGTCAATTTGTGTTTCATCTAATTGTACAGGTCAATTAATTGGTATGTATCTCCCTATTTTCTGATTTTTATAGGGCCGGCAAACCATTTGCTTAATGCTTCAGAAAACGCGATCTTTAATTTATTACTATCAGAATAGTGTATTTTCTCTAAACGGGAGAATTCGAGGAGGAATAGGAAGCTTATGATATTGCCGCGGATGTATTCTCCTGTTCAAATTATTGTCATGTGTTCAACTTTAATCATTATGTAAATTTTTCCATTTACCTTATCAGTGGAACTAAGGAAAGCCCTACACTTAAGATTAGGGCTACCTTTTGATCGTCCTGTGCTAAGAATTGCTAGTGCATTGGATTACTCTGGTAGGAAGGACAATTTGCCGCGAAAGAGTGAGAATTATTCAGATGCACGTACAAAACAAAACTTTGTTCTCCTTTCTTGTTTGGTGGACTTTCAATGCTTGATCTATTGTTATCTAATGATCTCATCAGGTTCCTTTTTGCTCAAGGATGTTCATGTTGGAATTCCAAGCAGCGGTGGTAGGTGGCTAATGATTGCCCTCAAATATTGTTTTTTCTGTTACGCTCTTAGACTCTTAGTTAATCAGATATAAACTATGCAGTTTCAGGTGGCAAAATGTCTCTGGTTCAGGGGTCATATGAGTACCATCATTATCTTCAAGAAGGTTTCAATGACTCGGTATTGGAACTTTCCATTGACCTAGAAGTTGTATTATACTAAGCTATCAAAAACACAATGAACTTAGTAGAGACAGATGTGAACTTGAAAGTTAGAATTTATTTATTTAGTTGAGACTGAAAGTTATAAAGTTAGAAAATGAACTTGAAAAGCTCTTATTTATGTTGTTAATGTTCTATATTAAGAATATTAATGTTTAGGGTTTCACTGAAATTAGAAAACTTATCCATTAAACTTGTCATTCTTGCTAAAGATGGTTCAATAATATTATAATTAGGAAGCATTGTAGTTTCTTGAGAACCCAGCAACCATGTGAATTTGTTCGTGTAAACTTATTTCCTTGAGATTACAATGACCATGTAAATTTGTTTATGTAAATCTATTTATTTTGTAGAGCATGCTGTATTAAGTAGCCGTTTGACTATCTCTCTTCTGAAAAAGAATAATGAAGTCAATATAAATTTATTCCTCTGCATATGACGGATAGAAGCTTTGGCCATTTTGTTTGTTTTGAAGGACATGTTTACTCTCTGCTGATGTGCTTCTTTATGGTCAATGATGTGTTAAAAAATATATGCCAACCCCTTATAGGGTGGAATAAGATAGATTACTTGCACTATTTCTTTTTTGACTGATTATAATTAATAATTGTGACTATAATTGCCAGAGCTTTGCTAGTCTGAAACTAATTACTTTCACCGTTACCCTGATGTGATTATAATAATTACTACATTGTGCTGTAGGGCTGGGGTTGTGCTTACCGGTCTTTGCAAACTATCATTTCATGGTTCAGACTCCAACACTATACATCCATAGATGTTCCTTCACATAGGTATGAATTAGCTTCCCCCCACCACACACACTAACGCGGCTGCTATAGGTGATACTATTACAGCTTATGTCCATTATTTATGTCCATAAGCTTACCTTAATTCAACTACAGCTATTTTCTTCATTAAAAGTTCTCTGGCTGCTCTCTATTCAAAGCTCCAAAAGTTTCATTTGATGCATTTGACTGGTTTTCCTTTCCTTGAAAAGAAAACAACCATACAAAGATTGCATTTGATTGTTATCCACCAAGATATCTTAATTGCCAGCACAGATTGAACATACCAAATATTTATACTAGCAATGTGTAAAACCCCCCATTGTATTTACCTATAAGAGGAGGGACAAAAAGGGAAAATCACACCAAGAATCAGTTAGGGGGATAGTGGAATATGAAGATACGGTTGCAAGGTGCAAAATGGTAGAGGAGGCCGTTGGGGGAGGGACCACAAAAGGCTAAACAAAAAGGAGAGAACGGAGGGAAGGAGGGTAGGGAAGAATTTGCTGAGAAAGGAGATACAATTCTTCCGGAGAGGTTTCCAGCATCTCTCGAAATCCAGGCTGGGATATCTTAGTTTTTCTTAATTCCTTGAGTGTTTATTTTTGCACATTTTATTTCCTGTTCTGTCTGAAATTTCTTTCTAGAATCTGGTTGCTGTCAAAAGGTTAATAAATAAAAGGTTGAGGAATTTGTTGTTCACTGTTTGTTCTTTTATCTTAATATCCATTTCTATCTTGATCGGAAGCTGGTAAGGGAGTAGGAAAAAGGCCAGTAGCCTAACATTTTGGTATCAGAGTCGCAACCCTGGGGAAAACGCGCGCCATGGCTAAAAGACAATTGGAAGAGAGGATGGATACCACGGAGAAAGAGATGGCATTGCTGAAGGACTTGTTGCTTGGTCTGTGCAAGAATCTAGAGAAACTCACTGAGGAGGTACGGGAGAACAATGTAGTTCGAAAGAAGGAGTCGACATTAACGGAGGGGAGCAACCTCAAATTAAAAGGGAAGGTAGATGAAGCGGAGTCCTCTCAAATCTCAGGAGGTGGCAGCTTGGACAGAGGTAAGTACAAACGTTTGGAAATGCCTTTGTTTACAGGTGACAACCCAGAGTCATGGGTTTATCGAGCGGAGCACTTCTTTGAGATACACGAACTCTCCGATGCCGAGAAAGTGAAGGTAGCAGTGATTAGTTTCGCCCCTGATGAAGTCGACTGGTTCCATTGGAGTAACAATCGGAGAGCCATTACCACTTGGGATGAATTAAAACGGAGGTTGTTTGAACACTATCGGAAGGTTGGAGAAGGAAGTCTATGCGTGCGATTACTTAAATTTGGCAAGAAGGATCTTACCAAGAGTATGTGAAGAGGTTCGTCAACTACTCGGCGCCATTGCTGGACCTATCGGAGGAAGTCTTGAGGGATGCGTTCATGAACGGACTGGAACCGGAGTTGCAAGCCGAAATCCTAAAACCTTAGACGATTGTATGAAGGAAGCCCAGTTAGTCAATGATCGGAACATCGCGCTTAAGTTGGCATTGAAGGAGTTGGGCCGAAGTGGGCTGAACCAGAGAATGGGCCTAAATGATAAAAAGGAAATGAGTGAAAAAACCCAAGGAAAGATTACGAACAACCCGCCCATGAAGCAGATCGCGCTGCCGGTGAAACCATTAGTCCCCATTCTGGCGAAAAACAATGTTTCCAACAAGAAGGAGGCTCCAATGAAGAGGTTGAGTGACGCGGAGTTCAGAGATCGCCTAGACAAGGGGCTTTGCTTCCGTTGTAATGAAAAGTATGCACCCGGGCATCAATGTAAATTCAGGGAATATAGGCAATTGATGCTGTTTATAACCAACGAAGAAGAGGAAATGGAGGAAGAAGAGGTAACCGAGAGAGAAGAACCAGCTGAAATGAAGAATGTTGAGGTGCAGGAGAAGGCTGAACTATCGTTGAACTCCCTACTTGGGTTCTCAGCGAAGGAACAATGAAACTTAAAGGAAAAATCAGAGGCAAGGAGGTGGTAGTACTCATCGACTCGGGAGCTACTCACAACTTTATCCATCATGATACAGTGAGGGAGCTTGGGATACCCGTGGAACAGGAGAAGAAGTTTGGAGTGGTTATAGGAAATGGAAGTGAAATCGAAGGGAAAGGGATATGTAAGGGGGTAGAGCTCACGCTTCCAAACTTAACGGTGAAGGCTGATTTCTTGGCTATGGAGTTAGGAAGGATGGATGTGGTACTTGGAATGCCTTGGCTGTGTACCACAGGTTTCATGGGGATTCATTGGCCCTTGTTAACTATGGCTTTCTAGTCAGAAGGAGCACAAATCATGTTGAGAGGGGATCCCTCCCTCACTAAAGCTGAAGTATCCTTCAAAATGTTGAGTAAACAATGGGATAAAGAAGATATGGGCTTCTTAGTGGATTTCCAGCACCTTGAGATTGAAGGCCTTGAAGGAACAGAGGAAGGAAAGAAAGAACAAACCCAGCCTGCATTACCTATCATGATTCAGGAATTATTGAACCAAAACCAAGATGTCTTTAGCCTACCCACCTCCCTTCCTCCTAAAAGTGCAGTTGACCACCGAATAACCATCAAGGAGGGTACCAATCCAATCAATGTGCGACCTTATAAGTATGGACATGCTTAGAAAGAGGAAATAGAAAAGTTAGTTCAGGAGATGTTACAAGCTGGTTTCATTCGGCCCAGCAGGAGTCCCTATTCAAGTCCGGTGTTGCTGGTGAAAAAGAAGGATGGAGGATGGCGTTTTTGTGTAGACTACAGAAGGTTGAACCAAGCTACAATAGCAGATAAGTTCCCTATCCCTATAATTGAAGAACTACTTGATGAGTTACATGGGGCTCCAAGCTTGATTTAAAGTCAGGGTACCACCAAATCCGTTTGAGGGAGGAAGACATTGAGAAGACAGCATTCAGGACATACGAGGGACACTACGAATTCTTAGTCATGCCGTTTGGGGTCACTAATGCGCCTGCCACATTCCAATCATTCATGAACCAAGTCTTTAAACCATTCCTATGCCGTTTTATACTTGTATTCTTTGATGATATTTTGGTTTATAGTCCAGATATTTCCACTCATGAGACTCATTTAGGGGTTGTGTTCAATGTGCTAAGAGATAACCAGCTCTTTGCTAACCAAAAGAAATGTGTGTTTTGGCAAGAGAGGATTCAGTATTTAGGGCACTGGATATCGCATCAAGAGGTGGAAGCTGATGGGGAAAAGACCCAAGCTATGGTGAGCTGGCCATGCCCCACAAACGTAACTGAATTGAGAGGCTTTTTGGGCTTAACCGGTTACTACCGCCGTTTTGTCAAAGGGTACAGCACCAGGGCAGCTCCCTTAACAAGATTACTCAAGAAAAATAGCTTCAAATGGGATGAAACTGCCACCCGAGCATTTGAGGATCTGAAGCAACAGATGATGTCGTGCCCTGTTCTCGCATTACCGGACTTCAATCAACCTTTCATCATTGAAACAGATGCTTCAGGAACAGGGGTTGGAGCTGTGTTGACACAAGGAGACAAACCAATAGCTTTTTACAGTCAAAAGCTCTCACAACGAGCACAAAACAAGTCCATATATGAGAGAGAATTGATGGCAGTGGTGTTGGCTGTCCAAAGGTGGCGACATTACTTGTTAGGAGGAAGATTCACAGTGGTTTCAGATCAAAAGGCATTGAAGTTTCTGGTAGATAGAGGGAGGTGCAGCCACAATTTCAGTGTTGGTTAACCAAGCTTCTTGGATATGATTTTGAGATACTTTACCAGCCAGGATTGATGAATAAGGCAGCAGATGCCCTGTCCCGAGTACAGCTACCTTCCGAACTCCTTAGTTTGTACTCATCAGCCGTGGTAGATGTGGAGCTCATACTAAAGGAGGTGGAGGAGGATGAGGAACTACAATAGATCATATCCTTGTTGAAAGACAATCCGGATGGCAAACCAAACTACAGATGGTCAAATGGAAGGCTACTCTATAAAGGGAGGTTAGTAATTCCTAAACAATCAACCTTAATACCGTCCCTATGCACACCTTTCATGATTCCATACTTGGGGGTCATTCGGGGTTCTTATGGACCTACAAACGCATGAGTGGGGATTTATATTGGCCGGGAATGAAGACTGATATAAAGAAATATGTGGAAGGGTGTGATATTTGCCAAAGGAACAAATCAGAATCTCTAACCCCCGCAAGGCTGCTGCAACCTCTACCCATTCCCGAATTGACCTTAGAAGAATGGACAATGGATTTTATTGAGGGGCTGCCGAGAGCTGGGGGTTATGACTCCATATTAGTAGTGGTCGATAGACTGAGTAAAGATGGGCACTTCATTCCTTTGAGACATCCATTTTCAGCAAAGCAAGTGGCAGAAATCTTCATTCAAGAGATTATCAAGCTCCATGGCATTCCCAAGTCGATCACTACCGATAGAGACAAGATATTCTTGAGTAATTTTTGGAGAGAGGTCTTTGCAGCCTTGGGAACCAAATTAAGGAGAAGTACGGCCTTCCATCCTCAAACAGATGGTCAAACTGAGCGAGTAAATCGCTGCCTAGAGACATACCTTAGGTGTTTCTGCAATGAACAACCTACTAGATGGAATAAATGGCTGGCTTGGGTAGAGTATTGGTATAATACCACCTTTCATGCTTCTATAAGGACCACACCTTTCCAGGCCATTTATGGACGGACCCTCATCGCTAATTCATTATGGAGAAACAAAGTCAAGCAATGACAGTGTAGACAGTCTCTTAAAAGAGCAGGACTTGGCCTTGAATGCACTCAAAGAGAATTTAGTGATTGCGCAAAATAGAATGAAGAAGTAAGTGGACCAGCATAGGCGTGAGTTGACATTTGAGATAGGGGACGAAGTTTTCCTCAAACTAAGACCATACAGACAACGCTCACTAGCAAAAAGAAAAAGTGAGAAATTGTCCCCAAGATTTTATGGTCCATATCAAGTGTCTGAGAAGATAGGAGAAGTAGCATATCGTTTGAACTTACCACCAGAAGCGGCTATACACGATGTATTTCATGTCTCTCAACTTAAGAAGAAGTTTGGTAAATCGCAACAAATACAACAATTACCTCCTATGTTAACTGAAGATTTTGAGTTACAAGTTGCCCCTGAAGTGGTACTAGGAGTAAGATGGAATGGAGAGCTGAATACACAAGAATGGCTTATTAAATGGAAGGGCCTTCCGGATAGTGAGGCCACTTGGGAGTCAGTATTGAACATAAGGCAGCAATTCCCATCTTTCCACCTTGAGGACAAGGTGCACTTTGAGAGGAGCGGTAATGTAAAACCCCCCATTGTATTTACCTATAAGAGGAGGGACAAAAAGGGAAAATCACACCAAGAATCAGTTAGGGGGATAGTGGAATATGAAGATACGGTTGCAAGGTGCAAAATGGTAGAGGAGGCCGTTTGGGGAGGGACCACAAAAGGCTAAACAAAAAGGAGAGAACGGAGGGAAGGAGGGCAGGGAAGAATTTGCTGAGAAAGGAGATACATTCTTCAGGAGAGGTTTCCAGCATCTCTGGAAATCCAAGCTGGGATATCTTAGTTTTTCTTAATTCCTTGAGCGTTTATTTTTGCACATTTTATTTCCTGTTCTGTCTGAAATTTGGTTGCTGTCAAAAGGTTAATAAATAGAAGGTTGAGGAATTTGTTGTTCACTGTTTGTTCTTTTATCTTAATATCCATTTCTATCTTGATCGGAAGCTGGTAAGGGAGTAGGAAAAAGGCCAGTAGCCTAACACAATGCTGGTGGTAGGGACACTGGAAGAAAGGTGCTACTAATTTTCATCTCTTATTCTGTAGATAGAATTTTTTCGCTCTAATTTGATCTCAAGGGCCAATTCCACTGTGTTGAATTTTCTCTGGCTGTGTAAATATCTCCTATGTAGCAATGTCCGTATGAAAATTTTCACCTACTCTTCCTTCATTGCCTTATGAAAAAAAGGTCATCAGTAACTGATCCCGCAGCAGAGTTGAGAGAAGAGAGGTTTGCTAGGAAACCTTCCTGTCAAGAGAAGTGGAGTATATACAGTATCCTGGATAATCCTAACAAAGTCATTAGCATCCAAAAAACTATACTAGCCATCTTTCCTACTAGTACACTAAAAATTCACAGGAATCAACTGATTCCCAGTCTGGCTTATTTATCCTCCCCTTAGTTTATATTGCTTCCATCGTCTAGTTTTAGTTTGAATAGTTAACAATTAGTTACTCTCGTTTAGCAATCGACCGCCAAGGGTTTTGCATACTCCCACCTTCCTGTCTCTAGTAACCCATCTCATGGGCTCTTCTCCTTATTTACTTCGTAATAACATTAAGCTGCGGTCTAGCTTTTAGCTGAAATCTCCATCAAAACAAATGGGAAGGTGTGAAGAGATCTTCCCCCTGGCCATAAACCCTCCCATTGCCCTCACACTTTCTCTTGGCTTCCCATTTATGCAAATCCAAAATTTGGCATTCGAGGAGCATCCTCTAATTCACCCAACTTACTCGTTTATTTCCAAATTCTGTTCTCCTCCAGCATTTCCAATTCACCATAAAATTACTACAATAAAGTCTAAATAAACTTTAAACAATCAAACCCCTTCTCTGTCCATCATCTACAGCTCCATTTATCTGGAGAATGAAATCAATTATTGTCCTACCTGAAACAATAGCTATTTGGTTGAAATTGCTAGTACTTTGTATAGCTATTATCTCTAGTTTGAGTTTAAGAATATTTGAGATTCTTGCATAACCAGTTACCCCTTTTTAGGGAAATACAAGAAGCACTAGTGGAGATTGGTGACAAGGACGATTCATTTATTGGGTCACGTGAATGGATTGGTGCCATCGAATTGAGCTTTGTTTTAGACAAATTGCTTGGTGTAAGTTCTCATTTTGGTTATGAAACATTGTCGTGCAGAAACTTGTGTAACTTTTGTGAAAGCAGGAAGTTTAGGCATACCCCGTCGTGCCATCCAAGTAGAAAGGAAACATATTCATTAGATTACTTTGCACATTTACTGTTTTAAATTAACATATCTGTATTCTTTTTATAGGTGAGTTGCAAAATCATAAATGTCAGATCTGGGGCTGAACTTCCGGAAAAATGTAGAGAATTAGCTGCACACTTCGAGAATCAAGGAACTCCTATAATGATTGGTGAGTTCTTCATGGATGATTGATAACTCGGTTTTTATTTTTTTTTTGTAATCTTTGGAAATTGATTAGGTAAATTTGGAATGTGCCATGTAAATTCTCTTGATCTGTTTCTATTGGGCACTTATAAATACAGGAGGTGGTGTTCTTGCATACACTCTCTTGGGAGTTGATTACAATGAAGCAAGTGGAGATTGTGGGTTTTTAATATTGGATCCTCATTATACAGGAAGTGATGATGTCAAGAAAATTGTAAGTGGTGGTTGGTGTGGATGGAAAAAAGCTGTTGATAGCAAAGGGAAGAATTTCTTCTTACATGATAAGTTTTATAATCTTCTGCTGCCACAGAGGCCGAACATGGTTTAATTTATGTTTTTTCCTTTAAGTATAGGACAGAGGAGCAATCGATCTCATATTGTTGTATTTAATATATTATATTTTCCCTTTTCTAAGGATCTCAAGACAGATTGATATCAAAATTTAAAATAAGCGTATGAAAATCTCATATTTAGGCCTAAATGATTCAAAGAAAAACAAGTTGCAAGATTGCACTTCTTTTACCTCGTGCAGTTGTTATCGTACTTTTTTTTTTTCCTTTTTAATAGATAAACATGTATATTTTAAATTTCAAAAAACAAAAAACATCCCAATCTATTTATTTATTTACAACTCAAAGGCCATCTCAAGCATGGTTGCCGGAGCATTATATGCTATATACTTTTTCGTGTGGTTAAATTTCAAGGAAAAGAAAAATCTTCTCCAAATAGGAAGCTTCGACTTTAGACCATGTATATATTTGGAAAAGGTCATAAATAACACTAAAAAGTTTTCATCAGTACACTTTTAAAAAGCTTGTTGAAATAGTTTTTTCTAATGTTTCTTAGTCGAGATTGAGACCGAGCGAGATATATATATCTTTAATAAAGAGATGAGTGAGCTATACTTTAACTTTGTGATTTTATGTAAAGAGATGTGTTGAAAAGAGAAGGAAACTCCAAAATGGGAGAGTGATGATGTTTTGAGCATAAACTTATTGAGCAGGCTGATGTCGAGTTTCTAAAACATTGATCTAATAGTAATAAAATAATATAATAATTAGGGGTATAAAAGTAAATTTAATATTTTATAATAAATTCAAATGTGTGGTAGAATTCAAATTTTCATATTTGAAAAGCATTAGAAAAACATTTTTCAATAAGTTTTTCAAAAGGGTGCTAGTTGTGAAATATGGAGATTTTTTAGAGTTATTTCTAATAAATTTTCATGGGTTTCATTACCCTTCTTAATGGGTTTGATATTCTAAAAAGATTGCATATGGGAGAGTGAAAGTAAGGGGTTTGATGGATGGATGACCCAAAATTGGAGAAGAAAATAAAATTTGTCCTATATTTTGAAATTGAGTTTTTTTTTTTACCTTTTGCCGACATCATACTTGTTGTCCCACTCTCTCTTTCTCTCGTTGTCTCATCGTCTCACTTTCCTCACTCTTTCAACCTCATCTTTCTCTCAACTTCCTCTCTCTAGCTCTCATCTTTTTCGCTGTCTTGCTCTCATCTTTCTTGCTCTCGCTCTCTCGCTCTCATCTTTCTCGTTGTCTCACTCTCACTAGCTTTTTCTTGGTCTTCTCTCTCACGCACTCTCGGTATCTTCTCGCTTTCTCACTTTTTTGCTATCTCGCTCCACTATATGTGACGTTACGAGCAACGTCCAAATGTCCAACGACGACACCTCTGTAATGTTTTGGCAATTGGCGACAAATGGAGAAAGAGAAAGTGGAGAGCGAATGACAAATGGAAGAAGGGAAATTGAGAAGGAGAAGAGAGAGAGGAAAAAAGAAAATTAGGAATAATTTTGTAACTTTGGATGTAAACAAAAGGGCAAAATTTTTTAAATTCTCAAAGTGGGACAAAAACCATTTTGGAGTTTGAGATTAAGTTTTTTAATCAATTATCTCAAAAGTAATCTAGTAACTTTTAAACAATAATAGTACTTTTTAAATAGATAACAATTCAATAGTTTACTGTTAACTTTTTTTCTAGAAAAAAAAATATTTATCAACATTCTTTTTATAAATTTTGAAAATATATTCCCAAAGTATTTTCCTTTTTGGAAAATTTATTATTTAATCAATTTCGATAAAAAATAACTTTGAATTACCAGAAAATTTTAAATTACATAAATCAAAATGAAAATGAAACTCAAGGTATAATAACCAAAATGATATTTTAACATTTATTATAATATAGGACATGTTTGAGAGTAATTCTAAAATGGTCAACATCAATTTTGTAATTTTTAAAATCCCTATGAAACACACTTTTAATGATTTAAAACAAATTTTAATGATATGAAAAGTACATTTTAGGATGTAAAATTAAATACTATATTAATTTTGAGTGATAAATGCATGTTTTGAAGCGATTAGAACGCGAAAAAAAAAATATGCTCAAACATACCATTTTAACCTTCTAAAAAATATTGATTCTTGAAAATAATAGTCATGAACCTATGAAACACGAACACGAATACGAATACGATAGGATACGATGATACGTCGATTTCTAAAAAACTAGGATCTTGGTACATGGAAGATATGTTTTCTTTTAATTAAAAAATATAGAATATAGATAAATTTAGCATACAAGTTGATGACAATAGTATAAAATACAATACAAAAAACAACATCTAAGTTGTTGAAGTACAATAGTCAATAAAATATAATAAAAATTGACTCATATTAATCCAGGAAGAAGAAGAATATTAGAGGGATAAATATGAAAATAAACGAAGAACTTCTTAATTAAATTGTTAAAAATATTTATATGAATTATATTTTGGTAGATTTTGTAGGACTCAAATGTAAGGATGAAGATTAGATGATTTGAGAGTTTGGTTTTTTATTTTATTTTTTAGTCTTGGATTCGATTAACTTTTTAAATAGACGACTTAGTTTTAGATAACAAAAATTAGATGAGATTTTTTTTAATTACTATTACTATTATTTTATTTTATTTTTTTTGAAAAAAAGGTAAGGGTAATAGATAGGTTAAATCGCGTTTTAGATAGACATGCAATCCATAGCGCGATAAACCGTAAAGTTCCTGCCTTATGCCAAACTCATCATCACTGAGTTGAAGCTGCCATGGCTCTTGTACACCAGCACCACCTCACAAATTCATTCCATTCCATTCGCAAGCCCAATTTGAAACGACAATCTTCCAATTCTTGTTTATTTTTTCAATTCAATACCCAGAAGCTCGCCTGCTGCTTATGTGCAGCATCCCCAAATCCCTTTAGCCAGTCTCCATCTCCGATTTTCCTCCATTTTCTCGAAGAAGAAAAAGAAGAAGAAGAAGAAGAAGAAGAAGAAGAAGAAGAAGAAGAAGTGTAAACATTCGTCAATTTCGTAAATATTGCGGTCGCAGGCGTTCAGCGCATTAGAACTATTAATTTTTATATTTTTGTGCAAAATATGCGTTAACGCAATGCAAAGATTGCGATCGTAGGAATTCATTGGTCGAGCGCAATTTCACCGCAAGGCTTTGCGTTGATCGTGCTCGCAAACATTCGTTCGAGAAGGATCGCCGCAACTTGGTCAGCGCAACATGGTGGGCGCATTTGGGTGAAAGGCCAATTAAGAACGATGGGACAGAAAGTTGATGACAGTCGAATCCAAATTAAGTTGACAACCGATAACGGTCACAAAATACATTCAGCTTTATCGGTAACAATCATTCGGCGCGTCAATCAGGAATTAAAGCTATCCCCTCTGTAAAACCGGGAGAGAGAAGCCACCTTTCACCATGGGTGCTCTATAAATACCAAATGCATTCTTCAGAAGGGGGATTCACCGTTTTTACAACCAGTTGCTTCTGTTCATAATTTCCTTTCCATTTTAAGGCGGAGCAAGAGAAGAGTGGTGGCACCGGAGATCGCTCAGGGCAACTCGAGAGAGAACCTTGGGGCGTAAGAGCAAAGAGCGAGCCGACTCTCACGAGAGCGAGATTATCTTTAGAGCACGAGTAGAAACAGTGTAAACGCCTGGCAGCAAGAAATTGCTACCATGCTCTTTATTATACTTGCATTGTTATTTGTACTTCATCTTCATATCTATTCAATGGAAGTTCTATTTCTACATCTGCTCACTCTCTTAATACGCATGAGTAGCTAAACTAGTTGAATGGGTTGAGAAGAACTAAGCTAACATGACCTAGGAAGTTCATTGCTTACGATTGTCTTGTTTTATACTGTGCAAAATACCCTTTAGAGTTATTCGAGAGAGAATCTAAAGAAAGAACCTAATGTCTCGAGAGAGCTAAGTTAGAATCTGGACTTGAAAGAGCAAGATTAAGCTTGCATAAACAAGAGATAGATACTTAGAGATAAGTTCTGTTTGTCAACACTGCATCGCATGCACCCTAGAAATAGGTATGATATTATGTGGTCGCATATTTGTGTGAATGTTATTTCGTCATCTTATAAATAGGAATAGAGGTTTATGTGTAAACCGTGTAGACTTATCGCATATATATCGCATGCGTTCTAGTATTAGAAGTCGTAGCATTCACGTCGAGAGGTGGTTTACTATTGTATGCATGTTGTATGATTGCAAAGCATGAACGCACTCTAGCTGAAACCTTTCTCAACCCGTTTACCGCATATTCATCGCATTTCCTATTTACCAACTCTTTTCAAACTCCGCCGCATTTTTTATTTATCTTTAATCAACGCAATCAACAAACCAAACATTTTATTTATTTACCAAGTTATCACAAAGTTTTTATAAAAATTACCAACGCAATCTCTTTTCACAAGTCTTTGTGTTCGACCTTGGACTTACCATGAAACTCAGAGGAATTTATACTTGAATTCCGCTAGGGAAACTTGAGTGCACAACGTAATCCCATAAATGCATATCATCCATATTTCTGCCAGGGATATCTATGAGGCAGCGCAAGATTTGTACTAAAAAAGACAAAATGCTTCTCGACTATATACGCTCCACAAATAGGTCCATGAATGCAAGCAAGGATCCATAGATGTTACTTCTTATTTTAACAAACTATCAATACTGTGGCAAGAGATGGATTTGTGTCGAGAGATTGTCTGGAACTGTGCATAAGATGGGGCTCAATACGTGAAAATCGAAGAGGCAGACCGTGTGTACATGTTCTTGGCTAGATTAAATCCTAAATTTTATGGTGCCTGTAGTCGGATATTGAGCCAGCGCCCGACTCCTTCACTCAGAGAAGTCTGCTCTGAAATACGATTGGAAGAGGATCGGTCGTGTGTCATGAATAATCCCATTCCTACAACTGATGCATCCGCCTTTGTCACAAAGTCGTCCAGTGCTGATGGCGATAAAAAAACCCCCACCTGTGTGTGAGAATTGTAAGAAGCTCTGGTATACAAAGGATCAGTGTTGGAAATTGTATAGGAAACCTCCAAACAGCAGGCAACGACAATCACAAGACAAATCTAACACCGATCGTGCCGTAGTAAGTGAATCAGTAGATGAATAGTCTCAGAAACAGTCTTCCGTTGATAGTAAGAGTACGGTTGGGGTGAGTACTATTGCACAGTAAGGTTATTTCCCTTCATTTGGCCTTATTAGTATAAATGGTAAAAAACTATTGATTGTTGACTCAGGGGCCACAGATCATCTTACGAGTTCTTCAGAATTATTTATGTCATATAACCCAAGTGTTGGAAATGAGCGTATCTGCATTGCAGACAGGTCTTTTGCCTCTGTTGCAGGGAAAGACCATATCTCCCCATTCGACGGTTTAATTTTGCATGATACTTTACATGTGCCTAAGATCACTTATAATCTATTTTCTGTCAGTAAAATTACAAAGGATTTGAAGTGTAAGGAAATTTTCTCACCGAATTCCACTTTGTTTCAGGATCTGAAATCGGGGATGACGATTGGCACTGCCCGACACGATAGGGGACTCTACTTCCTTTCTGAAGAAGCTTCCTTTAAAGATAATCATCAAACTGGGTTTATGTCGTTAAATTTCTCTGTTTCTGAAAATGACTTTATGTGATGGTATTTCCGTTTAGGACATCTGAATTTTCAATATATGAAGTATTTGTTTCTGCATTTATTTCGCAATGTTAATGCTTCTTCTTTAAATTGTGATGTATGTATTCGTGCCAAGCAAAGTCGTGTTTCTTTCCGGTCCTAACCTTACAAACCCTCGAGTCCTTTTTCCCTTGTTTATAGTGATGTATGGGGCCCCTTGCCGGTTATCACTTCCACTAGAAAATGGTGGTTTGTCACATTTATAGATGATCACACCCGTCTTACCTGGGTCTTCCTCCTCACTGACAAATCTGAAGTATCATCTATTTTCCAACAATTCTATACCATTATTGAAACTCAGTTCAAAACAAAGATTGGAATTTTACGAAGTGATAATGGACAGGAATTTTTCAATATTTCTTTCAGGGATTTTTTGTTTCTAAGGGAGTTGTCCACCAGAGCTCGTGTGCTTACACTCTGCAACAAAATGGAGTTGCTGAGCGGAAAAATCGTCATCTGGTTGAAGTAGCCCGATCTCTTATGTTATCTGCCACTCTTCCGTCATACCTGTGGGGGGATGCAGTTCTCACTGCTGCCCATCTCATTAATCGGATGCCCTCTCGTATTCTTAATCTTCATACTTCTTTAGAACTGTTTAAAGAGTCTTTCCCAACCACTCGGTTAATCTCCGATATTCCTCTTCAGGTTTTTTATTGTGTTGCCTTTGTTCACTTCCATGGTCCAAACCGCACAAAATTTACTACTCATGCTCAGAAGTGTGTCTTTGTTGAATATCCACTCCATCAACGTGGATATAAGTGTTATCACCCGTCATCTCGTAAGTACTATGTCTCCATGGATGTCACCTTGAGAATTAGTCGTTTTTCCCTGTTAGTCATCTTTAGGGGGAGAACATGAATGGAGAGACTAACTGGTCGTCTTATGCTATTCCCTTAGAGTCAGCTTTCATTCAAACCTTGTCTAAACCTAGTTTTGAGCATGACAGTCTGGTCCTTCCTACCAACCAAGTTCCTTGGAAAACTTACTATAGGAAGAATCTCAGGAAGGAAGCAATGTCACCTGTCGAACCAGAATTTTCGGCTCTAGTGCAAGAGTCAGGCCCGCCATCAGGTCCAGGTACGTATATTCCTGAAATTAATGATGTTGATATATGTATGGAGACTGATGAAGGCAGGCAAGACAAGGAAGAAGGAAGCAGTAATACTGAAAGAGTGACAGAAGGGGAAACTACAGAGAATGAAATGATTCTTGCTAATGATGATATGGAAGATACTACTGAAATTTCTGATACACAGATAGTCAATCATGGTGAGGAGCCTGGAGAGGTGAAAGAATGTGATGCATCGCTTGATCTTCCTATAGCTATGAGGAAAGACACTCGTTCATGTACTAAATACCCTATGCATAGTTACATGACGTATAGTAATCTGGCATTCGAGTTTAAAGCATTCACTACTAGTTTGGACACTGAGGTGGTTCCAAATGACATAAGTGTTGCAATGAAAAAACCAGAATGGCGGTCTGCTGTTATGGAAGAAATAAGAGCTCTCGAGAAGAATGGAACTTGGGAACAGGTGGCCTTACTTGAAGGGCACAAGACAATTAGATATAAATGGGTGTTTACTATAAAATACAAGTCAGATGGAACGATTGACCAGTATAAGGTTAGACTCGTTGCAAGAGGCTTTACTCAAACCAATGGAGTAGATTATTCTGAAACTTTTTCTCTTGTGGCTAAACTTAACATTATCCTGGTGCTTTTGTCAGTTGTTGTGAATAAAGATTGGCCTCTACACCAACTTGATGTTAAAAAATTATTTTTTGAATGGGGAACTTGACGAAGAAGTCTATATGCGTCCCCCTCTGGGTTCGAGAGTCAATTTAAAAACAAGGTGTGTAGATTGAGGAAGTCACTATACGGATTGAAACAATCTCCAAGGGCCTGGTTTGACAGGTTCACAACTTTTGTGAAAGCACATGGGTATGTTCAGGGGCATTCTGATCACACTCTTTTTATAAAAAGATCGACATCAAGGAAGATAGTTGTTCTTATTATCTACGTTGATGACATTGTTTTATCTGGGGATGATGATGCAGAATCATGAGGCTCAAAATAGAGATGGCCCAAGAATTTGAAATTAAAGACCTCGGGAAGCTAAGATACTTTCTGAGAATGGAAATGACTCGCTCAAAAGAAGGTATATCAGTCTCTTAACGAAAATATACTCTAGACTTACTAAAAGAAACAGGCATGACTGAGTGTAAACCTGTTGACACACCAGTGGAGTACAATGCGAAGCTCAGTGATAAGAATGATAGAGTTCCTGTTAATAAAGAAAGGTATCAACGGTTAATCGGGAAGTTGATATACTTGTCTCATACAAGACCAGATATTTCTTATGCAGTAAGTGTTGTGAGTCAGTTTATGCAAGCTCCTTGTGAGGATCATATGACAACAGTTGAACGTATCCTTCGGTATCTAAAAGGAACTCCTTGTAAAGGCCTAATGTTCAGAAAGACCGATAAACGATATGTTGAAGCCTACAATGATTCTGACTGGGCAGGGTCTGTTGTTGATAGAAAATCGACGTCTGGGTATTCTACGTTTGTCTGGGGTAATCTAGTCACCTGGAGAAGTAAAAAACAAGGAGTTGTTGCTAAAAGTAGTGTTAAGGCTGAGTATAGAGCCATGAGTCTAGGGATTTGTGAAGAAATTCGGTTGAAGAAAGTATTATCAGATCTCCAGCAAGATAATGAGCTTTCGATGAAATTGTTTTGTGATAATAAAGCTGCCATCAGTATTGCGAATAATCCAGTTCAACACGACAGAACTAAACACATAAAGATAGACAAACATTTCATTAAGGAGAGGTTGGACAGTGGAAACATATGTATCCCTTATATTCCTTCAAATCAACAAGTTGCTGATGTACTTACAAAAAGGTTACTGAGACAAAGCTTTGATTATTGTGTAAGCAAGTTGGGCTTTGTCTATATTTATGCTCCAACTTGAGGAGGAGTGTTGAAAATAGGGTTATTAACCTAGGGGCGTTTATGTAATTGTGTAGACCCCTAGGGTTTCCTCTTGTCTATTTATACAGTATGTCCCTTTGTATTCAGTGTATCAAATTAAAAATAATAAGAAAAGTCTCTATATCGTGGTTTTTCTCCCTGTACTAGGGTTTCCACGTAATTGTGTGTTATTCTCTTCTCTACGCACTTTTAACAAGTTTCATTCTCAACTGTCTCCTCTTTTGCCATACTTTCAGTATTACCACTTCCTTCGCCCTTATCCTGCCTGCAATTATCAATCTCCGTACACACATCAACATCATTAGTCTCAGAAATACATGTACCTAGATCTGATGGCGAGTTTGACTTATGTACTGGAGCCGGCGGTTTCGGTTCGACAGGTGACACTACTTCCTTCCTGAGATTCTTCCTATAGTAAGTTATCTAAGGAACTTGTTTGGTAGAAAGGACCAGGTCGTCATGCTCAGAACTTGAACCAGACGAAATATGAATAGGAGATGACTCTAAGGGAACAACATAAGAGGACCAGTTAGTCTCTTTACTCATGTTCTCCCTCTGAAGATGACTAACAGGGAAGAACAGCTAATCCTCGAGGAAGGTGACGGCCATGGAGATACAACATTTACAAGATGACGGATGATAGCACTTATACCCACGTTGGTGAAGTAGATAACCCAACAAAGATAAACTTTTGAGCACGAGGAGTAAATTTTGTGTGGTTTGAACCATGGGAATGAACAAAGGCAACACAACCAAAGACCCGAAGGGGAACATCGGAGATTAACCGAGTGGTTGAGGAGGATTCTTTATACAGATCGATTAATGAGATGGGCGGCAGTAAGAACATCATCCCCCCACAGATATGAGGAAGAGTCGCAGATAACATAAGAGACCGGGCTACTTCCACCAGATGACGATTTTTCCACTCGGTTACTCCATTATGTTGTAGAGTATAAGCACATGAGCTTTGGTGGACAATCCCCTTAGAAATAAGAAAATCCCTGAATGAGGTGTTGAAGAACTCTTGCCCATTACCACTCCGTAAAATTCCAATCTTCACATTGAACTGAGTCTCGACAGTTGTATAAAATTGTTGGAAGATGGACGACACCATAGATTTATCAGTGAGGAGGAAGATCCACGTAAGGCGAGTGTGGTCGTCTATAAACGTGATGAACCAACATTTACCTGTAGAAGTGGTAATTGAGGAAAGACCCCAAACATCACTATGAACAAGAGTAAAAGGACTCGAGGGTTTATAAGGCTGAGACGAAAAGGAACACGACTTTATTTGGCACGAATACACACATCACAATTTAAATAAGAAGTATTAACATTGCGAAATAAATGTGGAAACAAATACTTCATATATTGAAATTTTGGATGTCCTAAATGGAAATGCCACCACATAAAGTCATTTTTAGAAGTAGAAAAATTTAGTGACATAAAACTAGTTCTATGATCATCTCTAGAGGAAACATCTTCACAAAGGAAATAGATTCCCCTATCGTGCCGGGTAGTGCCAATCGTTATCCCCGATTTCAGATCCTAAAATAAAACGGAGTCAGATGAGAAAATCGCCTTACACTTTAGATCCCTTGTAATCTTACTGACAGATAACAGATTATAAGAGATTTTAGGCACATGCAAAATGTCACGCAAAACTAAACCGTCAAATGAAGAGATATGGCCTTTCCCTGCAATAGGGGCAAAGAACCCGTCTGCAATTCAAATACGCTCATTTTCCGCACTCGGGTTGTAAGAAATAAACAGATCTGAAGAACTGGTAAGATGATCTGTGGCCTCTGAGTCCACAATCCAAGGTTTTTTTTACCATTGTACTAACAAGGCCAAATGAAGGAAAATTTCCTAATTGTGCAATAACACTCACCCCAACTGTACTCAAATTGTTCTTGCTGTCAACTAAAGACTGCTTCTGAGTATGTTCATCTTCTGAGTCACTCATTAGGCCACGACTAGTATTTAATTTGTCATGAGACTGTCGTTGCCTGCTGTTTGGGGATCTCCTGTACAATTTCCAACACTGATCCTTTATGTTTCGTAGCTTCTTACAGTGCTTACACATGGGGGGGAGGGGGTGTTTATCGCCATCAGCACTTGGTGACTTTGTAACGAAAGCAGCTGCATCAGTTGTAGTAATACGGTTATTCATGGCGCATGACCGATCCTCTTCCAGTCGTATTACGGAGCAAACTTCTCTAAGAGAGGGTGTAGGACATTGGCCCAATATTCGACTACGGACACCATCGAACTTAGGATTTAACCCTACCAAGAAAACATACACATGGTCTGCTTTTTCAAGTTTCAAGTATTGGGCCCCGTCTTGTGCGCAGTTCCAAACAATCTCTCGACACAGGTCCATCTCTTGCCAAAGCATTGATAATTTGTTAAAATAGGATGTAACATCCATGGACCCTTGTTTGTATTCATGGACCTGCTTGTGAAGCGTATATAGTCGAGAAGCATTATGTCTCTTTAAGTACAAATCCCGTGCAACCTCCCATATATCCTTGGCGATTGCAGCATACAATAATGGTCTGCCTATTTGTGGTTTCATACTATTAACGAGGACAGAACGTAACAACGAATCTTCCCCTTTCCAGATCTGTTCTTGAGGGTCGTCTAGGATCGGCTTTGAAATCTCCCCCGTCAAGTACCCAAATTTGTGACGCTTTTCTAAGGCCATTCTGATCGATTGGGACCAGAAGAAATAATTTTGGCCATTTAATTTTCCTTCTACGAAAAATCCTGCAAAGTTGTCTATCGAGCCAGATAAATAAGAAGCATTTGGCAAAATAGAGAACGAATTTACCGGATTCTCCGAGTAGACTGGTTGAACTGGTTAGGGATTTGCATCGAGAATCATATCCAAATCTGAAATTTGTTATTAGAGATATGTCAACCGTTGTCGAACGTCATCAGGGCATTAGGTTGAGCCACGAGTGGCTGGAAAAGAAGCAGCCACCGATAGTTGGACAGATGTTTTCGATGGCTATAGGTGGTCCTCGTAACTGCCCTATGCACGAGATGGCATTAGCTAGTTCGAGCGGCTGAATGGCTTGAGCAACATCTGGTTTGACCGACTGGAAGGCTCGAGCGAACTACTTGGCGTGGAGGACTCGAGCGGCACGATCGGCGCGGATGGCAGCAACCCATGACTGGACTCGAGCGACTCAATTGACTTCGTCTTCATCCGACCATCGAAGACAACACTGGCTTCCATCTGGAAGCTCCCATCGATGGCTGACCTTGGCTCTCCATTGATTGTAGCTGAATGGCTAAAATCAGCTCCGGTAAGGCTGCTTAAAATTCATGATCGCTTGAATGGCTATCTTTTTTTCAACACTTGAAGTTCCATCAGCTGAAGAAGACTGTGGCTGGTTCTTTTCCATGATGGCTAGGGTTTCGGTCGCCTAGCTCTGATACCATGATGAAATATAGAAGAGGAAAAGAGAAAAAACAACGCACAGTTACGTGGAAACCCTAGTACAGGGAGAAAAACCACTATATAGAATTCTTTCTTATTAGTTAATCTGATACTCAGAGTACACAGAGACATAACATATAAAAAGATAGTAGGAAACCCTAGGGGCCTACAAAATTACATAAATGCCCCTAGGTTAATAACCCTATTTTCAACAACTTCAAACAAAGAGGTTAAGTTGTTCACACTTGGGGAAAGACGAATGACTTTGGAAATGGAACACGAACCTATTTCCGCTATTTCGGGTTTTTATTGAGCCTAGCGAAATCAAGGTTTATGATAAAGTCAGCGAAGTTTCGATGGTGTTCTACCTTTGCGTAGTATCGGTCCACAGTGGAAGGCTCCACTGAGATTGTGGGTCGTACTTGGGTTAACTCGTTTAGTCTTGCCTTTAAACCCACTAAGTTTTCTAGTATACTAAGTATTACCCATATTGAGAAAGAGGTTGTGTTGGTGCCCTTGAAGAGTCAAATCCCGCGCCTGATCATGCTTTGATTCCTCTCCCTATCGTTTAAGCTGTTTTGCCCCTCTTTTCTTTTTTGAATTAGAAAGAACCTATTAGATAGTGGATCTTATAAGGTGGATATGGAAATGAAATGGATCGAGGTCTTATGAATCGTGCTTTATAAGTTTGATTTATTTATAGAATAGGAAGACAAGTTAACGATTGATGCGCATAAATCTTGTTATGGTGTCAATTCCAAAAGAATCAGTTCTCCCGATCCAGCTAGAGCAATAAGGGTTTTCTTAGACATAAGCAAAAATGATGCTGACCAAAGAAGCATGCTTAACACAGCCTATAGCATAAAGGCATTCGATCCGCGTCTAAAGTAAATTAAGGGTAAGGGCCCATACTTTCTCTTCTGTAGATACGCTATCCCTTCTGGCTATGAGTAAATGATTTGAAAACTTCCTTTTTTATTCGCGTAGAAATTCAGGACCCAGATGAACCGGAGAGAACAAAATTCATATCGGTGCCATATAATTACTTAGCTAAGCGAGATACCAGAGGATTAGGTAGCAGTAGCTGTAACGTGAGCAACGCTTCATTCCTTATCCTTATATAGGCTATACCCCGTGCTGAATGAAAAAGTTTCCCCCATACAATTTGTAGGGTCACAACCCTTACCTCCTCTCTTTTAGAATGTTTTTAGGCGTTCTTTCTGGTTTTGCTTCTCATTAAGAAGCACACCGGGCTTTAGTCGAAATAGGTAAGCGGTGTGCTTTAAGAGTAAAAAAGGAATTCATATCAAAATTTTCCTTCTCATAAAAAATAAAGAAGAGAGTTTTCAAGGTGTTAAGAATCGATTGAAGCGTCCCTAGACTTCTACTCGATAGAATGACACCTCCATTTGAAGCAACTTCGCTAAGCATTCAACATGCGATAGGGGAAAGGATAGGCTTATGAATTCACTTTCTCAGTTGGGACCTTCTTTCTTGATTGAATGCCGGTAAGAACTGATTGAATCTATCTTACCGAAGAATCAGTTGCTAGCCAGTTATATGTTGTAGTGCTCCATGTGCCAACTCTCTTTACAATGTTAACAAGGTTCTCCTCCATATACCTGTAAGTTCAGAATAAATGTGAAAAGAAGAATACCTGTTATATCTGAAATGTTCTGTTCTTCCACGTACTGAAACAATTGAAGCATTGAAATGCAGTCATGTGTCAACGCCTTTCTCCATTAAAGAAGATCAAAGTCGTGGATTGTCAAGATTCTTGGCAATACCTTGCATCAACAGGAAGTCCCGCACCAGAAAGTAGAATCCCTAAAGAAAGAAGGGCTCATCCCACGCTTGGGTACTTCATTTTGACTACATTATTCAACACGAAAAAATGGTTTCATCTTAGTCAACTGAGTGAATGCGGAATGATTGATAGCTCTCTACAAGCTCTTGGCACTCTACTTAAGGAAGCGAAGCAACCACTTCTCCCCGGCACAGGCAATATATATATATAATTATTTATTTTGTAGAGCATAGCAAGCGGTCATTAAACTATCTCTCTTCTGAAAAAGAACAATGAAGTCAATATAAAATTATTCCACTGCATAAGATAGATGGAAGCTTTGAGAATTTTGTTTGTTTTCATGGAAATTTTTGCTCTCTACCGATGTGCTTCTTTGATGGTCTATGATGTGTGAAAAAAACTCCTTAGTGGGTGGAATAAGATAAAGGTTACTTGTGAGCAAGCACGGTAACCATCCTTTTGATTGGGTGGAGAAAGGGGTTAAAGGCACACATCGGAATCCTTGCTAAGATATTTCGATCAAGCTTCCTACTTATTCTCATTTTGTTTGGTGTGTTATGGGGTATGGTAAGGAAACATATTTTGGGAGGATCAATGGGTGGAGGAAAGTGATCTTTCTTCCGTCTTTTCACATCTTTATCATTTATCTGCCTTTAAAAACCACCCGATCACGGATTTCTTGATTTGGTCTGAGAACTTTGTATCTTTTTCTTTTAAGTTTCATCGTCATTTGTCCAATGGGAAACAATGGAGGTTTCCTATTGTAAGACCCCTAGTCTTGAGAATAGTATAATTATTATTAAATATTAGGATAAGTATTAAAAGGGGGAAAATGAGTAATTAGATATGAAGTTTGTTAGGGATTTTAATTATAAATAGAAGGAGAGGGGCTGGAGGGAAATGGGAAAAATTTGGTGCGAATTTCCTTTAGGAAATTTGGGAGAGACTAGCCCTCTCAAAAGGCTAGGGTTTATCTTGTTATTTTGTTTGTAAGTTTGTAGCATATTTCAATACATCTTCCTATATTTCTATAATTGAATTGCCTTTGAGTGTATCCTATATTCTTGAGTACTGTTCTTGTTAGGAGGGTCCTAACACTATCTTCTTTCTCTTTTGTAGGGGTGCATGTGAAACCTGCATTCCTATTTTCCTGTTTAAATTAATAACTAGGAGAATCTGACTAGGTATGAAACCCTGCGCTAAAAAGAAAGAACTCTCAGTGTTGAATAAATGTTCTACGGAAGTTGGAATTTAATTAAGTGCAAAATTAACACGAAACTAGGCAATTGTTGTTAAACACATAAAAAAAAACTAAATCAGATCCAATGTGAAGTTGGGAGCTTGACTCTTGGATAAAGCTCGAAAAAATTGGCTAAGTATTAGACAATGCGTTGGCCTTGTGCTAAGCGTTGGTGTTGTGCCATGCATTGGCCATTGGACTTTGAGAGGTTATTTGGGCGATTGAAAGAGGTTGAAGTATGGCCGTAAGGAAAGGCTATGCGGGGACAAGCATGCGGCAGCCTATGTCTTGAGAAGTTAACAAAGCATGCAGTACTAGACAATGAGCTATGTGGCGATGAGACAAGCCATGGTGGACGCATAATGAAACATCTTGCGTTGCTAAGGCTTGCAGTGCATAGGGTTGTTATGCGTTGATGATGTGCTATATGCGTTGGACATCCGAGGGCATGTGAGCGCGTAGGACAAGGCTAATAGTAAGCGTTGGAAAAGTATGGGTCATTATCCTAGTTGAGTGCATAGAGCAAAGGTAAGCCATACGGTAGAGGGCATGCGGCTAAGTAGGAGCCTTACGAGCGTCTAGCATATACGACCAAGTTGCGTCACTCAGATGCACAAGGTAAGGTTGCGTTAATTGGAAATGGCATCATCAAGGTTAATAGGTCGCATATGGGGAAAGGTGCTAGGCGGCAAGGGCTTGAAGGGTGTTATGTGGACATTTAGAAGAACACCGCAAGGGCACGAAGATTAGATGAACACATATGAAGTTGAATGGACGCATTTGTGGTAGATGGGCGCAATGAGATTGAATGAACGCATTCAAGGTCATCATTTGGACATGTGGCCTATTGGGAAGAAATCTTAGGCTTTAAGCAAATAAGGTGGATGCACAAGAAGACATGCAAATTTAAGCATTAAGTGTTGGCTAAGAAAGAAGAAGACACCTTAGGTTGCGTTGATATAAAGATTGCATTGATAGTGTGGAGAAAAGACACAACAAATAAGAGGTGGAAGAGGCTGGGTATTGGCAGAAGGTGAGGAATACACCTGGATGTGATCAATGGAGAAGGTATCGGGTAAAGGAGAAGGGTGAGATGCCTATAAAAGGGGCAGGACGCTTTATTTAACCTTAAAACCATTTAAGTCCATAAAAACCACAAAGAAACGAAAAAAATAAGAGATATTCGTACATTGAACGAGGGAAGAAAGGCGTTGATCGGGAGAAAGTACGAGCAGAGGTGCCGAAGGAAGCTAGGTGTACGGACAGATGCCTAGGATAAATTCAAACGAAAAGTTATTCCAAACTACTTATGCAGATCAGGTGATTTTTGGACCAAAAGTTTCTAAATTAAATGTAGATTCAGTGTGAGGGCTACCTTAAGGAAATTCTAACTCTAAGGCTATCAAATTCAAGGAAAACCGAGAGGTGCTCACCAGTGGGGAAGCAGTCGGGCCAGGGAGAGTAAACTTGCGACTCTGAACTTTCGCCAATGAGTTTCAAGGCAAACTTTAAGGTAATTTGGTTAAGACATTTTCACACATTTTTTAAGAAGGAAATGTCTTGAGATAAGGCCCGAATGAGTGAGTAATCTAAGCTTAAAGTTAAATCTGAAATAGGGTCCAACGAAAGAATAAGGGAAATCGGGTGAACTGGGAAGAAAGATCTCAGCGGGTCACTGTGAGTAGTTTATTCTTTTACACTTTTAAGCATATTTAGAATTAATATGTTGTATTTTATATTATGAGGTGAATATGACGTTGGGATGGTCAGGGGGTTTGTGGACCTCGAACCTGAACCCAAAATAAATCCTTACAGGATGGTCAGGGGACCAAGGAGTCTAGTTCCTGAGCGTGTGGGAAGAAAAAACCTTGAATGGGATGGTCAGAGGGCCTACGAGCCTAGCTTCTGAGCCCATGAAAGGGAGAACTATGTGCACATAGGTTGATATTTTTAGAAGTGAAATTTTAACTAGCTACCGTGTGTGTAGGTAGGTTTGTGAAAAGCTTCATAGTATGATGGAGATTTGCATTGGAATCTCGTGATATAATACTTATGATTCCACTCACTGAGCTTTGTAAAGCTCATGGTTTGTTTTCTGTGTTTCTCTCACAGGTAGCAGAAGAGTCCAGGTTGCGAAGTTGGTCAAGGTTTGCACAAGTTTAGAAATAGTACTAAATACGATTGGTAGTCGGGGTAGTGCCACCCATGTAAATGTAACTTGAATTTATAAACTAGTTTCCTAAATAAATCATGTAAGTTTTTTTTTTTCCGCTGCTGTAGTAAATAAGGTTCTAAAAGGAAACTAGTAAGATAATATCAATGAAAAGTAGCATTAGTTAATATCATGCCTCTCCTCGGGCTCAGAAGTGCGGGCTCGGGCGGGGTGTGACAACTTGGTATCAGAGCATAAGGTTTTGGGGAAGGGTAAACTAGAAAAAAGCATAGTGATACTATAATATGTCTAAATGTGTGGTGTATTATAGGAATCATGCCTCGTGGCAAACCATACAAGCAACCGGTGGGGACTCAAGATGCTACCTCAAAAGCAACGGGGGAGGACCAAGGCGGGTCAAGTCATCCGCAAATAGAAACTGGAGGTGACGAGCAAATGATGGGAAAATTTGCTCGATATTTGCCGAGAGCTTAGGAGGGGTGTTAGTAGACCCCGAGAAATGGTTTGGTATTGAATGGTTGAAGGCATTAGGAGCCTCAACCTTTGAAGGAACAAAGAACCTAGTGGATGCAGAAGCTTGGTCGTGATGATAGAGAAATGTTTCAGGGTTATGCGATGCCCTGAAGATAGGAAGGTAGCACTAGCCACTTTTCTACTTCAGAAAAGAGCTAAGGATTGGTGGCGGGTATTTGAGGATAAGAAGAGGAAGGGAAGAGGTTACCTGGGAGGAATTTGGAAAAGCCTTCCATGAACAATTCTATCCCCAAACATTTCGCGATGCAAAGCAAAATGAATTTCTTAAACACGTACAAGGTTCATTATCAATAGCCGAGTATGAACAAAAATATACCGAACTTAGCAAATATGCCGCAAGCATAATACTAGACAAAACAGAAAGGTGTAGAAGATTTGAGAATGGGCTACGAGCTGAGATACGTACACACGTAACTACCAGCATGGATAAACAAGAGTTTCCAAAATTAGTGGAAACAGCGTTACGTGTAAAAGTTAGCTTAGAAGCACCAACAGAAATAGAATTCGAGGGGTGGAGAGAAAAGAGCCAGAAATTCTCCTTGGGAGTTTTAAATAAAAAGATAAGTAAGACCAATTCCGGGAAGCAGAAAATAAAAAGAGAGCCCACTTTAGAAGAATTATACATGCCCAAGGAATCTATGCCAGTACCCAAAGGCCATGGTGTTCAAATTGTAAGAGGTATCACTTTGGGCATTGCTATGAAGGGGCAAGTGTGTGCTATAACTGCAGAGAAATTGGTCATTAAAAACGAAACCTCCTTCAGTTAGGAAAGAAGGACAAAGGCAAGGGAAAAAACCCAGAAGTATAAACAGATGCATACTATTTTCTATTATAGATGTTTGTATAAAATTACTCTCATGTAAATATGTTTTATTTATGATTAATAAATATATTTTGACAAATTATGTTTTTTTGATGAAATGATTGTTAACTAGATGGGATCAAGTCAAGCAAGAAATCCTTTATGCAAAAGGTGTGGGAAGTACCACCCCAGAGAATGTTCGAAGGGAACGAATAAATGCTATATTTGTAGGCGCATAGGGCATAAAGGGAAACAGTGCCCAGAGTTTCAATGTTTCCTTAGTCAACGGGAACCAACCTTTGACGTGAGTAAAGACTACCCCTGTCGTAGATGTCATAAAAGCCATCGGAGAGACCAAGAAGGAAGAGAAGGTTTATGCTTTAAATGTGAACAACCCATGCACCAGTGTAGGGATTATCCAACCAATAATCCAACCAGTAGCTCAGGAGGAAAACAAGCTTCAAAGGATTACTGGTATTAAAAGGGAAATAAAGTGCTTGTAAATAAAACCTATGTGAATAAATAAAGTTGTAAAAGGTTGTTATAAATAAATAAGAGATGGTTCTAGTAGTGCTTCAAATTTCGGGACGAAATTTCTTTAAGGGGAGGATAAATTTGAAACTTGCATTCCTATTTCCCTGTTTAAACTAATAACTAGGAGAATCTGACTGGGTATGAAACCCTGTGCTAAAAAGGAAGAACTCTCAGTGTTGAATAAATGTTCTTCGGAAGTTGGAATTTAATTAAGTGCAAAATTAACATGGAACTAGGCGATGGTTGTTAAATGCATAAAAAAAACTAAGTCAAATCCAGTGTGAATTTGGGAGTTTGACTCTTGGATAAAGCTCGGAAAAATTGGCTAAGTATTAGACAATGCATTGGCCTTGTGCTAAGCGTTGGTGTTGTGCCATACGTTGGCCATTGGACTTTGAGAGGTTATTTGGGCGATTGAAAGAGGCTGAAGTATGAACGAAAGGAAAGGCTATGCGGGGATAAGCATGCGGTAGCCTATGTCTTGAGAAGTTAGCAAAGCATGCGGTAACACTATGCAATGGTGCTATGCGGTAGCAATATTAGACGATGAGCTATGTGGCAATGAAACGAGCCATGGTGGATGCATAGTGAAACGTCTTGCGTTGCTAAAGCTTGCGGTACATAAGGCTGTTATCCGTTGATGATGTGCTATATGCGTTGGACATCTGAGGGCATGTGGGCACATAGGATAAGGCTAATAGTAAGCGTTGAAAAAGTGTGGGTCATTATCCTAGTTGAGCGCATAGGGCAAAGGTAAGCCATACGATAGAAGGCATGTGGCCAAGAAGGAGCCTTGCAAGCGTCTAGCATATGCAACCAAGTTGCGTCACTCGAATGCACAAGGTAAGGTTGCGTTAATTGGAAATGGCATCATTAAGGTTAATAGGTCGCATATGGGGAAAGGTGCTAGGCGGCAAGGGTTTAAAGGGTGTTATGTGGAGATTTGGAAGGACACCGCAAGGGCACGAAGATTGGATGAACACATATGAAGTTTAATGGACGCATTTGTGGTAGATGGGCACAATGAGATTGAATGAACGCATTCAAGGTCATCATTCGGACATGTGGCCTATTGGGAAGAAATCTTAGGCCTTAAGCAAATAAGGTGGATGCACAAGAAGACATGCAAATTTAAGCATTAAGTGTTAGCTAAAGAAGAGGAAGACACCTTAGGTTGCGTTGAAATGAAGATTGCGTTGATAGTGTGGAGAAAAGACACAACAAATAGGAGGTGGAAGAGGTTGGGTATTGGCAGAAGGTGAGGAATACACCTGGATATGATCAATGGAGAAGGTATCGGGTAAAGAAGAAGGGTAAGATGCTATAAAAGGGGCATGATGCTTTACTTTAAACTTAAAACCATTTAAGTCCATAAAAACCACAAAAAAATGAGAAAATAAGAGATATTCGTACATTAAACAAGGGAAGAAAGGCGTTGATCGGGCAAAAGTACGAGCAGAGATGCCGAAGGAAGCTAGGTGTACGGACAAACGCCTAGGCTAAATTCAAACGCGAAGTTATTCCAAACTACTTGTGCAGATCAGGTGATTTTTGGACCAAAAGTTTCTAAATTAAATGTAGATTCAGTGTGAGGGCTACCTTAAGGAAATTCTAACTCTAAAGCTGTCAAATTCAAGGAAAACTTAAAGGTGCTCATCAGTGGGGAAGCAGTCAGGCCAGGGGGAGTAAACTTGAGACTCTGAACTTTTGCCAATGAGTTTCAAGGCGAAACTTTAAGGTAATTTGGTAAGAAGGAAATGTCTTGAGATAAAGCCCGAAAGAGTGAGTAATCTAAGCTTAATGTTAAATCTGAAATAGGGTCTAACGAAAGAATAAGGGAAACCGGGTGAACTGGGAAGAAAGATCTCTGCGGGTCACTATGATTGGTTTCTTCTTTTACACTTTGGTTTTTTCTTTTAAACTTTTAAGCATATTTAGAATTAATATGTTGTTGTTTATATTATGAGGTGAAAATGTCGTTGGGATGGTCAGAGGGTCTGTGGACCTAGAACCTGAGCCAAAATAAATCCTTACAGGATGGTCAGGGGACCAAGGAGTCTAGTTCCTGAGCGTGTGGGAAGAAAAAACCTTGAATGGGATGGTTAGAGGGCCGACAGACCTAGCTTTTGAGTCCATGAAAGGGAGAACTATGTGCACATAGGTTGATATTTTTAGATGTGAAATGTTAACTAGCTACCGTGTGTGTAGGTAGGTTTGTGAAAAGCTTCATGGTATGATGGAGGTTTGCATTGGAATCTCGTGATATAATACTTATGATTCCACCCACTGAGCTTTGTAAAGCTCATGGTTTGTTTTCTGTGTTTCTCTCACAGGTAGCAGAAGAGTCCAGGTTGCGAAGTTGGTCAAGGTTTGCACAAGTTTAGAAATAGTACTAAATGAGATTGGTAATCGGGTTAGTGCCACCCATGTAAATGTAACTTGAATTTATAAACTAGTTTCCTAAATAAAGCATGTAAGTTTTTTTTTTTCCGCTGAACTTGAATTTATAAACTAGTTTCCTAAATAAAGCATGTAAGTTTTTTTTTCCGCTGCTGTAGTAAATAAGGTTCTAAAAGGAAACTAGTAAGATAATGTCAATGAAAAGTAGCATTAGTTAATATCATGTCTCTCCTCGGGCTCAGGAGTGCGGGCTCGGGGTGGGGTGTGCTAGTGCATCTTTAGGGAGGGGAGACGGAATGTTCGTATTTGGCATCTAAATCCTAGTGAGGGGTTTTCTTGTAAGTCTTTCTTCAGGTTGTTATTGGATCCCTCTTTCTTTGGGGTATTTGTGTTCAATGTGAGTTGGAGGATTAAGATACCTAAGAAAGTAGGTTTTTTATTTGGCAAATCTTGCTTGGTCATGTAAACACTTTCGATAGACTTGTTAGGAGAAGAACTTCGCTTGTGGAACCTTTTTGTTGTATCATTTGTCAGAAAGCAGAGGAAGATTTGGATCATCTCCTTTGGGACTGTCAATATACGAGGACTATATGAAGTTTCTTTTTGCAGAAGTTCGATGTGAGCATTGCTAGTCAGAGAGACGTTCGAATGATGATCGAGGAGTTCCACCTCCATCCGCCTTTCAGAGAGATGCCGTTTTTTATTGTGGTTTTTTGGGGTGTATGCGATTATTTGGGATATTTGGGGGAGAGGAATGATAGAGTGTTTAGAGGGAGGGAAAAGGAACCTTGTGAGGTGTGGTCATTGATTTCATGTGTTCCTTTCGTTTTGTAACTATCCTATAGGAAACATTTTACTAAGTTGAAATCCCTTCCTTTAGATGGGGATTTTTTCGTGAACGTGTTTTTTATCGCCCATGTATTCTTTCATTTCTTTTTTCAATGAAAGTAATTGTTCTTAAAAAAAAAAAATAGAGATTACTTGCAGCATTACTTTTGTAAGGACTCCAGACTCGTTATAATTATTACTTGTGACTATATTTGCTAGACTTTAGTAGTCTGAAACTAATTACTTTCACTGTTACCCTGATGTGATGATAATAATTATTACTTGTGCTGTAGGGCTGGGGTTGTGCTCATTGGTCTTTGTAAACTACCATTTCATGGTTCAGACTTCAACATTATATATCCATGGATGTTCCTTCACATAGGTATGAATTAGCTTCCCCTCCTCTCACCACACACACTAACGCCACTACCATAGGGGATAATATTACAGCTTATGTCCATTATTTATGTCCATAAACCTTAATTCAGCTACAACTATTTTCTTCATTAAAACTTCTCTGGTTGCTATCTATTCAAAAATCCTAAAATTTCATTCAGTGCATTTCACTGCAAAATGGTTTTCCTTTCCTTGAAAACACCACCCATACAAAGATTGCATCGATTTTTAAAATTTTATAGAATCAACTACTTTCATTAGGAAGAAAAATAAAGAATACAAGGAGACCAAAAACCAAGTCCATAAGAAACGGGTTCCCGACTAAGTCGTAACCTAGAGGATAAATACGAAAAGAGTATTGAGAGCCGAGAGGGGTGGAGAAATTTAAGGAGATGGTGATGTTAGCTCCTTGGTGAGGTTCTATATTTCTCTTTGAGCTTCGGGTAAGATTGCATTGATCATTATCTATGGATAGGTTGAACGTACCAATAGTTTATACTCAGACATTCGAGAACATGTTGCGCAAAGGTTTGAAGCCAACTATTGAAACTTGCACGATCTACTTGATGCATTTAGGCGTGCGGTGAGGCTGTGGTGTTTATGAACATACGGAAGCTAAATATGATTAGAGAAAAGATAGTAGGGACAAGAGTAACATTCAACATACAGCTAGATGGGTTTGCAAAACAGGGTCATGACTCATTATGTTGAAGCAAGAGATGTGATCTGAGTTCGATAAGATTGGGTTACAACCAACTGTTGTAACATACATGTTGATGAATGCATATGCTAGGGGAGATCAACATTTAAAGATTGCATATCTGCTGCAATAGATGGCTGCTTGGGAACTAAAATTGGAGTCTGTTACTTACTCGACCATGATTTATGCCTTCCTATGCTTCCGTGATTTCAAGAGAGGTTTCTTCTATCACAAGAAGATGGTAAAAAATGGACAAGTGCCTGATGTGAAGTCATACCAGGAACTTAGATCAATTTTGGATATAGAACTTGCTACAAAGAACAGGAAAGATGAGTGCCATTCTTGGAATAATAAACAGCAAAATGGCTATGGTGAAAGATATAAGAAGAAAGGCAAGAAAGATGAGTTTTGGAAGAGAGCATGTGGGAACTCAGAGAGTTTCTCCCAGTGAAGAACAAACAAAAATGAAGACAGGGAGTTGAATTCACCAGTCATTTGGGCTTTTCATGCATGGATGGCCCATCTCTGATCCATCATAATATGGGCTAAGGAGGCCCAAGATTTGGCAGATGGGCAGGCCCTTTGTTCAAGAAATGGGCCTATAACAAAACATTGGCCCAATAGAGAAAAAAGAGGAGTAAGTTGAAGCAGCTTTTGAAGGCTCAAGATATTTGCGCAGATTAATATTAATGGTGAAGAATATTGTACATTAGGAAAAAGGAGGTCTGAATTTTCTTTTTTTCACGTTGTAAAGCGGTTTGTTCTCTACAATTTTCAATAAGAAAATGATTTTTTCCCCTAATGATGGTGGATTTTAATTCTCATTTCTTCATGGGAAAGCAAAAGGCAAATCTCAACTGAAAAATAATCCATAAATCCTGACCATATATTTTTTTTCTTCCAAATGTCATGTTGTTTGTTTTACTAATGCAAGATAAAATGAAAACTCATAATACTAATGCAAGATAAAATGAAAACTTATATCATGAGATGATGATTTGAACATTTGATCATTTATTTGAAAATATGCCTTAATCAATTGAGATCTAATTAATAAGGTAAATATTAGAGTTGGAGACATAATGCATAATACTAACTAGGATTGAAATTTCTTACTTAAATGTGATATTACTATAAATCATATATGACGTTGTAAATTTTGACGGCAACATTAGAGTGGATCTACACCTTAGGTGAACAACATTAAAGTGGTTCTACGTCACATTAGAGACCATTATTGATATTGGTAAATTGAAAAAACTTGCACCCTCAAACTGAGAATTGTAAAAATTGGGCCCTTAAACTTCTAAAAATGCTAAAATTAGATCCTTCAAGCTTATAATAATCGCAGGAATTGGACCCACAGATATAAAAGTTAAACACTAAAACTTATACAATTATTTAGGGTTAGCAAAATTCTCAACGGGAATCCTCGATTTGACTGGGGATGGAGTCAAACCAAGGACCTCTGGGGCAGGTATCCCCACCCCGTCCCCGACCCTGTCCCGATTAGTTTTCAATATATATATGTGTTAGATATTTTAACTTTTTACATTTACTCTAGTTTTTCATTTAGCCCAACTAAATTCTGCCCCTGTCCCTACCTTTAGATGGTGGGGATGAAGTAAATTCCGGAGACAGGAATCCCTCCCCGTCTCGACTCTCCCTGTCTCGACTCGGTTGCCAACTCTACAATTATGTAAGTTAGTCCACTCTTAACATTTGCATAAGTTTGAGGGCTCACTTTTTAAAAATAAAAGTTAAAAGATATAAATGCAATTACTACCAGACTTTGAGTGGTTTTTCTATTTCTATTGATCTAAGGCATACATAAATGCTTTTTACCAAAATTAGACTTCGGGTGTTTTTGGATTGTCTACGAAAAAATTGTTTCAAAAATTCATTTTCTTTTAAACACTTTTAGTAAAAATTATTTAGAAATTAAACACTTACATGTTTGGTTAAATTTTTTCATAAGTATTTATATTTACGAGTGCATTTGGTTTGTTCTATAGCAAGAGTGTTTATATTAATGTTAAATTACCATAAAGAAGTAATATTTTTGGACAATTCAATTTTAGAAGTGTGTCTATCTTGAAATCTAGATACATAGTTATTAAAAAAACAATTTTATTTCCAACAACAATACATAAATAATAATAATTTTTGTTTCTAAATAATACAATATCAATAAAACAAAAGAAGTTGTGCAATTCCACACGTTATTCATTCATCTCCATTTCATGAATAATTAAGCCCCATGTACTTCATTGACGTCCTCGTGATTTCTTTCATCATTTGAAGACAGTAATATCTCGTCATCGTCAAGATTTAAACTCAAAATTATTTGAATGAACTCTTATAAAATTATGGAGGGATATTGAAGTAATAACTACCTTCAAAATCAATCCAAAATACAAATAAACAAAAGTAGGAGAGCTTCATCTCCTCTCCAATGGTCAAAATTCTTCTTCACATTTCGAAAACTTCCATTAAAAAACATATATATTCAAAAAGAAAAATGATGGCCCACCTCCAAAAAAAAATAAAAAATAAAACCCATAGATTAACACATATATAAAAAATAACATAATGAAATGAATCCAATCAAAGAAAAAAAATACTATGCAGACAACAATACAATTAAAACAAGTGAATTGTTAAATCATAGATTAGACAATAACAACAAAAATTAATTAGGGCATAACTCATAGAGACCGATTAAGATCAAATTTTCAAGTAAAATAGATTTTTCATACGTAAAAAACCATTGATATTTGAAAGCTAGGAGAAAGACATAATCTCCTACCATTATCAGTGTAATTGAAATTGAGTACAAATAGAAGAGCTCAATAATAACATGAACAACTACAAATATATATGATATAACTTCCACAAGTTGTAAGTAAAATAAATTAATGAAATTCAAAGATTTAACCAAACAAATCTCTTGAAAACAAAAATATGAAATAACTTCCACATCTTGTACACAAAATAAATGAATGAAATTCAATGTTTCAACCAAAGAGATTGAGATTAAATTGAAACAACTGGTTCAGATTGAGCTTGAAATCATAGAATCGACAAAAACAAAGGAAAACCATCAACAATATGGAGATAGTTAAAAGGAAAATCATGGTAGAAAACAATATAAAAAATAATCGATCACTTCATCAAAATAAAAATTCTCTACTACATTCCGAAGCTAAAGTTCTTCCAAACATTCCATCGAACACCTTCCTACATCAAACATATTTTTGCAGGACCCATAAAAATTAACCCGAGTGTTTCGAACATGAACATCTAAATCTAAACCACACTTTACCAATCACTATTTCCTTCCTTTCTCTCATTCAAATTGATAGATAGAAAATGAAAAAAACTAACCTCAAATCAATGAAAAGTCACCAAGAAAAAAATATAGTTAATTGGTTTATTTTAAAACATGAATTTAAATATATTTAGACTTAATCTATCAAGTAAAACAAATTGGGAACAATGTTTTTAAATTTTTCTTAGTGATTATAATCCAACATTTTATTAAGTTTAGATGATTTTATTTGAATTATGTTTACATCATATATTAAATTGCAATTTTGATAATAATTTATCGTTCAAATCAATTTTTTATTATATTTTATTCGTATGTGATTAGGTTGGGACATCCTAGTCCAGTCCTAATCACACTATGATCATTTAAAATTATTTTTGAATAATGTATTTTTTATTTAATTTAAAATCAAGTTCTTATTTCTAAATTCATTAAGCTAAATGATTTAGAATTTTTATTCCTTCCGTTTATTTATAAAAATATTAATTTAAAAGAGATGATTAAATTAAAACTTACAAACAACACTCACATTTTAATTATTATCTTGAATCTCTTGTTAAGTAAATTGATATCATTTTTTTTATAATTCCTTAGGTTATATATTTATCATGCAATTATATTAATAAGGTAGATAGATCGGCTATCTTTTTTTTTGTTTTATAATTTTTATCATTTTCATATTGAAATCTACTGACCAATTCAATCAAATGTCAAACACGTAAAAATATAATTATGCTTTTTTTTTATCACTAATCAAATACTCCCTAAAAATAATTTCATCCCTACTAAATTAAAATTTAATACTTTGAAATCAAAAAGGAAAAAAAAAAAAAGAAATTAAAAAAAATGATGGAAGTTGAAAAGGCTTGGCCATATATTGAGCAAATGGTGAGAAATTGATGGGAAAAAAATTACAAAAAGAGACTGGACCGGTTAGCGCGGGCAAAACTGTACAACCGGTAATTGGGCTAAAGTAAAGCAGCCACGTGGACACCTCAAACAAGGATAAACCCAAACCCCTTATTTGATGACGTGTACTTGTAACCGTAGCCTCCATATAAATACCTTTTTCGCCCCATTTTTTTATTTGCCCTCATCTGTTTTTTGCCTTTTTCCAGTTTTTTCTTCTCACTCTCTCAACCGGCAAGAAGAACCAGACAAATTCGGATCGGGGTCCGATAAACCGGCGCCTTTTCTGATCTAGGGTTTTCCCGTTCCTTCCATTTCTATTTCCTTTCCACATTCCATTTTGTTCTTGTTTTTCTTCTCCTCTCAGTTGCTGCGATTTGGAGATCCCACTCGTGTCTCCTGTCTTGGCTCGAGATCCGGGCCAAGCACAGAAGAATACCACTCCTCCAAGTGTTTTCTTTCGGTTCATTGCATCCTCCCAGTGCTCGCCGATAGGTTCTTTCTCTTTCTCTCTCTATCTCGCGTGTACGTTTCTTTGTGTTTTGATGTTGATTGTTTTTGTTTTCTTTATTTGTTTTGGGAAGAAATGGATGAAATGGAGTATGGAGTGATTGATTGTTGCTTCTTTTCTTTCTTTCTTTATTATTTAAGTTGGAACTTGAGAATATGAATCTCGAGGAAGTGAAGTGGTGGATTCTTTATAGCTTTAGTTTGATTTTTAACTTCGTTCGTCGTCCATTTCTCAGTCGTCCAAGGTTTAATTTCTACCTGTTGCTGGTGAATATACATAATATGCGACAATGGACGGGACTTAGGGGGCGCATATTTCTGTTCGTCGGGATTTTTTTTCCTTATTGATTTTTATTTAATAGGTTTCTACTTAGATTTTGTTGTTTTTTTGTTACTATAGCAGCATCTTGGTAGGATGTATTATTTATTTATATATTTATTTTGGCATGAGATGGATATGTGCGTATTTTTTTCTCTGAATTTTAATTAACAGGTGATTTTTTGCATCTCCAGCAAAAATGGCTTCAAATGAAGGATTTCTGACTGAAGAGCAGCGGGAAGTGCTGAAAATAGCTAGTCAGAATGTGGATGTTTTGTCATCCTCTCCAAAATCTCCCAGAGGTTCATTTCCTGAATATCATATAAAAGCCCCTGCTGGTGGCAAGGTTTCGGCACCTGGAGTTGGTGTGAAGCACGTGCGTAGATCTCACTCTGGGAAGTATATTAGGGTGAAAAAGGGTGAGTTCATCTGATATTATTATAGTCTTGATTTGTTGCGAGCAAAGCAAGTTTCACATTAATTTTGACTGATGTTATTAGAGTATCCTAAAGTTTAAATGCTTTGTTATATTTGAACGCTTCATAAACAGTTATGCGAAGAAAACCCAGGATTTACAGAGAGATTTGAATTGATGCTGGATGTCAAAGCACATATTTTTTTGTTTAACAATTATTTGATACTATTAGTATATTACTGCTGTTTGTAGTTAATATTTATGCTCTTTGAAACTTGACGACTAACACTTTTGAGTGCATGGTTTGGTTAAAAAAGGAAAACATAAAAGAAATAAAACGCTGAATTGCTTTTAGGTCTGCTTCCCCTCCTTTAGAGTTCTAGATGTGAAATTTGTATGCAGGCAGTGCTCTTTAACTGTTATCTGTATGTTTCTATTGCTGGATTTAAATTTATTTTCAGCCTTGCTCGTGACATATCCTGTTGCCCTTTCCCACTTAGCCATCTTACAGAGTATATTTTCATCTCGAGTTTCTGTAATGAACATTCCAGCAGTATTGAGGTCCTACCTTATTCATGAGAGTATTTATATTTTTAGATGTAATTTAAGCAGCTTGTCCTGTTCTTACTGTTCTAACCACTAGTATATATACTGATGCTGGCAGATGGGGCTGGTGGTAAGGGCACCTGGGGTAAATTGCTTGACACTGACGGTGATTCTCATATCGACAGAAATGATCCTAACTATGACAGTGGCGAGGTAATTTCAATATTGAGTTGGACTTTATTTTCTGTTCCTGTATATGATTGCCCAATATAACGCACATGCATATCTGTCCTATTATGAACTTAAGTCTCAGAGAAAATAGCATACCCAATTATTAAGGTTTGAGGTACGATGATGGGAAACTTGTGATCCTAATGGTACTTGCATGATTGCCCATGTACTGCCTAACATTTGGACTGGTATGGTAATTGTATGCACGCTAGTGGAATTGTATTTAGTGGATTGGGATTGATGGAGAAGCTTTTAAATTAGTATTCTTTCCAAACCTAAGTATTTATTTGGTCTTTATCATTTCCTCTTTAATAGGAGCCATATCAACTTGTTGGGTCGACTGTATCAGACCCCTTGGATGATTATAAGAAATCTGTTGTATCCATTATAGAAGAATACTTTAGTACTGGTGATGTGGAATTGGCAGCATCTGATCTTGGAGATCTAGGCTCAAGTGACTATCATCCTTACTTCATTAAACGGCTGGTATCTATGGCAATGGACAGACATGATAAGGAGAAGGAAATGGCTTCAGTTCTGCTTTCAGCTTTGTATGCCGATGTTATCAGTCCTGCCCATATAAGAGATGGATTTTTTATGTTACTAGAATCTGCTGATGATCTTGCTGTTGATATATTGGACGCAGTTGATATCCTTGCTTTGTTCTTAGCTCGTGCTGTAGTTGATGACATACTTCCCCCAGCATTTCTAGCCAGGGCAAGGAAGGCATTGCCGGAATCATCTAAAGGAACTCAAGCTATCCAGACTGCTGAGAAAAGCTATCTCTCGGCTCCACACCATGCAGAGCTTGTGGAGAAAAAATGGGGAGGCAGCACACACTTTACAGTTGAGGAGGTGAAGAAAAAGATTGCTTATCTCTTAAGGGAATATGTTGAGAATGGAGATACTTTTGAGGCTTGCAGATGTATAAGACAGTTAGGTGTTTCATTCTTTCATCATGAGGTTGTGAAGAGGGCTTTGACTCTTGCCATGGAAATCCGAACAGCAGAACCCCTGATACTGAAGCTTCTGAAGGAAGCTGCTGAGGAAGGTCTGATAAGCTCAAGTCAAATGATTAAGGGATTTTCTCGGTTGGCCGAGAGCCTTGATGACCTTGCTCTTGACATACCATCAGCAAAATCTTTGTTTGAATCCTTGATCCCAAGGGCCATAACTGAAGGATGGCTTGATGCTTCCTTTATGAAATCTTCAGATGAAGATGTGGATGTTGGATCTAAAGATGAAAAATTGAGGCACTACAAGGAAGAGGTTGTAACTATAATTCATGAATATTTTCTTTCTGATGACATTCCTGAATTAATACGAAGCCTAGAAGATCTTGGTACACCCGAGTATAATCCAATCTTTTTGAAGAAACTTATTACACTTGCAATGGATAGGAAAAACAGAGAAAAAGAAATGGCATCAGTTCTCCTTTCAGCTCTTCACATTGAGATATTTTCTACGGAGGATATAGTAAATGGTTATGTGATGCTACTAGAGTCTGCAGAAGATACAGCGCTAGACATCTTGGATGCATCAAATGAGCTTGCTCTCTTTCTGGCCAGAGCTGTGATCGACGATGTCTTGGCTCCACTGAATCTGGAGGATATTGCTGGCAGGTTGATCCCAAATTGCACTGGAAGTGAGACTGTCCGAATGGCCCGGTCATTGATTGCAGCTCGCCATGCTGGTGAGAGGCTTTTGAGATGCTGGGGTGGTGGAACTGGCTGGGCAGTGGAGGATGCAAAGGACAAGATTCAAAAGCTCTTAGAGGAGTACGAAAGCGGAGGTGTCGTGAGTGAAGCTTGCCAGTGCATCCGCGATCTAGGTATGCCTTTCTTCAACCACGAGGTTGTGAAGAAGGCATTGGTTATGGCCATGGAGAAGAAGAATGACAGGATTCTAGATCTGCTGCAGGAATGCTTCAATGTCGGCCTGATCACCATCAACCAGATGACTAAAGGCTTCTCTAGGATCAAAGACAGCCTCGACGATCTTGCACTCGACATTCCAAATGCAAGCAAGAAGTTTACATCCTATGTCGAGCACGCCCAGAAGAAAGGATGGCTCTTACCATCCTTCGGATCTTCTGCTGCTGCAGATTCTTCCGTTCTCTTGGCTGTAGCTTCCTGAGGGAAAAAGAAAAAGAAACAGAGTGTTAGATTGTTTATCTCATGCATGTTGTTGCCTCATTAAATCTCTCTACTCCGTCTCGAAGCGTGCTGCTTTGCTAATCTCAAGAGGTAGTAGCAGTAGATCAGATAAATGATGGGGTCTTTTTGCTTCCTTCCTCCTCCTCATGATGATGGTTTTTTTCTTTAGGAGATGATATGCCTTTGTATAAATCTTGGTTTCTGTTTTTTCCTTTCTTTTTCTCCTCTTCAGATTTTTAGGTAAAAATGTTGTGATAATGTCATGTTTAGACAGGATCTTTTATATCTCATAATATGCTACTGCTTCGCACAACATGGAAAAGGGTTGGTGGACAGTACTTTTCACTAATCACTACTAATTTTTCTCCACGTGGTTTTAGGCCTTTGCCACTTTCATCTTCTAATTTGATCTCTATATTGTTTAGGTTTTTTGTATTAGGTCTTTCAAATATGGGCATGCTTTTTCTTTACGTAAATGCCTATTTTTGGTTAGTCCTCAAGATCGAGTTCACTAGATTATGGAGATTTTACATGCTTTCTTGCAGTTTAATGTTTCTAAGTTCATGATATTTCAATGCCTTTTTCAGCTTTTTGAAATCATCATTGTTTGTGGTGATGAGTTGAATGATAAGTTAGGAGTTATGCTTAGAGAGTTACAGTTATTTGATAAGTGGCCGATATAAAAAAAATGGGGAACATGAAATTTCACGGTGCAAATTTAAATATCAAAACACTATTAAAGTTGACCCCAACTTGTGAAGTTGGTAGGTTAAAACACTCCTTTTACTTTTTTTAATTAATAATTTGTTAGATTGGTTATTTAACGAAGAAGATTTATATTTATCATTAGAACATTTGAATATGTCTATGGAAATTAATTCTTTTTATCAATTAAAGTTCATTTGTATTTTAGTTAGATAGCTACAACTAGATAGTCTCAATTACAAAAGCATAAATGTACTTGGCAAACATTAATTCATAAACTGTCTATCATCATCAGTATGAACATAGTTGAATTGGCTTGAACATGTATCATCAATCTTGAGATTTGAGATTTAGATTTGATCTTTCAAAATTATCATCTTTTTAAAAGTTAAATTTTTTATTTCTTGATCCGTATAGAAGGTTAAAGTTATATTTGTGGTTATCTCAATTTAAATCCATTCATAATGTTGGTGTCCATGTTTTTGGGTAAAATACAAATAATATCCATTGAAAAATTCTCCTCAACTTAGTTTTATGCAAATTACCATAAGAGTAAAAAATATAAATTACACCAAACTTGTTTCCTAAAAGGCGAATATACTAATGGTACTCGGAACTTTTACTTTTTAAGAAACAGTTTAGTTTGTATTATATTCAACAAAAGTAAGGAAAAAAGAAATCCTCACTATAGTAAACAAGAAAAGGATTATTTTTTTTTAATCATGCATTAAAAATACTCCAAAATATTAGCGAGCGTACGTAAATCGGTGCAGATTGTTTCGGCATCCAAACAGCGGCTAAGCAATCCGCGTAACCAAACATGGGTCTTCTTTCATTCTTTAATTTTTTTCGCGTCCATAGTCGCAGCACAAAGTCTTTAACCGCAGAAAAGCTCAAGCTTCTCCCAAAATGCCTCTCAAGACCGAACATGGAGCATCGGACAGCTCCCTTGATGAGCACTTGAAGGCGGTCCATACTTCTAAAGTCGTTGTTCTTGCTGACCTCAACGTTGATCCTCCAGAAATGGATGACGACAGTTCCGTTCACGTTTCAGCTTCGACTACCTCCAGGTTACTTTCGTTTTCGCGTTTCCTTTAATTTTTTATCCGAATTTAGAAATTTTTGGTATCTTTTTACTCCTTTCGGTACATGAAAATTCCTTGCTAATTTGTTTCTTCTTATCTTTTGCTTGCCTTGGTGTTCCAGAGGGATAGAAAATGGTGTTCAGTTTAGCTAGGGGGTTCTGGTGTAGAATTGTGATGTGTTTATTCTAACGAATCAAAATTGTACAGGCAAACTGTTGAGTGGTTTGGTTCTTGTTTCTCAATCGAGAGTAGCTAAGGTTATTTGTTAACATTGTTTAACGAAAACTAGTGAAACATAGTAAAAATGAAATTGCTGACCTTCTTGCTGATGATTCGGACGTGCGTTGAGATAATGCCCTTTATGTGTCTACTACGTCCTTATCTGCCGGTCAAGTTATCTTTTGCTGTAGGATTTCTGTATTGGATGGTGTGGAGTGTGAACCAATGTTTAGGAAACCAAGAAAATGCGTTAAAATAATGGTTCATCTACTGTCTTTCTTGACCAACAAGGTATCGCATGAGCTCATACTTACTATTATTTTGGATGGAACAGATGCATTCAACCCAAAAACATGTAAATTTGGAGGCAGCATTAGTCGCTAGGAGTTCAAACCCAAACATGACATTAGGTAGACAAAAGAACGAGCTATCTTACTAGACATGACAAAAGATTGGGATAATTGCAGAAGTCACTGTAGTCAAGAAGCTAAAATGTCTCACTATTTCAAAATTTATTGCAAACCAAATCAAAATTCCATTCAATGGAACGTCCTAAAATCACTTCCATTAAATCCCCCACAAAAGGGTTAAAGACGGCATGACAATATATGATCTTAAGCCTCTTCGTGAAGTTAAGCTGTCTATTAGGGAGCCTCCAAGGTAAGTCAAAACACCGAATCTGAGAACTGAAATATAATCAAGGTCTTTACTTTCTTTGTCCCAAAAAATGTCAATTTTAGGGTTGAAGTTCTCCTATAGGTAATACATGCTTGAAGTAAGTTATTGTTATCCCCTTTTGTGGCTGCTGGTTAAAAAAGAAGCTTGCAATTTTAGGTTATCTATGGACGAGAGCAATCAAGACAAAACGGTGGCGATTTGCCAGGATACTAATACAATGGAAGTTGAAGGTAGACGTGTAAGCAAAATTGGAAAGTGCCGTTCAAGAAATAATAAGGTAGAGTACTCTCTTGATTCTGCAGCTGATGCAGATGGCGATCAACATGGTCAAGGTGTTTCAACTTCACGTGAAGAAAAAGTCAGCAGCCTCAAAACTGTGAGTTTCGTCAACATTTGGTTTTCTTCTCATTTGTTTTCTCCCTTTGCTGTTGTATTTCTTGCATCTTCAATACAATGCATTCTATTGCTAGCCAAATGCCATGTGATTCCTAGGAACAATCAATGGTGGTTTTGAATATTTTGCTCTGCATGTAACCCCCTTTTTAATTTCATACTATCGAAGAAAATTTCTTATCCAAAAAAAAAGAAAAAAAATCCAGCTATTTGTTTACTTAAGACCTCTATCAGACAAGTTTACTTGTAATTTCTTTGTGAATATAGTTTTTTAGCTCTCATCTACTGGTTCTCTCAATCAAATTGTGTATATGTAGTCTTCTATGTTATTCATTTGTTTGCAAAGCATCGCTGAAATGTTGAAGCTTCTTCTGTATTCAATGCATACATCTGTGGCCACAGCTCACTCCCCCTCCCCCACGCCAAATTCCTCAGGATGTGACTGTTGATTTACCTTGATTATTGGGATCCCTGCCTGTAGGGTTTAGTTCATGTAGCAAGAAAGATGCCAAAAAATGCTCACGCTCATTTCATTCTTGGCCTAATGTACCAGAGGTTGGGCCAGCCCCAAAAGGTAGTTTGGCTTGCACATTATACCTGTTTTGGTTAATTTTCTTGTTCTTATATTAATTAAACTGTGGTATTCTTTCAGGCTGTTTTAGCATATGAGAAGGCAGAGGAGATCCTACTCCAAAGTGATGTTGAGATTCACAGGCCAGAGTTGCTCTCATTGGTCCAAATTCATCATGCACAGGTTACAGTTTATATCCACGTTCAGCCTTACCTCTCTCCTCTTAGGTTATACTTCATCTCTCCTTGTAAATGATAGATATTACCAACCTGATCGTGCTCACCTGTTTTATGAACTCTCTAGTGTCTCCTTCTAGAAAGTGCAGGGGATAATAGTTCAAACGAAGAACTTGAACAGGAGGAGCTTGATGAGATTTTTTCTAAACTTAAGCATTCAACGCAATCTGATGTTAGACAGGCAGCTGTGTGGAATACCCTAGGCTTGTTACTTCTTACAACTGGTCGAGTGAAGGTGCATATTTATTATTATTCACTACCATGGTTGCCTTCCTCTTAGAAACTAATGTGGACTCATGTTAATTTATCCAGAGTGCTATTTCAGTGTTGTCGTCCCTGTTGGCCATTGTTCCTAACAACTATGATTGCCTTGGAAACCTTGGAATTGCTTATCTTCAAAGGTATAAGAACTACCATCCATGCTTGTCTGGAAGCTAACTTTCCAGCGTTTCTTCAGGTTCTTACTAACTTCAGTTACTGTAAATGATGAGTTAGGGAACCAAAATTAAAACTTGAAACAATAAGCGACTAAAAGGAGAATACTATACAGATTTGAGTTGTACGTTAATAAACACAAGTGATGATGTAAATGAGATAATCATGGAATTAATGCTAAAACTCATAGCTTCATTAGTGTTAATAGTTATATGCATGCTGAATCGACGACTCTCAGATTTTACTAAGAAGGTTCTAAGCTTTCTTTTATTTCCCTAAATAGTCAGGCTTGCATCTTCCATTTTTTTCCTAAGAAATATTCAGTATCCTTACTAGCAAGATTGTTAAATCGTGAAACGGAACGTGTATGAAAGTTGAATTTTAGTATATCTTGTATCATAACATATCGTGCATCGTAAGTTACCAGGCTTTGTCATTTGGAGGATTTGACTACCCTGGATGTTGTGCATGTATAATCACATGTATGCCTTTTCACATGCCCTGTCATTGTCAATAGTCATTACAAGAAGTTCATACCTTGAGAATATTCCAGTTTAATTAATACTATGAACTATCATACTAATACTATTGTTGGACATATGTTGTAGTGGAAATATGGAACTATCAGAAAAATGTTTTCAAGAATTGATCCTGACAGATCAAAATCATCCTGCTGCTCTCATAAACTATGCTGCTTTTCTCTTGTGCAAGTATGGTTCTACTGTTGTAGGTATGTGCTTGAGGTGGTTTGTTTGTTTCTTGGACATTGTACATATCAAAAGGACATTGTTGATGTCTTCCCTCTTATTTTGTAAATATTTGGAATGGGTTCAGGCATGATCTTTTTTGTTTTCCTTTTTTCCCCCTTTTGGCTTACTTATTAGAACCTTAATTAGTTAGTACTTTTTTTTTTGGATAAGAGATAATTTCATTAATTAGTTAGTACTATTTGTTTCCCCTATAAAAATAGTAGTCATTCTTGAACTTAATTTTAAGGTGCTGGAGCAAATGCTGGTGAAGGTGGTGTTGATGAGAAGCTTGTAGGTATGAATGTTGCAAAGGAATGCTTGCTAGCGACCCTTAAGGTAGATCCAAAAGCAGCACATGCCTGGGCAAATCTTGCTAATGCGTATTTCGTGACTGGGGATCACAGAAGTTCTGCCAAGTGCTTGGAGAAGGTGCCTCATGGATCTCTGTATTTTAGGAAAAGGTTTTCTTCTCGTGTAGTCTAGTTTTGTGGAAAAGATGGGATATTCAGTCTTTACAAGAATTATTTGCAGAATTTTACCTTGTGTATGCGTGGCTGTATGAATTGATTAATAGAAGGGTCTTGATGTTTTGGCCTCAAATTAGCTAATTATCTCTCCTCTTGTAAATATCCAACAGGGAGCAAAACTGGAGCCAAATTGCATGTCTATGAGATATGCCGTTGCTATGCACCGACTTAAGGATGCAGAAAGATCCCAAGATCGTAGTGAGCAGCTCTCCTGGGCTGGAAATGAAATGGCCTCAATTATTAGAGATGGAGATGGAATGGCAATTGATCATCCTGTAGCATGGGCTGGGCTTTCCATGGTTCAAAAGACTCAACATGAAATTGCCGTGGGGTTTCGTACAGATCAGAGTGAACTGAGAGAAAAGGAAGAACACGCTTTTTACAGTTTAAATCAGGTATCAATCTCAGTTTTCGGACATATTTTTTTCGGCTAACTGAGCTGCTCATGAGTGTGTCGGTTATTTTTTAATAATATATTTTTTTGTATTTTTTTTATTTACTAGAAACAGTATTGCTTATATACATGCTTAGCCCTAAATTTTTGCTTGGAATGTGTATAGTCTTAGAAACTGACAAAAATTAGGATTTTCTCCCGAACTACTAAGAGCTGCCGAAATCAAATCTTGAAGATTAACTGTATTTTTTTCTGCAATAACTGTATATTTCTCTGCAATTCGACTATTATTTAAGAATTATGAGTTACAAATGTTGGATGGATGTTAAGAAAGAACTATTTTCATTTTTCATTTTTGTTAAGAAAGAACTATTTTCATTTTTCATTTTTTCTAGATATGTTGGCTTTACTATTTGGGTTTAAGAAAATGAACTCCCTTATATGCTGCAATTTAGCAGTTCTTCAATGGGATCGATATTGTTGATCTTTCTGGGGACATGTCAGCTGGCAATATGTATTTGATCCGATGTTAAATTCTTCTAGAGATGGTCATTGGACTTGGGAAGATCTCTTATATGCTACTCATAATCATTTTGGAAATCTCAAATTTGATTATCCTTGACTTCATTGCTGAATGATACAGCCCTACACCCCACCCCACCCCCCCCCCCCCCCCCCCCCCCCAAAAAAAAAAAAAAAAGAAAAAGAAAAGACAGCCTTAAGGCAAGGGGAAGAGAGATCCCCCTCCACATAAGACTTACAAAACAGCTGTAAAAGAGCTTTCCAGTTCATTTGGACTACGGACAAGCTATGTTATAAAAGAATTTCTTGTTTTTGGTACACCACCCAGAAGCTATGAATCGAGTTTTGCCACAAAAGGTAACTATAGAAGAAAACCTTTCCTCGAAAATACGACGATTCCTTTCTAGCTACAGGTTCCAAATAAGAGCTTTGACTGCCATGGAACATAAGATCTCACCTCTGATTCTAACGTTCCAGCTTCGAAGGTACAATGAATGAATAAATGATCAAGGGAATCTTTAGACAAATAACACAGAGAACACACGGAGGGGGAGATCAGTTCACACTTTCTTTTGAGTAAGTCATGAGTATTCAAACTTCTGTGTGTTAAGGATCAAAGAAAACTTTTCTGTCACTGAAATGTTTCTATTTCAGAAAAAAGGATCAAAGAGAACTTTCAGTCTTTACATCTTTAGGAGCACAATTCTTCCAAATTGTATCAAGCAATGGCATTTTTAAAACAGGAGATCTTTCATTGAACTTCAAAAAAGCCGAATTTGAAGTGAACAAGCCATAATTTTCTAGGGTCTAAAGAGTTTCATCATTCCCCTCTCCCAGCTAGATAACATCTATCTGATCCACCAAACTGATCCAACTCTGAATCTCCTTGTCAAACAAATCTCTTCTGAAGATAATATCCTACGTTACCTCTGGAATTCCAGCAGTCCTTGATAGTAGCCTCTTGTTTCATGGATATACAGCCAAGGTGGAATTTTCTACCCAAATATTCTTCTAGAAGCGAATGTGACTTCCCTTATTCGCTTCGAGTTTCAAAAAACTGTAAAAACTGGCATTGTTTTTAGCAATGTCGAACCCAGGGGTTTTAGAGAACCATATTATAAATTATTTTATCAAGTTATTAGTAATCTATCAAAATTTTGTTCTTTTTTACTTCACATAGCTTTTCGTCTTCTTGATATCAAAAGGCTTTCCAAAGGTATGAAAAGCAAGAACTTTGTCGCTATTATTTCAATGTGGGAATGCTGTTCGACAGCCCAAGGACTAGCACAACTTTTGTTATTTCCAGCTCCAAGAATATGGTTTTTGGGAATGATACAAGGAGCAAAGCAGCCAACTGATGGGAAATTGACATTTTTGTGGCAATTCCTTATACGTATAATTGTTTTGACTTTGAAACTCTACAATTAAATATGTTTCCATCTTTTTGTTATCTATGTTCTTGTTAGATTGATGGCTATTGCCTTTACTTAACCTAGGCAATAGCTGAGGACCCCGATGATGCTGTTCAGTGGCATCAATTCGGCCTCCATAACCTCTGTACACGAGAATTTAAAAAATCACAAAGATACCTCAAAGCTGCAATTGCCCGGTTTAAGAACTGTAGCTTTGCATGGTCAAACCTAGGTATGCCATTACATTTAATGTCGATTTTAGTTAATCGCTGGCTCTCTTGTTACTCTCATTAGTCAATCATGTTCCACATTCGTATATTGTTAGGTATCTCATTGCAACTCTCAGACAACCCGACACAGGCCGAAGAAGTATACAAGAAATCTCTGTCATTGGTGGCAACAGAACAAGCACACACCGTATTTTGTAACCTCGGAAATCTATATCGACAGCAAAAGCAGTATGAACGTGCCAAAGCTATGTTCTCAAAGTCTCTGGAACTGCAACCTGGCTATGCACCTGCATTTAACAATCTAGGATTAGTGTTTATTGCAGAGGGTCAATGGGAGGAGGCTAAGTATTGTTTTGAGAAAGCTCTTGAGGCTGATCCGTTACTCGATTCAGCTAACTCAAACTTGATTAAAACAGTAGCCGTATCTCGACTATGTAATAGTTTATCGTCGTGTCGTGTTAAAGATTGAAACTTCTGCCATTAGCTTCATCCTCATTTTGAGATTGGGATGTAGAATATGCATAATATTTTCTTGCAAGGAACTGTAGAGCAGCATTTACTCAATGAAGATGCTTCCTGGAGATTTCTTCCCAGGCTAACTTCCTTGATGGAACCAATGTGTTAATATGATCATAGGCTCAATTAGATTAGTTTCTAAGGCTCGTTTGGTAACTATTTTGTTTTTAGTTTTTGACTATGAAGCCAAAAAATGGATTTTTCACCTCTAAATTTCTTACTTTTTTTTTTTTTTTAAATCTACTCTTTGACGTTATTCTAAAAATCAAAGCCAATCTTGAAAACTAAGAAAAAAAAAGTAATTTTTAAAAATTTGTATTCGTTTTTTTTTTTTTTTTAGAAATTTGGCTAATACAATTCTTTGTACTTATATAAGGTGTAAATTATTGTAATATCCTAAGAAATTAGGAGGAAATATATTTAATTTTCAAAAGCTAAAAATAAATAATGAGATGGTTACTAAATAGGGTCTAACCTAATATATTTGATTCTCCCTAAGAAACTCTTTGGTTGTCCATGTCTTCATAGGTCATAAAATTAGTTGCCCTCTATACATATTATTACATATATATATACCATATCTCAATGGACTGGCGTAATTTTTCTACTGCGTGTACGTTTCCATAATGATGGTGTTTTATTCGAAACCTATTGAGAGGTCCACTAGAGATCAGAAATTGTTGAAGAAAGAACAAGATGTCAATTTTAAATAAAAGAATTTCTATATAGAATTATATGGGAATGGTGATTAGAACGAACGATTCATAAATAGAAATCACAAATCAAAAAATTTTCCAAATTTGTATGTAATAGATCATTGACTTATTAGATTTCTTGTGTATCTTCTTTCATCTCTCTCTATCGAAGACCCGTATTTGGTTCGATCCAAAATGATTCTATCATTTTTGTTCTGCAATTCAATATAATTCAATATAGATAGATATATAGACATATATATTTGCCATTGAGGCCGAACCTAAACCTGTGCTCGAGAGATAGCTGTCCATATACTGATAAGGGATGTATGGATTCTCGAGAAGAGAGGAGCCGAGGTGCTGGTTTACATATACAACATATATCAAGTTAGAGCTGTAGCTATGAGTGCTACAGATGGTCTAATGAGAGGAATGGAAGTGATTGACACGAGAGCGACTCTCGACCGAATTTTCAACGTGCTTGGAGAGCCTATTGATAATTTGAGTCCTGTAGATACTCGGTTTAGCTCGGCGGAAACAAAATACTTTTCCTAAGGATTATTTTAAATAGAAATAGGGAACGAAATGAATACCTGGAAAGATTGTTATAATCTTCTTTTGTATAGGGATCATCTATAAAGCGGGTCCTTTTGAATGCATTCAGACGGAAAGGCTGACATCCAAAAATGAAATGCTCTTTGAATCGCTGAAGAATGAATGACCTTATAATATAATGCCCTTTATTTAAATTTGATTCCAACTACCCGAATTGGTTTGCCATTTCTATAAAGGATATAATTGATAACTCTAAGCTCCAGATTATCCCTTTCTTGCAATAGATCCTGTGGGAAAAGTGTTACTAAATTTATACCGTCAGCTAGTTCATATATGATTACTAGCAATTAGCATAAAGCGGTTATGCGACAACTTGAAGTTGATAAAACTTCGATTCTAAATCACCGAATCTTGCATCCAACCTCGGTCTTTTTTGCACAACACAAGGGATGCAGTTCCCTTTCTATTCATTTCTATGATCATAGAGGGACCCTTTTACCATTTTGTATAAATGGACTATTCTATTTGTACAGATATGGTATAGGGGTGCATTCAATCTTTGTTTGTCTATTAGTTCACCGTTCTTCTCTTTATCGCAGGGTAGAGCAAAACAGGTATGGAAGCTATAATTGTAAACCGAAATCAAATCTATGGAAGCATTGGTTTATACATTCCTCTTAGTCTCGACTCTAGGAATAATTTTTTTCGCTATCTTTTTTCACGAACCGCCTAAAGTTCCAACTAAAAAGGCGAAATGATTTCTCATTATCTCAATTGAAGTAATGAGCCTCACAATATTGTAAGGCTCATTACTTTAACTAGTCCCTGTGTTCCTCGAATGGATCTCTTAGTTATTGAGAGGGTTGCCCAAAAGTAGTATATAAGGCATACCCAGTAAAACTTACAAGTAAACCAGATTATGTGGGAGCGGATTGATGAAAATCAAGTACGCCTCCATCTAAGGTGGGAGTGCTTATACTTTGTACGGACTCTCGGTTTGGATTACAGACCTGGCATTTAAATGTCTGTAGGTGAATCCCTTCTTTTAGGTGGTTATCTGTGTGGAGGTAGTGATGGTACTGATTACTTGGTCTCTGCTTAGGGTCTGGAACAACCCTGTGCAGGGAGTGGGGTGGTTTCTTTTAATGACCCTTCACATAAGACTTTTGACAGCAGCTACGTTTGGAACAACGGGAACATTAGGAGCTATTACCGCCTCGCCAGCAGCATCACCAACAGCTTCGCTTATCAGAAAGAATAAGTGCTTCGAAAGTCTCATCGCCAAAAGTTGGCTATAACAGAGTTTCTGTTATTCGTATTAACAGCTACTCTAGGAGAAATGTTTTTATGCGATGCTAATGATTTACAACATTGCCAAAGCTCATGGAGGTGTATCCGTATTTGGAGGAGTAGGTGAACGTACTCGTGAAGGAAATGATCTTTACATGGAAATGAAAGAATCCAGAGTAATTAATGATCCAAGTGAAATCCCCTAGTATATGAAAGAGTGAAAAAGTGCTTTCGTTGTTGTGGAATAAGAAGTCTTCTAAATCGTTCGTTGCACAATAAAAAAAAAAGTCTTTTTTCTTAACAAAAATAAACAAATGAATTGGACTTCCTCATACATTACGACAGCTCGTGCCGTAAGGTGTTGGGTTAAGTCCCGCAACGAGCGCAACCCTCGTGTTTAGTTGCCAACCGTTGAGGTTGGAACCTTGAGCAGACTATCGGTGATAAGCCGGAGGAAGGTGAGGATGACGTCAAGTCATCATACCCCTTATGCCCTGGGCAACACACGTGCTACAATGGCCGGGACAAAGGGTCGTGATCCCGCGAGGGTGAGCTAACTCCAAAAACCCGTCCTCAGTTCGGATTGTAGGCTGCAAGCTGAGCATATGCTAGAAAAGGACCCGCCCTCGGAAAAAAAGCATTTCATGATTCTTGCCCCTTATCTAATTACCCGTACCGTAGTTCTTTCTTCAAAAGAACTTCTGACAACACAGGTTACGCCTTTAAGCACTCCAACATGAAAATCGGTGGGATCACTAATCTTTGAATTTCCGGCTCACAAACAAAGCACCTACCTCGGGCCCAGGACTGTTCGCCGCTGCGCGTCTTCGCCGACTACCTTTGATGGTTCTGGTGGCAACATGAATTAGATTCTATTTGTCTTCTTTATTCTTAAGAGAACCCCCCACCCGAACCATTCTTAAGACCACCAAGCCTTCTCGAATGAGTTCGACTATAGAAGCTTTCAACGTACACCCGGGGACAAATCTTTCACTCACTAAGAAGTGAAAACCTGTGACTAGATCGTCCTAAAGATGGATGCGACGGGAAGAAGTGGCATTTGGAAGTCAGCAACATTTCTTTTGTTGTCTTGCATTTCATTACATTAAGTAAAAAGTCTCAAAATAGAGAATCAAGATAAATCACTATCTATCACATACCCCTATTATTCCCTTCTCATTTGATCTAATCTTTACTGTCCCCCGATTGAATCAATAAAAAGTTGCCCATTAACCCTCGGCATATTAATCATACATTGAAAGATATCTATGTATATGTTTTCAATGAAAAATTTTAGAAAATGATGCGATTTACGAATTAATCGTACATTTCTTTTCTTTAATATCTTGAAAATATTTTTCTGAGACAACTTTCATCGTACTGTGCTCTCCAAAGAGCAACTCTTCTCAAAATCTCAAAAGGTACTGAGTTGGAATCCCATTCTAACTAAGGATTCTTGTGGTTCCAGAGAATCCAGCTACAGGAGAACCAGGAACGGAGAGCTTTCCCCCCTTTTCCGCCCGCCTCTCACACTCCCCCCCTTCTCTAATGCGCATATTGAGACTGAGCTTGCTTGCATCTGATCTAAGCCTATCGCGTCTGCCCCCAACTTTCTATTGCACCTACCGTTAACTCCTGTTTACCTTCCTTTCGTCTCGTGCCTTACTCTGAAGTAATAGCTTAGATTAAAGTACGATTAAAGGAAGGGAATCAAAGTCAATCGCAATTTTTTATTGAATGAAAAGAGCTACGGGAGGAAACTTTGTGCAGAGTTCTATTACTATTAATGGGTGGCTTCGCGATTTCTTATGGGCACAGGCATCCCAGGTAATTCAGTCTTATGGTTCTTCATTATCTGCATATGATAGAATCTTTTGGATCGGACCAAATACGGGTCTCTGATAGAGAGAGATGAAAGAAGATACACAAGAAAAGCTTGCCAATGAGTTCACATCTTAGTAGTCAAGGTTTGAACCATAAGGGATGTATGTATCTGTATGACCACTATAGTAACCACTCCTGATAAATTCATCCTCATTCCTATTTGAGATGTGGATAGGCCAATTTACATCATCGTAGAATTTCATACGAAAGATACTCAGAGCATGTTTTTTTTTATTTAATTTGACTTAATAAATGCTGAAGAGATACGGAAAAAATTCATTCATTTCTATTATGAACTGTTCATTTGGTAAGAGTTGATCAACAGAATATTCCACTTTCTTAGTTCAATCCGGCCTAGGGAAGTAACTGCGTTTTAGATGTATACATAGGTAAAATAAGACATGTATTTGGATATTTCCCTTCAACTCCACGAAATTTGATTCGTTATTTTTCAATAATAGTTGAAGGGAATTCTTCGAAGAGAAAATGGATTATGGGAGTGCGTGACTTGAACTATTGATTGGGCCGTGTAGATATATGTGTTTTTATCTGCCACATTGGGATTCATAAATACAAACCCTTCTGATAACATTTGAGAATACAAATTTTTGTTGTACCCCAAAAATAGATTTTTGTTATAATAATTAGTGGAAAAAAAAATGCTTCATCTGGCCGCATTGCAGCAATATGGATCAAATAATCCATTGGGTGTACATTCAGAGATGGATAAAATTTCTTTTTATCCTTATTTTTATGTAAAGGATCTAGTGGGTACCCCGAAACCTACTTTCTTTTCTGACAAAATCAACCAAGCCTAATCGGTCACGACATGTTGTTGATATTGATTGAGTTTGAGGGACTTTCGTTGACTGAATCCATCCATAAACCTAGACCCTGGCAACCTTCGTAACCAAAGCGTCACGACAACATCCAAAGGTCATACTCTTTTCTACAGCTATAAGCTGTACTCTGAAATGGAAACCTCCTCCACCTATCAGCTCCTTCGCTTGTCCTCATCCCTATGGTATAGTTCATCCAGGGATTTGAAGCCAGAGGAAGCACATTTCCTAGCCAGTTAAAGGCACCTTTGTATGAAACTTCTGCCTTCTTATTGGCCTCGTCCCTCTATCTTGGCTGGGTTATCCTGCATTACACTGAGGCTATGTGTTCCTCAGTAGCTCAGTGGTAGAGCGGTCGGCTGTTAACCGATTGGTATAACAATCCCTTCTAAGGGATGACTAGTCCAAGATGCTGAACAACAAAGTTTGATTTTGGAAAAACACCATCATTATGGAAATGTACACGCAGTAGAAAAATTACGCCAGTCCATTGAGATAGTGAAACAAATGGAAATCTACAATTACCTGAGGAACTAGATTTCAAACACATAGTAGAAAATGTCTTTATTATAGACGAGTCTTTGCAAGAACAAATTCTCGGACTAAACAAAATCTATTTAGATCTCATTAGTCATGGCACTGCCAGTACTTACTTTATTGAAACGGAACAGAATTTGAAAGCCATATTTCGACCCGGACGTTTTCGGGATGCCTCTAATAACCAACGAATGGCAAGTGCTTTTCTTTGTGTGGATCCTATTGAAATGGGAACTTGATGAGTTGATCCGCCTACACGTCTTGCCTTTACTGCTATATCGGGAGTTACTCCATGTATTGCTTGACGTAAAACATCTCGTGGATTTGTTTCTATTTCTTGTTGAATCTTTTTAATGGTGATAAGCCAATGATTTTTTTTCCGTGTTTCAGAATACGATTAACCAACATGTTAAATGATCGATTACGAGAAATGAAAGAAAGGCGGGCTTAGCAGGTTTCTCCAAATGTATAAACCAAAATCAGAAGCAACCGGTCCTGAAGAGGATACCGATACGCATACATTATCGCATGGAAGAACCTAGCTGAACCGGATCAAGGGTCCTAACCGAGTCCGACTGACCTTCTTTGGCTGGCCCCCGCCCCTTGCAACGAGGGCAACCCGTACGTGCTTTTTCCTTTCGTTTAGCGAGATAGCTTAAATAAATGAAATCATATAAGATTTTTATTGGAAACGCTCAAATCCCCTATTTTTTTCCCTTTAATTAAATTTTCAAATTGAAAGATAAAGATTTTTTTATCCACGATAAATATTTTGTAAAAAATATTACATTGAATTGAAGAATTGAAAATTGATTCTATTTTTTCAATCTCGACGATTGAATAATAATAGGTTATTATGATTTCGAGAAAGCCGCTATGGTGAAATCGGTAGACACACTACTCTTAGGAAGCAGTGCTAGAGCATCTCGGTTCGAGTCCGAGTGGCGGCATGCCATTTTTTATTATAAAAAAAGTTCTATAATATGGTTCCCCTAATGCTATATGAAGAGTTCGAGATCAAATAGAATATATTTCTTTCGAGACCTCGTGAGCCACTTATTTCTCCGAAACAAGAGATCAAAGTGATTTTCCTCCTTTTTCCCAATAAGTCGACGGCGTTACACCATTGGGATATTTCGAATAAACTAGAGTACATATAGGATACACCGGTGCTAAAACCTTTTCTCAAGATCTACTAAATTCATCGAGTTGTTCCAAAGAATCAAAACGGCCAGTTATTAAAGGAATTCCTTGTCGGCTCTCTTCGATGCTAGCAACCGTGTTTGACCCTTTTCCGCCCGACCTCAGGTTACCGGACACATAGGGCACTGGCCTTGGTTTTCCCACCAACAACTTTCCGCTTGGGAAATACACAACCACCTTTTCTGGAGCAGGAACCTGAACGAGCGCAACAACTGGCGCCTTCTTCCCGTCGCATCCGTCTTCAGGATGATCTAGTCACAGGTTTCACCCAAACATCTCAGAGATAGATAGAGAGGTAGGAATTTATCGAACGAACCGCACTCCTTCGTATACGTCAGGAGTCCATTGATGAGAAAGGGGTTGGGGAAAGCTTGAACCCAATTCTTACTTATCAGATTTTATCGTTTAGCATATTTTATACATAGCTTTAATAAGTTCATAAAAAAGGAAAACAGAATGAATAAAGGAAGAAACTTCTTCCGAATAGGTTTTTGAATGATGAACAAGTATGTATACATTCACTCATATAAAATAAGATCAATTCCCATCTACCATGTGAGATAACAAATCGAGTCTTTCACTAAGATTTCGAATAGCTGTCCCGAATTCAAGTTGATTATGTCTCGCCTCTTCCTCGGAGAAAGACGATCAAACAATTCCTAATCATGGTCCTTGCGGATCTGATCATCCATATAATATACAAAAAGAAACTCCAGATATTTGATATCTTTCTCTGGAGGATCATTTAGCAGGCTTTGGCTAGTGAGTCCTTGAAGCCAGGCCCACGCTCACGTACGAGTGGACGATCGGCTAACGGACCCAACCATCCCGATAACTCGACTGACTCTTCTTTGATTGATTGTAATTGAGTTGACCGACTCAAGAACTTTCCCTTAGAATGCACGAAGTGAACGTCTTTCAATGCTTACTTTGTTAGTTGAAAAATCGTATTCTAGTTACAGTCAACAAAAAAATAAGTTCAGGTTCTTCCTCTTCCTCAGCCAATTCCCGACGGAATGGTAGTTTCAATCTCATTTGAGTAGGTGAGAAGTATCAGGCTTTCACCCAATTTGTTATGGATTGGATGATGGATAAACCAGCAAGCAAGTAGGGTCTTGCCTAGGTTAAACATGCAACTGAAGGGCACCGCTATGTAAAGGTAAGGTTTTATCTATTTACGTATTTTAAAAAATATAAAAACCATTTAAGTGTAAGTGCAATAATCGCGCCAAGTACTATTTTTACCCAAGGTTTTGCTACTTTAGGTTTTTTAACTGAAATGCATCAATCCCCACTATTAGTTCCCGCTCTCTAATCTCATTGGTTAATGATGCACGTAAGTATGATGGTATTGGGCTATGCAGCTCTTTTATGTGGATCATTATTTTCAGTAGCTCTTATAGTGATTACATTTCAAAAAGCTATAAGAATTTTTGGTAAAAACAATAATTTCAATTTCTTAAATGCTTTATTTTCCTTTGATGAGATTCAATACATGAATGAAGGGAACAATTTAGTAAGAAACACTTCCTTTTTTTTATTCGAAGAATTATTATAAGTCTCAACTGATTCAACAATTAGATCATTGGAGTTATCGTATTATTAGTCTAGGGTTTATCTTTTTAAGCATAGTATTCTTTTAGGGGCAGTATGGGCTAATGAGACATGGGGATCGTATTGGAATTGGGACCCAAAGGAAACTTGGGTATTTATTACTTGGACCATATTCGTATCGTATGAAATTCTACGATGATGTAAATTAGCCTATCCACATCCCAAATAGGAATGAGGATGAATTTATCAGGAGTGATTACTACGGTGGTCATACAAATACATACATCCCTTATGGTTCAAACCTTGACTACTACGATGTGAACTCTCTCTATCCCTTTGTTCTCTTGTAATTTCTGTTGCATTTCATTTCATCTTGTATTCATGAATTCTTATTTAATGAAATCAATATTATTCTTTCCCATTATCAGTTAAATTCTTTAAGGGATTCAGTCTTGTGGATACCCTAGAAAAGATGTAATAACTTGAGATATTGTGTGACATTGCACTAACTCTACCACTGAGCTACTGAGGAACAACGGTAAATTAGGTCTCAGAGAATTCAATTTCCGTTCTCAACCCATGACCAATATGAGCTCGAGGTTTCCTTCGTAACTCCCGGAACTTATTCGTAGTGGCTTCGTTCCATGCCTCATTTCATAGAGAACCTCAAAGTGGCTCTAAGAGGCATGATGACTTGACGTCATCCTCACCTTCCTCCGGCTTATCACCGGCAGTCTGCTCAGGGTTCCAACCTCAACGGTTGGTAACTAAACACGAGGGTTGCGCTCGTTGCGGGACTTAACCCAACACCTTACGGCACTTCCACGAAGACATTCACCAATGAAGCTGAAGCCCTTTTGAAAGAAGCTATTCAGACAACTATTTATAAAAACCTAAACGAGCGCAACAACATAGCCATGAGACGCTCAACGGACCTTTTGAATCTTATAAAACCTTTTTCCCGCGCTGATTCAGGAGCTTCTTCTTGAGTCTAGGAAATAATAATCAAATCAAAAGAAGCGGCTGGGCGAGAACAAGAAGCGATCGTCGTCCGGCGGTCGGTAGCTCTACTAAGCGAAGAACCGCTCGCTGCCTTTTCTTCCCGAGTCACATGTGCCAAACAAGGTAGGTTGGGGTTTCTTTCTCAATCTTTCTCTGACTCTAGCCATGTAGTGGATCCGACTTTAGTCGATTAAAAAGAGGTGCGTGTGGCCGGGCTTCTTTCTTTATAGTGCTGCCCGCCTCCTTCTTCATTCATCCATTTAGGCCTGATTAGGAACACGTGGATCCAGGGAACCTGGCTCGGGAACAGTTTCTTAATAGTAGAGGCTAATCTTTACTTAATAGTAGGGGAAGAGAGTCCAATCTATTGAGATCATAGGGCTGCCTTACCGAAAAACAAATCAGTCTCGGAGGAATGTATTCAATAGAATTCCCTTCTTCAGGTGGCAAGCCAAGAGCATACTTTCTCTAAATCAAATAGAGAAGGTAACTATTTCAAAGTTCAAAGCTAAGTGCTCACCAAGCCTTAGAAGTGCCTGTGGATCTTTGCATCTAGGGTTATGGCTTTTGCTTTAATAAGTGAGATATCACTCGTCGTGCCTCTTTTCTTCCCCTCGGGATTGATGTCCTAAATGCCTTTTCCTTTATTATATTAGGGTTCTTTTTTTTTGTTCAGATTAGCCAATCAAATCAAGCTATAGAACTTCCTGAACCAGATAGTGTGACGGCGTAACTTCTTGCTATCTATCAATTCCCAGAGTTTCGTTCAAAAGGGTGATCTAGGATTTGCTATTTCCTCTAAAGCTCGAACAACGAAACATGGATTCCACATCTTGGAACCAAGCCAATTTTGGAACAGCCTTGTGATAATGAAACCAATCGGCAAAAAGCATTAAGGCTGCAAAGACTAATGCACCAATTGCGGTACACTAGAGTTGTAATTCACTAGTTATTCCAGATGCTCGCCACAGCTGAAAAAACCCAGAAGTTATTTGTATTCCTCGAAACCCCCCGCCTACATCACCATCACTCGTCGTGCCTTTTTTCTTCCCCTCGGGATTGATGCCCTAAATGCCTTTTCCTTTATTATATTAGGGTTCTTTTTTTTGTTCGGATTAGCCAATCAAATCAAGCTATAGAACTTCCTGAACCAGATAGTGTGACGGCATAACTTCTTGCTATCTATCAATTCTCAGAGTTTCCTTTTTTAAATGAATGTTGCCTCAACCAGAGAGATCAACCAAACGCCTTTCATTGATGAGCTCAGGGGCTTGGGAAACCTGCAGGTAACCCCCCTTCATTATATCGACTAGAAGTAGTTGACTGCTCTATGACGGGCTTCCTCGTGGGCTGGGCTTGGCTTGAATGCCGATTTGGATTTATCGAGAAAGGGGCCAAAGTAAGACAGTGAAAAGAGCAGGACATCTTTCACGTACTGAAAGGCAGGCCTTTCTCATGGGGAACGACATCACCTTGTAACAGAACGTACCTTCTATCTGATATGGTGATAAACGCCGTTTTCTCTCTGTCTTCCTCGGCCATCTTGATCTGGTTATATCAAGAGAAAGCAAGCATCCATAAAGGACAGCATAAAAATATTCCTCCTAGAGTAGCTGTTAATACGAATAACAGAAGCTCTGTTATAGCCATTTCTGTATATTCAATGTACTCTACGGATAGAGGAATACATAGAGTTGAACATAGTAAAATAAGAAATTGAAAAATTTCGTTGAAATTGTTCGTTTGGAAATTTCCCAGTGCGATGTTATAGCCTTTCTATTCTCTTTCTAGTATGGTTCCCTTATAAGAACACTGAACGCCCAACTTTGCAGAGCTGCTCTCTCCCCAGCCCACAACATAGTGTGAAATCAGGATCATTTCATCGAGCACCATTTTCTTTTATCTCAAAAGGTGTTCTGACTCTATTGGATAAAGTCATAACCTACGCTTTCTACTAGTATACTACTTTGGAGAGACTAAGCTCTATTTCAGAGATTGGACTCTCTTCCCCTACTATTAAGTAAGGATTAGCCCCTACTGTTAAGAAACTGTTCCCGAGCCAGGTTCCCTGGATCCACGTGTTCCTAGTCGGGCCTAAATGGATGAATGAAGAAGGGGGCGGGCACTTTCCGCGATTTTGTGCTTTTTTCTTTCCCTTTTAGACCAACCTGCTGCGTATAGTTTAGTCGTCTCTTTATGTGAGGGTTGATTCTCCTGTTTCGGATGCCTCTAGCTAGGAAGAAGCCCTAATCTTCGAGTCAAGAGATACCTTGAGAACAGTGAAAGCAGAATCCTATTTCATTTCGTTTAGAAGAAGGCTTTGTCTCGTCTCTTCCCATCAACAGAATAGCTCTCCGAGATGTTGGCTTAGACGTCTCACAATGAGGTTGTAACCCAGTCTCTTACCCAAACACTTGAGAATCAGTGATTTCCTGCAAGGCTACCTCTGTTTCCGTGGATAAAGAAAGAATAGAATAGCCCTGGTCTTATTCCCTATCAAGCGCCCTTCTCTATCTCCTGCTGATGCTAAGGTTAGAGCAGCTCCGCCCTTTCCTGGAATCACTCTCTATGGGCTAGTAAGAAGGCGTGTTCAAGCTCTCTTATAGATGGAAGCGAATGCGCTCTTTTTGGACAACTTTTCAATAAAACATAGAGCTCTGCCCTTCTGGCTGTTCTAACGAGGAAAGTTCACAGCCTTAATCCATTCCTTAAACGGAACTGTTAATCATAGAGCTGGAGTCTTTCTGTCCGCTAGTCAGGAATGGAATCGGACGCTACGAATACGATGAATGGGGGGCATTAGACAAATAAATAGGGCACTACTAGGCCTTAGTGGCTTAGGACATTAGCTGTAAGACTTCTAAGACTAGAGCTCTGAAACCCTTTTCTTATTCTTAGTTCTCCTACCCCCTTGGTTTACCTATCTCAATAAAGTGTATGATTGGTTCGAAGAATGTCTTGAAATTCAGGCGATTGCAGATGATATAACTAGCAAATACGTTCCCAGAGGAAAGGTAGTTAGCTAGTTTACTACGTTGAGATGGCACACTAAAGAAGATGAAGTTGACTAGGGAAGGGTTCGTCCTTTAGCGCTCACAAATGGGCGAGATGGAAATTCTTTTTCTTCTATTTATATAGAGTACTGAAAAGAAGGACTCCCTCTGCCTGACAACCCCAAGTATGGAAATATGCTAAACTTGCTTTCCTTTCTCATTACTTTGGACTATCGGTTGAGACTCTCCGACATCCGTCAAACTCTTGGTCTATTCCTTAGTTCCATTTTAGAGAACACTTCTCGTCGATGAACTTCAACAGAGTCAGCAACACTTGCTTTCTCTTCCTGGAGTTTAACTTGGAGCATATTTAGGTTCTGATACTAATCCCATTACTCTCCAAAAGAAAAGGATGTCTAAAGACAATAAATATGATTTATTGGTCTTGGAGATGTGTTTGGTAGAGAATGATGATTCGGCTCAACGGATGGTGACTAGAAGTATGAGGGCCCGCCAAACTCAACCGGCTCGCTCACATCTACGTTCAAGAGTCGTAAGTCGAAACGGTAGCATCAGAGTTTACAACTTCAGCTCCACCGGCTACACAGGAATCGCCAGCATCACGAGCACCATCCGCAGCACTCAAGGCACCTGAGCAAGAGCAAGCTGCCTCGAAGAAACGGTCGGGCAGAAGGTGGTTTGTTTGTGAAGGCCGGCCAAATAAAGGCCGGGAATCAAAACCTCTTGACCGAGTCCGAGCTTCCCAAGCTCTATGTTGTTGGGGAACTCCGCTTCAGTCTGACACCTTCTTGATTTACTATATTTGGGTCTTTGGAGTACTTTGGGATTATATTCTGCGCCGAGGATTTGTGCTTATGGGCTAGGGTGAATATTGCAGACCAACAGATCTGGTGGTCGACAATCGTTCGGACTTGGTAAAGGTTGTCGCAGCACCTGTAGTAGGACAGAAGACTTATTGCGATGCCCGCGGACCAATTTACGATGTCTCCTCCGTAATGTAATAGAAGAGTCACTGTCCTGTTCCCCGGGCTTTCCCCCTTCTCGACCAGACGAAAGAGATATGAATTATATTCAGGCGGGCCAAGCCCTTACCCTGTGTTCTCTCCAGGTCGGGTCGGAGGCGAAGACTGGCAAAGTTCATCATTCAGTGGTGGGGTGTTCATAGAAAAGAAGGCGTCGCTAAACGAGTGGCAGATTTTGATGGAGTCTCGCTTTGATGCTGAGAAGATCCATTTCTTATAATGATGAATTATATAGTTGCAACCGACATTAAAGACATTGTTATTAAAGTCCTTTTGTCGGTTGTCTTTAATGTCGGTTTAAAACCGACATTGTACACCCTCTTCAATGTCGGTTTAAAACTGACATTAAAGACAACCAACATTAAAGGGCTTTAAAAACACCATCTTTAATGTTGGTTTAAAACCGACATTAAAGCCTAGAATTCTTGTAGTGCCAGTTACACAAAAAACTCTTTTTCCAAATCACACGATGATTTTCATTCAATAAGTAATAACCCTAAAGTATTGAGAGCATTCCACTAAATACTCACAGCCCAAGCACAACGACGCAATTATCAGGGGCGCGCTCTACCACTGAGCTAATACCCCATCGTGCGGGCCTCCCGCTGGGGGCCCGCTATGCCAAAAGCGAGGAAACCCCATCCCTCTCTTTCCTTTTTTCGCCCCCATGTCGCCACACGGGAGGGACACGAGGGAGGGGGGTTTTCTTCGGGGCTTGAGAGATGGAATAGATAGGGCCCCACAAGTTTCGAATTCGCCGCTGGGGAATTCACACGAAAGGGAACGAGGAATTCTCAACGAAAAAAGTGCACTCTGAACCGAACGTGAAAGTCATTTCCAGATCATGAATGTTTGGAATCCATATTATGCAAGGAGACATTGCTTTTTCTAATTTGAATTGAAGGGTATAAGACCGAATCCATTCGATTTCTAAAAAGGATTACTAATCCTTAATCCATCTTATTATATGATTGTTTATGACAAAAGATAAAATAAAGATAAAATATATGAAACTAAGAAAATATTATCAAATAATCATATAATATTATCACTATTTGAAGAGAGTTATGTGTAAATGAAAAAGGGATTTGCAGTCCCCCGCCTTACCGCTCGGCCATGCCACCAAAACGATCCAAAATATTGATATTGGATACGCTGCAAGTAGTACCATTCAATCAGTCAATTAGTTTCTTTTCTCATCTTTCTTGCTTGTTGGTTGAAGAAAGCTTGCCCCATTCTAGCTACCTACTGGGTTCTAACTGCAAAGCTTACTGCTCGCGTTTGATACCAGATAAAGCAAATCTTGGTTTTCGTTTCCCTTGTGATGGATCCGAAAGAGGGGGTACATGTCAAGTATCCGCTTGGGATCATGTCTTCTTAGAGCTACTATTTTGGATGTACGGGCCTACTCGTTTGTCCATGTCCATCGCTCATATGCTTATCGAACATTTCAAGTAGCATTTAGAGCTGGAATGGAAGGAAAGTTCTCCATTAGGACAAACTATAGTATCGTTCTTCTCCACTCGACTTTTCTAAGGAAATTCGCTGATTCATTATACTTTCAACAAAGGAAATAATATAGAGTTAGTGCAATGTCACACAATATCTCAAGTTATTACATCTTTTCTAGGGTATCCACAAAACTGAATCCCTTAAAGAATTTAACTGATAATGGGAAAGAATAATATTGATTTCATTAAATAAGAATTCATGAATACAAGATGAAATGAAATGCAACAGACATACCACAAGCCTTGTGATAAGAAATCAAATTTCCGCTCAAATACGCTTGTGAAAGAGTCGAATGAATGAGAAACATAACGAATTGTGAAGTGTTAATGCCGTCTGAAGGCCGAAGGCAGGAAAGCAAGCCCTAAAGTAAGAAAAGGATATAACGGTGCATTGAAAGATCCAACAGTCAAAAGGGAAACAGAAGGTGAAATAGTAGGTTTAGAAGCAGGAAACTCCTGAAGCTGAAAGCAATCTCTTTCTCTATCAGATAGGAAGGGTTGTTGCACAAAATGTACTTCTAAGTAATTGCTCCATAGATCCTATATCTATCTATATGAAGAAGAAATCATGTAACGAAGGGGGTTCTTATTTGTACAAATGGTACTTCGAACTTGGAACGAGTATGAAGAAATTAACGATACTTCTTTATCTTTTGAGTTGTTCTGCCGGATCGGTCGTTCAAGACCTTTTTCTTATTCTATTTGATCTCGTATGCGAAGTAGCAGTAGGTCATCTATTGAAAAGTGTTTCCTCCTATTGGATTTCTTGTGTATCTTCTTTCATCTCTCTCTATCGGAGAACCGTATTTGGTCCGATCCAAAATGATTCTATCATTTCTGTATCTGCAATTCAATATAATTCAATATAGATAGATATATAGAACCTTACTGAGAGCCCTTTCAACTCTAGCTCTAGATCTAGGGCAAAAGGCCTTAGAAGATAGACATGTGGAACTCACCGAGATCAATCATCAAGCCAGCTACCCATGGTCAGAGGGGGAGTTAACGGTAAGAAAACCATATCGCTGCTGACCCACGGGCTAAGTCCTTATTTCATATATATATTTATTTTTTATTTCATTTTCGAACATGGGTTTTTTTAGTCCAAGTGTATCTTGTTTTTATTACGAATTATTTTCCTTGGTTAACAACAGTTGTAGTTTTTCCAATATTTGCAGGTTTATTACTTTTCTTTTTGCCTCATACAGGAAATAAAGTAATGAAATGGTATACTATATGTATCTGTGTACAAAGAAGTCTTTTTTCTTAACAAAAATAAACAAATGAATTGGACTTCCTCATACATTTGGCTTTTGTGAGAACCCTTTGAATCAGGTTGGTTAAGGAGAAAACGTGTTGGCATACCATTTCTGGACATGGTGAAAAAGTCCATAGAATGTTATGCCTTGATAGCAAAGCCAACTAGCAGAGCCGATGCGAGGATCGGTGGGTAAATATATATCGAATCTCTTGAAATAATTACTCTTTTCAATTGACTTGAAAAATTAATGATGTATTTAGGTTCTTATATGTTGGGTTGATGCTGAAAATTGCACCAACGGTGAATTTGTATTTCTCGAGAAAGAGTAGCCTAATATCCTGCAAAATGAACAAATCTAAACATCGGTGCGGTGTTGAGTCAAATCCACTCTGACGTTCAAGTTAGAATCAAGTTTGAAAGTTCAAGTGATAGTAAATAAGTTGGAGTTTTTTAGCATATCTTTCTTTGATCACAACTCAAAGATTATATAGGTCGATCCCTTAATAGCTGAAGCTCACACGATCTTTTTTCTTCCAAGCCATTTTTCCCTTTAGCTGTTATCCATCCGAACCATCATTGCTCAAGTTGTTACACATCTCGGCCATCAATGTGGTCGACCTTGGATGGGCTTTTGATGTCCGATTAACAATTGATTGATGAGCCACTAAACTTATGATTCTTTACTATAATGATTGCTTAAAATAGTTCAGTTATGTATAACTCTTAGCTCAAACTTCTCTATTAGCTCGAACTTCTTTTTTAGCTTAACCTCCTACTTATTTAGATCAAGGTCACTAGGATCTCTCCATGGGTGGTCCTCTAAGCTCCCCATGAGTCCACTAGGCTCCTCTAGTACTCAAACCCTCCTTAGTTCCTTGTGCCTAACCTATGCTTCTCTAGGCTTGGGCCCTCATAGTCTTCTCTAAGCTCGAGTTCGACTCTACTAAGCCTTTTTCTAGGCTTAGGTCTTTTGAGCTCTACTCATACTTTCCTAAGTTTTCTTCTAGGCTTAGGCTCCTTTGAGGTCTCTTAGGTTCCTCTAGACTCAATCCATGCTCTCCTAAGCTCTCTTATAGGCTTAGGCTCATCTGAGCTTTGTTAGGTCTTTTAAGCTTAACTCATACTCTCTTAAGCTTTCTTCTAAGCTTTGGTGCTCATCTAAGCTATACACTATGCTTATTTCACGGGTCCCACTGAACTTTCTCTTAGGTTCACTCTCTCTTAGGCTCCATTGAGCTATTTTAAGCTTACCTCACGGGTCTCACTAAACTTTCTCCAAGTTTACTTAGGCTCTTCTGTGGGTTCTCTTGAGTTTCTCATGCCTAAACATCTAAGTCTAGGTTGCTCGAAGTTTGGGCTCTCCTCGTGCCTAGGCCACTATATTATAGGTCCATTAAGCAGGCTAATATCCACGACGTGTTGTAGTTAAATAATAGCTTGAAACCACTAAATTTGTTTAAAATTCTGTGAAGTGAGCAAGAAAGGAAGATATACAAAACGTTAAGGATCAAAATTCAAAATTTGATAATTAAAATACCAATATGAAAAATAAGTAAATATTTGGGGGCAAGTCGCTAACACATCAAAAGTTATATAAAAAAATAGAGGAGATTTTCAAAAATAGAAAGATAAGGAAAACTATTTATACAAAATAGCAAAATTTAATTTTTTTTTTATAGAGGCGGATAGGGACTGATAAAAGTCTATCCGTAATAGAAACTGATAAAAGTCTATCGTTGATACTATGTGATAATCAGTGTTTTTTTTTTCTTTTTTGTTATTTCTGTAAATAGTTTGACATTTTTTCTATTTGTGAAAATTTTCAGTCATTAATCTCTTAGGTAAACTATAATTTTATTTATAATTTTTAAAATTTTCAGTTTTACCTTTATTACTTTATCAATTCTCAATTAGATCGTTTCAAAAGGGGAAAAAAATCAATATTTATGAACATAAATATGCAGTGTGATTAAGTTTATTGTTGTGAATGCATTTCATGCCATTTTGTTACCTTTGTTCCTAATTTATTTTTTAACTTTCTTTTAGGCCTCGTTGCTTTAGATTGAAGTTTGTTCTTCGAGTTGATGATCGATCATTTTATTTTGAGCTTGGGGATTTTTTTTCTTTTTGATTCCTTTCTTTATACATATAATTATTATTATAGTTTTTTCTAAAAAGAATGTGATGGATGAGATTGGGTCTTTGATCGGACAGTAGGATAAACATCTCCTCGTACTAGAAATCGAGTTGCTCATTGTGGTACTTGTTTTGCTGCTGATTTGTTGTCTTCTCCTTTAGGTTTTATTAGTTGTAACAAAATTTGTTAATTTTGCTAATCGGTTATTTTCTTATTGGTGATGTTTATATATATTTTTTGAAGGTCAATAAAAGGTTGTCATTTTCCTTTCTCATTTGTAATTTAGTACAACATCAAAGCAGGTGGTCTAAGGAGGAGGTCGTGTGTTCAATCACATGCATTGTTGTTTACTCCCCAATTAATATTGATTTCTATTTGTTGGACTTTCCTCATATTTCAAGCTCATCAGTGAAGGGGAGTGTTAGATGATATACAATTAAACTTACATTCACCCACTAACTTAAGCTTTTAGGTTAATTGATAATTTATAATACTAATTTACAATTTTAAACTAGGGAACTTCAAATAACCTGAACACCCCTGACTATGCAACCCAATATGTAAGAGTTGGGTTGAGTTAGTTTTGTTCTTGGATTGGGTTGGGTTAAGTTCTTTCTATATTAATTTTTGTTTAGAGTTTGATTACTTTGTGTTGATTAAGGTGTGAATTTTTAATATGTTTTCTTTTAACGTTGTTATGATATTTGTCTTTGTTTAAAGTTTGCAATAAATATCATAGATATTTGGTATTTAGCAATTGAATTTTATGATATTTTAGTTATTAGTAATGTATTGTAGATAAATCTGCATATTTTTAATTAAAAAGAAATAACTTATAACTCGACAACCCAACCCAGCCCAAATTTTAAGGGTTGGGTTGGAGATTTTACCTTGGTTCTTTGGGTTACCGATCTAACCAGCCCAAATTTTTGGATTGATCCAAAAACATCCTCAATCAATCTAACCCAACCTATCTACATCCTTGTTTTAAACGTTAACCAAATTGAAAGTTTTAAGCAACATAAACATAGATCAACTAGTATAAGCTTGTCCTATTGACTTTGAGAGCTTGATCTCACTCATAAAAAAAATAAAAATTTAAAGGAAATTTTCATAAAATAACCCAAAAAACAAAAAAAATTCTATGGATGACCTATTTCTAAAAACTTTTATATACCTGACCTTTTTCACGTGTGAAATACCAAATATACCCTTACTTTTTAAAACCAAACAAGTGCCTATTCTATCTCGTTTACAAGTGTATATATGCACATTCGAGTACTCCTCCAGCTTTCTCTCAATGTCTCCCTTCGTCTTCGACGTCGTTCATTGCCCGTCGATTGTATCTACTCATTTTTGCCTTCGTTTCAACTTCTTCTCTACTGTTCCAGTAATTCGAAAGGTATGGTACTCTCGTCAATCGTTGTTTGAAATCGTTCAGTACATGGGTTTAATTAGGGTCTAAGTTTCGTTTAGTACATGGATATAGACCACATATCTTTGAATAATCGATCGTATAACTCTATATAATTGATCGTATAGCTTTATATAATCGATCGTATAGCTTTTAATATTAGATCGCATAGATTCATATACTAGTTCACGTAGATTTATATAACCAATCGTATGGCAAAAACTGATCGATAGTATAGCCAAAGCTAAAAAATTGTTTAGCTTAATTTAGACAATCCTTTAGAAAAAGCTATACGATCATTTAGCTTTTGCTATAAGATCGTTTAGCTTTTCATACTCGGTCCTATAGCCTTTTATACTCGATTTCATATCTTTTAATACTTGATCATATATGTTTGTTATATTGTAGATGGCGCACTCAGTCCCAGTTGAGAAATATTTTCCTACTACTAACTTGCTTGGCCCACATTGGCAAGACGAATGCACTGATTAAGAAGAATTTAACAAAAACATAGGGCGTGTTCCAGAAAACGTACTTTGGTCCACTATTTGATGTCGACCTTGTATTCAATGGCCAGCTTATGCCTCATTTTCTTCTAAAGGAGGTCACCGATGAGAATCTAGATGTCGTAAGCTTCAACATCAAGGGGAAGAAGGTAACATTCACACAATATAATTTTAATTTGGTTACTGGGTTGTGGCCGACAGAGGAAAGATTGGAAAGGGATACCAACTGTGAGAGGCCACGACATCTCATCCTCATACCAAAGGTAGATAGCAAGCCAATTCTTTGTAAGGATGTGGAGGCTGCATTTGAAAAATTCAAATTTTCGAACGACGAAGATGTCGTGAAGGTTGCATTGGCATTGTACATTGAAATTGTGATAGTGGGGAAATACAAGAAAACCCAATTCAATTTGAAGACATTTAGGATCATCGATGACACTGAAGTCTTCAGACATTATGGCTGGTCCTCGATCATATATAAATGAACATTGGAAAGTCTGATGAATATTTTGCGCGGCAAAAAGGAGGTACACAAATTAAGGAGACAATCAAATCCCAAATATGTCACATGTTACTGCGTAAAGGGATATGCACACGCATTTCAGGTACGTATTGTTCCAATTTATTTCAATATCAACTGATTTATATGTTGTATACTAACAATGTTGTCTATTTAATTGTATAGGTATGGACTTATGAATTATTCTCCACATCTAGTAAGTTCATAGCTACCAAAGTTAGCAAGAATGCAATCCCACGTATTTTGAAGTGGACATGTTCGGTAGCGCCATCCTGGAACCTGCTACAAAGGGATGTCTTCCAACCCAAAAATGTAAGAATGTACTTCTGTATACACTGGGGTTTACGTGAAATTGTGAAATCGTTTAGTATAAGCTAAATGATCGTATAGCTTTAAGTATCTGATCGTCTATCTTACACTGTGTGACTGTGTAATTGGCTGAGTAATCTTTCATGCTAATGTTAACTACTTTTATATACAGACTATTGTTATGCTAAAACTTATACTGATGGAAGATGAGATAAGGTACAAAGAGGACCAACTATTAAGGCTTGATGTGACCCTTTGAAGAAAGAAGAATGATTGATGAAAAGGCGCCAGTTTATCATGATGAGGCTACTGTGGGACATGGTGATCATGATGAGCACCAAATGACCAATTCTCCTCAAATTCTTCAGTCTCATACAGAGCAGTCTGACACACGTAAGAAGAGGTTAGTTAAACATGCAGAGAAGCACACAAAATCCTCATAAAAACACAAGAAAAACAAGTCTGATAGGGTTATACGTGAGGAACTATCAAAAATTCGCAATGATTTGTAAACTTAACTAGCATGGTTCGTCGGGTGAAGAGCTAACAGAAGTTCACAAGCTCTGCATCTAGAGTTTAGGGAAGATAATAATTGTGTGTTGGTGAAGTCAACAATTTTGAAGTCAAATTAGACTTTTGACTATTTTGAAGTCAACAATTGACTTTAATCAAATTTTAATTAAATATAATTTTAATTCAAAATTAATTCAAAACTAATATTTGAACTTTCCACTTAGTGAAGTCAACTTTTGACTTTTGACCTTCAAAGCTTGGTGAAGTCAATATTTAACTTTGACCAACTTTGATTAATTCCATTTAATTTAAAATTAATTCAAATAATTAATTTTAAATTAAATTAATATTAAATAATTAATTAAAATTTTAATTAATTTAATTTAATATTCAATAATTAAATCCAACATTAATCTCGATGAATCCTTATTCATAGTTTTGTAATTTAAACCTTATTTAAATATCTTTGACTCTATCTTTATTATTCAATTCCAAATTGAATGATACGTCTTTAAATATATCACATATATTCCCTAATTCGAATATGAACAATTCAAACTCTCTCATCACACTATTCGAAGGTTTAGTCCTGAAGGAACCGTTGAAGGTCCTTGAACGGAAACGGGGACCAACCCAAATCCCAATTTTACAGAAAGTAAACAGAATGTTATGTATTTTAAATAAAATATACAGCCTACTAAAACAAAAATAAGAGAAAGAGAGAAATTAGGGTTTCTTACCTTTGAAGAACTTTTCTTCATTTCTCCTATGTAAAATGGCCAAGAACAAATCAATCTTCAAATGGCCACCATCACAAATGAGTCCTTTGTATTCTCTAGGATGAGAATTACGTAAGTTTTATGGGCTCTATGATTTGGGCGAGGGAAAGATTGAGAGAACAGATAGTTCTAAAATTTTGTTATATCTTGTAAATATTTTCAACAATTTTACCTTTTGAAATAATTTTCCTATTTTGGAGAGTATTTTTTATATTAGCATAGTTTTTTAAAAAATTAATTAATGTGATTAATCAAAATTAGGTGTCAAAGTCAATTTAATATGTGATATTATTTTTTATTTTATTTAATTAAAATTATTTTAATTAAATAATTTCTAAAATATGAAAATAGTATTTAATATTTTGTAAAAAAAAATTACTATAAATCTTTTTAATAAAAAATTAGTTAGTGGAAAAATCCAGATTTTCCCACTAACTAAGTGGGTTTTGAGGTGGCTCTTGCCAAGCTTGACACCTATCTTTTTCATGCTAATAAAGTTTGAGGTGGAACTCTCTATTTTTGAAATTAATCTTTCTCAAATTCTCTTTGACTCTCCAAATTAATTAACGAAACTCCCTATTTTTCAGTAAAAGTTTCGGTCCCACAACCATATTCTTCAATCGGAGAATAGCAAGGATTTACCATTGGTGGTGCCAATTGCTCGTGGATTCGTGGAAACTACAAAAACTTTATCTCTAACTCTCTTTACATGCGTAATCCTTAGTTAATTATTTGTAATTAGAGCATTATGATTCGTTGCTTCCATTGTGCATGCTACTTATTTCCAATACAAAGATGCATGGTAATGTCATTGATATGCAATACACCAATTATAATAACCGATCAAACATTGAAATTACATAACTAGAAATATGTGTGGTAAACGATCGTGTACCATGATGTATACGACCGTATATACAATGGTATACGATCTTGTACGCTCTAGTACACGATCGTGTATACAATGATATATGATCTTGTATGTTGTGGTACACGATTGTGTATGTTGTTGTATAAGATCATATATATGGTGGTATACAATCATATACCTAAAATATACGATAAAAAATACAACGGTACAAAATTGCATATATAATGATACACTTACAGTATTTGTTTCTAGGTATGTAGAAGGATTTTCTTCGAAGAATACTCGTTCTAGACCCATAAAATAAATTGATTGGAGTCGAAAGCGATTTGTGTTCAACTAAAAATGATAGAGCGATAGAGAAGATGATAGTGTTTGAGTGAAACTAAAGAGGCGTAAATGATATTCTTTTACTTTGTCCCATGGTTAAGATCCAATAGCATTGAATTCAATGTACAATGTTGGTTGAGAATAAATAGTTGCATTAAATTGTAGACCATCAATTGTAAACCATCCGTGGTTAAAAGGGAAGATCAAAGGATGAAGAAAAGTAGGAGAGAAGCTTTTAAAAGAGGGTAAAAATAATATTTCACACGTATAAAAGATCAATGAGAACAAAATTTCTAGAAACCCTAGCAGGCGGGTCACACTTACTATAACAATCATTTGAAAAAAGAGATCATCTATAGAATAGTTTTTGTTTTTGGGTTATTTTATGAAATTTTGGGACCAACTTTTGTAGATTTTGCAAAAAGGAAAAATATGTAAATAGTTTGTCGTCAAGTCCCTGGCTTACGGCTTTGACTGTTAGTGAAAAGCTTCAGCTAGACTAGAAGCTCCGGCGAAGCATATACGGCCATTGGAGGTTAGCCAAGGATGAAACGCTTCTTTAAACCAATTGAGAAGGAAGGGTCTTCGAAGAAAGCGGCTCTCTCAGCTTCGCTGAAAGATGATGATGATTCGGAAGCATCAGCGCCCGACAAGAAAGAGCCTCTTAAATTTGTAACTTGGAATGCAAATAGTTTACTTCTCCGAGTTAAAAACGACTGGCCGGAATTCACTAAGTTCGTCACCAACCTTGATCCGGATGTTATTGCCATACAAGTGAGTAATGCGTCAATGCCCTCTTTGTTTTACCTTGTGTGGACATTGATGTTTTATTCACTTTTTATTTGGTTTTGATTGTCTTGTGAATTTTCATGAATGTGTGTGTTCGAAAGTTGGCCATATTCGGACCATGCAAGATATTTCCCTAGTAAATGCGAGTTCCTAAATTTCTTAATGGGCTGCGAGGAAGTGGTAATTCCTGGAATGTGCTGGTTCACTTGTTTAGGTTTCGCATGATTTATCATTGTTTTAATTTTTTGACTGCAAGAAATCAGTAACTTGAATTACCGAATGTGTTGGTGTAATTGGTTAATTTGGTATGTTTTATGTCTGCTATCTCTCTCTTGCTTCTTTAAGGAAGTTTATGCATTAGCTCTCAAAAAAAGTTATGACAATGAAAATCCTGTCAATGATTTTCTTTTAAGATGGGTGTGGATGCATCTGCACTTGATGATATCATTTTGATGTTTCCAGTACATTGGAATCGCTACTTAAGATGTTTTACAAGACATGTTTGAAGGTCAGCTGTAATTGCTAATTTCAGGACCCTGATTGATGTTGTGCCCTATACCACGTACACACAGAAGATGAACTGCATTGAATCTAAAAGAAATGTAGAGGAAAGACAACAAAATTTAGAGACCTTAAGCATAAGATAAAATGGAAACTGAAGAATGCTGTCCTCTTTGCTGAAATTTAAAGGAGTAGCTTCAGAATTCCCTGGTAACTTGGAACCGATTCAAAATGCCAACCCTCATCCAATTCCAAATTTCTATTCTAGATCCTCTCTATAAATTGTATAGAAAATTATCCTATTTTTCTCTCCCAAAATCTCCTTTAAATAGCCAAAGTAGTCCTAATGACCTATCCAGGTCATTCTCTTTTTCTTTTTTTTTTTTTTGAAACATCCCCAGGGGACATAAAGTCGTCCACTTCATACGTGAAAGAAAAGGGAATGATTATGCTATCAATATCTTTGAGGCTTGAGGCATAGGGAGGGTCGGAGAGATTTTTGTTTTGAAGTAGGCCCCTTCAATTGAATCATTAGATAAGTTTACAGGACACAGTCTTAATTTCACTTTCCCACAGTCTATGATTTAACAATCATATGGACTATCTAGATTGCAGTTAATCAGATCAGTTATTTATTTGATGAATTCATCTGATACTGTTCGCGCTTCATCTGATACGTTATCTTGTACTACGCATGACTCAAGTTATCCACTTGCATGGACTATAAACTTATCGACTATGTTTACAACTAGGAAGTAAGGATTCCTGCAGCAGGTTCAAAAAGTGCATCTAAAAACCAAGGAGAGTTGAAAGATGACACAAGCACATCACGGGAAGAGAAGCAGGTAACAATGTTTTCAGTTACTTTTTATTGAATGAGACTCTAAATGAGTGGGAAAATTTGACATATCAAGCAGAAAGGGAGACGATTGATTGTGGAACATATTGATTATAGTCTTGTTCTGTGCAGTTATTAAATTTTTATGTGAATAAACTTATCAAGCATAGCATGTGAAGATGGGTTCCAAAACTTATTTGATGGAGTTGATGAACTAATAATGATCCAATTCATGAAAAGAAGAGCAAAATGATTTGTTTTTATTACTTTTGTTATTTTAAGGCATAGAGTTTTAAATTAATTCTTTAATTAAGTAGCAAAGTTGGAAGTCTATTGGGTGCCTTGAAGTTCTAATCTAATTAAAATTTTAGTTCAAATCTTGGGGGATCTGTAGGTGAGTTATTGTTTTCTGTAATTTGGCTGATAAATCAGTGTTCTTGGTGGAAAATTATGATGATCACTTATAATGCAACCCTTAAATATGCAGATATTGATGCGTGCTCTTTCCAGTCCACCCTTTGCAAATTATCGTGTTTGGTGGTCTCTTTCAGATTCCAAGTATGCTGGAACTGCATTGTTTATAAAAAAGTGCTTTCAACCAAAAAAGGTTTCCTTCAATCTAGACAGAATAGGTATCTTCTCTCCTTGATGTATTATAACATTTGATGTAGTGTTCTTCTATTGATGTTTTGATGCATTCTCTTTTTAAAGATAGGCCTAAGAGGAAAACACAAAAATTGTTGTTCTCCCAATTCCTAAGTGAGTTCTGCAGTCCTATGAATCCATCCATTAAAAATTTCTTTCACTCCTTTCTAGCTGCAGCTCCCAGAAAGCAGCCAAGTATTATTAAGCAATGGTTTTTATTTTTATATAAAATGTTTGAAGGAGACAGACAGACACGATCATTTCTCTGTGAAATTTTCAAATCTCTCTCTTCTGCAAGTTTCCTCAGAACTATGAGTTGACCCTAGAATAACATATATTTTTTTTATAAAAAAAAAAAAAAAAGAAAAAAAAAATACTTTTGTCGATAATCAAGACATGCTTTGTTTCTTACTTTTTCTTTTAATGTCAGTGGGGGACTTCCAAGTCGTGTATTGCAGCTTGTCTTCTTTACTCTTCACATCAAATACCATTGCCCCCTTTTTTATGGACGTAAATGGTTATGAAACATAAATAAATGTGTCTATTCATGTCCTCAAGTTTAGGATATTTAATCTGTTATTTTACATTTGCACGAGGAAGAGCTATTAAATGATAGAGGTGTCCCTGTTTGTAGCTTCAAAGCATGAAGTGGATGGTCGCGTAATTTTAGCTGAATTCGAGACATTTCGTTTATTGAATACATATTCACCAAATAATGGATGGAAGGAAGAGGAGAACTCTTTTAAAAGGAGAAGAAAATGGGACAAGAGAATGTTGGAGTTTGTTATCCAATCTTCTGATAAGCCTCTTATATGGTGTGGTGACCTGAATGTTAGGTAAGTGTTCTTGATTAATTTGAAGATTGGTCCATGCCATGATCTTTCAATTTCTTTCATTTATATTGTCATCTATGTAGACTATGTTCTATTCATCATTCAAGGCTAAGCTATTCATTTGCTTCTACCTTGGTTCTTGCGACCAGTTGTCAGTCACAGGATATTGTTCTGCCTCCATGAATCAAACTTCACACAATTTTTAACTTCGCTTATAATCTTGCTTAGTAAATCGTTGGTTACCACGAGCAATGCCTTTAGATCCAAATTTGTTTTGAAAGGAAAGAGAACCTTTTAAGAGCTCATATTATACAAAATTCTTTAATAAATTTCATGAAGCAACAAAAGTTCAAAGAATTGTATGCTAAAAAAAAGCAGCCAAAATGATCAAGCATCTGAAGAACCAGCTTACACTACAAAATGAGAACCTGTTCAAATTAAGACTTATTTACAAGAGTATACCTCCTTCTGTTGGTAACATAAAGCAGTAGAAAGTTTCCAACGGATTGTATTTAGATTCACTCAATTTTGATTTTGTTGCATTAAATTTATTGTGCAGTCATGAAGAGATTGATGTGAGCCATCCAGATTTTTTCAGCGCAGCAAAACTTAATGGGTATATACCCCCAAATAAGGAGGTACTGAAGCTTGTTGTGTAGAACTCTGCCACATTTTTTTCCCCTAGAATTTTCATAAATGGCTGTCTCTGTTGCTCTATTAATACCAGTGAAGTTTTTCAAAAATAGCCGGATACACTTTATCTTTTTGGACTTGCATTCATTTAAAAGTATTTAATCTTATTTTGCTATTCAGTTGTTTGGCCGTAGTATAGAGTGTTAAAATGATAGCCACCCCATCAATAATCTATGAGAGAATGAAAAATTTTATGGTGCTCCCAAATGGAAGTCATTGATTAAGGGATGCAATATTTTATGATGTGATTGAGAATTAGAACAAAACCAAGAACAAGTCGAGAGTCCTATACTGCATTGGTTTATCTTGAAGATTTCACTTAAATTATTGTTGTATTTTGTATTTTTTTTCCAAATATATATATTCAAAAAGATTATAACTAGAACGAGATCATGAATGTCATCTATCACTGGCTTGGTGTTGTATTTCCAGAATGAAAAACAATCTGAAAATTAGTTTCTTGATGGTGCAGGATTGTGGGCAGCCTGGCTTTACCTTGGCTGAAAGGAAGCGTTTCAATGCTATATTGAAAGAGTAAGCAATTTCAATATAAAAGTTCTATTTTGTTGTTTCTTGCTAGCATTCTCGTGGCTCCTTTTAATTATCTTTTCGCTGCTGGTAGGAAGTCCATTTCAAAAGTGAGCTATGTTGAGTTGTTATAACTTAAGCCGTTACTTATCCTTTGCCAATCTCACTTCACCTAATTCTATCTCATCTTTTGACCTTTTGATTTCTAATAAACACAACAACAGGTTTTACAATTTTCTTATTTGATCAAAGGAAGAAAGAAGTATATGAATTTTGGTTTCCTTTCTTGTTATGTTGGGAAAATGGCTATGTCTTTTGCCTTTTTTGTGTATTATGTTCCAGGGGAAAGCTGATAGATGCATACAGATTCCTGCACAAGGAGAAAGACATGGAGCGTGGCTTTTCTTGGTCTGGGCACCCCATTGGAAAGTAAGAAAGATACTGCATGGCTTGCTCTAAGTTATTACTTTTTATATATATATATATATATATATATATATCCTTGAGTATCCAGGATAGCTTACGCCCACCTCGACTAATCTCGACCCTACAATATTTGGTGTCAAGAAAACCCATAGAATATTAAATCTTAAGTAGGTGGCCACCATGGATTGAACTGAACTCATGACCTCTTAATCCTTTATCAAGGTCACGCACCCCTACCTACCACTAGGTTAATCAATGATGATTTGCTTTAAGTTATTACTGATTTAACTAGAAGTACCAATATCTGGTATTTTATTACTCCGTATTCCTTGCCTTGACAATTATCATGTAGTGGTCACTCTACCCTTAGAGCTGTTAGAGAGTGCTGGCATGCTTTAGTGCTTATATATGACTGAAGCACATATCTTCTAAATGACTAGTGTTTAGTAAAATCCTAATACAGTTTTTAACTAATCAAATGTACTTTTTAGAACTTTGGGAAAGTTACACTTTGATTTTAGAGTTTTGGGTTTGGTTTGTACAAGTGACATCTTGTTTTCACCTATATGAAATTTCTGTTTCTTGCTAAAAATAAATGATTACATATCTTTTCAGGTATCGAGGCAAAAGGATGAGAATTGACTATTTCTTAGTTTCTGAGAGTCTAATTGGTAGGATTGCTTCATGTGAGATGCATGGACAAGGGATTGAATTACAAGGTGTCCTCTCTTTCTTTTTCATCATATATGTTTCTTGATATAATTCTTAAGCTTATAGTATTAGTGCCAAGTTTGAAATTTCATGACAGGACCTACAATTTTCAAAACCATACTGATGGTTATATGTTTTTTAATAAGTCTATATTTATCTAAAACTTGCTACAGATGCAGTCCATTATTCTTAGAAATCTGACTCATGTAGTTTTAGTTATACTTTTATTGACTTCTGGGGTAATGACTAATGGTTTTAGACTCTCATTGGTTGTCTTTTTTAGTCAAGCAAGCCTAGATTTGATACAAATTTGCTTTTACCTCAAATTATGAATTTTCTGATCCTACAGATTGAAACAATAAAAATTATGGAAACCAAAGCAATAAAAGTTCAGACTTTTTGAAACTCATTCCTTTACATAGTTCATTGTATAATTTGTACTCATAGTGAAGCTCCAAACTCATGAACCAACAAAATGTCTTCTGGGAAGACAAACAATATGATTACTCTTATATTTTCTTTTAGTGTATGTTTGGGAGTAGTTATGAAATGGTTAAAATCAATTTTGGTGTTTAAAATCACTCCAAAACACACTTTTTAATCACTCAAAAGTCAAAATCGATTCAGTTTTTAATTTTACACTCTTAAATGTATTCTTCATACTATTAAAATTGATTTCGAATGATTAAAAATATTTTATAAATGATTTTAAAAAAAATTAAAAAGTGATTTTTAATCATTTTAGAATCACTTCCGAACATGCTATTAATATGACAAAAAAAAAAAGTGATATTACTTTTGACCGTAATCTTGAATTCATGCAGATTTCTACGGAAGTGATCATTGCCCCGTTTCTCTTGAGCTGTCAGAAGCCAGTTCTTGCCCTTCGCCTCAAAAAAACTGACTGCTTCATTTAGTAAGTTATTAGGAACCTCCTTTTATCGTATAGTTAACACTTTAACATTTATTTTTTGTATAGTAACACTTCCTGGAGTACGTGTATGAATACAACAGATCTAAAACTGTAATGCTGCTGGGAATATTGTTCCATTAGACTTTTTCTTGCCAAAATTTTAGAGTTCTTGAAGTTCACTTCTGTTTTTAGGCTACAAAATGAAGATCTCTCAGTTTTGTTATCAGTTGAATGCCCTGGTTTCTACTGAGGGAATTTTGAGTCGTTTTCATGGGACCAATTTTCATGGGTTTTGCTATGATTGGTGGACAGACACTTCTGGAATCCCATGATTATTTATTTTATCACCTTTATGCTGTTTTATTTTATTATAAATATGCAATTTTATATTTTATAATTTAGTTCTCTCTTTTCTGGTTAGATATTCGTCAGAGTTGCCTATTGAGCTAAAGACATGGTTGCTCCACTCTTGTTCCAATGCTCATTAAAATGGTTGCTCCACTTCATCAGTTCTGATATTCCATGTTCAAATAGTTTATTTTGAGCTATTTTTTAGTTCGTTTCTGTCAATTATAAACTTGTTTTTCACTTGTGTTTTTAAAAAGCCTCTCGAAAAAAATCAAATTTACTAAACTTAATGTAAAATTCCTTGTATTCAGGGTTGTGTTTGTGTTTAGTAGCACACTTCAATTCCTTAAATTTATTCCAACCTGAATATAATTAGCCTAACGATAATTAATATGTATTTATTTGATTGAGATTTCATATTTTTTTTTTATATTAAAGATATATAAACACAATGCAACTAAATTAAGCGTCTATTTTACCTTCAAAAGTTTTCAACTCAATTCGCGGTACATGGAGTTGAAAGGTTATATGTATATTAAAGAGGGGTGAATGAGACAAAGAGGAAAAGATAAAGGGTATTAATTTAATTAATGCTTGGCTGGTACACATTCATGTCAATGCTGAAAATACATTGTTAAAAATATTTTAAAATTTTTTTTAAAAGAAATGTTATTAAAAAAAAAAAAAGAAAAAAAGAAGAAGAAGAAACATTGTTGTTTGTCTAATTGCTCAGACATGTTGGATAAAAACAACTTAGTTCTTCTGTTATTTTATTTTATTTTTATTATTATATTTGTGAATGTTGCTAATTTGCGCCTTGACTATATTCTTCCTTTTCATTGTCTGTTTTTAGTGTAAATTTTCCTTTCAAAGTTCATCAAGAGTATTTTGTGGTTTGTTTAATTCTAGTTTGAAAATTTTAAATTTCTAATTTTAATGTATGTAATTCCAATAACTCTTAAATTTAGTCTCTATCGATAATTTACAATTAGATATTTGAAAGTATACGTATTAAAATTGAACGAAGTCTAAAGTTTATGACCAAAATGATATTTAACCGTAGGTTTAAATCAACAACTTTTGAAATGGTAATAGGTAAATTGTATATTAAACTATATTTGAATTGACCTATTTATTTATTTTAATGAAAGTCACTATCATTGCTTAGATAATATTTTGAATAAAAAAGTGGGGACAAATATCAATTTATACCCTTTTGTATCAATTAAAACACTAAATTAATAATTGTATCATTTAAATCCTGGACTTTCATGAGCATATCAATTTAAATTCTCTATAATGTTTTATTTGATAAATATCGTGTGACACTTATAATTTTATTAATTAAACTCTTAACTTATATAACGAATTAATTTAGACTCTTAATTAAGATTTTTTCGAAAATTCAAATTATAATTGTTCTATTATGTTAAATCGCATTTGAAAAAGTCATATAAGAATGGATTCATTTAAGGTTTTTAAATATAATCTCCATAAAGGTTTTAAATCGACTCACTTCTAATAATTTATAAGTGTAATTAAAAAAAAAAAAATGTCTCGCATGATAGCATTGGTGTAAATTGATACCATCATAAAAGTTTAGAGTTTAAATTAATATAACCCCAAAATTTAAGGGTATAAATTGAAATTTTCCCAAAAAATTATATCAATACCCCAACTCAACTTCCTCTATACTTATTGTTTTTAGAGTAATTTCATGTTTATTGTGGCTAAGGGGAAAATAATTTTTTGGTCCCTTGATTTTGGATCTAGTTTTCATTTGATCTTTAGGTTTCTAAATGTTAGGTTTTGAGTTTGATTTCAATTTAGCCTCTAAGTTCTATAAGTTACAATTTTGTCTTGAGTTTTGTTACAACTTGATCTTAAGTTTTAAAATTTACATTTTTTACCTCTTTTTTTTTTTTTTTTTTGCTAAATAATCATCTTCAGTCTTTCATGTAATGCTTATTAACTAATTTAATATAATTATGAACTGAACTCAAATTTAAAACTTAAAGTCTAGAAGTATAGCATTTTAAAATCTATAGACCAAATGTAAATTAAATCAAAATCTAGGGATCAAAAAGATAAAAAAAAAATTCTCTCGATTAAATTAATAATAACTTACTTCTTTTTTTAATTGTAAAGTAGCATGCTAATATCCCACTTGTGTTCTTAACTCATTAAGGGGGTGTTTGGCTCACAAACATAAGTTGATATACCAACTCGTTGTTTAACCCACTAACTTAAAATGTTGGTGAAGTTGAGTTGATATATTCTACTAACTCACCCTAACTCTTTCTTATTCTCATGTTTTCAATGGCTCCACCCATTGGCCATTGTCACACTCTGAGAACTAGGCTTCGACAACCACCTCCGATGACAACTTCAGCAACTAACTTCGGGCTCTGACAACCACATTCGATGAAAATTTCGACGATGAAATCCGGATTTCGACAACCATCTTTGATGACAGCTCTGGCGACCAACTCCGAGCTCTGACAACCAATTCTACCCTCGGATAACTACCTCCAGTGACCCAAACTCCAACGACCACCTTTGTGCTACCAACTTCGACAACCAATTGGCTCCGATGACCAACTCCAACAACCACCTTCGTAGGCTCCGACAACCACATTTGACTACAAACTCGGATGAAAATCACCTTCGATGATCGCCTTTGAGCGAGCAACTCTGACGACCAATTCATGACTTCGACAACCACTTTCGACGATAAACTCTAATACCACCTTCATGCAACTAATTTCAGGCTTCAACAGTCACCTCTGACTACAATCTCTAGTGAAAATCATCTTCGATGATCAAATTCGACGTCCATTTTCACCCGACCAACTCCGAGATTCGAAAACCACCTCCGATGATAAACTTCAACAATCAACTCCAATACACTTTCATGCAGTCAACTTCAGGCTCTGACAACCACCTCCAACTACAAACTTCAGCAAAAATCATCTTCGATAATCAACTTCGGCGATCACTTTCGATTACTATAAGACCGATGACCAAGTATGTTGTAGAGTTGTTGATTATATAAAAAATATTATTTTTTCCACATTAAGTGCAATATCTATACTTAATGAATTCACATATCAAATGAGTGTTAAGAATATTTAGATGAAAAGTATGTATGAAGTTGAAACGTATGTAACATATAACAACAAAAAAAATACCATAAAATGAAAAAAAAAAAAAAATTCCTTGAACATTTTCCAACAATAATTAATGACAAATAAAGTTTTGTTCTCTGATGATCTTCCAAATTTAGAGGAAATGAAAGTGAAACTGTTGAAGAAATGTAGTGACATTCAATTGACTATTACGATTACGAAATAGATTTAATTAAAAAAAATAATGACATAGTAAAAATATAGAGCAACAATAGGAAGAAAAAGAAAAAGAAGAAGATAATAATGAAATTCATTGAGAAAAATTAGCTATAATCAAAAGTTTTGATTTCGCTTTAGTTTCTCATTTTATTTAACCATATTTATACCTGAAATGTAATGGGTTCATTGCCCAAAAAATAAAGAAAAAAAGAAAAGTTTTAAAAACCAAAAGAAAAAAATTGCAAACCATATTTTATTCAAACAAAGATGGGTAGAATTGTTTAATAAAAAAAGTTTCAAAACAAAAATAGTAATCATAAATGTATATTATTTAGAATTCAACAAACTGCATCAGATACCCAAACATATGAACTCACCCAAACACAGACATGTAAACTCAGACTAGATAACTTGCACCCCAAACACAGACATATAAACTCTACAGACATATGAATTCTACGGATATATGAACTCCAAACATCCTATCTCAACTCGGTGCTTTAAATAGCCCCTAAATGACATATATAAACTAAAAGGTCGAATCTCAAGTCAAATTTTGTAGTCTCATTATACCTACTTACCACCTTTTTTTATCGTTGATGCTTGTAATTTGTACAAAAACATTGTTAATTATTTTTATTAGGGAAAAAAATCATTTTTGGTTTTTAGGTTTGGGGTCTAATGGGTGAATTTAGATCTCACAAGATATGTGAAAAATAAGGAAAAGATAAATGAAGATAAATACTAGATAAAGTTAATTTATTTAATCATATCTCATCCTTACTTAATAGAATTAAGAAGAATTCATCTCATCCTTATTGTAAGAAGAAAAAGTAAATTTTGTCTCATTTTTCTTATAAATACATCATTATAATTCTACAAAGGGGGGAGAGATTTTGATCTTGATATGGGATATAAGAACTTCTTACTTCTTCTCTATTATTTAGCTCCCTTAGTGACTTAGGCATCATAGCCATTTTTATTTGTTTTGTAAGTTTAGTCTTAGGATTCAAAATGTTGCATTTTACCCTTCATTTGAATTTTGTTTGAATTTGATCTATAGATTTCAAGATTTACATTTTAATATTAATTTTCACTAAATTCTCATTTTTTGTATTTAGTGTTAATGCAAAAATAATTAAATGAAATTATAATTAATTAAGTTTCACTATTTTTCATCATTTTTAAAATTAAAATTTAAAATTGTACTTAATAAATATTTTAAATCAATAATAAACATTCATGTCAGTGTTTGCAAATGAGTATTTAGCAAAAAATTGAGGTTAAATGTAAAATCTTGAAATTTAAGAACCAAATTCAAATAAAACTCAAATGTTAAAAATAAAATTACAATATTTTAAAATTTAGAGACTAAATTGAAACCAATTTCAAAACTTCATTTTGAAATCTAAAGACGACATAGAAATTAAACCTCAAACCTAGGGACCAAAAAAAGTATTTTTTTTCTCTTTTATTAACATACAAATACATGTAAATGTAACAAAGTCGTTTAAAAAAAGATCTAAAATTATGAAAATAAATACAAATATAAAAATCTAAAAGTTAATTGGGTTAAATTCTTTATATATTTCCCTTTCCTAGCGATATCAAAATATGAAGGAGTTGATAGGATATCCGGAGTTCATATGTTTGTATTTGGGTTGCAGAGTTATTTGGTCTGACTTCATATATTTGTGTTTGGGATGCATAATTGAGTTTACATATATGGGTATCTTATGTAGTTTTTTCAACTCTAAATAATATGCTTTTATGATTACTATTTTTGTTTTGAAACTTTTTTATTCAATAATTCTACTATCTTTGTTTGAATAAAACGTGGATTAATTTTTTTTCTTCGTTTGAATAAAATGTGGATTGTAATTTTTTTTCTTTTAATTTTTAAACTTTTATTTCTTTTTTTTTCCTCCATGAATTTCATTATCATCTTCTTCTTCCCATTGCTCTCTAATTTTACTATGTTATAATTTTTTTTAATTAAATCTCCCACATCATGTTAACTACCAATGGAATGTCACTACATTTGTTCAACAATTTTACTTTCAATTCTTCTAAATTTGGAGTATCATCAAATAACAAATCTCTACTTTAAATCTTTCATTTTATGGTTTTTCTTTTTGTTATATGTTACATACTTTTCAACTAGATATATACTTTTTGTCTAAGTATTCTTAATACTCATTTGGTATGTGAATTCAATTAAATAAAAATAATTTTTAACAAATTTTTACATATAAATATTGCATTTAATGTAGACAAAATAATATTTTTTATATAATCAACAATCCTACAATATACAGTCACCAGTCTTACAGTAGTCAGAAGCGGTTGACAAAGTTGATTATCAAAGTTGATTTTCACTGCAGTTTGTAGTCGGAGGTGGTTGTCGAAGCCCGAACTTGGTCATATGAAGGTGGTATTGGAGTTAGTTGTTGAAGTTTGTCATCGGAGGTGGTTTTCAAATCCTAGAGTGGTCGGAAAAAAGTGGTTTGTCGAAGTTGATAATTAAATATGATTTTCACTAGAGATTGTAGTCGGAGGTGGCTGTCAGAGTCCGAAGTTAGTTGCATGGAGATGATATTAGAGTTGATTGTTGGAGTTTGTCGTCATAGGTGGTTGTCGAAGCTCCAAGTTGGCCATCTAAGTTGCTCGCTCAAAGGTGGTCATCGAATGTGGTTTTCATCAGAGTTTGTTGTCGGAGTCAATTGGTCGTGGGAGTTGGTAGCGCGAAGGTGGTCGTCAGAGTTGAGTCATCGGAGGTGGGTGTTGGAGGTCGGAGTTGGTCGCACGAAGATTGTCGGAGTCCAGAGTTGGTCATTGGAGCTATCATTGGAGGTGGTTGTCGGAGCTTGGAGTTAGTCACTAGAATTTTCAATGAAGGTGGTTGTCAGAGCATGAAGTTAGTTTTCGGAGTGTGACAATAACCAATGAGTGAAGCCATTGAAAACATTGAAAGAAGGGAGAGATGGAGTTGAGTTGGTCCAACATTTAAAGTTGATGGGCTAAACAACCCTCCCGAAAAGATAAGTTATATAACCATTAGAAAAAGAAAAACAAATAAAATAAATAAATAACCACTAGGATTGGGTAACTGCGAGACAAGATTGCAATTACGAATTTGTAGAGTTATTTTTCTGGAATTGAAAGTATAGGTGGCAAAAACGTAAATTAATGGAGAAAGAAGCGTGATTTTGAGAACCGTTCGCAAACCCAGAATAAATCCCCCCACTCACATGTCTACTCTACTCCAACCTCTCACTCTCCTCTGCCCCCAAAATATAAAACTTTTTTTTTTCTTTTTTCTTTTATTTATTTATTTTATTTTATTTTCAATTTTTGCTCTTCTTCTCTTTCCTTTCCTCTGTATGATTGGAGAAACAGGGGAAATTCAAAATTGTATTCGGCAAGATTTCCAGAAAGAAGAAGCAGAAAATTTGAAACAGGGAATGCAAGAAGGCTGTTTTTTGTGTTTGATTCTGTGCATTCGTTGAAAATGGGTCTTGCATGAGAAACCCTGCTGTAGTTCACCTTCAACTTTGCTTCTATTAATGGCAGCCACAGCCATGGCCGCAGAGCCTACGCAAGAGGTACTTTCTTGGCTCAAAACCCTACCGTTGGCTCCTGAATATCACCCAACTTTAGCAGAGTTTCAAGATCCAATTTCATACATTTTCAAGATCGAAAAAGAGGCTTCCAAGTTTGGAATCTGCAAAATTGTGCCCCCTGTACCACCTTCACCGAAGAAAACTGTAATCGTCAATTTCAATAAGTCGCTTGCAGCTCGTGCCCCCTGTTCTGACTTGACTAATTCCAAGTCTCCGCCTACATTCACAACTCGACAACAACAGATCGGGTTTTGCCCGCGGAAACCACGACCGGTTCAGAAATCAGTGTGGCAGAGCGGTGAGTACTATACATTTCAGCAATTTGAGGCTAAGGCAAAGAGCTTTGAGAAAAGCTATTTGAAGAAATGTACGAAGAAAGGAGGGCTTTCGCCTTTGGAAATCGAGACACTCTATTGGAGGGCCACTTTGGACAAGCCCTTTTCGGTGGAATATGCAAACGATATGCCTGGTTCAGCTTTTGTGCCTGTAAGTGCAAAAATGTTTAGGGAGGCAGGGGAAGGAACGACGCTTGGGGAAACGGCGTGGAACATGAGAGGTGTGTCTAGGGCGAAAGGGTCTCTATTGAGGTTTATGAAGGAAGAGATTCCAGGAGTTACTTCGCCGATGGTCTATGTTGCTATGATGTTCAGTTGGTTTGCTTGGCATGTAGAAGACCATGATTTGCATAGTTTGAATTATCTGCATATGGGGGCGGGAAAGACATGGTATGGCGTGCCTAGAGATGCTGCTGTGGCGTTTGAAGAGGTTGTAAGGGTTCAGGGATACGGAGGAGAAATCAATCCTCTTGGTGAGTTGATGGCTTCATTGAAGTAGGAAACTACTACTCGCAATTTCCCCCATCTTATATGTTTTATGGTTACAGGAAGAAAGTTAGTTCTGAATATCATTTGCACTCTCACCCTACCAAATTAACTTCACTCCTAAACTTCATCTGGATCAGTTCTGGTCTACTACGCATGTTCAGTTATGTTCTTGGAAGCAATGTTATAGTTGCATTGGTTAAATTGGATTGATGTAACTGAGTATGTGTTTTTAAGCGGATAGCATTATTATAGACATGCTACTGAATGGGATCTTCCTCTGATCATTATCCCTTGCATAACGAGGTGTATAATTGTATATGCTATTGGCATTTGACTGTTCAAGGGAAAATTGGGCCCTGTTACTTGTCAGACCAATCACATTGTGATAGGTTCTGTAATTCACTTGACTTTTTAGGTTCATTCTTTTACCAATCGGACTGCCTGCACAGTTCCTTGTTTCCGTCCATCAATGCTTCTTGTGCATTTTATTTTTCCCTTTTGCGTTTACATTGGTGTTTTCTCCACAGAACTCTGTTCAACTATTTTCTTGTTCAAAATTCTGTACTATTATCTATTATTTATGATAATGATGGCTCCCCCATGTGGAACTTGTAGTTAAGTTTTGATTATAAGAGTGCTTCAGGAAGTGGATCATTCTTAGCTTTTCCCACTTTTTTCATATGTGTGTCATATATAAGTAGTACAATCGTCCCCTGCCCTCCTCTTTTCTCTTTCCACAATCAATATTTTCTTGTTATGTCATTTTTCTTTCTCGATGAAGATTTTTTTTGGAGTCGTCTTCATTTAATAAATTAAGTTCGTACAGAATGGCTATAATTTCAATTTGCTCCCAAAATGAGCATCAGTTTTGGATTTTTTTTTTCATAATCAGTTATTCTTCCTTTTTTCATCCAGTAACTTTTGCTGTTCTTGGTGAGAAGACCACTGTGATGTCACCTGAAGTTCTAGTTAGCGCTGGAGTTCCGTGTTGCAGGTAACCAGCATTATGTTAACCTTTTGACTTCCTTGAGTTAGGTATTGTTTCTCTAGGGTAGGCACCTGGGAGTTAAAACATCAGTCATTACAAATGGTCTTACTCTGACCAGTTGATGATATTGGCCCAAAAAATATTGCCATTTCTATTGTTACCACCTGTTCCCCCTGTGTGGATGTGATATTTTTCCCACTAATAGGAGTTCCTTCGCATCGTCATTTGATCTCAAAAGTAGTCAGAACTGTATACTCACTGCTTTAATTGATTTGCATCAGGTTAGTGCAAAATGCAGGTGAATTTGTTGTCACTTTTCCTCGAGCTTATCATACAGGTTTCAGCCATGGTGAGGTCTCTACCATAGTTTCATGATGCATATGTGATTGGTCTCTGCCGTTCATTTTATAATTTTTGTTTGTTTTTTCGTGTAAAAAATAATATATGTTTTTTTGTTGTTTAATATAAACTCTAAATCATAGTTATATCTGTTTCATGTATTATGTGTATTTGGTACTTTCCTCTAGGATTTAACTGTGGGGAGGCAGCCAATATTGCAACTCCAGAATGGTTAAGGGTTGCTAAAGATGCTGCTATTCGTAGAGCTTCGATCAATTATCCTCCAATGGTCTCTCATTATCAGTTGCTATATGATCTTGCTTTAAGTTCCAGGTTTGTTTTGCCTTTTATTTGTAACATCCATTTTACCAAAATGGTTCCTTTCATTTTCAGTTGCTTTCTTTGTTCTTTTAACTTTTTTGAATTAATTTCAAGTCTGATGAAATGTAAAATACTTGCTGTGCTAAAATTTGTTATCATTGCTGCATCAACTTTATGTTCCTTCTGTATGCTATTTCGAAGGTTTAAACATGTGTCATTTGGAAATCTACTAAGTAGCCATTGTTACAAATTCTTCTATCTTATCAATATTGGTCTTTTGGATTTTTTATCGCTCCTAATATATGACTTTCTCGCTCACTCGTTTGACTACATCTTATGTTTTAACTTACAGAGCACCTCTGTGCACTGGTGCTGAACCAAGAAGTTCACGACTAAAAGATAAAAGGAAGAGTGAAGGAGATACAGTTATAAAAGAGTTATTTGTACAGAATATTGTAGAGAATAACAGCTTGCTGGACATTCTTGGAAGAGGAGCTTCAGTTGTACTTCTTCCCCCAGGTTCTTTAGAATCTATTTATTCGAGACTGCGTGTTGGATCCCACTTGAGAGCAAAACCTAGATTTCCTGCTGGTGTTTGCAGTTCTAAGGAAGAAACGAAATCTCCTCAAAGTTTTGATTATGATAATCTTGCACTAGAAAATAGCCCAGGAATTAATCGAGTGAAAGGTTTCTATTCAGCTAATGGGCCATATTCTACTCTATCTGAAAGAAGTATGGACAATTTATGTGCTTCAAGTTCAAGGTCTTTGAATGCCAAGAATGAACGAGGTGGTAATGTTCAAGGCGATGGATTATCAGATCAAAGACTATTTTCTTGTGTCACGTGTGGTATTTTAAGCTTTGCCTGTGTAGCCATCATCCAACCCAGAGAACAAGCTGCTAGGTACCTTATGTCAGCTGACTGTAGCTTCTTTAATGATTGGGTTGTTGGTTCTGGGATAGCCAGTGAAGGGATTGCTATTAGAGATGGGCATGCAGTTAGCTCTCAGCCGATTAGTAACAGTGGTAGGTTTTATAACTAATTAATATTGTAGTTGGCTGCCTTTTTTAATTAATAATTTTGTCGAGGTTCCATTCTCTCTTAGAACGCTCATTTTACCAACAATGCAGGAAAAAGAGATATGTGTGTTTCTGATGGTTTGTATGACGTCCCAGTCCAGGCTGTCAATCGCCAGCTTCCAGTAGTTGATGAAAGTCATGAAGCAAATTTAAATACTGAAAAACGGAATGAGACTTCTGCCCTTGGCATGCTTGCATTGACTTATGGACATTCTTCTGATTCTGAGGAGGACAATGCTGAAGCAGATGATGCTAAACTAATGATTTGTTCTTCAGAAGACCAATATCAGTTTGAGAATTCTGGCCTTACTTCTAGTGAATATTGCAAGAACACTGCACTTTCGAATCACGATCCCTCGGCATTTCGTGTTAACGCTGCAGATCAAATGCAATTTCAAGTCAATGACTATGAAGAATTTGGACGAGCTAAATCTGATTCCAAAGACTCGTTCAATTGTTCTTCTGGGTCTGAAATGGATGGCATAGGTTCAATAAAGAAAAATGGCTTGTCAACTAGATATCAAGATTCACATGTGAATGGCAGATCTTCCTTAGATGCTGATACTGAAAAACCAGTGTTTGACAAGTCCACTGAACCAGTGGAGATTGAGAATATGCCATTTGCTCCAGATATCGATGAAGACTCCTCTAGATTGCATGTATTTTGTCTAGAGCATGCAAAAGAAGTTGAACAACAACTTCGGCCAATTGGAGGAGTACACATTCTTCTACTTTGTCATCCAGGTGCAATATTTAGTCATATACTTGTTCTGTGATATAGGGTTAGACGGATTGAACCCTGGTCTGTTCCACGTAACCTGCAAAATAATAATAATAATTATTATTGTTATAATTGTAACAACTAATTTTAATGGTAATAAACGTAAAATTTTTTCCTAAAATATCTTCTGCTTATCACTGATTTGTGATTTGATTGGTGTTTCAAACCATTTAAGTGGTTTAGTAAGTTTTCCATTATCTATGGAGGTGTTATGATATGATGGAGTCATCCCTTCAGAAGTTTGAATTTCTTTGGATTTTGGCACTGAAAAGGTTCCTTGTGACTGGACATTCAAAGGAAAGGCCTCCTCTTTCTTTCTTCTCAGTTGATAATGTGTAAATATAATGTTGAATCCTCGAATCATTATCTTTCCTGCTGGAGTTGGGTCTTGGCATCTTGCTACATGAGTTTTATGTTTTTTAGGTTTTCTTAGAACAACAATTTCAATCTCTTAGTTACATCTGGAGGCCTCTTGAGAAGGGTTACTTCTTTTGCTGCAGTATTTAAATCGTAGTTTTGGGTTTTGTGGTTGGGGACGAACATGGAATATTTTCAAAACAGGATCAAAGATCTTGGGTTAGTTTGGACTGGTGTCAAGTTCTGTACTGGCATGGAGCACAATGTCAAACCGCTAATTAATGTCAGTTTGATTAGTGTTATGTGGAGGCTTCTATGTAAAGATCTTGGTGACTTCTATGTTAGTTTTTCTTGTTATATGGAGCACAAGGTCAATTTCTTTGTTTTTCTGTTAGAATTCTTCAAGCCTTCTACCTTTCTTTTTGTGGTTTCTGATGTTGATGAGTCACCGAGTTGTACTCGTCTCAGGGCCATCTAGAGGTATTAGTCACTATTGCTAATGCTACAACTTTGAACCACACACCCTCAATATTTTTCATTTATGCCTCTACTTCCAATATAGAATTATTTCATTCTTATTCAAATATATCAAGTACGTTATCGGTAAATATATACGATTACTGTTCATAGAGTATGTTTTGGATTTTTATATTGGTTATTACTGTTTGTTAGTTTTTCTGACTATTATGCCAAAGTTGAAAATTTTGCTGCATCTAACATTGTCTGCATTACTGAAAAATTGTTACAGACTATCCGAAGATGGAGGCAGAAGCAAAACTGGTGGCACAAGAATTAAGTATGAACCATCTTTGGACCGATACAATGTTCAGAGGTGCCACCCAAGATGAAGAAAAGAGGATCCAGTTAGCTTTAGATAGCGAGGAAGCAATTCCAGGTAATGGAGACTGGGCTGTAAAGTTGGTAATAAATCTCTTTTATAGTGCCAACCTTAGTCACTCTCCTCTTTATAGTAAGCAGATGCCATACAACTCTGTTATTTATAATGCATTTGGCCGTAGTACTTCTGCTAATAACTCTTCTGGTAAGCCGAAAGTCTATCAAAGGAGGACTGGCAAGTTGAAAAGAGTAGTTGCAGGGAAATGGTGTGGGAAAGTCTGGATGTCAAATCAAGTTCATCCTTTGCTAGCAAAGAGAGATCCTCAAGAAGAAGATGTAGACATCTTCCCTTCTTGGACAATGTCAGATGACAAGGTTGATAGGAAATCAGAAAATATTCAGAAAAATGAGACTGTTATGGTAAATAGAAAGTCTGCTGGCAAGAGAAAAATGACTTATGGGAGTGGAACAACTAAGAAAGCCAAAAAACCTATAGAGTCAGAGGACATGGTTTCAGATGCTTCGGTTGATGATTGTATCCATCAGCATCATAGTATTCTACGGAACAAGCGATCCAAATTTGAAGAGAGCAATGATGCTATGTCGGATGATTCTGTGGAGGATGATTCTTATAGAAAACATGGAGTTCCCATCAGCAAGGGAGTGACATCTTGTGGGACAGATGATACTGGTTCAGATGATTCTCTTGGAGATCGTCATAATCTGCACAGAGGGTTCTCTGGATTCAAGCTGCCCAAGTGGGGTGAGATAGAACCTTCAGTTTCTGATGATTCCTTAGAGCACTATTCTTCTCAGCATCGGGGGAAAAAGATTAAAAGCAAGACATACATTGAGAGACAAGATGCACTTTCAGATGAGTGTCTGGAGAGTGGTTCTCTTAAGCAATATAGAAGGATTCCGAAAAGCAAACAAACCAAAGTTCTTAAAAAGAATGCCCTTTCACATGATATACGGGATGATAGTTTTCTTTGGCATCATCAAAGGCCTTCGAGAAGCAAGAAGGCCAAATCTATGGAGAGTGAAGATGCAGTTTCAGAGGACTCCCTAGAAAATAATTCTCATCAGCATAGAAGTATGCCTCAAAGAAAACCAGCCAAACGTACTGCACGGGAAGATGCATTTTCAGATGGTCCAGATGAAGATGATAATTCTCTTCTGCAGCATCGGAATATTAGAAGAAACATGCAATTCAGAGAAATTACATCAGATGACCAGCTTGATGATAGTGCTAATCAATGCAGTAGGAGGGTACTCCGAAGTAAGCCAGTCAAGACAGAGACAATTTCGCAAATGAAACAAGAGATCCTGCGACCCGCAAAGCGAGGAACCTCCCAAACTTTGAAAGAAGAATTTGCTCAATCTTTAAAACGTGGAGGCCGCCATACATTAAAATTAGAGACCCCTCAGCCACAGCATGCGACAAATAGGCGGGGTAAGCAAACTAAGAGGAATGGTAAATCGACTGATTTAGAATCAGAGGAAGAGCAACCAGGTGGACCTAGCACACGTCTTAGAAAAAGAACTCCAAAGCCTACAAAACTTTCAGAAGCAAAACTGAAAGATAAAAAACCAATTGGCAAGAAAAAGGCGAAGAATGGTTCATCTTTGAAGACTTCAGCAGGCCATAGAGATTCAAAAGCAAGGGATGAAGAATCAGAATATCTTTGTGACATCGAGGGTTGCAATATGAGTTTTGGTTCAAAACAAGAACTTGTCTTGCACAAACGAAACATTTGTCCCGTCAAGGGGTGTGGAAAGAAGTTTTTCTCACACAAGTACCTTGTGCAGCATCGTCGAGTCCACATGGACGACCGTCCCCTCAAATGTCCATGGAAGGGCTGCAAGATGACTTTCAAATGGGCATGGGCACGAACAGAACATATTCGTGTTCATACAGGTGCCCGACCTTATGTTTGTGCTGAACCAGGATGTGGTCAGACATTCAGATTTGTTTCGGATTTCAGTCGTCACAAGCGGAAGACTGGACATTCGACAAAGAAAGGTAGAGGTTAATATTGCGGCAGATGAAAATGTGTTTAACTTGGGTAGTTCTGTTGGTTAATCGACAGATTTAGGATTTAGATATAGGGATAGGTTTAGAACATCCCTGTAATTATTATCATTCAGAGTAACGATTAATTCTGTTGTGCTGTCTGTTTTCATTGGGGCTATTTATTTTCTGTAACCTGAGCAATTGCTTGGATCTTCAAACATTCTTCACCAATGAAGTCAGATGCTAATCCTGATCTTGGTTGAGGGTTGGACCTTACCCCTTCTGGGAACTTTGTGCAGTTTTCTTTTCCTTTCATTGATGCAATGATTTACTTTTACAACTGAAATATTGGTGCTATATTTGGTGGCACATCTTCTGGTTTATGATATTTGTACATAAAACATTTTAGAAATCTTCTTGGACCTACTCTGGAAGTTGTCTTCTCATCAAATCAAAATGATATTGACCAGTTGAGTATGTTCAAATTACTGAAAAAGATAGAACTTTTGTCTGATTTTCACCTGTTAAATTCTCTTCATATAATGTCAAAGGAGTCCTTTCTTTGTCTTCTATGGTGACAATTTTCATCCTTTTACTTATTAGTTTAAGCTATGTATGGATCTTGGGGTTCTCTTTTCACATTAAATTTCTCTCTTAGTTCAAATAAACTTTTCTGAAAATTTGTACTTTTGATCTCGAGTGAAGAATATAATAAAAAGATAGGATAAAAGATTCAAATCTTAACCTTATGTAGGAAGTTGTGGTTGATTTTTTAACATCAAAAGCTCTCTAATATTCAGAGCTTAACCTGGCAGGGAAATTGAATGCAAGAATCTATCATTAGGAGACAAATTTTGCGTCTGAATCTAAGACTCTCTCTACCTTTCCATGCCTTATTTTGAGGTTGTTTTTAGCAATTAAAACACTCGCTTTTAATTATGTTGCCAATTTCAGTTTAAATGCACTGTGATTCACAGAGCATTTCTTATGGAACCCAAAAGTCATCTTTTTCTATTAGTTAATCCAATTCATGTTTAATATAAATAAATAAAAACCACAAGTGGGAAGGTAGTCAAAAGAACTTTCTTTATATAAATATTGGGAAAAAAAAAAAGAGAGCTTAAAGTTTATATAAATATTGGGGAAAAAAAAGTTTAATATTCTTTGTTCTCTTATCAAAGGGATTTTTCTTTTTTTTATAAATAAAGTTAAGGCTTTACACATATTTATGTCATTTTTACTGAGATTCATGGAACCTTGGGATGGAAACTCCTCTCTTTAATGGCTTCATAATTTTTTTAATTTACAATTTTTCTCCAAATTTTTTTTGGTAAAAAAAATGAAATCCAATCCAACCCAATTTACTTTCCTATCCAATAAGGTCAAAGCACCACAAGAATCGTCCAGAAGAGAAGAAAAAAGAAAATGAAAATTTGAAAATTGTTTAGAGAGAGAGAGAAGCGCAAACGTACGCAGTGCAGAAAGTAACCTTTTTTTTGTGCAACTTTTCTTGTTTTTAGTTCTCACTAGCAATTAGCGTCAACCCAATTGATATTTGCTACAAAAGTTTATTTTTTTTCACTACACCCATTTCTCCATGTACTTTATTCTCTGTAGCTAGGGTTTTTGGGTTCAAATGTGAAGCAGAAATGGAATCTTCTGAGGCTGTTTCGGTCCCTAATCACTGTGAAGCATCGGCTTCTGGGTTTCAATCTTCACAGTTTCATAGTTCTGTTCTTGATCCTGCACCATTTGATGCAAAGCATGTAGCCAGAGATGATCGCATCCATGCAGAACTTCAGAATTTGGATTTGAAGGATGACAAAGAGGAAACTGTGAAAGATTTTGATGAAGGTGGAGAATGGGAAGTTGCGAAGAATCCCTGTGAAGATGAAGGAAATGATACGAAGAAGATCGATGAAAGTGATCGAGATAGAAGCGTTAGGAATGAGGATGATGATGATGTCGATGACGAGGTTGATGCAGGCGATGGTGACGGTGACGGCGGTGAAGTGGAAAAGAAAGGGGATTGGAGAGGCAGAAGCAACCAGTACCCTTTACGGCCTGAGGCTGAGGATTGTGCGTTTTACCTTAAGACTGGGACTTGCAAGTTCGGATCATTTTGTAAATTCAATCACCCTGCGCGAAAGAAAAACCAGGTGGGCTTTTGGCGATCTCATTCACTTGAGGAGCAAATACTTTCATCGTTTATATTTGTTTGTTGATCATAAAATCTCCCTTTTCCAGTATTATATTCAGCTGATAAGTTAAGTTAATTTTTGCATGTACAGTTTTTATACTCCTACATCTATAATCTATGCAAATGGGATGCCAGATAGTTTTAAATATTTTACCTGAGAAGAAACTATTCAATTCTGTTAAGAGAATTGACGACAGAAGAACTGGTCTGCTAGATTGCTGTACATTTCTGCATTAACTTTGTCTACTTGTTTAGATTAAAAACAAATAAAAATCATTGAACAAATTAGAAGTGCAAATGAGGAGGGCCAAGTCCAACCTACTGGAGATTGCAAAGACAACTCCATAAACTGATAAAATTAGCTGGAAAGATCATAATATTTCTCTTTTTCTCTTAAATTTGAGGAAGTAGCCTTCACTCAGGCATCATTATAAATGCTAGTAACATGTATCAGCCTGCATAGTTTTGTCCGAGGTGAGACTTTCCTGTTTCCGGTGTGTTGGCATCCGTCCATCTCTTGTTCTATCGGTAAAAATATGGATTTGGAACTGCTATCTTATGATATTTTGAGTGTACTCATTGAAGAATTGTTATTTTGGCTTTTTGGTAATTTTCTGGAGGAACACTCTAAAACAAAAGTGCTTAAATATACTTATATACTAGTTAAGTATGAAGTTAAAATTTGCAGAGGACTGTGTGGTTCTTAGCTATGCTTAGGTCTCTTGTAATTTTCTGTTTTCAATGAAAGATTCAACATGGTCGATGATGAAGGCCAAGCTGGTGCAAAGTGTAGAACCATTTATTATTTTCTCATCTACTTGTCAATCCAGTCCGAAGGGCTGAAGAAATGTCTCGAGTGCTCTTGATTTTTGTGTATAGTCGAATAGCTTTTTTTATGCATGTGAAACTGCTAATTATTTGATTGCAAGTTAGTATGGCTCTTCTTCTCAGCTTCTTCTTTTTTATTATTTCTCACTTCATTCAGTGATTTCTCAGTGTTACTTCTTGTTTTAGAAAATCTGGATTTTATCTTTCTGTTGTTAATCTATCTATTTATTTTTGAATGACGTTTTTCTTGATGGGTTTTGCTTTGTTTAATTTTAAAGGTTGTTTCTGAGAAATTGAAGTACGAGGATGATTCAGCTGGGATAGCAAGCAAGGCAGAATGCAAGGTTTCCATTGTGGTCTCATGAAAAATGTTTCAAGTATTTTACTACAATTATAGGGCCTCATGCATTCCCCCAGTTGTGAACTTTTCTTATATTCCTTTATAACAGAGGTTATCTTGGATTAATTTAATTTCCCATGCCACTCGGGAAGTTTTTCTTCTCAATTTCTTTTGCTGCGGTGTCTTAAGGACAAAATCTTTAACTAAGATGATGTTTTCAAACAATTAAAATTTGCAGTCTATTGCATACACAGACTTTCGTGGTTCTTGACGTTTTTTAGTCAAATGCTGAACAGGAATTTTCATCTTAAACGAATTTTGAGATTTGGTTTTTAAAAAATTCAACAATTGTTCATCCAACTGAATCTTTCTATGATCTTTTTCTGATACATAGATAGTAATTATGTTGAAATGTTGGACTTGAACGAAGTTCACATATTCTTGAATTCTCTTTACCGTACAAGATAGTGAAATATTCATATTCCTTTGCGATATGCATGATTTACTGATATCAGATTAACTGTTACACCTGATGAGCCATTTGCAGTTTTACTCGAGGACCGGGGGTTGTAAATATGGAAACGCTTGTAGATATAACCACACGAGACCAAGAGCGTTAACAAGCCCAATTCTAGAGCTTAACTTCCTTGGTCTGCCAATCCGACCAGTTAAGTTTGTTCTTTATTATTGTTTAAAGATGAACCTTTTCCAAATTTGAAGTGTGGATCATCAATTGTCTTGAAGTCACCTCTCTTTCATCATCAGCTTTATAGACTGGATCTCTTATCTCATTTGTTCTTGAAGAATTTAATGATCTTTTAATTGACAGGATGAAAAAGAATGTCCCTATTACATGCGCACAGGGTCCTGCAAATACGGAGCAAACTGCAAGTTTAATCACCCTGATCCTACAGCTGTTGCTATATCTGAATCTCTTTCAGGATATAATAATGGAGTGCCCTTACAAGGTGCATCACAATCACAGATCACATCCTGGACTTCACCAAGAGTACTTAATGAAACCACAACATTTGTACCTGCTATGATTTCACCATCTCAAGATTCAGAATGGAATGGGTACCAGGTACTATATTGATTTCATCTCAGATTCTCACTCGATTCGATATCAATGAGTAAATTTCAGTACCAATACTTCTTTGAGTACCAAAAGGAGTTGAAATTCCTATGACTGCAAAAATAACCAGTTTGTAGCTAGGATGTTGGATTTATTTTATAGTGACCTGTTTATTAAGGTTCTATTTGATGTTTGATTTTTAGTTTTTTTTTTTTTTTTTTTTTTTTTAAATAAAATAAAAAATTAAGTCTATAAACATTCCTTCCACTTCTAAATTTTTTGCTTTTTAATATGCGTTTTAGCAATGTTTTAAAAAATTAAGTCAAATTTTGAAAACTAAAAATAATCTTTAAAAACTTGTTTTTGTTTTGGATTTTGGCTAAAGATTCAACTCTTCTACTTAAAAAAGAGGTAAGTCATTGTAAGAAATTGAGAAGAAATAGGCTTAATTTTCAAAAATCAAAAACCCAAAACGAAATGGTCACCAAACGGGACATAAGCTTCATGTTTCCCCTCTTTTACTTACACCTCATCTTTCTGTCTGCATGATCTTGTAGAAACTAAAAATAGTCTTTAAAAACTTGTTTTGTTTTTGAATTTGACTAAGGATTCAACTCTTATACTTAAAAAAGAGGTAAGTCATTGTAAGAAATTGAGAAGAAATAGGCTTAATTTTTAAAAACCAAAGACCAAAAACGAAATGGTCACCAAACGGGACATAAGCTTCATGTTTCCCCTCTTTTACTTACACCTCATCTTTCTGTCTGCATCATCTTGGTATTCACGACAATTTCTTTATCTTTTGATGCGAATATGGGGGTATTGGAAGAAAAGTAATTCTTGTTGGACTTGTGCCTTGATGTGCCTTTTAGAATAATTAGGTTTTGTTTCTGGTACTCCTTGGCTGACTTCTTCCATGGTATGTTCAATGTTAAGGCTCCCATATATCCATCAGAAATCAGTGTGCTTCCACCTCCAACATATGTCGTGAACAATATAGCATCGGAGATGGATCTCTATTCTTCTCATCAGCAGGTGGATGAATATCCTGAACGACCTGGTCAGCCTGAATGCAGTTACTTTCTAAAGACGGGGGATTGTAAGTTCAAATCTCTTTGCAAATATCACCATCCAAAGAATCGGAACCTGAAGTTACCAACTTGCACTCTCAATGATAAAGGCCTGCCTTTGAGACCTGTAAGCTTGCCCTAATTTCCTGGTTGTTATGAAAGACTTTTCTGTAGAAAACTTCTAGGATCCCCTACTCCAAGGGACCAGAGTAATACGTATTTTACTGAAACAAATCATTATACTCAAACTTAGAAATTGTAAATGATTTTACATTGCTTTGTGAATTTTGTAGTTTATTTGCACGCCTTGTTCAGCCCCCATCTTCCTTCTCTTCCTTTGATTTGCTCTACATATCCAAAACTGAAGGATTGTTCTTATATATATTGGCTTTATTTGTTTACTAGATTTTTTTCAATTTTTGTATGGCGTTCAGGATCAGAACGTATGCACGTATTATAGTCGCTATGGCATCTGCAAGTTTGGGCCATCATGCAAGTTTGACCATCCTATTCTTCCAGCTTCTTCAACTGTGGGCGAGCTTGAACAGCAACCTCACCACGGCAACTTTAGCACTGCAGAAGGGGCTGAAATGGCTGGAGGGAGCGGAAACAGTGCCACAGTTGAGCAGTCTGCATAAGAAGTTTGTGCAGAGAGGCCTCCTAGATATAGGATTTTTCATGGAGCATTTGTTTGGGACAAGGATATATTCAACTTGTTTTCATCGGGTTGAGCTGCCATAAGCTTTTCAAATGATGGCACTTATTTTCTATAATTTACGTTGAACTAAGGAAAAATGTAAATTATACTTAAATTCCTCTCATGTACTGTCTTAATACACACGGTGGCTAGAATCTTGTAGCTTTAAGATACAATCTTATCTGGGGATTTCGAGATCAACATTTGACGGCCATGTCACCTGGCTAAACAGAACATGAACGATCAATGCTTTTGCTTCAAGACTTTCATCCAAAGCCTCTCTTTACATTTGCAGCTTTACTTGATCGTGGTCGATATCGTATATTATACACTATCTGTTCTATAGGTTGTACACGGGTCCTTGAATTTTAAGTCTCTTCATTCTTTCAAATATCTCGGTTCCTAAATCTAGGAAAAGCTTAACAATCTAAGCTTTTGAGAAGAATGATCGGATATCTGCTTTGTTTAGTTAAAGATAGAAACGACACCATGGAATTGAAACGTGATTTTGAAAATGTAATTTGCCTTTTCCATCCTGTATAACATTGCAAATAAACTGAGTACCATGTGATGTAAATAATTATATAACGTTCCAAAGTGAAAAGGGAAAAAGAATAGTATGAGTCATTTGTTGGTGCAACAACTTTGTGGAGTCAGAGTTCCGCGGTTGGATAAGGCTGCAAAATTTTATGTCTTCGCTATAATAGATTACACAACTTCAAGATCCTGAAACCACTGTGGCTTCAACCACAGCAAAACCACCTCTTCTGCGTCAAAATACCAAAATATAGATTAGATTTAAGATATCTAGAACAAATTGGTTATCAAGCCTTCTATTAAACAGACCTTGGGTGGAGGATACTGAGGGTAACTTTCATTGTTGAAGACAGGTTCACTTATTTGTTGAGGAACCTTATTGGCAGCAGTTCCAGTGGTCTTCTTCTCATTTCTAGCCTTGTTAAATATGACTGTAAATCCTTCTGCAGATGCAGGATTATTTACATCCCATTCACCGAACTTTGGCAATGGACGGCCCTTGTCCTGCTGTAAAACACAAATGATATCTACTACATGAGACTTTCTTTATTGAGTATTTTACTAACATCTAACGAAAAAGTTAAAAGTGATCTCTGCGAGTAAAAGCCTTCAGATAAAGGAAAGGCCACAATTACTTATTATCGACGCTGCAACTCTATATAGCCTACAGTAACTCTTCTACTTGCAGATAGAAGGATCGACAAAAGGAATCACAGGAATTAGGCATGGTACATGGATGGATAAAATGGCTTTTTTCACTCTTTAATCTGAAGATAAGTAATACAACCAATCCCCCTTGTCTACATCAGTATTTTTCAATATCCTGCATGGTTTTCCTGATTGGAAACCAAACTTTCATTGTAAAAAAATGGAATACAAGCTTATAAAAAGAACAAGCCCAATGTGTTTTGAGTAAGATAGAAGGTAGGGAGATTTGAACCACGGACCTTTTGGTTGCTAACACATTTATCTACCAGTTGAGGTATGCTTGCTATGGTGAAAAAACCAACATGTTGGGGACCTTAAACAAAAACATATACTATGAGGGTTCATTGGACAGAAATAAGGGCTAAATAATAATTTCAGAACTCCACAAAAACAGACCATAGAGTTGCATAGCTAAAGACAAAACCCTTTCAAGGCAGCCCGTCAGTTCTAAAAATTCTCCTATTCCACTTCACTATTCAAAAAACCTCCCCCGGTCTTCTTGAATACTAGAGATATAAATGTTGCCATTGGTCCAGTCTACACACCCAACGTATTCTATGTTTTGGAATGTTGTAATAAGCTAACATTTCGTTGCACGAATGGCGGCTATGAATATGATTCCCTACATACCCAAGCTAACTCCTCCCTAATCAGACTACCATGACTGAAAATTTGGTCAAGCAAGATGACACTTAAGAAAAAACAACAGTGAACATTCTATATTTTCATTCATATAGATTCTTACATTTCCCTGCTCGTAGCTTGTTAAACTTACAAACCAAACGAGATGAAATTTCTACACCAATTTTGTTCTCAACACGTCAAGCGAAATAGAACTAAGGAGAAAACAAACCACACGATTATTTATTGCATTATGGAGCACTGGTAGCTCCATAGGAACCAAAATCTCCCTTCTTCATGTCAGCTAATATTGGCATCATTGATTAAACAATATTAACTTGTGTCAATAACCCAATTCTACGACTACGATCACAAACCCTAATCAACAACCCATTCTGATCATCCAAATGTACACAATCGCATTTTGATAACGGAAATTGTAGCGCGAACAGCTCGGGTTGATGTAAGAAAAGAAAGAGCAGAGAAATGGTGTAGAAATTCTTACCGATGCCATGATTGCAGGACAAAAGGGCCGGGGATCGAATAGCAGAAGACCAAAAACGGAAAGAAACAAAAAGAGAGTGCGGGCAAAACAGGATGGAAGAGGAATAGTTTGCAAGAACAACACAGAATCTCTTGAGAGAGAGACAGTCGAGAATGAAACGACACGCAAGATAACGTGGGTTGCACGTCGCTGATTATTTCAATGAACAATCTTATAAATAAATTCCTTTTTTCAAATATTGCTCGCTTGGGGAATTTTTTTTTAAATAATGTTTTTTTATATATATGTAATGACAAAAATATGGTAAGATGGAAAGTTTTTCTAAGAATAGGTATTTTGGGGAAACTATTGACAAAATTGGAATAGTGAAATAGTGTACTCGGTCCAGCCAACACCATGTTGGCTGACTGGTTGACTGGTTAGATGCAAACTCGTGGACCCGGTCCATGATTTTTTTTTTTTTTTTTTTAAAAAAGTGTGTTAAATAATTATTATTTTTTAATTGGAGATGTACAACAATATTATGACCTTAGGAATGGGTCCATAAATTTCTTTATTATTAAACTCAATTATATATTTAATCGTGAAAACATAATTATCTTGCACTCATATTAAAAAAAAGTCATGATATTAAAGAATATTTACAATTAGTTCTTTATTTTATAATTTGAAAATGAAAGTTTACATGAAATTTAAAAACGACCCCCTAGCCCCTACTCTTCATCTTTGTGTCCCTCTAAATTAGGTTCTCCCTGTTGCCGCTGTCATCTACGATGAATACGTCTTCGATCGGTGTTAGTAACATCGAGTCGTCTTGTTTGTCGAATAATACCTTCTACGTTGACCAATGTTTGCTGACACATTGAACCTAAGTCTGGTGAGTTGTTTTGCATTGAATATTATTGAACATCTAAAAAAAAAATAAATATTAAACAATATTCATATCATATATGGAAAATGTCTGATTTTAAATCTCTTACAATGCAGTAATAATAAGCGCCATCAGGTGTGATAAATCGCCTCGTTGTTGAATTGTACCAGGAAAAGTAGTCGTCTGATATAACTGGTCCATTCGTTAATTTTCCATGTGCACAACGATCATGTCGTCCATGCCAGTAGGATATATATTCTGCATGGATTCGACTCCAATATTGGTCGTGTTTACCTCTCAAATTGATCTGGTGTAATGTTGGGAGTGTATAGGACAACGAAAGTATCGTTTGTCACAGACCGAACTGTCTTAACACATGATCTGGATGATGTCACTCTACTATATGGAAGCATATAAGAGGGTTAATAGTCAACCAGATATCTTCATCATCACGTCAATAATCAGGTAAGGATGACCAAATCTGTTGTGTGTATGACGTCCACATAATCTGACAAAAAAAAAAAAAGAAAAGATAAGTATACATTTAAAATGTTTTGAATATTCATTTATATATACATTTGCTACCTGATTGTGCATCAACAAGTCAAATATTTTTTTGCACACGAACATATTTGCTGACTGTTCAGAGGCAGCTAATACACCACTCCATCTAAAATTATAAAAAATACAATTAATTTATATTCTTACATAAAATGGTAAAGAAATAAATATATAAATAAAATAATACCTGGCACTAAGTGGACGATGATATGGGACCTGTAACGGGATTTGTGGTGCTATAATTGGAAATCTGTCATAAGCCCATATCTGTAGCAGTACAGTGGTCCCGCTATTTTCAACGCTAGTGCATAGGTAGCCCGACAAATTTCTCTATACAACCATGCAAGACATGCACCACCCCATGAGTACGTACCAGCGTGCTTGAAATCAGACAGTAGCAGGAGGAACATGAGATGCACCAGAGTATTTGACTTGTCAGTGAATAAAAATCCTCCAATAAGTTGCATGATGTATGCTCGTGCATACTTACGTACACTGATGTCGTTGACATCGGGAGGTAATTCTGGAAATTGGGATGCCAACCAGGGGATACTCAATCTTGATCCTTTCAGATCATCTGGTAGAATGCCTTAGAGCTCTTTACAAACGTTCTTCCAGTCATACTGTGTGAACCTGTCAATGGTTGCCCATCCACTCGTAACCCAAATTGTATGGCAACATCTTGTAGCGTAATCATACATTCCCCACAAGGCAGGTGAAATGTGTGGATTTCTGGTCTCCAACGCTCAAGTAGAGCAGTAATAAGGTGTCAATCAAGCTGGATAAAACCGATTTGTGCAACCCAAGAAAACCTGCCTGTTGAACATAGGGAATAGTGTAGTGTCGCATCCCTTCTCCGACAACTCAACACTACAGTGGAAGAACTATCCCATACTAATTGTGAACGATGCGTATTTTGTTGGTATAATTGTATAGGATTAGAAGGACCGGGCTCCATTACCTAAAAAGTTCAAATTACATTACACAATAAAATTCATGACATAAAAAGATACAATTACATAAAATAAATTCATTACATAAAAAATACAAGTACATAAAATATACAATTACATAAAAATTACAATTATATAAAATGAAACAATTACATAAAATGTATAAGTACATAAAAAAAACATAAGTACATAAAAGATACAAGTACATAAAATATAAAATTACATGAAAAATATAAGTACATAAAAAATACAAGTATATAAGATATACAATTACATAAAAAATACAAGAAAAAAAAAATACACCTAATGACCCCAAGACGAAACACCTAATGTACGTTGCGGACAAGTGTGTCTGTTATGTCCTTCTCTCTTGCAAATTGTACATCGCACTATTTGACTTGCCTCTCTCCAATCCATTTCATTATGAATGCACGTACTTTTTGGCCGACCTTGTTCTCTTAGTAAGTCCGCATTTAGACGAACTTCTGTAAATGATAATTATGGCCAATAATCTGGGTGTTGTATTGGATGGAAGTGGTCTTCATAACATCACTTGAAATTGGACAATTTGTAGAATTCATCAATAAGTGATATGTATGTCTTACGCATGTAATTACAAACTGCAATTACATGAGAGCATGGAATCTTGAATGACTGCCTTATTGCAAGAAAATGTTCCTTCTTTCAAGCTCAAAACTTGGATGTGTTGTCCTTTATAGGGAGAAATCATACTTATGCCAGTTTATACTTCAAAAGTTTGACTTTCCCTGTCAATAGATGTCACCGTATGTGTAGATGCTCGTTTTTCCCACCTCTTAAGTTTTTCTAGGGCATATTTTGTATACATGTCTCCACGATTGAGTGCTTCACTGATTTCTTGTCTCCAGCATTCAAAATACAGTATTGTGCGATAGAGTGTTAGCCTAACCAAAGAAGTAATTGGTAACATTCTAGCACTTTTGAAAACACCATTTATGCATTCAACTCATTGCTTGTCATCCACCCATAGTGGTACCTACCGTCATGTGACTGAGTCCATTTTTCCAAATCAATGTCTAAAAAATATTCAAGACATTCAAGGTGCAATTGTTTCAATTCTTTCATGCACTAAATGAACTTGCGCCTTTGGTGTTGATTTCCTGCCTTAAACATCAAATTTTTTAGTTGCTTTGATTTATATTTCATATTGAAATTACTGGCAATATGGCGAAGACAATATCGATGGTACGCTCTAGGTTCACTCCAACCAATTTCTTCATTATTAATTGCAGAATGCCCTTATGTCTATCAAAAATCAAGCAAATACCCTCTCTTTGTGTAACATATTCATGCAATGCCCACAAAAACCATGACCAACTGGATGAATTTTCACCTTCAACAATAGCAAAAGCAAGAGAAAATATATGTCTGTTTGCATTAATAGAGCGGTCAATAATTTCCTCTTATACTTTCCGTAGAGATGAGTTCTATAGATCTGGATTAATGACCTACAAAGGACCAAAAAACTCGACCAAAAATAGTCGTATCTGACACATCAGAGGGAAGGAAAAACCAATCTGTTTGTATTCCCCTAAAGTTTGGTGATTTCGAACATCCCATGAGTTTTACACCGACATGACTGTAACCTCAAAGCACAATTATCACTCCATGATTTACCTCTGACATACCAAAGATCTTGATTTGATTCTCTTCTTTGGTATTAAACAACATTCCATATTAAACTACAGTTATCTACACCTATATTCTTTTATTCCAAACTATTTGGGTGAACATATCCGACGGTACCAATTCAAGATTATGTTCATATCGTTTCCAAATAATTCATCCACTTCAATGTTAATTTCACTATCTCCATCATTTCCAAGTTCAAGAATAACTAAATTTTCGACATATTTATTATGATTTTTTCAACGGTTATAGTTGATAAAAAAATAGGTTAATAACCCAATAAAATCCAATTTTCTAAGTTAAAGATCTCAATATTATACATTTAAATTAGCCCAAATCTAAAATCCATAAACTATACATTTAAATTAGCCCAAATCTAAGATCCATAAACTATACATTTAAATCAGTCCAAATTTAAGATCCATAAACTACACATTTAAATCAGTCCAAATAAAAACAATATCCATGAATCATACATTTAATTCAGCTCAATTGCAAACCAACGAATTAATCATAAAAAAATAGCCCAACAAATAGACAAACATAATCCTCCCAAAAAATAGTCAAACAAAATCAGCCCAACAAAATCTAATTTCTAAGTTCATAAACTATATTAGACAAAATCAGCCTAACAAATAGACAAATATATACATATATTTCTTGATTCAACCGAACAAATAAATCATGAATCCATAAACATTCAGTCCAAATGCAAATAAAATGATATATATATATATATATATATATATATATATATATATATATATATATATATATAAAGATTATATATTGGAACACAAAGGGAAAGAATTTTACCACAGAAGCGTTCAGACGATTTTGGACGGACGAACAAATGGAGGTAAAATGATACGTTTGGATGCACAAGATGGAAGCAAACGGAGGAAGATTTCGGATGATTTTGGGGGGAGAAGACGAAACAAACAGTGGACGGAGGAAAAGGCAAAAGCGCTCGGATGAGGAAGAAGAAAGGCGTGATGCAGTTTAATGGAGGAGGAAATTTGTACCGGTATACGTGTATCAGATACACGACTTAAGGTAATCGTATACCGGGTACACGATTACCTCATGCCACGGCAGACTGCGCATGCCAGAACAACAGGAACTCGTGTACCCAGTACATGGATTAATCGTGTACGGGTGTAATCGTGTACTTGTACCAAGTACACGATTTAAAAACCTATTTTTGACAATATTTTCCCTCCTACCCTATTTTTATCATTATATATTAAAAAAAGATTATTTAAAAAAAATTCTCGCTTGGGCTAAAATTATTTTATTTTATTTTATTTTTAATTTTTATATGTTGACTTTCATTAGTATAATTTAATGAATAAGAGGTGGATTTCAGCCTAATTAAATTAGTTAAGACATTCACATTCGATCTAAATATTAAAGATTCGGTTCTTCATTTCTATGTGTTATTGAATTGAAAAAAATAAATAGCGAAAATATAGCGTGTGTCATCATTTTGTATTTTTTTTTAATTTACGCAACTAATGTTTAAATATGATTTTAATTCATAAATTTTCAAGTTTTTTCTATCTTCGTTTCTTATTTTTGAAATTGTCTATTTTGGTTTTTAGTCCTTGTTACATCGTGTTATTTTTTTTTTAAAAAAAGAAAATCTAATATTCTCTTGCCAAATGCTTATCTATATGGTTTAAAATCATGTTTACATTAATAAGTTAGAAACAAAATAAAAATAGAGAAATTTTCGAAAAAATGTCAAATTATTTATCGAAATAAAAAAAAAAGATAGACTTTCTATAAGCATCTATTAATGATAGACTTGTATCAATTTCTATTATTGATGGTATTAATGATAGACTTTTTTCTTAGTTTCTATCACTAATAGATATTGATAAACTTCTATTAGTTTCTATTAATAATAGATTTCTAACCGTTTCTATCACTGATAGACATTGATGAGCCTATCAACGATAGACTTGTATCAATTTCTTCCACTAATAGATGTTAATAGTCTTCTATCATTGATAGAGGTTGATAGAAGTCTATCAACGTCTATCTGTGATAGACATTGTCTATCACAACTATAATTAAATTTTGCTATTTATGTAAATAATTTTCTTATTTTTTTTTATTTTTGAAAATAATTATCAAAATAAATATTTTTTCAAAATTCAAGAATTTTAAAAGCTCAACATCAAAATGGAAGAAATTTGAAATTGGAATGTTTTTGAAATTGGAATGTTTTAATGAATAAGATGATTTTTTTAAAAGTTCATCGAGTAAAATGGAAGATCAATCTAAGCATGTCACACTCACAGTTATTGACAGTTATTGAAAGTGAGGGATAAAAATAAAATTTAACTTATAAGTACTTATTTTCATAACATTTTTTTATCCTTAAACTTTGGTAAAAGTACCAGTTTAATATTTGAATTTTAATAAGTGACGATTTAGTCTTTGTGTTGTATAGTCATATAGTGATTTAGTCGGAATCGTGAAAATATTATTAAGATTTTCTGAAATTTCTTACCCATATAAATTTAGAAACTAATTAAGGGTCACATTCGTTCTTAGATTCTAAAGATTAGATTGTTCTATAATAAAAATGATAATTAACTTTCTTAAAAATTTTTAATGATAGAGACTAAATTGTAACACATTTGAAAATAAAGGAACTAAATTGTTATAGACTAAAGTTCATAAACTAAATTGTATTTTTTATGAAAATTCACCAAAAGTATCTTTTTTAACTATATATAATTTAGGTTTTTTGGGTTAAATTAGGCATCCAGTCTCTAAACATCGAGTTGGTTTATGGCTATTTTGTCTATTGTTTAAAATTTCCATGGAAATCCCAAATTTTCGATATTTCGATGATCTCGAAATTTTGATTGGAGAAAATTTATTTCCCCCAATTTTGAAGAAATTTCGAGATTTCGAGAAAATTTTGAGAATATTCTTATTCCCTATTTGGACGAAATTTTCATAAATTTCTACTTTTTGAAAAAAAATTGATTTTCTTTAATTAAATATACTAGTTTGTTTAAATTTTTCGATTTTATGGTCCTAATTATATACAATTTAATACTTCCACACGCCAATGTCATTTGCAATAAATGATTTAGTTTTTCTAATTTCCAATTTTTCTCAATTTTTAGCTTTATTTTCAACCCAAAACTTTCAATTCTAAAACAATCGAATTTGAAAAAACCATAAAAAAACATAAGTTTATTTCTAACTTCATTCAAACTTTTCTCATTACACATCTTTTCACCTTAATATTAAATTGATGTGAGTTTTTTCTTTAATCATCCAAAACTTTCATAATTTTGACATCATTTCACCTTAAAATTATTCCTAAATTTTATATTATTTTGTAATTATTTTGTATTTCTTTTTAAAATTTTTGCTATCATATCAACATTTACACATTTAAATGTTATCTTACTTTACATAAATTGTAATTAAAAATGATTTATTATAGTCTAGTTAAGTCACAATCAAAGTTTCATTAATTAATTATAACAGTTTCCATCAATTTTCATAATTTTTTCTGAAATTTCTATCGATATCGGTATTTTCATTGATATTTTCATAAAATCAAAATCTCGATATTTCGAACCTTGATTTTGTCCCTATTTTTTTTTTAAAAAATAATCCATGATCTTGTAAATATCATAAACTTATTAGACATGAAATCGAAAATTTTAGAATTCTTTTAAATATAAAATTCAAATTTAGACCTAGGACACCAATTAATTATTAAAAATTTGGAATTTGTCAAAAACATATTACATTGATTTTTTTTTCCGACGATATTACATACAAAATGGAAAGTTTATTCCAAAACTAAATTTTAAATTTGTTTTTTTAAGGAAAAAAACGCTAAACTTTAATTACTACTACTATTATTATTATTATTATTTTGGAGTTGATAAAATGGTGCCCAAACGAGGAAACCCGAAGTCCGATTTAAGTGAACCGGGATCTCCAAGCTCGTATTTCTTCCGGTCTCTGTCCTACCCTTCACCCACCGGTTCCCGCTCTTCCCAAATTGCAATCATCTCCGTCTCTCTCTCTGTCTCTCTCTTGTTCCAGCCCTTCTCGCTGCAACTGCAAGTATAAAGGTATTGAAGTTGAACTTCCTAATTTGTACCTGTTCTTTCTCGGGATTTGTTTGTTCAATAACATCATTTGTTGATCAATTTTCTGGGGTTTCTTCTCTTTCACTCCATCGTTATCTTTTCAGTTCGAAATTCGAATACACAATTTCGCGGTTCTAAGTGCTCGAAAACTTTCCCAATTTCATCCTCTTTTTAGGTTCAACAATTGCTTTAACAATCCTTCAATTGGAGCCGGTCTTGGGAGCTTATTCCATAGGGCATGGCGTATCCGGAATCTGCTAATGCAGAACGGGAGGTGATGCAAGTCAACAATGCTCCGAGGAAACCCCGGATTTTACTTGCTGCCAGTGGAAGTGTAGCTTCGATTAAATTTGGGAATCTCTACCATTCTTTCTCCGAATGGGCAGACGTTAGAGCAGTTGCTACTAGGGCCTCTTTACATTTCATCGATCGAGCATCTCTTCCCAAGGATGCCATACTTTACACCGATGAGGATGAGTGGACTGGTTGGAACAAAATTGGAGACAGTGTTCTTCATATTGAGCTTCGCCGGTGGGCTGATATCATGGTTATTGCCCCTCTGTCTGCAAACACGCTCGGCAAGGTACAGTCGTTTAACTAAGATGAAAATTGTTTATTCCTGATCTCATTCTTCGGTATATTCCAAGACAGGGCTGAATGTTACTCACACTTGGCACCAAAAATACGGAATCTGGCTCCTCCTCAAAATTGGGTTGGTCCAGAAGTCTATCATCGTTGTGAATATCTGTATTGATTTCTGGTTTGTTTCTTTGTTTAATTGCTTCCATCTTGGTTAAAGATGTGTTGATATCCACCCTGTCTGTGTACATTTATGAATGCTGCTAGTCTGAACTGTTATTATTTGTTTAGATTCGCATCCATCTATATTGGATTTAGCTCACATGATCTTATGACTGGTAGTCTGGTACCATATGTCTTTAGGAATTATTTTTGCTGCTTTTCCCTGAAGCTTCTTCAGCTCAAGCGCTTAATCTCCGAAGATAATAGAGTACTCAAAATATTCTGCTCAGTAAATTGTACTCCCATCATTTGTAGCTTGCCCTTTAAATTTTATTAGATGATATAATATTAATTTATCTTCACCCATCAGCTTAAGATTTTAGATCAATCAATGATTTAAGATGGTAGAATATTAAATTCTCTTGTCTACAGATCATGAGGAACTTTTTTTTTTTTTCCTCATCTTGTTATTTATCTTTTCATGGTAGCTTCTGTCTGGATTTGTAAATACTATCGACATTGTGGCATTGCTACCTTGAGAAAAAATTCCTCTTGAAGTTGATGCTATAGCTTGCATTTTTTTCCAGATTGCAGGCGGATTATGTGACAATCTATTGACTTGTGTCGTGCGAGCATGGGACTATAACAAGCCACTCTTTGTTGCGCCTGCCATGAATACCTTTATGTGGACCAACCCTTTCACAGAGCGGCATCTCATTGCAATTGATGAGCTTGGGATAACTCTTATTCCACCTGTTACCAAGAGACTAGCTTGTGGGGACTACGGCAATGGTGCAATGGCTGAACCTTCCTTAATCTTCTCGACTGTGAGACTCTTCTATGAGTCACGAATGCAACAAAGTGCCAAAAATGGTGAATAGTTAGGACACGAAGACTTTGTCATGAGGGAGAAATGGAAATGGTAGAAGATTTTCCGTTTATTTAACAATTAAAAGTTGTTGTTTCTGCTCGCTAATCCTGTATAAAATTCGTCGTTGTTTACCCTTTGTGCTGAACCCTCTATTGTGCATTATGTAGAGGCACTCTAAGCCTTGGAACCTTATTTTAAGGATATTTCCTTAGCTTATCAATCGATCGACTTCATTTTTTTTTCCTCATATTTTTGTTGTAGGAAACAAGCATTTCATATCTTGATGTGATGAGCTTAAGAAAAAAGTTTGATAGTCCTATCAAGAGGATTATAAAATGAACTATTTCAATGAACTGTAAGAAAAGATATACTACAGTTACAAAATGCAGGATGCCAATACGAGCATAGTTTAGTGATAGTTGACATATACTTATTCTCTTGAAATTAGAGGTTTAAATCTCCATACTTCACATTTTTTGTACTCATAAATTACAAAATTCAGATCTCATTTTTCATTTATACTTAGGATTTAATATCTTATGAATTTCTTTGACACCCAAATATTATAAGATCAGATGGATTGTTTAGTGAGATTAGTCGAGGAGTGCATGGATATGAAAAATACTTGATAAGAGAGAAATTCAACTTCATATTTATTGATCTTTTGATCTCTATCCTCTTAATCGACAAAATCTAACCGCTAATTGTGCAGAACGTTAAACCTAAACTATTCAGAACGTTGGTTTTATTGTTGGTGGAAAAGGGTTGAGTTTAGGATTTTTGTACTTTTAAATTCAACAATTGCAAGGGTGAGGATTGAACTATCGATCCCATAAATAATAATTGATGTTTTATCCACTAAAATATATATGAATCGGTGATTGAACTTAAAGTTGATCTGCATGGAGGTGAGTTGGTAAATAGATGCAGAAAAATCAGGTGAGAGTTGTTAATTTCTCTGTGGGCCTCCACGTTTTTGTTTGAAATGAGGTCAAAAGAGGAAACGATCTGAAAGAGAGCTGCTGCATTAAAATCGCCAGCCAGAAAGGAACGATAGTTGTTGAAACATTTAAGGATGTGTACTAACGTGTGTAGCCATAATTTCATGGTCAATGGGTTTTTCACAGTGCCTTTCTCTAAAATTATCGAGAAAGTTCTTGAAGTAGGAATATAAAGACTAAAGTTGTTAATAAATCGTCCTTTATTGAATGCTCCAACTAAATTTTCTCCGTCCATCTACATGATATCCAGACTCCAAAGTTAAGGCTCTTATTTGAGAATGGAAAAACTCTTGTGATCTTTCTAGAGTTAACAATATATTCACATTAGTAATAAAGGGAAATGGAATGGTGTGAGATGAAAATTTATAAAAATATTGGTTATGTCTAATGTTCTTACTATATAAACCACAGAGAACATCCACAAATTAAGAACCGAGTAAACCAAAAGAACCTTGAAATGATGGTGGCTTTAACATCCTGCAGTGCAATCTTCATTCTCTTGTGTTTTTTTGCTTCGGCTTCACCGACCGCAACTGAGACGCATCCACATCTTTTCAATAAGATTTACGCCTTTGGAGACTCATTCACAGACACTGGCAATACGAGGTCTGTTTCAGGGCCAACCGGATTTGGCCATGTCTCTAGTCCTCCTTATGGCAGTACCTTCTTTCACCACTCGACCAACCGATATTCGGATGGACGACTGGTGATTGACTTTGTAGCCCAGTCACTGTCCTTACCTTTCTTGCCACCTTACAAATATTTGAAGGGCAACGACTCCTTTCATGGGGTAAACTTTGCTGTTGCAGGATCCACAGCTATAAACCATGAATTCTTTGTTAGAAACAACCTTAGCCTTGACATTACTCCTCAGTCTATCCAAACTCAGCTCCTTTGGTTCAACAAGTTCTTGGAAACTCAAGGATGTAGAGGGGAAGAGACAAAGCCACAGTGCAAAGCTGCATTTGATAATGCTTTGTTCTGGGTTGGTGAAATTGGAGTCAATGATTATGCTTATAGCATTGGATCTTCTATCCCTGAAGATACCATCCGTAAGCTCGGTGTCGCCAGCGTGACTGGAGTTTTGCAGGTAAATGAATTCTCCTCTGCGGCGTTTATTAAGCTGTGAAATACTAGAATCTTACTTATTTTGAAGCTTGAAATGAGATGTTGAGAAAAATTCAGAGAGCTTACAGATTACACATGAGATATACATGGTATGAATTGAGAACTTTTCTTTGACAATGTTATTCTTTGCTTTTGATTTGCTTTTCCAGTTTCTGCTGAAGAAGGGTGCAAAGTATGTGGTTGTTCAAGGTTTACCACCAAGTGGTTGTCTGGCATTATCAATGTCTCTAGCTCCTGTCGACGACAGAGACAATATCGGCTGCGTGGGGAGCTTAAACAACCAAACCTATGTTCACAATATTGCTCTCCAAGCTTCATTACAATCTTTAAGGGGGCAGTTTCCTCAAGCTGTCATCATATATGCTGATTACTGGAACGCATATCGATCGGTTATGAAGAATCCCAGCCAGTACGGTTTCAGGGAGCGTTTCAAAGCCTGCTGCGGTGTCGGTGAACCTTACAACTTTGACATATTTACTGTCTGTGGAATGTCTTCTGTCGGTTCCTGCAAAAACCCATCTGAATACATTAATTGGGATGGGGTTCACCTCACTGAAGCCATGTATAAAGTAGTTCATGACATGTTAATTGAAGGTGGATTTACCCATCCTCCTTTCAGTAACTTGTTGGACATGAAACGTCACCAAGGATATACTGTTGACAGTGAATCAGTTTGATGGTTTTGTTAAAGTTTATCTTTGAGATCTCTAAAATTTCGCTATGAAACAAACGTGAGCAGTACTAGTTGTAACTAGTGAAATGAACCATATTGGAAATCAGATCACACCATAATGTTCATTTTCAATTGAAAATTTTCACATTCACAATGTCATATCAACATAAAATTCCTTGTTCATAAAGTAGAAGATATGAGATAGTAACTTCAAACAAGAGCCTTCTTCAACCAAAGAAAAAAACTACTCATTCATGGCTTCTTTCAAACTTAACAGCTATAGATTAAAGTATGCAACATGGGAAAACAGTCCGTAAGAAGAGCTTAATAGTTAATAATACTTTATTATTTCAGCCGACGGTAAAAAGAGAACAAGAAAAAACGGTTAGAAATTAATTAGAGAAGAATAGATGGTTTGAAGGACCAACTACTCAACAGATAGGCACCCATAAAAGTCATTCATTTAATATGTAGTCGAGGTTAAAATCAACAGAGGAAAAGAAGTGTTCCGATTTTTAACAAGTGTTTCAATAACAAAATTCCTGTATCACCTCCATCATTGGACTTTTCCCCAAGAGAAGACAGCAAGTAAACTGATGATAGAACATTTATTCAACTATTCTAATGGCTTTACAGAACTCAAACTTAAGAACTAATATATTACGTAAGAAGGGAACCTCATATACAAACTGCATTACTGCAAACGAACGTGTGCAGCATTCCACACGACAAACAGAACGAGAGCCGATATAAGAACGAAAACCAACCCTCCAAATTTGTGGATAATTAGCAAAGTCCTCTAATGTACAATGTTCTAAACATTTGGTTTGTCACAACAAGTGTTCATAATACATTAAGAATAGAACACCAGGTGTATCCTCAGATAGGCTGTTTATAAAAATATAGAAGCGTAACATATCTTCTTCCATGATAGTATGAGTGTCGACCACGTCGTTACTGCATGTGAGAACCCACAGATCCCCTGAGGCTACTCTCTTCAAATGTCCTCGGCAGAACGGGGAAGATTTGATTTCCTGTAATAGATGAGGGCAAGGAACATCAAAGGTTTTTTTATTTTTCTAATAGTACATTCAGCCATTAAGAATGTACCGAGTCAAATGCATGGATATGAGAGTGAAGTCTTGATTAGAAAATACCAATCATGGTAGCAATTTGTGCACATGGCATGGCAACAATGTGGCAAGACAATTTTGGTACGTGACTCCAAAAAGATCCCACATTCATCTTCTCTTCCTATGTTCAAATCTAAAAGTTCCCTCTTGTGCTCTAATCTCTTTGAGATTGCCATTCCCTTGTCGAGATCTTTAATGCTATCTACCTGTGATGCATAATCACAAAGCCGTTGTAGGGATGGTAATATAACAGCTGCATTCATGTTAAAGAGTATTAATATCATTTTAACTGTGAAGTACAAAAGAACTGAAGTTTTCTGGTTTGTTTAGCCGTACAATAAGCAAGCACATTTTCAGCCATTTGCCACAACTCTTTTCCAGACGAAAATTGATACATGAAGATGATTGTTTTCTACTGATGTACAAAAGAACCGTGTCAGTTGCCCAGCTCTCCAGCCGCGCCTTCCTTGCCGTCTTCACGCCGACCGCCGCGCCTCTCGCTACCAGTCGCACCACTATCCAGCCCCAACGTGCCATTTTCACCCAGGTCCGAGCCCAGCCACCGGATCTGTGCGTCCGCCGCCCTGCTGCCGCCACTTGTTCACCGTCTGTCACCGCCGTCATCTTTGGGTTTCGTCGGATCTGGCAATTTTAAGTAGGTCCTTTTGTGAAGTTTTGGGTGGAAGTTTGGGTCCATTAAGTTTGGAATGAAGGTTGACTTATTCAAATTATTTTTGGCTTTAGTTTGAATCTTGGAAACTGTTGGAGTGGCTGTCCAGTGGGTTCGAGATCGTTCGACAAGAGTTTTGGTAAGGATTATAGTCCTTATTGTTGGTTTGTGGGCACGTTTTGATTTCTGAACTAAGTTTGACTTAACCCTTGTACCTTTAAGGTTCTAAGTTGTTGTCCTTTGGGAGTTAAAATCTGTTGGAAGGAGATTTTAGAGTGGTCGTTAACCAAATTCCTTGGGTAAGCTATTGGATGAATGAGAGTGCAGGTTTAGCGCCATTGCCGTAGTGCTTTTTGATTGTGGTAAGGAGAATGCTGTCCATTAGTTTTCCAATGGGTATTGTGGTTTTGAATATGAGTTGTCGCAATTATTTTTGGACTGAAACTTAACGATTGTATTCATATGGTACTTCAAACCGTGGTCACCGTTTGCTTGTCTGAGTTTATCTGTGGAATTTTGATTAAGGTAAGTAATCTTACCACTAGAACTGCCCACGGGCCAGGTTTTATTTGTATGCTAGCGTGGTAAGTGTATGTTATGGTAAATATTAGCATGTTGACTGATAGTATGACTTGAATCAAGTATGTTCTAGCATGGGTTCTGTTTTGTTTAAAGATACACCTAGGCACTTGATCGTTAGTATGTGATGGTATGTGTTTCACTATAAGAATTTTGGGCTTTAATGTCGGTGAAATCGGATGTATAATGTCGGTTTAAAACCGACATTAAAGATCCGGTTTTCTTTTTTTTCCTTAAAAAAAAAAAAACAAAACCCATTCCCTCCCATTTTTTTTTCATTTCCCGCTTCTATCCCTATCTATCCTATCTATCCCTTTTCTAAACCCTATTTTCCCCATCAACCATTTCCTCCCCAGTCCCCCCCCCCCCCCCCCCCCCCCCCCCCAATTTTTGTTTCTTACGAAGATGATATTAGGTTACATTTTGTTTCTCTCCTTTCTCTCTCAGATTTCAGACAAACTTTCGTAGATGGTGAAGAGAACTGAAACCGAAAGCTATCAAAAATGGCGACCAAAAATGCCAAAAAAGCCAATCTCTTGGATCATCACTCCCTCAAACACCTACTCAATGAATCTGTTTCTGAGGTAGAGAAGTAAGAGATTAAAGACCTTTAATGTCTTTAGTGATTAAACTAACCTACAAGAACATAAGGTAAATCACACAAGGCAACCAACAGGCTTTAATCACTAAAGACCTTTAATGTCGGTTTAAAACCAACATTAAAGGCAACTGACATTAAAGGGCTTTTATAATACTATCTTTAATGTCAGTTGCCAACTGACATTAAAGCCCGAATTTCTTCTAGTGTTTTCATATGTTGATATCTAATTTGTTGATGTTGAGGCATACTTGTATGTTGTGGAATTATGATGTTAAGGTATACATGAATGTTGTAGAATAGGTTGTTGAGGATTATGTGTATGTGGTAGAGCCATGGTATCAAGGATTACATGTATGTCATAGATTCATACGGTGTTGATTTTTGAACGTTGAGACTGTGTGAATATCCTCACTGATTAGTTAGATGCTCACTAGTTTTGTGTTTCCTTCGGGATTCACCAGTTTTGCGTTTCCTTCGGGATTCACCAGTTTTGTGGGCATCCTTAGGATAGGACTCAGTCTCTTACCTATTTCATGTGTTTATGTGCCATAGGTGGGTATATAGAGGACATAGATGTCTAGCTTGACCCTAGTGGTGGGGTTACTTACTGAGTATTTCATACTCATTCTTTCTTATGTTGATGTTTCAGGTAAAGGTAAAGATGTACTGGCGATGGCGCAGCGGAATTCGTGATCGTGTCACTGGGACTAGTTTTTTTCGCTTCCACATGATGAAATTTAGAGTCTTTATTTTTCCCTTAATATTTAGTTTTACCGTTTGAAATTTATTACTAAAGATTATTTCTTTTACATACTTTTATTAGTCTTTACGAATTTTGGGTACTCTATTATTGTTTAACAATTGCATTTAATAAATGTCTTTTGAATTTCTCTTGTTTAATTAGCATTTATTTTAACATAACTTAGCGTCATTTTAAATTCTACGCATGCATTTATTTTAGTAACGGCCTAACCAAGTCCTAGAGGGTCGGATTGTTACATAAATCAACCAATCAACTCAAAAGTTTAAATAGGTGGGGTATGGTACATTTAATTCATATAAAATACTTGTAATACGTCTTAGTCAACTTGCTCACCTTGTGCAGAACTATGTGTTGGTTGAAGTAACTCATAGATAGGTATGTCCATCCATTGAAGCAAGTAAAGAATAACTGGTGTCAAATAATACAAACTAATTTCACCTGGAAGGATGAACCATCCTTGCCTCTTGGAAATGAAGCTGCACTGCGTCATAATAAAGATATTTCAATATGAGATAATTGCTTCATTTCCATTTTTAAACTAACATTTTTAGTTGATAGAGCTCAACATATCTTGACATTGCAAATAAACTCCAGAACTAATTACTAGGACAGCAAATGCATCTAGTCCCTACTAGAAATAATTGAGAAACTGAAGGGAGCTGCTATTAACTTTTGTCCTCAAATAACTTTTTCTATAACTGGGATATCGAGATCTCAACCACTTGCATTATGCTCATATCCCACCTAACTCACTCCGGAGAGGCTTCACCGACACCAAAGTCGAGTTACGACCACGAGGATCATAATTTATTGAGATTTTAGTCTTCTTTTTGAGCAATAACATCTCATACCAACACAAATAACTTTCTTTAAAGTATCATCAAAAGATAGAAAGATCAACTTCTTTTTCTCCTCTTCAAAGTACAAACCCACCAACTGTAGAACAAGAATCAGAACACCATAAAGGCAAACCGTGGTAACTCTTACCAATCATATTTCCATTAACTTTAAGGGACATGAACAAATGATTCATACCACTACCTAGTAGAGTAATTACAACATACAAATTTTTTGCATTGGGTTACAAAATCCCACAACAAAAGATGCCATAACCAAGCTTCACAGAGAGCCCCAAAAGATATGGCATCAACCAACCAACCATAAAGAACTCAGAAAAGAAAAATGTATATACAAAAATTCAGAGAGAGAGAAGCTCACAAAGCATTGGAATGGAGCATGTCAGCTTCAAGAAACTCAAGGAAATCTTTGTAAGAATGACCAGAAGAAAGCCTCTGATAACAATCCAACATCCTCTCTGTTTGAAATTGTTGTTATCAATGTAATGCCAAAGAGCGACCCGGATGAATATGATCGAAGAGAAGAAGAATATCAAAATTGTTTCTTTATGTATCCCACAGTCCATAGAGGCCTTTTTTTCTGGGAGAAATGCTCTATTATTTAACTGTGAGAGAAAGAGACCGAGTCTTCTCCTCTGTATTTCTTTGAAAATTCAAACCTCTAGCTTACAGACTGTGATGAAATGATTCTGTCTATATACTTGGATCAAAATACGATACCCATGGTTAGTCGTCGTCAATTTCGAATCTCAATCATTGTTGCGTCGTGAAAGATCCACTGCCTCGAAAGCAAAATCGGTACAACCTCGGTGCTAAATCGCCAGAAGCCAATTGCTCCCCAAGATTAACACAACACCCCTCTCAGAGGTGCACTCGTCGAAGAAGAATTAGAATCGGGTGAAAACTTTACTCAGAATTAAGTCACTTTTAAGAGAGAGAAATATCATGCCAAACTCAAATTTCACCCTTCAGAACTAAAATAACCATTTTTTCTTTTTATAAGAATTCAACAAAAACATTTTTCTAAATTAAATGTAGAAAAAGTTTCAGATCTAAATTAAATACAAAAAAGTTTCATATCTAAATTAAATAGGAAAACGTTTCATATCTAAATTAATACAAAAAACTGTTTTCAAATCTAAATTAAATATGAATATACATTTAGAAATTTTGGCTAATTTTATGACAAGTCATTCTAGCAAATGACTAATTGACTAGTCATTCCCAACCAACCCCCACGAATGACAAGCAAATAAAAAACAATAAATAATTTATTCAAGCCGTTAAAAATAAAAAAAAAAATAAGGAAGAGAATAACAACAAGGTTACGTGGAAACCCTAGTACAGGGAGAAAAACTACGATATAAAGACTTTTTCTTATTCTTTTAAATCTGATACACTGAATACACAGGGACACGCTGTATAAATAGCAGTAAAAAACTCTAGGGGTCTACACAATTACATAAATGCGCCTAGGTTAATAACTCTATTTTCAACACTCCCCCTCAAGTTGGAGCATAAATATCGACAAGGCTCAACTTGCTTACACAATCATCAAAGCTTTATCTCAGTAACCCTTTTATAAGTACATCAACAACTTTTTGATTTGAAGGAATATAGAGATGCATATGTTTCCATTGTCCAACCTTTCCTCAATGAAGTGTCTGTCTATCTCTACGTGTTTAGTTCTGTCGTGTTGAACTGGGTTATTTGCAATAATGATGCCAGTTTTATTATCACAAAACAATTTCATCGGAAGCTCATTATCTTGCTGGAGATCTGATAATACTTTCTTCAACCAAATTTCGTCACAAATCCTTAGACTCATGGCCTGATACTCAGCTTCAACACTACTTCTAGCAACAATTCCTTGTTTCTTACTTCTCCAGGTGACTAGATTACCCCAGACAAATGTACAATACCTAGACGTCGATTTTCTATCAACAACTGACCTTGCCCAGTCAGAATCAGTGTAGGCTTCAACAGATCGTTTATCGATTTTTCTGAATATTAGGCCTTTACCAGGAGTTCCTTTCAGATATAGAAAGATACGTTCAACTACTGTCATATGATCCTCACAAGGAGCTTGATAAACTGACTCATAGCACCTACTACATAAGAAATATCAGGTCTTGTGTGAGACAAGTATATCAACTTCCCGACTAACCGTTGTTACCTTTCTTCATTAACAGGAACTCTATCATTCTTATCACTGAGCTTCGCATTGTAGTCTACTGGTGTGTCAACAGGTTTACACCCAGTCATATCTATTTCTTTTAGCAAGTCCAAAGTATATTTTCATTGAGAGACTGATATACCTTCTTTTGAGCGAGCCATTTCCATTCCCAGAAAGTATCTTAACTTCCCGAGGTCTTTAATTTCAAACTTTCGGGCCATCTCTGTTTTGAGCCTCATGAACTCTACATCATTATCTCCAGATAAAACAATGTCATCAACGTAGACAATAAGAACAACTATCTTCCCTGATGTCGATTTTATAAAAAGAGTGTGATCAGAATGCCTCTGAACATACCCTGTGCTTTCACAAAAGTTGTGAACTTGTCAAACCAGGCCCTTGGAAACTGTTTTAATCCATATAGCGACTTCCTCAATCTACACACCTTGTTTTTGAATTGACTCTCGAACCCAGGAGGGGGACTCATATAGACTTCCTCCTCAAGTTTCCCATTCAAAAAAAAAAAAAAAAAAAATTTAACATCAAGTTGGTGTAGAGGCCAATCTTTATTCACAACGACTGACAAGAGCACTCGGATAGTATTAAGTTTAGCCACAGGTGAAAAGGTTTCAGAATAATCTACTCCATAAGTTTGAGTAAATCCTCTTGCAACTAGTCTAGCCTTGTACCGATCAATCGTCCTATCTGACTTGTATTTTATAGTAAACACCCATTTACATCCAACTGTCTTATGCCATTCAAGCAAATCCACAGGTTCCCAAGTTCTATTCTTCTCGAGAGCTCTTATTTCTTTCATAATAGCAGACCGCCATTCTGGTTTTTTCATTGCAACACTTATGTCATTTGGAACCACCTTAGTGTCCAAACTAGTAGTGAATACTTTGAACTCGGATGCCAGATTACTATACGTCATGTAACTATACATAGGATATTTAGTACATGAACGAGTGCCTTTTCTCAAAGCTATAGGAAGATCAAGCGATGCATCACGTTCTTTCACCTCTCTAGACTCCTCACCATGATCGACTATCTGTATATCAGAAACTTCAGTAGTATCCTCCACATCATCATTAGCAATAATCATTTCATTCTTTGCAGTTTCCCCTTCGTCCTATTTCATTATTACTGCTTCCTTCTCACTTGTCTTGCCTGCCTTCATCAGTCTTCATACATATATCAACATCATTAATTTCAGGAATATACGTACTTGGACCTGGTGGCGATTCTGACTCCTGCACTGGAGCCAGTAGTTCTGGTTCAACAGGTGACACTGCTTCCTTCTTAAGATTCTTCCTATAGTAAGTTTTCCAAGGGACTTAATTGGTAGGAAGGACCAGACTATTATGCTCAGAACTAGGGTTAGACAAGTTTTGAATAGATGCTGACTCTAAAGGAATAGCAGAAGATGACCCGTTAGTCTCTTCATTTATGTTCTCCCCCTGAAGATGACTAATAGGGAAAAACGACTGATCTTCGAGAAAGGTGACATCCATGGAGACATAATACTTATGAGATGACGGGTGATAGCACTTATATCCACGTTCATGGAGTGGATATCCAACAAAGACACACTTCTGAGCACAAGGAGTAAATTTTGTGCGGTTTGGACCATGGGAGTGAAAAAAGGCAACACAACCAAAAACCCGAAGAGGAACATTAGAGATCAATCGAGTAGTTGGAAAGGACTCTTTAAAAAATTCTAAAGGAGTATGAAGATTAAGAATACGAGAGGGCATCCGATTAACGAGGTGGGCAGCAGTGAGAACTGCATCTCCTCAAAGGTATGACGGAAGAGTGGCAGATAACATAAGGGATTGAGCTACTTTAACCAGATGCCGATTTTTATGCTCAGCTACTCCATTTTGTTGCAGAGTGTAAGCATACAAGCTCTGGTGGACAATACCCTTAGAAACAAGAAAATCCCTGAAGAAGGCATTGGAAAATTCTCGCCCATTATCACTTCGTAAAATCCCAATCTTTGTTTTAAACTGAGTTTCGACAGTTGTATAAAATTATTGGAAACAGGGGACACTTCAGATTTGTCAATAAGAAGGAAAACCCAGGTAAGGCGGGTAAGGCAGGTGTGATCATCTATAAATGTGACAAACTAAAATTTTTCAGTGGAAGTAGTAACTGGTGAGGGACCCCATACATCACTGTGAACAAGGGAAAACGGACTCGAGGGTTTGTAAGGCTGAGACGGAAAGAAACACGATATTGCTTAGCACGAATAAATTCGGATGTCCTAAACGGAAATTCCACAACATAACATCATGTTCAGAAACAGAGAAATTTAAAGACATAAATCCAGTTTGATGATCATTTCTAGAGGAAGCTTCATCAGAAAGGAAGTATAGTCCTCTATCGTGTCGGGCAGTGCCAATCGCCATCCCCGATTTCAGATCCTGAAACAAAACGGAATCAGGTGAGAAAATTGCCTTACACTTCAAATCTCTTGTTATTATACTGACAGATAACAAATTATACGATATTTTAGGCACATGTAAGGTATCGCGCAGAATTAAACCGTTAAACGGAGAGATATTGCCTTTCCCCACAACAGGGGCAAAAGACCCGTCTGCAATGCAAATATGCTCATTACCAGCACTTGGGTTATATGACATAAACAATTCTAAGGAACTCGTCAGATGATCTATGGCCCCTTAGTCCACAATCCATGGCTTTTTACCATTTATACTAATCAGGTCAAAAGAAGGGAAATTACCTGACTGTGCAATTGCACTCACCCCAACTGTACTCAAGTTGTGCTTACTGTCAACGAAAGATTGCTTCTGAATCTGTTCATCTACTAAGTCACTTAACAGGGCATGACTAGTATTAGATTTGTCATGAGACTGTCGTTGCTTTCTGTTTGGGGGCTTCCTATGCAATTTCCAACATTGGTCCTTTATATGCCAAAGCTTCTTATAATGTTCACAAACATGTGGGATTTTTTTTATCACCATCAGCACTGGACGACTTTGAGATGAAAGTGGCTGCATCAGTAGTGGGAATGGGATTATTTATGGCACACGATCGATCCTCTTCGAACCGTATTTCAGAGCAGACTTCTCTGAGTGAAGGAGTCGGGTGCTGGCTCAATATCCAACTATGAACACCATCAAATTTAGGGTTTAATCCAACCAAGAACACGTAAACACGGTCTGCCTCCTCAATCTTCAAGTATTGGGCCCTATCTTGTGCACAGTTCCAGACAATCTCTCTACACAGGTCATCTCTTGCCACAACATTAATAGTTTGTTAAAATAAGAAGTCATGGACCCTTGTTTGCATTCATGGACCTGTTTGTGGAGTGTATATAGCCGAGAGACATTCTGTCTTTCTGAGTATAGATCTTGGCTGCTTCCCAGATATCCTTGGCGGTACAGCATATAGTAGTGATCTTCCTATTTGGGGTTCAATACTATTCACCAAAACAGAACGTAACAACGAGTCTTCTCCTTTCCAGATTCGTTCTTGTGGATCACTTGGAGCCGGCTTTGGAATTTCCCCCGTCAAGTACCGAAATTTGTGACGCTCTTCCAAGACCATTCGAATTGATTGGTACCAGGAGAAATAATTATGGCCATTTAATTTTTTCCCTACAATAAGTCCTGCAGAATTACCCATCGAACCAGATAAGTAGGAAACATTTGGTAAAATAGGGAACGAGTTTACTGGATTTTCTGAATAAACTGGTTGAACTGGATGAGGATTTGCACCGAACATTGTATTCAAATCAGAAATCTGTTGTTGCAGGTAAGCCAACCGTTGTCTCACATCGTATGGGTAATGAGTTGAACTACAAGCGGCTGGGAACGTTGCCGTCACTGTCGGCTGGAAAGAGGTCACCGGCTGGAAGGAGGTCGTCGGTCGGCTGGGCTGTTCGAGATAACTGGCTCATTCTCTGCCCAAAGGGTTTGTCGTGGAAGGATTAGCTGGTGCAAAACCCACTGGAGCAAAAGTCTACGAAAATCTGGAATGGAAGTCGACAGGTTCTGTCTCTCCTTCGAGGATCTGCCTAGGTTCAGCACGGAATGACCCGATTTCGACCAGATAGGTGCTGATTCTGCCCAGTTCAGAGGGACTTGCCTGTTCTTCACGACTGAAGTGGTCGATTTTGCCCAGATCGGACCGACTCTTCTATTCGTGGTTCGTATGTTCTTCGCAGCCAGCCTCGATTGCGACCAGATGATTCATATGCTCTTTGCGGCCGAACTCGATCGCGACCTGACCTCCTTTGCGGGTTCGATTAGTTTCTGCATGGAGACGTCCAATCGGCACAGTCTGGTGCGATGGCTTCCACTGACGGCGACTCTCCAATGACTGCAACTGGACGACAGAAAGTAACTCCGGTAGGGCTGCGTGAAAACACTCCTTTACAACTGCTTGAATAGCCGTTTTCATGTCAAAACTCAAAGATCCATCAACAGAAGAAGATTGGGATTGATTCTCTTCCATAACGGCTAGGGTTTTGTCACCTAGCTTTGATACCATGTTAAAAATAAAAAATAGGGAAGAGAATAACAACAAGGTTACGTGGAAACCCTAGTACAGGGAGAAAAACCACGATATAAAGACTTTTTCTTATTCTTTTAAATCTGATACACTGAATACACAGGGACACACTGTATAAATAGACAGTAGAAAACCCTAGGGTTATGCACAATTACATAAACGCCCCTAGATTAATAACCATATTTTCAACACGAGCAGATATAGGAGAATAACTTAAACATCAATATCTTTCGATTTGAATTGATGCATAGTGAAGTAGGGCAACAACTTGATTAGAGAGAGTGAGTTACCTCTTGAACTTTCAATAACTATGGTAGAGACTCATACAACACGTTTTATTCCTTAAATTTTGATTGGTTTCACGATAAAAGGGTACTATTTAAGGCCATGCACATAGAACCTTAGGTCAACCTGAAAGCTCTAGAAAAAGACCCTTAAACTTTTCCATAGAAAACAACCACACCTTTACAATCATGTTAATTGTTTCATCAAGTCTATCGTAATAGACCACTCATAAACTAAACTATGTAGACGTCATATTTAGTCCATAACCAACTTCATCAAGTATGTGAAAGACAAACCACTCAAAAACTGAGCTATGGAGATTTTACAATTATCCATCAAGTCCATACCAGGACCACCGAAAGGAAGGGTTGTGAAATTTTTAAAGGTTTTAGTTCTGTCCATTAAGTTCGTACTAGGACTACCCAAATGAAGGGCTATATACCATCAAGTCTATTGCAATAGACTACCCAGATAAAGGGATATAAACCATCAAGTCTATCGCAATAGACCACCCAGATAAAGAGTTATGGACTATCAAATCTATAACAATAAACCACCCAGATAAAGGGTTATGGACCACTATAATAGTTTGAGTCCCATACTTGTTGAAAATTCTAGAATTACTCTCCTTGTTAGGCCTTTTAGTGAGAGGATATATAAAATTCCTCTCAAATCTTACAATGAAGTAATCCTTCTTTCAGTAATTGTTTCATAGCTCCATGCCTGTAGCGTATATGCCTCCTCTTGCCATCATACACACTATTCTTGACAATTTCTATGGCAGCCTATGGATCATAGTGCAAAGAGTATGATACTAATTTCCATCCACAATGGTACTTCTCCCATTAGTCTTCTAAGTCACTCATATTGATGCCCCCCACAATAGTGCATCTCCCAATAAGCTTTTAAGACACTTAGCCTCTTGTCCTACTAATTCTATTGCAATAAATTCAAACTCCATGGTGGACTTTGTTATACAAGTCTGTTTTGTAGACTTCCATGAAATAACTCCTCTACCTAATAAGAATACATCCACTAGTAAAGCTTACTTCGTCATTCTAATTATCCAGTTTGCGTACATTATCCTTCTAGTATGGTGGAAAAATATTAAAATACAAACAACAACCTATCATACCATTAAGATACCTTAATAAATGATGAAGAGCAATCAAATGATCTTTAATCATAGGTCTATTATAGTTCATAAAAACATAACACTTCCCATAATCTTTGCATGTTTAGATCGAGAAACACTATTTTCCTTATTTTTCTTAAGATTCATACTAGCATCATAAGGTGTTCTTATAGGAGCATTATCAAAGCAATCAAATCTCATTTTTCAATGTGTGATTGATATAAAGAAAATCTATTTTCAGTTTTCCTTATCCACCAAGTGCCACATCATCCTCACCTAAATCTTTCATTTCAAATTGTTAGGTCATAAATAACTTAGTATCATTACTTACATCTATGTTTGTATAAAAAATCAGTATATCATCAACATGAAAACGGATAATCACACAATCAGCTCAAATAAATTTGAGTAAACATATGTATCAAAGGATATTAACAAATATTCACATAATCATCTCAAACAACTTGAGTAAATACTTATTTACATCCATGCGATGTATTATACAAATGCTATCAAGGGTTTATAATGGTTATTTCAAATATTTTAGTCATATGAGAACATGCATAAAAACATTTGAAGATTCATTTAAACCTAACTGGTTTTTTTTCTTTCAGAAATTGAAGATCCGTATTTAATTCATAATGTCTCTTCAAAAGTTGCTAAATCTTATAAAAATCGTAAATCATCGATCTTCATTTTCTTTGTTCAAGATCCTAGACATGCATACTTTTAATAAATTGAAATTATATATTACTAATGATCATCTCCTTATCTAACCAATGTGGGACTTTGGTCGCATTCCCAATATTCCTTCCCTCAAACAAAGGACCATCGAGCCTCCCCTCAAATAGTCATTCATCCGTCTAACTCTTATCTAGGCTAACTCTTCTTCATTAGGGCACGTTGCCTATCTGACAGATTTCAACTCTAGATCGTACCATGACATACTTTTGAGGCTCTACTACATCTTTGTTCAACATAGCTAAACTAGGGGCATGACTCTACTACCACTTACTAGGGACAACAATCCTCTAAATATCTCCACAATGGTATGATATTCTATCTTGGGCATAAGCCCTCACGACTTTGTTTTTGGTTTCACCTCAAAAGGACTCATACCAATAAAGATAATTATCCTCACTTATATACCCATCGAGATCTTGAAAAAAAAATTAAAAATATTACACATTTTATAGCTTGACAATGTCTCAAACTACTATTAATTCTACAAGCTTTCTACAAAAGATGATGGAATTTACATATTTTCATACTAGAAACATGCTAGGTGATAGTCAAAATAATGTTTTCAACTTCATGAAAATTTATGGCCAAACATGATAATTTAATCATACATAATCTTTGTCAAATATAACATATGCATGGAATATTATTTCCATTCATGCTAATATGAGACATGCTCAAGTAGATCACGAATAGCATCTCTTTTAAGACAATACACTTTACTATAATATTCAAATATGTACTAATAAAATTATATTGAATACCATGCTATAAAATAGCAATAAAATAAAATTGTTAAATTTTCATACCATATGTAAAAATTAAATTTGTAAAACAATCTGACAAACCACCAACCACATGAGCTAACTATATCAACAGGCGCCATATCAACCTCATCAATCAAGAGCAAACTCAACTAATCCATTCAACAAAGAGATTGCAGTCCAACAGATCATCAGTCAACATCTCAAACAATGGAATGATGCATAATTTCTTGTCAAATTTTCAATGGCTATAATATCTAGTATTGCAAATTCTATTTTCCTTGTTTGGATATTACACACAGCAAACCTCACAATTTTCCTTACATAATAGCTCTCACCATGAGCATATTTCTCTACTTTATATTTCCTTCTTTTTGAGAAAATAGTTCCTAATACATTTTTCAACTAATGTATCGTTGGTCTTTGCTCAAAACCATGGTGAAATAATTATTAGAAAGATTATAATTCTTTCCTTGTATACAAAGCTCTCCATTGAGCATTATAGTTTGGACTTTTCAGAAAACTTGTAGACAATTGGTCACATAAGAAAAAAGAAAAATTTTTAGTCATTGTAATTGTATGTCAAGATTGCCTAAGTAGAGTTCAAGAAGTCTCTATTACGTTTAACCCAATTTTTAACCCATCAAAATATCCAACATATATGAAACTTAATCAAATCAAGAAAAAGATCACTAGCATCATCATCCAAATTGACAGTGATGGTTAACTACAAAATTCAATATCATGCTACAAGACCCACATATTACAAAAATTTTATTACAAGAACATAACCAACATAAATTAATCACCAATTTGTTCATTACAAAGTGGAAACTATATATGTTGAGTTGTCTCTCCAAGTTCCTCAAATCATGTCTCTAGCCAAATGGTTTTGTCAACAAATTATTATTATTTAAAATTGATAATAATAAGTGCATCTATTTTCTTAGTTTAGTTTAACAAAATTAATACGTTCTATATTTTCTTAATTTTCCTTCTTAATCTGGAATGAAAGTCTCTCTTAATTTTAGATCATCCCTTATCTATCTCAAAACAAGAATTAAAGTATAATATCGCTCAAAATTTCTTCCCAACATAATTCATTCATAAAGAACAAAGCAAGCTAACAATCCAATTATACTTATATATTAAAAAGGAAAATTACTCTCTTAATTTTGTACCTTTTCATTCATTGAATCCAAGCTAATCCATAATTTCAAATTCGAAATTCCTTATCGATATCCAAAGAGATAACTTTCTCCTCAAACAAGAAGCCATCCATTATTGCCTCCACCGACATCCATTGCGGACTCTAATCAAGATTCTTCAAGTTCCAAATTGATCGATTCGACTGAGATTATTGCAAACATGGATTCCAATTCGAACTCGGCCATGAGATGAACCTTTTCGAATCCAATTAAGTACTTTTCCGGCGACCAGATCTGGTTTGAAATGTTTGCAAAGATGAGAATGGTGTGAGATCCGTTGACTGTTCCAGTATTCTTGATTCGATCTGGAGAGGGAGATCGAAAATGGAGATGCAATCGATCGGTATTCTTTAATTTTTCTTTCAAATTGTTAGTCATCGTCAATTTCGAATCTCAATCATTATAACGCAGTGGAAGATCCACGACCTTGAAAATAAAATCGGTATGACCTCGGTGCTAAATCACTAGAAGTCGATTGCTCCCCAAAGTTAACACAATATCCTTCTCAGAGGATTGGAATCAAGTGAAAACAGCCATTTTTTCTTTCTATAAGAATCCAACAAAAATGTTTTTCTAAAAACGTTTCAGATCTTAATTAAATATAAAAAAGTTTCATATCTAAATTAAATAGGAAAACATTTCATATCTAAATAACCGTTATCAAATTTAAATATGAAAATACATTTAAAAATATTTTGGTTAAGACAAGTCATTCCAACAAATAACTAATTAACTAGTCATTCCCAACGGCCAACAATCAATTGCCTTTGAAAAATCCAAAATTTCCTTGTTGGGTTGCTTTTGATTTTGTTGGTTGAGGGATTAAATGAGCACCAAACTTGGATAAGTTTCTTTCATTTCATGAATAAAGAAAGGTTTGCTTTGTCCTTTGTTGAAGACAAATCGGGCAAATCATAGCCCCTCGTTTGAAAACATTGGCCATTAAATTGCTTCGGATTAGAAAGCAAAACACGAATAACAAGGGAGGGAAAGTTTGAAATATAAGAACCTGCCATCTTCATCTTCAACATTAATGGATTAACATTGAAGGTTCGCAGCTCCAATTTCAACGGAATGGACAGCAGCTATGGCAATAATGGATTCACTTTGCTATCCCTTCCAACTCCCACTTTTATAGACAAGCAAAAGGGTGGAACTCCAAAAATAAAAATAACATTTAAAAATAATAAATAAAATTTGTTGCTATTGTTTGTTTACGGTGTTTAGGGCAATAAGTGAAGCTCTCAAGTTTGAGACGTAATTATAAAATTGATATTTTTATCGATAAGATCTAAGAATTCTTCGAACCAAACAAGAAGTTAATTTACAACTCGATTAGGTACCTCCGACTCCTTTAGTGAATTCAACAAGTAAGTTTGTGAGATTCGAATATTTAACGTTAACATAAAAGGAAAGAAATTGTATTTTAATGGGTGAGCTATGTTTACGTTGGCATGAAATTTAAAAGAAACTAATTCGTCCTTTTTTTCTCAATAATTTGTATAAATGGAGGATGAAATTATCGACTTTTAGATTGACAATAGATATTTAGGAGGAATTTAAGTTGCACGTAATCATTGTCACGTTATATTATTATTATTATTATTATTATTATTATTATTATTATTATTATTATTATTATTATCTGAAAGAACATACATATAATCCCTTAAAACATTGTTTGGTTCAAATTTTAATGTTTTGAAGGGATGAAATGGACTAGAAGTTTCAAATTAAACAAATATCAAAATAACTAATTCAACAAATATCATGTGACAATTAATAATCCTCGAACTAAGAACGTCCAATAGATCCTTGAAACTTTAATTTTGCATTTAATAGACCTAAGATGTATTGGAAGTCTTTTAAAAAAATAACTTGTCTTTTTTTTTCTTGGACTAATATCGATTGTGGACTAATAATATACATTTAATATCAGTTGAATTATGTTTATTTTGACAATTAACTAATCTATTAGATATAAAATTAAATATTATATCTATTGATATTCTAAATTTTTTATTATGTGTCCACTAGATTTACTAATTTTTTTAAAAAAGTTGTCAAATAGGCTAATAATCAGATTATACACAATTAAAAACTTAATTATGTTTTTCTGATATCGACAACTTTACATTTTTCATTTTGAAAAGAAAAATAGAACTATCCACATCTACCACAATTTCCCAATATATAAAACATATGTGTGAAAAAAATAATAACAATAAATAAATAAATAAAATAATAAATTTTGGGCATTACAAATTATAAAGTTTAATTTGAAAATATGGCAAATTGATTTCATATTTAAAAAGTAGCAAAAGGATTAAATTAATAATTAATTAATAATTTGCAAAAATCATTAATACCCTCAGCTCCAATAGATTACATTCTCATTTTAATTAAAAAGAGACAAATTTTTTAATCCTAACAAAATCCAGTTGAATTGTAACAAATCATTAGAAAATAAATTAAAAATGAAATAGAACCCCTAAGAAATCAGGTAAAGTCTAAAAAATGAAGAAAAAATCGAAATAAGATGAAGATAAATCAAGATGGCACTAAAAAAATATAGTTAAATTCAATATAATGATAATAATAAAAGAAATAAGATAAAATTAAAAAATTAAGAAAAAATTGGAATAGGATGATGGTACAAGATTTGTTTAGAAAAAGTTGGGATCTCATATGGGTGTTACTTGTTTGAAGGACAATAAAACTAAACAAAAGAAATGAAAAAATTAGAAACTAAAGTTGGTTTATAAATACATGCAGTGAAATAAATAGAAAATATTGTTTAAACTCACCTCATAACACCAAAAGTATCTGATAGAAAAATGAATTATAGTGTAATTCTTCGGATACACAAATATCGTTAGACTTCTAAACTCATAATTATAAAGTAAGATTGGTTGACAAAGAAAAAAAAGTTAATTACAGTGTAATTTTTCAAATATAAAAATTTACAGTGTAATTCTTCAAATACAAAAATTTCATTCAACTTCTAAAGTGGAGAAACCCATGATTATGAGTAAGATTGGTTGGCAAAGAAAAAAGAAAGTCAATTACAGTGTAATTCTTCCAATAAAAAAATCTCATTCAATTTTTATCGTAAAATTTTTTTCCGTAATCTTTAACATTGAAGTAACTTGTCCACGATACTAAAGAAATAGAGAAAATTATGAAAGAGAAATGGCAGGAAAAAGAAACCCACTTACACGTAACATGGGATTAATCTTTGCTTAAGCAAAGATACCACCACAACCAAGTTCGAAAGCCGCCATTTTTGCCACGTGCAAACTGCATGTAGCTGTTACCTGATAAAATAGACGCCCAATTCCTCAAATTTTCTGTTTTTCTTTAGCTTTCAAAATTCACTATTTGGTTAAGTTTTTATTTTTCTCTCTCCTGGTTTTTATCTTTCCCTGTCACTTTGTGCCAAGTGGCATTTTATACATTAATAAATATCAGCACCGCGATAGCATTTGCATGGTAGTGAGTCTCTTCGTCTACCAAATTTCCTTTTCTTTCTCTACTGCTTTTTTCTTTTCTCTACATGGTATCAGAGCTATAAGCATCCTACCCCTTCTTCCTTTATGGCGTCAAGCTCAGGAACATCAGAAGAAGATTCCACTCTGCCGGTGACATCAAATCCAGGTACTCACTCGACTGTCCCACCTTTAACCAACATCTCCATATCCTTACCATCATTTACCCCACCTACTACTCAACAAATTCCTCCTCCCGTTCGAAACCCAATTTTCCCTCCCTAATATGGTCCTCCACCACCGCCTCTTCATCTTTAGTATGTCGATTTTCCTGCCCACCACCCATTTCCGACTCAGGTACCACATAATCCGTTTTCCACAATCCCATCTCTGTAATCTCCATTAGCAAACTTCCCTCACATGTCCCAATCCCTCACCGTCAAACTCAATGATTCCACCTACCTCCTCTGGAAAAATCAGCTTCTAAACTTAATCATAGGCTACGGCCTTGAAAGCTTCATCGACGACACCTATCCCCAACCTCCCAAATATCTCGATCCTCAATAGACACACATCAACCCTCATTTTTCTTATTAGCAAAAGTGCAATCACACTATTATCAACTGGTTCTACTCCTCCTTAAATAAAGATAAAATGGGTGAAATCGTCGGCTATGAATCAACATTGGAGATTTGGGAAGCTCTTCAAATGGTCTATAAGTCGTCTTCAACAGCTCGGATCATGGGACTGAGATCTCAACTACAAAAAAATAAGGAAGGACGGTACTACCGTGTCCTGGTACCTAGCGAAGAACAAGGACATTGCTGATAAATTTGTTGCCATTAGAGAACCTCTGTCTTGTCGTGACCATCTCAGTTACATTCTTGAAGGTCTCGGAAATGAGTACAATCTCTTTGTGACCTCTATTCAAAACAGAACTGACCGCCTTCCATAGCTGATGTTCGAAGCCAGCTTATCACATATGATTCTCGGTTGGAAACACAACTGTCATGGATCAACTTCAACTCGTCCAAGTCAACGTTGCCCATCTTTCTCTACATTCTCAACCTCGACGACCACATTGGCAACAAAACAACAGACCATCCTTCAGCCCCCCCCTCCCCTTCTAGGTATTCTTCCTAATCCTCATTTCTTTCCTATTAATGTTGCTGACTATACCTTTCCTCGATCCCTTGCCCGAGCTCAATGACCACCCCTTCACCAACCATCGAATTCCTCAAATCGGCCTCAGTGTCAAATCTGCAATAAAGTTGGCCATACAACCTTATCATGCTACAACATTGATAACCCCAAATACAGAACCATCCACCCTCCCCAAGCTCACTTTGCCCAAACCATTCCAACCACTAATCAATCCTTATCTTATGTAACCGTATCCCCTATTACCAAATCCAATCATCCGAATGAAGACTGGTATATGGATTTCGGAGCTACCCACTACATGACCCCTGATCTGTCTAACATCCAACAGCCTACTCCATATTATGGTGGTGAACAAGTTGTGATAGGCAATGGTATGTCCCTTCCCATCTCTCATACTGGTTCTTCACGTTTTCTATCCCCTATATCTAACACCCATGTACATCTTCATTCTGTCCTTCACACCCTTTCCATCTCTCAAAATCTTATTAACATTGGTCGCCTATGTTATGACAATCATGCTTATGTTGACTTTTTCCATGACTCGTTTGTTGTGAAGGATCTTCAAACCAAGAATCCACTCCTCTAGGGCATACTTGATCGTGGTCTATACAAGCTCTATATCAATCCAGCTGCTCCAAGTTCATCTACTTCCTCCCTTCATCCCACAACTTTTGTTTCAACATTCACTGATGTCTCCCTGTGGCATCGTCGCTTGGGACACCCTTCCTTTCCAATAGTTCAGTCAGCCTTGTCTAAATACAGACTAAATTACAAAAATAATGCCAATATGTCTACTACAAGCACTGTCAAATGGCCAAAAGCCATCGTTTACTATTTCATACTTCCACTTCCTGTCCCTTCTCTCCCTTTGACATTGTGTATGCTGATGTATGAGGTCCTTCCCTTATAAATTCAGTGAATGAAGATAAATATTTTCTCTTGTTTATTGATGCTTTCTCGTGCTTCACTTGGATATACACAATAAAAGCAAAATCTGATGTTCTCCCCTGTTTCATTAAATTTCAAACAATAATATCTAATCAATTTTCCAGCACTATAAAAGCAATCTAAATTGATGGAAGAGGTGAATTCATAGCCCTCTCATCTATTCTAGACAAACTTGGCATACTCCATCGTATATCCTGCCCCTACACCCCCCAATAAAATGGCGTTGTTGAGCGAAAGAATAGACATGTTGTAGAGGTCGGATTGTCCATGCTAGCCCATTCCTCTATTCCACACATCTTTTAGCCATTTACTTTCCACACGACCACATAGCTCATAAATCGGTTACCCACACCTCTTCTTACCAACAAGTCTCCCTATGAAACCCTATACAATAAGCCTCCAGATTACCAGCTTCTTAAAGTGTTTGGTTGTGCTTGTTTCCCCTTCCTTAGACCGTTTAGTGATCATAAGCTTCAATACCGATCTCATGAATGTATATTCTCAAGTTACACTTCTTTACACAAAGGGTATCTTTGTCTTCATCCCACCTCCGGTCGTATATATGTCTCTAGGCACGTGGTATTAAATGAAACTGCCTTTCCTTTCATATCTAAACTCCAAACACAAACTCCTTCATAGTCTCTCCCTCCCCCCCCCCCCCCCCCCATTTCCATTCCAATCTAATCCCATCACTCTTCCCTGTTTCTCCTCACTTAATCAGTCTACTGCCAGCCTCAACACAATAATGTTCATCACCATGGTTCCCCCCATCTATCTTCTTCCAACCCCTCTCTCTCCTCCCAACCTACACCAACCAGCTAACCTAATGTCCCTACCTTTCAGCCACCCGATCCTTCCACAAGCTCACCACATTATCCTATTCCCTCTCTCTCACCAACACTCACCCCTGTCTCCTCAAATCACTCCCCTTTACCACACGTAACCATTTCCAATATTCCCGACCCACCACAGCCTCTCCCTCTCACAACCAATATCCATCCTATGATCACACACTCTAATATGGGCATCTTCAAACCAAAGGCTTGGCTATCGGTTGTCATTGACTAGGACAAAATAGAACCACGGTCGTACAAGGAAGTACTTCTTCATCCCAAATGGAAACAAGCTATGCTTGAGGAGTACAAGGCACTCATACGAAACAACACATGGTCCTTGACACCTCTTCCCCAAGATCGTAAGGTAATTGGCAGTAAATGGTATTTAGACTTAAACATAATCCATCAGGTAAGATTGCTCGATTTAAGGCCCGCTTGGTCGCTCAAGGTTTTAGCCAAGACTATGGTGTTGATTACTTTGAAACATTTAGTCCAGTTGTAAAGCCTACAATCATCCGGATTGTACTATCCATTGCATTATCCAACAATTGGGCCATCCAACAGCTTGACGTGCATAATGCCTTTCTCAACGGTGACCTATCTGAAGAAGTATACATCAAGCAACCACCGGATTTTATAAGCAATCAACATCCGGATCATGTCCTGCTCCTCCATAAAGCCTTGTATGGTCTCAAACAAAGCCCTCGTGCATGGTTCTCAAAGCTCTGGGGTTTCTCAAATGCAAAATCTGATACGTCCATGTTCATCTTCCGCAGCCCTCACATCCTAACCATCTTTCTCATCTATGTTAATGATATCATTATAACCGACAATAATTCTTCAACTATCCAACACTTTATCAGTTGCTTACACACTCACTTTGCACTCAAAGATCTTGATGATCTATCTTTTTTTCTTAGCATTCAGGTAGTTGTTGGATCGATATGGAAACCCTAGAGGGGCGGGCGGGGGGTGAATAGGGTTTAATTAAACTTTTTTTCTAAATTAACCCAATTAAACTAATTAATACACTTTTTATAAATAATGAGAAAAATTCAATTTATGCAACAAATAAGATGACAAAAATGTGATAATTTAATTCTATCAAATTTTAACAAATAAATAAGAACAAACTAAAACATACAATAAATTACTTAAATTAATTACAAAAATAAAAAGGAAAGAGTTAGAGAAGAAGACACCATAATTTTTATAGTGGTTCGGTCAAACTCGACCTACTCCACTCCCCAAGCGCCTCTTGGGAATCTGAATAAAATCTTTCTGAATCTTTCCACGGATTAGAGCCCAACCGTTACACCACCACTCCTTTTATGGGTTCAAAAGCAAACCCGATCCTTTCCACGGTTTAGGATCAAACCGTTACAAATGTTGGAATTTTTTAAGAACACAATACATCTCTCACTAGAGTGGATTTACAAGTTCAAGCACTCAACAAGTTTATCCTCACAATACAATAACACTCTCTCAAGAATAAGATGAAAAGAAAATTGGGAACTTAGAGAGAGCAACAATGGAACTTTTGAGTTTTTGAGGATTATGAAATGTAAAATTTATGTATTTAAAATTTGGAGAGGAAAATGGTTTATATAGAGATGAAAAAAATTTTAGAAACCACAATTAATTTGGACCATTGGATTTTGGAAAAGAAAAATCAGTGGTGGAGATTTTAAACTAAAATAGTCGTTAGATACAAACAAAATATAATATTAAATTCCATTTCTTTTGAAATTCATTTTCTTTTTAAAGTTAATCCAAAAAATCAAAAAACATACCATGTGTCAAAAATTAGCTGTTAGACACATACATAAAATAATATTAAATTTATTTTCCTTTTAATTTATTTTTTTTTAAATTCATTCTTTTTAAAGTCAATCCAAAAATAAAAAACATACTATATGTAAAAAAAACTAGCCGTTAGACATAAACATAAAATAATATTAAATTTATTTTTCTTTTAAATTTCTTTTTAATTTCAATTTTTTATTTTAAATCAATCCAAAAATCAAAAGTCCATCATATGTTAATCTCTTAATGATCCACCATTCAACCAATATGCTGTCACATGTCTATATGCAAATGGTTTGGTTATGTCACGTCATCCACCACGATATTTTCTCTATAGACTTGTTTCGATCGTATCGACTTCGTTTTAGCTCCGATTTGAGTGATTCAAGAGGTGTTGGAATCGTTGTTCTGAGCTCTACGCTATGAACATATTAAAACACTAAGATTTTCAGTAATTAAAAATTGAGTTTGTTATCATCAAAGCATTGATTAATTAAGTAATTAAAATTAATTAATTTGAGATTAAGGGCCAAAAAGCCAACAATCTCCCCCTTTTCGATGATAACAAACCATTCAAGAAAAATAGCTTGAAATACATGTAAACCATATGTAGCACATAATAAAATTCAACATATCACCATAAAGATCATTCTTGAAATTCACTCAAAAAAATAAATTCTCCCCCTAATTAATACAATCAAAATCATAACAAATTTATAGCATATTTTTCTTAAACTTCCCCCCTTTGGAATCATCAAAAAGAATAATTAAGAAAAATTTAGAACTACATAAATGTTTCCCTTAAAAACATGAACATAAATTTAGCACAACTCCCCCTAAGAATATTAACACATGCTTTCCATATCTCTCCCCATCAAAATGCCTTCTAAAAGATTTAACAAGTAAAATTATAAAATCAAGAGGTATCACAACGAATAATACCGAGCTCAAGCCTATTTTTGCAAAATTTTTCTTCATTCAAAGGCTTGGTAAAAATATCCGGTAATTGATTATTAGAGCCTACAAATTCAAGAGTAATATTATCATTTTGCACATGCTCTCTAATAAAGTGATGCCTAATATCAATATGCTTAGTCCTAGAATGATGTATAAGATTTTTAGTCAAATTAATAGCACTAGTATTATCACAAAATATAGGCACATTATCAAACTTTAATCCAAAATCACAAAGAGTTTGTTTCATCCAAAGAATTTGAGCACAACAACTAGCAATTGCAATATATTCCGCGTCGGTAGTGGATAAGGCAACCAAATTTTGCTTTTTACTAAATCAAGAAACTAAGGAACTACCAAGAAATTGACAAGTCCCACTATTAGTACTCTTACGATCAAGTAAACTACCCGCAAAATCCACGTCGGAATATCCTACCAAATTAAATTCAACATTTCTAGGATACCATAAGCCTAAATCAATAGTACAAAGCAAATATTTAAAAATTCTTTTAACGGCATGTAAATGTGATTCCTTAGAACAAGATTGAAATCTAGCACAAAGACATACACTAAACATAATATCGGGTCTATTATCGGTTAAATAAAGTAAAGATCCAATCATACCTCTATAAGTTTTTATATCCACACACTTACCTTTTTTCATCCTTGTCAAGCTTAGTGGATGTGCTCATAGGAGTTTTTGCAATTTTACCTTCATTGAATTTGAACCTTTTGAGCAAATCCCTTGAGTATTTTTCTTGACTTTTTGGTTTGGAGTCCAAGGAAGAAGCTAAGTTCTCCCATCATACTCATCTCAAATTCACTATACATACACTTAGAAAATTCTTCACACAAAGATGAATTAATAGAACTAAAAATAATATCATCCACATATATTTGTACTAAAAGCATATCATTTTCTTTAGTCTTAATAAAAAGAGTAGTATCAATTTTACCCATTTTAAATCCATTCTCAAGCAATAAATTACTAAGTCTATCATACCAAGCTCTTGGAGCTTGTTTTAAGCCATAAAGAGCCTTTTTCAACTTATAGACATAATTAGGAAAATCAAAACTTTCAAACCCCGGAGGTTGTTCTACATAAACTTCCTCTATGATATAACCGTTTAAAAATGTACTTTTCACATCCATTTGATACAAAATGAAATTCTTATAAGAAGCAAAAGCAAACAACATTCTAATAGCTTCTAATCTAGCAACGGGTGCAAAAGTTTCTTCATAATCTATTCCTTCATCTTGACAATAACCTTAAGCTACAAGTCTAGCTTTATTTCTAATGATATTTTCATTTTCATCAATTTTATTTCTAAAGACCCATTTAGTTCCAATTATAGAAGCATGAGAGGGCCTAGGGACTAACTCCCAAACTTTATTCCTTTCAAATTGATTTAATTCTTCTTGCATAGCTAAAATCCAAAATTCATCATTTTCAGCATCTTTAAAACTTTTTGGTTCAATTTGAGAAACAAAAGCAAGATTATTAAACATATTAAGAGAGGAACGAGTTTTCACACCTTGTTCGGGATCATCAAGAATTAATTCTTAGGGATGGGAAGGAGCATACCTCCACTCTTTAGGCATGGATGAAGAACCAACTTCATTCTTTTCTATTAAGCTCACCTCTTGCTTACTTGAAACAATTTCCTTGCCTTTGTCACTAACAAGTAAATCTCCAAAATTTCCTTCTAAAACATCACTATAAATAGGCTCATTAGAAATAACATTGCAAGATTCATCAAATACTACATGCATAGATTCCTCAATTACTAAAGTTCTTTTATTGAAAACTCTATAAGCTTTACTAATATAGGAATAGCCAAGGAAAATACCAACATCCGTCTTAGAATCAAATTTTCCAAGTCTTTCTTTGTTATTCAAAATAAAACATTTGCAACCAAAAACTTTGAAATACCCAATATTTGAAATTTTGTTATGCCAAAGTTCATAAGGAGTTTTATCCAAAGAAGGTCTAATTAAAACTCTATTTAAAACATAACAAGCGGTGTTAACAGTTTCCGCCCAAAAGTTTATAGGAAAACCATACTCATGCAATATTGATCTAGCAAATTCTTGCAAAGTACAATTTTTTCTTTCAACTACACCGTTTTGTTGAGGAGTTCTAGAAGTGGAGAAATTATGAGAAAAATCATTTTCTTCACAAAAAGTTTCAAAAGTATTGCTATCAAATTCTCCTCCATGATCACTCCTAATTTTAGAAATCAAAAAACCTTTTTCATTTTGAACTCTTTTTGCAAAACTAGAAAAGCTTTTCAAAGTATCATCCTTATGTTTTAGCATCAAAACCCAAGTAAATCTTGAAAAATCATCAACTATCACAAAGGCATAATAGTTCCCTCCAAAATTAGCAATTCTAGAAGGGCCAAATAAGTCCATGTGTAATAGTTGAAGGGGTCTAGTTCTAGAGATTACATTTTTACATTTGAAAGAGGACTTAGTTTGCTTACCCATTTGACAAGCATCACAAACTTTGTCTTTTTCAAATTTAAATTTGGGAAGACCTCTAACCAAAGAATTCTTGGAAATATTTGAAATTAAGTGCATGCTAGCATGTCCTAGTCTTCTATGCCATAACTAAGAATCATTATGCAAAGCCAATAAACATTTATCATTAATAGGACAATCACTCAAATCAATAGTATAAACATTTTCATCTCTATTTCCAACAAATATAACTTTTCTATCACTAGCATTTTCAATGATGCAATTCTTTTTATCAAACACAACTCTAAAGCTTTTATCACACAATTGACTAATACTAAGTAAAACATGCTTCAAACCATCAACCAAAAGTATATTTTCAATTAAAATAGAAGATTCATTACCTATGCTACCCTTACCAATTATTTTACCTTTCTTGTTGTCACCAAAGGTTACAAGACCTCCGTCCTTTTGGGAGAGAGAGACAAACTTGGATGGGTCTCCCGTTATGTGCCTCGAGCAACCACTATCCAAGTACCACTTGTTTTTCTTAGAGGCTTTCAAACAAACCTACAAACACAAATGTTCAAGTTTGATTCTTTGGTACCCACACTTGTTTGGGTCCTAGATGGTTAGCATTGACAAACTTGGGAATCCATTTCATTTTTGCAGACATTTAAGGCATTGGATTTAGACAAGTAACAAGAATAAGTTGTATGTCCAAACTTGCCACATGAGAAACAAACAACATTATGCAAAGATTTATCTCTTACAACAAATTTATGCACTCTACTTTTCTTGGAGAAATTATTCCTTGGAGCATTGTGAAACTTTGCCCTTTGAGAAAAATTTCTTCTTGGAGAAGTAGTATGAGCATATTTCGACTTAAAACACTTAGGTCTAATATGGCCTTCAACACCACAATAATGACATATAGGCACAAAGTTAGATTTAACATGCTTAGACACAACCTTAGGCTTATTAAACTTAGGCATATTATAAGATGTTTTAACAAAGATAGCTTTAGAACTTGAAGGAGTAGAACATTCATCAATATAGCCTAAACCTCTTTTATCACCAAAAGGCTTGCCTACTTCAATTATCTTGTCTAATCTTTGAGAACCTATTGTCAACTTTTTAATAGATTCTTTAGCCTTATCAAGTTCTTGCAAAGCACTAAATTCCTTTTCTTTGAGTAATTTAATCAAATTTTCTTTTTCACAACTATCATGCTCAAGAAATTTAACTTTGTCAAGCAAGGCATTTTTCTCATCACAATCAAAAGCATGTTTGTCACAAGAGATATTCATTTCATCAATATGCATAGCATCATGCTCATTCTCTTTTAAACAAGCAATTTCTTCAAGTAAAGACTTATTTTTACTAGATAAAACATTGTATTTCTTTTTAAACACAACATACTTAGAACTAAGTTTTTCTAAATCATTTTGTATATTTTCAAAAGCTTCGAACAATTCATTATAAGAAAGAGGTTCTAGAGTTACCTCATCATTTTGTTCATCCTCTTTGTCACTATGAGCCATGAAGCAAAAATTGGCCACTTCTTCATTATCACTCCCACTTTCGCTTTCATCGCTATCATCCCAAGTAGCTTTCATTGTTTTCCCACTTTCGCTTTCATCGCTATCATCCCAAGTAGCTTTCATTGTTTTCTTCTTGGATTTCTTGGATGATTTGAGAAAAGGACAATCGGTTCTAATATGACCAGCTTCGTGCATTCATAGCATATTACCTCATCCTTTTTGCTCTTTTCACCTTTTGACTCTTTTTGGTTGGAGAGATGCTTCTTGAATTGCTTCTTTCTCTTAATGAAGTTCTTATACTTACATGAAAGATAGGCAACATCATCTTCATCAAGGTCATCTTCATCTTGGGAGTCAACTTCTAAAGAGATGGTCTTTAAAGCTATACTCTTTTCTTTCTTTTTCTTCTCATCCTCCATGTTTTTCTTGATCTTTATCTCATACGTCAACAACGAGCCCATGAGTTCATCAATGGAGAGAGATTTGAGATCTTTTGCCTCTTGAATGGTGGTGACTTTAGGCTCCCATTGTTTAGGCAAAGACCACAATAGCTTCTTTATCTTCTCAAGATTTGAGTACTTTTTTCCAAGTCCTTCTAAAGCATTGACAATGTTAGTAAATCTATAAACATATCGGAAATAGCTTCATTTTCATCAATTTTAAACATTTCATATGATGAACTAACATGTCAATCTCTGTTTCTTTTACTTGATTAGTTCCTTCATGAGTAATTTCTAATTTATCCCATATCTCTTTAGCAGTTTTGCAAATAGACTCTATTATACTCAACTTTATTCAAAGCACAAAATAAGCAATTAATAGTTTTGACATTTAAAGAGCATGCTTTCATTTCATTTATTGACCATTCTTCCTTAGGTTTTATAGTGCTAACACCGTCTACATCTTTTGTTGGAATTTTAAAACCTTCCTCAACAATATCCCATAAATCATAATCAATAGAAAGCAAGAAAAATCTCATTCTATTTTTCCAATAACTATAATTAGTATCATTAAAGAGAGGAGGCTTTGTAATAGATTGACTATCGGTATAAGGGATAAAACCTAAAGTTGTCATAGCTAAAAAAACAATTAAGTTTATCAAGAAATAAATATTTCAAGAAGAGCAACCCACTCTGATACCAATTGTTGGATCAATATGGCAACCCTAGAGGGGGATAAATAGGGTTTAATTAAACTTTTTTTCTAAATTAACCAATTAAACTAATTAATACATTTTTTATAAATAATGAAAAAAATTCAATTTATGCAACAAATAAGATGACAAAAATGTGATAATTTAATTCTATCAAATTTTAGCAAATAAATAAGAACAAACTAAAACATACAATAAAATGCTTAAATTAATTGCAAAATTAAAAAGGAAAGAGTTAGAGAAGAAGACACCGTTGGTTCGGTCAAACTCGACCTACTCCACTCCCCAAACGCCTATTAGGAATCCGAATAAAATCTTTCCGATTCTTTCCACGGATTAGAGCCCAACCGTTACACCACCGCTCCTTTTACGGGTTCAAGAGCAAACCCGATCCTTTTCACGGTTTAGGATCAAACCGTTACAAATGTTGGAATTTTTGAAGAACACAATACAACTCTCACTAGATTTACAAGTTCAAGCACTCAACAAGTTTATCCTCACAATACAATAACACTCTCTCAAGAATAAGATGAAAAGAAAATTGGGAACTTAGAGAGAGCAACAATGGAACTTTTGAGTTTTTGAGGATTATGAAATGTAAAATTTATGTATTTAAAATTTGGAGAGGAAAATGGTTTATATAGAGATGAAATTTTTTTTAGAAACCACAATTAATTTGGACTATTGGATTTTGGAAAAGAAAAATTAGTGGTGGAGATTTTAAACTAAAATAGTCGTTAGATACAAACAAAATATAATATTAAATTCCATTTCTTTTGAAATTCATTTTCTTTTCCAAAAAATAAAAAAACATACCATGTGTCAAAAACTAGCCGTTAGATACATACATAAAATAATATTAAATTTATTTTCCTTTTAATTCATTTTCTTTTTAAATTCATTCTTTTTAAAGTCGATCCAAAAATAAAAAACATACCATGTGTAAAAAAAAATTGCCGTTAGACACAAAATAAAATAATATTAAATTTATTTTCCTTTTAAATTTCTTTTTAATTTCAATTTTTTATTTTAAATCAATCCAAAAATAAAAAATCTATCATATGTTAATCTCTTAATGATCCACCATTCAACCAATATGTTGCCACATGTCTACATGCAAATGGTCTGGTTATGCCACGTCATCCACCACGATATTTTCTCAATAAATTTGTTTCGATCATATCGTCTTCATTTTAGTTCCGATTTGAGTGATTCAAGAGGTGTTAGAATCGTTGTTCCGAGCTCTACGCTATGGACATTTTAAAACACTAAGATTTTCAGTAATTAAAAATTGATTTGTTATCATCAAAACATTGATTAATTAATTAATTAAAATTAATTAATTTGAGATTAAGGGCCAAAAAACCAATGCTCATCAAATTTTTTACACTTATCTCAGTCCAAGTACATTCACAGTCTACTTGATCATGCGAGTCTTTCCGACTGCAAGCCCATTCATTCTCCTATTGTCGTTGGTACCATTTTGTTACTGATGGACTACCACTAGACAACCCCTCTGAATACAAAAGCTTAGTAGGAGCCCTCCAATACTGCACTCTAACCAGACTCGACATCAGCTTCAGTGTCAACAAACTTTGTCAGTTCATGCACATCCCAACCTCTTCACAACTTCAAGCAGCAAAAAGGCTTCTTCGCTACCTCAAAGGCACTACCAATTATGGTATCCTTCTAACCAAATCCCCTGTTTTGGCCTTAACGTGCTACACTGATGTGGATTGGGTCAGTTGCCTGGATGACAGACGAAGTACAAGTGAGTCCTGTGTCTTCTTAGGTTCCAGCCTCATCTCATGGTACTCCTCCAAGCAAAAAGTAGTTTCCCATTCCAGTGCCGAATCAGAGTATCGTGGTCTCTCCAACGCTGCTGCCGAGGTACTCTGGATCCAATCTGTTCTGACTGAAATTGGCATTGGCCAAATCTCAACACCTCTGCTGCTCTGTGACAATCTCAGCGCCGCCTACATGACCGCCAATCATGTTTTACATAATCGAACAAAACATCTTGAGATCGATCTTCATTTTCTCAGAGAAAAGGTAGCCTCCAAGCAACTTTCAGTCAGATTTGTCCCCTTCGAAGACCAACTCGCAGACATCATGACAAAGGCCTTACCAAGTCCACGCTTTCTTAGTCTCAAGACCAAGCTTACAGTCACGGCAGCTCCTCGTTCACTTGCGGGGATGATAAAATAGACACTCAATTCCTCAAATTTTCTGTTTTTCTTCAACTTTCAAAATTCACTATTTGGGTTGTTAAGTTTTTACTTTTCTCTCTCTTGGCTGTTATCTTTCCCTATCGCTTTGTGCCAAGTGGCATTTTATACATTAATAAAAATCAGCATGCGATAGCATTTGCATCGCAGTGAGTCTCTTCGTCTACCAATTTTCCTTTTCTTTCTCTACTGCCTTTTTCTTCTCTCTACATTACCAACATACTCCTTGTTTAGAAAGATAATTGGCTAAGAAGTCGGTGAAGAAAGAAAAGGTGGAGGAATTGAATTAGTTTGTGCTGGAAAAATTGCAGTGTAAGAAAAATTGAATATTATATATAAGATTAGATAATTGGGAAAATGAAAAGAAAAAAAATTGCATCTTTTATTTTAATTTCAAAACAATGTGAGGAGATAAGCTAGGTGAAAATTAAGATCTATGTTTAACAAAAATTGGTAAAACAAAATTAGTTACATTAGATATTCGGTTGAGGGGCTTTTGGATGTTGCAGAAGATCAATATCATGTGCAGATAGCAGAGGAAGATTTGCTATATTCCTGAAAAAATCTTATTCTGGTCATATATCCAAATGAGAATGTTGCTGCTGATTAGCTCACAAATGTCTAGGCCCAAGGCCCAAAAGAATTGGGCTCAACAGAAAAAGGCCGATCCTTCTCTTCATCCTTAGAGTAAAACTTGGCGCTTGACAAGGTCGTCACACCGTCACTGGTGACTGAACCCGCCGAGTAAAACCGGAGTTCCCTCTGCGGCTCTGCGGATTCGACAAAGACATTTTTAGATTGGTTTTAGAGCGAGAAACAGAGGCTCGTGATTCTGGGACTTCAGCATTCTTCATATAGAGTTATCAACTTTCTTTCCTTAAATTCCCTTTTTCTTTTTCCCCCCTTTATATTCAACTGTTAATTGCTTCAAGTTCATTGTTTTCTAGAGAAATGTCTTAGCTTTATTCCTGGGCTGAAACTTATTTGCATGGCTCATTGGCTAAGTAAGAGTTCGAAATAAATAATGCTGGGTTTTGTTTCTTGCATGGGAATGGTGTGAGTTGTTGGAGGGAATGAAGGGGAAATTTTGTTCTTCTTCTAAATGTCTGTGGATGCAAAGAAACCCTTCAACGAAAATGTCTTATTTGGACTTTTTGATTTTCCCTTTTGTGGGTTTTTCCTTTTTTGAAATCCCATGTCCAGTTAACTCTTTGTGGATTTATCAGGCTATTATGTAATTTTTGTTTGGTGGAGGCGGAAAGAAGTTGTGTTTTTCGCCTCTTCTGATTTCAAAGATGTTATGCATTGAAGGATCTCTCAAAAGGCTGGTCGAGGCTTCACATGAAAGCTGCAGGAAGCTTTCTGTCTCCTGGGCATCTGAATGAGAAGTGCATTGTAGTTGGTATATGAGGCTGAACTTGGTGAGCCCTTAGAATCTCACTGTTTATTTAGTTTTTCGCCTAATTATCCGGTTCTATTTTTTTCTTTTTCACTTTTGTGATTGAGCTTTTTTGTGCCTTATATTGGAGAAAAAAAGTGCAAATGATCAGATTTTGTCTCAAAGGATATGTCTTTTCTTTTTATTCATCCTTCAACTGCATTGGTTTTAACTTCTCTTGTGCTTACATGGTGGATTTGAAGATCTATAAATTGCTCTGAAAAGGGATAGACTTTTCAAAATTTATCCAATTACTTCATAGATTGCATCTTTGAGATACAGGAAGTATTTCACCAAATTAGAGCACTGTTTTTACCATCATTATTTGCTTGTCTGAAATTTGATTTTCCACCTCTTTGTTTTGGGATAATTTCCTCTTGGATTTTCTTTACTCTTCTTTACCTCTGTCCTAACAATCATTCTTCCATTATGCGGTAGGTCCATTCCATCTTTTTGCGTTTGAGTATAGCAAAAGATGAGCAGCAAGGTAGAAGCCTGTCCAGAATGCACCCAAAGATGCTTACATCTTCATAGAAAGACAGGGAATTTATCATCTGTTACGTCATTCTTCAAAGTGATGTTTGGAGATCGCTTTTCTGAAGTTTTGGTACTATATGACTTCCAAAATTGTCTTCAATTTCCTATATCTTTGTATTTATATACATATTTCCTCTTTACATCTTGTCTGTTTTATCCAAAATGGTAATTTGCTAATTTCTGGTGGCATTCTCCATTCTTTTCAAATATATTAAAGAACAGTGCCTTGTTTAAGGTGTTGAAGTTCTTATAGCTATTAGATATTGAATGGCACCCCTGAGATCTTTCCTTTTGGACAATCGCTGTCCCTGTAAATTTTTCTATGTTGTTGTCGACATTTTTTATGAGTTTATTAAGTTCCCTTGAGTAGTCATGTGCTACAAGCTCTCAATTTGTTCTGCACGGATATTTTTTTGCCACTGATGTTGTGTTCTATTATTTTATTCTTTGATGATTACGTTCTCTTTTGTAGTACTTTCCGCCTATGTTTGCTGCTACACTGTCGAGGTTGGTTGATAAAAAGGTTGTTCTTGAGGATTCTCTTGGACAACAATGGAAGGTAACAGTTTCCAATTGTGAAGGATCCCTTGCCTTCCAAGAAGGATGGAATACTTTTTCATTAGATCATAGTCTAGAAATTGGAGATTTTTTGATCTTCAATCACGTTATGGACTTGCACTTCGATGTTAGTATCTACACTAAAACCGGTTGTGAAAAAATAGAGTTCGCTAAAAAAAGCAAAATGAGGAAAAGAACTAGAAGTGCCGGTCCTGTAATTGAGACAACTAATGAAGGTTTGACAAATCCGCAAGCTTCATACCCCTCTGTGGGTTCTGAATCCAATGTGGCATTATCTCAAGATAAATGTAACGTGGCTGGTTACCGAAACATGAATGTAAACCAGGACAAAAGGCCAAAGTACTGGAGGAATGATGAGGGTTATGGACCTCTCTTTAAAGTAGATGTTGTTGATGATTCATATTGTTTCATCAACCAAAACAAGGATGTAGGACTGGAGGAAAACAGAAGCCCCTTACTTGACTTGTTTTCCATGGAAATGCAGATAGTCAAACCCTCCATCAATGAGAATACCACAAATAATGTTGCTCAGGATGAGTTAGATCCTAACTGTACTTCCACATCACAGAATGCTGCAATCATTGTCAGCCCAGTTAACAATGCTCCAATCGATATTAGAGGAAACATGGAAGTATTGCCTTTGGATATATCTGCCAACAAGATAATTGATAAAAGTCAATGTTTTGAGGAGGCTGAAATAAAGATGAGTGTCTCTGACAACGATCCTTGCCATGACAAGACTATCGAGGTTCCTTTTATTTCATCTGCAACAAATTCTGAAGATGTTGAGCATTTTTGTGACACGCCATTAAAAATGGTAAAAGACTGCCAGAATGTACCAGCAATATGCAGCACACCATCAAGTGAGTACTGAAGTCATATAATACATTTCTGTTCTGATTTACATTTGAGACCACTTTTTCTTTTACAACTAATCATGTGAATAAATATTTCAGCAATTACAAGACATGATCAGGTCTCCAATCATAAATGTACATCTTCCACCGAACATTGCCGTAGTGTGAAACAGGAGTACCCTCCAAATTCCTTGGAGGTTAAAAAATGTCTGTATGGTTTGTTCTCTATTATGGTTGCTCTTTATGGGAGTTGCCTTTATAATTAATGACATGTCCTTCACAAATATATGAAATCTAACCTTATGCTTATGTTACTACCACGTTTTATAATCTATCGTGTTAGGGATGGTTATGTTTATCGTAACCCTAACGTAATGACCATTTTACATCTTCACTTTTCTCCATTGCTTTGTTATGCTTTCGCCATGAATATTGTAGTGGAATGGAGAAAAATGAAGATCGTGATAGAGATGACCATCGCGTTAGGACTATGATAAACACATCCCTAATGCACTACACTATAAAATGCAGTAGTGTGCTTTGACGTAGGCATGAGATTAGATTTCATACATTTGTAGGGGATATGTCATTAATCATAAAGATGCCCATGAAAAGGTTATCCATACAAAAAAAACTTCTCTTATGGTGTATAATTGCCAATCCACACTTCTGTAGAAAAGAAACTTCATTTCTTGCCCTCCCAAATCTGACAAATGTTGTAACTTTAGCTTATTGTGAATGTCGTATTCAAACAGGGGACATGACAAAGATCATTAAGAAGGAACCATTGGAAATTAGAACAGAAGTGAACAACTGTGGAAACTCCATTAAACGAATATGTAATTCATCTTAATTTATCACATTATTCCTTTGTAGTTTTTGGTTCAGCTTGTCTAATTGAGTTTGTTTTTGCTTACAGTGGACCCGAAGGTCATTAAGAAGGAGTTCATTGTGACGTCTAATCAAAGTGGTAGAGATAATAATGATGACACTAATAATGAATATCCGATTGGAACTCCAGCCCATATCTCCTGTATAATAGCTAAAGATACTCTCTCTTTTCTGGTATGCTACTGCCAACTCTCTTTGTTAAGTATGTAAATTTTATTCATATAAGTTTGTTAAAGGTTATATGACATGCTTTTGTCTTTATCTGACAGAAAATTGATATTGATGAAGGGCAACTTCATTTGAGTTTCATTACCATAGCCATTTAGAATGTATATTGATTGTATCATTTGAGTGTTAATATCTTTTCTTGTCTTCAATAAAAACATTCGGCTTTAATTATAAAAAAAGCATTTAGAATTTATAAGTTATTCTTGGTCTTTAACTGTTTGATTGGATTGAGGTTGAGCATTTCTGTCTTCTCTTATAACCAAGAGCCATGTGTAGTTGAGATTTGGGAATTATACATAAGAGAGAGGGAAAGTCCAGTACTATTCTTTACTCAGACTGAAGTGAGACAACCTGTGGATAACAGTGAGACCCATTCTTCCAAGAATTTTGAAAAGCGCATGCTTTTTCCTCAAAATATGAGAGAGGTTGAGCATTTGATAGTTATCTAAACAGGTAGGTATAGGTAGGTCCTTGAGAAAATCACATTTATCCCCAAGACAAGTAAATGCTCAAGCTTAAGTGAGATAGATACGTACTTACATCGACACACACGCTCATATGTTGACATATTTATGTGTGATATCGTGTTATGACTGAGAGTACCAATAGCATACGAACCATGCATGGATGCATCTTCACATTTCGCGTTTCTTATGTATCAATGAGCTAATTTCTTCATTGACTACCATTTCTCACTTTGTTCTGCTACCCATAAAGGAGCTGCCGACGAGTTTGCACCTATCATGTTCAAGAGGCCGAAGAAACCCAGAGAAGAAGAAGGTAGTCTTTCTTCGGGATCCCAGGAAGAGATTGTGGCCAATTCTTTACCATGAGATGCCTAATGTTAAAGTTTTAACAAGTGGATGGGAATCATTTTGCTCTGCAAATAAAATCCAATCTGGGGATGAGTGTTTGTTTCATGTCGAGGATGAGCTCGAGCGCATATATGAAGTCAGTGTTAGGAAATGTAAAAACTAGTTGTATTATATGATTCTAGAACTCTACATTTTGGTTTCTTGTTTAAATCTCCTGTGGAAAAAAAGAAAGGCATTAGTCTGAGACAATGGTGGAAACTGTTGCAGTGTACAAGTTTGGGGAAATTCATGCTGTTGATTAGTACTTTTGTACGGAACTGGAATGGTGGTATTGTTAATTCAAACAGTACTATAAATACAATGCAACATCCTACAATGGAGGTTTTGTAGGCATTCATCTTATTAATTATTTCAACACTGGTTTATCAATATCTGTGTCAGTATTTTCAAACTGGCAACTTGGGAAGTGGTAGAGATGTTCTTGTTACACTATCTTGATTCTAGTTTTATATATTCAAATCCGCTGAGCTAAATGGATTTGATTGATTTGTTCTCTGAGTTCTTTATTTTAAAAAAAAATTGAAAAACTTATCTAACTTTTGAATTTAAATTTGAGTGCAGAATTATGTCAGCAAACTTTTGAATAGTTGAATTGAAAATTCATAATTCATGTTATCTAGATATTGTAAAATAATAATTTTATAAAATTTATAACATAATTTATGTTTCTCAATTTGTTAATAATAGCTAAATTCAAGTCAAATTTTTTTTTTATTTATAAAATTTTATCAAACGCTTTGAACAAATGTTTAAATCAAAATTCAGTATTCGAACTTGTTTGATATGAAAATATTTCAGGTTTCTAAAGTGTGTCATGGTGTAGTCATATAAGAGTTTGTTTGGAATGACATTACTTAGTATTTACCTTTTTGAAAGCATAGGGATCAACTTAAAACCCAGGATTTAAAAATAAAAAGTCAACCGAGAGAAAATAGCTTAAAATTTAAACTCCAGTGAGCATTTCACGTCAGAAAATAAATAATTACAAGAGAGCTCAGAAGATTTTTCTTTCATTTTTTGCTTGTTCTCCCTAATATTCCACATCGGAGAAGGGGATTTTGATCGTACCCTTTGACAAATCTGATGAAAAAGCAATGTTTTTTGGCTTGAACGTACTGTTTGCAGATTCTAGTGTTCGAGTGGCTTGGAGAGCCATCTCAGAATGGAGTTGGAGGCACGTCATAGCCATCTACAAACCAAATAAGCAATTAGTGAAAGTGGGCATAGTGAATTTGTAAAATGGTGTCAAATTGTGCAAAGCAAATAGAGTACAAGAAATAAGTAGGATGTCTGAAAATGAAAGAGCTTGTACTGGAAGAGTGGAAGCAATTAGATATGGATCTTAGAACTTTGCATCCTCACTAGTACATGTTCAAAATCCAATAAAAAAAACACTTAAATCCTGCCTCTTGTACAAGTTATCTATCAATCTATAAATGTCTTTTTGACATAATGTAAACGGTAAAATTACATCACAAATACAATTCAGATGATAGAGAATGATTATTTCAATCAATATACCACATTGGCCTTTTGTCGAATCATTTTTTTGAAGTTAAATGTATGAGCACGCTCCTTACCTACATATTTAGCTTATCTCCCTCACACGCCACCATTTCCAACTTCATCACTCGTTACTACCACATTGATCAAGGTCCCAACATTTATCTAACCATCTAGCTGATTTCTACTCTAGTAGTTCTAAAACAATTATGAAAGGTCGAGGATAATACTGCAATTTTTAAAAGAAAATGAGTAGTTTAACTTTATATCTATACATGCCATGTTGGTTGACTAATCTGATAGGAATGCTGTTAAGGAAATATATAGAGTATTGAGGATACATTAACAATCAGTTGGAGAAGTTATGATAGCTTGTCATGACTAGAGGGAGTGGGAATGGGAAAGGCAAGCAATATTTTAATGAGTGATTTAGGACTTGCGAGAATTCTCAAAACAGTGAAGGTTCAAATATCTTTAATATCGGTCTATCTTGTATTTCCATTATTGTTAATCCTTCGATAAATTTCTATCATATTCACTAGACTTTCAGAAAGTACCTTCTAAATCCACAGATGGTACTAATATCGATCACAAAGCACATGTAAGTACAACATGGAAACCTAATGCATAATTATCTCAGTTTTAATCATTAAAATTCCTTACCATATAGCATTCTCTATCTGGGTCAGAGTCGGCCACATGAAGGGACCATGTGCGAACCCATTCAAGTCCTTCAGATATTTCAAGGTTTCCTTCAAGCAAGCTGGATACTATGTAAGAGGGATGTATTGCTACCAGTATGCATGAAGCTGCAAATAGAACAGCTCGCCTGACATATGCTTCCTTGTGATGGCATACCTCACTGCATAACATGGAAATTTTACAGTTAAGGAAACCATTAACAAGCATAGAAGATTGTTATGCTTCCTTTGATTGTCGATATTTACCATGTTAAACCATCAATCAACCCAAAAGCTTAAATTGATTGGACTATGTTAAATTTAATGATATCAATACTTAACCTTATGTTATAAACCATCTACTAATTCAACCAATCGACTACACAATAGAAAAATACCTGGATCTTAACATATCTAAAAGAGGAGGGGCCAGGGCAGATGCTTCAGGATGCATGGCTGCACATTTCATGCACACACCAAGCATATATATGAGTTTTCCCAAGACAATGAAATCCCTATTCAACAAGTCCACCCCATGTCTTTTCTTATCGAAGCCTTGCATAGCTGGAAGCATAAAGGCAGCCGCATGTCCTGGGAACTTATTATGAGATAACTCCATTTCATTGTCTTGCATGTTAGCTGATTTCAGGCTCCAGCGTCTCGTCTTTCCTCTTTTGACGTGACCAGGTTTTAAAGGTAGTTCTCGTTCATAACTATTTGACCAGTTTGGTAAAGTTCCTGTTCCTGATCTCTCTTTCCAGGAACCAGCTCCAGGAGGCCCTTTACTACTTGGCAAGAACCATGGTTGAGTCTCAGCAGTGGTAGCTATGAGAGTCCTTGACTGATGTTTTGGCTTCATAGTCTTCGCATTAGAAAGTTCCTGAGCTGCATCCGTCATGATATCAAGTATCATTATGCGCTGACTGGTATCCACATTAGGTGAATAGAGTAGTTTATTGAGAATATTAAGAGATTCAACTGGGCACATAACAATCAAGGCAACCAGCGCTCTTTGCCTCTTGTCTTCAGTTGATTCTTCCTCTCCTTCAATAGCTATGTCAGAGCATCGGACTTGAACAAGAGTTCTCGCAAGATCTGATGCTACATGTCTAAGTTCATCGGGTGATGCTCGGATGAGCTTTTCAGAAACATCAAGAGCTCTCTCTACCTGCAAAAAAGATGATCAATTTCATGTCAAGAAAAGAACTTTTATCATTTTATAAATATGACAAACCATCATATGATGATTGTAAGCATAGTTCAAATAAATATGACAAACCATATGATCTCTCAGACAAAATGCAGAATATTACGATCTCACAAACACCTTAAGCTAATTTGACAAAAATAAGAAAGTGTGATCTAACTCCTGGACATTAACCACCAAGAAACTTGAAGACTCACCCCTTCAACATCATCAGATTTACGGAGAGACCCAACTACATCGACCAACTGTGACAATTTTTTTTTAAGATCTGTGTCATCATCCGACAGATCATATGGCTGTAATGATGAGTCACTGGTGGAATCAGATATATCACTTTCATTATCGTCATTATCCTCAGAAATAGATCCACAATTTAAGCTAGCTGGATCAACAACCTCATCTGGATCAGCCAACTTAAACTCCCAAATTTTCTTATTTTTACTTTGTATATTATGCCCAGTCCCCACTTTGGCAGCATGAGTAGCTTCCTTTTTCTGAACCAAAGTAGTAGAGGCTTCTGTTTCTTTAAATCCAGTCCCTGCACCAATTGTACAATCTATGGTCCCTTTTCTATGAGTAGTTGACCCAAACTCCCAGTCTATGGTGTCTCCCATGCAACTATCATCAAGATACAGAGGATTCTTCGGGTCAATAACTTTAGAGAACACTAGAGCAACATTGCTAGCCATTTTCCGAATCCATTGATTAGGATTCTCCAGCCTACCTGAAAGCAAACAAAAACGGTACAAGAAAAATTACACTTCCAAAAAGGATATTCTATCAATACAACTAAAATTGGACTTACAGCTAACCCCTTGAAGAATTGAGTGCATAACGGTCTTAATTTCATCAAGTTCCTCTTTAGACATTAATTCAAGAGAAAGACCAACCGCTGCAGATATATCTGATAGCCAGTTAATGCAAACAAATTTAAACAAGTGCAACAAAATACAAGACCCTTGGTGAAGCAGGAACATAGTGATTAAACAAATCATTTATTATTCACTTTCATTTTCACTGTAATAATGAATCAGTGGGATAGGGCCTAGAAAGAATGGAAATGCGGATACAAGCTTGCTGCTCAATCGTGGCTGATTGGACAAACTCCTTTTTAGACCACACTTCTACCAGACGCTGCACGGTCATTAAGAGGCTGCTATTATTATGACCTTTCTTGAGACAATTGGCATCAGGCGGCCATTCAAGAATAGCAAACTGTAGAACCCAGCGCAGGCAATGAATGGGGAATACCTTCCAGACCAAAAATTTGTCGACGAAAATGGACCTACAAAAGTACATTAAAAATAATCAAAGTGCTCGGTTAGACCAAAATCAACGAAACCCCACCAAGAACTTTTTTTTCTTTTAAGAAAAAAATCCATTTTTAAGTACCCGTTGTTGGCTAGATTAATCAAATTTATAATTAATAGTTTGTTGCTTCTCCAAAGATTTGCGGTCAAGTCTTAGCTGTGGACATTTTATGACAGGTTGGGACAAATTAACTCATTCAAATAAAGGGGTGAAAATGAGTTCTTCTAGACAAAAAAGTTATAAAGCCACGGTTATAAATTCAACCACCTGTTGCAGGAAATAGGAAGCATTACACTCTCCTAGTTATACACATCTAAAATGTTATGAATTGATGCATGATACAGTACACATAATCAACCCGTAAAACATGCATGACTTGAAAACATATCTAATGTGATTCTTTTTTTTTTTCCCCTTTCTTTAGGTGGAGGAGGGTGGGGAACACATGTATTGGACATGTGGATCTTGATCACTGACCTTACTGACATTCTTAATCTTAGACTACGATGAAAAAGTAGCCAAAGCACCCAGTAAGCATCAACATCACTCTCACATTTAGCAGCTAGCTGATGTAAAAGTTGCTCAGAAATTCTTTCAACGGCATAATTATCTTTAATTGTTTCCACTATCTTCAACCAGAACTGGGAATTGGGGCTTGATTCAAATACGTCAGCGACAGCTGAATGAATATTTGACATCACAACATCTTGGACGTGCTTCAAAATATGTGGAACTAATTCATTTAGCAACAAGTCTGCCAAAAGAGAAAATCAAATAATTTGGTTATTATATGTATCCTGTTTGATGAAATAAACTTAACAGAACGTAAACGAATGCCTGAAAATGATAAAGTATACTGATTACACAAATATGTAAACAAGGGTACTAACAATAAAGTTAAACAAGTTAGAGAAGAGGTGAGATCATGCAAACAGATAAACATGGGGACCAAGAATACGAACCACTTTCATAGGGTGGCTTGCTAGAAAAGAGGTAATAGTGGCATTCCCAGACTTTTAAACACTAAATGTGACCCCTTGGCCAACTGTAATGCAATTGAAAGGGATACTATTAATTACTTTTTCATGGGGGGAACTCTAGAGGCGATCTCTTTCGTCATTGTTGACTCTTTGCAACATTGTGTCTAAAGAAAAATTTCCATGAGGAAGAAATAGAACTTGAGATCCATGAGATTTTTCAAAAGAACTCTTTCATTCTAACTGGGATTGGATCAAGCATGATTTGCAGAAAGTTTCCATTGACTTTTTGAGAAGGGTGTCTCTAGTGCTTGTACTAGATTTACATAGCCCTCAAACCTAAAAAGATAGGAGTTGAAAACATTCTTTTAATTGAAAAAACAACTTTCATTCAAAAATAAAAAATAAAAGAATACATGAGGAGTATATAAAAGCACAACCCAACAAAAGGAGCCACCCATAACTAAACTATCTATATGTGTAAAGGGGGTTCTAATCCAAATGAACATGACCTAAAGGATAGTTACAAAATTCTTTTAGAGAGAAATACCTAAAGAGATGCATTAAATCTAACTCAAGACCATGCCTCTTTCCAACAGCTCTCAATCACACTAAATATTCTTCAAGCAAAACCCCCAACAAATCAACAAAGAAAGTGTCAAAGGACATGCACCTTATCACAAAATGGGGGATGGAAGAGCACCTCCCCCATCATCAAATAACGCCCTTTGTTCAAGGTCAAGAAAACAAACACCAAGGGCCGTTTGGGACACCAAATATAATAGTGATTTTTACAATCATTTATAACTTACAATTAAGTATACTATATAATATTTCAAAACCCTCTTTATTATAGTGTTTACTATTTGCTATAGTATTTGCTATTTGTCACTCATCCTCTATTTTCTTCTTTGCTATAGTGTTTACTATTTCCTACCCAAACAAAAATAGTTTACACCCCAAACACAAATTATTATAACTCAAACTAAAATAGTTGGCACCCCAAACCCTAATAATTATAACTGACTATTATATTTTGGTAAAAAAAACATTTCATTGATAAATTAAAACAGGGGAAAGACCCAGAGAGAGATTACATCAGGGAATGTCAATTGCTCACTAAAAAATATAAGCTGAAATGACTAAAAAAGGGTGCTTAGTTTTGCACAAAGAAAAAACAGTAAATAAAACTGATTCCATAAAACGATTGAAAGGGGAAGAGGAGTCATTAAAAAGTCAACTGTTCCTTTCTCCCCACAACCGCCAGAAAAAGGCGCACACAATTCCCAAAATTTTGCAGCAAACGGGCAATGGAAAAACAAATAAACTGAAGATTCAGCATTGATGACACATGAGACACTAAGAGGGAGAAATACATATATAAGGAAGACGTTGCAAACGGTCAGCAGTATTAATGGCACCCCAGCTAAGCTCCAAAAGAAAAATTTTAATCCGCTTAAGGTAACAATTTTTCCAAATCATCAAGTAAAGATGAGAAAAGGCAGAAGCCCTAGTACCCACAAGTCAACCATAAGAGATTCAGAGGCCAAATTCAGGAATCGAGGGATGAGCGTAATCTGACAGAAGACAAGTGATGTGACAAAGTTGCCCACTCTGCAATTTCTAACTCATTAAGATTACGACGAAGATTTAGGTCCCAAGCACTAGATGATGAGTTCCACACCATAGCCACAGTAGCCTTCGGCTGATGAGCAAAGCGATAAAGCCGCGAAAGCACAGTTGAAAGGACACCACAGCTAAGCCAAGAGTCATTCCAAAAAAAAGTATTAGTACCATCACCAAGCCAATGACAAATACATGAAGCCACCAGACCAATAGATTGGCAAATAAACCTCCAAGGTGCCTTAAAAGAAGCACGAGCGATAGGAGTAGGCCACACACAATTGTAGAATAGTACTTAACCACAATAAAAGATCTCTTGAAAGCATCCCACTCAGATAGAAACCCCTAAGTCCATTTTACAAGAAGGGCAGAATTTTGATGCTTAAAATTGCCAATACAACACCCCCCCACCCCCCGCGCCGATAATTGAGGGTGTTGAGATATATCCCAATTCACATTATGCATGCCAACATTACCATGAGAACCCTCCCAAAAGAAGTCACGAACCATCTTGTCAAGGCAATTGATGAAAGATGAGGGAGCCCTAAACAAAGATAAGTAATACGTAGGGAGATTAAAAAAGGTAGCCTAAATGAGAGTGTGTCTGTCACCTTTCGAAATATAAGCATATTTCCAATTATGAAGTTTGTGTCCACCACCGACTGCCAAAAATTCACAAAACTGGAATTACCACCCAAAGGGAGGCCAAGGTAAGTAGATGGCCAGAAACCTCGTTTACAGCCAAAAGAGTTCACCAACCAATCAAAACCAGAATTAGGAATATGAATACCGAGATGCATATTCAAAAATACGGACGACGTCAACAAATATTGTAAAGCATGTCGCTCAGCAATGGAGAACAATGTATCATCAGCAAATTGTAAATGATTCATAGAAAAAGACGAATTCCAACCAGGTGTGCAATAGTAAGACCCATCGAGGAGCTATGATTATGAAGATGACTCAGGCAATCAGCAATAAGAATAAATAACAAAGGGGAGAGAGGACTGCATGATACCACGGATAGGTATAATCTTCCCCCGAGGACGGCCATTAATAATAATGGAGAAAGTAGCTAAGTGATGCAACCTTTGATCCAAGTATGCCAAAAACTACCAAAACCTTTAATCATAAGAACATAGTCAAGAAATTCCCAATCAACCGTATCAAAAGCCTTCTCTAGATCGAGCTTAAGGATCACCCCAAGCTTCCTATGGAATGACCAATCGTCAATGAGCTCATTGGCCGTCAAAGAAGCATAAAAAAATTTCCTTCGATTGACCACAATAGTAAAAGGGAGAAGCAACTTAAGACGATTCGGAAGAACATGAGCCACAATCTTATAAGCACGAGGAATGAGACTGATCGGCCGATAATCAGAAACAAATTTATAGTCCACTTTCTTAGGAATCAAACATATGTAAGACTCATTCAGCTTAACATTAATAATCCCAAAGAAAATCCCGTAGCAAAAGCATCATGTCAGATTTGATGGTGGACCAGAAAAATTTGAAAAATTCAGCAATGAAACGATCAGGACCAGGAGATTTGCTTGTGCCAAGAGAGGAGACAGCCATATAAACCTCCTCTTCAATGAAAGGATGCTCCAAGTCAGTGGCCTGGGTGGAGGAAATAGGACTCCAATCGAGGTTGGTTGGAAGAAAAACGTTGTTTATCATCTTCAGTAAAAAGGGAGGAGTAAAAACCCAAAAATTCAGCCTCTGTGTCCTGATCAGTCAAAAGGCTAGTGCCATTCCTAGAGACGGTCTCAGATATCGAACTTGTACGATGCTGAGTAACAACAATTTTGTGAAAAAATCTGGTATTTTCATCCCCTTCAAGAAGCCATTTAAGCTTACATCATTGTTGCCGATGGATATGATCCTAAACAGTCAAGTTTTCAATATCTTCTCGAAGTAATCAATGCCTAATTAATTGATCTTCACTAAAAGGACTGTTATCTTCCAAAACATCCAACTGTGACCATTGAGACATAAGAGAGGGAAGTTGAGATGCTTCCACCCATTGTGTAGTATTCTGTAAGACCTCAAATAATTTACACCTACAAAAGAAGGGGTAAAAAGGAAATATCAAAGCAGCCAATGGAGAGCAAGGAAAGAAAGTGGGAGAAAAGGTGGAGGGGACACGAGCTGGGAGGAGAGAGAAGAAAGAGGGGACCACGAATTGGTTACAAAAGGGGAGTGCGATCAAAGAATTATCTAAAAGTTAGTGAACTTTTAGGAGGAAAGAAAACCAGTTCTCTCGAAGGTGCTGGGGGAGATATTTCCTTGTTATAATTTTCTTCTTTTGGCAAGACAGGGGAGAGTGATTTTCGAGGGTGGGTTGCTCTATTTTTGGGGAAGGGTCAGAGATGAAGAGGGAATGTTTGTAAGGAAGAAATGTTATATAAATAATAGCAAGGAAAGGGCTGAATATTCATCCATCCGTCTTCTTCTTCTTCTTTTCTGTTTTTCTTTCTTCTTGTTGCTCTGTTTTTGTGTTCTGTATAACCAGGTGCAGGGGAGGAGGACGAAAGAGTTTGATTGAATCTTACAAGTGGTATCAGAGCCCGCTTCATCCTGGGACGTACACGAGCGATGGCTCAGAAACAAGTGGAAGAAAGGCTGGAAAAAAATGAAAAGGAGGTTTCGGAAATGAAGGAGAAGCTACTGGGTTTATGCAAAAACATAGAGAAACTGACAGAAGAAATGAGGGAGAGCAATGCAGCTCGAAAGGTTGAGGAATCGGGCGCTTCTGATGGGAGAAGGATGAAAATGAAAGGGAAAGCTGATGAATCCGAGTCAAATACCAACCAGGGAGGTGGAGGATTAGATAAAAGCAAGTATAAGAGGCTGGAAATACCCGTTTTCGCTGGTGAAAACCCTGAATCATGGGTGTACAGGGCAGAACATTACTTTGAGATACATGAACTGTCGGATCAAGAGAAAGTCAAGGTTGCTGTCATCAGTTTTGGGCCGGAGGAGGTAGATTGGTGTAGATGGAGCCACAACTGGAGACCTATTCGAACTTGGGAAGAACTAAAAAAGAGGATGTTCGAGTACTATAGACCTACCGGAGAGGGAAGTTTAGGCGTGAGATTGTTGAGAATAAAGCAAGAAGGGACCTATGCAGAATATGTGAAGAAATTTGTCACATATTCAGCACCCTTGCCCGACCTAGCTGAAGAAGTCCTTCGAGATGCTTTTGTTAATGGGTTGGAACCAACCTTGAGGGCCGAAGTTATCAGTAGAAAGCCAACCACACTTGAAGAATATATTTATGAAGCCCAACTTGTAAGTGACCGCAATGTAGCACTGAAGATGGCACTAGCAGACCTAGGAGTCGTTGGGCCGTGCAAGAAGGAAGGCCCAGGTTGGGAAAATATGAATGTAAAGAGCGGGAAGAGTATGGAGACACAAGGGACCAAAAGAGTTACCCTACCAGCGAAGAACTTTGTGAAGAAGGAACCATCCATGAAGAGGTTGTCGGACAGTGAGTTTCACGAACGGCTAGATAAGGGATTGTGTTTTCGTTGTAATGAGAAGTATAGCCCAGGCCACCGATGCAAGCTGAAAGAGAACCTGGAATTAATGTTGTTTATCACCAATGAGAATGAAGAAACTGATCTGGAATAGGAGGAAAAGGGAGATCCACCGGAGGAAGAAGAAAAAGAGAAAACGGTCGAAATTGCCTTGAGATCAATCTATGGGCTGTCAGCAAGGGGGACAATGAAACTGAAAGGGAAGATGAAAGGAAAAGAGGTCCTACTGCTGATTGATAGCGGAGCCACGCACAACTTTCTGCATAAAAGGTTAGTGAACGAACTAAAAATACCTATGAACAAGAAGAACTTCTCTGTAGTCATTGGTAATGGAGACGCGATAAAAGGGGGAGGAATATGCAAGGCCATTAGCTTGGAACTACCCAACCTCAGTGTGAAAACTGACTTTCTGGCAATTGATTTAGGTCAGATGGATGTGGTACTAGGATGCCTTGGCTGTGTACAACCGGATTCATGGGAGTATATTGGCCATCTTTAACTATGTCCTTTAGGGCAGGGAATTCACAGGTCATTTTGAAAGGTGATCCATCCCTAACCAAGGCTGAGATCTCCATTAAGACTCTTACAACATCATGGAAGAAGACGACCAAGGCTTCTTGGTAGAACTTCAAAACTATGAGTATGACAGTGAAGACAAGAAGGAAGAGGAAGAGGAGCGTGAAGAGTCAGGGGAACTTCCACTTATGATCAGGGCCTTAATCGAAGAGAATCAAGACATATTTGAAGAAATAAAGGCTCTTCCTCCAAAAAGGGCTATTGACCATTGCATCTTAACAAGTAGAGATTAGAAACCAATAAATGTAAGACCATATAAGTATGGCCACTGCCAGAAGGAAGAAATTGAGAAGTTGGTGGAGGAAATGTTGAGAGCAGGGATCATCCGGCCAAGCCACAGCCCCTATTCCAACCCGATCCTACTAGTTAAGAAGAAAGATGGAGGATGGAGGTTTTGTGTCGACTATAGGAAACTAAATCAAGCAACAGTGGCTGACAAGTTCCCTATACCAGTCATTGAGGAGCTGTTGGATGAGGTACATGGATCAACAATCTATTCTAAGCTAGATCTGAGGTCAGGGTACCATCAAATCCGAATGAATGAAAAAGACATTGAGAAGACAGCCTTCTGAACGCATGAGGGTCACTATAAATTTCTTGTCATGCCTTTTGGACTCACCAACGCACCAACTACATTTCAATCATTGATGAACCAGGTTTTTCGTCCTTTCCTATGTAAATTTGTATTTGTTTTCTTCGATGACATATTGGTCTATAGTCCTGAACACACTTGGAAGTGGTCTTCAATGTGCTTAGGGATCACAAGTTGTATGCAAACCAAAAAAAAATGTACTTTCTGCCAGGCAAGAATCCAATACTTGGGCCATTGGATATCATCGAATGGAGTAGAAGTTGATAATGGGAAAGTTAAAGTGATGAGGGAATGGCCACCACCTCAAAATGTGTCTGAATTAAGAGGTTTTTTTGGGGCTTACAGGGTATTACAGACATTTTGTGCAGGGATATGGGAACATAGCAGCCCCTCTCACCAAACTCCTCCAGAAAAATGCCTTTGAATTGAATGAGGAAGCAAATCTAGCCTTTGAGAATCTGAAGCAAGCAATGGTCACAGCACCTGTACTAGCTCTACCTGATTTTTCCAAGAGTTTTGTGATTGAAACGGATGCATCAGGGACTGGCCTAGGGGCGGTTCTCTCCCAAGATTCGAAGCCTATAGCCTACTTCAGCCAGAAATTGTCAACAAGGGCCCAAGGGAAGTCCATTTACGAAAAAAACTGATGGCAATAGTGTTAGCAGTGAAAAATGGAGGCACTACCTGTTGGGAAGCAAGTTTACTGTGATTTCAGACCAGAAGGCCTTGAAATTTTGGATAGAACAGCGTGAAGTACAGCCTCAATTCCAAAGGTGGTTAACCAAACTACTTGGTTACAATTTTGAGATTCTTTACCAACCCGGGTTGCAAAATAAAGCTGCAGATGCCTTATCAAAAGTGAGGGAACAAGGGGAATTGTGCACTCTATCAGCACCTACTATTATCAAGATGTTAAAGTGGTTTTGAAAGAAGTAGAGGAGGATGAGGAATTACAGAAAATCATCACCACCTTAAAGGAAGACCCGGAGAAAATACCGAAGTATAAGTGGCAGCATGATCACCTAACCTATAAGGACAGATTAGTTCTATCTAAAACGTCTAGTTTAATCCCTGCACTGCTGCATACTTTTCATGATTCGGTGTTAGAAGGACATTCGAGGTTCTTGAGAACTTAAAAAAGGATGAGTGGTGAACTATACTGGCCGGGAATGAAGATAGATGTAAAGAAATACGTGGAAGGTTGCGAAATTTGTCAAAGGAACAAGTTTGAGACACTCACACCAGCTGGCTTACTTCAGCCTCTCCCGATTCCTAACATGATATTGGAAGATTGGAGCATGGACTTCGTGGAAGGGTTACCAAAAGCTGAAGGATATGATGCAGTAATGGTGGTGGTAGACCAATTGAGTAAGTATGCTCACTTCACCCCTCTCAAACACCATTTTTCAGCAAAGCAAGTTGCTGATATATTCATTAAGGAAGTTGTAAAACACCATGGAGTACCTCTGTCCATTTTAACCGATCGAGACAAAATCTTTGTGAGCAACTTTTGGAAGGAGATGTTTTCAACAATGGGGACAAAACTTAAAGAAGTACAGCATTCCATCCACAAACTGATGGACAAACGAAAAGGGTGAACCGATGTTTGGAGACCTATTTGCGTTGTTTCTGCAATGAGCAACCAAGGAAGTGGAATATATGGATAGCTTGGGCAGAATTGTGGTACAATATCACCTTCTATATCTCTATTAAAACCACCCCCTTCCAGGCAGTCTATGGGAGACCACCACCACCTTTAGTCAGCTATGGAGATCGGAGAACATAAAATAATACTGTGGAACAACAACTACAAGAGAGGGATCTAGCACTCAATGCTTTGAAGGAGAATTTGGCCATAGCCCAAAATGGAATGAAAAAGCAAGCAGATAAACATAGGAGAGAACTAAAATTTGAGGTAGGAGAAGAGGTGTACTTGAAGCTAAGACCTTACCGACAGAAGACATTGGCTAAGAAAAGAAGCGAAAAGCTAGCTCCAAGGTTCTATGGGCCGTATAAGATAATTGACCGAATAGGAGAAGTAGCTTATAGATTGAGTTTACCACCAAAGGCTGAAATACATAATGTTTTTCATATCTCTCAACTCAAGAAGAAGCTAGGACAAGATCAGTACGTCCAACAACATCTTCCAAGGCTAACTAGAGAGTTCTAATTACAGATTGAACCCGAGACTGTCCTAGGGGTCAGGTGGAATGGAAGTATGGCAACACACGAATGGTTAGTAAAATGGAAGGGGATGTCTGAAAATGAAGCGACCTGGGAAGATGTAAGTATACTCAATCAACAGTTTCCTCATTTCAACCTTGAGGACAAGGTTCATTTCGAGAAGGGGAGTATTGTAAGACCTCAAATAATTTACACCTACAAAAGTAGGGGTAAAAAGGGAAATATCAAAGCAGCCAATGGAGAGCAAGGACAGAAAGTGGGAGAAAAGGTGGAGGGGACCACGAATTGGATACAAAAGGGGAGTGCGATCAAAGGGCAGGATAGGAAAAGAATTATCTAAAAGTTAGTGAACTTTTAGGAGGAGAGAAAACCAACTCTCTCTAAGGTGTTGGGGGAGATATTTCCTTGTTATAGTTTTCTTCTTTTGGCAAGACAGGGGAGAGTGATTTTCGAGGGTGAGGTTGCTCTATTTTTGGGGAAGGGTCAGAGATGAAGAGGGAATGTTTGTAAGGAAGAAATGTTATATAAATAATAGCAAGGAAAGGGCTGAATATTCATCCATCCGTCTTCTTCTTCTTCTTTTCTGTTTTTCTTTCTTCTTGTTGCTCTGTTTTTGTGTTCTGTATAACCAGGTGCAGGGGAGGAGGACGAAAGAGTTTATTGAATCTTACATATTCCAATCACAAATGATAGATTTCAAACCTTGCAACTTCATCATGAAGTTGCGACCTCGCCAACCGATAATGGGGTGAAGATTCCACCAAACCTCCACCAAACCGCCACCAAAGTGTGAAAACTAGGAACTTTAAGCCAAGAATTTTCGAACCTGAAGGAACAAGGACCCCAAGCAATACTTCCCATGAACAAAGTCAAAGGAAAGTGATCAGAAGTAGTTCGATCCAGCCGTTTGAGAGTAACAGTCCCAAATTTATGAAGACAACTCTCTGTGAGAAAGAACCGATCAAGAAGAGAGAGATATTGAGTGGGACCAAATTTAGACCACTGACCATGTAAAGCAGCCATTCGACAAAGGAATATCTCGCAATTGGTAATTAGAAATCCATTGGTTAAAAGCACGCATAATGGAGGAGATTGTGGGATCATGATATTTCTCCCATGACCACCTTGTGACGATCACCACCAATAACCCAATTTGCACCTCTCAAACCAGCAAGGTCATCAAGCTCTTGCCATAAATTAGATCAATAACCATTATCAGATGGACCACAAACTGCAGTAAGCCAAAAGCAATAACTATCTGCCAGAGAAACATGAACAGAGACGGTAAAGAGGGCCTTGGATGACCTCAAGGATAGAAAAATCAGGTTCATGTTAGACCTCCGATTATTCACACATATAGAAGGATGAGTAAAAAAGGGAAAGCAGTGAAAATTACTGAGATGGAGGGAGAGGATTCGGGTAGTGGGAGGTGAAGGATTTGTTGGGACCACAAAACGGTTATTTTGGGGAGGAAGGAGGGACCACTGAGTTGTTATAAAAGAATGGCAAGGGAGAGGCTCTAGGCAGGAATGTCTTTAGCAAGAAGTTGAGAGAGCTAAGGAGAGGTAACTAGCCCTCTCAAATAGGCTGGGAGATTTCCGGATAGTATCCTTGTTAGTGTTGTTTCTTTTCCTTTATGTGTTATGATAGTTTCTTTTTGTAATCTTTCCCAAGAGTTCATAAATAATATAACAACAGAGGAATACTCTGTTTTTCTGGGAAGTTGTTTGTTGGGTATTGTTGTAGGGAGGGATACCTAACAGTTCACTCCAAAAACAAGAATACTCCCTGATGTACCAATGGCATCTAAAGCAGTCCAACCAATGTATGAGGAGCTCCAAGTAGATTTAATAAAAAAAGGAATCAATTGATGATAAATTTGTTTCTTGGAGAAGAACAATGCTGAGGCTATGTTTTTGTAGAAGTTTTTTAACCAAGGTTCTTTTCCTCCAAAAATTGAAACCCCGAACATTCCAAGAAAGGAATTTCATTGATGGTTAGAAGAACCCTCCCTGATGGCCAAGGTTGCTGACTTGTCGTAATGGACTAATGAATATAGGCCAAGTAATTCTCTTTAAAGTTTGGGATTTTTTTTGCTAGTTGTGGCAGGTGGCTTCTTGGTTTTATAAGGAGGAATGGTTGGGATGGCCATAACACATAATCCATGTTTTGACAACAATGAGACCAAATCATTACGGCTGAAAGGGAAGGGAGATATGGCTTGAGGCTGCTGTAGATAGAAGAAGGTGAATCTCTTGTCGGGACAGAAGAGTTTGAGATTGTGGTAATTGGAGATAAGGAGTCATGACCAGGGCTTAGGTCGGATGGGAGGGGAGGAAGGGAGTATAGGGGAAGATGGTTGGATTCGTCCAAGTGGTCTCCAAAGACAGACAAGTCGATGGGCAATTTAGTAAATTTTGATGTGTTGGTAGGGCAATCTGATTCATTGACAGGGTTGGATAGATATCCCTCTACATCATATCCAACAAATGGAAGATTGGAATTAGTGGCTAAGGTGGAAAAGATGGTGCCAGCATGTAGGGAGGTGGGCCCCTCTCGAAAAGTAACTGTGGAGAGAAAAGGTTGGGAAAAGGATGGAGAGGCAGAATTGGTAGGGCTAGGATTTTGGGGTTGAAAGCTGAAAGAGGGGGATGAGTTGGCTGAGGTGGTAGGGTTAAAGCTAGTAGTTGGTAGAATTAAAGTGGGTTAAGAGATGGAGGGCTCAGATGGAAGGGGGAGGTTGATTGGCTCAGGTAATATGTGATCATTGGATGATTCGGATGGACAAGGGTAGGAAGGCGACTCAACAATTTTAGGAGAAAATGGTGGGGCCACCGACTGGTTGACCAAGAGAGAGAGAGAGGAGGTTGTTGGTTTGGCATCTGCCTAAATTTAGGAGAATCGATCGGCTCTAAAGAAGGAGAGAGAGAAGGAGAAACCATTGGCATGGATTTAATGGCTTGAGATTTACCTTTTTTAGCAACCCTAGAATCACAATGATCCTCAATCACAACACCCTCATCAATGCAATTCTCAATCGACAGTTGCAGACCTCTTCGGCGGCTCCTCAATCCAACAGCCATGGTCTGAATTCTGGCCGTAAGTTCACCGCCGGCCAACTCTTTGGGAAGATGCACTTCACAAGTAATGAAACCTTTGTTGTTTTCTTTGATTTTCAAGGGAGCGAACGAGAGATTAAGGCCTCTCTCAATTTGATCGGATGGATGGAGATAACCACCATATAAATCACCTATATACTTAAAGATATCATCTGACCACATTGTCAGAGGAAGATTGTAGACATCAATCCATTCTCCATATGAAGCAATCATAAGTTGTTTGAATGATGAACAAGAAGAAGGATAGAGGAACTTAAGTCTCATTCTGTCCACGTCACCCAATCAGTAATGTTGCGAAGACCTTTAGAAGTCTCTATATTATAAACTTGCAGAAGTGCTTTGTCGTCAGAAAGAGGGTTAATGGTGCAGCAGACCAAGAGGGATGATTGAATTCTGTCGCGAATAGATGGCCATGAGTCACCAAGTGTATAGCATTGGACAATTACCATAGCATCCCAATCAAATTGATGATGAAGCAGGGATGAAGTTGTGGAGGAGATGGTGCGAATTAGAGGAGTTGTGGCCTTGTGGATTGGCCACGGTTAGATGGAGGATGCATGAATAGCAACTTTGTATGATTGTGGTTTTGAGGTGACTGCAGAAGAGTTGTTTTGGTGGGGCTACCTTGGGTAATCCGAAACCAATGAGAAAAAGGAGAACCATCCCAATTTACTTTCCATAGATGGGATGAGGATATTGGTGCGACGGCCCGAGTATTCCAAGAGAGTGAGCTCAGCAAAGTGTCCATTCTTATTGCTGTGTTTTTCAAGCCAAAGGGTGTCGTATCGCCTTCATCGTTCAATTTCCTAAAGAACTTATGGTTACATGGTTAGTTGAAGATAGAATTGAAAGATGAAGCAAGCCATTCAAGAGTCGTCCATGAAACAAAGATGGAATATGTGTTTGAACGGGTTTGTTTGGTTAATTTGAAATGCATCCCTCTAATTGGCATAATCGGGGACAGAGAGAATTTTCAGGTTAATATGAATTGACCGGTTAAGGCAGAGGAGGCGGTGGGCGGCGAAGGAGGCATGGTAGCCAGAGTTAATTATGGTAAGGTAAGGGGTGCAGAGGAGAGCATTTTTTGTCATCATGTTGCTTGTACGAGTATAAAATTGTTAGATGTCATAAATGGAACAAAGGGAGCATGTTGCCTCATGGTAACTCATTTAGCTATGCTATAGAACTATGGAAACTCAAGACTCACAGTTTTGGCCAAAACTCAGGCACCCTCCTACCTTTTTGGCTCTTGAAATTTCCTCCTTGATAAGGTTACAAATAGTATGTAACCTTTCCACTGGTAAAGACCAGACCATCAAACTTTGGGATATTAGAAAAATGTCCAATGCCACTCACCAACTATAATAACCACTCAACGCCCCAAATGCCCCCAAGAGTTCCCAAAATAATTCATTTTTAGACGTATTAGCCTTATACACAAAAACAAAAAACACAAATTATCAACTTCATCCTTATTGCTAAAATGCCAAGAAAATGGGAATGGTGGATGATTAAAATATTAGAAAGAAAAAAGGTCCATTTTCGATTTAATATTGGAAAGGACAATAAAAAAAAAAAAAAATAGGGACTTTCTCGCTGAAATCAAGAAGCTTAAAGGCAATGATAAGAACCAAAAACTTGGATTGCCAATTGTCATGGACACAAATGGATAAACAGCTGACCAAGATTGACTCTTCCTAAAATTATAATTTTTTATAAAATAAAAGAGCATTTAAAAAATCAATTCTACTACATATATATCTTGCTGACCTGCAGATCCACGCCGACAAATGCGAGAAAATGTCTCCCCCACAAATATCATGGTGCCATCAAGTTCAATACTAGAAGATTTTGCTTCTGCTAGAGAAAGAAGTTGATTGGTAATCTGCTTGAAGAACGAGCTAAAGACCTCTTGTGAAGAAAAACAGTAGAATGATGACACTCACTGAGAAAATAGTGTATCGTGGATGGTGGAAAATTTTCGCAGCTCTATTCAAAGCAAACTGCAAAACAATATTTCATTTCGGGCAAGTCCATTAAATATTAAAATATTAATTCTTATCCCATATGAAACTTGTTTAACATATACGGATTCCCTAAATATGAGCTCCATACGGCAGGAATTAGAGAGAAGGATACTGTGATGACAATGAGTTGGATGCTCTCGATTGTGCTTTGTCAGGAATTGATGTAACAATTTGTGCAACCTTAGAAATGGCTGGTATGGTGCGTTCAGTTACAAAATTCTCATATTTGCAGGATTCTCCAAATTCTTTTGCCATCTGAAGCACCCCATCCTTTTCAAGCAAGCAAATTACAATCAATCTGCTTAATAGTAATGAGAACAAGGTCAAGAATTAGCAGTGTAAGCCAAAGGAAACTCTCATATCTTTTGATAACAACGACCTGCACTCACAGTAAAAAACTATTTTATATTCAGCCAAGGAGAGGAAACTGCACATTGGGAAGAAAAGAACATAGGCGAGGATGCTAATATTTTTCAAGATTGGATGACGTGATTGATTAATTTCTTAAATCAATTGTTACTAAAACCAAATAATTAAATATCTTTGGATACGCTGGAATGGAAGGGGCAAATAACAGCAACTTTCACAAAGACTGCATAAAATCAGTGACCATTCCGCACCTTTCAGTATTTGAGCGTACAGCTTTAACATCAGCCGCATCACTTGCATTCGGCTGCAGAAAAGGAACGAGGTTCTGAACAACCTCAGTGGCAGGTCCATCAACAAAGAAAATGTCATATAAGTGCTTCTTTGCCAAGAAAGGGAAACACACCAACCAACTGGATGCAAGCTCTGCACAGATTGGCAATGCATAACAAATACAGCTGTTTATTTCATGGCCATTTTGGACAATAAATCAAAATGCTATGTTTAACCAGCCATTTCAGAAGCTAAACTAAATAATTTAGGATTTAGAGGGTTAACTATGATATCTTTGTACGACTGAATTAATCAAGAATTCCTTTCCAAGTTCCAACTATAGTAAGAAACAATTTCGTTGATAGCCTGAAATCATAAAAGAAATGGGAGTCTCAAGGAGAGATTACAAAAGGTTTATCCAATGTTAAGGAGAGCTAGTATAACTATAAGGATGAAATAAGGGAGAGCACTTACGCCAAGTCAGCTAGGTAAGAAATTGTTTTTTTTTAAATGTATTGTAATTAAAGTATGGGGTGGGGGAATTGAACATCAAACCTCGAGGTCGATAGTATGAACACTATGCTAGTTGAGCTACGCTCTTGTTGGCTAGGTAAGAAATTGTTTTGTTCACTTAATTTTCAATCGGACACATTTCTCAAAATTGTAGTCAACATTAAACAGAAGAGAAACTTGCAAATGCAATGATTAAGACTCTCCTTTGCTAAACACAGCATCCTTTTCCTAATTTCAATTCTTTCAACATATATGAAAGCATGAGCCTAAAGCAGAGTGGGAATCTTGCCCATCTTCCCTTAGAAAGAAAAAGAGCAATTTGCCAAAATATCATGGATCATTCCATGTCTATTACATCTCATTCTATCTGTCCATACGGCAAGTTACAGAAATTATCTATATTTTCATAGAAAAATCATAACAGCTTGTGAAATGCCTAATCCACGCAGCTAAAATTAGTAATACTGTAATAGAACAGAAAAAATAATATAATATATATATATATATATATGTATATATGTATAATAGATGACTAAAAAGACTAAATATTACCAAGTAATAAAACCCGGGACAATGCTGAGAATGCAGCTCCATTATAGAGTGCATTCCAACACTCCAGCCTCTCACTTTTGGAAGGAAGCCTCGAACTGAGGATCTGTATGCACCACAAGCAGAAACCTTACTACCTGATGTATGGAAGATAGCAATTCCCAAAAGAGATGCTAGCTTGACTATGAAGGTTTGATTTCATAAACTATATTAACCTGGTCCCTGTAGCTCTGACCAACACACTCTGCAAGTTTTTAACGCATAAAACAAACAAATAACTAATAAATTGACTTCAAAATGAGATTTTAATGCAACATTTTGAAACATTGCAGTGAAAATAAAAGAAATATTGAAATGTGAGAGACTGAATATGGAAAGAGAATTAAGCACCAACTAGAAGATGATCCATCCTAACAATTCAACTAACTTTAATTTATACCCATTTGATAACCATTTTTCTAATTTCTAAAAACTAAGCTTAGAAACACTATTTCCACACATAATTTTTTAACTCTCTATCCAAAAACAAAAATTTTAGAATTTAACTAAATTGGGGAGAAGCAAACATAACTTTTAAAAACAAAATACTAAATAGTTATCAAACATGTCTAAAAAAGTAGTTTTTAAAAAACATGTTTTCAGAGCGTGGAATTTGGATATAAACTTAAATGTTCATTAGAAGAAAATTTGAGAGTGAATAGCTAAAAATGAAATGATTATCAAACGAGTCTCACCATATGATCTAGCATAAAATCACGGCAGTGGGGGAAGGTGAGCAAGAAGGCTTATTTGTACCTCAAAATCCACACATATGAATGATATAAATTATTCTAAGGGGATGTTTGGATCGCTGACTTTTAAATAACCCAACTTCATCGGTGTTAACTATTGAAGAATTTCATCTCCCCATCTTTCTTTCTTTAATACATTTATGAGAAACTCATCTTACAACCTTACATCCCAAACAAATGTTTAAACTCCAACATATTAACTCTGAAACTTCAAAATTCAACTCAGCACCAAAACGCCCCCTTGAAAAATACTACCATAACAAACTCGTTTGCAAAAAAGTGGAGGCTAAAGAGTCGATACTAACCGGCGATTAGAGACGCATCTACAGGGAAGAGAAGAACAGCTAGGGAATAAAGGGCAGATACGACTTGGTCAACGTGCTTCGCATTCTTAATCGCTGAGATAACCTCCGCCACCTTCTCTAGGACCTTTGCCTCAACCTCCCTCCTCTTTCCGCTGTCCTCCATGGTTAAAGCTTCAACTTCTGCAATTTTGGTTCGAAGCTCTGTTTCTCGGAGGAAAATAACAAGAGAACTACGTAATTACCAATTTACCCCAATTGATGGGCTCCATCCATTTGGCCCATAATTGACCCAGCCCAGGCCCATTAGCAAAAGGTTCAAAACTCAAAACCTACGTTTCACCTGCGCGACTTAGGCCCGGCCGCCGGTCGGAAGAGGAAGTGGGAAGACGGACCACCGGTGAGTCGCCATGGCCGCCGCTGCAACTTCATCTCTCACGAAGTTCTTCTCCTCCCTCTCAATCTCGAAATCATCACAAATACACCATAACTCCGTCTCTATAAACCTTCAGTCTCTTCCAAAGTCTAAACCGGCTCGGTTGTTTGCCACCAGGGGCTCTGTTACGCCTTCTTCCCAGGAACCTAAGGGTGTTTTCTCGGGCATGAGAATTTACAATGTTCTGATCACCGTGGGTGAGAACGAGTCTGAAGACCAGCTGGTGAATCGGTTCAGGCGGCAGGTCTTGAGAGCAGGGATCTTGCAGGAGTGTAAGAGGAGAAGATTTTTTGAGAATAGCCAGGCGAAGAGAAAGAGGAAAGCTAGAGAAGCTGCCAAGAGGAATCGCAAGAGGTTAGTTGATGATCAGCAAAATCAGATGAGTTGTTCATGGCTGAATTTGGTTTCTGTGTGATTTTGTTATTTTGAATCTTCTTTCTTCTTCACTATGGTTGAATGGTCTGTTTTCTTTCATTTTCTTGGCAACCAAACAGTGGGTTTCGATGTCAACTTCTTAATTGTGTTCTTCTTTCAAATGCTCAATACAAACCTTGGGGTTCCTTGATCCACCAGCCCCACCATTGTTCTTCTTGGTTCCATTTTCTCCTCTTCATTTTTAATCTTCCTTAACATTTTTCTAAAATTCATAAGCCAGCCTCAGATTGATCAATGTCAATTCGAATAATTTGTCTATCAAAATTCAAAACTTCTTCCATTTTAGTGAGAGAAGGAAGAGGATAGTGAAGATTATTCAATTACTGATCGAAGAAGCTTGAGTAATAGTTATCACTAAGGTATTCTACATATTTCAAGCTTACAAGTGTGAGGAGTGTAAGACTAATATCAAATATACTTTTACTCATCTACTTAAGTTTTTGAGTCAATTGGTGATTTAACTGAGTAAAAATTTGAATCTTTAATCTTTTGGTTGATGGTACAATCCTTGATCGATTGAGTCATACTCCATTAGCCACACTTGTATTGTCTTCATGGTCTTACGAATCAAAAACAATACTTTGAGAGGCAACTAGTTTCCAATACAAGGGTTATCTCCAAACATCCCAAGCTCTTATGACATGACTAAATATGTTTCAACTCTCCTTAGGTTCTGTGTTTTAAAAAAGTGAAGAATGGGAAAAATGAAGATTGTTCCATTCAGTTCGCTCTCATTGCAGATTCAGATTTTTGTTTTGCCATTTTGAATTCAAGCAATGGTTTTCTAAGTAATGTATGTGATTCTCAAATTGCAGATGGTTTAGGAGGCCTCAATCAAGAGCTGAGGAGCAGCCAAACAAGAAGACCCCTCAGAGGAAGAATAGAGATGAGGAAGATGACAACTGGGACTTTTACCAAGTAGACCTCCCATACTGTTCATAGAAGAAGCTCACTGCCTTGAGTAATTGATGGGAAGGATTATTAGATAATGGGTATATTTTAGTTAATATTTAGTTTAGTTGTTAATTTAGATTAATTAAAGTTTAACTCGAATTTTAGAATTAGTTAGTTAATTGCCAAGGCTATAAATAGCTACTTAAGGGTTGCAATATGAAAATTTATAAATATCATTTTGAAGTAGGAGTATTGTTTTTGGAGAGCTCTCTCAACCTTTGGGATGAACTTCATTTATTTGACTATGGACTTGGCATAATATCTTTACTTGCTGCATCAGAAATATTAAACTCAAGCCCTTTATCTCAAAAAGAATGGTCTCAATCCTCTTCTTTCTTAGCATTATTGTAAATCATTTGATCCTAATCGCCTGGCGTAGAAGGAGCCAAATGACGGTTGGTTAGTCATTCTTTAGGAAGAAACGGAACTAGTCAATTGAGAGGATCATCTTTTTGGGGGGGAAATGAGAGATATTTTGTTCCACCACAAAGAATTATTTGATTTTTGCATCCGTTGGCTTCATCGAGATCGTCTCATGCATAAGAGAGCATTTTTTGAATGAGAAGATTCTCTTTCTACACTGACGACATATCCCCGCCTCTTCCTTCCTTGCCCGTCTCAGAATATTTCTTCCTGGATTAATTATGTCCAGCTTAAATTGATGTTTTTCAATGCAGTCTCTCTTCTACTTTGAAATTGAACTGGTCTAATTAGCAAAACAAGAAATTTGTTCTGAAGATGCAACAGATTATTTTGTAGATGAGTATCAATTCCAAAGCTTTGTTTTTGGATGAAAATTGATATAGAACATAGAGTAATCACATTATCCGGACTTCAAATATATAAATATATATTGTTTATTTAACAAATTCTTGTAAAACTTCTTTATCACATTCGCTTCGTGCAACGATGTCATATGCACCTACGAAGCTTTAATCAAAGTTTAAAGTTATATGTGTATATATATATATATATATATATATCATTGAATTGAATTGAATGATTGAATTTACAAATAGGTCATTCCCCAACCCAAGATTTGACGGTGAAAGTGGCTCTTTTATAGTAATATCATATGAGCCAAAGCATTTACATACATATTCAAATGCGAATTGGGAAACCCAATCAGTTCATCGGGTATTACTCTAGTCCTGAAACTGTATCCAAATTTAGTAGATGAGCCAATTACAAATGCTGCTCATTTCAATACAACTCCAATTAAAAACACACTAAACTATGTCAGTAATTAGCAACCTTTGCTATACAATTTCTTATGGATTAGATGAACATGACCCTGCCAAGGATGAACATGCACGCGTCGAGCACAAATTAGAGACAGACAACTTCATCAGAACGGCCGAATTTCTTGTAGAATTGGCACACACCATCTGCTGTAAACCAATTCTCTTTCATCTGCAAGGCACCAATCCAGCTCGTTAATGAATCTCTACAGCATTTGGAAGAGAGAATATGTCATTGATGTTTTTAAAGTGGAAGTGCGTAAGGATAAAAGCTCACAAAGTAAGGGTAGTCCTTGATGCGAAACTTTGCTGGAGCAGCCTCCATAAACAAATGAATGAAGTACAAAACAAATTTGCCACATTCGTCGCCATTTTTCTGTTGTGGCACCTGGAAAGTTCGTAGGTCATGTAATTAGTCTTACAATAACGAGCGGCAAGTGAAAATGCGAAAGAGAGCTCTGAGAGTGTTGTGGGGGGGACAATTCATCCGATACCATATTACAACTGAGAATAAACAAAATTAAAAGTATAACACCTTACAAATAAACTCTAATAATTAGAAAAGATAGTTCAAACGTGACAATTACGATTACCTTAGGCACCATGAGAGGAATTTTACAAATAACATTCAAGTTTTTGCATTTTCCATCTTCTTTGAAAATGTCCAACACAAATCTGAAAAAGATTGCAAAAGCATATCCAGTACTTAGAGAAAGGCATTTACAACAATAGAGAAATAAAAGACTCACTTTCTAATCTCTGGTTCAAACCGCCTTGGATTTGCCTCCTGAAGTGAATCAAGCAATAACATGCATGGTTTTCTGGTTTTTGACTCCGGTCTCTCATCAAAGTGGCAAAATATCAGGAGGCTCCAGTGGCTCCTAGTAACAATTAGTCAATTACAAGATACCGCATGATGACGACAAGAGACTAATTCAGGAGTGGGGAAGAATCTACCAGCAAACAATAGGAACAAAGACATATTTCTTTGAAAATATTTGTTTGTCCTTGATCCATTTCAGGACCTTTCTTCTGTGGGATGCTTTCAAGTACAAGCTAAACCATAAGCAGTCAAGGTATGTAAAATGAATCTTCTTCTCTTCTGGAGAGCTCCTCCATAAATTCCTACGCATTTCAATATTCCAGTCAAATTACCTCAAACGTCTCAGTATGTTTACCAAAATTATAAGAAATGTTACTTACTGAAAACAATATTCAAAAGCTCCAGAGTCGAGCTTCCTTTTTTGAACAGGAATTGCACTGTTGCATCCAACTTTCCTTGTTCGCTTGCGTCGACGAACAGGACTGGTGCCTGACATGGAGGGGGATACAAGCTGAAAATTTTTAACATTCTCAGATTCTTCTAACTCATTCCTGCTACCATGCCCTGATAATCGATATAAGAGGTGAGTTACATATGGAACCTGAATACTGCATGCCTCTGTAAGCAACCAAACAGATTTACTACAAAAATTCCTTCTGGCAACTTTCTTGGGCGCTGTACATTGCCTTTTAGCATATGATATGTAGTTGTATATATTTACCTTGTAGTATATTTTTACCTTTTATATATATAATATGTAGGGGTTCATTTATAACTTAAATATAATATGTAGGGAATTCATTTATACCTTATATATATAATATGTAGGGGTCAATTCACCTTTTTAGTGTAGCACAGATGTCATATCAAAGAAGGGTTATACACGCATATGTTATATATAAGGTATAAATGAACCCCTACATGTTATATATCAAACGTAAAAATAAACTACATACTATATAGAAAAAGGCCAAGGATGTCCAAAATAAACAGACAAAACTAAATTGGAACAATGACAGGAAGTTATTATAGTGCAGGGGATCTAGACGACTATAGTACAACATATCTGACATAGTTTTCTCACTAAATTCAGTCGAACAATCTAACTTAAAGTTAAATAGGAATTTCAACAGAGGAAACTGAGGCCATGGTAGGCCATAAATAAACAATAAACAACAAAAGATGAAGAAGTGATTTTCTCCATGAGATAATAAAATTTGTTAACCTTACTGGGAACTACTGTTCAACACTATCAAATAACAAAAACAACTTTGATGATGAAATATTATAAAATGTAGGTGGTTATGGTCTTCTGAACTCCATACAACTTCGTTGAACTCTACTTGATTTATAGAGAATAAAATTAAGAGGGAAAAAAGGAAAGGGCTAACAATTTCCAACAATCAATAACTTCAATACAATAACCAGGAGGTTGAGATCTCCAGTAACCCTTCAAAATAAATTGGATAAATAACCATAGTCCATAGGTATCATCCAACTCTATTATTAACAAAATTCCCAAGTAAAAAGTACTGAGCCACATCCAGAATTCATTGAAAGGTATGCATAAAACTAATCAGGTGTAAACAGAGACCTTCATCATTCTTTGAAACGAACCCTTCCTAAATTTCTAAACTGCAGAAAGTTTAGCATAATACATGATAAATGGGCGTGCGAATGAAAGTTTCACCAAACGAGACAAACTCGCGTAACAGTCAACATACATGGGCTACCAAATAATCTTACCTACACCTCCATCCACTTAGTTAACGAAATTCAAGATATTCTATGAGTTTTGGTTTCTGCTGAGTTCGAGATTCTGCTTCCGCTTATGAATTATCAACACCGCGCCACTCCAAAAACAAAAATGTCTATCGAAGTCCAACCTACGCCCTTCTAATCGATCATTCAAACTACAGAGCTATACATTTCTTTCTCCAATAACCTTCTTAGTCGCTTGTGGCAAAGAAGAAACATACAACTAGCTAGTAAAAACAAGCTTCTCATTATCACTACTCCGCATCATCAAGAAACAGAAATATCAGCCAAAATCGAGCGAAAGACCTTTAAATCGCTATAAATTATCTCCTTCCAAGCTCCAAATTCAATCTCTCGGCAACCAAGCGAGGCTAAACGAAAATAAGAAAAATGATGTTGGTAAACACACTAATAGAAGTTACCTGTAGTCGTGTGATCGATGTCAATAATTATTACCGGTTGTTGACGCTTTCGCTTACCCATTGATTGCGATGCTTTTCAAAACTCTGCCGATCCTTTTTCTCGGTCGAAGAAGATGAAGCGTTCGCTGCCGGGCTGTGCTAAGTTTGAATGCCAGGGAATCTGAATCGTTCCTATGGTGAAACGACATGTCGTAATTCGTAATCCGTAGTGAACTTTTTATGAACTCGATTAATATTGGTAAAGAGCTGTTGAATTTATTAATTTGTATCCATTTTATAGCCAAATTGATTGCAAAATTATCAAAAATAGCACGTACCTTACAAAAAATAGTGTATTTTTTTTAATTCTTAAAAATAATTCTTTTCGGTCCATCTCGAATTAGATCTACAACGAGAATTTTTGGATCGTTTCGATACATCCCTAATTTTTATATAATCTTTCCAATTTTTTTTTCAAATTTTCTCGAAATTCGGTTATGTAATTTTTCAAATCTTTAGTATAATTTATGTTTTCACAATGAATTTCTAGAATTCCAATTGTGTTTTTCAACTATCAAAATAGATTTTCCAAATTGGTTCAACATTTTTTAATTTTAGAAAATATCAAAATTTTCAAAAAAAAAAAAAAGGTAAAATTTAGGATATATATAAAATCTTTGTGTTGATATTGCCCGACATTCCCCAATAAAGTTCAAATATATGGATTTTAGTGTTAATTATGCTCGAGATTTCATCGAGAAAGCTCAAATATATAAACTATTATTTTGTCCGGATTAACATCAAGATGCATATAATATCGGTGTATGATTTGGTCAGATGTACTAAGAAAGCCCCAAACAATCCATAAGTTGGAAAAAAAAATTGATTTTTTAACTAAAATCTCACTGTTGATTTCGTCCGGATGAATCGAGAAAAACTATTTTTATGAGATTTCAAAAAAGATGCTAGTTTGGTAAGATAAAAATTTAAACGTGCTATTTCTGACAATTTTTTTCATTGGTTTTTCTTTTTTCTTTTTCTCTCTTTTTTAAAGGAAGATTATATGACTTACAAAGAAATGAAGTAATTTTTATTTAATTTGAAATTAAAAATAAATGAATGATTTAATTACTATATTTTAAAAGTGGAATTTAGGAAAGGAAATCAAATAATTATCACAAGGGGTGTAAGAAAAAATATTTAACAACTCAAAATATCAATTCCGACCAACCAAAATCGATCGAACTGATATTGATAAATTAATTTAAGGAGACTCAATTGGAGTGTGTTAGTACTTAGATGGTTCAAATCAATCCACAAAATTAAAAGATGCTAGATGTTATTAATATTATTTCAAAATTGTGTGGTTCTTTATGTACGTGTTTATTATAGTTTCATCTATTTTTCACCTCACATCTCGCCTCGATATGTCATTCACACTCTCTACTCTTTTAGTACATCTAAACATCTCACACCACAATCATATGTTGCAACTCGAAACAACATGTTTCTCAACAATATTTTTACAATAATAATTAAATCTCGTATGCATAAAATTAACCCATTGATTTCATCGTTGATTTGAGTCTCGAAGAGATTGTGACCACGTGGGCATCACCAAAATTGCCACTTCATATTCTTCACAATAATTGTAATAAGAAACAATAATAATATTTTGATGCTCTCATGTGGTCTAATGAAAGGTTTTGTAACACCCTATATTTTTAAATATTAATGTAACTTTAATATTTTATTATTGGAGGGCATTTTTTGAATTTTGGATTTCCAAGGTAAGTGCAGTAATTTATTATTATTATTATTATTTTTACCTTGGAAATTGTTCGATTTAGAAATTTATGATAGAAATAAATTTCTTTTCAGGAAGGAAAGTAGTTAATGAAATATAGTAGACTTTGGAAAAGAATAAAATAAAGGGTTTATTTTATTTCCTTATAAATTATTATTTTTATTTATTTATTTATTATTATTATTATTTATAAAAACAACCCTTCTCTTCTTCTTCCTTGAGCAACTTAAAGCCTAGCCGCCCCTTCGTTTTTCTTCTTCCTTCAGCCGCCGCTGTCCAGATCGGACGCTGAACATTCGTCGCCAACCAGAATCCCAGCCGCTCACCGATCACCTCCACCGCTCGCATCCCTTTCTCTCTTGGCAACCCTTGCCTAACGGTACCGTCCGCGAGCATCGGCGACCCAAACTACGTGATCTCTCCCTTTTCAGTCGCGTGTTTGTGCCTTTCCTCGCCGCCGACTCTTCGCACTAGGGTTTCGCACGCCTCTGCTCATGCCGTGTCGGTCGTCGTCAACTCTCAACCGTTCGCAGGTGCCAGATCTAAGATCGTGGATTCGACGTCGTTGCTGATCCGTCTTGTCGTCCAGAGCCACTTCTTCGTCCGGCGTCGGTTCTTCGTCCGACGCCGCCCAACTTCTACCGTCGTCGCGGTTGCTGTCACATCTCTTTTGGGTAAGATTCTTAGTTTTTGGTTAAAATCCAGAGGATTTTGAGGACGTTTTTATTTTGTTGAAGAGCATTAGCTTGGATTAATACCTGAACTTGGCTTCGAAATAAGTAATCTTACCACCGGAACTGCCCACGGACCAGACTTATCTTACCACTGGAACTGCCCACGGACCAGACTTTAGTTGTATGCTAGCATGATAAGTGTATGTTATGGTAAATGTTAGCATGTTGATTGACAGTATGACCTGAATCAAAGTATGTTCTAACACAAATTCTGATTTGTTTATATAAACACCTAAGTGCTTGATCGTTAGTATGTGATAGTATGTGTTTTCATATGTCAATGTCTGATCTGCTGGTGTTGAGGCATACTTGGTAGATTTATGATATAAGTTATACATGGATGATGTATAATATGTTATTAAGAATTATGTGTATGTGATGAAGCCATGGTATTAAGGATTTTTACGTATGTTTTAGAACCGTACAATGTTGAATCATAGCACGTTAAGACTGTGTGAATATCCTCATTGATTAGTTAGATGCTTGTGTTTCCTTCGGGATTCACCAACTATAATAGGATAGGACTTAGTCTCTCATTTGTTACATGTATTTATGTGTCATATACGGGTATCTAGAGGACATAGATGCCTAGCTTGACCCCAGTGGTAAGGCTACTTACTGAGTATTTCATACTCATTCTTTCTTATGTTGACCTTTCAGGTAAGGGTAGAGATGCACTAGTTTTTACGCTTCCGCATCATGAGATTTAGAGTTCTTTTCATGTTTCTCTTAATGTTTAGTTTTGATGTTTGGAACTTATTATTGAGGATTGTTCTTCATATGTGTTTATTAACCTTTATGATTTATGGGTACTCTATTATTGTTTATAACAATTGCATTTAATAAATGTCTTTTGAACTTCTCTTGTTTTAATTAGCATTTATTTCAAATAACTGAGCGTCGTTTTAAATTCTTCGCACGCATTTATTTTAATAACGACCTTACCTAAGTCCTAGGGGGTCGGTTCGTTACAAGTTTAGTACCTTCTATAATAATATACGTGCGTACAGAATTAGTGTACCTACCCAGACTTAGCTAAATTTGTTGAGGTTTATAAAATTGATAGAAGAGTTGGATATTCAAATCTTTCACTCTTATATGTTGAACTTGAAAAGGAAATATTTGGTAAATTATCTAAGAAATAGCAATTTCTCTTGATACAATATTTTGACTATAAGCCAAAGTGTATGTTTTTTTTTCAACAACATGTAGGATAGGAGAATCAAACCTCTAATTTCAAGGTTGATAGTACAAACTCTATATCATTAAGCTATACTCGTTTTGGCACTAAAATGGATGCTTGTTAAATGAAAATGAGACATGAAATATATAACTCATAACAGTGTGATGATGTCTCTCTCTATGTATATATTATATTATATTATAACCAATAATGCTTAAGTCGATGGTGTCCAAGTTGAGCATGAAGTTGCATACCTAATTCCACTCAAGAGTATTTAAATTGGTTGGGGGTATGGTGGGATGGACTAATTAACTATACTCCATATCTGGCTTTAAGAGTTCTTCAACTCATTGTGGGTCATGATTTATTAACATCAATTACATGACTTACTAACTTCTTACCCTGTGGGTCATGACAAAACTAAATTGGAAAATTAAATAACTCTCGACTAAATAATTTCAATCTTTGCTCCAAATGTTTCTAACTTGGTTTCAATTTGAGACCCTTTATGCTCGTCGACTGACTGATTGGTCAATTTTTTCACGTGCAAAATTTATTCCCCGACTACCAAAGCTATAAGATTGATCAACCAAAGTTAATTAGTTGGATTGATTTTTCAATTTGGTTTGGTCACTGTTAGATTGTAGTATCACGTGACATGTAATTTCACGTTTGAATTAAAATTTACCAAACTATACTTACTTTCAAAAGAACGATAAAGAACTAAATACTCTCTTTTACTAGAGCAATATTTATATTCGAATGAGATTCATGCATGTATTTTGACTAATGTACATTAGACATATTTAATAATATGTATCATTAAAGTTTAGGTTATGTAAGTGAATTAATATTTTATTGCATTGGGTTATTTATTACATTGGATCTTATCAGTCTAACTAATTAAGGTTCTACTTTTAATTCAGTATGGACTTAATGGACAGAAGTCAATTATTCATATTTAATTAGGGTTTAATAGAAACTCTAATTGAAATAGTATATAAAGAGAACTTAGACTATGATCTCCAATATACTAAAACAATTTGCACTCGGTTTTTCTTGAATCTCACCTAGAGAGATTCCACTAAGGGCATTAGAGTTTTGGATAAGGAAGACAATAGTTATCTTAAAGTTATCGTCATCTTGAAGTTATCATCAATCTCTCAACGGAATTTGATATTAATATGGCAATTTGTCATTAATAATAGGGTTTATCTATTCAGTATAGGTTTAAAGTAATTATGCCAACAAGTGGTGTCAGAGCATGATTTTCATGTTAGATTGTCGGTTATATTGTTTGCTATCGATCTTGATTCAATTTTTGGGTAAATATGTTTAAATAATTTAAAGAATTAAAAAAAAGTGTGTCGTGCATAAACACACTTCTGTTGATAGTGTTCGATTCTCGCAACGGAAGGGTATCAGTATAGTCAAACAATAACATCGTATCCTCGTTGACATTGTAGGCACTCAGTCTTTCCAGTGCCAATTGTAGGTCTCCCCAATATCCCATAACTGATTGTATTGGGGAGTTTTGAACTTATTAAGGGAAAATGGGTGGCTTTTTTGTCTTTATTCGAATGTGTCTCGAATATTTTATTAGTTTTCTTACAAAGAGACGCATTCATTAAAAATTAAAAAATTAAAATTATGAAATGTCAAATCGTCCAAATGCATCTATTGAACATATGCATTCAGACGGTGCAGCCTGAACGCCTGAACGACGACCTCATTGACCGTGCGTCATTGTTTTTTTTTATTTTGTCTTCTTCTTCTTCAATTTCAACATAAAGTCTACCCAGTCCCTTCACCTTCTTCCTTCATTTTATCCCTACACAAACCTCTCTTTTTTCACCTTCTTCCTTCATTTTCTCCCTAAACACCCGAGAACCATCTTCATATTTTCTCCCCATCCATTCTTTTAAAATCTTGAAACTATCTCCCCCAAATTTAACGAACATCGCAATTTTCACCATCTTCATATTATTAGTTTGTTTCAGTGCAATATTTTATTTGGTAAGTTGATATATTTTTGTTATTTAATAAAAAATTAAGTTTTTGATAATCTTTACTTATTTTTCATTTTTATTTTGTTTACAGTGGATATTATATCGAAGAAAAATTCTACAAATGATCGCTCGATTTTTTTTTTTTTGGTAAGGTGTAATATTTTTCTTTTAATAAGTTGATATTTTTTTTTATATAGTGAGTTAATTCCTTATGTATTGATTCTCATAGTTTTTTTTTTTATTGGGTTAATTTCATAGTTTTCCATAAAGGAGAATTACATGCGATTAACATTGGGTTATATATGTTCGTATTAACTATGATTCTAGATTTTTTTAAAATTTCACTAAGTCAATGACCTAATAAATTCAAAATCAAAATGTACTATAAAAAACTTATTAGATGGACTATAAAAAAAAATAGAGATTTATTAGACAATTTTAAAGTCTAAAGTAATTGTACATAAACTATATATATATGTATGTACAGATGTATATATATATGTATATGCATATGTATATACATATGTATATATATGTATATATATGTATATATATCTATACAATGTATATATATATATATATAAAAGCTTTTTTAATAGTGGATATTATTTCTTTATTTTATAGTAGATTAATTGGAGAATTTATTTTATAGTGGATTAATTAGAGAATTTATTTTTTAGTAGGTAAATTGAACGTTTTATTTCTCATATGAAACAAAAATGTAAGTGTCTAAAACGTCAATAATTTTGTATTTTTTAAATTTTATTTATAGTGGCTATTATTTATGAGAAAAATCCTACAATCAAGTCATTCAAAGGTTATGTATATAGTCATTTACTTTTATTTGAAATGATGTATTGATTATTGAATATTGAATGTTTGAATGTTAATGTAAATGTTATTGTTGTTATTGTTGTTGTTGTTGTTATGTTTACCGTTTATCTAGTCAATTTATTTTGGATTATTCACCTTAATGTTAAATTTTATGATAATTAAAAAACAAAGATTCATGTCAATATAAAAGAATATTTATCATTGGTTTCCAAAATGATGATGCATGTCTTTAGTAACAATATTTATCATGATTTTGTACCTATTTTTTTATTATTATTTTGTTTAAGATGGATATTATTTTAAAAAAATATTCCTTTATAAAAATAGGAATAACAAATACTTATTTATCATGATTTTGTACCTATTTTTTTTTTTTATTATTTTGTTTAAGGTAGATATTATTTAAAAAATATATATATTCATTTATAAAAATAGAAATAACACATACTTATTTATCATGATTTTGTGCATGTTTTTTATTATGATTTTGTACTTATTTTTTTATTATTACTTTCCATTTTCAACCCATTATTCGAAAACATATCTTTAAACAAATTAATTGATTGTTAATTTAAGTTCAAATGTTTGAAATGAATAGAAACCAAAAAGCTAAACATTTTTTTTTAATATAGTTGGCCTAATTAAACGTAAAAATGAAACCTATTAAATGTTTTAAATGGTCAAATTAAAATTTCATTTTAAGTGTAATTATTTTTTTAATATAGTTGCTCTAATATATACTTACATAGTCTATGATAAATATCAGATTGCATTGGTCAAACTACAATGGACGTTGTAGAATTTTTATGTTATATACATGGAAACATGGTTAATGGGCCAAACAGGATAGAATATGATAGACAACCATCTCTTCTTATAAACATGCATCGTCAAGTTGACTTGAACATATTAATCGATAGATTATGTGATGCATTATCCATAAATAGAGATGATGGGGTAGAGTTCATATTTAGATATGGTAGTTATGTAGCAGGATTTACTTTCTACGTCCCTATCTCATTACAAGTGAAGCTGATGTATGGTTTATGATGAGCAACGCTCCATACCCTCAAAATAGAGTTGAACTGTATATATCCCAACCCAATGTCCCAAGTCCAACATCAATCAGAGAGCAGTTGAAACTACTATTGAGTTGGAAAGTCATAATGTGGAGGATGGACATTATAATCCAACTGTTACCACAAACGACGAAGAAGTTGAAATAGACGATGATAATATCGATCTAGATCAACTACCTGGTAAATTTTATGGCGTTCATGAAGTCCCTGAAACTTTTACCGAGATAGACCCGAACGACATGAACATTGTACCCGATTTGACAACGGAGGAAGACAGTAATATGGGGTCTGATTTATTGCTTAAGGGGATAATATTCAATTCGAAATTGGATTTAAAAAATGCAGTGAAAAACTATTCAATCATTCGACATAAAAAATTTGAAGTCATTTAGTCGAAGAAAACAATATGGGATATTAGGTATAAAAGATATGGCAATGGTTGCACGTGGCGACTTCATGCTGTCTACCGTAAAAAATACAATAAATTTGAAAATACCTAGTATAATGGCCCTCATTCCTGTGTGTATGCAATACTGAGTCAAGATCACAATCAATTGGACTCATATCTAATTGCGTCTAAGATAAGCAGCATAGTTAAAAAAAATCTGTCTGTTGATGTCAGAACATTACAAGATATTATCTTGAAAAAATATGGCTATTCCGTTAGTTACTGGAAAGTGTGAGACGGAAGAAGAAAAGCAATTGCTAAGATATTCGAAGATTGGATCGAATCGTATAATTTTCTGTCTAGATGGATGAATATCTTACAAATCACAAACCTCCGTACAGTTATCAATTAGAGGCCAAATGAGATGGATTGTAATGATAGGATTGTCATGTTCAATTGCGTGTTTTTGTCATTTGGACCTGTTATTGAAGGTTTCAAGCATTGCAGCCGCTACTTCAAATTGATGGAACCCATTTGTATGGAAAGTATGAAGGAACATTATTGATAGCTACTTCAGTCGATACAAATGGTCACGTCTATCCAATTGCATACATTATTGTACTAGAGGAAAGTGTTGATTCATGGGGCTGGTTTTTTAGAAATTTATGAGATCATGTGGTGCATGGAAGGGGGAGAATGTGTCTAATTTCAGATAGACACAAAGACATTATATCTGCGGTCAGAAACCCTAATAACAGCTGAGTAAGAGTACATCACAAATTCTGCTTGTGACATATGGCGAGTAATTTTAACAAGTATAAAAATAGTCTATTGAAGAATGTACAGTGCAAGATCAAAATTTCAAGTTCTAAAGTTTAATGACTGTATGGTCGAACTTCAAATAGTAAACCCTATTTGCTTACAATCTTTTGTTTCTATAGATCCTAAGCAGTGAACACAGTTACATGATGGTGGTCATTATTATGAATGGCTAACCACAAATGTGGCCAAAAGTACAAATGTTGTTCATAAAGAGCTAGAAAGCTACCAATTACTACACTAGTCCAAGCAAAATTCTATCAAACTATTGCTTATTTCGCCGTTCATCGTGTAGAAATAGAGACTGCTCTTGAATCTGGAGAGTGTTTCACAAGGTAAATTATTCACATCTTAGTTATCTCACGTTTTTTAAAGGATATACAAGCATACAACGGAAGCAAACAGAATCAATAAGCACTCTAATTACATTTAATTGAGTTCTAAAACATGCTTTTGCAGAAAATCACAAATGGGCTTCAAATTTAACATACATTTGATGAATTCTCCCAAATCCAATCAGCCTTCACGTTTATTTAGCTCCAAATTGACAATGAATCACCAAGATATATTCTCTACTATTCTCAGCCTTCTTGAGTGGTGGAACTCGAATTTGAGTGAATTTGTAAAGTTATAAATGTGGGTTTTGTGAGGAAGAAGATGAGTTGTAGAAAATCATATTTTCAGCTTTTGAACTCTAACAAACTCAATCAATTGAAAAGGTTTTATCCTCCTTTAATATGCAAGCACTTCAAATCAATTTCAAGGCCAGCAGCTGCTTCAAAAATTTAATGGGATTTGTGTGTAATTAGAAGAGCAACACCTCATCCTTGGTGAAAGTGGGAAACCCCACTAAAAGCTCTATTTTTAAAAATTCCAATTTTTCCAATTAATTCTAAATTAATCAAATCCAATTTGATTTAATTTCATAATTAATCAAATTCAATATTCAATTTCTCAAATTGAATTTAAAATTGGAATTTAATTTGTTTTGTAATTAATTAAATAAATAATTTAATATCAAATATCAAATTAATCACACACTAAATTTAAAACATGAATCTTATTCATGTAATTGATATTTAAATATTACAAACTCTCCAATTTCGTTTAATTTCAACAAATTAAACATCAATTATATCAAATGTAATTATACAAATCCTAATTTGATTTTGAACTTATTCAAATCCAAACCCTAATTTCAATTTGGATATTTTCAAATTGAAATTCAATTTGAACAATTCAAATTAATGTCATTCCAAATTCACTCAATTTAATAATTCAAGGTGTTCATGTTTTATGAGCGAGTAGAGGGACCTTATGGACCTACAGATCATGAGCTCCAATGATATAAGATTAATTGGCTAAAACTCTTTAGACCAAATTAATCAGTATTCTTTAATTATTAAGTCACATCACTATAGCTCGATAGTTGCACTATCCTCACTATAGATATATTTGCGTCCACATGATTTAACCTAACCAGTAAGTCAACCCTTCATAGGTTGTTCGTAATAACGACAAGGTCAATATATTGTTTTAACCTCGATATTATGTCTTGTTTCTTAAGTTCCTACTGATCCTCTAATGAAAAATTGGTTTATGATCCAATCACTAAACCAGATCCCTCTCGGGCCAATGAGAGGATGGGGTCTCTTGTTCAAGACCTGAATTCAGTACTTAAAAGAACAATCTTTCTCCTATCCCTAAATCGGGTAGGCGTGAATTCCGTCTTGCACCCTATGTCCCCAGCTATTTATTCGATCTTACCCCTAAAATGGGAGGCTTATTGACCCAACGTTGTTGAGCCAACCCTCACCTATCCAAATCTAAGGATAATCCTGAATGAATGAGAGTTCATAGTTAACTCAGGATTAAGATCGAGTTACCTAGGTCATCTAAGCAAAATAGTCAGTCTTAAACAGTAAACAACGTTATAAAGTAAGAGTGACTCTAATTTTATACAAAATCATTGCATAGGAGGCCCCCACTTCTCATGTCAATACATGAACGAATCAGTATCACTTCATTTGTAGCACCTTTACAACAACTTGTAACCGCTACATAATAGGCTGCATCCAATAGTGTTATCAGAAAATGGTACCCAACCTTATTCGTATACAATAGACCATTTTGGCTATTTACTTGAATTTGATCCATCTTTATATCTCTACATAAAGTTCAAGTATTCATGTAATAACCATGGATCTTAGTTTATTGGATCTAGACTTTATGAATGCAATTTAAAGATTCAATAACAACTTTATTGAATAAATGTTGAATAATATCTTTAGTGATAATAGAAAATGTTTAACTTTAAAAACTGCAAGTTTTAGGATATATAACCCAACAATACTCCCATTTGAACTAAAACTTCAGTGGATTATGTTTAATTACAAAGAGAGAATAAAAGGTATAAATACAACAAACTAGGGCATCACATACCCATAAATTCTCTCATTTCCCTAGTTACAAATATCTAGACCTAGTTCTACTAAGTGACCCTCAAATACTTTAGCCGATAGGGCTTTCGTAAATGGATCGGCTAAGTTGTCTTGTGACGCTATCTGCGTGACAATCACGTCTCCTCTAGTACAATCTCCCTGATGAGATGGTACTTCCGTTCGACGTGTTTTCCTCATTTATGGCTTCGAGGTTCCTTTGAATTTTCCACCGCTCCACTGTTATCACAATATAGGGTGACCAGCAGGTGCATATTTGGAACCACTTCCAAATCAGTCAGAAACTTTCTAAGCTATACTGCTTCTTTCGTCGCTTCACTTGCAACTACATACTCAACTTCCATTGTGGAGTCAGCAATACAACTTCGCTTGATACTTCTCCATTCAGAGTGGATAATGACCCCGAAGTTGATTTTCTTGAATCTATTCGGTCTGAAAGTCAGAACAATGTATCCAGTAAGGATCAAATCCTTAACACCATACACGAGCATATAATTTTGCGTTCTCTGAAGATACTCAAGAATGTTTTTTACGGCAGTCCAATGATCATATCTAGGGTTGGACTGAAATCTGCTAATTATTCCAACTACATAGCATATATCAGGACGAGTACACAACATAGCATACATCAAACTCCCTACTGCTGATGCATATGGAATTTGTTTCATATCCTAAATCTCTTGAGATGTTTTAGGATTGTGTTCCTTTGACAGATGAATTCCATGTTTGAAAGAAAACGTTCCTTTTTTGGAATTTTGCATTTTATATCTAGACAACATCTGGTCTATATAAAATGCTTAAGATGGCATTAAAGTTCCGTTCTTGTAGTTCTAAACTATTTGGATCCCAAGAACATATTGTGCTTCTCCCAAATCTTTCATTTGGAATTACGTAGCTAGCCATGTCTTTACGTCAGCTATAAATTATACTTTATTTCCAATTAGTAGAATATCATCAATATACAATACCAGAAAAGCGACAGTTTTGTTAACGATTTTCCTGTAAACACAAGGTTCGTCAACATTTTGTTCAAAGCCATAAGATTTGATCGCAGTGTCAAATCTCATATTCTAGGATCTAGATGCTTGTTTCAACCCATAAATAGATCGATTGAGCTTACAAATCTTTTGTTCTTGACCTTGTTCAATAAACTCTTCTGGTTGAGACATATAGATACTCTCTCCAGGATAGGCATTCAAGAAGGTTGTCCTGACATCCATTTTCCATATTTCATAATCATAAAATGCAGTTATGGACAAGAGTGTTCTAATCGACTTAATCATGGCAACCGGAGAGAAGGTTTCTTCATAGTCTACCCCTCTATTTGGGTTAACCCTTTTCCCACAAGTCTAGCTTTGTAAGTCTGTACCTTAACAGCTTGGTCTCGTTTTCTCTTGTAGATCCATTTGCAACCGATGGGTTTTACCCCTTTAAGTTGATCCATAAGATCCCAGTCTAAATTGAAATACATAGATTCCATTTCAAGGTCCATGGCTTTAATCCATTGGTCTTTATCCACATTATTCATTGCTCGTTTGAAAGTTAATGGGTCCTCCAATCTATCATCTGGTATGATGACTTGAGTTTCAGTTAAACCCATGTACCGGTCAGGCTGTTGCATAACCTTCCCATTACGTCGAGGCATTTTCAACTCTTAAGAAAGATGTGAAGTACTAGTTTCACCAACAACTCTTGTTGATGGATTTGTTTTGTCAACAACTCTTGTTGATATATTTGTCATTTCTATGGACATTTCTTCTATTACTAACTTACTGCGAGGTTGATGATTCTTTATGTGGTCCTCTTCCAGGAAAGTTACATTTGTCGATACAAATACCTTGTTTTCCTGAGGACATAAAAGAAACCACCCTTTGTTTCTTTAAGGTAGCCTACAATAGGCATACTTTTGAACGGTATTCCAACTTCTTAGGATTTTGCACCAACACGTGTGCTGGGCAACCCCAGATTATGAAGTAATGTAAACTTCCTTTATGTCCTCTCCAGAGCTTGTAAGGTATTTCAAAAACACTTTTCGAGGGTACCATGTTCAAAATATACACTGTAGTCTAAACTGCATAACCCCAAAAGGAACTTGGTAACTGGGCATAACTCGTCATGGAACGAACCATGTCCACAAGGTTTTGTTTCTCGTTTCTGCCACACCGTTTTGCTGAGGTATGCCAGGGGCTGTGAGTTGAGACTGGATTCCATGTTCTACCAAATAGTTATGGAATTTCAAGTCTACATACTCACCACCTTGATCTGATTGGAGTGTTTTAAGCTTTTTACCTAATTAGTTCTTAACCTCAGCCTTATATTCTTTGAACTTTTCAAACGTTTCAGACTTTTGATGAATTAGGTAAATATGCCCATACCTTGAATAATCATCAACAAAGCTAAAGAAATATTCATATTCTACTCTAGCTCTAACATTCATAGAACCACAAAGGTCTGAATGTACAAGCTCTAAGGGTTTTTTTGGCTCTGAGACCTTTTCAAAAAAAGATATTTTAGTCATTTTACCCTCAAGACAGGATTCACATGACGGTATTAAATTGTCTTCTAACTTATTATGATGACCGTTCTTAACCAATCTCTCAATCTTGTTGAGATTTATGTGACCCAGTCTCAAGTGCCAAATATAAGCATTTGGAGAGACTTTCCTTTTCTTATTATGAGTTTCAGCTATTTTAAACATCTCTATGTTCAAAACAGCCTTTACCTCAGTCGATTTTAACAAATACAAGTTATTTTCTATTTTTGTGGAACAAATTTTGATATTCTTTGAAGTTATGAACACTTCATCATTTTTGAAATAAACTTTATAGTTTTGTTCCAACAAACAAGAGATAGATATTAGATTCCTTTTCATAGAAGGAATGTAATAAACATTTTTTAAGTAAAATGTATTTATCTCTTACCTTAAAGATTGCTTCGCCTTCTGTCAACTGTCTCCAAGAACTTGTTTCCTATGAGAAAGTACAGATATCATTAGTGGCACCTGAATCTATTATCTAGGTTTTATCGTTTTCTACTAAACAGTTTCGATAACAAGTAAATCATATTTATCTTGTTGTTCGAATTTTATTTTCTCATCTATCGAGTTCAAAACTTTAGATGAGTTGGGAGATCGAGGATAATCCTCTGTTAAAATTCTTTTAGAACCATCAACTGCTAGTAATTTGTACATTGATTCGGTTTTATTGTTAACTAATTCAGAAGCGAGTATTCTAGAAGAATTCGACATAATGAAAAATTTAAGCAATTTTTAATTTAATAAAATTGCATCTAAATCCAAAATTAAGTTTTAGCAAAACAAATAATAATGTACCCATAACCATTGTTTATTTGCAACGATACTATAATGAGTTAGAATAAGTGCTACTGAGGGGTAGTCAATTACTCCACTAAAACAAAACAATTTTGACCAAACGCTATCTTTAGAATAATTCTTATTCCTATAGTCGTTTGGTTTGTTTTCAGACCTCAAAGGTCGGTCCCAACGATACTACTGAAATGGAGAGTCAACTCATATGCTTTTTTGTTTTAGAGTGGCATCATCCAGATCGTGTGATACGTCAATTTGAGATGTTGCAACAAATTCTTCAACCTTGCAATACAGACACCTGACTCCATTCACACGATCTAAAAGGTAGGCATGAGGGAGACTGGATTGCATATTTGGCTCCTCAAATTTCAATTTGGGAAAATCGTCAAAGTTTGGTTGTTAATGGGCCTCCCATTAACAACGGTGTAGATACTGGACCTCGATATATTGAATGGTATTTCATCGTGAACAACGATATCTAACGAAAGTGGGAGCATCCTATCACTTGTTGATACGAGTTTATTGTTTACTAGGATTGTTTAATTTTATTGCTTAATTGCATAAAAAATAAATTAACTTGTTATTCATTTATTTTTTAGGCTGATTTACCAAATATGTCATTATCTGGTCTAAGGGCCTTGTGTAGACCCACCTCTATATATCAAGTACGATATTTCGATGGTGATATTCCAGTGGAAGAACAAGGTGATCCAGCGAGACATCAAGATATTCCTATTCAATCTAATGTTCAGAATGAGTATCTAATAACCCCACTCAATCACTTTACACATACTTCCATGATGCCCTCTCCCTCGACATTTGAATTCTTTCTAACAACCCTCGATACGCTAAATATGGAAGAAGGACAAACTTCACATGTCTGTCCAGATGTTCATGACCAGTACGTGACATACAGACATCATGGTGAGGGTATACACTTTACAGATGAGGGTCAACCATCAAGTGTAAGAGGTCGTGCCGATGGTGGACACTATGTGACTCAACGTGATCGATCTAGGCGTAATAGAGGGTCTTCTTCTGGTTATGAATAAAGAAAATTGTACATATAATCAAATTCAAACAAGAAAATGCACTTGTAGTCTACAATACATCCTAAAGAACTTTGAATATTACTTACAATAGTCGGAAGTTAATATCTATATTTCTGCATAAGTTTCTAACAACTTTCAACAAAAATAATGATTTGGAATTAAACTAATTGAATACTATTAAAATTAATATTGAATATATCAAGTCAATCAGAAAAATTTCTTTATCTCAATGTAACATTATTGTTTATATTGTTAAAAAATTAGTAATATTACTATTAAAATAAAAAATTGGATTAATGAGATGGTTGATTTTAGGTACAATGATTTGGAATTAAACAAATTGAATATTATTAAAATTAATATTTAGTATATCAAATTAATCATAGAAATTTCTTAATCAAAATAACATTATTGTTTATATTGTTAAAAAATTACTAATATTATTATCACTATTAAAAAAAACAAAAGTAAAGAGATGGTTTATTTTAGGATTGTTAAAAGAATAAAAAAAAATTAAAAAAATATATTTTTGACCGAAACTGAATGTGTCTCTTGTGAAGGAACTCGTATTGAAGAGATCCTTGAGTGGAAGTGGATCGTCCAAATTCCATTAATTATTATAGACATAATTACAGTAGATATGCATTTAAAGTTAAACTACAACATGCTTTTACAAAAAAAAAAAAAAAAAAAAAAAAAAAAAGTTCAAGATACATTACCCTTAAAGAGTCTTTCTTCGTGAAACTCCCTTGAACAGTCACGAGCCTCGAACAAAAAACAGCAACTCTTAAAGACCTTCTTTAAGATATCTCGAACAGTAACAGAGACACTACCACTAAGAGCCTTTGGTATTCTCGGGGTGAGAACCAAAGAGTGGTGGGCTCTGACTATTTTGGTTAGGTTTGAGAGTTTGGGCGTGGAGGAAGAAGATTAAGAGAACACACAAAATTTTTCTGCAAACTCAATTTTTCAACAAACTAAAAAACGTTAGTCGTAGAGGAAGAAGAGAAAACCAATTTTCTTTTATTCCTCTTGCCAAAAAAATAATAACCACCCACTAAGGTTGTTGGAGAGAAAAGAGGGAAGTTATTATTCAAATAATAATAAAATAATATAAATAAATACGATAACTAACCTATCATATTATATTTATATTAAATTATATGTTATATCAAATATAACATATAACCTATAGTTTTAATATTGTATCACATACAACATAAACTATAGTTTCTTTTCTCTATTTTATGACATTTAATATAAATCATGTTTATATTAAATTTAACAACCATGAATCATATTCATAGAAAAAATATTTGAATCTCATTCAAATATTTATTTCCTCTCATTAAACTATAATGTATCAACATTATAATGATTATACCATATATAATTGAAACAATTTAATTATATCATATATAATTAAATCTCTCTTATTAATTTGAACAATTCAAATTAACCCAAAAACTGATTCTCAACTAAATCCTTTTGAGCTAACAAGGGGACCTGATGGACATCTTGAAGCTCCAACGGTACATGAATAATTAACTAAACTCTTTAATTACATTATCCACCGTCCGTTAACTGTTGGGCACTCCACTAAAGATCGGCAGCTGTACTCTTCGCATTATAGATATATTTATGTGTCTGTTGGATATAACCAATCAACAGTACGACGACCCTTCACAAATTGCTCGTAAATACAACTAGGCCAAATTACTGTTTTTCCCCTGTAGTTACATCTAACTCCTTAAGTACCACTGATTCCTCTAATGAACCATAGTCCTACTATGACTAAACCCCTCTCGGGCCATGAGAGAATGTGGTATCACATTGTTCAAGACCTAGAATCAGCCTTTAAAGGAGAAATTTATCTATTTACCCCTGCTTTGGGAAATGAGTGAATTTCATCTTGTGTAGTCGTGTTCCTAGCTTCCCAATTATACGAATCCCCCAAATGGTAAGCTTGTTGAGTTAGCGATCTAGTCACTCTTACCCATATAAATCAAAAGACTCCCCTCATAGGTAGAGTTCATAACTCATTCAGGATTCATATCATGTTACCTATGGTCATCCTGGTGAAATGTAAGTCTCTATTATGAACAGTGTTATATAATGAGACTAAACATTTCGTTGTCCGGTCTTATACAAACTCATTTGTATAGAATATCCCCGCTCGCATGTCTAATATATGAATGATCAGGATTAGATTATTTGTAGCACTTTACAACAATTGTAACACCTATAAAGCGGGTCATACTCGTAGTGTCACTAGGATAAGGTATCCAGTCTTATCCATATACTACAGACCATTTAGGTTATCACTTAAATATGATCCACCTGTATGTCTTCACATACTTGTTTAAGTTACAATGATAACCTTGTATGCTAGTTTATTGGTTTGTGGTTAATGCAACTAAAATATCACATATTTTATAGACAAAGTGAATAAAAATACCATATATTATTAATCACATAAGAGTTTGTTCATATAAAGTTTACAAACTATAGAACCCTACGAGATTTTGGGTATCAACCCCAACATCTTCAAGAGACACATTCAACTTTATTTTTTTACTTTTTATTTGAATGCGACTCTTCTAGAGACGCATTCATAATTATTTTTTTTAATGAATGCGTCTCTTGTGGTATAAAAAAAGAAAAAAAATATTCTTGAATGCGTCTCTTCGGATTAAAACAAAAAAAAAATCACCAATTTTCCCTAAATAAGTTGAAAACTCCCCCTTTTACCTAATTAAAATAAAAAAAACAACCCTACAAATCTAATTAACCATGGATTGAAAGTTAAAATTGATTGTTCATAATTAATCAATTTTGTTAATAATTAATCAACTCAATTTTGCCAATTTAACATCTATTGGAAATAAATCAATTCGTTAGATTTTGTCATTGCTTCTTATCTGATTTTTCCTGTGATTCTCGTTAGATCTTGCCGATGGTTCTTGATATTGATTGTTGATAATTTAGTGAATTTAAATCTGGCTTTCAAATTGATATGTTTGTGAATTTGAATCTAAAGTTTGATTGATGATTTAAGTTTAAATTAGATTAATCATATTTTGAATTTACGTTTAAATTTTATTAATTATTTTTGGATTTAAGTTTAAATTTGATTAATCATATTGTGGGTTCGAGTTCAATTGATCATGTCGTAGATTTAAGTTAAATTTGGTCGATTATTATGTGAATTTAAGTTTGAATTTGATTGATAATTTTTTTTTATGATATTCACATGTTCATGTTGCTTTAATTGCATTTTATGTATGCAATTATTAGGTGCATCTTGGTAAAGACTATTTGGTATTCTTCTTCCTTTATTTTCGTACAATAATATTATTATATATCGTGTCTTATATTTTGGATTGAATTTTTCAAAATAATATGTTACCAAAATAGCATCTGTTATCTAGATTGGTTTAATTCTAAAACATAAAATGTGCATATTCATTGAGTTATACGGATGATTATTGACCCAAAGAAAGATAATTATTTGGTCAAATTATGGGTATGCATGTGTTAATGAATATGTGACAAATATAAGGATTGCTCATGGGAAAAATAATCGGTCCAAAGCAAGACTATTTTTTTTACAGTGCTTATTATCAGTAATTTGATTACTACATTGAGAGTATCATTCACAGTGGATGTTTTTTGCCCAAAGACTAGGCATCAATGTTGTGTTAGGTATCTTATTAAAGAGGTCCACTATATATGTAAAATTATTTGGTCATATTTTAATTACGAGTTTATGTTTTATTGTTTATTGTTTCAGTTGGTCTTACTCAAATATCTAGAAATCTAAGTTCAATCCCTAAGTTAAAGAGATCGAACTTCAAGATTTGGAAGGAAAGCCTGAAGATACTTCTCGGTGCATGAATTTGGACCTTGCAGTAACGATTGATAAACCTTTCTACTAGGAACAACCAAAGCTAATATTGAGAAGTGGGAACAGTCAAATTGCATGTATCTGATGATCATAGGCACTCCATTCCGAAGTATTTTTGGGGTTCCATCACATAAAGTGAAAATACCAATAAGTTCCTAGTTCAAATTATGAAATATTTTGCTATAATAATAATAAAAAAAAGCAAGTAGTCTTTTGATTTCTTTAATTTCTATGAGGTATAAGGGCAATGGGGATATAAGGGAGTACATTATGGAAATGTCCAATCGCGCAGGTAAATTAAAGGCATTTGATCTCGAGATAAATGAAAATTTACTGGTACATCTAATACTTATCTTTCTTACTATACAAGCCATTCAGATTAAGATGATTTATAATATTCAAAAGGATAAATGGAGTATTAATGAGCTTATCTCGTAATGTGTGCAAGAAGAATATATGATTAAGAGAGAAATGATAGAGAGTGCTCATTTGGCAATTGACTCTCGTGATAAGAAGAAAATAAAATCTACGAATGTTGCAGAAGGGGCATCTCAGCAATATATAAGAGCAAGAGACATGTTACTGAAAATTCTTGTTTCATTTCAAGAATATTGTCCCAGATACACCAAATGGCGTGTAAAGAATAAAAAAAACTTCTTATTTTGGTTTGCTCTAAAGTTAATTTAACTTTCATGCCTACAAATACTTGGTGGATAAATTTTGGTGTTACTACTCGCATATCTATGCAGGGTTGCCTGTGGAGCTAACTGCCAAGTGATGCTGAAAGATTCATCTATGTGGACGATGACAAAGCAGTTCAAGTTGAAGTTATCACGAATTTTAGATTACTTTTAAAAAGTAGTTGTTATTGGCCCTTAATCTCAAATTAATTAATTAATTAATATGTTGATGGTAGAAAAATCAGGTTTTATCTATTAATAACTTGAGTGTTTTGAAGTGTCCATTGCGTAGAGCTTGGAACAACGGTTTCAATGCAATTTGAATCACTCAAATTGGAGTTCGAACGAATAAAATATGGTTGAAACAAGCTTACTGAAAAAAGCTAATGAATTGACAGTATTTTCATCAAAGTGGATCAATTTAAAGGTGCCATTTAGAGCATAAGAAGAATGATACATAGTAGAATTTTGATTTTTGGATTTATTTTGAAAAAAAAAAGAAGATGAATTTAATATTATTTTATGTTTGTGTCTAACGGCTAAGTTTTAAATACATGGTTAGAATTTTACTTTTGTTAGGTTTTAAAAGAAAATGATTTAAAAAAATATACATTATTATATTATATTCTGTTTATGTCTAATGGTTAGTTGAGTTTAAATCCCCATCATTCAAGTTTCTTTTACCAACATTCAATGGTCCAAATTGAATTTGGCTTTTACCTACCCCAATCTATTTTTAAACTCGTCTTCTTTTCCAAATTTTCAACAACAATTTTACAATATTATAATCCTCCAATTTGCTAAAAGCCACCATTATTATTCTCTCTCCAAGCGCTCAATTTTTTTCTTTTCATCTAATTCTCAAGAGAGATTTATGTATTGTAAGAATCGATCTGCACTAAGATATAATTTGTAAATCCACTCTCACAAATAATTATAGTAATAGTTTGATCCTCGACCATGGAAATGATCAGGTTTGTTCTTGCTTTTGAAAAAAAGTACATTGTAGCAATTCAACTCTAAGACGTGGAAAGAGTCAAAGACTTTTAATGAAGTACCCAAGAGGAGCGTGAGAAGTTGATGTGGGTCGGGTTGTGCCAAACCACTATAAAATCACGATGTCAATTTCTCTATCCATCTCCTATTTAACTTTGAAATTAATTGCTATAATTTATGCTTAAAATTACTTGCTCAAATTTGATTGATAGTTCTTAAATTTCTATATTCATTATCAATCTTGTTATTAGAATCAAATAGGGTGCTTTAAAGTATTATTATTAATTTCTTAATTATTTTGGGTTAAATTTATTTATATGAAAATTTTGAGTATATTAATTTTCTTAATTGGGCCCACATTAAAAAGAAAAAAGTTTTCATTAGTTTAAATAAACTCTATTCACCCCCCCCCCCCCCCCCCCCCCCAATCCAGAGTTGCCATATAGATCCTACAGTGATTTGGATTTGAATGAGTGATAGAACAAAAAATGTGATATCTCGATCCGCTTAATTCAAGTTCGTTATTGTCTTTCATGTGTTTATTTTGTGTTTTTACAAGTTTCGTGCACTTAGGAGGTAAAATCGACCATTACGAGTTGTTCAGCGATAATTTGGAGTAATTAGGAGCTAAATTGAGCATTCGAGCTTCAAATGAGACAAAATGACAAAAATGTCCTTAAGGAGAGCGTGGCATAATACTACGCTCAAAGGCAGAAGACACCATTTTGGTGCAACATCGTGGTGCTGCCTTATGGTGTCGTGGCATTACTGCCACATCAGGACACACGGGTGAAAGGCCTAGTGTCGCAGCGCTATCGAAACTGTATAAATATCGTTTCTTCGATTTTAGGGCAGATTTTCATCCTCTCATTCGGCCCCAACTGAATTTCTTCCTCTTCTCACCTCTTCCACTTGTATTTTCTTCCTTTCTCTCATGTAACTAATAGAACGATGCCAGAATTTGTCCTCTCCATCTCCATGAAAAGGTAAGTTCTAACTATTTTCTAGTTTAGAAGGTTTTGGAACAATGAAAATCTTGAGAGTTTTTTTTTTTTTTTTTTTTTTTAATGTAATCTTTCATCTTGTCTATGGATTTCATTTTGATTTTTATTGTTTATGAATGACATGATTTTGCTATTTATTGACAATCAATGCTTTATTATGTGATTTGAATGCTTTTGAATTAACTTGCAATATGTGACAAGTAATTGTGGGTTAATCCTTGAGAAGCAATTGGTTAGATAGGCTTGCATTTTTGTTATCTATAACGAAGAGTATTGTTCCTATTGACCTAGGGGAAGCCATATTGAATATTTAATTTGACGATGGAAATTAAATGCTCATCCTAGCATAAGCCCTAATGCGTAATTTCGGGTAATCGAGTTTAGTATGGATTCAAAGAGCATCCTTAACCAATTAGGTAATTAGGACCATTAGTTGAATTTCCAACCAATTGGGCTAGGGATAGTAAAAAAAGGTAAAATTATATTTAGACAATTTAATTATCAAGATTACATTGGGCAATTCTGATCCTCTAGGCTAGGTTGTTTCATTTATTATATTTCTATCTTTACGTTCTTGCATTTTATTTTTTATACATTTCAAACCCAATCCATATCAACCCCTCTCCTTCTCCCCCATTTACCACTTTAACTAAAATTGCACTTTAAAGGGCCAATTTTCCGTGCTTCCTTGTGGTTTGACCCGGACTTACCACCTATGCTACTCAGTAGTATAAGTTGTTAGTTCGTGATTATAAATTTTATTTGATTAGTTGAGGTTTGCTTGCGACGGCAAAATTCCCTTTGTCAATGAGACTTTTGTTGTATAGTCATTTAGATGGAATTTAGTTTCTATTTCTAGTTTGAAAAATTTTGTTTTTTCTTGTTCTTTTGGAAATAACAAAGTTAGTTTCTTTCAAAATTCCACGTTTATTGGTACCGGTTCTTTAATTGGTATCCATATATGCTTGATTTCTTTGCTTTATTTAACAAGATTCTGTTATCTAATTCATGTGGTACAAAGTGTAAATTAAATGAGAATTCTGCTTTTTTATGACATAAGTATTTGGATCACATATCTAAAAAGAGAATTAAGAAACTTGTGTCAATAAAATTCTTGATTCCCTTTATTTAAATAACTTTGAAGTCTGTGTGGAATGTATTAAGGGAAAACAGACAAACATAAGAAAATTAGGTCCCAACAAATGCTCAAACATCTTAGAACTAATATATACATATTTGTGGTTCATTTCCTACAGCTTCTTGGAATGGACAACAATATTTTATTATGTTTATAGACGACAATTCAAAATATGGTTACCTATATTTAATTCATGAAAACTCTCAATCTTTTAACGTTTTCAAATCTTTCAAAGTTGGAAAGAAAATTAAGGCTATCAAGTCTGATCGTGGTGGGGAATACTACGACAAATATGATCGATCAGGTGAAGAACGTCTAGAGCCCTTTGCTAAATACATAGAGGAATGTGGAATCGTCCCGAATACACTATGCCAAGGAAACTCAACATGAATAGTGTGATGGAAAGACGGAATATAACACTCAAGGATATGGTAAGAAGTATGATTAGTCATTCTTCTTTACTAGAATCTCTCCAGGTGGGGCACTAAAGACTGCAGCATACAATAGGTTAACTAGTAAAGTGGTAGTTAAAACCTCTTATAAGCTGTGGACAGGAAACAAGCATAGTATTAGACATCTTCACATTTAGGTTTGTCCAGTTGAGGCTAGGCCTTATAGGCCTAACGAAAAAAAAACGGACTTAAGAACTATTAACTGTTATTTTGTCGGGTATTCTAAACGCTCTTGGGGTTTCAAGTTGTATGATCCCACATCTAGATCATTGAGGGATGGAAAATGCCAAATTTCTTGAGGATATTGAGTTTGAGGGAGAGGAGGGGAAGATAGCATAAGGAAAGTTGTCTTTTAAGAAGAATTGGTTTCTTTTCCTAATGTGGCTATATATGATGTTCATGCTCTAATTCCTAACTTCACTATTAAACCAATTATAGAACAAGACAACATTGAAGTCTCCATTGTTGAACCTGAAATTCAAACTCAACAACTTCAAGAAGTACCACTAAGGAAATCCACTCGAAAAAGAAGTGCAATTCCAAATGATTATATTGTATTTCTTCAAGATTATTAGGATGATATGGGCGCAATGGAAGATGATCCGCTCAACTTCCAACAAGCTCTACAAAGTTCTAAGTCTAAAAAATGGATAAATGCTGCGAAGAAGAAATAAAATCCATGAAAGACAATGACATTAGGAACTTGTTGAATTTCTATCAGGAGTGAAACTCATAGATTGTAAATGGATATTTAAAACCAAAAAGGATTCATAAGAAAAAATCAAAAGATATAAAACTCATCTTGTTGCAAAGGGTTTTACTCGAAATGAAGGGATTTATTACAAAGAGACTTTCTCTCCAATTTCATCAAAAAACTCTTTCAGGGTAATCATGACATTTCTAGCTCACTTTGATTTAGAAATACACCAGATGGATGTAAAAACTGCATTTCTCAATTGAAACATTGATGAGATGATTTATATTGTGCAACGAGACAACTTTATGTCTGATAATTCATAGTCTATGGTGTGCAAATTGAAGCAAGTCATCTATGGTCTCAAGCAACCTCTCATTAATGGTATCACAGATTTCGTGATGTAATTACCTCCTTCAATTTTAAGGTGACTATAGTGGAAGATTGTGTATATCATAACTTCAATGGGATCTAGTGTTATATGTCGATGACATACTCATGAAAGAATGACGTACGTTTATTGCATGACAATAAGAGATTTATAAAAAAGAATTTTGAGATGAACGATCTTGACGATGCTTCTTTTGTATTAGGAATTGAAATACTGCAATATTATTATCAAGGTATTTTGAGATTGTCACAAAAGAAATGTAATAAACCGAATTTCCAAGGAAATTTTATTTAATTTTCTTGAATTATATTATGAAGTTTAAGACAAAATTAAGTTATTGTATTTAAATAATTGAATTTTAAATTAGTATGACAATGAACTAGGGGTTTGCTTTAAATTAATTGAAGGATTTGGAGAAGATTTGAAGATTTTAGGTTAAGTGATAAAAGGTTTATGAATTTGGGGATTTGGAGGGTTTAAATTTTATTTGGATTTTAAATTTGTTGGGAAGAGATCTATTTGTTTGGGGTTTGATGTGATGGAAAAGAAAGATTAAAAAATATATGTGCATATATATAGAGAGATTTGGAAAAGGAAAAGGAAGAATAAGTGAGGGTTTTGGTTTTAAAATATATATGTGTGTGTGTATGGGAGGGGGAGAGAGCGTCCAGGGAAAGGGGGAAAAAAAGAAAATTTTTCATCTACTTTCTTCTTCGTACGAAGTGTCGTGCCCCACCTTTTCTCACAATTCACAGCTTAACCAGACGCTGATGTGCATTCATCGCCCAGACCATTGTCCACTACGAAGTGCCATCACCGTCGTTACACGCGTCTGTTTGGGTCGCCACTAGTTCATCCGGTCATTCCATTCATGGGTCGCTGCACCTGTTCGTGAAGCCGCCACTCGCTTCTCTCGATCACAATCACGCCAATCATCGATCATCAGTCGTCACTCTCAGGCGTCGTCGGTCGTTGAACCGTCGTGAAGCCACCATTGTTTTTGTTCTTCGCTGGAATCTTGAGATTTGGGTAAGTTTTTAGGTATTTTGGTTGTTTTTGGAATGTCCATTGTGTTGGGATTAATGCTGATATTGTAGTTTGTAATTGAATTTGTACAAACAATTTATTTATCTAATAAAATAAGAGGTATTTATTCGACATTTAGTTGCATTAACCCAAAAACCAATAAACTAAGATCTAAAGTTATCTACGGTAACTTAAATGTGTATGTGGAGATATACAAGACGGATCAAGATTATGTTTAAGTGATAACCTGAACGATTTATAGTAGATGGATAAGATTGGGTACCGTATCCTGGTGACACTACGAATACGACCCACTCTGTAGTTGTTACAATTGTTGTAAAGTGTTGCCGTGATATTCTATAAAAAGAGTTTGTATAAGACTGGATCACAAAATGAATAGTCTTTCTATATAACACTCTTGCTAAAAGAGACTTACATTTTACCAAGATGACCATAGGTGACTTGATCTGAATCTCGAATGAGTTGTGAACTTTTGCCTATGAAGACGGTCCTTTGATTTGCATAGATGAGAGTGACCAGTTTCGTCGACTCAATATGTCTACCATTTTGGGGATCCGTCTGATTGAGGAGTTAATAACGCAGTTATCATTCCTTACTGGTAGGGAATTTTAAAAATTGCCCCTTTAAGGGCTGATTTTGGGACTTGAAAAGGGTAAATGTGGTGTCACACCATCTTTTGGCCCAAAAGGGGTCAAGTTATAGTTGGACTATAACTAATTGTTCATTTGAGGAATGTATGTAACTAGATGGGCAAAATAGTAATTTTAGCCCAACTATACTTACGAGCAAATTTTAGCCCAACTATACTTACGAGCAATTTGTAAAGGGTTAACGCACTATTAATTGGATATATCAAATTGATACAGAATATTTTTGTAGTGCGGATAGTGCAATTATCAGTCTTTATTAGAGTAATCGACAATTAATAAAAGTTGATTAATTTATTTAAAGAGTTTTAATTAAGTATCATTGGAGCCTCAATCTATAGGTTCATAAAGTCCCATCGTTAGCTCAATTGGGATTAATGAAAATCGAATTAATTTTGGATTAATTTGAGTTGTTCAAATTAATTGAAGGGAATTAATTATATAACATACCATTAATATAATGTATGTGATACATTATAATATTAATTTATTATATGAGATATTATTAATATAATATATATGATACATTATAATATAAAGGTTTATTTGAGAGAAAATAAATATTTGAATATGATTCAAATATTATCTGTATGAATGTGATTCATACAAAAATTATAGGTTAGAATTAATATGAACATGATTCACATTAATTTTGTAGGTTATTGAAATAAACTATAGGTTATATTATATGTGATATAATATAAACCATAGATTATGTGGTATATTTGATATTGCATATGGTTTGATATATATTGGAGAGGAAACGTGAAGAAGTCGTTCTTCAAGGGTAAGTCATTCTTAATCCTTCTTCCTCTCCAAATTTTTGTGAAAGCATATTTAATTAGAGTAAATGTATATTAGTTTTTGTCCTCTGTCAACTCTAGCTCTGTAAAATAATATTTGGGACATGATCTTTTCGTTGTGAGTATTTACATACTCCTTTCACATTGATGTTGGTGTAATTTTTGGCCCAAGATTTAATTTACCCATAATTTTGAAGGTTGGACTTAGGAATTTGAAGTTATTAGGCGGGTTGTCCAACTGTGTAAAAGTTCGTTTTGGAGATTTTCGGTGAGGTTCTTGTGATATTTTAATTTTTTAAGGCTCTCTATATTACCTATATATGCTGTCAATTGGGATATACAACCCTTGTTTGTGATTTTGGCATAGGACTGAAATAGTTGTTTGAGGTTGGGGTGCAATTGGAGCGAGACATGCTTTGGGTTGACTTAAGATTTCTAAAGGTTTAAAGGAGATTAGTTGTTTGGATAAAAATTTATTTGAGTTTTTTATCGAGGTAAGTGATAACTACTAGTTCGTCCTCAAACCCCAGGTTGATGTTAAGATTGTGAATACACTGAAAGCATGTTCTATTGTGATGGTATGTTTTACCATGATTGACCGATGTATAGACTGTTGAGCCTATTCTGGGAACTCTAGAGCTATGTTACTATGATTATTATAATATGTTATAGCTTGTCATGAATTTGGATGGTGTACGTTGCATGTTAGACTAATGGTAATTGGCACTCTTATTGGACTTTGTACATCCCTGTGAATACTTCAGCGTCCTTATGGGATTGCCACCTATGCTTATGATATTGTGACTCTTTAGAATCACTTCTTATGAAAAGCATGCCTTTGGGTTCGCCCTGTATGCCTGTGCCTACGTCTATGTTCCAAATGCACAATTTTGTCTTGATAGGAAGACTAACATGTACACCTAATGGGTCCAATAGTGGGTTACTTACTGAGTATTCTTGTACTCATCCTTTTATCTTTATGTTTTTCCAAGTAAAGACAATGACAGATCGACGAATGATGAGAAGAATCCATGACTGAGCCTTGAGACTTGATATCACTTTCACATTTGTTTTTCTCATGTTTTTATGTTTTAGTTTAGGAGTAACATTTAAATTCTTTATTGTTTTATTTAGTTACTTATTTAACTTGTTTTTCCATTGAAGTTAGGGGTATCCAGAACATTAAATTTAGGTACCTCCAAACAATGAATTTATGTTCTTTTATATCAAAATTGTAATTTATGAAATTCTTTTGGATTTAGTGAAATTTTGTAAAAAATTCGTTTAAGATTTATACATACATGTGGTATAACGATCCTATAACCATCCAAGAAAGTCAGGTCGTTACAAAAACTACATTGAAATTTTTTTGAGTAGATTTGACATGAAAGATTGTGCACTAAGAGATACCCATGTCGCTAAATGTGATAAATTTTATTTAGGCCAATGCCCAAGACTAAACTCGAGACGAAGGAGATGCAGAAGGTTCCCTATGCATACTCTATTGGAGGTCTAATCTACGCTTAAGTATGTATGCATCCAGATATTACGTTCATAATTGGAGTGTTGGTAGATATTTGAGCTACCTGGGAATAGATCATTGGAAAGTAGCCAAACGAGTTATGAGGTATTTACAGAGAACAAAAGAGTATATGCTCACTTATTGGAGAAAATATGCTTTAGAGATCATTAGGTATTTTGATTCGATTATGTTGGATGCCAAGACACTTTACGGTCTACTTCAGACTATATCTTTGTGTTGGCTAGATGAGCTATATCTTGGAAAAGTGTTAAACAAACACATTTGGCTCCTTTTACCATAGTTGCAGAGTTTGAAGCATGTTATGAGGCATCCAATCATGGAATATGGTTGTGAAATCTTGTCACAGGGCTACGAATGGTGGTTGACATGGAAAAACCACTAAAATTATTTTGTGATAATAAGTTTGCTAATCCAATATAACAGAGGCAATACAAAGTTTAAACATGTAGACGTGAAGTTTCTAGTTGTGAAATAAAGAGTTAAAAATGGTCAGATTTCGATAGAACACATAGAAACAAACTCTATAGTGGCAGATTTATAGGCTAAAGGTTTACCATCTAAAGTTTTTTTCTTCATGAGCATATTGCTCACATGAATGTTAGTCACTTTTCTGATTTCATGGGTTGGTGGAAGTTTGTTATTGAGAATGTTTTTTTGACCTTAATATTTTCATTTTCTATATAGAATAAAGTTGATGGTTTGTGTTTTATTATTTAAACTTGTTTATCATGCATACAGTTTTGCAAATGTAGTTTAGCATACAATTTATAAGAATGATCTCATTAAGAAATCTGGACAAACAGATATGGGCTATATTACTTTGCATATAGTTTCCATACTACCATCCATACTTGATATATGCCATTGAATGTATTAAAACTGATGATCAAGGAAGGTTTAGTTATAAGGGCAGTGACAAAAACTACCTTGATTCCGTGCTGATACAGGAGATGGACCCGACTGAACTAAAGGAAAATTCTATTATTGAAATAACCTATTTATGTGCATTGGGATGTTTGGATTAAGGAAATTGGGATAGAAGTAAAGGTGGAAATGAGTAAGGGATAAACATCCCATTGTTTGGTACAAGTTTTGTAGTTTTGGCACGAGAATAAATTATTCCCATACATCCATCATACCCATGAATGATACTCATCCAAAAAGGTGGGGTTTCTTCATTCCCACTCTTTTTCCTATTTTAATACGTTTTTTAATTCTTTTATTCTATATATTATTAAAATTAATTAATTTAAATTATTTATTACATGAAAATTAAATGATATTTTATAAAAATTTATATTATATTTTAAATTATTGTGCATGAATTTAACTACTCCTATTTAATAAATTAATTTACATACATACACACACACACACATATATATCTATATACATATACATATTAAAACGACTCAATATATACTTAATTTCTATTTTAGTTGAATACATTAGTTTATACATACACATATATACCCATACTTATTTTTCAATAAATGGTAAAGAATCGATGCAATAAAACTATTAATTAATTAATTATATCTGTAGTTAGTTAATGAACATTATGATTAATATAATATGAATTTATTTTTCTTAATAACTATGATTAGTTTATCATTGATTAATTAGAATTTATTATATATTTTATTAATTAATCGTAATTATATAAATTCATCAAATTGATCCCATCAAATTATGTAATCAAGTAAATTTAGGAAAAATTCTTATAAATAGAAAAATCCTTATTTACATTTCATAGCAAAAAGTTCCAAAGTGGTTTGTACTTTTGGATCTTTTTGCTATAAAGTATAAATATTTTTAAATATTTTTTTATATTTAAAAAGACCCCTAAATTTAATTATGAATTTCTCATTTGACATATACTTGTAATTAATAATTTAACTAATATTATTATTTGATTATTAATTAATTAATTTTTCTCAAAACTTTGAATTGAAATTATTGTTTATCAATTAATCTATTAAAATTTTAGAAAGTTTTCATGATTAATTTTACAAATTAAATACAAAAAATAATTTATTCGCATAAACTCTTGATAACATTTCCATGCACAACCAAACACAGTTATCATTAATTCCCATCAATCTTAGTCTCAGACATCATCAATTCCTTGGCATCTATAAAACCTTAAACCAAACGGCACCTTAAGCTTTATGTGATTTAATTACATTCAGTTCACAGACATAGCCTTGCACAACCAAACACATATATCATTAATTCCCATCAATCTTAGTCTCAGACATCATTAATTCCTTGACATTTATAAAACTTTAAACCAAACGACAATTTAAGCTTTATGTGATTTAATTACATTCAGTTCATAGACATAGCCCAAGTGAAAAATTGTTAGACATATTTAATAATACATATAATTAAAATATGGACTATATATGTGGATTAATATTTTATCACACAGGGTTATTTTATTAAATTTTGATCTAATTAAATAAGGTCATATATTCCTAATTGAATATGAACTTAATGGGTAGAAGCCTATTCCTATTTAATTAAGGTTTGATGGGAATCCTAATTGAATTAGTATATAAAAAAACCATAGGTTATGGTCCCCAATATATCAAAACAATTCGCACTTAGTCTTTCTTGAATCCCATCTACAGAGAGATCTCACCAAGGGCATTCGAAGTTTTGGTTGAGGAAGACAATAGTCATTTTAAAGCTATCATCATTTTGAAGCTATCTTTCTCAATGAACTAGTATATTAATTAATTTTAAAAATTTGGCATGAATGATCTTAGAGTTGATCTATTCAATATAGATTTAAAATAATTATGCTAACAATGTAATCACAGATTATAATCTTGACCCAAACAAAACTTAATTAGTTAAGATATGCATTCTCGTTCAAACAATAAAAAAATGGGTCTTCGAAAAATAAACAATCAATTCAAAAGTTAAAAGTAAATATTTTCTGAGTATAGAGATCGTTGAAATTGATGTAAACACCAAAAGTGTTATGTGTAATTTAACCTAGCAACAATGATAAAAATTTGAGAAATCCTCTGTCTACCCCTTGAACTTTAGCATGAATATTAGATTTAACAACTTTCAATTTCATGAATTACTTATATATGTACACAAACAAATGGTGCATCTATATATAATTATCATGGTTTAGCTTAGTGGTAAAAAAAGGATACAACCTTAATAAATGGTTAAAAAGTCAACACCTCAATCCATGGTGGCCACCTACTTAGGAATTAATTTCCTACGAGTTTCCTCGATACCCAAATATTATAGGCTCAGACTTCATTGAAAGTATGGAAACTGAAATTAGACAACTAAAGAGGAAAAAAAAAACAAATTTGGAACATAGGAACCAAAATTTTTAATTCTTAGTTTACACCAATTTTCTTGAGAACCAAAATTTTAAGTTAAAATATAACATACCACAAAATTTCAAAATCAAAATCTCTTCTTGAAATATACCAAAACGATAAATAGTCAAATAAAAAAAGTATTTGACTATTTATCGTATATATAGGTCTCTCATATTACACTGGTTTTCTCAACAACCAAAACACAACGACCTTGAGGGTCCCCTCATGAAGCACCTCAAAGAGCAAATTGGAAGGAGTGTCTCTTCATGCACGCATATCAAATGAAGAGCGATGCTGGCAAGGTAGCACTGCAATACTTGCCTAGCAGACTGTCTCTGTGAATGGCGCAGGGCACAAGTGTCAAAGCTTATACCATGTCGTACCTCTTCTTGCTCGATTTCACCGTTTTGCCTTCTGTTGCTTGCTAATTGCTTCATTTAAGCCCGAATTACATCTGAAACGTCTTGACGACTTCCTTTGTTCAATAACTATCTAAGAACTAAAATAAATATTAAATTCCTAAGAACCAACTGTTAGGGTTGATGCCCTAAATCTCGTAGATCTTGTAGTTTGTAACTGTAACGTACAAACATTTTATTTATTTAATAAAATATGAAATGTTTTATTCGACATTTAGTAGCATTAACCCACAAACTAATAAACTAACATCCAAGGTTATCATCTATAACTTAAACATGTATGTAGAGACATATATGTGAATCATGTTTAAGTGATAACCTAAATGGTCTATAATAGATAGATAAGGCTGGGTACCTTATCTTGGTGACACTACGAATACGACCTGTTTTATAGATGTTACAATTGTTATAAAGTGCTACAAATGATCTGATCATGATCATTCATATAGAGACATGTGAGTGAGAGTTTTCTATATAAAAAAGTTTGTATAAGACCGGATCATGAAATGACTAGTCTCATTATATAACGTCGCTAATAATAGAGACTTTCAATTCACCAGGATGACTATAGGTGACGTGCCATGACCCAAATCCTGATGAATTGTGAACTTTTGCCTATAAATGCGATCCTTTGATTTATATGGATGAGAGTAACCAGATCGCTGACTCAATAAGCCTACCATTTTGGGATTCGTTTGATTAGGAGACAGCCACACGAGATGGAATTCACTTCTTCCCTAATGTCCGGGTAAGTAGATAAATTGCTCATTTAAGGGCTGATTCTAGGGCTTGAACAATGTGACGCCACACCCTCTCTTTGTTCGAAAGGAGTTTGGCCATAGTTGGACTATGAATTACTATTCAATAGAGGGGTTAGTAGTACTTAAAAAATTATATGTACCTCAGGGGCAAAACGGCAATTTTGGTCCAATTGTATATGTGAGCAATTTGTGAATGGTCATCGTACTGTTGATTGGTTATATCCAATGGACACAAAAATATATCTGTAGTGCGAAGAGTACATCTGTCGATCTTTAGTGGAGTGATCGACAGTTAATGGATGTTGAATGATTTAATTAAAGGAGTTTAATTAATTATTAAAGTACCATCTGAGCTTCAATCTACAAGTCCATAATGTCCCCTCTATAGCTCAGAGAATTAATTTTGGATTAACTTGAATTATTCAAATTAATTGAGACAATTAATTATATGTGATATAATTAATATAATGTATTTGATACATTATAGTATAAAGTTTATTCTAAGAGAAATTAAATATTTAAATATGATTCAAATAATAATTATATTATATGGATGAGATTCGTATAATTAAATTTAATATAAATGTGATTTGCATTAAATGTCATGCATTATCGAGAGAAATAAAAACTATAGGTTATATTGTACTTGATACAATATAAAAACTATAGGTTACGTGTTATATTTGATATAACATATGGTTTAATATATATTATATGATAAAGTGATTATCATATATATATAAATAAATTATTTTTTAAATTATTAAATTATTAATTTTTTGAAGTTTAATTTCCCTATTTTCTCTCTGATGGCAATAGGTGGTTGGTTTTATTCACTTATTCATTTTCTTCACAGAAGATTGACAGAGTAGTGTCTCTCTGAATGTTGAAGATCTCCTTGTAAAATTTACCTCATTCTCCTCTCAATCTACTACCCCTCTCCAAAATCTCAGAGCCCACACAACTCATGATAATTCTCTTCCTTAAAAAGAATACAGACGAAACTCTTGTGGTAGTGGCCATCTTGGATCGTAATTGTTCGTGATCATTTTTGGAGAGGGGATTTCGTAAAGAAGGTTCCAGTTCTTTAAGGGTAAGTCTTTCCTCAATCCTAATTTATTTTTCCCTCTCTTGCATGTCGTACTCTTTGAAATAATGCATATTTTGTTATGTAAATTTTTGTGATGTGAAAATAAAATTGGGCCGATCTCCACTTATGTTACGGAACTTCACAGTTCCTTCACTAACACGATTTAGGCCGCTACTTTTTTTGTTTGACTACTTATCGTTTTAGTTTCAAAAAGAGATTTTGATTTTGAAATTTTGTGAAACTTTATGTTTTAACTTAAAATTTTGGTTGTTGAGAAAATTGGTGTAAACTAAGAATTGAAAAAGTAAGAGAATATGAAAGTACCTATATGAAAAAAAAATGAGGATATCTATATAATTTATTTTAAAATTGGTTATTTTTGAATTTAAGAAAACCTCAAACAAATTGATTAATAGGATCATTTTTTATTTTTTATTTTTAAAGTCATTTTTGTCGCAAGAAATTAACGATTTTTGTTCAAATACTAATGGTGGATGTATTTTTGAACTTTTATTAAGTTAAGGGTATTTTTGAAACATTTTGAAAGTTCATGAGTATTTTTGAAACAAAACTTTAACAGTTTCCATCCAAAACTAAGAACAAGAGTATTTTTTGAACTCCTTTTGAAAGGTTAAGGGTATTTTTGAAACTTTTGAAACTTCATGGGCATTTTTGACACAAAGTGTAAAGTTCGTGGACATTTTTTTTTATAATTTAACCTAAAAAAATTTAATATTTTTTAAAGTCTATCATCGATATATGTGATAGACGCTATGGAAGTCTATTAGTATTTTTTTTGCTATTTTTTAAAAATAGTTTGCCATTTTTTCTATATATATATATATTAAAAAAAAAAATACTATACATTAGAAAATAAGTGAAAATGGCATAAATAACCCATAATAAATGTCAAAAATGAAAAATGTCTACTCTTTTAAAAACCAAGGAATTTTGGCCTTATGCTTATGTTATCACAGTAAGAAATTACCACTTTAACTCTAAATGCATTCTTATTCTATTTTATTCGTTTTGTAGCGTTTTTCTTTTTCTTTTTTGGTTTTTTTAGTTTCTTCTTCTTTCTTTTTTTTTTGTACATTTCTTTTTCCCCCTTCCCTTTTTCCCCTTCATTTATTTGCATCAGGCATCAAACCTATAGTATAGAGCATTAGAGCAATGACATCAAGTGAACTTCTGAATCGAGCATAAAGCATACAACATAGAGCGTAGAGTATCGAAAATTGAGGATCGAGTAGCATGTAGCTAATATATAACATAAAGCGTAAAGCATCGAATATCGAATATTAAGGATCAAGGATCAAATAGGATGTAGCTAGTATATAACATAGAGCATAGAGTGTAGAGTATTGAGTATTGAGGATCGAGTATCAAATATCAAGAAAACTTATGAATTATAGCACACGAATGGTTTTTAAGGTCAAATGGATAAATTCACGTGATGCGATATAAGCAGAACACTTTTCATTCCATTTTAGAAAGATATCTATTTTTCATTTGGTCATTCATTAAAAAAAAACAAAAAACCCCATAAAATAAAGCAGTCCAGTTCCCTCACAATTGGTTTCACTGCTACCTTGGTGCCTCCTCCCGCAAGAAAGGCATCGTAGAAACGAAGCTCAAATTCCTTACTCAGCGAGTCGTCTCATTTCTCAGCCGCCATGGAAGGCCAAGAGGGAACTCAGCAGCCTCATCTCGTTCTTGCTCACAAGCTTTTCCTTCTAACTCATCCCGATGTTCAAGATATCGAGAAGGTCCGTCTCACAGAGGAAGTATTGGCCTCCGTTAAAGCAGATGGTAATTCGCTCATTGTTTCATATTCTTAACGAATTTCATCGACTTAGCATTGTGATTTCGGTCTCCTGAAATGGGTTTTTTTAATTATCTTCTTTGTAATTTGTATTGCGTAGATATGGCTCCGTTATACGAAACCCTAACCGGCAATTCGCTGTTGGATTTGGATCGGAGCGTGTTGGACTCGATGCGTGCGAAGAATGAGGAGGAGTTGAAGAAGCTAGATGAGAAGTGAGTTTCTATATTCTTTTGGATCTGTTTTTTTTCGAGTGTTTCTTAGTATGGGGATTATCTAGGAGAGTACAGCTGAAGTTCTTCGAGTTATGTCGAATTGTGAATCGACTAACAGTTTCGCACCCACTCAGTCATTTTAATGGCGGAGCTGTTGTTCAATTCATTTCAACACATAGGCTTTAAACTTCAGTTAATTCCCATGGAGGTGTATATTTCTTATACTAGAGGGGTAGTTCTACTTTTCCTTTGGATCTCATTCTACCATTTTGTGACCTTACATTGCCAAATTACTAATTGATGGAACTTGGAAAGTTATACTGCGGTGAATATTTTGATTTTGTATGGGATACTTCTACTTTGCCTTTGGATCTCATTCTACCATTTTGTGACCTTACATTGCCAAATTACTAATTGGTGGAACTTGGAAGGTTATACTGCAGTGAATATTTTGATTTTGTATGGTGACCTTCTTTGGTATCTCTTTTGCCTTATAGTAGTTGAATGCGATGAGTTGGGCATTTGGGTATGTGCATTCCCCTGTCGTACAGTATGCAAAGTGCCTCTTGGATGCGTACTGATGGGAGCTATATTTCTAGTTCACTAAAATATATCAAATAGCCAACCGTGCAAGTATGAAAATAGTGTTCTAGGTAATTTGAGGAACCTAGAAGTCTCCCTTGAAACCAGGCTCAATTTGAAACACTCTTTCTCTCCTCATCTTTTATTTACAACCATTATTTCTTAGAAACTAAACTACCATACCCATGTTGGAAGTATCAAGTAAGGAGAAATATAGTCCAATGAACTTAAGCACAACTTCAATCTCAGTATTCCTTCCCCTCGATGAATAAATTAATAAAGGAAGCTTTTCATGGTTGATCTCAGTTTTTAGTAGATAATGAATGGCCAGTACTTTTATAGCTGTAACGCTAAGCTAAGAAACACAAATACAGATGTGGATATGACACGACATTAACATGGTGACATGATTGAAAATTTTGGACATGAACATGACAAGAATGCCTCTATTAAAGGTTAAAATACCGTATTAGTCCATATAATTTGGGACTCATTCTATTTTTGCCCCTGTTCCATAGCAGTAAATCTTAAAACTAATCTTTATTTTAGGGTTTTTTTTTTTTTTAAAATAATTTTAATTAAAAAATTAATTTGTTAAAATAAAAGCAATAGTTTTCATTCAAGAAAAGTCCCAATGTAAATATCTTCCAAAATTTGTACAACTATTATTTGACACGTGTCCAACAAGCGTCGTAATTTTGGAGAGTCCGACATTTGTTAGACACGGACATGCCAGCCAAATTCAAGTGTATGTACCTTTTAGTTGCTGAGTGTTATTATGATTAATCTTCATTTATTTTATTTTATTTTATTAACAGTAATGCTTATAGATTTAGCCATTCTTTTATTTTCTTTTACTTAGGATTGCTGATGCTGAAGAAAACTTGGGTGAAAGTGAAGTTCGAGAAGCTCATTTGGCCAAATCACTTTTTTACATTCGTATTGGTGATAAGGTTGGTTATTCAAATTTTCTCTTCAGTTCTTATAGGACTGCCCTATGACTTCCACATAACTTTCTACATTTTGAACTCAGGACAAAGCACTGGAGCAACTCAAGGTAACTGAGAGCAAAACAGTTGCAGTTGGATTAAAGATGGATTTGGTTTTCCATACATTACAGCTTGGATTTTTCTATATGGATTTTGATCTGATCTCCAAAAGTATTGACAAAGCGAAAAAGTATGCCAAAATATGAATTTAATTATCACATGTGGTATCTTATTTTTAAAAAATAAGTATATGCATGTTCTTGTTTGTGATTACTTTCTCTCTGCACCAGCTTGTTCGAAGAAGGTGGTGATTGGGAAAGAAAGAATCGTCTGAAGGTGTATGAAGGCTTGTACTGCATGTCCACTCGGAACTTTAAGAAAGCAGCCAACTTGTTTTTGGATTCCATCTCAACTTTCACCACCTATGAACTTTTTCCTTATGATACATTCATATTTTATACTGTTCTCACAAGCATTATATCATTGGACAGAGTGTCTCTAAAGCAAAAGGTACATCCACGGATTTTCATTCAGCTTGTTTGACTTTTTCTTTTTGTAACGTGGATAATTGGCATGTTTTGCAATTGCCTTATCAATTTTAATTGATTTCCTGTAGGTAGTTGATGCTCCTGAAATATTGACGGTGATTGGAAAAGTCCCATATCTTTCTGACTTTTTGAACTCTTTGTATGACTGTCAATATAAATCATTTTTCTCAGCCTTTGGTAAGTGGAAATGTTCTTCCATATTTAAAATTATGATTGACGGTCTACTTGTTTCGTACTCATTTATCTCCTTTACGTGCACGACTGCAGCTGGTCTGACAGAGCAAATAAAATTAGACCGTTACTTGCATCCGCATTTCAGATATTACATGAGAGAGGTTAGAACTGTTGTTTATTCCCAGTTTTTGGAGTCCTATAAGAGTGTTACTATCGAAGCTATGGCAAAGGCATTTGGAGTATCTGTGGAATTTATTGATCTGTAAGTGGTCATGCATTTTTTTTATCTGAATTAGAAGCTTTTGTTATCTGCATGATGTCTAAAGAATCGTGTTCCCTCTAATAAATTTGCATTTCTGGTGTCAGGGAATTATCTCGTTTCATTGCTGCGGGAAAACTTCATTGCAAGATTGATAAAGTAGCCGGTGTTCTTGAAACTAATCGCCCTGATTCAAAGAATGCTCTGTACCAAGCTACCATCAAGCAAGGAGACTTCTTGCTTAACCGTATCCAGAAGTTGTCTCGTGTAATTGATCTGTAACTAGGCTCTTAGTTTATTTGAAATATGTTTGGTTAATGCAGGTTTCATCACAATACAACACTCGAGCCAAAAAGCGACATTGCACGGATGAAATTTGAGCATTAGAACTTCGTGAAAATGGCGTTGTAATTTTGTTTTAAACATATTGACAACTCGTGCCTAACTGTTATCAATATTACTTGATTTTGTTTTATTAACCAAGTACCTTGTTCTTTGAATGCTCGATACCTACTCCTTTCATGGCTCTTTTTCTTCTTCCAGGTGCATGTTTGTTTTTATCTTTCCGTTTGTAGTGACTTCTGAGTACTGCGTGGAGTAATAAACCCACCGGTGAATTTTATTTATCTTACTACAATAATTATGGCATGGGGTCTTACTGCAATAATTATGGAACGGGGGATTGAATTTCTAATCTTGAGTAAAACTATGGTAATTCCCATTTTCGTTAAGTCTAGTTCACTTTAGTAATCTACTGGCAATTTAAGTTTAACTGCATGAATCATTGGCCCCTTGATTATTATCTTTGCTTGCATCAAACTATAAGGTGCTTTGAAATATAAAATGTACTTTGGATATTTATTGAACTTAAATGGTGAATTGGTCAAACTTTGAATAGTTGAATCATGATAAATAGTTTGAGACAAATATCAATTTATATTTTTAAACTTTGTAAATTGTATAAATTAAAAGAAAAGTAAATTAACGGAGACCTTCCACGAGAATTTTGTAATGTATGAATTTGACAGAATGTCTAAGTCAAATAGAAATGCTACTTTGATAGGGGTTTTGGAGGAGAACCATTTTTATGTGATTTTGAGTAGATTTATTAACAAATAGTTTGAATTGCTACAACAATTTTGAAGTAATTTTTTAAAATTAAATTTATTTTGGTGATTTGAACTTATTTTAAATAGAATAGCTACAAATGGTTGATATTATGAAAGTTCAGATTATTTATTTATTTATTTTTATTTTTATTTTTATTTTTTTTTGAAAAATTATGAAAGTTCAGAATAGTTTACCACTGTTAGCTTGAAGTTTTAACTTTAAATAGATACACCTTCACGTCTAGGAGACCAATAGCTAGGCATTTTAGCATGGGGAACAAAAGTTTAGCTACTGTAAGCGAATCCCATTTTAGTTTTTAGAGGCACATTGAAGAGAACCTCAAGGAAATCCATAATCACATAGAGGATTTGTTGTTCGGCGTTAATTCTAAAACAGTAGAAGACAGGGAAGGAGAAGTTCAGCAGCTGGTTAAGAAACTACGTCAGGTAAAAGCTGAAGTGACAAGAGGATTGGGTTTTGTTTGTTCATACTCCAGGTCACAAATTGGGAATTTTTCTTTAAATGGAAACTCCAAAATCCTAACTGAAGAAACCCTATGCATGTGCTAGGATTTGCCACGGTTTCTCAGCCACAATTTCTAAAGGTTTTATACATACTATCCCTTTAATGGGCCATCGACCCACTTGGCTTTTGAACAGGGCACTCTTTTGTTTCCTTCCAAGCAGTCGTTCATGGCCACGCCTGACGCTGAGTATCATCAAAGGCTCTCTAAGCATTGAACTGACAGAACCCATTTCCAGATAGGAGCTAGAAATCCACCATGTTCCCTCGTTTTGATTTTAGAGATGTTCAAGAGAAGCTCTCCGCTCAATTCAGACCTTGGGAACGTTCTTTTCAATTCTGGGTTCGTGTTGCAGATATCTACACTGGTTACAAGGTCTGTCTTTATGCTCGTAGTGTTAGTGCGTGGGATTTAGATTGTTGGGGGTTCAATTTGCTTTGTGGGTATTGTAGGTGCTTCAGCTACGGGTGAAATTTGAGAAGGATGTGCAGAAACAGGAGGCAATGTGGGAGAGTCAGCATGAACACGCAGCTGAGAAGATATATGCTATGTGCTCCGAAATGGGTGGTTTCTTCCTTAAGGTATTCTGTTTACAGACACTTTATTTCTCTCCCCTTTTCCTGAAATGGGTGGTTTCTTTATCATTTCTGTAGGATAGATTATTCTCTACTGTAATTCCATCGAATGAGAAAGTGAAGCACTTCAATTGATTTGTTACTTTCATTTTGTTGTTCAATTTTGTTGCTATTTTTTCTTTTTGAATCACGGTTTTAGTTTTAGAATAATCGACTTACTTGAAGCTGGATTTTATGAATGAGGTTGCTCAAGTTATTGGGAAGCCGGATTTGGCCCCTGCTGCATGGGTGAAGAGGCTTGTTACGCTGTGTGATCAAGCGCCAGCAACACCTTTTGATGTTGTTCAACATGTTGTGGAGAAAGAACTGCAAAGAAGTCTTGGTGATGTCTTTGAAACATTTGATCCTGACCCTCTTGGTTCGGCTTCGATTGCTCAGGTATCTCTTCAAAGTCTATTGAGTCTGACTCATAGTGATTATTTATCAAAGGATGACTCTGATTATTAAATGATTAGACAACTCGGAGTAATTTACTTACAATACCTAGTTTACATTCAAGATTTCTACTGAATTATGAGTTCAATACACATATTTACCAGAAAGAGAAATAGTCTTTGCTCATTATTACACTTTCACCTATTCACTCACCTTGTGTGAGGCTAGTAGTGTTAATTTTCCATTTCATAGAAAATCCTCTTTGCTCTACTTAGCCCTATCTCCCTCCGTGAGAAAAATTGTCGTGTTAACAACTTGAATTCATGAAACATGAGGTAGTCATTGGCAGTTGGGTTTGTTACTTGTTGGAGAAAATTTGTGCGTATCAACTGCTGGATTACTTTGTATTTCCCAATCACATTGACTCCTAGGAAGAAATGGAAATACTTTGACATCCAAAACAATAATCATAAAAAAAAATTATATGTAGGTTGGTTTGTCTGACATGCATTCATTGTCATTTCAAAACATGGCTTTGACTGCTGTGTTTCTTTGCTTATAATCATCTCTTCTTAACTATTTATTCCCTTTTAGGAATAGCTTCCATGTACTTGAGAGTATTATTTGACAGTGTGTATTTGGTGTTTCTAAAAAAATTGTGAAGTATATCCCTGACGTATCTCTTGTGCTCAATTTAGGTTCACAGAGCTAGGTTAAAGGGTGACAGGAATGATGTTGTGGTCAAGGTAAGGAAAGTTAAGCCCCATCATATCCTCACTATTTATAGTCTCTTAATCTCACTCAAGCCTAATTCATCTGTGGTAGGTGCAACATCCGGGAACCGAGGATCTAATGATGACAGATATTCGTAATTTGCAAGCCTTTGCCTTATACATGCAAAAGACAGATATCAAATTCGATCTATATTCTGTAACTAAGGAAATAGAGAAACAGGTGCAATCATCCTTCTTTGATTGAGATTACAGAAAATGATGTTTTTCTTCTTCTTTCTCCCTCTCTTTTAAAAAAAAATTGAGAAACAGATTTCATCAATATATGAAATTTTCAAAAAGGAGAGGCGTAGCCCACCAATGGAGTTATATTGGTGCTATTCCTTTTGCTACTTGTTTTTTCCCTTTTCCTTTTGATGTTAGATTCTAACAGTGCTTTTTCAACTTTATTGCAAATCATATACCTTGCTTGTCACAACCAATCATGGAATATTTCAATTTGATCTTACGATGCCTTTAGGCTATTTCTCTTTTTAAGTATGATTGCTTTACATTGAGTCAGAAAATTCATAGCATATTTAGTATCTTAGACTCTCAACTCACCATCGACCGTAAAATTCACGATCTATAAGTTATTTGGTTATGTTGCTCTTGTTGACCACTGAATCAACCCACCATAGTTGCCTAAGTGAGTATAACTTAACTGACATACAAATACGTTAGCGACTAAGTGATCTGTGGTTCGAATCCTCCTACCCTATTGTACTAAAAAAAGACCCCTCCTTGGATTATAGAGAAGATTGTAGAGTGATTTTTATATCAACCCGCTGTGTATAAAGGAAAAGGAAGGATATTATGGAGTTGTGCTACATGGGCCCTTTTGTGGAACTTTTGAAGAGAGAGAAATGTTAGGATTTTTTAAGATAGGCTCTATTCTTTTGATTCTTTTAGTCTAAGTGTAGTATACTACTTCTTGGTAATGCTCAAATCACACAACATTTGTAATTTTTTGCTATCATGATTATTATCAATTGGAAGGCTTCATTGGTAGCTTTCTGCGTGAAGGTTCCCTATACCACATCTCTTAGGTTGTTCTTTTGTGTGAATACTTCTTCCAGTTTCTTATCTAACAGACAAATAAATAAAGTAGAATGATTTTTGGAAGGGAAAAGAAAGCACACTCACATGTTTTCTTCATTCACCTAAACATGTGAGGGATTGATGATTTGCTTTTGTCCTCTTCCATCCTCATTAAGAGGCACCCAATATAACCAAAAATGATGTGTGGAGATCTGTTATGTATTACATTTGACTAAAAATTTCAGGGTGAGGTGAGAGCTGCAGCTCTATCTTGGATTTTTCATTCTTGAAATTTTTATTTGTTTCTTCAGGCTCTCTCTCTCTCTCTCTCTTTTGGGATAAGAAACATTTCATTGATGATATTGTTTCAGGCTCTTGATTGCTTCATTTCATAATATCAAACTTTTGCATGTCCTCTTTCTCACGATGATGGATTCTTATCTTGGAATCTCTTCCTTTTAAACTTTTCAAGATTGGTTATGAATTTGACTTTGAGAGGGAGGCCAGTGCTATTGAAAGGATCCGACATTTTCTATATACCAACAACAAAAAGAGTCCGGTATTGGTGCCACGAGTGATGAAGAATATTGTTACCAGGTACATGAAACTAATGACTATGTTAGAACTTGATGTGACTAATAAATAATTTGATGGGACTTACATAATTTTTTTTTTGAGGTGTACATAAATAAATTAAACTCTCGACTTAACTTAATACCAATGTGATTATTTTTAATTTTTATCTAAAAGCTATATAGTTAGTTATCTTCATTTGGTATTGATTTTTTCTTTTTAAAAAATCATTAAATAAATTGTTTGGACTAAGCCATGATTTTATTTATGAACCATAGCAACACAGGAAATTTGAGAGCTCCACACCTCTCCATAATTCTCAGAGCAGAGAATGTCTAGAAAGCAATAAGCAAAATAGTACCTCTCAACAAACAACACTGCCCCATAACTCCTATCACACTGCGATCGACTCTAACTAACAAATCATATTGGCCCCCCTACCCATTACACACTTGCATTTAACCTTTGCAATCCAGGGCCTATCATAAATATGGTCAGTAGCCATAGACCATCACTTTTTCTGTCGATTTATTTATATATATATAAATTTAATTTAATTTAATTTATTTATTTTAAATAAATAAATAAGCATTATTATTATTTAATTTTTTTATTTGAGGACTTCAGTTGCTTTTGATTGGTTCCAATCCTGACAACAGATTGTCTTCAAAAGTTTCATCTTGCTAGGTAGTAATTGATTTTTTCCAATAAAATATATTAACAAATTCATCTTAGAATTGGAGGAATTTGTGGAGCATTGAAATTAGAACTACGGGGCACTGTAGTTGGTTTTATATATGCTGGGACTGAAACCACTTAAATCTTGTTGCTGATGAAATGATGCTATCCAATCAATAGGAATATTCCAACTGTCACATAGCATGACATCGAGCTTCTTTGCCAATGAAGCGAACTAGCACAACATACTTTCTTCTTAATTCTTCTCCTGTCTGAATTAGCTTAGGTGAACCTCTGTGAGATATGTTTGTTCTTCTCTTTATGGAGATTTTAGTAATCGAATATCTTTTGTTTGCCTAGGAGGATGTTGGTGATGGAATATATTGATGGAATTCCAATCATCAATCTTGGTGATGAAATAGCAAAGAGAGGCATAGATGCTAGTGGCAGGATTGCTTTAGCAGCAAAGCAGTAAGCATTTATACTGAGAACTTCTCTTTATGTTAATTGATTTTTCTTTATTGACATGGCTGTTGTGTCTTGTCTGCGAAGTTTCTATGTGGTTGACTGTTTCCCTTGCAGTTTTTGCCTAATTTGGGGACTGAAGTGCAAAACGAGAACAATTGTATGAATTAGAAATCTACTTTTGAAAATTGAAAAACCATCGACTTATATCCCACATTAGTATTTGAGACAACTTCACTTTTTTCTGTCTCATGGCCTTAAGAAACTTGCTCTTCTCCATGGGTTCAAATTTTTACTTTCCATATTTTCTTCCAATACCTTTTGGAAGGTGTATCTCATTGATTTTTCCAGGTTTACATAATTGTTTGATCGTGATTGGCTCACTATTTACTTCAATTTTCTTATTACAATCCCTTATTTGAGGGACACACTACAGTTATCCAGTAGTATATTTTCTCTCTCTCATGAGAAGTACTTATACCCTTCGAGGAAAATTTTAATATTGCAGGAAAATTCTTAGTAGTTTGACACTGGCATATGGGCAAATGATTCTGAAGAGTGGTTTCTTTCATGCAGATCCTCATCCAGGAAATATATTGATCTGTAAAGGCTCCGAGGCAAGTCAGCTACTGGAATTTTCTATAGAAGTTCTAAACTCATAGTAACTTTTCATTTTTGTGGCCTGTCATGCTGTCACGAGTCATCTTTCTCAGACTCTTGAAAATGTAGTATGCGGAAGATGATGAGGATTTCAGTAGTTGATACTTGGGTGACTTTAAAACTGGCTAGTTTAACGTCTTGACTTCCAATTTCCCTGTTTAGATCATGAATCGAGCTGAAACCAGTTTGTTATTCCATTTTATCAGGTAGCATTGCTTGATTACGGGCAAGTGAAGGATCTTCCTGACAAGTTGAGGCTTGGTTATGCTAAACTTGTTCTTGATATTGCAGATGGCGACACCACAGGAATAGCTGAAACCTTCAGGTAATAATAAATAATAGTCTGGCTGGCCTGTATACCTTGTATTTTTGGGAAAGGAAGTAAATTTTCTTTGAAAGGAAGCTTCTTACCAGAGTTGGCTCTAAGAATTAATGTTGCATTTTCAGTGTTGCTAAAGATTTCATGGTTAAAAACTAGGAGGTTTAATGAAGTAGTCTTGAAAGGACTAATGAACTAACTAATTTTTTCCAAGAAAGATGAGAGAATTTCTTGTGGACTACTGAACAAGAAGAGGTTACTTGAAGAAGGGTACACAAAATTTTGTTTCCATTTTGATACTGAAGAATTTATGGAAATTTTCCCCTTCTAAGTCTAAGCAATGGATCATCGTCATACTAATTCTATTTTTCTTTGATGGTTCTTCAGGGAGCTTGGAATAGATACAGTAAGCAATTGTGAAAATGCACAAGAAGAACTATTTAAGTTGGCACAGGTGATGTTTGATACAAGGTTACCCCCGGGAAAGGTGTTGATGCAACCTTTCGCAGAGGACTCTTCAATAAAGAAAGTTGGTGTTAAGGTATTCGGCTTTGCAAATTGACAGTAGGGGTGATCACCAATACACTGGGTTTTTGGTCAACCGAAGCCGACCAAATTGAGGTCGGTCGGTTTATTTATTTAAAAAAGAAATCGGTCAGTCAGTCCAAAGAAATTTAAATAAACTGACCTATGTATATAATTATATAATATTTTTATTAATTTTTTAAAGTTTTATTATTTATTATCATTGGTTAAAATAAAATAAACCCCAGCACAACCCACTTTCCCTAGCCCAGCCTACATCTCTTTCAGAGTTTCTCCAAATTCTTACTCTATAAAGAGAGAAAGAGAGAAAACCCGACAAAACCAACTGACTGAACCGACTGCCGGTTGGTCAGCTGCCACACAAAGGAGTATGCAATTCGGTTTTTTTCCAAAATTGACAGTGATGGATGTGCACCCCTAATTTATTGTGCTCCTCTGTATAGGCATATGCATTTTTATCAGTAACTAAAGAAACAGTGTTTTTCTTTTTCTGTTTTGCTGCTGTAGTCGTTCCCAGAAGAACTCTTTTCCATACTCCGGACAATCCAAATCCTAAGAGGATTAAGTGTTGGTCTTGGGATCAATTACTCGTGCTCCGAACAATGGCGACCCATTGCAGAAGAAGCTTTGTTGCTTTCTGGTAGGCTAGAAGGTAATCCTTTTGAACTCTTTATTCTAAAACAAAAGTGATTCATCTGTTTGTTTTCTGGTAGGATTTGTTGAAGGAACTTCACGTCATTATGTCTATATTCATTTGCGCCATTTTTTCCGTCCCCTTTCTGATCTCTTTCAGGTAGGAAAATCAATACAACCCGCAAACGTGGATTCTTAAAGAGATTGATTTCAAGATCAAGCTGATTCGTTCGTGACAAGATAAGTGATGGATACAAATCGATGTGGATGCATCTAATTGGTGACAGACGCATTTACAGTTTTTCATTCGTTGACAGAAATAAATATTCAAATTCATCCTCATCGTCGTCATTCTTTAACCACCACAAGCTCCTCCATGATAGGCTTTTCAAGGTGCCGCAGCCTTTTTTGATATTTTCTACCTTTGCCTTCTTGAGAGTTGAGTAGAAGAATGGCTTGATTTTCATGTTTTTGAAATTGAGAGGTACACAGATTCACCATTTTTCATCTGAAGTTCCTCACACAAACTCAATGTCTGATTACTTCAAGTTGCAGTTCAATTGTGTTTGTTATTGCTCTCAATTTAGTGTCCATGGCAGGTTGTTCAATGTGTTTTCCATTAAAAACAAAGTTTTCCCAAACGAGTAAGATTCTTAAATTTGAGAGTAATTCTATTCCATTCGATATAGAGATATGTAGAGATCTATATATATATATATAAAAGTGTATAAGAGTAACCAAAGTAGAAGGTAAAAAATAATAAAAGGCAATACATTAATATTATAATACTAATATTAGCACGTCAACAAAATGAATATTTTGTTTGGCATTGGGAAACAGGTAATAGTCATGAGAATTTGCACCAAAATGAGAAGTTTGAAAATGGTTAAAAAAAATACTTTTGGCTTCTCAACTTTTATTAGCCTATGAAACTTAGTTTGTAACAATGGAGTTATTATACCTTTAAATTTGTAACAATTTAACCTTTATTGAGATTTTTTTTCTGTCAAATTTTATTAGGTAAAACTTTAATCTTGGTAGGTTGTGAGCATATTACCTATGTAAGAAATTTATTAGAATTTAACCCTATTTTTTACTTGTTCTAAATTGAAAAGTACAATGATTGAATTTTACATACTTCTCAAAGACGAAATTGACAAAATAAAATAAAATAGATACACAAATTAAATCATTACAAAATCAAATACAGGCCAAGAAAGATTTTTAACCATGTTTGGGAGTGACTTTGAGATGGTCAAAATCACCTTTTCTTTTGTCAAGATCACTTTTCTTTAAAATGATGGTGTTTGGTTGATAGTTGATAGGTGATTTTTGTTAAGTGATTGATCGGTAATGCGTTGGAAAAAGGAGAGAAGAAAAATATGCGTCTTATGTTATGCGTTAATCTCCATGTGTCGACGGTCATGTGTTGGACTAGAAAATATGAAATATGCGTTAAGCTCGTATGCAATGACCTTGCGTTCCTATCACAAGTTTTCTTGCTTTCTCGCCAAGTATAACGAGAACGCAAGTTTCTCGGGATGATCCGAGGTCGAACACAGAGACTTGTAACTCAATAATGTTTGTGAAGCAATGTGTTTGAGAAGATGAATAAAAGTAAAAAGACAGAAGTTAATGGATTATGCGCTACTCCTACTTCTAACTAAACAGATTGAGCAATGGAAGTTTAACTATAAGAATTGGTAGAGATGCAGCAACTGCTAACGCATAATAAGGTTACTTCATTATATTTGGTTGCTCGAGTAATCCCAACTCACCACACTAAAGTATCGCACACCTCTCGGTGACAGCCGCATACTTATATCTCTATACTGCATGGTTGTGTCGAATATAAGATCGTTCCTATCTCTAGGAACAATGCTTACTTTGCTTTAGTGTGTTCCACTACTTACCTTCTCGGACAGTTGATTGCAGCTAATCAGCTTATAGACAAGCATTGCAACAGCCTCACACCAAGCGAAGGGGATTAACTCACTATACTCGCACAATGCACACCTCTTGATGGGTTGCTACATGCATCCCATCTCTAAGTCGCATGACTGAGTATGCGATTGCCTTTGATAACTAAACGATGAATGTAAACAATGATAAAGAAGAAGAAGATGAAGAAGATGGAGCCGAAGGAACTAAAAGATGCATTGATTACAAAATGTATTAATGTCTTAAGCCAAAATGTAATACAATATAGAAATAAGAGGAAAGGTGGAGGGCTGGATGTAAGCAATCTCTTGCTTTTCATCCTAAATGTATCAAGGCTGCTGATGGTGCCATGGATGGATGGTGGAGAAGTCTCTCTCGAGCTCTATCTCCGAAAAAACTCTGGTCGTCACTCAGAAGGGGTTGTGGAGGTGAAGAATCCTCAAAGAGTATCTTGCTCATGCTCTCATTTGTGATCACAAGAATCTGCCTTAAGGCAGAAACTCGGATGATTTGAAGTGAAGATCCAAGATGCTATTTATAGAGCTCAAACGCCAACATTTTGATGATTGCATTCTGACTCACTGCTACCTTTGTCGCGGTATGGGAAATGTCAGCGTCACCTTATCTTGTTGATACTCCCAAGGTATGCGTTCAAGCTTGTTTCTCCTGAAGTGTCAACGCATTCCACCCACTTGGCGATCAATCTTCTATTACAATGATCATTGTGGACGCAACATTCCATGCGGCGAACTAGTCTTTATGAACCTTTGCATGCAATTATTCTTGCGACAGTCTGAGGTCGACGCATGCGGTCAATTCCTGCAATGGCTGCAAAAATAGTCGCTTTGATGCATAATAACGCATGATATAAGGTTAGTGAGGATTTCTGGTGCTGGTCGATGCAAGCTTACTTTTCCATATGAATTCTTGGTGTTATTGACACATTCTGCTTATTAACCCTCATGATTCTAAATAAAAGGCTACAATAGCTTGTATTACTACAAATTATCCATCGAGAATTAGTTTCAAAATGGTTATCCATTTTAGTTTTTGTTAAAATATTATTGGTTAGCTATTTGTGATTTTTTTTATAAATTTTAAATACTGGAACAAAAGATGAGAGACACTGCCTGTCATTAAATGGTTAATAAAAACAAACAATTATATATGTTTTGAATTTTCTTTCAATATTTATTATAAAAATTCACCTTATTCAAAATATCAATCATGCATATAAGAATTTAACAATAAAATAAATAGAAATAAATATTCATCATAATTATTTAGTTAAATAATAATTTCTCAAATAGAAAATACAAATTTAAGTAATTGAGTAACTCTAAATTCACTTTTGGAACCAAACATAATAATTCAAAATCAATTTTAAATATATGAAAATCATTTTAAGAGTTTGGTACCAAACATGAATTTGATTGTTCAAAAATTAATTTCACAAAATCAATTGTATCTAAATCTCTTTTTCTAAAATCATTATTCTAACTATTACTCCCAAACACACCCTTCAAAAAGTTGATTGTTGGAGAGGAGTGATGGAAATTCAATCTCATCACTCATGTTTCCACACCAAAAGCCTTCTAATTGTTTTTTTTTTCTTCATTTGACAACACAAGAACTTCATAGGGGCATTTGGGTGCAGAGTAAGTTATTATAGTCTGTGGATTATAATAAACTGTGCTTTATTATAGTCTGTATTTGGGATGCAAACTATTATAGTCTAGTTCATAACAGTTTGTGTTTGAGGTGCTGATCATTTTAGTCTGTGTTATAATAGTTTGTGTTTGGAATGCATGTTATTATAATGTGAATAATTTAAATGTAGGTTATTTTAGACCATATGTAATTTTTTCTACTATTATTTTTTGTAATACAAATAATTATGTATATGAATATCATATTTTGAAAATATAATTAAAACTATATGTTCCACCAATTTATACAAAATTAATTGGATTTTTATTTATGTTAAAAGCTAATCATTTTTGTCATTTTGGGAGGTACCTTGGTTAATATGGACAAAAAAAAAAAAAAAAATACATTACATTAAGATACATTTCATGTGTTTCATATATAAAACTCCCTTTTTTTGGAGATAAAAAAATCTAAAAATGAAATAACTAACTCATAATTGCATAATTAAAATATTGACCACCAAGATTACATACAAAGTCTACTACAAACTTAAATGCATAATTGAAACAAAGTAATTATTGTTCATTATCAAAAAGCAACCCAAAATACGGGTTGATCAAACATTTTCTTAAAGGAGGAGGTTGCAATACTCAAACTTCATGGCTGTGGAACGGACAAGAAGCTCTTTGTATTTTGCACACTACAGAATATGATTTGCATAAGCTTCATCCTCTGTCAGTTCTGGAATTCAGGATTATCTTGGAGTTGGCTCACGACTTCTGCATATAGTTCGACCTCTGTTGCAAGCTTTTCTTTCGGCCATTTTGCATTCATCTTCAACTGGCCATTTGCAAAGTCCATCACATTCCTAACAACCTCTGCCGTTTCAAATTGATATCCATTTTGGTTCCTTTTGCTTCCTTTCGAAGTATTTCCTTCTTCAGTGCTTTGACCAACACGTATTTCATGCATCTCATCCTATGACATGTCTATTCCCTGACTAGATATCGTGGGGATGAGATTCTGTGATTCAACAATGGGAACACCATCATTCATATGGTTTGACACATTAGACCTGACATCCACAAAGATTTCTGATCGTGCTCCTGTAGCCTGATAACTTATAGAAATACAAGTTATTGTCTCTTAAAGATTGGAACAATTAAGATTCTTAGTGATAAAAACGCATTCATCTCAAGGAAAAACGCATGAAATTACTTAACATATCACTAACGCATACAAAAGTAGCATTCTTGTTAGATCTGCTTCACTAACACATTTGATTGCAAGAACTCAAGAAACTTCACCAAGTGTTGCATACCAAGCTAATGCGAGGGCATGCATCCAAATATGTCCAATGCAGAAGAGATATATTGGCTTACGCATTTTCTGTCAAATCACCACTTGCAGGTATAGGCACCTGACTGGCGGCGTCTAAAAAGCTCTGAAATGGTAGGCGGCTGACCAGGGCATGGAATTTAATGTGAATCTTGTCACAAGTTGCTGAGAGAAACACCTACAAATAGGAAGCTTGTTTCCAAGAGAAAGGAATTAGACACATTAGAAATTTTAGAGAATTTAGATTGTTAGAAACTCTGCCGTTGTAAGAAGAAGATAGGAGGAAAAGGTCCATTGCCATCGTTGATCAAGAAGAGTGTTGGAGACTAAGCTTGAGAGAGAATTCTTCATCACCTCTTCAGCAAGTTGGTTGCAACAAGCACTTAAATCAAGCCAAAGAGGACAAGAGATTGAACTCTGTGGCTTGACTTATTTCTCTTCTTTTATTTCTCACTTTCATTTACCAACCCATTCGATTAAGTTGAGATTGTTGTAAACATATTTGCTATCTTAAATTCAGTCTTACATTTGATCAATCCACTCTTGTTCCTTTGTTTACATTTAAATTTGTGTGGCTGCCATTTTTCTGAGTCATTGCATACTTGAGTTCCATGCTTTAATCATCTTGATCACTTGATTGAAGTTACTACTTTGTTAAACTATTTGAGAGAGTAGGTTAACTAAAGAGCGCATTGAGTCAGAATGCATAATAGGTTTAGAGATAAAATTACCTGCGATTTCTTTTACCATTCTCTGTCTCCAACGCATGCACCCTTGATGACATGTAGAAATGCATGTCATCTTAGGCCTTTTACTTAGAATTATGAAGGTTGTTAGTCAGAATATGCGGCAATCATGATAGGAATTCACGAGAAAATGAGCTTGTGTCAATCAGCATGTTGAATCTCAGCTAACCAGTTATTTTGCGTTATTATGCGTTCAATGTTCTATTTTTGTAGCTAAAATAGGAAATGGATGCAAACGCGGAAAGTTGACCACCACATAGACGACCGCATACGGAGAAACACTCCATCGCAAGGCCAAACGCGTCGATCAACGCATGAAAGTTGCGGTAATCAACCGTATGCGTCCATCGCATGGGAGTTGCGTTTGCCTAGCGATTGCGGTCATCATGTAGAGTTGCGGTGTTAAGCGAATGCGATCATTAAATGATTGTGGCTACGCGACAACGCATACTAATGGGATCAACGTAAGGTTGGTGGAATGAACACATCAACGCATCTACCTCGAGAAAAACCAAAAGATGATGCTGACATTTCACCTACCACGCCGTTAGTAGCAGAGGTTCAAAAAGGACTAATGCGCTGAATGTCAGACTCAGAACAGTTCAATTAATGTTGTTGGCAACCAAAGTTCTATAAATAGAAGCCGATGAGCAAAAATTCAAGTTATCCGGGGATGATCCTTGTGAACCAAAAATTCTCCCCATGATCCAGACAAACTGCGTGAGAAGATGTTTGAGAGTACTTCACCTCCTTCATCTATTCTGAGTGATGACCGGAGCCTTCGATCGGAGCTAGATATCGAGAGAGTCAGCTCCTTCGCCCATCCATGGCACCACCAGCAGCCTTGACGTACGTCCACTGGGAGCAAGTCTTTACTTCCAGCCGGTCATTCCGTTTCTCTTTCTTTTCTTATATTGTATTGTATGACATTTCATGATTAAGGAAGTAATACAATTTGTTTCCAATGCATTTCTCTGTTCCTTCGACTCCATCTTCATCTTCTTTGCTTAGCATTTTTACTTTCATTGAAACACTTAGTGGGATTGCTTAGGTATCACATACTTAGTCATGTGGATTAAGGATATGAAGCATGTAGCAACCCACCGAGAGGTGTGCGTTGTGTGAGTGTGTGAATAATCTTATTTACTTAGTGTGAAGCTGCTGCAACACCTGTCTATAGGCTAACGCATTGCTTGTCTATGAGTAAAGTCAACAACAATCAACTGCTCGGAAGGGTAAGTGGTTGGTCGCATTAAGCAATGTATGCATTGTTCACTAGAGATAGAAATAATCTTGCATCAACCAAGTTCATGCGTTTGTCTTGTTTTATATTATGCCCAACACCCCTTTAGAGTTACTCGAGAGAGAGTCTAAAGAAAGAACCTAATGACTCGAGAGAGCTAGGTTAGAATCTAGACTGGAGAGAGCGAGATTAGATCAGTATAAGTAAGAGATAGGGACTTAAAGATAAGCTCTGTTTGTCAACACTGCATCGCATGCACCCTAGGGATAGGTATGATATTATGTGGTCGTCTTATTTGTGTGTGTGTCACTTTGTCATCGCATAAATGAGAATAGAGGCTTATGTGTAGGTCCTATAGACTTATAGCATATATCGCATGCGTTCTAGCATTAGAAGCCGTAGCATTCGCACCGAGAGGTGGTTTACTATTGTATGTGTGTTGCATGATCGCATGGCTTGCGTTGATTAAGGTTGCTCTTGCGGTCACTCTTAAGGGTTGCAATGAAATCATCTCCGTATTTTATCTATTTCCCCATACATTTATTTCATGTCAAGGTTTTTCGTATCTCTACCTTTCATGCATATTCTCATTGCGTTGTCTGTTAGATAGGAGTAGGAGTAGGAGTAGGATTAACTTAGCAACCTCCCTTTCATTCTTTTATTTAAACCGCCGCATGCACATCATCGCATATATATAGCTACAAGTCCTTGTGTTCGACCTCGGATACCCAAGAAACTTGCGTTCACGTTATGCTTGGCGTGAGCGCAAGAAAACTTGTGACAGGACGCATGGTTATCGCATACATTCATTAACGCATTATCAGTCCAATGCATGACCATTGACGCATGACTATCAAAGCATATCTTAGGAATATGCATCACATACCGTGTCCAAGGGATTTTAGTTGTCGAGTAAAGTTGACTTCTAATTTCCTGCCATCAACCCTAGAGATAGGAATACATGTGACATTCGCATTGAGAAATGCTGAACAACACGACTTAAGGAACAGAGACCTAACATATACACACACACTTGGTTTGTAAACAAGCACTTATATCATCTTCATTCCACTCTCACGCCTTCATGCACTTGTTCATCTAGTTTGGAATTGATGCATAACCCCAACACTTAGCACCATTCACCCATAGATTCCCTTTTTTCCCCTTGAACTCCTATGTTTTCTTGCACGCGTGTATTCAGGTTCGTATAAATAATCTTCACTCCCATTAATCTGGGAATCATCTATAATTGAGACAACGCAAGGACTGCGTTAAATTCTAAAAAATTCTTGTGTTCGATCCTGGACTTACCAGGAAGCCTAAGTCAGATTTATACTTGGGTTTGATTTAGGAAAGCTTGTATGCATTATATGTGAACTATAACCACCTCAACCCATTGCAACTATAACCACCTCAACCCATTGCCTATTCTTCTCACATAGAGAAGCGATTTGTCAGTCATCACTATTCACCTAAATTATCATCTTTCATCTTCATTCATAAGCACTTTTAAATACAAATCACGAGGCGAACATAGCCCGATCCTTGTCGAAGACGTAGGCCAGATCATAATAGAATGGGAAAAACTTGTATAGAAGCCCATTTGCTGTAGGATGACTTTGCACGAAGGGTAAAGTAGATGTAACACCACTAATAAAACATAGCTGATACCTAGAAAGTAGTCTCATTAGACCGTGTAATCATAACACCATGCAATCATATAACAAGGTTACAAACACTTCGTTTAATTGTAACATTGCTAATAAAACAGAGTTGAAATGCCTAGATACAGCCTCATCAGACTGAACAAATTCTCTTTGAACAATTTTGTTTTTAACATTGTGAGCCAAGATATGCAAGAGCATAACAACCATCTCCTCTATGTCTATAAATTTAGTTCTAACTAATCCGCCAGTTGTCATTAAGTAAATGACATAGAATGACAAAATATCTTCTATCAATTCTTGTACTTTGACGACAACATAAGTCAGACTGATGAATGAGTAAAAAATATGCTATTTGTCTAATACGATGTCTACTGTTGTGTGGTGTGTTTTCTATCCTCCTATGGTCATTCAGTAATAACTCTAGTGTTAGTAACTGACGTTGTGAAGTTGTGAATACTGTTAGTATCATAACTAGTTCTAGTAGGTCCATTATGTGGTCGAGAATTTGAATTTGGTCTTGAAAGATAAATTATAGATCATAAAATAATTATCATACTAATCATTTTTTTTATAATAATTATACTAACACCTAACAAATACGTGTAGAATATGTGCAAATCGAAAATTGTTAAAATTGAGTATGCATTTCTAAATTTAAAAATCTATTAAAGTTGAATATATGCAAATAAAATTTTTTGTTGCAATCTTGTTGTAGTTGTCATTGAGGATATGTTACACATATTTATTGTAGTTGAAGCTGTTAAACTCTTTTTTAAAAGAAAAAAAAAATAAATCCACCAAATAGGTTGTGTACTTTAAAAATAATAATAAAAAAAGAATTAAAATCTTGTTGAAGTTCCAATTGGAGATTTGTTGGAATAATGTTGTAGTTGCAATTGGGGACATATTAAAAATATTGTTCGTGAAATTAGTACTCTTTTTTAGAAAAACAAGTCCAGCAACTATCTTGAGTATTTTTTTAAAAAACACATTAAAATCATGTTGTAGTCTTTTATATATATATATGTGTGTGTATGTTCTTATATTATTCAATAATGCCATATTTAACAACACTTTTTTTTATGTTCTTATATTTTTCAATAATGACGCATTTATTATTTCGTACTAAAAATTATTTGATACCCTTCTTGCCCTTTTATATGTACTCTTATTATTATTATTAATTTTTTTTTTTAAAAGAACAAATCCAACAATTTTTTCTTAAAAAAAAAAAATTACTCGTTCTCTATCTCTTTGTACAATATTAACCATTACTTCTAAAACAAAAAACTTGCAACACGAAGTAATGTAATGAAAACTGAAACTGGTATGATGCTAAATTCATGTTATTCCTTCAAGCTTTTTATACTAGAACATTAGAAAAAGGAATAATGTAGTCATTCATAAGAAAATTATACGACTATTCTACTAAAAATTATAGGAAACAAATATAGATGAATATTTTTATCATACAAACAACTATAAAGAAGAATATTTTCTCTAACATTAACTAATCTCAAGCCACGCTCGAGTATGCTAATCGTCTACCCAGACAAGAGCACACAAAAATAATGATTAGCAACAACCCTAAACATAAGGAAGAAAATAGTGTAATCATCCCTAAATATAATTTAAATTACGAAATAATGAAAGATATTGATCAATTTAGCAACAGAAAGTGGGCAAACAGTTTTGACTCGACTGGTTTGTAACAAGACCAATCCTAAAATAAGTTATAATAGAAAACATTAGTACTATATGAAGCTAGAAACAATATAGCAAGACACTAGTGAACACACATGATAACCAAATGATGGACACAGAGGCAAATGACATACCAATAGTATTTAGGAAGTAGATGGAATTGGTTGGTCCTTAAAGTTGAAGGCAAGTGAGACCATAACTATAATGGCAATGATGGAACCTGATAAACGGTGAATAACTAACACTGTGTATTAGTCTAAAATAAATCAAAGCATAAAAAATAAGGAATATGCCCAAGTAATGTGAATCCATTTAAAATAAACGAATGAACAGAATAGGGTCCAACTTCAGAGTTATGAAATTCATTAATTGAAACTTGAATTTTAGATAATGTCATGAATAATGGTAAATGAGAAATCAACAATGTAGATACAAAGATTAACAATGGATTTTAAATAAGAGACAAACAATGGTAAATCATTTCACTCAAGGAAATGTGAAATGAAGCAAATGAATTAAAAATCAAAGTCGAACAACGAAGATACAAAAACCAAACATGTGCATTAGAAACCAAAAGATACATGGTAAATGTGAAATGAAGCACATGATAAGAAAAAGAGAAAAAGAGAAACGATAAAGCAATTGCATTAAGCAAGTAGATGGAATGAGTTTGTCCTAAAGTTTAAGGGAAGCAAGACCCATATATAATAGTTAGGTTAACTATTGGTACAATTATTATTTGAACTGCCCCTTAAAACCAACCTCATCAACCCAAATAAATAAGGGGACCTTTGAGAACAAGTAAATAAAAGTCAATGTTTGAAATAAACCTACCCAATAGAAATAATGGGATATGCCAATGATAAATCCAATAAATAACACTAAATTACTAGTGTCAATCAATCTAAAATATAGCAAAGAAGCCTAAAAAATAGGGGATATGATGTACAAATGTGAATCTATTTAAACAGAGTTCAAAATAGACAAACAATGGACAAACAGAGACCAAAATGGATGAAAAATGGACAAAGGGAGACCTAAATTTATAAAATAAACAAACAGATACCAAAATTTACAAAATGGACAAATGAAGACCAAAATGAACAAACAATGGACAAAAAGAGATCAAAATGGACAAACAATGGACTAACAGAAACTAAAATTTACAAATGACAAACAATGGACAAACGAAGACCAAAATAGACAAACAATGAACATGAAATCATCCATCGGAGACTAACAATGGACAAACAAAGACCAAAATTTACAAAATCTACAAACGAAAACATAGAATTAAATCGAAGCTATTGAAACTTTTGAGCTAAAATTGAAAAAAAAGGACCTCACCATCATCTGGAAAAGGGAAAGAAAATTACCTTAGACCTCCTCCCCCCTACCAAGCTCCACAATGGATCCTTCAACCCCTACCACTCTCCAAACGAGAACCTCCACCCTTCACCAAGAAGAATCATCCCTCAACCAAACAAATTAAACGTCAAGGTGAAGTGATAGAACGAGGAAATCGAACGAAGCAACAAATGGAATCATTCGTTTGGAGCGGCAAGGGGAAGAAGGAATGTACGTGTTTGGAACGACAAAGAGAGGGAGAAAGTTAGAGGAAATCCCAATCAGATCTAGAGAAAAACATGCAAGAGGAGTACCACCCTACACGTAGATTTATAGATATGTGAAGAGTTAGACGAAAAAAAGTTAAGGCTTTAAGGATCCATATCTGGTTTTGATGGAGATGGAATCGACGGAGATGAAGAGACACAAAACCAGATCCAAGGAGTGGCATCGACGGGGATAAAAGTGAGGAAAACTACATCTGAGGAGTGGAATCGATGGAGAAGATAGAGAGAAGAAGTAGATATGAGGAGTGGAATTGAAAAAAATGGAAGAGACGAGCCAAGATCTGAGCACTACATTCAACAGAGAAGAAAAATAGATGGAAAAGATGATCCAAGAGATGAGAGAGTCAAAATCGGGAGGTTGCAAATAATGAATACTGTAGAAATAGTGGGTTAGGGAATAGTAAATTTTGTAGTTAATTTGGGGTATAATAGTTGGAGCCCCAAACATAAAGTGGGCTATTATAACCCACTCCACCCCACTCTACTAATATGGGGCCCAAACAACTCCTTAATGATTTCCTCAAACACTCCCTATTATTTTTGGGGAGAAGCTATCCTAATTGCACACCATTTCATCAATAGAATGTCTTCATGAACTTTAGGTTTTTAAAACCTCTGGAACACTATCCACATACAAGATTATTTCCTAAATTTCATTAAAAAATTTCCGATGTACTACTTTTGTTCAAAATCGTCAACCCAATATGAGTAAACTAGATCCTAAGGTAATAAAATGCATCTTTCTTGATTATGTCCCAAGTAAAAAAGGATACAAATGTTATTCACCATCCTTGAAAAAATTCTATACCTCCATGAATGAATCATTCTTTGAGAACCAACCATATTTCCAACAAGGAAACAACACTGCAACACCCTTCCTTACTGAAGCTGAAGTCAACCCCAACCCTAACAATACCTTGTCAGAAGCATACACTATGTATGATCCTTTTACCTTTGATCTCCCCACACAAAACACTCGGGAATGTAAGAACCAATAGTTTATATTGGAAGAAAAACTAACATCCCTGAACTTGAACCTGAACAAACTCTTAAACAAAGAACAATTGAGATACAAGCTAATTCTATTTCTAACTCTGAAATATATACTTGAATAGAAAACATTGATCTTCCTATCGCTCATCGCAAAGGGGTAAGAACTTGTACAAAACATCATATTCAAAACTATATCTCTTATAACCACCTCTCTCCCAAATTCAAAGCATTCACCTCTAACCTATCCCACATAAGAATCCCTAAGGATGTTTAAGAGGCTCTAAAGGCCTCTAATTGGGAGAAAGCAGTTTTGGACGAAATACATGCTTTGAAAAAATAACAATATGTGGGAAATAACAAATCTACCCCTAAGAAAGAAAACCATCAAATATAAAGCTAATGGAGAGATAGAAAGACTCAAAGTAAGACTAGTGGCAAAAAGATTTAGTCAATCGTATGGTATTGATTACCAAGAAGCTTTTGCCTCAATAGCAAAACTAAATACTATTCATGTTCTCTTCTCTTTAGCAGTAAATAATGATTGGGTTCTTCACCAATTAGACATAAAAAATCTCTTCCTCAATAGGGACCTAGAAGAAGAAGTCTACATGGATATACCTATCGACATGGAATCAACAAAAACCAGTAATAAATTGCACAAACTCAAAAACACCCTATATGGATTAAAAAAGTCCCCTCAAGCATGATTTGAAAAATTTTCGAAAATTATGAAATCCAAAGGATAATTGCAATATCAATCCGACCACATAATTTTCATTAAACATTCATGCAAAGGAAAAATTGCAATCGTTAGTGTCTATGTGGATGACATTATTCTCACATGAGATCACGAAGAAGAAATAAAAGACTTAAAGTTACTCTTGGCTGAAGAGTTTGAAGTAAAAGACTTAGGTAACCTCAAATACTTTCTAGGAATAGAGGAGGCCTACTCAAAAAGGGTTCTGTGTATCTCTCAAAGAAAATATGTCTTTAATCCTCTAGAAGAGACAGGTATGCTCGGTTGCAAGCCCTCTAATACCCCTATCGATCCTAACAACACCTTAGGTAAAGAAATGACATTGTTAATAAGGAACAATATCAAAGACTTGTTGAGAAGTTGATCAACTTAAACTCACACTAAACCTGATATTTATTTTGCAATAAGCTTTGTAAGTCAATTTATGAACAACCTTACTGAAGAAAATGTGCAAGCTGTTTATAGGATCTTCAGATACTTAAAAGGAACTCCTGAAGAAGGGTTGTACTTCAAGAAATTCAAAGAAATAAACGTTGAAGTCTTCACTGATGTCGATTGGGCAAGTTCAAAAGTGGATAGAAGATCAGTTACTGGATAATGTACCGTTCTTTTGGGGAAATTTAGTCACTTAGAAAAGTAAAAAACAATCAGTTGTGTCTAAGAGTAGTGCCAAACCAGAATTGAGGACTCTAGCTCAAGAGATGCAGGTACACCATGACAACTAAGAGACAAGAAGTATTGCCAAAGACATCGTCCATCATGATCACATAAAGCATGTCGACATTGATCGACACTTTATCAAAGAGAAAATTGAAAACAAAAGCATCTATTTTAATTACATACCTACCAAGATGCAGATTGCAAACATACTCACTAAAACCTTATTCAAGAACGTCTTTGATGTACTAAAGACCAAACTTGATTTAATCAACATATACAATCCAGCTTGAAGAGGAATGTTGAAATAGGAAAATTTCTCATTGTATTTAATATTATTTATTTCCTTTCTTATATTTACCATTCTTTTCAATTGTTCCTTTTCTTCCCTCGTTACGTTGGACTGCTTTCCTTACATGGCCAACTCTCATCTCTTTAAATAGGTAAAGTTGTATCTTTGTATAGAATATGCGAGAATAATAAAGTCTAAAAAAGACTTCAATTTCTTTTATAAAGACAACTGCCACCGAATGTGCTGTGGACGGATGCTTAAGAGGACAAAGTGCGCATATTTTGATAATCTGTCAACTACCACAATTATTGTGTCATAACTATCAGACTTAGGTAGACCTTCCACAAAATCCATTGCAATATCCTCCCACACCTTTTGGGGAATTGGCAATGCTTAAAGAACATCGGTCGGAACCAATGTAAGAAACTTAGCTTGTTGACAGACTTCACACTCAGCCATAAATGCTTGTACATGAGCTTTCATGCCTTGCCAATACACTTCCTTTGCCAAATGTTGATATGTTATAAGAGCTCCTTTATGGCCCCCAATGGGATTATAGTGGAATTCTGTAAGTAGTAGAGGATGGTCGATGATGTAGCCTATAGAAAAAAACATCTCTTATAGTGCAAAGATCACCTCGTAAGGAGTAGCCAAAGGGGGCTTGCTGGCCATCCTTAAGTGCTTGACAAGTCCTCTTTAACAACTCATCTGCCTTAACTTGCTCTCAGAACACGACTGTTTTCAAGCCTTTCACTATATTGAGTACCCCAAGCTTCATCGCCCGTGGCAATCATGAGAGAGCATCCACAGCTGAGTTTTCCATTCCACATTTATATCCAATTCCAAAGCCATAGCCCATCAACTTGGCTATCCAATGCTAATATTCCCCTGTGATCACCTGTTGCTCCAGCAAAAAATTCAAACTCTTCTGATCATTTCACACGATAAAGTGCTGACCCAACAAATATGGTCGCCATTTTCGAATAGCGAACATTATGGCTATTAATTCTCGTTCATAAATAGTCTTAAAGCGATGGATTGGTCGCAGAGCTTGGCTAAAGAAAGCCAATGAAAGTTTGTTTTGCATCAACATGACTTCCATACCCACCCCGAAAGCATTGTCGTCCACCATGAATGCCTCTGTAAAATTTGGTAAGGCTAAAATCAAAATTGAAACCATAGCAGCTTTCAATCCGTTAAAAGCCTCCCCTGCCTCCGAATTCTAATTAAAATTTTCTTTTTTCAACAATTGCGTGAGGGGCAAAGCTAATGTGCTGTAGTTCGCCACGAATTTCCTGTAGTACCCTGTTAATCCTAAAAAATCCACAAAGTTCTTTAATGTTTTTGGGAACTGGCCAACTATTTATAACTTCAATCTTTGTTGGATTAGCAGTTACACCCTCGGTTGATACAATGTGGCCCAAATATTCAATACGTACAACTATAAAGTGGCATTTTTTTAGATTGGCTACAAACTGGTTTTCCACTAAAATGTTTAGCACTGTAGTTAAAATGGACTACATGCTCTTCTAATGAAAAATTGTATTTAATCAAAGAGCACCAAGACGAATTTCTGCAAATAGGTTCGTAAGATGTTTTCATAATTTCTTAAAAAGTGGATGGAGTCTTTCGTAATCCAAAAGGCATTACCAAAAACTTGTAGTGTCCTTAATGTGTCCGAAATGTAGTCATATGGATATCCAAGGACTTCACTCTAATAGGATGATAACCAGACTTCAAATCAATCCTCGAGAATATTTTGGCACTGAATAACTCACCAACAATTCATCTACCACATGAATAATGTACTTATCTGGAATGTATGCATTTTTCAATTCATCTAACGACAGATTTTATTTAAAGATATCATAAAAAATAGAGTCAAATCCGCATTATGTTCTTGGTAGGCGTAGGATAAAATCCATGGATAAATCTTTCCTATGTTTGGGAGAGGTGTATAAAGGCCAACATTCTGCGAGTGTCCTTTAGCTTTTTGGCAAATAAGGCATCTTTTAATGTAATTGTTGACATCTTTTTTTAACTGAGACCAAAAAAATCAATCTGACATAATTGAGTAGGTCTTGTCTCTCCCAAAATGACTAGCTAGGCCATTTGAATGAGTTTTTTTTTTTTTTTTTTTTTTTTTTTTTTTTTAAATTTTTATAAGAGAGCCTCTCGAAGGGAGACTTGTGGAATATAGAGGAGATTACCTTTAAATAGGAAATTGTCCATAATATGGAAGTCCGTGGTTGCTATATTGGATTCGCATTGTTTCCAAATTTCACCAAAATCTGAGTGTAGTTCATAACATTCTGGTAAAGTATTGATGGCAGTGACTGATCCTTGTAATAAAGTTAGTAGGGATGATTTACGACTTCAGGCATTTTTTACTTTATTAGAGGTTCCGAATGTGTGTTTAATAACAAAATCAAATTTTTGGATGAATGATATCCACCTAGCATGGATACTACTAATTGTTTCTTGAGAACGTATGAATTCAAAGGAATAATAGTCCGTGAGGAGGAAAAATTCCTTTATTGATAAAATAATGCTCCCAATATTGGAAGACCCTAACTAATACATATGATTCCTGCTCATAGGTTGTCCATTTTTGTTTAGACTCACTTAGTTTTTTTAATAAAGTATTTTATTGGGTGAGATTCTTGGGTTAAAACAACTCATATTCCCATACAACAAGCATCAACAAAAATTTGGAAACATTTGGTGAAGTCTGGTAGGGCTAGGACTAGTGGGGATGTGAGTTTGAGTTTTAAAATGTGGAAGATGTTGGCTGCTTCCTTGGACCAATTAAACCGTCCTTTCTTTAGGCAATTTGTTAATGGTGCTGTAAGGGTACTGAAATTTCAAATAAACTTTCTATGAAAAAGATGCAAGGCCTAAAAATGATTGAACCTCTTTCACTGTGGAAGGAGTTGGCCAGCTTTGGCTTTAATTTTTGTAGGATCTTTTTCAATTCCCTTGTCATTGATCATAACCCTAAAAATGACATTTGACGCTTCGTGTCACCTTAGAAGTGACCTCCCTTCGGAAAGTATTTTGTATGAGTCAATACCAAGGTGAACGGAGGAAGTAATTCATAGTAAGTGGGTGAAGGAAATGTGTCAACATATCCTGCGGTCTCCTCCATTAGTTTTAAGCGGCCTTTTGCTAGTCGTTTAATGACGGTTATCCCCACGGAGGGTTGTAACATAGCATTCGGAACAACCCAGGCTTCAGTAAAATGAATAGGGTTTTATAGTTCTGTCTTGGACATTGTTTTCCATTTTGGAGTGATACTCATACTGTTCTATAAGATCTGAAAATGGCGGGTCTACACTTACAGAATTATTAAGTGTTAATAATGTCTGACCAAAAGAGGTACCTAAATGACTATCAGAATATGAGTTATTCTGGAGGTAGTATTTAGTCAAGAATGTCTTGATGTAGTATCGTTGCAAAATAATAAGCTTGGGTAAATTATTAAAATTGCTAAAACTTGATTGGATATAAAATTTTAGAATAACAAGTTTATTAATACAAGTGTTGGCGTTAGATAAATTTATTGGGGATAATTATGTGAATTAGAAATCAAATTTGAACACGATACTTGTGATAGACAATTTACGATTTGTCGTAACTGAGGATTGTCCTCCCATTCCTAGTTCTAACACAAACTGAAATGTTCGGGATGTATATGACGATGGGTCAGGGCTAATGATATAGCCCGTGCTTATATCCTCACCACCTTATCTGATGTGTTGACAAAAGAAGCATGAGGATATGAGTACTGCCAAAGAGATTATGGAATCTCTACGAGGGATGCCATTAAGTACGTTTACAACAGTCGCATCAAAGTGGGGATCAATGTTTGTGAACATGTCCTAGACATGATGGTCCACTTTCATATGGCAGAAGTAAATGGTGCTGTCATGAACGAGAGAAGTCAAGTTGGTTTTATTCTAGAATCTCTTCTGAAGAGTTTTCTGCAATTCTGAATGCATTTATGAATAAAATTTGACTACTGCTGAATGAGCTACAGGCTTACCGAACAATGGTGAGAACAAAGGGTCTGATGCCATTAATAAATGTTACTACTACCCAGAAATGAGGAATGTCGTCCAAGCATAAAGTTTCTTCCTCTTCAAAGAGTAAGAATATTATTGTGAAGAAAGGCAAAGGGAAAAGGAAGAAGAAGCCTACTGGATTGAAAGGCATGGATAGTGCTGCAAAGAAAAATGTTTTCACTGCAACAAAGAAGGACACTGGAGGAGACATTGCTGATAACGGACAGAAATACACGTTATTACAACGCAAAGATATAAAATAATGCAGGATTGCGATGGTAAAAATATATAATATTGCGTCCAAAAGCATTAAGTTTGCAACATTGTGATCGCATGTATCCATCGCATTAAAACAACTAACTTATGTATTTTATGCAGGAAAATGCGTTGACGCAAGGAGAAATTGCGATCCAAGGAAATTAGTGTCCGAGCGCATAAGAGATTGCGACCGCAAGGCTATGCGATCGTTTGCTCTCATGAAAATCTCCTCAAGAAGGTCACCGCATAGAGCCTGTGCATCAAGGTGGGCGCATCTGGGTGAAAGCTTAATAAATCACGATGGGACAGAAAGTTGATGATAGTTGATTCCGAATTAAGTTGACAGGCTGTTAACGACATATTGCAGTAAGTACACTCAACTTTTCGGTGACAAATATTCGGCGCATCAGACAGAGAATTAATGACATCCCATCAGTGTAATCATTCGGGAGAAAAAGTTTTTCACCTTGAAGCTCTATAAATATCGAAGACCACCTTCGTTTAAGGAGTTCGGATAGTTCGGTTCTACTCCTCAGAGTTTAGAGTTCTTCTTCACCTTATACTTAGATTTTACATACTTAGAAGGCGGAAGCGAGTGAAAGGAGATTACACTGAGAGATCGTCCTGGTGAACTTAGAAGAGTACCGGGAAGCGCAGAAAACAGAGAGAGGGCCAACTCTTGTGGAAGCAAGAACATATTTTGGGCAGAATATAGATAACTCAGTGTAAAAGCCTTGGGAAGCAAGATATTGCTACCAGGCTCTCTACCCTTATTTTTCCATTGCCATTTTGTATTCTGAACTTATTTATAAAAATGGAAATTGCATCTTTATATCTATCCACTCTCTTTACATTACGCATGAGTAGCTAAATCTGTCGAATGGGTTGAAAAGCACTTAGCTAGCATAACCTGAGATCTTCACTTTATGCGATCATCTTGTATTATGTATGCATCATTCGCCTCTAGAGATACTTGGAAGGGTAGTCTAAGGATAGAATCTAGGCTTGGAAAAGTCAGATTAGAATCTAGGCTCGAGAGAGTCAGATTAGAATTGCATAATCAAGAGATAGAAGCTTAGGAATAAGTTCTGTTTGCTATTAACGCATCGCATGCACCCTAGAGATAGGATATGATTGAATGCGGTCACCTTGTACCTGTGTGCATCTTTCGTCATTGCATAGGCAAGAAGTAGAGACTTAGGAATAAACTCTATAGATACTATCGCATTCATCGCATGCGTCCTAAAACTAGGAGCTATCGCATTTGCATTGGAAAATGAATTAATGTCGCATGAGTGTAGCATGATTGCATAGCTTGAACGCATCCTCAGGAAATGCTAGCTAAAGACTTTCTCAACCCGTTCCTCCGCATACTCATTGTATCTTTCGCATAATTACTCTTTTCTCAAATCCGCCATGTACACTTTATACCTTAAACAACAAACCAACAAACACTTTGATTTATTGTTACCGCAAAGTAATCAAAATTTACCATCGCATACCGTGTCCTTAGTCTCTGTGTTCGATCCTGGGCTTACCAGGCAACTTAGTAGGATTTATACTTCAATCTTGCTGAGAAAACTTACTTGCACAATGCATATTCCAACATCGCATTTTACTCCATTATTTCATCGCAAAAAAAAAAAAAAAAAAAAAAAAAAAAAAAAACTCATCAATTGCCCTCAATATCTTGTCGAGAAGAGAGCAGAGAAAAAGTAACCAGACTAACTTGACCCTGGGACCATTTACTCAGCTCATCCAGTGGGAGAAGTTGCTACTTATTTTTAATTGTTAAATCTTGTATAGAATAAATTGTATATATTTTTTTGGGATAAATGAAATGTTCATTTTCAAAAATTATGTTTGTTCTAGCAACCTCTGTTGAGAATCAAATTGTTAAATGCCATTTGTAGATATTCAGATATCTAAATGGCTAGATCAAAGTATAGAAAGTTTAAAGATTTCTAGATCTGACTGTTAACAAAGAGTTGTCGAGACAGGTTAGATGCATCTTGCTCAAAGAGTTGAGAGTACCTCAATGTAGTGGGAAGAAAGTGTGCTTCCTAGCCGTTATTGAGATTAAGATGCAATCCCCTTATAGTTTTACCAAAAGGCTATTGTATACCAAAAGGACTAGGCATACCAGATAACCTAGGGCAAGGGGGAGAAATATCGTGTATACAGATACCGAATGGCAAAAAATGGGTATGTGATGCCCTAGTTTATTGTATTTCTCTATAAAATTTAGAAACTCAGTCTTATATATCGGATGTATAAGTTACCACTGAAGTTTTAGCCCAGGTGGGAGTTTGTTGGGTTTTATGTCCTAAAACTCGTGGTATGTAAACAATAGAGCTTATTTTGAAAATTCAATAAAGGTGTTATTGAATAGATCTATTGTTTGAATAGAAATCCAATAAACCTAAAAGTTCCTTGACTATTGGATGAGTACTTGACGAAATGTGGAGACATAAAGGTGGATCAGGTTCGAGTAAATAGTCAAAATGATCTATAGTACATGGATAAGGTTGGGTACCTTATTCTGGTAACACTATTGGATACGACCTACTCTGTAGTTGTTACAAGAAGTTGTAAAGTGCTAAAAACGAAGTGATCCTAATTCATTCATGTTGGACATGAGGAGTGAGGGTGTCCTTGTGCAAAAGAGTTTGTACAAGATCGGACCACGAAATGAGTCATTCTTACTTTATAACGTTGTTTACTGTTTAAAACTGACTATTTCAAAGCGATGACCTAAGTAACTTGACCTTAATCTTGAGCTAACTATGAACTCCTTTTTATCTGGGATTGCCCTTCGATTTGCATAGTGAGGGTTGGCTCAATAGCGCTGGTCCAATATGACTGCCATTTTAGGGGTAAGACTAGATAGATAGCTGAGGACATAGGGTGCAAGAAAGAATTCACTCCTATCCGCTTTAGGGATAGTAGAGAGGTTGTTCCCTTAAATGCTGATTCTGGGACTTGAACAAAGAATCTCGCCCTCTCATTTGGTATGAGAGGGACTCGGTTTTGTGATTGGATCACAAAACAATTGTTCATTAGGGGATCAGTGGGAACTTAAGGAACAAGAGATAATTTGGGGGTAAAACAGAGATTTGACCCAGCCGTTATTTCAAACAACCTGTGAAGGGTTAACTTACTAATCATGGTTATATCGAGTGGACATAATATATCTACAGTGAGGGGAGTTCAACTATGGGCTTCAGTGGAGTGACCCATTAGTTAACGAATATGGGTTAGATCGGTCTAATGAGTTTAGCCGATTAATTTTGGATCGTTGGAGCCCATGATCTGTAGATCCATGAGGTCCCCCTACTAGCTCGAAAATGGATTAGCTCTAGAGTAACGTGATAAGTTAATTTGAAACGTTGAAATTAGATTCAAACAGAATTGGAGAAAATTTATTTAAATATGATTTAATTATATGAAGATGAATTTGTGTAAAAATTAATTTAATATTAGATATTAAATTAATTAAAATTATAAAATTATTTATTAATTTTATTAGAAAATTAATTTGTAAAATTAACAAATTTTGATTTTAGAAATAAAATATGATTTTAAAATCATTTTTGGATTTTTGGAAATTGAAAAATTACACAAAATTGAAAATGGATTTTTTCAAGTCGTCTTCAAAGTAGCTTACAAGGAACCCACCTTCTCCTTTGGTTTACTCCAAGCATGAGCTGCATCCCATGCAGCAGATCTCTTTACATGATAATCTGCAATATATTGAAGAGATTGGAGTGAAGAATGAGTGATGAACCGACTGAATTTTTTTTGAAAAATTCGGATGAAGAAGGTGTTATTCAATGGGTTCTGTTCAGTGAGTTTTCTCCATATTCCCTTTGATTACAGCTTATTTTGAGTCCCACAACTCAATCTAGAACACCAAGAGGATAGTAGGGAAGATCTTGTGGTGGTCTACACAAGGATTCAGAGGATTTTGCAGCTAAAAATGGAGATTTCAATGGTTCGACCAAGGTATGTTGATGAAACCCATTATACTCCGTTTTTAGCATGTTTCTTTTCAACCAAAATTAATGAATTAGAATGCTTATGGATCCTATTTCCTTCCACAGCGTGCTGGTGTCCATCCAATAATTGGTATCAAAGCATCTTATAAGCATTCAGTTTGGATTAATTCTGGTTTGGTGGGTGTTTGGCCTTTAATTTCTCATTGATTTCCCGTTTAAATTTGTAATTGGCTATTGCATGATGAGCTTTAATGTCTTCCTAAGAGTTTGCAATTTATTTGAAGTCATTAGAGTTGAAATTAAGCTGTAATTCGAAGAAACCAACGAAGGGGCCGAGTTGCAGATTCCAGATGATCAGCCTCTGTTCATATCGTCGTTGAGCTTCAGTAGATAAACGATCATTTAGCTTCATTTGTTAGATGATATGAAGGAAAAGCTAAACGATCGTCTAGCTTTGAGTGTTAATCGTTTAAGTATTGTGCACTAGACGATCGTCTACCTCTGAAGCTAAACGATACGTTGTTTTTCTATGCGATGGCACTACACGATCGTGTAGTTTCGGGTGAGAGCTAAGCAATGCGGCGAAGAGCTATGCGATGGCACTGAGCGATCGCTTACACGATCGTTTACCTTTGATCTCGAGCTAAGCGATGCGACAAAGAGCTATGCGATGGCGCTGAGCGATCGCTTACATGATCGTTTACCTATGAGCGGCAACTGAGTGATGCGTCGATTGCTATTCGATAGTACTAGGCGATCGCTTACCTCAGGTGTGCGCTAAACAATCAAGACGCGGTGCTAAATGATGGAGCTATGCGATAGTGTTTGACACTAAGCGATCGTGTAGCATCCTCTGGCGCTAGACGATGACACTATACGATAGAAGGCGAACACTATACGATCGTGTAGCTTTGTTAAACGATAGACGTTGGTTGCTAAACTATCAAGCAAATACTAACCGATCAAGCCAATTGCATGACGATGGTCGTCATTGCTAAACCATCTAACTTAGCGAGATTTTGGGCGAGAGCAAGATCAACCGGTTCGATCGGTTCTCTTGAGGTTTGGTCCGGTTCAACTTCAAATGGTTTGTGGTTGGTCCGTTCAGACTCTACTAGTCCGGTTCAGACAGTTCAGGACCGGTTCAAGCGATTTTGGAGTGGTTCGAGCGGTGTTGAAGCTGTTTTTGTAATAAGTTAGGCTTTTATTTGCTTGTTTTATCCAAAACTAAAACCATATCAGTACGTGTTTAATTATTTATGCATTGGATATATGTTATAATTAAATAAATCTTGTATGTGCATATAGTATGCCATTTAGATTTAAAATCCTACCATAGGAAGCATGCAACATGCATTGAAAGTATGTTATAATTTGTTATAATATATAGTATGCATGTTAGGGTTTCTTGTATAGATATTGTATTCCTGTATGTTGTCGATGTTTAGCATGTCTAAAGTTTTATAAGCTGTTATAAAATTGGGTTAGACAGTTAAAATCCATAACGAAGAATAGTTGCATGCTCATGTAGGTTAACCACTTGTTTTAATTAGTTAAAATAGGTCGTTAAACTGGTAAAATTAGGGTTACAAACTCAACCGATATATAATCTTGTCGAAGATTGGGGGTATTTAAGTTGACGGTCTACGGAACATCTCCTACCTGGGGATTATGGTCGAATAATTGAGCGTTGGTAACCAGTTTTATGAGTATTCGTGAGCGATGTGAGGTAATAAAAGGGTTTATCACCTAAACATCGTAGGTTTATGTCCATTTATAAGAGTTATACATGGATAAACCACATAGACTTAGGGTTATTTTTAATTAGCCGGAAAAGAACCTAAGTATGTAGTTACCCAAACATTAAAACACTCCAGTGGTAGTGAATAACTTCTATATGATAGAGGTATTAGAAAACTTCAGCGGGAGATTAATAACATACGCAGTATGTTATTCTTAACTCTTGCGTCCCTAAGAGTTCACAATCTGGATTTAAGCGATACTTCGTGTCACCCTAGAAGTGACCTCCCTTCGAAAAGTATTTTTTTAGCTTAAATTTAGATTCGGGTGAATAAGGGGAAGTTGTTCGATCAGAGATCAAGGGTATGATTCAACTGCCACGTCTCCATATAGTTCACATCATGAGATTCATATGACGCTTCGTGTCACTCTGGAAGTGACCTCCCTTTGGAAAGTGTTTTGTTTGAGTCAATACCAAGGTAAACGGAGGAAGTAGTTCATAGTATGTGGGTGAAGGAAATGTGTCAACATATCCTGCAGTCTTCTCCATTAGTTTGAACTGTGAGATTCCTATGTTGCGTCTGCTGGTTAGCTTTAAGCGGCCCTTTGCTAGTCGTTTAACGACGGCTATCCCCACGGAGGGTTGTAACATAGGATTCAGAATAACCCAGGCTTCAATAAAATGAATAGGGTTTTATAGTTCCGTCTTGAGTGTTATATTCCATTTTGGTGCGCTACTCATACCGTTCTATAAAATTTGAAAATGGCGGGTCTACACTTACAGAATTATTAAGTGTTAATAATATCTGACCAAAAGCGGTACCTAAATGACTATCAGAATATGAGTTATTCTGTAGGAAGTATTTAGTCAAGAATGTCTTGATGTAGTATCGTTGCAAAATAATAAGCTTGGGTAAATTATTAAAATTTCTAAAACTTGATTGGATAGAAAATTTCATAATGACAAGTTCATTAATACAAGTGTTAGTGTTAGATAAATTTATTGGGGCTAATTATGCGAATTAGAAATCAAAATTTGAACATGATACTTGTGATAGACAATTTGCAGTTTGTCGTAACTGAGGATTGTCCTCCCATTCCTAGCTCTAACATAAACCGAAATGTTTGGGATATATATGACGATGGGTCAGGGCTAATGATATAGCCCGTGCTTGTATCCTCACCAACTTATCTGATGTGTTGAAAAAAGATGCATAAGGATATGAGTACTGCCAAAGAGATTATGGAATCTTTCGAGGGATGTCATTAAGTACGTTTACAACAGTCGCATCAAAGTGGGGACTAATGTTTGTGAACATGTCCTAGACATGATGATCTACTTTCATATGGAAAAAGTAAACGGTGCTGTCATGAACGAGAGAAGTCAAGTTGGTTTTATTCTAGAATCTCTTCTGAAGAGTTTTCTGCAATTTTGAATGAATTTATTAATAAAATTTGACTACTTTACTGAATGAGCTATAGGCTTACCAGACAATGTTGAGAACAAAGGGTCTGATGCCAATAGTAAATGTTACCACTGCCAAGAAATGAGGAATGTTATTGAATGGGGGTCAGACATGAGGTATGTTCTAAAACTCGTGGTATGTAAACAATGGAGCTTATTCTGAAAATTCAATAAAGGTGTTATTGAATAGATCTATTGTTTGAATAGAAATTCAATAAACCTAAAAGTCCCTTGACTATTGGATGAGTACTTGACGAAATGTGGAGACATAAAGGTGGATCAGGTTCGAGTAAATAGTCAAAATGATCTATAGTACATGGATAAGGTTGGGTACCTTATTCTGGTAACACTATTGGATATGACCTACTCTGTAGTTGTTACAAGAAGTTGTAAAGTGCTAAAAACGAAGTGATCCTAATTCATTCATGTTGGACATGAGGAGTGAGGGTGTCCTTGTGCAAAAGAGTTTGTACAAGATCGGACCACGAAATGAGTCATTCTTACTTTATAACGTTGTTTACTGTTTAAAACTGACTATTTCAAAGCGATGACCTAAGTAACTTGACCTTAATCCTGAGCTAACTATGAACTCCTTTTTATCTGGGATTGCCCTTCGATTTGCATAGTGAGGATTGGCTCAATAACGCCGGTCCAATATGACTGCCATTTTAGGGGTGAGACTGGATAGATAGCTGGGGACATAGGGTGCAAGAGAGAATTCACTTCTATCCGCTTTAGGGATAGTAGAGAGGTTGTTCCCTTAAGTGCTGATTCTGGGACTTGAACAAAGAATCTCGCCCTCTCATTTGGTATGAGAGGGACTCGGTTTTGTGATTGGATCACAAAACAATTGTTCATTAGGGGATCAGTGGGAACTTAAGGAACAAGAGATAATTTGGGGGTAAAACAGAGATTTGACCCAGCCTTATTTCAAACAACCTGTGAAGGGTTAACTTACTAATCATGGTTATATCGAGTGGACATAATATATCTACAGTGAGGGAAGTTCAACTATGAGCTTCAGTGGAGTGACCTATTAGTTAACGAATATGGGTTAGATCGGTCTAATGAGTTTAGCTGATTAATTTCGGATCGTTGGAGCCCATGATCTGTAGATCCATGAGGTCCCCCTACTAGCTTGAAAATGGATTAGCTCTAGAGTAACGTGATAAGTTAATTTGAAACGTTGAAATTAGATTCAAACAGAATTGGAGAAAATTTATTTAAATATGATTTAATTATATGAAGATGAATTTGTGTAAAAATTAATTTAATATTAGATATTAAATTAATTAAAATTATTAAAATTATTTAAATAATTATTTATTAATGTTATTAGAAAATTAATTTTTAAAATTAATTTGTAAAATTAACAAATTTTGATTTTAGAAATAAAATATGATTTTAAAATCATTTTTTGGATTTTTGGAAATTGAAAAATTACACAAAATTGAAAATGGATTTTTTCAAGTCGTCTTCAAAGTAGCTTACAAGGAACCCACCTTCTCCTTTGGTTTACTCCAAGCATGAGCATCATCCCATGCAGCACATTTCTTTGCATGATAATCTGCAATATATTGAAGAGATAGTGAAGAATGAGTGATGAACCGACTGAATTTTTTTTGAAAAATTCGGATGAAGAAGGTGTTCTTCAATGGGTTCTGTTCAGTGAGTTTTCTCCATATTCCATTTGATTACAGCTTCTTTTGAGTCCCACAACTCAATCTAGAGCACCAAGAGGATAGTAGGGAAGATCTTGTAGTGGTCTACACAAGGATTCAGAGGATTTTGCAGTTGGAATTGGATATTTCGTTGGTTCAGCCAAGGTATGTTCATGAAATCCATTATACTCTGTTTTTAGCATGTTTCTTTTCAACCAAGATTAATGAATTAGAATGCTTATGGATCCTATTCCCTCTGCTGCGTGCTGATGTCCATCCAATAATTGGTATAAGAGCATCTTATAAGCATTCAGTTTGGATTAATTCTGGTTTGTTAGGTGTTTTGTATGAAAATATGAAACTACTGTAATGATATGGTTTTCTGAGTTAAGCTGAAAAACCATCGCCCATGAAACTGCTGTAATGATATGGTTTTCTGAGTTATCCATCCAACAGTTAAGCTGAAAAACCATCGCCCATAAAACTGAAACCTAATCCTACAATGCGTTTGCACCATTTAAGAAGATCCCTGTTATAAAGAAGCATAACAACCAATTGAGTCACCATACACAGAAGATTATAAAAAATACCTCAATGAGAATAGGTTGAGATAACTAATAGAGGCAGATTCTTTGCAGCAAAATCCTAAAAGTTGTTGGTTACAAGAATTCACCTTTTCCAAGGTTTCTATAAAATGAAAGAGAAGAAATTGAGAAACCACAAATAATTCATAGGCAATGAAAGGCAAGGTTAAGAAATCCATATATAAGATTTTCAACTCACCAACTAGTTTTGAAGCAATAGACTTCAGAATTAGATACTGTGTTTTAACTGTACTCTGCAAGTCCCCATTGTTTGCAGGTCCAATATCATCAGTTTCCTCCAAAGCATACCAATTGTACTTCCACCTGCCACCAAATAAAAGAGACAGAACTATCACTTCTTAAGAACTTCTCTATTCAACGAAATAATACATACAAAATATGCTAAAACTTAATGAAACAAAATGTGAATCTATTTATCAAAGTGAGAAGAGAAAGGAAAAGGGTGGAAGGAGAAACAAAGGCAACTACATCTTGTCAACAAATTACTTGAAATATACTATAGGTTATATAGCAAAGGCATATCCATGATATATAACTCCACAAAGAATGACTCCTAACCTCTCTGGTTTTCCAAAACATGTGCACATGTGTGTAAGAGAGAGAGACAAAATAGAGAACTGAATCCAAAGGAATTCAGAGACATAGGATGGAGGAAATTGGTACCCACAGTAATTGTTCAAGCATTGAAACCACAACTCATAATCAAAACAGTGCTCTACAACCGAATTTAATAATATCATCAGTCCTACAGGTATTGTAATAATCTTTTGGGCTTATGCGTGAAACATTAGAATAGGGTTAAGAGCAAAAGGTTTGCAAGTTTAAAAGATCTATTTATGGGCTGAAATAAGCATTTCGATCCTGGAATATAAGATTTGATACTACGATCAAATCTTATGGCTTCGAACAAAACATTGATGAAACTTGTGTTTACAAGTAGATTGTCATCAAAACTATAACTTTTTTGGTATTATATGTTGATGATATTTTACTCATTGGAAATGAAGTAAAAATTTTATCTGACATCAAGAGATGGCTGGCATCACAATTCCAAATGAAAGATTTAGAAGATGCATAGTATGTTCTTGAGATCAAAATAATTCGGAATTTCTAGAACAGAATGCTAGCATTATCTTAGGCATCTTATATAGACAAGATGTTGTCTAGATATAAAATGCAAAATTCCAAGAAAGGTATGTTACCTTTCAGGCATAAAATTCATTTATCTAAGGAAAGTTTCCTAAGACACCTCAAGAAGTTGAGGTTATGAAACGCATTCCTTATGCATCAACATCGGAAGTTTAATGTATGCCATGTAGTGTACACACCCCGACATATGCTATGCAGTTAGAATTTTCAGCAGGTATTAGTCCAATCCTGGATATGATCATTGGACTGTCGTTAAGAATATCTTAAAGAATCTTCGGAGAACGAGGGACTATATGCTTGTGTATGTTTCTAAGGATCTGATCCTTACAGGATACACTGATTCTGATTTTTAGACCGATGTGGATTCGAGGAAATCAACTTCGGGATCAGTATTCACTCTGAGTGGAGGAGCAATAGTATGGAGGAGTATCAAGCAAAGTTGTATTGCTGAGTCCACCATGGAAGCAGAGTATGTAGCTATGTGCAAGGCAGTCAAGGAAGCAATATGACTTGGAAAGTTCTTGACTGATTTGGAACTGGTTCCAAATATGCATCTGCCAATTACCCTCTATTGTAACAACAGTGGAGCAGTTGCAAATTCTTAGGAACCAAGAAGTGATAAGCGTGGAAAACACATCGAGTGCAAGTACCATCTCATCAGAGAGATCGTACACTGAGGAGACATGATCGTCACACAGATAGTCTTAGAAAACAACTTAGCTGATCCATTTACAAAGGCTCTCTTGGCTAAAGTGGTCGAGGGTGACCTAGTGAGACTAGGACTACGAGATAGATAAATCTAGGGTAAGTGAGAGAAATACTGGGTATCTCATGCCCTAATTTATTGTATTTGTTCTCTCATTACTCAAACATTGTATATATTTGTATATATATAAATCCGCTAGATTTTTAGTCCAAGTGGGAGTTTGTTGGGTTGTATGTCCTAAAACTCACAATTTGTAAAATTAAACATATTCTATTTGCAAACAAATGTTATTGAAGTTTTGTTCAATAAAATTGTTAATGAATAAGTAAATTGCACGAAATCCAATAAACTAAGATCCATGACTATTACATGAATACTTGGACTTTATGTGGAGACATAAGAATGGACCAAGTTCAAGTAGATAGCCAAAACGGGCTATAGTATACGAATAAAGTTGGGTACCTTATTCTGGTAACACAATTGGATGCAGTCCACTTTATATTTAGTACAAACGATGTGATTTTGAATCGTTCATACATGCGAGTGGGGGCGTCCTATGCAATGAGTTTGTGTAAGATCGGATTAAGAAACAAGTCACTCTTACTTTATAACGTTGTTTACTATTTAAGACTAACTATTCCAAAGCGATGACCTAGGTAACTCGACCTTAATCTTGAGCTAACTATGAACTTTTGTTTATTCTGGATTATTCTTAGATTTTCATATGTGAGGGTTAGCTCATTAGTGGCAACTCAACAAGTCTCTCATTTCAGAGGTAAGACCGGGTAGATAGCTGAGGACATAGGGTGCAAGAAGGAATTCGCTCCTACCCACTTTTAGGGATATTAGAAAGGTTGTTCTCTTAAGTACTGATTCCAGTTCTTGAACAAGGGGCCCCAACCTCTCATTGGCCCGAGAGGAACTGTGATTGGATTACAAATTAATTGTTCATTAGAGAATTAGTGGGACTTAAGGAACAAGATGTAAACTCGAGGGTAAAAAAACTTTTGACCCAACCATTATTATGAACAAACTGTGAAGGATCGACTTACTAATTATGGTTAAATCAAGTGGATAAAATTATATCTACAGTGAGGGTAGTGCAACTATTGGGCTTTAGTGAAGTGGCTTGATAGTTAACGAATGTTGATTAATTCGGTATAAAGAGTTTAGCAAATTAATCTCGGATTGTTGGGGCACATGATCTATAGGTTTATTAGGTCCCCTACTAGCTCATGAACAGATAAACCTTAGAATAGCGTAATGAGTTTAATTTGAAACGTTCAAATTTGAATTAAGAGAATTAGTAATTATATACGATATAGTTACACGTCTAATTATTGAATTAAACGAAATTGGATAATTGGATAATATTTAAATTTGATTTAAATATTAAATACATGAATAGAGATTCATGATTGTAGAATTGGTATTTAATTAATTTAATATTTGATATCAAATTGATTTAATTAATTAAATAGTTTAATAAATTATAATTAATTTTATTAAAATTAATTGTTAGAATTAATTTTAGTTGAAATTAATTTTACAAATTTTTCTATTTTTGAAATCTGAATTCAAACTAATTTGTTGTATTAAAAAAAAATAGAAATTTCAATATTTGTTTTAATTTAATTTTCTGAAAATTAAATTTAAAGAAAGTTGATTTAAAAAATGGAATTATTTGGTTAGTTGGATTTTCCCACATTCACAACCTAAATTCCACTAAATGATCCAAGTAGGTGGTGTCAACTTGGAGTGCAATATGATTGTATGACTGTGTGGAACAAAAGCTCAACTTTGGTGTTGAGATTAATGACATGCAACTCGTTTTTTTTTTTAGAAAAAAAATGGGAAGAAGAAGGGTTTTTCACCTAAATACCAAAATCGGTCTTTTACTCTCCAAAAATTCCCTCAACAAGCTTATTTTGGATCCCACAATCCAATCTAAGGTCCTAAAGAATGACATGAAAAATCAAGTGGTGGTCTACAACACTTAGGAGTGGAAATTCAAGCTCAATTTGAAGATAGAAGAGTTCTACAAAGGTATGTTTCAGAAACCCTCTTTTTTCTTATGAACATACTTACTTAGATGTTAAAATTGATGAATTAGAGTGCTTAATGGTCTTGATTTCTTCTGTTAATTGCATGCTAACTCCATCAATTAACTTGTTTTTTACATGGCAGGGAATAAACATCATCATCACTGTCGAAAGGGTAAAATTCCTCCATGAACTCAACCTCAATGGTATGAACGATGTGAAGCTCTGAACAGTTCTCTAGTGTAAGTATGGAATTTGCAAGTTGAGGAACAAAACCAACCTCAACAAGCATGGGGGCTTGAGTCTTTATGTGAGATTCAATAGAATCCTGCATATACTGAGAAGAACTATCAACAAGTTCACATATTATAAAAACCCAAAGTCTTACCTTCATCGGTGCATTGAGGAACCGGTTGCTCAACTTGATGATCGATGCTAGTCACTTCACTGATCAATTCAGTATGGTTAGAAGATGGTTCCATCCAGGACTCTTCAAGCCTTCCAATTGATTCAGTAACCTGAGCAACGAGGTCACTCAGATTCTGAGATTCAGTTCTAGCTTCGGATCCAGAATGGAAGCTATCCTACTGGAAACTCAAGGATTCTTGATGATTAAAGGAGGGTTCCTGCACAATCTCACAACATTTGTTAGAAAGCATATTAACCAATTTTTCTAAAGGAATACATGAATTGGCAGAGGAAGTCACAGGCCAATAACATTGTTTGGCTAAGCATCTCTCAAAGGGGATAATAATCATGCTCAGGACCACACGAAACCTGTAATTGCCTAATAGTCAAATCTTGAACAAGAGAGGTTAGTTGTGAGATTTGGTTTTTAAGCTCATTAAATTATCTTGTCTCTTGTTCTCTTCGTTGAGTCGCATGCTTCACACGATGTGCGTAGTAAATGTTCAAATCGTTTTCCATGAGAAAATAAGTAGACACAAGAAAAGAAAAATGTTTTTATGTTTTTAAATTTTACAAGTCAAATTCAACTAAGAAAGAGATTAAATGGCTTGGCTTCCTTGGAAATGACGCCATCTTGTTCGGATCGAAGATCAATGTCACAAGAATATTTATAAATCAAACCTACTTCTGATAAAGTTAACAAGCAAAATGCAGAAACAAACAGAATCATTAAGCACTCTAATTACATTAATCAAAGCATACAAAAACGATTTGTCAAGTATGTATACCTTTTGTAAATTCCCTCTCTTGATCTTTGTTGTACTCTACGAATTTAACCTTCAAATCCTTAATAGACCACCATGATAGTCTTCTCTACTATTCTCAGCCTTGTAATTGAGTGGTGGAACTCTCAATTGAGATGGATTTTGAGTGGGAAGGAGAGGGTTTGAGAGAGTATCAACAACTTAAAATTTTTTCAGAAATTCAGCATGCAAGACTACTTCAATTATGGAAATTGAAGTATATACTTCACTCTAACATGCAAGCACTTTCTTATTTTTGATTGACACCTTAAAGAGCAATATCAAAGTGGCTAGGTGTTGAATTAGAGAAAAACCCACTAATAAGATCAACATCTTGAAAATTTCCACTATGATAGTTTATAACTATTTTAAATTCTCAATTTTCAAAAGTTAATTTAATTTAATTGTAACTTAAATTAAATTAAACTAAAATTCAATTTCCAAAATTGAATTTTCTTAATTTTGAAATAATTTAATTTAAATAATTAATTAAACAAATTTAATTAATTAAATAAATAATAATTTAATATAAAATATTAAATTAATAAAACATCTAGTTCAAAACATGAATCCCTATCCATGTAATCAATATTTAAATCAATATTTAAATATTTTGAACTCTCCAATTAAGTTTAATTTCTACAAAATTAAACGTTAATTACATCGAATATAATTGTACAAACCCTAAATTGAAATTGAACACTTCAACATTTAAACCCTAAATTGAAATTGAACACTTCAACATTTAAACCCTAAATTGAAATTTCAACACTTCAAATTGAAATCCTAAATTGAATTTGAACACTTCAAATTCACTCAATATTCTAATCCAAGGTGTAATGTTTTACGAGCTAGTAGAGGAAACTTATGGACCTCTATAGATCATGAGCTCCAAGGATTTGAGATTAATCAGTTAAGCTCTTTAATCCGAATTAATCAATATTTGTTAAACACCGAGACACACCACTATAGCTTGATGGTTGCACTCTTCTCACTATAGATATATTTCTGTACACTTGATTTAATCATAATTAGTAAGTCGACCCTTCACAAATTGCTCATAATAACGACTGGGTCAAATGGTGTTTTATCCCCGAAATTACATCTTACTCCTTAAGTCCCATTGATCCTCTAATGAACAATTGGTTTGTGATCCAATCACTAAATCAAGTCATTTTTGGGCCAATGAGAGGGTGAGGCTCTTGTTCAAGACCTGGAATCATTACTTAAAGAGAACAACCTCTCTACTATCCCTAAATCGGGCAGGAGAGAATTCCATATTGCACCCTATGTCCCTAGCTATCTACCCGGTCTTACTCCTAAAATGGGAGGCTTATTAAGCAGGCGATGTTGAGCCAACCCTCACCTATGCAAATCTAAGGATAATCCCGAATAAACAGGAGTTTGTAGTTAGCTCAGGATTCAGGTCGAGTTACCTAGGTCATCGATTTAAAATAGTCAACCTTAAACAATAAACAATGTTATAAAGTAAGAGTGACTTATTTCTTGGTCCTGGTCTTATAAAAACTCATTGCATAGGACGCCCCCACTCGCATGTCTCCATATGAACGATTCAGGATCACATCGTTTGTACTATCTACAAAGTGGGTCGCGTCCAATAGTGTTACCAGAATAAGGTACCCAACCTTATTCATATACTATAGACCATTTTAGCTATTTACTCGAACTTGATCCATCTTTCTGTCTCCACATAACGTTCACTTATTCATGTAATAGCCATGGATCTTAGTTTATTCGATTTAGTCTATATAAATACAATTTACCTATTCAACAACAGTTTTATTGAATAAATGTCAATAACATCTTTATTGATAATAGAAAAATATTTAACATTACAAACTGCGAGTTTTAGGACATATAACCCAATAACTTCTTATACTAACAAGTAGCATAAGCGGCAAGTACGGGGTTGATCCATAGAGAGGCCATGATTTAATCTTCTTTTAAGTTAAATTCGACTTTGAAAAGCAGTAAAAATAGGGGTTTTAGTTTTGGATAAAATGAAAACATGTAAGAAATTAAATTGCAAAGGATAAATGTAAACTAGGATTGGTCTATCTAGTTTCTAGAGCCATTCAGTGCAATTTCTCTCCCCAACTTCTGTAACTTAAACGTGCAACTAATTCATGCGTGCACAGCAACTTGTTCGATGTGATCTAACTAGCCTCTACAAAGGCGGGCAACTAGCAAAGATCGAACCTAGGGAGTGTCCTAAGTATCAATTAAGGTCGAAAAGGCCCTACCCTAACTAATCTACATGTTTCTAAATCCTATTGGGTTCGATAGCATCCATATAGAACTAAAAACACATGCATTATATTCAAGGATTCTATTGTGTTGATTAATTGTCAAGAAAGCCATATTCAATTAACCAATTTTATCTTTGAACCTAGCAATTGGTGTATCCTAGGAATAGCCATCAAATGCACAATTAACTAATGCTACTTGATTGATTTTAGCTAGACATTTAGGTAAGAACGTGACGTAAATAAAAATCAATTAGCCATGCACGATTATGCGTGAACAACCTCACAATCATGCTTATAGAAATTAAATCGGATTCAAAGAAGGCACAAATTTAGCATGTCATTCATTCAAGAATAAAGAATTCTAAAAAAAAAAAATAATAAAGAATTAAAACTCCAAAAACTAGATAGAAAATCCTTACCTCGAACAATCCATAGACAAATCAAAGAGGAAGATTCAATCCATCATTTACAATCCAAAAATAAAATAAAAATCTAACCTAAGAATACTAAAAATATAAAGAAGAAGGAAGAAAACCAGGCCTCTCCCTGACCTTCATAAGATTCAACACTCAAATTAACCTAGCGTGAAGAGAGGTATATATAATAGTTAGTTGTGAAGGAAATCTAAAATAGAGATCTCCATGAGCAGCGGAAGTGGATCGTTCCAAATTCCATTCTGAATGAACACAACGATTATAATCTTAAACGGAAACATACAGATTATACATATACAGAAATACAACATGCTACAATAGAATTCAAGGGATAGAGTATGCGTACCTTTGAAGAACCATTCTTTAAGTATCCCTCGATCAGTGTCCAATGCATCCAACAATGCAGTCGAGCGCAAAGACCGAAACAACCAATAGCACGAACATGAACACAATCTCCACGAACATCTGAATGCTCCTCAAACCCAATCGAGTCCAACTCGATTCACGGACGGATGTAGAACACCACCACAAGTGTTACATTAGTATTCTCGGTGTGAGAATCCAAAAGTTGTGGGCTCTATATGATCTTGGATTGAGAAAGACAGGAGGTATGCAATCGAGTAGACGATCGAGTAAGTGGGAGAAAAGAACACTGTCTATCGCATAAACGATGTACTCGATCGTTTAGTAAACGGAAGCCTATCGCATAGACTTTACTACTCGATCGTATAGCAATGAAACGAGTAACTATCGTATAGTCAACTCTAGGCGATCGTTTAGACTCTTAACGGCCATCGCTTAGTAAAAACAATTTTTACTTGATTGCCTTTTTCTTGAGAATTTCCCAAATGGAACAACCACTAATTTTGGAAAATAATTTTTCTTTTATCTCACGGTTACCATAAAACTTCCAATAGCCTCCCACTCAAATCGGTTATTAGAGAAAAAGAATTGATTATCATATAATTAATATATTATAAATAAATATGATAACCAATTTTTCGTATTATATTTATAACCTATAACTTTAATATTCCATCATATGAAACATATAAACCATAGTTCATTTTCTATTTTATGGTACTTAATATGAAACGTTCAAATTAGAATAGGGAATTAGAAATTATATGAGATATAATTACGTGTTTAATTTTAGAATTAAATGGAATTGGAGAAATAATTAATATTTAAATTTGATTTAAATATTAAATTCATGAAGATAGAATTTGTGTAAAATTAATTTAATGATATTAAATTAATTAAAATTATTTATTTATTTATTTATTATTAATTTTATAAGAAAATTAATTTATGAAATTAATTTTGTAAAATTAATAAATCTTTTACGTTTTGAAAAACAAAATTTCATTTTTGAAAATCAAAATTGCAAAAACACAAAATTTGAAATGTGGGATTTCTCCACTATCATGAAGAAGCTCACTCAGAACCCACTTGACTCAAGCTTCAATACTTCTAGCATGGGTTGAATCTCATACAACCATCTTCTTTGCATGAAAGTCCTACAATAAATAGAGAAGATGGAAGTGGAATTGAAGGATGCAAGAACATAGTTTTTGTTGAAAAATTCGAGTTGAAGAAACTGTTCTTCAAGTCGATTGGTGCAATGAGTTCTTCTCCAAGTTCCCTACATTCAAACTTATTTTGAGTCCTACAACTCAATCTAAAGCTTCAAGAGGATAGTAGGAAAAATCTTGAGGTGGTCCACAGTGAGATTTGGAGAAGTTTTGCAGTTGAGAATTAAGATTCTAAAGGTTGTACAAAGGTATTTCTTAAAATTCTCTTATTATTGTATGTATGAGCATGATTTAGTTATAGCCAAAATTAATTAATTAGAATGCTTATTAATCCTTGTTGCTTCCGCTGCATGCTGATATACTCCTACAATTGGTATCAGAGCATCTTTTAAGCATTCAATTTGGTTTAATTTGGCTTGGTGGGTGTTTTTCTTGAGATATATGAAAGTGGTGCATTGATATGGTTTTTTGAGTTTTGGCATTTAATTTCTCTTTGGTTTCTTGATTAAATTTGTAATTGTCTCTTGTTTGATGAGCTTGTATGCATGCTGAAAAGTCTATAATTTATTTGGAGTCATTAGAGTTGAAATTGAAGAAACAAGTGAAAAAGGTCGAGCTACAGATTCCAGTTCTTCAGCATCTGCTCAAATCTCGTTGATCAAGGTTCAAGCGAGATTTCCATTTCGAGCGAGAGCGAGATTTTTCCAAGCGAGATTTCAAGTTCAAACGAGATTTTGAATCGAGTTTGAGCAAGATTTCTAGTTCGAGCAAGATTCTAATGGAATTTCGAGTGAGAGATCAAGTTCGAGCGAGATTTTGAGCATGGAGTGAGAGATCGAGTTTGAAGCGAGATTATTGAATTGATTTTCAGTTAGAGATTTTGATGGAGCGAGATTTCAACGGAGCTAGTGAGAGATGAACCGAGCGTCACCAGAACTAGCGAGAGCAGCCAGTTCGACCGATTTTCTTCAGATCCTGTCCTGTTCAGCCTCAAATGGTTTTTAGCTGGTTCGGTTTAGGCTATTCTGGTCCGGTTCAAGCTGTTTGGGTTTGGTTTGGAGCGGTTTGAGTGGTCCGAAAGCGGTTTTGAAATAGTTACTTGCTGTTTTGTAATAATTAGGCTTTTGTTTGCTTGTTTATGCCAAAACTAAAATCATATAAGTATCTGTTTAATTATTTAGGCATTTGATGTATGTTATAATTAAATAAATCTTGTATGTGCATACAGTATGCCATGTAGATTTAAAATCCCACCATAGGAAGCATGTTATATGCATTAAAAGTATGTTATAAACTGTTATAATATATAGTATGTATGTTAGAGTTTATTTTATTTGATATAATTGTTATATTAAATATTAAATGCCTTTGATGTTTGTTGTAGATGTTTAGCATGAATAATATTTTGTAAACCGTTATAAAATTGGGTTAGACATTTAAAATCCATAACAAAGAATAGTTGCATGCTCACGTAGGTTAACCATTCGTTTTAATAGTTAAAATAGGTCGTTAAACTTGTAAAACTTGGGTTACAAACTCAACTGGTATATAATCCTGACGAAGGTTGGAGGTATTTAAGTTGACGGTTTACGGAACACCTCCTACCTGGGGATTATGGCCGAATTATTGAGCGTTATTAACCGGTTTTATGAGCAATACGTGAGTAATGTGAGGTCTTAAAACTAGTTTATCACCTAGACATTGTAAGTTAAAACCAATTATAAAAGTTATATTTGGATAAACACCTAGACTTAGGTTGTTTAATTAGACGAAACAAGCCTAAGAAATGAATACCCCGTTTAATTGTTAGAACACTTTAGTGGGAGTTTAATAACATATATGATATGCTATTATAACACTTCAGTGAAAATCAAATAACGTATATTATATGTTAGAACACTTCAGTGGGAGATTAATAAACATATATGATATGATTATTTCTAGCTCCCATGTCCTTAAGAGTTCACAATAAAAATTCATGTGGCACTTTGTGTCACCCTGGGAGTGACCTCCATACAGAAAGTGTTTACATGAATCGAGATTTTAGTGAATGAGGGAAGTTGTTCACTTTAAAATCAAATATGATGTTTTCATTTTAAAATTTTCACGTTCTCAAGATGTTCATACCGAAAGGTTCATGCGGCACTTCGTGTTACCCTGGGAGTGACCCCATACGAAAAGTGTTTTGGGTGAATTGATCATGATGAATGAGAGGAAGTTGTTCAATGAAAAATCAAATATACGATATATCGATTTCAATTCTCACGTCCTTACATAATTTCCACTGTGAGATCCGTGCAGCACTTCGTGTCACCCTGGGAGTGACCTCCATACGGAAAAATGTTCGTCATAGATCAAGACCAAAGTGAATGGGGGAAGTAGTTCATAGTAAGTGGGTGAAGGATATGTGTCAACATATCCTATGGTCTCTTCTGTTGGTTTGAACCGTGAAATTCTTATGTTGCGCTTGATTTTCGTCTTTAAGTTGGCCTCGCTAGTCATTTAACGATGGCTATCCCCTCAGAGGGTCTTAACATAAGATTCGAAACAACTCAAACTCTAGAAATGGATAGGGTTTCTAAAGTCGGTTTCATCTTTGACTTTCCAACTTTGGGAGCATCGTTGGGATCGGACTTTTGAAGTCCGAAAACAGAGGGTTACACTTACAGAATTACTAAAGAGAATTATTAAAGAGTTAGTAAATTCTGACAAAAAACGGTAGCTAAATGACTATCGGAATATGAGTTATTCTGAAGGTAGTGTTTAGTCAAGAATGTCTTGCTACAGTATCATTGCAAAAATAATCTTGGGTATATTATTACTTTGCTGAAACTTGATTGGGTTTAAAAGCAATTCACTTAAACTTTGTTTATTTTTTTTCAGAATGACAAGTGCACTAGTATAATTGTTGGTGTCTGTTAAACTAATAGGGGATAATTATGTAACCTGAAAATAAAATTTGAATACTATACTGGTGATAGACGATTTAGGGTTCGTCTTAATAGAGGATTGTTCTCCCATTCCAAGCTCTAATGCAAACCGAAACATTCGGGATGCATACGATAGATGGATCAGGACGAATGATGAAGCCCGTGCTTATATCCTTGTCAGCATATCTGATGTTTTGGTGAAGAAACATGAGGATATAGGTACTGCCAAAGAGATTATGGAATCTCTACGAGGGATGTAAGGGCAACTGTCCTTCTCCATAAGGCATGATGCTATAAAGTACATTTACAACTGCCGCATGAAAGAGGGGGCCTCTATGCGTGAACATATCCTCGATATGATGGTTCACTTCAATGTGGCAGAAGTAAATGGCGCTGTCATTGATGAGAGAAGTCAAGTCGGTTTTATTCTAGAATCTCATTTGAAGAGTTTTCTACAGTTCTGTACGAATGCATTAATAAATAAAATTGAATACAACTTGACTACTCTGCTGGATGAGTTACAGGCTTACCAGACAATTATGAGAACTAAAGGTCTGGAACCGGAAGTACACGTTACTACCGTTGAGAAGAGAAGAACGTCCTCCAAAAAGCCTGATGTTGCTTCCTCTTCACAGAGTAAGAGTGTTCCTGTTAAGAAGAGCAAAGGGAAAGGGAAGAAGAAACCCGCTGGGAAGAAAGGAAAAAGTAACATTGCAGACACAGGAAAGAGTTTCCACTGCAACGAGGAAAGGCACTGGAAGAGGAACTACCCTTAGTACCTTGCTGAGAAGAGAGTAGAGAAAGCAAAACAGGCAAACTAGTTCTTGAAGACCGTTTGCTCAGCTTAACAAGTGGGAGATGTTGCTGTCTGATGATAATTTTACCAGTTTTTGTTATCTTGTAAAGAATAAAATGTATATATTTTTGTTGTAAATGAAATTTTCATTTTCGAAAATTATGTTTATTCTATTTTATAACAACTTCTGTTAAATAACCAACTTAGTTAAAAGCCATTTGCAAATATTCAGTTATTTAAAACGACTAGAAATCAATTAAGGCAAGTAGTTATTTAACCTAAATCATTAGTTTAGAACACTTGAAATGTTTAAAGTGTACAAAACTTGATAGGTAAAATAAAACCAAAATACTTCGATTAGATCAAAGTATAGAAAATTTAAGATTTCTAGGTCTATTCGATAGAACATGGAATCCAGTGATAAACTTTCTTGTTGCCTTAGATTGTTTTCTCAAATATCATTCCTATTATTTGAATGGTGTTCCAGATCACCTTGTATTATTTGTTTCCATAAAATTTGCATAAAATCAATAAAGAGTTATTGAATTAACACTGTTAAACAAGAGTTGTTTAGACAGGTCAGATGCATCTTACTCAAAGAGTTGAGAGTACCTCAATGTAGTGAGAGGAAAGTATGACTTCCTGGTCATTATTGATTATAAAATGCATTCCCCATATAGTTTAATAAGAAGTCCATTGTACAGTAACATGTTTACAATGATTCTCTCGGTTAAAGTGTTTGAGAATCACCTAGTAAGACTAGAAATACCAGGTTAATAACTAGGGCAAGTAGGAGAAAAATCGGGTATGGGATACCGAATAGTAAACCATGGGTATGGGATGCCCTATTTTATTGTATGTCTATGTAAAATTCAGAAACTTATTCAAATATATAAGTTACCATTGGAGTTTTAGTCCAAGTGAGAGTTTGTTGGGTTTTATGTCCTAAAACTCGTGGTTTATAAACAATAAAACTTATTCTTAAAATTCAATAAGTTGTTGTTGAAAATATGTATTGCTTATTAGAAATCCAATAAACTAAAAGTCCCATGACTATTACATGAGTATAACTTTACGTGGAGACATAAAAGTGGATCGGGTTCGAGTAAATAGTCAAAATGATCTATAATATATGAATGAGGTTGGGTGCCTTATTCTGGTAACACTATCAGATGCGGTCCACTCTGTAGTTATTACAAGGAGTTCTAAAGTGCTACAAACGATATGATCCTAATTCGTACATGTTAGAACATGAGAAGTGTGGGCATCCTGTGCAATGGGTTTTGTACAAGATCAGACCATGAAATCAGTCACTCTTACTTTATAACGCTGTTTACTGTTTAAGAAAACTATTTCAAAGAGATAACCTAGGTAACTTGACCTTAATCCTGAGCTAACTATGAACTCCTGTTTATTCGGAATTATCCTTAGATTTTCATAGGTGAGGGTTGACTCAACAGCGTCAGCTCAATAAACCTCCATTTTTGGGGTAACACCAGGTAGATAGCTGGAGACATAGGGTGTAAGATGGAATTCACTCCTACCCACTTTTAAGGATAGTAGAGAGGTTGTTTCCTTAAGTGCTGACTTCGAGTCTTGAACAAGGGCCCCACCCTCTCATTGGCCTGAGAGGGACTCGATTTTTTGATTGGACCACAAATCAATCGTTCATTAGAGGATCATTGGGACTTAAGGAATAAGAGGTAATCTTAGGGGTAAACAGACATTTGACCGAACCGTTATTACGAACAACCTGTGAAGGGTTAACTTACTAATCATGGTTATATCGAGCGGACATAATATATCTACAGTGAGAGGAATGCAACTATGGACTTTAATGGAGTGACCCATTAGTTAATGAATGAGGGTTAATTCGGTGTAAAGAGTTTAGCCAATTAATCTCGGATCGTTGGAGCCCATGATCTGTAGGTCTACGAGGTCCTCCTACTAGCTCGTAGATGGATTAGCTTTAGAGTAGCGTGATAAGTTAATTTGAAACGTTCAAATTAGAATTAAGGAAATTAGTAATTATATGAAATATAATTACGCGTTGAATTTTAGAATTAAAGGAATTGGAGAATTGATTAATATTTAAGTATGATCTAAATATTAAATTCATGAAGGTAGAATTTGTGTAAAATTAATTTAATGATATTAAATTAATTAAGATTAATTAAAATTGTTTAATTATTTATTTATTATTAATTTTATTAGAAAATTAATAATAAATTAATAAATCTTTAAAGTTTTGAAAAACAAAATTTCATTTTTGAAAATCAAAATTACAAAAACACAAAATTTAAAATGTGAGATTTCTCCACTATCATGAAGAAGCTCACTCAAAATCCACTTGACTCATGCTTCAATACTTCTAGCATGAGCTGCATCTCATGCAACCATCTTCTTTGCATGAAAGTCATGCAATAAATAGAGAAGATGGAAATAGAATTGAGGGATGCAAGAATAGAATTTTTGCTGAAAAATTCGAGCTGAAGAAACTGTTCTTCAAGTGGGTTGTTATAGTGAGTTCTTCTCCAAGTACCCTTCATTTAAACTTATTTTGAGTCCCACAACTAATCTAAATCTCCAAGAGGATAGTAGGGAAAATCTTGAGGTGGTCCACAGCGAGATTTGAAGAAGTTTGCAATTGAGAATTGAAATTCTAAAGGTTCTACAAAGGTATTTCTTCAAATCCTCTTATTATTGTATGAGCATGCTTTAATTATTGCCAAAATTAATGAATTAGAATGCTTATTAATCCTTGTTGTTTCAGCTACATGCTGATATACTCCTACAATTGGTATCAAAGCATCTTTTAAGCATTCAATTTGGTTTAGTGGGTGTTTTTCATGAGATATATGAAAGTGCTGCACTGATATGGTTTTTTGAGTTTTGGCATTTAATTTCTCTTTGGTTTCTTGATTAAATTTGTAATTGGCTCTTGTTTGATGAGCTTATATGTGTGCTGAAGAGTCTGTAATTTATTTGGAGTCATTAGAGTTGAAATTAAGTTGTAATTGAAGAAACAAGTGAAGAAGGCCGAGTTGCAGATTCAAATTCTTCAGCATCTGCTCAAATCTTGTTGATCAAGGTTCAAACGAGATTTCCATTTCGAGCGAGAGCAAGATTTTTCCAAGCGAGATTCTAGTGGAATTTTCGAACGACATTTCAAGTTCAAATGAGATTTTGAATCGAGTTTGAGCAAGATTTCTAGTTCAAGCGAGATTCTAATGGAATTTCGAGCGAGAGATCAAGTTCAAGCGAGATTTTGACCATGAAGCGAGAGATCTAGTTTGAAGCGAGATTCTTGAATCGATTTTCAGCGAGAGATTGAGATGGACGATATTTCAAAGAACTAGCGAGAGATGAACCGAGCGACACTAGAACTAGCGAGAACAGCCGGTTCGATCGATTTTCTTCAGGTCCTGTCCGGTTTGGCCCCAAATGGTTTTTAGCTAATTCGATTCAGGCTATTCTGGTCCGATTCAAGTTGTTTGGGTTCGGTTTGGAGTGATGTGAGCGGTCCGGAAGCGATTTTGAAGCAGTACTTGCTGTTCTGTAATAATTAGGCTTTTGTTTGCTTGTTTATGCCAAAACTAAAACCATATCAGTATCTGTTTAATTATTTATGCATTTGATATATGTTATAATTAAATAAATCTTGTATGTGTATTAAGTATGCCATGTAGATTTAAAATCCCACCATAGGAAGTATGTTACATACATTAAAAGTATGTTATAAACTGTTATAATATATAGTATGTATGTTAGAGTTTCTCTTATTTAATATAATTGTTATATTAAATATTGAATGCCTTTGATGTTTGTTGTGGATATTTAGCATGTCTAAAATTTTGTAAACCGTTATAAAATTGGGTTAGACATTTAAAATCTATAACAAAGAACAGCTACATGCTCACGTAGGTTAACCACTCGTTTTAATAATTAAAATAGGTCGTTAAACTTGTAAAACTCAGGTTACAAACTCAACCGATATATAATTCTATCGAAGGCTGGAGTTATTTAAGTTGATGGTCTACGGAAACCAATTACAAAAGTTATACTTGGATAAACACCTAGACTTAGGTTGTTTAATTAGTTAAAACAAGCCTAAGAAATGAATACCCCGTTTAATTGTTAGAACACTTTAGTGGGAGTTTAATAACATATATGATATACTATTATAACACTTCAATGAAAATCAAATAACGTATATGATATGTTAGAACACTTCAGTGGGAGATTAATAAACATATATGATATGATTATTTCTAGCTCCCACGTCCTTAAGAGTTCACAATAAAAAATTCATGTGGCACTTCGTGTCACCCTGGGAATGACCTCCATACAAAAAGTGTTTACATGAATCGAGATTTTGGTGAATGAGGGAAGTTGTTCACTTTAAAATCAAATATGATGTTTTGATTTTAAAATTTTCACGTTCTCAAGATGTTCACACTGAAAGGTTCATGCGGCACTTCGTGTTACCCTGGGAGTGACCTCCATACGAAAAGTGTTTTGGGTGAATTGATCATGGTGAATGAGAGGAAGTTGTTCAATGGAAAATCAAATATATGATATATTGATTTCAATTCTCACGTCCCTACATAATTTCCACTGTGAGATCCGTGCAGCACTTCGTGTCACCCTGGGAGTGACCTCCATACGGAAAAGTGTTCGTCATAGATCAAGGCCAAAGCGAATGGGGGAAGTAGTTCATAGTAAGTGGATGAAGGATATGTGTCAACATATCCTATGGTCTCTTCTGTTGGTTTAAACCGTAAGATTCCTATGTTGTGCCTGCTTGTCGTCTTTAAGTCGGCCTTGCTAGTCGTTTAACGATGGCTATCCCCTCGGAAGGTTTTAACATAGGATTCGGAACAACTTAAACTCTAGAAATGGATAAGATTTCTAAAGTTGGTTTCAGCTTTGACTTTCCAACTTTGGGAGCATCGTTGGGATGTGACTTCTAAAGTCTAAAAACAGAGGGTTACACTTACAAAATTACTAAAGAGTTAGTAAATTTTGACAAAAAACGGTAGCTAAATGACTATTGGAATATGAGTTATTCTTGAGGTAGTGTTTAGTCAAGAATGTCTTGCTACAGTATCGTTACAAAAATAATCTTAGGTATGTTATTACTTTGCTAAAACTTGTTTGGTTTTGAAAGCAATTCACTTAAACTTGGTTTTATTTTTTTCAGAATGACAAGTGCACTAGTACAATTGTTGGCGTCTGATAAACTGATAGGGGATAATTATGTAACCTGGAAATCAAATTTGAATACTATACTGGTGATAGACAATTTACGATTTGTCTTAACAGAAGATTGCCCTCCCATTCCAAGCTCTAATAAACCGAACTATTCAGGATGCATACGATAAATGGATCAAGGCGAATGATAAAGCCCATGTTTATATCCTCACCAATATATCTGATATTTTGGCGAAGAAACATAAGGATATAGGTACTGCCAAAAAGATTATGGAATCTCTACGAGGGATATTTGGGCAACTATCCTTCTTCATAAGGCATGATGCTCTAAAGTACGTTTATAACTGTCGTATGAAAGAGGGGGCCTTTGTTCGTGAACATGTCCTGGATATGATGGTTCACTTCAATGTGGCGGAAGTAAATGGTGTTGTCGTTGACAAGAGAAGTCATGTCGGTTTTATTCTAGAATCTCTTTCGAAGAGTTTTCCATAGTTCTGTACGAACGCGTTAATGAATAAAATTGAATACAGCTTGACTACTCTGCTAAATGAGCTACAGGCTTACCTGACAATGATGAGAACTAAAGGTCTGGAACCGGAAGTGCACGTTACTGAAGAAAATCAAACACAAGGATTTCCATGAGTAATGGAAAGATCATTCCAAATTACAATCATATATGAACTTTACAATTACAATGTCAAACAGAAACATACGCTTATGCATTAATTACAGAAATTATAGCATGATATATATAAAAGATCAAGGACAAACGCTACACACTTTTGTAGACTCATCGCCAACCTCCGTGATCATAAACGCTCGAACACAGAAACTATGAATGTTCGTCCAACATGATTGCTACACTGTATGAACACCGCACCCTCGAACTCAGCGATCGCCTTGGTCACGAACAACCCCGAACAACAAAAATAGCCTCCACAAAACCTCGACAGTGTCAAGTTGAGTATGACACCACCAAGAAGACTACCTTGGTATTCTCGGTGTGAGAATCCAGAGGGTGGGCTCTGTGTGAACTTGGTTTGAGGCAGAAAATAAGAGGAAACACAACCGTGTAAATGATTGAGCAAGTGGGAGATGGAAAGAACCTATCGTATAGGTCGAAGCCCAATCGTGTAAGAATCCAGTATCAACGGCGTTATATACAGATTCTAATCATCTCGTGGTCCGGTATTATACAAACTATTTGTATATGACACCCTCGCTCTCCATATAGTGGTCAGAATCTACCACCTGTAGTAGTTTACAACACTTGCAAACCTCTACAAAGCAGGTCGTATCCGTAGTGTCACCAGGATCAGGTATCTCACCTTAATCCTTATACTACAGACCTATTTAGGTTATCACTTAAGGCATAATCCACTTGTATATCACATATACATGCTTAAGTTTACATAAGATAACCATGGAGCTTTGTTTATTGGATATGAGTAAATGCCAGAATGAAATAACAGTTATTTTATTCACAAAACAATGTGTATCATTACAAACAACAAGACTACGAAAGAATTAGGACACAAATCCCAACAATTACTACTGTTGAGAAGAGAGGAACGTCCTCCAAGAAGCCTGATGTTGCTTCCTCTTCACAGAGTAAAAGTGTTCCTGTTAAGAAGAGCAAAGGAAAAGGGAAGAAGAAACTCGCTGTGAAGAAAGGCAAGAATAACGCTATAGACATAGGAAAGAGTTTCCACTACAACGAGAAAAGACACTAGATGAGGAACTGCCCTCAGTACCTTGCTGAGAAGAGAGCAGAGAAAGAAAAACAAGCAAATTAGTTCCTGAAGACTGCTTGCTCAGCTTAACCAGTGGGAGAACACCTATTTATAGTGCTCCAAGGCGGTCTGAATTTCCCTCAGCACTTTATCGAGTTGGTGTTAAAACTTCCCAATGTCTCCATTCCTTGCTTCTAGTGCAAGAGCACTAAATTCAATCAATAACACCTAATGTCTTCATCAAGCGACTTCACCATAGGCTTCAAGGAAATTTGAGATTTAACCAAATTATGATTGCCCTGTGATTGGACCAACCAATCGTCCATTTCAAATTCCATGAATGACGTGCGATAGTCCACTTCAATCCTTTCGAATGTTTCAAACCAAACTACGCCCAAAATGACATTTATGCTTCCAAGTGGCAAAGTTAGGAACTCGTGAGTAATAGATAAGTCAGATATGGTCAAGATTACTGTTAGTTTAGAATTTGTTGTTGCCCACAAACTCTCTATTAGGTTTTTAAAGGATGTATATTTTCTATGTTAATTCCCCCAAAATTGTGTTGATTATTTGCTTTAAATGCTAATTTTGTAGGTAAAACGGTCTCTGAGGCATTTAGGAGTCATTAAGAGAAGATCGGACCAAAAAGGATCCAAAACAACCAAGAAATTCAACAATTTGAAGAAAATTGAGTAAATTACCAAAATGTCATCGCGAATCGAGTATTCACCATTGAGTTGCAGCGTCACGACCCTAGGAGAGGTATTGCACAATGCTTGAAGACAGGACTCCTCATTCTGCTGCAAAACAGGGCAGCGTTGTAATGCTCCCCACAGCGTTACAACGCTCTAGACTTTGATGCAAATCACCTTGCGCGCGCGCCTTGCGTCGACAAGCAATTGAAGGTAGCGTTGCAACGCAAACCCAACACTTCTTGGCCTTTTCATCGATTTAGCGTTGAAACACTACCCCAACATCGTGACGCTAGCCAGTGAACTATAAAAGGTTTTTCTTTCAGTTTTGCAAAGGGGAGGAAGAAAATCCATGGAGGCTGGGATCTCTCTCTAAGTTTTTTCACTTCTTTGGTAATTCTTGTTCCAATTTAGGTGAGATTTTATATTTTAGTTGAAATGTAAACAAAACTCTTGTAATTCTTCATACAATTTGTCAATGAATTTGTGAAGTTTGATGGAATCTTGTTTCGATTTCAAGGGTTCTTGCAATTCTTTTGAGTTTTCTACTCTCATTATCAATTGCAATTTGAATTGTGCTTTCTTGAATCTGATTGTAATTCTTAAAGCATGTTGAATAATCTATATCTTGAATATGTATAGCCTAAATGTTTGGTTTTGTCACAATCATTGTTGGATATGTTTCTTTCAATGTGTTCGATGGAATGTTTAGCCAAGATCTTCAAGAGGCAATAGTAATTGTGTGTTTGATTGATATCATAAGATGCACTAATTACTAGATTTGGAGAAAATTTGGTTAATTGAGTAAGCTATCTTAACAATTAATCAACACAATAGAGTCATAGAACCTAACGCGCATGTTTTCTATTCTATATGGCCACAATTGAACCTAATAGAAGTAGGAGCATGTAGGTTGATTAGGGTTTGGTCTATCCGACCTTAATCAATGATTAGGACGCTCTCTCGACTAGGTTATTGCTAGTTGTCTTCCTTTGTAGAGGCTAGCTTGATCGAGTTGAGCAAGTAGTTGCGAGCATAATCCGATTATCAATAAACTTTTAGAATTCGATGATAGGAATTGCATTGAACGTCTAACTTGAACTAGAAGCAAGATCATTTCTTACTTGTTTACATTCATCTTTTTCCTTTTGATTTCTAGTATTTTTTCAATTTAATCAAACCCCCGATTTATTGCTTTAATAGTCAAGGTTAGTTAAGAAAGGATAAAAATTAAAATCTTCCTTGTGGATCGACCTCTTACTTCCACTTTAACTACGAGTTAGTTAGGTTGTTGTTCGAGCTTTATAAATATTGTTTGTTTTGGGTTAGGTAGAACTAACGACGCCTACTTTACTCCAAACACCCTTACTAAACAAATAAAATTTATGAACTTGAATCTGTACTACCCTCACTACAACATAGTATGTGTGGCAAGATCGGGACGTCTCAACAAGGAATCTGAGAATTTAGCTAACAATTGAACTTGAACGGTCAAAGAGGGGAGGGGTTTGCGTTGTTTTGATTGCAAGAAATTTAAATAACATGAAGTTAAATGCGTAATTGTAAAAGGGAATTTAATTCAATCTAAAGAAACCTAGCTTAGGAAGTCGGAATCCACTCATCTATTCGGTTGCTCATAGAAGCTCATAGAACACGAAGAGACGTTCCATGCTCAATTTCATTCTCGACTCGTTTACTTGGAAGACCATAGCTAAACACTCTATGTACTAATTGATTTCTTAATTATCCTATATGCTTAGCTAATCAAGTTCAAGTGCCCCTATTAATTCTACATATGCATTAAGCCTAGGTATCTAGCCAAGATAATTGAAAATTAAAAAACCATTTAACCAATTGATTTAGTTCTTGAATTAGGTGAGTCATGCAATTATCAAACGAGAGTTACGCTAAACAACTTGAAAAATTAACCACACATGCAACACCCTATGCCCTAATGAGATTCACACATAAAGATGCATTCCTTTCTAGCAATCAAAGAAAATCATAATGGGTGATCAAATCATAAATATTTTCTAAGCATAGAAATTAAAATTTTTCAAGAATAAACAAATTTACAGTAGCAACTAGGAGTTTAATCAAGTCTCACAACCAAGAATCGATGAGTTTCAATCCTATCCTAAGCTAGAAAATAACGTACCTTAGCTACTCGGAACGTATCAAGATGAGTTACAATATCACAAATTAATCCAAGAAACAAGAATAAAGCTGGGAGGTGAGAAAAATTGTATGCAGGCTGCAAAAACCAAATCCCCCAGCCCTAAAAATCGAAGAAATATTTAAAGAGGTAGAGGCAGTGTAGATACGCTACGATTAGAGCGCGACTGCGCTTTAGCTTTTTGGTCGAGCACAGCGCGCAACTGATACCCTTATAGGTAGGTGCTACCGTGTGTCACAATCTAACTTTGAGATAGTAGATTGTGACCCTACTTGTGCAGACAGTGCAATGGCGACACGCGAGTGTCGACACATCTGACAAAGACAGAAAGCCAAGAGAAGTATCGTGATGCGATCAAGGAGGACGATGCATCATCTAACACACCAACATAAGTGGGCAAGCATGTCATGTTGAATATTAAGTAGAAAGACAAGCAACCGTGTGATCGGTGGGTTAGTGAAAAGCTTTGTGGGGGCCAGATGGGGCCCCGAGCCGTGACTTCGAAAAGTGGGGTTTCGTTGCGAGTTTGGACGAACGACTCTAGAACTAGATGCATATTGATAAGATATGCAAGCATGTTGAATTTCATGTCAACCGGAGTTCAAACGAGCGCTCTACGTTGGTGAGTGACAGTCTGCCATATTTGATATGCATGTGTGGCAAAGAGGAAAATGTTTAGAATGCACTATAGGGGGAGGCATGGTATCAACTCTCTACCACCCTTGGGCCTTGTGGCCTAAGCGAGCTACCCCATGGCACATGCGTCTGTCATGGCGTGGGTGAGCGTTACAAGGCAAGTATCTTGGACGTCTTCCATTTTCAATAAGATCTCATGGACAGTGTCGGATGGCACGGGTGTGCCAACATTGCACCCCTTCCCATAGGCCAGAGGTTCAATGTAGCACCCGGTATGCCGTTTTGATTTGACAAGTGCTCGGAAGGGCCTAAGTCTCAATTATGTCTGGATGGATGGATGTCCAGAAAGTCCCGAGTTGGATTGTTGACCATGGGTCGATTGATGATGGTTCTTGATAAGCGTGTCCAAGTAAGAGAGAGAAAGTTGATGACATCCCAACACTCAGGATGGCATCCTAAAGCATCAATGGGACTCGATAGTTCCCAGTTGGCCCGATACTTGTTCGAGTTGTCCTGGTAAGCAGTGTAATGGCCCGATAGAGCCCGGTAGGTAACCATTAGGCCAGTAGAAGTCTGGTAGGCACTAAAGTAGGCTGGTAGAGTATGGTAAGCATTGTTATGTCCCGTAAAGCCCCGATAAGTGTCTAAATCACCTGATAAGCCCCGGTAGCGGGTTATAAGCTGTTTTGGTCCAACGAAGGGTCAGAACTCATCCCGGTGAAGTTCTTAAGCGATGTAGAAGTGTAGGGGGACATGCTGTTGGGAACCAAGTTGACGAAGAGAGATGCGACGTTGCATTGTGATGACCTTGGCCTCATATATGGGCAAGGTCGAGCTTCAAGACTTGGCCTAAAGTAGAGACAAGTCGGCTAGAGTCGCACATAAGGGAAAATACACGTACGGACGATGTGTATGGCCGAATGAAGTTCAGTTCCGCATGAGTCCGACAAAGCTTCAAAGAGTTGAGCAAAAAGTGAATTAGGACTTGAGCATCCCTTAAGGCTGACCATGATCGTGGGTGAATCATGGTACCACACGATAAGAGAAGTACAACCATGACACCGCACGAGCACATGCTGTGGATGTGCGTCAAAATCCAGAACATCGCAGGACTCTAGGGTAGCACCGCGATGCTCCCTTGCCTTCACATGCTAGCCTTTGAACGCCGAGTGTAGTGCATGGCATGTGCAGTTGCGCTCGATCTAGGGCAGATTGGGGCCATTTTCTTCTCCTTTCCACTGTTGATGCTCCGAAGCTTCGTTTTAACTCGTTTTCATCTCGTCTTGACTCTGATGCTTCAAATTGTCTCTTAGTTGCCCAATTACCTACAAAATAACATATTAAACATGTAAAATCCACAAACAAGCCTGAATTAAGCAAGGAAAAATGACACTTTTATGGTGCTATCAATCACACCTTTACAAATTCCCGTTTCGTTCCTCGGATCGAGCATCCTACACCAACGACCACATCATATCCACAGTCGAAGAGACAAACAGTTGAAGTGAAGCAACCAAATCTTCATCAATAAAGTTGTACGTGGCTCCTCCGTCGATCAATACCACAACTCCATGCCCCTTTATGCTCCCCTTCACCTTCAACATTCTAGGAGAGTTCAACCCCACCATCGAATTTAGGGACAAATAGATAACCTCCTTTTCACTAGTCATGTGGTCTAATTCTCATCTCCTTCAACATTTTCAACTTCAATTTTGTCTCCTTCACTCGGTGATATGTTCTCTCCATCTTGAACGAACATGAACTATAGTGGATTACCATTATTCTTGCATCGATGACCAAAGCTAAACTTCTCATCGCATTTAAGACATAAGCCCTTTTTTTAATCCTCATCTCTTCCTCCGTTAATCAACGATAAGGTGGATTATCAGTATTCTTCCCACCATTGTCTTGCGGAGTGATCGTAGTCAATGACCCTCCCCCATTTTTATTAGGGCTTAACGTAAATTGCCATTAACAACAGATTTGCACGACTTTTTAAGGTTCCACTTAAGCCTAACGATTTTGTCTTCGAACATTGGGATTCCTCCACATCCTCATCGTCTATATTCTTTAGTAGGTGTTTGAAAGAGGGAGAAATTAATGATTTCCAAATTCTCATGAGCAATCTCACGAACAAAAAAACACTCTAGTATTCCAAAAAAAAAAAAAAAAAAAAAAAAAAAAAAATTGGTCTCTTTTTAAATATCTGTGAGTGTCTGGGCCAACTTTCAATCACCATGACTAATCTCATGGGATAACCAAATGTCAAGGAAACTTGTAGGATTAAATCCTAGGTAAGAGGCCACCATGGATTGAACCCATGATGGTTTAAAAGAATTTGGTCATTGGAAGCAAGTGGAGTCTTCTCTGTTAAATCTCTTGTTAATCATTTATCCTTGCCCCTCCCATAGACAAGCATTTGGATAAGGGTCCTTGGAAAACCAAAATTCCACGTAAAGTGAATATCACTATATGGATCAAGTTGCTTGGGAACCCAAAATGTGCCATAGTCATACAAAGGAAGCTTCCCCCTCACTGCCTTTCCCCTCACATTTGCCCACTGTGTCAATCGACCTCATGCTTGCATTTCCTTTTGTTGTACATGAAAGCAAGGTGCAACGCCTGAAAGTAAATAATCAAACTATGAAGAATTTCAGCATAGATGGTTTAAGAGAAAAATTGATATTTCATTGTTAACAAAAGCATTACTTCAATTATAATATAACAAGCTCATAAATTATAAACTGATACATAACCTAGATTCCACCTCCAATTCATATTTTAAAAACAAATGCATTCTAACAATAGCTTCATCTTTTGGTGGAGGAGAAGCATCGGTATTATCCGAAATTGCAACATTAAGATTGCCATTCAAAGGATTAAGAACTTCAATCTGCAGCATACAGCAAAAACATGATTACCCAAAGAGTGCACTAATATATTTAACAATAAAGAAATGCGTGCATGATTCACATTGCTAGAAACTTAAACAACTTACCAGACCATTTTTCCGAGCAACAGCAAGTAACTGCAAATAAAAAAGAAAATGAAGTGATTGGGTACACTAAGAATGATGTAGCGTTTAAATTGAACTTAAATGAGAAGTGAAATATATAATCTGCAATGGGCAGACATCAACTCAGTAGAGGTCGGTATAAGTATACCTCCCACTAATCAATGAAGAATAAAATATATCAAAAGAGAAGAAACTGAAAGGCCAGAAGAACAAAGCACACTCACAGACTAGATAGGTAACACATACTATTGAACTTCCAATGACATCAAAATTTTGTACAAGAGATTATGATAACAGTGAACGATCTGGAGAGAAGCCTACAGGGTCGAATTTACGATAGATAAGAGAAGCTGCAAACACCGATTTGGAGAAATCAGGTTCGCCCCATCTCTCACGACTTACGGAATCTCTCCTTCCTTGCCCCGAGCTTCAATCACTGTACAGTGCGGGAACAACAAATTGAGAAGAAAATTCAGGGAAAATCGTGACACAGAGTAAATTGGAAAGTTTAGATTGCCATTATTACCTTTGACGAGACCAAGAACATTGAACGTGAGGGCACGAAGCGGAGGACGGAAACGGCAATCAACCATCGTCGTACGTGGCATATTTTGCAGACCAGTTGAGCGAGCGTACACGATGGAGAGAGAGTTCACACAGTCGTTGGACTGATAAACCCTACCGAAGAAAGAAATTTAAGGGTTAACGTTCAATGGAATTGAAAACGAATTGCACCACGGTTTCTTGATAAATTGGACCGAAATTGTTATTGAACCAACTGGTTCGATTTGACCAGTCCGATTTGATCGAACCGATTTATTTGATTTTTTTTTTATTATTATTATTTTGAAAGATGATAAAGCTAGCATGTCTCATAAATGTTCGGATTTTGAAGTCAAAAAATTAAAATTAAAAATTAAAATATATATTTATCTTTTCTTAAGGAATTATATATATATATATATTAGCTACCTACCTATCTATCTATTTCTAAAAGGGGTTAATGAAGAACTTTTGATTTTCCTTTTCGATGATTATTTAGTCATGTTGAGTAATTTCTCATATTTATTAAGATTTATTTATTTATTTATTTATTTATTTTCAATTCTAGATATGATTAATCTTTAACTAAGAGAGGGTTATCGCAAAATTTTAAAATAAATAATAAAACAAATATTTTGATTTAAATTAAAGTTTAAATTTGAGAAATAATAAAATCATCTCAATCAAAAAGTAAATAAGAGGATTATGACATATTTAGGAGGAAAAATTTTTACAAATAAAAAAAATGTTAGACTATTTACAAAAATAGTAAAAAAAATCGATGGACATTGGTAGATTTATTTCAATTTCTATCTATCAACGTCTATCAATTATAAAAACTGATAGAAGTCGTTTATCATTAATAAAAATGGATAGAAGTCTGATAGAAATTAATAGAAGTTTAAAATGTTTAAATTTTACTATTTTATGTAAAATTTAGAGATAATATTTATATAACAAGAATAATGATGTCAAAAAACGATTAATATAATAATAAATTTAGAAGAGATAATCAAGGCAGTGATAGAGAAGGGAAGAAGTGGGGGCATGAATGAGAAAAACATTCCATGACCCCATAATAAAAAATGTACACTCTCAACAAGGCAAAACAAAAAACATTGACCGTATAAATATGAAGAGAAACACATGAGAAGTTACTTTATTAATTTTTTCAAATTCAGTCAATTTTTAAAGATTTAGAAATAAGAAAAAATGAATAGTTATCAACGAGTCAATTTCTTTAAAAAAGAAAATTAAAAACAATAGTAAACGAGAATGTTATCAAACAGATCATATATTCCGTTTGCAATCATAAAAAGTAATTATAGAAAAATCATAATTGCTTATCTACCTACTTTATTTAGTAAAATGAATTATTTGTTAATCTGATAAAATCAGTTTCTAATTTTAACTAACATCTAAGAAAACCAAAAGATACTAGTTTTTAGACTTAGTTTTCTTACAAGTTTCCTAATTTCTTAACCATTTAACTAAATATATTATAATATCTTTTATATTAATGTATTTTTAAATGTTAACTCATTAATTTTTTTTATAAGAATTATTTTTTAATCATTTGCCAAAAAAATGTATTCTTTTAAAACTTTTATCAAATTATTTAGATAAATAAAATCAGTTGAAATTTAAATCGAAGACATTTTTAAATAAACTATAAATTAATTATCTAGACAAAAATAATTAAAATAATAACTATAATTTGATTCATATAACTAAATTACATAAATCATAAATTTAGTATTAATTTACCAAATACCGTAGTTAGTTTTTTCTAATTTAAATTAAATTTACCAAATCCTATTTTACTTTCTTTCACCGTTGATTCAACCAGTTATCAATAATTATTTATGGAGCTTTAATGAGGTATTCGGCCCACAACTTAACAATAAATACTATTAAAGTTGACATATTTATTGAATAATTTCATTTTCCTAATTTCTCTATTTCATCCCGGAACTCATTCTTATAACTTCGCATCCCAACTCCATAATTCAACTCGATGTCTCAAACATGAATATAGGTACATACACGAAAATTAATGTAAATTAAATAAAAATAGCAGAATTAAATAAACAGTAACATTCTTTTATTATATTGAAGTGTGTCTTGTCATTTGCTTTTCTTTTTATATTTTTCTCTACTAAAAATTATATATATATATATATATATATATATATATATAATGAAATAGCCCATTGACAAGGAATTTAAATAGATTTATTCATAAAAGTTAGATTCAAAATTCTGGGATATTAATGAATCTTTAATTTGAAAAGCACCAAAATCTACTTTTAAATTTGTTTGCCTGGAAAGGGGACAGTTCGTGACAGAACCATCCAGCCGTAACAAATGGTCTGAGGAAAAAAAGGAAAATCATAATAATCAATTAGATAAATTTGTATTCATATGGCCAAAGATTAAAACATTTATCGAATCTGTTTATAAAACAATCTGTTTAACTTTTATGTTCTAGAAAAAAAAAAAAAAGGAAAAAAGATGATAATGTTTATAAATTTATTTGGATATTCTGTATATTTATAATCCTTGTTTTTATACGGATTTTGCTCTCCGTCGTAGCTATAAATACTTTATCGCTTGGATCGTGTTTAGCCACGCATTGAATCACTTTCTTCACAATCCACTTCAATGGCTGCTCATTCCTTTGATTCCCGGAGCGGTTTCTGTCCTCAAACCAAGATTTACAAGAGCCTCCGGCCACCGTTGCCGCTTCCGCCGTCATCTCAGCCACTTACCGTTGCCGGACATGCCCTTTCTGTTCTCCGATCATCTCCTCCTCCGCCCAACACTGCTGCTCTCGTCGACTCCGACTCCGGCGTCAGTGTCTCTTACGTCATTTTCCTTCGTCAAATCCGAAACCTCACCTCCAACCTTAGAGCTCTTTACTCCTTCTCCAATGGTCAAGTGGCTTTTATTCTTTCACCGACTTCTCTGCAAATCCCCGTGTTGTATTTTGCTCTCTTGTCTCTCGGCGTTGTTGTCTCTCCGGCTAATCCAATCAGTTCCGAATCGGAGATTGCTCACCAGATTAATCTCTGCAAACCGGTTATTGCCTTCGCTACTTCCTCAACAGCGTCTAAGATACCGAGGCTTCAATTTGGCACTGTACTGATAGATTCACCGGAGTTTCTTTCTTTGATGACTGAAAGTAGTCGATCGGATGGAGAGGACGATTATATTGTCGACGGAAAAATCAATCAAAACGACTCCGCGGCGATTCTGTACTCTTCAGGGACTACTGGACGAGTGAAAGGCGTCTTACTCTCTCACCGGAACCTCATATCGGCGATCTCTGGGGCTCAAATATTAGAGAAAACGCCCGTCGAACGAGAGATCGAGCCACATCCCGTTGCTCTGTGTCTGTTACCTTTGTCCCATGTTTTCGGGTTCTATATGTTGATTCGATCGATTTCAGAGGGCGATACCTTGGTTCTGATGCGTAAATTCGACTTCGAGAGGATGTTAAGAGCTGTGGAGAAGTATAGGGTTACATACATTCCGGTTTCTCCGCCGCTGATTGTGGCAATGGCCAAATCGGAGCTGGTGGCGAACTATGATCTCAGTTCTCTTCAAATTTTGGGATGCGGCGGCGCTCCTCTTGGAAAAGAAGTCATCGATAAATTCCATGTCAGGTTTCCCAACGTAGAAATTATACAGGTTAGCAACAAACACTTCCCCTTCTCAGTGATTCTTATAATGTTCTTTTTTTTTCTCCTATCATGTGAATGCGATTAACATAGCATCCTGTCAATTTCTTAGTTTGCAATCTGTTCTCTATTAGTTTGTATTCTGTTCTTTATTTTTATTAGTTTTTACTAAATTATTAATTCAAACTTTTCCGCTTACATGTTATGATCACTTACAGTAACCATGAGTATTCCTACAAGTTCTATACTCTTAAAACTTATGAAATTGTCACAATTAAGTTCAGATAAGTAAAGATTAACTCCCAACAATTTTGTAACTTCATAATCTTCTAGGGGGAAAGTTCAAGTATGCAATTGTACCCAACCCATAATTTAAGGATAGTTAAGGAAGGATTTAAATCTATTTGAAGTTTAAACATCTCAAATGATAAGAAGAAGAACAAAGAGTGATTATCACAATAAATTTCAGATTGGTAAAAGATTAATTTCAACAATTTTGTAACTTAAGGGAAAGTTCAAGTATGCAATTGTAACCAATCCCATAACTTACGGATAGTTAAGGAAGGATTTAAATCTATTTAAAGTTTAAACAAAATAATAACAAGAACAAAGAGTGATCCATGGTTTTATTCTGTTGAATAGGGATATGGCTTGACAGAGAGTTCAGGAGCGGCATCAAGAACTCTGGGGCTTGAAGAATGCAGTAAAACAGGTTCAGTAGGTCGCCTATCTGAAAATATGGAAGCCAAAATAGTTGATCCTTCATCTGGAGAATCCTTACCTCCTGGTCACAAAGGAGAGCTTTGGATTCGAGGTCCAGGAATCATGAAAGGTTTGCGATATTCTCTTTTTTATTTCTTCTATGCTTTATTATGAGGATGAAATCTAACAATCGAAGTCTTACTATAAAAATATAACATCGTATATGTATGAATTCGTTCATCACACCATTCATCCATGTTGAACTTTCACCACAGTCAAATTAATTTAGCCCTGTTTTGATAACAATTTTGTTTTCAGTTTTCCGTTCTTGACATTTATGCTAGTTCCCTTCAAATTTTCTTACCATGATTTTCATATTAGGCAAATTACAAACAAACATATAGATGGAAGTAGTATTTATAAGCTTGATTTTCGAAAACAATTCTCATTAGCACCACCCACTCTGAAGAAGCTCTGAGTCTGGATGAAACTGAGTCACAAATGCTGTGGTGAAGGAGTCATATTATCTGTATAATACAAGATTGTGACCCCATGCCTCTCTTACGTAGAGGGCTCTGTTTGAGAATAGGCTGTTTAACTAAAAGGCATTAGATTGTTTATTGTCTGATGAACATGTCAAATGGTGTTTGATGCAGGTTATGTTGGAGATGAAAGGGCAACTGCTGGAACCTTGCATCCAGAGGGATGGCTAAAGACGGGTGACCTCTGTTACTTTGATTCTGATGGATTTCTCTACATTGTTGATAGGTTAAAAGAATTGATTAAGTACAAGGCTTATCAGGTGACTTCTTTACCTCTAGGTTTTTAGAGGATATTACTACAAATGTCATTAGTCATTATTGTTGCTTTAGTGTCTCTTTAGTAATGGGAAGTCCTATTTGTTTGAAACAAATTCCAGGTCCCACCTGCTGAATTGGAACATTTGCTTCAATCCCATCCTGGGATCCTTGACGCTGCCGTGATACCGTATGCATTCATATTTCTCTCTTACTTAGAACATGTTTGGAAGGAATTTTAAAATGGTTAAATTCACTTTTGTCATGTTCAAAACACTCTCAAACATGCGTTTAAACATTCAAAATCAGCTTTAAAAGTGTAAAATCAAACCTTAATTTATTTTGAATGATTTAAGGTATGTTTGGTGTGATTTTAAACATGACAAAAGTAACCACTTTAAAACCAGTCTCGAACGTACTTTTAGTTAATGGTTGAAAATTTGTCAATTATCATATTATTTTCATGTATGTTGAGCAGCTATCCAGACGAAGAAGCAGGAGAGATTCCTATAGCTTATGTGGTTAGAAAGCCTGGAAGCAATATCAGCGCGACTCAAGTCATGGATTTCATTGCAAAACAGGTATATTTCATCCTCTCTCATGAATCTTGAAACTAACATATTTTGTAAGTACTAGAAAGGCATTTCAAACTAGTCTTGAAATCTTGAAACTAGCATACCTTTTTAAGTACTTAGAAAGTCATTCCAAACCAACCCTAAATCATTCTAATCTGGTTTCAGGTTGCACCGTACAAGAAAATCCGGCGAGTTTCTTTTGTCAACACGGTCCCGAAATCACCTGCAGGGAAGATTCTTAGGAGGGAGCTTGTCAAACATGCTCTCTCTCATGGTTCTAGCAAGCTATAATAAAGAGAAACGGAAATGGAAATGTACATAAATTGGCATCTCAGAAAGTAGGCAGCTTTAGCAGTTTTCAACTTCAATCCCTTATTCTTTGTCAGCTACGTCAGAAGCATTTTACTATAGTTATTATTCTTTCTTTTTTCGATATTCATTTGTAGTATAGATGTTAAATAATTTTTCTTTTAATTCTTATTCTAAATAATCTAATATTCATTTAAGAGTGTATGGGGCAAGGAGTAAAATTGTGAAATTATCGAGAGTAAAAAATTAGAACCAAAAGTGGTTAAACAAAGTATAAAATTGATCTCTCATATTAAATCTTGTGTTATGAGGTCATGAACTCCTTGAACTAACAATGATAGAAGCTCACAACTCTAACTCCTTCAGCTAAATATCCCTAAACAACTTCCTTAGAATGTTTTGTTTTTTTCTCTTGACCTCTCATTTCAAATCTTGTGTTTTCTATTTCTTGATAATTTAAGATTCTCGTTCGTTTGATTTGTAGAAATGTAAAATATCTAAACATTTTAATATGACATTGCCATATTGTCATGGCCATGATGGCAATGTTTAATAATTTTCCGATTCAATGAAAAATTGAGAATGAATATCAATTGGTAAATTGATTTGATTCTAAGGGAGATTCGGAATGAATTTCAATTTGTAAATTAACTTATATGGAAGGATTCAAATTTGGAATAAATAAGTTGAATTCTTTGTAGATTGTAACAGTTAAAAATTAACGGTCAAAAGATGTTGCAATTAGGAATTTAATGCATTGCCAAGACTTAAGAGCCAAATCAATTAGTGTCAGTAGACTGTGGTTTTTTTAGAAATTAATATGGTTTTTTTTTCTTTCAGAAAAGTGTTAAATGCCCCCACTGAAGTTGGAAATTTTACATGCAAACTTAGTAGAATCTAACAGGCAAATTATTTATTAATCTATTCAATTCGTTATTTATTTGTTTTAATATGCAATATAATTACAAATCTCAAATTGATTATTTCTAATATAACTTTCCTAAAAATGTGTTATATTCGCTGAGGATAGTTTGGTTTTGAGCAAAATTTAATTATTTAACTATCAAATAATAATACTAATTAAATTATTAATTACAAATATTTGTAAAATGAGTAATTTATAATTAGAGTTACTTAATTACATAATTTGATGTATCAATTTGATGAATTTATATAAATATGATGTATTAATTAATAAAACAATCTAAATCAATCTAAAAAATAAATATAACATTTTGTGATTAAAAAGTAATGAATTATAATTAAATGATAAACTAATTATAATTATTAAAAATAATTTATAAAATACTAATCATAAGGGTAATTAATTAACTAAATATATTAATGCATCGATTCTTTACAGTTTATTATATAATTAATTAATTTATTTATGAATCTGGAGTAATTAAATTCAAATATTATAATTTAAAATTTAATATAATTTTCTACATTATAAATTTAATATTCATTTATTAATTAATTTTTAATAATATAAAATAAAATAATAAATTCATATATTAAAAAGAGAAAAAGTATGCCCGTCAAGAAAACTCATAGTTATGGATCCATGGGTACGAGGAATGCATAATATCTTATTCTCTTATACCAAATAAGTGATTGTATCCCTTACTCATTTCCACGCTTATTCTCATCCCAATTTTCTCAATCCAAACATTCCTACCAATTTACAAAGCTTATTATTATTATTATTATTATTTTCACATCTATGCTATGAAACTTTGATTGATTCCATTTTCTTAATAATAATTATTTTTCTTAAAATTTTAAATAAAATTAGTTACAATTTTAATGATATAAAATTTTTGAACAATTATATTATAATAAATATTAAATTAAAAAGTCAGAGTAAACTCATGAACTTCCTCTTGGAAGTTATCTCATTCCATTCTAACGTTGTTATATATCAGTTTTAAAATAATCGAAATTAGGGGTATTTATGGGTTGGGTTGAAAGATTCAGACCCAACCCAATTGTTCGAGTTGAAAATTTTTTCAACCTAAATAATCTTTATTAAAAAATGAACACAACCCAATCTAACTATGAAATATTTGGGTTGGGTTGGTTCGGGTTAATCGGGTTATTTATTTAAAATTTTGTTCTAAAAAAAACAAAACGTAAATATGTAAAAATCTAATCTAATTATTTTCATATATTGAACTAAGATTAACAACTCAATTTCAATTTATATAGTGGAAATTTTCTTTCTAAAGTGCAAAAAAAACTAATTTTGAGAGTTGTCGAAGAATAAATTATTCAAAAAATATTAAAATTAAATAAAATAAAAATCAATATATGTAATAAATAATTACGTTATGAGTAATAAAAAAACATATTTTAAAGTTAATAATAAATTCGGATTGATTCGGGTTAGTTTGGGTTATATTAGGTGAACCCATAAACCAACCTAATCCATAAAATTTTCATTTATTTGAACCCAATCCAACTTAGATGAGTTGATAATCCAACCCAAATCGCATGGGTTAGTTTGGATTGATCGATTTGTTCGGATCATCGGATTTTTTGAACATCTCAAATAATAATTAAGTCAAATAATATAACTAAATCGTACTAGTTTCATATTTACTTACCAAACGCTATTTTAATTGAAGCCGAATTATTTAGTCTGATGGCGTTGAATAAGCACGTGAAAGTTCAAGTTCAAGTTCGGGTTGCCCACCACTTTTTTTTTTCAATAATTCAAATGCTAAAAAAATCGTTATTATTATTATTATTGCATGATCAGATGCCAAAATTGATTTTGTCATCATTTGGGAAAATCGTTTAAACTTAAAATCTTATAAGTCAAATTTGTTGGCTGAATGCTTTGTTAATAAATACAAAATATTGAAATATTTTGAGATCAAATCAATTTTAATTTTTGACTTGTCAGTATGTTAGTACTTTTATGAGTGGCTACAAAAATAAGTATAATTCAATTGATATTTGAGTGTATTAGAAAGTATGAAGTTCGTATTTATCCCAATTATTAAAGAAAAGCTTTTCTATATGATTGTTTTTTTATATAAAAAGAGTCATTGATTATTTATTATTATTTTTTTTTTAATATTTGAAAACCACTAATAAAAAAACTTTTCAAATGAGGCGTCAATAAGTTAGTTTGAGAGAAACACTTTTAATTTTTTTAAAAAAAGAGATTTTAAGTATTAATAGTTAATTTGTCTCTAATTTGTAAAATATATAAAATTACCAAAGTACTTTCACTAATTCATCTACCTCATTTTCACCATGGTTGCAATGACTACAACTAAATATGTTAAACCCAAACTACAACTCAAATTAAATATAGAAAATATATATCAAAAGGAAATACAACCCAAATTAAATGTGGAAAATATATATAGAAAGGAAATAGGAAAATATCTCATAATACTCCCCTCAAGTTGGAGCATAAGGATCATAAATGTCAACTTATGAAGAAGATAAAGAAATCGTTGTTTTCCCAAACCTTGATGTGTTTTGTGCATTAGTGAAAGACTGAATTTTGAGCAAATATATAATGTTGATTGACTATTATAAAATAAATTTATGGCATGAGAGTACTCCATCCTAAAACTTTCAAGTAGCTTTAAGCCACTTAAGTTCAGATGTAATAGAAGCCATGGAGCGATACTCGGCCTCTGCGGACAAACGAGACATTATTTGGTGCTTCTTGATTTTCCAAGAGATAGGAGAACCACGAAGAAAAAATAAACTAACTAGAGAGAGAATGAAGAGCCAAGGGACAACTTGCCCAATTTGAATCGCACCAGCCTGATAGCGAAAGATCACAAATGGAACAAAGAAGAATCTATTGGCTTGGACAACTTTTCAAATTACAAACTGCAGCATCCCAATGTTCTTGTTGTGGTGCTTGCATAAATTGAGCAAAATATGCACCACTTATGAAAAGTTAGGCCGTTTAAATAATGATGTTGGGTTTTATGCCCTAAAACTCGTAGATAGTGAATGTAAAACTCGCCCAATCTGAATCGCACCAACCTGATAGCGAAAGATCACAATGGATGATGTTGACAAAGATGAGTGGATCAAAGCTATGGATCTCAAAATGGAATCTATGTACTTCAATTCGGTTTGGGATCTTGTAGATCAACCTGATGAGGTTAAATCTATAGATCGTAAATGGATCTACAGGAGAAAACGAGATACTGATGGGAAGGTGCGAACCTTCAAGGCTAGACTTGTGGCAAAAGGTGATACCAAAGTTAAGAGAGTCAACTATGAGGAGACTTTCTCACTTGTTGCCATGTTAAAGTCTATCCGGATACTCCTGTCTATTGTCTCATATTATGACTATGAGATTAGGCAAATGGGCGTCACAACTGCTTTTCTGAATGGCAATTTTGAGAAGACCATTTATATGGAGCAGCCTGAGGGATTCATAACCCAAAGTCAATAGCAAAATGTTTGCAAGCTTAATCGGTCTACTTATGGATTGAAGCAAACTTCTCGATCTTCGAATATAATATTTGATATTGCGATCAAATCTTATATCTTTGATTAGAACGTTGATGAATCTTGTGGTTGCAAGAAAATCATCAGCAGTTCAGTAGCTTTTCTAGTGTTATATGTAGATGATATCCTACTCATTGGGAATGATGTAGGTCTACTAACTGATATTAAGAATTGGCTAGTGACCCAATTCCAAATGAAAGATTTGAGAGAAGCGCAGTTTTTTCTGGGCATTCAAATTTTTAGAGATCGAAAGAAAAAAACGCGAGCCTTGTCTCATGCATTGTACATCGACCAGATGCTTGTCAAGTTTTCGATGCAGAACTCCAAGAGAGGTTTACTCCTTTTCAGGTATGAAGTTATATTGTCTAAGGAACAACATTCTAGGACACATCAAGTTGAGGAAATGAGACGGTTCCCCTATGCATCAACTGTTGGTAGCCTGATGTGTGCGATATTATGTACTAGATTTGACATCTGCTATGCAGTGGGGATAGTCAGTAGATATCAATATAATCCAGGACTTGATCACTGGACCGCCGTTAAAAACATCCTCAAGTATCTACGGAGAACGGGGGACTACATGCTCGTGTATGGTTATAAGGATCTGGTCCTTACAAGATACGTAGACTCTGATTTCCAAACTGATAAGGATTCTAGGAATTCCACATCAGGATTAGTGTTCACTCTTAGTGGAAGGGCAGTAGACTGGAGGAGCACCAAGTATGGGTGTATTGCTAACTCCACACTGGAAGCTGAGTATGTCGCGGCTTGTGAAGCTGCTAAGGAAGTTGTGTCGCTTAGGAAATTTCTAATAGATCTGGAAGTAGTTCTAGAGATGTCTAAGTTCATTACCCTTTATTGTGATAATAGTGGTACCGTGGCTAATTCCCGAGAGTCTAGGAGTCATAAGCCCGAGAAGCACATAGAGCGAAATTATCATCTCATCCGAGAGATTGTGCATTGGGGGGACATAATCGTCATACAGATATCTTTGGAGCATAATGTTGTTGATCCATTTACAAAGGCCCACATGGTTAATGTATCTAAGGGTCACCTGTAGAGTATGAGTCTACTGAACATGCCACATTTAGTTTACGACAAGTGGACGATTTTGTATTGGATGCGTATTATGCCCTAGTTTATTGTTTTGTGTACTTGTATATTAGTATTGTTGAGTTTTATGTCTTAAACTCGTGGTAACACTATTGGATGCAGCATGCTCTGTAGTTGTTACAAGGAGTTGTAAAGTGCTACAACGAAATGATCCTAATTCGTTCATGTCAGGGCATGAGAAGTAGGGGTGTCCTTGTGCAAAAGGGTTTGTACAAGATTAGATTATGAAATCAGTCACTCTTACTTTATAACGCTATTTACTGTTTAAGATTGACTATTTCAAAGCGAGGACATAGGTAACTTGACCTTAATCCTGAACTAACTATGAACTTCTATCTATTCGGGATTACCCTTAGATTTTCATAGGTGAGGGTTGGCTCAACAGCGTCGGCTCAATAAGACTCCCATTTCAGGGGTAATACCGGATAGATAACTGGAGACATAGGGTGCAAGAGGGAATTCACTCCTACCCACTTTTAGGGATAGTAGAGAGGTTGTTCCAAGTGCTGATTCTGGGTCTTGAACGAGGGATTCCGCCCTCTCATTGGCATGAGAAGGACTCAGTTTTGTTGATTGGATCACAAAACAATTGTTCATTAGGGGATCAGTGGGGATTTAAGAAACAAGAGGTAATTTCGAGGGTAAAATAGAGATTCGACCAAGTCGTTATTACGAACAACCTGTAAAAGGTTGACTTACTAATCATGGTTATATCGAGTGGACATAATATATCTACAGTAAGGGGAGTTCAACTATGGACTTTAGTGGAGTGACCCATTAGTTAACGAATGTGGATTAGATCGGTCTAATGAGTTTAGCGTCGGAGCCCATGATCTGTAGGTCCACGAGGTCCTCTAATAACTCAAAAATGGATTAGCTCTAGAGTAGCGTGATAAGTAATTTGAAATATTCAAATTAGAATCAAATGGGATTGGAGAATATATATTTAAATATGATTTAAATATATGAATGGATTTGTGTAAAAATTAATTTAATATTGTATATTAAATTAATTATAATTGTTTAAATAATTATTTATTAATTTTATTAGAAAATTAATTTATGAAATTAATTTGTAAAATTAATAAATTTTGATTTTAGAAATAAAATATGATTTTAAAATCAATTTTTGGATTTTGGAAATAGAAAATTACCAAATGAAAATTTAGATTTTTCATCTTCATCTTCAACTTTACGAATGAAATAACCAAAAAAAAAATTATTCACATAAAATCCTAATAACATTCTACAACCAAAGAAAGTTATTCTTCATTCCCATCAATTTTATTCACAGGCTTATTATTTTCAGGTATCCTTAATTCTTGGGCATTTATAAAACATTAAACTAAACGACCCCATAATGTATGAATCTAACTACTACTATTTAATTAATTAATTTATTAAAAAATATATATTAAAACAATTTAATATATATGTAATTTTTATTTTAGTTTACAAAACTAGTTTACACATATATATACCTATTCTTATTTTTCAATAAATTGTCAAAAACAGAAGCAATAAAACTATCAATCAATTAATTAATTATATTTATAGTTAGTTAATGATCATTATGATTAATATAAAATGAATTTATTTTTTTTATAATTATAATTAGTTTATCATTGATTAATTAGAATTCATTGATTGTTTCATTAATAATACATCATGATTATATAAATTCATCAAATTGATCCAATCAAATTATGTAATAAATAGCTTTAATTGTAAATTTTTCATTTTACAAATACTTGTAATTAATAATTTAATTAATATTATTATTTGATTGTTAAATAATTATTTTTCTCAATTGGCATAATATTCATACTATCAACCTTGTGATTTGAAGTTTGATCCCTCATCCCACTCTTTAATTACAATACCTCTTCAAAAAAAAAAAAAATTTCTCAAAACTTTGAATTGAATTTATTGTTTATCAATAAATTTATTAAAATTTTAGAGAGTTTTCATGATTAATTTTACAAATTAAATACCAAAAACAAAATATTCCCATAAAATTTTGATAACATTCTACAACCAAACATTATTCTTCATTTCCATCAATCTTATTCATAGGCTTATTATTTCCAGGCATCCTTAATTCTTGGGCATATATAAAACCTTAAACCAAAAGACCCCATGGTGTATGAATTTAACTATGACTATTTAATTAATTAATTAATTTAAATATATATATATATATTAAAATAATTTAATATATATGTAATTTTTATTTTAGTTTACAAAACTAGTTTATATACACATATATACCTATTCTTATTTTTCAATAAATTGTCAAGAATCGAAGCAATAAAACTATCAATTAATTAATTAATTATGTTTATAGTTAATTAATGATCATTATGATTAATATAATATGAATTTATTTTTTATAATTATAATTAGTTTATCATTGATTGATTAGAATTCATTGATTATTTCATTAATTATAACATCATAATTATATAAATTCATCACATTGATCCATCAAATTAAGTAATAAATTGTTTTAATTGTAAATTTTTCATTTTACAAATTCTTGTAATTAATAATTTACTTAATATTATTATTTGATTGTTAAATAATTATTTTTCTCAATTGGCATAATGTTCAAACCTCGTGATTTGAGGTTCGATTCCTCCACCCCACACTTTAATTAATAAAATCCTGATAACATTCTACGACCAAACACAATTATTCTTCATTCACATCAATCTTATTCCCAGACTTATTATTTCCATGCATCCTTAATTATTGGGCATATATAAAACCTTAAACCAAACGACCCATAGTGTACGAATTTAACTACTACTATTTAATTAATTAATTAATTTAAATATATATATTAAAACAATTTAATATATATGTAAATTTTATTTTAGTTTATATATACACATATACCTATTCTTATTTTTCAATAAATTGTCAAGAACCGAAACAATAAAACTATCAATTAATTAATTAATTATATTTATAGTTAGTTAATCATCATTATGATTAATATAATATGAATTTATTTTTTTATAATTATAATTAGTTTATCATTGATGGATTAGAATTCATTGATTGTTTTATTAATAAATATATCATAATTATATAAATTCATCAAATTATGTAATAAATAGTTTTAATTTTTCATTTTACAAAGACTTGTAATTAATAATTTAATTAATATTATTATTTGATTGTTAAATAATTATTTTTCTCAAAACTTTGAATTGAATTTATTGTTTATCAATAATTTTATTAAAATTTTAGAGAGTTTTTATGATTAATTTTACAAATTAAATATAAAAAAAAATTATCCACATAATATCCTGATAACATTCTACAACCAAATACGGTTATTCTTCATTCCCATTAATTTTATTCCCAGACTTATTATTTCCAAACATTCTTAATTTTTGGGCATATATAAAACTTAAACCAAACGACCCCATAGTGTATAACTGCTACTATTTAATTAATTAATTATTTTAAATATATATTAAAATAATTTAATATATATGTAATTTTTATTTTAGTTTACAAAACTAGTTTATATATACACATATATAACTATTCTCATTTTCAATAAATTGTTAAGTACCGAAGGAATAAAACTATCAATTAATTAATTAATTATATTTATAGTTAGTTAATGATCATTATGATTAATATAATATGAATTTATTTTTTTTATAATTATAATTAGTTTATCATTGATTGATTAGAATTCATTGATTATTTCATTAATTAATACATCATAATTATATAAATTCATCAAATCGATCCCATCAAATTATGTATTAAATAGCTTTAATTATAAATTTTTCATTTTACAAATACTTGTAATTAATAATTTACTTAATATTATTATTTGATTGTTAAATAATTATTTTTCTCAATTGACATAATGTTCATACTATCAACCTTGTGATTTGAGGTTCGATTCCCCCACCTCATTCTTTAATTACAATACCTCTTTAAAAAAAAATTATTTTTCTCAAAACTTTGAATTGATTTTTTTGTTTATCAATAAATTTATTAAAATTTTACAGAGTTTTCATGATTAATTTTACAAATTAAATAACAAAAAAAAAAAAAAAAAAAAAAAACTATTCCCATAAAATCCTGATAACATTCTACAACCAAACATAGTTATTCTTCATTCACGTCAATCTTATTGCTTATTATTTCTATGTATCCTTAATTCTTGGGCATATATAAAACCTTAAACCAAATGACCCCATAATGTATGAATTTAACTACTACTATTTAATTAATTAATTAATTTAAATATATATATTAAAGCAATTTAATATATATGTGATTTTTATTTTAGTTTTAAAAACTAGTTTATATATACACATATATACCTATTCTTATTTTTCAATAAATTGTCAAGAACCGAAACAATAAAACTATCAATTAATTATTTAATTATATTTATAGTTAGTTAATGATCATTATGATTAATATAATATGAATTAATTTTTTTATAATTATAATTAGTTTATCATTGATGGATTAGAATTCATTGATTGTTTCATTAATTAATACATCATAATCATATAAATTCATCAAATTATGTAATAAATAGCTTTAATTGTAAATTTTTCATTTTACAAAGACTTGTAATTAATAATTTAATTAATATTATTATTTGATTGTTAAATAATTATTTTTCTCAAAACTTTGAATTGAATTTATTGTTTATCAATAAATTTATTAAAATTTTAGAGAGTTTTCATGATTAATTTTACAAATTAAATACCAAAAAAAAATTAGACGTTTAAAATTGTTAACAAAGTTAAGAAGCATGCTCTCCTAGGTCAAGAAATAACAATTTGTTTTAATTGTTAAAATAGGTCAATCTAGTAAAATTTGGTTACAAATCAACCTGTCTATAATCCTGTCTAAGGCTAGAGGTATTTAAGTTGACGGTTTACAGAACACCTCCTACTTGGAAATTATAACCGAATAATTTAGCGTTGTTAATCTGGTTTTATGAGCATGCGTGAGCGATGTGAGGTTTTTTAAAACTGGTTTATCACCTAAACATCGTAGGTTAAAATCCAAATATAAACATTATACTTGAATAATCACCTAGACTTAGGTTGTTTTATTAGCCGAAATATACCGAAGTAAATGTTTACCCAAAACACATAGAACATTTTAGTGAGAGATTAATAACATATACGATATGTTGTTCTTAGTTCTCACGTCCCTAAGTTCTCACATCGTGAGATTCATGCTTGGCTTCGTGTCACCCTGGAAGTGACCTCCATTCAGAAAGCGTTTGTATGGGTCAATAGCAAGGTGAATAGGTGAAGTAGTTCATAGTAAGTGGGTAAAGGATGTGTGTCAACATGTCATGCGATCTCTTCCATTAATTTGGACCGTGAGATTCCTATGTTGCGCCTGTTTGTCAACTTTATATGACCTACGCTAGTCAATTTACGACGGCTACCCCCTTGGAGGGTTGTAACATGGAATTTGGAACAACTCAAACTCCAGAAATGGATAGGATTTCTTAGGTCGATTCCCAACCTTGACTCTTCAATTCGGTAGCATCGTTGGGGCCAACCTTTGAGGTCTGAAAATGGAGGGTTACACTTACGAGAATTACTAAGTGTTAGTAAGTTCATTGACTGAAAATAGTAACTAAATGACTATAGGAATATGAGTTATTCTAGAATTAGTATTTAGTCAAGAATATCTTGCTTTAGTGAAGGAGTATTTGACTGCCCTTCGGTAGCATCTATTTTGACCCACTGAAGTATTGTTGAAAAAAAAATAATGAAATTTGGGTACATTATTACTTTGCTAAAACATGATTGGTTTTAAAAGCAATTTACTAATTAGAATTTGTTTATAATTTCAGCATGTCGAGTGCTTTTACTTTAATCAAATGATCAGTTGGATTCAAGTAATATACTTTATGCACGAATCAAGCAAGTAAACTTCACTCACACAAACAACTTAGTAATTTAACAGATGGAGATGTGGAAATATGAAATAGAGATTGAATTGAAGAAATATGTTTTGTTACATAGAATCCTAGTTCAATCAAGTAAGACAATGAATTAAAATGCTAAGTGAGGGAAAAGAGGCAAGCCGCATGGTTCAATCTCTTGTTCCATTTGGCTTGTTTTTGTGCTTGCTATTGACAACTACGTAGAAGGGATGAAGGAGATGTCTCTCTCAAGCTTTTCTCTGGCAGCACTTTGTCACCGACGGTGGACAATGACAATCGTTCCTCTTTCTTTCTTGAAATCGACAAAGATGAAGAATCTATAGATTTTCTAAGTGTCTATCTAACTCTCTAACTCACTGAAAACTAAAAACTAAAAACTAACTTTTTCATCTGGAGGTAGCTTCTCCTTATATAGGCAATTAACCACTTGGTGATGGAACTACATTAATTTTCATACCCTGAAATAGCTGCCTGCAACTCTGCTTCATTCAGACGCTGCCAGTCAGTTGTCCATGCTTGTAAGTTGCAATTTGACGTTGATTGCACAAGCCAAATGTCCACCATGCATCAGAGTAGCTAGATGCATGCTCCTTGCGTTGACTTTGTCTATAAGACTTAGTAAATTTCTACTTATTCCTGCATTAAAGTGCGTAGTGATGCAATTTCTACTTAAAGGGTACTTTTGTATGAGTTTATCGTATATATACAATTCCATGCATTTTCCCTTTATTATGAATGTGTTTACATCACTTTAGTCCTAATTATTCCAACTTTGAGAGAACAATAACTTGTATTTATATAAGTTATCAAAAACTTAACAAATAACTCTCTTCCTCAATGACTAAATTATTTAATTAAACAAAATTGATTTTTCTTTAATTATATAAATATATATAATGACTAATTTAATATATCATATATTATTATTATTATTATTATTATTATTATTATATATATATATATACATATATATATATATATATAATGACTAATTTAATATATCATATATATTATTAAAAAATTATATGTTATATATAATATAACACATAACCTATAATTTATATTATATTACATATAATATAACCTATAGTCTAATTCTCTCATTTAACCTATAGTATTTAATTTGAATCAAATTCATATTAATTTTAGTATTTAAACCATATTAAATATTCGTTTTCTGTCAAATAAAACTTTATACTATTATATCTTATATAAATAATTTTACATTAATTATATCTTATATAATTAATCTTTTTGTTAATTTGAACAAATCAAATTAATCAAATTAATTCGAGTCCCTTTAACCTCAAATGAGCTAACGAGGAGACCTTATAGACCTATAGATTGAAGCTCCGATGGTACTTGATTAATTAGTTAAACTCTTTAATTGAATTATCAACTTTCATTAACTTTCGGTCACTCCATTAAAGACCGATAGTTGCACTCTTCGCACTATAGATAAATTTCAGTATCCATTGGATATAACCAATGAACTGTTTGTTGACCCTTTCATAAATTGCTCATAAGTATAATTGTACCGTTTTACCCCTATAGTAACTTCTTAAGTACCACTAATCCCTCTAATAAACAATATGTCATAGTTCAACTATAACTGAACCTTTCTCGGACCAGGAGAGAGTGTGACGCCACATTGTTCAAACCCCATAATTAACTCTTAAGAAAACAATTTCTCTACTTATCCTAACATTAGGCAGAAAGTGAATTCCTTCTTGTGTAGCTATGTTCCCACACCCCAATTAGATGAATCCTCAAAATGGTAAGCATATTGAGTCGGTGAAACTGGCCACTCTAACCCATATAAATCAAAAGGCTGCCTTCATAGGCTTGAGTTCATAACTCACTCAGGATTTAGGTCAAGTCACCTATGGTCATCCTAATCAAATGTAAGTCTCTTCAAGCCATGGTGTTATACAGAGAGACTATTTATTTCATGGTTCGATTTTATACAAACTCTTTGTATAGAATACTCCTACTCACATCTCTCCACATGAATGATCAGGATTAGATCATTTGTAGCACTTTACAAATATTGTAACAACTACAAAGCATGCTTTATTCATAGTGTCACTAAGATAAGATATCCAACCTTATTCATCTACTACAAATCCTTTAAGCTACCACTTAAGCATCACATACATTTTTAAGTTACAAACAATAACCTTGGATCTTAGTTTATTGATTTTTGTGAGTTAATGCAACTAAATGTCGAATAAAATACCTCATATTTTATTAGATAAATAAAAAAGTTGTACAATACAATTATAGACTACAAGACCACGAGATTTAGGGCATCAACCCCAACTCCAATCAAATACAAACTTACACAATGACAGTAGGACATCTCACATCAATAATGCTAAGCGCAAAGAAAATCAACCTTGTACAACACACACCACACCACGTCTTTGAAATTTCAGCGGCAATTAGTAGATGAAATTTGCATTCTTGACATATTTGTTATTTTTGCTTGTTAGGATTGGTACATTCTGATACCATGTTAGGAATCGGGAGAACCGTTTCCTTGATTTCTCATTCAACATAATATGTTAATATATACAACTTAAATTTGGTAATATATACAAAAGGAAATGCAACCCAAATTAAATGTGGAAAACATATATATAGAAAGGAAATAGGAAAATATCTCCTAACAACTACCATCGCCCTCCATCGGCCACCTCTTGTGCTGACCAATACCGACAACTTATATGATACCTCTAGCACCAACCAACATCGACAACCTATATGTGGCAACAACCACCAGTAACTCTAGTGACGATCATCATTGGTTACCACATCTGGCGACAACAACCACCGACAACCCATCATCAAGGACACCTCTGTGAGGTCGACTTTGATAACCACCTTTGTCGACAACTCTTGCCGTCACCTCTGACAAAAACTCCGACAGCCATGTGTAACGAGATAACCAATTCCATGCTGACAACTATCATCAACGACCACCTCTGGTGCCCTATCTCTACTGACCACCTCTCGAGAAAAATTTAGTGACAGCCATCGATAACCAACTCCCACATCCAATTCTGACAACAACCATCTTCGGTGGAATACTCTGACAACTAACTTCGATGACATCTTTGACGACCATTCCTATGTGACCCTTGTAGATGACCACCATCGACAACAACTTCGGCAGCTAACTATGACGACGAACTCCAGTCTTCAACCTCGACAAATACCGACCCCGTCAATCAATTGTGTCGTTTATCTTTAATGGTAAATTATAATGACCAACTCAATTGATCATATGCTAAAGAACAAAAACAAAAAAGTCGACAATGAAATTGTTTAAGTTGAAATTTGAAATTATTTGTTCATAGTGTGTAATAGTCATCCTGCATAGTAATTTGACATTAAGTATATAGCAAACCAAACAAAGTTACATATAAGAACATACTTGTGAAAATATCACACTTCTAGTGCTTAAGTTATGAACTTAATTTCAATTTGGTCCTTATGTTTCAAAATCACAATTTTACCTTGAAGTTTGAGTTTTGTTTCAATTTGGTCTTTAAATTTTAAAATTTGTACATTTATTACTAAATGCTCACTATAGTTTTTGGCGTTATGTTTCTTAATTAATTCAAAATAATTATGAAGTGGATTTTTTTTAGTTAATTCTAATAGTAACGAACAAAATATTTAAACCAAATTAATTATAATTCTTTCAAAATATTTAAATTAATTAATAAACGTTAACACTAAAGACTTGAATTGAGTATCTAGTAAAAAAAAAAAAAACAAGGGAGATAAATAAGAGAAGAAAATAATTGAGAGAGGGTTGCCACTGCCGAAGGGTTGCCGCCGCTGAAGCTCTAAGGTTGCCGTTTTGTGACTTACGCCGGGTGAAGTGGGCAATGTTCGATGGAGACTAAAGAAGCTGCGATTTACGCCGTTTCGCGACTGGTATGATTCTCTACTGGTACGTTCAAAGCAGATTGGTGGGCAAGTTGGTACCGTCGACTGAAGAAGCTGCGATTTCTACTGGTTAATATTGAGGTTCTACTGGTTCGGGTGAATCTCTAGGTTGAGGTTTCTACTGAAGAATACATTTTTGTGGCTGTTTGGTGGGTTTCGCATCTGTTCGATTTCGGGTGGTTTCGAAGCTGCGATCGACGGGTTTCTACAATTTCTGTTTTCTAGGTGGTGTCGCCGTCGATTGACTGAACAGGTTTCATTCACGGCTTGTTTTCTGTTGGTTGGCAGACATCTTATTGAAGTGTGGGTTTAACACGGTGAGAGTAGGTGATGATGGTGCGTAAGCGGTCGCCTCTAAGACCGAAGGAGAAGAATGGAGGGCGAGTTGTTTGTCAACCCTTTCGTCTGCTTAGGCCAGCGATCGATTTGGGATTGGGTGCTCGTTCTTCGGAAGTGAAGGGGCTGGTTTGGGAAGTGTAGGGTTGAAGAAGGAATTTCGGGTTGTGAGGGTTGAACCGGGTAGGCTGGGTATTGGGTTAGTTGATAGGCAGGAAGAGAAAGAGGTGTCTAGGAGTCTTGTGGATGTTGGGGGCCTCGTTCAAAACCAGGTTGTGAAGGATGTTGAGGTGGGCCTTGAGGGAGTTGGGTTGAGCGGGCTTGTTTGGAGTGGGTTGAGGCTAAGTAAAGAGAGTGGATTGGTGGTGGGGGAGTTGGAGAAAGGGTCGATAGGCGTGGGAGCTTTGGTGGGTGGGACACGTGGAGTGGGGTCGGAGTTGGGAGGCTCGGGGGCGCAGAAGTCAGTTAGTGCAGAGGTTTCGCAAGCTGGGTTTTGTGGAAGTGAGGGTCGATTGGTGGACATTTATTTTCTTCGTGAGCGGGAGGAGCTGGTGCCTAAAACCGGTTTAGCTAGGGGGTCTGGTCCAAAGGTGGTTCGGTTGGAGGAGGGGTGTGGTTCTGGTGATTCTGGATCCGGCGTGAAAGGGGGAAAATCGTGGGCAGCCATTTTTAAGTCTAAGTTGAGGGATAATTTGAAGTTCATTCCCCCATTAATTAAAAACGATAAAGTTATTGTTGAACCTTATGAGGAGATTATTGATGAGGGTGTCTGTGTGTGGGAGAAATCTCTAGTTAGTCAGTTTGTGGATGCCAAACTCCCGTATTCTATTATTTGTCGTCTTATTCAGAGAATTTGGAGATGTATAGAGATGCCGACTATTACCTTGTTGGATAACGATTTGATTATCTTTAATTTTCTGAAGGTAGAGTCACGAGATTGGGTGATGGAGAATGGTCCGTGGCACTTGGGTGGCAAGCCCATCTTATTACGACAGTGGCTCCAGGTATTGTTCCTGAAACCTTTGTTTTTTATTCTGTTCTTATCTGGATTAAACTGGAGCGTGTTCCCCTGGAGTTGTGGACGGATAGGGGTTTAGCAGTGTTAGCTAGTGCTGTGGGTAAATCTGTCTCTTTTGATGTTGCAACAAGAGAGCGGTGACGATTATCATATGTGAGGGTTTGTGTTCAGGTGGATGGTGATTCGTTAATGCCTCATTCAGTCACTATTAGAATGCAGGTTTAGAAGTTTATTATTCCAGTGGTGTATGAGTGGAAACCTCGTAAGTGTTCTTGCTGTGGTTCCTTTGGGCATACTGGGGCGGTGTGTGACAAACAGGGTGTGGAGAAGGGTCAGGAGTTGTGTATTGTGGCAGTCAATGAGGGGTGTTTGGAGGAGAATGGGAGAAATAAGCGTGTGCGGAAGGGGCAGGACTTGGGTTTGGGTGCGAGGGGAGCTAGCCTAGATGAGATTAAGGGCACAGAGAGGGTTTAAGACTTTACTTTGGTTAGTCGACGTAGGCGTGATATAAGAGGTGTAAGGCTTAGGGGTGGTAGTGGGTCACTGGGTACGGCGCCCTTGAAAAGCAGAGTATTTTATGGGTCTCCTAGAATTACGGGGTTTGTAAAGTATGTTGATGATCGTAATCAGTTTGATGTTTTGTGTGATAAAGGGGAGGACTCGTTGGCATTGGCACTAGTGTAGGCAGATCCTGATCCATTGCTTGTTATGGATAGGATGTTCAGGAGTTTGGGCAAAGGCCCAGTGGGAAGTGATAGGTGTGACCTCCTGCAAGATTCATGATTTGGTGTTCCTGGAATGTTAGGAGGTTGAATGACCCTATCAAGTATAGGGTGGTGGCAGACTTTCTGGCTTCCTCCTCTGTTACTTTCTATTGTTTACTTGAGATGAGAGTTCGTGGTGAGAATTTTGGTATGATGATGAGTAGGTTTGGTGATGCCTGGAATTGTGTGTGTAGCTATAGTGTGCAGAGAGTTGGGAGGATTTGGGTGATGTGGCAGAAGAGTGTCTATGATTTTTCCATTGATGTCAGTGGGGATCAATTTATTTCTGGAACCTTAGTGGATATTGTATCCAGTGCTAGGGTACATATTGGTGCTGTATATGCTTCTAATCACGTTAGCGAGAGGAGGACTTTGTGGTCTCAGTTGATTGATGTATGTGCCTCGTGGCAGCTGCCTAGAGTTGTTTTGGGGGATTTTAATGTTATTCTTAGTAGTTCAGAGGATTTTGGTGGTTGCCCTAGCTTGAGGGAGATCGAGGAGTTTGATGAGGTATTATTGAAGGCAGATCTGGTTGAGTTGGGTGTGACAGGTGACTGGTTTACCTGGACTAGTTAACTTCAGGGGAATGGTATCTTGCACCGCTTGGATCGATGCTGGTCCAATAAGGCGTGGAAGGTAGCTTTTCCGTATTCGGAGGTTAGAGTTGGTCAGTGGAGGATTTCCGATCATAGCTCTCTTCTGGTTTCTACAGGGGAGACGAGGAGTAGGCCGCCTCCTTCGTTTCGTTATTTTTCTCATTGGGCAGAGGCAGAGGGTTTTCTTGACACTATCAGGTCAGTATGGAGAAGGTCTGAGGATGTGTCTCCTATGGTTAGTTTTGTGCGAAATTTAAAGGTAGTGAAGGGGTTTTTCGTGCATCATTTGATAGGCGTATCTCTATGTTAGCTGATGAGGTGTGGGCGGCTAAGCAGGTTATGGAGGTTGCTCAAGCTGCAGTAGAAAGGAATTCTGATTCAGAGTCGGTGTGTGCAGAGGTGGCTCGGGCCACTGAGGTGTTTTGGTCAGTGGCAAGATTGGATGAGGCGTCACTCCGGCAGAAAGCCAGGGTCAGGTGGCTGGAGTTAGGTGATATGAACACAACTTTTTTCATCGCTGTGTTCGTTCTCGTCGTAGCTGTAGTGGCTTATTTACAGTCATGGATGCTGAGGGGACTCACCAAACGGAGCATGACAGGGTGGCAGAGGTAGCGGTAGAATTCTTTCGGGGTTGCTTAGGGGCCCAACATATGGGGTATAGGGATCTTACTGCTCGAATTGGGGATATTATGCAGTTCAGCTGGCCCGAGAAGGGGGTGGAGGCACTTGGTCGACCAGTGAATCGGGAGGAGATTCAGAAGGCTTTATTCTCGATGAAATCTGAGAAGGTTCCTGGGCCTGATGGGTTTTCGGTGGATTTTTACAGAGCTGCTTGGAGTGTCGTTGGGGATGATTTCTGTGACGCTGTGCTGAATTTTTTTGAGACATGTTACCTGCCTAGTGGAGTTAATTCTACTGCTATCACTCTTATCCCTAAGAGGTGGAGAGTTGAACGTATGGAGGAGTTTCGTCCTATTTCATGTTGCAATGTTGTGTATAAGTGTATCTCGAGGATCTTAGCTGAGAGATTGCGATTGTGGTTGCCTGATTTTATCAGTGGTAATTAGTCTGCGTTTGTTCCGGGTAGGTCAATTTTCGATAACATTTTATTGTGTCAGGAGCTCGTGGGGAGTTATAAGGAGGGCAGAGGGAAACTGCGTTGTGTGTTAAAGGTAGATCTTCAGATGGATTACGATTCAGTGAATTGGGATTTTCTATTTGGGATGTTATTGGCAATAGGTACGCCCCTTCAATTTGTTAGTTGGGTGAGGGCTTGTGTTACTTCGCCTAAGTTCTCTATGATGATTAATGGTTCTCTTGAAGGGTTTTTTGGTCAGTGGCAAGATTGGATGAGGCGTCACTCCGGCAGAAAGCCAGGGTCAGGTGGCTGGAGTTAGGTGATATGAACACAACTTTTTTCATCGCTGTGTTCGTTCTCGTCGTAGCTGTAGTGGCTTATTTACAGTCATGGATGCTGAGGGGACTCACAAAACGGAGCATGACAGGGTGGCAGGGGTAGCGGTAGAATTCTTTCGGGGTTGCTTAGGGGCCCAACATGTGGGGTATAGGGATCTTACTGCTCGAATTGGGGATATTATGCAGTTCAGCTGGCCCGAGAAGGGGGTGGAGGCACTTGGTCGACCAGTGAATCGGGAGGAGATTCAGAAGGCTTTATTCTCGATGAAATCTGAGAAGGTTCCTGGGCCTGATGGGTTTTCGGTGGATTTTTACAGAGCTGCTTGGAGTGTCGTTGGGGATGATTTCTGTGACGCTGTGCTGAATTTTTTTGAGACATGTTACCTGCCTAGTGGAGTTAATTCTACTGCTATCACTCTTATCCCTAAGAGGTGGAGAGTTGAACGTATGGAGGAGTTTCGTCCTATTTCATGTTGCAATGTTGTGTATAAGTGTATCTCGAGGATCTTAGCTGAGAGATTGCGATTGTGGTTGCCTGATTTTATCAGTGGTAATTAGTCTGCGTTTGTTCTGGGTAGGTCAATTTTCGATAACATTTTATTGTGTCAGGAGCTCGTGGGGAGTTATAAGGAGGGCAGAGGGAAACTGCGTTGTGTGTTAAAGGTAGATCTTCAGATGGATAACGATTCAGTGAATTGGGATTTTCTATTTGGGATGTTATTGGCAATAGGTACGCCCCTTCAATTTGTTAGTTGGGTGAGGGCTTGTGTTACTTCGCCTATGTTCTCTATGATGATTAATGGTTCTCTTGAAGGGTTTTTTGGTCAGTGGCAAGATTGGATGAGGCGTCACTCCGGTAGAAAGCCAGGGTCAGGTGGCTGGAGTTAGGTGATATGAACACAACTTTTTTCATCGCTGTGTTCGTTCTCGTCGTAGCTGTAGTGGCTTATTTACAGTCATGGATGCTGAGGGGACTCACAAAACGGAGCATGACAGGGTGGCAGGGGTAGCGGTAGAATTCTTTCGGGGTTGCTTAGGGGCCCAACATGTGGGGTATAGGGATCTTACTGCTCGAATTGGGGATATTATGCAGTTCAGCTGGCCCGAGAAGGGGGTGGAGGCACTTGGTCGACCAGTGAATCGGGAGGAGATTCAGAAGGCTTTATTCTCGATGAAATCTGAGAAGGTTCCTGGGCCTGATGGGTTTTCGGTGGATTTTTACAGAGCTGCTTGGAGTGTCGTTGGGGATGATTTCTGTGACGTTGTGCTGAATTTTTTTGAGACATGTTACCTGCCTAGTGGAGTTAATTCTACTGCTATCACTCTTATCCCTAAGAGGTGGAGAGTTGAACGTATGGAAGAGTTTCGTTCTATTTCATGTTGCAATGTTGTGTATAAGTGTATCTCGAGGATCTTAGCTGAGAGATTGCGATTGTGGTTGCCTGATTTTATCAGTGGTAATTAGTCTGCGTTTGTTCCGGGTAGGTCAATTTTCGATAACATTTTATTGTGTCAGGAGCTCGTGGGGAGTTATAAGGAGGGCAGAGGGAAACTGCGTTGTGTGTTAAAGGTAGATCTTCAGATGGATAACGATTCAGTGAATTGGGATTTTCTATTTGGGATGTTATTGGCAATAGGTACGCCCCTTCAATTTGTTAGTTGAGTGAGGGTTTTTTGGTCAGTGGCAAGATTGGATGAGGCGTCACTCCGGTAGAAAGCCAGGGTCAGGTGGCTGGAGTTAGGTGATATGAACACAACTTTTTTCATCGCTGTGTTCGTTCTCGTCGTAGCTGTAGTGGCTTATTTACAGTCATGGATGCTGAGGGGACTCACCAAACGGAGCATGACAGGGTGGCAGGGGTAGCGGTAGAATTCTTTCGGGGTTGCTTAGGGGCCCAACATGTGGGGTATAGGGATCTTACTGCTCGAATTGGGGATATTATGCAGTTCAGCTGGCCCGAGAAGGGGGTGGAGGCACTTGGTCGACCAGTGAATCGGGAGGAGATTCAGAAGGCTTTATTCTCGATGAAATCTGAGAAGGTTCCTGGGCCTGATGGGTTTTCGGTGGATTTTTACAGAGCTGCTTGGAGTGTCGTTGGGGATGATTTCTGTGACGCTGTGCTGAATTTTTTTAAGACATGTTACCTGCCTAGTGGAGTTAATTCTACTGCTATCACTCTTATCCCTAAGAGGTGGAGAGTTGAACGTATGGAAGAGTTTCGTTCTATTTCATGTTGCAATGTTGTGTATAAGTGTATCTCGAGGATCTTAGCTGAGAGATTGCGATTGTGGTTGCCTGATTTTATCAGTGGTAATTAGTCTGCGTTTGTTCCGGGTAGGTCAATTTTCGATAACATTTTATTGTGTCAGGAGCTCGTGGGGAGTTATAAGGAGGGCAGAGGGAAACTGCGTTGTGTGTTAAAGGTAGATCTTCAGATGGATTACGATTCAGTGAATTGGGATTTTCTATTTGGGATGTTATTGGCAATAGGTACGCCCCTTCAATTTGTTAGTTGAGTGAGGGCTTGTGTTACTTCGCCTAAGTTCTCTATGATGATTAATGGTTCTCTTGAAGGGTTTTTTCCTGGTAGGAAGGGGTTGAGGCAGAAGGACCCATTGTCTCCTTTTTTGTTTGTGATGGTGATGGAGGTTTTGTCTAGGTTGTTGAATAAACCTCCTGTGTGGTTTAGGTTCCATGATCGGTGTGAGCACGTGGGCCTAACTCATTTGGCTTTTGCAGACGATTTGATGATTTTCTGTGCAGCTGAGAGAGATTCTTTGGAGTTTGTGAGGTAGATATTGTCAGAGTTTGCAGAGCTGTCTGGGTTAGTTGCAAATGTTGGGAAAAGTTCCATGTTTGTTACGGGTGTGGAGTCTAGGGAGGCGGAGGAACTGGCCGCATATATGGGTGTCTCTCTTGGTTTATTGCCTGTTAGGTATCTGGGTTTACTTTTATTGGTGGGTCGGTTGAGGGCTGTGGATTATGTACCTTTGATACAGAGGATTACAGTTCGTATTAGAAGTTGGGCAGTGAGGTCCCTCTCCTTTGCTGGGAGGTTGCAGCTTGTTAGGTCTGTTTTATAGTCCTTTCAGGTTTTTTTGGTGTAGCATATTCGTGTTGCCTGCGTGTGTAACTCATGAGGTTGATCGTCTGTTACGTAGTTATTTATGGAAGGGTAATGTGGTGAGTCAGGGTGGTGCACGGGTGGCGTGGGATGAGGTGTGCCTGTCGTTGGGAAAGGGGGGGTTGGGTGTAAAACATGTGGCCTCTTGGAACCAGGCTTTGATTATGAAGCTGCTCTAGCTTCTCTTAATTAAATCGGGGTCACTTTGGGTGGCATGGGTGGAGGAGTATGTTTTATGTGGGCGGTCGTTGTGAGCCATTTGGAGTGAGGTTGAGAGGTCTTGGTGCTTGAGGGCTATCTTGCAAAGTAGAGATAGATTCAAGCATCTGGTTCGTTTGTGATTAGCGATGGTCAGTCTTGTTTTGTTTGGTGGGATCCTTGGTTGCCGGGGGGCGCAATTTTGGATTCATACGGGTTTATGGTGGTTCATGATGCAAGGATTAGTTTGGAAGTGCGGTTGTCGGAGTTCTTGGATGGTGAGGGAGGTTGGAAGTGGCCTACAGTGTATTGGAAGCTGCTCGAGATCTGGGGTCTTATCCAGGCAGTTGGGTCTAAGGTGAGGGGAGAGGATTATTGGGTTTGGGTGTCGGATGCTAGTGGTTGGTTTTCTATTGCTAGTACTTGAGAGAATATACATCCTCATCGTTCTAGGGTGTCTTGGGTTGGTATTTTGTGGGCAGGGGGTGGTATTCCGTGACACTTCTTCTGTGCGTGGTTAGTAATGAGGGACAGGTTGAGTACGCAGGATTAGTTGAGAAGTTGTGGTGTGTTGTCAGAGAGGGGGTGTCTTCTGTGTGGGAAAGGTGTGGAGTCGTGGGATCATTTATTTTTTTAGTGTGGGTTTGGGTGAGAGGTGTGGTCTAGTATGTTGCGTCAATTGGGTTCGACGCATCGGGTGGCTGGTTAAGATGTAGAATTGAGTTGGTTGTGCCGTGTGAGGTCGGGTAAGGAGGTGCATAGTAAGTTGTTCCATGTTTTCTGGTGTGTGTCCATATACTACATTTGGCAGGAGCGTAATCGGCGACTACATGGAGGTCAACCGAGGTCGGTATCTGTTCTAGTTTACCTTATGGTCTCTACGATTCGTGCTCGTGCTACTTCCTAGAGGGTTGACCTTCTTGGTCTTTTCTAGTGTGTGTACGGTTGTTTTTTCCTTCACGTTATTCTCTGCTTGGCTGTAGCCACTAATTGGTGGAGTTTCTCTGCCTTGTTTCCTGGTGGTTTGCGAGTTTGTGTCTATATGTTGGTTTTGTTCTAGTCTTATCCTATTGGTATTGTTATGGTTTTGTTGCCCTGTCTTTTCTTATGCTTTGTTGCCCTGATCCCAGGCTGTGGGATCCTCTTTGTTGTTGTATAATAATATCACCTATTCTAAAAAAAAAAAAAAAAAAAAAAAAAAAAAAAGATTTTAGGGTACAAATCTTGAAACCTAAAGATTAAGATCCCGTTTGGATTGACTAAAGAAAAAAAATATTTTTTAAAAAATCCATTTTTATTTAAATCATTTTGATAAAAACTGTTTAAAATATACTTTAAAAGTATTTCAAGAGCTTTTGAGTTGTCGTTATGCATCTCATCTTTTTTCAAAATGATTTATTTTCAAAGGCAATTTTCAAAAATAGAAAAATATGGAAACTATTTATATAAAATAGCAAAATTTTAATCTTTTTTATATAGGATTAGAAAATTTTCAGTATCTATCAGTGATAGAAATGGGTAAAAGTCTATCATCTGTGGATAAAAGTTTATCAGTATATATCAGTTTTTTTTTTACTATTTATATAAATAGTTTGACATTTTTCTATCTGTGGAAATTTTTCATTTTCAAAATTAAAAACTTAAAAAATCAAACTAAATACATCTTAAATTGAAACAAAACTCAAATTTCAAAGGTAAAATTGTAATAATTAATCTATGAACTAAATTAAAATCAAAATTAAAACTTAAAGAAAAAATATAACATTTTAAAATTGAGTGACTAACTTATAAAAATTTAAGAGAAAAAAAGCTTTTATAAAATAAAACCAAAGGTGAAAATGGAACCTCTAATTGAGCTAGGATGTGTTATTGAGAGGAAAAAATAAAAAAAATAAAAAATAAAACTACAACCAGTATGCTTGCTCATCTGGGATAAAACCGTTAATATTTGAAAAATACATATAAAAAAGTTGGATATACACAAACATTCTCAACTAATTTGAATAAAATAAGCTGTATTAGTATCCGCGTGCTCGATCACGCATCACTTTCTTCGAGTCCACTTCCATGGCAGATCGGAATCTAAACTTCAACGCCGCCGCCCATTTTGTTGATCTTCGAAGCGGTTTCTGTCCTCAGACGAGGATTTTCCACAGCCTCCGACCACCGCTCTCACTTCCACCATTATCTCAGCCTCTCTCCGTCGCCGAACACGCCCTTTCTCTCCTTCAATCTTCCCCTCCCCCAGCAAACTCCACCCTTCTCATCGACTCCAACTCCGGCCTCCATCTCTCCTACGCCATTTTCCTCCGTCAAATTCGAACCCTCGCCTCAAATCTCAAAGCTCTAACCTCCCTCTCCCATGGTCAAGTCGCGTTTATTCTCGCACCGACTTCTCTGCAAGTCCCCGTGTTGTATTTTGCTCTGTTATCTCTCGGCGTCATTCTCTCTCCGGCAAATCCAACCAGTTCCAAATCAGAAATTTCTCATCAGATTCGACTCAGTAAACCGGTCATTGCCTTCGCTACATCCTCAACGGCGTCCAAACTCCCTGCACTTCGATTCGGCACCGTCCTGATCGATTCACCTCAATTCCTCTCTATGATGACCGAAATCAACAGACCTGATACTCTCGCCGACATCAAAATCGATCAATCCGACTCGGCGGCGATTCTGTACTCGTCAGGTACAACAGGTCGAGTGAAAGGCGTGTTACTGAGTCATCGGAACCTTATTGCGGTGAACGCAGGGCCTAGTGCTCTTCAATCGGAGATCAACGAAGGAGAGATGGAGCCACATCCGGTTTCTCTGTGTTTGTTGCCTTTGTTCCATGTTTTCGGATTCGTGATGTTGCTTCGAGAGATTTCACGAGGAGAAACGTTGGTTCTGATGCAGAGATTCGATTTCGAAGGGATGCTTAACGCAGTGGAGAAGTTTAGGGTTACGTACATCCCAGTTTCTCCGCCGCTAGTGGTGGCGATGGCGAAATCGGAACTGGTGGCGAAATACGATCTCAGTTCTCTTCAAATGTTGGGGTGCGGCGGCGCTCCACTGGGGAAAGAAGTGATTGAGAAATTCCATCAGAAGATGCCTAGCGTTGAAATTATCCAGGTTAGTAACAAATATTTTCTACTATTTTGCTCAATGATTAATTTGAATACTATATACCTTCTTTCTTCCTCCAATTATTTGAATCTGATCAACATTCTCTCCTATTTTAATACCAAATTCGAATCTATTCTCTCTTTGTTTAAAGACTTTAAACCTAACTTTCCTCACTTACATCTTCTTATCAATTACTTTTCTTATAGTGTGTGTGACAAAAATGTTATACCATGTCATTTTTTTTTAAGTTATATGGTTGAGTTTGGTATGATCCTATAATATATTCTAAAAAAAAAAGTTTGGTATATCCTTGAAAAACCCATTTTGACCATAGATATGTTAGATTGTATAAATTTAGAATCATCAAATGGGACTATAAACTTAAATATGTGTTAGTTTTTACCTCAATTAAATGAAGTTGATTTGCCCATGCAATTTTTTTTTCTATGATTCTATCTCTTTTATATTGTATAGTTTTATAATTCATGGAAGCAAGAATTTATTAGAAGGTTAAAATTGCAACATTTGTTAGAGTTCAAGGATAAGACTAGATTGCTACACATATTGCAATTTGAAGTGCAATTTGATGAATTTTAAATATGAAGATTAAAATTGATATAACTTGACAGGTTCTAGGTCAATTGATTTTTGGGAAAAACTCGGGTAGTATCTATCTTTGCGTAGACAGTTGTCCAATAAAAAATTGTCATGTGACAAATATTTTTCTAAAATATTTTTTCGTGTGTAAAGTAAAGTGAAGCATGGACCTAATCCTTCATCTTGATTTTTTTATTATTTTACCGAAAATTTGGTATATTTTTTTTAAGAAAATACTTAGGTGCAATTGGACTCCACTAATTTATTGTGTAGCTCCTATTGCACCCAATAAAAAATTGTCACGTAACAATTTTGTATTTAAAAAAAAAAAAAAAACTCGTTAAAATTGATTTTTTTGACAGGAGAAGAGAGAGTATAGGGATTAGGACGGTACCTAATCAAAGTTGGGCGTGACTTATAATATAATTAAAAAGATTGACTTCTTCAACTTTTAACTTTTTTTATTTTTACTTTTTTATTTTTATTTTTTAATTTAAACTTTAAAGATTCATCATGACCTAGTATAATATAACTCAAAGGTTAAGATTTTTATTCCCACGTTGTACTTGAAAAGGGTTAAAATTATCTTCTATTTTGAATTTTATTCGATTTTAGTGCATAGATTCTAACTTAGTCTTAAATCTTAAAATTTATCATTTTTAGTTTGTGGTTAATTTTTATTTGATGTTGGCAAAAGCATTAGCACCATTCACCATTCACCATTCACCATTCACCATGTAGATGTGCTTTTCAAATTCCGATAACGGAGATGGATAAGAATTAAATTTTGGTTAAATTATCTGAATTTTACACTACTTAAAAAAAATATCCTAAAAATTTAAAAAATTTAAAAAATATCCTTAATCTTTCCATAAGAGTTTAAAAATACATTTGTCGTTAGTTTTAGATGAAAATCATTAAAGTTTTGTTTCAAAAGTACCTCCGAACTTTCAAAACGTTTCACAAATACCCTTAACTTAATAAGAGTTCAAAAATACCTCCACCATTAGTATTTGAATAAAAACGGTTAATTTCTAGTGAAAAAAATGACTTTAACAATAAAAATTAAAAAAATACTTCCACTAATCAATTTGTTTGAAACTTTTTTAAGTTTGAAAAAAACCAATTTTTAAATAAGTTATATAGATATCCTTATTTTTTCATATAGGTATTCTCATATTTCTCTTAATTTTCCAATTCTTAGCTTATACTAATTATCTCCACAATCAAAATAAAAATCAGAATTTTAAGTTAAAATATAAAATACCACAAAATTTCACACAATTTCACAAAATTCCAAAATTAAAATATCCTCCTAAAATATACCAAAACGATAAATAGTCAAATAAGAAAAGCATTTGACTATTTATCATACATATAGATACTCTAATATTTCTCTTAATTTTCTAATTCTTAACTTTCAAATATCTAAATTTCAACTTTTCTTTTATAAATTTTAAAAATATATTCACATTGTATAGTTTTTTTCTAATGAAGTTTATTAATATTATTTTACTTTAAACATAAAGTAACTAAAATCAATTTTTAGCAAGCTTATAGTCTATGTTGGCAATTAAGAGACTTATAGTTCAAATCTCTCACTCTTATGGTATTATAAAAAATGAACATTTGAAAGATAATAAGAACAAGGGTAAAATGCACTTTTGGTATCTGAGGTTTGAAATTAATGTGTATTTGGTCCCTAAAGTTTCAATACGAACACTTTAGTGTCGAGATTTGATAAATGGTTCTAGATTGTCTCTCATGCTCTTTGGACCATTATTTGACTAACAATATATTGATGTGGCTGTTAAGCGAGGAGTTAGCTGGCTGATTTATTAAATTTTATTAATTTAATATTTTTTTAAATGATGTGGCCTTTTCTTCCCTTCTTCCTCATCGTATTCTTTCACTCTCCTCTAATGAAGTTTTTTCTTTGTTGCATTTGTCCTGTTTCTATCATTGATGCCCAGTGAAAAATGGGACTGTGTTGTCTCTTCTGTTGCCAGATAAAAAAACGGAGTAGGAGCTTAAAAAAGAAGCTTCACCGATCAAACTAAATTAGCTAACTAAAAATCAAGAGTTCTAATGATAAAAGCAAAAAACAATCCAAGCGAATGTTTCTCCAAACTAAAATTACCTTTTCTTAAATATGAACATAATTAATTAGAAGAAAATTTCAATTGCAGAATGATGGAAAAAATAAAACATATCAACCACTTGAGACACTTGTTCCATCAGACTCCAAACATAGACCGAAGAACAAAACAAATTCAAATGTCTGGAAATTGGGGGGAAATCCATTACAATGCATCATTAGTAAGAACCAGAACAATATAAAAAAAGAAAACAATTGAAGAAATTAAAATAAAAGTGTAGAAGCTACTTTGAGGCCTTACATTCAGACATTTAGGGTTTTGTTGTGTAATTGGAAGACGTTGAGAAGAGCTCGCTTGAGGGGGAAAGAAGAGGATGCCACATCAATTAAAAAATAATATTAAATTAATAAAATTTGACAAATCAGCCAGCTAACTCCATATCTAACAACCACATCATTTTTCCGTCAGTCAACTAACGATCAAAGTAGTCTCAAGGACTATTTAGAACCATTTCTAAAACTTTGGGGACTAAAGTGTTTCTTTTGAAACTTCAGGGATCGAATAGACATCAACTTCAAACCTCGAGAACCAAAAAAGTATTTTTCAACAAATAACGATGTACTTAAATCTCTTATATTTATTTTTAGTTAATACTAGAGATCTTCCAGTTATTCTATCATATTCATTTGCATATAAGAGAGAAATTTTGAACTTTCTTCTCTTGGTACATAGCTTAAACGAGTCCACATACACCTCAGTACAAATTTCTCAATCCTGAGGTCATAATAAGAACTAGGAATGATCCATTGTTTGATTTTCTTGACTAGGGATATGGCTTGACAGAGAGTACAGCGGGGGCAGCAAGAACTCTGGGGCCTGAGGAAAGCAGCAACACTAAGTCAGTAGGTCGCCTATCTGGAAGTATAGAAGCCAAGATAGTGGATCCTGCATCTGGCGAGGCATTACCTCCTGACCATAAAGGAGAGCTTTGGTTGCGAGGTCCAGTAATCATGAAAGGTGAGCAATGTTCTGTTCACGTTTTGTTCTACTTTTTCCTATTCAATACTTAGAAACACACAATATATTTGGACTCACATGTTGAAGATTCTACATTGAAAAAATGGAAAGTTCTCATAATTATTCTGTCATTGTCAACTGATTTTGAAATGAAACTCTATATTTATCTACTATGATTCATGAGAAGTGAGTGGCGAAAATGACACTGCATCCATTTAAACTTGTGACTACCACTAATTTTCATTAGTATCACTAGCTTAATTCCTCAGTTTGGACAACACCAAACTGCTGATGAAGTGGTAACGAGGCGTGCTATATGTTAGTAATATATCTATACTAGATTTGTAACTACTATCTTGTACTTGATTTCCGTCCAAAGCGTTAAATTGGGTATAATTCAATTGATCAATGCATTACATTATCGGCCAAACAAGTCAGGGGTTCAATAAACAGATCACCAACTGTTGTTTGATTCAGGTTATGTTGGAGATGACAAGGCAACTAATGAAACCTTGGATCCAGATGGATGGCTAAAGACTGGTGATCTTTGCTATTTTGATTCTGATGGATTCCTCTACATTGTTGATAGATTAAAAGAATTGATCAAGTACAAGGCTTATCAGGTGAATTCTTTACACTGAGTAATTGCAGAAGTCTTGAAAATACAATTACGAATGTCACCTGTCATTATTATCTTAATGCGTATTTTAAATACCTAGAAAGTCAATCCAATCAGTCTGTTAATCCCTCTTTAGTGATCTGAAACTCTTTTTGGATTGGAATAAATTCCAGGTCCCACCTGCAGAATTGGAACATTTGCTTCAATCCAACCCTGAAATTATTGACGCTGCCGTGATACCGTATGCATTTTTCTGTTTTCTGTTGTTTAGTAATTGTTGAGACTAGTGAAGAATGAGCTTTTTGGGACCAAATTTTCCTAATGATATTTTTTCTGTTGTTGTGCAGCTATCCTGATGAAGAAGCGGGAGAGATTCCCATGGCTTATATTGTTAGAAAGCCTGGAAGCAATATCACTGAAGCTCAAGTTATTGATTTCATTGCAAAACAGGCAATGCTTCATCTCTCAAGAAATTTTTAAATAGTCTGTTATTTATTTCACGTCTTACTTACATTCAAACTGTACCATTTTCATCGTGCAGGTTGCACCATACAAGAAAATTCGACGAGTTTCTTTTATTGACGCAATCACAAAATCGCCTGCAGGGAAGATTCTGAGAAGGGAGCTTGCAAAACATGCTTTATCTCATGGTTCTAATAAGTTGTAAGAACTGAATGTTTCCAATTTTCGTGAAAATGCACATAGTTTACTACCTCATAAACTAAGCAGCTTAGTCCCATAACGAAATTGTTATCAAACGAATCATATTCTTTCTTGGCTACTACAGAAGCACTGCTGAATGATAGTTGTTTTAATTTAAAGAACTCTGTTTGATTCTGTATGAACCATCCTTTATGGAAATGAATGAAAAGTAGATGTAAATAATTTCTGTTGTATTGTATTGATGTAAGGAATTTTTTTATGTATGATATACCATAAATATTGATTCTGAATAGACAGTCTTTTTACTTTCATCGAGTGCACTTCCATGGAGGATCGAAATCCAAACTTCAACGCCGCCCCATTTCAGTGATCCATGAAGCGGTTTCTGCCCTCAAGCGAAGATATTCCATAGCCTCCTTCCACCAATTCCGGCATCCAAGTCTCCGACGCCATTTTCTCCGTCCAATTCGAATCCTCGCCTCTAATCTCAAGACCCTGTGTTGCTCACCAGGTGCAACTCAGTAAACGCCCACTCCCCCTAGATTCTCCGAAATTTCTCTCTATTATGACTGAAAATCTATGGAATGGGAGGCATGGTACGTATAATGCACAATATTGCATTCCACTCGAAAGGAAAATTATACTTCACATCCAGAGCTCTAACAGCTACATTTTCTTTTACAGGCGGCTCAAATTCCGATTAGAGGCGATCCGGAGGCGAATGAGGTAGCGCTTGAGCTAGTGAGGAAGGACAAATTGAGGGAGGTAAAAGCAGGACATGATGGATGTTATAGTTCAATTGTTAGGTTTTTTTATTATTGTAAATATCTTGTTACATGTTTTTTTTTTCTTTGATCACTCTGGTATACTTTTATATATTCATATCTTTGATGAATGGAATAGAGTATTTTGATTCACTCTTGTATACTTTTATATATTCATATCTTTGATGAATGGGATAGAGTATTTTGATTCTCTCTCAAACTTGAGAGTTTTACATGGTATTAGACTTTAAAAAAATTAGGATTTTGTGAACCTTAGGGTTTAAGAATTTACAACATGTTTGTGTCACATCTAAGGTTTTGTCGACAGGTGAGTTTATACATTTGTTCACCACTACCGTCTTCAGTTTATACATTTGTTCACCATTGCCGCTAGAAGAAAATGGGAGGGTAATTTTTCTTCACTATTTTTCGACGCCTCCCAATCCATCGAGGAGCCCAACCGCTGATCTTCAAAACTCCAAAGTCCGACATCCATCTAACCAGTGGGTGAGGCTCACGCGCTGCCTTTTCCCTTCTATCATCAATCCACGTGCCGGCGCGTGCTGGTGCATGCATCATCGATTTCGGTTCGTTTTCTGTGGGTTTCCTCGATTTTGTTGACTCTCCTTGGTGGTGTGATTGTTTGGGTTATATACTCACTGTTTGTGGTTCATTTAAGGGAAAAAAAACATATGTTCGGTAAATTAGAGTTTGCTTTTCTTCTGTCTGGTGTTTCTTTTTTTTAGGTAATGGCTGATAAGAAAATAGTAGTCATGTCTGAGATGGTTCTTATGGTGTCAAAAGTAATTGAACACAAGTTGAATGGATCCAATTACTATTCATGGAGATCAAATGTTTGCCACTATATTAGGAGCATGGAGATGGATGATCACATCACAGAAGAGCCACTGATTGATGCTACTAAAAAGATTTGATGGTGGGACGATTCAAGAATGCTTCTACAAATCAAGAATTCTATTGACCATGAAATCATAGAATTAGTAAATCACTACGAATCAGTTAAGGAACTATTGAAATATTTGGATTTTCTTTATTCTGGAAAAGAGAATATTAATGGAGTGTTTGATGTTTGTAAGACTCTATATCAACCTGATCAAGGAGAAAAATCTCTTACAAGCTACTTTATGGAGGTCAAAAATACATGTGCGGAATCCAATGCATTGATGCTAATCAACACGAATCCAAAAGTTCTAGTGGCTCAATGTGAGAAGTTGTTTATCATGAATTTTTTAGTTGGTCTTTCACCTAAATATGAGATGGCCAAAGATCAAGTATTGTCAAGCTTAAATATCTCATCGTTGGAAAAAGCTTATACTCGAATACTTCGTATAGAGAAGCCACAAACAATTATGTCATCTGATTCTAATAGTGCTTTGATTGGGCGCACAAATAATCATAGAGTTAAGAAGGGGTTGAATCAAATAGCTCCAAAGGTCGTCCCAATAACCAAAGATCAAATTCAGGAGGTGTTGTTTGCTATTACTGTCATAAATCTGGCCATACAAAATATGAATGCAGAAGATTGAAGAATAAGGATAAGAGGGTGTCATTTGCACACGTCGCTTCTACTCTCGATAATATTGACAAGTCAATTCCGATTTCTACAGAGGAGTTTGCTAAATGTCAACAGTATCAAGAGTCATTGACGACATCATCTTCTACTCCCATTATGGCCATCGCAGAGACAGGTAACATCTCTAAATGCCTTCTTTCCTCTACGTCAAAATGGGTCATTGACTCTAGCGCTACAAACCATATAACAGGTAACCCTAGTTTATCCTCTAACCTTTGTACATCTACCTCTTCATCTAATGTCACTATAACTGATAAAACTTCCACTCTTGTTATAAGATCAGAAACCATCCATCTTACTGAACTAATTTCTTTGTCATCAATTTTAAATTTACCACATTTCTCGTTTAGTTTGATTTCGGTCAATAAATTCACTCATGATCTTCATTGTTGTGTCTCCTTTTTTCCTTGTTATTGCTTATTTTCGAGATCTTATGATGAAGCAGACTATTGGTAAAGGCCATGAATTTGGAGTTCTGTACATCTTTAAACCACAAATACCTACAGCCGTCACATGCTCTAGCATGTTGTCTCCCTTTGAAAAGCATTGTCATTTGGATCATCCATCTATCTCTGTGTTGAAGAGTCGTCGTCCACAACTTCAACATTTGTCTTCTTTAGATTGTGAGTCATGTCAGTTTGTTATGTTTCATCATTTGAGTTTGTATCCTCAAGTCAATAAACGAGCTAGTGCTCCTTTTGAATTAGTCCATTATGATGTTTGAGGTCCATGTCCTATTGAGTCCAAATGAGGGTTTTGGTATTTTGTTACATTTTTCGATGACTATTCTCTTGTTACATGGTTATATTTAATGAAAAATCGTCGTTCTCAGTTACTTTCTCATTTCGTAACTTCCATGCTGAAATTTGAACTCTGTTTAATGGTACTCTTAAAATTTTACGGAGCGATAATGCTTAGGAATATTTCTCTCATGCACTCAAGTCTTATTTAGATGCCCATTACATTCTTCATCAATCTTATTGTGTCGATACTCCATCTCAAAATGGGGTTACAGAACGAAAGAATCGTCATCTACTTGAGAGAGCTAGAGCCTTGATGTTTCAAATGCATGTTCCAAGATCCTTTTGTGCTGATGCTATTCCCACAACTTGTCTCTTAATAAATCGCATGCTCTCTTCCATTCTTAAGGGTGAGATACATTTTCGTACTTTTTACCCCAAACAACATTTGTTTCGCATTCCACCCAAAATATTTTATTGTACCTGCTTTGTTTGGGATGTTCGACATCAACATACCAAGCTGGATCCAAAGTCCTTAAAATGTATTTCCCTTGGTTATTTCCGTATTCAAAAGGGGTATCAGTGTTATTGTCCTAGTCTAAATAAATATCTTGTCTCTCCTGATGTCATGTTTTTTAAACATTCCTCATTTTTGTCATCGTCACCTTTCTCTTCAAATAAAAGTCAGAGGGAGCATAAAGAATTAGAGGATGATTTCCTTGTCTACAAAATTGTTTCCCCTCCCGATCATCTTCCTAATTCATCTATACCTGTGGCTACCTCTACTCTTCCACCCATCGTTAAAGTCTATACTCGACAACTGTTAGGGATGATGCCCTAAAGTCTCGTGTCCTGTAGTTTGTAAACAGTTTGTACGAATGCTTGTGATGTATAATATATGATATTTACTTCATTTCTTAACTTTGCACATTTGGATGTTTTATTTGCTTTACCACAAATCAATAAACTAAAATCTCTGGTTGTCATTATGTAACTTAAGCATGTATGTGGTGACATACAAGTGGATCATGTTTTAAGTGATAACCAAAATGGTTTGTAGTATATGGATATAGAAGGGAAACTTTATCCTAGTAACGCTACGGATGCGGCCCGCTTTGTAGAATAGTTATAAGTATTATGACTTGTCACAGATGATCTGATCCTGATCATTCGTGTAGGGGACACGTGAGCGGGGGCGTCCTATACAAAGAGTTTGTATAAGACCTGACCACGAAGTGTTAACGTCTCGTTATGTAACGTCGTTCATGACAGACTTCACTTCACTAGAATGACCATAGGTAACATGACCTCAATCTTGAGTGAGTTGGGAATTCCTACCATTGAGGGCGATCCTTTGATTTACATGGTGCGAGTGGCCAGGCCGCCGACTCAAACCTATCACTTTGGGGATTCGTCTGATTTGGGAGTTGTGAACTCAGCTACACAAGATGGAATTCACTCCTTCCCCGAAGCAGGGGTAAGCAGATAGATAGCTCCCTTAAGGGCTGATTCTAGGGCTTGAACGATGTGGTGCCGCACACTTTCTCATGGCCCGAGAGGTGTTCACACATAGTTGGACTATGCTGTATTGTTCATTAGAGGGATCACTTAAGGAGTGAGATGTAACTATAGGGGCAAAACAGTAAATTGGCCTAGCTATAGCTGCGAAGGGTTATCGTACTATGATTGGTTATATCCGATGGATACAGAAATATATCTTCAATGGAATGTTTGGCAGTTAACAGATGGTGGATCTCGTGGCTAAAGAGTTTAGTCAACTATTCATGTACCGTTAGAGCTTCAAGTCATAGGTCCATAAAGTCCCTTAGTAACTTGGATAAGAATCAATTTTTTGGTCAGTTTGAAATGTTCAAATTGACAAGAAGGAGTTCGATTATATATGATATAATTGAACTGGTTAATTATATATGATATGATTGATTAAATATATGAGATACAATAATTTGGAAGAAATTGGATATAAATATGATTTATATCAAGTAGAGGAGAAAACACAATGGTTAATATATGATATCAAACTATAAATTATGAATATAATATGATTATATTTATTATTTTATTAATTGGACGGTTATGAGATAATTGCCCACCTGGGAAGTTCAATTCAGTTTTCGTAACTGAAGAATAAAATGAAAATGGTTTTCATTTGGCATAAAATATGCATATTGCTCACGGTGTGATTGCATTCAATTGCATAGTACTTGAGAGCCTATACGATAGTGCATCACGTTTACTAAACGATCGCACACCCGCGCGCATATTCTTTAAACGATTGCTTACCATTTCCTAGACGATCGCTTAGCGCCTGAGCCTAACTAAACGATCATATAGATGATCACTTTGCTTTTCCTACACGATCGTGTAACTCGACTAAATGATCAAGCACCCCGACTATATGATAGTCTTTCACTTCTCCCTCTTGCTTGATCTTTGTACACGATAGTCTTTCGTCCTCACCTCTACTAAATCCGAACAAAGCCCACCATTTGGATTCTCACTCCGAGAATACTGAGGGCTCCGAGTGGTGGTGTCATCCCCGTTTCCTGGTGTTCGTGCGAAGTTGTTCGTGGCAGACGACTGGAGAGTTGCTGAACAATTGCTTGCTGGTCTAGCAAGAGCCAGAGGAGTTCATTAGTGGAGCGAGTGAGTCTTGCCAAGAAGAAAGTCTTCAATTGGTATATTCTCTCGATCTCTTGTTCATTTATCCTTTAAGCGTGCCAATAATTTAGTGTTGTTTAATGCATATCTGTATGTGTGAATGTATATGTGAAAATTCTGTCACAATTAAATGGAAAGATCCGCTTCCGCTCATAGGTATTCTTGTATAAGAGTTCCTTCAATTCAACTTCCTTCAGTTTCATGCCCTGTAGCAGAGGCTCCTTCTTCTCCTTCAATTTCATGCCCTATAGTAGAGGCTTCTTCGTCTCCTTCCGTTCCATGCCCTGTACTAGAGTCTTCTTCGTCACTGGATCTGGAAACGAGTGATGATCTTCCAATTGCTCTTCGTAAAGATAAACGGGAGTGTGTTCATTCTATTTTCTCTTTTGTTTTATATAACCATTTTTCGTCTTCTACATATTCATTCATTGCATCCTTAGAGTCTGTATCCATCCTTAAAATTGTTCATGAAGTTTTGTCTCATCCTAGTTGGTGTGCCGCAATGGCTAAAGTATGGAGTGGAATTGGATGGAGATAGGCTTGGTGTGAGAGTGAATAAGGAACTGTTTGGATGATTTTCTGACCTTGAATGCTTACAACTATATTGTGATACATTACTCAATGGAATTGTCCAGGCTTTGAAAAGTGAAAACCAACACCAAAAAACTTCCTTTTGCTTCCCATCTCTTCTTGTTGGTGAGAATAAAGTATTTGTAATGCAAGACTTTGTTTGTTTGTTTGTCAATTTCTTTTTCCAGTTGTGTGGTTATTTCAAGAAATCCAGCAATTGCAAGCAAATTCGAATTTGGGTACTTCTCTATATAATCCTATATTTTTTCTGTTGCTTATTTAAATATATAAATTCTCCTATTCCGTTTATTTGACTTTTAGTCGTCCTTGTATTTTTACAGGTTTAAATTTAGAGATCAATTATGTTTTCCAATGTGTAAGTATAGAATAAGTATATTTTAGTTGGATCCAATGTGGTAATCTGATCCTTAGTATTATAAGAGATTAATTGTACACAACTAAAGATTAGTCTTTACAATCACAAGAAGATTCACAAGGAGATATGAGAAATGGTATGATTCTGAAGGATAAAAGCCCATATCCCAGAAGTATTATTAAACTAAGGTTATGTTATACAAAACTGTTTAAAAAATACATCATAAATTTTAAGGCAAATATCAATCCGTTTTTTATCAGCTAAAATTTCAAACTAATAATTAGATAGAAGTAGAACCGTTTGTTACAAGTGATTGAATTCGAATCATTTACATGATTTGTTGTTATTTTTACTTGATAGAATTTTTAGTAGAGAAATAAAAGTAGATAAATTGTACGTTGGATCGACTTTTAGCTTGTTGATTTTTTCCTTTGAAGCTTGAATTGTTTATCTTGTATGTTGGTATGTGGTTTGGGAAGAGTTTTTTTGGTTGCCTTTTCCTATAATCTTCTAGAAGTGTTTCAGAGAGCTCTCCCATTTGTATTGTGGGCTTTGGGCCTCAATAGTTATGATTTGAGCTTAGTTGGTTCTAAGCCCAATGTGGTCTTGGAGTTCAAATCTTATAACCTAATGAATTAGTCTACTATACAATTAAAATTTAGTAATATTTTATGACTCAAACATTTCTAACATTTTGATACTCTTTTTAATATTTTACAATAGAAAAATATATCATTTTCGGGGTTATTATTAAATAAATTATTTTAATTTTTGAAAATATTATTAATTATGTTCTCTCTCATTAATAAATTTCTAAAATATTTAATTCTTTTCTTATTATCATCATTTTCAAAATTTGACTTCGTTTTTGTTATTTATCAATGATAGTTGATATTTATTAATGCAAATATTTCAAATTAACGTTACTTTCATTTTAGGAGATTTTATTTGTTTTTCAGTCTATATTTCTAACTGAAAACCAATCACCTTTCCATTGAAACCTTAAGTATATGTCGAATATATTGGTAATATACCAAAAAATGTAAGTATACTTTGCATATATCATTATTTATTTTTGGATGTGTTTATAAATATAATGAAAAATGTAAATATAATGTACATTTATTGTTTGGTATATAAAGCAATATAGTGTATAAATGGTCTTGTTTATGCACTTATTAAATATATCCTATTTCATTTTTAGAAAATTTAAATATATAGTGTTGTATATATCAAAAATACTTTGTTTTCTCCTTTGAAACTTCTTGTTGATTCCTTCTTTTATGTATGAGGACAACCATTTTCGAACTTCTCGAGAAACTTTCTTTTCCAATATAGGTTTTGAAAAGAAGACTTCCCTTATAGGTTTATATGTATGTATATATATACATGTATATATGTATGTATACATGTATGTATATATATATATATATATATAGGGGAAATATACCATTTCCACCATTTTGCATGTGTATGTGTCTAATTGATTGTTCTATTTTTCAGGAGAGGATTCAATTTTAGACTATTTTTCATCAATGTGGTTGGTGAACCATTATGAGCAACTAAATCTTGTTTAGACCTCTAAGATAGAGGATTAAGCTAATTATCGCTTAGCTAAGCTCACTTTGGTAAAAATAAAAGAAATTTTAAATTAGTATAATAATGTACTTTTTTTTGGCACAACAAATGGGATAAGAGAGATTTGAACTTTTGATTTCAAAGAATTATATCGTAATTGACATGTAATATCTCAGTCTTTTTTTAATATATGTCAATTACTATTATGTTATGCTCATTTTATCCTGTAGTAATTTACTTTAAAACTACATTAGTGGGAAGTTCCATAAAATGGTAAATAGGTAGAAAAAACAAAACCATAAACCAACAAAGCTAAATCTGAAAAATCAACTCAAGATGCATTCATTTTTATACATCATATTCTTGTCACACCACTCTATGTATATAAAAATAATTTGTCACATTCCAAATTATGACTAGACAATTTAATAGGATACACAAAAATAAGTACAACATAAGATGCACCTAAATATTTTCATTATGAAATGTAGATTTAAAAAAATTACTTGACACAATCTTTCATAAATTGTTGATGGAAAAATTATACAAGGAATAAGTCAATTTAAAGAGTAGTTGGGAAGGAAAAAAAAATTACTTGAGTTAACTTTTCATTGTCACGCAGTACTTTTCGAATTTGATAATCTTCGATATTTTTTAAACCACTCACCAACATATAATATTTTCATTTTCATTTAGTAAAAAGACCAAAGAAATTATATGGTTGATTTCAAACATTTTAAACGGTTAAGGATTAAAATGTTGATTTTGAAAGGTTGAATATATCTCTAATTTGGTTCAAAGACAGATTATAATTAAAACCAACCTACTTATACCACATGTACCAATGTTCTACAAGTTATCATCACATCACTTTTTATTTTCATTATAATGAAAACATTATCATAAAAATTGTTATGGGTAATTTTGAACCGACAAAATATTAAGGTAAAAGTAAAACTAGGAGAGTTACCTAGTTCTAAAAATGGACCCAAAACCGACGTGAAGTAGGCCCGAGAGAGTTTCTACAAATAGGAAGAAAGGAATTTGGGTGAAAGAAGCTCATTTGGGAGGCCGAGGCCAACAGGCAATAAACCCGACTCGATCTCGAAAGTCGAGGCCAAGGTCGGTGAATCCCTTTGAGAGAGGACAACCCAAATTGGCCCTCCAATCAGGAATATCCCTAATGACCTAATCTAGCCCTTGAGCGTTTGATTTTTCGAATGAGAAAAGGAAATAGAATCCTAACTCTAAAGGGACAAGGAAGACCTCCCTAAAAAAGCTACTTACTCTGACTTTTTGTTGAGATCTAATTTAGGCATCAGAGTGTTCGTGGCAAGCATTACGCCAGTGTATTATTTTTTATTGTTTTACAGATAACTCCTTCTCCAAGTTATAGATTTATTGTTGGAAGCACGTGACATTTAGGTGAGTTAACTTAGATAGATTTTTTCATCAACAAAGATTATGTTCGAAAGAAATATGAAGTTCAACAATAAAAACGTGAAACTACGAAAGTTGAAGGATATTATGAATTTCTATATAAAGTTGATAGGTATACTTTTTTTTAATAAGTAATCCTAGATTAAGGGGAATAAGCTTGCTAATGATGATTTATTAAATTAATGGGAAAGATCTTATTCATAAGGTTTGGCTAAATTAATTTAAGGTTTAAGACCAGAGAGAGTAGACAGTAACTATTTTTAGAGTAGGGTTGGTTCCACTGTCAGTAAAGAGACATTGGATTGCTTTTCCAAATGCAAACCTAATTCTTACCCAACATAGTATCCCAATAAGATAATGCAAACATAAAAACATTAAAATCCCTTTTAATAATAATTTAGACTTCATTCGGTAACAATTTGTTTTTTGATTTGTATTTTTAAAAATTAAGCATATTTTATTCACATTTTTTACAATAACTTGCATCTGTCTTAAGTACAATGATTGAATTCTTAACCAATTCTAAAAACAAAAACAACTTTTTGAAAGCTACTTTTTTAGTTCTCAAAATTTGGCTTATTTTTTAAACTATGATGAAAAGTAAATAACAAATGACGAAATTTGGAAGTGGAAGTAGTGTCTATAGATTTAATTTTTAAAAACAAAAACAAAAAACAAAATGGTTATCAAACGGAGTCTTGGTTTTTGGTTTTTAGTTTTTGAAATTTAAGCCTACAACTAACTCTTTCATCTCTAGATTTCTTGTTTTGTTATCTACTTTTTATCCATGTTTTAAAAATCAAACCACAATTTGAATACTAACAAAATTGCAGGCTCTATTTGGTAATCATTTTGTTTTTTGTTTTTATTTTTAAAAATTAAGTTCATTTCATCCACATTTCTTACAATGATTTGCATATTTCTTAACTACAATGATTAAATTTTTAGCAAAATTCCAAAAATAATAAAAACCTTTTGAAAGCTACTTTTTTTAATTCTCAAAGTTTAGCTTGATTTTTTAAACTATTAGTGACAAGTAGATAATATAGGAAGAAATTTGGAGGTAGAAGATGCAAACATGGTAAGAAAATGTGAAAATATAGGTTTAAATTTCAAAAATCAAAAACAAAAAATGAAATGTTTATCAAACAGGACTTAAGTGATAAAGAGGATAATTTTTATTTTTATAAATTTCTGGCTTCTTAATCAAAACTATCTTAACCAACTAAATTGTATCTAAATTGACAATATTTAAGGTCTCATTTGGTAATTATTATTATTTTTTAAACTAAGCCTATTTCATTCACATGTTTTATAAAAGATTTGCATCTTTTTTTAAGTAAAATAGTTAAATTCTTATCTAAATTCCAAAGACCACAATAACATTTTAAAAACTTTTTTTTTTTAACTTTTAAAATTTGGCTTAGTTTTTTAAATCATTGTTGAAAAATAAATAACAAATAAAGAAATTTAGAGAAGAAATAATGTTCATAGACTTAATTTAAAAAATAAAAATAAAAAGTAAAATGATTATCAGAAGGGCATACGATTTTAATCTGATGTTAATTTTCAAACAACGTTCTATTCAACAATTTATGAAATTCAATAACTTCTAACACCCCTATCAAATTAATGTCAGAATTTTTTTGCACATATTTCTTTTTATAATTTATAGTTACATTTTTAATTATAAAAAACTATATAAATTATTATTATTCTTTTTAAAAATTATTATTTAGTAACATCTCAACTGATAGCTGGAATGATAAGTTGATACTAAAATTGGATGATGACTTACATGACATTGTTAATGAATTTGTATAGATTTAAAGGAGAAAATCTTGGTATGTTTGGTTTAATTTTTAGAAAATAGTCATTTTGAAAAAAAAAAATAGAATGTTTAGTAACCATTTAAAATGACTTTTGAAAAAATAAATTTATCAAATATGTTGGTCTGAGAGAAACACATAAAATTAATTTTTAGAAAAAAAATATATATTTTTAATGATTTAGGGTTAATCTCTCCCTAATTTGTATAAAGTATAAAATTACTAAAATACTCTCACTAATTCTCTACCTCACTTCCACCATGATTACCGCTCACTATCACTATCCTCTAACGACTAACTTCGATAAAACTATGTAAATGAGTTGGTACAACCACTACCGGTGACAACCACACTTGATACTCCAACTACCACTAACAGCAGCCAACTCCGCACGACCGCTATCAATGATGATTTATGGTAACCAACTCCAACGGTCAATTCGGATGACCAACTCTGAAGGTTAATTTCGACGATCAATCGGATAACCACCTCTAGCAATCAACTCCAACGATCATCTCCATCTTTCGAGATATTTTTTATCCTTTTTCAATTTAATATTTATTATTTAAAAAGTTTTAATTTAATTTGTTAAACAAATTAAATTAAAACTTGTTAAATAATAAATATTAAATTGAAAAGAACACCTAGTATTAGGAATAAAAACTTAAAAACTATGGAATTTTCTTTATTGATTCTTTTGACAGCACATGCTTACTAAGACACCCTACTTGGAAAAGAAAGTAGCTTTCATGATTAGTATATGGCCATTTCAAGACTTTCAAATTTGAGTTTATCCATGATGATATTCAATTAATTTTATAAAATCATCTCCCTCTACCTTATCCCAAATTGAAAAATTAAAGAAAAACCTTCCTATATACTATATTTAATAAATTTGAAATATAACTTTGGAGGGAAGTTTTCCATAAGAACTAAAAAGAAATATCACTGTACTTTTGATTTTAATTCATTTTAATCTAAATATATCTAAAATATTTATTTCGATATTTATATTTTTAAAATATCTATTTTAGTCATTTTGAGTGACAAAAAAAATATTTAAAATAAATAGATTAAAATGAAGTGAAATTATAGATATATGAAATAAAGTAGTTTTTTTTTCCCCTTAAATCTCCAAAAAATGAATAAAAAAATGAAGAAGGACAATTAGATTCTCTCCATTTGTAGACAGGCTTGCACCTTCCAAAGAGAGCCATTCTCTCTCTTCTCTCCATATTCCAATGGTCTCTCTTTTCTGACTTAGCCTCAGACAGGAACCTAATTCAGACCAAAACCCATTAATTTGGGAAATTTTCTACTACTATAAAACTATGTGCTCCCTTTATTTACTTCATAAATTCTTCATTCATAAATCTTTTATTATTAATAATAATATAATATAAAGAAAAAAAAATTACTTTTTTCCATTTGGTGTCTATGTTTTTAAAATATTATACATTCAATTCTTAAGTTTTCAATTTGATTTCAATTTAGTCCAAAGATCTTGAAATGTTATCATTTTACGCTTAAGATTTAAGTTTGTTTCCATTTGGTATCTAAGTTTCGAGATTTATAGTTTTGGCCTCGATTTTCACTAAATACCTACTTTCAATCATTAGCAAATAATGATAAAAATAGTGAAACTTGATTGATTATATTTCTTTTAGATTAGTTAATAGACATTAATATTAAAAACGAGAAGTGAGTATTTAGTGAAAATCGAGGTTAAAAAGTGCAGATCTTGAAATCTAAGAATCAAATTGAAAAAAACTCAAATCCCAAATGTAAAATAACAATAATTTGAAATTTAAGGACTAAATTAAAATCAAAGTCAAAATCTAAGAACTAAGGCCATGTTTGATAATCATTTGGTTTTTTATTTTTGTTTTTGAAAATTAAGTCTATTTCATCCACATTTTTTTGCAATATTTTTGTATATTTCTTAAGTACAATAGTTGAATTTTGAGTCAAATTCCAAAAATAAAAACAATTTTTTGAAACTAATTTTTTTAGTTCTCAAAATTTGACTTGATTTTTTAAATCATTAGTGAAAAGAAATTTAGAGGTGAAAATAGAATTTATAGGCTTAATTTTTAAAAATAAAAATAATTACAAAACGAGCCTTAAATGTTTATTATTTTGAAACTTAAAGACCAAATAAAAAGGTATGGATGAAAAGGGATTGTTACTCGATTCTTTTTTAAAGTATATAAATAATATTGAAATTTTTTTCTCATAAATTAATTTCGACAGAAATAAAAATAGCCTTCAATCGTGGGACCTGTACCCTTAACGGACACGTGGCAAAGACCCATTTCCTCTTCTGGAGATCAAATTTATTCAGAGACATACTTCTTTTGCAATCTTAGAAAAACGAATGGATATCTCTCTTTTCCACAAAAAAAAAAAAAAAGATCTGCCACGTGGCTATCTTTTATTGGTCCATGTTGCGATTATCACGTGGGCTGTTCCGACAGCCGTACTTCAGCATCGTGCATGGTGAATCGAGTTCGATGGGGCATTGCTTCTTTCACATTTATTAAATAAAATGACAAAAAAGAAATAAAGAAAAAAGAGAGTATTTTAGGGATTAATTATATAGTTTAGTGGCCACTTTGCTTATAATGGTATGCGACTTTTGGCCTAATGTGGCATTATTCTTAGCATATTGTTTAAGGTTCTTTATTTTATTTTACAAAGTTAAAGCCTTCATGCTTCTTTCATTATTGTTTAAATTTGGTTGTTTGACAATCAAATTATTATTTAAAATTTAAAGTACCTTGTTTGAGTACTAATTTCTTAATATTTAATAATAATAATAAGTTGGGTATTAAATAAATGGTTTGAATACAACAAATTTCATGGTTGGTCCTTTCATAACCTACAAATAGGTTAAATGCCCAAAACATTCTATAAACATTTGGTTGGCGTTTATCAAAGTGACTTTAGTTTTTTAATCTGCTTATTCATGTGGTAGAGCTACATAAAAGAGTTGGGTATGATTAATAGCAAATAAGAAAATAAAGTAATAGAACTATTGATATCTTGTTGAAGATGTTAAGTTTTCTTTATTTAGTCGATAAAAATATTATATTTAATAACTAATTGAGATTGACACAAAATTTTTACGACTAAGTTCAAGTGAAGTACATATATTCTAGATGTTATAGATTGAGATTGTGTGTAGTGAAATAATAACAATTTTATATAGTACGAGTTAAGGTAATTTTCATGATACATAAATATGTATGTGGTAATATTTTGAAATTGAGATAATATAGTTTAAGCAGTTAGATACTTTTATGGAGTCTCGTTATACGTAAAAGTAGCTGACGTAATGTCATGTGATGTCTTTCAACAAGAGAGTTTGACCATTTAAATTGAGTGTCATGAACATATGATCGACGAGAGAAGTTCATCCAACTTAGTAATTACTCCCAAAATAGAAAAATAAAATCATTCTTATTTTTTAATTGTTCTTAATGAGTTGTAAACTTCTCGTCAAAGTTTAAAATAAAAGAAAAGCTTTTGAAAAATAGTTAAAATATTTGGTCTAAAAATTCCTAGTACGCAATAATTTTTTCAAGCAAAATATTTGGGTACATCTCAGACTATACTCATCTTTGTGAATCCACTCTATAGTCCAACTAGAATTTGTCACATGACAATTTTTTTCAAAAAAATATTTTTCTACATAATTGAAGAGATCGTAGAAAAATGAGTGTAATCTAGACTATATATATATAAAAGTATTACTCTTTTTTATGGATCGCATTATTATCGATCTAATTATTTATTACATATTAAATAAACTTTTAGTCACTAACTTTAGTTATTTAATATGCAAAATAATTTATTCCTTTTAATGCTTTTTACGTACAACAATTTCAGCTTCCAAAAGAGTATTTTTTGTAGTAATAAAATATATAATAATTTTATAGTACTATGAAAAGATGGTGTGACATTGATTTAATGGTAAAGTTAGGGAAGCCTTTATCACTTTCTAATTAAGTTGGGTATCTTATCACCTTTTTATAATTATGTCACCCATCCATATAAAGAAAACACTAAAATTTAAAGTTTAAATTTGACAATTGTGTCCATATTTTATTGTGGCGTAGTGCTTTGAAAATTATTAATTAAACAGCCAAGTCTCAATTGATTATTGATTTATTTATTATCAATTTGAGTATGGATAGAATGATTAAGATATATATTATCAATTAAAAAGTTAATTGCTCAATTTTTCTATCGTTAAATTAAAAGAAATTATTTATTTATTAGAAATAAAAAGATTAAATTATTCAAATAATCCAGATTGCGGCTTGGAATATCTATTTATTTTTATAACTTTCACTTTAAGAACTGCTTTAAATAACAATTTTTTTTTTTTTTTTTTTAACTATGTTCTACATGTTACATATTTTGAAATTTTTTCGTTCTGTATTTAATGTCATTTTTAGATAATCAATTTATCAGGTTCTTTGTCAAAAATAAATTTTAAATTATTCTAACTCTTTTAATTTTTCCAAGAGTGCTTATAGAAAAATTATTTTACTTTTCAAACTATTTTTTCCCCCCCAAAAGTTATCGTAAACCCATTTTATACAACTCAAGTCGGTATATAAATTTTGAATTTCTTTTGGTTTAACAATTACAACATTTGAGTGATCCACCATTATATTTGAGATGTTTAAATGGATTATTATTAAGTTAGTGGCATTTACAAATATATCAATCACATAAAAAAAAAATTAGTAAATATAACATAATACTGAAAAATTTGTAAATATAATAAAATTTAGATCTAATTCATCGAGAGTCTATTAACAATAGAGCCTATCGATGATAGATTTTGCTATCGATAGTAATAACTTAATCACGGATAGTTCACATCAATAATAAACTTCTATCACCAATAGCAAAGTCTATTAGTGATAGACTTCTGTTACCAATAAAAGTATATCATTGACAGATTGACCATATCAACGATAAAGTTTATCGTTGATACTCTATTAGTAATATGAGGTATCACTACAATAAAATTGGAATTTCATGGCATTTAAAAATTGTCAGATTTTAAATTCGTGACAGTTATTTTCAGTTATTGTATTGCCTGTAAATGTGTGCATATGAACGACAGTTTGTGAAAAATGTCATAATTGGTCTTCTCATGATAATAAATAATTGTCAACGATGAATAATTACTGACAATCATAAATTGTCACTATTGAATATATTACGAGAAATCATTATTGTCATCGATCTACTCAAAATCAAATATTTTCTATAGCGTTATGAGTATTGACGACAATTATAAAATGTCGGAAAAGAATATATAGTGACATTTTTTTCTTGTAAAAAATATCTGAACCATGATGTTTTTGTCACGATTTCATATTACGATATTTTATTGTCAATAAAATACGTTTTTTTATAGTTATTTTTTCTTTGATCCTGTCATTACACATGATTTTCATAATCAAGTAATCCTAATTAAACACAACAAAAAGAACATAAACATAAAATACTTTAATATATATAAGTATCATAAAATTGATAATATCTTTACAAAAAAAAAGATTACTGATAACAATTGGTAAAGAGTTTATAAGAATCTATAGCTAGTTAAGTACAAAGTACATTGCAACCAAAGTTTTGCCATAAATTCTACAAAAACTCTTATAAATATATCTTCACTGCTCCCATGGTCTCACTTCTCCAATGGATTCTTGCAAAACCCGTCAAAGAGATGAGTTACTTTATATAAATAACTTGTAAAATATGAATTTTTGGATTGAGTTAAGAAATCATTTGATAACTATCATAACCACGAGATAGCTATAACACTAATTTAAGTCGGACTAATAAATAACAAAAAAATTCTTTAAAAAACATGATACATAACAAAACTAGTAAATACAACAAGCACAACAAGATGACAACTACAATAAAGATGTCTGCATGACCACGTAGAGTTTTTTAAACCTATCACCACTACAAAACTGAGTTTTAATGTCGGTTTAAAATTGACATTAAAGGGGCACAATGTCGGTTGAAAACCGACATTAAAGATTGTGTTATAAAAGGTTTTTAATGTCGGTTGTCTTTAATGTTAGTTCTAAACTGACATTATAGATGATCAAGTTTTCAATGTCAGTTATCTTTAATGTCAATTTTCAACCGACATTGAATACTATCTTCAAAATCGGTTCGACCACATTGAATACCATCTTTAATGTTGGTTTTTCACATACTTTTTGTCAATAATTGTTCAATATTAAATGTTTGTCATCGATTTGTCATTAAATATATATATATATATATATACATATTATTTGGCTTAAGCACGTGCAAATTAATAATATTTCTTTTTCTTTAAGAAAAATAATAATATTTCTTTTTTACATGTACATGTATAAAATAAAATCTCAATTGCTTTTGTATATACAACTCAACTTTCTACAAACATAAAGATTAACTAATTCACAACAAAGAAAGTGACAAATTGTTTAACAAAGTAACATGTCAACAAATTACATTAATGAATATATACATAGAGCTCTAAAGTCTATAGAATGAGACTTCAACCTAATAAACAATATATCTTATAGACTTACGAACACAAACTAAACAAAGTTATCAAACCTAGCAACTCAACTCAACAATGTAAAGAAATTCAACTCAATAATTTGGCTTCTAGTAAATTTTGTGGGTCTCATGCCTAGATATGCATATGAATTGGCTTTAAGAGTTGTTGCAGAGAATGCATCAATGTTGAAATCAGTCCATTCTGAACAATGTTCTCTCAAGAAACGAACTAACACAGCAGGAGGAACATTCTAACAAAAAAAAAGAAAAATGAACAAACTAAGAGGTTTTCTAATAAACAACTAGGAAATGGACAATAAAATACCAAATAGAAACAAAAAAGTAAGAGGTGTTTAGAAAATACAAGTAATATCTAATGTGCATTATCCTGTTTATTTGCAAAAAGTTGCCTACTTTTTTTTACTAAACAAATACAAAAGAAAAACTATTAAAACTAGGTAACAAACTTTACTCATAAACAATTTAAACGACTAGTATCAATATCAATACTTTATCCAAAAAAGTGTGGACAGTTCAGAGAGTTATCCAGAAAAATAGACAGATTCAAAAGGAGTCGAAATAAACATGAAAAAAAATCAAGATATCACTTACCACAACGAAGGACAAAAATATGAAGGTGAAAAGAGTTTCACAATGGTGACTTTGTCCTATCCCAACTCCTACAAAATATAAAAAAATTCACACACTTAAACCACAACAATAATAGAAGATAATAGAAGAAAATAAAAGATGGTAAAGGTAAGGATAAGAAAGACAACATTAAAAACATTATTCACAACACAGCCATACAATCCCCAATATGTTCCTCCAGCGTCTCACGTATCACAAATTTCAATCCAAAACACTACGAATTCAACCTCATGATATCCGAAGGAAAACCCATGGGAGAATCCAAAACAATGATTTTTTTTTTAGTATTAACACGTGGACTTTTTAATTGATTGGTTGTTCTTAAAATGTATAATTACTATTTCCCAAGATGTCAAACCGCCCGCAATATGTGAACATGTTATATACAATTTTTCGTTCACAATTTTGACCGTTAATAAATCACCTCCATCTAAGTATGTTCAAAAAATCTGATAATTCGATCAATTCGGACTATCTAATCCAATCCAGATTGAATTGGGTTAGATTTTTTTTTTGGATTGGATTGAGTTAAAAGTTATAAAAAAGAATGTTGTTTTCGGACCGGATCTCGGGTCAATAGGTATTAGGGTCGGGTTGACCCGACCTGACCCGAACATATTATATATGTATATATATTACTTAAAAAAAAACACAAATAGAATGAAGAAACCCTTGACGGAAGGGCGGCCCTTGCGCGCGTGTATATATATATATATTAAAAAAAAAAAAGAATCGGTGACCCAACCCGACTCAACTTCGCTCCAAAAATGAATTAATAGGGTTCACTATTAGCCAACCCGAATTTTTGGGTTGGTCCACAAAATTCTTCCAACTCGATCCAACCCAGACCATGTACACCCCTACTTCCACCAAAGTCTTAAATTGAAACACAAGAAAAATGCCATAAATGATCTAATCTTACAAATAACATTGAACTCCACAAATATTAACAAGTCATTAAAGTCACCCACCAAGTAATCACTAGCATAAGAAGTCTTGAAAGGAAACCAACAAAGACCAAATGGTATCAGTATAAGTATAGGTCATAAAGCAAATGATTGGCCAAGGACTAAAATTACATCTTGAATGGCTCCTTAAGCCCAACCCATCCATTTAACCATTTTCATACCTCCCCAAACAACTCACCCCCCTACAACCAAAAGAAATTAATTTTTATCTGATAACATTGCTCTCAACTACCAGAAAAGTTAATATATTCTTTTATTAACTTATAGAATATAACTATAGGGAGAAACCAACAATAAGAGCGCACTATCTCCACATTCGCCTTCTTAAAGATTTGTATTATAATTTTAAAGCACACAATAATAAAAGATATGGCTCCAACATTCAAGACTAATAAGAGTACTAAAGCTTTGAAATATTAACAACAATAGCCAAAAGGTGTGGTTTAATAGTAATCGAAAAACCATACTAAACTTGAGATTTATCGTCGTCCATAAATCCTTGTTAGACAAATAATATTTATAAATCACCAAACGAATTACTTATACTAACTGGCAGTTTAAACGGCAAGTCTGGGATCGAACCATAGGAGAGTGCGAAGATTAGTTCCTTGAAGCTCATTTTTAGTTAAAGTGGTAAAATTGGGGGGTTTGGTGTGGATTGGAATAGGAAATACATAAAAGAAAATAAAATGCAAGAAAAGTAAAGATAAAAGTGCAATTAATCGAGATGTCCTAGCTCAGAGGAATGGATTCACCTAATGCAATTAAGATCATTGAACCACAACATGTGACTTAAACTCCTTGCTTATGCCAGCTAAATTAATTAGAACCTTAACTAACCATCATTATATAATTAACTAGCATGAGAAGATGAACCCGCTCTAATCACATTAGCTAATCGCATTAAGTTCTAGGGATATCCTATGGTTCATTTCCTTAATCAAGGTTAAACCTAAGCATGGAACTACATAAACAAGTACTAGTTGTCAATCAAATACATGAAAATACAGTAATAATCAATAAATTCAGAGTGAGAATCCATAAGCAAAATCATATATACATTTTAAATTAAAAGAATCTCCCAAAATAATATTGAGTTCCTCCAAATCCCTAAGTTAGGAAACCAAAATCTTACCTTCCCATGGAGAATGAGAAGCTACAACCCGGAATCTACTCGATTAATTACAAAATGAATACCCAAATAAGAAAATGGAAGAGAGAAGAGAGGGAAAGAGGGTTGGGAGCCCGAGTGTGGGTGACAGTCATGCCCTAAAACAAAGAAGAAATATATATATTAGGCGTCAGAGCATTGCAACGTTGTGATAGACAATGATGCGAGGCTTTTGTTAATAATCGGAGCATTGCAACGCTGTCTTGCTTTTCAGCATCAAGTCGCTACTGCTTTGTAGCGTTGCAACGCTCCGTCTAGGGGCATTTACATCCTTTCACATCTTTTTGAACTCCAGTTACACAAATTAGCTCCTAATTACTCCCAATTAACCTCGAACAACTCGTAACGATTGATTTCACCTCCAAAATGCTCGATACCTATAAAAACACTGAATAAACACACTAAACATATTAACGACCTAGAATTAAGAAGAGGAAAATAGTACATTTTTTGTGCTATCAAGGCTACTTAATTATGGATTTTTATTACGTATTTTTAAGCTTTAATCATAGATAGTTTAGTTGTTTCTAGTTCTTATGGTCGCTTTGAAAAAGAGATTGCATCAAATTACTTTGAATATTTTGTTGAGTTATCAACGAGAGAGATGGAGAAAAGAAAATTGGAGGAAGAAAGTGAAAAAAATGGAGAAAAAAAATATTTGTTTGAAATCTATCGGTAATAGATAAGATAAAATATATGTTAGTTGTTCATTGTGATTGAAATTTATTGGTCATAATAGTATATCATTGGTAGATTTAGGTTGTGAATTAGAAGTATGTTAGTGATAGATTTCTAACTACGAAAATCTACAGTGATAAAAGTAAAAGCCAACATGAGCATAGTTCAACTTATATAAGACATAGACTTTTGATCAAAATAGTCAAAATTTCGAATATTGTGCTAAAAAGCATAATATAATACCAACAATATAAAAGGAGATATAAAAGAAACTTGTAAGGAAGAGAAAAATCAATGAAAATGAGATACAACTAAAGATAGAGGATATTGTACAAAATTAGACATATAATTAAAATGAAAGAAAAATGACAAAATTGAGAAACAAATCCAATGGTAATCAAGAATGAGAAATAAGATGAATAAAAACTAGGGGGTTGGGTTAGGTTGGGTTGTTGGGTTATAACTTTTTTTTTAATTAAAAATATATAAATTTATATACAACACATAACTAATAACTAAAATCTCATAAAAGTCAAATGCTAAATACCAAATATCTATGATATTTATAGTAAACTTTAAACAAAGACAAATAGCATAACAATTTTAAAAGAAAAATATAAAAATTTACAAATTAATCAATACAAAATAATCAAATTTAAATAAAGATATATATATATATATATATATATATATATATATATATTAAATTCGGGTTAGGTTGGGTCAACCCAAATTTTTTTAGCCAACCCACGACCCAACTCAACTGAACTCAACAAAAATAGAAAAAATTTAACTCAATCCAACCCAAAAACAAAACTAACCCAACCCAACCCTTACATTTTGAGTCATATAGTCCAGGTTGTTCGGGTTGTCGAGTTATTTGAACATCCCTAATAAAAACAACAGAAGAGATCATTTAAAAAAAAATTTGAACCAAGAAATCAGATGATTGAATCTCCTAACAGTACATGTTGTTGAATTTAGAAAGAAAAAAATGTATAATAGAAATAAAAAATAACAAAAATAAATAAGACAATTTAAGAAAATTGCTACACATGCAATTCTTTAAAAATGTTGCTAAACACTTAATTATTAGTCGTTAAAGTGTTACTCGTTACAATTACCTTAAGTTAAAATATGTTGAATATGATTAAATTGTATGAAGGCTCATTTATAGCTTGTACATATATTTGTGTGTATGTGAATTGAACCTCGGTAAAAAAGTTGAACTATACTTGTTTTGGCAAACAACTTAGATATAACAAAAAAAAAAAAAAAAAAAAAAAAAAAAAAAAAAAAAAACTCCATTTTCCTTTCTAAAAAGTGAAACTTCACCAGCCTCTACTTAATCTTTTTTTTTTTTTTTTTTAACTAATAACATCTCTTTACAAATGCTAATTATATTGATGTTAATGGGACTTAATCTAGTTTGTTTTCTTTGTTTGGGATACTTTTTCTATGTATGTCCGAGTTCTGTAGCCCCCGGAGTTTTGGGTGTTTTTGTTCTTCTGGCTGTTTTGTTTTCTGCTTGTATTGTCTTCTTTGTTGATTCTGTCTTTTCGTCGGTTGGCGTCTTTGTAGGTACTTTTTTTTGCTTTAGTGTCTTGATTTCACGGGCTGTGGGATTCTGTGTTGTTTGTATAATTATATTACCTATTAAAAAAAAATGCTAACACATAATTAATAAGATCCTTAACTTAAAGGTTTTCTTATATATAACCTAAATATAGATTTCAATTATATAATTATCTAACTTTTCTATTTTTTTCTATCTTTTATATGAATAGATTAATGAGCTATTATTTTATACAAATGTCTAGTATAATTTACCTTTTCAGCCTCCTTACCATGTGTTCTATTTAACTATATATATAATAACATTAATACTAAAATAATAAAATAAAACATGCAAGAGAAGTTATCTCGTGGTTATGAATTTCAGAGAATTGTTTTCTTTTCAAAGCTTGCACAAGTAAGGAAATTTTTTCTCTTAAAAAGTAAATAGGATCTCATTAAATGAAGCAAAAGAATTGGCAAGAAGCTTCGAATGAGAAAAACAAGGTATATTTCATATATACAAGCACTTTTTTTGAATTTTCTATAATATAAATTTAGGGTATCTTTAACTAATTGCATGACAAGACCTATGATTTAATTATCGCATTTTTATACTCGAACAATATTTTGCGGTGTATATTTACATTTTTAAGATATTTGTAACCACTTATAACTTCATCCGCTCAAAACATTAGAGAAAGGATTTGACATGATCATTCCGTGTTCATAAAAAGGAAACAAGAGGAAAAGTTCTCCTAGTGTACTCAGTTTAGAACTCGAAATTCACAAGTCCAATTATGATATTAGTCAGAAAGGCAGCTAGTAAGCAAGTCGAGTAAGACAGCTATTATTATATTAATTCGAGCGAGCTTTCGCTAATACTAATCAAAGACGAAAATGTGTGAAAGATCCCATTGAATGGAATTGGGTACATGATCAATGAAAATAGTGAGAATTCTTGATATCTCTCTCAATTCGAAATTCCAGGATTTGAATTGATGTTCTTTCATCGAGTCCTCCTAAATTGCAGCATTGATTTATACCCTAAAGATTACACTGGTTCTGGTACAAGATACTATAATTACTGCCTGATCAACTAGACTTCCAACCCGTAATAGCAACCGACCACCAATTGGCATAGAGCGAAAGCAAGTTCGCCACCAACTGTAGCAGCACCGTCCGCTAAAATTTTCCCTTTTTTAATGCATTTACCCTGGTGAACCTGGGATTTTTGCTGCATACAAGTATTTTTGTTAGAACGTTGATACGTAACTAATGGAATTCTTCGAGTATACCCATTGCCTGAAAAAATGATCTTGTCAGTAAAAAAATAAACCATGGTATTGTTGGGATTGGTGTCCTAATTCTCTGGGTCTCATAGTTTGTAAATCTGCTCATAAATTGTGATGATAATATGAGTTATTTTATTTAGGCATTTAACACTCATATCCAATAAACAAAGCTCTAATGTTTATTGTATGAAAACTTATGCATGTATATGAGATAAGAGATATAAAAGGGGATAAAGTTTTAGTATAGCCTTTAGTGATAACCTTGTTCACACGAGGTTTTCGGAGAAACGTGTTTCGTGGAGTTGAACTTGAGTTGGTGTTGATGTTGGAGTTGATTTGATGCGATGTGGTTCGATTTCTAATATTTGATTGTCTGATTCTCTCTCAGTTGGGTGAATATGCTTGACTTGGAGAAGAAAAGCACTGAACGTTCTTGAAGTAGAAGTCTTGGAAGCTTGGAGTAGAAGTCTTGGAAGAGTATTTGTGTCTTCAAAGGTCTTCTGCCTTACAGGAGTGCAACTTCAAAAGTCTTGGAAGCTTGAAGTAGAAGTCTTGGAATATTTGTGTATTCAAAGGTCTTCTGCCTTATAAGAGTGCAACTTCAGGAGTCTTGGAAGCTTAAAGTAGAAGTCTTGGAAGAGTATTTGTATCTTCAAAGGTCTTTTGCCTTATAGAAGTGCAGCTTCAGAAGTCTTGGAAGCTTGAAGTAGAAGTCTTGGAAGAGTATTTGTATCTTCAAAGGTCTTCTGCCTTATAGGAGTGCAGCTTCAGGAGTCTTGGAAGCTTGAAGTAGAAGTCTTTGAAGAGTATTTGTGTCTTCAAAGGTCTTCTGCCCTATAGGAGTGCAGCTTCAGGAGTCTTGGAAGCTTGAAGTGGAAGTCTTGGATGAGTATTTTTATCTTCAAAGGTCTTCTGCCTTATAGGAGTGCAGCTTCAGGAGTCTTGGAAGCTTGAAGTAGAAGTCTTGGAAGAGTATTTGTATCTTCAAAGGTAATCTGCTTATTTGTGTGCTATCTGGTAGAGTAGGGGGAGTCTCCTCATGGCTATTGTTAGCTGGAATATTCTCTCTCGAGTCTATTGAGTTGTAAGGAGCACAATTGCTACCTTTACAAATGAAGAGAACTTCTCTATTTATAGAGTTCTCAGGTGGGCTTCGTGGGCTTGGTTGGTCCATGGGCCTGACCCTTGGGCCCAATTAGTTGGTTTTGGGCCTAATCTGAAATTTGTGTCCAATTCAACTTTTTTTTATAGTTTGGAATTTAAGCCCAAATAGTAATATCAAATTGGACCATTTTAATCTCATCTGATTCATCCGTTTGACGTCATCGAAACTTGTCTTCAATTCAATTCGAGACATGTGTCAACTTCTAATTGGACCCGAAGTCAATGATTTAGAAATTCGTTGTTAATTTAGCAAACGACGTGGTGACTTGTGATTTGTCCAAAATTTCTCATTCAACAAATGCCCCCTTTTCGAGATTTATGCACGTATATAGGTGGATGAATCTCGAAAAAATGTAATTTGAGATCAAAGTATGATTTTTGACTCTTTTAATTTGGTGCATCATTATGATCAAAATATGAGAATTTAGCTCAAAATTTTGATTTGAAATCTAGTTCGTTTGACATACTTTCGCTAAGTAAACTTTAATTTGAACTAAAGTAGGATTTATGTTCCACTTTAATTGAAAATTTAATTTAACTTAATTCGAATTCGGAATAGAATTTGGGGTGAAATTGAATCTTGATCAATTTTGGTTTGAGACAAAAATTTGGGATATGCTCAATTTTACTTGGAAATGAGTATAGAAACTAAGGTTGATTTAAATTTGAGATAAAATTTGGAATATAGCCAAATTTTGACTCGGCATTTTATTCATAACCAAGGTTAACCATTCGAATATTGATAAAATTTGGGATATGGCCAAATTTTAATTTGGGACGGATTTGACATTTATCTCACCCGATTTGGCTGGCTTGAATTTAGAATAAAAATTTGGATTAGAGGCTTTAGACTGAGATTTGGAATAACAATTGATTTTAATTCCAATTTGAATGGAATATGAATTTGAACTTAAATGGAAGAGATTTTGGAGAGCCAACATATTGGAAGACAACCTTACTAGTGAGATTAGGCCATTACCAGCGATACCAAGCCATTATCAGCGAGATCAGGCCATTACCAGTGATACCAAGCCATTACTAGCGATACCAGACCATTACCAACGATACCAAGCCATCACCAGCGATACCCTACCAACTTCACCAGGAACTTAATTTGAGAATCGAATTCGATTCATTTAACAACTGAAGAAGGAATGATACTCTGCTGCCGGAGACAAGAAGAAGAAAAGGACGAAGAAGAGTGTAGAAACGTAGAAGATCTACATCTTCAAGGTACTGAAGCAAGTTCATCCAGACATCAGTATTTTCAGCAAGGCCATGGGTATCATGAACAGCTTCATCAACGATATCTTCGAGAATTGGCCAAACACGTTGTCTCTGAAGTCACCAAGGCGATGACTAAGTTCACAAGTTCCTCTCCTTTCATAATCGTCTGTTTGCAGTGCTTACAATTAGCACGTGAAGTTTGTTGGAGAGAGCAAGATTTTGAGCGAGAAAGTGGGAGAGAGCGAGAGTGGAGAGAGTAACACTGGAGAGAGCGAGATCGTGGGAGAGAGCGAGATCAGCGAGAGCATTTCGAGCGAGATTGTGGGAGAGAGCGACACCAGCGAGAGGATTTCGAGCGAGATTCTCCCTTTTTTTATTATTATTATTATTATTTTATTATTATTTTTTTTTTATCTCAGGCAGTCGTCTGCTTTGTGGCTAGCGATACCAGCCTTAGCGAGATTTCCTTCTCCATACTGTTGGCTTATGCCAGATTCTCTCAAGTCTTAAGCTCAAAACTCCTCGCCGTTGAATCTGGGGATTCAAAACTCCACCGTGACCCCTAATTCAGGCAGCCTCCAATCGAGCATGATCTTTTTTGTTGACTCTTAACTAATTTCAGCAAGAATCGGAGTTCCACAACAAAATAAACAGTATTTCAGTTCGAGTAACCCTGTGATTTTATCAGATTTCAACTGATTAGTAGAAAAAAATCCCATCGAACTTAGCTATATAAATACTGGCAGGACGCATGCTCTTCTTCATCTTGTAGTGTGATCTCCTTCGTTCTTACGTCCTTTGCAGTTTGAATTGTGATTCTCTTTCGATCTTACGTTCTTTACATCCTTTGTCAATCGGACTCGGATTGCAAATCAGCCTTGAATTGCAGTAGGAAGCTGTAAGTGAGAGAAGGGAGAAAGAAGGAAAGATGGGGAATTAGGGCTTCCCTTCCTTTTTTGTTTTCTATATATTTTTTTTCTTTTTTTTTTTTGCTCTCTTTTATGATTATTATTATTTACTAACTTGCCCCACTATTTTTTTTTTTTTTTTTTTGTAGAAGTTACGGTGCAACCAAAGAGTATAACAAAACAAGTATTTTTTTAATCTCATCGACCCGTCTTTGGTGCGCTCGTGTATCCTAATCGTCATGGAAGGGGCCCCACAAAGGCTAACAACTCTCCCATTCGATCACCCTAGGTGGATCCCAAAAAGGTCTACTTTATAGCACCGTTCTACATCCTGATCGTCATGGGAGGGGCACCGCAAAGACTTACAACTCTCCCATTCGATCACCCTAGGGAGGATCTCGGAAAGATCTACCTTGTAGCGCCACTCATGTATCCTGATCGTCATGGGAGGGGCCCCGCAAAGGCTTACAACTCTACCATTCGATCACCCTAGGGAGGATCTCGGGAAGGTCTACCTTGTAGTGCCACTCGTGTATCCTGATCGTCATGGGAGGGGCCCTGCAAAGGCTTACAACTCTCCCATTCGATCACCCAAGGGAGGATCTCGGAAAGGTCTACCTTGTAGCGCCGCTCGTGTATCCTGACCGTCATGGGAAGGGGTCCCACAAAGACATACAACTCTCCTATTCGATCACCCTAGGGAGGATCCTCGAAAGGTTTGCCATGTTATGTTACTCCTTGATCAAAATTTGAAGATAAGGGAAATATGCCATTGAGTATTTGAAGATGAGGCGGATATGCCATCAAACCTTGAAGATGAGAAGAATGTGCCATCAAGATTTTGAACGGAGTCAGGTTGGCTAGAGTCAATCTCGCGTACAAGGGGGAGCCAGACAGACCAGAGTTGTCCTTGCATATGAGGTGGAGCCGGATGGACTAGAGTCGTCCTCGCATATGAGATAGAGCTAGACAAACCAAACTTGATCTCGCATATGAGGTGGAACCACACCCACATGTGAAGCTACACAAATTTTGAAGAAGAGGTGAAGTTATACCAATATTTTGAAAAGGAAACGAAATCGCACCACGACTTTGAATATGAAGCGAAGTCGCGTCATTAGTTTGGAGATGAAACGAAACCACGTAATGACTTGGAGATGAAGCGAAGCCGCGTCATTAGTTGGAGTTGAAACGAAGCCACGCCACGACTTTGAAGATGAAGTGAAGCCACATCATTAGTTTGGAGATGAAACGAAACCACGCCACGACTTGGAGATGAAGCGAAGCAGCGTCATTAGTTTGGAGATGAAACAAAGCCATGCCACAACTTTGAAGATGAAGTGAAGTCGCGTCATTAGTTTGGAGATGAAGCGAAGCTGCGTCATGATTTTATAGACCGAGTCATTGAAGATGGAGCCGAGCCATGTACACCGACCTTGAACTTGAAGATGGAGCAAAGTCATGCACACTGACCTTTAACTTGAAGATGGAAGTGGAGCCATGCATGCCAATCTTGAACTTAAAGATAGATAGACATCAACGAAGCCTTTGAACTTAAAGATGGAGAAGCATCGATGAAGCCTTTGAACTTAAATATGGAGAAGCATCGATGAGACCTTCGCACTTGAGTTTGACAAAGCATCGAAAAATTCTTCGCATTTGAGTTTGATAAAGCATGAAGCTTTGGCAGTAGGCTTGACTTTGTGACTTTGAGCATGAAGATGAAGCATCGATGAAGCCTCTAAACTTAAAGATGGAAGAGCGTATTAGTTTACTTTTAAAGAGGAAGCGAAGCGCATTCCACGTGTGTGCCTTTTATTTACCGTGTTGGCTCCTTATGAAGGATGAACATCTTCAACCCATTGTGTTGCCCCCAATAGGGATGAACATCTTCAATCTGAAGTGTCATTCTTTGACGGGGATGATCAACATCAATCTTGTAGTATTGTACTTAGGTGGTTGTGGTACCTGTTCTGATGGATTAAACTTAAATTTCTTTAAGTTTTCTTCATACCTTTAAAGAAAGGGATCGAATCATGACGTAGTTCAAGTTTTTTGTTTTTACTGGACTGAACTTGAAGTTTCTTTCAAGCTGCCTACATACCCTTCTTAATGATAGGGATTAAGTCATAATGTAGTTCGAAGAGATTTTTTTTTTCTTTTTATGCGTGATTGAACTTAAATTTCTTTAAGTTGCCTATGTACCCTTTATAATGAAAGGGATCAAGTCGTAATGTAGTTCATAGAAATTTATTTTTTCTTTATATGCGCGACTGAACTTATATTTCTTTAAGTTGCCTACGTACCCTTTATAATGAAAGGGATCAAGTCGTAACATAGTTCATACAATTTTTTTTTGGGCTGTTCACATTTTAAGCTCATGCGGGCTAGGAGCATCATGCAGTTTAGGCTCTTACGATGAGGAGCTTCTTTATTTGTAGGATTCGTCAATATGATGAGTTTTGGCTTCATTATCAAGGAACCTTCTGTACTTATGTCCACAGGAAATTTCCTCTTCATGCGTGAAAGGACACGACTATAAATCTTTTCGTCGTTGTTTTCTTCATGGACTGACGTTGGATTCAAAATTTTCATCATTCCTTTACGTTGATCGCTTTTTGTCTTGAGAGGATCAAAAGTAGATGTTGGAGGTTGATCTTTCTTTGATGTGGATATACTTATCCTATTGAAGGCTGAAGTTCGAGTAGAAGTAGTCGTTGGACATTGGTCTTCTTCTTCTGCCGTGGCCATACTCAATCTTTGAAAGACTGAAGATCGAGCACTTGAAGGCTTAATACAATCGAAGACAGAAGTTCTTTGCTTCATTTCTTCTGAGTCTTTGACTTCTTCAGCAGTCACATAATTGTTGTCGACTTTTACTATGCCGACAGTATGACATGCAATAACTTCTGATACTTTCTCTGGATGATTATTGAGAAAGCTTCTTGGGATAAATTTTGTCGAAGTTTTCGACTGTCGGAATTGAGGGAAGTAGTAGGCTTAAGCTTCCATGTCATCTTTTTGCCTTTCTTTTTATGAGTCTTGTTTCTTCTTCTTCGATAGAAACACGACTCTTTTTGGGTGGAGTTTGGTTGTCTTCTCTTTCGATGAGTCACTACTATCCACTCTTTGTTGTCATCTTCAACAAGCTCATTTTCTTTTCGGAATTTGCTGTTTGAATCTCTTGTTAGAACCGAACAACTATAGACCCGAATTCTCCAAACTGGATCAGGCTTTCTCTTTAAGCATGGGACACAGACAGTATTGGAACATTTGAAGTCGCCGCTATTGTAGCGTGATTTTTCTGAGCTACTTCATCCAAATCTAGCTCAATCTTCTTTTCACGAGCCAACTTCATAATTTGTTCCTTCAGCACAAAGCACCTTTCAACTGGGTGACTAATGACCCGATGATACTTGCAGTAGTTAGGATTATCTATTTTTCCTTCTTGTTTCGGCTGCTTGCATTCCGGTAGCTGAATAAGTTGCTTCTCTAGTAGTTGCTCCAACATATCTGCCACATCAGAGTCAGGGAATGGATAAACCTTCTCTTGTCATTCTTTAAGAGTTGGATGACGCTTCTCGCCCTCATTGTGCCTGTTTTCAAATTTTATTTGTTTTTCTTTGGAGGAAAATTTTAGCGGGGTCACATGAACGACCATAGATTCTTTTGTGGCATTACCTACGATCTTTTCAGTGCCCTTGGCATCATTTTGATATTTTCTCCCTTCAGAGACTAGGAAATCTTTAGTTCCCCTATTGACAATGTTCAGCTCCATATCATGAGCGCGTGTTGTCAGCTCCTCAAATATACGAGGTTTTATCCCTTGTAGGAGTAGAGAAGCTCCCAGTGCATGCCTTGAGTGCACATCTCCACTGCAGATAATTCAGTAAGTCTATCTTTGCAATCCAGACTTAAAGATCTCCATCGGTTTATGTAATCGATGACTGTCTCTCCCTTCCACTGTTTGGTGTTTGTCAGCTCTATCATGCTAACAATACGCCTTGTACTGTAAAAGTGGTTCAAGAACTCTCTTTCTAGTCGTTCCCAACTGTCAATCACTTTTGGCTCCAAATCAGTATTCCAATCGAAAGCATTTCCTTTCAAGGTATAGACGAACTGCTTGACTAGTTAGTCTTCTTTGGTTTCTGCATTTTCACAGGTTTCAATGAAGTGTACAACATGTTGTTTTGGATTGCCTTTTCCATCGAACTGCTGAAACTTTGGGGATTGATACCCAGCTGACATTCTTAGGTTGTCGATTCTTTTGGTGTATGGCTTGGAGTACATAAAGGAGGTTTGCAACGGTCCTTCGTACTGAGCTCTTATGGAGTTTGTGATCATATCCTGGAGCTGTTAAACTGACAGGAAGGCAACATAGGTGGATTGTTGTGGCTGATTTTCCTGCAAGACAGTCTTTCCTTTGTCATTGGCTTTTGTAGCTGGGGATTGACTTGATTCAGCAGTATCTCGAGCCTGTATCTGATCTCTTAAAGCGGCGATTTCATGATCTCGCTCCTCTACAATCTTTATTAGGAGATTTATCTTTACCTCCATCTCTGCCATGGTTGACTCAGTCGTTACGTCAGTCATCATGACAGATACTACATCAAAATGTGATTCTTTCGTTGATAGATTAACAATAGAAGCATAGTTTTCAAACAAGGAATTTTCTCTGATGACGATCCCGCCTTTAGGAAATTCCATCAGCTGACCCCAGATTTCGTCCGTGATGACAGAGCTTATGTAAGTGTTGTTTGCGACGATAGCTTTGGATGCAACTTTCTTTGGTGCCATCTATAGATATCTTGACTCGGATGACGAGAGAGATATGAGAGGTAGAGATGTCCCACCGGGCATGCCAATTTGTTCTCGCGAGGTTTCTGGAGAAACGTATTTCGTGGAGTTGAACTTGAGTTGGTGTTGATGTTGGAGTTGATTTGACGCAATGTGGTTCGATCTCTAATACTTGATCCTCTGATTCTCTCTCAGTTGGGTGAATATGCTTGACTTGGAGAAGGAAAGCACCGAACGTTCTTGAAGTAGAAGTCTTGGAAGCTTGGAGTAGAAGTCTTGGAAGAGTATTAGTGTCTTCAAAGGTCTTCTACCTTATAGGAGTGCAACTTCAGGAGTCTTGGAAGCTTGGAGTAGAAGTCTTGGAAGAGTATTTGTTTCTTCAAAGGTCTTCTGCCTTATAGGAGTGAAGCTTCAGAAGTCTTGGAAGCTTGAAGTAGTAGTCTTGGAAGAGTATTTGTGTCTTCAAAGGTCTTCTGCCTTATAGGAGTGCAGCTTTAGGAGTCTTTGGAGCTTGGAATAGAAGTCTTGGAAGAGTATTTGTATCTTCAAAGGTCTTCTGTCTTATAGGAGTGCAGCTTCAAGATTCTTGGAAGCTTGAAGTAGAAGTCTTGGAAGAGTATTTGTGTGTTTAAAGGTCTTCTGCCTTATAGGAGTGTAGCTTTAGGAGTCTTGGAAGCTTGGAGTAGAAGTTTTGGAAGAGTATTTGTGTCTTCAAAGGTCTTCTGCCATATAGGTGTGCAGCTTCAGGAGTCTTGGAAGCTTGGAGTAGAAGTCTTGGAAGAGTATTTGTGTCTTCAAAGATCTTCTGACTTATAGGAGTGTAGCTTCAGGAGTCTTGGAAGCTTGAAGTAGAAGTCTTGGAAGAGTATTTGTGTCTTCAAAGGTCTTCTGCCTTATAGAAGTGCAGCTTCAGGAGTCTTTGAAGCTTGAAGTAGAAGTCTTGGAGAGTATTTGTGTCTTTAAAGGTTTTCTGCCTTATAGAAGTACAACTTCAGGAGACTTGGAAGCTTGAAGTAGAAGTCTTGGAAGAGTATTTGTGTCTTCAAAGGTCTTCTGCCTTATAGGAGTGCAACTTCAAGAATCTTGGAAGCTTGAAGTAGAAGTTCTGGAAGAGTATTTGTGTCTTTGAAGGTCTTTTACCTAATAGGAGTGCAATTGCAGAAGTCTTGAAAGCTTGAAGTAGAAGTCTTGGAAGAGTATTCGTGTCTTCAAAGGTTTTCTGCCTTATAGGAGTGCAGCTTCAGGAGTCTTGGAAGCTTGAAGTAGAAGTCTTGGAAGAGTATTTGTGTCTTCAAAAGTCTTCTGCCTTACAGGAGTGCAGCTTCAGGAGTCTTGGAAGCTTGAAGTAGAACTCTTGGAAGAGTATTTGTCTCTTCAAAGGTCTTCAGCCTTATAGGATGCAACTTCAGGAGTCTTGGAAGCTTGAAGTAGAAGTCTTGGAAGAGTATTTGTGTCTTCAAAGGTCTTCTGTTTTATAGGAGTGGGGCTTCAGAAGTCTTGGGGTCCTCTGTTTGTTAGTGAATTTTCTCTGGGTGTTCTGAGTGTAGAAAATGCTGCCCTTACAAATGAAGAGAACTTCTTTATTTATAGATTTCTCAGATAGGCTTCGTGAGCTTGGTTGGTCCATGGGCCTGACCCTTAGGCCCAATTAGTTGGTTTTGGGCCTGTTCTGGAATTTGGGTCAAATTCAACTTTTTTTGTAGTTGTGTCTTGGAAGAGTATTTGTGTCTTTAAAGGTTTTCTTCCTTATATGAGTGCAGGTTCAGGAGTTTTGGAAGCTTGAAGTAGAAGTCTTGAAAGAGTATTTATATCTTCAAAGGTTTTCTGCCTTATAAGAGTGCAGCTTCAGGAGTCTTGGAAGCTTGAAGTAGAAGTCTTGGAAGAGTATTTTCATCTTCAAAGGTCTTCTGTCTTATAGGAGTGTAGCTTCAAGAGTCTTGGAAGCTTGAAGTAGAAGTCTTGGAAGAGTACTTGTGTCTTCGAAGGTCTTGTGCCTTATAAGAGTGCAACTTCAGAAGTCTTGAAAGCTTGAAGTAGAAGTCTTGGAAGAGTATTTGTGTCTTTGAAGGTCTTCTGCCTTATAGGAATGCAGCTTCAGGAGTCTTGGAAGCTTGGAGTAGAAGTCTTGGAAGAGTATTTGTGTCTTCAAAGGTCTTCTGCCTTATAGGAGTGCAATTTCAAGAGTCTTGAAAGCTTGAAGTAGAAGTCTTGGAAGAGTATTTGTGTCTTCAAAGGTCTTATACCTTATAGGAGTGCAGCTTCAGGAGTCTTGGAAGCTTGAAGTAGAAGTCTTCAAAGGTCTTATGCCTTATAGGAGTGCAGCTTCAGGAGTTTTGGAAGCTTGAAGTAGAAGTCTTGGAAGAGTATTTGTGTCTTCAAAGGTCTTCAGCCTTATAGAATTGCAACTTTAGGAGTCTTGGAAGCTTGAAGTAGAAGTCTTGGAAGAGTATTTGTGTCTTCAAAGGTCTTCTGCCTTATAGGAGTGCGGTTTCAGGAGTCTTGGAAGCTTGAAGTAGAAGCCTTGGAAGAGTATTTGTATCTTCAAAGGTCTTCTGCCTTATAGAAGTGCAGCTTCAGAAGTCTTTTTAGTTCTCTGCTTGTTAGTGAATTTGCTCTGAGTCTTTTGAGTGTAGAAAATGCCGCCCTTACAAATGAAGAGAACTTCTCTATTTATAGAGTTCTCAGGTGGGCTTCGTGGGCCTTGTTGGTCCATGGGCCTGACCCTTGGGCCCAATTATTTGGTTTTGGGCCTGGTCTCGAATTTGGGTCCAATTCAACTTTTTTTGGTAGTTTGGACTTTAAGCCCAAAAAGTAATATCAAATTGGATCAATTTAATCTTATCCGATTCATCTGCGTGACGTCATCGAAACTTGTCTTCAATTCAATTCGAGACATGTGTCAACTTCCAATTGGACCCAAAGTCAATGATTTAGAAATTCATCGTTAATTTAGCGAACGACGTGGTGACTTGTGATTGGTCTAAAATTTCTCATTCAACAAACCTATAAAGGTCTGTAGTATAAGGATTAAGGAGGGATACCTGTTCCTGGTGACACTACGGATATGATCCGCTTTGTAAAGGTTTACAAGTGTTGTGAACTACTACAGATGGTAGATCTTGACCATTCATGTGGATACATGTGAGTTGGGGTGTCCTATACAAAAAGTTTGTATAAGACCGGACCACGAGATGATTCGTCTCTGTATATAACGTCGTTGATACTTGAGACTTACATCTCACCTAAACGACCATAGGTGACATGACCTCAATCCTGAGTGTTTTGGGAACTTCTGCCTTTGAGGGCAGTCATTTGATTAATATGGGTGAGAGTGGCCAGATTGCTAACTCAACATGCCTACCTTTTTGGGGACTTGTCTAATTTGGGAACTGGGAACTCAATCACACAAGATGGAATTCACTTCTTCCCCAAAGCAATGGTAAATAGATAGATTGCTCTCTTAAGGGTTGATTCTGGATCTTGAACATAGTGGTCACAACTTCTCTTTGGAAGAGGGAACTCAGACATAGTAGGACTTTGACTTATGTTCATTAGAGGGATCAGTGATACTTAAGGAGTTAGATGTAACTACAAGGGGCATAACGGTTATTGGCCCAACTGTACTTACAAGGATCTGTGAAGGGTATTCACACTGTTGATTGGTTGATATGGACACAAAATATATATGTAATAAGAAGAGTACAGCTGTCGGTCTTTAATGGAGTGACTGGCAGTTAACGGATGGTGGATCCTGTGACTAAAGAGTTTAGTCAGTTATTTACGTGTCGTTGGAGCTTCAAGCTACGGGTCCATAAGGTCCCCTTGGTAGCTCAATGGATTCAAGTTGAGAATCAGTTCTTGGAGTTGATTTGAAATGTTCAAATTGACAAGAGAAAATTTGATATATATGATATGATCTGTGTGGTGTATGAGATACATTAAGTAGAGGATTAATGTAAATGAGATTTACGTTAAGTACCATGAAATAGAAAAAGAGCTATGGTTTAATGTTTCATGAGATGAAATATTAAAACTATAGGTTATAAATATAATATGGTAAGTTGGTTATCATATATATATTTATAATAATATTAATTATTGGATAATTATCTCTTTTTCTCTAATAACCAATTGAGTGGGAGGTTTAGTGGTTTCATGGTAACCGTGAAATAAAAGAAAATATGTTTTCCTAAATTTAGAAGATTTGAGATTTTGCTAAAGAGTTGCTATTCTCGGAAATCACTCACAGAAAGCATATCAAGTGAATTGGATTCACTAAACGATAGCTGAAGAGAGACTAAACGATCGTGGAGTGACACTACACGATAGTTCACTCAGCTGATCGTCTTCTAAACGATCGTAGGGCTTTTGCTATATGATAGCTTGTCTTCTTCTAAATGATTGGGCATTCGTCTATACGATAGACTTTTATCATTTTCCACTTGCTCAGTCGTTTATACGATTGTTATCATAAGCTCCTTAGTTATCTTATGTAAACTTAAGCATGTATATATGATATACAAATGGATTATGCCTTAAGTGATAACCTAAATCAGTTTGTAGTATAAGGATTAAGGTGGGATCTTGGTGACACTACGGATACAGCCTACTTTGTAGAGGTTTGCAAGTATTGTCAACTACTACAAATGGTAGATCCTAACCATTCGTGTGGAGACGTGGAGCAGGGGTGTCCTATACAAAGAGTTTATATAAGACCTGGATCACAAGATGACTAGACTCTGTATATAACACCGTTGATACTAGAGGGTTGCATCTCACCTAAACGACCATAGGTGACACAACCTCAATCCTGAGTGTTTTGTGAACTCCTGCCTTTGAGGGCGGTCCTTTGATTAGTATGGGTGAGAGTGGTCAGATTGCCAACTCAAAATGCCTACCTTTTTGGGGACTTGTCTGATCTGGGAGCTGGGAACTCAATTTACAATATGGAATTCACTTCTTTCGCGAAGTAGAGATAAGTAGAGAGATTGCTCCCTTAAGGGCTGATTCCGGGGCTTGAACATAGTGGCCACAACTTCTCTTTGGAAGAGAAGACTCAGTCATATTTGGACTATGACTTATGTTCATTAAAGAGATTGGTGGTACTTAAGGAAACAAATGTAACTATAAGGGCATAACGGTTATTGGCCCAGTTGTACTTACGAGCGATTTGTGAAGGATTGTCACACTGCTGATTGGTTAAGATGGACACATAATATATTTGTAGTGAGGAGAGTTCAGCTGTCGGTCTTTAGTGGAGTGCCTAACAGCTAACGGATGGTGAATCCCGTGACTAAAGAGTTTAGTCAGTTATTCACGTACTATTGGAGCTTCGGATCTACAGGTCCATAAGGTCCCCTTAGTAGCTTGGATTCTGTGTAGGATCAGTTCTTGGTGTTGATTTGAAATGTTCAAATTGACAAGAGGTATTTTGATTATATATGATATAATCGGTATGATATATAAGATACATCTAGTGGGGGATTGATGTTAATGAGATTTACAATAAGTACCATGGAATAGAAAAAGAACTATGGTTTATATGTTTCATGAGATGAAATATTAAAACTATAGGTTATAAATATAGTATGATAAGTTGCTTATCATTTATGTTTATAATAATATTAATTATTAAATAATTACTACTTCTTCTTTTAAATAACCAAAGTAGTGGGTGGTTATTAGATCATGGTAACCGTGAGTTTAAAAGGAAAGTGATTTCCTATTTTGAAAAGAAGTTTTTTACAAAAGTTTGAAAAGGATTTTTGAGTTTTCTTTCCGTGAAAAGAAGCTCACATAAGTCGTCAAGTAAATACAGATTTACTAAACGACGTTGGGCGAGCTAAACGATCGTGCAGGAAGCAAGCTAAACGATCGTGTAGTATTTACTAAACGATTGCATAGCTTTGATAGATGATCACTGGCCCAAGGTAAACGATCATGTAGAGTCTATACGCGACAAACCGAGCTAAACGATCGCATAGCTTTTGCTAGATGATCGCATAACTTTATCTAAACGATTAGGTATCGACCTATGCGATAGGTCTCCGACTTCTCCCACTTGCCCAGTCGTATACTCAATCGTTGTTTCCTCCATTCGTCTGCCTCACAACAATTCCGAATAGAGCCCACCCTCTGGATTCTCACACTGAGAATACCAAGGTTGCCTTGTTGGTGGTGTCAGACTCAACTCGACATCGTCGAGGTTTTCTGGAGGCCGTTCGTGGTGTTGTGGAGGTCGTTCGTGTCGTTGAGGACGAGCGCGGTGTTCGTTTGTATTTCGGAGGAGTTCGTGACCGAGGAGATCGTTGAGGACGAGCGCGAAGTGTTCGTGTTGTGTTGCGGTCGTGTAGATCGAGCGTTCGTGATTGCTAATTGTTCGAGCGATCGCGCATCGGAGCATGGAGACATTTCTGCTGATGTGCATAGAGTTTGCTTTCTATGCATTTGTATTTATTCATGCTGTAATTTCTCTGTATAATCGCATAACCGTTTGTTTGAAGTCGACTATAAATTATTTGTTGATTCATGATTGTAATTTGGAATAGTCTTGCTTCCGCTACTCACGAAAATCTCGTGTTCCGATTTTCTTCAACTCCTTCGCTCTCTTCCTCTAACCAAGTCCACACAGAGCCCACACTTCTGGATTCTCACACCGAGAATACTAAGGTAGCCATTATGGTGGTGTCTTACTCAATTCGACTGAGTCGAGATTTTGGAGGTCGTTCGTTGAGTTTGAGTTTGTTGTTGATCGTGTTGTGTTGCGGTCGCTGTGTTCGAGCATTCGTGTGTTGCAGTCTTGGAGATTGAATGAGCGTTCGTGATCGAGGGAGTTTGAAGATGAGTCTTCAAAAGTATAATATTTTATCCCTTGACGTTTTTCAAGCATGCTGTAATTTCATATTGTGCATGACCTATAAGTTTCCATTTTCGTGACTGTAATTGTTATTGTTCAATTTCAAATGGAATTTGGAACGATTATTCCATTGTTCATGGAAATCCTCATGTCTGATTTCTTTCATGTATATGCAATGTGAATTTACATTTTATACTAACATTTTCCAGTATATTTGGCAAATATTTGCGATCTCTATGAAAAGATTATTAATTTTAAGCTAGGAATATGAAAGAAAATAGACAAAATCTTCTAAAGTGGAGGAAACATTAATTTGAAATATTATCTACTAAATGAACATCAACTTAAATAAATAAATAAATAAGTCAAAATTTGAAAATAATGTTAATAAGGAAATAACTAAATATTTAAAAAATGTATTGATGAGGGATAATGTAATTAATGATATTTCAAAAAATAATATCCTTATATAATTAATACTAAATCAAGAAATGAGATTTTTTTTAATTTAAAATATTATAAAATTGAGATATGAGAATGAATCTATCAAAATTTTACCAAAATGTTACTGAAATTTAGTTATGAAATATTACTAATTTTTGGAACATTCGTGAAATATTAGTTATATAGTAGGCTAGTGCTCTAAATATTCTAATTTTAAATATCTTTTAAGTCTTTTGATTTTTTTTTAAAAAAATTTAATCCATAGTAGTTAATATATTTGACATTTTTCTAAAAATTAATAAATTCATTAAATATTAAGTTTAAGTTTAGCATGATGCTTAGGGCCTGTTTGGTAGATAATTTAGATTATGTTTTATGGTTTCAAATTTATCGAGTTTAGTGAATAAGTGTTTGGTAGTTAGACAAACTAGATTCTATTTTTGAATTTTTTTTTCCCTTCAAATTGTGTGATTCAAATCGTGCAAATTCTAAAAGCAACATTTTTATATTTTCAGTATATAAACCAAGTTCATAAGTTAATTAATTAATATTTTGTATTCAACTTAATATTTAATGAGTATTTATTTAGTTTTATTGTTTATAAATATATTATCAAACACATTCTGAATCTGCTATCAAACACATATTCAAAAACATGAAATATAATTATGTTTTCATTCAATCACTTGTTTCAAATTTTTGTTGCAGTTTGCTAACAAACAAATCTTTAAATTTCAATTTTTTGTTTAATATATTTTTGAGTTCTAAAAAATGTTGACTTGAAAGTTTAGGATTTAGTACCAAACAAAATTGAAGGTTTAGAAATCTAGTGAACACAATATCAAGTTTAAAATCTTATTAGACACAATTAAAATTCATAGACCTATATTTAATATTCATAAATATGTCGGCTATGTACAAAGTATTTAAGACATACACTAGACTAAGGGTTTGTTTGGATTAACTTGAGAAAAAGTGTTTTTTCAAAAAAAAAAAAAAAAAAAAAAAAAAAAACTCATTTTTAATTTTATTTAAACACTTTTGATAACCACATATTAAAATATATTTAAAAAGTTATTTTGAGTGGTTGTCAAACACTCTAACTTCTTTCAAAATAATTTTTTTTTTTAAATTAAACCCTTGAAAATGTAGTCCAAACGCACTCTAAGAGATAAACACGTTTGAATTTTTCCCCAATAAATTTGTCATTTTTAACTTAATTACAAATAAAGGAAGACAATATTGTATTTTGCATGAGAAAAATACTATATTATTTTTTTTACTTCAACAATAAAAATTAAAATTTTAACCTTTTAGGAATCATTTGGTTGGAGGGTTTTCTGCATGAGAATTGGTATAGGTATCAAGTTCTTAGGTTTGTTTTACAGTTTTCAACTCTTTGCCTGAGAATAATAAGCTATTCTCAGGCATCCTCATTTCTCTGTTTTTCATTTTATGTATAATTTTACTTTGAATATAGTTAATTAACTAATTAATTAATTAATATTAATTTAATCGAAATAATATAAATATTTATTTTAATAAATCAATAATGATCTATTAAAATATTTACTTAATTTATTTTTATAATAAAAAATTTATTAATTGAATGGAATTGTTTTTTTACATAAATTATTAATTTATTAGCCAACACTATCTTAAATATATTTAATTAGTAAAGTATGATTAGTTAAATTTAGTTAGCATTCAACTTTATTTGTTCAGTAATGATAATTTATTACTTTATTGTTTTTTTTATAATCAAGTAATTATTTATTGAGATTAATTTTAATTTTTTTATAATCAAGTAATTATTTATTGAGATTAATTTTAATTTACTCAATCATTATGAACATATAATCATCACAGATTATTTATAAGAAATTAATTATTTATTGTGATTAATTTTTGTTACTCTATTCATTATTAACATATCATATTTACAAAATATTTTTTAGTCTTCTTTATTAATATATCATATTTTTATTTCATTTTCTTCCCTTTTATATAATATATTGTCTATTAAAATATATTTTCTTATATTATTTAATTAAAATTAAAATTACTTATGTTGAACTTATTTAATGATAAAAATTATTAAGTATTAGATTATAATTAGTATAGTATTCATTAAATGCATTAATTGGTTAATTTTAATTATAAATTACTCCATCTTCAAATATTTATAACTAAAATTATTATTGGTTCTTAATTAACTTTTTATTAATATATTGAATATCGTTTATTTTTTAAATTATTAATCTATTATAATATAATAAGATTTTTACGTTTAATTACATAATTAAATGCAAACACAATTTGTGTTTATAAAATTCCTATAGTATTCTCATGTACAAAAAAAAAAAAAAAAATACAGTTATCTTTGATTTTTAAAACAATTTATTTTCAGACCTCCTTTATTCCCACCTCTATAAAATCTTAAACTAAAGCGACTCTCAATAAAAATAAGTAATTATACTTTTAACATTTTTTAAGAAGGAATTATACCTTAAGCTATAATCAAATTAAGATAATTTAAATTAATTGGCCGTATATAAGTTCACTTTCGTCCACTATTACAAGATAAATAATTTGATTGTATTGGTTACATATATGTTATTTGACTAAAATATCGAAGTTTTTCGATATAGAAACCAAGTGAATTAAAGCCTTTCTTTTTTACTGTTTCTATCTTAGCATTAAATTCCTTTTAAATTCTATTAAAATCTAGCTTAATTTTTTTTTCATGTATTAAGATTCCGTTTTGTAATCATTTTGCTTTTTGTTTTTGTTTTTGAAAATTAAGTATATGAAAAGTACTTTCACCTCCAAATTTCTTCCTCCATTATCTACTTTTCACCGATGATTTGAAAAACCAAATCAAATTATGAGAACTAAAAAAAAAGTAACGTTCAAAAAGTTGTTTTTGTTTATTGAATTTGATTATTGTACTTAAAAAAAATGCAAATCGTTATAAGAAATATGAATGAAATAGATTTAATTTTTTAAAAAAAAAAATAAAAAATCAAATGATTACTAAACGGATCAACTTATAAAAATTCACCATTATTCATTTAATAATTTTTATTTTTTAATATAAAATTCTCGTATCTTAAAATCGAAGATTTAATTGTCTTAACTCTCGCTTGTAGTTCATTAGAAAGCTCCATTAATTAATTAACATTATTCAATTATGCAATTAGATTAAAAAAATCATGTGAGACAATTTAATTTCATCACTAAATTATTAATGTATTAGACATGGCAAAGTCCCATTGGTGGTTTGATGTATTCGAGTGATCAATAATTATTGCCTATTATTCAACAAAAATGCAAATTAACGCAAAGCCTCTTTAGGGCATTAATAAGATAACCCTTTCCCTGTTTTGTTTTAAATTTTTGGAAAGTAAGTTTGTACTAATGTAAATACTATTTATACCTTTTTATTTCACATTTTTTAATTATTAATTAAATTTATTCTCAAAATTCAAATCATGTTAAAGGAAAAGAGAATCCTATTTTTAACTCGATTAATAAGTTAAATATTTCTATAAAAAGGTAAACGTAGAAACATGTTCATATTTAAAAAATTAAAAAGTAAAAACAAAATAGTTATCAAATAGACGAGCCATCAATACTTTGATTAAGTTTTTATTATTTTTTTTCTCTTTTGTTTGAAACAATTACCTAATCAAATAGTTTCACAATCTAAGTAGAAAATACATTAATCTATAGAACAAATCGTCTAAGGACACCCTTTCTAACTAGTTCATGGATAACCACGCTTTGGTTCTCTATAAATATTATTAAAAGAAATAAAAAAATTCATATTCGATCACTATAATATCTATGATTACAAAATAAATCTTGTCAATGATATTGCAAATTTCATTAATCGTATTTATATTGATTAAGAAATCAAATAGATCACAACGTTGTTGTATCTCATTTGATGGATCATTGAAATTTGAGTCATTCCATAATTTCTCAAGCACACACCAACTAGAAAATTTGATTTGATTTGAGTGGATAATAGAACATTAAGTATTAAACTAATTGATTTTCTATTTTAAGGTTTTTGCAATTTTTTAGGCCATCAAATAAAGCTTCTAGAACATCATCACTAAAACCAAACTGGTTCCTACTTTTTCCCCCTGAATTTTTAATTCATTTTTAAAAATATATAGATATTCATTGTGAAATTCTAGACTAAAATGGTAGGTCAATCTTAGCTGGATTCCTTCATTTAAAATATTATTATTATTATTATTATTATTATATTATTATTATTATTATGTAGTTCAATATTATTTGTTCCCTTCGCAGCTGGATGAGCATGGAAAATTTAAGCAACTTTATCCTATAAGATTTTGAAATTTTAATTCAAAATGATTTTGTACTTTGAATTTAAATGATATTTATATATCATAAATTTCACCCTCATGGATGCCACATAATATTATTTTAAGTGCATTGGTTTACTATTTGCGGTTATATTCAAGATTTGATGTATAATACATAAATTAAAGAGAAATTTTTCTAAATTAAAAAAATGTCAAACTATTTATAAAAATAGTAAAAAAAAAAAAATATAACGATAGATTTCTATTGATCTTTATCAATAATAAACTTGTATCGATTTTTATCATTGATAGTATCAATGAAAGACTTCTATTAGTGATAAACTTATATAAACTTTTATCACTTAACATCTATCTAATGATAGACATTGATATCATAAATATAATTAAATTTTGTTATTTGTGTAAATATTTTTCTTTATTTTCTATTTTTGAACATTGGTAGGTCAATTTTATTCCAAAAAAAAGTATTGGTGAGTCAATTTGTGTACAATTTAATTAATATGATACATATTACTATTTTATAGGTCGATGGTTTGACCCTTACTCTTGAAAATTTGAAATTAAAATAAATTAATATTGATAGATAATATTATGAGATTGTCCAAAAGCTTTCTTAGTAATTTATTTATAGGCATCTTTTTTCAATATGAGAATAATGCATCAACCCATCTCAAAAGACAATACATGTGAATTGCTACTAAATTAATGCTTATATTAATAGTTTTGGATCATATTTTAAAGTAGTACTTCTAAGTTTAAATAAAAAATGTTGCAGCAAATACCAATTAAGTACTTTTGCTACCATGTTATTACAATTTGTAACCAAATAATAAAATATAGGTTAAAATACTATCTTGATTCGTATACTTTGAATTTTATTCCCAATCTTGTTATTTTCACATGTCTAATTTTGGTTCGAATATTTTTAATTAATTTGAAATTGAGTAATTATAACCTTTTATTACTAATATTTTCATTTTTTTTTTTTTTTTGTAATCTATTGCATTTTCATTATTATAACATGGAAATCATTGATTTTATTTAACGGATAGAAATTATTTTTAAAAAATAAATCTAAAATTTAGTGAAAGTAATTTAACTAAAATTAAACATTAAAAATACATAAACGTAAACTTTAAAGAATATTGACCCCTATAATATATATTTTCCTGTTCTAGAAGTTTCGTCACTTAGAATTAAAAATGAAATTTTAGGAAAGTTTTCCATTTTCAGTCAAAATTTGGTCCTTGATTGAAATTGGAAATTGAGCATATATTTTTTATGTGAAATGAAGGGTATTTTGGGTAATTTGTAGTTTTAATTTGATCCAATCAGAGGGGACAGAGAAACATGAACCCGAGACTATGAGGAGTGAGATTTATAATTTTGATAATTTAATTCTCTCAGGAACCAATCAAGCTGATCTGAGGCCATCACATCAAAATATATGGAAAAGAAGATGGGAAACTGCCATCTGACCGTCCATTTGGCAAAATCTAATTGGCTATTATTTATGGAAATGTCAAATCTCTTGGGCCTCGTTTCTATCCGCTTCCTATTGGCCCACGCGTTAAACCACCTTACCTCCCTTCCCAAAAATGTACACCTCATCCCCTCGGTTTTTGAGATCACCATTATATATATCTTAAATTAATTATATTAATTATTTCTAAATTATTAATGCCTTTGCTTCTTACTTCATACACATTTTTACATCTAGACCTTTTGCTTCACTACATTTTGAAATTTAATGCCAACCCCTTTCAAAATATATATATATATAAAATAAAATAAGCGTCAAAAGTTGATGAATTGATGTCATGTTCAATTTCTGGTACATTTGCATAATTACTAAAGTTAGAATAGGTCAATTATTAACGATCATGAGACATGTGGTTTGAATCCTCCTACCCTTTCGTACTAAAAAAATGTGTATTTACGTTAATATATGACATCCTTTAAATAGTAGTAACTCAAATTTCAAAATTCTCTTAAGGCCGGGTAAGTATATTTCTTAAATAAAGATTAAATTAATAAAATATGTTTTTCGTGAACAACTCCACGAAGATTTCTAAATAGAGGGTTAACTTTTCGTTTATTTATTTTTCCCCTCCAAGTTCTAATACACTCTAACCCTGTGATTTCTCAATATTTATGCAATTAATATATAACATAAAAATATCCATACAATTGTCTTTTTGTTAGTTAAAATTTTAAAGATGAAAATATAACTGTATCAATTCGGATAATTTGAAAATCAATTTAAATATAAGTGAATAAATAATATAACTAATACCATAACAAAATATATTATTAATTTTAAAACTCAGCGCAATATAGGGAGCTAGAGAGGTAAGTTTCAACTAAAAAGGCCAAATAAAATATAAAAATGTTAATTATACAAAATACCTCTACATTAGAATGTTTCTAAATATTGAAAAGTTTTGTTTTTATTATTCAATTTTAAATTTTGTTCCATCTATTTGATAATTTTTTTGGTTGAAATAAGATAAATAGTAAAAATTAGAATTCATGCTTAATATCATTTTCAACATCACCAATTTAGGTACAAAAATGATTTAGATTTTTAATCATATTTTTGGTATAAAATATAAGATTATCGATGGTAAATTTTTACCTTTCATCTTAGTTATGTAACCTTTTAAAATCTAGAATGTCTATGAGTATTTTGAGGTCATTATGAAACTAACTCAATAAACATTCGAGTATGTTGATAATCATAAGAAAGATGGTTTGAATCTCCTTACCTCAATTATATTAAAAGAAAAAAATAATAATTTTGGTATAGCTAAAAAAAAAAAAAAAAGGAATAAACGAAAAAATAAAAAATAGGTGATTACTTTAGGTTAGAGCATAGGTGAGATAGGGGATACGTGGGTGGCTTTCGGCTTCTATACCCTACACTTCTCCATCTCTGATTGGTCGATAGGTGGGCCCAATGATAATCTAAGTTCCCTTGGGCCCACTAATTTCAAAAAACCAAAAATAAAAAATAAAAAATAGAAAAATGTAAAAAGACGCCACGTTTCTTGTTTTCTCGCCCAATCACAAGCTGCGCTGTACGAAGCTATGCTTTCAACGTGTCTGTACAATTACGTGTCCCAATCGGCGCTTGTTATAAATCTCCGCTCTTTCTTCGCCATTTTCCCTCACTTCAATCACAAAACATTTCTGCTGCCAAATTTCCATCTTTCAATCTACACCCTTTGTTCCCTTTCCATAATGGACGGTAACGGAAGAGGTGGTTGCTGCATCGCTCGATATGTCGGCCCTTCACACGACATGTCGAAAGTCGACCGTATAATGCTTAGGTTTCGCCCCATTGCTCCTAAGCCAGCGGTTTCTTCCGGATCTGGCTCTACGGATTCCACGCCGGAGAAATCCGAGGTGACTGGAAGAACCGGTAGAGGGAAGAAGAGAAGCGGGAGGGATACCGGAAGTAAGCGGTGCAATAATAGGAGGAAGAAGAGTGTGACAAACGACGGCGTTTTGGGTGGTTCTGTGGTGACGACGTTGCCGCTTTTACCGGAGACGCCGGATTGTGTCAAGAGAGAAGGAAGAAACGCGCCGGTTTGGTTGAGTTTCGACGGGGTGAAAGAGGATCGGACGGCGGTGTCGGCGGTGGCGGTGGCGGTGCCGCAGGCGGTGAGGATGGTGGCGTCGTCGGTGACGGTGGAGCGCGTGGCGGAGGTCACATGGGGGGAAGGGGAGGAGTTGGGGTGTACGGATGAGGAGAGGAGGATGAATCTAGTGAAGGACACGTGTCCTGTGTTTATATCGGACGGCGGAGGGAAGGTGACGTGGACGAACGAAGCGTATCGGGAAATGGTGGGAGGTACCGCAGGGGATGCGGTAAGGGTTTGGTTGGTGATGAAGGAGACGGTGGAGGAGTGGTGGCCGGCCTTCACTTGTAGAGTTAAGGTTCAGTATCGAACCCGGTGGGGGAAAGAGACGAGCTCGTTAACGGCGCCGTGTGATGCTTGGAGGATGGACGGTGGTGGGTTTGCTTGGAGGCTTGATGTCAAGGCGGCGCTCAGTCTCGGCTTCTGTCGATGATGAGTTGGTTTCATGGTTCGTTTCGGCTCCGTTTGTTGTATTTTTATTGGGAGGTTTCTAAGAGAATTGTGAATAGAGAGGGCTATGTTAGGGTTCAGGTTCTAATCAATTTTAAGTTGTCTTTTTTTTTTCTTTTTTTTTTTTCCAATTACATTTTCTAGAACATCTTTTTTTTTCCTTGCCTATGTAAATATTGTGTTTTTTCCCTTGTTTCAGACCAAAATGTTGATTTTTGGGGGAAAAATGATATAAATGCAGTGAAATTATGTTCGGGTTTAAATGATGTGGATATTTATTTCTATTTCATTTATAAAGTATTTGGTATAAATTTGACAGGTTATTCGTTTAGTTTACGTCAGTAAAAGAGGTGAAAGTAATAAAAAATTGATGACTATAAAATAGTATAAATTGTAATATATATTACTTAGTTGATGAATATAAAATAGTAATAATGATATTAAACAGGTGTTTTGAAATAGTGTGGATTAGGATTAGATTAATTATAGTATTAGGAGAGTAAACAGATATATGGAAGAAATGATATAAAAAAGAGTTATTATAGTTTTAATCCTTGTCTCAAACTCTTCAAAGGAAAAAAAATGAGATAATTATAACATGGAAAAAAATCGACCCGAAAGGTCTTTTTTCTTTTCTTTTTTTTTTTTTTGTACAATTAGATTCATTATTTGGGTAGAGATATTGGATATAACATACATCATATAGTGGAGATTTCTAATAAATTGCCGTATGGTTTTGAATTATACCATAAAAATTGGGTATCATATTGGGACGATAATATAATTTTTAAAAAATAGAGTAAAAATGAGTACTTTGCAACCATGTAAGGAAAGTGAGCCTTTTTTTGTCCTTTTTAGTTAAAATGAGAAAAAATTACCATATACGGTACATCTGCACAGTTTAATTAGTATTTTTTAGATTTTAAGTAGTTTCTTTTAGAGTTTAAAGATATAATTTTTTTACTAAAATATATATACAGGGAATTTCTTTATATCAATTTTTTTTTTTAAAATATCCTTTAATATTTAATGAAAATATATAAAACAAAAATAAATTACTAAAATGATATTTTTAAACGTTAAGAGAGAAAAAAAGGTTTGATTTTATGTGACAAACAAAATGAAGATAATAAGTTGAGTAGATTTTTGTCAGGTTGACATGTAGAAAAGTGTGTATAAAATAAAAATGTGCCGAGAAATTTATTTTTTAAGTGATTTGATAGAGAGAACGAAACATGTTGAAGCAAAATTGATATTTTTTTCTAATGAAATTTTTATAGGAAGATTTTTAAAAATAGAAAAATACTAGAAGTCTATCAATAATAAAAACGGATGAATTTTCAGCAATTCATGGAAAGATGGATGAAAATCTATAGTTAATAAATGCTTATAAAATATAGTATTTATTGTTATTATTATTTTTTCTTTTTGCTATTTATTAGTAAAAAATTCCTTTTTTTATATATATATATATAATAAGAGACATTTCATTATTTCCCAAGTGGCAACAAATAGTAACAAAATTATTAAAGTCGTAAAAGTACTGATTCCTTTGACTAAATGGTTCTTTTTTTTTTTTTTTTAATTTTATTACAACAACTAGATAGAAAAAAAAAAAATTGATTAGATAATAATTAATAAGAGTTATGAAAACACCCGTTTCTTCTATTTGTGACCTTAACTCCAGCTCAACGGAAAGAAATATCTATATTTGTACTTTGATTTTACCGTTTACCAAATCAGATGGGCAAATATTACTTTAATTTTTTTTTTTTTTTTTTTATAAAAAATCAGATGGTTAATAAAGTAATATTGTAATTTACACCGTATACATACACCCATCTTACTTCCATTATATACCCCATCATTTAGTCAATATTTTAAATTTAATCTCTAATTTGTAGTTGACTGTTTTTTAAAAAAACAAAAATATTTTTTTTATTAGTATTGTCACTCTAAATCTTTCACTTTTACTATAAAGTTTAAAATAATATCTGCATATTATATTTTCTTATTGTTACCCAATTTCAATAAGAATATGACTCGTGAACTAAAATTTTACATTTAGAAATAAATTTGAATGTGAGGGATGAAAATGATATCAAAAGCCTTTTGTTACGATTTTCATCCCTACCTAACATGCAAGACTTTAGAGCCTTATCCATTTAGTGGCCATAAATTGTATTTTTCGAGAAACATACTAAGGGCATCTAACATAATTAATTTCAAACTTTGATCTTTATTAAATTTTGTTCATTATTTCCACAAATTGGAGAGGGGCTAAGGTCCAAGATTCGGGCTTTTTAAGTGGAGAACTTAAACAAATAATAATAATAATATCTTTTTATGATGGGTGAATTTCCACCCTTCAAAATCTCTACAATATTTTTCTATAATAATAAATCGAGACTTGAGATCATAGGATATAAAATTAAAAATATGCTTTGTAACACCATTTAATAATCAATTAACAATTAAAAATTAAAGATTGGAATAAAAAAGTACACATAATTCATGCTTCTTTCCTGTTTGGGGTCTCAAACATACTAAATTATAGTGAGTTTGGGTCTAATCATTGATTTGGTATTGTTTCAATATCAACTCGATTTTCATTCATTCACTTAAAAAAATAATCTTTTATTAATTAAAAAAATCATAAGACATACCCAAAAAGTTCGAATCCACAATTAATAACATTGATTCAATTGGCATTAACATAATAGGAATATTTTGTCTATTAAGGATTGAGAATCCCATATTGAAAAAATCAAGAGGACTTACACTCCTTATAACATAGATGAGTTATTTCTCATATTGTCAATTGGTTTTGAGATGAAATTACATACTATCTAACATGGTATCAGAGCTCATAAAGTCAATCCAATAAGAAGAAATTAAGGCGACAATAATGGGTTCTCGTGCTCTTAAGAAGAATAATATATTAACTTTAATTAAAAAAAATTTACAATTAATAAGAAGTTCGACTAATACATTAAATGTAACTTTATTTTTTCTAACAACCCAAATTAGGGCTAAAAAAAAATAGAAAAAACTAATCTGCCTAAAATGCATTTAGAAGTAAAATTCTTGTTGAAAATAAGAGAGTTGAGATGGTGAAGGTATTTGGAAGATGATGATCAATTGTAGAATTTGAAAGTCTTAGCTTGAATAATGATATTCCTAAGTGCTCCAATGGGGGCCAGCAACATCAAGGCTACTCCAAGAATAATGCAAATCTGAGATTGAAATTTCACAAAATTTAAATCAAATTTCTGTATAAAATTTTTAAATATGAGGTCCTATTTAGTAAACATTTTGGTTTTTGTTTTTGTTTTTAAAAATTAAGACTATGGATACTAGTTCCATTTCCAAATTTTTTTCTTTATCTACTTTTCACCAATGGTTTAAAAAATTATGCCAAAATTTGAAAACTAAAAAAATAGTTTTAAATTTTAAAAAAATTTGGCTAATAATTCAACAATTGTACTTAAAAAAAATGCAAATTATTGTATGAAATGTAGATGAAATGAGCTTAATTTTTTTTTAAAAAAGCAAAAAACTGAATGGTTACCAAATGAGGCCGTAACCTTTTAAATTTCAAAATTTTAAGAATAAATTTAGGTTAAAAATCACATTTAGTTCCTAAACTTTCATATAAATAACGATTTAGTCCTTAAACTTTAGTTTGTATCAATTTAGTCCCTATACTTTCAATTTTGGAACAATTTAGTTTCTGAACTTTATTATGTAATAAAGTAAGTATTATGGAAATTAATATTAAGGTTTAACAAGACTAAATTGTACAATGTCAGAAGTATAGAAAATAAATTGTTACATATTTAAGTTTAGAGATTAAATTATAAAAAAAATTAAAAATATTGAAACTAAATGGTTACTTTGAACTAAAAATATTTTTTAACCATAAATTTAAAATAGCTAAAATAAGAACGGAAGATGGAGAGAGAAAATAAAAATATGTATCGTAATTGAAATTAATTAATGGAGATGGAGATTTTAAGCTCTTACCCAATTAACAAACCAAGAAAGGCTAAAGCGTTTTGGCTTTTTTATGGCAAGCCACAGAATGCAAGGCAGCTGTAAAAATAATAATAATAAAGAAAAAACACATCAAATAAATACATGGCTTTTAAGAAAAATTAAATAGCTAAGACTTAAATTTAATAACCATTTTGTTTTTTAGTTTTTAAAATTTTATTAGCTTATAAATATTCATTATACCTATTGATTTGTTCATTCTGCTATCTAATGTGTTTTAAGAATGCTAAGACAAAATTTGAAAACTAAACAAAATTATTTTTAAAATTTAGCTAAAAATTCAAATTAATACTTACTTAAAAAGATAAAAAAATCATGAGATATGAACTATAAAATTAATGAGTATACTTTTTAAAAGTCAAATAATTATCAAAAGAATCAAACCGAAACATATAAAATATCTTAAATAAACTTACATAGTATGATGTGGGAGCAAACGCAAAGCCTCCAAAAAAACTTAGAAGTCCACCGAAAAAAGGTAAAGTCATGCCAACAAACATTGTAAGCGCTACCATAATAATAAAATAAAAAATTAGAAGAGGAATTATAAAATCAAGTAAAATGGGGCCACATAAATTCTCGATGAGAAAACTAAAAATAAAATTGTTATCAAATAGAATTTTAATAATCGTCATCAAAAGAATTTATTTGAATGCATTGTTCCTTAAAAAAATTTCATACTTCTTTTTCTCTACTCTAATACACTAATCAAACTCATGGTTATTTATAAAAAGCAAAGGTTTCTAGTCTTCCTTCCTCCTCGGATTGATTAGAAAATATTTTTTCAAAAAATCGATTTTATTTATACTCTTTGAATAAAAACTTTTTAAAATATACTTTGAAATTGTTTCAAAAACTATATTGAACGATTGTTAAAGATATTCCATATTTTTTTTCAAAATGACTTATTTTCAAAATTGAATATTTAAAAATTTAAATAAAAGACACTCTTAGTTTGGTCATCACAAGCAAATACTATAGAAAGTATTGGAAAATCGTACGTACCAACATAAAGGGATCGAGAGACGAAGCGAAGGCAACGAGAAGGTTTAAACTTCATCTTCTTAACCAAGAAACACTCCATCATATCAAAAACAGGCATAGCATAGACTTGGTAGCTACCAATGACATGAATGACGACGAAGATATTAGCGAGAATGATGAGCCAAGCGGGTCGGTCAAGGGAGAGAAGGATATTATCTTGGACGGAGTTGCCGAAGACGAAGTAGCCAACAAGCGCAACAGGGAAGTAGCAGAGTGCCACAATGAGATAGGCGATGACGACGCCCTTCCACATGGGCTTGTTCGACGGGCGATCAGGGGTCGACGGGATGGTGGCTTGAATCTCAAGAACCACATTATGGCCTGCAAATGCAAAGGCCACATTCCCTAAGGCTGATAAGAAGTTGAAGACATTGCCTGTTGTGGTCGAGGCTCTGGGTCCGTAGCTCACGTCTGGAATCACACCTTTGTGAGCTGAAGTGGCCCATGCTATGATCGAGTAACTGCAATAATATAATAATTCCCATTAATATTGAGTTTATGTATGTATGGATTTTATTTTATTCGTTAAATAAATTAGAATTTGGTCTTAAAGATAGAATTTAGTCATTATGGTTTGATAAAAATTAAATTCTAAGCTTTAAAATTATAGGACTAAATTTTAATTTTCTTCCTCGAGACAAATTTATAATTTATTTATTTATTTTTTTTGTTTTTCAAAAGTTGGAATAGGTATTGTGATAAATTTTCGTAACTTAAGAAAAAACCAAAGATTAATAGAGTTACCTCAAGGACATGACAGCAGCAGCGAGAGAGACGAGAGTGATGGAGTCCAAGCTAGGAAGATGAGAAAGAAAGAAGTGAACAGAAGCAAAGATCATGATGAAGTAAGTGGTCTTGATCGACTTGCAGCTGCCATGGCAAGCCAAGTCATGGATTTTCTTCAGAGAATTGCCACCGGTGATCATGTACACAATGTCAGTACCGACCTCCACCATTAGTTGTTGTGGCACCACTATCCATAGACCCATCTTCTCCCCAAACACATGCTGTCCAAGCTCGTGGTACCGATCGAACCTCTTTCCCGGTACCACTTCGTGCATCTCCACCATTTGCCACAACGTGTACAATGTTATTATCCATGATAATGCTATTACTACCACTCCCGGTCCCCTGCAAACAAACCAGATAGATTAGTGGATAAGATATTTATTATTATATTTTTTTTAACTTATTTGGAAGTTGCACGTTTATGATTTATAGACTTAATTTTCAAAAACAAAAATAAAAAACAAAATTGTTATAAATCGCGGCCTAAATAAACAGCAAATTATACTAAGGGTTACCATCCGAGCTGCGACATGGCAAAAGGGAGACCAAGAACTCCAGCGCCAACCATGGCGGTGACATTGTGAAAAGCAGAGTACTGCCAGTTTCCGTTTCTCGATTGCGTAATCGGAAGCCAGTTGTTCAAATCCGTCTCCACCTCCGCCGTGGCTTCCGACGACTTCTGCCAATCTCCTCCGTTATTCTTAATCTCCATTCTTATATTACTTGATTTAATTTCAGAGTTCTCTATTAAATAATGGAAGATGAGAAGTTCAAACCCTATATTTATAATGCACGGTTCGGAATCCTCTTAGGTTTCAATATCCTAATACAAATAGGTTTCTGCATTGTTGTCTTATTTAATTAGGAAAACAATAAAATTCAAATTAAATTAAAGTTTTATTATCCTTCAAATTTTCGTTTTATAGATTGTGTCCTAATCAATATAGGATAATGTGTTCTTGATATTATTATTAGGTTTAAAATACTACCTTAATTATTATACTTTTGATTTTTCTTCATTATACTTTCATTAATTTTTTTTAAATATATATATATATATATATATATATGTATGTATATATATATATATATATATATGTATGTATGTGAGGATGGGTCCCATGAGACCTGTTTCCTCGATGGAGAATCTCGTCCCCATCCTCTCTTTCAATTGACGGGGACGGGGGAAATACCTCTGCAGGGACGGAGATGGGGAGTCCCCCTACTCAGCCCTGACCCCATTGCTAACTCTATTCATATACTTAAGGGACGTTTGGGGTAAAGACTATCCTAAAATTATAATAACCACATCTTGCAATATATACTATTTCAAAATCTTCAATCAACTGCAGTCGATATTATTTCAAAATCCCAATTTGCTACATTTTATACCATTTTATATTAATCATTCTTTTAAATCCTTGCTACAGTATTTACTATTTTATTTTCAAACTAAAATAATTTACACCTCAAACATTGTTATTATAATCCAAACTAAAATAATCTATAATCCAAATACACTATTATAACCCAACTATAATAACCTAAGACTATAATAATCAACTCTTTGCCCCAAACGCCATTTTAGTTTGAGAATGAAATAGTAAACACTATAGTTATGAATAAAAAACGGTGAATGTAAAATAATAAAAATTGTAGCAAATAGTAAATATTATAGTAAATGAGGGATTTGAAATAATCTTGACTGTAGCTAATTGGAGAATACAAAATAGTATGTAGTGTAGCAAGAGGTGTTATAATAATCTTAGGATAATCTTCGCTCCAAGCACACCTTTAGTGTTTATTTTGGTCCATGTATTCTCAATTTTGGCTCATTTTGATCCTTGAACTTCAAAAAATGATCATTTTTATCCTTTAAAAGTGAAAATGAAGAGACCAAAATGACAACTTTGGTCCCTTCATTATTATTATTAAGGAAAAGTACATTTTTGGTTCCTAAGTTTTGGATTTAGTTTCTATTTAATCCTAGGTTTCAAAATGTTATACATTTAATTCTTATGTTTTTAGTATGGTTTAAGTTTAGTCTTTAAATTTCAAAATGTTATAGTTTTATATCTTTGATATTTGAGTTTTGTTTTAAATTAATCTTTAATTAGATTCAATTTTTATAATTTTAATTTCGATTAATCAATATTTATTTTTCATCTTTAGTAAAAATGTCTATTAATTGATTTTAATAGAATAAAAAAATTATAATTATTTAAATTTAATTATTTTTCATCATTATTAAAATTAATTTTAAAATTTAACTTCATAATTATTTTTAATTAATTAATAGATTTTGAAACTTAAGAATTAAATTGAAATCAAACTCAATATTTAAGGATTTAATGTAACTCTAGAATTAGGAATCAAATAGAAACTGACTCAAAATTTAAAAACAAAAAATGTATTTTTGCATCGTTATTATTAAAGAGAGAGGGAGTAAACGCAAAGTGGTTAAATAGGGGTATTCAAAAAATCCGATGACCCAAAAAAACTGATCAACCCAACCCAATCCGTGCAATTTGGGTTGGTTATCAACTCATATGGGTTGAGTTGGGTTCAAATAAATCAAAATTTTATGGGTTGGGTTAGTTCATGGGTTCACCTAATATAATCCGGACCAACCCGAATTTATTATTAACTTTAAAATATGTTTTTTTATTACTCATAACACAATTATTTATACATATATTGATTTTAATTTTATTTAATTTTAATATTTTTTTTGAATAATTTATTCTTTAACAACTCTCAAAATTAGTTTCTTTGCACTTTAGAAAGAAAATTTTCACTATATAAATTGAAATTGAGTTGTTAATCTTAATTCAATATATGAAAATAATTAAATTAGATTTTTACATATTTACGTTTTGCTTTTTTTTAGAATAAAATTTTAAATAAATGACCCGATTAACCCGAACCAACCCAACCCAAATATTTCATGGTTAGGTTCATTTTTTAATAAGGGTTATTTGGGTTGAAAAAATTTATATCCCGAACAATTAGGTTGGGTTGAAAGGATTGGGTCTGAAAAGTCTTTCAACCCAATCCGACCCAACTCACGAACACTCCTAGGGTTAAAGATTGTCTAAAGTTGACCTAGAAATTCAACTTTTACATGACAAAAGTGAATATAATTAAATGATAATTCACATGTATTCATTTTTTTTTAAGTTGGAGATTCAAATTTCTATATTTCACTCGTTCTACCTAAAACAACATTGTTATATCTATTATAAGGTATATATTTTATACCAATTTCCTTCTGCAGACTCACTTTTGAAAGTTTTTATTTTTTTTTCTTATTTTTTTTTTTTTTTATGTACAATCATAATAAAGTATTGGTTGAATAACAAATTTATTCTCTCAACTTTGAGATTTGTGTCTATTTAATCTTTCACTTTCAAAATTATATATACAATTTCTAAACTTTTTTTAAAAAAGAATCACAGATTTACTAGGTATCAAAATGATCATTAAGGATTTTATTAGATATAAAATTCAAGTGTATATCTAATAAAACAATTCATGCTTAAAAATTTAATTAAAATTTGTCAAGTACCTTATTGACATAATTTCGAAAACTCAAAAACCAAATTAGACAAGAAAAGTGAAAGTTTAAAATTTATTAAACACTTTTTAAAGTTCAAGGTCTAAATAGACACAAACCTTAAAAGTTCATAGACCAAACTTGTAATTTAACTTAATCACCATTTAAAATTATAGTCGATGAAATGTTAATTATCCAATATATATATATATATATATATATATATAATGGGAGAGAAATATGTATGAGAAGCCTAAATCAACAATATATTTTAACATATTTGGAAGTTACCAAAACTTAATGCTAATTTATTTGATTGTGGCTTTGTACACATAGAGAGGAATGCATGTGTATTAAAGAGAAGTTTTGATTTTAGAAGAAATATAGCTTTTGGAGTTTCAGTCACATTCATCCTACTCAAAGTCAAAATTTTTACCATTCTAATTTGGTTCTTCATATTTGATCTCTCTTCTCCTTTTATTTTATTTTATTTTATTTTATTTTTTTGGGTGTCTTCTATGTATTGGCTTGTTTGGCTAAGTTGTGCTTTATTATTCTAACAGGGATTAAAGGAATACCTTTCAAAATTTCAAATAAAACTAGTTTAAATTATGGATATGGTGGGTCCCAAAATATATTAAGTTGTACAAGGAAAAGGTTTCTCAATGGTTCTTCTTCATGGCTTTGGTGCTTTTTTCTCTTTTGCATTTTATACCCAACATGTTGTACTTTTGAAGAAAGCAACTTGAAATAAATTTTGAGTTTATCTTTAATTTTATAGCATAAGCTTTTGATATGAGATCTTAGGTCCAAATTCCATATCTTTTTTTTCTCATTTGAATATAACCAATCAATAAACAAATAACTCACAATTGAGTGATGTTGTGGCACTTTGGGTTTTCTTTTCAATAAATAAATATCTATCTAAAAAATTATAAAATAAAGTACTATTATAAGTTAGAAATATTTTTAATCAATGATAATACATTATTTTCTTAAGGAAATGTTATATAAATATAAATATAAATTTATTAAAGGAAAAGCTCAAATTATATCCTTAAGTTTTGGAAGTTATATCAATTAAAATCTCAAACTAATAATTGTGCAATCTTATCTTTGAACTTACCTATCTTATTCAATTTAGACTTTTTGTTAGTTATATATAGCTATTTTTACTTTGTTCCAATTACAATTAAAAATCATTTAAATAGAACTATTTTTTCTCCCAAAATCTCAATAAAGTAGTAGAGGTGAAAATGGGTCGAGTTGGGTCAATTTTGGAAAAAGAATATCGACCCAACCCGGCCCAATTACCTCCTAAAGTTTAAGGATATAATTTTGTCAAAGAGCCAAAAAATTGTGTGAAATCGATGATTCGCCCGAGTTGTTGTTTGTGTAAGGAATTGATGCATTGTCACCTTAGAAGAGATTAACTACTGCAATGGAGGGAAAGTTTGATTAGAAAATGAGAAACCCTAACTCATTTTATGGGTCAATTTGGATAATCAAGAATCAAACTGAATCAAATCCAACTTGGATAATAAAAGTGAGAACCAAACCAATCTAATTTAGTTAAAAAAGTTATCACACAATTCTTTCTAAATAAACAGAAAAAATATAAGGTCAAAGAATTGCTCAAATTTGATAGAAACCACTAAAATTTATGTGGAGTACTAATTTAAATTTTTTATTAAAAGAACAAAAACAACAAACTACGAATATTTGGTAAAATTTTAAATACTGTTTTTAAACTATTAAAACTATCTTTTTAATTTTTTGATAATTAAAGGTAGTTTAGAATTTTCTAAAAGTACAAATTAAGAACACCTAACAAGACAAATGTCTACATTAAATATAAATGTTCAAATTGCTTCAAGACATCCAAAACTCACTCTAAGTTAGTTGATTTTAATTGTCCCTATATAAAATTATAAACAATACATAAATAATTGGAGAAAACAAATATTATTGAAAGAATATTAAATATAAACAGCCTCCAAAAGTCACAGGTTTCTTTTTCTTTTCTTTTTAAATCTAAACTAAGCCTACTTCAGCCTAAAAGAGTCATTAACATCAACAAGAAAATCCTTATAGGACTCTATTTTTATAATTTACCCAGATAGAACTCTAATTTACAATTGGTCAAGACTAGAGAGAGAGAAAGAACCAAAATGAGCATGATCAGCTAGCGTAAAGCTTGTACTATCAATCTCGAGGTTAGAGGTTCGATCCTCCACCTCACATATTGTCACCAAAACAATCTTATGTGAGAAAGAGAAAAAAAACCTATAAAAATACACGATTACAAAGCAAGAGACCACTGCAGTTGATTTTGTGCTGCTGCTTCCATCTTTCTAGGAGAAAATTTTCATTGCTTGGACGCTTTAAATATTCGTCTATGTCGAACCGAGATTCTCTTGATTCCAAGGACTGATTCTGATAATTACCAAGTTTCTTGAATCTACTTCCTATATCTTCAACAACTTTCCGAGAAATGCCAATGGTAACTCCAGGGCTCCAACTTCCTTGGCTGCTACCAGAATGGTTACATATATCTTGTGTATTGCTTGTATCCTAAGACAAAAATCCCAACTTCTAAAGGTTGGAGGTAAAGAATCTGAATAATTAATATCCTAACTTTACTGGGTTCTTAAGAACGGACAATTTGATTTGTCTAGCATGTCCGTGTTGGATACTTAGACACACCAACACTTGTTAGACACGTATTGAACACTTGTTAGTACAATAGATGTGTTAGACATGCATAAAACACTTATCAAGTGGACTAAAAGACGCAAATGACAATATTGATAAATTTTGAATATGAAATACATCAAATTATTTTATTCAGCATATAAATGCATCAAGCCATTTACTTTTAGTTATCTTCTGATATATAAATGATATGTAGTTTCAAAAATGTATATTTTAATAAATGTGTCCTTACCGTGTCCGTGTCCCAGATTCTTAAAAAATGGCATGTCATTATATCTGTGCTTCTTAGGCTCTTATGAATAAAAAATGGCTTGACAGAAACTATCAATTTTTTTTAGTCCAACGACACATGGAAATGGAGATTTGAACCTCCAACCTCTTAGTCAAAGATATATGTCTTAACCAGGTGAGCTACACTCGGATTGGCTCACATAAAATATCAATACAAAGCGTATTAGTCTTTAGATGCCTTAAGAATTAGATTTTACCTGATTTACATCCCATGGAAAAGTTTGCGGAGTTGTAGGAGGTTCGAACATATTCTTTCGAGGATAAGGAGTAGCATCATTACTGGTTTCCCACTGCAACCATGGAAGTAGGACACCATCCATTCCAGGAGGAACACATCTGCTGGCTGCCGAAATTTTGAAATTTGGTTTTGCTTTTCCCCCTAAAGATGAACTGGTGTCGCTCCTGTCGCCATCAAGAGATGAAATATCTGTATCTTCGACATTGGAAATGAAGTCCTCAATGTATTTTTCTGCCTCCTCACTCAATCGTTTAGACATCCTACTTCTATCGTTACTCCTCTGAGAGATAGAAACAGAAATAATCATAAATATTAGACAAAAGAGAGAGATTCTGAATTGTTTCACTTTCAGGAGGTTAAATGTTATTTGGTGGTGGGGCAAGGTTCCAGTTTAAGGAGGAAGTAGGTGATGTAGGAGATTGAATGTTCTTAATTAGAAGGACTGGGTTCGAGTTCCAGGTGGACGTAGCTGAATAGCCCAATTAATCTTAACTACAATTAAAATTGTAAAACAATGCGGTAAGAGTCCTAAGTTTGGGTCCATCTGTCTTAGTTTTATCCTTGGCATTTTTCACCCTTGATTGAAATGGAAAGAGATTGCCATTTGCTTAGATGTTTTGGACATTTGTCACGAAAGTGCATCAAAACTAATTTCAGAGTGTCCGTGTTCCTAGATGAGAACAGTCATTTAAGATATCTTGCCTCAGTATTCTGTCAAAGTGTAAACAAGAATCAATCACCTTTCTGGTTCGTGAGGAGTTTTCTGCAACATTTTTCATATCAGGAGGCAAATTTTTAACCATCTTTGGAAGTTCTTGACCACGTTGCTCCTCCATCACCATCTTACCCAATGACTCTCTACGCTTCTCTGACTGTCATTGTAGACATAGATTTTTGGTAACCACCAGAACATAGAATAATTTACTTAGGATATAAGATCTTATAATAGAATGCCAGAGAAGAAAAGATACTGATAAGTGGAAGAGAAGCTAAAGTAGATGAACATCCAAAAGACCATAACTCACAATAGAAATTTCCAGCTGATGTCAGGGCAGATCTGATACTAGTTTAATTATAGAAAACATCAAAGATGAATCACAAGAAAAAAATATGTGTCCTTACTTGTTCTTGTTTTGTTGAATAGTTTCTTGTAAATGGAGATGTATGCTGACGAACACCAGAATCACTGGAATGCAAGTCATCACTGAAAGTTTCAACAGACGAATTTCTGTTCACCATTTCCTGTATTATCCAAAGATTCGTGATGAAGTTTAGATAAACAACTAAGATAAGTTGGTCCAAAATAAAAGTTATTTACTACTGGAGAGTAGAACTTGAACCAATGAGAAGGATCTCACACACCTGCTCAAGTTCCACCCTTATCTCTTCCACAGCATGTCTGAGTTCTTTCCGCATTGCTTCATACAAGCCATTGTCAACAACACCCCCGTTGGCCTGCTTTGCCTGAAAAATATGACGTAAACCCAGATATGTCATGGATAAAGTCTCAAATTTTGTGTTTGCAACTTTCGTATATTGGAGAGTGATGGACCTTTCTTGCATAAATTGATCGAATAGTCTTCTCCATTACACTATTACCGAAGTAAGCATCCTTGCCTTCATCATCAGTTAGAACTGAAGAATGGCTCTGTAAAAGGAAGTGGTCATAAAAGGGTGAAAACCACATAATACAAACCCTCCTCCCCGTCCCCTGCTGTGAGTGAATACAATAGACGGTAATTAAAAGGGGGAAGAGCTTACTGAATAGCCATCATGGCACTTAAAATCATTCTGGCTAAGAGATCTTCGCAACGTTGGTCTACGGTTTGAATCATCAGCTTTATGGGATATTGGCTTCTGCTTATTTCCAATACCAAAGCTCATTTCTTTGACACGAGTTCCAGAACTCTGCGATCGATCAAGATCACTCTGTGTTGCAATGGAACATTTTCATGGGGTTAGTACAAAATTTCCCACTATATCCATCAAAATACAACGTAATCAACATCTAATTGCAATAGCACCAACTTGAATCCACATGGAAATAAGAAATTTAAAACATGAAGACGAAGCAAAAGCAGCAAACACTGGATCTCAGTCTCCATTTTTTCTATGAATACAATATTTTTCCTCAAAGGAAAATTAGAACTGCTTTAGGCATTTATTCTTAGATAACAAATATGTCCTTCTTATAAGCTATTGTTAAGCCATTAATTCTTTACAAAAGGGAAACTCACACAGATATACGTGCAATAATACAACAGTATCCGCATGTAGCTCGTAAGCTTACCATTTCTACATAATTAGAACTTAAGCATTCACAGTATATACATTGGACACCTTTTCCACTTTCCGTTAAAAATCACTTATAATAATAAATTAAGAATTGTCCAATCTGAACCTTTTATAAGAATAAAAGTTCAATTCTTCTTCCGATCCTCAAAATTGAATTCATATCCATGCAATAGCCAAGTAGGAAAGTATTCAAACCAAAACCGAACCGGATAAAATGGAATGGATTATTCACCTCGGAATCACTAATCTGGTAGCGAACCACCGAGAGAGAGCGTCTTCTTCTCGAATTACTTTCCGGAACCACTTTCCCCACAGAAACACCAGAACCAGCTCGTCCTTTGCCCTCGCTACCACCGCCATTAGTTTTAGCGCTACCGTGTCTCGAAACCGACCTCCCTCGTCTATTAGAAGCCACGGCAGCATTCGTAGCACCACTCGACTCGAAGCTTCTCGCAGCGGACCGCCCTCGATCACCAGAACCAAAGAATTCGACCGCCAAGTCATCGAGACTGATTTCAGGGAACCCCGAGCCTCTCGAAGTGTTGACAAACCTACCGCGGGGAGCTGAAGCCTCACCAAAGCCCTTGTCGATGGGAGACGACGGTAGAGGGTGGGAAAATCGGCTGAGACTACGAGAGCGGCGGTGAATCGAACTCCGATTGGTGGAAGCGGAGTCATCATTTGAAGGCACCGATGCTCCGATCGGCGTCCGTTTCGTCGTGGATTTGAAAGCAGAGGACGCCATTTCAAATTGAAAATCAAACAAACACAGTTGAAGATTTTGAAATTTGAAACACTGCCATTTTAAGCAGTCAAAGAAAATTCCATTGGAGGTCTCTGAGAGAGAGAGAAAGAGGAGCTAAGTACAGTAACGTGATTTGGCGGAGAGATCGAAATTATATGAATTTTGAATTACTATTATTATTATTATTTTTGGAGCAATTTTATTATTATTATTATTATTGGAATTTAAATGTGGTAGTTGTACCATGTCGTATGGTCCACGGTGGCGCATGAATGCAATAAAAAGGTAACAGGTGGATTTTACCCTAAACTTCCCCAAAACAATTTCTACCCTAAATTTTATCTCTCTTCTCTTGAAAACCAAAATTAAATTCCAGACTTAAATTCTCTGTCTTTCTTTCTTTTTTTCAACATTGGAGAAAATTTAATGAGAAAATTTTTGTATTTTTTAGTTAGAAAATGGTAAATTACATTTTTTCCCTCAAAGTTTGAGTTTAAGTTTATTTTGATTCTTAAAATTCGGTTCCTTCTAGTTTTGATAGTTTATATTCAAATTATATAGTTCAATTGATTCCTATCTAATGTGAGAATATCAAGAATTGAACCTCGAATCTCATAAAATTATTATAGATTAATTAGGACCAAGCAAAGTTCATGATCGTTTCATTTAAATTAAACCACACAATCTGTCCCTATCATTATCCTAACATCAACTTTTATATAGTGTTAAATTGATATGCACACAATCTGTCCCTATCACTGTCCTAACATCATTTTTTATACGTAGTGTTAAATTGAACTCATTCATATCAACCCTTAAAATTGTAACTTCAAACATTATTTTTTATTAAGTTATTATGATATTGAACCTTATAAATGGCGAATTGGTGATGTAAATTTAGAGAAAAATATATTTCCAATTTTTGCAATCATGATTTATATGTGTTTGAATTTAAAAACTGCTTGATATGTTAAATTAGTATGTATCAATTAGTATTTTATTCATCAAGTAATATTGGACAAATCCAGTCTTGATTTGTCTATTAATTACCCTTTAATTTCTTTCATCTTAAACCGTAAAAAATATTGAGATCGCTTTCAATCAATTGATAATAACTATAACTTGTGTAAAAACACTTCTCTAAGAAATAATATAGAACATAATAACATTTGAACGTCCTTTCAAAAGTTGTCGGGTCTTCACCACACAACTTCTAGATTTCTCTTCAAAATTTTAAAATGATATTATATTCCAAAGTAATTTGAATGAGAGTTGAGACTAATATTGCAATGGTAATTTAGAAACAAAAGAAGAAAATTCAAGAGTATTTGTTATCGTTTCGCCTATAGTTATTAAAAATATATGTGTGGATCGAAAAATCCAACGTAACAACCAATTTCCATGGACATTAAAATGCAATGAAACAAACATCGTAGAAAATATCAATCATCAATAATAATCCAAATTTAAAAAAAAAAATTCCATAACTCGAATTAACGAATACATCAACAAGTAGAAATATCACAGAAAACATGAGATATCTTCACCGAGGAAGAAGAACAGAACATGCTGGGAAAATTGAAGTGTCACATTTGAAAAGCAACAGAGCTTTTCATAAAATGGGAAGAAGTTCAAAAGAGTAAAGAGAAGCCTTTGAAAACTCTTTTTTTATTATTATAATTTCTCAACTCACTCATCGATGGAGCCTCGGAACACTGCTGAAGAAAGAAAACTAACGGGCAATTGAATGGAAGCCCATTGCATCTTTCCCTTAATGGACAGAAGCGACGTGAACAATCAAGTCAATAACACGAGTACTGCAAAACAAAACAATCAAAAGAAAATGGGATCAGAAATGGAACCCCAACATGATTAATATGGAAATGCAAAGGCTTCATCGTTACCTGTAGCCTAACTCATTGTCGTACCACGAGACGAGCTTCACGTAGTTTTCATTCAGTGCGATCCCGGCCTTGGCGTCGAAAATACTTGACCTGGTGGATGGTTGCAGAGCAACATGTCTTAGAAATAATAGACTTGTTTTTAATAATGTAATGATTGAGTCCTTAACAAATCTTGTCTCCTTGAGTCAAGGATAAAGTTGTCAGTCGTACAACTACAATCGTAATACATCTTGTTCATGTAAATTCATAATTAAACCTAACATGGCTCCAGTCTCCAAGTATATTAAATTAGCCAGCTATCTAATTCATTCAATGGGGGTAAATGGATGTAGCGAATTAGCTTAGGCTATATTTGCCAACTTATAAAGCTTTATCACCGTAGATTTATGACATGTTTGGAAGTGATTTTGAAATAGTTAAAATCACTTTTTTCGACATATTTATACAAAACATGCTTTTAATCATTCAAAATCAATTTATACTAAAAAAAAATGATTCTACGCGATTAAAAGATGTGTGAGTGATTTTGAAACTCACGGATGTTTCAACCATTTCAAAATCACTCTCAAATATGCATTTGATCTTTAAGATCCTAGATGTAAAAGTATCTGATAGAACGATTCAAACACAATAAGAGTGAAGTAAAGCACTAGAGATAATTATGACCTCTTTGCACTTAAAAAGTCAATCCAAACAAGTTCAAAAAATAAGTATGACAAAACCATGAGAAACCATACCTGTTGTCACCCAAAAAATCAGTGGACACCACCTCATCTTCGGTGTAACCCAAAATTCCTTTCAACTTTCCCTCAGACTCCTCCCTAGTAACCAAAAGAGAGGATGAATCAAAATGAAGATAATATTTCTCTTGAAACGAAAAAGATCAAGTTGTAATAACACGTTAGAATTTTGAAAATTAAACTTATAAACACTACTTCAACCCAAAAGTTTCTATATTATTTTCAAACCAAGCCAAGCTTTGTAGGAAAAAAATGTTTTTAAAAACATATTTTTGTTTTTAGAATTTGACTAGAAATTTAAATGTTTTCTTTAACACATGCAAACCATAGTTGAAAAATTGAAAAGAAACCATCAAACCAACATAAATTTCAATAACAGGGAGCCTGGATTTCATTGAAGAAGACAACTGTATCCTTACTTGATGGCAGCTTTAATATCATCATACGATGCTGGCTTCTCCAACCTCACTGTAAGGTCAACTACGGAGACATCAACAGTAGGAACACGGAAGGCCATACCGGTAAGTTTTCCATTCAATGCGGGCAGAACTTTTCCGACAGCCTAAACAAACACAAAGATCGGAGTTGGATATGCTAAGAAAGACAATATTCAAAATATCAGTCAGATGTAGGGCTCATCAACAACCTTAGCAGCTCCAGTACTACTAGGGATGATGTTGAATGAAGCAGCTCTTCCACCTCTCCAGTCTTTGCTAGATGGTCCATCAACAGTCTTTTGTGTGGCTATAAGCAAGAAAGAAGTTAGCAGAAAGCAAACAAAATAAGTACACACCAGATAAACCTCTTAAGTCAAGTAGCTATTATCTAATTTTGCCTAAATACGGAAGACCCACCAGTCATTGAGTGAACAGTGGTCATCAGACCCTCAACAATGCCAAATCTATCATGAATGACCTGCAAATATTTTAGGTTTAGATGTTAAGGTAGTTCAACAAATAATCAAGTTTTATCTTCCAAAAGAATGAATTACAAGTCATGGAAGTAGAAATTAACCTTTGCAAGAGGAGCAAGACAGTTGGTAGTGCAGCTAGCATTAGATATAACATCAAGATCTGGTTTGTATTCCTTCTCATTGACTCCCACAACAAACATGGGAGCATCCTTGCTGGGAGCTGAGATGATAACCTTCTTTGCACCACCCTGCCTCAAATCATCAAAGATTAGCTAGTGAATGCGATATACGTAATTGCATGTTGGAGTAAGACACTTTGTTTACTGATAGAATCTAAAATGTTAAAACAGTAGAAATTGACAAATGAATGTAAAATAATAAGGAAAAAAATAATGAAGACGACCAAGTGCAATACTGATGTAGCAAGAATCTGTCTTTGTATTTTATTCCTAAATTGGATAAGAATTGTACAAATGAAGCATATTTTTAGGCTAATTACCAAGACTGGAAACTTATTCTACCAGTAAATAAATGGCCTAATACTACACAGGCCCAAAGCCCATATGGGCCCAAAACACCAAAACCCAAGACGAAACTAAATCATTACTTTTGCTAATTTTTCAATCGAATTGAATCCGTAGACAAAAGATAAAAAGGTTAAGACATCAAAAGGATAGTACCATCAATAAAGTAACTTTTAAATTAAAACAAATGTTTAAAGCACACCTAAACTCTAAAATATTCGATTCTAGTTGTTCATTAACCTGAAGAAAAGAAATATAACTAAATATTTGAAGCGAACAATAGTAGGCTAGGTGCATTCACATATAGATTTAGATTATTGTATATCAATGGACAAAAGCATAATAAATAATAAACCATTTAAATATATAAATATCTGTCAAGCTAACCAATGAAACAATAATTTACGGAATTGATTAAAATCCCACATGCATAAAGAGAAACCAACCTTCAAATGGGCAGCAGCCTTGTCTTTGTCTGTGAAAACACCAGTGGACTCTACAATATATTCAGCTCCTGTCTCACCCCATGGGATCTCCTCTGGATTCCTAAAGTTATATATTTTATTCAACATTCAATTATCAGTTCAAATACAAAAGGGAAACTCTCAAATCTTCTAACAGATCAGGACAAACAGTGATATCTTATTATTACCTGATACCAAAAACTGTAACAGCCTGCTCACCAAAGAGAAGGGTCTTAGAATCCTTAACCTTCACGTCTTGATGCTTCCATTGGCCATGAACACTGTCGTACTTAAACATGTAGGTCTAACTCCAACCAACCAAACAAACAAAAGACTATTTAGAATCCAACAATTGTTTGTAAGAACAAAGACAATTTGAACAGTACCATGTAATCAGTGGTGATAAAAGGGTCGTTAACAGCAACGAGTTCAACATCGTTTCTCTGGAGAGCAACCCTTGCTACCAACCTCCCAATCCTTCCAAATCCTGAAATTTCATGTCCATAAGATTAATCAGATCTAGGACATTCTAATCAGTTTAAACCAAAGGGGCAAATCGAATTTAATACCGTTGATTCCAATCTTGATCTTGGCTGCAAAACAACGCAGAGAGAGAATCCAACCAAATGAAAGAACAATCAGAAATGTTCTCCAAAAAGTAGAAATTACTTAGGAAAGTAAACAAAAAGCAGAATCAAAATCATACCCATTGGAGAGAGATTCACAAGGAGGTTGAGGGATAAGGTGAGAGGAGTGAATAGTTTGCAAAATGACTACTGGCTGAGAATGGAAGAAGGGTTTTAAAGTCCAGAGGAAAGAAAGCGACAAGAAAGTGGGAACGGCGGTCGGTGGCAAATGAAAGGGATAACTGGTCTGAAACGGAACGGGAATGTATGATGGTCCGTTAAGAGGTAGCTGAAAGAAATGGGGAGCCTTGAAAAGTGAGCAAAATAATTAAGCTAAAAGTGGTGGGTCGATGTCCACTGCCAAATGCATGGTTGTAGTTTAGCGTAATGTTTTGAATTCGTAAGGCGCTTTGATTCAGAATTTTTGGTAGGGACGGGGATGGTGATGTAGTGGTTCTATATTTTCCACAATTTTATGATAGTTTCTTTATATATAAATATGCAATTACTAGTAATCAGAAGGATATGGAAAATGACATTGATATTTGGTTTAAAATTGGTTCGAGTCCCTAACTTGTTCCATTTTCATTCACACGTCTACTTCTGTTTTGAGCCCACTGTCTCGAATTAGCATATACCCTGGATCCTTTTCATAAAACTGAGACCCAAAACTGAAGAATAAATGGAAATTGTACACACCATTCTAAGTCATGGCCACACATTTTCTTTTAATTCGGGCAATGACTTTTGAAAGAATGAAGGGGCATGGAACTCTTTAGAACGAACTTTTGGAGATATTTATTAGAGATGGAAAATAGCCGAGAGATGGAAGGTTGGAAAAACCAATCTATTTCAAGTTGGGAGTTTTTGTTACACATCAAAAACATTACAAATACACAAACTAAAGGGGTGGGAAATCCCACAACATCGTCTCAACAAAAAAGACAACCAGACATTACGACTCAAGAACTTTAAATAACCGGCGGCTTGAAAACGTTGTTTTATTCAAATAGTCTCGCTCATCGCTGAGTCTCTCTAGTACTGGGAACAAACAAGAAGAAACCGTAGAACCTTAAACCCTTCTCATCATCAGGTCCATCTTACTGGACAGATGCGATGTGCACAATCAAGTCAACGACACGAGTACTGCCCAAAAAATAACCCAAACAAACAAATAAACAAGTTGGAGTTAGTTCATCAACTCAACAGTACAAGATGAATGTTAGAAATGAGGAAGATCCGGTTAAAAAATGTACCTGTATCCTACTTCGTTGTCATACCACGAGACAAGTTTCACAAAGTTATCATTCAATGCAATCCCGGCCTTGGCATCGAAGATGCTTGACCTGTAATAGTTGCATAATTAACATAAGATAATCAATGAAGAAGAATTGGAACAAAGCCATACCATCAACTGATCATTGTTTCTTTTAACTAATAGAAAGATGGCTATAGAGAAGAAATCAGTAACAGTTAAGGATGTGAAGCCAAACCTGCTGTCACCAACAAAGTCAGAGGACACGACATCGTCTTCAGTGTACCCCAAAACTCCCTTCAATTTTCCCTCAGACTCTTCCCTAAGAACAACAAATAAGGGATTTTTAATCACACAGTCATATCCCACCAAGAGGTTGAATAAACAGGGCGAGTTGTAGCTGGTAGAACCCAATTTTAAGTAATTGTAGAAACTGCACACTATCCTTACTTGATGGCTGCCTTAATGTCCTCATAAGAGGCCTTCTTTTCCAACCTCACTGTAAGATCAACGACCGAGACATCAACGGTAGGAACACGGAAAGACATTCCAGTCAATTTCCCATTCAATGCAGGGAGGACTTTGCCAACAGCCTATATAGAGACGGAATGAACGACCTTAGTTGTGCCTAAAGCAATCAGATTCAAGACAATGCTCAAAAGACGTGCATCAGAGTGTAAGATTCAATACCTTGGCAGCTCCAGTGCTGCTAGGAATGATGTTAAATGAAGCAGCTCTTCCACCTCTCCAGTCTTTGCTGGATGGCCCATCAACAGTCTTTTGTGTGGCTGCAAACAAGAGTACGGGACTTAGAAAAACCCAGAACTGAGTATTTAAGACAGATCCTCTCGATACAAATAGTGTAAATAATCCAAAGACCCACCAGTGATTGCGTGAACAGTGGTCATCAGACCCTCCACAATGCCAAATCTGTCATTGATAACCTGCAAATTTTTGTAAGAAATTAAGTTAGAACTTTAAGAAAGGCAATCAATAACAAGGAATTACAAGAGAACAAACAGGCGTGCAAGTAGAGAATAACCTTTGCTAGAGGAGCAAGGCAGTTGGTGGTGCAGCTAGCATTAGAAATAACGTTAAGTTCCGGCTTGTATTCCTTCTCGTTGACTCCTACAACAAACATGGGGGCATCCTTGCTGGGGGCAGAGATGATAACCTTCTTAGCACCACCCTGCATCAGTAATTAAAGATAAAGATCAGCTAAGGAAACATACACTTGATTTATGCTAATATTGAAGCATTTTTTATAATCATCGCATTGCTAAACCCAAAATCTTAAAAGCCACTGTTGAAACATCAATAAAGTATAAAAAATGATAAAACGTAAACTAGAAGAGATCCTAAAACTAAGTTTCTAAAATTAACAATAATAGAAGTGCAACAAAAGAAACCAATCTTTGAACGACAATATCTGATAAAGAAATTACAGGGTTGACTACATCTGGAAAAACCATCAGAATTGAATAAACAATTCTAACAAACAAATAACAGAGGAATTAACAAACCTTCAAATGAGCAGCAGCTTTATCTTTGTCTGTGAAAACACCAGTGGACTCTACAATGTATTCCGCACCGGTCTCACCCCATGGGATCTCCTCCGGATTTCTAAAATCATATGATACATTCAACTTTAAATCCATTGCAAAGATACTCTCATTCGAATTAAATAGCCCTCGGAAATTGAAACAAATCATGATACCTGACGCCAAAAACAGTGACAGCCTTGTCACCGAAAAGAAGGGTCTTAGAGTCCTTCACCTTCACCTCGCTGTGCTTCCAGTGACCGTGGACACTGTCGTACTTGAACATGTAGGTCTATTTCCACCAAACAAACAGGAAACCATTCAAAATCCACAAAATAACAACTAAGTCACTACGTCCCATGATCGATCCATGAAACAAAAAGACAAAAAGAAACTAACAATACCATGTAATCAGTAGTGATGAAAGGATCGTTAACGGCAACAAGTTCAACGTCGTCTCTCTGTAAAGCAACTCTAGCAACCAACCTGCCGATTCTTCCGAATCCTGATTTTTCATTTCCACAACAAACACAAGAACATGACACAATATCAATCAGATCTATACTAGAAACTCATCTCATTTCAAACAAGCTCTAAAGAAAAGAATAGAGGAAACAAGTAATAATACCATTAATTCCGATCTTGATCTTGGCTGCAAATCAACGCAGAACCCAACCAAAAAAAATTAAAAAAAACACACAATCAGTCACGATATCAAATACGATGTATGATCCAAACCAAACATATAACATATTTTTTCGTTAAATCCAATCGTCGAAAGAAAATTAGGAAGAACAGGGGAGTTTTACCCATTGGATTGATGAAAAAGTTAAGAGATCGGTCCGAAACTTCGAGAGCGAGAGTGGTGAATATGGGGTGAGAGTGGGGAGCGTGGGGTTTAAATTCGAAGGAAAGGGAGACAGGAAACCGGAACTGCCGGTGGTATTAAGGTGATGAATCTATGGTCCGTGCTGCTGAATCGGTGATTGTTGAAAAGTGCGCTATAATTTTAGGTAAAGGAGGCAATATTTCCGTGTTTGTGAAGAGCTTCATCATCACTCACTTTCCCAATTTCTTGTGGGCCGGAGGCCCAGAGTTCTCTAAGGAAAGGCCCTTTTCTTAGGCCCAATTTCAACGCTGCCGTGTGGCTTTTGACTCATTTATTTTATTACATTTTCTTTTCGGTTTCTTTCCATGGGTGAAGATTTCAACTTTTCTTCTTTTTCTTTTTCTCATTTCTTTAAATTTAAATTAAGATGTTATGATTAGTCTTGATTCTATTTTTAATATAAATTTCCAATTTGATTCTGCTCCGAAAATATTTTGTTACTAAAATTATAAAAAGTTGAGATCCCGATTTGAATCTCATCCAGGTCCCGTTTCGTTTATACGTTCTTTATTTATAAACTTTTCGTGTTTAATATAACGATTTGGATAAATATTTTATGATTAATAAGCAATTTTGATGATAATAAATCTGTTTTAGCATTTCTCCCATCCTTTTTTCCTTTTTTTTCCTCAACTTTCATATTTTGTTTTTGAACTTTCATAAATATTTATTTGAATTTGGACAATTTGAAAGATAGCTATTTTATTAACTTAAAGACTTTGCCAAACCCTTTTTTAGAATTCAACCGGTAGAGCATGAATGGGGTGGAGTTTGAGAATTTGAACATTAAATTTTTTTTAATATAAGATATAATATTTTAACATTTTGTATTATGTTCACAAGACATACATGTCATCTCTTACTTCTTGAATTTTGACCAGAAAAAAAAGATACAAATATGGCTGGTGATTAATTGTTAGTTGACTCTTCTTTCTATATAATTACTTTCAAAGGAACCTAATTTTCTTCTACTTATATTTAAAATGTAATATTGGGTGGAATAATCATTTGATTTTTTATTTTTTGTTTAAAAATTAAGTCTATAGATACCATTTATTCCTCCAAAATTTTTCTTTTGTCATCTATATTTACCAATGGTTTAAAAAACAAGCCAAAATTTGAAAATTAAAAAAGTAACTTTTAAAAAGTTGCTTTTATTTTTGGAATTTAACTAAAAATTCAATCATTATATTTAAGAAATATGCAAATTATTGTAAGAACTTAGAAGAAAACAGGCTTGATTTTCAAAAACTAAAAACAAAAAATGAAATGATCACCAAACATGCCTTAATTTTTTTTCATTTTAAAAACTTAAGTGTATTCTCTCTCTCTCTACCATGGTTTGCATATTTTTTTAAATCAAATTCAAAAAACAAAAATAATTTTTTAAAAGCATTTTTGTTTTTGAAACTTGACTTGTTTTTTAAATAATAGGTAAAAAAACATATAATAAACCAATAAATTTAGAGATGGAATTAGCGTTTATATGCTTGATAGTTTTTAAAAACTAAAAACAAAAAGTCAAATTGTTAGGAATGTAAAAGCCTTTATCTCAAATTTAATATTTTCTTTCATTTCAATTATAATTGAGTTGGGGAGACTCAAGATTAAATTATAAAAAAACACACTTAAATTTTGTACTTTGTGTCAAAAATAACCTTAAACTTATAAAAGTTTTAAAGATACATTTAAACTAAAAAAAAGAGTTTAAAAAATACCATTGTCGTTAGTTTTAAATTCGTTTTGAAAATTTAAGGATATTTTTTTAATTTTTTAAAAGTTGAAAAAGTATTTTTTACGCAAAATATAAACTTTAATGGTATTTTGCATCCTTTGGCGGATATTCAATTATAATTTTACTTAATATATTTAACGGAGTTAATATTGAAATTAACAACTAAAATCCAGACAATTGAGACTTCATCGTGTATATATATATATATATATTAAATAAAATATATTTGAAATGAAAAAATAAACTGTAATATTCTTCTTGCGGACATCACATAGCACTCCTCAGTCCTAAATACTAAATATATGCAACATAATAATAATACTAATAATAATAATATGAAATATGACATAAATTACTAGAAGTTCCAAAAAAGAATAATCCCAAAATTTTTTTGATACTGTCACCGATGACGTGGTACATATTTAAAATGGTTTTAAATTGTAATAAAAGATTAATAATGGGTAGCCAGATGTCTTTTTCAAATAGTGGAAATGTCACAAAAATGCAGTGGACAAGTGGACATGCAGCCCTCTATTTCTAATTTAACTTTTTTATTTTTAATTTGTTGCCATGACTTTGGTTATGACAAATATAGTTTTCTTTTATTCTCTTTCCTCTTTTCTGAAAGAAAAAAGAAAAAACCCTTTGGTCTAGAGAATTTGGATTTAGTTTTTTTTTTTTTCCATAAATTTTAAGTATTACACTTTTACACTTTGAATTTCAAGTTTAATCTTCATTTTAGTCTCTCTGTTTCAAGTGGTTAAATTTTACCCTTTGAGTTTTAAGTTTCTCTTCTTCCATTTCGTTCCTAAGTTCGATTTGTCACTAGAGATGTCCAAAAAACCCATAAGATCGGGGCCCTGCGAAGACAAGTCCCAAAAGGGGCGGAGAATAGGGGAAGGAGTGGAAATTTCTTTTTTCCTGTTTGTAATTCGGGGCCGGGGCCAGAGAATATATTTCCCGACTCTGACCCCAACCTGACTTTTATATATAAATTTTGTATATATATATATATATTATAGACTTTGTTAGGATAATTGTAGAGATTTTAATTTGATAGAATAAACTAACGTGCAACGGAAGAAATTAGAATAAAAAAACACTCTAATTACATTTAATTTGAGTTTTAAAACATGCAAAGAAACATATACCTTTGATGAATCTCTTCAAAACACTGTTATTTTCCACGAATTAAGGCTTTAAATCAGCAATGGACCACCAAAGAGACCTTCTCTACTAATCTCTAGCTTAGATTGTGTGGTGAAAACACTAAATTGAGTAGGATTTGAACTTAAAATGAGGAGGGTTTGGAGAGGAAGAACAACAACTTTTTTTTTTTTTCCAGATTTTTAGCATCTATATACTTGCATGATCATCAAATTGAGGTCCAATACTTCAATTTATAGATGAACACCATGCAAATCAATCAACATGGCTTGAAATTGAAGTGGCCTGAAATGGAATCTTAAGTGGGAAAATCCAATTTATGGATATTCTCACTTTCTCTTCTTTTTCTTTTTCTTTTTCTTGTTTAATTTAAATCCAATTTAATTTGATAAAATCGGATTAATTTTAGTTTTGATATTTCAAAAATAAAATTCTAAATTAAGTTTTATAATTTTTGAAATTTCAAAAAATCCAAAATTCTAATTAATCAAATTGTCAATTTTTGAATACTAATTTCAAAATTAGATTAAATTGGATAATTAATTAAACTAATTCAATTAATTCAATTTAATATTGAATACTAAATATTATATTTCACCTCATCAAATATTTAGATCATTATTTAAATACTTTGAACACTCCAATTTCATTAATTATATCTAATATAATTAACCAAACCCTAAATTGAATTTGAACGCTTCAAATTCAATATTCTAATTTCGATTTTGAACATTTCGAATCCGCTCAATTCACTAATTCAAGATCTAATTTACGAGCTAGTAGAGGGACTTTATAGACCTACAGATCATGAGCTCTAACGATTTGAGATTAATTGACTAAACTCTTTAGACTAAATTAGTCAATATTCGTTAACTACCAAAACACATCATTATAGCTCGATAGTTGCACTCTTCTCACTGTAGATATATTTCTGTCTATTTTAACCATAATCGGTAAGTCGTTCTTTCACAGGTCGTTCGTATTTATAGCTAGGTCAAAATTATCGTTTTATCCCTGTAAATACATCTTGCTTCTTAAGCTCTCACTAATCCTCCATTGAATAATTAGTTTATAGTTCAACTTATAAACCATGATCCTCTCAATCATGAGAGGGCGGGACCCCATTGTTTAAGACTAGGAATAAGCACTTAAGAGATCAATCTATCTGCTAACCCTAAGTTGAGTAGAAGTGAATTCCATCTTGTAAAACTATGTCCCCAACTATCTATCTGGTCTTATCCCCAAAATGAGAGACTTACTGAGTAGTGCTATTAGACTACTCTCACCTATGCAGATCAAAGGATAATCTTGAATAAACAGAAGTTTATAGTTAGCTTAGGATTAAGATCAAGCTACCCTAGGTCATTGAATTTGAAATAGTCAGTTTTAACAGCAAACGGTCGTTATAAAGAAAAATGACTATTTCGAGGCCCGGTTTTATGCAAACTCATTGCATAGGATGCCTCCATTCACATATCTCCACATGAATGATTTTGGATCACATCATTTGTATCAGTATACAAAATGAGTCGCATCCAATAGTGTCACCAGGATGAGGTACCCAATCTCATCCATATACTTATAGACCATTTTGACTATATACTAAAACTTGATCCTCTTTTATGTCACCATATAAAGTTAAAGTATTCATATTATAGTCGTGGATTCGTTTATTAGATTTTTATAATAGAATGCAATATTTACAGCAATTTATTGAAAAAAAAAGTACTCAATAATACTTTTATTGATAAATAGAATAAGTTAACAATACTTACGAACTACAAGTTTAGGACATTCCCAACATAATTATATAAGTTTAAGATTTGATTACTTTAATTCCTTAGATGTTGTAATATTTAAGATAGGATGTTCTAATTGTTGAATTTTAATTTATAAAAATTATGAGAATTTAGCATTTTAATTATATCTTTTTAAATTGAATGTGTATTATTGTTTTAATCACCAAAATTGACAATATTTTGTTTAAATGAAAGTTGTATTGGATATATTTAAGGAATTGTTAAAAATATATATTTAATTGAAAAAAAAAATTGTTAGAGAAAAATAACGGTGGAGAAATTTTCCCCGTGGGGAACTCGATCCCCGCAAAATCCCTGGAGGAAAATTCACGGGGACGGGAAATGGAATAGGGGTAGGGACGGGGACGGGGAGGGCTTCCCCGTCCTTGTGGACATCTCTACACTAAATACATACTTTCAATCTTTATTGATAATATATATGGATTAATTTAAAAGACATGATAATTAATTTGTTTTCACTAAGTTTCTGTTGCTATTAAAAGTAATTATAAAATTTCACTTCATAATTATTTTTAATTGATTAAAAGTCATTGTTAGAAGCCAAAATGAGCCTTAGTGGAAACTCAAGAATATAAGTGTAAAATATTATAACATAAGAACCAAATGAATAGTAAATTGCCAAAGTAAGCTTAACTCAGTGATATTAACATGTTTTCTGATCTAAGAGATTGAAAGTTCAATCCCCCACCCTGTAATTGTTGTACGAAAAAAAAGAATACTAAATTTAAAATTCAATGGTTGATGTAACGACCCGACCCCCTAGGACTTAAGTTAGGCTGTTACTAAATACATGCATGCATGGAACTCAAAACGACACTCTATTATGACGAAATAAATGCTAATTAAATAAGGTAAGTTCAAAAGACTTTCATTAAATTCAAAAATTAAAACAATAGTAGGGTACTCATAAATCATAAAGGATAATAAATAAGTCTGAAAAACGATTCTTAAAAATAAGTTTTAAACATCAAAATTAAAAGTCGAGAGACTGCTCTAGTCCTCATGGGACACATATGCACATGAAACAAGAAAGAGACTGAGTCCTATCCTACTGTAGTTAAGTATGCCCACTACCTCTGGTGAATTCCGAAGGAGACACGACACAAACTGATGAATCCCAAAGGAGACACAAACTGGTGAATCCCGAAGGAAACACAAAATCTAATGGGCATCTAACTAATCAGTAAGGACATTTGCACAGTCTCAACATCATAATCACCACTGTACGAATCTACGACATACATATAAACCTCAATATGGTGGCTCTACAACATATACATATACCTCAACATCATGATTCTACAACAGATATGTATACCTCAACATCATCAGATCAAATATAACCATGGAAGCACATACCATCTCATACTAGCATTCAAGTGTCTATGTGCATAAATAAATAATTCGGATCTCGTAACAGAACATACTTTAATCATGTTATACTATCAATCTTTCATGCTGTCATTCTGCCATAACCTTCATTTAACATGCTAGCATACATCTAATGTCTGGCCCGTGGGCAGTTCCAATAGTAAGATTACTTACCTTGATATTAGGTCGAACCAAAAAGCAATTGAATCTTTGTGAAATTCTTGAATCCTTAATCAAGCCTAAACATAAAGCAGACTTTAAAATTAATAGTTAAGGCCAAATTTCAAACACCCAAATATTACAAAATATTTCCAGATAACCTTACCTAAGGTGTGGTCCAATTCGAATTCACCTTCCAAACCTCCAATTTTAAGCCCAAATAATTAGTAAACCAAACTTTTCTTCATCTTGAATGAAATTCTTGAATCAACCCCCTAATCATAATTTGAAATTAGGCTTACATGAATAAAGCTTGAATCAAATACATACTTCACTACCAATGTCTCAAATAAATTATCCATATGTAGCTTCGTCAAAAAAACCACTTCCAAATGACTTTACCAAAATTTCTCAACAACCAAATTAATCCACAAGAGAGTAATCAAAGCATAAAACTTACCAAAACTCGCTAAAACAAACTCTAACTTCACTGAACAACACCTCAATACCTTCATAAACTTGAATCCAAAGTTGAAACACAATGGGTATCAACCAATTGATGCCAAAAGTAAATGAGTATTCAAGAATCAACCGAAAACAAACCCAAACAGCAGAAATCTTACCCAAATCGATAGATCCAGTGACTGCAAAAGCGAACGATGTTGGAGTAGTGGTGGACGAAGGTCATGAAGAAGAAACTGACGTGGCGACTTTGGGCGGCGTTGGACGGGCTCACGAACGTGAGGAAGAAAAGGGGGGTGGAGCTTCACTTTTTATAATAATAATAATAATAAAACAAAAAAGGAAGTAAATATAATTACATTTAATTCCTTTCCGTTTTATACTATTAAATTCCTTTCCGTTTCAAAAGAAAATTAATTCCTACCATTAATTTTCAATTTGAATTTCAAGTTGAATAATTTCATGCCAACAATTAAATTTCGCACTTACACTTGAAGTCCAAAATTCCAAAAATGTCCTCCAACTAATACCAATTACTGAAATTTCAAATAATAAAGTTACTGAAATTACATTATTACTAAAAAAATATGCGGGGTGTTACATTCTTCCCTCCTCAAAGAACTTTCGTCCTTGAAAGTTCATTCTTGAAAAAAAAAACTCCGGGGGTATTACAGGTTTGAATATAACATTTTGAGTCTTAGGACCAACAAGTATTAGAATGCGAGATTTTAAGATTTAAGACCAAATATATATTTTTTTAAAAGGTTACGTTTACGTAAGTGAAATGTAATCTATCAATGGTAATTTGAAAAAGTTGGTCCTACTTGATTACACTTGTTGTTGTTTACGCATGTTCCATAATAGTAATGAATTATAGGGCCCGCCTTTTAAATCTGTAATCAAAATGCTTAATTTGATCGAGGAACATAGGGTGCCCAATTTGATTATGGTTGCAAATTATGTGAGACCCACTACCTTTACTGTTACTGTTATAATTACTTTTATATATATTGTCACGGTAACAATATGAAAATTGTGAACCTACCAGATTTATTATTATCTTTACCATTATTGTCAGGTTAAGTAGTAACGATAACGATGATTGTGTCAGTAAAATATGACAGATTCATAATTCTAAGGGTATGTTTAAACTACATTTTCAAGTGTTTTATTTAAAAAATAAGTCAGTTTAGAAGAAATTTGAGTATTTGACAATTACTTAAAATAACTTTTCGAGTGTATTTTAATCATTTTTTTATCAAAAGTATTTAAAGAGAAATGAGTTTTTTGAAAAATATTTTTTTCTCAAGTCAATCCAAACGGGTTCTAAGTGATAAAAACAATCTAATATGTTTGTGATTTAAGTCCATTATGATATATTTATCAATAAAATCTCATTACAATTACACCAATTTTCATTACAAATTTGTAAACGTGGGCCTAGAAAAGGTATTTAGAAAATGAACATTATTTAAATTTTGGAAGGTATTTTCAATTTTGACTATTATGCTTGTGCATGTCGCCACGCCCGTTGATTAGTAAGCAATTTGTAAAAGGCGGTCCAATGATTATATCTTTCTTTAAATTAAAAATTATTATTATTACCATTATTGAAAAAAGGAATATCTTTATTAAAATAATATTATAATTATTTAGGGCATATAGTTTGTGTGGCTTAGATTAGAGGTAGAATTAAGAGGGTCCAAGATGAGTTTTGTCTAATCTACTTAAAAGAATTAAATTAAATCGTACTTTTTTTGTTTATAAGATTCTGAAATATAGTCGTCTTTTTAATACTTGTGTTTAAAAGGAATACTAGTCCTTATAAAATAAAGGAGCACAAATATAATATAATAATAATAAAGAAAATAAAGAAAATTTTTTATAAAAACAAAAATCTAAAAAATATTTACTGTGTATAGTAAAAAATTTCAAAAGTGCTTTGTACTTTTAGAACTTTTTGCTATAAAATGTAAATATATTAATTTTTTTATATTTAAAAAGGCCCATAAAATAAAATATCAAAATATAAGAAATTATGTAAATAGAAAAGATGGAAAATGAGAATTTGAAGTAGATTTTCTCACCAATGTGTGTGCATTAACAAAATCCACAAATGACTACTTATTTATAGGGATTTTGGAATGTAGGATGTGGCACACTTGGATACTAAGCATAGGTTGTTGTATTCTGGTCAACACATGGGGTAATTGAGAAGTGACACTTGGTATTTGAACACTAAGCATAGACATCTAATTTACACATATTTTGTGATATTATATATATTAAATATGCCTCACTAAAACCTTAGTAGGAAAAATCCAATGGAAAAAAAAAAACATAGTGAAGGAAAAAGAGTACATATTTCATATAATTTATGCTCCTAAGAGAATACAATATATTTGCTCTCCGCCATTAAAACATCACTTAAGATCTCTGAGTTACCACATTCCAATGTCGTGCACCAATTTTTTAAAGTTGCAGTTGGTAATGATTTTATAAATAAGTCTGCCAGGTTATCCTTCGAACAAATTTGATGTACAGTGATGTTGTCATTTTCTTCAAGATCATGAGTGTAGAAAAGCTTGGGTGAAATATGCTATGTTATATCTCTTTTAATATATCCTTCTTTGATTTGGGTTATCATGTTGTGTTGTCTTCGTATAATATCGTTGAAAAATTTTTACGAGAAGACAAACCACATGTTCTACGAATGTGCTGAGTGATGACTTAAATTTATAGTAGTCTTTATATGCATGCACTATGATGATAGATGAATGATTCAAGTTCATGTTGCCATAAACTTGTAATAATAAATTTGTATCTCTATCTTTATCTATGTGCTGATGAATGAAAATGATGATTGCTATACGCTCAAGTGCTTTGCGATACTACGTTCTAAGTGTATGCGTTGATGATAAAATGCTTCATAGTATGCGATGATGTAGTGTGTGTCACAAGTTTCCTTATGCTGGAACCAAGTATAATTCCAACGCAAGTTTCTCAGAATGACCTAAGGTCGAACATGGGGATTGTTGTTGTTTAGACGCGATACTAATGTGGTAAATGCGATCGGTTGTCATAAAGAATAAAGAATTTGGTTTATGCAGAAATGTAAATTGCGTTGTAAATAAAATGCGTTGATAAAATAAATGTCTAAACTACTATGATACAGAGTGAGGACTGGCAGTGAAGTTGTACAAAATAATCTAATGAATACGATGGCAAGTCTTGTGAATGAATCAGAAAAAGAATGAGTAAAGGGAAATGACATCACAAGTTCGTCAATCTCGTTAAGGACGCAACTAAGGTTCCACTTTCCCTTGGCTTACACCTTTCAGTGATCGGCCGTGTTACCATATGTCTATGGTGAAACAGAGATGAACGTGATGAACGCAAGGTTGTTTCCATCTCTGAAAATACTTCTCGCTTTAATTAACGCATTCTTCCAACCTTCTCTCGATAGGTGAAATAACATCTTCACTTATGCTCTCACATGTGAAGATGCCGTCGAGCATGCTTTAGCTAAACTTAGCCGATTACCTTAACAAAGATTAACTCACTCGCTTAATTCTTCCTCTTTACCCAGAGGATTAAGAACACATGATGGAGAAAATAGATGATAAATGTATGGAAAGGAACAAAGAGATGATAATGATGACAATAATAACATTTAAATCTAAAGATCAGCGTTTGATACATGATTTGTGAATGAGAGATTAAAGAAGATGAACACAGTAGATGAATGAAAGAATAGAAACAAATACGGAAAGAGTGTCAATGTCTTGGCACAGATCCCGATCGGAGACGTTGTGTTTGCCGGCATGTGGATGAGATGGAAGGGAAAGCTTCCCTCTCAGGCTTGATTTCTCGGTAGAAGTGACCTCTTGCACAAAGCTTCAGTTTCGGGAATGGGAAGAATTTCTTGCTTAGAGACTCACCTTTCAGCCTTGTCTCGTCGTGTAACACCCCGCACATTTTTATTTATTAATAATGTAATTTTTAGTAACTTTATTATTTGAAAATTCAGTAATTGTCCTTAGTTGGAGAGCATTTTTGAAATTTTAGATTTGAAGTATAAGTGCGGGAATTTAAGTGTTGGCGTGAAAATTATTCAATTTTGAAATTCAATTTGAAAATTAATGGCAGAAATTAATTTTCTTTGGAAAAGGAAATGAATTAAATAGTATAAAGTGGAATAAGGAAATGATTTAAATATAATTATACTATTTTCTTTTTTAGTTATAATAATAATAATAATTATTATTATTATTATTATAAAATAAAAAGGGAATTTGTCTTCTTCCTCACGCATAACCCTTTCCCCCAAAATTCTTCCTGCCGTTCACGTGCCTTCAGCTCGCCGCCTCTAGCCACGTGGGTTTCGCCGCTGCCAGCCCCAGCTGTCGAAGGTCGTAGACCGCACGGGCCAAGCCAGTTGCCGTGCCATCGCCTCCCTCACTGCCCAAATCGATCTCGCCGCAGCCTCTCTCACTGCCCAAACCCAATCTCGCACCGCTCGCCCAATCGAAGAGCCGCCATTGGAGTCGCTTCGCTCGCCAGCCGGAGGAGCCATCTGAGTCTCGCCATGCCGCCAGCCCAGCCACCGATCTCTGCCGGTCACTGCCTCCCTTTGCCGTCGTTCGTCGGATTTTGGATTGTGTTGAAATTTTGGGTAAGATATGAGTCTTTTAGAATTTTCTTGAAGATTTTGGTTACTCAGTTGGCTTTGGCTAAAATTGTTAGATTCAAGTAGTGAAGGAATTTTAAGGTCGAAGTGTGTTGTCAGGCATTACACAGGATTAAGTTGGGTTCGCAAATGGATTTGAGTTTGAAACTAATTTTGAACCAAGCAACATTTTGGTAAGTATATTAAGCCTTGAAAGGATTGAATTAAAATGTTGTTGCTAGAATTTGTTTGAGGTTCTAACCAATATTATTGAATTTCTTAGATTAATGCATTTGTTTGAGAGATTGAAGACAATTTGGAACAAACTACACTTTGGGCTTTAGATTCAAGTTTTGAGAAGTTTTGAATTTAGACGCGAACGACTTGAGTATGATTCCAACAAAATTTTGGTGTTAGAACTTTGAGGTGATCTTGGTCAAACCACTATTGGGTAAGTTGTGCTGGTAATTTGGGAATGATTTAATGTTTAAAAATTGGGCTTAAAGGTTAAAATCGATTTTTGTCCATATTCTAGGATCTCATTCAAAAGGTGTGGAAGGCTAGAAGGAGTTTGTTCGCTTGACTTAACTTTTGGACTTTATTTGAGGTAAGTAATCTTACTACTGGAACTGCCCACGGGCCAGACTTTAGTTGTATGCTAGCATGATAAGTGTATGTTATGGCAAATGTTAGCATGATAAATTATAGTATGATCTGAATCAAAGTATGTTCTAGCACGAGATCTGAATTGTTTAAATATACACATAGATACTTGAATGCTAGTATGAGATGGTATGTGTTTCCATATGATTGTATCTGATTTGATGATGTTAAGGCATACATGGATGTTGTAGAACTATGATGTTAAGGTATACATGTATGTTGTAGAACTATGATGTTAAGGTATACATGAATGTTGTAGAACATGCTGTTGAGGTATATGTGTATGTGGTAGAGCCATGGTATCGAGGATTACATGTATGTCATAGATTCGTACGGTGATGATTTTGATGTTGAGACCGTGTGAATGTGCTTATTGATTAGTTAGATGCCCATTAAATTTTGTGTTTCCTTCGGGATTCATCAGTTTGTGTTTCCTTTGGGATTCACCAGTTTGTGTTTCCTTTGGGATTCACCAGTTTGTGTCTTCTTCGGGATTCACCAGAGGTAGTAGGCATACTTAACTACAGTAGAATAGGAATCAGTCTCCTTCTTGTTTCATATGTATATGTGCCATAGGTGGGTATCTAGAGAACATAGATGCCCAGCCTGACCCTAGTAGTGGGGTTGCTTACTGAGTATTTTATACTCATTCTTTCTCATGTTGTTGTTTCAGGTAAGGGTAGAGATACACCGGCGATGGACAAGCGGAATTCGTGATCGAGCCATTGGGACTAGTTTTTATGCTTCCGCACAATGAGATTTAGAGTTCTTTTCATGTTTCTTTTAATGCTAGTTTTGATGTTTGAAAACTTTTTAGTAAGAATTGTTTTTCATAATTATTTATTAACCTTTATGATTTACGGGTACCCTATTCTTGTTTTAACGTTTGCATTTAATAAAGGACTTTTGAACTTCCTTATCTATTTAGCATTTATTTCAACATAAAGAAGTGTCACTTTAAGTGCCATGCATGCATGTATTTTAGTAATGGCCTAACTTAAGTCATAGGGGGTCCGGTCGTTACACGTCGTTCTCCCGGATTTTCTCTGTAAAGTCTCTTTAGACCAACCTCCTTTGCAATGAATTCAAGGAAGCTATTTATAGACAAGACCTTGACTCTTGTTATTGGTGGTCCTACTGTGTAATTCTGATAATTTCTGCTATGGCGTAGTGGAAATGTTTGCTCTACTCCACGATCAATCTGTCAGAATTGCACAATAGAAAGCTGTACACTTGTCATAATCGCTCATGAATGCAGTGCTCTTCACATCTTCGATCGATCGCCACATGCGGTGTAGTTGTTTTGATTACTGCATGCGGCGGATATGTGTTGATCGCTAGAATCCATGATCGATCGTTGCATGCGCTGCCATTGCGTTGATCTTTCTTCATTCTTGATCGATTGGCGCATGCTGTGTAGATGGATTGTACATTTTGTCATTGAGCAATTAACACATGCGGTGACCTATTTCCTGCAAAACAAAGACTTGGACATTCCATTTCGCCATCACAATGGGGTTAGTGGGTGTGTTTATGACACTTTATAATTTTCATATTTCTCAGCCAATTCTTATACCATCGACCAAACTTTTCCTTATTTTTTCCGCATAATCTAAATAAAACAGCATAAATAACTTGTATTTCTACAAGTTATCACTGAATCATTAATCTTAGCCACAAACATTCTCGACTTGCATCGTGAATTGCAAAAATTTTAGCATGATTTGAGGAAATAATCGTTATGGTTTGTTTCACTGATCGCCATGATATAGCAGTTCCTCCACATGTGAACAGATAACCTGTTTGAGATCTAACATTATGTGGATTAGATAAATATCCAGAATCTGCACAACCAACTAGATCAAAATTTTATTTATTTGAATAAAATAAACTCATATCAATTATTCCTTAGAGATAATGAAGTACATGTTTAATTCCATTTCAATGTCTTTTCATTGGAGAAGGACTCTGTCTAGTTAATTGTTAGGGCTATAAAAATGTTATTCACCTTGGCTTAGTTGAAACTCGTTAATGAATTTTACATGTTAATTATGCTATTTTATAAGTATCGAGCATCAAAGAGGTAGAATCGAGCTTAAGATGTGAAATGGGATTAATTTGAAGCAAATTGGAGTTAAAATGAGCACTCAGGCTTCACATGAGAAAAAATGACCAAAATGCCCCTACATGGAGCGTAGCTACCCTCTACACAACATAAAGCTATACTTAAAGATAGATTGGCATTATCGCTCGGAGCGTAGTTATTCTTGCGTTACGCTACAAGGCAGTATCTAAGGATACAAGGCAACGTAATATGCTAGCCTCAGTGTTGTTATGCTACGAATTTTGCCCGAACGTCAACACGCGCGCGCGCCTTCTAATCGCCTAGCGTCATTACCCTACTGATACTCTTGCTTTATGCTAAAGGGTAGATTGCAGTTGGAGTGTAGGTATGCTCCTATCAGTGTAGCTACGTTGCCCCTTCAACTATAAATTGATTTTTACGATTTTTATGCAAAAACTGATGAAGACCAAGGAGAGGCTCCATTTTCTTCCCTTCCTTTATCTTTTTTGCATCATTAGGTTAGATTTCTCTATTTCTTTTGGACTGCAAGCATGGATTGGATTTCCTCTTTAATTTGTCTTTGAACCAATGAGGTAAGCATTCTTTCTAGTTTTTAGAGCATTTATTCTTTGTTAATTTCTTAAGATCTCTGTTTTCTTGAATTGATCGCATTATCAATTTATGTCATCTTTGAATCCGCTTTAATTTCTATAAGTATGTTTCTGTTGTTGACTTTCCACTCATAAGCATGCATTATTGATCGATTCTTAGTTACATCACATTCTTTTAGAATGTTTAGCTAAAATCACTTATGTAGCAATAATTAATTGTACATTTGATGGTGATTCCTAGAATGCATTAATTGCTAAGTTCAAAGATAATTTTTGTTAATGAATTAGGCTATCTAACTGATTAATCAACACAATAGAATCCTTAATCGTAATGCACATGTTTTTAATTATATATGGACACTATCAAACCTAGTAGAATTTAAAGCATGTAGATTAGTTAGGGTTTGGCCTTTTCGACCTTAATTAATGCTTAGGACGCTTTCTTGGTTCGGTCATTGCTAGTTGTCCATCTTTGTAGAGGTTAGTTCGGTCTATCAAGCGAGGTTTTGTGCACGCATAAATCAAATGCATAACTAATTTGCGGAAGTCAATGATAGAAAATGCATTGAATGTCTCTCTTGCTCTAGAAATTAAATAAAACAATCCTAGTTTACATTTATCCCTTACATTTTAATTTCATGCATGTTTTCTATTCTATTCAAACCAAAACCCCCTCCTCCCATTTTTATTGCTTTCCATGGTTGAATTTAGCTTAAGAAGAGATTTAATTCTAGGCTCTCTGAGGTTCAACCCCGAACTTGTCGCTTATGCTATTAGTTAGTATAAGAAGTAGGTTCGGTGAATTATAAATATTATTTGCTTAGGTTAGAGTTTATTTGGGCGGTAAATCCTGACCTAACAAATTGGCACCATCGTCGGGGAGTCAAGTCAATTAATCTCTTTCTTATTTAAATTTGACTTGTAAACTTTGAAAACACAAAAAAAAATTTTCTTTATCTTTGAGTCTACTTTTTTTTTTTTTTAAAAAAAAAAAATATGGCGGAAGATATAAACTTCAATTGTGAGCTTCTTGCGAGACAAGAAGCTCAATGGAAAGAAGAACAAAGGTAGGGGAAATTAATGTTCATTCCAAGGTCATTCATCTGAAGCATGTCCTCAGTTTTTGCGTGGTTCTGTGTGCGATTATTATCCTCCTTGGGAGATTTCTAGCTAAACTCCGATGTTAATGCATACTTCTTCTGTCAATTTAGGTATTTCATTAGAAGATTTGGTTAGGAAGCTTTCTAACAACACTTGTGAATTTGTGTAGGAAACCTTCCATAGCCAACAAGAATCCTCGAGTTTCTAGCATGATAGCTTCTATTTTGGATCTGAAGCTAGAACTAATTTTTAGAGTCTGAATGACCTTGTTGAAGGGATGAAAACCCTAAGGCACAGCGAAAGCCAAAACACAGAACCCAAACGTATTTAAAAGTAGCATTTAAAATCAAACAATTTTGCATTGGAATAAAATAGAAAAATAAATTAAGCATGTAATTCAAAAACATAATTGTATAGAGGAAGAAATCTTACCTTGCAAACTTTTTAATGGTAGAATTTCTCTATTAGAAATTGGGATTGGGCATCATCACTTGGATTCCTCCATACTTTTGCAAGAAAATTGAGGAGATGAGAATTGTGGGATTCTTTGTTTTTTGTTTGTTTGTTTGGTTTTGTTTTTGTTTTTTTAAGAATTGGGAGGAAGATGAAAGACAAAAAATGCAGAGAATTTTTTCTTATCGATCAATTGATCTTCTCTGCCTTTTTTTTTCTTTTGTTTTGATACAAAGACAATGGGAGAGAGAGGGTGAAAGTGAAATCCCACGTCAACTCCCTAACTCCCCTATGTAGGGAGTTACATTTTATTTAATTAAGATTAAATAAAATTATTTATTTAATGAAGATTAAATAAATAAAAATAATAACTATTTAAATCATATTTAAATGGTTCCCTCCACATAACCTATAGTTTTAATGCAAATCTAATGTGCATTAATTTTAACCTATAGTTTTGATTTAATCAATTTGATTAAATTCAAAATTCAACTTAATTATAAACTCCTGTTTATTCAATGCACATCCTGAGCTAACTATAAACTCCTGTTTATTCAGGATTATTCTTTAATTTACATTGATGAGAGTGGCTCAACATCGCTGACTGAATTATACTCCCACTTAGGGGTAAAACCAGGTAGATAGCTGGGAACATAGTCCCGCAAGACAGAATTCACTCCTACCCGCTTTTAGGGTTAGTAGATAGGTTGTTCTTCTAAGTGTTGTATCCAAATCTTGAACAAGAGGCTTCGCCCTCTCTATGGCTTAAGAGGGACTCGGTTTGATGGTTGAACCACAAAACAATTATTCATTAGAGGATCAATGGGACTTTAAGGAGAAAGATGTAATTACAAGTGTAAAACGGTAATTTTGACCCAACTATAATTACGAACAACCTGTGAAAGATCGACTTCTAATCATGGTTAAATCAAACGGACAGAAATATATCTACAGTGAGAAGAGTGCAACTAGTGAGCTTTAATGAAGTGTGCTGGTAGTTAACAAATGTTGATTAATTATGTTAATGAGTTTAGCCTGTTAATCTCGGACCGTTGGAGCTCATGATCTGTGGGTCCATTAGGTCCCCCTGCTAGCTCATATCGAACTAAACCTTGGAGCAGTATGTTGAGAGAATTTGAAATATTCAAATTCGGTTTAGGGAAGTATTAATGATATACGATATAATTAAACGTTTAATTATGAAATTAAATAAATTGAAGAATTGCGAATATTTGAATATGATTTAAATGTTCAAGATTGTTGTTTTATTAATTAATATTTGGTATTAAATTAATTCGATTAATTAAATTATTTAATTAATTATTTAAAGTTAATTTTATATAAAATTAATTATTAGTATTGATTTTATCTAAAATCAATTTATTTAAACAAATTAGTTGAATTATTTAATAAATTTTCCTTTTAAATTGAAATTGAGAATTTCAATTTTTATTTGAAAATTGAGTTAGTGGGTTTTTTTCTAAAACACCCACTAATTCTTACACCTAATCCAAGTTTGATAGTGCAATATTTGGTGTCATTGTACTATGCACTTAATTTTCATGGAATTGAAATATAAACACAAGTTTTGTTTGCTTAAACAAAGTTCATGCAATTTTTTAAATTGATACAAAATTGTTTTCTCAATTCCTCCACCAAAACTCTCCAATCTCAAATTCCCTTGAAATCTCTTCTCAAATTTGGATCCCACAACCCGTTCCAAGGCTGGAGAATAGCAGGAAAGACTCTAGTAATGGTCCACAAATAGTTAGTATTCTGGATACAAGAAGACTTTACTTCAATTTGGAGTTCTACAAAGGTTGTGCTCCAAATCCCTATTTTTCCTTATGAACATGCTTGTTGAATCTCTAAAATTAATGTTATTAGAGTGCGTAAGATCCTAATTGCTTCTGCATATTAATTGTTAACACAAAAAATTGGTATCAGAGCATGATTTAAACACTCAATTTACGTAAATTTTAGCTTGGTGGGTGTTTTTCATGAGATGAATGCAAGGGTTGCTGAAATGGATATATTACAGTTTTGGCATTGGGTTTACCTTCATTTATATTACAATTGTTGTAATTGACTCCTTGTTTATGGGTCTTAGTGTGTTAAGAAGGGTCTGTAAATTTGCTAAATTAATTAGAATTAAATTTAGGCCGTAATTGGAGAAGATTTAGAGCATGCGTAGCAGAAAAATGAAATTGGTTTTTGCTTTTGTCAAGAGGCGCCGCAACACTCTTCAACAGCACCGTGGCATTATTCTTCAAATTTTTCTATAATTATGGGAGCACTGCGGCACTGTTCTTTGTTCAACTCAGAAACACGCACATACGAGTTTTTGGTCCGATTAAACCAACCATTTTCGGTTTGGTTCAGCCAGTTTTAAGCCCTGGCGATTCGGTTCGCCCCTTTTGCAGCCTTGGAGGTCGTGTTCAAGCATTCTCAGCTGGTTTGGGCCGATTCGAAGGGTTCAGGAGCGGTTCAAAGCAGTTTGTAAATTTTGTTGTAATAATTTAGGTGTTTGCTTGATTAGGATGCTAAAACTGGTCCATTAGAGTGTGTGTTTAATTAATTATACGTTATGAATGTATGTTTTAATTAAATAAATCTTGTTTATGCATAAAGTAGGCCATGTAGATTTAAAAATTCCACCACAGGAAAGCATGTTACATGCATTGAAAGTATGTTATAAATGTTATAATGTATAGTATGTATGTTTAGGATTTCATGAGATTTGATATAAGCTGTTATATTAAATTATGGAATGTTGATGTATATTATAGATTTTTCTAAGTTATAATTGTTATAAAATGAATAAGACATTTAGAATCTATAACAAAGATAAATGCATACTCACCTAGGATTGACAAACAACAATTTGTTTTAATAGTTAAAATAGGTCATTATCTTATAAAACTTCGGTTACAAATTCACTCAGCAAGATCCCGTCTAAGGTTGGAGGTACTTAAGTTGATGGTTTATAGAATACCTGCTACCTAGGAATCGAACCAGTTTGAGTTTGATTAACCCGATTTTATAAGCATGTGTGAGCGATGTGAAGTAATAAATGTTTTATCACTTAAACATCACAGGTTAAATCCAATATAAGAGTCATACTCAGATAAACTCCTAGATTTAGGTTGTTTTAATTATCCAAAATATACTAAAGTGAAAGTATACCCAAACCGTCTAGAACACTTCAGTGGAAGATTAATAATATATATGATATATTAATTTTAGCTCTCACATTCTTAAGAGTTCACAATGTGAGATTCATACTCGGTTTTGTGTCTCTTTTACCGTGACTACTCCATTCGGAAAGTGTTTGCATGGGTCAATAGCAAGGTGAATAGGGGAAGTAGTTCATAGTAAGTGGGAGAAGGAAATGTGTCAACATATCCTGTGGTCTTCTCCATTAGGTTGCACCGTGAGATTTCTAAAGGAAAGTACAAGCATGCGTTGAAAAGAATTTCAAAGTAGAGGGTTTCAGAACTTATACCTTTGATGAATTCTCTCAACTCCAAGCTACTCTCCACGAAATTGAGCTTCAAATCAACAGTGAACCACCAAGAGATCTTCTCCAATATTCTCAAACTTAGGTTTGAGTGGAACTCAGGATTCAAGACAACTGAGTGAGGGAATGGAGAGGGTTTTTGAGAAAGAGAGAGTTTCAGCAGAATTTTTCAAATTCCAGAAATTCATCACCTTTAATCTGAGAAAATTGAGCTTTTTATGTAACAATTACATACAAGCACTAAAGAATAATGCTTATTGACACTTCAAAATGCATAATCTTAGTGGTTAGGTGCTGGCATTTGGGATTAATCCACTATTAAACCCAAAATTTTAGATTTTTCCACTAACTTCAATCGATTTCCTATTTTCAATTTTATTAAAGTATATTTAATTTACAATTAAATTAAATATAATGTAAAATTGAATTTCTTAAATTGAATTTCTCAAAAAATGAAATTGATTTTAATTAAATAAATAATTAAATAGATTTAATTAATTGATTAATTGATAATTTAATATCAAATATTAAATTAATAAAACACCTATTTCATACATGAATCCTATTCATATTATTCGATATTTAAGTCAACATTTAAATATTTTAAACTCTCCAATTACATTGAAATTCAATGAATTAAACGTTAATTATATCGAATATAATTATCCAAACCCTTATTTGAAATTGAACAATTCAAATTCAAGTCTTGATTTAAAATTTGAAAATTTCAACTTTAATTTCCAGATTGAATTTGAACGCTTCAAATTCACTCAATATACTAATCCAAGATTTACGAGCTAGTAGAGGGACCTTGTGGACCTATAGATCATGAGCTCCAACTATTTGAGATTAATGGGCTAAACTCTTTAAACTGAATTAATCAATATTCGTTAACGACCGAGACACATCACTATAGCTCAGTGGTTGCACTCTCCTCACTATAGATATATTTTTGTTCACTTGATTTAACCATAAGTAGTAAGTCGACCCTTCACAGGTTGTTCGTAATAACAGCTAGGTCAATATGCTGTTTTATCCCCAAAATTACATCTAGCTCCTTAAGTTCCACTGATCCTCTAATGAACAATTGGTTTGTAATTCAATCACTAAACTGGATCCCTCTCGGGCCAATGAGAGGGTGAGGCCCCTGTTGACATGAAATTTGTTGATTCTAATGTGCATGCTTGATGATGTGCTACAAGCTCATGTTGCCATAAACTTGTAACACAAAATGTAATATTATGTTGTGTTGTTGCTCATGTACACTTTATGCGATACTACTTCTAGATGTATGTGTTATTAATGGAATGCTTGTAGTATGCTATGCGTTGTCACAATTTTCCTTACGCTGAAACCAAGTATAATTCCAACGCAAGTTTCTCAGAGTAATCCGAGGTCGAACACAGGGATTGTTGTCGTTACTGTGTTACATTCGTGATACATGCGACCAGTTTTTACAATTAATAAAAGATTAGTTTTTACATGAATTTAAATTATGATAAAGTAAAATTGTGCAGTAAAATAAAGTTGCGATAATAAGATAAAAGTGCATAAAATTAAACCTAAGCTATTATGATACAGGATACAGGATACTGATACATGATACTGAGTTTGACTAACTGTGAAGATTATACAAAGGATCGTGGTATGCGGTGGCAAGTCTTTATGTATGAAACAGAAATAGAAAGGATAATTAGTACAAACATTGCAAGTTATTAACTGTGTTAAAGATATAACTAAGGTTCTGCTTTCCCTTGGCGTACACCCCTCGGTGATCGGCCATGCTCCCACATCTCTGTGGTGAAACAAGGATGAACGTAATAAACACAAGGTTGCTTCCATCTCTGGACGTACTTCTCGCTTTAGTTAATGCATTATTCCAACCTTCTCTCGACAGGAGGAATGGCATCTTCACTTCTACTCTCACAGGTGAAGATGCCTTCTAGTATGCTTTAGCTAAACATATTTATTTCCTTAGCACAGATTAATTTCCTTGCTTAATTCTTACTAATTACCAGGGGATTAAGAAAACATCATGGAGAAAGCGATTTACGGGTGAACGGAAATAGACAGAAAGAGGGAGATGGAAATGATCATGACATTTAATACTAAGATTTAGCGTCTGATACATGATGTGAATGATAGAGATTAAGGAGATGAATACAATTGATGATAAAGAGATAGAAACAAATACAGAAGAGTGCTAATGTTTTGACACAGATCTGGATGGTGGATTTGCTTGCTGGCGTATGAAATGGATGAAGAGAAGAGCTTCCCTCTCAGGCTTGCTCGTCCGGTAGAAGTGACCTTGGTACAGAGCTTCAACGACGGGGATTGAAGAATTTGCCCTGAGACTCATCTATCGGCCTTGTCTCTTAATTCTTCCTGAATCTACTCCGATCAGGCTCTTCAGACCAGTCTTCCTCTCAATATAAAAATATCAAAATATGCTCGTATTTAGTATATCTTCTCAGTGGAATGGCCGGAGCTATTTATAGGCTCAACTTTGACTCTCTACAGTGTGGACCTCACTTGATTGTTATGGCAACTCTTGAAATGGTGTAATGAATAGTCCTTCTGTTACGCAATCAATCCCGTTAGAAATGCACAACGATCAGCTGTACATGTGTCAGAATCCTTTGGATTTGCGTTGCTCTTTTGCATCTTTGATCGTGTGCCCGCATGTGATATTGTTTTTGATTACCGCATGCGATTGAAGTTAAGCTCTGGATCGATCATTGCATGCTCCGTCATTGCGTTGATCGTCTATTCATTCTTGAATGATGGGCGTAATGCGACGTAGATGCGTTGTTCTTTTTATCTTGATCCATGAACGCAAACGGTGACTTGATTTCCTGCAAAACAGACTTGAAATATACTTTTTCTACCATCGCAATGATGTCAATGGGTGTATTGACAACAATTTATAATTCTTGCATTTCTTAGCTAATTTCCATACAATTGACGCAATTTTCCTTTCTTTTGGCTGCAATATCTAAATAAAACAGTATAAATAACTTGTATTTCTATAAGTTATCAGGCCCCTTGTTCAAGACTTAGATTCAATAGAGAAAAACCTTCCTCCCATCCCTAAATCAAGTAGCTTGAATCCTATCTTGCACCCTATGTTCCTAGCTATCTACTCGATCTTACCCCTGAAATGGAAGGCTTATTAAGCCAGTGCTGTTGAGCCAACCCTCATCTATGCAAATCTAATGATAATCCTGAATAAACAGGAGTTCATAATTAACTCAGGATTAAGATCGAGTTACCTAGGTCATCTAAGCGAAATAGTCAGTCTTAAACAGTAAACAACATTATAAAGTAAGAGTGACTTATTTCTTGGTCTGATCTTATGAAAACTCATTGCATAGGACGCTCCCACTCATCATGTCAATACATGAACGAAACAGGATCACTTCGTTTGTAGCACCTTACAACATATTGTAATAATTACAGAGTGGGCCACATCCGATAGTGTTACCAGAATAAGGTATCCAACCTTATTCGTATACTATAGACCGTTTTGGCTATTTACTCGAACTTGATACATCTTTATGTCTCCACATAAAGTTCAAGTATTCATATAACGTCTATGGTTCTTAGTTTATTGGATTTAGTCTTTACAAATGCAATTTAAAAAATTCAATAACAACTTTATTGAATAAATGTCAAATAACATCTTTATTGATAATAGGATATGTTTAACTTTACAAACTGTGAATTTTAGGACATTCAACCTAACAAACTCTCACTTAGACTAAAACTCTAGTGGATATATATACAAATATATACAATATTGAGTTCAATGAGGTAAAACATAACATAGAATAAATACAATAAACTAGGGTATCAAATACCCAATATTTCTCCCACTTTCCCTAGTCCTAAGTATCTTGTAGTCCTAGTCTCACTAGGTAACCCTCGAACACTTTAGCCGAGAGGGACTTTGTAAATGGATCAGCCAAGTTGTCTGTTGAGGTTATCTGCGTGACGATCATGTCTCCTCTGTGTACAATCTCCCCGATGAGATGGTACTTTCGATTGATGTCTTTTCCACGTTTTTGACTTCTAAGTTCCTTTGAGTTTGCAACTGCTCCACTATTATCACAATATAGGGTGATTAACAGGTGCATATTTAGAACTACTTCCAAATCAGACAGGAACTTTCTGAGCCATACTGCTTCTTTTGCTGCTTCACGCTACATACTCAGCTTCCATTGTGAAGTTAGCAATACAACTTTGCTTGATATTTCTTCATACTACTGCTCCTTCATTTAGAGTGAATACTGACCCCGAAGTTGATTTCCTTGAATCAATATCGGTCTGAAAATCAGAATCAGTGTATCCTGTAAGGATCAGATCCTTAGCTTCATACACGAGCATATAGTTCCTCATTCTTCGAAGATACTTGAGGATATTCTTAACGACAGTCCAATGATCATATCTTGGATTGGACTGAAATCTGCTGACAATTCCAATTGTATAGCATATGTCGGGACGAGTACACAATATGGCATACATTAAATTCCTTACTACTGATGCATACAGGATTCATTTCATAACCTCAACCTCTTGAGGTGTCTTAAGACTTTGTTCCTTAGACAGATGAATTCCATGTCTGAAAGGTAACATTCCTTTCTTGGAATTTTGCATTTTATATCTAGACAACATTTTGTCTATATAAGAAGTTTGAGATAATGCTAAAGTTCTGTTATTGGGGTTTCAAACTATTTGGATCCCAAGAACATACTGTTCTTCTCCCAAATATTTCATTTAGAATGCATAATAAGCCATCTCTTGATGTCAGCCATAAATTCTACCTCATTTCCTATGAATAGAATATCATCAACATACAGAACCAGAAAAGCGACAGTTTTGTTAACAATTTTCTTGTAAACACAAGGTTCGTCAACATTCTGTTCAAAGACATAAGATTTGATCGCAGTGTCAAATCTCATATTCCAGGATTGAGATGTTTGTTTCAACCCTTAAATTGATCGATTAAGCTTGCAAACTTTTTGCTCTTGACCCTGTTCAATAAACCCTTCTGGTTGAGAGATATAGATACTCTATTCAAGATAGCCATTTAGAAATGTTGTCTTGACATCCATTTGCCAGATTTCAAAATCATAAAATGCAGCTATGGACAGAGTATTTTAATAGACTTTATTATGGCAACCGGAGAAAAGGTTTCTTCATAGTCTATCCCCTCTCTTTGGGTAAACCCTTTTGCCACAAGTCTGGCCTTGTAGGTCTGTACCTTACCAGCTTGGTCTCGTTTTCTCTTGTAGATCCACTTGCAATCGATGGGTTTTACCCCTTATGGTTGATCAAGATTCCAGACTGAATTGGAGTATATTGACTCCATTTCAAGTTCCATGGCTTTAATCCACCGGTCTTTATCCATATCTTCCATTGCTTGTTTGAAATTTAATGGATCTTTTAGACCATCATCCGGTATGATGACTTGAGTTTCAGTTAAACCCATATACCAAATCAGGCTGTTGCACAACCCTTCCACTACATCGAGGCACTCTCAACTCTTGAGAAGGATGTGAAGTACTAGTTTCATCAACAACTCTTGTTGATGGATATGTGCGATCTACAACTCTTGTTGATGCATTTGACATTTCTTTGGTCATTTCATCTATTACTAGCCTACTGCGAGGTTGATGATTTTGAGTGTGGTCTTCCTCCAGGAAAGTTTCATTTATCGATACAAATATCTTATCTTCCTTAAGATCATAAAAGAAACCATCTTTTGTCTCGTTAGGGTAACCTCCAAATAGACATACCTTTGAACGACATTGCAACTTCTTAGGATTTTGCACCAACACATGTGCTAGGCATCTCCAGATCCTGAAGTGATGTAAACTACCTTTACATCATCTCCATAGCTCGTAAGGTATTTAAGAAACACTTTTTGAGGGAACCATGTTCAAAATATGTACTGTAGTCTAAACTCCATAACCCCAAAAAGAACTTGGTAACTGAGCATAACTCATCAAAGAACGAACCATGTCTAACAAGGTCCTATTTCTCCTTTGATTTGATCGAAGTGTTTTAAGCCTTTTACCTAATCGAATCTCAACCTCACCCTTATATTCCTTGAACTTTTCAAGTGTTTCGAACTTATGATGCATTAGGTAAATATGGCCATACCTTGAATAATCATCAATGAAGCTGATGAAATATTCATACCCTCCTCTAGCTTTAACATTCATCAGACAACAAAGGTCTGAATGCACTAACTTCAAAGGTTCTTTGGCTCTAAGACCTTTTCCAAAAAAGGATCTTTTATTCATTTTACCCTCAAGAGAAGATTCACATAGCGTTAATGGACTGTCTTCTAACTGATTTAGATGATCATTCTTAACCAATCTCTCAATCCTGTTGAGATTGACGTGACCAAGTCTCAAGTGCCAAAGATAGGCATTTGGAGAAATTTTTCGTTTCTTATTTTGAATCTCAGCTGTAAACATCTCTATGTTCAAAATGGCTTTTTATCTTAGTCGATTTTAACATGTACAAGTTATTTTCTAATTTTGCATAACACATTTTGATATCTTTCGAAGTAATGAACACTTCACTATTTTCGAAAGAAACTTTGTAATTTTGTTCTATTAAACATGAGACAAATATTAAATTCCTTTTTATAGAAGGAATGTAATAAACTTTTTCTAGTAAAATGTATCTATCTCCTATAAATAACTTCATATCTCTCACTGCTTTAGCTGAAACAACCTCCCAGGTTCCTACCTTAAAGGTTGCTTTGCCTTCTGTTAATTATCTCTAGGAACTTGTTTCCTGAGAGAAAGTACAAATATGATTAGCGGCACCTAAATCTATTATCTAGGTCTTTTTTTTTTTTTTTTTTAATCATTTTCCACTAAGCATGTTTCGATGATAAGTAAATCATATCTGTCTTTTGATTTTCGCATTCTCATCTATATAGTTCAAAACTTTAGATGAGTTGGGAGATAGAGGACAATCCTCTGTTAAAACTTGCTTTGAGTAATATTTTGCTAGTAATTTTCATGTTGAAATGTTATTACCATTAATTAATGCGAATGTGAGTATTTTAGAAGAATTTGGCATGCTGAAAATTTAAACAAATTCTTATTAGTAAATTGCAACTAAATCCAAAACAAGTTTTAGCAAAAAATAATAATGTACCCATGATCATTATTTATTTACAACGATACTATAGTGAGTCAGAACAAGTGCTACCGAGAGGCAGTCAAATACTCCTTCACTAAAGCAAGACATTCTTGACTAAATACTATTTCATGAATAACTCCTATTCCTATAGTCATTTAGTTGCCATTTTCGGTCAGAAATTACTAACACTTAGTAATTACGTAAGTATAACCCTCCATTTTCAGACTTCAGAGGTCAGCCCTGTTGGGGATGATGCCCTAAATTCTCGTGTCCTATAGTTTGTAAACACAGTTTTAAACAAACGCTTGTGATGTATATTCTATTTTCTTCACTTATTGTCTATGAACATTGGATGTTTTATTTGCTTTACAACAAACTAATAAAATTAAATCCCTAGTTGTCGTTTGTAACTTAAGCATGTATGTGGAGACATACAAGTGGATCATGTCATAAGTGATAACCAAAATGGTTTGTAGTATATGGATATAGGAGGGAAACCTTATCCTGGTAACGCTACGGATGCTGCCCATTTTGCAGAATAGTTACAAGTATTGTGACTTACTACAGATGGTCTGATTCTGATCATTCACGTGGGGACATGCGAGCGGGGGTATCCTAATACAAAGAATTTGTATAAGATCGGATCACGAAGTGTTAACGTCTCATTATATAATGTCGTTCGTGACAGAGACTTCACTTCACTAGGATGACCATAGGTAACATGACCTCAATCCTGACTGAGTTGGGAACTCTTGCCTTTGAGGATTGTTGATAACTTGTAGAAATACAAGTTATTTATACTATTTTATTTAGATATTGCGGCCAAAAGAAAGGAAAGTTGCATCAATTGTATGAAAATTGGCTAAAAAATGCGAGAATTATAAATTGTCGTCAATACACCCACTGACACCATTGCGATGGTAGAAAAGAATATTTCAGTTATATTTTGTAGGAAATCAAATCATCGCATGCGTTCAAGGTTCAAGATAAAAACAACGCATCTACGTTGCATTGCGCCCATCATTCAGGAATGAATAGACGATCAACGCAATGACGACACATGCGATAATCGATCAAGAGCTAAGCGATCGACGTAACTTCAATCACATGTGTTAATAAAAAATAACATCGCATGCAGGCAAACGATCAAAGATGTGAAAGAGCAACGCAAATGCGGAGGATTCTGACACGTGTACAGCTGACCGTTGTGCATTTCTGACGGGATTGATTGTGTAACAGAAGGAATATTCATTCCACCATTTCAGGAGCTGCCATAACAATCAAGTGAGGTCCACACTGTAGAGAGTCACAGCTGAGCCTATAAATAGCTCCAGCCATTCCACTGAGAAGATATACTTGATACGGGCATATTTTGATATTTGTATATTGAGAGAGAGAGTGGTCTGAAGAGCCTAATCGGAGTAGATCCGGGAAGAATTAAGAGACAAGGCCGAGAGGTGAGTCTCAGGGCAAATCTTTCAATCCCCGCCGTTGAAGCTCTCTACCAAGGTCACTTCTACCGGACGAGAAAGCCTGAGAGGGAAGCTCTTCTCTTCATCCATTTCATACGTCGGCAAGCAAATCCACCGTTCAGATCTGTGTCAAAAAATTAGCACTCTTATGTATTTGTTTCTATCTCTTTATCATCAATTGTATTCATCTCCTTAATCTCTATCATTCACATCATGTATCAGACGCTAAATCTTAGTATTGAATGTCATGATCATTTCCATCTCCCTCTTTCTGTCTATTTCCGTTCACCCGTAAATCGCTTTCTCCATGATGTTTTCTTAATCCCCTGGTAATTAGTAAGAATTAAGCAAGGAAATTAATCTGTGCTAAGGAAATAAATATGTTTAGCTAAAGCATACTAGAAGGCATCGTCACCTGTGAGAGCAGAAGTGAAGATGCCATTCCTCATGTCGAGAGAAGGTTGAAAGAATGCATTAACTAAAGCGAGAAGTACGTCCAGAGATGGAAGCAACCTTGCGTTCATACGTTCATCCTTGTTTCACCACAGAGATGTGGGAACACGGCTGATCATCGAGAGGTGTACACCAAAGGAAAGCGGAACCTTAGTTATATCTTTAACGCAATTAATAACTTGTGATGTTTGTACTAATTATCCCTTCTATTTCTGTTTCATACATAAAGACTTGCCACCGCATACTACGATCCTTTGTATAATCTTCACAGTCAGTCTCAAACTATCACACCCCATTCCAGATCACCCTCTTAGCCTAGAGAAGGGCGTGACTGCAGCAGTTATCAACCCTTTGGCTAACACTTACTGCCTAATAACTCTTGCGGAATAACTCTGATACCAATATATAACTCATATACAGCGGAATATCTTTAGCCAAAATTTATTAATTTAGAAGCATAACATATTTAGAGTTATTACAACACTAGATTTACAAGTCCCAAAACCCAAAAACTCTAGTCCCTATATGAACAACAGTAACATGTGTACAATATTAACAGTAACCACCTAAATAGACGGGTTACAAATCTCTTTATTCTTTAGTGGCAGAGCAGATGCAGAGTTATCTTCAGAGGATTTGACTACTACCTGTGGGGGGGGGTGGAGAAAACATTTGAAAATAGGGTGAGCTTGCGCCCAGTGAGTGACTTAATAAAGGTAATTGATTCTCATGCAAAATCTCAATAAAGAATTTAATTGAAATAAGCTTCTACAGTACTTGTACTGCAGTATAAACATTTTCCAAGCATGAAACATATAAAGCTATTTTAAACATAAAACAGTAAAACAATTTCTCAGTCGAGAACAATCCCATGGTGGGTAAAAACAATCCCAACACCAATTGCTAGTCAAGAGAGAACCCTTTTCCTCAATCTTTGACTCTAACTACCTACGTGCACGTGGCCATACTAAGTACCGTCATACCTTTGGTACTTTTGTATAGATACCTTCTCAAACGTCCTTCAGTATCTGGTTTGGTACCTTCTCAAACGTCCTTCAGTACTAATAGATACCTTCTCAAAGTCCTTCGGTATCTAGTTGAGCAGATACCTTCTCAAACGTCCTTCGATATCATGTTTTAAGTAAAACTAGTCATAAATGGCTTTCTCTCTTTAAAGCATGTAAAGTATAACACATATAAAAACATGGCTTTAACGGTATTAATGCATGCTGAGTATATTTAACACATATAAATCGCTTTTCAACAATTTCTCATACATGCATGCGTTTAAAACATAACTCATAGTTTGCTTAGAAATTACTTTGTAAAACTAACTGGCATGAGAATAATCTTCTTTAAAACATGCTTTCTATAACACGTTGTAATCAAACATTTTAAGCAAATGTTTTAGTCAAAACGTTTTAGCCACTATACTTTGAGCTACTAAATCTTATTTTGAGATACTTCCTTCTACAAACATATTCTAAAAGTTCTCAGGAAGCTTACCCTATACTTTGAGCTCACAAATCCTCGTGGTTTGTTCGGAATCACAGAATCTTCAAGACTGGCCCAAACGGATCCGACAGCCCGATCCTTCTGTCTTCTACTTAGATTCCAGCTCGATCCCTTTGAGCTTTTCCTCCGGTAGCCCTACCTAAAAAATAGACTCTCAGAGCTTTTGGGTGGCTTTGGAATCACTCTAAATGCACGAGTAAATTGGGAGAACTCCTCGTCCAAGTTGATGTGTCCTCTTTAGACTTCACTGTCCAATGCGTCCTCTTTTAAATTCTATGACTAACGCACGGATTTGGCTCCAACGCAAGGTTTGCTCAACATTTCCACTCTTTTTACGGTATTTCTGAATTGTGTGATCTAAAAATGAAGTCTTTTGGCTCTATTTATTGGCGTCCAAACCTTTTCCAGAGTTGACACCACCTACTTGGCTGCATGTCCAAGTGTCTCATTCTCACCCCATCAACGCAATGCTATAATCAACGTAACCTAAGTGTCTTCTTCCTACGTTGCCAACGCATGGGCCTCCAATATGATGCCACCACCTCAAATTCTTAAGGCTTAAGGCTTTCCTCCCAAGAAGACACATGGTTTTGATGATGTTCTTTTGATGATCTCATCCTTTGTATGCGTCCAACTCTTGGATGTTCAACACATAATCCATACCCCCCCCTCCCCCTCCACCCCCCTCCCCCCCCCCCGGCATAGCCTATCATCAACTCATAACATGCCAATTCACTATCATTTAAATTTCACCTTTTCCATCGCAAAAAGGCTAACCATCACCTATGCATAGGGTGACCATCCAATGCATAGGGTGATCGTCCATCATCGACGCATGGCTTCTCGCACTAGGTAGCATGTGCACGGTATTGCTTGGCTATGGGCGCATGGGTAATGGCCACCGTTGCGATGGGCGTGCTGCTCAGGTAGCCGCTCGAAAGCGATTCATGGGCGTGTGGTGTATATTGGCCATCGCTCACTTGCTCGACTGCATGGGGCGGTTCGTGGGCGTGCTTGGCTACATGGGCTGCATTGATTTGGCTACATGGGCTGTGTGCTTGGCTGCATGGGAAGGCACCCTCGACGCTACGGGCATGGTCTTTTTTTTGCTCCGGCAGGGTGCCTCAACGCATGTGTGTGGCCACTCGATGCATGGCAGGGCGTCTGGTTTCGAGGCTGCTCGCGCATTGCGAAGGCGCTCTGGCTGAGGCTGCTTGATGCATTGCATGGGCGCTGCGCGAGGCTGATCGGCACCATTGCATGGTGGTGTGGCTGAGGATAGACGCATGTGCGTTGGGCGCTAGTCGAGGCTGCTCGATGCATGGCTAGGGCATTTGGTCGAGAATTGTAGAAATCATGCCACCCTCCAGCACCTGCCATCCCAATGACTCACTTCCATTTTCCTTCACTTCCATTTTCTTTCCTTCACCAATGCATCCAAACGGCCATCCATTCATCCAATGCATCTACACATCCAACGCATAAATGCATTCCAACGAATCTTCATCCCAACGCATTCCAAACGCATCCAACGCATCCAACGCATCCATCATCCTAAATTTATACTTAGCCAAATTTCCAAAATTTTCCCAAAAGTTAAACTTCCAAATTTCCTCTTTTCTTCAAGTTTCCACTTTTTCGTCTACCATTCCATACTAGTTTCCACATCAACCTACTCATCACACTAGTCTTAGTAGGGAACATATTCAATAGAGAAATTAGGATTCGGAGTTCACATTTATTACCTCCCCTTAAAAAAGTTTCGTCCTTGAAATTTCGCTACAAGTCCGTCAATTAAACAACTACGGATACTTGTTTCTGATTTGCTCTTCGGCTTCCCATGTTCCTTCTTCCGTGCTATGGTTCTGCCATAGTACCTTTACCAATGGGATTGTCTTATTCCTTAAAACCTGTTCTTTTCTGTCAAGAATCTCCACTGGTTCCTCTTCATAAGACAAATTTTCTTTCAACTGTACCGGTTGCTCAAGCAATACATGGGTAAGATCTAGCACATACTTTCTAAGCATTGCCACATGAAACACATCATGAATACGAGATAACTCTGAAGGTAAATCCAATCGATATGCCATTGGGCCAACTCTTTCTATTATCTCGTCAGGTCCAATATATATTTGGCTTAATTTCCCTTTCCTATCGAACCTGAGTATTCCTTTCCATGGAGATAACTTCAGAAATACTTTATCACCAACTTCAAATTCCAATTCTCTTCTCCGCTTATCGGCATAATTCTTCTGCCTATCTCGAGCCGTCTTAAGATTATCTCTTATAATCTTAACGCTATCTAATGTTTGTTACACAAGTTTTGGACCTAGTAATTTCTTTTCACCAACTTCATCTCAACATATCGGAGTCCTACATGGCCTTCCGTATAGTGCCTCATATGGTGCCATCCTGATACTCGAATGGTAACTGTTGTTATACGTAAATTCGATTAACGATAGATACGTATCCCAACTGCCCTTAAATTGCAATATACATGCTCTCAACATGTCTTCTAATGTCTGGATGGTCCGTTCAGACTGACCATTTATTTGTGGATGAAAAATAGTACTAAAATATAACTTGGTTCCCATAGCTTTTTGCAAACTATGCCAAAACTTTAATGTAAATCTAGAGTCTCGATCTGATATAATAGAAACTAGAACTCCAAACTGACTCACAACTCGATCAACATACAACTTGGTTAATTGGTCTAGGGTCTAAGTAACTTTAACAGGTAAAAACTTAGCTGTTTTCATCAATCTATCCACAATTACCCATATACCATCATAGCTCCCTAGTGTCTTAGGTAATCCAAACAGGAAATCCATCGTAATATGCTTCCATTTCCACTTTGGTACGGGGAATGGATTAAGTAATCCTGCTGGCCTCTGTCTTTCTGGTTTAACTTGTTGACATATTAGACACCTGTCAACATACTCCGCTATTTCTCTTTTCATACCAGGCCATCAGTATGATCTCTTTAATGTTCTGTACATCTTCGTACTTCCTGGATGCATAGCATAGACCGAACTATGTGTCTCCTCTAGAATAGCTTGTTTAAGTGCTAAGTCCTTAGGTACGCATATCTTACCTTCTTTTAATAGCACTTTATCAGCTCTTAATTAGTAGTCCGTCCTCAATCCTTTATCTACTTCTTCAGCTAACTTCTGAAGATCGAAATCCTTTAATTGCTCACGTAGAATATCTTCTACGAGCGTAGGACACACTTGAAATGAAGCTAGTAACCCTCCTTTTTGACCGATTGATAATGCTGCCCTAACATTAACAACTCATGAATCAGTGTACCCTTCACTGAATTGATACTAGCTCTAGCTGATCTGGTTTTTCGACTTAAAGCATCAGCTACTACATTTGCTTTACCTGGATGATAGTCAATGGTATAGTCATAGTCTTTGATCAACTCGAGCCATCTTCTCTGTCTCAAGTTTAGTTTCTTCTGATCAAAGATATGCTTTAGACTCTTATGATCTGTGAATATATGACACAGCTCACCAAACAGGTAATGTATTCACAAGTTTAGAGCTAACACAACTGTCGCTAACTCCAAATCGTTTGTAGGGTAGTTGCATTCATGCTTCTTTAACTGTTGAGAAGCATAAGCTACTACCTTTCCCTCCTGCATCAGCACACATCCTAACCCTTGTTGGGATGCATCACAATAAACCTCAAACTCTTTACCTGGTGTAGGTAAAGTTAATACTGGTGCTGACACTAACCTCTGTTTCAATAATTAAAAACTGTGCTCGCATTCTAGCGACCACTCAAACTTCGCATCTTTTCTGGTCAGGTTTGTCAATGGAAGAGCTATCTTAGAAAAGCCCTCCACAAATCTCCTATAATAACCTGCTAAACCCAGAAAATTGCGTACTTCGGTTACATTCAGGGGTCGTTCCCAATTAACTATTGCTTTTATCTTTTGGGAATCAACGCTAACTCCATCAGCTGAAACTATATGCCCAAGGAATAGGACTTGATTTAACCAAAAATCGCATTTACTAAATTTGGCATATAACTCCTTTTCCCTTAGAATCTGTAACACCATCCTCAGATGTTCTTTGTGCTTCTCTGCACTACTAGAATACACTAGTATATCATCTATGAAAACTATCACAAACTGATCCAAATAATGATGAAATATCCTATTCATCAAGTCCATAAATACCGTAGGAGTATTTGTCAATCCAAACGGCATTAATAGGAACCCAAAATGTCCATATCTAGTTCTGAATGCAGTCTTTGGAACATCTGTGTCTTTCACCTTCAATTGGTGATAGCTTGATCTCAAATCTATCTTAGAGAATATCGTGGCCCCCTTTATCTGATCAAAGTGATCATCTATACGAGGCAATGGGTACTTATTCTTAATGGTCACCATATTCAACTGTCTATAGTCTATGCATAATCTAAGAGTACCATCTTTCTTCTTAACAAACAAGACTGGCGCTCCCTAAGGCGACACACTGGGTCTAATGTACCCCTTATCTACAAGTTCCTTTAGTTCTGTTGGTGCCATCCTATATGGTCCCTGGGATATAGGTGTTGTTCCCCGAACTAACTCAATAGTGAACTCTATTTCCTTGTCAGGTGGTAAGCCTAGTAACTCTTCAGGGAACACATCTAAGAATTCTTGTACCACAGGTACATCCTCAGGTTTCAGTTTCTTATCCTGTGAAACTTCTACATAGGCTAAATAGGCTTCACATCCTTTACTCAACAGCTTTCTAGTCTTCACTGCTGATATTAAACTTCCTGGAAGTAATCTTTTACTTCCCACAAGGATTATTTCTTTTTTCCCTGGTTTCCTAAACACTGTTTCTTTTTTAAAACAATCCATAGTGGCATAGTGTTTACTTAAGAAATCCATACCTAAGATAACATCAAACTCTAGTAATTCTAATGGAATCAAGTCAACCCATAAACTTTGATTTCCAAGAATTACTTCATAATTCCTGCAATACTCATGTACAACTAGAGTATCTTCTACAGACGTAGAGATAAACAAATTCTCATTCATATGCTCAGGCTCTCTATCTATATGTAATGCACACATGCTAGATATGAATGAGTGCGTAGCACCAGGATCAAATAATGCATAAACGGATTGATTACATAAAGTTATCGTACCAGTTGCAACATTTGAAGCTCTTCCGCTTCCTGGTGTGTCATAGCGTATAGTCTACCCTACTGTTGCTGCTGTTGCTGTTACTGTTGGGGTCGTCCAGCTACCCCTTTCTGCTTAGCTATACTGGATCCCTCTCTTTTAGTTCTGTTCGCTCTAGGTTGGTTTACGGTCTGTGTAACTCCTCTTTGCTCACTCTGTGTTCCATGACCTAGTTGAGGACAATCTCTCTTGAAATGCCTTGCTTGTCCGCACTGGAAGCATACATTCCTATTACCATAACATACTTCTGTATGAGGTCTTCCACAGTTTACACAAAGTGGTTTCCTCCTTGTACTAGCTACTGGCTCATGCCTCCAAATCTCCTTATACCCGATTGTCAAGAGAACAGGGGTCTAAATCTCCTACTTCGCATATCTCCAAGCATTCTAAACTGTCCTTCACCTGGCTAGAGTACATCTTCCCTTGCTACACTCTGCTCTACTCGGATAGCGGTCTCAACTAACTGAGTGAAATTCACCCAATTGGATGTAGAGGTAACGAGTGTACGTATTTTTCTTCTTAGGCCATTCTCATTCTCCTACACCTCTCCTTTTCTTCCGCGACGATTAGAAGGGCATACTGAGATAACTTAGTAAATATTTGTTCATACTCAACAACTGTCATCACTCCCTCTGTTAGACTAAGGAATTCCTCCCTCTTTGCTTCTTTAAAAGAACTAGGGTAGTATTTATCCTCAAATACTTGTCTGAACTCAGACCAAGTCATAGTTTCCGAACTACTCCTTCTAGCCTCTATCACTTTCCACCACTTCTCAACCCTTTTCTGCAGTAAGAATGCTGCTAACTCGACCTTACAGTCCTCGAGCATCTCATTACCTTAAAACATTTCTCAATCAAATCTAACCAGATTTCAGCATCTACTGGATCTGTGGCTCCATCGAACGTCGTGGCTCCTAAAGCTTTTAGCCTCTCGATGCCGAATTTCTTTTTTGAATCATTCTGAATCGATCCTACACTCGCTGCCAATCTTTGAGTGATTCTATCGAATACTCGATCCTCCATCTAGGGTTCTACACCTACCCTTGGTGTACTCGACTCATTTGCAGAAGTTGCTTCCTGCTTTACTGAGTCTCTAACTCTTTTCCCCTTCGGATCTGGGTCCCGTCTAACTTCAGAACTTCCGCTGGTAGGGTCAACATTCCTCTCCTTAGTCTGCTTGCTCCGCTTGCCACTTCTTCTAAGCATCTTTGCCTAATTATTAAGTTCACATTTTAGGGACTTATCTATGGGACTTAATCTAATGCATGAACTCTCTCTTTCACCCAATACCTTATGATTTAATACTAAACTAGCTCAAACCTTTCCCAAGTTTACGTATACCTTTGCTCTGATACCAAGTTATCCCACCCCACCTCAAACCACCCTCTTAGCCGAGAGAAGGGCGTGACTACAGCAGTTATCAACCCTTTGACTGACACTTACTGCCTAATAACTCTTGTGGACTAACTCTGATACCAAAATATAACTCATTTACAGCGAAATGTCTTTAGGCTAAAAATTTATTAATTTAGAAACATAACATATTTAGAGTCATTACAACACTAGATTTACAAGTCCTAAAACCAATAAACCCTAGTCCCTATATGAACAATAGTAACATGTGTACAATATTAACAGTAACCACCTAAACAGACGGGTTACAAATCTTTTGATCATTTAGTGGCAGAGCAGATGTAGAGCTATCTTCAGAGGATTTGACCGCTACCTGTGGGGGGGGAGAGGGGGGGGGGGGAGGGAAGAAAACATTGAATTTACGCCCAGTGAGTGACTTAGGAAAGATAATTGATTCTCATGCAAAATCTCAATAAAGAGTTTAACTGAAATATAAGCTTCTACAGGACTTGTACTGCAGTGTAAACATTTTCCAAGCATGAAACACATAAAGCTATTTTAATCATAAAATAGTAAAACTATTTCTCAGTTGAGGATAACCCAACTGTGGGTAAAAACAATCCCAATACCAACTACTAGTCAAGAGAGAACCCTTTTACTCAATTTCTTACTCTACCTATGTGCACGTGGTCATACTAAGTACCATCATACCTTAGGTACTTTTGCTTAGATACCTTCTCAAATGACCTTCAGTATCTGGTTGGTTTGGTACCTTCTAAAACGTCCTTCAGTACCAATAGATACCTTCTCAAAGTCCTTCGGTATCTAGTTGGGCGGATACCTTCTCAAATGTCCTTCGGTATCACGTTTTAAGTAAAACTAGTCATAAATGACTTTCTCTCTTTAAAGTATGTAAATTATAACACATATAAAAACATGGTTTAAAGGTACCAACGCATGCTGAGTATATTTAACACATATAAATCGCTTTTCAACAATTTCTCACACATACATGCGTTTAAAACATAACTCATGGTTTGCTTGGAATTCACTTTGTAAAACTAGCTGGCATGAGAATAATCTTCTTTAAAACATGTTTTCTTTAACACGTTGTACTCAAACATTTTAAGAAAATGTTTTAGTCAAAACGTTTTAGCCACTCACTTTGATTGCTTAGGAGCTTTTCATTATAGTAGCTCCCTTTTCTACCTCGGGCTCCTTTTTCACCCCTAGAATTCAAATTCAACTTACAGCTTAGATTACTCATAGTTCTGAAACTTATTTTGAGATACTTCCTTCTACAAGAATATTCTAAAATATCTTAGGAAGCTTACCCTAAAATTTGAGCTTAGAACTTCTCATGGTTTGGCCGGAATCACAGAATCTTCAAGACTGGCCCAAACTGATCTAACAGCCTGACTCTTCTGTTTTCTTCTCAGTTTCCAACTTGATCCCTTCGATATTTTCCTTCAATAGCCCTACCCTAAAAACTAGACTCTCAGAGCTTTCAAGTGGCTTTGAAATAACTCCAAACGCATGAGTAAATTGGGAGAACTTCTCGTCTCACTTTGATGCGTCCTCTTCAGACTTCACTGTCCAATGCGTCCTTTTTGAAATACCATGACCAACGCATGGATTTTGGCTCCAACGCAAGGTTTGCTCAACTTCCCCACTCTTTTTACGGTATTTTTGAATTGTAACTAAAAATGAAGTCTCTTGGCTCTATTTATAGGCGTCTAAATCTTCTCCAGAGTTGACACCACCTACTTGGCTACATGGCCAAGTGTCTCCTTCTCACCCCATCAACGCAATTCTGTGATCAACGCAAGCTAAGTGTCTTCCTCCCATGTTGCCAATGCATGAGCCTCCAATTTGATGCCACCACCTCACATTCTTAAGGCTTAAGGCTTTCCTCCCAAGAAGACACATGGTTTTGATGATGTTTTCCTGATGATCTCATCTTTTATATGCGTCCAACTCTTGGATGTTCAACATATAATCCATACTTAACGCATAGCCTATTATCAACACATAGCAAGCCAGTTCATTATCATTAAAATTCAACTTTTCCATCGCAAGGAGCTAACCATCACCAATGCATATGGTGATCGTCCATCCTCGACGCATGACTCACTAGGTAGCATTGTGCACGGCTTGCTTGGCATGGGCGCATGGTGTTGGCCACCGTCGCATGGGCGTGCTGCACAGGCTAGCCGCTTGACGCATGGGCGTGCGGTGTATGTTGGCCATTGCTCACTTGCTCGACCGCATGGGCATGCTTGGCCACATGGGCTGCGCGCTTGGCTGCATGGCAGGGCACCTTGTCGCACGGGCATGGCTGCTCGACAGGGTGCTCAATGCATGTGCGTGGCCACTCGATGAGGGCGTCTGGCCAAGGCTACTCGACGCATTACAAGGGCGCTGGCCGAGGCTGCTCGACGCATTGCATGGGCACTGGCCGAGGCTGCTTGACGCATTGCATGGGCGTTGGCTGAGGCTGCTCGACGCATTGCATAGGCGCTGGTCGAGGCTGCTCGATGCATGGCTGGGCATTTGGCCGAGGTTGCTCAACGCATGCCACCCTCCAGCCCTCGTGCCATCCCAATGCCTCACTTCCATTTTCCTTCCTTGACCAACGTATCCAACGCATCAAATTTATCAATCATCCAATGCATCCAATGCATCCAACACATCCATCATCCAACGCATCCAATGCATCCATCATCTAACGCATCCAACGCATCCATCATCCAAAATTCAATACTTAGCCAATTTTTCCAAATTTTCCCTAAAAGTAGAACTTCCAAATTTCCTCTTTTCTTCTAATTTTCCACTCTTTTCTCCACCATTACACACTAGTTTCCACATCAACCTACTCACCACATTAGTCTTAGTAGGGCACATCCTTAAGTAGAGAAATTAGGATTCGGGGTTCACACAAACTCAGTATCATGTATCAGTATCCTGTAGCTTATATCATAATAGCTTAGGTTTAATTTTATGCACTTTTATCTCATTATCACAATTTTATTTTAATGCACAATTTTACTTTATCACAATTTAAATTCATGTACAAACCAATCTTTCATTAATTGTAAAAATCGGTCGCATGTATCATGAATGTAACACAATAACGATAGCAATCCCTGTGTTCAACCTTGGATTACTCTGAGAAACTTGTGTTGGAATTATACTTGGTTTTAGTGTAAGGAAACTTGTGACAACGCATAGCATACTACAAGCATTCCATTAATAAAGCATACATCTAGAAGTAGTATCACATAAAGTATATAGAACCATTCATATTTATCCACATGCTTAAAGATCAAAATTTTTGTTACAAGTTTATGGTGCCGTTGGCGGGGATTGGTAACGGTTATTGTTGAGTACATTTGTGATATTTTGCAGGACATATCTCTTTGTACTGGCTTTTTATTGTGGATAACAGTCTGACGGTTTATGAGTACTGGAGTGATCCAGAAATTCTAAGCTGACCCAGAGATCAGGTGTATTTTTCATGCAAGAGTACATCAGGGCCGAATTAAGCGGTGAAGAAACATGGCTAACAATAACGAGGCACCTGCAGGGAATCAAAGGTAAAATTGGCCAGTGCAAGACCCTATATTTCTTGCTGCTGACCGCAACATCCCTACGAAGAAATATGCGGCACTGGATTTACTTCTCATCTGAAATTGCAAGACCAACGATTGAGGAGAATGTAAGCTTTGAGATAAGACCGATTATGCCGCAGATGATCCAGAATGCAGGGCAATTCGAAGGATTACAAGGAGAAGACCCACATACTCATTTGACGAGCTTTGTAGACATGTGCAGCGCATTCTCCATGCCTGGTGTGACTCAAGAAGGACTTAGATTATATCTCTTCTTGTATACACTACGGGATGAAGCAAAGAGGTGGGGCTCAGTCACTAGAGCCAGATGAGATTAACGCATGGGATCAGTTGGTTGAAAGATTCATGAATAGATTCTTCCCTCCAGTCGTCAACGCAAGGAGACAGAGGGATGTGTTGAATTTTAAGCAAAAGGGTTATGAAACTTTAAGCACCGCTTGGGTGCATTTCAGACAATTAGTGAAGAGCTGTTCGCATATCGGAATTCCCGATTGCATTCTGATGGAGACTTTTTACAATGGCTTAGATCAACCAACGCAAGCAGTTGCTGATGGCTCCGCAGCAGGAGGATTAATGGACAGATCGTATACGAAAGCAAAAAGCATCTTAGATCGCATTTTGCGAAATTCAGATGAATGGTTAGATACCGGGTTTGAGGAAAGAGGTCTGGAGCAAGAAAGAGCAGAAGGTGCCGTTGTACCAGATGATACAATGAGCACACTGGTAGACCAGATGACCACAATGACCTCACTCCTTCAGACTATGGCTAATCAGCAAAGACATCTCTCTCAAGGTTCAGCGCAACTTAATGCATTGACACACGTGGCCGCAATGAATTGCATTCAATATGGAGAGGGACATCTAGTAGAAGTCTGCCCATAGAATCGACAACCCGTGTACTCCATCTACAATGAACCGTTTGGCAGCACCTACAACCCTGGTTGGCGGAATCACCCGACTTTAAGTTGGGTCATGAATCATAACCAGGAAAGCCACAATTTTCATCAGAACAGTTATCAAGGGAATCAAGGCAACCCTTCGGTCTTTATTAATCCAGACCATAGCCCAGGTAATTCTCAAAGTATACCACCCTATGACCAACCGTTCTTATTTGATACCTCTTGCAGTACCTCATCTCTAGAGACGTCATTGAAGCATTATATTGAGAAGAGTGAGGCAATTAGACAATCGCAAGCTGCCTCCCTTAGAGATTTGGAAGAGCAGATTGAACAGCTTGTGATCGCTGCTTAGCAGTTCAAGAGCATCGGGGCCACGAGGTAAAGAACAATGTCAAGTAGTGACATTGAGAAGTGGTAAAACAACAGGCCCTGTGCCACCAGTATTAGATTCAATAACAAGACCAATAGATTTAACCATCAATGATGACCAATCAACCAGTAATGACAAAATTACCAGTTTGGAAGTAAGTACATCTACAAGAGATGAATCTCAGCAAGACTTGAATTCTAAATCAACACAACCTCTAGTTACTACAACACAGCAAGCACATGACCTCAATGAATAGCCAACTAAACAAGAAGTACGGCGGGATCCTCCACCTTTCCCATCTAGGTTGAAGAAGAAAGATGATAGTAAGCAATTTCAGAGATTCCTGGACGTTCTCCGACAATTACACATCAATATTCCCTTAATAGAAGCTCTGGAATAGATGCCAAGCTATGTAAAATTCCTCAAGGATATACTTGCTAACAAAAGAAAGATTGAGGAGAATGAAACAGTTGTGTTAACATATGAATGTAGTGCGTTGTTTCAGAACAACATCCCCACCAAAATGAAAGATCTTGGGAGTTTTACATTGCCCTGCTCAATAGGAGGGAAGAAGGTCAGAAATGCGTTGTGTGATTTAGGGGCGAGTATCAACTTAATGCCCTTGTCGATCTTCAAGAAGCTAAATATCGAAAACGCAAGACCAACCACGATTACATTACAGTTGGCCGATAGATCAATAATGCATATCGAGTGCAAAATAGAGGATGTACTTGTGCAAGTGGATAAGTTTATCTTCCCTGCAGACTTTATCATATTAGATTATGAAGCTGATAGAGAAGTGCCTATCATCTTGGGTCGCCCATTTCTTGCAACAGGGCGAGCACTGATCGATGTATAAAAAGGAGAACTCACGATCAGGGTTGACGATCAACAAGTAAAGTTCAACATTCTCAATGCATTGAAATACCCAAGTGATATGGAGAATTGCCAATATGTTGAGGAATTACGAGAAGAACCTTGGCACGAGCCCCTAGAAGAGTTGAAGGAAGAATATTTTGGAATCGGGGCAATGTGGGAGGAGGATTGCGCTGCATTACAAGTTGGATCAAATTTTGAAACACTCAAGTTATCTAAACAAACATCGCAACGCACTAAGCCATCCTTGGAAGAACCACCTGAGTTAGAGTTGAAGCCATTGCTGGTGCACCTCAAATATGCTTACTTAGGAGGTAATAACATGCTATCGGTTATTATATCTACCTCGCTGAGTAAAGAGAAGAAGGATACACTCATCCAGATCCTGAAAAACAACGAAAAGACTTTAGGATGGACCTTGGCAGACATTCGAGGAATCAGTCCCTCGTATTGCATGCACAAGATTCATCTGAAAGAAGGAAGAGCGGGATCGATAGAAAGGCAACGTCGCTTGAACCCTACCATGAGGGAGGTTGTGAAGAAAGAAATAGTGAAGTGGTTGGATGTAGGTGTCATTTACCCCATATCAGATAGCAGCTGGGTGAGCCCAGTGCAGTGCATTCTGAAGAAAGGAGGGATGATAGTAGTCACCAATGACAAGAATGAATTAATTCCCACAAGGACAACTACGGGGTGGAGAATCTGTATGGATTACCGCAAGTTAAATTTGGCCACTAAAAAGGACCACTTCCCACTCCCATTTATTGATCAGATGTTAGATCGACTTGTTGGGAATGAATTCTTCTGTTTTCTTGACGGCTACTCAGGGTACAACCAAATTGCAATTGCGTCGGAGGATCAAGATAAGACAACCTTCACGTGCCCATTTGGCACGATTGCATTCCATCGCATCCGTTTGGGCTTTGCAATGCACCAGGCACTTTCCAACGATGTATGATGGCGATATTTTTAGATTACTTGGAGGAGTCAGTCGAGGTATTCATGGATGATTTTTCAGTTTTCGGCAATAATTATGACTCCTGCTTATCTAACTTTGAGAAATTCTTGAAGAGATATGTGAAAACTAATCTTGTTCTAAATTGGGAAAAATGCTACTTTATGGTTGAAGAAGGAATTGTACTGGGTCATAAAATATCAAAGGCAGGATTGGAAGTTGACCAGGTGAAAATTGACGCAATTTCCAAGTTACCTCCACCAGTAAACGTGAAAACACTTAGAAGCTTTCTGGGACATGCTGCATTTTATCGAAGATTTATTTGCAACTTCTCCTAGATTGCAAGGCCCTTAAATGCGCTTCTTCAGGCTGACCGTGAATATGAGTTTGATGATGCATGCACTAAAGCATTCAAAACACTAAAAAATGCGCTCATCACCGTACCCATTCTAATTTCGCTAGATTGGACGCAACCGTTTGCGTTAATGTGTGATGCTAGCGGATATGCTGTGGGCGTAGTTTTGAGTCAGCGCAAGGACAAGGTTTTGCATCCTATCTACTATGCGAGTAAAATATTGAATGATGCGCCAAAGAATTATACAACCACAGAAAAAGAAATGCTCGCAGTGGTATTTGCACTGGTGGAATTCCGACAGTACTTAATTAGAACAAACGTTGTGGTGTTTACTGATCACTCTGCGATCAAGTATCTTATGACAAAGAAGGATGCACAACCGAGACTGATACGATGGGTGTTGCTCCTACAAGAGTTTGACCTAGAAATCAAAGACTGGAAGGGTACCGAGAACCAAGTCGCTGATCATCTGTCAAGATTGGAAAATTACGAGGTTCAGGAGAAAGAAAAAGATATTGAAGAATGATTTTCGATGAGCTGCTGATGTCGGAAGGCATTAATGTTCCCTGGTATGCGAACATTGTGAACTTCATCGTTTGCGGCCAAATACCAGAAGATTATACTTACCATTTAAATTCATGTACAAACCAATCTTTCATTAATTGTAAAATTCGGTCGCATGAATTACGAATGTAACATAGTAACGACAACAATCCCTGTGTTCGACCTCGGATTACTCTGAGAAACTTGTGTTGGAATTATACTTGGTTTCAATGCAAGGAAACTTGTGACAACGCATAACATACTATAAGCATTCCATTAATAATGCATACATCTAGAAGTAGTATCGCATAAAGTATATAGAACCATTCATATTTGACCACATGCTTAAAGATTAAATTTTGCGTTAAAGTGGTCCTTTGATTTGCATGGGGGTGAGTGGCCAGATCGCTGACTCAAACTTACCACTTTGGGGATTCGTCTTATTTGGGAGCTGGGAACTCAGCTACACAAGATGGAATTCACTCATTCCCTGAAGCAGGGGTAAGTAGATAGATTAAGGGCTGATCCTGGGGCTTGAACAATGTGGCACCACAAACGTTCTCATGGCTCGACAGATGTCAACACATAGTAGGACTATGCTGTATTGTTCACTAGAGGGATTAGTGGTACTTAAGGAGTTAGATGTAACTATAGGGGCAACACGGTAAATTGGCCCAGCTATACTTATGAGCATCTGTGAAGGATTATCGTACTGTTGATTGGTTATATTCGATGAACACAAAAATATATTTGTGGTAAGAAGAGTTCAGCTGTCGATCTTTAGTGGAATGCCTGACAGTTAACGAATGGTGGATCTCGTGGCTAAAGAGTTTAGTCAACTATTCACGTATTGTTGGAGCTTTGAGCCATAGGTTCATAAGGTCCCCTTGGTAGCTCGATGGATTCAAGTTGAGAATCAATTTTTGGGTCAGTTTGAAATGTTCAAATTGACAAGAGAGAGTTTGATTATATATGATATGATTAAACGGGTCAATTATATATGATATGATTGACATTATGTATGAGATACATTATTTGGAGGAAAATGATATAAATATGATTTATATCAAGTGGAAGAGAAAAGACTATGGTTAATATATTGCATATGATGTGATATTAAACTATAGGTTAATGAATATAATATGATTATATTTATTATTTATTTTTGGACAATTATGTGATAATTGTGCTGGCGTTTTCTCCGTAACTGTGTGATAGTGGGAGGTTAGATTCAGTTTTCGTAATTGATGAATAAAATAAAAAACATTTCCATTTTGCAAAGAGATTAGAGAATTCACTCACGAGTTGTATACTGCCTATCGCATAGCAAACTGAAAGCCTACACGATAGCTCAAAATTTTTACACGATTGTATACACACACACCTCTTTGTAAACGATCGCATAAGATTTGCTAAACAATCATCTAGCTATTTCCTAAAATGATTGTGCACCCAAGCGATAACTAAACGATCATCTATACGATCGCAGCCTATTTACTAAATGATCATGTATCTTCTTCTAAACGATGAAGCATCGTCTAAACGATAGACTCAGTATTCTCCCACTTGCTTGGTCGTGGTATACGATCTTCGTTTCCTCATTCCCTCTACCAAATCCAACAGAGCCTACACCTCCTAGATTCTCACACCGAGAATACCGAGATTTCTAAGTGGTGGTGTCATCCCTATTATTGTTGTGTTCGTGTGGAGACCGTTCGTGAGTAGACGACTGATGATTTGATGAACGATTGCTTAGACGTTCCAGTGAGAGTGAGAGGAGCAATCCCTATTTGAGAGAGATATTTTGGTGAAAAAGAGTTCTTCAACTGGTACGTTTTCATTTTTTTTATTGTTTAAGTTTTAAAAGGATGCCGGTAATTTGTTGTATATTGCATATATGTTCTGCTAGATTGTAAATGCGGTAATTCTGTCACAATGAGTTTGGAACGATCCGCTTCCGCTCAAGGGTACTCTTGTATAAGAGTTCCTTCAGGCCCCAATGATGCTACCAAATTGGAGAGTCAAGGTTGGGAATGGACCTAAGAAATCCTATCGATGTCTGAAGTTTGGGTTGTTTTGAATCCTATGTTACAACCCTTTAAGGGGATAGCTGTCGTTAAACGACTAGCAAGGGCCGCCTAAATCTAACTAGCAGGCACAACATAGGAATCTCACGGTCCAAACCAATGGAAGAGACCGTAGGACACGTTGTCACATATCTATCACCCACTTACTATGAACTACTTCCCCATTTACCTTGTTCATGACCCATACAAACACTTTCCAAATGAAGCAGTCGAGGTATAATCGACACGAAGCATTGCATGGACCTCACAGTGTGAACTTTTTAAGGACGTGAGAGTTGACAATATATCATATATTTGATTTTACAATGAACAAATTTACCTTATTCACCTTTATCTTTGACCCATAAAAGCACTTTCCAAATGGAGTAGTGGAGGTATACTCGACACGAAGCGTTGTATGGACCTCACGGTGTGAACTCTTTAGGGATGTGAGAATTAAAACCAACATATTGTATATGTTATTAATCTCCCACTGAAGCGTTCTAACAACATATCATATACGTTATTAAACTCCCACTAAAGTGTTCTACTTATTATTTGGTATATTTATACTCAGGTTTATTTCAGCTAAATAAACAACTCTAAGTCTATATGGTTTATCCAAGTATAATGCTTATAAATGGATTATCACCTACAATGTCTAGGTGATAAACTGTTTTATTACCTAACAGTGTTCACATACATTTATAAAACCAGTTAACGATGCTCAATTATTCGGTCATAATCTCGAGGTAGGAGGTGTCCTATAGACCGTCAACTTAAAAACCTCCAAACTTAGACAGGATTATATACTGATTGAGTTTGTAACCGTGATTTATAAGATAACGACCTATTTTAACTATTAAAATAAGTGTTTAACCTACGTGAGCATGCAACTTATCTTTATTATGGATTTTAATGTCTAATTCAATTTTATAACAACTTATAAAATTTGACATGCTTTGCATCCATAACTTCAACAAAGGCATTCAACATTTAATATAACACTTATATTAAACAAAAGAAACCCTAAACATGCATACTATATATTATAACTCTTTATAACATATATTCAATGCATATAACATGCTTCCTATGGTGGGATTTTAAATCTACATGGCATATAATATGCACATATATGTTTTAGTTTTTTTTTAAAAAAACATACACCATATGCATAAATATGTAAATTACACTAATATGGTTTAACTTTTGCATCCTAAGCAAGCAATAATAACTAAATTATTACAAAATAGGTATAAATCTACTCCAAAACCATTCTGGACCGCACGAACTAACCCGAACCAAACCTCCGAAGCTTCAAAAGATGTTGAACCAGACCAAACCGGGCTGAACAAGACCAGAAGAAGCCAAATCGGTCGAACCGGTCACCTCCCGTGTAAATCGGCCCACAGATGTGCGCCGTTCTTAGCTGGGATGAACATCGTTGTGACGTTGCATCCCAACATTGCAATGTTGTTCATCATTATGCCCGAAGCGTTGCAATGCTTGATGAACAGTGTCGCGATGCTGATGGGTAGAAGCTTCAGTCCAGAAATCTACAGCTCGACTAGGCTTGCTTCTCACTTCGATTACAACCTAATTTCAACTCTATTGACTCAAAATAAATTATAGACTCTAGAGCACACATATAAGCTCATCAAAGAAGAGCCAATTACAAATTTAACTTGGGAATCAAAGAGAAATCTAAAGTAAAATTGATAATGTTGGATTTTATGTCCTAAAACTCGTAGTTTGTAAATTAATAAATATATTCTGTTTTGTTTTTCGATAAATTTGTTATTGAAATTGTAATCTTGAATCCAATAAACTAAGGTCCTGAGGCTATTTAATGTAGTTTGAACTTTATGTAGTGACATAAAGGTGGATCAAGTTCAAATATATAGCAAAAATGGTCTATAATATATGAATAAGGTTGGACGCCTTATTCTGGGGACACTATGGATGCGGCCCACTTTGTATTAGTACAAACGATGTGATCCTGAATCGTTCATATAGAGATATGTGAGTGAGGACATCCTATGTAAAGAGTTTACATAAGACTGAACCATGAAATAGTCACTTTTTACGTTCTAAATATCGTTTTATGTATAAAACTGACTATTTCGTTAATTGATGACCTAGGTAACTTAATCTTAATCCTGAGCTAACTATGAACTCCTGTTCACTTAGAATTATCCTTAGATCTACATAGGTGAGGGCAGCTCAATATCGCTGGCCTAATAAGCCTCCCATTTCAGGGGTAAGATCGGGTGGATAGCTAGGAACATAGAGTGCAAAACGGAATTCACTCCTACCCGTTAGTACTGAATCCAGGTCTTGAACAAGGGGCCCCACCCTCTCCTTAGCCCGAGAAGGATTCGGTTTATAGGTTGGACCTTAAACCAATTGTTCATTAGAGGATCAGTGGAACTTAAGGAACAAGATGTGATCTTGGGAGTAAAACGGTTTTTATGACCCAGCCGAGATTACGAACAATCTGTGAAGGATTAACTTACTAATCATGGTTATATCAAATGGACACAAATATATCTATAGTGAGGGGAGTGCAACTATGGGACTTTAGTGGAATGACCCGTTAGTTAACGAATGTTGATTAGCTCCGTTTAAAGAGTTTAGCTAGCTAATCTCGGATCGTTGGAGCCCATGATCTATAGGTTCATTAGGTTCCCCTACTAGCTCATATGGAATAAACTTAGAACAGTATGATAGAATAATTCGAATTGTTCGAATTAGATAGATAGAGAGAAATCGACAAGTATATGTGATATAGTGGTCGGGTTTTTCAGCTTAGAAGTACAACTTTAATATTTAAATGTGATTTAAATATCAAGAATATGAATATGTTCATATTCGGAAGCTCGAAAATAATGGAAATGGTCAAAGTTGTAAAAAGTCAAAGAGTTGTTTTTTGACTTTGAAAAGTCAAACTTAGACCGACCTTATATTCAAATGTGATTTGAATTTCGAAAAAATGAATGCGGATTCATGATCGGGAGGTCAAAATTAGTCAACACAGATAAAATCATAAAAGTCAAAATGTTGACTTTTTGGTCAAAGTTTGTCTTTAACCAAATGACTATTTTGCCCTTTGACTATAGTTAGTGGGAAAGTCCAAACTTTTGTTGGATAATTCAACTAACAAATAGTGGGCTAGGTGTTGGCTTATAGTGGAGATATTAAGCCCACTAAGTGAGTGGATTCTAGGTGTTGGGTTTTTGTGAAGTTTTTTCATGCAATTGTTGCATGCCTTTTTCTATAAATTGGACTCTTCAATTTAGTTAAAAGACTTTTGCCATTTTGAAAATTAGTTTTTTTGATATTTGGACTGGAAAATTACAACTTTGTGAAAAACAAAGGAAACACCCAAACCTACTCAAAATTCAATTCCTTATTTTCATCTCTTTTCTTTCTCTCGGTTCTCTTCATCCACTGGGTCCCACAACTCAGTTCTGAGTCCAAAGGATAGTATGTCAACTCTAGTAGTGGTCCAAAAGAGTTTTGGTCGAGATTCAACGAGGAGAAGCGGCTTTTGGGAGCTTCAAAGGTAGCATCTCTACACTTTTAATTCACTGTTTTTCCTTCAATTGCATGCTATTTTCCTTTAATTTAGAAGCAATTAGAGTGTAATTAAATCTTATCTTAAAAAAAGGAAACTTCTAAGTGTTGAATAGATTTTTCTTGAGAAGTTTGAAGATAAGCCTTAATTAGTGAAATTTTGGCTAAGTGTAAAGTCAAAAGGAACCATGCGTTTGGTGTTAACGCATGAGATGAGGCTAAGTGTAGTATGAAGCCGAAGGCAACCATGCGTGAGCCTGTGAGGTTGAATGCATGTTGGCCGAAGTATTGGCAAGAGACATTGCCAAGAGTTTCTCATGCGTTGAGGCTACGTGAGCAAGAGCGAAGAGAGCGAGATGTTCGTGTAGCAAATGAGCGAAACTATGCGATGAGGTAGGCGATCGTGTAGCAAATCAGCGGTGAGGTAGGCGATCGTATAGCTATGAGGTAAGTGATCGTATAGCAAATGCGTGGAGCTCAGCGATGCGCTAGACGATCGTGAAGATGCGCGCGATGTTAAATGATGAAAAGTGATGCGCTAGACGATCGGGCTATACGATAGGCGGTAAGTACTACATGATCAATGTAAGCACTATACGATAAGTGTGGAAGCTAGGCGATAGCACTAAACGATAGCACGATACGATAGCATCAAGCGTTAAGCGATGCGCGAGTGTTAAACTATGGACTACATGATGATGCTATGCTATGGGTGTGGGCGCTAGACGATGGTCATGCTACACTAGACGATGAGTGAATGCGCTACACGATAGGCAAAATACTAAACAATGGGCGTTGGGCGATAGATGCAGACGCTGGGCGATGACACTAAGCGATGAGCGGATGCGTTGGGCGATAAGGCGTCAACGCTAAACAATGGAGGTAAACGATGGGTGTGGCAGTTAAGCGATAGGCCATGCACGAGATCGTTGAGAGCGAGATTGTTTACTAAATGATTGAACTACACGATGGGGCATTGGAGCTAAGCGATAGATGCAAGAACTAAGTGATGGAGCGGTGTTGAGGCCTGCATTATGCAAGGTTGGTGAGCTCATCCAGACAAATGTTGTACCGAGAGATGGATAGACTTGAGTTAGTAGGAGCTGGACGAATTAAGTTTCATGCAAAGGAAGTCTTATGCATGAGGAAGACAACTCAAGTAGGTGTGTGGCATGAGAGTAGGTGAATATCAAGGGAGTAGGCGGTGGCAAAACATGGTGCAAACACCCCAAAGTAAAAGGTGTCATTCGTTGGAGGCTTGGTAAAGATGATAAGGATCATTTCCTTTGGCCTATAAATACCACCACAAGATGTCTCTTCCATTCATAAGCTAAATCCTCTTCAAAGGACGTAAGGAAGAGTGTTAGAAAGTGGATTTGAAGGAGGCCATGCGTTGGGAGTAAGATCATGCATTGGTCATGAAGTTCCAAGAGGAGGAGATGTTGTCAGACAGTGAAGTCTGGAAGTAGCATCAACTTGGGACGAGGATTTCTCCCAGAATACTCGTGCGTTTGGAGTGATTCCAAAGCCACCTGAAAACTCTAAGAGTCTAGTTTTCAAGGCAGGTCTGCGGGAGAAGAATCTCCAAGGAATCAGGTTGGAGAGTGAAGAAATTACAGAAGGGTCAAGCTCTCGGGTAAGCTTGGGCCAGTCTTGATGTTTTGATGATTCCGGCCATACCACGAGAAATTATGAGCTAATATTTTAAGATATGCTTCTTGAGAAATGTTAGAGCATGTTTGTAGAAATAAGTATCTCGAGATAAGGCTTAGAACTATTGGTAATCTGAGCTTTAAGTTGAATCTGGATATTAGGGTTCAAAAGGGAGCCCGAGGTGATCAAGGAACTTTTAGAGAGAAAGGTTCCTAAACGACCAAGGTGAGTGACTTAATATTCAAAATGTTTTAGAGAAACCATGTTCTAAAGAAAGATCTTTCAAATAAAGACATGTTTTCTATGCATTATGCTTACATGTTTTTTAAAGAAAGTCATTGTATGACTAGTTTTACTTGAAATTCAATACCGAAGGACATTTGAGAAGGTATCCGAGTAGCTCGATACTGAAGGAAATTTTGAGAAGGTATCTGAGCAAAAGTACCTAAGGCATGACGGTACTTCTTTTTCATAAGGACCAGTTTTCTTGTTTTTAAGTCATTCACTGGGCTAGCAAGCTCACCCCATTTTCAAATGTTTTCCTTTCCCCCAGGTAGCGAAAGGTGAGGAGTTCCAAGGTGCTGCTAAGGTCAAGGTTTTCTACAAGCCACAGTCACACTTCCGGAGGGTTTTAAGAGTGGTTGTTGTAAACTTTGTAGTTAAGTCTTGGAGTTATATAAACATATCATAGTTGTAAAAAAGGGGCTTACTTAATCAGTTGTTGTATATCTTCTTGACTTAAAGTTTACTGAGTATAGTAAAGAGGTTCAGATGGGCAGTGGGTATCACAAAATGGTGGTATCTACAGTCCCTCACGCCTCTCCTCAGGCTCAGGAGGCAGACTCGGGGCGGGGTGTGATAGGTGAAACTCAGGATTCAAGTCAATTGAGTGAGGGAATGGAGAGGGTTTTTGAGAAAGAGAGAGTTTCAGCAGAATTTTTCAAATTCCAGAAATTTATCACCTTTAATATGAGAAAATTGAGCTTTTAATGTAGCAATTACATGCAAGCACTAAAGAATAATGCTTATTGACACTTCAAAATGAATAATCTTAATGACTAGTGATGACATGCAGAAATGCATGTCAGGCCTTTTACTTAGAATCATGAAGGTTGTTAGATAGAATATGCGTCAATCATGATAGAAATTCACGAGAAAATGAGCTTGTGTCAATAAGCATGTTGAATCTCAGCTAACCTATTATTTTGCGTTATTATGCATTCAATGTTCTATTTTTGTAGCTAAGGCAGTAAATGAACGCAAACGTAGAAACCAGACTACCACATAGACGACCGCATACAGAGAAACACTCCATCGCAAAGGCAAACACATCGATCAACGCATGGATGTTGCGGTAATCAACCGTATGCATCCATCGCATGGGAGTTATGCTTGACAAGCGATTGCAGTCATCATGTAGAGTTGCGGTATTAAGCGAATGTGGTCATTGAATGATTGCGGCTACGCGACAACTTATTCTAATGGGATAAACGCAAGGTTGGTGGAATGAACACATCAATGCATCTACCTCGAGAAAAACCAAAAGATGATGCTGAAATTTCACTACCATGCCGTTAGTGGCAGAGGTTCAGAAAGGACTAACGCGCCGAACGTCAGACTTAGAGCAGTCCAATTAATGCTGTCGGCGATCCAAGCTCTATAAATAGAAGCCGATGAGTAGAAATTTAAGTTATCCAAGGTTTTTGCCTGAGGTTTGCCTAGGGCGGATCCTTGCGATCCAGAAAAACACGTGAGAAGAAGTTTGAGAGTTCTTCACCTCCTTCATCCATTCCGAGTGACGACTGGAGCCTTTGACCGGAGCTAGATCTCGAGAGAGTCAGTTCCTCCACCCATGGCATCACCGGCAACCTTGATGCACATCCGCTGGAAGCAAGTCTTTGCTTCTAGCCGGTCATTTCATTTTCCTTTCTTTTCTTATATTGTATTGTATGAAATTTTGTGATTAAGGAATTAATACAACTTGTTTTCAATGCATTTCTCTGTCTCTTTTTACTCCATCTCCATCTTCTTTGCTTAGCATTTTTACTTTCATTGCAACACTTAGTGGGATTGCTTGGGTATCGCATACTTAATCATGTGGATTAGAGATATGAAGCATGTAGCAACCCACTGAGAGGTGTGCGTTGCACGAGTGTGTGAGTAATCTTATTTTCTTAGTGTGAAGTTGCTGCAACGCCTGTCTATAGGCTAACACATTGCTTGTTTATGAGTAAAGTTAGCAATAATCAACCGCCCGGGAGGGTAAGTGGTTGGTTGCATTAAGCAATGTATGCATTGTTCACTATAGATAAGATAATCTACATCAAGTAAGTTCATGCGTTTATCTTCTTTTATGTTATGCCCAACACCCCTTTAGAGTACTCGAGAGAGAGTCTAAAGAAAGAACCTAATGACTTGAGAGAGCTAGGTTAGAATCTAGACTCGAGAGAGCGAGATTAGATCGGCATAAGCAAGAGATAGGGACTTAGAGATAAGCTCTGTTTGTCAACACTGCATCGCATGCACCCTAAGAATAGGTATGATATTATGTGGTCGCCTTATTGTGTGTGTGTCACTTTGTCATCGCATAAATGAGAATAGAGGCTTATGTGTAGGTCCTATAGACTTATCGCATATATCGCATGCGTTCTAGAATTAGAAGCCGTAGCATTCGTACCGAGAGGTGGTTTACTATAGTATGTGTGTTGCATGATGATAACTTGTAGAAATACAAGTTATTGTGGCTCATAAATTGGAACAATTAGGGTCTTTAATGATAAAATCTCATCATTTTTAGAGAAAACGTATGGAATTACTCGAACATTATCAAACTCATGCAAAAGAATGTTTATTGCTAAAGTACTGGAGCACTAACACATGATATTGCAGGATCTCAACAAGAGGCTAACACATGATTAAGAAAAGTGTTGTAGGCAAAGTCTAACGCATGGGCATGCGTCAGAGGGATTCAACGCAAGGAAGATTCATTGATTCAAGCTGTTTATGTCAAATCACCACTTGCAAGCATGGGCACCTGCAGCGGGCGGCGTCTGAAAAGCATCTGAGTGTCAGGAGGCTGACCAGGGTTGGAATTTAATGCTGCCCATCATCAAGTTGGAGAAGACCAACGCCTATAAATAGAAGAAATCCCACCGAGTCAGAAGTTTGAAGTACTAAACTCTCAATTTTTAGTCTCAATTTTAGTTTAGTCTTAGTTTTAGATCTTTAGAGCTGTGCTGTGGCACCGAAAAGAACAAGAGGGAAGAGAACCACCATCATCGCCGATCAAGGAGCGGAGGAAGCCGAGCTCGAGAGAGACACTTCTTCCAAATTATTCCACAAGTGGTTGTACACAACTAGAATTGAGCCAAAGAGGATAAGAGATTGTACTCTGCGACGTGACTCATTTCATTTCATCTTACTTATTGCTTTCATCTTTTCATCTGATTAAGTATTGGTTTTGTAAAGACAATCGGTTTCTTTATAAATTCACATATTGATCTATCATACTTTGCCATTGTTTATTTCTTATTTATGTTGGATGCATCTATACTTCATGCAAAATTCATTTCGAACGCTTAAGCCAACTAAATCAATTGGTAAAAGCATCTTTAGCTTAAACTATTCGAGAGAATAAGTAAGCCAGCATCAAGTTAGAACGCCTAGTACATCTAGAGATAGACGCACTGGTGTTTTATTGCATCCTGTGTTTGACGCATACATCCTAGAGATGGGTATTGTATGATATTCGTATTGAGAAGTGTCGAATAGAGTCTAACGCATAAATGAGATAAACAAGTCATCTCATTCGCATCATATTCTTGTTCGTGTACATCCAACTTAGATCGACGCATATCACTTACATCAACCTCCATTTTCACACGACCCATCATTCTCTACTCTACCCTTTTGTATCTTCTTGCATACACACACAACACCTTAGTGTAAATAACTCATTTCTCCATACACTTAGGATATCCCTACAATAGTTACAACGTAAGGTCTGTGTTAGCTTTAATCTGAATCCCTAAGGTTGACCCTAGACTTACCAGGAACCTAAGTTGGATTTATACTTGGATCTGATTTAGGAAAACTTGAACATCAATAGAGGACTGTCATGTGTCCTGTTGCACATCACTAACGCATCAACGCGTTATCAATGCATCAAAGCATCAACGCACCAATGCACCAATGCACCAACGCACCAATGCATCAACGCACCAACGCATCATTCATATTTATACTTATTTTTCCGATTATTTTATACAATACACTCATAAGCTCGAATCACGAAATCAACGAACAAATTTTTGGTGCCGTTGCTGGGGAGTCAGCAAAAAAACTAACCAGAAATTTTGCTTGTATCTTTTGTAGGAACACTTCAGCTAAGGGAGTATTACGAGCTAAGCCGAAGCTTGTAAACGTTTATGAGCAGGGAGAGCACTCCTACGACCCCAAAGTTGAAAGGACCTTCTGACGAAGAAATCGATCTAATCGTCGTTGTAGGTTAAGGCAAAAATTGCTCAGACAACAAACCAGGCAATAACAAATGGCAGACGAACAAGCGAATCAAAACTTAGCTCAACAGCTAGCCCATGCTGCGCAAAATCCTATCATAATGGCAAACAGTAGTACGTGTCCCATGAGGGAGTATGCGTCTCCTGTATTGTATGATTTCTCACCAGGGATCATATATCCAACGCTAGATGGGACAAGATTTGAGATGAAATCTGTGGTGTTACAAATGCTCCAAATAGCTGGACAATTTGGGGGTGCTCGAGGAGAATACCCTCACGCCCACATGAAACGTTTCTTGGATACGTGCAACTCATTTGTGATTTTTGGAATCACCCAGAAGCTATCAGTCTATCTTCATTTCCATATTCTCTGCGTGACGACGCAAAGAAATGGGTAAGTTCTTTGGAGCCTGGTGAGATCACAACCTGGGAAAAGTTGGTGAGAAATTCATGCAGAAATACTTCCCACCCACCACCAACGCAAGGAGGCGGAGAGAGATCATGAACTTCGAGCAGGAAGAAACTGAAACCTTGAGCACCGCATGGGAGCATTTCAAAGGATTAGTCAAGAATTGCCCCAATCATGGATTACCGTTAACCATCAAGATGGAGACTTTTTATGGCGGATTAAATAGAGCATTTCAAATGGCAGCCGACGCAACTGCAGCTGGTGGTATCATGGACAAATCTTATATTGAAGCTAAGGAAATATTGGACCGCATTGCCAAGCATAATATGGAATGAGTGGATGACACTTACGACGCAAGAGCAGAAAGGAAGAGGCAATCTCAGAATGTGAATTCTATTGACTCTAATGCAATAGCCATGCTCTCTGCCCAAGTGGCTACTATGACAAACCTTTTGCAGAATATGTCACTAGGGAACACATCAAACCAGCAAAAGGTAAATCAGATAGAAACATTCATACAGCCTATGGTTAGCTGTGTGGGTGGTGCGTGGAAATTGGAAGTCAATTTTACTCGACAACCAAAGTCCCGTGGATGCATTATGTGATGCATGTTCCTAAAATATGCATTGATAGTCATGCATCGATGGTCATGCGTTGGAATGAAAATTGTGTTAACGAATGTATGCGATGACCATGCATCCTGCCACAAGTTTTCTTGCATTCACGACAAGTATAATATGAACTCAAGTTTCTCGGGTAATTTGAGGTCGAACACAGGGACTTGTAACTATATGTTTGTGGTGATTGTGCATGCAACGGTTGAATAAAAAAATAAAGGGGATGTTGCTAAGTTAATCTTACTCCTACTCATATCTATTAGACAATGCAATGAGAATATATGCCAAACCTTGACATGAAATAAACTATGGGAAAGTAGATAAAATGTGGAGATCTTTTCATTGCAAAACTTAAGAGTGATCGCAAGGGAAACCCTAGTCAACGCAATCCATGCAATCATGCTATACATACATGAACCTAACTTTAGGACGTATGCGGTGTATCTGCGATATTGCCGAGAAGCCTATGCCTGTCTAGACCTCCATAAGCCGTTCACTAGCTCTTGCTGCATGAGCGTGCTACCGCATAACCTCTTATCCTACTTCCTGGACGCATGCAAATCCATTCTGTAGGGTGCATACGTTTTGTAAAGCAAACAGAGTTTATCTCTAAGATCCCCATTCTTGTCTATGCGTTCCAATCTGCTTTCTTGAGTCTTAGATTTGGGTTTTAGACTACTCTCTCAAGTATGCCTAAATGATGAATGATGCGCTCATAGGACAAGGTAAACGCATGAACTTGATTGACACAAGGTTGTTACTATCCCTAGTGACAATGCAAACATTGCTTAATGCGACCAATCACTTACCCTCCCGAGCAATTGGTTGTTGCTGACTTTACTCATAGACAAGCATTGCGTCAGCCTATAGACAGACGTTGCCACAGCTTCACACTAAGCAAATAAGGCTACTCACACACTCACGCAATGCATACCTCTCGGTAGGTTGCTACATGCTTCATATCCCTAATCCACGACTAAGTATGCAATACCCAAGCAATTTCACTAAGTGCTGCAATGAAAGTAAAGATGCTAAACAAGAAGATGGAGATGGAGTCGAAGGAATAGAGAAATGCATTGAAAACACATTGTATTAATTTCTTAATTCAAAATTTCATACAATACAATATAGGAAAAGAAAGGAAAAAGAAATGACCGGCGAGAAGAAAAACTTTGCTTCCAGCAGATGTGCGTCAAGGCTGCCAGTGGTGCCATGGATGGGTGGAGGAGCTGACTCTCTCGAGATCTAGCTCCAGTCGAAGGCTCCAGTTGTCACTCAAGATGGATGAAGGAGGTGAAGAAATCTCAGCCATCTTCTCATTCAGTTTGTCTGGATTGCGAGGAAAGTCCCCAGTTCACAAGGATCCTCCCCCGGATGACTTGGAATTTTGATCATCAGCTTCTATTTACAGAGTTTGGACTTTCAACAACATTAATTGGACTGCTCTGAGTTTGACGTTCGGCGCGTCAGTCCTTTCTGAACCTCTGCCACCAACGGTGCGGTAGATGAAATGTCAGCATCAGCTTTGGATTTTCTCGAGGTAGATGCGTTGATGCATTCATTCCACCAACCTTGCGTTGATCCCATTAGAATTCGTTGTCGCGTAGCTGCAGTCATTCAATGGCCGCATTCGCTTAACACTGCAACTCTACATGATGATCGCAATCACTTGACGAGCGCAACTCTCATGCAATTGACTTATACGGCTGATTACCGCAACATCCATGCGTTGATCGATGCATTTGCCTTTGCGATGGAGTGTTTCTTTGCATGCGGTCGTCTATGCGATGGTTCGGTTTCCGCGTTTGCATTCATTTCCTGCATTGGCTACAAAATAGAACATTAAACACATAATTAACGCAAAGTAATTGGTTAGCTGAGATTCGACATGCTGATCGACGCAAACTCATATTCTCGTGAATTCTTATCACGATCGACGCAATTTATGCCTAATAACCTTCATAATTCTAAGTAAAAGGACTAAGATGGCATGCATTTCTACATGTCATCAGTGGGTTGTGGAGATCCCCATTCCTACTCTGATTGCCCACAAAATTCGCAATCGATATGCTTTATTAAAAATAACCCATTCTTAAACACATATAATCTCGGATGGAGGAACCATCCAAATTTCTATTGGGCAGGTAATCAACAGGAGCTACACCACCCAAGGGTGAACCAGCAGCAAAGGCAAGGACTGCCGCCTACATTCCAGCCAACGCAGCAGCGCACCAACAATCCTTTAATAGAGGAGGTCATGCGTCGAGTTCAGCACCTCTGCTAAAAAACCTCTTAAAGGAGTATATCGCCCAAAACGATGCATTGGTAAAAGGCCAAGCATTGTCCATAGATACAAGTGTGGTAGATGCGAGTGAGTTGAAGAATCGGCAGCCTGGAGTCTTGCATAGCAACACAGAAACCCTGGGGAATAACAATGGAAAAGAGCAATATCATGCGGTGACATTGCAAAGTGGCAAAGCTCTTAAAGAAAGAACCATGAACCCAAGAGCCAACAATCCTTCAAAAGAACTCAACACACGCCCAACGACATTAGAAGATCAAGAAGAAAGGACTCCTGAATCCACAAGCCATTCAGAGCCAAGCACGTCTAACGCGGGAAAACCTGCGGTGCAATTGAACGCACCATTCCCTAGACACTTGATGAAGAAGAATGATGAACAACAATTTAAGCGTTTTCTTGAACTCTTGAGGCAACTGCACATCAATATTCTACTTGTAGAAGCCTTGGAACACATGCCAAAATACGTCAAATTTTTTAAGGATATTTTGACAAAGAAAAGGAGAATCAGCGAGACGAAAGTAATTGCGCTAACGCAGGAGTGCAATGCGTTAGTCAGCAACAAACTACCCAAGAAATAGAAGGACCCGAGAAGCTTCACAGTCCCATGCTCAATCAGAGGGTTGGATGTGGGACATGCATTGTGTGATCTAGGAGTAAGCATTAACCTCATGCCACTCTCAATCTTCAAGAAATTGGGAATTGGTGAAGCACAACCCACTTCTGTAACTCTTCAACTCACTGATAGGACGATCAAGTACCCTGAAGGAAAGATTGAAGATGTTCTGGTAAAAGTTGACAACTTCATATTCCCCGCAGATTTCATCATCCCAGACTATGAAGCAGGTAGGGATGTACCAACTATTCTTGGACGACCCTTTCTAGCCACTGGGAAAGTATTAATAGACGTGCATAAGGGAGAATTGACCATGTGCGTAGACAATCAGAAAGTGAAGTTTAATGTGTTAAACGCATTAAAGTTCCTGGATAGTGAAAAATGTCAACTGAACATAATAGAGTTGCCTGGAGAGGAAGCGACTCAAGTTTGCGAGGTCCTCGCATTGGAAGAAAACATGAAAGAACCTGAGTTACCAAGTCTGAGTGAGCGGGGACGAAACCAACGCGTCCATCATTAGAGGAACCACCAGAACTAGAGTCGAAACCATTACCTAATCACCTTAAATATGCTTTCCTTGGAACAAACAAAACCTTACCTGTAATTATTTTCGCAAATCTTACCGAGCCTAACGAGCATTCTCTTTTGCAGATGTTGCAAAAGCACATGCTTGCAATAGGTTGAACGCTGGCTAACATCCGTGGCATCAGCCCATGTTACTGCATGCATAAAATCATGCTGCAAGAAGGGAAGACTAGATTGATTGAGCCTCGACGGAGGCTGAATCTCATAATGAAGGAAGTGGTCAAGAAAGAAATCTTAAAGTGGCTGTACGTAGGAGTAATCTACCTTATATCCGATAGCAGCTGAGTAAGCTCAGTTCAATGCGTCCCCAAGAAAAAGAGAACAACAGTGATAGTCAATAATAACAATGAGCTCATCCCTTCAAGGACTGTCACGGGCTGGCGCATCTGCATGGACTATAGGAAACTCAATGCAGCAACCAAGAAGAACCATTTCCCTCTTCACTTCATTGAACAAATGCTTGATAGACTGGTTGGAAAAGAATTTTATTGTTTCCTTGATGGATACTTTGGCTATAACCAGATTTTAATTGACCCAGAAGATCAGGAAAAGACAACATTCACTTGCCCCTTTGGAACATTCACGTTCAGGCGCATGCCCTTTAGACTATGCAACACACCTGGAACATTCCAAAAGTGCATGATGGCAATTTTCTCTGACTTCTTGGAAAATACCGTTGAAGTTTTCATGGATAATTTTTCAATCTTTGGAGACTCATTTCAATCATGCTTAGATAACTTGGAGGCCGTCCTCGCTCGATACGAGGAAACAAATCTTGTGTTGAATTGGGAAAAATGTCACTTTATGGTGATTGAAGGCATTGTTTTGGGCCACAAGGTATCTAAAGCTGGGTTGGAAGTTAATGAGGCCAAGATAGATGTCATAGCTAAACTTCCTCCACCATTAAATGTAAAAGCTCTACGAAGTTTTCTAGGACACGTTGGCTTCTACCGAAGTTTCGTTAAAAGAATTTTTTCAATTGAACGACCTCTGAGCGCATTATTAGAAGCGAACCGGCCCTACGAATTCAATGACGACTGCTGTGATGCATTTAAAACACTGAAGTATGCATTGACTCTAGCTCCGGTACTAATAGCATCGGATTGGATGCAACGTTTCATTCTAATGTGCGACGCAAGTGATGTTGCAGTAGGTACCATGTTGGGGCAGAAGAAAGGGAATTTGATACACCCCATCTCTTATGCATCTAAGACACTGAACGACTCTCAGGAACACTACACAACCACGGAGAAAGAAATGTTGTCTGTAGTGTTTGGCATCGAAAAATTTAGATCTTATTTAGTTGGTGCATCAGCAACCATCTATACAGATCACTCAGCCATTAAGTTCCTGATGAGTAAAAAGGACGCGAAACCAAGATTAATTAGATGGGTGCTACTATTGCAGGAATCCGACATCGATATTCAAGACAGAAAAGGGACTGAGAATCAGGTGGCCGACCATCTGTTCAGATTAGAGAATCAGGAAATACAAGACCAAGAAATTGAAATCAAAGATGCATTTCCTGATGAAATTTTATTCAAAGTTGAAGGCAGGGAACCTTGGTATGCAGACATAGTTAATTACTTAACTACCAAGCAATTCCCTGAACACTTCATCATGCGTCGATGCGTTTTGGAGGAAGAGACAACGCATCCTGGCTGAGTGTCATGACTCTCCTTACGGAGGGCATTTTGGAGGGCAAAGTATCGCTGCGAAGATTCTTCAAAGTGGATATTTCTGGCCTACCCTCTTCAAAGATGCAGAGGAGTATGTTCGCAAGTGTGACCCTCGCCAATGCACCAGAAATATCTCATCAAGGGACGCAATGCCACTGAACAATATTCTTGAAGTTGAATTATTTGACGTCTGGGGCATTGATTTTATGGGACCTTTTCCCCTGTCCTGCGGTCAACAATATATCCTGCTTGTAGTATATTACGTATCAAAGTGGGTGGAAGCAGTAGATTATGCCAGAAATGATGCGTCGACTGTTTGTAAGTTTCTTACCAGGAACATTTTCACACGCTTTGGAACACCAAGAGCCCTGGTAAGTGACGAAGGTATGCATTTCATTAACTGCATCATTTCAAAATTGCTTACCAAATATAATGTCAGGCACAAGATCGCTACCGCATACCACCCGCAAACCAACGATCAAGCTGAGGTATCAAATCGAGAAATAAAATAAATACTGGAAAAAGTTGTCAACGCATCACGGAAAGACTGGGCACAGAGGCTGGATGAAGCACTCTAGGCCTACAGGACTGCCTACAAGACTCCCATTGGTATGTCTTCATATTCCTTAGTAATTGGAAAAGCTTGTCACTTACCTATAGAGTTGAAGCACAAAGTCTCGCCAGCACCGTTTTGGGGTCGGGTAGATGTGCCTTTACTCAAATCGTGTGGCTCATCAACTTGCGACGGTGGGTAGGTGGGATGTGGTGGTGAAGTTGCTGGTAAAGGTGGGGCTGCTGATTGAATCGGAGAGTTGGGGACAAGAGGAAGGTTGGTAAGAGGTTCATGAAGAGAGGAAGAGGGCTACGCTGGCGGGCTTGGAGGGCTTGGAGAACTAATGACCAAGGGACGAGGGTTTATGAACTCTGGATCATGCGTTGGCGACTCATGAACCCTTTCTTTTCCCTTATTTTCTCTTCGTCTTCTTTTTGGCATGAGTTCCTGCGGTGCATTCAATTCAATCGCAGGTCTTTTTGTTGGCAACTCTGGGCAATGTAGGGAATCCTTGAGGAACATCCTCAGAATTTTGATGTTGATGAGGCCGTAGACTTCTGGCATGGGCTCCTCATCAATGCTTACACTCGCACTCAGGCATAAACTTGAGACGATCCATTAGAAGAAATACTGCCCCCGTATAAGCCCCAACACTGCTCTGATCTACCCTGCGATTAACCTTCCCACATCAATAGGAATGCCATGGGCAATACAATATGCGGCCATCACCCGATCCCTTGATACAGTTCTGTCATGCGTTGTTGGGATCAGCCGCTTCTTGACCAAATAAACCCAGAGCCTTCCCTTCAACAGTAAAGACTTAGACTCCAGAGTTTGGATGCCTTTAGAAGAGACTGTCCATCTTGTGCCTGGTTGCGCTAGTACCCTCAGCGCGTCTCTCATCCGTTCATCTGTAGGATCATCAATGATCTTATTCCCTGGTGCATTAGGGTTGTCCCTCATTTGATAAAGTTCATTTATGTCCTTTGCATTGAAGTGTACTGTCTCGCCCTTAAAAGTCTCCGCATCTCTAGAAGTCCCGCACTACCTGGGGCACGATGATGGATGGGCACTGACAGAACACGTCCCATCCATGCTCCACAATGACGCTCGTGATGAGATCAGGCAGTGGGTCGGTGCAGGGTAGAAGCACATATCGATCAGCATGTCATCATTTTTCTTTCTTTTAGATGATTGCCTCTTAGCCGATGTAGGCTTGCTGCTTTCTGTACGTATTTTCCTTGTGCCTGCGCAAGGCAGGCTACGTACCTTTGTCTCTTTTCCCGATCCTTGCGCTGTTCTTCTTTCTCGCGTTCAGCGAGTTCTTTGCCCTTTCTTTTATACAAGCGCTTCTTGTTAGCTTCACACTTCCTCTTTTTCTCTTCCAACAATAGTCTTTCCTCTTCTTCCTTCTTTCTCATTTCTTCTTCTTTTTCCTCTCTCTCTTCTCTCTTCTTCAAACTGCTCAGAGGCCAGTAATAAGCGCTGATCCTCTTCACATTTTCAGATCTCTTCAAGTCAGGCAAGCTCGTTATTACTTCACATCTCTTCAAATTCCAATCTTCTTTTTCTATTCCCCTCTACGATGATGAGCTTGCCCCGCTCCATCTTTTCTTGCTTCTCTTCTTCTTCTTTTCTTCTTCTCTCCTTCTCTTCCAATTCTAACATTAAACGTTGAGGGTCAATGCTAGACCCTTGCGGCGCATTCTCCCTGCGACGTCGCATTAGGGGGGTTCGCTCTTTTTCTTCTCCTTCATCCATCGCAACAAATTGTGTTGCTTCAGGTTACGACGGCTCCATTAACTGCGTTGTTTCCTCCCTATCCTCTCTTAAGGAGGTCGATTCTCCATCCTTCTCGGGGCTTGCAGCCCTCTACTTTTCTTTTTCTTCTTCTCTCAGGTGCCTCTTCTCCATTCGACGCAATCTCCTCTCTTCTTTCTCTTTCTTCTTGGCCTCTTCATCTTCGTCATCATCCTTTTTCTCTTTGTTCTTTCTTGATTTGTGATGATGCAACGACTCCGCCTTTCCACCCTTTTTTCTCTTACTCTTCTTCTTCTTCTTATCTTCCTTCTCGACCTCAGCAGCCTTCTTCAATCTAGCTCCTTCTTTCTTCTCTGCCTCGGCTGCCTTTAACTCTTTCTTCTTGGCCTCTTCTGGCAGCCCATCCCCTGCACCCTCCTCCATCGCAACGTCAAGGGTTATTAATGCTATTTCTGCTTCTTTGACCTCTTCAACTGCGATTTCATTTTCTTCTCTTCCAATGATCGCAATTTCATCTTCTTCCATTTGTGGAGGCTCATAAAAAATCTCTACGATGATGGTGGCCTTCGGAGTCTTCGGGACCAGAACACCATTCCCTTTTTATTCTTCAACCACCACTTCTTCCACCACCATTACTCCATCCTTTATTGCTTCATCTGCCACAAAAAATGCCTCCTCCTCCGTAGGCAGTGGCTGGTTTACAACTCCTGCCTCAGGCAGTCCACCTTCTTGCTCTAGAGTGATCAGGATGTTGCCAAACACCTCCGTATCGTCTCGCCTCTTCCATTCACTTTCAATGGAGATGGATGGTGTTGGCATGGGCGTGGGCATGCTCTCAGTGCTTCCTCCTCTCTTGAATGCAGAAGGCCTATTGGCCAAAGGATTTCTTCGGGATCCTTCGGTGGGTCTAGGGACGGTACGGGTTTGTGCGACAAGCCTGCGACTGGCAGCCAGGAATGCTGCCTCTCGCATGGCTGCTTGGTTAGGGATTGAAGGTGAAGCAGGTTGGTTTGATGTTTGGTTGGCCATGGAAATGGATTGGAAGGTCTGGTAAACTTTGAGCTTTTGGGAGAAGAATAGGGTTCTGAAAGCAAAATGTTTAGGGTTCCGATTTGCTTGTAAAGAATTTCCAAAGATGGGGAAGGGGGTATTTATAGGTTGGGCCGTGGTGGGGCCCAGTGTGATTTGTGCGACGATTAACCTTGAGTAGCTCAGCAGGTGCGTCATTCCACCTCCCGCATTCATGGAATTTTCAGAAAAAGCTTCCTTCATCTGCCAAGCCATAAGTGCTTGGGGATACGAATCGATTGGACTTCTTCCCGAATTAGCAGACAAAATTTTCTTTAATATCTTATTTGAATGGACGCATGATAAGTTATAATGCATTGTGTTCAATAGCACAACTGTATCTTTGCAGAGGATGAGCAACAGCGCATATATCCCTGCAACACACCCCTTAACCAATGCATTTCTGGAGGATACCTCGACATAGTGCATTTGGCTAAGGACAGGCAAAGGACATATATGAGCGCAACACACCCTTCAACTCAATACAGTTGAGTTAGGTGAATGTAGTGCATTCCTAGTAGGTTTGGGATGCGTCCTTTCTTGTTGTTAAATGTTTTATTATCGTAACTTATATTTTACACATTGATATTTTTTTTATGACTCAATCATTCACAATTTAAAGCACATACGTTGACTACAAAAAAAACTCAAAGAATTAAAGGCAAGAATGAATTAAATGCACAAAAATAAATGAAGAATTAAATTCGAAGAGTCAAAATTTGAATTAAATGAATCATTAAAACTGGGTTCAGAAATCAAAGAAGGAATTCAATAAAGCAGAGTAAACGTAGTATTGGGATATGGACCAAAATTTTTTGCGTTGTCTCTGATGATCGCAATCCACAACTCCGCAGGTGGTCAGGCTTGCCTGCTCAATGTTTATATGAACACTGCTCTTTCCCTGTTGATCCTGGAGCTTCAGAATTGCTAGGCAGTGTTCTAGGTGTCCGACTTCTCAGCCCAGAGGCCAGCTGGCCCACTTGGATCTCCAGATTCCTTATAGAGGATGCTTGCACTTGCATAACTACATCATTCTTGTCCATGTACTATTTCAGCAGCGCCTCTAACGATCCTCCCGAGGCATTAGATGATGATGATGGTTGCTAGTTTTGCGGTCTTGATTGCCCCTGGTTGTGGTGAAATGGAGGATTTCCTCTGTTGCCCCCCCTGATGGTTCATTGGCCCCCCTAGGTTGGGATTGCCACCCCAACCGAAGTTAGGATGACTCCTCCATCTCGGATTGTAGGTGTTGTTGAAAGGGTTGTTCTGGATAGCACACACTTGCTGAAGATTCAATGGGCATCCTTCAGCTCTGTGAGCCCCTCCACAGTTGACACAACCAATTGCGACCCCTTGAGCCAGTGTAGCAGGTTGCGCTGATTGTGGAGAAATGGCTCCTTGATTAATGGCCATTGATTGGAGGATTGAGGTTACTGTGGCCATCTGGGCGGGCAATGTAGTCATTGTCTCCGCAGGGACAATGGCTGTTTCAGCTTTTCTTCTCTCGGCACCTCGACCTCCATATCCATCCTCTATCCAGTCATCCATATTCTGTGAGATGCGGTCAAGAATGACTTTGGCCTCCGTGTATGTCTTGTCCATAAAACCTTCTGCCACGGAGGCATCAGCAACAGCCTGTGTTGCTTTGTTCAGGCCATTGTAGAATGTTTCCATCAAGACGCAATTGGGAATCCCGATATGTGGGCAGTTTTTCACGAACCTTCTAAATCGCACCTAGGCGGTGCTCAGGGTATCATTCTCTTTTTGATCAAAGTTCAGCACATCCTTTCGTCTTGTTGCATTGACAGCCGATGGGAAGAACTTCTTCATAAACCGCTCAGCCAATTGCCCCCATGAAGTGATTTCATTGGGCTCTAGTGAATAAGCCCACTTCTTAGCCTCATCTCTCAAGGTGTAAGGGAACAAATATAACCTAATATTCTCTGGGGTCATGCCAGGTACGGAGAAATTACCACACATCTCGACGAAGCTGGTTAGGTGGGCATGCAGGTCTTCACCTTGCAGACCCCAAACCGCCCTGCATTCTGAATCATTTGTAACATGATCGGCTTGATCTCAAAGAGCGCATTCTTCTTGACAATTGGCCTTGAGATTCCAGGCAAAAAATTGTACAGGTTGGGTGCCGCATAGTTTCGCATTGGGATATTGCGATCAGCTGCCTAGAATACGGGATCCTGAGCCGGTCGAACAGCCCTTTGATTCACATCTAGCCTTTCATTATCGTTATTATCTGCCATGCTGGTTGCCTTTTTTCACCGATTTCTGTTCTGACGTATCCTCACGCGGAAGGTTCGCTCGATCTCAAGGTCAGCTACGAATTCTGGTTCAGCACCAGGATTCATAAACCGTCAGGCTGCTCTCCACGTTGAACAGTCAGTACAATGAGATCTGTTCTACAAAATACCAAAAACCACTAAAACAAGAAACCGTTAACCAAGTCCCTGACAACGGCGCCATAAACTTGTTGACTCAGGAGGTATGTATGATATTAAATGTTCAAAATGATGCGATACTACTTCTATTTATGCATCAATTAGGAATATTCATGTAGTATGCTCTGCGTTGTCACAAGTTCCCTTACGATGGAACCAAGTGTAATTCCATCGCAAGTTTCTCGGTATGATCCGAGGTCGAACACGGGGAACTGGTTTTCGGTTATTGTGGTATGTTCATGGTATATGTGATCAGGTTTTCAATTCTTTATAAAAGGGTTTGTACATGTATGTAAATTGCGGTAAAATAAAGGAAAGTAGTAAAGATGCGATAAAACATAAAAATACAATAAACCTAAGCTAGATGTTACAAGATACAGACTTCATGTACAAGATGCTAGGATTAATGTTGGCTGTGAAGGTTGTGCAAAGATGTGGGATATGGTGACAAGTCTTATGAATAGAATAGAAAGAGAAAGATAAGTATTATAAACAACGCAAGTTCTTGATTGGATTGAAGGTAAAAATACTGTTTTGCTCTTCTCTTGGTGTACACCTCTCAGTGATCATCCATGTTCCCCACATGTATGTGGTGAAACAGAGTCTGGTGTAATGAACACAAGGTTGCTTCCATGTCTGGAAGTACTACTCGCTTTAGTTAACGCACTCTTCTGACCCTCTCTCGATAGATCATTCTGACATCTTCACTTCTGCTCTCACAGGTGAAGATGCCGTCTAGCATGCTTTAGCTAAACGTAGTTTATAACTTTAATATAGATTAAGTTCTTGGTGAGTCATATTGCTCATCAGAAGATTGAGAAAACATCATTAAGAATGACTAATGGGTGAATGGAAATAGACAAAAAATGGTAGATGGAATCTATCGAAACATTTAATATTTCTACTAAGCGTTTGATACATGATTTATGAATGAAGAGGTAAATAAAATATGGAATACAATGAAAGAGAGATAGAACAGATACAAACAAGTGCCAACGTCTTGGCACAGATTTGATGGAGATCTGCTTGTCAGATCGAATGGTTTCGATGGCAGAAAGAGCTTCCCTCTCAGGCTTGCTCCACCAGTAGCAGGGATCTTTGCACAGAGCTTCGATCGGGTGTATGGCAGGTCGGATCTCAGATTCACTGGATCTAAGATTCACCTTTCGGCCTTATCTTGTTCTCTTCTCGGATTTCTTCTCTTCAGCACTCAACTCAGCCTTTTCTCTCTAAAATCTTACAGCACTTAGCCCTGTATCCAGTAGCATACTTTTCGCTGAAATTAATGGGGTATTTATAGGAGTAGATCCTTGACTCCGGCCTTGTGGTCCCCACTTAATGGTTATGGTAATTCCGCAGATGGAGAGATATTTTTCCTTCTGTTATGCAATCAGACCATCAATTTTGCACAACTGTTAGTTGTACACGTGTCGCAATCCTCCGCTCTCGCATTGCTCAGTTGCATCTTTCGATCATAGGTTCGCATGCGGTGTTTGTTTTTATTACCGCATACGGTCGAAGCATAGCTCTGGACCGACTATCGCCTTGCATCGTCACTTCGATAATCGTCTCTTCATGGTTTATCGATGGGCGCAATTGTGACATAGATGTGTTGATTAGTTTCTCATAAGCCTTGAGTGCAAGCGGTGACTTGGTCTCCTATAAAACAGAGTAAAGTTTGGCTTGTCTTCCATCTTTTTGGCGTTAGTGGGTGTAATCGCAAACATTTATAATTATTTTCATACTGGGCTAATTTTCATACAATTGGCGCATAATTACTAACTTTTGGCCGCAATATCTAGATAAGGTGGCATCAATAACTTGTATTTCTACAAGTTATCACAATATAAAATTTATAAGTACAGAGTAGGCGTTAGGAAAATCAACAAAGCTTGAATATTTCTAAAAAAACTACATGTTTTCTTTCTAACACATGCAAGCTTTAAATCAAAACTCATTTCGGAACTCTCAAAGCCTTTTCGAAATCTTGTTTCTCTTTTAGCAATGAGGATTTAACTGATCTCCAAATTTGGGGATAAAGGAAATCCGAGTTAAGACGCATTAATCGATTACATCAAAAAGAAAGGAAACAAAATAGAAAGATGTTAAACGCAACTCCTCTGTCATTACTCTAAAAGAAAAACCTCGAAGTGGCATGAGTTAAAAAGTTGGAACAGGCACGTAGCCGTAGTTGGATGCTCGCATGACAGCCATGGGGGCAAGCCAAAACGAAGTTAAGTCTCCTAGACCAATGCGTCCCAAAACTCCTCTATTTAGTTTAAAGAAGTTGTATCTTGAAATGCATAAATGCTAGATATGAGTTTAATTGTGAAGGGCTCTCACCCATAGTTAGATGCTCACATGACACCCGTGGGGGCAAGCCAAAACGAAAGTGGGACACCTAGAACAATGCATGGGTAATCGAAAATTTATACTTTTCTTTTTAACCAGCATCTATTTTAAAAAAAAGCATCTAACGCATTGCTGGTTTAGAAAAAACGGGAATGTTTTGAGAAACGAAAGGAATTGTTGACGAAAAGCTTGCTGCACCTGAAATAAAACATTCGTCCTTTTAGAAAAGAATCAACCTGCGTTACATTTTCCAAACTCCAGTCTTAAGCTTATAAGTGAATAAGATGAGAGGTGAACGTTGCACACTAAAGACAAGGGAGATAACAAAGAATTATTTAGGGAATGCTTGAGGACAAGCATTGTTCAAATTTGAAGGTGTGATAACTTGTAGAAATACAAGTTATTATGGCTCATAAGTTGGAACAATTAAGGTCTTTAATGATAAAATCTCATCATTTTTAGAGAAAACGCATGAAATTACTCGAACATTATCAAACTCATGCAAAAGAATGTTTATTGCTAAAGTACTGCAGCACTAACACATGATATTGCAGGATCTCCCATCCCTAAATCGAATAGGCGTGAATTCTATCTTGCCCCTTATGTCCCCAGTTATCTACCACCCTGAAATGGGAGGTTTATTGAGTTGGCACTGTTAAGCCAACCCTCACCTATGAAAATCTAAGGATAATCTCAAATAAATAGGAGTTCATACTTAGCTCAGGATTAAGATAGAGTTACTTAGGTCATCTAAGAGAAATAGTCAGTCTTAAATAGTAAACAACGTTATAAAGCAAGAGTGACTTATTTCTTGGTCTGATCTTATCCAAACTCATTGCATAGGATACCCCTACTCCTCATGTCAATACATGAATGAATCAGGATCACTTGGTTTGTGGCACCTTACAACATATTGTAACAATTACAGAGTGGACCGCTTCCGATAGTGTTACCAGAATAAGGCATCCAACCTTATTCGTATACTATAGACCGTTTTGGCTATTTACTCGAACTTGATCCATCTTTATTTCTCCACATAAAGTTCAAGTATTCATATAATATCCATGGTTCTTAGTTTATTGGATTTAGTCTTTACAAATTCAATTTACGAAATTCAATAACAACTTTATTGAACAAATGTCGAATAACATATTTATTGATAATAAAATATGTTTAACTTTACAAACAGTGAGTTTTAGGACATTCAACCCAACAATTCCCATGTTTCGCCTGCATGTCGTTTTAGCGTGACCACCCATTTGGAGGGTTGTGACTTAGTGATCGGAACACTACAAACTCCAGAAATGGATATAGCATTGTCTGCCCCTCGGTAGCTTGTTGATATTGTTCTCTAAGATATGAAAATGGAGGGTTACACTTACAAATATTTATTAAGTGTAGTAAGAGTTATTCTGGTATTAGTATTTAGTCAAGAATGTCTTGGTTCAATGATGGAGTAATTGACTGCCCCTCGGTAGAGGTTATTCTGAGTCACTGAAGTATCATTTAATTAATAATGAGATATGGGTATATTATTACTTTTGCTAAATTTGATTGGTTTTAGTAGAAGTTCACTAATAAAATTTGTTTATATTTTCAGCATGTCAAGCTCCATAGTACAATTACTCGCTTCGAATAAATTTAACGGTATTGACTATTCAACATGGAAATCGAATATAAACACAATACTAGTAATCGATGATCTAAGGTTCGTTTTACCAGAGGAATGTCCTCCGACTCCCAGCTGGTCAGCAAATCAAAATGTTGGGAATGCTTATGACCAATGAGTTAGGGCAAATAAAAAGGCCTGAGCCTATATCTTAGGAAGTATATCGATGCTTTGACTAAGAAACATGAGTGTTTGGTCACTGCTAAGAAAATCATGGATTCGTTGCAGGTAGTATTTGGACAACTGTCCTCATCTATCAGACACGATACTCTCAAAGAGGTTTACAACCACCACATAAAGGAATGGACTATGTTAGAGAACATGTTCTGGATATGATGGAGGAAGTAAACACTGCTGTCATAGATAAGAAAACTGAGAAAACGAAATAAGGTAAATATGATTTACTCGTTGTTGAAACATGTTTAGTGGTAAATGATAAATTGACCTTGGTATTAGATTCAAGGGTGGCTAATCATATTTGTGGTTTTGCTCAGAAAACTAGTTCCTGGAAATAACTTACAGAGGGCGAGACGACTTTCAAAGTTGGAACAAGAGAAGTCATCTCAGCTAAAGCAGTAGGAGACATGAAGTTGGTTTTTGGAGATAGATTCATTTTTCCTAGAAAATGTATATTATGTTCCAACTATGAGAAGGATTTTAATATAGATCTCTTGTTTGTTAGAACAATTGTACAAAGTGGAGGAGAGCATTGCGGTGATGGTCAAAGGTGTGTGTGAATTATATTCTGAGAAGCTAGTTATCGCAAAAGAAAGCATGAAGGTGAGTTAGAATTTCTTGAGCATAATGCATGCTTGAGGACAAGCATGATTTTAAGTTTGGGGGTGTGATGACATGCAGATATGCATGTCATCTTAGTCCTTTTACTTAGAATTATGTAGGTTGTTAGACAAAAATTGCGTCGATCGTGCTAGGAATTCATGAGAAAAAAAAGTTTGGTCGATCAGCATGTCGAATCTCAGCTAACCCATTACTTTGCGTTAATTGTGCATTCAATGTTCTATTTTTGTAGCCAATGCAGAAATGAACGCAAATGGGAAACCGAACCATCGCATAGACGACCGCATGCAGAGAAACACTCCATCGCAAGGAAAATGCATCGATCAACGCATGGATGTTGTGGTAATTAGCCGTATGCGTACATCACATGGGAGTTACGCTCGTTAAGTGATTGTGATCATCATGTAGAGTTGCGGTGTTAAGTGAATGCGACCATTGAATGACTGCGGCTATGAGACAACGCATTTGTAACGTAGGATTTGATAGTTATGATTGATGATGTTCTATGCTTGAAATGATGCGATACTACTACTAGATATGCATTAATGATGGGTGTTCACGTAGTATGCCAAGTGTTGTCACAAGTTTCCTTACGATAGAACCAAGTGTAATTCCACCGCAAATTGTACACATTAGCTGTACACGTGTCTCAATCCTCCCCTTTTGCGATGCTCAGCTGCATCTTTCGATCATGGATTCACATGCGGCGTTGTTTTTATTACCACATGTGGTTGCACATAGCTCTGGATCGACTATCGCATTGCACCGTCATTGTGGTAATCATCTCTTCATTGTTGATTGACGGGCGCAATGTGGCAGAGATGCATTGATCAGTTTCTTGTGAGCCTTGAGCTTAAGCGGTGATTTAGTCTTCTGCAAAACAGAGTAAAATTCGGCTTGTCTTCCATCTTTATGGTGTTAGTGGGTGTAACTGCAAACATTTATAATTATTGTAATACTAGGCTAATTTTCATACAATCGGCGCATATTTACTAACTTTTGGCCGCAATATCTAGATAAGGTGGAATAAATAACTTGTATTTCTACAAGTTATCACACCCCCAAATTTAGATATATGTTTGTCCTCAAGCATATCTTTTACTAAGGCAATCATGCTGAATTCCTATCCTCTATTTTTGCGACGTTTGGTTGCTTCGAATGTTACACTTAGGCACATTACTTGACATCGCAATTTCCTTCTATCCTTGCTAATTCTTAGCAAGCCCTACTTTATTCTTCTATATGACAAAATTCTGCTCAAAGATGCTTTTCTAGTTTTCAAAATAGAATGTTCATCTCTTCTTTGTCAAAACAACTCGATGTATCTATATGCGGTGAGCAAAACTTTGCGTCATATATTCATTTAGAGACTGTTGATCATGGTTACACTCTTCGTTCTGGCTTATCCCCACAGGTGTCATTCGGACATCCAACTACGGTTGTGTGCCAATTTCAACTTTAACTCATGATAATCAGAGGAGTTGTTTCCTGCACTCTTTTATTTTCTTTTGCAAAATTATTCTAGATTGGGTTATTCTTGGAAACCCACCTTTATTTTGGCTTGCTCCCACGGGTGTCTTACTAACATCCAACTACGAGCAGGCTCCTTTCACAACTAAACTCTTATCAAGTTAGGAACATTTTTGAGGTTGCGTTGACATTGGAGTTTGACAATTTTTTTTTATCGAAACAAAAAATGAACGCATTTTCTTAATCATCGCGTATTCTTGATCTTATCTGCTCAGACCTTCCCCAACCCCAAATTTAAAGATAAGCAAGGTCCTCATTCCGTTGTTTGGATAGACTAGACAAACACTTAGAATAAAAATTTCAAAAAGAAGGTTTGAGCAGAACTTTGAAAGATAAAAGGTAAAGTACTGCTAAACTAAGAATTAACTAAGTGTAAGTCAGAATTTACAAAGTGTGAGAAATGCTTCGAAGTGTAAACATATATTACATCATGGCAGCACAATGATTAACGCAAAAGTAAATCAGAATATCACAAATATTGACAAAGGATGATAAAGAAAAAGGCACAGGCAACAAAGAGAGAATTGTTGCTTAGTTGTATTGAATATTAACTAAGTATACAAAGAATTACAATGAACGCAGTACAAAAATTTTTGTATGTAAAAAGAATCAAAGAAAATATCTAAACATGGAAAAATAATGAATGAAGTTATCTTTCGAATTTGATTCAGACGGGTGCACGATTAGAAATTAACACTGCGCTTCTATTAACGCAAATACATTTTTTCTGAGGACGGGCAACAACGCATGCATCCCCGCAACACACGCCTTAACTAAATGTATTTCTGGAGGATCGGGCGCACGATATTGCTACCAGCGCAACACTACCTCAACATAGTGCATTTTGCTAAGGATGGGCAACGGACACATATGCTCGCAACACCCCCCCCCCCCCCCCCCCAACGCAATGCATTTGAGTATAATGGACGCAAGGTGTCTCTTGTCGTCCCACAATGCACCCATCATTGCATTACATACCAATTTGTATTTTTCGTTTTAATTCATCAATAATGCAAGTCGAAGAGACTTTGCGGTGCTCATCATTTTATCCAGTCATTCACAAAAGTTAAGAACAACGCTACTAATGCATACAAATAAAAGAAATTAAACATGACATGGAGATGCTCAACTGAATTAAATTGAAGGTAAATACAGAAAGCATTAAAAGCTAATTCTAATAAGTAGTAAATAATGCAATTTAGAAAGCAGTAAAGGAAAGCTGTAAAGAAACATAGATAGGGATGCTGATTGAAAGAAATTCTCAGAATTACTGCAATCACATCTCTACAGGCGGTCCGACTTGCTTGCGCAATGCCATCAAGGACATTGTTCCTTTCCATGCCTCATCCTGCAATATGTATGAAAAGAGAAGCAATCTGATTACTTCGGGAGTCACACTAGGCATGGAGAATGCGTTTCACATTCCTTGCATTCTCCGCAACCGTAGTTCTTGAAATTCCAGTGCTTAATTTGGTTCTGATGTGCTCCTGTGCGAAAAATACACCGGATCACTGGGTTCACTTAGAATTTCTAGATCACTCCAGCACTTCTAAGCCGTTAGATTGCTCTCCGCGATAAACAACCAGTATAAAGAGATCTGTCCTGCACATACTACAAACATACTCAAACAATAAACCGTTAAACAAATCCCCGGCAATGGCGCCATAAACTTGTAACACAGGTTTTGATAGGTATGATTGATGATGTTCTATGCTCGAAATGATGCGATACTACTACTAGATATGCGTTAATGATGGGTGTTCATGTAGTATGCCATGCGTTGTCACAAGTTTCCTTATGATAGAACCAAGTATAATTCCACCGCAAGTTTCTCGGTGTGATCCGAGGTCGAACACGGGGACTGATTTAGGTTATTATGGTATGTTCATGATATGTGCGACCAGGTTTTCAATCTTCAAAAATGTGTTTGTACAGGTATATAAATTGCGATAAAATATAGTAAAGCAGTAAAGATGCGATAATAAAATTAAATACAATAAACCTAAGCTAGATGATACAAGATACAGGCTTCATGTACAAGATGCTGGGGTCAAGGCTGGCTGTGAAAGTTGTGCAAAGATGTGGAATGCGGCAGCAAGTCTTATGAATAGAATAGAAAGAGAAAGACAAATAATATAAACAACGCAAGTTCTCAATTGCGTTGAAGCTATAAATGTTGTTTCGCTCTTCTCTTGGCGTACACCTTTCAGTGATTGGCCGCACTCCCACATGGTGAAACAGAGACTAACGTAATGAACGCAAGGTTGCTTCCATGTCTGGAAGTACTACTTGCTTTAGTTAACGCATTCTTTTGACCTTCTCTCAATAGATCAGAATGGCATCTTCACTTTTGCTCTCACAGGTGAAGATGCCGTATAATATGCCTTAGCTAAATGCATTTTATATCTTTAACACAGATTAAGTACTTGGTTAATTCATATTGCTTATCAGGGAATTAAGAAGATATCATGAAGAAAGTGATTGACGGGTGAACAAAAATAGACAGAAAATGATAAATGAAAGTTATCGAAACATTTAATATCTCTATTAAGCGTTTGATACATGTTGTGTGAATGAAAAGAGAATGAGAAAGTGAAATACAACGATGAAAGAGATAGAACAGATACAAACAAGTGCCAATGTCTTGGCACTGATTCATGGAGATCTGCTTGCCAGATAGGATGGATTTGATGGTAGAAAGAGCTTCCCTCTCATGCTTGCTCCACCAGTAGCAGGGATCTTTGCACAGAGCTTTCAATTGGGTGTTTGGCAGATTAGATCTGAGATTCACCTCTCGGCCTTATCTCGTCTTCTTCCCGGATTTCTTTCACTTACAAATGCAGCTCAGCCTTTTCTCTCAACAGTTTTGCAGCATTTACCCTGTATCCCGTAGCATTCTTTTCTCTGAAATCTATGGGGTATTTATAGGTGTAGGTCTTTGACTCCGGCCTTGTGGTCCCTACTGATGGTTATGGTAATTTCGAAGATGGAGGGATATTATTCCTTTTCTTATGCAATCAGAACGTCAATTCTGCACAACTGTTAGTTGTACACGTGTCTCAATCCTCTACTTTTGCATTGCTCAGCTGCATCTTTCGATCATGGATTCATATGCAGTGTTGTTTTTATTATCGCATGCGGTTGCACACAACTCTGGATCGACTATCGCATTGCATTGTCATTGCGGTAATCGTCTCTTCATTGTTGATTGACGGGGGCAACGTGACAGAGATGCATTGATCAGTTTCTCGTGAGCCTTGAGCGTAAGCGATGATTTGGTCTCCTGCAAAACAAAGTAAAATTCGGCTTGTCTTCCATCTTTATGGTGTTAGTGGGTGTAATTGCAAACATTTATAATTATTGTAATACTAGGCTAATTTTCATACAATCGACACATATTTACTAACTTTTGGCCGCAATATCTAGATAAGGTGGCATAAATAACTTGTATTTCTACAAGTTATCAGCATTCTAATGGAATCAACGCAAAATTGGTGGAATGAATGCATCAACGCATCTACCTCGAGAAAATCCAAAGCTGATGCTGACATTTCACCTACCACGCCGTTAGTGGCAGAGGTTCAGAAAGGATGAACGCGTCGAACGTCAGACTCAGAGTAGTCTAATTAATGCTGTCGGTGGCCAAGCTCTATAAATAGAAGCCGATGAGCAGAAATTCAGATCATCCGGGGAGGATTCTTGGATCCGGAGATTGTCCCTCAACCGCAGATTTTCCTCGTGATCCAGACAAACTGCGTGAGAAGATGGCTGAAAGTTCTTCACCTCCTTCATCAATTCCGAGTGACGATCGGAGCCTTTGACTGGAGTTAGATCTCGAGAGAGTCAGCTCTTCCGCCCATCCATGGCACCACCGACAGCCTTGACGCACATGTGCTGGAAACAAATCTTTTCTTTCGGCTGGTCATTTCTTTTCCTTTCTTTTCTCATATTGTATTGTATAACATTTGGAATTAAGAAATTAATACAATGTATTTTCAATGCATTTCTCTTTTCCTTTGACTTCATCTCCATCTTCTTGCTTAGCATCTTTACTTTCATTGCAACACTTAGTGGGATTGCTTGGGTATTGCATACTTAGTCATATGGATTAGGGATATGAAGCATGTAGCAAACTACCGAGAGGTATGCCTTGCGTGAGTATGTGAGTAACCTTATTTGCTTAGTGTGAAGATGCTGCAATGCTTGTCTATAGGCTAACGCATTGCTTGTCTTTAAGTGAAGTCAGCAACAATCAACTGCCCGAGAGGGTAAGTGGTTGGTCGCATTAAGTAATGTATGCGTTGTTCACTAGGGATAGTAACAACCTTGCGCCAACCAAGTTCATGCATTTATCTTGTCTTATGTTGTGCCCAACACCCCTTTAGAGCTACTCGAGAGAGAGTCTAAAGAAAGAGCCTAATGACTCGATAGAGCTAGGTTAAAATCTAGAGAGAGCGAGATTAGATCGGCATAAGCAAGAGATAGAGACTTAGAGATAATCTCTGTTTGTCAACACTGCATCGCATGCACCCTAGGAATAGGAATGATGATATGTGGTCGCCTTGTTTGTGCATCATCAAATAGACAAGAATTAGAGGCTTATGTGTAGGCCCTATAGACACTTCTGCACATACATCGCATGCGTTCTAGCATTAGAAGCCGTAGCATTCGCACTGAGAGGTGGTTTACTATTGTATGATTGTTGCATGATCACATTAGTTTGCATTGACTAGGGTTGCCTTTGGGGTCACTCTTAAGGGTTGCAATGAAAACATCTCCACATTTTATCCATTTTTCCACACATTTATTTCATGTCAAGGTTTGTCGCATCTCTATCTCTCATGCATATTCTCATTGCGTTGTCTGTTAGATAGGAGTAGGAGTAGGATTAATTCATACATCTCTATCTCTCGCGCATCAAGTTTTTGGTGCCATTACCGGGGACTTGGCAACTAAATGTTTGTTAAGTTTTGTGTCTCTACGAGCAAACTTTTTATCTTGGGTGTATTGCAGCTTGTACGACCAGGTTGCAAACAATATTGAAGTGTAGGCGATGCGCTGAAAGTCAGTATTGACCCCAAGGTAGGAGGGCAATCAGTCGCAAAAGAGCTGAAGGTAGTTCTAAGCTCATGGTGGCCAACATACGCCCAATAATTGCCGGAAGTTCCACTGGTCAGGGCAACTTGACCTAAGAAGTTGAGAGCCATCTCTTGCATGGAAGACTGCTTGCGATGACAACACTCTTATTTTTCCAGGGACATCTTCTCCTTTATCTTTACTTTGCTTTCTTAGTATAGGTTATTTTTATTTTACTATTATTTTGGATATATGGCTGCTTCCTTGGTTTTGAGTACGTTTGCTCTTATAGGTGCAACAATAAGTCTCCTTGGTTTGTAGTTCAACGGAAGAATTCCTTTCACCCTTCAACACAAGGCTTCAATCGCGTGGATTCCAACGCATGAGCGCATGCATTGTTCCACCTAAGGTCTTTTCTTGTTATCTTGTATGCCTTATCCTTTTGAAATTCTCTTCTTTCTCGATTGCGTTGTTTTACGATGTTTCCATGATGGTACGTATAATTCACCGCATTTTCTAACTAATCAACGCAAGGCATTCTTTACTTTTATTAGCTTCTTCAAATTTTGAAAGTCTTAAGTTTTATTTTGCGCAAACCTGTGTTCAAACATTTATTATCGCATTCTTGTAATTTTGTTTTTAGCTTTGCGGTGAGAACGCTGCCAACCTCTAAGTTTAGGGGTGGCAGCAGTCTTGGAGAATTACGTTCATTATATTGCGATCATTTGAAAAAAATGAATAAAAAAAAATTTGAAGTTAGATTTTTGGAATAATAACTCCACTGTCAACGCAATGGGGAAACCCATGTTGAAAAGGGTTAAGTTGTGAAAGGCATTTGCTCGTAGTTGGATGTCCGCATGACATACGTGGAGGCAAGCCAAAACGAAGGCAAGTCGCCAGGATCAATGTGTTAGCACAACTCCTCTGTCCGGTGCAAGCCAAAACAAACGAGACGAGTTGAGATGAATATGGAACGCAACCGAAGTTAGATGCCCACATGACACACGTGGGGGTAAACCAAAACGAAGGGCGTAACTAGATTCAACGCCGCATTTGAATAAGTCATCACAAAGTTTTGAAGTACTTTTTTTGAATGAACGCAATCTCAAAAGCTAAACACAAAATTTCGGTGAATGAATAAAATTTTTTGAGCAAAGGCTTGCCGGATTTAACTTAGACAAGATCTTTTTGAAGAAGTAGCCAAAGTGGAGGAGAGTATTGCAGTGATGGTCAAACGTGTGTGTGAATTACATTCTGAGAAGTTGGTCATCGCAAAAGAAAGCATGAAGGTGAATTAGAATTTCTTGAGTATAACGCATGCTTGAGGACAAACATGATTCTAAGTTTGAGGGTGTGATGACATGCGGATATGCATGTCATCTTAGTCCTTTTACTTAGAATTATGAAGGTTGTTAGGCAGAAATTTCGTCGATCGTGCTAGGAATTCATGAGAAAAAGAGTTTGCGTCGATCAGCATGTCGAATCTCAGCTAACCCATTACTTTGCGTTAATTGTGCGTTCAATGTTGTATTTTTGTAGCCGCAGGAAATGATCGCAAACGCGAAAACTGGACCATCACATAGATGACCGCATGTGGAGAAACACTCCATCGTAAGAAAAACGCATCGATTAACGCATGGATGTTGTAGTAATTAGCCGTATGTGTCCATCGCATGAAAGTTGCGCTCGTCAAGTGATTGCGGTCATCAGGAAGAGCTGCGGTGTTAAGTGAACGCGGCCATTGAATGACTACGGCTACGAACAATGCATTCTAATGGGATCAATGCAAATTTGGTGGAATGAACGCATCAACGCATCTACCTTGAGAAAATCCAAAGTTGATGCTGACATTTCACCTACCACGCCGTTAGTGGCAGAGGTTCAGAAAGGACGAACACGCCGAACGTCAGACTCAGATCAGTCCAATTAATGCTGTCAGTAGCCAAGCTCTATAAATAGAAACTGATGAGTAGAAATTTAGATCATCCGGGGAGGATCCTTGGATCTGGAGATTGTCCCTCACCGGGGATTTTCCCCGCAATCCAGACAAACTGCGTGAGAAGATGGCTGAAAGTTCTTCACCTCCTTCATCCATTTCGAGTGACAACTGGAGCCTTCAACCGGAGTTAGATCTCGAGAGAGTCAGCTCCTCCGCCCATTCATGGCACCATCAGCAGCCTTGACGCATATCCGCTGGAAGAAAATCTTTGCTTTCAGTAGGTCATTTCTTTTCCTTTCTTTTCTCATATTGTATTGTATAACATTTGGAATTAAGAAATTAATACAATGTGTTTTCAATGCATTTCTCTTTTCCTTCGACTTCATCTCCATCTTCTTGCTTAGCATCTTTACTTTCATTGCAACACTTAGTGGGATTGCTTGGGTATTGCATACTTAGTCATGTGGATTAGGGATATGAAGCATGTAGCAAACTACCGAGAGGTATGCCTTGCGTGAGTATGTGAGTAACCTTATTTGCTTAGTGTGAAGCTGCTGCAATGCCTATCTATAGGCTAACGCATTGCTTGTCTTTGAGTGAAGTCAGCAACAATCAACTGCCCGAGAGGGTAAGTGGTTGGTCGCATTAAGTAATGTATGCGTTGTTCACTAGGGATAGTAACAACCTTGCGTCAACCAAGTTCATGCGTTTGTCTTGTCTTATGTTGTGCCCAACACCCCTTTAGAGCTACTCGAGAGAGAGTCTAAAGAAATAACCTAATGACTCGATAGAGCTAGGTTAGAATCTAAACTTGAGAGAGCAAGATTAGATCGGCATAAGCAAGAGATAGGGACTTAGAGATAAGCTCTGTTTGTCAACACTGCATCGCATGCACCCTAGGAATAGGAATGATGATATATGGTTACCTTGTTTGTGCATCATCGCATAGACAAGAATTAGAGGCTTATGTGTAGGCCCTATAGACACCTCTGCACATACATCGCATGCGTTCTAGCATTAGAAGCCGTAGCATTCGCACTGAGAGGTGGTTTACTATTGTATGATTGTTGCATGATCGCATTAGTTTGCATTGACTAGGGTTGCCTTTGGGGTCACTTTTAAGGGTTGCAATGAAAACATCTCCACATTTTATCCATTTTCCCACACATTTATTTCATGTCAAGGTTTGTCGCATCTCTATCTCTCATGCATATTCTCATTGCGTTGTCTGTTAGATAGGAGTAGGAGTAGGATTAATTTAACAACAACCCCTTCATTCTTTTATTTATACCACCGCATGCACATCACCGCAAACATATAGTTATAAGTCCCTATGTTCGAGCTCGGATTACCCGTGAAACTTGTGTTCATGTTATACTTGGCATGAACGCAAGAAAACTTGTGGCAGGACGCTTGGTCATCGCATACATTCGTTAATGCAATTTTCATTCCAACGCATGACCATCGACGCATGACTATCAATGCATATCTTAGGAACATGCATCGCATAATGCGTCCACAGGATTGGGTTGTCGAGTAAAAATTGACTTCCAATTTTCGTGCATCACCACACACCTTCTCATGGCCCGAGAGGTGTCCACTTATATTAGGACTATGATGTATTGTTCATTAGAGGGATCAGTGGTACTTAAGAAGTTAGATGTAACTATAGGGGCAAAATGGTAAATTGGTCAGCTATACTTACGAGCATCTGTGAAGGGTTATCGTACTGTTGACTGGTTATATCCGATGGGCACAGAAATATATCTATGGTGAAAAGAGTGCAACTATCTGTCTTTAGTGGAGTGTCCGACCATTAACAGATGGTAGATCTTGTGACTAAAGAGTTTAGTCAGCTATTCATGTATCGTTGGATCTTCAAGCTATAGGTCCATAAGGTCCCCTTGATAGCTCAATGGATTTAAGTTGAGATTTAGTTTTTGGGTCAGTTTGAAGTGTTCAAATTGACAAGAGGGAGTTTGATTATATATGATATGATTAAACTAGTTTAATTATATATGATATAGTTGACATGATGTATGAGATACATTAATTGGAGGAATTTGATGTAAATATGATTTATATCAAGTAAAGGAGAAAATGACTATGGTTTAAATGCTGCATATGTGATATTAAAACTATAGGTTATAAATATAATATGATAAGTTAGTTATTATATTTATTTATAATTAAAACAATTATGAGATAATTGTTGGTGGTTTCTCCTTAACCGTGCGTGAAAGTGGGAGGTTTTATTCAGTTTTCATAACTGAAGAATAAAATGAAAATTGTTTTCATTTTTGAAAGAGAATTGTAGTATCGCATTGTTTAGTACACTGTCTATCGTTTAGCTCACGAGAGACTACACGATAGCTTCAAGTGTTTGTCTAAACGATCATGTACACACACATTTGTGTAAACGATCATGTAATCTTTTACTAAATGATCGCGTGCCTAAGTGATATTCTCTAAAAGATCATGTAAACGATCAAGCTGTTTTTCCTAAACAATCGTGTACCTGCTATCTTTTACTAAATGATTGATGATATGCAGAAATGCATGTCATCTTAGGCCTTTTACTTAGAATTATGAAGGTTGTTAAGCAGAATATACGACAATCAATAGGAATTCACGAGAAAACGAGCTTGCGGCGATCAGCATGTTGAATCTCAGCTAACCTGTTATTTTGCATTATTATGTGTTCAATTTTCTATTTTTGTAGCTAAAACAGGAAATGGATGCAAACGCGAAAACCAAACCACCGCATAGACGACTGCATGCGGAGAAACACTCCATCACAAAGGCAAACCCATCGATCAATGCATGGATGTTGCAGTAATCAGTCGTATGCGTCCATCGCATGGGAGTTGCATTCGCCTAGCGATTGCAGTCATTGTGTAGAATGCGGTACTAAGCGAATGCAGTCTTTAAATGATTGCTGCTACGTGACAATGCATACTAATGGGATCAATGTAAGATTGGTGGAATGAACGCATCAACGCATCTACCTCGAGAAAAACCAAAAGATGATGTTGACATTTCACCTACCACGCCGTTAGTGGCAGAGGTTTAGAAAGGACTAACGCACCGGATGTCGGACTCAGAGTAGTCCAATTAATGTTGTTGGCGACTCAAGCTCTATAAATAGAAGCCGATGAACAGAAATTCAAGTTGTTCAGCGATTTTTCCCATGATCCAGACAAAATGTGTGAGAAGACGCTGAGAGTTCTTCACCTCCTTCATCCATTCCGAGTGACACCGGAGCCTTCGACCGGAGCTAGATCTCGAGAGAATCAGCTCCTCTGCTCATCCATGGCACCACCAGCAGCCTTGACGCACATCCGCTGGAAGCAAGTCTTTGCTTCCAGCCGGTCATTTCATTTCCCTTTCTTTTCTCATATTGTATTGTATGATATTTTATGATTAAGGAATTAATACAATTTGTTTTCAATGCATTTCTCTGTCTCCTTTGACTCCATCTCCATCTTCTTTACTTAGCATCCTTACTTTCATCGCAACACTTAGTGGGATTGCTTGGGTATCACATACTTAGTCATGTGGATTAGGGATATGAAGCATGTACAAATGTCTGGCCTTTTAATAATGGGCAGAAATGCACGTTATTACAGCGCAAAGATATAAAACAATGAAGGGTTGCGACGATAAAAATATATGAAATTGTGTCCAAAACCATTAAGTTTATAACATTGCGATCGCATGAAAACAGCTAACTTATGTATTTTGTGCAGAAAATGCGTTGGCGTAAGGCGGAAATGCGATCCAAAGAAATTAGCGTCTGAGCGCATTGAAAGATTGCAACCGCAAGGTTATGCGATCGTTTTTGTTCGTGAAAATCTGCTCAAGAAGGTGGCCGCATAGAGCCGGCGCATCAAGGTGAAAGCTTAATAAATCATGATTGGACAGAAAGCTAATGACAGTCGATTTCGAATTAAGTTGACAAGCCGTTAATGACACTGTAACAAGTACACTCAACTTTTCAGTGGCAAATATTTGGCGCATCAGACAGAGAATTAATGACATCCCATCAGTGCAATCATTCGAGAGAAAAAGCTCTTCACCCTGAAGCTCTATAAATACCGAAGGCCACCTTCGTTTAAGGAGTTTGGAGAATTCGGTTTCGTTAGTCAGAGTTTAGATTTCATCTTCACCATATACTTAGATTTTACATACTTAGAAGGTGGAAGCGAGTGAAGGGAGAATACGCCTAAAGATCGTCCTGGTTAACTCGGAAGAATGCCAGGAAGCGTCGACAACAGAGAGAGGACCGACTCTTGCAGAAGTGATAACGGGCAGAAATGCACATTATCATAGTGCTAAGTTATTAAACAATGTTGGATTATGTTGATAAAATATGTTAAATTGCGTCCATTAAGCATAAATTCGATAATATTGCGGTCGCATGCGTTCAACGCATTAGAACTATTGATTTTTGTATTTTTGTGCAAAATATGCGTATGCAATGCAAGAATGCGATCGTAGGAAATTATCGGTCGAGTGCAACTTCACCGCAAGACTTTGCATTGATCGTGCTCACAAATATTCGCCCGAGAAGGATCGCCGCAACTTGGTCAGCACAACATGGTGGGTGCATCTGAGTGAAAGGCCAATTAAGAGCGATGGGACAGAAAGCTGATGACGGTCGAATCTAAATTAAGTTGACAGCCGATAATGGTCACAAAGTACATTCAGCTTTATCGATAACAATCATTCGGCGCGTCAATCAGGAATTAAAGCTATCCCATCTGTACAACCGGGAGAGAGAAGCCGCCTTTCACCATTGATGCCCTATAAATACCAAGTGCATTCTTCAGAAAAAGGTTGATCGGTTAACAAGTTAACGATATAACCAGCTCACATCTTCTGTTCATAGTTTTCTTCCATTTTTAAGGCAAAGCAAGAGAAGAGTGGTGGCGCCGGAGATCACCTAGGGAAACTCGAGAGAGAACCTTGAGGCGTAAGGGCAGAGAGTGAACCGACTCTCCGAGAGCGAGAATATCTTTAGAGCAAGAGTAGAAATAGTGTAAACGCCTGGCAGCAAGAAATTGCTACTAGGCTCTTTATTATACTTGCATTGTTATTTGTACTTCATCTTCGTATCTATTCAATGGAAGTTCTATTTCTACATCTGCTCACTCTCTTAATACGCATGAGTAGCTAAACTAGTTGAATGGGTTGAGAAGAACTAAGCTAATATGACCTAGGAAGTTCATTGCTTACGATTGTCTTGATTTATGCTGTGCAAAATACCCTTTAGAGTTTCGAGAGAGAGAGTCTAAAGAAAGAACCTAATGTCTCGAGAGAGCTAGGTTAGAATCTGGACTCGAAAGAGCAAGATTAGGCTTGCATAAACAAGAGATAGGGACTTAGAGATAAGCTCTGTTTGTCAACTTGCATCGCATGCATCCCAGGAATGGGAATGGTATTAGGTGGTCGCATATTTGTGTGAATGTCAATTATCATCGCATAAATAGAGATAGAGGTTTATATGTAAACCCTGTAGACTTATTGCATAATTATCGCATGCGTTCTAGCCTCAGAAGCCGTGGTATTCGCATCGAGAGGTGGTTTACTGTTGTATGCATGCTGCATGATCGCAAAGCATGAACGCATTCTAGGGAGTGTTAGCCGAAATCTTTCTCAACCTGTTCACCGCATATTCATCACATTTCCCATTTACCAACTCTTTTCAAACTCTGCTGCATTTTTTATTTATTTTTAATCAACGCAATCCAAAACCAAACACTTTATTTATTTTCCCGGTTACTGCAAAGTTTTCATAAAAAAAATAATCAACGCAATTTATTTTCACAAGTCCCTGTGTTCGACCCTGGACTTACTAAGAAACTCAGAGGAATTTACACTTGAATTCCACTGGGGAAACTTGAGTGCACAATGCAATCCATCAACGCATATCATCCATATTTCCAATTAATAAAATAATGCATCAAGTTTTTGGCGCCGTTTTCGGGGACTTCGGCACAATAGTTTGTTAACGGTGATTTTTTTGATTTCTTTGTAGGACTCTCAATCTCTGGCGAATTACGACCCGGAGATTGAGAGGACTTTTAGACGAAGATTGTGAGATCGTCAACAACAACCACAATCCAATAAGGAAGAGATGTCAAAGCAGCCTAGAGGTGGAGCACCAAATGATAATAATGTCATGGCGAATCCGATTCTATTGGCAAACGATCGCAATTGGCCCATTAGGGACTATGCATTGCCAAACCTCTATGATTTCTCTCCAGGAATCATGAGGCCTGCCCTCGACGGAAGCAGATTTGAGATGAAACCGGTGATGCTGCAGATGATCCAGACTACAGGTCAATTTGGAAGAAAGCGTGGCGAGGATCCGCACGCCCACCTCGGAAGTTTATTGAAATCTGCAATACTTTTGTGTTCCCGAACATATTGCTGAGGAAGTTCGACTAACGTTGTTCCCATTTTCTCTCTATGGTCAGGTTAGGGAATGGGCTTATTCGCTCGAACCAGGAGAGATTACTTCTTGGGAGCAGGTAGTGGAGAAATTCATGAAAAAGTATTTTCCACCTACTGAGAACGCAAGACGAAGGAAGCTTATTACAAATTTTGAACAAGATATGGATGAATCGCTCAGCGATGCTTGGGCCAGGTTTCAAAGGTTGGTCTGGGTTTGTCCACATAATGGGCTACCAGATTGCCTTCAAATGGAAATTTTCTATCACAGTTTGAATTCCACTTCGCAGACCACTGCCAATGCGGCAGCCGCTGGTGGTCTGCTTGACAAAACTTACGATGAGGCGAACAATATCCTGAACCGCATCTCTAAGAACCATGAAGACTGAAGGGAGAGTGACTAGAGATTGAGACTTAAAGATTCTGATGCAAATAACAGTGTTATTGTTTCATTAAAAAACCAAATGTCCGCAATGAATTTGATTCAAGGAATGGTGATCAGCAGCCCAACACTACAAGGTGGGCAAATTAATGCAATAAGTCAAAACACCGTAAGGTGTACAACTTGCGGTGATGGGCATGCGATGGAAGATTGCCCGAAAAATCCACAGTCTGTATATTTTGTAAAGAATAATCCCTTTTCAAACACTTACAACCCCGAGTGGAGAAACCACCACAATTTTGCTTGGAAGAATCAACAACAAAATTTTCAACCTGTGGTGTAAAAAGAAGGGCCACCAGGATTCTTCAAATGCAACAACGGTCAATAGAGCAATCAAACATGTAGCTCACAACAACCACCGCAATCCTCTTCTCTGGAGAGCCTATTGAAGCATTATATAGAGAAAAACGAGACAGTGCTTCAAAGTCAGGCTACGTCCATCCGCAACCTCAAATTACAAATGGGTCAGATTGCGAGTGAGCTGAAAAGTAGACCGCAAGGGCCGCTGCCAAGTTCTACTGAACTCCCACGCAACCCAGGGGGATCAGGTAAGGAGCAATGTCAGGTTGTGACATTACACAGTGGAAAGACTATGGAGGGGGAAAAGAAGGAGCATAGTAGAACAACTTCCATCGCAACTGAGACTGAGATTGCGGTAATGTAAGAAGAAGAAACAGAAAATGAAGTAGTGGAACCTGAGGTTGCGTCGACATCGAAGCCTAATGAAATGGGAATTATGAAAGTCCAGTTACAGTACCAACACTTCTTATCTATGTTAAAGCAATTACATGTTAACATTCCTTTCAATAAAGCGATTGACGAAATACCTGCTTATGCCAAGTTTCTGAAGGACATGGTAACTAAGAAAAGAGGCACTGGAAAATTTGCCACAGTGGCATTAACACAAAGTTCCAAATCCATTATCCCACCGAAGATGAACGATCCTGGTAACTTCACTATTCTTTGCTCCACAGGAGGACTCTATATTGAGCAAGCCTTATGTGACTTGGGGGCCAACATAATTTTGATGCCGTTGTCAATTTTTAGACAATTAAATGTAGGGCAACTTGTGCCCACATTAGTGACTCTCCAATTGGCTGACAGATCCCTGGTTCATCCAAAAGGCAAGGTGAAGGATGTGCTGATCAAGATTGACAAATTTATTCTACCAGCTGACTTCATCATTCTAGACTATGAGGCTGACAAAGATGTGCCCATCATTTTGGGGCGACCTTTCCTATCAACGGGTCATGCTCAAATTGATGTGCACAATGGAGAAATCACCTTGAGTATAAACGGACAGAAGCTCAAATTTAATATAATTCGTGCCATGAAGTTTTCGGATGAAGAAGACCTGCAAGATTTTGATGACGACCTGAATTTGATTGAAGAAGAAAAGTCTGATGAAGAGTGTGAAGAAGAGGATGCCAATGCATCTGTAGCTGCCTGCAATGCAATTGTAGCAAAAACAAACAAAGAAGAAGAAATGATCGCAACGCAAGAAGAAGAGCCAAAAGAAGAAAGAAAAACAACGCAACCTTCCCTCGTGGAACCACCAACACTTGAACTAAAGACCCTACCAACCCATTTGAAGTACGCATTTCTGGCGCAGAATGAGAAGCTGCTAGTGATAATTTCCTCTACGCTCAATGAAGAGCAAGAGAATGCGTTGATGAGCATTCTCAAGAAACATGTGCAAGCAATTGGCTCAACGCTTACTGATATTAGAGGAATTAGCCTCACATACTACATGCACCACATTCGTCTTGAGGACAACCACAAAGCAAAAATGAAAATCAATGCAGAGTTAACCCTGCAATGAAGGAGGTCGTAAAAAAGGAGATTATAAAGTGGCTGGATGCAGACATTATCTATCCCATAGCAGATAGCACGTGGGTCAGCCCTGTGCAATGTGTGCCGAAGAAGGGCGGAATGACGGTAGTCCCAAATGAGAACAATGAATTAATACCACAAAGGACCATCACTGGATGGCGCATATGTATGTACTACCGCAAGCTGAATGCGGCCACAAAGAAAGATAACTTCCCTCTACCTTTTATCGATCAAATGCTAAACGGACTAGCAGGGAATGATTTTTATTACTTCTTTGACGGGTATGCCGAGTACAATCAAATCATGATAGCTCTTGAAGATCAAGACAAGACCACATTCACCTGCCCATATGGGACATTTTCTTTGCACCGCATGCCGTTTGGCCTCTGCAATACGCCAAGCACATTCCAAAGTTGCATGATAGCGATCTTTTCAGATTATCTCAAGGACTGATAACGGGCAAAAATGCACATTATCATAGTACTAAGTTCTTAAACAATGTTGGATTACGTTGATGAAATATGTTAAATTGTGTCCATTAAGCATAAATTCTATAATATTGCGGTCACATACGTCCAACGCATTAGAGCAGTTGATCTTTACATTTTTGTGTAGAATATGCGTTAATGCAATGCAGAGAGTGCGATCATAGAAATACATTGGTCGAGTGCAATTTCACCGCAAGACTTTGCGTTGATCGTGCTCACAAACATTCGCCCAAGAAGAATCACTACAACTTGGTCAGCGCAACATGGTAGGCGCATCCGAGTGAAAGGATAATTAAGAGCAATGGGACAGAAGGCTAATGACAGTCGGATCCGAATTAAGTTGACAACCAATAACGGTCACAAAGTACATTCAGCTTTATCGGTAACAATCATCTGACGTGTCAATCAGAAATAAAAGTTGTCCCATCTGTACAACCGGGAGAGAGAAGCCGCCTTTCACCATGGAAACTCTATAAATACCAAGTGCATTCTTTAGAGAAGGGGTTAAGCATTACTTCATCACTTTACAAGTTCAGGTCTCTGTCTATAGTCTTCTTTCATTTTATGGTGGACGCGAGGAAGAAGGTGTGCCGATAGATCGTTCCGGCAATCTTGGGAAAGCACCAGAAGCTCCAAGACAGAAAGAGGGCCGACGCCTGCGGAAGCGGGAACATTTGTAAATCAGAATAGAGATTCAGTGTAAAAAGCCTCAGTCAGCAAGGAATTGCTACCAGGCTCTCTACCTTTATTTTCCAATATCATTTTGTACTCAACTCAGTGATAAGAATGGAACGTCTTTCTCTATATCTGTTCACTCTCTATTATTTATGCATGAGTAGCTAAATTAGTTGAATGGGTTGAGAAGTAGTTAGCTAGCATAACGAGGGAATCTTCATCTTTGCGATTATCTTGTTTATGTATGCTTCATTCGTCTATTAGAGATACTCGGGAGGGTAGTCTAAAGACAGGATCTAGACTTGGGAAGGTCAGGTAAGAATCTAGGTTTGGAAAAACTAGATTAGAACGTATAAACGGGAGATAGGCGCTTAGGAATGAACACTATTTGTTATCAATACATCGCATACATCTTAGCAATAAGGTATGATTGTATGCGGTCACCTTGCTTTCATGCATTGTGCATCAATGCATAGAACAAGAGTAGAGACTTAGGGATAAGCTCCATGGACATTTTGCATTCAACACATGCGTCCTAGACTTAGGAGCATCGCATTTACATTGGGAAATGAATTGTTGTGCTGGTTGTAACATGATCGCAAGGTTTGACACATTCTTGAGTAACGCTAGCTAAAAGACCTTCTCAACCTGTTCATCATATACTCATTGCATCTATCAATGTAACTATCTTTCTCAAATATGCCGCCTTTATTTACTCCTTTTTTTATCAACGCAACAACACACCCACACTTTATTTATTTACTCGGTTACCACAAAGTTTTCACAACATCACTAACGCAACTATTTTCACAAGTCCCTGCGATCGACCCTAGACTTACTAGGAAACTTAGAGGAATTTACACTTGAATTCTGCTGGGGAAACTTGAGTTCACAACGCAATCCATCAACGCATATCATCCATATTTCCACTTAACAAAATTAGCGCATCAAGTTTTTGGTGCCGTTGCCGAGGACTTCGACAAAATAGTTGTTAACTGTAATTTTTGTGATTTCTTTGCAGAACTCTCAATCTCTGGTGAATTACGACCCGGAGATTGAGAGAACATTTCAAAGGAGACTAGAGATGGAGCACCAAATGATAATAATGTCATGGCGAATCTGATTCTGTTGGCAAACGATCACAATAGGCCCATTAAGGATTATGCATCGCCCAACCTCTATGATTTCTCTCCGGGAATCATGAGGTCTGCCCTCAATGGAAGCAGATTCGAGATGAAATCGGTGTTGCTGCAGATGATCCAGACTGCAGGTCAATTCAGAGGAAGGCATGGCGAGGACCCGCACGCCCACCTCCGATGTTTTATTGAAATCTGCAATACTTTTGTGTTCCTGAACATCTCTGCTGAAAAAGTTTGAGTAACGTTGTTCCCATTTTCTCTCTATGATCAGGCTAGGAAATGGGCTTATTCGCTCAAACCAGGAGAGATTACTTCTTGGGAGCAAGTAGTGGAGAAATTCATGAAAAAGTATTTTTCACCTACCGAGAATGCAAGACGTATAAAGCTTATTACTAATTTTGAACAAGATATGGACGAATCGCTCAGCGATGCTTGGGCGAGGTTTAAAAGGTTGGTCCGAGATTGTCCGCATAATGGGCTACCAGACTGCCTTCAAATGGAAATTTTCTATCACGGTTTGAATCCTGCTTCGCAGATCGTTGTCACTGCGGCAACCGCTGGTGGTCTGCTTGACAAAACTTACGAGGAGGCGAAGAATATTCTGGACCGCATCTCCAAGAACCATGAAGACTAAAGAGAGAATGACCAGAGATTAAGACTCAAAGATTCTGATGCAAATAACGGTGCCATTGTTTCATTACAAAACTAAATGACCGCAATGATGAATTTGATTCAAGGAATGGCTATCAGCAGCCCAACACCGCAAGGTGGGCAAATTAATGCAATAAGTCAAAACACTGCAAGGTGTGCGACTTACGGAAATGGGCATGTGATGGAAGATTGCCCGCAAAATCCACAGTCTGTATATTTTGTAAAGAACAATAATCCCTTTTCAAACACTTACAACCCCGGGTGGAGAAACCACCCCAATTTTGCTTGGAAAAATCAATAACAAAATTTTCAATGTGTGGCACAAAAAGAAGGGCTACCAGGATTCTTTCAATGCAACAATGGTCAACAGAGCAACCAAGCAAGTAGCTCACAACAACTAACACACTCTTCTTCTCTAGAGAGCCTATTGAAGCAAAATATAGAGAAACATGAGACAGTGCTTCAAAGTCAGGCTACGTCCATCCGCAACCTTAAATTGTAAATGGGCCAGATTACGAATACGCTCAAAAGTAAACCGCAAGAGGCATTGCCAAGTTCAACCGAGCTTCCACACAACCCAGAGGGATCAGGAAAGGAGCAATGTCAGGTTGTGACATTGCGTAGTGGAAAGATTGTGGAAGGAGAAAAGAAGGAGCAAAACAAATCAACTTCCATCGCAACTGAGCCTAAGATTGCGGCAACGCAAGAAGAAGAAAGAGAAAATAAAGCAGTAGAACCTGAGGTTACGACTACCTCAAAATCAAATGAAACGGGAATCGTGAAAGTCCAGTTACCCCTTTTCCCTCAGAGGCTAAGAAAGAAGAAAAACGAAGAGGTATAGTACCAACGTTTCTTATCTATGTTAAAGCAATTACATGTTAATATTCTTTTCAATGAAGCAATTGAGGAAATGCCTGCCTATGTCAAGTTTCCGAAGGACATGGTAACTAAGAAGAGAGGCGCTAGAAAATTTTCCACGGTGGCATTAACGCAAAATTTCAAATCTATTATTCCACCAAAGATGAGAGATCCTAGGAGCTTCACTATTCCTTACTCCATAGGAGGACTCTATATTAGGCAAGCCCTGTGTGATTTGGGGGGCAACATAAATTTGATGCCGCTATCAATCTTTTGAGAATTAAATGTGGGGCAACTTATGCCCACCTTCGGGACTCTCCAATTGGCTAATAGATCTCTGGTTCATCCAGAAGGTAAGGTGAAGGATGTGCTGATCATGATTAATAAATTTATTTTGCCAGCTGACTTCATCATCCTAGATTATGAGGCCAACAAAGATATGGCCATCATTTTGGGGCAACCTTTCCTATCAACGGGTCGTGCTCAAATTGATGTGCACAAGGGAGAAATCACTTTGAGCATAAACAGAAAGAAGCTCAAATTTAATATAATTCGTGCCATGAAATTCCCGGATGAGGAAGATCTACAAGATTCTGACGATGACCTGAATTTGATTGAAGAAGAAAAGTTTGATGAAGAGTGTGAAGAAGAGGATGCTAACGCATTCGTAGTTTCCTGCAATGCGATCGTAGGAAAAACAAACAAATAAGAAGAAGAGATCGCAACGCAAGAAGAAGAACCAAAAGAATAAAGAAAAACAACGCAACCTTCCCTCGTGAAACCACTGACACTTGAATTGAAGACCCTACCAACACATTTGAAGTACGCATTTCTGGGGAAAAATAAGAAGTTACCAGTGATAATTTCCTCTGCGCTCAACGCAGATCAAGAGAATGCATTGATGAGCATTCTCAAGAAACATGTGCGAGCAATTGGCTCGACGCTCGCTGACATCAGAGGAATTTGCACTGCGTACTGCATGCACCACATTCGTCTTGAGGACGACAATATAGCAACTATTGAAAATCAACGCAGACTTAACCCTGCGATGAAGGAGGTCGTAAAAAACGAGATTATCAAGTGGATGGATGCAGGCATTATCTATCCCATTGCAGATAGCACGTGGGTCAGCCCCGTGCAATGTGTGCCAAAAAAGGGTGGAATGACGGTAGTCCCCAATGAGAACAATGAATTAATACCACAAAGAACCATCATTGGATGGCGCATATGTATGGACTTTCGCAAATTGAATGCGGCCACAAAGAAAGATCACTTCCCTCTGGCATTCATTGATCAAATGCTAGACAGACTAGTAGGGAATGATTTTTACTGCTTTTTAGATGTATATGCCGAGTACAATCAAATCATGATAGCTCCTGAAGACCAAGACAAGAGCACATTCACCTGCCCATATGGGACATTCGCTTTTCGCTGCATGCAATTTGGTCTCTGCAATGCGCCGAGCACGTTCCAGAGGTGCATGATGGAGATCTTTTCAGATTTTCTCGAAGACTCAGTGGAAATATTTATGGATGACTTATCCGTTTATGGGAACACTTATGAAGTCTGCCTGGCTAATTTGGAGAAAATTCTGAAAAGATGTGAAGAGACGAACCTGGTGCTCAATTGGGAAAAATGTCACTTCATGGTGAAAGAGGGTATAGTGTTGGGACACAAGGTCTCCCGAGAAGGGTTGGAGGTGGACAAAGCAAAGATCGACGCAATTAAAAAGCTTCCACCTCCAACCAGCGTGAAGGCTGTGCAAAGCTTCTTGGGGCACGCTAGATTTTACAAACGATTCGTCAAGGATTTTTCTAAAATAGCACGACCACTAAGTGCATTGTTAGAGGTAGACAGAAGGTTTGAAGTTGACAACAATTGCCTCAACGCATTCCAAGTTTTAAAAGAGCGTTGATTACCGCGCTCGTCTTGATTGCACTAGATTGGACACTACCGTTTGAAATCATGTGCGACGTAAGCGGGTATGCGATGGGAGCCGCATTAGCGCAAAAGAAGAAAACTATTTTGCACCCCATCGCATATGCGAGTAAAACTTTGAACCCTGCTCAAATTAATTATACCACCACTGAAAAAGAATTCTTAGCAATGATTTTTGCGTTGGAAAAGTTTCGGGCATATCTATTGGGAAACAAAGTACTCATTCACACTGATCACTCGACAATCAAATATTTGATGACAAAGAAGGACGCAAAGCCGAGGTTGATCAGATGGGTTCTCCTTCTTTAAGAATTTGATATTGAGATAATCGATCGGAAGGGAACATAGAATCAAGCCGCGAATCACTTGTCCAGACTAGAAAATCCCAAGGTTGACCGCAATGAATCTGAAGTGAGTGCCATGTTTCCTGACGAGCAGCTGTTCCACATAGAAGAATTTCCCTAATATGCAGACAACGTTAATTATTTGGTTTGTGAACAATTTCCTGAAGATTACACATACCATCAACAGAAAAAGCTCAAGCATGAATGAAAGCATTATTATTAGGATGAGTCGAATCTGTATAAAAGAGGGAGAACATTCTTTTGCTGATATTATCACCAGTATTCGATACTGGGCAGACCAAATCATTCGATTATGCGTACCAAATGCTGCTCAACAACGCATATTGTCACAGTGCCACAATTCGCCATATGGAGGGTACTTTGGAGGGCAACTACTGCAGCCAAAGTTTTGCAAAGTGGATTCTTTTGGCCTTAATTATTTAAGGATGTTGCTGATTACGCAATGAAATGTGATCAGTGTCAACGCATTGGTAGCATTTCATGGAAGAACGCATTGCCAATGAACACTATCTTGGAGCTAGAATTATTTGACGTCTGAGGGATTGATTTCATGGGACCATTCCCTCCTTCACATGGAAAGCATTATATATTATTGGCTGTCAATTACGTCTCCAAGTGAGTAGAGGCAATTGCATGCGCCGCAAGTGACGTGGCGGTAGTCTCCCAGTTCCTTAAAAAAAATATTTTTACTCGTTTTGGCACTCCTCGTGCCATCATAAGTGATGAAGGATCACACTTTGCCAACCACAATACACTTTGCCCCGGCAACAACGCCATAAACTTGTAACGAAGATTTTAGTTATATAAACTACAAGCACGATTCAAGTCCATGCAATACTACTTCTAGATATGCATTAATAATGAATGTTCTTGTAGTATGTTATGCGTTGTCAAAAGTTTCCTTGTGTTGGAACCAAGTATAATTCCACCGCAAGTTTCTCGGTGTGATTCGAGGTCGAACACAGGGACTGTTTGAGGTTATTGTGTTACGTTTGTGATACATGTGACCAGGGATTTTTCAATTTATAAAAGAGTTTTGTGTACAAGTAATTAAACATGTGATAAAGTAAAGTAATGCGGTAAAAATGCGATAATAAAATAAATTACAATAAAGTAAAACTAAGCTAAGATGATACAAGATACAGGTTTCATGATACAAGATACCGAGGTTGAGGCTGACTGTGAAGAATCTACAAAGACCGTGTTATGCGGTGGCAAGTCTTATGTGTGAAGCAAAAACAGAAAAGATAATTCATACCAACATCGCAAGTTCCTTAATTGCGTTAAAGATATAGGTACGATTCCGCTTTTCCCTTGGCGTACACCTCTCGGTGATCGGTCGAATTCCCACATCTCTGTGGTGAAACAAGGACAAACGTAATGAACACAAGGTTGCTTCCATTTCTGGAAGTACTACTCGCTTCAGTTAACACATTCTTCTAACCTTCTCTCGACAGATCAGAATGGCATCTTTACTTCTGCTCTCACAGGTGAAGATTCTGTCTAGCATGCCTTAGCTAAACGCATTTATCTCTTTATCACATATTAAGTTACTCATTTAATTCATATTAATTACCAAAGGATTACGAAAACTTCATGGATAAAACGATTAATGTAGGAACGAAAATAGACAGAGAAGTGGAAACATAAATGATCGAGACATTTAATAAAACTATTTAGCGTCTGATACATGATTTGTGAATGAAGGGATTAAGAGAATGAAATACAATTGATGAAATAGAGTTAGAAACAAATACAAATAAACGCCAACGTCTTGGTGCCGATCTGGATGGAGATTTGCTTGCCGACGTGGATGGATCGTGCAGAAGGATGAGCTTTCCTCTCAAGCTTGCTCAACCGGTAGCAGGAATCTAAGCACAGAGCTTCACGGCGGGGATTTGGCAGAATTGCACTGAGACTCACCTCTCGACCTTGTCTCTTCTCTTCCCGGATTTCTTCCGATCAGTAGTCAGCTCAGCCTCTCTCTCAATAGTCTAGCATCAATTAGCCCTCGTATCAAGTATATCTTCTCTGAATTCTATGGGGGCATTTATAGGTGAAAAGCTTTGACTCTTGGCTTATGGACCCCACTTATTGTTATAGAAATTCCAAAGATGGAGGAATAAATATTCCTTCTGTTATGCAATCAAACCGTAAAATCTGCACAACGGTTAGTTGTACACGTGTCACAATCCTCCGCATTTGCGTTGCTCAGCTGCATATTTCGATTGGGTGCTCGCATGCGGTGTTGTTTTTATTACCGCATGTGGTTGACATTCAGCTCGGGATCGACTGTCGCATTCCATCGTCATTGCATTAATCATTTCTTCATTGTTGATTGGCGGGCGCAATGTGATAGAGATGCATTGTTTAGTTTCTCGTTGAGCCTTGATCACAAGCGGTGACTTGGTTTCCTGCAAAAAAGAGTAGAAATATCCTCTTCTACCATCTTAATGATGTTAGTGGGTGTATTTGCGATAATTTATATTTATTGTATTTCTGAGCTAATTTTCATACAATTGATGCATATTTACTCTCTTTTGGCCACAATATCTGAATAAGGCAACGTAAATAACTTGTATTTCTACAAGTTATCAAAGAATGCAATGCAAATGAACATTATCTTGGAGTTGGAATTATTTGACGTCTGGGGGATTGATTTCATGGGACCATTCCCTCCTTCGCATGGCAAGCATTATATCTTATTGGTTGTCAATTACATCTCCAAGCGGGTAGAGGCAATTTCATGCGCCGCAAATGATGCGGCGGTAGTCTCCAGTTCCTCAAGAAAAATATTTTCACTCATTTTGGCACTCCCCATGCCATCATAAGTGATGAAGGATCACACTTTGTCAACCGCAATATAAAGAAGCTGCTGCATAAGTACAATATCCTCCACAAGGTGGCCACCGCATACCATCTGCAAACAAATGGCCAGGTTGAAGTGTCCAATCGTGAAATAAAATTGATACTTGAGAAGGTAGTAAAACCTTTGCGGAAGGATTAGGCAATGAAGCTTGATGATGCGTTGTGGGCATACCAGACTGCATTTAAAACACCTATAGGTATGTCCCCCTATGCATTGGTATTCGGCAAGGCCTATCATTTGCCTTTGGAGCTGGAGTATAAAGCATTGTGGGCGGTCAAGAAACTAAATTTTGATTTGAAGAAAGCAGGAGAAGCGCGAAAACTGTAGCTGGTCGAGCTAGAAGAATGCGAAGATTTACAAAGAGCGCTTCAAGCGCTGGAATGATAAACGCATATGTGCTAGAAACCTCCAAATCGGGAAAAAGGTCTTATTCTTCAATTTGAGATTGCAGCTCTTCCCGGGAAAATTAAAATCGCACTGGTCCGGTCCCTTCATCATCAAAGCAATATTTCCACATGGTGCGGTGGAACTGATCACCGAGGATGGCAGTCAAACATTTAAAGTTAATAGACAACGGATAAAGGCATATTGCGGAGGAGATTTCTAGCCAGAAATAGTCTCCGCAAAGTTGAAAAACCTGGACTATCCCTTACTCAACTCTAGAACATTTAACTCTTCGTCATTTTACTATCATCAGCATTTCACTTATTTCTCAAAGAAAAAAAAACTTGTTTTTTTGTTTTAAAATCATTTGACCCTCTCTTTTTCTGTTTACAAGGATTAAGGCATAGGATTGCGAAGAAGCAAATGATCTCATTTCATCACCGCAATCCACAGGAGCAAAGATCGCCGCAAGGATGGATGCATCAATACTCCATGCAGACTGTCAGCACTAAATTTGAGGGTGTACTCTTCCTTATCTTTATTTCAAATTTTGCGTTATCACATTGCATTTCACTTTTTAAAGTTTTATCACCACATGCTCCTTGATTACCGTAATCATTTAACAAGTAGATAAATTTAGTAGTTTACCACATTCTGTCCTTTGCCAAGTATGATTTCCATGATGAAAAATATGATTCTATCTCTTTCGTATATACTAGAGTCAACTTAAATCTTAAGATAGCCACCTCATGAAATATTTCTAGAAGTTAGGGGTTTGCTAGCTTTCTTTCAAACTTCCTTTACAACGCATTCTATGATCATCGCATGACACTTTAATTTCTTTTGGCAATGAGGACATTGCCGTATTTTAAATTTGGGGGTGAGGTATTTATTTTCCACCTTTCTATAAATATATATATATATATATATATATATATATATATATGAGAATAACAACTCCACTATCAACGCAATGGGAAACCCATGTTGATAAGAGTTAAGTTGTGAAAGACACTTACTTGTAGTTGGATGTCGGCATGCACGTGGGGACAAGCCAAAACGAAAGTAAGTCACCAGGATCAACGCATAAATCAATGATAAACTCCACTACCAAATCGGTATGAGTTTAGTCTGAGTAAGAGTGCATTGCTCGTAGTTGGATGTACGCATGACACACGTGGGGGCAAGCCAAAACGAAGACAAGGCACTCGGATCAGCGCAAGGTCAGAAAAAATAGCAATGAAGAAAATTTTTGTGCAAAGATAAATCATTTGACACCCCGGTGGAAAATTTTCTTTTTTAAATAAATCATGCGATGTTCCAGAATTTGTAAATTCCTTTTGAAAGTTAAGCTTGCAATCCCTAAGTCTTAGAAATATTTTAGGAAGAGACTTCAATAAGACTTAAGGAAATTCTGGCATATAGGACTTGAAAGAAGTATCCTTGAGAAATCCAGGGAAAGAACTTCGCAGTTAACTTGCTAAAGGAATTGATAACTTGTAGAAATACAAGTTATTTATACTGTTTTATTTAGATATTGCGGCTAAAAGAAAGAAAAGTTGCGTCGATAGTATGGAAATTGGCTAAGAAATGCAAGAATTACAAATTGTCATCAATACACCCACTGACACCATTGCGATGGTAGAATAGAATGTTTCAAGTCTGTTTTGCAAGAAATCAAGTCACCGAATGCGTTCATGGCTCAAAGATAAACTGAACAATGCATCTACGTCGCATTGCGCCCATAAATCCATACTGAAGAGACGATCAACACAATGACGGCATATTTGACAATCGATCAAGAGCTTTGCGATCAACGCAATTTCAACTGCATGCTGTAATAAAAAACAACACCGCATGCAGGCAAGCGATCGAAGATGTAAAGAGCAACGCAATTGCGAAGGATTTAGACGCGTGTACAGCTGTCAGTTGTGCATTTCTGATGGGATTGATTGTGTAATAGAAGGAATATTCACTCCACCATTTCAGGAACTGCCTTAACAATAATGTGGGGACCACACTGCAAAGAGTAAAAGCTTCGCCTATAAATAGCTTCTGCAATTCCATTGAAAGATATACTCGATACAGGAAAACGTGATTCTTGTATATTCAGGAATACATAGAAACGTGTATACGGATCTGAGAGAGAGTCTGGTCTGAAGCGATTTGAAGAGAAGATCCGGGAAGAATCAAGAGACAAGGCCGAGAGCTAAGTCTCCGGGCAAGGAATGCTTTCAATCCCCACCATTGAAGCTCTATTCGAAGGTCACTTCTACCAGAAGAGCAAGCCTGAGAGGGAAGCTCTCCTCTTCATCCATTCCACACGCCGACAAGCAAAAACCTCTGTCCAGATCTGTGTCAAGACGTTGACACGCTTCTGTATTTGTTTCTATCTCTTTTTATGATCATATCCATTATCATCTCTTTGTCTATTTCCGTTCATCTATGATTCACTTTCTCCATGATGTTTTCCTAATTCCCTAGGTAATTGATAAGAATTAAGGAAGTAAATTAATATGTGTTAAGGAATAATTAAGTTTAGCTAAAGCATGCTAGACGACATCTTCACCTGTGAGAGCAGAAGTGAAGATGCCATTCCGCCTATCGAGAGAGGGTTGGAAGAATGCGTTAACGAAAGCGAGAAGTACTTTCAGAGATGGAAGCAACCTTATGTTCATCACGTTCATCCCTGTGTCACCATAGAGATATGGGAACGTGGCCAATCTCCGAGAGGTGTACGCCAAGGGAAAGTGGAACCTTAGTTATATCTTTAATGCAATTAACAAACTTGCGATGTTTTTATAGTTATCCTTTCTATCTCTAATTCATCCATAAAGACTTTCCATCGCATACCACGATCCTTTGTATAACTTCACAGTCAGTCTCGAACTTAGTATCATGTATCATGAATCTTGTATCTTGTATCATGTTAGTTTAGGACTTTACTTTTATCGCACTTTTATTTTATCAACACAATTTATGTTTATTGCAATTTAAATTCATGTACAAACCAAATCTTTTATTAATTGTAAAAACCGGTCGCATGTATCACAAAAGTAACACATTAACGAAAACAATCCCTATGTTCGACCTCGGATTACTCTTAGAAACTTGCGTTGGAATTATACCTTGTTTCAGCGCAAGGAAACTTGTGACAACACATTACTCCATAGCATACTACAAGCATATAGTTAGCTACACATATATTTATAAGTAGTAATGCATAACACAACATCCACATTCCATTTCCATCATTACGTCGTCAAGTTTATGGCAACATGAGCTTGTCGTTCATTCATCCATATTCATATTTGTTTGCATGCTATAAGTAAGAGACACATTTTAGCATTACAAGTTTATGGCGCCATTGCTGGGGATATGAGCTTGTAGCATATTATCTATCATCATAGTGCATGCATAACAAGGAATTAATTTTTAGCATTACAAGTTTATGGCGCCATTACCGGGGATTGGTAACAGTTAGTGTTGAGTACGTTTGTGATATTTTGTAGGACAGATCTCTTTATACTGACTGTTTATCGCGAAGAGCAGTTTAACGATTATGAGTATTGGAGTGATCCAGAAATTCTAAGTTGACCTAGAGATCAGGTGTATTTTTCGCGCAAGAGCACATTAGAACCGAATTAGGCAGAGAAGAAACATGGCAGATAATAATGAGGCACCCGAAGTGAATCAAAGGGAAAATGGGCCAGCGCAAGTGATAACGCTAATTTTATATCTTATAACATATGAAAAAATATGAATATGAATGAATGAACAAGTATACGCGTTAAAAACATAAACTTGGTGACAAAGATGGAATGTTATGTTGTGTTATTGCTCATGCACACTTTATGCGATACTACTTCTAAATATGCAATGTTAACTAGATGCTTGTAGTATGCGATAGAGGAATGTGTGTAACAAGTTTCCTTGCGTTGAAACAAAGTATAAATTCAATGCAAGTTTCTCAGAATAATTCGAGGTCGAACATACGGATTGTTTTCATTAATGCGTTACTTTTGTGATATATGCGACCGGTTTTTACAATTAATAAAGGAATTGGTTTGTACATGAATTTAAATTGCGATAAACATAAATTGAGTTGATAAAATAAAAGTGCGATAAAAGTAAAGTCCTAAACTAACATGATACAAGATACAAGATTCATGATACATGATACTGAGTTTGAGACTGACTATGAAGTTATATAAAGGATCGTGGTATGCGATGGCAAGTCTTTATGAATGAATCAGAGATAGAAAGAATAACTAGTGAAAACATCACAAGTTTGTTAATTTCGTTAAAGATATAACTAAAGTTCCACTTTCCCTTGGCGTACACCTCTCGGTGATTAGCCGCGTTCCTATATCTCTATGGTAAAATAGGGATGAACGTGATGAACACAAGGTTGCTTCCATCTCTGGAAGTACTTATCATTTTAGTTAATGCATTCTTCCAACCCTCTCTCGATAGGTGGAATGGCATCTTCACTTCTGCTCTCACAGGTGAAGATGCCATCTAGCATGCTTTAGCTAAAGATAATTATTCCTTAACACAAATTAATTTACTTGCTTAATTCTTATCAATTACCCAGGGAATTAGGAAAACATCATGGAGAAAGTGAATCATGAATGAAATAGAAAGAGAGATGATGATGGAAATGATCATAACAATTAATACTAAGATTAAGTGTTTGATACATGGTGTGAATGATAGAGTAAATAAGATGAGTACAAGTGATAAAAAAGAGATAGAAACAAATACAGAAGAGTGTCAACGTCTTGACACAGATCTGGACGGAGGTTTTGCTTGCCGGCATGTGGAATGGATGAAAAGGAGAGCTTCCCTTTCAGGCTTGCTCTTCTGGTAGAAGTGACCTTCGTACAGAGCTTCAATGGTGGGGATTGAAAGGATTCCTTGCCCGGAGACTCACCTCTTGACCTTTTCTCTTGATTCTTCCCAGATCTTTTCTTAAAATTGCTTCAGACCAGTCTCTCTCTCAGATCAGTGTACACGTTTCTATGTATTCCTGAATATAAAAGTATCAAGTTTTCCTGTATCGAGTATATCTTTCAATGGAATTGTAGAAGCTATTTATAGGCGAAGCTTTTACTCTTTGCAGTGTGGTCCCCACTTTATTGGTAAGGCATTTCCTAAAATGGTGGAGTGAATATTCCTTCTGTTATGCAATCAATCCCGTCAGAAATGCATAATTGACAGCTGTACACGCGTCTGAATCCTCCGTAATTGCGTTGCTCTTTACATCTTCGATCGGTTGCCTGCATGCGGTGTTGTTTTTTATTACCACATGCAGTTGAAATTGCGTTGATCACAAAGCTCATGATCGATTGTCGCATGCGCCGTGATTGTGTTGATCGTCTCTTCATTATGGATTGATGGGCGCAATGCGACGTAGATGCATTGTTCAGTTTATCTTTGAGCCATGAACGCATGCGGTGACTTGATTTCCTGCAAAACAGAACTGAAACATTCTTTTCTACCTTCGCAATGATGTCAGTGGGTGTATTGTCGACAATTCATAATTCTCGCATTTCTTAGCCAATTTCCATACTATCGACACAACTTTTCTTCCTTTTGGCCGCAATATCTAAATAAAAAAGTATAAATAACTTACATTTCTACAAGTTACACACCCCCAAATTTAGATATATGCTTGTCCTCAAGCATATCTTCTACTAAGGAAATATTACTAAATTCCTATCATAAATTTTGCTTCGCTTGGTTGCTCCGAGTGCTCCACCTAGGCAACTGATAACTTGTAGAAATACAAGTTATTTATACTGCCTTATTTAGATATTGAGGTTAAAATAGAGGAAAGTTCCGTCAATTGTATGAAAATTACCTAAGAAATACAATGATTATAAATTGTCATCAATACACCCACTAACACCATCAAGATGGTAGAAAAGAATATTTCAAGTCTGTTTTGTAGGAAATACAGTCACTGTATGCATTCATGGCTCAAGAGAAAAAGATTAACGCATCTACGTCGCTTTGTGCCCGTCATTCAGAAATGAATAGACGATCAACGCAATGATGGTGCATGCGACAATCGATCTAGAGCTAAACTTCAACCGCATGCGGTAATAAAAAAAACAATGCATGCGGGCACACGATCGAAGATGCAAATGAGAAACACAATCACGAGGGATTTTGACATGTGTATAACTAACTATTGTGCATTTTCGACAGACTGATCGCATAACAGAAGGAATATTTATTCCACCATTCTCAGAATTTCCATAACAATACAGTAGGGACCACAAGTTAGAGAGTCAAAGCTTTCATCTATAAATACCCTCAATAAATTCACTGAAAATATACTTGATTCGGGGGACAATTGATACGAGGCTATTGAGAGAAAGACTGATCTGAGTGCTGATCAGAAAAGATTCGGGAAGAAAAGACACAAGGCCGAGAAGTGAGTCTCCGGGCGAATCATTCCAAATCCCCATCGTGAAGCTCTGTACCTAGATCAACTCTACCGATTGAGCAAGCCTGAGAAGGAAGCTCATCCTTCCATTCACTCCATCTACGCCGCAAGCAATCTCTCCATCCAGATCGGTTTCAAGATGTTGGCACTCTTCTGTATCTGTTTCTAACTCTTATTCATCAATTGTATTTCATCTTCTTAGGCTAAATCATTCACAACCATGTATCAGACACTTGATTTTATCATTAATTGTCATGATCATTCTCATTTTCACATTTCTGTCTATTTCCATTCCTCCATTAATAACTTTCTCCACGATATTTTCTTAATCCCTTAGTGATTAATATGAATTAAACAAGCAACTTAATCTGTGCTAAAGAAATAAAGATGTTTAGCTAAAGCATGCTAGACGGAATCTTCACCTGTGAGAGCAGAAGTGAAGATGCCATTCTGATCTGTCGAGAGAAGGTTAGAAGAATGCGTTAACTAAAGCAAGGAGCACTTCCAGAGATGGAAGCAACCTTGCGTTCACTACGTTGGTCCCTATTTCACCAAAGTGATGTGGGAAATACGGCCGATCACCGAGAGTTGTACGCCAACAGAAAGCGGAACCGTATTTATATCTTTAACGCAAATAAGGAACTTGCGATGTTTATATTAATTATCCTTTCTCTTTCTGCTTCACATATAAGCCTTGCCACCGCATAACACGATCTTTGTATATTCTTCACAGTCAGTCTCAACCTCGGTATCTTGTATCATGTAACCTGTATCTTGTATCATCATAGCTTAGGTTTATTTTACCACATTTAACTTTATCGCAATTTACTTTATTATCGCATTTTTATCGCTTATCTTTACTTTACTGCACAATTTACTTTACCACATTTTTTTAATACCTATACACACAACCTTTTTATTAAATTGAAAAACCCCCAGTCGCATATATCACAAATATAACGCAATTAACCTAAAACAATCCTTGTGTTCGACCTCGAATCACTCCGAGAAACTTGCGGTGAAATTATACTTGGTTTCAACGCAAGAAAACTTGTGACAACGCCTAGTATACTACAAGATTCTCATAAATAATGCATACCTAGAAGTAGTATCGCATAAGAAGATTAATTTTATTCATTCATATTCATGCATGTCAAGTTTATGGCGCCGTTCCCGAGGAACTGGTAATGGGAACATGGACTTGTTCATTCATTCATATTTAAATTATGCGTGTCAACAACATTACTTAACAACACAATTTCCTTCTATCCTTTATAATTCATAACAAAGCCCTACTTTATTCTTCTATACAACAAATTTTTGCTCAAAAATGCTTTTCTAGTTTTAAAAAGAATGTTTACCTCTTCTTGCGAAAACAACTCAATGCGTCTGGATGCGGTGGCCAAATTTGTGTCATTTATTAGAGATTGTTGATCATGGTTACACTCTTCGTTTTGGCTTGTTCCCACAGGTGTCATGCGAACATCCAACTATGGTTGTGTGCCACTCTCAACTTTAACTCTTGAATTTCAGCTAAGTATAACTTTTGCTAGTCAGAGGAGTTGTCTCTTATACTTATTTTTTACTCATTTTCTTCTTTCTTTTTTTTTTTTCATATTGCGTCGTTCTTGGAAACCTACCTTCGTTTTGGCTTGCTCCCACGGGTGTCATGCGAACATCCAACTATGAGTAGGTTCCTTTCACGACTTAACTCTTATCAAGTTGGGATTGTTTTGGGATTTCCCTTGCGCTGACATTGGAGCTTTGTATGAAAAAAAAATTTCAAAATTTATTTATTTTATTTATTTATTATTATTTTTTATGAAACTAATGAACGCATTTTCTTAATGACCGTATTGCTTGATCTCATCTACTCAAACCTTTCTCACCCCCAAATTTAGAGATGCGCAAGGTCCTCATTGCATTGTTTGGACAGAATAGACAAACACTTAGACAAAATTTTGAAAAGAAGGTTTGAGCAGAATTTTGAAGGAAAAAAGGTAAAGCAGTGTGAATTATTAAAGGCAAAGGGTCCAAGGTTTCTTGATCTTGTATTGATACCTCTTGGACTTTTTCCTTTCCTTTGTCATCCTTGTGCTGTTTCTTTGGCTTTGGCTGCTGCGGCACATTTAAGTCGATCATGAGCCTTTTAGGTGGAAGTTCGAGGCAATGTGGGGAATCTTTGAGAAGCATTCTCAAAATCTTGACGTTGATGAGACGATGTACTTCCGGCATTGGTTCCTCATCAATACCTACACCTAGTGAGAGGCATAGGCTTGAGACTGTCCAAGGAAAGAAATATTGGCCTCTTATGTGCCCCACAAAACCTCGAATTTGTCTTGCGATCAACTGGTCCATGTCTATTGGAATGCTGCGTACGATGCAGTATGCGGCCATGACTCTATCCCTCGAAATTGTTTTGTCATTGGAAGTCAGGATGAGTCGCTGTTTTACCAAATATACCCAAAGTTGCACCTCTGAAAGAAATGTCTTGGACGTCAGGGTTCTAATGCCTTTTAAGGAAACCGACCACTGAGTGCCCAGTTGCGTTAATATCCTCAGCGTATCTTCCATCTGTTGTTCTGTGGAATCATCAATGATTTTATTACCTGGCTCATCCGGGATGTCCTTCATCTGGTATAATTCATTGATGTCCTTTGCGCTGAAAGACACCACTTCCCCTTTCATGGTCATCGCATCTTTGGTGCCATGGAGTCGTCCATTATAAAAGTCACGCACTACCTTTGGAATGACGATGGATGGGCACTAGCAAAATGTTTCCCATCCATGCTCCAATACAACGCTTATGATCAAGTCCGGTAGTGGTGTTGGTGCAGGGAAGAATCTCATCTCCATCATCATATTGTCATTTTCTTTCTTCCTTGATGGTCGTCCCTTAGCCAACGCAGACTCACTGCTTTCTGCAACTGCTTTGCCCTTCTCTTTGGTCAACGCAAGGTGGGATTTTTGCTTTTGTTTTCTTTCCCTTGCCTTGCGTTGTTCTTCCTTCTCCCATTCTGCAATTTCTGTTCCCTTCTTTTCTCTTATGCGCTGAACATTTGCTCGGCGCTTCTTCTCCTTCTCTTCCTTCTTCTTCCTCTCTTCTTCTTCCTCATCTCTCATTTTTTTCTCAAATTCTCTTTCGAACTGCTTTGAGGCCAGCAAAATGCACTGTTCTTCCTCGAGCCATTTCCTTTCCTCTTCTACCAATATCTCATTGTTGCAGCGCACCTTCTTATCTTGTAATTTTCTTCTTCTACTACCTTATGCGATGATTTGCTGTTCCCGCAACATTTTCTCTTGCTTTTCTTCCTCCTCTTTTCTTCTTCTCTTCTTCTCTTCTAACGCATCTTGCAAAATTGGTGGGTCAATTGTTGACCCTTGTGGCGCATTCTCCTTGCGACGCCGCATCAAGAGGGTAATGTCTGCATCTTCTCCATCATTAGTCGCAATCAATCTTACTTGCGTTGTTTCCTCCTCGGGTAGCATTGATTCTCTCGGTTGCACTGACTCCCCCTTATCCTCCTTTGCGGAGGTGGATTCTCCGTCCAATTCTAGGCTCTCAGCCCTATTTCTCCTTCTTCAGGCGCCTCTCCTCCACCTGCGTTCCCTTCTTTCACTCCTTTCTTTCTTCTTGATTGGATGGGCTTGCTCATCTCCTTCAACCGTCTTCTCTTTGATCTTCTTCTTCTTCTTCTTCTCTTCAGCCACTTCAAGCTGCTTCTCCACCACCACTTCCTCCAAAGCGACCCTGATGGGTCCCTGTAATGGAAAAAGATATACAATGATGCAAGCAAGGTTCAAGTCCATGTCCCCGTTACCAGTTCCCCGAAAACGGCGCCATAAACTTGATAAGGCATAAGAATGCGATGATGCCATACAATGCTTAAGATGCGGTGATTCTAAATAGGCATATGGATTGTGATGAATGATGGATCATGCAAGCTCATGTTACCATAAACTCAATGACTTGAAATGGGAATGGAATGTGGATGCTATGTTATGCTTATTCAGACACACTTAATTTATGCGATGCTACATCTAGATATGCATTATTCGTGTGAATCTTGTAGTATACTATGCATTGTCACAAGTTTCCTTGCGTTGAAACCAAGTATAATTTCATCGCAAGTTTCTCGGTGTGATCCGAGGTCGAACTCAGGGATTGTTTTAGGTTAATTGCATTATATTTGTGATATATGCGACTGGGGGTTTTTCAATTTATAAAAAGGTGTTGTTCGTACATGCAATAAAATAAATTGTGCAATAAAGTAAAGATAAGTGATAAAAATGCGGTAATAAAGTAAAGTGCGATAAAATAAACCTAAGCTAAGATGATACAAGATACAGGTTTCATGATACAAGATATCGAGGTTGAGACTGACTGTGAAGGATATAAAAAGATCATGTTATGTGGTGGCAAGGCTTATGTGCGCAACAGCAAGAAAAATGATAATTAATATAAACAGCACAAGTTCCTTAATTACATTGAAGATATAAGTACGGTTCCGCTTTCCCTTGGCATACACCTCTCGGTGATTGGTCGCATTTTCGACGTCTCTGTGGTGAAATAAGGACGAACGTAATGAAGGCAAGGTTGCTTCTGTCTCTGGAAGTACTTCTTGCTTTAGTTAACGCATTCTTCTAACCTTCTCTTGACAGATCAGAATGGCATCTTCACTTCTGCTCTCACAGGTGAAGATGTCGTCTAGCATGCTTTAGCTAAACATCTTTATTTCTTTAGCACAGATTAAGTACTTGTTTAATTCATATTAATCACCAAGGGATTAAGAAAATATCATGGAGAAAATGATTAATGGAGGAATGGAAATAGACAGAAATGTGGAAATGAGAATGATCAAGACAATTAATTATAAAATCAAGCATTTGATACATGGTTGTGAATGATTTAGACTAAGAAGATGAAATATAATTGATGAATGAGAGTTAGAAACAAATACAAATAAGCGCCAACGTCTTGGCACAAATCTGGAATGGAGAATCATTTGCCGGTGTCTATGGATTGAATGGAAGGATGAGCTTCCCTCTTAGGCTTGCTCAACCGGTAGAAGGGATCTAAGTACAGAGCTTCTTGGCGGGGATTTGGTAGAATTGCACTAAGATTCACCTCTGGCCTTGTCTCTTTTCTTCGCGGATTTCTTCCGATCAACACTCAGATCAGCTTTCTTTCAATAGCCTCGTATCAATTACACCCCCGTATCAAGTATATTTTTCAGTGAATTCATTGATGGTATTTATAGATGAAAGCTTTGACTCTCTGACTTGTGTGGTCCCCACTTTATTGTTATGGAAAGTCCGAAAAGGGTGGAATAAATATTCCTTCTGTTATGCAATCAGTTCGTTGAAAATGCACAACGGTTAGTTGTACACGTGTCAAAATCCTCTGCAATTGCATTGCTCATTTGCATCTTTCGATCGTGTGCTCGCATGCGGTGTTGTTTTTATTACCACATGCGGTTGAAGTTCAGATCTGGATCAATTGTCGCATGCACCATCATTGCATTGATCGTCTATTCATTCCTAAATGATGGGTGCAAAGCGACGTAGATGTGCTAATCTTTTTCTCTTGAGCCATGAACGCATACGGTGACTGGATTTATTGCAAAACAGACTTGAAATATTCTTTTCTACCATATTAATGGTCTTAGTAGGTGTATTCGCGATAATTTATAATTATTGTAAGCTAATTTTCATACAATCGACGCATATTTTCTCTTTTTTGGCCGCAATATCTAAATAAGGTGGCATAAATAACTTGTTTTTCTACAAGTTATCAAACCCCCAAATTTAAATATATGCTTGTCCTCAAGCATATCTTCGATTAAGGAAATAAAGCTCAATTTCTATCCTATATTTTTGCATTGATTGATTGCTCTGAATGCTCCACTTAGGCACATTACTTGAAAACGCAATTTCCTTCTATCCTTGTTAAGTCATATCAAAGCCCTACTTTATTCTTCTATACAACAAATTTCTGCTCAAAAATGCTTTTCTAGTTTCAAAAAGAATGTTTACCTCTTCTTTACCAAAACAACTCGATGTGTCTATATGCGGTGGTCAAACTTTGCGTCATTTATTAGAGATTGTTGGTCATGGTTACACTCTTCATTTTGGCTTGTTCCCACGGGTGTCATATGAACATCCAACCATGGTTGTGTGCCAATTTCAACTTTAACTCATGATATTCAGAGGAGTTGTCTCTTGCATTCTTTTATTTTCTTTTGCGTTTTTCTCTTTTCATATTGCGTTGTTCTTGGAAACCCACCTTCGTTTTGGCTTGCTCCCACGGGTGTCATGCGAACATCTAACTTCGAGCAGGTTCCTTTCATAACTAACTCATATCAGGTTGGGATTATTTTTTAGGTTTTCCCTTGTGCTGACATTGGAGTTTTGTATGAAATTTATTAAAAAATTTTTCATAGAAAATGAACGAATGCATTTTTTTAATGACCACGTATTCTTAATCTCATCTGCTCAAACCTTCCCCACCCCCAAATTTAGAGATGCGCAAGGTTCTCATTGCGTTGTTTAGACAGAATAGACAAACACTTAGAAAAAAAATTCAAAAAGAAGGCAAGGTTGCTTCTGTCTCTGGAAGTAAGTTAGAATTTACAAAGTATGGGAAATGTTTCTAAGTATAAACATATCATGGCAGCGCAATGAATAATGCAAAAGCAAAAGATTAAGAAGATTGCAAATATTGGCAAAGGATGATAAAGAAAAAGGCATAGGCAAACAGAGAGAATATTTGCTCAATTGTATTGAATATTAACAAAGTATACAAATAATTAAAAATTAACGCAATACATAAATTGTTGGCCTATACAAAGAATCAAAGAATATCGTTAACTCAAAAAAATAATGAATGAAATTATCTTTTGAATCTGATTCAGACGGGTGCACGATTAAAAGTTAACACCGCGCTTCCATTAACATAAATACATTTTTGCTGAGGAAGGGCAACAGCGCATGCATCCCTGCAACACACCCCTTAACTAAACACATTTCTGGAGGATCGGGCACACGGTATTGCTACCAGCGCAACACTACCTCAGCATAGTGCATTTTTCTAAGGACGGGCAAAGGACACACACGTGCGCAACACACCTCTCAATGCAATGCAGTTGAGTGTAATGGACGCAAGGTGTCTCTTGTTGTCCCACAATACACCCATCATTGCGTTACATACCAATTTTTTTTTTCTGTTCACTTCATCAATTACGCAAGTCGAAAAGACTTTGCGATGTTCAATGTATCATACAGTCATTCACAAAAGTTAAAAACTAGCACCACTAATGCATACAAATTAAAGAAATAAAGTTTGAAATGGAGACACTCAACTGAATTAAGTTGAAGGTAAATACAGAAAGCATTGAAAGCTAATTCTAATAAGCAGTATATAATGCAATTTAGAAAGTAGTAAAGGAAAGCTGTAAAGAAAGCAAGTAAACATAGATAGGGATGCTGATTAAGAGAAATTTTCAGAATTACCACAATCGCATCCCCTACAAGCAGTTTAGTCCTGCTTGCCTAAGTCAATGGTGTCCATGCGTCGATCTATGTCACCTCCGTAGTAAGGCTTAATCCATTGACCATTGACTTTAAATGCGTTGTTCCCATTTAAAGTTGTTAGTTCCACTGCGCCGTGGGGAAAGATAGTCTTGATTTTGAACGGCCCCGACCAGTGAGACTTCAATTTCCCTGGAAACAATCGCAAACGTGAGTTAAAGAGTAATACCTGTTGACCTTTGACGAATGTCCGGTCGTTAATGAGGTCTTCATGCCACTTCTTGGTTTTCTCCTTATAGATTTTGGCATTTTCATAGGCATCCCTTCGCCATTCGACCAGCTGGTTCAGTTGCAGCTTTCGGACTTTCCCCACACTTGCTAAATCAAACTTTAGCTTCTTGCGTGCCCACATCGCCTTATGTTCCAACTCGAGCGGCAGATGATAAGCTTTTCCAAAGACCAGGGAATACGGGGACATGTCAATTGGTGTTTTATAAGCAGTCCTGTATGCCCATAGTGCTTCATCAAGCTTGGGTGACCAATCCTTCCTGGAAGTGTTGACTACCTTCTCCAAGATAGTTTTGATCTCTCGGTTAGAAATCTCTGCCTTCTCATTAATCTGTGGGTGATAAGCAGTTGCAACTCGATGGCTGACGTTAAATTTAGTCAACAGGTTGGTAATTATGCGGTTGATAAAGTGAGAGCTCTCATCGCTGATTAAGGCCTGTGGCGTCCCATATCGAGAAAAAATATTCTTCTTAAGAAACTTCACCACTGTGGCCGCATCATTTTTGGCACATGCGATGGCCTCAACCCATTTTGATACATAATCAACTGTGACCAGAATATAGTGATGACCTTCTGATGGTGGAAACGGGCCCATGAAGTCGATTCCCCAAACATCAAATAATTCAACTTTTAAGATTGATGTCAATGACATTTCATTTCTTTTAGACATATTCCCCATTCTCTGGCATCTGTCACATTGCTCAACGTAGGCATGGGCATCCTTAAACAGTGTTGGCCAGAAATAGCCACACTGTAGGACCTTTGTGGCAGTCCTCTGCCCCCCCTGACACATCTATAGAATATGCTTGACTTCATGCTCAGGAACGCATCGACGTAATATATGATCAGGTCCAAGTCGATATACGAATGTATCATCCCAGAAATAAAATTTGACATCATGTCTTAGCTTCTTCTTCTGCTGGTAAGTATAATCATCTAATATTTGACTGCAAACGATGAAATTCACAATGTCCATATGCTAGGGAACATTAATGTCTACTGACATCAGCAGTTCATCGGGGAATCTTTCTTCAATATCTTTTTCTTTCCCTTTAACCTCGCAATTCTCCAATCTTGACAAATGATCAACGACTTGGTTTTTGGTGCCTTTCCGGTCTTTGATATCTAGGTCAGACTCTTGCAGAAGCAACACCCACCGTATAAGCCTTGGCTTTGCATCCTTCTTTGCCATCAGATATTTGATCGCAGAGTGATCCGTATATACCACAACATTCGTTCCGATTAAGTACTATCAGAATTTCTCCAGCGTAAATACTACTGCAAGCATTTCCTTCTCTGTGGTTGTATAGTTCTCCTGCGCATCATTCAATGTTTTACTTGCATAATAGATAGGATGCAATACCTTGTCCTTACGTGACTCAACATTGCGCCCACTGCATAACCGCTCGCATCACACATCAACACAAATGGTTGCGTCCAATCTGGCGCAATGAAATGGGTGCGGTGATGAGCGCATCTTTCAATGTGTTGAATGCTTCAGTGCATGCCTCATCAAAATTATATTCTCGGTCAGCTTCAAGGAGCACACTTAAGGGCCTTGCGATCTGGGAGAAATTGCAAATAAATATTCAATAAAACCCAGCGTGTCCGAGAAAGCTCCTAAGTGTTTTCATGTTCACTGGTGGGGGTAGCTTGGAAATTGCATCAATTTTTACCTGATCAACTTCCAATCCTGCTTTCGAGATTTTATGACCCAGAACAATTCCTTCTTCCACCATAAAGTGGCATTTTTCCCAGTTCAGAACAAGATTTTTTGCTACACATCTCTTCAAGACCTTTTCCAGGTTAGATAAACAGGAGTCATAATTTTTGCCAAAAACTGAAAAATCGTCCATGAATACTTCGACTGACTCCTCTAAGTAATTTGAAAAGATCGCCATCATGCATCGTTGGAAAGTGCCTGGCGCATTACAGAGTCCAAATGGCATGCGTCGGAATGCAAATGTACTAAATGGGCACGTGAAGGTTGTTTTGTCTTGATCCTCCGACGCGATTACTATTTGGTTGTACCCTGAATAACCATCAAGAAAATAGAAAAATTCATTCCCTGCAAGTCTGTCTAGCATCTGATCAATAAACGGGAGTGGGAAGTGGTCCTTTTTAGTGGCCAAATTTAACTTGCGATAATCCATACTGATTCTCCACTCTGTGGTAGTTCTTGTGGGAATTAATTCATTTTTGTCATTAGTGACGACTGTCATCCCTCCTTTCTTTGGAACACGGCTCACCCAACTGCTATCAGATATCGGGTAGATGAGTCCTACGTCTTGCCACTTTACTATTTCCTTTTTCGCGACCTCCCTCATGGCAGGGTTTAAACGTCGTTTCCTTTCTACTGATCCTATCTTTCCTTCTTCCAGATGAATCTTGTGCATGCAGTACGAGGGACTGATTCCTCGAATGTCTGCCAAGATCCATCCTAAGGCTTTTGCATTGTTTCTCAGGATCTGTATAAGTGTATCTTCTTTCTCCTTACTCAGTGAGGTAGAAATGATAACCGGTAACGTGTTGTTATCTCCTAAGTAAGCATACTTGAGGTGCATAGGTAGAGGCTTTAACTCTAGCACAGGTAAGGATGGCTTAATGTGTTGTGAAGTTCGTTTAGTAACTTGAGTTGTTTACAATTTGATTCAACATGAATTGCAGCGCAATCCTCCTCCAACATTGCACCGATTCCAAAATCCTCTTCCTCCAGCTCTTCTAAGGGCTGGTGCCAAGGTTCTTCCCGCAGTTCCTCAATATACTGGCAATTCTCCATATCATTTAGGTACTTCAACGCATTATAAACATTGAACTTTACTTCCTGATCGTTGACCCTAATGGTCAATTTTCCTTTTTGCACATTGATCAGTGCTCGCCCTGTTGCTAGGAATGGACGACCCAAGATGATAGGTACTTCTCTGTCAACTTCGTAATCCAATATAACAAAGTTCACCCGGAAGATAAACTTGTCCACTTGCACGAGTACATCTCTATCTTGCCCTTAGGATGTGTTATCGATTTATCAGCCAATTGTAGTGTGATCGTTGTTGGTCTTGCGTTACCGATATCTTTCTTCTTAAAGATCGATAAAGATATTAAATTTATGCTCGCCCCTAAATCGCAAAGCGCGTTCCCAATCTTCTTTCCTCATATTGAGCAGGGCAAGGTAAAACTCCCAGGATCTTTCATTTTGGTGGGGATATTATTTTGAAACAGTGCACTACATTCATACGTTAGAACAACTATTTCATTTTCCCCGATCTTTCTTTTATTAGCAAGAATATCCTTGGAAAATTTTACATAGCTCGGCATCTGTTCCAGAGCTTCTATTAGGGGAATATTGATGTGTAGCTTTTGGAGAACGTCCAAGAACCTCTGGAATTGCTTGCTATCGTCTTTCTTCTTCATCCTGGACGAGAAAGGTGGAGGATCCCGCCATACTTCTTGTTGAATTGGCTATTTGCTAATGTCCTGTCTTTGCTATGTTTCATTATCTGGAGGTTGCATTGATTTAGAATTCAAGTCTTGAGGAGCTTCATCTTTTGTAGGTGCACTTACTTCCGAACTGGGACTTTTTCCACTACTGGTTGATTGGTCACCATCAACATTTAAATCTACTGATTTTGTTATTTGATCTGGTACTGGTAGCACAGAGGCTATTGATTTACCACTCCTCAATGTCACTGCGTGACATTTCTCTTTACCTCATGGCCCCGATGCTTCTGAACTGCTAGGCAGCTTACCAGGTGCTTTATTTTTCAACTCAATTACAAGTTGTTCAATCTGCTCTTCTAAACCTCTAAGGGAGTCAGCTTGCGATTGTCTAATTGCCTCGCTCTTTTCGATATAGTGCTTCAATGAAGTTTCTAGAGGTGAGGTACTGCAAGAGGTGTCATATAAGAACGGTTGGTCATAGGGTGGTATACTCTGAGAGTTACCTGGGTTACCTTCCTGATTAATGAAGACCGGAGAGTTGCCTCGATCCCCTTGATAACTGTTCTGATGGAAACTATGGCTCCCCTGGTTGTAATTCCCATCCCAACTTAAAGTTGGGTGATCCCACAGACCAGAGTTGTAGATGTTGCCAAATGACTCATTATGGACAGAGTATACGGCCTGTTGATTCCATGGGCAGACTTCTACTGGATGTCCCTCCCCACATTGAACGCAATTCATTGCGGCCACGTGTATCAACGTATTAACTTGCATTGATCCTTGAGAGAGATTTCTTTGTTGATTAGCCATCATCTAAAGGAGAGAGGTCATCGTGGTCATCTGATCGACCAGTATGCTCATTGTATCAGTTGACACATCGGCACTTTCTACTCTTTCTTGCTCTCGACCAATTTCCTCAAACCTGGTATCAATCCACTCATTAGAATGCGCGAGATGCGATCCAATATACTCCTGGCTTCCGTATATGATCTATCCATCAATCCTCCTGCTGCGGAGGCATCGGCAACTACTTGCGTTGATTGATCTAAGCCATTGTAAAATGTCTCCATCAGAATGCTATCGAGAATTTCGATATGCAGACATCTCTTTACTAATTGTTTGAAACGCACCCAGGCGGTGCTCAAAGTTTCATAACCCTGTTGCTCGAAATTCAACACATCCCTCCGTCTCCTTATGTTGACGACTGGAGGGAAGAATCTATTCATGAACCTGTCAACCAACTGTTCCAATGCATTAATCTCATCCGACTCTAACGATTGAGCCCACCTCTTTGCTTCGTCCCGCAGTGTGTACGGGAAAAGATATAACCTAAGTCTTTTTTGGTCACACCAGGCATGGAGAATGCACTACACATGTCTACAAAATTCTTCAAATGCGCATGTGGGTCTTCTCCTTGTAATCCTCCGAACTGCCCCACATTCTGAATCATCTGCAGCATAATCGACCTGATTCCAAAGCTTACATTCTCCACAAAGCTGGTCTTGAGATTCCTGGTGAGAAGTTTTTGAAATCCAGCGCCGCATAATCTCTCATTTGAACGTTGCGGTAGCAAGAAACATGGAATCTTGCACTCGCCAATTTTCCCTTCGATTCCCTGCGGGTGCCTCATTATGATTAGCCATGCTTCTTCACCAATTAATTCGGCCTTGATATGCTTCCGCGCGAATAATACACCTGATCTCTAGGTCCACTTAGAATTTCTGGATTACTCTAGCACTCATAAGCCATCAGACTGATCTTTGTGATAAACAGTCAGTACAAAGAGATCTGTCCTGCAAAATACCACAAATTTATTCAACAATAACCGTTAACCAATCCCCGACAATGGCGCCATAAACTTGTAACGGCAAAAACTATACAATGATGCAAGCAAGGTTCAAGTCTATGCCTCGTTACCAATTCCCTGACAACGGCGCCATAAACTTGATAAGGCATAAGAATGCGATGATGCCATACAACACTTAAGATGCGGTGATTCTAAATAGGCATATGGATTGTGATGAATGATGAATCATGCAAGCTCATGTTACCATAAACTCAATGATTTGAAATGGGAATGGAATATGGATGTTGTGTTATGCTTATTCAGACACACTTAATTTATGCGACGCTATTTCTAGATATGCGTTATTCGTGCGAATCTTGTAGTATACTATGCATTGTCACAAGTTTCCTTGCATTGAAACCAAGTATAATTTCACTGCAAGTTACTCGGTGTGATCCGAGGTCGAACATAGGGATTGTTTTAGGTTAATTGCGTTATATTTGTGATATATGCGACCAGAGGTTTTTCAATTTATAAAAAGGTGTTGTTTGTACATGCGATAAAATAAATTGTGCAATAAAGTAAAGATAAGCAATAAGAATGCAGTAATAAAGTAAATTTCGGTAAAAGTAAAGTGCGATAAAATAAACCTAAGCTAAGATGATACAAGATACAGGTTTCTTGATACAAGATACCGAGGTTGAGACTGACTGTGAAGGATATACAAAGATCATGTTATGTGGTGGCAAGACTTATGTGCGTAACAGCAAGAGAAAGGATAATTAATATAAACAGCGCAAGTTCCTTAATTGCATTAAAGATATAAGTACGGTTCCGCTTGCCCTTGGCTTACACCTTTCGGTGATCGGTCGCATTTCCCACATCTCGATTGTGAAATAGGGACGAACGTAATGAACGCAAGGTTGCTTCCATCTCTAGAAGTACTTCTTGCTTTAGTTAACGCATTCTTCTAACCTTCTCTTGACAGATCAGAATGGCATCTTCACTTCTGCTCTCACAGGTGAAGATGCCGTCAAGCATGCTTTAGCTAAACATCTTTAATTCTTTAGCACAGATTAAGTACATGTTTAATTCATATTAATCACCAAGGGATTAAGAAAACATCGTGGAGAAAGCGATTAATAGAGGAATGGAAATAGACAGAAATGTGAAGATGAGAATGATCTTAACAATTAATTATAAAATCAAGCTTCTGATACATGGTTGTGAATGATTTAGACTAAGAAGATGAAATAAAATTGATGAATAAGAGTTAGAAACAAATACAAATAAACGCCAACGTCTTGGCATAGATCTGGAATGGAGAATCGTTTGCCAGTGTCTATGGATTGAATGGAAGGATGAGCTTCCCTCTCAGGCTTGCTCAACCGATAGAAGGGATCTAAGTACAGAGCTTCTTGGCGGGGATTTGGTAGAATTGCACTGAGATTCACCTCTCGACCTTGTCTCTTCTCTTCCCGGATTTCTTCCTATCAGCACTCAGATCAACTCTCTCTCAATAGCTTCATATCAATTATACCCCCATATCAAGTATATTTTTCAGTGAATTCTTTGAGGGTATTTATAGATGAAAGCTTTGACTCTCTGACTTATGTGGTCCCCACTTTATTGTTATGGAAAGTCCGAAAATGGTGGAATAAATATTCCTTCTGTTATGCAATCAGTCCATTGAAAATGCACAACAGTTAGTTGTACACGTGTCAAAATCTTCCGCTATTGCGTTGCTCATTTGCATCTTTCGATCGTGTCCTCGCATGCAGTGTTGTTTTTATTACCCCATGTGATTGAAGTTCAGCTCTGGATCGATTGTCGCATGCGCCGTCATTGTGTTGATCGTCTATTCATTCCTGAATGATGGGCGTAAAGCGACATAGATGCGTTAATATTTTTCTCTTGAGCCATGAATGCATATGGTGACTGGATTTCATGCAAAACAGACATGAAATATTCTTTTCTACCATCTTAATGGTCTTAGTAGGTGTATTCACGATAATTTATAATTATTGTATTTCTTAGCTAATTTTCATACAATCAACATATATTTTCTCCCTTTTGGCCGCAATATCTAAATAAGGCATCATAAATAACTTGTATTTCTACAAGTTATCAGTCCCTCATAGGATTCTGCATTAACAGTTTCCTTAGGATCCAAGATTGCCAGAGCGCTTCTCCTTGATGCTTCCTGCATCTCCTCCTCCGTACGCAGTGGCTGGTTCACAACCCCAACTTCGGGCAGTCGACCTTCCTTCTCCAGGTTACTGAGTATGCTCCTAAACACCTCTCTATCGTCCTTTCTCTTCATTTCACTTTCAGAAGACAATTTTGGGAGTGGGGTACTTTCCGAACTCTGCCCCTCTCTAATCTAGAGTGGTCTGACTGCTAAAGGCTTTTGCCGAAGTTTTTCTTCGACTCGAGGGATGGGTTTTGGTTGGAAGACAAGACGGCGGCTTGCTGCTAGGAATGCCACCTCTCGAACAGTGATTTGGGCTGACGAGGGTGATGAGGGTAAAGAAGATGGTTGTCGGCCATGGATGAACTGAGCAAGAAAGTTGGAAATTTTAGGGTTTTAGGAAGAAAGTAAGTCTGGTAGGCAGAGGCGATTTAGGGTTTCTGGTTACAAAGAGATTCAAATAAACAACCTAAGATGGGGGAGACGAAATTTATAGGTTGGGCCTTATTGGGCTCAATGCAAATTCTGCGGTGGCAGGCCTCGAGGTACTCACAAAGCCTGTCACCGCGCGCCTCACATTTATGAATTTGCAGAGACGTACGTCCTTTCAACTGCAAATTCATCATGTCCTTGGAAGCCTAAGCGATTGGACTTCTCAATTCGTAAAAAGAATTTTTTTTTCTGTGGTGTTTTATTTGGATGGGCGCAAGGTTAAGAATTAACGTAATGCATCCATCAACGCAAATGCATCTTTGCAGAGGACGGGCAACAATGCATGTATCATCGCAACACACCCCTTAACTCAATGCATTTCTGGAGAATGGGTGCACGGTACTTCTACCAGCACACCCCTTTGCATAATGCATTTGAGTTGGATGAATGCAAAGTGTATCTTGTTGGTACAAGATGCACCCATCATCGTAATCCATACTGGATGTTGATTTTTTATTTTTTATTTTTTTATTTTTTTATTTTTATTTTTTCATCAACGCAGGTCACAAGGACTTTGCGGTGCTCATTGTTCTATTCAGTCATTCACAAAAATTTTAAGAACAGCGCTACTAATGCATACAAATTAACGAAATTAAACATGACATGGAAATACATAAAGCATTAAAGACTAATTCTAATAAGCAGTAAATAACGCAATTTAGAAAGCTGTAAAGAAAACAATTAAACATAGACATTGGGATGCTGATTGAAAGAAGTTTTTCATAGTTATCGCAATAGCATCCCCCGCAAGTGGTTAATCCTGCTTGCCTAAGTCGATGGTCTCCATGTGTCGATCCACATCACCCCCAAGGTAAGGCTTAATTCGTTGACCATTGACTTTAAATGCGTTGCTCCCGTCTTTAGTTGTTAGTTCCACTACGCCATGGGGAAAGATGGTCTTGATGCGGAATGGCCCAGACCAGCGGGACTTCAACTTCCTTGGAAATAATCGCAAACACGTGTTAAACAATAATACCTGTTGAACTTCGACGAATGTCTAGCTGTTTATGTGGTCATCATGCCATTTCTTGGTTTTCTCCTTATAGAGCTTGGCATTTTCGTAGGCGTTCATTCGCCACTCGACCAGCTAGTTCAATTGCAACTTCCAGACTCTCCCCGCACTTGCTAGATCAAAGTTCAGCCTCTTGCATGCCCACATGGCCTTGTGTTCCAACTCGAGAGGCAGATAACAAGCTTTTCCGAAGACCAGGGCATATAGGGACATGCCAATTGGAGTTTTAAAGGAAATCCTATATGCCAACAGCGCTTCGTTGAGCTATAGTGACCAATCCTTCCTGGAGGTACTGACTACCTTCTCCAAGATAGTTTTGATCTTTCTGTTAGAAATCTCTACCTGCCCATTAGTTTGTGGGTGATAAGCAGTTGCAACTCTATGGCTAACGTTAAATTTAGTCAATAGGTTGGTGAGTATGCGGTTGATGAAATGTGAGCCTTCATCGCTGATTAAAGCCCGAGGCGTTCCATATCGAGCAAAAATATTCTTCTTGAGAAACTTTGCCACCGTGGCTGCATCATTCTTAGCACATGCGATGGCCTCAACCCACTTCAATACGTAATCTACCGCGACCAGGATGTATTGATGACCTTCTAACGGCGGAAATGAGCCCATAATGTCTATTACCCCTACGTCAAATAATTCAGTCTCCAAGATTGACGTCAAAGGCATTTCATTTCTTTTAGATATGTTTTCCATTCTCTGGCATCTATCGCACTGCACAACATGGGCATGGGCATCCTTAAACAGTGTTGGCCAAAAATAGCCACTCTGTAGGACCTTTGCGGCAGTCCGCTGCCCCCCAAAATGTCCTCCATAAGGGGACTCATGACAAAGCTCCAAAACGTGCTTGCCTTCATGCTCAAGAATGCATTGACGTAAAATGTGATCAAGTCCAAGTAGATACAAGATGGGGCTGTCTCAAAAATAAAACTTGATGTCATGTCTCAACTTCTTCTTCTGCTGGTATGTGTATTCTTCTGGTATTTGGCCGCAAACGATGAAGTTTACCATGTCCGCATACCAAGGAACATTAACGTATACCGACATCAACAACTCATCAGGGAATCTTTCTTCAATATCTTTTTCTTTCTCCTGAACCTCGCAATTTTTTAATCTTGATAGATGATCAACGACCTGATTCTTAGTACCTTTCCGATCCTTAATTTCTAGGTCAAATTCTTGCAGGAGTAACACCCACCGTATCAGTCTTGGTTTTGCATCCTTTTTTGTCATAAGATATTTGATCGCAGAATGATCAGTATACACCACAACGTTTGTTCTGATTAAGTACTGTCGAAATTTCTCCAGCGCGAATACCACTGCGAGCATTTCTTTTTCCGTGGTTGTATAATTCTCCTGCGCATCAATCAATGTTTTGCTAGCATAATAGATAGGATGCAATACCTTGTCCTTGCGCTAACTCAAGATTGTGCCCACTGCATATACACTCGCGTCACACATCAACGCAAACGGTTGTCCAACCGGCGCAATCAGAATGGGTGCGATGATGAGCGCTTTCTTCAGATTGTGAAATGCTTCAGTGCACGCATAATCAAAATCATATTAACAGTCAGCCTCAAGGAGCACACTTAGGGGCCTTGTGATCTAAGAAAAGTTGCGGATAAATCTTCGATAAAACCCAGCATGTCTCAGAAAACTCCTAAGCATTTTCACATTCACCGGTGGTGGTAGCTTGGAAATTGCATCGATTTTCGCTTGATCAACTTCCAATCCTGCCTTCGATATTTTGTGACCTAGTACATTTCCTTCTTCAACCATAAAGTGGCATTTCTCCCAGCTCAGAATAAGATTAGTTTCCACACATCTCGCCAAGACTTTCTCAAGATTAGATAAACAAGAGTCATAAGTATTGCCGAAAACTAAAAAATCATCCATAAATACCTCGACTGACTCCTTCAAGAAATCTAAGAATATCGCCATCATACATCGTTGGTAAGTACCTGGTGCATTGCAGAGCCCAAACGACATGCGACGAAATGCAAACGTGCCAAATGGGCACATCAAGGTTATCTTATCTTGATCCTCCGGCACAATTGCAATTTGGTTGTACCCTGAGTAGTCGTCAAGAAAACAGAAGAATTCATTCCTAGCAAGTCGATCTAACATCTGATCAATAAACGGGAGTTGGAAGTTGTCCTTTTTAGTGGCCATATTTAATTTGCGGTAATCCATACAGATTCTCCACCCCGTAGTTGTCCTTGTGGGAATTAATTCATTCTTGTCATTGGTGACGACTGTCATTCCCCCTTTCTTCAAAACACACTACACTGGGCTCACCCAGCTGCTGTCTGATATAAGGTAAACGATGCCTGCATCCAGCCACTTCACTATTTCTTTCTTCATAAGCTCCCTCATGGAAGGGTTCAAACGACGTTATCTCTCTATAGATCCCGTTTTTCCTTCCTCAAGACGAATCTTGTGCAGGCAATACGAAGGACTAATCCCCTGAATATCCGCCAAGGTCCATCCCAAGACTTTAACGTTATTTTTCAGGATCTAGATAAGTGCATCCTCCTTCTCTCAGCGAGATAGATATAATAACTGGTAACGTGTTGTTGCCTCCTAAGTAAGCTTATTTGAGGTGCACAGGCAATGACTTCAACTCTAACATGGGTGGTTCTTCTAAGGATGGCTTAGTGCGTTGCGTTGTTCGTTCAGATAACTTGATCGTTTCAAAATCTGACTCAATTTGAATTGCAGCGAAATTCTCCTCCCACATTGCGCCGATTCTAAAATCTTATTCCTCAACCTCTTCTAGGGGCTCGTGCCAAGGTTCTTTCTACAATTCCTCAACATATTGACAATTCTTCATATCACTCAGGTATTTCAACGCATTGAGAACGTTGAACTTCACTTGCTAATCGTCAACCCTGATGGTAAGTTCTCCTTTATGTACATCGATTAGTGCCCACCCTGTTGCAAGAAATGGGTGACCTAAGATGATAGGCACCTCTCTGTCAGTTTCATAATCTAATATGATAAAGTCAGCAGGGAAGATAAACTTATCTACTTGCATGAGTACATCCTCTATTTTGCCCTTGGGATGCGTTATTGATCTATCGGCTAACTGCAATGTAATTGTGGTTGGTCTTGCGTTGCTGATATTTAGCTCTTGAAGATCGACAAGGGCATTAGGTTTATACTCGACCCCAAATCACATAGCGCATTTCCGACCTTCTTTCCCCCTATTGAGCACGGCAATGTGAAACTCCCGGGATCTTTTATTTTGGGGGATGTTATTTTGAAATAGCACACTGCACTCATATGTTAATGCAATTGTTTCATTTTCCCCGATCTTCCTTTTGTTAGCAAGTATATCCTTGAGGAATTTCACATAGCTCGACATTTTCTCCAAAGCTTCTATTAAAGGAATATTGATGTGTAGTTGTCGGAGAACATCCAGGAACCTCTGAAATTGCTTACTATCATCTTTTTTCTTCAGTCTGGACAGAAGAGGTGGAGGATCCCGCCGTACTTCCCATGCAGCTGGCGGCTATTTAATGTAGTTTGGATTTTATGTCCTAAATCTCGTAGTTTGTAAATTAATAAATATATTCTATTTTGTTTTTCAATAAATTTGTTATTGAAATTGTAATCTTGAATCCAATAAACTAAGGTCCTGAGGCTATTTAATGTAGTGTGAACTTTATGTAGTGACATAAAGGTGGATCAAGTTCAAATATATAGCCAATATAGTATATGAATAAGGTTGGGCGCCTTATTCTGGGGACACTATGGATGCGGCCCACTTTATAGTTAGTACAAACGATGTGATCCTGAATCGTTCATATAGAGATATGTAAGTGAGGGCATCCTATGTAAAGAGTTTACATAAGACTGAACCATGAAATAGTCACCTTTTACGTTCTAAATACCGTTTTATGTATAAAAATGATTATTTCGTTAATTGATGACCTAGGTAACTTAATCTTAATCCTGAGCTAACTATGAACTCCTGTTCACTCAGAATTATCCTTAGATCTGCATAGGTTAGGGCAGCTCAATATCGCTGGCCCAATAAGCCTCCCATTTTAGGGGTAAGATCGGGTGGATAGCTAGGAACATAGAGTGTAAGACGGAATTCACTCCTACCCGTTATAGGGACAGTAGATAGGTTGTTCCCTTTAGTACTAAATCCAGGTCTTGAACAAGGGGCCCCACCGTCTCCTTGGCCCGAGAGGGATTCGGTTTATAGGTTGGACCTTAAACCAATTGTTCATTAGAGAATCAGTGGAACTTAATGAACAAGATGTGGTCTTGGGGGTAAAATGGTTTTTATGAACCAGCCGAGATTACGAACAACCTGTGAAGGATTAACTTACTAATCATGGTTATATCAAATGGACACAAATATATCTATAGTGAGGGGAGTGTAACTACGGGACTTTAGTGGAATGACCCGTTAGTTAATGAATGTTGATTAGCTCCGTCTAAAGAGTTTAGCTAGCTAATCTCGGGTCGTTGGAACCTATGATCTATAGATCCATTAGGTTCCCCTACTAGCTCATATGGAATAAACTTAGAATAGTATGATAGAATAATTCAAATTGTTCGAATTAGGTAGAGAGAGAGAAACCGACAAGTATATGTGATATAGTGGTCGGGTTTTTCATCTTAGAAATACAGCTTTAATATTTAAATGTGATTTAAATATCAAGAATATGAATATGTTCATATTCGGAAGCTCGGAAATAATGGAAATGGTCAAAGTTGTAAAAAGTCAAAGAGTTGTTTTTTGACTTTGAAAAGTCAAACTTAGACCGACCTTATATTCAAATGTGATTTAGATTTCGAAAAAATGAATGTGGATTCATTCTCGGGAGGTCAAAATTAGTCAACACGGATAAAATCATAAAAAGTCAAAATGTTGACTTTTTGGTCAAAGTTTGACTTTGACCAAATGACTATTTTGCCCTTTGACTATAGTTAGTGGGAAAATCTAAACTTTTGTTGGATAATTCCACTAACAAAATAGTGGGCTAGGTGTTGGCTTATAGTGGAGACACTAAGCCCACTAAGTGAGTGGATTCTAGGTGTTGGGTTTTTGTGAAGTTTTTTCATGCAATTGTTGCATGCCTTTTTTCTATAAATTGGGCTCTTCAATTTAGTTAAAAGACTTTTGCCATTTTGAAAATTAGTTTTTTGATATTTGGGCTGGAAAATTACAACTTTGTGAAAAACAAAGGAAACACCCAAACCTACTCAAAATTCCATTCCTTATTTTCATCTCTTTTCTCTCTCTTGGTTCTCTTCATCCACCGGGTACCACAACTCGGTTCTAAGTCCAGAGGATAGTAGGTCAGCTCTAGTGGTGTTTCAAAAGAGTTCGGGTCGAGATTCAACAAGGAGAAGCAACTTTCGGGAGCTTCAAGGGTAGCATCTCTACACTTTTAATTCACTGTTTTTCCTTCAATTGCATGCTATTTTCCTTTAATTTAGAAGCAATTACAGTGTAATTAGATCCCAAATCCACTGATATGTCTCGTGTTCCATCACACACTATTAGTGAACCACGTATATCTGTGTTGATCTTCCTTACTCTACGTTCCTTTTTTGTTTCTTTAATTATCGATTTCGCAACAAACTGGTATCAGAGCCTTGTTAGGATTTTTTTGAAATTCCGCATTTGTTCGACAATTGAAGATGTCGGGCGTGAACATAAAGATAAAAAAATTTACTGGGAGGAATAGTTTTGGTTTATGGCAGATCAAGATGCGATCCCTGCAAAAGCAGCAGGAGCTGTAGGCGCCGCTGACGGGTAAGTCAAAGAAGGTTTTCGTTGATGATGAAGAGTGGTAGACTCTTGAGGAGAAGGCTCATTCGACGATCATGCTATGTTTGGCTAATGACGTCATCATCGAGGTCGTAGATGAAGAAACTGCCACTGGTCTTTGGTTGAAGTTGGAGAGTCTTTACATGACGAAATCTTTAACCAAGAAGTTGTTTCTGAAGAAATGTTTGTATCATCTACATATGCAAGAAGGTACGTCTCTACAAGACCATCTTGATCAATTAAATAAAATTTTATTAGATCTGCATAATGTAGAGGTTAAGGTTGATGATGAGGATGCTGCCTTAATTCTGTTGACATTTTTGTCATCGTCTTATGAGACTTTCGTCGACTCGTATATTGGAGGGAAAGAAACTCTGACCTTAGAAGATACAAAGTCCATGTTGCTTATGAGAGAGGACCATCAGAATGTAGGAAGTTCAGTTACAGAAAGTCAGGCATCTGGGTTAGCTACTACAGGAAGCAAGGGACTTAGGAATTCTGGTAAGCAGAAGTTGAACCAAAATAAAAGGTCTTCGAAGTCAAAAGGTTCTAGATCAAATGATATTTGTAACTACTGTAAAGAAAAAGGGCATTGGAAAATCGAATGTCCTAAGATAAAAAGGAATTAGGAAAAGAAGGAAAAGAGTGACAAAAGGGAAGCATCTGCTTCTGTTGCACAAGTTGAGATTGATTTTGAAGAAGTCAAGATCGATTCTGAAGGAGATCTAGCTTTAGTTGTGAATGAACAGTCACATTCTGATGATGTGTGGGTTCTTGATTCTAGGGCGTCTTATCATATGGCCCAAATAGAGAGTGATTCTCAACCTGTCAGCAAATAGATGGAGGGAATGTTAACAGGGCTAACGGTGCTGTGTGCAAGATAGTTGGAATCGGCTCTATCAAGATACGAACACATAATGGTGCCTTCTACACTTTAAAAGAGGTTAGGAATGTTCCACTAATGTAGAAGAGTTTGATATCCTTTAGTGTACTAGATAGCAAGGGTTACGGTTTTGAAGGTAAAGGTGAAGCAATGTATGTCTATAAGGGTTCTGAGGTAGTTCTGAAAGGCATAAAGTGTGGAACACTATATTTTCTATTAGGTTCCACAATAACAGGTTATGTTGCTGTTGCATCGTCGGTCGTTCACAAGGATGATATGAATAAGTTATGGCATATGAGACTTGGTCATATGAGTGAAAAAGGGATGCAAATTCTGTCAAAAAGAGATCTTCTTTGTGGGCATAAGGTGTAGGATTTTGAATTTTGTGAACATTGTGTATTTGGGAAGCTTTATCGCAGCAAGTTTTCAAGAGGTGTTCATCGTACAAAAGGGACACTTGATTATATTCATTCAGACTGTTGGGGACCTTCCAAAGTTAAATCTATTGGAGGCAGTAGGTATTTTTTGTCTATAATTGATGATTACTTAAGAATGACTTGGGTTTTTATGATGAAACATAAAAGTGAAGCCTTCAAGAATTTCAAGCAGTGGAAGATATTGATTGAAAATCAAACTGGGAAGAAGATCAAAAGGCTGCGAACTGATAATGGTCTGGAATTCTGTGGATCTGAATTTAATGAGTTCTGTAAAGCTGAGGAGATTGATCGCCATCATACTGTTAGGAATACTTCACAATAAAATTGGGTTGCAGAACGTATGAATCAGACGATTTTGGAGAGAGCAAGATGCATGCTCTCTAGTGGAGGGTTGGCTAGAAAGTTTTGGATAGAAGCAGTGAATACATCATGTTATCTGATCAATCGTGAACGTCACATAGCTATTGATTGTAAAACACCTTACGAGGTGTGGTCTGGTAAGCCTGTAGATTATTCTTTATTAAAAGTTTTTGGTTGTACTATCAACTTTCATGTTAATGGTCACCTTTTAAGAATAGAGTCATACTTAGTAGGACTGTAATATTTGATGAAAATTCCATGCTTAACTCAACTGTAAAGCTTTTTGTGATGTCTACTGATGTGGGAGAAAGTAGTAGTGTTGATAAACAGGTGGAGATGCAATTCACTTCAGCTGTGAATGAATTACAACATCAAGGTGGAGAAGAGCAACACACTACTATAGAAACTGATGTGCAACCAAAAATTAAAGTGCTTAGACCGTCAGAAGTTGATTTGCCTGAGAATTCTAGATCACGAGTAGATCAACCAAGTATAGCTCATGATATAACTAGGAGAGTTGGTGTTGGACCTCCTGTGAGGTATGGTTTTGAAGATATGGTTACTTTTGCATTGCAGGTTGCTGAAGAGGTGGATCCTCATAAGCCATCCACCTATAGAGAAGCTGTGTCATGTGGTGAGTCTGCTAAATGGCTTGCTGCTATGGGGGATGAGATGGAATCTCTTGACAAAATTTAGACTTAGGAATTAGTTAAACGACCAAAGGAAAGAAAAATTGTCACTTGTAAATAGTCTTCAAGAAAAAGGAGGAAATATCGCCTTCAGAGGGAATTAAATATAAAGCTCGAGTTGTTGCTAGAGGGTTCACACAAAGGGAAGGAGTTGATCATAATGAGATCTTCTCACCAGCAGTCAGACATACTTCTATCAGGGTGTTACTAGCTATAGTAGCACATCAGAATTTGGAACTTGAACAACTAGATGTGAGGACAGCTTTTTTACATGGAGAGTTGGAGGAAGAGATCTATATGACCCAACCAGATGGGTTCCAGTGTCCAGGTAAAGAAGATTAGGTTTGCAAGTTGAAGAAATCTTTGTATGGGTTAAAGCAGTGTCCAAGGCAATGGTACAAACAATTTGACAGTTATATGATTGAACTTGGCTATAACAAGAGTCCATATGATTGTTGTGTATATCACAACAAAGCTGATGATGGTTCGATGATTTATCTACTTTTATATGTACATGATATGATCATACTACAAAGTCCAAGTCTGATATTCTGAAATTGAAGAATCTTCTCAGTGCTGAGTTTGATATGAAGGATTTGGGTGCTACTCAGAAAATTCTGGGTATGGAGATTTATAGGGACAGAGGTAAGAATAAGCTCTTCTTGTCATAGAAAGGATATATTCAGAAAATATTGTCCAGGTTTGGTATGTCATCAGCTAAGCCTATAGATACTCCTAGTACTGTAAATGCTCGTTTGTCATCTGAGTTTTCACCACAGTCTGAAGCTGAGAAGGAGTACATGTCTCGAGATCCTTATGCTAGTGCAGTGGGAAGTTTGATATATGCTATGGTCTGTACTAGGCCTGATCTTGCCCATGCTATTAGTGTTGTCAGCAGGTTCATGGGTCAACCTGGGAAGGAGCATTGGCAAGCCGTTAAGAGGATTTTTCGTTACTTTAGAGGTACATCTGATGTTGGTCTTGTTTATGGGAATTGCACAAAGTTTTGGTGACTGGTTATTCTAATTATGACTATGCTGGAGATGTTGACAGTAGGAGGTCTATGACTGGCTATATGTTCACTCTGGGTGGTTCTGTTGTTAGTTGGAAGGCAACCTTACAGCCTATAGTTACTTTGTCTACTGCTGAAGCAGAGTACATGGCCTTGACAGAAGCTGCTAAAGAGGGAATATGGCTGAGGGGGTTAGTTGGTGATCTTAGTTTGCATCATGACCAAGCTATTGTATATTGTGATAGTTTGAGTGCAATATGCCTAGCCAAGGATCAAGTTCATCATGAGAGAAATAAGCACATAGATGTAAGATATCACTTATTAAGAGGTGAGCAGAGAGTTAAAGTGATGAAAATTGGTACTGCTGATAACCCTGCTGATATGTTCACCAAACCGGTTCCACAAGGCAAGTTCCAACATTGTTTGGACTTGCTAAATGTTTTGAATTGTTAGTGGTCCCCTTTGTGAGACACTTTGAGGCATGAGGGAGAAGTCTGAGTATGTCTGGTGATATTGATTTATGTTGCATTTGGTACATCTGTTATCTGGGAGAGAATGCAAGTCAAGGTGAAGATTTGTTGAAATGCCTTGAATCTGTTCGTTGGCGCTTCGAACAACCTAGTACGGGGGTCTCGCTAAGATTAAGCATCTGATACATGGTGTGAATGATTGAGTAAAGAAGATGAGTACAAGTGATGAAAAAGAGATAGAAACAAATACAGAAGAGTGTCAACGTCTTGACACAGATTTGGACGGAGGTTTTGCTTGCCGGCGTGTGGAATGGATGAAGAGGAGAGCTTCCCTCTTAAGCTTGCTCTTCTGTTAGAAGTGACATTCGTACAGAGCTTCAACAACGGGGATTGAAAGGATTCCTTGCCCGAAGACTCACCTCTCGGCCTTGTCTCTTGATTCTTCCTGGATCTTCTCTGGAAATCGCTTTAGACCAGTCTCTCTCTCAGATTAGTATACACATTTCTATGTATTCTTGAATATACAAGTATCAAGTTTTCCTGTATCGAGTATATCTTTCAATGGAATTGCATAAGCTATTTATAGACGAAGCTTTGACTCTTTGCAGAGTGGTCCCCACTTTATTGTTAAGGCATTTTCCTAAAATGGTGGAGTGAATATTCCTTCTGTTACGCAATCAATCCCGTCAGAAATGCACAACTGACAGCTGTACACGCGTTTGAATCCTTCGCAATTGCGTTGCTCTTTACATCTTCGATCGTTTGCCCATATGCAGTGTTGTTTTTTATTACCGCATGCAGTTGAAATTGCGTTGATCGCAAAGCACTTGATCGATTGTCACATGTGTTGTCATTGCGTTGATCGTCTCTTCATTATTGATTGACAAGCGCAATGTGACGTAGATGCGTTGTTTAGTTTATCTTTGATCCATGAATGCATGCGGTGACTTAATTTCCTGTAAAATAGAACTGAAACATTCTTTTCTACCATCGCAATGGTGTCAGTGGGTGTATTGCCGACAATCCATAATTCTCGCATTTCTTAGCCAATTTTCATACTATCGACGCAACTTTTCTTCCTTTTAGCCGCAATATCTAAATAAAACAGTATAAATAACTTGCATTTCTACAAGTTATCAGCAAGACCCTGTATTTCTTGCGGCTGACCACAACATCACTATGAGGAACTATGCGATGCCGAATTTTTATAACTTCTCACTTGGAATTTCAAGACCCACGGTTGAGGAGAATGCAAGCTTTGAGATGAGGCTGATTATGTTGCAAATGATCCAAAATGCGGGGCAATTTGGAGGTTTACAAGGAGAAGACCCACATGCTCATTTGACGAGCTTTGTAGACATGTGCAGTGCATTCTCCATACCTGGTGTGACTTCAAAAGGACTTAGATTGTATCTCTTCCCGTATACACTGTAGGATGAGGCAAAGAGATGGGCTCAGTCATTAGAGCCAGATGAGATTAACGCATGGGATCAGTTGGTTGAAAGGTTTATGAATAGATTCTTCCCTCCAGCCGTCAACTCAAGAAGACGGAGGGATGTGTTGAATTTCGAACAGAAAGGTTATGAGACTTTGAGCACCGCCTGGGTGCGATTCAGACAATTAGTGAAAAGCTGTCCGCATATCGAGATTCCCAATTGTATTCTGATGGAGACTTTTTACAATGGCTTGGATCAACCAACGCAAGCAGTTGTTGATGCCTCCGCAGCAGAAGGATTAATGGACAAGTCGTATACGGAAGCAAAGAGCATCTTAGATCGCATTTCGTGAAATACAGATGAGTGGTTAGATATCGGGTTGAGGAAAGAGGTTTGGAGCAAGAAAGAGCAGAAGGTGTCGTTGTACCAACTAATACAATGAACACCCTGGTAGACCAGATGACCACAATGACCTCGCTCCTTCAGACTATGGCTAATCAGCAAAGACATCTCTCTCAAGGTTCAGCGCAAGTCAATGTGTTGACACACGTGGCCGTAATGAATTGCGTTCAATGTGGAGAGGGACATTCAGTGGAAGTTTACCCATGGAATCAATAATTCGTAAACTCTGTCTACAATGAACCGTTCGGCAACACCTACAACCCTGGTTGGCGGAATTACCCAACTTCCAGTTGGGACGGGAATCACAACCAGGGGAGCCAAAGTTATCAGGGGAATGAAGGAAACCCTCCGGTCTTCATTAATCAGGATCACAGCTCAGGTATTCTCAAAGTATACAACCCTATGACCAACTGTTCTTTTCTACACCTCTTGCAGTACCTCGTCTCTGGAAACGTTATTGAAACACTATATCGAGAAGAGAGAGGCAGTAAGGCAATCACAAGCTTCCTCCCTTAGAAATCTGGTGGAGCAGATTGAACTGCCTGCGATTGAACTTAAGAATAAAATGCCTTGTACGCTGCCCAGCAGTTCGGGAGCATTGGGGCCACGCAGTAAAGAACAATGTCAAGTAGTGACATTGAGAAGTGGCAAAACAATAGCCCCTATGCCACCTGTACCAGATTCAATAACAAGACCAGTAAACTTAACCACCAACGATGACCAATCAACCATTAATCATAGAATTACCAGTTCAGAAGTAAGTACATCTACAAGGGATGAATCTCAGCAAGACTTAAATTCAAAATCAACGCAACCTCCAATTACTAAAACACAGCAAGCACGGGACCTCAATGAACAGCCAATTGAATAGGAAGTACGGCGGGATCCTCCACCTTTCCCGTCCAGGTTGAAGAAGAAAGATGATAGTAAACAATTTCAGAGGTTCCTGAATGTTCTCCGACAACTACACATCAATATTCCCTTAATAGAAGCTTTAAAACAAATGCCAAGCTATATGAAATTCCTCAAGGATATACTTGCTAACAAAAGAAAGATCGAGGAAAATGAAACAGTTGCATTAACATATGAGTGTAGTGCGCTGTTTCAAAACAATATCCCCACCAAAATGAAAGATCCCGGGAGTTTCACATTTCCCTACTCAATAGAGGGAAAGGTCGAAAATGCGCTGTGTGATTTGGGGGCGAGTATAAACCTAATTCCCTTGTCGATCTTCGAGAAGCTAAATATCGGCAACGCAAGACCAACCACAATTACATTGTAGTTGGCTGATAGATCAATAACACATCTCGAGGGCAAAATAGAGGACGTACTTGTGCAAGTAGATAAGTTTATCTTCCCTGCTGACTTCATCATATTAGATTATGAAGCTGACAGAGAGGTGCCTATCATCTTGGGTCGCCCATTTCATGCAACAGGGCAGGCACTGATCGATGTACAGGAAGGAGAACTTACCATCACGGTTGATGATCAGCAAGTGAAGTTCCACGTTCTCAATGCGTTGAAATATCCAAGTGATATGGAGAATTGTCAATATGTTGAGGAATTGCAGAAAGAACCTTGGCACGAGCCCTTATAAGAGTTAGAGGAAGAAGATTTTGGAATCGGCGCAATATGGGAGGAGAATTGTGCCACAATTCAAATTGAGTCAGATTTTGAAACGATCAAGTTATCTAAACGAACAACGCAATGCACTAAGCCATCCTTAGAAGAACCACCCGTGTTAGAGTTGAAGCTGTTGCTTGTGAACCTCAAATATTCTTACTTAGGAGGCGATAACACGTTACCGATTATTATATCTGCCTCACTGAGTAAAGAGAAGAAGGATGCACTTATCCAGATCCTAAAGAGTAACGCAAAAGCCTTAGGATGGACCTTGGCTATTCGAGGGATCAGCCCTTCGTATTGCATGCACAAGATTCGTCTTGAGGAAGGAAAAACGAGATCTATAGAGAGACAACGTCGTTTAAACCCTACCATGAGGGAGGTTGTGAAGAAAGAAATAGTGAAGTGGCTGGATGCAAGCGTTATTTACCCTATATCAGACAGCAGCTAGGTGAGCCTAGTGCAGTACGTTCCGAAGAAAGTGGGAATGACAATCATCACCAATGACAAGAATGAATTAATTCCCACAAGGACAACTATGGGGTGGAGAATCTGTATGGATCACCGCAAATTAAATCTGGCCACTAAAAAGGACCACTTCCTACTACCGTTTATTGATCAGATGTTAGACCGACTTGCTGGGAATGAATTCTTCTATTTTCTTGACGACTACTCAGGGTACAACCAAATTGTGATTGCGACAGAGGATTAAGATAAGACAACCTTCACGTGCCCGTTCGGCACATTTGCATTCCGTCGCATGCCGTTTGGACTCTGTAATGCACTAGAGATGTGTGGAAACTACTGGGAGACATGCCACTTTATAGTTGAAGAAAGAATTGTGCTAGGTCACAAAATATCGAAGGCAGGTTTGGAAGTTGATCAAGCGAAAATCGACGTAATTTCCAAGCTACCACCACCAGTAAATGTGAAAACACTTGGGAGTTTTCTGGGACATATAGGGTTTTATCGAAGATTTATCCGCAACTTTTCTCAGATCGCAAGACCCTTAAGTGCGCTCCTTAAGGCTGACCATGAATATGATTTTGATGATGCATGCACTGAAGCATTCCACACACTGAAGAATGCGCTCATCACCGTACCCATTCTGATTGCGCCGGATTGGACGCAACCATTTGCATTGTGTGACGCTAGTGGATATGCAGTGGGCACAGTCTTAAGTCAGCGCAAGGACAAGATATTGCATCCTATCTATTATGCTAGGAAAACGTTGAATGATGCACAAGACAATTATACAACCACTTAAAAAGAAATGCTCGCGGCGGTATTCGCACTGGAGAAATTTCGACAGTACTTAATCGGAACAAACGTTGTGGTGTATACTGATCATTTTGCGATCAAATATCTTATGACAAAGAAGGATGCGAAATCGAGACTGATACGGTGGGTGTTACTCCTACAAGAATTTGACCTAGAAATTAAGGATCGGAAAGGCACCGAGAACTAAGTCGCTGATCATCTATCAAGATTAGATAATTGCGAGGTTCAGAAGAAAGAAAAAGATATTGAAGAAAGATTCCATGATGAGCTGTTGATGTCAGTAGGCGTTAATGTTCCATGGTTTGCGGACATGGTAAACTTCATCGTTTGCGGGCAAGTACCGGAAGACTATACTTACCAGCAGAAAAAGAAGTGAGACATGACGTCAAGTTTTATTTCTGGGACAACCCCTTCCTGTATCGACTTGTACCTGATCACATTTTACGTCGATGTGTTCCTAAGCATGAAGCCAAGCACATTTTGGAGCTTTGTCATGAGTCCCCTTATGGAGGACATTTTGGGGGGTAGCGGACTGCCGCAAAGGTCCTTCAAAGTGGCTTTTTCTGGCCAACACTGTTTAAGGATACCCATGCCCACGTTGTGCAGTGTGATAGATGCTAGAGAACGAGGAACGTGTCTAGAAGAAATTAAATGCCTTCGATGTCAATCTTAGATATTGAATTATTTGACGTACGAAGAATCGACTTTATGGGCCCATTTCCGCCGTCAGAAGGTCATTAATACATCCTAGTCATGGTTGATTACATATCGGAGTGGGTTGAGGCCATCGCATGTGCTAAGAATGATGCGGCCACGGTGGTGAAGTATCTCAAGAAGAATATCTTTGCCCGATATGGAACGCCTCGGGCTTTAATCAGCGATGAAGGCTCACATTTCATCAATGGCATAATCATCAACCTATTGACTAAATTTAACGTCAGCCATAGAGTTGCAACCGCTTATCACCCACAAACTAATGGGCAGGCAGAGATTTCTAACAGAGAGATCAAAACTATCTTGGAGAAGGTAGTCAGTACCTCCAGGAAGGATTGGTCACCCAAGCTCGACGAAGTGCTGTGGGAATATAGAACTGCCTTTAAAACTCCAATCGGCATGTCCCCATATGCCCTGGTATTCAGAAAAGCTTGTCATCTGCCTCTCGAGTTGGAACACAAGGAAATATGGGCATGCAAGAAGTTGAACTTTAATCTAGCAAGTGCAAGGAAAGTCTAGAAGTTGCAATTGAACAAGCTGGTCGAGTGGCGAATGAACGCCTATGAAAATGCCAAGCTCTATAAGGACAAAACCAAGAAATGGCATGATGACCGCATAAACAATCGGACATTTGTCAAAGGTCAACAGGTATTACTGTTTAACACGTGTTTGCGATTGTTTCCAGGGAAGTTGAAGTCCCGCTAATCTGGGCCATTCTGCATCAAGACCATCTTTCCCATGGCGCAGTGGAACTAAGAACTGAAGACAGGAGCAATGCATTTAAAGTCAATGGTCAACGAATTAAGCTCTACCTTGGGGGTGATGTGGATCGACACATGGAGACCATCGACTTAGGCAAGCAGGATTAACCGCTTACGGAGGATGCCATTGCGATAACTCTGGAAAACTCTTTCAATCAGCATCCCTATATCTATGTTTAATTTCTTTCTTTATAGCTTTCATCTACTGCTTTCTAAATTGCGTTATTTACTGCTTATTAAAATTAGCCTTTAATGCTTATGAATTTACCTTCAATTTAATTCATTTGTGTATTTCCATGTCGTGTTAAATTCTTTAGTTTGTATGCATTAGTAGTGTTGTTCTTAAAATTTCTGTGAATGACTGAATAAAACACCACAAAGTCTTCCCGACTTGCATTATTGATGAATTAAAAAGGAAAAATAAAAATTGGTATGCAACACGATGATAGGTGCATTTTGTGATAACAAGATACACTTTGCGTCCATTATACCCATATGCATTGCATTGAGGGGTGTGTTGCGCTCGTATGTATTGTTAGCCCGTCCTTAGCGAAATCGTACTATGTTGAGGTAGTGTTGTGCTGGTAGAAGTACGTGCGCCCGTCCTCCAGAAATGCATTGCGTTGTGGGGTGTGTTGCGATGATACATGTGTTGTTGCCCGTCCTCTGCAAATACAAAAGACAACTTCATTCATTGTTTTCTTTGTATAGAAACTAATTCTTTGATTCTTTGTACATGCAAAAATTTTGTATTGCGTTATTTGTATTTCTTTGTATACTTAGTTAATTTTTAATACAACTGAGTAACAATTCTTTCCCTATGCCTTTGCCTCTTCTTGATCATCCTTTTTCATTGTTTGCGATATTCTTGATCTTTTATTTTGCGTTATTCATTACGCTGCCATGATGAGTTATATGCATACACTTAGTAGCATTTCCTACACTTTGTATTTTTTGACTAACACTTAGTTAATTCGTAGCTATAGCACTGCTTTACCTTTTATCCTTCAAAATTCTGCTCAAACCTTCTTTTCAAAATTTTGTCTAAGAGTTTGTCTATTTTGTCCAAACAACGCAATGAGGACCTTGCGCATCTCTAAATTTGGGGGTGGGGAAGGTCTAAGCAGATGTGATCAAGCAAATGCGGTCATTAAGAAAAATGCATTCATTATTGTCTTAAAAAAACAAAGAAAAAAAATTCATCCAAAACTCCAATGTCAGTGCAAGGGAAATTCCAAAACAATCCAACCTGATGAGAGTTAAGTTGTGAAAGGAACTTATTCGTAGTTGGATGTTCGCATGACACCTGTGGGAGCAAGCCAAAACGAAGGTGGGTTTCCAAGAACGACACAATATGAAAAGAGAAAAAAAATGAGAAGAAGAAAAATAAAAGAATATAAGAGACAACTCCTCTGACCAGCAAAGTTACACTTAGTTGAAATTCAAGAGTTAAAGTTGAGATTAGCATACAACCGTAGTTGGATGTTCGCATGACACCCGTGGGAACAAGCCAAACTGAAGAGCATAACCATGATCAATAATCTCTAAATGAATGACACAAATTTGACCACTGCATCCAGACACATCAAGTTGTTTTTACAAGAAGAGGTACACATTCTTTTTTAAAACTAGAAAGCATTTTTTAGTAGAAATTTGTTGTATAGAAGAATAAAGTAGGGCTTTGTTATGAATTATCAAGGATAAAAGGAAATTGCGTTGTTAAGTAATGTTGCCTAGGTGGAGCATTCGGAGTAACCAATCGATGCAAAATTTAGGATAGGAATTTAGCAATATTGTCTTAGTAGAAGATATGCTTGAAGACAAGCATATATCTAAATTTGGGGGTGTGATAACTTGTAGAAAGACAAGTTATTTATACTATTTTATTTTGATATTGCAGCTAAAAGAAAGAAAAGTTGTGTCGATAGTATGGAAATTGGCTAAGAAATGTGAGAATTACAAATTGTCGTCAATACATCCACTGACACCATTGCGATGGTAGAATAGAATGTTTCAAGTCTGTTTTACAGGAAATCAAGTCACCGCATGCGTTCATGGCTCAAAGATAAAATGAACAACGCATCTATGTTGCATTGCGCCCGTCAATCAGGAATGAAGAGATGATCAACGCAATGACGACGCATGCAACAATCGATCATGAGCTTTGCGATCAACGCAATTTCAACCGCATGCGGTAATCAAAAACAACACCACATGCGAGCAAATGATCGAAGATGTAAAGAGCAATGCAATTGCAGAGGATTCAGACGCATGTACAGCTGTCAGTTGTGCATTTCTGATGGGATTGATTGCGTAACAGAAGAAATATCCACTCCACCATTTCAGGAACTGCCTTAACAATAAAGTGGAGACCACATTGCAAAGAGTCAAAGCTTTCCAGAGAGAGAGACTAGTCTGAAGCGATTTCCAGAGAAGATCCAGGAAGAATCAAGAGACAAGGCCGAGAGGTGAGTCTCTGGGCAAGGAATCCTTTCAATCCCCGCCGTTGAAGCTCTGCACGAAGGTCACTTCTACCAGAAGAGCATGCCTGAGAGGGTTCCTCTTCATCCATTCCACACGCCGGCAAGCAAAACCTCCGTCCAGATCTATGTCAAGATGTTGACACTCTTCTGTATTTGTTTCTATATCTTTTTCATCACTTGTACTCATCTTCTTTACTCTATCATTCACACCATGTATCAGACGCTTAATCTTAATATTAATTTTTATGATCATTTCTGTTATCATTTCTCTGTCTATTTCCATTCATCCATGATTCACTTTCTCCATGATGTTTTCTTAATTCCCTGGGTAATTGATAAGAATTAAGCAAGTAAATTAATCTGTGTTAAGGAATAATTATGTTTAGCTAAAGCATGCTAGACGACATCTTCACCTGTGAGAGCAGAAGTGAAGATGCCATTCCGCCTATCGAGAGACGGTTGGAAGAATACATTAATTAAAGCAAGAATTACTTCCAGAGATGGAAGAAACCTTGCGTCATCACGTTCATCCTTCTTTCACCATAGAGATATGGGAACGCGGCCAATCACCGAGAGGTGTACACCAAGGGAAAGCTAAACCTTACTTATATCTTTAACGCAATTAACAAACTTGCAATGTTTTTACTAGTTATCCTTTCTATCTTTGATTCATCCATAAAGACTTGCCATCGCATACCACGATCCTTTGTATAAATTCACAGTCAGTCTCGAACTCAATATCATGTATCATGAATCTTGTATCTTGTATCTTGTATCATGTTGGTTTAGGACTTTACTTTTATCACACTTTTATTTTATCAATGCAATTTATGTTTATTCAATTTAAATTCATGTACAAACCAAATCTTTTATTATTTGTAAAAACCGGTCGCATGTATCACAAAAGTAACACATTAACGAAAACAATCCCTGTGTTCGACCTCAGATTACTCTGAGAAACTTGCGTTGGAATTATACTTGGTTTTAGCGCAAGGAAACTTGTGACAACGCATTATTCCATAGCATACTACAAGCATATAGTTAGCTACGCCTATATTTAGAAGTAATAATGCATAACCAGCATCCACATTCCATTTCCATCATTACGTCATCAAGTTTATGGCAACATGAGCTTGTCATTCATTCATCCATATTCATATTTGTTCACATGTTGTAAGTAAGAGACACATTTTAGCGTTACAAGTTTATGGCGTCGTTGTCGGGGACATGAGCTTGTAGCATATTATCTATCATCATAGTGCATGCATAATTAGGACTTAATTTTTAGCGTTACAGGAATCTTTTCTTGAGAAAAAGCATTGTTTAAATTTGGAGGTGTGATAACGGGCAGAAATGCACGTTATCATAGTACTAAGTTCTTAAACAATGTTGGATTGCCTTGATGAAATATGTTAAATTGCGCCCATTAAGCATAAATTCTATAATATTGTGGTCGCATGCGTCCAACGCATTAGAGCAATTGATATTTACATTTTTGTGCAGAATATGCGTTAACGCAATGCAAAGAGTGCGATCACAGGAATACATTGGTCGAGCGCAACTTCACCGCAAGACTTTGCATTGATCGTGCTCGTAAACATTCGCCCAAGAAGAATCACCGCAACTTGGTCAGCGCAACATGGTGGGTTCATCCGGGTGAAAGGATAATTAAGAGTAATGGGACAAAAAGCTAATGGCAGTCGGATCCGAATTAAGTTGACAGCCGATAACGGTCACAAAGTACATTAGCTTTATCGGTAACAATCATCTGGCGCATCAATCAAGAATAAAAGTTTTCCCATCTGTACAACCGGGAGAGAGAAGCCGTCTTTCACCATGGAAACTCTATAAATACCAAGTGCATTCTTCAGAGAAGGGGTTAAGCAGTCGATTACTTCATCACTTTACAAGTTCACGTCTCTGTCCATAGTCTTCTTTCATTTTAAGGCGGATGCAAGGAAGAAGGTGTGCCGATAGATCGTTCTGGCAAGCTTGGGAAAGCACCGAAAGATCCAAGACAGAGAGAGGGCCGACGCCTGTGGAAACGGGAAATTTGTAGATCAAAATAGAGATTCAATGTAAAAAGCCTCGGTCAGCAAGGAATTGCTACCAAGTTCTCTACCTTTATTTTCCATTATCATTTTGTACTCAACTCAGTGATAAGAATGGAATGTCTTTCTCTATATTTGTTCACTCTCTGTTATTTATGCATGAGTAGCTAAATTAGTTGAATGGGTTGAGAAGTAGTTAGCTAGCATAATGAGGGAATCTTCATCTTTGCAATTATCTTGTTTATGTATGCTTCATTCGTCTATTAGAGATACTCGGGAGGGTAGTCTAAAGACAGGATCTAGACTTGGGAAGGTCAGGTCAAAACCTAGGTTTGGAAAAACCAGATTAGAACGCATAAACGGGAGATAGGCGCTTAGGAATGAGCACTATTTGTTATCAACGCATCATATGCATCTTAGCAATAAGGTATGATTGTATGAGGTCACCTTGCCTTCATACATTGTGCATCAACGCATAGGACAAGAGTAGAGACTTAGGGATAAGCTCTATGGACATTTTGCATTCAACACATGCATCCTAGACTTAGGAGCATCACATTTACATTGGGAAATGACTTTTTGTGCATGGTTGTAACATGATCGCAAGGTTTGATGCATTCCCGCGTAACGCTAGCTAAAAGACCTTCTCAACTCGTTCATCGCATACTCATTGCATCTATCAACACAACTATCTTTCTCAAATCCGCCGCCTTTATTTACTCCTTTTTTTATCAACGCAACAACACACACACAGAGTTTATTTATTTACTCGGTTACCACAAAGTTTTTACAACATCACCAATGCAACTATTTTCACAAGTCCCTGTGATCGACCCTGGACTAACCAGGAAACTCAGAGGAATTTACACTTGAATTCTGCTGGGGAAACTTGAGTGCACAACACAATCCATCAACGCATATCATCCATATTTCCACTTAACCAAATTAGCACATCAAGGACTCTGTGGAAATATTTATGGATGACTTCTCTGTTTATGGGAACACTTATGAAGTCTGCTTAGCCAACTTGGAGAAGATTCTAAAAATATGTGAAGAGACAAATCCGGTGCTCAATTGGGAAAAGTGTCATTTCATGGTTAAGGAGGGTATAGTGTTGGGACATAAAGTCTCTTGGGAAATGTTGGAGGTGGACAAAGCAAAGATTGAAGCAATTGAAAAAATCCCACCTCCAACCAGAGTGAAGGCTGTGCGAAGCTTCTTGGGGCATGCTGAATTCTATAGACAATTTTTCAAGGACTTTTCTAAAATTGCACGACCACTGAGTGCGTTGTTGGATGCGACAGGAAATTTGAGTTTAACAACAATTGCCTCAACGCATTCAGAGTATTAAAACATGCTCTGATTACCGCGCCCCGTACTAATTGCACCGGATTGGACAATGCCATTTGAAATCATGTGTGATGTAAGCGGGTATGCGATGGGGGCTGCATTAGTGCAAAAGAAAAAAACTATTTTGCACCCCATCGCATATGCGAGTAAAACTCTAAACCCTGCTCAATTAAATTATACCACCACTGTGAAAGAACTCATGGCTGTGATTTTTGCGCTGAAGAAATTCAGGGCATATCTATTGGGAACCAAGGTATTCGTTCACACTGATCACTCGACAATCAAATATTTAATGACAAAAAAAGACGCAAAGCCGAGGTTGATCAGATGGGTTCTCCTCCTTCAAGAATTTGATATCGAGATATTTGATCGGAAGGGGACAGAGAATCAAGTTGTGGATCACTTGTCCAGACTGGAAAATCCCGAGGTTGACCGCAATGAATCTGAAGTGAGTGTCGTGTTTTCGAATGAACAGCTATTCCACATAGAAGAATTGCCCTGGTATGTGGACGTCGTTAATTATTTGGTTTGTGAACAATTTCCTGAAGATTACACCTACCATCAACAGAAGAAGCTCAAGCATGAATGCAAACATTATTATTGGGAAGAGCCGAATCTGTATAAAAGAGGTGCAAACCAAATCATTCGATTATGCATACCAAATGCTGCTCAACAACATATATTGTCGCAACGCCATGACTCACCATATGGTGGGCACTTTGAAGGGCAGCGCACCACAACCAAAGTTTTGCAAAGTGGATTCTTTTGGCCTTCATTATTTAAGGATGCTGCTGACTACGCAACGAAATGTGATCGGTGTCAACGCACCGGCAAAATTTCATGGAACAATGCAATGCCAATGAACACTATCTTGGAGTTGGAATTATTCGATGTATGCGGGATTGATTTCATGGGGCCATTCCCTCCTTCACATAGCAAGCACTATATTTTATTGGCCGTCGATTATGTCTCCAAGTGGGTAGAGGCAATAACATGTGCCGCAAGTGATGCGGCGGTAGTCTCCCAGTTCCTCAAGAGAAATATTTTCACGCATTTTGGCACTCCCCATTCCATCATAAGTAATGAAGGATCACACTTTGTCAATCGCAATATCAAGGAGTTGCTGTGCAAGTACAATATCCTTCACAAAGTAGCTACCACATACCATCCACAAACGAATGGCCAGGATGAAGTGTCCAATCGTGAAATTAAATTGATACTTGAGAAGGTATAAAACCTTCACAAAAAGATTGGGCAATGAAGCTTGATGATGCATTGTGGGCATACCAGACCGCATTTAAAACACCAATAAGTATGTCCCCCTATGAGTTGGTATTTGGCAAGGCATGTCATTTGCCTTTGGAGCTGGAGTATAAAGCATTGTGGGCGGTCAAAAAGTTAAATTTTGATTTAAAGAAAGCAGGGGAAGCGCGAAAAATGTAGTTGGTCGAGCTAGAAGAATGAAGGATCAACACATATGAGAATGTGAAGATTTATAAAGAGCGCACCAAGCGCTGGCATGATAAACGCATATGCGCTAGAAACCTCCAAGTCGGGCAAAAGGTCTTACTTTTCAATTCAAGATTGCGGCTCTTCCCCAAAAAATTAAAATTGTGCTGGTTCGATCCCTTGACCATCAAAGAAATATTTCCACATGGTGCGGTGGAACTGATCACCGAGGATGGCAGTCGAACATTCAAGGTTAATAGACAACGGATCAAGGCATATTACGGAGGAGATTTCCAGCCAGAAATAGCCTCCGCAAAGTTGAAAACTCTGGACTACCTTCTTACATGACTTTTGAACTCTCTTTCCTTCGTCACTTTACTTTTATTCAAACTATCTGCATCCTACTCATTCTTATAATTTCCTTCTTTCAAAAAAAAAATTATGATAACGATTTTTATTTTGTTTAAAATAATTTGACTCTCTCTTTGTTTTTCTTACAACGATCGAGGCACTGGATTGTGGAGATGTTACGCGAAGAAGCACTTATCTTATTCCATCACCGCAACCCAAAGAAGAGAGATGGCCGCAAAGATGGATGTGTCAATACAATGCGGGCGACAGCGCAAAATTTAGGGGTGTACTCTTCCTTATTCTTATTTCCAATTTTGCGCTATCAAATTGCATTTTAGTCTTCAAAGTTTTATCACTGCATCTTCTTTAATCACCGCAATCATTTGATATAGATAAATTTAGTGAGTCACCGCATTCTGTTTCTTATCCAAGTATGATTTCAATGATGAAAAATATGCTGCTATTTTTTTCTTATACACTAGAGTCAACTTAGTCTTAAAACGGTCACCTCATGAAATATTTCTCGAAATTAAAGGTTTGCTAGCTTTCTTTCAAACCTTCTTTACAACACATTCTATGACCATCGCATGACTTATTTTAATCTTTTGGCAATGAGAACATTGTCGCATTATAAATTTGGGGGTGAGGTATTTATTTTCGACCTTGCTATTTTCTTTCAAAAAAAAATTTGAGAATAACAACTCCACTGTCAATGCAATGGGAAACCCATCTTGATAAGAGTTAAGTTGTGAAAGGCACTTACCTGTAGTTGGATGTCCACATGACACACGTGGGGGCAAGCCAAAACGAAAGTAAGTCACTAGGATCAATGCATAAATAAATGATCGCAACTCCATTGCCAAATTGGTATGAGTTTAGTCTGAGAAAGAATGCATTGCTCGTAGTTGGATGTCCGAATGACACACGTGGGGGCAACCCAAAACGAACGTAAGGCACTCGGATCAGTGCAAGGTCAAGAAAAAAAATTATTCTTTGAAATAAATCATGCAATGTTCCAGAATTTAGTAAAGTTCTTTTGAAAGTTAAATTTGCAGTCCCTAAGTCATAGAAATATTTTAAGAAGAGACTTGAATAAGACTTAATAAAATTCTGGTATATAGGACTTGAATGAAGTATCCTTGATAAATCTAGGAAAAGAACCTTGCGGTGGACTTGCTTAAGGAATCTTTAGCTTATGCTTGAGGACAAGCATTGCTTAAATTTGGGGGTGTGATAACGGGCAGAAATGCACGTTATCATAGTGCTAAGTTATTAAACAATGTTGGATTGCATTGATAAAATATGTTAAATTGCATCCATTAAGCATAAATTCTATAATATTGCGGTTGCATGCGTTCAACGCATTAGAACTATTGATTTTTGTATTTTTGTGCAGAATATGCGTTAACGCAATGCAAGAATGCGATCATAGGAAATTATCGGTCGAGCGCAACTTCACCGCAAGACTTTGCGTTGATTGTGCTCGCAAATATTCGCCCAAGAAGGATCTTCGCAACTTGGTCAGCGCAACATGGTGGGCGCATCTGGGTGAAAGGCCAATTAAGAGCGATGGGACAGAAATCTGATGACGGTCGAATCCAAATTAAGTTGATAGCCAATAACGGTCACAAAGTACATTCAGCTTTATCAGTAACAATCATTCGGCACGTCAATCTGGAATTAAAGTTGTCCCATCTGTACAACTGAGAGAGAGAAGCCGCCTTTCACCATTGATGCCCTATAAATACCAAGTGCATTCTTAAAAAAAGGGGTTGATCGGTTAACAAGTTCACAATATAATCAGCTCACCATCTTCTATTCATAATTTTCTTCCATTTTTAAGGCAGAGCAAGAGAAGAGTGGTGGCACCGGAGATCACCTAGGGCAACTCGAGAGAGAACCTTGGGGCGTAAGGGCAGAGAGCGGGCCGACTCTCGCAAGAGCGAGAATATCTTTAGAGCACAAGTAGAAACAATGTAAACGCCTGATAACTTGTAGAAATACAAGTTATTTATGCTGGCTTATTCAGATATTACGGCCAAAAGAGGGAAAATATGCGTCGATTGTATGAAAATTAGCTAAGAAATACAATAATTATAAATTGTCATCAATACACCCATTAACACCATCAAGATGATAGAAAAGAATATTTCAAGTCTTTTTTGCAGGAAATCCAGTCACTGTATGCGTTCATGGCTTAAGAGAAAAAATTAACAAATCTACGTCGCATTGCGCCCATCATTTAGGAATGAATAGATGATCAATGCAATGACGGCACATGCGACAATCGATCCAGTGTTGGACTTCAACCGCATGTGGTAATAAAAATAACATCGCATGCGAGCAAATGATCGAAAGATGGAAATGAGCAACGCAATCGCAGAGAATTTTGACACGTGTACAACTGACGGTTTGCATGTTCAATGGACTGATTGCATAACAGAAGGAATATTTATTCCACCATTCTCGGAATTTCCATAACAATAAAGTGGGGACCACAAGTCAAAGAGTCAAAGCTTTCATCTATAAATACCCTGAAAGAATTCACTGAAGATGTACTTGATACGGGGGTATAATTGATACAAGGCTATTGAGAGAGAGCTGATCTGAGTGCTGATCGAAAGAAATCCGGGAAGAGAAGAGACAAGGCCGAAAGGTGAATCTCAGTGCAATTCTACCAAATCCCCGTCGAGAAGCTTTGTACTTAGATCGCTTCTACCGGTTGAGCAAGCCTGAGAGGGAAGCTCATCCTTCCAGTCAATCCACAGACACCAGCAAGCGATTCTCCATTCCAGATCTGTGCTGAGATGTTGGCGCTTATTTGTATTTGTTTCTAACTCTCATTCATCCATTTTATTTCATCTTCTTAGTCTAAATCATTCACAACCATGTATCAGATGCTTGATTATATAATTAATTGTCATGATCACTTTCATTTCCACATTTCTATCTATTTCCGTTCCTCCATTAATCGCTTTCTCCATGATGTTTTCTTAATCCCTTGGTGATTAATATGAATTAAACTAGTAACTTAATCTTTGCTAAAGAAATAAATATGTTTACCTAAAGCATGCTAGACGGCATCTTCACCCGTGAGAGCAGAAGTGAAGATGCCATTCTGATCTGTCGAGAGGTTAAAAGAATGCGTTAATTAAAGGAAGAAGTACTTCCCGAGATGGAAGCAACTTTGTGTTCATTACGTTCGTCCCTATTTCACCACAGAGATGTGGGACATGTGGCCGATCACCGAGAGGTGTACACCAAGGAAAAGCGGAACCGTACTTATATCTTTAGCGCAATTAAGAAACTTGCACTGTTTATATTAATTATCCTTTCTCTTTCTATTTCACACATAAGCCTTGCCACCGCATAACACAATCTTTGTATATCCTTCACAATCAATCTCAACCTCGGTATCTTGTATCATGAAACCTGTATCTTATGTCATCTTAGCTTAGGTTTATTTTATCGCACTTTACTTTCATCGTAATTTACTTTATTATCGCATTTTTATCGCTTATCTTTACTTTATTGCACAATTTATTTTATCACATGTACAAACAACACCTTTTTATGAATTGAAAAACTCCCAGTAGCATATATCACAAATATAACGCAATTAACCTAAAACAATCCCTGAGTTCAACCTCGGATCACACCGAGAAACTTGCGGTGAAATTATACTTGTTTTCAACGCAAGGAAACTTGTGACAACGCATAGTATATTACAAGATTCGCATGAATAACGCATATCTAGAAGTAGTATCGCATAAATTAAGTGTGTCTGAATAAGCATAACACAACATCAACATTCCATTCCCATTTCAAGTCATTGAGTTTATGGTAACATGAGCTTGCATGATCCATCATTCATCACAATCCATATGCCTATTTAGAATCACCCCATCTTAAGCGTTGTATGGCATCATCGCATTCTTATGCTGCAACAAATTTATGGCGCTGTTGTCAGGGAACTGGTAATGGGGACATGGACTTGTAGCTTAGATTAAAAATTATGCCTCTATCAACGCCTGGCAGCAAGAAATTACTACCAGGCTTTTTATTATACTTGCATTGTTATTTGTACTTCATCTTCATATCTATTCAATGGAAGTTCTATTTCTACATTTGCTCACTCTCTTAATACACATGAGTAGCTAAACTAGTTGAATGGGTTGAGAAGAACTAAGCTAACATGACCTAGGATTCATTGCTTACAATTGTCTTAATTTATGCTATGCAAAATACCCTTTAGAGTTACTCGAGAAAGAGTCTAAAGAAAGAACCTAATGTCTCGAGAGAGCTAGGTTAGAATCTGGACTCGAAAGAGCAAGATTAGGCTTGCATAAACAAGAGATAGGGACTTAGAGATAAGCTCTGTTTGTCAACTTGCATCGCATGCATCCCAAGAATGGGAATGATATTATGTGGTCGCATATTTATGTAAATGTCATGTTCTCACCGCATAAATAGAGATAGAGGTTTATGTGTAAACCCTGTAGACTTATCGCATAATTATCGCATGCGTTCTAGCCTCAGAAGCCATGGTATTCGCATCGAGAGGTGGTTTACTATTGTATGCATGTTGCATGAACGCATTCAAGGGAGTGTTAGCCGAAATCTTTCTCAACCCGTTCACCGCATATTCATCGCATTTCCTGTTTACCAACTCTTTTTAAACTCCTCCGCATTAGTTATTTATTTTTAATCAACGCAATCCAAAACCAAACACTTTATTTATTTTCCCGGTTACTGCAAAGTTTTCATCAAAAAAAAATTATCAACGCAATCTATTTTCACAAGTCCCTGTGTTCGACTCTAGACTTACCAGGAAACTGAGAGGAATTTACACTTGAATTCCGCTGGGGAAACTTGAGTGAACAACACAATCTATCAACGCATATCATCCATATTTCCACTTAATAAAATAATGCATTAGGAAGCAAGGACATCTTTTGAGCAGAGTAGAGAGACTCAGTGTAAAAGCCTTGGGAAGCAAGGAATTGCTACCAGGCTCTCTATCCTTATTTTTCATTGTCATTTTGTATTCTGAACCTAGTTATAAAATGGAATTTGCATCTCTGTATCTATTCACTCTCGTTACATTATGCATGAGTAACTAAACTGTCGAATGGGTTGAGAAGCACTTAGCTAGCATAACCTGGGATCTTCATTCTATGCGATCATCTTGTATTATGTATACGTCATTCGTCCTTTACAAATACTCGGGAGGGTGGTCTAATGATAGAATCTAGGCTTGGAAAAGTCAGATTAGAATCTAGGCTCGGAAGAGTCAGATTAGAAATGCATAATCAAGAGATAGGAGCTTAGGAATAAGTTCTGTTTACTATTAATGCATCGTATGCACCCTAGAGATAGGATATGATTGTATGCGATCAACTTGTACCTGTGTGCATCGTTCATCATCGCATAGGCAAGAAGTAGAGACTTAGGAATGTGTCCTATCGACATCATTGCATACATCGCATGTGTCCTAAAACTAGGAGCTATCGCATTTGCATTGGAAAATAAATTACTATCGCATGTGTGTAGCATGATCGCATAGCTTGAATGCAATCATAGGAAATGCTAGCTAAAGACCTTCTCAACCCGTTCCTTCACATACTCATTGTATCTTTTGCATTATTAACAAAGAAGAAAAAGAGAATTTTTTTGCCTAAAAAATACCTCTCGTCAAATTTTGTATACAAAGTCTTGAACCTGCGCTTACTGATTTAATCACAGCGGATACGCATTCAATTGCAAATAGAACACTGGTGAATTGAAAAGTTAGCAAATCCGTACCCCTAGCGGCCTATTCTCTAGTAGCTGTATCTTTTGCATTATTAACTCTTTTCTCAATTCCGTCGCATAAACTTAAAAACAAACCAACCAATGCATTGAATCATTTGTTACCACAAAGTAATCGAAAATTACCATCGCATACTATTTCCATAGTCACTGTGTTCGACCTTGGGCTTACCAGGAAACTCAGTAGGATTTATACTTGGATCTTGCTGGAAAACTTGCATGCACAATGCATATTCCACCATCGCATTCTACACCATTATTTCATCGCATTAACCAAAACTTGTGACACGGCAAATAAAAAAACTTGATGCATGGTTAATGCGATGAAATAATGGTGTAGAATGCGATGGTGGAATATGCATTGTGCATACAAGTTTTCTCAACAAGATCCAAGTATAAATCCTACTGAGTTGCCTTGTAAGCCCAGGGTCAAACACAGGGAATAAGAAAACAGTATGCGATGGTAATTTTCGATTACTTTGCGGTAACAAATAATTCAATGTGTTGGTTGGTTTGTTGTTTAAGGTATAAAGTTTATGCAGCAGAATTAAGAAAAGAGTTAATAATGCGAAATATACAAAGAGTATGTGGAGGAACGGGTTGAGAAGGTCTTTAGCTAGCATTTCCTATGATTGCGTTCAAGCTATGCGATCATGCTACACACATACAACAACAATTCATTTTCCAATGCAAATGCGATAGCTCCTAGTTTTAGGACGCATGCGATGTTGATAGACTTGGCATTGATTCAATGTTTCTATTTTAGGCATATGCACTACGATATAAGATGCATGATACAAGTCCATGTCCCCGACAACGGCACCATAAACTTGACTTGAAGATTGATGAGTGTAATGTGCATGCATGATGATGTGCTACAAGCTCATTTTGCCACAAACTTGTAACGTAAAATGTAATTTTATGCTATGTTATTGCTCATGCACATTTTATGCGATACTACTTCTAGATATATGCGTTGTTATCTATATGCTTGTAGTATGCTATGGAGTAATGCGTTGTCACAAGTTTCCTTATGCTGAAACCAAGTATAATTCCAACGCAAGTTTCTTAGAGTAATCCGAGGTCGAACACAGGGATTGTTGTCGTTAATATGTTACATTTGTGATATATGCGATTGGTTTTTACAATTAATAAAGATTGTGTGTTTGTACAGGAAAGTAAATTGCGGTAAAGTAAAATTGTGCAGATAAACTAAAGTTGCGATAATAAAATAAATTGCGATGAAAATAAACCTAAGCTAATGTGATACAAGATACAAGATACATGATATACATGATGCTGAGTTCGAGACTAACTGTGAAGTTTATACAAAGGATCGTGGTATGCGATGGCAAGTCTTTATGGATGAATCAGAAATAGAAAGGATAACTAGTAAAAATATCGCAAGTTTATTAATTGCATTAAAGATATAACTAAGGTTCCACTTTCCCTTGGCGTACACCTCTCGATGATCGGCCGCGTTCCCACATCTCTATGGTGAAATAGGGATGAACGTGGTGAACACAAAGTTGCTTCCATCCCTGGAAGTACTTCTTGCTTTAGTTAACGCATTCTCCCAACCCTCTCTCGATAGGCGAAATGGCATATTCACTTCTACTCTCACAGGTGAAGATGTCGTCTAGCATGCATTAGCTAAACCTAATTATTTCCTTATCACAGATTAATTTACTTACTTCATTCTTACCAATTACCAGGGGATTAGGAAAACATCATGGAGAAAGTGAAACATGGAGGAACGAAAATAGATAAAGAGATGATAATGGAAATGATCATAACATTTAATACTACGATTAAGCATCTGATACATGGTGTGAATGATAGAGATTAAGAAGATGAGTACAATTGATGAAAAGAGATAGAAACAAATACAAAAGAGTATCAACGTCTTGAAATAGATCTGGATGGTGGTTTTCCTTGTCGGTGTGTGGAATGGATGAACAGAAGAGCTTCCCTCTCAGGCTTGCTTGTTTGGTAGAAGTGACCTTCGTACAAAGCTTCGACGGCGGGGATCGGAAGGATTCTTTGACCAGAGACTCATTTCTCGACCTTGTCTCTTAATTCTTCCCGGATCTACTCTGATTAGTCGCTCAACCAGTCTCTCTCTCATATCAGTATATACATTTTTCTCTGTATTCAAGCATATTTTTTTAGTGGAATGCCCAGAGCTATTTATAGGCTAAGCTTTGACTCTCTGACTTGTGGTCCCAACTTTATTGTTAAGGCAGTTCCAAAAATGGTGGAGTGAATATTCCTTCTGTTATGCAATCACTCTCGTCCGAAATGCACAACGGTCAGCTGTACACGTGTCAGAATTCTCTGCAATTGCGTTGCTCTTTACATCTTTGATCGTTTACCTGCATGCGGTGTTGTTTTTTATTACTGCATGCGGTTGAGATTGCGTTGATCGCTTAGATCTTGATCAATTATCACATGTGTCGTCATTGCGTTGATCGTCTATTCATTCCTGAATGATGGGCGCAATTCGACGTAGATGCGTTGTTCTTTTTATCTTGAGCCTTGAACGCATGCGGTGACTTGATTTCCTGCAAAACAAACTTGAAATATTTTTTTCTACCATCGCAATGGTGTCAGTGGGTGTATTGATGACAGTTTATAATTCTCGAATTTCTTAGCCAATTTTCATACAATTGACGCAACTTTTCTTCCTTTTGGCCACAATATCTAAATAAAACAGTATAAATAACTTGTATTTCTACAAGTTATCAATGCGATATTGTCGATAGGACTTATTCCTAAGTCTCTACTTCTTGCCTATGCGATGATGAACGATGCACACAGGTACAAGTTGATCGCATACAATCATATCCTATCTCTAGGGTGCATATGATGCATTAATAGCAAACATAACTTATTCCTAATCTTCTATCTCTTGATTATGCGTTTTTAATCTGACTCTTTCGAGCCTAAATTCTAATCTGACTTTTCCAAGCCTAGATTCTATCCTTAGACTACCCTCCCGAGTATCTCTAAAGGATGAATGACGCATACATAATACAAGATGATCACATAGAATGAAGATCTCAGGTTATGCTAGCTAAGTGCTTCTCAACCCATTCGACAGTTTAGTTACTCATGCGTACTGTAAAGAGAATGAACAGATACAGAGATGCAAATTCCATTTTATAACTAGGTTCAGAATACAAAATGACAATGGAAAATAAGGATAGAGAGCCTGGTAGCAATTCTTTGCTTCCCAAGGCTTTTACACTGAGTCTCTCTACTTTGCTCAAAAGATGTTCTTGCTTCTGCAAGAGTCGGTCCTCTCTCTGTTGTCGTTGCTTCCCGGCACTCTTCTGAGTTAACTAGGACGATCTCTCGGCATATTCTCCCTTCCCTCGCTTCCGCCTTCTAAGTATGTAAAATCTAAGTATATGGTGAAGATGAACTCTAAACTCTAACTAACGGAACCGAATTCTCCGAACTTCTTAAATGAAGGTGACCTTTGGTATTTATAGAGCTTTAGGGTGAAGAGCTTTTTCTCTCGAATGATTGCACTGATGGGATGTCATTAATTCTTTGTCTGATGCGCCGAATATATGTCACCGAAAAGTTGAGTGTACTTGCTACAGTGTCATTAACGGCTTGTCAACTTAATTTGGAATCGACCGTCATCAGCTTTCTGTCCCATCGTGATTTATTAAGCTTTCACCTTGATGCGCCGGCTCTTATGGCCACCTTCTTGAGCAGATTTTCATGATCGCATAGCCTTGCAGTCGCAATCTTTCAATGCGCTCAGACGTAATTTCTTTGGATCGCATTTCCGCCTTACGCCAACGCATTTTCTGCACAAAATACATAAATTAGCTACTTTAATGCGATGGATGCATGCGATCGCAATGTTATGAACTTAATACTTTTGGATGCAATTTCATATATTTTTATCGTCGCAATCCTTCATTGTTTTATATCTTTCATTGTAATAACGTGCATTTCTGCCCGTTCTCACTTATTGCAGAGCATAACATACATTAAGCTACCCACAACCATGACATAAGAAATACATCTCATATCCTCAACTTTTTAAGGTGTCTTAGGACAATGTTCCTTAGACAATTGAACCTCATGCTTGAAAGGTAACAAACCATTCCTAAAGTTTTACATCGAATATCGGTCAACATTTTGTGGATATAAGTTGCTTGAGATAAAGCCAACGTTCTGTTCTTGCAATCCCTAATAATTTAGATCTCAAGTACGTACTGCGCCTCTCCCAAATCTTTCATTTGGAGTTGAGTTGCCAGCCATTTCTTAATATTGGTAAGGTACTGATGCGTAGAATTATGATGCGATGGTGTGAGTATGTGATGATATGTGTTATGCAGTGATCATGCAAGTTTTCCTAACAAGGCCCAAGTATAAGCCTTCTTAGGTTTCCTGGTAAGTCCAGGGTCGAACACAGCGACTACTAAGTAGATATGTGACAAACTCTTTGATTCTATTTCGGTGGTGAAAAAGAAGTTGATATTGTTTTGATTTAAAGTTTCCTACGCGATGGAGTTGAACACTGAGTGATGAAAACGTTGAGTTACAATAAGTATGCGATGAAGGGGTTGAGAAGGGGTTTAGCTAACACTTCCCAAGATGGTGTACAAGTTATGCGATCAAGCTATACACAAATATCAATACTACTTTCTCCATGTAGAATGTCATAATTCCTATTTCTAGGATGCATGCGATGTATATACGAAACAGTCGATAGGACTTATTTCTAAGTCTCTACTCTTGGCTATGAGATCTAATCCGACTCTCCCAAGCCGAGATTCTACCTTTAGACTACTCTCTCAAGTATGTCCAAATGATGAATGATGCACACATAAAACAAGGTGACCGCATACCACCATTTCCTATTTCTAGGGCACATGCGATGTGTAAATAGAAATAGAACTTATGTCTAAGTTTCTACTCTTGCTTATGCGATTCCAATCTAACTCTCTCAAGCCTAGATTCTAATCTGACTCTCTCAAGCCTAGATTCTAATCTGACTCTCTCAAGCCTAGATTCTATCTTTAGACTACTTTCTCAAGTACGTCCAAAGGGTGAATGATGCACCCATAAGACAAGATGATCGCATAAAATGTAAATCTTAAGTCATGGTAGCTAAGTACCATTCAGAAATTTAGCTACTCATGCATGGTATTGAGAGATTGAACATAGATGAAATGAAGTTTCCATTTTCTGCAAATAAAGTACTGAATACAAAATAACAAATAGGTTTGAGAGATAACAAGCCCAATAAGCAAGATCTTGCTTCTAGTGGCCTTTTACACTATTCTTTATCACTTCAACTCTATTCTAGTTGTGATTCTTGCTCTCGCAAGGGTTGGCCCTCTCTCCTTTGTATTGCTTTTTGGCAGTCTCTTGATCTGTCCGAGAGCGATTTCTCTCGGTTTCGCCTCGTCTCCTTGCTCTCTTCAACCTCTATGTATATCTATAAGTATGTGCGTGAATGGACCCCTTTCTCTCTAGTGGCATTCGGTATTTATAGATTTCAAGGTGAAGCAGCTTTTCTTAAAAATGATTGCAATGATGGGCGACATTAATTTCCCTATTCTGTTGCGCCATTTAAAAGTCACCGAAAGTTAAATGTGCTTGCTACAGTGTGGCTTTTAACGACTTGTCAACTAAATTCGGAATCGACCGTTATCAGCTTTACATCCCATCATGATTTATTATGCTGCCGCCTTGATGCGAGGTCTTTATGCGATCACCTTTTAAGAAACTTCTCACGATCGCATGAATTGCGATCACAACTTAAAATGCATTGTTGCATTATGCTCTTGGATCGCAATTTCATGTGCGCCATCGCATTGTGCCTGCACAAAATAGGTAAATTAACTACTTTTATGCGATGATATTGCCTATTTTACCATCACATTCTCTCATTGTTTTACTTATTTGAGCTATAATAACTTGTATTTCTACTAGTTATCACACTCCCAAATTTAAAACAATGCTTGTCCTCAAGCATAAACTAAAGATTTTCTTTAAAAATTCAATCGCCTTTACCCTACCTAGACTTCTCAAGGTGCCTTATTCAAATTTAATGAACCAATGCCTTCTTAATTACTATCCTGATCTCTTCCTAAAATATTTCTAATCTTTAGGGACCGCAAGTTTAACTTTCAAAAAAAATTTACTCATTTCTAGGACATCGCATGATTTATTTCAAACTTCCTCCAACCGGGGTGTTCAAGTGATTTTCACCCTTGCGCGATTCAGATATTCGTTTTGTGATCTTGTGCCAAGTGCCCAGCCTTCGATTTGGCTTGCCCCCACGGGTGTCATGCGGACATCCAACTACGAGCAAGGCGCTCTTTCTCAGTCCAAACTCATGCCCATCTCTTTATTTCGCAGCGGAGATGCGATCACTTGGTTTATGCATTGATCATGATTCCCTTCGTTTTGGCTTGCCCCCACGGGTGTCATGCGGACATCCAACTACGAGCGGGATCCAATCTCAACGTTAAATTTTTTTTTTTTTTTTAATTGAACATGAATTTCTAAAAGTACCAAGGTTGAAAAAAAACATTACTAGCACCCCCAAATTTAACACACAGCAATGTCCTCATTACTGAGAGACGAAATAACTCATGCGATGGACTTAGGAAATTTCGTAAAATTGGTTTTGAAGGAAAGCTAGTAGATCGCTAAATTTTAGAATTATTTCATGAATCGATTGTTCTGAAATTAATCTGACTCTAGTACATGCGATAAGAAACTAAGGCATGAATTTCATCATTAAAGTCATAATTGGCACGAGGTGAATGCAGCGACCAAATAAAGTAATAAAAAATTCAAGATTAAGTCAAAATAAAGAGGGTGCGATAGTAGATTTTAGCAATATTAAATTAAAATGTGAGAAGTGCGAAATTGAAATAAGATGAGGCAAGGAAAGACAAAACCCCCAAATTTGCTTTGTCGCCCACATCATTTTTTATCGCATCCTTTCCTGCAGTGGGTTGATTCTTTGATTGTGATGGGCTGATCGAACCGATTGCGTGTTTGAGGTTATCGCATTGTTGAAAACTTGTAGAAATACAAGTTATTTATGCCACCTTATCTAGATATTGTGGCCAAAAGTTAGTAATTATGCGCCAATTGTATGAAAATTAACCTAGTATGACAATAATTATAAATGTTTCCAATTACACCCACTAACGCCAAAAAGATGGAGGACAAGCCAAACTTTACTCTGTTTTGCAGGAGTCCAAGTCACCGCTTGCGCTCAAGGCTCATGAGAAACTAATCAACGCATCTCTTTCACATTGTGCCCGTCGATCAACCATGAAGAGACGATTACCGAAGTAATGGTGCAATACGACAGTCGATCCAGAGCTACACTTCGACTGCATGCGATAATAAAAACAAACACCACATGCGAACCCATGATCGAAAGATGCAACTAAGCAACGCGAGAGCGAAGGATTGAGACACGTGTACAACTAACGGTTGTGAAAAATTGATGGTCTGATTGCATAACAGAAGGAATAATATCCCTTCATCTGCGGAATTACCATAACCATCACGTGGAGACCACAAGGCCGGAGTCAAAGGATCTGCTCCTATAAATACCCCAGTGATTTCAGAGAAAAGTATGCTATGTGATACTGGCCTAAGTGCTGTAAGATTTTAGAAGAGAAAAGGCTGAGCTGAGTGCTGAAGAGAAGAAATTTGGGAAGAGAACGAGATAAGGCCGAGAGGTGAATCTCATATCCGACCTGTCAAATACCCGATCAAAGCTCTGTGTAGAGACCCCTACTACCGGTGGAGCAAGCCTGAGAGGGAAGCTCTTCCTGCCATTGAAACCATCCGATCTGGCAACCAGATCTCCATCGAATATGTGCCAAGACATTGGCACCGGATTGTATCTGTTCTATCTCTCTTTCATTGTATTCCATATTTTCTTTATCTCTTCATTCACACATCATGTATCAAACACTTAGTAGAAATATTAAATGTTTCGATAGATTTCGTTTACCATTTTCTGTCTATTTTCGTTCACCCATTAGTCACTTTCTTCATGATGTTTTCTTAATCCCTTGATGAGCAATATGAATCACCAATAACATAATATGTATTAAAGTTATAAAATACGTTTAGCTAAAGCATGCTAGACGGCATCTTCACCTGTGAGAGCAGAAGTGAAGATGTCATTCTAATCTATCGAGAGAAGGTCAGAAGATTGCGTTAACTAAAGTGAGTAGTACTTCCAAACATGGAATCAACCTTGTGTTCATTATGTTAGACTCTGTTTCACCACAGACATGTGGGAAACGCGGCCGATCACTGAAAGGTGTACGCTAAGAGAAGAGCGAAACAGTATTTGTACCTTCAATTCAATTAAGAACTTGCATTGTTTGTAATACTTATCTTTCTTTTTCTAATCTGTTCACAAGACTTGTCGTCGCATCCCACGTCTTTGCACAACCTTCACAGCCAACCTTAATCCTAGTATCTTGCACATAAAGCCTATATCTTGTAACATCTAGCTTAGGTTTATTGTATTTTTATGCCTTATCGCATCTTTACCGCTTTCCTTTATTTTCCTGAAATTTACATACTGTACACACCTTTTATAAAGAATTAAGAACCTGGTCGCATATACCATGAACATACCGCAATAACCGACACCACTTCCCCGTGTTCGACCTCGAATCACTCCGAGAAACTCACGGTGGAATTATACTTGGTTCCATTGTAAGCAAACTTGTGACAACGCAGGGCATACTACCTAAGCAATCCCTAATTAACGCATAAATAGTAGTAGTATCGCATCATTGTGAGCATTTAATGTCACACATATCCCATCGAGTTACAATTTTCTGGCGTCGTTACCAGGGAGGCTGGTTAATGGTTAATGTTGAATATTTTCATGTTATGTGTAGGACAGATCTCTTTGTACTGACTGTTCAATGCGGAGAGCAGTCTGACGACTTAGGAGTACTAGGGGTGGTCTAGTAACTCTAAGTGGACTCAGAGATCAAGTATATTCTTCGCGAAGAGTTAATCGGGGTTGAATTAACTGGTGAAGAAGTATGGCTGAAGAGAGTATGGCTCCTGCTGGAAACCTGAGAGGAGATTTGCCAGTGCAAGATCCTATTTTCTTTCCGTTGATCAGAACATCCCTGTCAGGGAGTATGCAGCACCAGATCTTTACAATTTTTCACCGAGAATTTCAAAACCATTAGTTGAGGGGAATGTAAGCTTTGAGATGAAACCTATCATGCTGAAAATGATTCAGAATGTGTGACAATTCGGAGGATTATAGGGAGAAGACCCACACGCACATTTAACAAACTTCGCAGACATATATAGCGCATTCTCTTCGCCTGGTGTAACTCAAGAAAGTCTTAAACTGTATCTATTCCTGTACACATTACGGGATGAAGCAAAGAGGTGGGCTTAAGCATTAGAGCCGGGCGAAATTCAGGGATGGGGGCAATTGGTTGATAGGTTCATGAATAGATTCTTCCCTCCATCTGTCAACGCAAGGAGGCGAAGAGAGGTGTTGAATTTCGAGCAAAAGAGTTATGAAACCCTGAGCACCGCTTGGGTGCGATTCTGATAGTTAGTAAAAAACTATGCGCATATTGGGATTCCTGATAGTATCTTGATGGAAACCTTTTACAATGGTCTAGACCCATCAACGCGAGCAGTTGCCGACTCCTCTGCAGAGGGAGGATTAATGAATAAGTCATATACGGAAGCAAAGGGCATATTGGATCGTATATCGCGACATTTTGATGAATGGATTGATAATGGGCTTGAGTTAAGATGTCTGGAACCAGAAAGAGTAGAAAGGGTTGATGTGCCATCAGACATAATGAACACACTGGTCAAGCAAATGACCACGATGGCATCGCTCCTCCAGACAATGGCTAATCAGCAGAAAACTCTCTCTCAAGGAGCAGCGCAAGTTAACGCGATGACTCATTTGACCGCTATGGATTGCATTCAATGGGGAGAGGTACATCCAGCAGACGTCTATCCATGGGATCAACTACCCGTATATGCTATTTATGATGAATCATGGAGCAACGACCACAACTATGATTGAGGGGATCACCTAATTTTCGATTTGGATGAGAATCTCATTCACGAGGGCCATAGTTTCTATCAATTTAGTTATCAAGAGGATCGAGGCAACCCTCCAGTCTTCACTACCCCAAACTGTAGTCCAAGTGATTCTCAGGGTACACAGCCATATGACCAACTGTTTGCATATGATACCTCTTGCAGTACCTCGTCTCTGGAAATGTCACTGAAGCATTACATTGAAAAGAGCGAGGAATGAGATAGTCGCAAGCTGACTCTCTCAAAGAATTATAAGCCCAAATAGATCATCTTACGAGAGAAATAAAGAAGAAAATGTCTGGTACATCACAAGAGAGTTCAGGAATATTGGGGCAAAAAGGTAAAGAACAATGTCATGCCGTGACATTGCGGAGCGGCAGAACAACAGCCCCCATTACGCTGAAGGTACTAGAGGCGGTAACAATACCAGCTGATTTAACTATTGATGATGACCAAGTATAAAATAATGAAAGCAACCCCAATTCAGAAGCAAGATTATTTACAAAAGATGAAGCTTCTCAAGACTTAAATTCTCAATCAACGCAACCGCCAACCAATAACACACAGCAAGTGTAGGACTTCACTAAGCAGCAAAGTAAGTAGGAAACACGCTGGGATCCTCCACCTTTCCCATCCAGGCTGAAAAAGAAAGACGATAGTAAGCAATTTTAGAGGTTCCTGGACATTCTTCGACAGCTGTATCTTAATATTCCCTTAATAGAAGCATTAGAGTAGATGCCGAGCTATGTGAAATTCCTCAAGGACATTCTAGCCAATAAGAGAAAGATCGGAGAAAATGAAACAGTTGCACTAACATACAAGTGTAGCGCTTTATTTCAAAATAATCTCCCTGCTAAAATGAAGGATCCTGGGACCTTTACATTACCCTGCGTCATAGCAGGGAAGATGGTCGGGAACGCACTGTGTGATTTGGGTGCGAGCATAAATTTGATGCCCTTGTTAATCTTTAAGAAGCTAGACATCGGTGAAGCCAGACTAACCACGATTACATTACAGTCAGCAGATAGATCAATAAAGCTTCCAGAGGGTAAGATAGAAGATGTTCTCGTGCAGGTAGACAAGTTTATCTTCCCGGCAGATTTTGTTATATTGGATTATGAGGCAGATAGAGAAATCCCTATCATCCTGGGATGCCCATTTCTCGCCACAGGGCGAGCATTGATTAATGTGCAGAAAGGAGAGTTTACCATTCGAGTCGATGATCAAGAGGTAAAGTTCAACGTACTCAATGCGTTGAAGTATCCAGAAGATGTGGAAAACTGTCAATATATTGAAGAACTGCAGGAAGAACAGTTGCACGAACCCCTGAAGGAAATGAAGGAGGAAGATGTTGAAAATGGCGCAATATTGGAGGAGGATTGCGCCGCAATTCATGCTGAATCTAATTTCTAACCACTCGAGTTATCTGAACAAACTTCACAACGCATTAAGCCATCTTTAGAAGAGCCATCTGTGTTGAACTAAAGCCGTTTCCAGTGCACTTAAAGTATGCTTACTTGGGAAGTAACGACACGTTACCAATTATCATCTCTGCATCACTAAGTAAGGAGAAAGAAGATTCTCTCATATGGATCCTAAGGAACAACGCAAAAGTCTTAGGATGGACCTTGGCAGATATTCGAGGAATCAGTCCTTCGTATTGCATGCAAAAGATTCCTCTGGAGGAAGGAAAGAATGGATCAGTAGAAAGGCAGCGTCACTTAAACCCTGCCATGAAAGAGGTTGTAAAGAAGGAAATAGTGAAGTGGCTGGATGCCGATGTCATCTACCCGATATCTGATAGCAGCTGGGTAAGCCTAGTGCAGTGTGTTCTAAAGAAAGAGGGGATGACAGTCATCACCAATGACAAGAATGAATTGGTTCCCACAAGGACAACTACAGGGTGCAGAATCTGCATGGACTACCGCAAGCTAAATTTGGCCACCAAAAAGGACCACTTTCCACTCCCGTTCATTGACCAGATGTTGGACAGACTTGCAGGGAACGAATTTTTTTGCTTTCTTAATGGCTATTCAGGGTATAATTAAATAGCAATTGCGCCGGAGGATTAGGAAAAGACAACTTTCACGTGCTCATTTGGTACGTTCGTGTTCCGGCGCATGCCATTTGGACTCTGTAATGCACTAGGCACTTTTCAACGATGCATGATGACAATATTTTTGGATTACTTGGAGAAGTCAATCGAGGTTTTATGGATGATTTCTCAGTTTTCGGCAGTAACTATGACTCCTGTTTGACCAACCTTGAGAAAGTCTTGAAAAGATGCATGGAAACAAATCTTGTACTGAATTGGGAAAAATGCCACTTCATGGTGGAGGAAGGAATAGTTCTGGGTCACAAAATCTCCAAGGCAGGGTTGGAAGTTGATCAAGCAAAAATCGACGCAATTTCCAAATTACCCCCACCAGTGAATGTAAAAACACTAAGGAGCTTTCTGGGTCACGCGAGATTTTATAGAAGATTTATTCACAATTTCTCTCAGATTGCAAGACCCCTTAGTGCACTTCTCGAAGTTGACCGCGAGTACAATTTTGATAATGCCTGCACTAAAGTGTTTAACACATTAAAAGATGCACTTATCTCTGCTTCGATTTTGGTTGCGCCAGATTGGACGCAACCCTTTGCATTGATGTGTGACACTGGCGGATATGCTGTGGGCGCAGTTTTGAGTCAACGTCGGGAAAAGGTGTTGCATCCCATTTATTATGCGAACAAAACACTGAACGATGCACAGGAGCACTATACGACCACGGAGAAGGAAAGGCTTGCAGTGGTATTTCACTAGAGAAGTTTCGACAGTACCTGATCGGAACAAATGTGGTGGTGTATACAGATCACTCTGCGATTAAATATCTAATGACAAAGAAGGATGCAAAACCAAGATTGATACGATGGGTGTTGCTCCTGCAAGAGTTTGACCTGGAAATTAAAGATGGGAAGGGCACCGAGAACCAAGTTGCAGATCATTTGTCAAGACTAGAAAATTGTGAGGTTCAAGGGACAGAAAAAGATATTGAGGAAAGATTCCCCGATGAGCTGCTGATGGCAGTAGGCGTTAATGTCCCCTGGTATGCGGACATAGTAAACTTTATAGTTTGCGGTAAACTACCGGATCATTATACCTACTAGCAAAAGAAAAAGATAAGATATGACGCAAATTTTATTTCTGGGACGATCCATTCCTATATCGATAAGAACCTGATCATATAATACGTCGATGCGTTCCTGAGCACGAAGCCAAGAGCATTTTAGAACTCTATCATGAGTCCCCATATAGAGGACATTTTGGGGGCCAAAGGACTATAGCAAAAGTCTTACAGTGCTGCTACTTTTGGCCAACTCTGTTTAAGGATACCCATGCTCATGTTGTGCAATGCGACAGGTGCCAAAGGATATGGAATATGTCTAAAAGAAATGAAATGTCATTGACGTCAAACTTAGAAGTTGAAGTATTTGATGTATGGGGAATTGACTTCATGGGCCCGTTCCCACCATCCGAAGGTCATCAATATATTTTGGTTGCGGTTGATTATGTATCAAAATGGGTTGAGGCCATCACATGTGCCAAGAATGATGCAGCCACTGTGGCGAAGTTTTTGAAAAAGAATATTTTTGCACGCTATGGAACGCCACATGCCTTAATCAGCGATGAGGGCTCTCAATTCATCAACCGCATAATTGCTAACCTGTTGACTAAATTCAACGTCAGCCATCGAATGGAAACTGATTATCACCCACAGACTAATGGGCAGGCAGAAATCTCTAACAGAGAGATCAAAACGATCTTAGAGAAGGCGGTTAATACTGCCATAAGAGATTGGTCACCCAAACTTGACGAGGCACTATGGGCTTACAGGACTGCCTACAAAACACCAATTGGCATGTCTCCGTACGCCCTGGTCTTCAGAAAAGCTTGTCATCTGCAGTTTGAGTTGGAATAAAAGGCAATGTGGGCATGCAAGAAGCTGAAGTTCGATTTAGCCAGTGCGGGGGAAGTCTAGAAGTTACAATTGAATCAGTTGGTCGAATGGTGAAGGGATGCCTATGAAAATTCCAAGATATATAAGAAGAAAATGAAGAAATGGCATGATGACCACAGACATTCACCAAAGGTCAGCAAGTATTGCTATTCAACGCACGATTGCGACTATTCCCTGGAAAGTTGAAGTCTCGCTGGTCCAGGCCATTTCGGATCAAGACCATCTTTCCCCACGACGCAGTGGAATTAACAACGTTGGATGGGAGTAGCGCATTCAAAGTCAATGGTCAGCGGATCAAACCCTATTATGGAGGCAACTTCAATCGACGCATGGACACCATTGATTTGGGTAAGCAGGATTAAAATGCTTGCAGGAAAAGGGATTGCGGTAATTCTAAGAACTTCTTTCAGTCGGCCTTCCCATTTATGTTTACTCGCTTTCTTTATGGCTTTCTTGTACCATTTGTTTCATTTTATGATCACTGTTTAATAGGATTAGGCCTTATTGTTCTAGCAGTCTCAAATATTTACATATGTTAAATGTAGTAGCATGGGCACATGACTTTGTGAATGTTCGATAAATCACCACAAGACCTTTTCAACTTGCGTTAAGAAGAAAGGAAAATAAACTGGTCTATAACGAAAGGTTGGGTGTAGTAAGTAGAAAGAAGAGGAGATATGCATCTAATACACCCAAATACATTGCGGTGAAGGGTGTGTTGCGCACATATGCCTCCTTTGCCCGGTCATAGTTAAATGCACTATGTTGAGGTATCCTCCAAAAATGTATTTAGTTAAGGGGTGTGCTGCAGGGATGTATGCGTGTACCCATCCTCAACAAAAATGTATCTGCGTTTATTGGAAGCATGACATGAATTGTAAATCATGCACCCTTCCTATGTAAATTGTAACTTTACAAAATTATTTGACTCTTGTACAGGCATGAGAAAATTTTGTTCGTAATGCGACCATTTATAATCTATTCGCATACTTTGTTAATAGTCAATACAATCAAAGTACATAATTCACTCTACTCTTTTTCTGCGCCTCTGTCTGTATCTTCCTTTGTTAATCGATGTTATATTTGTACTCTTGTATTTTTACAATCTTCATTGCGTTGCTATGACGTATTATATGTTACACTTAGAAAAATTTCCCATACTTAGTAAATTTTGATTAACACTTAGTTAACTCTTAGTTTAGCAGTACTTTACCTTTTATCTTTCAAAGTCTTTCTCAAACCTTCTTTTTGAAATTTTCTTCTAAGTGTTTGTCTAATCTATCCAAACAACGCAATGAGGACCTTGCTCATCTTTAAATTTAGGGGTGGGGAAGGTCTAAGCAGATGAACTCAGAAGTATGCAGTATTTCAGAAAATGTGTCCCTTTTCGTTTTCAAATAAAAAAAAAATTATGCAAAACTCCAATGTTAGCGCAAGGGAAAATTTCAAAACTGTTCCCAACCTGATAAGATTTTAGTTGTGAAAGGAGCTTGCTCGTAGTTGGATGATCGTATGACACCCTTAGGAGCAAGCCAAAATGAAGGTGGGTTTCCAAGAACAACGTTGAATAAATAAAAAATAAAAAATGCAAGGGACAACTCCTCTGATTGTCATGAGTTAAAGTTATAATTGGCACACTACCGTAGTTGGATGTTCGCATGACACCCGTGGGGACAAGCCAAAACAAAGAGTGTAACCATGACCAACTGTCTCTAAGTGAATAAATGACGCAAGGTTTTGTTCACCACATATAGATACATCAAGTTGTTTTTGAGATAAACTTTCTATTTTGAAAACTCGAAAAGTGTCTTTGAGCAAAATTTTGTTACATAGAAGAATAATATAAGGCTTGCTAAGAATTAGTAAGGATAGAAGGGAAGTGCGATGTTAGGTAATGTGCCTAAGTGTAACATTCGAAGCAACCAATCATCGCAGAAATATAGGATAGGAATGGAGCATGATTGCCTTAAGTAGAAGATATGCTTGAGGACAAGCATATATCTAAATTTGGGGGTGTGATAACTTGTAGAAATACAAGTTATTTATGCCACCTTATCCAGATATTGCGGTCAAAAGTTGGTAATTATGCGCCAATTGTATGAAAATTAACCTAGTATGACAATAATTATAAATGTTTGCAATTACAACCACTAATGCCAAAAAGATGGAGGACAAGCCAAACTTTACTTTGTTTTGCAGGAGACCAAGTCACCGCTTGCGCTCAAGGCTCATGAGAAACTAATCAACACATCTCTATCACATTGTGCCCGTCGATCAACCATGAAGATACGATTACCGAAGTAACAGCACAATACGAAAGTTGGTCCAGAGCTACGCTTCGACCGCATGCAGTAATAAAAACAAACATCGCATGCAAACCCATGATCGAAAGATGCAACTGAGCAACGCGAGAGCGGAGGATTGAGACACGTGTACAACTAACAGTTGTGCAAATTGATGGTCTGATTGCATAACAGAAGAAATAATATCCCTCCATCTGTGAAATTACCATAACCATCACGTGGGGACCACAAGGCTGGAGTCAAAGGATCTGCTCCTATAAATACCCCAATGATTTCAGAGAAGAGTATACTATTTGATACTGGACTAAGTGCTGTAAGATTTTAGAAGAGAAAAGGTTGAGCTGAGTGCTGAAGAGAAGAAATATGGGAAGAGAATGAGATAAGGCCGAGAGGTGAATCTCATATCTAACCTATCACATACTCGATCGAAGCTTTGTGTAGAGACCCCTGCTACTGGTGGAGCAAGCTTGAGAGGGAAGCTCTTCCTGCCGTTGAAACCATCCGATCCGACAAGCAGATCTCCATCGAATCTATGCTAAGACATTGGCACCAGATTGTATCTATTCTATCTCTCTTTCATTGTATTCCATATTCTCTTTATCTCTTCATTCACACATCATATATCAAACACTTAGTAGAAATATTAAATGTTTTGATAGATTTCGTTTACCATTTTCTGTCATTTTCATTCACCCATTAGTCACTTTCTTCATGATGTTTTCTTAATCCCTTGATGAGCAATATGAATCACCAATAACATAATATGTATTAAAGTTATAAAATACGTTTAGCTAAAGCATGCTAGACGGCATCTTCACCTGTGAGAGCAGAAGTGAAGATGTCATTCTAATCTATCGAGAGAAGGTCAGAAGATTGCGTTAACTAAAGTGAGTAGTACTTCCAAACATGGAATCAACCTTGTGTTCATTATGTTAGACTCTGTTTCACCACAGACATGTGGGAAACGCGGCCGATCACTGAAAGGTGTACGCTAAGAGAAGAGCGAAACAGTATTTGTACCTTCAATTCAATTAAGAACTTGCATTGTTTGTAATACTTATCTTTCTTTTTCTAATCTGTTCACAAGACTTGTCGTCGCATCCCACGTCTTTGCACAACCTTCACAGCCAACCTTAATCCTAGTATCTTGCACATAAAGCCTATATCTTGTAACATCTAGCTTAGGTTTATTGTATTTTTATGCCTTATCGCATCTTTACCGCTTTCCTTTATTTTCCTGAAATTTACATACTGTACACACCTTTTATAAAGAATTAAGAACCTGGTCGCATATACCATGAACATACCGCAATAACCGACACCACTTCCCCGTGTTCGACCTCGAATCACTCCGAGAAACTCACGGTGGAATTATACTTGGTTCCATTGTAAGCAAACTTGTGACAACGCAGGGCATACTACCTAAGCAATCCCTAATTAACGCATAAATAGTAGTAGTATCGCATCATTGTGAGCATTTAATGTCACACATATCCCATCGAGTTACAATTGCTCCATCGCACGATCAGTGAAATATCAAGAGGATAAAAAGTATGAAAGATAGAGTTGGCAATTATAAAGAGTAGTAATCATGCAAAAATTAAGATAGATTCATGAAAGAAAAATAACAAAAGGACACTAAAAAAAAGGATATATTTTGTCCCTGATGAATGTGTGTCGCTTATCAACACAGGGACTACATGTTTCTTCTTCATTCTGGCTTACTCAGGTCCACGGAGGTTTTCCCTCATTTTCTTGATCCTCTGGCGCGATCATCATCTGGTTATAGCTTCTGATATCTGCGCGTGTCCCTCCGATTGTTCTAATTCATTTCTTATAGGATACTGAGTAGCGTAGTTTCTTTTTCTTTCGATAACGCAGAGGGTTTCTGTGTTTTTCTTTCTTCATTCAACTTCAATTTTTCTTCATTGTTCACTATTATTGCATGGCAGGTTTCTAAGGATATTGTTGCATCCTCTCTTTCTTCATTTTCCTCCTCGGCCTCCTCATCTTCAACGTAAGTGTGTTTATCGTCGGAATCTGATAAGCCTTCATCTTCTGGTGATCGCCTCAAACCTGAGCTTCTTTCCATTGATGCTCATTGTGATCTCTCCTTTGTGCACATCTATTTGAACACGACCAGTAGATAAGAATGGTCGTCTCAATATGATTGGCACATCTTTATCCGCTTCATAGTCTAGATTGATGAAGTTTACAAGTAGAATGAATTTGTCGATTGTGACCAAGACATCCTTCAATTTTCCTTCAGGGTGTACCAGGGACCTATCTGCAAGTTGGAGAGTCACCGTCGTGGGTGTCAGCTGACCTACATTCATCTATCTGAAGATTGAAAGGGGCATTAAGTTTATGCTTGCCCTAGATCGCATAATGCTTGACCGATGTAGATCCCTCCTATTGAGCAGGGTATCGTAAAGCTGCCTAGATCCCACCGTGGCAAATTTTTCTGTGCTTCTCTTCTTCGACACCATATCCTTAAAAAACTTGGCATATATCGGCATCTGCTCTATCGCTTCTGTAAATGGAATATTGATGTGTAGTTGTTTTAATATTTCCAGGAAGTAATGATACTGACCTTAATCGTTTTGCTTCTTTTTCAGTCTTTGCGGGAATGGACGTAGCTGTACTTTCACTGTTTCATGGTCTGGAGGTTTAAAGGTGGTCGCAACTGATAACTTGTAGAAATACAAGTTATTTATGCCACCTTATCTAGATATTCAGCCAAAAGTTAGTAAATATATGCCGATTGTATGAAAATTAGCCTAGTATTACAATAATTATAAATGTTTGCAATTACACCCATTAACACCATAAAGATGGAAGACAAGCCGAATTTTACTCTGTTTTGCAGGAGACCAAGTCATCGCTGGCGCTCAAGGCTCACGAGAAACTGATCAACGCATCTCTGTCACATTGCGCCCGTCAATCAACAATGAAGAGACAATTACCGCAATGGCGGCGCAATGCGATAGCCGATCCAGAACTATGTTTCAACCGCATGCAGTAATAAAAACAACATCGCATGCGAACCCATGATCGAAAGATGCAGTTGAGCAACGAAAAAGCAGAGGATTGAGACACTGTATAACTAACAGTTGTGCAGAATTGACGGTCTGATTGCATAACAAAAGGAATAATATCCCTCCATCTTCGGAATTACCATGACAATCATGTGGGGATCACAAGGCCGGAGTCAAATACTTGCACCTATAAATACCCCATTGATTTTAGAGAAAAAGTATGCTACAAGATACGGGGTAAATGCTGTAAAATTGTTGAGAGAAAAGGCTGAGCTGAGTGCTTGAGTGAAGAAATCCGGGAAGAAGACGAGATAAGGCCGAGAGGTGAATCTCATATCTAACCTGTCAAACACCCGATTGAAAGCTCTATGCAAAGATCCCTACTACCGGTATGGCAAGCCTGAGAGGGAAGCTCTTCCTACCATCAAATCCATCCTATCCGGCAAGCAGATCTCCATCGAATCAGTGCCAAGACATTGGCACTTGTTTGTATCTGTTCTACCTCTTTCATTGTTGTATTTCATGTTTCCTTTATCTTTTCATTCACACGCCATGTATCAAACTCTTAATAGACGTATTAAATGTTTTGATAGCTTTCATTTACCATCTTCTGTCTATTTCCGTTCACCCATCAATCACTTTCTTCATGATGTCTTCTTAATTCCCTAATAAGCAATATGAATTAACTAAGTACTTAATCTGTGTTAAAGATATAAAATGCGTTTAGCTAAGGCATGCTAGACGGCATCTTCACCTGTGAGAGCAGAAGTGAAAATGCCATTCTGATCTATCGAGAGAAGGTCAGAAGAATGCATTAACTAAAGTGAGTAGTACTTCCAGACATTGAAGCAACCTTGCGTTCATTATGTTAGTCTCTGTTTCACCATAGACATGTGGGAGCACGGCCGATCACTGAAAGGTGTACACCAAGAGAAGAGTGGAACAGCATTTGTAGCTTCAACGCAATTGAGAACTTGCGTTATTTATATTATTTGTATTTCTCTTTCTATTTTGTTCATAAGACTTGCCGCCACATTCCACGTCTTTGCACACCTTTCACAACCAGCCTTGACCCTAGCATCTTGTACATGAAGCTTGTATCTTGTATCATCTAGCTTAGGTTTATTGTATTTCATTTTATTATCACATCTTTACTGCTTTACTTTATTTTATCGCAATTTATGTACCTGTACAAACACATTTTTAAAGATTGAAAACATGGTCGCATATATCATGAACATACCACAATAAACTAAACCAGTCCCCGTGTTTGACCTCGGATCACACCGAGAAACTTGCGATGGAATTACACTTGGTTCTATCGTAAGGAAACTTGTAACAATGCATGGCATACTACGTGAACACCCATCATTAATGCATATCTAGTGGTAGTATCGCATCATTTCGAGCATAGAACATCAATCACAGTATATCTTAATTTCACGCCGTCAACAGCAACTTCAGATTCCATAATCTCAGGCTCCTCAAACTCAGTTTGCGTCAATGGTTTCTTTGATTCGCATTTGAATCGGTCTTGCTAGGCTCCTTCCTGACTTCCACTGTCGCCTTTCCGCTTCTCAAGGTGATTGCCAGATAGTGTTCTTTCCTTGTATTCCCCGGGTTGCATAGGAGCTCCTTTGAGCTCGGCGGTGTTCCCTGTGGTCTATTTTTCAGCTCTCCCGCAATCTATCCTATTTGAATTTCTAGATTGTGGATGGAAATCGCCTGGTTCTGGAGGACTATTTCATTTTTTTCGATGTATTTTTTTAAAAAATTCCCCAGAGACGATGATGGTGGCATTTGAGAGCTGTTGGCTTGTTGTTGCTATTGATCGTTAGTTCTTTGGAAAAATCCTGGTGGTCCTTTTTTTTGCACCATAGGTTGATAGCCTTGTTGTTGGTTATTTTTTCAAGAAAAAATTAGGGTGGTTTCTAATAACTTGTAGAAATACAAGTTATTTATACTGTTTTATTTAGATATTACAGCTAAAAGAAAAAAAAGTTGCATCGATAGTATAGAAATTGGCTAAGAAATGCGAAAATTATAAAATGTCATCAATACACCCACAAACACTATTGTAATGGTAAAAGAGAATGTTTCAATCTCTGTTTTGCAGGAAATCAGTCACCGCATGCGTTCACGGCTCAAAAGCAAAATAAACAACGTATCTCGTCGCATTGCGTCCATCATTCAGGAATGAAGAGATGATCAACGCAATGATGGCACAGGCGACAATTGATCAAGAGCTTTTCGATCAACGCAATCTCAACCGCATGCGATAATCAAAATCAATTCCGCATGCGGCGATCGATCGAAGATGTAAAGAGCAACGCATTTGTAGAGGATTCTGACACGTGTACAGCTTTCGGTTGTGCATTTCTGATGGGTTGATTGCGTAACAGAAGGAATATTCACTCCACTATTTCAGGAACTACCATAACCATATAGTGGGGACCACAAAGTCAAAGAGCCAAGCTTCGCCTATAAATAGCTTCTCAAACTCACTAAAAGATATACTTGAATACATAGAAACGTGTATATACTGATCTGAGAGAGAGACTGGTCTGAGCGACTTCTAGAGTTGATCCGGGAAGAATCACGAGACAAGGCCGAAAGGTGAGTCTTCGGGCAAAGAATCCTTCCAATCCCCACCGTTGAAGCTCTGTATGAAGGTCACTTCTACCAGAAGAGCAAGCCTGATAGGGAAGTTCTCCTCTCCATTACTTCCACACACCGGCAAGCATAACCTCTATTCAGATCTGTGTCAAGACATTGACACTCCTTCTATATTTGTCTCTAAATCTTTATTTCATCACTTGTTTTCATCTTCTTCTTTACTCTATCATTCACACCATGTATCAGACGCTTAATCTTAGTATTAATTGTTATGATCATCACCATTATCATCTCTCTGTCTATTTCCGTTCATCCATAATCCATTTTCTCCATGACGTTTTCCTAATTCACTGAGTAATTAGCAAGAATTAAGCAAGTAAATTAATTTGTGTTAAGGAAATAATTATGTTTAACTAAAGCATGCTCGATGGCATCTTCACCTGTGAGAGCAGAAGTGAAGATGTTATTCCGCCTATCGAGAGAGGGTTGGAAGAATGCATTAACTAAAGCGAGAAGTACTTCCAGAGATGGAAGCAACCTTGCGTTCATCACGTTCATCCTTGTTTCGTCATAGAGATATGGGAACGCGGTCGATCACCGAGAGGTGTATGCCAAGGGAAAGCGGAACCTTAGTTGCTTCTTTAACGTAATTAACAAACTTGCGTTGTTTTTACTAGTTATTCTTTCTCTTTCTGATTCATCCATAAAGACTTGCCATCGTATACCACGATCCTTTGTATAACTTCACAATCAGTCTCGAGCTCAGTATCATGTATCATGTATCTTATATCTTGTATCATATTAGTTTAGGATTTTATTTCCAATGAAATTTTATTTTATCAATGCAACTTTATTTTCATCGCACTTTAGATTCCTGTATAAACTCAATTCTTTATTAATTGTAAAAACCGATCGCATGTATCACAAAAGTAACGCATTAACGAAAACAATCCCTGTGTTCGACCTCGGATTATTCTAAGAAACTTGCGTTGGAATTATACTTGGTTTCAGCGCAAGGAAACTTGGGACACGCATTACTCTATCGTATACTACAAACATATCATTAACAACGCATATTTAGCAGTAGTATCGCATAAATTCTCTTTATTGCAAAGCACTTGAGTGCATATTTAGCACATCATCTATCATCACAGTGCATGCATAATAAGGAAGCAATTTTATGTCATCAAGTTTATGGCGCCGTTGCTGGGGACTGGTAATGGTTAATGTTGAGTACTTTTGTGGTATTTTGCAAGACAGATCTCTTTGTATTGGTTGTTTATCGCGAAGAGCAGTCTGATGGTTTATAAGTACTGGACTTGATCCAGAAATTCTAAGCTGGCCCAGAGATCAGGTATTTTTCGCGTAGGAACACATCAGAACCAAATTAAGCACTGGAATTTCAAGACCTACGGTTGCGGAGAATGCAAGGTTTGAGATAAGGTCGGTCATGCTTCAAATGATCTAAAATGCGGAACAATTTGAATACAAGGAGAAGACCTACATGCTCATTTGACCAGCTTTGTAGAAATGTGCAACGCATTCTCCATACCTGGTGTGATTCCCGAAGAAATTAGATTGTATCTCTTCCCGTACACACTGTGGTATGAGGCAAGGAGGTGAACAATGTCCTTGATGACATTGCGTAGGCAAGCTTGACTGCCTGCAGGAGATGCTATTGCGGTAACTCTGACAAGCTTCTTTCAATCAGCGACCTTATATCTATGTTTAATCGCTTTATTTACAACTTTTCTTTACGATTTTCTGCCTTGCGTTATTTACTGTTTACTAAAATAGCCTTCACTGCTTTATGAGTTTACTTTCAATTTAATTCATTTGCGTTATTTCCATGCTTTGTTCAAGTTCCTTACTTTTCTGCATTAGTTGCATGGTTCTTAAAAATTATGTGAATGACTGATTAAAATGATGAATACCGCAAAGTCTTATCGACTTGCGTGTTTGATGAATTAAAAAGAAAAATAAAGATTGGTATGCATTGCGATGATGGGTGCATCTTGTGATAACAAGATACACTTTGCGTCCACCCAACCCAAATGCATTGCGCTGAGGGGTGTGTTGCACTCGTATGTATTTTTCGCCTGTCCTTAGCAAAAACGCACTATGTTGAGGTAGTGTTGCGCCAGTAGAAATACAGTGCGCCCATCCTCCAGAAATGCGTTGAGTTGAGGGGTGTGTTATGTTGATACATGTGTTGTTGCCCATCCTCTGCAAAGATGCATTTGCATTAATGGATGTGTTAATCATTAACCGTGCACCCGTCTGAATCAAATACAAAAGATAATTTCATTCATTATTTTCTATGTATAGAAGCTAATTACTTGATTCTTTGTACATGCTAAAATTTTGTATTGTGTTATTTGTAATTCTTTGTATACTTGGTTAATTTTTAATACAACTGAGTAACAATTCTTTCCGTATGCGTTAGCCTCTTATTTATCATTTTTTGTCAATTATTATGATGTTCTTTATCTTCTATCTTACATTATTAATTGCGTTGCCGTGATGAATTATATGCATACCCTTAGTAACATTTCACAAACTTTGTATTTTCTGACTAACACTTAGATAATTCGTAGCAATAGCACTGCTTTACCTTTTTTGGGTTTCGCTCTCTGATCGCATTCTTGCCAATCTTAATGGTTTTTCGATATGCGATCAAGAATGTTCTTTGCCTCATCATAAGTCTTGTCCAGCAGACCGTCTGCTACTGCTGCATTGGTAGCTATCTGCGATGCAGAATTTAATCCATGATAGAAAATCTCCATTTGGAGGCAATCCGGCAATCCATTGTGCGGGTAATTGTGCACTAATCTCTTAAATCTTGCCCACGCGTCACTAAGCGATTCATCTTCTTCTTGTTCAAAATTGGTGATTAACTTCCTCCTTCTGGCATTCTCTGTAGGAGGTAAATACTTCTTCATCAACTTCTCCACAACTTTCTCCCATGAAGTTATCTCTCCTGGGTCGAGGGAGTATGTCCGTTTTCTTCCTTGTTGTCAACGTTTATCTTTCTGTCGTCTGCAAAATGTTCTTTCGATCTCGGGGTCATAGTTGGGCTTAGGAGGGTGTCCTTCGTTCATGCTACGCTTGCTTCTTCCTTTACCAAAGGAATGGCAATGCAACAAAGGTCGAAAGCTACAAAGATCAAAGAGGTTTGATGTTAGCGCAATCTATACCATAGTCCCTGGGAACGGCGCCAAAAACTTGATGCATAGAATTATGATGCGATGGTGTGAGTATGCGATTTTATGTGTTATGCAGTGATCATGCAAGTTTTCCTAACAAGGCCCAAGTATAAGCCTTCCTAGGTTTCCTGGTAAGTCCAGGGTTGAACACAGGGACTACTAAGTAGATATGTGACAGACGCTTTGATTCTATTGCAGTGGTGAAAAAGAAGTGTATAGTATTTTGATTTAAAGTTTCCTATGCGACGGAGTTGAACACGGAGTGATGAAAGCATAGAGTTACAATAAGTATGCGATGAAGGGGTTGAGAAGGGGTTTAGCTACCACTTCCCAAGATGGTTTACAAGTTATGCGATCAAGCTATACACAAATATCAATACTACTTTCTCCATGTAGAATGCCATAATTCCTATTTCTAGGACGCATTCGATGTATTTACGAAACGGTCGATAGAACTTATTTCTAAGTCTCTACTCTTGGCTATGCGATCTAATCCGACTCTCTTAAGCCTAGATTCTACCTTTAGACTACTCTCTCAAGTATGTCCAAATGATGAATGATGCACACATAAAACAAGGTGACCGCATACCACCATTTCCTATTTCTAGGGCGCATGCAATGTGTAAATAGAAATAGAACTTATGTCTAAGTTTCTACTCTTGCTTATGCGATTCTAATTCGACTCTCTCAAGCCTAGATTCTAATCTAACTCTCCCAAGCCTAGATTCTATCTTTAGACTACATTCTCAAGTACGTCCAAAAGGTGAATGATGCATACATAAGACAAGATGATCGCATAAAATGTAAATCATAAATCATGCTAACTAAGTACTTCTCAACCCATTCAGAAATTTAGCTGCTCATGCATGGTATGGAGAGATTGAACATAGATTTAAATGAAGTTTTATTTTCTGCAAATAAAGTACTAAATACAAAATAACAAATGGATTTGAGAGATAACAAGCTCGGTAAGCAATGTCTTGCTTCCCGTGGCCTTTTACACTATTCTTTATCACTTCAACTCTATTCTATTTGTGATTCTTGCTCTCGCAAAGGTTAGCCCTCTCTCATTTGTATTTCTTTCCGAAAGTTTCTCAATCTATCCAGGAGCGATTTCTCTCGACTTCGCCTCGTCTCCTTACTCTCTTCGTTCTCTATGTATATGTATAAGTATGTGCGTGAATGGACCCCTTTCTCTCTGGTGGCATTCGGTATTTATAGATTTCAAGGTGAAGCAGCTTTTCTTACAAATAATTTCAATGATGGGCGACATTAATTTCCCTATTCTGTTACGTCGTTTAAAAGTCATCGAAAGTTAAATATACTTGCTACAGTATGGCTTTTAACGGCTTGTCAACTAAATTTGGAATCGACCATTATCAGCTTTACGTCCCATCATGATTTATTTTGATGTCGCCTTGATGCGAGGTCTTTATGCGATCACCTTTTAAGAAACTTCTCATGATCGCATGACTTGCGATCGCAACTTCAAGCGCGTTGTCGCATTGTGCTCTTGGATCGCAATTTCATGTACGCCATCGCATTGTACCTACACAAAATAGGTAAATTAACTACTTTTATGCGATGAGCACTTGCGATCGCAATTCCTTTCAGTTTGGCACTTTCGGACATGATATTGCCTATTTTACCATCGCATTCTCTCATTGCTTTGCTTATTTGAGCTGTAATAACTTGTATTTCTACCAATTATCAGGTATCCTACATCATTCCCAATGAGTAGGATATCAAATCCACATAAAGTACTAAGAAAACTACTTTACCGTTGATAATTTTCTTGTAGACACAAGGTTCATAAATGTTTTAATCAGAACCAAAAGATTTGATCACAGTATCAAATCTAATGTTCCAAGATCTGGATGCATGCTTCAACCCATAAATGCATCGATTCAACTTGCAAACGTTTTGCTCTTGACCTTGGGCTATGAACCCTTTGGGCTGAGAAATATTCTCTTTAAGATTTCCATTCAGATATGCGATGCATGTTCTTAAGATATGCATTGATAGTCATGCGTCGATGGTCATGCGCTGGAATGAATATGCGTTAATCAATGTATGCGATGACCATGCGTCCTGTCACAAGTTTTCTTGCACTCACGCTAAATATAACGTGAACGCAAGTTTCTCGGGTAATCCGAGGTCGAACATAGGGACTTGTAGCTATATGTATGCGGTAATGTGCATGCAGTGGTTTAAATAAAAGAATGGAAGGGAGGTTGCTAAGCTAACCTTACTCCTACTCCTATCTAACAGACAACGCAATGAGAATATGCATGAGAGGTAGAAATACGACAACCCTTGACATGAAATAAATGTATGGGAAAATAGATAAAATGCGGAGATGAATTCATTGCAATACTTAAGAGTGACCGCAAGGGCAACCTTAGTCAACGCAAGCCATGTGATCATGCTACACACACTAAAAGCCGAAATCTAGGACGTATGCGGTGTGTATGCATAAATGTCGAGATGACCGCATACCGCCACCATATCTTACTTCCTGGACGCAGTCATTGTCCTCTCTGTAAGGTTCATACGTTGTGTAATAACAAACAGAGCTTATTCCTAAGTCTCCATTCTTGCTTATGCAAACCTAATCTAGCCCTCTCGAGCACCGATTCTAACCTAGCTCTCTCAAGTCATTAGGTTCTTTCTTTAGACTCTCTCTCGAGCAACTCTAAAGGTGTGATGGGCGCATACATAAGACAAGGTAACCGCATGAACTTTGCTGACCTAAGATTATTCCTATCTCTGGTGAACAATGCATACATTGCTTAATGCGACCAACCACTTACCCTCCCAGACAGTTAGTTGTTGCTGACTTTACTCATAGACAAGCATTGTGTTAGCCTATAGACAGGCGTTTCCGCAGCTTCACACTAAGAAAATAAGGTTTTCTCACACACTCATGCAATGCACACCTCTTGGTGGGTTGCTACATGCTTCATATCTCTAATCTACACGACTAAGTATGCGATACTCTAGCAGTCTCACTAAGTTTTTCAATGAAAGAAAAGATGCTAAGCGAAGAAGATGAAGATGGAGTCAAAGGAGACAGAGAAATGCATTGAAAACAAATTGTATTAATTCCTTAATCAGAAAATATCATACAATACAATATGAAAAATTAAAGGGAAATGAAGTGACCGGTTGGAAACTTGCTTCCAGCGAATGTGCATCAAGGCTACTGGTGGTGCCATGGATGGGTGGAGGAACTGACTCTCTCGAGATCTGGCTCCGGTTGAAGGCTCCGATCGTCACTCGGAATGGATGAAAGAAGTGAAGAACTCTCAGCCATCTTCTCACGCAGTTTGTCTGGATCACGGGGAAAATCCCCGATTCACAAGAATCATCCCTGGATAGCTTGAATTTCTGCTCATCGGCTTCTATTTATAGAGCTTCGGTCGCCAACAGCATTAATTGGACTGCTCTGAATCTGACATTCGGCGCTTTAGTCCTTTCTGAACCTCTGCCACTAATGGCGTGGTAGGTGAAATTTCAGCATCATCTTTTGGTTTTTCTCGAGGTAGATGCGTTGATGCGTTCATTCCACCAACCTTGCGTTGATCCCATTAGTATGTGTTTTCGTGTAGCCACAATCATTCAATGACCGCATTCGCTTAATACCGCAACTCTACATGATGACCGCAATCGCTTGACGAGTGCAACTCCCATGCGATGGACACATATGGCTGATTAACGCAACATCCATGCATTGATTGATGGATTTGCCTTTGCGATGGAGAGTTTCTCCGCATGCGGTCGTCTATGCGATGGTCCGGTTTCCGCGTTTTCATCCATTTCCTGTTTTAGCTACAAAAATAAAACATTAAACGCATAATAATGCAAAATAACGGGTTAGCTAAGATTCATCATGCTGATCGACGTAAGCTCATTTTCTCGTGAATTCCTATCATGATTGCCGCATATTCTGCCTAACAACCTTCATAATTCTAAGTAAAAGGCCTAAGATGACATGCATTTCTGCATGTCATCAACAGTCTTGACATCCATTTTCCATATGCTAGAGTCATAATATGTGGCTATCAATAAGAGAATTCTTATAGACTTAAGCATAGCAACAGAGGAAAAAGTTTCATCATAGTCAACCCCTTTCCTCTAAGTATAAACTTTTGCTACAAGTCTAGCTTTGAAGGTCTGTACCTTTCCAGCTACATCTCTCTTTCTTTTATAGATCTATTTACACCCTACGGTTTTAACCCTTTCAAGTAGATCTACAAGCTCTCATACTGAATTAAAGTATATAGACTCCATTTCAAGGTCCATGGCTTTGACTCATTGATTCTTTTCTACATCATTCATTGCCTGTTTATAAGACAATGGATCCTCAACGCTATTTTCTGGTATGACAAGCTGAGTTTTAGTTAAACCCAAGTATCGGTTAGATTTTGATATAACCCTCCCATGCATTAAGGCACTCTCAATGATTGAGAAGGACGAGACTGACCCGAAGTGTTGGTTTCTTCATTAACTCTTGATGAGGACTAGCTGCATCAACAACCCTTATTGATTCTTCAGTAGCTTCATTTAATACTAATTTACTTCATAGTTTATGATCTCTCAAATTGGCATTTTTTTAAACAAATTTTTTTCTCTAATCAATTCAAACAAAAAAGTTATTTTTATTTAAACTCTTTTGATAAAAACTATTTAAACTAAACTTTGAAAGTGTTTGAAAAGCTATTTTGAGTGGTTGTCAAACATTTCAATTTTTTTTTTCAAAATAAAACACTTGAAAAGTTGAAAAATTAAACCAAACGCACACTAAATTTCTTAAGCAATTCACAAAGGGGATGTTTAGCTCACCAACTTTAAATGTTGGTGGAGTTGAGTTGGTATATTTTACCAACTCACCCTAACTCACCCCAACTCTCCTTTCTTCCCATCTTTTCAATGACTCTATCCATCGGCCATTGTCACACTCTGAGAACTAACTCCGGGTTCCAACAACCACCTTCAATGAAAATTTCGACGACCAACTCTGGGCTCCAACAACCACCTCTGATGACAATTTCGGTGACAAAATCCTGACTCCGATAACTACCTCCAATGACAGCTCCAACGACCAACTCTGAGTTCCAACAACCTTTTTGCGACCAACTCCGACAACCAATTCTGGCCTCCAACAGCCACCTCCAGTGACCCAACTCGGACGACCACCTTCACGCTACCAACTCCATCGACTAATTGGCTCCGACAACAAAGTCCGATTACCAACTCCGACTACAAACTCCAATGAAAATCACCTTTGATGATCACCTTTGAGCGAGCAACTTTGACAACCAACTCGAGGCTTTGGCAACCACCTTCGATTACAAACTCCGACAATCAACTCTAATACCAACTTTATGCGACTAACTTCGAACTCCGACAGTCACCCATCACTACAATCTCTAGTGAAAATCATCTTTGATGATCAACTTCGACAGCCACTTTCACCCGACCAACTCCGGCATTCGAAAACCACCTCTAATGACAAACTTCGACAACCAACTCCAATACACCTTCATGCAACAAACTTCAGGCTCTGACAACCACCTTCGATTACAAACTCCAGCAAAAATCATCTTTGATAATCAACTTCGACAACCACTTCCAACTACTATATGACTGATGACTGTTAAAGTATGTTGTAGGGTTGTTGGTTATATAAAAAAATATATTATTTTTTCTACATTAAGTGCAATATTTATACGTAAATATTTGTAAAAAAATATTTTTATTTAATTGAATTCACATATCAAATGAGTGTTAAGAATATTTAAACGAAAAGTATGTATGTAGTTGAAAAGTATGTAACATATAACCAAAAAAAAATTCCTTGAACATTTTTCAACAAAAATTAGTGAAAAATAGAGATTTGTTCTTTGATGATCCTCCAAATTTAGAGGAAACGAAAGTGAAACTATTGAAAACATGTGGTGACATTCCATTGGTTGTTACGATGATGAGGGAGATTTAATTAAAAAAATTCATGACATGGTAAAAATATAGAGTAACAATAGGAAGAAGGAGAAAAAGAAGATGATAATGAAATTCATGGAGAAAAATTAGCTAGAATTAAAAGTTTGATTTCGCTTTGGTTTCTCATTTTATTTAAACATATCTCTACAAGAAATGTAATAGATTAATTGTTGTTCATTGTCCAACAAAGAAAGAAGAAAGAAAGAAAGAAAGAAAGAAAAATTTTCAAAATTAAAAAAAAAAATTTGCAATCCATATTTTATTCAAACCAAGATGGGTAGAATTATTGAATAAAAAAGTTTCAAAACAAAAATAATAATCATAAAAGCATATTATTTAGAGTTAAAAAAACTGCATTAGATACCCAGACATATGAACTCAACTATACACCCTAAACACAGACATATAAACTTGGATCACATAAATTTACCCCCCAAACACAAACATATGAACTCCACAGATATATGAACTCCGCAGACATATGAAATCCAGACATCCTATCTCAACTCTGCGCCCCAAATAGCCCCAAAGTCAGTCCTAATGAGTCATAAAAATTTGGTTAATTTAGCATGCTTTATAACCAATTTTTAGATCGTCATATATATTATATCAATTGTCAACATCATTAATACAAAGAAAAAGTTCAAATCTCCCTTTAATCCCTCAATTTTCAAGTTTGTTATATTTTAGTTCTTAATATTTTAAAATATTTGTTTTGGTCTTTATACTTTCAACTTTATCGTCTTTAGTTTCTAAATTTTCAAAATATCTATTTTAGTCTCTAAAATTTTATGAAATAATCATTTCATACATAAAATTCAGTTTGCACTGTTTTTGTCTCTAACTAATTTAGCTTGAATTCATAGTATTTGTATGTTGATACACGCTGAAAGTGACATTATTAATTTGTTAAAACTAAGATAAAAGTATGAACAAAAGTAGTTAAAAAAAAAGGGGGTTAGAAACTAAGTTCATCAACTAAAATAGAATTTAAACTTTAGAAAACAAAAAGAGAGTATTGTCTTAAGCCATACAACTTATCATTTTATTTGTAATTTAGCATCCACAACTAGAGAGTATTATTTTAGGGCCAATATGACTTATCATTCTATTTGTAATTATTTACCATCTACAAACTAGTCATAGAATAACAAATCAGGGGTCTTTTAATGGCAATGCAATGTATTAACAAAAGAAACCAAACTTTGAAAATGTCCTTTATGTGAGGTGAGGTGAGGATGAGGCTGAAAATTTGTATACAACACACAATGGAAGAAAATTCCCAATTCTCCATTGACTAACAAAGGGTGTTAAAAAAACCTAATGATCTGAAAAATCTAATCAATCCAATTCATTACCTATGATTTAGGTTGGAAATTTAACTCATTAAGTTGGATTGGACTTAAATAAATGCAATTTTTTTATGAGTTGGATTGATTCAGAAGTTCACCTAAACAACTCAAATCAACACGAACTAATCCAAACTTATTATTAATTTTTACAAAGTATGTTATATATATATATAAACTTTTTGAGTTTTTGGATAATTTATCGTCCAACAAGTCCTAAAAATATTTTTTAGCACTTCGAATATATTAGATTATGTAACAAGTGGCAAGCATTCGGCATTCCATGCTCAATTTCAACCTGTTCATGTAACAAGTCCTAAAAAGTAGCGGTACTGTTCATATAACAAGTGGCAAGCATTCGGCATTCCATGCTCGCATTTTATGGTCGTTTGCTCACATTTTAACATGAACTACGAAGATTTTATTGAGGACTACTACAAATTGTCAACGTATGCTGAATGTTACTCTCCTCAATTTCAACCTGTATCGCATGAAGATTACTGGATCATGCACCCTAATATGCCCGGCTTACATCCTGATCCATCGTTGTTGAGAAGACCTGGTAGACCGAAAAGTTCACGTTATCACAACGAGATGGATTGGACAGAACCAGCCACTCGACAACGATGTGGATTTTGTAACCAGTTAGGACATAATCGAAGGAAGTGTCCTTCGTTACTAAGACAGGCTCCAGATAGTTAGGGATTGAATAATAAATAATTTTTTTTATTATATATTCATTTTATTGTATATTCAATTTTTTTTTATTATAATTTATTTTATATTCAATTTTTTTATTATAATCTATTGTATATTCAATTTTTTTTTTTTTTGTAATCAATAAAGTTTTACATTATTCTTTACCCTCACACTTTTCTCTACTATTCAATTATAGTCAATTTTAATATTTTTTTTTTCAACTTTAAACCCATGATCTGTTGATCCCGATGTTTTGTACGACCAGTCCATTCATCGATCATATATTGTATGGCGAGATCGTACTACTGGAGAAATATCTTGCAGACGTCGAGAGGCATGATTTATTCAGTTGGACTGACATCTAATCACAGCCTTGGTCGAGAGATGGAGGCTCGAGACGCATACATTCCATGTGTCTGTTAGAGAGTGCACTATCACTCTACAAGACATAGAAGTGTTGTTGGGGTTACCTGTTGACGGTGAGCCGGTCACCGGAGTGATGTACGATGTCTGGTTAGAAGTTTGTCAACTGTACCTCGGTGCGACCCCACCTACCGACAAGATTAAAGGATTGAGGTTAAATTTAATATGGTTAGGAATATAATTTCGTGAGCTCACAGATGATGCAGACGAGGAAACCGTCATAAGATATGCGCGAGATATATACTACAAATGATGGGTGGAAGTCTGTTTTTCAGATAAATCAAGTCATTTTGTTCACTTGATGTTCCTGCCACTGTTAGCTAACTTCATAATGCGGGCCGGTATTCATGAGGTGGAGCATGCTTGGTATGGTTGTATAGACAACTATGCAAAGCAACAAGACCTGAGGTTCGAGAGATAAGTATGTCTCTCATACTTTTGCTACTATGGGCTTGAGAGCAATTTCCAACAATGGCTCCACAGCTACATCAGGTTAATGACGCTCAGTTAGTTGGACGAGCCTACGGTTCTCGGTATGTTGTTTTAATTCAATTTAATTTTTATATCACTAATCTAGTTAATTTAAATTCTGAATTATCAATTTAAAAATTTAGGTGGAGAGACAAATTTTGTGTGACTAGGACAGCCACACATGTAGTCAACCAGTATAGATACGTGTTTGATCTGCTTCAACCTGAACAGGTACATTACACTTAACCTAATTGATTATTTTATTCACATTTTTATTGTATTTGTCTTTAATATTCTCTAATATAATATTTTGTGTTTCAGTTATTTAGGAGCTGTACAAAATTATTGTGCATACTTTGCGTAATTTTTGTACGAATGGTCAAAACATATAGCAGACGATGAGTCCTCTCATATGTTTTCACATTGGTGAGTGGCATCTTCCTAACAGGGTGATGAGACAATTCGGTTTTCAGCAGGATGTCCCATCACCTTGTAATATTGAACCCGTACTGCATGATATTGACCTAAGCACTGGAGATTGGTCTGAAAAAGTTGTACATTTGGTAGTACGATGGCACTATCGTGCAAGGTTTATTACAGTAGGGGTTTCTCTTGAAGAGTTTGACATAGATGTCACTCCAGAATATATTCATTGGTATAATAATATCATAAGGCGCTACGTCACTCGTCCGGGAGCAGCTGTGGGTCATCTGGTAAATGAATGAATATTATCTAATTTTTTTAATTTAAATTTATTTTAAATATTTTCTAATTGTTTTATAATTCACAGAGATTGAACAACAGTAGACTCCGTGAGGTTGCGAATGATCCGAACCAGGTTCTTGCTATATGTAGTGACAACCAAAACTATATGGAGGAAATTCATTATATGTACGATATACCTATTGTTCCTCCACTAGCTCCTAGACGTAGAGGACCTGTTCGGGAAGAGGATGAATTTGATGAGGTTGCACATAATGTGGAAGAGTTGCCCCCTATGACGCAGACGTAGAGTCAAACTGATTATGTTAGTCCGATGATGATGATGCCAGCATTTGGTTTAGGACATGATGACTCAGAGGCTGGTCCTTCATCTTCATACGTGCATGGACATAGTCGGGGTCGTGGAGAGCATAATGAATATTTATATTCTGAAGCGCCTGCAGTGGTACCAGAGCAACCTTAAGTTCGAAGTCTATGACGACAACCAACTCGAAATCGATGACGTCCGCCTTGTGGGACACATTGATTTTTGCAATTATTTTTATATAAATGAGATATTTAATTTACATTTTTTTTATTTGTATGAGTTCTTATTTTTTTTAATTTATTCTTTTTAGAGTTTAAATAAAATAATAAAATATTTTTAAAAATTGTTTTTATAAAATGGAAAATTAATTTTAAAAAAAGAAAAAAAGGATTAAAAAGAAGAAGGTGGAATGTGTAATAATTAAAAAGGAAAAAAAAGGAAATTTGTACGGTATTCTCGCTCTCTATCAAAATCTCGCTATTTCGCTCTCGCTCTCGCTCTCAAAATCTCGCTCTCTCAAACTCTCGCTCTCTCTCATAATCTCACTCTCGAATTTGATTGGGAAGTTCAGTGGCAAAAAGAAGGAGATTCATTAGCTCGTTATTTAGTCAGACTTGCTGAGATGACAGAATCTGTAAAAATTATTCAACAAGCTTTGGAAGGAATTCCAGGGGACCTTATGAAAATTTAGAAATACGATCTTTTGATAGAGGAATGTCTCCGAAATGATAATTAAACAGACTCAATAATAATGTTAGGAAGGGCAAGGTCGAGGGTTCAAAGTTTGACGTACAAATGAAATGAAGGTCGAGGGTTCAAAATTCGATCTATCTAGGTTGAATTTTCAACCCTCGACTTATTTTAAAAAAAAAAAACAACAATATTTTTACAAATAGTTTGAAAACAACAATATTTTTCTAAATAGTTTCTAAAAAGACAATATCTTTTTAATTTTCCCGTTTAAATTGATACAATTATGAAAGTTTAGGGTTTAAGTTGATATAATTATTAGTTTATTATTTAAATCGATACAAATCTCAAAGATAAGGATTTAATTTGATACAATCCTCAAAATTTAAGATTTAAAATTGATACAATTTTTAGTTTAAGACTTAAATTGATATAATTCTCAAAGTTTAGGAATATAAATTGATATTTACCCAAAATATTAATTACAGAAGTGGCATAGAAAAGCAAGGAGGAGGTAGACAGGAATCGCCGGTGGTAGTAAGGAGGAAATGTCGTGGGCCAAAGGCCGCAGGTAAATCTCTGGGCCCGTTAAAACTGTTTGGTGAAAGGCCCATAATCGTTGTAAATGGGCCTTTAGGCCCATAACAGCCATTGGGCTCCGGTGACGAAATTGGGCTGAAGCCTTTTTTGTGAAGGCCCAGAGTTGTAAGGCCCTAATCATTTTACTTTCTTTATTTTTTATTATTGTATATTATTAAAAATTATGCTTATTTAACTACAGCATTTTTATTTAGAACATTTTCAAAATTCGTATCCCAATTTTAAAAAAGGAATTTCTTTTATGGATAAAAAAATTTGACAAATATATTTTGAAAAATATTAGTAGTAACAATAATATGGGAAGGTAAACGAGATTATTTTCTAATGGCATAAAACTAGAACACAATTAACACCAAATTTGCCTATATGAATGGAAACAATAAGCAATCATGAGCTAATTCTGAATTATTATGTATACAAATATGCTAGCTGTATTTAGAATAAATTCCAAGAATCTTTTTAAAAAGTTTTAATTGGTCTCATAATTAATTAAGTCAATAATGGAACTCAACCAATGATACTAGGTAGATTCCAAGACAAAGATCCAGACTGTATAATAAAAACAAAGTTCAATTTTAAAATATTTATAATATTATTAAAAAAAAAAAAAAAAAAAAAAGAAAGAAAGAAGTTGGTCCAAAGTTTTGGGTCTCACTTTCATTTGATTTTTGGGTTTTAAAATGTTACAATTTTGAGTTTAGTTTTTATTGGGTCCTTTAAGTTTCAATATTTTACATTTTTACCTTCAAATTTTTACTGATGCTCGCTTTAATATTGTATGTTAACTTTTTGTTAACTAATTTAAAATAATTATGATGTAAAATTTTTAATTAATTTTAATATTGACGTATAAATAAGTGAAGACTAATGTGATTATAATAAATTTAATTCTTTTAAATTAATTGATATGACATTAACACCAATGGCTCAAAATGGATATTTAATGGGAAAAAAATCAACTTTGAATGTGTAAATCTTTGAGTGATCGATACCAAATTGAAATAAACTTCAAAACTCAAAGGTAAAAATATAACATTTTGAATCTAGGAGCAAATAGAAATAAACTAAAAATTCAAGGGTAAAAGTTTAATATTTTGAAACTTAGAGATCAAATAAAATTTAAATTAAACTCAAAATTGAAGACTAAAAAGATACTTTCTCATTAAAAAATATATACACCCAAAAAAAGAGGCAAAAATTTCAATTGAACCAAAAAAAAGGAAAAATTTTCAAAGATAAAAAACATATTAAATTATTTATAGAAATAACAAAAAATCACTTAGTGATTGATTTGTATCAATGATAGACTTCTATCCGTTTTTATCACTGATAAATACTGATAGATTTTTATCAACCTCTGTCAATGATAGAATTTTATCAGTTTTTATCAAACTGATAGACTTCTATCAACGTCTATATAATATACGAAGAAGGAGAAGATGATTAAATTTTCTATTCTATATAAATAGTTTCTCTTAGTTTTTTTTTTAATTTTTGAAAATCTTCCGTAAAGAAATGATGAAGAAGTAACTTAAATAGACATTGAAAACTAACCAAAAATTGTTGTGTAGTCAAAGTAGCAAACATCCCATTTTCTAAAACAATGGCCCCTTGATGTTGAGAATTATGGGTTCATGTACTCACCTTAAAGTTCATTGTCTAATACAATTATTGGACCACCCACCTTCTCTTATTGCCTTTCATATTATAAGCCTTGTTATTTTCCTCTAATACATGACACATTCATTTGCATATGTTTTAAATCTTTAAGCTTATTGTATGGAGTAATTCTATCGACATGTTTATCGATATTTTCGTAACTTGAAACACACGAGAATATTAATAAGATCAAGGAGACATATCTTTTTCGATACACTATTCAAATGTTGACGAAATATTTGAAATAACACAAATTATTATGGATATTGATATGATAATAATTGATAGAGAAATTAATTGTGAAAAGCATCGTGAAGTATAAGAATTGTTACAACCATTGAATTTTAAATTTTATTGATTGGCCCCTAAATTTACCAATTTGTTACGATAAAACCCACAAAGTTTGCAAGCTTCGCACATCAGCCCCTTGATCATAAGTGTTGTAATTCCAATCAAACGATTGAGCTAATTAAATTCAAAATTTTTATATCAATTTTTTTGTTTTCTTAAATCGGAATGGTAGTGCAACAATTGTATGGAAAACAACGTTATTTGATTGACTAATGGTTTATAGAGGGTAAAATATTGGATTAAATTGTAATTTTTTTTAAATGGAGGATTTAACGACTTCAATTAAAAATTATTTTTTGTCTCTAAACTTTCATAAAAATAACAATTCAATCTCTGAATTTTAAATAATATTATTACGATTTAATAAAATTGCTTACATGTGTAGATCAATACATTGATCGAGAATCAATTTTTTTATACATAAACTATAAAATTTAAGTCATTGCATAATAGAGTTGATATTTGATTTCGAAATACTAAATTGTTACAAATTTGAGAGTATAAGAACTAAATCTTCACCAACAAAAATTAAAAGACTTAATTGTTACTTTTATAACAGTTTAACCATTTAGGGGCTAAAAGTATTTTTTATGGGGAAACTACAAGTAACATAGAAAAATAGGTAAATATTAAGAAACAAACACATAAACGATTATACTACTACAAAGTTAGGATTTCATGACATTTAAAAAGTGTCAAAATTAAAATTTGTGACACTTATTTTATGTCGTTGTATTGTCTGTAAAAATATGACTATTAATAACAGTTTACGAAAAATGCTACTTTTAAATATAGAAAAATGGACTAAAATATTTACAAATATAGAAAATTTTCATTGTCCATCTGTGATCGACCATAAGAGACTATTATCTGTGTCTATCTGTATCATGATAGACACAAAGAGTAAGCTATCACGGTCTAGCGCAGATAAACTGTGATATTTTGCTATTGTTTGTAAATATTTTCAACAATTTTATCACTTAAAATAATTTTCCTAAAAAAATTCATAATTAATCTTCTAATGACAATATTTAATTGCCAACAATGAATAATCACTACCAATTATAAACTGTCATTGTCAAGTTTACTAAGACATGTTATCGTTGTCATCAATTGACTCAAAATTGGCTTATTATTGTAGCGTTATAGTTATTGAAAACGGTTATAAAATGTCAAAAAAAAAATTGTGCTATTTTTTTCTTGTCAAGAATATTTTAACCATAGCATTTTTTATTGTTAAGAATATCTTAAACATGACAAATATTTTATGTCAACAAAATGTTCTATCATGACATATTTTTGTCACGAAATTTCATATTTTTGACGCTTTTATATTGTCAATAAAAATATGTCTCGATAGTTTATTATTTCTTTGTACCTTGCCATTACACATGATTTCCATCATCAACCAATCCTATTCTAATACAAAATTGGTACAAACATAAATAACAATTTTTGTATATAAGAATAAAGTTGATAATGTTTTTTTTAAAAAAAAAAAATCTAAATATATACAATGGAACTATGGAATGTCTCAAAAGAAACCAATATAAGCAAACTAATAACGAAACTTGGTAAATTTTTTACAAAGGAAGAAAATATAACAAAGTACTGTGACGAGTAACTACATTACAATTTTTACCACTAATCAAATATCAATAATTTGTTTGGTAGTTTCACCACTTCAGTGGATTCATAAGACCTCATAAAAACACAATATTAAATCTTAATTCAACATTGTGAATCAGTTCTAAACTACAACAGAGAGTTTCCAAGAGTTATAAACTATGTTCAACATTTAGAAAGAGTTCAAAATGATCATAGTGAAACTTGAGCACCAAAAACTATCCAAACAATCTTAAACCTAATTCAAACACTTTGAATCAATCCCAAACTACAAGGAGAGAGTAAGAGTTGAATAACATACCACATGTATATCATGAATGAAATTTTCATGACCATTAATCCTGAAAATTAAACACAAAAAGTCAAGTCTAATAAATTAGTCTTTACAGAAAGTGAAACAAAACAAATAAGAAGTATATAACACAGTGCAAAGAAATCAAGCACAAAGAGGCTAATAACCAAAACTATAGATAAAACTCATTATTGCTAAGTCATTGCAAATATACCTAACAAGAGATATTCCAAGCCATAGAGCAAAGCACCTCTGTGACACAATATATTGCTAATATAAACCAAAATGTCCAGCCATAAGAAACTAAGTTTCAAAGTTCACAATGTGAAATTAACAAAGAAAATGATAATAAGGAAGATAACAAAAAAATAATTTAGACCTCTACTTACCTCCAAATGCCTAACAATATTTTCACAAGATATGAAGAAGAAAACCAATAAGCATAGAATCGTCTTGCACAAATAATATACAAACATTAAACCTCTACTTACCTCCAAATGCCTAACCAACTTTAAAGAGGAAGAAAAATTGAAGCTACTAGTTGCACAATGGAAAAAGAAACAAAAAAAATATGTTTCACTATTTTAATATTCAGAATATTAACTTAGTGGCTAAGCTATAATATTAGGGTAGTCCCTGTAAAATACTACAATAATCATGACTTTTAGTGACAAATATCTAGCGAAAAAATTTACTACGTCGCAACTATAACGACCAAATACATCTTTCATCTCTATCCATGCAACAAAAATTAATATGTCGCAAACTTGCAACGAATAAATCTAATCGCCGTAAGTGGTGTGCAACGAACACTTGAATCGTCGCAAGTGGCATGCAACGTATTTCAAAGTCGTCGCAATAAGTAATGAAAAATGATTTCGACACATGTTAGCTCAATTAATTGGATGAGTTATTTGGCACCCAATCTAAGGGTTTGAGATGAAATGGGTTTAGTTGCAAGCCCGCATTGTGACGAAAAGGGCTTTTGTCGCAATAATCTGCAACGAAATAAGATTTAGTCACAAGAGGTTATTTTTAGAACCATTTACTTAGGGTTTAGTCTTTTTACTCGTTTAGTCTGTCGTTCGTCTAAGAAGAAGAGTCACACATGCCATTCGGCTGAAGCTAAGAGGAACACTTAGAGGGGAATCATCGTTGTCATTTAGAGGACCACCCCATTTTTTATTTTACCTAAACGTTCAGAGGACTATCACCATTCAGAGGAGATTCCATTTTCCAATGATGAAATTTTTGGTGATTGACCATAATGGTTTAAAATCTCCATTCACTTGGACCTTATTTTGAAGAAGAAGGCAAACAGAAGAGGGGAATAGGTTTTTGATATCTCTATTTTACTGCTGCCATCTGATCATTGATTTTGCTTTTAATTTTGGGGTTTAATTATTTTTCTGGTTCAATATCCAAATGATGGGGTGGAGGTAAATTTGTTCTTAGTGTGCTTATGTGTATGCATGTGCGTGTGTGTATGCGTGTGTACGAGTGTGTGTGCGCGTGTACGTGTGTGTGCGTATGTGTGCACGCGCGCGTACATGTATGTGTATGTGCACGTGTGTATGTGTGCGTGTGCGCATGTGTGTTTGTGTGCACGTGTGCGTGTGCGTGTGTGGGTGTGCACGTGCGTGCGTGGGTGTGCATGGGTGTGGGTGTGTGTGGGTGCGTGGGTGTGGGTGTTGGTGTGGTGTGGGTGTGTGGTGGGGGTGGGTGTAGATGCATGTGCGTGTGTACGTGGATGTCCAATTTTTCTACGGGGATGGGGACTGCATGTAGAGATGTCCGATTAGGCAGGGAATGAGGGAGGGAGTGGAGGAAAAAATTTTCCGTGAGCTAAATGGGGATGGAGACGGGGAAGGAATGCATTCCCCATCCCCGTCCCCGCCTCTGCCCCATTCCCCGTCCCCACTCCGATTAGTTTCTATATATTTATTTAGTATAGTTATCTACTGTTATGTTATTATTATTATTATATAAATATTACATTTAAATTTCAAATTTGATTATTTATTGGGAAAGATAGTGAATATGTTTAAATTGAATATTTAAATTTAGATTATACTTGTGACTAATTTAATTTATATTTATTTTTTTTCTACTAAAAGAAATTAATTAGCTTTTTTATGCCAAAATTTGAGTAATTTATCTTTAAATTCAAATTCAAATTGTCATGTAAAACTAATATAATAAACAATTTAGCGATAAAGTTAATTATTTAACTAAAATTTGTTCACATTAGTGATTTAAATTAATTGATTTTTTCTTTTAAAGAAAAAGGTAACGGAGAAAAATTCCCCGCGGGGAATCCCCGCCCTGATCCCTGTGTAAAATTTCACGGGGATGGGGAATGAAATGGGGAGCGGGGAAGAGGATGGGGAATGACATCCCCGGCCCCGCTCCACCCCGTGGACATCTCTATATGCGTGTGTGCGTGCGTGCGTGTGTGTATGTGTGTCAACCAACCCCTAGTCCCGACCGACTGATCTTAATTCAGTAAGTTTCAATTGGTCAAATTGATTTTTGATGATTTTATGTACACCTCTATTGCTGCTGCAGGAGCGTATTCGAGACATGAAATGTAGAAAATGTCTTCTCTAACATATCAACATCAGTAATTTTTTCTCTACATAACAACAATTACGAACTGATTTTAAATATTATGGATTTGTAATCACTTACTGATTTGAAATCTTGTAGTCTCAAATACGTTCACTCATAACGAGCTTTAGGAAGAATAATTGTTTTTTTTATGACCATATCTCTCTTTAAAAAAATTTCACAAGATACGGAGATCTTTTATCATAAGATATTCCATTTCCAATCTCTCATAGAAATGATGACGACAAAGAAAAATCATAGGTTTTGCTTTGTCTTGACTGGATGTTGTGTTTCTTTCTTTAATTGTTTTTCCAAGGTTTATAGCATCCAGGTGGATTTCGACATCACGTACCAATGACAAATAATTTTTGTCATTAATGTCAAAGGTTGCGAATTCTAATTTCGTAAGGTTTGTCGTGACAACACTATCACAAAGCATTGTATTTATATTAGAAATTTAATATGTACTAAATATGCAAAACAATATTTAATTTATTAATTATAACGAAGAGGGGGGAAAACGACATATCTTTAATACCTACCTTCAGCGGGGGGAAATGAAAGAAGCTTGTGCTGATAATGTGTCATAAAAATGATGCGCACTGGGAATATAGATATCAAGAAAATATAATATTAAAATAAATAAATAAAATAAAATAAATATAAAAACATGAGATTCCTCCAAAATTCTTCACTTTCTCCAAAATACATTAAATTTTCACCAATGTATGTAGTTTTTAAAGATCTACCAAATGCCTCTATTTATAGGCAAAATAGTAAGTATGAGATAGTTTACATGGACACTAATAACGTATAGGTATGAGACACATGGCTAACATGTAAGGTGACACATGTGGTGATAGGAGTTTGACAAATGTTGTCTTTAAGACACTAAACTTGGATATCTACAATACACTTAATTTAACATATTTATAATAAATAGTTTTTATTTCCTTTATCTTTTAACTTGTGAACATTTGTAGCCTTTAGTTCTATATACATTTGAAACTTGAAAGGGACATCTTCATCTACTTTCCTTTTTAAGTTTCTCTGAGGAAAGTTCATCTCGATTCCAACACGTCTATAACGAACGCTCATCCAAAGTATGTGTTGATTATTCTTAAGGAGCAACTGATTTATACAAATTTACACTAACATTTTACCAATTTTGTTTTCAAGGTAGTAATGTTCCACGACACAAAAATCTGATTCTAGTTTTTCCAACATCTAACAAAATAGATAAAAATGATAAAGTTTAGGTCTATTTTGGCAGCCATTTAGTTTTTTGTTTTTTAGAATGAAATATATTTCCTCTCAATTTTTTAAAATGCCTTACATTTTTCTTAAGTATAAGACTTGATTTCTTCAAAAACTTTTTTTTTTATATCCACGAATGTTTGAGCTAGTTTACTCAAACCTCAACTAATCTCACGGGACAACTTGTCTGACCATACAACATTTTGGTGTCAAAGAATCTCGTAAGATATTAAATATTAGGTAGATGGCCACCATGGATGAACTCATATCCTATTAGTCATTTATTTACCACTAGTTCAACCTATGATGGTTTAGAAAAATTACATTTTATAACTATGGGACATTTGGCCATTGAGTGGAGTAAATAAATCTGAGGTTAATATGTTGAAGTTAGTGGGTTTAGAGTAGTAAGATTGAGTTTCTAGATAATTATGAAAAGTAGATTGAGAAAGTAAGACAAAATTATTTGATAAATGTGAAAAGTATTAAAAAAATTAAAAAAAAATGAATTTACTCTATAAATGTGCAAGTTTAATAATTTGTAGTATTGAAGTAGAATTGTTTACACCAATTTAATAAATTAATGGATCAAATGACTCCAACCTTTTTCAAATTTTCAAAATTTATTTTGGTATTTAAAAATATTAGTAAAAATTAAATAATAAAACAATAAATTTAGAGTTTAAAATTCCATTTTCATAAATAAAAAATTAAAAATAAATAATGGTTTAGGGATTGAGAGCTTAATTTATATGATCCTTTTTAACAAAACTTAATTTCTAATTTAAATTTAACCTTAGAATATGACGTGACCTAAGTATATAATTAATGGTTAGAGCTGGCGATTTAATCATCACACGCCCAAGGGGTCTTTTCATGAGTTGACGTTCAATCAAACTTTCTTATTTTTTTTCTTTGACAAAATGAGATTCATGGGTTGATTTGATTTGAAAGCAAATGACCAATGTGATGAAGAAATTACAGAAAACAAAACGGTCTTATTCTTTGAATTAGCATAAAAGCATATGATTCATGATCAGCTATGAAGCACAGATACAGATACGATTATATGATACAGATATAATCGGATACGATAATTCATCAATTTCTAAAAGCATAAGATACGGATACGTCTGAGGATACGTCACTTTTTTATATATTTCTTTAATATATATGTTTCTAAAAAACGAGGATACTGATACGTTGGAGATACATTTTTTCTTTAAAAAAATCTAGGATATAGATAAATTTAGTACATAAGTTAATAACAATAGTACAAAATAGAATATAAACACTGAAATACAATACAAAAAAAGCAACATTTAAGATGTTGAAGTACAATAGTTAATAAAATGCAATAGAAAAGTGACTCATATCGCAAAGAAGAAGAAGAAGATTAGAGATAAGTATGAAAATAAACGAAGAACTTATTGTTAAAGACATCCAAATGGTTTATATTTTGGCGGACTTTGTGGGGACTCAAATGAGATAGAGATTATATAATTCTAGTCTATGATTTGGTCCGTTATTTATTTATTTTTCTTTTAGTTTTGGACTCGAGTAGTGAGCTTTTTAAACAAATTGCCTAATTTTAGATTGGGAAAGATTAGATGAGTTACTTTTTTTCTTAAAAAAAAAAATACACATAGAAATAGATACGTCAAATCGCGTGTTAGATACATATCTGGAAAGTATCTAAAATTATAGATACGTCAAATCACGTGTCAGATACGTATCTATGAATATCTAGAAGTATCGGTATCCGATACATAACTGACTGATTCTTTACCTCACATAAAGTATCTGTGCTTCATAGATGATCATTTAAATAAGAACCATGCAAATTATTGGCTAAGGTCCAAATTTACCTTAATTTCGTCCTTTAACTTTTTCCGTATGTTGAGCTAAAATAATAGCCTAAATGAGATTTGACCCACCCTAAAAACTAATGTTATATAATCTTTTTGTTAATGTCAATGTTAGATTAAATTACCATATTAACTTGATAGTGTTTTGACGTCGAGCTCTTTCTCCTACACTTCGCTTTTTAGTTTTTCACTCTTGATTTTGTGTCTTCTTTGTTCGTTTGTTCTTTTAGTTTTGTTTCCAACACCTAATTTATAGATCTTGTTCTTGTGTTCGAGAGAAAAGAGGATTGACATTTAATCATCATGAAGAAGAATACATAAAAGAGAGAGAAAAGCGAGAACGAGTAACGAGGGTAAGATGAAGATCCTTCCCGTGTGCACAGTAGTCCTTATGATAATTTCACAAAAAGTGTCTTCTTCTTGCTTTTAAAAAAAAAAGTTAAGATTTTAAAAGTGTGACGGATTTCATTTTGGACTTAAAATTTAGGTCACCTATGACTGTATGCCATTTTGCCCACAAATTTACTTTAAATATATTAAAAATTCTTATACATTATTATTTTCTAAAAACTTATTGAACACGTACACTTGAAAAGAAGATACTTCTTGATTTTTTTTAGCGGTTGGATTGAATTCTTTTATGTATCAATTAACATTTGAACACAACATATCATATACATGTGTTTAAATATGTTGACAAAGCGATTGTTTAATAATACGAAATTTTTATTAAAAAAATTTAAAATTCTGTTAGGAAATTGTTTTAATTGACAATAATACATTAAAAATAAGGTGCACTTGATTTAACTTTTTAAATATTTAATTTTGAAAAGAAATTATTTTAGAAAAAAAATGAAAGTGTTTGACAATCTCTTAAAATAGTTTTTTGGAATATTTTCAAAATGTATTTTAAACCGTTAATAAAAACCAATATTTTTTAAAATATTTTTCTTTTTCGTGAGATAATTTAAGGATAGATAAAAGTGTACAATTGAAAAGTCTAAAATCAAGAAAATTGAGATAATTTAAGGATAGATAAAAGTTTAAGTACTTTAGGTAAGTGGGATGAATATTTGACTTTCAAGTTTTTATTTTTGAAAATTATGTTTATTTTCTCATGGTTTTTATCTTTGTAAAGCAAGCCTTTGAATTCTTAGTTTATTTGTTTTTATAAAAAAAATCGTTTTATTTTGAGAATTTCATTCAGAATTCAAACTTCTTTTTTCATGAAGGTGAAAACCCATATTGAAGAAATAATGAACAGACAAACAAAACTTCAAAACTACAAGTTAAAAACGAAATTATTACTAGAAAGAATCTTAAGATTCTTAATTTTTATTTGATGGTTTTTCGAGACTAATTATTTTAATTGAAAATAGTGATTATTTTAAATGACAAAACTATTAGAAATATTTTCAAAACAAATTAAAATGTAGCATCTATCAATGTCTATCATCGATAGACAATTACATTTTGTTATATTTGTAAATAAGTTGGTTTATTTTTCTATATTGGAAAAAAAAATCATTATACCTAATATTTAATAATTAGCTTAAAATTTTGATTTTTTTTTAATATAACATCTATTTAAATTAGTATCAGGGTATAGTGTTATTTATTGAACAAAAACTTTTAGCTGAGTGTGGAAACTACTTTAATGATAAAAAAAAAGTCACTAAATAAAAGAAAAACAATTCAATAGACCCCTTGCATGTTAATTTCTATTTTTTTAAAATTAAGTATATGACTAGATTCATCTTCTTCAATGACATTTTAAAATACTTTTACTATATGCTTAAATAAATTAAAGTTGATTTCGGATTTGAATCTCTTACCTCAACTCATAAACGACGACACAAAACATATTCTCAATATTCCCAAAATTCTTGATTCTTAAGTTAATTTCAGTTCGATAATGCATACATGCATCTTGACTTGAAATAAAAAGGGGAGTGAGAGAGAAAGAAGACTTGATGAGAGAGACCAATGAGACAACATGCTACAAAGGGATGAAGACAAGAGGAACAATAACACGTGATCACATGGGTGTTGCACATGAAGAACTCTCTTTTCAATATAACATGACAAATTCTCCATCACAATCTCCTTCAAACCCTAATAACATTGAATTCTTTATTTCTTTTTTTCCTATAATATATCATCAACTCTAATTTTACTCTTTCGTTTAATCTATCTATTGTTGATGAGATTGAACCTAACGAAATATGTCAAAAGTTAAGAAAAATAAGTTAGACTTCTACTTAATCTTACGAGGAAAAAGAAAACTCCAAGTCATTTTCTCTATAAATACATTATTATAACGCCATATGAGTGAACTTGAACTTGAACATCATCAAAAACTTAAGCTTTTGACTTTTTCTTCACTCTATAGTTCTTATAACCATTTTTAACCATTTTTCGTTGTTTTGTAGGTCTTCTCTTCTCCAAATTATAAATTTATCGTAGTTGTCACCTAAACCTCTTGCCTATTTTACTATTCAAATTTTGACATCAACACTGTCGTTTTTTAAATTACTATTTTATAAGTTGCATCCTAATATGTTAAAAAGATTAATATATATATATAATTAAATATTAAAAAACATATGTTACTAATTAACATGTGTCAATCTGAAAATAATTCACAAGTTAACTCAGTTAATATTATATCACTAATTAAGATTATAGGTTGGATTATGTTGTTGTTTTAGAAACACAATTAATTAATGTAACTATTTATAAATAAAAAAGAAAACCCAGCTCATGTCATGGAATATATATGGCTAATTAGCTACCCAATCCACTTAAAGAGAGAATCCAATGCTTCTATTTATGATATTTATATTTACACAATCATTTCATTGAAGACATATCAATATGGATTGGGGAGTGGTGGTTTAGTATATAATTATACAGTTCACAAATATTATATAGTTTTAATATGGAAAAAAAAGTTATTATATAGTTTTTAAAAGAAGTTCAATCTATGGTTCAAAGATACGGCCGTTGGAAATTTGGAGCCATATATCTAAATATATTCTACAATTATAAAATTAATTTAATATGCAGAAACAAATTATATATTTGTTTGCACCTTTACTTTTAGGTTGTGAGGTTTTTAATCTCTTTATACCAATTTGTTTTTTTCTTTTCTTTTCTTTTTTTTTAATATCAACAACGGTGGATGAAAGATTAAATCTCCAACTTCTAGGAAGAGAATATATACTAATACCACTAAAAGTTAAGTTCATTTTAGCTCTTAATGATAATTTAATGTCTAATAATTATTTATATATATATATATAAGAGTATTTTGGATATTGAATTAATATTTGATCTTTTAAGGTTTGTTTGATAGCAATTTTGCTTTTTTCTCCTAGAATTATGACAAAAGTTATTTTCAAATACAGGAAAATGAATCAAAATATTTATGAATATAGTAAAATTTTATTACCGCATATAGACAATGATAGACTACTATCTGTATCTATCATGACACAAATAGATATTTATGACATGAGTTGTTTTCAAACATAGGAAAATAAACCAAAATACTTATGAAAATAGTACAAGTTTACTATCGCATATAGACGATGATAGACTACTATTTGTATCTATCATGACACAGATAGTAGTTTATCGTACAAATAGAATGTAATATTTTGTTATTATTTGTAAACAATTTTAGCAGTTTTGTAATTTAAAATAATTTTCCTAGATCTAACTCTTTTGTTTTCTCATAAATTTAGAAACGTATTTAGCTTTGGTTTTCAAAAGTAAACTAAGATTTTTAGATCTACATACGATATTATAGAGCCAATCCTACGACACTTAAAAAAATCTAACCATAGTTGAATTAGTTGCGGCACATATAAGATTAGATGTTGAAATTCCCGCTCTTAATTATTAAAATATTTTTTTTATTCTCTAATATGTATCCATCTCGTAATTGATCCAAATGTCCAATCACAAATTGTTTTGCGATAAATTCTTTTTATTTAAAAAAATAATTTTAAATGTTAATTTTTCTTTGTGATGGAAGTCATGCAGCACCAAAAATTTGTTAAAAAATGATAGATAAGTAAAACCATCTAGATCTAAGATCAAAGCAATAAATAGAAAAATAAAATTATTATCAAACCAGCATCTGGTAATTTTTCTTTTCTTCTTATTATTATTATTTTTTTCTGTAGGCAACAATTTAGGTACTGTTTATTGAGATGAAGAATTAGAAGCGAGGAAGTTTAGAGGCCCCACCCATAGACTGCAATTTCAGTAGGATAAAATGTATCTAGTCCAAACACAAGCAAGGAAAAACCATTTTTAAATAAAAACTAAAATCAATCTGAATATATTTTTAAATCATTTCCTTAAAATATTATTTCAAAGGGGATAAGAACGAAATAGAAATTAAGCCCAACTGGGAGGGGTATTTTCGTCATCCTCAGACACTATAAAACGAGGTGCTTATGTAGGGATGTTCCCCACAGCACAAATCGAATTAAGCCTCTTTTGATCATTTCCTGAAAAATCTTTATTTATTTTTGTAATTTTAGAGTTTTTTTTTTAATAAAAATGGTGTCGAAAGTGGAAGAAACACTGAGAAGGAAGCACCAGCAAGTTCAGCCGCCGCAGGCGGCGGTGGTAGCGGCAGCGACGACGAAGCAAATCCAGTGCAATAAAGCTAAGTATCCGAAGTTCAAGAGAAGTAGTTCCAATGTTGAAGAAGATGGCGCTTCTTCCGCCATGCTTTTGCTTGCTTGCATTGCTTTTGCCCCCAATTTTAGCTCCGTCGCCGGTTGAAGACGACGGAGCTGTCATCCGCGGCGGAGGAGGGATTAGATATTGTTCTCTCTCTCCGCCGTCGTCGGAGGCAACTTCCGGTAGCTAATTTTGAGTACAGAGTATCAAATTATTAATCGCCGCCGTAGATTTTCTCTGATTTAGGAGTATAATTATTATATCGATAAGATATATATTCTTTATTTTTATTTTTTTCCTAATTAGTTTTTTTTTCACGTTGTTAATTATGTACCTTTGAAATTATTTCGTAATATAAATATATTTTATTTACTGTTTAAGATTTTTTTTATGCATTTTTATATCAAAGATTAATGGTTGAATGGATAGGTTCAACTTTTGAGATTGATAACAAGTTTGTTTATTTATTTATTTTTTAATATAGAAAAATAAATCAAAATATCTATAAATATAATAAAATTTCACTATCTATTTACAATAGATCTTGATAAATCTATCTACGTCTATCTATGTCATGATAGATACAGATAATAGTTTATCGCAATGTATTGCAAATCAGCTGTGATATTTTACTATTATCTGTAAACGTTTTAAAAAATTTTGTAAATAGTTTAACTTTTTTTTTCTCTCATTAGAGTTATTAAGTTTGAAGTGAATTAACTAACATGAACATTGAATACAATTTAATTGGTATAAAATTTTTACCATCAATCTCGAAATTACATTAATCTTTCGTGTTTTTATTTTCAAAATTATGATTTATGATTTCAAACAACGTTCCACATAATTTTCGCTCTTTGGTATATAAGAGAAATTGCAAACAATATACCCAAAGGATGAGATAAGAAAAAGATATTGAAGACAACTATTTCATTTATTCTTCACATTTGTACGCTTTTACATACTAATTTGATTAATAATATTTCATGCGTCTATAATTATATTATCTTAAATTCAAAATTCTTAAAAATTAATTAATTTAATTTGATTTAAATTTATATTTATATCAAATGAAATTTGTATTCAACTTTAAATTTTAGAAGATTTGAAATTTCATGGATTAAATTTCTAAATTTAAGTGTATTGACAGAAAACTCAAAATTCAAACATTAATTTGATATACGGGATGGAACCATTTGTACACATATATATTTTTAAATAAATGGAACCAATGTGTCAGAAAAAAAATGATTTACAATAATATTTATTAAGGGCAATTTTCAAAAATTGAAAAATTATAAATTATTTAAAAAATTCTTTACAATAATATTTATTAAGGAAAATTTTTAAAAACTGAAAATTAATAGTAAAAATTTAATTTTTTTTTTATAGAGGTTGGCAAAGGCCGACAGAAGTCTATCAGTCTCTTTCATGATAGAAACTGATCGCTGATAGAAGTCGATCCGTGACTATCAATATTTTTTTTCTATTTCTATAAATAATATGATAATTTTTTTCCTATATACAAAAATTTCTCTATTAAAATAATACTTCTAACAATGGATGAAAAATATGGGGCAAAAAATTTTATAATTAAGAACACAAAAAATTTAGTATTCCCTTTAATTTTACTAATATAATATCTTCCATTGTGTAGTTTACAGCGATCAAGTGAAGAGTGCCAATAATTTTTTTCTTGAATGTATACATAAATCAACAGTTGATTTAAATAGAAATTACCTAAAAGATGGGGTTTAATGGTTCCACCTAATATTTATTTATTTATTTATTTTTAATTTGTGTGACTACTTTACGGGTGTTTTTAAAATTTAAGTCATGTTTTAAAAATTAAGAAAAAAAGTTTCTTAAGACATTTTTATTTTTTAAATTTTATTAAGAATTCAAATACTCACTCTAAAAAGATTTTAAAAAAAAACATGATTTTAAAAAACTGTGACATAATAAGTATAACTTTCAAACAATAAAAACAAAAAACTAAGGTTGCATTTAATAATATTTTCATTTTTAATTTTTTTTTCGAAATTTATTTAAATTTCTTTCGAACCGTCATACTATAGTTTTCACATTTCTTACAAAACACTCGAATTCAAAACAAAATTCTAAAAACAAAAACAAGTTATTAAAACCACGTTTGGTACCTATTTGGTTTTTTGTTTTTGTTTTTCAAAATTAAGCCTATAAACATTATCTTCACTTCCAAATTTCTTCATTTGTTATCTACTTTTTATCAATGATTTAAAAAATAGTCAAATTTTGAAAACTAAAAAAAATAACTTTTAGACCTCATTTAGTAACCATTTGGTTTTTAGTTTCAGTTTTTTAAAACTAAGTCTATTTTATCTATATTACTTACAATGATTTACTATCTTTCTTAAGTACAATGGTTGAATTCTAAGCCAAATTTCAAAGACAAAAACAACTTTTTGAAAGCTACTTTTTCTTTGTTCTCAAACTTTGACTTGGTTTTTTAAACCATTGGTGAAAGATATATAACAAAAAAAGAATCTTGAAGGTGAAAGTAGTGTCCATAGGCTTAATTTTAAAAAACAAAAACAAAAAAACAAAATAGTTACCATTCAAGACCTTAAAAACTTGGTTTTGTTTTTAGAATTTGACTAAAAATTCAACTATTGTATTTAAGAAAAAGATACAGATCATGGTAAGAAATAGTGAGAAAATAAATTCAATTTTATTTTTTTTTTAAAAAAACAATGAAATGGTTACCAAATAGAGCCTAGAACTATTTGTATGTTTTTTTTCTTAGTTTTCAAAATTTGACTTGATTTTTTAAAATATTGATAGAAAGTGAATAACAAAACATATAAACTTATATAATTAATATTTAGAAGTTAAAATTTAAAATAAAATAATCAACAAATGAAGTCTAAATAATCATCAAATAATACCTAACTAATTTGAGGAAGATAAATAAATGAAATGAACACAGTCAATGAAATTTGCAATGAATAAAGCACACAATCACATATTATGATTTTCTTTTTTGAGAAAGATCCCATATTATAAATTAAAAACGTTGATTGAGAATTTTTTACTAATCACAAGTTATTACAGTCATTTCTCAAATTAATTATAGAATTATAATTAATCAAATTTGAGACTAATTAAAAACCGACATGTGTTCTAATTGAAATTGCAGATAAAAATTGGTCCATCTCACTAATGACATGTTTTTGTCATGGTCATTAGATTGAATAAACTGACTTGGTTTATTTAGATCATAATGATTTCGTTATTGTTATGGCCCAAAGACCAACAAAAGCTCAAAATTCACCTAATTAGGTTGAAGGGCCATCTAAGGCCAATCTCTCATTGCCATGGAAGACTTTGTAAATAGAGGAACTCTTTATTTCATGTTGGAGGTTTTGAAATATATAAATTTTCTAAGTTTGAGGACTAGAATCTTTTAAAGTTAAAAATATTCTTCTAAGACTTCAACGTCAAGAAAATTGACGTACTCTATCTCTTGAATGGAACGTATACATTCAAGAGAGATAATCATCCAAATTTATATGAGTTTTCACAGAGGAATATATTATATATATGAGTTCGTTTATATCAACCTACCAATCTACTTAATTATTGTTTCTACGGTTTCTATGAACACAAATTCGTTCTATGATCTAACTTTGAAACTTTGTGATTGTTAATTTTATTAGAAATAACCATATTTCGTTTTCTCTTTTTCGACTTGATCTATCAATACTTCCAAATGTCAGAGAAATAAAATTTAGAAAAGGTTTAAAAATACTATTTGGGTTATAGACTATAATTTCATGTTTGTTTAATTTTGTTGTTTTTTTAAAATGTCAATTTTGCTTTTAAACTTTAAATTTATGTTTATAATTTTGTTCCTAAACTTTCAAAACATCATCATTATTTTGTGAAGCAAAGTTCTTGAACTTTTAAAGAACAATCATTTTGGTCATTATTAGATCATTTTTCCATCAATTATCTATCTGCCAAATATTTGTCTCTGAGATATATCACTTCAAATCATGCAACATATTCAAAACTATGTTAGTAATTTGTTGGAAACAAAAGAACAATGATTAGGCGTAGTCTGCTGCATCAAATTTCATATTCCCTTTCCTCTAACAAAAAATAATATTTTTTAATCCTTAAAAAATAAATTGTCACATAGAAATTTTTAATTTGGTAAAATAGTGGTTGCAACCAAGTTTTTTCCAAGTCAAGTTATAGACAACGAGACCAAATTAATTATTTTATTTTATTTTTAAATTTAAAGACTGAAATAATAAATATAATTTGAGTAGTATAAAGACTAAAGTTAGAAATCAAAATAAAATAAAATTCGAAAGTCTAGTTAAAAGAAAAATATCTCATTTATTTATATCAAACAATCCACAATTTACTAAAAGCTTTTCCAAACACTCAAACCAAATTAAACCACAGCGAAATTTTCAAAAACCAATTTACTATTTGTTAGAAAAACGTTTATTCTTCCATATAACTAAGAACGGCCATTGTAAATCTAAATCCCTCATCAATAATAGATACCTCAACATTAAACAATAGTTTTTTTCCCTAGGAAAATAAGAATAACTGCAAATTTACTAAGACCATCGGATATGCATTTGGTTATTTAAAATTAGCTTTTTTCCCTTAAGTTTATATAATGATTTTATTATTATTATTAATTTATTGGAGAGCGTTTTTTTTTCCTGCCGCGGTTGAGATTTACATTTTTTTTTTTAATTTTCTTCTTCCATCTGTCTTATATTCATTTTTTTTTTCTTTTGTCTTTTTCAAAATCAATTTATATTCCGAATTTTAGATGTTGTATCAATTTTAATCCTAAATTAATAACTGTATCAATTTAAATTTCAAACCAATAGTTGTATCAATTTAAATCCTGAATTTTTATAAGTGTATCAATTTAAACCCAATTGTTTCAACCTAAATCGTTCATTATGTTTTATTTGGATACAAATGTTTAGAGTTTAAATGGATATATTTATGAAAGTTTAAGGTTTAAATTGATATAATTATTAGTTTGAAATTTAAATTGGTACAGATCTCAAATTGCAAGATTTAAATTGATACAACTCCAAAATTTAAAATTTAAATTATACAATCTCCAAATGAGGATATAAATTGATATTTTCCATCTTATTCCCAACCTGTCTACCTTTTTTCTTCTCTTTCTTCTTCTTTTAATGTTTACTTTGTTTTCTTTATATTTTCTTTGTTTTTTTTAACTAAATTTATTTCTATTTTAAAAAAAGAACTAAATTTAGAATTAATGCTTTTGAAAAAACGTTCTTTTTTTTTTCAGTCGTAATTTTTTCTAACTTGAGTTTTGAATTCAGGTAATACTTTGTTTGTTAAATTCATTTTTTTTGTTTGATTATTTTTTAACTTTTAGGTGTGGAATATGCCTTTTTTTTTAATTTTTTTTTATTATGAATTAGTAAAGTCTTGACTTTGATAAAATTTCGAAATCATTTTCTTTCTTCTTCTTCTTTTTAGATGTTTCATGTTATATTTATTATTTTGAGTCTGTTAAATTAACGTTAGTTTGATTAGTTAATTTTTTTTTCATGATTTAATAGTCGAATTACCTAAGTCCTGCTCTTTTCCTAAGAAGTCGGCTTGGTTACATATAAACCTTGTAAATCATTTAAACCAGTAACATAGCAAAATAATTATATTATAGTTTAGTTAATTAATTAATTAGTTATAGTCCGTTAATTCAATCAACTAATTAATGGACTAAAACTACAATTACAATTAATTTTAGTCAATTAGTCAATTAACTCAATCTCTAGTTCAATTTATTTCAATATATCATGGATAATAACATTGTAGTTTTAGTCTATAATTGTAGAAGTTTGTACTTTATATTGAATTCATTATAATTGATTAATCATTTTAGTCATGAGATCATGAACATTGTAGTTTTAGTCAGTTGTATAAATGTGTGCTTTATATTTAAATTAATCATAATTGATTAATCATTTTAGCCATTAAATTGTGAAAAAATTAACTAATCAAACCAACATAAAATAAATAAACTCAAAATAATAAATATAACATGAAACATCTTAAAAAAAAAAGAAAGAAAGAAAGAAAGAAAATGATTTTGAAATTTTGTCAACTTGACTTGACTAAATTAGAACTAAGAGAAGCATATTGTACACCTAAAAGTTAAAAATAATCAAACAAAAAATTTTAAAAAAAATAAAAGAAAAATAATTGAAATTTAACCAACTAAGTATTACCCAAATTCAAAATTTGAGTTGAAAAAATACGAATTCAAAAAAATTAGAGAAGAATTTTCACAGATAAAAAAAAATGTCAAACTATTAATAAAAACAATAAAAAAAATATCGATAGACACTGTTTAGTGATTATTAATTTTTCTCACTGATGAATATTGATAAACTTCTATCAGCCTCTATTAAAGAAAATTTTACCTCTATAAAAAAATTATTATTTTGTGTAAATAGTTTATCTTATTTTTCTATTTTTTAAAATTCCCTAAAATAACTTTAAAACGTTTTTTAAAGCATTAATTCTAGATTTATTTTATTTTATTTTTTTTTTAAAAAAAGAAATGAATTAGGTTGAAAAATAAAAAATATAAATAAAACAAAGAAAGCATTAAAAGAAAAAGAAGGAGAAGAAGAAAGGAAGATATGATGGATTTTTTTTTTAAATAATGTTTTTTTAATAAATAATGACAAAAATAGGGTTGGAGGAAGTATTTTAAAAAATAGGTGTTTTGGGAAAGTATTGACAAAATTATGGTAGTGAAATCGTGTACCCGGTACACGATTTCCATGTGGCATACTCGTGTACCCGGTATACGAGTACCATTTAATCCAGTCAGTTGACTGGTTGATCGGTCAAGCGAACTCGTGTACCCGGTACGCGATTCACTTATAATTTTTTTAAAAAAAGTTAATTGTTAAACTTAACTTAATTCCTTCGTTATTGCTTATAATTATTTTTTTAATTGTTAAACTTAATTATATATTTAATTTAAAATGAAAACATCTTGCACTCATATTAAAAAAAGTACCATGATATTAAAGAATATTTACAATTAGTTCTTTTGAGATTTCCATTTGAAAATGATACAATGTGGGATTTAAAAACGACCCACTGATTCTTACTCCTCATGGGGGTTGTCTTCGTGTCCTTCTAAATTAGGTTCACCCTGTTGTCGCTGTCGTCTACGACGAATACGTCTTCAATCGGTGTCAACAATATTGAGTTGTCTTGTTTGTTGAATAATATTTTCTACGTTGACCAAGGTATGTTGACACATTGAACCCAATTCTGGTAAGTTGTTCTGCACTAAATATTGTTGAACATCGCCGATAAAATTATTTAGTAGAATTAAAAAAATATATTAAACAATATTCATATTATATATATGGAAAATGTCTGATTTTAAATCTCTTACCATGAAGTAATAGTAAGCACCGTTAGGTGAGATAAATCACCTCGTGATCAAATTGTACCAGGGAAAGTAGTCGTCTGATACAGCTGGCCCATCTGTCAATTCTCCCTCTGCACAACGATCACGTCGTCCATGCCAGTAGGTTAAAAACTCCGCATGGATTTGACGTCAATCTTGGTCGTGCTTACCTCTTAAATCGATCTGGTGTAGTGCTGGGAGTGTATAGGACAACGAAGGTATCGTTTGTCGCATATCGAGCTCTCTCAACACACGATATAGATGATGCCACTCTACTATATGGAAACATATAAGAGGGCTAACAGTCAACCAGATGTCTTCACCATCACGACAATAATCAGGTAAGGATGACCAAATCTGTGTGTATGACGTCCAAATAACCTGACAAAAAAAAAAAAAAATAGTATACATATAAATTTTTTTAAATATTCATTTATATACATATTTACTACCTGATTGGGCGTCAGCATGTCGAATATTTTTCTATACACGAGCAACATATTTGCTGACTGTTCAAAGGCAACTAATATACCACTCCATCTAAAATTATAAAAAATACAATTAATTTATATTCTTACATAAAATGGTAACAAAATAAATGTATAAATAATATAATACCTGGCACTAAGTGGACGATGATATGGGGTTGGACTTGTGGTGCTACAATTGGAAATCGATTATAAGCCCATACTTGTAATAGTATCAGTGGCCCCGCTATTTCCAACGCTTGTGCATTGGAAGCCCGACAAAGTTCTCTGTACAACCATGCAAGACATGCACCACCCCACGAGTATGTACCAGCGTACTCAAAATCAAACAATAATGGGAGGAACATGAGATGCACCAGAGTATTTGACTTGTTGGCAAATAAAAATCCTTTAATAAGTTGCAGAATGTATGCTCGTGCGTACCTACGTACGCTGATGTCGTCAGCATCGGGAGGTAATTCGGGAAACTGGGACGCCAACCAAGGGATACTCAATCTTGATCCTTTCAGATCCTCTGGTAGAACACCTAAGAGCTCTTCACAAACATTCTTCCAGTCATATTGTAGTGAGCCTGTTAGTGGTTGCCCGTCCACTCGTAACCCAAATTGTACGGCAATATCCTGCAGCGTTATCGTACATTCCCCACAGGGCAAGTGAAATGTGTGGGTCTCTAGTCTCCAGCGCTCAACTAGAGCAGTAATCAGGTGCCAATCAAGCTGGATGAAACCAATCTGTGCAACCCCAAGAAAACCTGCCTCCTGAATATATGGAATAATGCGGTGATCAAATGGGATAGTATGTTGTGCAGTTGCCTCCCTCCTCCGACAATTCAACATTATAGTGGAAGAACTATCCCATACTGTCTGTGAATGATGCGTGTTTTGTTGGTATAATTGTACAACAGGATTAGAAGGACCAGACTCCATTACCTAAAAAGTTCAAATTATATTACATAATAGAATCGATAACATAAAAGATACACAAAAGTACATAAAAAATACAATTATATAAAATAAGTTTACTACATAAATTCATTATAAATACATAAAAAATACAATTACATGAAATATACAATTACATGAAAATTATAAATATATAAAGAATACAAATACATGAAATATACAATTACATGAAAAATATAAATACATAAAGAATACAAATACATGAAATATACAAGTAAAAAATAAAAATAAAAATAAAAATCCTAATGACCTGAAGACGACGAAGCACCCAGTGTACGGTGTGGACAAGTACGTCTGTTATGTCTTTCTCTTGTACAAATTGTACATCGCACTTTTTGGCTTGCTTCTCTCCAATCCATTTCATTATGAATGCACGTACTTTTTGGTCAACCTTGTTCTTTGAGTAAGTCCGCATTTGGACGAACTTCTGTAAATGATAATTCTAGCCAATAATCTGGGTGTTGAATTGGATGGAAGCGGCCTTCATAACAATGCTTAAAATTGGACAATTTGTAGCATTCATCAATAAGTGGTAGATATGTCATATGCATGTAATTACAAACTGCAATTACATGAAAGCATGGAATCTTGAATGATTGCCACTTATTTCAAGAACATGTCCTTTCTTTCAAACTTAAAACTTGGGTGTGTTGTCCTTTGTAGGGAGAAATCATACTTATGCCAGTTTGTACTTCGAAAGTTTGACTTTCCCTGTCAATGGATGTTACCGTATGTGCCGATGCTCGTTTTTCCCACCTCTTCAGTTTCTTTAGGGCATATTCTATATATATATCCCCACGATTGAGTGCTTCACTGATTTCTTGTCTCCGGCGTTCAAAATACAATATTGTGCGATATAATGTTAGCCTAACCCAAGAAGTAATGGGTAACATTCTAGTACCTTTAAAAACGTCGTTCATGCATTCAACTGCATTGCTGGTCATCCACCCATAGCAGTATCCACCATCATGTGACTGTGTCCATTTTTCTAAGTTAATGTCTGAAAAAAATTCAAGACATTCAGGGTGCAATTGTTTCAATTCTTTCATGCACCGAATGAACTTACGCCTCTGGGTTCACTCCAACCAATTTCTTCATTATAATTGCAACAAGAATGCTCTTATGTCTGTCAGAAATCAAGCAAATACCTAGGTAACATATTCACGCAATGCCCACAAAAACCATGACCAACTGGACGAATTCTCACCTTCTACGATAGCAAAAGCAAGGGAAAATATATGTCCGTTTGCATCAATAGATAAGGCTGTCAATATTTCCCCTTATACTTTCTGTATAGATGAGTTCCATCAATCTGAACCCTTCTCTTGCCGGACCAAAAGACTAAAAAACTCGTCCAAAAATAGTCGTACATGGCACATCAGAGGGAAGGAAAAACCAGTCTGTTTGTGTTCCTGGATTGTAATGAACAATAACACTTAGCCAATACAGAAGCTCCAAATATGATTTCTCCCAATCGCCAAACACAACCATTAACGCTTTTCTCTTGGCTTGCCACATTCGTCTATAATTGACATTATAGCCACATTGTCTTGTAATGGCTTCTTGAAGTAGGGCCACAGGTATTCCAGGATTAGCTCTAACCAAAATTTGAATTTCGATACTCATAAAATTTGAATCCAGCTGTGAATGATCCTGTGTCAACTCTAAAAAACAAACATGAGTGTTCTCCTTGAAGTTTTGTGATTTCGAACATCCCATGAGTTCTGCACCGACATGCCCATAGCCTCCAAGCACAAACATCACTCCAGGATTTATATTTAACATACTAAAGATCCTGATGTGATTCCACTACGACAATTTCGTAGTGTTCTGTCACACAATATTTTTTTTGCAGCAAGCTGTAAATCTTCTTTGGTATTAAACAACATTCCTTTTTGTATTAAACTACAGTTATCTACTCCTACATTCCTTTCTTCCAAAGTAGACCCTAGTTCACACATTGAATTTGTCATTTCCCAATCTATTTGGGTGAACATTTCTGAAGTTACCAACTCAAGATTATGTTCACCACTACTGTCGTTTCCAAATAATTCATCAACTTCAACGTCGATGTCACTATCTCCATCATTTCCAGGTTCCAGAATTACTAAATCTTCAGGATGCATCGACATATTTATTATGTTTTTTTCAACTGTTATAGTTGACAAAAAATATGTTAATATGTCAACCCAACAAACTCTAATTTCTAAGTTTAAATCAATCTTACATAAACTATACATATAAGATTTCTAAGTTTAAATCAATCCAAACAAATAAAAAAATGTAAGATCAGCCCAAAAACATACATAAACTAAATCATACATAACATATACATAAACTAAATAATACATAAACTAAATCATATATAAACTATACATAAACTAAATAATACATAAATTAAATCATACATAAACTATATATAAACTAAATCATACACAAAACTATACAACATAAACTATATATAAACTATATAATATACTATACATAAACTAAATCATACACAAAACTATACAACATAAACTATATATAAACTATATAATACACTATACATAAATTATACATATATAAACTATATATACATAAACTATACATAAACTATATATACATAAACTATATACTAAATCATACATAAACTAAGTTTAAAATAAACTCAGCCCAAAAATATGCAAAAACATACATATAAATACAGATCAGCCCAACTAGGGAAAGAAATATACCAAGCAAAAATCGGCAGCCAAAAATGTATGAAAATCGAGCAACACGACTGCTACAATGGAGGATTTGGTGAGGATCAAATGGAGGATTGAAAATCGAGCAAAATCGAAATTTTGGAAGATTTCGGTGAAATAGAGGCCTCGGTGAGAAAAATCAATGAGATTTTGGTAGGTAGAAGGGAGGAATCGTTGGTCTCGATGAGGGAAATCAATTATAAGCGGCGATGAGGAAGAAGAATGGACGTTTCGGTGAGAAAGAATAAGGGTTGGGGCGGAGGTTTTAAGGCGTGGAAGTCGTGTACCCGGTACACGATTTAGGCCTTACTAGGCATGCTAGGTGGCCAAGTACTCGTGTACCCGGTACATGATTTAAACACCTATTTTTGGGAATACTTTCTCCCAACCCTATTTTTGTCATTATTTATTAAAAAAACATTATTTTTTTTAAAAAAATCGATATGTTGAGAATAAGATTGAAAAAACAAGAAAATGTTAAGAAAAGATTGAATATAAGACCGGCAGAGAAAAGAAAGAAAGAAAGAAAGAAAGAAAGAATTTACAAATCTCAATGACGGCAAAGGACAACCAAGGTAATACTGTATTTCTAAATTTAAGTTCTTCTACTACGAGGAATTGTTTGGGACGCTGAATTGAAATAAGATGTTTGAAGTTCATATATCTGTGAAGTTCATATGTCTATGTTTAGGATGTAGAGTTGAGTTCATATGTCTGGATATCTGATGCAATTTTTTGAACTCTAAATAATATGCTTTTATGATTATTATTTTTGTTTTGAAACTTTTTTATTCAACAATTCTACCCATTTTTGTTTGAATAAAATTTAGATTACAATTTTTTCTTTTAATTTTTAAAACTTTTCTTTCTTTATTTCTTTCTTTTTTTAGACTATGAACAACAATTAACTTTTTACATTTTTTTTTATAGAAATATGGTTAAATAAAATGAGAAATTAAGCTAAATCAAAACTTTTGATTCTAGCTAAATTTTCTCTATGAATTTCATTATCATATTTTTCTTTTTCTTATTGTTGCTCTATATTTTTACTATGTCATGAATTTTTTTAATTAAATCTCTACAATCATCGTAACAACTAATGAAATGTTACCATATTTCTTCAAGAGTTTCACTTTCATTTTCTCTAAATTTGGAGGATCATTAGTGAATAAATATCTATTTTTCACTAATTCTTGCTAAAAAATGTTCCAGAATTTTTTTTTTCATTTTATGGTTTTTTATATGTTATATACTTTTCAACTATATACATACTTTTCGTCTAAATATTCTTAACACTCGTTTAATATATGAATTCATTACGTATAAATATTGTACTTAATGTAGATAAAATAATGTTTTTTATATAATCAACAACCTTACAACACACTTTAACAGTCATCAGTCTTATAGTAGTCGGAAATGGTTGTCGAAGTTGATTATCGAATATGATTTTTGTTAGAGTTTGTAGTCGGAGGTGGTTTTCAGAGCCTAAAGTTGGTCACATGAAGGTGTATTGGAGTTGGTTGTAGGTGGTTTTCAAATCCCGGAGTTGGTCAGGCAAAAGTGGTCATCGCAGTTGATCATCGAATATGGTTTTCGCTGGAGATTGTAGTCGAAGGTGACTTTCGGAGTCTGAAGTTAGTCACATGAAGGTTGTATTAGAGTTGGTTTTTGGAGTTTTTCGTTGAAGGTGGTTGCCGAAGCCTCGAGTTGGCTGTTGGAGTTGCTCACTTAAAGATGATCATCAAATGTTATTTTCATCGAAGTTTGTGATTAGAGCTGGTTGTCGGAGCCTAAGAAGGTGGTTGTCGGAGTTGGTCATTGGAGTTTATTTTTGGAGCCAATTGGTCGTTGGAGTTGGTAGTGCAAAGGTGGTCGTCAGAGTTGGATCACCGGAGGTGGTTGTCGGAGGTCAGAATTGGTTGTTAGAGTTGATCGCGCGAAGGTTGTCAGAGCTCAGAATTGGTCGCCGGAGTTGTCATCGGAGGTGGTTGTTGGAGTCTGGATTTTCATCATTGAAATTATCATCGGAGATAGTTGTCGGAGCTCGGAATTAGTCGCTAGAGTTTTCATCGGAGGTGGTGGTCGAAGCTCGAGGTTGGTTGTCGGAGTTGTCATCGGAGGTGGTTGTCGGAGACTGGAGTTAGTTCTTGGAGTGTGACAATGGTCGATGGGCGGAATCATTGAAAACTTGGGAAGAATGGAGAGTTGGGGTGCGTTAGTAAAATATACCAACTCAACTCCACCAACATTTAAAGTTAGTGGACCAAACAACGAGTTGGTATATTATACCAACTCATGTTGGTGAGCCAAACACCCTCAAAATATTCTTGAAGGTACGATTGTCTCTCAATCCAAAGATTTCAAAGCACAACATCGTGATCTTGACACGCAAAAAAACTTCGGTCCTAGTGTTTCACTCAACGGACCAAACTTCTACCTAACATGAATCATTTTAAAAGGAATAAGTAGTGGGGGTAACAAGTTGATAGGTGCAAATATTGTTTATAACCTTAACCTAAAAAGAAAAAAGAAAAAGAAAAAGAAAAAGGAAAAAAACCTAATTGAGTGTAGATTATCTCATTGCCGCCAAATTACTTCATCAGTTGGTAACACATCTTTCTACATTTTTTTACATTACAATAAATAAATAAATAAACAAAGCTTGAAATTTAGTTTTTTTATGAGTTGTTTCTGTTTAATAACATTTTTTTTTTCAAAAAAATTTGGGTGCAGTTTCATAATGGAGTTCTGGTTACACTTAATTAAAAATGGTCAAATGATAATTAAAATTAGTTATTAAAAATTATTTTTGTAGTGTGGCAACAATTTTGTATTCTCCAACAAAAAGATAAGAAAAATTAATTTCAAATAAAAGACGGCAGCAAACAGAGAGAAGGTTTGTATATTTCTTTTTTCCAATTTCCTTATAGAAATAAGACAACAATCCAATACATAAAATATTATCCTCTTTCTCATTCCATTTATTAGAAATAAATAATCTCATACGAAAAATGATGATAAATAATATTATTAATAATAAGGTTTTTGTACTTTGGATTTCGTTTATTTTGGTCTTAGTACTTATTAAATATTAATTTTGATCCTTAATTTCAATTTTGGTTCATTTTAGTCTTTATATTTTCCATTTTTGTTCATTTCGGTCTCTGAACTTTAATAATCATTTTGATCCATTAAAAAGGAAATAAAATGAAAATGAAGAGACCAAAATGGTCACATTTTGAAAATATAATTATCAAAATGAACATTTTGAAAATATTCGGGCTATTGGTTTATTTGCGGTTTCCTATTTCTTGTTTGCGGTTTCATATATTTTAAGAACTAGAAATAATAACATGTTTGATAACCATTCCTCTGTTTCTTAAAAAAAAATAAATAATATTTGGTAACTATTACTTGTCGTTTCTTGTCTTTTAGTGTATATATATATATATATATATATAATATTGAAAAGGAAATTATCAAAAGTTTATATCGTTTAATACAAATAAGTCTCGATGCACAATTAAATACAAAAGCAAAATTATATATATCCTTCAAATGTTGTTCAAATTTGATTGAAAATATCATCTCTAACTCAAATCATTAACTTAAATAATTTCGACTCACATCTAACTCAACTACACTACTTTAAAAATTTTAAAATCACAAAATATTGAAAATACGAAATTTAAAAAACAAAATAATATATAAATCAATTACAATTCAATATTAAACTAATACGTGAATAAAAGAAAGTTAAAGAGATATTTGAATAGGATATTGAAATATAATATAAAAATAAGAAATTTATCAAAGAAGTCAATTTCTTTGAAAAATAAAAACTAGAAACAAAAAACAAGAAACGAGAAACGTTATAAAAAAAAATCCTTAGAAATTAAAATAAATTAAAATTAAAAGTGTAAGCAACAAAATAAATCAAATGAAAATAGGATTTAAACTTAAACCAAATTTCACGAGGATGACGTGAAGGAAAGAAGTTGGGGATCAGTTTCAAAAACCTTCATATCATTTTCCTCCAAATTCACCCACGCCTCGATCCCTTCACCATCGCTTGTGTTCACAAAAAGCACCACGTTCTTGTACGGCCGCCCAGGGCTGCAGACCCACATCGGTTTTCCCCAACCAAAATCCGACTCATAAAGTGGAAAATTGCACCAGCCCGTGAAACTAATCAGTTCCACTTCCCCAGAGTAAACCATTTGGCCCATTTTCATTTTTTCCCTCATCGTTTTCTCTGCATGTTGCAATGTCTTTATATAATGGCCGTCGATTTCGTTGATTGCGTTTCTGATTTTTGCAACTAACGACGGGAATTCTGGTTCCTCGTCGATTGGGGCATCGGCGGTGGCGAACCACCAGATGTTGCCGAAGGAGTGCGGCGGCAGCGGTGGGTTGGTTCGGTTGCGGAGGTTGACGGCTTGGATTACGGCGAAACGCTTTGCTTTGGTTGGGGGTTTTTGATGGGCTAGGGCTATGAAACGCTTCCAGAAGAAGCCGGAGACGGATTCTACTCGGGAAGGAGGGCGTTGGTTGAGGAATAATTCGTCGGAGTTGGCTTGTTTTTTTAGAGCGGCGATGTTGGATTTGTTGAAGATGAATCTTCTTGTTACGATTTTTTGCATTCGGGATTGCCGTTTGTTGCCGCCGTGGTTTTCCATTGGTGGGAATAGCTCCGCCGCGTTGAATGTCGGCACCACCGGGTACTCTGTTAAAATAATAAAAATGTATGATTTTTTAACTATTTTTTTTTGGAGTAATTATGTATAAGTTGAAAATAATAAAGAATTAAATATAAAACGAGAAGTGGTTGTTATTTCTTTTTCTAGTTGATATTGACGGAAAATTAAACATTTCCCAATTATTTATAAATAAATTGTAGATATGAATTTAAGATAAATAATTAGTGTATTGTAGACTGTATTTTATTATGTTTAAGACCTGATTGGAATCTCATGATTCGAAGGATTCCAATTCATAATAGATTTAAAAATTTCATTATTTGACACGATAGGAAATAGAATGATTTTAAAATTCGAAATGATTTCAAATCCCATTTTTACATAAAACACTTTCGTAGATTAGAATGCTCGGATTTCATAGGATTTCATAGGATTTGAAAGTAAATTACTTAATTAACCTTGTCAAATTCTAATTTTCAACTAACACGTCATAGTTAAAAGTCTATATTAGTAAAATTGTTAACTTTTTTTTTTCAATTACCTTACAAACACAAAATTTAAATATATCCATCTCAAATCTTTTTCTTTCCAAACAAAGTAATTAGTTTAAAATCATTTCTTGGATTTCAAATTATAGGATTTAAAATCATTTTTTAACTTTCTTGAATTTAAACGGAGGATTAAAAATACACTTTTTTTATAGCATGTTTGTGAATGATTTAGAAATGGACAAAATAAAATGTCATTTTTAAAATCACTTTGATCCATGGTTTTAATCATCCAAAATTGAGTTGGATGATATGAAAATTGCATTGAAAATGGTACAAATTGAATATTAAATTAATTTTGAGTAATTAAATTCATATTTTGAAACAATTTTGAACATGATCAAAAAACGATTTTAATAATTTCATATGTTTAATCACTTAAAATTATTTTAATTTTTCATTTTATATTTTTAAATAAAAATTTTTATATCATCAAAATTGATTTTGAACGATTAAAAACAAGTTTTAAAGTTATTTTTTTTCATCAATCTCACACTTTTTTTAAGAAAATATACTTTTTACTTTTTATTTTTTATTTTTTTATTTTTTTAATAACATATATATCGAAACTTTTGATATCAAAGTTGATAATACAAACACTATATCAATTAAACCATGTTTATTTTAGTGATATATATAGTTTTTAATTTGGTAAATAGAGAAGTTTACGTTGTATCTCTATATTTTTCAATCATGAAAATTTTAAAAAGTAAATTATAACCATTTTAATCTAAGATAAATTAAAGAAGAAGATCTTCTCCTCTTTTTAATCACACGAGCAATCATCAGATAATAGGTACAGTTTATGCAACATTCTTTGTTATATAATAAAAAATAATAATTTTTAAAAAAAATTATTTATCACACGATAAATTTTTATTAGTTGACTGAATATGCTACGTAAAGATGAGTATGGTCCATAAAATACTTTAATATTTTTTTGAGTTTAATTCTGGGACACTCAATTTTTTCAAAAAAAAGTTATTAAAAATTAATTTTTGATGTGGGTAAAGAAATGAGAGTATGCAATAGGTATGGAAAAAAAAAAACTTAGGTGGGGGCTAAAATTGACAGTGGCATCAAAATTATTTACTTTTTTGTTTTTTAAAAATTAAATTATTATTATTTTTTGTTTTATGTAATAAATGAATAGTTGAATATAGGTAGCATTGATTCATTAGCTTAAAGCTTTTATCTCTACTCACCGTTGTCTCCACGACAAGTGGCGGCCCAAGCCTTAGTGAACAAGGTGGCAGAGGTGCCGTCGACGATCTTATGAGTAACACAAAGAGCAATCACAACACCGCCGCACTCAAACACATTATACCGAACAGCCAAAATGCACTCCCTTTCAAGAACCGCATCAGGTTGAAACGGCAGCAACCGGTGCAATAAAACGACGTCGTGTGGGTTTTCCATGACCTCCGACAGCCGGCGCGAAACTCTCGCTTCAGTAAACGCCACGCCGTCATCGTTACACTCCACCAAATAAGCCTCCACCAGAGTTCCGGCCAGAAGATAGAACCGGCTCAAGGTTTCAGCAAGAGATTCCTTCAATTTCCGGCACCGGTCACGGTGGTCGTCGGCGCCGTGGAGTTGATCGGCTGGGTAGAAAAAGAGGAGAGGCGTGTAGCTGCTAGGGGCAAATTGGTCAAGAAGTGAAAGTTTGTGCTGTTGGTGGTCTGAAGGCGTTGGAGAAGAAGGCTTTATTATCTCTGTTGAGATTATTTCGACCTTCAAATTGTTCATCTCCATTGATGATTGTTATTTGAATTTTGGGTTTTTTTTTTTCCCTTTTATTATTTTTGCTAATTTGAGATGGAGATGGATGGGAGGATTTATATAGTGGAGGAAGAAATTGGAAATGGTCGTCTTTGGAATTTTAAATTATGGGTTTTATTTTTTTGTATTTGTATCATTCGCGAATTGATGGTTTAACATCATTTTTCAATTGAAAACCCAAAAATATCAAAGAAATAAATAAAGGTGACTTTTGACTTTTGAATTTAATTTTAATTTATTCTTTCAATTTTAAAAACCATTTTACTATTGAATTTTGAGTTATATATTTTTTTTTGTCTAGTCTTTAGGTTTCAAGATTTATATTTTTACTTTTGTTTTTTTTTTTTCCCTTTTTTGAAATATTCACATCGATGAAAAATATCGAGGTTTTAATTTTATGAAAATATGGATGGAAATATCTATATCGATAGAAATTTTGGAAAACTTTATGAAAATGGATGAAAATTCTTATAATTAGTCGTTAATAAGATTTTAATTGTAGTTTAAATAGACTATAATTGATTATTTTGAATAATAATTTCTATAAAGTAAGTGAAAAAGCATTAGATTAACTTGACACTTGAAATACAAATGTTAAACGGGAAGTACTGAGAAACACGTAACAACAAAATTCTAATGACAAGAAAGCAAGTAAATGTACACAGGAGTTGATAACTGTTGGGGATGATGCCCTAAACTCTCGTGTCCTGTAGTTTGTAGACATAGTTTTATACGAACGCTTGTGATATATAATATATGATATTTTCTTCACTACTTGTCTTTGAACATGTTTTATTTGCTTTACCACAAACCAATAAACTAAAATCCCTGGTTGCCATTATGTAACTTAAGCATGTATGTGATGACATACAAGTGGATCATGTCTTAAGTGATAACCAAAATAGTATGTAATATATGAATATAGGAGGAAAATCTTATCCTGGTAACGCTACGAATGCGGTCCACTTTGTAGAATAGTTACAAGTGGCGTGACTTGCTAAAGATGGTCTGATCTTGATCATTCATGTGGAGACGTGCGAGCGGGGGCGTCCTATACAAAGAGTTTGTATAAGACCTGATCACGAAGTGTTAACGTCTCATTATATAACGTCGTTCATGACAGAGACTTCACTTCACTAGGATGACTATAGGTAACATGACCTCAATCTTGAGTAAGTTGGGAACTTCTACCTTTAAAGGCGGTCCTTTGATTTGCATGGGTGCGAGTGGCCAGGTCGCCGACTCAAACCTACCACTTTGGGGATTCGTCTGATTTGAGAGCTGGAAACTCAGCTACACAAGATGAAATTCACTCCTACACCGAAGCAAGGGTAAATAGATAGATTGCTCCCTTAAGGTTGATCCTGGGGCTTGAATGATGTGGCGCCACACACCTTCTCATGGGCCGAGAAGTGTCCACACATAGTAGGACTATGTTGTATTGTTCATTAGAAGGATCAATGGTACTTAAGGAGTTAGATGTAACTACAGGGGCAAAACAGTAAATTGGCCCAACTGTACTTACGAGCATCTATAAAGGGTTATTGTACTATTGATTGGTTATATCCAATGGACACAGAAATATATCTATGGTAAGGAGAGTTCAGTTGTCGATCTTTAGTGGAATGCCTGATAGTTAACGGATAGTGGATCTTGTGGTTAAAGAGTTTAGTCAACTATTCACGCACCGTTAGAGCTTCGAGCCATAGGTTCATAAGGTCGCCTTGGTAGCTCAATGGATTCAAGTTGAGAATCAGTTTTTGGGTAAGTTTGAAATGTTCAAATTGACAAGAGGGAGTTTGATTATATATGATATGATTGAACTGGTTAATTATATATGATATGATTGACTTTATGTATGAGATATATTAATTGGAGGAAAATGGATATAAATATGATTTATATCTAGTAGAGGAGAAAACACTATGATTTATATGTGATATTAAACTATATGTTAATGAATATAATATGATTATATTTATTATTATTAATTGGATAATTATGGGATAATTGGCCGTCGTTTTCTCCGTAACCGTGCGTTAGTGGGAAGTTCCAATCAGTTTTCGTAACTGAAAAATAAAATGAAAATAGTTTTCATTTTGCCAGAGGATCACGAAATTCGCTCAAGAGTAGTGTGCTGCCTATCGCTTAGTAAACTCAGAAACTATACGATAGCTCAAATTTACTACATGATTGCGTACATGCGCGCGCATCTTCTAAACAATCGCTTATGTTTTACTAAACAATCGTATAGCGCCCGGGCATTTACTAGACGATTGTTGCCTATTTCCTAACGATCATGTACTTCACCTAAACGATCAAGCATTTTGTCTATACAATAGACTAGCACTTCTTCCACTTGCTTGATTGTTGTATACGATCTTCTATCCTCCTCTCCTCTACCAAATCCCAACAGAGTCCACTCTTTGGATCTTCACACTAAGAATACCGAGGGTTCCAAGTGGTGGTGTCGTCCTCATTTTCTTCTGTTCGTGTGGAGGCTATTCGTGTGTAGATGACCGGTGGTGTTGCTGAACGATTGCTTGGAAGTACCAACAAGAGCGAGAGGAGCCGATCCTTGGAGAGAGCAAGATTTTCTGTGAAGAAAAGTTCATCAACTGATATGTATTCTTGGTCTCTTGTAATTTATTGTTCTAAGCATGCCGGTAATTTGTAGTTTGATGCATATTTGTCTGTTTAAATATAAATGTGGTAATTTTGTCACAATGTCTTTGGAAAGATTCGTTTCTGCTCAGAGGTACTCTTGTATAAGAGTTCCTTCAATTGGTATCAGAGCCGGGTTTATGGTATTCCAAAATCATTGATGCAAAGAATTGCATTTACATTCTCGGTGGGTGAAGCATATCTACTCCCTGTTTAATCGTTAAATCATTTATGGATGTGTGGGATTAATGGAGTTTTTGGGATGAAGCCTCAGATTGTTTAAATTCTTTTACATTTTAAAGTTAATTGTAAAGGCCCCTACATTTTTTGGGTATATTAACTGCTATTGAGTCTGTAATTTCAAAGAGTTTGAGTCTGTGAGTCGTTCGTGAAAAAACTTCGTAGCAAGGGTTGTTGTTCTTCGAGGATGAAGACGACCAAACATTGGTCAGGTCGTGTAAACAATGGGGTGGACAATCGTTAAGTATTGGATACTCAAGAGCTGTTTTATGCGCGCGCACTAGACGATCTTATAGCTCATTAAGCTTCATCGCTTAGTTACTGACTATACGATCGCAGAGTAAATTGTTTGCCTATTGCGTGTTAAGTGATCGTCTAGACGATCGGGCTTCGCAACTTCGTTGTCCTCTAAATGATCGTTTAGCATCCATGTGTTTTCGTCTTGTGCATTACACGATCATTTACCTGACGAGCGTTTACTAAACGATGGGAGCTTCGCCCGACGGTTCAAGACCCGGTTCGCCTGTGAATCGGTTTGCTCGATGGAAAAATGTAATACATAGAGTTTTTCTTTCCGGTTTTGGGGTGGTTCATCACGGTCCATTAATCTGTGATAATATACATCGGATGTATGTTTTATTTATGTCATATGATATGACATATAAAAGAAAAAAATCTCACCTTAGGTTATGCATTGGACATGCATCATCTCTTTATTATAAGTGTTATGATTTAGAGAAGCATGATTTAAATTACGTAAGAGCATGCTCATGCATCATATAATATAAGAGTTATATTTATGCATGCTTAAAGCATTAACATGCATCATCTTTATATTATAAATGTTATAGTATAAGGGTGTATGAAAAGCATGTGTGCTTGGTTGTTACTCGTATATAAAAGTTATGTATAGTAATGACCAGACATTGCATGAAGCATAACACATAGGTTAAATTTATAAGCGTTATAAATATCTCATTGTGTGGCAATGTATGTTTTTAATTGTTTCTTTTATAAAGGTTATAAAGAAATTAGAACTGAAATCGATAAGAAAGATATGCATGCTAACTTAGGTTTAAATCATAGTTTTAAAATTGTTTTAAAACTTGGATGAGATGGACTTAAGATCACGATTCTAATATGATTAGCAACCTTAGGCTTTAATCTTTTAATCAGTTTAATAGGATTAAATTGACTAATAAAAGGTTAAAGTCTAGCAAATCTATCTATAAGGGATTTTGTCTAAGGTGAGTTCTGTCTAAGCTGGGGTTTTTAAGGTGATGGAAATGAAACACCCTTACCTGGGAATCTACCTTGAAAGGTGAATTAGATAGATTTGATGCATGCATGCAAGGTTAAGATAGTTCATTAAAGAGTTTAATGTGACTACTTGAACTTGTTTCATTTTCAAAGATAAAAGTTCTTTTTGAGCGGATTAAAAATGACTTAGACTAAAATCAATAGCTGAATTGTCTAGGTTAATGAACCCCTAGGTAGAAAATTTAGTGGGAGGTACTTGGGGCATTAGATGCTTCATTTAAACCGCGTTTCTCCCTTTATTGTCCACACCATGAGATCTATCTTCGGCCTCGTGGCACCCTAGGAGTGTCCCCCTAAAGGATGGTGTTTGGGTAGGTCAATATCAAGGTGGATGGAGAGAATGTTCATAGTAAGTGGGAGCGGGAAGTGCGACAGCATATCCCACGGTCTCTCTCGTTAGGTTGGATAAAGTTTCTGCGCATCGCCTCGAGGCACCCTGGGAGTGTCCCCTTATAGGATGACAGTTTTGCGTGTTTCTTTATTTGATCTCCTATATAGGATAAGGTTACTTAGTCTCTTGTCCTAATCTGTTTTTCCCTATGGTGGGCACATTAGGGTGGGACTCTGCGGCCGAAAACGAGGTGTTACACTTACGCGGAATTGTTAAGGATTAACAGTTCTGGACCGAACAAATGGTGGCTGTTAGGTTCAATTCCAAGAGTTGGTTCTACCTAATGGTTGAGAATGTCTCATCCCAGTGAAGAGGCATCTGATTACCCCACCGATGACGTTTGTCTTGCCTCGCTGGGGCATCATTGCAAAATAGAAGTCTTAATCACTTAGGGTACTTGGTAACTGTTTTGCTAAAACTAATTGGTTAAAATGTGGTTTAACAAATTCTTATAAAAGTTTGTTCGTTTTTTCAGCAACAGTTTGGAAAAATGGCTATAGTTATTATTGCATTGCTAAGCGCCGAAAAACTAACTAGTGACAACTATTTGAGTTGGAAACATATGATCTCGATGATACTCATCATCGAGGATTTCATGTTTGCCCTTACAGAGGTCTGTCCTCCTATTCCAGCTCCAAATGCCGCTCAAAATGTTTGGGAGGCGTACGAGCGATGGACACGAGCAAACGAGAAGGCCCGAGCCTATATCTTAGCCAGTCTTAGTGACGTGTTGGCCAAGAAGCATGAGCCCATGGTCTCAACGCGTGAGATCATGGAGTCCTTGCGGGGGATGTTCGGACAATCATCTGGACAGCTCAAGCACGAGGCTCTGAAATACATCTTCAACTCCAAAATGGAGGAAGACACCTCTGTTCGTGAACACGTGCTTAATATGATGGTCCATTTCAATGTGGCAGAGACGAATGGGTCTAGAATCGATAAGGGCAATCAGGTTAGTATAATCTTGCATTCATTGCCAGAGAGCTTTCTCTATTTTGTTAGCAATGCGATTCTTAACAAAGTGGAATATACCCTTACTACTCTCCTCAATGAGTTGCAGACATACCAATATTTACTGAAAAGTAAAGAGAGGAAAAGGAGTGAGGCAAATGTTGCTTCATCTTCACAGACGATCCATCGAGGTTTAACCTTAGAGACGAAGTCTGCACCTTCTACTTCTAACTCTGGAAAGGGGAAGAAGAGAAGGGTGGTAAAGGAAAAGGGAAGACGCATGCTAACCAACCACCTGTCGCCCAGAGGAATAGGCGTCCGCCGGCTGACAAGGGAAAATGTTTCAACTACAACTAGAGCGGACATTGTAAGAGGAATTGTCCTTGTTATCTGAAGGAACAAAAGTAAATGTGATTTACTTGTCCTAGAAACTTGTTTAGTGGAGAATGATGATTCTGCCTGGATAATTGATTCAAGTGCCACTAATCATGTTTGTTCTTCTTTTCAGGGGATTAGATCTTGGCGGCAGCTAGAGGCTGGTGAGATGACGATGCGAGTAGGCATCGGGCACATCGTCTCAGTTGTGGCAGTGGGAGGAATCCAGTTGTCTTTGCAAAATAGATTTCTTGTTTTAAAAGATGTTTTTGTAGTTCTTGAGTTAAAAAGGAACTTAATTTCTGTAAAGTGCTTGCTATAATATAAATATGCTCTTTCGTTTAATGTGGATAAAGTGTTTATTCATAAAGATGGAGTAGAAATTTGTACAACTAAACTGGAAAATAACTTGTATGTGCTAAGACCGTTAGCTTTAAGTTTCCTCCATAACATAGAGATGTTTAAAACTGTCCTAACTCAATCTAAACGTCAACGTATTTTTCTAAAAGAAAATGCACAACTTTGGAATGATTAAGGCACATCAAGCTCAATAGGATTTAAAAGTTGGTGAAGAATGACCTTGTAAGCGAGTTACAGGAAAATTCTTTACCAGCGTATGAATCTTGCCTTGAGGGTAAGATAACTAAAAGAACTTTTACTGGAAAAGGTTATTGAGCCAAAGAGCCTCTCGAGTTAGTACAATCTAACCTCTGTGGTCCTATGAATGTGCGAGTTAGGGGAGGCTATGAGTATTTTATCAGTTTTATTGATGATTACTCTAGGTATGGGTATGTTTATCTGATGCAACGGAAGTCTGAATCCTTTGAAAAGTTCAAAGAGTTCAAGGCTGAAGTTGAAAATGCAAAAATGCATTGGATAGACAAATTAAAACACTTCGATCGGATCGAGGTGGAGAGTTTTTAGATTCGGGGTCCAAGACTATTTGATAAAACATGGAATCGTTACCCAACTCTCAGTGCCGGGTACACCTCAGCAGAATGGTGTAGCGGAGAGGAGAAATAGAACCTTGTTGGACATGGTTCATTCGATGATGAGTTACGCTTCCTTACCGGACTCGTTTTGAGATTTTGCAATGGAGACTGTGGTATACATACTCAACTCTGTTCCTTCCAAGAGTGTTGCGAGAACACCTCTGGAGTTGTGGAACGGGAGTAAGGCTAGTTCACGTCACTTTCGCATATGAGGTTGCCCAACACATGTGCTTGAGACTAATCCCAAGAAGTTGGAACCACGGCCGAGGTTGTGCCTCTTTATAGGCTACCCCAAATGAACAAGAAGGGGTTATTTTTATGATCCGTCGGAAAATAGGGTGTTTGTTTCCACGAAGGCTACTTTCCTGGAGGAGCATCATATTAGGGAGCAAAGTCCACATAGTAAAGTCGTGTTATGTGATCGTTCTAACAAAACTACTGAAATTTCAACAAGAGTTGTTGAAGGGCCTGCTTCATCAGCAAGAGTTGTTGATGATAGTTCATCTAGTAGGTGGTTCCACCTCAAGAGTTGAGGGAACCTTGATGCAGTTGGAGGGTTGCGAAACCACCCGTTTGCTATCTGGGTTTCACAGAAATCCCTGCTATGGTAGCCGATGGCAACATTGAGGATCCATCATCTTACAGAAGGGAATGGAGGATATTGACCGGGATGAATGGGTCGAAGCCATGGATCTCGAGATGGAGTCGATGTATTTCAACTCAGTATGGGATCTTGTAGATCAGCTTAATGAAGTAAGACCTATAGGTTGTAAATGGATCTACAAGAGGAAATGGGGTCCTGATGGGAAGGTGCAAACCTTCAAGGCTCGAATTGTGGCCAAGGGTTATACCCAGGTGGAGGGAGTCGACTATGAGGAGACTTTCTCGCCTATTGCCATGTTGAAGTTGATTCACATCCTCCTGTCCATTGCTGCTTATTATGATTATGAGATTTGGCAAATGAACGTCAATACGACTTTTCTGAATGGCAATCTTGAGGAGACCATTTATATGGTGCAACCCGAGGGATTCATTGCCCAAGGTCAAGAGCAAAAAGTTTGAAAACTGAATCGGTCCATCTATAGGCTGAAACATGCGTCTCGATCTTGGAATATTCGGTTTGATACTGCGATCAAATCGTACGAATTTGACCAAAACAGTGATGAGCCTTGTATCTACAAGAATATTGTCAACGGTTCAGTAGTTTTCTTAGTGTTGTATGTAGACGATATCCTACTCATTGGGAATGATGTAGTACTCTTGACTGCCGTTAAGAACTGGCTTGCAATCCAATTCCAAATGAAAGATTTTGGAGAGGCTCAGTTTGTTCTAGGTATATAGATCTTTCAGGATCATAAGAACGAAGTGCTAGCTTTGTCTCAGGCATCGTACATTGACAAGATGTTGCACTGTCGTTCAAGCATGGAGTCACTTTGTCTAAGGACATGTGTCCTTAGATGCCTCAAGAGGTTGAGGAGATGAGATGGGTCCCATATGCATCTGCCGTTGGCAGTTTGATATATGTGAAGCTCTGTACTAGGCCAAACATCTGCTATGCTATGGGAATAGTTAGTAGGTATCAGTCTAACCGAGGCTAGGGTCATTGGACCGTAGTTAAGAACATCCTCAAGTATCTTCGGAGAATGAGGAACTACATGCTCGTGTATGAATCTAGGAATTTGATCCTTACTGGATACATGGATTCTGACTTTCAGACTGATAAGGACTCTTGGAAGTCCATTTTAGGGTCCGTTTTTACTCTTAACGGAGGAGCTGTAGTATGGCAAAGCACTAAGCAGGGGTGTATCACTGACTCCACGATGGAGGCCGAGTACGTAGCGGCTTATGAAGCTACTAAGAAGGCCGTTTGGCTCAAGAAGTTCCTGACAGAGCTGGAAGTGGTTCCAAATATGTCTAGGACTATCACCCTCTATTGTGACAATAGTGGTGCTGTGGCAAACTCCAAGGAGCCTAGAAGTCACAGGCACGGTAAACACATAGAGTGGTATAATCTGATCCGCGAGATAATGCATCGAAGGGTCATATCCGTAGTGCCACCAGGATAAGGTTTCCCTCCTTTATCCATACACTACAGACCATTTAGGTTATCACTTAAGGCATGATCCACTTGTATGTCTCAACATACATGCTTAAGTCACAACGATAACCAGGTATCTTAGTTTATTGGTTTGTAGTAAATGCAACTAAAATATCTCATATTTCATAGACAACAGTGAAGAAAATATCTCATATTATTACATCATAAGCGTTTGTTCATACAGGTGTTTACAAACTACATGACTCTATGAGATTTAGGGCATCGACCCCAACAGTTCTCTTAAGTGTTATCTCTCAGTCTTGAATAGGAGGGCCCACCCTCTCGTTAGCCCGAGAGGGACTTGATTTATTGGTTGGACCATAAACCAATTGTTCATTAGAGGATCAGTGGAACTTAAGGAGCAATATGTAATTACAGGGGTAAAATGATAATTTTGACTCAGCTGTAATTATGAACAACCGGTGAAAGATCGACTTACTAATCATGGTTAAATCAGTGAGGAGAGTGCAACTAGTGGGCTTTAGTGGAGTGTCCTAGTAGTTAACAAATGTTGGTAAATTAGGTTAAAGAGTTTAGTTAGTTAATCTCAGATTGTTGGAGCTCATGATCTTTAGGTCCATTAGATCCCCAACTAGCTCAAATTAGACTAAACTTTAGGACAGTATGAGGACAGAATTTGAAACGTTCAATTTCAATTTAGCAACAAGAGTTAATATATGCGATATAATTAATGGTTTTATTATTGAGAATTGAAAATATCTAAATATAATTTAAATATTATACAAATGAATAGAGATTCATGTTCGGGATTGGTATTTTAATAATTTTATATTTTATATTAAATTTTTTTTGAATTAATTAAATTATCTAAAGAATTAATTATTAGAATTAATTATATTTAAAATTAGTTTTAAAGAAGTGAACTTTATTAAAAATATTCTCTTTTCAAAAGTGTCAAAAAATACCTTAAAATTAAAAATAAGAAATTTAAAAATACCTTTAATTTTTTTTAAATACCCTTATTTTAGTATCTAAACACAAACCATTAGTACTCATTAAAAAAAATATTTAAAATTTTAAAAGTTGCATTAATACTCATAACCTTATAAAAGAAAAAGTTTAAAATTGCTCCAACAATTAGTATAGTGAACAACTTGCTTAAAGTTTTGTTAAGTTCGAAAAGATTCAATTTAAAAGTAATTTTCTTAGACCAATTATGGTCAACAAAATATGAATCAAAACTTTAAGTTAAAGCATAAAGTCCTAAAAAATTTCACATAACTCAAAATCCTCCCTTGAACTCACCACAGCCAATACAAAAATGACGTATTTAGCTATTATCGTTCGTGATAGACCCGGAAAAAGGAATTCACGTGAAGAAAGATTCTTCAAAGGTCTGAAACCATAATTTTTTTTCTCTAATTTTATTAGCATATCGTAAATTTTGTTTTTGTTTTTTTTTTTTTGCATAATTTTGTTTCTATATTTTCCGATTCTGTGAAAAAAAAAGGGATGATCCACATTTCTGCTCAAGGCCTTCATAGGTTCCTTCACATAGATCTGGGCTGGAGACAGAACTCACAAACTGTTGATTTGAACACGAAACAGAGACTTTGAAGATCTGAAAACTGAAGCTGAAACCAAAAAACATGAACCAAAAGTCAAACCAAATTAATCTAATTGAGCTGAATCAACCAAATTGGTCCAATTGAACCGAGTCCATTTAATAGAATCATAATGATTGAATCAAATCAAATCCATTTTTTAAAACCCTTACATCCATAATGGAACTAGGCTGAGCGACGACAGAAGGCATGATGTCTGAGCGAAGGCATGGATCTGACCTACTCAGATCTGGATTGTGCAAGTTAGCCGAAATCATGAAATCTGAATGAGGGCTGGGTTGGCATGCATGAGAACCTGGGATCAACAAGCAATCAGCGCGAACTGAGTAAATGAATTGAGCGGAGTGGTACAACACGAACAATGTGTTGTCGATCTAGTCGTGGTTATCGTGTGCGAACAGATCTGAGTGGGGGAGTAAATGAAATCTAGGACGAGGACTTTGGATCTATCTGAGGGGAACGAGGGATGCGAATCTGGATGTAGGCGTGTACAGACCTAAATGTTGGTGTGAACAGATATGAACGAAGGTAGGTGAGATTGATCGGTGGATCTGAGAGCGATTCGAGGGGTACACGACGGTGTGCGGCTAGGTAGAGGGTGGGCAACGAAAAATCTAGGTGGATGTAGAGTGGATCAAATAGATTTGTGTGCGAGGTCAACGGATCTATATAGTCTCTTCAATGGGCTGGGCAATGGTTGACTAATTTGGGTAGAGATCGACGAGTTATGGACAATGTTGACCATCTTTAGGCCAACCTAGTCTCCTCTGTCCTTTAGGACCAACAAGGGGACGTTCATACATGGGAATCATTCAATTTCGATCTTTGAAGATCTAGAAGAGCCGATGCTGGACCCTATCCCAGTGAGAGAAATTTAGCACAATGAGAACTTAGAATTAGCAAGATTCTAGTTCGAGCAAGTGCAGGTCTTTGAGTTGGTAGAACCATGTCTTTTCTTGTAACTATTACATTCATAAGTTTTCCCTCGATTCATCTTTCCATGTATTACTGAAAATGAAAATAAGTTCATAAAAATTCAAGATTTAATAAATTAAATAATTCAAAATGATTTTTTAAATTACTGAGTTTTTTTATTCCCAAATATCCAATTTGATGTTGAGAACCCCAAGAAGATCTCATCCTCTTTCATGCGGAATCATTGGAGTTTGAACTCTAGTTTAGTTTAGCTGAACCAAGTCAATTTAACCGAATCATAATGATTGAATTGAACCAAATAGATTTTTTTTTTTTTTTTAAAAAAACTCTCATGTCCACAATGGAACTAGGTTGAGCGATGGTAGAAGGCATGATGTCTAGTGGAGGCATGGATCTGAACTACTCAGATCTGGATTGTGCTAGCTAGCCAAAATCATGAAATCTGAATGGGGGTTGGATTGGTGTGCACGGGGACCTGGGATCAACAAGCAATCAACGTGAACTGAGTAAATGAATGGAGAAGAGTGGTACAACACGAATAGTGTGTTGTCAATCTAGTCGTGGTTGTCGTGTGCGAACAGATCTAAGTGGGGGAGCGAATGAAATTTGGGATGAGGACTTCGAATTTATTTGAGGCGAACGAGGTATGCAAATCCGGATGCAGGCATGTGCAGACCTAAATGTCGACGTGAACGAATATGAACGAAGCTAATTGAGATTGATCGATGGATCCGAGAGTGGTTCCAGGGGTACACGATGGCGTGCAGTTAAATAGAGGCTGGGCAACGAAAAATCTAGGCGGATGGGGAGTGGATCGAACATATCTGTGTTCGAGGTTGACAGATCTATGTAGTCTCTTCGACGGGCTGGGCAGTGGTCGACTAATTTGAGCTGAGATCGACGAGTTATGCATGACATCGACAAATCTAGGCAGAGGTATGGGGTCAGATCTTTGATTGAATTGTGCAAAGCTGAGCAAGAGACTGGGCAGATCGAGATGTGATAGCTCTAAAAAAGAGTTATTATTCCTAGCTTAATTTGAACTCGTTATTGGGTTCTACATGTTTATTTCCCTATTTTGTAGGTATTGAGCAATCAAGAGGTAGAATCGACAATTTGGAGCTAATCGAGGTAAATTTGAAGCAATTTGGAGATGATTTGAGCATCTATGCTTCAAAAGAGTCAAAAAGACCAAAAGGGCCATGCTTCAGCGTCACAATGCTCGTAGATTGGCTTGGCTTGACGCTCACCCAGTGTTGTAAGATAGAATGGGTAGCATTGCAACGCTACGAGCTTTGACAGACAAGGAGCCTCGTGCGCGCGCAAGTGAGCGTTAGGGTAGCGTTGGACTTCTTCACCTTGACGCTCTGATTAGTTACCTTAGTGTTGCAACACTAGTTCTAGCATTGCGACGCTGTCCCATTTTCTATAAATAATCTCCTTCGATTTTAGGTCAAAGTGTGCTGAAAATTGTATTAAATCTCAATGGAGGCCGAGGAGAGGCCGAAACTTCTTCCTTTTCCTTTATGTTTTCAGTATCATTAGGATTGTTTTTCATTTATTTCGGATTATGAACGTGTATTTGGATGCATCTCGTTGGTTTGTCTATAAAACAATGAGGTAATTCTTTATCTAGTTCTTGGATCGAACAATTTGTGTACTTCAATGAGTTTTCTTCCAGCTTTGTGTTTTAATTTAGAATTATGTTTTCTTTGAATCTTTCTTGATTTCGATTTACTTTCATGTGTTAGATTGACGCCCCTATCATAATTGCATATCCCCACTAGTTAAATTCAAGCTCGCACATATCCTTGTAATCGTCCATGTGTTGAGTTTACCCTTGTAGCATCGATTAGATGAGCATACTTAGGTATATAGGATGACCTTGAATCTTTACATCGCACGTTTAATCTAGATTTAAATAATAAATTGATTAATTGAAAAAGACTTTTCTTGAAACTAAATCAACATAGTTGAATCCTAAATCTTAATGCATGTGTTTCTAGTTCTTTATGGCCGCTAAGCACCCAATTGAATCTAGAAGCATGTAGGTTAGTTAGGGCACGGTCTATCCAGTCTTAATTATGAATTACGACTGTTGAATGAGAAATTTTGGACCGATTGCAAATTGCCACGTCATTTACTAAATTAAGGACGAAATTCCAAATAATTGAATTCGAGACTAATTAGAAGTTGACATTTGTCCCAAATTGAAGTTGAAGACATAAATTGGTGAAGTCCGATGATGCCACATGTTTCCTTCGTAACCGTTGGATTGAATAAAATTACTTCGATCCAATTTGATATTATTATTTGGGCTAAAGGTCCAATTTAGCCCGTAAATAAGCTTAATTTGACCAAAATGTCAAATAAGGCCTAAATCTAATTAGTCAAGCCCATGGATCGACCAAGCCCAGGCCCATGGATCGACCAAGCCCAAGCCCATGAATTCCAGCAGAAAACTTTATAAATAGAGGAGTTCTCCTCATTTGTGGGGATCAACAATTCTATACACTAGAGAGCTTATAAAGAATTCTCTACAGTTAGAAGACTCCTTCACTCCTGAAGCTGACCACATCTGAAGACTGAAGTCCTTCGAAGATACAAGCATTCTGAAGACTGAAGTCCTTTGAAGATGCAAGCATCCTGAAGACTGAAGTTCTTTGAAGATACAAGCATTCTGACCATGCTTGAAGACTGAAGTCCTTTTGAAGATACAAGTAATTCTATATTCAGAGAGCCTAGAGAGAATTCATCAACAAGTAGAAGACTCTTAAGACTCCTGAAGCTGCATTCCTAAAAGACAGAAGACCCTTGAAGATACAAACACTCTTCCAAGATTTCTGCAAGAACGTCGGTGCTTTCCTTCTTCAAGTCAAGTGCATCCCCCCAACCGAGAGAGAATCAGAGGATCAAGTACTAGAGATCGAACCACATCACATCAAATCAACCTCAATATCAACACCAACTCAAGTTCAACTCCAGGAAACAAGTTTCTCCGGAAGCCTTGTGCGAACACTAATCCTTCAAGAAGAACAACAAGCCCAAGGGCCGATCATCCAAGAAAATCAACAAGTTCAAAGACCGATCCTCCAAGAAGATCAACAAGCCTAAAGGTCGATCATCCAAGAAGATCATCAAGCCCAAAGGCCGATCATCCAAGAAGATCAATAAGCCCAAAGGTCGATCACCTAAGAAGATTAACAAGCCCAAAGGCCGATCACCCAAGAAGATCAACAAGCCCAAAGGCCGATCGTTCAAGAAGATCAACTAACTTAAAGTTTATAGTTTATTTTGAAAGCATCAAAATATTGTGTATTAGAGATTGTACTCACTTTCCAAAAAATTAATACAAATACAAAGTTTAAGTTCCACGAAATAAATTTCTCTTGAAACCTCGTGCGAACAAGGACGCTTGATTGTTTTCGAATTAATTGATTGTCGGCCTTTGTAGAGATTAGTTAATTCACATCAATTGGGTAGCTACGTATGTATAATTTGAAGACATGATCCTTTGGTGGAAATGATTTAAATTACATTGAATTGTTACTTGATCTGAGAACTAGATGAACTAATTATCGTTTAATTTATCCCTAGCAATTTATCTTTCTTGCATTTTATTCAAATTTCAACCAAAAATCAAAACCCTATTTTTACTGTTTTTTCAAAGTCAATTTTAATTTAAAAGAAATTAATTCAATGCTTCTCTGTGGTTCGACCCCACACTAATCACTGTTGCTAAGCTTTAGTAGTAATACGAGTAGTTCGGATATATACAAATTTTTCTTTTGTTTTGGTTTAGAGTTGAATCAACGACATCAATTCTCGAATCAAACAAGATGGTTAGAAAAAATCTAGTCCATCTCCGCCAACAGCAGCCGTCGGTAGAGACAAAGAGATGGCAAGGGTTGAAAAAGGCAATAAAAAAAAATACTAGAACTTTGGTACCATGGGCGTGATATTAGATTAAATATTTTGTATATTGATTTGAGATTTATATACAGAATTTATATAAAATGATTATAACAAATTTTCTAATCTATAGCCTAAATATTTGCATAATACATAAATTAAGGCATAAATATGACCACACTACTCAAATAAATGCGTTTTCAAAAATTATTTGACCAAAATAATTGTGGATCTTAAAATTATTCATTAGTAAACTTGAATGGAATATTAGAATTCCAATTTATGTATGTTTCTTAAAAAAAAAAATAGTCAAAAAAAGATAAAACAAATAAATACAAGTGTGTTGGGGTTTACATACGCCTCCCCACACATTAGAGTTTTGCGTGCTTGGTGGATCATGACTTGCTTATCTTCAACTAGGGGTGAGCATGTTAGATCGAAAAACTGACACGACCGATTCAAATCTACCGAAATGGAATCGGGCATTCGAAAATATACTCAAAGCGGTCAAGGTCGGTTTTCGATTTTTCGAACCAATTCTAGCGGCGGTCGGGGTGTGGCCCGACCTGACTGATTTATTATTATTTTTAAATATATATATATATATATAATGTTATTTTAAAAAATTAGGGTAAACATCTTCATTCTTCTTTGTTCGACTTTGCCGTAGGGTCTTTGACAACATTTTCTTCGTTCGACCCGGTAGTCGACACGTCTTCTTCGTTCTAGACTTCTAGTCCAGCCAACGCCGTTCTTCTTCTTTCTTCTTCGTTCCAGCCATCTTTCTTCTATTACATCTTCTTCTTCTTCTTTCTTCTTTGTTCCAGTCGACATTTCTTCTTTTTTATAGCGGTCGCCGATCTTCATCTTGATATCTTCCACTTTCTTCTTCTTTCTTCTGCAGGTCCGTATCTTCATGTTGATATTTTCCATACCAGCCGTTTCAATATATTGTAGATTGTACACAGTGGCTACAAAAATGGAAATTAGTTTGATTTATGGATGTGTGGGTAGTGATTGACTGATTGTAATATATTGTAGATTGTATATAATGACCACAAAAATGGAAATTAGTTTGATTTATGGATGTGTGAGTAGTGATTGACTGATTGTAATGTATTGTAGATTGTACACAGTGGCCACAAAAATGAAATTAGTTTGAAAACAAAAATGGAAATTAGTTTTTTAAAACAATTGTCCAAGCCATTCTTAGTGTGCATGAATTTAACAATCTTGCTAAGATTAATTTTGAGTTATCAAAGTATGTGAAGGCGGTATAAATACTTTGAGTATCTGAGTTTTTGTAAATACTTTGAGACTTGAGTTTATGTAAAGCTGAAATACTTTAAGTTTTTGTGAATTGTGTGATACTGACGTCTGACATGGTGTGGTTCAGCTACATGGATTCAACGGATATGGAGTTTGATGGAACTGCAACTGATGCTTCAAAAAATTAATGAGATGCAGAAACGGATGCCAATACAAATATCATTGATGTTGATTTAGCAAACGAGACATCAGATGTTCCAAATCCATAAAAAAGAAGGAAGGCTGTGAAAAAAAATCCATGGTTTGGGATCATTTTGAGAGACAAAAAGGTGATCTTAAAGACCCTCATGCTCAATGTAAGTACTGTGGAGTTGTCTATGCATGTCATTCTAAAAGTAATGGTACTGGGACTATGAAGAATCATTTGAAAAATTATAAAAAATACCCTTACCAAAAAAAGAGAGATCCAACCCAAATGACATTAGCTTTCAAAACTAAAGACAAAGACAATGTTGAGGATAATACGTCACAACTTGTATGTGAGTCGTATAGTTTAGAGAGTTATCGGGAAGCGTTGGTTGAAATGGTAATTGTTGACGAATTGCCATTCAAGTTTGTGGAGGGTAAAGGATTTAAGAAAATTTTCGATAGATTAACATGTGTAAGTCAACCTATATTCGTTGTTTCGTCTCATTTACTATGGTTAGAGATGTGCTTAAGTTGTATGTTAATGAGAAAAAGCGTATGAAAACATGTTTGTTAACAAGAAGTATAGAGTTTCTCTCACTACGAATTGTTGTACATCGGGACAAATATAAATGAAAAAAATGATCTATTGTTGTATGTTGCTATTGTGCTAGATCCTCGAAAAAAGCGAAGGTTTGTATCTTTTTTGCCTTAAAATTTTTTTCGGGTCAAAGGTTGCCAAATCCATGTGAAATGTAGTAGAACAATGTTGTGGACGTCTCTTTCATGAGTACAGTACTGGTCATACTCAGAGTGGAAATGGGAGTGGGAGTGGGAGTACTACTACTAATACAACAATTGTCTCAGCCTCGGAGACCATGATTGATTGTGATCCTACTGAAAATGTGGGTGAAGACTTTGTCTTTGATACAATTGATATTGATTTTGAAAGCGATGAGACTACACCTTTCGAACAGAGGTCAGAGATTGATATTTATTTGTTGGAAGCCAATGTTAAGAATGAAAGTGATTTTGACATACTTCAATGGTGGAAGAGGAAGTTTGAGGTTCTTAGTCGTATGGCTAGAAATATTTTGGCAATTCCAGTATCTACTGTAGCGTCTGAGTCGACTTTTAGTACAAGAGGACGTGTTGTTGATTCATCACGTTATTCATTGGCTCCAAAAACCGTGGAGGCTCTTATTTGTACTCAAAATTGGCTAAATTCTGTTCCAATAGATCTTGAAGTTCAGCATGACATGGAAGGAGCTTCATTATTTGAGGAAGGTATTTATTCAATTGTTTAACTTTAAACTTTATTCATTTGTATTTTGTAGTTGTAACTTGTTAGTTTAAAAACTTAATGAGGTTGTCTTTCTCTTCTTAATCTTAATTATATAGGATTCAGAGTGGTTATGGACAATGAAAAAGACATTCAAGACCTTCCAGATTTTGCAAATTTGTTAATTATTGATTAAACATTTATCATTTGATTTTATTGTAATTGGGTTGTATTTGACAATTGACTTTATGTTGCAATTTCTAATTTGATTGTATGTGACTATGTGTCATGTGACATTTCTATTTGTGACGTATACTCTCGACTCTCATATTAGTTTTGTTTTCAAATATATATGTAATATGTATTAGGGGTTCTTTAAGCAATCCCAAACAATGGACATGTTAACTGTTAAATATTAAGGGTTGTTAAATCAAATCATATCAATATCTTATTTTTAATACTTTTATTTCATAAGTATTAAAATGTGAAATAGTATATTGAATTCTAAATCACAATCACAAAATAAGGGGGAAAACTAAACATGATTAATAAGGAACTTAATAAATAGTTTATTTTTGATCTGTATTAAAAAATTGCTATTTATAACGATAATGATTTATAACTAAATATAACTTTTACCTAATAACAATTTTTCTAAGAATTTTAATAAATAAATATAATTTCATAATTCCATCCCATTTCAATAAATAAATATAATTTCTTTAAAAGAAAAAAAGGAAAAGGAAAATGCAAAACCAGACCAAATCGACCGACCAACCTACCGGTCGACTGGTCATGTTTCTGCTCAGTCGCCGGCTGGACCGGTTTGATCATGTTCCAAACTGATTCTGGTCGGTTCGACGTCAGTCTGGTTGGAAAACCGACTCCAATCGGCTGATGATCATCCCTACCTTCAACTTGATTTATTTCTTCCTTTTGGAAAAATAACCTAATTTAGTATCTGTCTAAACTGGCCCTTTAAAAAAAGAAAGAAAGAAAGATAGACAAATAGCCTCAAGCTCAATTACATTTTAAGCTTTCAATAACAGTCTACAATAAGAAAAAATAACAATTCATTAAGGAAAACTGTATATTTTCAAATCGGATTTAATTTTATCGGATAACTATATAGAGAGAATGTTTGAATTTGACAAATTTGTCATTTATGTCCAAAACACACATTATTTATTTATTTATTTTTTTTTTTTTTTTAGAAGTCCAAACTCAATTACTTTTAGAGTGATGGTCTTAAATAGTAAAACTGAATAAAATATTTTCAAGTATAACAAAATATAATTGTCTATCAATGATAGACCACAATAAATTTTTATTATTAAGTGATATACTTCAATCTATTGTGACCTATCATTGATAAATAGTAACATTTTACCATATTTATAAATAAATTGACTCAATTTCTTTTATTTAAAAATAGCTCTAACTTTTAAGTACTTCTCATATAATAATAACAATTCATTTTTGGTAAGGAAAGCAATATATCTTTTGATCGGTTTTAAATTGACAAACACCAAGTAAAGGAAATAAGATGTTTATATTTTTCAAATTTAAACTCTACAAAGGAAATGATTTAAAATGAATATGTTCAAATTGGTTTTAAATTGACGAACACCAAAAAGAAAATGTTTTCCTTCTTTTATTTTATTTTTCATAATCATAAGAGATAAACATAAATAGAGATGTAATGATAAGAAAATATTGGAAAGTTATAAATATCTATAGTGAAATTTGTTCTTTAAATACTCAGTGTACTATTTATTTTTCTTTATAAATATTTTAAAAGTTTTATAATTTAATTTCTACATTATTTGTATATATATCCTTAAAAGTTGAATGACGATATTTTTAGTAATATAGTTTTTTTTTTTTTTTTTTTTTTTTTAAGAAACCCAATTATCATTTTTAATAAACAGTTGTGAATTTAATCAATCTAATGTAATATAAATTATGAAAAAGTCAAAAGGAATGTATGGCGCGGTCTTGTGGTGCGCCCCCTAACGAGGCTTTGGAAACGACACCGTTTCAAGCCGGCTAGCTACTTTACGTACCATTTATTATTTAATGTGGCATTGCCGCTTGCTCCTTTCGCACTATTTTTTTAAATTAATTAATTAAATGGTTTTAAAACATAATTAATTAAATGATTAATACCAACTATTAAGACTCCGTTTAGTAATAATTTAGTTTTTAATTTTTAATCAAAATTAAATTTATTTCATCTATGTTTCTTACAATGATTTACATTATTGTTAAGTACAATAGTTGAATTCTTAGTCAAATAAAAAAAAAATATATTGAAAGCTACATTTTTTAGTTTTCAAAAGCTCACTTAGTTTTTAAACTATTGGTGAAAAGTAGATAACAAATGAAGAAATTTGAAGATAAAATTAGTATGTATAGATTTAATCTTAAAAAACAAAATGATTATCTACATGGTCTAAATGATTTTTAATAATTAGCTTAATATAGCATTTTGATTAAAAATACATATACTTAGTAAAAAATGGATATAAAATGTTTATGAACTCCGAAATTCCTCTGGAAGATTCCAGCAGTATCGTATGAAATCAATATGGAAAGGTCATTGGGTTCTTAATATTTCTAGTAAGATCAAATATTTTATTTGGAAAGCTCTCAATAATATCCTTCCCACAAGATGCATCCTATAGAAAAGAGATTAGAGTATTAAGAGTATTACATAATTGTGGATGAATTCCTTCTGTTCTTGGCTAATTTAGTTATCTGTAAAATATTAAAGATATTTTGACCTATTGAAGCATAATAAACCATATTTTCTTCTAAAAAATGGTTAATACTAAGGACTAAAGCGCTTCCAAATGGATTGTTATATAATTTTTAAAATAATAGAAGGTGATCGTGCTTTTAGAAAAATCAACTCTTTAAATTTCAATTTTAAGCATAAGAAAGTTAGTACCATTTGGTGACTTAGTTATAATGACCGGATTATTTATTTATTATTATTTTTTTTTAGGAAGTAAACGTTACAGAGAAAAAATTGATCTAGGGTGTTAGTGACTCTAGACATATTATTTTAATTATTTATGTGTTGATATTTAATATATGAATTTTTATAAGTTAATTTTCCAAGTTTTATTGTTTAATTTCAAAATTATATTTTGTTATTTCTTATAATTATATGACAAGAGGATAGAAAATTATATGATTTAAATTATTTTTATGTTAAGATTTAACATTTATTTTATTATAAGTTAATTTTTTGAAAAGAAATGACATGATTTAAATTGTAAGCAATTTTCTTTAATCTAAATTATTTGGTAAGAGCATTGGAAAGACAATTGTTATAAGAATATTGAAATATTTAAATCCTGATTGATATAGAATGAAATAGAAGTGATTTTGCTTTTGATATTTACAAAATCACTTTCAAACCTGTCATAAAACTGTTAAGATTCAACAAAAAAAATGTTTTCGACCTTCCCAAAAGTAAATCCAATTTGGTCAAATCTCATTTTGTATTGTATAAAAAAAAGGTCTCATTCTATATTTTTAAATATGTTATTTTAGTCATCAAACTTCAAATACGAGTAATTATTTCATTTTTTTGTTTTTAGTTTTTTTTTTTTTAAATTAAGTCTATTTCGTCCCAACTTCTTTCAATGATGTGTATCTTTTGTAAGTACAATGGTTGAATTCTTAGTCAAATCTTAAAAACGAAAGCAAATTTTTTAAAGCTATTTTTTAGTTTTCAAAATTTGATTTTGTTTTTTAAATCATTGGTAAATTAGATTACAAAGAAAGAAACTTGTAGGTGAAAGTAGTGTTTATAGGCTTAATTTTTAAAAACAAAAACAAAAAATCAAATAGTTATCAACGGAGATCTAAAATTTTCGAATATATTTTTTTTTTTATCTTTATTCAAAAAATAACTGTTTACTACTATATAATACATAATAGTTATAATCCTAGTAGATGCCTATATAATATTTGATGTCATTTCATCCCTATATGCTAATTAGTTGAAAGTCAAATTAAACAATTGGAAGAAGGAAGATTTTTATTATTAAAGTTTGTAAACATAATCAAAATAGAAATTTTGAAGATTATGAGACTACTCTGGAATAAACTGAACAGATATGATTAACAGTCTGTTTGGAATAACTTTTGCTTTATTTTTTTTTAGCATTCAAAAATCTATTTTTAAATTTGTAAGAAGTCATTCTAATGTCCTAAATCACATCTTTAAAATTTCAATGTTAATTAAGGTATAATTGGATAAAATTGAAATATTAAAATAAAAGTAAAACTCCTTAGTTTTGCTATTTATAAAAAAGTTAAATTATAAATTTAGTTCATACATTTGAACTTAGTACATACTTAATCACTGAAATTTCAAAATCATAAATTTAATCCTTGAGGTCCTGTTAGGTGACAATTTTGTTTTTAGTTTTATGTATTTTAAATTTCGGTTTGTTCTATTTTAATTTTCTTACCATAATTTTCACTTTCCTGAAATAAGCATTTTTTTAGTATTTGAAAGAAACATTTGAATTATTAGTCAAAATACGAAAATAAAAATAAAATTTCAAAAACTACTTTTTTAGTTTTCAAAATTTGCCTTTGTTGTAGAAGAAATTTCATCCAATTACAAAATGCCACGTATCTTCCATTCGGCCATTTGATCACAATAACGGGCTTATCAACTTCAATAGTGATGAGACCTAAATTGCGATCGATAAATCTGACTGGAGGTTTGATTGGGTTTAAATCCTGAATTGGATTGGACCGAGTATTTAAAATCGCCCAGGTCCAAAATTCAACCTAATTCAAACCCACAGTGGAAAATTTGTGCTAAAGAAAAGAGCTTGGACGTAAGCCCAATTTTGGCCCAAACCCAGAAAGTAATTGGGCCCAAGCCCAAATGCCCAAAGGTAAATTGGCCCAAGCCCACCTAAAACCCATGTAAATCCTCTATAAATAAAGGTATTTCCCTTTCTTTTGGGGTGGGTTGGTTAAAGCTATGGAGATTAAGATTAAGGCTCTAAAGCTCTCAAGACTTGAAAGTTTTGATCGATCTCGAGATTGTCACCTTTTGAAGATTAAATACTTGGAAGTTAAGACTTCTTTGAATTCCAGAAGACTGAAGCTCAAATCGATCTCAAGTTTACAACATTTTAAAGATTGAAGACTTGGAAGATTAAAAACTCCTTGAATTCCAGAAGATCGAAGTTCAAAGCAACTCCTTGGAGATTGAAGAATTAGAGAAGAAAAGGATTATGAAATTGCATCCGCTCAAGAATCACATCAAGAGTCATGATGCTACTAAATCAAGTCATACAATTGTCGTCAGGAATGATGACAAGGGGAAGACTGTTCTGCAAGAAGGTCAACCACAAAATTCGATGTCAATTTGTTTGTGTTCAGCAATTGTAGGAGATGATTGCTAACTCCATCAAGGCTCAATACAGTGGACCTACTAAGTCTTTCCTCTTATATTCTAAGCCATATACAAAGAGGATCAACAATCTAAGAATGCCAAGTGGATACCAGCCATCCCCAGCAGTTTGATAGGAAGGGCAACCCAAAACAACACATTGCTCATTTCATTGAAATATGTGAGAATGCTGGTACATGAGGAGATTTAATGGTTAAACAATTCCTTCGAGCTCTAAGGGAAATGCCTTCGACTGGTACACCGATCTTGAACTGGAAACTATTGATAGTTAGGAGCAACTTGAAAGAGAATTCTTTAACTACTTTTATAGCAGGAGGCATATTGTCAGCATGATAGAGCTCACTGCCACTAAACACGAAAAGGTGAGTCGATCATTGACTACATCAATCACTGGAGAGCATTAAGCCTTGATTGTAAAGATAGATTAACTGAGTTGTTAGTGGTGAAAATGTGAACTAAAGGAATGTACTAGGGACTTTTGTATATCCTACAAGGGATAAAATCCCGCACCTTTGAGGAATTGGCAACCCGCACTCATGATATGAAACTAAGCATTGCCAATAGAGGAAACAACGATTTACTAGTCCTAGAAGTTAAGAAAGAAAAGAAAGAAGTGAAGAGCATCAAGAAGGTATCAAAGAATGAAGCTATGGTTGTCAATACGAGTGACAATAGGATTTTTGGGCGTCGTTTAATCCCAAACCCTAAAGATCAAAAGAAAATTTGTAAATACCGAACTAGTCCTATCACTACAAAGACGTATCAATGGTGGTAAGTCTAAGTCGATCTGCAGGGAAGCGCGATTTGTTTCATTCAGTTAATTTTCAACTATAGCGATAAATGGAGGGTTTTGGTAAGGAAGAGATAAAATGCATGAAACTAAAATAAAAGGGTAAATGTAATCTAGAATAGGAGTCCATCTAATTTCAAGAGCAAGAGAGAGAATCTTATGCAATTTCTTTCATTAGGCACCAATAAATTACACTGAATCTGTCAACCCCTCAACCTATTAGAGAATCTAATAGCCCAAATAGCTAAATTCGATATTAAACCAATTCAGCCTTAATTCAATTTACAACTCTTCCTTCTTAGCGACATACAAGTTAAAATTGAATTGCATTACGAAAGGGTTCAATTGTTAAGATATACTACAGGCCGAAAAAATCATATCTTATAGCATGATTTACTTGGAAAGATTAAATCAGCGCATACATGAGTTTGGTCAAAAAAGTCTAGACTTTACACATGCGATCCTAATTTGCACAACTAAATCAATCAATTTGTACATAGGCTATGACGATTTTGCAAATAAGAATTTCGATAAACTAATTTTTCAGATCAATTCCTAAAAATTCCATTAAGATTCATCAAATCATCCAAAAGAGTTCACAAAAATTCAACTAGAAATCCTTCAAGAGATTAAACATAAGGCTCTTGCTCAAAGAAATTACATAGGAGTTACCTCTTAATTCATAGATAAATCTGAGATACACATCCGATCCACTGATTACAACCCAAAAAAAAAAAAAAAAAGAAAAACTAACCCAAGGATACTAAATTCGGCCTCCATCAGTTAAGCCCCCCAAAAGTTAGCATGTTTTGACCTAAAGATAATAGGAGGTATTTATAGAATTCATCGCGGCGTTGCAATGCTGTTAGTAACAATATTGCAACGCTCGGCAAATAAAGCCACTAGCATAAGGGAAATGTTGCAACACAAGTGTTGTTGCCAACTTAGAGAGTTGCAACTCTAGAGTAGCATTGCAACGCTCCCGTGCACATCAGGCTACTGCTTTTCAACATTAGGCGAGTGTCGAGCCTTCGTATAAGGTGAGCATTACGACGCTAAAGCAAGGGCATTTATGTCTTTTTGACTCATTTGAAGCCTTGATGCTCAAATCTGTTGGATTTTATGTCCTAAAACTCGTAGTTTGTAAATTAATAAATATATTCTGTTTTGTTTTTTGATAAATTTGTTATTGAAATTGTAATCTTGAATCCAATAAACTAAGGTCCTGAGGCTATTTAATGTAGTTTGAATTTTATGTAGTGACATAAAGGTGGATCAAGTTCAAATATATAGCCAAAATGGTCTATAGTATATGAATAAGGTTGGGCGCCTTATTCTGGGGACAATATGGATGCGGCCCACTTTGTAGTTAGTACAAACGATGTGATTCTGAATCGTTCATATAGAGATATGTGAGTGGGGGCATCCTATGTAAAGAGTTTACATAAGACTGAACCATGAAATAGTCACTTTTTACGTTCTAAATACCGTTTTATGTATAAAACTGACTATTTCGTTAATTGATGACCTAGGTAACTTAATCTTAATCCTGAGCTAACTATGAACTCCTGTTCACTCAGAATTATCCTTAGATCTGCATAGGTGAGGGCAGCTCAATATCGCTGGCCCAATAAGCCTCCCATTTCAGGGGTAAGATCGGGTGGATAGCTGGGAACATAGGGTGCAAGACGGAATTCACTCCTACCCGTTATAGGGATAGTAGATAGGTTGTTCCCTTTAGTACTGAATCCAGGTCTTGAACAAGGGGTCCCACCCTCTCCTTGGCCCGAGAGGGTTTCGGTTTATAGGTTGGACCTTAAACCAATTGTTCATTAGAGGATCAGTGGAACTTAAGGAACAAGATGTAGTCTTGGGGGTAAAACGATTTTTATGACCCAACCGAGATTACGAACAACCTGTGAAGGATTAATTTACTAATCATGGTTATATCAAATGGACACAAATATATCTATAGTGAGGGAAGTGCAACTACGGGACTTTAGTGGAATGACCCGTTAGTTAACGAATGTTGATTAGCTCCGTCTAAATAGTTTAGCTAGCTAATCTCGGATCGTTGGAGCCCATGATCTATAGGTCCATTAGGTTCCCCTACTAGCTCATATGGATTAAACTTAGAACAATATGATAGAATAATTTGAATTGTTCGAATTAGGTAGAGAGAGAGAAACCGACAAGTATATGTGATATAGTGGTCGGGTTTTTCAGCTTAGAAATACAACTTTAATATTTAAATGTGATTTAAATATCAAGAATATGAATATGTTCATATTCGGAAGCTCAGAAATAATGGAAATGGTCAAAGTTGTAAAAAATCAGAGTTGTTTTTTGACTTTGAAAAGTCAAACTTCGACCGACCTTATATTTAAATGTGATTTGAATTTCGAAAAAATGAATGCGGATTCATGCTCGGGAGGTCAAAATTAGTCAACACGGATAAAATCATAAAAAGTCAAAATGGTGACTTTTTGTTCAAAGTTTGACTTTGACCAAATTACTATTTTGCCTTTTGACTATAGTTAGTGGGAAAATCCAAACTTTTGTTGGATAATTCCACTAACAAAATAGTAGGCTAGGTGTTGGCTTATAGTGGAGACATTAAGCCCACTAAGTGAGTGGATTCTAGGTGTTGGGTTTTTGTGAAGTTTTTTCATGCAATTGTTGCATGCCTTTTTTCTATAAATTGGGCTTTTCACTTTAGTTAAAAGACTTTTGCCATTTTGAAAATTAGTTTTTTGATATTTGGGTTGGAAAATTACAACTTTGTGAAAAACAAAGGAAACACCCAAACCTACTCAAAATTCCATTCCTTATTTTCATCTCTTTTCTCTCTCTCGGTTCTCTCCATCCACCGGGTCCCATAACTCGGTTCTGAGTCCAGAGGATAGTAGGTCAACTCTAGTGGTGGTCCAAAAGAGTTCAGATCGAGATTCAATGAGGAGAAGCGACTTTCGGGAGCTTCAAAGGTAGCATCTCTACAATTTTAATTCACTGTTTTTTCCTTCATGATGCATGCTTATTTCCTTTAATTTAAAAGTAATTAGAGTGTAATTAGGTCCTAATTCCGCTGTGTATGTCTTGTGTTCCATCAAAATCACCTTCAAATTGCTTCAAATTAACCCCGTTCTTCACCAAATTGCCAATTTTACCTCTTGGTTGCTCGAAACCTACAAAATAAGACAATAAAGCACATAAAATTCAACGAACTCAAATAAGCTAGGAATAATAACTCTTTTTGAGAGCTATCAAACAACCCCAACTTAATTCTTGCTCGTCTCGAGTAAGATAGAAGCACACAATCAAATAGAATATAAAATTAAAGATACGTTAGCTTAATTTTCAAAGTTGTTATCCATTCTCAACAGTTAGTTGGGATGAAATTTGTAATTGAGAACAAAATTCAATTATGATCAATCAATAAAGCACAAGTTTAAAAATGGTTCTTAATCTATTCATATTTATTCATGCATGAGCAAGCCTAGAGTTTTGCTAGTTAAGCTTGCACGGCCTGAAAAAGTTTTAAAATGTCCTCATCCTGTTTTCCCCTACTCTAGTTCGATTATCAACCTTGGACATACCAAACTTACAAAGGAGAGCAACACTAAGACAAGGGTGCCTAAACACACATGCAAAACATAAAAGGGCATCTATTTTACCTAGAGGGCTAGCTTTCACACCCAACTATCGGGAACCAATCACTCTTTTCTCGTGGGCTCTAACTAGACACGGCGGAGGTAGCTCTTTTCACCTCTATCTATGCACACACACACTATTTTTTTTTCCAGGCACACTAGTATATGCCTCATTTTTATGCATTTTTTTCAACTGACTTTCTTTTTTTCTTTATTTTTCGTTATTCACAGTAGGTCTTATTTTATCCACCATGTCTAGTTTTTACAAGTATGGTTACTCCTAAGTCAAAGGTGGACCTTTCGGGGTGACAACCTAAGTATAAACCAGATAACCCAATTCTAAGCACACAAGACTTTAATTTCTCAAAACAATGACATAAAGATGCATGGGAGATAAGAAATTTTTTTAAAATTGGGCTAAAATCTTGATCATGCTTTCTTAACGCTCTTTATGCAAATTTTATTACAGGTAGAATGCATCATAAACTATCATGATAACAACAGGGCAAACAAGCTAACAAGGCAATCACAACACATAAAGCATAGTCCGAGCACAACGCTCAAGGATCCCAAGTTAATATAAAAAACTACCCATCATGCATTCTACCCCCAACTTAAAATAATACATTATCCCCAATGTATTTCAAGTAAAGCTAAAAAAGAATAAAACAAGGGAACAGAAAACCTCCTCCGAAAATGATGTCACACACAGAATGGTGGTGGTCGGGCTCATCTCTAAAAAAGATGCTCCTCTCCTCTAGGTTGTCCCTACAAAACAAAAACAAAAAGAAAGTAATCTAGAAAACAAATAAAGAAAGGAATAATTTTTATCACCTGGCTCCATTCAAGAAGGGAAAATTTTTAACGTCGATTGCTTAACATGACCTGTCCCCTGTCAAGGTACAAAGAAATTCTCATATTTCTCTAGTTCTTTCTAGGATGAATTGATATAGCCTAGTAAGGCCATAAAGCTCTTCATCTTTTGAAGAGAACTAGACAAGTCGAATTATGTTTTTTTCGTATTAGTAAAAAAAAAAAAAAAGAGAAAAGGTAAAAAGAAAGAATCAAAAGACTCAAGTGACCCAAAAGAGTCAAAATATAGAAAAGACTCAACAGACTCTTGAGAACAAGAAGAACAAAGCTAAAAAATATACGATATACCAAAGGCTAGAACAGGGCAAGGTTTTTCAACCTCTAACTCCATCACCTAGAAATCAACTAGTTTAGACTTAGATTCTTCATAGTTCTCACAAATTGGCTTTAGACATGGCATGCTATCTTCCAACTCATCCTCGATGTCGACATAGGTTACCTCATCGTTGCATGCCTCGGTATTGTCAGAAGATGTGAGCAGTAGGGATACACATCCTCTCTCAACTGAATCAGAAGATTGAGTGACTGAGTCTCTCAAGCTCTAAAGATCAGTTCAAACTTCAGTTTGAAAACTAAAGCTCTCCTGGAGGTCGCGGATCTCCTGCTAAAAAACAAGATATTTAATAGCAAGTTGTCTAATCACATATTCTAGTGACATACTTGAGTTGGCGGTGTGAGCATGCATCAACATGTCGGATGTGGCAGGGTGTGGATCATAGTAGCACTGGTCCCATCCTAGGTTTCCGTAGCCATAGGGCTCCTCCCATATAGGCCGATGAAAATTATCATCCATATAACTAGGATACCCTCCCATGGAGTAATCTTGTGGCATAGGGTTCCACTGCAAACTTGAGCATGCTTGCTCAGGGTGATCAATCCTACATGCTTGCACCTGCTGTGGGTTACTTGCAACCAATTGACTAACCAAAGAAGTTAACTCAGCAAGTTGACCTCGAAGGTCACGAACCTCGTCACTAAACTAAGATGCCCCACTCGATTGTCCCCATCCTTATTGATGATGTCTGTCCATGCCTAAAACATTGACACAAAAAAGGAAAACAAATCAAAAGCAAAAGAATACTCTAACTAGAAATTTAACTAACGAAACTTCAATGTCTACCCTGACAACGACTCCATTTTGACAATAGGATTTTCGGGCATTGTTTAATCCAACCCTAAAGATCAAAAGAAAATTTGTAAATACCGAACTAGTCCAATCACTACAAAGACGTAGCAACGGTGGTAAGTCCGAGTCAATCAACAAGGAGGCGCAATTTATTTCGTTAAGTTAATTTTCTAACTAAAGCGGTAAATGGGGGGTTTTGGTGTGAAAGAGATAAAATGCATGAAATTGAAATAAAAGGGTAAATGTAATCTAGAATAAGAGTCTCTCTAATTTCTAGAGTAAGAGAGAGAATCCTATTTAATTTCTTTCATTAAGCACCAATTAATTACACTGGATCTGCCAACCTCTTAAGTTATTAGAGAATCTGGTAACTTGTAGAAATACAAGTTATTTATGCTGCCTTATTTAGATAATGCGGCCAAAAGAGAGAAAATATGCGTCGATTGTATGAAAATTAGCTAAGAAATACAATAATTATAAATTATTGCAAATACACCCACAAAGACTATTAAGATGGTAGAAAAGGATATTTCAAGTCTGTTTTGCAGGAAACCAAGTCACCGTTTGCGACTAAGACTCAGAGAGAAGCCGAATAACGCATATCCGTCACATTACGCCTGTCAAATCAATACTGAAGAGACAATCAACGCAATGATGGCACAATGTGACAGTTGATCCAGAGTTGAACTTCAACCGCATGCGGTAATAAAAAAAACACCGCATGTGGACACACGATCGAAAGATGCAAATGAGCAACGCTAACGTGAAGGATTGTGACACGTGTACAACTAACCATTGTGCATATTCGACGGACTAATTGCATAACAGAAGGAATATTTATTCCACCATTTTCGGACTTTCCATAACAACAAAGTGGAGACCACAAGTCAGAGAGTCAAAGCCTTCAGCCTATAAATACCTTCAAAGAATTCGCTGAAAAGATATACTTGATACAGAGGTATAATTGATATGAGGCTACTGAGAGAGAGCTGAACTGAGTGCAGATCGGAGGAAATCCGGGAAGAGAAGAGACAAGGCCGAGAGGTGAGTCTTAGTGCAATTCTGCCAAATCCCTGTCGAGAAGCTCTGTACTTAGATCCCTTCTGTAACCTGTATCTTGTATTATCATAGCTTGTATCATGTAACCTATATCTTGTATAATCTTCACAGTCAATCTCAACCTCGGTATCTTGTATCATGTAACCTGTATCTTGTATCATCATAGCTTAGGTTTATTTTATCGCACTTTACTTTTACCGCAATTTACTTTATTACTGCATTTTTATCGCTTAACTTTACTTTCATCGCAATTTACTTTATCGCATTTTTAAATACTTGTACAAAAAACCTTTTTATAAATTGAAAACCCCTCGGTCGCATATATCACAAATAACACAATCAACCTAAAACAATCCCTGTGTTCGACCTCGGATCACATCGAGAAACTTGCGGTGGAATTATAATTGGTTCCAACGCAAGGAAACTTGTGACAACGCATAGTATACAATAAGATTCTCATTTATAACGCATATCTAGAAGTAGTATCGCATAAAGAAAATAAAGTCATCATTCATCCATGCGTTGTATGGCATAAGATTAGAATACATAGTATCTTACATCCTTGCTTGCATCATTGTATTGTTTATGAGGATAAAGGCTTAAAATTTATACGTCAAGTTTATAGCGCCGTTGCCAGGGAACTGGTAATAGGGACATGAACTTGTACCATACATTACACATCATCATAGTTTATGCCGTGTCAAGTTTATGGCACCGTTGTAGGGAATTTGTTAACGGTTTATTGTTTAAGTGTGTTTATGGTATTTTGCAGGATAGATCTCTTTGTATTGGCTGTTCAACGCGAAGAGCAGTCTGACGACTTAGGAGTGCTGGAGTGATCCAGAGATTCTAAGTGGTCCCAGAGATCAAGTGTATTATTTGCATAAAAGTACATTAGAGCCGAATCAAGTGGTGAAGAAGCATGGCTAATAATAATGAGGCTCCCAGAGGGAATCAAAGGTAAAATTGGCCAACGCAAGATTCCATATTTCTTGCTGCTGACCGCAACGTTCCAATGAGAGACTATGCGGCACTGGATTTCTACAATTTCTCACCAGGAATCTCAAGACCAATGGTTGAGGAGAATGTAAGCTTTGAAATCAGACCAATTATGCTGCATATGATTCAGAATATGGGTCAATTCGGGGGATTACAAGGAGAAGACCCACATATGCATTTGACGAATTTTGTAGACATGTGCAGTGTATTCCCCATGCCTGGTGTGACTCAAGAAAGATTTAGATTATATCTTTTCCCGTACAAAGTGCGGGACGAAGCAAAGAGGTGGGCTCAGTCGTTAGAGCTGAATGAGATTAAAGCATGGGAGCAGAGGTTGAAATATTCATGAACAGATTCTTCCCTCTAGCCATCAACGCAAGGAGACGGAGGGATGTGTTGAATTTTTAGCAATAGGGTTATGAAACTTTGAGCACCGCCTGGGTGCGTTTCAAACAATTAATGAAGAATTGTCCGCATATCAGGATTCCCGATAGCTTTCTGATGGAGACGTTTTACAATGGCTTAGATCAATCAACGCAAGCAAATTCCGATGCCTCCATAGCAGGAAGATTGATGGATAGATATACGAAAGCTAGAAGTATATTGGATCACATCTCGCGACATTCTGATGAGTGGATTGATACCGGGTTTGAGGAAAATGGTCAGGAACACAAAAGAGTAGAAAGTGTCGATGTGTCAACTAATACAATGAGCACACTGGTCGATCAGATGACCACGATGACCTCTCTCCTTCAGATGAGGGCTAATCAAAGGAGAAATCTCTCTCAAGGATCAGCGCAAGTTAATGCATTGACGCACGTGGCTGCAATGAATTACGTTAAATATAAGGAGGGACATCCAGCACAAGTCTGCCCGTGGAATCAACAGGCCATATACTCTGTCCATAATCAGTCATTTGGCAGCATCTACAACCCTGGTTGGTGGGATCACCCAACTTAGGAGGTAACAACACATTACCGATTATCATTTCTGCCTCGCTGAGTAAGGAGAAAGAAGAAGCACTTATACAGATCTTGAGAAACAACGTAAAAGCCTTAGGATGGACCTTGGCAGACATTCGAGGAATCAGTCCCTCGTATTGCATGCACAAGATTCGTCTGGAAGAAGGAAAGACAGGATCGATAGAAAGGCAACAACGTTTAAACAGACTTGCGGGAGTGGCTGGAAACATGATCAATAGAAATGGCATTTAAACAGAACGCGTTTAAACAGGATCGATAGAAAGGCAACGACTGTCATCCCCCCATGAGGGAGGTCGTGAAAAAGGAAATAGTGAAGTGGCTGGATGCAGGAGTCATCTACTCGATATCTGATAGCAGTTGGGTGAGCCCAGTGCAGTATGTTCCAAAGAAAAGGGGGATGATAGTCGTCACCAACGACAAGAATGAATTAATTCCTTTAAAAACTACAATGGGGTGGAGAATTTTTATGGATTATCGCAAGTTAAATTTGGCCACTAAAAAGGACCATTTCCCACTCCCGTTCATTGATTAGATGTTAGACAGACTTGCGGGAAATGAATTCTTCTGTTTTCTTGATGGCTATTCAGGGTACAACCAAATAGCAATCGTGCTCGAGGATCAAGACAAGATAACTTTCACGTGCCCATTTGGTACGTTTGCATTCCGACGCATGCCATTTGGACTCTACAATGCGCCAGGCACTTTCCAACGATGCATGATGGCGATATTTTCGGATTACTTGGAGGTCAGTCAAAGTATTTGTGGATGATTTTTCAGTTTTTAGCAACAATTATGACTTCTGTTTATCTAACCTGGAAAAGGTCTTGAAGAGATGTGTGGCAACAAATCTTTTTCTGAACTGGGAAAAATGCCACTTTATGGTGGAAGAAGGAATTGTTCTGGGTCATAAAATCTCAAAAGCAAGATTGGAAGTTGATTAGGCGAAAATCGACACAATTTTCAAGCTACCCCCACCAGTGAACGTGAAAACACTTAGAAGCTTTCTAGGACACGTTAGGTTTTATAGAAGATTTATTCGCAATTTCTCCCAGATCGCAAGGCCCTTAAGTGCGCTCCTTGAAGCTGACCGAGAATATAATTTTGATGATGCGTGCATTTAAGCATTCAACATATTGAAAGATGTGCTCATCACCGCACCCATTTTGATTGTGCTGGATTGGACGCAACCATTTGCGTTGATGCGGTTATGCAGTGGGTGCAATGTTGAGTCAGTGCAAGGACAAGGTATTGCATCCTATCTATTAGGCAAATAAAACATTGAATGATGCACAGGAGAACTATACAACCATAGAGAAGGAAATGCTTGCAGTAGTATTTGCACTGGAGAAATTTTGATAGTACTTAATCGGAACAAACTTTGTAGTGTATATGGATCACTCTGCGATCAAATATCTGATGACAAAGAAGGATGCAAAACCAAGGCTTATATGGTGGGTGTTGCTCCTGCAAGAGTTTGACCTCGAGATCAAAGACTGGAAGGGCACCAAGAACCAAGTCGCTGATCATTTGTCAAAATTGGAGAATTACGAGGTTCAAGGGAAAGAAAAATATATTGAAGAAAGATTCCCCGATGAGCTGCTGATGTCTGTAGACATGTAGACATTGTGAATTTCATCGTTTACAGTGAAATACCAAATGAGTAGACTTACCAGCAGAAGAAGAAGCTAAGACATGATGTCAAATTTTATTTCTGAGACGATCCATTCCTATATCGACTTGGACCTGATCATATATTACATCGATGCGTGTCTGAGAATGAAGCCAAGCACATTCTAGAGATGTGTCATGAATCCCTTTACGGAGGACACTTTGGGGGGCAGCGGACTGCCACAAAGGTCTTGCAGTGTGGCTATTTCTTGCCAACACTGTTTAAGGATGCCCATGCCCACGTTGTGCAATGCGACAGATGCCAGTGAACGAGGAATATGTCTAAAAGGAATGAAATGCCGTTGGCATCAATCTTAGAGGTTGAATTATTTGATGTTTGGGGAATTGACTTCATGGCCCATTTCCACCATTAGAAGGTCATCATTATATTCTGATAGCGGTTGATTATGTATCAAAATGGGTTGAGGCCATCGCATGTGCCAAGAATGATGCGGCTACAGTGGCGAAGTTTCTTAAGAAGAATATTTTTGCTCAATATAGGACGCCATGGGCCTTGATAAGCGATGAGGGCTCTCACTTCATCAACTGCATAATCACCAACCTGTTGACTAACGTCAGCCATAGAGTTGTGACTACTTATCACCCACAGACTAATGGGCAGGCAGAGATTTCTAATCGAGAGATGAAAACTATCTTGAAGAAGGTAGTCAATACTTCTAGGAAAGATTGGTCACCCAAGCTTGATGAAGCACTGTGGGCATACAGGACTGCCTATAAAACACCGATTGGCATGTCCCCGTATGCCTTGGTCATTGGAAAGGCTTGTCATCTGCCGCTCGAGTTGAAACATAAGGCGATGTGGGCGTGCAAGAAGCGACAATTTGATTTAGCAAGAGCGGGGAAAGTCCGGAAGCTGCAACTGAATCAGTTGGTCGAATGGCAAAGAGACACCTATGAAAATGCCAAGATCTATAAGGAGAAAACCAAGAAGTGGCATGATGATTGCATAAACGACCGGACATTCGCTGAAGGTCAACAAGTATTATTATTTAACGCTCGTTTGCGATTATTCCCAAGAAAGTTGAAGTCTCGCTGGTGTGGTCCATTCCGAATCAAGACTATCTTTCGTCACGGCACAGTGGAACTAACAACTTTAGATGGGAACAACGCATTTAAAGTAAATGGTGAACGATTAAGCCTTACTACGGAGGTGACTTCAAGCGACACATGGATACCATTGACTTGGGCAAGTGGTATTAAACCGCTTGCGGGGGAAGCGATTGTGGTAATTCTGAGAACTTCTTTCAATCAGCATCCCTATCTATGTTTACTTGCTTTCTTTATAGTTTTTCTTTTACTGCTTTCTAAATTACGTATTTACTGCTTTTTAGAATTAGCCTTTAATGCTTTCTGTAATTCTCTTCAATTTAATTTTTCAGGTCATGTTTAATTCCTTTAATTTGTATGCATTAGTAGTACTATCCTTTAATTTTTGTGAATGATTGGATGAAACATTAAACAACGCAAAGTCTTTTTGACTTGCGTTGTTGATGAATTAAAAAGAAAATTAAAAAAACTGGTATGTAACGCGATGATGGGTGCATTGTGTGTTAACAAGAGACACCTTGCATCCATTAGACTTATTTGCATTGCATTGAGGGATGTGTTTCGCGCGCGTGTGTCCTTTGCCCCTCCTTAGCAAAATACACTATGTTGAGGTAGTGTTGCGCTGGTAGCAATACTGTGCGCCCAATCCTCCAGAAATGTGTTTAGTTAAGGGGTGTGTTGCGGGGATGCATGCGTTGTTGCCCGTCCTCAGCAAAAATGTATTTGCGTTAAGGGAAGCGCGATGGTAATTTTTAATCGTGCACCTGTCTAAATTAGATTCAAAAGATAATTTCAATTCATTATTTTTCTAAGTTAACGATATTCCTTGATTATTTGTATAGGCAGAAATTTTTGTATTGCGTTAATTTTTAATTATTTGTATTCTTTGTTAATATTCAATACAATTGAGTAAATATTCTCTCCATTTACCTATGCCTTTTTCTTTATCATCCTTTGTCAATATTTGCAATCTTCTTAATCTTTTACTTTTGCGTTATTCATTGCGCTGCCATGATGTATAATATATTTATACTTAGAAACATTTCCCATACTTTGTAAATTCTAATTAACACTTAGTTAATTTGTAGCCTAGCAGTACTTTACCTTTTATTTCTCAAAGTTCTGCTCAAACCTTCTTTTTGAAAGTTTTTTCTAAGTGTTTGTCTATTCTGTCCAAACAACCCAATGAGGACCTTGCACATCTCTAAATTTGGGGGTGGGGAAGGTCTGAGAAAATGAGATCAAGAATATGCGGTCATTAAGAAAATGCATTCATTTCCTTTAAAATAAATAAATAAATAAATAAAAAATTTCAATAAATTTTCATACAAAACACCAATGTCAGAGCAAGGGAAAACCTAAAAAATAATCCCAACCTGATAAGAGTTAGTTGTGAAAGGAACCTGCTCGTAGTTGGATGTTCGCATGACACCCGTGGGAGCAAGCCAAAACGAATGTGGGTTTCCAAGAACAATGCAATATGAAAAGAGAAAAATGCAAAAGAAAATAAAAGAATGCAAGAGACAACTCCTTTGAAATTCATGAGTTAAAGTTGAAATTGGCACACAACCGTAGTTTGATGTTCACATGACACCTGTGGGAACAAGCCAAAACGAAGAGTGTAACCATGATCAACAGTCTCTAATAAATGACGCAAGATTTGACCACCGCATACAGATGCATCAAATTTTTTTGATAAAGAGGAGGTAAACATTCTTTTTAAAACTAGGAAAGCATTTCTGAGCAGAAATTTGTAGTATAGAAGAATAAAGTAGGGCTTTGTTAGGAATAAACAAGGATAGGAGGAAATTGCGTTGTCAAGTAATGTGCATAAGTGTAACATTTGGAGCAACCAATCGACGCAAAAATGTAGGATAGGAATTGAGCTTTATTGCTATAGTAGAAGATATGCTTGAGGCCAAGCATATATCTAAATTTAGGGGTGTGATAACCTGTAGAAATATAAGTTATTTATGCTGCCTTATTTAGATATTGCGGCCAAAAGAGCGAAAATATGCGTCGATTGTATGAAAATTAGCTAACAAATACAATAATTATAAATTATTGAAAGTACACCCACTAAGACCATTATGATGGTAGAAAAGGATATTTCAAGTCTGTTTTGCAGGAAACCAAGTCACCGCTTGCAACTAAGGCTTAGAGCGAAGTTGAACAATGCATCTCCATCGCATTGCGCCTGTCAAATCAATACTGAAGAGATGATCAACGCAATGATGACGTAATGCGACAGTCAATCCAGAGTTGAACTTCAACCTCATGCGGTAATAAAAACAATACCGCATGTGGACACATGATCGAAAGATGCAAATAAGCAGCACAAATGAGGAGGATTGTTACATGTGTAACACTAACCGTTATGCATATTCGACAGACTGATTGCATAATAGAAGGAATATTTATTCCACCATTTTCAGACTTTCCATAACGATAAAGTGGGGACCACAAGTCAGAGAGTCAAAGCCTTCAGACTATAAATACCTTCAAAGAATTACTGAAAAGATATACTTGATACGGGGGTATAATTGATACGAGGCAATTGAGAGAGAGCTGATCTGAGAGGGAAGCCTGAGAGGGAAGCTCATCCTTCCATTCACTACATAGACGCCGACAAACGATTCTCCATTCCAGATCTGTGCCAAGACGTTGGCGCTTATTTGTATTTGTTTCTAACTCTCATTCATCAATTGTATTTCATCTTCTTAATCTCTTCATTCCCAAACATGTATCAGACGCTAAATAGTATTATTGAATGTCTTGATCATTTCCATTTCCACTTCTCTGTCTATTTCCGTTCCTCCATAAATCATTTTCTCCATGATGTTTTCTTAATCCCTTGGTGATTAATATGAATTAAACAAGTAACTTAATCTGTGCTAAAGAAATAAAGATGTTTAGCTAAAGTATGCTAGACGACATCTTCACCTGTGAGAGCAGAAGTGAAGATGCCATTCTGATCTGTCGAGAAAAGGTTAGAAGAATCCGTTAACTAAAGCAAGAAGTACTTCCAGTGATGGAAGCAACCTTGCATTCATTACATTCGTCCCTGTTTCACCACAGAGATGTGCGAAACACGGCCAATCACCGAGAGGTGGATGCCAAGGAAATAATGGAACCGTACTTATATCTTTAACGCAATTAAGAAACTTGCGTTGTTTATATTAATTATCCTTTCTCTTTTCGTTTCACACATAAGCCTTGCCACCGCATAACACGATCTTTGTATAATCTTCACAGTCAGCCTCAACCTCGGTATCTTGTATCATGTAACCTGTATCTTGTATCATCATAGCTTAGGTTTATTTCATCGCACTTTACTTTTACCGCATTTTTATTGTTTAACTTTACTTTCATCGCAATTTACTTTATCGCATTTTTAAATACTTGTACAAACAATCTTTTTATAAATTGAAAAACCCCCAGTCGCATATATCTAAATATAACGCAATCAACCTAAAACAATCCCTGTGTTCGACCTCGGATCACACTGAGAAACTTGCGGCAAAATTATACTTGGTTCTAATGATGGAAACTTGTGATAATGCATATGTATACTACAAGATTCGCATTTATAACACATATCTAGAAGTAGTATCGCATAAAGAAAATAAAGTCATCATGCATCCATGCATTGTATGGTATAAGATTAGAATACATTGTATCTCTCATCGTTGCTTGCATCATTGTATTGTTTAAGATGATACAGACTTAAAATTTGCATGTCAAGTTTATGGCGCCGTTGTCGGGGAACTAGTAATGGGGACATGGACTTATATCATACATTACACATCATCATAGTTTATGCCATGTCAAGTTTATAGTGCCGTTGCCGGAGATTTGTTAACGGTTTATTGTTTGAGTGTGTTTGTAGTATTTTGCAGGACAGATCTCTTTATACTGGCTGTTCAATGCGAAGAGCAGTCTGACGACTTAGGAGTGCTGGAGTGATCCAGAGATTCTAAGTGGTCCCAGAGATCAAGTGTATTATTTGCATAAAAGTACATCAGGGCCGAATCAAGTGGTGAATAAGCATGGCTAATAATAACGAGGCTCCCGTAGGGAATCAAAGGGGAAATTTGCCAGCGCAAGATTCCATATTTCTTGCTGCTGACCGCAACGTTCCAATGAGAGACTATGCGACACCGGATTTCTACAACTTCTCACCAGGAATCTCAAGATCAATGGTTGAGGAGAATGTAAGCTTTGAAATCAGACCAATTATGCTGCAGATGATTCAGAATATGGGTCAATTCGGAGGATACAAGGAGATGACCCACAAGCGCATTTGACGAATTTTGTAGACATGTGCAGTGCATTCCCTATGCCTAGTGTGACTCAAGAAAGATTTAGATTATATCTTTTCCCGTACACACTGCGGGACGAAGCAAAGAGGTGGGCTCAGTCATTAGAGCCGAATGAGATTAAAGCATGGGAATAGTTGGTTGATAGATTCATGAAGAGATTCTTCCCTCTAGCCATCAATGCAAGGAGACGAAGGGATGTGTTGAATTTTAAGCAACAGGGTTATGAAACTTTGAGCACCGCCTGGGTGCGTTTCAAACAATTAATGAAGAATTGTCCGCATATCGGGATTCCTGATAGCATTCTGATGGAGACGTTTTACAATGGCTTAATGCAAGCAATTACTGATGCCTTTGGAGAAGAAGGATTGATGGATAGATCATATACAGAAGCTAGGAGTATATTGGATCGCATCTCGTGACATTCTGATGAGTGGATTGATACCGGGTTTGAGGAAAGTGGTTGGGAACACGAAAGGGTTCAGCTCTTCCTTCTTAGTGACATACAAGTTAAAATTTAGTTGCATTATGAAAAGGTTCAATTGTTGAGACATACTATAAGCCAGAAAAGTCATATCTTATAGCATGGTTTATTTGGAATGATTAAATTAGGGCATACATGAGTTTGGTAAAAAAAAGTCAAAACTTTACACATGCGATCCTAATTTGTGATCAATCAATTTGTACATAGGCTATGACGATTTTGCAAACAAGAATTTCGAACTAATTTGTCAAATCAGTTCCTAAAAATTCCATTAAGATTCAATCAAATCATCCAAGAGAGTTCACAAGAATTCAGTTAAATTAACTAGAAATCCTTCAAGAGATTAAACATAGGGCTCTTGCTCAAAGAAATTAGATAGGAGTTACCTTTTAATTCATAGACAAATTTGAGATACATGATAACGAGCATGCACGTTATTACATTGCTAAGTTATTAAACAATGAGGGTTTGCACTGATAAAATATGTTAGATTGTGTCCAAAATGCATTTAAGTTTATAACATTGTGGTCGCATGCATTCGTCACATAGAAAAAATTAACTTTTGTGTTTTTATGCAGAATATGCATTGACGCAAGGAAAAAGGTGCGATCGCAAGAAATCAACAGACGAACGCAGCATTACCGCAAGGCTTTGCGGTGATTTGTGCTCGCAAACATCTGCTCAGGAAGGATTTCAGCATAGAGCCGACGCAACTTGGTGGTGGGTGAAAAACATAATTAATCATGATGGGACAGAAAGCTGAGGATAGTCGAATCCGAATTAAGTTGACAACCACTAACGATAACAAGTACACTAAGCTTTTCAGTGTCAAATATTCGGCGCATCAGTCAGAGAATTAAAGCCATCCCATCTGTGCAATCATAAGAGAGACGCTGCCTTTCACCACAGAAGCTCTATAAATACCAAAGGCAGCCTTCAGAAAAGGAGTTCGGAGAGTTAGAGAATTTTTCCTTAGATAGTTTAACCTTGTCCATAGATTTTCTTTTATTTTAAGGCAGACGCAAAAGAAGGAGGTTGTGCCGACAGGTTATTCTGGTAAGCTTGGGAGAGTGCCGAAAGCTTTAAGATTAGAGAGAGGGCCAGCTCCTGCAGAAGTAGGAATATATTTTGAACCGAATAGAGTTTTCTAGTGTAAAAGCCTCGGTCAGCAAGGGATTACTACCAGGCTTTCTACCTTTATCTTCCATTGTTTTTTTGTATTCAAACTCATTTATAGAAATGGAATTTACTTTTCTATATCTGTTCACTCTTTGTTTATCACGCATGAGTAGCTAAATCTATTGAATGGGTTGAGAAGCATTTAGCTAGCACAACTGGGGACTTTCATTCTATGCGATTATCTTGTATTATGTATGCTTCATTCGTCCAATAGAGATACTCGGGAGGGTAGTCTAAGGACAGGATCTAGGCTTGGAAAAGTCAGGTTAGAATCTAGGCTCGGGAGAGTCAGATTAGAACGCATAATCAAGAGATAGAAGCTTAGGAATAAGCACTGTTTGCTATTAACGTATCGCATGCATCCTAGAGATAGGATATGATTGTGTGTGGTCACCTTGCCTTTGTGCATCTTGCATCATCGCATAGGAAAGAGTAGAGACTTAGGATTAAGCTTTATGTACACTTTTGCTTTCAACACATGCGTCCTATACTTAGGAGAACCGCATTTGCATTGGAAAATGATTTGCTGTGCATAAGTGTAGCATGATTGCATAGTCTGACGTATTCCCAAGTAACGCTAGCTAAAGACCTTCTCAACCCATTCATCCCCATACTCAGTGCATCTATCACACAATCAAAATTTTCTCAAATCCGCCGCATTTGTTTATTTTTCATTACCGCAATAAAAAAAACCAAACAACTATTTGAGCTACCGGTTACCGCAAGGTTTCTAAAAATTACCACCTCAACCTGTTTTTCCAAGTCCTTGAGTTCGACCCTGGACTTACCAAGAACTCAGTGGGGTTTACACTTGGATTCCACTGAGAAAACTTGAGTGCTCAACGCATTTCATCCATAATTTCACATCATAAAATAACGCATCAATACACATCCGATCCATCGACTACAACCCAAAACAAAAAGAAAAACTAACCCAAGTATACTAAATTCTGAATGGAAAGGAAAAAGAATGAAGGTTAACTTCGACCTCCATCATTTAAGCCCCCCAAAAGTTAGCATGTTTTGACCTAAAGACGAAGGGAGGTATTTATAGAATTCATCGCGGCGTTGCAATGCTAGAAACATCATTGCAACACTTGGCAAATAAAGCCAATAGTGTCAGGGAAACGTTGCAACATAAGCATTGCTGCAAATTCGGAGCGTTGCAATGCTCCCCTACACATTAGGCTATTGTCTTTCAGTGTCAGGTGAGCATCGGAGCTTCGTATAAGGTGAACGTTGCGATGCTGAAGGAGGGGCATTTTTTTCTTTTTGACTCCTTTGAAGCTCGGATGCTCAAATCACCTCAAATTGCTTCAAATTAACCCCGTTCTTCACTATATTGCCAATTCTACCTCTTGGCTACTCGAAACCTACAAAATATGACAATAAACACATAAAATCCAACAATGAGCTCAAATTAAGCTAGGAATAATAGCTCTTTTGGAGAGCTAACAATGACCCCTTTTAAATTTACCTCCTAGGAGAAAAAGATTGAGAAACGCCAAGACCGGGGCAAGAAAAGATGTCCGATATTGAAACAAAGAAAAGAAAAAGTCTACCTTTTTTTAGCTTCTAATTTTCCTGATATGTTGGAGTAACTACTAGAAAACAACTCATTAAACTTCTTGACTGTAAATGACCTAAATAAATCGGGAGAGCAAATGTTCCCAATTATTGCAAGTATCATCATGTTGTCAGCCATCCATTCGAAAAGTGTTTCGTATTGAAGAAAGTTAATTGTGAAGTTAGCTCAAGAAAAAAAGATGGAGCTAGACCTCGATGATGTGGTGCATACAAATCATGCCGAAGTAATGATCCATTTTGATATTCAACTTTCTGCAACAGGGAGTTTATTCCAATTTGAATCTCTTGATCTTGTGATTATATATTTTCATCCAGAGGCCTCACGAAAGGTAGACTTCCAGAAATTTGACTCCCAGAAAAAAGAAGAGCAAGTGAAAGATGTAGATGAAGGATGGATGCGGATAACTCGTGGAAAGAGCCATATATAAAGTTTTGTTCAGAAAGAATCTCGTTTATATCAAGACTATATTAAATAGAGTTCTTTTCACCATTCCCTCACAATACTTATACGCTAAGGAAGAGTAAGCCACAAAGAAGAAAAGCAAGAAAGAATACATGAAGACTTGAACCAATCATCGAAGAAAGTGAGGAGCATCCTCGACCTTGACAATCAATAACCTTGAGAGACTTCTTTCCAAAGAGATTTCTGACTGAAACTATTTCGTGTGAGGTCATTAGAACGACTGAAGATAATGACACTCATTTAAGTTCTGCAGAAGTAATGACCAAGCTGGATGAACTACCTTCTTTCAGCATCAATGATTTGTTGTCACTTCCACGGGAGACCAAGAATACCCTGATCAAAACATTAAAAGATGATGGAAATCCAACTATTTCTGCAACCTAAACCAATATATGTGCTTCATATTGTTTATCAATATCATTCACTAACGAGGATTTGCTACTTGGGTCAAAGCTTCATAATAGACCCTTATTTGTGTCAGGGTGTGTCTGTGAGCAAAAACTCAGTCGAATCTTCATTGATAATGGCTCAGTCGTCAACATACTACCAAAATCAACCATGAATCAATTGGGCATTTCGATGGAGGAGTTCTCAGGTAGTGAATTTGGTGATTCAAGGCTTTAATCAAGGAGCACAGTGAGAAATCACCATAAGGGATTTAGAAGCGAGCACCATATTTCATGTGATCGATGCAAGAACCATCTACAAGCTGTTGTTAGGGCGTCAGGATTCATGAGAATTGAGTAGTAGCCTCAACGCTCCATCAATGTTTTAAATTATATCAACAAGGCATCAAGAAAGTCGACGCTGATTCAAAGCCATTTACAAAGCTTGAATATGACTTTGCTGATGCAAAGTTTTATCTAAAAAGTAATAGTATCAGTGAAGTTATATCAACAAAAGTTCTTGTGGCAAAAGGCACTTATAAGCCCAAGCAACAAACAATTGCAAAAACGAAATCAAAGGAGGTAGATACTTTCAACAACCGAGCTAATGATAAATCAACCACTCAAATAAAATCTGAGGTGTTAAAGAATGAAAAGATGATATTGTTGGGATTGGTGTCCTAATTCTCCCAGAGTCTTGTTGTTTTGTAAAGATACACATTGTTTGATGAATAAAATAAGTGCTATTTAATTCTGGCATTTACTCATATCCAATAAACAAAGCTCCTTGGTTATCTTATGTGAACTTAAGCATGTATATGTGATATATAAGTGGATCATGCCTTAAGTGATAACTGAAATAGGTCTGTAGTATCAGGATTAAGGTGAGATACCGATTTGTAGAAGTTTGCAAGTGTTGTAAACTACTCCAGATGGTAGATCCTGACCATTCATATGGAGACATGCGAGCGGGAGTGTCCTATACAAAGAGTTTATATAAGACCTGAACCACGAGATGACTAGACTCTGTATATAACGTTGTTGATACTAGAGACTTGCATCTCACTTAAATGACTATAGGTGACACGACCTCAATCCTGAGTGTTTTAGGAATTGCTACCTTTGAAGGCAGTCCTTTGATTAGTATGGGTGAGAGTGGCTAGATTGCCAACTCAACATGCTTACCTTTTTGGAGTCTTGTCTGATTTGGGAGCTGGGAACTCAGTCCAAAAGATGGAATTCACTCCTTTCCCGAAGTAGGGATAAGTAGAGAGATTTCTCCTTTAAGGGCTGATTCTGGGTCTTGAACATAGTGGCCAAAACTTCTCTTTGGAAGAGAAGACTCAGTCATAGTAGGACTATGATTTATGTTCATTAGAGGGACCAGTGGTACTTAAGGAGTTAGATGTAACTACAGTGTATAACGGTTATTGGCTCAGCTGCACTTACGGGCGAGCTGTGAAGGGTTCTCACATTGATGATTGGTTAAGATGGACATATAATATATCTGTAGTAAGGAGAGTTCAGCTGTCAGTTTTTAGTGGAGTGCCTGGTAGTTAACGAATGGTGGATGCCGTGACTAAAGAGTTTAGTCAATTATTCACGTACCATTGTAGCTTTGAGCTACAGGTCTATAAGATCCCCTTGATACCTCAATGGATTTAGTTGAGGATCAGTTCTTGGTGTTGAATTGAAATGTTCAAATCGACCAGAGGTATTTTGATTATATATGATATAATCGGTTTGATGTATGAGATACATCTAGTGGAGGATTGATGTAAATGAGATTTACATTAAGTACCATGGAATAGAAAAAGAACTATGATTTATATATTTCATGAGATGAAATATTAAAACTATAGTTTATAAATATAATATGATAAGTTGGTTATCATTTATATTTATAATAATATTAATTATTGGATAATTAAATCTTTTTCTCTAATAACCAATTGAGTGGAAGGTTATTGGTGGTTCATGATAACCGTGAGATAAAAGAAAATTTGTTTTCCTAATTATAGTAAGTTTTTACAAAACTTTTGGCACCTATTAATTACACTGAATCTGCAACCTCTCAACCTATTAGAAAATCTAATAGCCCAATTAGCTAATTTTGATAAAAATCCAAACCAGCCATAATTCAGTTTACAACTTTTCCTTCTTAGCGACATATTAGTTAAAACTGAAAAGTATTAAGAAAAGGTTTAATGGTTGAGACATACTACAAGCTGGAAAGCCATATCTTGTAGCATGATTTATTTTGAAAGATTATACTAGAGCATACATGAGTTTGGCCAGAAAAAGTCTAGACCCTAAACATGCGATCCTAATATGTGCAATTTAATCAATCAACGATTCATAGGCTAGAAAGGTTTTGCAAACAATAATTTCAATAAATTAATTTTCAGAAGAATTTATCGAAACTCCATTAAGATTAAAACGAATCCAACCAAAGAATTCACAAGATTGCAGTGAAATTAATTAGGAAACCTTCAAGAAATTAAACATAGGGCTCTTGCTCAAAGAAACTAAATAGAATTTACCTCTCAATTCATAGACAAATGCGAGATACACAACCATTCCATCGATTACAACCTAAAATAAAAAGCAAAACTAACCGAGAGATACTGAAAATTGAAGGGAATGGATGAAGGGTCGAGTTTTACTTCGGACTTCATCAAATTGGCCTCCCAAATTCAGCATGATTTGACCTGGGGCCGAAGAGGTTATTTATAAAATTCGATGTAGCATCACAATGCTGAGGCTTCTGTCCTCTAGTGTAAAGGTCGAGCATTGTGACAATGGTGATGTTGATCATTCAGAGTGTTGCGACGCTGTGGGCAGCGTTGCAATGCTCCCCTGTACTTCAAGTGTTGCACAAGCGTCAGGTTAGGCAATTCAAGAGCATTGTTACGATCCAACAGGGGAATTTTGGTCCTTTTTTTATTCCTTTGAAGCTCAGATGCTCAAATCAAGTCCAAATTGCTGTATATTAACCACGATCAACTTTAAATCTCTGATTCTACCTCTTGGTTGCTCGGTACCTACAAAATAGGGAAGTAAACATGTAAAACCTGATAACAAGCTTGAATTAAGCTAGGAATAATAGCTCTTTTTTAGAGCTATCACCATCCGATCCCATCAAATTGGAAATTATGTGAAGACTTGTCCGATGAAGAACTTGAGCTATGTACTTTAATGGCACAGTGGTGACGTTAAATTAGCCGCAAAAAACCTGATGTCTAAAATTATATGGGATGCAATATGCAATGTATGTGTTATGCTATGCGTTAGTTCTCATGCGTCGGTGGTCATGTGTTAGAATGAAAATATACGTTACTCTTATATGTGATGACCTTGCATTCCTGTAACAAGTTTTCTTGCGCTCACGTCATGTATAATGCGAACACAAGTTTCTCGGGTGATTCGAGGTCGAACTTAGGGACTTGTAAGTAAAATGCTAATGTGTTTGCGGCGGTAATGTGTTTGCGGCGGATGAATTAAAGAATGATATGAGGTATATGCTAATAACTACTCCTACTCCTAACTAACAGACAAAGCATTGGAAGTATGAATGAGAGGTAGAGACACAACAACTGTTGACGCGTAGTAAATGTATGAAAAAATAAATAAAATGTGAGGATATCTTTATCGCAACCCTAAGCTTGACCGCAAGGGCAACCTCAGCCAACGCAAGCTATGTGATCATGCTACACACATTTGAGCCTATTTCTAGGACGCATTTGTGTATATGCGACGTGTCGAGAGGCATTATTTCTAAGTCTCTATTCCTGCTCATGTGCTTCCACACATAAACAAGATGACCGCATACCACCGTATCCTACTTCTTGGATGCATGCAATATCCTCTCCGTAAGGTGCATAAGCTATGTAATAGCAAACAAAGCTTATCTCTATGTTCCAAATTCTTGCTTATGCATTCCAATCCGCTCTCTTGGGTCTTAGATTTGGTTTTTAGACTACTCTCCCAAGTATGCCTAAATGATGAATGATGCGCTCATAAGACAAGGTAACCACATAAACCTGGCTGACGTAAGATTATTCCTATCTCTAGTAAATACTTGCTTACATTGCTTAATGCGACCAACCACTTACCCTCCCAGGCAGTTAGTTGTTGCTGACTTTACTCATAGACAAGCGTTGCGTCCACATATAGACAGGCATTGCTACAGCTTCACACTAAGCAAATAAGGTTTTCTCACAACATTCACACAACGCACACCTCCCGGTGGTTTGCTACATGCTTCATATTCCTATGCCGCATGAGTAAGTATGCGATACTCTAACAATCTCACTAAGTGATGCAATGAAGATTAAGGATGCTAAGTAAATGAAGATGGACATGGAATCGAAGGAAATATAGAAATGCATTGATCACAAAATGTATTAATTTCTTAAGCCAAAATGTAATACAATACAATAAGAAAAGAAGAGAAATGGAAAAGGCTAGCTGGAAGCAATGTCTTACTTCCAGCAGATGTATGTCAAGGTTGCCGGTGGTGCCATGGAAGGGCGGTGGAGCTGACTTTCTCGAGATCTAACTCCGGCGAAGGCTCCAGTAGTCACTCAGAATGGATGAAGGAGATGAAGAACTTTTAAGCTTTCCTCTCAAGCTTTCGTCTGGATTATAAGGATCTGTCCTCAGGTAGAAAACCTTGGATGATTTGAAATTCTGCTCATCGACTTCTATTTATAGAGGTTGATCACCGACAGCATTAATGGACTTGCTCTGATTCTGACATTTTTGGCCTGTTGGTCCTTTTCTGAATCTCTGCTGCTAACGACATGGTTGGTGAAATGTAAACATCATCTTTTGATTCTCCAGAGATATGCGTTAATGTTTCCATTCCACCAACCTTGCATTCATCCCGCTATTATGGTTGTCATCGTATAGCCGCAATCTTGCAATGAGCGCATTTGCTTGATTACCGCAACTTCTACGCGATGACCACAATCGCTTAACGATCGCAACTTCTATGCGATGGATGCATGTGGTTGATTACCACAACACTCATGCGTTAATCATATGTGTTCGCCTTTGCGATGGAGAAATTCTCCGCATGTGGTCATCTTTGCGATAGCTCGGCTTCTACGCATGCATCTGATTCCTACGTTAGCTACAAAGATAGACAATTGAATGCATAATAACGCATAATAGTGGGTTAGTCGAGATTCTTAATGCTGAATGACACAAACTCATTTTCTCATGAATTCCTATCATAATCGCCGCATATTTCACTTAACAACCCTCATAATTCTAAATAAAAGACCTAAGATGACGTGTATTTCTGCTCGTCATCACACAACACGAGGAAGTGGAGCAGGCATCAGTGTTGTCTTCATTTCTCCTGAGAAGCACATGTTTCTGTATAACTTTAGACTCACTAAGTTGTGTTCGAATAATATTCCTTGGTACCAAGCGCTCATCATTGGCTTACAAATGACTCTAGAGATCGGGATATCATACATAGAAGTATATGACGATTCAAAGTTAATTTTAAATCAACTCTCACGCCAGTCTAATGTGAAACATGAGGATTTAAAGCCCTTTTTCATTTATTTCAGGAGATTAATGGATAATATTGAAGGCATAATACTAGAATATATACCCAAATAAAAAAAATAAGAGAGTAGATGCATAAGCGAATTTAGGCACTGCTCTAACGACCTCAAATGATATATCTATAAACATCTCTTTCTGTCAAAAGTGGATTTTTCCACCAACCAAAGATCAATGTGAAGAGACCGATACGATATCTGTTTATGTGATTGAAGAAGAAGACCGACGTAAAACCATTATAGATTATCTCGAACATGAAAACTTTCCCACTAATCTTGGACATAGAGCTGAAATACAAAGAAGAGCTACTCGATTTATTTACTACAAGGATACTCTTTATCGATATTCATATGAAGGTCTCCTTCTCTGAGGCCTAGGGAAGGAAGAAACAACAAAAGCCTTAGAAGAAGGACATTCAGGCATCTGTGGCACTCATCAGTCTGGACCAAAGCTCCAACATCAATTAAAAAGAATGGGTTACTACTGGCCCATAATGATCCATGACTCAATGCAGTATGCAAAGCGATATGAAGCCTGCCAATTCCACACAATTTTTATACATCAGCCACCAGAGCCTCTTCATCCAACAGTAGCTTCACGACCTTTTGAAGCTTAGGGACTCGACCTAGTTCGACCCATAATGCCTAAGTCATCGGCGAGACACTCATTATCCTTGCAGGGACTGATTATTTCTCAAGATAAGCTGAAGCTGTGCCTCTAAGAAAAGCCAAAAAGGAAAATATTGTAAACTTCGTCCAAAAACTCATCATTTACCGATACAACATTCCTTATCATATTGTGGCAGATAATGGAAAATAATTCACTAACACCATGATGAATAAATTGTGTGAGAAGATTAACTTCAAGCAGTAGAAGTCTTTTATGTACAATGCGGCAGAAAAGGATTGGCAGAGAGATTCAACAAAACCCTGTGTAATTTATTGAAGAAGGCGGCCTCCAAGACAAAAAGATTTTGGCAAGAGAAGATTAAAGAAGCGTTATGGGCATATCGAACTATGCACTATACTCCGACAGAAGTTACACCATGTTCTCTTGTTTATGGAGTGGAAGCCATTCTCCCCTTAGAAAAAGAGATCTCATTGCTGAGATTGGTAGTGCAAAAGGGGTTGACTATAGAAGATAATGCCAAGTTACGCCTTCAAGAGTTAGAAGCACTTGATAAAAAATAGCTAGAGGCTCAACAGACATTAGAATGTTATCAAGCACGAATGTCTAAAGCCCTTGATAAACACGTGAAGCCTCGATCTTTTCATGTTAGTGATCTGGTACTTGTTGTAAGAAGACCCGTTATCACGAAGAGACAGAAAAGAAATAAGTTCACGCCTAAATGGGATGAACCTTACATCATCAAAGTGTTGGGATTGGTGTTCCCAGAGTCTCATTGTTTGTAATGTTACACATTGTTTGATGAATAAAATAATTGTTATTTAATTCTGACATTTACTCATATCCAATAAACAAAGCTCCATGGTTATCTTATGTCAACTTAAGCATGTATATGTGACATACAAGTGGATCATGCCTTAAGTGATAACCTAAATAGGACTATAGTATAAGGATTAAGGTGGGATACCTGATCCTGGTGACACTATGGATACGACCCGCTTTGTAGAGGTTTACAAGTGTTGTAAACTATTACAGATGGTAGATCCTGACCATTCATACGGAGACATGCGAGCGGGAGTGTCCTATACAAAGAGTTTATATAAGACCTGGACCACGAGATGACTAGAGTCTGTATATAACGTCGTTGATACTAGAGACATACATCTCACCTAAACAAACATAGGTGACACGACCTCAATCCTGAATGGTTTAGGAACTCCTGCCTCTGAAGGGGGTCCTTTGCTTAGTATGGGTAAGAGTGGTCAAATTGCCAACTCAACATGCTTACCTTTTTGAGGACTTGTCTAATCTGGGAGCTGGGAACTTAATCCACAAGATGGAATTCACTCCTTTCCTGAAGCAAGGATAAGTAGAGAGATTGCTCCCTTAAGGGCTGATTCCGGGTTTGAACATAGTGGCCATAACTTCTCTTTGGAAGAGAGGACTCAATCATAGTAGAACTATGACTCATTAGAAGGATTAGTGGTACTTAAGGAGTTAGATGTAACTACAGGGGCATAACGGTTATTGGCCCAACTATACTTACGAGCGATCTGTGAAGGGTTGTCGCACTGTTGATTGGTTAAAAGGACACATAATATGTTTGTGGTAAGGAGAGTTCAACTGTCGGCTTTTAGTGGAGTGCCTGGCAGGTAACAGATGGTGGATCCCGTGACTAAAGAGTTTAGTCAGTTATTCACGTACCGTTGGAGCTTCGAGTTACAGGTCCATAAGGTCCCTTTGGTAGCTCAATGGATTGGAGGTAAGGATCTGTTCTTAGTGTTAATTTCAAATGTTCAAATTAACAAGAGGTAATTTGATTATATATGATATGATTGGTATGATATATGAGATACATCTAGTGGAGGATTAATGTAAATGAGATTTACATTAAATGCCATGGAATAGAAAAAGAGCTATGGTTTGTATGTTTCATGAGATGAAATATTAAACTATAGGTTATAAATATATTATGATAAGTTAGTGATCATTTATATTTATAATAATATTAATTATTAGATAATTATCTCTTTTTCTCTAATAACCAATTGAGTGGGAGGTTATTGGTGGTTTCATGGAAACCACGAGTTAAAAAGAAAATTGTTTTCCTAATTTTAGAAAGTTTTTGTCAAAATTGTTTTGAGAGTTCTCTCTCAAAAAAAGAATCTCACGGAGCTTGTCAAGTAAATACGGATTTACTAAATGACAACTTTACAAAAGGTAAACTATTGTGTAGTGTTTATAGGCGATGGACACACTGCTAAATGATGAGCTTAACTATTGCTTACCTTTAGCTAGACGATTGGGCATCTACCAACACGATAGGTTTCAGTCATCTCCCACTTGCCCAATCATGTACACGATTTTGGTTTCCTTCTCCTTCTGCCTCAAACCAAGTCAACACAGAGCCCACCCTTTTGATTTCCACACCGAGAATACCAAGGTATCCTTTTTGGTGGTGTCATACTCAACTCGACATAGTCGAGGTTCTGTGGAGGCTGTTCGTATTACTGGGGTGTGTGTGACTGAGACGATCGCTGAGGACGAGTGCGCAATGTTCGTGCTGCGGAGCGATCGTGTTGTTTGAGTTTTCGAGGTTGCTGTGTTCGAGCGTTCGTGATCAAGGAGCGTGGAGACGAGTTTACAAATGTGTGTAGAGATTTCTGTTCTTGATTATTTTTAGTTTTCATACTAAAATTTTTGTATTGATTGCATAACCATTTGTTTATGTGTACGACTGTAATTTATAATGTTCATACATGATTGTAATTTAGAATCATCTATTCCGCTGCTCATGGAAATCCTCGTGATCGATTTTCACACAAAGAAGTCTACACAAATGGAGCATAAAAGATCATCGATTGAGATGGATTGAGAATTAGCCTAATCAACGACAAGTTTCTAAAGAAATTTTATACTTGAGAAATAGGTAAAAAATAATTTGTATTGAACTAAGTTATGACAATCCTATTATCATAAAGGGTACATAGACAACTTAAAAATAAAAGTTAACTGCAGTCACACGCTAAAAAAAATATTTTCATTAAATTAAAATATTCAGAGTTACATATGTAGAACAATAAAGATTGAATAAAAAAGAGGGAGACAAAGGGGGAGCTAGCTAAAGTCAGAGATTCCACTTGAAGTCTTTTAATTCTTCGTGCATAGTTTCCATGTTTTGCGAATTGTAGCTAAAGCCTTAATGCCCGCATAAGTTATAGTGAGGATGCTCTCAAGAGTATCGATTTCTTCGTGGATTTTGGCAACCTCAAGTTCTTTTCTAGCTATGGCCTCATTTCCTCATAGGATAAACTCATTAGTTTCTTGGACTCATCATCTAGATGATGTTTGGTTTCTAGTTCCTACTTTTTCAAAGATATTTGGGCAGCTCGCTCGTGAATGACTTTGTCTTTCTCTCATAGCTAGCTTATCAAAGTCAAGGCTTCCTTCATGTGGGATGTCATCTCGTCCCATCGATGGTCCTTGTCGGCAAAAGGCAATTGTGTAGAATATGATGATTGCACCACGTTGAAATTATCTACTCTTTTAAAATAGATATTTACAAATTCATGAAATGAGACAAATTGCTCTGATGAATCTTCAAAATGTTGGAAAGTATCGTTGTTATTTCTAATTTAATACTTGGTATGTGATAACAGGCAGAAATGTATGTTATCATAGTGCTAAGTTCTTAAACAATGCTGGCTTACGTTGATAAAATGTGTTAGATTGCGTCCAAAAAAGCATTAAGTTTATTATATTGCGGTTGCATGTGTTCATCGCATAGAAACAGTTGATTTTTGTGTTTTTATGCAGAATATGCGTTGACACAAGGCGAAAATTGCAATCATAGGGAATCATTGGTCGAGCGCAGCATTATCGCATGACTTTGCGGTGATTGTGTTCGCAAATACTTGCACAAGTAGGATTTTTGCAATTTGGTGGGCGCATCTTGGTGTAAGGCATAATTATTCGCGATGGGATAGAAAGCTGATGGCGGTTGAATCCGAATTAAGCTGACAACCGCTAACGATAACAAGTACATTCAGCTTTTCGGTGACAAATATTCGGCGCATCAGTCAGGGAATTAAAGCCATCCCATCTGAGCAATCATAAGAGACGAGCCGCCTTCACCCCAAAGTCCTATAAATACCAAAGGCATTCTTCAGAAAAGGGGTTCACCAGTTAGACAATTCATCAGCTAGCTTAGCACGTCTTTGTCCATAGTTTTTCCTTGTTATTTTAAGGCGGAGCACGAGAAGAGTAAAGACACTGGAGATCTCTGAGGGCAACTCGAGAGAGAACCTTGAGGCGTAGAAGCAGAGAGCGGGCCGACTCTTGCGAGAGCAAGATTATTTTTTGAACATGAGTAGAAAACAGTGTAAATACCTGGGTAGCAAGAGATTGCTACCAGGTTCTTTATTCTATCCTTGCATTATTATTTTGTACTTCATCTTCATATTTATACAATGGAATTTCTTATTCTACATATGTTCACTCTCTTAGCACGCATGAGTAGCTAAACTAGTCGAATGGGTTGAGAAGAACTAAGCTACCATGACTAGGAAGTTCATTGCTTGCGATTGTCTTGTTTTATGTTGCGCCCAACACCTCTTTAGAGCTACTCAAGAGAGAATCTAAAGAAAGAACCTAATGACTTGAGAGAGCTAGGATAGAATCTAGACTCGAGAGAGCAAGATTAGAACCGCATAAACAAGAGATAGAGACTTAGAGATAAGCTTTTTTTGTCAACCTGCATTGCATGCATCCTAGAGATGGGAATGATATTATGTGGTCGCTTTATTTGTGTGTGTGTAATTTTGTCATCGCATAAATAAGAATAGAGGCTTATGTGTAGGTCCTATAGACTTAACACATATATCGCATGCGTTCTTGCCTTAGAAGCCGTGGCATTCGCACTGAAAGGTGGTTTACTGTTATATGCATGTTGCATGATCGCATAGCATGAACACATCCTAGGAAGTGTTAGCCGAAACTTTTCTCAACCCATTCACCGCATACTCATCACATTTCCCGTTTATTGAACTCTTTTCAAACTCCGCCGCATTTGTTTATTTTTCATTAACGAAATCAACAACAACCTCAACAACTATTTATTTATTTGGTTACCGCAAATTTTTCCTAAAACTTACCACCGCAACTTATTTTCCAAAGTCCCTAAGTTCGACCCTGGACTTACCAGGAAATTCAGTGGAGTTTACACTTGGATTTCGCTGAGAAAACTTTAGTGCTCAACGCATTTTTCACCATCGCATTTTATCCACATTTCCACATCATAAAATAACGCATCAGTATATGCTCAAAAGGAGTGTGCACAATTTTGTCTTGAATATCCTCCCACATAGATAAGGTTGCTTGCCGATAGAAGTTTTAAACCACTGCTTCTCTAAAATATAGAGAAGGTTTAGGGTGCTTAGTAACTAATTCACCGTTTGCACATCATGTTGGCTAAGAAATCTTGAGGGGACCAGAAGGAAGTGTGATTTTTCTTAATTGAGGTACTTCAGTACGACCAACCTCGTCGGTAGAATGGTTTAAAAATTCAACGTTCTCGATTCCTACTTTCTGTTTGCATGCCGAATTTCTTTGAAAATGCTAAGGATCTGTGAGGCTTGTGTAGGTGTTTCAACTAACAGGGATTTACAAATAACGAATTTCTCAATGGATGAATCCGAAGTGTAAGCTCCGACTAAAGATTCTTCGCTACACTGCTCTGCAAGTTCCCGAAGATGATTGCTCAAGGGTGACCACAAAAGAAAAAGAGAGAGAGAGAAAAAAAAAATAAATTAGTTCTTAAAGAGTCGAATGAAGAGAACATAAAGGGAATACATACTAGTATTACTGTACCACTAGGAATTTTCGAAGCACTTGGATCTCCTTCAAAAAGATCATCACTAGGCATTTTCGCCTTCTTTGAAGGTCTTTTCTAAAGGGATCGAATCCAAAGTGGAAGCATCTGAATGCCTTATATTTCGATTTTTCGATTTAAATGAAACAAAATCAGCACAAAAATAAGAACCAAATAGGGATATAGCAGCTTGCTAATTGAAGAGTAAAAAGGGAAAGAAGAATATCACATACTTTCATCGATTCCCTAACTCTTTGCGATTTCGTCGTCGTCTTCTCCAGAACGATCCTCCAACGAACAATGGATACCACCATAAGTGACACCTCATTATTCTCTTAGGAATCCAAGGGTAAACGAGTGATCTCTACACCTTGGATGAGCAAGAAGAATAGAGAATATGGAGAAGAGAAATTTTGTGAGGAGATTAAATTAGAGGCTAAGGTTTCATTTCATCAAATGAATTTCTTTGCCTTAATTTGGGCAAAAACACAAATTTATATGGAGATCTTCTCTATAGTTTTCCAAAATTTGCCTTAGGGCTAATTTAATTAAACCATTATTTAATTGATTAGCCCATTAATTAAATAACCATATTAAATCCAATTTAATATATATCTTTAATTAATTAATAAACATCATATGTTTATTTGCTCCTACCTCTCAAAATTTATTAATTAATTCTTTATGAATAAAATTCATAAGAATTTAATACTTGAATCCTATTAAGATATTTCTCTCCTAACTATAGATCAAGTCTATAATTAACCATACCATATTAATCTCATTAATATGTTATTCCATCAATTGATTTGTACAATTCAAATAATTCCTCTTTTCCTTTAGTGAGCTAACAAGAGGACCCTATGGAAAAATAGATTAGAAGCTCCAATGATATGATATTAATGAATTAAACTCTTTAATTAAATTAATCAGTATTCATTAACTACCGACACTCAATTAATGAATTAAACTCTTTAATGATAGCTGCACTCTTCATACTATAGATATATTTTCGTGTCTGTGGATATAACTGATGCGTTATTTTATGATGTGGAAATGTGGATGAAATGCGATGGTGAAGTTGCATTGAGCACTCAAGTTTCCTCAGCGGAATCCAAGTGTAAACTCCACTGAGTTTCCAGGTACGTCCAGGGTCGAACTCAGGGACTTGTGAACATAGGTTGTGTTGGTAATTTTTAAAAAACTTTGCGGTAACCAAATAAACCAATAGTTGTTGAGGTTGTTGTTTGCGGTGATGAAAAATAAATAAATTCGGCAGAGTTTGAAAAGAGTTGACCACATAAGGTGACCACATAATATCATTCCCATCTCTAGGATGCATGCAATCAATTGACAAATAGAGCTTATATCTAAGTCCTTATATCTAATCTTGCTCTCTCGAGTCCATATTCTAATATAGCTCACTCGAGTCATTAGATTCTTTCTTTAGACTCTCTCTCGAGTAGCTCTAAAGGGGTGTTGGGCACAACATAAAACAAGACAATCGCAAGCAATGAACTTCCTAGGTCATGTTAGCTTAGTTCTTCTCAACCCATTCGACTAGTTTAGCTACTCATGCGTGCTAAAAGAGTGAACAGATGTAGAATAAGAACTTTCATTGTATAAATATAAAGATGAAGTAAAAAATAACAATGCAAGGATAGAATAAAGAGCCTGGTAACAATCTCTTGCTTCCCAGACTTTTACACATTTTTCTACTCGTGTTCAAAAGATAATCTCGCTCTCGTGAGAGTCGACCCGCTCTCTGCTTCTATGCCTCAAGGTTCTCTCTCGAGTTTCCCTGAGCGATTTCCGGTGTCTTTACTCTTCTCTTGGTCTGCCTTAAAATAAAAAGGAAAAACTATGGACAAAGACGTGCTAAGCTAACTGATAAATTCTTTAACTCGTGAACTGGTTAACCTCTTTTCTGAAGGATGCCTCTGGTATTTATAGAGTTTCGGGGTGAAGGCGGCTTCTCTCTTATGATTGCTCAGATGGGATGGCTTTAATACCTTGACTGATGCATCGAATATTTGTCACCAAAAAGATGAATGTACTTGTTATCGTTAACGACTGTCAGCTTAATTCAGATTCGACTATCATCAGCTTTCTGTCCTATCGTGATTAATTATGCCTTTCACCCAGATGCGCCCACCATGATGCGCTGTCCAAGTTGCGACAATCCTTCTTGGGCAAATGTTTGCGAACACAATCACCACAAGGCCTTGCGATAATGCTGCGCTCGACCAATGATTTCCTATGATCGCAATTTCCACCTTGCGTCAACGCATTTTCTGCACAAAAATACAAAAATCAACTATTTCTACACGATGAACTCATGCGGCCGTAATATAATAAACTTAATGTTTTTTGGACGCAATCTAACACATTTTATCAATGCATGCCAACATTGCTTAAGAACTTAGCACTATGATAACATGCATTTCTGCCTGTTATCAATAACCAATAACAGCAAGTTAGTCCTTCACGATTGTCCATAACACCACCTGGATTAAATTACCATTTTGCCCTTGGGTTACCTTTGTGTCGTTAAGTACCTTTGTGTTCTTTCTTTATCGCTTTCTTTATCGCTTTCTCTATCGCTTTCTTTATTGCGTTATTATTGCTTTCTTATATTAGTCTTTACTGCTTACTTGAATTTACATTTATTTCAATCCCAGCTTGCGTTAGTTTAATTTTATGCCTAGTAGAATTTATTTCCTTTCTAGACTTAGTTTGCGTTGAACCTAATTTCTGTGAATGAATATTAAAATAAAAAAAATGAACACCGAAACGTCTTATCAATTTGGATAAGCATTGCGATGTTGGTGATACAATAAATAACATCCGGTATTCATTACGATGGCGGGTGTATCTTGCGCTGATAAATACACTTTGCGCCTCTCTTCCACAAAAGCATTGCGTTGACGGATGAGTTGTGTGTGTATGTACACTACACCTGTCCTCAGCAAAAACGCAGTATGTCGCAGGTAGTGTTGCGCTTGTAGAAATACCAAGTGCCCGTCCTTTAGAAATGCATTGAGTTGAGGGGTGTGTTGTGCTAATGCATACGTTGTGCCCATCCTCCGCAAATATACATTTGCGGTAACGGATGCACTGTGTTAATAATTAACATTGCGCCCGTCCGATTAAAGATAAATGAAAAAAAATTATAAAATCTTTGCAGAAAGAGTAGTTGAATCGCTTCTGCTTCCAAGGAAATTATTACTTAGCAGACGAAAGGACGTTCTTTCTGCTAAATCATAATGGGAGGGGCGCAGCAGTAGACTTTTTGGGAATACCGAGGCCTGCCACGTAGTGATTGTGTTGGGCCCATCAAGGCCCAACTTATGAATCGCGTCTCCTTCAACCGAGGAGTTCATTTGCATCCCTCACAAAAGAAACCCTAAGCAATTCCCTGGATACCCATTACCCTTATGATTTCCTTCCTAAGACCAAAAATTTTCCAACTCTTTCAGTCAACCAACAAAAATGGCCGGACAATCTTCACACTCATCTTCCCTACCATCATCACCTTCCCAAGCCCCCGTCACCGCACGGTAGGCAGCATTCCTCGCTGCTAGCTGCCGCTTCGCTGCTCAATCTAAGCCTTCCTAAAGAATGATCGAAAAACCCCGGGAAAGACCTCTGTAGCCAAACCACTCACCATCTGAGAGGGGCCGAGCATGGAGAGTGCCCTTGCCACCAGACCTGAGATGGCATTCCCAGTACCTTCGATTGAAAGCGAACTGAAGCGAAGGGATGAAAATGAGGTATTTGGGAGTATTTTGAACAATCTGGAACGAGAGGGGGGGAGGGGGGTTACCGGAAGCTAGAGTTGTAAACCAGCCCCTTCCTTCAGAGGAAGAGTTGGTGGAAGCTTTGCGGAGAATGGCCCTAGCCATTGCGGATCCTAAGGAGATTGTTCCAACAGACTCCAATGAGAGACCCATCAGGGTCGTTTTGGAGGTTGTAGGAGCGAAGAAGCAGCCGGGGATGACCGAAGAGAAGAAGAAGAGAAAAAGTAAAGAAAAACGGGTGGAAAGAGATGAAGCTACCAGGTTTAAAAAGGAGAAGAAAGAAAAAAAGAAGAGTTAAAAGAAGCAACACAGGCGAGAAGAGAAGCACTTGAAGAAGGAGGAGAAAAGGAAGAGGGTGAAAAGTCCAGATTTTTACTGAAAATCAACCACCGAAAGGGTGGAAGAGGGGGTGTCAACGCAAGTTAGAGCATCAACGCAACTACAAGTTTCATCACCACATACAAGATTGGTTGCGTCTGAAGATAGAGAAGATCTTGACATCACCTCTCTTATGCGGCGTCGCAAGGAGAATGCACTGCAAGGGTCAACAAGTGACCCATTATTTTTTCAATGCATAGTAGAGGAGGAGGAGAGAAGAAAAAGAGAAGTAGAGGAGAAGCAAGAAAAGATGTCACGTGCGCGCCAAATCATCGCATCAGGCGATTTGGCCAGAAAACTGCACGATGAGGACGTGCGCCGTGACAACGCAAAAACGGCAGAAGAAGAAAGAAGAAGGCTCAAAGATGAGCAACACATTTTGCTTGCCTCGGAGCAGTTTGAGAGAGAAATTAGAGAAGAATAAGAAAAAGAAAAGAAGGAGATGAAAGAGAAGGAAAAATGACGCAAAGCAATTGTGCAGCGCGTCAGAGAGAGGAGGAGAAAAGAAGTGGAAGATTGGAAAAGGGAATAAGAACAGCAACCCAAGTTAAGGGAACGCAAACAAAAACAACAATCTCGCCTTGCGTCTGCTCAAGAAAATGGAAAAGCTAAAGTTAGAGCAGCAAGCTTGCATCGACAAGGAGGCGCCCAACAACAAAGTAAGAAAATGATGATCTGATGATGGAAATGGGCTTCTTCCCTGCATCAACGCCACTACTTGATCTAATCACTAGTGTTGTGTTAGAACATGGGTGGGAAACTTTCTTCCATTGTCCATCCATCATTATTCCTGTAGTAGTGATGGCCTTCTATCACGACCAACTCTTTGACATCGAAGATGCGGTGATCATAGAAGGGAGGGTAGTGCCGTCAGCGCAAAGGACATCAATGAACTCTATAAGTTGAAGAACATCCCAAAAGCACTGGATAACAAGTTAATTGATGATCTTGAAATAGTACACATGGAGGATGCACTAAAGGTATTAACGGAACTGGGCACCAAGTGGTTGGTATCATTAACAGGCATTAGAACCCTCGCCTCCAACAAGCTACTCCTAGAGGCACGACTTTGGGTTTATTTGGTGAAACGGATATTCATCCCAACAACGCATGACAAAACAATTTCCAGGGATCGAGTCATGGCTGCATACTGTATAGCTCACAACATTTTGATTGATGCAGGCCAGCTCATTGCGAAGCAGATTCGAGGTTTTGTTGGCCGTGTGAGAGGTCAGTACTTCTTCTTATGGATGACTTCGAGCCTGTTCCTCTCTGTAGGTGTAGGCATTAACGAAGAGCCCATACCTGATGTTCACGGCATCATCCACACGAAGATCCTGAGAATGCTTCTTAAGGACTCACCATATTACCCCAAGCTTCCAACAAAAAGGCCCCTCATCGACCTGAATGCGCCGCAACCACCCAAACCAAAAAAGCAGCACCGCAAGGATAAAGGAAAGGAAATAGTCCAAGAACGTTCACCGCAAAAGCAAAACCAATTACCCTTGGACCCTTTGCCTTTAATCATTCGCCCGCCAAGCCCTCCAATCGAAACCTTTTCCCCTCTTCCCGAACAATTCACAAACCTTCTCCTTGCTCCTGATTCTAACCCCGCATCTCCAGCAGCGCCCCCCCACCATCCATCTCCACCTCACTTTACCATTTGATATTCAACGCATCTTTACAATTCACCTGAATCAGAGACAGATGGCAGAACGCAACCATGAGTACTTCAGTTTTTTAACGGCTTATCTAGATGGTCCCATGGTGCCTCCGCATCTACAGCAACCTCTGCAATTTCAAGAAGCGCCTCAACGAGCTCCTCCACAACATCCTCCTCATCAAGAGCCCCGGCTACAACTCTAAATTTGGGGGTGTACCACCTTCTCTGCAATTTTGCAATTTTTCTTAGTGGCCATTCATTTTTTATATAGAAGCTATACCTTGTATTATTTTGTACATACTTACATTTTTGTGTTGCGATATTTATAATTCTTTGTGTACTTAGACAATTTTTATATAACTGAGTAATTATTCTTTCCATATGCATTGGCCTCTTTACGAGACAAGACTGAAAGGTACGTCTCCGAGCAAGAAATTCTTTCCATTCCTGAAGATGAAGCTCTGTGCAAGAGGTCACTTCTACCGGGAAAGAAAGCCTGAGAGGGAAGCTTTCCACTCTATTTCATCCACATGCCGGTAAGCACAACGTCTGCAATCGAGATCTGTGTCAAGACATTGACACTCTTTCCGTATTTGTTCTTATTTCTCCATTCATCTACTGTGTTCATCTATCTTTAATCTTTCATTCACAATTTGTAACAAATGCTTATCCTTAGATATAAATATCATTATCGTAATCATTACCATCTCTCTATTCTTTTCCATATATTCATCATCCTTTTTCTTCATCATGTGTCACTAATCCCCTGGGTAAAGGGGGAGGATTAAGCGAGTGAGTTAATCCTTGTTAAGGAAATCAGTTGAGTTTAGCTAAAGCATGCTCGACCACATCTTCACCTGTGAGAGCAGAAGTGAAGATGTTATTCTGCCTATCGAGAGTAGGGAGAATGCGTTAACTAAAGCGAGAAATATTTCCAGAGATGGAAAAAACCTTGTGTTCATCACGTTCATCCCTGTTTCACCATAGACGTATAGGAACGCGTCTGATCACTAAAAGGTGTAAGCCAAGGGAAAGTGGAACCTTAGTTGCGTCCTCAAAATGATTGACGAACTTGCGATGTCCTTTCCCTCAACCCATTCTCTTTCTGATTAACTCACAAGAATTGCCACCGCATTCATTAGATTCTTTTGCACAACTTCACAGCCAATCCTCAACCTGTATCATTAATAGTTTAGTCATTTATTTAATCATCGCAATTTACTTTTCTACACAAACCAATTTTTTACTCTTTATGTTAAACCGGTCTCATTTATCACATTAGTATCGCATTAACAACAAAAATCTCTGTGTTAGACCTCAGGTCAATTTGAGAAACTTACGTTTGAATTATACTTGGTTCCAGCGCAAGAAAAATTGGGACACACACTACATCATCGCATACTATGAAGCATATCATTGTCAACGCATACATTTAGAACGTAGTATCGCAACATTATCTTTATCGTAAGCAATTGAGCGCATAGAGCCTTCAACATTCATTTATTCATTTTAAATGATTATAAGTTTTAGGCGATAGATATAAGAAATAGATAGATAAAGATAACACAATTTTGTCTATCACCATTACACATCTCTCACTTACCCTAGATTATACAATATTGTACATGTCTCATAAACCTAGACTTTCTAGATGACCCATGAACACTCTTGCTGAGAGATCCTTCGTAAATGGATCAACAATATTGTACTCTGAGGCAATCTTTGTGATGATCACATCTCCTCGTTATACAATCTCCCATATCAGGTGATACTTTCTCTCCTTATGCTTTCCTCGTTTGTGACTGCGAGGTTCTTTAAAGTTGGCTACTGGCACACAGTTGTCACAGTATGAGGTGATGGACAAGTCCATATTTAGAACCACTTCCAAATCCCTTAGGAACTTCTTGATCTAAACTCCTTCCTTTGTTGCTTCACAAGCAGCTACATATTCAACCTCTATAGTGAAAGCTATAATGTATCCTTGTTTAATGCTCTGCCATACTACAGCTCCCCCGTTTCGGGTAAGCACTGATCCTGATGTGGATTTCTTAGAATCCTTGTCAGTTTGGAAATCGTAGTCGGTGTATCCTGTAAGGACTAAATCCTTAGCTCCATACTCCAGCTGGTGTCCCTCATTCTCCTAAGATACTTGAGGATGCTCTTAATCGCAGTCTAGTGGTCTAACCCTGGATTGGGCTGGTACCTACTATTTATTCCCACTGCATAACAAATGTCTGGCCTAGTACAGAGCATAACATACATTAAGCATCCCAAAAATGAGAGAAAAGGAATACGCCTCATATCCTCAACTTCTTTCTTAGGACACCCTTCCTTAGACAAGTTAACCACATGCCTAAAAGGTAGTAAACCCTTCTTAGAGTTTTGCATCGAATATCGAGTCAATATTTTGTTGATATAAGCTGCTTGAGACAAAGTTAACGCTCTATTCTTGCGATCCCTAATAATTTGGATCCCAAGTACATAATGCATCTCTCTCAAATCTTTCATTTGGAATTGTGCTGCCAAACATTCCGTAATGTCAGTAACGTACCCCATTCTCAATGAGTAGGATATCGTCCACATAAAGTACTAAGAAAGCTGCTATATCATCAATTATTTTCTTATAGATACAAGGTTCATCAACATTTTGATCAAAACCAAAAGATTTGATCACTATTTCAAATCTAATGTTCCAAGATCCAGATGACTGCTTCAACCCATAAATGGATCAATTCAGCTTGCAAACTTTTAACTCCTGACCTTCAGCTATGAACCCTTCGGGTTGAGACATAAAGATATTCTCTTTGAGATTTCCATTCAAAAAAGTAGTTTTGACATCCATTTGCCATATCTCATAGTCATAATATATGGCTATGGACAATAGAATTCTTATAGACTTAAATATGGCAGCATAGGAAAAAGTTTCCTTATAGTTAAGCCCTTCCCTCTAGGTATAGCTCTTTGTTACAAGTTTTGCTTTGAAGGTTTGTACCTTTCCAACTACATCTCCCTTTCTCTTATAGATCCATTTACACCCTATGGATTTGATCCCTTCAGGTGATATTACAAGCTCTTATACTGAATTGGAGTAAATAGACCCCATTTCAAGGTCCATGGCTATAACCCATTAGTCATTGTCTTTGTAATTCATTGCCTGTTTATAGGACAATGGATCCTCAATGCCATCATCTGGTATGACAACATGATTTTCATTTAAACGCAAGTAACGTAAACTATTGTATCGAGACGCTCTAAACAATTGAGATGGATGAGACTGACCTGTTGGCTTCTTTATTAACTTTTGATGAGGACCAGCTGCATCAACAACCCTTGTTGATTCCTCAGTAGCTTCACTTAATACTATTTTGTCATGTGGTTTGTGATCTCTCATGTGGTCTTCCTAAAAAAATGTAGTGTTTATCGATACAAACATCTTATTTTCTTGAGGATCATAGAATAGACCACCTCTCGTTTCCTTAGGGTAACCAATAAATTGGAATAATGTTGAATGAGCTTCCAACTTCCTAGGATTTGTCACTAACACATGTGCAGGGCAACTCTAGATTCTGAAGTAATGTAAACTCGGTTTACGCCCCCTCTATAACTCGAAAGGTGTTTCAGAAACACTCTTCGAGGGAACACTGTTCAAGATGTAAATTGCAATCTCTACTACATACCCCTAAAACGAGTTAAGCAATTGAGCATAGCTTATCATAGAACGAACCATATCTAATAAGGTTCTATTTCTCCTCTCTATTTCATTATTCTGCTGAGGTGTACCAGGTGCTGAAAGTTGGGATTGAATTCCATGTTCTATCATATAGTCCTGGAGTTCTAAATCCATGTACTCTCAAACCTGATCCAATCAAAGTGTTTTAATCGTTTTACCTAATAATTTTTCAACTTCAGCCTTATACTCGTTGAACTTTGCAAAGAATTCAAACTTATGTTCCACTAGGTATAAGTAACCATACCTCGAATAATCATCTATAAAAGAAATGAAGTATTCATCCCTTCTTTAGTCTTTGCATTCATTGGACTGAAAGATCCGAATGTATGAGCTATAACGGCTCTTTGGCTTTATAACCTTTTCTACTAAAAGGTAATGAATCTTCTTCTAACTTGCTTAGAAGTATATTCTTTACCAACCTTTTGATCCTATTGTGATTTATTTGACCTAATCTCAAATGCCAAAGATATGTATCATTATTACTTGGAGAATTTCTTTGCCTTTTTGTTTGAGTATTCGCAGTTTTAAACATCTCATGATTTAAAACTACTTTTGATTTAGTTGTTCTTAACACATATAAGTTGTCTTTTAGTTTAGTTGAACAGATAGTCACACCATTTTTCATAATAAACGCTTCATTAGATGAAAAGGAACAGAGTACGACTGTCCAATTAAACAGGAAATAGAAACAAGGTTCCTACTTGTTTTAGGAACAATGTATAAGTTTTCTAAAAAAAAATTCTATTTCCAAAAAATAACTTAGCAGCTCCCACTGCACAAGCTGAAATGGCATCTCCCATTCCAACCTTGAGCATCATTTCACCTTCATCGAGCTGTTGGAAGGAACTAATTCCCTATAAAGAAAAAATGTGATTAATGGCTCCTGAATCAAGTTTACCTTCCTTCTTGTTCCATTAAACAAGTTTCCAGGACTAGTAAATCATATTTACATTCCTTCTCTTTCTTTTTCTCGGCGAAGTGCTTGGGGCAATTGCATTTCTAGTGACCATCCATATTGCAGTGGAAACACTTGTCCTTGGTAGCCACCTTGGCCTTGCCCTTGCCTTTCCCAGGAGCGGGAGACTTCCCCTTCCATCCTTTCTTTTTCTGGATATTTTTAGAACTAGAATATGACGGAACAGACTTAGTTCTCAAGGATTAACCCTTGTGGAACTTCTTAAAATGGGCAACATTTGCCTCTCCGTTTACTGGTCCTTTACCTTTCATAAGGGACTCATAAGTCTATGTGGATGCTTGGAAAGATGGAGATGGAGTGTGGATGCTGTGTTATGCTTATTTTGACTTTATCCGATACTACTTCTAGATGTATGCATTATTAATGAAATGCTTGTAGTATGCTATATGTTGTCACGAGTTTCCTTGCGCTGAAACAAAGTATAATTTCAACGCAAGTTTCTTAGAGTGATCCAAGGTCGAACACAGGGATTCTTTTCGTTAATGTGTTACATTTGTGATATATGCGGCCAGTTTTTACAATTAATAAAGATTGTGTGTTTGCACAAGAAAATAAATTGCGGTAAAGTAAAATTGTGCAGATAAACTAATGTTGCGTTAATAAAATAAATTGCGATGAAAATAAACATGATACTGAGTTCGAGACTGACTGTGAAGTTTATACAAAGGATTGTGGTATGTGACAACAAGTCTTTATGGATGAATCAGAAGGGGAAAGAATAATTAGTACAAACGTCGCAAGTTTGTTAATTGCGTTAAATATGTAACTAAGGTTCCACTTTCCCTTGGCGTACACCTCTTGGTGATCGGCCGCATTCCCATATCTCTATGGTGAAGCAAGGATGAATGTGGTGAATGCAAGGTTGCTTCATCTCTAGAAGTACTTCTTGCTTTAGTTAACGCATTCTTCCAACCCTCTCTCGATAGGTAGAATGACATCTTCACTTCTGCTCTTACAGGTGAAGATGCCGTCTAACATGCCTTGAGTAAACTTAATTATTTCCTTAACCCAGTTAATTTACTTGCTTAATTCTTTCTATTTACCCATGGGATTAAGAAAACGTCGTGGAGAAAATGGATTGTGGGTGAACGGAAATAGATATAGAAATGATAATGTAAATGATCATAACATTCAATAATAAGATTAAGCGTCTGATACATTGTGTGAATGATAGACTAAGAAGATGAATTCAAGTGATGATGAAGAGATAAAAACAAATGCAGAAGAGTGTCAACGTCTTGACACAGATCTGAACGGTGATTTTGCTTGTCGGTGTGTGGAATGGATGAACAGAAGAGCTTCCCTCTCAGGCTTGCTCGACTGGTAGAGGTGACCTTCGTACAGAGCTTCAACAGCGAGGATCGAAAAGATTCTTTTCCCAAAGAGTCACCTCTCGGTCTTGTCTCTTAATTCTTCCCGGATCTGCTCTGATTAGTCACTCAACCAGTCTCTCCCTCATATCAATATATACACTTTTCTCTGTATTCAAGCATCTCTTTTCAGTGGAATGGTCGGAGCTATTTATAGGCTCACCTTTGACTCTTTGTATTTTGGTTCCCACTTTATTGTTAAGGCAGTTCCAGAAATGGTGGATTGAATATTCCTTTCGTTATGCAATCAATCCCGTCAGAAATGCACAATGGTCGGCTGTACACGCGTTAGAATCCTCCGCAATTGCGTTGCTCTTTACATCTTCGATCGTTTGCCTGCATGCGGTTTTTGATTACTGCATGTGGTTAAGATTGCATTGATCGCTTAGCTCTTGATCGATTTTCGCATGCACCATCATTGTGTTGATCGTCTATTCATTCCTGAATGATGGGCGCAATGCGACGTAGATGCATTGTTCAGTTTATCTTGAGCCATGAACGTATGCGGTGACTTGCTTTCCTACAAAACAGACTTGAAATATTCTTTTCTATCATCACAATGGTGTCAGTGGGTGTATTGACAACAATTTATAATTCTCGCATTTCTCAGCTAATTTCTATACAATTGACGCAACTTTCCTTTCTTTTGGTTTCAATATCTAAATATAACAGTATAAATAACTTGTATTTCTACAAGTTATCAATCGCACCGTTCATTTCGACAACATTGAACTGGACCATCAGATCAAGAACATGTTCTCTGACTGACTGGCCTTCCTTCATGCGTGCATTGTAAATGTATTTAAGGGCCGCCTACCGGATCTGAATGGATGGTTGTCCAAATATCTCCTCAAGGGAGTCTATGATTTGATGCATAGACATCATGGCCTCATGCTTCTTGGTAAGATCATCCGACGAACATGCCAAGATGTAGACTCGGGCCTTGTCATTGGCCTTCGTCCAATAATCATAAGCATTCTTCAACACTTGGGATGCATTGTGAGCGGGGACTGGAGGACATTCCTTCCTCAAGAAGAACTACAAATCATCAATAACCAGAATCGTATTAAGGTGAGATTTCCACGTCGCATAGTTTTCACCGGTTAATTTTTCGTTTTTAAGCAAGGAAATGATTGTAGAAGACATGCTGAAACGAATAGCAAACAATTGACCGTAATAGTTGTTTTTGTCTGAACCTATTATTTAATTATCCAACCAATTTAGCAAAAACACATGTAACCATAAAACTCTAATTAAACTATTGATTTAGTTTTTGCAACAATACTTCAGAGGTTTAGAGCAACAACCACCGAAGGGTGATCAACTACTCCTCCGCTGAATTGAGACAATCTCAACTAATCACTAATACTATAATAACTCTTATTCCTTTAGTTTTTAGCTACCGTTTTCCGGTCAATGATTCATTAAGTAGGTTAATTCATCCCATAAGTGTAACCCTCTCATTTTTGGATCCCAGAGGTATGATTCATCAGGCTCCTGTAAAGAATGAAAATTGTTGAAGATTAACCTAAGAAACCACCCTATCCATTGCTAGAGTTTGCAGTTGTTTCGACTTCTATGATTATGCAGGCGAACCATAGGAATCTCAGGTGCAACCTAATGGAGAAGACCGTAGGATACATTGACCCGTGTCCCTCTCCTACTTACTATGAACACTTTCCGCATTCATCTTGCTATTGACCCATGCAAACACTTTTGAAGGGAACTGCGCCCAGGGCGACACGAAGCCAAGCATGGATCTCACGGTGTGAACTCTTAGAGATGTGAGAGCTAAAATTTGATATATGAGATATGTCAATTTCCTCTCATTATAGTATTCTAATATTTTTAGGGTTTTATTATAGTGAGTTAAAAATTGGCTAATGAATTTATCTAAGTCATTTTAATTTGCTCAATATGACATTTATATTGAAGAATTTAACAATACTTGATTTTATTTATTAAACTCTTTAATAAAATCAATCCTTTATTGCACGATTATAAAATATTTGCCCAATTCACCTTCCAGGTCAGTTCTGAAGAATCTTATGAAGGCCCTGAGCAGAAACATGGATCGTCCCAATTTTTTTCACAGAATCGAAAAATGTAAAAGTTACAAATTTATACAAAACACAAATTTACAACATGCTAATAAAATTAGAGAAGAAGAAAAATTAGGGTTTCAGAAACCCTTACATTTGAAGAACCTTTCTTCACGTGAATTCCTTTCTCCAGATCTATCACGAACGAAAACGATCCCTCAAACCAAATGGCCACCACTAATTGGAGCCTTCTATATTATCTTTTGGGATGAGAATCACTAAAGAATGTGTGGGCTCTTAGAATTTTGGGAGAGAGGGAAATATTGAGAGGAAAGGAGAGGTCAGTTCTTTACTCAGAAAACTTTTTCTTTGTTTACTGAACACTGCCAGAAGAAGAAAAAAATGAGATATCCTCATAATCCCACTTTGATCATGAGATTAAAGATAGAATTAAGGGGAGGGAAGTTATTTCCCTCCCTTTAGAATTCAAGTTAAAATTAATAAAATAATAAATTAATTTTAATTTAGAAAATATATGTATAACTATATATTATATCATATATAACATATAACCTATGGTTTAATAATTTATCATATACAATATAACCTATAGTTTTAATTCTTTCATTAATATTATTTAATATAAATCACATTTAGATTAAATTTAATGAATATAATTCATATAATTAATATTTGAATCATATTCAAATATTTATTTCCTCTCAGATAAACTTTATATTATAATGTATCATATACATTATAGTAATTATATCATATATATAACTAAGTAAAATCAATTATATTTCATGTAACTAATTCCCTCAATTGTTGGGGTTGATGCCCTAAATCTCATTGGGTTCTATAGTTTTTAAACATTATTGAACAAACTCATTGTGTATTTAATAAAATATATGATATTTTATTCAAATTCATTGTTTATAAAATATATGATATTTTAGTTGCATTAACCGCAAACTAATAAACTAACATCCAAGGTTAACTTTGTAACTTAAATATGTATGTGGAGACATATGGGTGGATCATGTTTAAGTGATAACCTAAATGATCTGTAGTAGATGGATAAGGCTAGGTACCTTATCCTGGTGACAATACGAGTATGGCCTGCTTTGTAGGTATTAAAATTATTGTAAAGTGCTACAAATGATCTGATCCTTATCATTCTTTTATAGACATGTGAGCGAGGATATTCTATACAAAGGAGTTTGTATAAGATTTGACCACAAAATGTTTAGTCTCATTATACGCTGTTCATAATAGAGACTTACATTTCACTAGAATGACCATAAGTAACATGACCTGAATACTGAGTGAGTTATGAACTCCTGCCTATGAAGGTGGTCCTTACATTTGTATGAGTGAGAGTGGCCAAATCGCCGACTCAACAAACCTACCATTTTGGAGATTCGTCTGATTGGGAGGCTTGGAACACAGCTACACAAGATGGAATTCACCCCTTCCCCCAGGTAGGGGTAAGTAGATAAATTGCTCCTTTAAGGGCCAATTCTGGGTATGCGGCGCCACCACCTCTCGTGACCCGAGAGGTGTTTAGTCATAGTTGGACATTGATCTATTGTTCATTAGAGGGATCAATGGTACTTAAGGAGTTAGATGAACTACAGGGGTAAAATGGTAATTTGGCATAGCTGTACTTACGAGAAATTTGTGAAGGGTCATCATACTGTTGATTGGTTATATCCAATGGACACAAAAATATATTTCTAGTGCGAAGAGTGCAGCTATCGGTCTTTAGTGGAGTTCCCAACAGTTAACTGATGGTAAATAATTTAATTAAAGAGTTTAATTAATTATTCATGTACCATTGGAGCTTCAAGCTACAGATCCATGAGGTCCCCTTAGTAGCTCAATAGGATTAATTAAGAATCAGTTTTTGGATTAATTTGAATTGTTCAAATTGAAAGAATCGAACACAAGGATTTCCCTGAGCATCGGAAAGATCATTCCAAATTATAACTGTATATGAACTTTACAATTACCATAAAAAACAGAAACAAATGCTTATGCATTAAATACAGAGATTACAATATGATATACATAAGATCAAGCACAAAAGTAACACACATTTGTCGACTCATCACAAAGCTGCTCGATCACGAATGCTCGATCACAACTACACAGCAACACACGAACGCTCGTCCAACACGATTGCTACACTTAATGAACACCGCACTCTCGAACTAAGCACCGCCTTGGTCACGAATACCCCGAACAAGATGAACGGCCTCCATAGAACCTCAACAGTGTCGAGTTGAGTATGACACAACCAAGAAGGCAACCTTTGTATTCTGAGTGTGAGAATCCAGGGGGTGGGCTCTGTGTGGACATGGTTTAAGGCAGAACAATGGAGGAATCACAATTGTGTTAATGATTGAGTAAGTGGGAGATGGACAAACCTATCATATAGGTCGATGCTCAATCGTTTAAGAAAAATTTAGCGATCGTCTAGCAAAATATATGCGATCGTTTAGCTCACCACTTAGCTGAGTGCTGTCGTCTACTAACACTCCACGATCGTTTAGCTAATCCAAGCTGTCGCTTAGTAAATATTATTTACTTGACAACTTGCCGTGAGTTATTTTTGAGAGAGGAAATCTCAAGTCCAACAAAATTCTTGATTACTAAAATTAGGAAAACATTTTTCCTTTTATTTCACGGTTACTATGAAACTACCAATAACCTCCCACTCAATTGGTTATTAGAGAAAAAGAGATAATTATCCAATAATTAATATTATTATAAATATAAATGATAACTAACTTATCATAATATATTTATAACCTATAGTTTAATATTTCATCTCATGAAACATACAAACGATAGCTCTTTTTCTATTCCATGGAACTTAATGTAAATCTCATTTTCATTAATCCTCCACTAGATGTATCTCATACACCATACCGATCATATCATATATAATCGAATTACCCTTGTCAATTTGAATATTTGAAATTAACACTAAGAACAAATCCTCAACTTGAATCCATTGAGCTACCAAGAGGACCTTATGGACCTGTAGCTCGAAGCTCCAATGGTACGTGTATAACAGACTAAACACTTAGTCACGGGATCGACCATCCGTTACCTACCAGGCAGTCCACTAAAGACTGACAGCTGAACTCTCTTTACCATAGATATATTATGTGTCCTTTTTAACCAATCAACAGTGCGACAACCCTTCATAGATCGCTCGTAAGTATAGCTGGTCCAATAATCGTTATGTCTCTGTAGTTACATCTAACTCCTTAAGTACCACTGAATCCTCTAATGAACATAAGTCATAGTCCTACTAGGCTGAGTCCTCTCTTCCAAAGAGAAGCTATGTCCACTATGTTCAAGCCCTGAAATCAGCCCTTAAAGGAGCAATCTCTCTACTTACCCGTGCTTCGGGGAAAGAATGAATTCCATCTTGTGTATTGAGTTCTCAGCTCCCAAATCAGATAAGTCCCCAAAAAGATAGGCATGTTGAGTTGGCAATCTCGCCATCTCACCTATACTGTAACAACCCGCACATTTTTAGTAATAATGTAATTTCAGTAACTTTATTATTTGGAATTTCAGTAATTGTTATTAGATGGAGGGCATTTTTGGAATTTTGGAATTCAAGTATAAGTGCGGGAATTTAATTGTTGGCGTGAAATTATTCAATTTGAAATTCAAATTGAAAATTAATGGCAGAAATTAGTTTTCTTTTGAAACGGAAAGGAATTTAATAGTATAAAACGGAAAGGAATTAAATGTAATTATATTTACTTTCTTTTTTGTTTTATTATTATTATTATTATTTATAAAAATCAAACCCCAACCCCCTTTTCTTCCTCACGTTTGTGAGCCCGTCTGACGCTGCCCAAAGTCATCGTGTCAGTTTCTTCTTCATGACCTCCGTCCACCACTGCTCAAGTGTCGTTTGCTTTTGCTGTCGCTGGAATCTATCGATTTGGGTAAGATTTCTACTGTTTGAGTTGTTTTCGGTTGATTCTTGAATACTCATTTACTTTTGTCATCAATTGGTTGATACCCATTGTGTTTCAACTTTCGATTCAAGTTTGTGAAGGTATTGAGGTGTTGTTCAGTGAAGTTGGAGTTTCTTTTAGCTAGTTTTGGTAAGTTTTATGCTTTGATTACCCTCTTGTGGATTAATTTTGGTTGTTGAGAAATTTTGGCAAAGTCATTTGGAAGTGATTTTTTGACGAAGCTACATATGGATAATTTATTTGAGACATTGGTAGTGAAGTATGTATTTGATTCTAGCTTTAATCCTATAAGCCTAATTTCAAATTATGATTAGGGGGTTGATTCAAGAATTTCATTCAAGATGAAGAAGAGTTTGGTTTGCTAATTATTTGGACTTAAAATTGGAGGTTTGGAAGGTGAATTCGAATTGGACCACACCTTAGGTAAGGTTATCTTGAAATATTTTGTAATATTTGGGTGTTTGGAATTTGGCCTTAACTATTAATTTTAAAGCTTGGTTTATGTTTAGACTTGGTTAAGGTTTCAAAAATTTCATAAAGATTCAATTGCTTTTTGATTCGACCTAATATCAAGGTAAGTAATCTTACTATTGAAATTGCCCACGGGCTAGGCATTAGATGTATGCTAGCATGTTAAATGAAGATTATGGCAGAATGACAATATGAAAGATTTATAGTATAACTTGATTAAAGTATGTTCTGTTACGAGATCCAAATTATTTATTTATGCACATAGACACTTGAATGTTAGTATGAGATGGTATGTGCTTCCATGGTTGTATTTGATATGATGATGTTGAGGTATACATGTATGTTGTAGAACCATGATGTTGAGGTATATGTGTATATTGTAGAGCCATGATGTTGAGGTTTATATGTATGTCATAGATTCGTACAATGATGATTACTGTGCAAATGTCCTTACTGATTAGTTAGCCCATTAGATTTTGTGTTTCCTTCGGGATTCACTAGTTTGTGTTTCCTTCGGGATTTTCCAGTTTATGTTTCCTTCGGGATGCACCAGTTTGTGTCTCCTTTGAGATTCACCAGTTTGTGTCTCCTTCAGGATTCACCAATTTGGGTCTCCTTCGAGATTCACCAGTTTTTGTCTCCTTCGGGATTCACCAGTTTGTGTCTACTTTGGGATTCATCAGAGGTAGTGGGCATACTTAACTATAGTAGGATAGGACTCAGTCTCCTTCTTGTTTCATGTGCATATGTGTCCCATGAAGATTAGAGCAGTTTATATGTTTCACTAGAGGTGGGTATCTAGAGGACATAGATGCCCAATCTTACCCAAGTATTGGGGTTACTTACTGAGTATTTTATACTTATTCTTTCTCATGTTGTTGATTCAGGTAAGGGTAGAGATGTACTGGCGATGGACAAACGAAATTCATAATCGAGCCACTAGGACTAGTTTTTATGCTTCCACATCATGAAATTTAGAGTTCTTTTCATGTTTCTCTTAACTTTTAGTTTTGATGTTTAAAACTTACTTTAAGAATCGTTTTTCAGACTCATTTACTATCCTTTATGATTTATGGGTACCCTACTATTGTTTTAGTATTTTAATTTAATGAAAGTCTTTTGAACTTACCTTATTTAATTAGCATTTATTTTGCCATAACCGAGTGTCGTTTTGAGTTCCATGCATGCATGTAATTAGTAACGGCCTAACTTAAGTCCTATGGGGTCGGGTCGTTACACATACTAATCAAAGGACCGCCCTCAAAGGAATGTGTTCCCAAAACACTCATGAATGAGGTTGTGTCACTTATGGTCGTTTAGATGAGATGTAAGTCTCCAGTATCAACGATGTTATATACAGAGTCTAGTCTTCTCATGGTTCGATCTTATACAAACTCTTTGTATAGGACACCCTCGTTCGCATGTCTACACATGAATGGTCAGGATCTACCATCTGTAGTAGTTTACAACACTTGCAAACCTATACAAAGCGGGCTGTATTCGTATTATCACCAGGATCAGGTATCCCACTTTAATCCGTATACTATAGACCTATTTAAGTTATCACTTAAGGCAGGATCCACTTGTATATCACATATACATGCTTAAGTTTACAAAAGATAATCATGGAGTTTTGTTTATTGGATATGAGTAAATACTAGAATGAAATAACAATGATTTTATTCATAAAACAATGTGTATCATTACAAACAAAAAGACTTCGGGAGAATTAGGAAACCAATCCCAACACAAATTAGTAGAGGGATTTAATTATACATGATCTAATTAAGTTGTTTCTATTATATGTGATATAATTATTATAATGTATTGGATATATTATAGTTTAATGAGAGGAATTACATATTTGAATAAGATTCAAATATAGATTCTATGAGTTGGATTCAGAGTTGTTAAATTTAATATAAATGTGATTTATATTAAATGTCATACAAGAGAGAAAAGAAACTATAGTATATATTATATGGGATACAATATTAAAACTATAGGTTATATGTTCTATTTGATATAACACAGAATTTAATATATATATATATAAAATATGATAAGTTAGTTATCATATTTATATTTATATTAATTATTATTTTAATAATAAGGGAGGGAGTTACAACTGCCTTTCCCTTCTTTTCTCTCTACCCACATAAGCGGGTGGTTGTTAATTTTGGCATATTGAAAAAGGAAAGGTTTCTTCTTCTTGCTTAGATAGTCGAATTTGGCAGTGAGAAAAGACAGAAGAGTTCTGTGTGTGTGAATATGTTGTTGGTGAACAATTTCAATTTCTTCTTCCTCTCCACAAAATTCCCTCAAATCCAAAATAGCCAGAGTCCACCACTCCTGAGTTCTTACCCTGAGAATACCGAGGAAACCGTTATGGTCGTGTTCAAACTTGTTCGAGGTTTCTCTTAGAGAAAGCTTTCAAGTGGTTCGTGTGCTGTTCGAGGTAATTCTTGAGCAAAGATCTTCAAAGATGAGGTTTCTAAAACCTTTTCATTAGCATGCTGTAATTGTAAAATTTATATTCAATGAAAAATGAATTTGGGTCGATCTTGCTTCCACTCAAGGTTCTCTACTCTAAGAGTTCCTTCAATGCTGTGCTTAACAAGTCAAGGTATGGGCGTTGGTGAGGTCGAGAGTGAAGGAACTCTTAAACAAGAGTATCCATGAACGATTACGGATCTTTCTGATTTCATTGTGACCGAATAACCACATATATATTCTAATAAATAGATATGCATTGTAACACTAATTATAGGCATGCTTTAACAAATAAAATACAAAATACTGAGTAAACATACCAGTTCAAGACAGTCTTCACTCGAACTCAGTCAAACGAAAGCAACTCCTCCACGCTTCATATCGCCTAGCAAATAGTCACCTAGCAGCTCCATGGTCATCTACACGATCGGCAATACACGAATGAATAGCAACTAGGGACGACATGTCACATCCCCTTCTAGATTACCCTTCTTAATCCAGAAGTGAATGTGATGACAGTAGTTACCAACCCTTTTGCTGGCACTTACTGCCTAACTAATTTGTTAAATTTTTCTCAAACCCTGAATATGTACATATCATCAATATACGAACATATTAAATCAGAACTTAACACATTTACATTACAGAGTTTTGCAGCATTGTTCATGCATGAATATTTCAACTTAGTGAGCCCTATCTAGAAAACTAGTCACTAGACAGACACATGTGTACTGACTAATACAAGTCATCAATTACGCTTCCTTCAACCTATTTCCTTGAATGGCAGAGCAGCAGCAGAAAAGTATTTTGGGAACTGAACACTACCTGAAAGGAAAAAATTTGAAAACATGAGCTAGAAGCCCAGTGAGTGACTTAATAAAACATAAATCTCATGCTTAATTTGAAAGCTAGAAAACATAATACTGGAACTAAAACATGCCAAGCAATGTGTATATAAAACTTTTAAAACCATTGTATCTGAAAACATAGCTAAACTGATTCCCGGTTGAGAGAGAACCCTTTTGCTCGATCTCTCAACGTCGAATATCATGTTTAAGAGAGAAACCTTTTGTTTGATCTCTCAAACAAAGCCTGGGCAGAGGTAAGAACCCTTTTGTTTCACACCTGAGAGAGAACCTTTTTTTTCAATCTCTCAACATAAGCCTGGCTTGGGGTAAGAACCCTTTTGTTCAACACCTTCTAGCCAATGCTAAGAAAGAACCCTCGTGGTTCAATCTTATCGTCAGGTATCATGTTTAAGAGAGAACCATTTTGTTTGATCTCTCAAACATAAGCCTGGGCTGGGGTGAGAACCCTTTTGTTCAACACCTTACAACCAATGCTAGGAAAGAACCCTTTTGTTCAATCCTACTGAACTGATTAACTGTCATACGTGCACGTAGAGCAAACTGGATCCTGATGTCAAGGATCATAACGGAAGCAGGGTACCACTGCTTATCACTGAACTGAATGAATTATTTTGATACCTTCTCCATGTACTTTAGCATCAGAATCATAACATAACTGAAACTAGGTAATACAACTCAGATACCTTTTTCTTGTACTTCAGTATTGAGCTAAAAATACTTGATAGGAAAAAATTTGAAAAAATATGCTTACTGAAAGCTTGATCTCATAAATCATAGTTTTCACAAGAACATCATTTGCTAATGCATGCTTAACAACATTAAGAACACATATGCTTTAAAACATAATACAAATAGTTGTAACATTAAATATCATAGAGTCTTCTTTTGAAAACTACCATGGTTTAACGATTGTACGAAAGCATATTTCATAAACTTTGTAACTAGCATGCGTTTATAAACATTAGAGAAATGCGTTGCTTGGAACTTTTGTAAAATAACCAACATAAAAGTAACTGTTAATAAAGCATGGATTATTAAAATATTTATAAACCATTTATAAACCATTTATAGTCACTCACAGGTCCTTCAAGTTTACTTCCTTAAGGCTTGATAGGCTTTTCCAATGGGAGTTGAACCTACACATATTAGCATAGTACTTAGTGTTTATATTAGCCTTCCTTTTAGGCCTACTCAATAAATCAAGCTCATATGCCAAACCATCAAATTGTGCCGCCTACCATTCACTTTGAGGGTCGGACACTTAGCCAGTTTGGAGGGATTGGGTGTCAACAGAATGCACCCTTTGATCACCCACACTCTCTACACTTAGAAAAACTTTGAAGAATCAAACTGCAAATTCAATTTCAAGAATTCATAACTAAATTTCTAGAATTGATCTCAAGGAAAGTCCTTGTACAAACTTGCTGAGAATCAAGTTAGAAACATTAACTTAAAATTTTAGCTCGAAATTCCTTGTTGTTTTATCTGGAGATTCAAAATTTCATCATTGGCCCCAATTTAAATAGCTTCTTGTTTGTTCAACAATTTCCAGTTCAAATTTCAAAAATATATAACTTGATTTCCAGGCCTCATCTTAAAAAGTTTCATTCCAGAAAGTTGTTTATAACTGAGTTAGCATTATTACCTCAAATGTTTAGCTAAAAAATCTTTGTGATTCATCTTGGAGCTTCAATTCTTCACTGATGACCTAGATTCACCCGAGAAACAAACCATTCGTTTTTATTTTGTTCCTTCCACCTTACTCCGACAAGTTGTCCCTTTAGAAGCACAACCAAAGAAAATAGACACACAGAGCTTTCGAATGCCACTAGAATTACAAGAATAGCCCAAGTAATTTGTTCAAACCAATTAAATGAAGTCGGCCTTTCTGCTTACCACCACCCAAAATCTTGCATGAAATCTCCTTGGGCCACTTAGCCCACTAATGAAGATTAATGGTTGAGATTTGATTAAGCCATTTTCTTCCCTATCCATCACAACACAATTCAACATTAAATCTCATAGGATAGCTTGGTCTTCTCTTGGTTTCCCGCAATAAGCCAAAATTTGACCATTCTTTCCTACATAGCCATTCGAGAGTTCTCTTGGGCTTTAGTTTACTTTCTTTCTCCATCACTCCTAACCAAAACATAATCTCATTACAACTCATTGGAAGATATCACATAACTTACACTTGCTTACGTAAGGTAATTAGGGTTCGGGTTTTACAAATTCCTCCCCCCTAAAAGAAATATCGTCTACGAAATTTACCTGAACGTCAACTGAAAAGTTGACTGCTTTACCTGCTATTCGGGCTCTCGGGTTGCCTTCTCAAAGCCATGATTATTCCATAACACTTTCAGTAGAGGTATCGTCTTGTTCCTGAGTACCTGTTCCTTTCTCTCTAGAATCTCAATCGGTTCCTCTTCGTATGAAAAATTCTCTTTGAGCTGAACTGGTTGTTCTCTTAACACATGCATAGGATCACACACATACTTCCTCAACCATGGAATACGTCATGTATAGAAGCTAGTTCTGAAGGTTGCTGCAATCTATAAGATGCTGGGCCAACTCGTTCCACAATCACATAGGGTCCTATGTATTGAGGACATAACTTACCTTTTCTTCCAAACCTGAGAATTCCTTTCCACGAAGGTATTCGGAGAAATACTTGATCTTCGACCTCGAATTCTAGTTCTCATCTTCGCTTATTAGCATAACTTTCCTATCTATCTTGAGCGACTTTTAGGTTATCCATAATAAGCTTTATATTCTCAGAGGTCAACTTAACTATCTCTAGACCCAATAACTTCCGTTCTCTAAATTCATTCCAACACACAAGGGTCCTGCAAGGCCCACCGTATAATGCTTCATATGGAGCCATTCTGATGCTTGAATGAGAACTGTTATGGTCTGCGAATTCAATCAATGACAACTACGTATCCCAACTACCTTTAAACTGAAACACACAGACTTTTAACATATCTTTCAGTCTCTGAATCGTCCCCTCCGACTATCAATCTGTCTGCAGATGAAAAACCGTACTGAATTGTAACTTAGTACCCATAGCCTTCTATAGGTTAGGTCAAAACTTGAAGTAAACCTCGGGTCTCGATCTGACATTATCGACATTGGGACTCCATACTGACTGACTATTCTATCTACATAAATTTTAGCTAGATGGTCCAGCGTAAAGGTAGCTTTTACTGGTACAAATTTAGCCGTCTTGGTCAGTCAATCCACTATCACCTAAATGCCATCATATCTTGAGGGCGTTGTAGGTAGTCTAAATAGAAAGTCCATCGTCACGTGCTCCCACTTCCACTCAAGTACCGGGAGTGGATTGAGTAATTCTGTGGCCTCTGCCTTCCAGGTTTCACTTGTTGACAAATCAAACATCGTTCTACATACTCAGCTATGCCTTTCTTCATTGCAAGCCACCAATACGATCTCCTCAAGATTCTGTACATCTTTGTTCTTCCTGGATGCATGGAGTAAGCATAACTGTGCGCCTATTCAAGAATAGCTTGCTTAAGCTGCAATACGTTAGGCACACACTTTCCTCCTTTCTTTACTAACATTCCATCTACTCTAACTAAAAATCAGTTTTTACTCCCTTGCTCACTTCTTTTGCAAGCTTCTGAAGATCAGAATCCTTCAACTATTTATGCTTAAGATCTTCCATCAAAGTAGGTCTTACCTGAAATCTAGCGATCAATCCTCCTGACTGACCTACTGATAGAGTGGCCCTAGAACTCCTAAACTTCTGGAGTAACATTCCTGATTCCGATCCAAGGACTACTTTGGATCCCAAGGATTTCCTGCTTAATGCATCAGCTACAACATTTGCCTTACCTAGGTGGTACTCAATTGAGCAGTTATAGTCTTTGATTAGTTCAACCCATCTTTTTTGTTGCAGGTTCAGTTCCTTCGATCAAAGATATACTTTAGATACATTGGTGGGTCTTTCCCAATTCACTATAGCTTCAGTCTTCTGTGGATCCATACACACTCCTGCTGCTGGAACCATATGGCCAAGAAACACAACCTGGTCTCAAATCTATCTTAGAGAAAATCGTGGCTCCCTCTAACTGACCAAAGAGATCATCTATACGAGGCGATGGGTACTTGTTCCTGATCGTCACCTTGTTCAACTGCCTATAATCTATACATAACTGAGAGTACTGTCTTTCTTCTTGATAAAAAGACCGAAACTTCCCAAGGTGACACACTAGATCTAATATAATCCTTATTTATTAGTTCCTGCAACTGAACTTCCTACAAATATTATCTCTTGCCTACCAAATCTCTTGAACATTATCTATTCTTCGAACAATCCATACAGTCGTAATATTTATTTGGGAAATCCATGCTCTAGGATGACATCAATTCCAGGAAATCTAACGGAATCACTTTATAAACTATAATTATCAATAACTACCCCAGAGCCTGTAAAAATCTTATACTATTACAACCTCTCCACAACATAATAATAACTACTTAGGGACATACTCTCTACAATCTTTCTACAAGCAATGCAACATGCCAAATAAAAATAAAGTTATAGCTGCATAAGCAACTATTTCATAAATATACTGGTACATAAAGTTACTTTACCATTCACAACATCAGAAGACTCTTTTGCCTCCTAGTGGGTCACTTCGTGTAACCTGCCCTACCGTTGAGGTCGTCCTGCTCGCTTTCTCGATTTTCTACTCTTGAATCCCTTCCTTGGGCTCCTGAGCAACTATGCTAATCTACCATTTGTAAAGTTATTCTGTGTTCTGTCTAAACTCCTCGACCTAGCTAGGGGAATTCCTTCTAGAAATGTCCTGCCTATCCACACTGGAAACATATGTTTTTCCCTCTGTAACATGTCCATCGATGATGCTTACCACAATTCGTACATAAGGGTTTCTTACTCGTACTAGCTACTAGCTCGGTTGGATGCCGAAACCTTGATCTATCACCCATACTAACCATAGGTCTTGGCTTCTTTCTTCTTACACCAAGTTGACTTGTAGCTCTTTGTCTCTTCGTAACTGCCAGACAAGAAAATGGAGGTCTGAAACTCTCACCTCTTGACTTTGCTGAAGCTCGCTGTCGTTCTTCCTTTGCTTCCCGTCCTTTATCAGTACCTACTGGGTCTTTTTCAATACTGTACTTCCTTTTTGAATCCGCCAGAATGGACTCGACACTTGTCGCTAACCTCTTGGTGATCCTGTTAAATATTCTATCCTCTAACTGAGGATCGTTCCTGTTTGCGGAATCCTCGACTCCCCGTCTGAAGTCGTTTCCTGATTTACCGGGTCTTTACCTTTCCGTTCATTAAAATCTGGATTCCCTTGAATATCAGAACTTCTAAAGGTAGGGTCAGGGTCCCCATCTGCTATCTCACTGCTCTGCATGCCTCTTCTTCTCAGCATCCTTTCTTAATTATGTAGTACACATGTTAGGAACTAAAGTTAAGGGACCTAGACTCATTCATGAACTCTCTTTTCTCCCAAAATCTTATGCTCTGATACAACCTTGTCACATCCGCTCCCAGATTACCCTTCTTAATCCAGAAGTGAATGTGATGACAGTAGTTACCAATCCTTTTGTTGGCACTTACTGCCTATCTAACCTCTTAAATTTTGCTCAAACCCTGAATATGTACATATCATCAATATACGAACATATTAACTTAGAACATAACACATTTACATTACAGGGTTTCACAACATTGTTCATACATGAATATTACAACTTAGTGAGCCCTATCTAGAAAACTAGTCACTAGACAGACACATGTGTACTAACTAATGCAGGTCATTAATTACGCTTCCTTTAACCTGTTTCTTTGAGTGGCAAAGTAGTAGCAAAAAAGTATTTTGAGAACTGACCGCTACCTAAAAGGATAACATTTGAAAACATGAGCTAGAAGCCCAGTGAGTGACTTAATAAAACATAAATCTCATGCTTAAACTGAAAGTTAGAAAACATAATACTGGAACGAAAACATGCCAAGCAACGTGTACATAAAACTTTTAAAACCATTGTATCTGTAAACATAGCTAAACTGATTCTCGGTTGAGAGAGAACCCTTTTGCTCGATCTCTCAACGTCGGATATCATGTTTAAGAGAGAACCCTTTTGTTTGATCTCTCAAACATAAGCCTGGGCAGAGGTGAGAACCCTTTGTTTCAACACCTGAGAGAGAACCCTTTTGTTCAACACCTAAGAGAGAACCCTTTTGTTCAATCTTTCAACATAAGCCTAGCCTAAGGTGAGAACTATTTTATTCAAGACCTTCTAGCCAATGCTCAGAAAGAACCCTCGTGGTTCAATCTTATCGTCGGGTATCATGTTTAAGAGAGAACCCTTTTGTTCGATCTCTCAAACATAAGCCTGGGCTGGGGTGAGAACCCTTTTGTTCAGCACCTTACAGCGAATGCTAGGAAAGAACCCTTTTGTTCAATCCTACTCAACTGATTAACTATCATACGTGAACGTAAAGCAAATTGGATCCTGTTGTCAAGGATCATAACTGAAGCAGGGTACCACTACTTATCACTGAACTAAATGAATTATTCTGATACCTTCTTGTAAATAATAAAAATTTAATATCTTTATCTTATGCATTGGTTATTAATGATCCAAGTTCTTGTCCACGACAATGGGTTGCGAGCTGGGTTGGAGCGCGGGACGGGTTGAAAATCTGTTGATAGCTGGCAGGCGCGCGGGGCTTCTCCAAACCCGGTCGGACCGCGGGCTATTAGTCGGGTCGGGGAGCTTAACTCAGGTCTGGGAGAAGAATTCGGGTCTGTGATCATTTTTCTTCAATTTTGCTGCTTTCCTTTCTCCCGGAATCAAGAAATTATAGCCTAATTGCAACTCTATTGACTTCAACAAATTTACAGACCCTTTTTCACACATTAATGCTTATAAACATGTGAGAAATTACAAATTTTCACAAGAAATTTAGAGAAAAACAATGCGTAATCATAATAAATCCACTTTAGTCCACATTTCATTCAACACTCGAATAGATAGGAAAAAAAACACCCACCAAAAGCAATTGAGCGTAATTCTAGCTCATGTTTACTCGTAATTCTAGCTCAATTGCTCGGATACCACATGATGGAACTCGAGACATATGCAGCAGAATTAGGACCTAATTACACTCTAATTCCTTCTAAACAAAAGGAAATAAGAATGCTAATTGAAGTGGAAAACAGTAAATTAATAGGATAGGATGCAACCTTTGTAGTTCTTGAAAACCGCTTTTCCTCGCTGAATCTCAATCCGAACTCTTCCAGACCACCAATAGAGTCGACCAACTATCCTCTGGACTCAGAACTGGATTGTGGGACCCGATGGATGAAGAACCCGAGAGAGAGAAAGAGTTGGAAAAAAGAAATGGAATTTTGGATTAGGTTTGGGTTTTAAATTTTTCTCCAAAAATTGTGATTTTTCTAGCGCAAATTTACAAAACAATTTTGGCAGAATGGCAAAAACTCTTTTCATTCAAAATGAAAGCCCATTTTATAGAAAAAACAATGCAACAATTGCATGAACCAAATCCATAAAAACCCAACACCTGTAATCCACTATCGTAGTGGGCTTCATGTCTCTACTATAAGCCAACACCTAGGCCACTATTTTGTTAGTAGAATTATCCAACAAAAGTTTGGATTTTCCCACTAACTTTAGTCAAAGGGCAAAATAGTCATTTGGTCAAAGTCAAATTTTGACCAAAAAGTCAACATTTTGACTTTTTATGATCTTTTTCGTGTTGACTAATTTTGACCTCCCGAGCATTAATCCGCATTCATTTTCTCAAAATTCAAATCACATTTGAATATAAGATCGGTCAAAGTTTGACTTTTCAAAGTCAAAGGTCAACTCTTTGACTTTTTACATCTTTAACCATTTCTATTATTTCGAGCTTCCGAATATGAACGTATTCATATTCTTGATATTTAAATCACATTTAAATATTAAAGCTGTATCTCTAAACTGAAAAACCCGACCACTATATCACATATACTTGTCGGTTTCTCTCTCTTCACCTAATTCGAACAATTCGAATCATTCTATCATACTGTTCTAAGTTTATTCCATATGAGCTAGTAGGGGAACCTAATGGACCTATAGATCATGGGCTCTAACGATCTAAGATTAGCTAGCTAAACTTTTTAGACGGAGCTAATCAACAATCGTTAACTAACGAGTCATTCCACTATAGTCCCGTAGTTGCAATCCCCTCACTATAGATATATTTGTGTCCATTTGATATAACCATGATTAGTAAGCTAATCCTTCACAGGTTGTTCGTAATCTCGGCTGGGTCATAAAAACCATTTTACCCCCAAGACTACATCTTGTTCCTTAAGTTCCACTGATCCTCTAATGAACAATTAGTTTAAGGTCCAACCTATAAACCAAATTCCTCTCGAGCCAAGGAGAGGATGGGGCCCCTTGTTCAAGACCTGGATTCAGTACTAAAGGAAACAACCTATCTATTATCCTATAATGGGTAGGAGTGAATTCCGTCTTGCACCCTATGTTCCCAGCTATCCACTTGATCTTACCCCAAACCATGGACTACCTCTAACTATCCAAATGGAGACGTTTTATGGAGGATTGAATAGAGCATCGTAGTTGGCAGCAGACGCAGCAGCGACTGGTGGACTTATGGACAAATCTTACACGGAGGCTAAAGAGATATTAGACCGCATTGCTAGACAAAACATGGAATGGGTTGACGATACGTATGATGGATGAACTGATAGGAAGAAGAGATCTTAGAACGTTAATTCTATCGATGCCAACGCAATAGCCACACTTTCTGCTCAAGTGGCTACGATGACTAGCCTTTTGCAGAATATAACGCTAGGAAATGCATCAAATCAACAGAAGGTGAGTCAGATAGAAGCGTTGGGGCAGCCCATGTTTAGCTGTGTGGTGTGAAGATCCTCACTCCTATGCTGAATGTCCACAAAACCTACAGTCAGTATGCTTCATGAAAAACATCCCATTTTCCAATACATATAATCGTGGATGGAGAAACCATCCAAATTTTTCTTGGACAGGAGGAAATCATCAGAAGCACCATCGAGGGGAAAACCAACAGCAAAGGAATGGACCACCGACTGCATTTTAACAAATGCATCAACCACATCAATAGCCCTTTAATAGAGGAGGACAGACGTCCAGCTCAGGATCTCTGCTTGACAACCTATTGAAGGAATACTTAGCCCATAATGACGCACTGTTGAAAAGCCAGGCGTCATCTATTAGAAACCTGGAAATCCAGGTAGTGCAGATAGCGAGCGAGTTGAAAAGCAGGCAGCCTGGAGTTCTACTAGCAATACTGAAACACCTGGGAACAACAATGGGAAGGAGCAATGTCACATGGTGACGTTGCAAAGTGGAAAAGCTCTTGAAGAAAGAAGAATGAAGATAAGAAACAACAGTCCCTCGAAAGAACACATCACACGTTCAATGGATCAAGAAGAAAGAACACCTGAGACTACAAGCCATTCAGAACTCAGTACGTCTAATGCGGGAAAGCCTGAGGTGCCGCTGAATGCACCATTCCCTAGGCGTTTGATGAAGAAGAATGATGAACAACAATTCAAGCGCTTTCTTGAGCTCCTAAGGCAGTTTCATATCAACATTCCACTTATAGATGCCTTAGAGAAGATGCCAACATATGTCAAACTTTTGAAGGACATTTTGATGAAGAAAAGAAGAGTCAGTGAGAAGGAAGTAATTGTGCTAACGTAGAAGTGCAATGCGTTAGTAAGCAACAGTCTACCAAAGAAGCAGGACCCTGAGAGCTTCACAGTTCCTGGCTCGATAGAAGGATTGGATGTGGGTCATGCGTTGTGCGATTTGGGAGTTAGCATAATCTCATGCCAGTCTCAATTTGTAATAAATTGGGAATTGGCGAAGCACAACCCACTTCTGTTACTCTTCAGCTTGCTGACAGAACAATTAAGTACGCATAAGGAAAGATTGAAGATGTTCTGGTAAAGGTTGACAACTTCACATTCCTAGCAGACTTTATTATCATGGACTATGAAGCAGATAGAGAGGTACCAATTATCCTTGGATGCCCCTTCTTAGCTACTGGGAAAGTTTTAATTGACGTGCATAAAGGAGAATTAACTATGCGCGTAGATAATCAAGAGGTGAAGTTCAATGTGCTCAACGCATTGAAATGCCTAGATAGTGAAGATTGTTAACTAAAAAGTATTGAGTTGCCTAAAGAAGAGACCCATATATGTGAGGTCCTCGTGTTGGAGGAGAACCTGAAAGAATCAGAGCCGCCAAGTTTGAGGGAGTGGCGGACAATACCAACACGTCCATCACTTGAGGAACCACCAGAACTCGAGTTAAATTAGTTACCTAGTCACCTGAAATATGCATTCCTTGGAACCAATAACACTTTACCTGTGATCATTTCCGCAAATCTTACAGAGCCTAATGAGCAATCTCTCTTGCAGATGCTGAAAAAGCACAAGCGTGCAATAGGCTGGATGCTTGCGGATATCTGTGGCATTAGTCCATCTTAATGCATGCATAAGATTAGGCTGGAAGAAGGGAAGTCGGGGTCAATCGAGCCTTACAGAAGGCTGAACCCCATAATGAAAGAAGTGGTCAAGAAAGAAATTTTAAAATGATTGGACGCGGGAGTTATTTATCATATATCCGACAGTAGTTGGGTAAGTCCAATCTAATGCGTTCCAAAAAAATGGGGAACGACTGTGATAGTCAACAGCAATAATGAGCTTATACCTGCGAGGACTGTCATGGGCTGATGCATCTATATGGATTATAGGAAGCTCAATGGAGCAACGAAGAACGACCACTTCCCCTTTCCTTTCATCGATCAAATGCTTGACAGACTTGCGGGCAAAGAATTTTACTGCTTTCTTGATGGATACTCTGGTTATAACCAGATTTTGATTGATCTAGAAGATCAGGAGAAGACAACGTTTACCTGCTCCTTTGGAACATTTGCATTCAGATGCATGCCCTTTGGGCTGTGTAACACACCAGGGGACATTTCAAAGGTGTATGATAGCTATCTTCTCTGACTTCTTAGAAAAGACCATTGAAGTCTTCATGGACGATTTCTCAGTCTTTGGAAACTCATTCCACTCATGCCTAGATAATTTGGAGGCCATCCTCGCTCGATGCAAGGAAACAAAGTAACCAAGGCTGGGTAAAATGTCACTTCATGGTGACTGAAGGAATTGTCTTAGGCCACAAAGTATCCAAGACTGGGTTGGAAGTAAATGAAGCCAAGATAGATGTCATAGCAAAACTTCCACCACCATCGAATGTTAAAGCTTTAAGATGTTTTCTAGGGCATGCAGCCTTCTATAGAAGGGTTTTTAGAGGATTCTTTCAAATTGCACGACCACTGAGTGCATTACTAGAGGCGAACTGGCCCTATGATTTTAATGAAGACTGCACTGACGCGTTTGAAACCTTGAAATATGCATTGACGAAAACCCCAGTATTAATAGCATTGGATTGGACGCAACGTTTTATTCTCATGTGCGATGCGAGTGATGTGGCAATTGGAACAATGTTAGGGCAGAAGAAGGGAAATTTGATACATTCCATCTTTTACGCGTCCAAAACTCTTAATGACTCTCAGGAACACTACACCACCACTGAAAAAGAAATGTTGGCTGTAGTGTTTGGTATTGAAAAGTTTAGATCTTACCTAGTTGGTGCGTCAACCACCATATATATCGATCACTCAGCCATAAAATTCATGATGAGTAAAAAGGACACGAAGCCAAGATTGATAAGATGGGTGCTACTGCTACAGGAATTTGATATAGATATTCAAGACAGAAAGGAATCGAGAACCAGGTGGCTGACCACCTGTCTAGGCTAGAACTTCAAGAAATGAAAGATTAAGAAAGTGAAATCAAGGACGCATTCCCTAATGAAAGCTTGTTCAGAGTTGAAGGCAGGGATCCTTGGTATGCGGACATCGTCAATTACTTAACTACTAAGTAATTCCCTGGGAACTTCAACTCTTAGCAAAAGAAACGGTTAATACATGACAGCAAGTTTTATTTTTGGGATGAACCGTTTCTATATAAGCAAGGCCCTAACTCCATAATGCATCGACGCGTTCTGGAGGAGGAGACACAACGCATCTTAGCTGAGTGTCATGAGTCTTCTTACGGAGGGCATTTTGGTGGGCAGAGAACCGCTGCGAAGATACTTCAGAGCGGATACTTCTGGTCCACCCTCTTCAAAGATGCGAGGGAGTTTGTTTGTAATTGTGACCCCTGCAAACGCACTGGGAATATTTCTTCAAGGGACGCAATGCCCTTGAATAATATTCTCAAAGTTGAGCTGTTTGATATTTGAGGTATTGATTTTATGGGACCTTTTCCCTTGTCCTGCGGCCAACAGTATATCCTACTTGCAGTAGACTATGGGTCAAAATGGGTAGAATCAGTAGCCTGTGCTAGGAATGATGCGTGCACTGTTTCCAAGTTTCTTACCAGGAACATTTTCACGTGATTTGGAACGCCAAGAGCCGTGATAAGTGATGATGGTACGCACTTCATTAATCGCATAATTTCTAAATTACTTGCAAAATATAATGTTAGGCACAAGATCACTACTGCCTACCACCCGCAAACAAACGGTCAAGCGAAAGTATCCAATCGAGAAATGAAATCTATCCTGAAGAAAGTTGTCAATGCAACGTGGAAGGACTGGGCGCAGAGGCTGGATGAAGTGCTCTAGGCCTACAGGACTGCTTATAAGTCCTCTATAGGTATGTCTTTATACTCTCTTGTATATGGAAAAGATTGTCACTTACCTTTAGAGTTGGAGCACAAGGCGTTTTGAGCATTAGAAGCCTAACCCTAACTTAGACGCTGCGGGCGCTCAACGCAAACTTCAGCTCAATGAAATCGAGGGTGGCGATTGAACGCGTATGGGAACAACAAGCTATACAAAGAGAAGACAATGCGTTGGCATGACAAATGCATCAGTAAGAAAGAACTTTTTGTTGGCCAAAAAGTTCTATTGTTCAATTCACAGTTTGTTTCCAGAGAACTTAAAATCCAGGTGGTTAGGACCTTTTATCATTATGACAATCCTTCCATATGGAGCAATGGAATTAACACGAGAGGATGGCACCAACACATTCAAAGTAAATGGCCAAAGAGTAAAGCCATACTTTGAAAATGGAATGGAATGTCAAAAGTCATCTCTCGCACTACGCGAAGCAAGCTGAGGCCCGCGTCAAAGAATCCCTGCGTTTGCATCGCCATATATTCTAGGGACGCTTCCTCTATCCTTGTATTTTTGCATTCTGTATTTTATAATGCGTTTGAGTTTGTTGGTTTGTTTGTCTGCCTATGTTATCAAGATTGATTGTTCTTTTTTTTTGTCTTCATAAATAAGAAATTTTACTTGTTTTCTTTTTAAAAGTTGTGTATAATCTAGTTGGGAATAACGGACACGTTAGACTCAAGTCTAATGCATGACCCAGTTGAAGGGACACATCTCAAGAATACAAAAGCACTCGAGTGCTTAGAAACCCAAGACGTCCCTTCAGCTTCGCATTTATTACAAACGTTAGGCACCGCCTGATGTAGCCTGCTAACCCTCTCTCAGCCTATAGAACGATCGAACGTTTCATTTTCTTCTTCTTCCTTATTTCCCTCTTGAGGTCTTTGAAACCAAAAAGAAAAACCCTAGCCTCTCCATTTCCCTCAAATCCGATCTGCTCAAACTTATCTCTGGCCACAATGTCGTCTGCTTCAGATTGTCAGAACCAGATCATGAGCTTTGGGAACAACTCGCTAGTAAGTTCCTACTCTTCTGCGTCTGTTTCATTTTCGCCTCCCCCGAGCCTTAAAAAAACCTCCAAACCCTCTGTCCAATCCAAACCTACGCACGGCGGAGCAACCTTCTCCTCCTCCCAATGGCCGTCGAGGTCCACCACAACACCCACAAAACTCCCTTCCAAAACCTCCAAATTCATCGCTAAACCAAAACTCAAAACTACCCCTAAGCCAAAGCCTAAAACAGCTGCAAGGATGAGGTTGCGTTCGTCATCTACGGCTGCCTCTAAGCCCTACACATGGCCTGCCCCACCACCATTCATTCCTAACGTAACTATGGTGGGTGCAACGCATGACCAACTTCCAGCCTACCTTCACAATGTACCATCACCAATCGTGCATCCACTGCCTCCACTCTAAATCCAACCTTTAGCAACCATCTACCCAGTTGACTCAGACATATTAAGCCAACCACCGCATTCGCCCATTGTCATATCCTCCCCTGGGACGCCTTATACCCCAGTGGGCACCCCACCATTTACTCCACCCATATCCCCCTCTGACAGTCCTACGTCAGAGTGTAACCCTGAAGAGTTGGCTGAATTGGCTCCATTGGACGAGCAGAAGGTATTTGGAGCCATTTTGGCGAGCCTCAATCAAGACCAAGAGGAAAATCAAGTGATGCGTTCCGACCCACCTAACGCATCACTTGGGTTAGACGAAACGGAGCGATATGCTATGATGCTAGAGGCAGAATTAGAAGAAGAAGATAGAGAAGAATAAGATGAGAGAATTGGTTAGATGCATCTCAATCACGCCAAACTAACGCGAATGAAGGACCTTTAAAATCAAAGAAAGTGACAAGGAAAAGGAAATTAATATTGGGGGAAGAAGATGAACAATCAGCATCCGATCCTGAAGATGCAACGCATGGGAGTTGGGATGCATGCGTCTAACACAGAATGCAGGAAACACTAGTAAGTCTATCTCTACCTTTACTAGGCGTCCTACTTGATGCAGCTTAGAGATAGGTTTTGTATGTTATTTGCATTGAGAAATGTTGAATAAAGTCTAACGCATAAAGAAAAGATAAGCAAATCATCCTATCTCATCCACTCGTCTTAGACCGACGCATACCACTTACATTAAACTTTTTTCTCGCATGATCCATCATTCATTACTCAACTCTTTTGTATCTTCATGCATAGGCACAACACTTTAGTGTAAATAACACATTTCTCTTCATATATTTAGAAAAACCCCTACAATAGATACAACGCAAGGTCTGCGTTTGTTTAACTGAATCCCTAAGTTCGTCTCTGGACTTGCCAGGAACCTAAATTAGATTTATACTTGGGTCTGGTTTAGGAAAAGTTGAACGTCATTAGAAGGAATGTTGTGCACTCTGTCGCATCTCTCTAACGCACTAACGCATTACAAATTCTTAAACACATCAAAGCATCAACACATCACTTATACAATACACTCCTAGAGCGAATCAATCAGGAATGCATCGAAGCAGAATATGATCAGGTCTGAGTCGATACGAGAATAGGTCATCCCAGAAATAAAACTCGACTTCATGTCTCAGCTTTTTCTTTTACTAGTATGAATAGTCTTCGGGTACTTGGCCGCAAACTATGAAGTTTACAATATCCGCATACCATGGGACATTAACGCATACCGTCATAAGTTGCTCGTCAGGGAATCTCTCTTCAATTTCTTTCTCTTTCTTCTGAACCTTGCAATTTTCTAATCATGATAAATGATCTGCGACTTGGTTCTTAGTGCCCTTCCGATCTTTGATCTCTAGGTGAAATTCTTGCAGGAGTACTACCCATAACTTCCAAATGATCACCGCATCTACTTGATAACCACAACTTTTTTACAATGGACGGGTACCGGCAACTTCCATGCGATGGACGCATGCGATCCAACTTTCAGCACATGCATTTGTCTTTGCGATCGTCTGGCTTCAACGCATGCATTTGCCTGCGATTGCTTATTTCAAACGCATGCGTTTGATTCCTGCGATAGCTACAAAAATAGACAGTTTGGCATGCAGTAACACATAATATTGGGGGTGAGTGAGGATTTAGGTGCTAATCGATGAAAAACTCAATTTTTTGCAAATGCTAAGTATTATCACCGCATTTTCTACTTATTAGCCCTCATGAATCATGCGTTATACTCATGTTTGTTCTCAAGCATGCGTTATACTCAAGAAATTCTTAACTCACTTTCCGGCTATTGATGACCATCTTCTCAGAATATAATTTACTTGTGCCTCTAACTTTGGACGCAATGCTCTCCTCCACTTCGGTTGCTTCTTTAAAGAAATCTTTTCTAAGTTAAATTCGGCAAGCCTTTACTCAAATACTTTTTATTTATTCACCACATATTTGCGTTCAGCTCTTGAGAATGCGTTCGTTCAAAACAATTCCAGATTATGCGATTACTTATTCGAATGCGGCGTTGAACCTGGTTACGCTCTTCGTTTTGGCTCACCCCCACGTGTGCCATACAGGCATCCAACTTCGGTTGCGTTCCATATTCAACTCAACTCATGTCTTGCTTAATTTGGCTTGTGCCAGATAGAGAAGTTGCGCTTATGCATTGATCCTGGTGACTTACCTTCATTTTGGCTTGCCCCCACGAGTGTCATGCGGACATCCAACTACGGGTAAGTGCCTTTCACAACTCAACTCTTATCAACATGGGTTTCCCTATTTCATTGGCAGTGGAGTTGTTATTTTCAAAAGCTTTTTTTTTAAGGAAATGACCGCAATATGATGAACGCAATTCTCCAAGACCGCTACCACCCCCAAACTTAGAGGGTGACAGTGTTCTCATTGCAAGCTAAAAACAAACTCAACAGGAATGTGATAACAAATGTTTGAGCAAGGGTTTGCACACAATAAAACTATAGACTTTCACAATTTGAAGAAGCTATTAAAAGTATGGAGACCCTTGCGATACTAGTTAGAGGATGCGGTGAATTATTTGTACCATTATAGATGCATCGCAAAGAACCGCAGTCAGACAAAGAGAATTTCGAAAGGATAAGGCATAAAAGATAACAAGAACGGAACCTTAAGTAGAATAATGCATGCGACAATGCGTTGGAATTGATGCGATTGAAGCAGTGCATTGAAGGATGTGAAGGATTCTTCCGTTGTAATTGCACACCGAGTAGAGTTATTGTCGCACCTACAAGGAGCAAACACACCACAACCAAGGAAGCAGCAGCATATCCAAAATAACAATAATTAAAAATAATAAACTAAACTAAGAAAGCAATGTAAAGATAGAGTAGAAGACGTCCCTGGAGAAATTGGAGTGTTGTCATCGCAAGGAATCTCCCATGCAGGAGATGGTTCTCAACTGCTCGGGTCAAGGATTCACCCTGACATTGGAGCTTCTAGCAATTGTTGGACACATAATGGTTGATATGCGCCTAAAACTACTTCCAGCTCATGCGATAGATAGCCTTTCTATCTCGAGGTCAATATTTGACTTTCGATGCATTGCCTATACTTCAAATATTGTTTGTAGCTTGGTCGCAGAATCTACAATACGCCTAAGATTTAAAGGGTGCCTGTGCAAACACAAAACTTCACAAAACATTAGCTACCAAGTCCCCGGCAACGGCGCCAAAAACTTGTTGGTTGGAAGGAAAATTATGATTATGGATGGATGGGGTTGTACATGCAATCATGCGTTAGACATGGCTTAAGCTATGTGTTTACGCCCATGCGTCTGAGGTCATGCATCAGAATGAAAATGCATTAATCTAGTATGCAATGACCATGCGTTCGTATCAAAATTTTTCTTATGCTCGTGCCAAGTATAATGCAAATGCAAGTTTTTGGGGTAATCCGAGGTCGAACACAGGGACTTGTCACTCAATAATGCTAGTGAAGCAATGCGTTTGAGGCGATGAAAAGAAAAATAAAAAGAAGTTTAATGGATTTACACACTACTCCTACTCTTAACTAAACAAATTAATCAATAGAAGACTTGCGATGAGAATAGGTAGATACACAACAACCATTAACGCATAGTAATGTTTATTATCTTAAATCGCCCGAGTAATCATAGCTCATTGCACTAACGCATCGCACACCTCCCGGTGGTCAGCCGCATGACTATATCTCTATAGTGCATGGTTGTGTCGAGCATAAGATTGTGCTTATCTCTAGGAACAATGCATACTTTGCTTTAGTGCATTCCATCTCTTACCTTCTCAGGCAGTTAGATGCAGCTATTTAACTTATAGACAAGCAATGCAACAACCCATAGACAAGCGTTGCTACCGCCTTTCACCAAGCAAAGAGGATTAACTCACTATACTCGCACAACGCACACCTCTCGGTAGGTTGCTACATGCATCCTATCTCTAGGCTACACGATTAAGTATGCGATCGCCTTTGATAAATAAACGCTGAAGATAAACAATGATAGAGATAAAGATGATGAAGAAGATGGCATTGATGGAATCAAAAGATGCATTGATTTCAAATTGTCTTAATATCTTAAGCTAAAATGTAATACAATACAAAGGTTAGAAGAGAAATTAAGGACTCTCCGTCAAGGCTGCCGGTGGTGCCATGGATGAATGGTGGAGATGTCTCTCTCGAGCTCTATCTCCAGCGAAAGCTCTGGTCGTCACTTGGTCTAGTTTGTGGAGGTGAAGAATTTGCAATGAAAATCTTGTTCAAGCTTTCATCTGTGATTGCAAACCTCTGCCTTGAGGCAGAAGGTCGGATGCCTTGAAATGAAGGTCCAAAAGGCTATTTATAGAGTTTCAATGCCGACAGCTATCATGATTGCATTATGGCAGTTATCAATAATAGGCTTATAAGCCCTCATGATTCTAAAAGGCTTATAATAACTGTCATTTCTGCTAGTTATCAATAGCCCAAGTAATTTGTTCAAACCAATAAAATGAATTCGGCCGTCCTGCTTACCACCGCCCAAAATCCTGCATGAAATCTCCTTGGGCCACTTAGCCCACTAATGAAGATTAATGGCTGAGATTTGATTAAGCCATTTTCTTCCCACTGCATCACAACACAATAAAACATTAAATCTCATAGGATAACATGGTCTCCTCTTGGTTTCCCATACTTAGCCAAAATTTAACCATTATTTCCTACATAGCTATCCGAGAGTTCTCTTGTTCTTTAGTTTACTTTCTTTCTCCATCACTCCTAACCAACACATAATCTCATTACAACTCATTGGAAGACATCACATAACTTACACTTGCTTACTTAAGGTAATTAGGGTTTGAGTTTTACACGACACCACCACTCGAAGCCCTCGGTATTCTTGGAGTGAGAATCCAAAGGGTGGACTTTGATCGAATTAGTAGAAGAAGGAGGAAAAGACGATCTTATAGAACGAACAAGCAAGTGGGAGATAATAGATGACTATCGTATAGTCGGGTGCTTGTCGTTTAGAGAAAGGTATACGATCGTGTAGGTTTTGCCAAGCGATCGTCTAGCAAATAGTAAGCGATCGTTTAGGTCTGCTCGGTGCGCTAAGTGATCGTATAAAAGGTTAGCGATCGTTTAGTGTGTGGGTGTGCGATCGTTTAGGACAATGGGCGCTATCGTATAGGCTCTCAATATTAAGCGATCGTATGGATTCACACCGTGAACGAATTTCTGCGTGTCTTACAAAATGAAACCAATTTTCATTTTATTCTTGAGTTACAAGAACCGAATTCATTTTTTTCCCATTTTCGCACAATTCCGAAGAAATTCTCGTACAATTATCTCATAACCACCTTTTTAATTATATTCTTAACCTATTGTTTGGTATCATATATCTACTATAGTAATTTCTCCTCTACGCTATATAAATCATATTTATGTCCAATTTCCTCCAAAATAATGTATCTCATACATTTAGTCAATTATCATATATAATTATCAGTTCAATTATATCATGTATAATCGAACTGCCTCTTGTCAATTTGAACATTTCAAGCTGACTCAAAAACTGATTCTCAACTTTATCCAAGCTACCAAAGGGACCCTATGGACTTGTGGCTCGAAGCTCCAACGGTACGCGAATAGCTGACTAAACTCTTTTGTCACAAAATCCACCATTCGTTAACTGCTAGGCATTCCATTAAAGACAACAGCTGAACTCTTTTACTACAGATATATTTCTGCGTCCCTCGAATATAACCAATCATGAGTACGATGACCCTTCACAGATGCTCGTAAGTACAATTGGATCAATTTACCGTTTCGCCCCTGTAGTTACATCACACTCCTTATGTACCACTGATTCCTCTAATGAACAATACAACATAGTCCAACTATGTGTGAACACCTCTCGGGCCAAAAGAATGTGTGGCGCTGTTACGATAAATTTGATGATTCTATTTTAAGCATGCACATTACGATATATGATGCATGATACAAGCTCATGTCCTCGACATCGGTGCCATAAACTTGTTAACTTGAAATTGGTGAATGTAACGTGCATGCATGATGATGTGTTACAAGCTCATGTTGCCATAAACTTGTAATGCAAAATGTAATCTTATGTTGTGTTGCTGCTCATGCACACTTTATGCGATACTACTTCTAGATATATGCGTTGTTAACTAAATGCTTGCAGTATGCTACGGAGTATTGAGTTGTCATAAGTTTCCTTGCACTAAAACCAAGTATAATTCCAATGCAAGTTTCTCAGAGTGATCCGAGGTCGAACACAGGGATTGTTGTCGTTAGTATGTTAATTTATGATATATGCGACTGCTTTTTTGTTTAAATTAATAAAGATTGTGTGTTTGTACAGAAAAGTAAATTGTGGTAAAGTAAAATTGTGTAGATAAACTAAAGTTGCATTAATAAAATAAATTTCGATGAAAATAAACTTAAGCTAATGTGATGCAAGATACAAGATACATGATATACATGATGCTGAGTTTGAGATTGACTGTGAAGTTTATACAAAGGATCGTGGTATGCGATGGCAAGTCTTTATTGATGAATCAAAAATAGAAAGGATAAATAGGAAAAACATCGCAAGTTTATTAATTGCATTGAAGATGTAACTAAGGTTCTGGTTTCCCTTGGCGTACACCTCTCGGTGATCGGCCGCGTTCCCACATCTCTATGGTGAAAAAGGGATGAACGTGATGAACGCAAGGTTGCTTCCATTTCTGGAAGTACTTCTAGCTTTAGTTAACGCATTCTCCGAACCCTCTCTCGATAGGAGGAATGACATCTTCACTTCTGCTCTCACATGTGAAGATGCCATCTAGCATGCCTTAGCTAAACATAATTATTTTCTTAACCCAATTAATTTACTTTTTAAATTCTTACTAATTATCGGGGGATTAAGAAAACATCATGGAGAAAGTGAAACATGGATGAATGGAAATAGATAGAGAAATGATAATGGAAATGATCATAACATTCAATACTAAGATTAAGCGTCTGATACATGGTGTGAATGATAGAGATTAAGAAGATGAGTACAAGTGATGATAATGGAAGTGATGATAAATACAAAAGAGTGTCAACGTCTTAACATAGATCTGGATAGTGGTTTTGCTTTCCGGCGTGTGGAATGGGTGAACAGAAGAGCTTCTCTCTCAGGCTTGCTCGTCTGGTAGAGGTGACCTTCATACAAAGTTTCAACGGTGGGGATCAGAAGGATTCTTTTCCTGGAGACTCACCTCTCGGCCTTGTCTCTTAATTCTTCCCGAATCTACTCTTATTAGTCGTTCAACCAGTTTCTCTTTTTAGATCAGTATATACACTTTTCTCTGTATTCAAGCATCCTTTTTCAGTGGAATGGCCAGAGCTATTTATAGGCTAAGCTTTGACTCTCTTACTTGTGGTCCCCACATTATTGTTAAGGAAGTTCCTAAATGGTGGAGTAAATATTCCTTCAGTTACGCAATCAATCCCGTAAACAATGTACAACGGTCAGCTGTACACATGTCATAATCCTCTACATTTGAGTTGTTCTTAACATCTTCGATCGTTTGCCCGCATGCGTTGTTGTTTTTTATTACAACATGCGGTTGACATTGCGTTGATCGCTTAGCTCTTGATCGATGGCTGCATGCGTCGTCATTGCGTTGATCGTTTATTCATTCCTGAATGATGGGCGCAATACGACGTAGATGCATTGTTCGGTTTATCTTGAGCCATGAATGCATACGGTGAGTTGATTTTTTGTAAAACAGACTTGAAATATTCTTTTCTACCATGGCAATGGCGTTAGTGGTTGTATTGACGACAATTTATAATTCTCGCATTTCTTAGCTAATTTCTATACAATTGATGCAACTTTCCTTTCTATTGGCTGCAATATCTAAATAAAATAGTATAAATAACTTGTATTTCTACAAGTTATCAAGCGCCACATCGTTCAAGCCTTGGAATCAGCCCTTAAGGGAGCTATCTATCTACTTGCCCCTGCTTCGGGGAAGAAGTGAATTCCATCTTATGTAGCTAAGTTCCCAACTCCCAACTCAGACGAATCGCCAAAGTAGTAGGTTTGAGTCGACGACCTGGCCACTCGCACCCGTGCAAATCAAAGGACTGCCCTCAATGGCAGAAGTTTCCAACTCATTCAGGATTGAGGTCATGTTACCTATGGTCATCCTAGTGAAGTGAAGTCTCTGTCATGAATGGTGTTATATAACGTGACGTTAGTACTTTGTGGTCAGGTCTTATACAAACTCTTTGTATAGGACACCCCAACTCGCATGTTCCCTACATGAATGATCAGATTCAGACCATCTGTGACAAGTCACAACACTTGTGACCATTCCATAAAGCGGGCCACATCCATAGCGTTACCAGGATAAGGTTTCTCTCCTATATCCATATACTACAGACCATTTTGGTTATCACTTAAGACATGATACACTTGTATGTCACCACATACATGCTTAAATTAAATACAGATAACCAGGGATTTTAGGTTTATTAGTTTGTGGTAAAGCAAATAAAACAATCAACTGAGCAAATTCAAGAAGTGAAGTAAAATATCATATATTATACATCACAAGCATTCGTAGATACTATTTGCAAACTATAGGACACGAGGTATTAGGGGATCAACCCCAACAATCTCCCACTTGTCCTAAAACGAAGTGGGGTGTACAAAAACTAGTCAAAACAACAATTAATTACAGACAAAACAAAGTTCGCACACAAATGAACTTCGTTTGTAAAATCGTCTGACGCACGAATTTTTTTCTATCTCTCTTAACCCCAAGGTCAATTTTCCCTTTTTCGTTTGCTGGAAAGTTTATGCACGAAAATTGGGCCCCAGAACCGTCTTGCGGGGCTTGGTAGCCATTTTGGGTACCAAATGAGCTCTGTTCGCAAAACCGTCTGGTGCTTGGCTTTTTTTAATCGATCTGAACCCCTGGGTATGTTTTCGTGTTTTTGCACACCGTAATGTTCGCGCACAAAAATCAGGCCCAAGGGTAGCCTCGTCGGGCCTGATAGCCATTTGGGGAACCAAATGAGCTCCGTTCGCAAAATCGTCTGCCGCACGACTTTTATTCATGCTTCTTAACCTCTAGGTTCGTTTTCACGTTTTCTCCTGCCGGAAAGTTCGCGCGCAAAAATTAGGCATTAGAGCAGCCCTACCGGGCTCGATAGCCATTTGAGGCACCAAATGAGCTGTGTTTGCAAAACCATCTGGCGCACAACTTTTTTTCATCGTTCTTAACCCCTAGGTCCATTTTCGCATTTTCGCTTGCCGAAAGTATGCACACAAAAATTGGGTCCCGGGGCAGCCCCGCCGGGCTTGATAGCAATTTAGGGCACCAATGAGCTCCGTTCACAAAATCGTCTAGCAAAATGCTTTTTTTCATCGTTGTTAACCCCTGGTACCGTTTTCACGTTTTCGCCCGCCGGAATGTTCACGCACAAAAATTGGGCCCCGAGGCATGCCCATCAGGCCCGATAGCCATTTAGGCCACCAAATGAGGTCCATTCACAAAACTGTCTGGCGTCGTTTTTTCATCTTTCTTAACCTCGAGTCCATTTTCACGTTTACGCCTGCCGAAAAGTTTGCGCACAAAAATTGGGCCCCGAGGCAGCGCCGCCAGGCCCGATAGCCATTTGTGGCATCAAATGAGCTTCATTCGCAAAACCTTCTAGCGAACGACTTTGTTTTATCGTTCTTAAACCTTGGGTTCGTTTTCGTGTTTTCACACGCCGGAAAGTTCGCTCACAAAAATTGGGCCCCGGGGTAGCCACATGAGGCCCAATAACCATTTGGGGCACCAAATGAGCTTCATTCACAAAATCCTCTGGCGCACGTCTTTTTTCATCAATTTCAACCACTGGGTTCGTTTTTGCGTTTTCGCTCGCCGAAAAGTTCGCGCTAAAAAATTGGGCCTCGGGGCAACCTCGTCGGGCCCGACATCCATTTGTGGCACCAAATGAGCTCCGTTTGCAAAACCGTCTTGCACACGATTTTGTTTCATTACTCTTAACCTTGGGCTCGTTTTTGCTTTTTCGCCCGCCGTAAAGTTCGCACACAAAAATTATGCCCCTAGCCATTTGGGGCATCAAATGAGTTCCGTTCCCAAAACTGTCCGGTGCACGACTTTTTTTCATCATTCTTAACCCCTGGGTCCGTTTTTGCGTTTTCGCCCTCACGCACAAAAATTGGTCACCGGGGTAGCCCCGCTAGGCCTGATAGCCATTTGAGGCAGTAAATGAGCTTCGTTCGCAAAACCATCTTGTGCATGGCTTTTTGTCATCGTTCTGAACCCCTAGGTCCATTTTCACCTGCCAGAAGGTTTGCTCACAGAAATTGGGGCCTGGTGCATCTATAATACCATAGACAATCTCGCACTTGTCCTAGATTACACGACTCGGAGTTCTAGTCAAACTAGGTGGCCCTCAAAAGCTTTAGCCGAGAGGGCCTTGGTGAATGGATCAGCAAGGTTGTCTTTCAGAGGCTATCTTTGTGACGAGCACATCTCTTCTGTGTATGATCTCACGGATGAGATGGTACTTTCTTTCAATGTGTTTTCCACGCTTGTGACTCCTGGGTTCCTTTGAGTATGCAACTGCACCACTGTTGTCACCATACAATGTGATAGGCAGGTGCATATTTGGAACGACGTCCAAATCAGCTAAGAATTTGCGTAGCCATACCTCTTTCTTAGCAGCTTCACATGCAGCCACATATTCCGCTTCCATGGTGGAGTCAGCGATACAACTTTGCTTTATGCTTCTCCAAATTATAGCTCCTCCGTTAAGAGTGAAAACTTATCCTGAGGTAGATTTCTTGGAATCTACATCGGTTTGAAAATCAGAATCAATGTATCCTGTAAAGATCGAATCCTTAGGTACATACATAAGCATATAGTCCCTCGTTGTCCTTAGATACTTGAGGATGTTTTTTACAGCGGTGCAATGACCGTGTCCAGGATTGTATTGGAACTTGCTGACGATTTCAACCGCAAAACATATGTTAGGACGTGTACTCAACATAACGTACATCAAACTCCCAACTGCAGATGCATATGGAATTATGTTCGTCTCCTCAACCTCCTGAGATGTCTTAGGACATTGTTCATTCGACAAATGAATTCCATGCTTGAAAGGTAATAAACCTTTATTGGAATTTTTCATATTATACCTTAACAAGATCTTGTCAATATAAGATGTCTGAGATAGTGCCAATGTTCTATTAGTTCGGTTTCTAAAGATTTGTATTCCTAGAAAATAAAGTGCATCACCCAAATCTTTCATTTGGAACTTTGTTGCTAACCATCTCTTTATGTCAGTAAGAAAACTTGTCTCATTCCTAATGAGCAAGATATCATCAACGTATAGAACTAAGATTGCTACAGTTTTGTTGACTATCTTCTTGTATACACAAGGTTCGCCAACGCTCTGTTTAAAGCCATAAGATTTGATCGCAGTGTCAAATCTTATATTCTAGGATCTGGACGCTTGTTTCAATCCATAAATGGATCGATTAAACTTATAGACTATCTGTTTCTGTCCTTTTTCGACGAACCCCTCTAGTTGAGACATAAAAATACTTTCATCAAGATAGCCATTTAGAAAGGCTATCTTGACATCCATTTGCCATATCTCATAGTCATAATATGTGGCAATAGCAAGAAGTATTCTTATTGATTTGATCATGGCAACAAGAGAAAAATTTTCTTCATAATCAACTCCTTCTCTTTGGGTAAAACTGTTGGATTTTATGTCCTAAAATTCATAGTTTGTAAATTAATAAACATATTCTGTTTTGTTTTTTCAATAAAATTGTTATCAAAATTGTAATCTGAATCTAATAAACTAAGGTCCTGAGGCTATTTAATGTATTTGAACTTTATCTAGTGACATAAATGTGATCAAGTTCAAATATGTAGCCACATTAGTCTATAGAAAATGAATAAGGTTGGGCACCTTATTTTGGGGACACTATGGATGCGGCCCATTTTGTAGTTAGTACATACGGTGTGATCCTAAATCGTTCATGTGGAGACATGAAAGTGGGGGTATCCTATGTAAAGAGTTTACATAAGACTGAACCATGAAATAATCACTTTTTACATTCTAAATGCTGTTTAATGTATAAAATTGACTATTTTGTTAATTGATGACATAGGTAACTTAATCTTAACCCTGAGCTAACTATGAACTCCTATTCACTCAGAATTATCCTTAGATCTGCATAGGTGAGGTCAACTCATTATCGCTGGCCTAATAAGCCTCCCATTTCAGGGGTAAGATCAGGTGGATAGCAGGGAACATAGGGTGCAAGATGGAACTTACTCCTACCCGTTATAGGGGTAGTAGATAGGTTGTTACCTTTAGTACTGAATCCAGGTCTTGAACAAGGGGCCCCACACTCTCCTGGGCCCGAAAGGGTTCGATTTATAGGTTGGACCTTAAACTAATTGTTCATTAGAGGATCGGTGGAACTGAAGAAACAAGATGTAGTCTTTGGGGTAAAACAATTTTTATGACCTAGCCGAGATTACGAACAACATGTGAAGCACTAGCTTACTAATCATGGTTATATCAAATGGATACAAATATATCTATAGTAAGGGGAGTGCAACTACAACACTATAGTGGAATGACCCATGAGTTAACAAATGTTAATTAGCTCCGTCTAAAGAGTTTAACCAGCTAATCTCGGATCGTTGGAGCCCATGATCTATAGGTTCATTAGGTTCCCCTACTAGCTCATATGGAATAAACTTAGAATAGTATGATAGAATAATTCGAATGGTTCGAATTAGGTGAAGAGAGAGAAACCGACAAGTATATGTGACATAGTGGTCAGTTTTTCAATTTAGAGATATAACTTTAATGTTTAGCTGTGATTTAAATATCAAGAATATGAATACGTTCATATTCGGAAGCTCGAAAATAATGGAAATGGTCAAAGATGTAAAAAGTCAAAGAGTTGACTTTTGACTTTGAAAAGTCAAACTTTGACCGACCTTATATTCAAATTTGATTTGAATTTCGAGAAATTGAATTCGGTTTCATCCTCGGGTGGTCAAAATTAGTCAACACGGAAAAAATCATAAAAAGTCAAAATATTGACTTTTTTGGTCAAAGTTTGATTTTGACAAAATGACTATTTTGCCCTTTGACTAAAGTTAGTGGGAAAATCCGAAATTTTTTTGGATAATTCACTAACAAAATAGTGGGCTAACTGTTGGCTTATAGTGGAGACATTAAGCCCACTTAGATATTGGATTCTAGATGTTGGGTTTTTATGGATTTGTTTCATACAATTGTTGCATGACCTTTTTCTATAAATTGGGCTTTCAATTTGAATGAAAAAACTTTTGCCATTTTTGCCAAAATAGTTTTCTAAATTTGGGCTGAAAAAAAGAAAACCCAAAACCAAAAGAAAAATCCATTTCTTCTTCCATCTCTCTCTCTCTCTTGGTTTCTTCATCCACCGGGTCCCACAATCCGGTTCTGAGTCCAGAGGATAGTAGGTAAACTCTAGTGCTGGTCCGAAAGAGTTCGGGTTGAGATTCAGCAAGGAAAAGCGGTTTTCAAGAGCTTCAAAGGTAACTTTTAATTTACTGTTTTTTCTTTCAGTTGCATGCTTTTTTCTTTTAAATTGAAAGCAATTAGAGTGTAATTAGATCCTTATTCCACTGCATATGTTTGTGTTCCATCAAAAACCCTTTGCCACAAGTCTATCTTTATAGGTCTATACCTTGCTAGTTTGGTCTCATTTTCTCTTGTAGATCCATTTACAACCTATAGTTGTAACACCTTGTGGTTGATTTACAAGTTCCCAGACCAAGTTAAAGTACATAGACTCTATTTCATCGTCCACGGCTTTTATCCATTGTTCCCTGTCAACATCTTCCATTGCCTTCTTAAAGGTTAATGGATCCTCTGAACCATCATCTTGTATGATGTTTTGAGTTTCTGTTAAACCGATGTAGCGGTCTGGTTGTTGAATAACCCTCCCACTATGATGAGACATTCTAACCTTTTAGGATAGACATGACTGGACAACAACTGTTGTTGATATACCAACTTGATCAACAACTCTTGTCGATCTTTCTATAGTATCTTTAGACAGTTCTTGCAATATTAGTTTACTGCGAGTTAGATGATTTTTAATATGATCCTCTTCCAAGAATGTTGCATCTGTCGATACAAACACTTTATCTTCTTGGGGATCATAAAAGTATCCTCCTTTTGTTTCTATGGGGTATCCTTCAAATAGACATAATTTCAAGCGTATTTGAAATTTCTTAGGATTCTGTACCAACACATGTGCTGGACAACACCAGATAGGGAAATGACATAAACTCGCTTTGTGTCCTTCCCATAATTCATATGGTGTTTTTGAAACACTTTTGGACGGAATAACGTTTAAAATATAAACTGCAATCTGTAATGCATACTCCCAAAAGGATTGAGGTAATTGAGCATAACTCATCATAGACCAAACCATGTCCAACAAGGTTCGATTTTTCCTTTTTGTAACACCATTTTGTTATGGTGTTCCATGTGTTTTGAGTTGGGATTGATTTCCATGATCTACTAGATAGTTCTGGAATTGAAAATCCATATACTCACCACCTCGATCAGATCTAAATGTTTTAATTCTTTTACTTAATTGATTTTCAATCTTAACCTTAAATTCTTTGAACTTTTCAAGAGTTCCACACTTGTGACTGATTAAGTAAATATAGCCATATCGAGAGTAATCGTCAATAATTTACGAAGTACTGATATCCTCATTGAGCTTTAGCATTTATCGTACCACAAAGGTCTGAATGTATAAATTCAAGATTTTCTTTGGCATGAAGACCTTAGTCAGAAAAGGATCTTTTTGTCATTTTTCACTCAAGACATGATTCACATGGAGGTAGAGAAATATTTTCTAGTTGATTTAGATGACTATTTTTTACCAATCTCTCAATCCTATTGAGATTAATGTGACCAAGCCTGAGGTGCCAAAGATAGGCATTAGGAGAAATTTTCCGCTTTTTATTATAAGTCTCAGCCATTTTAAATATCTCTATATTTAAAATGGATTTTGCTTTAGTTGGTTCTAATATGTATAAGCTATTTTGAAGTCTAGCAAAACAAATATAAACACCTCTTGAATAAACAAACACTTCATTACATTCAAAAGATACACTGTACATATTCTCTAAAATACAGGAAATAGAGATCAGATTTCTATTCATCTTAGGTACAACGAACACATTCTTAAACAAGATAAAAGAATCTAGAAAAAAAAAAAAAAACTTCACATCTGCCACTGCTTCAGCTGAAATGACTTCACCTATTCCCACCTTGAAAGTCATCTCATATTTAGAAAGTCTTCTTCAAGAACTAGTTTCCTGTAGAAAAGTACAAACATGATTAGCGGCGCCTGAATCTAATATCCAGGTAAGGTGAGAATTTTCCACTATACATGTTTCAACAACTAGTAAATCATATTGACCTTGTTTAGTCTTTTCTGCTTTTTTTTCAACCAGATATTTTGGGCAATTTCGTTTCCAATGCCCAACCTCTCCACAATGCAAACATTTTCCCTTGGGAGTTTTGTTTTTGTTTTTCCTCACAGTGGATTTATTTTTCCCTTTTCCTTTCTTCTTCATTTTTACGGTTTTATCCTTAGAAAAAGAAAGACCACCTTTCTTATCATCAAAGGGTTTCGTACCAGACGTGGACCCTTTGTAAAACTTTTTCGGTTTCGAAATAAGATTTATTTCTTTTTCTTTTAGTTTCATCATAGATTGATAAATTTGCAACTCATTCAACAGCGTTGTTAAGTTATAAGTGATTTTGTTCATGACAACATTTATCTTGAACGACAGATAGCTCTGAGGAGGAGATTCCAGTATCATGCTCACTTGATTTGTCTCGTCTATCATAGCCCCATGAGCCTTCGCAATATTAAAATGGACCATCATGTCGAGATCATGTTCTCTTACGTTGGTCCCATCTTTCATACACATATTTAATGGCTTCATGTCTAATAGATGATGATAGTTGCCCGAACATCTCCTGTAATGATGCCATGATCTCACAGGCTGTAGGCATGACCTCATACTTCTTGTTGAGTACATCAGATATACTCGCCAAGATATAGGCCCGGGCTTTCTCATTTTCCCTCACCCACTTATCATAGACGTCCCGAACATTTCGAGTATCCGTTGAACTGGGAACTAGAGGACACTCCTCCATCAACACAAACCTCAAATCGTCTACTACTAATATTGTATTGATGTTTGACTTCCAATTCGAATAACCCTCTCCATTAAATTTGTCAGAAGCAAGCAATTGTATGATGGATCTCACGGTGTGAATTCTTGAGGACATGAGAGCTAATAACTATATATCAAATATATTGTTAATCTTCTACTAAAGTGTTCTAAAAATTTGGATAATTTACTTAGGCATGATGGCTAATTTCATACAACCTAAGTCTAGGTGGTTTATCAAAATATTACTCTTATAATTGGATTTAACCTACAATTTCTAGGTGATAAACCATTTTATTACCTCACATCGCTCACGCAAGCTCATAAAATCAGTTAACAACTCTCAATAGTTCGGTCATAATCCCAGGTAGGAGGTGTTCTGTAAACCGTCAACTTAAGTACCCCCAGTCTTAGATAGATTTATGAACCGATATGAGTTTGTAACCTTATTTTATAAGGTAACAATCTATTTTAACGTTTAAAATTAGTTTTTAACCTAAGTGAGCATGTAGTTGTTCTTTGTCATGGATTTTAAATGTCTAACCTATTCTATAACAACGAACAAAATTTAGACATGCTTAACATCCACAACATTTAACAAAGGTAACTAATATAACCATTATATTAAACATAACTCTAACATGCATACTATATATTATAACAATCGTAACATACTTTTAATTCATGTAACATGCTTCCTACGGTGGGGTTTTAAATCTACATGGCATATTGTATGCATATACATGAATTATTTAATTATTACATACATATCATGCATAAACAATTAAATACTAACTGATGGTTTTCATTTTGGCATAAACAAGCAAACAGATGCCTAACTATTACAAACAGCTTCAGAACCATCTTTAAACCGCTCGAATCGCTCCAAAGCAAACCCAAGAATCTTGAACCTAAAGGAAATCGGCATCCTAATTTCCATGCACAGCATAAGCAAGACTATTCCAAATTACAATCATGAATCAACAATCCATTTACAGTCGACTTCAAAACAAGCGGTTATAAAATTTACAGAGAAATTACAGCATGAACAACAATTGCAAAAAGAGAACTCTATGCATATATACAGAAACGTCTCCACGCTCCGATGCGTGACTCTGATCGATCATAGTAATCACGAGCACCTGATCTACACGACCCCAACACTGCACGAACACAGCACGAACACTTTGTGCTCGTCCTGAACGATCTCCTAGGTCACGAACTCCTTCGCAACACGAACTCCTCCGCAACACCGCGAACGAACTCCTCCAAAGCACCATGAACAGCCTCTAGAAAACCTCGACGGTGTCGAGTTAAGATCCGAAGCTCCAACGGTACGTGAATAACTGACTAAACTCTTTAGTCATTGGATCCACCATCCATTAACTGCCAGGCACTCCACTAAAGACCGATAGCTGAACTCTCCTTACTACAGATATATTACGTGTCCATCTTAACCAATGAACAATGCGACAACCCTTCACAGATCGCTCGTAAGTATAGCTGGGCCAATAACCGTTATGCCCTTGTAGTTATATCTATCTCCTTAAGTACCACTGATCCCTCTATAGAACATAAATCATAGTCCTACTATGACTGAGTCTTCTCTTCCAAAGAGAAGCTGTGGCCACTATGTTCAAGCCCCGAAATCAGCCCTTAAGGGAGCAATCTCTCTATTTATCCCTGCTTCAGGAAATGAGTGAATTCCATATTGTGGATTGAGTTCCCAGCTCCCAGATTAGACAAGTCTCCAAAAAGTAGGCCTGTTGAGTTGGCAATCTGGCCACTCTCATCCATACTAATCAAAGGACTTCCCTAAAAGACAGAAGTTCACAAAATACTCAGGATTGAGATCGTGTCACCTATGGTCATTTAGGTGAGATGCAAGTCTTTACAATCAATGACATTATATACAGAGTCTAGTCATCTCGTGATCCAGGTCTTATACAAACTCTCTGTATAGGACACCCCCGCTCCACATCTCCACATGAATGGTCAGGATTAACCATTGATAACTTATAGAAATACAAGTTATTTATACTATTTTATTTAGATATTGTAGCCAAAAGAAAGGAAAGTTGCGTCAATTGTATAGAAATTAGCTAAGAAATGCAAGAATTATAAATTGTCGTCAATACACCCACTAACATCATTGCGATGGTAGAATGGAATGTTTCAAGTCTATTTTGCAAGAATCAAGTCACCGCATGCATTCATGGCTCAAGATAAACTGAACAATGCATTTACGTCGCATTACGCTCATCATTCAGAAATGAATAGACGATCAACGCAATGACGGCGCATGCGACAATCGATCAAGAGCTAAGTGATCAACTAAATCTCAACCGTATGCAGTAATAAAAAACAACACCGCATGCAGGCAAACGATCGAAGATATGAAGAGCAACGTAATTGCGAAGGATTCTGACACGTGTACATCTGACTGTTGTGCATTTCTGATGGGATTAATTGCATAACAGAAGGAATATTCACTCCACCATTTTCGAATCCGCCTTAACAATAAAGTGGGGACCACAAGTGAGAGAGTCAAAGCTTAGCCTATAAATAACTCTGGCTATTCCACTGAAAAGGGATGCTTGAATACAGAGAAAAATGTATATATTGATCTAAGGGAGAGACTGATTGATCGACTAATCAGAGTAGATCTGGGAATAATTAAGAGACAAGGCCGAGAGGTGAGTCTCTGGGTAAAGAATCCTTCCGGTCCCCGCCGTTGAAGCTCTGTACGAAGGTCACCTCTACCAGACAAGCAAGCCTCAGAGGGAAGCTCTTCTGTTCATCCATTCCACAGATCGGCAAGTAAAACCACCATCCAGATCTATGTCAAGACCTTGACACTCTTCTGTATTTGTTTCTATCTCTTCATCATCAGTTTTATTCATCTTCTTAGTCTATCATTCACACCATGTATTAGACGCTTAATCTTAGTATTGAATGTTTTGATCATTTCTATTATCATTTCTATGTCTATTTCCGTTCACCCATAATCCATTTTCTCCATGACGTTTTCTTGATACCATGGGTAATTAGAAAGAATCAAGCAAGTAAATTAATTGAGTTAAGGAAATAATTAAGTTTAGTCAAGGCATGCTAGACGACATCTTCACCTGTGAGAGCAAAAGTGAAGATGCCATTACAATTATCGAGAGAGGGTTCGAAGAATGCTTTAACTAAAGCAAGAAGTACTTATAGAGATGGAAGCAACCTTGCATTCACCATGTTCATCCCTGTTTCACCATAGAGATATGCGAACGCGGCTGATCACCGAGAGGTATACGCTAAGGGAAAGCAGAGCCTTAGTTACATCTTTAACGCAATTAACAAACTTGCGACGTTTGTACTAATTATTCGTTCCCTTTCCGATTCATCCATAAAGACTTTTCGTCGAATACAACAATCCTTTGTATAAACTTCACAGTCAGTCTTGAACTCAGTATCATGTATATCATGTATCTTGTATCTTGTATCACATTATCTTAGGTTTTTTTTCATCGCAATTTATTTTATTAACGCAACTTTAGTTTATCTGCACAATTTTACTTTACCGCAATTTATTTTCCTGTACAAACACACAATCTTTATTAATTGTAAACACCGGTCGCATATATCACAAATGTAACACATTAACAATAACAATCCCTGTGTTCGACTGCGGATTACTCTGATAAAATTGAATTGGAATTATACTTGGTTTCAGCATAAGGAAACTTGTGACAATGCATAGCATACTACAAGCATTTCATTAATAACGCATACATCTAGAAGTAGTATCGCATAAAGTGAAAATAAGCATAACACAGCATCCACACTCCATCTCCGTCTTTCCAAGTCATCAAGTTCATGGCAACATGAGCTTGTATGATTCACATTCATCATTGTCCATATCCATATATGCTTAGAAAGTCAATCTACGAGTCTACACCATCTGTAGTAGTTTACAAACCTTGCAAACCTCTACAAAGCGGGTCGTATCCATAGTGTCATCAGGATCAGATATCCTACCATAATCCTTATACTACAAACCAATTTAGGTTATCACTTAAGGGATAATCCACTTGTACATCACATATACATGCTTAAGTTCACATAAGATAACCAATGAGCTTTGTTTATTAGATATGAGTAAATGCCAGAACTAAATAACACTTATTTTATTCAATTAACAATGCGCATCTTTACAAAACAACGAGACTCAGGCTTGCTTTTGTTACGCATAACTTTAATCTAAGCTACAAGTCCATGTTCCCGTTACCAGATCCTTGGCAACGGCGCCATAAACTTGTTACACATAATTTTAATCTAAGCTACAAGTCCATGTTCCCGTTACCAGTTACCCGGCAATGGCGCCATAAACTTGTAACGCATAATTTTTTTAATCCATAAACTTGTTGACATAAAAATTGATGCTTCTATTTCAAGCATGTGAACAAATATGAATATGAATGAAGAAAATTTATCTTCTTATGTCATACAACGCATGGATGATTGCAATGATATGCGATTCTACTTCTAGATGTATGCGTTATTAACGATATACTCGTAGTATGCTATGCGTTGTCACAAGTTTTCTTGCATTGAAACCAAGTATAATTTCATCGCAAGTTTCTCGGAGAGATTCGAGGTCGAACACAGGGATTGTTTTAAGTTGATCGTGTTACATTCGTGATATATCCGACCGGGGGTTTTTCAATTTAATAAAATTATGGGTTGTACATGCGATAAAGTAAGTTGTGCAATAAAGTAAAGATAAGCTATAAAAATGCGATAATAAAGTAAATTGCGATAAAAGTAAAGTGTGATAAAATAAACCTAAGCTATGATGATACAAGATACCGAGGTTTCGACTGACTGTGAAGATTATACAAAGGTCGTGTTATGTGGTGGCAAGGCTTATGTGCGAAATAGAAAGAGAAAGGTTAATTAATATAAGCAGCGCAAGTTTCTCAATTGCATTAAAGATATAAGTACGGTTCCGCTTTCCCTTGGCATACACCTCTCGGTGATCAGCCGCGTTTCCCACATCTCTGTGGTGAAACAGGGACGAACGTAGTGAAAGCAAGGTTGCTTCCATCTCTGGAAGTACTTCTTGCTTTAGTTAACGCATTCTTCTAACCTTCTCTCAACAGATCGGAATGGCATCTTCACTTCAGCTCTCGTAGGTGATGATGCCATCTAGCATGCTTTAGGTAAAGATCTTTATTTCTTTAGCACAGATTAAGTTACTTGTTTAATTCATATTAATCACCACAGGATTAAGAGAACATCGTGGAGAAAGCGATTAATGGAGGAACAAAAATAGACAGAAATGTGGAAATGAAAGTGATCATGACATTTAATTTTAAAATCAAGCGTCTGATACATGGTTGTGAATGATTTAGACTAAGAAGATGAACTACAATTGATGAATAAGAGTTAGAACAGATACAGAAGAGTGACAATATCTTGACACCGATCTGGATGGAGAGATTGCTTGTCGGCGTAGATGGAGTGAATAGAAGGATGAGCTTCCCTCTCAGGCTTGCTCAACCGGTAGAGTTGATATAGGTACAGAGCTTCACAACGGGGATTTGGAATGATTTGCCCTGAGACTCACCTCTCGGCCTTGTCTCTTTTCTTCCCGAATCTTCTCCGATCAGCCTCTCTCTTAATAGCCTCGTATCAATTATCCCCCGTATCAAGTATATCTTTCCAGTGAATTCTTTGAGGGTATTTATAAATTAAAGCTTTGACTCTCTGACTTGTGGTCCCCACTTTATTGTTATGGAAATTCCGAGAATGGTGGAATAAATATTCCTTCTGTTATGCAATCAATCCATTGTAATTGCACAATGGTTAGTTGTACACGTGTCAAAATCCTCTGTGATTACATTGCTCATTTGCATCTTCGATCGTGTGCCCACATGCGGTGTTGTTTTTTATTACCACATGCGATTGAAGTTGCGTTGATCGCAAAGCTCTTGATCGATTGTCGCATGCACTGTCATTGCGTTGATTGTCTATTTATTATTGAACGATGGGCGCAATGCGACGTAGATGCGTTAATCTTTCTCTCTTGATCCATGAACGCATACGCTGACTGGATTTCCTACAAAACAGACTTGAAGTATTCTTTTCTACCATTGCAATGGTGTTAGTAGGTGTATTGACAACAACTTATAATTCTTGCATTTCTTAGCCAATTTCCATACAATTGACGCAACTTTCCTCTCTTTTAATTGCAATATCTAAATAAAGCAGTATAAATAACTTGTATTTCTACAAGTTATCATCAACGTCTTGACATAGATCCCAAACGGAGATTGTGCATGCCGGCATGTGGAAGTGGTAGAGAGGAAAACTTCCCTTTATGGTTTTCTTTCCCGATAGAATTAACCTTCGCACAGAGCTTTAACTATGGGAATTGTAAGAATTCTCTGCTCAAAGACTCACCTCTCGGCCTTGTCTCGTGGTTCTCCTGGATCTACTCTGTAAGTTGCTTCAAACCAGCCACTTGATAACTTGTAGAAATACAAGTCCTTAATGTCACCTTATCTAGATATTGTGGCCAAAAGTTACTGAATATGCGCCGATTGTATGAAAATTAGCTTAGAATTACAATAATTATAAATGATCGCAATTACACCCACTAACACCATAAAGATGGAAGACAAGCCGAATTTTACTCAGTTTTTCAAGAAACCAAGTCACCGCTTGCGCTTAAGGCTCACGAGAAGATGATCAACGCATATCTATCACATTGCACCCGTCGATCAACAATGAAGAGGCGATTACCGCAATGACGACGCAATGCGACAGTCGATCCAGAGCTGACTTTCAACCGCATGTGGTAATAAAAATAACACTGTATGCGAACTCATGATCGAAAGATGCAGCTGAGCAATGCAAAAGCGGAGGATTGAGACACGTGTACAACTAACGGTTGTGCAGAATTGGTGGTCTGATTGCATAACAGAAGGAATAGTATCCCTCCATCTTCGAAATTGCCATGACAATCATTGGGGACCACAAGGCCGAAGTCAAAGACCTGCACCTATAAATACCCCATAAGTTTCAGAGAAAACTTATGCTACTTGATACAAGGCGAATTGCTGCTAAATTGTTGAGAGAAAAGGCTGAGCTAAATGCATAATTGAAGAAATCTGGGAAGAAGATGAGACAAGGCCGAGAGGTGAGTCTCAGATCTATTCTTCCAAATACCCGATTTAAAGCTTTGTGTAAAGATCCCTGCTACCGGTTTAGCAAGCCTGAGAGAGAAGCTCTTTCTATCATCAGATCCATCCAATCCGAGAAGCAGATCTCTATCGATTCGGTGCCAAGACATTGGCGCTTGTTTGTATCGATTCTATTTCTTTCATCGTTGTATTTCACTTTCTCTTGATTCCTCATTCACACACCATGTATCAAACGCTTAATAGACATATTAAATGTTTCGATAGTTTTCATATACCATTCTCTGTTTATTTCTGTTCCTCCATTAATCACTTTCTCCATGATGTCTTTTTAATCCCCTGATAGTTAATATGAATCAAACAAGTACTTAATCTATGTTAAAGGTATAAAATGCATTTGGCTAAGGCATGCTAGCCGACATCTTCACCCGTGAGAGCAGAAGTGAAAATGCCATTCTGATCTATCGAGAAAAGATCAGAAGAATGCGTTAACTAAAGTGAGTAGTACTTCCAGACATGGAAGCCACCTTGCGTTCATTACGCTAGTCTCTGTCTCACCACAGACATGTGGGAGCGCGGCCAATCACTGAAAGGTGTACGCCAAGGGAAGACCGGAACTGTATTTATAGCTTCAGCGCAATTAAGGACTTGCATTGTTTATATTATTTATCTTTCTCTTTCTATTTTGTTCATAAGACTTGCCACCACACCCCATGTTCTTTGCATAACCTTCATAGTCAGCCTTGACCCCAGCATCTTGTATCATGAGCCTGTATTTTGTATCATCTAGCTTAGGTTTATTGTATTTCATTTTACTATCGCATTTTTACTGCTTTCATTTACTTTACTTCAATTTTATATACTTGTACACAAAAAATCCTTTTTAAAGATTGAAAAATTGGTTGCATATATCACAAATATACCACAATAACCTAAAACAGCCCCTGTGTTCGACCTCGGATTACACCGAGAAACTTGCGGTGGAATTACACTTGGTTCCATCGTAAGGAAACTTGTAACAACGAATGGCATACTACGTGAACATCCATAATCAACGCATATATAGCAGTAGTATCGCATAGAACATCATCAATCATACATATCAACGATTTTTCCAAACACCACTCTCTCAGAATCAGTATATGCACGTCTTTATGTATATATGTATGTACTAGTATCTATATATGTATATTTTTTCAGCGAATTTGAAGAAGCTATTTATAGAAGAGGCCTTGGCTCTTTGAATTTATGGTCCCCACTATATAGTTATGATAGTTCCTGAAATGGCGGAATGGAAAATTCCTTCTGTTACGCGATCAACCCATCAGAAATGCACAACTGAGAGTTGTACATTTGTCAGAATCTTCCGCAAATGCATTGCTCTTCATATCTTCAATCGATCGTCGCATGCAGTGTTGTTTTTTTATTACCGCATGCGGTTGAAATTGCTTTGATCGCTATAGCACTTGATCGATTGTCGCATGCGCCGTCATTGTGTTGATCATCTCTTCGTTCTCCATTGATGGGCGCAATGCGACGTAGATGCGTTGTTTATTTTGCTTTTGAGCCATGAATGCATGCGGTGACTGATTTCCTGCAAAACATAAAATGAAACATTCTATTCTACCATCGCAATGGTGTTAGTTGGTATATTTACAACATTTTATAATTTTCGCATTTTTTAGCTAATTTGTATACTATCGACGCAACTTTCCTTTCTTTTTGCCACAATAACTAAATAAAATAGTATAAATAAATTGTATTTCTACAAGTTATCACTCACCGAAATCTTTCATTTGGATTTGGGCATCTAGCCATCTCTTAATGTCAGTCGATATCCTACATCATTCCTAATGAGTAGGATATCATCCACATACAGTACCAGGAAAGCTACTGAGTTGTTGATGATCTTCTTGTAAACATAAGGCTCATCAACGTTCTGGCCAAAGCCAAACGACTTGACAGCAGTGTCAAATCTGATGTTTCAAGATCGAGATGCTTGTTTCAGCCTATAAATGGACCTATTAAGCTTGCAAACTCTTTGCTCTTGATCTGGAACTACGAACCCCTCTGGTTGAGTCATATAGATGGTTTCCTCAAGATTACCATTCAAAAATGCATTCTTGACGTCCATTTGCCATATTTCATAATTATAAAATGTGGCTATGGTCAGGAGAATCCAGATAGACTTTATCATGACAATAGGTGAGAAAGTTTCCTTATAGTCAACTCCCTCAACCTAGGTATAACCCTTTGCCACGAGCCTAGCCTTAAAGGTTTGCACCTTTCCATCTACACCTCTCTTTCGCTTATAGATCCACTTACACCCAATAGATCTTACCCCATCAGGTGGATCAACAAGCTCCCAGACGTAATTGAAGTACATAGACTCCATTTCCTGGTTCATGGCCTTAACCCATTCATCTTTGTCAACATCCTTCATTTCTTTCTTAAAAGACAACGGATCCTCGACCCATCATTCGTTATGACGTTTTGGGCTTCAGCCAAACCCTGTAGTGATCCGGTGGGTTCATAACCCTCCCACTACGTCAAGGTAGTCTCAACTGTTGAGCTGGTTGACTACACATCACAACCTCAACAACTCTTGTTGATCTGTCGACCTATTCAACAACTCTTGTTGAACCCTCAGCAGTCTCAGTCTCACATGAGATCTCACATAAAACGAGCTTACTTCGTGGCTTATGATCCCTCATGTGATCTTCTTCCAAGAAGATAGCATTAGTGGAAACAAACACTTTGTTATCACTTGGATCATAGAAGTATCCTCCTCTCGTTTCCTTGGGGTAGCCTACAAAGAGACAAACCTTCGAATGCAGTTCCAACTTCTTTGGGTTAGTCACTAGCACATGTGCCAGATAGCCGCAAATCCTGAAGTGGCATAAACTTCCTTTACGGCCTCTCCATAACTCAATAGGTGTTATAGAAACACTTTTCGAGGGAACGTTTTTCAAGATATAACATGCAGTCTACACTGCATAACCCCACAAAGGAGTCTAGAAGATGAGCATAACTCATCATAGACCGAACTGTGTCCAACAAGGTCCTAATTCTCCTTTCGATACACCATTCTGCTGAGGTGTACCTGCGATCGAGAGTTGGGACGCAATCCCAAGTTCTTTCACATAGTTTTGGAATTTGAGGTCCATATACACTCTACCACGATCAGATCATAGTGTTTTTATTTTCTTACCTAACAAGTTTTCAACTTCAGCCTTATACTCCTTGAATTTATCAAGAGCTTCAAACTTACGTTGCATTAGGAAGAGATACTAAAACCTTGAATAATCATCTATGAAAGAGATGAAATATTCATACCCACCTCGAGCTCTTCGAACCACAGAGGTCTGAATGTACAAGCTCCAAGGCTTCCTTGGCTCTATAACCTTTTCCAGTAAAAGGTCGATTTGTCATCTTGCCTTCAAGGCATGATTCACATACTGGCAAGGAGTTTTCTTCTAAACTCTTTAGAAGTCCACTTTTCACCAACTTCTCAATCCTATTGAGGTTGATGTGACATAACCTTAGATGCCAAAGATCGACATTTTCCTTTGGAGAAACCTTTGGTCTTTTAGCTGTTGTTGTCGTACTAAACATTTCAATGTTAAACAAGGCTTTTATGACTAACGACCTTAGTACATATAAGTTATTTTCCATTAAACCGGAACCAATCTCCATTCCATTCTTGAAAATAAACATTTTATTCTCAGAAAAAGAGATGGTATAGCCTTGTTCATTGAGACAAGAAACCGAGATTAAGTTCCTCTTAATCTTAGGAACTACAAAAACATTATCAAGTAACAGATAACGTTTCTTGTCAACAAATAACTTCAGACTGGCTACAGCAACAGATGAAACAACCTCACCATTACCGACTCGAAGAGTCATCTATCCCTGTGGCAACGTTGGTCAGGAACTAAATCCTTGGTAAGAGGAACTGACATGATTAGTAGCACCTAAATCTAGGATCTAGGCAGAATCATCTTTCTCTACCATTCATGTCTCCAAGACCAATAAATGATATTTACTATCTTGTCTCCTCTTTTGGAGAGTAGTGGGATGGAGGTCCTTTGCCACGAAATTTGTTTCACATAATTCTTTCCACTATAATAAATCGGTAATTTTTAAAAGCTTTACACGGAAATACTAACGAGTTGCTAAAAAGAAAAACACATTGACCTACGTTAGATTTTAAGCAAATACCCGTTGTAAAACAAAACAACATCTAATAAGGTTTTAACAAAACTAACATGAATCCCGTGTGACATCTAGTTACGCAATGATGCTTCAAAGGTTTAGGACAAAAGCCACCGAAGGGAGGTCAGTTATCCCTCCTCTGAATTGAGAAGTTCTCAACCAGTCATTAATACCAGAACAACTCTTGTTCCTATAACGACAAGCCATCATTGGTTTGGCCAAGAAACCATCAACTTACTTAGCAATCTTCCGTAAGTGTGACCCGCCATTTTAAGCCCTAGAGGTCCATCCCAAAAGGCCAATCTGAAGGGAAAAAATCCGATTGGGGAAAAACCTAAAGCGACCCTATCCATTTATGGAGTTCATGTTGATATTGACCAACTGCACAAAACACATCCGAAGGGGGCCATGATAACTTGTAGAAATACAAGTTATTTATACCGTTTTATTTAGATTATGCAACAAAAAGAAGGAAAAATTTGTGTCGACCGTATAGAAATTGACTTAGAAATGTAAAAGATGTAAAGTATCGTAAGCACATCTGATGACATGCAGAAATGCATGTCATCTTAGGCATTTTACTTAGAATTATGAAGGTTGTAAGGCAAAATATGTGTCAATCAGGATAGGAATTCATGAGAAAGTGAGCTTGCATCGATCAGCATGTCGAATCTCAGCTAACCCATTATTTTGCGTTAATTATGCGTTCGATGTTCTATTTTTTTAGCTAATATAGGAAATGAACGCAAACGCGGAAATCGGACCACCGCATAGATGACTGCATATGGAGAAACTTTCCATCGCAAAGGCAAAGGCAAACGCATGGATGTTGCGGTATCAGCGTATGCGTCCATCGCATCGGAGTTGCGCTCGTCAAGTGATTGCGGTCATCATGTTGAGTTGTGATATTAAGCGAATGTGTTCATTGAATGATTGCATCTACGCGAGAGCGCATACTAATGGGATCAACGCAAGGTAGGTGGAATGAGCGCATCAACGCATCTACCTCGAGAAAATCCAAAGCTGATGCTGACATTTCACCTACCACGCCGTTAGTGGCAGAGGTTCAGAAAGAACTAACATACCGAACGTCAGACTCAGAGCAGTCCAATTAATGCTGTCGGCGATCCATGCTCTATAAATAGAAGCCGATGAGCTAAAATTGAAGTTATTCGAGGATGATCCTTGTCATCCGAGGATTTTCCCCATAATCAAGACAAAATGCGTGAGAAGACGCTTGAAAGTTCTTCACCTCCTTCATCCATTCTGAGTGACGACCAAAGCCTTTGACCGGAGCTAGATCTCAGGAGAGTTAGCTCCACCACTGATAGGCATAATTATGATATGAATGAATGAACAATACAAGTCCATGTCCCTGTTACCAGTTCCCCGGCAACGGCGCCATAAACTTGATAGGCATAATTGTGATATGAATGAATGAACAATACAAGTCCATGTCCCCATTACCAGTTCCCCGACAACGGCGCCATAAACTTGTAATGGAAAAGGCTATAGAATGATGCCATACGACGCTTAAGATGCAGTGATTCTAAATAGGCATATGGATTGTGATGAATGATGGATCATACAAGCTCATATTACCATAAACTCAATGACTTGGAATGGGAATGGAATGTGGATGTTGTGTTATGCGTATTCAGACACACTTAATTTATGCGATACTACTTCTAGATATGCGTTATTCGTGAGAATCATGTAGTATACTTTGCGTTGTCACAAGTTTCCTTCCGTTGAAACAATGTATAATTTCACCGCAAGTTTCTCAGTGTGATCCGAGGTCGAACACAGGGATTGTTTTAGGTTAATTTCGTTATATTTGTGATATATACGACCGGGGTTTTTTTTCCTCAAATTATAAAAAGGTTGTTTGAACAAATATTTAAAAATGCGATAAAGTAAAGGTAAGCGAAAAAAATCCAATAATAAAGTAAATTGTGGTAAATGCAAATTACGATAAAATAAACCTAAACTAAGATGATACAAGATACAGGTTTCATGATACAAGATACTGAGGGTGAGACTGATTGTGAAGATTATACAAAGATCATGTTATGCGGTTGCAGGGCTTGTGTGTGAAACAGAAAGAGAAAGGATAATTAATGTATAAAACTCAAGTTTCTTAATTACGTTAAAGATATAAGTACGGTTCCGCTTTTTTTCTTGGCGTACACCTCTCGGTGATCGGCCGCGTTTCCAACATCTCTGTGGTGAAACAGGGACGAACGTATTGAACGCAAGGTTGCTTCCATCTCTGGAAGTACTTCTTGCTTTAGTTAATGCATTCTTCTAACCTTCTCTCGACAAATCAGAATGGCAACTTCACTTCTACTCTCACAGATGAAGATGCCGTCTAGGATGCTTTAGCTAAACAACTTTATTTCTTTAGCACAGATTTACTTGTTTAATTAATATTAATCACTAAGGGATTAAGAAAACATTATGGAGAAAATTATTATGGAGGAACGAATATAGACAGAGAAGCGTAAGTCGAAATGATCGAGACATTCAATAATACTATTTAGCGTATGATACATGGTTGTGAATGAAGAGATTAAGAAAATGAAATACAATTGATGAATGAGAGTTAGAAACAAATAAAAATAAGCGCCAACGTCTTGGCACAGATCTAGAATGGAGAATTGCTTGCCGGCGTCTATGGAGTGAATGGAAGGATGAGCTTCCCTCTTAGGGTTGCTCAACTGGTAGAAGGTATCTAAGTACAGAGCTTCTCGACGGGGATTTGGCAGAATTGCACTGAGACTCACCTTTCGGCCTTGTCTATTCTCTTCCCGGATTTCCTCCGATTAGCACTCAGATCAACTCTCTCTCAATAGCCTCGTATTAATTATACACCCGTATCAAGTATATCTTTCAGTGAATTCTTTAAGGGTATTTATAGGCTGAAGTCTTTGACTCTCTGACTTGTGGTCCCCACTTTATTGTTATGGAGTGTCCGAAAATGGTGGAATAAATATTCCTTCTATTATGCAATCAGTTCGTCGAATATGCACAATGGTTAGTTGTACACGTGTCACAATCCTCCGTGATTGCGCTGCTCATTTGCATCTTCGATCGTGTGCCCGCATGTGGTGTTGTTTTTATTACCGCATACGGTTGAAGTTCAGCTCTGGATCGACTGTCATATTGCGCCGTCATTGCATTGATCGTCTCTTCAGTATTGATTTGACGGGCATAAAACGACGGAGATGCATTGTTCAGTTTCTCTCTAAGCCTTGATCGCAAGCGGTGACTTGGTTTCCTGTAAAACAGACTTGAAATATCCTTTTCTACCATCTTAATGGTTTTAGTGGGAGTATTTGTGATAATGTATAATTATTGTATTTCTTAGCTAATTTTCACACAATTGACGCAACTTTGCTCTCTTTTGGCTGCAATATCTACATAAAGTAGTATAAATAACTTTTATTTCTACAAGTTATCAACCACCCATCTATGGCATCACTGGCAGCCTTGACGCACATTCGTTGGAAGCAAGTCGGTGCTTCCAGCCGGTCATTTCATTTTTCTTTCTTTTCTTATATTTTATTGTATGACATTTGGGAATTAAGGAATAAATACATTTTGTGTGCAATACATTTCATATTTCCTTCAACTCCATCTCCATCTTCTTTACTTAACGTCCTTACTTTCATTGCAACACTTAGTGAGATTGCTGGGTATTGCATACTTAGTGATTCGGATTAGGGATATGAAGCATATAGCAAACCACCGAGAGGTGCGCATTGTGCTAGTATGTGAGAAAGCCTTATTTGCTTAGTGTAAAGCTGTGGCAACGCCTGCTATAGGCTACTGCATTACTTGTCTATGAGTAAAGTCAGCAACAATCAACTGCTCGGGAGGGTAAGTGGTTGGTCGCATTAAGCAATGTAAGTCATTGCTCACTAGGGATAAGAACAATCTTAGGTCAGCAAAGTTTATGCGATTGTCTTGTATTATGTATGCTTCATTCGTCCATTGGGGATACTCGAGAGGGTAGTCTAAGGTCAGGATCTAGGCTTGGGAAGGTCAGGTCAGAATCTAGGCTCGAAAGTGTCAAATTAGAACGCATAAACAAGAGATAGGAGCTTAGGAATGAGTACTATTTGTTATCAATGCATCGTATGCATCCTAGAGATAGGATATGATTGTATGCGGTCACCTTGCTTTTATGCATTGTGCATCATCACATAGGACAAGAGTAGAGACTTAGGGATAAGCTCTATATACACTTTTTCATTCAACACATGTGTCCTAGACTTAGGAGCGTCGCATTTGCGTTGGAAAATGACTTGTTGTGCATGGTGGTAGCATGATCTCATAGTCTGATGCATTCCCAAGTAACGCTAGCTAAAGATCTTCTCAACTCGTTCATCGCATACTGATGACATAAAATGTATCGATAAACTTGATAACATAAAATTTGATCTTATTATCTTATGTCACACAACACATGGATGATTATAACGCAAGTTTATGATATATGTTACTACTTCTAGATGTATGCGTTATTAATGAAATGCTGGTAGTATGCTATGCATTGTCACGAGTTTCCTTGCGTTGAATCCAAGTATAATTCCATCGCAAGTTTCTTGGAGTGATCCGAGGTCGAACACAGGGATTGCGTAGTTAATGCGTTACGTTCGTGATATATGCTACCAGCGGTTTTTTCAATTAATAAAAGATTGGTTTATACAGGTATTGAAAATTGTGGTAAAGTAAAGTTGCGAAAATAATATAAAGTACGATAAAAGTAAACCAAAGCTAATATGATACATGATACTGAGTTTGAGACTGACTGTGAAGATTATACAAAGGGTCGTGTTATGCGGCGGCAAGTCTTTATGTATGAAATAGAGATAGAAAGGGTAATTAATATAAACATCGCAAGTTCATTAATTGTGTTAAAGATATAACTACGATTCCGCTTTCCCTTGCCATACACCTCTCAATGATCGGCCGTGTTCTCACATCTTTGTGATGAAACAGGGATGAACATAATGAATGCAAGGTTGCTTCCATATCTAGAAGTACTTCTTGTTTTAGTTAACGCATTCTTCAAACTTCTCTCGACAGAAGGAATGGCATCTTCACTTCTACTCTCACAGGTGAAGATGTCGTCTAGCATGCTTTAGCTAAACATATTCATTTCTTTAACACAGATTAATTTACTTGTTAAATTCATGTTAATTACCAATGGATTAAGAAACCATCATGGAGAAAGCGATTAATGGAGGAACGAAAATAGACAGAAAGATGGAGATGAAACTGATCATGACATTCAATACTAATATTCAGCGTCTGATACATGGTATAAATGATATAGATTAAGAAGATGAATACAATTGATGATGAGAGATAGAAACAAATACCGAAGAGTGCCAACATCTTGACACAGATCTGGATGGTGGATTTGCTTTCCGGCGAAATGGACTGAATGGAAGGAAGGGCTTTCCTCTCAGGCTTGCTCGTCCTGTAGGAGTGACCTTGGTACAAAGCTTCACGGCGGGGATTGAAAGGATTTCCCCTGAGACTCACCTCTCCGCCTTGTCTCTTAAATCTTCCCGGATATTCTCCGATAAGCACTCAGACCAGTCTCTCTTTTAATATACAAATATCAAAATATGACCGTATCAAGTATATTTTCTCTTAGAATTTCAGAGGTTATTTATAGGCTCAGCTTTGACTCTCTGCAGTGTGGACCCCACTTTATTGTTATGGCAATTTCAGAAATGGTGGAGTGAATATTCCTTCTGTTATGCGATCAATCCCACCAGAAATACATAACTATCAGTTGTACATGTGTCAGTATCCTCTGCAATTGCGTCGCTCTTTTGCATCTTCGAACGTGTGCCCACATGGGGTGTTGTTTTTTATTATCACATGCAGTTGAAGTTACGTTGATTGCTTAGCTCTTGATCGATTGTCGCATGCGCCGTCATTGCGTTGATTGGCGCAATGCGATGTAGATACATTGTTCTTTTTTATCTTGGGCCATGAACGCATGCAGTGACTTGATTTCCTGCAAAACAGACTTGAAATATTCTTTTCTAGCATCGTAATGGTGTCAGTGGGTGTATTGACGACAATTTATAATTGTTGCATTTCTTAGCTAATTTCTCTACAATTGACGCAACTTTCCTATCTTTTGGCCATAATTTCTAAATAAAGCAGTATAAATAACTTATATTTCTACAAGTTATCACATACTCAGTGCATCTATCACATAACTGACTTTTCTCAAATCCACCGCATTTTGTTTATTTTCTCATTAATGCAATCAACAATAAACCAAAAAATTATTTATTTGGCCACCGCAAAGTTTTCATAAAAATTACCAACGCAACCTGTTTTCACAAGTCCCTGTGTTCGACCATGGACTTACCAGGAAACTCAGTGCAATTTACACTTGAATTCCGCTGAGGAAACTTGAGTGCACAACGCAATTTCATTAACGCATACCATCCCCATTTCCACTCCATAAAATTAAGCATCAAGTAAAGTTATTTATACCTTTTTATTTAGATTATGCGGCAAAAAGAAGGAAAAAGTTGCGTCGACCGTATAGAAATTGCCTTAGAAACGCAAAAGTTTTAAAGTGTCGTAAGCACACCTGCTAACCCCATTGCAATGGCAAAATAGAATGTCCAAGTCTTTGTTTTGTAGGAAACAGGTCACCGCATGCGACAATCAATCAAGAACGAAAAACAACAACGCAATTGCAGTGCATGCGACGATCGATCATGGGCGCAAACGATCAATGCATTTGCACCGCATGCGGCAATCGATAAAAAGATCAAATCAATTACACCACATGCGGCGATCGATCGTAGATGTAAAGAGCGATGCATTCGCAAGGACTTCTAAAATTGTAAAACTTTTATGTTGTACGATTCTGAAAAATTAAATGTGGAGTAGAGCGGACGTTTCCACTAAGCCATGGCAGGAAAAATCAGCTTTTCAGAGTGGGACCACTGATGCAGAAGGTGCCAAGGTCTATAAATAGCTACATCAAATTCAAAGAAAGAAGGTTGGTCTGAAGAGATAACTTAGAGAAAATCCGGGGAGAAAGACGAGACAAGATGGAAAGGTAAGTCTCAGAAGCAAGAAATTCATTCCCATTCCCAAAGAACAAGCTCTGTGCAAAGATCACTTCTACCTGGAAAACAAGCCTGAGAAGGAAGTTCTCCACTACATTCCTCCCACCCGCCGGCAAGCAAATCGTCTCCGATCGGGATTCGTGTCAAGACATTGACACGCTTTCTGTATTTTGTTCTAACTTTCTATTCATCTACCATGTTTATCTCTAATCTTTCATTCATTATCTGTAACAAACGTTTATCTTTAGATTTTAATATCATTATCGTATTCATCGTCATTTGTCTCTTCTTCACAATACATTCATCATCCATTTCCTTCACCATGTGTAACTAATTCCCAGGGTAAAGGGGAAGGATTAAGCAAATGAGTTAATCCTTGTTGAAGAAATCAGCTAAGTTTAGCTAACGCATGCTCAACAGCATCTTCACCAGTGAGAGCAAAAGTGAAGATGTTATTCCACCTCTCGAAAGAAGGTTGGAAGAATGCAGTAGCTAAAGCGAGAAGTATTTCTAAAGATGGAAACAACCTTGCGTCACCACGTTCATCCCTATTTCACCATAGATGTAACGCATATTTTTAGCATGATGCAAGTACATGCCATAAGCTTGATGACATAGATTTTATGCGATGATATGTGATACTACTTCTAGATATGCATTATTAATGAATGTTTTTGTAGTATGTTGTGCGTTGTCACAAGTTTTCTTGCGTTGAAACCAAGTATAATTTCACCGCAAGCTTCTCACTGTGATCCGAGATGAACACAGGGACTATTTGAGGTTATTACGTTATGTTTGTTATATATGTGACTAGGGGTTTTTCAATTTATAAAAGAATTTATGTATAAGTAATTAAACATGCGATAAAGTAAAGTAAAGCGGTAAAAATGCGATATTAACATAAATTGCGTTAGAGTAAATTGCGATAAAGTAAATCTAAGCTAAGATGATACAAGATACAGGTTTCGTGACACAAGATACTGAGGTCAAGGCTGGCTATGAAGATTATGCAAAGATCGTGTAATATGGTGACATGTCTTATGTGTGAAGCAGAAACAGAGAAGATGATTAATATAAACATCGCAAGTTCCTTAATTGCGTTCAAGATATAAGTACGGTTCCGCTTTTCCCTTGGCGTACATCTCTCGGTGATCAGCCGTGTTTCCACATCTCTGTGGTGAAACAGGGACGAATGTAATGAACGCGAGGTTGCTTCCATCTCTGGAAGTACTACTTGCTTTAGTTAACGCATTCTTCTAACCTTCTCTCGACAGATCAGAACATTTTCACTTCTACTCTCACAGGTGAAGATGTCATCTACCATGCCTTAGCTAAACTCATTTACCTCTTTAGCACAAATTAAGTTACTCGTTTAATCCATATTAATTACCAAGGTATTAAGAAATCTTCACAGAGAAATCGATTATTGGAGGAGCAGAAATAGACAAAAAAGTGGAGATGAAAGTGATCGAGACATTCAATAACACTATTTAACGTCCGATACATGATTTGTGAATAAGGAGATTAAGAGAATGAAATACAATTCATGAAATAGAGTTAGAAACAGATACAAATAAACGCCAATGTCTTAGCGCCGATTTGGATGGAGATTTGCTTGCCGGCGTGGATGGATCGTGCAGAAGGATGAGCTTCCCTCTCAGGCTTGCTCAACCGGTAGCAGAGATCTAAGCATAGAGCTTCACGATGGGCATCTGGCAGAATCGCACTGAGACTCACCTCTCGGCTTTGTCTCTTCTATTCCTGGATTTCTTCCGATCAGTACTCAGCTCAGCCTCTCTCTTAATGATCTAGCAACAACTAGCCGTCGTATCAAGTATATATTCTCTGAATTCTATGTGGGTATTTATAGTGGAAAGCTTTGAATTTTGGCTTGTGGACCCCACTTCTTGTTATGGAAATTCTGAAGATGGAGGAATAAATATTACTTCTGTTATGAAATCAAACTATCAAATCTGCACAATGGTTAGTTGTACACGTGTCACAATCCTCTGCATTTGTGTTTCTCAGCTGCATCTTCCGATCGGTTACTCACATGCGGTGTTGTTTTTATTACCACATGCGGTTGAAATTTAGCTTGGGATCGACTGTCGCATTGCACCGTCATTGCGTTAATCGTCTCTTCATTGTTGATTGACGGGCATAAGGTAACAGAGATGCGTTGTTCAGTTTCTCGTTGAGCCTTGATCGCAAGTGGTGACTTGGTTTCCTGCAAAACTGTGTAGAAATATCCTCTTCTACCATCTTAATGATATTAGTGGGTGTAATTGCGATAATTTATATTTATTGTATATCTGAGCTAATTTTCATACAATTGATGCATATTCCTTATCTTTTGGCTGCAATATCCGAATAAGATAGCATAAATAACTTGTATTTCTGCAAGTTACCACAAGAGATATGGGAACACGACCAATCACTGAAAGGTGTAAGCCAAGGGAAAGCGGAATCCTAGTTGCGTCCTCAACAAGATTGACGAACTTGCAATGTCCTTTCCCCCAACCCATTCTCTTTTTGACACAGTTCACAAGACTTGCCACCGGATTCACTAGATATTTGCACATTTTCATAGCCAGCCCTCAATTTTGTATATTTAATTGTTTATTCATTTATTTGTTATCGCATTCTACTTTATTACCGCATCTTATTCTATCACCGTAATTTATTTTACTACAATTTATTTATCATCGCTTTCACTTACAATCGCATGTTATTTTATTATCGCATTTTACATTTCACCGCATTTTACTTTTCTTCAATCAATTCATTATTATTTTATTTTCGTGGTCGCATATATCACATCAGTATCACATTAATCACCGCAATCCCCGTGTTTTACCTCAGATCACTCTAATAATCTTGCGTTTGAATTATACTTGGTTCCAGCGTAAGAAAACTTGTGACACGTGCACGCTACACGAACGCATACTAGGAACACATCTAAGCATCACCGCATACATCATTTAGAACGTAGTGTTGCATATTATCATTATCCCAAAGCATACACGTCATCAACCTCATAAGTTGTTGGCAATACACGATCAACGAATCAACTTACAAGCCGCATCGAAGGCGACACGAGGGCGTACAGAATGATCTCATGGTGTGAACCAATGATAGAGACCATAGGAGGTGTTGGCACACACCTTTCACCCACTTACTATAAATACTCTCTCCGTCTACTTTGATATTGACTCATGCAAACACCATCCAAAGGGGGATGCATCATGGGGCATCTCGAGGCCAAGCATGAATCTCACGGTGTGAACATACAAGGAGAAACGTGAGTGGAATCATAGACATATCTAATACGCCTCCTCCTCCCACTAAGTATTTTATAACCTTGGGTTTAGCTGTTAGAAAAGAACACGGCTAAAGATTTTAACTAAGTGACTTTTAGGTTTTCCCAAGAGTAACTTTTACTTTGGATAGTTGAACAACTTTTGATCATCATCCATTAAACTCTTTAACGGAGTCTTTGACCAAATTGTCGCATGCTTATTGAAAATATATCTAATTCACCTTTCCAGGTAGGTTCCTAGGTAGGGGTGTTATGTTTCCGTCAATTTAAGAACCCCAGCCTAGCCAGTGATGGAAAAATAGGCATGTGCAGCAAAAATGAGGATCAATTTTACTCTAATTGCATAAATTAAACATACAACCCTAAATCAATTAATTAAGGTTTTTAGAAACATTACCTTTGAAGCTCCCGAAACTCTCCTATCTCTACTCGAACATAAACCGGACAACCACTAGAGCTGACCTACTATCCTCTAGACTCAGAACCGGGTTGTGGGACCCGATGGATGAAGAACCCGAGAGAGAGATAGAGATGGAAATAGAAGAATGAATTTTGGGTTGGGTTTAGGATTTTTCAGCCCAATTTTTTAAAACTAATTTTTGCAAAATGTCAAAATTTTTTAATCCAAATTGAAAAGCCCATATTTATAGAAAAGGGCCATGCAAAATTGCATGAAACAAATTCATAAATACTGAAAACCTACAATCCACTAAGTGGGCTTAATGTATCCACTATAAGCCAAAACCTAATCCACTATTTTGTTAGTGGAATTATCCAACAAAAGTTTGGATATTCCCACTAACTTTAGTCAAAGGGCAAAATAGTCATTTATCAAAGTCAAAATTTGACCGAAAAGTGAACATTTTGACTTTTTATAATTTTTTTTCCATGTTGACTAATTTTGACCTCCCAAGCATAAACCCGCATTCATTTTCTCAAAATTCAAATCACATTTGAATATAAGGTCGGTCAAAGTTTGACTTTTCAAAGTCAAAAGTCAACTCTTTCACTTTTTACATCTTTGACCATTTCCATTATTTCCGAGCTTCCGAATATGAACGTATTCATATTCTTTATATTTAAATCACATTTAATCATTAAAGTTGTATCTCTAAATTGAAAACTGACTACTATATCACATATACTTGTGGGTCTCTCTCTCTTCACCTAATTCGAATAATTCGAATCATTCTATCATACTGTTCTATGTTTATTCCATATGAGCTAGTAGGGGAACATAATGGACCTATAGATCATGGACTCCAATGATATGAGATTAGCTGGCTAAAATTCTTTTAGATGGAGCTAATCAACATTCGTTAACTTACGGGTCATTCCACTATAGTCCCGTAGTTACAGTCCCCTCACTATAGATATATTTATGTCCATTTGATATAACTATGATTAGTAAGCTAATTCTTCATAGGTTGTTCGTTATCTCGGCCGGGTCATAAAAACCGTTTTACCCGCAAGACTAAATCTTGTTCCTTAAGTTCCACTGATCCTCTAATGAATAATTTTTTTTAGGTCCAACCTATAAACCGAACCCCTCTCGGGCCAAGGAGAGGGTGGGGCCCCTTGTTCAAGACCTGGATTCAGTACTAAAGGGAACAACCTATCTACTATCCCTATAACGGGTAGGAGTGAATTCCATCTTGCACCTTATGTTCCCTGCTATCCACCTGATCTTACCCCTGAAATGGGAGGCTTATTGGGTCAACGATAATGAGCTATCGTCACCTATGCAGATCTAAGGATAATTCTGAGTGAACAGGAGTTCATAGTTAGCTCAGGATTAAGATTAAGTTACCTAGGTCAACAATTAACGAAATAGTCAATTTTATACATTAAACAACATTTAGAACATAAAAAGTGACTATTTCATGGTTCAGTCTTATGTAAACTCTTTACATAGGATGCTCCCATTTTCATGTCTCCACATGAACGGTCTAGGATCACATCGTTTGTACTAACTACAAAATGGGCCGCATCCATAGTGTCCCCTGAATAAGGCGCCCAACCTTATTCATATACTATAGACCATTTTGGCTATATATTTGAACTTGAACATAATAGCCTCGGAACCTTAGTTTATTGGATTCATGAATATAGAATTTAAATTTACTAAAGATTTTCAATAATAGCTTTATTGAACAAGAATAAGATATTACAAACTACGATTTTAGGCCATAAAATCCAACAGTCCGAACCTGCCTTAGACAAAAGGTTCCTTATAGATAGGTTTACAACAAATTTAATCTTTTATTCTAACCAATTTAATCCTATTAAACCGATTTTAAAAGATTAATCTAGGTTAGTAAACTCTTTAGTACCATTTGAACTTAGGTCTATCTCAATCCAATTTTAAAACCCTTTTAAAAAAAACTCGAGTTCACCTTAAGTTCGCAAGCAACTCTGAATTATTGATTTTAGGTCTAATTTCCTTTATAACACTTATAAACGGAAACAACCACAATGCTAAGCTAACACATGCAATGCATTCATAACGCTTATAAATGGCCTAAGTGTCATGCTTAAGGCATTGTCCATTCATTGCTACTTCTTTTATATTACGCTTATAAAACCGCAATGAAACAAACAAAACATGCTTCCATTCACCCTTAGACTATAACATTTATAATAAAAGGATGGTGCATGATAATGCTCAATTCATGCAAAATATAACTTTTATATTTCATGATGCATGCGCATGCTTTCAAGTAATTTCTTCATGCAATATTATAACATTTATAATACATGATGCATGAGTAATTGCACAACCTAAGGTGGCCTTTTAAGTATATGACAAACACTTTGACATATAAGTACCATACATCACATGTATAAGCAATAAAAGTTGATGAACCAGGTAAAATTGCCTTAAAACACAAAAAAGAAAGCTAACTATTACAAAGACAAGGAGTCTTCGGTTCAAACAGGTGAACCAGATCTTGAACCGCTCGGCAAAGCATCGCTTCTTAAACCATCCATCGTGTACAAAGCACCCCACGATCGTCTACGCGATAAAACGAACTTCGTTCTATCGCTTACCAGTGTTCCCAGAGTTAAACGATTGTTTAACATTACTTTACAATTGTTTAGAAAAATCCAAACGATCATTTATCCATTACAACACGATCGTGTACCTTTACTAAGCGATGAAGCCAGAAGTACACGATCGTTTAGCGCGCTCCGCACAATGCTCGCCTTTTGTGATCGTCTAAGCGATTACGATGCCGCGAAGCACCATCACCTAAGCGATCGCTTAGCTAGCGTCTCCGTATCGCATACATGCGATCGTATAGGTAGTAACGAAGTGATGAAGCTTGCTAACTACATGATCAACTAGTGTGCACCTTCTACTAAACGACGACCATCGTATGCTCCCACTATGATCGCCTACGTACAGCGCCTACACAATCGTGCAACAAATGCCACATGATATGGTAAACGATTTACCCATCGTTTAGCATTAGCTATACAATCGATTAGAAAATACTATACAATCGTCTAAAAGAAAATCTAAACGATCGCTTAATAAAATCGCTACGATCATTTACCTGAGGCTAAACGATCCGATCAATGCTTGATCTGCATCTTCGTTGAGAACTGCATCGCCATGCACTGAAGCTTCATTACGAATGACTCGACGAACTCAAACTTTTCAAATTACAGACTCGATTGCATAGTTAATTTCACCCAAAAACGCAGGGGCCCTTACAATTAACACTTTGTAATAACGAAAGATTCAACAAAAAGGCAATTTAAACCCAAAACATTCATCACATTGATCCACAAATGCAGAAAATGGTTAACTACGAATGCAGAAACCCACTGCGTCTGTAAAAACCGTTCGATTCAGATCTGTAATTTGGAATATTAGAGAACCTAGCTCTGATACTAATTGAAGGAAATCGTAATCCAAATTTTTGTGAGCAGCGGAAGCAAGACTATTCCAAATCACAATCATGAATCAACAAACCATTTACAGTCGACTTCAAAACAAACGATTATACAATTTACAAAGAAATTACAGCATGAACAATAAATGCATAAAGAGAACTCTACGCACATATACAGAAACATCTCCACGCTTCGATGCGCACTCTGATCGATCACAGTAACAATGAGCGCCCGATCTACACGACCGCAACACCGCACGAACACTTCGCACTCGTCCTCAACGATCTCCTCGGTCACGAAGTCCTCTGCAACACCATGAACGGTCTCCTCCAAAGCACCAAGAACAGCCTCTAGAAAACCTTGACGGTGTCAAGTTGAATCTGACACCACCAACAAGGCGACCTTGGTATTCTCGGTGTGAGAATCCAGAGGGTGGGCTCTATTAGAACTTGGTGTGAGGCAGATAAAGGGAGGAAAGACAGATCGTGTACATGACTGGGCAAGTGAGAGAAGTCGGAGACCTATCGTATAGGTCGATGCCCAATCGTTTAGATAAAACTACGCGATTGTCTAGCAAAAGCTATGCGATTGTTTAGCTCTATTGTTTAGCTCGGTCGATTCTACACGATCATTTACCTTGGGCCAGCGATTGTTTAGCAAAACTATGCCATCGTTTGGTAGACACTACACGATCGTTTAGCTAGCACCTGCACGATCATTTACCTAGCCCAACCGTCGTTTAGTAAATCTGTATTTACTTGACGACTTCCGTAAGATTCTTTTTGCCGAAGAGAAAACTCAAAAACTTTTCAAACTTTGTAAAAACCTCATTTCAAAATAGGAAATTGATTTCTTTTTTAACTCACGGTTACCATGATCAATAACCACCCACTACTTTGGTTATTTAAAAGAAAAAGTATTAATTATCTAATAATTTATATTATTATAAACATAAATGATAACCAACTTATCATATTATATTTATAACCTATAGTTTTAATATTTCATATCATGAAACATATAAACCATAGTTCTTTTTCTATTCCATGGTACTTAATGTAAATCTCATTTACATGAATCTTCCACTAGATGTATCTCATTCATCATACCAATTATATCACATATAATCAAAATACCTCTTGTTAATTTGAACATTTCAAATCAACACCAAGAACTAATCCTTCAACATGAATCCAAGCTACCAAGGGGACCTCATGGACCTATAGATCCGAAGCTCCAACGGTACGTGAATAACTGACTAAACTCTTTAGTCACGGGATCCACCATCCATTAACTGCTAGGCATTCCACTAAAGGTAGATCAGATTCGAGTAAATAGTCAAAATGATCTATAGTACATGGATAAGGTTGGGTACCTTATTCTGGTAACACTATTGGATGCGGCTTGCTAAGTAGTTCTTATAAGGAGTTGTAAATTGCTACAAACAAAGTGATCCTAATTCGTTCATGTTGGACATGAGAATTGGGGGTGTCCTTGTGCGAAAGGGTTTGTACAAGATTGGACCACAAAATGAGTCACTCTTACTTTATAACGCTGTTTATTGTTTAAGACTGACTATTTCAAAGCGATGACCTAGGTAACTTGACCTTAATCCTAAGCTAAGTATGAACTCTTGTTTATCTGGGATTGCCTTTAGATTTTCATAGGTGAGGGTTGGCTCAACAACGCCGGCTCAATATGACTGTGATGCGTTATTTTCTTAAATGTGGAAAATGGATGATATACGTTGATGGAATTACGTTGTGCACTCAAGTTTCCCCCGCGGAATTCAAGTGTAAATTCCTCTGAGTTTCCTGGTAAGTCCAGGGTTGGTTTGTTGTTGCATTAATGAAAATAATAATAAATGCGGCAGAGTTCGAAAAGAGTTGGCAACGGGAAATACGATGAATATGCGGTGAACGGGTTGAGAAGGGTTTCGGCTAACACTCCCTTGGTTGTGTTCATGTCTTGCGATCATGCAACATGCATACAATAGTAAACCACCTCTTGGTGTGAATGCCACGGCTTGTAAGGCTAGAACACATGTGATAAATATGCAATAAGTCTACAGGGTTTACACATAAACCTCTATTTCTATTTATGCAATGAAAAAATGACATTCACACAAATATACGACCGCATAATATCATTCCTATTCTTAGCATGCATGCGATGCAAGTTGACAAATAGAGCTTATCTCTAAGTCCCTATTTCTTGTTTATGCAGGCCTAATCTTACTCTTTCAAGTCAGATTCTAACCTAGCTCTCTCGAGACATTAGGTTCTTTCTTTAGATTCTCTTTCAAGCAACTCAAAAGGGATGTTTCGCACAACATAAAATAAGACAATTCCAAGTAATGAACTTCCTTGATCATGTTAGCTTAGTTCCTCTCAACCCATTCAACTAGTTTAGCTACTCATACGTATTAAGAGAGTGAGCAGATATAGAAATATAACTTCCATTGAATAGATAAAAGATGAAGTACAAAATAACAATGCAAGTATAGTAAAGAGCCTGGAGTAATTTCTTGCCACCAGGTGTTACACTGTTCTACTCATGTTATAAAGATATTCTTGCTTTCACGAGAATCAACCTGCTCTCTGCTCTTACGCCCCAAGGTTCTCTCTCAAGCCGCCTTGGACGATCTCCGGTGTCACCACTCTTCTCTATTTCGCCTTGAAATGGAAAAGAAAACTATGAAGAAAGGCGTAAACTTGTAAAGTGATGGAGTAATCGATTGCTTAACCCCTTCTCTGAAGAATGCACTTGGTATTTATAGGGCATCAAAGGTGAAAGGCGGCTTCTCTCTCCTGGCTATACAAATGGGACAACTTTAATTCCGGACTGATGCGCCGAATAATTGTCACCGATAAAGCTGGATGTACTTTGTGACCGTTATTGGCTGTCAACTTAATTTGGATCCGACTGCTGTCAGCTTTCTGTCCTATCGATCTTAATTGTCCTTTCGTCCAGATGCGCCCACCATATTGCAGTGATTCTTTTTGGGTGAATGTTTGCGAGCATGATCAACGAAAAGTCTTGAGGTGAAGTTGCGCTCGATTGATGTATTCCTATGATCGCATTCTTTGTATTGCGTTAACGCATTATTCTGCACAAAAGTATAGAGATCAACGGCCCTAATGCATTGGACGCATGCGACCACAATATTGTAGAGTTTATGTTTAATGGATGCAATTTAACATATTCTATCAATGCAATCCAACATTGTTTAAGAACTTAGTACTATGATAACATGAATTTCTACCCGTTATCACACCCCCAAATGTAAACAATGCTCGTCCTCAAGCATAAGCTAAACATTCCTTTAGCTAGTTAGTCGCAAAGTTCTTTTCCTAGATTTCTCAAGGATACTTCATTCAAATCCTATATACTAGAATTTTCCTAAGTCTTATTCAAGTCTACTCTTAAAATATTTCTAAGACCTAGAGACTGCAAGTTTAACTTTCAAAAGGACTTTACTAAATTCTTGGAACATCGCATGATTTATTTCAAAAAGAAAAATTTCTACTGGGGTGACAAAAGATTTATCCTTGCACCAAAATTTTCTTTATTGCTATTTTTTTCTTTTGACCTTGCGCTGATCCGAGTGCCTTGCCTTCGTCTTGGCTTGCCCCCACGGATGTCATGCGGACATCCAACTACGAGCAATGCACTCTTTCTCAGACTAAACTCATACCGATTTGGCACTGGAGTTACGGTCATTGATTTATGCGTTGATCCTGGTAACTTACTTTCGTGCTTGCCCCCACATGTGTCATGCGGACATCCAACTATGGGTAAGTGCCTTTGACAACTTAACTCTTATCAACATGGATTTCCCCTTTGCATTGACAGTGGAGTTGTTACTCTAATTTTTTTTCTTTAATAGAACCAAAAATAGCAAGGTCGAAAAATAAATACCTCACCCCCAAATTTAAAATGGGGCAATGTCCTCATTGCCAAAAGATTAAAATATATTCTTCGATGTTCTAGAATACATTGTAAAGAGAGTTTGAAAGAAAGCTAGCAAACCCCTAACTTCTAGAAATATTTTATGAGGTGACTATCTTAAGATTAAGTGGACTCTAATATGTATGAAAGAAATAGAAGCATATTTTTCATCATTGAAATCTTACTTGGTAAAGAAACAGAATGCGGTAAACTACTAAATTTATCTACTTGTTAAATGATTTCGGTAATCAAGAAGGATGCGGTGATAAAACTTCAAAAAGTGAAATGCAATGTGATAGCGCAAAACTTGAAATAAAGATAAGGAAGAGTACACCCCCAAATTTTGCGCTGTCACCTGCATTGTGTTGATGCTTCCATCCTTGCGGCGATCTTTCTTCTATGGGTTGCGGTGATGGAATAAGATGAATGCTTCTTCGTGTAATATCGCTGCAATCTAGTGCCACAGCGAGAGGGTCAATTTATTTTAAACAAAAGAACAATCGTTCACGCAAGTTAATTTTTTTTTTTTTTTTTTATAATAGTACTGAAAAATGAAAAGATAGCAGAAAGATAGTGAAGATTCTGAGTAGTGGAGAAGAAAATTGAAGACTTGAAGTTTTCCAAAACTTGCGTCCCTGAGAAATTGCGATCATGTGACAACGCAGGGACCACATACTTCCTTCTTTATTCAAAGTTTCTTAGTTCAATGGAGTCGACATGGTGATGCCAGTCTTCTCCATGGTATACCTTTACTCGCTGCCCATTGACTTTGAATAGGTTGGTACTGTCGTCATTTGATAATTCCACCGCGCCATGCAGAAATACTTGTCAAATTATGAATGGTCCAGACCAATGAGTCGCAGACGTGAATTGAAAAGCAAGACTTTCTGTCCGACTTGGAGGTTCTTGCTGCATATGCGTTCATCATGCCAGCGGTTGGTGCGCTCCTTATAAATTTTCGCATTTTCATATGCTTTGTTCCTCCATTCTTCTAGCTTGACCAATTGCATTTTTCGCGCTTCCCCTGCTTCCTTTAAATCGAAATTCAGTTTCTTGACCGCCCACATTGTCTTATATTCCAGCTCTAAAGGCAGGTGACACGCTTTGTCGAATACCAATGCATAGGGGGACATGCCTATAGGTGTTTTTAATGCGGTCTGGTATGCCCATAACGCATCATCAAGCTTCATTGCTAAATCCTTTCGTGAAGGTTTGACTACCTTCTCAAGTATCAATTTAATTTCTTGATTGGACACTTCAGCTTGGCCATTTGTTTACGGATGGTATGCGGTGGCCACTTTGTGGAGGATATTGTACTTGCGCAGCAACTCCCTTATGCTATGGTTGACAAAGTGTGATCCTTCATCACTTATGATGGCACGGGGAGTGCCAAAATGCGTGAAAATATTTTTCTTCAGGAACTGGGAGACTACTGCCGTATCACTTGCGGCACATCTAATTGTCTCTACTCACTTGGAGACATAGTCGATGTCTAATAGAATATAGTGCTTACTGTTTGAAGGAGGGAATGGTCCCATGAAATCAATCCCTCATACGTCGAATAATTCCAGCTCCAGGATGGTATTCTTCAGCATTGTGTTCTTCCATGAAATGTTGCTAGTGCATTGACACTGATCATATTTCATTGCGTAGTCAGCAACATCCTTGAATAATGAAGGCCAAAAGAATCCACTTTCAAAACTTTGGCTGCAGTACGTTGTCCTCCAAAATGCCCTCCATAAGGTGAATCGTGGCAGTATGACAATATGCGTTGTTGAGCAACATCCGTTATGCATAATCGAATGATTTGCTCTGCACCTCTTTTATACAGATTCGACTCATCCCAATAGTAGTGTCTGCATTCATTATTGAGTTTCTTTTGTTGATGGTAGGCATAATCTTCAAGAAATTGTTCACAGACCAATTAGTTAACGATGTCTGCATACCATGGCAATTCTTCTATGCGAAACAGCTGCTCGTTTGGGAACACGGCATCACTACAAAATCATTGCGTCAACCTCAGGATTTTCCAGTCTGAACAAGTGATTCACAACTTGATTCTCTGCCCCCTTTTGATCAATTATCTCGATATCAAATTCTTGAAGGAGGAGAACCCATCTGATCAATCTCGGCTTTGCGTTCTTCTTTGTCATCAAATATTTGATTGTCGAGTGATCAGTATAAATGAGTACCTTGGTTCCCAACAGGTATGCCCGGAATTTTTCCAATGCAAAAATCACAGTCAGGTGCTCTTTTTCAGTGGTGGTGTAATTAAGTTGAGGATGGTTCAGGGTTTTACTCGCATATGCGATGGGGTGCAAAATTGTTTTCTTCTTTTGCGCTAATGCAACTCCCATCGCATACCCGCTTGCGTCGAACATGATTTCGAACGGCAGTTTCCAATCCGATGCAATTAAGACCGGTGCGGTAATCAACGCATCCTTTAAAATTCGAAATGCGTTGAGGCAATTGTTGTCAAATTCGAACTTTCTGTCTGCCTCTAATAATGCACTCAATGGTCTTGCTATCTTAGAAAAGTCTTTAACAAATCGTCTGTAGAATCCAGCATGCCCCAGGAAGCTTCGTACTACCTTCACGTTGGTTGGAGATGGAAGCTTTTCAATTGCGTCAATCTTTGCCTTGTCGACCTTCAACCCTTCTCAAGAGACCTTGTGCCCTAACACTATACCCTTTGTCACCTCGAAGTGACATTTTTCCCAATTAAGCATCAGGTTCGTCCCTTCACATCTTTTCATGATTTTCTCCAAATTGGCAAGGTAGACTTCATAAGTGTTCCCATAAACGGAGAAATCATCCATAAATATTTCTACTGAGTCCTCGAGAAAATCTGAAAAGATTGCCATCATGCACCTCTGAAACGTGCTTGGTGCATTGTAGAGGCAAAACGATATATGGCGGAAAGTGAATGTCCCATATGCGTAGGTTAATGTGGTCTTGTCTTGGTCTACAAGAGCTATCATGATCATTTTGTACCCGGCGTATCCATCCAAGAAACAATAAAAATCATTCCTTGCCAAGCTATCTAGCATTTGATCGATGAATGGCAAAGGGAAGTGATCCTTCTTTGTGGCTGCATTCAATTTGTGGTAGTCCATACAGATGCGCCATCCAGTGATGGTCCTCTGAGGTATTAATTCATTGTTCTCATTGGGGACTACCATCATTCCACCCTTCTTCGGAACACATTGCGCGGGGCTAACCCACGTGATATCTATAATGGGATAGATAATGCCCGCATCCAGCCACTTGATAATCTCCTTTTTGACGATCTCTTCATCGCAGGATTAAGTCTGCATTGACTCTCAATGGTCGTCCTCAAGACGAATGTGGTGCATGCAGAACGCGTGGCTAATTCCTCTGATATCAGCTAGCGTCCAACCAATTACTCGCACACGCTTTTTGAGAATGATCATCAACGCATTCCCTTGATCTGAATTAAGTGCGGAGGAAATTATCACTGTCAGCTTCTCATTTTGCCCTAGAAATGTGTACTTCAGGTGTGTTGGTAGGGTTTTTAGTTCAAGGGTTGGTGGCTCAACGAGAGAAGGTTGGGTTATTTTTCTTTCTTCCTTCGGCTCTGCTTCTTGCATTGCAATCGATCCTTCTTCTTTGTTTATTTTTGCTACGATCGCATTGCAGGCAGCTACAGATGCATCGGAATCCTCTTCTTCATACTTTTCATCAGAGTTTTCTTCTTCAATCAAATTCATATCATCTTCTGAATCTGGCAGGTCTTCCTCATCAGAAAATTTCATGGCACGAATTATATTAAATTTTGGCTTCTATCCGTTTATGCTCAAAGTGATCTCGCCCTTGTGCACATTAATTTGAGCATGACCTATTGATAGGAAAGGTTGCCCCAAAATGATGGGCACATCTTTATCAGCCTCATAATACAGGATGATGAAGTCAGCTGGCAAAATAAATTTATCAATCGTGATTAACACGTCCTTCACCTTACCTTCTGGATGAACCAGAGACCTGTCGGCTAGTTGGAGAGACACGGATGTGGGCACAGGTTGCCCCACATTTAGTTGCTGAAAGATTGACAGCGGCATCAAATTTATGCTGGCCCCAAGTCACACAGGGCTTACCCAATATAGAGTCCTTCTATAGAGCAAGGAATAGTGAAGCTCCCAGGATCGCTCATCTTCGGTGGGATAATAGATTTGGAACATTGCATTAATGTCACCGTGGAAAATTTTCTAGCACCTCTTTTCTTGGTTACCATGTCCTTCAGAAACTTGGCATAGGCAGGCATTTCCTTAATCGCTTCACTGAAAGAATGTTAACATGTAATTGCTTTAACATAGATAGGAACCATTGGTACTGTACCTCTTCGTTTTTCTTCTTTTTTAGCCTCCGAGGGAAAGGTGGTAACTAGACTTTCATGGTTTCTGCTTCATTTGACTTTTCGGTTCTATTGCTTTATTTTCTTTTTCTTCTTCTTGCGTTACCGCAATTGTAGGTTCAGCTGCGATGGAGGTTGATCTGTTCTGCTCCTTCTTTTCCACCTCCACAGTCTTTCCACTGCACAATGTCACAACCTGACATTGCTCCTTATCTGAACCCCCTGGGTTGCGTGGAAGCTCGGTTGAACTTGGCAGCGCCCCTTGCAGTCTACTTTTGAGCTCATTTGCAATCTGGCCCATTTGCAATTCAAGATTGCGGATGGACGTAGCCTGACTTTGAAGCACCATCTCATTTTTCTCTATATATTGCTTCAATAGGCCTCTTGGCGTGAATGCCACAACTTCTAAGGCTAGAACGCATGCGATAAATATGCGATAAGTCTACAGGGTTTACACATAAACCTCTATTTCTATTTATGCGATGATAAAATGACATTCACATAAAAATGCGATCGCATAATATCATTCATATTCCTAGGTTGTATGCAATGCAAGTTGACAAACAGAGCTTATCTCTAAGTCCCTATTTCTTGTTTATGCAGGCCTAATCTTGCTCTTTCAAGTCAGATTCTAACCTAGCTCTCTTGAGACATTAGGTTCTTTCTTTAGATTCTCTCTCTCGCAACTCTAAAGGGATGTTTCGCACAGCATAAAACATCCTAGATCATGTTCACTTAGTTCCTCTCAACCCATTCAACTAGTTTAACTACTCATGCGTATTAAAAGAGTGAGCAGATGTAGAAATATAACTTCCATTGAATAGATATAAAAGATGAAGTACAGAATAACAATGCAAGTATAGTTAGGAGTTGGTGACCGCTCGAATTGATGCTAAAAAGATATGCTATGCTATGCTCGAAATGATGCGATACTACTTCTAGATATGCGTTAATTATGAATGTTCTTGTAGTATGCCATGCGTTGTCACAAGTTTCCTTACATTGGAACCAAGTGTAATTCCACCGCAAGTTTCTCGGTGTGATCCAAGGTCGAACACAGGGACTGTTTGAGGTTATTGTGGTATGTTTGTGATATATGCGACCAAGTTTTTCAATCTTTAAAGAGTGTTTTGTACAAGTATATAAAAGTGCGGTAAAGTAAAGGAAAGTAGTAAAAAAAAATGCGATAATAAAATAAGTAGAGTAAACCTAACCTAGATGATACAATATACAGGCTTCATGATACAAGATGTTGGGGTCCAGGCTGGCTGTGTAGGTTATGCAAAGAACATAGAATGCGGTGGCAAGTCTTATGTACAACACAGAAAGAGAAAGATAACTAATATAAACAGTGCAAGTTTCTTAATTGGGTTGAAGCTATAAGTACGGTTCTACTTTTCTCTTAGCGTACACCTTTCAGGGATCGGCCGCGCTCCCACATGTTTGTGGTGAAACAGAGACGAACGTAATGAATGCCAGGTTACTTCCATGTCTGGAAGTACTACTTGCTTTAGTTAACGCATTCTTCTAACCTTCTCTCGATAGATCAGAATGGAATCTTCACTTATGCTCTCACAGGTGAAGATGCCGTCTAGCATGCCTTAGCTAAACGTATTTACCTCTTTAACACATATTGAGTACTCGTTTAATTCATATTAACTACTAGGGGATTAGGAAGACATCATGGAGAAAGTGATTAATGGAGGAACGGAAGTAGACAGAAAATGGGATATGAAAGCAATCGAAACATTTAACATATCTATTAAGCGTTTGATACATGGTGTGAATGAAGAGATAAAGAAGGTGAAATACAATGATGAAAAGAGATAGAACAGATACAAACAAGCGCCAACGTCTTGGCACTAATTCGGGTGGAGATCTGCTTGCCGGATTGGATGGATCAGATGGATGGATGAGCTTCCCTCTCAGGCTTGCTCAACTAGTAGCAGGGTTCTGAACACAGAGCTTCTCTGTGGGTATTTGGCATAATAGAATTGAGACTCACCTCTCGGCATCGTCTCGTCTTCTTCCCGGATTTCTTCAGTTAAGCACTCAGCTCAGCCTTTCCTCTCAACACTTTAGCAGCAATTAGCCCTGTATAGAGTAGCATATTTTTTTTCTGAAATCTATGGGGTATTTATAGGTGAGGATCTTTGACTCCAGCCTTGTGGTCCCCACTGGTTATTATGGAATTTCCGAAGATGGAGGGATATTATTCCTTCTGTTATGCAATCAGACCATCAATTCTGTACAATCATTAGTTGTACACGTGTCTCAATCCTCCCTTTTGCATTGCTCAGCTGCATCTTTTGATCGTGAGTTCACATGCGGTGTTGTTTTTATTACCGCATGCGGTTGAAAGTCAGTTCTGGATCAACTGTCGCATTGCATTGTCATTGCGTTAATTGTCTCTTCATTGCTGATTGAAGGGCACATTGTGACAGAGATGCGTTGATCAGTTCTTCTTGAGCATTGAACGAAAGCGGTGACTCGATTTCCTGCAAAACAGAGTAAAAATCTCCTTTTCTTCCATCGTAAAGATGTCAGTGGGTGTAATTGCGATAATTTATAATTATTGTATTTCGAAGCTAATTTTCATACAATTGGCGCATATTTATTCTCTTTTGGCCGCAATATCTAAATAAGGCAGTATAAATAACTTGTATTTCTACAAGTTATCATACCCCCAAATTTAGATATATGTGTGTCCTCAAGCATATCTTCTACTTAGGCAATAAAGCTTAATTCCTATCCTATATTTTTGCGTCGATTGGTTGCTCCAAATGTTACACTTAGGCACATTACTTGACATCACAATTTCCTTCTAACTTCGCTAATTCTTAACAAGCCCTAATTTATTCTTCTATGTAACAAAATTCTGCTAAAAAATGCTTTTCTAATTTTTCACAATAGAATGTTTATCTCTTCTTTGTCAAAACAACTCGATATATCTACAAAACTTTGCGTTATTTATTAGAGACTATTGGTCATGGTTACACTCTTCGTTTTGGCTTGTCCCTACGGGTGTCATGCGAACATCCAACTACGGTTGTATTCCAATTTCAACTTTAACTCATAATATTCAGAGGAGTTGTCTCTTGCTTTCTTTTTCTTTTTTTTTTTTTTTTCATATTGCATATTGCATTGTTCTTGGAAAACCACCTTCGTTTTGGCTTGCTCCTACGGGTGTCATACGAACATCCAACTACGAGTAGGCTCCTTTCACAACTAAACTCTTATCAGGTTGGGAACATTTTTAAAGATTTCCCTTGCGCTGACATTGGAGTTTTTTTTTTTTTTTTTTTTTTGGTAATGAAAATGAACGCACTTTCTTAAATATTGCATATTCTAATCTTATCTGCTCAGACCTTCCCCACCTGCAAATTTAAAGATGAGCAAGGTCCTCATTGCGTTGTTTGGAGAGACTAGACAAACACCTAGAAGAAAATTTCAAAAAGAAGGTTTGAGCAGAACTTTGGAAGATAAAAGGTAAAGTACTGCTAAACTAAGAATTAACTAAGTGTTAGTCAAAATTTACAAAGTATGGGAAATGTTTCTAAGTATAAACATATATTACATCATAGCAACGCAATGAAGAACAAAAAAGTAAAAGATTCAGAACATCGGAAGTATTGACAAAGGATGATAAAGAAAAAGGCATAGGCAAATAGTAGAGTGAATATGTACTCAATTGTATTGAATATTAACAAAGTATACAAAAAATTATAAATGAACGCAATAAAAAAGTTTGTTACTGTACAAGAATGAAAGAATTGATTAACTTATAAAATAATAAATGAATTTAAAAGAATACATAATGGCACATAGAAGAGAAAAAATATAGGAGGATTATTGCTGAGGGGCTAGTGGGTCTGGAGGCAGATTTTGAGGTGGTGCAGGAGGAGCTTCTTCAAAATTTAAGTGTTGGCGGAGCTATAGGGGCACCATTGGACCATGAAGATATGCGGTGAGAAAGTTGAAGTACTCTTGATTACACTCTGCAATCATTCTCTAGTGCATTTGGACTTTATAAATGTTGTGCTGCATGTTGATCAACGCCTCTCTTGATTTGGCAGCATTGCGTTGAATATCATCAATCCGCTCCATTACCACTTCAAATCATTGGTTGAAGAAGTGTTGTTGTTGAGAGAAAAGTTATTGTTGTTGGGAGAAGAGGGATCTCATTTCTGCTAACTCAGCAGCCATGGAGGTGATGGAAGGTTGTGCCTACGATGTCTCGCCAGCATCGTTTTGGGGTTGGGCAGAGGTGCCTTCACCCAAATTGTGTGGGTCATCAACTTGCGGCAGTGGAATGGTGGGTTGCAGTGATGATGCTATTGGTGAAGGTGGGGCTGCTAGGTAGATAAATGAGAAGGTTGGGACAAGGAGAAGATTGGTAAAATGTTCGTGAAGAGGGGAAAAGGGTTGCACTGGTGGGCTCGGAGGGCTTGGATGCCGAATAACTAAAGGAAGAGGGTCGATAAGTACTGAATCTTGCGTTGGTGACTCCTAGACCTTCTCTTTTCCCTTGTCTTCTCTTCACTGTCTCTTGGGCCTTGGTTCTTGTGGCGCATTCAAATCGATCGCAGGCCTCTTTGCTGGCAGTTCGGGGCAATGCGAGGAGTCTTTGACGAGCATCCTCAAGATTTTGATGTTAATGAGGCCATGGACTTCTGGCATGGGCTCCTCATCAACGCCTACACCCATAGACAGGAATAGACTTGAAACGCTTCACAGAAAGAAGTACTTCCCTCGAATATGCCCCACCAATACTCTGATCTTCCTTTCGATCAACTACCCTACGTCGATAGGAATGCAACGAGCAATGCAGTATGCGGCCATGACCCTATCCCTTGATATAGTTCTTTCATGCATTGTTGGTATCAGTCGCTTCTTGACCAAGTAAACCCAGAGCCTTCCCTCCGGTAGCAAGGACTTGGACTTCAGGGTGCGGATGCCTTTAAGCGAGACCGATCACTTCGTTCCCAGTTACGTTAATACTCTCAGCGCATCGTCTGTCTGTTCTTCTGTGGGATCATCAATAATCTTGTTCCCTAGTGCAGGGTTGTCCTTCATCTGATAAATTTCGTTGATGTCCCTTGCGCTGAAGGATACTGTTTCTCCTTTAAAGGTCACCGCATCCCTGTTTCCATGAAGGCGCCCGCGGTAGAAGCTTCGCACTATTTGAGGCACGATGATGGATGGGCACTGGTAGAACGTGTCCCACCAATGTTCCACAATTACGCTCGTGATAAGGTCAGGTAGTTGATAACTTGTAGAAATACAAGTTATTTATGCCACCTTATCTGGATATTGTGGCCAAAAGTTAGTAAATATGCGCCGATTGTATGAAGATTAGCTTAGAATTACAATAATTATAAATGATCACAATTACACCCACTAACGCCATAAAGATGGAAGACAAGCTGAGTTTTCCTCTATTTTGCTGGAAACCAAGTCACCGCTTACGCTCAAGGCTCACGAGAAACTGATAAACGCATCTTTGTCACATTGCGCCCGTTAATCAACAATGAAGAGATGATCACCATAATGACGACGCATGGGACAATCGATCCAGAGCTAACTTTCAACCGCATGTTGTAATAAAAACAACACCGCATGCAAATCCACGATCGAAAGATCCAACTGACCAACGCAAAATCGAAGGATTGAAACGCGTGTACAACTAATGGTTGTGCAGATTGATGATTTGATTGCATAACAGAAGGAATAATATCCCTCCATGTTCGGAATTACCAGAACCATCAGTGGGGACCACAAGGCCGGAGTCAAAGACCTGCACCTATAAATACCCCATAGATTTCAGAGAAAACTTATGCTACTTAATACAAGGCTAAGTGCTGCTAAACTATTGAGAGAAAAGGCTGAGCTGAGTGCTTAAGTGAAGAAATCTGGGAAGAAGACGAGATAAGGCCGAGAGGTGAATCTCATATCTAATATGCCGAATACCCGATCGAAAGTTCTATGCATAGATCTCTGCTACCAGTGGAGCAAGCCTGAGAGGGAAGCTCTCCCTACCATCAAATCCATCTTAACTGGCAAGCAGATCTCCATCGAATCAGTGCCAAGACATTGGCACTTGTTTGTATCTGTTCTATCTCTTTCAGCATTATATTTCACTTTCTCTTTATCTTTTAATTCACGCACCATGTATCAAACGCTTAATAGATATTTTAAATGTTTCGATAGCTTTCATATACCATTCTTTGTCTATTTTCGTTCCTCCATTAATCATTTTCTCCTTGATGTCTTTTTAATCCTTTGATAGTTAATATGAATCAAACAAGTACTTAATTTGTGTTGAAGGTATAAAATGCATTTAGCTAAGGCATGCTAGACGACATCTTCACCTGTAAGAGCAGAAGTGCATATGCCATTCTGATCTATCGAGAGAGGGTTAGAAGAATGTGTTAACTAAAGCGAGTAGTACTTCAAGACATGGAAGCAACCTTGCGTTCATTACGTTACTCTGTTTCACTACAGACATGTGGGAACGTGGCCGATCACTGAAAGGTGTACACCTAGAGAAGAGCGGAACAGTATTTGTAACTTCAACGCAATTGAGAACTTGCGCTGTTTATATTATTTATCTTTCTCTTTTTATTCTGTTCATAAGACTTGTTGCCGCATTCCACGTCTTTGCATAACTTTCACAGACAACCTTGACCCCAACATCTTGTAACATGAAGCCTGTATCTTGTATCATCTAGCTTAGGTTTATTGAATTGTATTTTATTATCGCATCTTTACTACTTTACTTTATTTTAGCGCAATTTATATACCTGTACAAACACATTTTTTTAAAGATTGAAAACCTGGTCGTATATGATGTGAACATATCACAATAACCTAAAACAGTCCCTAAGTTCGACCTCGGATCACACCGAGAAACTTGCGGTGGAATTACAGTTGGTTCCATCGTAAGGAAACTTGTGACAACGCATGGCATACTACGTGAACATCCATAATTAACACATATCTAGTAGTAGTATCGCATCATTTCAACCATAGAACATCATCAATCATACCTATCAGTGATTCGTCACCAGTAGTGGATTCGGCGCAGGAAAGAAGCCCATCTCGATCAACATATCATCATTCTCCTTTTTCCTTGATGAATGCTTCCTGGCAGGTGCGGAGTCGCTGCTTTCTACGATCGCCTTGCTTTTTTCTAATCCAAGGCAAGTTGCTTGTCTTTCTTTCTTTTCCCGCTCCTTGCGCTGTTCTTCTTTCTCACGCTCTACGAATTCTTTTCCCTTCTTCATGTATAAGTGCCGCTTATTGGCTTCGCATTTTTTCCTTTTCTCTTCCTCCAATAATCTGTCCTCTTCTTCTTTCTTCCTCCTCTCTTCTTCTTCTTCTTCTCTTTCTTCTCTCGCAAATTCTTCTTCAAATTGCTTAGAGGCCTGCAACAAACGCTGTTCCTCCTCGCGCTTCCCTATCCCTTCAAGTCTGGCAAGCTCATTGCTGCATCACATTTCTTCTAACTCCAATCTTCTTACTCTATTCCCGCCTACGATGATGAGCTTGCCCCCCTCCATCTTTTCTCACTTCTCCTCCTCTTCTTTTCTTTTTCTCTCTTTCTCTTCCAATGCCAAAATTAATCTCTGAGGGTCAATAGTGGACCATTGCGGCGCATTCTCCCTACGACGCCGCATTAGGGGGGTTCCCTCTACTTCTTTTCCTTTGTCGGTCATAACCATTTGCATTGTTTCGGGTTGCGCCGATTTCATCAACTGTGCCATTTCCCCTTATCCTCCCTTACGGAGGTTGATTCTCCATCTATCTCCGGGTTCACAGCCCTCTTCCTCGCTTCCTCTTCTTTTCTTAGGCGCCTCTCTTCACGCCAACGCATTTTCTTTTCTTCTTTCTACTTCTTCTTTCTTTCCTTCCTGGCCTTCTCATCTTCATCATCATCTTTTTTCTCTTTATTCTTCTTTTCTTTGCGATGATGGGAAAATTCAGCCTCCCCATTCTTCTTTCCCCTGTTCTTCTTCTTCTTCTTTTTCTCTTTCTTCTCTTCAGCCACCTTTGGTGGCGCCTCTATTACAACCCCCTCCAACACGACTTTATAGGCCTCTAATACAACTTCCGCCTCCTTGGCCTCCTCAATTGCAATCTCTTCTTCTTCTCTTGGCTTCTACATTGGCAATCGCATCAGGAATCTTTATGGCCAGAACACCTTTTCCCGTTTCTTCTTCAGTCACCACTGCCTCCACCACCACTAGTCCATTTGCCACCACCACTGTCTCTTCCTCTATAGGCAGTGGTTGAATTAAAACCCCAGCCTCAGGCAGTCCACCTTCTAGCTCCAAGGTACTCAAAATATTGCTAAACACCTCCGTATCATCACGTCTCTTCCTTTCACTCTCAGTCGAGATGGTAGGTATTGGAACAGGAATGGTCTCAGTGCTTCCTCCTTTTTTGAACAGAGGAGGCCTAATGGCCAGAGGGTTTCTCTGGGCTCTCCCAGCAAGTCTGGAGACAGTGTGGGTTTGGGCAGCGAGTTTGCGACTGGCAGCCAAAAATGTTGCCTCTCACATGGCTACTTGGTCAGGGGTGGATGGTGAAGTAGATTGGTTGGGAGTTTGGTCAACCATGGATATGAACTTGGGAGGACTGGTAAAACGCTGGAATGCTGGGGAAGAAGAAAGGTCTAGATGCAAAGGCTCTAGGGTTTCTGATTTGCAAAATGAGGTAAAGTTTCATAACGAGGGAAGGGACTCTTTTTATGGGTTGGGCCGCGGTGGGCCCAACGCGATTTTTGTTACCATCGCATTTTATTCTTTACTGCATTTTACTTTTAAGCAAACGAATTCATTATTCTTTATGTTAACTGGTTGCATATACCACATTAGTATCGCATTAATCATAACAATCCCCATGTTCGACCTTAGATCACTCTGAGAAACTTGCGTTGGAATTATACTTGGTTCCAGCGCAAGAAAACTTGTGACATGCACTACACGAACACATACTACGAAGCATATCATCATCATCGCGAACGTAGTATCGCAATATCATAAATCATAGTGCATAAGCATCATAATCATTCTATTTTAAATCTTTACAAGTTTTTGGCGCCGTTGCCGGGGACAAAAACTTGAATCATTCATCAACGCATAAATTTTGTCTATACAAGTTTTTGGAACTGTTGTCGGGGATTGGCAACGTTTAGTGTTGAATATTTTTGTAGTATTTTGCAGGACAGATCTCTATTGTACTATCTTTTTAACGCAGAAAGCAGGCTGATGGTTTATGAGTTCTGGGACTGAACAAAAATTCGAATCCGACCCAGAGATCGAGCATACTTTTCGCGCACAAGTACGCCAGAACCGAACAAGGTGAAGGAGAAACATGAATAACAATGATAGGCACAAGGGGAATCAAGGGGTTAATCGGCCGACGCAGGACCCAGTTTTCCTAGCAGCCGACCGCAATATCCCAATGTGGAACTATGCGACGCCTAACTTATATGACTTCTCACCCGGAATTGCAAGGCCCATGGTAGAGGAGAATGCACGCTTTGAGATAAAGCAGGTCATGGTTCAAATGATCCAAAATGCGGGGCAATTCGGAGATCAACAAGATGAAGACCCATATGCACACTTGACAGTCTTCGAGAAAAGGTGCAATACTTTCTCCATTCCTGGCATGACTCTAGATGGAATTAGAGTGTATCTCTTCCCGTATACACTACGAGATGAGGCAAAAAGGTGGGCTCATTCATTAGAGCCAAATGAAATTAATTCTTGGAAGCAGTTGGTCGAGCGATACATGAAGAAATTCTTCTCGCCCGCAGTCAACGCAAGAAAACGGAGGGATGTGTTTAATTTTGAACAGATGGAAAACGAGACTCTCAACATCGCATGGGTATGATTCAGAAGATGGGTAAAGAACTGTCTGCACATCAAGATTCCTAATTGCATTCTGATGGAAACCTTTTACAACGGCCTGAACTGATCAACGCAAGTGATGACATGCAGAAATGCATGTCATCTTAGGCCTTTTACTTAGAATTATGAAGGTTGTTAGGCAGAATATATGGCAATCATGATAGGAATTCACGAGAAAATGAGCTTGCATCGATCGACATGTTGAATCTTAGATAACCCGTTATTTTGCATTATTATGCATTCAATGTTCTATTTTTGTAGCTAAAATAGGAAATTGATGCAAATGCGAAAACCGGACCACTGCATAGATGATCGCATGCGGAGAAACACTCCATCGCAAGGTCGAACGCGTCGATCAATGCATGGATGATGCGGTAGTCAATCGTATGCATCCATCGCATGGGAGTTGTGCTCGCCTAGCGATTGCAGTCATCGTATAGAGTTGTGGTATTAAGCAAATGCGATCATTGAATGATTGTGGCTATGCGACAATGCATACTAATGGGATCAACACAAGGTTGGTAGATTGGACGCATCAACGCATCTACCTTGAAAAAAACCAAAAGATGATGCTGACATTTCACCTACCACGCCGTTAGTAGCAGAGGTTCAGAAAGGACTAACGCGCTAAATGTCAGACTCAGAGTAGTCCAATTAATGCTATCGGCGACCCAAGCTCTATGAATAGAAGCCGATGAGCAGAAATTCAAGTTACGATCAGAGCCTTCGACCGAAGCTAGATCTCGAGAGAGTCAGCTCCTCCGCCCATCCATGGCACCACTGGCAGCCTTAACGCACATTCGCTGGAAGTAAGCAAGTCATTCCATTTCCCTTTCTTTTCTTATATTGTATTGTATGACATTTTGTGATTAAGGAATGAATACAATTTGTTTTCAATGCATTTCTCTATTCCTTCGACTCAATCTCCATCTTCTTTGCTTAGCATTTTTACTTTCTGTAACATCCCACGCCTTTTTATTTATTTATTAATAATGTAAATCTTTTCCCTTTTCAGTAATTGTCCTTAGTTGAAGGGCATGTTTGGAATTTTGAATTTAAAGTATAAGTGCGAGGATTTAAATGTTGTCGTGGGAATTATTCAAAATTATTCAATTTTGAAAAGTTATGGCAGGAATTAATTATTTTTGGAAAGAAGAAAGAAATTAAATAGTATAAAGTGGGTTAAGGAAAAGATTTAATTAAAGATATACTATTTTTCGTTTTATTATTATTATTATTATTATTATTAGTTTTTTTTTAAATAAAAAGGGGCCCCCCCAATCTCCTTCACACGTCTCTCCCTCACTCCCCGACCTCCATTACTCTGCTGTCGCCTCAGTCACCCAGCTTCGTCAGCCCCACAGACTGCACCGTGTGACTCCCCCATACCCTCCTTTGTCCGTCTGTTCGGAGTCGCACCGATGTCGCCCAGTCGGAGGATCCGTCCGTCCGAGTCACCGTCGCCTGTTTCGAGCTCGAACCGAGGAGCTGCTCCGCCACCATAGATCTGTCCAACGGGCTGCTCGCGTTTCTGTAACGGGGCCGCCATTCAACTCCAGTTTCCGCCGCCGACTCTTGATTTTGAATAGATCTTGGATTTAAGTAAGGTCAACGTTATGAGATGGATTTCTTGAAGGATTTTTGACACCCATTAATTATCGAATTAAATAATCATTTAATTCATGTTTTGAAGGTTTTAAATTGTCGTTCGTTGGAATTAGACTTTGTTAGAAGGAGATTTTGGAGTCGAGATTTTGGAGTGGTTGTTAATCAAGTTCCTTGGGTAAGCTTTTGGGGTACTGTGGTTTTGAATCTGAAGTTTCGAAATTATTGTTGGACTGAGATTTTATGGTTGTATTCGTATGATAGGGTCGTTACTTCCAATCAAGGTCATCATTTGGTTTTCGGAGTTTATCTGTGGAATTTCGATTAAGGTAAGTAATCTTACCACTGGAACTGCCCACGGGCCAGGCTTTAGTTATATGCTAGCATGATTAGTGTGTGTTATGGTAAATGTTAGCATGTTGATTGATAGTATGACCTGAATCAAAGTATATCTGGCACAAATTCTGATTTTTTTTCATATGTCGATGTCTGATCTGCTGGTGTTGAGGCATACTTGCATGTTGTGGATTTATGATATAAGTTATACATGGATGATGTATAATATGTTATTAAAAATTATGTGTATGTGATGAAGCCACGGTATCAAGGATTTTTATGTATGTTTTATAACTGTACAATGTTGAATCATAGCACGTTAAGACTGTGTGAATATCCTCATTGATTAGTTAGATGCTCACCAGTTTGTGTTTCCTTCGGGATTCACCAGTTTGTATTTCCTACGGGATTCACCAGTTTTGTGTTTCCTTCGGGATTCACCAGTTTGTCTTTCCTTTGGGATTCACCAGTTTGTGTTTCCTTCGGGATTCACTAGTTTTGTGTTTCCTTCGGGATTCACCAGTTTTGTGAGCATACTTAACTATAATAGGGTAGGACTCAATCTCATATCTATTACATGTATTTATGTGCCATATGCGGGTATCTAGAGGACATAGATGCCTAGCCTGACCCCAGTGGTGGGGCTACTTACTGAGTATTTCATACTCATTCTTTCTTATGTTGATGTTTCAGGTAAGGGTAGAGATGGACCAGCGATGGCGCAGCAGAATTCGTGATCGTGTCACTGGGACTAGTTTTTACGCTTCCGCATTTTGAGATTTAGAGTTCTTTTCATGTTTCTCTTAATGTTTAGTTTTGATGTTTGAAACTTATTATTAAGAATTGTTTTTCATATGTATTTATTAACCTTTATGATTTATGGGTACCCTATTATTGTTGCATTTAATAAATGTCTTTTGAACTTCTCTTGTTTTAATTAGCATTTATTTCAAATAACTGAGCGTCATTTTAAATTCTTTGCATGCATTATTTTTAGTAACGACCTTACCTAAGTCCTAGGGGGCCAGGTTGTTACACTTTCATTGCAACACTTAGAAGGATTGCTTGGGTCTCGCATACTTAGTCATGTGGATTAGGGATACAAAGCATGTAGCAACCCACCGAGAGGTGTGCGTTGCACGAGTGTGTGAGTAATCTTATTTGCTTAGTGTGAAGCTGTTGTAACGCCCGTCTATAGGCTAACACATTGCTTGTCTATGAGTAAAGTCAGCAACAACCAACTGCCCGGGAGAGTAAGTGGTTGGTCGCATTAAGCAATGTATGGATTGTTCACTAGAGATAGGAATAATCTTGCGTTTACCAAGTTCATGCGTTTGTCTTGTTTTATGTTGTGCCCAACACCCTTTTAGAACTACTCGAGAGAGGGTCTAAAGAAAGAACCTAATGACTCGAGAGAGCTAGGTTAGAATCTAGGCTCGAGAATCTATGCTCGAGAGAGTGAGATTAGATCGGCATAAGCAAGAGATAGGGACTTAGAGATAAGCTCTGTTTGTCAACACTGCATCGCATGCACCCTATGAATAGGTATGATATTATGTGGTCGCCTTATTTGTGTGTGTGTGTCACTTTTGTATTGCATAAATAAGAATAGAGGCTTCTGTGTAGGTTCTATAGACTTATCGCATATATCACATGCGTTCTAGCATTAGAAGCCGTAGCATTCGCATCGAGAGGTGGTTTACTATTGTATTTGTGTTGCATGATCGCATGGCTTGTGTGGACTATGGTCGCCCTTGCGGTTACTCTTAATTATTGCAATGAAAACATATCCACATTTTATCTATTTTCCCATACATTTATTTCATGTCAAGTATTGTCGTATTTCTACCCGTCATGCATATTCTCGATGCGTTGTCTGTTAGATAGGAGTAGGAATTGGATTAACTTAGCAACCTCCCTTCCATTCTTTTATTTAAACTGCCGCATGCACATTACCGCATACATATAGCTACAAGTCCCTGTGTTTGACCTCAGATTACCTAAGAAACTTGCGTTCGCTTTATACTTGGCATGAGTGCAAGAAAACTTGTGACAGGATCCATGGTCATCACACACATCCGTTAACGCATTATCATTCTAACGTATGACCATCGACGTATATCTTAGGAACATGCATTGCATACTGCGTCCAAGGGATTTTAGTTTTCGAGTCAAATTGACTTCTAATTTCTCGTCATCATGTTTTTAGCGTCGTTGCCGGGGACTTGGCAACTAAATGTTTGTTAACTTTTGTGTCTCTGCGAGCAAACTTTTTATGTTGGGAGTATTGCAGCTTGTGCGACAAGCTTGCAAACAATATTGAAGTGTAGGCGATGCGCTGAAAGCCAATATTGACCCCAGGGTAGAAGGGCAATTAGTCGCAAAAGAGCTGAAGGTAATTCTAAGCATATGACGACCGCATGTGCCCAACAATTGCCAGAAGTTCCAATGGTCAGGGCAACTTGACCCAAGAAATTGAGGACCATCTCCTGCATGGAAGACTCCTTGCGGTGACAACACTTTTATTTTTCAAGAGACGTCTTCTACTCTATCTTTACTTTCCTTTCTTAATATAGGTTATTTATTTTAATTTCATTGTTATTTTGGATATATGGATGCTTCCTTGGTTGTGGTACGTTTGCTTTTGTAGGTGCAATAATAAGTCTCCTCGGTTCGTAGTTCAATGGAAGAATTCCTTTCATCCTCCAATGCATGGCTTCGATCGTGTGAATTCCAATGCATGATCGCATGTGTTGTTCCGCCTAAGGTCTTTTCTTGTTATCTTGTATGCCTTATCCTTTTGAAATTCTTTCTTTCCCGATTGCGGTGTTTTGCGATGTTTCTATGATAGTACGTATAGTTCACCGCATCTTCTAACTAATCAATGCAAGGCATTCTTTACTTTTACTAGCTTCTTCAAATTTTGAAAGTCTTAAGTTTTATTTTGTGCAAACCTTTGCTCAAAAATTTGTTATCGCATTTTTGTAATTTTGTTTTTAGCTTTGCAGTGAGACGTTGCCAACCTCTATGTTTGGGGGTGGCAACGGTCTCGGAGAATTGCGTTCATTGCATTGCGATCATTTGAAAAAAAAATGAAGTGAGCTTTTGAGAATAATAACTCCACTATCAACGCAATGGGGAAACCCATGTTGATAAGAGTTAAGCTGAGAAAGGCACTTGCTCGAAGTTGGATGTTCACATGACATAAGTAGGGGCAAGCCAAAACGAAGGCAAGTCGCCAGGATCAACGCATAAACGCAACTCCTCTGTCTGGCGCAAGCCAAATCAAACGAGACAAGAGTTGAGTTGAATATGGAACGCAACCGAAGTTTGATGCTCGCATGACACACGTGGGGGTAACCAAAATGAAGGGCGTAACCAGGTTCAACGCCACATTTGAATAAGCCATCGCAAATCTTTGAACTATTTTGAACAAACGCATTCTCAAAAGCTAAACACAAAATTGTGGTGAATGAATTTAAAGTTTTTGAGCAAAGGTTTGCCAGATCTAAACTTGGAAAAGATCTTTTTGAATGTGCAGCCTAAATGGAGGAGAGCATTGCAGTGATGGTCAGAGGTGTGTGTATTATATTCTGAAAGCTGGTCATCACAAAGGAAAGCATGAAGGTGAGTTAGAATTTCCTGAGTATAATGCATGCTTGAGGACAAGCATGATTGTAAGTTTGGGGGTGTGATGACATGCAGAAATGCATGTCATCTTAGGCCTACTACTTAGAATTATGAAGGTTGTTAAGTAGAATATGCGGTAATCATGATAGGAATTCATGAGAAAATGAGCTTGCGTCGATCAGCATGTTGAATCTTAGCTAACTCGTTATTTTGCGTTATTATGCGTTCAACATTCTATTTTTGTAGCTAATATAGGAAATAAACGCAAACGCGGAAACCGGACCACTGCATAGACAACTGCATGTGGAGAAACACTCCATCACAAGGCTGAACACGTCGATCAAGGCATGGATGTTGCGGTAATTAGCCGTATGCGTCCATCGCATGGGAGTTGCGCTCGCCTAGTGATGGCGGTGATCGTGTAGAGTTGCGATATTAAGCAAATGCGGTCATTGAATGATTGCGGCTACCTGACAATGCATACTAATGGGATCAATGCATGGTTGATGGAATGGACACATCAATGGATCTACCTCAAGAAAAACCAAAAGATGATGCTGACATTTCACATACCATGCTGTTAGTAGTAGAGGTTCAGAAAGAACTAACGCGCCGAATGTTAGAGTCAGAGCAGTCCAATTAATGATGTCGGTGACCCAAGCTCTATAAATAGAAGTCGATGAGCAGAAATTCAACTTATCCGGGGATGATCCTTGTGATTCAGGTATTTTCCCTGCGATCCAGACAAATTACGTGAGAAGACGCCGAGAGTTCTTCACCTTGTTCATCCATTCCGAGTGATGATCGGAGCCTTCGATCAGAGCTAGATCTCGAGAGAGTTAGCTCTTCCGCCCATCCATGGCACCACCGATAGCCTTGACGCACATCCGCTGGAAGCAAGTCTTTGCTTCCAGCCAGTCATTCCATTTCCCTTTCTTTTCTTATATTTTATTGTATGACATTTTGTTGTTAAGGAATGAATACAATTTGTTTTCAATGCATTTCTCTGTTCCTTCAACTCCATCTCCATCTTCTCTGCTTAGCATCTTTACTTTCATTGCAACACTTAGTGGGATTGCTTGGGTATCGCATACTTAGTCATGTGGATTAGGGATACGAAGCATGTAGCAACCCACCCGAGTGCGTGAGTAATCTTATTTGCTTAGTGTGAAGCTTCTGCAATGCCCATCTATAGGCTAACGCATTGCTTGTCTATGAGTAAAGTCAACAACAACCAATTGCCCAGGAGGGTAAGTGGTTGGTCACATTAAGCAATGTACGCATTGTTCACTAGAGATAGGAATAATCTTTCATCTACCAGGTTCATGCGTTTGTCTTGTTTTATGTTGTGCCCAACACCCCTTTAGAGCTACTCGATAGAAGGTTTAAAGAAAGAACCTAATGACTCGAGAGAGCTAGGTTAGAATCTAGACTCGAGATAGCGAGATTAGATCGGCATAAGCAAGAGATAGGGACTTAGAGATAAGCTCTATTTGTCAACATTACATCGCATGCACCCTAGGAATAGGTATGATATTATGTGGTCGCCTTATTTGTTTGTGTGTCAATTTGTCATCACATAAATAAGAATAGAGGCTTCTGTGTAGGTCCTATAGACTTATCGCATATATCGCATGCGTTCTAGCATTAGAAGCCGTAGCATTCGCACCGAGAGGTGGTTTACTATTGTATTTGTGTTGCATAATCGCATGGCTTGCGTTGACTAAGGTTGCCCTTGCGGTCACTCTTAAGTATTGCAATGAAAACATATCCACATTTTATCTATTTTCCCATACATTTATTTCATGTCAAGTATTGTCCTATTTCTACCTCTCATGCATATTCTTATTATGTTCTCTGTTAGATAGAAGTAGGTGTAAGATTAACTTAGCAACCTCCTTTCCATTCTTTTCTTTAAACCGCCACATGCACATTACCGCATACATATAGCTACAAGTCCCTGTGTTCGACCTCGGATTACTCGAGAAACTTATGTTCGCGTTATACCTTGCGTGAGCGCAAGAAAACTTGTGACAGGACGTATGGTCATCGCATACACCCATTAACGCATTATCATTCTAACGCATGACTATCAATGCATATCTTAGGAACATGCATCGCATACTGTGTCCGAGGGATTTTTGTTGTCGAGTAAAATTGACTTCTAATTTCTCATCATCAAGTTTTTGGCGCCGTTGCCGGAGACTTGGCAACTAAATGTTTGTTAAGTTTTGTGTCTTTGCAAGCAAACTTTTTATCTTGGGATATTGCAGCTTGTGCGACCAGGTTGCAAACAATATTGAAGTGTAGGCGATGCGTTGAATGCCAATGTTGATCCCAAGTTAGAAGGGCAATCAGTCGCAAAAGAGCTTAAGGTAATTCTAAGCATGTGACGACTGCATGCCCCTAACAATTGCCAGAAGTTCCAATGGTCAGGGCAACTTGACCCAAGCAGTTGAGAACCATCTCCTGCATGGGAGACTCCTTGCGGTGACAACACTCCTATTTTTCTAGGGACATATTCTACTCTATCTTTAGTTTGATTTCTTAGTATAGGTTATTTATTTTATTTTCATTGTTATTTTGGATATATGGATGCTTCCTTGGTTGTGGTATGTTTGCTCTTGTAGGTGCAACAATAAGTCTCCTCGGTTCATAGTTCAGAAGAATTCCTTTCATCCTCTAATGCATGGCTTCGATCGTGTGAATTCCAATGCATGATTGCATGTGTTGTTCCGCCTAAGGTCTTTTCTTGTTATCTTGTATGCCTTATCCTTTTGAAATTCTTTCTTTCCCGATTGCAGTGTTTTGCGATGTTTTTATGATAGTACGTATAGTTCACCGCATCTTTTAACTAATCGACACAAGGCATTCTTTACTTTTACTAGCTTCTTCAAATTTTGGAAGTCTTAAGTTTTATTTTGTGCAAACCTTTGCTCAAACATTTATTATCGCATTTTTGTAATTTTATTTTTAGCTTTGCGGTGAGAACGCTGCCAACCTCTATGTTTGGGGGTGGCAGCAGTCTCGGAGAATTGCGTTCATTGCATTGCGTTCGTTTGAAAAAAAAAAGTGAAGCGAGCTTTTGAGAATAATAACTCCACTGTCAACGCAATGGGGAAACCCATGTTGATAAGAGTTAAGCTGAGAAAGGCACTTGCTCGAAGTTGGATGATCACATGACATACGTAGGGGCAAGCCAAAACGAAGGCAAGTCACCAGGATCAACGCATAAGCGCAACTCCTCTATCTGGCGCAAGCCAAATCAAACGATACAAGAGTTGAGTTGAATATGGAACGCAACCGAAGTTGGATACCCGCATGACATACGTGGGGATAAGCCAAAATGAAGGGCGTAACCAGGTTCAACACCGCATTTGAATAAGCCATTGCAAATTTTTGAACTATTTTGAACGAACGCATTCTCAAAAGCTAAACACAAAATTGTGGTGAATGAATAAAAAGTTTATTAGCAAAGACTTGTCGGGTCTAAACTTGGAAATGATCTTTTTGAAGAAGCAGCCTAAGTGGAGGAGAGCATTAAGGTGATGGTTAAAGGTGTGTATATTATATTCTGAGAAACTGGTCATTGCAAAGGAAAGCATGAAGGTGAGTTAGAATTTCCTGAGTATAACGCAGGCTTGAGGACAAGAATGATTGTAAGTTTGGGGGTGTGATGACATGCAGAAATGCATGTCATCTTAGGCCTTTTACGTAGAATTATGAAGGTTGTTAGGCAGAATATGCAGCAATCATGATAAGAATTCACGAGAAAATGAGCTTGCGTTGATCAGCATGTTGAATCTCAGCTAACCCGCTATTTTGCATTATTATGCGTTCAAAGTTCTATTTTTGTAGCTAAAACATGAATGGACGTAAACGCAGAAACCAAACCACCACATAGACGACCGCATGCAGAGAAACACTCCATCGCAAGGCTGAACGCATCGATCAACGCATGGATGTTGCAGTAATCAACCGTATGCGTCCATCGCATGGGAGTTGTGCTTGCCTAGCTATTGCAGTCATCGTGTAGAGTTGCAGTATTAAATGAATGCGGTCATTGAATGATTGCAGCTAGCCAACAATGCATACTAATGGGATCAACGCAAGGTTGGTGGAATGGATGCATCAACGCATCTATCCCAAGAAAAACCAAAAGATGATGCTGACATTTCACCTACCACGCCATTAGTAGCAGAGATTCAGAAAGGACTAACACACCGAATGTCAGACTCAGAGTAGTCTAATTAATGCTGTCGGCGACCCAAGCTCTATAAATAGAAGCCGATGAGCAAAATTCAAGTTATCCAGGGATGATCCTTTGATTCAGCGTGCCCCAAGAAGCTTCAGCCTTCACGCTAGTTGGGGGTGGAAGTTTTTCAATTGCTTCGATTTTTTGCTTTTTCTACCTCCAACCCATCCCGAGAGACCTTATGTCCCAACAGTATGCCCTCCTTCACCATGAAATGGCATTTTTCCCAGTGTAGCACCAGATTCGTCTGTTTGCATCTTTTCAGTATCTTCTCCAAATTGGCTAAACAAACTTCATAAGTGTTCCCATAAATGGAGAAGTCATCCATAAATATTTCCACTGAATACTCAAGATAATCTGAAAAGATGGCCATCATGCACCTTTGGAACGTGCTTGGCGCATTGCAGAGGCCAAACAGCATGCGACGAAAAGCAAATGTCTCATATGGGCAGGTGAATGTGGCCTTGTCTTGATCTTCTGGAGCTATCATAATTTGATTGTATCCGACATAACCATCCAGGAAGTAGTAAAAATCATTTCCAACTAGATGGTCTAGCATTTGGTCAATGAATGGCAGAGGAAAATGATCTTTCTTTGTGGTTGCATTCAATTTGCAGTAATCCATGCATATGTGCCATAAGTGATGGTTCTTTGCAGTATTAATTCATTCTTTCCATTTGAGACTACCGTCATTCCGCCCTTCTTTGGCACACATTACATGGGGCTGACCCATGTGCTATATGCTATAGGATAGATAATGCCTGCATCTAGCTATTTGATAATCTCCTTCTTGACGACCTCCTTCATCGCAAGGTTGAGTCTGTGTTGATGTTCAATTGCTCTGTGGTCATCTTTAAGACGAATGTGGTGCATTCAGTATGCGGGGCTAATTCCTCTAATATCAGCGAGCGTTCAGTCAATTGCTCGCACATGCTTCTTGAGAATGCACATTAATGCATTCTTCTGATCTTCTTTAAGCGTAGATGAAATGATAACTAGCAACTTCTCATTCTGTCCCAAAAATGCGTACTTTAAATGTGTTGGTAAGGTCTTCAATTCAAGTGTTGGTGGTTCCACCAGGGAAGGTTGCGTTGTTTTTCTTTCTTCTTTTTCTGTTGGCTCTACTTCTTGTTTTTCGATCATTTCTTCTTCCCTGTTTGTTTTTGTTATGATCGTATTGCAGGCAGCAACGGATGCGCTGGCATCCTCTTCTTCATTCTCTTCATCAAACTTTTCTTCTTCAATCGAATTCTGGTCATCATCTGAATCATGCAGGTCTTCTTCATCCAAAAACTTCATGGCACGAATTATATTAAACTTGAGCTTCTGTCCGTTGATACTCCAAGTGATTTCCCCTTTATGCACATCATTTTGAGCATGACCCATTGATAGAAAAGGTCGCCCAAGAATGATGGGCACATCTTTGTCGGCCTCATAGTCCAAAATGATGAAGTCGGCTGGTAGGATAAATTTGTCAATGATGATTAGCACATCCTTCACTTTCCCTCTGGATGAACTAGAGATCTATCGGCCAACTGGAGAGTCACTTTTGGGGGCACAAGTTGCCCTACATTTAATTGTCTAAAGATTGACAGAGGCATCAAATTTATGGTGGCTTCTAAGTCACACAGGCTTGCTTGATGTATAGTCCTCCTATGGAGCAAGGAATGGTAAAGCTCCCAGGATCGCTCATCTTCAGTGGAATTATTGATTTGGAACTTTGCGTTAACGCCATCATGGCAAATTTTCCAGCTCTCCTCTTCTTAGTTACCATATCCGTCAAAAACTTTGTGTAGGCAGACATTTCCTCAATCGCTTCATTGAAAGGAATATTAACATGTAATTGCTTTAACATAGATAAGAAGCATTGGTACTGTACTTCTTCGTACTTTTTCTTCTTTTGTCTATGGGAAAAGGGGTAACTGAACTTTCACGGTTCCCGTTTCAGTTGGCTTTGAGGTCGACGCAACCTCCGGTTATACTGCTTCTTCTTCTTTTTCTTCTTCTTGCATCACTGCAATCTCAGGTTCAGCCACAATAGAAGTTGTTCTACTAAGCTCCTTCTTTTCTTCTTCCACAGTCTTCCCACTTCGCAATGTCATAACCTAATATTGCTCTTTACCTGATCCCCTCGGGTTGCGTGGAAGTCAATTGAACTCAGAAAACCCCCCTGTGGTTTACTCTTCAACTTACTCGCAATCTGGCCTATTTGTAATTCAAGATTGCAGATTGACTAGACTGACTTTGAAGCACGGTTTTGTTTTTCTCTATGTATTACTTCAGTAGGCTTTCCAAAGAAGAGGATTGCGGTGGTTGTGAGCTACTTGCTTAATTGCTCGTTTGACCGTTGTTGCATGGGAAAAATCCTGGTGGCCATCCTTTTTGCGCCACAGGTTGGAAATTCTATTGTTGATTCTTCCAAGCAAAATTAGGGTGGTTTCTCCACCAGGGGTTGTGGGTATTCGGAAAAGGGTTATTCTTTACAAAGTAGACAGATTGTGGATTTTACGGGCAATCTTCCATCGCATGCCCATTGATAATTTGTAGAAATACAAGTTATTTATGCTGCTTTATTTAGATATTGCAGTTATAAGAGAGAAAAGTTGCATCAATTGTATGGAAATTAGCTAAGAAATGCAAGAATTATAAATTGTCATCAATACACCCACTGACACCCTTGCGATGGTAGAAAATAATATTTCATGTTTGTTTTTCAAGAAATAAAGTCACTGTATGCACTTATGGCTCAAGAGAAAAAGGATTAACTAATCTACGTCACATTGCGCCCATCATTCAGGAATTAATAGACGATCAACGCAATGACGGCGCATGCGACAATCGATCAAGAGCTTTGCGATCAACGCAACTTCAACCGCATGCGGTAATAAAAAAACAACACCACATGCGGACAAACGATCGAAGATGCAAATGATCAATGCAATCAAGGAGGATTTTGACATGTGTACAACTAACCGTTGTGCATTTTCGACGGATTGATTACATAACAGAAGGAATATTTAGTCCATAATTTTTGGAATTTCCATAACAATAAAGTGGGGACCACATGGTAGAGAGTCAAAGCATTCATCTATAAATACCTTCAGAGAATTCACTGAAAAATATAATTGATACGAGGCTATTTTGATATTTATATATTGAGAGAGAGGTTGGTCTGAGTGCTGATCGAAGAAGATCTGGGAAGAAAAAAGGCAAGGTCGAGAGGTGAGTCTCAGGGTGAATCATTCCAAATCCCCGCTCTGAATCTCTGTACCTAGATCAACTCTATCGGTTGAGTAAGCCTGAGAGGGATGCTCATCCTTCCATTCACTCCATACGTCGGCAAGCGATTTCTCCATCCAGATCTGTGTCAAGACATTGGCACTTTTCTGTATTTGTTTCTATCTCTATCATCAATTGTATCTCATCTTCTTAGTCAAAAACATTCACACCATGTATCAGACGTTTGATTCTATAATTAAATGTCATGATCATTTTCATCTCCATGTTTTTGTCTATTTGCGTTCCTCCATTAATCACTTTCTCCACGATGTTTTCTTAATCCCTTGGTAATTAGAATGAATTAAACAAGTAATTTAATTCGTGCTAAAGAAATAAATATGTTTAGCTAGAGTATTCTAGACGACATCTTCACCTGTGAGAGCAAAAGTGAAGATTCCATTCTGATCTGTCGAGAGAAGGTTAAAATAATGCGTTAACTAAAGCAAGAAGTGCTTCTAGAGATGGAAGCAACCTTGCGTTCATTACGTTCATCTCTATTTCACCACAGAGATGTGGGAACACTGCCGATCACCGAGAGGTGTACGCCAAGGGAAAGCGGAGCCGTAGTTATATCTTTAACGCAATTAATGAACTTGCGATGTTTGTACTAATTATCTTTTCTCTTTCTGCTTCGTACATAAAGCCTTGCCACCACACAACACGATTCTTTGTATAATCTTCACACTCAGTCTCAAACTCGGTATCATGTATCATGTAACCTATATCTTGTATCATCATAGCTTAGGTTTACTTTTATCGCATTTTATTTTCTTACCGCAACTTTATTTTATCTCAATTTTACTTTAACGCATGTTTTACTTTATCGCATGTACAAACCTCACTTTTATTAAATTGAAAAACCCCCGGTCGCATATATCACAAACGTAACACAATTAACCTAAAACAATCCCTGTGTTCGACCTCAGATCACTCCGAGAAACTTGCGGTGAAATTATACTTGGTTTCAACGCAAGGAAACTTGTGACAATGCATAGCATACTACAAGTATTCCATTAATAACGCATACATCTAGAAGTACTATCACATATCTTTGCATCATCGCATTATGCACTTAGAAGTTGTATCTTGCATTATAATCATCCATGCATTGTATGACATAAGAAGATAAATTTTATGCGTTATAAGTTTATGGACAAATTTTACGTTACATGTTTAGGGCGCCGTTTCTGGGGACATGGACTTATTCACTAATTCATATTCATCATTGTCCTTATGCTTAAAGATTAACATTTTATGTCATCAAGTTTATGGCGCCGTTGCTGGGGATTAGTTAACGGTTATTGTTGAGTATGTTTGTAGTATTTTGTAGGATAGATCTCTTTGTACTGGCTGTTCAACGCGAAGAACAGTCTAATAGTTTATGAGTACTGGGATTGAACCAGAATTCGAAGCTGACCCAGAGATCGAGCATACATTTTGGCGCACGGGCACGCCAGATCCGAGCAAGGTGAAAGAAAGCAGCTGATATGGCAGATAATAATGATAATGTGGCTCCCGCAGGAAATCAAGGGGTGGTACGACTAGCGCAAGAAAAATAAAAGCAAGGGAAAGAAGGTAATTGTTTGTATACTTAGTTAATTTTCAATACAACGAAGTAACAATTCTCTATACATGCTTGTGCCTCTTTTTATCATCCTTTGTCGACTATGCGATATTCTTAATCTTTCTTTTTGTGTTATTCATTGCGCTGCCATGATGTAAAATATGCACTCACTTAGAAACATTTCCCATACTTTGTAATTTCTAACTAACACTTAGGTAATTCGTAGCTTAGCAATGCTTTACCTTTTACCCTTCAAAATTCTGCTCAAACCCTCTTTTTGAAATTTTGTCTAAAATTGAGGGTGGGGAAGGTCTGAGCAGATGAGATCAAGTGATGCGGTCATTAAGAAAAATGAGTTCATCATTTTCATCTTTAATATATATATATATATATATATCCTACATATAAACTCCAATTTTAGTGCAAGGGAAACCCCCCCAAAAAAAAAAAAAAAAAATCCCAACCTGATAAGAGTTAAGTTGTGAAAGGAGCCTACTCGAAGTTGGATGTTCGCATGACACCCATGGGAGCAAGCCAAAACGAAGGTGAGTTTCCAAGAACAACGCAATATGAAAAGAGAAAAACGCATAAGAAAAAGAAAATAAAATTATGCAAGAGACAAATCCTTTAAAATTCATGAGTTAAAGTTGAAATTGGCACACAATCGAAGTTGGATGTTCGCATGACACCCGTGGGAACAAGCCAAAACGAAGAGTGTAACCATGACCAACATTCTCTAATAAATGACGCAAAGTTTGACCACAACATCCAGACACATCAAGTTTTTTTGACAAGAAGAGGTAAACATTCTTTTTAAAACTAGAAAAGCATTTTTGAGCAGAAATTTATAGTATAGAAGAATAAAGTAGGGCTTGATATGAATTAGCAAGGATAGTAGGAAATTTCATTGTCAAGTAATGTGCCTAAGTGGAGCATTCGAAGCAACCAATCGACGCAAAATTTATGAGAGGAATTGAGCATTATTGCCTTAATAGAAGATATGCTTGAGGACAAGCATATATCTAAATTTGGGAGTGTCATAACTTGTAGAAATACAAGTTATTTATACTACTTTATTTAGATATTGCGATTATAAGAGAGGAAAGTTGCATCAATTGTATGGAAATTGGCTAAGAAATGTAAGAATTATAACTTTTTGTCAATACACCCACTGACACCATTGATGGTAGAAAAGAATATTTCAAGTCTGTTTTGTCGGAAATCAAGTCACCGTATGCGCTCATGGCTCAAGAGAAAAAGGATTAACGCATCTATGTCGCATTGCGCCCATCATTCAGGAATGAATAGACGACCAATGCAATGATGGCGCATGCGACAATCAATCAAGAGCTTTGCGATCAACGCAACTTCAACCGCATGCAATAAAAAAATAACACCACATGCAGACAAACGATCGAAGATGCAAATGAGCAATGCAATCATGGAGGATTTCGACACGTGTACAACTAACCGTTGTGGATTTTCGAAGGATTGATTGCATAACAGAAGGAATATTTAGTCCACCATTTTTGGAATTTCCATAAAAATAAAGTGGGGACCACACGGAAAAGAGTCAGAGCATTCATCTATAAATACCTTCAGAGAATTCACTGAAAAATATACTTGATACGAGGCTATTTTGATATTTGTATATTGAGAGAGAGGTTAATTTGAGTGCTGATCGGAGAAGATCTGGGAAGAAAAGAGGCAAGTCCGAAAGGTGAGTCTCAGGGCGAATCATTTCAAATCCCCGCCATGAATCACTGTACCTAGATCAACTCTACCGGTTGAGTAAGCCTGAGAGGGACGCTCATCCTTCCATTCACTCCATACGTTTGCAAGACATTTCTCCATCCAGACCTGTGTCAAGACGTTGGCACTCTTCTGTATTTGTTTCTATCTCTATCATCAATTGTATCTTATCTTCTTAGTAAAAAACATTCACACCATGTATCAGACGCTTGATTCTATAATTAAATGTCATGATCATTTTCATCTCCATATTTCTGTCTATTTCCGTTCCTCCATTAGTCGCTTTCTCCACGATGTTTTCTTAATCCCTTGGTAATTAGAATGAATTAAACAAGTAATTTAATTCGTGCTAAAGAAATAAATATGTTTAGCTAGAGCATTCTAGACGACATCTTCACCTGTGAGAGCAAAAGTGAAGATGCCATTTTGATCTGTCGAGAGAAGGTTAAAATAATGCGTTAACTAAAGAAAGAAGCTTCTAGAGATGGAAGCAACCTTGCGTTCATTACGTTCATCTCTATTTCACCACAGAGATGTGGGAACACGGCCGATCACCGAGAGGTATATGCCAAAGGAAAGCGGAGCCGTAGTTATATCTTTAATGCAATTAATGAACTTGCTATGTTTGTACTAATTATCTTTTCTCTTTCTGCTTCGTACAACACGATTCTTTGTATAATCTTCACACTCAGTCTCAAACTCGGTATCATGTATCATGTAACCTATATCTTGTATCATCATAGCTTATGTTTACTTTTATCGCATTTTATTTTATTACTGCAACTTTATTTTATCGCAATTTTACTTTAACGCATGTTTTACTTTATCGCATGTACAAACCTCACTTCTATTAAATCGAAAAAAACCCCGATCGCATATATCACGAACATAACACAATTAACCCAAAACAATCCCTGTGTTCGACCTCGGATCACTCCAAGAAACTTGCGGTGAAATTATACTTGGTTTATGCAAGGAAACTTGTGATAATGCATACCATACTACAAGCATTCCATTAATAATGCATACATCTAGAAGTAGTATCGCATATCTTTGCATCATCGCATTATTCGCTTACAAGTTGTATTCTGCATTATAATCATCCATGTGTTGTATGACAGAAAAAGATAAATTTTATGCGTTACAAGTTTATGGACAAATTTTCCACTACAAGTTTATGGCGCCGTTGCTGGGGGCATGGACTTGTTCATTCATTCATATTCATCATTGTCCTTATGCTTAAAGATTAACTTTTTATGTCATCACCTATCACCGCAAGTCGCACACCTTGTGGTGTTTTGACTAATTGCGTTGATTTGCCCGAGTTGCGGTGTTGGGCTGCTGATCGTAATTCCTTGGATTAAATTCATCATTGCAGTCATCTGGTTTTGTAGTGAAGCAATAGCACAATTATTTGCGTCATCGTCTTTGAGTCTCAATCTCTGGTCACTCTCTCCAATCTTATGGTTCTCAGAGATGCGATCCAAGATATTCTTCGCCTCATCATACATTTTATTAAGCAGACCACTAGCGGCTGCCACATTGGCAGCGGTCTGTGAAGCGGGATTCAAACCATGATAAAAGATTTCCATCTGGAGGCAGTCTGGCAACCCATTATGTGGACAGTCTTGAACCAACCTCTTAAATCTCGCCCAAGCATCGTTGAGCGATTCATCCATGTATTGTTCAAAATTTGTGATAAGTTTCCTTCGTCTAGCATTCTCAGTGGGTGGAAAATACTTCTTCATAAATTTCCCCACTACCTGTCCCCAAGAAGTGATCTCCCCTGGCTCGAGAGAATACACCCATTTCCTAGCCTAATCATAGAGAGAAAATGGGAACAACGTTAGTCAAACTTCTTCAGTAGAGATGTTTGGGAACACAAAAGTATTGCAGATTTCAATAAAACTTCAGAGGTGGGTGTGTGGGTCCTCGCCACGCCTTCCTCCGAATTGATCTGCAGTTTGGATCATCTGCAGCATCACCGGTTTCATTTCGAATCTGCTTCCGTCGAGGGCAGGCCTCATCATTCCTAGGGAGAAATCGTGGAGGTTTGGTGATGCATAGTCCCTAATGGGTTTATTGCGCTCGTTTGCCAACAAAATTGGATTCACCGTGACATTGTTATCATTTGGTGCTTCATTTCCAGGCTGCTCCGCCATCTCAGTCTCCTTCTAAATGTCCTCTCAATCTCCGAGTCGTAATTCGTCAAAGATTTAGAGTGTGCAAAGAAATAAAAAGAAATTACCCTTAGCAAACTATTTTGCTGAAGTCCCCGGCAACGGCACCAAAAACTTGATGCTTGATTTTATGAAGTGGAAATGTGGATGATATGCATTGATGAAATTGCATTGTGCACTCAAGTTTCCCCAGTTGAATTCAAGTGTAAATTCCTCTGAGTTTCCTAGTAAGTCCAGGGTCGAACACAGGGGCTTGTGAAAACAGATTGCATTGGTAGTTTTTATGAAAACCTTATGGTAACCAAGTAAATAAATTGTTTGTTTGTTGTTGATTGCATTAATGAGAAAATAAACAAATGGGCGGATTTAAGAAAAGGCAGTTGTATGATAGATGCAATGAGTATGGGATGAACGGCTTGAGAAGATCTTTAGCTAGCATTACTTGGGAATGCGTCAGACTATGCGATCATGTTACAACCATACACAGCAAGTCATTTTCCAATGCAAATGTGATGCTCCTAAGTCTAGGACGCATGTGTTGAATGCAAAAGTGTCCATTGAGCTCATTCCTAAGTCTCTACTCTTGTCCTATGCGATGATGCAAAATGCATGAAAGCAAGGTGACCGCATACAATCATATCCTACCTCTAGGATGCATACAATGCGTTAACAACAAATAGTGCTAATTCCTAAGTTCTTATCTTTTGATTATGCGTTCTAATCTGGCTCTTCCGAGCCTAGATTCTAACCTGACCTTCCCAAGTTTAGATCTTGTCCTTAGACTACCCTCCCTAGTATTTCTAACGGATGAATGAAGTATACATAATACAAGATAATCACAAAGAATGAATATTCCCTAGTTGTGCTAGTTAAATGCTTCTCAACCCATTCAACTGATTTAGTTACTCATGTGTAAATAACAGAGAGCGAACAGATATAGAGAAGGAAATTCCATTTTTATAAATTAGTTTGAGTACAAAATAACAATAGAAATTAAAGGTAGAGAGCCTGGTAGCAATTCCTTGTTGACTGAGGCTTTTACACTGAAATCTCTATTAGGTTCTAAAGATGTTCTTGCTCCCATAGGCATCGGCCCTCTCTCTGCCCTTGAAGCTTCCGGCGCTCTCCCAAGCTTACCAGAACGATCTGTCGGTACAACTTCCTTCCTTGCGTCTGCCTTAAAATGAAAGAAAACTAAGAATAAAGACGTACGTATGAACCAAAGAATGATGAACTGATCAACTCGTCAACCCCTTTTTTGAAGAATACCCTTGGTTGTACAGATGGGACGGCTTTAATTCCTGACTGATGCACCGAATAATTGTCACTAAAAAGCTAAATGTACTTTGTGACTGTTATCGACTATCACCTTAATTCAGATTTGACTGTCATTAGCTTTCTGTCCCATCGCGCTTAATTAGCCTTTCATCCGGATGTGCCCACCATGTTGCGCTGACCAAGTTGCGTTGATCCTTCTCGAGCGAATGTTTGCGAACACAATCATCGTAAAGCCTTGCGGTGAAGTTGCATGGTTTCCTATGATTGCAATTCTTGCATTGCGTCAACGCATATTCTGCACAAAAATACAAAAATCAACTGCTCTAATGTGTTGAACGCATGCGACCGCAATATTATGAAATCAATTCTTAATGAACGCAAATTAACATATTTCATCAACGCAATCCAACATTGTTTATGAACTTGGCACTATGATAACATGCATTTCTGCCCGTTATCATATTACACGAACGCATACTACGAAGCATCATAATCATTCAATTTTAAATCTTTACAAGTTTTTGGTGTCTTTGCCAGGGATGAGAACTTAAATCATTCATCAACGCTTAAATTTCGTCTATACAATGTTCATTATGAATTCCCCCTAGTGCACATCAATTTGATCGCAATCGGTCGAGAGGAATGATCGTCCCAATATGATGGGCACATCTTTGCCCGCTTTATAATCCAAAATGATGAAGTCTAACGGCAAGATGAATTTATCAATTGAGATTACGGCATCTTTCAACTCTCCCTCGGGATGTATTCTGGATTTGTCCGCAAGTAAAAGTGTCTCTGTCGTGGGCTTGAGTGTGCCAATATTCAATCGTTTGAAGATTGATAGCGGCATTACATTTATACTCGCCCCAAGATCGCATAATGCTTGGCCACTGCAGACCCCTCTAATGGAGCATGGTATCGTGAAGATTTATGGGTCGCACATTTTTTGTGGTATCATAGCGTTTTGTGTTACTACCACTGTTGTGATCTTATCTTCCTCATTTTGTTTCTCTTTCAATCTTTGCAGGGCTGGTGGTAGCTGGACTTCTTCTGTCTCATGTTCTGAAGGCTTGAGGGTGGACGCAACTTCGGGGTTCGTCTTCACGGGCTTTTCGAAATTATAGGTCAATGGGTCCTCGATTGTCACCACATTCAAGTTGGTCGCTATGGGTTCCTCCCCTACTTCTGCAGTCATTTTGTTGCTTAGTAAGGAGACTGCTACGTATTTTTCCTTCCTTGTACCCCTACATTGCGAGGAAGCTCAGTTGAGCTCGGCAACGCTTCTTGCGGTCTATTTTTTAGCTCACCCGCAATTTATCCCAGTTGAATTTCAAGGTTTCGAATGGACGTTGCTTGATTCTGAAGAACTGATTCGTTCTTCTCAATGTACTGCTTCAACAAGCTTTCTAAGGACGAAGATTGCGGTGTCTGCAAGCTGCTAGCTTGGTTATGGGTTGGACAATTTGTTTGTTGGAAAACTCTGGGTGGCCCTTCTTTTTGTGCCACTGGTTGAAAGCTTTGTAGTTGATTTTTCCACGAGAAATTTGGGTGGTTTCTCCATTCGGGGTTGTATGTATCGGAGTAAGGATTATTCTTTTTGAAGCATACTGACTGCGGATTTTCTGGGCTTTCTTCCATCGGATGGGCATCTCCACAGACGATACAACTTGCGGTCGTTTGAACAATTGCGTTGACCTGCCCCATTTTTTGCTCCCGTGCTATTAATTGGAATGCCTTGTATCAAACTCATGATCGCAAACATTTTGTTCTGAAGGGATGCGATGGCCCCATTGTTCATGTCACTATCTTTAATCTTTAATCTTTGATCACATTCCCGCCAGTCCTTGCGATTTTTGGAAATGTGATCAAGTATATTTTGGGCTCTTCATATGTTTTGTCAAGCAGACCACCAGCTGCTGCCACATTGGCAGCGGTCTACGAAGTAGGGTTCAGTCCTTGATAAAAAATCTCCATCTGCAAGCAGTCTGGTAAGCCGTTATGTGGATAGTCTCTTACTAGCCTCTTAAACGTCGCCCAAGCATTGCTGAGCGATTCATCAGTTTCTTGTTCAAAATTTGTTATTAATTTCCTTCTCCTGGCATTCCCGGTTGGTGGGAAATATTTCTTCATGAACTTTTCCACCACTTGTTGCCACGAAGTTCTCTCTCCCGATTTGAGAGAATACACCCATTTTCTTGCCTGATCACAAAGAGAAAATGGAAACAAATTTAGTTGAACTTCTTCGGCAGAGATGTTCAGGAACATAAAAGTGTTGCAAATTTCTATGAAGCTCTGAGGTGAGTGTACGGGTCCTCGCCAGGCTAACTTGACCCTAGGACCATTTGCTCAGATCATCCAGTGGAAGAAGTTGCTACTTGTTTTAAATTGTTAAAACATGTATAGAACAAATTGTATATATTTTTGGGATAAATGAAATGTTCATTTTCAAAAATTATGTTTATTCTAGCAACCTCTGTTGAGAATCAAATTGTTAAATGCCATTTATAGATATTCAGATATCTAAATGGCTAGGTCAAAGTATGGAAAGTTTAAAGATTTCTAGATCTGACTGTTAACAAAGAGTTGTTGAAATAGGTCAGATGCATCTTGCTCAAATAGTTTGAGAGTACCTCAATATAGTAGGAGGAAAGTGTGCTTCCTTGCCATTATTGAGATTAAGATGCAATCCCCTTATAGTTTTATCTAAAGCCTATCGTATACTAAAATGTTTACAATAATTCTCTCGGCTAAAGTGTTTGAGAATTACATAGTAGGACTAGGAATACCAGATAACCTAAGGCAAGTGGGAGAAATATCAGGTATAGATATATCGAATGGTAAAAGATGGGTATGGGATGCCCTAGTTTATTGTATTTCTATATAAAACTCAGAAACTCAGTCTTATACATCGGATGTATAATTTACCATTGAAGTTTTAGTCCATGTGGGAGTTTGTTGGGTTTTATGTCCTAAAACTCGTGGTACGTAAACAATGGAGTTTATTCTGAAAATTTAATGAAGGTGTTATTGAATAAATCTATTGCTTGAATAGAAATTCAATAAACCTAAAGTCCCTTGACTATTGGATAAGTACTTGAACTTTATGTGGAGACATAAAGGTGGATCAGGTTCGAGTAAATAGTCAAAATGATCTATAATACATGGATAAGGTTGGGTACCTAATTCTGATAACACTATTGGATGCGGCCTGCTCTATAGTTGTTATAAGGAGTTGTAAAGTGCTACAAACGAAGTGATCCAAATTCGTTCATGTTGGACATGAGGATTGAGGGTGTCCTTGTGCAAAGAAGTTTGTACAAGATCGGAAAACGAAATGAGTCACTCTTACTTTATACAGTCGTTTACTGTTTAAAACTGACTATTTCAAAGCGATGATCTAGGTAGCTTGACCTTAATCCTGAGCTAACTATGAGCTTCTGTTTATCTGGGATTGCCCTTAGATTTGCATAGGTGAGGGTTGGCTCAACAACGTCGGTTTAATATGACTGGCATTTTAGGTGTAAGATTGGATAGATAGCTAGGGATATAGGGTGCAAGAGGGAATTCACTCCTACTTGCTTTAGAGATAGTAGAGAGGTTGTTCCCTTAAGTCTTGATTTTGAGGCTTAAACAAGGAATCCCACCCTCTCATTTGGCATGAGAGGGACTCAATTTTTTGATTAGATCACAAAACAATTGTTGATTAGGAGATCAGTGGGGAATTAATGAAGAGGTAATTTTGGGGGTAAAACAGAGATTTGACCCAACCGTTATTATAAATAACCTGTGAAGGGTTAACTTACTAATCATGGTTATATCGAGTGGACATAATATATCTACAGTGAAGGGTGTTCAATTATGGGCTTTAGTGGAGTGACCCATTAGTTAATGAATGGGGATTAGATCGATCTAATGAGTTTACCCGATTAATCTCGGATCGTTGGAGCCTATGATCTGTAGGTCCATGAGGTCCCCCTACTAGCTCGGAAATGGAAAAGCTCTAGAGTAGCGTGATAATTTAATTTGAAACTTTCAAATTAGAATCAAATGGAATTGGAGAAAATATATTTAAATATGATTTAAATATATGAAGATGAATTTGTGTATAAATTAATTTAATATTAGATATTAAATTAATTAGAATTATTTAAATTATGTAAATAATTATTTATTAATTTTATTAGAAAGTTAATTTACGAAATTAATTTTTAAAAGTAATAAATTTTGATTTTAGAAATAAAATATCATTTTAAAATCAAAATGGATTTTCGAAAATTAAGAAATTACACAAAATTGAAAATAGTTTTTTTCAAAGTTCATCTTCAACTTTCTCACAAGGAACCCACCACCTCTTCTTTGGTCTTACTCCAAGCATGAGCTGCATCCCATGCAACACATCTCTTTAAATTATAGTCTACAATATATTGAAGAGATTGGAGTGAAGGAAAGGAGGGTGAACCGATTGAATTTTTGCTGAAAATTTCGAATGAAGATGGTGTTCTTCAATGGGTTGGTTCAGTGAGCTTTCACCATATTCCCTTTGATTTCAGCTTATTTTGAGTCTCACAACTCAATCTAGAGCACCAAAAGGATAGTAGGGAAGATTTTGTGGTGGTCTACACAAGAATTCGGAGAATTCTGCAGCTGGAAACAGAGATTTCGTTAGTTCGGCCAAGGTATGTCCATGAAATCCATTATAGTCAATTTTTAGCATGTTTCTTTTCAACCAAAATTAATGAATTAGAATGCTTATGAATCTTGATTTCTTCCGCTGCGTGATGGTGTCGATCCAAAAAAATGAGCTTCGTACGCAAAACTGTCTTGTGCACAGCTTTTTTTCATCGTTCTTAACCCTTGGGTCCGTTTTCGCCTGCCGGAAAGTTCCCGCACAAAAATTGGGCCCCGGGGCAGCCCCGTGATAACTTGTAGAAATACAAGTTATTTATGCTTCTTTATTTAGATATTGCAGCCAAAAGAAAGGAAAGTTGCATCAATTACCAAGAAATTAGCTAAGAAATGCAAGAATTATAAATTCATCAATACACCCACTGACACCATTGCGATGGTGGAAAAGAATATTTTAAGATTTTTTTTTTTGTAGGAAATAAAGTCACTGTATGCGTTCATGGCTCAAGATAGAAAGAACAACGCATCTACGTCGCATTGCGCCAATCATTCAGAAATGAATAGACGATCAACGGCAATGACGGTGCATGCGACAATCAATCAAGAGCTTTGCTATCAACGCAACTTCAACCGCATGCGGTAATAAAAAACAACACTGTATGCGGACAAACGATCGAAGATGCAAAAGAGCAACATAATTGTGGAGGATTCAGACATGTGTATAGCTGACCGTTGTGTATTTCTGATGGGATTGATCGGGTAACAAAAGGAATATTCACTCCACCATTTCCGAAATTTCCATAACAATAAAGTGGGGTCCACTCTGCAGAGAGTCAAAGCTGAGCCTATAAATAGCCTCTGAAATTCTATTGGAAAATATACTTGATACGGGCGTATTTTGATATTTGTATATTGAGCGAGAGACTGGTCTGAAGAGCCTGATCAGAGAAAATCCAGGAAGATTTAAGAGACAAGGCCGAGAGGTGAGTCTCAGGGCAAATCCTTTTAAACCCCGTCGTGGAAGCTCTATACCAAGGTCACTTCTACCAGACGAGCAAGCCTGAGAGGGAAGCTCTTCTCTTCATCCACTCCATCCGCCGGCAAGAAAATCCACCGTCCAGATCTGTGTCAAGATGTTGGCACTTTTCTATATTTAATTCTATCTCTTTACCATCGATTGTATTCATCTTCTTAGTCTATCATTCCCACCATGTATCAGACGCTAAATATTAGAATTGAATGTCATGACCATTTTCATCTCCATCTTTCTGTCTATTTCCGTTCCTCCATTAATCGCTTTCTCCATGATGTTTTCTTAATCCCTTGGTAATTAGCATGAATCTAACGAGTATATTGATCTGGGTTAAGGAAATAAATATGTTTAGCTAAAGCATGCTAGACGACATCTTCACCTGTGAGAGTAGAAGTGAAGATGCCATTCCTCCTGTCGAGAGAAGGTTGGAAGAATGCGTTAACTAAAGCGACAAGTACTTCCAGAGATGGAAGCAACCTTGTGTTCATTACGTTCATCTCTGTTTCATAACAGAGATGTGGGAAGACGACCGATCATCGAGAGGTGTACGCCAAGGGAAAGCAGAACCGTAGTTATATCTTTAACGCAATTAATAAACTTGCGATGTTTATATTAATTACCCTTTCTATTTTTGTTTATACATAAAGACTTGCCATCGCATAACACGACTCTTTGTATAATCTTTACCGTCAGTCTCAAACTCAGTATCATGTATTAGTATCCTATATCTTGTATCATAAAAGCTTAGGTTTACTTTTATGCACTTTTATTTTATTATCGCAACTTTATTTTACCGCAATATTTTACTTTACCGCAATTTTAGATATATGTACACACACACTTTTTATTAATTGTAAAACCCTCGATCGCATATATCAAAAACGTAACGCATTAACTATGCAATCCCTATGTTCGACCTTGAATCACTCCGAGAAACTTGCGATGGAATTATACTTGGTTTCAATGCAAGGAAACTTGTGACAACTCATAGCATACTACCATTATTTCATTAATAACACATACATCTAGAAGTATTATCGCATAATGTCTAAAGAAGCATAACACATCATCCACATTCCATTTCCATCATTCATCACTATCCATTTGCTTATTTAGAACCATTCAATATGCCTGTCAAGTTTATGGCACCATTGCCGGGGATTGGTAACGGTTAGTGTTGAATATGTTTGTGAAATTTTGCAGGACAGATCTCTTTGTACTGGCTTTTTATTGCGAAGAGCAGTCTGACGGCTTATGAGTACTGGAGTGATCCAGAAGTTCTAAGCTGACCCAGAGATCCAGTGTATTCTTTGCACAACAGCACATCAGAGCCGAATTAAATGGTGAAGAAACATGGCTAACAATAACGAGGCACCCGCAGGGAATCAAAGGGAAAATTGGCCAGTGCAAGACTCCATATTTCTTGCTCTGAGTAACTATGCAGCGCCGAATTTTTATAACTTCTCTCCAGGAATTTCAAGACTCATGGTTGAGAAGAATGTAAACTTTGAGATACGACCGATTATGCTGCAGATGATTCAGAATGTGGGGCTATTCGGAGGATTACAAGGAGAAGACCGCATGCTCATTTGACGAGCTTTGGAGACATGTGCAACGCGTTCTCCATGCCTGGTGTGACTCAAGAAGGACTTAGATTATATCTTTTCCCGTACACACTGCGGGACGAAGCAAAGTGGTGGGCTAGATTGTTAGAGCCAGATGAGATTAATGCATGGGAAAAGTTGGTCGAAAGGTTCATGAATAGATTCTTCCCTCCAGCCGTCAACGCAAGAAGATGGAGGGATGTGTTGAATTTTGAACAAAGGGGTTATGAAACTTTGAGCACCGTCTAGGTGCGATTCCGACAATTAGTGAAGAGATGTCCGCATATCGGGATTCCCGATAGCATTCTAATGGAGACTTTTTACAATGGCTTAGACCAACCAATGTAAGCAATTGCTGATGCCTCCGCAGCAGAAGGATTAAGGGACAGATCATATACGGAAGCAAAGAGTATTTTGGATCACATCTCGCGACATTCAGATGAGTGGATTGGTACTGGGTTCGAGGAAAGAGGTTTGGGGCAAGAGAGAGCAGAAGATGTCATTGTGCCAACTGATGCAATGAGCACACTGTAGACCAGATGACCACAATGACCTCACTTCTTTAGACTATAGGATGTGTTGACACACATGGCCGCAAGTTAATCAACAAAGACATGCCTCTCAAGGTTCAGCGCAAGTTAATGTGTTGACACACATGGCCGCAATGAATTGCATTCAATGTGGAGATGGACATCCAGCAAAAGTCTGCCCATTGAATCAACGGCCCGTATACTCTGTCTACAATGAACTGTTTGGCAACACCTACAACCCTGGTTGGCAGAATCACCCAACTTTAAGTTGGGACAGGAATCACAACCAGGGGAGCCACATTTTTCATCAGAACAATTATCAAGGGAATCGAGGTAACCCTCTTGTCTTCATTAATCTGGACCATAGCCCAGGTAATTCTCAAAGTATACCACCTTATGACCGACCGTTCTTATCAGATACCTCTTACAGTACCTCGTCTCTGGAGTCATCATTGAAACATTATATCGAAAAGAGCGAGGCAATTAGACAGTCGCAAGCTGCCTCCCTTAGAGATTTGGAAGAACAGATTGAAAGGCCTGTAGTTGAGTTGAAGAATAAAGTGCCTGGTACGCTGCTCAGCAGTTCAGAAGCATCAGGGCCGTGAGGTAAAGAGCAATGTCAGGCAGTGACATTGAGGAGTGGTAAGACAACAACCCCTGTGCCACCAGTACCAGATTCAATAATAAGAGCAGTGGAATTAACTGTCGATGATGACCAATCAACCAGTAGTGGAAAAATTACTAGTTCAGAAGTAAGTACATCTACAAGAGATGAAACTCATCAAGACACGAATTCTAAATCAACGCAACCTCCAGTCATTACAACACACAAGCACATCACCTCAATGAATAACCAAATAAACAAGAAGTACGGTGGGATCCTCCAACTTTCCCATCCAGGCTGAAAAAGATAGATGATAGTAAGCAATTTCAGAGGTTCCTGGACGTTCTCCGAGAATTGCACATCCCCAACTTTCCTTTCTTTTTGCCACAATATTTAAATAAAATAGCATAAATAACTTGTATTTCTACAAGTTATCACACCCCCAAATTTAGATATATGCTTATCCTCAAGCATATCTTCGACTAAGGCAATTTCCGTTCAATTCCTATCCTAACTTTGCGTCGATTGGTTGCTCTGAATGCTCCACCTATACAACATTGCTTCACAAAGAAATTTCCTTCTATCCCTTAATAATTCATCAACATGCTCTATTTTATTCTTTTATACAACAAACCTCTCTGCAAAATCGTCTGGCGCACGACTTTTTTTCATCGTTCTTAACCCTTGGGTCCATTTTCGCGTTTTTGCCTGTCGGAAAGTTCATGAATAAAAATTTGGCCCCGAGGCAGCCTCGCCGAGCCCGATAGCAATTTGAGGCACCAAATGAACTCCGTTCGCAAAACCGTCTGGCGCATGACTTTCTTTTCATCGTTCTTAACACCTAAGTCTGTTTTCACGTTTTCACCCGCCAAAAAGTTCGTGCACAAAAATTGGGCACCGGAGCAGCCCCGCCGGGCCAGATAGCCATTTGGGGCACCAAATAAGCTCCATTCGCAAAACCGTCTAGCGCACGGCTTTTTTTCATCATTCTTAACCCCTGGATCAATTTTCACGTTTTATTCCGCTGCAAAGTTCGTGCACAAATATTAGGCCCTAGGACAGCCCCATCAGGCCCGATAGCCATTTGGGGCACCAAATGAGCTTCGTTCATAAAACCATCTGGTGCACGATTTTTTTTTTAATCGTTCTTAACCCCTGGGTCCATTTTCATGTTTTCGCCCGCCAAAAAGTGCGTGCACAAAAATTGGGGCCCATGGCAACCCCGCCGAGCCCGATAGCTATTTGGGGCACCAAATGAGCTCCGTTTGCAAAACCGTCTGGTGATAACTTGTAGATATACAAGTTATTTATGCCACCTTATCTAGATATTACGGCCAAAAGTTAGTAAATATGCACTTGTTGTATAAAAATTAGCCTAGTATTACAATAATTATAAATGTTTGCAATTACACCCACGAACACGATAAAGATGGAAGACAAGCCGAATTTTACACTGTTTTGCAGGAGACCAAGTCACCGCTTGCACTCAAGGCTCATGAGAAACTGATCAATGCATCTCTGTCACATTGCGCCCGTCAATCAACAATTAAGTGACGATTACCACAATGATGACACAATGCGACAGTCGATCCAGAGCTATGTTGCAACCGCATACGGTAATAAAAACAACACCATATGAGAACTCATGATCGAAAGATGTAGCTGAGCAATGCAAAAGCGGAGGATTGAGACACGTGTACAATTAACAGTTGTGCAGAATTGACGGTCTAATTTCATAACAGAAGGAATAATATCCCTCCATCTTCAGAATTGCCATAACAATTAGTGGGGACCACAAGGCTGGATTCAAAGACTTGCACCTATAAATACCCCATAGGTTTCAGAGAAAGAAAAGGCTACTTGATACGGGGTAAGTGCTGCAAAACTATTGAGAGAAAAGGCTGAGCTGAGTGCTTAAGTAAAGAAACCCAGAAAGAAGACGAGATAAGGCCAAGAGGTGAATCTCAGATCTAATCTGTCAAACACTCGATGGAAAGCTCTGTGCAAAGATCCTTGCTACCGGTGGAGAAGCCTGAGAGGGAAGCTCTTCCTACCATCAAATCTATCTTATCTGGCAAGCAGATTTCCATCGAATCAGTGCCAAGACATTAGCACTTGTTTGTTTCTATTCTATCTCTTTCATTGTTGTATTTCACTGTTTCTTTATCTCTGCATTCACACCATGTATCAAACGCTTAATAGAGATATTAAATGTTTCAATAGCTTTCATTTACCATTTTCTATCTATTTCTGTTAACTGGTCAATCATTTTCTTCATGATATCTTCTCAATTCCCTGATAAGCACTATAAATTAACCAAGTACTTAATCTATGTTAAAGATATAAAATGCATTTAGCTAAGCCATGCTAGACGCATTTTCACCTGTGAGAGCAGATGTGAAGATGCCATTCTAACCTATCGAGAGAAGGTCGGAAGTATGCATTAACTAAAGCGAGCAGTACTTTCAGACATGGAAGCAACCTTGAGTTCATTACATTAGTCTCTGTTTCACCACAGACATGTGGGAGCGCGGCCGATCACTAAAAGGTGTACGCCAAGAGAAAAGTGGAACAATATTTGTAGCTTCAATGCATTTGAGAACTTGCATTGTTATATTCTTTGTCTTTGTCTTTCTATTCTGTTCATAAGACTTGTCACCGCATTCCACGTTCTTTGAATAACTTTCACAGCCAACTTGACCCCCAACATCTTGTAGCATGAAGCCTGTATCTTGTATCATCTAGCTTAGGTTTACTGTCTTTTTATTTTATCATCGCACCTTTACTGCTTTACTCTACTTTATCACAATTTATATACCTGTACAAACACATTTTTTTAAAGATTGAAAACCTGGTCGTATATGATGTGAACATATCACAATAACCTCAAACAATCCCTAAGTTCGACCTCGGATCACACCGAGAAACTTGCGGTGGAATTACACTTGGTTCCATCGTAAGGAAACTTGTGACAACGCATGGCATACTACGTGAACATCCATAATTAATGCATATCTAGCATTAGTATCGCATCATTTCGAGCATAGAACATCATCAATCATACATCTCAGTGTTAGCGTATATAAAACGGTCAACAAGTTTATGGCGCCATTGCTGAGGAATTGGTTAACGGTTTATTGTTTGAGTGTGTTTTTGGTATTTTGCAAGACAGATCTCATTGTACTGGTTGTTCAACGTGGAAAGTAGCCTGACGGTTTATGAGTCCTCGTGCTGAACCAGAATTCGTAGCTGACCCTGAGATCAAGTGAACTTTTCGCGCAAGGGTACGTCAGAACCGAATTAGGCGAATGAAGGCAGCCAGCATGGCGGACAATAATGATAATACGATACCGACTGTGAACCAAGGGGTTGTTCGACCGGCTCAGGATCCTGTCTTCCTGGCGGCTGATCGCAACATCCCGATGCATGATTATACGACACCCAATTTTTATGATTTTTCGCATAGAATTTCGAGGCCGACTGTAAAGGAGAACACGCATTTTGAGATTAAGCCGGTCATGTTGTAGATGATTCAAAATGTCGGGCAGTTCAGGGTTCTGCAAGGTGAGGACACACATGCCCATCTGACCAGCTTTGTCGAGATGTGCGGCAGTTTTTCCTTACCTGGCATGAACCCATAAAATATAAGATTATATCTGTTCTTTTACACCTTGAGGGATAAGGCTAAGAGGTGGGCTTACTCACTGGAGGCAAATGAGATCACTTCATGGGAGCAATTGGTGGAGCGGTTCATGAAGAAGTTCTTCCCACCTGCCGTCAACGTAAGACGACGAAAGGATGTGTTGAACTTTGAACAGAAGGAGAATGAGACCCTAAGCATCGCCTGGGTGCGATTTAGGAGACTGGTGAAAAACTGCCCGCATATCAAGATTCCCGATTGCGTCTTGATGGAAACATTTTACAATGGCATGAACAGAGCAACGCAGGCTGTTGCTGATGCCTCCGCGGCAGGAGGTTTTATGGATAAGACATACACGGAGGCCAAAGTCATCCTCGACCGCATCTTGCAGAATATGGATGACTGGATCGACGATGGTTATGGAGGTCGAGGCGTCGATAGAAGGAAGACTGAAACAACCATTGTCCCTGCGGAGACAATGACCATGTTGGCCGCACAGATGGCCACAGTGACCTCAATCCTCCAATCAATGGAAATTAACCAAGGAGTCATTGCCTCACAATCAAGTAATCTGCGGCACCAGCTCAAGTGGTTGCAATCAGTTGCATTAATTGTGGAGGGGCTCAGGGAGCTGACGTGTGTCCATTGAACCTTCGGCAAGTGTGTGCTATCCAGAAGAACCCCTTCAACAACACCTGTAATCCAGGCTGGAGAAGCCATCCTAACTTCAGTTGGGGAGGCAATCCCAACCTAGGGGGGCCAGTGAACCATCAAGGGGGCAGTAGAGGAAATCCCCCTTTTCACCACAATCAAGGGCAATCAAGACCGCATAACCAGCAACCATCATCGTCAAACACCTCAGAAGGTTCATTAGAGACGTATTTGAAGCAATATATGGATAAAAATGATGCAGTTATGCAAGCACAAGCGTCTTCTATAAGGAATTTGGAGATCCAAGTGGGCTAGCTGGCCTTTGAGCTAAGAGGTCGAACATCGGGAACATTGCCCAATAATTCAGAAGCCCCGGGATCTACAGGGAAGGAGCAATGTCCTTAAGACAATAAGCAGGCAAGCCTGACCGACTATGGAGATGTGGATTGCGATCACCCAGGACAATGCAATTTTCGGTCCATATCTCAATACTATGTTTAATGCTTTATTGAATTTCTGTCTCTTTAAATTCTAAATTCTGTCTTCAATTTGGGAGTAGGGTAGCCCTGCCCTGTCGGGACCAGTTTCCATTAGGGAACCAAATGAGCTCCGTTTGCAAAACCGTCTGGCACACGACTTTTTTTTCATTTTCTTAACCCCTGGGTATGTTTTTGCATTTTCGCCCGCCGGAAAGTTCGCGCACAAAAATTGGGCCTTGCGGCAACTCTGCTGGTCCCGATAGCCATTTGGGGCACCAAATGAGCATCGTTCGCAAAACCGTCTGGCACACGGCTTTTTTTCATTGTTATTAACCTCTGGGTCCGTTTTCGCATTTTCGCCCTCCGAAAAGTTCGCGCTCAACAATTGGGCTCGAGGCAGCCCCACTGGGCCCGATGGTGATTTGGGGCACCAAATGAGCTCCGTTCGCAAAATCATCTGGCGCACAACTTTTTTTCATTGTTCTTAAAAAATTCTTCTGTTTTCTCATTTTCGCCCGTCGGAAAGTTCGCGCAGAAAAATTAGGGAGCATGGCAGCCCTGCCAGGACCGGTAGCCAGTTGGAGCACCAAATGAGCTCCATTCGCAAAACCGTCTGGTGCATGGCTTTTTTTTCCTCGTTCTTAACCCTTGGGTACGTTTTCATGTTTTCAGCCGGCGAAAAGTTCGTGCACAAAAATTGGGCCCCGAGGAAGCCCCACCAAGCCCAATAGCCATTTGAGGCACCAAATCAGCTCCGTTCGCAAAATCGTCTGGCACATTACTTTTTTTTTCATCGTTTTTAACCCCTTGGTTCGTTTTCGTGTTTTCGCCCGACGAAAAGTTCACGCACAAAAATTGGGCCCCGAGACATCCCCGACGGGCCCGATAGCCATTTGGGGCATTAACCCTTGGGTACCAAATGAGCTCCGTTCGTAAAACCGTCTAGCGCATAGCTTTTTTTTCCTCAATCTTAACCCTTGGGTACGTTTTCGCATTTTTGCCTGTCGAAAAGTTCGTGCACAAAAATTGGGTCCCGGGGAGGCCCTACCGGGCCCGATAGCCATTTGGGGCACTAAATGAGCTCCGTTCGCAAAATCGTCTGGCACACGATTTTTTTTCATCGTTTTTAACACCTTGGTTCGTTTTTGCGTTTTCACACGCCAGAAAGTTTGCGCACAAAAATTGGGCCCCGGGGTAGCCTCGCCGGGCTCGATAGCTATTTGGGGCATTAAATGAGCTTTGTTCGCAAAACCGTCTGGCGCACGACTTTTTTCGTCGTTTTTAACCCCTGGGTTCGTTTTTACATTTTCGCCTGCCAGAAAGTTTGGGCACAAAAATTGGGCCCCGAGGCAGCCTCAATTGGCTCGATAGCCATTTGGGGCATTAAATGAGCTTCTTTCGAAAAACCGTCTGGCGCAGGGCTTTTTCATCGTTCTTAATCCCTGGGTCCGTTTTCGTGTTTTGGGCCGCCAGAAAGTTCGCGCACAAAAATTGGGCCCTGGTGCAGCCCTGCCGGGCCCGATAGCCATTATGGGCACCAAATGAGATCCATTCACAAAACTGTCTGGCGCTAGGCTTTTTTTCATCGTTCTTAACCCCTGAGTCCGTTTTCGCGTTTTCGCCTGTCAGAAAGTTCGGGCACAAAAATTGGGCCCCGGGGAAGCCCCACCGTGCCCGATAGCCATTTGAGGCACCAAATGAGCTCCGTTCGCAAAATCGTCTGGCACACGACTTTTTTTTCATCGTTTGTAACCCCTTGGTTCGTTTTCGCGTTTTGATGCACCGGAAAGTTTGTGCACAAAAATTGGGCCCCGGGGTAGCCTCGCTAGGCCCGATAGCCATTTGGGGCATTAAATGAGCTCCATTCGCCCTGGGGTAGCTTTTTTTCATCGTTCTTAACCCTAAGTTCGTTTTCGCGTTTTCGCCCGTCGGAAAGTTCGCGCTAAAAAATTGGGCCCCGAGGATGCCCCGCCGGTCATGATAGCCATTTAGGGCACCAAATGTGCTTCGTTCGAAAAACCGTTTGGCACACGGCTTATTCTCATCGTTCTTAACCCTTGGGTCGATTTTCGTGTTTTTGCCCACTGGAAAGTTCGCACACAAAAATTGGGCTCGGGGCAACCCTGCTGGGCCTGATAGCCATTTGGGGCACCAAATGAGCTCCGTTCGCAAAATCATCTGGCGCACGCTTTTTTTCATCGTTCTTAAACCCTTGTTCTGTTTTTGCATTTTTGCTCGTCGGAAAGTTTGCGCAAAAAAATTGGGGAGCATGGCAATCCCACCGGGACCGGTAGCCAACGAGCACCAAATGAGCTCCGTTCGCAAAACCGTCTAGCACATGGATTTTTTGCCCTCGTTCTTAACGCTTGCGCACGTTTTAGTGTTTTCGCCCGACGGAAAGTTCACGCTAAAAAATTGGGCCCTGGCGAAGCCCCACCAAGCTCGATAGCCATTTGAGGCACCAAATAAGCTCCGTTCGCAAAATCGTCTGGCACATGACTTTTTTTCATCGTTTTTAACCCCTTGGTTCATTTTCGTGTTTTCGCCCGACAAAAAGTTCGCGCACAAAAATTGGGCCCGGTACATTCCCAACGGGCCCAATAGCCATTTGGGGCACAAAATGAGCTCCGTTCGCAAAATCGTCTGGCGCACGACTTTTTTTCATCGTTCTTAACCCCTGGGTCCGTTTTCGTGTTTTCGCCCGCTGGAAAGTTCGCGCACAAAAATTGGGCCCCGGGGAAGCCCCACCAAGCCCGATAGCCATTTGGGCACCAAATGAGCTCCGTTCGCAAAATCGTCTGGCACATGACTTTTTTTCATCATTTTTAACCCTTTGGCTCGTTTTCGTGTTTTCGCTCGATGAAAAGTTCGCGCACAAAAATTGGGCCCCGGGGCATCCCTGACGAGCCCGATAGCCATTTGGGGCACCGAATGAGCTCCGTTCGTAAAACCGGCTGGCACACAGCTTTTTTTTCCTCGTTCTTAACCCTTGGATACGTTTTCGCGTTTTCGCCAGTCGAAAAGTTCGCGCACAAAAATTGGTCCTCAGGGAAGCCCCACCAAGCCCGATAGCCATTTGGGGCATCAAATGAGCTCCGTTCGCAAAATCGTCTGGTACACGACATTTTTTCATCATTTTTAATCCCTTGGTTCGTTTTCGCATTTTCACGCGCCGAAAAGTTTGCGCACAAAAATTGGGCCCTGGGGTAGCCTCGTCGGGCCCTATAGCCATTTGAGGCATTAAATGAGCTTTGTTCGCAAAACCGTCTGGCGCACGACTTTTTTTCATCATTCTTAACCCCTGGGTCCGTTTTTGCGTTTTCGCCCGCCGAAAAGTTCGCGCACAAAAATTAAGCCCCGATGCAGCCCCGCCGGGCCCGGTAACCATTATGGGTACCAAATGAGCTCCATTCGCAAAATCGTCTGGTGCTAGGCTTTTTTCATCGTTCTTAACCCTGAGTCCGTTTTCGCGTTTTCGTCCGCCAGAAAGTTCGCGCACAAAGATTGGGCCCCGGGGGAGCCCCGCCGAGCCCGATAGCCATTTGGGGCACCAAACGAGCTCCATTCACAAAATCATCTGGCGCACGATTTTTTTTCATCGTTCTTTAACCCTGAGTTCATTTTTGCGTTTTCGCCCGCAAGAAAGTTTGTGCACAAAAATTTGGCCCCGGAGTAGCCCCTTTCGAGCACGATAGCAATTTGGGGTACCAAATTAGCTCCGTTTGCAAAACCGTCTGGCACATGGCTTTTTTTCATTCGTTTTGGCACTCCTCGTGCCATCATAAGTGACGAAGGATCATACTTTGTCAATCACAATATCAAGGAGTTGTTGCGCAAGTACAATCCTCTACAAAGTGGCCACCGCATACCATCCGCAAACGAATGGCCAAGCTAAAGTGTCTAATCGAGAAATTAAATTGATACTTGAAAAAGTAGTAAATCCTTCACGAAAAGACTGCGCAACAAACCTTGACGAGGCGTTGTGGGCATACCGGACCGCATTTAAAACACCCATTGGTATGTCCCCCTATGCGCTGGTATTTGGTAAGACGTGTCACTTGCCTTTGGAGCTGGAATATAAGGCACTGTAGGCGGTAAAGAAGATGAATTTTGATTTGAAGAAGGAAGGGGAAGCGCGGAAAATGCAACTAGTCAAGCTAAAAGAATGGAGGAACAATGCATATGAAAATGCGAAGATTTACAAAGAGTGCACCAAGCGCTGGCATGATCAATGCATATACAGTAAGAACCTCCAAATCGGGCAAAAGGTCTTGCTTTTCAATTCATGTCTATGACCCATCTTGGGAAAACTAAAGTCACGTTGGTTCGGATCGTTCATAATTGGACAAGTACTTTCGCATGGTGCGATGGAATTATAAAATGACGACGAAACCAATATATTCAAAGTCAATGGGCAACGAGTAAAGGCATACCATGGAGAAGACTAGCATCGCCAAGTCGACTCCATGAAACTAAGAGTCTTTGAATGAAGAAGGAAGTAGGTGGTCCATGCGTTATCAAATGATCGCAACTTATCAGGGACGCAAGTTTTGGGAAACCTCAAGTCTTCAACTCTTTTCTCCACTACTCGAAATTTTCACTATCTTTTCAATTCTGATTTATCCTTACTTTACTATCACTATCATTTTTATAAAAAAAATAATAATATTTGCGATAATGATTTTTATTTTGTTTAAAATAATTTGACCCTCTCTTTGTTTTTCTTACAATGATCGAGGCGCTAGATTGCGGAAATGTTACGCGAAGCAACACTTATCTTATTACATCATCGCAACCCAACGAAGAGTGATCGCCGCAAAGATGTATACGTCAATACAATGCGGGCGACAGCGCAAAATTTTATTCCATATGAGCTAGTAGGGGAACCTAATGGACCTATAGATCATGGGCTCCAACAATCTGAGATTAGCTAGCTAAACTCTTTAGACGGAGCTAATCAACATTCATTAACTAATGGGTCATTCCACTAAAGTCCCGTAGTTGCACTCCCCTCACTATAGATATATTTGTGTCCATTTGATATAACCATGATTAGTAAGTTAATCCTTCACAGGTTGTCCGTAATCTCGGCTGGTTCATAAAAATCATTTTACCCCCAAGACCACATCTTGTTCCTTAAGTTCCACTGATCCTCTAATGAACAATTGGTTTAAGGTCCAACCTATAAACCGAATCCCTCTCGGGCCAAGGAGAGGGTGGGGCCCTTTGTTCAAGACCTGGATTCAGTACTAAAGGGAACAACCTATCTACTGTCCCTATAACGGGTAGGAGTGAATTCCGTCTTGCACTCTATGTTCCCAACTATCCACCCGATTTTACCCCTGAAATGGGAGGCTTATTGGGCCAGCGATATTGAGCTGCCCTCACCTATGAAGATTTAAGGATAATTCTGAGTGAACAGGAGTTCATAGTTAGCTCAGGATTAGGATTAAGTTACCTAGGTCATCAATTAACGAAATAGTCAGTTTTATACATAAAACGGTATTTAGAACGTAAAAAGTGACTATTTCATGGTTCAGTCTTATGTAAACTCTTTACATAGGATGCCCCCACTCACATATCTCTATATGAACGATTCAGGATCACATCGTTTGTACTAACTACAAAGTGGGCCGCATCCATAGTATCCCCAGAATAAGGCGCCCAACCTTATTCATATACTATAGACCATTTTGGCTATATATTTGAACTTGATCCACCTTTATGTCACTACATAAAGTTCAAACTACATTAAATAGCCTCAGGACCTTAGTTTATTGAATTCAAGATTACAATTTCAATAACAAATTTATCGAAAAACAAAACAGAATATATTTATTAATTTACAAACTACGAGTTTTAGGACATAAAATCCAACAATTTATAGGTGCAGGTCTTTGACTCCGGCTTTGTGGTTCCCACTGATGGTTATGGTAATTTCGAAGATGGAAGGATATTATTCCTTCTGTTATGCAATCAGACTGTCAATTTTGCACAACCATTGGTTGTACACGTGTTTCAATCCTTCACTTTTGTGTTGCTCAGTTGCATCTTTCGATCGTGGATTTGCATACGGTGTTGTTTTTATTACCGCATATAGTTGAAAGTTAGCTCTGGATCGATTATCGCATTGCGCCATCATTGCGGTGATCGTCTCTTCATTGTTGATTGACGGGCGCAATGTGATAGAGATGCGTTGATCAGTTTCTCGTGAGCCTTGAGTGCAAGCGTTGACTTGGTTTCCTGCAAAACAGAGTAAAATTCGGCTTGTCCTCCATCTTTATGGTGTTAGTGGGTGTAATTGCGATCATTTACAATTATTGTAATTCTAAGGTAATCTTCATACAATAGGTGCATATTTACTAACTTTTGGCCGCAATATCTAGATAAGGTGGCATAAATAACTTGTATTTCTACAAGTTATCAACCACCCCAATTTTGCTTGGAAGAATCAACAACAAAATTTTCAATTTGTGGTGCAAAAAGAAGGGCCACCAAGACTCTTCCAATACAACAACGGTCAACAGAGCAACCAAGTAAGTAGCTCACAACAACCAATGCAATCTTCTTCTCTAAAGAGCCTATTGAAGCAATATATAGAGAAAAACGAGATAGTGCTTCAAAGTCAAGCTACGTCCATCCGCAACCTCGAAGTGCAAATGGGCCAAATTGCAAATGAGCTCAAAAGTAGACCGCAAGGGGCATTGCCAAGTTCAACTGAACTTCCACACAACCCAGATGGATCAGAAAAAGAGCAATGTCAGGTTGTGACATTGCGCAGTGGAAAGATTGTGGAAGGAGAAAAGAAGGAGTAGAAAAAATAAACTTCCATCGCAACTAAGCCTGAGATTTTGGCAATGCAAGAAGAAGAAAAGGAAAATGAAGCAGTAGAATCTGAGGTTGCGTCAAACTCAAATTCAAATGAAACGGGAACCGTGAAAGTTCAGTTACCACCCTTCCCTCAGAGGCTAAGGAAGAAGGAAAACGAAGAGGACAGTACCAACGCGTTCTGTCTATGTTAAAATAATTACATGTTAATATTCCTTTCAGTGAAGCGATTGAGGAAATGCCTGCCTATGCCAAGTTTCTGAAGGACGTGGTAACTAAGAAGAGAGGCGCTGGAAAATTTGCAACGGTGGCATTAACGCGAGGACTCATATTAGGCAAGCCCTGTGTGACTTGGGGGCCAAAATAAATTTGATGTCGCTGTCAATCTTTCGACAATTAAATGTGGGGCAACTTGTGCCCACATCAGTGACTCTCTAATTGGCTGACAGATCTCTAGTTCATCCAGAAGGTAAGGTGAAGGATGTGTTGATCACGATTGATAAATTTATTTTGCCAGCTGACTTCATCATCCTAGATTATGAGGCCGACAAAGATGTGCCCATCATTTTGGGGCGACCTTGTGAAAGCAAGAATATTCATATGGGTAGAGTTGGAGTGAAAGACAGTGTAAAAATCCACGGGAAGCAAGACATTGCTACCGGGCTTCTTATCTCTACATTCTATTGTTATTCTGTATTCTGCATTTAATTTATAGACAATGGAAATCTCATTTCAACTTATGTTCAATCTCTCCATATTTCGCATGAGTAGTTAAATTTCCGAATAGGTTGAGAAGTACTTAGCTAGCATGACCTAAGATTTTCACTTTATGCGATACTTGAGAGAGTAGTCTAAAGAAAGAATTTAGACTTGAGAGATCAGATTAGAACTGCATAAGAAAGAGATAGAAACTTAGACATAAGTTCTATTTGCTATTACGCATCGCATGCGCCCTAGAAATAGGATATGATACTATGCGGTTACCTTGTGTATGTGTGCATCATTCATCATCGCATAAACAAGAATAGAGGCTTAGACATAAGTCCTATCGACATTATCATATACATCACATGCGTCCTAGGAATGGGAACTATGGCATTTTCATTGAGAGATGACATGATGTTGTCTATGTATGGCATGATCGCATAACTTGAACGCAATCTTTGGAAGTGTTAGCTAAATTCCTTCTCAACCTGTTCATCGCATACTCATTGTAATTCTCGATTTCATCAACTCTTTACTTGAATCCGTCGCATAGGAAATATACTTAAACAAAACGCCATCCAACTTTTTTTTTTTTTTTGCCACTGCAAAGGAATCAAATTTACTGTCATATAGTAACTCAATAGTCCCTGTGTTAGACCGTGGACTTACCAGGAAACCTAGTGAGATTTATACTTGGGTCTTATTAGGAAAACTTATATGTGCAACACATAACATATCACCGCAACTCATATCATAATCGCATCACATTTACAACACATCAATTTTTGGCACCGTTGCTGGGGACTTGGCAACTAATAGTTTGTTGAGTTTTGTGTTGTCACAGACACCTTTTTTACCTTGGGAATATTGTAGCTTGTGTGACCAAGTTACAAACAATATTTGAAGTGTAAATGATGCATCGAAAGCCAGTATTGACCCCGAGATAGAAAGGCTATCTGTCGCATGAGCTGAAAGCAGTTATAAGCGCGTGACGACTAACATGCACCCAACAAATGCCGGAAGCTCCAATTGTCAGGGCGAGCCTCTTTACCCAAGCAGTTGAGATCAATCTCCTGCATGGAAGACTCCTTGCGGTGGCTTCACTCCAATTTCTCTAGGGACGTCTTCTACTCTATCTTTACCCTTCTTTCCTAGTTTAGTTTATTTATTTAATTATTATTGTTTTGGATATGCGGCTGATTTCTTGGATGTGGTATGCGTTCACCGCTTGTAGGTGCGACAATAATTCTCCTCGGTGCAAAGCTATAGCAGAAGAATCCTCTCCATCATTCAACGCATGGCTTTGACTGCATGAATTCTAAAGCATGGTCGCAAGTGTTATTCTACTTGAAGGATCTTTTCTTGTTATCTTTTACGCATTATCCTTCTGAAATTCTCTTTTGTCCGCTTGCCTACCTTTGAGTTGATAATTTAGCATCGATGATGGTACTTATAATTCACTACATCCGCTAACTAAGCATTGCAAGGCTCACCTCACTTTTAATAGCTTTTTCAAGGTTTAACAGTCTAAGTTTTGTTATGTGTAAATCTCTGCTCAAACATTTGTTACCGCATTCCTAATGACTTTGTCTTTAGCTTTTTGGAAAGAGCGCTACTGCTCTCTAAGTTTGGGGGAGGCAGCAGTCTCGAAAAATGCGTTCATCACATTGCGATGTCAAAAAAAAGAGAAAAAAAATGGTCGGTAATAAAAACTTCATTGTCAGCGTAAAGGGGAAACTCAAGCTGATAAGAGTTAAAGTTGTGAAAGGCACCTGCCCGTAGTTGGATACTTTGCATGACACCCGTGCAGGTAAGCCAGAATGGAAATAAGTGGCCAAGATCAATGCATAAGAGCAATTCCTCTATCTGGCGCAACCCAAATTGAGCCAAGGAAAGAGTTGAGTTGAATATGGCACGCAACCAAAGTTGGCTATCCGTAAGACACCCATGGGGGCAAGTCAAAACGAAGAGCGTAACCAGGTTCAATGCCGCATTCTAATAATAAATCGCAAAGCTTTGAATTGTTTTAAACAAACGCATTGTTAAAAGCTAAAAGAAAAGTTGCTGGAAATGAGCAAAAAGTTTTTTAGCAGAGGCTTACCTGATTTAAGTTTAGAAAAGATCTCTTTGAGGAAGTAGCCAAAGTTGTGAAGAAAGTTGCTGCCAAGATTAGAGGTATGAGAAAATTAGATTCTGAGAGGCTGGTCATCGAAAAGGAAAGCCAGAGGTGAATTATGAATTTCCTAAGTATAAGCCATGCTTGAGGGCAAGCATGATTCTAGGTTTGGGGGTGTGATAACAGGCAGAAATGCACGATTATATAGGCCTTTTATTTAGAATTATAAGGGCTAACAAGTAGAATATGCAGTGATTATACTAAGAATTCATGAGAAAAGTGAGGTTGCGTCATTTCGCAATGAAAATCTCAGCTAACCCAATATTATGCGTTATTTTGCGTCAAAATGTCTATTTTTTTGTAGTTACCGCAGGAATCGATTGCATGCGGTGAATCCCTCCATCGTAAAGGCGATCACATACGTTCGTCGCATGGATGCTACGGCCATTAACCGCATGCGTCCATCACATAGAGGTCGCGACTATAGAGTAATAACCATAATAGAGGGATGAAACCAAGGGTGGTAGAATGTGATGGTACTTCGGAAGCCAAGCAAGAATGCATACCTCGGGAGTATCAGAAGATGATGTTGACATTTCACCTATCGCCGTTAGTAGTAGAGATTCAGAACAAGTCCATCATGTCATTAGCATCAGAAGTTCAGAGCAAGACCATTAATGCTGCCGGCAATTGAGCTCTATAAATAGAAGCCTTAGAGCCCAACTTTAATTCATCCGAGCTTCTGCCATAGGGCAGATCCTTGTGATCACAGACAAAAGCATGAGAACACATTCTTTGAGAGTTCTTCATTCCTCCAACCATTTCGAGTGACGACCGGAGCTTCGCTGGAGATAGATCTCGAGAGAGACTACTTCAACGCCCATCCATGGCACCACCGGCAGCCTTGACACACATCTGATGGAAGCAAGACATTGCATACATCTGGCCCTCCATATCTCTTCTATCTCTATGTTGTATTACATTTTGGCTTAAGACATTAATACATTTTGTGATCAATGCATTTTTATATTTCCTTCGCTTCTATCTTCATCTACCTCTTTTTTATCATCCTTTACATTCATTGCAACAACTAAGTAAGATTGCTAGAGTATCGCATACTTAATCATGCGGCATAGACATATGAAGCATGTAGCAAACCACCGAGAGGTGTGCATTGCATGGGTATTGTGAGAAAATCCTCTTTGCTTAGTGTGAGGCTGTAGCAATGCTTGTCTGTGAGCTAATCAGCAGCAACTAACTGCCTGAGAGGGTAAGTAGTGGAACTCACTAAGCAAAGTAAGTAGTGTTCCTAGAGATAGGAATAATCTTATGTCAACCATGCTTTATGCGATTACCTTGTCACATAAGTGCTTCATTCATCATTTGGGCATACTTGAGAAAGTAATCTAAAAACCAAATCTAGGCTTGAGAGAGTCAAATTTGATCGCATAAGCAAGAATAGAGGCTTAGGAATAAGTTCTATTTGCTATACACAGTGCATGCACCCTATAGATAGGATATGATAGTATGGGGTCACATCACATGCATCCAGAAGTAGGATACAGTGGTATGTGGTTACCTTGTTTATGTGTTAGATCGCGTGAGCAAGAATAGAGACTTAGACATAAGTCCTATCGACACTATTGCATATGCATCGCATGCGTCTTAGTCAATTGTATATAGCATAATCGCATAAGTTATGCTGGCTAGGGTTACCCTTGCGATCGAGCTTATTGATACAGTGGCGTCATCCCCTCCACCATTTTATCTATTTTTCCATTCATTTTATTATGCGTTAACAGTTGTCGTGTCCCTACCAACTCTCATAGTCATACTTCCATTTTAATCTGTTTAGTTAAGAGTAGGAGTAACGCATAGCCCTTAAACTTCATTATTCCTTTATTCTTCGCCACAAACACATTACTTCATAACATTTAGCTACAAGTCCCTCAGTTCGACCTCAGATCACCCCACGAAACTTGCGATCTCATTATACTTGGTGATAAAGTAAGAAAACTTGTGGTAGGAACGCATGGTCATCGCATAGATTCTTAAACGCATATTGCATATCCCTTAGTCCAACATATGACCAATGGCACATGGAGAACGAACGTATATCATAAGTTGAACACACATTTATTCACTCCATTTTCCAAGCATCAGGCACCAAATGAGCTTCGTTCGCAAAATCTTCTGACGCACGACTTTTTTTCATCGTTCTTAACCCTTGGGTCCATTTTCACATTTTTGCCCGCAGGAAAGTTCGAGCACAAAAATTGGCCCCCAGGGCAGCCCCGCTGGGCCCGATAGCCATTTGGGGAACCAAATGAGCACCATTTGCAAAACTGTCTAGAGCACCGGTTTTTTTTTCATCGTTCTTAACCCCTGGGTCCGTTTTCACAGTTTCGTCCCCCGAAAAGTTCACGCACAAAAATTGAGCCCCGGGCCAGGCCCAATTGGCCTTGGGGCACCAAATGAGCTCCATTTGCAAAATTGTCTGGCGCACGACTTTTTTTTCATCGTTTTTAACCCTTGGGTCCGTTTTTGCGTTTTTGCTCGCCGGAACGTTCGCGCACAAAAATTGGGCCCCGAGGAAATCCCATCGAGCCCGATAGGCATATGGGGAACCAAATGAGCTCCGTTCGCAAAACCGTCTGGCACACGACTTTTTTTTCATTGTTCTTAACCCCGAGGTTCGATTTCATGTTTTCACCCGCCGGAAAGTTCACGCACAAAAATTGGGCCTCGGGTCAGCCCTGCCGGGCCCGATAGCCATTTGGCGAACCAAATGAGTTCCGTTCGAAAAACTGTCTAGTGCACGGCTTTTTCATCATTCTTAACCCCTGCGCTCGTTTTTGCGTTTTCTCCCACTGGAGAGTTCGCACACAAAAATTGGGCCCCGAGGCAGCCTCACCAGGCCCGATAACCATTTGGGCGATCAAATGAGCTCCGTTCGACAAACCGTCTGGCGGACGGCTTTTTTTCATCATTCTTAACCCATTGGGTCCGTTTTTGCGTTTTCACCTGCCAGAAAGTTCGTGCACAAAAATTGGGCCTCGAGCAGCCTCACCGGGTCTGATAGTCATTTAGGGTACAAAATGAGCTTCGTTCACAAAATTGTCGGCGCATGGGTTTTCTCCATCTTTCTTAACCCCCGGGTCTATCTTCTCGTTTTCGCCCATCGGAAAGTTCATGCACAAAAATTGGTCCCCGAGGTAGCCCTGCCGGGCCCGGTAGCTGTTTGGATCACCAAATGAGCTCCGTTCGTAAAACTGTCTGGCGCACGACTTTTTTTCATCATTCTTTACCCCTGGGTTCGTTTTTCGCTTTTTCGCCCGTTGGAAAGTTCGCACATAAAACTTGTGCGACGGGGCATTCCCGTCGGGCCCGATAGCCATTTGGGGCACCAAATGAGCTTCATTCTCAAAACCGTTTCACGCACGGCTTTTTTTCATCGTTCTTAACCTCTTGGTTCGTTTTCACGTTTTCGCCCGCCAGAAAGTTCGCGCACAAAAATTGGGTCACGGGCATCCCCGCCGGACCTGATAGCCATTTGGAGCACCAAATGAGCACCGTTCGCAAAATCGTCTAGCACACGACTGTTTTCCATTGTTCTTAACCCCTGGGTCCGTTTTCGCGTTTTCGCCCGCTGGAAAGTTCGCGAACAAAAATTGGGCCTCGGGGTAGCCCCACGGGCCCGATAGCCATTTAGGGCACCAAATGAGCTCCGTTCGCAAAATCGTATGGCGCACACCTTTTTTCCATTGTTTTTAACCCCTATGTCCGTTTTCACGTTTTCGCCCGCTGGAAAGTTCGCGAACAAAAATTGGGCCTCGGGGTAGCCCCACGGGCCCGATAGCCATTTAGGGCACCAAATGAGCTTCGTTCGCAAAATCGTATGGCGCACACCTTTTTTCCATTGTTTTTAACCCCTATGTCCGTTTTCACGTTTTCGCCCGCTGGAAAGTTCGCGAACAAAAATTGGGCCTCGGGGTAGCCCCACGGGCCCGATAGCCATTTAGGGCACCAAATGAGCTCCGTTCGCAAAATCGTATGGCGCACACCTTTGTTCCATTGTTTTTAACCCCTAGGTCCGTTTTCACGTTTTCGCCTGCTGGAAAGTTCGCGCACAAAAATTAGGCCTCGGGGCAGCCCCACCAGGCCCAATCACCATTTGGGGTACCAAATGAGCTCCGTTCGCAAAAATGTTTGGCGCACGGCATCGTTCTTAACCCTTGGGTCCGTTTTCGCTTTTCGCCTGCCGAAAGGTTCGTGCACAAAAATTGGGCCTCGGGGCAGCGCAGCCAGGCTCGATAGCCATTTGGGGCACCAAATGAGCTCCGCTCGCAAAACCGTCTAGCGCACGACTTTTTATCCTCATTCTTAACCCCTCGGTCCGTTTTCGCGTTTCGCACGCCAGAATGTTCGCGCACAAAAATTAGGCCCCGGGCAGCCCCACCGAGCTCGATAGCCATTTGAGGCACCAAATGAGCTTCGTTCGCAAAATCGTTTGGCACACAACTTATTTTCATCGTTTTTAACCCCTGGGTCCGATTTCGCATTTTCACCCACCGGATAGTTGGCGCACAAAAATTGGGCCCTAGGGCAGCCTCGTCGGGCCGATAGCAATTTAGGGCACCAAATGAGCTCCATTCGCAAAACTGTCTGGCGCATGGCTTTTTTTCTATCGCTCTTAACCCTTGGGTCCGTTTTCGCATTTTCACCCTCCAGAAAGTTCGCGCACAAAAATTGGGCCTTGGGGAAGCCCCCTCGGGCCCGATAGCGAATTGGGGCACCAAATGAGCTCCATTCGCAAAACCATCTTGTGCATGGCTTTTTTTCATCGTTCTTAACCCATAAGTCCGTTTTCACATTTTCGACCACCAGAAAGTTCGCGCACAAAAATTGTGCTCGGGGCAGCCCCGCCAGGCCCTATAGACATTTGGGGCACTAAATGAGCTCCGTTCGCAAAATCATCTGGTGCACGAATTTTTTTCATCTTTCTTAATCCCTTTGTCTGCTTTCGCGTTTTCACTCGCTGGAAAGTTCGCGCACAAAAATTGGGCCCCAGGGCAGCCCCGCCGGGCCCGATAGACATTTGGGGCACCAAATGAGCTCCCTTCGCAAAACCATCTGGCACACGACTTTTTTTCATCGTTCTTAACCCCTGGGTGCATTTTCATGTTTTCGCCCGCCGGAAAGTTCGCGCAAAAAAATTGGGCCCCAAGGCAGCCCCATTAGGCTCGATAGCCATTTGGGGCACCAAATGAGCTCCGTTCGCAAAAGGGTTTTTGGCATGTCCAATTCAAACTTTGTTGCTCCGGTTCAGATTCATCTAGTCTGCTTCAAGTTGCTTTGGTTTGGTTTGGAGTGGTTCGAGCGGTTCAAAGACGGTTTTGAAGCTGTTTGTAATAGTTAGGCATATGTTTGTTTGTTTATGCCAAAACTAAAACCATATCAGTTAATATTTAATTGTTTATGCATGTGATGTATGTAATTATTAAATAATTCATATATATGCATACAGTATGCCATGTAGATTTAAAACCCCACCGTGGGAAGCATGATACATGCATTGAAAGTATGTTATAATTGTTATAATATATAGTATGCATGTTAGAGTTATATTTAATATAATGGTTATATTAGATACCTTTGTTGAATGTTGTGGATGTTTAGCATGTCTAAAATTTTGTAAGTTCTTATAAAGTTGGTTAGACGTTTAAAATCTATAACAAAGAACAGCTACATGCTCACTTAGGTTAACAACTAGTTTTAAACATTAAAATAGATTGTTACCTTATAAAATACGGTTACAAACTCATATTGGTTCATAAACCTATCTAAGGCTGGGATACTTAAGTTGACGGTTTACAGAACACCTCCTACCTAGGGATTATGACCGAAATATTGAGGGTTGTTAACTGATTTTATGAGCTTTCGTGAATAATGTGAAGTAATAAAATTTTTATCACCTAGACATTGTAGGTTAAATCCAATTCTAAGCGTTATACTTGGATAAACCACTTAGACTTAGGTTATATGAAATTAGTCGATATACATAAGTAAAATACCAAAACATTTAGTGGAGATTAACAATATATTTGATATATAGTTATTAACTCTCACGTCCTCAAGAGTTCACACCTTGAGATCCATGCTCTGCTTCTGTCAATTTTACCTTGACTACTCCATTCGGAAAGTGTTTGCATGGGTCAATAACAAGGTGAATAAGGGAGGTAGTTCATAGTAAGTGGGTGAAGGAAATGTGTCATCATTGTCCTACGAATTCCTTCATTAGTTTGAACCGCGAGATTTCTATGTTGCGCCTGCTGTAGTTTTTAGGCGGCACTAGCTAGTCGTTAACCACGGCGATCCCCACAGAAGATTGTAACATAGGATTCGAAACAACTCAGGCTTCAGTAAAATGAATAGGGTCTTATAGTTCCATCTTGGATATTGTCTTATATTTCGGAGGCATATTCATACAGTCCTATAAGATCTGAAAATGGTGGGTCACACTTACAAGAATTACTAATTGTTAGTAAAGATCTTGACTGAAAGCGATAACCAAAAGAACTATTGGAATATGAGTTATTCTGGAAATAGTATTTGGTCAAGAACTGTCTTGCTTCTATGAAGGAATTCTTGACTGCCCCTCAGTAGCAATTGTTCTAAATCACTTAAGTATCGTTACAAATAAATAAAGTTTTATTGGGTACTTTAATAGTTTTACTAAAATTAGATTTAGATGATTATTTAATAGAGTTTGTTTAAAATGTTTTAGCAATATCGAACTCAGTCATATAATTGCTTGCTTTTGATAAATTAATGGAGAGGGTTATTCGAACTAGAAGTCAAACATCAGTACGATATTAGTGGTAGACGATCTGAAGTTTGTGTTGACGGAGGAATGTCCTCCAGTTCCCAATTCAATAGCCACCCAAATTGTTCGGGATGTCTATGATAGGTGGATGAGGGCAAACGAGAAAGCCCGGGCCTATATCTTGGCAAGTATATCTAATGTACTCAACAAGAAGCATGAGGTCATGCCCAACGCCTGTGAGATTATGACTTCATTACAGGAGATGTTCGAGAAACCGTCATCTTCGGTTAGACATGAAGCCATCAAGTATGTCTATGAACACGCATGAAAGATAGAACCAACGTAAGAGAACACGTTCTCGACATGATGGTTCATTTTCATATTGCAGAGGCTCACGGGGCGATGATAGACGAGACGAGTCAAGTGAGCATGATACTGGAATGAGTTGCAAGCTTATCAATTAATGATGAAACTGAAGGAAAAATAAATAAACGTTATTTCGAAACCAAAAAAGTTTTATAAGAGGTCAACATCAGGTACAAAATCCATTGATGATAAGAAAGTTGGCCTTTCTTCTTTTAAGGATAAAACCGTACAAATGAAAAAGAAAGGAAAAGAGAAAAAGAAAGCCACTACAAAGAAAAACAAAAACAAAACTCCCAAAAGAAAATGTTACCATTGCGGAGAAGTTGGGCATTGGAAACGAAACTACCCAAAATATCTGGCTATAAAGAAAGCAGAAAAGGCTAAACAAGGTAAATCTGATTTACTAGCTGTTGAAACATGTACAGTGGAAAATTCTCACCTTACCTGGATATTGGATTCAGGCGTCGATAATCATGTTTGTACTTTTCTATAGGTAACTAGTTCTTGGAGAAGACTTTCTGAATATGAGATGACTTTCAAGGTGAGAACAGGTGAAGTCATTTCAACTAAAGCAGTGGAAGATGTAAAGTTGTTTCTTGGAGATTCTTTTATCTTGCTTAAGAATGTGTTCTATGTACCAAAGATGGAAAGAAATCTAATCTCCATTTCCAATCTATTAGAAAATATGTACATTGTATCTTTTCAATGTAATGAAGTGTTTGTTTATTCAAGAGGTGTACATATTTGTTCTGCAAGCCTTGATAGCAACTTGTACGTAATAAAACCAATAGAAGCTAGAGCCATTTTAAATATAGAGATATTTAAAACGGCTGAGACTCATAATAAGAAGTGGAAAATTTCTCATAACGCCTATCTTTGGCACCTCAAGCTTGGTCACATTAATCTCAACAAGATTGAGAGATTGGTTAAAAATGGTCATCTAAATCAGTTAGAAGACAGTTTTCTACCTCCATGTGAATCATGTCTTGAGGGATAAATGACTGAAAGATCTTTTTTTGACAAAGGTCTTCATGCCAAAGAGCCTCTCAAACTTATACATTCAGACCTATGTGGTCCAATGAATGTTAAAGCTCGAAGAGGATATCAGTACTTTGTCAGTTTTATTGACGACTGATAACGGGCAGAAATGCATGTTATCATAGTGCTAAGTTCTTAAACAATGCTGGCTTGCATTGATAAAACATGTTAAATTGCGTCCAAAAAGCATCAGATTCATCATATTGTAGTCGCATGCGTTCATCGCATTAGAACAGTTGATTTTTTTTTATTTTTGTGCAGAATATGCAATGACACAAACTGGAAATTGCGATCATAGGAAATCATTGGTTGAGTGCAGCATTATTGCAAGGTTTTGCGGTGATCGTGTTCGCAAATATTCGCCCGAGAAGGATTGCCGCAACTTGGTCATCACAACATGATGGTCACATTGGGTGAAAGGCTAATTAATCGCGATGGGACAGAAAGCTGATGACAGTCCAATCCAAATTAAGTTGACAGCCGAAAATGATCACAAGTACATTCAACTTTTCGGTGACAATTATTCGATGCATCAGTCAGGAATTAAAGCAGTCCCATCTGTACAATCATGAGAGAGAAGCCGACTTTCATCCTGGATGTTCTATAAATACCATGGGCATCCTTCAGAAAAGGGGTAATCAGTTCACGAGTTCAAAATTTCATACGTTCAGTTCGCACGTCCTTGTTCATAGTTTTCTTTCGTTTTAAGGCGAACACGAGAGAGGAGGTTGTGTTGACAGATCGTTCTGATAAGCTTGGGAGAGTGCTAGAAGCTTCAAGGACAGAGAGAGGGTCGACGCCTACGAGAGCAGGAACATCTTTGGAATCGAATAGAGATTTACAGTGTAAAAGCCTCGATTGGCAAGGAATTGCTACCAGGCTATCTACTTTTAACTTCCATTTTAATTTTGTACTCCACTCATTTATCAAAATGGAATTTCCTTCTCTATATCTGTTCACTCTCTGGTATTTACGCATGAGTAGCTAAATCAGTTGAATGAGTTGAGAAGCATTTAGCTAGCACAACTAGGGAATCTTCATTCTATGTGATTGTCTTATATTATGTATGCTTCATTCGTCCATTAGAGATACTCGAGAGGGTAGTCTAAGGACAGGATCTAGGCTTGGAAAAGTCAGGTTAGAATCTAGGCTCGGGAGAGTCAGATTAGAACGCATAATCAAGAGATAAGAGCTTAGGAATAAGCACTATTTGTTATCAACGCATCGCATGCATCCTAGAGATAGGATATGATTGTATGCAGTCATCTTGCATTTATGCATTTTGCAGCATCGCATAGGAAAAGAATAGAGACTTAGGGATAAGCTCTATGGACACTTTTCCATTCAACATATGCATCCTAGACTTAGGAGCATCGCATTTGCATTGGAAAATGACTTGATGTGCATGGTTGTAGCATGATCGCATAGTCTGACGTATTCCCAAGTAACGCTAGCTAAAGATCTTCTTAACTCGTTCATCCGCATACTTAGTGCATCTATCACACAATTGACTTTTCTCAAATCTGTCGCATTTGTTTATTTTTCATTAACGCAACCAACAAATAACCCACAATTAATTGAGTTACCGGTTACCGCAAAGTTTTCATAAAAATTACCATCGCAATCTATTTTCACAAGTCCCTGAGTTCGACCCTAGACTTACCAAGAAAATCAGTGGAATTTACACTTGGATTTCGCTGAGGAAACTTGAGTGCACAACACAATTTCACCATCGCATATTATCCATAATTCACTTCATAAAATCAAGCATCAATGACTACTCTCGATATGGCTACATTTACTTAATCAGTCATAAGTCTGAAACTCTTGAAAAGTTCAAAGAATTTAAGGCTGAGACTGAAAATCAGGTAAGTAAAAGAATTAAAAGACTTCGATCAGATCGAGGTGGTGAGTATATGGATTTGCAATTTTAGAACTATCTAGTAGATCATGGAATTCAATCCCAACTCATAGCACCTGGAACACTATAACAAAACGGTGTTGCAAAAAGGAGAAATCGAACCTTGTTGGACATGGTTCGGTCTATGATGAGTTATGCTTTGTTACATTAATCCTTTTGGGGGTATGCAGTACAGACTGCAATTTATATTCTGAACATTGTTCCATCAAAAAGTGTTTCAAAAACATCATATGAATTATGGAAAGGACGCAAAATGAGTTTATGTCATTTCCATATCTAGGGTTTTCCAGCACATGTGTTGGTACAGAATCCTAAGAAATTGGAAACACGTTCAAAATTATGCCTATTTGTAGGATACACCAAAGAAACAAAAGGGGGATTGTTTTATGATCCCCATGAAGCTAAAGTATTTGTATCGAAAAATGCTAAGTTATTGGAAGAGAATCATATTAAAAATCATCTACCACGCAGTAAACTAATACTGACTAAAGACACTACAGAAAGATCAACAAGAATTGTTGATCAAGCTGGTCCATTGATGACATGCAGAAATGCATGTCATCTTAGGCCTTTTACTTAGAATTATGAAGGTTGTTAGGCAGAATATGCGGCAATTGTGCTAGGAATTCATGAGAAAGTGAGCTTGCATCGATCAGCATGTTGAATCTCAGTTAACCCATTATTTTATGTTATTATGTGTTCAATGTTCTATTTTTGTAGCTAAAACAGGAAATGGACGCAAATGCGGAAATCGGACCACAGCATAGACGACCGCATGCGGAGAAACACTCCATCGCAAGGTCGAACGCGTCGATCAATGCATGGATGTTGCGGTAATCAGTCGTATGCGTCCATTGCATGGGAGTTACGCTCGCTTAGCGATTATGGTCATCGTATAGAGTTGCGATATTAAGCGAATGTGGTCATTAAAGGATTGCGGCTATACGAAACGCATACTAATAAGATCAACGCAAGGTTGGTGGAATGAACGCATCAACGTATCAATGCATCTACCAAAAGATGATGCTGACATTTCACCTACCACGCCATTAGTGGCAGAGGTTCAGAAAGGACTAACGCGCCGAATGTCAGACTCAGAGCAGTCCAATTAATACTGTCGACGACCCAAACTCTATAAATAGAAGTCATGAGCTAAAATTTAAGTTATCCGGGGATTATCCCTACAACCCAGGGTTTTCCCTACGATCCAGACAAAATGCGTGAGAAGACGCTTGAGAGTTCTTCACCTCCTTCATCCATTCCGAGTGAGGACCGGAGCCTTCTACTGGAGCTAGATCTCGAGAGAGTCAACTCCACCACCCATCCATGGCACCACCGGTAGCCTTGACGCACATCCGCTGGAAGCAAGTCTTTGCTTCCAGTCGATCATTTCATTTCCTTTCTATTTTTATATTGTATTGTATGACATTTTGTGATGAAGGAATTAATACGATTTGTTTTCAATACATCTCTCTGTTTCCTTCGACTTCATCTCCATATTCTTTGCTTAGCATCTTTACTTTCATTGCAACACTTAGTGAGATTGCTTGGGTATTGCACACTTAGTCATGTGGATTAGGGATATGAAGCATGTAGCAACCTACCTAGAGATGTGCATTGCGTGAGTGTGTGAGTAACCTTATTTGCTTAGTGTGAAGTTGCGGCAACACCTGTATATAGGCTAACGCATTGCTTGTCTATGAGTAAAGTCAGCAACAACCAACTGCCCGAGAGGGTAAGTGGTTGGTCGCATTAAGCAACATATGCATTGTTGTTCACTAGAGATAGGAATAATCTTAGGTCAACCAAGTTCATGCGGTTACCTTGTCCTATGAGCACATCATTCATCATTTAGGCATACTTGAGAGAGTAGTCTAAAACCCAAATCTAAGACTCGAGAGAACGGATTGGAACGCAAAGGCAAGAACGGGGAACTTAGAGATAAGCTCCGTTTGTTAACTTGCATCACATGCACCCTAGAAATAGGTATGATATTATGTGGTCGCCTTATTTGTGTGTGTGTCACTTTGTCATCGCATAAACAAGAATAGAGGCTTATATGTAGGTCCTATAGACTTATCGCATAAATCGCATGCGTTCTAGCATTAGAAGCCGTAGCATTCGCACCAACAGGTGGTTTACTATTGTATGTGTGTTGCATGATCCCATGGCTTGCGTTGACTAAGGTTGCCCTTGCAGTCACTCTTAAGTATTGCAATGAAATCATCTCCACATTTTATCTATTTTTCCATACATTTTTTTCATGTCAAGTATTGTCGTATATCTACCTCTCATGCATATTCTCATTACGTTGTCTGTTAGATAGGAGTAGGAGTAGGATTAACTTAGCTACCTCCCCTCCATTCTTTTATTTAAACCGTCACATGCACATTACCGCATACATATAGCTATAAGTCCCTGTGTTCGACCTTGGATTACCCAAGAAACTTGCGTTCGCGTTATACTTAGCGTGAGCGCAAGAAAACTTGTGACAGGATACAAGGTCATCGCATACATTTATTAATGCATATTCATTCCAATGCATGATCATCGACAACACATATCTTAGGAACATGCATCGCATATCGCGTCCAAGGGATTTTAGTGGTTGAATAATTTGACTTCTAATTTACCGTCACCATCCATCAACAATGGTTGTTGTCCCGTCACGTCCATCCCAAGAGTTGGGGATGCCTCGACGTAATGGGAGGGTTATTCAACAACCTGAATGCTACATGGGTTTAATAGAAACTCAAAACATCATACAAGATGATGGTTTAGAGGATCCATTAACCTATAAAAAGGAAACGGAAGATGTCGACAGGGAACAATGGATAAAAGCGATGGACGATGAAATGGAGTCTATGTACTTCAACTCTTTCTAGGAACTTGTAGATCAACCACATGGGGTTACACCTATAGGTTGTAAATGGATCTACAAGAGAAAATGAGACCAAATTGGCAAGGTATAGACCTATAAAGCTAGACTCGTGGCAAAAGGTTTTACCCAAAGAGAAGGAGTTGATTATGAAGAAACTTTTTCTCCCGTTGCCATGATAAAATCAATAAGAATACCTCTTGCCATTGCCACATATTATGATTATGAGATATGGCAAATGGATGTCAAGATAGCTTTTTTGAATGGCTATCTTGATGAAAGTATTTTTATGTCTCAACCAGAAGAGTTCATCGAAAAAGGAAAGGAATAGAAAGTCTGTAAGCCTAATCAATTAATTTATGGATTGAAACAAGCATCTAGATCTTGGAATATAAGATTTGACACTACGATCAAATCTTATGGCTTTGAACAGAATGTTGACGAACCTTGTGCATACAAGAAGATGGTTAACAAAACTGTAGCATTCTTAGTTCTTTATGTTGATGATATCTTGCTCATTAGGAATGATAAATGTTTTCAGACTGACATAAAGAAATGGTTAGCAACACAGTTCCAGATGAAAGATTTGGGTGATGCTCAGTATGTTTTAGGAATAAAAATCTTTTGGAACCGAAAGAATAGAACATTGGTGCTATCTCAGGCATCTTATATTGACAAGATGTTGTCAAGGTATGATATGCAAAATTCCAAGAAAGGTTTATTGCCTTTTAGGCATGAAATTCATTTGTCAAAGGAACAGTGTCCTAAGACACCTCAAGAAGTTAAGAAGATGAACAAAATTCCATACGCATCTGTAGTTGGGAGTTTGATGTACGCTATGTTGTGTACACGCCTTGACATATGCTTTGCAGTTGGAATCGTCAGCGGGTTTCAATCCAATCTAGGACACAATCATTGGACTGGCATCAAAAACATCCTAAAGTATCTAATAAGAACGAGGGACTATATGCTTCTGTATGGACCTAAGGATTTGATCCTTATAGGATACATTGATTCTAATTTTCAGACTGACGTAGATTCCAGAAAATCTACTTCAGGATCAGTTTTCACTCTTAATGGAGGAGCTATAGTTTGGAGAAGCATTAAGCAAAGTTGTATTGTTGACTCCACAATGGAAGCGGACGTGGCTTCATGCGAAGCTACTAAAGAAGTAGTATGGCTATGCCAATTCTTGGCTGATTTGGAAGTCATTCTAGATATGCACCTGCCTATCACATTGTATTATGACAATAGTTGTGTTGTTGCCAACTCAAAGGAACCCAGAGTCACAAACGTGGAAAACACATTGAAAGAAAGTACCATCTCATGTGGGAGATAGTGCATAGAGAAGAATGTCTATGGTATTAGAGATGCCCTAGTTTGTTGTATTTTTCCCATTATGTTTCTCAATGTTATATTGTATATATTTGTTCTCATTGGAGTTTTAGTCCAAGTGGGAGATTGTTGGGAATGTCCTAGAACTCGTAGTTCGTGTTAAACATCCTATTTATCAATAATGATGACTTTTTGATTTTGCATCTTATTATGAAAATCAAATAAACATATCCTTGGCTATAGTCTGAATACTGTAACTTTATGTAGTGACATAAACAGGATCAAGTTAACAGTATATAGCTTAAATGGTCTAATAAGTATATGGATGAAATTGGGTATCTCATCCTGGTAACATGATTGGATACGGCCCACTCTGTAGTTGTTACAAGAACTTGTAAAGTGCTACAAACGGTGTGATCCACAGATCGTTCTTGTTGAGACATGTGAGTAGGAGTTCCTATGCAATGAGTTTGCATATAGACTGGATCGCGAAAGTAGTCATTTCCTTTATAAGGTCCGTTTACTGTTAAAACTGACTATTTCATTTATCAAATAACCTAGGTTAACTCGATCTTAATCCTGAGCTAGCTATGAACTCCTGTTTGTTCTGGATTATCCTTTGATCTACAAACGGTGAGAGTAGTCCAAAAGTATTGCTTAATAAGCTTCCCATTTTAGGGATAAGACTGGATGAATAACTGGGACATAGCCTTGCAAGATGGAATTCACTCCTACCCAATTTAGGGTTAGCAGAGAGGTTGTTTTCTTAAGTACTTATTCCAGGTCTTGAACAATCAGGGCCCCACCTTCTTATGATAGAGAAAGGATTTGATTCATAAGGATTATGAATCAGAATTGTTCACTAACGAGTCAGTAGGAACTTAAGGAACAAGATGTATTCACAGGGGTAAAATGGTTATTTTGATCTAGTTGTGATTAGGAACAACCTGCAAAGGATCGATTTACTGATTATGGTTATAAAGTGGACATAATATATCTACAATGAGGGGAGTTCAACTATGGGCTATAGTGAAGTGTTCCATTAGTTAACGAATGGGGATTGGATCGGTCTAATGAGTTTAGCCAATTAATCTCGAATTGTTGGAGCCCATGATTTGTACGTCCGCGAGGTCTCCCTACTAGCTCGTAAATTGTTAAGCTTTAAAGTAGCTTGAGAAATTAATTTGAAATATTCAAATTAAAATTAAAATAAATAGGAGAATATATATTTAAATATGATTTAAATATATGAAGATGGTTTTGGGCAAAAAGTAATTTAATATTCGATATTAAATTAATTAATATTTTTTAAATTAATTTGTGAAATTAATTTTAGAAAATCAAATTTTTAGTTTTGAAATCAAAATTGAATTTTTGAAATTGGTTTTGATTTTAAAAAAAAAAGGAATATTAAGATTACATGCACAAATGGAAATATGAGATTTTCCATTATCATATTCTTCATACTCACACAAAGACCACTTCCTTTTCTTCATTAAACTCCAAGCATGAGCTGCAAGCCATGCACATTTCTTCTTTGCATGTTCATCTGCAATAAATAAAGAAGAATGGAGTGATTTGAAGGTATGCAATCTACAAAAATTTTGAGAGAAAATTTTGGTTGAAGAAGAGTTCTTCAAAAAAATGAGTGTTGTGAGCTTCCCCTTCTGTTTTACGTTGCTTCAAGCTGTTCTTGAGTCCCACAACTCGGTCTAAACATCCAAGACGATAGTGGGGAAAATCTTGAGGTGGTTCACGATGATCTTTGGTGAAGACTATTGCTATTTGATCGAGATCTTGAAGAGTTCTACAAAGGTATGATCCAAAACCCTCTTATTTAGATGAGCATGCTTTAGTTTTTGCCAAAATTAGTGAATTTGAATGCTTATGGATCCTTGATACTTCCGCTGCATGTTATTACATTCTAATAGGGAAAAAACGTGAAAATGGACCCAGGGGGTTCAGAACAATGAAAAAATTTCGTGCGCTAGATGCTTTTGGGAACGAAGCTCATATGATGTTCAAAACGGCTCCAGGATCGACGGGGATGTCTTGGGGCCCAATTTTTGTGCGCAAACTTTCTGCCGGCGAAAATGTGAAAGCAAACCCAAGGGTTTAGAACAAAAAAAAAGTCATGTGCTAGACGGTTCTTTGAATGGAGCTCATTTGTTACCCAAACGACTTCCATGCCCGGCAGGGCTGCTTTGAGGTCCAATTTTTGTGCGCGAATTGTCCATCGGGCGAAAACACGAAAATAGACCCAATTGTTCATGACGATGAAAAAAGTCGTGTGCCAAAAACTTTTGGGAACGGAGCTCATTTGGTGCCAAAAACGACTCTTGGGCTCGGCGGGGCTACCTCGAAGCCCAATTTTTATGCGCGAACTTTCCGCTAGGAGAAAAGACGAAAATGGACAAAGGGGTTGAAAATGATGAAAAAAAAGCCATGCGCCAGACAATTTTAGGAATGAAGATCATTTATTGCCCAAAACGGCTCCCAGGCCCGACGGGGATGTCCCGGGGGGCCAATTTTTGTCCACGAACTTTCCACCAGACGAAAATGGACCCAGGGGTCCAAAACGATGAAAAAGGTCATGTGCTAGATGGTTTTGGGAACAAAACTCATTTGGTACCCAAACGGCTCCCGGGCCTAGTGGGGCTACCCGGGCCCAATATTTGTGCGCGAACGTTATGCCGGGTGAAAAAGCAAAAATGGACCCCGGGGTTCAGAACGATTTAAAAGAAGTCGTCTGCTAAAAAATTTTTGGAACTAAGCTCATTTAATGCCCCAAACGGCTCCCAGGCGGGGCTACCTTGAGGTCCAATTTTTGTGCGTGAACTTTCCGTCGAACGAAAACTCAAAAATAGACCCACGGGTTCATAACATTGAAAAAAAGCCATACGCCAGAAGATTTCCGGAACTAGTGCCTTAAACGGCTCCTTAGCTCGGCAGGGCTGCCCTGGGGTCCAATTTATGTGCGCGAACTTTCCGTCAAGCGAAAATTTAAACATTGACCAAGGGTTTAGAACAATGAAAAAATATCGTGCACTAGACGATTTTGGGAACATAGCTCATTTAGTCCCCCAAACGACTGTCGGGCCTCGCCGGGCTGCTCCGGGGCCCAATTTTTGTGTGCAAACTTTTCGCCTTGCGAAAATCCAAAAAATGGACCTAGGGGTTTAGAACGATGAAAAACAATTCCTGCACTAGACGATTTTAGAAATGAAGCTCATTTGGTGCTCCGAACGGCACCCGAGCCGGACGGGGCTACCCGGGGCCCATCTTTGTGCATGAACTTTCCTTGAGGCGACAACACAAAAAAAGACCCAAGAGTTCAAAACGATGAAAAAAGTTCGTGTGCCAAAAGATTTTGGTAACAGAGCTCATTTCGTTCCCCAAACAGCTCTTGAGCTCTGACGTCTACGCGGGGCCCAATTTTTATGCACGAACTTTCCACTGGGTGAAAATTTTTTAAAAAAAACAGGGGTTTAGAACGTTGAAAAAAAGTCGTGCGACAAAAGGTTTATGAGAATAGGGCTCATTTGGAGCCTCAATCGGCTCTTGGACCCAGCGGGGATGCCTCGGGGCCCAATTAGTGTGCACGAACTTTTCATTGGACGAAAATGCAAAAACAGACCCAGGGGTTCTGAACGATGAAAAAAAATCTATGCGCTAGACGGTTTTTTTAATGGAGCTCATTTGTTACCCAAATGGCTTTCGAGTCTGGCGGGACTGGTTCGAGGCCCAATTTTTGTGTGTGAACTTTCCGTCGGACGAAAACGGACCGTGTTATACATAACAATGGAAAAAGTCATGCGCTAGACGATTTTGGGAACGGAGCTCATTTGGTGTCCTAAACGGCTCCCGAGCCTAACGAGGCTACCTTAGAGCCCAATTTTTGTGCACAAACTTTCAGCCGAGCGATATGCGAAACCGGACCCATGAGTTCAGAACGATGAAAAAAGTTCGTGTGCTAGATGATTTTGATAGTATAGCTCATTTGGTGCCCAAAACGGCTCCCAAGCCCGACGAGCTGCCCTGGAGCCCAATTTTTGTGCACAAACTTTCCACTGAGCGAAAATTTGAAAAAGAACGCATGGGTTTAGAACGATGAAAAAAAGTCATGCGGCAAAAGGTTTATGGGAGTAGAGCTCATTTGGAGCCTCAACCGGCTCCTGGGCCTAGCGGGGCTGCCCCAGGGCCTAGTGCGTGAACCTTCGCCGAGCAAAAATACAAAAATGGACCAGGGGTTCAGAACGATGAAAAAAAATCCCTACACTAGACAGTTCTTTGAATGGAGCTCATTTGTTTCCCAAACGACTTCTGGGCCTAGCGAGGCTGCTTCGAGGCCCAATTTTTGTGTGCGAACTTTCCATCGGGTGAAAACACGAAAATGGACCGCATTGTTCATAACGATGAAAAAGGTCATGCACTAGACAGTTTTGGGGATGGAACTCATTTGGTTCCCCAAACTTCTCCTGGGCTCGGTGGGGCTACCTCGGAGCCCAATTTCTGTGCACGAACTTTCTACCAAGAGAAAAGACGAAAATGGACCCAGAGGTTCAAAACGATGAAAAAAGCCATGCGTTAGACGGTTTTTGGAACTAAGCTCATTTGTTGCCCCAAACGTCTCATAGGCCCAGCGGGGCTGCTTCGGGGCCCAGTTTTTGTGCACAAACTTTCCACCGGATGAAAATTTGAAAATGGACCCAGGGGTTCAGAACGATGAAAAAAAGTCGTGCGCTAGATGGTTCTGGGAACATAACGCATTTGGTACCCCAAACGGCTCCTGAGCTTGGCGGGGCTGCCACGGGGCTCAATATTTGTGCGCGAACTTTTTCTGGGCGAAAACGCAAAAACGGACCCATGGGTTTATAATGATGAAAAAGAAGGTTTCCGCCAGAAGATTTTGGGAACGGAGTTCATTTGGTGCCCCAAATGGCTCCCGAGCCCGGCGGGGCTGCCTTGGGGCCGAATTGTTGTACGCCAACTTTCCACTGGGCGAAAACGAAAAATTGGACCCAAGGGTTCATAACGATGAAAAACAGCCATGCGCCAGACGATTTTTTGAATGAAACTCATTTGGTACCCCAAACGGCTCCTGGGCTTAGCGGCATTGCCCCAGGGCCTAATTTTTGTGCGCGAACTTTCGTCAGATGAAAATTTGAAAATGAACCCAGGGGTTTAGAAGGATGAAAGAAAGCCATGCGCTAGATGGTTTTTGTGTGTGAGCATTCCACTAGACGAAAATTTGAAAATAGACCCAGGGGTTCAAAACGATGAAAAAAAGTCGTGCGCTAGTTTGTTTAGGGAATGAAACTCATTTGATGCCCCAAACAGCTCCTGGGCCCAGCAGGCTGCCTCGGGGCCTAATATTTTTGCACGAACGTTTTGTCAAGCGAAAACACAAAAATGGACCCAAGGGTTCAGGACGATGAAAAAAAAAGCCGTGTGCTAGATGATTTTCGGAACGTAGCTCATTTCATCCACGAACTTTCCGCTGAGTGAAAAGTCTGAAATGCAACCATTAATTCAAAACCTAAAAAAAAAACCTCGTATCCCGTAGTATTTTGGGAACAGAGCTCATTCTGTGTCCAAATAACTATCGTGCCCGCCCGGGTAGGCCCCGAGACACAATTTTCATGTGCGAACTTTCCATTGGTCGAAATGCCCAAAATGCACCCAAACGTTTAAAACTAGTGAAAAACCCCGTGGCATGGAGGATTTTGGGAATGGAGTTCATTTGGTGCCCCAAACAGCTCCCATGCCTGCTCGGAAAGCCATTAAGGCCCATGTTTTGTGCATAAACTTTCTGATGGGCAAAATGCCTAAAAAGCATCCAGTGCTTCTAGAACATGAAAAAATGTCGTGCCCTAGAGGATTTTGGGAATGAAGCTCATTTTTTTCCTTAAACGGTTCTGGCACCTGGTCGGGCAACCCGAGGCCCAATTTTCATGTGCGAACTTTCCGTAGGGTAAAATGTTCAAAGCATACCCAATGGTTCAAAATCATGAAAAAACCCCGTGCCCAAGAGAATTTTGGGAACAAAGCTCATTTAGTGCCTCAAACGGCTTCGGGATTCACCCGAGCAACTCTCAAGGCCCAATTTTTGTACACAAACTTTTCACTAGGTTAAATGCTCGAAAGACACGTAATACACCCAATGATCTATAATCATGGTGTCCTGATAACACTAGAAATGTGTTATCTTCTTCTACTTAACTCAAAGTTGTTTAGCTACTTAATTTGATTAAATTGATCATTTTATAGGATTCTAGTGTACAAGCAGTTGGATTAACCATTCGTGACAAAAAGGAGATAAAATGATGAAGTTGTGAGCTAAATTGATCAAATGATGAAGGAGTGAAGACTGTTTCCCTATCGAGCATTGCAACGCTCCCAATAAGCCTAAGTTCAATGCTAGCTCAATGCTAAAAGGTAGAATGCTCGAATGCAGGGCGGTGCTGCAATGCTGCCCCAAGCATTGCAACGTTCCGGAGATGCCCCAATGCCATAGTTGCACCGCTTGTCAATGCTGTCCTCCAATGCTCTATGACAGAATAGGCAGTGTTGCAACACTCCTGCCGAATGTTGCAATGCTATGTGGTTTGATGGACACATAACCCCAGCACACTTGCAATGCAGCGTCAGGCTATCGTTGTAAGGCCTGCCTGACGCTCGGCCATTATACGCCGCAATGTTGCAATGCTCTTCCTAGCGTTGCGACGCTATGGAAATTTTATAAAAGAATAATTTGGGTCAGCCGATTACATCATCTCTGAGTACACCTATTTTTTAACGTTGCCACTCTATCCAGCCTAGCTTTAGCTCTCTTTTTGCACCAAAAAATTGTAAAAAGTCTTCCCCTTGCAATTATATTGAATTCAAGCATGATCCAACGCTAAAGGGTAAGAACTTAGCTTGGGTTTGTTAGCTTAGTTTGGTTCCAATTCAATTCTTGAGACTCATATTGTAATTCTGTGAGTTTTTATTATGAATTTATGAGAATTGAGCTTAATCTTCAATTTTCGTGTATGGGATAATCTGACAAATTTGTTATGCATGTTTGATTGATTTCTTTGATTGGCCGTAATTTGTAATCGTTTGGTAGATGTCACCTAGAAGCATGAGTTAAGTTAGTTTCTTGTGCTAATTTGGGATTCCAATTAGCAAGTATTTGCTTTCTAACTTAGATAAATCTCGCTCAATTAATTGGTTAGATGATGGAAATCAATTAATTGGCTATTGCCTTTTAATCTTAATGCCTGTTGATTGATTGATTGGTTGAGCATTCTCGCTTTTCTGTTAATTAACTTTATTTTATGGACTACCGGTTAGGATTCTAATAGACTAAGCTAAGTTTTAATTGGAATATTCTCACGTATCTTTTGAGTAGTCTGTGATAGATTGATGAGGAATGAAGTAAACTATAACTACCCAAGCTACGTATTAGTTCGATTCATAAATTTTCACATTCGTTTACGTTGTGCACTTTTTTTTCTCTAGCAAATTTATTTCAAAATTTTCTCACAAAAAACCCCCATTTTTGGTTACTTCCTACAAGTTCCAATCTTTGAGGAATCCATATTCGCTCTCTATGGTCTAACCTCGGACTTACTACTTGTACTACTAATTAGTAAAAGGGGTTAGTTCGATGCATACAAATTTTTATTTGCATTCGGCGTGGGTTCACGAATGACGGTGAATCTAGTGCCCGACCAAAACCCCGTGTCCCAAAGTATTTTGGAAACGAAGCACATTTAGGTCACCAAATGGCTCCCGTGCTTGCCCGGGCAATGTAAGGATACGGGATGAAATGTTATGCTGTGTATGTTATGTATCACTTTGTGAAACCCGGATTTCTATTATTCCTACTTAAGCAGGTGGTTAAGGAAATTAACTAAGTAAATGTTAAATCCTATGTTGAATTGAAGGAAATTTCTAAATGTTGAATATATTTTCCTTGAGTAGTTTGAGTTAAGATTTAATTGATGAAAAATTGACTAAGTGCTGGACTAGGCATTGCCATGCGTTGGCCATAAGATCTTGGAAAGATTACTTGGGCAAAAGGGAGAATTTGACGTGGGAGTGACGCATGCCTTGGAGGTTAGACCATCGCATTAGACTCAATGGATGTGTTGGATGTGTTGGATGATGGATGCATTGGATGCGTTGGATGATGGATGCGTTGGATGCGTTGGATGCGTTGGATACATTGGATGCGTTGGATGCGTAGGATTCATTGGATGCATTGGATGCGTTGGATGCGAAGGATGCGTTGGAAGGATGGTATGCATCCATGCGGCTGAAGGAAGTGAAGTGATACGTTGGAAGGGACCAATGCACTGAAGAAAGTGAAGTGATACGTTGGAAGGCAGCCCATGCGTCGAGCGTTCGATGCAAAGATCCCTTGCCCAATGCGTCAAGCGGCTAGCCAAGCGTCCCTGCCATGCGTCGAGCAGCCTCGGCCAAACTGCCCAGTCGTGCGTCAATGGAAGCGCCCATGCGTCAAGCGCTACCGAGCCTACCAAGTGGCCATGCCTATGCGTCGATGCCATGAGCCGAGTGCCCCGCCCATGCGCCGAGCGGCCATGCCAAGTGCACAGCCCATGCGTCGAAGCGCCCTGCCAAGCATCAATGCGTCAAGCATGCCCATTTGGCCGAGCAAGTGAGCGATGGCCGCGATGGCCAGTGCCTATGTAGCACGCCCATGCGTCGAGTGACCAGTGCCTATGCAGCACACCCATGCGTCGAGCGGCTAATGCCTATGCCAAGCACCATGCGCCATGCCGAGCAAGCTTTGCGGTGGTACCTAGTGAGCCATGCGTCGAGGATGAGTGGCCACCCTTTGCATTGGTGGTGGCTGGCTCTTGCGATGGCTAAGTTGGATTGAGATGGCTAAGTTGGGTTGCTAGGCGTTGAGTAGTGGACTATGCGTTGAACATCCAAGAGTTGGACGCATATAAAGGATGAGATCACCTAGAAAATGTCATCAATCCATGTGTCTTCTTGGGAGGAAGCCTTAAGCCTTAAGAATTTGAGGTGGTTGCATTAGATTGGAAGCTTATGCATTGGCTAGGTAGGAGATGGACACTTAGATTGCATTGATCAAAGAGTTGCGTTGTTAGTGTAAGAAGGAAACACTTGGACATGCAGCCAAGTAAGAGGTGTCGAATTTGGAGAAGGTTTGGACACCTATAAATAGGGCCAAAGACTTCATTTTTCAGATAAAAATTCAAAAATACATTAAAAAGAGTGGGAAAGTTGAGCAAATCATGTGTTGAGAGCAAAATCCATGCGTTGATCATAGAGCTTCAAAGAGGATGCATTGGACAGTGAAGTCTGGAAAACAGCATCAAATTGGGATGAGAAGTTATCCCAATTTACTTGTGAGTTTGAAGTGATTTCAAATCCATCTGAAATCTATGAGAGTCTAGTTTTCATGACGGGGCTTCTGAAGAAGAAGCTCCAAGGAATCGGGGTGGAGAATGAGGAAAATACAGAAGGGTCGAGCTGTCGGGTAAGCCGGGCCAGCCTTGATTTTTTAATGTCTCCGGAAAAATCAAGAGAAGTTAGGAGCTAAGATTTTGAGGTAAGCTTTCTGAGACATTTTAGAGAATTTGTAGAAGGAAGTAACTCGAGATAAAGCTTATAACTATGGGTAGTTTGAGCTTTAAGTTGAATCTGGAATTTAGGGTTCAAAAGAGGAGCCCGAGAAGACCAAGAAACTTCTAGAGAGAAAAGTTCCTAAACGACCAAGGTGGATGGTAATTTTGGTACTTTCCTTTAAGTCTTAAAGTATATCTTTTAGAGTAAATTGTATATGCTTAGGTTATGAATGATTATCTAGCGTGAGAATGAGATTATGTGATCGGGATGGTTAGGGGGTCAACAGACCTAGTGCTTGAACCCGTAAGCAAAACCTCACGGGATGGTCAGGGGACACGAGAAGTCTAGTTCCTGAGCCTATGAGAGGATCCTCGTATGGGATGGTTAGAGGGTCGACGGGCCTAGCTTCTAAGCCCATGAGCGGGGAGCTATGTGCACATAGGAGACTGAGGGTACGTAAAGAGTAAGCGTTGTAGCTAGTAGCAATTATCTATCTACCGTGTGTGTAGGTAGACAGCATACTCATTCTAAGTAGTTATCGGTTTAGCTATCTACCATGCATGTAGATGAAGTGTGAACAGGCTCACTCAAGGTGGAGGTTTGGAATGTAACCTCATATTCGTGATATGATTGTTATTTATGAGTTGAAATAGACTCTAGAAGTTGCATACCACTCACTAAGCTTTGTAAAAGCTCATTCTGTTATTTCATGTTTTTCTTCCCAAGTAGCAAAAAGTGAGAAGTTCTAGGGTCAAGGTCTGCCACAAGCCACAGTTACACTTCCGAAGGGTTTTACAGTCAGTCGTTGTTGTAAACTTGTATTTAAGTCTTGGAGTTGTATAAACGTTATATCGTTGTAATATAAGATGGGCCTACTTAATCTGTTATAGTCTGCCTCCTTGACTTAATCAGTTGGTTGTTGAATTTGTTCATTGGTATTAGAGTTATTTCCGCAAGAGTTATTAGGCAGTAAGTGTCAACCAAAGGGTTGATAACTGCTGCAGTCACGCCCTTTCCTAGACTAAGAGGGTGGTCTGGGGCAGGGTGTGACACGCTTATACACACTACTGATGATGAAAATTATTCAAGTTCATGTTGCCATAAACTTGATGACATAAATTTAATCTCTTTATCTACTCTAACGCATGGCTGGTGAATGAAACGAATAATGTGCTAAATGCACTCGAGTGTTTTGCTATAAAGATACTTTTATGCAATACTACGTCTAAATATATGCATTGTTAATGATATGCTCGTAGTATGTGATGAAGTAGTGTGTGTCACAAGTTTCCTTGCACTGAAACCAAGTATAATTACAACGCAAGTTTCTCATAATGATCCGAGGTCGAACATGGGGATTGGTGTCGTTAATGCGATACTTATGTGATACATGCGACCGGTTTTAACAATGAATAAAGAATGTTGTTTTATACAGAAATATAAATTGCATTGAAAGTAAAGATGCATTAATAAAATAAAATCCTAAACTAATATGATACATGAGACTGAGGTCGAGAACTGACTGTGAAGTTGTACAAATGAATCGATGTATGTGATGGCAAGTCTTATGAACGAAGCAAAAAGAGAAAGAGTAAAGAGTAAAAACATTGCAGATTTGTCAATTGCATTAAGGACGCAACTAAGGTTCCGCTTTCCCTTGGCGTACACCTCTCAGTGATCGGTCGCGTTTCGATATTCTATGGTGGAACAGGGATGAACGTGATGAATGCAAGGTTGTTTCCATCTCTGGAAATACTTCACACTTTAGTTAATGTATTCTTCCAACCTTCTCTCGATAGGCGGAATAACATCTTCACTTATGCTCTCACAGGTGAAGATGCCATCGAGCATGCTTTAGCTAAATTAATTAATTCCTTAACACAAATTAACTCACTCGCTTAATTCTCACTATTTACTCTGGAGATTAAGAACACATCATGGAGAAAATGGATTATGAACGTATGGAAAGAGACAGAGAGATGATAATGGTGACGATGATAACATTTAATTCTAAAATTAAGTGTTTGATACATTTTGTGAATGAAGAATTACAGAATATGAACACAGAAGATGAAATAGAGGATAGAAACAAATATGAAAAAAGTGTCAATGTCTTGACACAGATCTCGATCAGAGATTTGTGCTTGCCGGCGTGTGGATGTGGTAGAGAGGAAAGCTTCCTTCTCAGGCTTGCTTTCCCAGTAGAATTAACCTTCGCACAGAGCTTCAACTACGGGAATTGGAAGAATTCTCTACTCGGAGACTCATCTTTTGGCCTTGTCTCATAGTTCTCCCGGATTTACTCTGGATAATCACTTCAAACCAGCCTCTCTCTCATAATCAATATATGCACATCTCTATGTATATATGTATGTACCAGTATCTGTATATCGTATATCTTTCAACGAATTTAAAGAAGCTATTTGTAGGCGAGACTTGGCTGTTTGAATTTATGGTCCCCACTGTATAGTTATGGTAGTTCCTAAAATGGCGGAATGGAAAATTCCTTCTGTTACGCAATCAATCCGTCAGAAATGCACAACTAAAAGTTGTACACTTGTCAGAATCCTCCGCAAATGCGTTGCTCTTCTCATCTTCGATCAATCGCCGCATGCGGTGTTGTTTTTTTATTACCGCATGCGATTGAAATTGTGTTGATCGCTAAAGCTCTTGATCGATTGTCGCATGTGTCGTCATTGCGTTAATCATCTTTTCGTTCTTGATTGATGGGCACAATGCGACGTAGATGCATTGTTCATTTTTTCTTCGAGCCATGAACGCATGCGGTGACTTATTTCCTGCAAACAGAAACTGAAACATTTTATTCTACTATTGCAATGGTGTTGTGGGTGTATTTACGACATTTCATAATTTTCGTATTTCTTAGCCAATTTGTATACTATTGATGCAACTTTCCTTTCTTTTTGCTGCAATATCTAAATAAGACAATATAAATAACTTGTATTTCTACAAGTTATCAGGAAGCCATGAGGCCCAATTTTTATGCACGAACTTTCTGCCAAGCAAAAAGCCCGAAACGCATCGAATAGTTCAAAACCATGAAAAAAAACCCATGCCCTGGAGGATTTTATGAACGGAGCTCATTTGTTAGGTCTTTAAAAGACATATATTTTTAATGCTAATTCCCCTCTACTAAATCCAACAGAGCCCAGACCTCCCGGATTCTCAATCCAAGAATATCGAGGTTTTCGAGTGGTTGTGTTCTTGCTGCCTTGTTCGTGTAGAAGACGGTTCGGTGGTGAGCGGCAATGAGATTTGGTGGGCAATAGACTTGGCAATCACAGCGACTGTGTGAGTTGCCGTTTCTGATGAGAGCGAGAGTTACACAGAAGAAGGGTTCTTCAAGAGGTATGTCTCTCATTCATTTGTTATTTATTTTTAAAAGCATGTCGTAATTTATTCTTAGATGCATGACTTGTTGTTTGATTGTGAATGCACTATTTCTATCACAATGAATTTGGAACGATCTTGCTTCCGCTCATAGGTACTCTTTGATAAGAGTTCCTTCAATTGGTATCAAAGCCAGGTTCTGATCCTTGGATTTGTGGGTTATGGGCCCATCACGCTTCTGCTGCAATTGGTATTTAATTGGTATCATAGCATTGCACACTCCATATTTTGATGCGACTGTCTGCGTGCGCGTGCGCCTTGCACAACGTTGCATCAAGGCCAGCGTCAAGTCTTAAGTGCGACACTTCTTAGCTTTTTTTTGATTTCGTGTTGCAATGCTAGCCACAGTGTTGCAACGCTACCTCGTGAGTATAAATAGTTTTTCTTTCGTTTTTGTAAAAGAGGAAGCACGATTTCGATGGAGGCTGGAATTTCTCTCTGTATAATTAGTCTCTATGGTAATTTTGTATCCTACTTAGCTTAGATTTTGATTTCTTTTTGGATTGTAATCAATAACTTGTAATTCTTCATGAATTTGTCTATGGATTTGTGAAGTAATGGAACCATATTTCTATTTCAAAAGTTCTTTCAAATTATTTTGAGTTTTCTACTTGTTTTTATCATTAGCAATCTGATTTAAGCATTCTTGAATCCATTTTTAATTCTTGAAGCATGTTGAATGATCTATATCTTGAACATGTTTAGTCTAGATGTTTGGTTTTGTCACATTCATGATTGAATGTGTTGCTTTTAATGTGTTCGATAGAATGTCTAGCCAAGATCTACAAGAGAAAATAGTAACTGTGTGTTGAATGGCTATCCTAGGATGCACTAATAACTAGATTTGAAGAAATTTCGATTAATTGAGTAATCTATCTTAACACTTAATAAGTACAATTGAATCTTAGAACTTAATGTGCATGTTTTCTCTTCTATGTGGCTGCTATCGAACCTAATAGAGGTAGAAGCATGTAGATTGATTAGGCTTAGGGCTATCCTAAATTAATGATTATGATGCTTTCTTGACTAGGTTATGCTAGTTGTCCGCCTTTGTAGAGACTAGTTTAATCTAATTAAGTGAGTAGTTGCGAGCTTAATCTGATTGTGAATTAAATTTGTAAAATTTAATGATAAAAATTGCATCGAACATCTAACTTGGATTAGAAGCAAGATTTTTCTAAATTTGGTTACAATTATCCTCTATTTTTTTTTTAGCATGTTTCATGTCTTAATAAAAAAAAAAAAAAAAAAAAAAAAACCGTTTATAGCTTTTGTAGTTAAGCTTGGTTAAAGAAAAGATTAAATAACTTTTCCCTGTGGATCGACTTCTTACTTTCACTTTAACTACGAGTTAGTTTAGGTTGTTTTTCGAGCTTTACAAATATTGTTTGTTTCGGGTTAGGTAGAACAAATAACACCTACTTAGCTACGAACAGATTGTGGATTTAATTTGTAGAATTTGATGATAGGAATTGCATTGAACATCTAACTTGAATTAGAAGCAAGATTGTTTTATTTTTGTTTACATTTATCCATTATCTCTTGATTTTTAGTATGTTTCTTACTTTAATTAAAAAAACCCCCCGTTTTATAGCTTTTATAGTCAAATTTGGTTAATGAAAAGATAAATAACCTTTCCCCGTGGATCGACTTCTTACTTCAACTTTAACCATGAGTTAGTTTAGGTTGTTGTTCGAGCTTTACAAATATTGTTTGTTTCGAGTTAGGTAAAACTAACGACACCTACTTAACTTCAAACAAACCCCATGCCCTGGAGGATTTTGGGAATGGAGCTCATTTGGTGCTCCCAAATGGCTTCGTTCCCACCCGGGCAGACCTCGAGGCCCAATTTTCATGCGCGAACTTTCCCTCGGGTGAAATGCCCAAAATGCACCCTATTGTTCAAAACCATGAAAAAAATCCCACGCCCTAGAGGACGTTGGGATCAGAGATCATTTGTTGCCCCAAATGGCTCTAGGGCCCGTTCGAGCATCGCTTGAAGCCCAATTTTTGTGTGCAAACTTTCTGCCAAGTGAAATGCCCGAAACATACCAGTGGTTCATAACCATATAAAAACCCCGTGCTCCAGAGGATTTTGGGAAAGGAGCTCATATGGTGCCCCAAATGGCTTCCATGCTATCTGGGGCAGTCTACGAGCCACAATTTTCATGCGCAAATTTTGTGCCACGTGAAACACCCGAAACACACCCAATTGATCAAAACCATGATTAAACCTTGTTCCCTAGAGAATTTTTAGAACAGAGCTCATTTTGTGTCCAAAATAGCTCCCGTGCCTGCCCGGACAATCTCGTTGACCAATTTTCATGTGCGAGCTTTCTGTTGGGCGAAACGACCAAAATGCACCCAATGGTTCAGAACCATAAAAAAAAAGCTTATGCCTCAAAGGATTTTGGGAACAGAGCTCATTTGGTGATCCAAACAGCTCGGAAGCCCGCCCGGGCAACACCTGAGGCCCAATTTTCATGCACAAACTTTTCACTGGGCAAAACGGCTGAATGCACCAAGTGGTTCAAAACCATGAAAAGCCCCAGAGAATTTTAAGAATGGAGCTCTTGGTTCCCCAAACATCTCCTGTGTTTGCCCGGGCAGTCCCCCATGCCAAATTTTCATACACGAACTTTTCGCTTGAATAATGTCTTCATATATCTTTTAGAAAGAAAATCTAAAACCAGAATATACTAGGCTTTTGGACCTGATTATTTGCAATGAAAATACTCCTCAATAGGTTGCCTTAACATTAGGGAGCCAGGTTTAGAAATTTATTGGAACTCATTACTCTTTTTCTCTCTAATTTGTGAATGTATCCATGAATATATCAACTAATCAATAAATATATTAATTTTTTAAATGTGACTAAGTCAATGATTTTTTTAAGTCGATGAAATGATTTTATATGATTTTAGAATTTAATTACAAGTTTACCAGAGAAACTATTTCAAATGGTAAAACTGTTGAAAATATTTACAAGATATAGCAAAATTTTAAAACTATCAATGATAGACGTTGATAGACACTGATATATCAATATTATCATTAATAGTTCTAAAATTTTGTTATATTTTATAAATATTTTTGTTTACTTTTCTATATTAAAAAACAACATTATCATGATTAGGAAAGAGTCTAGAGTGATGAATGCATATATTGACGTTGACTTGTTGACTTAGTAAGATAAGAGTTGAGGTGTCAACATAAATTATTATCGGGAGTGCTCGTTTTCATTAATGGTGGCAATAAATTAGCAAACTGAGTTGCAGCTTTTTACCTTTATTTATATTTTTCATTTATATTGTTTTTTTTTTTCAATGTTGACTATAATTTTGTTGATCAAACAATCCACTCGGAAAATGATAGTTTGTGTTTGCTGGAATTTTTTTAGTATTTTTACCCTCAGTTGAACTTTCTCATCCTATATTAAAGATGGATAAATTAAAGATATTTGAAATTTGAGTTTGATAGCATTTTAACCTTTAAATATTTGAACACTTGATATTTGAACTTTTTTTTTTTTACAAACAAAGACAGATGGCTGAATCAAAGAGAAGACACATCACAAGACAACATTATCAATATCAATCCATGTAGTAGTGCTCGTCCTCAATCCAAACACTCAAGAGATTTGTCCAACGATCATGACAAGGAAAACCACGAGCAACTGAATTACCGCTTCATTAACTAAAACAGAATCTCCAATAATGAAATTTCTTCAATTGGAAAGCTTTAATTTGGATATCATTCACGTAGACTTGGACTTCGTTATTAAAATGGTATCCAACCTCTAAGTAAATTTTAGAAAGTAAGAAAGATCAAAAGTAGAATTTCTCTATCATTAAATATGAGTGAGAGAGCTCAATCAAAGGTAAAAAATATTGTAAGAAATTCAATAAACGGATGAAACATCAATTATCATACTTAATTATTTGATCGGTCAAACATTAAAACTTAAAAAATTGAAAATTAAAAATAGAATACTGCAGCTCACAGTTTGCTAATTCACTGCCACCAACATATTGTACTATGAGAACAAAAACTCCAAATAACTATGTTTCTTGACACCTCAACTCTTCTACTAAGTCAAGGTCAGGTCAATGCTTCTTCATCCCTCTTGACTCTTTCCTAGTTTTTTTTTCTTGACTCTTTCCAACTTATAATAATGTAATTGTAAATTTTAATATCATACATCATAACTTGATTTTAAATATATATATATATATATATATATATGAGTTGATCAGTAGGTGCATCCTGAATCTCTCCATTAAATAAACATATTCTTAGCAACGGTATATATCATAACTTGATTGACTTAAGTATTAGTCACTTCAAGCTGAAAGATTAAAAAATATATGTTGATACATCGATATATATGTTAGTTAGATTACTTGATATCCGAGATTATTATGAATTAATCAATATATTTGATATCTTTTATAAATATCTATTAAATATAAAAAATATCCACTTTAGAATAAAATAAGTTCTAAATTTCTACAACTTAAGCTTATGCATAAAAACAACTCAATTATTTATTTAAATTAAATATCTTATTTTTTATTTATAAAAATATCCATCAATATTTGCGAGAAGAATTATAAGATAATTAGTTTATTTTAATTTAATATTTGTTTAATTTTTAATTTAGATTAAATATTAATATTTAATTAATATTTTAGAACTATTTAGTTAATGGATTGATTTGTTGGTAAGGTTATGAATAGCCATTTTAGGATTTGTAATAAGAAGGTTTTGATTATTCTTTTGAATATAGAGTTTTGTATTCTTTTGGAGAGATTTTCTCATCATTAGGGGGTGGACTTTCCTTGTTTGGCTATGGATTTGGTCTAATATCGTATTCCGCTACATCAAATATATTGATATTTTATGTATATTCGTTAAATTGAATTATCAATAGTGATATCGACATCAATATTTTGCTAATTAAGCCAAAGTAAACTTAAGTTAATCAACATAAATATGTTAACAACCAAGAAATCTATAGTTCAAATTCTTTTATCTCTTATTCAAATAAAAAAGAAAAGTCTATGCAAGCAAAGCATAAAATCACATTCATGTAGATGTACTTAATAAATGAACTATCACCCATGGATTAGGACATGTATTTAATACATATAATTGTCTTTATTCACATTATTCAATTTGAATTTCTATAAATGTGTTTGGTCACATTAAGCAAATTCATATTTGATTTCTTTTATCATCGGATAGAATATCAATTTTCACGCATTGATTTCTTTTGGTAGATATATATTATTAATATATATGTTGATAAAAAAATGATAAAATTGGAATAATAAAAAATTGGAAATTAGATCAATATTTTGTTTCTCTATTTAAAAATTTCAAAAAAAAAAAAAATCATTGTTAAATTTGCTATTTTAAGATTTTTATTTTTTATTCAACTACTCTTAAATTGAATGATATAAATTGCATACAAAATACTTTAAAATCCTTTTACATAACTTTCAAAGAAATGGAAAATTCTTGAAATTATAGTATTGAAAAGTCAGAACAGACTATCCTCTCATCTGTATCATTGTCATTAATAGAATTTCACGTGGTTTGTAATAAAAAGAAATGGCTCTAGATTCTCAAAGTAGCTAGATATGATTGAATTGTTGCCTTTTGAGTAAGGCAAAAAAAGAGCCAATATTTCGTACATTAAAATGACAAGAAAAGAAAGTGTCAAAGTGAGCGTAGTGGTCCAGATTTTCAAGTGTTTAATTTATGAAATAAGTCATCGTTAAAAAAATAAAATGTTTATTAACCACTCAAAATAGATTTTGAAGTGTAATTTCAACAATTTTTGTCAAAAATGTTTAAATAAAAATATTTTTTTAATATATATATATATATATATATATATATAGATTTTGACTTGTTGAGATATTTTAGACTTTAACAATATCAACATAAATAATTAGTGGTAAATATAAATTTAAAATTTTGAAATAATTATATAGTTAATGTAATTATTTCAATATACCTAATTTCCTAGTTATTTTTTATGATCTCAAATCACCGATTGACCTAACTTAAGTTAATGGGTGTAGGCAAATTTAATATTACATCATCTAACACTCTCCTCACTTTTCGGCTTAAAATATGTAAAAGACAACAAGTGGAAGTCAATGCTAATTGGAGAAAAAACAACATGTAGGAGTATGAACACATAACCTCCTAAACCATCTTCTTTAGTACAATCTTAAATTATTAATTGACTTAAAAAATATAAGTTAATGGGTAAAGATAAATTTAATACTACACCGATGAGTACCACATATTACTTTAGGATGGTATGAACAAATTTTATGTAAAATCAATAGATTTATGAACATTTCCATATTGATTCATTAAATGATGTGTGTAATAAAAAAACCTACTATATAGTCATCCATTCTCTACAAAATGATGTATATTAAAAAAAGGACAAAAGAATATTTTTTGATCTCTAGCTTTTGAGTCAATTTTTCATTTTCTTTATAGATTTTAGTATGTTACACCTACCCTTTGAAGTTTTTGGTTTTGAGTTTGATTTCAATTTAATCCATAGGTTTTTAAATATTGCATTTAAATTTTGAATTTTGTTTCATTTTCATCCTTCGATTTCAAGGTTTACACTTTTTGTCTCAATTTTTTTTATTATATATTCATTTTTCTTTTTGACATTAATGTCTATTAATTAATTTTAAATAAGTATGAAGCTAAATTTTGAATTAACTTTAATAATGATGAAAAATGATGAAACTTGATGAATTATAATTATTTCTTTTAAATTAATCAATAGATATTGACATTTGACACTAAAAATTGAAAATGAGTATTAAGTGTAACTCGTGACTAATAGTGTAAAATTTGAAATCTAAAGACTAAATTAAAATAAAATTCAAATTTCAAAGATAAAATTGTAAGATATTAAAATCTATGTACTAAATTGAAATTAAACTCAAAATTTAAAAACTAAAAATAACACGATTTAAAATTTGGAGACTAAATAAAAAGTAGATTCAAAACTTAGGTTTTAAAAGGTTTTTTTTACACTGAAAAAAGAGTCGCATCACCAAAGACATCAAATTGGATTCTAACGATGGTTACTGGTTACCAGCAACATTTTAAGATTGATTTAGGAACAGCGAACAGTTTTTTCATGTCCACATACTCCTATGTGCGGAAAAATCCAATTAAAACACGGTCAGGAAGATTTTTGTTTTTCCTTTTTGTGAAAGCCAATTAGGGGATTCCATGTGTTCGTTCGATTAGTTAGAAAGAATACTTGTATACACTCGGACGGCACTTCTTAACGATCCTTTTCTTCTTCTTCTTCTTCTTCTAGACAGTGTTTAGGGTGTAGACTAAGTGTAGTCTAAAATACATCCAAATAATATCATGATTAAAATATAATATTGATTCCAATCTCATCACAACAGTGATTTGAGATAGGGTTCTTAATATCAAAAAAAAAACTTTGGTCCATTATGAACTGCCAAAGTAATATAAATATTGTTGCAAAATCGATAATTGAACACAAAAAAAAAAAAAAAAAAAAAACACGTAGAGATAGGAAAGATCGACACACAAATATACGTGGTTCACTAACAATGTGTTAGTTACGTCCACGGACAGAGGGAGAACAATATTATTTGAGAGAATGTTTTAAAAAATACATCAAAACGGCGCCTCTAGAGTTAGAGAGTTTATATAGTGCACTACTCTAAACCCTAGGATCAAAATCGTAAATAACTGCAAATAAATAAATATGTTGAATACAAAATCTGAAGCGCCAGCAAACAGATTCAAGGCATTTCAATAAATTTTCACCTTGACTTGAATTCTCTTCCAGATAACAGATGTACCAAATGCAACATAAATCAATATCGCCGGACATACCCAGACTTCTCCCTCATGCCTCAAAGTGTCCCACAAAGGGGACCACTAACAATTCAAAGCATTTAGCAAGTCCAAACAATGTTGGAACTTGCCTTGCGGAACCGGTTTGGTGAACATATTAGCAGGGTTATCAGCAGTACCAATTTTCATCACTTTAACTCTCTGCTCACCTCTTAAGAAGTGATATCTTACATCTATGTGCTTAGTTCTATCATGATGAACTTGATCCTTAGCTAGGCATATTGCACTCAAACTATCACAATATACAATAGCTTGGTCATAATGCAAACCAAGATCACCAACTAACCCCCTCAGCCATATTCCCTCTTTAGCAGCTTTTGTCAAGGCCATGTACTCTGCTTCAGTAGTAGACAAAGTAATTGTAGGTTGTAAGGTTGCCTTCCAACTAACAACAGAACCACCCAAAGTGAACACATAGCCAACCATAGACCTCCTACTGTCAACATCTCTAGCGTAGTCAGAATCAAAATAACCAGTCACCAAACATTCTATGCAATTCCCATAAACAAGTCCAACATCAGATGTACCTCTAAGGTAATGAAAAATTCTTTTAACGGCTTGCCAATGCTCCTTCCTAGGTTGACCCATGAACCTGCTGACAACACTAACAGCATGGGCATGATCAGGCCTAGTACAAACCATAGCATACATCAAAATTCCCACTGCACTAGCATAAGGAACTCGAGACATGTACTCCTTCTCAACTTCAAACTGTGGTGAAAGCTCAGATGACAAACGAGCATTTACAGCACTAGGAGTATCTATAGGCTTAGCTAATGACATACCAAACCTGGACAATTTTTCTGAATATATCCTTTTTGTGACAAGAAGAGCTTATTCTTATCTCTGTCCCTATAAATCTCCATACCCAGAATTTTCTGAGCAGCACCCAAATCCTTCATATCAAACTCAGCACTGAGAAGATTCTTCAATTTCAGAATATCAGACTTGGACTTTGCAGCTATGAGCATATCATTTACATATAAAAGTAGATAAATCATCGAACCATCATCAGCTTTGTTGTGATATACACAATAATCATATCGACTCCTGTTATAGCCAAGTCCAATCATGTAGCTGTCAAAACATTTGTACCACTGCCTTAGAGACTGCTTTAACCCATACAAAGATTTCTTCAACTTGCAAACATAATCTTCTTTACCTGGACACTGGAACCCATCTGGTTGAGTCATATAAATCTCTTCCTCTAACTCTCCATGTAAGAAAGCTGTCTTCACATCTAGTTATTCAAGTTCCAAATTTTGATGTGCTACTATAGCTAGTAATACCCTGATAGAAGTATGTCTGACTACTGGTGAGAAGATCTCATTATAATCAACTCCTTACCTTTGTGTGAACCCTCTAGCAACAACTCGAGCTTTATATTTAATGCCCTCTGAAGGTGATATTTCCTCATTTTTCTTGAAGAACCATTTACAAGTGACAATTGTTCTCTTCTTAGGTCGTTTAACTAATTCCCAAGTCTGATTTTTGTCAAAAGATTCCATCTCATCCCCCATAGAAGCAAGCCATTTAGCAGACTCACCAAATGACACAGCTTCTCTATAGGTGGATGGCTCATAAGGATCCACCTCTTCAGTAACCTGCAATGCAAAAGTAACCATATCTTCAAAACCATACTTCACAGGAGGTCCAACATCAACTCTTCTAGCTCTATCACGAGCTATGCTCGATTGATCTACTCATGATCTAGAACTCTCAGGCAAATCAACTTCTGACGTTCTAGGCACATTAATTTCTAGTTGCACATCAGTTTCTGTAGTAACGTGTTGATCTTCTCCACCTTGATGTTGTAATTCATTCATAGCTGAAGTGAATTGCATCTCCACTTGTTTATCAACACTACTACTTTCTCCCACATCAGTAGATGTCACAAAAGGCTTTACAGTTGAGTTAAGCATGGAATTTTTATCAAATATCACAGTCATACTAAGTATGACTCTATTCTCAGAAGGTGACCAGACTCTATATCCCTTAACTTCATCCTCAAAACCCACAAATATACCCTTTCTAGCTCTCGGTTCGAATTTACCCTCATTAACATGATAGTAGACAGTACAACTAAAAACTTTTAATAAAGAATAATCTGCAGGCTTACCAGATCGCACTTCGTAAGGTGTTTTACAATCAATAGCTGTGTGAGGTCTACGATTAATTAGATAACATGATGTATTTACTACTTCTGACCAAAACTTTCTAGCCAACCCTGCATTAGAGAGCATGCATCTTGCTCTCTCCAACAACGTCTGATTCATACGTTCTGCAACCCCATTTTTTTGTGGAGTATTCCTAACAATGTGATGGCAAACAATCCCCTCAGCTTTATAGAACTCATTAAATTCAGATCCATAGAATTCTAGACCATTATCAGTTCGTAGCCTTTTGATCTTCTTCCCAGTTTGATTTTCAATCAATATCTTTCACTGCTTGAAATTCTTGAAGGCTTCACTTTTATGTTTCATCATACAAACCCAAGTCATTCTTGAGTAATCATCAATTACCGACAAAAAATACCTACTGCCTCCAATAGATTAAACTTTAGAAGGTCCCCAACAGTCTGAATGAATATAATCAAGTGTTCCTTTTGTACGATGAACACCTCTTGAAAACTTGCTAGATGAAGCTTCCCAAATACACAATGTTCACAAAATTCAAAATCCTGCATCTTGTGCCCACAAAGAAGATCTCTTTTTGACAGAATTTGCATCCCTTTTTTACTCATATGACCAAGTCTCATATGCCATAACTTAGTCATATCATCCTTGTGAACGACGGACGATGAAACAATAGCATAACCTGTTATCGTGGAACATAATAGAAAATACAATGTTCCACGCTTTATGCCTTTCAGAACTAACTCAGAACCCTTATAGACATACATTGCTCCACCTTTACCTTCAAAACTGTAACCCTTGCTATCGAGTACACTAAAGGATATCAAACTCTTCTTCATTAGTGGAACATGCCTAACCTCTTTTAAAGTATAGAAGGCACCATTATGTGTTCGTATCTTGACTGAGTTGATTCCAACTATCTTGCACACAGCACCATTAGCCATGCTAACATTCCCTCCATCTATTTGCTGATAGGTTGAGAACCACTCTCTATTTGGGCACATATGATAAGATTTCCCAGAATCAAGAACCCACACATCATCAGAATGTGACTGTTCATTCACAACTAAAGCTAAATCTCCTTCAAAATCGATCTCGACTTCTTCATAATCAATCTCAACTTGTGCAATAAAGGCGGATGCTTCCCTTTTGTCACTCTTTTCCTTCTTTTCATGATTCTTTTTTATCTTAGGACATTCGGTTTTCCAATGGCCCTTTTCTTTACAGTAGTTACAAATATCATCTGATCTAGAACTCTTTGACTTCGATGACCTTTTATTCTGGTTCGACTTCTACTTACCAGAATTCCTATGTCCCTTGCTTCCTGTAGCAACTAACCCAGATGCCTGAATTTCTGTAACTGAACTTCCTGCATTCTGATGGTCCTCTTTCATAAGCAACGTGGACTTTGTATCTTCTAAGGTAAGAGTTTATTTCCCTCCAATATACGAGTCAACAAAAGTCTCATAAGACGGCGGCAAAGATGTCAAAAGAATTAGGGCAGCATCCTCATCATCGACCTTAACCTCTACATTACGCAGATCTAATAAAATTTTATTTAATTGATCAAGATGGTCTCGTAGAGACGTACCTTCCTACATACGTAGATGATACAGACGTTTTTCAGAAACAACTTCTTGGTTAAAGATTTCGTCATGTAAAGACTCTCCAACTTCAACCAAAGACCAGCGGTAGTTTCTTCATCTGCGACCTCGATGATGACATCATCAGCCAAACATAGCATGATCATCGAATGAGTCTTCTCCTCAAGAGTCTGCCACTCTTTGTCATCCACGGTAGCCTTCTTTGACTTACCCATCAGTGGCGCCCACAGCCCCTGCTGCTTTAGCAAGAATCGCATCTTGATCTGCCATAAACCAAAACTGTTCCTCCCGGTAAATTTGTCGATCTTTAAGTTCGCACCAGTCATCTTCAATTGTCGAACAAATGCGAAATTTCAAAAAAATCCTAACAAAGCTCTGATACCAGTTTGTTGTGAAATCGACAATTAAAGAACACAAAAAAGGAATGTAGAGATAGGGAAGATCGACACACAAATATACGTGGTTCACTAACAGTATGTTAGCTACATCCACGGGTAGAGGGAGAACAATATTATTTGAGATAATGTTTTCAAAAATACATCAAAACGGCGCCTTTAGGGTTAGAGAGTTTATATACTACTCTAAACCCGAGGGTCAAAATCGTAAATAACTGCAAATAAATAAATATGTTGAATACAAAATCTGAAGCGCCAGCAAACAGATTCAAGACATTTCAACAAATATCAAGAAAACAATCTTGGGTCTATTTTAGATCTCATCCATCTTTTAAGTTGGAAAATAATATAGAAGTATCTATTGCACATTAAAGAGTGTTATGAACTATGTTATGCCAATTTATAGAACAATTAAATTAAGTTCCCCTTAAGTTGTGATATTTCCTCTACTTGCATCTTATCTTTTCCCTTCAAGTAAAGAACACTTCACTCGATTGGCTTAGGCTCCCCTTAAACTTGAGAATCCCTTCTTAAGAAGACTACTGATGAAGCACCACTACTACAAAAACCACATTACTTGATGTTTGAAACTTTTGAGTACTTAACGTTTTTATAAAAAAAATTAAAAAAAAATTAAAAAAAAAAAAAGTTAAGTAACATATAAATTTTATGGAAAACATCAAGAATAATGAAAAAAAAGCGGAGGGTAGTAGAAATTTTCAGATTTTTTCATTCCGTTTTTACTTGACGTTTTATAAATGTCAAGTAATTTGTGGTTTAATTTTTTTAGGGTTTCATATATTAAAGAGATGAAAAAATTTGGGGGAGGCGCCCCAAACCCCCGAAACCACACCAAAAATCCACCTCTAACAGCTCCTTCTCAATGTCTCCACGCTCTATTCGTGATTGTCATCGCTCTTGTCTAACTTCCTCGCCGGCATCTACAGCTCAACAAACTTCGAACATTTGACGAGTGGCTGCAGCAACTCACACACGAATCAGGTTCGCCTTCTACTTCTCTCTACATGACGCATGCAAGTCGCATGTTTCCTTCCCCTCTAGATCTATTTGTCAATAAATGAACAACCATTTCTCTTCTCCTTGATTTGTTTCATCTCCATTGTTGTACTCTTTTTATATTTTAGTAATCGAGATAATGAAATTTGAAGTTAATCAGCTGGATTCGACTCAATTGAGAGTTGTCGGAGAGAATGAGGATTCAACCGGAGATGCCATTAGAGAATCGTCAAATTATGGTGTCAAATTCCAAAAGTGAATGAGAAAAAATCTGAGTATGAAGGTTATTTTTCTTTTCTTGTTTTAGCTGCACCGAAAGCTATTTTTGGCATTCGTTCTTCTTTTATAGACTGGGAACTTGGGTTTCGCAAGATCCTATTAATGCTAGCTAGAGTACGATAAATCATATTGGGCTACTTGGTCTATTTCAGTTTGAAGATATTTAAGATTCTGGTTGATTTTCTTGTTTTTCCATCTGTCTTGGTATCTTTTCCACAATAATCTCCGACTGATTTTAGCGTCATGGTGTTGTTTTTAGGTAAAAATGAAGAATGGTATTAGGTTTTGAAATGCTTACATGTTATAATGCTTTTGAGTGCTAGGGAAATGTTTTGTTTTTAGAATTTTCAAGCTCTTAGTGCCTGTGTTTTTTAGAATCTTATATATATATATATGCCTTTAACAACTGTAGGTTTTTTTGTTTTTTAGAATTCTTGAAAGGGAATTATTGATATTTTGATGTGGATTTAGCATGTATATTATCTAGATGAGTTAACCTTTGAATCTATATTTAAAAATTAAGAAAGGGTCATGAACAATTTGGTAATTTAGCACAAAAGTGATGAAACCAGTCCAAAAAGAAAAGAAAACGGCTATGTTGTCAAGTTGTTTCTAATGTTGTATAATTGCTGTTTTGGGTTGATATGGGGGATAGATTTACTAATTCATTGAGAAATTTTTCGATTCAACAAGTGAAAATTGTTATGTTAAAAATAACTTAAAATAACAGCAAAAAGCATGAAGAAACAACACATAAAGGGTTAACCGTCAAAAATCTGCATTGCTGTCAATTTAACTGCTGTTTTTTTATATAGTTTTTTTTTTTAGTTTGTAGCTTGATTAACCACACTTTTGGCTTGAAACTCCCAAATCATATCATATTCAACATTTTTGGATAGTTTTAGTTTGAGTTGAGCTTCACATTTATGGATGAACGAGTGAACTTGTAGCCATATTCAATGTTTTAATTTCAAAAGAATGATTTAGTTTCAAGCTCAAATGTGATTTTTTCTTTGTATTTTGTATTAGGTTTGTGAATCATATTACCATTTTCTTTTTCCTTCAGTTTTTAAGACTTTGTAGGTTGTGGTACTTAACTTTAGTAGTTTTTAAATTATTTCAATCTATATGTTGTGATTTTTGGTATGTTATTTCAATAGATGTAGGTGCTAAAAGCAACAAGTTCGAAATGAGTTATATTATTCTTGTGGAGGTGGGAGCATAGTGAGGAAGATTTGACTATGACTACTTCATCTGGCATTGATAGTTGTAATTTTGAAATTATTCAATATTGGGGCGGGGTTGATTGTATAGAATATGTTCATATAGGGTTGATAGTTAGTTATACTTTGGAAATTGTTCATATGGGTTCGTAGTCATCTAACTTAGAAATTACTTATGAAGTATAGTTACTAGCCCCATGCATGCATGTTAAATATTATCTATGAAGTATAGTTACTATTACTTATGAAATTATTACTTGGTTGTTTTAATATAAAGTTTCAACAAAGATGGTAAAGGAGAAGAAAGCTATTAGTGTACCACCATCGCATAAGGCAAAGAAGAATGAAGCTCAAGATTTGTTGATTCAAATAAAGGGTCAAAGTACATTTTTGTAGATCCATCTCCTATATCCGCGGGCCAAAAAACACTTGAGAAGTTAGAGCTCGGAACTTTTGTAGTAGATAAATGGCTTCCGAACAAGATCAATTAGTCATTGCCCCTTATAATCCTGGGTAAATAGAATTTTACTCAATTGAGCAAACTGGAGTTCTTAGAGGAATTCATTGTTCTACCTTACATATTTGTTAACAAATACATAACAAATATATAAGCTAACTTTGCTTCGGGTTTTTTTTTTTTTTTTTTTGGGGGGGGGGGGGGGGGGGGGGGGGGGGGTGGCAGTCTCAAAAATTTGCAAAAGACTCGAAAAATCACATTCTGGAAAATAGTAAAGGCAAGTATAAGAGCATTAAAAAAATAATAGAATATATATTTAGTACATCTGTATATTGTAGTGTCCTTTACAAGTGGGAACTGTCGAATGTGCGTCTTATGTTATGATATATATGCGAGAAATCGTGACTAAAGAAAAGAATATTATCACAGTTGCAGTATGTTTTTTAAACTACTTTTATATATTGTAACATTATAAATAATGTAAATATGGCCCATTTTATTTTTCATAAAATGTATAAACAGTGTAAAATGTATATTTGACTTTTTATATTTTATAGATTGATTAGATGAGCTCATACTCGCAACCTAAATTGGATGAAGTAAGCATGGAATGGGCTAAATATTTAGGTCGCTAAATCTGATGGACTTCCTGTAAATTTTGTGTCAGTGGCTACATGGGAATGCCCAAACCTTTTTGTGTAAATGTTTTTGTTCATAGCCATTACAGGTTATATACTTCAAAGAAATGTGTGGCGGGGGATATAATTTTAGTCTTGCGATTTTTGGAATATATAGCACATATGGATTGGTCTTGTAATTTTGTAATTATCATATATTAGGGTAGGTTGGATATATTAGGCTGATATGTAGACCTGAAATATGTGTAATTGTTTATTTTAGTTGATGAAACTGTCTTATTAGAACACATGTAATGCAGGAAATGAGAAATGGAAACTAAATTCGAATATTTAACTTGAAAAACAAAAGCATAGATTACATTGAAAATGTATCAAGAATTAAATAACTTGTCCATTATTTCGTGTCAAGATAAAAATATATTTGACAAATAAAAAATGTCAAGAGTAATCACATATGATACGTAATAAATGTCAAGAATTAATCAACTTGACATATCATCAGTGTCAAGTGTATTATCTTTCTTGACACGAAAATTGTATCAAGAAATATTTGTCTTGATTTTTTTTTTTTTTTTGAATCAAGTTGTCATATTATACTTGACAGTCGAATACTCGACACTTTTATAAGCATCAGATATACCCTTTACTTGAAATTGGAAAAACGTCACATAATCCAATTTTTGTAGTAGTGCACATAAACGACTTAGAATAGATCTCCAACCTTATTGCAACACAATCTTCACGACTCAAGAAGATTGACAAAGAACACACTTGTAATAAGAGTTTCACAAGACAAATGGCACTCCAAATCATTCGTTAGAACAGACAAAGACTAAGTGTATTTATATACACACAATGGATGTAAGGAAGACCAACCCTAACTTCCAAAAAAATTTGTGCATGGAGAAGGAAAATATCTGAAAAAATACTACAGACAAAAGATTCCACATAAGAAATGTATTTTACAGAGACAACATTTTCATATTGGGATTGGTGTCCTAATTCTCCTGGAGTCTCGTAGTTTGTAAACTGTACATATTGTTATGAATAAAATAAGAGTTATTTTATTTTGCATTTACTCATATCCAATAAACAAAGCTCCATGGTTATTGTATGAAAACTTAAGCATGTATATGAGATATACAAGTGAATCATGCCTTAAGTAATAACCTAAAAAGGTCTGTAGTATAAGGATTAAGGAGGAATACATGATCCTAATGATACTACAGATACGGCCTGCTTTGCAGAGGATTACAAGTGTTGTGAACTACTACAGATGATTGATCCTGACAATTCATGTGGAGACATGCGAGCGAGGGTGTCCTACACAAAGAGTTTGTATAAGACCAGACCATGAGATGACTAGTCTCTTTATATAACCGTTGTTGATACTTGAGACTTACATCTCACTTAAACGACCATAGGTGACATGACCACAATCCTGAGTGCTTTGAGGGCGGTTCTTTGATTAGTATGGGTGAGAGTGGCCAGATTGCCAACTTAACAATCCTATCTTTTTGGGGATTTTTCTGATTTGGGAGTTGGGAACTCAGTTACACAAGATGAAATTCACTCCTTCCCTGAAGTAGGGGTAAGTAGATAAATTTCTCCCTTAAGTACTGATTTCGGGTCTTAAACATAGTGGCCACAACCTCTCTTTGGAAGAGAGGACTTAGTCATAGTAAGACTATGACTTATGTTCATTAAAGGGATCAATGGTACTTAAGGAGTTAGATGTAACTATAGAGGCATAACAATAAATTGGCCCAGTTGTACTTACGAGCGATCTGTGAAAGGTTATCGCACTATTGATTGGTTGATATGGACACAAAATATATCTGTAGTAAGGAAAGTGCAGCTGTCGGTCTTTAGTGGAGTGCCCGGTAGTTAATGGACGATGGATCCCGTGACTAAAGAGTTCAGTCAATTATTCACATACCATTGGAGATTCAAGCTACAGGTCCATAAGGTGCCCTCAGTAGTTCAATGGATTCAAGTTGAGAATCAATTCTTGGGGTTGATTTGAATGGTTCAAATTGACAAGAGAAAATTCGATTATATATGATATAATTTGTGATCTATGAGATACATCAACTCGAGAATTATTGTAAATATGATTTACATTAAGTATCATAAAATAGAAAAAAAACTATGGTTTATATGTTTCATGAGATGAAATATTAAACCTATATGTTATAAATATAATATGATAAATTAGTTATCATATATATTTATAATAATATTAATTATTGGATAATTATCTATTTTTCTCTAATAACCAATTGAGTGAGAGGTTATTGGTGGTTTTATGGTAACCGTGAGATAAAAGGAAAAATGTTTTCCTAAATTTAAAAGAGTTGCTTAATTCGGAAAGTACTCACAGATATGCTATCAAATGAAATGGTTTCACTAAACGATAGCTAGTAGAGAGACTAAACAATCGTGGAGTGTCACTATACAATAGTTCACTCAGCTGGTCGTAGCTAAACCATCGCAAGGAATTGTCTATACAATAGCCTGCCTTTTTTTCCACGATTGAGCATTTGTCTATACAATAGACACTTCTCATCTCCCACTTGTTCAATCGTCTACACGATTGTTGTTCCTTCAGTCTCTTCCTCGAACCAAGATCATATAGAGCCCACATTTCTGGATTCTCACACCAAGAATATCGAGATAACTGTGTGGTGGTGTCTTCACTCAACTCGATTGAGTTTGAGGTTTTTAATGTCGTTCATTATGTGTTCGCATTGTTCATGTGGTGTTTGTTGTTGATCGTGATGTGTTGCAGTCCTTGTCTTCGAGCGTTCTTGTATTGCTGTCTTGGAGACTGAACGAGCGTTTGTGATTGAGGGAGTTTAAAGAATGAGTTTTCAAAGGTATGTATTTGCTATCCCTTGATTATCTTAAAACATGTTGTAATTTCTAATTGTGCATGACCTGTTAGTTTCCGTTTTGTACTATAATTGTTTATGTTCAATATCGAATGAAATTTGGAATGATTCTTCTGCTACTCATGAAAATCCTCATGTCCGATTTCTTTCGATTGGTATCAGAGCCAAGTTGTTCTGATATTCCAAATTTCACTTTTGTTTTGAACTTCTTTTACAGTCGTGGTGGGTTTTCTCTATTGCATTTAATTGTTAAATGCTTTTGTGGATGGATATTGATAAATGTTTACGGGTTAATTGCCTGAAGAGCCTGATCGGAGTAGATCCGGGAAGATTTAAGAGATAAGGCCGAGAGGTGAGTCTCAGGGCAAATCCTTTCAACCCCCGCCGTGGAAGCTCTGTACCAAGGTCACTTCTACCTAACAAGCAAGCTTGAGAGGGAAGCTCTTCTCTCCATCTGCTCCATCCGCGGGCAAGAAAATCCACTGTCCAGATCTGTGTTAAGACGTTGGCACTTTTCTGTATTTGTTTCTATCTCTTTATCATCAATTATATTCATCTTCTTAATCTCTATCATTCACACCATGTATCATATGCTAAATATTAGTATTGAATGTCATGGTCATTTTCATCTCCATCTTTCTGTCTATTTTCGTTCCTCCATTAATCGCTTTCTCCATGATGTTTTCTTAATCCCTTGGTAATTAGCATGAATTAAACAAGTAAATTAATCTATGCTAAGGAAATAAATATGTTTAGCTAAAGCATGCTAGACGACATCTTCACCTGTGAGAGCAGAAGTGAAGATGCAATTCCTCCTGTCGAGAGAAGGTTGGAAGAATGCATTAACTAAAGCGATAAGTACTTCCAGAGATGGAAGCAACCTTGTGTTCATTATGTTCATCCCTGTTTCACCACAGAGATGTGGGAACGCGGCCGATCACTGAGAGGTGTACGCCAAGGGAAAGCGGAACTGTAGTTATATCTTTAACACAATTAATGAACTTGCGATGTTTATATTAATTACCCTTTCTATTTCTGTTTCATACATAAAGACTTGTCACCGCATAACACGACCCTTTGTATAATCTTCACAGTCAATCTCAAACTCAGTATCATGTATCAGTATCCTATATCTTGTATTATAATAGCTTAGGTTTACTTTTATCGAATTTTATTTTACTATCGCAACTTTACTTTACCGCATAATTTTATTTTACCGCAACTTTAAATGCCTGTATAAACACAACTTTTATTAATTGAAAAACCCCCGGTCGCGTATATCACGAATATAATGCATTAACTAAGCAATCCCTGTGTTCGACCTCAGATCTCTCTGAGAAACTTACGATGGAATTATACTTGGTTTCAACGCAAGGAAACTTGTGAAAATGCATAGCATACTATCAGCATTTCATTATAATTCATACATCTAGAAGTAGTATTGCATAAAGTCTGAATAAGCATAACACATCATCCACATTCTATTTCCATCCCAAGTCATTAGGTTTATGGCAACATGAGCTTGTTTGATCCACCATTCATCACTGTCCATATTCTTATTGAGAATCATCGCATCATTCCATGCGTTATTTAGAATCATCAAAACTATGCATGTCAACCGAACTACGAGATGACTAGTTTCTTTATATAGCAACGTTGATACTTGAGACTTACATCTCACTTAAACGACCATAGGTGACATGACCTTAATCGTGAGTATTTTAGGAACTCTTGCCTTTGAAGGTGGTCCTTTGATTAGTATGTGTGAGAGTGGCCAGATTACCACAACAAGCCTACCTTTTTGGGGATTTGTCTGATTTGGGAGTTGGGAACTCAGTTACACAAGATGGAATTCACTCCTTCACCGAAGAAAGGGTAAGTAGATAGATTTCTCCCTTAAGGGATGATTCTGGGTCTTGAACATAGTGGCCACAACCTCTCTTTGGAAGAGAGGATTCAATCATAGTAGGACTATGACTTATGTTCATTAGAGGGATCAGTGGTACTTAAGAAGTTAGATGTAACTATTGATGCATAATGGTAAATTGGCCCAACTATACTTACGAGCGATCTGTGAAGAGTTATAGCACCGTTGATTGGTTGATATGGACATAAAATATATTTGTAGTAAGAAGAGTGCAGCTGTTGGTCTTTAGTGGAATGCCCGACAGTCAAAAGATGGTGGATCCCGTGACTAAAGAGTTTAGTCAATTATTCACGTACCATTGGAGCTTCAAGCTACATGTCCTCTTGGTAGCTTAATGGATTCAAGTTGAGAATCAGTTCTTGGGGTTGATTTGAATTGTTCAAATTGACAAGAGGAAATTCGATTATATATGATATAATTGATGTGATATATGAGATACATTAGGTGGAGGATTAATATAAATATGATTTACATTAAGTACTATAAAATAGAAAAAAGAACTATGATTTATATATTTCATGAGATGAAATATTAAAACTATAGGTTATAAATATAATATGGTAAGTTGGTTATCATATATATTTATAATAATATTAATTACTGGATAATTATCTCTTTTTCTCTAATAACCAATTGAGTGAGGGGTTATTGGTTGTTTTATGGTAACCGTGAGATAAAAGGAAAAGTATTTTCCTAAATTTAGAAGAGTTGCTTAATTCGGAAAGTACTCACGGACATGCTATCAAGTGAAATGGGTTCATTAAACAATAGCTAGTAGAGGGACTAAACGATCGTGGAGTGTCACGATACGATAGTTCACTCAGTTGGTCGTAGCTAAACCATCGCAGGACATTGTCTATATGATAGCCTGCCTTCTTTTCCACGATTGAGCATTCGTCTATACGATAGACACTTCTCATCTCCCACTTGCTCAATCGTCTACACGATTGTTATTCCTCTAGTCTCTTTTTCGAACCAAGATCATACAGAGCCCACATTTCTGGATTCTCACACTAAGAATACCAAGGTAACCATTGTGGTGGTGTCCTCACTCAACTCGACTGAGTTCGAACTGTTAGAGGTCGTTCGTTGTGTGTTCGCGTTATTCGTGTTATGTTTGTTGTTGATCGTGCTGTATTTTATCGTTGTGTTTGAGCATTCTTGTATTGCTATCTTGGAGATTGAACGAGTGTTCGTGGTGAGGGAGTTTGAAGAATGAGCCTTCAAAGGTATGTATTTACTATCCCTTGATTATCTTAAAGCATGCTGTAATTTCTAATTGTGCATGACCTGTTAGTTTCCGTCTTGTAACGTAATTGTGTTTGTTCAATATCGAATGAAATTTGGAACGATCCTTTCGCTACTCATGGATATCCTCATGTTTTATTTTCTTCAAAACCAGTAAGAACAAATGCATAGACAATGTTATTGACATCAACTGGACTTGAACAAATATTGTCAACACATAAAGTATAATGAAAGAGATAGTGGAAAAGCACCATAGTATTTCTTTATCACCCAACAACTCAAAATGAGCATATAACCATAGTTTAAAATTTCGATTAAAATCTCGAAATTTCAATAGGGGAAGTTTCAATTTTCCCCTAATTTCTCAAAATTTTGAAATTTCAACTGAAATTCATATTTTATTTTCAAGAAACGACATATTTTCATTCCAATCTTTTCTATTTAATTTTCACATCATTTCACTTAAAACTTGAATTGATGTGAGTTCTCTAACATTCTTCTCATTTTCTCTCAAGCTCTATCTATTTCTAGAGTTTTCTTTTTCTTTTTTCTTTTCCATATGTTGTGTTACTTTTAATATTATGTTATTTACATCCCTCTTATGCTTAATGTCATGGTTTTTCTATCCTTATTATGTTATGTGATGTTAGTTTAATGCTATAATTTTTCATTTTTGTATCCGTTTCATTTTATTATAAAAAATCTACAATTATTTTATATGCAAATATTTCATGTTATTTAATTTTGTAACTATTTTTTCATTTCTTTTTAAAAATTTTGTTATTGCATCAACATTTTACGTAAATATTTTACAATATATATTTAAATGTTGTTTATAGAAATGATGATTAAAAATGGCAAAAATTATAGTCTAGTTGAGTCACAATCAAAGTTCCATTAACCAATTATAACAATTTCTATCATTTTTCATCATTTTTCATAAAGTTTTTCAAAATTTATATCGATATTGATATTTCCATCAATATTTCCATAAAATTAAGACCTCGATATTTAATCGATATCTATATTTTGAACCTTATTGATACCAATTGATGTAGGGGGTTGAGGAAATTATGCCAAATCCATGGCAAAGTAAGAGAATTCATTCCTAATTGAGAGAACACTCCCATAAGAACCAAAGTTCTATATTGAAATGATGATAAAAAACTTCATATTACAAATCCTAAATTGTCTATTTATAGCCTACAGAAAAATAACACAATTAAATAATTAAATACTAATTAGTCAAAATTAACAACTAATCTCAATATTAATTAAAACCTACTAATTATCTTATAATTCTCCTCATCACTTACCTATAACTCAAGTGACATACTATTTTTTAGTAAGAAACACGAAGTCAGAGTTCACATATTGGCAAAGAAAAATAAAAAAACAAACCCAACAACGTCACAGTTACTCTTCCAACTACCCATTTCAACATTTAATGCAAAAGACTTTCAGCTGGCTCTCAATCTCATCCATCCCCACTGCTAATAAATAATTTTAGCCCTTAATTGTTTCGATCTCCAGTGAATGATCCATGAAGCCTCTTCTTCCTGAACGGGCCGTCTTCCTCATTTCCTTGTTTTTGGTAATTTCTGTTGGCAGCCAGTTTAGCCTTGGCCTTGAGAATTCGAATTCTACTTTTCAAATCATCAAAGATGGGGATCGCTTGGTATCCAGCAATAAGAATTTCGCTCTTGGATTCTTCAGTTTCAACAATTCCACCACTCGCCGATATGTCGGAATTTGGTACAATCAAATCCCTCAACTAACCCTCGTTTGGGTTGCCAACAGAAACCAACCCCTTAACGACACCAGAGGAACCTTAGCCCTCGACCGCCATGGAAACGTCGTCGTTTTCACCCCCACTCAAACCATATCTCTTTGGTCTACAAACGCTACCATCCAATCAAACGACGACGTGTCGGTTGAGCTTCGGAATACAGGAAATCTCGCCCTGATTAAACGCGAAAGCCAAAAGGTTATTTGGCAAAGCTTTGATTATCCATCTCATGTCCTTCTTCCCTACATGAAATTAGGGGTGAACCGGCGGACCGGGTTCAGCTGGTTCCTAACTTCATGGAAGGCGCATGACGATCCGGGAACCGGGAACTTCAGTTGCCGAATTGACCCGACTGGGTATCCACAACTGGTTTTGTACGACGGAAATGTTCCGTGGTGGCGGGGAGGATCGTGGACGGGGAGAAGATGGACCGGAGTACCTGAAATGACAAGGTCATTTATAATTAACACGTCATATATTGACAATAGTGAAGAGGTTTCCATAACAAACAGTGTAACAGTGGACACGGTTTTAATGCGAATGACTCTAGATGAATCCGGTTTGGTGCATCGGTCCACATGGAACGGACAAGAGCAAAAGTGGAACGAATTTTGGTCCGCTCCAATCGAATGGTGTGACAGCTACAACCGGTGCGGTCCGAACAGTAACTGCGACCCATACAATGTGGAGCAGTTCCAATGCAAGTGCCTACCCGGGTTCGAACCACGATCGAACCAGAATTGGTTCTTGAGAGATCCGTCGGGTGGGTGCATCAGGAAGAGGCCGAATGCGACGTGTCAAAGTGGAGAGGGTTTTGTGAAGGTGTCACGTGTGAAGGTGCCGGATACGTCGATGGCACGTGTGGATAAGAGTATGAGTTTAGAAGCGTGCGAACAAGCCTGTCTAAATGATTGTAATTGTACGGCTTACACAAGTGTAAATGAGACAGTGGGAACCGGTTGTTTGATGTGGTATGGAGATTTGGTTGACACGCGTACTTATGCCAACGTGGGTCAAGATCTTTACGTAAGAGTTGATGCTATTGAATTAGGTGAGCCTTTAAATTCTAGAAAGAAATTTCGGTACAGCCGGGCTATACCTATTCTGTTCAGCCACCCAATGAAAAATTATTATCTTGCAGTTTTATTTTATTTTTAAATATTCATTATTTATTTGTTATTATTATTATTTTTGTGTGATAGAGAAGAGAAAACACATAGATCAGGTGGAATTAAATTATTGCTCTTAAATCTTCCTATCCATTTTTTTTTTCATAAATTTTTCCTGACTAAATTTTAAAAATTTCAATTATCTTTATCTTTCTTTTTTCCTGCTTTTTTATTTAGCTCAATATGTACAAAATTCAAACCGTCATCCAACAAAGAAGGTGATAGCAATTGTTATTGTGTCTTTTGTTGCATTGGTGCTACTCGTGATCTCGTTGATTTATTTATGGGAAACAGCTAGAAAAAGTAAGTAATCTTTTTTTCCAAACTTTGTTTGTTCTCTCGTGATTTATTAGCTTGTGTTGCTAAAGCATAATTTTTTTATTAATGACACAGGAAGGGAGAGATTATCGAACTTATCTCTTAACTTTGGGGAATCTCTAAATTCAAAGGAATTTGATGAAAGTAGAACAAGTTCAGATTTGCCTATATTTGACTTGTTGACCATAGCAAAGGCAACCGACAATTTTTCATTTACTAACAAGCTTGGAGAAGGTGGCTTTGGCGCAGTTTATAAGGTAAAATATCTCAACTTATTAATTAAATTTGAATATTTTGATCCATATTTAATTTATACACTTGACTGTTGTTGGGTGGGTTTAAATAAATTTAGACACATTATTAATTATTAATTATTTCAGGGAAAACTTACAAATGGAGAGGAAATTGCAGTTAAAAGGTTGGCTAAGAATTCAGGGCAAGGAGTTGGAGAGTTCAAGAATGAAGTTACTTTAATTGCAAAGCTTCAACATAGAAACCTCGTCAGAATTTTAGGCTACTGCGTTAAGAATGAAGAGAAAATGCTTGTGTATGAATACTTGCCAAACAAAAGCTTGGATTCTTTCATCTTTGGTAACTTTTCTTCATTTTGTTTAATTAAATAGAACAACTTTCTTATTTTTTTTTTTTCCTACCTTATGTTGTTCATTAATTTGATTATGCAAGACAAAACTGTCCAAGTTGATTATTTTACTTTTGTTCTAGATGAGAGCAAGAGGGCTTTGCTCAATTGGCAAAAACGTTTTGAAATTATATGTGGCATCGCAAGAGGACTCTTATATCTTCATCAAGATTCTAGATTGAAAATCATTCATAGAGATTTGAAGGCGAGCAATATACTATTGGATGCTGATTTGATCCCCAAAATTGCAGATTTTGGCATGGCAAGAATATTTGGTCAGGATCAAATTCAAGCAAATACAAATCGCATTGTGGGAACGTAGTAAGTACTCTACCTTCTAGGTGTATGATTACATTGTTATATCAATATGTTAATTAGTATTAGAAAAGATATTGTGATCAATCTATTATTCGTTGTTAAAAATTATTAAATTAATTTTTCTTTCAACAGCGGTTATATGTCTCCAGAATATGCAATGGAAGGCTTATTTTCAGTGAAATCGGATGTATACAGCTTTGGAATTTTGGTACTAGAGATGATTACGGGCAAAAAGAACAACTATGATTCCTCCCACTTAAACTTGGTTGGACATGTAAGCAATTAATGGTTTCAAATTAATTTTTCTTTTATTGATTAAATTCATAACAAGAGAATGATGGTATATTTATTTTACAACTTTAGGTTTGGGAGCTCTGGAAATTAGAGACTGCGACGGAATTAGTAGACTCAAGTTTGGAAGAATCAAGTTGTGGACATGAAATCATGAGATGCCTACAAATTGGGTTATTATGTGTTCAAGAGGATGCTACAGATCGTCCGACCATGTCGACTGTTATCTTTATGTTAAGGAATGAAGTGGCTCTTCCTTCTCCAAAGAAACCTGCTTTTATTTTAAAGAGAAAATACAACAGTGGAGATCCATCCACCAGTACTGAAGGAGCCAACTCTGTAAATGATCTAACAATTTCTATAATCAATGCACGTTAATCAATAAATTAATAGAATTTTATATATGTCAAATTGATGGGCACCCATACATAAGGGGTACACATACATATGTGTCCATGGAAAGTTCAAACACATCTATTCCAAAATCAGTCTTACTTAGGCCTCATTTAGTAATCGATTCGTTTTTTGTTTTTGAAAATTAAGTCTATTTCTTCTCTATTTCGTAGAATGATTTCTTAGTATAATAGTTGAATTCTTAACCAAATTCTAAAAACTAAAAATTATTGGTAAAAAATAGTTAATAGAAGAATAAATTTGAGGCAGGAAAGTAGTGTTTATAGACTTAATTTTTAAAAATAAAAAAAGAAACCAAACAGTTGTCAAAGGAAGCCTTAGAGATTATTAATTTTTAGTTTCATGTCACACATTTTCTCATTAAAAAAAAAGTTTCTCTCTCTTGTCGCTCGTTTTCTTGTATGGCAAAAAAATAAATAAATAAATAATGTACCTACCTATTTACTGTATAGTTGAAAAATTTTCTACTTTTTGTTGGGTGAATTTTTTTTTTTTTTTCAAAAATAAGAGGGAACCAATCTTTAGTTGGAGAATCCCACATTGGAGAATTTTGAAAAGGAAGTCTCCCTTTTATACTCTAACCTTGGGATATGGGTTTGTGTCCCAAGGGGTACCTATATTTTGGAGTGAGTGAGGAGATAGACTAATGTGGGTTCGGTGGATGTACCACACACGTTGTTGTTGTCGTCTGGTCGATTGCAGAGATTGAAGTGGCATACTAGACTCTATCATGTGAATAATAATCTAATTGGTAATATGATTAGGTTGGAAATGAGTTATCCATGAATGAATTTGATAAATGCAAATCTACTTAGGATTTCTGAGCCTCTGGATTTAATTCATTCTGATTTATGATTTTACTTTTGTATATTAGCTGAAAAACAAAAGTGATGCTTTTGGCCTTCAAATTATTTGTTTCTAAAGTATAGTATTAGTTTAATAGAAAGATTATAAGACTTCATAGTGATAGGACAACTGAGCACGACTACGACACTTTTAATGAGTTATTTAACTCACATGTAATACACGAAAAGATTGCACCTTACTCTTTTGAAATGAACAGAAAAGCCGAAAGGAAAAATAGAACTTTAGTTGAGCTAGTAGTTGCTATTTTATTTAGTTCAGGAGCCGCGTCTTATTGGTGGGGTGAAATCATCCTTACAGTGTGTTATGTCCTAAATAGAATCCCAAAGTCTAAAAACACAACTTCACCTTACGAAATTCTTAAGAATAAGAAACCAAATTTGTCTTATTTTAGAACATGGAGTTGTCTAGCCTTTGTAAGGTTTACAGACTCGAAAAGGAGAAAGCTAGCTAGTAGAGCCTATGAGTGCGTCTTTATAGGTTATGCCTTAAATAGTAAAACCTATAGGTTTTATGATCTAGTAAACCAAGAAATCATTGAGTCAAATGATGCTGACTTCTTTGAGGATAATTTTTTTTTAAATCAAGGAATAGTGGGGGCTCGAGATTCAGTGGTCTAACCCCAGTTAGAAATCTTATCTCTGTAGAGGAAATTGACCCATAACCTAGAAGAAGTAAAAGAACTAGAACTGCCAAGGATTTCAGGGATGACTTGCAGACCTATAATGTAGAAGAAGATCCTAAAGATCTAAAAGCTGCCTTGTCCTCAGTATATGCCAATCTATGGCAAGAAGCCATAAATGATGAGATGGACTCACTTCAGTCAAATAGGACTTGGCACTTAATAGATCTACCCCTAGGTTGCAAGGCAATAGGGTGCAAATGGATCTTAAGGAAGAAACTTAGACCTGATGGAACTGTTGACAAGTTTAAAGCTAGGTTAGTGGCAAAGGGCTTTAGACAAAGAGAAAACGTAGACTTCTTTGACACCTTCTCCCCTGTCACTAGAATTACCTCAATTCGTGTCCTGTTTCTCTCGTTGCCTTTATAACCTCATAGTACATCAGATAGATGTAAAGACCGCCTTCCTAAATGGTGAACTTGAAGAAGAGATTTACATGAAACAACTTGAGGGTGTTGTAGTCCATCGTCAAGAAAATAAGGTGTGTAAATGAGACGAATATCTCTATGGACTAATCCTATCTAAAGGTTTCAAGGTTAATAGAAGTGAAAAATGCATCTACTATAAGTTTGAAAATAATATTTGCACTATCATCTGTCTGTTGGGGTTGATGCCCTTAATCTCGTAGGGTCTTATAGTTTGTAAATCTTGTATGAACAAACTTGTATGTGATTAATAATATTTGATATTTTATTCACTTTGTCTATGAAATATGTGATATTTTAGATGCATTAACAACAAACCAATAAATTAACACCCAAGGTTATCGTTGTAACTTCAACATGTATGTGGAGACATACAGGTGGATTATGTTTAAATGACAACCTAAATGATCTATAGTATATGAATAAGACTGGGTATCTTATCCTAGTAACATTACGAGTATTGCCCGCTTTATAGATATTACAAATGTTGTAAAGTACTACAAATGATCTGATCCTGATCATTCATGTATTAGACATGTGAACGGGGATATTCTATACAAAGAAGTTTGTATAAGACCGGACCACGGAATGCTTAGTCTTATTATATAACGCCGTTCATAATAGAGACTTTCATTTCACTAGGATGACCATAGGTAACATGACCTTAATCTTGAGTGAGTTGTGAACTTCTACCTGTGAAGGCGGTCCTTTGATTTGCATGGGTGAGAGTGGCCAGATCGCCGACTCAACAAGCCTACCATTTTGGGGATTCGTCTTATTGGGGAGTTGGGAACTCAGCTACACAAGATGAAATTCACTCATTCCCTAAAGTAGAGGTAAGTAGATAAATTACTCCTTTAAGGGCTAATTTCGGGTCGTGAACAATGTGGTACCACACCCTTTCTTGGCCCGAGAGGAGTTTAGTCATAGTAGGACTATGATCTATTGTTCATTAGAGGAATTAGTGGTACTTAAGAAGTTAGATGTAACTACAGGGGCAAAATGGTAATTTGGCCCATCTATACTTATGAGTAATTTGTGAAGGATCATCTACTGTTGATTGGTTATTTCCTGTGGACACATAAATATATCTGTAGTGCGAAAAGTGCAGTCATCGGTCTTTAGTGGAGTACCTGATAGTAAAGAAAGGTAGATAATGTAATTAAAGAGTTTAATTAATTATTCACGTACTATTAGAACTTCAAGCTATAGGTCCATAAGGTCCCCTTGGTAGCTCAAAAGGATTTAGTTGAGAATCAATTTTTGGGTTAATTTGAATTGTTCATATTAATAAGAGAGAATTTAATTATATATGATATAACTAAATTAATTCAATTATTTATGATATAATTGATATAATGTATTTGATATATTATATTTTAATTGGAGGAATAAATATTTGAATGAGATTCAAATATATTTTCTATGAATGAGATTCATAGTTGTTAAATTTAATATAAATATGATTTATATTAAATGCCATAAAATAGAGAAAAAGAACTATAGTTTATATTATATATGATGCAATATTAAAACTATAGGTTATAAATATAATATGATAAGTTTGTTATCATATTTATTTATTATTTTAAATAATAATCCTATTTTCTCTCCAGCTACTTTAGTGGGTGGTTAGTTGGTTTTTTATGGCAAATGAAATAAATAAAATATGATTTTATTTTTCCATAACTAATCTACACGACAAACACAAAGCCTATACAATAGAAGCTTTGAACTACACGATTGAAGCAAAAACTGAAGAAAATCAGACGTGAGGATTTCCATGAGCAGCGGAATGATCGTTCCAAATTCCATTGGAAATTGAACATACACAATTATAGTCTAGAAACGAAAACTTACAGGTCATTGATGCATTATGAATATGATGAAATAATGATGTATATTGCGATGGTGGTGTATGCGTTGTACATGCAAGTTTTCCTAGTAAATCCAAGTATAAATCCTACTAGGTTGCCTGGTAAACCCAGGGTCGAACACAGGGGCTATGGAGACAATATGCGGTGGTAAATTCTGTATCCCTTGTGGTAACAATCAAAACAATAAGTTGGTTGGTATGTTTGCTTAAAATATAAATCCTATGCGGCGGAATTGAGAAAAAAGTTAATAACATCGAAAGTTACAATGAGTATGCGTGTAACGGGTTGAGAAGGGATTTAGTTAACACTTCCTAAGATTGTGTTCAAGTTATGCAATCATGCTATACACATACAACAACAGGTCATCTCTCAATGCAAATACTATAGCTCCTACTTTTAGGACGCATGCTATGTATACGATGATGTCTATAGGACTTATATCTAAGCCTCTATTCTTGTCTATGCGATGATGAATGACACACACATACACAAGGCAACCGCATACTATCATATCCTACTTATAGGGTGCATGCGATGCATGTTAGCAAACAGAACTTATCTCTAAGTTTCTATCTCTTGCTTATGCGGTTCTAATCGAACTTTCTCAAGCCTAGATTCTAACCTAGCTCTCTCAAGTCTAGGTTCTTTCTTTAGACTACTCTCTCAAGTATCTCTAAAGAGGTGATGGATACATACATAAGACAAGATGATCGCATAAAATGAAGATCTTGGGTCATGCTAGCTCCGTGCTTCTCAACCCATTCGGAAGGTTAGTTACTCATGCGTAATGTAAAGAGAGTGAACAGATGTAGAGATGCAAATTCCATTTTATAAATAAAATCAGAATACAGAATGACAATGAAAAGTAGGGATAGTGAGCCTGGTAGCAATGTCTTGCTTCCTGAGGCTTTTACACTGTGTTCTTCTCTACTCTGCCCAAACGAATGTTCTTGCTTTCGCAAGAATCGACCCTCTCTCCGTTCTCAACACTTCCTGGCGCTCTCTTGAGCTAACCAGGAACGATCTTTCGGCATCTTCTCTCTTCACTCGCCTCCGTCTTCTAAGTATAAAAACTACAGACTATGACTATCTATTATTTTTATGTATATGGCGAAAGAGAACTCCAAAATTCTGAACTACTGAACTCCTTCAACGAAGGTGGCCTTCGATATTTATAGAGCTTCATGGTGAAGGGCTTTTCTCTCAAATGATTGCACTGATGGGATGTTATTAAATCTCTATCTAATGGGCCGATTAATTGTCACCAAAAAGTTGAGTGTACTTGCTAAAGTATGTCGTTAACGGCTTGTCAACTAAATTCGGATTCGACTGTCATCAGCTTTCTGTCCCATCATGATTTATTAAGCTTTCACCTTGATGCACTGTCTTTATGCGGCCACCTCTTTGAGCAGATCTTCACGAACGCATACGATCACATAGCTTTGCAGTCGCAATCTTCTAATGCGCTCGGACGCTGAATTCCTTGGATCGCAATTCTGCCTTGTGACAATGCATTTTCCTGCACAAAATATGCAAATTAGCTGCTTTAATGCAATGGACATATGCGATCGCAATGTTCTCAACTTAATGCTTTTGGACACGATTTTACATATTTTTACCGTCGCAATCCTTCATTGTTTTATATCTTTGCGTTATAATAACGTGCATTTCTGCCCGTTATCAGTCATGCACAATATGAAATTACAGCAAGCTTTCAGAAGAGATTAAGGGATAAAGTATACATACTTTTGAAGACTCATGCTTCAAACTCCCTCGATCTTGAACACTCGTTCAGTCTCCAAGACAGCAACATACGAATGCTCGAACACAATGATCGCAACACAACATGATCAACAACAAACACGAACACAACGATCTCCAACATCACGAACCCAACGAATGGCCTCCAAAATCTCGAACTCAATCGAATTAAGTGAAGATACCACCACAACGGCTACCTTGGTATTCTCAATGTGAGAATCCAGAAGTGTGGGTTCTGTGTGGACTTGGTTAGAGGAAGAGACCGGAGGAATAATAATCGTGTAGACGATTGAGCAAGTGGGAGATGAGAAATGTCTATCGTATAGACGAATGCTCAATCGTTTAGAAGAAGGCAATCTATCATATAGAAAATGCCCTACAATCGTTTAGCTACGGTCAGTTGAGTGAACTATCGTATAGTATCACTCCACGATCGTTTAATCTCTCTTTCAACTATTTTTTAGTGAATCCAATTCCCTTGACAGCAAACCGTGAGTTCCTTTTCGAGAATAGAAACTCTTCTTAATTTTGGAAAACTTTTTTCCTTTTTATCTCACAGTTACCATGAAACCACCAATAACCTCCCACTCAATTTGTTATTAGAGAAAAAGAGATAATTATCCAATAATTAATATTATTATAAATATATATGATAACCTATAGTTTTAATATTTCATATCATGAAACATATAAAACCATAGTTCTTTTTCTATTTTATGGTACTTAATGTAAATATCATTTATATTAATCCTCCACTTGATGTATCTCATACATCACACCGATCATATCATATATAATCGAATTTCCTCTTGTTAATTTGAACATTTCAAATCAACCCCAAAAACTAATTCTCAACTTGAAACCATTGAGCTACCAAAAGGACCTTATGGACCTATAGCTTGAGACTCCAACAGTACGTGAATAACTAACTAAACTCTTTAGTCACGGGATCCACCATCCATTAATTGCCAGACACTCAACTAAAGACTGGCAACTACATTCTCCTTACTACAGATGTATTTTGTGTCCATATCAATTAATCAATAGTACGATAACCTTTAATAGATCATTTGTAAGTATAGCTGGGCCAATAACCATTATGCCCCTGTAGTTACATCTAACTCCTTAAGTACCATCGATACTTCTAATGAACATAAGTCATATTTCTACTATGACTGAGTCCTCTCTTTCAAAGAGAAGTTATGGCCATTATCTTCAATGTTCAGAATCAGCCCTTAAGAGAGCAATCTATCTACTCACCCCTGCTTCGAGGAAGGAGTGAATTCCATCTTGTGTAACTGAGTTCCCAGCTCCCAGATCAGATAAATTTCCAAAAAGGTAGGCTTGTTGAGTTGGCAATCTGGCCACTCTCACTCCTACTAATCAAAGAACCGCCCTCAAAGGCAGAAGTTCCCAAAACACTCAGGATTGAGGTCATGTCACCTATGATTATTTAGGTGAGATGTAAGTCTCAAGTATCAACAACATTATATAAAGAGACTAGTCATCTCTGTTAGGGTTGATGCCCTAAAGTCTCTTGTCCTGTAGTTTGTAAAGAGTTTGTACGAACGCTTGTGTTGTATAATATATGATATTTTACTTCACATCTTGTATTTTGCTCAGTTGCATGTTTTATTTTCTTTACCACAAATCAATAAACTTGAAATCCATGGTTATCTGTATGTAACTCAAGCATGTATGCGGTGACATACAAGTGGATCATGTCTTGAGTGATAACCAAAATGGTCTGTAGTATAAGGATATAGGAGGGAAACCTTATCCTAGTAATGCTACGGATGCAACTCGCTTTGTGGAATGGTTACAAGTGTTGTGACTTGTCATAGATGGTCTGATCCTGATCATTCGTGTTGGGGACATACAAGCGGGGGCATCCTATACAAAGAGTTTGTATAAGACCTAAAGACGAAGTGTTAACGTCTCGTTATATAACACCATTCATGATAGAGACTTCACTTCACTAGGATGATCATAGGTAACATGATCTCAATCCTGAGTGAGTTTGGAACTCCTGCCATTGAGGATGGTCCTTTGATTTGTATGGGTGCGAGTGGCCAAGTCGTCAATTCAAACCTACCATTTTGGGGATTCGTCTGATTTGGGAGCTGGGAACTCAACTACACAAGATGGAATTCACTCCTTCCCCGAGGCAGGGGTAAGTAGATAAATAGCTCCCTTGCGTTGATTCCAGGGCTTCAACCATGTGGCGCCACACACCTTCTCTTGGCCCGAGAGGTGTTCACACATAGTTGGACTATGTTGTATTGTTCATTAGAAGAATCAGTGGTACTTAAGGAGTGAGATATAACAACTGAGGCAAAATGGTACTTTGGCCCAGCTTACTTACCAGCATCTGTGATGGGTCATCGTACTCATGATTGGTTATATCCGATAGACACAGAAATATATTTGTGGTAAGAAGAGTTTAGCTGTTGGTCTTTAATGGAATGCCTGACAGTTAACGGATGGTGGATCTCGTGGCTAAAGAGTTTAGTCAGCTATTCATGAACCATTGGAGCTTCGAGCCATAAGTCCATTAGATCCCCTGGGTAGCTTGGATAAAGTCGAGAGTCAGTGTTTGGGTTAATTTGAAATGTTTAAATTGACAAGAGAAAGTTCGATTATATATGATATAATTGGACTGGTTAATTATATATGATATAATTGGCTAAATGTATGAGATACATTATTTTGGAGGAAATTAGATACAAATATGATTTATATTAAGTAGAGGAGAAATTACTATAGTAGATATGTGATATCAAAATATAGGGTAAAAATATAATATGATTATATTTATTAATTATTTAATTGGTTAATTATATGATAATAACCTAAAATCTCTCTCAGACGTGCGTTAGTGGGAAACAGTGTCGGTTATTGTAACCGATGAATAAAAATGAAATTTGTTTCATTTTGAAGGGTTCGAAAAAGTTCGGAAAAAGATCGAAGGTTTTTGTGTTGGTGTGGAAACGTAAATGATCGCTTAAAGTCGAGAGCCTATATGATAGTCGCTCAACGCCTAAACGATCGCCTGCCTAGTGCCTAAATGATCGCACATTAAGTCTTAAATGATCGGTTACCTTTCCTAAACGATCGTATAGTGTGTCATGTTTGCTAAACGATCGCCTATTGTTTTCTAAATGACCGTTCAGTAAAATCTACATGATTGTGTAGTTTCTTCTAAGCGATAAGCATTTTGCTATGCGATAGCTTCATATTCTCTCCCATTTGCTTATCGCCTACACAATCAGTTCTTCCTCCTACCTCTACCAAACTCACCAAAGACCACACTTTGGGTTTTCACTCTGAGAATACCTGGGGCTCCTTTCTGGTGGTGTTGTCCCTGCTGCGTTCGTGTGTTTTCGGTTGTTCATGCTACCGTAGTCGATACATCTGGTAGGCGTTGGTTGTTCGGGTAGAGGTCTTCCACTGCGTTGAGTTCCATAGTTTGAAGAGCGTCTTCAACTAGTATGAGAACTCTCTCCCTTGTCATTTTGTTGTTCAAAACATGTCGTTAATTACTGTTTGTTTGCATAATTGTGCGTTTGAATGTATATGGTGTATTTTGGTCACTGTGAAATTGGAGCGATCCGAATGCGCTCATGGAACTCTTCGTTAAGAGATCCTTTAATATCGTGGTCCGATCTTATACAAACTCTTTGTATAGGACACCTCTGCTCGCGTGTCTCCACATGAATGGTAAGGATCTACCATCTGTAATAGTTCAAAACATTTGCAAACCTCTACAAAACAGGTCGTATCCATAGTGTCACCAGGATCAGGTATCCCTCCTTAATCCTTATACTACAGAACTATTTAGGTTATCACTTAAGGCATGATCCACTTGTATATCTGATAACTTGTAGAAATACAAGTTATTTATAGTGCCTTATCTAGATATTGCTGCCAAAATAAAATAAATATGCGTTAATTGTATGAAAATTAGCTTAGAAATATAATAATTATAAATTATCGCAATTACACCCACTAACATCTTTAAGATGGAAGGAAAGGAGAATTTTACTCTATTTTGCAGGAAACCGAGTCACCACTTGCGCTCAAGGCTCAAGAGAAACTGATCAATGCATCTCTGTCATAATGCGCTCGTCAATCAACAATGAAGAGACGATTAACGCAATGACGGCGCAATGCGATAGTCGATCCAAAGCTGACTTTCAACCGCATGCGGTAATAAAAACAAACACTTCATGTGAACATTCGATCGAAAGATGTAGCTGAGCAACGCAAAAGCGGAGGATGGAGACACGTATACAACTAATGGTTGTGTAGAATTGACGGTCTGATTGCATAATAGAAAGAATAATTATTCCTCCATCTTCAGAATTACCATAACAACAAGTGAGGACCACAAGGCTCGAGTCAAAGATCCTCACTTGTAAATACCCCATAGATTTCAGAGAAAAGATATGCTATTAGATACGAGGCTAATTGCTGCTAAAGTATTGAGAGAAAAGGCTGAGCTGAGTGCTTAACTAAAGAAATTCAGGAAGAAGACGAGACAAGGCCGAGAGGTGAGTCTCAGTTCTATTTTGCCAAATACCCGCCAAGGAGCTCTGTGCTGAGCTACCAGTTGAGCAAGCCTGAGAGGGAAGCTCATCGATCCATCTGGTCCATCCAATCCGGCAAGCAGATCTCCACTCGAATCGGTGCCAAGATGTTGACGCTTGTTTGTATCTGTTCTATCTCTTTTCATCATTATATTTCACTTTATTTATCTCTTCATTCACACACCATGTATCAAACGCTTAATAGATATATTAAATGTTTCGATTGCTTTCATATTACATTTTCTATCTACTTCCATTCCTCCGTGAATCACTTTCTCCATGATGTCTTCTTAATCCCCTGGTAGTTAATATGAATTAAATGAGCACTTAACTTGTGTAAAGAGATAACTGCGTTTAGCTAAAGCATGCTAGACGGCATCTTCACCTGTGAGAGCAGAAGTGAAGATGCCATTCTGATCTCTCGAGAGAAGGTTAGAAGAATGCGTTAACTAAAACGAGTAGTACTTCCAGACTTGGAAGCAACCTTGCGTTCATTACGTTCATCTCTGTTTCACCACAGACATGTGGGAGCGCGGCCGATCACTGAAAGGTATACGCTAAGAGAAAAGTGGAACCGTACTTATAGCTTCAACGCAATTAAGAAACTTGCGCTGTTTATATTAGTTATCTTTCTCTTTTTGTTTGTACATAAGACTTGCCGCCGCATTCCATGTTCTTTGCATAACCTTCACAACCAGCCTGGACCCCAGCATCTTGTATCATGAAGCCTATATCCTGTATCATCTAGCTTAGGTTTACTGTACTTATTTTATTATTGCATTTTATTGCTTTCCTTTACTTTACCGCAATTTTATATACTTGTACAAAACACTCTTTAAAGATTGAAAAAAAACCTGGTCGCATATATCACGAACATACCACAATATCCTCAAACAGTCCCTGTGTTCAACCTCGGATCACACCGAGAAACTTGTGGTAGAATTACACTTGGTTCCAATGTAAGGAAACTTGTGACAACGCAAGGCATACTACAAGAACATTCGTAATTAACGCATATCTAGAAGTAGTATTGCATCATTTCACGCATAGCATAACATATCTTTTAGCATCAATCCTAGCGTTCGATAATATCTCATATACATGCTTAAGTTTACATACAATAACCATGAAGCTTTGTTTATTGGATATGAGTAAATGTCAAATAAAATAACTCTTATTTTATTCATAACAATGTGTATAGTTTACAAACTACGAGATTTAGGGAGAATTAGGACACCAATCCTAACAGAAACTATACGATTATCATCTTCCTCAGTCGTCTTCCTCCTCTAAACTCTCAAACTTCTTCCTAACCGAAATAGTTAGAGCCCACCACTCCTGGGTTCTCACCCTGAGAATACCGAGGACTCCAAATGGTAGTGTCTTCAAGCTTTTGGTTCGAGTTTTCTTGAAGAGAGTCTTCAAGTTTGTTGTTTGTTCAAGGTTCGTGATAGTTCAAGGGATTTACGTAAAGAAGTGTTCTTCAAAGATATAATCTCTGAACTAATTTTCTTTTTTAAAAGCATGCTGTAATTTTTCATTAAAATGCATAATCTATTTGTGTTTATTGTAAATTTATGTATCAATCGAAATGGAATTTGGACGATCCGCTTTCACTTATGTATCTCTTTGTAAACGAGTTTCTTCAGTATCTATATGTAGATGATTTGTTGATCTTTGGGTCAAACTTGCACGTCATAAATGATGTGAAATCAATATTGAGTGCAAACTTCGACATGAAAGTCTTAGGAGAAGCTAGTGTAATCTTAGGAATAAAAGTGACTAGGTCTGAAAAGGGAATTTCTTTGGATACATCTCACTATGTAGAAAAGATTCTAAAGAAATATAATTACTTTGAATGTAAACCAACCTGTACTCCTTATGACCTTAGTGTTAAGTTGTTCAAGAACACTGGTGATAGTATTAATCAATTTGAGTATGCGAGCATCATAGGCAGTCTCAGATACGTTGTTGACTGCACTAGGCCTGACATATCTTATGCTGTAGGATTACTTTGCAAGTTTACAAGCAGAGCTAGTAAAGAGTATTGGAATGCTATAGAAAGGGTTATGAGATACTTGAAGAAAACCCAAAACCTAGGATTACATTATTATAAGTTTCTCGCTGTCCCGGAAGGGTTCAGCAATGCCGACTGGAACTCTCTTTCGGATGATTCAAAGGCTACAAGTGGCTATATATTTAATATAGCAGGCAGAGCTGTCTCTTGGAAGTCCAAGAAATAGACTATTTTAGCCCAATCTACGATGGAATAAAAAATGATAGCACTAGCAACAACCCATCACTCTCTATTTTCTTTCCGTTCTTCAAGCATTCAATTAGAAGGGTGTGTGTTTCGGTCGGTAACGGTACATTTTTTTTTATCAAATTTTCTTTTTTGGGTTGTTTTATCCCGGGGAGGACGTGACAACATTCCTGACCTGCTTGACATTTGGGCAAAGCCGCGAAACGTCTTAAAGAGAGCGAGCTCTGCGAATCAGCCTATAACGAGTTTTTGTTTTGCAGGTTCCGTTCTTTGTCCGACTGCCGTTTCTTGACCATTTGCGGTTGTCTTATTCATCATCTGAGGTCCTTCCCATATACAACACTTGTCACTAGTCAAAATTAACTTGATAGCTAGTATCTTTTAAGGAAAAATAAAAGAAATAACTTTTTTTATTTAATCGCTTAGATCCAACAATAAGTTATTGAGAAGAGGAGTTGAGAGAAGAAGATTTTTTTCCATATTTTTGTAGAAAATTATTTCTTGTGAATTATTGAGAAGAGAAAAGAGTTATGGGAGGTTTTAGTGGTTTCTCAAGAGAGGTGCATCTTATTTAACGAAAAAGAAAAGATTTATGGAGAGAGTTCCAAAATAAGTTCACGAATAATATTAAATGTACAGACACTTGTTAACTTATAAATATGGTTTATGAATAATAAATATAATATATTAATTATACAATTTATATTTGATATATCATTTAATGTCCATGAATAATAGAAAGTAACGAAGATATTGTATAAAAATCTTACAATTAACAGATAAGATACCAATCATCAATTTCAAGGTGTATTGTCAATCCCTCAAGGCTCAAATGTTGGGGAAAAAAATCATTAACTCACCCTAATTTTCAGATTGGTTTGACCTAACTCGGCCCAAAAAGTAAAGTCTCAAGCTTGGCCCAAGTCCAAGGGCTGTAGGCTTAGATCAGGCCGACCCAATCTTTAATTGCCAACCACATGGTCCGACCCTTGCCTTATCTCATTAAATCAATGTTTGAGCCAAGCTTGGGTTGTACTTGAGTTTGTCTATTGAATATTCAATTATTTAATTATTTAAAAATAAATATGTATATTATTCAAATTATATTAAGATTTTATTTTTCTTCCAATTTATTTTGTATTTTTATAAATTTTTTCTTCGTAAAATTATTTAAAAAATTACTAGTTCTTAACACTTAAACAGTCTTATGTTAATTAAAAACTATGATTGATCAAGATATATTTAAAAATATTATTTTTAAAATATATAAAATATAATATATGATGAACTATACATATATGTAAATATTTGGGTTGACCCAATAATAAGCTAATGGAGTCTATCCAATTGATCCAAATATAGCTCAACCAGACGAGCCATATTTTCAAAACGTTGATCCATATCCAATCTAACGAATAAATTAGCTCTACTAAGGTTGACTAGTCAAACATTGACTTTGGACTAAGCGTAGACGGACCCTAGACTAGACTTTAGTTAGTCTTTGAACTTCGAGCACATTGATGAAGTTGATAACACAATGTGCTAATTTATTGCCACCAATATATTAAACAAAAACTCCATATAATAATTATTTATTTTGACACATCAGCTCCTGTCCTACTAAGTCAAGGTCAATCTATCCCTCGTCACCACTCTTGACTTTTCTAGCTTTCTTTCTTTTTTGAAGAAACAATTCTTTCCCGTTATTATTATGCAATTCGTAAATTCTAATATCATATATCCATCGTTTCATTGACTTAGCCACTTTAAGTAAGGATTAAAACCTTTGTTGATGCATCGATATATTATTAGCAATTAACCAATATATTTGATATTTTTTTAAATATCCATAAAAGCATAAAAATAATATCTATGAAATTTAAATATGAAGATATACATTGAAAAATAAGATCTATAATAAAATTTATAAGTAAAAACAACTTAGTAATTTAAATAATTTTTGTGTATTTTCTAATTTAGATCAATATTCATAAATATATATATGTAATTTATATATCAGTAAAATTGAAATATCATTATCAATAAAATATTGATATTTGAAAGGTTAAATCATAATTTTGGTCCCTATGATTTGGAGAAAATTAAAATTTAGTTTTTATGTTTCATGATTAGAATTTAGTCTTTATGATTTGATAAAATCCTAAAAATAATTTGGAACTATTTAGGATGATTTTATCAAATTATAGAGATTATTTATGAGATTTTATTTTATCAAACAATAAAAACTAAATTATAATTAATTAGAGAGATTAAACTCTATCTTTCTCCAATAATTTGTAGGGACTCAATTGATAGTTTAACTTATTTTAATCTGATTGACCAGGCACACAAAACGACACCATGGAGAGGGACTTAATAAATGAACAATCACCTTATTACTGGGACATGTAATTAATATATGTTATTGCCTTTATTCACATTATTCATTTTCTATTTCCTTTAAACGTGTTGACTTGATGTATTCAGATTTCATTTCTTCTATCGTCGAGAATAGGAACATAATAATGCGTATGTTGATGGTAAAAGATCTGGCTAGGAAAATTTATTTAACTTTTCACGTTTTCACGACGGGTAATTTATATTTTAAGAAAAATTTATCTATTAAACTATTAGAATAATACATCTATAAGGTACTTATTACGAACACTTTGATGTAAGTCACAGGAAAATTTTAAGAAAGAAGATGAACTTGTCTAATATGGAGTTATGATGTTTTATATATAATGAAGTTAAACCTGAGTTTCTCAATCCCAATGAATAGGACTCCATATAAATGAATTCAACTTGCATAGTATGAACGAGATAGAGTTGGATGGGCTCGACCTTGGCCTCCAAAATCGAGACGGGGCTTTTGGGTCATTTGGTCCACTTAGTTACATTTTTGGCATCGAGCTCGGCCTCGCAAGCCTTTTGGGCTAGATGGCTCTATTTTCTCACCTACGTCCTAGTTGTTTCGCTCCTAAGCCTACTTTTTATTGGTCTTACGTTCATCTAAGATGATGCAACTTCATCTTACCTTTATCATCAAACTTTGACTTCTTTCCCTGATCTTTTTCATAGGTCTAAAAGATTAATTAAGCACATAATAGTCACATACACTCTTCAATTTTTATATATTAACCATCACATCAATTTCAATTTTATTTTTAAAAGATAGACAATCACATTGTTTTTGGAACAAATCGAAAAAATCATCGATAAAAATAGGGTAATTGCAATGATAGTACTTTTAGAGCTAATAATCAAGTATATAATAACATTTTTAAAGAATTGTAGATATAGCAAAAATCTATAAGTGATAGACTCTATCCTTGATAAACTCTTATTAGTGATAGATTCTATCATTGATAGACTTCTATTGACAATATGGTCTATTGTTGATAGGCTCTAAAAGTTAATGTTCCTCTATTTGTAAATTTGTTTGTATTGTATTATATCTATTAATAATTTGAATCAGATTATTTATCATTAAACTGTACAGAGTCTTTGGGTATAATTTGAAAACTACATCACAGGTTAAGAACTTTGTATTGTTCAACTTTTTTTAGGACGTTTAGTTTATTATTTAGGGTGGTTCGAAAAATTATCACCAATAAATGGCGTACATGCAGATACATATCCATTTAATAATTTTATTTCACTTGGTTGGTAATAAGATAAAATAAATTGATGGTTGATTCTCGAAGTTACTGTATTTCTTTGAATTGTTAGCATTTTGCGGAATGCAATTGGAATGAAAAAAAAATCAACCATTAAAATGTCAAGTGAAGAAAGTGAGCATATTGATGCCCAATCATTTTGACTAGTTAGGATATTCGAGTCTATAACCAAATTGGACATAAATAATTAACCGAAAATATAAATTTTAATATTTGGAATAACTGTAATCTATGTAATTATTGGGATTGACATCATGAGCTGATTTCTTAATTATCTTTTTGAGTATCATGCATTACTTTATGATATGCCGGTGGTTTGAACAAATTTTCTATAAAATCAATAGACTTAGAACATTTCTACGGGATTCACTAAATGACGTGTAATAAAAAGCCAACTATATAAAGGCAAATTAGAATTCCAAATATCTCCAAAATAATAATAATAATAATAAACCAATATAATCATCCCTTCTCTATAACTTGGTGCATATTAAAAAAGAAAAAAAGTCGCATCACATGAAATCATTAAACATAAATTTATATACTAACGATGGCCACTGTATACCTGTAAAATTTTAAATTGATTCAGAAATAGCATAGAGTTTTATAGGAAGAAAAATGCACATTACATTTTGACTGGAACTCATGTTTGTGAAATCTACTCAAATGGCAATTGAGTTGTGTAGTTCTGAACCAGACACCTAAATAGGTGTATTAAATTAGAGAAAATACTTATATGTATTTTGGATAATGATCTTTTTCTTTTTCTAGTGAGCATTTATGTGGATTAAGAAAAATAAATATATCTAAAAATGCACCAAAATATTGTTCATTAATATACGTGGAAAACAAAAATAGTATTAATTCCAATTTTTCATCATAAGTCATGATCGTGCTGTTAGATAAGTTTCTTAGTTAATTAATATCATGAATAGTACGGGTGCATTCTGAGCAACAAACATCTTTTTCAACCCTCTTTAATTCAACCACAATTCTTTTTTAATTTCTTTTAATATTTTAATTTTTTTCTATATTGTATTTTAAATAAATTGCAAATATATATATATATATATGAAATTGAGAATATAAAAATGTTGGGTTTTAGCAAAATATAAGAAGTGCAGTTGTCCCACATCCGAAAAGTTTAAGAAAGTTGGGCTCTAAAGTACTATAAAAGAATCATATGTCTTTGGTTTCAAATCGTCCCGTTAGAAACAAACAATTTAAGCTTGAATGTGCTAACTCTAGTTAACTTCTCATTTTTTTTATTTTCTAGTTTGAGAGTGTAATTAAAGGGTGTAAGTAATATAAAAGCTTTAAGAGGTTGCTCTATTATCACTGCAAGAAAAATAGACTCTTTTGACGCCTAAAACAATCGTTGGGAGGTCTTCTGTCCCGACCCTGTAAAGTGAGCATTGGGACTTTTCACTAACTCCTGATGCCATATAGTCATCATTGGGAGTTATCTTCAACTCCCGATGAGTAGCAAATAGATTTCGGGATATTGGACCAAACTCCCGACGGCCCATCGGGTGATGGGTTTAAAAACTCCAATCTTAAATCTACAATCAATTTGCAAATCTAAGATTTCTCACCTAGGGCAACCTGTGCATCATTGATCTCCTTGCCTCTTCATTCTTTTTGTTCAGCCAAATCCAAGCAACCCCTGCACTAGCCAAATCCGAGCAACCCCTGCACTATCGATCTCGTCTCTATCTCCGGTTGTCTCGTCTCCCTACCATCTTCTATTGGAGTTTATATCCTAAATCTCATGTATATTATGTTTTGTAAAGACAAATTATATATCTAATAAAATTAGAGGTATTTTATTTAGACTGCATTAATTCAATCCAATAAACTAAGATCCAATGTTATTTGATGAAACTTAACATGTATATGGAGACATACAAGTGAATCATGTTTAAGTGATAATCTAAATGGTCTGTAGTATATCAATAAGGTTGGGTACTTTATTCTAGTGACACTACGAATACGACCTACTTTGTAGATGTTACAAGTGTTGTAAAGTGCTATAAATGATTTGATCCTGGTCATTCATGTAGAGACATGCGGGTGGAGGTATTATATACAAAGAGTTTGTATAAGACCGAACCACGAAATGAATAGTCTCTCTTTATAACACTGTTGCTAGAAGAGACTTACATTTCACTAGGATGACCATAGGTTACATGACCTGAATCCTAAGTGAGTTGGAAACTCCTGCTCATGAAGGTGGTCCTTTGATTTGTATGGGTGAGAGTGACCTGATTGCCAACTCAACAAGCCTACCATTTTGGGGATTCGTCTAATTAGGAAACCAGGAACTCAGCTTCACAAGATGGAATTCACTTCTTCCCCAATGCAGGGGTAAATAGATAAATTGCTCCCTTAAGGACTGATTCCGGGTCTTGAACATAGTGGCCACCTATGAAGCACAGATACTTCATGTAAGGCAAAGAATCCGTATCAGATATCGATACTTTCAGATACTTCCCAGATATGTATCTGACACACGATTTGACGTATCTATTTCTACACGTACCTTTTTTTAAAGAAAAAAGACAAGCAGTTCATCTAATCTTTTCCAATCTAAAACTAGGCAACCTATTTAAAAAACTCACTACTTGAGTCTAAAACTAAAAGGAAAAAAACAAATAAAAGACCAAATCCTAGAATCATCTAATCTTCATCTTCACATCTGAGTCCCCACAAAGTCTACCAAAATATAAACCATTTGGACATCTTCAACAATTCAATGAAGAAGTTCTTTTTTGTTGATCTTCATACTTCTCCCTCTAATCTTCTTCTTCTTCTTTGTAATATGAGTCATTTTTCTATTGTATTTTATTAACTATTGTACTTGAACATCTTAGATGTTGCTTTTTTTTTTGGTATTGTATTTCAGTGTTTGTATTCTATTTTGTGTTATTGTTATTGACTTGTATGCTAAATTTATCTATATCCTAGATTTTTTTTAAGAAAAATAAAATGTATCTTCAATGTATTAGTATCCTCATATATATAAATGACATATCCTTAAACGTATCAGTATCTTAGTATTTTAGGAATTGACGAATCACCGTATCCAATCATATTCGTATCGTGTAACCATATCTGTGTCTGTGCTTCATACGTGGTCATACTCTTTCTTGGGAAGAGAGGACTCAGTCATAGTGGGACTCTGACTTATTGTTCATTAGAGAAATCAGTGGTACTTAAGGAGTTAGATGTAACTACAGGGGCAAAACAGTAAATTAGTCCAGCTGTACTTATGAGTGATTCGTGAAGGGTCATTGCACTGTTGATTGGTTATATCCAATGGACAAAAAAATATATATGTAGTGCGAAGAGTGCAGCTGTCGCACTGGTTCGAGAGGTCTTAGTTTATAGTTGGACTATAAACTGTTTGTTCATTAGAAGGATCAATGGTACTTAAGAAGTTAGATATAACTATAGGAATAAAACGGTAATTTGACCCAACTATAGTTATGAGCGATTTGTGAAAGGTTGACTCGTTGTTGATTGCGTAGACAAAAAAAAAATATCTACAATGCAAAGAGTGCAACTATCGATCTTTATCGGTAGTTAATGAATATTGATTAATTGGATTAAAGAAGTTTAATCAATTAATCTTATATCATTAGAGCTTCTAATATGTAGGTTCATAAGGTCCCCTTGTTAGCTCACTCAAGGATAATAATGAGGAATGATTTAAATTGTTCAAATCAAGTGAGAGAATTTTATATTAATAAGATTAATATATAATGGTTAATTATAGATATGATCTATAGTTCAAATTATGTAAGAGAGATATATTTGAATAAGATTCAAATATTAGCTTATATGAATTGGATTCATAAAGAGATGTATGTTAATTAACTCCATATTAAATATGTTTTGATATAGTTAATTAATTAATTAATTAATAGATAATTAATTGATTAAGAAATAATGGAGATTGGAGGTTAGTATAAATATATGATATTTATGATAATTAATTAAATGTATATTAAATGGGATTTAAGATATGGTTATTTAATTAATGTACCAATTAATTAAATAAGGTTATTTAATTCATGTACTAATTAATTAAATAAGGTTATTTAATTAATTAGCACTAAGGGTATAAAGAAAAATACTTGGAGAAGAGGTTAACCTTCTTCATAAAAATATATCCTTATAGTCCATTTAGTGAAAAGATTTTTATTACACAAAGAAACCTAGTCTCCAAGCCTCCACCTTCTCTCTAACTTCTCTCTAAAAATTTACGATTTTCCTCCTCAAAAGTTCTTGGAGACCACTCTTCCAAGTTCTTTGGAATCCTAGAAAATAGTAAGGTAACTTTGTTGGTGGCATTCTTCTTCATTGGAGAAGTTTGAGATTGTTGATAACGGTAGAAGAGGAAAGCTAGAAGAATTAACAAAGGTGAGTTTTGATTTCTTCTCTTCTTTCTCTTTTCCAGTATGCTTATAGTTTTATTTGAATTTTTATACTACAAATGCATGTTTTATTTTACTGTTTTTGTTTTCATAAAAATTGAATGTCTAAATGCAAGACGTTCACACACTTCTGTGAGAATTCGATTCCTTCAAATGGTATCAGAGTCAATTCTTGTAATTTCGATTTTCGATTTTTAGAAACAGAAAGTAGAGAATATGGTGGGTGCTTTTGTGTAATGTTTTCATGAAATGAGTACAGTAAATTTCATTTGGATATTTTTTGGCTTAATAAATGTTTTCGGTATTTGGCACATAGATTCGTCTTACTTGATTTGATCATGTAAGGGCCCGTTGTTTTTGGACATTTTTACTATAAATCGAGTCTGTAAGTCTGTGTCGTTCGTGGAAAAAAGTTTATGTGAAAAGAACTCGAGAAAACAAAGGCAAAGCAAGAGAAAACAGAGAGAAACAGTGCAGTTCAGTTTTTCAGGGATAACTTTCACTAATTTATCGATAGACGGAGTTCTAATCGTTGGATCATGTTAAAATTTGGCCAGTGTGTTTAGGACACCTAGGGCCTCATTGTGAATGATTTCATTGTCATTTTGAGCTTCAGTATATCTGTTGTCGCCGTCGAACAGAAGCAGTTTTTTTTTTCTATTTTCTTTTAGAATTTTCTAAATTCTAGGGTGCTAAATATCCATCTATTAATGCATTTTATATAATTGAATGTGCATGAGATGTATGCTTAAATTATATTTTTTGGTAATATGCATAATGTAATATAGTTTTAAAATTCAATCTTTGGATAAATGATAACGAGCAGAAATGCACGTTATCATAGTGCTAAGTTCTTAAACAATGTTGGATTGCGTTGATGAAGTATGTTAATTTGTGTCCATTAAGTATGAATTTCATAATATCGCGGTCGCATGCGTTCATCGCATTAGAATAGTTGATTTTTGAATTTTTGTGCAGAATATGCATTGACGCAATGCAAGAATTGCGATCATAGGAAATATTTGGTCGAGCGCAACTTCACCGCAAGACTTTGCGATGATTGTGTTTGCAAACATTCGTCTGAGAAGAATCGTCGCAAGTTGGTCAGCGCAACATGGTGGGTGCATCTGGGTGAAAGGCTAATAAATCGTGATGGGACAGGAAGCTGATGACAGTCGAATCCGAATTAAGTTGACAGCCGATAACGATCACAAGTACATTCAACTTTTTGGTGATAATTATTCGGCACATCAATCAGAAATTAAAGTCATCCCATCTGTACAACCATAAGAGAGAAGCCGACTTTCACCATGGATACTCTATAAATACTAAGGGCATTCTTCAGAAAAGGGGTTAACTAGTTGATTAGTTCACCATTCTTTAGCTCGAAGTTCATATGCACGTCTTTATTCATAGTTTTTCTTTCATTTTAAGGCAGAGCAAGAGAAGAGTGGTGGCGCTGGAGATTGCTCAGGGCAACTCGTGAGAGAACCTTGGGGCGTAGAAGCAGAGAGCGGGCCGACTCTCGCAAGAGCGAGATTATCTTTTGAGCACGAGTAGAAAAACAGTGTAAACGCCTGGCAGCAAGAGATTGCTACCAGACTCTTTATTCTATACTTGCATTGTTATTTTGTACTTCATCTTTATATTTATACAATGGAAGTTCTATTTCTACATCTGTTCATTCCCTTAATATGCATGAGTAGTTAATCTAGTCGAATGGGTTGAGAAGAATTAAGCTAACATGACCTAGGAAGTTCATTGCTTGTGATTGTCTTATTTTATGTTGTGCAAAATACCTTTTAGAGTTACTCGAGAGAGAGTCTAAAGAAAGAACCTAATGTCTTGAGAGAGCTAGGTTAGAATTTGGACTCGAGAGAGCAAGATTAGAACTGCATAAACAAGAGATAGGGACTTAGAGATAAGCTCTGTTTGTTAGCTTGCATCGCATGCATCCTAGAGATGGGAATGATATTATGTGGTTGCCTTATTTGTGTGTGTGTTATTTCGACATCGTATAAATAAGAATAGAGGCTTATGTGTAGGTCCTATAGACTTAGCGCATATATCGCATGTGTTCTAACCTTAGAAGCCGTGGCATTCGCACCGAGAGGTGGTTTACTGTTGTATTCATGTTGCATGATCGCATAGCATGAACGCATCCTAGGAAGTGTCAGCCGAAAGTTTTCTCAACCCGTTCACCGCATACTCATCGCATCTTCCGTTTACCAAATCTTTTTAAACTCCGCCACATTTATTTATTTTCCATCAATGCAAACAACAACCCAACAATTTATTTATTTATCCGGTTACCACAAAGTTCTTCATAAAAATTACCAACGCAATCTATTTTCACAAGTCCCCGTGTTCTACCCTGGACTTACTAGGAAACTCAGAGGAATTTACACTTGGATTTCGCTGGGGAAACTTGAGTGCACAACGTAATTTCATCAATGTATATCATCAACATTTCCATTTCATAAAATCAAGCATCAAGTTTTTGGTGCCGTTGCCGAGGACTTCGGCAAAATAGAGTGCTAACAGTAATTTTTCTGATTTCTTTGCAGACTCTTAATCTGTGGCAAATTATGACCCGGAGATTGAGAGGACATTTAGAAAGAGATTGAGAGACCGCCAACAGCAACCACAGTCAGATAAAGAAGAGATGGCGGAGTAGCCTGGAAATGGAGCACCAAATGATATCAATGTCATGGCAAATCCAATTCTATTGGCAAACGATCGCAATAGACCCATTAGGGACTATGCATCACCAAACCTCTATAATTTCTCTCCAGAAATCATGAGGCCTGCCCTTGATGGAAACTAATTCGAAATGAAGCCGGTGATACTAAAGATGATCCAGGCTGCAAGTCAATTTGGAGAAAGACGTGGCGAGGACCCGCATGCCTACCTCCGAAGCTTTATTGAAATACGCAACACTTTTGTGTTCCCAAACATCTCTTTTGAAGAAGTTCGACTAACGTTGTTCCCATTTTCTCTTTGTGATCAGGCTAGGAAATCGGTGTATTCTCTCGAGCCGGGAGAGATCACTCCTTGGGAACAGGTCGTGGAGAAGTTTATGAAGAAGTACTTTCCACCTATCGAGAATGCAAGACGAAGGAAACTTATCACAAATTTTGAACAAGACATGGATGAATCGCTCAGCGATGCCTGGGACAGGTTTAAGAGGTTGGTCTGGGACTGTCCACACAATGGGATGCCAGACTGCCTTCAAATGGAGATTTTCTATCATGGTTTGAATCCTGCTTCGTAGACCGTTGCCAATGCGGCAGCCGCTGATAGTCTACATGATAAAACGTATGATGAGGCGAAGAATATCTTGGATCGCATCTCTAAAAACCATGAAGATTGGAGAGAGAGTGACCAGAGATTGAGACTCAAAGACAATGATGCAAATAATGGTGCTATTGCTTCACTACAAAACCAGATGACCGAAATGATGAATCTAATCCAAGGAATTACGATCAGCAGCTGAACACTACAAACTGGGCAAATCAACGCAATCAGTCAAAACTCTGCACGGTGTGCGACTTGCGGTGATGGGCATGCGATGGAAGATTTCCCGCAAAATCCACAATCTGTCTACTTTGTAAAAAATAATCCCTTTTCGAATACCTACAACCTCGGGTGGAGAAACCACCCCAATTTTGCTTGGAAGAATCAACAACAGAATTTCCAACCTGTGGCGCAGAAAGAAGGGCCACCAGGATTCTTTCCACGCAACAATGGTTAAATGAGCAATCAAACAAGTAGCTCACAAACAACACAATCCTCTTCTTTGGAAAGCCTACTGAAGCAAAACGAAACCGTGCTTCAAAGTCAGGCTACGTCCATCCGCAATCTTGAATTACAGATGGGCAAGATTGTGAGTGAGCTGAAGAGTAGACCGCAAGGGTCTCTGCCAAGTTCAACTAAACTTCCACATAACCCGGGGGGATCAGGTAAAGAGTAATGTCAGATTGCGACATTACGAAGTGGGAAGACTGTGGAGAGAGAAAAGAAGGAGCTTAGTAGAACAACTTCCATTGCAGTTGAACCTGAGATTGTGGTGACGCAAGAAGAAGAAAGAGAAAAAGAAGTAGTAGAACCGGAAGTTATGTCGACCTCAAAGCCAACTGAAACACGAACCGTGAAAGTTCAGTTACCTCCTTTCCCATAGAGACTAAGGAAGAAAAAGAACGAAGAGGTACAGTACCAACGCTTCTTATCTATGTTAAAGCAATTACATGTTAATATTCCTTTCAGTGAAGTTGAGGAAATGCCTGCCTACGCCAAGTTTCTGAAGGATGTGGTAACTAAGAACAGGGGAGCTGGAAAATTTGCCACAGTGGCTGTAACACCCCACACATTGTTTTTAGTAATAATGTAATTTCAACAACTTTATTATCTAGAATTTTAGTAATTTTCATTAGTTGAAGGGTTTTTTTGGAATTTTGGACTTCAAGTATAAGTGCGGGAATTTAAGTGTTGACGTGAAAATTATTCAATTTGAAAATTAATGGTAGGAATTAATTTTTTTTAAAAAGGAAATGAATTAAATAGTATAAAGTGGAATAAGGAAATGATTTAAATATAATTATACTATTTCCTTTTTAGTTGTTATTATTATTATTATTATTATTTTATAAAATAAAAAGGGAACTTGTCTTCTTCCTCACGCACACCGAAACCCTTTCCCCCAAATTTTTCCTACCGTTCACGCGCCCTTCAGCTTGCCGCCTCTAGCCATGAAAGTTTTGCTGCTGCTAGTCCGAGCCGTCGAAGACCGTCGGTTCCAACTGCCTCCACCAGCCGTCGAAGGCCATAGACCGCACGAGCCAAGCCAGTCGCCCGTGCCGCCACCGCTCCAGCTTTTGACCGCCGCGTGCCACACCAATCTCGCCAGCCAGAGGAGCCATTTGTGTCACCACCGCCTGCTTCGCCCTCACGCCGCTCGATCCGTCTAGTTTCGCTACTGACCATTTGCACGCCGCTAGCCCAACCGCCAATCTCCGTCGATCACTGCCTCCCTTCGCCGCCGTTTGTTTGATTTTGGCTTGTGGTGAAGTTTTGGGTAAGATATGAGTCTTTTAGAATTTTCTTGAAGATTTTGGTTACTCAGTTGGTTTTGGCTAAAATTTTTAACACCATTATGTTTAGGCCATAGATTCAAGCATTGAAGGAATTTTAAGGTCGAAGTGTCAGGCATTGCGCAGGATTAAGTTGGGTTTGCAAACGAATTTAAGTTTGAAACTAATTTTGGACCAAGCAACATTTTGGTAAGTATATTAAGCCTTGGAAGGATTGAATTAAAATGTTGTTGCTGGAATTTGTTTGAGGTTCTAACATTATTATTGAATTACTTAGATTAAGGCATTTATTTGAGAGACTGAAGACAATTTGGAACAAACTACACTTTGGGCTTTAGATTCAAGTTTTGGAGAAGTTTTGAATTTAGACGCGAACGACTTGAGTTTGATTCCAACAAAATTTTGGTGTTAGAACTTTGAGGTGATCTTTTGTCAAACCACTGTTGGGTAAGTTGTGTAGGTAATTTGGGAATGATTTAATGTTTAAAAATTGGGCTTAAAGGTTAAGATCGATTTTTGTCCATGTTCTAGGATCTCATTCAAAAGTTGTGGAGTTAGTATGTGATGGTATGTGTTTTCATATGTCGACGTCTGATCTGCTGGTGTTGAGGCATACTTGTATGTTGTAGAATTATGATGTAAGGTTTACATGAATGTTGTATAATATATTGTTGAGGATTATGTGTATGTGATGGAGCCATGGTACCAAGGATTTCATGTATGTTTTAGAATTGTACGGTGTTGATTCTTTGAACGTTGAAACTGTGTGAATATCCTCATTGATTAGTTAGATGCTCACCAGTTTTGTGTTTCTTTCGGGATTCACCAGTTTGTGTTTCCTTCGGGATTCACCAGTTTTGTGTTTCCTTCGGGATTCACCAGTTTTGTGTTTCCTTCGGGATTCACCAGTTTGTGTTTCCTTCATGATTCACTAGTTTGTGTTTCCTTCGGGATTCACAAGTTTGTGTTTCCTTCGAGATTCACCAATTTTGTGTTTCCTTCAGGATTCACTATATTTGTGTTTCCTCCGGGATTCACTAGTTTTGTGTTTCCTTCGGGATTCACCAGTTTGTGTTTCTTTCGGGATTCACCAGTTTGTGTTTCCTTCGGGATTCACCAGTTTCAGTCTCTTGTCCGTTTCATGTGTTTATGTGCCATATGCGGGTATCTAGAGGACATAGATGCCTAGCCTGACCCCACTGGTGGGGCTACTTACTGAGTATTTCGTACTCATTCTTTCTTATGTTGATGTTTTAGGAAAAGGTAAAGATGTACTGGCGATGGCGCAGCGAAATTCGTGATCGTGTCAATGAGACTAGACCTTTTCGCTTCCGCATCTTGAAATCTGTTATTTGGTTTTACTGTTTAAAATTTATTACTAAGGATTATTTCTTTTATATGCCTTTGATTAGCCTTTAAGAATTTTGGGTACCCTATTAACCATTTTAACAATTGCATTTAATAAACGTCTTTTGAACTTCTCTTATTTAATTAGCATTTATTTCAAATAACAGAGTGTCGTTTTAAATTATGTGCATGCATTTATTTTAGTAACGGCCTTACCTAAGTCCTAGGGTGTCAAGTTGTTACAGTGGCCTTAACGCAAAGTTCCAAATCAATAATTCCACTGAAGATGAGCGATCCTGGGAGCTTTACTATACCATGCTCCTTAGAAGGACTGTACATCGGGTATGCTCTGTGTGACTTGGGAGCCAACATACATTTGATGCCTCTGTTAATCTTTAGACAATTAAATATGGGGCAACTGGTGCCCACAACAGTGATCTCCAACTGGCCGATAGATCTCTGGTGCATCCGGAGGGAAAGGTGAAGGATATGCTGATCACCATTGACAAATTTATTCTGCCAGCTGACTTCATCATTTTAGACTACGAGGCCGACAAAGATGTGCCCTTCATTATGGGGTGACCTTTTCTATCAATGAGTCGTGCTTAAATTGACGTGCATAAAAGGGAAATCACTTTGAGCATCAACGAACAGAAGCTCAATTTCAATATAATTCGTGCCATGGAGTTTCCAGATGAAGAAGTCCTGCATGATTCAGATGATGACCAGAACTCAATTGAAGAAGAAAAGTTTGATGAATAAAATGAAGAAGAGGATGCTAGCGCATCCGTTGCTGTCTGTAATGCAATCACAACAAAAACAAGCAAGGAAGAAGAAATGATTGCAAATCAAGAAGTAGAGCCAACAGAAAAAGATCAAAGAAAAACAACGCAACCTTCCCTAGTTGAGCCACCAACACTTGAATTAAAGACACTACCAAACCATTTAAAGTACACATTTTTGGGGCAGAATGAGAAGCTGTCAGTTATCATTTCTTCTGCGCTCAATGAAGATCAGGAGAATGCGTTGATGTGCATTCTCAGGAAGCATGTGCGAGCAATTGGCTGGACGCTCACTGACATAAGAGGAATTAGCCCTGCGTATTGCATGCACCGCATTTGTCTTGAAGATGACCACAAAGCAACAATTGAACATCAATGCAGACTCAACCTTGCAATGAAGGAGGTCGTCAAGAAGGAGATTATCAAATGGCTAGATGTGGGCATTATCTATCCTATAGCAGATAGCACGTGGGTCAGCCCCGTGTAGTGTGTGCCGAAGAAGGGCGGCATGATTGTAGTTCTGAATGAACACAACGAATTAATACCGCAAAGGACCATCACTGGATGGCACATTTGCATGGATTACCTCAAGCTGAATGCGGCCACAAAGAAAGATCATTTTCCTCTGCCATTCATCGACCAAATGCTAGACCGTCTAGCTAGAAATGATTTTTACTGCTTCCTGAATGGTTATGCCGAATACAACCAAATTATGATAGCTCCAGAAGATCAAGACAAGATCACATTCACCTGCCCATATAGGACATTTGCTTTTCACTGCATGCTGTTTGGCCTCTGTAATGCGCCAAGCTCATTCCAAAGGTGCATGATGGCCATCTTTTCAGATTATCTCGAGGACTCTGTGGAAATATTTATGGATGACTTCTCTGTTTATGGGAACACTTATAAAGTCCGTTTAGCCAATTTGGAGAAGATACTGAAAAGATGCGAAGAGACGAATCTGGTGCTAATTGGGAAAAATGTCATTTCATGATGAAGGAGGGCATAGTGTTGGGACATAAGGTCTTCTGGGATGGGTTGGAGGTGGACAAAGCAAAAATTGAAGCAATTGAAAAACTTCCACCTCCAACTAGCATGAAGGTTGTACGAAGCTTCTTGGGGCTCGCTGGATTCTACAAACGATTTGTCAAAGACTTTTCTAAAATAGCACGACCACTGAGCGAATTGTTGGAGGCTGACAGAAAATTTGAGTTTGATAACAACTGCCTCAACGCATTTAGAGTTTTGAAAAATGCGCTGATTACCGCACCCGTATTGATTGTGCCGGACTGGACACTTCCATTTGAAATAATGTGCGACGTAAACGGGTATGCGATGGGGGTAGCTTTAGTGCAGAAGAGAAAAACAATCTTGCACCCCATAATATATGCGAGTAAAACATTAAACCCTGCTCAAACAAATTATACCACCACAGAGAAAGAACTCCTGGCAGTAATTTTTGCGTTGGAAAAATTTCGGGCATATCTGTTGGGAACAAAAGTACTCATCCACACTGATCACTTGACGATCAAATACTTAATGACAAAGAAGGATGCCGAGGCTGATCAGACGGGTTCTCCTCCTTCAAGAATTTGATATAGAAATAATTGACCGGGAGGGGATAGAGAATCAAGTTGCGGATCACTTGTCTAGACTAGAAAATCCTGAGGTTGACCGCAATGAGTCTGAGGTGAGTGCCATATTCCCAGATGAGCAGCTGTTCCATATAGAAGAATTGCCCTGATTTGGTTTGCGAGAAATTCCCTGAAGATTACACTTATCACCAACAGAAGAAGCTCAAACATGAATGCAGACATTATTATTGGGATGAGCCAAATCTGTATAAAAGAGATGCAGACCAGATTTTTTGATTATGCATACCAGATGCTGCTCAACAACATATATTATCGCAATGCCACGACTCACCATATGGTGGGCACTTTGGAGGGCAACGCACCATAGCCAAAGTTTTGCAGTGTGGATTCTTTTGGCCTACATTATTCAAGGATGCGGCTGACTAGGCAATGAAATGTGATCGATGCCAACGCACAGGTAACATTACGTGGAAAAATGCAATGCCAATGAACACTATCTTGGAGCTTGAATTATTCGACGTATGGGGGATTGATTTCATGGGGCCATTCCCTCCTTCGAATGGTAAGCATTACATTTTATTAGCCATCGATTATGTCTCTAAGTGGGTAGAGGCAATAGCATGCGTCGCAAGTGATGCGGCGGTTGTCTCCCAATTCCTGAAGAAACATATTTTCACTCGTTTTGGCACTCCCCATGCCATCATAAGTGATGAAGGATCCCACTTGGTCAACCATAATATCAAGGAGCTGCTACGCAAATACAATATCCTCCACAAAGTGGCCACCGCATACCATTCGCAAACGAATGGTCAGGCTGAAGTGTCCAATCGAGAAATTAAGCTGATACTTGAGAAGGTAGTAAGGCCTTCACGGAAAGATTGGGCAACAAAGCTTGACGATGCATTGTGGGCATACCAGACTGCATTTAAAACACAAATAGATATGTCTCCATATGCGTTGGTATTTGGAAAGGCGTGTCATTTGGCTTTGGAGCTAGAACATAAGGCACTGTGGGCGGTAAAGAAGCTGAATTTTGATTTGAAGAAAGCAGGAGAAGCGTGAAAATTGCAACTGGTCGAGCTAGAAGAATGGAGGAACAACGCATATGAAAATGCGAGGCGCTGGCATGAAAAACACATATGCGGTAAGAACCTCCAAGTCGGGAAAAAGGTCTTGCTCTTCAACTCACGTCTGCGGCTTTTCCAGAGAAAACTAAAGTCATGTTGTTTCGGAACATTCATAGTTAAACAAGTATTTCTGCATGGTGTGGTTGAATTATTAAATGATGACAGAACCAACATATTCAAAGTTAATGGGCAGCGAGTAAAGGCATATCATAGAGAAGGTTGGCATCGCCAAGTCGACTCCGTGGAACTGAAGAACTTTGAATAAAGAAGGAAGTAGGTGGTCCCTACGTTATCAAACGATTGCAATCTATCAGCAAGTTTTTTGAAGCATCAATTCTTCAATTCTTCTCTACTATTTGGAATTTTCACCATATCTTTTCCTTTATCTATCCTTATTCTACTATATCTATTTCTACAAAAAAAAAAAAAAATGTAGATTGCGATAACAAGTTTTGTTTTGTTTAAAATAATTTGACCCCCTCTTTGTTTTTTTGCAACGATCGAGACGCTGGATTGTGGAGATGATATGCGAAGAAGCAACTTATCTCACTCCATCACCGAAATCTAAAGAAGAGAGATCGCTATAAAGATGGATGTGTCAATACACAATGCGGGCGACAACGTAAAATTTGGTGGTGTATTCTTCCTTATCTTTATTTCAAATTTTGCGCTATCACATTGCATTTTAGTTTTCAAAGTCTTATCACACATCCTCTTTGATCACCACAATCATTTGACATAGATAAATTTAGGTGTTTACCGCATAATGTCTCTTTGCCAAATATGATTTCAATGATGAAAAATATGCTTCTATTTCTTTCGTATATACTAAAGTCAACTTGATTTTAAGATAGTCACCTCATAAAATATTTCTAGAAGTTAGGGGTTTGCTAGCTTTCTTTCAAACTCTCTTTACGAAGCTTTCTAAGAACATCACATGACTTATCTCAATCTTTTGGCAATGAGGACATTGCAGCATTTTAAATTTGAGGGTGAGGTATTTATTTTCAACCTTGCTATTTCTATTAAAAAAAAATTGAGAATAACAACTCCACTGTCAACGCAATGGGAAACCCATGTTGATAAGAGTTAAGTTGTGAAAGGAACTTACCCATAGTTGGATGTTCGCATGGCACACGTGGGGGCAAGCCAAAACGAAAGTAAGTCACCAGGATTAACGCATAAATAAATGATCGCAACTCCACTGCCAAATAGGTATGAGTTTAGTCTGAGAAAGAGTGCATTGCTCGTAGTTGGATGTCTGCATGACACCCGTGGGGGCAAGCCAAAATGAAGGCAAGGCACTTGGATCAACGTAAGGTCAGAAAAAAAATATCAATGAAGAAAATTTTTATGCAAGGATAAAATTATTTGACACCCCGGTAGAAAATTTTCTTTTTGAAATAAATCATGTGATGTTCCGGAATTTAGTAAAGTCCTTTTGAAAGGTAATTGCAGTCCTTAGTTCTTAGAAATATTTTAAGAAGAGACTTGAATAAGACTTAAGGAAATTTGGCATATAGGATTTGAATGAAGTATCCTTGAGAAATCTAGGAAAAGAATTTTGCGGTTAACTTGCTAAAGGAATCTTTAGCTTATGCTTGAGGACAAGCATTGTTTAAATTTGAGGGTGTATAACGGGTAGAAATGCACGTTATCATAGTGCTAAGTTCTTAAACAATGTTGGATTGCGTTGATGAAATATGTTAATTTGCGTCCATTAAGCATCAATTTCATAATATCACGGTCGCATGCGTTCATCGCATTAGAACAGTTGATTTTTGTATTTTTGTGTAGAATATGCGTTGACGCAATGCAAGAATTGTGATCATAGGAAATCTTTGGTCGAGCGCAACTTCACCGCAAGGCTTTGCGATGATTGTGTTCGCAAACATTCATCCGAGAAGAATCGCCGCAACTTAGTTAGTGCAACATGGTAGGCGCATCTGGGTGAAAGACTAATAAATTGCGATAGGACAGAAAGCTGATGACAGTCGAATCCGAATTAAGTTGACAGCCGATAACAATCACAAGTACATTCAGCTTTTTGGTGACAATTATTCAACACATCAGTCAGGAACTAAAGCCGTCCCTTCTGTACAACCATGAGAGAGAAGCTGCCTTTCACCATGGATACTCTATAAATACCAAGGGTATTCTTCAGAAAAGGGGTTAACCAGTTGATCAGTTCACCATTCTTTAGCTCGAAGTTCATACGCACGTCTTTGTTCATAGTTTTTCTTTCATTTTAAGGCGGAGCAAGAGAAGATTGGTGGTGCTGGAGATCGCTCAGGGCAATTCGAGAGAGAACATTGGGGCGTAGAAGCAGAGAGCGGGCTGACTCTCGAGAGAGCGAGATTATCTTTTGAGCACGAGTAGAAAAATAGGTAAACACTTGGCAGCAAGAGATTGCTACCAGGCTCTTTATTCTATACATGCATTGTTATTTTGTACTTCATCTTCATATTTATACAATGGAAGTTCTATTTCTACATCTGTTCACTCCCTTAATATGCATGAGTAGTTAAACTAGTCCAATGGGTTGAGAAGAATTAAGCTAACATGACCTAGGAAGTTCATTGCTTATGATTGTCTTGTTTTATGTTGTGCAAAATACCCTTTAGAGTTACTCGAGAGAGAGTCTAAAGAAAGAATCTAATGTCTCGAGAGAGCTAGGTTAGAATCTGGACTCGAGAGAGCGAGATTAGAACTGCATAAACAAGAGATAGGGACTTAGAGATAAGCTCTGTTTATCAGCTTGCATCGCATGCATCCTAGAGATGGGAATGATATTATATGTTCGCCTTATTTATGTGTGTGTTATTTCATCATCGCATAAATAAGAATAAAGGCTTATGTGTAGGTCCTATAGACTTAGCACATATATCGCACGCGTTCTAACCTTAGAAGTCGTGGCATTCGCATCGAGAGTGGTTTACTGTTGTATGCATGTTGCATGATTGCATAGCATGAACGATTCTAGGAAGTGTTAGCCGAAAGTTTTCTCAACCCATTCACCACATACTCATCACATCTTCCGTTTACCAACTCTTTTCAAACTCCGCCGCATTTATTTATTTTCCATCAATGCATCAACAACCCAACAATTTATTTATTTATCCGGTTACTGCAAAGTTCTTCATAAAAATTACCAACGCAATCTATTTTCACAAGTCCCTGTGTTCGACCGTGGACTTACCAGGAAATTCAGAGGAATTTACACTTGGATTCTGCTGGGGAAACTTGAGTGCACAACGCAATTTCATCAACACATATCATCCACATTTCCACTTCATAAATCAAGCATCAATAAACACCTTAGGATAAACATGATCATGCATCATATAAATGTTATATGGTTATATGATTAATATAACCATGCTCATGCATTATAATATAATTGTTATATTATTTGAATGTATGTTTTGAGTAAGCATATTCATGCATCATAAATGTTATAATGTATGATGTAGAGAAATGAATATGTATGTTCATTTTTCATGTATGATAATTATAAGCATTATAATTAGATGAAAAATGAAATTTGCATTGAGCATGATGTTACTTAGATTAATATAAACGTTATATTCAATCAAAGTCGTCATAATGCAAACGAAAAAGGATTTTGAAAAATTCATTGTTTTATAAAGGTTATAAGTTCATTGAATTAGATTAAATCGATAATTAAGAGTTGCATGTATACATAGGTTCAAATTAATTTTAAATGATTTAAAATTAATTCACCTAGAATTATGTTAAACGCATTTCTAATGAGATTAGTGAAGGAACTCGTTTTACAGAGATCCTTGAGCGGAAGCGGATCATCCAAATTTCATTTTTATTAAAAACAAAATTTACAGTAAACATACAAGATGTGCATTCATAAACAAATTACAACATGCTTGTTATAAAGAAATAGAGTTCAAGAGATACTACCTTTGAAGAACTTTTCTTCTTGTAAATCCCTCGAACAGTCACGAACTCGAATACAGCAACCCTTGAAAACTTTCACAAAACTTCACGAACCAAAAATAGACACTACCATAGAGAGCCTTCGGTATACTCAGGGTGAGAATCCAGGAGTGGTGGGCTCTAACTATTTTGGTTTGGAGGGTTTGTTTGAATTTGGAGGAGGAAGAAGATTGAGAACACATAACGTTTTTATTCTTTAATCATACAGTAAGAATGGCAGTCATACATTGTTCTCTCTTGGAAGAAAAAGAAAACTATTTTCTTTTATCCCATTTGCCACAAAAAACCAATTAACCACCCACTAAGGTGGTTGGAGAGAAATTAGGAATTATGATATAAAATAATAAAATTAATATAAATAAATATGATAATTAACTTATCATATCTTATTTTTATTAAACTATAGTTTCATCAAATATAACACATAACCTATAGATTCATTATTGTGTCATATACAATATAAACTATAGTTCATTTTCTCTATTTTATGGCATTTAATATAAATCATATTTATATTAAATTTAACAACTATGAATCACATTCATAGGATATATATTTGAATCTCATTTAAATATTTATTTCCTCCAGATAAACTATAATGTATCAAATACATTATAACAATTATATCGTATATAATTGAATCGATTTAATTATATCATATATAATTAAATTTCCTCTTATTAATTTGAACAATTGAAGTTAACCCAAAAACTGATTCTCAACTAAATACTTTTGAGCTACCAAGGGGACCTTATGAACTTGTAACTTGATGCTCCAACGATACGTGAATATCTAATTAAACTCTTTAATTATATTATCCACCATCCGTTAACTGTTGGGCACTCCACTAAGGATCGACAACTGCACTTTCGCACTACCGATGTATTTATGTGTTCATTGGATATAACAAATCAACAGTACGATGACCCTTCACAAATTGCTCATAAGTACAGCTAGGCCAAATTACCGTTTTTCTGTTGTAGTTACTTCTAACTTCTTAAGTACCACTGATCCCTCTAATGAACAATAGATCATAGTCCCACTGGGGCCAGGAGAGGGTGTGGCACTACATTGTTCAAGACTCGAAATCAACCCTTAAGGGAGCAATTTATCTATTTACCTCTGCTTCGGGGAAGGAGTGAATTCCAACTTGTGTAGCTGAGTTCCTAGCTCTCCAATTAGACGAATCCCCGAAATGGTAAGCTTGTTGAGTCAGTGATCTGGCCACTCTCTTCCATACAAATCAAAGATCTGCCCTCATTGACAAGAGTTCACAACTCACTCAGGATAAGGTATACATGAAGGAACTCTAAATCTAGAGAACCATTGAGTGGAAGCAGATCGTTCCAAAATCCATTGTGAAAGAATATAAACATTTACAATCAAACAGAACATCTATGCATTAAGGATAAAATTACAACATGCTTCTAGAGAACAAATAAAGGATCGAGTAAACATACCTTTAAAGAACTCTTTCTTCTAGTATTTACTCCATCCAACACCAATGCGTCCAACAACATGAATGCAACGATGAAACCCAGCAAATAGCATGAAATTGCAAATACTCGATCACAATCGAGTAAAACTCAATCCTTGACCCTCAACAGAAACTCGACTCTACCACGAGGCTACCTTGGTATTCTCGGCGTGAGAATCCAGGAGGTGTGGGCTCTATATGGATTTGGTAAGAGGGAAGAAGGAACTAGTGATCGGGCAAACGATCGAGTAGGCTGCAGAAGAAATAAGCCTATCATATAGACTTGGGTACTCGATCGTTTAGTAATGAGTATCTATCGTATAGAAAAACTCGATCGATCACTTACTCTCTCAACAAGTTATCGTATAACTTGATCTTTTTGTGCGTGGTCTGAAAAATGAAAACAATTTTCAAATTTATCAGTAGTTGCATAAACCAATAAAAACCTCCCATTAAGAGTAACACACTTTTATTGACTCATCCCAAAGCTCCTTGATCATGAATGCTCGATCACAGCAACACCCAAATGCTCGTCCAACACGATCACTACACTCCACGAACACCGCGCACTCGAACTAAGCGATCGCCTTGGTCATGAACACCCCAAACAACACGAATGGTCTCCACAGAACCTCAACAGTGTCAAGTTGAGTATGACACCACCAAGAAGGCTACCTTGGTATTCTCGGTGTGAGAATCCAGAGGGTATGCTCTGTATGGACTTGGTTTGATGCAGAAAGAAAGAGAAACCACAATCATGTAAACGATTGAGCAAGTGGGAGATGGAAAGAACCTATTGAATAGGTCGATGCCCAATCGTTTAGGAAAAACTAAGCAATCCTTTAGAAAAAGCTATGCGATCGTTTAGCTCATCGCTTAGCTGAGTATCTATCGCCTACTAACACTCCACGATCATTTAGCTAACTCCAAGCTGTTGCTCAGTAAATCCAATTTACTTGACGACTTTTTGCGAGGTTTTTCCGAGAGAGGAAATCACAAATAAAAAATTTTCTTTTTCTTACTAAAATCAGGAAAACATTTTTCCTTTTATCTCACGGTTACCATGAAACCACCAATAATCTCCCACTCAATTGGTTATTAGAGAAAAAGATATAATTATCCAATAATTAATATTATTATAAATATAAACTATAACCAACTTATCACACTATATTTATAACCTATAGTTTTAATATTTCATCTCATGAAACATATAAACCATAGCTCTTTTTCTATTCCATGGAACTTAATGTAAATCTCATTACATTAATCCTCCACTAGATGTATCTCATACACCATACCGATCATATCATATATAATCAAAATACCTCTTGTCAATTTGAACATTTCAAATCAACACCAAGAACTGATCCTCAACTGAATCCATTGAGCTACCAAAGGGACCTTATGGACCTGGACCTGTAGCTCGAAGCTCCAACGGTACGTGAATAACTGACTAAACTCTTTAGTCACGGGATCCACCATCCATTAACTGCCAGGCACTTCACTAAAGACTGACAATTGAACTCTCCTTACCATGGATATATTATGTGTCCATCTTAACAAATCAACAGTGCGACAACCCTTCGCAGATCGCTCATAAGTACAGCTCGGCCAATAACTATTATGCCCCTGTAGTTACATCTAACTCCTTAAGTACAACTGATCCCTATAATGAACATAAGTCATAATCCTACTAAGCGATCGTTATTTTCAGTTTTGAATAACTGAAGGATAAAATGAAAAACGTTTTCATTTTGAAATAGATCACTTCATTGTATGCTTTTACTAATCGTTTAGCTGACTAGAGACTACAGGATAGCCTTCTAAGCGACAACCTAAATGATTGTGTAAAGCACCTTTTACTGAACGATCGTGTAGATGATCTAGCGTGACTTAGTAAGCAATTGTGTACCTAGCGAGATTTACTAAATGATCAAGCATACAAAGTCTATGCGATAGACAACACATTCTCCCACTTTCTTAATCGTATAGTTCAATCGTTGCCTTCCTCCATCCCTCTACCAAATCCAATAGAGCCCACACCTCTTGGATTCTCACTCTGAGAATACAAAAGTTGCCGAATGGTGGTGTCTAAGGGGGCACGGTGGGCCCATAACCCACAGGTCCCAGGATCGAAACCTGGCTTTGATACCAATTGAAGGAAATCCGACATGAGGATTTCCATGAGCAGCGGAATGATCGTTCCAAATTCCATTCGTATTTGAACATACACAATTACAATCAAGAAACAAAAACTTACAGGCTATACACAAAATGAAATTACAGCATGCTTTCAACAAGATCAAGGGAAAGAATAAACATACCTTTGAAGACTCATCTTCAATCTCCCTTGATCACGAATGCTCGTTCAATCTCCAAGACTACAACTCACGAACGCTCAAACTGATCAGTGATCTCCAAGATCACGATCAATCAGCAACCACCACACGAACACCGCAAACTCAACAGCTTCCAAAAACCTCAAACTACATCAAATTGAGTACGACACCACCATATTGGCTACCTTGGTATTCTCGGTGTGAGAATCCAGAAGTGTGGGCTTTGTGTGGACTTGGATAGAGGATGAGACCGGAGGAAGAACAATCATGTAAACGATTGAGCAAGTGGGAGATGATAAATTCTATTGTATAGATGATGCCCAATCATTTAACAAATGTTATGTGATCGTTTAGTCTCTCTTTGGCTATCGTTTAGTGAATCTAATCCATTTGACAACCAACCGTAAGTAAATTCCTATAATAGAAACTCTCACAACAACTTTAGCACATCTACTAAATTTAGGAAAACATTTTTCCTTTTAACTCACGGTTACCATGAAACTACCAATAAGCTCCCACTCGATTGGTTATTAGAGAACAAGAGATAATTATCAATAATTAATATTATTATAAATATATATGATAACCAACTTACCATACTATATTTATAACCTATAGTTTTAATATTTCATCTCATGAAACATATAAACCATAGTTCTTTTTATATTTCATGGTACTTAATCTAAATCTCATTTACATTAATCTTCCACTTGATGTATCTCATACATCACACCAATCATATCATATATAAACGAATTTCCTCTTGTCAATTCGAACATTTCAAATCAACACCAAGAACTGATTCTCAACTTGAATCCATTGAGCTACCAAGGGGACCTTATGGGCCTATAGCTCGAAGCTTCAACTGTACGTGAATAACTGACTAAACTCTTTAGTCATGAGATCCACCATCCGTTAACTGCCAGGCACTCCACTAAACACCCAAAGCTGAACTCTCCTTACCACATATATATTATGTGTCCATATCTACCAATCAATAGTGCGATAACCCTTCACAAATCGCTTGTAAGTACAACTGGGTCAATAACTGTTATGCCCCTGTAGTTACATCTAACTCCTTAAGTACTATTGATCCCTCTAATGGACATAAGTCATAGTCCTACTATGATTGAGTCCTCTCTTCTTAACAGAAGCTGTGGCCACTATGTTCAAGCCCGGAATCAGCCTTTAAGGGAGTAATCTATCTACTTACACTTGTTTTTGGGAAGGAGTGAATTCCATCTTGTGTAACTGAGTCCCCAGCTCCCAAATCAGACAAGTCCACAAAAAGGTAGGCATGTTGAGTTGATAATCTGGCCACTCTCATCCACACTAATCAAAGGACTGCCCTCAAAGGCAGGAGTTCTCAAAACACTAAAGATTGAGGTCATGTCACCTATGGTTGGTTAGGTGAGATGTAAGTCTCCAGTATCAACGGCGTTATATGCAGAGATGAATCATCTCGTGGTCCAGTCTTATACAAAATTTTTGTATAGGACACCCTTGCTCGCATGTCTCCATATGAATGGTCAGGATCTACCATCTGTAGTAGTTCACAACATTTGCAAACCTCTACAAAGCAGGCCATATGCGTAGTGCCACCAGGATCAGAAATCCCTCCTTAATCCTTATACTACAGACCTATTTAGGTTATCACTTAAGGCATGATTCACTTGTATATCTTATATACATGCTTAAGTTTACATACGATAACCATGGAGCTTAGTTTATTGGATATGAGTAAATGCCAGATAAAATAACTCTTATTTTATTCATAACAATGTGTATAGATTACCAACTATGAGAGGAGAATTAGGAAACCAATCCCAATAGGTGTTTGTTAACGGCAAAAGCTATACAATGATTCAAGCAAGGTTCAAGTCCATGCCCCCGTTACCAGTTTCACCGACAACGGTGCCATAAACTTGTTAATGTTATAAATAAGTCTTTATTTTCTTTATGCGATACTACTTCTAGATATGCGTTATTAATGGATGTTCATGTAGTATGCTGTGCGTTGTCACAAGTTTCCTTGTGTTGGAACCAAGTATAATTCCACCGCAAGTTTCTCGGTGTGATCCGAGGTCGAACATAGGGACTGTTTGAGGTTATTGCATTACATTTGTGATTCATGCGGCCAGGGGTTTTTCAATTTATAAAAGAGTTTTTTGTATAAGTAATTAAACATGCGATAAAGTAAAGTAAAGTGGTAAAGATGCAATAATAAAATTAATTGCGATAAAGTAAACATAAGCTAAGATGATACAAGATACAGGTTTCATGATACAAGATACCGAGGTCAAGGTTGGCTGTGAAGATTATACAAAGATCGTGTAATGCGGTGGCAATTCTTATATGGAAAGCAAAAAGAGAAAGGATAACTAATATAAACAGCGCAAGTTCTTAATTGCGATAAAGCTATGAGTACGGTTCCACTTTTCCCTTGGCGTACATCTCTCAGTGATCGGCCGCGTTCCCACATTTCTGTGGTGAAACAGGGACGAACGTAATGAACGAAAGGTTGCTTCCATCTCTGCAAGTACTACTCACTTTAGTTAACGTATTCTTCTAACCTTCTCTCTTTAGATCAGAATGGCATCTTCACTTCTGCTCTCACAGGTGTAGATGTTGTCTAGCATGTCTTAACTAAACGTATTTATCTCTTTAGCACAGATTAAGTTACTCGTTTAATCCATATTAATTACCAAGGGATTAAAAAAACTTCATGGAGAAAACGATTAATGGAGGAATGGAAATAGACAGAAAAGTGGAAATGGAAGTGATCAAGTCATTCAATAAAACTATTTAACGTCTGATACATGATTTGTGAATGAATAAATTAAGAAGATGAAATACAGTTGATGAACAGAGTTAGAAACAAATACAAATAAGCACCAACGTCTTGGCACCAATCTGGATGGAAAGTTGCTTGTCGGCATGGATGGATCGTGTGAAAGGATGAGCTTTCCTCTCAGGCTTGCTCAACCGGTAGTAGGGATCTAAGCATAGAGCTTCACGCCGGGGATCTGGCCAAATCGCACTGAGACTCACCTCTTGGCCTTGTCTCTTTTCTTCCCGGATTTCTTTCGATCAGTACTCAGCTCAACCTCTCTCACAGTAATCTAGCATCAATTAGCCCTCGTATCAAGCATATATTCTCTGAATTCTATGGGGGTATTTATAGGTGAAAAACTTTGACTCTTGCCTTGTGGACCCCACTTATTGTTATTGAAATTCCGAAGATGGAGGAGTAAATATTCCTTCTGTTATGCAATCAGACCATCAAATATGCACAATGGTTAGTTGTACACGTGTCAAATCCTCCACATTTGCGTCGCTCAGCTACATCTTTCGATCGGGTGCTCGCATGCGGTGTTATTTTTATTACTGCATGCGGTTGAAATTCAGCTCTGGATCGACTGTCGCATTGCACCATCATTGCGTTGATCGTCTCTTCATTGTGGTTTTATGGGCGCGATGTGACAGAGATGCGCTATTAAGTTTCTCGTTGATTCTTGATCGCAAGCGGTGACTTGGTTTCCTGTAAAACAGAAAAGAAATATCCTCTTCTATCATCTTGATGATGTTAGTGGGTGTAATTGCGATAATTCATAATTATTGTATTTCTGAGCTAATTTTCATACAATCGATGCATATTCCTTCTCTTTTGGTCGCAATATCTCAATAAGGCAGCATAAATAACTTGTATTTCTACAAGTTATCACACCCCAAATTTAGATATATGCTTGTCCTCAAGCATATCTTCTACTAAGACAATAATGCTAAATTCCTATCCTATATTTTTGCGTCGATTGGCTGCTCCGAATGTTACACTTAGGCATATTACTTGACATCGTAATTTCCTTCTATCCTTGCTAATTCTTAACAAGTCCTACTTTATTCTTCTATATAACAAAATTTCTGCTGAAAGATGCTTTTCTAGTTTTAAAATAGAATTTTATCTCTTCTTTGTCAAAACAACTTAATATGTCTACATGCGGTGGTCAAATCTTGCATCATTTATTGGAGACTATTGGTCATGGTTACACTCTTCGTTTTGGCTTGTTCCCACGGGTGTCATGCGAACATCTAACTACGATTGTGTGCCAATTTCAACTTTAACTCATGATATTCAGAGGAGTTGTCTCTTGCATTCTTTTATTTATTTATTTTTCTTTTTTTTCATTTTTTTTTGGAAATGAATGCATTTTCTTAATGACCGCATATTCTTGATCTTATCTGCTCAGACCTTCCCCACCTTTAAATTTAAAGATGCGCAAGGTCCTCATTGTGTTGTTTGGATAGAGTAAACAAACACTTGGAAGAAAATTTCAAAAAGAAGGTTTGAGCAGAACTTTGGTAGATAAAAGGTAAAACACTGCTAAACTAAGACGTAACGAAGTGTTAGTCAGAATTTATAAAGTATGGGAAATGTTTCTAAGTATAAACATATATTACATCATGGCAGTGCAATGAATAACGTAGAAATAGAAGATTAAGAATATTGCAAATATTGAAAAAGGATAATAAAGAAAAAGGTACAGGCAAAAAGGAGTGAATATGTACTCAATTTTATTGAATATTAACAAAGTATAGAAATAAGTAAAAATTAACGCAATACAAAAATTTTCGCCTGTACAAAGAATCAACAAATTTTGATTAAAATTTGATTTAGAAGGGTGCACGATTAAAAATTCACACCATGCTTCCAATAAACGCAGATACATTTTTGTTGAGGACGGGCAACACGCATGTACTCCCGCAACAGACCCCTTAACTAAACACATTTCTGGAGAATCGGGCGCACGGTATTGCTATCAGCGCATCACTACGTCAACATAGTGCATCTAGCTAAGGATGGGCAAAGAGCACACACGCGTGTAACACACCCCTCAACGCAATGCATTTGGGTGTAATGGACGTAAGGTGTCTCTTGTTACCACACACTTCACCCATCATCGCATTACATACCAGTTTTTTTTTTCTTTATAATTCATCCAAAATGCAAGTGGAAAAAGACTTTGCGATGTTTAATGATTCATCCAATCATTCTAAAAATTTATATGACCGACGCTACTAAATTAAAGGAATGAAAATACATACGAAATTAAATTGGAAGGAAATACAGAAAGCAGTAAAGGCTAATTCTAATAAGCAACAAAGAACGGAATTTAGAAAGTGGTAAAAGAAAGCTGTAAAGAAAGCAAGTAAACATAGATAGGGATGCTGATTGAAAGAAGTTCTTAGAATTACCGCAATCACTTCCCTCGCAAGCGGTTTAATCCTGCTTTCCCAATTCAATGGTGTCCATGCGTCGTTCGAATTCGCCTCCGTAGTAAGGCTTAATCCGTTGACCATTGACTTTAAACGCGCTATTCCCGTCTAAAGTTGTTAGTTTCACTGCATCGTGAGGAAAGATTGTCTTGATTCAGAATGGCCTAGACCAGCGAGACTTCAACTTTCCTGGGAACAATCGCAAACGTGTGTTAAATAATAATACCTGTTGACCTTCTGCGAATGTCCGGTCATTTATGCAGTCGTCATGCCACTTCTTGGTTTTCTCCTTATAAATCTTGGCATTTTCGTAGACATCCCTTCGTCATTCGACCAGCGGGTTTAGTTGCAGCTTCCGGACTTTCCCCGCACTTGCTAAATCAAACTTCAGCTTCTTGCATGCCTACATAGCCTTATGTTCCAACTCCAGCGACAGATGACAAGCTTTTCCAAAGACCAGGGCGTACGGAGACATGCCAATTGGTGTTTTATAGGCAGTTCTATATGCCCACAGTGCTTCATCAAGCTTGGGTGACCAATCCTTCCTGGAAGTGTTGACTACCTTCTCCATGATAGTTTTGATCTCTCGAGTAGATATCTTCGCCTGCCCATTAGTCTGTGGGTGATAAGCAGTTGCAACTCGATGGCTGACGTTAAATTTAGTCAAAAGGTTGGTGATTCTGCTGTTGATAAAGTGAGAGCCTTCATTGCTGATTAGGGCCCGTGGCATCCCATATCGAGAAAAAATGTTCTTTTTCAGAAACTTCACCACTGTGAATGCATCATTCTTGGCACATGCGATGGCCTCAACCCATTTTGATACATAATCAACCGCGACCAAGATATAGTGATGACCTTCTGATGGTGGAAACGGGCCCATGAAGTCGATTCCTCAAACATCAAATAATCCCACCTCTAAGATTGATGTCAATGGCATTTCATTCCTTTTCGACATATTCCCCGTTCTTTGATATCTGTCGCATTGCACAACGTAGGCATGGGCATTTTTAAACAACGTTGGCTAGAAATAGCCATACTATAGGACCTTTGTTGCGGTCCGCTGCCCCCCAAAATGTCCTCCATATGGGGACTCATGGCAAAGCTCTAGAATGTGCTTGACTTCGTGCTCAGGAACACATCGACATAATATGTGATCAGGTCCAAGTCGATATCGGAATGGGTCATCCCAGAAATAAAATTTGACATCATGTCTTAGCTTTTTCTTCTGCTGGTAAGTATAGTCATCTGGTATTTGACCGTAAACTATGAAGTTCACTATGTTCGCATACCATGGAACATTAATGTCTACTGCCATCAGCAACTCATCGGGGAATCTTTCCTCAATATCTTTTTCTTTCCCTTGAACCTCGTAATTCTCCAATCTTGAAAAATAATCAGCGACTTGGTTCTCGGTGCCCTTCCAGTCGTTGATCTCTAGGTCAAATTCTTGCAGGAGCAACACCTACCGTATAAGTCTTAGTTTTGCATCCTTCTTTGTCATCAAATACTTGATCGTAGAGTGATCCGTATACACCACAACGTTTGTTCTGATTAAGTAATGTCAGAATTTCTCCAATGCAAACACCACTGCGAACATTTCCTTTTTTGTGGTTGTATAGTTCTCCTGCGCATCATTCAATGTTTCACTTGCATAATAAATAGGATGAAATACCTTGTCCTTGCGCTGACTTAAAACTGCACCCACAACATAACCACTAGCATCGCACATCAATGCAAATAGTTGCGTCCAATCTGGTACAATCAAAATAGGTGTGGTGATGAGCGCATCTTTCAATGTGTTGAATGCTTTGGTGCACGCATTATCAAAATTATATTCTCGGTTAGCTTCGAGGAGTACACTTAGGGGCCTTGCGATCTGGGAGAAGTTGCGAATAAATCTTCTATAAAACCTAACGTGCCCGAGAAAGCTCCTAAGTGTTTTGACATTCACTTGTGGAGGTAACTTGGAAATTGCGTCGTTCTTTGCCTGATCAACATCCAGTCCTGCTATAGAGATTTTGTGACCCAAAACTATTCCTTCTTCCACCATAAAGTGGCATTTTTCCCAGTTCAAAACAAGATTTATTGCCACACATCTCTTCAAGACCTTTTCAAGGTTAGATAGACAGGAGTCATAATTATTTCCGAAGATTGAGAAATCATCCATGAATATCTCGACTGACTCCTCCAAGTAATCTGAGAATATTGCAATCATGCATCGTTGGAAAGTGTCTGGCGCAGATTCCAAATGGCATGCGTCGGAATGCGAACGTACCAAATGGGCATGTGAAGGTTGTCTTATCTTGGTCTTCCGGCGCGATTGCTATTTGGTTGTACCTTGAATAGCCATCAAGAAAATAGAAGAATTCATTCCCCGCAAGTCTGTCTAACATCTAATCAATGAACAGGAGTGGGAAGTGGTCCTTTTTAGTGGCCAAATTTAACTTGCGATAATCCATACAAATTCTCCACCCTATAATTGTTCTTGTTTGAATTAATTCATTCTTGTCATTAGTGACGACTGTCATCCCCCCTTTCTTCGTAACATACTGCACTAGGCTCACCTAGTTGCTATTAGATATAGGGTAGATGACACCTATGTCCAGCCACTTTACTATCTCCTTCTTCACGACCTCCATCATGGCAGGGTTCAAGCGACGTTGCCTTTCTATTGATCCTGTCTTTCCTTCTTCCAGACGAATCTTGTGCATGCAATACGAGGGATTGATTCCTTGAATGTCTACCAAGGTCCATCCTAAGGCCTTTGCGTTATCTCTTAGGATCTGAATGAGCGCATTTCTTTCTCCTTACTCAGCGATGCAGAAATGATAACCGGTAACGTGTTGTTATTACTTCCTAAGTAAGCATACTTAAAGTGCATGGGCAATGGCTTTAACTCTATCATAGGTTGTTCTTCCAAAGATGGCTTAATGCGTTGTGATGTCCATTCAGATAACTTAAGTGGTTCAAAATTTTATTCAACATGAATTGCGGTGCAGTCCTCCTCCAATATTGCGTCGATTTCAAAATCTTCTTCCTCCAGCTCCTTCAGGGGTTCGTGCCAATGTTCTTCCCGAAGTTCCTCAATATATTGGCAGTTTTCCATATCACCTGGGTACTTCAACGCATTGAACACACTGAATTTTACTTCCTAATCGTCAACCCTGATGGTCAATTCTTCTTTTTGCACATCGATCAGTGCTCGCCCTGTTGCGAGAAATGGGCGACCCAAGATGATAGGGACTTCTCTATTAGCTTCGTAATCCAATATGACAAAGTCTGCCGAGAAGATAAACTTGTCCACTTTCACTAGTACATCCTCTATCTTGCCCTTAGGATGCTTTATCGATCTATCGGCCAACTGTAATGTGATTATGGTTGGTCTTGAGTTGCCGATATCCAGCTTCTTAAAGATCGATAAGGGCATTAGGTTTATTCTTGCCCCTAAATCGCACAGTGCATTCCTGACCATCTTCCCTCCTATTTTGCAGGGCAATGTAAAACTCCCAGGGTCCTTCATTTTGGTGGGGATATTGTTTTGAAACAGTGCGCTGCATTCATATGTTAACGCAACTGTTTCATTTTCCCCGATTTTTCTTTTATTGGCAAGAATATCCTTGAGAATTTTTACATAACTCGGTATATGCTCTAGTGCTTATATTAAGGGAATGTTAATGTGTAGCTATCGGAGAACGTCCAGAAACCTCTGAAATTGCTTGCTATCATCTTTCTTCTTCAGCCTAGATGGGAAAGGTTGAGGATTCCGCCGTATTTCTTGTTCACTTGGCTGTTTGTTGAGGTTCTGTGCTTCATGTGTTTCATTAGCTGGAGGTTGTGTTGATTTAAGATTCATGTCTTGAGGAGCTTCACCTTTTGTAGGTGAACTTACTTCTGAACTGGTACTTTTTCCACCATTAGTTGACTGGTCATCATTAACAGTCAAATCTACTGGTGTTGTTGTCGCATCTGGTACTAATGGCATAGGGGCTAGTTTTTTGCCACTCCTCAATGTCACTACATGACATTGTTCTTTACCTCGTGGCCCCGATGCTCTTGAACTGCTATTTCGCGTACCAGGCGCTTTCTTCTTTAATTCCTTCTGCTCTTTTAATTCTTTAACGAAGTCAGCTTACGATTGTCTCATTGCCTCGCTCTTTTCAATATAATGCTTCAATGACGTCTCTAGAGACAAGGTACTACAAGAGGTATCATATAAGAATGGTTGGTCACAGGGTGGTATACATTCAGAACTACCTGGGCTACAGTCCGGAATAATAATGACTGAAGGGTTGCCTATATCCCCTTGATAACTGTTCTGATAGAAACTATGGCCCCCCCTGGTTGTGATTCCCGTCCTGACTTAAAGTTGGGTGATCCCACTAACCAGGGTTGTAGATGTTGCCAAATGATTCCTCATAGACAGAATATACGGGTTGTTGATTCCATGGGCAGACTTTTACTGGATGTCTCTCTCCACAGTGGACGCAATTCCTTGCGGCCACGTGAGTCAACGTATTAACTTGTGCTGATCCTTGAGAGAGAGTTCTCTGTTGGTTAGCTACCGTCTGGAGAAGTGAGGTCATTGTGGTCATCTGATCGACCAGTGCGTTCATTGTATCAGTTGACACACCAACACTTTATACTTTTTCTTGCTCCAGACCTTCTACCTTGAGCCCGGTATCAATCCACTCATCACAATGTCGAGAGATGCGATCCAAGATATTCTTTGCTTCTGTATATGATCTGTTCATTAATCCTCCTTCTGCGGAGGCATCGACAACTGCTCGCATTGATTAGTCTAAGCCATTGTAAAAGGTTTCCATCAAAATATTATCAGGAATCCCGATATGCGGACAACTCTTCACTAACTGCCAAAATCGCACCCAGGCGATGCTCAAGGTTTCATGACCCTTTTGTTCAAAATTCAAAACATCCTTCCGTCGCCTTATGTTGATGTATGGAGGAAAGAATCTGTTCATGAACCTATCAACCAATTGCTCCCATGCATTAATCTCGTCTGGCTCTAACGACTGAGCCCACCTCTTTGCTTCATCCCACAGTGTGTACGGGAACAAATATAGTTTAAGCCCTTCTTGAATTACACCAGGCATGGAGAATGTGTTGCACATGTCTACAAAATTTGTTAAATGAACGTATGGGTCTCCTTCTTGTAATCCTCCAAATTGACCCACATTCTGAATCATCTGCAGCATAATAGGTCTTATCTCAAAGCTTACATTCTCCTCAACCATGGGTCTTGAAATTCCTGGTGAGAAATTATAAAAATTCAGCGCCGCATAATCCCTCATAGGGATGTAGTCAGCAGCAAGAAAAACTGGATCTTGCACTGGCAAATTTTCCCTTTGGTTTCCTACAGGTGCCATGTTCTCATTAGCCATGCTTCTTCACCATTAAATTCGGCCCTGATGAACTCTTGCGTGAATAATACACTTGATCTCTGTGTCCACTTAGAATTTTCGGATCACTCCAGCACTCATAAGCCGTCAGACTGCTCTTCGCGTTGAACAGCCAGTACAAAGAGATCTGTCCTGCACATATCACAAAAATATTCAACACTAACCGTTAACCAGTCCCCGATAATAGTGCCATAAACTTGTTAACAGTAAAAGCTATACAATGATTCAAGCAAGGTTCAAGTCCATGCCCCCATTACCAGTTTCCCCAGAAACGACGCCATAAACTTGTTAATGCTACAAATGAGTCTTTATTTTCTTTATGTGATACTACTTCTAGATATGCGTTATTAATGATTGTTCATGTAGTATGCTGTGCGTTGTCACAAGTTTCCTTGCGTTAGAACCAAGTATAATTCCACCGTAAGTTTCTCGGTATGATCCGAGGTCAAACACAGGGACTATTTGAGGTTATTGCGTTACATTTGTGATACATACGACTAGGGGTTTTTCAATTTATAAAAGAGTTTTGTGTACAAGTAATTAAATATGTGATAAAGTAAAGTAAAGCAGTAAAGATGCGATATAAAATTAATTGTGATATAGTAAACCTAAGCTAAAATGATACAAGATACAGGTTTCATGATACAAGATACCGAGGTCAAGGATGGCTGTGAAGATTATACAAAGATTGTGTAATGCGGTGGCAAGTCTTATGTGCGAAGCAGAAAGAGAAAAGATAACTAATATAAATAGCGCAAGTCCTTAATTGCGGTAAAACTATGAGTACGGTTTCACTTTTCCCTCAGTGATCGATCGCATTCCCACATTTCTGTGGTGAAACAGGGATGAATGTAATGAATGCAAGGTTGCTTCCATCTCTCGAAGTACTACTCGCTTTAGTTAACACATTCTTCTAACCTTCTCTCGATAGATCAGAATGGCATCTTCACTTCTGCTCTCACAAGTGAAGATGTCGTCTAGCATGCCTTAACTAAATGCATTTATCTCTTTAGCACAGATTAAGTTACTCGTTTAATCCATATTAATTACCAAGGGATTAAGAAAAATTCATGGAGAAAACGATTAATGGAGGAATGGAAATAGAAAGAAAAGTGGAAATGGAAGTGATCAAGACATTCAATTAAACTATTTAGCATCTGATACATGATTTGTGAATGAAGAGATTAACAAGATGAAATATAGTTGATGAATAGAGTTAGAAACAAATACAAATAAGCGCCAACGTCTTGGCGCCGATCTGGACGGAAAGTTGCTTGCCGACGTGGATGGATCGTGCGGAAGGATGAGCTTCCCTCTCAGGCTTGCTCAACCGGTAGCAGGGATCTAAGCATAGAGCTTCACAGCGGGGATCTGGCCAAATCGCACTGAGACTCGCCTCTTGGCCTTGTCTCTTTTCTTCCCGGATTTCTTTCGATCAGTACTCAGCTCAGCCTCTCTCTCAGTAATCTAGCATCAATTAGCCCTCGTATCAAGCATATCTTCTCTGAATTCTATGGGGGTATATATAGGTGAAAAGCTTTGACTCTTGCCTTGTGGACCCCATTTATTGTTATGGAAATTTCGAAGATGGTGGAGTAAATATTCCGTTTGTTATGCAATTAGACCGTCAAATATGCACAATGGTTAGTTGTACATGTGTCACAATCCTCCACATTTGTGTCACTCAGCTGCATCTTTCGATCGGGTGCTCCCATGCAATGTTATTTTTATTACCGCATGCTGTTGAAATTCAGCTCTGGATCGACTGTCGCATTGCGCCATCATTGCGTTGATCATCTTTTCATTGTGGTTTGACAGGTGCAATGTGATGGAGATGTATTATTCAGTTTCTCGTTGAGCCTTTATCACAAGCAGTGACTTGGTTTCCTGCAAAACAGAAAAGAAATATCCTTTTCTACCATCTTGATAATGTGAGTGGGTGTAATTGCGATAATTCATAATTATTGTATTTCTGAGCTAATTTTCATACAATCGACGCATATTCCTTCTCTTTTAGCCGCAATATCTCAATAAGGCAGCATAAATAACTTGTATTTCTACAAGTTATCAGTGTTTAAGGGTTTGCTTGTTTGTGGAGATGGTTGTTCATGACTATTAGACGATTGGCTTGGCGATATGGGCGAGAGCGGGAGATTTCTATCCAGTTCTTCACGAGAGCGAGAGATCTTCAAAGGAAACATTCTTCAAAGGTATGTCTTTCGTTTCTTTTGTATTTTGATTACTAAAGCATGTTGTAATTTGTTAGAAAATGCATAATTGTTCTGTCTGTTTGTGAATGCCTTTAATTCTATCATAATGGGCTTGGAAATATCTTGCTTCCACTCATGGGTTCTCTTATATAAAAGTTCCTTCAACCAGGATAAGGTACCTAACCTTGTATCTACTACAGTCCATTTAAGTTATTATTTAAACAAGATCCACCTGTATGACTCTACATACTTGTTTAAATTTACATAAAATAACCTCGGATCTTAGTTTATTAGATGGAGTAAATGCTTATAAAATAACACTTATTTTATTAATAACAATATGTTTACGCAGAGTTTAAAAACTACAAGACTACAAGAAGATTTAGGACACCGTTCCCAATAAGATTTTAAATCTAAATGGGATACGATATGCACAAACATGTTTTAATTCAAAATAATATACATCACATGCATAAAAAAGTTAAATAGTACTAATATTGTTCAACTTTTGCATTCTAGACAAACAAAATACTAAATTATTACAAAGTTGTATAATAAAACAGCTTCAAATTAGGAAGAACCGCTCGAATTTACTCAAACCGCATGAACCGAACCCGAATGGCCTGAACCAGACTCGAATGGCCTGAACCGGACCACCAAGGCTCCATAAGAGGCTGTTGGTACGGAAAATTTTATTAGGGCAGATGGGGTTGTACATGCAATCATGCGTTAGACATGGCTTAAGCTATGCGTTTACACTCATGCGTTTGAGGTCATGTGTCGGAATGAAAATGCGTTAATCTAGTATGCAATGACCACGCATTCCTATCACAAGCTTCCTTACGCTCACGCCAAGTATAACGCGAACGCAAGTTTCTCAAGAGGTCGAACACAGGGACTTGTCACTCAATAATGCTGGTGAAGTAATGCATTTGAGGCGATGAATAAAAATAAAGCAAAGAAAGTTTAATGGATTTACACATTACTCCTACTTCTAACTAAACAAATTGAGCAATAGAAGACTTGCGATGAGAATAGATAGATACACAACAACCATTAACGCATAGTAATGTTTATTATCTTAAATCGCCCGAGTAATCCCAACTCATTGCACTAACGCGTCGCACACCTCTCGATGGTCAGCCGCATGACTATATCTCTATAGTGCATGGTTGCGTTGAGCATAAGATTGTGCCTATCTTTAGGAACAATGCAAACTTTGCTTTAGTGTGTTCCATCTCTTACCTTCTTAGGCAGTTAGACGCGGCTATTTAACTTATAGACAAACAATGCAACATCCCATAGACAAGCATTGCTACAACCTTTCACCAAGAAAAGAGGATTAACTTATTATACTCGCACAACACACACCTCTCAGTGGGTTGCTACATGCGTTCTATCTCTAGGCTACACGATTAAGTATGCGATCACCTTTGATAAATAAACGCTGAAGATAAGCAATGATAGAGATAAAGATGATGAAGAAGATGGCATTAAAGGAATCAAGAGATGCATTGATTTCAAATTTTCTTAATATCTTAAGCTAAAATGAATATAATACAGAGATTAGAAGAGAAATGAAGGACTCTGCGTCAAGGCTACCGGTGGTGCCATGGATGAATGGTGGAGATGTCTCTCTCGAGCTCTATCTCCGGCGAAAGCTCCAGTCGTCACTCGGTCTGGTTTGTGGAGGTGAAGAATTCTCACTGAAAATCTTGTTCAAGCTCTCATTTGTGATCGCAAACCTCTGCCTTGAAGCAGAAGTTCAGATGTCTTGAAATGAAGGTCCCAAGGCTATTTATAGAGTTTAAATGCCGACAGCTATCATGATTTCGTTATGGCTCACTGCTGCTTTTGTCGCGGTATGGGCAATGTCACATCGTCTTATCTCGTTGATACTCCCAAGGTATGCGTTCGAGCTTGATTCAGCTGAACCATCAATGCGTTCTACCCATCTTGCGATCGTCCTTCTATTATGGTTGTCACTCCATGGCTGCAATTCCCAATTGATCGCCACATTCGCTTGATCACCGCAACTTTCATGTGATGGGCACATTCGGTCACCGCAATTTCCAAATGATCACCGCATCCACTTCATCACCACAACTTTCATGCTATGGATGCATTCGATCACTACAACTTCCATGCGATGGACGCATGCGATCCAACTTTCAGCGCATGCATTTGTCTTTGTGATCGCCTAGCTTCAGCGCATGCATTTGTCTGCAATTGCTTATTTCAAACACATGCATTTGATTCCTGTGATAGCTACAAAAATAGACACTTTGACATGGAGTAATGCATAATATTGGGGTCAGTGAGGATTTAGGTGCTAATCGACACAAAACTCAATTTTTCACAAATGCTAAGTATTATCACCGCATTTTCTACTTATTAGCCCTCATGATTCTAAATAAAAGTCTTATAATAACTAGTATTTCTGCCAGTTATCAGAGCCTGAACCGGACTGGTTTGAAGGAGAACCGGTCGAACCAGACTCTTCAACCTGCAAATCGTCTTGGAAGTGCGCAAACAAATTTGCACTGGGATGAACAGCATCGTGATGCTACATCCCAACATTGTAACGTTGTCCATTAGCGAGCCCGTGGCGTTGCAACGCTCGATGAACAGGGTCACGATGCTCTTGGGTAGAATACTTAGCTCCATTGTTCGCTGCTCGACCTTGCTTGCTTCAAACATCAAATTACAGCCTAATTTGGACTCTAATGACTCCAAATAAATTACAGAGTCTAGAACACACATATAAGCTCATCAATCAAGAGGCAATTCAAATTTAACTTGGAAATCAATGTATAATCTAATGCCAAAGTTGAATTTAAACCATATCAGTCACAAATTCAATTATGCTTAGAAATTCACCCACCAAATTCAAATGAACAATAGTTAAGTGCTTAAATCATGCTCTGATACCAATTGAAGGAGTAATATAACATACAATGGAAGAATTCAGAATCAATAAGTACTCTAACTACACTTAATTTTAGTTTTAACATGCTACTCATGATATATTCATAAAAGGGTTTGAACAAAACAATACCTTTATAGATCTCTCCACGAATTTAGCAGAATTTTCACGAATTTGAGCTTGATTCTTCAAGTAGACCACCACTAAGATCTTCTTCACTAATCTCAAGAAGGAATGTGTGGTGGAAACACTCAAATTGAGCTGAATTGGTGATGAACTTATGTGGGTTTTGTGGTTTTTCAGTTTTGTAGCAATTCAGGTGTGAAACTCAGATTGCTCTGCCAATTCCTTCCATGAAGCTTCAATATATAGGCTAAATTCATGCAAGAAGGAGGGCTGCATGTAGGCCAGCTCCTACTAGGAGTTTAATTGAAGATCAAAGTGGATTTGAGTGATTAACAACCTAAATGAGGTTAGTGGATTTTTTCAATTTTTGGGAAAAATCCACTAACTCAAATCAATTTCTATTAAGTTGCTTTTTTGTTTAAAAAAACTATTTTATTTAAAATTTAGTTTTATAAAATTAATTTAAAATAATTAATTTAAATAAAACTAATTCCAATTTCAATTAAAACTTTTAATTAAAAAATTATTAATTTAATATCTTAATATTAAATTAAGAAAACACCAACTCCACCAATATGATTCAATTTCATATAATTAATATTTAAATCATAATTTAAATATTAATTGATTCTCCAATTTCGTTTTATTTTGACTAAATTAAACGTTTTAATTGTATTGTATACAATCAATTGAAAACCCTAAAATTGAATTTGAACTTTTCAAATTCATAACCCTAAATTCAAATTTCATCCAATTAATACTCAATTTTATTATTCCAATTTATGAGCTAGTAGAGGGACCTAATAGACCTACAAATCATGAGCTCCAATGATTTATAACTAATTGGTTAAACTCTTTAAACCGAATTAATTACTATTCGTTAACTATCAAAGCACACCACTATAGCTTGGTAGTTGCACTATTCTCACTGTAGATGTATTTTTGTCCATGTTAACCATAATCGATAAGTCGATCCTTCACAGGTCATTAGTATTTATAGCTAGGTGAAAATTACCATTTTACCCTGATAAATGCATCTTGTTCCTTAAGCTCTCACTGACCCTCTAATGAACAATTGATTCATAATACCACTTATAAATCATGTCCCTCTCTATCACAAGAAGGTGGGGCCCCTTTATTCAAGACCAGGAATCAGCACTTAAGAGAACAACCTATCTACTAACCCTAAAACTGGTAGGAGTGAATTTCATCTTGCAAGGCTATCTATCCGATCTTATCCCAAAATGGGAGGCTTATCGAGCAGTGCTGTTGAACAACTCTCACCTATGTAGATCGAAGGATAATCTCGAATAAACAGGAGTTCATAGCTATCTCAAGATTAAGATCAAGTTATACTAGGTTATTTTAGTATGAAATAGTCAGTTTTAACAGTAAACGGTCATTATAAAGAAAAGTGACTATTTCGAGGTCTAGTCTTTATGCAAACTCATTGCATAGGATGCTTCCATTCACATGTCTCTACATGAGTGATCTATGGGTCACATCATTTGTATCAGTATACAAAATGGGCCGCATCCAATAGTGTTACCAAGATGAGATACCTAATCTCATCCATATACTTATAAACCCTTTAGGCTATATACTATTAACTTGATCCTTTTTATGTCACTACATAAAGTTAACATATTCATACTATAGTCATGGATATGTTTATTGGATTTTCATAATAGAATGCAATATGAACAACTTTATCGAATAAGATACTCAATAATATTTTATTGATAAATAGAATGCTTAACACGAAACTTACAAACTATGAGTTCTAGGACATTCCCAACAATTTTCCACTTGGACTAAACTCCAGTGAGAATAAATTTACAAATATATACAATGTTTATAATATTGAGAAACATAGAGGGAAAATACAATAAACTAGGGCATCTATAATATCGTAGATATTCTCCCACTTGCCCTACATTATGTTGCTCGTAGTCCTAGTCCATCCAGGTGGCCCTTGAACACTTTAGCCGAGAGGGCCTTCGTAAATAGATCAGCAAGATTGTCTTCGGAGGCTATCTTCATGACGATCACATCTTCTCAGTGTACTATCTCTCTGATGAGATGGTACTTTCTTTCAATATGTTTTCCACGTTTGTGACTCCTTGGTTCTTTGGAGTTGGAAATGATACCACTATTGTCACAATACAATGTGATGGGTAGGTGCATATCTGGAACTATTTCCAAGTCAGCCAAGAATTCGCTAGCCATACTGCTTCTTTAGTGGATTCACATATAGCTACGTATTTTACTTCCATCTTGGAATAAGCAATACAACTCTGTTTAATGCTTATCTAAACTATAGCTCCTTCATTGAGAGTGAAAACTGATCCTAAAGTAGATTTCCTCGAATCTACATCAGTTTAGAAATCAGAATCAGTGTAACCAGTAAGGATCAAATCCTTAGGTCCATACACAAGCACATAATCTCTCATTCTCTTTAGATACTCGAGGATGTTTTTGACAACAGTCTAATGATTGTGTCCAGTATTGGATTGGAACCTACTGACGATTCCAACTGCAAAGCATATGTTAGAACATGTACATAACATTGTGTACATCAAACTCCCAACTATAGATGCATATGGAATTCTTTTCATTTCGTCAACATCTTGATGTGTCTTAGGACATTGTTCCTTTGACAAATGAATTCCATGTCTAAAAGACAACATACCTTTTTTGGAATTTTGCATATTATACCTTGACAACATCTTGTCAATGATAGTGCTAGGGTTTTATTCTTTCAATTTTGAAAAATTTATATCCCTTGAATTAGAACTGTGATGCTAATAAGCTCTTTACGTCAGCAAGAAAGCTTGTCTCATTCCCAATGAGCAAGATATCATCAACATAAAACACCAAGAATGCTATAGTTTTGTTGACTATTTTCTTGTATACACAAGGTTCGTCAACATTCTGTTCAAAGCCATATGATTTGATTGCAGTATCAAATCTTATATTCCAGGATCTTGAAGCTTGCTTCAATCCATAAATGGATTGTTTAAGCTTACGGACTTTCTGTTCCTATTCTTGTTCAATGAATCCTTCTAGTTGAGACATATACTTTCATCAAGATGGCCATTCAGAAAAGTTGTCTTGACATCCATTTGCCATATTTCATAGTCATAATATGTGGCAATGGATAGAAGTATTCTTATAGATTTTATCATGGCAACAGGAGAAAAGGTTTCTTCATAATCAATCCATTCTCTTTGAGTAAAACCTTTTGCCACGAGTCTAGCTTTGTAGGTTTGCACCTTGCGAGTTTGGTCTCATTTTCTTCTGTAGCTCCATTTGCAACCTATAGATTTAACCCTATGTGGTTGATCTACAAGTTCCCAGACAGAATTGAAGTACATTGACTCCATTTCAACGTCCATGGCTTTTATCCACTGTTCCCTATCAATATCTTCCATTGCCTGTTTAAAGGTTAATGGATCCTCTAAACCATCATCAAATTCTTTTCAACGTCATAGTTGTATAATTGAATTTGACATTGCTAAAAAATTAAACAAATTCTATTAAAATTATGCATCTAAATCCAATTTTAGTAAAGAAATAAAGTACCCATTTTTCTTTATTTATTTTGCAAAGATACTTCAGTGATTTAGAATAGTTGCTACCATGGGGCAGTCAAAAACATTTTCACTGAAGCAAGACAATCCTGACCAAATACTATATTAGAATAACTCTTTATCCCTATAGTTCATTTTGTTATCGTTTTCGGTCCATATCTTTACTAACAATTAATAATTCTTGTAAGTGTGATCCACCATTTTCGGATCTTATAGAACGGTATGAATATGCCCTCGAGGTGGAAGACAATATCCAAAATAGAACTATAAGACCTTATTCATTTCTGAAGCTTGGGTTGTACTGAATCCTATGTTGCAACCCTTCGTAGGGATTGCCATGGTTAACGACTAGCTAGTGCCACCTAAAAATGACAGTAGACGTAACATAGGAATCTCACGGTTGAAACTAATGGAGGAGACCGTAGGATAATGTTGACACATTTCCTTCACCTACTTACTATGAACTACTTCTCCCATTCACCTTGTTATTGACCCATGTAAACACTTTCCGAATGGAGTAATCGCAGTAAAAGCAACACAAAGTTGAGCATGGATCTCGCGGTATGAACTCTTGGGGACATGAGAGCTAATAACTATATATCGAATATATTGTTAATCTCCACTAAAGTGTTCTAAATATTTGGGTGTTTATTTACTTAGGTTTAAAATGGCTAAGTTTAAACAACCTAAATCTATGTGATTTTTATCCAAGTATAACATTTATATTTGGATATTAACCTATGATGTCTAAGTGTTTAAACTAGTTTTAAACCTCATACCGCTCACACAAGCTCATAAAATCAGTTAACAACACTCAACATTTCGGTCATAATCCCCAGGTAGGAGGTGTTACGTAAACCATCAACTTAAGTACCCCCAACCTTAGATAGGTTTATGAACCGATTTGAGTCTATAATCCAATTTTATGACGTAACAATCTATTTTAACTATTAAAACTAGTTGTTAACCTAAGTGAGCACGTTGTTTATCTTTGTTATGCATTTTAAAGTCGAATTTCATTTTATAACAAACTTGTAAAATAAACATGCTTTACCAAACCATAACATGCTTCAAAGGTATTCAAAATCAATATAAGAATTACATCAATTTTTAACAAACCCTAAAACATTCATACTATATATTATAACTAATTATAACATAAAATAATGCATGTAACATGTTTACCTATGGTGGGATTTGAAGGAACTCTAAGACTAGAGGACCAGTGAGCGGAAGTGGATCATTCCAAACTCCATCGTGAAAGAACACATACATTTATAGTCATTCCAAACAGATTATGCATTAAAGATAAATTGCAGCATGCTTCTTAAATTAAATACAAAGGACCAAGTGACAATACCTTTGAAGAACTCTTTCTTCACATATTTCCCTCGATCAATCACCAACGCATCCAAACAGCATGAACACAATGATCAACTAAAAGATCCTCGATCACCAGCGAGTAAAACTCGATCCTCGATCTTCAAACAGAATAAGATACCACCACAAGATTACTTTGGTATTCTCGGTGTGAGAATCCAGTAGCTGTGGGCTCTGTATGAATTTTGATAGAGGGAAGGAGGAAGTAAACGATCGAGTATGCGATGAACAATTGTTCGATTGAAATTTAATTGCGCAAAAACTTGTTGAATGAATTTTAATTGCAGCGGACGGAACGAATGTAATGCCACTGCAAAGATGGGGAATGGATAATGATGATGGTGAAGTGGGAGTGGATGATGACGTGTGGATGATGTGTATATGGTGATGAATCACACTTTTCGATAATAAATGCGATACTACATTCTAAAATGATGTATACGATGATGTTGATATGCGTCCGTAGTATGCGTTCATGTAGTATGCACGTGTCACAAGTTTTCTTGCACTGGAACCAAGTATAATTCCAACGCAAGTTTCTCATAGTGATCTGAGGTCGAACATGGGGATTGCGATGATCAATGCGATATTAATGTGATATATGCGACTGAAAGCAAAATAATAATTAATTGTATTGGGAAAAGTAAAATGCGGTGAAAAGTAAAATGCGATAATAAAATAAAATGCGATGATAAAAATAAATTCAGTGACAAAATAAAGTGCGGTGAAAAAATAAAATGCGATGAAAAATAAATAAATACACAGATAAATAAACAAATAAATGGGCTGTCTATGAAGATATGCAAAAGTATCTGATGGAATGTGGTGACAAGTCTTGTGAAATGCGTTGGAAAGAGAATGGGTTGGGGGAAAGGACATCGCAAGTTCGTCAATCCGGTTGAGGATGCAACTAAGGTTCCGCTTTCCCTTGGCTTTTAGTGATCGGCCGCATTCCCATATGTCTATGATGAATCAAGGATGAACGTTGTGAACACAAGGTTGTTTCCATCTCTGGAAATACTTCTTTCTTTAGTTAACGCATTCTTCCAACCTTCTTTCGAGAGGTGGAATAACATCTTCACTTCTACTATCACAGGTGAAGATGTCATTGAGCATGCGTTAGCTAAAGTTAGCTGATTTCTTCAACAAAGATTAACTTACTCGCTTAATCCTTCCCCCTTACTCTGGGGATTAGTTACACATAGTGAGAGAAATGGAAGATGAATGTATGGTGGAGAATAGAGAAATGACGATGAATATGATAATGATATTTAAAGAAAACGATAAAGCATTTGTTACAGATGGATGAATGAAAGATTAGAAATTAACACAGTTGATGAATAGAAAGTAAGAACAAATAAGGAAAGCATGTCAATGTCTTGACATAGATCCCGATGGGAGACGATTTGCTTGCCGACATGTAGGAGGAATGTGGTGGAGAACTTCCTTCTCAGGCTTGTTTTCCAAGTAGAAGTGATCTTTGCACAAAACTTCCCTTCGGGCTTGAGGATGAATTTCTGGCTCCCGAGACTTTCCTTTCGATCTTGTCTCGTCTTTCTCCCAGATTTTCTTTAGTTGTCTCTTCAGACCAACCTCCTTTCTTTGAAATTGATGTAGCTATTTCTAGACTTTGGCACCTCCTTCGTCAGTGGTCCCGCACTGAAAAGCTGCTTTTTCTTTCATGGCTTGGTGGAAACGTCCGCTCTGCTCCACATTCAATTTGTCAGATTGTAAAACAGAAAAGTTGTACAAATTCAGAAATCCCCGTGAATGCATCGCTCTTTTCATCTACAATCAATCGTCGCATGCGATACAAATGCATTGATCTTTTTATCCAGGATCGACCGCCGCATGCAGTGCAAATGCATTGATCTTTTCGTCCACGATCGATCGTCACATGCGGTGCAAATGTGTTGGTCTTTTTATCGATCGTCGCATGCGGTTCAAATGCGTTGTTCGTTTGCATCCATGATCGTTCGTTGTATTCGGTGCGAATGCGTTGCTCTTTTGCATCCTCGAGCGATCGTCGCATGCAGTGACCTGTTTCCTGCAAAATAAAAACTTGGACATTCCATTTTGCCATCGCAATGGGGTTAGCGGGTGTGCTTCCAATACTTTACAACTTTTGCGTTTCTAAGGCAATTTCTATACGTTCGACGTAACTTTTTCCTTCTTTTTGCCGCATATTCTAAATAAAATGGTATAAATAACTTGTATTAGACTTGATACTCGATTGCATAGAGGAAGAAGTCTATCGTATAGACTTGATACTCGATCATATAGGCTCTGTTAAGCTATCGTGTAGTAAAACTCTTTTTACCCGATAGTTAATTTTTTTTGAGACATTTTGACTGAATGATTGAAAAAAAAAATTTCCTTTTATCTCACAGTTACCATAACCGTGCATAATGATGACGGTAAATTGGAAGTCAATTTTACTCGACAACCAACTTCCCTTAAATGCAGTATGCAATGCATGTTCCTAAGATATGCGTTGATAGTCATGCGTCGATAGTCATGCATTGGAATGAAAAATGCATTAATCGAATGTATGCGATGACCATGTGTCTTGCCACAAGTTTTCTTTCGTTCACACCAAGCATAACATAAACGCATGTTTCTCAGGTAATCCGAGGTCGAACACAGGGACTTGTAACTATATGTTTGCGGTGATTGTGCATGCGGTAGTTGAATAAAAGAATAGAGAGGATGTTGCTATGTTAATCCTACTCCTACTCCTATCTATCAGAAAACGCAATGAGAATATGCATGAAAGGTAGAGATGCGAGAAACCTTGACATGAAATAAATGTGTGGGAAAATAGATAAAATGCGGAGATGTTTTCATTGCAAAACTTAAGAGTGATAGCAAGGGAAACCCAAGTCAATGCAAACTAATGTGATCATGCAACACTCATACAATAGTAAACCACCTCTCAGTGCGAATGCTACGGCTTCTAATGCTAGAATGCATGTGATGTATGTGCAAATGTGTCTATAAGGCATACATATAAGCCTCTAATTCTTGTCTATGCGATGATACATAAACAAGGCAACCACATATAATCATTCCTATTCCGAGGGTGCATGCGATGCAGTGTTGACAAATAGAGCTTATCTCTAAGTCCCTATCTCTTGCTTATGCCGATCTAATCTCGCTCTCCTAAGTCTAGATTCTAACCTAGCTCTCTCGAGTAATTAGGTTCTTTCTTTAGACTCTCTCTCGAGTAGATCTAAAGGGGTGTTGGGCACAACATAAGACAAGACAAACGCATGAACTTAGTTGACGCAAGATTGTTACTATCCCTAGTGAACAACGCATATCTTGCTTAATGCGTCCAACCACTTACCCTCCCAGGCAGTTGATTGTTGCTGAATTCATTCATTGACAAGCAATGTGTTAGCCTATAGACAGGTGTTGCAGTAGCTTCACACTAAGCCAATAAGGTTACTCACACACTCGTGCAATGCACACCTCTCGGTGGGTTGCTACATGCTTCATATTCCTAATCCACATGACTAAGTATGCAATACCCAAGTAATCCCACTAAGTGTTGCAATGAAAGTAAAGATGCTAAGCAAGAAGATGGAGATGGAGTCGAAGGAATAGAGAAATGCATTGAAAACAAATTGTATTAATTCCTTAATTCAAAATGTCATTTAATACAATATAAAAAAAGAAAGGAAAAGAAATGACTGGCTGGAAGCAAAACTTTGCTTCTAGTGAATGCGCGTCAAGGCTGCCGGTGGTGCCATGGATAGGTGGAGGAGGTGACTCTCTCTCGAGTTCTAACTCCGGTCGAAGGCTTCAGATGTCACTCGGAATGGATGAAGGAGGTGAAGAACTCTCAGCCGTCTTCTCACGTGTTTGTCTAGATCGCAAGGATCCGCCATAGGCGAACCTCAGGCGAAAACCTTGGATAAAATGAATTTCAGCTCATCGGCTTCTATTTATAGAGCTTGGGTCGCCGACAGCATTGAATCGATTGCTTTGAGTCTGACGTTCGGTGCGTTAGTCCTTTCTGGACCTCTACCACCAACGGCGCGGTAGGTAAAATGTCAACATTAGCTTTGGATTTTCTCGTGGTAGATTCGTTGATTGGTTCATTCCGCCTACCTTGCATTGATCCCATTAGAATGTATTGTTGTGTAGCCGTAGTCATTCAATGGTTGCATTCACTTAACACTACAACTGTACATGATGACCGCAATCGTTTAACGAGCGCAACTCCCATGCGATGGATGCATACAACCAATTACCGCAATATCCATGCGTTGATCGATGCATTTGACTTGCGAAGGAGTGTTTCTCCGCATGCGGTCGTCTATGCGATGGTTCGATTTCCGCATTTGCGTTCATTTCCTGCATTGGCTATAAAGATAGAACATTTAACGCATAATTAACGCAAAGTAATGGGTTAGCTGAGTTTCATCATGCTGATCGACGCAAGCTCATATTCTTGTGAATTTCTATCATGATCGACGCATATTCTGCCTAACAGCCTTCATAATTATAAGTAAAAGGCCTAAGATGACATGCATTTCTGCATGTCATCACATAACCACCCACCAAAGTCAGTTATTTAGAAAAAGAAATACTAATTATCATATAATTAACAAATTATAAATAGATACAATAACTAACTTATCATATTATATTTATAACCTATAGTTTTAATATTGCATCATATGCAACACATAAACCATAGCTCTTTTTCTATTTTTATGACATTTAATATAAATCATATTTATATTAATTCCTCTAATCAAATAATGTATCAAATACATTATATCAATTATATCACATATAATTGAATTAATTGAATTATATCATATATAATAAAATTCCCTCTTGTTAATTTGAACACTTCAAACTAACCCAAAATATGATTTTCAACTTGAATCCATTGAGCTACCAAGGGGACCTTATAGACCTGTAGCTTGAAGCTCCACCGGTAGGTGAATATCTGACTAAACTCTTTAATCATGATATCTACCATCCACTAACTATCGGGCACTCCACTAAAGACCGAAAGTTGCACTCTTCGCACTACAGATATATTTTTGTGTCCATTGGATATAACCAACCGACAATGCGATGACCCTTCACAAATCACTCGTAAGTACAGTTGGGCCAATTTACTATTTTACCCCTGTAGTTACATCTAACTCCTTAAGTACCACTGATTTCTCTAATGAACAATAAGTCAGAGTCCCACTATGACTGAGTCCTCTCTTCCCAAGAGAGGGTGTGGCCAATATGTTCAAGACCTGAAATCATCCCTTAAAGGATAAATTTATCTACTTACCTCTACATCGGGGAAGAAGTGAATTCTGTCTTGTGAAGCTGAGTTCCCAATTCCTCAATCAGACGAATCCCCAAAATTGTAGGCTTGTTAAGTTGAAAATCTGGCCACTCTCACCCATACAAATCAAAGGACTACCTTCATGAGTAGGTTCCCAACTCATTCAAGATTCAGGTCATGTCACCTATCGTCATCCTAGTGAAATGTAGGTCTCTCTTATCAACGATGTTATATGAAGAGACTAATCATTTCGTGGTCTGGTCTTGTACGAACTCTTTGTATAGGATACCTCCACATTCATGTCTCCACATGAATGATCAAGATCAGATCATTTATAGCACTTTACAACATTTGTAACACCTACAAAGAGAGTCGTATCTGTAGTGTCACCATTGTTGGGGTTGATGCGCTAAATCTCGTAGGGTCCTATAGTTTGTAAACACTTGTATAAACAAATTCTTGTGATGTAATAATATGAGATATTTTCTTCACTGTTGTCTATGAAATATGAGATATTTTATTTTCATTTACCACAAACCAATAAACTAAGATCCTTGGTTATCGTTATGACTTAAGCATATATGTGGAGACATACAAGTAGATCATGCCTTAAGTGATAACCTAAATGGTCTATATTATATGGATAAAGGAGGGAAACCTTATCCCGGTGACACTATGGATACAGCCCGCTTTGCAAATGTTACAAGTGTTGTAAAGTGCTACAAATGGTCAGATCCTGATCATTCATGTGGAGACATGCGAGCGAGGGTGACGTATACAAATGAGTTTGTATAAGACCGGACTACGAAGTGTTTAGTCTCGTTATATAACGTCGTTCATGACAGAGACTATCATTGCACTAGGATGACCATAGGTAACATGATCTTAGTCCTGAGTGAGTTGGGAACTTCAGCCTATGAGGGCGATCCTTTGATTTGCATGGGTGGAGTGGCGAGATTGCCGACTCAAACCTACCACTTTGAGGATTCGTCTCATTGGGGAGCTGGGAACTCAGCTACACAAGATAGAATTTACTCTTTCCCCGAAGCAGGGTGATAACTTGTAGAAATACAAGTTATTTATGCTGTTTTATTTACATATTGCGGCCAAAAGAAAGGAAAGTTGCGTCAATTGTTTAGAAATTAGGTAAGAAATGTGAGAATTATAATTTGTCGTAAATACACCCACTAACACCATTGCGATGGTAGAAAATAATATTTTAAGTCTGTTTTGCAGGAAATCAAGTCACTGCATGCGTTTATGGCTCAAGATAAACTAAACAACGCATCTACGTCGCATTGCGCCAATCATTCAGGAATGAACAGACGATCAGTGTAATGACGGTGCATGCGACAATCGATCAAGAGTTAAGTGATCAACACAATCTCAACCACATGCGGTAATAAAAAAACAACATTGCATGCGGACAAACGATTGAAGATGTAAAGAGCAATGCAAATGCGGAGGATTCTGACGCGTGTACAGCTGACTGTTGTGCATTTTGGACGGGATTGATTGCAAAACAGAAGGAATATTCACTCGACCATTTCAAGAACTGCCTTAACAATAAAGTGGGGACCACAATGCAAAGAGTCAAAGCTGAGCCTATAAATAGCTCCGGCCATTCCACTAAAAAAATATGCTTGAATATAAAGAAAAGTGTATATTCTTATATGAGAGAGAGACTGGTTGAGCGACTAATCAGAGTAGATCTGGGAAGAATTAAGAGACAAGGCTGAGAGGTGAGTCTCCAGGAAAGAATCCTTCTGATCCCCGTCGTTGAAGCTTTGTACGAAGGTCACTTCTACCAGACAAGCAAGCCTGAGAGGGAAGCTCTTCTCTTCATCCACTCCACACGCCTGCAAGCAAATCCACCGTCCAGATCTGTGTCAAGACGTTGACGCTCTTCTGTATTTGTTTCTATCTCTTTATCATCAATTGTATTCATCTTCTTAGTCTATCATTCACACCATGTATTAGACGCTTAATTCTATAATTAATTGTTATGATCATTTTCATCTCCATCTTTCTATTTATTTCCGTTCATCCATATTTCACTTTCTCAACGATGTTTTCTTAATCCCTTGGATACTTAGCAATAATTGAGCAAATGAATTAATTAGGTTAAGGAAATAATTAAGTTTAGTCAAAGAATGCTAGACGGCATCTTCACCTGTGAGAGTAGAAATGAAGATGCCATTCCGCCTATCAAGAGAGGGTTGGAAGAATACGTTCACTAAAGCGAGAAGTACTTCCAAAGATGGAAGCAACCTTACGTTCACCACGTTCATCCCTGTTTCACCATAGAGATATGGGAACGCGGCCGATCACCGAGAGGTGTACGCTAAGGGAAAGCAGAACCTTTGTTATATCTTTAACGCAATTAACAAACTTGCGATGTTTGTACTAATTATTCTTTCTCCTTCTAATTCATCCATCAAGAGTTTCCATCGTATACCATGATCCTTTGTATAAACTTCACAATCAGTCTTGAACTTAGCATCATGTACATCATGTATCTTGTATCTTGCATCACGTTAGCTTAGGTTTATTTTTATCGCACTTTATTTTATTTACGCAAATTTAGTTTATCTTCACAATTTTACCTTACCGCAATTTACTTTCCTGTACAAACATGCCCTTTATTAATAGTAAAAACACTGGTCACACATATCACAAAAGTAACACATTAATGACAACAATCCCTGAGTTCGACCTCAGATTACTCTGAGAAACTTGCGTTGGAATTATACTTGGTTTCGGCACAAGGAAACTTGTGACAACGCATAGATATTACAAGCATTTCATTAATAACGCATACATCTAGAAGTTGTATCGCATAAAGTACAAATAAGCATAACACAGCATCCACACGCCATCTCCATCTTTCCAAGTCATCAAGTTTATGACAACATGAGCTTGTATGATTCACATTCATCATTGTCCATATCCATATATGCTTATTTAGAGAACATCAATTCACGAGTGTCCACAGGGGTAAGTAGATAGATTACTCCCTTACGGGCTGATTATGGGGCTTGAACGATGTGGTGCCACATGCCTTCTCATGGCCCGAGAGGTATTCACTCATAGTAAGACTATGATGTATTGTTCATTAGAGGGATTAGTGGTACTTAAGGAGTTATATGTAACTACAAGGGCAAAATGGTAAATTAGCCCAACTGTACTTACGAGCGATATGTGAAGGATTATCGTACCGTTGACTGGTTATATCCAATATACACAAAAATATATTTGGTTATATCCAATGGACACATAAATATATCTGTAGTGAGAAAAGTACAGTTGTCGGTCTTTAGTGGAGTGCCCGACAATTAACAGATGGTGGATCTCGTGATTAAAGAGTTTAGTCAGCTATTCACGTACCGTTGGAGGTTCAAGCTACAGGTCCATAATGTTTCATTGGTAGCTCAATAGATTCAAGTTGAGAATAAGTTTTTAGGTTAGTTTGAAGTGTTCAAATTACCAAGAGGGAGTTTGATTATATATGGTTCAAAATTATATATGATATAATTCATATGATGTATGAGATACATTAATTAGGGGATTTTGATAAAAATATGATTTATATTAAATAAAGGAGAAAAGAACTATGGTTTATATGTTACATATGATGTGATAATAAAACTATAGGTTATAAATATAATATGATAAGTTAGTTATTATATTTATTTATAATTAAAACAATTATATGATAATTGTGGGTGGTTTTTCCTTTAACCGTGCATGAAAGTGGGAGGTTATTTTTAGTTTTGAATAACTGAAGGATAAAATGAAAAATGTTTTCATTTTGAAATAGATCACTTCATTGTGTGCTTTCACTAATCGTTTAGCTGACTAGAGACTACACAATAGCATTCTAAGCGACAACCTATGCGATTGTGTAAAGCACCTTTTACTAAATGATCGTATAGACAATCTAGCTTGGCTTACTTAGCGATCATGTACTGATGACGGGTAGAAATGTACGTCATTATAAGCCTTTTATTTAGAATTATGAGGGATGTTAAGTAGAATATGAGGCGATTATACTAAGGATTCATGAGAAAACGAGCTTGCGTCGATAGACATTAAGAATCTCAACTAACCCGCTTTTATGCGTTATTATGCGTTCAATTGTTTATTTTTGTAGCAAACGCAGAAATCGATCGCATGCGTGGAAGCCAGGCTATCACAAAGATGAACGCATGCAGTGATCACATACATCAGTCGTATGAGTGTTGCAGCTATCGAGCGAATGCGGTCAATCGCAGGGAGATTGTGGCTACAGAATAATAACCATAATAGAAGGGCGATCGCAAGGTTGGTGGAATGCAAGCATGAATGCATACATGGGATCATAAAAAAAGATGATGTTGACATTTCACCTATCACGTCGAGAGTGGCAGAGATTCAGAAAAGGACCATCATGCCGCGAGTGTCAGATTCAGAGTAGGTCCATTAATGTAGTCGGCGATCAAGCTCTATAAGTAGAAGCCTTAGAGCACAACTTCAGATGATCTAAGTTTTTCTGCCTGAAGGCGGTCCAGGTTTCTCCCTTAGGGTAGATCCTTGTGATCCAGACCAAAGCGTGAGAAGATAGTCTTGAGAGTTCTTCATCCCTTCAACCATTATGAGTGACGACCGGAGCCTCCGCGGGAGCTAGATCTCGAGATAGACTACATCACCACTCATCCATAGCACCACGGGCAGCCTTGACACACATCTGATGGAAGTAAGATATTGCTTCCATCTGGCCCTCCATTTCTCTTCTATCTTTGTATTGTATTACATTGTGGCTTAAGGGATTAATACATTTTGTGATCAATGCATTTCTATATTTTCCTTCAATTCCATCTCCATCTTCATTTACTTAGTATCCTTTACTTTCATTGCATCATTAAGTAAGACTGCTAGAGTATCGCATACTTAATCATGCGGCATAGACATATGAAGCATGTAGCAAACCACCAAGAAATGTGCATTGTGTGAGTGTTGTAAGAAAATCCTATTTGCTTAGTGTGAAGCGTAGCAACGCTTGTCTATAAGCGCACGCAATGCTTGTCTATGAGTAGAATTAGCAGCGACCAACTGCCCGAGAGGGTAAGTAGTTGGATTGCATTAAGCAAGTAAGAAAGTGTTCACTAGAGATAGGAATAATCTTACGTCAACCATGTTTTATGTGATTACCTTGTTTTATGAGCTCTTCATTCATCATTTAGGTGTACTTGGGAGAGTAGTCTAAAAATGAAATCTAGACTTGGGAGAGCAAATTGGATCGCATAAGCAAGAATGGGGACTTAGGAATAAGCTCCGTTTGCTATTACACAGCGTATGTACCCTTTAAGTAGGATATGGTGGTATGAGGTCATCTTGCTTATGTGTGAGAGCATGTAAGCGGGAATAGAGACTTAGAAATAAGGCCTCTCGACAATATTGCATATACATCGCATGCGTCTTCGTCAAGTGTGTATAGCATGATCGCATAGCTTACGTTGGCTGAGGTTACCCTTGCGGTCAAGCTTAGTGTTGTGGTGGAGACATCATCGCCATTTTATCTATTTTTCCATGCATTTTACTATGCGTTAACAGTTGTCGTGTCTCTTTCTCTCACAGTCATACTTCCATTGTTTAATCTGTTAGTTAGGAGTAGGAGTAGTGTATAGCCCATAACCCTCAACATTCTTTTATTCTTCGCCACAAACACATCACTTCTTGACATTTAGCTACAAGTCCCTGATTTCGACCTCGAATCGCTCGAGAAACTTGCGATCTCGTTATACTTGGCGAGAGAGCAAGAAAACTTGTGATAGGAACGCATGGTCATTGCATACGAGATAACGCATACTTTCCATTCCAACACATGACCACCGACACATGAGAAAAAATGCATAGTCTAAGACATGCATCATATATGCATCCAAATTTGGAATCTAATCCATTTGCTTACGTTTCTACAACGTTTGTTCTCATGCATAACGCCGTTGATAATTGAGACTTACATCTCACTAAAACAACCATAGGTGATATGACCTTAGTCTTGAGTGTTTTGGGAAGTCTGGGTGTCTTTACAAAGATTTTGTATAAGACCGGACCACGAGATGATTAGTCTCTTTATATAACGCTGTTGATAATTGAGACTTACATCTTACTAAAACGACCAAAGGTGATATGATCTTAATCTTGAGTGTTTTGGGAACTCCTGCCTATGAGGGCGGTCCTTTTATTAGTATGGGTGAGAGTGGCCAGATTGCAAACTCAACAAGCTTACCCTTTTAGGGATTTATCTAATTGGGGAGCTGGGAACTTAGTTACACAAAACGGAATTCACTCCTTCCTCGAAGCAGGGGTAAGTAGATAGATTTCTCCCTTAAGGGCTGATTTCAGGTCTTGAACATAGTGGCCACACGCTCTCTTTGGAATAGAGGAGTCAGTCATAGTAGGACTATGACTTATTGTTCATTACAAGAATCAGTGGTACTTAAGGAGTTAGATGTAACTATAGGGACAAAATGGTAAATTGGCCAAGCTATACTTATGAGCGATTTGTGAAGGGTTATCACGCTGTTGATTGGTTAATATGCACACAAAAATATATCTGTAATGAGAAGAGTGCAATTGTCGATCTTTAGTGGAGTGCTCGGCAGTTAATAGATGGTGGATCTCGTGACTAAAGAGTTTAGTCAGTTATTCACCCATCGTTGGAACTTCAAGCTACAGATCCATAAGGTTCTCTTGGTAGCTCAATGAGTTCAAGTTGAGAATCAAATTTTGGGGTTAGTTTGAAGTGTTCAAATTAACAATAGGAAATTCAATTATATATGATATAATTGGTGGATGTATGAGATACAACAATTGGAGGAATTAATGTAAATCAGAACTATGGTTTGTATGTTTCATGAGATGAAACATTAAAACTTTAGGTTATAAATATAATATGGTAAGTTGGTTATCATATTTATTTATAATATATTAATTATATGATAATTAATTCTTTTTCTCTAATAACTGATTGAGTGGGAGGTTATTGGAAGTTTTATGGTAACCGTCAGATAAAAGAAAAATTGTTTTCCTAATTTTTGTTGGTTGCTTCATTCGAAAAGTACTTAGGGTGAAAAGCTATCAAGTATAATAGTTTTACTAAGCGATAGCTGTTGAGAGATTAAACGATCGTGTAGAGTTGACTATACGATAGTCATTCAGCTGGTCGTTGCTACACGATCAAGTGGCTAAGTCTATACAATAGGTTGCCGCTTACTAAACGATCGAGAACATCGTTTATACGATAGACCATCTTCTTATCTCCCACTTGCTCGATCGTAGACCTTCGGGCTCTTCCTCAAGCCAAGATTAGATAGAGCCCACAACTCTTGGATTCTCATACCGAGAATATCAAGGTAACCATTGTGGTTGTGTCTTTACTCAGTTTGTGAATCGATTTGGACTCGATTGGGTTCGAGGAGCTATTGGCTGTGTTCGTGGTGTTCGTGTTTGTTGGCTATACCGATCGTTGCATTCGAGTGCATTGTTGGATGCTTTGGATTGATCGAGGGATTCTTGAAGAATGTTTTTTTTCAAAGGATGCATCCTCTATCCCTTGTATCATCATATAACATGCTGTAATTTTTGTATAAGCATAACTTATTAGTTTCTATTTTAGACTGTAATTGTTTGTGTTCATTCGAATGGAATTTCGAACGATCCTTACCGCTGCTCATGGAAATCCTCATGTTTAATTTCCTTTAGAGTCATGGTCTTAAGTTGAGCAATGTTCTTTTTCAGAGAACCTTGATTTATGTCCATGGTTTGTAGAAGGGATGTGACGGAAGCCATCTGGGTGGCTATCGAGCTCACTGCATCTGACTGCACGATCGCCCCTTCCCACTTGCGTCTATCAACCTTTAATTTTTTGTAACCATCGTCCACCTAATCATCATTATTTCTTAAAATCATATCCAAGATCACCTTAGCCTCAATGTAGATCTTGTTCATAAGGCCTCCTGTCGCAAAGGCATCAACCACCGATTGTAAAGCTCTATTCAGCCTCTTATGAAAAGTCTCCATCAACACGTAGTCAGGATAACAATTTGTTGGGTTTTATGTCCTAACACTCGTGGTTTGTAAACAATAAAACTTATTCTGAAAATTCAATAAGTTGTTATTGAATATATGAATTTCTTATTTCGTTTCAGAAATAAAACCAATAAACTAAAAATATCCATGACTATTACATGAGTACTTGAACTTTATGTGGAGACATAAAAGTGGATGAGGTTCGGGTAAATAGTCCAAATGATCTATAGTATATGAATAAGGTTGGGTGCCTTATTCTGGTAACACTATCATATGTGGCCCACTTTGTAGTGGTTACAAGAAGTTTTAAAGTGCTACAGACGAAGTGATCCTAATTCATACATGTCATGTCATGAGAAGTGGGGGCATCCTATGCAATGAGTTTGGACAAGATCGGACCACGAAATAAGTCACTCTTACTTTTAACGCTGTTTACTATTTAAGACTGACTATTTCAAAACGATGACCTAGGTAACTTGACCTTAATCATGAGCTAATTATGAACTCCTGTTTATTCGAGATTATCCTCAGATTTTCATAGGTGAGGGTTGGCTCAACAATGCCGGCTCAATAAACCTCCATTTAAGGGGCAAGACTGGCAGATGGCTGGGGACATAGGGTGCAAGATGAAATTCACTCCTACCCACTTTTAAGGATAGTAGAGAGGTTGTTCCCTTAAGTGTTGACTCCGAGTATTGAACAAGAGGCCCCACCCTTTCATTGGCCCGAGAGGGACTCGGTTTGTTGATCGGATTAGAAACCAATTGTTCATTAGAGGATCAGTGGGACTTAGGGAACTAGAGGTAATCCCGGGGGTAAAACGGCCATTTGACACAGTCGTTATTAAGAACAACCTTCGAAGAGTTAACTTACTAATCATGGTTATATCGAATGCGTTGGGGATAATGCCCTAAAATCTCGTCTTCTGTAGTTTGTAAACACAGTTTTGAAAAAACGCTTGTGATGTATAATATATGACATTTTCTTCACTTATTGTTTATGAACATTGGATGTTTTATTTGCTTTACCATAAACAAATAAACTAAAATCCCTGGTTGTCATTATGTAACTTAAGCACGTATGTGGAGACATACAAGTGGATCATGTCTTAAGTTATAACCAAAATGGTCTGTAGTATATGGATATAGGAGGGAAACCTTATCCTGGTAACGCTACAGATGCGGCTCGCTTTGGATAATAGTTATAAGTGTTATGAATTGTTATAGATGGTCTGATCCTGATCATTCATGTAGGGTCATGCGAGTGGGGGCATCCTATACAAAGAGTTTGTATAAGATCTGACCACGAAGTGTTAACATCTCATTATATAACGTCGTTCATGATAGAGACTTCACTTCACTAGGATGACCATAGGTAACATGGCCTCAATCCTGAGTGAGTTGGGAATTCCTGCATTTGAGAGTGGTTCTTTGATTTGCATGGGAGCAAATGGCCTGATCATCGACTCAAACCTACCACTTTAGGGTTCGTCTGATTTGGAAGCTAAGAACTCAGCTACACAAGATGGAATTCACTCCTTCCCCAAAGTAGGTGTAAGTAGATAGATTTCTCCCTTAAAGGCTAATCCCGAGGCTTGAACAATGTGGCGCCACACACCTTCTCATGGCCTGAGAGGTGTCCACACATAGTGGGACTATGTTGTATTGTTCATTAGAGGGATCAGTGGTACTTAAGGAGTTAGATGTAACTACAAGGGCAAAATGGTAAATTTGCTCAACTGTACTTACGAGCATCTGTGAAGGGTTATCATACTATTGATGAGTTATATCCAATGGACACAGAAATATATTTGTGGTAAGAAGAGTTCATCTGTCGGTCTTTAGTGGAATGCCTAGCAGTTAACGGATGGTGGACCTCGTGACTAAAGAGTTTAGTCAGCTATTCACGTAGTGTTGAACCTTATGTATGTGATATGTGACATTAAACTATAGGTTAATGAATATAATATGATTATATATGATTTGATTGAACTGGTTAATTATATATGATTTGATTGAACTGGTTAATTATATATGATATGATTGACTTTATGTATGTGATATGTGACATTAAACTATAGGTTAATGAATATAATATGATTATATTTATTAATTTTAATTAGACAATTATGGGATAATTGGGCCGTGATTTTCTCCATAACCGTGTGTTAGTGGGAGGTTTCATTTAGTTGTAGTAACTGAAGAATAAAATGATTTTTTTTTTCATTTTGCATCGGATCACTAATTCGCTCACGCATTGTGTATACACCCTATCGCTTAGCAAACCAAGATCCTACACAATAGCTCATCGTTGCTACATGATCGTATACATACGTGCCTCTTTCTAAACGATCGCTTAAGTTTTACTAAACGATCGTCTAGGGCCCGAGTGTTTACTAAACGATCGTCTATACGATTGCAGCCTATTTACTACACGATCGTGTACTTCTTCTAAATGATCAAGCATTGTCTATACGATAGACCCTGCCTTCTCTCACCTTTTTGGTTATTGTATACGATCTTCTTTCCTCCTTCCCTCTACCAAATTCCAACAGAGCCCACTTTTTGGATTCTCACACTGAGAATACCGAGGGTTCTAAGTGGTGGTGTCATCCCCATTGTTGTGGTGTTCGTGTGGAGGCCGTTTGTGAGTAGACGATCGGTGTTTTGGTGGGCGATTGCTTCAATGTTCCAGCGAGAGCGAGAGGAGTACTCCTTTTAGAGAGAGTGAGATTTCAGTGAAGAAAGGTTCTTCAACTGGTATGTATTTCTTGTTCTCTTGTTATTTATTTCTCAAAGCATGCCAATAATTTTTAGTATATTGCATATTTATTCTGTTTGAATGTAAATGTGGTAATTCTGTCACAATGTATTTGGAACGATTTGCTTCCGCTCAGAGGTACTCTTGTACAAGAGTTCCTTCAATTGGTATCAGAGCCAGGTCCTGATATTCCAAATTCATTGATGCAAAGAATTTCCTTTACTTTCTCGATGGGTGAAGCATGTCTACTCTCTGTTTAATCGTCAAATAGTCGTTGGATGTGGGATTAATGGTGTTTATGGGATGAAGCCTCAGATTGTTTAAAATTCTTTTACATTTGAAGTTAATTGTAAGGCCCCTTGCATTTTGGGCATATTAACTATTATCGAGTCCGTAATTTCAAAGTTGTTTGAGTCTGTGAATCGTTCGTGAAGAAGCTTCGAGGCAAGGGTTGTTGTTTTTCGAGGATGAAGACGACCAAGCATTGGTCAGGTCGTTTAAGTGATGGGGTACATGATCGTTGAGTATCAGATACTCAGAAGCTGGTTTATGTGCGCACACTAGACGATCGTGTAGCTCATCAAGCTTCATCGCTTAGTTCCTAACTACAGATCGCGGAGTAAATCGTTTACCTATCGCATGTTAAGTGATCGTCTAGATGATCGGGCTTCGTAGCTTCGTTGTCGTCTAAACAATCGTTTAGCACCTGCGTGTTTTTGTCTTGTGCACCAAACAATCGTATACCTGGCCGCGTTAAGTAAATGATGGGAAGCTTCGCCCGGTGGTTTAAGACCCAGTTCGCCTGTGAACCAGTTTGCTCGATGGAAAAATGTAATAGATAGAGTTTTTACTTCTTGTTTTTTGAGGTGGTGCATCCCGATCCATTTTGTGAATGTACATGGGATGTATGTTTTATTTATGTGTCATATGCTATGCCATATAGATGAAATCCCACCTTAGGTCATGCATCGGTCATGCATCATCTCTTTACTATAAGTACTATGATTTAAATTACGTAAGAGCATGCTCATGCATCATATAATATAAGAGTTATATTCATGCATGCATAAAGCCTTGACATGCATCATCTTTATATTATAAGTGTTATAGTATAAGGGGGTATGGAGCATGTGTGCTTGGTTCGTTACTTGTATATAAAAGTTATGTATAGTAATGAATGAACATTGCATGAAGCATGACACATAGGTTAAATTTATAAGCATAAATAAAAAGCTTGTTGTGTGGCAATGTATAATTTCAGTTTTTTCTTTATAAAGGTTATAAAGAAATTAGAATTAAAATCTATAAGAAAGACATGCATGCCAACTTAGGTTTAAATCATGGTTTTAAAAATGTTTTAAAACTTGGTTGGGATAGACCTAAGATCACGAGTGTAATATGATTAGCAACCTTAGGCTTTAATCTTTTAATCACATTAATAAGATTAAATTGACTAATAAAAGGTTAAAGTGTAGTAAATCTATCTATAAGGGACCTTTTGTCTAAGGTGGGTTCTGTTTAGGCTGGGGTATTTAAGGTGACGGAAATGGAACACCCCTACCTGGGAACCTACCTGGAAAGGTGAATTAGATAGATTTGATGCATACATGCAAGGTTAAGGACAGTTCATTAAAGAGTTAAATGTGACTACTTGAACTTGTTTTATTTCAAAGACAAAAGTTGTTTTTGACCGGATTAAAATGATTTAGACTAAAATCAGTAACAGGATTATCTAGGTTAATGAACCCCTAGGTAGAACATTTAGTGGGAGGTACTTGGGGCATTTGATGCTTCATTTAAACTTCTCGCGTTTCTCCCTTTATTGTCCACACTGTGAGATCTATCCTTGGCCTCGTGGCATCTTGGGAGTGTCCCTCTAAAGGATAGTGTTTGGGTAGGTCAATATCAAGGTGAATGGAGAGAATGTTCATAGTAATTAGAAGCGGGAAGTGATATCCCATGGTCTCTCTCGTTAGGTTGAATAAAGTTTTTGCGCATCGCCTCAAGGCACCTTAAGAGTGTCCCCCTATAGGATGGCAATTTTGCGCGTTTCTTTATTTGATCTCCTATATAAGATAAGGTTACTTAGTCTCTTGTCCTAATCTGCTTTTTGCCTACGGTGGGCACATTAGGGCGGGACTCTGGGGCCGAAAATGAGGGGTTACACTTACGCAGAATTGTTAAGGGTTAACAGTTCTAGACCGAAAAATGGTGGTTGTAAGGTTCAATTCCAAGAGTTGGTTCTGCTTAATGGTTGAGAATGTCTCATCCCAATGAAGGGGCATCTAATCACCTCACCGGTGACGTTTGTCCTACCTCGTTGGGGCATCATTGTAAAATAGAAGTCTTATCACTTAGGGTACTTGGAAACTGTTTTGCTAAAACTAATTGGTGTTATGATGTGGTTTAGCAAAAGACTTATAAAAGTTTGTTTTTTTTTCAGCAACGATTTTAAAAATGGTTACAGCCACTATTACTTTGCTAAGCGCTGAAAAATTAACTGGTGACAATTACGCTAGTTGGAAACATATGATCACGACAATACTCATCATCGGGGATCTTATGTTCGCCCTTATGGAGAAGCATCCTCTTATTCTAGCTCCTAACACCGCTCGAAATGTTTGGAGGCGTACGAGTGATGGACAGAAGCGAATGAGAAGGCTCGAGCCTATATCTTGGCCTGTCTTAGTGACATGTTGGCCAATAAGCATGAGCCCATGGTCTAAGTGGATGAAATCACGGAGTCCCTACGAGGGATTTTCAGACAACCGTCTGGACAACTTAAGCAGGAGGCTTTGAAATACATCTTAAACTCCAAAATGGAGGAAGGCACCTTTGTTCATGAATACGTGCTTAACATAATGGTCCACTTCAATGTGGCGGAGATGAATGGGTCTAGGACCAATGAGGGTAGTCAGGTTAGCATAATCCTGAATTCATTGCCGGAAAGCTTCCTTGTCACACCCCGCCCCAGACCACCATCTTAGCTTAGGAAAGGGTGTGACTACAGTAATTATCAACCCTGTGGCTGACACTTACTGCCTACTAAATGTTGCGGAATAAATCTGATACCAATATAAAACTCTTATACAGCGAAATATCTTTAGGCCAAAATTTATTAATTTAGAAACATAACATATTTAGAGTCATTACAACACTAGATTCACTAGTCCCAAAACCCAAAAACTCTAGTCCCTATATGAACAACAGTAACATGTGTTCAATATTAACAGTAACCACCTAAACAGATGGGTTACAAATCTCTTTATCCTTTAGTGGCAGAGTAGATGCAGAGCTATCTTCAGAGGATTTGACCGCTACCCATGGGGGGGGGGGGAGGGGAGAAAACATTTGAAAACGGGGTGAGCTTACACCTAGTGAGTGACTTAAGAAAGGTAATTGATTCTCATGCAAAATCTCAATAAAGAGTTTAACTGAAATATAAGCTTCTATAGTACTTGTAATGCAGCATAAACATTTTCCAAGCATGAAACATATAAAGCTATTTTAATCATAAAACAATAAAACTATTTCTCAGTTGAGAATAACCCTTACTGTGGACAAAACAATCCCAACACCAACTACTAGTCAAGAGAGAACCCTTTTGTTCTGACTCTAACTATCTACGTGCACGTGGCCATACTAAGTACCGTCATACCTTAGGTACTTTTGTTAAGATACCTTCTCAAACGTCCTTTAGTACCAATAGATACCTTCTCAAATTTCCTTCAGTATCTAGTTGGGCGGATACCTTCTCAAATGTCATTCGGTATCACGTTTTAAGGAAAACTAGTCATAAATGACTTTCTCTTTAAAGCATGTAAAGTATAACACATATAAAAACATGGCTTTAAAGGTACTAATGTATGCTGAGTATATTTAACACATATAAATCACTTTACAACAATTTCTCACACATGCATGCGTTTAAAACATAACTCATGGTTTGCTTTGAATTCACTTTGTAAAACTAGCTGGCATGAGAATAATCTTTTTTAAAACATGCTTTCTATAACACGTTGTAATCAAACATTTTAAGCAAATGTTTTAGTCAAAACGTTTTAGCCACTCACCTTGATTGCTTAGGAGCTTTTCACTCTAGTAGCTCCCTTTTCTACCTCGGGCTCCCTTTTCACCCCTAGAATTCAGATTCAATTTATAGCTCAAATTACTCATAGTTCTAAATCTTATTTTGAGATACTTCCTTCTAAAAACATATTCTAAAATATCGTAGGAAGCTTACCCTAAAATTTGAGCTCCGAAATTTTCGTGGTTTGACCGGAATCATAGAATCTTCAAGACTGGCCCAAACTGATCTGATAGCCTGACCCTTCTGTGTTCTTCTCAGTCTCCAGCCTGATCCCTTCGAGATTTTCTTCCAGAAGCCCTATCCTGAAAACTATACTTTCAGAGATTTCAGGTGGCTTTAAAATCACTCCAAACGCACGAGTAAATTGGGAGAACTCCTCGTCGCAATTTGATGTGTCCTCTTCAGACCTCACTGTCCAATGCGTCCTCTAAGATTAACGCATGGATTGGGCTCCAATGCAAGGTTTGCTCAACTCTCCCACTCTTTTTACGATATTTTTGAATTGTGATCTAAAAATAAAGTCTTTTGGCCCTATTTATAGGCATCCAAACCTTCTCCAGATTTGACACCACCTACTTAGCTGCATGGCCAAGTGCTCCTTCTCACCTCATCAACGCAATGTTGTGATCATCGCAAGGGAAGTGTCTTCCTCCCACGTTACCAACGCATGAGCCTCCAATCTGATGCCACCACCTCAAATTCTTAAGGCTTAAGGCTTTCCTCCCAAGAAGACACATGGTTTTGATGATGTTCACCTAATGATCTCATCCTTTGTATGCGTCCAACTCTTGGATGTTCAACACATAATCCATACTCAATGCATAGCCTATCATCAACGCATAGCAAGCCAATTCACTCTCATTACAATTCAACATAGCCATCACAAGAAGCTAACCATCACCAACGCATAGGGTGACTGTCCATCCTTGACACATGGCTCACTAGGTAGCATCGCACAGCTTTCTTGGCATGGGTGCATGGTGCTGGCCACCAACGCATAGGCGCACTGCATAGGCTGGTTGCTCGATGCATGGGCGCGCTGGCCACTCAACGTATTGAGCGTGCTTGGCCGCATGGGCTGCACGCAGCACCTTGATGCTTGGCTGGGTGCTTCGGCGCATAGGCGTGCTGCTTCGACGCATGGACGTGCGGCGTATGCTGGCCATCGCTCGCTTGCTCGGCCGCATGGGCGTGCTTGGCCGCATAGGCTGCCGCTTGGCTGCATGGCAGGGCACCTCAACGCACAGCATGGTTGCTCGGTAGGGCTCTCAATGCATGGGCATGGCCACTCGGTAGTGCGCTTAACACACGGGTGTGGCCGTTCGACAGTGCGCTCAATGCATGGGCATCTGGCCGAGGCTGCTCGACGAATTACAAGGCCGTTGACCGAGGCTGCTCGACGCATGGTAGGGGTGCTGGCCGAGGCTGCTTGATGCATGGGCTGCCTTCCAACTTATCACCTCCATCTTTCTTCCTTCAGTCGCATGCCATCCCCAACCACTCTTCCAATGCATCAACACCACCCTTCCAACGCATCGACATACAAAAGTTAAACTTCCAAATTTCCTCTTTTCTTCAAATCTCCACTTTTTCCTCTACCATTCCACATTAGTTTCCACATCAACCTACTCATCACACTAGTCTTAGTAGGGAACATACTCAAGTAGAGAAATTAGGATTCGGGGTTCACATTCCTCCACTTTTTTAGCAATGCGATTGTTAACAAAGTGAACTATACCCTTACAACTTTCCTCAACGAATTGCAGACATACCAATCCTTGCTGAAAAGTAAGGAGGGGAAAAGAGGTGAGGAAAATGTTGCTTCATCTTCAAAGACATTCCATCGAGGTTCGACCTCAGGGATGAAGTCTGCCTTCTACTCCTTACACTGGAAAGTGGATGAAGAAGAAGGGTAGTAAGGGGAAGGGGAAGACACATGTTAACCCACCACTTGTCGCCCAGCGGAATAGGCGTCCAGCACCGATTGACAAAGGAAAATGTTTCCACTGTAACCAAGATGGACACTGGAAGAGGAATTTTCCTCGCTCGTTGAAGGAAAAGAAGGCTAAGGCCAAGGCGAACAAAGGTAAATATGATTTACTGGTGTTAAAATCTTGCTTAGTGGAGAATGATGATTCTGCTTGGATAATTGATTCGGGCGACACTAATCATGTTTGTTTTTTTTTTTTCAGGGGATTAGATCTTGGCAGCAATTGGAGGCTGGTGAGATGACGGTGTGAGTAGGCACCGGGCACGTCGTTTCAACTGTGGCAGTGGGAGGAATCCAGTTGACTTTACAGAATAGATTTCATGTTTTAAAAGATGTATTTGTAGTTGCTGATTCAAAAACGAACTTAATTTTTGTAAACTGCTTGCTACATTGTAAACATACTCTTCAGTTTAATGTGAATAAAGTGTGAGTAGAAATTTGTACAACAAAACTGGAAAATAACCTGTATATGCTAAGACCGTTAGCATTAAGTTCCCTTTATAATATAGAGATGTTTAAAACCGTCGTAACTCAAAATAAACATCAATGTGTTTCTCCAAAAGAAAATACCCAACTTTGGCACCTTCGATTAAGGCACATCAATCTCAATAGGATTGAGAGGTTGGTGAAGAATGGCCTTCTAATTGAGTTAGAGGAAAATTCTTTATCGATGTGCGAATATTGCCTTGAGGGTAAGATGACTAAAAGACCTTTTATTGGAAAATGTTATCGAGCCAAAGAGCCTGTAAAGTTAGTACATTCTGACCTTTGTGGTCCTATGAATGTGCGAGCCAGGGGAGGCTATGAGTATTTTATCAGTTTTACTGATGATTACTCTAAGTATGGGTATGTTTATTTGATGCAACGGAAGTTTGAATCCTTTGAAAAGTTCAGAAAGTTCAAGGCTGAAGTTGAAAATTCATTGGATAGACGGATTAAGACACTTCAATCGGATCGAGGTGGAGAGCTTTTGGATTCGGGGTTCCAGGACTATTTGATAGAATATGGAATCGTTTTCCAACTCTCAGCACCAGGTACACGTCAGCAGAATGGTGTAGCGGAGAGGAGAAACAGAACGTTGTTGGACATGGTTCATTTGAATGAACACATTCTTAAAACCTAAACACAAAATTGCGATGAATGAATAAAAGTTTTTGAGCAAAGGCTTGCCAGATCTAAACTTAGACAAGATCTTTTTGAAGAAGCAGCCAAAGTGGAGGAGAGCATTGCGGTGATGGTCAAAGGTATGTATAAATTATATTCTGAGAAGCTGGTCATCACAAACGAAAGCATGAAGGTGAGTTAGAATTTCTTGAGTATAATGCATGCTTGAGGACAAGCATGATTTTAAGTTTGGGGGTGTGATGTCATGCAGAAATGCATGTCATCTTAGCCTTTTACTTAGAATTATGAAGGTCATTAGGCAGAATATGCGGCAATCATGATAGGAATTAACGAGAAAATGAGCTTGCGTCGATCAGCATGATGAATCTCAGCTAACCCATTATTTTACGTTAATTATGCGTTCAATGTTCTATTCTTGTAGCTAATGCAGGAAATGAACGCAAACGTGGAAATCGGACCACCGCATAGACGACCGCATGTGGAGAAACACTCCATCGCAAAGGCAAACGCATCGATCAATGCATGGATGTTACGGTAATCAGCTGTATGCGTCCACCGCATGGGAGTTGTGCTCGTCAAGCAATTACTATCATCATCTAGAGTTGCGGTATTAAGTGAATGCGGCCATTGAGTGATTGCGGCTAAACGACAATGCATACTAATGGGATCAACGCAAGTTAGGTGGAATGAACGCATCAACGCATTTACCTCGAGAAAATCCAAAGCTGATGCTAACATTTCACCTACCACACCGTTCATGGTAGAGGTTCAGAAAAGGACTAACGCGTCGAATGTCAGACTTAGAGCAGTCCAATTAATGCTGTCGGTGACCCAAGCTCTATAAATAGAAACCGATGAGTAGAAATTCAAGTTATCCAAGGTTTTCGCCTAAGGTTCGCCTAGGGCGGATCCTTTCGTGAGAAGAAGTTTGAGAGTTCTTCACCTCCTTCATCCATTCCAAGTGACGACCGGAGCCTTCAACCAAAGCTAGATCTCGAGAGAGTCAGTTCCTCCGCCTATCCATGACACCAGCGGCAGCCTTGACGCACATATGCTGGGAGCAAGTCTTTGCTTCCAGCTGGTCATTTCCTTTTCCTTTCTTTCTTATAGTGTATTGTATGACATTTTATGATTAAGAAATTAACACAATTTGTTTTCAATGCATTTCTCTATTCCTTCGACTCCCTCTCCATCTTCTTTGCTTAGCATCTTTACTTTCTTTGCAAAACTTAGTGAGACTGCTGGAGTATCGCATACTTAGTCGTGTGGATTAGAGATATGAAGCATGTAGCAAACCACCGAGAGGTGTGCGTTGTGTGAGTAATCTTATTTGCTTAGTGTGAAGCTGCTGCAACGCCTGTCTATAGGCTAACGCATTGCTTGTCTATGAGTAAAGTCAGCAACAATCAACTGCCCGGGAGGGTAAGTTGTTGGACGCATTAAGCAATGCACGAATTGTTCACTAGAGATAAGAATAATCTTGCATTAACCAAGTTCATGCGGTTAACTTGTCCTATGAGCGCATCATTAATCATTTAGACATACTCGGGAGAGTAGTCTAAAACCCAAATCTAAGATTCGAGAGAGCGGATTGGAATGCATAGGAAAGAATGGGGATCTTAGAGATAAGCTCTTTTTGCTTCACATAGCGTATACACCCTACAGATTGGATTTGCATGCGTCCAGGAAGTAGGATAAGGGGTTATGGAGGTCTAGGCAGGCATAGGCTTCTCGGCACTATCGCAGATACACCGCATACATCCTAAAGTTAGGTTCATGTGTAGGTAGCATGATCGCATGGCTTATGTTGACTAAGGTTTCCCTTGCAGTCACTCTTAAGTATTGCAATGAAATCATCTCCGCATTTTATCTATTTTTCCACACATTTATTTCATGTCAAAGTTTGTTGCATCTCTACCTTTCATGCATATTCTCATTGTGTTGTCTGTTAGATAGAAGTAGGAGTAGGATTAACTTAGCAACATCCCTTCCATTCTTTTATTTAAACCACCACATGCACATTACCACATACATATAGCTACAAGTCCCTGTGTTCGTCCTATGATTATCTGAGAAACTTGCATTCGCATTATACTTGGTGTGAGTGTAAGAAAACTTGTGGCAGGACGCATGGTCATCGCATACATTGATTAATGCATTATCAGTCCAACGTATGACCATCGACGCATGAATATCAACGCATATCTTAGGAACATGCATCGCATACCGCATCCACAGGATTTTGGTTTTCGAGTAAAATTGACTTCTAATTTCCCGCCATCGTTGCCATGTTGAAGTCGATCTGCCTTCTCCTGTTCATTGCAGCTTATTATGATTATGAGATTTGACAAATGGACGTCAAGACGGCCTTTCTGAATAGTAATCTCGAGGAGACCATTTATATGGTGCAGCCCAAGGGATTCATTGCCCAAAGTCAAGAGCAACAAGTCTGCAAATTGAATCGGTTTATTTATGGGCTGAAACAAGCATCTCGATCTTGGAATATTCGGTTTGACACTGCGATCAAATCGTACGGCTTTAACCAAAATGTTGATGAATCTTATGTCTATGAGAAGATTGTCAATGGTTCAGTAGTTTTCTTAGTGTCGTATGTAGATGATATCCTACTCATTGGGAATGATGTAGGGTTGATAACAGGAAAAAATGCATGTTATTATAGCGCAAAGATGTAAAACAATGAGAGATTGCAATAGTAAAGATATACAAAATCGTGTCCAAAAGCATTAAACTGAGAATATTGCTATCGCATGCGCCAATCACATAAAAGCAGCTAATTCACTTATTTTGTGCAGGAAAATGCGTTGGCACAGAGCAAATTACGATCCAAGGGATTCGGCGACCGCGCCACTAAAAGATTGCGACCACAAAGCCATGCGATCATATACGCTCGCGAGAAGATGCTCAAGAAGGTGGCCGCATAAAGACGGCGCATCAAGGTGAAAGCTTAATAAATCATGATGGGACGGAAAGCTGATTACGGTCGAATCCGAATTTAGTTGACAAGCCATTAACAACACACTGTAGCAAGTACACTCAACTTTTCGGTGAGCATCAATCGGCTCATCAGACAGAAGATTTAATGACCTTCCATCATTGCAATCATTAGAAGAAAAAGCTTCTTTACCTTGAACTCTATAAATACCAAAGGCTACCGTCATTAAAGGAGTTCTAAATTCTACACAATTCGCCATATACATAGAAGTTAGATCATATACAAATAGATAGTCATTAGTCTGTAATTCATATACCTAGAAGGCGGAGGCGAGCGAAGAGAAGAAGATGCCAAGAGATCACTCCTGGATAGCTCGAAAGACTGCTGGGAGGCGTTGCATATGGAGAGAGGACCGACACTTGCGAAGGTAAGGATATTCTTCTGGACAGTGTAGAATAAAAGAACAGTGTAAAAGCCTCGGGAAGCAAGACATTGCTACGGGGCTTCTTATCCCTACTTTCCATTGTTGTTTTGTATTTTGACTTTATCTATAGAATGGAATTCTCATCTCAACATCTATTCAATCTCTTCACATTTCGCATGAGTACCTAAATTTTCGAATGGGTTGAGAAGTACTTAGCCAGCATGACCTAAGATCTTCACTTTATGCGATCATCTTGTCTTATGTATATGTCCTTCACCCTTTAGAGATACTTGAGAGAGTAGTCTAAAGAAAGAACCTAGACTTGAGAGAGTCAGGTTAGAATCGAAGCTTGAGAGAGTCAAATTAGAACCACATACGCAAGAGATAGAAACTTGAGATAAGTTTTGTTTGCTATTATGCATCGCATGCACCCTAGAAATAGGATATGATAGTATGCGGTCACCTTATGTATGTGTGTATCATTCATCATTGCATAGACACGAATAGAGGCTTAAACACAAGTCCTATCGACATTATCGTATACATCGCATGTGTCCTAGAAATAGGAACTATGGCATTTGCATTGAAAGATGACATGCTGTTGTGTGTGTGTAGCATGATCACATAGCTTGAATGCAATCTTAGGAAGTGTTAGCTAAATCCCTTCTCAACCCGTTCCTCGCATACTCATTGTAACTTTCATTGTCATCAACTCTTTACTCAATTCCGTGGCATAGAATTTATACTTAAACATAATAACAACCAAACTTATTTGTTTTTGCCACCGCAAAGAAATCAAAATTCGTTAACGCATAGTGTCTTAGTAGTCCCTATGTTAGACCCTGAACTTACCAGGAAACCTAGTAAGATTTATACTTGGTTTTTACTAGGAAAACTTGCATGTGCAACGCATAATTCACCACTGTAATTTCATACCATTATTTCATCACATTTACAACGCATCAAGGACTACTGACTACAGTTAAGAACTGGCTAGCGACCCAATTCCAAATGAAAGATTTGGGAGAGGCTTAGTTTTTTCTAGGTATACAGATCTTTCGAGATCGTAAGAACAAAGTACTAGCATTATCTCAGGCATCATACATTGACAAGATGTTACTCAAATACATAATGCAGAACTTCAAAAGGGGCCTACTCCCATTCAGGCATGAAGTCACTTTGTTTAAGGAAATGTGTCAGGAGGTTGAGGAGATGAGACGGGTCCCATATGCATTTTCCACTGGCAGTTTAATGTACGCGATTCTCTCTACTAGGCTAGACATCTGCTAGTCTATGGGAATAGTCAATAGGTATCAGTCTAACCCAGAGTAGGGTCACTGGACCATAGTTAAGAACATCCTCAAGTATCTTCGAAGAACGAGGGACTACATGCTCGTGTACGGCACTAAGGATTTGATCCTTACTGGATACACGAATTCTGACTTTCAAACTGATAAGGACTCTTGGAAGTTCCCTTCAGGGTCAGTTTTTACTCTTAACGGAGGAGCAATAGTATGGCGAAGCACTAAGTAGTGGTGCATCGCCGACTCCACGATGGACGTCGAGTACGTAGCACGCTGCTAAGGAAGTTGTTTGGCTCAGAAAGTTCCTGACGGAGTTGGAGGTCATTCCAGACATGTCTCGGCCCATCACTCTCTATTGTGACAATAGTGGTGCTGTGGCGAACTTCAAGGAACCCAGGAGTCACAAGCATGACAAAGACACAGAGCGGAAGTATCATCTGATCCATGAGATAGTGCATCGAGGGGATGTGATACTCATGAAGACCACTTCAGAGCACAATGTTGGTGACCTGTTTACGAAGGCTCTTATTACTACGGTGGTTGAAGGTCACCTTTAGAGCACGGATCTACGGGACCGTTCGCGGCTGGACTAGGGCAAGTGGGAGATATTTATGTACTGGGCCTTAGTGCCCTGGTTTATTGTTTTGTACTAGTTTTTTATACACCCCACTTACTTTAGGACAAGTGGGAGATTGTTGAGGATGATGCCCTAAACTCTCATTCCTGTAGTTTGTAAACATAGTTTTGAACAAATGCTTGTAATGTATAATATTTGATATTTTCTTTACTTATTATCGATGAACATTGGATGTTTTATTTGCTTTACCACAAACCAATAAACTAAAATCCCTAATTGTCAATATGTAACTTAAGCATGTACGTGGAGACATACAAGTGAATCATATCTTAAGTGATAACCAAAATGATCTGTAGTATATGGATATAGAAGGGAAACTTTATCCTAGTAATGCTACGGATGCGGCTCGCTTTGTAGAATAGTTACAAGTGTTGTGACTTGCTACAGATGGTCTGATCCTGATCATTCATATGAGGACATGCGAGCGGGGGCATCGTATACAAAGAGTTTGTATAAGACCTGACCACGAAGTGTTAACGTCTTGTTATATAACGTCGTTCATGATAGAGACTTCACTTCACTAGGATAACCATAGGTAACATGACCTCAATCTTGAGTGAGTTGGGAACTTCTATCTTTGAGGGCAGTCCTTTAATTTGCATGGGTGCAAGGGGTCTGATCACCAACTCAAACCTACCACTTTGGGGATTCGTCTAATTTGTGATCTGGGAACTCAGCTACACAAGATGGAATTCACTCCTTCCCCGAAGCAAAAATAAGTAGAATGATGGCTCCCTTAAGGGCTAATCCTAGGGCTTAAACGATGTGGTGCCACACACCTTCTCATGGCCGAGAGGTGTCCACACATAGTGGGACTATGTTGTACTGTCCATTAGAGGGATCAGTGGTACTTAAGGAGTTAGATGTTACTGTAGGGGAAAAATGGTAAATTGGCCCAACTGTACTTTCGAGCATCTGTGAAAGGTTATCGTACTATTGATTGGTTATATCCGATGGACACATAAATATATCTATGGTAAGAAGAGTTCAGCTGTTGGTCTTTAGTGGAATGTCTGGCAATTAACGGATGGTGGATCTCGTGGCTAAAGAGTTTAGTCAGCTATTCACGTACCGTTGGAGCTTCGAGCCATAGATCCATAAAGTCCCCTTGGTAGCTTAATGGATTCAAGTTGAGAATTAGTTTTCAGAATGGGAGGTTTCATTCAGTTTTAGTAACTGAAGAATAAAAGATTTTTTTTTTTCATTTTGCATCGGATCACGTAATTTGCTTATGCATTGTGTATACACCTTATCGCTTAGCAAACCGAGAGGCTACACGATAGCTCATCATTGCTACACGATCATATACACGCGTGCCTCTTTCTAAACAATCGCCTAAGTTTTGCTAAACGATCGTCTAGCGCTCGAGCGTTTACTAAACAATCATCTATACAATCGCAGCCTATTTACTACACGATCGTGTACTTCTTCTAAACAATCAAGCATTGTCTATACGATAGACCCTGTCTTCTCCCACTTGCTTGGTCATTGTATACGATTTTCTTTCCTCATTCACTCTACCAAATTCCATCAGATCCCACTATTTGGATTATAACACCGAGAATACCGAGGGTTCTAAGCAGTGGTGTCATGCCCATTGATGTAGTGTCCGTGTAGAGGCCGTTCATGAGTAGACAATCGGTGTTTTGGTGGACGATTGCTTGGACGTTCCAACGAGAGCGAGAGGATCAGTCCCTTTGGAGAGAGCGGGATTTCGGTGAAGAAAGGTTCTTCAACTGGTACGTATTTCTTGTTCTTTTGTTATTTATTTTTCAAAGCAGTTCAGTAATTTGTAGTATATTGCATATCTATTCTGTTTGAATGTAAATGTGGTAATTCTGTCATAATGTATTTGGAATGATCCGCTTCTGCTCAGAGGTACTCTTGTACAAGAGTCCCTTCAAAGTGGACCTAATATATCGATGGTGAGGGGACTGAAACTCTAGGCTTTAGTGGATTGACCCAGTAGTTAACAAATGAAGGTTAATTTTGTGTAAAGAATTTAGCCAATTAATCTCAAATCGTTGGAGCCCATGATCTGTAGATCCACTAGGTCCCCCAAATAGCTCATAAATTGATTAGCCTTAGAGTAGCGTGGTAAGTTATCTTGAAACGTTCAAAATAGCATTAAGGAAATTAGTAATTATATGTGATATAATTACGTCTTTAATTTTAGAATTAAACGAAATTGGAGAATCAATTAACATTTAAATATGATTTAAATATTAAATTTATGAATATGGTGGAATTAGTGTTATATTAATTTAATATTTGATATTGAATTAATTAGAATTAATTAAACTGTTTATTTAATTATTTGTTATTAATTAAATTAGAAAATTAATTATTGAATTAATTTTGTAAAATTAATAAAGATTTCATATTTGAAAATAAAATTGATTTTGGAAATCAATTTTGAAAATCAAAATTGAAAAGATGGAAAATGGAAAATGGAAAAAGTGGGATTTTTCCACATTCCATTTCAAGTAGCTCACACACATTCCACCATTTGCTCGAATCAGTCTTCCAAGCATGAGCTGCAATTCATGCAACAATTTCTCTTTGCATGATAGTCTTGCAATAAATAGAGAAGATTGAAGTGGAAATCAGGCATGCATCTTGATAGTTTTTGCTGAAAAACTTGAGGTTGGAGAAGGTCTTCTTCCATGGTGATGCAGTGACTTCTTTTCCAAATTCCCTTAATTCAAACTTATTTTGAGTCATACAACTCAATCTAAGGCACCAAGGGGATAGTAGGGAAGGCCTTGAGGTGGTTCATAAGTAGATTTGGAGGAAATTGGCCGCTGAAATCGAGATTCAAATGTTTCTTCAAGGGTATATTATGAAACCTTCTTATTAGTTTATGAGCATGCTTAATTTAAAGCCAAAATTAATTAATTAGAATGCTTAATGATCCATTACTTTCACTGTGTATTTCCTAACTCTAACACAATGTGCAAGTAGTTACGAACTAGACGCCTAAATCGGACCCGTACGACACTCAAAGTTTCTAAGTCTCCTTGTTCAAAATTCATGATGTCCCACCATCTCCTTGCGTTAAGGGCTAGAGGGAAGAACTTCTTCATAAATCATTCAACTAGCTAGTCCCAAGACATACATTTGGCTCTGAGGAATAGCCCCATTTCTTGGCCTCATAGCGGAAAGTATAATGGAATAGAGATGGACTGATTCCCTCAGGCATTACATTAGGAATAGAGAATGTTTTACACATTTCTACAAAGCTTGTTAGGTGGGCATGAGGATCGTCACCCTGCATCCCTCCGAAATGTCCTACAGTTTGAATCATCTGAAGCATAACTGTCTTAATCTTGAACCTCGCATTATCTTCGATGGTTGGCTGTATAATACCAGATGAAAAATATAGGGTCTTGTTGACCTTGCTCGTATAATTTGTTTCCTACGGCATGGTTATTCTGGTTGTTATTGTTGTTGGTCATCTACCTTCTTCTTCTATTTCTTCTTTGTTGGCGAAAAAAAGATCTCTCGATGTCAGGGTCAAAATTGAATTTAGGTTTAATACCTGAACTCATATATTGTTTGCTTCCTAGTCGCACAAGCTACTATATTTCTAAAAATCAGGAGTTTCCTGCAAATACTAACATTTAAACACTCAATCAATTGTCAAATCCTTGGTAATGGTGCCAAAATTTGTTGTGTTCTATGTTGTTATTCTGAACTATGCTAGACAAACTATGCGTTGACTAATTATGCGGCAGTTATAGTTAATCATGCATTGATCATAAATTTTCTTACATATTACCAAGTATAAACAACCTACAATTTTCTCGGTGTGAGCAAAGGTCGAACTCAGAGATTTGTACTATGAATGTTTGGAAAGTATTTGCACGCGACGAAAACTAAAATAATTGTAAGAATCAAATATCATGCAATTAAGGAACTATGTGATTAACTTATCTAAACAGGAAAAGAGATCTCCGAGTTTAATTCTGAGAAACTTATGTAGATAGTAACTTTAACATGTATAAGGAAATTTATGGAGAAGTAGGGTTTGGGGGAAGTCAATACCACATCGCTAAGTTTAGTTCCAAGGTTATTCTCATCTTGCATCATCCGTTTACTGCACACCTCTAGGCGGCCAGCCACATTTTTCATATTTCTATGATGTGTTAATGATGTTGCGTTGAACATAAGATTATTTTATCTCTAGAAACACTTCTTATTTTGCTTAATGAGATCCATAACTACTTACCCTCTCGGATAGTTGTAATAGCTACTTGACTCAATGAGTGATCATAGGCAAGTATTTAGATATTCACACACTGAGCAAACATGATTAACCCTTAGAGACTAAACTTAGCTCATAACATTGAAATCCCCCCCCCCCCCTCTACCCCATGAGATTAGTTACTCATGATGAATGGAAGAAAACAGATGTAAAGAGATAGGTGATCATGGAAGTAGACATGATGTATAAAAAATAAGAATAGACTTCTTCACAAAAGTGAATAATCTCTTAGTCTCAAATGCAATACAGCAGTAAAATATTAGAAAGGAGTAAGAGAAAAGGTAGATGTTAGCAATTTCTTGTTTCCAACAGATGTAATGTCGATGATGTTGGTGACAGAATGGTAGTGTGGAGTGGAGAAGGCCTCAAGCACTTGCTCCGGTGAAGCTCCGATGATAAGTCTGGGTCAAGTTGTAAGTGGAAGCTCTCATAATTATTCTCTAGTTCAATCTTTGCTTGTGGTGTAAGTTGTGTGCCTAAGGATGTTCTCAGGTAAAATCTCGATTCATCAACCTCTTCTTCATGGGTGTCAATGATCTGTTTATAAAGCCATATGCTGGAAATTTTTGGAATTCGTCATCACTGCAATCATGGTCAATGCTCTTATTAATTGCCATCACTAACATGGTAGGTAGGCATATCAACACTGCAATCATGATCAACATTCTAAAGTTTTCAACAGAAGATTTGTTGGCACAGGGTCAGAGATCCGAAAGCATGCAACCATATATTTGCTCATCGGATAGAAGCTCGGCATATGCGATCAGATCCTACGATTAACTACAAAATATACACTTTGGTGCAACTTAACTCATGATATGTAGTCAGCAGGAATATTTTTGTGTACTTCAGCGCAAGTATATTATTTAACGTGAATTGTTAGTATAATCAATGCATATTTGCCTATCTACCCTCATTATTCTAAGTAAAATGCTACAATAACTTGTATTTCTACAAGTTATCAGTTGTCAAACGATTCCAACTTGAGCTCTTCTAATTCTTGGAGCTATAGAAGTTTGGCCTCACCAACTACCTTAAGGTCCTAGTTACATTGTTTCATTACCCAATAGGCCATACGTTGAATCTCAACTAGAAGATGGCAAGCCTTTTTGTAGACCATCCTATAGGAAGACATCCCAATAGGGGTCTTGAAGGTCATTTTGTGAGCCCACAAAGCATCATCAAGATGAAGGCTCCAATCTTTTCTTCCTGGGTTGATCACTTTCTCCAAAATGGTATTCACCTCCCTGTTCAACACCTCCGCCTGACCATTTTTCTGAGGGTGGTACAGGGTGGCAATACGATGTTGTACACAATATTTTTTAGCAAGGAGATGATGATTCGATTAATAAATGTGATCCTTGATCACTGATGATTGTTTTAGGGAAGTCACGCCTACATAAGATGTTAGACTTCAAGAACCCTGCAACAACCTTAGCATCATTCGTATAGTGGCCTTTTCTTCTACCCATTTGGAAACATAGTCCACCACCAATCTATCCCCCACACATCAAATATCTCGCACTAATGAATGGGGACTTAGAGCATTTCATTCCTATGGGACAGACCTCCAGATTTTTACCACGCTTACAACTCTTATAGAAGAAATATGCATCCCTAAACAAAGTATCCCAATACAGACAAGAATCCAAGACTTTTTTAGCAGTTAATTTAGGACTAAACTGTCCACCACATCCATGCTCATGAAAGAATGCTAAAACAAAAAATAATTCATCATTAGGGACAAACCTCCTAATAATTTGATCTGAATAAAATTTCCACAAATAAGGCACTTCCCAGACATAATATCTTAACTCACTCTTAATTTTATCACGCTTATGCTTATTCAATCTGTAAGGGAACTCATTTATGGCCAGATAATTAATAAGGTATGCATACTAGAGAGACATGGAAATATCGTCTGCCTACATCAGTGTATGGTTAGGGAAGTCTTCATAAAAACAAAGACATCCACCTTGTGTCACTAGCTTGCTCAAAGGATCTGCAACGACATTCTAACACCATTTTCTGTCTTGAAGATTCAAGTTAAACTCCTGGAGGAGAAGAACCCATCTCAACAATCTTGGATTGGACTCCTTTTTCGATATAAGATACCGCAAAGTTGCATGGTCAGAAAAGAAAACAACTTCAGACCCAACAATGTAAGAACAAAATTTTTCAAGAAAAAAAACAACAGCTAAGAACTCCTTCTCTGTTATGGTGTAGCTCCATTGGGTCGGATTCAGGATCTTTGAAGCGTAGTCAATCACTTGATGCTTCTTATCTACCTTCTGGCCCAAAACCGCTCCAACAGCATGGTCGTTCGCATCACACATGATCTCGAAGGGAAGATCCCAACGAGGAGCATGAATAACTAGAGCACACGATAGGGCATTCTTCAGCACATCGAAGCTTGTTTTGCATTCATCACCGAATTCAAAATCTACATCCTTGTGAAGTAGAGAGGTCATTGGTCGACCAATCTTCATGAAATCCTTATTGTAGTAGAAACCTGCATGCCCAACAAAAGATCGAACCTTTCTCACGTTTGTGGGGGTAATGGAGCTTAGCAATAACATTATGTTTAGTCGGATTAACCTCAATACCATGCTTAGAAATAATATGTCCAAGTACAATCCCATTTGAGGCCATGAAATGTCATTTTTCAAAATTAAACACAAGATTAGACTTAATACATCGCTCTAGTACCCTAGACAAGTTTGATAAAAGATCATGAAATGAGTCCCCATAAACAGTGAAGTCGTCCATAAACACCTCCACATAATTTTCTATAAATTTAGAAAAGATACTCATCATGCAATGGTAGAAAGTACCTTGAACCATCCTTCTAAAAGAAAAGGTGCCAAAGGGGCATGTAAAGGTCATCTTCTGTCGATCTTCATGGTTAATCGGGATCTGATAGAATCCTAAAAAACCATCAATAAAATAGAAGAAAGGCTTTCCAGTAAGTGATATTTCCTAGTAACGACATTTAACTTCTTGAAGTATATGCACATTTGCCATCCATTTTGAATTCTTACAAGAATTAAATTACCCTCTTAATTTTTAACTACAGTAACACTTGTTTTCTTAGGTACTACATGTATGGGACTAACCCACTCACTATCAGCAATAGGGTAAATAATATCTGCATGGAGGTTAAAGACCTTTTTCTTCATGACCTCCTTCAGAACGAGATTCAAACACTGCTAGGGTTGCTGACATGGCTTAGCTCCTTCTTTAAAAGCGATTTAGTGCATACATATAGTGGGGCCAATACCTTTGATGTCCACCAATGTCCACCCAATGGCAAGCTTGTATCTTTGCAAGACCTCTTCTTGCTCAACAGTCAAATTCTTTGAAATATTCACGGACAATGTTTCAACTTCTCAAGATAACCATACTTTAGATGGTCAGGAGACTCATTTAGTTCCACTTTAGGTGCATGCACGATAGAAGGAAGCACCTTTTCAGATGAATCATTACGAGAACAAGGAGGCATACTTACTGTTTTGTCATGGATAAAGTGGAAAGTTCCTCAAATGAGATCAAATCACCTGAATCATCCTCATCATCATCATAGATGTCCCAAACTACTCCCTGCTCAAGACAATCAAATATGTCAATCTGCCACAAAAGCTACACATGCCCAACGGTGGGGGACTTCACAGCATCAAAAATTTAAATTTAACTACCTCACTATCAAACTCAACAGACAATGTACCTTCATTGACATCGATCTTGGTCTTGGTCATTTTCATTAAAGGTCGACCAAGCAAGATCAATGCAGATGAGATCGACGTAGGCTCTTCCATTTTAGGAATGTAAAAATTAGCAGGCAATAGAAGGTCATAAACTTGAATAAGGACATCTTCTATGACTACTAATCGGATGAATAAAAGACCTATCAATTAATTGTATTACTACTCTAGTCTCAGTTAAGTCTTTTAATTTTAGTTCTTGGTAAATGGAGTATGGTATTACATTAATGGACGCACCAACATCCAACAAAGCTCTTTCTATCTTTTTCTTCCCAATCACACAAGGAAGAGAAAACATACATGGATCCTTTTGTTTTTCAAGAAAATTCTTTTGAAGGATCACAGACACTAACTAACTTATCACCATCCTCTCTTTCTCTTTCGCTTGCCTTTTCCTTATGCACAGTTCCTCAAGAAAGTTGACATACTTTGGAATTTTTTTTACAGCATCAAGGAGAGGGATGTTGATTTTCACTTTCCTGAATGTCTCCAATAGCTCCATATCCTTGTCTACCACAAGCACCTTTGGCCTGCAAGCTTGGAAAGAAAAGGGTTTTAGGCATGTAAGCATTTAATGGAGGAAGAGGGTTAGAGGACACTGATACTCCCTTTTTCTTATCTTATTGTGGTTTATTTATAGAATCTGAAGAAGTACTTTCTTACTCTTTCATCTCTGGCTTAATTGTTTCAACAGGTGGCTTAAACTCTTTGTCACTCTAGAGTGTTATAGCATTCACATTCTCCCTCGGGTTCAATTATGGTTGAGACGGGAGCTTTCCAGATTGCCTCTCCAACTTGCTCACTGAGGTGGTAAGCTTAGAGACTTATGTCCCCATATTATCAAGGGCATTCTTGGTGTTATGATGAAATTTAAGAAAACTATCAGCTAGACTTTTTACAATGTCTTCCATGGATATACCTGAGCAAGATGAAGCCCCACGACCAGGTTAAGGTTGCTCGTTCTGTCCATCCCATTTGAAGTTTTGGTGGTCTCGCCACCTAGGATAGTACATCGGACTGTAAAGGTCTCATCATCTGTTTTGCCCGTTAAAGTTGTACCCTCCAATAGCATTCACTTGGGGCATCATCCCTTGTTGCACACTTGGGCAAACATCAACTATATGACCTGCTCCAAGACACACTTGACAAACAATAGAAAGTTGGCCCTTCTCCTTAGAAAACACTAACTTTCTTAGAATAGAAACAAGATCAGATATTTTTTTATGAAGTTCACTTACCTCATTAGTCGATTTCACACTGAAGGAGGCTCTTGTGCTAAACTATTAAGAGTTGGTAGCCATGGTTGCTATCAGTTTGATCGCCTTAGTGGGGTTTTTATTGACTAAGGCTCCTCTTGCCATGACTCAATGCTGCTCTTATCAGACTACATCAACTTCTCGTAGAAATACTAAATCAGCAGCTAGTTCAAATCTGGTGGTGGGGGAATTTTGCACAAGTCTTCTTGAAATGCTCCCAATATTCGTGAAGCGTTTCCCCATCAAACTGTAATATGTTGTAGATTTTATTTCTTATGCTAGCAGCTCGAGATGTAGGGAAAAACATCTCCAAGAACTACCTCTGTAATTCCTCCCAGGACGTAATGCTCCCTAGCGGTAAGATGTAGAGCCACTCCTTAGCATTGTCCTTCAATGAGAAGGGGAATACCCTCATGTTGATCTATTCCTGAGTTACCTCATTCAACCTCATGCCATCACACACAACGTGGAACTCTTTTAGATGCTTGTGTGGATCCTCTCCTGTATGACCAAAAAAGGAAGGGAATAAGTGAATTAATCCAAATTTCAGTTCATAATTACCTGTTATTTCTGGATACGCAATGCAAAGGGGTTGTTGAGTAAAATTAGGCACTTCGAGCTCCTAAGTGTCTTTTTGCGTTCAACCATGATTGGTGCTGCGTTTTCAAGAACACCTTTTTCAGACTCTTCTTTAAACTCTTATTCGTACATGTCTTCAACACGGATATTTCATTCATGCATAGCTTGCTCTCTCCTCTCTCTTCTGATCCTTCACTCCTCCTGGTAAATTTCTACAAAGTATAAGAGTCTAGAGCACTCGGGAGCACCGATCATGCATCAAAAAGAGAAAAAAAATTAACAAGAAAGAAGCTATAAGCCTCAAAATTAAGAAATTCGTTGGATCCCCGACAACGATGCAAAATTTGGTAAACATGACGTCGTATTACACCAAATTAATTTCCATACCTTACTCTACTTAATATAGCCAGGGAAGTACGAAGCCGATCCAAAAATAGCTGATTAAGATTTCTTAATCTTGAAACTTATAGGATGTAACCAGGGGGTGTGAAAATCTAATTAACGTAAATTGCATTAAGAATGAAAATGATGTGAAGTAAATTAAATGCACAGAGTGAATTGAGTGAATTTTAGTGTGAAAATTTATCAATCAAAACAAAACACTTAGCTTGGATCGACCTAGTTTATCCCATTCTTTTTAATTCTATCATGGACTTAATCATAAAATTAATGTGAGATTTTCCCATTAAAACTTAACTTACTCGCTTAGAATCCTTACCGATAGTCCTTAAGGCCAAGTTAATTTATAGATTGAGTGAGAACCCTCCACTAATCAATAAAATAACAAGCATTAAATTTAAGGGCATGCTAAGCCAAATAATTGATTTTCATCACTAACCAACTAGTCAAGAGAGATTTATCTAAATTAGAAAGTAATGCTTATCAAATGGAATCCCAAATTGAATTTACAAATTTACTTAATCCTTGCTTCTAGATGATTAACTACCTAACAATTACAAATGAGGGCTAATCAAAAGCAATCAATCATACCAACACAGCTAATTTGTCTGATTATCCCATGCAAAATAGATTGAAGAATGAATTCAAGATGAAACCTCTAAAACTGGGAATAATCCCGACAAGAATAAAGCTCGAGACCCAAGCTAAGCACTTACCTCTTAGCCATAAATCATCCTCCAAAATGACAATAATCAAGCTTCAATATGATAAAAATGGTAAAGAGTTAGTTTTTACAGTCGGGAGGAAAATAAAATAAGTGAAGAAATGGAAAAACGACGTGATAACCTACCATTTCAGACTGAAACGTGTTATAATCTAGATGTTGTAGCATTGCAACGCTGCGTAAGACAACCGTGCCTCCATCAAAGGTCGTAGTATTGCAATGCTACACTGCCTTGTCTTCGCGAAAATGTAAGGCTACTGCCTTTGAGCATTGTGCAACGCTCCTTTGGGTGTTGCAATGCTCCGACTAGGGGCATAATGGTAATTTCTCGATCTTCTTTTCCTTTTTGTGCAATTTAGCTCCAAACTTAGCCGTTTAATTGTCTTTTCGCACAAAATGTCATATTCAACCTCCTGTGCGCTCAAGACCTATAAAAACATCAATTAAACTAATTAAATAGCCTAACAATCCCAAATTAAGGAAAGAAAAATAGCACATTTTCGGTGCTATCAGAAACAATTTCCCTATAAAGAAGAACAAACATGGACAGTGGCTCGTGAATCAATTATCTAGGAAAAATCATCATTCTCCACAAAACAAGTTTATAAGACAAATAAATCAGATTTACTTTCTTTAGCTTTCATTTTCTCAGTCAAGTACTTGGGGTAATTTCGCTTCTAGTACCCATCCTGGTTGTAATGGAAATAAGTTTCCTTTGCAACATTGGCCTTTTCCCTTTTCTTTTTGGAGGCAGCAAGGGCAATTTTAACCCCCTTACCACTCTTCTTCTTCTTCAAGTTCTTAGAGCTAGAGAAAGAAACTCTATTCTTACACTCAAAGGTTTGACCCTTTTGGATGTTTCTTGAGGCAACATTTACCTTTCCTACATATCCTTTATTTTTCATTAAGGACTGATAAGTTTGAAGTTCATTGAGAAGAGCTATTAGGTTGTAGTTTATCGTGTTCATGACAGTGTTACTACATAAATGTAGGAAACTTTTCGAACGAAATTCCAAAATAAAGCTGACCTGATTGGATTCATCTATGACACCTCCTTTCATCTTAGCAATGTTAAATTGAACCATCATATCAAGAACATGTTCCCGAACTGGGGTTCCTTCTTTCATATGTGAATTGAAGATTTTTTTTAGAGCTTCATGCTTGAAATGAGTGGATTTTTGTCCAAACATCTCTCGCATGAACTCATGATTTCATAAGCAGAGACCATGTTCTCATATTTCTTTGTCAAGACTTCAGACAAACTTCCCAAGATGTAGACTTTGGCCTTATCATTGGTCTTAAAAGATTTTGAGATCTCAAGATCAATCATGGATGCCAAAGAAACTCATAAAATATATTAAGTCCTAAGAATGTCAACTTTATGGATTGAACCCAATTGTTAACATAAATTACATAGTGATGGCGGTTAGAAATTAAGCTAGATACAAAATAAAAATTACATTCTCGGATACATTTTCAATGAATTTCTAATGTTTAGATACATGCACTTCTAGGTACATGTACATACATACATGTACTTATTTATTTTGTCTTTTAGGAAATTAAATGTCTCTTGAATATTATATAAAAGATTATTTCCCTTCTTTGTAATCAAGTTGAAGTAAAAAATTAATAGAAGCAAATTAAAGTTGGGAAGAAATTGAGTTTCAGGAGAACAATATTCTTCTTTTGTGCATTCTTGAGTTTGGTAAGAGAACAAGTTTCTTCTCTTCAAAGTTTGTGAGTTTAAGAGTAAATTTTAGAGTGGACTCATCAACGCTTCCAACAATAGCAACCTATGACGACCCTCATCAATAGATACAAAATCATACTAGTTAAAGTTAGGTTAAATTATTTTGTAGCTGGCCCAACACAAAAGCCCATCTTTAAAACTGAGGTTACAATCTAAAAACATATAATATGTATACCAATTTTCTTGATCGGTAGTTAAATTAAAGCATCACATCCCCAATTTGGCTGCCATCTTTTTCATGTAAGCTTAAATATAGTTGAGAAAAATGTTAGTTCCATTACATTATCTAAAAGTTGCTCCAAATGTGGGAGACCAGAAATCAAGTATATTGCCATTTGCAAATGCAACTGTACTTGGAACTGTCACCAGACAAAGTCCTCTACTTCTTAGATCTTCTTTCGTATTCTCCTTCTTGCGATCCTTCAATTCTTCCTTAATTATGATCTGCTTGCCATCTTAATTTTTTAGAACATGTTGAAACAACAAAATCCATGTTCTCTTCTTAGTATATATATAGAAAAATATTGTTCTTTTCTTTACCTTTGGCTCTTGATTGTGGTCTACAATTTCCATATATGGAGTACTCAAAACCTGCATAATAATAATAATAATAAATATTAAGTGTATCTAAATTTAGGGTAATTATTTTAAATCGTAAAACTACTAAAAATATTTTCAAGTAATAGCAAAATATCACTGTCTATCAATGATAAACTGCATCTATCACGTCCTATCGCGGACTATCATTGATAGATAATGAAATTTTGCTATATGAATAGATAAGTTAGACTCATTTTCTTTTATTCGAAAATATTCCCAAATTTATGTTCTTGTTTAATCTTGGTTTAAGGAACGACGAAGTCAATGAGAACTTACACGAATTTGGTCGTGAAGAAACTTGATGTACTCAATTGCTTCATGTAGAACTGATGCAGTATCCGTCTAGAATGTGATATCAATAACAAATTACTATATTAGAGAGAGTAATCTCGTACTGATCCCAACTTATTCTTGAGTTTCTAACACTAATACTTTTGGTCCTTGATATTTGATTTCTGATTGATCCCTCATGTTTGATATAGATATTTAATTGCTTCCTAATTATAGATTAACAAAGTCTAGTTAGCATATGCTAAATGACCATTATCATTTTATTAAGTCAGCTAATATACTCAGGAACTAAATGAATACAATTTTAAAGTTCAATAACCAATAATGAAATCAAAACCTAGAGGACCAAACGTGTATTTATTTTTTAAACTGCAATAATGAAATGGAAACTAAATTTAAGCTTTAAGGAGCAGTAGTTCTAGTTTTCAAAAACTCAAAGGATCAAATAGGAAACTAAATTAAAACTTTAAAACCCCACATATATATTTTATCCTATTTTTTTTTTATTTTTTTCATCTTTCAAGTTAATATGTACATTTATTCCCAGTATTTTTACAGTTACGAAGAAGAAACTGTTTTAATATGGCTCAAAACTTTAAATTTTGTATCCAAAGTTGGGTTATTCAAACAATTTTTAATTTCATCTTAGTACACAGACTTATAGAATATTATTATCCTCTATAGAACTTGACTATACGATTATGTGTCTAATACAATTGTAGATTTAGAAGGGGAAGGATTAAAGTGGTAATTTAACCAAACTCTTGTTATTACTTCTAATTCGTACCACAACAAATATTCAGTACTATTACTTTCCCTATTATATAATATTGTCAAATATAAAATATAGTCCAAGATTCAAAATTTCACCTTTCCAAAAGGGGAAACAAGTTGTTGAAGGGCTGTGATCTTGTCGCCAAGTTTCTCTTTTCGAACCTTTGAAAAAAAAAAATCATTTTGAATTAGGGCAAAGCTCACTGTATAGCCAAAAAGTTTGATGGAATGTAAATGTATTATGTAATGCACCTTAAAAGTGGGTAATGGGGATGGCATATTGTCACTTCTTGGCCTTTTGATTATTGCAATTTCTTTACTTTCGTTTTGCCTCTCAACCCTATTCCAATCTTCAACTTTGTCACAACCCATAAGCTGAAATTTTGTTCAACCAAATAGGTTTGATAACCATTATTTTCTTATAAGCGGATAAATATTACTTTCTTCTTTTATGTTTTATTATTCAACTTCTACTTTTTCAACAAGAAACTAATGAAGAAGAAGTATCAATAGGTGCATCTGGACATTGCAACTAAATTAATATATCCATAACACCTTCATCACACCTCAAATCCATAATGAAGTACAAGATGAAAGCTAGAGAAAAGCTTGCAAAAGACAAGAAAAATCTATTACAACATAAGCTAAAGGGCAGCAGCAACAAAAAAAAAAAAAAAATGCAATTTCTACTTATGTTTTCAGAAATCAAGTCAAGTTTTGATTTTTTTTTAAAAAAAAAAAAAGAAAAAATAGATTATCAAACCTTGTTTTGTTTTTTAAAAAAATTGACAAAATTTAATTGTTTCATTAATAATAGTGAAACCCATAATAGAGAAATGAAAATGAAGAGAAATAAACATAAAATCTAAAATAAAAATTTTAATATTTTTCTACAATAGTGAAGATCATGAGAGTAAACTAGCAAATAATTTAAATTCTTACCTTGGTTAGGCATTTGGGTCTAATTCCATTGGAGAAATTGAGGGGTGGAGGATGTAACAAGTGGGTTTGAAACATAGGGCGACAAGACAACTCCTCTGAATTTGTTAAGGAACAACTATTATTAATGGTCCGGTTGTTGACAAGAAATTGTTTTGGTTGATCCAATGAACTTGGCAACAACGTTGGAGTATACCCAATGGAAATGGTTTCAAAAGGGAAAGGCATTGGTAACCCTTGGCTTGTAGTTGTGACATTATTATCGTAAAACCTTGGAGGGGTTTGATTATAAGGTTGTTCCATAAAAAACAAAGAATCGTGATCATCGGAGAACTTGAAAATGTAAGGATTTTGTTGCTTCTCGGATCCACTAGTAATTTCTTGGTGATCATAATTTAATTTTGTGCCCGTCATTGAATCCACCATTAAAGTGCTGTCAACTCTTTGTCCATCATTTGCTCCACTGCCAATTAAAAGAAAAAAAAAAAAAAAAAAAAAAAAAAAAAAAAAAAAAAACCAATTTTTATATATTTTTTATAATGACGATAGAAAAAGAATTGGAATGTGATGATGAACTAACAGAAAATTTTGGTTCCAATTAGAAGCCGATGGAATGGTTGAATCAATCAAGAAGGTGCAGTTGCCGATGGAACACGGCGAGGAATTGGTGGCCGCCGGCGAGAAGATGGTCCCGGCTGGAAATTCATCGGCCATACCAATTTTTTTTTCTCACGTTAGTGAGTTATTTTGCAGATTTTTGCTACAAATTCCTCCGAATCCTTGCCTCTGATTTGAGCCTCCTCCTCACTTGTTCTTTGTGATACTAACAAGTTATCATCATTCATGACAATTTATATTTATATATATATATATGAGCGCAGACAGTACAAATGAGATGATGAAGTTTAAAATGTCGATGTAGATATCTCTTTTTTATGAATATGTGGATGAAAATATCAAAAAGAAAATATGGATGTTGATGGATATTTTAAAAAAAATTAAAAAAACAAAAAATTCAATAAATATTTAAATTTATAAATAAACAAGTTACGCTTTGTAAAAAATTACCATTTTTTATTTGAGAAAAATACAACCAAACAGGTCAGCAAGTGCACCTGATTATCCTAGCTAGAATGGCACAATTGTAGCACCCTCATCATCTCCTCGCCTCATATTATTAATAAACCAGAAAGTACAAAGACAATAACCAAAAGAGAAAGAGGGGAGAAGGTTATAGATAAGCCAAAACGAAGGGGGAAGAGGATAAAATTATATTAAAGCAGCTAGATTTAAAGTAATCAAAGCATGGTTGTCACTCGAGAAGAGTTTTGATCTAAAGCTCCAATTACCAGTTGGTATGGTTTTGGATTGGCTGATAATATTTTCTTTAATTCGGTTGGATGTTTTATCTTTAGCTTTATTGACAGATCTCGAGTCTGTTTTTTTTTTTTTAATTATTATTATCAGTGGAAGATTTGCTGAGGTGATTTTTTTTCTTTGTTTGTGTTGTTTACCTTTCGAGTGGTTTTCTTGCCTTTTGTGTTTTTGTATTTAGTGTTGATTCGATGGTAGGCTTGAGATTAAGCCGTCTTTTTAATTTTGGGTTTTTTTCATTGGATGTTTGGTTTTCATTCAGAACTCTTAGTGGTTTTAAGTGTTATATCACGAGAAGAAAAGAAGATGTTCTGCAGTTTTGAAGCTTAGTCTGTCCAAGCCATTCTATCGTCGAGCTTTGGCGAAGTGCTGGTTGTTCATGCTTTCAATTAGCAGGTGAAAAGGGGGTGATGTCATTGCAGTGGCTTTAGATTTAGGGGGAGACTGAATCTGCAGACTCATCTGAAGCAATATCAGAGTTAGAGGAAGCCTAACTTGCTCGCTAGTATTCAGTTATGTGTAAACTGAGATTGTGTAATCTTAGTTGAAGTGAATGTTGTAAATATGAACTACAATCTAGTGGATCTCTTTTCATCTAGGCACAAAGCCTCCTAGAAGTTGGTGTGGTTGCACAGAACTGGGTCAACAAGTTTATGTGTCTTTTCTCTCTCCTTATTCTCTTTTACCTCTTGTCTTTATTATTGTCAGTAATATTATTTCTAGCAAGTGCTCTATATGTCTTTCATCTATTTTTCAATTGCTATCAGAGCCGGTTGACTACTTGTGCATTGAGTTCTCAATGGAGTCCATCAAGGAAGTTGGATCTAAAGACGCTCTTTAGTCCTAGATGGAACAAACTACACATATTGAAAGGCCTGAATGATTGCATTCCTTAAATCTGTTAACAACAAGTCCTGGAAGACAATACTTAATGGATGATCACATCCAAGAGTTACTGACAAAGATGGTGTTACCAGTCGAAAGCCTAAAAAAAGACTGGATTGAGGATGAGGATCAAGCCTCTCTAGGAAACTCGCGAGCTATAAATGAAATCTTCAATGATATTGATCAAAACATTTTCAAGTTAATCAGTACTTGTGTTTTTGCTAAAGAAGCTTGGGTGATGCTTGATGTGACTCATGAAGGAACATCAATAATAAAGATGTCGAGGTTGAAACTCTTGATAACCCAATTCAAATCCCTTAAAATGCGTGATGATGAGAATGTTGCAATTTTAATGTCCAGTTTCTTGATATTGCGAATGAATCTTTTGCTTTTGGAGAAAAAAATACTAAAGGAAAGCTTGTTTGCAAAGTGTTATATTTGTTACCTAAAAGATTTTAATATGAAGAGTACTGCTATAGAAGAGGCTCAAGATATTAGCACCATGAAAGTTGATGGACTATTTGGATCTCTTCGAACATTTGAGATGACTTTTGATGATAAAGTTGGAAAAAAAAAACACAAAGGAATTGCTTTGTAGTCTTCAACGAATGATGATGACTCGTCAAGAAAAATCAATGATTCTGATTAAAACCTAACAGAATCTATATCAATTTTAGCAAACACAAAGGAATTGCTTTCCGATCTTCAATGAATGATGATGGCTCATACAAGCAAAATCGATGATTCTAATGAAAACCTAGCAGAATCTATATTAATTTTAGCAAACACAAAGGAATTGCTTTTCAGTCTTCAATGAATGATGATGTCTCATCAAGCAAAATCAATGATTCTGATGAAAACCTAGCATAATCTATATCTATTTTAGCAAAACAATTTAATAAAGCTCTCAAATGATTAGACAAGCGCTCTAGCTCTCGAGGCCTCTATGTTGTCTCCTTCGCCCTGTCCCTTCCCCATGTCAAAGACATGAATAACACCAACAATAACTATGTATCAAGGTTACAAATCAATCAGTCAAGAAGATTGAAAGTGATAAAGGAGGTAGTGGTGGTTAAGAAGTTCGAGAAAGAAACTTCACATGCTGTGAATGTGGGGGGTTTGAGCATTTTTAGGCAGGGTGTCCAAACTTTCTAAGAAGGCAAAAGAAGGGATATTCAACTACCTTTTCTGATGAGGAAACAAATTCTAGTAGTGAGTCAGAAGACAAAGTGTGTGCGTTAGTTGGTAGTCGTTCACTTGATGACCCTATAGACTATAAACCTTCTTGCAATGATGATTCTAACTCAAATCTCTAGTTTGCCAAAGTTACTATCTCGAGTGACAAGTTATCTTATCAAAAAGTTTACCAGATGTGGACGAAAGACTTAAGAGCTTTGGTTGTTCAAAAGAAGAAAATTGAGAAACTCATTGAAGATAACTATTGTCTGTTAAGCACCATATTTGAATTGAAAAAATAATTACAAGATGCTAAAACTGATCTTGAAACTATGTCAAAATCTTTTCGAATGCTCAACTTTAGCTCAAATGATCTTAACAAAATTGTCTTCAAGAACGATTTTTTTTTTTTTTTATAAACGTGGCATTGGATTCAACAATTCTGAAAATCTTCTCTACAATGGAGAATCCTCCCTCTATAAAGAAAACATTTATTCCTGCTAAAGATACTTCAATGTTTGCCCCAATGACCAAAGCCAATGAAAGAACATCAAACTCTCTCAACCAGTTTGTGAAAAATAGATAGATTTATCACTACAGGGGAAAGGAAAGTCATATTCCAACTTACTATTATCGATTAAATAGGAGACTTGGTGACTCTCTTTGATGGAATCATCCCAGGAATCTTACCCATGGTCTTTATGTTCATAAAAAGAAAATGGAGTAGATGGTGAAGAAAAGTCATCCTCAATCGGATACTAGGTATCAAGTTGCTTTTGCTTCTCTTCGTGCCTCTTCTAAAGAGGACTGGTAATTCAACAGTGGCTACTCAAGACACATAAAAGGTGTAAAATCTTCTTTTAAAAATATTCAACTCTGTGGTTTTGGTCATGTTACCTTTGAAAATAGAGCAACAAAAAAAGTTCTTAGTAGAGGTCAATTGATGTATCATGGACTTCTTGCGATAGAAAATGTTATTCTTGTTGAAGGATTAACTGCAAACTTCATCAAGTTAACTATGCCATTAGGGTCTTTCTGTGAATTTCTCAAAGGACAAGTGCTTGGTGACTGATAGGATGGAGAATTGACATCATTAATTGACTCCAAATTGAAACAAAAAAAATTTGTAAATATTGAACTACTTCTATTACTACTAAAACGTAGCAACAGTGGTAACTATAGGTCGATCCACAAAGAAGCGATATTGGTTTCGTTGAGTTAATTTTCTAACTAGAGTGATAAATTGGGGTTTTGGTATGGAAGAGATAATATATGCTAAATTGAAATAAAATGGGTAAATGCAATCTATGAAAGGAGTCTATCTAATTTCTAGAGCAAGAGAGAGTTCCTATGCAATTTCTTTCATTAGGCACCAATTAATTACGCTGAATCTGTCAATTCCTCAACCTATTAGAAATTCTAATAGCCCAATTAGTCAATTTTGATTAAACCAAAACAGCCCTAATTCAATTTACAACTCTTCCTTCTTAGTGACATCCAAGTTAAAATTGAAAAGCATTAAGAAAAAATTCAATTGTTAAGGCATACAACAAGCCGGAAAGCCATATCTTGTAGCATGATTTATTTGGAAAGATTATATTAAGGCATACATGAGTTTGACTAGAAAAAATCTAGACACTATACATGCAATCCTAATATGTGCAACTAAATCAATCAATGATGCATAGGCTAGAAAGATTTTGCAAACAAGAATTTCAATAAATTAATTTGTCAGAAGAATTTATCAAAACTCTATTGATATTGAAACGAATCCATCCAAAGAATTCACAAGATTGCAGTTAAGTTAATTAAGAAACCTTCAAGAAATTAAACACACGGCTCTTGCTCAAAGAAACTAGATAGAGATTACCTTTCAATTCACATCTGAGATACACATCCGTTCCATTGATTACAACCCAAAATAAAAAGCGAAACTAACCTAAAGATACCAAAAATTGAAGGGAATGGACGAAGAAATGAGTTTTACTTAGGCCTCCACCAATTTGGCCTCTCAAATTTGGCATATTTTGACCTAAAGACGAAGGGGAGTATTTATAGGAAAGATTACAGCATCGCAATGCTGAAAACAGCATGGCAACGCTCACATGCGTGTGCGCTAACCGTGTCTATGCATCAAAGTTTGCAGCGTCGTGATGCTGTAAAGCAGAGTTGCAACACTGGACATTCTGCTTTAGAGCGTCAAGGTAGAGCGTTGCAACGCTATGATAGTGTAGTGGCAATTTCGTAATTTTCACTGCTTTGGAGCTTGGCAGCTCAAATCACCTCCAAATTGCTTCAAATCAGTCTCGTTTGACTCCGATTTCTTGGTTCTACCTTCTCGATACATGATACCTACAAAATAAGAAAATAAACACATAAAATTCATTAACGAGCCTAAATTAAGCTAAGAATAATAACTATTTTTTAGAGGTAACAGTGACCAACGCAGATAATGTGACTATCATAATAGGTAAGCATTCACCTGACAACTACTATATCTAGTTTTCTAATGTTGGTTCTGAGATCACACAACTCAAAACAATGATGCAATAATCTCGCATAAATCATTAGGTCATATTAATCTTCGTTCTGTTAAAAGGGCAGTGTTCAAAAAGGCCATTCTTGGGATACCATCCTTGTCTGGAGATGGCTTGTGTATAGTGACTATCAAGCTGGAAGGCAAGTCAGAGTTTCTCATAGGAAAGTACTTGTTTGTATGACCAATCGTGTGTTGAAATTACTCACATGGATTTGATGGGGCCTATACAAGTGGAAAGTTTATGGGGTAAATATAATGCTTTTGTCTGTTTTGATGATTTCTCTCGATATTTGTAGGTACGTTTTATCTGAGAAAAATTAGACATATTTCCAGTTCTTCAGACGCTATGTCTTCAACTTCAATAAGAACAGGAGGTGCAAATTATAAGGATCGGGTCTTATCATGGTAAGAAGTTAAGTACTTTCATGTCTTTGGAAGTATTTGTTATATTCTCACTAATCGTGATGTTAGAACGAAATAGGATGCCAAAATAGATGAAGGAATCATTCTTAGATATTCCTCTAGCAATCATTTTTATCGCATTTTTAACAAGCGCACTCGTAAGGTGATGTAATCCATCAATGTAATTATTGATGACTTGCACAATTATGATCATCTGCATGGAAAAGATGAAGATCAAGATGTTTTTCCTCATGATACACCCTGTTCAATGACAAGTCCCCCTATTTCTTCCTACAACAATATCAGTAAAAGTAATAACTCTGAACTAGAAGACATTAAGAGCATAAAGATTCCAATATCTAGTCTTGTTCAAAAGAATCATCCTCTAAGTAATATAATTAGTGAGTTAAATACATGTGTATCGTAAAAAGGAGAAAGTGGACTATCTCAAACCATTGTGGACATCTGTTTCACCTCTCCCATCGAGCTTAAGAACATCAATGAGGCTCGGAATGATGAATTTTGGATGAATGTGATGCATGAGAAATGAAGTCAGTTTGAACGAAATGAGGTTTGGGAATTGGTTCCTCATCTAGGTATGCAAATGTCATTGGAACAAAATGAATTTTTTTAAAAATAAATCTAATGAACAAGGAATTGTAACTCATAATAAGGCTTGCCTTATTGCTCAAGGATGCATCAGGTTGAAGGCGTTGATCTTAATGAGACCTTTGCTCCAATTGCTCGGTTGGAAGCTATTCGTCTTTTACTTAGTGTTTCTTGCTTATTGAAGTTCAAATTGTATCATATGGATGTAAAGAGCGCATTTCTGAATGGTTATTTGAATAAAGAAGTTTATGTTGAACATCCCAAAGGTTTCACTGATCCTTCTTGTCCTCAACATGTGGGTATTCATAAGGTAACTCAGACAAAACCTTGTTCATGAAGAGGTCGGACGGAGATTTCATAAATTACTCAAATATATGTTGATGACATCATGTTTGGAAGATAGTCACAGACCTTGGTGAATCAGTTTGTGGATCAACTAAAGTAGAATTTGATATCAGTATGGTAGGAGAGCTGACATATTTCCTTTGATTTCAAGTTAAGCAACTATCTTATAGGATATCTCAAGTTAAGTATGCTAGATACATGCTTAAAAAATTTAGCCTCGAAAAGGCTAACCCCAAATGTACTCTACCTCCCACTCATGTTAAAATTGCTAAAGAATCTAATGCTGCAAATGTTGATGAGAGCTTGTACAGAAGCATAATAGAGAGTCTTCTTTATCCGACTGCTAGTCAACCAAATATTGCCTATGTTGTAGGGATTTGTGCAAGATACCAGGCTAACCTAAAGGCAAGTCATGTGACATGTATTAAACAGATTCTTAAGTACATCAGGCTATCATGGTCTATAGATTTCTTCATTCCTTTAATACTAATGGGGCTCTTGTGGGTTATTGTGATGCCGACTAGGCTGGTAATTCTGAAGATAGAAAAAGCACCTCCAGAGGTTGTTTCTTCCTAGGAAGCAATCTTATATCATGGTTCAGCAAAAAGACAAATTGTATATCATTGTTTATTGTGGAAGCTAAATATATAGTCATTGGTACAATTTCACCTATTTTTTGTGGATGAAATAAATGCTTAGAAGTATGATGTCACACAGGACTTCATGACCTTGTATTGCGACAACATGTCATGGTCGAACAAAGCACATTGATATCAGACATTACTTCATAAGAGAACTAATGAGTCTAAGGTCATATCTCTTGAACATGTTAGTACAGATAAACAAATTGCTAATATCTTCACCAAACCGTTGGATGTTGTCTAGCTTGAATCCTTGTAAGCTGCTCTTGGGCTTTGCAAAATTGATTTATAGCAACTAATAGCTATTTTGGTAAGTGCAGAGTTTAGGGTCAAATTTAAGATTTTGTCAGCCCATAATTCCTTCTTATTATCTATCAGTAAATGTTGTTTTCCCTTTAAATTCAAATTCCTCTCTCTCTGTTAGTAGTTCATCTTTTCAAACGATTGTGGTGTTGGTTTTGTCTTTTTTTTTCGGATCACGTTTTGTGCCACTACCTCTCTAGATTTTTTTCTACTTCAGTAGTGGGTCATGGTGAATATTCATGGTGGTACTCATACCTCGGGTAAGAAAATGGTGCATACAAAGAAAAAAATTAATTAAAAACAATATGTCAGTCCTAATGTTTCTTCATTTAGAGCAGACATTCCTAATGTCTCTGTTGAAAAAACCTCTGCCAAGCGATCTCGCTTGGACTCACCTCATTCGGATCTCCCTTCTCAAGGAGCAATAAACTCTAATGATAACGATATTCTTCACTCCATGCATGTTGGTGGTACTAATCAATCTAAGCATCTTGTTATTAGCCCATTTCTATGGTTCTCTGGGATGGCACAATTGTGAAAAATGTTGGTGATGATGTGTCTAAGGTTAGTACTCTTCCCTATCAAAGCGTGAAATTGATCCTCCTTCGATTGTGCCTCTTGAGTCCAATATGATTGCCTCTATGTTTATGGATGTCTCTACCTCGAAGGCTGTGATTGGTCAGGTAAAAGACAATATTGTTTTTCATCCCTCTGCTATTGTGGGTGAGCCTGTTGTTGCTGCCAAGTCCCCCTCAGGTATTGTTATTGAGGAAGGTAAGATGGTTTCTATTGCCACTTAATCTTTTGATATTGAAACTATTGTTCCTATCACGACTGTTCCTGGAGCCATTTTTTCTTATCAGTCTGTGGATATAAATATTAATATGGTCTCTAAAGATTTTGCTACTTCCTCTCATGTTGTTGCTCTTGCTGATACTGAAAAATGTTTCCATTAATCTTTATGTTGAATCATGTTCTATTCTCATTCCCTATGCTGCCATTGAGAAAGACTCTAATGTTTTACCAGATGCTACTAATATTCTTCTTAATTTGTGGGATTCTGTTGATCTCTCTATACATAGTCCGTGTGTTTCTTCTCTAGATACATTTGCTCCCATTTATGGTGTTTAGGCTAAGCATTCGTCCCCTTTTACTGATTTTGTTCCTAGTCAATCTATATGTCTTTAGTTCATCCAAGGGGACTATGTCCATTTGTTCTTATGATAATATTCTGCCATTGAGAAAGACTCTAATGTTTTACCAGATGCTACTAATATTCTTCTTAATTTGTGGGATTCTGTTGATCTCTCTATACATAGTCCGTGTGTTTCTTCTCCAGATACATTTGCTCCCATTTCTGGTGTTTAGGCTAAGCATTCATCCCCTTTTACTGATTTTGTTGCTAGTCAATCTGTATGTCTTTAGTTCATCCAAGGGGACTATGTCCATTTGTTCTTATGATAATATTCCTCTTGCTTAGTTGGGAAAGATAAAGAATAGTGCCTCTGTGAATGTGTCTATTGATTGTAGTCTCTCTCCTTGTACTTGTTCAAAAGAAACCTTCTCTAAAAAGAAGGTTTCAGAATTTGACTCTAAACCCTCTAAACAACACCATGACTCAAGCTCCAAACATGATATTGTTGTTGTTTGGGACAAGCCTCGCATGAGAGTTAGTCGTCATAAAATTCCTCCTAATGTTCCTGTTGTTCCTCTTAATGGGATATCCTTTCATAGAGAGGACAATGTTTAGAAATGAAAGTATGTGGTTCAGTAGTGTATTACATATGAGAAAGTTGTCTGATTAGAACAAGTACTACTTAGAAATTATGGATTTTATCTAATGTGCTGGACTTCTCGAGACTATTATGGACCTCAGGGCCTTTTATCCTCAATTGACGAGGGAGTTGATCGTTAATCTTTCTTCTAACTTCAACGGTCCTAGTAGTTTTGATTATTAGAAGGTCAGTATTCGAGGACCCTGTTATTCAATTTCCCTTGCTATCATCAACGCATATCTTGGTCGTGATGATTCTCCTTCTCTTAGTGTGCTTCATTCCTCAGTTGAAAATTTTGTTACTGAGCTTACTGGTGGTACTAGCTCAGAGTGACCTTAGTCTGGTCAATTGTCTACTTCTGCCCTTAGTGTGAAATTTTTTATTCTATTTAGAATTGGTGATGCAAGTTGATATCCTTTGACTCATGGGTCAAGTCTTTCTCCCTCTCTAGCCAGTCTTCTATATCAGATCGGGACCCTGTCTACTTGTATGTTTTTTTTTTTTTTTTTTTGTGTTTGTGTATAATCAATTTCTTTGACATCTTTACTTCTTTGTTCTCAAGCTTCCTATTTGTTTACCAAGACTATTTTTTGGTATCTTGCTGTCTCAGTGCCCTACTATTATTGGTCTGAATAATGCTCCTGGTCTTGACCCCAAGATTCTAAATCTGAGTTACAAGATTTTCAAGGTTCTCATGTCCCTGACATTGTGATTAACAACCATCCTCACAAGGCTTCAGACATTCCTCTTCCTGAGGATATGCAGGTTCCCGAGGGTGGTTTATTGATTCCTATTGAGCTTGGGACTCGCATCTTTCGTATTTTATAGTTTGAATCACGTATTTTGAGTATCGTTATTTGTAATTTTACTGATCATCGAGCTAAAATTGATGCATTGGTTCGTCTCTTAAGTTTTTCGCTTCCACGTTCAGCTGATGCTTCTACTTCTTAGGCTTTGTGGTCTGCTTGATTTTCTTCTTTGAAAAAGGGAGAGATTGGTTTATTTGGGCTGATGAATGTTTTTGTGTTTTTTAGCTATTTTGTTTTCCTGATGGTTAGTTTGTTGGTTTTGCTCGGGCTGTATTAGTGTGGTTTCTGTTTACTATGAAATGTTTTTCTTCTTCGCCTAAGTGTGATTGGATGGTTTGCCAATAAAAGAAAACATTATGCCAAATGGGGAGCTTTTATGGTTTTGGTTGGCTAATAATATTTTTTTATTATGTTGGATGTTTTTCTCTAGCTTTATTGGTGGAAGATTTGATGAGGTAATCCTTTCCTTATTTGTGTAGTTTCCTTACGGGTGATTTTCTTGTCTTTTGCGCTTTTGTATTTAGTGTTGAACCGATGGAAGGCTTGAGGTTAGGCCGTCTTTTTGTTTATGGGTTTTTCCTTTGGCTTTTTGGTTTCCATTTAGAAGTACCAGTGGTTGTAAATGTTATATCGCGAGAAGAAAAGAAGGTATTCTACAGTTTTAAAGCTTGGTCTGTCCAAGCGATTCTATTGTCGAGTTTTGGCAAAGTGCAGGTTGTTTGTACTTTCAACTAATAGGTGAAAAGGGGTTAAGATCATTACAGTAGCATCAGATTTAGGGGGAGCCTGAATCTGCAGACTCATTTGAAGTAGTACCAGAGTTAGGGGGAGTCCAACTTGCTTACTAGTATTTAGTTATGTGTAAACTGAGATTGTATAATCTTAGTTGCAGTGAATATTGTAAAATTGAATTACAATCTAGTGGATCTCTTTTCACTTGGGTACTAAGCCACCCAAACATAGGTGTGACTGCATAGAACAAGGTCAACAAGTTTCTTTGTCTTTTCCCTCTCCTTATTCTTTTTTTACCTCTTGTCTTTATTATTGTCAGTAACATTATTTCTAGCAAGTGCTCTATCTGTGTTTCATCTATTTTTCACTTGCCAAAGTGTACATGTTCTCCCATAAAGTGTTTTGATTAGTTGCATATTTATAATGTATATTATATTTATCATAATGGCATTTGGTTTCTTATGTTTTCTAATTGATAGATTTTCTTACGATATATTGTAAATGTCAGTTCACATATCATGTCAATGTGGAACCATAAAAATGTAAAAAAAAAATCAATGTAAATGTCTATATGTCATTGGAAATTTAATCCAATGTGTATAATTGTGAGACTGAGTTTTTCTATTACGTGATCGAAAATCTTGGAGAGATGGATGGGTTAAAAAATTTATTTAATGTACTATGTAATTGTCTTCCATCCATAATGCAGTAGTAAAATTTTAAGTTTTAATTAGGCTATATGTGTTCTAATTTTTAATTAAATTGTCAAAACGGGCCTAACTTGATTAATTAATATGTAGCATGTGTTAATAATAAAAAACAGTATGTGGTTTTATATACTATGATATAAATAAGAGAAAATTAAATTTTATACTAGAGAAAGATTGAAGTTTTCAAAAATATTTATTTAAGTTTATTTTGATCATGCATCACCCATATGATGTGAGGATTATATTGAATAAACTTCTTTTAAATAAATCTAAATATGAAGCTACATTTGTCAAAATAAGCCTAGTGTATTATCATTTGACATATTTTTTTCTTGAAGTCGAAAGTTCAAATTTCTATTGTCGTTTGTGAAAAAAAAAAATAGTTGGAATTATCTTTTCTGCAATCTAAATTGCATCCATTAAAAATATGAGAAGTGACAACTTTTTTTTTCATTTTACTTTTATTAGATAAAAAAAGGTATTAGATTAAGTGCAGCCTAGACTATTGTAACAATTTCCGATTGTTTGTACTCGCAATAATCAGTCCTTGGAAAAGTACTTACTCTGGATATGTCACCGAACAATCCACTCACATTTGCAACAATTCATTTACTTGACATAGTTAAAGGGATCTGAGATTATAGTATCTCATCTCACGGTTTTGAAACGTCGACTTCTTTTTTTATGTGAAAGAAATAATTGATGATGAAAATTAATAAAGAAAGATATTTACTCCTGGTGGTATTAGTCAATAGGAGATTCCTGGTGACTATAATTTAGATTTTGACAATGTAGACAACAGAAGTGAAGAACTATTCTTGCTTTTTAATTTTATACCACCTTTTACAATAAAAAGTTGATAATAATAAAATAAATACCTACAAAATTTTTAGTTGCGGTATTCAAAACACATTATTATTATTATTTAACTTTAATTAACAAACATTTGGGTGAAGATTTGAACTTGATATATTGTTAAAGATGCAGTGTCTTGACGAATAAAATTATGCTGACAATATTTTGTCTTCTAATTAGGGTAATTATAATAAGTATCACTTTTAAAATTAGTAGTTATGCTTATCAACACTTTAAAAGAAATATATTCATTCGTTGATAAATTCCTATCAATGCTGATATAGTCTAATCACCGATAGATTTTAAAATTTGAAATTACTATATCTATAAATTCGCTAACAATGTGCTATATATACTAATACTTTGAATCTGATTGTTGTATTTTAACTCTCCATAAAAATAATATATGATAATCATTTTTTATTTTGACAAAATATTGTGTATTTGTTTTTAAGTTCAAAGTAGCTCAAATGGTTATCATGTTTTCTTTTTTTTGTTTTTTGTTTTTGTTTTTCATTTTTTGTTTTTTTGTTTTTTTTTTTGTTTTTTTTTTTGTTTTTTTTTTGTTTTTTTTTTGTTTTTATAAGGAGATATGGACTTAACTACAAAACTCTTAATTCTTAGTACATAGGGATGCCAATTGAGATATGCTCTTTTTTCTTGTTATAATGCTTTGACTAATTAAGTTGTTTTGATTAATTATAATTGTAGAGGCTAAATTATATATAATTGGAACGCAAAATATAGGGAAAAATAAATTATTGATCAAATTTGTATAAAAATAACTGATTATCACGTGGTTAGGATTATAATATATATTTACGAAAAATATTGGGTTTATAGTAAAATCATCTCACCAATGTTGGTGTTAAATCCGTATTATCTTGTATGAATAAGAAAACAATGAATTATATTAATAGTTTAACGAATTTCCCCCTTGATTTCTTTTTTAGTAATTTTTGCTTGAAATTTTAAACCATATAAAAGCACAAGATAAATACTGAAAGTCTTATATTTTATTTAGAAAAAGCTGTAATGTTTGTTTAATTATGCAGAAATATCTTTTTTTATTATTATTATAATAATAATAATGACTACTTTGAGTTCGACATTATGTGGCTGTGGAATTTGAATATTGGATGCACTTGAGAAAGGGAAAAACAAAATATATTAATCACGCTCATTGTCCACATGTTTCTTATTTACAATAATGAAGTCTATTCCACATATAAAAAATGTATTATGTTGTAAATGTCTTCACTATTGATATACACTTTGATGCACATGATACATTTCATATATTATTGATATACAATTGATATACTTAACTAAAATATACTTGATAATGATGAGCTTTTGACTCATATACTTGATAATGATGTACTTGATTGATAAACTGTGGATAAAGTTGATACACTTAACTGATATACTTGATAAAGATACACTTGACTAATATATTATTTATAAACTTGCAAATGATGCACTCTTTTATAATGTTGATACACTTGAATGGTATACTGTTGATATACTTGATTCATATAGTGTTGATGAACTTGATAAGGATACACTTGAATTAGTTGATATACTTTGTAATGATACAATTAGTTTTTTTTTTTTAGAAAAAAAAATGATCTTCTTCTCCTTTGCAGATCCCCCCTCCCATGTCTCTCTTTCACCAACCAGAACTCCTCCACACCATCTGTCATTGACTACCGCTCCATCTCCCTTCCACATACGTTCGTCAACCACCACACGTCTGGTCGTCGATCATCATTTATTGGTCGCCTCTCTCTCTCTATCTGTCCCCGTCCCTCCCTCCCCCAACATCTCTCTTTCACCGACTAACACTGCTTCGCACCATCTGTTGCTAGCTATAGCTCCATACTCCTGTTGCTTACCTCCATCAACAGTCGTATGCCAAATTGTCAATTGCCACTTTCCTCTCTCTCTATCAACTTATTATTTAGGACAAATATGGGTGACACACCTACAATATAGCATGTTCCAATTGCCACCCATTGTAATTTATCTTCTAATCTACTTTATGTTGCAAAAACATCTTTATAGTTTCCTCGGGGTGTATTCGCAGATGTAATGAATTATTAGTATTACAACAATGGAGAATGGATATTGATTTTTCTTATTTCCCTAAATGTCAATATATTTTTTTTTAAAAGTTATTTAACATAGATTACTGGTAATTAACATATACTTCTTCTCATTAGGTCAGTAATTAGAATCTCCACTATTTTTGTAGCATGATTGATTGATTTTATGACAAGCAAAACATGAGAAACATAATTCACAACAGGTCTTGTATTTTGTGTCAGCAATATGTTTCATTTCGTGTAGATTCTTCCTGTAGTTTCTTTTGTTATTGTTGATACATGTATTGCATATTTGTTCCTATCTTGAGCAACATGTTTTGCATGCAACATGTCATGTAAGATGACAAGACATTGTTTGTGACAACTAAAAGATTGTGCATAATATTTTTTTCCTTATCTGTTGGTATGATTTTGTAGATTTGGTAGCTTACCTTTTTTTTTTTTTCCTGATCTATTCGTTCCTTGAAGATATTCTCAAAGCTAGTCATGGCCTTATTTAATTTTAGGGTTAACCTCCTTATTAAAAAGTGTGCATTGAGAGTTTTGAGCTTAGGGATTGTTTAAGTCTCAACTTTCATGTATTACGATTAAAACCTTTTTATTTTTCCTGTTGTGGGCTTGTCCCAATCATCATTTAGGCTTAGGTTGGATTGTGTGAGTGTATAGCAAATCATATACAGAATTTGGGATAATTTTTTGATGTTGTATTATTGAGAACTCAATCAAAGCTTAGGAAAATCTTGCTTATGAAGGTGAGAGAATCTCACATTTACGAGGAGCTTTAGTACGCTGTATATAATGGATTTCATACAAAGCTTTGAGAAACACTATTGTGGAAAATAGGGGAACTCAAACATAGAGAGGGAGCCTAACTTGAAACTAATGAGTAAGTTGTACATAAATCTCTAAAGAGTAAGTCTATCAGATGAGTATATCATTGTAATTGCTAAACACTTTATATGGTGAAGTTTCTTTCCACCAAGCACAAATCCCTACTCTAGACGTAGGTGATATTGCACCAAATAGGGTTATCAATCCCTATGTCTTACTATCTATACGTTTATTATTTGATATTACGTTATTCTGTTTTTCAATAATCATGTTACGACATCGTGTTTGATATTTGTATATCGTGTTAGATTCATTATTTTATTTTTCTTCGTCTATCCCACTTGTACTATTTCTTTTTAGTTAGAAAAAATCTCATTTCATTTTTTTCCCTAAAAAAAGTTCATTCATTATCATTTTATCCATAAAGTTGAAGCCCGTAGTCCTATAAATATTCTAGTGGGTCATATTATTATCTTTTCTAACTCAACTATGTGTGGTGATGGATATTAAATTTTTAATTTTTTTGAAGGGGTATATTATATTTCAACTTTATTTATAAACGTAGTATTAAAATTCCGTCCACATGCCGATATTTTCATCAATATTTTCATATATTTGTGCATCTGACAATGACATAAGAGATAAATCAACATTTTTATTATACCATATAAAATCAATCAAAATTACAAAAATAGCGACAAAATATAACTTAAAGGGGGTGTTTGACTCACCAACATGAGTTGAATTGAGTTGGTATAATAAATCAATTCATTGTTTGGTCCATCAACTTTAAATGTTGGGTGGAGTTGAGTTGTATATTTTACCAACTCATCTAAACTCACTTCAACTCTCCCTTCTTTCCTTGTTTTCAGTGGCTCCACCCATCGACCACTGTTACACTCCAAGAACTAATTCCAGACTCCAACAACCACCTCTGATGATAACTTCGACAATCAACTCCGGGTTCTGACAACCACCTCTGATGACAGCTCCGTTAACCAACTCTGAGCTCTGACACCCCCAAACATAGAATCATGCTTGTCCTCAAGCATGTGTTATACTCAAGAAATTCTTAACTCACCTTCCGATATTTATTTGTGATGACCAACTTCTCAGAATATAATTTACACACGCCTCTGACCATCACCGTAATGCTTTCCTCCACTTTGGCTGCTTCTTCAAAAAGATCTTTTCTAAGTTTAAACCTGGTAAGCCTTTGCTCAAAAACTTTTTATTCATTCACCGCAATTTTGCGTTTAGCTTTTGAGAATGTGTTCGTCAAAATACTTCAAAACTTTGAGATGACTTATTCAAATGCGGCGTTGAACCTGGTTATGCCCTTTATTTTGGCTTACCCCCACGTGTGTCATGCAGCATCCAACTTCGGTTACATTCCATATTCAACTCAACTCTTGTCTCGTTTGATTTGGCTTGCATTGGACAGAGGAGTTGTGCTAATGTGCTGATCATGGCGACTTGCTTAGTTTTGGCTTGCCCCCACGTATGTCATGTGAGCATCCAACTTCGAGCAAATTCCTTTCACAACTTAACTCTTATCAACATGGGTTTCCCCATTGCGTTGACAGTGGAGTTATTATTCTCAAAAACTAGCTTTTTTTTTTCAAATGATCGCACTACAATGAATGCAATTCTCTGAGACCACTGCCACCCCCAAACTTAGAGGTTGGCAGCGTTCTCACCACAATGCTAAAAACAAAATTACAAGAATGCGATAATAAATGTTTGAACAAAATAAAACTTAAGACTTTCAAAATTTGAATAAGCTGATAAAAGTAAAGAATGTCTTGCGTTGATTAGTTAGAAGATGCAATGAACTATACATACCATCATATAAACATCGCAAAAGAACACAATCGAACAAGAAGAATTTCAAAAAGGATAATGCATAAAAAATAATAAGAAAAGAACCTTAAGTAGAATAACGCATGCGACAATGCGTTGGAATTCATCCGATTAAGGTCATGCGTTGAAGGGTGTAGAGGATTCTTCCGTTGTAACTGCGCACCGAGGAGAGTTATTATCACACCTACAAGGAGCAAACGCACCACAACCAAGGAAGCAACCACATATCCAAAATAACAATAAATAAAAATAATAAACTAAATTAAGAAAGAAACGTAAAGATAGAATAAAAGACGTCCCTAGAGGAGTTGGAGTATTGTCACCGCAAGGAGTCTCCCATGCAGGAGATAACTCTCAACTACTTGGGTCAGGGGACTCGCCCTGATCATTGGAGCTTCAGCAATTGTTGGATGCATGATAGATGATATGCGCTTAAGACTGCTTCCAGCTCAAGCGACAGATAAACTTTCTATCTCGGGGTCAATATCAACTTTCGACACGTCGCCTATACTTCAAATATTGTTTGTAGCTTGGTCGCACAAGCTACAATATGCCGAAGATTAAAAGGGTGCCTACGAAAACACAAAACTTAACAAAGCATTAGCTGCCAAGTCCCCTACAATGGCGCTAAAAACTTGGTGGATTTATAAAAGGAACAGGTGATGATGTTATTGCACGCAATCATGCGTTGGACATGCTTAAGCTATGCATTTATGCCCATGCATCGGAGGTCATGCATTAGAATGAAAATGTGTTAATCTAGTGTGAAATGACCATGCGTTCCTATAACAAGTTTTCTTGCCTTCTCGCCAAGTATAACGAAAATGCAAGTTTCTGGGTAATTCGAGGTCAAACACAAGGACTTATCACTCAATAATGCTTGTGAAGTAATGCGTTTGAGGTGATGAATAAAAGTAAAAAGAAGAAGTTTAATGGATATACACACTACTCCTACTCCTAACTAAACAGATAGAGTAATAGAAGACTTGCGATGAGAATTGGTAGATACACAACAACTGTTAACGCACAGTAATGTTTATTATATTAAATCACTCAAGTAATCCCAGCTCGTCGTACTAACGCATCGCACACCTCTCGGTGGTCAGCCACATGACTATATCTCTATAATGTAAGTTGCGTCGAGCATAAGATTGTGCCTATCTCTAGGGACAATGCATACTTTTCTTTAGTGTGTTCCATCTCTTATCTTCTTAGGCAGTTAGACGCGGTTAATTAACTTATAGACAAGCATTGCAACAACCATAGACAAGCATTGCTACAGTCTTTCACCACTATAATAATTTTGGGCTTTAATGTCGGTTGAAAAAAGTGAAATCAAATGTATAATGTCGGTTTTAAACAAAAAAAAAATGGATCTTTGATGTTGGTTTTAAACCGACATTGAAGATGGGCTTTAATGTCGATTTTAAACCAACATTAAAAGTCTAATTTATTTATTTTTCTTACTTTATTAAAAAAATCCCTTTCATTTTCCAACTCTTGCGCCTATCTCTCCTACCCAAACCCTTTCATTTCTCTCTTACCAAAACCCTATCTCTCGTTGGTCGTGCGAATCAGGATGTCTGTCATCCATCCATGGTTGTCTGTCATCCTTCGTCAGTCTCCATCACGTTTGGGTCTCTTCTGGTCGTGGGTCTCTCCATAGTGGAGCCTGGTTCTCGCACATCCCAAATGCGAACGGTGCAATCGCCAGAGGTGGAAGCAAAGACATCACTGTGACGAGGGTTCAGGACGGAGGAATAGATGCAATAGGCATGCTCTTTGAATGTTCTGACACTGGTGGGGCAGTCTAGGGTCCAAAGCTTGGTGGTATTGTCCCAAGAGGAAGTAAAAAAGAAGTCGAATGAATGGGGTTGTAGTCAGTAGAGTGAACCTCGCGAGTATGTTTGTGGAAGGAACGAATGGGATTAGATGTGGGGGGAAAAGCGAGGTTGTAAAGCTTGATAGAGCCATCGACGATGGCAGCAACGAGAAGGGAGTCATGAGATTAGGACCAAGAGACATCATAGACTCCATCGGCGACGTCAAAGGAAATGTGCTCGGATATGGGACCGACGGGATTGAGATCAAGGACGTGAAGGCGACCATTGCCAATGATTTCTAAATTTTGAGCGGTGGCAACGGCGATGCGAGATTCATAGAAGGGGCTAAACTTGATGGAGTAGTCATTGAAGGGAGTCTTAAAGACGGGCATGATTGAGGAGTGAGGAGCACCTCTCTCTCTCTCTCTCTGAAGTCTGATCTCACCCTCTCGGTTAGTTCGAAGCTACGCATCTCTTTTTTAATCCCTTTATCCAATTACAAATTGCCCATTCTATGCTTAAGTCAATGTCGTGGTTCTTATTTTCAGTAACATGGTGAGTTTGTTTGTAGCTTGTTTTTGGTTTGATTTTTTTGCTCAATCTCTTGGATTTAAACATGGGGTTATTTCAATATTATGGCTCCAGAACTTCTTAAATTAAATTTTTAACTTTGGAAAAGAGAATATTCTACTACTGTGTAATGCTGGTAAAGGAGTTGATGTATGGTTGTGGTGGTGGTAATTAATAAAGAGCCCTATGTGAATTGTGAAATGCATTATGTTCTTCAGCTTTTAGATTTTGGTGAGATTTTTTTTAATTATGATTATTATTAGGTTAAGTACAATATATAGAAAGCATATGTGGATCAAAATAATGAAAGCAAAGAAGAAAATTGAATTATTTATGGCATGCATAATAGTTTGGTTATGTTAGTGCATTTACTATTTTCTGTATAATTTGTTGTTTGTTTTTAATTTATTTTTATATATACTCTCAAAATTGTACACAAATTCAATTCATTTTCCAAATTAATCAAAAAAGTTATGGTAATTCCCTTTTAACTTTGTCAATGGCTAATGTTCCTCCTCCTTCCTTTTGTACATTTCATTGATTTATGAATCTATGAATTGTTGTGATTCTATATTTTTTAAAGAAACAAAAACAAAAACAAGAATGATAGCACATGATTTTTCCATCTCATATATCTTCCCCTACTCTCTGGTTTTTCCCTTTTGTGTACTTTGGATGATGGATGTTCGCGATTTTTAGTGGGTTGTTGAATTGAAGGATGGGATAAGAGGTTGTTTTTATAGGAGGGATTTTGATTGCTTGATTTGAAGTATCAGCTGTCAAAGTATCAATTTGTTATCCAATCTGGTTCTGATACTGAGGTTTTCTGGAATGATGCTAGACATTTGAAGCCTGAGCCTGTTTACAAGCATCAAGTGAGTATCTTTTAGCCTGTCTTGAGTATTGGACTTGTTTTTATATCTAAAGTTGCTTCTCTCTCCTGTTTACAAGCGTCAAGTGAGTATCCCTTGTGTTCATTCCCAATAAACATGGTTAGTTGAATATGAATTCTGATAACATTTTCACTTTCAATCCTTTGTCTTAAACCTTTTTTGTTTGTGTATTTTTTAGGTGTTTGGAAAGTGTTTGGAACCGCTCAGAAGGTGTTTGTCTTAAAAATTTTCACATTCCAAATCATTTTCACTTTTGGAGGCCTACCAGTGTCTTTGCTCTTCAGGTGAGGCCCTAAAAGCTTCTGCTGTTCCTCCGGTTTAAGCATTTTGTTTCCAGAAAAGATTAATACTGTTAAAACTAAGAGAAAAATACATGGTAAGTTGACGATCTTGAACTTTTATCTCAATTAATTAATTGTATCGAGTGGGATTGATATAAGAAATCAAATGATCACGTGTAAATGATATACGCTTAATTGTAATCATGTTAAGCTGAACTTTCCAAATCAATAATGGTAAATGGTTAATCACTTACAACTAATGAGAATTAGTGTCGGAGTCATTAATCAATATGGGGACATTGATCTGAAATATTTTTGGGGCTTCAAAATCTGACAGCCTTGTATTCGTTTATGAAATTAGTGATTTAAGTTGTTCGAACAATGTAATGTACTAGTTTTCTTCATTTAATATTCATTTTGGCGCAAAAAGTGTTTTAGTACATCCTCTGCCGAGTTTATCTGGCTGTGAACAAGTTGTGGAACATGGAAACGACATGTTTGGATCAGATAATGTGGATATGGAGAAAGAGACAATGGCAATGCCAAAGAAACAAAACTATGTTTCTCAATCTGTAGTTGCTCTACCCTATCGAGTTATGCCTCCTCCTTGCATGAAGAACCCATACTTGAAAGATGCTTCAGATGTAGGCATAGACCCATTTGGTAATCAAAGAACAAAATGTGCAGGTACAGTTCACTTAGTTCTTAATGACATAAAAAATAATAAAACATTTTTTTGAAATCGTTTCTTCTCTATTTTATCCATTGTTGTATTTTTCTTTAATATCATTTCTTGTAAGTTTGAGCATTAGATTCTTTTTGTTATATCTATGAAAGGTCTTATTTCCTTAAAAAAAAACTTTTTTTTTTTTGAAATCGTCTTTTGCAGTATGATGATTTTTTTGGGAAATGAATTAGTTCTATGTTTTTCAATTTTGTGTAGGATTTTTTCCTGCGCCGACCAGTTCGACGATTTCCATCCCGAAGAGAAGGCCCAGAAGTTATCCTTCTTCAACTGGTGGATGTTCAGTATTTTCTTTGGCACTCTCTTTGCCACCACCACTCTTGTTTACATACAAGAGAATGTAGGATGGAGTTTGGGATATGGCATTCCCACTGTAGGCCTTGCAATAGCCATTCTCATATTTTCTGCAGGCACACCCTTTTATAGGCACAAGCTCCCCACTGGAAGCCCTTTCATCAGGATGGCTAAGGTCATTGTAGCTACTGCTTGGAATTGGAGGCAGCCTCTTTCTTATGACCCTCGGTAACTCCATGAGCTTCAGCTTGAGGAGTACGCTAAGCAAGGATCTTTCAAGATTGATTCCACTCCATCCTTGAGGTTACTATCTCTAAAATTAGAATCACTTGCATTAGCAGCTAAATTATTGTTGTTACGTACCTGTTAACATCACCGTGTTTACTTGTGTTCAGATCCAAACATAGTCACACAATAATCAAAAGTAGGAAAGATACATTGACACGAGCTATTTTAGGTGAAATCAAAAGAAAAGTACAGAGATTTATATGCAAAGTGCATAAAAAGACCAATTTGTATAAATCAGAGTAGGTTTATTTAGTTAAAACTTGGTCCTGAAGTGTTTATGGATGTAGAACATCTTGGGGTTACTGAATTGGCATAGGTACATTATGAGGGGTTCAATGAAATTGTATTTCTTCACTGCATATATAGGTTCCTCAACGAGGCTGTCATAAGAACAGGCTTAACTCAACTATGGAAGCTATGTTCAGTGACTCAAGTGGAGGAGACAAAACAGATGTTGAGAATGGTCCCAATTCTGATATGCACATTCATTCCAAGCACAATGTTGCCACAGGCACAGACCCTTTTCATCAAGCAAGGCAGGACTCTCGACCAAAGCGTCGGTAGCCACTTTCAAATCCCTCCTGCAAGTTTAACTGCTTTTGTTACCATCTCCATGCTAGTCAGTGTCATCATCTATGACAGGTTTTCTAAAACTGGTAACTCCTGAAATTCATGGCTTCTTTACTGACAATGAAACTACAAACAAATTGCAAAGGCATTGCTCTTTGTGCACGAGAAAGGAGTAATTCACTTAGACGTGAAACCTGACAATATTTATGTCAAAGATGGCATCTTTAAACTTGGTGATTTTGGGTGTGTTACCCTTCTTGATAAGAGCCTACCGATTGAGGAGGGTGATGCATGCTATATGCCTCAAGAAATTCTGAATAAAAGATATGATTATCTTGACAAAGTTGATATTTTCTCCTTGGGAGCTGCTATTTATGAGATTGTCCGAGGATCCACATTACCAGAAACGCATTTCATGAACCTTAAGGAGGGAAAATTGCCACTCCTTCCTGGTCATTCGTTGCAATTTCAAAACTTAATCAAGGTACTGATTACTAATGTCGTAATTTGTTTTCTCTTCATTTCTACTGACTAAACCTTTTGGCCTGGACTCATCCTCTAGTGAACCTTATGGTGGAATCTAGTCATTATATACTTATCCATGTTTGCATTTCTTCCCACTAGTTTTACTTTCCACTAAAAATGTAAAAAGTTGTCATTGTCAAAAGGTCAAAACTTATGCCACCTAAAGTAAAACTGTACAAAATTGCATCCCTACCTTCCAAAAGACAAAAGGAAGCTGCATTTATTTTTTCCCCTTAGAAGTAACACATGTTTATGACTCATGGATACTATTTATTTCTCTTTGGACCACATTGGATTAGAATGTAACACCCGTTTATGACTCATGGATACTATTTATTTGTAGTTTAGATTTGATTCAAGCTGCTCGAGTTTGTAGGTTGCACTATGGTAGTTTGTGGGTTATTCATGCACTATGGTAGTCTTTGTGACAACTTTTGAGGTTTGAAGTATATTGTGAGCTAAATTTTCTTATTGATGTATGTGTTCTTAAATATTCATTGTTTTGGAAATTTTGATAGTTCTGTTGAGAACAAGTGGTTGTGAAATATTTTTGGGAGTGTGTTTCTTTGAATAGGTTCAAGGTAAATTTTTGGTTTTGTTGTGGTAGCATCGTTATGCTGCCGAAAATTTTTCATCGTCTTCGTATCTCATATCTAGTTAACCAAGCTTCTCTTCTTCAAAATCTTGAAAAAGAAGATTCTCTCATTTATTCAACTATTGAGTTTTCTTGTTTTGCAGATGCAACACAGGAGTAAATATCTGGTATCGCAACCTCTTTATGCTTTTTCTTGGGGAACTTTAGATCCAACACATTCACTATAAGAATTTTTCATTGAATGTACCATTTATGCGCATTCCCAATAAACACGGTTAGTTGAATATGAATTTTTATCACATTTTCACTTTCAATCATTTGTCTTAAACCTTTTTTGTTTGTGATCCTTCGAACAACAGTGGTCAAACAAAGATGCCTATAATCAGACACTGCTGAAGCTAGTGGGTTGGTTCAAGAAGAATTATGAAGGGATCCATACTTACCAAGTGGAGAGAGACAATAATCTCATAATGTTTGTATTACTTGTAATTTGTGTTTTCAAGGCCTGAATTATTGTACAACCTTTTAAATTATAATTTTATAGCAGAATTTGTGGATTAAATGTAATAGATTTACAATTCATACATGAATAATATGTCATAGCCACAACGTTCAATGATGATGGGTCATGTTATACTTTTTTACCAAAAATTGGATTCGGCAATGAAATTTAAAAAAAAACGGACTGATTCGGGCTTCAATGTCGGTTCATAATTAAAAAAAAAAACAGAGGCTTTAATGTCAGTTGCAACCGACATTGAAGACTGTGTTATTGAAGCCCTTTAATGTCTGTTTAAAACCGACATTAAAGGCAATCGACATTAAAGGGCTTTAATAACACTATCTTTAATATCGATTGTCAACTGACATTAAAGTCCTTTAATGTCGGTTTAAAACTGACATTAAAGCCCGGATTTCTTCTTGTGCACCAAGAAAAGAGGATTAAATCACTATACTCGCACAACACACACCTCTCGGTGGGTTGCTACATGCGTCCTATCTCTAGGCTACACGATTAAGTATGTGATCGCCTTTGATAAATAAACGATGAAGGTAAACGATGATAAAGATAAAGATGACGAAGCATATGGTATTGAAGGAATCAAGATATGCATTGATTACAAAATGTCTTAATATCTTAAGCTAAAATGTAATACAATACAGAGGTTAGAGGAGAAAAGAAGGACTCTGCGTCAAGGCTGCCGATGGTGCCATGGATGAATGGTGGAAATGTCTCTCTGATAACTTGTAGAAATACAAGTTATTTATGCCACCTTATCCAGATATTGTGGCCAAAAGTTAGTGAATATGCGCCTATTGTATAAAAATTAGCCTAGTATTACAATAATTATAAATGTTTGCAATTACACCCACTAACACCATAGAGATGGAAGACAAGCCGAATTTTACTCTGTTTTGCAGGAGACTAAGTCACTGCTTGCGCTCAAGGCTCACGAGAAATTGATCAACGCATCTCTGTCACATTGTGGCCGTCAATCAACAATAAGAGACGATTACTGCAATGACGGTGCAATGCGTTAGTCGATCCAGAGCTGTGTGCAACCGCATACGGTAATAAAAACAACACCGCATGCGAATCCATGATCGAAAGATGCAGTTGAGCAATGCAAAAGCGGAAGATTGAGACACGTGTACAATTAACGGTTGTGCAGAATTGACGGTCTGATTGCATAACAGAAGGAATAATATCCCTCCATCTTCGAATTTACCATAACTATCAGTGAAGACCATATGGCCGGAGTCAAAGATCTGCATCTATAAATACCCCATTGATTAAGAGAAAATGAATGCTACGAGATACGGGGTAAATGCTGCAAAAATGTTGAGAGAAAAGGCTGAGCTGAGTGCTTAAGTAAAGAAATCGGGGAAGAAGACGAGATAAGGCCGAGAGGTGAATCTCAGATCTAATCTGCCAAACACTCGATTGAAAGCTTTGTGCAAAGATCCCTGCTACCGGTGGAGCAAGCCTGAGAGGGAAGCTCTTCCTACCATCAAATCCATCCTATCCGACAAGCAGATCTCCATCGAATCAGTGCCAAGACATTGACACTTGTTTGTATCTGTTCTATCTCTTTCATCGTTGTATTTCATGTTTCCTTTATCTCTTCATTCACACACCATGTATCAAACACTTAATAGAGATATTAAATGTTTCGATAACTTTCATTTATCATTTTCTGTCTATTTTTGTTCAACCGTCAATCACTTTCTTCATGATGTCTTCTTAATTCCCTGATAAGCAATATGAATTAACTAAGTACTTAATCTGTGTTAAAGATATAAAACACGTTTAGCTAAGGCATGCTAGACGGCATCTTCACCTTTGAGAGCAAAAGTGAAGATGCCATTCTGATTTATCGAGAGAAGGTCAAAAGAATGCGTTAACTAAAGCGAGTAGAACTTCCAGTCATGAAAGTAACCTTGGATTCATTATGTTAGTCTCTATTTCACCACAGACATGTGGGAGCGTGCTGATTACTGAAAGGTGTACGCCAAGAGAAGAGGGAACAACATTTATAGCTTTAACGCAATTGAGAACTTGCGTTGTTTATATTATTTATCTTTGTCTTTCTATTCTATTCATAAGATTTGCCGCCGCATTGCACGTCTTTGCACAACTTTAACAGCCAACCTTGACCCCAACATCTTGTACATGAAGCATGTATCTTGTATCGTGTAGCTTAGGTTTATTGTATTTCATTTTATTATCGCATCTTTACTGCTTTACTTTATTTTATCGCAATTTATATACCTGTACAAACACATTTTTAAAGATTGAAAACCTGGTCGCATATATCATGAACATACCACAATAACCTAAATCAGTCCCCGTGTTCGACCTCGGATCACACCAAGAAACTTATGGTGGAATTACACTTAGTTTGATTGTAAAGAAACTAGTGACAACGCATGGCATACTACATGAACATCCATAATTAACGCATATTTAGAAGTAGTATCGCATCATTTCGAGCATAGAATATCATCAATCATACCTATCAAAACCCGTGTTACACTCTCTCGAGCTCTATCTCCGGCGAAAGCTTCGGTCGTCACTCGGTCTGGTTTGTGGAGATGAAGAATTCTCACTAAAGATTTGGCTCTTGCTGTCATCTGTGATCGCAAACCTCTGCCTTGAGGCAGAAGTTGGGATGCTTTGAAATGAAGGTCCAAGGGGCTATTTATAGAGTTTAAATGCCACAACTATCATGATTGCGTTATGTCTTACTGCTGTCTTTGTCGCGGTATGGGCAATGTCACATCGTCTTATCTTGTTGATACTCCCAAGGTATACGTCCAAGCTTGATTCAGCTGAAGTATCAATGTGTTCAACCCATCTTGCGATCACCCTTCTATTATGGTTGTCACTCGTGGCCGCAATCTCAAATTGATCACTGCAACTTCCATGCGATGGACGCATATGATCACCGCATGCATTCGTCTATGCGATAGCTCGGTTTTTAGCACATGCGTTTGTCTTTGCGGTCACCTAGCTTCAGCGCATGCGTTTGTCTGCGATTGCTTATTTTCAACGCATGCATTTGATTCCCGCGATAGCTATAAAAATAGACACTTTGGCACGTAGTAACACATAATATTGGGGTCAATGAGGATTTAGGTGCTAATCGATGTAAAACTCAATTTTTCGCAAATTTTAAGTATTATCACCGCATTTTCTACTTATTAGCCCTCATAATTCTAAATAAAAGGCTTATAATAACTGGAATTTCTGCCAGTTATCAACAACCTTCGCGCGACCTGTTGGGTTGTATGTCATGAAACTACAATTTGTAAGATTGAACATATTATATTTTCAATAAAGATGTTATTGAGGTTTTGTTCAATAAAACTGTTATTGAATATGTAAATTGTACTAAATTCAATAAACTAAGATCCATGGCTATTACATGAGTACTTGGACTTTATGTAGAGACATAAGAGTGGATCAAGTTTGAGTAGATAGCCAAAACGGTCTATAAATATATAGATAAGGTTGGATACCTTATTCTGGAAACACAATCGGATGTGGCCCATTTTGTACTTTGTACAAACGATGTGATCTTAAATTGTTCATGTGGAGATTTACAAGTGGAGACGTCCTATGCAAAGAGCTTGTATAAAAGCAGACCAAGAAATAAGTCACTGTTACTTTATAACACTGTTTATTATTTAAGACTGACTATTTCAAAGCGATGACCTAGGTAACTTTACCTTAATCTTGGTCTAACTATGAATTCCTATTTATTCGGTATTATCCTTAGATTTGCATAGGTGATGGTTGGCTCAATAGCGCTGGCTCAATAAGCCTCCCATTTCACAACTAAGACCGGGTAGATAGCTGGGGACATAGGGTGCAAGACAGAATTCACTCCCACCCGTTTCTAGGGATAGTAGAAAGGTTGTTCCCTTAAGTGCTGACTCTGAGTCTTAAACAAGGGACCCCACCCTCTAATTGGCCCGAGACGGACTTGGTTTTGTGATTGGATCACAAGCCAATTGTTCATTACAAGATCAATGAGACTTAAGGAACAAGATGTAAGAGGGTAAAATAGCTTTTGATGCAGCCGTTATTACTAACAACCTGTGAAGGGTTGACTTACTTATTATGGTTATATCGAGTGGACAAAAATATATTAGAGTACAACTACTGGGCTTTAATGGAGTGACCTGGTAATTAATGAATGTTAGTTAATTCGGTTTAAAGAGTTTAGTCCGTTAACCTCAGATTGTTGGAGCCCATGATCTATAGGTCCATTAGTCCCCTACTAGCTCACAAATGGACAGGTGATGAGAGAATTCGAAACATTCAAATTCGAATTAAGGAAATCGATAATTATATATGATATAATTACACGTTTAATTATCGAATTAAATGAAATTGGAGAATTAGATAATATTTAAATATAATTTAAATATTTAATTACATGAAGAGATTCATGATTTGGAATTGGTGATTTAATAATTTAATATTAGATATTAAATTATTTAATTAATTATTTGATTTATTTTTTAAATTTTATGAAAATTCAAATATTTAAAATCAATGTTTGTTTTAGTTTGATTTTTAGAAAATTAAATTAAAATTGAGTTTTATTGAAAATTCAATACAAAATTGATTTCAATAAATTTTGGACTTGAAATTGATTTTTACTGAGTTTTTCCCACTTTGGGCACTAAAATTCCACTAAGCATTAATGTTTGTTGGTGTCAAGTTCATATGCAATTTGATTGCACGACTAAGACGACCAAAAATCAAAAGGCTTCAGCTGAACAAGAGAGAGGTAAAATTGAATTTACTGAGATTCTGGTGTTGAAGAAGTGTTCTTCAACTTGAACACCAAAAACAAATTTTCTTCTAAAAGTTCCCCTAAATTCAATTTCATTTTGGATTCCATCATCCAATCTAAGGTCTAAGAGAATAATAAGGAAGATCAAATGGTGGTCTACAAGGGATTGCTGAGGAGATTCAAGCTGAAATTTGAAGATTTGAAGAGTTCAACAAAGATATATCTTCAAAACCCTATTTTAGTTTATGTACTTGCATGTTTCTATGCTAAAATTAATGGAATTAGATTGCTTAAGATTTTAATTGCTTCCGCTAATTGCATGCTAACTCCATCACGACCAACTCCGACAATCAATTATGGCCTCCGACAACCACCTCCGGTGACCCAACTCTGATGACCACTTTCGCGTTACCAACTCCGATGACCAATTGGCTCTAACAACAAACTCCGATGACCAACTCTGACAACCACCTTTGTAGGCTTCAACAACCACCTTCGACTTCAAACTTTGAAGAAAATCACCTTTGGTGATCACCTTGAGCAAACAACTCTGATGACCAACTTGAGGCTTCGACAACCACCTTTGACGACAAACTTCGACAACCACTGATGACAAACTTCGGAAACCAACTCTAATACCACCTTCATGCAACTAACTTCGGGCTCCGACAGTCATTTCCAACTACAATATCCAGTGAAAATCATCTTCAATAATCAACTTTGACGACCACTTTCCTACGACCAATTTCGAGATTCAAAAACTACCTTCGATGATAAATTTCGACAACCAAGTCCAATACACCTTCATATGACCAACTTCCGGCTCCAACAACCACTTTTGACTACAAACTCCAGCAAAAATCATCTTGGATAATTAATTTTGACAACCACTCTCAACTACTATAAGACTGGTGACTGTTAAAATATGTTATAGAGTTGTTGGTTATATAAAAAAAATATTATTTTGTCTACATTAAGTGCAATATTTATACTTAATGAATTCATATATCAAATGAGTGTTAAGAATATTTAGATGAAAAATATGTATGTAGTTGAAAAGTATGTAACATATAACAAAAAAAAAAAAAAAACCATAAAATGAAAAAATAAAAATTGCAACATTTTCTAGCAAGAATTAGTGAAAAATAGTGAAATTTTCTCTGATGATCCTCCAAATTTAGAGGAAATGAAAGTGAAACTGGTGAAGAAATGTGGTGACATTCCCTTGGTTGTTACGATGATGGGGGAGATTTAATTTAAAATATTCACGACATAGTAAAAATATAGAGCAACAATAAAAAGAAGAAGAAAAAGAAGAAGATAATGAAATTCATGGAGAAAAAATAGGTAGAATAAAAATAATTGATTTCGCTTTAGTTTCTCATTTTATTTAACTAAATTTCTAACAGAAATGTGATGGGTTAATTGTTGTTTATTACTGAAAAAAGTTAGAAATGAAGAAAAGTTTTAAAAATCAAAAGAAAAAAATTGCAATCCATATTTTATTCAAACCAAGATGGGTAGAACTATTGAATAAAAAAAAAATCAAAACAAAAATAGTACTCATAAAAGCATATTATTTAGAATTCAAAAAACTGCATCAGATATTCAGACATATGAACTCAACTCTACACAAATATTTGAACTCCACATATATATGAATCCAAAGACATATGAACTTCATATATCTTATCTCAACTCAGCATCCTAAAAAGCCCCAAAATGACTATACTGGAGTAAAATGTTTATTTATTAATATAGATATATATGTTTTAAGAAATTTTCTAAAATCATCTATCAACATCGATATTTTTTTAAATATTTTCATCAATATTTCAATAAAATTGACCCATCGAGATTTTCGATGAAATGCACATTTGAAACATCCAAGTTGGAGTAATTTTCAATTTATTTCGACAATATCTACTTAATTCGATAAATATAAAAGGACTTAGAGGATAAAAGGAAGGTAGAAGGGTTGAAGAAAAGCTATCCAATTGAGGGTTATCATCATAAATTCATAATTATAAAAGAAAGGTTAGATTTTGAGATCCATAGCGCAGCCATTGATATACTATCTTCCCAAAGGTAGTTAAGTGATTTGTCAATGCCTTGAAAACTTTATTCTATTTTGCTCAAGCCAAATACACTATAAAGTGGCTACAATGATATTATTCTATAAGACTCTAGTAGACAAGATCTACTTAATTCCTATGAAAACCCTGCCAGGCTATTTAATATTTATAACAAGAAATAACATATAAAACGTAAATTCGGTTCTAACGAATCAAAGGTATGCTATAAGATATTGAAATTTGAATTTGAATGAAATGAGCAAATATATGTGTGAAGCAATTAATATTTTAAAGCCTAATTTCAGTAATTAATCTGAATTTCACTATAAATTTTCGTCAATACTTGTTCTCTTTTGTCTCTCACTTGCTTTTGTTTTCTATATATTTTTTTTTCATATATGAAAACAAGAGTCTAATTTTTTATTTCGAAGTTTATAGTAGAAATTTTATATAAATAAATAAATTAAACTTAGGTTAACGATGGTGTATTTTGTTTTTATATTTTGTTTTAAAATCATAATTCTAGACCAAATTAAGGAGACTGAGATACCATTAGATGATGTTAATGATGATAGAATAGAATTTGGATCACAGTCATATTCCTAACTCCCAATTTTGGAATTTCTTCTTTGTCATTTTTGGCATTTTGAAATTCCTCTCTTTTCATTTATTCTCTTTAACATCACTACTTTGGAACACCCCTTTATTCCTCAAAGTCAACATATACTTTTTCCTTTGCTCATTTTATTTTTTTAGTTTTTTTATTTTTTTTTTCAAAAACTAATATTGATCTTTAAAAACCACAAGGCTATGTAGAAAATAAGCCCTAGTAGTTTCTTAAATTGAAAAATACTAACTCAAGATAGTAATTAAACATGGGATAATCAAGATATATTCGTAACATAATTAAATTGATAGATATTAAAAGCTTAAATAGGAAAATTTTCATAAATAAAAAAAATGTCATACTATTTACAAAGATAGTAAAAAAAATACTGATAGATATTGATAGACTTCTATCAGCATCTATCACTTCTATCAGACTTCTATCCGTCTCTATTAAAGAAGATTAAAATTATGTTATTTTATGTAAATAGTTTTTTTATTTTTCTATTTTTGAAAATCTCCCAATGTTAAATTACATGTGATGTCATATACTTTAAGGTGGGTAATAACTCGAAAGATGAGAAAATATTTAATAAGGCCCATACCAGGTATTTCTCCTAGTTAGATGTAATCAATGAAGATATTATTATGTCACGTGAGACCTACTATTGTTTCATTTATTTTAGTTGAAAATAATAGGAAAGAAAAAGGAAAATTTTCACAAATAAGAAAAATATTAAACTATTTATCGAAATAACAAAAGAAAACACTAATAGATACCGATAAACTTCTATCAGTGCTTATCACATAGTATCAATGATAAACTTTTATCAGTTTCTATTACTGATAGACACAGATAAACTTCTATCAACATTTATCAACCTCTATCAAAGAATATTAAATTTTATTAATTTATATAAATAATTTCTCTAATTTTTCTACTTTTAAAAATCTCTCCAACAATTTTTTTCCTTAAAATGCGTCGAAAAAATGAGTGAATGTTGGAAGATATCTCTAGTAGGACCAAATAAATTAGTTTAGGTGATGAGGTCAACTCTCACTTGAGTCTAAAGTTGACTAAAGCTAATCATGATGAATACAATATCCCCATGAACGTCTTTTTTTTCGAAACTAGAGTTAGTTTTGATTTCTTTACGTTTCCTTCTATTAACTTCTGCTTTCGTATCAATCCAAGCATAATGAATAAAACATTTATAATTACTTTTTCGAGCTTGAAAATTTGATCTCACCAATTAAAATAACTTTGCGTTGAAACTAAAAAAAATGTAAAAAAATGGTGAATTAACTATAATCATCGTTTTGATTAAATGAAGGTCTCTCTACTTTAAATCTTTTTTTTTTCTCCAAAATGAGGGTGGAAAATTCGTATATTTGATCTCGAGTTTGATATTTGATTTTGACAAAAGATTAGAATTGTTTCTGTCCCACATCAAAAAAGATTTAGGAAGTGATGGGTTGCAAACACTAGAAAAGAAACATATGTCTTTAGTTCCAAGTTGTCTCAGTTAGAAAACACTAGTTAACTTTCATTTTTTTATTCTTTAGTTTGAGAGTGGGATTAAATGATGTGAGTACTATAAAAACTGAGTGAATCCTCTTGTGCTTGGGATGGGGAGAGAGAATTATTTCGTGTGGTTGTAACGAATTTTCACATAGTGAATTTCTTTCTAGTGGGCCATAGTTTTTTCTCCAAGTTCTGACTTTTCCATGTAAATTTTAGTGTTTCCTATTTTTATTGTTTACTTTTTAATTTCCTTGTTATTTTCTTCTTATTCCTGCCGTAGAAGTGAGAGGTATTTTTCAACAAGTGGTATCAGAGCTTTAGATTCATAGTTTCTTGAATCTTTGAATATGCTATGTGGTTGCAGCATTGCCTGAACTTCCACGTCAGAAAATGAATTTTTGAAACGGGATTGCGCTATTGTTAATAGTGTGAGTTGTTCACTATTTGTTTATTTTCTTGGAGTGAAGCAGATGTGTCAAGCTTTTTGAGTGTAGTGAAGTTAGAAAGGGAGAAATTTGATGAAAGAACCAATTTCAACTTGTGGCATGTGCAAGTCAAGAGATGCGTATAATACAATCTTGGTTACACAAGCGTAAGTTAAGAGGCGATAATGATCCATTGTAGTCTAAAACTAATTCCAGTAGAGGTTGAAAGAAGAAAGTCTTCAAGCAGAAGATAGACAACTAGGAATGCAAACACATTGGGCACATCAACAATAGAGCAAGTTCTTCAAAGGACTCTGGATCAAATGCTAAGATTTTCTTTCTCATCAAAAGAGACGACGACTACCTCTGAAGATACAAAATTCATCCTTATGACATGTTCGCTTTACCATGATGGGGATGTGATGTTAGCAGTTTCACATGTTTTCTCACAGGCATTATTGGCATGATGGTTACTTAAGTGTGTGGTGGAAGTCATGTCGATGGCCGAATGACTTTCGGATGAGCCAAGTAAGTGAAAGTTGCACCATAAGTTTCAGTAAGGTTTATCGGCATGTGACAAAAAAGGTAAATCTTGGAAGGTGGTATTCCAAGTGGTCTACTCTTTATGGTGGAGTAGGTTCTAATTCTTTGAGTTGAGAATTATGATTGTCGGTAAAGATAATTGATGTAGTAGAACTCGTGGATTCTTCAAATATCTTGCCAAGGTGGAATTTATTGGTTTTCGCAAAATATTAGAAGTGTAGTTGTCATAATTGGAAAAGTTCAAGGAAGTGATGAGCTCCAAACATTATAAAAGGAGCATATGTCTTTGGTTTCAAGTTGTCCAAGTTAGAAAAATACTAGTTAAATAGTATTTTTGTATTATCTAGTTTGAGAGAGGAATTAAACGACGTGAGTAATAAAAAAGTTTTAAAAGAGTGCTCTTATAATTAGGACTGTAAGAGAGAATTGTTTTGTGTGTTTCTAACAATTTTTCATATAGTGGTTTCTTTTTGGCTTTGGATTCTGGTTTTGCTCTAAGTTGGGAGTTTGCCATATAAATTCTTTTTGTTTTATTGTTTTCCTTTTAATTTCATTGTTATTTTCTACTCTACAATAGAAGTGAGGGATTTTCTCAACCATTGATAGCACATACATTGTACCTAGTTGAACTATAACTCACTTTAGCATCTCGGGGACGTTTTGAACAATTGTTTTTTTTTTTTTCTTTTTCTTATCAATGAGCTTATTAAAGTGAACTTTGTCATAAAGCTGATTTTCAACATAGATTTATCAAGTGTCTAGAAGATAATTATGATTAGCATTTAGTATTTCAACGAAAGACAACGATTTGATTATTGGTAATTAGTGGACCTAAGAAATTTAAAGGTCCTAAAGCTATCATCCCATTGGCTGCTTTTGGTATACACAATGAAGTGACCGAATACAATACAAAAACAAGATAGGAAGTAATGAAAAGGACAAGTTCTTATGGGACCTTCAAACATCAACCATCATTCCTTAAAACTTAATTAATATTTTCCTTTTTAAGTTTTAAAATTATTTTACCAACTTTTGCTTCAACTTTATCAAAACTAATTCATTAGTTTCTGGTTATCCTTTTAATTAATCAATGTGATTACATTAGTTTAGATTCTAAAATGTTGATGGAATCCCGAATCTAGCTAGCTAGGTTATAGTTTCATCATATCGCTCCCGATTTGATTAATTAAAGCTTTGATGTTTTAAACATTTTGGAAACACTTATTTAGTTTAATGATCCCTCAAGAAATAATTAAGTTGTGTCAAATGACCATTAATGTGGGACGATTATTTGATTTTTGTTTTTCGATTAAGACTTTGTAATGTTATAAGAATGATGGAAAAACTTGTGCTTCTTTTAAGATATGAAAAGAAGTAAATAATTAATGTTTTTGTCGCATATTTTGCACTTTGATAAAGGTTAAAGATATATGTACCAATATTGTAAAAAAAAAAAAAAAGTACTAATCTAATCTCCTAGATTAAATTTGGAAAAACTATCAAGTACTAATTAAAGAAAGAGCAGGATGTGGTAGTGGAAAAAACTAGTGCTGGAAATTCTGTCGGCCACTCAAACCGAAGAAAATGGAAAAGGACGGAAAGAAAGTAAGTAAGATGGGAAGAAAATATTAGAAACTAACACAATGGGTAAAAGTTTAAAGATAATAATATAGGTCTTCAACTCGTGAGTTACTTATCCATCACAAGATCGTTGAACTAAATCTAACTAGATAAATAAGGACAAACATTTCAAGACTTTCAAGTATCACTACAAGAAATTTGATTTTTCTCGACTAACGAAACAGTCGGAAAAAGTAAAAAAACATTTCTTAATGGCATTTTGACCATTGGTATTATCGTAAAAAAAGCGTCGTTAGAAAAAACATTTTCCGACCCAAAAAAGCCTCGTCGTCAGGAAAAAAAGATTTTGTGATGAAACAAGTATGAAGGATTTATGCTGATGCTAAAAGGAACCGTCAACGGAAGGTATTTTTCCCGATAGGAAAAATTGTTTTTCACCGTTGGGATAAATAATCTTATGTCAATGGTTTCTTTTAGTATTGGGATGGTTACTTATCCTGACGCTCAATTGACAATTTGACTGTCAAAGAATATCTTTTCTAATGGCAAACTATTTTCGGTGTCGAGAGAAGTTACCTTTTGTCGACGGTTACCTACTTTAGCGTCGGGAAAAAAGTAAAGAATTCATGAATTACAGTTTTTCCCGATGCCTATACCGTCGGGATTATATATTTAGGCATCAGAAATATCTTTTTTTCTTTATTTACTTAATATTAATTTTTTTTTTATATAAATGTCATATCTATTTGAATTTTACAAATATCAAACAAACTAAAATAAAAACGGATAAAATTAATTAGATGTCTACGATATTAAATAATATTCACAAAACATGTTTGAATCTTACAAGTTTATCAAATAAACAACTATTAATCAGATTTGTCTTAAACATTACATGATATCCATAAATTCTTCACGAAATAACATTACATAATATTCACAAAGTACCTATAAAATACAATTCTACAACCTAACTTTCAATATAAATCTCGAGATACCTACAAAATACAAATTTAAATAGTTTTAGTGCTCAATATACTCTACACAAATCTCAAAATGAATACAAAACTTAAAACTCAACTTAAGAACATTAACAAATTAAAACAAACCAATTCATATTTACACATTTCAATCTCAAACTCAATATAAAAAACAAAGCACAACTTAAACTTAAATATAACAATACATTTACACCTATACTAACTTTAAATCCAGTATAAGAACATTCACATAAATTAAATGAACTTTATGCAATCTCTCTCAATCCACTTTAACCTCAAACTTAAAATACCATATTTCCGTTTCAAATTAATCTCAAACTCAATATAAAACTTAAAACTGACTTAAAAGTATTAACAAATTCAAACAATTTAACTCAACATCTAAAACAAAAAAAAATTAACTTAACATCGTAAACAAACTAATTAACTCAAAAAAAAAAAAAAAAAGAAAAAGAAAAAAAGAACCAACTTAGTCAACATACAAAACAAACCAAATTTTTAGCTATCTGTTTGATTTCACTTTCACCAGATTTGACTTACTTTAATTTGATTTGCAAGTTGATTATTTTGTTGAGCCGATCATTGATTGATATAGATAAATGAAGTATTGGTGCACGTTATTAGCTAGTCAAATATAAATATAAAGTTAGATAAAATTTGGATGTTCTTTTCATATAGGTTAATAGAAACTAGCCTATATGAAATTTGCATCCATCACTATTTATCTAATGTCAGTAGCTTTATTATAGAGCATAAGTATCCATTAGCATTCGTATTTTTACGTAAGCTTTTTAACATTTAAGAATACATTAGCAAAGATATTTCCGGGGGATAACTAGTAAAAGTAACAGAAGCCCGAAAGTGACATAAGCATATATAAAAACAGGAAAAATTAAAAGGATATTGTCCTTTTAGAAACTATTAAGAAAAATATTGTTGTTTTCAAACTATTTGTAAAAATATTGTTTTTTTTTAAAAAAAATAAGTCGAGGGTTCAAAATTCGACCTAGACCTTCCTTTCATTTGTACGTCGAACTTTGAACCCTCGACCTTGCCCTTCCTAACATTATTATTGAGTCTGTTTAATTATTATTCCGGAGATCTTCCTCTATCAAAAGATCGTATTTCTAAATTTTCATAAGGTCTCCTGGAATTCCTTCCAAAGCTTGTTGAATAATTTTTACGGATTCTGTCATCTCAGCAAGTCTGACTAAATAATGAGCTAATGAATCTTCTTCTTTTTGCCACTGAACTTCCCAAATCAAATTCGAGAGCGAGATTATGAGAGACAGCGAGAGTTTGAGAGAGCGAGATTTTGAGCGTGAGCGTGAGCGAGAGTGAGAGCGAGAATACCATACAAAATTCCCTCTATTTTTTCCTTTTTAATTATTACACATTCCACCTTCTTCTTTCTAATCCTTTCTTTCTTTTCTTTTTTTTTTTTTTTAATTTTCCATTTTATAAAAAAAAATTCTAAAAATATTTATTATTTTATTTAAACTCTAAAAAGAATAAATTAAAAAAAATAACTCATAAAAATAAAAAAATGTAAATTAAATATCTCATTTATATAAAAATAATTACAAAAATCAATGTGTCCCACAAGGCGGACGTCGTCGATTTTGAGCTGGTTGTCGTCGTCGACTTCGAACTTGAGGTTACTCGGGTTCTTCTTGATGTTGCTCTGGTACCTCTGCAGGCGCTTCATAATATAAATATTCATTATGCTCTCCACAACCCCGACCATGTCCATGCACGTATGAAGACGAAGGACCAGCCCCTGAGTTATAATGTCCTGAACCAAATGCTGGCATCATCATCATCGGGCTAACATAATTAGTTTGACTCTGCGTCTGCATCATAGGGGGCAACTCTTTCACATTATGTGCAACCTCATCAAACTAATCCTCTTCCCGAGCAGGTCCTTTACATCTAGGAGCTGGTGGAGGAACAATAGGTATATCGTACATATAATGAATTTCTTCCATATAGCTTTGGTTGTCACTACATATAGCAAAAACCTTGTTTGGATCATCGCAACCTCACGAAGTCTACTGTTGTTCGATCTCTGTGAATTATAAAACAATTAGACAATATTTAAAATAAATTTAAATTAAAAAAATTAGATAATATTCATTCATTTACCAGATGACTCACAACTGCTCCTGGACGAGTGACATAGAGCCTTGTAATATTATTATACCAATGAATATATTCTGGAGTGATATCTGTGTCAAACTATTCAAGAGAAACCCCCACTACAATAAACCTTGCACGATAGTGCCATCGCACTACCAAATGTGCAACTTTTTCGGACCAATCTCTAGTCCTTAGGTCAATATCATGCAGTACGGTTCAGTATTACAAGGCGATGGGATATCCTGTTGAAAACCGAATTGTCTCATCACCTTGTCAGGAAGATACCACTCACCAATGTGAAAACATATGAGAGGACTCATCGTCCGCCATATGTTTTGACCATTCATACAAAAATTAGGCAAAGTATGCACAATAATTTTGTACGGCTCCCACATAACCTGAAACACAAAATATTATATTAGAGAATATTAAAGACAAATACAATAAAAATGTGAATAAAATAATCAATTAGGTTTAGTGTAATGTACTTGTTCAGGTTGAAGCAGATCAAACATGTATCTATACTGGTTGACTACATGTGTGGCTGTCCTAGTCACATAAAATTTGTCTCTCCACCTAAATTTTTAAATTGATAATTTAGAATTTAAATTAACTAGATCAGTGATATAAAAATTAAATTGAATTAAAACAACATACCGAGAACCGTAGGCTCGTCCAACTAACTGAGCGTCATTAACATGATGTAGCTGTGGAGCCATTGTTGGAAATCGCTCCCAAGCCCATAGTTGCAAAAGTATGAGAGGCCCAGCTATCTCTCGAACCTCAGGTCTTGTTGCTTTGCATAGTTGTCTATACAACCATGCCAAGCATGCTCCACCCCACGAATACCGCCCCGCATCATGGAGGTTAGCTAACAGTGGCAGGAACATCAAGTGAACAAAATGACTTGATTTATCTGAAAACAGACTTCCACCCATCATTTGTAGTATATATGCTCACGCATATCTTATGACGGTTTCCTCGTCTGCATCATCTGTGAGCTCACGAAATTGTGTTCCTAACCATATTAAACTTAACCTCGATCCTTTAATCTTGTCGGCAGGTGGGGTCGCACCGAGGTACAGTTGACAAACTTCTAACCAGTCATCGTACATCACTCCGGTGACCGGCTCACCGTCAACAGGTAACCCCAACAACACTTCTATGTCTTGTAGAGTGATAGTGCACTCTCCAACAGACATATGGAATGTATGCGTCTCGGGCCTCCATCTCTCGACCAAGGCTGTGATCAGATGCCAGTCCAACTGAATAAATCCTAATCTGGCAACCCCATAGAATCCAGATGTGCGCAGTAGCGGTAGTATTCGAGGGTGGAGCGGGATAGTGCGTTGGAGAACTGCCTCTCGACGTCTGCAAGATATTTCTCCAGTAGTACGATCTCGCCATACAACATATGATCGATGAATGGACTGGTCGTACAAAACATCAGGATCAACAGGTCCTGGGTTTAAAGCCATGATCTGAAAAAATATATATATTAAAATTGACTATAATTGAATAGTAGAGAAAAGTGTGAGGGTAAAGAATAATGTAAAACTTTATTGATTACAATAAAAAAAATTGAATATACAATAGATTATTATAAAAAAAATTGAATATACAATAAATTATAATAAAAAAATTGAATATACAATAAATTATAATAAAAAAATTGAATATACACTAAAATGAATATATAATAACAAAATTATTTATTTTTCAATCCCTAACTATCTAGAGCCCGTCTTAGTAACGAAGGACACTTCCTTCGATTATGTCCTAACTGGTTACAAAATCCACATCGTTGTCGAGTGGCTGGTTCTGTCCAATCCATCTCATTATGATAATGTGAACTTTTCGGTCTACCAGGTTTTCTCAACAATGATGGATTAGGATGTAAGACGAGCATATTAGGGTGCGTGATCCAGTAATCTTCATGCGGTACAGGTTGAAATTGAGCAGAGTAATATTCAGCATATGTTGACAATTTGTAGTAGTCCTCAATAAAATCTTCATAGTCCATTTTAAAATGTGAGCAAACGGCCATAAAATGCGAGCATGGAATGTCGAATACTTGCCACTTGTTACATGAACAGTATCGCTCGGACCTGTTTAGCCTCAATATTTGAACGTTTCCTTCTTTGGCATTGAGACTATGATGTTCGGTCTTCACATGAAACACACCTTCATACCGATCGTATGATTGTACTTCATGTTTGCTAGATCGTGCAGCCCATTTATTTATTTTGTCGTGTGCATACCTGGATTTTTACTCCACTTAATATTATAAAATATGTTTGAAATAAATTATTAATGAAATATATATATATATATATATATATATATATATATATATATATATATATATAATATTACCGGGTGTATTTATCTTGACGCTCCAATGCATCCCTTTTTTCTTCTCTTCTTTTCTCGAAATAGTTCACGCATTTGAAAAATGTTATCTAAGCAAGAAGCTCCTTTGAGGACTCAATTTATGCACTCTGATAGATTTGTCATCATCCACCTATATCTGAATCCTCCATCATGTGCTTGAGTCCATTGCTCTAAACTAATTTCGTCAAAAAAACTGAGACAGCTCCAATTTATTACTTTGATATCTTCAATTGCTTTGTTGAACTTTCGAATTTGAAACTAACACCCGACACGATAAACATAATTTTCAATGAATTAAATTTATACTTTTTATTGAAGTTGCTGACGATATGTCGTAAGCAGAAACGATGGTGACATTTCGGTCCCATCCAACCATTTGCTGGGTTGTTCACTGTTACAAGTATACCAGCAGGTCGATCTGAAATTAAAAACACCTCTTTGTGTGTTACAATTTCTCTCAGGTATTTCAGGAACCATCCTCATGAGTCTGCGGACTCTTCATCAGCAACGGCAAACGCAAGTGGAAGTAGATGGCCGTTCGAGTCAACTGATGTAGCAATCAACAGTTTTCCTCTATATTTGCCGTACAAGTGTGTACCATCTATCTGAATGATCGGCCGACATTTATTAGACTTCCTTTAACTCTCCACTCTACTCGTGTTCCGGGATTGGTCTGTTTAACCATATATAACCACCTAGGCAACAATTTGTAAGACTCATCCTAATCATCGAACACTTTAGCCAACACTTTTCTTTTTCCCTCCCATACCCTATGGTAAGGAACATAATATCAAACTTTGATTTGATGTCGGACTGCAGTTGTGCCACACTGATAGATGGTTTTTCTCTTACGGCGTCACAGAACTCTAGTGCAATCATTGATGAATCCAATTGCACGTGACTTTGACTTAGTTCTGAATAAAAACATGTATGCTGCTCATCATACTTAGTGATCTCGAACAAGCCATGCGATTTTTTCTTTATTGTACGAAGTCTCCACTTGCAACCTTCCTCCCACTTCTTACATCGAATTGTCCAAATCATCGGTGTAGATTCAACAACTTCGTATGGTGCGTGACACTTCATTGCAAAACATTTGACCGCGTGTTGTAGCATTTCCTTGTCTTGACAAATCATTCCTTTATACAATTGCATATTGTCAACGTCCACAGGAGCTACAATTGAGTCATATTCCCGAATGCTATCCAATACATTCATATCCAAATCATTGAATGTATCTAAAAGCATCTCATGTTCACGACCATCGAAATCCAACTCTTCAAATTCGTCATCCGTTTCTGTTCTGAAGTTTCTGTAAAGTTGTTAGCCGCCATATCTTCATTATTACATGGGGATGCAACTGACTCAGGATCAGGATCGATACATTGAGTTGGATCTTCAAATTGGTTAAATGATGTATCAGGATCCAACCCTATCATATTTACATTTACATACAAATGCACTACATTTAACTATGGTATTTCCATTGAGAATATCAAGTTCATAGCTTATGCATTCGAAATAGGGAATGACATATATCTTATTGATCCTGATGGTTCTAGATTGAGATGTCTATATATTATTTCTATCTGATTTACTCTCATATCTACACTAAGTAACATCCCAACCATTTGAATGAATTGTTTAAATACAATTTCACTGTTCACATTTATGGTAAAACTCCCACTTCATGGTTGGTCATACTCAACTCCATCAATACCATCAATCATATTACCATTTGTAAACAACAAAAATCCCAAGCATTTGCCTGTCATTTTCTAAAAAAAAAAAAAAAAAAAAAAAAAAAAAAAAAAAAAAAAAAAAAAGACAAACATCACTTTTTTGTATTATACTTTTTATAAGAAGTATATTAAAAAATATTAAATTTTTTAGTTTATAAACATAAACTTTTTAAGTTTTATGAACATCAACTTTTTAACCTAACAATAAATTAAACTTTTTATAACTATTTTTAAACATAGCAATAAATTAAACTTTTTATAACTATTTTTAAAAATAACAACAAATTAAACTTTTCAAATTAAAATGAGGTAAACTTTTTAAAACTATTTTTTCAAATTTAATACAAAATAAAAAATTAAATTAAATTAAACTTTTTCAAACTATTTTAAACTATATTTTCAAAGTTAATACTAGAAAATATCAACTTATCACAATAAACATAACAACAATAATTTTCATATGAATAAACTAAAATTTTCAAACTATATTAAACTTTTGAAACTATACTAAACTTGTTAACTATCACAATAATTTTGTATTAAACTATAAATATCAACTTCTTAAACATAACAATAAACTAAATATTTTAACACTATAAACATCAAAGTTAATACTAAAGAAATCAAATATCATATGAATAAACTAAACTTTTCAAATATCATAAGTACTCACAGATTCGACAGTAGTTCTCTTTTTTCCTTCAAAGTGACAACGTTCGCCCTTTTTTCCTGTTATTTGTTATCTGACAACAATTACAAAAAAATAAAAAAAACTAGAATCTATAAAAAAAAATAATAATATAAGAACAAAAATAAAATTTATAATTATTCTTAAAAAATAAAAATTTAGTAGAGTAACAAACCAATATAGTTGTGTGAGAATAATTTGTATTAAACGAAATACAAAAAGAGAAATGGAAATGGAAATGGGAGGAGAGGAAGATGATTTCGAAGGCTTATTTTCGAAGGCAGTGAGGGGGCAATGAGCAAATCAAAGGGAGAGAAGTGAGCAAAATCAAGGGCAGTGAGTCTTCAAAAATTATTGAGGAAGTGATTAAGGAAAAATGAAGAGGATGGTGGTTTAAAAGGATGTAGGTCGAGTGTTGAACACTCGACCCATGGGTTTAGGGTGGTTGAAAAGGCATTAAGCCTATGGCAGAGGGGTATGAATGCGTCAATGAATGCATGGAATCGGAGCAGGGAAATCAGATAACGTCAATGCATGCAGGGAATCGTGCAGGGGAATCAGAGCAGGGGCATCTTGGTGATATATATGCACTTTTTCAGACTTATGGAAAGTAAATACAATGAAGACGATTTCCATGTGGCAGACCACGTCAGCTGATTGGTTGGCCGTTTAATCCATGTGGCAGACTCAATCTTGCTCTCGCTCACAATCTCGCTCTCTCCTACAATTTCGCTTTCAATCTCACTCTCTCAATCTTGCTCTCTCCTACAATCTTGCTCTATCCTACAATCTCGCTCCCCATCTCGCTCTCTCCTACAATCTCGCTTTCAATCTCACTCTCTCTTACAATCTTCTTCACCCACTTATCTTCCTTGTCAAGGGTTGAAGTTTCGACTTATGTATGCCAGAACTTCAACCTTCGACAACCTAATATAAAAAATTAGTGAGATTCCCTTCGAGATTCCCTTCTAGAGGGAGATCCTCATCACAAAATTAGCGAAATTTCCTTTTCCTTGTCGAGGGTTGAAATTTCGACTTATGTATGTTGAAACTTCAATCCTCGACAACCCTAATTTACATATTGTTTCCATGTTTTTCTCTGTTTGTTGAGTTCTCAACGTTCGACCTCTACATTAGTCGAATCCTCAGCCCTCGACTTCTAGCCTCGAAATCCCAAAACAACAATATTTCTCTAATAAGTTTCAAAACAACAATATTTCTCTGATAAGTTTTGAAAACAACAATATTTATATTAAATGTCCTATAAAAACGTTACCTCCTGTACTTTCTGCAAGCTTCCGGCGATTTTTCTGGCTATTTTCTTTGTTTTCAGCGATCTTAAATCCTTGTTCATCCAATGCACTTTTCTCCTCCTCTAAATCAAACTCTGTAAATAGGAAATATGAATGACCATCTTGGGTTATCAGAGGGTAAATTTTTTTGGTATATGTGTTCCTGTTGTATTCCTCAAGTTCACAACATGTTATCAACATGAGCTTCTATTGTTTTCCTTGCTAAAGATAGGTTCTAAAGGTACGTCGGATTTTCTCTCTTCGATATAATTAATATATTAAATATTATTTTACATATTTAATATATATTTAATTTCTAATATAAATATAATATTTTGTAATAGTATTACTATGAAAATATTATAAAATTAGAATGTGTAACATTTGTATTAATGGTAATAATTATTTGTCATTAGTGCTTGATGCCAAAATACATCTGGATGCCATAAAAATTTGATCATCAGAAAACAATTTTTCTTCCTAATTCTCATCTTAAATGGATGACTTGAGGCTCCAAAATTTTAAATCAATATGTTAGATAATATATTTTTCTACATTTCGGATATGCTCTTGTAGTAGCAATATCGAGAGAAAGGTTTTAAACAGTATTTTAAAATAATTTCATGTCTTCTCGTGGTCGAACAAAATAATGAGTTATTGATGAAAAATCATGAATCTCTACCAACTGGAACAACACCATTCCCTGAAGTGAATGTTGTGAATGTTAATAGTCATGGTCATGGTCAAGGTCGCGGTTGCAGTCGAGGTTGTGACAATGGCAGATGAAGAAATAATAATTATTTTGTTTCAAAAGAACCACACAAAACGATGACCACAAACGAAAAACTCCACAAGATAAGAGTTCACAAAATGTTGAAAATAAATGCTTCCAATGTGGAATGACTGGGAAGTGGTCACGTACATGTCATACGTCAAAACACTTAGTTGATCTCTATCAAGCCTCCCTAAAGAAAAAAGAGAAAAAATGTGAGTAAATTTTGCATACCAAGATAATGAGATATTTTACCCATCCAATATAACAGATTTGGATGTGGCAGATTTTTTCAAATCTCTTGAAAAGAGAATTGACACAATTGATGGTATAACAAGCGTTTCTTTTGATTTTGAGAATATTTAGTATTAATGCTGTCAGTTTTTTTTTCATGTTTTTTTCTTCGTTAATATTAAATTTTATATATTCCAAGTGTTGTTTTTCTTCTTGTAATTATTTTATTTTAATGAAGAACCTATAGATCATTTTCGTATATTCAGTGACTAAAAAATGATAAAAAGATCTGTGTCTGGCAGATAGTGCAACTACACATACAATACTTACAAGTAGAAAATATTTTTCCAAACTGACAATTCTGGAAGCAAAAGTCAATACAATATCAGGTTCTGCAAACCTAATTGAAGGGTTTAGAAAAAAAAAAAATTATTTTTCCTAGAGGAACAAAATTTACAATTGATAATATATTGTTTTCTAGTCAATCAAAGAGAAATCTCCTTCGTTTTAAAGATATACATTACAATTGTTATCATATTGAGACTGATAGAAAGAATAATATGTAGTATCTTTATATCATATCTACTATCTTATATAAAAAAACGTATACTGGAATAGCTGTCTGCTTTATCTTCTGCATTATATTATATTGATATACGAGTAATTGAAACATGTGTAACAATGAATCTGAAGTTCATGATTCTAGACATATTTACAATTTCGCATGATAGATTAGATCATCCAGGGTCTATAATGATGAGGAAAATTATTGAGAATTCAATTGGACATCCATTAAAGAGCCAGAATATTCTTCAATCTAATGAATTATCAATTCATGCTTGCTCTCAAGGCAAATTAATCGTTAGACTATCACCAATCAAAGTGGGGACTGAATCACCTGTATTTGGTGACATATGTGGACCTATTAACCTACTAAATGGTCTATTTAAATATTTTATAGTATTAATAGACGCATCGAGCAGATGATCAAACGTTATCAAGTCGAAATCTTGTATTTGCAAGATTACATGCTCAAATAATTAAGTTAAGAGCACAATTTCCTAATTATACAATTAAGACAATTTGTCTTGATAATTCTAGTAAATTTACATCCCAAGCTATTAATAATTATAGTATGTCAATTGGAATAAGTATTGAACATTATGTAGCTCATTTTAATATATAAAATGGTATAGCAGCATCATTCATAAAACGTTTGCAGTTAATTGCTAGACCATTGCTTATAAGAGCTAAGCTTCCAACATCTTAATGGGGATATGTTATTTTGCATGCAATTTCATTTGTACGCATTAGGCGAGTATCTTATCATAAGTACTCGCCATTACAATTAGCTTATGGCCATGAGCCAAATATTTCTCATCTGAGAATTTTTAGATGTGTAGTATATGTTCCAATTGCTCTACCACAATGCACTAAGATGGGTCCTCAAAGGAGGTTATGAATATATATTAGATATGATAACCCATCAATTATTAAATATCTTGAACCCTGATGGGTGATGTATTTACTACACGACTTGTTGATTGTCATTTGAATGAGACAAAATTTTCAACATTAAGGGGAGGAGTTGAGAAGTTGGAAAAAGAAATTACATGGAATGCATCATTATATCTCATTTAGATCATCATACATTTCAATGTGAACTTCAAGTTCAAAAGATAATTCATTTGCAAAATATAGCAAACCAGTTATCAGATACATCTATAAATGCTAAGAAAGTGACTAAGTCACAATACTAGCTGCAAATGCTCCATAAATACAATAAGTTATCACTAATGAGTCTGGGACACACCAGAAATATGATAGACCATTTGGTTCCAAAGATAAAAATCCCCAAAAAAGAAATAGTTCAATAAATTATTCAATTAAGAATATGGATGTTCTAGAAGAAATCCTAGATGTGAGTACTCATAAGAATATTGAAGTAAATGAGGATAATAATGAGATATCAATAAATTATGGAACTTTATAAGTTGACAACATTTTTGCATACAATGTTACTCACGGTATTATTTATGAAAATGAGTATGAAAAATATCGACATAGAAAAAATTGACTTATGTGGAAAGAAACAATCCAATATAAATAAACTCGTTTTTAAAATTGTGAGGATTAGTAGTTCAGATATTAAGGAATGTCAAACATGTGGGATACAAGTGGAGTATTTGTAAAACAAATAGAATGAAGTCACAAGATATAAAGTGAGACAAATCCCACAATAATTCTCGCAACATATACTTTAATGGTCGATATACAATAATATGGGATATTCAATTTATCTGATTGTGTATGAAAAAGTTTAATATACATCTTATGAATGCAATCATACCACATTTATATGAATCTCTTAATAATGATATTTATTTATGAAAATTTCAGAAGAATTAAAGGTATCATAATCTTATAATTCAAATAGTAGGAAATCATAATATATATATATATATATATATATATATCATAGAGATTTTTATAAAATATTCCTGACGAATGTAATATAATAATCTTATTCAATATTTGTTGGTATGAGGGTACAAAAATAACCTTATTTGTTCATATTCTTTTATAAAGAAATCACAACTTGAGATTTACTATATGTTGGTGATTTGAGCAGAAACTCTTGAAGAGATTTTAAAGACAATAAAATTTCTGAAGAAAGAAGTTGAGATGATAAAATTTGCCTTAGCTTGTAAATAAATCATAAAGCAAATGGAATTTTCATTAGTTTATACATTAAAGATCTTTTGTGGATTATGTACATCATTGAATACTCCTATGGTAGTTCATTCACTCAATGTGAAAAGGATATATCATATGAGCTCAAAAAGATGATGAAGAATATTAGGTCCTGAAGAACCATAAATTTTGAGAAGTAAGTGCACTTATATAGCATGACTAGTTTATACACTATAGTTTGTAGTTTTTTTCAGTAATTTTATTACATATATATAATATTCCTCCAAAAGAAGTATATTGGAGTAGAGTTAAACATATACTGCGTTTTATTTGAGAATTAGTTTACATTGATTTATTTTATTCTAATAAATCTAATTATCATCTAGATGATTGCGAAGATGAGGTTAGTTTTCTAACCCATACAAGCTAGATGTTAAATAGGTTACTTAGTAGATGAAGAAGAATTTTTATATCATGACGATTGATAGCTTGTAGAAATATAAGATATTACAGCCTTTTACTTAGAATTATGAAGGTTGATGAGAAGAACATGTGTTAATATTGCTAAGGATTCATGTGGAATATGAACTTGCAATGATCGACACTAAAAATTCCCACTAACCCTATATCACGTGTTATCATGCGTCAAAATTTCTATTTTGTAGTTGTCACAGGAGACAATCGCATACGTTAATCCCAAACCATCGCAAAGTTGATTGTATGCATTGATCTAAATGAAGAAAAGTTGGTCATATAAAATGCTACAACCACAACGTGATGGCCATGATAGAAGGATGATCGCAAAGAGTGGGTGGAATGTGTTGATACTTCAGAAGAAACAATCATGAATGCATACCTTGGGAGTATAAAAAAGATATGATGATGATGAAAATCTCACCTACCGTGTCAGTAATGTCAATGATACAGAGCAGGATTATCAAAGCTGTCAGCATTTGAGCTCTATAAATAGAGCCTTAAAGCCCAAGATCAAGACATTCGAGACTTCTGCCTTGGCCAGATTCCTGTGATCACAAAGGAGAGCATGAGTAAGAAATTCTTTGGGAGTTCATCACTTCTACAACTTCCTCCGATTGACGACCGAAGCTTCGCCGAAGATAAATCTCGGGAGAGACTACTCCACCGTCCATCTGTTGCACCACCGATAGCCTTGGCACACATCTAATGGAAGCAAGAGATTGCCTACATCTAGCCATCCATCTCTTTTCTCACCTCTATATTGTATTAGATTTTGGCTTAAGACATCAATACATTTTGTAATCAATGCATCTTTTTAGTTCCTTCAATATCATTTACATCATCTTCTTCTACTCCATCTTTTACTTTCATCGCCATGAGTTAAGTACAGATTGCAAGAGTTATCGCTTACTCAATCATGGGGCATAGACATATGACGCATGTAGCAAACCACAGAGATGTATGCATCGCATAGGTATAGTGAGCCAATCCTGTTTGCTTAGTGTAAGGCTATCGCAATGTTTGTCTATGAGCGGAGTAGCTAAACCAACTGCCCTAGAGGGTAAGTAGAGGAATTCACTAAGCAAAGTAAGCAGTGTCCTAGAGATAGGAATAATCTTATGCTCAACACAACCATACGTTATAGAGATATAAAACATGTGGCTAACCACCGAGAGGTGTGCGATACGCAAGTGCGGCGAGCTGGGATTATCCTTGCAACCAAACTTAAGGACTTGGTGAAATTTCCTCCCCAACCCTACGTCTCCATGCATCTTATTACACATTAACAGTTCGCCCATCTTTACCAATTCTCATAGTCAAACTTCAATTGTTTGGTCTATTTAGCTAAGAGTAGGAGTAGCGCATAATTAACCAACATCTTTCTTTTTCTTTTTATTTTTTCTACCCCAAACACATTACTTTACAGTTATCTTTTAGTTGCAAGTCTCCATGTTCAACCTCGAATCATCCTAAGAAACTTGTGATCTTGTTATACATGGCGAGAGAGCAAGAAAACTTATGACTAGGAACGCATAATCATCGCATAAATGATTAACGTATACTGCATATTTTTTAGACCAATGCATGATCATCACATGACCATCAATGCATATCAATTAATGCCAATAACTTATTTCCCCAAAAGAGTGAAATAGAATATAACGGCTACTTCCTCAAATCATATTGAAATTCTTGCAATTCAAGAGGCTAGTCAAGAATGTGTATGGCTAAGATCAATGACTCAACACATTTGTGGAACATGTGGTTTGTCTTCTAGTAAAAATCTCCCAACAATATTATACGAAAGCAACATAGCATGCATATCCCAAATCAAAGGAGGATATATTAAAGGAGATAAAACAAAACATATTTTACCATAGCTTTTCTACATTCATGATCTTAAAGAAAGTTTATTCTCATGCTAGCTTATTCTAAACCAAGTTTTCCAAGCAAACCAGGTCTAGAAAAGATGATAACGCATGCTAGTTTTTAAAGGAAGTTTCTAAAACATGTTTAAAGTAATGATGTACTTAGCTATATGAAGCATGCACTAGAAGTTATGTTTTATGATACCATGTATTCAGTAAGCTTGTTAAACGAAAATACTTACTTAAAAATTATGTTGAGCTTGATACTGAAGTACTTAGAGAAGGTATCTGAGCAATAGTACCCAGATTTTAGTGATGCTATGATCCTTGAAATCAAAGGTATGGTAAGGTGAGCAGGATCCAATTTAGCTCTACGTGCACGTATGACAGGATAGTGATGTAGTTGGGATTGAACCAAAGGGTTAGTTCCCAACATTGGCAGTAATGTGATTGAGCAAAAGGGTTCTCACCCCAGCCTATGCTTATGTTTGAGGGATTGAGTAAAAGGGTGTTCTCTCTTAAACAAGGATATTCGACATTGAGGGATCGAGCAAAAGGGCCCTTTCTTAACTAGGAGTTAGTTCAACTATGTTTTCATATATGATGGTTTTAAAAGTTCTATGTACATGTTTGCTTCACAATTTCCAGTTTTCTTATTCAATTTTTTAGCTTCCAGTTTAAGCATGAGATTTATGTTTTTATTAAGTCACTCACTAGGCTAGTAGCCCACCACGTTTTTAAATGTTTTCCTTTCCAGTTAGCGGTTGTCTCACCATAAGATAGTTGCATTGTTGCTTTTTGGAATCCACACACATTGGGCAAAATCCAAAAAGATTGGAGAAAGTTGAGAAATCCATCATTTATATTTTATTTCCTTTTTTTATTTATTTAGTTCATATATTTGTAGATTATGTTTAATTTATTTTAATATTCATATATTTTATTATTATATTATATTTATTTTAATATTATATTATATTTATTTTAATATTATATTTTATTAGTGTCTATGTTCGTGTTGTGCTCCTCAAGTTCACAACAACATTACAACAACATTGTATTTTCCAATTAATCTACTCATTGTCACACACACTGAAAATGCTGAAGAAATACTCCCCACTACTTTCAGCCTCTCTTTCTTTTCTTCTTCTTTAGCAACAAATTGAGTTCATGATTCACTTCAAATTCTTCTTCATGAGCACACACATATATAATTGTTACTGCCACTCTTGTTGATTAATAGGCTAATCCCAATAAGAAAAAAAAACATTCACCAAAGTTATGTTTCCATCGCCTCAATTTTCTTATTTGATAAGTAACACCTCTTTGTTAACAAATATAAATAGTGTTTTATTCACCTCCACTATTGTCCAATTAAAAGCCTTCTTATTTGTAAAGAAAAAGAGATGGGAGTTTTGTCTTCATTTTCTCTGACAATCTCCTACTTGGGGACAAAACGAAAATTTGTGTAAAACTTCAATCTAAAGTAGAAAGTAGGTCAAGCCAACACTTGGGCCATGGAAATAAGAAGAGCTTGTAGGCTAAGTTAAGGAAACTAAAATTTGGTTAAGTATCCAAACTATGCTACGATAGGGAGAGTTGAATCCATAGGTATAGAACGGAATGAAGAATTTTGGTTAAGTATTATTAGAAGGACTTAACTCAAAGCATTAGAGAAGTAAGTCATAGTATAGGTGGAAAAATCATAGCATGGTTAGTAGATTTAAAGTATAGCAAGTGATGTCATAGCATAACAGCATAAACTCATGGCATAGACTGAGAAATTCAACTCGTAACATAGGAACACTATCTTGGGTGCATAGTGTTGGACGCATAGGGAAAGTCAGGCGCATAGAAGACTTCCAAGAAAACCCTAGTTGGACAACTTGAAGTATTAAAAGGGGAAGAAATTCACCTTCGATGCGTGGAGGACATCTTGGAAGCTATGCTATGAGATTGAGGCAAACTATGCTATAAGAAAGAGGAGTTATGCTATGAACATAGAGAGCTATGCTATAAGAATAAGAAACTATGCTATGGGAATAAAGAATAATGCTATGAAGAGTAGAGGTCTAACCTTGGATATATTACCTTATTTATCATTACACATAACGAGACTCCAGGAGAATTAGGATACTAATCCCAACATAACTCTTATTCCTTTGGTCTCCAAAATAACTCTCTTATTCCTATAGTTGTTTAGTTATCATTTTCAGTCAAGATCTTTACTAACAATTTAGTAATTCTTGTAAGTGTGACCCACCATTTTCAGATCTTATAGGATGGTATGAATATGCCTCCGAAATGGAAGACAATATTCAAAACGAAACTATAAGACCCTATTCATTTTACTAAAGCCTGGGTTGTTCCGAATCCTATGTTACAACCCTCCATGGGGATAGCCATCTCTAAATGACTAGCAAAGGGCTACTTAAAGCTAACCAAGAGGCGCAACATAGAAATCTCACGATTCAGACTAGTGGAGGAGATCGAAGGATATATTGATACATATCCTTCACCCACTTACTATGAACTACTTCCTCCGTTTACCTTGATATTGACTCATATAAAACACTTTCTGAATGGAGGTCACTCCGAGGGTGACACGAAGCGTCATATGAATCTCACAATGTAAACTATGTGCAGATGTGGCAGCTGAAATCTATATATCATATAATAGACTTATGTTTGAACAACTTCCCCTTATTCACCGTAATCTAGATTTAAGCAAAAAAACAAAAAAAAAAAAAACTTTTCGAATGGAGGTCACTCCCAGGGTGACACGAAGTACCGCTTAAATCCAGACTGTGAACTCTTAGGGACGCGAGAGCTAAGAATAACATATCATATATATTATTAATCTCCCACTAAAGTTTTCTAATAACTCTATCATATAAAAGTTATTAAACTGCCGCTGAAGTGTTCTATTGGATAGATTTATACTTTGGTTCTTTTCGGCTAATAAAACAACCCTAAGTCTATGTGGTTTATCCAAGTATAACTCTTATAATTGGATTTTAACCTACGATGTCTAGGTGATAAACAATTTTATTACCTTACATCACTCACGTATGCTCATAAAATCGGTTATCAATGCTCAATAATTCGATCATAATCCCCAGGTTGAAGGTGTTCCGTAAACCGTTAACTTAAGTACCCTTAGCCTTAGACAGGATTATATACCGGTTGAGTTTGTAACCTGAGTTTTATAAGTTTTAACTATTAAAACAGGTGGTCAAACTACGTGAGCATGCAGTTGTTGTTTATGAATTTTAAATGTCTAACCCAATTTTATAACAACTTATAAAACTTTAGACATGCTAAACATCTATAACATACATGAAGGCATTCAATATTTAATATAACACCTATATTAAATACAAGAAACCCTAACATGCATATTATATATTATAACAGATTATAACATACTTTCAATGCATGTAACATGCTTCCTATGGTGGGATTTTAAATCTAAATGACATACTGTATGCACATATAAGATTTATTTAGTTATTACATACATCAAATGAATAAATAATTAAACATAGACTGATATGGTTTTAGTTTTGGCATAAACAATCAAACAGAAGCCTAACTATTACAAACAACTTCAAAACCGTCTTTGAACCGCTCGACCTGCTCCAAACCGAACCCAAGCATCTTGAACCGACTGGATAAGTCTGAACCAGACCAACAAAACCAGACCAACCAAACACACTTTGAGGCTGAATCAGATTGGACCTTGAGAAAACCGGTTAAACCGGCTACTCTCGATCCAACCTCAAAGTCTTGCTAAGGTCGATTGTGTAGTGCTAAAGGCAATCATCTATCACCATCGCCTTGTGTTGAGAAGAGGTACACGATTGCTTAGTGTCATCTGATTATCGCATAGAGCAATTGTTTAGTTCTCGGGTAGAACTATACGATCGCTTAATGATAACAGGCAAAAATGCACGTTATCATAGTGCTAATTTCTTAAAGAATGCTAGCTTGCGTTGATAAAATATGTTAGATTGCATCCAAAAAGCATTAAGTTTATTACATTGCAGTCACATGCGTCCATCGCATAGGAATAGTTGATTTTTGTATTTTTATGTAGAATATGCGTTGACGAAGGCGAAAATTGCGATCATAGGAAATCATTAGTCGAGCGCAACATCACCACAAGGCTTTCCGGTGATTGTGTTCACAAACATTTGCCCAAGAAAGATTGCCGCAACTTGGTCGGTGCAACTTGGTGGGAGCATATTGATGAAAGGCATAATTAATCGCGATGGGATAGAAAGCTGATGACAGACGACTCCGAATTCAGTTGACAGCCACTAATAATAAGTACATTCAGCTTTACAGCGACAAATATTCGGTGCATCAGTCAGGGAATTAAAGCCATTCCATCAGAGCAATCATAAGAGAGAAGCTGCCTTCACCCCGAAGCTCTATAAATACCAGAGGCATCCTTCAGAAAAGGGGTTCACCTGTTCGAAAATCCATAAGTTTGGATCGCACGTCTTTTTCCATAGTTTTCCTTTTTATTTTAAGGTAGAGCGAGAGAGAAGTAGAGATGTCGGAGATCGCTCGGGCAACTCGAGAGAGAACCCTAAGGCATAGAAGTAGAAAGCGAGCTGACTTTCGCGAGAGCAAGATTATCTTTTGAACACGAGTAGAAAGACGATGTAAAAGCCTGGGAAGCAAGAGATTGCTCAAGACTCTTTATTCTATTCTTGCATTTTTGTCTTGTACTTCATCTTTATATTTATATAATGGAATTTCTTATTCTACATCTGTTCACTCACTTAGCATGCATGAGTAGCTAAACTAGTCGAATGGGTTGAGAAGAACTAAGCTAACATGACCTAGGAAGTTCATTGCTTACGATTATCTTGTGTTATGTTGTGCCAAACATCCCTTTAGAGCTACTCGAGAGAGTCTAAAGAAAGAACCTGAGACGTGAGAGAGCTAGGTTAGAATCTAGACTCGAGAGAGCAAGATTAGAACTGCATAGGGACTTAGATATAAGCTCTATTTGCCAACCTACATTGCATGCATCCTAGAGATAGGAATGATATTATGTGGTCACCTTATTTGTGTGTGTATCATTTTGTCATCGTATAAATAAGAATAGAGGCTTATGTGTAGGTCCTATAGACTTATCGCATATATCGCATGCGCTCTAGCCTTAGAAGCCATAGAATTTGCACCGAGAGGTGGTTTACTGTTGTATGCATGTTGCATGATCACATAGCACGAACGCATCCTAGGAAATGTTAGCCGAAACTTTTCTCAACCCGTTCACCGCAGATTCATTGCATCTTCCATTTATCAACTCTTTTTCAAACTCTGCCGCATTTGTTTATTTTTTATTACCGCAAACAACAACCTCAACAACTATTTATTTAATTGGTTACTGCAAAGTTTTCTTAAAATTACCAACGTAATCTGTTTTCCCAAGTCCTCGAGTTCGACCCTGGACTTACCAGGAAACTCAGTGGGGCTTACACTTGGATTCCGCTGAGGAAACTTGAGTGCTCAACGTATTTTCACCATCGCATTTCATCCACAATTCCATATCATAAAATCAAGCACCACTTAACACCATCGCCTAGCACTTCATGTCATCATTTAGTATCTGCCGCAGCTAAACGACCACTTAGCTCTATCGTAAAGAACATCATCGCGTCGTTCAGCATCGTAGCTACACGATCGTTTAGTTCCTTTGCATAGAACTTGAACGCATGCAGCTAAATTAACATTAAATCCTACAGAAGAGAAAGAGCTTCTTTTGGTAATTTTTGCATTGGAAAAATTTCGAGCATATTTGCTGGGGACGAAGGTACTCGTCCATACTGATCATTCGGCGATAAAGTACTTAATGACAAAGAAAGACGCAAAGCTAAGATTGATAAGATGGGTTCTCCTCCTTCAACAATTTGACATAGAAATAATTGATCGAAAGGGGACGGAGAACCAAGTTGCAAATCACTTTTCTAGATTGGAAAACCCTGAAGTTGACCGTAATGAATCAGAGGTGAATGCAGTGTTCCTGGAAGAGCAGCTGTTCCATATTGAAGAACTACCGTGGTATGCAGACATAGTCAACTATCTGGTTTTCGAGCAATTTCCTGATGATTATACCTACCACCAATAGAGCAAGCTCAAACATGAATGCATACATTATTATTGGGATGAGCCAAATTTGTATAAAAAAGGGGCAGACCAGATTTTGCGATAATGTGTACCAAATACTGCTCAACAACGCATATTATCGCAATGTCACGACTCACCATATGGTGGGCACTTCGGAGGACAGTGCATCGTAGCCAAGGTTTTACAGAGTGGATTCTTTTGGCCAACATTGTTTAAGAATGAAGCTGACTATGTAATGAAGTGTGATCGGTGCCAACGCACAGGTAACATTTCGTGGAAACACGCAATGCCGATGGACACCATCTTGGAGCTTGAATTGTTCGACGTGTGAGGTATTGATTCCATGGGACCATTCCTTCCCTCGAACGGTAAACATTATATTTTATTAGCTGTCAATTATGTCTCCAAGTAGGTAGAAGCTGTGGCATGCGCTGCAAGTGATGTGGCCGTAGTCTCTCAATTCTTGAAGAAAAACATTTTCACTCGATTACTCCACGTGCCATCATAAGTGATGAAGGGTCCCACTTGTCAATCATACTATCAAGGAGTTGCTGCGCAAATACAACATTCTCCACAAAGTGGCCACTGCATACCATCCGTAGACGAATGGTCAAGCCGAAGTGTCCAATTGGGAGATTAAGCTGATACTCAAGAACGTAGTAAGGCCTTCATGAAAAGATTGGGCAACAAAGCTCGACGATGCATTGTGGTCATACCGAACTGCATTTAAAACATCAATAGGTATGTCCTCATATGCGTTGGTATTTGGTAAGGCATGTCATTTGCCTCTGAAGCTGGAATATAAGGCACTGTGGGCGGTAAAGAAGCTAAACTTTGATTTGAAGAAGCAAGAGAAGTGCGAAAAATTCAACTGATCGAGCTAGAAGAATGAAGGATTAACGCATATGAGAATGCAAAGATTTACAAGGAGCGCACCAAGCACTGGCACGACAAACACATATGCGGCAAAAACTTCCAAGTCGGGCAGAGGGTCTTACTATTCAACTCACGTCTACGGCTCTTCCCGGGAAAACTAAAGTCACGTTGTTCCGGACACTTCATGGTGAGACAAGTATTCGAGCATGGCGCGGTTGAATTATAAAATGATGACGGAACCAACATATTCGAAGTTAATGGACAGTGAGTAAAGGCGTATCATGGAGAAGGCTGGCATCACCAAGTCGACTCCATGGACTAAGGAACTTTGAATAAAGAAGGAAGTAAGTGGTCCCTGCGTCATCAGACGATCGAAATCCATTAGGGATGCAAGTTTTGGGAATCATGGAATCTTTAATTCTTCTCTACTACTCAAAATTTTCAATTCATTATATCGTTTCAGTCTTTATCTATTCTTATTCTTATTCTTAAAAAAAAAAAAAAAAAAAAAAAGTCATTTGTTTTGTTTAAAAATTATTTGACCCTTTCTCTGTTTTCTTGCAACGATCGAGGCACTGGATTGCGGAGAGTTACACGAAGAAGCAACTTATCCTATTCTGTCACCGCAATCCAAAAAAAAAGATAGATCGCCACAAAGAAGGATGCATCAATACACAATGTGGGCGATAGCACAATTTGGGGGTGTATTCTTCCTTATCTCTATTTCAAATTTTGCACTATCACATTGCATCTTAGTTTTAAAAGTTTTATCACCGCATCCTCTATGATTACCGCAATAATTTGACATGGATAAATTTAGTAAGTTACCGCATGTTGTTTCTTTGCCAATTATGATTTCAATGATGAAAAACATACTTCTATTCTTTTTGTATATACTAGAATCAACTTAATTTTAAGATAGTCACCTCATGAAATATTTCTAGAAGTTAGGGGTCTGCTAGCTTTCTTTCAAACTCTCTTTACGAAGCTTTCTAAGAACATCGCATGACTTCTTTCAATCTTTTGGCAATGAGGATATTGTTGCATTTTAAATTTGGGGGTGAGGTATTTATTTTCGACCTTGCTATTTTTTAGAAAAAAATAGAATAACAACTCCATTGTCAATGCAATGGGGAAACCCATGTTGATAAGAGTTAAGTTGAGAAGGGCACTTACCTGTAGTTGGATGTCCGCATGACACACGTGGGGGCAAGCCAAAACGAACGTAAGTCGCCAAGATCAACGCATAAATAAATGACCACAACTCTGCTGCCAAGAAGGTATGAGTCTAGTCTGAGAAAGAGCGCATTGCTCATAGTTGGATGTCCGCATGCCACATGTGGGGCTAGCCAAAATGAAGGCAAGGCACTTGGATCAACACAAGGTAAAAAAAAAATAATAATTCCAAGAAATATGCAAGGATAAAATCATTTAACACCCCGGTGGAAAAGTTTTCTTTTTGAAATAAATCATGCGGTGTTCCGGAATTTAGTAAAGTCCTTTTGAAAGTTAAGCTTGTGATCCCTAGGTCTTAGAAATATTTTAAGAGGAGACTTGAATAAGACTTAAGGAAATTTTGGTGTATAAGAGTTGAATGAAATATCCTTGAGAAATCTAGAAAAAGAACATTGCGGTCGACTTGCTAAAAGAAATCTTTAGCTTATGCTTGAGGACAAGCGTTGTTTAAATTTTAGGGTATGATAATGGGCAGAAATGCATGTTATCATAGTGCTAATTTCTTAAACAATGCTTGCTTACATTGATAAAATGTGTTAGATTGAGTCCAAAAAGCATTAAGTTTATTAAACTACAGTCGCATGCATCCATCGCATAAGAACAGTTGATTTTTGTATTTTTATGCAGAATATGCGTTGACGTAAGGCGGAAATTGCGATCATAGGAAATCATTGGTCGAGCGCAACATCACCGCAAATGTTCGCAAACATTTCCCGAAGAAGGATTGCCGCAACTTGGTGGGCGCATCTGGATGAAAGACATAATTAATCACGATGAGACAGAAAGCTGATGACGGTCGAATTTGAATTAAGTTAACAATCGCTAATGATAACAAGTACATTCAGCTTTTCGGTGAAAAATATTCGGCGCATCAGTCAGGGTATTAAAGCCATCCCATCGGAGCAATCATAAGAGAGAAGCCACCTTCACCCTGAAGCTCTATAAATACCAGAGGCATCCTTCAGAAAAGGGGTTCACCTGTTCAAAAATTAATAAGTTTGGATCGCACGTCTTTGTCCATAGTTTTCCTTTTTATTTTAAGGTAGAGAAGGAGAGGAGTAGAGACACTAGAGATCGCTCAGGGCAGCTCGAGAGAGAGCCCTGAGGTGTAGAAGCAGAGAGTGATAACTTGTAGAATTACAAGTTATTTATATTGTTTTATTTAGATATTGTCGTAAAAAGAAAGAAAAGTTGCATCAATAGTATAGAATTTGGCTAAGAAATGCGAGAATTATAAAATGTCGTCAATACACCCGCTAACACCATTGCAATGGTAGACTAGAGTGTTTCAATTTCTTTTTTGTGGGAAATCAGGCACCACATGCGTTCATGGCTCAAAGAACAAATAAACAACGCATCTACGTCGCATTGTGCCCATCATTCAAGAATGAAGAGATGATCAATTCAATGACGGCGCATGCGACAGTCGATCAAGAGCTTAGCAATCAACGCAAATTCAATCACATGCGGTAATAAAAAAATAACACTACATGCAGCAATCGATCAAAGATGTAAAGAGTAATGCATTTGCGGAGGATTCTGACAAATGTATAGCTTTCAGTTGTGCATTTCTGAAGGGTTGATTGTGTAACAGAAGGATATTCACTCCGCCATTTCAGGAACTACCAGAACCATAAAGTGGGGACCACGAAGTCAAAGAGCCAAGCTTCTCTTATAAATAGCTTCTACAAATTCACGGAGAAACATACATGAATACATAGAGACGTGCATATATCGATTCTAAGAGAGAGACTGGTCTGAAGCGACTTACAAAGTAGATCCGAAATAATCACGAGACAAAGCTGAGAGGTGAGTCTCCATGCAAGGAATCCTTCCAATCCCCACCGTTGAAGCTCTGTGTGAAGCTCATTTCTACCAGAAGAGTAAGCCTGAGAGGGAAGCTCTCCTCTCCATTACTTCCACATGCCGGCAAGCACAATCTTCGTTTGGAATCTGTGTCAAGACGTTGACACTTCTTCTGTATTTATTTCTAATCTCTTTTTCATCATATGTATTCATCTTCTCTAATCTTTCATTCACACCATGTATCGAACGCTTAATTTTATAATTAAATGCTATGATAATTACCATTGTCATCTCTCTGTCTATTTCCGTTCATCCATAATCCATTTTCTCCATGATGTTTTCCCAATTCCCTGGGTAAATAGAAAGAATTAAGCGAGTGAGTTAATTGTGTTAAAGAAATAACTAAGTTTAGCTAAAGCATGCTCGACAGCATCTTCACCTGTGAGTGCAGAAATGAAGATGTTATTCCGCCTATCGAGAGAGGGTTGGAAGAATGCATTAACTAAAGCAAGAAGTAGTTCCAGAGATGGAAACAACCTTGTGTTCATCACATTCATCCCTATTTCACCATAGAGATATGGAAACGCGGCCGATCACCGAGAGGTGTACGCCAAGGGGAAGCGAAACCTTAGTTGCATCTTTAATGCAATTGACAAACTTGAGATGTTTTTACTATTTATTCTTTCTCTTTCTGCTTCATCCATAAAGACTTCATAGTCAGTTCTCGACCTCAGTATCGTGTATCATGTATCTTGTATCTTGTATCATATTAGTTTAGGATTTTATTTTAACAACGCAATTTTATTTCATCGCAATTTACATTTCTGTATAAACCTAATTCTTTATTCATTGTTAAATCGGTCGCATGTATCACAAAAGTAACGCATTAATGAAAACAATCCTTGTGTTCAACCTTGGATTATTTTGAGAAACTTGCGTTGGAATTATACTTGGTTTCAACACAAGGAAACTTGTGACAAGCACTACTAAATGGCATACTACGAACATACCATTAACAACGCATATACTTAGACGTAGTATTGCATAGAAATTCTCTTTATCGCAAAGGAACTTTAGCGCATATTTAGCACATCATTCATTGCACCAAACAGCCATGCGTTAGAGTAGATGAAGGGATTAAATTTTATCGTCATCAAGTTTATGGCGCCGTTGTTGGGGACATGAGCTTGTATGATTCATTCTTTCATCATCAAAGTGCATGCATAACAAAGGAATTAAATTTTAATGTCATCAAGTTTATGGCACCATTTCCGGGGACATGAGCTTGTATGATTCATTCTTTCATCATCACAATGCATGTATAACAAAGGAATTAAATTTTAATGTCATCAGAGAGCAGGCCAACTCTCGCAAGAGCGAGTTTGTCTTTTGAACATGAGTAGAAAGACGATGGAAAAGCCTGGGAAGCAAGAGATTACTACTAGACTCTTTATTATATTCTTGTATTGTTGTATTGTACTTTATCTTTATATTTATACAATGGAAGTTCTTATTCTACACCTGTTCACTCTCTTAGCACGCATGAGTAGCTAAACTAGTCGAATGGGTTGAGAAGAACTAAGCTAACATGACCTAGAAAGTTCATTGCTTGCGATTATCTTGTGTTATGTTGTGCCAAACATCCCTTTAGAGCTACTTGAGAGAGAGTCTAAAGAAAGAACCTGAGACTTGAGAGAGCTAGGTTAGAATCTAAACTCGAGAGAGCAAGATTAGAACTGCATAAACAAGAGATAGGGACTTAGAGATAAGCTCTGCTTTCCAACCTGCATCGCATACATCATAGAGATAGGAATGATATTATGTGGTCGCCTTATTTGTGTGTGTGTCATTTTGTCATCGCATAAATAAGAATAGAGGCTTATGTGTAGGTCCTATAGACTTATCGCATATATCGCATGCGCTCTAGCCTTAGAAGCCGTGGCATTTGCACCGAGAGGTGGTTTACTGTTGTATTCATGTTGCATGATCACATAGCACGAACGCATCCTAGGAAGTGTTAACCGAAACTTTTCTCAACTCGTTCACCGCAGATTCATTGCATCTTCCATTTATCAACTCTTTTTCAAACTCTGCCGCATTTGTTTATTTTTTATTACCGCAAACAACAACCTCAACAACTATGTATTTAATTGGTTACCGCAAAGTTTTCTTAAAAATTACCAACGTAATCTGTTTTCCCAAGTCCCCGAGTTCGACCCTGGACTTACCAGGATACTCAGTGGGGCTTACATTTGGATTCCGCTGAGGAAACTTGAGTGCTCAACGTATTTTCACCATCGCATTTCATCCACAATTCCATATCATAAAATTAAGCACCACTTAACACCATCGCCTAGCACTTCATGTCATCATTTAGTATCTGCCGTAGCTAAACGACCACTTAGCTCTATCGTATAAAACATCATCGCGTCGTTCAGCATCGTAGCTACATGATCGTTTAGTTCCTTCGCATAGAACTTGAACGCACACAGCTAACCGATCTCTTAGCGCGCATTGTATAGCAAATCCAACGTATCGTTTAGTTCGCACGCAACAACTAAACGATCGCGTAATGTTGTCGTATAGCATTTGAACACATCGTTTAGTTCCTACAGGTACACGATCGTTTAGCGTTCAACATCACAAGGAGCAGTGTCCATTGCTATACAATCATTTAGCTTTTCTTCACATCGTGTAATGCCTGGAACTAGAAGATCGCTTAACAAATGAACCTCAACAACGATTTTGAGCAGAAGCTAAAAAATTGGAACAGCAGCTCGGTCTCCTTCTCTTGTTTCTTCAATTACATCTTAATTTCAACTCTAATGACTTCAGATAAATTACAGATTGTTGCTAACACATAAAATCTCATCAAACAAGAGCCAATTACAAATTTAAATTAGAAATTAAAGAGAATTAAAATGCCAAATCTCAGAAAACCATATCAGCGCACCAGTTTCATATAACTCATATAAAACACCCACCAAACCAAAATTAAACCAAATTAAATGTTTATATGATGCTCTAATACCAATTGCAGGAATGTATTGACAACAGCGGAAGCAATAAGGATCATTTAAGTACTCTAATTCATTAATTTTGGCAAACTATAAAACATGCTCTTTCAGAAAACAAGTGAATTTCATGATATACCTTTGTAGAACCTCTTCAAAGCACGATCTCCAACAGTAATCTTCTTCGAATCTTGTTGCAAACCACCTCAAGATCTTCTTCACTATTCTGTTGGTGCTCTAGATTGAGTTGTGGGTCCCAAAACAAGCATGAATCAAGTGATTAAGGAGAATTGCTCACAGTAGCAATCTTATTGAAGAACATTTTCTTCAGCACGAACTTTCTCTAAAATTCCCTCTTGATTGCATGCCTGAAATTCACTCCAAACTCTTCAACATATTGCAGATCATCATGCAAGGAAGAGAGTTGCATGAGTTGTAGCTCATGCTTGGAGTAATAAAAGGCTATAGTGATGACTTTTGTGTGAGCAAGTAGAAGATGGATAATGGAAAAAATGATTTTTCCATTTGTGTATTGTTTTTTCATTTTCCAATTTTACCTCCAAATAAAAACTTGATTTTTAGAAAACCATTTTGATTTTAAAACTAAAAGTTTTAATTGTATAAAATTAATTTCATAAATTAATTTTTTAAAAAAGAACTTAATTAATTTAGTATCAAATATTAAATTAATTTTTACACACTTCCATCTTTATATATTTAAATCATATTTAAATATAAATTATCCTATTCCAGTTAGTTCTCAAATTAAGCATGTAACTAGATCTCATATAATTACTAATTTCCTTAATTCTAATTTGAACATTTCAAATTAACTTATCACGCTATTATAGAGTTAGTCCATTACGAGCTAGTAGAGGGACCTCGCAGACCTATATATCATGGGCTCCAACGATCCGAGATTAATTGGCTAAACTGATTAGACCAGATTAATCCCCATTCATTAACTAATGGGTCACTCCACTAAAGCCCATAGTTTCACTCCCCTCACTGTAGATATATTATGTCCACATGATTTAACCATAATAAGCAAGTTGACCCTTCACAGATTGTTCGTAATAACAACTAGGTTAAATATCTATTTTCCCCCTGAGATTACGACTTATTCCTCAAGTTTACTGATACTCTAATGAACAACTGGTTTGTGATACAATCACTAAACCAAACTCTCTCAGCTGAGTGATAGGGTGGGGCCCCTTTTTCAAGACCTGGATTTAATACATGAGAGAACAACATTTCTCCTATCCCTAAATCGAGTATGCGTGAACTCCATCCTGCACCCTATGTCTTCAGCTATCTATTATTTCAACTCTAATGACTCCAAATAAATTACAGATTGTTGCTAACACATAAAAGCTCATCAAACAAGAGTCAATTACAAATTTAAATTAGAAATTAAAGAAAATTAAAATGCCAAAACTCAGAAAACCTTATTAGTGCATCAGTTTCATATAACTCATATAAAACAACTACCAAACAAAAATTAAACTAAATTAAATGCTTATATGATGCTCTGATACCAATTGCAGGAATGTATTGGCAACACCGGAAGCAACAAGGGTCATTTAAGCACTAATTCATTAATTTTGGCAAATATGAAGCATGCTCTTGCAGAAAACAAGTTAATTTCATGACATACCTTTGTAGAACCTCTTCAAAGCGCAATCTCCAACAGTAATCTTCTCCGAATCTTATTGCAAACCACCTCAAGATCTTCTTCACTATTCTCTTGGTGCTCTAGATTGAGTTGTGGGTCTCAAAACAAGCATGAATCAAGCGATTAAGAAGAATTTCTCACAGTAGCAATCTTATTGAAGAACATTTTCTTTAGCACGAACTTTCTCTAAAATTCCCTCTTGATTGCATGCCTGAAATTCACTCCAAACTCTTCAACATATTGCAGATCATCATGCAAGGAAGAGAGTTGCATGAGTTGTAGCTCATGCTTGGAGTAACAAAAGGCTATAGTGATGACTTTTGTGTAAGCAAGTAGAAGATGGATAATGGAAAAAACGATTTTTCCATTTGTGTATTGTTTTTTCAATTTTCCAATTTTACCTCCAAATCAAAACTTGATTTTTTAAAAAACCATTTTGATTTTGAAACTAAAAATTTTAATTTTATAAAATTAATTTCATAAATTATTTTTTTTAAAAAAATTTAATTAATTTAATATCAAATATTAAATTAATTTTTACACTCTTCCATCTTTATATATTTAAATCATATTTAAATATAAATTCTCCTATTCTGTTTAGTTCTCAAATTAAACATGTAACTAGATCTCATATAATTACTAATTTCCTTATTCTAATTTGAACATTTCAAATTAACTTATCACGCTATTCTAGAGCTAGTCCATTACTAGCTAGTAGAGGGACCTCGCAGACCTACATATCATGGGCTCCAACGATCCGAGATTAATTGGCTAAACTGATTAGACCAGATTAATCCCCATTCATTAACTAATGGGTCACTCTAGTAAAGCCCATAGTTTCATTCCCCTCACTGTAGATATATTATGTCCACATAATTTAACCATAATGAGCAAGTCGACCCTTCACAGATTGTTCATAATAACAACTTGGTTAAATATTTATTTTTCCCCTGAGATTACGTCTTATTTCTCAAGTTTACTGATCCTCTAATGAACAACTGTTTTGTGATCCAATCACTAAACCAAACTCTCTCAGCCTAGTGAGAGGGTGGGACCCCTTGTTCAAGACCTGGATTTAATATTTGAGATAACAACATTTCTTCTATCTCTAAATCGGGTATGCGTGAACTCCATCCTGCACCCTATGTCTTTAGCTATCTATTAGGTCTTACCCCTGAAATGGGAGGCTTATTGAGCCGATGCTGTTGAGCTAACCCTCACCTATGCAAATCTAATGATAATCTCGAATAAACAGGAGTTCATAATTAACTTAGGATGAAGATCGAGTTACCTAGGCCATCTAGGTGAAATAGTCAGTTTTATACAGTAAATAGTGTTATAAAGTTAGAGTGACTTATTTCTTTGTCCGATCATATGCAAACTCATTGCATAGCACATCCCCACTCCTCATTTCATAATATGTACGAATTAGGATCACATTGTATGTAGCAATTAATAAATGCGAAGATATCTCCTAAATTCGTGTTTTAAAGTTGTAAGAAATTATCCGATTTAGATATAAAAAGGAGGGGAGAAATAAACGTTGATGGTTAGAAGAGGGTGAAAGAATGAAATGTTGTTCTTCAGATTCTCATAGCTGAAAAAACCTGGTTAGAGGTCCTTAAGTGGAAGCGGATCTTCCTAATTTCTCAAAATTTACAAAATTTAGATTTTACAGAGAATAACAGAAATGATCCTTTTAAAAAAGGAAATTTATGGCATGAAAAAAAAATTGCATATAAAATATAGGTTCAAAAACCTTTACCTTTGAAGATCTAATCTTCATGGGAAAATCCCTCGATCTCCAATTGGGCACCACTGGGAAGGAAAGCTTGGTATTCTCTGGGATGAGAACTCAAGAGTTGTCGGCTCTAGCTATTTTGGATGAGATGGATTTTGAGAAAGTGGAAGAGGAAGATAAAATTTTACAGAACGATTCTGTGTCTTTTTTTCTGTGAAAATCAGAGGGAGAGGATGAAGATGATCAAATCTGTTCAACCCTCGTTCCCACTAACGTAGTAAAGAGAAAAAGGGGGAGGGAGTTACAACTCCCTCCCAAAATGATTTTTCAATATAAAATTAAAATAAATAAAATTAATTTATTTTAATAAATCAATTAATTAATATATATACACACACACACACACACATATGATAACTACCTTATCATATAATATATATACTAAACTATATGTTATATCAAGTATAACATATACCCTATAGTTTTTATATTGTATCAAATACAATATAACCTACAATTTCAATCATCTCTCACCTATGGTTTTTAATGTAAATCACATTTATATTAATTTAATTGTATGAATCCAATTCATATAATTAGTATTTGAATCACATTCAAATATTTATTTCCTCTCAAATAAACTTTATATTATAATGCATCAAATACATTATAATAATTGCATCATACATAATTAAAATTAAATTAATTATATCATATATAATTAATTCTCTCAATTCATTTGAACAATTCAAATTAATCTAAAAACGATTCTCATTAATTCTCATTGAGCTACCGAGGGAACCTCATGGACCTGTCGTTTGAAGCTCCAATGGTACGTGAATAATTAATTAAACTCTTTAGTTAAATTATTCACCATCTGTTAACTGTCAGGCACTCCACTAAAGATCGATAGCTACACTCTTCGCACTACAAATATATTTTTCGTGTCTATTGGATATAACCAGTCAACAATATGATGACCCTTCACAAATTTCTCGTATGTACAACTAGGCCAAAATTACCATTTTGCCCACTATAATTACATCTAACTCCTTAAGGACCACTGATCTCTCTAATGAACAATAAATCATAGTCCAACTATGATCAAACCCCTCTCAAGTAAGGAGACACCACATTGTTCTAGCCCTGGAAATGGCCCTTAAGGGAGCAATTTATCTACTTACATCGACGTTGGAGAAGGAGTGAATTCCTTCTTGTGTAGTTGTGTTCCCAGCTCCCCAATCAGAAGAATCCCCAAAATGATAAGCTTATCGAGTCAGAAATTTGACCACTCTCACCCATACAAATCAAAGGATCGCCTTCATAGGAAGAACTTCACAACTCACTCAGGATTTAGGTTATGTTACCTATAGTCATGCTGGTGAAATTTAAGTCTCTATTATGAGTGGCATTATATAATGAGACTAAACTTTTCGTGGTTTGGCCTTATACAAACTCCTCTATATAGAATATCCCGTACACATGTCTTCACATGAATGATCAGGATCAGATCATTAGTAGCACTTTACAACAAGTGTAACATCTACAAAGTAGGCCATACTTGTAGTGTTACCAGGATAAGGTATCCAACTTTAACCATCTACTACAAACCATTTAGATTATCACTTAAACATGATCTACCCGTATGTCTCTACATACATGTTTAAGCTACAAGATAACATTGGATATTAGTTTATTGTTTTGTCGTAGCAACTAAAATTGAAATAAAACATTATATATTTTATTAAATAAATAAGATGTTTGTACATTAGTATTACAAACTATAGGACCCGATGGATTTAGGGCATCAACCCCAAAAATCTTCCACTTGACCTAAAGTTAGTGGGGTGTACACTATATTAGTCAAACTAATATACAAAGTACATAAACAAAAAACTAGGGCATAACAGACCTAGTACAAATCTCCTATATGCCCTAGTCTAAATGTGGCCTGTCCCATAGACCCATACTCTACAGGTGACCCTTAAACACCTTAGCCGTGAGGGCCTTTGTAAATGGATCAACAGCGTTGTGCTTGGAAGTTATCTGCATGACGATCACGGCCCCTTGATGCACAATTTTTCAGATGAGATGATACTTCCACTCTATGTGCTTCCCACACTTGTGACTTCTAGGCTCTCGGAAATTAGCCACAACATTATTATTATCACAATAAAGTGTGATGGGCTTTGGCATGTCTTGAACGACTTCAAGCTTAGTCAAGAATTTTCTGAGCCATACAGCTTCCTTAGCAGCTTCACAAGCCGGTACATACTCAACCTCTATGGTGGAGTCAGCAATGCACCCTTGCTTGGTGCTCCTCTAGACTACTACCCCTCATGCAAGAGTGAACACTAATCCTGATGGGGATTTCCTAGAATCCTTATTAGTTTGAAAATCAAAGTCAATGTACCCTGTAAGGATAAGATCCTTAGAACCATACGAGCACGTAGTCCTTTTTTCTCCTTCAATACTTGAGGATATTCTTAAAGGCAGTCTAGTGATCATATCCTGGATTAGACTGATATCTACTGACTATCTCTACCGCATAGAAAATGTCAGGTCTAGTACATAACATTGCGTGCCTCAAGCTGCCAATAGTTGATGTATAGGGGATTGGTCTCATTTCCTTAACCTCTTGAGGTTTCTTAGGACACTGTTTCTTAGACAATATAATTCCATGCCTGAAAGGTAGTAAGCCTCTCTTGGAGTTCTACATCGAATACTTGACAAGCATTTTGTCAATGTACGATGCTTGAGATAGAGCTAGAGTTTTGTTCTTTTGATCTCTAAAAATCTAAATTCCCAGAACAAATTAAGCCTCTCCCAAATCTTTCATTTGGAATTGAGTCACTAGCCAGTACTTAACTTCAGTTAGTAAACCTACATCATTCCCAATGAGTAGGATATCTTCTGCATACAACAATAGGAAAGCTACTGAACTATTGATGATTTTCTTATATACACAAGGCTTATCAATGTTTTGATCAAAGCCATAAGATTTGGTTGCAGTGTCAAACATTATGTTCTAAGATCAAGAAGCCTGCTTCAGTCCATAAATGGACCGATTAAGCTTGCAGACCTTTTGCTCTTGACTTTGCATTATGAATCCCTCGTGTTGTTCCATATAAATAGTCTCCTCAAGATTGTCATTTAGAAAAGTAGTCTTGACGTCCATTTGCCAAATCTCGTAGTCATAATATGAGGAAATGGACAAGACGATCTAGATAGACTTTAGCATGGCAATAGGTGAGAAAGTTTTCTCATAGTTTACTCCCTCAACTTGGGTATAACTGATAACTTGTAGAAATACACGTTATTTGTGCTCCATTCTTAGACTATGCGACGAGAAAAGGAAGAAAATGACCATGATGTAGCACTGACATTCTCACGTACCTCGACAAATATAAGCAACTAATAAGAGCAAGGGTTTCAAGGCAAACAAGTTCATAGCTCTATAAATACAGCCTCAGCACTTTAAAGAAGGCAAGCAGACAAGATCGGAAAAAGCCTAACTTTGCAAGGAACTTTCTATTCCAAAATTCCAATGTTAGAGTTAAGAAACATGCAACAGAAGAAAAATAGATCATTAAGCATTCTAATTCATTAATTTAGCTTTGAATTAAGCATGCTCCATAAACTATGAAGAGGGTTTCATGATATACCTTTGAAGAAACACTTGAATCACGAATTCCAACTGCAATTCCTCTTTAATTCAGCTTGTGAACCACCTCAAGGCCTTTTTTACTAACCTCTTGGTGTCTTGGATTGAGTTGTGGGACTCAAAATAAGCTTGAATTAAGGGAAAGAGAGAGGAGAAGTTTTTGGTTTATGAACTTGTGAAGAATACTTCTTCAAGATAGATTTTCAGCCACAATCAACCCTTTTGCATGCACAATTCCATTTAGATTCATTAGGATATATAGCAAGATAATCATGCAAGAAGAATTGCTGCATGAATTGTAGCTCATGCTTGAATTTGGCTGAGAATTGTGAAGTGGATTGTGAGAGCTTCTTGGAAAATTAGTGGAAAAATCCAACTTTTTGGATTTTTTCAATTTTCCAATTTTGTTTCTTTTTAATTCAATTTTGATTTTCAAAATCAATTTTCTTTTCAAAAATGAATATTTTATTATTAATTTTACAAAATTAAATCAATAATTAGTTTATCTAATAAAATTAATAATAAATAATTAATTTAACAATTTAATTAATTCTAATTAATTTAATATCAAATATTAAATTAATTTATCACAAATTCTACTATTATGAATCCCGATTCATGAATTTAATATTTAAATCATATTTAAATAATAATTGATTGTCAAATTTCATTTAATTCCAAAATTAAACGTGTAATTATATGACATAATTACTAATTCCCTTAATTCTAATTCGAACGTTTCAAATTAACTTATCACGCTACTCTAAGGCTAATCCATTTGTGAGCTAGTATGGAGACCTCGTGAACCTACAAATCATGGGCACCAACGATCGAAGAATAATTGGCTAAACTCTTTACACTGAATTAACCCCTATTCGTTAACTACTGTGTCACTCCACTAAAGCCCAGAGTTATACTCCCCTCACTATAGATATATTGTGTCCATTCGATATAACCATGATTAGTAAGTTAACCCTTCATAGATTGTTCGTTGGCTGGGTTAAATGACTATTTTACCCTCGAGATTATCTCTTATTTCTTAAGTTCTACTGATCCTCTAATGAACAATTGGTTTGTGATTTGATCAAAAAATTGAGTCCCTCTCGGGCAAAGGAGAGGGTGGGGCCCCTTGTTCAAGACCTGGAGTCAGCACTTAAGGGAACAACCTCTCTACTATCCCTAAAAGCGGGTACGAGCGAATTCCATCTTGCACCCTATGTCCTCAGCTATCTACTCGTTCTTACCCCTAAAATGGGAGGTTTATTAAGCCGACGCTGTTGAGCCAACCCTCACCTATGAAAATCTAAGGATAATCCCGAATAAATGGAAGTTCATAATTAGCTCAGAATTAAGGTTAAGTTACCTAGGTCATCGCTTTGAAATAGTGAGTCTTAAATAGTAAACAATGTTCTAAAGTAAGATTGACTTATTTCGTGGCCTGATCTTGTGCAAACTCATTGCACAGGACGCCCCTACTCCTCATGTCATGACATGTATGAATTAGGATCACTTTTCTTGTAGCACTTTGCAACTCCTTGTAACAACTACAGAGTTGCCCGCATCCAATAATGCTACCAGAATAAGGCACCCAACCTTATTCATATACTATAGATCATTTTGACTATTTACTCGAACCTGATCCATCTTTATATCTCTACATAAAGTTCAAGTACTCATAAAATAGTCATGGGTCTTTTAGTTTATTGGATTTAATTCTAAAATGAAATAAGCAATTCATATATTCAATAACAACTTATTTAATTTTCAGATTATGTTTAATGTTTACTAACCACAAGTTTTAGGACCCAAAATCCAACAAACTCCCACTTGGACTAAAACTCTAGTGGTAACATTTAATACCGAGTTTTTTTAGTTTTACGGAGAAATACAATAAACTAGGACATCACATACCCATGGTTTTTCCCTCCCACTTGCCCTAGGTTATATACCTGGTAGTCATAGTCTTACTAGGAGATTCTCAAACATTTTAGATGAGAGAGTCACTGTAAACATGTTAGTATACAATGGAATTCTTTTTAAACTATGGGGAATGTGATAATGGGCAGAAATGCACGTTATTACAGTGCTAAGTTCTTAAACAATCCTGGCTTGCGTTGATAAAATATGTTAGATTGCGTCCAAAAAGCATTAAGTTCATAACATTGCGGTCACATGTGTTCATCACATAGAAATAGTTAACTTTGATATTTTTATACAGAATATGCGTTAATGCAGGGCAAAAAGCGCGATCACAAGAAATCATTGGTCGAACGTAGCATTACCGCAAGGCTTTGCAGTGATTTGTGCTCGCAAACATCTGCTAAAAAAGGATTGTCGCATAAAGCCGGCACAACTTGGTGGGCACATCTGGGTGAACGGCCTACTTAATTACGACGGGACAGAAAGCTGATGACGGTTGAATCCGAATTAAGTTGACAAGCCGCTAACGATAACAAGTACACTCAGCTTTTCGATGATAAATATTTGGCACATCAGTCAGAGAATTAAAGCCATCCCATCTTTGCAATCATAAAAGAGAAGCCGCCTTTCACCCTGAAGCTCTATAAATACCAAAGGCATCCTTCAAAAAAGGGGTTCACCGATTCAAAAGTTCACAAGTTCAGTAGTTCATAACTTTAGCCGTGTCCATAGTTTTCTTTTATTTTTAAGGTGGAGCAAGAGAAGAATAGAGATGCCGGAGATCGCTCAGGGAAACTTGAGAGAGAACTCGGAGGTGTAGAAAGGAGAGAGCGGGCCGACTCTTGTGAGAGCGAGATTATCTTTTGAACACGAGTAGAAAAGACAGTGTAAAAGCCTGGGAAGCAAGAGATTGCTACCAGACTCTTTATTCTTTTCTTGCATTGTTATTTTGTAATTCAACTTTATATTTATAAAATGGAAGTCTTATTCTACATCTGTTCACTCTCTTAGCACGCATGAGTAGCTAAACTTATTGAATGGGTTGAGAAGAATTAAGCTAACATGACCTAGGATCTTCACCGCATGCGATTATCTTGTTTTATGTTGTGCCTAACACCCTCTTTAGAGCTACTCGAGAGAGAGTCTAAAGAAAGAACCTAAGACTTGAGAGAGCTAGGTTAGAATCTAGACTTGAGAGAGCAAGATTAGATCTACATAAACAAGAGATAGGGACTTAGAGATAAGCTCTATTTGTCAACCAACATTGCATGCATCCTAGAGATAGGTAAGATATTATGTGGTCGCCTTGTTTGTGTGTGTGTAATTTTGTCATCGCATAAATAAGAATGGAGGCTTATGTGTAGGTCTTATAGACTTATCGCATATATTGCATGCGTTCTAGCATTAGAAGTCGTAGCATTTGCATCGAGAGATGGTTTACTATTATATGTGTGTTGCATGGTCTTATAACATGAACGCATCCTAGGAAGTGTTAGCCGAACCCTTCTCAACCCGTTCTCCGCACATTCATCGCATCTTCCGTTTTATTAACTCTTTTGGAAACTCCGCCGCATTTGTTTATTTTTTTTTCATTATCGCAAAAAACAAACCAAACAACTATTTGCTTTCCCAGTTACCGCAAGGTCTTCTGAAAATTACCACCACATATTACATTCCCAAGTCCCTGAGTTCGACCCTGGACTTATCAAGAAACTCAGTGGGGTTTACACTTGGATTCCACTGAGAAAACTTGATTGCACAATGCATTTTAATCATCACATTTCATCCATAGTTCCACCTCATAAATTAACGCATTAATTTTTTGGCGCCATTGCCGGGGACTTCGGCAAAATAGTGTGCTAACAGTAATTTTCTCATTTCTTTGCAGAGTCTCAATCTTTGGAAAATTACGACCTAGAGATTGAGAGGACGTTCAGAAGGAGACTAAGAAATAGCCGTCAACCACAACAGTCTGATAAAAAAGATATGGTAGAGCAGCCTGGATACGGAGCACCAAATGAAAACAACGTCATAGCGAATCCAATCCTTCTGGCAAACAATCACAATAGGCCCATTAGGGACTATGCATCACCAAACTTCTACGATTTCTCTCCAGGAATCATGAGCCCTGCCCTCGATGGAAGTCGATTCGAAATGAAGTCGGTGATGCTGCAGATGATCTAGACTGCAGGACAATTCGGAGGACGGCATGGCGAGGACTCGCACACCTACCTCCATAGCTTTATAGAAATCTGCAATACTTTTGTGTTCCTAAACATCTTTGCGAAGAAGTTAGACTAACTCTGTTTCCATTTTCTCTGTGTGATCAAGCAAGAAAATGGGCGTATTCCCTCGAGCCAGGAGAGATCACTTCATGGGAACAAGTCGGAGAGAAATTTATGAAGAAATATTTTCCACCTATCGAGAATGCTAGACGAAGGAAACTAATCACCAATTTTGAACAAGACATGGATAAATCGCTCAGCGATGCCTGAGCAAGGTTTAAGAGGTTTGTCAGGGACTGTCCACACAATGGATTAGCAGACTGCCTTCAGATGAAAATCTTTTATCATGGTTCGAATCCCGCTTCGCAGACCACTGCCAATGCGGCAGCCGCTGGTGGTCTGCTAGACAAAGCGTACGACGAGGCTAAGAACATCTTGTATCGCATCTCTAAAAACAACGAGAATTGGAGAGAGAGTAATCAGAGACTGAGAATCAAGGATAACGATGCAAGTAATGGTGCTACTGCTTCACTACAGAATCAGATGACCACAATGATGAACCTGATTCAAGGAATCGCGATCAACAGTTAAACACCGCAAACTGGGCAAGTAAACGCAATTAATTAGAACCGCAAGGTGTGCGACTTGCAGTGACGGACACACAATGGAAGAATGCCCACAGAACCCACAGTCTATTTACTTTGTGAAAAATAATCCATTTTCTAATACCTACAACCGTGGATGGAGAAACCACCTCAACTTTCCATGCAAGAATTAGCAACAGAATTTCCAATATGTGGCACAAAAAGAAGGGCCACCTAGATTCTTCCCGGGAAATAACAGTTAGATGAGCAACCAAGCCAATAGTTCGCAACCACCACAATCTTCCTCCTTGGACATCTTGTTAAAGAAGTATATAGAGAAAAACAAAACTGTGCTTCAAAGTCAGGCTATGTCCATCTGCAACTTGGAGTTACAGATGGGCCAGATTGCAAACGAGCTAAAGAATAGATCGCAAGGGGCTCTACTGTAAAACCCGAACTCTAATTACTTCAAGTAAGAGTAAGTAATGTGATGTCTTCTAATGAGCTAAATGAAGAAATGTCTTAGGAAGGGTAGAAGATGTAAGCAAGAAGAAATAGGCTTGGGTATCTAAGTGTAAAAGTAGGACAAAACTCGGCTAGGCTAAGAAAGGTCATACTTGATGATGGAATGCATAATAAGCATATGAATGAGACCATGCCATCTAATAAGGTATGGTGCTGAAGTAATATTGTGAGTGAAGTTAGCAAAAGTAAATTTGCTAAATCCTAGCCCTTCACCACTAATAGTGGGCCAGGTGGCACAAGGAGAGTTCATGCTGGATTTTGGGCGGTAGTATAAGCAAGAAGGTCGAGTCATTGGGTCGGTTTGGACAAACTATTTAGTCTATTTGTGTAATTCTAGTGGCATTCGAAAGCTCTGTGTGTCTATTTTCTGTGGCTGGGCTACTGGAAGGAAAACTCACTGAAATAAGGGCGGAGGGGCAAAATAAAGACGAAGGGTTCATTTCTCGGGTGAATCTAGGTTATCAGTGAAGAATTAAAGCTCCAGGATGAATTACGAAGCTTTTTGAGCTAAACATTTGAGGAATTATTGTTAACTTAGCTATAAACAACCTTGTAGAATGAAACTTTTTAAGATGAGGTCAGGAAATCGAGTTATATAATTTTGAAGTTTGAACTGGAAATTGTTGAACAAGCAGGCAGCTGCTTGAATTGGGGCCAATGATGAAGTTTTAAATCTCCACATTAAACGACGAGAAATTTTGAGCTGAAATTTTAATAATGTTGCTAGCTCAATTCTAAACATGTTTGTAGAAGGAAGTTTGTTCAAAAGAGGGATGGATTTTGAGTTATGAATTTTTGAAATTGCAACAGAGAAGTTATGCATAAGCAGACAACTACTTGGGAAGAACAAACAAACAACTCATATGGAGAAAGAGGATCTCGCTAATTTTGTGCTGAGGATCTTGCTAATGTAGGAAATCTCGCTAATTTTGTGATGAGGATCTCGCTCTAGAAGGGAATCTCGCTGGTAAGGTTAGTATCGCTAGGATGACAGTTGTCAGGAAAAGCTTGATCTCGCTCATGAAAAGGATCTCGCTAGTAAAGCTGTGTTTATTGATGAAAGTTCCTTTAGTAAATGAACTATTTGAGGTATTTTGCTAAGAATTCTAAGTAGTTTAACCGGGAATTATGTCCTTTCAGGCCAAGAAGAGCTAGTAGAGGCGTATAACCCGTTCAGAGGCCAACGAATTGTGAGTGACTATGTGATGACTTACTGTTTTAATGATTTAGAAACTATGATTTCTCGAAGATATTTCCCACGCTAAGTGTTTAAATGGATTGCCAAGAAACATATTTGTGAAACTGTTTCTCATGTTAATTAAATCATGTTTTCCATGGAATTGACATGATTTAGATATGTTATCTTGTCCAAATACTATCAGTATGTTTAAGTAACTCCATTTTTATGATGAACCAGTATGATGGATGAACTAGTATGATGATTTGAGCACCAAGCCTTAGTGTTCAACTAAATGTTCATGACGGATACTGAAATACAATGGGAATGTATCCTTTCAACTAAATGTCTATGACTAGTTATATGACGGATACTGAAGGACAATGAGAAGGTATCCTTTCAACTAAATGTTTATGACTAATTATATGACGGATACTGAAGGTCAATGAGAAGGTATCCTAAGGATACTGAAGGACAATGAGAAGGTATCCTAGTCAAGTACCTAAGGTATGACGATACTCAGTTATAACCACGTGAACGTAGGTAATACGACGTCGAGGGATTGAGCAAAAGGGTTCTCCCTGACCAAGGTTGACATTGAGGGTTAGATCTAATAGTTCATTCTCAACTAAGGATAAGGGCAGTCATATCTTCTCCTAGGCTAGAAGGATAGTTTGGCATTGCTAATGCTTATGAATGTTTATCAACACATGATGTTACTAATGTATGAGTTTTCCAAGTATGTTTTCCATATCTAACGCATGCTAATAGTTTTTACAAGTTAGTTCAACATGATTTAAGAACTTATTTTACAAAGTATGAAGCATGCGTTAGGGTTAAAGCTAAGGTTGAATGAAGCTGATATACTATGTTTTAATTACCTAAGATTGTCAAAGTACGTATGTTGGTATTCCTAAACATAATGAAAAGGGATACTAAAGGTAGGGAAGGTATCCTAAAGAGTTTTCTATGCTATATTTGAGAACTTGATAGCTTAAGTGAGCTGGATACTGAAGTAAGGAAGGTATTTGAATAAATGCACCTAAGGTGTTAACGGTACATAGAAAACTCCATATGTCGTAGGTGGTTCTGAATGAGAGGCCGAAATATGGGTCTCCTAGGCTATATACCAACAAAGGGAGGCTGAAGTATAGGTCTCTTGGCCGGTAACAGACGTTGGGAGCTAGAGCGATGTATGCTCGTTCTCAACTAAGGAATAATGATGTTTAATGGTGGTTTAAAGGTTTTATATACACGTTTGCTTGGTATAATTTAGTTTCAGTATTATGGTTTCAAGCTTCTGGTTTTGAGCATGAGATTTATATTTTTATTCAGTCACTCATTGAGCTTATAGCTCACGTTTTCAAATTTTTTCTTTTAGGTAGTGGTCATTTCAAAAAAGACTATTCTGTTGCTGCTCTGCCACTTAAAGAAACAAGTTGAAGGAAGCGTAATTAAAGACCTATGTTAGTTAGTACACATGTGTCTATCTAGTGACTAGTATACTAGATAGGGCTCACTAAGTTGTAATATTCATGTGTGAACAATGTTGCGAAACTTTGTAATGTAAATGTGTTAAGTTTCGAGTTAATACGTTGGTATATTGATGATATCTATGTATTCAGGGTTTGAGTAAAGGTTAACAGGATAGTTAGGCAGTAAGTGCCAGCAAAAGGGTTGGTAATTACTACAGTCACCATTCTATCTAGGTTTAGAGGGTAATCTGGGGTGGGATGTGACAAGTTGGTATTAGAGCAAAAGATTTTGGGAAGAGGGAAGAAAAGTTTATATATAAGTTTGACTCTCGAGTCCTTTGCATGTGTACTACCTAAGTAAGAGGAAGATGTCAAGTAAAAGTGGCAAGCAGAGCAGGCAGATAGACAATGGGAACCCTGACCCTACCTTTAAGAAGTTCCGAGATTGTGAACGGAGAGGTAAAGACCCGATAAATCAGGAAATGACTTCTGACGGGGAGTCGAGGATTATGCAAATAGGAATAGATCCTTAGTTAGAGGATAGAATATTTAACAAGATCGCCAAGAGGTTGGCGGAAAGTGTTGAATCCATTTTGGTGGATTCGGAAAGGAAGTACGATATTGAGTGACCTAATAGGAATTGATAAAGGACAGAGAGCTACAAGTCAGCATAGTGTAGGAAGGAAGAAGCAAAGACTTGTGGTTAGTAAGGATGATAGATCATGGTTTTGGCATCCTACCGAGCTAGTAGCTAGTTTAGGTCAGAAATCGTTATGCATGAATTGTGATAAGCATCATCGAGGGACATGTTAGTAAGGGAAAAACGTATGTTTCCAGTACGGACAGGCAGAACATTTCAAGAAGGAATGCCCTAGCTAGGTTGAGGAGTTTAGATAGAACACGAAATGGCTTTACAGACGATAGATAAACCTAGTGGCTCCGGAGCCGAGGAAGGGATTCAAGAGAAGAAAAACGAGAAAGGAAGCAGGACGAACTCAACAGTAGGGCCGGTTTTTACGAAGTATCCTACTAGGAGGCAGAGGAGTTACCTAATGTTGTGAATGGAAAAGTAACTTTATGTATTAGTATATTTATGAACTAGTTGCCTATGGTGTTATACCTTTATTGTCATCTGATATGTTGCACTGTTTGTAGGAAAAATTGTAGAGAGCATGTCCCTAAGTAGTTATTATTATGATGTGGAGAGATTGTAATAGTATAAGAGTTTTATAGGCTCTGGAGTAGTTGTTGATAAGTATAGTTATGAAGTGATTCCATTAGATTTCTTGGAATTGATGTCACTCTAGAGCATGGATTTTCCGAATAAATGTTACAACCATATGAATTGTTTTATGGATGGATAATGTTCGAGAGATTTGGTAGGCAAGAGACAGTATTTGTAGGAAGCAAAGGAATATTCCAAAAAGCCTAATAATAGCAGTGAAGTCTAGGAAGCTGCTAAGTAAAAGATGTGAAGCCTATTTAGCCCATGTGACGGTTTCGTAGAACGAAAAGATGAAACCTGGGGATGTACCAGTTGTACAAGAGTTTCTGGATGTTTTCTCTAAAAAGTTATTAGATTTACAATCTGACAAGGAAGTTGAGTTTACTATCGATTTAATTCCAGTTACAACACCTATTTTTCAGGTACCATAAAGGATGGTGCCAGAAGAACTTAAGGAGTTGAAAGTTCAGTTACAGGAATTAATAAATAAGGGTTACAACAGATCCAGTGTGTCACCTTGATGACATATTGGTGTATTCAAGTAGTAGGGAAGATCACGAGAATCATTTGAGGATAGTTTTGCAGACACTGCGAAAGAAGCAGTTGTATGCCGCGTTCAACAAATGTGATTTCTGGTAAGACCAGGTTGTATTTCTTGGTCATATGGTTCCAGCAGCAGGAGAGAATGACTTTAGGTGCTTTAAATGTTTTAAGTAAATTTCTAAAGCTTATGAATGTTTAGCAATGTATGTTTATTCAAAGCTATTTATAACAACTGTTCTCAAATAGTTACAAAGCAATGCACCTCACATTAATGTTGTATTTATGCTATGTTTTACAATGACCATGAAGATGCGTTAGTAAGAATGGTTTGGGCAACTAAGTCATTGAGAAATAAGAATATGCAAGTTGAGTATGAGTGGCTCAGTACTGAAGTACACGGAGAAGGTCCTGAAGCTCAGTCTTAGAAATTGAATAGCTCGATATTGAAGTATATGGAGAAGGTATCCGAGCAGCTCGATACTGAGGTACACGGAGAAGGTATCTGAGCAGTAGTACCTAAGGTACGATGGTACTTGAACTAGAATTGTACAATTAAGGGAAAAGTTTTGATTGATAGTGTCGAAACACTCCATTCTACCCATGAATTGATGTTAACAGATTGAGTAAAGATTCTCTCTCAACTACGAATGCAAGTTATGTTTGTAGGAAGAGAGAAAGAGGAGTTCCTTCCCATTTAAGTAGTAACGCAGTAAAAAATGTAAGGAGTGAGCAAAACGGCCACTCTAGACTAATAGACTAAGGCACGGTCTAACAAAATAAGAAAAGTGTTATGTGATGTTTGTTTTGTCAACAAATGAAACCTAAAGGGCAGAGGCTAATAGGATTACTCAATCCACTACTAGTACCTGAGTGGAAGTCGGGAGTCACACAGGTAAACATAGACTTTTCACTAGAAATAGAATGTATAGTAGGTTTGCTCAGAGGTTAGTGGCAAACGTGAAGTCTATTCTAGTGAATTAAGAGGAAATGGTGTAATCTAGAGGAAGTCCTAGTTAAATTAATCCTAAGAGGAGGGAAAAGATGAGCAACAGTGAGCTCGAAATGTACCAGGGGTACATTGAGTATAAAAGTAAGGAACAAAATGGTCAGCAGAAGACAAAAAGGAAAAGGTCCAGATCTGTTGATGTTCCATGTAATAGCTCAAAGTTTAAATTGTAACTGAGCTAGGAACTAGTACAATTAAGTAAACCTTATGTATACAGTATGGTAAGTCGTAGTTGAGAAATGTTATAGTACAAAGAAAGGAGGAAGTTGTAAATTTACAACCAAAGGATGTTGTCAAAGTCTAAGTTATAAGTAGGTTCGAGCAAATTTCGAGGACAAAGTTTCTTTTAGGGGGAAGAATTTGTAAAACCCAAACCCTAATTACTTAAATAAGAGTAGGCAATGTGATGTCTTTTAATGAGCTAAATGAAGCCATGTCTTATGAAGGGTAGAAGATGTAAGCAAGAAGAAATAGGCTCTTGGGTATCTAAGTGTAAAAGTAGGACAAAACTCAGCTAGGCTAAGAAAGGTCATACTTGATGATGGAATGCATAATAAGCATATGAATGAGACCATGCCATCTAATAAGGTATGGTGCTGAAGTAATATTGTGAGTGAAGTTAGCAAAAGTAAATTTGCTAAATCCTAGGCCTTCACCACCAATAGTGGGCCAGGTGGCACAAGGAGAGTTCATGCTGGATTTTGGGTGGTAGTATAAGCAAGAAGGTCGAGTTCATTGGGTCAGTTTGGATAAATTACTTAGGATATTTGTGTAATTTCAGTGACATTCGAAAGCTCTGTGTGTCTATTTCCTGTGGCTAGGCTGCTGGAAGGAAAACTCGCCGAAATAAGGGCAGAGGGGCAAAATAAAGACGAAAGGTTCGTTTCTCGGATGAATCTAGGCCATCAGTGAAGAATTGAAGCTCCAGGACGAATACGAAGCGTTAAAGCTGAAAATTTGAGGAAATATTGTTAACTCAGTTATAAACAACCTTGTAGAATGAAACTTTTGAAGATGAGGACTGGAAATCGGGCTATATAATTTTGAAGTTTGAACTGAAAATTGTGGAACAAGTAGGCAGCTACTTGAATTGGGGGCAATGATGAAGTTTTGAATTTTTATATTAAACAATGAAGAATTTTGAGCTGAAATTTTAAGGTAGTGTTTCTAACTTAATTCTAAACATGTTTGTAGAAAGAAGTTTCTTCAAAAGAGGGCTAGATTTTCAGTTATGAATTTTTGAATTTGTAACAAAGAAGTTGTGTATAAGTAGACAGCTGCTTGGGAAGAACAAACAAACATCTCATATGGAGAAAGAGGATCTCGCTAATGAAAGAAATCTCGCTAATTTTGTGCTGAGAATCTCGCTAATGTGGGAAATCTCGCTAATTTTGTGATGAGGATCTTGCTCTAGAAGGACATCTCGCTAGAAATTGGGTTGAATCTCACCGATAAGGTTAGTATCGCTAGGATGACAGTTGCCAAGAAAAGCTTGATCTTACTCATGAGGATCTCGCTGATCTCGCTTATGAGGATCTCGCACATGAGAAGGATCTCGCTAGTAAAATTGTCTTTGCTTATGAAAGTTCCTTTAGTAAATGAACTATTTGAGGTATTTTGCTAAGAATTATGAGTAGTTTAACTGGGAATTATGTCCTTTTAGTCCAAGACGAGCTAGGAGAGGCGTATAACCCATTAAGAGGCCAACGAACTATGAGTGACTATGTGATGACTTACTGTTTTAATGATTTAGGAACTATGATTTCTTGAAGATATTTCCCATGTAAATGTGTTTTAAGTTCCGAGTTAATATGTTGGTATATTGATGATATATATGTATTCAGGGTTTGAGTAAAGGTTAATAGGATAGTTAGGCGGTAAGTGCCATAAAAGGGTCGGTAACTACTGCAGTCACCATTCTATCCAGGTTTAGAGGGTAATCTTGGGTGGGATGTGACATCTACCTTGTTCAACAGAACTCCCACGCAACCCGGGGGGATCAGGTAAAGAGCAATGTCAAGTCGTGACATTATGGAGTGGAAAAACTATGGAGGGAGAAAGAAAGGAGCCTAATCAGACTCCTCCCATTGCACCGGAACCTGAAATTGCGGTGACTCAAGAAGAAGAAGGAGAAAAAGAAGCAATAGAGCTGAAGTTGCATCCACCTCAAAGCTAACAGAAAAGGGGACCGTGAGAGTGCAGTTACCACCTTTCCCGCAGAGACTCAGAAAGAAAAAAAAATGATGAGGTACAGTACCAATGCTTCCAGTCTATGTTAAAACAATTACATATTAATATTCCATTCAGTGAAGCGATTGAGGAGATGCCTACATACGTGAAGTTTTTGAAGGAAATGGTATCCAAGAAGAGGGGCACTGGTAAATTTGCCATGGTGGCTTTAACACAGAGTTCGAAATCAATAATTCCATCGAAGATGAGCGATCCTGGGAGCTTTACCATACCTTGCTCCATTGGAGGACTATACATCTGGCAAGCATTGTGTGACCTTGGAGCCAGCATCAATTTGATGCCTCTGTCGATCTTTAAGTAGCTTAATATGGGGCAACTTGTGCCCATGACCGTGACTCTCCAACTTGCAGATAGATCTCTGGTGCCTCCAGAGGGGAAGGTGACGGACATGCTGATCACCATCGACAAATTTATCCTACCAACCGACTTCATCATCTTAGATTACGAAGACGACAAGGATGTGCCCATCATCTTGAGGCGACCATTTTTATCAAGGTCGTGCCCATATTGATGTGCATAAAGAAGAGATCACTTTGAGTGTAAATGGATAGAAGCTCAAGATCAACATCATCCGTGCCATGAAGTTTCCTAACGAAGAAGACCTACATGACTCTGACGACGACCAGAATTTGATTGAAGAAGAAAAGCTTGATGAAGAGGATGAAGAAGAGGATGCAAGTGCATCCATTGCTACATGTAATGCGATCATAAAAAAAAAAAAACAAACAAGGAAGTTGAGATGATCGCAACCCAAGAGGAAGAGCCAACAGAAAAAAAAAAAAAGAAAGAAAAACAACGCAACCATCCTTGATAGAACCACCAACAATTGAATTGAAGACCCTGTCGAATCACTTAAAGTATGCATTTGAGGGGCAAAATGAGAAGCTGCCAATCATTATTTCCTCGGAACTTAATGAAGACCAGGAGAATTCGTTGATGAGCATTCTGAGGAAATATGTGCGAGCAATTGACTGTGCAGACATCCGAGGAATTAGCCCCGCATAGTATATGCACCGCATTTGTCTCGAAGAGGACCACAAAGCATCGGTTGAACAGTAGCGCAGACTCAACCCTGTGATGAAAGAGGTCGTTAAAAAAGAGATCATCAAGTGGTTAGATGCGGGCATTATTTATCTGATAGCAGATAGCACATGGGTCAGCCCCGTGTAGTGTGTGCCAAAAAAGGGTGGCATGACTGTAGTCACGAACGAAAATAATGAGCTGATACCGCAAAGAACCGTCACCAGGTGGCATATTTGCATGGACTACCGCAAGCTGAATGCGGCAACGAAAAAAGATCATGTCCCTCTATCGTTCATTGACCAAATGCTAGATCGGCTAGCCGGAAATCTTTAACTGCTTTCTAGATGGCTATGCCGGGTATAACCAAATTATGATTGCTCTAGAAGATCAGGACAAGATCACATTCACCTGCCTATATGGGACTTTTACTTTTCACCGCATGTCGTTCGACCTCTGCAATGCGCTAAGCACGTTTTAAAGGTGCATGATGGTCATCTTTTCAGACTATCTTGAGGACACTGTTGAAATCTTCATGGACGACTTCTCTGTCTATTGGCACACATATGAAGTTTGTCTTACCAACCTGGAAAAGATACAAAAAAGATGTGAGGAGACGAATCTTGTTCTTAACTGGGAAAAATGCCATTTTATGGTAAAGGAGGGCATTGTATTAGGGCACAAGGTTTCTCGGGACAGGTTGGAGCTGGATAAAGCAAAAATAGAAGCAATTGAAAAACTCCCACCTTCAACAAGTGTGAAGGCTGTATGAAGTTTCATGGGGCATGCTGGATTTTATAGACGCTTTGTCAAGGACTTTTTGAAAATAGCACGACCGCTGAGTGCGTTGATTGAGGCTAACATAAAATTTGATTTTGAACAACAATTGCCTTAATGCATTCAAAATTTTGAAGGATGCACTGACAATCGTGCCTATGTTAATCACACTTGATTGGACACTTCCTTTTGAATTAATGTGCAATGCAAATGGGTATGCGATGGGAGCAGCTCTGGCACAGAAGAAAAAAAAAAATCTTATATCCCATCGCATATGTGAGTAAGACGCTGAATCCTGCTCAAACTAACTATACCACCACAGAAAAGGAGCTATTTATGGTAATTTTTGCTATGGAAAAATTTAGAACATATCTGTTGGGAAGAAAGGTACTCATCCACACTGATCATTCGACGATAAAGTATATAATTACAAAGAAGGATGCTAAGCCAAGGTTGATTAGATGGGTTCTTCTCATCCAGGAATTTTACATAGAAATAATTGATCATAAAGGGACGAAGAACCAAGTTGTGGATCACTTGTCCAGATTGGAAAACCTTGAGGTTGACCGCAATGAGTCAGAGGTGAGTGCGGTGTTCCCAGATGAGTAGCTGTTCCATATTGAAGAATTTCCATGGTACGCTGACATAGACAACTATCTGATTTGCGAGCAATTTCCAGAGGATTATACTGACCACCAAAAGAGGAGGCTCAAGTACGAATGCAGATCATATTTCTGGGGTGAGCCGAATCTGTATAAAATGAGGGCAGACCAGATTCTTTAACTATGCGTACTAAATGCTACTCAACAATGCATATTATCACAATATCATGACTCACCATATGGTGGACACTTTGGAGGACAGTGCACCACAGCTAAAGTATTACAGAGTGGATTCTACTAGCCAACATTGTTTAAGGATGCAGCTCATTATGTGATGAAGTGTGATCGGTGCCAACGCATAGGTAACATTTCATGGAAACATGCAATGCCTATGAACATCATCTTGGAGCTTGAGTTGTTCGACGTATGAGGTATCGACTTCATGGGACCATTCCCTCCATCGAATGGTAAAAATTATATTTTGTTATCCGTCGACTATGTATCCAAGTGGGTAGAGGCAATGGCATGCGCCACAAGCGATGCAACAGTAGTCTCTCAATTCCTGAAGAAAAATATTTTCACTCGTTTTGGCACCCCACATGCCATAATAAGTGATGAAGAGTCTCATTTTGTCAATCATACTGTCAAGGAACTACTACGCAAATATAACATTCTCCACAAAGTGGCCACCATATACCATCCATAGACGAATGGTCAGGCCGAGGTGTCCAATCGAGAGATCAAGTTGATACTTGAGAAGGTAGTAAGGCCTTCGCAAAAGGATTTGGCAACAAAGCTTGATGATGCATTGTGGGCATACAGGATTGCATTTAAAACACCCATAAGTATGTCCCTATATTTGTTGGTATTTGGTAGGGCGTGTCATTTGCCTTTGGATCTTGAATACAAAGCAATGTGGGCGGTAAAGAAGCTAAATTTTGATTTGAAGAAAGTAGAACAAGTAGAAAACTTCAACTGTTCGAGCTAGAGGAATGGAGGATTAACGCATATGAGAACGCAAAGATTTATAAGGAGCGTGCAAAGTGCTGGCACGGCAAACACATATGTGGTAAGAACATCCAAGACGGGCAGAGGGTCTTACTATTCAACTCACGACTACGACTCTTCCCTTGGAAATTAGAATCCCGTTGGTTCGGACCATTCATAGTTAGAGAGATATTTTCGCATGGTGCGGTCAAATTATCAAATGATGACGGAACCAATGTATTCAAAGTTAATGGGCAGCGAGTAAAAGCATATCACAGAGAAGGTTGGCATCGCCAAGTTGACTCTGTGAAATTGAGAAACTTTGAATAAGAAAGAAGTAGGTGGTCCCTGCATTATCAGACGATCAAAATTCATCAGGGACGCTAGTTTTGGAATCATGGAATCTTTAACTTTTCTCTACTACTCAAACTTTTCATTTCACTGCATCTTTTTAGTTCTTTTTCTTATCTAAAAAAAATTGTGGTAAAAGAGTTTTTTTTGTTTTATATTCTTTGATCCTCTCACTGTTTTTCTTGCAACGATCGAGGCGCAGGATTGCGGAAGTGTTACACGAAGAAGCAACTTATCTTATTCTGTCACCGTAATCCAAAGAAGATAGATCGCCGCAAAAAATGATGCATCAACACACAATGCGGGTGACAGCAAATTTGGGGGTTGTATTCTTCCTTGATTTTATTCAAAATTTTGCTCTATTGCATCACATTTTTAATTTTTTAAAGTTTTATCACCGCATCCTCTTTGATTACTGCAATCATTTAATATTGATAAATTTAGTAAGACACCGCATGCTGTCTCTTTGCCAATTATGATTTCAATGATGAAACACATGCTTCTATTTTTTTTCGTATATGCTAGAGTCTACTTAATCTTAGAAAAGTCACTTCATGAAATATTTCTAGAAGTTAAATGTCTGCTAGCTTTCTTTCAAACTGACCCTTTACCAAACTTCCTACGAACATCGCATGACTTCTTTCAATCTTTTGGCAATGGGGACATTGTAGCATTTTAAATTTGGGGGTGAGGTATTTATTTTCGACCTTGCTATTTTTAACTCTACACACAAAAAAAAAAAAAAAAAAAAAAGATGAAAGAAAATTTTGAGAATAACAACTCCACTGTCAACGCAATGGGGAAACCCATATTGATAAGAGTTAAGTTGTGAAAAGGCACTTACTAGTAGTTAGATATCTGCATGATACACATGAGGGCAAGTCAAAACCAAAGTATATTGCCATGATCAACGAATAAATAAATGACCGCAACTCTGCTGCCATGTAGGTATGAGTTTAGCCTGAGAAAGAGCACCTTGCTCGTAGTTGGATTTCTGCATGACACACGTGGGGGCAAACCAAAACGAAGGTGAGGCACTTGGATCAGCTTAAGGTCAGACAAAAAAATAACTATGTCAAAAATATGCAAGGATAAAAAATCATTTAACACCCCAGTGAAAAAGTTTTTGTGAAATAAATCATGTAATGTCCTGAAATTTAGTAAAGTCTTTTTGAAGGTTAAACTTGTAGTCCCTAGGTTTTAGAAATATTTTAAGAAGAGACTTGAATAAGACTTAGGAAATTTTGGCGTATAAGATTTGAAGGAAGTGTCCTTGAGAAATCTAGGGAAAGAGAATTGCGGTCGACTTGCTAAAGGAAATCTTTAGCTTATGCTTGAGGACAAGTATTGTTTAAATTTGGCAGTGTGATAACGGGCAGAAATGCATGTTATTACAGTGCTGAGTTCTTAAACAATGCTGGCTTGCGTTGATAAAATACGTTAGATTGCGTCCAAAAAGCATTAAGTTCATAACATTGTGGTCACAAGTGTTCATCGCATAGAAACATTTAACTTTGCTTTTTATGATGAATATGCGTTAATGCATGGCGAAAAGCGCGATCACAAGAAATCATTGGTCTCGCGTAGCATTATCGCAAGGCTTTGTGGTGATTTGTGCTTGCAAACATCTGCTCAAGAAAGATTATTGCATAGAGCCGGCGCAACTTGGTGGGCACATCTGGGTGAAAGGCATAATTAATCACGACGGGACAGAAAATTGATGACGGTCGAATCCGAATTAAGTTGACAAGCCGTTAACGATAACAAGTACACTCAGCTTTTTGGTGACAAATATTAGGCGAAGTAGTCAGAGAATTAAAGCCATCCCATTTGTGCAATCATAAGAGAGAAGTCGCGTTTCACCCCGAAGCTCTATAAATACCAAAAGCAACCTTTGGAAAAGGGGCTCACCGATTCAAGAATTCACAAGTTCAATAGTTCATAGCTTTAGCCGTGTACATAGTTTTCTTTTATTTTTTAATGCGGAGCAACAGAAAAGTAGAAACACTGGAGATCGCTCAGGGTAACTCGAGAGAGAACTCGAAGGCGTAGAAAGCAGAGAGTGGGCCGACTCTCATGAGAGCGAGATTATCTTTTGAACATGAGTAGAAAAGACAGTGTAAAAGCTTGGGAAATAAGAGATTTCTACCAGGCTCTTTATTCTCTTCTTGCTTTGTTATTTTGTACTTCAACTTTATATTTATACAATGGAAGTTCTTATTCTACATCTGTTCACTCTCTTAGCACGCAAGAGTAGCTAAACTTATCGAATGGGTTGAGAAGAATTAAGCTAACATGACCTAGGATCTTCATCGCATGCGGTTATCTTGTTTTATGTTGTGCCTAACACCCCCTTTAGAGCAGATATTATGTGGTCGCCTTGTTTGTGTGTGTGTCATTTTATCATTGCATAAATAAGAATAGAGGCTTATGTGTAGGTCCTATAGACTTATCGCATATATCACATGCGTTCTAGCATTAGAAGCCATAGCATTCGCATCGAGAGATGGTTTACTATTGTATGTGTGTTGCATAGTCGCATAACATGAACGCATCCTAGGAAGTGTTAGCCGAACCCTTCTCAATCTGTTCACCGTATACTCATCGCATCTTCCGTTTTATCACCGCCACATTTGTTTATTTTTTTTCCATTACTGCAAACAAACCAAACAACTATTTGAGTTACTGGTTACTGCAAGGTCTTCTGAAAATTACCACCGTATATTGCTTTCCCATGTCTTTGAGGTCGACCCTGGACTTACCAAGAAACTCACTAGGGTTTACACTTGGATTTCACTGAGAAAACTTGATTGCTTAATGCATTTTCATCATCACATTTCATCCATAATTCCACCTCATAAAATAACGCATCAGAATGCATCTTATTCTCACAACTTTTGTTTCTCAATAATGGCTAGGAAGTAATACATTCCTTCCACTACATCAAAGTACTCTCAACTCTATGAGTAAGATGTATCTGACCTGTTTGAATAACCTTTTGTTTATAGTATCAGTTTTAATCAATAACACTTTATTGATATATGCAGGGTTTTATGGAAAGAAATAATACATGGTGATCTCGAATATTTTTCCAAATAAATTATTCTTTTGGCTTGTCTATAGATAGACACGCCATTCGAAAAATATTCCAACACTTAAGGGTTTGACATTAACACTTGTATCAATCCTTCCAGATTTTTGAACTATGTAAACAACTTTTACATATCATAAATAGCTTTTATGAGTTTTCCATATCTCACATGGATTTTCAGAAATACCTTAAAATCGAAATGATATTAAAAAACAATTAAGGCAAATAGGTGTAGAAAGTTTTCATTGAATTTCATGTTTTATCAAATAGTCCTATAAATCTCAAACTTTCTATACTTCGATCCAATCGAAGTATTTTGGTTTTATTTTACCTAACAAGTTTTGTACAATATGAACTTTTCAAGTGTTCTAGACTTATCACTTAGGTTAAATAACGACTTGCCTTTATTGATTTCTAGCCAAATATCTTAATATTTGCAAATGGCTTTTAACTAGGTTGGTTCTAATAGAAGTTGCTTTGCAATAGAACCAAACATAACTTTTGCTAATGAACATTTCATTTACAACAAAAAGTTTATACAATTTGTTCTTTATAACAAGACAAAATAACTTTTATTACAATAAGTAGATAAGATCATCTTCAAACAGCAACTGCAACATCTCCCACTGGTCAACTGAAGTACAGCAAGCAACCTTTAGAAACTAGTTTCCCTATTTTTCTTTCTCTGCACTTTTCTCTACAAGGTATTAAGGGAAGTTTCTCTTCCAATGCCCTTCTTCATTGCAATGGAAACATTTTATTTTATCTACAGCATTAGCCTTGCCTCTTCTACGAGTGGGTTTCTTCTTCCCTTTCCTCTTGTTTTTCTTAACTGGAATACTCATACTCTGTGAAGAAGAAGCAACATCAGGCTATTTGGAGGACATTCCTATCTTCTCAGCGGTAGTAACATTTAATTCCGGTTCCAATCCTTTAGCTCTCATCATGGTCTTGTAAGCTTGTAGCTCGTTGAGATGGGTAGTCAAGTTATATTCTATTTTATACATGAACGCGTTCGTACAGAACTGCAGAAAACTCTTCAGAAGAGATTCAAGAATAAAACCAACTTGACTCTTCTCGTCAACCACAACCCCGTTTACTTCTACTACGTTGAAATGAACGATCATGTCCAAGATATGTTCTCTAACAGAGGCCCCTTCTTTCATACAGTAGTTGTAAACATATTTGATAGCATTATACCACAGGGAGAAGGACGGTTGTCCAAACATCCCACGGAGAGAGTCCATGATCTGCCTAGCAATACCCATGTGAAGCAAATCAAACATAAGGATTTTCATGAGCAGCAGAAGGATCATTCATAATTCCATTCGAAATCGAACATAAAACATTACAGTCACAAAACGGAAACTAACAGGTCATGCACAACAAGAAATTATAGCATGCTAACAAAGAATATCAAGGGATAGAGTATGCATACCTTAGAAGAACCATTCTTCAAACTCTCTTGATCAATCCACCAACATCCACAGTAACACAGCCTTCGAACGCAACGACCAGTGCAACATGAACACCAGCACGAACATAACGAACAAAATGATCATGAACCCAATGAACGGCCTCCAGAACCTCAAAATCAATCGAGTTAAGTGAGGACACCACAACAATCGTTACCTTGGTATTCTTGATGTGAGAATCCAGAAGTTGTGGGCTCTGTATGAACTTGGTTTTAGGAAGAGACAGGAGGACAACAATCGTGTAGACAATCAAACAAATGAGAGATAGGAAGCTGTCTATCGTATAGACGAATGCTCGATTGTGTAGAAGATGGCAGCCTATCGTATAGACAATGCCACGCAATCGGTTAGCTACGGTCAGCTGAGTGAACTATCGTATAGTTAGTCTCCATGATCGTTTAGTCTCTCTACCAGCTATCACTTAGTGAAACACTATCACTTGATAGCTTTACCGTGAGTAACTTTCTGAAAGTCACAACTTCTAATTTTAGGAAAACATCTTTTCTTTTATCTCACGGTTACCATAATACCACCAATAACCTCCCACTCAATTGGTTATTGGAGAAAAAGAGATAATTATCAAATAATTAATATTATTATAAATAAATATGATAACTAACTTACCATATTATATTTATAACCTATAGTTTTAATATTTCATCTCGTGAAACATGCAAATCATAGTTCTTTTTTATGGTACTTAATGTAAATCATATTGACATTAATCCTCCACTTGATGTATCTCATACATTGCACCAATTATATCTTATATAATTGAATTTCCTCTTGTCAATTTGAACATTTCAAATCAACCCCAAGAATTGATTCTCAACTTGAATCCATTGAGCTACCAAGGGGACCTTATGGACTTGTAGCTTGAAGCTCCAACGGTACGTGAATAGCTGACTAAACTCTTTAGTCATGGGATCCACCATCCATTAACTATCAGACACTCCACTAAAGACCGAAAGCTGCACTCTCCTCAGTATAGATATATTTCTGTGTCCATATCAACCAATCAACAGTGCAATAATCCTTCACAGATCCCTTGTAAGTACAGTTTGGCCAATTTACCGTTTTCCCTTATAGGTACATCTAACTCCTTAAGTACCACTGATTCCTCTAATGAACATAAGTCATAGTCCTATTATGACTGAGTCCTTTCTTTCAAAGACAGGTTATGGCCACTATGTTCAAGACCAAGAATCAGCCCTTAAAAGAGCAACCTATCTATTTACCCCTGCTTCAGGGAATGAGTGAATTCCATCTTGTGTAACTGAGTTCCCAGCTCCCTAATCAAACAAATCCCCAAAAAGGTAGGCTTGTTGAGATTACAATCTGGCCACTATCACCCATACTAATTAAAGAACAGCCATCAAAGGCAGAAGTTCCCATAACACTCAGAATTAAGGTCATGTCACCTATGGTCGTTTAAGTGAGATGTAAGTCTCAAGTATCAACAGTGTTATCTAAAGAGACGAATCATCTCGTGGTTCAGTCTTATACAAAATTTTTGTATAAGACACCCCCGCTTGCATATCTTCACGTGAATAGTTAAGATCAAATCATCTGTAGTGGTTCATAACACTTGTAAACCTCTACAAAGCGGGTCGTATCTGTAGTGTCACCAGGATAAGGTCTCCCTCCTATATCCTTATACTACAGACCTTTTAGGTTATCACTTAAGGCATGATCCACTTGTATATCTCATATACATGCTTAAGTTTACATACAATAACCATGGATCTCTGTTTATTAGATATGAGTAAATGCAAATACAATAACTCTTATTTTATTCATAACAATATGTACTATGTTTACAAACTACAAGACTCCGGGAGAATTATGACACCAATACCAACACCATGGTCTTTTGTTTCTTCATCAAGACATCAGATATGCTAGCAAGAATATAGGCACGGGCTTTCTCGTTAGCCCTGATCCATCTGTCATGTGCATCTCAAATATTTTGGTTTGCATTTGATCTAGGAATGGGAGGACACTCTTCTATTAAAATGACTGTAGATCATCCATCATAAGTATAGTATTAAGGTTTGATTTTCAAGTGGCATAATTGTCCCCAGTAAGTTTATCAGATGCCAATAATTGTACTAAAGAAGTCATCATTCTGAAAAATATAAACAAATTTTATCAGTGAATTTCTTTTTAAACCCAATCAAGTTTTAGCAAAGTAATAATATACCCAAGATTATTTTTGCAATGATACTACAATAAGACATTCTTGGATAAATACTATTCCCAAAATAACTCATATTCCGATAGTCATTTAGCTACCGTTTCTTGTCAGAAATTACTAACACTTTATTAATTCTGTAAGTGTAACCCTCTGTTTTCATACCTCAGAAGTCGAACACATACTAACTATTGCTAATGCTCCCATCAACATCGCAAAATAAAACACCATTATGACCCACAGACCCAACAACATTATCTCTCCAACATGGACCAAGTATCGGAAAAGTATCAATGCAACACATCTCCCAAAACATCGGTTCAACACCAACATCGCAAGCAGCCAAGAATGTTGAAGAGCAGACACCTGCTCAAGAAATGGGGCAGGATCCTTCGCCATTTCCTAGCAGGTTGAGGAAAAAAGACAATATCAAATAGTTCAAACGATTCTTGGACGTCTTAAAGCAGCTTCAGTATACCTCTTGTAGAGGCACTTGAACAAATGCCCCCTTATGTGAAGTTGCTTAAAGATATTCTTACAAAAAAAAGGAAGCTCGAGGAATACGAAATAGTTGCATTAACACATGAATGCAGTGCGTTATTTCAAAAAAATCTCTCCAAGAAACTGAAGGACTCTGGAAGCTTCATTCTTCCTTGCTCCATTGGGGGAAAAGAAGTTGGCAATGCGTTATGTGACCTGGGAGCTAGTATTAACCTAATGCCACTTTCCATTTTTAGAAAGCTGGGTATTGGTGAGGCAAGACCCACCACTGTGACTCTGCAGCTAGCAGACAGGTCGATAACGCATTCCGAAGGGAAGATTGAAGATGTGCGCGTACAAGTTGATAAGTTCATATTTCCTGCCTACTTTATTATCTTGGACAATGAAGCAGAAATAGATGTCCCCATCATCCTAGGTCGCCCATTTTTTTCTATAGGGGGTGCGTTAATCGATGTACAAAAAGGGGAGTTGACAATTCAAGTCGACGATCAGAAAGTTAAATTCAACATATTCAATGCATCAAACTACCACGATGATATGAAGACCTGTCAGTATATGGATGATCTGATAATTGAGAAATGGTATGAAATACATGAGAAGCTTGAAGATGAGGAAGTTGAAAACAAATCATGGAAAAAGTCCATGTGTTGGTAAAAATAGATCTTGGTTTTGAGTCCTTAAATTTATCTGTTGGGTTTTATGTCCTAAAAACACGCAGTTTGTAAAATAATAAACATTTTCTGTTATCAATATACTTGTTATTGATCTCATAAATTGTATGAAAGTCTAAATCCAATAAACTAAGACCCATGACTATTGTATGAGTACTTGAACTTTATGTGGAGACAAAGAGTAGATCAGGTTCGAGTAAATAGTCAAAATGATCTATGGTACATGAATGAGGTTGGTATCTTATTCTGGTAACACCATTTGATGTGACCTACTCTGTAGTTGTTACAAAGAGTTGTAAAGTGCTACATACGATGTGATCCTAATTCTTACATGTTATGACATGAGGAGTGGGGGCGTCTTATGCAATGAGGTTGCATAAGATCAGGACCAAGAAATAAGTCACTCTTACTTTATAACATTGTTTACTGTTTAAGACTGACTGTTTCACCTAGATGGCCTAGGTAACTCGATCTTAATCCTGAGCTAACTATGAACTCTTGTTTATTCGGGATTGCCCTTAGATTTGCATAGTTGAGGGTTGGCTCAACAGCGTCGGCTCAATAAGACTCCCATTTCAGGGGTAGGACCGAATAGATAGCTAGTGACATAGGGTGCAAGACGGAGTTCACGCCTACCCAATTTAGGGATAGGAGAAAGGTTGTTCTCTCAAGTACTGAATCCAGGTCTTGAATAAGGGGCCCCACCCTCTCATTGGGCTGAGAGAGTTTGGTTTATTAATTGTATCACAAACCAGTTGTTCATTAGACGATCAGTAAGGACTTGAGGAATAAGACATAATCTCGGGGGTAAAATAGATATTTGACCTAGCTGTTATTACGAAAAACCTGTGAAGGGTCGACTTGCTAATTATGGTTAAATCATGTGGACATAATATATCTACAATGAGGGGAGTGCAACTATGGGCTTTAATGATGTGACCGATTAGTTAACGAATGGAGATTAGTTTGGTCTAATGAGTTTAGCCAATTAATCTCTGATCATTGGAGCCCATGATTTGTAGGTTCCCGAGGTCACCCTACTTGTTCATAATGAACTAGCTCTAGAATAGCGTGATAAGTTAATTTGAAACGTTTAAATTACAATTAAGGGAATTAGTAATTATATGAGATATAATTATATGTTTAATTTTAGAATTAAACGGAGTTGGAGAAATTATATATTTAAATATGATTTAAATTTATAAAGATGGATATGTTTTAAAATTAATTTAATATTTGATATTAAATTACTTAAGTTTTATTTAATAATTAATTTATGAAATTAATTAAAATTTTCATTTTAAAATGAAAATAAGATTTAATAAAATCAAAATTTGATTTTTGAGATAAAATTGAAAAATGAAAAGAAAACAAAACACTTAGATGGAAAAAGAGGTTTTCCATTATCCATCACCAAGTAGCTTACTCAAATGGCAATATCTTTGCATTGTCTTCTCCAAGCATGAGCTGCAACTCATGCAAATCTTCTCTTTGCATATTGATTTGCAATATAATGAAGAGATTAGAGTAAAAATCGAGCATGCAAGCTATATAGTTTTTTAGAGAAAAACTAGTTTGAAGAAAGGTTCTCCAACAAGGTTGCTATAGTGAGCTTTTCTCCTTCATCTCTTGATTCAAGCTTGTTTTGAGTCCCACAACTCAATCTAGAGCACCAAAAGAATAGTGGGGAAGATCTTGAGGTCGTCTACAACAAGATTTGGAGAAGATAGTAGCAAGTGAAGGAGCTTTGAAGAAGTTCTACAAGAGTGTGTCTTTAAACTCACTTTTTCTGCAAAAGCATGCTTTAAATATTGCAAAAATTAGTGAATTTGAGTGCTTAGATGATCCTTATACTTCTGTTACTATTGATACAATCCTACATTATCTAAAGTACTTTGCAAAAGATTAAGCCATCTTTAGAGGACTGATAACAAGCAGAAATGCACATTATTACAGTGCTAAGTTATTAAACAATGAAGGCTTGCATTGATAAAATATGTTAGATTGCGTCCAAAAGGCATTAAGTTCATAACATTGCGGTCACATGCATTCATCACATAGAAACAGTTAATTTTTGTATTTTTATGCAGAATATGCGTTGATGCAAAGCGAAAAGCGCGATCACAAGAAATCAATGGTTGAGCGCAGCATTACCGCAAGGTTTTGCGGTGATTTGTGCTCGCAAACATTTGCTCAAGAAGGATTTTCGCATAGAGCCAGTGCAACTTGGTGGGAGCATCTGGGTGAAAGGCATAATTAATCACGATGGGATAGAAAGCTGATGACGGTCGAATCCGAATTAAGTTGACAAGCCACTAACGATAACAAATACACTCAGCTTTTCGGTGACAAATATTTCATGTATCAGTCAGAGAATTAAAGTCATCTCATCTTTGCAGTCATAAGAGAGAAGTTGCCTTTCACCTCGAAGCTCTATAAATACCAAAGGCATCCTTTAGAAAAGGGTTTAGCAAGTTCGGAGATTTAAAGAATTTTCCTTAGATAGTTTAGCCTTGTTCTTATATTTTCTTTTATTTTAAGGTGGAAGCAAGAGAAGGAGATTGTGCCGATAGATCATTCCAGTGAGCTTGGGAGAGTTCCAGAAGCATCAAGATGAGAGAAAGGGCCAACTCCTGCAGAAGCAGGAATATCTTTTGAATCGAATAGAGTTGATAGTGTAAAGGCCTTGGGCAGCAAGGGATTGCTACCAGGCTCTCTACCCTTATCTTCCATTGTTATTTTGTACTCAACTCGTCTATAGAAATGGAATTTACTTCTCTATATCTGCTCACTCTCTGTTTATCACGCATGAGTAGCTAAATCTGTTGAATAAGTTGAGAAGCACTTAGCAAGCATAACTGAGGATCTTCATTCTATGCGATTATCTTGTATTACGTATGCTTCATTCGTCCATTAGAGATACTCAGGAGGGTAGTCTAAGGACAGGATCTAGGCTTGGAAAAGTCAGGTTAGAATCTAGGCTCGGGAGAGTCAGATTAGAACACATAATCAAGAGATAGAAGCTTAGGAATAAGCACTGTTTGCTACTAACACATCGCATGCATCCTAGAGATAGGATATGATTATGTGCCATCACCTTGTCTTTGTGTGCATCTTGCATCATTGCTTGGGAAAAGAGTAGAGACTTAGGAATAAGCTCTATGGACACTTTTGCATTCAACACATGCGTCCTAGAATTAGGTGCACTGCATTTGCATTGGAAAATGATTTGTAGTGCATGAGTGTAGCGTGATCGTATAGTCTGAAGCATTCCCAGGTAATGCTAGTTAAAGACCTTCTCAACCCGTTCCTCCACATACCTAGTGCATCTATCGCATACTCAAACTTTTCTCAAATTCGCCGCATTTGTTTATTTTTATTACCACAAACAACAATCCATACAACTATTGATTTATTTGGATATCGCAAAATCTTTTGAGAAATTACCAACGCATATTGTTTTCCCAAGTCTCTGTGTTCGACCCTAGATTTACCAGGAAACTCAGTGGCATTTATACTTGGATTCCACTGAGAAAGCTTGTTGCTCAACGCAATTCCATCACCGCATTTCATCCATAATTTCACCTCATAAAATAATGCATCATGTTTTTGGCGCCATTGCTGTGGACTTCAGCAAATCAGTGTGCTAACGGTAATTTCTTTGATTTCTTTGCAGCTTTCAATCTCTGGCGAATTATGACCTGGAGATTGAGAGAACGTTTCGATGGAGACTAAGAAACAGCCACCAACCACAACAACCCGATAAAGAAGATATGGCGGAGCAGCCTGGAAACGGAACACCAAACAAAAACAACGTCATGGCGAATCCAATCCCACTGGCAAACGATCGCAATAGGCCCATTAGGGACTATGCATCACCAAACCTCTACAATTTCTCTCCAAGCATCATGAGGCCTGCGCTTCATGGAAGCCGATTCGAGATGAAACCGGTGATGCTGCAAATGATCCAGACTGCGGGACAATTCGGAGGATGGCGTGGCGAGGACCTACATGCCCACCTTTGTAGCTTCATAGAAATCTACAATACTTTTGTGTTCCCGAACATCTCTACCGAAGAAGTTCGACTAACTTTGTTTCCATTTTCTCTGTGTGATCGGGCAAGAAAATGGGCATATTCCCTCGAGCTAGAAGAGATCACTTCGTGGGAACAGGTGGTGGAAAAATTTATTAAGCAGTATTTCCCACCAACTGAGAATGCTAGGAGAAGGAAACTAATAACAAATTTTGAACAAGAATCTGACGAATCGCTCAACGATGCCTGGGTGAGGTGTAAGAAACTGATAAGGGACTTTCCACACAACGGATTACCAGATTGCCTACAAATGGAGATCTTTTATCATGGATTAAATCCCTCTTCGCAGACTGCTGCCAATGCGGCAGCCGCTAGTGGTCTGGTAGATAAAACATATGAGGAGGCTAAGAATATCCTCGATCGTATCTCTAAAAATCATAAGGACTGGAGAGAGAGCGATCAAAGATTGAGCATGAAAAATAATGACGCAAACAACGGGGCCATCGTATCCCTACAAAACCAGATGACGGCGATGATGAGTTTGATTCAAGGCATCACAATTAATAACACGGGAGCGAAGAAAGGGCAGGTCAATGCAATTACTCAAAGACCGCAAGTTGTGTCAATTGCGGAGACGCTCATTTGATGGAGGAATGCCCAGAAAATCTATAGTCGGTGTGCTTCATGAAAAATAATCCCTACTCTGATACATACAACCCCGAGTGGAGAAACCACCCAAATTTCACATGGAAAAATCAACAATAAAGGTTTCAACCCGTGGCAGAAAATGGAGGGCCACCCGAATTTTTCCCACGAAATGACAATCAGACAAGAAATCATGCCAGTAGTTCGCAACCACTACAATCTTCATCCTTAGAGAGCTTGTTGAAGCAGTATATTGAGAAAAACGAATCAATGCTCCAGAATCAAGCAACATCCATTCGAAATCTTGAAATTCAATTGGGACAAATTGAGGGCGAGCTGAAAAATAGGCCCCAAGGGGCGTTGCCGAGCTCAACTGAGCTTCCTCAAAACACTGAGGGTATAGGGAAGGAACAATGCTTAGCAATCTCCCCACTAAGCGAAAAAATGATTGCGAAAGTAGGGAGAAGCCCATCGCAACCGACTCGAATGTGGTGACAACCGAAGACCCGTTGACTTATAGTTCGAAAAAGCCCGAGAAAATGAACCCCAAAGTTGCGTCCACTCTCAAACCTTCAAAACATAAGACAGAAGAAGTCTAGCTACCACCAGCTCCGCAAAGATTGAAAGAGAAACAAAATGATGAAGACAAGATCACAACAGTAGTAGTAGTGCAAAATATCATGATCCCACCAAAAATGTGCGACCCAGGAGTCTTCACAATACCATGTTCCATTGGAGGGATCTACAATGGCCAAGCACTATGCGATCTTGGGGCAAGTATAAACATAATGTCGCTATCAATCTTCAAATGATTGAATAGTGGCACACTCACGCCCACGATAGAGACTCTCCTACTTGTGGAAAGATCCCAAATACATCCTGAAGGAGAGTTGAAAAATGCTGCAATATCAATTGATAAATTCATCTTCCTAGCAGACTTCCTCATTTTGGATTATAAAGTAGACGAAGATGTACCCATCATATTGGGACGACCATTCCTTTCGACTGGTCACGCTCAAACTGATGTGCGCAAGGAGGGGATTGTGATAACATTAATGGGGAAAAGCTCCAGATTAAGGTAGTCAAGATTCTAAAGGACAAAGAAAAGAAGAAAACACCACCGTGGACGTGAAAAGCCCAGCTTGGAATAAGTTGTCCTTGAGTTACTATATAACTCAACCTCATCAGGGACGCAATCCTTTTGAATATCCTTTTCCTACATCAAGACTTTATGAACTTTCATCACTATGTTATTATCTGTTATCGCATATGTACTTCTTTATTTATTAAAAAAAAAATAAAAATAAAAAGCAATCGTGCTAAACGATTGCGGTGAATGATTTTGTTAACTTTGTCTTTTCTATAATATTTGACCTTCTCGATGTTTTTCTTGCGAACGATCGAGGTGAACGATTGCGGAGGCACTACATGAAGAAGCAACTTATCCTATTCCGTCACTACAATACAAAGAAGATAGATCACCGCACAGCAGGATGCGTCAACAAACAATGTGGACGACAGCGTAAATTTTGGGGTTGTATTCTTCCCTAACTTTATTCCAAATTTTGCACTATCGCATTTCATTTTACTTTTGAAAGTTTTATCACCGCATCCTCTTTGATTACCACAATCATTTAACATTGATAAATTTAGTAAGTCACCGCATGCTTTCTCTTTGCCAATTATGATTTCAATGATGAAAACTATGCTTCTATTTTTTTTATATACACTACGGTCAGCTTAATTTTAGGATAGTCACCTCATGAAATATTTCTAGAAGTTAGTGGTTTGATAGCTTTCTTTCAAACTGACTCTTTACATAGCTTCTTAAGAACATCACATGACTACTTTCAATCTTTTGGTAATGAGGACATTACCGCATTTTAAATTCGGGGGTGAGGTATTTATTTTCGACCTCGCTATTTTTTTACTTCAAAAAAAAAATAGAGGAAAAATTTTGAGAATAAAAACTCCACTGTCAACGCAATAGGGAAAACCCATGTTGATAAGAGTTAAGTTATAAAAGACACTTACTCGTAGTTTGATGTCCGCATGACACACGTAGGGGCAAGCCAAAACGAAAGTATGTCACCAGGATCAATGCATAAATAAATGACCGCAACTCCACTGCCAAGTAGGTATGAGTTTAGTCTGAGAAAGAGCGTCTTGCTCGTAGTTGGATGTCCGCATGACACATGTGGGGGCAAGCCAAAATGAAGGGGAGGCACTTGGATCAGTGCAAGGTCATAAAAAAATAATAATGTAAAAAATATGTAAGGATAAAAATAAGTCAACACCCCAGTGGAAAAAGCTTTTTTGAAATAAATCATGCGATGTCCCGGAATCTAGTAAAGTCCTTTTTGAAGGTTAAGCATTCGATCCCTAGGTCTTAGAAATATTTTAAGAAAAGACTTGAATAAAAATGAAGGAAATTTTGGTGTATAGGATTTGAGTGAAGTATCCTTGATAATTATAGGAAAAGAGATTGTGGTTGACTTGCTAAAGGAAATCTTTAGCTTATGCTTGAGGACAAGCATTGTTTAAATTTGGGGGTGTGATAACGGGCCGAAATGCACGTTATTATAGTGCTAAGTTATTAAACAATGAAGGCTTGCATTGATAAAATATGTTAGATTGCGTCCAAAAAGCATTAAGTTCATAACATTGCGGTCACATGCGTTCATCACATAGAAATGGTTAATTTTTGTATTTTTATGCAAAATATGTGTTGATGCAAGGTGAAAAGCGCGACCACAAGAAATAAATGGTCGAACGCAGCATTACCGCAAGGCTTTGCGGTGATTTGTGCTGGCAAACATCTGCTCAAGAAGGATTTCCACATAGAGCCGACGCAACTTGGTGGGTGTATCTGGGTGAAAGGCATAATTAATCACGATGGAACAAAAAGCTGATGACGATCGAATCCGAATTAAGTTGACAAGCCATTAACGATAATAAGTACACTCAGCTTTTTAGTGACAAATATTCCACACATCAGTCAGAGAATTAAAGTCATCCCATCTGTGCAATCATAAGAGAGAAACCACCTTTCAATCTGAAGCTTTATAAATACCAAAAGCAGCCTTCAAAAAAGGGGTTCACCAAGTTCGGAGAGTTAGGGAATTTTCCTTAGATAGTTTAGCCTTGTTCTTAGATTTTCTTTTATTTTAAGGCGGAAGCGAGAGAAGAAGATTGTGCTGATAGATCGTTTCAGTGAGCTTGGGAGAGTGCCAGAAGCATCAAGATCAAAGAGAGGGCCAGCTCCTGCATAAGCAGAAATATCTTTTGAACCGAATAGAGTTGATAGTGTAAAAGCCTTGGGAAGCAAGGGATTGCTACCAGGCTCTCTACTCTTATCTTCCATTGTTATTTTGTAGTCAACTCGTCTATAACAATGGAATTTACTTCTCTATATTTGTTCATTCTCTGTTAACACGCATGAGTAGCTAAATTTGTTAACTGGGGATCTTCTTTCTATGCGATTATCTTGTATTACGTATGCTTCATTCGTCATTTAAAGATACTCGGGAGGGTCGTCTAAGGACAGGATCTAGGCTTGGAAAAGTCAGGTTAGAATCTAGGCTCGGGAGAGTCAGATTAGAACGCATAATCAAGAGATAGAAGCTTAGGAATAAGCATTATTTGTTATTAACACATCGCATGCATCTTAGAGATAGGATATGATTGTGTGTTATCACCTTGTCTTTGTGTGCATCTTGCATCATTGCATAGGAAAAGAGTAGAGACTTTGGAATAAGCTCTATGGACACTTTTGCATTCAACACATGCGTCCTAGACTTAGAAGCATCACATTTGCATTTGAAAATGATTTGCAGTGCATAAGTGTAGCATGATCGCATATTCTGACGCATTCCCAGGTAATGCTAGTTAAAGAACTTCTCAACCCATTCCTTCGCATACTCAGTGCATCTATTGCATACTAAAACATTTCTCAAATCTGCCGCATTTGTTTATTTTTATTACCGCAAACAACAATCCATACAACTATTGATTTATTTGGTTACCGCAAAGTTCTTCTGAGAAATTACCTTCGCATATTGTTTTCCCAAGTCCTTGAGTTTGACCCTACGATCAAGTATTTGATATCCAAGAAGGAAGCAAAACCAAAGCTTATACAGTGGGTGTTACTACTGCAAGAATTTGATCTAGAGATTAAAGACCGGAAAGGCACCGAGAACCAAGTCACAGATCATTTTTCTAGATTGGAGAATTGCGAGGTTCAAGGGACAGAAAAAGATATTGAGGAAAGATTCCCTGATGAGCTGCTGATGGCAGTAGACATTAATGTTCCCTGGTATGTGGACATAGTAAACTTCATCGTTTGCGGTCAAATACCGGATGACTATACTTACCAGCAGAAGAAAAACCTAAGACATGATGCCAAATTTTATTTATGGGATGATCCATTCTTATATCGACTTGGACCTGATCATATATTACGTCGATGTGTTCTTGAACACGAAGTCAAGCACCATTTAGAGCTTTGTCATGAGTCCCCATATGGAGGACATTTTGGGGGGCAGTGGATAGCAGCAAAGGTCCTACAGTGTGGCTACTTCTGGCTAACATTGTTTAAGGATGGGGAATATGTCTAAAAGAAATGAAATGCCACTGACGTCAATCTTAGAGGTTGAATTATTTAATGTTTGGGGAATTTACTTCATGGGCCCATTTCCACCATCAGAAGGTCATCACTATATTATGGTTGCGGTTGACTATGTATCAAAATGGGTTGAGGCCATCGCATGTGCCAAGAATGATGCGGCCACAATGGCAAAGTTTCTGAAGAAGAACATTTTTGCTCGATATGAGATGCCACGGGCCTTAATCAGCAATGAGGGTTCCCACTTTATCAACTGCATAATTGCCAACCTGTTGACTAAATTCAACGTCAGCCATCGAGTTATGACTATGTATCACCCACAAACTAATGGGCAGGCGAAAATTTCTAACAGAGAGATCAAAACTATCTTGGAGAAGGTAGTCAATACTTCCAAGAAGGATTGGTCACCCAAGCTTGATGAAGTATTGTGGGTATACAGGACTGCCTACAAAACACCAATTGACATGTCCCCGTACGCCCTGGTCTTTGGAAAAGTTTATCATCTGCCGCTCAAGTTAGAACATAACGCAATATGGGCATGTAAAAAGATGAAGTTTGATTTAGCAAGTGCGGGGAAAGTCCAGAAGCTGCAATTGAATCAGCTAGTCGAATGGTGACGGAACGCCTACGAAAATGCCAAGATCTATAAGGAGAAAACCAAGAAGTGGCATGACAACCGCATAAACGACCAGGCATTCATCGAAGGTCGACAAGTATTATTATTTAACGCTCGTTTGCGGTTGTTCCCAGGAAAGTTGAAGTCCCGCTGGTCTGGGCCATTTCGAATCAAGACAATCTTTCCTCACGGCGCAGTAGAACTAACAACTTTAGATGGGAACAGTGTGTTTAAAGTCAATGGTCAACGGATTAAGCCTTACTGTAGAGGCGAATTCGAACGACGCATGGACACCATTGACTTGGGCAAGCAGGATTAAACCGCTTGTGGGGGAAGTGATTGCGGTAATCCTTAAGCATCTGACAATCAGCATTCCTATCTATGTTTACATGCTCTCTCCAGTTTTCTTTTACTGCCTTCTAAATTCCGCTATTTACTGCTCATTAGAATTAGTCTTTAATGCTTTCTGCGTTTCCTTTCAATATACTTTCGTATGCATTTCTATTACTTAGATTTAGTAGCGTCGTTCGTAAATTTTCTTGAATGATTGGATGAATCATTAAACACTGCAAAGTCCTTTTCAACTTGCATTTTAGATGAATTAAAAAGAAAAATAAATACTGATATGAAACATGATGATGGGTGCATTGTGTATTAACAAGAGACACCTTGCATCCATTACACCCAAATGCATTGCTTCAGGGGTATGTTGCGTGCGTATGTGCTTTTTGCCCACCCTTAGCTAGATGCACTATGCTGAGGTATCCTCCAGAAATGTATTTAGTTAAGGGGCGTGTTGCGGGAGTACATGCGTGTTGCCTGTCCTCAGCAAAAATGTATTTGGGATAAATGGAAACGCGGTGTTAATTATTATCGTGCACTTGTCTGAATCAAATTCGAAAAGATAACAACTCAATTCTTTGATTTTTCTATAGGCACAAATTTTGCATCGTGTTAATTTGTAATTATTTGTATACTTTATTAATATTCAATACAATTACATATTCTCCACTTTTTGCCTGTGCTTTTCTCCTTATCATCCTTGGTCAATATTTGCAACGTTCTTAATCTTTTACTTTTGTGTTCTTCATTGCGTTGCTATGATGTAATATATGTTTATACTTAGAAACATTTCCCATACTCTGTAAATTCTGACTAACACTTAGTTAATTCTTAGTTTAGCAATACTTTACCTTTTATCTTTCAAAGTTCTACTTAAACCTTCTTTTTGAAAATTTTCTTCTCAGTGTTTGTCTAGTCTATCCAAACAGCGCAATGAGGACCTTACTCATCTTTAAATTTGGGGGTAGGGAAGGTCTGAGCAGATAAGATCAAGAATATGCAGTATTTAAGAAAATGCGTTAATTTTCTGTTGAAAAAAAAAAACTTTTTATGCAAAACTCCAATGTCAGCGCAAGGGAAAAAAATGTTCCCAACTTGATAAGAGTCTAGTTGTGAAAGGAGTCTGCTTGTAGTTGGATGTGTGTATGACACCTGTAGGAGCAAGCCAAAACGAAGGTGGGTTTCCAAGATCAACGCAGTATAAAAGAAAAAAAGGAAAGAAAAAAATATATAATAAAAGAATGCAAGAGACAACTCCTCTGAATATCATGAGTTAAAGTTGAGATTGGCAAACAACCGTAGTTGATGTTCACATGACACCCGTGGGGACAAGCCAAAACGAAGAGTGTAACCATGACCAACTATCTTTAGTAAATGACGCAAAAGTTTTGACCACTATATGTAGATATATCAAGTGTTTTGACAAGAAGAGATAAACATTCTATTTTGAAAAAAACTAGAAAAGCATCTTTGAGCAAAATTTTGTATATAGAAGAATAATGTAGAACTTGTTAAGAATTAGCAAGGATAGGAAGAAATTGCGATGTCAGGAAATGTGCCTAAGTGTAACATTCGGAGCAACCAATTGATGCAAAAATATAGGATAGGAATTGAGCTTTATTGCCTTAGTAGAAGATATGCTTGAGGACAAGCATATATCTAAATTTGGGGGTGTGATAACTTGTAGAAATACAAGTTATTTATACTTCCTTATCTAGATATTGAGGCCAAAAGAGAATAAATATGCGCCAATTGTATGAAAATTTGCTTAGAAATACAATAATTCTGAATTATCACAATTACACCTACTAACATCATTAAGATGGAAGAAAAAGAGATTTCTACTCTGTTTTGCAGGAAACCAAGTCACCGCTTGCGATTAAGGCTCGAGACAAACTGACCAGTGCATCTCTGTCACATTGCACCCATCAATCAACAATGAAAGACGATTCACGCAATGACGGCGCAATGCGACAGTCGATCCAGAGCTAACTTTCAACCGTATGCGGTAATAAAAACAACACCGCATGCGAACACTCGATCGAAAGATGCAGCTAAGCAACGTAAATGCGGAGGATTGTGCCACGTGTACGCCTAATGGTTGTGCAGATTTGATGGTCTGAATGCATAACAGAAGGAATAATATCCCTCCATATTTGGAATTTCCATAACAACAAGTGGGGACCACAAGGCTGGAGTCAAAGATCTTCACCTATAAATACCCCATAGAATTCATAGAAAAATATGCTACTTGATACGGGGCTAGTTGCTGCTATTATATTGAGAAAATGGCTGAGCTAAGTGTTAAACTGAAGAAATCCGGGAAGAAGAAGAGACAAGGCCGAGAGGTGAGTCTCAGTGTTAATCTGCCAGATCCCCACCGCGAAGTTCTATACTCAGATCCCTGCTACCGATTGAGCAAGCCTGAGAGGGAAGCTCATCCTTCCACACAATCCATCCATTCTGGCAAGCAAATCTCCATCCAAATAAGTGTCAAGACATTGGCACTTGTTGGTATTTGTTTCTATCTCTTTTCATCATTGTATTTCATCTTCTTTATCTCTTCATTCACACACCATGTATCAGACTCTAAATAGATATATTGAATGTCTCGATCATTTTCATTACCACTTCTCTGTCTATTTTTGTTCCTTCGTTTATCATTTTCTTCATGAAGTGTTCTTAATTCCCTGGTAGTCAATATGAATTAAACGAGTACTTAATCTGTGTTAGAGAGATAATTGCTTTTAACTAAGGCATGCTAGATGGCATCTTCACATGTGAGAGTAGAAGTGAAGATGTCATTCTGATCTATCGAGAGAAGGTCAAAAGAATACGTTAATTAGAGCGAGTAGTACTTTCAGAGATGGAAGCAACCTTGCGTTCATTACGTTCGTCTCTATTTCACCATAGATATGTGGGAACGCGGCTAATCACTGAAAGGTGTACGCTAAGGGAAAAATGGAACTGTACTTACACAATCTTTGCATAATCTTCACAGCCAGCCTTGACCTCAGTAACTTGTATCATGAAACCTGTATCTTGTATCATCTTAGCTTAGATTTACTTTATCGCAATTTACTTTATCGCATTTTTTTACCGCTTTACTTTACTTTATCGAATGTTTAATTACTTGTACACAAATTCTTTTATAAATTGAAAAACTCCTGGTCGCATATATCACAAACATAACGCAATAACATCAAACAGTCCATGTGTTCGACCTCGGATCACACCTAGAAACTTACGGTGAAATTATACATGGTTTCAACGCAAGGAAACTTGTGACAATGCACAACAGACTACAAGAACATTCGTTAATGACGCATATCTAGAAGTAGTATCACATATCATCGCATGAAATCTATGTCAAGAAGTTTATGACATGGACTTGTATCATACTACAAAATCTACGTATACACAAGTCGTTTAGCCTTTGTAATGTGCCCAGAACCTTTCAAAGGTGCATGATGGTGATCTTTTCTGAATATCTGGAAGACTCAGTTGAGGTGTTTATGGATGGTTTTCTGTCATTGGAAATACATACGGAGTATATTTCAAGAATTTGGAGAATGTGTTGAAAAAGTGCGAAGAGACTAAACTTATTCTAAATTGGGAGAAGTTCCACTTTATGTCTCTGAATGTATTATATTGGGACACAAAGAATCCAAGGCAGAAATTGAAGTGGATCAGGCGAAAGTTGATGCGATAGCCAAGCTCCCACCGCCAGTGAATGTCAAAACACTCAGAAGTTTTCTGAGTCATGCAGGCTTTTATCGAAGATTTATTCAAAGCTTTTGCCAGATTGCCAGACCTCTTAGTGCATTCCTAGAGGCTGACTAAGTGTTTGAATTCGATGACACATGCATGAATGCATTCCACACTCTGAGGGATGTGCTCATATCGGCGCCTATTCTGGTTGCTTTTGATTGGTTGCAACCCTTTGTGGTAATGTGTGATGCCAGTAACTATGTAGTGGGAGTTGTATTGGGCCAAAGACAAAATAAAATTCTTCATCCCGTCTAATGATTGGCAGGAAAATTATACCACCACAGAGAAGGAAATGTTTGCTTGGTGTTCTGGCTGGACAAATTCCGCCAGTACCTGATCGGGTCGAACGTGGTGGTATACATTGATCACTCTACAATCAAACATTTGATGGCAAAGAAGGATGCTAAGCCTAGGCTTATCTGGTGGGTCCGGCTTCTACAAGAATTTGATTTGGAAATCTGAGATCGAAAAGGCATTGAGAACCAAGTAGCAGATCACTTGTCAAGGTTGGAGAATCTAGAAATAAAAAGGAAGAAAAAAGAGATTGAAGATTGCTTCCCAGGCAAGGATCTGATGGAAATACGCGACAACGAATCCTGGTATGCGGACATCCTAAACTTCTTAGTTTGCGGCCAAACACCAAAAGAAAACTCTTCACAAAAGAAGAAGAAGTTAAGGCATGATGCGAAATTCTACTTTTGGGACGACCCCTTCTTGTACAAACTCCAGACCACATTATGCGAAGATGCGTCCCTCAACAAGAAATTCATCGTATCCTGGAACAATGTCATGAGTTCCCCTATGGAGGACATTTTGGGGGGCAGAGAATTACTACTAAAGTCCTTAAGAGTGGCTATTTTTGGCCAACATTATTCAAAGATTCCGAGCTCATGCGATGCAGAGTGGCTATTTTTGGCCAACATTATTCAAAGATTCCAAGCTCATGCGATGCAATGTGATAGGTGCCAGAGAACGAGAAACATGACCAGAAAAGATGAAATGTCGCTAACTTAAATTTGGAAGGGGACCTTTTTTATGTCTGGGACATAGACTTCGTGGGCCCTTTTCCATCATCCAAAGGCCATCAGTATATTCTAGTTGCTATTGATTACATATCCAAATGGGTGGAGGCCATTTCCTACACCAAAAATGACGCGAGCAAGGTGGCAAAGTTTCTCAAAAATAACATATTTACGAGATTTAGCACGCCCCATGCATTGTTTAGTGATGAGGGTACGCACTTTATTAATCGCATCATTACTAACTTGCTACTAAAGTTTAATGTCAACCACAGGGTGGCAAAAGCCTATCACTAGAAAACAAATGGCCAAGCAGAGGTCTCCAACAGAGAGATCAAGTTTATCTTAGAAAAGGTTGTGAGCACCTCAAAAAATGACTAAGTGCAATGGCTAGATGAAGCTCTGTGGGCGTATCAGACAACTTATAAAACGCCTATCGAGATGACCTCGTATGCACTAGTTTTTGGAAAAGGCTACCACCTACCACTGAAATTAGAGCATAAAGCGCAATGGGTACTCAAAAAGTTGAACCTTGACTTAACCAATGTAGGGGAGGCTAGGAAACTGTAGCTAAATGAACTGGCCGAATGGCGCACAACCGCTTATGAAAATGCGAAGATTTATAAAGAATAAACAAATAAATGGTAAATGTGTAGATAGTTGAGCGCATAGAAAAAGTAAACAAAAGACGGGAACGAGAGTTAAAAGAAAAAGAAGAAAAATGGGAACGGGCGTGCCAAATCATTGCGTATGCAGATTTGGCAAGAAGGCTTCACGATGATGAGATGCGCCGTCTAAATGCGTTGGTAGAAGAAGAGGCCAAGAAGAAGCTGGAGGATGAGCAGCACATTACTGTCGCCTCTGAGTAGCTTTAGAAGGAAATGAAGGAAGAAGAAGAAGCTGAGAAAAGAAGAAAGGAAGAGATGGAATTGCACCGTAGGGCAAAGGTCCAACGCACTATTGCATTAAAAAGGAAAGAGAATGAGGAATAGGAGAAAGATAAAGCAACTAGCGAGTAGGAGAGGGGGCACATTAGGCGTTAAAGGGCTTGGCTTGCATCTGCACAAGATAAAAGGAAGGAAAAGATTGAAGGCAACAGGTCATCGCCAACCCAAGACACATAAAGGGTAAGAAGGAAAATAATGACTTACTCATGGAAATGGGCTTTTACCCTACGCTAACCCCACTACCACAATTCATCACAAGCATCATGGTAGAGCATGGATGAGACGTGTTTTGTCAATGCCCATCCATAGTCATTCTAAGGGTAGTAAGGGCATTTTAGCAAGGCAACCTGCATGAAATGAAAGATGCAGTAATCATTGATAACAGGGTTGTGCCATCCACTGCCCAGGAAATCAATCAACTCTATAAGTTGAAAAACTTTTCGGAAAGTCCCAGCAATAGGTTGATTGATAATCCTGAAGACGAACATTTGAAAGATGCACTGAGAATATTGGAGCAATCTGGCACCAAGTGGATCGTCTCTCTCACTGGCATCCGAATGCTCACATCCAACTGTCTACTACCTAAAGCGTGCCTTTGGGTATATTTGGTGAAGAAGATAGTCATCCCAACAATGCACGATAAAACCATCTCAAGGGATAGAGTCATGGTTGCATACTGCATTGCGCGCGACATTCCAATTGATGTTGGACGTTTTATCACGGGGCAAATTCGGGGTATGTTGGCAGAATTCGTGGAAAGTTCTTCTTTCTGTGGACTATCACAAGTCTGTGCCTTTCAGTGGGTTATGGAATTGAAGACAAACCCATGGCCAAAGTCCACAACCTGATCAACACAAAGATTTTGCAGATCTTGATGAAAGATTTGCCACACTACCCAGAGCCTCCACCCAAGCATCACCTCATTGATCTGAATGCGCTACAACCTCCTCGACCCAAAAGGTAGCGTAGAAATGACAAGGGTAAGGAGATTGTGCAAGGAAGTTCTGAGCGCAACCTCCCTGATAAGCTGATAACATGCAGAAATACAAGTTATTTATGCTTTTTATTTAGATATTGTGGCAAAAAGAAAGGAAAGTTGCTTGATAGTATAAGAATTGGCTAAGAAATACAAAAATTATGAAATGTCGTAAACACACCCACTAACACCATTGCGATGGAAAAATAGAATGTTTCGGTCTCTGTTTTGCAAGAAATAGGTCACTGCATGCGTTAATGGCTTGAAGAAAAAATGCACAACGCATCTACATCACATGTGCCCATCAATCAAGAACGAAGAGATGATCAACGCAATGACGGCGCATGAGAAAATCGATCAAGAGCTTTAGCGATCAATGTATTTCAATCACATGCGGTAATAAAAAACAACACCACATGCAGTGATAGATCGAAGATGTGAAGAGCAACGAACTCGCAGACGATTTTGACAAGTGTATAGCTTTTTGCTGTACAATTCTGACAGATTGACCGTGGAACAGAAAGGAATTTTCCATTACGCCATTGTAGTAATTACCATAATTAGACAGTGGGGACCAAAAATTCAAAGAGCCAAGGTCTTGCTTATAAATAGCTTCCTCAAATTCGTTGAAAGGAATACGGATACTGATACTGTGCAAAGAATTCTTTCGATTCCCGAAGCTGAAGCTCTATGCAATAAGTCAATTCTACCGAGAAAGCAAGCCTGAGAGGAAGCTTTCTTTTCCACCACATTCATATGCCGGCAAGCACAAATCTCCGATCGGGATCTATGTCAAGATGTTGACACTCTTTCCGTAGAATTAAATGTTATCATCTCTCTATCTCTTTTCATACATTTATCATCCATTTTCTCCATGATTTGTTCTTAATCCCTGGGGTAAATAGTGCAAATTAAGGGAGTGAGTTAATCTGTGTCAAGGAATCAATTAATTTTAGCTAAAGCATGCTCGATGGCATCTTCACCTGTGAGAGCAAAAGTGAAGATGTTATTCTGCCTATCGAGAGAAGGTTGGAAGAATGCGTTAACTAAAGCGAGAAGTATTTCAAGAGATGGAAACAACCTTACGTTCATCACATTCATCTCTGTTTCACCATAAACATATGGGAATGCGGCCGATCACTGAAAGGTGTACGCCAAGGGAAAGAAGAACCTTAGTTGCGTCCTTAACACAATTGCCGAACTTGCGATGTTTTTACTCTTTACTCTTTCTTTTTTTGCCTCGTTCATAAGACTTGCCATCGCATCCATAGATTCTTTTGTACAACTTCACAGCCAGTCCTCGACCTCTGTATCATGTATCATGTATCATAGTAGTTTAGGAATTTACTTTATCAACACATTTTATTTTCAACGCATTTTATATTATTAACGCATTTTTACTTTTAGCGCAATTTATATTTTTGTACAAACCAAAATTCTTTATTCGTTATTGTAATCGGTTGCATGTATCACATAAGTATCGCATTTAACGACAACAATCCCCGTGTTCGACCTCAGATCATTTTGAGAAACTTGCGTTGGAATTATACTTGGTTTTAGCGCAAGGAAACTTGTAACACACACTACTTCATCGCATACTACGATCACATCACGATCAAAGCATACACTTAGAACGTAGTATCGCATAAAATGTCTTTATCACAAATCACTTGAGCGTATATAGAGCATCATTCATTCATTCATCAGTGCAATAGATAAAGATAGCATTCCATTTTTACAGTCAACAAGTTTATGGAAACATGAGCTTGTATGATTAATATTCACAGTCTCCATATGCTTAAAGACAAATTTTCACCGTTACAAGTTTATGGCGCCATTGTCGGGGACATGAGCTTGTATTACATTCATCCATTAGTAGTGTGTATAAGTGATACAAAACATAACACAGCATAACACTCCATTCATATCCTTACAAGTTTATGGCACCACTACCGGGGATTGGTAATGGTTAGTGTTGAATACTTCTGTGGTATTTTGCAGGACAGATCTCTGTTGTACTGTCTTTTTATCGTGAAGAGCAGGCGAAGAGTAGGCTGACGGTAAAGTAAAATTGTGTGGATAAACTAAAGTTGCGTTAATAAAATAAAGTGCGATAAAAATAAACCTAAGCTAACGTGATGCGAGATACAAGATACATGATATACATGATGCTGAGTTCGAGTTCGATATACATGATACATGGGATCGTGGTATGCGATGGCAAGGCTTAGTAGATGAATCAGAAGGAGAAAGAATAATTAGTACAAACATCGCAAGGTTCCACTTTCCCTTGGCATATACCTCTCGATGATCGGCCGCGTTCCCATATCTCCATCTCTGGTGAACACAAGGTTGCTTCCATCTCTGGAAGTACTTCTCGCTTTAGTGAACACATTCTTCTAACCCTCTCTCGATAGGTGGAATGACGTCTTCACTTCTGCTCTCACAGGTGAAGATGCCGTCTAGCATGTTTTGACTAAACTTAATTATTTCCTTAACCCAATTAATTCATTTGCTCAATTATTGCTAATTATCCAAGGGATGAAGAAAACATCAGGGATGAAGAAAACATCATGGAGAAAGTGAAATATGGATGAACGAAAATAGGCAAAGAGATGGAGATGGAAATGATCATAACATTTAATTATAGAATTAAGCGTCTAATACAAGTTGTGAATTATAAAGATTAAGAAGATTAATTCAATTGATGATAAAGAGATAGAAACAAATACAGAAGAGTGTCAATGTCTTGACACAGATCTGGACAGTGGATTTGCTTGCTGGCATGTGGAGTGGATGAAGAGAAGAGCTTCCCTCTCAGGCTTGCTTGTCCGATAGAAGTGACCTTCGTATAGAGCTTCAACGGCGGGGATCGAAAGGATTCTTGCCTGGAGACTCACCTCTCGGCCTTGTCTCTTAATTCTTCCTAGATCTACTCTGATTAGTCGCTCAACCAGTCTCTCTCTCATATCAGTATATACACTTTTCTCTATATTCAAGCATCTTTTCTCAGTGGAATGGCCGGAGCTATTTATAGGCTAAGCTTTGACTCTCTGCATTGTGGTCCCCACTATATTTTTAAGGCAGTTCCAAAAATTGTGGAGTGAATATTCCTTCTATTACAGAATCCATCCATTCAGAAATGCACAAGTCAATTGTACACACGTCAGAATCCTCCATAGTTGCATTGCTCTTTACATCTTCGATCATTTGCCCACATGCAGTGTTGTTTTTTATAATCGCATGCGGTTGAGATTGCGTTAATCGTTTAGCTCTTGATTGATTGTCGCATGCGCCATCATTCCGTTGATTGTCTTAATTCATTCTTGAATGATGGGTGCAATGCGACGTAGATGCGTTGTTCATTTTATCTTGAGCCATGGACGCATACGGTGACTTCATTTCCTGCAAAACAGACTTGAAATATTCTTCTCTACCATCGCAATGGTGTCAGTGGGTGTATTGATGATAATTTATAATTCTCGCATTTCTTAGCTAATTTCCATACAATTGACGCAACTTTCCTTTCTTTTGCCCACAATATCTAAATAAAATAGTATAAATAATTTGTATTTCTATAAGTTATCAATATCCCCATGAGAAACTATGCGGCGTCGAATCTTTACGACTTTTCGGCTGGCATTTCACGACCAATGGTTGAGAAGAATGCACGTTTTGAAATAAAGCCATTCATGCTTCAGATGATACGAAACATGGGGCAATTTGGAAGTCTAAAAGGTGAAGACCTGCACGCCCATCTGACCAGCTTTGTGGATATGTGCAACACTTTCTCCATCCCTAGCATCACCCCTGAAGGAATTAGACTTTACCTCTTCCCATACACACTGAGGGATGAGGCAAAGAGGTGGGCTCATTCGATGGAGCCAAATGAAATCACGTCATGAGACCAGTTGGTGGAACGGTTCATGAAGAAATTCTTCCCTCCAGCCGTCAATGCAAGTAGACGAAAGGATGAGCTGAATTTCGAGCAGATGGATAACGAGACTCTAAGCATCTCCTGGGTGCGTTTCAGAAGATTGGTGAAAAATTGTTCACATATCGAGATTCCCGATTGTGTTCTGATGGAAACTTTTTATAACAGCCTAAATCGATCAACACAAGCCATTGCTGACACCTCCACAGTAGAAGGATTTATGGATAAGACCTACACGGAAGCCAAGGTCATCCTTGATCGCATTCGCGAAACACGGATGACTGGGTGGATGATGAGTATGGGGGAAGAGGCCCCAAGAGAAGAAGAACTGATAACGCCATTGTACCAGCAGATACAATGACAACTTTTGCCGTACAAATGGCTGCAATGACCTGTCTCCTACAAACAATGGCAATTAATTAAGGTGCCCTCTCTCAAAATTCAATGCAACCCAATTCGCCGGTAAAAATGGCCGCAACAATAAATAAAAAATAAATTATAATAATAATAACAAATAATAATAAACTTTAATAAACATCTGGTATGCATTGCGATGATGGCTGCATGTTGCTCATCCTACTGTAATGCATTGCGCTGAGGGATGTGTTGTGCGCGTATGTATTTTGCACCCGTCCTTAGTGAAAGCGCACTATGTCGTGGTAGTGTTGCGCCAGTAGAAATACCCTGCGCCTGTCCTCCAGAAATCCACTGAGTTGAGGGGTGTGTTGAGCTAATGCATACGTTGTTGCCTGTCCTCTCTTGCGCCCATTCGAATAAAACACAAAAGATAAATTCTTTTTGCGAGAGAGTAGTCCAATCGCTTAGGCTTACAAGGAAATGATGACTTAGAAGATGAAAAGACTTACTTCTTTGCTAATTCATAACCACGAGGAGCGCAGCGGGCAAGCTTTTTGAGTATCTCGAAGCCTACCACGCATAATTTGCATTGGGCCCATCAAGGCCCAACCTATAAATTCCCTCCTCCTTCGTCTGAGGAAGACTATTTGAATCTTTTGCGAAAAAGAAAACCCTAAGCGAATCCTCTGCATACCCAACCTTCGAAATTTCTTCCTGAGTCTTATGAACTTTCCCAACTCTATCACTCACCAGAACCATGGCCGAGCAGTCCTCACATTCATTCCCTACCTTCATCACCTTCCCCAGCCCAAGTCACCGCAAGGGAGGCGGCATTCCTTATAGTAAGTCACCACCTCGCCGCCTAGTCGAAGCCTATCCAATGAATCGCCAGAAAACCTCGGCGAAAACCTTTTGTAGCCAAACCACTCCAAATCTGAGAGGGGCCGAGCATGGAGAGTGCCCCACTCCCAACACTGTCACCAGAAAGCGAGAAGAATAGAAGAGACGACAGAGAAGTGTTTGGAGCATCTTGAGCAACATGGAAAAGGAGGGAGGGCTACCCAAAGCCAGAGTTGTTAATCAGCCTTTGCCTTCAGAGATAGAGATGGCGGAAGCTTCGCGGAGAAGCGCCCTGGCCATTTTGGATCCTAAGTAAACTTTTCAAACAGAATCCTATGAGGGATCCATTAGGGTTGCTTTGGAGGAGGTGGAAGCGAAGAAGCTGTCGAAAACGACTGAAGGGAAGAACAAAAGAAAAAGAAAAGGCAAGCGGGCAGATGAAGATGAAGAGCCCTTGCCAAAGAAGGAGAAGAAAGAAAAGAAGTCGAGTGAGAATAAGGAGTGCAGGCGAGAAGAGAAGCGCCTGAAGAAGGAAAAAAAAAGGATGAGGGCAGAAAGCCCAGATGTCGACGGAGAATCCACCACCGCAAGGGTGGAAGAGGGGGTGTCAATGCAAGAAAAACAATCAGCGCAACCTCTAGAGGCATCAAATCATATCAGGACGGTTGCGACTAAAGATCGAAAGGATCCAGACATCACCCCTCAAATGCGGCGTTGTGGTAACTTGAGAAATACAAGTTATTTATACTGTTTTATGTAGATATTGTAGCTAAAAGAAAGAAATAGCTTTCAGTTGTGCATTTCTGATGGGTTGATTGCGTAACAGAAGGAAAATTTACTCTACCATTTCAGGAACTACCATAATTATAAAGTGGGGACCACAAAGTCAAAGAGCCAAGCTTTGCCTATAAATAGCTTCTGCAAATTCACTAAAAAATATACATGAATAATTAGAGATGTGCATATATATATTCTGAGAGAGAGACTAGTCTGAAGCGAATGTCCAGAGTAGATTTAAGAAAACCACGAGACAAGGTCGAGAGGTGAGTCTCCGAGCAGAGAATCCTTCCAATCCCCGTAGTTGAAGCTTTGTGCGAAGGTCAATTCTACCGGGAAAGCAAGCCTGAGAGGGAAGCTTTCCTCTCCATTACTTCCACACGCCGGTAAGCACAACCTCCGTTCAGGATCTATGTCAAGACGTTGACACTCTTTCTGTATTTGTTTCTAATCTCTATTTCATCATCTGTATTCATCTTCTTTATTCTTTCATTCACATCATGTATTAGACGCTTAATTTTAGTATTAAATGTTATGATAATTTCCAATGTCATCTCTCTGTCTCTTTCCGTACATCCATAATCCATTTTTTCCATGACGTTTTCTTAATCCCTTGTCGAGGACATGAGCTTGTATGATTCATTCTTTCATCAGTAGTGTTCATAAACAATAACACAGCATAACATTCCATTTCTATCATTACAAGTTTATGGCGCCATTGCCGGGATTGGTAACGGTTAGTGTTAAATAATTTTGTGGTATGTTGTAGGACAGATCTCTTTATACTGGCTGTTTATCGTGAAGAGCAGTCTGATGGTTTATGAGTATTGGAATTGATCCAAAAATTCTAAGCTGACCCAAAGATCAAGTGTATTTTTTGCGCAGGAACATATCAGAAAGAAATGTGCAATGCATTCTCCATACCTGGTGTGACTATCGAAGGAACTAGATTATATCTCTTCCCATACACACTGTGGTATGAGGCAAGGAGTGCGCAATGTCCTTGATGGCATTGTGCAGGCAAGCTTGACCGCCTACAGAGGTGTGGATTGCGGTAATCATGTGTGAAATTTCTTTCAATCAGCATCTCAAAAAATCTATGTTTAAATGCTTTCTTTATTGCGTTATGCATTACATTATTTATTGCTTTCTTAAACTAGCTTTTATTGCGTTATGAATTTATTTTTCATTTAATTCGATTGAGTACTTCCATGTCATGTTTTATTTCTTATATTTTTAGGCATTAGTAGCGCTATTCTTAAAATTTTCATGAATGACTGAATAAAACGATGAACACCGCAAAGTCTTAGTGACTTGCGTTGATGAAAAAAATAATAATAAATAAATAATATAAAACACATCTAGTATGCATTGTGATGATGGGGGCATCTTGTGATAACAAGATACACTTTGCGTCCATTCAACCCAAACGCATTGCGCTGAGGGGTGTGTTGCACTCATATGTATTTTTCGCCCGTCCTTAGCGTTAATGGAGGCGTGGTGTTAATCTTTAATCTTGCACCTGTCTACATCAAATACAAAGGATAAATTTCATTCATCATTTCTATGTATAGAAGCTATTTCTTGATTCTTTGTACATGCTGAAATTTTGTATTGCGTTATTTGTAATTCTTTGTATACTTGGTTAATTTTTAATACAACTGAGTAACAATTCGTTTCGTATGCGTTAGCCTTTTATTTATCATCCTTTGTCAATTATTGCGATGTTTTTTATCTTTCATTTTATGTTATTCATTGTGCTGTCATGATGAGTTATATGCATACCCTTAGAAACATTTACCACACTTTGTATTTTCTGACTAACACGTAGATAATTCGTAGCAATAGCACTGCTTTACCTTTTATTCTTCAAGACTCTGCTTAAACCTTCTTTTCAAAATTTTGACAAAGTGTTTCGTCTATTCTGTCTAAAACAATGCAATGAGGATCTTGCGCATCTCTAAATTTGGGGGTGGGGAAGGTCTGAGCAGATGCGAGCAAGTGGATGCGATCATTAGAAAAATTCGTTTATTGTCATATATATATATAATCTCATACAAACTCCAATGTCAACGCAAGGGAAAATTAAAATCCCAACCTGATAAGAGTTAAGTCATGAAAGGAACCTGCTTATAGTTGGATATTCGCATGACAGCCGTGGGAGCAAGCCAAAATGAAGGTGGGTTTCCAAGAACGACGCAATATGAAAAGAAAAAAAATGAGAGAAAAATAAAAGAATCTAAGAGACAACTCCTCTGACCAGCAAAAGTTAAACTTAGCTGAAAATCAAGAGTTGAAGTTGAGATTCGCACACAACCGTAGTTGGATGTTCACATGACACCCATGGAAACAAGCCAAAACGAAGGGTGTAACCATGATCAACAGTATCTAATAAAATGATGCAAACTAGACCACTGCATACAAACGCACCAAGTTGTTTTTGCATGAAGAGGTAAACATTCTTTTCAAAACAAGAAAGGAATTTTTTTTAGTAGAGATCTGTTATATAAAAGAATAAAGTAGTGCATGTTTATGAATTATCAAAGGATGGAAGGAAATTGCGTTGTTATGTAATGTTGTGTAGGTGGAGCATTCGGAGCAACCGATTGACGCAAAATAAGGATAAGAATTGATCAATATTGCCTGAGTAGAAGATCTGCTTGAGGATAAGCATATATCTAAATTTGGGGGTGTGATAACTTTTAGAAATACAAGTTATTTATACTGTTTTATTTAGATATTGCAGCTAAAAGAAAGAAAAGTTGCATCGATAGTATGGAAATTGGCTAAGAAATGCGAAAATTATAAAATGTCGTCAATACACCCACTAACACCATTGCGATGGTAGAATAGAATGTTTCAGTTTCTATTTGCAGAAAATCAGTCACTGCATGCGTTCATGGCTCAAAAGCAAAATAAACAACGCATCTATGTCGCATTGCGCCCATCAATCGAGAACGAAGAGATAATCAACGCAATGACAGCGCATGCGACAATTGATCAAGAGCTCTAGTGATCAACGCAATTTCAATCGCATGCGGTAATAAAAAATAACATCGTATGCGGCGATAGATCAAAGATGTAAAGAGTAACGCATTTGTGGAGGATTCTGACAAATGTACAGCTTTCAGTTGTGCATTTCTGATGGGTTGATTGCGTAACAGAAGGAATATTCACTCTGCCATTTCAGGAACTACCATAACTATAAAGTGGGGATCACTGATAACTTGTAGAAATGAAAGTTATTTATGCCACCTTATCTAGATATTGCGGCCAAAATTTAGTAAATACGCACTTATTGTATGAAAATTAGCCTAGTATTACAATAATTATAAATGTTTGCAATTACGGCCATTAACACCATAAAAATGGAAGACAAACCGAATTTTACTCTATTTTGCAGGAGACCAAGTCACGCTTGAGCTAAAGGCTCACGAGGAACTGATCAACGCATCTCTGTCACATTGCGCCCGTCAATCAACAATGAAGGGACGATTACCGCAATGACAGTGCAATGCGATAGTCTATCCAGAGCTGTGTTTCAACCGCATGCGATAAGAAAAGCAACACCACATGCAAACCTAAGATCGAAAGATGCAGCTGAGCAATGCAAAACAGAGGATTGAGACACGTGTACAATTAATGGTCGTGCAGAATTGACGGTCCGATTGCATAACAGAAGGAATAATATCCCTCTATCTTTGGAATTACCATAACGATCATGTGGGGACCACAAGGTCGGAGTCAAAGATCTGTACCTATAAATACCCCATTGATTTGAGAAAAAAGGTATGCTACTTTATACGGGGCTAAGTGTTGCTAGATTATACAGAAAAGGGTGAGCTGAGTGCTTAAGAGAAGAAATCCGGGAAGAAGACGAGATAAGGCCAAGATGTGAATCTCAAATCTAATCTGCCCAACACCCAATTGAAAGCTATGTGCAAAGATCCCTGCTACTGGTGGAGCAAGCCTGAGAGGGAAGCTCTTCCTACCATTAAATCCATCCTATCTGGCAAGCAGATCTCCATCGAATTAGTGCCAAGACATTGGAACTTGTTTGTATCTGTTCTATCTCTTTCATTGTTGTATTTCTCATTCTCTTTATCTCTTCATTCACACACCATGTATCAAACGCTTAATAGAGATATTAAAGGTTTTGATAGCTTTCATTTATCATTTTCTGTCTATTTCCATTCAACCGTCAATCACTTTCTTCATGATATCTTCTTAATTCCTTGATAAGAAATGTGAATTAACCAAGTACTTAGTCTGTATTAGAGATATAAAATGTGTTTAGCTAAGGCATGCTAGAAGGCATCTTCATCTGTGAGAGCAGAAGTGAAGATGCCATTCTGATCTATTGAGAGAAGGTCAGAAGAATGCGTTAACTAAAGCGAGTAGTACTTCCAGACATGGAAGAAACCTTGTGTTCATTACACTAGTCTCTATTTCACACTGAGATGTGTACGCTAAGAGAAGAGCGGAACAATATTTGTAGATTCAATGCAATTAAGAACTTGCATTGTTTATATTATTTGTCTCTCTCTTTCTATTCTATTCATAAGACTTGTTGCCGCATCCCACGTCTTTGCATAACTTTCACAGCCAGCCTTGACTCCAGCATCTTGTACATGAAGCCTGTATCTTGTATCATCTAGCTTAGGTTTACTGTATTTTTATGTTATTATCGCATCTTTACTGCTTTCCATTATTTTATTTCAATTTATATACCTGTACAAACACACTTTTAAAGATTGAAAACCTGGTCGCATATATCATGAACGTAGCACAATAACCTAAACCAGTCCCCATGTTCGACCTCGGATCACACCGAGAAACTTGCGGTGGAATTACACTTGGTTCCATCGTAAGGAAACTTGTGACAGCGCATGGCATACTACATGAACTGTCACACCCCCTCGCTAGCCTTAGCCCTAAGACTTGGAAGGGAGCATCAGGGTACACCGGTAGTATTTCCAGACAACATTTTAATTCCCCCCCCCCTCCCCTGTATCTATTAAAGACTGTGACATGATTACAATAATCTATCTAACTTTCATACATATAGTTCAATTTCCTATATTCTTTTATCACAAGATCCAAGTCGTGCCCTGAGAATTTACCAAGTCCTGGTGTTTTGGTGGTTTGTAGACTCCTTCCTGAATGCTCTGCTTTGCTACCTGGGGGGGGATAGAAGAAAACATTTGGAAGAGTGTGAGCTACTAAGCCGAGTGAGTGGTGCTTTTAAAATAATAATCACTTTGCAAAACATATTTTTGGGAAGTCAATCACATAATCACAATTCTAGTATAATTTATTCATGCAATCATCATCCTCCAGTTCCATGCTATACTCAGCATGTTCATGCTATCAATCATAACAACTTTTTTATGGAAACTTTCCTATAACCCTCTTTTCCCGCCAACGTGTACATCGACAATTCTTTTCCCGCTAGTCATGCTTAGGTAACTTGACTATATTTCTCGCTGGTCGTCACCGACTATTATTTCCCACCAACCGAGGCCAACTATATTTTCCCACCAAGCACCTTTTATTAAGCATGCTAACTTATGTAGTCCGGGTATAATCTTAGTTTCCATAGAAATTTCACAAACAATATCATGGCAAACAACATAACATCATAACCATGCATCTTGCACTTATATTTTCATTTATCCACATATCGACGCATAAAACTAAGTAAACACTCACCGCAAAAAAGTTTTTCCACTAAAATCACCTTGAGAATACCTTCCTGAGAATTTCTCCATTTCAATGGAAATTCCTCAACTAATACTTGTTATATCAATAAATAATGTCAAAATAGCCAAAATATCATTATATAATGAAAATGCCTGCTTACCCTATTCCAATTTAGCCAAAATCCTAAAATTAGCCTCTTTAGAGGTTATTTGGACTCTGGTAGGCAGTTGGGCGTTTTGTAGTAGGCAAGGTGGGCGTGCTGTGCCGCACAAGAGGCTGGCGTGTTGGGCACGCGTTGCATGGTGGCCTGTTGCACTGGGCGTGATGCATCGCACGGTGGGGCTGCTGTGCTGGGCTAGCGAGCAGGATGCATCGAGTGAGGCGCACTGACGGGCGGACATAGTGCTGCAAGGCATGTGCGCAGGGTGCCAGATGTGCTGGCTGGCTTGTGCGTCTGGGCTGGCTCAATGCTTTGCCAACGCAACCTTTGTTTCTTTTGAACTCCATTTATCTTGGTAGCCTAATAACTTGAACATAACACTCTAAATATGCTCTCAACACAAGATTTTGATGATGGTATGAATAAATTCCTCTCGCCCAACCCCTCTATTTATAGCCCTTCCAAACTCACCCTCTTGTGACATCTCAACCCCCATTTGTCTCACTTTGGAGCTGCCAACACTTAACCTACCCAGCCTAGCCTTGAGTTGTTCTCATCTCAGCTTGCCAGCCAAAATTTCCTTTTTTGCATGAAATCTCCTTCACCCACCTCCTGCTTATGATGATAAGACTTCCATTGCATGAAATCTCTTTTGTCCACCTCCTGCTAGAACTTTGTGAACCTCTTTTTGCCACCTAAATCACTTAAATACTTAAACATATTTCTCTACTTAAATTGTTTAAGACTTATGCTCGTATAACTATTGGCATCTTCCCTTGGAGTTTTTCCATCAATTAGCCTTATCATTTGTCCTTAACGTATAGCAACTCACCCTTCCTTCGTCAAAGTCCCATTTAGCCATCGCATGAGTCGGCCATCACAAACGCATAGGGTGGCCGCTTACCCTCAACGCATGGCCTGCTAGGTATGCTTGCTTGGCCTACTAAGCATGGACGCACGATGCTAACCATCGACACATGGGTGTGCTGCCTAGGTGCTTGCGCGCTTGGCCGCATAGGCGTGTTTGGCTGCATAGGCGTACCTCGCCGCATAGGCGTGCGCTTGGCATAAGGTCGATGCATGGCTACTCGGCAGACTCGGTAGTGCTTGATGGATAGGATGGGCGTCCGGCTTGCCCGCTCGATGCATAGGTAGGGCGCTCGGCATACATGCTTGACGCATGGGTTGCGCGCTTGGCCTCGGCGCATGACCTACGTGCCTAGCATGCTCACTCGATGCATGCCTCCAACACATGCCCTTGTATTTGTTGTATGCAAGCCCTTGGCCATTTTTTGAGTCTTCTTGCTTCCATCCTTCAACATATTTAAGCCTTCCATATGTGTTTGGTCTTTTGGTCACCTTTCTGGATAATTTAGTATTAATGTTTTCCACTCTTTGTCCCAATATCCTTACTTAGGATTTTTCTTCTCTATTTAACCTCCCACTTTAGATTTAGTGTTAGGATCTTACATTTACCACTCCCTTAAAATAATTTCATCCTAGAAATTAAACAAAATTTAATTTACAACATAACTATTTATTTAATAATTTGTCTCATACAGTTTTATTACACCATGACTTTTATTCTAGTCTTCTAAAACTTTCTCTTTTCCTTTTCCCATGACCGATATATTATCTTCCCTATCCTGGGTTAATCCATATAGTTTTCACAACGTCATTTTTCCTATTTCCTCTTTTCTTCCTCCTATAGTTCGTCCTCTTTCAACCGTCGTTGATCTCCCTCCCGGGTTGTTTGGTGGTTGTATATTTCCAGCATCCATCAACTAAGGATATTCTCGTTTAAAGTGTCCCAATCTGCCACACTTAAAACACGTGTGCGATCATTCTTGGGTTTGTTCCCAACATCTTCCCTAGTGATATTTATTATAGATCGGACATCTTGGTTTTTTGTTAATGCTCACCATTGACTCCTTTATTTGGCTCTCCCATTCAGGGTCTTCTTTAGTATTCGTAATTCCTCTTCTTTTCCATCCACTTCTGCTTTCTACCCTGGGGGTAAAATTTATTGGTTCTTCCCTCCACCACCAACTTATTGATGAGTCTCTTTCTGGTCTTACTTCTTCCACCGTTAAACTTCTTTCTACTCTCATTGTGGCTTCTATTAGTTTTGAAAATTCTCCCCATTCTATGATTGCTGTAACAAGAGTTCGAATCTCTTGTCTTAATCCTATTTCAAACCTCTGACAGCGTTCCTTTTCATCCACGACTATGTTTAAAGCGTACTTGGATAGCTCCGTATACTTTAATTCATATTCTGCTACAGTCATATTTCCTTGCATGAGCTGTAGGAATTCATCTTGTTTCATATCCCTGAATGATCGAGGATAAAATCTTTCGAAAATTGCTTTTCGAAATTTCTCCCAACATATTTCTTCTTGATTGCCTCTCCTATTCTTTAGTAGCTTCCACCAAGCTTTAATCGTTCTATCCCATATTTCTTTTCGGGATCAAGTTATATATTTCCTAAGATTGCTTGAAGTCTTTGGGTGAATTTATCCATTCCTCCCTTGATTTTTCTCTTGGATGGCTTAAGGCATTTTCACTTTCGTTTCCAGATGGTTGCCTAGTTATACGTTTTCCACTTCTCAGCATTTTATCTACAACCATTCACATATAAATTAGACATACATTTATCAACATACTACTTTTATTTATAAACATTGTTGCTATTTACATTATGGGTTTTCTTCAGTCTACATAGTTTCTCGTTTACTCATTCTTCTGTAGTCGTAAGTTTTCAAAATTAAGGTGCATCCTTTCGTTTCTCCAAAAACACCTTTCCTAAACATGACCTATTTCCTTACAGAAAGTACAGAACTTATAGGATTCCGCTTTGTTAGGGTCATAGGTAGGCTGTTCCTCGAATTCGATCACGATACGTCAAGGAATATCCTTCTTTACTGCACGCGCCCATTCTTGGTCCATCGTCAGTTCAGGCAATATATTGTTACTTCCTAAACTTGAACCTCCGGCCAGTTCTCGTTGATATTTTTCCTGAATTTCTCTTGTTTTTCTCTAAAAGACATAAAAAATTTTGCGGATATGGCCAACCTTACCACGACCATAGCAGATTTCGGTCCCTTTCAGACACAGAATGCTATGATTTTGACCACATTACGAACATCCCATGTTAGTTCGGGATCCCACTAAGTTTGCATTGTTCAAGGTAATAGGATATTCAGTATTATTGTTCACACTATTCTCAGATCTTTCAGGGTTTTCTCCTGGATTAGCGCCACGGTCTCCAGTTCGCGTTCCAGAGTCATTCCAGCACCAGTCTTGTCTGCTCGGATTCGTTTCCTACAGTGGACATTATTCAGGTTATTACTTACTAATTTCTTTATTTTCACTACCACTTTCTCATGTTTCCCTATGTCCACTTATTATTCTTCATTTTTTTTCTCCTAACCTTTCCTAATTCTATTTCAGGTTTTCCTAATATATTTCATTTTAGCTTTTGACATAGCCTAGTTTCTAATATTATCTGGCTTCCATACCTTAGGTAAGCCTTTTCTTAATGCCGCTTTGGCTTTAACCTACTCCTTTTTCCTTTATTTTTTTTCTAGATTCTATTTATACTTATGCTAGACTCAACTTTTTCCCAGGTTTTACGTAAACCTTTTGCTCTAATACCAAGCTGTCACACCCACTCCCTAGCCTTAGCCCCAAGACTTGGAAGGGAGCATCAGGGTACACCAGTAGTATTTCTAGACAACATTTTCATTTAACATTTCCCCCTCTGTATCTATTAAAGACTGTGACATGATTACAATAATCTATCTAACTTTCATACATATAGTTGAATTTCCTATATTTTTTTATCACAAGATCCGAGTCGTGCCCTAAGAATTTACCAAGTCCTGGTGTTTTGGTTGTTTGTAGACTCCTTCCTGTGCTACATGGGGGGGGGGGGGGGGGGATAGAAGAAAACATTTGAAAGAGTGTGAGCTACTAAGCCCAGTGAGTGGTGCTTTTAAAATAATAATCACTTTGCAAAACATATTTTTGGGAAGTCAATCACAAAGTCAAAGAGCCAAGCTTCGCCTATAAATAGCTTCTGCAAATTCAAAGAAAAATATACATGAATATACAGAGACGTGCATATACTAATTCTGAGAAAGAGACTGGTCCGAAGAGACTTACAGAGTAGATCCGGGAGAACCACGAGACAAGGCTGAGAGGTGAGTCTTTGAGCAAAGAATCCTTCCAATTCCCGTAGCTGAAGCTCTGTGCAAGGTTAATTCTACCAGGAAAGCAAGCCTGAGAGGGAAGCTTTCCTCTCCATTACTTCCACATGCCAGCAAGCACAACCTCCGTTCAGGATCTGTGTCAAGACGTTGACACTCCTTCTATATTTGTTTCTAATCTCTATTTCATCATCTGTATTCATCTTCTTTAGTTGTTCATTCACACCATGTATCAAACGCTTAATCTTAGTATTAAATGTTATGATAATTTCCATTGTCATCTCTCTGTCTCTTTCCGTACATCCATAATCCATTTTCTCCATGATGTATTCTTAATCCCATGGGTAGATAGCAAGCATTAAGCGAATAAGTTAATTTGGGTTAAGGAAATAATTAAGTTTAGCTAAAGCTTGCTCGACGACATCTTCACCTATGAGAGCAAAAGTGAAGATGTTATTCCGCCTATCGAGAGAAGGTTGGAAAAATGCGTTAACTAAAGCAAGAAGTATTTCCAGAGATGGAAACAACCTTGCGTTCATCAAGTTCATCTCTGTTTCACCATGGAGATATGGGAACACGGCCGATCACAGAGAGGTGTATGCCAAGGGAAAGCGAAACATTATTTGCATCTTTAACGCAATTGACAAACTTGCGATGTTTTTACTATTTTCTCTTTCTCTTTCTGATTCATTCATAAAGACTTACCATCGCATACATCAAATCTTTGTACAACTTCACAGTCAGTTCTTGACCTCAGTATCGTGTATCATGTATCTTGTATCTTGTATCATATTAGTTTAGGATTTTATTTTATTAACGCAATTTTTACTTTCCCCGCAATTTACATTTTTGTATAAATCAACATTCTTTATTCATTGTAAAACCAGTCGCATGTATCACATAAGTAACGCATTAACGAAAAAAATCCCTGTGTTCGGCATTGGATTATTCTTAGAAACTTGCATTGAAATTATACTTGGTTTCAGCATAAGGAAACTTGTGACAAGCACTACTACATCGCATACTACTCACATAACATTAACAACGCATATACTTAGACGCAGTATCGCATAAAAATTATCTTTATCGCAAAAGCACTTGAGCACATATACAACACATTATCTATCATCACAGTGCATGCATAAGAAGGAATTAAATTTTACCATTACACGTCGCAAGGAGAATGCGCCGCAAGGGTCAACAAGCGACCCACAATTTTGGCAAGAAAAGAAGGAAAGGAGAAAAAGAGAAGAAGGGGAAAAACAAGAAAAGATGTTACAAGTGCAACAAATCATCGCAGCAAGCAATTTGAAAAGAAAACTCCAAGATGAGGAAGTGCGCCATAACAACGTAATTTCGACAGAAGAAGAGAGAAAAAGGCTCGAGGATGAACAACACATATTGCTGACCTCGGAGCAATTTGAAAAAGAAATGAGAGAAGAGGAAGAGGAAGAGGAAGAAAAGAAAAAGAAGGAAGAGAAAGAGAAACAGCGCAAGGTAAATGTGCAGCGCATTAGAGAGAATAAAAGAAAAGAAGTTGCGGAGTGGAAAAGGGAAGAAGAAGATCAGCGCAAGGAATGAAAACGGAAACAAAGACAAAGGTCAGGAAGAAAAACATCGTCTAGGCGTTCCCTGTTGCTCCGATCCCGCCTTATGTTGGCACAAGATAAGGGCAAAGCGAAAGTTGAAAGCAGTGAGCCTGCGTTGACCAAAGGGTGCCCATCAAAGAAGAAGGAAAATGACGACATGATGATGGAAATGGGGTTCTTTCTTGCATCAACGCCACTACCAGATTTAATTACAAGTGTTGTGCTGGAGCATGGGTGGGAGACATTCTGCGAGTGCCCATCCATCATAATTCCAATGGTAGTGAGAGATTTTTACAATGGACGACTTCATGGCACAAAAGATGCGGTGATCATGAAAGGGTGTACAATGCCATTCAGCGCAAGGGACATCAATGAGTTATATAAGATGAAGGACATCTCGGATGCACCGGGTAACAAAATTATTGATGATCCCTAAGAAGAGTAAATGGAGGATGCGCTGAGAGTATTAACGCAACCGGGCACTTAGAGGTCGGTATCTTTGAAAGGCATTAAAACCCTTGCGTCTAACAAACTACTTTCGAAAGCGCATCTTTGGGTGTACTTGGTGAAAAGGCGACTCATCCCTACATCGCATGATAAAATAGTTTCAAGGGATCGAGTAATGGTCGCATATTGCATAGCGCGTGGTATTCTGATCGATGTGGGCCAACTGATTGCAAAGCAAATTGGAGGTTTTATGGGGCATGTGAAAGGCCAGTATTTCTTTCCTTGGACGGTTTCGAGTTTATGCCTCTCTATGGGTGTAGGTATTGAAGAAGAGCCAATGCCAGAAGTCCATGGTCTCCTCAACACAAAGATCTTGAGAATGCTTCTCAAGGACTCTCCTCATTGCCCCGAGCTTCCACTTAAATGGCCCCTTATCGATTTAAGTGCGCCGCAGCAGCCAAAGCCGAAGAAACAGAGAAAAGATGACAAAGGCAAAGGAAAATTCCAAGAGCAATCAACACAAGACCAAATACCCTTGGACCCCATACCTTTAGTTATTCGCCCTCCAAGCCCACAAGCGAAACCCTTTTCCCCACTCCCATAACACTTTACAAATCTCCTCCTCGCTCTCAATTCACCCAACGCACTCCCAGCAGCATCTTCCTTATCTCAATCTCCACCGCATTTGTCTCCTCCATCGTTGCATGTTGACGACCCACACGGTTTGGGTGAAGGCACTTCTGCTCAACCTCAAACCGTTGATGGTGAAACATTGTAGGTGCATCCCACCATCACAACCCTGGCTGTTGACCTAGCAGATATGCATTCTCTTCTCTCTCATTAACAAGAACTTTTCTGCCAATGAATAACGGAGTTACAAGAGAGCCACATAGTGGTTCAATGCAGTATTGCGATAACATGGCAAGTGCTGATCAACATTCAACGTAATATCTTTACGATCCACCTGAACCAAAGACAAATGGCAAAGCGTAATTATGAGTACTTCAACTTTTTGACAGCCTATTTACATGGTCCCATGGTGCCTCCACATTTACAGCAACCTCTGCATTTTGAAGAAGCTCCTCGAGTTCCTCCACAAAATCCTCAACCAGAGCCCCCACCACAACTCTAAATTTGGGGGTGTGCCACCTTCTCAATAAATCTGCAATTTTTCGTTGCGGTCATTCTTTTATTTCATTCATTATTTTTTTTTCTTATGTATAGAAGCTATACCTTGAATTTTTTGTACATGCTTAAATTTTGTGATGCGATGATTGTAATTCTTTGTATACTTAGTTAATTTTAATATAATTGAGTAACTATTCTTTTCGTATGCGTTAGCCTCTTTACTTATCATCCTTTGTCAATCATTGCGATATTCCTTGTCTTTAATTTTGCGTTATTAATTGCGCTGCCATGATGAGTAATATGCATACCCTTAGCAATATTTCTTATACTTTGCACTTTCTGACTAACAATTAGATAATTCATAGCAATAGCACTACTTTACCTTTTCTATTTCAAGTCTCTGCTCAAACCTTCTTTTCAAAATTTTGACTAAGTGTTTTGTCTTTTCTATCCAAAACAACGCAATGAGAACCTTGCGCATCTCTAAAATTGGGGGTAGGGAAGGTCAGAGCAGATACGATCAAGAAGATGCAGTCATTATCAGGAAAATGCGTTCATTAAAGATTTTTTTTTTTTTATAAAACCTCCAATGTCAGTGCAAGGGAAAATCCCAAGCTGATAAGAGTTAATTCGTGGAAGAAACCTACTCGTAGTTGGATGTTCGCATGTCACCCATGGGAGCAAGTTAGAACGAAGGTAGGTTTCCATGATCGACGTAATATGAAAAAAAAAAAACAAAAAAAAAAAGAAGAGAAAACAAGAATATAAGAGACAACTCCTCTGACCAGCAAAAGTAAAACTTAGCTGAAAACCAAGAGTTGAAGTTGAGATTGGAACACAACCGTAGTTGGATGCTTGCATGACACCCGTGGGAGCAAGCCAAAATGAAGGGTGTAACCATGATCAACAGACTCTAATAAAATGACGCAAACCAGCCCACCGCATAAAGACGCACCTAGTTGTTTTTGTAAGAAGGTGTAAACATTCTTCTCAAAACAAGAAGGGAATTTTTGGGTAGAGGTTTGTTGTATAAAAGAATAAAGTAGAGCATGTTGATGAATTGTTAAAGGATAGAAGGGAATTCTATTGTTAAGTAATGTTGTAGAGGTGGAGCATTCGAAGCAGCTAATCGACGCAAAGTTAGGATAGGAATTGAGCGAAATTGACTTAGTTGAAGATATACTTGAGGACAAGCATATATCTAAATTTGGGGGTGTGATAACTTGCAGAAATACAAATTATTTATGTTGTTTTATTTAGATATTGCGGCAAAAAGAAAGGAAAGTTGCATCGATAGTATAGAAATTGGCTTAGAAATACGAAAATTATGAAATGTCATAAACACACCCACTAACACCATTGCGATGGCGAAATAGAATGTTTCAATCTCTATTTTGCAGGAAATAGGTCACCGCATGCGTTAATGGCTCGAAGACAAAATGTACAACACATCTACATCGCATGCGCCCATCAATCAAGAACGAAGAGATGATCAATGCAATGACGGCACATGCAACAATCGATCAAGAGCTTTAGCGATCAACACATTTCAACCGCATGTGGTAATAAAAAACAACACCGCATGCGGCGATAGATTGAAGATGAGAAGAGCAACGCATTCGTGGACGATTTTAACAAGTGGACAGCTTTTTGCTATGCAATTCTGACAGATTGACTATGGAATAGAAAGGAATTTTCTATTACGCCATTGTAGGAATTACCATAATTAGACAGTGGGGACCACAAATTCAAAGAGCCAAGGTCTTGCCTATAAATAGCTTCCTCAAATACGCTGAAAGGAATACAGATACTGATATTGGGGGGAGAGAGAGGCTGGTCTGAAGAGACTTATAGAATAAATCTAGGAGAACTACGAGACAAGGCTGAAAGGTGAGTCTCTGAGCAAAGAATTCTTTCGATTCCCGAAGTTGAAGCTCTGTTCAATAGGTCAATTCTACCGGGAAAGCAAGCCTAAGAGGGAAGCTTTCCTCTCCACCACATCCATACGTCGGCAAGCACAAATCTCCGATCGAGATCTATGTTGAGATGTTGACACTCTTTTCGTATTTGTTTCTATTCTCTAATTCATCTTCTATGTTCATCTTCTTTAATCTCTCATTCACAAACATGTATCAAACGCTTAATTTTAGAATTAAATGTTATCATCGTTATCATTATCATCTCTCTGTCTCTTTCCATACATTTATCATCCATTTTCTCCATGATGTGTTCTTAATCCCTGGGTAAATAGCGAGAATTAAGCGAGTGAGTTAATCTATGTCAAGGAATCAATTAAGTTTAGCTAAAGCATGCTCGACGACATCTTCACCTGTGAGAGCAGAAGTGAAGATGTTATTCCGCCTATCGAGAGAAGGTTAGAAAAATGTGTTAACTAAAGCATGAAGTATTTGCAGAGATGGAAACAACCTTGCATTCATCACGTTCATCTCTGTTTCACCATAGACGTATGGAAACGCGGCCGATCACTGAAAGGTGTATGCCAAGGGAAAGCGGAACCTTAGTTGCGTCCTTAACACGATTGATGAACTTGCGATGTTTTTACTCTTTACTCTTTCTATTTCTGCCTTATTCATAAGACTTGCCATCGCATCCATAGATTCTTTTGTACAACTTCACAGCCAGTCCTCGGCCCCATGTACCAGGTATCATAGTAGTTTAGGAATTTACTTTATCAACGCATTTTATTTACAATGCATTTTATTTTATCAACCCATTTTTACTTTTAGCACAATTTATATTTCTATACAAACCAAAATTCTTCATTCATTATTTTATCTGGTCGCATGTATCACATAAGTATCACATTTAACGATAACAATCACCATGTTCAACCTCGGATCATTCTGAGAAACTTGCGTTGGAATTATAATTGGTTTTAGCGCAAGGAAACTTGTGGCACACACTACTTCATCGCATATTACGAGCATATCTCTATCAACGCATACACTTAGAACGTAGTATCGCATAACATACCTTTATCACAAATCACTTGAGAGCATATAGAGCATCATTCATTCATTCATCAGCGCAATAGATAAAGATAGCATTCCACTTTTACTGTCAACAATTTTATGGCAACATGAGCTTGTATGATTCATATTCACATTGTCCATATGCTTAAAGACAAATTTTCACTGTTACAAGATTATGGTGCCATTGCCGGGGACATGAGCTTGTATTACATTCATCCATTAGTAGTGTGTATAAGCGATACAAAACATAACACAGCATAACATTCCATTCGTATCCTTACATGAGCCCACTGATCAGCCCTCACCTTTACCCTCCTTCCTCCCAGCCCAACTATCCCTTTATCCCCCCTCCCTGAAGCTCGCACAATTATCCTTCTCATCCACGACTCAGATCCCCAATCACCAACAACTTCACCCCACCAACAATCACCAAGCCACTCCTCACCGTACTTTGCTTAATGTTAATGACCCATACGATTTGGGTGATGGTCCCACAATTTAGCCCCAAAACGATGCTGGTGAGACATCACAAGCATCCCCACCTCATCACCCTTCCATCACATCCTTAGTTGCTACTGTTGATGAGATGCAAGCCCTTCTATCTCATGCACTCTTCTTCTTCCGGCAATCACCTACGACATTGCACACCAACAATGACATGCTGTGCCAAGCATTAGTCAACGTACAACGCAACATCATTAATATTCAACAGAACCAACGACAACAAGCTGAATGCAACCACGAGTATTTCAACTTCCTAACCACCTACCTTCATAGGCCCGGGGTTCTTGCTCACCTGCGCTAGCTGTTGTATTTCCAAGAAGCGCTGCAACCACCTCCTAACAATGATCTCTCACCACCAGTGTAAAATTTGGGGGTGTTCTACCCGGATTTCTTTTTGTTTTTCTTTCATCTATTTTGTATTTCTTTTTCTTTCTGTGTTTGATATCTTCTAGCTTTGTAATCTTTATAAATTTTTCCATGACTATGAAATTTCTTCAGTATGTCTCTTTGGCCTTATGTATTCTCTCCTTTTGAAAGTGATTCTTTCCATTTGTTCTTTTGCATTGTTAATTTAGCAATTATGATGATATCTATGCAATCACTTAAAAAATCTTCTTTTACATCGCATGCTTCCTGTTCATCTTAGAGCCTTCTTCATTACAAATCAGTTTTACCTTACTTTTGCACAAGCCTCTGCTCAAACCTTTTTTTATATTTTGACTAAGTGTGCTTCCTTTCCCTTTCAACAGTGCAATAAGAACCTTGCACCCCTAAAAAATTTGGGGGTGGGAGAGGCTTGAGCAGATACGTTCAACCAAGAATTTGCAAAATTTTCTATAAAAAAAATAATAATAATAATAATAAAACTCCACTATCAGTGCAAAGGAAAAATCCTAACCTAATAAGAGTTAAGTTGTGAAAGGTACTTGCCCATAGTTGGATACTTCGTATGACACCCATGCAGGTAAGCCAAAACGAAGGTAAGCCACCAAGATCAACACAATTTAAATAATAAAGGAAAAAGACAACTCCACTGTCTGGCTAAAGCAAAAGGCTTAGCTAAAAGATAAGAGTTAAGTTGAGCTTGGAACACAACCGTAGTTGGATGTCCGCATCACACCCGTGGGGACAAGCCAAAACGAAGAGTGTAACCACGATCAACATTCTTTAAGAAGAATTACAAACCATGCTCCCCTATAAGTAACGCATCCCATTTTATAAAAGGAAAGGAATGCAATAAGATTGTCAAAATAAATAAAGAACTTTTGAGCAGAAATTTGTCAAAACTAAGACTAAGAAAGATCTTTTAAAGAAGCATCCAAGTGCTAAAAGGAACAAATTATCCTAAAGAGATTGTGAATTTCCCAAGTATAGGATATACTTGAAGACAATAACTTATAACTTATAGAAATACAAGTTATTTGCGTTCCATTTTTAGACTATATGACAATAAAAGAAAGAAAATGCGACAGTCATGGTTAAGTTTATACAAAAAAACCAAAGTTGTGCTAAGATACTTCAAACACACCCGCTGACCACATTCATAGGAAAAGTGTACCAAAGTTTATGTTTTGCATGAAAACATGAATCATCACATGCACCAGTCTTTCAAAAGAAATACTCAAACAACATATGCCTCGGGATTTCTACGTCTTGAATCGTTCACCATGATGCAACACTGACATTCTCACCTTCCTTGACAAATGATAGCAACTAATTAGAGTGGGGGTTTCAAGGCAGACAAGTGCACAGCTCTATAAATAGAGCCTTAGCACTTCAAAGAAGGCAAGCGGACAAGATCGAAAAAAGCCTAAATTTGCAGGCAACCTTCTATTCCAAAATTCCCAATCCCTATATAGAAGGCCATCGGAGAACCAATATGAGAAGGAAGTTCACCTCTCCATTACACTCGTCATATCAAGTCGACAACTTTTCACCATCAATCTTTTGTGTCAAGAGATTGACACTGATCGTGCAATGATTCCATTTTATCTATATTATCATGTTGTAGAACATCATTAGCTAAGACATCAGCTAATTTGTATCTGAACTATTTACTATCTTAATATTATTGCCATGTTCATCTCTATTATTATGCATGTTCATCCATCTTCCATTTCATAACTCATGAGTCATTAAACCCTTAGGGTAAGGGGGAAGGTTAATCTCATGATTTAATCCACATATTAAGATGCTATCATGTTTTCTTAACATATTCTGTAAAGTATACTCACTTGCGAAAGCAAGGATGAGTATGATGATCAACTTCTTGAAAGAGAAAGATGATAGAATCTGTTAAGAAAAGCAAGAAGTACTTCTAAATATAGAAATAACCTTGCGTTCCACATCACTTCCTTTTTCACATCATAGAAATATGACCAGTGTGCTCCAATTGGAAGTAGGAACCATGATAGTATCTTCAGTGTAGGTTATTGATTTATAAACATTCTTCCCCCTAGCCCGTCCATCTTCATAGATTTTGTTCATTAGTTTACTGCATCACTCATCCATTTACCTCCTGCATTTATTAAGCTTTTCGAGACTTAAAGTTCTATTAATGCATTTTAATTATCGCATCACCAAATCAATGCATCTTTTGACATCATTGCACAATTTACTATCTTTCAACACTATCGCATCAAATCCCCATGTTCGACCTTAGGTCATCCTAAGATACTCGTTGTTAGGTTACACTTAGCTTACTAATGAGAAGACTTGTTATAAGTGCATGACCCTTGAGATAACGGTTGTGTGCAATCAACCTATGGAGATAACATGCGCTGATCGTGGTTACATTCTTCGTTTTGGCTTACCCCCACGGGTGTCATACGGACATCTAACTACGGTTGTGTTCCAAACTCAACTCAACTCTTATCTTTTCAGCTAAGCCTTTTGCTTTAGCCAGACAATGGAGTTGTCTTTTTCCTTTATTATTTAAATTGCGTTGATCTTGGTGACTTACCTTCGTTTTGGCTTACCTGCACAAGTGTCATGCGAAGTATCCAACTACGGGTAAGTACCTTTCATAACTTAACTCTTATCAAGTTAGGATTTTTCCTTCAATGTTTGCACCTTCTCATCAGCACCCCGTTGTCTCTAGTAGATCCATTTGCAACTTATAGGTTTAACCCTATCAGGTTGATCTACACGATCCCAAACAAAATTGAAGTACATAGACTCCATTTTGAGATCCATAGCTTGGATTCACTCATCTTTGTCAACATCCTCCATTGCCTTTTTATAAAACAATGGGTCCTCATCATTTCTGTCAGCTACCGTAGCTAGAATTTCCTGTTAAACCCATATAACGGACAGGCAGGTTCGCAACCCTCCCACTATGTCGAGGCTCTCTCAACACTTGAGGTGGATTTGACATACTAGATGATCCAACTCCAAAATCTCTTGTTGAGATATTAGGTTCTTCAATAACTCTTGTTGAAGGTCCAATAGATTACTTGAAAAGTTCATTCAACACAATCTTACTGTTGGGTTATGCTCCCTTATGCGGTCTTCCTCTAGAAAAGCAGCGTTTTTTTACACAAGCATCTTATTTTCCTAATGGTCAAAGAAGTAACCACCTCTCGTTCCTTTGTTATAGCCTACAAATAGGCATAGTGTTGAATGAGGTTCCAATTTCTTGGGATTTTCCACAAGCACATGTGATGGGCAACCCCAGATTCTGAAATAATGTAAACTAGCTGTACGACTATTTCATAACTCTAAAGTGTTGAGGTTGATGCCTTAAATCTCGTAGGGTCCTATAGTTTGTAAACCTTGCATGAACAAACTTGTATGTGATTAATAATATTTGATATTTTATTCACTTTGTCTATGAAATATGTGATATATTTAGTTGCATTAACCACAAACTAATAAACTAACATCCAATGTTATCGTCGTAACTTAAACATGTATGTGGAGACATACAGGTGGATTATGTTTAAGTGATAACCTAAATGGTTTGTAGTATATGGATAACACTAGATACCTTATCCTGGTAACACTACGAGTATGGCTCGCTTTGTAGATGTTACAAATGTTGTAAAGTGCTACAAATGATCTGATTCTGATCATTCATGTATTAGACATGCGAGCGGGGATATTTGTTGTGACATAAAATGCAATGCAAGAATAGAATGCCATAAACTTGTAACGACATAAATTGCGATGATGCCACAAACTTATAAGCATAAAATTTATCTTCTTATGTCATACAACGCTTAAGATGCGGTGATTCTAAATAGGCATATGGATTGATATGAATGATGGATCATACAAGCTCATGCTACGATAAACTCAATGTCTTGGAATGGGAATGGAATGTGGATGCTGTGTTATGCTTATTCAGATACACTTTATTTATGCGATACTACTTCTAAATATGCGTTATTTATGAGAATCTTGTAGTACACTATGCGTTGTCACAAGTTTCCTTGCGTTGGAACCAAGTATATTCCACCATAAGTTTCTCGGTGTGATCCGAGGTCGAACACAGGGATTGTTTTAGGTTAATTGCGTTATATTTGTGATATATGTGACCGAGGGTTTTTCAATTTAATAAAAGTATGGTTTGTACATGCGATGAAGTAAATTGTGCAGTAAAGTAAAGATAAGCGATAAAAAATGCGATAATAAAGTAAATTGTGATAAAAGTAAAGTGCGATAAAATAAATCTAAGCTATGATGGTACAAGATACAGGTTACATGATACAAGATACCGAGGTTGAGACTGACTGTGAAGAATATACAAAGATGGTGTTATGCGATGGCAAGGCTTATGTGCTAAGCAAAAAGAGAAAGGATAATTAATGTAAACATCGCAAGTTCCTTAATCGCGTTAAAGATATAAGTACGGTTCCGATTTCCCTTGGCGTACACCTCTCGGTGGTAAGTCGCGTTTCCCACATCTCTGTGGTGAAACAGGGACGAACGGAATGAATGCAAGGTTGCTTCCATCTCTGGAAGTACATCTTGCTTTAGTTAACGCATTCTTCTAACCTTCTCTCGACAGATCAGAATGGCATCTTCACTTTTGCCAGTATAGATGGAGTGAACGAAAGGATAAGCTTCCTTCTCAGGCTTGCTCAAGCGGTAGAGTCAATCTAGGTACAGAGCTTCATGGTGGGTATTTGGAATGATTCGCCCTGAGACTCACCTTTCGGCCTTGTCTCTTTTCTTCCTGGATCTTCTCCGATCAGCACTCAGAACAGCCTCTCTCTCAATAGCCTCGTATCAATTATCCCCCGTATCAAGTATATTCTTCAGTGAATTCTTTAAGGGTATTTATAGATGAAATCTTTGACTCTCTAACTTGTAGTCCCCACTTTATTGTTATAGAAATTCCGGAAATGGTGGAACAAATATTCCTTCTATTATGCAATCAGTCCTTCGAAAATGCACAACGGTTAGTTGTACACGTGTCAAAATCCTTCGTGATTGCGTTGCTCATTTGCATCTTTCGATCGTGCGCTCGCATGCAATGTTGTTTTTATTACTGCATGAGGTTGAAGTTCAGCTCTGGATCGATTGTCACATGCGCTCTCATTGCGTTGATTGTCTATTCATTCCTGAATGATGGGTGCAATAAGACGTAGATGCGTTAATCTTTTTCTCTTGAGCGATGAACGCATACGGTGACTAGATTTCCTACAAAACAGACTTGAAATATTCTTTTCTACCATCACAATGGTGTTAGTGGGTGTATTGACGACAATGTATAATTATTGTATTTCTTAACCAATTTCCACACAATTGACGGAACTTTCCTCTCTTTTAACTGCAATATCTAAATAAAGCAGTATAAATAACTTGTATTTCTACAAGTTATCACACCCCCAAATTTAGATATATGCTTGTCTTCAAGAATATCTTCGACTAAGGCAATAAAGTTCAATTCCTATCCTATATTTTTGCGTCGATTGGTTGCTCTGAATGCTCCACTTAGGCACATTACTTGACAATGCAATTTCCTTCTATCCTTGCTAAGTCGTATCAAAGCCCTACTTTATTTTTCTATACCACAAATTTCTGCCCAAAAATTCTTTTCTAGTTTCAAAAAAAATGTTTACCTCTTCTTTGCCAAAACAACTTGATGCGTCTGTATGCGGTGGTCAAATTTTTGCGTCATTTATTAGAGACCGTTGATCATGGTTACACTCTTCGTTTTGGCTTGTTACCACGGGTGTCATGCAAACATCCAACCATGGTTGTGTGCCAATTTCAACTTTAACTCATGAATTTCAGACAAGTTGTCTCTTGTATTCTTTTATTTTCTTTTGCATTTTTCTCTTTTCATATTGCGTTGTTCTTGGAAACCCACCTTTGTTTTGGCTTGCTCCCATGGGTGTCATGCGAACATCCAACTACGAGCAGGCTCCTTTCACAACTAATTCTTATCAGGTTGGGAATGTTTTTGAGTTTTTCCTTGCGCTGACATTGGAGTCTGTATGAAAATTTATTGAATTTCTTTTTTTTTTTCTTTTTTTTGGAAGTGAAAAATGAACACATTTTTCTTAATGACTGCATAATCTTGATCTCATCTGCTCAGACCTTCCTCACCCCCAAATTTAGAGATGCGCAAGGTCCTCATTGCGTTGTTTGGACAGAATAGACAAACACATAGAAAAACTTTCAAAAAGAAGGTTTGAGCAAAATTTTGAAGGGCAAAAGCTAAAGTATTGCTAAGCTATGAATTAACTAAGTGTTAGTTAGAATTTACAAAGTGTGGGAAATGTTTCTAAGTGAATGCATATTGTACATCATGGCAGCGCAATGAATAACGCAAAAGTAAAAGATCAAGAACATCACAAATATTGACAAATGATGATAAAGAAAAAGGCACAAGCAAAAAAAGAGAGAATTGCTACTTAGTTGTATTGAATATTAACTAAGTATACAAATAATTAAAAATTAACGTAATACAAAAATTGTTGTCTGTACAAACTTAGAAAAATAATGAATTGAATAAAAATATAGATTGGCTGCATAAAATGTAAAGATTATTGTTGAGGAGCAGGAGGGTTCTGATGCGGTACAGATGGAGTCTCTTCGAAAATCAAGTGTTGCCTGAGATGCAGAGGCACCAAGGGACCATGAAGATATGCTGTTAGAAAATTTAGTACTCATGGTTGCGCTCTGCAATCTGTCTTTTGTGCCGATGGACCTTATAAATGTTGCGGTGAATATTGATCAACGCCTCCCTTGACGTAGCAGCACTGCACTGTATATCGTTGACTTGCTCCATTACCACATCAAATCTCTAGTTGAAGAAGGCTTGTTGCTGAGCGAAGAGTTGTTGTTGGGAGAAGAGGGACCGCATTTCTGCTAACTCGGCAGCAAAGGAGGCGACAGTGGGTGGTTTCTGTGATGTCTCGCCAGCAATGTTTTGGGGTTGGGTAGAGGTGCCTTCACCCAAATTGTGTGGGTCATCAATATGCAGTGGTGGAAGAGAATGTTGCAGTGATGATGCTGAAGGTGAGGATGGGGCAACTGGATATGCAGTTGGAGAATTTGGAGCAAGAAGAAGGTTGGTAAAGTGCTTAGGAAGGGAAGAAGAAGAAGGTTGTGCGAGAGGGCTTGGAGGGTTTGGAGGGTGGATTACTAAGGGTAAAGGGTCCAAAGGTTCTGTCTCTTGCGATGGTAATTCCTGGACCTTTTCTTTTCCCTTATCATCTCTGCACTGTCTCTTTGGTTTGGGTTCTTACGGCGCATTGAGATCGATTACGAATCTCTTTAAAGGTAGCTCTGGGCAATGTGGGGAGTCTTTGAGGAGCAACCTCAGGATTTTGATATTGATGAGGCTGTGGACTTCGTGCATGGGCTCTTCTTCAATGCCTACGCCCATTGACATGCATAAACTTTAGATAGTCCATGGAAAGAAGTATTGTCCTCTAATGTGCCCCACAAAGCCTTGAATTTGACTTGCGATCAACTGGCCTACATCGATTGGAATGCCGTGCGCAATGCAATATGCGGCCATAACTCAATCCCTTGAAATTTTCTTGTCATGAGAAGTTGGGATCAGCCGTCATTTAACCAAATAAACCCAAAGCCTTACCTCCAGAAATAGAATCTTGGACACCAAGGTCTTGATGCCTTTTAAAGAATCCGACCACTTAGTGCTCGGTTGCGTTAATACTCACAACGCATCTTTCATCTGTTCTTCAGTGGGATCATCAATGATTTTGTTGCCCGGTGCATCCGGGTTATCCTTCATTTGGTATAGTTCATTGATGTCCCTTGCGCTGAAAGACACCACTAGACCTTTTATGGTCACCACATCCTTGGTGTCATGTAGCCGTCCATGGTAGAAGTCGCGCACTACCTTTGGAACCACAATGGCTGGGCACTGACAAAATGTGTCCCAACCATGCTCCACGATCACACTCGTGATCAGATCTGGTAGTGGCGTTGGCGCAGGGAAAAAGCCCATCTCCATCAACAAGTCGTCGTTCTCTTTCTTTCTTGATGGACGCACTTTTGCCAACTTGGGCTTGCTGCTTTCTACGACTGCTTTGCCCTTTCCCTTGGCCAACGCAAGGCGGGATTATTGCCTTTTTTTTCTTTCTCATTCCTTGCATTGTTCCTCCTTCTCTCGCTCGACAAGTTCCTTGCCCTTCTTCTTAATTAAATGTTGCCTATTGCCTTCGTGCTTCCTCTTCTTCTCTTCTCTAACTCTCCTTTCTTATTCTGCCTTCATTTTCTTTTCTTCTTCTTCCTCTTCTCTCACTTCTCTTTCAAACTCTTCCACAAATCACTCAAAGGCCAACAAAAGGCGTTGTTCCTCTTCGATCCGCCTTATTTCTTCAAGCCTCGAGATCTCGTTATTGCGGCAAATCTTCTCACCATGCAGTCTTCTTCTTCTATCACCTTCTGCAGTGATGAGTTTCGCCCTCTCCATTTTCTCTTGTCTCTGTTCCTCTTCCTTTCTCCTCCTTTCTTTTCTTCTAATGCGTTGATCAAAATTAAAGGGTCAACAATGGACCCTTGCGGCGCATTCTCCTTGCGATGCCGCACCAAGGGGGTAACTTCTCCTTCCTCGCCTTCATCGGCAGCAACAATTTGCATTGTTTCAGGTTGTGCCGACTCTCTAAGTTGCGTTGGTTCCCCCCTGTCCTCCCTCACGGAGGTGGATTCTCCATTCATCTCTAGCCTTGCAGCCCTCCTCTTCTTTTCTTCTTCTTTCTTCAGGCGCCTTTCCTCACGCCCGCGCTCTTTCCTTTCTTCTTTTTCTTTCCTCTTCCTTAGCTTGGCCTCCTCATCTTCTTCATCTTTCTTCTTTTCTTTACTCTTTTTCTCTTTGCGAAGATGGGATGGCTCACCTTCTTCAACCTTCTTTCCCTTGATCTGCTTTTTCTGCCTTTTCTCCTCTTCCACCACTTGTTGCTTCTCTGCCGCGGCTTCTTCTAACGCGACTCTGATGGGTTCTTCATAGGATTCCACTTGCATAGTTTCCTCAAGATCCCTTATGGCCAGAGTGCTTCTCCTTGTCTCCACTTCCACTGCCACTTCCTCAGTCACCTCCACTGTCACCTCCTCTGTAGATAGTTGTTGGTTTACAACCCCTGCCTCGTGCAGTCCTCCTCTTGCCTCTAAGTTACTCATAATGTTTCCGAATATCTCACTGTCATCTCGTCTCTTCTTTTCACTTTCAGTGGAGACTGCTGGAGTTGGGAGTGGGGTGCTTTCAGTACTTTTCCCCCTTTTGAACTGAGGAGGCTTGACGGCTAAAGGGTTTCTCTAGGGTCTACCGGCGATTCTAGGGATAGTGTGTGGTTGGGCAGCAAGACGGCGATTGGCAGCAAGGAATGCTGCCTCTCGCAAGGAAAGTTGGTTAGTCGAAGGTGTTGAGGGTGAAGTAGAAGGTTGGGATGTTTGGTCGGCCATGCGTGCTGAGGTGAAAGAAAGCTGGAAAACGTTAAGGTTTCAGGGAAGAAGAAAGCTCGAAATGCAGGGGTGCTAGGGTTTCAGATTGCAAATGAGGCAAAGTGTGCTCACAGACGGGGGGGAGTCCTTTTTATAGGTTGGGCCTTAGTGGGCCCAATGCTATTTTTGCGGTGGTAGGCCTCGAGACACTCAAAAGGCCTGCTGTTTGAACTCCCCTCATTTATGAGGTTTCTAAACGTCCTTTCGTCTTCATACTCATCATTTCTTTGAAATACGGAATGATTGGACTTCTCAATTTTTCAAAAAGAATTATCTTTAATATTTTATTCGAATGGATGCAAGGAAAAAATTAACGCGATGTGTTCACCAGCGCAAATGCATCTTCATAGAGGACGGGCAACAACGCATGCATCCTCGCAACACACCCCTTAACTAAACACATTTCTAGAGGATCGGGCACACGATATTGCTACCAGTGCAACACTACCTCAACATAGTGCATTTTGCTAAGGACGGGCAAAGGACACACACGCGTGCAACACACTCTTCAACGCAATGCATTTGAGTTGGATGAACGCAAAGTGTACCTTGTTGGTTCAAGATGCGTCCCATGCATACTGGATGTTGAATGTTTTATTATTATTTATGTATATATATTTTTTCATCAACGCAAGTGGCTATGACTTGCGGTAATAAATTTTCTTCTCATTACTCAATCATTCACCAATTAAAGAATAACGCATTAATGACGAAAATGTAAAAGGAATTAAAAACAGTACATAAATAAATGCAAGGACAGTAAATGAAGAATAAATTCATAAAGTCATGAAACAAATTAAATGAATCAATAAAGACAAAGTTCAGAAATTCATAAAGACAAGAATTAAAGAAAGAATTTAAATATAGATGTGAGATATGAACCAGAAGATGATTTTCTTTGAATGAGCGCAATCCACACCTCTCCAAGCGGTCCAACTTGCCTGCCCAATGTCCTAGGGACATTGCTCCTTTCCATGAGATCTTGGGGCTTTGGAGTTGTTGGGCAACGTACCAGGTGTTCTGTTTCTAAGCTCAGAAGCCAGCTGGCCCACTTGAATCTCTAAGTTTCAAATTGAAGATGCTTGCGCTTGCATCATTGCGTCATTTTTGTCCATATACTATTTTAGCAGGGCCTCTAATAAGCTTCCAGAAATGTTTGAAGATGATGGTTGCTAATTATGCGATTGCCTTGGTTGCCCTTGATTGAAATTATGGTGAAAAGGAGGAGGGTTCCCTCGACTGCCACTTTGATGGTTGCTTGGCCCTCCTTGGCTAGGGTTCCCTCCCTAACCAAAGTTAGGATGGTTCATCCAACCCATATTATAGGTGTTGCTGAACGGGTTGATTTGGATGGCGCATACTTGTTGGATATTTGATGGGCACATTTTTGCTACATGAGCCCCTCCATAATTAATGCAACTTATTGCAGCCACTTGAGCCGACATAGCAGGTTGCATTGATTGTAAGGGGATGACCCCTTGATTGATTGCCATCGATTGGAGGATTGAGGTCACTGCGGCCATCTGAGTGGGTAGTGTCGTCATTGTCTCTGCAAGGACAATGGCAGTGTCATTCTTTCTTCTTTCAGAGCTTCTGCCTCCATAACCATCATCAATCCAGTCATCCATGTTCCACGATATTCTTTCAAGGATGATTTTGGCCTCGGTATATGATAACTTGTAGAAATACAAGTTATTTATACTGCTTTATTTAGATATTGCGGTAAAAAGAGAGGAAACTTGCGTCAATTGAATGGAAATTGGCTAAGAAATGCAAGAATTATAAATTATCGTCAATACACCCACTGACACCATCACAATGGTAGAAAAGAATATATCAAGTCTATTTTGCAGAAAATCAAGTCATCGTATGCGTTCATGGCTCAAGAGAAAAAGAACAATGTGTCCATGTCGCATTGAGCCAATCATTCAGAAATGAATAGACAATCAACGCAATGACGGCACATGCGACAATCAATCAAGAGCTAAGCGATCAACACAACTTCAATCGCATGTGGTAATAAAAAACAAACACCGCATGCGGGCAAACGATCGAAGATGCAAAAGAGCAACGCAATTGTGGAGGATCCAGACACGTGTACAGCTGACCCTTGTGCATTTCTGGCGAGATTGATCGCGTAACAAACGGAATATTCACTTCACCATTTACGGAAATGCCATAAAAATAAAGTGGGATCCACACTACAAAGAGTCAAAGCTGAGCCTATAAATAGCCTCTGAAATCCCATTGGAAAATATACTTGATACGGGCATATTTTGGTATTTGTATATTGAGAGAGAGACTGGTCTAAATGCTGATCGGAGAAGATCCGGGAAGATTTAAGAGACAATGTCGAGAGGTATGTCTTAGGGTAAATCCTTTCAATCCCCACTGTGAAGCTCTCTACCAAGGTCACTCCTACCGGACGAGCAAGCCTGAAAGGGAAGCTCTTCCTTCCATTCACTCCATTTGCCAGTAAGCAAATCCACCATCCAGATCTATGTCAAGACGTTGGCACTTTTCTGTATTTGTTTCTATCTCTTTATCATCAATTGTATTCATCTTCTTAGTCTATTGAGAAATCTCTGGAATGTGACTTCCTATACCCACTTATCTTTCGTTCACGCCATGTATCATACACTAAATATTAGTATTGAATGTCATGATCATTTTCATCTCCATCTTTCTTTCTATTTTCGTTCCTCCATTAATCGCTTTCTCCATGATGTTTTCTTAATCCCTTGGTAATTAGCATGAATCTAACAAGTAAATTAATCTGTGCTAAAGAAATGAATATGTTTAGCTAAAGCATGCTAGACGGCATCTTCACCTGTGAGAGCAGAAGTGTAGATGCCATTCTGCCTGTCGAGAGAAGGTTAGAAGAATATGTTAACTAAAGCGAGAAGTATTTCCAGAGATGAAAGCAACCTTGCGTTCATTATGTTCACCCTTGTTTCACCACAGAGATGTGGGAACGCGGCCGATCACCGAGAGGTGTATGCCAAGGGAAAGTGAAACCGTAGTTAAATCTTTAACGTAATTAATGAACTTGTGATGTTTATAACAATTACCCTTTCCATTTCTATTTCATACATAAACACTTGCCACCGCATAACACGACCCTTGGTATAATCTTCACAGTCAGTCTCAATCTTAGTATCACGAATCAGTATCCTGTATTTTGTATCATATTAGCTTATGTTTACTTTTATCACACTTTATTTTATTATTGTAACTTTACTTTACCGCAATATTTTACTTTAGTGCAATTTTAAATATCTGTATAAACCAATCTTTTATTAATTGAAAAACCCCCGGTCGCATATATCAAGAACGTAACGCATTAACTATGCAATCCCTGTGTTCGACCTCGGATCACTCTGAGAAACTTTCGGTGGAATTATAATTGGTTTCAACGCAAGGAAACTTGTGACAATGCATAGTATACTACCAACATTCCATTAATAACGCATACATCTAGAAGTATTAACATATAGCACAAACTTGCGTTATAATCATCCATGCATTGTGTGACATAAGATAATAAGATCACATTTTATGTTATCAAGCATAAATTTAAAATTCTATGTCAACAAGTTTATGGCGTCGTTGCCAAGGACATGGACTTGTATCATGCATCATATATCATAGTGCGTGTGCTTAAAATAGAAGCATCACATTCTATGTCATCAAGTATATGGCGCCGTTGCCGAGGATTGGTAATGGTTAGTGCTGAGTACGTTTTTAGTATATGCAGGATAGATCTCTTTGTATTGGTTGTTTATCGTGAAAAGCAGTCTGACGGCTTATGAGTACTGGAGTAATCCAGAAATTCTAAGCTGACCCAGAGATCAAGTGTATTTTTCGCACAGAAGCACATCAGGATTAAATTAAGCACTGGAACTTCAAGATCTATGGTTGCGGAGAATGCAAGATGCAACACATTTCCCATAACTGACGTGATTTTCGAAAGATGTAGATCAGCTTTCTTCCCGTATACATTGCGGGATGAGACTAAGAAAGGAGCAATGTCCCTGAAGACATTGGGCAGGCAAGCTGGACCGCCTGCGGAGGTGTGGATTGCATCCATCAAAAGAAAACTATCTTGCGGTCCATATCTCAATTCTATGTTTACATGTTTTCTTTTAAATTTCGGTCTTTATTGTTTTATGAAATTTTTCATTTATTGCTTCATTCAATTTGTCTTTCAATGCTTTATGAATTTATGATTCATTTCAGTCCTTTGCATTTATTTATGTACTCTCTTTAATTTCTTTAACTTTTCTGTCATAAATGCGTTATTCTTAAACTTGGTGAATGATTGGTTAATAAGAAGGAAATTATTACCGCAATGTCAGTGTGACTTGCATTGAGGAAAAAAAATAAAAATAAAATTTTTATAATGAAACAGTCAACATCCGGTATGCATTGCGTCAATGGGTGCGTCTTGTACCAACAAGATACACTTTGCATTCATCCAACTCAAATGTATTGCGTTGAGGGGTATGTTGCACTCGTATGTGTTCCTTGCCCGTCCTTAGCAAAAATGCACTATGTTGAGGTAGTGATGTGATGGTAGAAATACCGCACCCGTCCTCCAAAAATGCGTTGAGTTAAGAGGTGTGCTGTGGGAGTACATGTGTTGTCTCCTGTCCTCAGCAAAAATGTATTTTCGATAATGGAAGCGCGGTGTAATTTTTAATTGTGCACCCGTCTGAATCAAATTCAAAAGATAACTGCAATTCATTTTTTTTCTATGTTTAATTAAATTCTTTGATTCTTTGTATAGGCAAAACTTTCTGTATTGCGATATTTGTAATTACTTGTATACTTAGTTAAGTTTCAATACAACTAAGTAACAATTCTATCCAAATGCCTGTGCCTCTTCTTTATCATCCTTTGTCAATTTTGCGATATTCTTGATCTTTTATTTTGCATTATTCATTGCGTTGCCATGATGTATAATATGCATACACTTAGAAACATTTCCCACACTTTGTATTTTCTGACTAACACTTAGTTAATTCATAGCTATAGCAATGCTTTACCTTTTATCCTTCAAAATTCTGCTCAAACATTCTTTTTGAAATTTTGTCTAAGTTTTTGTCTATTACGTCCAAACAACGCAATGAGGACCTTGCGCATCTCTAAATTTGGGGGTGGGGAAGGTCTGAGCAGATGAGATCAAGTGATGCGGTCATTAAGAAAAATGCGTTCATTATCTAAAAAAAAAATTCATATAAACTCCAATGTCAGCGCAAGGGAAACATCAAAAACCCAACCTGATAAGAGTTAAGTTGTGAAAGGAGTCTGCTCGTAGTTGGATGTTCGCATGACACCCATGGGAGCAAGCCAAAACGAAGGTGGGTTTCCAAGAACAACAACATATGAAAAGAGAAAAATGCAAAAGAAAAAATAAAAGAAACAAGAGACAACTCCTCTGAAATTCATGATTTAAAGTTGAGATTGGCACACAACCATAGTTGGATGTTCGCATGACACCCATGGGGACAAGCCAAAACGAAGAGTGTCACCATGAACAACAGTCTCTAATAAATGATGCAAAGTTTGACCACCACATCCAGACACATCTAGTTGTTTTGACAAGAAGAGGTAAACATTCTTTTTAAAACTAGAAAAGCATTTTTGAGCAAAAGTTTGTAGTATAGAAGAATAAAGTAGGGCTTTGTTAAGAAATAGCAAGGATAGAAAGAAATTGCGATGTTAAGTAATGTGCCTAGGTGGAGCATTCGGAGGAACCAGTCGACGCAAAATTTAGGATAGGAATTGAGCATTATTGCCTTAGTAGAAGATATGCTTGAGGACAAGCATATATCTAAATTTGGAGGTCTGATAACTTGTAGAAATACCAATTATTTATGTTGCCTTATTCAGATATTGCGGCCAAAAGAGAAGGAATATGCGTCGATTGCATGAAAATTAGCTTAGAAATACAATAAATATAAATTAACGCAATTACATCCACTAACATCATTAAGATGTTAGAAGAGGGTATTTCTACTCTTTTTTGCAGGAAACCAAGTCACCGCTTGCGATCAAGGCTCAACGAGAAACTGAACAACGCATCTCTGTCACATTGCGCCCCTCAATCAACAATGAAGAGATGATTAACATAATGACGGCGCAATGCGATAGTCGATCCCGAGCTGAATTTCAACCGCATGCGGTAATAAAAACAACACCGCATGCGAGCAACCGATCGAAAGATGCAGCTGAGCAACACAAACGTGGAGGATTGTGACACGTGTACAACTAACCCTTGTGTAGAATTGACGATTTGATTGCATAACAGAAGGAATATTTATTCCTCCATCTTTGGAATTTCCATAACAAGAAGTGGGGTCCACAAGCCAAGAGTCAAAGCTTTTCACCTATAAATACCCCCCATAGAATTCAAAGAAGGATACTTGATACGAGATACTTGATACGGGATAATTGATACGAGGGCTAATTGATGCTCGATTATTGAGAGAGAGGCTGAGCTGAGTACTAATCGAAAGAAATCCGGGAAGAGAAGTGACAAGGCCGAGAGGTGAGTCTCAGTGCGATTCTGCCAAATCCTTGTCGCGAAACTCTGCGCTTAGATCCCTGCTACCGGTTGAGTAAGCCTGAAATGGAAGCTCATCCTTCTGCATGATCCATCTACGTTGGCAAGCAAATCTCTATCCAAATCAGTGCTAAGATGTTGGCGTTTATTTTTATTTGTTTCTAACTCTATTCATCAATTGTATTTCACTCTCTTAATCTCTTCATTCACAAATCATGTATTAGACGCTAAATAGTTTTATTGAATGTCTCGATCACTTTCACTTCCACTTTTCTATCTATTTACGTTCCTCCATTAATACTTGGTTTCAACACAAGGAAACTTGTGACAACGCATAGCATACTACAAGAACATTCATTAATAACGCATATCTAGAAGTAATATCACATGTTATTGCATAAAATTTGCATTACAAGTTTATGGCATGGACTTGTAGCTTAGATAAAAATTATGTCAACAAATTTATGGCACCATTGCCGAGGACATGGACTTGTATCATGCATCATATATCGTAGTGCATGTGCTTAAAATAGAAGCATCACATTCTATGTCATCAGTATACGTCTTGTCCATAAAACCTTCTGCAGCGGAGGCGTCAGCAACAACCTGCGTCGATCTATTGAGGCCATTGTAAAATGTCTCCATCAGAACGTAATCGGGTGTTCCGATACGCGGGCAGTTCTTCACCAATCTTCGAAATCGCACCTAGGTGGTGTTCAAGGTCTCATTGTCCATTTGCTCAAAGTTCAGCACATCCTTTCGTTGCCTTACGTTGACGGCCGGTAGGAAGAATTTCTTCATGAATTGTTCAACCAGCTGATCCCATGATGTAATCTCGTTTGGCTCCAGTGAGTGAGCCCACCTCTTGGCTTCATCCCTTGAGGTGTAAGTGAATAAATACAGTCTACTACCATCAGGGGTAACACCAGGTAATGAAAAGTTGTCGCACATTTCGAAAAAATTGGTCAGGTGGGCATGCGGGTCTTCACCTTGCAAACCCCCAAATTGCCCTACGTTCTAGATCATTTGGAGCATGACAGTCTTATTTCGAACCTTGCGTTCCTCTACTATAGGCCTTGAAATCCAAGGCAAAAAATCGTATAGGTTGGTTGTCGCATAGTTTATCATGGTAATGTTACGATCAGTGGCAAGGAAGACTGGGTTCTGTGTTGGCCTTACCGACCCTTGATTTCCTGCAGGAGTCGCGTTGTCCATATTATCTGCCATATCAGCTACTCTCTTTCACCTTGCTCGATTTTGGCATGCCTGTACCCGAAAGGTATGCCCGATCTCTGGGTAAGCTACGAATTCTGGTTCTGTACCAGTACTCATAAACTGTTAACTGCTCTCCGCGTTGAGCAACCAGTACAAAGAGATCTGTCCTGCAAAATACCATAAACATACTCAAACAATAATCGTTAACCAATCTCCAGTAACGGCGCCATAAGCTTGTTGTGACATAAAATGCAATGCAAGAATAGAATGCCATAAACTTGTAACGACATAAATTTCAATGATGCCACAAACTTATAAGCATAAAATTTATCTTCTTATGTCATACAACGCTTAAGATGCGATGATTCTAAATAGGCATATGGATTGTGATGAATGATGGATCATACACGCTCATGCTACCATAAACTCAATGACTTGGAATGGGAATGGAATGTAAATGTTGTGTTATGCTTATTCAGACACACTTTATTTATGCGATACTACTTCTTGATATGTGTTATTTATGAGAATCTTGTAGTATACTATGTGTTGTCACAAGTTTCCTTGCATTGGAACCAAGTATAATTCCACCGTAAGTTTCTCGGTGTGATTCGAGGTCGAACATAGGGATTGTCTTAGGTTAATTGCGTTATATTTGTGATATATGCGACCAGGGGTTTTTCAATTTAATAAAATTGTGGTTTGTACATGCGATAAAGTAAATTGTGCAATAAAGTAAAGATAAGCGATAAAAAATGCGATAATAAAGTAAACTGCGATAAAAGTAAACTGCGATAAAATAAATCTAAGCTATGATGATACAAGATACAGGTTACATGATACAAGATACCGAGGTTGAGACTGACTATAAAGAATATACAAAGATGGTGTTATGTGATGGCAAGGCTTATGTGCGTAGCAGAAAGAGAAAGGATAATTAATGTAAACATCGTAAGTTCCTTAATTTTGTTAAAGATATAAGGGTGGTTTCGCTTTCCCTTGGCATATATCTCTCGATGGTCGGCCGCGTTTCCCACATCTCTGTGGTGAAACAAGGACGAATGTAATGAACGCAAGGTTGCTTCCATCTCTGGAAGTACTTCTTGCTTTAGTTAATGCATTCTTCTAACCTTCTCTCGACAGATCCGAATGACATCTTCACTTCTGCTCTCACAGGTGAAGATGTCGTCTAGCATGCTTTAGCTAAACTTCTTTATCTCTTTAGCACAGATGAAGTTACTTGTTTAATTCATATTAATCACCAAGGGATTAAGAAAACATCGTGGAGAAAGCGATTAATGGAGGAACGAAAATAGACAGAAATTTGGAAATGAGAATGATCATGACAATTAATTATAAAATTAAGCGTCTGATACATGGTTGTGAATGATTTAGACTAACAAGATGAAATACAATTGATGAATAAGAGTTAGAAACAAATGCAGAAGAGTGCCAATGTCTTGACATTAATCTGAATGGAGAGACAGTTGACGCAACTTTCCTCTCTTTGAACCGCAATATCTAAATAAAGCAGTATAAATAACTTGTATTTCTACAAGTTATCAATATTCTATATAAAGGAGTTTGTATAAGACCAGGCAACGAAATGTTTAGTCTCATTATATAACGTCGTTCATAATAGAGACTTTCATTTCACTAGGATGACCATAGGTAACATGACCTTAATCCTGAATGAGTTGTGAACTCCTGCCTATGAGGGCGATTCTTTGATTTGTATGGGTGAGAGTGGCCAGATCGCTGACTCAACAAGCCTATCATTTTGGGGATTCGTCTGAATGGGGAGCTGAGAACTCAACAACACAAGATGGAATTCACTCCTTCTCTGAAGCAGGGGTTAGTAGATAAATTGCTCCCTTAAGGGCTAATTCCAAGTCTTGAACAATGTGGCGCCACACTCTCTCTTGGCCCAAGAAGGGGTTAGTCATAGTGGGACTATGATCGATTGTTCATTAGAGGGTTCAGTGCTATTTAAGAAGTTAGATGTAACTACAAGGGCAAAATGGTAAATTGGCCCAATTATACTTACGAGAAATTTGTAAAGGGTCGTCGTACTATTGATTGGTTATATCCAGTGAACACATAAATATATCTATAGTGCAAAGAGTGCAGCTGTCGATCTTTAGTGGAGTGCCCGATAGTTAACGGATTGTGGATATTGAATTAAAGAGTTTAATTAATTATTCATGTATCATTTGTGCTTCAAGCTACAGGTCCATAAGGTCCCCTTGGTAGTTCAAAAGAATTTAGTTGAGAATCAGTTTTTGGGTTAATTTGAATTGTTCAAATTAATGAAAGGGAATTTAATTATACGTGATATAATTAGATTGATTCAATTATATATGATATAATTGACATAATATATTTGATACATTATTGTTTAATTGGAGGAATAAATATTTGAATGTGATATGACATAATGTATTTGATACATTATTGTTTAATTGGAGAAATAAATATTTGAATGTGATTTAAATATATTTTCTATGAATGAGATTCATAGTTGTTAAATTTAATACAAATATGATTTATATTAAATGCCATAAAATGGAGAAAAAGAACTATAGTTTATATTGTATATGATACAATATTAAAACTATAGATTATAAATATAATATGATAAGTTGGTTATCATATTTATTTATATTATTAATTATTTGATAATTAATCCTTTTTTCTCTCTGATCACCTTAGTGGGAGGTTAATTGATTTTTTATGGTAAATGGAATAAATAAATAAGATTTTATTATTCCAAATCTAACACACAAGTTTTGTGGAGAATCTACACGACAAAAACATAAATCTATACGATAGACTTTGCTATCTACACAATTGAAGAACTTCCTATGCGATAGAGGGTTTCTTCCTCAATTGTCTTCCTCTTCTAAACTCAAAAACTCCCTCCTAACCAAAATAGCCAGAGTCACAACTCCTAGGTTCTCACCCTGAGAATATTAAGAAAACCAAGTGGTTGTGTCTTCCTCTATTGGTTGCAGTTTTCTTGCTATTTGGAGAGTTCGTGATTGGTCGAGGAGTTCGTGACAGTTCGAGGGATTTACATGAAGAAGAGTTCTTCAAAGGTATAATCACTTGAACCCTGTTTCTTGTTCAAAAGCATGATGTAATTTTTATTAAGATACATAATTTGTATGTTTTACTGTAAACGTTTGTTTTCAATCGAAATGGGATTTGGACAATCCGCTTCTGTTCATTGGATCTTGTAAATCAAGTTCCTTCAGAAAGGTGTTCTTCGAACACTCTTGGATGGAACACAATTCAAAATATACGCTACAATCTGTACTGCAAAACCCCAAAACGAATCATAAAAGAAGCATAACTCATCATACATTGAACCATGTCTAACAGGGTTCGATTTCTCCTTTCTGATACATCATTTTACTGAGTTGTACTAGGTGGTGAGATTTGGAATATGATTTCATGCTCTATCAAATAGTTCTGGAATGTAAAATCAAAAAACACTCCACCCTGATCAAATCGAAATGTCTTAATTGTTTTATTTAATGCACTTTCAACTTTTGCCTTGAACTCTTTAAACTTTTCAAAAGATTCAAACTTATGTGGCATTAAATAAGCATAACCATATATTGAATAATCATCAGTAAAGGTGATGAAATATTCAAACCCTCCCTTGCTTTTACATTCATCAGACCATAGAGGTCTGAATGTACTAGCTCTAAGAGTTCTTTAGCCCTATGACCTTTTCCAGTAGAAGATCTTTTAGTCATTTTGCCATCAATGCATGACTCATATATAGGTAAATAATTTTCTTCTAACTTGCTTAGAAGTCCATTCTTTACCAATCTCTCAATTCTATTGAGATTGATGTATCCTAATCTCAAGTGCCAAAGTTGGGCATTTTCTTTAGGAGAAATTCTAAGTCTTTTATTTTCAGTTACCGCAGTTTTAAACATTTCAGTATTATAGAGGGCAACATTTCAGTATTATAGAGGGCTTTAGTTGCTAACAGTCTTAACATATAAAGATTGCTGTCTAGCTCAACATAACAAATATTAACACCATTCTGTAAAATAAATACTTTATTTACAAAGAAGTTAATACAATAAGCATGTTCTATTAAACACTTTACAAAAATTAAGTTCCTCTATAAACAAGGAACAACAAATACATTTTTAAGTAAAATATATTTATTCTGTAAAGTCAGCCGGAGACCCTCACTGCCATAGCTAAAATGACATGCCTAGTTCCAACTCGCATCGTCATCTCCCCAGCTTTCAGTTGCGCCAAGAACTAATTCCCTGAAATGAAGAATAAATGTGGTTAGTAGCGCCCGAATCAATTATCCAGGCTGAATCATCATTCTCCACTAAACAGGTTTCCAAAACAAGCAAATCATATTTACCTTGCTTGGCCTTCTTCTTTTCCACCAAGTATCTAGGACAATTCCTCTTCCAATGTCCCTCCTGGTTGTAATGGAAACAAATTCGCTTTGCAATCTTGGCTTTCTTGCCCTTTTGGACAGTAGCTGATGAGTTAACTTTCTCCTTTTCACCTTTCTTCTTCTACTACTTTTTGGTGCCAGAAAAATAAGGCATAGACAGTGTCCCAGAGGTCAAATCTCTGTAAACTTCTTAGAGGATAAAGTAACATTTGCTTCACCCTTCTATTCCATGGTTTTCATCAAGGACTAGAAGGTCTGTAGCTCGTTAAGCAAGGTGGTCAAGCTATAGTCAATCCTGTTCATAACAGCATTGCCACAGAACTGTAGGAAACTTTTTGGTAAAGATTCCAGAATGAAACTAACCTGACTGGCTTCATCAATGACGGACCTATTCATCTTCGCCACGTTGAAGTGGATCATCATGTTGAGAACATGTTTCGATAGATACCCCTTCTTGCATATGGGCATTGAAGATGTGTTTGAGAGTGCCATGTCTGAGCTGTGCAGACAGTTATCCGAACATTCCCCTCAGGGACCATAATCTCACGGACGGTGAGTATGGGCTCATGCTTCTCGGCCAACACATCGGAAAGACTTGCCAGGATATACGCTCGGGACTTCTCGTTTGCCCTTGTCCATCGCTCGTATGCTTCTCGAAATTTTGAGCAGCATTTAGAGTTGGAACGGGAGGATAGTCCTTCATTGGGACAAAACGGAGATCATCGATGATTATGATTGTGTTGATTGTATTTTTTTCAAAACGTGTAATTTTCATTCGTTAAATTTTCAGCGATGAGTAAATTAAGAGTTGTGAAAGTCTTTATGAATAAGTTTGCTAAAACCATATAGATTATTTATATTAGTCTATTTGCATTAAGCCACTTAGAAAAAACCAATCAATTTTAACAAAATAATCTAATGTCTCCTAAGTGATATCTATTTTGCAATAATGTTTCAGCGATGCAGGAAAAAAGCTATTGTAGGGTGATCAGATGCTCCTTCACTGGAATGAGACAATCTCAACCAATAGACAAAATAACTCCTTGTTACTGTAACTATCAATCATCATTGATCGGTCCAGAAATTGTTAAACTTGCTTAACATTTCTTGTAACTGTAACCCCTCATTTTAGATTCTAAAGTTTCGCCCCAATGAGCTGATCGTTGTTGGAGTTTGAATAAAGCGTCATGCAAAAATGTCATCCATAGGGGGACACTCAAGATGCCACGAGGTCGTGCATGAAACTTTACTTCAAACGAATGAGAGAGACCGAGGGATATATTGTCACACGACCTACTCCCACTTACTATAAACACTTTCTGCATTCATCTTGATATTGATCTATACAAATACCATCCGTAGCGGGACACTTAAGGTACCTCGAGGCCGAGTATAGATCTCACGGTGTGAACATTTAGGGAGAAACGTGAAGAGGAAAAATGAAGTATCATATACCCATTTTACTCTCACTGAGCATTTTACCTAGACATTAACTTAGGAAAATCCGACTATTGATTTTAAGTAAGTGAATGTTTAATTTGCCCAAAAATAACATTTGCTTTGGATAGTTAAACAATTTTTCATTAAGGTCTATTAAACACTTAAACAAACATTAACCAAAAACTGCATGCTTGTAATAAATTTCTCTAATTCACCTTTCCAAGTAACTTGCCAGGTAGGGGTGTTACGCTTCCATCAACTTAAATACCTCAGCCTAGACAGAACTAGCCTTAGACAAAAGGTCCCTTATAAATACATTTGTTACAATGTTGATCTTTTAATTATAACCAATTTAATCCTATTAAACCGATTAAAAGATTAAACTAAATTTTTAATTCACTAGAAAAGTGATCTTAGGTCTATATGGTTCATATTTTTAAAACTATTTTAAGAAATGAATTTTAACCTAAGGTTTGCATGCAGTATGATTTATTGATTTTAATTTCTAATTTTTTTTTTTTTTTTAACTATTATAAGAAAAAGAAATAAACTAGAACCATACACTACAAGTAAAGCATACTTAGGTAAATTTATAACAATTATATATTACCCTGAAGTGGTGACATGCTTCATGCAATTTCATTTCATTAGTAACATATATAACAATTATATACTAAAATAATGAAATTATTAATAACATAATTCAAACATACATTCATACTATATATTATAACTCTTACAATATAAATGATGCATGTATATGTTATTAATGTATGCATGCATATACTATAACATTTATACTATATGATGCATGTGCATGCTAAAAAATTAAAGCATGCAACTAAAAATATATTATAACGTTTATAGTATAAATGATGCATTGAATTAAATGCATAACATATGGTGGAATTTTATACTATATGACATATATTTTCGCATATAATAATAAACTAAAAATCATACATCACATGCATAATTTAAAAACAGTTAATGGATTGGGATTGGATACCTAAAAGAAATTAAATTTGACTATTAAAAGATAAAAGTCATCCGATTCAAAACAGGTGAACTGGTGATGCGTGTGAATATGATGAAATAATGGTATTAAACTGTGGTGGTGGATTATGCGTTGCACATGCAAGTTTTCCTAGTAAAATCTAAGTATAAACCTTACTAGGTTTCCTGGTAAGTACAGGGTCGAACACAGGGACTACTGAGACAATATGCGACAGTAAATTTTGATTCCTTTGTGGTGACAAAAACAAATAAGTTTGGTTGGTGTATTGTTTAAGTATAGATCCTATGTGGCGGAATTGAGTAAAAAGTTGATGATAGTGATAGTTACAATGAGTATGCGGGGGAACGGGTTGAGAAGGGATTTAGCTAACACTTCCTAAGATTGCGTTCAAGTTATGCAATCATGCTACACGCACACAACAACATGTCATCTCTCGATGCAAATGCCATAGTTCCTAATTCTAGGACGCATGCGATGTATACGATAATGTCGATAGGACTTATGTCTAAACCTCTATTCTTGTCTATGCAATGATGAATGACACACACATACATAAGGTGACCGCATATTATCATATCCTATTTCTAGGGTTCATGCAACTCATAATAGCAAACGAAACTTATCTCTAAGTTTCTATCTCTTACTTATGCGGTTCTAATCTGACTCTCTCAAGCCTAGATTCTAATCTGTCTCTCTCAAGTCTAGGCTCTTTCTTTAGACTACTCTCTCAAGTATCTCTAAAGGGTGAAGGACGCATACATAAGACAAGATGATTGCATAAAATGAAGATCTTAGGTCATGCTAGCTAAGTGCTTCTCAACCCATTCAGAAATTTAGCTACTCACACAAAATGTGAAGAGATTGAACAGATGTTGAGATGCAAATTCCATTTTATAAATAAGTCAGAATACAAAACAATAATGGAAGATAGGGATAAGAAGCCTGGTAGCAATGTCTTGCTTCCCGAGGCTTTTACACTGTGTTTTACTCTACTCTGCCCAAAAGAATGTTCTTGCTTTCGCAAGGGTCGGCCCTCTCTCCGTTCTCAACGCTTCCCGGTAGTCTCTCAAGCTAACCAGGAATGATCGTTTGGCGTCTTCTTCTCTTCGCTCGCCTTCACCTTCTAAGTATAAGAATTACAGACTAACGGCTATCTATGATCTATCTTCTATATATATAGCGAACTGTGTATATTTCGAATTAGCAAAACTGGAACTTCTCTAACGGTGGTGGCCTTCGGTATTTATAGAGCTTCAAGATGAAGAAGCTTTTCTCTCAAATGATTATAATGATGGGAGGTCATTAAATCTTTGTCTGATGCGCCAATTAATGGTCACCAAAAAGTTGAATGTACTTGATACAGTGTGTCGTTAACGGCTTGTCAACTAAATTTGGATTCAATCGTTGTCCCATCACGGTTTATTATGATGATTTATTTTCCGTCCCATCACGATTTATTATGCTTTCACCTTGATGCACCGTCTTTATGCAGCTAATAACTTGTAGAAATACAAGTTATTTATACTGTTTTATTTAGATATTGGGCCAAAAGGAAGGGAAGTTGCGTCGATTGTATGGAAATTAGCTAAGGAATGCAAGAATTATAAATTGTCGTCAATACACCAACTGACACCATTGCATGGTAGAAAAGAATATTTCAAGTCTGTTTTGCAGGAAATCAAGTCACCGTATGCATTCATGGCTCAAGATAAAAAGAACAACGCATCTACGTCGCATTGCGCCCATCATTCGGGAATGAATAGACGATCAACACAACGACGACGCATGTAACAATTGATCAACACCGCATGCGGGCAAACGATCGAAGATGTAAAGAGCAACACAATTGTGGAGGATTCTGATGCGTGTACAACTGACCGTTGTGCATTTCTGAAGGGATTGATTGCGTAACAGAAGGAGTATTCACTCCATCATTTCCGGAACTGCCTTAACAATACAGTGGGGACCACAAGTTAAAGAGTCAAAGCTGAGCCTATAAATAGCTCTGGCCATTCCACTGAGAAGATATACTTGATACGGGCATATTTTGATATTTGTATATTGAGGGAGAGACTGGTCTGAAGAGCCTGCTCGGAGAAGTTCTGGGAAGATTTAAGAGACAAGGCCGAGAGGTGAGTCTCAGGGAAAATCCTTTCAATCCCTACCGTTGAAGCTCTATACCAAGGTCATTTCGACCGGACGAGAAAGCCTGAGAGGGAAGCTCTTCTTTTCATCCATTCCATACGCCGGCAAGCAAATCCACCATTCAGATCTTTGTCAAGACGTTAGCACTCTTCTGTATTTGTTTCTATCTTTATCATCAATTGTATTCATCTTCTTAAATCTCTATCATTCACACCATGTATCAGATGCTAAATCTTAGTATTGAATGTCATGATCATTTTCATCTCCATCTTTCTATCTATTTCCGTTAATCCGTAAATCGCTTTCTCCATGATATTTTCTTAATCCCCTGGTAATTAGTAAGAATTGAGCAAGTGAATTAATTGGGTTAAGGAAATAAATATGTTTAGCTAAAGCATTCTAGACGGCATCTTCATCTGTGAGAGTAGAAGTGAAGATGTCATTCCTCCTGTCGAGAGAAGGTTGGAAGAATGCTTAACTAAAGTGAGAAGTACTTCCAGAGATGGAAGCAACCTTGCGTTCATTACGTTCATTCCTGTTTCACCACAGAGATGTGGGAACATGGCCGATCACTGAGAGGGTACGCCAAGGGAAAGTGGAATTGTAGTTATGTCTTTAACACAATTAATAACTTGCGATGTTTATATTAGTTATCTTTTCTATTTCTGTTTCAAACATAAAGACTTTCCACTGCATACCACGACCCTTTGTATAATCTTCAGAGTCAGTCTCAAACTCAATATCATGTATCAACATCCTGTATCTTGTATCATAATAGCTTAGGTTTACTTTTATGCACTTTTATGTTATTAATGCAACTTTAGTTTATCTGTACAATTTTACTTTACCGCAACTTTAGATACCTGTATAAACACAATCTTTATTAATTGTAAAAACACCAGTCGCTTATATCACGAACGTAACGCATTAACTAAGAAATCCCTGTGTTCGACCTCGGATCACTCTGAGAAACTTGCGGTGGAATTATACTTGGTTTCAATGCAAGGAAACTTGTGACAATGCATAGCATACTACCAGCATTTCATTAATAACGCATACATCTAGAAGTAGTATCGCATAAAATGTGCATGAGCAGCAACACAGGATAAGATCACATTTTGCGTTACAAGTTTATGGCAACATGAGCTTGTAGAATATCATCATGCATGCACATTACATTCACCAAGTTCAAGTCATCAAGTTTATGGCGCCGTTGCCAGGGACATGGACTTGTTCATTCATTCACATTCATATTTTTCCACATGCTTAAAGACTAAAATCAAGTCATAAATTTATGGCGCCATTGCCGGGGATTGGTAACGGTTATTGTTGAGTGTGTTTGTGATATTTTGCAGGACAGATCTCTTTGTACTGGTTGTTTATCGCAGAAAGTAGTCGGGCAGTTTATGAGCACTGGGACTGACCCAAAATTCGAGGCTGACCTAGAGATCGAGCATACATTTCGCGTAAGGGTACGCCAGAACCGAGCTAGGCAAAAGAAGGCCAACATGGCAGATAATAACAATGATAATGTGGCACCCGAGGTAAATCACGGGGTGAGACGACCAGCACAAGATCCCGTTTTTCTTACAGCTGATCACAATATTTCGATGAGGAACTATGCGGTGCCCAATCTATATGATTTTTCGCCCAGAATTTCAAGGCTGATAGTTGAGGAGAATGTAAGATTTGAAATTAAACCGGTCATGCTCCAAATGATTCAGAATGCGAGGCAGTTTGGTGGTCTGCAAGGTGAGGAACCACATGCACATCTGACCAGTTTCGTTGAGATGTGCGGTAACTTCTCTATACCTAGTGTTACCCCAAAAGGTATCAGATTATATCTCTTCCCTTACACCTTGAGGGATGAGGCCAAGAGGTGGGCCAAGAGGTAGGCTCATTCACTTTAGCCAAATGAGATTACTTCATGGGATCAGTTGGTTGAGTGAATTATGAAGAAGTTCTTCCCTCCGGCTATCAACGCAAGGCAACGGAAAGACATGTTGAACTTTGAACAGATGGATAACGAGACCCTTAGCACCGCTTAGGTGCAATTCAGAAGACTGATGAAGAATTGCCCGCATATCGAGATACCCAATTGCATCCTGATGAAAACATTTTGTAGTGGCCTGAACAGATCAACGCAGGCTGTTGCTAATGCCTCTGCGGCAGGAGGTTTCATGGATAAAACATACACTGAGGCCAAGGTCATCCTTGACCGCATCTCGCAAAATATGGATGACTGAGTTGATGATGGATACAGAGGAAGAGGCTCTGAAAGAAGAAGAAATGAAACTGTCGTTGTCCCTGCGGAGACAATGACTACTTTGGCCGCCCAAATGGCCACAGTAACCTCTATCCTCCAGTCGATGGCGCTTAATCAAGGTTCCCTCTCCCAAGGATCAGCGTAACCCAATGGGCCGACACAAGTGGTCGCAATAGGTTGCATTAATTGTGGAGGAGACCATGCAGCGGAAATGTGCCCATCAAACATACAACAAGTATGTGCAATCCAAAACAACCCCTATAGCAACACGTATAATCCTGGTTGGAGAAGTCACTCTAACTTCGGTTAGGGAGGGAATCAAAACAATGGTGGGCCAAGTAACCATCAGAATAGCAACTCAGGGAATCGAGGGAACCATCCACCTTTTTACCACAATCAGAATCAGGGTCAATAGAGACAGCCACACAACCAACCATCCTCTTCAAACACCTCTAGCAATTCATTGGAGACCCTACTCAAGCAATACATGGATAAAAATGATGCGGTGATGCAGGCGTAGGCATCTTCAATTAGAAATTTGGAGATTCAAGTGGGGCAGCTGGTATCCAAGCTTCGGAATAGAACACCTGGAATGTTGCCAAGCAATTCTAAAGCCCCTGGATCTCATGGGAAGGAGCAATGTCCCTGAAGACATTGGACAGGCAAGTCGGATCACCTACGGAGGTGTGGATTGCGTTCATCAAAGAAAACTATCTTCCGGTCCATATCTCAATTCTATGTTTACATGCTTTCTTAATTCCTGTCTTTATTGCTTTATGAACTTTGTTATTTATTGCTTCATTTAAATTGTCTTTCAATGTTTTATGAATTTATGCTTCATTTAATTCTCTTGCATTTATCTCTACACTCTCTTTAATTTCTTTAACTTTTCTGTCATAAATGTGTTATTCTTAAAACCTGGTGAATGGTTGTTTAATAAGAAGAAAATTATTACCGCAAAGTCTTTGAGACTTACGTTGATGGAAAAATAATAATAATAATAATAAAACAATCAACATCCGATATGCATTATGATGATAGGTGAATCTTGTACCCACAAGATACACTTTACATTCATCCAACTCAAATGCATTGCATTGAGGGGTGTGTTGCGCTCGTATGTGTTTTTGCCCATCTTTAGCAAAAATGCACTATTTTGAGGTAGTGTTGCACAGGTAGAAATACCGTGTGCCCGTCCTCCAGAAATGCGTTGAGTTAAGGGGTGTGTTGCGGGGATACATGAATTGTTTCCCGTCCTCTATAAAGATGCATTTGCATTGATGAACTCATTGCGTTAATTCTTCACTTTGTGCCCATTTGAATAAAATACCAAAGAAAATTCTTTTTGCAAACTGAGAAGTCCAATCGTTTCGTCTTCCAAGGAAATGATGATTTTGCAGACGAAAGGACGCACGACTATGCAACTTCCTAAATGTGAGGAGTGCAAACGGCAGGCTTTTTTAGTAGCTCGAGGCCTGCCACCGCAGAATTTGCGATGGGCCCACCAAGGCCCATCCTAGAAATTCCATCTCCTTTGTCTATGAGTCCATTTGACCTCATTTACAAACAGAAACCCTAGAGCACTCTGCATACCAGGTTGTTTCCTTCTTCCTAAAACCCTAAAGACTTTCCAGTTTTCTTTTACTCCAACATCCATGGCTGACCAATGTTCCCAGCCATCTTCTTCACCCTCATCACCCTCGAAAGACCAACTCTCTATGCAAGAGGTAGAATTTCTTACAGTCAGTCGTCATCTTGCTGCCCAACCACACACTATCTCTCAAGTCACCAGAAGACCTCAGCAAAATTCCTTAGCAGCCAGGCCACTCCAGTTCAAAAGGGGGCAGAGTTCTGAAAGCACCCCACTCCCAACATTCTCCTCTGAGAGTGAAAAGAAGAGACAGGACGATAACGAGTTGTTTGGGAGCATTCTCAGCAACTTGGAGAAAGGAGGAGGACTGCCCAAAGCTAGGGTTGTGAACCAACCACTGCCTTCGGAGGAGGCGATGGAGGAAGAGTCAAGGAGAAACGCTCTGGCCATCTTAGATCCTAAGGAAACTGCTAACGCAAAATCCTATGAAGAACCCATCAGGGTCGCTTTGAAGTAAGCAGCGGCGGAGAAACAGCTTGAAGGGGATGAAGAGAAGAAGAAGAAAAAGAGCAAAGAAAAGAGGGCTGAAGGAAACGAGCAAGCCCATCAAAGCAAAGCAGAGAAGAAGATCAAACAGAAGGAGGATGAAGAAGATGAGGAGGCTAAGCTGAAGAAGAAGAAAGAAAGGAGTGAAAGAAAAGAAAGCAGGTGTTGACTCGTAGGTATGTATGATATTAAATTCTCAAAATGATGCAATACTACTTCTATTGATGCGTCAATTAGGAATATTCATGTAGTATGCACTGCGTTGTCACAAGTTTCCTTATGATGGAGCCAATTTTAATTCCACCGCAAGTTTCTCGGTATGATCCGAAGTCGAACACGGAGAAATGGTTTTCAGTTACTGTGGTATGTTCATGGTATATGTGACCAGGTTTCCAATTCTTTATAAAGGAGTTTGTATAGGTATGTAAATTATGGTAAAATAAAGGAAAGCAGTAAAGATGCGATAAAACATAAAAATACAATAAACCTAAGCTAGATGTTACAAGATATGGACTTCATGTACAAGATGCTAGGATTAAGGCTAGTTGTGAAGGTTGTGCAAATATGTGGGATGTGGCGACAAGTCTTATGAACAAAATAGAAAGAGAAAGATAAGTATTACAAACAATGCAAGTTCTTAATTGGATTGAAGGTAAAAATATTGTTCCCCTCTTCTTTTAGCATACACCTCTCAATTATCGGTCATGTTCGCCACATGTCTGTGGTGAAACAGAGTCTGACGTAATGAACGCGAGGTTGCTTCCATGTCTGGAAGTACTACTTGCTTTAGTTAACGCATTCTTCTAACCCTCTCTCGATAGATCAGAATGACATCTTCACTTTTACTCTCACAGGAGCAGATGTCATCTAGCATGCTTTAGTTAAACGTATTTTATAACTTTAATATAGATTAAGTTCTTGGTGATTCGTATTGCTCATCAGGAGATTAAGAAAACATCATGAAGAAAGTGACTAACGGGTGAATGGAAATAGACAGAAAATGGTAGATGGAATTATCGAAACATTTAATATTTCTACTAAGCGTTTGATACATGATTTGTGAATGAAGAGGTAAAGAAAATATGGAATACAATGAAAATGAGATAGAACAGATACAAACAAGTGCCAATGTCTTGGCACATATTCGATGGAGATCTGCTTGCTAGATCAGATGGTTTCGATGGCAAGAAGTGCTTCCCTCTCAGGCTTGCTCCACCGATACAGGGATCTCTACACAGAGCTTCAATTGGGTATATGGTAGGTTGGATCTGAGATTCACCTTTTGGCCTTATCTCATTCTCTTCCCGGATTTCTTCTCTACAGCACTCAACTCAGCCTTTTCTCTCTAAAATATTACAACACTTAGCCTCGTATCCAGTAGCATGCTTTTCTCTAAAATCAATGGGGTATTTATAGGAGTAGATCCTTGACTTCGGCCTTGTGGTCCCCACTTGATGTTTATGGTAATTCCGCAGATGGAGGAATATTATTCCTTCTGTTATGCAATCATATCATCAATTCTACACAACCGTTAGTTGTACACGTGTCACAATCCTCTGCTCTCGCATTGCTCAGTTGCATCTTTCGATCATAGGTTCTCATGCGGTGTTTGTATTTATTACCGCATGCGGTCGAAGCATAGCTTTGGATCGACTGTCACCTTGCGCCGTCACTTCGGTAATCGTCTCTTCATGGTTGATCAACTGGTGCAATTGTGACATAGATGCATTGATTAGTTTCTCATAAGCCTTAAGTGCAAGCGGTGACTTGGTCTCCTGCAAAACAGAGTAAAGTTTGGCTTGTCTTCCATCTTTTTGGCATTAATGGGTGTAATTGCAAACATTTATAATTATTGTCATACTAGGCTAATTTTCATACAACTGGCGCATAATTACTAAGTTTTGGCCGCAATATCTAGATAAGGTGGCATAAATAACTTGGATTTCTACAAGTTATCACACCCCCAAATTTAGATATATGCTTGTCCTCAAGCATATCTTCTACCAAGGCAATCATGCTCCATTCCTATCCTATATTTCTGCGATGATTGGTTGCTCCGAATGTTACACTTAGGCACATTACCTGACATCGCACTATCCTTGTATCCTTGCTAATTCTTAGCAAGCCTTACTTTATTCTTCTATGTAACAAAATTCTGCTCAAAGACACTTTTCTAGTTTTCAAAATAGAATACTTATCTCTTCTTTATCAAAACAACTTGATGTATCTATATGCGATGAGCAAAATTTTGCGTCATTTATTCACTTAGAGACAGTTGGTCATGGTTACACTCTTCATTTTGGCTTGTCCCTACAGGTATCATGTGAACATCTAACTACGGTTGTGTGCCAGTTTCAACTTTTAACTCATGATAATCAGAGAAGTCGTCTCTTGCATTCCTTTTCTCTTTTTGGTTTATACTACGTTGTTCTTGGAAACCCACCTTCGTTTTGACTTGTTCCTACAGGTGTCATACGAGCATCCAACTACGAGCAGGCTACTAAACTCTTATCAGGTTGGGAACAGTTTTGAAATTTTCCCTTGCGCTGACATTGGAGTTTTGCAAAAAAAAAAAAATTTATTTTTATTTTTATTTTTTCGGTATAAAAAATGGACGCATTTTCTTAAATACTGCATATTTCTGATCTCATCTGCTCAGACCTTCCCCACCCCCAAATTTAAAGATGAGCAAGGTCCTCATTGCGTTGTTTGGACAGACTAAACAAACACTTAGGAGAAAATTTTAAAAAGAAGGTTTGAGCAGAACTTTGAAAGATAAAAGGTAAAGTACTGCTAAACTAAGAATTAACTATGTGTTAGTCAGAATTTACTAAGTATGGGAAATGTTTCTATGTGTAACACATAATACATCATAGCAACGCAATGAAGATCGTAAAAATATAGCAAAGATTAACAAAGGAAGATAAAGAAAGAGGCACAGGCAAAGAGTAGAGTGAATTATGTACTTTGATTGTATTGACTATTAACAAAGTATACGAATATATTACAAATAATCGCATTACAAAAAAAAAAAAAAAAATTCTAATGCATGTACAAGAGTCAAAGAATTTGGTTACCAAATTTGATTCGAAAGGGTGCATGATTTGCAGTGCATATCATGATTCCAATAAACACGGATACATTTTTGCTGAGGATAGGCAACACACATACATCCCCGCAGCACGCCCCTTAACTAAATACATTTTTGAAGGATGCCTCAACATAGTGCATTTAACTAAGGCTGGGGAAAGGACGCATATGTGCGCAACACACCCCTCACCGCAATGTATTTGGGTGTATTAGATGCATATCTCCTTCTTTCTACTTACTACACCCATCCTCTTATTGTATGCCAGTTTATTTTCCTCTCTTCCTAACTCAAGTTGAAAAGATCTTGTGGTGATTTATCCAACATTCACAAAAACATGTGCCTAGTGCTACTACATGTAACGTAAGGAAACATATGCGACATGAAACTTCTAGAGCATTAAAGACTAATCCTACTAAATAACAATCACAACATGAAACAAACGGTAAAAGAAAGTTGTAAAGAAAGCAAGTAAACATAGATGGGAAGGTCGACTGAAAGAAGTTCTCAGAGTTACCGCAATCGCTTTCCCTGCAAGCATTTTAATCCTGCTTGCCCAAATCAATGGTGTCCATGCGCCGATTGAAGTTGCCTCCATAGTAGGATTTGATCTGCTGACCATTGACTTTGAATGTGCTGCTCCCATCTAAGGTTGTTAATTCCACTGCGCCAAGGGGAAAAATGGTCTTGATCTGGAATGGCCCGGATCAGCGAGACTTCAGCTTCCCAGGGAACAGTCGTGCGTTGAATAGCAGTACCTACTGACCTTCGGTGAATGTTCGGTCATTTATGTGTTCATCATGCCATTTCTTTGTTTTCTCCTTATATATCTTGGAATTTTCATAGGCATCCCTTCGCCATTCGATCAACTGATTCAATTGTAACTTTCAGACTTTCCCTGCACTAGCTAAATCGAACTTCAGCTTCTTGCATGCTCGCATTGTCTTGTGTTCTAACTAAGTGGTAGATGACAAGCCTTTCCGAAGACCAGGGCATACGGGGACATGCCAATTGGTGTTTTGTAGGTAGTCCTGTAAGCCCATAGTGCTTTGTCAAGCTTGGATGACCAATCCCTCCTGGTAGTATTAACTACCTTCTCCAAGATAGTTTTGATCTCTCTGTTAGAAATCTTTGCCTGCCCATTAGTCTGTGGGTGGTAAGCAGTTGTCACTCAATGGCTGACGTTGAATTTAGTCAGCAGGTTAGCAATTATGCAGTTGATGAAATGAGAGCCTTCATCGCAGATTAAGGCATGTGGCATTCCATAGCGTGCAAAAATATTCTTCTTCAAAAACTTCACCACAGTGGATGCGTCGTTCTTCGCACATGCAACGGCCTTAACCCATTTCAAAACATAATCAACCAACAAGAATATATTGATGACCTTCAGATGGTGAAACGGGCCCATGAAGTTAATTCCCCATACATCAAATAATTCAACTTCTAAGATTGACGTCAATGGCATTTCATTTCTTTTGGACATATTCCTTGTCCTTTGGCACCTATTGCATTGCATAACATGGGCATCGACATCTTTGAACAAAGTTGGCCAAAATAGCCGCACTATAAGACTTTTGTTGCAGTCCTTTGCCCCCCAAAATGTCCTCCATATAGGGACTCATGACAGAGTTCTAAAATGCTCTTGGCTTCGTGCCCAGGGACACATCGACGTATTATATGATCAAGTCCTTGACATATGGGAATAGATCATCCCAGAAATAAAATTTTGCGTCATGTCTTAACTTCTTCTTCTACTGGTAGGTATAATCATCCGATAATTGACCGCAAACTATAAAGTCTACTATATCCGCATATCAGGGGACATTAATGCCTACTGCCATCAGCAACTCATCAGGGAATCTTTCCTCAATATCTTTTTCTGTCCCTTAAACCTTGCAGTTTTCTAGTCTTGACAAATGATTTGCGACTTGGTATCAACACCCACCGTATCAATCTTGGTTTTGCATCCTTCTTCGTCATTACATATTTAATCGCAGAGTGATCCATATAAGCCACCACGTTTGTTCTAATTATGTACTGTCGAAACTTCTCCAGTGCAAATACCACTGCAAGCATTTCTTTCTCTGTGGTCGTATAATTCTCCTGTGCGTTGTTCAGTGTTTTAATCGCATAATAAATGGGATGCAATACCTTTTCCTAGTGCTGACTCAAAACTGCACCCATGGCATATCCGCTAGCGTCACACGTCGAAGCAAAGGGTTGCGTCCAATCTGACGCAACCAAAATCGGAGCAGAAATAAGTGCATGTTTTAATGTGTTAAATGCTTTAGTACAGGAGTCATCAAAATTATACTCGCGGTCAACTTCGAGAAGTGCACTAAAGGGTCTTGCGATCTGACAGAAGTTGCGAATAAATCTTCTATAAAATCTCGCGTGATCCAGAAAGCTTCTTAGTGTCTTTACATTCACCGGTGGGGGTAATTTGGAAATTGCATCGATTTTTGCTTGATCAACTTCCAATCCTGCCTTGGAGATTTTGTGACCCATAACTATTCCTTCCTCCACCATAAAGTGGCATTTTTCCCAATTCAGAACAAGATTTGTTTCCACGCATCTCTTCAAGACTTTCTCAAGATTAGTCAAACAGGAGTCATAGTTACTGCCGAAAACTGAAAAATCATCCATGAAAACCTCGACTGACTCCTCCAAGTAATCTGAAAAGATTTCCATCATGCATCATTGAAAAGTGCCTGGTGCATTATAGAGTTCAAATGGCATGCGTCGGAATGCGAACGTACCAAACGGGCATGTGAAGGTTGTCTTATCTTGGTCCTCCGGTGCAATTGCTATTTGGTTATACCCTGAATAGAAATCAAGAAAGCAGAAAAATTTGTTCCCCGCAAGTCTGTCCAACATCTGGTCAATGAACGGTAGTGGAAAATGGTCTTTTCTAGTGGCCAAATTTAACTTGCGATATTCCATGAAGATTCTCCACCCCGTGGTTGTCCTTGTGGGAACCAATTCATTCTTGCATTAGTGATGACTGTCATCCCCCCTTTCTTTGGAACACATTGCACTGGGCTCACCCAACTACTATCAGATATCGGGTAGATGACACCGGTGTCCAGCCACTTTACTATTTCCTTCTTTACAACCTCCTTCATCCAAACGAATCTTGTGCATGCAAAACGAGGGACTGATTCCTCGCATATCTGCCAAGGTCCATCCTAAGCCTTTTGTGTTGTTTCTTAGGGTCCGTATAAGAGCATGTTTTTTCTCCTTACTTAGTGATGCAAAGATGATAACTGGTAACGTATCGTTATTTCCTAAGCAAGCATACTTTAAGTGCACTGGGAACGACTTTAACTCTAACATAGGTGGCTCTTCTAAAGATGGCTTAATATACTGCAAAGTCCGTTCAGATACTTTGAGTGGTTCGAAAGTAGATTCAGCATGAATTGCGGCGTAATCTTCTTCCAATATTGCGCCGTCTTCAAAATCTTCCTATGCAGCTGTTCTCCCTGCAATTCTTCAATGTATGGGCAGTTTTCTATATCTCCTGGATACTTCAACACATTGAGAACATTGAACTTTACCTCTTGATCATCGACCCAGATGGTTAACTCTTCTTTCTGCACATCGATCAATGCTCACCCTATGGTGAGAAATGGGTATCCTAGGATGATAGGAATTTCTCTATCTGCCTTATAATCCAATATAACAAAATCTGTGGGGAAGATAAACTTTTCCACTTGCACGAGAACATCTTCTATCTTGCCCTCTAGAAGCTTTATTGACCTATCGGCTAATTGTAAAGTAATCGTGGTTGGCCTGGCTTCGCCGATGTCCAGCTTCTTAAAGATTGACAAGGGCATAAAATTTATGCTCATCCCCAAATAACATAGTGCGTTTCTGACCATCATCCCTCTTATGGTGCAAGGTAATGTAAAAGTCCCAGGATCCTTCATTTTAGCAGGAAGATTGTTTTGAAACAAGGCGCTACACTCATATGTTAGTGTAACTGTTTCATTTTCTCCAATCTTTCTCTTGTTGGCGAGAATATCCTTGAGGAATTTCACATAACTCGACATCTATTCTAATGCTTCTATTAAAGGAATATTAATATACACCTGTCGAAGAACGTCCAAGAACCTCTGAAATTACTTACTATCGTCTTTCTTTTCCAGCCTTGACGGGAAAGGTGGAGGATCTCGTCGTGTTTTCTACTCACTTTGCTGCTTAGTGAGGTCTTGTGCTTGCTGTGTGTTATTGACTGGAGGTTGCATTGATTGAGAGTTCAAGTCTTGAGAGGTTTCATCTTTTCTAAATAATCCTGCTTCTGAATTGGGGTTGCTTTCGTTATTTTGTACTTGGTCATCATCAATAGTTAAATCTGCCAATATTGTTACTGCATCTGGTACCTTCGGCGCAATGGAGGTTGTTGTTCTACTGCTCCACAATGTCACGGCATGACATTGTTCTTTACCTTTTGGCCCCAACATTACTTAACTTCCCTGTGGTGTACCAGGCGTTTTCTTCCTTAATTCTCTTGCAAGCTGATCTATTTGGTCTTCTAATTCTTTGAGAGAGTCAACTTGCGACTGTCTCATCGCCTCGCGCTTTTCAATATAATGCTTTAATGACGTCTCCAGAGACGAGGTACTGCAAGAGGTATCATATGCAAATAGTTGGTCGCATGGTTATATACCTTGAGAATCACTTGGGTTGCAATTCGGGGTAATGAAGATCGGAGGATTGCCTCGATCCTCTTGATACTGAATTGATAAAAACTATGGCCTTCATGAGCGAGATTCTCACCCAATCCAAAAATTAGGTGATCCCTCCAACCATGGTTGTGGTCATTGCCCCATGATTCATCATAAACAGTATATACGGGTTGTTGAGTCCATGGGCACACGTCTCTCGGATGCTCTTCTTCCCATTGCATGCAATCCATTGTGGTTGTGTCACTTACCGCCTTAATTTGCACTGTGCCCTGGGAGAGAATTCTCTGCTGATTAGCTACCGTCTGGAGGAGTGAGGTCATCATGGTCATTTGTTCGACCAATGCACTCATTGTGTCTGTCGACACATCGGCTCGTTCTACTTGTTCTGGCTCTAGACCTCCTTCCTCAAGCCCAGTATCAACCCATTCGTCAAAATTTCACGATATGCGATCCAATACATTCTTTGCTTCCGTATATGTCTTATTCATAAATCCTCCTTCTGCGAAGGAGTCGGTAACTGCTTGTGTTGACTGGTCTAGGCCATTGTAAAAGGTTTCAATCAAAATACTATCAGGAATCCCTATATGCGGACAGTTCTTTACCAACTGCTAGAATCACACCCAGGTGGTGCTCAAGGTTTCATAGTTCCTTTGTTCAAAATTTAAAATCTCCCTCCTCCTTTGTGCGTTGATGGACGGAGGAAAGAACCTGTTCATGAACCTATCAACCAACTATTCCCATCCATGAATTTCGCCCAGCTCTAATGCTTGAGCCCACCTCTTTGCTTCATCCCGTAACGTGTACAGGAATAGATACAGTTTAAGATGTCCTTGAGTTACACTAGCCAGGGAGAATACGTTACACATGTCTGCGAAGTTAGTTAAATGTGTGTGTGGGTCTTCTCCTGGTAATCTTCCGAATTGTCCCACATTTTGAATCATTTGCAGCATGATAGGTTTTATTTCGAAGCTTGCATTTCCCTCAACTATTGGTCTTCAAATCCCTGGTGAAAAATTGTAAAAATCTGGCGCTGGATATTCCCTCATAGGGATGTTCTAATTAGCAAGATAAACAGGATCTTGCACTGGAAAATCACCCCTCAGGTTTCCAGCAGGTGTCATATTCTCTTCAGCCCTCCTTTTTCACCAATAAATTTAGCCCTATTGAACTCTGCACGAAGAATACACTTGATCTATGGGTTCATTTAGAATTACCAGATTAATCCAGCCTTGTAAGTCGTCAGACTGCTCTTCCAGTTGAACAGTCAGTACAAAGAGATCTGTACTGCACGTAACTTAAAAATATTAAACATTAAATGTTAACCAAGTCCAAGGAAACAACGCCATAAACTTGTTGACTCGTAGGTATATATGATATTAAATGCTCAAAATGATGCAATACTACTTCTATTTATGCATCAATTAGGAATATTCATGTAGTATGCTCTGCGTCGTCACAAGTTTCCTTACAATGGAGCCAAGTGTAATTCCACCGCAAGTTTCTCGGTATGATCCAAGGTCGAACACGGGGAAATGGTTTTCGGTTACTGTGGTATTTCATGGTATATGCGACCAGGTTTCCAATTCTTTATAAACGAGTTTGTACATGTATGTAAATTGCTGTAAAATAAAGGAAAGTAGTAAAGAAGCGATAAAACATAAAAATACAATAAACCTAAGGCTAGCTAGATGTTACAAGATACAGACTTCATGTACAAGATGCTAATTAAGGCTAGCTGTGAAGGTTGTGCAAAGATGTGGGATGTGGCAACAACTCTTATGAATAAAATAGAAAGAGAAAGATAAGTATTACAAACAACGCAAGTTCTTAATTGGATTGAAGGTAAAAAAATACTGTTCCGCTCTTCTCTTGGCGTACATCTCTCAGTGATCGGCCGTGTTCCCCACATGTCTGTGGTGAAACAGAGTCTAACGTAATGAACATGAGGTTTCTTTCATATCTGGAAGTACTACTCTCTTTATTTAACGCACTCTTCTGACCCTCTCTCGATAGATCAGAATGGCATCTTCACTTTTGTTCTCACAAGTGCAGATGTTGTCTAACATGCTTTAGCTAAACGTATTTTATAAATTTAATACAGATTAAGTTCTTGATGATTCGTATTGCTCATCAGAAGATTAAGAAAACATCATGAAGAAAGTGACTAATGGGTTAATGGAAATAGACAGAAAATGGTAGATGGAATCTATCGAAACATTTAATATTTCTACTAAGCGTTTGATACATGATTTATGAATGAAGAGGTAAAGAAAATATGGAATACAATGAAAGAGAGATAGAACAGATACAAACAAGTGCCAATGTCTTGGCACAGATTCGGTGGAGATCTGCTTGCCGGATCGGATGGTTTCAATGGCAAGAAGAGCATCCCTCTCAGGCTTGCTCCACCAGTAGTAGGGATCTCTGTACAGAGCTTCGATCGGGTATATGGTAGGTCGGATCTGAGATTCACCTTTCGAACTTATCTCGTTCTCTTCCTAGATTTCTTCTCTGCAGCACTCAGCTCAGCCTTTTCTCTTTAAAATCTTACAGCACTTAGTCCCGTATCTAGTAGCATGCTTTTCTCTGAAATCAATGGGGTATTTATAGGAGTAGATCCTTGACTCCAGCCTTGTGGTCCCCATTTGATGGTTATGGTAATTCCACAGATTGAGGGATATTATTCCTTCTGTTATGCAATCAGACCATCAATTCTGCACAACCGTTAGTTATACACGTGTCGCAATCCTCCGCTCTCGCGTTGCTCAATTGCATCTTTCCATCATAGGTTCGCATGCAGTGTTTGTTTTTATTACCGCATGGGTCAAAACATAGCTCTGGACCTACTTTCGCCTTGCGCAGTCACTTCAGTAATCGTCTCTTCATGGTTGATTGAATGGCGCAATTGTGACATAGATGCGTTGATTAGTTTCTCATGAGCCTTGAGCGCAAGCGCTGACTTGGTCTTCTACAAAACAAAGTAAAGTTTGGCTTGTCTTCCATCTTTTTGGCGTTAATGGGTGTAATCACAAACATTTATAATTACTGTCATACTGGGCTAATTTTCATAAAATTGGCGCATAATTACTAACTTTTGGCCGCAATATCTAGATAATGTGGCATAAATAACTTTTATTTCTACAAGTTATCAGCAGGCGGGAGGAAATGCGCCTGAAGAAGGAGGAAGAGAGAAGAAAGAGGGCTGCAAGCTCAGAGCTGGATGGAGAATCCACCTCCATGAGGGAGGACAAGGGGGAATCAGCGCAACTAAGAGAATCAGTACAACCTACAACACTGCAAACGGTTGCGACTGATGAAGGAGAAGATGTAGAAATAACCCCCTTGACACGGCGTCGCAAGGAGAATGTGTCACAAGGGTCAACAGTCGACCCCTCAATTTTGATAGATGCGTTATATGAGCAGGAGAGGAGAAGAAAGAAGGAGGAAGAGAAACTGGAGAAAATGTTGCGAGCAAAACTCATCATCGCAGAAGGTAATCGAAGAAGAAAATTACAAGATGAGAAGGTGTGTAGCAACAATGAGATTTCGACAGAAGAAGAAAGAAAAAGGCTCGAAGAGGAACAGCGCATTTTGCTGGCCTTCGAGCAGTTTGAAAAAGAAATTGAAGAAGAAGAGAGAGAAAAATAAGAAAAAGAAAGGAAGAAGAAAGAGGATAAGGAAAGGAAGCATCGAGGAAACATTCAGAGAGAAGAAGGGCAAGGAACTTGCTGAACAAGAGAAAGAGGAACAAAGCAAGGCAAGGGAAAGGAAACAAAGGCAAGAATCCCACCTTACACTAACTAAAGAAAAGGGCAAAGTAGTTGTAGAAAGTAGCGAGCCCACGTTGGCAAAGGAGCATCCATCGAGGAAGATAGAAAATGATGATATGCTAATGGAGATGGGATTTTTCCCCGTGCCAACACCACTACCAGACCTGATCACAAGCGTTATACTGGAGCACGGATGGGAAAAATTTTGTCAGTGCCCAGAAATTGTCATTCCAAACGTAGTGCGCAACTTCTACAACGAATAGCTACATGGCACCAAGGATGTGGTGACCATAAAAGGCAAAAAACATCAATGAATTATTCCTGATGAAGAGCAAACCAGATGCACTGGGTAATAAAATCATTGATGATCCTACTGAAGAGCAGATGGAAGATGCGCTACAAACATTAACGCAACCGGGCACTAAGTGGACGGTTTCATTAAAAGGCATCAGGACTCTGGCGTCCAAGACACTGCTTCCTGAGATGCGGCTTTGGGTATATTTGGTAAACCGATGACTCATCCCGACTTCCCATGACAAAACAATTTCGAGGGATCGAGTCATGGCCGCATATTGCATTGTGTGCGTCATTCCAATCGATGTGGATCAGTTGATCGCAAGACAAATTCGAGGTTTTATAGGGCACATAAAAGGTCAGTATTTCTTCCCATGGACTGTCTTAAATTTATGTTTATCAATGGGTGTAGGCATTGAGGAAGAACCCATGCCTGAAGTTTATGGCCTCATAAACGTCATGATTCTAAGGTTGCTCCTCAAAGATTCCCCATACTGCCCCAAACTCCCATTGAAGAGGCTCATCATTGATTTGAATGCGCCGCATCAACCCAAGCCAAAAAGACAGCGCAAAGATGACAAAGGAAGAGGGAAAGTCCAAGACTCAACAACGCAAGAATCAGAACCCTTGGATCCTTTGCCTTTGATAATTCGCCCTCCAAGCCCTCCCGCACAACCTTCTTCTTCCCTTCCCGAGCATTTCACCAACCTTCTACTTGCCCCTGGTTCTCCAACTGCATATCAAGTAGTTCCATCCTCACCTTTAGCATCATCACCGTAACCTCCCCTTCCACCGCCGCATGTTGATGACCCATGCAATTTGGGTGAAGGCACTTCTGCCCCACCCCAAAACGTCGATGGTGAAACATCGCAAACACAAACTACCATTGCCTTCTTAGCTACTGAACTAGTAGGTATGCGAACCCTTCTTGCCCAACCACAAGAACTCTTCTCCCAACAACAGGCCTTCTTATGCCAGAGAATAGATGCGGTACACGAGCAAGTAGAAGATTTACAACGCAATGTTGCGATGACTAGGAAGGTGATGATCAATATTCAACGCAACATCTATACGATCCACCTAAACCAGAGGCAACTAGCGGAGCGCAACCATGAGTACTTTATCTTCTTGACCACGTATCTTCATGGTCCCATGGTGCCTCCACATCTCCAGCAGCATCTACACTTTGAAGAAGTTCCTCATGTACCTCACCAAAATCCTCCACCAGAACCTCCTCCTCCTCAATAACTTTACATTTTTATTTATTGCAATCATTCTTTTATTTATAACTTCATTTATTATTTCTCTATGGATAAAAGCCAATTCTTTGATTCTTTGTACGTACTTCAAATTTTTGTATTGCGTTAATTGTAATTCTTTGTATACTTATTTAATTTTCAATACAACTAAGTAACATTTTTTTCAAGTACACAATAGCCTTTTCTTTATCATCCTTTGTCAATTTTGCAATATTCTTGATCTTTTATTTTGCATTATTCATTGCGCTGCCATAATGTATAATATGCATACACTTAGAAACATTTCCCACACTTTGTATTTTCTAACACACACTTAGTTAATTCATGCTATAGCAATGCTTTACCTTTTATCCTTCAAAATTTTGCTTAAACCTTCTTTTTGAAATTTTGTCTAAGTGTTTGTCTAGTCTGTCTAAACAACACAATGAGGACCTTGCGCATCTCTAAATTTGGGGGTAGGGAAGGTCTGGGCAGATGAGATCAAGTGATTCGATCATTAAGAAAAATGCGCTTATTATTTCTACAAAAAAATAAAAAAATAAAAAAAAATTTATATAAACTCCAATGTCAGTGCAAGGGAAACTCAAAAACAATCCAAACCTGATAAGAGTTAAGTTGTGAAAAGAGCCTGCTCGTAGTTAGATATTCATATGACACCCGTAGGAGCAAGCCAGAACAAAGGTGGGTTTCCAAGAACAACGAAATATGAAAACAAAAAATATTAGAAAGAAAAATAAAAGAAACAAAAGACAACTCCTATGAAATTCACGAGTGAAAGTTGAGATTGGCACACAACCGTAGTTGGATGTTCGCATGATACCCGTGGGAACAAGCCAAAATGAAGGGTGTAACCATGATCAACAGTCTCTAAATAAATGACGCAATCTTTGACCACCATATCTAGACGCATCAAGTTATTTTCACAAGAAGAGGTAAACATTCTTTTTAAAACTAGAAAAGAATTTTTTAGCAGAAATTTGTAGTATAGAAGACTAAAGTAGGGCTTTGTTATGAATTTTCAAGGATAGAAAGAAATTGCGATGTTAAGTAATGTTGCCTAGGTGGAGCATTCAGAGCAACCAATTAGCACAAAATTTAGGATAGAAATTTAGCAATATTGCCTTAGTAGAAGATATGCTTGAGGACAAGCATATATCTAAATTTGAGGGTGTGATAACTGGTAGAAATACAAGTTATTTATACTGTTTTATTTAGATATTGTGGCCAAAAGGAAGGAAAGTTGCGTCAATTGTATGGAAATTAGCTAAGGAATGAAAGAATTATAAATTGCCATCAATACACCCACTGACACCATTGCGATGGTAGAAAAGAATAATTCAAGTCTGTTTTGCAGGAAATCAAGTCACCATATGCGTTCATGGCTCAACATAAAAAGAACAACGCATCTACATCGTATTGTGCCCATCATTCAGGAATGAATAGACGATCAACACAATGACGGCGCATGCGACAATCGATCAAGACCTAAGCGATCAACGCAATCTCAACCACATGCGGTAATCAAAATCAACACCGCATGTGGGCAAACGATCGAAGATGTAAAGAGCAACGCAATTGTGGAGGATTCTGACGCGTGTACAGCTGACCGTTGTGCATTTCTGAAGGGATTGATTGTGTAACAGAAAGAATATTCACTCCACCATTTCCGGAACGGCCTTAACAATACAGTCTGGACCACAAGTCAGAGAGTCAAAGCTGAGCCTTATAATAGCTCCGACCATTCCACTGAGAAGATATACTTGATACGGGCATATTTTGATATTTGTATATAGAGACTGGTCTGAAGAGCCTAATTGGAGAAGATCCAGGAAGATTTAAGAGACAAGGTCGAGAGGTGAGTCTCAGGGCAAATTCTTTCAATCCCCGCCATTAAAGCTTTGTACCAAGGTTACTTCTACCAAACGAGCAAGCCTGAGAGGAAAGCTCTTCTCTTCATCCATTTCATATGCCGGCAAGAAAATCCACCGTCCAGATCTGTGTCAAGACATTGGCACTCTTCTATATTTGTTTTTATCTCTTTATCATCAATTGTATTCATCTTCTTAAATCTCTATCATTCACACAATGTATCAGATGCTAAATCTTAGTATTGAATATCATGATCATTTCAATCTCCATCTTTCTGTCTATTTTCGTTCATCCGTAAATCGCTTTCTCCATGATGTTTTCTTAATCCCTTGGTAATTAGTAAGAATTGAGCAAGTGAATTAATTGGGTTAAGGAAATAAATTTTTTTAGCTAAAGCATGCTAGACAACATCTTCATCTGTGAGAGCAGAAGTGAAGATGCCATTCCTCCTGTCGAGAGAAGGTTGGAAGAATTCCTTAACTAAAGCGAGAAGTACTTCCAGAGATGGAAGCAACCTTGCGTTCATTACGTTCATCCCTGTTTCACCACAGAGATGTGGGAACACGGCCGATCACCGAAAGGTGTACGCCAAGGGAAAGCGGAACCATAGTTATGTCTTTAACACAATTAATAACTTGCAATGTTTATATTAGTTATCTTTTCTATTTCTATTTCATACATAAAGAGTTGCCACCGCATACCATGACCCTTTGTATAATCTTTACAGTCAGTCTCAAACTCAGTATCCTGTATCTTATATCATAATAGCTTAGGTTTACTTTTATGCACTTTTATGTTATTAACGCAACTTTAGTTTATCTGCACAATTTTACTTTACCGCAACTTTAGATACCTATATAAACACAATCTTTATTAATTGTAAAAACATCAGTTGCATATATCACGAACGTAATGCATTAACTAAGCAATCCCTGTGTTCGACCTCGGATCACTCCGAGAAACTTGTGGTGGAATTATAATTGGTTTCAATGCAAGGAAACTTATGACAACACATAGCATACTATAAGCATTCCATTAATAACACATACATCTAGAAGTAGTATCGCATAAAATGTGCATGAGAAGTAACCCAGCATAAGATCACATTTTGCATTACAAGTTTATGGCAACATGAGCTTGTAGCACATTATCATGCATGCACATTACATTCACCAAGTTCAAATCATCAAGTTTATGGTGCCGTGTCGGGGACATGGATTTGTTCATTCATTCACATTCATATTTGTCCACATGCTTAAATACTAAAATCAAGTCATCAGCAGCCAACTTCTTGAGCAAATCTTCGCGAGCGCATACGATTGTGTATCTTTGTGGTCACAATCTTCTCATACGCTCGAGCGCCGAATTCCTTGGATTGCAAATTACTTTGCGCCACCGCATTTTCCTGCACAAAATAAGTAAATTAGCTGAATGCGATGGGCGCATGCAATCAAAATATTCTCAACTTAATGCTTTTGGACACGATTTTGCATATTTTTACCGTCGCATTCCCACATTGTTTTATATCTTTGCGTTGTAATAATGTGCATTTCTACCCATTATCACACCCCCAAATTTAAAACAATGCTTGTCTTCAAGTATAAACTAAAGATTTTCTTTAGAGAATCAGCCGCCTTTTCCTTACCTACATTTCTCGAGGTGCATTTCCTTACCGCCAAATCTTATGAACTAAAATCTTCTTAATTTCTATCCTGGTCTCTTCTTAAAATATTTCTAAAATTTAGGGACCGCAAGTTTAACCTTCAAAAAGACTTTACTTGTTTCCAAGTCATGCATGATTTATTTCAAAAGCTTTTTCAACTGGGGTGTTTCCAAATGATTTTTATCCTTGCGTAGTTTAGATATTCTTTTTTTTTTAATGAACTTGCGCTGATCCAAGTGTCTAGCCTTCATTTTTGCTTACCCCCACGAGTGTCATGCAGATATCCAACTACGAGCAAGGCACTCTTTCTCAGTCTAAACTCATGGCCATTTGGCAGTGGAGTTTCGATCACTTTATTTATGCGTTGATCACGATTTCTACCTTTGTTTTGGCTTGCTCCCACGGGTGTCATGCAGACATCCAACTACGAGTAAGATTCAATCTCAACGTTATGATTTTTCTTTTTCTTTTTTTTTTTTTTTTTTTTGAGATGTCTAAAGGTAGCAAGATTGAAAATAAATACTGGCACCCCCAAATTTAAACGCAGCAATGTCCTCATTGCTGATAGACTGAAATGATTCATGCGATGTTCTTAGGAGGTTTCGTAAAAGTAAGTTTGAAAGAAAGCTGGTGGACCACTAACTTCTAGAAATATTTCATGAATTGACTGTCCTGAAATTGATTTGATTCTAGTACATGCGATGAGAAATAAAGGCATGTGTTTCATCATTGAAATCATAATTGGTATGGAAAAACAATGCGATGATTAACTAAAGTAATCAACATTTAATGATTGCGCCATTAAAGAGGATGCGATGATAAAATTATCAATGTTAAGAATGAGATGCGAGAGTGCAAAATTTGGAATAAACAAAGTCAAGGAAAGATACAACCCCCAAATTTGCTTTGTTGCCCGCATCATCTGTGATCGCATCCGTCTTGGTGGCGAGCCAATTTCTTTGATTGCAATGGCTGAACGAACTAGTCGCCTTTTTTTTTTTTTTTTGGTTATCACGTAGCTCCACCGCAATCATTTACCACGATCGTTGCTAAAAACATCGAAAGGGTCCAAAAAAAAAAAAAAAAAAAAAAATTTTTTTCTTTTGAAATGAAGGTGTAAAAAGGATATAAAAAGGATAAAGGATATAAAAAGGTAGAGTGAGTTCATGAAATGAAGATTTCAAAGGATACTTTAAAAAGATTGCGTCCCTAATGAATTTGAATCGTATGATTGCACAGGGACTGCCCACTTCTTCTTTAGTTGGAATTCCTCAGTTCCTGATAACGGGCAGAAATGCACTTTATTACAGCACAAAGTTATAAAACAATGAAGGATTGCGATGATAAAAATATATAAAATTGCGTCCAAAAGCATTAAGTTTATAATATTGTGATCACATGTGTCCATTGCATTAAAAATAGCTAACTTATGTATTTTGTGCAAAAAATGTGTTGGCGCAAGGCGGAATTGCGATCCAAAGAAATTAATGTCCGAGCACATTAAGAGATTGTGACCGCAAGGCTATGCGATCGTTTGTGTTCGCGAAAATATGCTCAAGAAGGTGGCCACATAGAGTCGGCGCATCAAGGTGAAAGCTTTAATAAATCACGATGGGACAGAAAGCTGATGACGGTCGATTTCAAATTAAGTTGACAAGCTGTTAACGACACTATAGCAAGTACACTCAACTTGTCGGTGACAATTATTCGGCGCATCAGACAGAGAGTTAATGACATCCCATCAGTGCAATCATTTGAGAAAAAAATCTCTTTACCCTGAAGCTCTATAAATACAGAAGGTCACCTTCATTGAAGGAGTTCGGTTTTTCATTCCAACTGAGCCATATAGAAGATAGTTAGCCTTTATTCATAGTTTCCTCATACTTAGAAGGCGGAAGCGAAAAATGAGAGAAAAAGTCAGAACATCGTCCTGGTCAGCTCGAGAGAGTGCCAAGGAGCATGGAAAACAGAGAGAGGGCTGACTCTTGCGAAAGCAAGAATATCTTTTGAGCAGAGCAGAGAAAACAATGTAAAAGCCTTGGGAAGCAAGAAATTGCTACCAGGCTCCTTATCTTTATTCCATATTGTCATTTTGTATTTCGATTTCATTTATAGAATGGAACCTGAATTTCTACATCAGTTCACTTTCTTTACAATACGCATGAGTAACTAAACTTTCGAATGGGTTGAGAAGTACTTAGCTAACATGACGTAGGATCTTCATTGCATGCGATCATCTTGTCTTATGTTGCGCTCATCATTAGAGCTACTCGAGAGAGAGTCTAAAGAAAGAACTTAGGACTTGAGAGAGCTAGGTTAGAATCTAGACTTGAGAAAGCAAGATTAGATCTTCATAAGCAAGAGATAGAGACTTAGAGATAAGCTTTGTTTGCCAACATACATCGCATGCACCCTAGAAATAGGTTATGGTAGTATGCGGTCGCCTTGTGTATGTGTGTGCCATTCTTCATCGCATAGACAAGAATAGAGGCTTAGACGTAGGTCCTATAGACATCATCGCATACATCACATGCATTCTAAAACTAGAAGCCATAGCATTTGCATTGAGAGATGACTTGTTGTTGTATGTATGTAGCATGATCGCATAACATGAACGCAATCTTAGGAAGTGTTAAATAAAACCCTTTTCAACCCATTCCCTTGCATACTCATTGTACTTTCATATTATTAACTCTTTTCTCAAATCCACCGCATAAACTTTATACATTTAACAACATACCAACCAATGCATTGATTTATTTGTTACCACAAAGTAAACGAAAATTACCATCGCATACTGTTTCCTTAGTCCCTGTGTTCGACCCTGGGCTTACCAAGCAACTTAGTATAGTTTATACTTAGATCTTGCTAAGAAAACTTGCATGCACAATGCATATTCCACCATCGCATTCTACACCATTATTTCATCGCATAAAACAATGCATCAAGTCCACGGAGGTTTTCTCGTGATGCAAGTCTTCTCTGTGATATATCTTGACTCTTTACTCATTGACTTTGTATGCGTTGGTCCCGTCCTCATTGGATAACTCAACCGCTCCATGCGAGAATACCTCTTTGATTATAAATGGACCTGACCATCGTGATTTTAATTTTTCAGGAAAAAGTCTTAGCCGAGAATTGTATAACAAGACCTTCTATCCAACTTGGAGATTCTTCTCACATAGTTGTTTGTCATGCCAAAGTTTTGTGCACTCCTTATAGATCTTGGCTTGTCATATGCTTGAGTCCTCCATTCGTCAAGCTCGACCAACTGAAGTTTCCTTGCCTCCCCTGCATCTTCAAATTAAAATTGAGTTTTTTCACTGCCCACATTGCTTTATGCTCCAATTCAAGCGGTAAGTGGCATGCCTTTCCAAACACCAGCGCATACAGAGACATGCCTATAGGTGTTTTATAAGTGGTCATGTATGCCCACAAGGCATCGTCCAGCTTCATTGCCCAATCTTTGTGTGAAGGCTTCACCACCTTCTCTAAGATCAGCTTGATTTCCCTATTGGACACCTTAGCTTGGTCGTTGTCTGTGGATGGTATGCGGCGGCTACCTTATAGTGGATATTATACTTGTGCAGCAATTTGTTGATGATGTTATTAACAAAGTGGGAGCCTTCATCACTTATTATGGCACGTCGGGTGCCAAAACGAGTGAAGATATTTTTTCGCAAGAACTTGGAGACAACCGTCGCATCACTTGCGATGCACGATACCGCTTCAACCCATTTGGAAACATAATCAACGACCAACAGAATGTATTTGTGACCATTTGATGGTGGAAATGACCCCATAAATTCTATGCCCCATACGTCGAATAGCTCTAATTCTAAGATGATATTCATGGCCATTGCATTCTTCCATGAAATGTTTCCCGTGCGTTGGCACCGGTCGCATTTCATTAAGTAGTCTCTTGCATCCTTAAATAAAGTTGGCCAAAAATATCCACTTTGTAACACCTTTGTTGCAGTGCGTTGACCTCTAAAATGTCCACCATATAGTGAGTCATGGCATTGGGATAGTATGTGCTGGTGAGCAACTTCTAGTACACATAGGCGCAAAATCTGGTCTGACCCCCTTTTGTAAAGATTTGGCTCGTCCCAATAATAGGATTTACATTCGTGCATGAGTTGCCTCTTTTAATGGGCTGTGTAATTTTCTGGGAATTGTGCACAGACCAGATAATTTACCACATCTATGTACCATGGTAATTCTTCAATTTTGAAAGCTACTCATCTGGGAAGGTTGCGTTCACCTCTGACTGGTTGCGGTCAACTTCTGGATTTTCTAATCTTGATAGGTGGTCTACAACCTAATTCTTCGTCCCTTTGCGATCAATGATTTCCATGTTGAATTCTTGAAGGAGGATAACCCATCGAATCAACCTCGACTTTGCATCTTTCTTTGTCATTAAATATTTGATTGCCAAGTGGCTGGTGTGAACAATCACTTTGGATCCCAGTAAGTAGGCTATAAATTTCTCCAGCGCAAAGATCACCGCAAGAAGTTCTTTTTCCGTGGTAGTGTAATTTTTTTGGGCTAGGTTCAAAGTTTTACTCGCATATGCGATAGGGTGTAGCATTGTTTTCTTCTTTTGTCTAGCACTGCCCCCATGGCATAACCACTAGCGTTGCACATCAACTCAAATGGCTTCGTCCAGTCTGGTGCGACCAACACAGTGCAATTATTAATGCATTCTTCAGTATCTTAAATGCGTTGAGGCATTGTTCATCAAAGTCAAATGTTCTCTCTGCTTCCAACAATGCACTCAATGGTCGCGTAATCTTTGAAAAGTCCTTCACAAAGCATCGATAAAATCCTGCATGCCCCAGGAACCTTCTGACAGCCTTCACATTTGCTGGAGGTGGGAGCTTTTCAATGGCCTCAATCTTCGCCTTATCCACCTCCAACCCTTAGAGACTTTGTGCCCGAGCACAATACCTTCCTTCACCATGAAGTGGCACTTCTCCCAGTTCAGCACAAGGTTCATCTCTCACATCTTCTTAGTATTTTCTCCAAATTGTTTAGACGGACTTCATATGTTTGCTCGTACACCGAGAAGTCGTCCATAAAAATTTCCACTGAGTCTTCAAGATACTCAGAGATGATGACCATCATACACTTCTGGAACGTGCTCGACGCATTGCATAATCCGAATGGCATGCGTCGAAAAGTAAACGTCCTGTTGGGGCAGGTGAATGTGGTTTTCTCTTGGCCTTCAGGAGCAATCATGATTTGGTTGTAGTCTGCATATCCGTCCAAAAAGCAGAAGTAATCATTTCCTACTAGGCGGTCTAGCATCTGCTCAATAAAAGGCAAGGGGAAATGATCCTTCTTCATCATCGCATTCAGTTTGCAATAGTTCATGCAGATCCGCTAGCCAGTGATGGTCTTCATTGGTAATTCATTATTTGCATTTGGGAATACCGTCATCCCTCCCTTCTTGAGCACACATTGCACGGGACTGACCCACGTGCTGTCGGCGATTGGATAAATAATGCCTTCATCTAACCATTTGATTATCTCCTTTTCCACGACCTCCTTCATCGTAGGGTTTAGTCTGCGTTGATGTTCAATCAACCCTTTTTTATTTTCTCGAGATGTATCCTATGCATGCAATATGCGTGGCTAAAGCGAATCATTCCAAATTCTCAAAATTCACAAAATTTAGACTTTACAGAGAAGAACAAAAATTATGCATTTAAAACATAGAATTTACATCATGGAAAAAAAAAAAAATTGTAGAATAAAAAATGGGTTCAAGAACCCTTACCTTTGAAGATCTAATCTTCACTGGAAAATCCCTCGATCTCCAATTGAGCACCACCACGAAGGAAACCTCGGTATTCTCTAGGATGAGAACCCAGGAGTTGTGGGCTCCGACTATTTTGGATGAAATGGATTTTGAGAGAGTGGAATAAAAGAAGAGGAAGATAAAATTTTACAGAACATTCCAGTGTATTCATTTCTGTGAAGTTACGCTCGAGCAATGTATTCCTATGATCGCAATCTCTGCATTGCGTTAACGCATATTATGCACAAAAATATAGAGATTAATGGCTCTAATGTGTTGGACGCATGCGACCGCAATATTATAGAATTTATGCTTAATGGAAGCAATTTAACATATTTCATCAACGCAATCCAACATTGTTTAAGAACTTAGTACTATGATAACATACATTTCTGCCTGTTATCACACCCCCAAATTTAAACAATGCTTGTTGTAACACTAAATTTATGTCTTTAAGCATGTGAACAAATATGAATGTGAATGAATGAATTATGCAAGCTCATGTTTCCATAAACTTAATGACATAGAAATGGAATGTAGATGGAATGTTATGTTGTGTTATCGCTTATGCACACTACGTCTAAATATATGCATTGTTAATGATATGCCTGTAGTACGTGTCACAAGTTTCCTTGCACTGAAACCAAGTATAATTCCAATGCAAGTTTCTCAGAATAATCCGAGGTTGAACATAGGGATTGTTTTCGTTAATGTGTTACTCTTGTGGTATATGTGACCGATTTTTCCAATTAGTAAAGAATGGTTGTTTATACAGTAATATAAATTGCAATGAACTAAAATTGCGTTGATGAAATAAAATTGCATTGATAAAATAAAATCCTAAGCTAATATGATAAAAGATACATGATACTGAGGTCAAGACTGACTGTGAAGTTATACAAAGGATCGTAGTATGTGATGGCAAGTCTTTATGGATGAATTAGAAATAGAAAGAGTAATTAGTAAAAACAACGCAAGTTTGTCAATTGCATTAAAGATGCCGTAGGGGAACCTGTGGCTGGATTGAATCCTTCGTGATGGAAATGCCCTCTTCCTTCCCCCAACCCAACTAAGGGGAAGCACCTACTCCTAACAAAAGCGAAGCGAGCCGTGTTTTGTATTGTATCGAACCCCCCCACATGGTAGCGATCCAACTAAAGATTTTGATTCCATGAATTAGGTCGGGGTGGCTGGTGGTTTCGGGATCCCGTAGAAACTAAGGTTCTGCTTTCCCTTGGTGTACACCTCTCAGTGATCGGCCGCGTTCCCATATCTCTATGGTGAAACAGGGATGAACGTGATGAACGCAAGGTTGCTTCCATCTCTGGAAGTACTTCTCACTTTTATTAACGCATTCTTCCAACCTTTTCTGATAGGCGGAATAATATCTCACTTCTGCTCTCATAGGTGAAGATGTCATTGAGCATGCTTTAGCTAAACTTAATTATTTCCTTAACACAAATTAACCCACTCGCTTAATTCTTGCTAACTACCCAAGGAATTAGGAAAACATCATGAAGAAAATGGATATGGATGAACGGAAATAGACAGAGAGATGATAATGGTAATGATCATAACATTTAATACTAAGATTAAGCATTCGATACGTGGTGTGAATAAAAGATTAAGAAGATGAATACAAGTGATGAAATAGAGATTAGAAACAAATACAGAAGGAGTGTCAAGAACTTGACACAGATTTCGAATGGAGGTTTTGCTTGCCAGCGTGTGGTAGAAATGGAGAGGAGAGCTTCCCTCTCAGGCTTGCTCTTCTAGTAGAAATGACCTTCGCACAGAGCTTCAACGGCGGAGATTGGAAGGATTCCTTACTCGGAGACTCACCTCTCGGCCTTGTCTCTTGATTATCCCAGATCTACTTTAGACAGTCGATTCAGACCAGTCTCTCTCTCATAATCGATATATGCACGTCTCTATCTATTCAAGTATATTTTTCAGTTAATTTTCAGAAGCTATTTATAGGTGAAGCTTGGCTCTTTGACTTCGTGGTCCTCACATTATGGTTATGGTAGTTCCTGAAATGGGAAAGTGAATATTCCTTCTATTATGAAATCAACCTATCAGAAATGCACAATTGAAAGCTGTACATTTGTCAGAATCCTCCGCAAATGCATTGCTCTTTATATCTTCGATCGATCGCCGCATGCGGTGTTGTTTTTTATTACCGTATGCGGTTGAATTTGCATTGATCACTAAGCTCTTGATCGATTATCGCATGCACCATCATTGCGTTGATCATTTCTTCATTCCTGAATGATTGATGCAATGTGACGTAGATGCGTTGTTTATTTGATCTTTGAGCCATGAACGCATGTGGTGACTGATTTCCTGCAAAACAGAAATTGAAATACTCTATTCTACTATCGCAATGGTGTTAGTGGGTGTATCGATGGCAATTTATAATTATCGCATTTCTTAGCCAATTTCTATACTATCAATGCAATTTTTCTTTCATTTAGCCGCAATATCTAAATAAAACAGTATAAGTAACTAGTATTTCTACAAGTTATCACTTGTCCTCAAGCATAAGCTAAAGATTCCTTTAGCAAGTTAACCGAAAAGTTCTTTCCCTAGATTTCTCAAGGATACTTCGTTCAAATCCTATATGCCATAATTTCCTTAAGTCTTATTCAAGTCTCTTCCTAAAATATTTCTAAGACTTAGGGATTGCAAGCTGTTTTTCAAAAGAACTTTACTAAATTCCGGAACATCGCATGATTTATTTCAAAAAAGAAAATTTTCCACTGGGGTGTCAAATGATTTATCCTTGCACAAAAATTTTCTTCATTGCTATTTTTTTCTGACGTTGCGCTGATCCAAGTGTTTTGCCTTCGTTTTTGCTTGCCCCCACATGTGTCATGCGGACATCCAACTATTAGCAATGCACTCTTTCTCAGACTAAACTCGTACCGATTTGGTAGTGAAGTTGCGATTATTGATTTATGCATTGAGCTTGGTGACTTACTTTCGTTTTGGCTTGCCCCCACGTGTGTCATGTAGACATCCAACTACGAGTAAGTGCCTTTCACAACTTAACTCTAATCAACATGGGTTTCCCATTGCGTTGACAGTGGAGTTGTTATTCTCAAATATATATATATATATATATATATATATATATATTGAGATATAGCAAGGTCGAAAATAAATACCACACCCCCAAATGTAAAATACGGTAATGTTCTCATTGCCAAAGGAAATTAAAATAGGTCATGCGATGGTCATAGAATGCGTTGTAAAGAGAGTTTGAGAGAAAGCTAGCAAACCCCTAAATTCTAGAAATATTTCATGAGGTGACTATCTTAAGATTATCTTAAGATTATTCTGATATATACGAAAGGCATAGAAGCATATTTGTCATCATTGAAATCATGCTTGGTGAAGAAACAGAATGCGGTAAACTACTAAATTTATCTACTTGTAAAATGAATGTGGTAATCAAGGAGGATGCGGTGATAAAACTTTGAAAAGTAAAATGCAATGTGATAACGCAAAATTTGAAATAAAGAAGAGTACTCCCCCAAATTTTGCGTTGTCGCCCACATTGTGTATTGATGCATCCATCCTTGCGGTGATCCTTGCTTTTGTGGATTGCGGTGATGGAGTGAGATCATTTTCTTCTTCTGGTGATATCTCTGCAATCCTATGCCTTAACCATTGTAAACAGACAAAGAGAAGGTTAAATGATTTTAAAACAAAACAACAAGTTTTTTTTTTTTAGAGAAATAAGTGAAATACTGATAATAGAAAAATGACGAAGAGTTAAATGTTCAAGAGTTGAGTAAGGGATAGTCCGGGTTTTTCAACTTTGCGGAGACTGTTTCTAGCTAGAAATCTCCTTCGCAATATGCCTTTATCCGTTGTCCATTAACTTTAAATGTTCGACTATCATCCTCGGTGATCAGCTCCACCGCATCATGTGGAAATATTGCTTTGATGATGAAGGGTCCGGACCAGTGCAATTTTAATTTTCCTTGGAAGAGCCGTAATCTCAAATTGAAGAGTAAGACCTTTTTCCCGATTTGAAGGTTTCTAGCGCATATGCGTTTTTCATGCCAGCGCTTGGTGTGCTCTTTGTAAATCTTCGCATTCTCATATGCATTGACCCTTCATTCTTCTAGCTCGACCAGCTGCAGTTTTTGCGCATCCCCTGCTTTCTTCAAATCAAAATTCAGTTTCTTGACTGCCCACAATGCTTTATACTCCAGCTTCAAAGGCAAATGACACGCCTTGCCGAATAACAATGCATAAAAGGACATACCTATAGGTGTTTTAAATGCGGTCCGGTATGCCCACAACGAATCATCAAGCTTCATTGCCCAATCCTTCCATGAAGGTTTTACTACCTTCTCAAGTATCAATTTAATTTCATGATTGGACACTTCAGCCTGGCCATTTGTTTGTAGGTGGTATGCGGTGGCCACCTTGTGGAGGATATTGTACTTGCGCAACAACTCCTTTATATTGTGGTTGACAAAATGTGATCCTTCATCACTTATGATGGAACAAGGAGTGCCAAAACGAGTGAAAATATTTTTCTTGAGAAACTGGGAGACTACCGCCGCATTAGTTATGGCGCATGAAATTGCCTCTACCCATTTGGAAACGTAATCGACAACCAATAAGATATAATGTTTTCCATGCGAAGGAGGGAATGGTCCCATGAAATCAATCCCCCAGACGTCAAATAATTCCATCTCTAAGATAGTGTATATTGGCATTGTGTTCTTCCATGAAATGCTACCAGTGCGTTGACACCGATCACATTTTATTGCGTAGTCAGCAACATCCTTAAATAATGAAGGCCAAAAGAATCCACTTTGCAAAACTTTGGCTGTAGTACGTTGTGCTCCAAAGTGCCCTCCATATAGCGAATCGTGGCACTGTGACAATATGTGTTGTTGAACCACGTTTGGTAGCATAATCGAATGATTTGGTCTGCACCTCTTTTATACAAATTCGGCTCATCCCAATAATAATGCTTTCATTCATGCTTGAGCTTTTTCTGTTGATGGTATGTGTAATCTTCAGGAAATTGTTCACAAACCAAATAGTTAACGATGTCCGCATACCAGGGAAATTCTTCTATGTGGAATAGCTGCTCATCCAGAAACACAGCACTCACCTCAGATTCATTGCGGTCAACCTCAGGATTTTCCAATCTGGACAAGTGATCCGCAACTTGATTCTCTGTCCCCTTCCGATCAATTATTTCAATATCAAATTCTTGAAGGAGGAGAACCCACCTGATCAACCTCAGCTTTGCGTCCTTCTTTGTCATCAAATATTTGATTGTCGAGTGATCAGTGTGAATGAGTACCTTGGTTCCCAATAGATATGCCTGGAATTTTTCCAACGCAAAAATCACAGCCAGGAGTTTTTTTTAAGTGGTGTTATAATTGATTTGAGCAGGGTTCAGAGTTTTACTCGCATATGCGATGGGGTGCAAAATAGTTTTCTTCTTTTGCGCTAATGTGGCTCCCATCGCATATCCGCTTGCGCCATACATGATTTCGAACGGCAGTGTCCAATCCGGCATAATCAAGACAGGCGCGGTAATCAATGCATCTTTTAAAACTCGGAATGCGTTGAGGCAATTGTTGTCAAATTCAAACTTTCTGTCCGCCTCTAACAATGCACTCAGTGGTCGTGCAATCTTAGAAAAATCTTTAACGAATCGTCTATAGAATCCAGCATGCACCAAGAAGCTTCGCACAACCTTTACGTTGGTTGGAGGTGGAAGCTTTTCAATTGCGTCGATCTTTGCTTTGTCCACCTCCAACCCTTCCTCGGAGACTTTGTGTCCCAACACTTTACCCCCTTTTACCATGAAGTGACATTTTTTCCAGTTAAGCACCAAATTCGTCTCTTCATATCTCTTCAGAATTTTCTCCAAATTGACTAGGCGAACTTCATACGTGTTCCCATAAATGGAGAAGTCATCCATAAATATTTCCACTAAGTCCTCGAAATAATCTGAAAAGATCGCCATCATGCACCTTTGGAACGTGCTTAGCGCATTGCTAGCATAATAACTAAATAACTAAGAGTCTTAGAAGACTAGCAGTTCCTCTGCCACGCTCACCATCGATGTTTTATTTGAGGTCCCCCATCGATCCATGAGGTCTCATAGCAATCTTAGATCACTGGCTATGCTAATTAATGTTTTCCCATATATCTTAGGCAGAGGCCAAACCTCATGCCGGCGAAAAGTAAATGTCCCATATGGGCAGGTGAATGTGGTCTTGTCTTGGTCTTCAGAAGCTATCATGATTTGATTGTACCCGGCATATCCATCCAAGAAACAATAAAAATCGTTCCCTGCTAATCTGTCTAGCATTTGATCGATGAATGGCAAAGGGAAGTGATCTTTCTTTATGGCCGCATTCAATTTGCGATAGTCCATGTAGATGCGCCATCCAGTGATGGTCCTTTACGATATTAATTCATTGTTCTTATTTGGGACTACTGTCATTCCTCCCTTCTTCGGCACACATTGCACGGGGCTAACCCACGTTCTATCTGCAATGGATAGATAATGCCTATATCTAGCCACTTGATAATCTCCTTTTTGTCAACCTCCTTCATCGCAGGGTTAAGTCTGCATTGATTTTCAATAGTTGCTTTATGGTCATCCTCGAGACGAATATGATGCATGTAGTATGAGGGTCTAATTCCTCTGATGTCAGTGAGCATCCAGCCAATTGCTCGCACATGTTTCTTGAGAATGCTCATCAATGCATTCTCTTAATCTGCATTGAGCGCAGAGGAAATTATCACTGGCAGCTTCTCATTCTGCCTCAGAAATGCATACTTCAAATGTGTTGGTAGGGTCTTTAGGTCAAGTATTGGTCGTTCCACGAAGGAAGGTTGCATTGTTATTCTTTCTTCTTTTGGTTCTTCTTCTTGTATTGCGATCGTTCCTTCTTCTTTGTTTGTTTTTGCTACAATCGCATTGCAGGCAGCTACGGATGCATTAGCATCCTCTTTCTCACACTCTTCATAAGACTTTTCTTCTTCAATCAAATTCAGGTCATCGTCAGAATCTTATAGGTCTCCTCATCCAAGAGTTTCATGGCACGAATTATATTAAATTTGAGCTTATGTCCGTTTATGCTCAAAGTGATTTCTCCCTTGTGCACATCAATTTGAGCACAACCAGTTGATAGGAAAGGTCGCCTCAAAATGATGGACACATCCTTTTCGGCCTCATAATCTAGGATGATGAAGTCAGTTGGCAAAATAAATTAATCAGTCGTGATCAGCACATCTTTCACCTTACCTTCTGGATGAACCAAAGATCTGTCAGCCAATAGGAGAGTCACTGATGTGGGCACAAGTTGCCCCATATTTAATTGTCGAAAGATTGACAGCGACATCAAATTTATGTTGGCCCCCAAGTCACTCAGGGCTTGCCCAATATAGAGTCCTTCTATGGAGCAAGGAATCGTGAAGCTCCTAGGATCGCTCATCTTCGGTGGAATAATATATTTGGAACTTTGCGTTAATGCCACCGTGGAAATTTTCCAGCACCTCTCCTCTTAGTTACCATGTCCTTCAAAAACTTGGCATAGACAAGCATTTCCTCAATCGCTTCACTGAAAGGGATGTTAACATGTAGTTGTTTTAAAATAGATAAGAAGCGTTGGTACTGTACCTTTTCGTTTTTCTTCTTTCTTAACCTCTGAGGGAAAGGTGGTAATTGGACTTTTGATAACTTGTAGAAATACAAGTTATTTATGTTTCCTTATTCAGATATTACGGCCAAAAGAGAAGGAATATATGTCAATTGTATGAAAATTAGCTCAGAAATACAATAAATATAAATTAACACAATTACACCCACTAACATCATTAATATAAGAGAAGAGGATATTTCTTCTCTGTTTTGCAGGAAACCAAGTCACCACTTGCGATCAAGGCTCAACGAGAACTGAACAACGCATCTCTGTCACATTGTGCCTGTCAATCAACAATGAAGGAAACCAAGTCACCACTTGTAATGCGACAGTCGATCCCGAGCTGAATTTCAACTGCATGCGGTAATAAAAACAACACCGCATACGAGCAACCGATCGAAAGATGCAGCTGAGCAATGCAAACACGGAGGATTGTGACACGTGTACAACTAACCGTTGTGTAGATTTGACGATCTGATTACATAACAGAAGGAATATTTATTCCTCCATCTCGGAATTTCCATCACAATAAGTGGGCTCCACAAGCCAAGAGTCAAAGCTTTTCACCTATAAATACCCCCATAGAATTCAGAGAAGATATACTTGATACGAGGGCTAATTGTTGCTAGATTATTGAGAGAGAGGTTGAGCTGAGTATTGATCAGAAGAAATCTGGGAAGAGAAGAGATTCTACCAGATCCCCGTCGTGAAGCTCTGTGCTTAGATCCCTACTACCGATTGAGCAAGCCTGAGAGGGAAGCTCATCCTTCCGCACGATCCATCCACACCAGCAAGCAAATCTCCATCCAAATTGCTGCCAAGACGTTGGTGTTTATTTGTATTTGTTTCTAACTCTATTCCATCAATTGTATTTCATTCTCTTAATCTCTTCATTCATATATCATATATCAGACGCTAAATAGTTTTATTGAATGTCTCGATCACTTTCATTTCCACTTCTCTATCTATTTCCGTTCCTCCATTAATCGTTTTCTCCATGAAGTTTTCTTAATACCTTGCTAAATAATATGGATTAAACGAGTAATTTAATCTGTGCTAAAGAGATAAATGTGTTTAGCTAAGGCATGCTAGACGGCATCTTCAACTGTGAGAGTAGAAGTGAAGATGTCATTCTGATCTGTCGAGAGAAGGTTAAAAGAATGCGTTAACTAAAGCAAGTAGGACTTCCAGAGATGGAAGCAACCTTGCGTTCATACATTCGTCTCTGTTTCACCACAGATATGTGGGAACGCGACCGATTACCGAGAGGTGTACGCTAAGGGAAAAGCAGAACAGTACTTATATCTTTAATGCAATTAAAGAACTTGCGCTATTTGTATTAATTATCTTTTCTCTTTCTGCTTCACACATAAGACTTGCCACCGCATTACACAATCGTTGTATAATCTTCACAGCCAGCCTTGACCTCAGTATCTTGTATCATAAAACCTGTATCTTATATCATTTTAGCTTAGATTTACTTTTATCGCAATTTATTTTATTGCAATTTATGTTATTATCGCATTTTTACCGCTTAGATTTACTTTATCACATGTTTAATCACTTGTACACAAAACTCTTTTATAAATTGACCCCTGGTCGTATATATCACAAACATAATGCAATAACCTCAAACAGTCCCTATGTTCGACCTCGGATCACACCGAGAAACTTGCGGTGAAATTATACTTGGTTTCAATGCAAGGAAACTTGTGACAACGCACAGCATACTACAAGAACATTCATTAATAACGCATATCTAGAAGCAGTATCACATATCATCACATAGAATCTATGTCATCAAGTTTATGGCATCGCCTTGCATATATATATAAATACGCGTTACAAGTTTATGGCTTCACGATTCCTGTTTCATTTGACTTTGAGGTTTGACGCAACCTCAGGTTCTACTGCTTCATTTTCTTTTTCTTCTTCTTGCGTTGCCGCAATCTCAGGCTCAGTTGTGATGGAAGTTGATTTGTTCTGCTCCTTCTTTTCTCCTTCCACAGTCTTTCCACTGCACAATGTCACAACCTGACATTGCTCTTTTCCTAATCCCTTGGGTTGCGTGGAGCTCAATTGAACTTGGCAACGCCCCTTGCGGTCTACTTTTGAGCTCATTTGCAATCTGGCCCATTTGTAATTTGAGGTTGTGGATGGACATAGCCTGACTTTGAAGCACTGCCTCATTTTTCTCTATGTATTGCTTCAATAGTCTCTCTAGAGAAGAAGATTGCATTGGTTGTTGTGAACTACTTGCTTGGTTTCTTTGTTGACCGTTGTTGCTTTGAAAGAATCCTGGTGGCCCTTCTTTTTGTGCCATAGATTGAAAATTTTGTTATTGATTCATCCAAGAAAAATTGGGGTGGTTTCTCCACCTGGGGTTGTAAGTGTTTGAAAATGGATTATTCTTTACAAAATATACAGACTGTGGATTTTGCGGGCAATCTTCCATCGCATGTCCATCATTGCAAGTCACACACCTTGCGGTGTTTTGACTTATTGCGTTAATTTGCCCACTTTGCAGTGTTGGGCTGTTGATCGCCATTCCTTGAATCAAATTCATCATTGCAGTCATTTAGTTTTGTAACGAAACAATGGCACCATTATTTGCATCGGAATCTTTGAGTCTCAATCTCTAGTCACTCTCCCTCTAGTCTTCATGGTTCTTGGAGATGCAGTCCAGAATATTCCTCGCCTCCTCGTAAGTTTTGTCAAGCAGACCACCAGCGGCTACCGCATTGGCAGCAGTCTGCAAAGCAGGATTCAAACCGTGATAGAAAATTTCCATTTGAAAGTAGTCTGGCAGCCCATTATGCAGACAATCTCGGACCAACCTTTTGAATCTCGTCCAAGCATCGTTGAGCGATTCGTCCTTATCTTGTTCAAAACTAGTAATAAGTTTTCTTCGTCTTGTGTTCTCGGTAGGTGAAAAATACTTTTTCATGAATTTCTCCATTACCTGCTCCCAAGAAGTAATCTCTCCTAGTTTGAGCGAATAAGCCCATTTCCTAGCCTGATCACAGAGAGAAAATGGGAACAATGTTAGTCGAACTTCTTCAACAGAGATGTTCGGGAACACAAAAGTGTTGCAAATTTCAATAAAACTTCAGAGATAGGCGTGCAGATCCTCACCACGCCTTCTTCCGAATTAACCTGCAGTCTGGATCATCTGCAACATCACCGGTTTCATCTCGAATCTGCTTCCGTCGAGGGCAGGCCTCATGATTCCCGGAGAGAAATCATAGAGGTTTGGCGATGCATAGTCAGTAGTGGGCCTATTGCGATCGTTTGCCAACAAAATCGGATTCACCATGACATTATTATCATTTGGTGCTCCACCTTTAGGTTACTCCGCCATCTCTTCTTTCTCTTGTGGATGCTGTTGGTAGTCTCGTAGTCTACTTCAAAATGTTCTCTCAATCTCCGAGTCGTAGTTCGCCAGAGATTGAGAGTTCTGCAAAGAAATCACAAAAATTTTCGTTAATCAACTATTTTTCCGAAGTCCCCGACAACGGCGCCGAAAACTTGATGCGTTAATTTTATTAAGTGGAAATATGGATGATATGCATTGATGGATTGCGTTGTGCACTCAAGTTTCCCCAGTAAAATTCAAGTGTAAATTCCCCTGAGTTTCCTAGTAAGTCCAGGGTCGAACATAGGGACTTATGAAAATAGTTGCATTGGTAATGTTTATAAAAACTTTGTGATAACCAAGTAAATAAATAAAGTGTTGGGTGTGTTGTTACGTTGATGAAAAAAGAGAAGTAAGTAAAGGCGGCGGATTTGAGAAAGATAGTTGCATTGATAGATGCAATGAGTATGTGATGAACGGGTTGAGAAGATCTTTAGCTAGCGTTACTCAGGAATGCGTCAACCCTTGCGATCATGTTACAACCATGCACAGCAAGTCATTTCCCAATGTAAATGCGATGCTTCTAAGTTTAGGACGCATGTGTTGAATGCAAAATGTCCATAGAGCTTATCCCTAAGTCTCTACTCTTATCCTATGCGTTGATGCAAAATGCATGAAAGCAAGGTGACCGTATACAATCATACCTTATTGCTAAGATGCATGCGATGCGTTAATAACAAATTGTGCTCATTCCTAAGCGTCTATCTCCCGTTTATGCGTTCTAATCTAGTTCTTCCAAACCTAGATTTTGACCTGACCTTCCCAAGTCTAAATCCTATCTTTAGACTACCCTCCCGAGTATCTCTAATAGATGAATGAAGTATACATAAACAAGATAATCGCAAATATGAAGATTCCCTCGTTATGCTACCTAACTACTTCTCAACTCATTCAACTAATTTAGTTACTCATACTTAAATAACAGAGAGTGAACAGATATAGAGAAAGACATTCCATTCTTATAACTGAGTTGAGTACAAAATGATAATGAAAAATAAAGGTAGAAAGCCTGGTAGCAATTCCTTGCTGATCGAGGCTTTTTACATTGAATCTCTATTCTGATCTACAAATGTTCCCGCTTCCGCAGGCATCGGCCCTCTCTCTGTCTTGGAGCTTTTGGTGCTTTTTCAAGCTTTCCGGAATGATCTATCAGCACGCTTTTTTCCTCGCGTCTGGCTTAAAATGGAAGAAAACTATGGACAGAGGCGTGAACTTGTAACGTGATGAAGTAATCGACTACTTAACCCCTTCTCTGAAGAATGCACTTGGTATTTATAGAGTTTCCATGGTGAAAGGCGGCTTCTCTCTCTCGTTGTATAGATGGGACAGCTTTAATTCCTGACTAATGCACCAGATAATTGTCACCGATAAAGCTGAATGTACTTTGTGACCATTATCGGCTGTCAACTTAATTTGGATCCGACTACCGTCAGTTTTCTGTCCCATCGATCTTAATTATCCTTTCACCCAGATGCGCTCACCATGTTGCGCCGACCAACTTGCAGTAATTCTTCTTGGGCGAATGTTTGCGAGCACGATCAATGTAAAGTCTTGTGGTTAAGTTGCGCTCGACCAATGTATTCTTATGATCGCAATCTCTACATTGCGTTAATGCATATTCTGCACAAAAATATAAAGATCAACTGCTCTAATGCGTTGGACGCGTGCGACTGCAGTATTATAGAATTTATGCTTAATGGACGCAATTTAACATATTTCATCAACACAATCTAACATTGTTTAAGAATTTAGTACTATGATAACGTGCATTTCTGCCCGTTATCACACTCCAATAAAGATAGACAGCTGCACTCTTCACATTACAAATATATTTCTATGTTTATTGGATATAATCAGTCAACAGTATGATGATTCTTCACAAATTGCTCGTAAATACAGGTAGGCCAAAATTACCGTTTTGGCTCTATAGTTACATCTAACTCCTTAAGTACCATTGATCCCTCTAATGAATAATAAATCATAGTCCAACTTTGAATGAACCCTTCTCGGGCTAGGGGAGGGTGTGACACCATATTGTTCAAACCCCGAAATTAGCCCTTAAGGGAGAATTTCGTGTGTAGCTGTGTTACCAGCTCCCCAATCAGATGAATCTCCAAAATTGTAGGATTATTGAGTCAGTGATCTGACCATTCTCACCTATACAATTCAAAGGACCGGCTTCATAGGCAGGAGTTCATAACTCACTCAAGATTTAGGTCATGTTACTTTTGGTTATCTTGGTGAAATGTTAGTCTTTATTATGAACGACGTTATATAATGATACTAAACATTTCATGGTCCGGTCTTATACAAACTCCTTTGTATAGAATGTTCCCACTCACATGTCTCCACACGAATGATTAGGATCAGATCATTTGTAGCACTTTATAACAATAATAACATCTACAAAGTAGGTCATACTTATAATGTCACTAGGATAAGGTATCCAGCCTTTACATCTACTACAACCCATTTAGGTTATCACTTAAATATGATCCACCCGTACGTCTCTACATATAACTTTGAATATTAGTTTATTTGTTTGTGGTTAACTAAAATCGAAATAAAATATCATATATTTTATTAAATAAATAAGATGTTTGTATATTATAATTACAAAGTATAAGATCCTACAAAATTTAGGACATCAATCCCAATAATAGCATCTTATCCATTACAGTAGAGAAGAAAATTCTGAAATTGAAAACAACGATATACCTGAATTTGTGCCTAATTTTTCCAAATCGTCAAAAAGCACCTTTGAGAAGACCAGCATCATCGGCAAATACGAAGTATGCATGGTAGTGATTACCCAATAAAAAGGCACTTTCCTGATCTCATTCTAGCGAAACCAAAAGAAAAAAAATAGTCGAAATAGCAGAATCAGAAATCGATTCCCTGTATCTTCGGTTTTGAAGATTTAGGTAGAATGATTGAAAAAGGCGAAGAGAGTGGGTATGGTGTTACGAAGAGGGTGAAGGTGAAGGTGCCGATTATTATTTTTTATTTAGAAAGACAGTAATAATGGAGGAAGATGAGAAAATAAAATACCTCTTTCATGTGTATCTCATAACTTGAAGACTGAAAAAAAAAAATCCTTCCTAATGTAAAGTTGATTCAGAATGGAAGAAAGAGGAGGAAGAAAACAAGGGAGCTGGCGAAAATGGAAGACTAAATTTAGACTATTGATGAGAAATTTGTGGGCAAAAGGAAAGGAGAAAAGAGACCAATTTTTTATTTGAGGGGCAATGAGGAGGGCAGGCGAGAAGAAAAGGAAAAAAACAAAATAAAAGGAAGGGTTTTGAAGGCGAGCTTCATTTTCCGAATTTTTGGTATCGAACCAATTTTTTTCTTTTTAGTCTTCAGCGCCTTTTTTTCCCTTTTATATTTCATAGCATGTTTTATAAAAGTCATGGAAGGCCATGTTTGTTGTAGTGTTCAAAGAATATGTTATGCGATTCTCTATTTTATAAATAGTTTGTTAGCCGTCTAGGGAGGAAGGTTAGAATTTTTTACGATTGGAACTCAATTTCTCTCTATTTTCCTCTTATTTCTGTTCAATGGATGTATACAAACTTAAATCCATTCATCGGCATGTCGATTATGAGTTAAGGTAACATTTTCTAGTTTGGATTTTAGGATATTTTTCCTATTTTAATGTATTTGTGAGTTTTTGAACTAAGTTTCTCGTAATTGTTGGATTTAATTTTGCTTTAATTTATATAATGATCATACAACCATACGCTTTATGATTTATGATTATTGCTTTAGATTGACATTGGATGCGCGACATGTTAATTGCTAAGAAGCAATAGGTTATGGTAGCTTGCGAATCGAATGATATTAGTATTGTTCTAACCAACTTAGAATTGAACAAAACGAGTATTTAATTAGGTGATTGAAAATTAGATATTATGACGTATTTTTGAGTTTTCGAACAAAGTTTCTTATAATTGTTAGATTCAATTTTGTTTTAATTTATATTATGATCATAATAATCAAACACTTTTGTGATTTATGATTATTGCTTTAGATTGACATTGGATGGGTGACATTTAATTTTATATTAATTGCTAAAAAGCAATAGGTTAAGGTAGCTTGTGATCGAATGAGACTAGTATTGTTCTAACCAACCTAGAACTAAACAAAACAAATATGTAATTAGACGCTTGAAAATTAGATATTCAACCTAATTTTGCCCTAGATTTTAATGTAATTAAGATAACTTGAATTTATATGTTTTTCATCAAATTCGAATTGGACTAATTAATTGATTACGACGAATTCATTGGTTGGTTAGTATAAACCATTACTTAATTTCAGTAATGAAAATACTATGAATACGAGAAGTCCATTAGAATCGAAACTAGGCTTTCTCATATAGAATCTCAAACTTTTACTTTTTGCTTTTATTTTATACAATTAAATTTTCTTGCATCAAAACAAATTTTAATGGAGACGATTTAAAATTATTTGCTCCGAATTTAGGCGAAGAAATTCGCACCACCACACTTCCTGTCCTCCCATAATTTCCTTCCAATCATTCAAGACCACAGCGAATGTTTGAAATGTCAACAAAAGGATAAGCAGAAGACGAGGGCTAGGATTGAAAACATTCATGGCATCATCAATAGCTGCGATGAGCAGCGGAAGTGGCGAATGCATTGGATCTGAAATTAATCGCGTCAGAACAGAGTTTCGATGAGGCTGAGAGTTAAATCACAGGGAAGCACTTTTGTGGGTGAGAGGCTTAATCGAATTGGAGGATTGGAAGGAAGCTCCAACTAGGTTGAGGAGCAGTTTGCCGCTGCTGAAAACCAAGATCTGTACCTTATAACTGAATACAAATTGCTTTCTGAGAGGAAAAGAAAAGGAAGGTCGTGGTGATGGAAGCCGAAGGTTCACCGAAGAGGATGAAGGAGAGATGGAGAAGATGAAAAGAGGAGGAAGCCACCGCATTAAGAAAACAGTATTAAATAAACAATTTTTTTTTTTGCTAAATCAGCCAGCTAATTCATTTTACTGTTAGTCAATTAGCGGAAAGAGTCTTTGAGGAGTATTTAAAACAGTATAAATTTCAAACCCCACGGACCAAATACAAACCATTCTTAATTGACAACCAGTAGACAGTATTGACAATTTTCTACCATCATTATCATATAGCAATATGTATCATTGACGACCAGTATTAAATAGTATTCAAACAACAATCAAATAGCAATTTGTATAATTGACAATAAAAAACATTCAATATCAAATAGTAACCAAACAACCATTAGATAGCAAATCAATATAAGATAGCAATTCAATAATAATAAGTATCAAATAGCAATCAAATAGTAATCAAACAACAATCAGGATCATTGAAAATTAGTATATCATATAGTAATCATATAACAATCAAATGAAAATCAAATAGCAATCAAATTTCAGATAAAAGTTAGTGAATCATGGGCGCATGGGTGGGATTTGCCATGTTTGCAAAAAAATATAAACTGGGAACATGCTCCAAGTTTTCAATTTATTTTTTCTTAAAGTTGCTATTACCCTTGATGCAATAGGTGATATAACTTGTGCGATTATAAACATAAAAACCTCAAATTAACCATACAACACAAGCAATATTTTCGTAGTAAAAATAGTTGTTAGTTGTCCAATGGCAAGACCCAGGCCCATAGGATATTGAGAGGCATTGAGGAACACATGTCCTAAAAGAGGAATGTCAATGACTCGAGGTTCAAACCAACCAATCGATTTAGTAAATATATACCACTCAAGAAATCATCGAGCTACGTTCAATTTGGCACCTTACATCCTTGAACATCTAAAATAACTATGACATTGTCAGTATCACACGTAACCAGAGGTAAGTTAGTAAGAAAAAACATATGAATAGCCCCAATCGATGATCCTAGAAAGAGAGTAAGTAATTTCTAAAGGAGAGCCCTCACTTTACTTTTTATAAGCTTTGTTGAACTATACACTTTCTATACTAACTTTTTTTTAATAAATTACTTTATTTCTCAATAACCAAAGCATTCAGTACAATACAAAGGTGGTCGAACTATTCCACCAACTAAACATATCAAAACAATTAAAATCGGCACCTAAATCATCTCTATTGTCAGTTTCTCCTTCCACTTCGTCTTAGCCACCTCCCAATATCGAAATCCCCAACTAGTATTTCGTCACAATCGCCGCGGCAACAATTGCTTCCTCTTTATTTGTCACCATATAGGTGCAAGATCTCTTGCACAGATCAACACAAAGCAACTCAAGATCTGGTCAAGGAGAAGCAGATAAAAGTCAAGCCATGAAGGCATCTTCCAATACAGATAAAATTGGAATGCCAACAAGGCTAATAAATCAAAATAATATATCTACTAGTTGTAACAATAGTACTAGTAACTTTCCATGCTTTATTGCCTAGGATTCTTTTTCAGTCACATCAACGTTTGTTCTTACGTAACATCAACCACCCCTTATTTGGTGCCATTAGTTTCTATCTCTAGTGCTATTGATTATCCAAGCATGGCTTCAATACATTAAAAAAGCAAACTCTGTACTTTTTGACATTTCAACCGTATTTTTTATTTTTCAATAAGACAGAGGCCAAAAAGAAAGGGGATGGGCTGAGCTATGCTTAATGGTGGTTTGGCTTGAATTGTTTAATCAAGTTAATCTTAATTAACTTACATAATCACAAAGATAAACCCTGACACCCCAAAAGAACAAAAGGGCAGAGTCGTATGTATCCCCACTCACGACTACATGTTGAACCCTGCTGCTATTGCAGCAAAAAGTTGCGTGGCATTTATTCTTGCTACCAAAATCCCAATTAGATAAGTGCTATGTGGTTGGAAGAACTTGTGTTGCATTTGATCATAGCGTTGAAACAAATTTTCCATATGAAGAAACCCCAATTTGCTCCAGCTTAAGAACAGATCTACAATGGCCGTCTACAACTCTTATGATTCTTACAACGATTCCTACTACCATTCTGCTCAAATTGAACCCCCAATTTCACAATCCAGCAACGAACCGACCTTCTACAATCTCTTTGACTACCCACCTCCTTGTTATTTGGAACAGGTTTATGATTCTGAAGTCGGCTACTTTGCCAATGCTCCCTACAGATCAAATTTCTATGAATTCCCCCAATTGATCGAACGTGAAACCGTTAACCATGGCGCTTATGGCTACGCAATTAGCTACTCGGCCAATGCTTGTTCTGCACCGAGTTTCACTGTGCCAAAAGTAATCGAATACGACCCTGACTTTTACAGCGAGGTCTCGACCCAATTTGTGATCTCTTACTCTGTTTCCGAATTCAACGAGACAGAATTTGAAGAGTACGATCCAACCCCTTACGGCGGCGGCTATGACATTTCTGAAACCTACGGTAAGCCCCTTCAACCTTCAACTGAAATTTGTTACCCACCGTCTTCTTCTTCACCGCCGACTGCCACCGCCATTCCCATCTTCACCATACCCAAGGAAGAAGAACCACCAAAGGGAAAAATTGAAGAACAAACAAAGCCATCGAGTGAAATCAAGCCGACCCAGATCGAAAAAGTTAACCACAGTTCTTCAAGTGAGAGCGACACAGCTTCTGAATCTGAAGAAATTGAGGAAGTTAAAGCGATTCAATTGGCAGATCCGGGAATTGAGTATGGAAATGGAAGGGAAGCGAATCAATTTCCAAGTGGGTATGGACTGGAAGCGATGGATCTTTGTGAAAGTTTATTTGGGTATTGGCCATGTCTGTCACGGGTAAAAAAACAAACACCTTGTAGGCAACCCAAGAACGGGTGTGGGCGTTGCCACGGCCATTGCTATTGCTATGGGAATTACGGAAACCAGTGGCAGACGGCGGCGGAGTATCTGTTCGGAAGCCATAATCCATATCCAGATGGAAGGGGGGAAGGAGATGCTGTTTATGGTTATCAAAGACAGATTCAAGGGGAGCCTGTTTATGGCTACGTTTGGTTGAATCAAAATGACTTCAATGGGTGTGAAGATGTTTGATACTGATGATCTGATTTTTATGTGTATCAAATTGTAGAAGATCTGTAATTTCTTTTTCTGTCTCATCCACTTTGTATGTAAAATTATTAATAAGTGGATTTATTTCCGGTAATGATAGGGATTAATATTCTCTTGTGGGACATGCTTGTTTCTCGCTGAATTTTCTTTTTTTTTTTTCATCTTACATCGTTGATCATCGATTTGTTCTCTTTGGACAGAATCGAAGTTCGAGAAAGTTATATATGTAAGGCTGTTTTAAAAAATAGTAAAAATAAATCAAAATATTTATAAATATAATAAAATTTAGAAATCTATCAAAATATTGATAAACTTTTATCATATACACTAATATGCATCTTTTGATATCTATTCTTAATCCTCAACTAGCTGTACACGTGTTTCAATCCTCAGCTTTTGCGTTGCTCAGCTGCATCTTTCGATCATGGGTTTGCATGCGGTGTTGTTTTTATTACCGCATGCGATTGAAACACAGCTCTGGACCGACTGTCGCATTGCGCCGTCATTGTTGTAATCGTCTCTTCATTGTTGACTGACAAGCGCAATGTGACAGAGATGCGTTGATCAATTTCTCGTGAGCCTTGAGCGCAAGTGGTGACTTGGTCTCCTGCAAAACAGACTAAAATTCGGCTTGTCTTCCATCTTTATGGTGTTAGTGGGTGTAATTGCAAACATTTATAATTATTGTAATACTAGGCTAATTTTCATACAATCGGCGCATATTTACTAACTTTTGGCCGCAATATCTAGATAAGGTGGCATAAATAACTTGTATTTCTACAAGTTATCACACCCCCAAATTTAGATATATATTTTTCCTCAAGCATATCTTCTACTAAGGCAATCATGCTCAATTCCTATCCTCTATTTTTGCGACGATTGGTTGCTCCGAATGCTACACTTAGGCACATTACTTGACATCGCAATTTCCTTCTATCCTTGCTAATTCTTAGTAGGCCCTACTTTATTCTTCTACATGACAAAATTTTGCTCAAAGTTGCTTTTCTAGTTTTCAAAATAGAATGTTTATCTCTTCTTTTTCAAAACAACTTGATGTTTCTATATGCGGTGAGCAAAAATTTGCGTCATTTCTTTATTTAGAGACTGTTGATCATGGTTACACTTTTCGTTTTGGCTTGCTCCTACGGGTGTCATACGAACATCCAACTATGAGCAAGCTCCTTTCGCAACTAAACTCTTATCAGGTTGGGATAGTTTTGAGGTTTTCCCTTGCGCTGACATTAGAGTTTTGCATAATTTTTTTTTTCCAAAAACGGACACATTTTCTTAAATACAACATAAATTTGATCTCATCTACTCAGACCTTCCCCACCCCAAAATTTAAAGATGAGCAAGATCCTCATTGCGTTGTTTGGAGAGAATAGACAAACGCTTAGAAGAAAATTTCAAAAAGAAGGTTTGAGTAAAACTTTGAAAGATAAAAGGTAAAGTACTGTTAAACAAAAAATTAACTAAGTGTTAGTCAAAATTTACTAAGTGTGGAAAATGTTTCTAAGTATAAACATGTAATACATCATAGCAACGCAATGAAGATCGTAAAAATAAGAGATTTAGAACATTACAAAAATTGACAAAGGAAGATAAAGAAAGAGGCACAGGTAAAAAGGGAGTGAATATATACTCTGATTGTATTGACTATTAACAAAGTATACAAATAAATTACAAATGAACGCATTACAAAATTTTCTATTTCCTGTACAAGAGTCAAAGAATTTGATTACTTTACAAATTTAATTCAGAAGGGTGCATGATTCAGAAATCACACCCTACTTCCAATAAATGCAGATACATTTTTTTCCGAGGACGGGCAACACGCATACATCCCCGCAACACACCCCTTAACGAACGCATTTCTAGAGGATACCTCAACATAGTGCATTTGGCTAAGGACGGGCAAGGGACATATGCGAGTACAACACACCCCTCACCACAATACATTTGGGTGTACTGGATGCACAATGTCGCTTACTTATTACACCCCCCCCCCTCATAGTTTACTTTCCTGTCCTCTTAATTCATAAAAAAACGCCAGTCGAAAAGACCTTGCGGTGATTTATCCAATCATTCGAAACAATTATATGATCGGTGCTACTAAATTTAAGATATGGAGAAACATGCGAAATTAAATTGGAAGGAAATACAAAAATATTAAAGACTGATTCTACTAGACAGTAATTGACAGAATTTAGAAAACGGTAAAAGAAAGCTATAAAGAAAGCGAGTAAACATAGATAGAAAGTCGATTGAAAGAAGTTCTTAGAGTTACCGCAATTGCTTTCCCTGCAAGCAGTTTAATCCTGCTTGCCCAAGTCAATGGTGTCCAGGCGTCGATCGAAGTCGCCTCCATAGTAGGGCTTAATCCGTTGACCATTGACTTTGAATGCGTTGTTCTCATCTAAAGTTGTTAGTTCCACTGCGTCGTGAGGAAATATTGTCTTGATTCGGAATGGCCCAGACTAGTGAGACTTCAACTTTCCTAGAAACAATCGCAAACATGCATTGAATAATAATACCTGCTAACCTTAGGTGAATGTCCGGTCGTGTATGCGGTCATCATGCCATTTCTTTGGCTTCTCCTTGTATATCTTAGCATTTTCATAGGCATCCCTTCGCCATTCAACCAACTGATTCAATTGCAGCTTTCAGACTTTCCCCACACTGGCTAAATCAAACTTCAGCTTCTTGCATGCCCACATCGCCTTATGTTCCAACTCAAGCGGCATATGACAAGCTTTTTCGAAGACCAGGGCACACGGAGACATGCCAATTGGTGTTTTGTAGGCAGTCCTATAAGCCTATAGTGCTTCATCAAGCTTGGGTGACCAATCCTTCCTAGCAGTATTAACTACCTTTTCCAAGATAGTTTTGATCTCTCTGTTAGAAATCTTTGTCTGCCCATTAGTCTGGGGGTGATAAGCAGTTGCAACTCGATGGCTGACGTTGAATGTAGTCAACATGTTGGTAATTATGAAGTTGATAAAGTAAGAGCCCTCATCGCTGATTAAGGCCCGAGGCGTCCTATATCCAGGAAAAATATTCTTCTTCAGAAACTTTGCCATAGTGGCCATGTCATTCTTGGCACATGCGATGGCTTCAATCCATTTCAATACATAATCAACTGCAACCATAATATATTGATGACCTTCTGATGGTAGAAACAGGCCCATGAAGTCAATTCCTCAAACATCAAATAATTCAACTTCTAAGATTAACGTCAATGGCATGTCATTTCTTTTAGACATATTCCCCGTCTGTTGACACCTGTCACATTACACAACATGGGCATGGGCATCCTTAAATAGTGTTGGCCAAAAGTTGCCGCACTGTAAGACTTTTATTGCCGTCCTTTGCCCCCCAAAATTTCCTCCATAAGGAGACTCATGACAGAACTCTAAAATGTGCTTTGCTTCATGCTCAGGAACACATTGACGTATTATATGATCAAGTCCTTGTCAATACAGGAAGGGGTCATCCCAGAAATAAAATTTGGCATCATGTCTTAACTTCTTCTTCTGCTGGTATGTATAATCATCTGGTAGTTGACCACAAACTATGAAGTTTACTATGTCCGCATACCAGGGAACATCAATGTCTACTGCCATCAGCAGCTCATCGGGGAATCTTTCCTCAATATCTTTTTCTATCCCTTGAACCTTGCAATTTTCCAATCTTGACAAATGATCTATGACTTGGTTCTCGGTGCCCTTCCGATCTTTGATTTCTAGGTCGAACTCTTGTAGGAGCAACACCCACCGTATCAGCCTTGGTTTTGCATCCTTCTTCGTCATTAAATACTTAATCGCAGAGTGGTCCGTATACACCACCATGTTCATTCCGTTTAAGTACTATCGGAACTTCTTCAGTGCAAATACCACTGTAAGCATTTCCTTTTCTGTGGTCGTATAGTTCTTCTGCACGTCGTTCAGTGTTTTGCTCGCATAATAAATAGGATGCAACACCTTTTCCCGGTGCTGACTCAAGACTGCGCCCACAATATATTCGCTAGCATCACACATCAATGCAAATGGTTGCATCCAATAGGGTGCAATCAAAATAGGTGTGGTGATGAGCGCATCTTTCAATGTGTTAAATGCTTTGGTATAGGCGTCATCACAATTATACTCGCGGTCAGCTTCAAGAAGTGCACTTAGGGGTCTTACGATCTGGGAGAAGTTGCAAATAAATCTTCTATAAAACCCTGCGTGCCCCAGAAAGCTCCTAAGTGTTTTTACGTTCATAGGTGGGGGTAATTTGGAAATTGCGTCGATTTTTTCCTGATCAACTTCCAATCCTGTCTTGGAGATTTTGTGACCCAGAACTATTCCTTCTTCCACCATAAAGTGGCATTTTTCCCAGTTCAAAACAAGATTTGTTACCATGCATCTCTTTAAAACTTTTTCAAGGTTAGACAAATAGGAGTCATAATTACTGCTAAAGACTGAGAAATCATCTATGAATACCTCGACTAACTCCTCCAAATAATCCGAAAATATTGCCATCATGCATCGTTGAAAAGTGCCTGGTGCATTACAAAGTCCAAATGGCATGCATCGGAATACGAACGTACCAAATGGGTACGTGAAGGTTGTCTTGTCTTGGTCCTCTGGCGCAATTGCTATTTGGTTATACCCTAAATAGCCATCAAGAAAGTAGAAAAATTCATTCCCCGCAAGTATGTCTAACATCTGATCAATGGACGGGAGTGGAAAGTGGTCCTTTTTAGTGGTCAAATTCAGCTTGCGATAATCCATGCAGATTCTTCACCCCGTAGTTGTCGTGGGAACCAATTCATTCTTGTCATTAGTGATGACTGTCATCCCCACTTTCTCCGGAACACATTGCACTGGGCTCACCCAACGGCTATCAGATATCGGGTAGATGACACCGGCATCCAGCCACTTTACTATTTCCTTCTTTACAACCTTCTTCATGGCAAGGTTCAAGCGACGTTGCCTTTCTACTGATCCATTCTTTCCTTTTTCCAGACGAATCTTGTGCATGCAATACGAGGGACTGATTCCTCGAATGTCTGCCAAGGTCCATCCTAAGGCTTTTGCGTTATTTCTTAGGATCCGTAGGAGAGCATCTTCTTTCTCCTTGCTCAATGATGCAGAAATGATAACTGGTAACGTGTCGTTACTTCCTAAGTAAGCATACTTTAGGTGCATTGACAACGACTTTAACTCTAACATAGGTAGCTCTTCTAAAGATGGCTTAATGCACTACGATGTCCGTTCTGATAACTTGAGCGGTTCAAAATTAGATTCAGCATGAATTGTAGTGTAATCCTCCTCCAACATTGCGCCGATTTCAAAGTCCTCCTTCTCCATTTCCTTTAGGGATTCATGCCACTGTTCTTCTTGCAGCTCTTCGATATATTGGCAGTTCTCCATATCTCTTAGGTACTTCAATGCATTGAGTACGTTGAATTTTACTTCTTGATCATCGACCCGGATGGTCAACTCTCCTTTTTGCACATCGATTAAAACTCGCTCTGTGGTGAGAAATGGGCATCCCAGGATGATAGGAATTTCTTTATCGGCCTCATAATCCAATATAACAAAGTATGCTGGGAAGATAAAATTGTCCACTTTCATGAGAACATCTTCTATCTTGCCCTCCGGAAGCTTTATTGATCTATCGGTTAGTTGTAATGTGATCATGGTTGGCCTTGCTTCGTCGATATACAGCTTCTTAAAAATTGACAAGGGCATCAAATTTATGCTTGTCCCTAAATCACACAGTGTGTTTCCGACCATCTTCCCTCCTATGGTGCAGGGCAATGTAAAAGTCCCAGGGTCCTTCATTTTAGTAGGGAGAGTATTTTGAAACAGAGCGCTACACTCATATGTTAGTGCAACTGTTTCATTTTCCCCAATCTTTCTCTTGTTGACAAGAATATCCTTGAGAAATTTTACATAACTCGGCATCTGCTCTAATGCTTCTATTAGGGAAATATTAATGTGTAGCTATCGGAGAACGTCTAGAAACCTCTGAAACTGCTTGCTGTCGTCTTTCTTTTTCATCCTGGATGGGAAAGGTGGAGGATCTCGTCATGTTTCTTATTCACTTTGTTGTCGGGTGAGGTCCTGTACTTGCTGTGTATCATTTGATTGGAGGTTGTGTTGATTGAGAATTCATGTCTTGAAGAGCTTCATCTTTTGTAGATGGTCTTACTTCTGAACTGGGTTGCTCCCATTATTAAGCAATAGTCAAATTTGCTGGTACTTTTGTTACCGCATCTGGTACTTTTGGAATAATAGGGGCTGTCGTTTTGCCACTCCTCAATGTCACTGCATGACTTTTCCTCTTGGCCCCAGCATTCCTGAGTTTCCATGCTACGTACTAAGCGCTTTCTTCTTTAATTCCCTCGTAAGCTGATCTATCTGATCTTCTAATTCTTTAAGAGAGTCAGCTTGCGATTGTCTCATTGCCTCACTCTTTTCAATGTAATGTTTTAATGATGTCTCCAGAGACGAGGTACTGAAAGGTATCATATGCAAATAGTTGGTCATAGGGTGGCGTACCTTGCGAATCACTTGGGCTGCAATCCGGATTAGTGAAGACCAGAACGTTGCCTCGATCCTCTTGATAGCTGAATTGATAGAAACTGTGGCCCTCCTGATTGAGATTCTCATCCAGACCAAAAAGTGGGTGACCCCACCAACCAGGGTTGTGGTTATTGCCCAATGATTCATCATAAATAGCATATACGAGTTGTTGATTCCATGGGTAGACGTCTACCAGATTACCTCTCTCCATTGAATGCAATCCATTACAGACTCATGAGTCACCACCTTAACCTACGCTGTTCCTTGAGAGAGAGTTCTCTGCTGATTAGCCATCGTCTGGAGGAGCGAGGTCATTGTGGTCATTTGTTCGACCAATACGCTTATTGTGTCCGTTGGCACATTGGCCTTTTCTACTCTTTCTTGCTCCTGACCTCTTATCTTAAGCCCGGTATCAATCCATTCGTCAGAATATCACGAGATGTGATCCAATATGTTCTTCGCTTCCGTATATGACTTATTCATTAATCCCCCTTCTGCGGAGGCATCGACAACTGCTTGCGTCGATTGGTCGAGGCCATTGTAAAAGGTTTTCATCAATATACTATCAGGAATCCCGATATGCGGACAATTCTTTACTAACTGCCGGAATCGCACCCAGGCGATACTCAAGGTTTCATAACCCTTTTGTTCAAAATTCAAAACCTCCCTCCACCTTTTTGCGTTGATAGACGGAAGGAAGAATCTGTTCATGAACCTATCATCCAACTGCTCCCATCCATTAATTTCGCCTGGCTCTAATGATTGGGCCCACCTCTTTGCTTCATCCCGCAATGTGTACGGGAATAGGTATAGTTTAAGACTTTCTTGAGTTATATCAGGCATGGAGAATGCGCTACACATGTCTACAAAATTTGTCAAATGTGCGTGTGGGTCTTCTCCCTGTAATCCACCGAATTGTATGATAGGTTTTATTTCAAAGCTTGCAATCCCCTCAACTACTGGTCTTGAAATTCCTGGTGAAAAATTATAGAATCTTGGCGCCACATATTCCCTCATAGGGATGTTCTGGTCAGCAGCAAGAAAAACGGGATCTTGCACTGGCAAATCTCCCCTCTGGTTTCCAGCAGGTGCCACATTCTCTTTAGCCATACTTCTTCACCAATTAGGTTAGCCCTGATGAACTCTGTGCGAAGAATACACTTGATCTCTGGGTCCGCTTAGAATTACCAGATCACTCTAGCACTCATAAGCCGTCAGACTGCTCTCTGCGTTGAACAGTCAATACAAAGAGATCTGTCCTATAATGACCCGGCCCCCTAGGACTTAGGTAAGGCCATTACTAAAATAAATGCATGCATAGAATTTAAAACGACACTCAGTTATTTGAAATAAATGCTAATTAAACAAGAGAAGTTCAAAAGATATTTATTAAATGCAATTGTTAAAACAAACAATAGGGTACCCAAAATTCTTAAAGACTAACAAAAGAAGAAATAATCCTTAGTAATACATTTTAAATAGTAAACTAAATATTAAGAGAAAATAAGGACTCAAATTTTAAGGTGCGGAAGCGAAAAAGTCTAGTCCCAGTGACACGATCACGAATGTCACTACGCCATCACCGGTGCTTCTTTACCTTTTTCTGAAACATCAACATAAGAAAGGATAAGTATGAAATAATCAGTAAGTAACCCCACCATTGGGGTCAGGCTAGGCATCTATGTCCTCTAGGTACCCACCTATGGCACATAAACACATGAAATAGATAAGAGACTGAGTCCCATCCTATTGTAGTTAAGTATGCCCACAAAACTGGTGAATCCCGAAGGAAACACAAAACTGGTGAATCCCAAAGGAAACACGAAATTGGTGAATCCCGAAGGAAACAAAAAACTGGTGAATCCTGAAGGAAACACAAAACTGGTGAATCCCGAAGGAAACACAAACTGGTGAATCCCGAAGAAAACACAAACTGGTGAATCCCGAAGGAAACAAAAAACTGATGAATCCCGAAGGAAAGACAAAATTGGTGAATCCTGAAGGAAACACAAAACTGGTGAATCCCAAAGGAAACACAAAACTGGTGAGCATCTAACTAATCAATGAGGATATTCACATAGTCTCAACGTTCAAAGAATCAACACCGTACAATTCTAAAACATACATGAAATCCTTGGTACCATGTCTCCATCACATACACCTAATCCTCAACAACATATTATACAATATTCATGTAAATCTTACATCATAATTCTACAACATACAAGTATGCCTCAACACCAGCAGACCAGACGTCGACATATGAAAACACATACCATCACATACTAACGATCAAGTGCTTAGGTGTGTATTTAAAAAATTCAGAACTCGTACCAGAACATACTTTGATTCAGGTCATACTATCAGTCTATCATACTGTCATTCTGCTATAACATTCATTTATCATGCTAGCATACATCTAATGCCTGGCCTGTGGGCAGTTTCAGTAGTAAGATTACTTACCTCGAAGTCAAAATTATGTCTAAGTGACAAGCAAATTAATCTTCCTCCTAGCTTAGATGGATCTTGAATTAGGCCCAAAAGCTTGTCGAAACCACAACCAAATGCTCTTGACAACACACTTTTAAATTCAAAGCTTCTCCAAAACTTGATTTTTAAAGCCCAAACAAATATATGTCAATAGATTGAAGCAGAACACCATTAGCCAATAAATCCAATGAAAAAAAATGGCACAATCTTACCCTAAATCCATAAGTTTCGATGACCTTTACTATCGGCAGCACAAACGATGAGAAACGACGGATTCGAAGCACCCTTACGTGACTGACGGTGAGCGACCTGGCCGTCGGGTTGTGAATCTTCAGATCTGGGCGCGAGTGACTGTGGAATCTCGAGACTCTACGTGACGACCTGCAACCCACGGAGACCAGCGCGAGTTGGCGAGCGATACCATCGAGGTTCGACGATCAGAGACGCAAGTGATCTCGTGAATCGAGTGGCGGCGACTGCTTCGTGGCCCAGATGACTAAAGGGAGTCGAGTCGACTTAGGAGACACGCTGCTAAACAGATGCTCGTGGTCAGAAGAGGGGAGACGCGGCGTTCGTGGGTTTGGACGGAGGCGGAATGTGGTTAGGAGGAAAGAAGAAAGAAAAATTGGGGATGGTGGTGTTGTCGTGCGGTGCGAGGAAGAAGAAGGAGAAGGGTTGGTGGGGGTTTAAAAAAATAATAATAATAAATGTAATAACTAAAAAGGAAGATATAATTATAATAAATTCTTTCCGTTTCGAAAGGGAAATTAATTTCTGCCATAACTTTCACATTGAAATTCAAAATTGAATAATTTTTCGCCAAACTTAAATTCCCGCATTTATACTTGAGATCCAAAATTCCAAAAATGCCCTCTGACTAAGCAATTACTGAAATTCTAAATAATAAAGTTACTGAAATTACATTATTACTAAAAAATGTGCGGGGTGTTACATGTCCTGCAAAATACCAAAAACACACTCAAACAATAAACCGTTAATCAAGTCCCCGACAACGGCGTCATAAACTTGTAACACAGGTTTTGATAGGTATAGTTGATGATGTTCTATGCTCGAAATGATGCGATACTACTGCTAGATATTCGTTAATGATAGGTGTTCACGTAGTATGCCATGTGTTGTCACAAGTTTCCTTACGATAGAACCAAGTGTAATTCCACCGCAAGTTTCTCGGTGTGATCCAGATCGAACACGGGGACTGATTTAGGTTATTGTGGTATGTTCATGATATATGCGACCAGGTTTTCAATCTTTAAAAATTTGTTTGTACAGGTATATAAATTGCGATAAAATAAAGTAAAGAAGTAAAGATGCGATAATAAAATGAAATACAATAAACCTAAGCTAAATGATACAAGATACAGGCTTCATGTACAAGATGCTGGGGTCAAGGCTGGCTGTGAAAGTTATGCAAAGACGTGGGATGCGGCGGCAAGTCTTATAAATAGAATAGAAAGAGAAAGACAAATAATATAAACAACGCAAATTCTCAATTGCATTGAAGCTACAAATTTTGTTCCGCTCTTCTCTTAGCATACACCTTTCAGTGATCGGCCGCGCTCCCACATGTCTGTGGTGAAACAGAGACTAACATAATGAACGCAAGGTTTCTTCCATGTCTGGAAGTACTACTCACTTTAGTTAACGCATTCTTCTGACCTTCTCTCGATAGATTAGAATGGCATCTTCACTTCTGCTTTCATAGGTGAAGATGCCGTCTAGCATGCCTTAGATAACGCATTTTATATCTTTAACATAGACTAAGTACTTAGTTAATTCATATTGCTTATCAGGGAATTAAGAAGACATCATGAAGAAAGTGATTGATGGGTGAACGGAAATAGACAGAAAATGGTAAATGAAAGCTATCGAAACATTTAATATCTCTATTAAGTGTTTGATACGTGGTATGAATGAAGAGATAAAGAAAACGAGAAATACAATGATGAACGAGATAGAACAGATACAAACAAGTGCCAATGTCTTAGCATCGATTCGATGGAAATCTGCTTGTCGGATAGGATAGATTTGATGGTAGGAAGAGCTTCCATCTCAGGCTTACTCCACCGTAGCAGGGATCTTTGCACAGAGCTTTCGATCGGGTGTTTGGCAGATTAGATATGAGATTCACCTCTTGGCCTTATCTCGTCTTCTTCTCAGATTTCTTCACTTAAGCACTTAGCTCAGCCTTTTTTCTTAACAGTTTTGCAGCATTTACCTCGTATCCCGTAGCATAAATTTTTCTGAAATCAATAGGGTATTTATAGGTATAGATCTTTGACTCCGGCCTTGTGGTCCCCACTTGATCGTTATGGTAATTTCGAAGATGGAGGGATGCGTTGACTGACGGGCACAATGTGACAGAGATGCGTTGATCAATTTCTTGTGAGCCTTGAGCGCAAGCGGTGACTTGGTCTCTTGCAATCAGCTTGTCTTCCATCTTTATGGTGTTAGTAGGTGTAATTGCAAACATTTATAATTATTGTAATACTAGGCTAATTTTCATACAATCGACGCATATTTACTAACTTTTGGCCGCAATATCTAGATAAGGTGGCATAAATAACTTGTATTTCTATAAGTTATCAATCTCCTCTAATCATCATTGTTCGTGGGTTTATCAATCCCACAACTGAGTTCACGGGCAATTAAGCAATAGATGAAATTTCCTCACTCAACGTCAGCATACGCAATTCTAACGTCTTTTCTCTTGCTTCATCGTCTTCACGCAACTCCTACTCCTCACTGGACACCTGCACCACAAGCAATCTCAATTCTCTTAACTCTCGCCCTTTGCACCGATGTCCAACAGTGTACTTTTCATTGCATCAGAAATAGAGCCTTTTTTCTCTCTTCAACTAAAATTCAACATTTATTAATCTTCTTGCCAGAATTTCTCTCCGGTTATCATTATTCGATGTTCCTTGCAAGGTGATGGTCCTCATCGGAAATGACTCTCCGGTCTTCTCTCCCTCTTTCGGTTCACTTTCGCTTACTGATTTACTCACATTTTCAGTGTTGAGTTTTGAAGAGTTCAAATTTCTGTATGTTCGCGCTCGTCCCGCTTCGATTTGCACATTTTCTCTATCTTCAACACGTTGTGCCAGCGACATCATTTGCACTAACCCAGTGGGATCCTAGCTTTCAACTTCCGCCTTTACCTATGGCGCCAAACCTTTCATGAATGTCTCCTCAAGAACTTCGTTCGGTAGATGCAGCAGCGACACTACTAACTTGTCGAACAGATTTTGATATGCCTCCACCATTGTTTCTTGTTTAATAGCCAAGAATCTTCCACAAATCGATCCCTCTCTTAAAGATCGGAATCGCACTAACATCCTTTTCTTTAAGTCTTCCCAATCTTTGAATGACTCTCTACCTAATCAATCTAATGCGGCACTATCGAAACTCACAACCGCTACCATCATCTTCTTAGATTCAGTAAACTTATGAATTTAAAAATAGTGATCTTCTTTGAATAACCACGCGTCTGGATCGCTTCCGCTAAATACTGACATTTCTACTTTCTTGAATTTGCTTCGGTCGAAAATTGCATCTTCTCTAACAGCTTTCACCGAACTATGTGCTTTGCACACATTATGAGTATTCGATCTTTCTTCCTCTTCCATCATTTTTGCCTTTCCCTTGGCCATTTCCGTAACATAAAAAATGAGCATTTGGTGATGTTTCTCTGCTTGCAATCCCAAACTCTTAATGCTCTTCGCTAACGACGCCAAATTCTCCTCCATTGTTGGCAATTTCTGTAATTCGACTCGGAATTCCAAGATCTCTTGTTCTAGTAATTCCAGTTTCTCCTCAAAACGTTTCTGAACCATGCTTGCCCAGGTGATTGAAGTAAGAAAAATTCTTTGGATTTCAAGAAAAAAAAAAAGAAACAACTTTGCTGCCAATTGTTTGTTTGGTCAGAAGAGTCCTCCGACTATTCGGGTCTTGGATTAATGATCCTCCCATCTGGAAAGAAAAAAAGCTAATATTAATAGTAATTAATTAATAGTTACCAAGATCAAACCTCAATTTTTTAGACACAAAAATTTTGCGGAGACAGGATTTGAAGTCTCTGATGCTCTGATACCAATTTGTTAGGATATTGATTCTTGAAAGTCTTTATTAATGTAACAAGTTGGTTCAATCTTCGAGAAGAGCAATCAGACGATGAACGATTTCTTTATTAAATGATAAGAGTAAAACAATGACTAGATGATCGCTTATCAAATTCCCCATGATCATTACAAAACTCTATACGATCGTTTATAGTCTCTACACGATCGCTGAGTAACACTAGATGATCACCTACAAACACCCCGCGATCGCTTACAAGATACTATACGATCGCTTACTAACTACTACATGATTGCTTACCAAATGCTACACGATCGCCTACCAAATGCTACATGATCGCTTAGTAGAAGAAAACGATGGGCAACACACTACGATGACTTCTCCACGACAGAGACTTCCGAACTCCCACTCTCGAGAGCTCCCCTTCCTCACTCTTGATATTTCAGACTTCACTGCCCTCCTTTCCGGTTTCTTCCTTCTTTTTAAACCTCAACTTCTCCCAACAACATTGATAATAATCCTTAACCGATTCAACCACCGACTTTCCCTTTTCTCTTTTATTCTTTCTTTTTTGATATTGCAACATAATTAGAGACCTATCACCTCTAACTAAAATCTGACATGTTGTTTAAATTACGTCATTAATTTAAATTAATGATTGATAATTCTGAAAAAAAAGTTAATGATTGATAAATTTGAGACCATCTATAAATTTATATATGCCCTTGAATTAAATTAAAAGACAACAATTTACAAATCAAATTAGTGTCACTTGTTCATCGGGCAATGCAACTTGTCCCGTCAATTTATTTCACATGGTGATTGAACCGAAAACTAGGTTAGCCTAGGATTTAGTACAATAACTTGTGTCAAGTTTAAATAAAGTTTATGTAAAAAAAAAAAAGGTGATTAGACAAATTTCTAATTTTAAAAGATAATATTGAAAAATGTCTCAATCCAATTTTTAGGATTATTTAGATAGGGATGGTTTTGAAAGTTAATTGGGAAAAAGGGGTGGTTTTCAACTTACACTACAAGAAAATTATTTAATAGACCTTTGATACATTTTTTTTTTCAAAGATTATCTCAACTTTTGAAAACTGTCAAAATAGATTCCGTCGAAAAAACTTTTTCAAAGGGTTACTAACCTTCAAAAAGTATTATTTTTCAAAGATTAATTAACTCTCGAAAATTATTATTTTTCAAAGGTTATATATCTTTGATAATTGTTAAATTATTTATCAATAATTATCTATTATCAAGTAGTCTTTTTTGAAAGTTTTCATTATTTTTAAAGGCTTATCATGTTATTTTCAAAATTTTTAAAATCTTCATAAAAACTTATTTATCAACAATTGTATATCCTTCGAAAATTCCCTTAAAAATCTTTTAGCACATTTATTGACAAATCTTAGAAGGTTATTTTTACTAATTCATCTACATGTAATACCATGAATTACAAAGTATAAAAATATAATAGAAAAAATAAACAATGACATGGATGAAAAGTAAACTTATATTCATAAAAGTACACCAAACGACTATTGAAATTCTATAACATCAAATTACAATTGATCAACTAGAAGCAAATTTTTTACGCATCTCTACCATCATTTTTTGAAATCTATCCTCAAAACCATTTTCTAATTCGCTTATTTGACGCCTAAGTGGTTCTACCTCAACCTCTCTTTGTTGTTCAGATTCTCTTCTTTGTCGTTCAGATTCTTGAAGTTGTTGTTCGGACTCATTAAGACGATGCTTAAGATCGCGTATAATAGACGATGATCCAAACAACTCAGAAGGGGTAACACCTATTCCATAACCACGAACACGCTTGTGTTTCTCCGGTCCAAATACTAGTACGAAAATCTCATCCTCGTTCATGTCAAGTGTACCATCAATCACTTGAGAAGCATATAATTTAAGTTCCGACTACAAATACAAATTCACATATTATAATTCAAAACTAACACACATAAATTCAAATATTTACAACAAACAAACACGGTCTTTGTTAGAACCATAATATTTGATAGATTGAAATCTATATAACAAATAAATACATGTCTTTGAAACCCATTTCAGATTCACCAAATTCTAGGAATTCCATTTTCATTTCTTTCCTTTTATTGATCTGAATTGCATCATAAATCTATGGAATGTTAGATTTTGTGGAAGACCATAAGAAAAATTGAAACCAAAAAATAAAATAACAAGCAATTTTCCTAAGAAGTAGTGAAAGAAAATGGAAAGTAAAACAAATAAGATCTTGGAGAAGTTTTAAACCTCCATAATATAGAATGATCTTGGACTGCATCAGTTTGATCCAATTCCTAATCTTGAACTCTAAAATGACACTATAGTCTAAACTAACTATAATTTTTTATTAGTCTACAAGTTGAAAACTTAGAAACTACTAGTTTAAAATATTCATACTTCACAATGTTAAACATGGTAGGACAATGATATGAGTTTTCTATAGATAAGACTTTGTTTAATATGTTCTATAGCTCATCAGACAATAGTCTAAGAATTCTGAGGAAATAAGCTAGAGACTTCTTTAAATCAATCATTTCTAAAACAGAGCAACAAAGATGATAAATTAATGAACTTTACTCAAACTCTAACCAATAACATCACATCTATCCATTATTTTGTACTTACCATTTTCTTCTGTGTAGTTTCATTTACAGCCAATCCATTATTGCTCAAGTGAGTTAGCTCTCAAATTCTAATTCGACTCGGTTCTTCATTAGTGATTCGAACCTATTTAAGTGAAAATATTATATATTAGATAATTTGACTAAATTAAAAGAAGTTTATGTAATCTTTCATCTAATTACCACTTTTTCAACTCTTTTGTATACTTTGTGAACCACGTGTGATATACATTCAATTTAGAACGGTTCTTTTGGTTTCTTTTACACATCTTCTGTATTTTAAAAGTAGAGTATGAGCATCAATAAAAAAAAAAAAAAAAAAAACAATAAGTACAATTTTTTTATGTACAAAAAAAAGATATTAGAATACGACCTGATATTCAGTTGACTTCCACAACTTTGAAAAATATTCTGCATCTTCTCTTGTAATTCCTGGTGGATTATTTACTAAAGATTCTGCAACTGTATCATATTTATACAACCATTTTTCTTTAAACTGTATCTCTAATTATTTTAAGATCGGTGAATTTGAAGCAATACTGAAGCTTTTTTTCTACATCATTCAACAATCTATAAAATTGAGAAGCATTCTCATTAGGCTCTTCATCATAAACATGCTTATTTGATTCTCCTTTATCAATCCAATTATCCGTGTTAAAAATACCAAAATGATCCTCTAGTATTTCAAAAAACATCTTCATCATCAGTGTCATTATCATTTTCTCCTACTTCATAAGTAAAACTTTCTTCACCATGCATGGTCCATCTAGTGTAACTTGGAACTATTCCAAACATTAACAAATTTGCTTCAACATCATCTCGAGTCTTAAGTACTGCATGATTGCATCTATTACATGGATAAGATATTTGACTAGTCATTGCATGCATAAATGCAAAATCCGAAAAACTTCTAACTCTGTTTCTATATTCTTGCAATACTCGATTTCTAATTTGCATCCAACTTCTATCCATGTTATACACTTCTTTCTAAAAAGTGTGAGATTACCTGAACCAAATTAGTACTTTAAGCTAATTTACAATTCAAAGAATAAAAGACAGAGAATGACAATAAAAGAAAAGTAAATAATGTATTTAAAAGTAGTATAAAGATTATCATAATACAAATAGAGAATCATTCATTCTATTCTCTTTTTTTATACTTTTGGGTTGATGTTGGCAAAAGAGTGTTACTCTGCATTATACACTTTTATGCACTTCAAAATATGAAATAGTAAGAGAATAAAAATGGGGAAGATAGAGATTCAAGAAGTATTTTTACCTCAAAAAACCATCCACATTTAGCTAGATATTACTTTAAACAAATTATTACATCTAACAGCTTCAAATTATTACTTTAAACTAATTTACAATTCAAAGAATGAAGGAAGAGAATGACAATAAAAGAAAAGTAAATAATGTATTTAAAAGTAGTTTAAATAATATAAGTATTCCTCATGATTTTTCATTGTTATAAAAATGGTAGTATCTTGCTTTATTTATTTATTTTTGTTGTTGTATGTGTTAGGGGATGGTTTAGGGAACAAGAGAGATGTGATATATCTAGAATTTCACAAATAACCCTATTATCTTTGTCTAAAGTGTTGAAATAAAATGTGTTCTAAAGATACCTGTCATTAGTTTATTTCCTGAATAAGTCACGAGTCTATCACATTTTGGTACTGTGAACAACATTCTAAAGAAAAAGTTTACACCCACCTAGCTTGATATGTTCAGAAGAACTATCTTCAGACAGTTTATCGACATGGACTTGGTGTTCAATAGAACACTACTTCATCAACTGTTGATGAGAGGGAAGATGTACTAAGTTTCAACATGGGTGGTACGATCATCATATTCTCGAAAGGAAGAATTTTTATTGATGATTAGATCGTGGCAATCCCAAGAGGAGTGGTTGAAAACTGGGTATCATCTACATTTTGAGTAAACTACTTTGATCAGAATGTGGAACTACATCTTAACCAATTTGAGGATGAGTATTGGATTTTCTCATGCTTTTTAGGTATTATACACCTCTTATTTTCTCATGATTTTATAAAAATGGCAGTCTAATATTAGCTGTACTATAATTCCCCTGATTTCATCTCAACTCTGCTTAGAACAACATCATAACACAAATGAGATGCTATCTGATGTTCTATATTCCAAGCAAACTAGTCCATCGCAGTCCAGAATTATGGACAGACCCACTTAAGAAATGGCCATTGAAAAGACTGCAATACATCACCCTCACCACCCAGAAATCTAAGAAATAGATACAATCTACTTCACAACAGAAAAGGAAGAGAATCCTATGATGAACATAAAAGATGGAAAGATCCAATCTCAGGGGAAAAGCTTCATAAAAATCAAGAAATTGATGAACACAAAATATTTACCCGATCACAAACATAACACAAATAAGATCAAGGTAAAGAATGTTCAAGAACTCGAACCTTTGACCTCCTCGTCAGCATCATGATACTCCTGCTCATCTTCAGGCACAGGATCAAGTTCCACTTCCTCCCCAATAATACTCTTCACCGAGCTGCCGGTATCAGAATCTCCACCACCAGAACCAACCTTTTCATCCGGATACCTAACCACCACCACCGGACACGCACAATGGTGAACGCAGTAGTCAGTAACACTTCCAAGTCGGCCCTTCGTAATTCGCTTTGAGGCGCCAAATCCTCTGCTCCTCATGATAACAGCATTAAGCCCTAATCGTTCAACTTCGAGGCAGAGTCTTTCCTTCATGTCGTGGTCTTTGACTATGTGAATCTTGAAAGGAATATTAGCTTCCACTAGAGGTTGAGCCAAGTCACTAGCCTTGGTCGTCGTGAAGTTGTCGAAATCATCTTCCATCTTTCGTTGCGATTCTTCAGCGCTAACCTCATCGCTGCTGCTATTCCTTTGATGAAGGTCAACTGATCCCCAATCAGCTCCATAAAAAACACTAGTAGGTCGCACGTGAAGAAAAAACACCCTGGGACGGAGGTAGTTCTGAACAGCCCAGCGGACAGCGTATGTGCTTTAATCGCTTAAATCAACAGCAATTGCAATTCTCCGCTGAGAATCCAATGAATGACGCGGTGATAAAAAGGAGCCCGGAGACGACGGTTGGATTTGACCGACGGCATTAGGTTTCACGCCGTCGATAACAGTAGACTCCGACTCCGATCGTGAGGGTTGAAGACTCATACTGGGAAATTTGGAATTATGGTGTGATCGCCGGTTGATGGAAACTGAAATTCGATCGAAAACAGATTTTATACACCAGAAAATGGGAAATGAAGAACGGGAACTCGAAATGCAGAGGGAAAATGGAGAATTGAAGAACCAAAAACAATGTGCCTTTTTCATCAACCAAAAACAATGAACAACCACGATATAAATCACAATAATTGAGAATTGAAAGTGAGAATTGAACCATGCCTGAGGTTTTTTTTGTGTGTTCACAAACTCAGAGAGATTACCAATAGATGATGAAGAAAATGGCAAACTGTAGAATAGGTTCACGAACCCATAAAAATTAACCATGGAGGTTTTTTTGTTTTCTAAATTATTACAAATGCATATTTTTCTCAGAGGATTCTACTAACCTTTGATAAAATAAGTATTTCCAAAGGTATTTTAAGACCTTTGATAAATGTTAATATATATTTTTTATTAAAATAAATCTGATCTTTAATAATTTTATTAAGAATAAATTTTTTCAAATGTTTTCTGAAATCCTTTGATAAATGATAACATTGTTATATTTTTATTTCTCAAAGTTTTTTCCAATGCCTTCAATAAATGTATATTTTTCTCAAAGGTTTTTATTAACCTTCAATAAAATGTACATATTTTTCAAATGACTTATCAAAGCCTCCGATAAATGTATGTCTTTCTCAAAGGTTTTTATTAACCGTCAATAAAAATACATATTTCTCAAAGGTTTTTCCAATACCTTCAATAAATGTACATTTTTTTCGAATGTTTTTTATAGCCTCCGATAAAAGATTGTCGAAATAGCTTAATTTTCTTGTAGTGTTATATTGGAATGCCTTGAATTTGTAGTGTTATTGTTGCAACGCCCCCGAAACCTATTCAGAATTCGTATTTAGCATATTTAATTATTTGTAGTTATTTACGATTTTGACCTTAGGGTTTAAAGTAGTGCGCTATATAAACTCTCTAACCGCGCCATTTTGATGTAATTTTCTGAAAACATTCTCAGTTCTCCCTCTGCCCGTGGACGTAGCTAACACACCGTTAGTGAACTACATATATCTGTTTATCGATCTTCTCTATCTCTACGTTCTTTAAGGGGTGTTTTTTTTGTCCCCATCCGAATGTTTGTGAATATTTTATTATTTTTTAGCCCCGTACACTGCATTTAAAAAAAAATTAAATCGGTCAAAATACGTCTGTTGAACAGACGCATTTTGACATAGCACGCACACGTCAGAGTGAGTTGACAACTCACTTTGATGCGCCGCAGTCAGAATGCGTTTGTTTCTTGCCAAATTTGGCATTTCCCCCCGTTTTAGCATAAAAAATCCCGTATTTTACCTTCATTCTATCGTTTTCATCTTCTCATTTCACAAATTTCTCTTCCTTTACCGATTTCATCTTCTCCTTCACAGATTTCATCCTCCTTCACCGATTTCATCTTCTCCTTCACCGAAACCTTCATTTCATCCTCCCCTTCATCATCGAAGCCCTCATTTCATCTTCATCCAAAACAAAATTTCCTTCATTTCTTCCACATTTTTTATTTATTTTCAAATACCGATCATTTTCTACCTTCGTTTGTTTCAGTGTAGTATTTTATTTGGTAAGTTGATTTATTTTTGTTATTTAACTTTGAATTAAGTTTTTGATAATTTTTACTGATTTTTTTAATGTTTATTTTGTTTACAGTGGATATTATTCTAAGTTTTATTGGTAAGTTGGAATACTTGGTAAGGTGCAAAGTATTTTTGGCAGTATGCAATATTTTTCTTTTAATAAGTCGATATATTTTTTACCGTTAATATATATTTTTTACAGTGTGCAATATCTGTATGTATGTTGATATATTTAATAAGTCGATATATTCTCTGTTATTACTTTTCTGGTTGGTATTTGGTTGATATTTAGATTTTTTAAATATAACATCATAGTCTCAAATTATTTATGTTTAAACATATAAAAAAGTCATTAATAAAAAAAAATTAATGTTCTTAATGGAAAAAGAAATAAATCTAAAAATAGGTTGAAAGAAAATTTTAACGAAATCTAAAAATAGGTATTTAAATATGTTCTTGATGAAAAAAATAAATCTTTTTAAATGTAAAATTTATATTTAAATCTTTTTTCATTTTACCAAAATTTTAAAATTTTATAGTAATTTTTAATGTAAAATTAAGAATATGTGGAGAAAAGAATAGTGATATTATTTAAAAAAAATATTACATAGTAAAAATAATGGTTGTTTTTTTCATACTTTTAGTAAAAATAATCTAGCACAAATTTTTAAAAATAAAAAATTATCCTTAATTCACGTTGAAAGAAAATTTTAACGGAATCTAAAAATAGGTATTTAAATATGGTCTTAATGGAAAAATAAATCTTTTTAAATGTAAAAGTTATATAAAAGTTTTATTTAAATAGTGATATTTTAAAAAATAGTGATATTATTTTATTTTGTGGAGAAAAGAAAAAAAACATATAAAAAAGTTAACAGGTAAGAGTTTAGAAATATTAAAAAAGTTATTAATAAAAATAATATAATATGTTCCTAATGGCTATTAATGTAAAATTATTAATATGTTCCTAATGTCTATTATTTGTGCTAAATTTGTAGAATACAATTGGTGTTGTACATTTAACTAAGCAAATAAATAACTAAGCGGTCGTATAGATAAATTTGTGCTAAAATTACATATTGTACAATATAATTGGTGTTGTACAGAATATAATTGGTGCAAAAATTGGTGCTAAAATTACAATTGATGTGTAAATCAAACATATCCAGATCAATATTCAGTCGTTGGAACATCATACTCACTAATTCACTTACTGTTATATCATTTCTGACTTTCAAACCTTTCATATGACCACCAACATAATTTCTTCTTGACTCATCCCAATCCCCACCAAAATCGTACAAAGATGTGAAGTAGAGCCATTGATCTATAATTGGATAAACAAATCATCGATAGGTGAATGATCGTGTATAAATTACTAAGCGATCGTGTATAAATTACTAAGTGATCGTGTATAATTTACTAAACGATCTTGTTCAACAGACACATTAATGCAGCATACGGGGAAAAAAATAAAATATTCCTGAATTATTGGTTTAATTTTTTTTAATGCGGCGTACGAGTAAAAAAATAATAAAATATTATCGAATGCGTGTCTTCAAGAGGCACATTCGGATGGGGACAAAAGAACTACCCCTTTTCCCTAAATAAGTTGAAAACCACCCATTTTCCCCATTAATTTTCAAAACCACCCCTATCTAAATAACCCCAATTTTTATCTAAAAAATGTCTAAACGTATAATATATAAATGAAATGCACTGGAATTATTTAAAAATGTGAACATATGTACTTTTTTTTGCCAACCAATAGAATTAAATAATATTTAAATGCAAAATCTAATTAAAAAATTCAAACCTACCTTAAATAAAGGAAAACACAAAATATAAAGATGACTTTTCATATATAGAAAAATAAACTAAACTATTTACAAAACATAGCAAAATCTAACAAATTTGGTTGAAACCAACTATAGCTAGTGAAATACCAAGAAAGCCCAGCCCACACCAAAAAATCATGCCGGCACATGATGAAGGAGTAATATAACATAGAACGGAAGACCTCAGAATCAATAAGCACTTAAACTACATTAAATTTGAGTTTAAAACATATTATTCATATGACATTCATAAAAGGGTTTGAAACACATATTACCTTTGAGGATCTTTTTCATGAATTCAGCAGAATTTCATCAAGATTGAGCTTGAATCTTCAAGATGACCACCACCAAGATCTTCTGCACTATGCACAAGAAGGAATGTGTGGTTAAACACTTAAATCAAGTTGAATTGAGGATGAACTAGTGAAGGTTGAGTAGGATTTTCAGATTTTTCACTTGAGCAAGTAAACTCAGATAAATCCATAATCTTTTTGCATGGAGCTTCTATATATATAGATAGAAATCATGCAAACCAATAGGGTTGCATGGATGTCACCACCTACTTGGTGATTATTACATAATTCAATTGGATTTTGGAGAAAATCCATTAAAATGAAGTTACTGGATTTTTCCCAAAATTTGGAAAAATCTACTAACATGATTTCAAATCAATATTTCATTTTATTTTAAAATTAGTTTTATATAATTAATTTAAATAAAACTAATTTTAATTTCTAATTTTTAATTAAACTTTTTAATTAAAAGAATATTTATTTAATATCTTAATATTAAATTAAATAAAACACCAAGTTCACGGATATAAATCAGTTTCATATTTAAATCATAATTTAAAAATTAATTGATTTTTCAATTTCGTTTAATTTCAATTAAATTAAACATTTTAACTGTATCATATACAATTAATTGAAAACCCTAAAAATTGAATTTGAACATTTTAAATCATAATCCTAATTTCATACATCAATACTCAATTTATTATTCCAATTTAAGAGCTAATAGAGGCACCTAAAGGACCTACAGATCATGAGCTGCAAGGATTTGTAATTAATTCGTTACACTCTTTAATCGAATTAATTACTATTTGTTAACTATCAAGACACACCATTATAGCTCGATAGTTGTACTCTTCTCACTATAGATATATTTTTGTCCATGTAAACCATAATCAATAAGTCGATCATTCACAGGTCGTTCGTAATTACAACTGGGTCAAAATTGTCGTTTTACCCCTGTAAATACATCTTGTTCCTTAAGTTCTCATTGACCCGAACAATTGATTCATAATACTATTTATGAATCATGTCTCTCTATTATGAGAAGACGAGACCTTGATTGTTCAAGACCTGAAATTAGCACTTAAGAGAACAACCAATCTGCTAATCTTAAAATGGGTATGAGTGAATTCCATCTAATAGGTTGTTCGTAATTATAGTTGGGTCAAAATTAATTCGTTAAACTCTTTAAATTAAACATTTTTAATTGTATCATATACAATGAATTGAAAACCCTAAAAATTGAATTTGAACATTTCAAATTCATAATCCTAATTTCATACATCAATACTCAATTTGTTATTTAAATTTAAGAGCTAATAAAGGGATCTAATGGACCTACAGATCATGAGCTATTTGTAATTAATTTGTTAATGTAACATCCTGAATTTTAGGAAAATTTAAGTTAATTATCTAAAATTATTGAGTTTAAATTTCCCTTTCATTTGGAAAATTGAGATTAAATTGAAATAATTGAAAAACTTTTATTGATTAAATTGAATTTAATTGATTAGATATTCGAATTGATTATCTTGAAAATATTGAATTTTGCTCCCCTTTAATTTTGGATTTTAGGGCCAACTTAAAAAAAAAAATTAAAAGAGATAATTAATTTCATGTGATTTTGAATTGATTTAAATATTTGAAAGGATTTAATTTGTATCAAATTGATGGATCTGCCCTTTAATGTTGGTTTTTGAAGCCTAAATTAAGATAATTTAAAAAGTTAATTGAGTTATAAATTTAATAGAATCTTTGGAGATTTTAGAGATATTGTGATAAATATTTTATTTATCTTTTCAAAATTTGAAAAAAGAAAAAAGAATTGAGATTTTTTTTGAAATTAAATAAGAGTGAAAAAGGCCAAAAATTGGGGAAAGAGCAATTCGGTTTTTCAGCGGCAGCTTTCACAAAATTGTCGATTGCGGGAGTTTGAACCGTTGGATTGTGCTCAAATTTGGCCAGTCTGTTCGGGACATATAGAGTTTATTTTGAACGGTTGGATCGTTGTTTGAAGCTCTGGTTTGTTCGTAATTGCTACTGAATAAAATCTGTAAAACTAGAAATTCCCCTTCTCTCTCACTCTCACAAACCCTCCTCATGCAAGACCCTCACTACTAGTCGCGAGCCTAAACAATTTATGTCGTCTGATAGAAACACCCGCTGCCTATCTATGGTAGCCACGAGCTGATGCACCATTAGCCGCCACTTCCCGATCTTTGCCGGAATCTTGAGAAAAATCTTAGATTCCAGATTTGAAAGTTTTGAGGCATTGACCATCAAGCTAGAGACCATTTTTCGTTTTGCAGAAAATTGGTAAAGATCGGTAAGTTTTGGGTAAGTTGTTGGTTGGTTATTCTTTTGGATTGAGAGTAATAGTGGAAAAAGTAAGTTATTGATTTTAGATTTAATTCTTGATCAGATTGGTTAATTGAATCAAGTTTTGGAATTTGTCTTGGACCAAGCCACAACTTTGGGTTGATTCAAGTTTTCCAAAGGTTTTAAGGAATTATTTTTGTGGACTTTTGTGACCAAGTTGAGGTAAGTGATACTATTACTGGTGTCTTCGTGCCAGGCGACCTAGATTAGACCTATAAAATTACTTGGTGGACTCTAGAGCATGATTTTGTTTGTCATTATGTTTTGCTTGTTGCATGGCAGTTACAAGTATTATGAGCATGTTCAAATTTATAATCAATACTGATATTATATATGTGATGCATGAATAGACTAGTAGAGCGGTTTATTGTCTCACCTTGATACATGTTTTATTTCAAAGACCTATGGGTCTAGTTTCATGTTTGACGGTATGCCTACGGACCGTTAGACATGCGTGAACTGACAGGTTTACGTTCATGTTATTATCATGTTTGACGGTGTGCCTATGAGCCACTAAACATGTGTGAACCAATAGGTTTACGTTCATGTTAATATCATGTTTGACGGTGTGTCTATGGGCCGCTAGACATGCGTGAAGCGACAGGTTTACATTCATGTTATTATCATGTTTGATGGTGTGCCTACGGGCCGCTAGACATGCGTGAGCCGACAGGTTTACATTTATGTTACTTTTATTTTCATGTTTCATGTTTTGACGGCGAGCCTATGGGCCGCTAGACATGCGTGAACCGACAGGTTTACGTTCATGTTATTATCATGTTTGATGGTGTGCCTACAGGTCGCTAGACATGCGTGAGTTGATGGGTTCACGTTCATGTTATTATCATGTTTGACTGTGTGCCTAGGGGCCGCTAGACATGCATTTCAAAGCAAGATAGTACGTCTCTTGGTTTTCCTTTCATCATAAAAAACCGATGCAGCTGTATGACCCACGGGCTATCTTTCTTTGCTCGTGGATGCATAGTCTGATCCCGGTAATGGGATCAATTACTGAGTATTTTATACTCAACCTTTCTTAATTTATGTTTTTTAGGTAATGATAGGAACGAACCGACGAGTGACGAGAGGGACTTGTGATCGTGCCATATGAGACATGTAAATCGCTTTCACTCAATTTTCGTTTTCATGCTATTTAAAAGTTTTGATTTGAGACTCAATGTTGGTCAAAATTTTATTTGTTTAAGTTATTTTTTTCTTCATTATTTTAGGGGCCCCGAACAAAGGTTTTACTTATTTGTTATTTATTTTGGAAAACTGTCTTTATTATTTTAATGAAATTTATTTTCCTCATGGTCAAAATGTTTTGAATGTAAGTGTGTAATTATGAGTAACGACCCTTATCAGAGTACTCAAAAGGTCGGGTCGTTACAGTTGGTATCAGAGCCTAGGTTTTAGGTTCTGTAGACTGACTTACGATGTAAATCTTGGTTTTGTGTTCCTTATGGCTATTCATGGATCCTTCGTCCTCGCCAGGTATGTTCTTTCATTAAATGTTTTATAGAAAATGTGTTTAAAAGCCTTCATGTCTAAGTTTTATATATTGACTGATTGTTATTGCTAGTTTAACGACCTGAAAGAAGTTAATATGAGATGGCTATTTTGTTTTGGTGTTATGGAAAGAAAGAAGGATCATTATAAGGCCATTTGGCGTTAGTTTAATTCATGGAAGGATTGTTAGAAACGAACATACATTTCTGTTCAGGGATATTGAAACATGATAGAACTATGAAGTGTTATGCACTTATGACATGAAAAAAAGAAATGGATGTATTTGGTTAAGCTATAGAATAAGATAGGTGAATTGGAAATTCACTGAGGAATAATATTAAGTTTTGCATTACGAGAATAAAACTAGTGGTGCTACAAGGAACTTTATCACAAGGCACATGTTCTTAGTTATGAGATTAAAATTTCTTTATAAGATAAAAAAGAGGTGAAGAAGAGACTATAAATTCTATTAAGGATTACTAGATATTAAAGTCAAAATATTTGAAGAAATTTTTTGAAAGTATTAATAGGTCATGATCACTTTCATGGTATTGAAGTTGGTAGAGCGAGTAATGTATGGGGTTTTGGTTCTTTATGTAGCGTGCCTAAAAGGAAGAAGAATTACTAGAAGGAGCATAAAGTGATAGCATGAAGAACTGTATACAAGACCTAGGTAAGATAAATTGGTCAAGGAATACCAAGATGGTTGAAATTATAGTTGCCTTTAGATGGAAGAAAATGAGTTATTGGATTGAAAATTCTTAAGATGCTTGGGTTTGAACTATGTGTTTGTCGCAATGAAAAGGTTCAAGTTTAATTAACCATACCAAGAGGAAGGATAAACGTTTTGAAGTTTAAAAGCAATGTTATCTTGTGGGGATACCCTATTCCAATTTTGGAATGGAATTTTAGATTTATGGAAAAGGTTATAAAGGGTCATATGTCGTGGTTTAGAGATTATGAGCTCCAACGATTTGTAATTAATTCGTGAAACTCTTTAATTGAATTAATTACTATTCGTTAACTATCAAGGCACACAACTATAGTTCGATAGTTGCATTCTCCTTACTGTAGATATATTTCTGTCCATGTAAACCATAATCAGTAAGTTGATCATTCACAGGTTGTTTATAATTATAGTTGGATCAAAATTATCGTTTTACATCTATAAATACATCTTGTTCCTTAAGTTCCCACCGACCCTCCAATGAATAATTTAATTCATAATACTATTTATGAATCATGTCATTCTCTATCATGAGAAGGTGGGGCCCCGATTGTTTAAGACCTGAAATCAGCACTTAAAAGAACAACCTATCTACTAACCAGGAGTTTCAGACTGGATGGAATTCAGTCCTACCCATATTAAGATTAGTAGATAGGTTGTTCTCTTAAATGCTGATTCCAAGTCTTGAACTATCGGGGCCCCGCCTTCTCATGATAGAGAAGGACATAATTCATAAGTAGTATTATGAATCAAATTGTTCATTGGAGGGTTAGTGGGAACTTAAGAAACAAGATGTATTTATAGGGGTAAAATGGTAATTTTGATCCAACTATAATTACGAACAATCTCTGAAGGATCGACTTACTAATTATGATTTATATGAACAGAAATATATCTACAGTGAAGAGAGTGCAACTATCGAGTTATAGTGGTGTGTCTTGATAGTTAACGAATAGTAATTAATTTGACTAAAGAGTTTTGACAAATTAATTACTGATTGTTGGAGCTCATGATCTGTAGGTTCATTAGGTCCCTTCGCTAGCTCAATAAATTGGAATAACAAATGAGTATTGATGTATGAAATTAGGGTTATGACTTTGAAATGTTCAAAATCATTTTTAGGGTTTTCAATTGATTGTGCATGATACAATTAAAAACTTTTAGTTTAATTGAAATTAAACGAAATTGGAAAATCAATAAATATTTAAATTATGATTTAAATATAAAATTTATTTATTGATTTATTGATATTTTATTAATTTAATACTTAGATATTAAATTAATATTATTTTAATTAAAAAAAGTTTAATTAAAAATTAATCAAAATTAGTTTTATTTAAATTAATTATTTTTTGAATTAATTTTGTAAAACTAATTTAAATAACAAAAATGAAATGATTTTTTGAAATCATTTTTAAGTTAATGGGTTTCTCTAATTTTTGGAAAAAACCCACTAACAAATATGATGGATTGTCACCAAAATCCATTTGTTTTTGTGATGATCTTCAAGTTGGACCTGCCCTTTATACAACCCTGTATAATTGCATGAATTCTACCTATATATAGATGCTCCATGATGAAGATCATTAAGGCATATGAGTTTTACTTGCTGAAGTAAAAACCTGAAAACCCTACACATCCCTCACTTGTTCTTCACCAATTCTACTTGATTTAAGTGTTTCAACCACACGTTCTAGCTTGAGCATAGTAGAGAAAATCTCAATGGTAGTCCTCTTGAAGGTTCAAACTCTATCTTGGTGGATTTCAACTGAATTTGTGAAGGAAATCTTCAAAGGTAATATGTTTTTCAAACACTTTTCTGAATATCATATGAACAACATGCTTAAAACTCAAACCAAATGTAGTTTAAGTGCTTATTGATTCTAAAGTCTTCCGTTGTATGATATTTCATTCCTTCAATTAGTATCAGAGCATGATTTAAGCGCTTAACTATTGTTAATTTGAGTTTGGTGGGTGTTTTTTCATGAAGTGCATGAAATAGTATACTGATATTGTTTTTTCAGTGTTTGGCATTTAAACCCTTTCAATTATGTTGTTTCACTTGTAATTGGCTCTTGTTTGATGAGCCTTAATGTGTATTTAAGAGTTTGTAATTCATTTGGAGTCATTATGAAGGAAATTAGATATGAGGATTTCTATGAGCAGTGGAAGGATCATTCCAAATTCCAATCGAAATTGAACATACACAATTGCAATCACAAAACGGAAACTAACAGGTCATGAAACCACTAAAAATTACAGCATGCTACTAAGATAACCAAGGGATAGAGTATGCTTACCTTTGAAGACTCATTCTTCAAACTCCCTCAATCAATCTACCAGCGTCCACAACAACACAACCCTCGAACGTAACTACCGGTGCAACACGAACACCAGTATGAACACAACGAACACAATGATCACGAACCCAACGAATGACCTCCAAAACTTCAAATTCAATATAGTTGAGTGAGGACACCACCACAATAGTTACCTTGGTATTCTCGATGTGAGAATCCATGAGTTGTGGGCTTTGTATGTGTTTGGGTTGATGCCCTAAAGTCTCGTGTCTTGTAGTTTGTAAACAGTTTGTACAAATGTTTGTATTGTTAATATATGATATTTACTTCACATCTTGTATTTTTTGCTCAGTTGCTTATTTTATTTGTTTTACCACAAACCAATAAACATAAAATCCCTAGTTATCTGTATGTGACTCAAACATGTATGTGGTGACATAAAAGTGGATCATGTCTTGAGTGATAACCAAAATGGTCTGTAGTATATGGATATAGCACGGAAACCTTATCTTGGTAACGCTACAGATGCGGCCTGCTTTGTGGAATGGTCACAAGTGTTGTGACTTTTCACAGATGGTCTGATCCTGATAATTCGTGTTGGGGACATGCGAGCAGGGGTGTTCTATACAAAGAGTTTGTATAAGACCTGACCACGAAGTGTTAACGTCTCGTTATATAACACCGTTCATGACAGAGACTTCACTTCACTAGGATGTCCATAGGTAACATGACCTCAATCCTGAGTGAGTTGGGAACTCCAGCCATTGAAGGTGATCGTTTGATTTGTATGGGTATGAATGGCCAGGTCGCTGATTCAAACCTACCATTTTGGGGACTCGTCTGATTTGGGAGCTGAGAACTCAGCTACACAAGATAGAATTCACTCCTTCCCTGAGGCAGGGGTAAGGGGTAAGTAGATAGATAGCTCCCTTAAGGGCTGATTCTGAGGCTTGAACGATGTGGCGCCACACACCTTCTCTTGGCCCAGAAGTTTTCATACATAGTTGGACTATGTTGTATTGTTCATTAGAGGAATCAGTGATACTTAAGGAGTGAGATGTAACTACAGGAGCAAAACGACAATTTGGCCTAGTTGTACTTACGAGAATCTGTGAAGGATCATTGTACTCATGATTGGTTATATCCGATGGACACAGAAATATATATGTGGTAAGAAGAGTTCAGCTATTGGTCTTTAGTGGAATACCTGACAATTAACGGATGATAGATCTTGTGGCTAAAGAGTTTAGTCAGTTATTCACGGACCGTTGGAGCTTCGAGCCATAGGTCCATTAGGTCCCCTAGGTAGCTTGGATACAGTCGAAAACCAGTGTTTGGGTTAATTTGAAATGTTCAAATTGACAAGAGGAAGTTCGATTATATATAATATAATTAGATTGGTTAATTATATATGATATAATTGGCTAAATGTATGAGATACATTATTTTGGAGGAAATTAGATATAAATATGATTTATATCAACTAGAGGAGAAAATACTATAGTAGATATGTGATATCAAACTATAGGCTAAAAATATAATATGATTATATTTATTAATTAATTAGTTGGTTAATTATATGATAATTAATCCAAAATTCACGTCCGGGCGTGGGTTAGTGGGGCAGCATTGGTTATTGTAACCGATGAAATAAAAATGAAATTGTTTCATTTTTTGAAGAAGTTCAATCGCTTGTCATTCAATCGTCCAAAAAGAAAGAGAGAAGTGCGCATTGGAGAATAGAGAACGATCGTTTAAAGAAACGAGAGCCTACGCGATAATTGCCTCGCGCCTAAACGATCACACGGTATTTCCTACACGATCGGATTGCTTCTCTAAACGATCGTATAGTGTGCCGATTTTGCTAAACGATCGTATACCTTTTCCTAAATGATAGTTTAGCTTCTCTTAAACGATAAGTAGTCTGCTATGTGATAGCATCTTTTTCCCACCCACTTGCTTATCACCTACACGATTCGTGTTTCCTCTTTCCTTTACCAAATTCACCAAAGATCACGCTTTGGGTTCTCACCCCGAGAATACCCGGGGCTCTTTTTTAGTGCTGTCGTCCCCGCGACGTTCGTGTTCGTGCGATTGTTCGTGCTGCTGTTGTCGACGCTACTGCTGGGCGTTAGTAGATTGCGTGGAGGTTTTTCGCTGCTTTGAGTGCTGAAGTTTGAAGAACGTCTTCAACCGGTATGGCTGTAAAGACTCGACCCCCTAGGACCTAGGTAAGGCCGTTACTAAAATAAATGCATGCAAAGAATTTAAAATGATGCTCAGTCATTTGAAATAAATGCTAATTAAAAACAAGAGAAGTTCAAAAGACATTTATTAAATGCAATTGTTAAAAACAATAATAGGGTACCCATAAATCATAAAGGTTAATAAGTACATATGAAACACAATTCTTAATAATAAGTTTCAAACATCAAAACTAAACATTAAGGGAAACATGAAAAGAACTCTAAATCTCATGATGCGGAAGCGTAAAAACTAGTTCTAGTGGCTCAATCATGAATTCCGCTGTGCCATCGCCGGTGCATCTCTACCTTTACCTGAAACATCAACATAAGAAAGAATGAGTATGAAATACTCAGTAAGTAACCCCACTACTGGGGTTAGGCTAGACGTCTATGTCCTCTAGATGCCTACCTCTAGTGGAACATATAAACTATTCTAGTCCTCATGGAACACATATATACATGAAAAAAACTTATTTCTATCCTAAGGTAATTGAATATGTCCACTACCTCTAGTAAGTCCCGTAGGACCCACAACCTCTGGTGAATCCCGAAGGAAACACAATCTCTTACATACGCATGGTTATGCATACACCTCTTTCGTGTACACATAACCCACTTAATGTGTACCTTTTTCGTACACATAGTTACGTATGCACCTCTTTCGTATACACATAACCCACTGAAGGTGTACCTCTTTCGTACACCTAGTTAAGTATACACCTCTTTCGTATACACCTAACCTACTAAGTATGTACCTCTTTCGTACATCTAGTTATGTATAACCTCTTTCGTATACACATAATCTACTGAGTATGTACCTCTTTCGTACACCCCAGATCCTCTCTATAAATGTAGAGATGTGTACCTCTTTTCTACACATGGTTAGACATACACTTCTTTCGTATACACATAACCCACTAAGTATGTACCTCTTTCGTACACCCCAGTACCCTCTAGGGTTGTATCACTTTCATACACACCAGCCCTAGTACATCTCTTTCATGTACTAGGTCCTTGAACGTGCATTACTTTCATGCAGTCACATAGTCTGGAAAGGAAAGGAGATTTTATCTTTCATATTACATATAACATTCACCTAATCATAAATCCTCTAAAATCTCCTCATCATCAACCTCATGTTAATTAACCTCAACATACATATTTAATCTAGTTTTAAATGAATCAACTGTAGCACATCACTTTCATGCACTAAATCATGTAAGAAATGCAGTATTCGGGATTTCGTAATATATCATACAGTCCACACATTCTCATAATAAATTGCATAACTATATAGGTCAACAAGGTCTAATGTTCATTTAGCTTTAAGGCACTCTAATAGGAGTGCTACTTAACTCATAATTTAAGGGTCATGCTCAATCATCATTTAATATAACTCATAAAAATCCAAAATTAAACTCATACGTAATCATATTCCGATATTTTACCACATGCTCATATATCCTTCATAAGGAGTCCATCCAACCTCAAAACAATCAAAATTATTCAAAGAAAATCTGCTAGGATCCTCAATGTTAAATCTACAGTATATTGCCTGGCATAAAAGCGATTCCAGTAGTAAGATTATTTACCTCAAAATTTGGTCACAAATTTTTGTCCACACAATTAATCTTCTTACAACCTTTGGAAGACTTGAATCAACCGAAAAATGTGGCTTGGTTCAAAAGTAGTTCCAAAACTCGCAAGCAAAAGTTCCAATCTAAACAAATTCAATAATAATGGTTAGGGTCTTAAATTCCAACAATCTCAAATAACTTCAAATAATCTTAGCCCAAATATGTTCTTTTAATCCAACGACAACCTCACTAACACACAAAGGCTCAACACCAAACCAATCAGCAATGGGGTTACCAAGCCTTGAAACTTACCAAAACTTCATGAAGAAGAAACTTCAACAGTCGCTGGACAGCGCACAAATTCTCCTCCAAAACTCCAAATCTAGCATCCAACCATAATGGATAAATTAAAATCCAAACCAAAATCAAGTGGGTAACCTTAAAATTAACCGATATGCCAAACAACTTACCCAACCACAGAACCAGCAGCAATCGATGGCAGCAGGGGCTGGACAGTGTTTTAGGTGAAGGAGGTCGTTGACTCAATCGATGAACGGCACGGACAGACAGTTAGAGGAGCAAACCGGCGACAGCAGCGGAATGAGTAGGGCGATACGCGGTGGACCTAGTTCGCGCACGAGGACTGACACAGTCGAACTGGAAGGAATCGATGGCGGCACACTTCGGCTGGCGTCGATGGCGACGGATCGAGCACCAGTGGCGGACGTCTGGGCTAGGCGCGGCGGTTGGTCGCACGGTCGACTGGAGGCGCGGCGCGGGTGCTAGAGGCGGTGGGATCCGGATTTGAGTAGAGAGGGAGGCGGCGGCGGAAGGAAATTTTTTGGGTAGCGAGGGAGTGGTTCGCATGAGGAAATGGGGATGGATTCTGCCTTTTTATTTAAAATAATAATAATAATAATAACAACAATAATAATAATAACTAAAAAGGAAAAGTATAATTACACTTAAATCATTTTCTTAATCCACTTTACACTATTTATTTCTTTTCCTTTTCAAAAGAAAATTAATTCCTGTCATAAATTTTCAAATTGAATTTCAAAATTCAATAATTTTCACGTCAACACTTAAATCCCTTACTTATACTTCAAATCCAAAATTCCAAAACTACTGAAATCATATAAAAAGTGAAAATTCGGGGTGTTACAATGGCACTCTTTCCCTTGTTATTTTGTTGTTCATAGCATTAGTGAGATCGAATAACTGTATGTTTTGAATATATAATTAGTGTTTGTTTGCATAACTATATGTTTTGAATATATAATGTGTATTTTGGTCACGGTGAGATCGGAGCGATCCGAACACCCTCATGGAACTCTTCGGTAAGAGATTCTTCAGTATGGACTTGGCTTGAGGAAGAGCTGGAGGATAACAATCGTGTAGACGATCGAGCATGTGGGAGATGACACAGTTTATCGTATAGACGATGTGCTCAATCATATAGTAGATGACAGCCTATCGTATAGACAATGCCACACGATCGTTTAGCTACGACCAACTGAACTATCGTATAGTTAATCTCCACGATCGTTAGTCTCTCTACTAGCTATCGCTTAGTGAAACACTTTCACTTGATAGCATTACCGTGAGTTATTTTCGAAAGTAGTAACTCCCTATATTTAGGAAAGATTTTTCCTTTTATCTCACAGTTACCATAAAACCACCAATAACCTTCCACTCAATTGGTTATTAGAGAAAAAGAGATAATTATCAAATAATTAATATTATTATTATAAATAAATATGATAACCAACTTACCATATTATATTTATAATCTATAGTTTTAATATTTCATCTCAGGAAACATATAAACCATAGTTCTTTTTCTATTTTATGGTACTTAATGTAAATCATATTTACATTAATCCTCCACTTGATGTATCTCATACATCACACCAATTATATCATATATAATTGAATTCTCTTGTCAATTTCAACATTTCAAACTAACTCCAAGAATTGATTCTCAACTTGAATCCATTGAGCTACTAAGGGGACCTTATGAACCTGTAGCTTGAAGCTCCAACGGTACGTGAATAACTGACTAAACTCTTTAGTCACAGAATCTGCCATCTGTTAATTGTTGGGCACTCCATTAAAGACCGACAGTTGCTGATGCGTGAAATTATGATGTGTTATGGTGTGAGTTTGCCATGATGTGTGTTATGTGGTAATCATGCAAGTCTTCCTAACAAGGCCCAAGTATAAGCCTCCTTAGGTTTCCTGGTAAGTCTAAGGTCAAACATAGGGACTACTAAGTATATATGCAACAAACACTTTGATTCTATTCCGATGGTAAAAACAAATGAAGTGGATAGTGTTTGGAATTAGATTTTTCCTATGCGACGGAGTTGAACGTTAAGTGATGAAAGCGTAGAGTTATGATGAGTATGCGATGAAGGGGTTGAGAAGGGGTTTAGCTAACATTTCCTAAGATTATGCACAAGTTATGCGATCATGCTAAACACGAATATCAGTACTACATTTCTCAATTCAGAAAGCCATAATGCCTATTTCTAGGATGCATGTGATGTATATGCCAAATAGTCGATAGGACTTATTTCTAAGTCTCTACTCTTGTCTATGTGATGATGAATGATGCACACATAAAACAAGGTGACCGCATACCATCATTCCTATTTCTAGGGCGCATGTGATGTGTAAATAGCAATAGAACTTATGTCTAAGTTTCTACTTCTTGCTTATGTGATTCTAATCCGACTTTCTCAAGCCTAGATTCTAATCCAACTCTCTCAAGTATGTCTAAAGGGTGAATGATGCATACATAAGACAAGATGATCGCATAAAATGTAAATCTTAAGTCATGCTAGCTAAGTGATGACGGAAATTTAGAAGTCAATTTTACTCGACAACCAAAATTCCATGGACGTGGTATGCGATGCATGTTCCTAAGATATGTGTTGATAGTCATGCATCGATGGTCATGCGTTGGACTGATAATGCGTTAATGAATGTATACGATGACCATATGTTCTGCCACAAGTTTTCTTGGGCTCACACCAAGTATAATTCAAATGCAAGTTTCTCGGGTAATCCGAGGTCGAACAGAGGGACTTGTAGCTATATGTATGCGGTAGTTTAAATAAAAGAATGGAGGGGATGTTGCTAAGTTAATCCTACTCCTACTTCTATCTAACAGACAACGCGATGAGAATATGCATGAAAGGTAGAGATATGACAAACCTTGATATGAAATAAATGTGTGGGAAAATAGATAGAATGAGGAGATGATTTCATTGCAGCCCTTAAGAGTGACCGAAAGGGCAACCCTAGTCAACGCAAGCCAATGCGATCATGCAACACACATACAATAGTAAACCACTTCTCGGTGCGAATGCTATGGCTTCTAATGCTAGAATGCATGCGATATATGCGATAAGTCTATAGAACCTACACATAAGCCTCTATTCTTATTTATGCGATGACAGAGTGACACACACATAAATAAGGCGACCACATAATATCATACCTATTCCTAGGATGCATGCGATGCAGTGTTAACAAACAGAGCTTATCTTTAAGTCCCTATCTCTTGCTTATGCCGATCTAATCTTACTCTCGAGTTTAGATTCTAACCTAGCTCTATCGAGTCATTAGGTTATTTCTCTAGACTCTCTCTCGAGTAGCTCTAAAGGGGTGTTGGGCACAACATAAAACAAGACAAACACATGAACTTGGTTGACGCAAGATTACTCCTATCTCTAGTGAACAATGCATGCATTGCTTAATGCGTCCAACCACTTACCCTCCCGGGCAGTTGATTGTTGCTGACTTTACTCATAGACAAGCAATGCGTTAGCCTATAGACAGGCATTGTAGTAGCTCCACACTAAGCAAATAAGGTTACTCAGACACTCGTGCAACGAACCTCTCGGTGGGATGCTACATGCTTCATATCCCTAATCCACATGACTAAGTTTGCAATACCCAAGCAATCCCACTAAGTGTTACAATGAAAGTAAAGATGCTAAGCAAAGAGGATGGAGATGGAGTCGAAGGAGACGGTTCTGGTGTGCCCTTGCATGAAATGTACGCTCGATCTCTGGGTTAGCCTCGAATTCTGGATCAGTTCCAGTCCTCATAAATCGTTAGACTGCTCTCCATGATAAGCAGCCAGTACAAAGAGATCCGTCCTGCAAAATATCACAAACATACTCAACAATAACCGTTACCAATCCCTGGCAATGGCGCTATAAACTTGATGACTTTATTTTTATTTTGTTTCATTTTATTTTGAGCACACGCACTACGATATATGATGCATGATACAAGTTCATGATACTACTTTTAGATATATGCGTTGTTAACTAAATGCTTGTAGTATGCTATGCGTTGTCACAAGTTTCCTTATGCTGAAACCAAGTATAATTCCAATGAAAGTTTCTCGGATTGATCCGAGGTCGAACATAGGAATTGTTGTCGTTAGTGTATTACAATTGTGATATATGCGACCAGTGTTTTTACAATTAATAAAGAGTGTGTTTATACAGGAAATTAAATTGCGGTAAAGTAAAATTGTGCAGATAAACTAAAGTTGCGGTAATAAAATAAATTGCGATAAACCTAAGCTAACATGATGCAAGATACAGGATACATGATATACATGATGCTGAGTTCGAGACTGAGTGTGAAGTTTATACAAAGGATCGTGGTATGCGATGGCAAGGCTTGATGGATGAATCAGAAGGAGAAAGAATAATTAGTACAAACATCGCAAGTTTGTTAATTGCGTTAAAGATACAACTAAGGTTCTGCTTTCCCTTGGTGTACACCTCTCAGTGATCGACTGTGTTCCCATATCTCTATGGTAAAATAGGGATGAACGTGGTGAACGCAAGGTTGCTTCTATCTCTGGAAGTACTTCTTGCTTTAGTGAACGTATTCTTCCAACCCTCTCCCGATAGGCAGAATGGCATCTTCACTTCTGCTCTCACAGGTGAAGATGCCGTCTAGCATGCATTTACTAAACTTAATTATTTCCTTAACCCAATTAATTCATTTGCTCAATTATTGCTAATTATCCAAGGGATTAAGAAAACATCGTGGAGAAAATGAAATATGGATGAATGAAAATAGACAGAATGATGGAGATGGAAATGATCATAACATTTAACTATAGAATTCAGCGTCTGATACATGGTGTGAATGATAGACTAAGAAGATGAATATAATTGATGATAAAGAGATAGAGACAAATAAAGAAGAGTGTCAGCGTCTTGACATAGATCTGGACGGTGGATTTGCTTGCCGGCGTGTGAAGTGGATGAAGAGAAAAGCTTCCCTCTCCGGCTTGCTCGTTCGATAAAAGTGACCTTCGTACAGAGCTTCAATGGCGGGGATCAGAAGGATTCTTTGCCTGGAGACTCACCTTTCGACCTTGTCTCTTAATTCTTCCTGAATCTACTCTGAATATTCGCTTAACCAGTCTCTCTCTTAGATCAGTATACATAATTTTCTCTATATTCAAGCGTAATTTCTCAGTGGAATGGCATGAGCTATTTATAGGCTAAGCTTTGACTCTCTGCATTGTGGTCCCCACTTTATTGTTAAGGCAAATCCTGAAATGGTGAGTGAATATTCCTTCTATTATGCAATTAATCCATTCAGAAATGCACAACGGTCAGCTGTACACGTGTCAAAATCCTCTGCAATTGCATTGCTCTTTACATCTTCGATCGTTTGCCCGCATGCAGTGTTGTTTTTTATTACCGCATGTGGTTGAGACTGCGTTAATCGCTTAGCTCTTGATCGATTGTCGCATGTGCCGTGATTGTGTTGATCATCTATTCATTCCTGAATGATGGGCGCAATGCGACGTAGATGCGTTGTTCTTTCTATCTTGAGCCTTGAATGCATGCGGTGACTTGATTTCCTGCAAAACAGACTTGAAATATTCGTTTCTACCATCGCAATGGTGTCAGTGGGTTTATTGATGACAATTTATAATTCTCACGTTTCTTAGCTAATTTATATACAATTGACGCAACTTTCCTTTTTTTTGGCTGCAATATCTAAATAAAACAGTATAAATAACTTGTATTTCTACAAGTTATCATGTAGTAGAACAACTTCCATTGCAGCTGAACCTGAGATTGTGGTAACACAAGAAGAAGAAAGAGAAAATGAAGCAGTAGAATTGGAGGTTGCGTCGACCTCAAAGCCAACTGAAACGGGAACCGTCAAAGTTTAGTTACCCCCTTTCCCACAGAGACTACGGAAGAAGAAAAACGAAGAGGTACAGTACCAATGCTTCTTATCTATGTTAAAGCAATTACATGTTAATATTCCTTTCAGTGAAGCGATTGAGGAAATGCCTGCATATGCCAAGTTTCTGAAGGATATGGTAACTAAGAAGAGGGGCATTGGAAAATTTGCCACGGTGGTATTAACACAAAGTTCCAAATCAATAATCCCACCAAAGATGAGCGATCTTGGGAGCTTTACCATTCCTTGCTCCATAGGAAGACTTTACATTGGGCAAGCCCTGTGTGACTTGGGGGCCAGCATAAATTTGATGCCTCTGTCAATCTTTAGACAGCTAAATGTGGGGGAACTTGTGCCCACATCAGTTACTCTCGAACTGGTCGACAGATCTCTGGTTCATCCAGAAGGTAAGGTGAAGGATGTGCTAATAACAATTGACAAATTTATCCTATCAGCTGACTTCATCATTTTAGACTATGAGGCCAATAAAGATGTGCCCATCATTCTGGGGCGACCTTTTCTGTCAACGGGTCATGCCCAAATTGATGTGCATAAAGGGGAAATCACTCTGAGTATCAATGAATAGAAGCTCAAATTTAATATAATTCATGCCATGAAGTTTTCAGATGAAGAAGACCTACAAGATTCTAATGATGACCTGAATTTGATTGAAGAAGAAAAGTCCAATGAAGAGTATGAAGAAGAGGATGCCAGCGCATCCGTTGCTGCCTGTAATGCGATGACAACAAAAACAAACAAGGAAGAAGAAATGATCGCAAGGAAAGAAGTAGAGCAAACAGAAGAATGAAAAATAACGCAACCTTCCCTAGTGGAGCTGATAGGCATAAGCTATACAATGATGCAAGCAAGGTTTAAGTCCATGTCCTCGTTACCAGTTCCCCAACAATGATGCCATAAACTTGTTACGCATAAGAATGATGATGCCATACAATGCTTAAGATGCAGTGATTCTAAATAGGCATATGGATTGTGATGAATGATAGATCATGCAAGATCATGTTACCATAAACTCAATGACTTGGAATGGAAATGGAATGTGGATGTTGTGTTATGCTTATTCAGACACACTTAAATTATGTGATACTACTTCTAGATATGCGTTATTAGTGAGAATCTTGTAGTATACTACGTGTTGTCACAAGTTTCCTTACGTTGAAACCAAGTATAATTTCACCGCAAGTTTCTCGGTGTGATCCGAGGTCGAACACAGGGATTGTTTTAGGTTAATTACGTTATATTTGTGATATATGCGACTAGGGGTTTTTCAATTTAATAAAAGTGTTGTTTGTACAAGTATTTAAAAATGCGGTAAAGTAAATTGTGCAGTAAAGTAAAGATAAGCAATAAAAATGCGATAATAAAGTAAATTGCGATGAAAGTAAAGTGCGATGAAATAAACCTAAGCTATGATGATACAAGATACAAGTTACATGCTACAAGATACTGAGGTGGAGATTGACTGTGAAGAATATACAAAGATCGTGTTATGCAAGGGCAAGTCTTATGTGCGAAACAGCAAGAGAAAGGATAATTAATATAAATAGTGCAAGTTCCTTAATTGCATTAAAGATATAAGTACGGTTTCACTTTCCCTTGGCGTACAGCTCTCGGTGACCGGCCGCATTCCCACATCTCTGTGACGAAATAGGGACAAACACAATGACCGCAAAGTTGCTTCCATCTCTGGAAGTACTTCTTGCTTTAGTTAACACATTCTTTTAACCTTCTCTCGACAAATCAGAATGGCATCTTCACTTCTGCTCTCATAGGTGAAGATGCTGTCTACCATGCTTTAGCTAAACATCTTTATTTCTTTAGCATAGATTAAGTTACTTGTTTAATTCATATTAATCACCAAGGGATTAAGAAAACATCGTGAAGAAAACAATTAATGGAGGAAAGACAGAAGTGTGGAAATGAGAATGATCATGACAATTAATTATAAAATCAAGCGTCTGATACATGGCTGTGAATGATTTAGCCTAAGAAGATGAACTACAATGGATGAATAAGAGTTAGAAACAAATACAGAAGAGTGCCAATGTCTTGACACTGATCCAGATGGAGAGATTGCTTGTCGGCGTAGATGGAGTGAATGGAAGGATGAGCTTCCCTCTCAGGCTTGCTCAACCGGTAGAGTTAATCTAGGTACAGAGCATCATGGCGGGGATTTGGAATGATTCACCCTGAGACTCACCTCTCGGCCTTATCTCGTTTCTTCTCGAATCTTCTCCGATCAACACTCAGATCAACCTCTCTCTCAATAGCCTCGTATCAATTATCCCCCGTATCAAGTATATCTTTCAGTGAATTCTTTGGGGTATTTATAGATGAAAGCTTTGACTCTCTGACTTGTGTAGTCCCCACTATATTGTTATGGAAATTCCAAAAATGGTGGAATAAATATTCCTTCTGTTATGCAATTAGTTCATTGAAAATGCACAACGGTTAGTTGTACACGTGTCAAAATCCTCCATGATTGCGTTGTTCATTTGATCTTTCAATTGATCGTGTGCTCGCATGCAGTGTTGTTTTTTATTACCGCATGGAGTTGAAGTTCAGCTCTGGATCGATTGTCGCATGCACCGTCATTACGTTGATTGTCTATTCATTCCTGAATGATGGGCTCAATGTGACGTAGATGCGTTAATCTTTTTTTCTCTTGAGTCATGAACGCATACGGTGATTGGATTTCCTGCAAAATAGACTTGAAATATTCTTTTCTACCAGATGGTGTTAGTGGGTGTATTGACGATAATTTATAATTATTATATTTCTTAGCTAATTTTCATACAATCAACGCATATTTTCTCTCTTTTGGCCGCAATATCTGAATAAGGTAGCATAAATAACTTGTATTTCTACAAGTTATCAGGAGCCACCAACACTTGAATTAAAGACCCTACCAACCAATTTGAAGTACGCATTTTTTGGGGCAGAATGAGAAGCTGCCAGTTATCATTACCTCTGTGCTTAACAAAGATTAGGAGAATGTGTTGATGAGCATTCTCAAGAAACATGTGCAAGCAATTGGCTGGACGCTCGCTGACATCAGAGGAATTAGCCCTGTGTATTGCATACACCGTATTCGTCTTGAAGATGACAACAAAGCAACAATTGAACATCAATGTAGACTTAACTCTGCGATGAAGGACGTCATCAAGAAGAAGATTATCAAATTGCTAGATGCGGGCATTATCTATCCCATAGCAGATAGCATGTGGGTCAGCCCCGTGCAATGTGTGCCAAAGAAGAGCGGAATGACGATAGTCCTAAATGAGAACAACGAATTAATACCGTAAAGGACCATCACTGGATGGCACATATACATGGACTACTGCAAGTTGAATGCAGCCACAAAGAAAGATCATTTCCTTCTGCCATTCATCGATCAAATGGTAGACAGACTAGCAGGGAATGATTTTTACTGCTTCCTGGATGGGTATGCCGGATATAATCAAATCATGATAGCTTCTGAAGATCAAGACAAGACCACATTCACCTGCCCATATGGGATGTTTGCTTTTTACCGCATGCCATTTGGCCTCTACAATGCGCCATGCACGTTCCAAAGGTGCATGATGGCGATCTTTTCAGATTATCTCGAGGACTCTGTGGAAATATTTATGGATGACTTCTCCGTTTATGGGAACACTTATGAAGTTTGCTTAGCCAACTTGGAGAAGATTCTGAAAAGATGTGAAGAGACGAATTTGGTGCTCAATTGGGAAAAATGTCATTTCATGGTTAAGGAGGGCATAGTGTTGGGGCATAAGGTCTCCCGGGATGGATTGGAGGTAGACAAAGAAAAGATTGAAGCAATTGAAAAACTTCCACCTCCAACCAGCGTGAAGGTTGTGCGAAGCTTCTTGGGGCATGCTGGATTCTATAGACGATTTTTCAAGGACTTTTCTAAGATAGCACGACCACTGAGGGCATTGTTAAAGGCGGACAAAAAATTTGAGTTTGACAACAATTGCCTCAATGCATGTAGAGTTTTTAAAAAATGCGCTGATTAACGCACCCGTGTTGATTGCACCAGACTGGACACTGCCATTTGAAATCACGTGCGATGTAAGTGGGTATGCGATGGGAGCAGCTTTAGGGTAAAAGAGAAATTTTTTTTGCATCCCATCGCATATGCGAGTAAAACATTAAACCCTGCTGAAACAAATTATACCACCGCAGAGAAAAAACTCCTGGTTGTGATTTTTGCGTTGGAGAAATTCCGGGCATATCTGTTGGGAACCAAGGTACTCATCCACACTGATCACTCGACAATCAAATACTTAATGACAAAGAAGGACGCAAAGCCGAGGTTGATCAGATGGGTTCTTCTCCTTCAAGAATTTGACATCAAAATAATTGGCCGAAAGGGGACAGAGAATCAGGTTGCAGATCATTTGTCTAGAATGGAAAATCCTGAAGTTGACCGCAATGAGACTGAGGTGAGTGTCGTGTTCCCAGACGAGCAGCTGTTCCACATAGAAGAATTGCCCTAGTATGCAAACATCGTTAATTATTTGGTTTGCGAGTAATTCCCTGAAGACTACACCTATCACCAACAGAAGAAGCTCAAACATGAATGCAGTCATTATTATTGGGATGAGCCACATCTGTATAGGAGAGGTGAAGACTAGATTATTCGGTTATGCGTACCAAATGCTGCTCAACAACGCATATTGTCACAATGCTACGACTCACCATATGGTGGGCACTTCGGAGGGCAGCGCACTGCAGCCTAAGTTTTGCAAAGTGGATTCTTTTGGCCTACATTATTCAAGGATGCTGCTGACTACGCAATGAAATGTGATCGGTGTCAACACATAGGCAACATTTCATGGGAAAACGCAATGCCAATGAACACTATCTTAGAGCTGGAATTTTTCGATGTATGAGGGATTGATTTCATGGGACCATTCCCTCCCTCGCATGGCAAACATATTTTATTAGCCATCGATTATGTCTCCAAATGGGTAGAGGCAATAGCATTCGCCATAAGTGATGCGACAATAGTCTCCCAGTTCCTGAAGAAGTATATTTTCACTCGTTTTGGCACTCCTCGTGCCATCATAAATGATGAAGGATCCCACTTTATCAATCACAATATCAAGGAGTTGCTGTGAAAGTACAATATCCTCCACAAAGTGGCCACCGCATACCATCCGCAAACGAATGGTCAGGCTGAAGTGTCCAATCTAGAAGTTAAGTCGATACTTGAGGAGGTAGTAAAGCTTTCACGAAAAGACTGGGTGACAAAGCTTGCGATGCATTGTGGGCATATCGGGCCACATTTAAAACACCCATAGGTATGTCCCCATATGCGCTGGTATTTGGTAAGGCATGTCACTTGCCTTTGGAGCTGGAATATAAGGCACTGTGGGCGGTAAAGAAGCTGAATTTTAATTTGAAGAACGCAGGGGAAACGCGAAAAATGCAACTGGTTGAGCTAGAAGAATGGAGAAACAAGCATATGAAAATGTGAAGATTTATAAAGAGTGCACCAAGTGCTGGTATGATCAACGTATATGCAGTAATAACCTCCAAGTCGGGCAAAAGGTCTTGCTCTTCAACTCACGTCTGCAACTCTTCCCGGGAAAGCTAAAATCACGTTGTTCTGGACCATTCGTAATTAGACAAGTATTTCCGCATGGCGCGGTTGAATTATCAAATGATGATGGAACCGACATATTCAAAGTCAATGGGTAGAGAATAAAGGCATATCATGGAGAAGGCCGGCATCGACGAGTTGACTCCATGGAACTAAAGAACTTTGAATAAAGATGGAAGTAGGTGGTCCCTGCATTATTAAATGATCGCAATCTATCAGGGACGCAAGATTTGGGAAACATCAATTCTTCAACTCTTTTCCACTATTTGAAATTTTCACTTTATCCTTTCAATCTTTACATATCCTTATTTTATTTTTGAAACAAAAAAAATGTGATAACGAGTTTTATTTTGTTTAAAATAATTTGACACTCTCTTTGTTTTTCTTGCAACGATCGAGGCGCTGGATTGCGGGGATGTTATGCAACAAAGTACTTATCTTACTCCATCACCACAACTTAAAGAAGAGAGATCACCACAAAGATGGATGCGTCAATACAATGCGGGCGACAACGCAAAATTTGGGGGTGTATTCTTCCTTATCTTTATTTCAAATTTTGTGCTATCACATTGCATTTTAGTTTTCAAAGTTTTATCACCGCATCCTCTTTATCACCACAATCAGTTGACATAGATAAATTTTGTGAGTTACCATATTTTGTTTCTTTGCCAAGTATGATTTCAATGATAAAAAATATGCTTCTATTTCTTTTGTATATACTAGAGTCAACTTAGTCTTAAGATAGTCACCTCATGAAATATTTTTAGAAGTTAGGAGTTTGCTAGCTTTCTTTCAAATTCTCTTTACAACGCATTCTATGACCATCACATGACTTATTTTAATCTTTTGGCAATGAGGACATTGCCACATTTCAAAATTTGGGGTGAGGTGTTTATTTTTGACCTTGCTATTTCTAAAAAAAAATTGAGAATAACAACTCCACTGTCAACGCAATGGGAAACCCATGTTGATAAGAGTTTAGTTGTGAAAGGCACTTACACGTAGTTGGATGTCCGCATGACACACGTGGGGGCAAGCCAAAACGAAAGTAAGTCACAAGGATCAACGCATAAATCAATGACCGCAACTCCACTACCAAATCGGTATGAGTTTACTCTAAGAAAGAGTGCATTGCTCGTAGTTGGATGTCCGCATGACACCCGTGGAGGCAAGCCAAAACGAAGGCAAAGCACTCGGATCAGCGCAAGGTCAGAAAAAAATTAGCGATGAAGAAAATTTTTGTGCAAGGATAAAATAATTTGACACCCCAGTAGAAAATTTTCTTTTTTGAAATAAATCATGCGATGTTCTGAAATTTAGTAAAGTCCTTTTGAAAGTTAAGCTTGTAGTCCCTAGGTTTTAGAAATATTTTAAGAAGAGACTTGAATAAGACTTAAGGAAATTCTGGTATATAGGATTTGAATGAAGTATCCTTGAGAAGTCTAGGAAAGGAATTGTGTGGTTGACTTGCTAAAGGAATCTTTCGCTTATGCTTGAGGACAAGCATTGTTTAAATTTGGGGGTGTGATAACGGGCAGAAATACACGTTATCATAGTGCTAAGTTCTTAAACAATGTTGGATTGCGTTGATGAAATATTTTAACTTGCATCCATTAAGCATCAATTTCGTAATATTGCGGTCGCATGTGTTCAACGCATTAGAACAGTTGATCTTTGTATTTTTGTGCAGAATATGCATTAATGCAATGAAAGAATTGCGATCATAGGAAATCAGTGGTCAAACGCAACTTCACCGCAAGGCTTTGCATTGATCGTGCTCGTAAACATTCGCCTGAAGGATCGCCGCAACTTGGTAAGCGCAACATGGTGGGCGCATCCGGGTGAAAGGATAATTAAGAGCAATGGGACAGAAAGCTGATGACAGTCGAATCCAAATTAAGTTGACAGTCGATAACGGTCATAAAGTACATCCAGCTTTATTGGTGACAATTATCCAAAGCATCAGTCAGGAATTAAAGTTGTCCCATCTGTACAACCAGGAGAGAGAAGCCGTCTTCCACCATGGATGCTCTTAAATACAAAGGGCATTCTTCAGAGAAAGGGTTAACCAGTTGATTAGTTCACCGTTTAGTTCACGCTTCTGATCATAGTTTCCTTTCCATTTTAAGGCGGATCAAGAAAAGAGTGGTGGCATCGGAGATCGCTTAAGGCAGCTCGAGAGAGAACCTTGAGGCGTAAGAGTAGAGAGCGGGTCGACTCTCGCGAGAGCAAGATTATATTTTGAGCACGAGTAGAAACAGTGTAAATGCCTGGCAATAAGAGATTGCTACCAGGCTCTTTATTCTATACTTGCATTATTATTTTGTACTTCATCTTCATACTTACAATGGAAATTCTATTTCTACATATGTTCACTCTTTTAATATGCATGAGTAGCTAAACTAGTCGAATAGGTATAGAAGAACTAAGCTAACATGACCTAGAAAGTTCTTTGCTTGCGATTGTCTTGTTTTATGTTGTGCAAAATACCCATTAGAGTCACTCGAGAGAGAGTCTAAAGAAAGAACCTAATGTCTCGAGAGAGCTAGGTTAGAATCTGGACTCAAGAGAGCAAGATTAGAACTACATAAATAAGAGATAGGGACTTAGAGATAAGCTCTGTTTGTCAACCTGCATCGCATGCATCCTAGAGATGGGAATGATATTATGCGGTAACATATTTGTATGGATGTCATGTTGTCATCGCATAAATAGAAATAGAGGTTTATGTGTAGACCTTGTAGACTTGTCGCATATATCGCATGCGTTCTAGCCTTAGAAGCCGTGATATTCGCACTGAGAGGTGGTTTAATGTTGTATGCATGTTGCATGATCACATAGCATGAACGCATTCTAGGGAGTGTTAGTCGAAACCCTTCTCGACCCATTCACCGTATATTCATCGCATCTCCCGTTTACCAACTTTTTTTCAAACTCCACCGCATTTATTTACTTTTCATCAATGCAAACAACAAACCCAACACTTTATTTATTTATCCAGCTACAGCAAAGTCTTTATAAAAATTACCAACGCAATTGGTTTTCACAAGTCCCTGTGTTCGACCCTGGACTTACCAAGAAACTTAGAGGAATTTACACTTGAATTCTGCTGGGGAAACTTGAGTGCACAACGCAAATCCATCAATGCATATCATCCACATTTCCACTTCATAAAAATACGAGCATCAGTGTGCCTTTTAATGGCTTGCAACTAAATTCAGAATCGACCATTATCAGCTTTCCGTCCCGTCATGATTTATTATGTTGTCGCATTGATGTGAGGTCTTTATGTGGCCATCTTTTTAAGAAACTTCTCACGATCGCATGACTTGCGATCGTAATCTTCAAGCACGCCGACACATTGTGCCTTTGGATCGCAATTTCATATGCGCCATCACATTTTTCCTACACAAAATATGTAAATTAACTGCTTTTATGCGATGAGCACTCACAATCACAATTCCTTTTAGTTTAGCGCTTTTGGACATGATATTGCCTAGTTTACCATCACATTCTGTTTTACTTATTTGCGCTGTAATAAATTGTATTTCTACTAGCTATCAACTGCACTCTCCTCGCTACAGATATATTTTGTGTCCATATCAAACAATCAACAGTGTGATAACCCTTCACAGATCGCTCGTAAGTACAACTGGACCAATTAACTATTTTTCCTCTGTAGTTACATCTAACTCCTTAAGTACCACTGATTCCTTTAATGAACATAAGTCATAGTCCTACTATGACTGCGTTCTCTCTTCCAAAGAGAGGCTATGGCCACATATTTAAGATCGAGAATCAGCCCTTAAGGGAGCAATCTATCTACTTACCCCTACTTCGGGGAAGGAGTGAATTCCATCTTGTGTAACTGAGTTCCCAGTTCCCAAATCAGAAAAATCCCCAAAAAGGTAGGCTTATTGAGTTGGCAATCTGGCCACTCTTACCCATATTAATCAAAGGACCGCCCTCAAAGGCAGGAGTTCCCAAAACACTCAGGATTAAGGTCATATCACCTATGGTCGTTTAGGTAAGATGTAAGTCTCAAGTATCAACAACGTTATATAAAGAGAGTAGTCATCTCGTGGTTCGGTCTTATACAAACTCTTTGTATAGAACACCCTCGTTCGCATTCTCCACATGAATGGTTAGGATCAACCATCTGTAGTAGTTCACAACACTTGTAAACCTCTACAAAGCGGGTCGTATTCGTAGTGTCACTAGGATAAGGTATCCCTCCTTAATTCGTATACTACAGACCTTTTACGTTATCACTTAAAGCATGATCCACTTGTATATCTCATATACATGCTTAAGTTTACATACAATAATCATGGATCTCTGTGTATTGGATATGAGTAAATGCAACATAAAATAACTCTTATTTCATTCATAAGAATGTGTAAAATGTTTAGAATTTACGAGACTCCGGGAGAATTAGGACACCAATCCCAACATCTCCTCTTTGTCCTAATATCTCGGGAGACTAATGTACAATACGTAAAAAAGACAAGTACAATATACAATAAACTAGGGCATACTCTATACCCTAGTATCATCTCTCACTTGCCCTAGACAAGATGCTGCATGTCCCGTAGACCCAGACTCTCCAGATGACCCTCGAACACTTTAGCCGTGAGAGATTTTATAAAAGGATCAACAACGTTGTGCTCTAACCATTCTTCGTGACTATCACATTATCGCGATGCACAATCTCCTTGATCAAATGATATTTCTGTTCTATATGCTTGCCTCTATGATGACTCTGAGGTTCCTTCGAATTCGCCACATCCTCGCTGTTATCACAATATGGTGTGATCGGTAAAGACATATTTGAAACAACTTTCTAATCTGTAAGGAATTTCCTCAGCCAAACAACCTCCTTAGCAAATTCCCAAGTGGCTACGTATTCGGCTTCCATAGTGGAGTTTGCGATGTATCCTTGCTTGATTCTTCGCCATACTACAACCCCTCCATTCAGAGTGAACACTAACCCTGATGTCGATTTACGAGAATCTCCATCAGTCTAAAAGTTAGAGTCTATGTATCCTGTAAGGATCAAATCCTTATCTCCATATACAAGCATGTAGTCCCTCATTCTCTAAAGATACTTCAGGATTGTTTTGACCGCCATCTAGTGATCTAATCCTAAATTGGACTGATAACGACTGACAATCCCTAATGCATAACAAATGTCAGGTCTTGTAGATAACATTGCATAAATTAAGCTTCTAACAGTTGAAGCACGGGGAATCCGTCTCATCTCCTTAACCCCTTGAGGTGTCTTAGGACATTAATCCTTAGACAAAACGATTCCATGCTTGAAGGGTAATAAACCCCTCTTGGAATCCTACATCCTGTACCTGATTAACATTTGATCAATGTACGATGCCTGAGACAAGGACAACCTTTTGTTCTTACAATCTCGAATGATCTGGATCCCTTGAGCATACTGCGCTTCTCCAAAATATTTTATTTGGAATTGGGCGGCTAGCCACTTTTTAATCTCAGTTAGAAAGCCTTCATCATTCCTAATCAGTAGGATACCATCCACATACAGTATCAGGAAAGCTACTGAGCTGTTGAAGATTTTCTTGTAAACATAAGGCTCATCAACGTTCTGATCAAAGCCAAACGATTTGATCGCACTATCAAATCTAATGTTCCACAATCTAGACGTTTGTTTCAGCCCATAAATGGACCTATTAAGCTTGAAAACTCTTTGCTCTTGATCGGGAACAATGAACCCTTTTGGTTGAGCCATGTAGATGGTCTTTTCAAGATTACCATTCAAAAAGGTAGTCTTGACGTCCATTTGTCATATCTCATAATCATAAAATGTGGCTGTGGACAGGAGTATCCTGATAGACTTTAAGATGACAACAGGTAAGAAAGTTTTCTCATAGTCCACTCCCTCGACGTGGGTATAACCCTTTGTCACGAGTCTAGCTTAAAGATTTGCACCTTTCCATCCACCTCGTTTTCTATTGTAGATCCACTTACACCCTATAGGTTTTACCCCATTAGGCTGATCCACAAGTTCCCAGACATTATAGAAGTACATAGACTCCATTTCCTGGTTCATGGCCTTAATCCACTAATCTTTGTCAACATTCTCCATTTCTTGCTTAAAAGACAATGGATCCTGTAGACTCGTGAATTGATGTTCTAAATAAGCATATATGGATATGGACAATGATGAATGTGAATCATACAAGCTCCTCTTGTCATAAACTTGATGACTTGGAAAGATGGAGATGGAGTGTGGATGTTGTGTTATGCTTATTTAAACTTTATGCAATACTACTTCTAGATGTATGCTTTATTAATGAAATGCTTGTAGTATGCTTTGGAGTAATGCGTTGTCACAAGTTTCCTTGCGCTGAAACCAAGTATAATTCTAACGCAAGTTTCTCAGAGTAATCCGAGGTCGAACACAAGGATTGTTGTCGTTAATGTGTTACATTTATGATATATGCGACCGGTTTTTACAATTAATAAAGATTGTATGTTTGTATAGGAAAGTAAATTGCGGTAAAGTAAAATTGTGCAGATAAACTAAAGTTGCATTAATAAAATAAATTGCGATAAAAATACACCTAAGCTAACGTGATGCAAGATACAAGATACATGATATACATGATACTGAGTTTGAGACTGACTGTGAAGTTTATACAAAGGATTGTTGTATGTGATGGCAAGTCTTTATGGATGAATCAAAAGGGGAAAGAATAATTAGTAAAAACGTCGCAAGTTTGTTGATTGCATTAAAGATATAACTAAGGTTCAACTTTCCCTTTGTGTACACCTCTCGGTGATCGGCCGCGTTCCCATATCTCTATGGTGAAACAAGGATGAACATGGTGAACGCAAGGTTGCTTCCATCTTTGGAAGTACTTCTCGCCTTAGTGAACGCATTCTTCCAACCCTCTCTCGATAGGCGGAATAGCATCTTCACTTCTGCTCTCACAGGTGAAGATGCCATCTAGCATGCTTTGACTAAACATAATTATTTCCTTAACCCAATTAATTTACTTGCTCAATTATTGCTAATTATCCAAGGGATTAAGAAAACATCGTGGAGAAAGTGATGGAAGAACGGAAATAGGAAAAGAGATGGAGATGGAAATGATCATAACATTTAATTATAGAATTAAGCGTCTGATACATGGTGTGAATGATAGATTAAGAAGATGAATACAATTAATGATAAAGAGATAGAAACAAATACAGAAGAGTGTCAACGTCTTGACACAGATCTGGATGGTGGATTTACTTGCCAGCGTGTGGAATGGATGAAGAGAAGAGCTTCCCTTTCAGGCTTGCTCCTCTGGTAGAAGTGACCTTCGTATAGAGCTTCGTGGCGGGGATTGGAAGGATTCTTTGCCCAGAGACTCACCTCTCGGCCTTGTCTCTTAATTCTTCTCGGATCTACTCTGATTAGTTGCTCAACCAGTCTCTCTCTCAAATCAGTATATACACTTTTCTCTATATTCAAGCATATTTCTTCAGTAAAATGGCCAGAGCTTTTTATAGACAAACTTGACTCTCTGACTTGTGGTCCCCACTGTATTGTTAAGGTAGTTCTTGAAATGGTGGAGTGAATATTTCTTCTGTTACACAATCAATCCCATCCGAAATGCACAACGGTCAGTTGTATACGTGTCAAAATCCTCCGCAATTACGTTGCTCTTTACATCTTTGATCATTTGCCTGTATGCGGTGTTGTTTTTTTTTATTATCGCATGCAGTTGAGATTGCATTGATCGCTTAGCTCTTGATCGATTGTTGCATGCGCCATCATTGCGTTGATCGTTTATTCATTCCTGAATAATGGGTGCATTGCGACATAGATGCGTTGTTCAGTTTATCTTGAGCCTTGCACGCATGCGGTGACTGGATTTCCTACAAAACAGACTTGAAATATTCTTTTCTGCCATCGTAATGGTGTTAGTGGGTGTATTGACGACAATTCATAATTCTCACATTTCTTTGCTAATTTTCATACAATTGACGCAACTTTCCTTTCTTTCGGCCGCAATATCTAAATAAGACAGTATAAATAACTTGTATTTCTAAAAATTATCAGATCCTTGACCCCATCATAAAAATTGATGTTCTGGGCTTCAGTCAAACCCATGTAGCATTCCAGTGGGTTCATAACCTTCCCACTACATCGAGGTAGTCTCAAGTCTTGAGATTGTTGACTAGATGAACCGACCTCAACAACTCTTGTTGATTTGTCAGTCTATTCAACAATTCTCGTTGAACCCTCAGTAGTCTCAATAGAAATCTCATGAAAAAAAAGCTTACTTCATGATTTATCATCCGTGATGTGGTATTCTTCAAAGAAGATAGTATTTGTAGAAACAAACACTTTATTCTCCCTCAGATCATAGAAGTATCCACCCCTCGTTTTCCCGGGGTAGCCTACAAAGAGGCAAACTTTCGAACACGGTTCCAACTTTTTTGGGATCGCCAAAACACGTGGGTCGGACATCCCCAAATCTTGAAGTGGCATAAACTACCTTTATAGCCTCTCCAAAACTCAAAAGGTGTTTCAAAAACACTTTTTGAGGGAACGTTGTTCAGAATATAACATGCAGTCTCCACTAAAAAGAAAATGAGTCAAAAATATTAGCACAAATCATCATAGACCAAACCATGTCCAACAAAGTTTTGTTTCTCGTTTCTGATACACCATTCTACTGAGGTGTACCTGGGGCCGAGAGTTGGGACCATGTTCTATCATATAGTTCTCGAATTTGAAGTCTGTTGGATTGTATCAGCAAGTAGCAGAAGAAACAAGGATCAATAAGCACTCTAATTCATTAATTTTGACAAAAATTAAAGCATGCTATTGCAAAAATAAATGGGTTTCAAATCATACCTTTGTAGAACTCTTGAAATCTCAATTTCCAGTTACAAACCTCTCCAAATATTGTTGTAGACGACCTCAAGATCCTCCCCACTATTCTCTTCGAACTCTAGATTGAGTTATGGGACTCAAAATAAGCTTGAATTAAGGGAACTTGGAGAAGAGCTCACAACAGCAACCCACTTAAAGAACTCCTTCTTCACATGAATTTTTCAACAAAAATTCTTCCGACTGCATACTGTAACAATAAAGAGATTTATGTTATGTTATGTTGTTGCATCGCTTATGCACACTACTTATGTATGAATGGATGATACACACTCATGTCCCCGACAATGGCGCCATAAACTTGATGACTTAAATTTAATCTTTTATCTTTATCTAACTCTAACGCATGGTTTGTGAATGAAATGAATGATGTGCTAAATGCGCTCAAGTGCTTTGTGATAAAGATAATTTTATGCGATACTACGTTCTAAGTATATGCGTTGATAGTGATATGCTCGTAGTGTGCGATGAAGTAGTGTGTGTCACAAGTTTCCTTGCACTGAAACCAAGTATAATTCCAACGCAAGTTTCTCAGAATGATCTAAGGTCGAACACGGGGATTGTTTTCGTTAATGCAATACTGGTGTGATACGTGCGACCAATTTTAACAATTAACAAAGAATGTTGGTTTATACAGAAATGTAAATTGCGATGAAATAAAAATGCATTGATAAAATAAATTCCTAAGCTATTATGATACATTATACAAGATACATGATACATGATACATAATAAGGTCGAGAACTGACTGTGAAGTTGTACAAAGAATCGATGTATGCGATGGCAAGTCTTATGAATGAAGCAGAAAGAAAAAGAGTAAAGAGTAAAAACATCGCAAGTTTGTTAATCTTATTAAGAACGCAACTAAGGTTCCGCTTTCCCTTGGCGTACACCGCTTAGTGATCGGCCGCATTCCCATATCTCTATGGTGAAACAGAGATGAACGTGATGAATGCAAGGTTGTTTCCATCTTTGGAAATACTTCTCGCTTTAGTTAACGCATTCTTCCAACCTTCTCTCGATAGGCGGAATAACATCTTCACTTCTGCTTTTACAGGTGAAGATGCCATCGAGCATGCTTTAGCTAAACTTAATTGATTTCTTAACATGAATTAACTCACTCGCTTAATTCTCACTATTTACTCGAGGGATTAAGAACACATCATGGAGAAAGTGAAAGATAAAAGTATGGAAAGAGACAGAGAGATGATAATGGTGATGATGATAACATTTAATTCTAAAATTAAGCGTTTGATACATGTCGTGAATGAGGGATTAAAGAAGATGAATACAGAAGATGAAAATAGAGGATAGAAACAAATACGGAAAGAGTGTCAACGTCTTGACACAGATCCTGATCGGAGATTTGTGCTTACCGGCGTGTGGATGTGGTGGAGAGGAAAGCTTCCCTCTCAGGCTTGCTTTCCCAGTAGAATTGACCTTTGCATAGAGCTTCAACTATGAGAATTGGAAGAATTCTCTACTCAGAGTTCTCCCGGATTTACTCTGTAGTAGCTTCTGTAACATCCCACACATTTTTTTTATATAATAATGTAATTTCAGTAACGTTATACTTGGTAATTCAATAATTGCTTGGTCGAAGGGCATTTTTGGAATTTTGGATATCAAGTATAAATGCGGGAATTTAAATTTGGCAGAAAATTAAAATTATTAAATTTTGAATTTCAATGTGAAGGTTATGGCAAGAATTAATTTTCCTTTCGAAATGGAAGGAAATTATTATAATTACAGTTTACTTTTTAATTTTTATATTTTAAAATCCCCATCAATTATTATATTTTAAAACCCACATCAATCTTACATTTATTATTACCATTTTTTTTTAAAAAACCCCACCAACACTCTCCTTCTTCTTCCTCAAACGGCAAAATCCCCCAATTTTTCCTTCTTATTTCCTCCCAAACCCACGAACGCCGTTTCCCTCACTGCCCAGTTTTCATCGCCGCGTCTCCCTCGCTACCATTCTGAACGACGTGCACCTCCCTCACCGCCATTCAGATCCGAACACCGCGCTTCCTTCACTGTCTCATCAGACCAGCAGCCGCGCGAGGGAGATTCCTCGTCAATCGCAGCACGTCACCGGCTCAGATCTGTCCAGCTGCTGTTCCCTTGCACTTCACCGGCTCAGATTCGACTAGCTGCTGCTTTTTCACACTTCGCCAGACTCAGAATCGTCGTCGGCCATCTTCCTTGTCGCTGTCGGACTTGTTCTAGGTAAGGTTGTGATAGCTCGATTCGATCTCTTAGCCATTAACGTTGGGTTTCGTCATTTTGATTCATAGTTGTTGGGTTTTTATTTGAAGGTGAGTTTTAGGGAAACTTGGAATTTAGAGGGAGCACCATTAAGGGAAATTGGAAGTGACCTTCATCCTTTGGGTAAGTTTTTGAATATTTTGGACTTGGGTCTAAAGTGTTGCTGTTATGGTTGAACTGAAATTGTTTGAGTTGTTTTCAGTGTTAGGGCTGCTACTTCTAGTGTCCATTATAGTTTGGCCGTCGGAGCTTCGTTATCCATAAAGTTTCGATTGAGGAAAAGGTAAAGATGTACCGGCGATGGCGCAGTGGAATTCGTGATCGTGTCACTGGGACTAGACCTTTTCGCTTTCGCATCTTGAAATTTGTTATTTGGTTTTACTGTTTAAAATTTATTACTAAGGATTATTTCTTTTATATGCCTTTGATTAGCCTTTAAGAATTTGGGGTACCCTATTAACTGTTTTAACAATTGCATTTAATAAATGCCTTATGAACTTCTCTTGTTTAATTAGCATTTATTTCAAATAATTGAGCGTCGTTTTAAACTTTGTGCATGCATTTATTTTAGTAATGGCCTTACCTAAGTCCTAGGGGGTCAGGTCGTTACAGTTGGTATCAGAGCCCATGTTTTGGGTTATGTAGACTGACTTACTATGTAAGTCTTGATTGTCCCTGTGGCCCATGAACGGATTCCTTGTCATCACCAGGTATGTCCTATCAATTACAAGTTTTATGATAGTTGTGCATTAAAATATTTGTTTAGCTTAAATGCACCAGTTATGTTCTAATGTTAGGACAGTGACTCGTTAGAAGTTATTATAAGAGGATTATCAGGTACAACACTACAAAAGGAGGAAAATAAAATAAAATAAATTATGAGGTCACTTGGCACTAGTTTATCTCATAGGAATTATGTTAGAAACGAACAAATACATATACCTTAGTTCAGAGACCTTAAAGGTTGATGAAACTATATAGAGTTATGATAGTTTAGAAATAAAGGTATATATATGTTTAAGCCCAGGAATAAAATTGTCTTGACAAGAATTCATTAAGGACTAGTGTTATGTTTTGTGGTGTAATTGGAGACAGTACAAATAAATTCCTTCACATGGCACATTCTCGAAAATCAGGTTAAAATTTTTTGTATGGATATAAAGGACAAGAAGAAGAGATGATGGATTTATTAAAGGTTTTAAGATATTAAAAACCCAACATTTTGAGAAGAAATTTAGAAAGGATTCATAAGTCATAATCACTTGGATAATACTACGACTTGATGGAGTAGATAAAGTATATGTGATGATATGAAGAATTATTTTGGAATATTTAGCTAAGTTGATGTCATTAAAGGAAGCTAAAATAGTTGGACATGACCTTGGACTTAAAGGGGATAAAGTAAGGTGTTATTTGTTTAGGTTGAAGGATTATTCTAGTATACCTAAACAAAAACCAGAGCCTTATTGTGATGAGGAGATCCAAGTTAGGCAAATTTCAAGAAACAAAAGTCTTTTGGAGTTTAAAAGTATGCAAATTTGAAAAGAAGAATTCTACAAGATGGAAATTCTTAGTGAGAGAGATGAGATTTATGGAGGAGTTAAGTAAAATATAATTTAGTAAAGAGATTATGTTCCACATGGAAAGTGGAAAAAAAAGGTGTCTTGAATTTAGTGGTTTTATCAGAGATAAGTGTGAATGAGAGAAAAGTATCCAAGAAAGTTTACTCTCTTGGAAAGAGAAAGAAATTTAATGTGTTCAAAACTCCTAGTTAAGTATGGTTTGAAGGCTTGATAAGAGGGGTTACAATGTATTTGTTTTGGTGTAAAAGAAGAATATCTCATTATCATGTGGAACTTTAGGACAATATGTGTTGGAAAGCTAGCTTATATAGGTGATTGGTATGGAACTTTGTTTTAACACAAGAATTTGTTACCAAAATAGAAGGTTGAGAAGTGATAAGTTAAAATGGAGTTACTAGTAACAGTAGATGTTCGAGAACTATTGATATGGTATGTTGAGGCTTCATTAGTTAAGACGTAAAACATTGAGGGCATTAGTAAGATTTAAGGGATTTGGACTTTATGTGCAAGTGTTGGAAACATGAACTAGCAAGACCATTAATTTGATTGAGAAAGGAACTTAATCCAGCTCGAGGTAGACAAAAGTGGTAGATGCACAAAAGTAAGTAAGTTGGATCTTCCAATATCACCATTGGCATAAGGGATAGACTTGTAATAAAGTTGAGTTGATAACAAGAAGTAGCTATAAGTGGGTTTGGAGCGGTACAGGATTGTATGTTTTCTCTTGCATGGGTAATGAGTTAACTAGCTCTAGGGAGTACGAGTAAATCAAGCTATGACTTATGAATCAATAAGGTTTTATCGTAAAAACCGACTTCAGGGATCAATTATGGTTATTACGAGGTTATGGAAATGTGTTATCAATTGACTGGCGCTTTAGCATCCAGGGACTTCAAAACCTCATTTTCAGAGGGAATTTTAGACTCATCCACAACAGGGTCTAGGTAATGACATGTGATTGTTTTAAAGCTAAAGAATAATTTGAGGATTGGCTCAAGCCAGTTTTATAGCCCATGATAGTATAGAGCCTTATGATGAGTTTCTCATGAATGTGAGGCTTAATTAGATAGAGTTTCTTAGACATGTAGACCCTAAGAAAGACATCATAGTTAGCGCTTCTAGAGTAGAAGCAATTTTTAGTTGACCAGATTTTTTCTGGTACGTATCTTCAGATGACACATTATATCGTATGACTAGTTTCTCCACTACACCTATAATGTTTTCCCTATGACAGAATGGTAAGCTCAGATATATGTTTTTAGTGGATAAGACTTTCTTAATCTTATGACAGTTTTCATAGTTCTTAGCTTGAACGTGTTAAAGTATTGTTGGTTTTCAACATCTTAAGTTTCATAGTTATGTATGGAAGGGGTTGTCACACCTCGTTGATGCTAGTTTCAGCTATGTCAAACGACGACCCATGTTTTACATCCATTTTTGGAAGAGTCTCCCAGAAGGTGTTGGATCCCAGTTAGAATTTATTGTAGCTTTTCACCCATAGACTGATGGTCAAACAAAGCTTTCGAACCAAAAATTGGAGAGTATGTTATGGGCGTGTGGGTGGAGTTTTTGAGGAGTCGGGACTCTCATTTGCATCTAATAAAGTTTGCTTATGTTATTATCACCATACTAGTTTTAGCATGTCACCATTGGAGGCCTTATGAGAAGAGTTGCAGGTCTCCTGCATGTTAGGATGAAGTTGGTGAATGGAAGTTGATAGGACTTGAGTTAGTGCAGACGACAAATGGGGCAATACAACAAATCTGAGCACATATGCAAATAGCTCAGGGTAGATAGAAAAGCTATGCTGACGTGAGACGTAAGGACCTAGAATTTGAGACTGATGATAAGGTGTTCTGAGGTTTGGCAGGAAAGGAAAGTTGAGTTCGAGATTTATCGGACCTTTCGAGGTCCTGGAACGAGTTGGCCCTGTAGCTTACTGTTTAGCTTTGCCCCCAGCATTGTCTTCAGTTCATAATGTTTTCCATGTTTCAATGCTAAGGAAGTATGTAACAGATCCGTCCCACGTAGTCGACTATGAGCACTTACGATTGAATGATAGCTTGAGCTACAAGGAGAAGCCTATAGAGATCCTTGCCAGAGAAGTAAAGACATTGCGCTGACGAGAAATTTCTTTTGTGAAAGTCTTGTGGCAGAATCACCAGTTCAGGGAGGCCACCTGGGAGCGAGAGGATGAGATGAAAGCCCAATACCCAGAGCTTTTTCAAGAATGAACTTTCGAGGGCGAAAGTTCCTTGAGGAGGGAAGAATGTAACACCCAAAGTGTTTTAACTTTCGAGGACGAAAAATCTTTGAAGAGGGAAGAATGTAACATCCCGCACATTGTTTTATATAATAATGTAATTTTAGTAACGTTATCCTTGGTAATTCAATAATTTCTTGGTTGAAGGGCATTTTTGGAATTTTGGATCTCAAGTATAAATGCGGGAATTTAAGTTTGGCAGAAAATTAAAATTATTAAATTTTGAATTTCAATGTGAAGGTTATGGCAGGAATTAATTTTCCGTTCGAAACGGAAGGAAATTATTATAATTACACTTTACTTTTTAATTTTTATATTTTAAAATCCCCATCAATTATTATATTTTAAAACCCACATCAATCTTACATTTATTATTACAATTTTTTTTTAAAAAAACCTCACCAACACTCTCATTCTTCTTCCTCAAATGGCAAACCCCCCCAATTTTCCTTCTTCTTTCCTCCCAAACCCACGAACGTCGTTTCCCTCACTGCCCAGTTTTTGCCACCGCGTCTCCCTCGCTACCATTTCGAACGACGTGCACCTCCCTCACCACCATTCAGATCCGAACGTCGCGCTTCCTTCACTGTTTCATCAGACCCGCCACCGCGCGAGGGAGATTCCTCGTCAATCGTAGCACCTCATTGGCTCAGATCTGTCCAGCTGTCGTACCCTCGCACCTCACCGGCTCAGATTTGACCAACTGCCGCTTCTTCACACTTCGCCAGACTTAGAACTGTCATCGGCCGTCTTCCTTGTCGCTGTCGAACCTGTTTTAGGTAAGGTTATGGTAGCTCGGTTCGATCTCATGGCCATTAACGTTGGGTTTCGTCATTTTGATTCACAGTTGTTGGGTTTTTATTTGAAGGTGAGTTTTAGCGAAACTTGGAATTTAGAGGGAGCACCATTAAGGGAAATTGGAAGTGACCTTCATCCTCTGGGTAAGTTTTTGAATATTTTGGACTTGGGTCTGAAGTGTTGTTGTTATGGTTGAATTGAAATTGTTTGAGTTGTTTTCAGTGTTAGGGCCGCTACTTCTAGTTTCCGTTATAGTTTGGCCATCGGAGCTTCGTTATCCATAAAGTTTCGATTGAGGAAAAGGTAAAGATGTACCCACGATGGCGCAGTGGAATTCGTGATCGTGTCACTGGGACTAGACCTTTTCTCTTCCGTATCTTGAACTCTGTTATTTGGTTTTACTGTTTAAAATTTATTACTAAGGATTATTTCTTTTATATGCTTTTGATTAGCCTTTAAGAATTTTGGGTACCCTATTAACTGTTTTAACAATTGCATTTAATAAACGCCTTATGAACTTCTCTTGTTTAATTAGCATTTATTTCAAATAACTGAGCGTTGTTTTAAACTCTGTGCATGCATTTATTTTAGTAACGGCCTTACCTAAGTCCCAGGGGGTCGGGTCGTTACAGCTTCAGACCAGTTTCTCTCTCAATATCAGTATATGCACATCTCTATGTATACATGTATATCTGTATGTACCAGTATCTCTGTATATCTTTCAGTGAATTTGAGGAAGTTATTTATAGGCGAGGCCTTTGCTCTTTTAATTTGTGGTCCCCACTGAATAATTATGGTAGTTCCTGAAATGGCACAATGGAAAATTACTTTTGTTATGCAATCAATCTGTCAGATATGCACAACTAAAAGTTGTACGCTTGTCAGAATCGCCCATGAATGCATTGCTCTTCACATCTTCGATCGATCGACACATGCGGTGTTGTTTTTTATTAACGCATGCGGTTGCGTTGATCGATAAAGCTCTTGATTGATTGTCGCATGCGCCATCATTGCATTGATCATCTCTTCGTTCTTGATTGATGGGCGCAATGCAACGTAGATTCGTTGTTTATCTTGTCTTTGAGCCATGAATACATGCGGTGACTTTTTTTCCTGCAAAACAGAAACTGAAACATTCTATCTCGCCATCGCAATGGTGTTAGTGGGTGTATTTATGACATTTCATAATTTTCGCATTTATTAGCCAATTTGTATACTATCGACGCAACTTTCCTTTCTTTTTGCCGCAATATCTAAATAAAATAGTATAAATAACTTGTATTTCTACAAGTTATCACACCCCCAAATTTAGATATATGCTTGTCCTCAACCATATCTTCAACTAAGGCAATTTTGCTCAATTCCTATCCCCTCTTTGCATCGATTGGCTGCTCCGAATGCTCCCTCTATACAACATTACTTAACAACGCAATTTTATTCTATCCTTTAATAATTCATTAACATTCTCTACTTTATTCTTTTATACAACAGACCTCTTCTAAAAAATTCCCTTCTTGTTTTGAAAAGAATGTTTACCTCTTCTTCCAAAAACAACTTGGTGGTCTGGTTTGCATCATTTTATCAGAGACTATTGATCATGGTTACACCCTTCGTTTTGGCTTGCTCCCATGGGTGTCATGCGAACATCTAACTACGGCTATGTGCCAATCTCAACTTCAACTCTTGATTTTCAGCTAAGTTTTAGTTTTGCTGGTCAGAGAAGTTGTCTCTTATATTCTTATTTTCTCTTTTTTTTTTTTTTTCCGTTTTTCATATTGCGTCGATCTTGGAAACCCACCTTCGTTTTGACTGGCTGCCATGGGTGTCATGCGAACATCCAACTATGAGCAGGTTCCTTTCATGACTTAATTCTTATCAGGTTGGGATTTTCCCTTGCGCTGACATTGGAGTTGGTATGAAAAAATATATATAGTTTTTTGATAATGAACGAATTTTTCTAAGGATAACCGCATCCGTTTGATCGCATCTGCTCAGACCTTCCCCACCCCAAAATTTAGAGATGCGGAAGGTCCTCATTGCATTGTTTTGGACAGAATAGACAAAACACTTGGTCAAAATTTTGAAAAGAAGGTTTGAGCATAGTCTTGAAGTATAAAAGGTAAAGCAGTATTATTGCTATGAATTATTTAAGTGTTAGTCAGGAAGTGCAAAGTGTGAGAAATGTTGCTAAGGGTATGCATATTACTCATTATGGCAGCACCACTAATAACGCAAAATATAAGATAAAAACATCGCAATAATTGACAAAGGATGATAGGTATTAAGGCTAACGCATACGGAAAGAATAGTTACTTAGTTGTATTAAAATTAACCAAGTATACAAAGAATTACAATTATCGCAATACAAAATTTCATCATGTACAAAGAATCAAGATATAGCTTCTATACATAAAAATGATGAATAAAATAAAAGAATGACCGCAACGAAAAATTGTAGAATTATTAAGAAGGTGGCACACCCCTAAATTTAGAGTTGTGGCGGGGTCTCAGGAGGAGGATTTTGCGAAGGAACTCGAGGAGTTCGTCAAAATGAAGATGTTGCTATAAATGCAGAGGCACCATGGGACCATGTAGATAGGCTGTCAAAAGTTAAAGTACTCATGGTTGCGCTCTGCCACTTGTCTTTGGTTTAGGTGGATCGTGTAAATATTGCGTTGAATGTTGATCAGCACCTACCATGTCATCGCAACACTGCGTTGCAACTCTATTTGGCTCTCTTGTAACTCCGTTATTCGTTGGCAGAAAAATTTGTGTTGATGAGAGAGAAGAGAACGCATTTCTGCTAAGTCAGCAGCTAGGGTTGTAGTGATGGGCTGTGCCTGCGATGTTTCACCATCAATGTTTTGGGGTTGGTGTCACACCCCACCCCAGACCACCTTCTTAGCCTAGAGAAAGGCATGATTGCAGTAGTTACCAACCCATGGGCTGACACTTACTGCCTAATAACTCTTGTAGAATAACTCTGATATCAATTATAATTCATATGCAATGGGACGTCTTTAGGCCCACAATTTATTAACTTAGAAACATAATATGTTTATAGTCATTACAACACTAGATTTACAAGTCCCAAAACCCATAAACCCTAGTCCCTATATGAACAATAGTAACATGTGTACAATATTAACAGTAACCACCTAGCAAACGGTTACAAGTCTTTTAGTCTTTTAGTGGTAGAGCATACGCAGAGTTGTCTTCAGAGGATTTGACCGCTACCTGTGGGGGGAAAAATTTGAAAACGGGGTAAGCTTACGCCTAGTGAGTGACTGAGAAAACATAGTAAATTCTCGTGCATGATTTCAGTAATGAGTTTTTAACTGAAACATAAACTTTTACAGTACTTGTACTACAACATAAACATTTTCCAAGCGTAAAACATATAAAGTTGTTTTAATCATAAAACAATAAAATCATTTCTCAATCCAACGTACCCTACTGTGGGTAAAACAATACCAACACTAACTACTTGTCCAGAGAGAACCTCTTTGCTCAATCTCTGACTCTATTCACCTATGGCCACACTAAGTACCCTCACACATTAAGTACTTCTACTCAGATACCTTCTCAATGTCCTTCAGTATCAAGCTACTAGAATACCTTCTCAAACGTCCTTCAGTATCCCGTTGACTTGGTACCTTCTTAAACGTCCTTCAGTACCAATAGATACCTTCTCAAATGTCCTTCAGTATCTAGTTGGGTGGATACCTTCTTAAATGTCCTTCGGTATCGCATTTTAGTAAAACTAGTCATAAACAACTTTTCTCTTTAAAGCATGTAAAGTATAACACATATAAAACATGACTTTAAAGATGTTAATACATGCTGGATCAAATCACCACATATAAATAGTTTTTCAACAATTTCTCACACATGCATGCGTTCAAAACATAATTCACAACTTGCTTGGAAATCACTTCATAAAACTAGTAGGCATGAGAATATTCTTGAAAACATGCTTTCTATAACACGTTGTAATCAAACAGTTTAAGCAAAATGTTTTAGTCAAAACATTTTAGCCACTCACCTTGATTTCTTAGGAGCTTTTTACTCTAGTGGCTCCTCGGGCTCCTTTTCACCCCTAGAGTCCAGATTCAACTTACAGCTTAGATTACTCATAGTTCTGCACCTTTTCTGGAAATACTTTCTTCTACAAACTTATTCTAAAATGTCTCAGGAAGCTTACCCTAAATATCAGCTTAGAACTCCTCGTGGTTTGGCTGGAATCAAAGAATCTTCAAGACTGGCCCAGACTGATCCGACAGTCTGACCCTTCTACCTTCTTTTCAATCTCCAGCCCGGTTCCTTTGAGATTTTTCCTCCGGCAGCCCTACTCCGAAGACTAGACTTCTAGAGCTTTTAGATGGCTTTGGAATCACTCCAAACGCATGAGTAGATTGGGAGATCTTCTCGTCCAATGTTGATACATTCTTCTCAACCCTCATTGTTCTCCCTCTCCTTTACGAAATTTATGATTTTATGATTTGAAAATGAAATCCCAAAGCTCTATTTATAGGCATTCAAATCTTTCGTGGTGTTGACAACACCTACTTGGCTGCATGGCCAAATGTTTATTTCTCCCCTTATCAACACAAGCTTGCATCACCTTATCCTAAGGTGTTTTCTTCATATGCATCCACCAAATTTCCTTAGCCCTTAAGAATTTTTCTTATGAAGACACTTAATTTTGGTTGACGTTTGCCCTTGCGTCTTCAACCTTTGTTTGTATTCAATTTAGGGTTTCCAATGTATAATCTACAAGAACGCGGCCAAATTCAATGCATAAATACTTTCCCGGCCGTTCGATGCATAGGTGAGGCCCTTCGATCACGTGGGCGTGACGTTCGAATGCAGCACCAGAAAAGGTGTGGCTATCGCACAGGCTACTCTCGCTCTCTCCACTCTTGCTCTCTCCCACATTCTCGCTCAAAATCTCACTCTCTCCACTCTCGCTCTCTCCAACTTTCTAGCTCAAAACCTCGCTCACTCTACTCTTGCTCTCTCCCATTTTCTCGTTGGTCTTGCTCTCTCCAATCTCGCTCTCTCCCACTTTCTTGCTCAAAATCTTGCTCTCAATGATCTCACTGGTCTCGATCTCAATGATCTTGCTCTCAACGATCTCGATGATCTCACTCTCAACGATCTCGCTCTTAGCTACTACGAACATTGTTTGTCTCCGTGCAATTTCTACACGATTGTGCCACTAGTCACTTGCCTTCTAGTGCTTTGTGCACAACACGCATTTCACATAAATTTTCCATACTTAGCCAATTTTTTCCCAAATTTCCCAAACTCAATTTCCATATTTTTCTTTTCAAATTCCCATTCCTTCTTCACCATTCCACACTAACTTTCTCATCAACCTACTTATTATACAAATTTCATTATAATTTTACCAATTAAAGCTCAACTTAAATTATTCAAGGAAAATCTACTTAACACTTAGAAATTTCCTTCCCCTTAACTTAGGATTTAACTTTCACTTAGTCAATTTCTTTTATCACTTGCTTAAGTAAGGAAAATAGAAATCCGGGTTTCACAGTTGGGCAGAAGTGCCTTCACCCAAATCGTGTAGGTCGGTAACATGCGGCGATGGAGGAGAAAAATGCGGTGGAGATGGCAGGGATGAAGATGCTGTTGGAAATGCGTTGGGTGAGTTCGGAGCAAGGAGGAGATTTGTAAATTGTTCAGGGAGTGGGGAAAGGGGTTCAGCTGGTGGGCTTGGAGGGCGAATAATAAAAGGTAAGGGGTCCAAGTATATTTGATCTTGCGGTGGTGGCTCTTGGACTTTTTCCTTGCCTTTGCCGACTTTTCACTGTTTCTTGGGCTTTGGCTGCTGCGGTGCATTCAAATCGATAATGGGCCTTTTAAGTGGAAGCTCGGGGCAATGAGGGGAGTCTTTGAGAAGCATTCACAAGATCTTGGTGTTGATGAGACCATGGACTTCCGTCATTGGTTTCTCTTCAATACTTACACCCATTAAGAGGCATAAGCTCAAAACTGTCCAAGGAAAGAAATACCGGCCTCTTACACGCCCCACAAAACCTTGAATTTGCTTTGCGATCAATTGGCCCACGTTGATTGGAATGCCGCGTGCTATGCAATATGCGGGCATTACTCGATCACTCGAAACTGTTTTGTCATGAGATGTAGGGATGAGTCGCCTTTTCACCAAATACACCCAAAGTCGTGCTTCCGGAAGCAGTTTATTGGACATAAGGGTTTTGATGCCTTTTAAGGATACCGACCACTGAGTGCCCGGTTGCGTTAATATTTTCAATGCATCCTTCATTTGTTCTTCTATGGGATCATCAATAATTTTGTTACCCGGCGCATCTAGGATGTCCTTCATCTGATATAACTCATTGATGTCCCTTGCGCTGAAAGGCACTACCTCCCCTTTCATGATCATCACATCTTTGGTGCCATGAATTTTTCCATTGTAGAAAGCTCTCACTACTGTTGGGATTGCAATGGATGGGCATTGGCAGAATGTTTCTAACCCATGTTCCAACACAACACTTGTAATTAAATCCGATAATGGCATTGCCGTAGTAAAGAACCCCATTTCCATCATCATATCATCATTCTCTTTCTTCTTTGATGGGCGTCCTTTGGTCAACGCAGGCTCACTGCTTTCAACTTTTGCTTTGCCCTTATCTTTTGCCAATGCAAGGCGGGATCTTTTTCTTTTTTTCCATTCCCGATCCTTGCATTGTTCTTCCCTTTCCCACTCCGCAATTTCTTTACTTTTCTTCTCTCAAATGCGCTGCACATTTGCTTTGTGCCTTTTCTCCTTCTCTTCCTTCTTCTTCTTTTCTTCCTCTTCTTCTTCTCTCATTTCTCTTTCATATTGCTTTGAGGCCAGCAATATACGTTGTTCTTCCATGAGCCTTATTCTCTCTTCTTCTGTCAAAATTGCGTTGTTATGGCGCACTTCTTCATCGTGTAGTTTTCGTCTCAATTTCCCTTCTGCGATGATTTATTGCGCACGTAACATCTTCTCTTGTATTTCTTCTTCCTCTCTTATTCTCCTTTCCTTCTTTTCTACTACACCTTGCAAAAATTGTGGGTCACTTGTTGACTCTTGCGGCGCATTTTCCTTGCGATGTCGCATAAGAGGGGTGATGTCTGGATCCTCTACTACACTTTGTGTTAATGCCTCTTCAGGTTGCACTGATTCTCTTTGTTGTGTTGACACCCCTTCATCTACCTTTGTGGTGGTTGATTCTCTGTCGACTTTTGGGCTTTCAGCCTTTTTTTCTCTTTTCTTCCTTCTTCTTCAGGCGCTTCTCTTCTCGCCTACGTTCCTTCTTATCACTCGATTTCCTTTCTTTCTTTTCCTTCCTTGGGTGGGCTTCTTCATCTCCTTCTGCCATCTTCTCCTTGTTCTTTTTTTTCTTCTTCTCTTCAGCCGTTTCAGGCTGCTTCTCCACTACCACTTCCTCCAAAGCAACCCTAGTGGGTCCCTCATAGGATTCTGTGTGAACTGTTTCCTTAGGATCCGAAATGGCCAGAGCGCTCCTTCTCGAAGCTTATTCCATCTCTTCCTCCAAAGGCAACGGCTGATTAACAACTCCATCTTTGGGTAGCCCTCCCTTCTTCTCCATATTACTCAGTATGCTCCCAAACACTTCTCTGTCATCTTTTCTCTTCTTCTTGCTTTCGGATGACAGTTTTGGGAGTGAGGCACTCTCCGTGTTCTGCCCCTCTCTGATTAGGTGTGGTCTGGATACTAAAGGCTTTCGTCGAGGTTTTCCGGTGATTCTTGGGATGGGTTTCGGTTGGGCGGCGAGGCGGCGGCTTGCTGCGAGGAATGCCACCTCTCTTGCAGTGATTTGGGCTGGTGAAGGTGATGAAGGTAATGAAGATGAATGGAAAGATTGATCGGCCATGGCTGTGGTGAGTGAAAGAGTTGGGAAAGTGCTTAGGGTTTAGGAAGAAAGTTTGAAGGTATGGGTATGCAAAGGATTCGCTAGGGTTTTCGTTTTTGCAAAAGATTCAAATAGACTTTTTCAGACGAAGGGGGAGGGAATTTATAGGTTGGGCCTTGATGGGCCCAACGCAAATTCTGCGCTGGCAGGCTTCGAGGTACTAAAAAAGCCTTCCACCGTGCTCCTTACATTTATGAATTAGCAGAGAAGGACGTCCTTTCATTTGCTAAGTCATCATTTCCTTGGAAGCCTAAAAGATGGGACTACTCTTTTTGCAAAAAGAATTTATCATTTGTGTTCTATTCAGATGGGCGCAAGGTTAAGATTAATGCAATGCCTCCATTAACGTAAATGTATATTTGCAGAGAACGGGCAACAACGCATGTATCAGCTCAACATACCCCTCAACTCAATGCATTTCTGGAGGACGGGCACACAGTATTTCTACTGGCGCAACACTACCTCGACATAGTGCGTTTTCACTAAGGATGGGTGAAAAATACATACGAGCGCAACACACCCCTCAACGCAATGCATTTGGGTAGGATGGCCGCAAAGTGTATCTTGTCAGCGCAAGGCAAGATACACCCATCATCGCAATGCATATCGACTTTTTAATTTTTTTTACTTATTTATTTATTTTTTTTCATCAATAACGCAAGTCATTAAGACTTTGCGGTATTTATTTTCTCTTACATCCGTCATTCACGGAAATTTAATAACAACGCGACTAATGCAGACAAGTAAGGAAATTGAACAAAACAAGAAAATAACGTAATTGAATTAAATGAAAAGTAAATTCATAAAGCAATAAAAGCTAGTTTAAGAAAGTAATAAATAATGAAATGCAGAGAGAAATAGCAATAAAGAAAGCAATTAAACATAGATTTTAGAGATGCGGATTGAAAGACAATTTTCTCATGATTACCGCAATCCACATCCCTGCAGGCGATCAAACTTGCCCGTGCAATGTCGTCAAGGACATTGTTCCTTCCCATGAGATCCCGTAGTGTGCACAGGAATAGATACAATCTAATTCCTTTGAGAGTCACACCAGGTCTGGAGAATGCGTTGCACATTTCTACGAAGCTGGTCAAATGAGCATGCGGGTCTTCTCCTCGTAGAACTCCGAATTGTCTCGCATTTTGCATCTTTTGAAGGATGATCGGCCTTATCTCAAACCTTGCATTCTTCGCAACTGTAGGTCTTGAAATTTCGGCGCTTAATTTGGTTTTGATGTGTTCCTGCGCGAAAAATACACTTGATCTTTGGGTTAGTTTAGAATTTCTGGATCAATTCCAGTACTCATAAACCGTCAGCCTGCTCTTCGCGATAAACTGACAGTACAACGGAGATCTGTCCTGCAACATACCACAAAAGTATTGAACACTAACCGTTACCAATCCCCGACAATGGCGCCATAAACTTGTAATGAAAATTTGTGTATTTCCTTTATTAGCATGCACTGTGATGATAGATAATTCAAGTTCATGTTGCCATAAACTTGATGACTTAAATTTAATCTTTGATCTTTATCTAACTCTAACGCATGGTTTGTGAATCAAATGAATGATTTTCTAAATGTGCTCAAGTGCTTTGCGATAAAGATAATTTTATGCGATACTACGTTCAAAGTATATGCATTGATAGTGATATGCTCGTAGTATGCAATGAAGTATTGCGTGTCACAAGTTTCCTTGCGCTGAAACCAAGTATAATTCCAATGCAAGTTTCCCAGAATGATCCGAGGTCGAACACGGGGATTGTTTTCGTTAATGCAATACTAGTGTGATACATGCGACCAGTTTTAAGAATGTTGGTTTATATAGAAATGTAAATTGTGATGAAATAAAAATGCGTTGATAAAATAAATTCCTAAGATACTATGATACACGATACACGATACATGATACATGATACATAATACTGAGGTTGAGAACTGACTGTAAAGTTGTACAAAGAATCGATGTATGCTGTTTTATTTAGATTATGTGGAGATATGCTTGAGGACAAACATATATTTAAATTTGGGAGTGTGATAAATTGTAAAAATACAAGTTATTTATGCTGTTTTATTTAGATTATGTGGCAAAAAGAAGGAAAAGTTGCATCGATAGTATAAGAATTGGCTGAGAAATACGAAAATTATAAAGTGTCATGAATACACCCACTAACCCCATTGCGATGGCGAAATGGAATGTCCAAGTCCTTTTTTTTTTTTTGCAGGAAATAGGTCACTGCATGCGTTAATTGCTCGAGGACAAAAATGAACAACGCATATACTCAGCATGCGGTAATTGATCAAGAACGAAAAGATCAACGCAATTGTAGAGCATACGACAATCGATCATGGATTCAAGCCATCAACGCATTTCCACCGCATGCGGTAATAAAAAAAACTACACCGTATGCGCGATCGATCGAAGATGTGAAGAGCAACGCATTCGCGGGCGATTCTAACAAGTGTACAACTTTTCTGTTGTATGGTTTTGACAAATTGATCGTGGAGCAGAGAGGAATTTTCCATTACGCCATGGCAGGAATTATCAGAATTACAAAGTGGGACCACCAATACAAGAGCCGAGGTCTATAAATAGCTTCCTTGAATTCATTGCAAAGAAGGCTGGTCTGAAGAGACTTTACAGAGAAAATCCGGGAGAACAACGAGACAAGGCTGAAAGGTGAGTCTCTGAGCAAGAAATTCTTCCCATTCTCGAAGCAGAAGCTCTATGCAAGAGGCCACTTCTGCCCGAAAAGCAAGCCTAAGAGGGAAACTTTCCACTCCATTTCATCCACATGCCGGCAAGCACAACATCTTCGATAGGGATCTGTGTCAAGACATTGACACTATTTCTGTAGTTGTTTATATTCTTTCATTCATCTACTATGTTCATCTTCTTTAATCTTTCATTCACAAATCATGTATCAAACGCTGATCTTTAGAATTAAATATCATTATCGTCATCATTATCATCTCTCTGTTCCTTTTCACTTATTTATCATCCATTTTCCCCATCATGTGTTCTTAATCCCCTGGGTAAAGGGGAAGGATTAAGCGAGTGAATTAATCTTTGTTAAGGTAATCGACTGAGTTTAGCTAAAGCATGCTCGATGACATCTTCACCTGTGAGAGCAGAAGTGTGTTATTCTGCCTATCGAGAGAAGGTTGGAAGAATGCGTTAACTAAAGTGAGAAGTATTTCCAGTGATGGAAACAACCTTGCGTTCATTACGTTCATCCCTGTTTCACCATAGACATATGGGAACACAACCGATCACTTAAAGGTGTATGCCAGGGGAAAATGGAACTTTAATTGCGTCTTTAACAAGATTAATGAACTTGCGATGTCCTTGCCCTCAACTCATTCCTTTTCTGACTCATTCACAGGACTTGCCACCGCATTCATTAGATTCTTTTGTACAACTTCACAGCCAGTCCTCACCTTGTATCATTAAGTTTAAACATTTATTTTATTTACAACGCAATTTACTTTTCAGCGCAATTTACACTTTCTGTACAAACCAATAATTCTTTATTCTTTATGATAATCGGTCGCATTTACCACATTAGTATCGCATCTAAACAACAACAATCCCCGTGTTTGACCTTAAGTCATTCTGAGAATCTTGCGTTGGAATTATACTTGGTTGCAGCGTAGGAAAACTTGTGACACGCACTACATCATCGCATACTACGAAGCATATCATCATCAACGCATACACTTAGAACGTAGTATCACAAAATATCTTTATCGCAAACCACTTGAGCGCATAGAGCATCATCATAATCATTCATAAGCAACGAATTAGAGATAGATAAAGATAAAAGATATATATTAAAAAAATTTATGATTACAAGTTTATGGCGCCGTTGTCGGGGATTGGTAACAGTTAGTGTTGAATACTTTTATGGCACTTTGCAGGACAGATCTCTGCTGTACTGTTTAATTATCGCGGAGAGCAGGCTGACGGTTTATGAGTACTGGGATTGATCCAGAATTCTAAGCTGACCCAAAGATCTAGTATATTTTTCATGCAAGAGCACACCAGAACCATATTAAGCGAAGAAGAGCAAACTGGCTAATAACCAGAGGCCCGATAGGAACCAAAGTGTAAATTGGCCAGTGTAAGACCCTGTTTTTCTTACTGCTAATCGCATATCCCGATAAAGAACTATACGGTGCCCGATCTATATAACTTCTCGCTTGGAATTTCAAGACCCACGGTTGAGGAGAATGTAAGGTTTGAGATAAAGCCAGTCATGCTACAAATGATCCAAATTGTGGGATAACTCGGAGGTCTACAAGGAGAAGACCTGCATGTTTATTTGACAAACTTCGTAGAAATGTGCAACACATTCTCCATACCTGGAGTGACTCCTGAAGGAATTAGGTTGTATCTCTTCCCGTATACACTGTGGAATGAGGCAAAGAGGTGGGCTAATTCACTAGAGCCAAATGAAATCAACTCATGGGACCAGTTGGTCGAGAGGTTTATGAAAAAAAATTTCCAGCCTGCCGTCAACGCAAGAAGACAGAGGGACGTGTTAAATTTTGAACAGATGGGATATGAAATGTTGAGCACCGCCTAGGTGCGATTTTGACAATTAGTGAAGAACTATCCACACATCTGGATTCTCGATTGCGTTCTGATGGAGACCTTCTATAATGGCCTGAATCGATCAACGCAGGCAGTTGTTGATGCCTCCGTGGCAGGAGGGTTAATGGACAAGACGTATATAGAAGCGAAGATCATCTTAGATCGCATTTCGTGAAATATAGATGATTGGATGGATAATGGGTATGAGAAAAGAGGCTCGAAATGAAGAAGAACAGAAAATGTCATTATACCAGCTGATACAATGACCACCCTAGCCGCCCAGATGGCCACAGTAACCTTGCTCCTCCAGACTATGGCTATTAATCAAGGACATCTCTCTCAAAGTGCATCGCAAGCCAATGCACTGACACAAGTGGCAGCAATAAGTTGCATCCAATGCAAAGAGGGACACTCAGTGGAGGTCTGCCCGTTAAATCTACAATCCGTATACTCTATTCACAATGACCCATTCAGCAATACCTATAACCCTGGTTGGCAGAATCAACCAAATTTCAGTTGGAGAGGGAATCACAACTAGGGGGGCCAAAGGAATCATCAGAACAGTCATCCCGGGAATCGAGGCAATCCTCCGGTCTTCCTTCATCAAAATCAAAACCAAGGTAATTTTCAAAGTATACAGCCACACGACCAACCGTCCTCTTCTAACACCTCTTCCAATACTCCGTCTTTGGAAACACTATTGAAACAATATATTGAGAAGAATGAGGAAATCAAGCAGTCACAAGCTTCCTCCATTAGAAATTTGGAGGTGCAGGTTGAACAGCTTGCGATCGAGCTTAAAAATAGAGTGCCTGGTACACTATCCAGCAGCTTGGAAACACCGGGACCAAGCGGCAAAGAACAATGTCAAGTAGTGACATTGAGAAGTGGTAAGAAGACAGTCCCAGTGCCACCAGTATCGGATTCAGTAAAATTGTCAGAAGACTCAATCATTAATAATGACCACTCAATCACAAACAACAGAACTACCATTTCAGAAGCAACTACCTCCACAAAGAATGAATCTCAACAAGACTTAGAATTGAAGTCACCGCAACCTCCAGCCCCAAAAACACAACAAGCAAGGGACCTCAATGAACAGTTAACTGATCAGGAAGTATGGCGGGATCCTGAAAAAGAAAGATGATAGCAAATAATTCAGGAGGTTCCTGGATGTTCTCTGATAGCTACATATCAACATCCCCTTAGTAGAAGCGTTGGAGCAAATGCCAAGCTATGTGAAATTCCTCAAGGACATACTCGCCAACAAGAGGAAGATTGGGGAGAATGAAACGGTCGCACTAACGTATTAGTGTAGTGTGCTCTTTCAGAACAACATCCCCACTAAAATGAAAGATCCAAGGAGTTTCACATTGCCATGCTCAATAGGGGGTAAAGAAGTTGGAAATGCGTTGTGTGACTTAGGGGCAAGTATAAACCTGATGTCCTTGTCAATCTTCAAGAAGTTAAACATCGACAACGCAAGACCTACCACAGTTACGTTGCAGTTGGCTGACAGATCAATAATGCATCCAGAGGGCAAAATAGAAGACGTACTTGTGCAAGTGGATAAATTCATCTTTCCTGCTGCATATTGGATTATGAAGCTGACATTGAGGTGCCAATCATCTTGGGTCACCCGTTTCTCGCAACAGGGCGAGTAGTGATCGACTTATAGAAAGAAGAACTGACCATAAGAGTCGATGATCAGCAAGTCAACTTCAACATTCTAAATGCGTTGAAATACCCATGTGACATGGAAAACTGTCAGTATGTTGGAGAACTGCAGGAAGAACATTTACACGAGTTTTGAGTAGAATTGAAGGAAGAAGACTTTGAGATTGGTGCAATGTTGGAGAAGAATTGCGCTGCAATACAAACTGAACCAGATTTTGAAACAATAAAGTTATCTAAATGAACAACGTAGCGAACTAAGCCATCTTTGGAAGAACCACCCATGTTGGAGTTGAAGGCGCTACCAGTGCACTTCAAATATGTTTATTTAGGAAGCAATAACACTCTACCAGTTATAATCTCTGCCTCATTGAGCAAAGAAATGGAGGAAGCACTTATTCAGATCCTTAAGAAAAATGCAAAAGCCTTGGGATGGACCTTAGCGGACATTTGAGAGATCAGTCCCTCGTATTGCATGCATATTATTCGTCTGGAAGAAGGAAAAACAAGATCCATAGAGAGGCAGCGCTGTTTGAACCCTGCCATGAGGGAGGTTGTAAAGAAAGAGATTTTGAAGTGGCTTGATGTAGGCGTCATTTACCCCATATCTGATAGCAGCTGGGTAAGCCCAGTGTAGTGCGTTCCAAAGAAAGGGGGTATGACAATTGTCACTAACAGCAAAAATAAGTTAATTCCTACTAGAACAACCACGGGTTGGAGAATATGCATGGATTACCGCAAGTTAAATTTGGCCACAAAGAAGGACCACTTTCCACTCCCGTTTATTGATCAAATGTTAGATCGGCTTGTGGGAAATGAATTCTTTTGCTTTCTTGACGGCTATTTAGGGTATAACCAGATTGTGATTGTGCTGGAAGTTAGGACAAAATAACTTTCACAATCTATTTAGGGTATAACCATTCGGCACATTTGCATTCCTTCGCATGCCATTTGGACTTTGTAATGCACCAGGCACCTTCTAAAGGTGTATGATGGCCATATTTTAGATTTCTTGGAGGAGTCAGTCGAGGTGTTCATGGATAACTTTTCGGTTTTTGGCAACACCTTGAAAAAGTCTTGAACTGGAAGAAATGGTTCTAAACTGGGAGAAATGCCATTTCATGGTAGAAGAAGGAATCATGCTAGGTCACAAGATATCAAAGGCAGGGTTGGAAGTTGATCAAGCAAAAATTGACTCAATATCCAAGTTACCACCACCAGTCAATATGAAAACACGTAGGAGTTTTCTGGGACATGCGGGGTTCTATCGAAGATTCATCCACAACTTTTATCAGATCGCGAGACCCCTAAGTGTACTCCTTGAGATTGACCGCGAATATGATTTTAATGACGCATGCGCCAAAGCATTCCACACGCTGAAAAATGCACTCATCACTGCACTTATTCTGGTTGCGCTCGATTGGACGCAACCGTTTGCGTTGTTGTGTGATGCCAGTGGATATGCAGTGGGCGCAGTCTTGAGTCAGCGCAAAGACAAGATTTTGCATCCTATCTATTATGCCAACAAGACGCTAAACGATTCGCAGGAAAATTATACAACCACAGAGAAAGAAATGCTTATAGTGGTGTTTGCCATGGAGAAATTTCAGCAGTACTTGATTGGATCAAATGTAGTGGTGTATACTGATCATTCAGCGATCAAATACTCATGATGAAAAAGGATGCAAAACCAAGACTGATAAGGTGGGTACTACTCCTGCAAGACTTTGACCTAGAGATTAAAGATTGGAAGGGCACTGAGAACCAAGTCGCAACTTATGAGAAAATTGCAAGGTTCAGAAGAAAGAGAAAGAAATTGAAGAGAGATTCCCTGACGAGTAACTTATGACGGTATGCATTAATGTTCCATGCGATGCGAACATTGTAAACTTCATAGTTTGCAGCCAAGTACCAGAAGACTACTTATACTAGTAGAAGAAAAAGCCGAGACACGAAGTCAAGTTTTATTTTTGGGATGACCCATTCTTGTATCGACTTGGACCTGATCATATTTTACGTCGATGCGTTCCTGAGCATGAGACCAAGCACATTTTAGAACTTTGTCATGAGTCCCCTTATGGAGGAAATTTTGGGGGGCAGCGGACCGCCACAAAAGTCCAACAAAGCGGCTATTTTTGGCCAACGCTATTCAAGGATGCCCATGCACATGTTGTGCAATACGACAGATGCCAAAGAACAGGGAACATGTCTAGAACGGATGAAATGCCTTTGACTTCGATCTAAGAAATTGAACTGTTTGATGTATGGGGAATCGACTTCATGGGCCCATTTCCGCCTTTAGAGGGTCATCAATATATTCTGGTTGCGGTTGATTATGTATCAAAGTGGGTTGAGGCCATCGCATGTGCTAAAATGATGCGGCCAAGGTGGCAAAATTTCTCAAGAAAAATATTTTCACGTGATATGGAACGCCTCGTGCGTTAATTAGCGATGAAGGCACACATTTCATCAATCGCATCATCACCAACCTGTTGACCAAATTTAATGTCAGCCATAGAGTTGCACCTGCATATCACCCACAAACCAATGGGCAGGCATAAATTTCCAACAGAGAAATCAAGACCATCTTGGAGAAGGTATCAGTACCTCTAGGAAAGATTGGTCACCCAAGCTTGACGAAGCACTATGGGCATACAGGACTGCCTTCAAAACTCTAATCGGTAAGTCCCCATATGCTCTGGTCTTTGGAAAAGCTTGCCATCTGCCTCTTGAGTTGGAACACAAAGCAATGTGGGCAAGTAAAAAGCTGAATTTTGATCTGTCAAGCGTGGGGCAAGTCCGAAAATTGCAGTTGGTCGAGTGGCGAATGAATGCCTACGAAAATGTCAAGCTTTATAAAGAGCGAACCATGAAGTGGCATGACGATCGCATAAGCAGAAAGACATTCTTCGAGGGTCAATAGGTACTTTTATTTAACGTACGTTTACGATTGTTTCCAGGAAGGTTGAAGTTCCGCTGGCCTGGGCCATTCCGCATCAAGACCATCTTTCCCCATGGCGCAGTGGAGCTAACCACTGAGGATGGAAGCAGCACATTCAAAGTCAATGGTCAAAGAATTAAGCCCTACTATGAGGTCAATGTGGAACGATGCATGGAGACCATCGACTTAGGCAAGTAGGATTGACCGCTTGCAGGGATGCTATTGCGGTAACTCTGAAGAACCTCTTTCAATCAGCATCCCTACATCTATCTTTATCACTTTCTTACTGCTTTCTTTACTGTTTTCCTTATCGATTTCTTTAATGCTTTCTTTACTGCTTTCATAAATTAGTTTATTGCTTTAGTATTGCATTATTTAACTTAGTTTATTACTTGCGTTATTTTAATTTCATGCTTTTATTCTTGCCTTAGCATTGCGTTGTTCCTAAATTGTTGTGAATGATTAGTAAAAAGAAAATGAACACCGCAAAGGCTTATCAACTTGGCTTTGGGATAAGCATTGCGTTGTTGATGAAATTAAAAAAAGAAGAAATAATAATAATAATAATAATAAAATATAATAATATACTTTAATAAATATCCGGTATGCATTGCGATGACAGGTGTATCTTGCGCTGATAGATACACTTTGCACCCATCTTCAAAAAATGCTTTGCGTTAATGGATGAGTGCGTGTGTGTGTATACACTACGCCCGTCCTCAGCAAAAATGCACTATGTCGAGGTAGTGTTGCATTGGTAGAAATATCGTGCGCCCGTCCTCCAGAAATGTGCTGAGTTGAGGGGTGTGTTGCGCTAATGCATATGTTGTGCCCGTCTTCAGCAAATATGCATTTGCGGTAACGAATGCATTACGTTAATCTTTAACATTGCACCTGTCCAAATAAAATAAAACGATAAAATCTTGGCTGAGAGAGCAGTCGAATCGTTTAAGCTTCCAAGGGAATTATGAATTAGTAGATGAAAGGACATCCTTTCTGCGAATTCATAAATGAGAGGAGCGCGGTGGCAGGCTTTTTGAGAATCTCGAAGCCTGCCATGCAGAGATTGCGTTGGGCCCTCAAGGCCCAACCTATAAATCTTGCCCTCCTTCAACCGAGGAGCTTATTTGAATCTCTCGCGAAAGAAACCCTAAGAATTTTCTCTGCATACCAGACCTTCCAATTCCCTTCCTCAGACCAAAGTCTTCCTAACTCTTTTCACTCAACTGAAACCATGGTCGGACAATCCTCACACTCATCTTCCCTACCACCATCACCTTCCCAAGCCACCATCACCGCACGGGAGGCGGCATTCCTCGCTGCTAGCCATCGCGTTGTCGCCCAACCCAAGCTTGCCCAAAGAATCACCGGGAAACCTCGGCAAAAACCCTTTGTAGCCAAACCATTCACCATCCGAGAGGGATCGAGCATAGAGAGTGCCCTTGCTACCAGACCTGAGGTGGCACTCCCAGTACCTTTGTTAGAAAGTGAGCTGAAGAGAACAGACGACAAAGAGGTATTTGGGAGTATTTTAAGTAATATGGAGAGAGAGGGGGGGCTACCTGAAGCCGAAGTTGTAAATCATCCCTTGCCTTCAGAGGAGAAAATGGCAGAAGCTTCGCTGAGAAAGGCCCTGGCCATTGCGGATCCTAAGGAGACTGTTCCAATAGACTCTAATGAGGGACCCATCAGGGCCATTTTGGAGAAGGTAGGAGCAAAGAAGCACCGAAGATAGCCAAAGGGAAGAAGAAGAGAAAAAGAAAAGAAAAACGGGTAGAAGGAGATAAAACTGCCCGGTCGAAGAAGGAAAAGAAAGAAAAGAAGACGAGTCAAAAGAGACAGCGCAAGCGAGAAGAGAAACGGTAGAAGAAGGAAAAGAAGAGGAAGAGGGCGGAAAACCAGATTTTTATCGCACTTTACTTTTATCGCAATTTACTTTATTATCGCATTTTTTATCGCTTATCTTTACTTTACTGCACAATTTACTTCATCGCATGTACAAACCACACTTTTATTAAATTGAAAAACCCTCAGTCGCATATATCACAAATATAATGCAATTAACCTAAAACAATCCCTATGTTCGACCTTGGATCACACCGAGAAACTTATAGTGGAATATACTTGGTTCCAACGCAAGGAAACTTGTGACAACGCATAGTATACTACAAGATTCTCATAAATAACGCATATTTAGAAGTAGTATCGCATAAATAAAGTGTATTTGAATAAGCATAACACAGCATCCACATTCCATTCCCATTCCAAGTCATTGAGTTTATGGTAGCATGAGCTTATATGATCTATCATTCATATCGATCCATATGCCTATTTAGAATCACCGTATCTTAAGCGTTGTATAACATAAGAAGATAAATTTTATGCCTATAAGTTTGTGGCATCATCGCAATTTATGTCGTTACAAGTTTATGACATTCTATTCTTGCATTGCATTTTATGTCACAACAAATATCCCCGCTCGCATGTCTAATATATGAATGATCAGTATCAGATCATTTGTAGCACTTTACAATATTTGTAACATCTACAAAGCGAGCCATACTCGTAGTGTTACCAGGATAAGGTATCTAGCCTTATCCATATACTACAGACCATTTAGGTTATCACTTAAACATAATCCACCTGTATGTCTCCACATACGTGTTTAAGTTACGACGATAACATTGGATGTTAGTTTATTAGTTTGTGGTTAATACAACTAAATATATCACATATTTTATAGACAAAGTGAATAAAATATCAAATATTATTAATCACATACAAGTTTGTTCATACAAGGTCTACAAACTATAGGACCCTACGTGATTTAGGGCATCAACCCCAACACTTTAGAGTTATGAAATAGTCGTAAAGCTAGTTTACATTATTTCAGAATCTGGGGTTGCCCAGCACATGTGCTTGTGGAAAATCCCAAGAAACTGGAACCTCATTCAACACTATACCTATTTGTAGGCTATAACAAAGGAACGAGAGGTGGTTACTTCTTTGACCATAAGGAAAATAAGATGCTTGTGTAAAATAACGCTGCTTTTCTAGAGGAAGACCACATAAGGGAGCATAACCCAACAGTAAGATTGTGTTGAATGAACTTTTCAAGTAATCTATTGGACCTTCAACAAGAGTTATTGAAGAACCTAATATCTCAACAAGAGATGTTGGAGTTGGATCATCTAGTATGTCAAATCCACCTCAAGTGTTGAGGGAGCCTCGACGTAGTGGGAGGGTTGCGAACCTGCCTATCCGTTATATGGGTTTAACAGGAAATCCTAGCTATGGTAGCTGATAGAAATGCTGAGGATCCATTGTTTTATAAAAAGGCAATGGAGGATGTTGACAAAGATGAGTGAATCCAAGCTATGGATCTCAAAATGGAGTCTATGTACTTCAATTTTGTTTGGGATCTTGTAGATCAACCTGATGGGGTTAAACCTATAAGTTGCAAATGGATCTACTAGAGACAACGGGGTGCTGATGAGAAGGTGCAAACATTGAAGGAAAAATCCTAACCTGATAAGAGTTAAGTTATGAAAGGTACTTACCCGTAGTTGGATACTTCGCATGACACTTGTGCAGGTAAGCCAAAACGAAGGTAAGCCACCAAGATCAACGCAATTTAAATAATAAAGGAAAAAGACAACTCCATTGTCTGGCTAAAGCAAAAGGCTTAGCTGAAAAGATAAGAGTTGAGTTCACAAAATAAAAAAGTTTAACGTGGAATCTATTTTTTAAAATCTTCTACTAAATATATATCTTTAAATATGCAACTTTGTATTTATTAAGGATATATTTGGGATTGTGTTTCTAGGAGTAAAAAGTAATTGTGGGTTACAGTGGCTTATATTTAAAGTAAAAACAATATCATATTATTATAGATATATTTGAAAAGTCATAGTTCCAATCGAATAGGGTAGACAACTTAGACGGTGAAGTTTGATTTTTTATTTTATTTTATTTTATTTATTATTTTTATTTTGAAGATATAAAACGCTGAAATTACAAGAGTATTGTTGGAGATGCAATTTATTGGACGACATTGAGATGTCCGTATGACACCTGTGGGGGTAAGCCAAAATGAAGAATGTAACCACGATCAGCGCATGTTATCTCCATAGGTTGATTGCACACAACCGTTATCTCAAGGGTCATGCACTTATCACAAGTCTTCTCATTAGTAAGCTAAGTGTGACCTAACAACGAGTATCTTAGGATGACCTAAGGTCGAACATGGGGATTTGATGCGATAGTGTTGAAAGATAGTAAATTGTGCAATGATGTCAAAAGATGCATTGATTTGGTGATGCGATAATTAAAATGCATTAATAGAACTTTAAGTCTCGAGAAGCTTAGTAAATGCAGAAGGTAAATGGATGAGTGATGCGGTAAACTAATGAACAAAATCTATGAAGATGGACGGGCTAGGGGGAAGAATGTTTATAAATCAATAACCCACACTAAATATACTATCATGGTTCCTACTTCCAATTGGAGCACACTGGTCATATTTCTATGATGTGGAACGCAAGGTTATTTCTATCTTTAGAAGTACTTCTTGCTTTTCTTAACAGGTTCTATCATCTTTCTCTTTCGAGAAGTTGATCATCATACTCATCCTTGCTTTCGCAAGTGAGTATACTTTACAGAATATGTTAAGCAAACACGATAGCATCTTAATATGTGGATTAAATCATGAGATTAACCTTCCCCCTTACCCTAAGGGTTTAGTGACTCATGAGTGATGAAATGAAAGATGGATGAACATGCATAATAATAGAGATGAACATGGCAATAATATTAAGATAGTAAATAGTTCAGATACAAATTAGCTAATGTCTTAGCTAATGATGTTCTACAACACGATAATATAGATAAAATGGAATCATTGCATGATCAGTGTCAATCTCTTGACACAAAAGATTGATGGTGAAAAGTTGTCGACTTGATATGACGAGTGTAATGGAGAGGTGAACTTCCTTCTCATATTGGTTCTCCGATGGCCTTCTATATAGGGATTGGGAATTTTGGAATAGAAGGTTGCCTACAAAGTTAGGCTTTTTCCGATCTTGTCCGCTTGCCTTCTTTGAAGTGCTAAGGCTCTATTTATAGAGCTGTGCACTTGTCTGCCTTGAAACCCCCACTCTAATTAGTTGCTATCATTTGTCAAGGAAGGTGAGAATGTCAGTGTTGCATCATGGTGAACGATTCAAGACGTAGAAATCCCGAGGCATATGTTGTTTGAGTATTTCTTTTGAAAGACTGGTGCATGTGATGATTCATGTTTTCATGCAAAACATAAACTTTGGTACACTTTTCCTATGAATGTAGTCAGCGGGTGTGTTTGAAGTATCTTAGCACAACTTTGGTTTTTTTGTATAAACTTAACCATGACTGTCGCATTTTCTTTCTTTTATTGTCATATAGTCTAAAAATGGAACACAAATAACTTGTATTTCTATAAGTCATAATGCCCCCAAATTTAGAGTTATGCTTGTCCTCAAGTATATCCTATACTTGGGAAATTCACAATCTCTTTAGGATAATTTGTTCCTTTTAGCACTTGGATGCTTCTTCAAAAGATCTTTCTTAGTCTTAGTTTTGACAAATTTCTGCTCAAAAGTTCTTTATTTATTTTGACAATCTTATTGCATTTCTTTCCTTTTATAAAATGGGATGCGTTACTTATAGGGGAGCATGGTTTGTAATTCTTCTTAAAGAACGTTGATCGTGGTTACACTCTTCGTTTTGGCTTGTCCCCACGGGTGTGATGCGGACATCCAACTACGGTTGTGTTCCAAGCTCAACTTAACTCTTATCTTTTAGCTAAGCCTTTTGCTTTAGCCAGACAGTGGAGTTGTCTTTTTCCTTTATTATTTAAATTGTGTTGATCTTGGTGACTTACCTTCGTTTTGGCTTACCTGCATGGGTGTCATACGAAGTATCCAACTATGGGCAAGTACCTTTCATAACTTAACTCTTATTAGGTTAGGATTTTTCCTTTGCACTGATAGTGGAGTTTTATTATTATTATTATTATTATTTTTATAGAAAATTTTGCAAATTCTTGGTTGAACGTATCTGCTCAAGCCTCTCCCACCCCCAAATTTTTTAGGCGTGCAAGGTTCTCATTGCACTGTTGAAAGGGAAAGGAAGCACACTTAGTCAAAATATAAAAAAAGGTTTGAGCAGAGGCTTGTGCGAAAGTAAGGTAAAACTGATTTGTAATGAAGAAGGTTCTAAGATGAACAGGAAACATGCGATGTAAAAGAAGATTTCTTAAGTGATTGCATAGATATCATCATAATTGCTAAATTAACAATGCAAAAGAACAAATGGAAAGAATCACTTTCAAAAGGAGAGAATACATAAGGCCAAAGAGACATACTGAAGAAATTTCATAGTCATGGAAAAATTTATAAAGTTTACAAAGCTAGAAGATATCAAACACAGAAAGAAAAAGAAATACAAAATAGATGAAAGAAAAACAAAAAGAAATCCGAGTAGAACACCCCCAAATTTTACACTGGTGGTGAGAGATCATTGTTGGGAGGTGGTTGCAGCACTTCTTGGAAATACAACAGCTAGCGCAGGTGAGCAGGAACCCCAGGCCTATGAAGGTAGGTGGTTAGGAAGTTGAAATACTCGTGGTTGCATTCAGTTTGTTGTCATTGGTTCTGTTGAATATTAAAGATGTTGTGTTGTACGTTGACTAATGCTTGGCGCAACATGTCATTGTTGGTGTGCAATGTCGTAGGTGATTGCCGGAAGAAGGATAGTGCATGAGATAGAAGGGCTTGCATCTCATCAACAGCAACAACTAAGGATATGATGGAAGGGTGATGAGGTGGGGATGCTTGCGATGTCTCACGAGCATCGTTTTGGGGCTAAATCGAGGGACCATCACCCAAATCGTATGGGTCATTAACATTAAGCAAAGTACGGTGAGGAGTGGCTTGGTGATTGTTGGTGGGGTGAAGTTGCTGGTGATTGGGGATCTGAGTCGTGGATGAGAAGGATAATTGTGCGAGCTTCAGGGAGGGGGGATAAAGGGATAGTTCGGCTGGGAGGAAGGAGGGTAAAGGTGAGGGCTGATCAGTGGGCTCATGTAAGGATACGAATGGAATGTTATGCCATGTTATGTTTTGTATCACTTATACACACTACTAATGGATGAATGTAATACAAGCTCATGTCCCCGGCAATGGCACCATAATCTTGTAATGGTGAAAATTTGTCTTTAAACATATGGACAATGTGAATATGAATCATACAAGCTCATGTTGCCATAAATTTGTTGACTGTAAAAGTGGAATGCTATCTTTATCTATTGCGCTGATGAATGAATGAATGATGCTCTATATTCTCTCAAGTGATTTGTGATAAAGACATGTTATGCGATACTACGTTCTAAGTGTATGCGTTGATAGTGATATGCTCGTAGTATGCGATGAAGTAGTGTGTGCCACAAGTTTCCTTGCGCTAAAACCAATTATAATTCCAACGCAAGTTTCTCAGAATGATCCGAGGTCGAACATGGTGATTGTTGTCGTTAAATGTGATACTTATGTGATACATGCGACCGGATAAAATAATGAATAAAGAATTTTGGTTTGTACAGAAATATAAATTGTGCTAAAAGTAAAAATGCGTTGATAAAATAAAATGCGTTGTAAATAAAATGCGTTAATAAAGTAAATTCCTAAACTACTATGATACTTGGTACATGGGGCCGAGGACTGGCTGTGAAGTTATACAAAAGAATCTATGGATGCGATGGCAAGTCTTATGAATAAGGCAGAGATAGAAAGAGTAAAGAGTAAAAACATCGCAAGTTCATCAATCGTGTTAAGGATGCAACTAAGGTTCCGCTTTCCCTTGGCATACACCTTTCAGTGATCGGTCGCGTTCCCATACGTCTATGGTGAAACAGAGATGAACGTGATGAATGCAAGGTTGTTTCCATCTCTGCAAATACTTCTTGCTTTAGTTAACACATTTTTTCAACCTTCTCTCGATAGGCGGAATAACATCTTCACTTTTGCTCTCACAGGTGAAGATGTCGTCGAGCATGCTTTAGCTAAACTTAATTGATTCCTTGACATAGATTAACTCACTCGCTTAATTCTCACTATTTACCCCAGGGATTAAGAACACATTATGGAGAAAATGGATGATAAATGTATGGAAAGAGACAGAGAGATGATAACGATAACGATGATAACATTTAATTCTAAAATTAAGCGTTTGATACATGTTTGTGAATGAGAGATTAAAGAAGATGAACATAGAATATGAATTAGAGAATAGAAACAAATACGAAAAGAGTGTCAACATCTTGACATAGATCCCGATCGAAGATTTTTGCTTGCCGACGTATGGATTTGGTGGAGAGGAAAGCTTCCCTCTTAGGCTTGCTTTCCCGGTAGAATTGACCTATTGAATAGAGCTTTAACTTTGGGTATCGGAAGAATTCTTTGCTCAGAGACTCACCTTTCAGCCTTGTCTCGTAGTTCTCCTAGATTTACTCTATAAGTCTCTTCAGACCAGCCTCTCTCTCCCCCCAATATCAGTATCCGTATTCCTTTCAGCGTATTTGAGGAAGCTATTTATAGGCAAGACCTTGGCTCTTTGAATTTGTGGTCCCCACGTCTAATTATGGTAATTTCTACAATGGCGTAATGGAAAATTCCTTTCTATTCCATAGTCAATCTGTCAAAATTGCACAGCAAAAAGATGTCCACTTGTCAAAATCGTCCGCGAATGCGTTGCTCTTCTCATCTTCAATCTACGCCGCATGCGGTGTTGTTTTTTATTACCACATGCGGTTCAAATGTGTTGATCGCTAAAGCTCTTGATCGATTGTTGCACGTGCCGTCATTGCATTGATCATCTTTTCGTTCTTGATTGATGGGGGCATGCGATGTAGATGTGTTGTACATTTTGTCTTCGAGCCATTAACGCATGCGGTGACCTATTTCCTGCAAAACAGAGACTGAAACATTCTATTTCGCCATCGCAATGGTGTTAGTGGGTGTGTTTTTGACATTTCATAATTTTTTTATTTCTAAGCCAATTCCTATATTATCGATGCAACTTTCCTTTCTTTTTGCCGCAATATCTAAATAAAACAGCATAAATAATTTGTATTTCTGCAAGTTATCACACCCCCAAATTTAGATATATGTTTGTCCTCAAGTATATCTTCAACTAAGGCAATTTCACTCAATTCCCATCCTAACTTTGCGTCGATTAGCTGCTTCGAATGCTCCACCTCTACAACATAACTTAACAATAGAATTCTCTTCTATCCTTTAACAATTCATCAACATGCTATACTTTATTCTTTTATACAACAAACCTCTACCCGAAAATTCCCTTCTTTTTTTGAGAAGAATGTTTACCTCTTCTTACAAAAACAACTAGGTGCGTCTTTATGCGGTGGGCTGGTTTGCGTCATTTTATTAGAGACTGTTGATCATGGTTACACCCTTCGTTTTGGCTTGCTCCCACGGGTGTCATGCAAGCATCTAACTACGGTTGTGTTCCAATCTCAACTTCAACTCTTGATTTTCAGCTAATTTTTATTTTTGCTGGTCAGAGGAGTTGTCTCTTATATTCTTGTTTTATCTCTTTTTTTTTTTTCTTTTTCTTTTTTCATATTACGTTGATCTTGGAAACCTACCTTCGTTCTAACTTGCTCCCATGGGTGACATGCGAACATCCAACTACGATCAGGTTTCTTTCACGACTTAACTCTTATCAGCTTGGGATTTTCCCTTGCACTGACATTGGAGGTTTTATAAAAAAAAAAATTCTTTAATGAACGCATTTTCCTGATAATGACCGCATCTGCTTGATTGTATCTGCTCTGACCTAGTCAAAATTTTGAAAAGAAGGTTTGAGCAGAGACTTGAAATAGAAAAGATAAAGTAGTGCTATTGCTATGAATTATCTAAGTGTTAGTCAGAAAGTGCAAAGTATAAGAAATATTGCTAAGGGTATGCATATTACTCATCATGGCAACGCAATTAATAACGCAAAATTAAAGACAAGGAATATCGCAATGATTGACAAAGGATGATAAGTAAAGAGGCTAACGCATACGAAAAGAATAGTTACTCAATTGTATTAAAATTAACTAAGTATACAAAGAATTACAATCATCGCATCACAAAATTTAAGCATGTACAAAAAAATCAAGGTATAGCTTCTATACATAAGAAAAAAAAAATAATGAATGAAATAAAAGAATGACCGCAACGAAAAATTGCAGATTTATTGAGAAGGTGGCACACCCCCAAATTTAGAGTTGTGGTGGGGGCTCTGGTTGAGGATTTTGTGGAGGAACTCGAGGAGCTTCTTCAAAATGCAGAGGTTGCTGTAAATGTGGAGGCACCATGGGACCATGTAAATAGGCTGTCAAAAAGTTGAAGTACTCATAATTACGCTTTGCCATTTGTCTTTGGTTCAAGTGGATCGTAAAGATATTACGTTGAATGTTGATCAGCACTTGCCATGTTATCGCAATACTGCATTGAACCACTATGTGGCTCTCTTGTAACTCCGTTATTCATTGGCAGAAAAGTTCTTGTTAATGAGAGAGAAGAGAATGCATATCTGCTAGGTCAACAGCCAGGGTTGTGATGGTGGGATGCACCTACAATGTTTCACCATCAACGGTTTGAGGTTGAGCAGAAGTGCCTTCACCCAAACCGTGTGGGTCGTCAACATGCAACGATGGAGGAGACAAATGCGGTGGAGATTGAGATAAGGAAGATGCTGCTGGGAGTGCGTTGGGTGAATTGAGAGCGAGGAGGAGATTTGTAAAGTGTTATGGGAGTGGGGAAAAGGGTTTCGCTTGTGGGCTTGGAGGGCGAATAACTAAAGGTATGGGGTCCAAGGGTATTTGGTCTTGTGTTGATTGCTCTTGGAATTTTCCCTTGCCTTTGTCATCTTGTGCCAACATAAGGCGGGATCGGAGCAACAGGGAATGCCTAGACGACGTTTTTCTTCCTGACCTTTGTCTTTGTTTCCGTTCTCATTCCTTGCACTGATCTTCTTCTTCCCTTTTCCACTCCGCAACTTTTTTTCTTTTATTCCCTCTAATGCGCTGCACGTTTACCTTGCGCTGTTTCTCTTTCTCTTCCTTCTTCTTCTTTTCTTCCTCTTCCTCTTCTCTCATTTCTTTTTCAAATTGCTCCGAGGTCAGCAATATGCACTGTTCATCCTCAAGCCTTTTTCTCTCTTCTTCTGTCGAAATTACGTTCTTATGGCGCACTTCCTCATCTTGGAGTTTTCTTTTCAAATTGCTTGCTGCGATGATTTGTTGCACTTGTAACATCTTTTCTTGTTTTTCCCCTTCTTCTCTTTTTCTCCTTTCCTTCTCTTCTTGCCAAAATTTTGGGTCGCTTGTTAACCCTTGCGGCGCATTCTCCTTGCGACGTGTAATGGTAAAATTTAATTCCTTCTTATGCATGCACTGTGATGACAGATAATGTGTTGTATATGTGCTCAAGTGCTTTTGTAATAAAGATAATTTTTATGCGATACTGCGTCTAAGTATATGCGTTGTTAATGTTATGTGAGTAGTATGCGATGTAGTAGTGCTTGTCACAAGTTTCCTTACGCTGAAACCAAGTATAATTTCAACACAAGTTTCTAAGAATAATCCAAGGTCGAACACAGGGATTGTTTTCGTTAATGTGTTACTTATGTGATACATGCGACCGGTTTTACAATGAATAAAGAATGTTGATTTATACAAAAATGTAAATTGCGGGGAAAGTAAAAATTGCGTTAACAAAATAAAATCCTAAACTAATATGATACAAGATACAAGATACAGGATACATGATACTGAGGTCGAAGTTGTACAAAGATTTGATGTATGCGATGGTAAGTCTTTATGAATGAATCAGAAAGAGAAAGAGAAAATAGTAAAAACATCGCAAGTTTGTCAATTGCGTTAAAGATGCAACTAAGGTTCCGCTTTCCCTTGGCATACACCTCTCTGTGATCGGCCGTGTTCCCATATCTCTATGGTGAAACAGAGATGAACTTGATGAATGCAAGGCTGTTTCCATCTCTGGAAATACTTCTTTCTTTAGTTAACGCATTTTTCCAACCTTCTCTCGATAGGTGGAATAACATCTTCACTTTTGCTCTCATAGGTGAAGATGTCATCGAGCAAGCTTTAGCTAAACTTAATTATTTCCTTAACCCAAATTAACTTATTCGCTTAATGCTTGCTTTCTACCCATGGGATTAAGAATACATCATGGAGAAAATGGATTATGGATGTACGGAAAGAGACAGAGAGATGACAATGGAAATTATCATAACATTTAATACTAAGATTAAGCGTTTGATACATGGTGTGAATGAACAAGTAAAGAAGATGAATACAGATGATGAAATAGAGATTAGAAACAAATACAGAAGGAGTGTCAACGTCTTGACACAGATCCTGAACGGAGGTTGTGCTTGCTGGCATGTGGAAGTAATGGAGAGGAAAGCTTCCCTCTCAGGCTTGCTTTCCTGGTAGAATTGACCTTGCACAGAGCTTCAGCTACGGGAATTGGAAGGATTCTTTGCTCAGAGACTCACCTCTCAACCTTGTCTCGTGGTTCTCCCGGATCTACTCTGTAAGTCTCTTCAGACCAGCCTCTTTCTTAGATCAGTATATGCACGTCTCTATATATTCATGTATATTTTTCATTGAATTTGCAGAAGCTATTTATAGGCGAAGCTTGGCTCTTTGACTTTGTGATTGACTTCCCAAAAATATGTTTTGCAAAGTGATTATTATTTTAAAAGCACCACTCACTGGGCTTAGTAGCTCACACTCTTTCAAATGTTTTCTTATATTCCCCCCCGCCCCCCCTCCCCCCCTCCCCAGGTAGCACAGGAAGGAGTCTACAAACCACTAAAACACCAGGACTTGGTAAATTGTTAAGGCACGACTCGGATCTTGTGATAAAAAAATATAGGAAATTCAACTATATGTATGAAAGTTAAATAGATTATTGTAATCATGTCACAGTCTTTAATAGATACAGGGGGGGAAATGTTAAATGAAAATGTTGTCTTGAAATACTACTGGTGTACCCTGATGCTCCCTTCCAAGTCTTGGGGCTAAGGCTAGGGAAGGGGTGTGACAGCTTGGTATTGGAGCAAAGGTTTATGTAAAACCTGGGAAAAAGTTGAGTCTAGCATAAGTATAAATAGAATCTAGAAAAAAAATAAAGGAAAAAGGAGTAGGTTAAAGGCAAAGCGGCATTAAGAAAAGGCTTACCTAAGGTATGGAAGCCAGATAATACTAGAAACTAGGCTACGTCAAAACCTAAAATGAAATATATTAGGAAAACCTAAAATAAAATTAGGAAAGGTTAGGAGAAAAAAAATGAAGAATAATAAGTGGACATAAGGAAACATGAAAAAGTGGTAGTGAAAATAAAGAAATTAGTAAGTAATAACCTGAATAATGTCCACTGTAGGAAATGAATCCGAGCAGACAAGACTGGTGATGGAATGACTCTGGAACGCGAACTGGAGACCGCGGCGCTAATCCAGGGGAAAACCCTGAAAGATCTGAGAATAGTGTGAACAATAATACTGAATATCCTATTACCTTGAACAATGCAAACTTAGTGGGATCCCGAACTAACATGGGATGTCTGCAATGTGGTAAAAATCATAGCGGTCTGTGTCTGAAAGGGACCGGAATCTGCTATGGTTGTGGCAAGGTTGGCCATATCCGCAAAAATTGTTATGTCTTTCAGAGAAAAACAAGAGAAATTCAGGAAAAATATCAACGAGAACTGGCCGGAGGTTCAAGTTTAGGAAGTAACAATATATTGCCCGAACTAACGATGGACCAAGAATGGGCGCGTGAAGCAAAGAAGGATATTCCTTAACGTATTGTGATCGAATTCGAGGAATAGCCTACCTATGACCCTAACAACGCGAAATCCTATAAGTTATGTACTTTCTGTAAGGAAATAGGTCATGTTTAGGAAAGGTGTTTGTGGAGAAACGAAAGGATGCACCTTAATTTTGAAAACGTACGACTACAGAAGAATGGGTAAACGAGAAACTATGTAGACTGAAGAAAACCCATAATGTAAATAGCAACAATGTTTATAAATAAAAGTAGTATGTTGATAGATGTATGTCTAATTTATATGTGAATGGTTGTAGATAAAATGCTGAGAAGTGGAAAACGTAGAACTGGGCAACCCCTCTGGAAACGAAAGTGAAAATGCCTCAAGCCATCCAAGAGAAAAATCAAGGGAGGAAGAACAAATGGATAAATTCACCCAAAGACTTCAAGCAAGCTTAGAAAATATATAACTTGATCCCGAAAAGAAATATGGGATAGAACGATTAAATATTGGTGGAAGCTACTAAAGAATAGGAGAGGCGATCAAGAAGAAATATGTTGGGAGAAATTTTGAAAAGCAATTTTCAAAAGATTTTATCCTCGATCATTCAGGGATATGAAACAAGATGAATTCCTACAGCTCATGCAGGGAAATATGACTGTAGCGGAATATGAATTAAAGTATACGGAGCTATCCAAGTATGCTTTAAACATAGTGGTGGATGAAAAGGAACGCTGTCAGAGGTTTGAAATAGGATTAAGATAAGAGATTCGAACTCCTGTTACAGCAATCATAGAATGGGGAGAATTTTCAAAACTAATAGAAGCCACAATGAGAGTAGAAAGAAGTTTAACGGTGGAAGAAGTAAGACCAGAAAGAGACTCATCAATAAGTTGGTGGTTGAGGGAGGAACCAAGAAATTTTACCCCCAGGGTAGAAAGCAGAAGTGGATGGAAAAGAAGAGGAATTACCAATACTAAAGAAGACCCTGAATGGGAGAGCCAAATAAAGGAGTCAATGGTGAGCATTAACAAAAAACCAAGATGTCCGATCTGTAATAAATATCACTGGGGAAGATGTTGGGAACAAACCCAAGAATGATCGCACACGTGTTTTAACTGTGGAAAACCGGGACACTTTAAATGAGAATGTCCTTAGTTGATGGATGCTGGAAATATACAACCACCAAACAACCCGGGAGGGAGATCAACGACAGTTGAAGGAGGACGAACTATAGAAGGAAGAAAAGAGGAAACAAGAAAAATGACGTTGGAAAAACTATATGAATTAACCCAGGATAGGGAAGATAATATATCTGTCATGGGAAAAAGAAAAGAGAAAGTTTTAGAAGACTAGAATAAAAGTCATGGTGTAATAAAACTGTATGAGACAAATTATTAAATAAATAGTTATGTTGTAAATTAAATTTTGTTTAATTTCAAGGACGAAATTATTTTAAGGGAGTGGTAAATGTAAGATCCTAACACTAAATCTAAAGTGGGAGGTTAAATAGAGAAGAAAAATCCTAAGTAAGGATATTGGGGCAAAGAGTGGAAAACATTAATACTAAATTATCCAAAAAGGTGACCAAAAGACCAAACACATATGGAAGGCTTAAATATGTTGAAGGATGGAAGCAAGAAAACTCAAAAAATGGCCAAGGGCTTGCATACAACAAAGCAAGGGCATGCGTTGGAGGCATGTGTCGAGTGAGCATGCTAGGCGCGTAGGTCATACGCCGAGGCCAAGCGCGCAACCCATGCGTCAAGCATGTATGCCGAGTGCCCTGCTTATGCATCGAGCGGGCAAGCCGGACGCCCATCCTATCCATCAAGCGCTATCGAGTCTGCCGAGTAGCCATGCATCGATGCCTTATGCCAAGCGCACGCCCATGCGGCGAGGCACGCCTATGCAGCCAAACGCGCCTATGCGGCCAAGCGCGCAAGCACCTAGGCAGCACACCCATGCGTCGATGGTTAGCGTTGTGCGTCCATGCTTAGTAGGCCAAGCAAGCATACCTAGCAGGTGAGGGTAAACGGCCACCCTATGCATTGGTGATGGCCGACTCATGCGATGGCTAAATGGGACTTTGACGAAGGAAGGGTGAGGTGCTATACGTTAAGATGATAAGGCTAATTGATGGAAAAACTCCAAGGGAAGATACCAATAGTTATACGAGCATAAGTCTTAAACAATTTAAGTAGAGAAATATGTTTAAGTATTTAAGTGATTTAGGTGGCAAAAGGAGGTTCACACAAAGTTCTAGCAGGAGGTGGACAAAGGAGATTTCATGCAATGGAAGTCTTATCATCCTAAGAGGAGGTGGGTGAAGGAGATTTCATGCAAAAAAGGAAATTTTGGCTGGCAAGCTGAGATGAGAACAACTCAAGGCTAGGCTGGGTAGGCTAAGTGTTGGCAGCTCCAAAGTGAGACAGATGGTGGTTGAGATGTCACAAGAGGGTGAGTTTGGAAGGGCTATAAATAGAGGTGTTGGGTGAAAGGAATTTATTCATACCATCATCAAAATCTTGTGTTGAGAGCATATTTAGAGTGTTACGTTCAAGTTATTAGGCTACCAAGATAAGTGGAGTTCAAAAGAAACAAAGGTTGCGTTGGCGAAAGCATTGAGCCAGCCCAAACGCACAAGCCAGCCAGCACATCTGGCACCCTGCGCACACACCTTGCAGCACTGTGTCCACCCGTCAGTGCGCCTCACTCGATGCATCCCGCTTGCTAGCCCAGCACAGCAGCCCCACCGCGCGACGCATCACGCCCAGCGCAACAGGCCACTGTGCAATGCGTGCCCAACACGTCAGCCCCCTGTGCGGCACAACACGCCCACCCTGCCTATTACAAAACGCCCAACTGCCTACCAGAGTCCAACTAACCTCTAAAGAGGCTAATTTTAGGATTTTAGCTAAATTGGAATAGGGTAAGCTGGTATTTTCATTATATAATGATATTTTGGCTATTTTGACATTATTTATTGATATAACAAGTATTAATTGAGGAATTTCCATGATATGGAGAAATTCTCAGGAAGGTATTCTCAAGGTGATTTTAGTGGAAAAACTTTTTTGCGGTGAGTGTTTACTTAGTTTTATGCGTCGATATGTAGATAAATGAAAATATAAGTGCAAGATGCATGGTTATGATGTTATGTTGTTTGCCATGATATTGTTTGTGAAATTTCTATAGAAGAGTATAGGAAATTGAGCTATATGTATGAAACTTAGATAGATTACTGTAAACATGTTACGGTTTTTAATTGATAAAGGGGGAAATGTTAAATTAAAATGTTGTCTTGGAATGCTACTAGTATATCCTCATGCTCTCTTCCAAGTCTTGGAGCTAAGGCTTGGGAGGGGGTGTGACAGTTTGGTATCAGAGCAAAGGTTTACATAAAACCTGGGAAAAATTGAGTCTAGCATAAGTATAAATTGAATCTAGAGGAAAGATAAAGGAAAAAGGGGTAGGTTAAAGCCAAAATGGCATTAGGGAAAAGGCTTACCTAAGGTATGGAAGCTAGATAATATTAGAAACTGGTCTAGGTCAGAACCAAAAGAGGGATAAATATAATGAAATACATTAGGAAAATCTAAAATAAATGATCAGGAAAGGTTAGGAAAAGAAGTAAGGGATAATATGTGGACATAGAAAAATGCGAGAAAGGGATATAGAAATAAAGAGATTAGTAATTAATAACCTAAAAATAATGTCCACTGTAGGAAATGAATCCGAGCAAGCAGGACTAGTGGTGGAATGACTCCTGGACGCAAAGGGAAGACCGCAGCGCTAACCGAGGGGAAACCGTTGAAATATCTGAGCATACTATGAACAACAATATTGAACACTCTATTACTTTGAATAATACAAACTTAGTGGGATTCCTAAATAACATGGGATGTTCGCAATGCGGTAAAAATCATAGCGGTCTATGTCTGAAAGGGACCGGGATCTGTTATGGGTGTGGCAAGACTGGCCATATTTGTAAAAATTGTTTATGTTTTTTATATAAGAACGAGAGAAATCTAGGAGAAATATCAGCAGGAGATGGCGGGAGGTTCCAGCTCCAGAAGTAACAACATATTACCCGAACTAGCGGTAGACCAGGAGTGGGCACAAGTAGCTAAGAAAGATATTCCTCGATGTATCGTGATAGAATTCGAGGAATAGCCCGCCTATGAATTCAACAATGCGGAATCTTATAAGTTCTTTATTTTCTGTAAAGAGATAAGTCATGTCCAAGAGAGATGTGTGTGGAGAAATGAGCGGATGCGTATTAATTCGAAAACCTACAACTACAGGATAGTGAGTAAATAAGAAACTATGCAGACTAAAGATAACCAGTAATGTAAATAGAAACTACGTTTATAAATAAAAGTAGTATGTTGATAATGCATGTCTAATTTATATGTGAATGGTTGTAGACAAAATGCTGAAAAGTGGAAAACGCAGAATGGTGTAACCCTCTGAAAATGATAGTGAAAGTGCCTTCAGCCATCCAAGAGAAAATTCAAGGGAGGAAGAACAGATGGATAAATTCACTCAAATACTTCAAGCAAGTTTAGGAAATATACAACCTGATCCCGAGAAGAAATATGGGATAGAACGATTAAAGGCATTGGGAGCTACAAACTTTGAAGGAACAAAGGATCCTGCAGATGCAAAAGTTTTGATGAATCAAGTAGAAAAATGTTTCGGGGTAATGAGATGCCCTGAAAACATAAAATTAAGTCTTGCAACATTCTTACTACAAAAACAGGCAGAAGATTGGTGGAAACTACTGAAGAATAGAAGAGGAGACCAAGAAGAAGTGTGTTGGGAAGAATTTCGAAAAGCATTTTTCGAAAGATTCTATCCTAGATCATTCAGAGATATGAAACAAGATAAGTTTCTACAACTCATGCAGGGAAACATGACTGTAGCGGAATATAAATTAAAGTATACAACGCTATCCAAGTATGCTTTAAACATAATTGTGGATGAAAAGGAACGCTGTCGGAGTTTTGAATCAGGATTAAGATAAGAGATTCGAACTCCTGTTACAGCAATCATGGAATGGGGAGAATTTTCAAAACTAATAGAAGCCAAAATGAGAGTAGAAAGAAGTTTAATGGCAAAAGAAGGGAGACCAGAAAAAAACTCATCAATGAGTTTGTGGCAGAGAGAACCAAGAAATTTTACCCCCAGGGTAGAAAGCAGAAGTGGATGGAAAAGAAAAGGAATTACAAACACTAAAGCAGACCCTGAATGGGAAAGCCAAATAAAGGAATCAATGATGAGTGTTAACCAAAAATCAAGATGTTCGGTCTGTAATAAATATCACTGGGGAAGATGTTGGGAACAAACCCAAGGACGATCACGCACATGTTTTAAGTGTGGCAATCTAGGACACTTTAAACGAGAATGTCTCTAGCTGATGAATACTGGAAATATACAATACCAAGCAGCCCGGGTGTGAGACCAACGACTATTGAAGGAGGACGGACTGAAGGAGGAAGAAAAGAGGAAACAGGAAAAATGACGTTGGGAAAACTATATGGATTAGCTCAAGATAGGGAAGACAATATATCGGTTGTGGGAAAAGGGAAAGAGAAAGTTTTAGAAGACTAAGGGTAAAAGCCAGTATGTAATAGAATTGCACTAGGCAAATCAAATTAATAAATTTTTGTTGTAAAATAAGTTTTTTTTTTTTAATTTTGGGACGAATTTTTTTTTAGGGGGTGGTAAATGTGACACCCTAACACTAAATCCAAGGTGGAAGGTTATTTGGAGAAGGAAAATCTTAAGTAATAAAGATATTGGGGCAAGGGTGAAAACATTAGTACTAAATTATAGCAAAAGGTGGCAAGTGGGCCAACGCATATGGAGGGCTTAAGCACATTGAACTCAAGAGTGCGTGGGAGGCTAGAAGCACTTGGGCAATGGCCGTGGACTTGCATGCAACTAACACAAGGGCATGCCAAGTGCATAGCCCATGTGTCGAGCATGTATGCCAAGCACCCCTGCCTATGCGTCAAGCGGGCATGCCAGATGCCCATCCTATGCATCGAGCGTTGCCGAGCCTGTCGAGCAGCCATGCGTTGATGCCTTGCGCCAAGCGCAAAGTCCATGCGTTGAACTGCCAGCCTACACTGCGAGCGCATTGTTGAATGGCCATGCGTCGAAGAGCCCTACCGAGCATTAATGCGTCGAGGCATGCCCATGCAGCCAAGCATGCCATGCGGCCTACCACGCGCATGCGGTTGAGCATGCTTATGCGGCCGATCAAGCAAGCGATGATCAGCACCTATGCAGCACGTCCATGCGTCGATGGCCAGCACCTATGCCAAGTGCTATGCGTCCATGCCAAGCAAGCCATATGGACATACCTAGTGAGCCATGCATCAAGGATGAGCGGCCACCTTATGCATTGGTGATGATTGACTCATGCGATGGCTAAGTGAGATTTCGATGGAAGTGAGTTGGCTTGCTATGCGTTGTGGACAAAAGAAAGGCTAATTGATGAGGAAAAGAATTCCAAGAGAAGATGGAAATATTTATGAAGATGTTGATAAGCCTAACAAATTAGATAGATGAACATGTTAAGTATTGAACTGATCGAGGTGGCAAAAGAAGGTTCACACAAAGCTCTAAGTAGGAGGTGGACAAAGGAGATTACATGCAAAAGAGGTCTTATCACCCTAAGCAGGAGGTGGATGAAGGAGGTTGCATGCAAAATGGGGATTTTAGCCTGCAAATTAAGGTGAGAACAACTCAAGGTTGTGCTGGAATAGGCTAAGTGTTGGCAGCTTCAAAAAGGGACAAATGGGAGTTAAGTTGTCACAAGGGGGTAAGTTTGGGATGGCTATAAATAGAGGGGTTAGGCGAAAAGAATTTATTCATGCCATCGCCAAAATCTCTGTGTTGAGAGCTTATTTAGAGTGTGTCAAATTAATTGGGGTCCGAAGGAGCTAAAGTTGCGGTGGTGAAACATTGAAGCCATTCCGGACGCATAGCCAGCCAACGCATCCAACACACAGCATGCACGCTTTGCACCTTGCAGCGCTGCATTCGTCCATCAGCGCACCTTGCATGAACGCATCACACACACCAGCCCAACACAACAGCCACTGTGTGACGCATCACACACACCCAATGCAGCAGCCCACTGTGGACTAGCACACAGCCGAATGCCCAGCTACCCGCCACAGTCCAAATAACCTCTGAAGGGTCTAATTTTAGGATTTTAGCTAAGTTTGGAGTGGGGTAAAAGCTGGTACTTTCATTATATAATGGTATTTTGGCTATTTTTTCATTATTTATTGATATAACGAGTGTTAATTGAGGAATTTTAATTGATATGGAGGAACTCTCAGAAAGGTATTCTCAAAGTGGTTTTAGTAGGAATCTTGCTTACGGTGAGTGGTTATTTAGTTTTATGCATTGATATGTGAATAAATGCATAGGTAAGTACACGATGCATGCTTATGATGATATGTTACTTGCCATGATATTGTCTGTGTAATTTCTACGGAAACTAAGATTATACCCAAAATACATAAGTTAGCATGCTTAAAAATGGTACTTGGTGGGAAAAATATAGTCGGCCTCGGTCGGCGGGAAATAATAGTCAGTGACGATCAGTGGGAATATAGTAGAGATATCTAAGCATGACTAGCGGAAAAGAATTGTTGATGTGCACATTGGTGGGGAAAGCAGTTTATAGGAAAGTTTCCATAAAAAGTTGTTATGATTATTAATATATGCATGATGTGAACATGCCAAGTATAGCATGAGACTGGAAGATAATGATTGAATGAAATTACACATGATCATGCCAAAAATATGTTTTGTAAAGTGATTATTATTTTAAAAGGCACCACTTACTGGGCTTATTAGCTCACGCTTTTCCAAATGTTTTCCTCTATCCCCCCCCCAGGTTGCAAAGTGGAGCGTTCAGGATGGAGTCTACAAGCACCAAAACACCAGAACTTGGTAATTTCTCAGGGCACGGCTCGGATCATGTAATAGAAGAGTATAGGAAATTGAGCTATATGTATGAAACTTAGATAGATTACTGTAAACATGTTAAAGTTTTTAATAGATAAAAGGGGAAATGTTAAATTAAAATGTTGTCTTGGAATGCTACTAGTATATCCTCATGCTCTCTTCCAAGTCTTGGAGCTAAGGCTTAGGAAGGGGTGTGACATTCTCAAACTTCCTTCAGTATCCGATTGGTTTGGTACCGTCTCAAACGTCCTTCAGTACAAATAGATACCTTCTCAAATGTCCTTCAGTATCTAGTTGGGCGGATACCTTCTCAAACGTCCTTTGGTATCGCGTTTTAAGTAAAACTAGTCATAAATGACTTTCTCTCTTTAAAGCATGTAAAGTATAACACATATAAAAACATAGCTTTAAAGATACTAATGCATGCTGGGTATATTTAACACATATAAATAGCTTTCCAACAAACTTCCTACACATGCATGCGTTTAAAATATAACTCATGGTTTGCTTGGAAATCACTTTGTAAAACTAGCTGGCATGAGAATAATCTTCTTTAAAACATGCTTTCTATAAAACATTGTAATTCAAACATTTTAGTCAAAACGTTTTAGTCACTCACCTTGATCGGTTAGGAACCTTTCACTCTAGTAGTTCCTTTTCTACCTCGGGCTCCCTTTTCACCCCTAGAATCTAGATTCAACTTACAGCTCAGATTACTCATAGTTCTAAACCTTATTTTGAGATACTTACTTCTACAAATTTATTCTAAAATTTCTCCGAAAGCTTACCCTAAAATACGAGCTTAGAAATCCTCGTGGTTTGGCCGGAATCTCATAATCTTCAAGACTGACCAAATCTTATCTGACAGCCTGACCCTTCTGTCTTCTTCTCAGTTTCCAGCTCGATCCCTTCGAGCTTTTTCTCTGGAAGCCCTACCCTGAATACTATACTTCCAAAGATTTCAGGTTGCTTTAGAATCACTCTAAACACATCAGTATATTGGGAGAACTCTTCGTCCCAAGTTGAATTGTGATCTAAAAATGAAGTCCTTTGTCTTTATTTATAGGCATCCAAACCTTCTCTAAATTCGACACCTCCTACTTGGCTGCACGTCCAAGTGTTTCTTCCTCAAACTAACAACACAACTCTTTGGTCAATGCAATCTAAGTGTCCTTCTCCTATGTAGCCAACGCATGAGCTTCGAATTGCATGTCCTCTTATCCAAACATCTCAAATGCTTAAGGCCTAAGGTTTCCTCTCAAGAAGACACATGTTTTGATGACGTTTTCTATGTGATCTCATCCTTTATATGCGTCCAACTCTTGAATGTTCAACGCATAGTCCATAATCAACGCATAGCCTATAACCAATGCATAGCAAGCCAACTCACTACCATTGAAATCCAACTTAGCTACCGCAAGAGCCAGCCATCACCAATGCATAGGATGGTTGCTCATCCTCGACGCATGGCTCACTAGGTATCACTGCAAGGCTTACTTGACATGGCACATGGTGCTTGGCATAGGTGCTGGTGGCTGACGCAAGGGCGTGCTGCATAGGTGCTGGCCACTCTATGCATGGGCATGCTGCATAGGCTGGCCGCTCGACGCATGGGCGTGCTGCATAGGCTGGCCATCGCTCGCTTGCTCGGCCGCATGAGCATGCTCTATAGGGTGCTTTGACGCATGGGCATGGCCGTTGGACAAGGCGCTTGCTGCATAGGCATGGCCGCTCGGTCAGGCCGTGTGCTGCACAAGCATGGCCGCTCGACACATTGAGCAAGGGCGCTTGGCTGGCCACTCGATGCATGGGCTGCCTTCCAATGCATCACCTCCTTCTTTCCTCCTTCAGCCGTATGCCATCACCAACAACCCTTCTAACGCATCAATACATCCTTCCAATGCATCAACACACAATTTTCTATACTTAGCCAAATTTTCCAAGTTTTTCCCCAAAAGTCAAGCTTCCAAATACACACTTTTCTTCTATTTTCCACCCTTTTCTCTACCATCACACACTAGTTTCCACATCAACCTACTCACCACACTAGTCTCAGTAGGGAACATACTTAAGTAGAGAAATTTGGATTCGGGGTTCACATTTACCTTCCCCTTATAAAAACTTCGTCCTCAAAATTTTGCTACATGTCCGTCAATTAAACAACTGCGAATACTTGTTTCTGATTTGCTCTTCGACTTCCCACGTTACTTCTTCCGTGCTATGGTTCCGCCATAGTACCTTTACCAATGGAATTGTCTTATTCCTTATGACCTGTCTTTTCTATCAAGGATCTCCACTGGTTCTTCTTCGTAAGACAGATTTTCTCTCAACTGTACTGGTTGCTCAGGCAACACATGGGTAGGGTCTGGCACATACTTTCTAAGCATTGCCACATGAAACACATCATGAATACGAGATAACTCTGGAGGTAAATCCAATCTATATGCCATTGGGCCAATTCTTTCTACTATCTCGTAAGGTCCAATATATCTCGGGCTTAATTTCCCTTTCCTATCAAACCTGAGTATTCCTTTCCATGGAGATAACTTAAGAAATACTTTGTCACCAACTTTAAACTCCAATTCTCTTCTCCGTTTATCGGCATAACTCTTTTGCCTATCTCGAGCCGTCTTAAGATTATATTTTATAATCTTAACATTATCTGATGTCTGTTGCACAAGTTCTGAACCAAGTAATTTCCTTTCACCAACTTCATTCAAGCATATTGGAGTCCTACATGGCCTTTCATATAGTGCCTCATACGGTGCCATCCCGATACTTGAATGGTAACTGTTGTTATATGCAAATTCGATTAACGATAGATGTGTATCCCAACTGTCCTTAAATTGCAATATACACGCTTTCAGCATGTCCTCTAATGTCTGAATTGTCCGCTCCGACTGACCATCCGTCTGTGGATGAAAAATGGTACTAAAATATAACTTAGTTCCCATAGCTTTCTGTAAATTAGGCCAAAACTTCGATGTAAATCTGGAGTCTCGATCTGATACTATTGAAACTAGAGCTCCAAACTGACTCACGACTCGATCAACATACAGCTTAGCTAATTAGTCTAGGGTAAGAGTAACTTTAACAAGTAAAAACTTAGATGTTTTTGTCAATCTATCCACAATTACCCATATACCATCATAGCTCGCTGGTGTCCTAGGTAATCCAAACAGGAAATCCATCGTAATATGCTCCCACTTTCACTCTGGTACTGGGAGTGGATTAAGTAATCTTGCTGGCCTCTGTCTGTCCGGTTTAACTTATTGACATATTAGACGCCTGTCAACATACTCCGCTATTTCTCTTTTCATACCAGGCCACCAGTATGATCTCTTTAATGTTCTGTACATCTTCGTACTGCCCAAATGCATAGCATAGGCCGAACTATGTGCCTCTTTTAGAATAGCTTGTTTAAGTGCTAAGTCCTTAGGTACGCATATTCTACCTTCTTTTAGTAGCACTTTGTCGACTCTTAATTGGTAGTCCATCCTCAATCCTTTATCTACTTCTTCAGCTAACTTCTGAATATTGGAATCCTTTAATTGCTCACATAGAATATCTTCTACGAGAGTAGGATGTACTTCAAATGAAGCTAGTAATCCTCCTGTTTGACTGACTAATAATGCTGCCCTGGCATTATACAACTCATGAATTAGTGTACCCTTCACTAAATTGATACTAGCTCTAGCTGATCTGGTTTTCCAACTCAGAGCATCAGCTACCACATTTGCTTTACCTAGGTGATAGTCAATTGTACAGTCATAATCTTTGATCAACTCGAGCCATCTTCTCTGTCTCAAGTTCAGTTTCTTCTAATCAAAGATATACTTCAGAAACTTATGATCCGTGAATATATGACAATGCTCACCAAACAGGTAATGTCTCCACAACTTTAGAGCTAACAAAATTGCTGCTAACTCTAAATCGTGTGTAGGGTAGTTACATTTATGCTTCTTTAACTGTCGAGAAGCATAAGCTACTACCTTCCCTTCCTGCATCAGCACACATCCTAACCCTTGTCGGGATGCATCACAATAAACCTCAAACTCTTTACCTGGTGTAGGTAGAATTAATACTGGTGCTGACACTAACCTCTGTTTCAATACCTAAAAAACTATGCTCGGATTATGGCGACCACTCAAACTTCGCATCTTTTTTGGTCAGGTTTTTCAATGGTAGAGCTATCTTTGAAAAGCCCTCCACGAATCTCTTATAATAATCTGGTAAACCCAGAAAACTACATACTTTGGTTACATTCAGGGGTCGTTCCTAATTGATTATTGCTTCTATCTTTTGACAATCTACGCTAACTCCGTCAGTTGAAACTATATGCCTAAGGAATACGACTTGGTTTAACCAAAAATCACACTTGCTAAATTTGGCATATAACTTCTTTTCCCTTAGCATCTTCAACACCATCCTTAGATGTTCTTTGTGCTTCTCTGCACTACTAGAATATAATAGTATATCGTTTATGAAAAATATCACAAATTGATCCAGATAAAGATGAAATATCCTATTCATCATGTCCATAAATAACGCAGGAGCATTTGTCAATCCAAATGGCATTACTAGGAACTCATAATGTTCATACCTAGTTATGAATGCAGTCTTTGGAACATCTGTGTCTTTCACCTTCAACTGGTGATAACCTGATCTCAAATCTATCTTAGAGAACACTGTGGCTCCCTTTAACTGATCGAAGAGATTATCTATACGAGGTAATGGATACTTATTCTTAATGGTCACCTTATTCAACTGTCTATAGTCTATGCATAATCTAAGAGTATCGTCTTTCTTCTTAACCAACAAGATTGGTGCTCCCCAAGGCGACACACTGGGTCTAATGTACCCCTTATCCACAAGTTCTTGTAACTGAACTTTTAACTCCTTCAGTTCCATTGGTGCCATCCTATATGGTGCCTAGGATATAGGTGCTGAACTTGGAACTAACTCAATAGTAAACTCTATTTCCTTGTCAGGTGGTAAACCTGGTAACTCTTCAGGGAACACATCTAAGAATTCTTGTACCACAGGTACATCCTTAGGTCTCAGTTTCTCATCCTATGAAACTGCTACATAGGATAAATAGGCTTCACATCCCTTACTCAGCAGCTTCCTAGCCTTCACTTCTGATATTAAACTTCCCGAAGTATTCTTTTACTTTCTATCAGGGTTATTTCTTTTTCACCTGGTTTTCTAAACACTATTTCTTTCCTAAAACAATCCATAGTGGCATAGTGTTTACTTAGGAAGTCCATACCTAAGTTAACATCAAACTCTCGTAATTCTAATGGAATCAAGTGAACCCATAAACTCCGATTTCCATGAATTACTTCACAATTCTTGTAGTACTCATGTACAACTAGAGTATCTCCTATAGGCGTAGAGATAAAAAAATCCTCATTCATACGCTCAGGCACTCTATCTATATGTAATGCACACATGCTAGATATGAATGAGTGTGTAGCACCAAGATCAAATCATGCATAAGCGGATTGATTACATAAAGTTATCGTACCAGTTACGACATCTGGAACCTCTTCCGCTTCCTGGTGTGTCATAGCATATACTCTACCCTGTTGCTGTTGCTATTGCTGTTGCTGTTAGAGTCGTCCAACTACCCCTTTCTGTTTAACTGCACCGGATCCCTCACCTCTAGTTCTGGTCGCTTTGGGTTTGTCTACAACCTAGGTAACCCCTTTTTGCTCACTCTGTGCTCTATGACCTAACTGAGGACAATATCTATTGAAATGCCCCTCTTGTCCACACTGGAAGCACATATTCCTATTCCCATAACACACTTTTGTATGGGGTCTACCACAGTTTACAGAAACTGGTCGCCTTCCTGTACTAGCTACCGACTCGCTAGCATGACCCGATATTGATGTACCACTCGATCCAGCTGTAGGTCTTGACCTTTTTCGACCTAAACTTTGTTGGCTCGTGTCTCCAAAATTTCTCGTACGCGACTATCTAGAGAACGGGGGTCTAAATCTCTTACTTCTCGTTTCTCTAGGCATCTTAAACTGTCCTTCATATGGCTGGAGTATATCTTCCCTCGCTACACTCTGCACTACTCAGATAGTGGTCTCAACTAACTGAGTGAAATTCACCCAATTGGATGTAGAGGTAACAGGTGTATGTATCTTTCTTCTTAAGCCATTCTCAAATCTTCTACACCTCTTCTTCTCTTCTGCGATGATTGGAAGGGCATACTGAGAAAATTCAATAAATCTTTGCTCATACTAAACAACCATCATCACTCCCTGCATTAGCCTAATGAATTCCTCCCTCTTCGCTTCTTTAAAAGCACCAGGGTAGTATTTATCCTCAAATAACTTTCTAAACTCAGACCAAGTCATAGTTTCCAAACTATTCCTTCTGGCCTCTATCACTTTCCACCACTTCTCAGCCCCTTTCTGCAGCAAGAATGCCGTTAACCCAACCTTACGGTCCTCAAGGCATCTCTTAACCTTAAAACACTTCTCAATCAAGTCCAACCAGACCTTAGCATCTACTAGATCTGTGGCTCCATCGAATGTCGTGGCTCCTAAAGCTTTCAGCCTCTCGATGCCGAATTTCTTTTTTGGATCGGTCTGAATCGATCCCACACTTGCTACCCATCTCTGGGTGATTCTATCAAACACTCGATCCACCATCTGGGGATCTACATTTACCTGCAAGATACCCGACTCATTTGTAGAAGTCACTTCCTAATCTATTGAGTCTCTAATTCTTTTCCCATTTGGATCTAGGTACCGTCTAGCTTCAGGACCTCCGCTGGTAGGGTCAACATTCATCTCCTTAGTCTGCCTGCTCAACCTGCCACTTCTCCTTAGAATCTTTGCCTAATTATTAAGTACACATGTTAGGGACTTACTTATAGGACTTAATCTAGTGCATGAACTCTCTCTTTCACCCAAAACCTTATGCTCTAATACTAAGCTAGCTCAAACCTTTCCCATGTCTTTAGGCCAAAAATTTATTAATTTAGAAACATAACATGTTTAGAGTCATTACAACACTAGATTCATAAGTCCCAAGCCCAAAAACTCTAGTCCCTATATGAACAACTATAACATGTGTACAATATTTACAGTAACCACCTAACAGATGAGTTACAATATCTTCATCCTTTAGTGGCAGAGCAGATGCGGAGCTTATCTTCTGAGGATTTGACCGCTACATGGGGGGGAGGAAACCATTTGAAAACTGGGTGAGCTTACTAGCCCAGTGAGTGACTTAAGAAATATAATTAATTCTCATGCAAAATGTCAATAAAGAGTTCAAACTGAAAAATAAGCTTCTACAGTACTTGTACTGCAGTATAAACATTTTCCAAGCATAAAGCATATAAAGTTGTTTTAATCATAAAATAGTAAAACTGTCTCTCAATTGAGAATAACCTCACTGTGGGTAAAAACATTCCCAAAACTAACTATTAGTCAAGAGAGAACTCTTTTGCTCAATCTCTGACTCTATCTACCTACGTGCACGTGGCCATACTAAGTACCGTCATACCTTAGGTACTTCTGCTCAGATACCTTCTCATGTCCTTCAATATCGAGCTAGGATCCTTCTCAAACGTCCTTTAGTATCCGGTTGGTTTGGTACCTTCTCAAACAACCTTCAGTACCAATAGCTTAAATGTCCTTGGGTGGATACCTTCTCAAACATCCTTCGGTATCGCGTTTTAAGTAAAACTAGTCATAAATGACTTTCTATCTTTAAAGCATGTAAAGTATAACACATATAAAAACATAGCTTTAAAGATACTAACGCATGCTGGGTATATTTAGCACATATAAATAGCTTTCCAACAAGCTTCCTACACATGCATGCGTTTAAAATATAACTCATGGTTTGCTTGGAAATCACTTTGTAAAACTAGCTAGCATGAGAATAATCTTCTTTAAAACATGCTTTCTATAAAACATTGTAATTACCTCGATCGATTAGGAACCTTTCACTCTAGTAGTTCCTTTTCTACCTCGTGCTCCCTTTTCACCCCCAGAATCCAGATTCAACTTACAGCTCAGATTACTCATAATTCTAAACCTTATTTTGAGATACTTACTTCTACAAATTTATTCTAAAATTTCTCAGATAGCTTACCCTAAAATATGAGCTCAGAAATCCTTGTGGTTTGGCCAGAATCTCATAATCTTCAAGACTGACCAAAGCTTATCCGACAGCCTAACCCTTCTGCCTTCTTCTCAGTTTCCAGCCCGATCCCTTCGAGCTTTTTCTCCGGAAGCCCTACCCTAAACACTATACTTCTAGAGCTTTGATGTGGCTTTAGAATCACTCCAAACATATCAGTAAATTAGGAGAACTCCTCGTCCTAAGTTGATGCTGCTTTCCAGACTTCACTGTCCAATGCGTCCTCTTTGAAATTCTATGATCAACGCATGGATTTTGCTCTCAACGCAAGGTTTACTCAAATTTCCCACTCTTTTTACTGTCTTTTTGAATTGTGATCTAAAAATGAAGTCTTTTGGCCCTATTTATAGACGTCCAAACCTTCTCCAAATTCGACACCTCTTACTTGGTTGCATGTCCAAGTGTTTCCTCCTCACACTCACAACACAACTCTTTGATCAACGCAATCTAAGTGTCCTTCTCCTATGTAGCCAATGCATGAGCTTCGAATTGCATGTCCTCTGATGTAACCACCTCAATTGCTTAAGGCCTAAGGTTTCCTCTCAAGAAGACACATGTTTTGATGACGTTTTCTATGTGATCAAATCCTTTATATGCGTCCAACTCTTGAATGTTCAACGCATAGTCCATAATCAACGCATAGCCTATAACCAACGCATAGCAAGCCAACTCACTACCATCACAATCCAACTTAGCCATCGCAAGAACCAGCCATCACCAACGTATAGGATGGCCACTCATCCTCAACGCATGGCTCACTAGGTATCACCACAAGGCTTGTTCGGCATGGTGCATGGTGCTTGGCATAGGCGCTGGTGACCGACACATGGGCATGCTGCATAGGCACTGGCCACTCGACGCATAGGCGTGCTGCATAGGTTTGTCACTAGACGCATGGGCGTGCTGCATAGGCTGGCCATCGCTAGCTTGCTCGGCCGCATTGGCATTCTCGGCAGGGTGCTTCGAGGCATGGGCATGGTCGTTCGACAGGGCGCTCTCTGCATAGGCATGGCCACTTGGTCAGGGCACCCGCTGTACAGGCATGGCCGCTCGACACATTGGGCAAGGGCGCTTGGCTAGCCGCTCGATGCATGGGCTGCCTTCCAACACATCACCTCCATCTTTCCTTCTTCAGCTGTATGCCATCACCAACAACCCTTCCAACGCATCAATACACCCTTCCAACGCATCAACACACAATTTTCTATACTTAGCCAAATTTTCCATGTTTTTCCCCAAAAGTCAAGCTTCCAAATACACATTTTTCTTCTAATTTTCCACCCTTTTCTCTACCATCACACACTAGTTTCCATATCAACCTACTCACCACACTAGTCTCAGTAGGAAACATACAAGTAGAGAAATTAGGATTCGGAAGAGGGGGTGTCAACGCAAGCCTTAGCATCAACGCAACCTCAAGTCTCATCAACACATATAAGAATGGTTGCGACTGAAGATAGAGAAGATCCAGACATTACCCCTCTGATGCGGCATCACAAGGAGAATATGCGCAAGGGTCAACAAGTCGCCCATTATTTTTGCAACGCATAACAGAAGAAAATTAGAGAAGAAAAAGAGAAGAAGAGGAGAAACAAGAAAAGATGTCACGAGCATGCCAAATCATCGCATCAGGCAATTTGGCCAGGAAACTGCACGATGAGGACGTGCACCGTGACAACGCAAGTGCTGAAGAAGAAGAAAGAAGAAGGCTCAAGGATGAGCAACACATATTGCTTACCTAGAAGCAATTTGAGAATGAGATGAGAGAAGAAGAAGAACAAGAAAGGAAGGAGAAAGAGGAGAAGGAAAAACAATGCAAGGCCAATGTGCAGCACGTCAGAGAAAACAAGAGAAAAGAAGTTGCGGAATGGAAAAGGGAACAAGAAGAGCAACGGAAGGAATGGGAATGAAACAAAGACAAAAGTCCCACCTTGCATCTGCTCAAGAAAAGGGCAAAGAAAAAGTTGAGAGTAGCGAGCTTGCGTCGACCAGGAGGCGCCCATCATCAAAGAAAGAAAATGATGATATGATGATGGAGATGGGTTTCTTCCCTGCGTCGACGCCACTACCAGATCTGATCACAAGTGTTGTGTTGGAGCATGGGTAGAAGACTTCAGCCAATGCCCATCCATCATTATTCCTATGATAATGAGGGCCTTTTATCACGGCTAGCTCCATGACACCGAAGATGCGGTGATCATTAAAGGGTGGATAGTGCCATTTAGTGCAAGGGACATCAATGAACTGTATAAGATGGAGGACATTCTGGATGCACCGGGTAACAAGATAATTGATGACCCTGAAGAAGTACACATGGAGGATGCGATGAAAGTATTAACGCAACCAGGCACCCAGTGGTCGGTATCTTTAACAGACATTAAGACCCTTGCCTCCAACAAGCTGCTCCCAGAGGTGCGACTTTATGTATACTTGGTGAAACGACGACTCATCCCAACAATGCATGATAAGACAATTTTAAGGGATCGAGTGATGGTCGTATATTGTATAACGTGCGGCATTCCGATTGATGTAGGCCATTTGATTGTGAAGTAGATTCGAGGCTTTGTTGGTCGTGTGAGAGGCCAATACTTCTTTCCGTGGATGATTTCGAGCCTGTGCCTTTCTGTGGGCATAGGCATTGACGAAGAGCCCATGCTTGAAGTCCATGGCCGTGTCCATTCGAAGATCCTGAGAATGCTTCTCAAGGATTCCCCATACTACCCCAAGCTTCCACCCAAACGGCCCCTCATAGATCTGAATGCGCTGCAATAACCCAAGCCAAAGAAGCAGTGCAAAAATGATAAAGGGAAGGAAAAAGTCCAAGATCAATCACCGTAAGAGTAAGGTAAGGGGTCCAAGAGCAAACCCTTGGACCCCTTACCTTTAATCATTCGCCTGCCAAGCCCTCCAATTGAGCCCCTTTCCCCTCTTCCTGAACACTTCACCAACCTCCTCCTTGCTCCAGACTCAACCACCGCATCCCCAGCAGCGTCTCCTCACCATCCATCTGCACCTCACTTTTCACCTCCATCGCCACATGTTGACGGCCCAAAAGGTTTGGGAGCAGGCCCTTTCGCTCAACCTCAAACCGATGCTAGTGAGACATCGATGGCGCAACTACCCTCGCAACCCTTGCTGCTGACTTAGCAGAAATGCGGTCTCTCTTCTCTCACCAATTTAACTTCTTCGACAAAGTAATAACAGAGTTGAGGGAGAGCAGTGTAGAGTTGCAATGTAGTAACACAATGGTGCAGCAAGCGATGATTAATATTCAATGCAATATCTTCACCATCTGCCTGAACCAGAGACAGATGGCAGAGCGCAACCATGAATACTTCAACTTCTTAACACATACTTACATGGTCCTATGGTGCCTCCCCATCTATAGCAACCTCTGTAGTTTCAAGATGCGCCTCAACGAGCTCTTCCGCAACATCCTCCTCAAGATCCCCCACCGCAACTCTAAATTTGGGGGTGTGCCACCTTCTCTGCAATTCTACAATTTTTCTTTGCGGCCATTCTTTCATTATTATTTTTTTTTTGTATATAGAAGCTATACCTTGTATTCTTTGTACATGCTAAAATTTTGTGTTGCGATGTTTGTAATTCTTTGTATACTTAGTTAAATTTTATTCAACTGAGTAATTATTCTTTCCATATGCATTAGCCTCTTTACTTATCATCCTTTTTCAATTATTGCGGTAATTCTTGTCTTTTATTTTGCGTTGTTATTACGTGCCATGATGACTAGTATGCATACCCTTAGCAATATTTCTTATACATTGCACTTTCTGATTAACACTTGGACAATTCATCGCAATAGCTCTGCTTTACCTTCTCTATTTCAAGACTCTGTTCAAACCTTCTTTTCAAAATTTTGACTAAGTGTTTTGTCTTTTCTGTCCAAAAAAATGCATTAAGAACATTGCACATCTCTAAATTTGGGGGTGGGGAAGGTCTGAGCAGATGCGATCAAGAAGATGTGGTCATAATCAGGCAAGTGCTTTCATCATTATTATAAAAAAAAAAAAAATCATAAAAACTCAATTGTCAGTGCAAGGGAAAAATCCCAACCTGATAAGAGTTAAGTCGTGAAAAAAACCTGCTCGTAGTTGGATGTTCGCATGTCACCCATGGGAGCAAGTCGAAATGAAGGTAGATTTCCAGGATTGACACAATATGAAAAAAAAGAGAGAGAGAGAGAGAGAAAATAAGGATAAAAGAGATAACTCCTCTGACCAGCAAAAGTAAAACTTGGTTGAAAATCAAGAGTTGAAGTTGAGATTGGTACACAATCGAAGTTAGATGCTCCCATGACACCCATGGGAGCAAGTCAAAATGATGGCTATAACAATGATCAACATTCTCTAATAAGATGACGCAAACCAAGCCACCGCATAAAGACGCACTTTGTTGTTTTTGCAAAAAGAGAAACATTCTGCTCAAAATTAGAAGGGAATTTTGGGTAAAGGTTTGTTGTAGATAAGAATAAAGTAGAGCACGTGATGAAATGTTAAAGGATAGAAGGAACTTGCATTGTTGAGAAATTTTGAAGATAGAGCATTCGGAGTAGCCGTTCGATGCAAAGTTAGGATGGGAGTTGTGCGAATATCCTTAGTCGAAGATATGCTTGAGGTCAAACATATATTTAAATTTGGGGGTGTGATAACTTGTAGAAATACAAGTTATTTATGATGTTTTATTTAGATTATGCGGCAAAAAGAAGGAAAAGTTGCATTGATAGTATAAGAATTGGCTGAGGAATACGAAAATTATAAAGTGTCATGAACACACCCACTAACCCCATTGTGATGGCGGAATGGAATGTCCAAGTCTTTGTTTTGCAGGAAATAGGTCACCACATGCGTTAATTGCTCGAGGACAAAAATGAACTACATATCTACTCAGGATGCGACAATTGATCAAGAATGAAAATATCAACGCAATTGTAGCACATGCGATGATCGATCATGGATTCAAGCGATCAATGCATTTCCACCACATGTAGTAATCAAAACAACTACACCGCATGCGGCGATCGACCAAAGATGTGAAGAGTAATGCATTCGTGGGCGATTCTGACAAGTGTACAACTTTTTTGTTGTACGATTCTGACAAATTGATCGTGGAGCAGAAAGGACTTTTCCATTACGCCATGGCAGGAATTATCAGAATTACAAAGTGGGACCACCAATACAAGAGCCAAGGTCTATAAATAGCTTCCTTGAATTCATTGCAAAGGAGGCTGGTCTGAAGAGACTTTATAGAGAAAATCCGGGAGAACGACGAGACAAGGCCGAAAGGTGAGTCTCTGAGAAAGAAATTCTTCCCATTCTCGAAGCAGAAGCTTTGTGCAAGAGGTCACTTCTACCGAGAAAGCAAGCTTGAGAGGGAAGCTTTCCACTCCATCTCATCCACACGCCGGAAAGTACAACATCTCCGATTGGGATCTGTGTCAAGACATTGACAGTCTTTTCGTATTTGTTTCTATTCTTTCATTCATCTACTGTGTTCATCTTCTTTAATATTCCATTCACAAATCATGTATCAAACAGTGATCTTTAGAATTAAATATCATTATCGTCATCATTATCATCTCTCTGTTCCTTTCCACTCATTTTTCATCCATTTTCCCCATCATGTGTTCTTAATCCCCTGGGTAAAGGGGAAGGATTAAGCGAGTGGGTTAATCTTAGTTAAGGTAATCGGCTGAGTTTAGCTGAAGCATGCTTGACGGCATCTTCACCTGTGAGAGTAGAAGTGAAGATGTTATTCCGCCTATCGAGAGAAGGTTGGAAGAATGCGTTAACTAAAGCGAGAAGTATTTTCAGAGATGGAAACAACCTTACGTTCATTACGTTCATTTCTATTTCATCATAGACATATGGGAATGCGGCTGATCATTGAAAGGTGTACGCCAAGGGAAAGTGGAACCTTAATTGCGTATTTAACAAGATTAATGAACTTGCGTCCTTGCCCTCAACTCATTCCTTTTCTGACTCATTCACAAGACTTGCCACTGCTTCATTAGATTCTTTTGTACAATTTCACAACCAGTCTTCACCTTGTATCATTAGTAGTTTAGACATTTTTTTTATTTACAACATAATTTTCTTTTCAGCGCAATCTATACTTTCTGCATAAACCAACAATTCTTTATTCTTTATGATAACCAGTCGCATTTACCACATTAGTATCGCATCTAAACAACAACAATCCCCGTGCTTGACCTCAGGTCATTCTGAGAAACTTGAGTTGGAATTATACTTGGTTCCAGCGTAAGAAAACTTGTGAGATGCACTACATCATCGCATACTACGAAGCATATCATCATCAACACATACACTTAGAACGTAGTATCACAAAATATCTTTATTGCAAAGCACTTGAGCGCATAGAGCATCATTATAATCATTCATAAGCAACACATTAGAGATAGATAAAGTTAAAAGATATATGTTACAAAATTTATGATTACACGTCCAATTCTTGCTTTAGCTAAAAAAATAGAACATTGAACGCATAATATCACATAATAATGTGTTACCGAGATTCATCATGCTGAACGACGCAAGCTCACTTTTCTCATGGATTCCTAGCACAATTGCCACATATTCTGTGAAAACTGGATCTCCATTTTCCTACTTAAGTAAGTGATTAAGGGGTTAATTAGGAGAAAGTTAAATCCTATGTTATGTAAATAATGTAATAATTTTACAATTGTCATAATAACTGTAATAATTGTCACCTTCTGTGGATCAACAATTAGTAAAAGTGAATGTAAACTATAATGGTTAGGTATTATAGTTATGATAATCCTGGAGTACGAGTAGCGAGAAGCCTAAAAGGATAAAAAGAAGAGAAAACCTTGAAGACTTAAATCTTGAATAGTGAAGAAAGGGTTGAAAAACTGAGGAAAATATAGAAAATTATTTGGGAAAATTCGTGTGGAAGTTGCATGGAGATAAACCATATGCACAGTAGCTAACGAGATTGGAGAGAAAATGGGAAAGGAAATGGGAGAGAGCGAGATTGGAAAGAATGAGATTGGAGAGAGCAGTTTGAGCGAGAGTTTGAACGAGAAAGTGGGGGAGAGCGAGAGTTTGAGCGAGAAAATTGGAGAGAGCGAGAGTGGAGAGAGCAAGATTGTGAGCGAGAAAGTGGGAGAGAGCGAGAGTTTGAGCGAGAAAGTTGGACAGAGCGAGAGTGGAGAGAGCGAGATTGTGAGCGAGAAAGTGGGAGAGAGCGAGAGTGGAAATAGCGAGACCAGCGAGAAAGTGGGAGAAAGCGAGAACAGAGAGAGCAAGAGCAGCCTGAACGCCTCATTCAAACGTCACGCCCACGCGATCGAAGGAAACCGCCTGTGCATCGAACGGTCGGGCATTTATGCGTTGAATTTGGCCACGATCTCATAGATTATGCATTGAAAATCGTAAATTGAATACAAACAAAGATTGAAGATGCAAGGGCCAACGTCAACCAAAATTAGGTGTCTTATTAAGAAAAATTTTTAAATTCTAAGAAATTGTGGTGGATGCGTATGGAAAAAACACCTTGAGCCAAAGTGAGGTAAGTTTGCGTTGATGAGGGTAGAAGTAACCACTTGGCCATGCAGCCAAGTAGGTGGTGTCAACACCATAAGAGGTTTGGATGCCTATAAATAGATCCTTTGGGATTTCATTTTCAAATCACAAATCATAGAATTCGTAAAAAGAGGGGGAGAGTAGAGTGCATTGGATAGTAAGGGTGAAAGAGAATGCATCAACTTGAGACGAGGAGATCTCCCAATCTACTCGAGCGTTTGATGTAATTCTAAAGCAATATGAAAGATAAGAGAGTCTAGTGTTCATGGTGAGGCTTCCGGAGAAGAAGCTCTAAGGAATTTTGCTGGAGAATGAGCAAAAGACAGAGGGGTCGAGCTAATGGGTAAGCTGGGCCAGTCTTGATGTTTGGATGATTCCGGCTAAAAAATGAATATTTATAAGCTAATATTTTATGGTAAGCTTCTTGAGACATTTTAGAATAGTTTTGTAGAAGGAAGTATCTCAAAATAAGGTTTAGAACTATGAGTAATCTAAGCTGTAATTTGGATGTGGATTCTAGGGGTAAAAGGGAGCCTGAGGTAGAAAAGGGAACTATTAGAAAGGCTCCTAAGCAATTAAGGTGAGTGTTATAGCTTTGATAATTAACACATAGTGTGAGTGTTATAGCTTTGTAGTTTCGATATATCATGAATATTACAACTTTGAAGTATTAGGGTTTGTTATTATCTCTCGTGAATATTATAGCTTTGGAAGTATTAAGTCCACTGTGAATATTTACATAATTTTAATAGAGAAATGCATAGTAGGTGCAAATTATATGCTTTGGTAATATGATGCTCGACATGATATTGTTTGTGTGGGACTATGAAAACTGAGATTATGCCCGGGATATAGTTATCATGCTTAAAAAAAGGTGTTTGGCGGGAAAAATAGTCGGCTTTGGTCGGCGGGAAATAATTATCGGTGACGACCAGTGGGAAATATAGTCAAGTACCTAACCATGACTAGCGGGATAAATAAAAATAGTCAGTGTGCGCATTGGCGGGAATTGGGGTCATAGGAATGTTTCCATAGACGATTGAATTGATTGATGATATGATATGCATACTACATGTAGCTTTTGAGATAAAGATTACTGGTTGCATGATTATATCTTTGACTATGCATGAGTTATAATGCGAGTGTTGGCATGTGATTGATTTCCCAAAAATGATGATTTTCAAAGTGAATTTCATCTTAAAAGAACCACTCACAGGGCTTAGTAGCTCACACTCTTTAAAATGTTTTCTTAACCCCCCCCCCCCCCCCCCAAGTAGTGGAAGATGAGGAGTTCCAGGGTGCTGCTAAGGTCAAGGTCTGCCATGTGCCCCAATTACACTTCTGGAGAGTTTTTACAGTTGTCGTTGTAAACTTTGTTGTTAAGTCCTTAAGTTGTATAAACGTTATATCACTGTCGTAATAAAAGATGGTCCTATTTAATCTATTATAGTTTATCTCCTTGACTTAATCATTCCGCTGTGTATAAGTTATAGGATGGTATCAGAGTTATTCCGCAAGAATCATTAGGCAGTAAGTGTCAGCTTAAGGGTTGATAACTGCTGCAGTCGCATCCCACTTCCAGGCTGAGAAGGTGGTCTGGGGGCGGGGTGTGACATATTCTGCTAAACAACCTTCATAATTCTAAGTAGAAGGCCTAAGATGACATGCATTTCTGCATATCATCACACCCCCAAACTTAAAATCATGCTTGTCCTAAAGCATACGTTATACTCAAGAAATTCCAACTCACCTTCTTGCTTTCCTTTGCGATGACCAGCTTCTCAGAATATAATTTACACACGCCTTTGACCATCACCGCAATGCTCTCCTCCACTTTGGCCGCTTCTTTAAAAAGATGTTTTCTAAGTTTAAATCTAGCAAGCCTTTGGTAAAAAACTTTTTATTCATTCACCGAAACTTTGCGTTTATCTTTTGAGAATGCGTTTGTTCAAAATACTTCAAAAATTTTGCAATTAACTTATTCGAATGCGGCGTTGAACCTGGTTACGCTCTTCATTTTGGCTTACCCCCACGTTTTTCATGCAGGCGTCCAACTTTGGTTGCGTTTCATATTCAACTCAACTCTTGTCTTCCTTGATTGGGCTTGCGCCCGACAGAGAAGTTGCGCTAATGCGCTGATCCTGGCGACTTGCCTTCGTTTTGGCTTGCCCCCATGTGTGTCATGCGGACATCCAACTTCGAGCAAGTGTCTTTCACAGCTTAACTCTTATCAACATGGGTTTCTCCATTGCGTTGATAGTGGAGTTATTATTCTAAAAAACACTTCATTTTTTTTTTGTTTTTTTATATGATCGAAATGCAATGAACACAATTCTTCAAGACTGCTGCCACCCCCAAACATAAGGTTGGCAGCGTTCTCACCGCAAAGCTAAAAACAAAATCAACAGGAATGCGGTAATAAACGTTTGAACAAAGGTTTGCACAAAATAAAACTTAATAATTTCAAAATTTGAAGAAGCTAATAAAAGTGAGGAATGCTTTGCATTGATTAATTAGAAGATGCGGTGAAATATACGTACCATCATAGAAACATCGCAAAACAACGCAATTGGGAAAGAAAGAATTTCAAAAGAATAAGACATACCAGATAACAAGAAAAGAACCTTAGGCGGAACAACGCATGCGATTATGCGTTGGAATCCATGCGATCGAAGCCATGCATGGAACGATGAAAGGAATTCTTCCATTGAACTACGCATCGAGGAGACTTATTGTTGCACCTACAAGAGCAAACGTACCACACCAAAGGAAGAAACCATATATCCAAATAACAATGAAAATAAAAATAACTTATACTAAGAAAGCAAGTTAAAGATAGAGTAGAAGACGTCCCTGGAAAAATAGGAGTGTTGTTACCGCAAGGAATCTTCCATGCAGGAGATTACTCTCGACTGCTTGGGTCAAGGAGCTTACCCTGACCGTTGGAACTTCTGGCAATTGTTAGGCTCATGTTGGCCACCATGTGCTTAGAATTACGTTAAGCTCTTTTGCAACTGATTTCCCTTCTATCTTGGGGACAATACTGGCTTTCGGTGCATCACCTACACTTCAATATTGTTTGCAACCTGGTCGCACAAGCTGCAATACTCCCAAGATAAAAATTTTGCCTATAGAGACACAAAACTCAACAAACAATTAGCTACAAGGTCCTCGGCAACGGCGCCAAAAACTTGGTGACGGGAAATTAGATGTCAATCTACTTGACAACTAAAATCCCTTGGACGCAATATGCGATGCATGTTTTTAAGGTATGCGTTGATAGTCATGGATGGTCATGCGTTGGAATGACTAAGCGTTAACGAATGTATGCCATGACCATGCGTCCTGTCATAAGTTTTCTTGCGCTCATGCCAAGTATAACGTGAACGCAAGTTTCTCGGTGATCCGAGGTCGAACTCAAGAACTTGTAGCAAAATGAATGCAATAATGTGCATGTGGCGGTTGAATAAAAGAATGGATGAGGGGGTTGCTAAGTTAACACTACTCCTACTCCTAGCTATTAGAAAATGCAATGAGAATATGAAAGAGAGGTAGATACAACTTTTGACATGAAACAAATGAATGGGAAAATAGATAAAATTTGGAGAGTTTTCATTGCAGTACTTAAGAGTGACCGCAAGGGCAACCTTAGTCAACGCAAGCCATGCAATCACGCTACACACATTTGAGCCTAACTCTAGGATTTATGCGATGTATATGCGATATTGTCGAGAAGCCTATGCCAGCCTAAACCCCTATAACCCACTCATGAGCTCTTGCTGCATGAACGTGATGGTCGTATATCACAGCTTATCCTACTTCCTAGATGCATGCCAAATCGTATCCGTAGGGTGCATATGCTGTGTGAAAGAAAATGAAGCTTATCTCTAAGATCCCCATTCTTGCCTATGCATTCGAATCCGCTCTTCCGAGTCTTAGATTTGGGTTTTAGACTACTCTCCCAAGTATTCCTAAATGATGAACGATATGCTCATAGGACAAGGTAACTGCATGAACTTGGCTAACATAAAATTATTCCTATCTCTAGTGAACATGTTTACATTGTTAATGCGACCAACCACTTACCCTCCCGGGCAGTTAGTTGTTGCTGACTTCACTCATAGACAAATGTTGCGTTAGCTTCACACTAAGGAAATAAGGTTTCCTCACACACTCACGCAACGCACACCTCCCAGTGGTTTGGTACATGCTTCATATCCTTAATCCACATGACTAAGTATGCGATACTCAAGCAATCTCACTAAGTGATGCAATGAAGTTAAAGATGCTAAGTAAAGAAGGTGGAGATGGAATCGAAGGAAACATAGAAATGTATTGAACGTAAAATGTATTAATTCCTTAATCACAAAATTTATACAATACAATATAAGAAAAGAAGGGAAAATGAAAACACCGGTTGGAAGCAAAGATTTGCTTCCAGCGGATGCACGTCAAGGCTACCGGTGGTGCCATGGATGGGCGATGGAGCTAACTCTCTCGAGATCTAGCTCCAGTAGAAGGCTCCGGTCTTCACTCGTAATGGATGATGGAGGTGAAGAACTCTTAAGCATCTTCTTATGCATTTGTTTGGATAACAAGGATCCGCCCTAGGCGAACCTCAGGCGAAAACCTTGGATAACTTGAATTTCTACTGATTGGCTTCTTTATATAGAGCCTAGATTGCCGACAGCATTAATGGACTGCTCTGATTCTGACATTCAAGGTATTTAGTTCTATCTGAACCTCTGCCGCCAATGGCGTGGTAGGTGAAATGTCAACATCGTCTTTTGATTTTCTCGAGGTAGATGTGTTGATGCGTTCATCCCACCAACCTTGCGTTGATCCATTTAGTATGCATTATCATGTAGCCGCAATCATGCAGTGACTGCATTCGCTTAATACCGCAACTCTACACGATGACCACAATTGCTTGACGAGCGCAACTCCCATGCGATGGATGTGTGCGGCTAATTATCGCAACATCCATGCATTGATCGAACACGTTCGCCTTTGCAATGAAGAGTTTCTCCACATGCGGTCATCTATGCGGTGGTCCAGTTTTCGTGTTTGCATCCACTTCTTGCGTTAGCTACAAAATAGAACATTGAACGCATAATATCGCATAATAATGGGTTAGCCGAGATTCATCATGCTGAACGACGGAAGCTTGCTTTTCTCATGGATTCCTAGCACAATTACTGCATATTCTGCTTAACAACCTTCATAATTCTAAGTAAAAGACCTAAGATGACATGCATTTCTGCATGTCATCAGTCACCAAAAGTTGAGTGTACTTGCAATAGTGTGGCTTTAACAGCTTGTCAACTAAATTCGACCATTATCAGCTTTCCGTCCCATCATGATTTATTATGCTGTCACCTTGATGCGCAGTCTTTATGCGGCCACCTTCTTGAGCAATCTCTCACGATCGCATACGATTGCAATCTTTCAAGTGCACGGTCGCTTAATTTCTTGGATCGCAATTTTACTTGCGCCAATGCATTTTTCCTGCACAAAATAAGTAAATTAGCAACTTTCATGCGATGGGTGCATGTGATGGTGGGAAATTAGAGATCAATTTTACTCGACAACAAAAATCCCGTGGACGCGTTATGCGATGCATGTTCATAAGATATACGTTGATAGTCATGCGTCGATGATCATGCGTTGGAATGAAAATTACGTTAATGAATGTATGCGATGACCATGCATCCTGCCACAAGTTTTCTTGCATTCACACCAAGTATAACATGAACGCAATTTTCTCGAGTAATCCGAGGTCGAACACAGGGACTTGTAGCTATATGTTTGCGGTGTTATGCATGTGGCAGTTTAAATAAAAGAATAGAGGGGATGTTGCTAAGTTAATCCTACTCCTATCTAACAGACAACGCAATGAGAATATTCATGAAAGGTAGAGATACGATAAACCTTGACGTGAAATAAATGTATGGGAAAGTAGATAAAATGCGGAGATGTTTTCATTGTAACCTTTGAGAGTGGCTACACTCATGCACGACAAATCATTTTCCAATGGACATGCAGTGCTCCTAAGTCTAGGACACATGTGTTGAATGCAAAGTGTCCATAGAGCTTATTCTTAAGTCTCTACTCTTTTCCTATGCGATGATGCAAAATGCACACAACGCGGCGGTGACCGCACTCAATTGTATCCTATCTCTAGGATGCATGCGATGGGTTAATAGCAAACAATGTTTATTCCTAAGCTCCTATCTCTTGTACTATGTGTTCTAATCTGACTCTCCCGAGCCTAGATTCTGACCTGACCTTCCCAAGCCTAGATCCTGTCCTTAACTACCCTCTTGAGTATCCCTAATGGATGAATGAAGCATACAGACTACAAGACAATCGCATGAACTTGGTTGACGCAAGGTTGTTACTATCCCTAGTGAACAACGCATACATTGCTTAATGCGTCCAACCACTTACCCTCCCGGGCAGTTGATTGTTGTTGACTTTACTCATAGACAAGCAATGCATTAGCCCATAGACAGGCGTTGCAGCAGCTTCACACTAAGCAAATAAGGTTACTCACACACTCGCGCAACGCACACCTCTCAGTGGGTTGCTACATGTTTCATATTCCTAATCCACATGACTAAGTATGCAATAACCAAGCACTCCCACTAAGTGTTGTAATGAAAGTAAAGATGCTAAGTAAAGAAGATTGAGATGGAGTTGAAGGAAACAGAGAAGTGCATTGAAAACAGATTGTATTAATTCCTTATTTCAAAATGTCATACAATACATTATAGAAAAAGAAAGGAAAAGAAATGACCGGCTGGAAGCAAAACTTTTCTTCCAGTGGATGTGCGTCAAGGTTGTCGGTGGTGCCATGGATGGGCGGAGGAGCTGACTCTCTCAAGATCTAGCTTTGATCGAAGGCTTCGGTCCTCGCTCGAAATGGATGAAAGAGGTGAAGAACTCTCAAGCGTCTTCTCATGCATTTTGTCTGGATCGCGGGGAAAATCCTCGATTGAGGGATAATCTCTGGATAACTTGAATTTCAGATCATCGACTTCTATTTATAGAGCTTGGATCACCGACAGCATTAATTGGATTGCTTTGAGTCTGACGTTCGACGCGTTAGTCCTTTTCTGAATCGCTACCACCAACGGCGTGGTAGGTGAAATGTCAACATCATCTTTCGGATTTTCTCGAGGTAGATGCGTTGATGCGTTCATTCCACCTACCTTGCGCTGATCCCATTAGTTTGCATTGTCATGTAACCGCAATCATTCAATGGCCGCATTCACTTAATACCGCAACTCTACATGATAACCACAATCGCCTGACGAGTGCAACTCCCATGGGATGGATGCATACGGGTGATTACTGCAACATCCATGCATTGATCGATGCGTTTGCCTTTGCGATGGAGTGTTTCTCCGCATGCGGTTGTCTATATAGTGGTCCGATTTCCGCGTTTGCGTTCATTTCCTGCATTAGCTACAAAAATAGAACATTGAACGCATAATTAACGTAAATTAACAGGTTAGCTGAGATTCATCATGCTGATCGGCCCAAACTCTTTTTCTCGTGAATTCCTATCATGATCGACGCAATTTCTGCCTAACAACCTTCATAATTCTAAGTAAATAGCCTATGATGACATGCATTTCTGCATGTCATCAGCATGCGATCGCAATTTCTTCAGTTTAGTGCTTTTGGACATGATAATGTATATTTTTACCGTCCCATTCTCTCATTGTTTTACTTATTTGTGCTGTAATAATATGTATTTCTACTCGTTATCACACCCCCAAATTTAAAACAATGCTTGTCCTCAGGCATAAACTAAAGATTTTCTTTAACAAGTCAATCGCTTTTACCCTACCTAGATTTCTCAAGGTGCCTTATTCAAATTTCATGAACCAATGCCTTCTTAATTTCTATCCTGGTCTTTTCCTGAAATATTTCTAATACTTATATGCATACCCTTAGAAACATTTCCCATACTTTGTATTTTCTGACTAACACTTAGATAATTCGTAGCAATAGCACTGCTTTACCTTTTTATCCTCCAAGACTCTACTCAAACCTTCTTTTCAAAATTTTGACTAAGCGTTTTGCCTAATTCTGTCCAAAACAACGCAATGAGAACCTTGTGCATCTCTAAATTTGGGGGTGGAGAAGGTCTGAGTAGATGCGATCAAGTGGATACGGTCATTAGAAAAATGCGTTCATTACCATTGTAAAAAAAAAAACAAATTAATTTTTTTTCATACAAACTCCAATGCTTGTGCAAGGGAAATTCCGTAACAATCCCAACCTGATAAGAGTTAAGTCATGAAAGGAACCTGCTTGTAGTTGGATGTTCGCATGACACCCGTGGGAGCAATCCAAACGAAGGTGGGTTTCCAAGAACGACGCAATATGAAAAAAGAAAAAAAATGAGAGAAAAATAAAAGAATATAAGAGACAACTCCTCTGACCAGCAAAAGTTAAACTTAGCTGAAAATCAAGAGTTGCAGTTGAGATTGGCACACAACCGTAATTGGATGTTCGCATGACACCCGTGGGAATAAGCCAAAACGAAGGGTGTAACCATGATCAACAGTCTCTAATAAAATAATGCAACTGTTAATGCAAAAATTGATGAATGAATGTTTCTATCTTAGGAACACAATAGATGCACGCAAGATACAAATCTATTTGATACTACTTATAGATATGCATTAATTAACAATGTTCTTGTAGTATGTTGTGTGTTGTCACAAGTTTCCTTGCGTTGAAATCAAGTATAATTTCACCGCAAGTTTCTCGATGTGATCCGAGGTCGAACATAGGGACTGTTTGAGGTTATTGCGTTATGCTTGTGATACATGCGACCAGGGGTTTTCAATTAATAAAAGATAAACACGCGATAAAGTAAAGTAAAGTGGTAAAGATGCAATAATAAAATAAATTGCATTAAAGTAAATCTAATCTAAGATGATACAAAATACATGTTTCATGATACAAGATACTAAGGTCAAGGCTGACTGTGAAGATATATAAAAATTGTGTTATAACGACCTGAATAGATCGACGCAGGCTGCTGCTGACGCCTTCGTGGCAGGAGGTTTTATGGACAAAATGTATACTAAGGCTAAAGTCATCCTTAAATGCATATCGTGGAACATGGATGACTGGATTGATGATGGCTATGGACGCCGAAGCGCCAAACGAAGGAAGAACGAAACTGCCATTGTCCCTGCGGAGACAATGACCACATTAGTAGCTCATATGGCCACGGTAACTTCCATCCTTCATTTGATGGAAATAAATCAAGGAGCGATCTCTCAACAATTAGCGCAACCCGCTGCACCGGCTCAAGTGGTCGCAATAAGTTGCGTTAATTGTGGAGGGGCTCATGTAGCAGAAATGTGCCCATCGAATCTCCAGCAAATATGTGCCATCCAAAACAACCCCTTCAGCAACACCTACAATCCTGGCTGGAGAAGCCATCCTAACTTCGGTTGGGGAGGCAATCCTAACCATGGGGGGCCAATCAACCATCAGAGTGGCAGTCGAGGAAATCCTCCTTTTCACCATAACTCGAACCAGAGGCAACCAAGGCAATCGCATAACCAGCAACCCTCATCATCAAACACCTCTAGAAGCTCATTGGAGGCCTTGCTGAAACAATATATGGACAAAAATGACGAAGTAATGCAAGCGCAGACATCTTTAATTCGAGACTTGGAGATCCAAGTGGGCCAGTTGGCATCTGAGCTGAGAAATAGAGCACCAGGAACGTTGCCCAGCAACTCAGAAGCCCCGGGATCCAATGGAAAGGAGCAATGTCCATAGAACATTGGGCAGGCAAGCCAGACCACTTGTAGAGATGTGGATTGCGCTCATTCAAATAAACGCATCTTCCGGTCCATATCTCACATCTATGTTTAATGCTTTCTTTAAATTCCTGTCTTAATGAATTCCTGAATTTTGTCTTTACTTATTCATTTAATTCGCATCTTGACTTTATGAATTTAATTCTTCATTTATTTCCTTTGCATTTATTTTTATACCGTCTTTAATTCTTTTAACTTTTCTGTAATTAATGCGTTGGTCCTTAATTAGCGAATGATTGAGAAATAAAGAGAAATTTATTGCCGCAAGTCTTAGCAACTTACGTTGATGAAGAATAAAATAAAATAAAATGAAATGAAACAATCAACATTGAGTATGTAAGGCGATGATGGACGTATCTTGAACCAAGCAAGACACGCTTTGCGTTCATCCAACTCAAATGCGTTAAAGCTGAGGGGTGTGTTGCGCGTGTATATGTCCTTTGCCCGTCCTTGGTTAAATGCACTATGTTGAGGTAATGTTGCGTTGGTAGCAATACCGTGCGCCCGATCCTTCAGAAATGTGTTTAGTTAAGGGCTGTGTTATGGGGATGCGTTGTTGCCCATCCTCTGCAAAGATGCAGTTGCGTTGGTGAACACATTGCGTTAATCTTTACCTTGCATCCATTCGAATAAAAAATTAAAGAAAATTCTTTTTGTCATTTTAGGAGTCCAATCATTTTGTATCCCAAAGCAATGACAATTATGCAGACGAAAGGATGCTTTTCTGAAATTTCATAAATGAAGGATGTTCGAGCGATGGGCCTTTTGAGTATCTTGAGACCTGTCACCACAAAAAACGTGTTGGGCCCACTACAACCCAACTTATATATAGGAGCCCTTCCCCGTCTGTGAATTCTTTACCTCATTTTGGCAAACTGAAAACCTTAGCGCCCAACATACGAAGCCTTCTTCTTCCTAGAAACCTAACGATTTTTTCCAGTCTTCGCAAGCTTATCATCCATGGCTGACCAAGCTTCCCAACACTCTACTTCACCCTCAACCCCTTCCTCTGACCAAATCGCCATTCGAGAGGCAGCATTCCTTGTTGCCAGTCGCAGACTTGCTGCCCAACCCCACACAGTCCCGAGAATCTCCGATAGAACCCGAAGAAACCCCTTAGCCATCTCCTCAGTTTAAGAGGAGGCACAGCACTGAGAGCACACTAGTTCCAACTTCTGCCATCTCAACTGAGAGTGAGAAGAAGAGATGCGATGATACAGAGGTGTTTGGTAACATTATGAGAAATCTGGAGTAAGGAGGGGAATTACCCAAGGCAGGGGTTGTAAACAAACCACTGTCTATAGAGGAGGTGGCGGTGGTGGTGAATGAAGAGGTGGTGGTGTCGGAGGCAGTGATGAACGAAGAAGAAATGGAACTAGGCACTCTGGCCTTAGAGACTCCTGAGGTAACTGCCAATGCAGAAACCTATGACGAAACTTCCAAAGTTATGGTGGCTGAAGTTGCGATGGATGAGGTTGCAGTGGAGACGCAACTAGAAGTAGTTGAAGAGGAAAAGAAGAAGAAGAAAAACAAAGGGAGAAAGGCTGGAGAAGCTGAGTCATCTCATCATCGCAAGGAGAAAAAGAATAAAGAGAAGAAGGATGATGATGAAGATGAGGAAGAGAAGAAGGAAAGAAAGAAGAAAGAGAAGGAAGAAAGAAGAATGCGCCGGTGTGAATAAAGGTGCCTAAAAAAGGAAGAAGAAGCCAAGAAATTCAAAAACGAGAAATTTTTGAAAAATGATGGAGAATCAACCTCTGTAAGGGAGGACGGGGAGGAAACAACGCAATTGATGGAGCTGGTGCAACATGAAACAATGCAAATGGTTGTGACGAAGGAAGGCGAAGGAGGAGAAGATACCCCCCTGATGCGGCATCGCAGGGAGAATGCACCACAAGGGTCTACTATTGACCCTCAGAGATTAATCATCACATTAGAAGAACAGGAAAGAAGGAGAAAAGAAGAGGAGGAGAAACAGGAGAAAATGGAGCGCGCAAAGCTCATCATGGTAGAAGAAAATCGCAGAAGAAGACTGCAAGATAAGGAAATGCGTAGTAATAATGAGCTCGCAAGGCACGAAGGTGTGAGGAGGAACAACATCTATTGCTGACCATCGAGCAGTTTGTAGACGAGTTTGAGATAGAAGAAAGAGAAAAAGAAGAGGAAGAGAAAAGAAGAAGGAAGAAGAGGAGAAGAGATTAGAAGAGGAGAAGGAGAAGAAGCACGAAGCTAATAGGAGGCGCTTACAAAAGAAGAAGGTTAAAGAACTCACGAATCGAGAGAAGGAGCAAAGAATGGGATAGAAAACAAAGGAAACAATCCCAACATGTGTTGGCCAAAGGAAAGGGCAAAGTGGTCTCAGAAAGCAACAAGACCGCATTGGCAAAGGCATGTCCATCCAAAAAAAAAAAAGAAAATGATGACTTGTTGATAGACATGGGCTTTTACCCTACGCCAACGCCACTACTTGACCTCATCACGAGCGTGATCGTGGAGCATGGATGGGATACATTTTGCTAGTGCCCAGCCATTGTTGTTCTAAAGGTAGTGCATGACTTTTAGCTTGGATGGCTGCATGGCACCAGGGACGTGGTGACCATAAAAGGGGAAGTGGTGCCTTTCAGCGCAAAGGACATCAATGAACTATACCAAATGAAGGATAACCAAGATGCACCAGGCAACAAAATCATTGATGAACCTATGGAACAACAGTTGGAAGATGCGCTGCGAGTATTAACACAACCGGGCACTAAATGGTCGATTTCTTTAAAAGGTATCAAGACCCTAGCGTCCAAGACTCTTCTTCCAGAGGTAAGGCTTTGGGTTTATCTAGTTAAAAAGCGATTGATCCCAACTTCTCTTAAGAAGACCATTTCAAGGGATCGAATCATGGCCGCATATTGCATTGCGCGCGACATTCCTATCTATGTAGGCCAATTGATCGCAAGTCAAATTCGAGGCTTTGTGGTGCACATGAGAGGACAATACTTCTTTCCATGGACTGTTTCAAGTCTATGCCTAATAGTGGGCGTAAGCATTGAGGAGGAACCCATGTAAGAAGTCCATGGCCTCATCAATATCAAAATCCTAAGGCTTCTTCTCAAAGACTCCCCGCATTACCCAAAGTTACCCTTAAAGAGCCCACAATCAATCTTAATGCGCCACAAGAACCTAGGCCAAAGAGACAATGCTGAGATGATAAGGGAAAAAGGAAAATCCAAGAAGAAACAACGCAAGATCTAGAAACTTTGGACCCTTTACCCTTAGTATTCCGCCCTTCAAGCCCTTGGAGCCCACCCGTATAACCTTTTTCTCCACTCCATGAGAATTTTACCAACCTTCTCCTCACTCCAAATTCTCTAACCGCATACCCACCAATTTACTCACCTACAGCTTCATCACTGCAACCTTCCATTCCACCGCCGCATATTGATGACCCCCACGATTTGGGTGAAGGTACCTCTGCCCAACCGCAAAACGATGCTGGGAGACATCGCAGGCACAACCTTCCATCCTCTCCTTGGCTGCAGAGTTAGCTGAAATTGTGGTCTCTCTTCTCCCAACAACAACTCTTCGCTCAACAACAAGCCTTCTTCAACCAGAGGTTTGATGTGGTAATAGAGCAAATCAACGATATACAGCGCAGTGCTGCTACGTCAAGGGAGGCGTTGATCAATATTCAGTGCAATATTTATAAAGTCCATCGCCACCAAAGACAGATTGTGGAGCGCAAACATGAGTACTTTAATTTTCTCACAGCTTATCTTCATGGTCTCATGATGCCTCCACATCTCAGGCAGCAATTGAATTTTGAAGAAGCTCCTTTAGTACCACCTCAAAATCCTCCTCTAGATCCTCCTGCTCCTCAACAATAATCTTTATTTTTGCGGCCATTCTAAATTTTTTATCAATTCATTATTTTTCTAAGTTAATGAAATTCTTTGATTTTTTATATACGCAGCAATTTTGTATTGCATTAATTTTTAATTATTTGTATACTTTGTTAATATTCAATCCAAATGAGTACATACTCACTCCTTTTTGCATGTGCCTTTTTCTTTATCATCCTTTATCAATATTTGCGTTGTTCTGATCCTTTAGTTTTGCATTATTCATTGCGCTGCCATGATGTATAATATGTTTATACTTAGAAACATTTCCCATACTTTGTAAATTCTGACCAACACTTAGTTAATTCTTAGTTTAGCAGTACTTTACCTTTCATCTTTCAAAGTTCTACTCAAACCTTCTTTTTGAAATTTTTTTTATAAGTGTTTGTCTAGTCTATCCAAACAACGCAATGAGGACCTTGCTTATCTTTAAATTTGGGGGTGGGGAAGGTCTGAGTGGAAAAGATCAAGAATATGAGATCTTCAAGAAAATGCGTTCATTTCCATTTTTTTTTAAAAAAAAAATATACAAAACTCCAATGTCAGCACTAGGGAAAACTTCAAAAAATGTCCTAACCTGATAAGAGTTTAGTTGTGAAGGAGCCTGCTCGTAGTTGGATGTTCGTATGACACCCGTAGGAGCAAGCCAAAATGTAGGTGGGTTTCCAAGAACAATGCAATTTGAAAAAAATAAAAGAAAATAAAAGAATGCAAGAAACAACTCCTCTGAATACCATGAGTTAAAGTTGAAATTGGCACACAAACGTAGTTGGATGTTCGCATGACACCTGTGGGAACAAACCAAAACGAAGAGATTAAACATGACGAACAGTCTCTAATATATAATGCAATGTTTGACCACCGCATATTGATATATCAAGTTATTTTGACAAAGAAGAGATCAACATTCTATTTTTAAAACTAGAAAAGCATCTTTGAGTAGAATTTTGTTATATAGAAGAATAAAGTAGGGCTTTGTTCAGAATTAGTAAGGATAGAAGGAAATTGCATTGTTAAGAAATGTGCCTATCAGAGCAGGCAATCGACGCAAAAATATAGGAGAGGAATTTAGCATTATTGCCTTAGTAGAAGATATGCTTGAGGACAATCATATATCTAAATTTGGGGGTTGTGATAACTTGTAGAAATACAAGTTATTTATGCTGCCTTATCTAGATATTGCGGCCAAAAGGGAAGGAATATGCGTTGATTGTATTAAAATTAGCTCAAAAATACAATAATTATGAATATCGCAATTACACCCAATAACATCATCAAGACGGTAGAAGAGGATATTTTTACTCTGTTTTGCAGGAAACCAAGTCACCGAAATTGAACAACGCATCTCTGTCACATTGCGCTCGTCAATCCACCATGCAGACGATTATCGCAATGACGGTGCAATGCGACAGTCGATCCCGAGCTGAATTTCAACTGCATGCAGTAATAAAAACAACACCGCATGCGAGCAACCGATCGAAAGATACAGCTGAGCAACACAAATGCAGAGGATTGTGACATGTGTACAACTAACCGTTGTGCAGATTTGACGATCTGATTGCATAATAGAAAGAATATTTATTCCTCCATCTTCAGAATTTCCATAACAAGAAGTGGGGTCCACAAGCTAAGAGTCAAAGCTTTTCACCTATAAATACCCCAATAGAATTCAGAGAAGATATACTTGATACGGGAATAATTGATACGAGGGCTAATTGCTGCTAGATTATTGAGAGAGAGGCTGATCTGAGTACTGATTGGAAGAAATTCGGGAAGAGAAGAGACAAGGCCGAGAGGTGAGTCTCAGTGCGAATCTACCAGATCCCTACCGTGAAGCTCTATGCTTAGATCCCTGCTACCAGTTGAGCAAGCCTGAGAGGGAACTGTCTATTCACTTCATCCACGCCGGCAAGCAAATCTCCATCCAGATCGGTGCTAAGATGTTGGCGCTTATTTGTATTTGTTTCTAACTCTATTTCATCTTCTTAATCTCTTCATTCACAAATCGTGTATCAGATGCTAAATAGATTTATTGAATGTCTCGATCATTTCCATTTCCATTTCTCTGTCTATTTCCGTTCTTCCATTAATCGTTTTCTCCATCAAGTTCTCTTAATACCTTGGTAATTAATATGGATTAAATGAGTAACTTAATATGTGCTAAAGAGATAAATGCGTTTAGCTAAGGCATGCTAGACGGCATCTTCATCTGCGAGAGCAGAAGTGAAGATGTCATTTTGATCTATCAAGAGAAGGTTAGAAGAATGCGTTAACTAAAGCAAGAAGTACTTCTAGAGATGGAAGCCACCTTGCATTCATTACATTCATCCCTGTTTCACACAGAGATGTAGGAACATGGCCGATCATCGAGAGGTGTACGCTAAGGAAAAAATGGAACAGTACTTATATCTTTAACGCAATTAAGGAACTTGTGCTGTTTATATTAGTTATCTTTTCTATTTATGCGTCGTACATAAGACTTGTCACCGCATTACACGATTTTTGCATAATCTTCACAGCCAGCCTTGACCTCAGTATCTTGTATCATCTTAGCTTAGATTTACTTTATCGCAATACTTTAACGCAATTTATGTTATTATCGCATTTTTACCGCTCATTTTACTTTATCGCATGTTTAATTACTTGTACAAAAAACTCTTTTATAAATTGAAAAACCCCTAGTCGCATATATCACAAACATAACGCAATAACCTAAAACAGTCCCTGTGTTCGACCTTGGATCACACCGAGAAACTTGCGATGAAATTATAACTGGTTTCAATGCAAGGAAACTTGTGACAACGCACAACATACTACAAGAACAGTCGTTAATAACGCATATCTTGAAGTAGTATCACTTATCATCGCATAAAATCTATGTCACCAAGTTTATGGCGCCATTGCCGGGGAACTGGTAACGGGGACATGGGCTTGCATCATAAAGTATGAAGCCTGCGTTTACAAGTTTATGGCGCCGTTACCGGGGAACTGGTAATGGGGACATGGACTTGCATCATAAAGTATAAAACCTGCGTTTACATTCCGCAACACACCTCTTAACTAAACACATTTCTGGAGGACGGGCGACGGTATTTCTACCAACACATCACTACCTCAACATAGTGCATTTTTGCTAAGGACGGGCAAAGAACACATACGAGCACAACACACCCCTCAACGCAGTGCATTTGAGTTAGATGAATGCAAAGTGTATCTTGTTTTACAAGATGCACCCATTATCACAATGCATACTGAATGTTGATTGTTTTATTATTATTATTATATTTTTATTTTTATTATTTTATTTTCATTTTTATTTTGTATATATTTTTTCTTTCATTATTTATTTATTTATTTATCAACACAAGCCATAAAGACCTTACGGTAATCAATTTCTTCTTATTCAACCATCATTCACCAAGTTTAAGAATAACGCATTTATGACAGAAAAGTTAAAGAAATTAAAGAGAGTACAGAAATGAAGGCAAGAGAATTAAATGAATCATAAATTCATAAATCATCGAAAGAAAAATTGAATAAAGCAGTAAATGACAAAGTTAAAAAAATAAAGACAGGAATTTAAAAGAAAGCATGTAAACATAGAATTGAGATATGAACTGAAAGATAGTTTCTTTTGATAGACGTAATCCACACCTCCGTAAGCGGTCCAGCTTGTCTGCCTAATGTCTTCAGGGACATTGCTCCTTTTAATGAGATCCTGGGGCTTCAGAATTGCTGGGCAACGTTCCAAGTGTTATATTTTGAAGTTCGGATGCCAGTTGCCCCACTTGAATCTTCAAATTTCTTATTGAAGACACCTGGGCCTGCATCACCTCATCATTTTTATCCATGTATTACTTGAGCAAGGCCTCTAATGAATTTCTAGAGGTGTTGGAAGATGAGGGTTGTTAGTTGTGCGATTTCCTTTGTTGACCATGATTCTAATTGTAGGGAAAGGGTGGAGGGTTTCCTTGATGCCCTGAAGTGCCATTCTGATGGTTCTTTGGCCCACCTTGGTTTTGATTCCCTCCCCAACCGAAGTTAAGGTGACTCCTCCAACAAGGATTATATGTGTTGCTGAAGGGGTTGTTCTGGATTACACATACTTGTTGCGTGTTCGATGGGCACATTTTCGTTGCAAGGTCACCTTCACAATTAACGCAACTAATTGCGGCCAATTGTGCCGGTGCATTGGGTTGCGCTATTGTTTGGGAGAGGGCACCTGGATTAAGCGCCATTGACTGGAGGATAGAAGTCACTGCAGCCATCTGGGCAGCCAAAGTAGTCATTGTCTCTGCAGGGACAATGGCAGTTTCATTTCTTCTTCATTCGGAGCCTCTTCCTCCGTATCCACAATCTACCCAATCATCCATATTCTGCGGGATGGGGTCAAGGATGACCTTGGCATCAGTATACGTCTTATCCATAAAACCTCCTGTTGCGGAGGCGTCGGCAACAACCTGCATTGATCTGTTCAGGCCATTATAAAATGTCTCCATCAGGACGCAATCGGGTATCCCGATATGCGGGCAATTCTTCACCAGTCTTCTGAATCACACCCAGGCGGTGCTAACGGTCTCGTTATCCATCTGTTCAAAGTTCAACACGTCCTTCCATCGCCTTGCATTGATAGTGGAGGGAAGAACTTCTTCATAAATGTTAATGTAAATTTGATTCTTAAACAATGCGCTGATACAAATATGTGATACTACTTCTAGGTATGCGTTAATTACGAATATTCTTGTAGTATGCCTTGCGTTGTCACAAGTTTCCTTACGTTGGAACCAAGTGTAATTCCACCGCAAGTTTCTCGGTGTGATCCGAGGTCGAACACAGGGACTGTTTAAGGTTATAATGGTATGTTCGTGGTATATGCGACCAGGTTTTTCAATCTTTAAAAAGTGTTTTGTACAAGTATATAAAATTGCGGTAAAGGAAAGTAAAGCAATAAAATGCGATAATAAAATAAGTACAGTAAACCTAAGCTAGATGATACGAGATACAGGCTTCATGATACAAGATGCTGGGGTCCAGGCTGGCTGTGAAGGTTATACAAAGAGCATGGAATACGGCAGCAAGTCTTATGTACAACAGAAAGAGAAAGATAACTAATATAAACAACGCAAGTTTCTTAATTGCATTGAAGTTATAAATACGGTTCCACTTTTCTCTTGGTGTACACCTTTCAGTGATCGACCGCGCTCACATATGTCTGTGATGAATCAGAGATGAACGTAATGAACGCAAGGTTGATTCCATGTCTGGAAGTACTACTCGTTTTAGTTAACACATTCTTCTAACCTTCTCTCGATAGATCAGAATGGCATCTTCAATTCTGCTCTCACAGGTGAAGATGTCGTCTAGCATGCTTTAGCTAAACACGGTTATCTCTTTAACACAAGTTAAGCACTCGTTTAATTCATATTAACTACCAGGGGATTAAGAAGACATCATGGAGAAAGTGATTCACGGAGGAACGGAAGTAGACAGAAAATGGAATATGAAAGCAATCAAAACATTTAATATATCTATTAAGCATTTGATACATGGTGTGTGAATGAAGAGATAAAGAAAGCGAAATACAATGATGAAAAGAGATAGAACAGATACAAACAAGCACCAACGTCTTGGCACCAATACAGATGGAGATCTGCTTGTCGGATTGGATGGATCAGATGGATTGATGAGTTTCCCTCTCAAGCTTTCTCAACCGGTAGTAGGGTTCTCAGCATAGAGCTTTTCGACAGGTATTCGGCAGAATAGAATTGAGACTCACCTCTCGACCTTGTCTCGTCTTCTTCCTAGATTTCTTCAGTTAAGCACCCAACTCAGTCTTTTCTCTCAACACTTTAGCAGCAATTAGCCCCATATCTAGTAGCATAAGTTTTCTTTTGAAATTTATGGGGTATTTATAAGAAAGGATCTTTGACTCCAGCCTTGTGGTCCTCACTTGTTGTTATGGAAATTCTGAAGATGGAGGGATATTATTCCTTCTATTATACAATCAGACTGTCAATTCTGCATAACCGTTAGTTGTACACATGTCTCCATCCTCTGCTTTTGCGTTCCTCAACTGCATCTTTCGATCACGAGTTCGCATCCAGTGTTTGTTTTTATTACCGCATGCAGTTGAAAGTCAGCTCTGGATCGACTATCGCATTGCGCCGTTATTGCATTAATTGTATCTTCATTGTTGATTGACGGGTGCAATGTGATAGAGATGCATTGATCAATTCTTCTTGAGCCTTGAGCGCAAGCGGTGACTTGGTTTCCTGCAAAACAGAGTAAAATCTCATCTTCTTCCATCTCAAAGATGTTAGTGGGTGTAATTGCGATAATTCATAATTATTGTATTTCGAAGCTAATTTTCATACAATTGACCCATATTTACTATCTTTTGGCTGCAATATCTGGATAAGGCAGTATAAATAACTTGTATTTCTACAAGTTATCACACCCCCAAATTTAGATATATGCTTGTCCTCAAGCATATCTTCTACTTAGGCAATAAAGCTTAATTCCTATCCTATATTTCAGCATCGATTGGTTGCTTCGAATGTTACACTTAGGCACATTACTTGACATCGCAATTTCCTTCTATCCTTCCTAATTCTTAACAAAGCCCTACTTTATTCTTCTATATAACAAATTTTTGCTCGAAGATGCTTTTCTAATTTTTCAAAATAGAATGTTTATATCTTCTTTGTCAAAACAGCTCGATGTATCTATATGCGGTGGTCGAAACTTTGCATTATTTATTAGAGACTATTGGTCGTGGTTACAGTCTTCGTTTTGGCTTGTCCCTATGCGTGTCATGCGAACATCCAACTACGATTGTATGCCAATTTCAACTTTAACTCATGAATTTCAGAGGAGTTGTCTCTTGCATTTTTTTTCTATTTCATATTGCGTTGTTCTTGGAAACCCACCTTCGTTTTGGCTTGCTCCTATGGGTGTCATACGAAAATCCAACTACGAACAGACTCCTTTCACAACTAAATTCTTATCAGGTTGGGAATATTTTAAGGGTTTCCCTTGCGCTGACATTAAAGCTTTGTATGAACATATTTATTATTATTATTATTATTTTAGAATAAACGCATTTTCTTAAATACTGCATATTTTGATCTTATCTACTCAGACCTTCCCTACCCTCAAATTTAAAGATGAGCAAGGTCCTCATTGCGTTGTTTGGATATACTAGACAAACACTTAGAAGAAAATTTCAAAAAGAAGGTTTGAGCAGAACTTTAAAAGATAAAGGGTAAAGTACTGATAAACTAAGAATTAACTAAGTGTTAGTCATAATTTACTAAGTATGGGAAATGTTTCTAAGTACAAACATATATTACATCATAGCAATGCAATGAAGAACACAAAAGTAAAAGATTGAGAACATCGCAAGTATTGAAAAAGGATGATAAAGAAAAAGGCATAGGAAAATATGGAGTGAATATGTATTCATTGTATTGAATATTAACAAAGTATACAATTAATTACAAATTAACGCAATACCAAAATTTGTGCCTGTACAAGAACCAAAGAATTGATTAACTCATAAAAGAATAAATGAATTTAAAAGAATACATAATGGTTGTATAGAAGAGAAAAAAAATATAGGAGGATTATTGTTGAGGGGCTGACGGGTCTGGAGGCGGATTTTGAGGTGGTGCAGGAGGCGCTTCTTCAAATTTTAAGTGTTGCCGGAGATGTAGGGGCACCATCGGACCATAAAGATATGCAGTGAGAAAATTGAATTACTCTTTATTACGCTTTGCAATCATTCTTTGGTGCATATGGACTTTATAAATGTTGTGTTGCATGTTGATCAACACCTCTCTTGATGTGGCAGCACTGCGTTGAATATCATCAATGTGCTCCATTACTACCTCAAATCGCTGGTTAAAAAAGTGTTGTTGTTGAGAGAAAAGTTGTCGTTGAGAGAAGAGGGTTCTCATTTATGCTAACTCAACAGCCATGGAGGTGATGGAGGGTTGTGCCTGCGATGTCTCGCCAGCATCATTTTGGGGTTGGGCAGAGGTGCCTTCACCCAAATCATGTGAGTCATCAACTTCCGACAGTAGAATGGTGGGTTGCAGTGATGCTGCTGATGGTGAAGGTGGGGCTACTGGGTAAATAGGTGAGGAGGTTGAGACGAGGAGGAGATTGGTAAAATGTTCGTGAAGAGGGAAAAAGGGTTGCGCTGGTGGACTCATAGGGCTTTGAGGGAAAATGACCAAGGGAAGAGGGTCCATAGGTACTGGATCTTGCGTTAGTGACTCCAGGACCTTCTCTTTTCCCTTGTCTTCTCTGCGTTGTCTTTTTGGCCTGGGTTCTTGCGGCGCATTCAAATCGATCGCGAGCCTCTTTGCTTACGGGGAAATGTGGGGAGTCTTTGAAGAGGAGCCTCAAGATTTTGATGTTGATGAGGCCGTGGACCTCTGGCATGGGCTCCTCATTAATGCCTACGCCCATAGATAGGCGCAGACTTGAAACAATCCACGGGAAGAAGTACTACCCTTAGATATGCCCCATCAATGCTCTGATATGCCTTGCGATCAACTTCCCTACGTCAATAGGAATGCCTTGTGCGATGCAGTATGCGGCCATGACCCGATCCCTTGATACAATTTTGTCTTGCGTTGTTGGGATCAGCCACTTCTTAACCAGGTAAACCCAGAGCCTTCCCTCCGTAAGCAAGGACTTGGCCTCTAGAGTGCGGATGCCTTTGAGCGAAATCGACCACTTTGTGCCCAGTTGCGTCAATATCCTCAGCTCATCTTCCATCTGCTGCTCCGTGGGATCATCAATTACCTTGCCCTTTTCATTAGCCAACGCAAGGCGGGCTGCTTGTCTTTCTTTCTTTTCCCACTCCTTGCGTTGTTCTTCTTTCTCAAGCTCGACGAGTTCTTTTCTCTTCTTCTTGTATAAGCACCGCTTATTGGCTTTGTGCTTTTTCCTTTTCTCTTCCTCCAATAACCTGTCCTCTTCTTCTTTCTTCCTCCTCCCGTCTTCTTCTTCTTCTCTTTCTTCTCTCACTAATTCTTCTTCAAATTGCTCAGAGGCCAGCAGCAGACGCTGTTCCTTCTCGCGCTTCCGTATCCCTTCAAGTTTGGCAAGCTCATTGTTGCGTCGCATTTCTTCAAACTTCAATCTTCTTCTACTGTTCCCCTCTGCGATGATGAGCTTACCCCTCTCCATCTTTTCTTGCTTCTCCTCCTCTTCTTTTCTTTTTCTTCTTTTTTCTTCCATTGCAATAATTAGTCTTTGAGGGTCAATAGTGGACCCTTGCGGCGCATTCTCCCTGCGACGCCATATTAGGGGGTTCCCTCTGCTTCTTCTCCTTCTTCGGTTGCAACCATTTGCGTTATTTCTGGTTGTGCCAGTTCCATCAGCTTACCGTTCCCGGTGCTCGACTTCTCAGCTCAGAGGCCAGTTGGTCCACTTGGATCTACAGACTCCTTATTGAAGACGTTTGTGCTTGCATCACTGCATTATTTTTATCCATGTATTGCTTCCGCAGTGTCTTCAATGAGTTTCCCGAGGTGTTTGATGATGATGACTGCTGGTTGTGTGGTTTCCTTGGTTACCCTTAATTGTGGTGAAAAGGAGGATTCCCTCTACTGCACCCTTGATGGTTAACTGGCCCCCGGTGGTTGGGATTGCCTCCCCAACCGAAGTTAGGATGGCTCCTCTAGCCCGGATTATAGGTGTTGCTGAAGGGGTTGTTCTGGATGGTGCATACTTGCTGAAGAGTCAATGAGCACATGTCAGCTCCGTGAGCCCCTCCACAATTAGCGCAACTAATTGCAGCCACTTGAGCCGGTGCTGCAGGTTGTGTTGATTGTTGAGCAATGGCTCCTTGGTTAATTGCCATTGACTGAAGGATCGAGGTCACCGAAGCCATCTGAGCGGCCAACATGGTCATTGTCTACGTAGGGACAATGGTTGTTTCATTTTTCCTTCTCTCGGCGCCTCGGCCTCCATATCAATCATCGATCCAGTCATCCATATTCCATGAGATGCGGTCAAGGATGACTTTAGCCTCTGTGTATGTTTTGTCCATAAAACCACCTGCCATGGAGGCGTCAGCAACAGCCTGCGTTGCTCAATTCAGGCCATTATAAAAAGTTTCCATCAACACGCAATCGGGGATCCCGATATACGGGCAGTTTTTTTAGTAAGGATTGCTAAGAATTAGCAAGGATAGAAGGAATGTGCGATGTCAGGTAATGTGCCTAAGTGTAACATTTGGAGCAACCGATCATCGCAGAAATATAGGATAGGAATAGAGCATGATTGCCTTAGTAGAAGATATGCTTGAGGACAAGCATATATCTAAATTTGGGGGTGTGATAATTTGTAGTAATGCAAGTTATTTATGCCTCCTTATCTAAATATTGCGGCCAAAAGTTAGTAATTATGCACCAATTGTATGAAAATTAACCTAGTATGACAATAATTATAAATGTTTGCAATTACACCCACTAACGCTAAAAGGATTGAGGACAAGCCAAACTTTACTCTGTTTTGTAGGAGACCAAGTCACCGCTTGCGCTCAAGGCTCATGAGAAACTAATCAATGCATCTCTGTAACATTGTACCCATAGATTAACAATGAAGAGATGATTATTGAAGTAATGGCGCAATGCGACAGTCGGTCCAGAGCTATGCTTCAACTGCATGCGGTAATAAAAACAAACACCGCATGCGAACCTATGATCGAAAGATGCAACTAAGCAACACAAGAGCGGGAGATTGAGACACATGTACAACTAATAGTTGTGCAGAATTGATGGTCTAATTGCATAACAGAAGGAATAAAATCCTTCCATCTATGGAATTACCATAACAATCAAGTGGGGACCACAAGGCTGGAGTCAAAGATCTGCTCCTATAAATACCCCAATGATTTCAGAGAAAAATATGCGATTTGATACTGGGCTAAGTGTTGTAAGATTTTAGAGAGAAAAGGTTGAGCTAAGTGTTGAAGAGAATAATTTTGGGAAGAGAACGAGATAAGGACGAGAGATAAATCTCAGATCCAACCTATCATATACCCGATCGAAGCTCTGTGCAGAGACCCCTTCTACTGGTTGAGCAAGCCTGAGAGGGAAGCTCTTCCTACCATCGAAACCATCATATCTGGCAAGCAGATCTCCATTGAATCTGTGCCAAAACATTAGCACCAGATTGTATCTGTTCTATCTTTCTTTCATTGTATTCCATATTTTCTTTATCTCTTCATTCACACATCATGTATCAAACATTTAGTAGAAATATTAAGTGTTTCGATAGATTTTGTTTACCATTTTCTGTCTATCTCCGTTCACCCATTAGTCACTTTCTTCATGATGTTTTCTTAATCCCTTGATGAGCAATATGAATCACCAAGAAATTAATATGTATTAAAGTTATAAAATACGTTTAGCTAAAGCATGTTGGACGACATCTTCACCTATGAGAGCAGAAGTGAAGATGTCATTCTAGTCTATCGAGAGAAGGTCAGAAGAGTGCATTAACTAAAGTGAGTAGTACATCCAGACATGGAAGCGACCTTGCATTCATTATGTTAGACTCTGTTTCACCACAGACATGTGGGAAACACGACCGATTACTAAGAGGTGTACGCCAAGAGAAGAGCAGAACAATATTTATACCTTCAATTCAATTAAGAACTTGTGTTATTTGTAATACTTATACTTCTCTTTCTAATATGTTCACAAGACTTGTCGTCGCATCCCACGTCTTTGCACAATCTTCACAGCCAGCCTTAATCCTAGTATCTTACACATAAAGCCTGTATCTTGTAACATCTAGCTTAGGTTTATTGTAGTTTTATGTTTTATCACATTTTTACCGCTTTCCTTTATTTTACTGCAATTTACATACTGTACACACCTTTTACAAAGAAATAAAATCCCGGTCGCATATACCATAAACATACCACAATAGCCGGCACCACTTCTTCGTGTTTGACCTCGGATCATACCGAGAAACTTGCATGGAATTACACTTGGTTCCATCGTAAGGAAACTTGTGACAATGCAAGGCATACTACCTGACAATCCCTAATTAACGCATAAATAGTAGGAGTATCACATCATTACTAGCATTTAATAACATTCATTCATACCGAAGCGTTACAAGTGTCAACAAGTTTATGGTCCGTTGCCGGGGAGCTGGTCAACGGTTTATGTTAAATATTTTCATGTTATGTGCAGGACAAATCTCTTTGTACTGACTGTTCAACGTAGAGAGTAGTCTGACGACTTAGGAGTACTGAGGGTGGTCTGGTATCTCTAAGTGGACCCAGAGATCAAGTATATTCTTCGCGCAGAGTTCATCGAGGTTGAATTAATTGGTGAAGACGTATGGGAGAAGAGATAATGGCTCCTGCTGGAAACCTGGGAGGAGATTTGTCAGTAAAAGATCCTGTTTTTCTTGCCGCTGATCATAACATGCCTATGAGGGAATATGCAGTGCAAGATCTTTACAATTTTCACCAGGAATTTCAAAACAAGTAGTTGAAGGGAATGCAAGCTTTCAGATGAAACCTATCATGCTGCAAATGATTCAGAATGTGGGACAATTTGTAGGATTACCAGGAGAAGACCCACACGCACATTTAACAAACTTCACAGACATATGTAGTGCATTCTCTCTGCCTAGTGTAACTTAAGAAAGTCTTAAATTATATCTATTCCCATACACATTGCGAGATGAAGCAAAGAGGTGGGCTCAAGCATTAGAGCCGGGCGAAATTCATGGATGGGGACAGTTGGTTGATAGGTTCATGAATAGATTCTTCCCTCCATCTATCAACGCAAGGAGGCGAATAGAGGTTTTGAATTTCGAGCAAAAGAGTTATGAAACCCTAAGCACCGCTTGGGTGCGATTCCGACAGTTAGTAAAGAACTGTCCGCATATTGGGATTCCTGATAGTATCTTGATGGAAACCTTTTACAATGGCCTTGACCCATCAACGCGAGCAGTTGCTGCATCCTCTACAGAAGGAGGATTAATGATTAAGTCATATATGGAAGAAAAGGGCATATTGGATCGTATATCGAGACATTCTGATGAATGGATTGATAATGGGTTTGAGGTAAGATGTTTGGAACCAGAAAGAGTAGAAAGGGCCGATGTGCCAATAGACACAATGAGCGCACTAGTCGAGAAAATGATCACGATGACATTGCTCCTTCAGATGGTGGCTAATCAGCATAAAACTCTCTTCCAAGGAGCAACGCAAGTTAACGCGGTGACTCATATGACTGCTATGGATTGCATTCAATGGGGAGAGGTACATTCAGCAGACGTCTGCCCATGGGATCAACAACCTGTATATGGTATTTATGATGAATCATGGGGCAACGATCGCAACTATGATTGGGGGGATCACCTAATTTTCGATTTGGATGAGAATCTCATTCACGAAGCCCATAGTTTCTATCAATTTAGTTATCAAGAGGATCAAGGCAACCCTCAAGTCTTCACTACCCCGGACTGCAATCTATGTGATTCTCAGGGTACACAGCCATGCGGCCAACTGTTTGCATATGATACCTCTTGTAGCATCTCGTCTCTGGAAACGTCATTGAAGCATTACATTGAAAAGAGCGAGGCAATGAGACAGTCGCAAGCTGACTCTCTCAAAGAATTAGAAGACCAAATAGATAAGCTTGCGAGAGAATTAAAGAAGAAAATTCATGGTACATCACAAGGAAGGTCAGGAATATTGGGGCAAAAAGGTAAAGAAAAATGTCATGCCGTGACATTACGGAGCAGCAGAATAATAGCCCGCATTGCGCCGAAGGTACCATATGCGGTAGCAGTACCATCTGATTTAACTATTGATGATGACCAAGTATAAAATAACAAAAGCAACCCCAATTCAGAAGCAAGATTATTTACAAAAGATGAAGCTTCTCAAGACTTAAATTCTCAATCAACGCAACCTCCAACCAACAACACACAACAAGCACAGGATCGCACTAAGTAGCAAAGTGAGCAGGAAACACGCTGGGATCCTCCATCTTTCCCGTCCAGGCTGAAAACGAAAGACGATAGTAAGCAATTTCAAAGGTTCCTGGACGTTCTTCGATAGCTTCATATTAATATTCCTTTAATAGAAGCATTAGAGTAGATGTCGAGCTAAGTGAAATTTATCAAGGACATTCTAGCCAATAAGAGAAAGATTGGAGAAAATGAAATAGTTGCACTAACATACGAGTGTAGCGCTTTGTTTCAAAATAATCTCCCTGCTAAAATGAAGGATCCTGGGACCTTTACATTACCCTGCATCATAGGAGGGAAGATGGTTGGGAATGCACTGTGTGATTTGGGGGCAAGCATAAATTTGATGCCCTTGTCAATCTTTAAGAAATTGGACATCAGCGAAGCAAAACCAACCACGATCACATTATAGTTAGCTGATAGATCAATAAAGCTTATAGAGGGCAAGATAGAAGATATTCTCGTGTAGGTAGAAAAGTTTATCTTCCCCACAGATTTCGTTCTATTGGATTATGAGGCAGATGGAGAAATCCCTATCATCTTGGGATGCCCATTTCTCGCCACAGGGCGAGCATTGATTGATGTATAGAAAGGAGAGTTGACCATCCAGGTCGATGATCAGGAGGTAAAGTTCAATGTACTCAACGCATTGAAGTATCTAGGAGATGTGGAAAACTGCCAATATATGGAAGAACTGCAGGGAGAACAGGTGCATGAATCTCGGAAGGAAATGGAGGAAGATGTTGAAAACAGCACAACATTGGAGGAGGATTGCGCTGCAATTCATGCTGAATCTAATTTTGAATCGCTCGAGTTGTCTGAACGAACTTCACAGCCCATTAAGTCATCTTTAGAAGAACCACTTGTGTTAGAGTTAAAGCTGTTGCCGGTGCATTTAAAGTATGCTTACTTGGGAAGTAACGACACGTTACTAGTTATCATCTCTGCATCACTAAGTAAGGAGAAAGAAGATGCTCTCATATAGATCCTAAGAAACAATGCAAAAGCCTTAGGATGGACCTTGACAGATATTCAAGGAATCAGTCCTTCGTATTGCATGGACAAGATTCGTCTGGAGGAAGGAAAGAATGGATTAGTAGAAAGGCAGCGTCGCTTAAACCCTGCCATGAAGGAGGTTGTAAAGAAGGAAGTAGTGAAGTGGTTGGATGCCGGTGTCATCTACCCGATATCTGATAGCAGCTGGATAAGCCCAGTGTAGTGTTTTCCAAAGAAAGGGGGGATGACAGTCATCACCAATGACAAGAATGAATTGGTTCCCACAAGGACAACTACGGGGTGGAGAATCTGCATGGACTATCGCAAGCTAAATTTGGCCACTAAAAAGGACCACTTTTCACTCCTATTCATTGACTAGATACTGAACAGAGTTGCGGGGAACAAATTTTTCTGCTTTTTTGATGGCTATTCAGGGTATAATCAAATAGCAATTGCGCCGGAGGATTGGGACAAGACAACCTTCACGTGCCCATTTGGTACGTTCGCATTTCGACGCATGCCATTTGGACTCTATAATGCACCAGGAACTTTTTAACGATGCATGATGGCAATATTTTTGGATTACTTGGAGGAGTCAGTTGAGGTTTTCATGGATGATTTCTCAGTTTTCGGCAGTAACTATGACTCCTGTTTGACCAACCTTGATAATGTCTTGAAGAGATGCGTGGAAACAAATCTTGTACTGAATTGGGAAAAATGCCACTTCATGGTAGAGGAAGGAATAGTTCTGGGTCACAAAATCTTCAAGACAGGATTGGAAGTTGATCAAGCAAAAAATTGACGCAATTTCCAAATTACCACCACCAGTGAATGTAAAAACACTAAGGAGCTTTCTGGGTCACGTGGGATTTTATAGAAGATTTATTCACAATTTCTCTCAAATCGCAAGACCCCTTAGTGCACTTCTCGAAGTTGACCGCGAGTACAATTTTGATAATGCCTGCACTAAAGCATTTAACACATTAAAAGATGCACTTATCTCTACTCTGATTTTGGTTATGCCAGATTGGACGCAATCCTTTGCATTGATGTGTGACGCTAGCGGATATGTTGTGGGCGTAGTTTTGTGTCAATGCCGGGAAAAGGTTTTGCATCCCATTTATTATACGAGTAAAACATTGAACGACGCACAGGAGAACTATACGACCACAGAGAAAGAAATGCTTGCAGTGGTATTTGCACTGGAGAAGTTTCGACAGTACCTGATCGGGACAAATGTGGTGGTGTATACAGATCACTTTGTGATTAAATATCTAATGACGAAGAAGGATGCAAAATCAAGATTGATACGGTGGGTATTGCTCCTGCAAGAGTTTGATCTGGAAATTAAAGATAGGAAGGGCACCGAGAACCAAGTCACAGATCATTTGTCAAGACTGGAAAATTACAAGGTTCAAGGGACAGAAAAATATATTGAGGAAAGATTCCCCGATGAGCTGCCGATGGTGGTAGGCATTAATGTTCCCTGGTATGCGGACATAGTAAACTTTATAGTTTGTGGTCAACTACCAGATGATTATACCCGCCAGCAGAAGAAGAAGCTAAGACATGATGCAAAATTTTATTTATGGGACGATCCATTTCTATATCGACAAGAACCTGATGATATAATACGTCGATGCCTTCTTGATCACGAAGCCAAGAGCATTTTAGAACTCTGTCATGAGTCCCCATATGGAGGACATTTTGGGGGGCAAAGGACTGCAGCAAAAGTCTTACAGTGCGGCTACTTTTGGCCAACTCTGTTCAAGGATGCCCATGCTCATGTTGTGCAATGCGACAGGTGCCAAAGGATAGGGAATATGTCCAAAAAAAATGAAATGCCATTGACGTCAATCTTAGAAGTTTAATTATTTGATGTATGGGAAATTGACTTCATGGGCCCTTTTTCACCATCCGAAGGTCATCAATATATTTTGGTTGTGGTTGATTATGTATCAAAATGGGTTGAGGCCATTGCATGTGCCAAGAATGACGCAACCACTGTGGCAAAGTTTTTGAAGAAGAATATTTTTGCGCGCTATGGAACGCCACGTGCCTTAATCAGCGATGACGACTCTCACTTCATCAACCGCATAATTGCTAACCTGTTGACAAAATTCAACGTCAGCCATCGAGTGGCAATTGCTTATCACCCACAGAGTAATGAGCAGGCAGAGATCTCTAACAAAGAGATCAAAACGATCTTGGAGAAGGTGGTTAATACTGCTAGAAGAGATTGGTCACCAAAGCTTGACGAGGCACTATGGGCTTATAGGACGACCTACAAAACACCAATTGGCATGTCTCCGTATGCCTTGGTCTTTGAAAAAGCTTGTCATCTGCTGCTCGAGTTGGAACACGAGGCAATGTGGGCATGCAAGAAGCTGAAGTTTGATTTAGCCAGTGTGGGGAAAGTCCAGAAGTTACAATTGAATTAGTTGGTCGAATGGCGAAGGGATGCCTAGGAAAATGCCAAGATATATAAGAAGAAAATGAAAAAATAGCATGATGACTGCATAAACGACCGGATATTCACCAAAGGTCAACAGGTATTGCTATTCAATGCACGTTTGTGACTGACAGGTATTGCTACTCAACGCATGTCTGCGACTGTTCCCTAGAAAGTTGAAATCTCGTTGGTCCGGGCCATTTCAGAACATGATCGTCTTTCCCCATGCCACAGTGGAATTAACAACGTTGGATGGGAGCAGTGCATTCGAAGTCAATGCTCAACAGATCAAACCCTACTATGGGGGCGACTTCGATCGACGTATGGACACCATTGATTTAGGCAAGCAGGATTAAAATGCTTGCAGGGAAGGCGATTGCGGTAATTTTGAGAACTTCTTTCAGTCGGCCTTCCCATCTATGTTTACTTACTTTCTTTACAGCTTTCTTTTACCGTTTGTTTCATTTTGTGATCACTGTTTAGTAGGATTAGTCTTTAATGTTCTAGAAGTTGTATATGTTTCCATTAGTTAAATGTAGTAGTGTGGGCGCATGACTTTGTGAATGATCGATAAATCACCACAAGACCCTTTTCAACTTGCATTAGGAAGAGAGGAAAATAAACTGGCATATAACGAGAGGATGGGTGTAGTAAGTAAGAAAGAAGAGGAGATATGCATCTAATACACCCAAATACATTGTGGTGAGGGGTGTGTTACGCACATATGCGTCCTTTGCCCAGCCTTAGTTAAATGCACTATATTGAGGTATCCTCTAGAAATGTATTTAGTTAAGGGGTGTGCTGCGGGGATGTATGCGTGTTGCCCATCCTCAGCAAAAATCTATCTGCATTTATTGGAAGCATGACATGAATTGCAAATCATGCACCCTTCTGATTCAAATTGTAACTTTACCAAATTCTTTGACTCTTGTACAGGCATGAGAAAATTTTTTTTGTAATGCGACCATTTGTAATATATTCGCATACTCTGTTAATAGTCAATACAATCAAAGAACATAATTCACCCTACTCCTTGCCTATGCCTCTTTCTTTATCTTTCTTTGTTAATCTTTGCTATATTTTTACTCTTGTATTTTTACGATCTTCATTGTGTTGCTATGATGTATTATATGTTTACACTTAGAAACATTTCCTGTACTTAGTAAATTATGACTAACACTTAGTTAATTCTAAGGTTTAGTAGTACTTTACCTTTTATCTTTCAAAATCCTGCTTAAACCTTCTTTTTGGAATTTCCTTCTAAGTGTTTGTCTAGTCTATCCAAACAACACAATGAGGACCTTGCTCATCTTTAAATTTGGGGGTGGGGAAGGTCTGAGTAGATGAACTTAGAAGTATGTAGTATTTCAGAAAATGCATCCATTTTCGTGTAAAAAAAAAATTTTTTTTTTGCAAAACTCCAATGTCAGCGCAAGGGAAAATTACAAAACTGTTCCCAACCTGATTAGAGTTTAGTTGTGAAAGGAGCCTACTTGTAGTTGGATGTTCGTATGACACCCGTAGGAGCAAGCCAAAATGAAGGTGGGTTTCCAAGAACAACGATGTATAAACCAAAACAAAAAAGTATGCAAGGGACAACTCCTCTGATTATCATGAGTTAAAGTTAGAACTAGCACACTTCCGTAGTTGGATGTTCGCATGACACCCGTGGGGACAACTGTCTCTAAGTGAATAAAAGACGCAAAGTTTTGCTCACCACATATATATACATCAAGTTGTTTTCATAAAGAAGAGATACACTTTCTATTTTGAAAACTCGAAAGTGTCTTTGAGCAGAATTTTGTTACATAGAAGAATAAAGTAAGGCTTGCTAAGAATTAGCAAGGATAGAAGGAAAGTGCGATGTCAGGTAATGTGCCTAAGTGTAACATTCAGAGCAACCAATCATCACAGAAATATAGGATAGGAATAGAGCATGATTGCCTTAGTAGAATATATGCTTGAGGACAAGCATATATCTAAATTTGGGGGTGTGATAACTTGTAGAAATACAAGTTATTTATGCCTCCTTATCTAGATATTGTGACCAAAAGTTAGTAATTATGCACCAATTGTATGAAAATTAACCTAGTATGACAATAATTATAAATGTTTACAATTACACCCACTAATGCCAAAAAGATGGAGGACAAGCCAAACTTTACCTTGTTTTGCAGGAGACCAAGTCACCGCTTGTGCTCAAGGCTCATGAGAAACTAATCAACGCATCTCTATAACATTGTGCCCGTAGATCAACCATGAAAATGTGATTACTAAAGTAACGGCGCAATGCGACAGTTGGTCCAGAGCTATGCTTCAACTGCATGCGGTAATAAAAAACAAACACCACATGCAAACCTATGATCGAAAGATGCAACTGAGCAATGTAAGAGCGAGAGATTGAGACACGTGTACAACTAACAGTTGTGCAGAATTTATGGTCTGATTGGATAACAGAAGGAATAAAATCCCTCCATCTCTAGAATTACCATTACAATCAAGTGGGGACCACAAGGCCGGAGTCAAAGATCTGCTCCTATAAATACCCTAATGCGCTGATACAAATATGCATTACTACTTATGGGTATGCATTAATTACGAATATTCTTGTAGTATGCTTTGCGTTGTCACAATTTTCCTTACATTGGAACCAAGTGTAATTCCACCACAAGTTTCTCGATGTGATCCGAGGTCGAACACAGGGACTGTTTAAGGTTATTGTGGTATGTTCGTGGTATATGCGACAAGGTTTTTAATTCTTTAGAAAGTGTTTTGTACAAGTATGCAAAATTGCAGTAAAGTAAAGGAAAACAGTAAAATGCGATAATAAAATAAGTACAGTAAACCTAAGCTAGATATTACAAGATACAGGCTTCATGATACCAGATGCTGGGGTCCAGGTTGGCTGTGAAGGTTATGCAAAGAGCATGGAATGCGGCAGCAAGTCTTATGTACAACAGAAAGAGAAAGATAACTAATATAAACAGTGCAAGTTTCTTAATTGTGTTGAAGTTATAAGTACGGTTCCGTTTTTCTCTTGGTGTACACCTTTTAGTGATCGACAGCGCTCCCACATGTCTGTGGTGAATCAGAGACGAATGTAATGAATGCAAGGTTGCTTCCATGTCTGGAAGTACTACTCGCTTTAGTCAACGCATTCTTCCAACCTTCTCTCGATAGATCAGAATGGCATCTTCACTTCTGCTCTCACAGGTGAAGATGTCGTCTAGCATGCTTTAGCTAAATGCAGTTATCTCTTTGACACAAGTTAAGCACTCGTTTAATTCATATTAACTAACAGGGGATTAAGAAGACATCATGGAGAAAGTGATTCACGGAGGAACGGAAGTAGATAGAAAATGGAATATGAAAGTAATCGAAACATTTAATATATCTATTAAGTGTTTAATACATGGTATGTGAATGAAGAGATAAAGAAAGTGAAATACAATGTTGAAAAAAGATAGAACAGATACAAACAAGCGCCAACGTCTTGGCACCAATTAGGGTGGAAATCTGCTTGCCGGATTGGATGGATCAGATGGATGGATAAGCTTCCCTCTCAGGCTTGCTCAACCGGTAGCAGGGTTCTCAGCACAGAGCTTCTCGGCAGGTATTCGGTAGAATAGAACTGAGACTCACCTCTCTACCTTGTCTCGTTTTCTTCCTGGATTTCTTCAGTTAAGCACCCAACTCAGCCTTTTCTCTCAACACTTTAGCAGCAATTAGCCCCATATCTAGTAGCATAAGTTTTCTTTTGAAATATATGGGGTATTTATAGGTGAGGATCTTTGACTTTGGCCTTGTGGTCCGCACTTGTTGTTATGGAAATTTCAAAGATGGAGGGATATTATTCCTTCTGTTATGCAATCAGAACATCAATTCTGCACAACCGTTAGTTGTACATGTGTCTCCATCCTCCGCTTTTGCATTGCTCCACTGCATCTTTCGATCGTGAGTTCGTATGTGGCGTTTGTTTTTCTTACCACATGCGGTTGAAAGTCAGCTCTGGATCGACTATCGTATTGCGTCGTCATTGCATAAATCGTCTCTTCATTGTTGATTGACGGGCACAGTGTGACAGAGATGCGTTGATTAGTTCTTATTGAGCTTTGAGCGCAAGCAGTGACTTGGTTTCCTATAAAATAGAGTAAAATCTCCTTTTCTTCCATCTTAAAGATGTTAGTCGGTGTAACTGCGATAATTCATAATTATTGTATTTCGAAGCTAATTTTCATACAATTGACGCATATTTACTATCTTCTGGCCGCAATGTCTAGATAAGGCAGTATAAATAACTTGTATTTCTACAAGTTATCAATAAATCACTCCACCAGCTGATCCCATGAAGTAATCTCATTTGGCTCTAGTGAATAAGCCCACCTCTTGGCCTCATTCCTCAATGTGTAAGGGAAGAGATATAATCTGATACCTTCAGGGGTAACGCCAGGTGTAGAGAAGTTACCGCACATCTCAACGAAGCTCGTCAGGTGGGCATGTGGGTCCTCACCTTGTAGACCCCCAAACTACCCTGCATTCTTGATCATTTGGAGCATGACCTGTTTGATCTCGAATCTTGTGTTCTCCTCAATGATCGACCTTGAAATTTTGGGCAAAAAATCATACAGATTGGGGGCCGCATAGTTCTTTATCTGAATGTTACAGTCAGCAGCAAGGAAAACTGGATCTTGCACTGGCCGTCCCATCCCTTGATTTCCTACGGGAGCCACATTGTCATGATTATTATCTGCCATGTTGGCCTTCTTTCTCCTCGCTCAGTTCTGGCGTGCTCGTGCGTGAAATGTACGCTCGATCTCTGGGCCAGTCTCAGTACTCATAAACTGTCAGGCTGCTCACTACGATGAACAGCCAGTACAAAGAGATATGTCTTGTAAAATATCACAAACATACTCAACAATAACCGTTACCAATCCCTGACAATGGTGCCATCAACTTGACAGGCATAATTTTGATGATTCTAAATAATGCATGGAATGATGCGATGATTCTAAATAAGCATATGGATAGTGATGAATGATGGACCATACAAGCTCATGCTGCCATAAACTTGATGACTTGGAAGATGGAAATGGAATGTGGATGCTGTGTTAGGCATATTCAGACTTTATGCGATGCTACTTCTAGATGTATGCATTATTAATGGAATGCTTGTAGCATGTTATGCGTTGTCACAAGTTTCCTTGCGTTGAAACCAAGTATAATTCCACCACAAGTTTGTCGGAATGATCCGAGGTCGAACACAAGGATTGCGTAGTTAATGCATTACATTCATGATATATGCGACGGGGGGTTTTTCAATTAATAAAATTTGTTTATATAAGTATTTAAAGTTGTGGTAAAGTAAAGTTATGCAGTAAAGTAAAGTTGCAATAATAAAATAAAATGAGATAAAAGTAAACCTAAGCTTTTATGATACAAGATACAGGATACTGATACATGATACTGAGTTTGAGACTGACTGTGAAGACCAAGGGTCATGTTATGTGGTGGCAAATCTTTATGTATGAAACAGAAATAGAAAGGGTAATTAATATAAACATCACAAGTTCATTAATTGCGTTAAAAATATAACTACAGTTCCTCTTTTCCGTTGCGTACACCTCTCGGTGATTGGCCGCGTTCCCACATCTCTGTGGTGAAACAGGGATGAACGTAATGAACGCAAGGTTGCTTACATCTCTGGAAGTACTTCTCACTTTAGTTAACGCATTCTTCCACAGGAGGAATGGCATCTTCACTTCTGCTCTCACAGGTGAAGATGCCGTCTAGCATGCTTTAGCTAAACATATTTATTTTCTTAGCACAAATTAATTTACTTGTTTAATTCATGCTAATTACCAAGGGATTAAGAAAACATCATGGAGAAAGCGATTAATGGAGGAACGAAAATAGACAAAAAGATGGAGATTAAAATGATCATGACATTCAATACTAATATTTAGCATCTGATACATGCTGTGAATGATAGAGATTAAGAAGATGAATACAATTGAAGATAAGGAGATAGAAACAAATACAGAAAAGTGCCAATGTCTTGACACAGATCTGGACGTTGGATTTGCTGGCCGGCGAATGGAGTGGATGGAGAGAAGAGTTTCCCTTTCAGGCTTGCTCGTCCGATAGAAGTTACCTTAGTACAGAGCTTCCACGGTGGGGATTGAAAGGATTTTCCCTGAAACTCACCTCTCAGCCTTGTCTCTTAAATCTTCCCAGATCTACTCCGATCAGACTCTTCAGACTAGTCTCTCTCTCAATATACAAATATAAAAATATGCTCGTATCTAGTATATCTTGCAATGGAATTTCAGAGGCTATTTATAAGCTCAGCTTTGACTCTATGACTTTTGGACCCCATTTGTTGTTATAGCAATTCCGAAAATTGTGGAATGAAAATTCCTTCTGTTACGGGATCAATCCCATCAGAAATGCACAACGGTCAGTTGAACACGTGTTTGAATCCTCGGCAATTGCGTTGCTTTTTTGCATCTTCGATCGTTTGCCCGCATGCGGTGTTATTTTTTATTACCGCATGCGGTTAAAGTTGCGTTAATCGCTTAACTCTTGATCGATTGTCGCATGCGCCGTCATTGCGTTGATCATCTATTCATTCTTGAATGATGGGCGCAATGCGACGTAGATGCATTGAGCTTTTCTCTTGAGCCATGAACACATACGGTGACTTGATTTCCTATAAAACAGACTTGAAATATTCTCTTCTACCATCGCAATGGTGTCAATGGGTGTATTGATGGAAATTTATAATTCTTGTATTTCTTAGCTAATTTCCATACAATTGACACAACTTTTCTCTCTTTTAACTGCAATATCTAAATAAAGCAGCATAAATAACTTGTATTTCTACAAGTTATCACTTCCCAAACACCAATGCATACAGGGACATGCCTATCGGTGTTTTATAGGTAGTCCTATATTCCCATAAGGCATCGTCAAGCTTCATGGCCCAATCTTTACGTGAAGGATTCACCACCTTTTCTAGGATCAGTTTGATTTCCCTATTAGACACCTCGGCTTGGCTGTTTGTCTGTGGATGATATGTGGTGGTGACCTTATGGTGGATATTGTACTTGAGCAGCAGTTTGTTGATGATGCCATAGATGAAGTGGGAGCCTTCAACACTTATTATGGCACGTGGGGTGCCAAAACGAGTGAAAATGTTTCTTCGTAAGAATCTGGAGACTATCGTCGCATCGTTTGCAACGCATGATACCGTTTCAACCCAATTGGAGACATAATAGACAGCCAACAGAATGTACTTATGACCATTTGATGGTGAAAATGGTCCCATGAAGTCAATGCCCCACACGTCGAAAATTTCCAATTCCAATATAATATTCATCGGCATTGCATTCTTCCACGAAATGTTTCCCATGCGTTGGCACTTGTCGCATTTCATCGAATAGTCTCGCGCATCCTTGAATAGAGTCAGCGAATAATACGTGCTTTGTAAGACTTTTGTTTCTGTGCATTGACCTTCGAAATGTCCGCCATAAGGTGAGTCATGGCGCTGGGAAAGTTAACCATGATTAGTAAGTTAACCCTTCACAGGTTGTTCGTAATAACAGCTGGGTCAAATCTTTTTTTTACCTTTAAGATTACCTCTTGTTCCTTAAGTTCCACTGATTCCTTTAATGATCAATAATTTGTGATCCAACAAATCAAGTCTCTCTTAGGCCAATGAGAGGGTGGGCCCCTTGTTCAAGACCCAGAATCAACACTTAAGGGAACAACCTCTCTACTATCCTTAACAGCGGGTAGGAGTGAATTCCTTCTTGCACCCTATGTCCCTAGCTATCTATCCAGTCTTACCCCTAAAATGGGAGTTTATCGATTCGGGGCCGTTGAGCCAACCCTCATCTATGCAAATCTAAGGATAATCCCGAATAAACAGAAGTTCATAGTTAGCTCAGGATTAAGGTCAAGTTACCTAAGTCATCGCTTCTAAATAAGTAGTCTTAAACAGTAAACGGCGTTATAAAGTAAGAGTGACTAATTTCGTGGTCCAATCTTGTACAAACCCTTTTGCATAGGACGCCCCCATTCCTCATGTCATAACATGTACGAATTAGGATCACTTCGTTTGTAGCACTTTACAACTCTTTGTAACAACTACAAAGTAGGCTGCATCCAATAGTGTTACCAAAATAAGGCACCCAACCTTATCCATGTACTATAGATCATCTTGACTATTTACTCCAACCTGATCCACTTTTATGTCTCCACATAAAGTTCAAGAACTCATATAATAGTCAAAGGACTTTTAGGTTTATTGGATTTCTATTAAGCAAAACATCTATTCAATAACAACTTATTGAATTTTTAAAATAAGTTCTATTATTTACAAACCATGAGTTTTAGGACATAAAACCCAACAAACATCTAGTTGGACTAAAACTCCAGTGGTAACTGATATATCAATATATAAGACTTAGTTTCTGAGTTTTATAGAAAAATACAATAAACTAGGGCATCCCATAGCCATGGCTTACTATTCGGTATCCTACACCCGAAGTTTTCGTATTGTAAATGCAATTTGATTAATGTTTCTATATTTGGCATACACATAGTGATATATGATGATATGTGATACTACTTATAGATATGTGTTATTAACGAATGTTCTTGTAGTATGCTGTGTGTTGTCACAAGTTTCCTTGCGTTGAAACCAAGTATAATTTCACCACAAGTTTCTCGGTGTGATCCGAGGTCGAACACAGGGACTGTTTTAGGTTATTGCGTTATATTTGTGATACACGCGACCAGGGGTATTTCAATTTATAAAAAAATTTGCGTACTAGAAATTAAACATGAGATAAAGTAAAGTAAAGCAGTAAAAATGTGATAATAACATAAATTGCGTTAAAGTAAATCTAAGCTAAGATGATACAAGATACAGGTTTCATGATACAAGATACTGAGGTCAAGGCTGGCTGTGAAGATTATGCAAAGATCGTGTAATGTGTTGACAAGTCTTATGTACGAAGCAAAAATAGAAAATATAATTAATAAAAACATCGCAAGCTTCTTAATTACGTTAAAGATATAAGTACGTTTCTGCTTTTCCCTTGGTGCTCGGCCATGTTCCCACATCTTTGTGGTGAAACAGGGTCGAACGTAATGAACGCAAGGTTTCTTCCATCTCTGGAAGTACTACTCACTTTAGTTAATGCATTCTTCTAACCTTCTCTCGATAGATCAGAATGATATCTTCACTTCTGCTCTTGCAGGTGAAGATGTCGTCTAGCATGCCTTAGCTAAACACATTTATCTATTTATCACAGATTAAGTTACTCGTTTAATCCATATTAATTACTAAGGTATTAAGAAAACTTCACGGAGAAATCGATAAATGGAGGAATGGAAATAGACAGAGAAGTGGAAATGGAAATGATCGAGACATTCAATAAAACTATTTAGCGTCTGATACATGATTTGTGAATGAAGAGATTAAGAAGATGAAATACACTTGATGAAAATAGAGTTACAAACAAATACAAATAAGCGCCAACTTCTTAGCGCCAATCTGGATGGAGATTTTCTTGCCGGTGTGGATGGATCGTGCGGAAGGATGAGCTTCCCTCTCAGGTATGCTCAACTGGTAGCAGGGATCTAAGCACAGAGCTTCACGGTGGGGATCTGGTAGAATTGCACTAAGACTCACCTCTCGGCCTTGTCTCTTCTCTTCCCAAATTTCTTTCGATCAGTACTCAGCTCAGCCTCTCTCTTAATAATTCAGTAGCAATTAGCCCTCGTATCAATTATACCTGTATCCGTATATGTTCTCTGAATTCTATGGGGGTATAATAGGTGAAAAGCTTTGACTCTTGGCTTATGGAGCCCATTTCTTGTTATGGAAATTCTGAAGATGGAGGAATAAATATTCTTTCTGTTATGCAATCAGACCATCAAATCTGCACAATGGTTAGTTGTACACGTGTCGCAATCCTCCGCCTTTGGTTGCTCAGCTGCATCTTTCGATCGGTTGCTTGCATGCGGTGTTGTTTTTATTACCGCATGCAGTTGAAATTCAGCTCGGGATTGACTATCGCATTGCACCATCATTGCGTTAATCGTCTCTTCATTGTTGATTGACAGGCGCAATGTAACATAGATGCATTGTTCAATTTCTCGTTGAGCCTTGATCGCAAGCGGTGACTTGGTTTCCTGCAAAATAGAGTAAAAATATCCCCTTCTACCATATTGATTATGTTAGTGGGTGTAATTGCAATAATTCATAATTATTGTATTTCTAAGCTAATTTTCATACAATCAATGCATATTCCTTCTCTTTTGGCCGCAATATCTAGATAAGACAGCACAAATAACTTGTATTTCTACAAGTTATCAAGTATCACCCTCACCTATACAAATCTAAGGATAATCCTGAATAAATAGGAGTTCATAGTTAGCTCAGGATTAAGGTCAAGTTACCTAGGTCATTGCTTTGAAATAGTCAGTCTTAAATAATAAACAATGTTATAAAGTAAGAGTGACTTATTTCATGGTCTGATCTTATACATGAAGGAAATAAAATCCGAAATTTCCATGAATAGCGGAAATAAGATCATTCCAAATTACAATCATCAATGAAGGTTACAAATTACAGTCATACAGAAACATACAGTTATACAATTAATATAGAAATTACAACATGAATAACTAATGATCAAGGATAAACGATACGAACGTTTGTCGACTCGTCTCCATGCACCTTGCTCATGAATGCTCAAACACAAGAACCTCAAACACTCGAACAAAACGACCGCAACTCTGCACGAACACTTCGTACTCGTCCTCAACGATTGCCTTCGTCACGAACTCCTCAGCAACATGAACGGCCTCCACAAAACCTCGACGGTTTCAAGTTGAGTATGACACCACCAAGAAGGTTACCTTGGTATTCTCGATGAGAGAATCTAGAGGGTGGGCTCTGTTCGGACTTGGGTTAAGGTAGACGAAGGAGGAAATACCGATCGTGTACACGATTGGTCAAGCGGGAGATGGCAGAGATCTATCATATAAGTCGATGCCCAATCGTCTAGCAAAAGCTATGCAATCGTTTAGCTCGGTATCTGTCACCTACAAAACCATACACGATCGTTTACTAAAACACGCTGTCACTTAGTAAATCGGTATTTACTTGACAAGCACCGTGAGTTTCTTTTTACCGAGAGAAAACTCAAAATAATTTTTCAACATTTGTAAAAACATTTCAATACTTACTAAAATTAGGAAAAAAAATTTCCTTTTAACTCATGGTTACCATGAATCACCAATAACCACCCACTCAATTGGTTATTAAAGAAATATAATTAATTATCTAATAATTAATCTTATTATAAATATAAATGACAGCCAACTTATCATACTCTATTTATAACCTATAGTTTTAATATTGCATCTCATGAAACATAGAAACCATAGTTCTTTTTCTATTCCATGGTGCTTAATGTAAATGCATTTACATTAGTCCTCCACTAGATGTATCTCATACATCATACTGATTATATCATATATAATCAAAATAACCTCTTTTTAGTTTGAACATTTCAAATCAACACCAAGAACTTATCCTCAACTGAATCCATTGAGCTACTAAAGGGACCTTATGGACCTGTAGCTCGAAGCTCCAATGGTGCTTGAATAACTGACTAAACTCTTTAGTCACAGGATCCACCATCCGTTAACTGCCAAGCACTTCACTAAAGACCGACAACTGAACTCTCCTTACCACAGATATATTATGTGTCCATCTTAACCAATCAGAAGTATGACAACCCTTCACAGATTGCTCGTAAGTACAGTTGGGCCAATAACTATTATGCCCCTGTAGTTACATCCGTCTCCTTAAGTACCACTGATCCCTATAATGAACATAAGTCATAGTCCTACTATGACTAAGTATTCTCTTCCAAAGAGAAGCTGTGGCCACTATGTTAAAGCCCCGAAATCAGCCCTTAAGGGAGCAATCTCTCTATTTATCCCTACTTCAGGAAAGGAGTGAGTTCCTGATGCGTTATTTTATGTGGTGAAATTATGAAATGAATTACGGTGATGGAAATGCATTGAGCAACAAGTTTTCTCAGTAGAATCCAAGTATAAATCCCGCTTAGGTTCCTGGTAAGTCCAGGGTCGAACTCAGGGACTAGGGAAAATGGTATGCGGTGATAATTTTTAAGAAGACTTTGCGGTAACCAATAAATCAAAGAGTTGTTTTGGGTTGTTGTTTGCGGTATAAAAAGTATGCAGCAGATTTGAGAAAAGATTGATTATGCGGTAAATACACTGAAGAGGCGGAGGAACGGGTTAAGAAGGTCTTTAGCTAGCGCTTCTAGAAATGCGTTCAAACTATGCAATCATGCTACACTTATGCGACAACAAATCATTTTCCAATGCAAATGCGGTGCTCCTAGTTCTCGAACGCATGCGATGAATGCGATAATGTCCATAGAGCTTATTCCTAAGTCTCTACTTTTTACCTATGTGATGATGCAAGATGCATACAAAGATAAGGTGACCGCATACACTCATAACCTATATCTAGGATGCATGTGATGCATTAATAGCAAACAGTGCCTATTCCTAAGCTCCTATCTCTTTATTATGCATTCTAATCTAACTCTCCCGAGCCTATATTCTAACATGACATTTCCAATCCTAGATTCTATCCTTAGACTACCCTCCCGAGTATCTCTAATGGACGAATGACGCATACATAATACAAGATAATCACAATGAAAGCCCCCAGTTATGCTAGCTAAGTGCTTTTCAACCCATTCGACAGATTTAGCTACTTATGCGTAATAAACAGAGAGTGAACAGTTATAAAGAAGTAAATTTCATTTCTATAGATAAGTTCAAGTACAAAATGACAATGAAAGATAAGGATAGAGAGCCTGGTAGCAATCCCTCGCTTCCCAAGGCTTTTACACTATTAACTCTATTCTGTTCAAAAGATATTCCTGTTTCCACACGCGTTGGCCCTCCCTCTGATCTTGACGCTTCCGGTACTCTTCCAAGTTCACCGGAATGATCTCTCAGCACAATCTCGCTTCTCTCGCTTCCACCTTTTAAATAAAAGAAAAACTAAGAACAAGGCAAATATTTGTGAGCACAAATCACTGCAAAGCCTTGTTATAATGCTGCACTCAAACGTTGCTTTCTTGTGATCACATTTTACGCCTTGCATCAACGCATATTCTACACAAAAATACAAAAGTTAACTATTTTCATGCGACGAGAATGTTATGAACTTAATGCTTTTGGACATAATCTTATATATTTTAGCAATGCAAACATGCATTGTTTAATAACTTAGCACTGTAATAATGTGCATCTATGCCCATTATCACACCCCCAAATTTAAACAATGTTTGTCCTCAAGCATAAGCTAAAGATTTCCTTTAGATAGTCGACCGCAATCTCTTTTCCTAGATTCCTCAAGGATGCCTTATTCAAATCCTATACACCCAAAACTTCCTTAATTCTTATTCAAGTCTCTTCTTAAAATATTTCTAAAATTTAGGGACCGTAAGTTTAACCTTCAAAAAGACTTTACTAGATTCTAGGACATCGCATGATTTATTTCAAAATAACTTTTTCACTGGGATGTTAAATAATTTTTATCCTTGCATTCTTTTAAGCATTATTTTTTTCTCTCTCTGACCTTGCGCTGATCCAAGTGCCTCGCCTTCATTTTTGCTTGCCACCACGTGTGTCATGCAGATATCCAACTACGAGCAAAGAGCTCTTTCTTAGACTAAACTCATACCCATTTGGCAGCGGTGTTGTGGTCATTTTTTTATGCGTTGACCATGATTCCTACCTTCACTTTGGCTTGCCCCCACGTATGTTTGATAACTTGTAGAAATACAAGTTATTTATGCTGCCTTATCTAGATATTGAGGCCAAAAGAGAAGGAATATGCATTGATTGTATGAAAATTAGCTAAAAAATACAATAATTATGAATTATCGCAATTACACCCACTAACATCGTCAAGATGGTTAAAGAGGATATTTTTTACTCTGTCTTGTAGGAAACGAAGTCACCGCTTGCGATCAAGGGTCAACGAGAAATTGAACAACGCATCTCTGTTACATAGCACCCATCAATTAATAATGAAGAGATAATTAATGCAATGACAACACAATGCGACAGTCGATCCAGAGCTGAATTTCAACCGCATGCGGTAATAAAAACAACACCGCATGTGAGCAACCGATTGAAAGATGCAGCTGAGCAATGGAAAGGCAGAAGATTGCGACATGTGTACAATTAACCATTGTGCAGATTCGATGATCTGATTTCATAACAGAAAGAATATTTATTCCTCCATTTTCGAAATTTCCATAACAAGAAGTGGGGTCCACAAGCCAAGAGTCAAAGCTTTTCACCTATAAATACCCTCATAGAATTCAGAGAAGAGATACTGGATACGGGTATAATTGATACGAGGGCTAATTGCTACTGGATTATTGAGAGAGAGGCCAAGCTGAGTACTGATTGGAAGAAATCTGGGAAGAGAAGAGACAAGGCCGAGAGGTGAGTCTCAGTGCGATTCTGCAAGATCCTCGCCGTGAAGCTTTGTGCTTAGATCCCTACTACCAGTTGAGCAAGCCTGAAAGGGAAGCTCATCCTTCTGTACGATCCATCCACACCGGCAAGCAAATCTCCATCCAGATCGGCACTAAGACATTGGCACTTATTTGTATTTGTTTCTAACTCTATTTTCATCAAGTGTATTTCATCTTCTTAATCTCTTCATTCACAAATCAAGTATCAGACGCTAAATAGTGTTATTGAATGTCTCGATCATTTCCATTTCCACTTATCTGTCTATTTCCATTCCTCCATTTATCGATTTCTTCATGATGTTTTCTTAATACCTTGGTAATTAATATGGATTAAACAAATAACTTAATTTGTGATAAAGAGATAAATGCGTTTAGCTAAGGCATGCTAGACGACATCTTCACCTACGAGAGAAGAAGTGAAGATGTGATTCTGATATGTCGAGAGAAGGTTAAAAGAATGTGTTAACTAAAGCGAGTAGTACTTCCAGAGATGGAAGCAACCTTGCGTTCATTACGTTCGTCCCTGTTTCACCATAGGAACATGGCCGAGCATCGAGAGGTGTACGCCAATGGAAAAGTGGAACCGTACTTAGATCTTTAACACAATTAAGAAACTTGCGATGTTTGTATTAATTATCTTTTTTGTTTGTGCTTCATACATAAGACTTGTCACCGCATAACACGATCTTTGCATGATCTTCACAGCCAGCCTTGACCTCAGTATCTTGTATCATGAAACCTGTATCTTATATCATTTTAGCTTAGATTTACTTTAATGCAATTTATGTCATTATTGCATTTTTACCACTTTACTTTACTTTATCGCATGTTTAATTTCTTGTACACAAATTCTTTTATAAATTGAAAAACCCTTGGTCGCATGTATCACAAACATAACGCAATGACCTAAAAGAGTCCCTGTGTTCGACCTCGGATCACACCGAAAAACTTGCAGTGAAATTATACTTGGTATCAATGCAAGAAAACTTGTGACAATACACAGCATACTATAAGAACATTCATTAATAACGCTATCTAGAAGTAGTATCACATATCATCATATATCGCTTTGTGTATGCCTAAGATAGAAACATTCATCAAACTTGTGTTTACAGTGTCATGCGGACATCCAACTACGAGTAGGATCTGATCGCAACGTTATGATTTTTTTTATAGAGCTAAAAATAGCAAGGTTGAAAATAAATACCTCACCCCCAAATTTGAAACGCGACAATGTCCTCATTGCCAAAAGAGTGAAAGAAGTCATGTGTTGTTCTTAGGAAGTTTGGTAAAGGGCCAGTTTGAAAGAAAGCTAGCAAACCACTAACTTCTAGAAATATTTCATGAGGTGACTGTCCTAAAATTAATTTGACTCTAGTGTATACGAAAAAATAGAATCATGTGTTTCATCATTGAAATCATAATTGGCAAAGAGAAAGCATGTGGTGACTTACTAAATTGATCAAAGTTAAATGATTGCGGTAAACAAAGAGGATGCGATGATAAAACTTAATGCTTGTTTTTATGAAGTGGAAATATGGATGATATGCGTTGATGGATTTGCATTGTGAACTCAAGTTTCCCCAGCGGAATTCAAGTGTAAATTCCTCTGAGTTTTCTGGTAAGTCCAGGGTCGAACACAGGGACTTGTGAAAACAAATTGCATTGGTAATTTTTATAAAGACTTTGCGGTAATCGGATAAATAAATAAAGTGTTGAGTTTGTTGTTTGCGTTGATGAAAAGTAAATAAATGCTGTAGAGTTTGAAAAGAGTTGGTAAACGGGAGATGCGATGAATATGCGGTGAACGAGTTGAGAAGGGTTTCGACTAACACTCCCTAGAATGCGTTCATGCTATGCAATCATGCAACATGCATACAGCAGTAAACCACCTCTCGATGCGAATACCACAGCTTTTAAGGCTAGAACGCATGCGATATATGCGATAAGTCTACAGGGTTTACACATAAACCTCTTTTTCTATTTATGCGATGACAACATGACATCCACACAAATATGCGACCACATAATATCATTCCCATCTCTAGGGGTCATGCGATGCAGGTTGACAAATAGAGCTTATCTCTAAGTCCCTATCTCTTGTTTATGTAGTTCTAATCTTGCTCTCTCGAGTCCAGATTCTAACCTAGCTCTCTCGAGACATTAGGTTCTTTCTTTAGAATCTCTCTCGATAACTCTAAAGGGTATTTTGCACAACATAAAACAAGACAATTGCAAGCTGTTCTTCTCAACCCATTTGACTAGTTTAGCTACTCATGCATATTAAGAGAGTGAACAGATGTAGAAATAGAACTTCCATTGTATACGTATGAAGATGAAGTAAAGAATAACAATGCAAGTATAGAATAAAGAGCCTGGTAGCAATCTCTTGCTGCCAGGCGTTTACACTGTTTCTACTCGTGCTCAAAATATAATCTCACTCTCGCGAGAGTCGGCCCGCTCTCTACTCTTACGCCCTAATGTTCTTTCTCGAGCTGCCCTGAGCGATCTCCAATGCCACCACTCTTCTCTTGTTCCCCCTTAAAATGGAAAGGAAACTACGAACAGAAGCGTGAACTAAACGATGAACTAATCAACTGGTTAACCCCTTCTCTGAAGAATGCCCTTGGTATTTATAGAACATCCATGGTGAAAGGCGGCTTCTCTCTCTTGGTTGTATAGATGAGACAACTTTAATTCCTGACTGATGCGCCGAATAATTATCACCGATAAAACTGAACGTACTTTGTGACAATTATCGGCTGTCAACTTAATTTGGATTCGACTGTCATCAGCTTTCTGTCCCTTCGCGCTTAATTGGCCTTTCACTCAGATGCGCCCACCATGTTGCACTGACCAAGTTGCAGGGATCCTTCTCAGGCGAATGTTTGCGAGCACGATCAACGAAAAGCCTTGCGGTAAAGTTGCGCTCGACCAATGAATTCCTATGATCGCAATCTTTTCATTGCGTTAACGCATATTCTGCACAAAAATACAAAAATCAATTGTTCTAATGTACTGAATGCATACGACCGCAATATCTTGAAAACGATGCTTAATGGATGTAAGTTAACATATTTCATCAACGCAATCCAACATTGTTTAAGAACTTAGCACTATGATAACGTGCATTTCTGCCCGTTATCAATAACCAAAGAGGATGCGGTGATAAAATTTTCAAAATTAAAATGCGATGTGATAGTGTAGAATTTGGAATAAAGTCAAGGAAAAATACAACCCCCAAATTTGCGCTATTGCCCGCATTATTTGTTGATGCATCCTGCTTTGGGGTGATCTACTTTCTTTGGATTGCAGTGATGAAATTAAGTAGTTGCATCTTCGTGTAGCGCCTCCATAATCGTTCACCTCGATCGTTGTAGGAAAAACATCGAGAGGGTCAAATAATATTAGAAAAAACAGAGTTAGCAAAATCATTTACCATAATCCTTTAGCACGATTGCACACTTTTTTTTTTTTAGATAAGCTGTAAGTATGCGATAACATATAACAACAAGGTGATGAGAGTTCATGAAGTATTGATGTAGGAAAAGGGTATAGAAAAGGATTGCGTCCCTGATGAGGTTGGATCGCATAGTGACATAGGGACTGCTTATTTTGCGGTACAAGCTGGACTTTTTACATCCACGGCAGCTTTTTCTTCTTTTCTCTATCCTCTGGAATCTTGACTGCCTTAATTCGGAGCTTTTCCCCGTTAATGTTCATCACAATCTACCCCTTGCACACATCAATTTGAGCGCGACCGGTCGAAAGGAATGGTTGTCCCAATATGATGGGCACATCTTCGTCCACTTTATAATCCAAAATGATGAAGTCTACCGGCAAGATGAATTTATCAATTGAGATTGTGACATCTTTCAACTCTCCTTCAGGATGTATTCGAGATTTGTCCACAAGTAAGAGAGTCTCCGTCGTGGGCATGAGTTTGCTCATATTCAATCGTTTGAAGATTGATAGCGGCATTACATTTATACTCGCCCCAAGATCACATAGTGCTTTGCCATTGTAGACCCCTCAAATGGAGCATGGTATCGTGAAGATTCTTGGGTCGCACATTTTTGGTGGGGTCATAGCATTTTGTGTTACTGCCACTGTCGGGATCTTTTCTTCATCATTTTGTTTCTTTTTCAATCTTTGCAGGAATGGTGGTAGCTGGACTTCTCCTATTTTGTATTCTAAAGTCTCAGGGGTGGACACAACTTCAGGGTTCATCTTCTCGGGCTTTTCCGAATTATAAGTCAACGAGTCCTCGGTGTCCCCATATTCAAGTTGGTCGTAATGGGTTCCTCTTCTACTTCCGCAGTCATTTTGTCGCTTGGCAAGGAGATTGCTAAGCATTGTTCCTTCCCTATACCCCCAGTGTTGTGAGGAAGCTCAGTTGAGCTCGGCAAAGCTCCTTGCGGTCTATTTTTTAGCTCACCCGCAATTTATCCCAACTGAATTTTGAGATTTCGGATGGAAGTTGCTTGATTCTGAAGCACTGATTCGTTCTTCTCAATGTATTGCTTCAGCAAGCTCTCTAAGGACGAAGATTGTGGTGTATGCGAATTGCTAGCTTGGTTAAGCGTTGGACCGTTGGTTCGCGGAAAAAATCCGAGTGGCCCTTCTTTTTGTGCCACTGGTTGAAAGCTTTGTTGTTGATTTTCCATGCGAAATTGGGGTGGTTTCTCCACCCAAGGTTGTACATATCGGAATAGGGGTTGTTCTTTATGAAGCATATTGACTGGGGATTTCCTAGGCATTCTTCAATCAAATGAGCATCTCCACAGATAACAAAACTTGCGGTCATCTGAGCAATTACGTTGACCTACCCTTTTTCGCTCCCATGCTATTAATTGCGATGCCTTGTATCAAACTCATCATCACAGTTATTTGGTTCTGAAGGGATGCAATGGCCCCATTGTTCACATCACTATCTTTAATTCTTAATCTTTGATCGCTTTCTCGCCAATCCTGGGGATTTTTGGAAATGCGATCAAGTATATGTTTGGCCTCCTCATTCGTCTTGTCAAGCAGACCACCAGCTACTGCCGCATTAGTAGCGGTCTGCGAAGCAGGGTTCAGTCCTTGATAAAAAATCACCATCTGTAAGCCGTCTGGTAAGTGGTTATATGGACAGTCTCTTACCAGCCTCTTAAACCTCGCCCAAGCATTGTTGAGCGATTCGTCAGTTTCTTGTTTATAATTCATTATTAATTTCCTTCTCCTGGCATTCTCAGTTGGTGGGAAATATTTCTTCATGAATTTTTCACGACCTGTTCCCACGAAGTTCTCTCTCCCGGTTCGAGAGAATAAGCCTATTTTCTTGCCTGATCACACAAAGAAAATGGAAACAGAGTTAGTCGAACTTCTTCGGTAGAGATATTCGGGAACACAAAAGTGTTGCAGATTTCTATGAAGCTCCGGAGGTGGGCGTGCGGATCCTCGCCACACGTTCCTTCAAATTGCCCAGCAGTTTGGATCATCTGCAGCTTCACCAGTTTCATTTCGAATCAGGATCCATCAAGAGCAGGCCTTATGATTCCTGGGGAGTGATAACTTATAGAAATACAAGTTATCTATAATGCCTTATCTAGATATTGGAGCCAAAAGATAGTAAATATGCATCAATTGTATGAAAATTAGCTTCGAAATACAATAATTATGAATTATCGCAATTACACCCACTAACATTTTTAAGATGGAAGAAAAGGAGATTTTACTCTGTTTTGTAGGAAACCAAGTCACCGCTTGTGCTTAAGGCTTAAGAAGAACGGATCAACGCATCTCTGTCACATTGCACCCGCCAATCAACAATGAAGAGACGATTAACGCAATGACGACGCAATGCGATAGTCGATATAGAGCTGACTTTCAACCGCATGCGATAATAAAAACAAACATCGCATGCAAACTCACGATCGAAAGATGCAGTTGAGCAACGCAAAAGCAGAGGATGGAGATATGTGTACAACTAACGGTTGTGCAGAATTGACGGTCTGATTGCATAATAGAAGGAATAATATCCCTCCATCTTCATAATTTCCATAACAACAAGTGGGGACCACACGGCAGGAGTCAAAGATCCTCACCTATAAATACCCCATAGATTTCAAAAGAAAACTTATACTACTGGATACAGGGCTAATTGCTATTAAAGTGTTGAGAGAAAAGGCTGAGCTGGGTGCTTAACTGAAGAAATCCAGGAAGAAGACGAGACAAGGTGAGAGGTGAGTCTAAGTTCTATTCTGCCGAATACCCACCGAGAAGCTCAGTGCTGAGAACCCTGCTACTGGTTGAGCAAGCCTGAGAGGGAAGCTCATGCATCCATCTGATCCATCAATTCTGGCAAGCAGATCTCCACCTGAATCGGTGCAAAGACGTTGGCACTTGTTTGTATCTATTCTATCTCTTTTCATCATTGTATTTCACTTTCTTTATCTCTTCATTCACACACCATGTATCAAACGCTTAAATAGATATATTAAATGTTTCGATTGCTTTCATATTCCATTTTCTGTCTACTTCTTTTCCTCCGTGAATCACTTTCTCCATGATGTCTTCTTAATCCCCTGGTAGTTAATATGAATTAAATGAGTACTTAACTTGTGTTAAAGAGATAACTGCATTTAGCTAAAGCATGCTAGACGACATCTTCACCTGTGAGAGCAAAAGTGAAGATACCATTCTGATCTATCGAGAGAAGGTTAGAAGAATGTGTTAACTAACGTGAGTAGTACTTCCAGACATGGAAGCAACCTTGCGTTCATTACGTTCGTCTCTGATTCACCACAGACATGTGGGAGCGCGATCGATCACTGAAAGGTGTACACCAGGAGAAAAGCGGAACCGTACTTATAACTTCGACGCAATTAAGAAACTTGCACTGTTTATATTAGTTATCTTTCTCTTTCTATTTGTACATAAGACTTGCCGCCGCATTCCATGTTCTTTGCATAACCTTCACAGCCAACTTGGACCCCAACATCTTGTATCATGACCGCAACATTCCAATGAGGAATTATGGAGCTAATATGTGCTCATTCACTCTTCAGAATATATGTGCCATCCAGAACAACCCCTTTAGCAACACCAAAAATCCAGGCTGGAAGAGCCATCCTATCTTCGGTTGGGGAGGCAATCCCAACCAAGGGGGGCCAGTTAACCATTAAGCGGGCAGTAGAGGGAATCCTCATTTTCACCACAATCAAGGGCAACCAAGGCAACCACACAACCAACAATTATCATCATCAAACACCTCGGGATGCTCATCGGAGACACTACTGAAGAAATACATGGATAAAAACAACGTAGTGATGCAAGCACAAACGTCTTCAATAAGGAGTCTAGAGATCCAAGTGGGCCAGTTGGCCTCTGATCTGAGAAGTCGAGCACCGGGAACGTTGCCCAGCAATTTAGAAGCCCCGAGATCTAAAGGAAAGGAGCAATGTCCCTAAGACATTGGGCAAGCAAGTCTGATTGCTTGCGGAGATGTGGATTGCGATCATTCATGACAACGCAATTTTCGGTCCATATCTCAATACTATGTTTAATGCTTTCTTAAATTTCTATCTATTTGAATTTTGAATTTTGTCCTTGTTTCTACATTTAATTCATTCTTGACTTTATGAATTTATGTCCTCATTTACTTCCTTGCATTTAATTCTATCTCGTCTTTAATTCTTGAGTTTTTATGTAATTAATGTGTTGAGCTTTAATGGTGAATGATTGAGTACAAAAGAAGATTTATTGTCGCAAGTCACAACAACTTGCGTTGATGAAAAAATAATAATAATAATAATAATAAAACAATTAACAACAAGTATGCAAGGCGATAATGGACGCATAGCAAGCTAATAAGAGCTATTTTATGTTCACCTAACTCAACGATATTAAGTTGAGGGGTGTGTTGCGCTCGTATATGTTCTTTGCCCGTCCTTGGCTAAATGCACTATGTTGAGGTATCCTCCAGAAATGCGTGTGGTTAAAGGGTGTGTTGCGGGGATATATGCATTGTCGCCCGTCCTCAGCGAAAATACATTTGCATTGGTGAGCACAATGCGTTAATCTTTATGTTGCGTCCATTCAAATAAAATATTAAAGAAAATTCTTTTTTGTAATTTGGGTGAAGTCCAATCATTTCGTATCCCAAAGTAATGATGATTCGGCAGACAAAAGGAAATTTTTTTTTTTCAAAATTCCATAAATGAGGGAAATCCATCGACACGCCTTTTGAGTTTCTCGAGGCCTGTCGTCGCAAAAATTGCATTGGGCCCACCAAAACCCAACCTATAAAAAGAATCCCTTCCCTCATTGTGAAACTTTACCTTATTTTGCAAATCAGAAACCCTAGCGCCTTTGCATCCAGACCTTCTTTCTTCACCAGCATTCCATCGTTTCACCAATCATCTTAAGATCATAACCATGGCTGACCAAACTCCCAACCAATCTGCTTCACCATCCACCCCTGACCAAGTAGCCATGCGAGAGGCAGCATTTTTGGCTGCCAGTCGCAGACTCGCCGCCCAAGCCCACACTGTTCCCAGACTTGCTAGGGGAGCCCGGAGAAATCCTCTAGCCATTAGGACTCCACTGTTCAAAAGAGGAGGAAACATTGAGAGCATTCCTATTCCAACACCTGCCGTTTCGACTAAGAGTGAAAAGAAGAGACGTGACGATACAAAAGTGTTTGGCAATATTCTAAGTACCTTGGAACTAGGAGGTGGACTGCCCGAGGCTGGGGTTGTAAATCAACCACTGCCTACGGAGGAGGAGACGGTGATGGTAGCGGATGGAATAGTGGTGGCGATTGAAGAAGAAATGGGAAAAGTTGTTCTGGCCCTAGAGATTCCTGAGGAGATTGCCAACGCAGAAGCCTATGATGGACCGCCAAGAGGAGAAGAAGAAGAGATTGCGATGGAGGAGGCCAAGGATGCTGAAGTTGCATTGGAGATGGTTGTAGAGGAGGTGCAACTAGAAGTGGCTAATGATAAAAAGAAGAAGAAAAACAAGGGAAAGAAGGCTGGGGAGGCTCAATCTTCCCATCATCGCAAAGAAAAGAAGAATAAAGAGAAAAAGGATGATGATGAAGATGAGAAGGCAAGGATGGAAAGAAAGAAGAAGGAGAAAGAAGAAAAGAAAATGCACCGGCGTGAAGAGAGGTGCCTGAGGAAAGAAGAGGAAGCGAGGCAGAGGTCTACGAGCTCAGAGATAGATGGAGAATCAACCTCCATAGGGAGAATAAGGGGGGAAAAGGCACAGTTGATGGAACCAACGCAACCTAAAACAACGCAAATGGTTGCGATTGAAGAAGGAGAAGAAGCAGAGGAAACCCCTATAATACGGCGTCACAGGGAGAATGCGCCGCAAGGGTCCACTATTGACCATCAAAGACTAATTATAGCAATGGAAGAAAAAGAAATAAAAAGAAAATATGAGGAGGAGAAGCAAGAAAAGATGGAGAGGGGCAAGCTCATCATCGCAGAGGGGAACAGAAGAAGAAGATTGGAGTTTGATGAAATGCGACGCAACAATGAGCTTGCCAGACTTGAAGGGATACGGAAACACGAGGAGGAACAACATCTGTTGTTGGCCTCTGAGCAATTTGAAAAATAATTTGTGAGAGAAGAGAGAGAAGAAGAAGAAGAAGAGAGGAGGAAAAAAGAAGAAGAGGACAGATTATTGGGGGAAGAGAAAAGAAAAAAGCACGAAGCCAACAAGCGGCGTTTATACAAGAAGAAGGGAAAAGAACTCGCAGAGCGCGAGAAAGAGGAACAACGCAAGGAGCGGGAAAAGAAAGAAACACAAGTAGACCGCTTTGCGTTGGCTAAGGAAAAAGGCAAGGCAGTTTTGGAGAGCAGCGAACCCGCACCGGCCAGGAAGCGTTCATCAAGGAAAAAAGAAAATGATGATATGTTGATCGAGATGGGCTTCTTTCCTACGCCGAATCCACTACCTGACCTTATCATGAGCTTGAAAGTGGAACATGGGTGGGACACATTCTGCTAGTGCCCATCTATCATTGTGCCTCAGATGGTGCAGGACTTCTATTAGGGGCGTCTTCATGGAAACAGGGATGCAGTGACCTTAAAAGGAGAAACTGTGTCAACCTACGATGCATCTTCCTCTCTGGGACTTCGAAACTTCAGCGCAAGGGACATCAACGAAATATATCAAATGAAAGACAACCCTGATGCACTAGGGAATAAAATTATTGATAATCCCACAGAGCAAAAGATGGAAGACGCGCTGAAGATATTAACACAACCGGGCACGAAGTGGTCGGTTTCGCTCAAAGGCTTCCGCACTCTGGAGGCCAAGTCCTTGCTTCCTAAGGGAAGGCTTTGGGTTTACCTGGTCAAGAAGCGGCTGATCCCAACAACGCATGACAGAACTGTATCAAGGGATCGGGTTATGGCTATTGATGTAGGGCAGTTGATCGCAAGGCAGATCAGAGCATTAGTGGATTGTTTCAAGTCTGTGCCTGTCTATGGGCATAGGCATTGATGAGGAGCCCATGCCAGAGGTCCACGACCTCATCAACATCAATATTTTGAGGCTGCTCCTCAAAGACTTCCCACAAGCCCCGAGATGCCAGTAAAGAGGTCCACAATCGATTTGAATGCACCACAAGAACTCAGGCCAAAAAGATGACGAAGAGAAGACAAGGGAAAAGAGAAGGTCCTTGAGTCACCAATGCAAGATCTAGACCCTGCAAACCCTCTCCCCTTAGTCATTTGCCCTCCAAGCTCTCCAAGGCCTCCAGCGCAACCCTTTCCCCTCTTCACGAACATTTTACCAATCTCTTCCTTATCCTAACCTCCTCACCTGTTTACCTAGTAGCGCCACCTTCACCATTAGCAGCATCACCGCAACCTACCATTCCACCGTCGCAAGTTGATGACCCACACGATTTGGGTGAAGGCACCTCTTCCCAACCCCAAAACGATGCTGGCGAGGCATCGCAGGCACAACCCTCCATCACCTCCATGGCTGTTGAGTTAGCAGAAATGAGAACCCTCTTCTCCCAACAACAACAACTTTTCTCTTAACAACAACACTTCTTCAACCAGTGATTTGAGGTAGTAATGGAGCGCACTGATGATATTCAACGCAATGCTGCCACATCAAGAGAGGCATTGATCAACATGCAGCGTAACATTTATAAAGTCCATATGCACCAGAGAATGATTGCAGAGTGTAATCAAGAGTACTTCAACTTTCTCACCGCATATCTTCATGGTCCGATGGTGCCCCAACATCTCTGGCAGTACTTAAGTTTTGAAGAAGCGCCGCTGTACACCTCAAAATCTGCCTCCAGACCCACCAACCACTCAGCAATAATCCTCCTATATTTTTTCTCTTCTATGCGACCATTATATATTCTTTTAAATTCATTTATTCTCTTATGAGTTAATCGAATTCTTTGATTCTTGTACAGGCACAAAATTTTGTATTGCGTTAATTTGTAATTAATTGTATACTTTGTTAATATTCAATACAATAAGTACATATTCACTCCATTTTTTCCTGTGCCTTTTTCTTTATCATCCTTTGTCAATACTTGTGATGTTCCCAATCTTATACTTTTGTGTTCTTCATTGCGTTGCTATGATGTAATATATGTTTGTACTTAGAAACATTTCCAATACTTAGTAAATTGTGACTAACACTTAGTTAATTCTTAGTTTAGCAGTACTTTACCTTTTATCTTTCAAAGTTCTACTTAAACCTTCTTTTTGAAATCTTCTTCTAAATGTTGGTTTAGTCTATCCAAACAACGCAATGAGAACCTTACTCATCTTTAAATTTGGGGGTGGGGAAGGCCTGAGCGGATAAGATCAAAATATGCAGTATTTAAGAAAAATGTGTCCTTTTGCTTAAAAAAAAATGTTCATACAAAGCTCCAATGTCAGCGCAAAGGAAATCCTTAAAATATTCCCAACCTGATAAGAGTTTAGTTGTGAAAGGAGCCTACTCGTAGTTGGATGTTCGTATGACACCCGTAGAAGCAAGCCAAAACGAAGGTGGGTTTCCAAGAACAACGAATATGAAAAGAAAAATAAATACAAGAGACAACTCCTCTGAAATTCATGAGTTAAAGTTGAAATTGGCACACAACCGTAGTTGGATGTTCGCATGACACCCGTGGGGACAGGCCAAAACGAAGAGTATAACCACGGCCAACAATCTCTAAATAAATAACGCAAAGTTTTGACCACCGCATATAGATACATCGAGTTGTTTTGACAAAGAAGATATAAACATTCTATTTTGAAAAATTAGAAAAGCATTTTTTAGCAGAAATTTGTTATATAGAATAATAAATTAGGGCTTTGTTAAGAATTAGCAAGGACAAAAGGAAATTGCGATGTCAAGTAATGTGCCTAAGTGTAACATTCGGAGCAACCAATCGACACAGAAATATTGGATAGGAATTAAGCTTTATTGCCTAAGTAGAAGATATGCTCGAGGACAAGCATATATAAATTTGGGGGTGTGATAATTTGTAGAAATACAAGTTATTTATACTGCCTTATCTAGATATTGCGGCCAAAAGATAGTAAATATGCGTGAATTGTATGAAAATTAGCTTCAAAATACAATAATTATGAATTATCACAATTACACCCACTAACATCTTTCAGATGGAAGAAAAGAAGATTTTACTCTATTTTGAAGGAAACCAAGTCACCACTTGCGATCAAGGCTCAAGAAGAACGGATCAATGCATATCTATCACATTGCGCCCGTCAATCAAAATGAAGAGACGATTAACGCAATGACGGTGCATTGCTATAGTCGATCCAGAGCTAACTTTCAACCGCATGCGGTAATAAAATCAAACATTGCATGCAAACTCATGATTGAAAGATGCAGCTAAGCAACGCAAAAGGATGGAGACACGTGTACAGCTAACAGTTGTGTAGAATCGACGGTCTGATTGCATAACAGAAGGAATAATATCCTTCCATCTTTGGAATTTCCATAACAACAAGTTAGAACCACAAGGCCAGAGTCAAAGATCCTCACCTAAAAATACCACATAGATTTAAAAGAAAACTGATGCTACTGGATACAGGGCTAATTGCTGTTAAAGTGTTGAGAGAAAAGGATGAGCTAGGTGCTTAACTGAAGAAATCTGGGAAGAAGTCGAGACAAGGCCGGGAGGTGAGTCTCAGTTCTATTCTGTCGAATACCCGCTGAGAAGCTTTGTACTGACAACCCTGCTACCAGTTGAGCAAGCCTGAGAGGGAAACTCATCCATCCATCTGATCCATCCAATCCGACAAGCAGATCTCCACCCGAATCGATGCCAAGAGGTTGGCGCTTGTTTGTATTTGTTCTATCTCTTTTCATCATTGTATTTCACTTTCTTTATCTCTTCATTCACACACCATGTATCAAACGCTTAATAGATATATTAAATGTTTCAATTACTTTCATATTCCATTTTCTGTCTACTTCTTTTCCTCTGTGAATCACTTTCTCGATGATGTGTTCTTAATCCCCTGGTAGTTAATATGAATTAAACGAGTACTTAACTTGTGTTAAAGAGATAACTGCATTTAGCTAAAGCATGCTAGACGACATCTTCACCTGTGAGAGCAGAAGTGAAGATACCATTCTGATCTATCGAGAGAAGGTTAGAAGAATGCGTTAACTAAAGTGAGTAGTACTTCCAGACATGGAAGCAACCTTGCGTTCATTACGTTCGTCTCTGATTCACCACAGACATGTGGGAGCGCGGTCGATCACTGAAAGGTGTACACCAGGAGAAAAGCGGAACCGTACTTATAACTTCGGCGCAATTAAGAAACTTGCACTATTTATATTAGTTATCTTTCTCTTTCTGTTTGTACATAAGACTTGCCGCCGCATTCCATGTTCTTTGCATAACCTTCACAGCCAACCTGGACCCCAACATCTTGTATCATGAAGCTTGTATCTTGTATCATCTAGCTTAGGTTTACTGTACTTACTTTATTATAAATTTTTTTAATGCTTTCCTTTACTTTACTGCATTTTTATATACTTGTACAAAACACTCTTTAAAGATTGAAAAACTTGGTCGCATATACCACGAACATACGACAATAACCTCAAATAGTCCCTGTGTTTAACCTCGGATCATACCGAGAAACTTGCGGTGGAATTATACTTGGTTCCAATGTATGGAAACTTTTGACAGCGCATGGCATACTACAAGAACATTAATAATTAGCGCATAACTAGAAGTAGTATCGCATATTTGTATCGAAGCATTGTTTAAGAATAAAATTTACGTTACAGTTATGTATGCTTCATTCGTCCGTTAGAAATACTCGAGACGATAGTCTAAGGACAGGATCTAGGCATGGGAAACTCAAGTTAGAATCTAGGCTTGGGAGAGTCAGATTAGAACGCATAATCAAAAGATAGGAGCTTAGGAATAAGCACTATTTCCTATTAACGCATCGCCAGCATCCTAGAGATAGGATATGATTGTGTGCTGTCACCTTGCCTTTATGCATCTTGCATCATCGCATAGGACAAGAGTAGAGACTTAGGAATAAGCTCTATGGATACTTTTGCATTCAACACATGCGTTCTAGACTTAGGAGCATCGCATTTGCATTGGAAAATGACTTATTGTGCATGGTTGTAGCATGATCGCATAGTCTGACGCATTCCCAAGTAATACTAGCTAATGACCTTCTCAACCTGTTCATCCGCATACTCAATGCATCTATCACACAATCAGACTTTTCTCAAATCCACCGCATTTTTTTATTTTTCATTACCGCAATCAACAACAAACCAACAATTAATTGAGTTACAAGTTACTGCAAAAATTTCTAAAAATTACCATCACAACCTGTTTTCACAAGTCTCTGAGTTCCACCCTGGACTTACCAGGAACTCAATGGGGTTTACACTTGGATTCCACTGAGAAAACTTGAGTGCTCAACTCATTTTTCACCATCACATTTCATCCACAATTCCACATCATAAAATAATGCATCAAGTTTTTAGCGCCGTTGCCGGGGACTTCGGCAAAATAGTGTGCTAACTGTAATTTTTCTAATTTCTTTAGAGACTCTCAATCTCTGGCAAATTAGGACCCAGGGATTGAGAGAACATTTCGATGCAGATTAAGAGACAACCACCAAGAATGACGGAGCAACCGGAAGCAAGGGCCGCGAACGCGAATAATATAATGGCCAATTCCATCCATCTGGCAAATGACCACAATAGACCCATCCGGGACTATGCATCACCTAACCTCTATGATTTCTCTCCAGGAATCATTAGGTTGGTGTTAGATGGATCAAGGTTTGAAATGGCCGCTAATGTTGTAGATGATCCAAGCTGCTGGGCAATTTGGAGGAAGGCGTGGCGAAGACCCGCACGTCCACCTCCAGAGCTTCATAGAAATCTGCAACACTTTTGTGTTCCTGAATATCTCCACCGAGGAAGTTCGACTCACTCTGTTCCTATTTTCCTTATGCAATCAATCAAGAAAATGGGCATATTCTCTCCAACCAGGGGAGATAACTTCGTGGGAATAGATGGTGGAAAAGTTTATGAAGATGTATTTCCCACCAACTGAGAATGCCAGGAGAAGGAAATTAATAACAAATTAAAAGAAGATGACGAATCGCTTAGTGATGCCTGGGTGAGGTTTAAGCGGCTGGTGAGAGACTATCCACATAATGGCTTACTAGACTACCTGTAGATGGAGATCTTTTACCAAGGATTGAATCCCTCTTCGCAGACCACTGCCAATGCAACAGCCGCTGATGGTCTGCTCGACAAAACGTATGAGGAGGCAAAGAGTATACTTGATCGCATTTCCAAAAATCACAAGGATTGGAGGGAAAGATATCAAAGATTAAGAATTAAAGATAATGACACAAACAACAGGGCCATCGCATCCTTGCAAAATCAAATGACTGCGATGATGAGTTTGATACAAGTCATCACAATTAATAACATGGGTGTGAAGAAAGGGCAGGTCAATGCAATTACTCAAACGACCGCAAGTTGTGTCTTTCGTGGAGATGCTCATTTGATTGGGGAATTCCCCGAGAATCTACAGTTGGTATGCTTCATGAGAAATAATCCCTACTCTGATACATACAACTGATAACGGGCAGAAATGCACATTATCATAGTGCTAAGTTCTTAAACAATGTTGGATTGCGTTGATGGAATATGTTAAATTGCGTTCATTAAACATAAAATCTATAATATTGCAGTTGCATGTGTCCAATGCATTAGAACAGTTGATCTTTATATTTTTGTGCAGAATATGCGTTAATGCAATGCAAAGATTGCGATCATAGGAATTCATTGGTCGAGCGCAACTTCACCGCAAGGCTTTGCGTTGATCTTGCTCACAAACATTCGCCCAAGAAGAATCACCGCAACTTGGTCAGCGCAACATGGTGGGCGCATCCTGGTGAAAGGATAATTAAGAGCGATGGGACAGAAAGCTGATGACAGCCGGATCCGAATTATGTTGACAACCGATAACGATCATGAAGTACATTCAGCTTTATCAGTGACAATTATCCGGCACATCAGTCATGAATTAAAGCTATCCCATCTGTACAACCAGGAGAGAGAAGCCGCCTTTCACCATGGAAGCTCTATAAATACCAAGTGCATTCTTCAAAGAAGGGGTTAAGCAGTCGATTAATTCACCACTTTACAAGTTCACGCCTCTGTCCATAGTTTTCTTTAATTTTAAGGCAGATGCGAGGAAGAAAATGTGCTGGTAGATCGTTCCGGTAAGTTTGGGAAAGCACCGGAAGCTCCAAGAAAGAGAGAGGGTTGACGCCAGCGGAAGCGGGAATATCTTTAGTTCAGAATATAGATTCAGTGTAAAAAGCATCGGTCAGCAAGGAATTGCTACCAGGCTCTCTACCTTTACTTTCCACTATCATTTTGTACTCAACTTATTTATAAGAATGGAATTTCTTTCTCTATATCTGTTTACTCTCTGTTGTTCACGGTTGAGTAGCTAAGTTAGTTGAATGGGTTGAGGAGCAATTAGCTAGCATAATAAGGGAATATTCATTCTTGCTATTGACTTATTTATGAATACTTCATTCATCTATTAGAGATACTCGGGAGGCTAGTCTAAGGACAGGAACTAGACTTGGGAAGGTCAGGTCATAATCTAGGTTTGGAAGAACCAGATTAGAACGCATAAACGAGAGATAGGCGCTTAGGAATGAGCACTATTTGTTATTAATGCATCGCATGCATCTTATCGATAAGATATGATTGTATGCGGTCACCTTGATTTCATGCATTTTGCATCAACACATAGGACAAGAGTAGAGACTTAAGGATAAGCTCTATGGACATTTTGCATTCAACACATGCGTCCTAGACTTAGGAGCATCGCATTTACATTGGAAAATGACTTGTTGTGCATGGTTGTAACATGATCGCATAGTTTGACGCACTCCGAGTAATGCTAGCTAAAGATCTTCTCAACCCGTTCATCACATACTCATTGCATCTATCAACACAACTATCTTTCTCAAATCCGCGACCTTTATTTACTCCTTTTTCATCAACGCAACAAAACACCCAACAGTTTATTTAATTACTTGGTCACCGCAAAGTTTTCATCAAAATTACCAACGCAATCTTTTTCACAAGTCCCCATGTTCGACCTGAGTCTTTCTAGGAAACACAGGGGAATTTACACTTGAATTCCACTGGGGAAACTTGAGTGCACAACGCAATCCATCAAGGCATATCATCTGTATTTCCATTCAATAAAATAACGCATCAACAACCCCGGGTGGAGAAACCACCCAAATTTTGCGTGGAAAAATCAACAACAAAGTTTCCAACCAGTGGCACAAAAAGGAGGTTCACTCGAATTTTTCCCACAAAACAACGGTCCAACGCATAGTAAAGCTAGCAGCTCGCAAACACCGCAATCTTCGTCCTTAGAGACCTTATTGAAGCAATACATTGAGAAAAACGAATCAATGCTTCAGAATCAAGCAACATCCATTCGAAATCTAGAAATTCAACTAGGAAAAATTACGGGCGAGCTAAAAAATAGACCGCAAGAAGCATTGCTGAGCTCAATTGAGCTTCCTCGCAATGCTAGGGGTACCGAGAAGGAACAATGTTTAGCAGTCTCCTAGCTAAGCGATAACATGACTATAGAAGTAGGGGAGGAGCCCATCCTAACCAACTTGAATACGGTGCCAACTGAAGACCTGTCGACCTATTATTCAGAAAAGCCCAAGAAAATGAACCCTAAAGTTGCATCCACCCTCAAGCCTTTAGGCCTTGAGACAGAAGAACTCCAACCACCAGAAGCTCTGCAAAGATTGAAAGAGGAACAAAATGATGAAGAAAAGATCGCAATAGTGGCCGCAACGCAAAATGTTATGATCCCACTAAAAATGGGCGACCTAGGAATCTTTACGATACCATGCTTTATTGAAGGGGTCCCCAGTGGCCAAGTGATATGCGATCTTGGGGCAAGCATAAAAATAATTCCACAATTGAGTATTGGCACACTCACACCAAAGCGGACGAAGATGCGCCCATCATATTGGGACGACCATTCCTTTCAACCGGTCGCGCTCAAATTGATGTGTGCAAGGGGGAGATTGTAATGAACATTCATGGAGAAAAACTCTAGATTAAGGTAGTAAAGATCCCAGAGGACAAAGAAAAGAGGGAAAAGCCACCGTGGACGTGAACAACCTAGCCTAGAATAAGCAGTCCCTGAGTTACGATATAAATCAACCTCATTAGGGATGCAATCCTTTTGAATATCCTTTTCCTGCATCAAATACTTCACGAACTTTTATCATCTCGTTATTTATTATCACAATTACCTTTTTGCTACCAGCACCGTTCTTAGTCTACAATAAAAAAAAAGCAAATGCGCTGAATGATTGCGGTAAAAGAATTTTGTTTTGTTTAAAATTATTTGACCCTCTCACTGTTTTAATGCAACGATCGAGGCACAAGATTGTGGAGGTGTTACATGGAGAAGCAACTTATCTTACTCTGTTGCCACAATCCAAATAAGAGAGATTTCTGCAAAGAAGGATACATCAATACATAATGCGGGCGACAACGCAAATTTGGGCGTTGTATTCTTCCTTCACTTTATTTCAAATTTTGCGCCATCGCATCGCATTTTAATTTTAAAAGTTTTATTACCGCAATCATTTAATATGGATAAATTTAGTAAGTTACCGCATGCTGTCTCTTTGCCAAGTATGATTTCAATGATGAAAAATATGATTCTATTTCTTTCATATATACTAGAGTCAACTTAACTTTAAGATAGTTACCTCATGAAATATTTCTAGAAGTTAGGGGTTTGCTAGCTTTATTTCAAACTCTCTTTACGAAGTTTTCTAAGAACATCACATGAGTTATTTCAAATTTTTGGCAATGAGGACATTGCCGCATTTTAAATTTTGGGGTAAGCTCCTATCTCTGTATTATGCGTTATAATCTTTTGGCAATGAGGACATTGCCGCATTTAGTTTGAGAAAGAGGGCATTGCTCGTAGTTGGATTGTCCGCATGACACATGTGGGAGCAGGCCAAAATGATGGCAAGGCACTTGGATCAGCACAAGGTTAGAAAAAAAATAATGTCAAGAAATATGCAAGGATAAAATCATTTGACACCCCGGTGGAAAATTTTTCTTTTTTAAATAAATCATGCGATGTCCTGGAATTTAGTAAAATCCTTTTGAATCTTAAGCTTGTGGTCCTTAGGTCTTAAAAATTTTTTAAGAGGAGACTTGAATAAGACTTAAGGAAACTTTGGTATATAGAATTTGAACGATGTATCCTTGAGAAATCTAGGAAAAGAACATTGCGGTCGATTTGCTAAAGGAAATCTTTAGCTTATGCTTGAGGACAAGCATTGTTTAAATTTGGGGGTGTGATAACGGGTAGAAATGCATGCTATCATAGTGCTAACTTCTTAAACAATTCTAGCTTGCGTTGATAAAGTATGTTATATTGCATCCAAAAAGCATCACATTCATAATATTGCGGTCGTATGCGTTCATCTCATAGAAACAGTTGATTTTTGTATTTTTATGCAGAATATCCGTTGACGCAAAGTGGAAATTGCGATCATAGGAAATCATTGGTCGAGCGCAGCATCACCGCAAGGCTTTTCGGTTATTGTGTTTGCAAACATTTGCTCAAGAAGGATTGCCGCAACTTGGTCAGCACAACTTGGTGGACGCATCTGGGTGAAAGGCATAATTAATCATGATGGGACAGAAAGCTGATAATGGTCGAATCTGAATTAAGTTGACAGCCGCTAACGATAACAAGTACATTCAGCTTTTCAGTGACAAATATTCGGCACATCAGTTAGGGAATTAAAGTCATCCCATATGAGCAATCATAAGAGAGAAGCCACCTTCCCTGAAGCTCTATAAATACCAGAGGCATCCTTCAGAAAAGAGGTTCACTAGTTCACCATCTCACAAGTTATATTCATAGTTTAGCCTTGTTCTTAGATTTTCTTTTACTTTAATGAGAACGCGAGAGAAGAAGGTTGTGCCAACAGATCATTCCGATAAGCTTGGGAGAGCGCCGGAAGCTTCAAGAACAAAGAGAGGGCTAACTCCTCCGAAAGCAGGAATATCTTTTGAACAAAATAGAGATTGACAGTGTAAAAGCCTCGGTCAGCAAGGATTTGCTACCAGGCTCTCTACCTTTATTTTCCATTGTTATTTTGTACTCAAACTCATTTGTAAAAATGGAATTTCCTGCTCTATATCTATTCACTCTCTGTTATTTATGCATGAGTAGCTAAATCTGTTGAATTAGTCAAGAAGCATTTAGCTAGCACGACTGGGAATCTTCATTCTATGTGATTATCTTGTATTATGTATGCTTCATTCATCCATTAGAGATACTCGGGAGGGTAGTCTAAGGATAGGATCTAGGCTTGGGAAAGTCAGGTTAGAATCTAGGCTCAAGACAGTCAGATTAGAACACATAATCAAGAGATAGGAATGCATCTTGCATCATCGCATAGGAAAAGAGTAGAGACTTAGGAATAAGCTCTATGGACACTTTTGCATTCAACACATGCATCCTAGACTTGGAGCATCGCATTTGTATTGGAAAATGACTTGTTGTGCATGGTTGTAGCATGATCGCATAGTCTGATGCATTCCTAAGTAACGCTAGCTAAAGAGCTTCTCAACCTGTTCATCCGCATATTTAGTGCATCTATCACACAATCAGACTTTTCTCAAATCCACCGCATTTGATTGTTTTTCATAATCGCAATCAACAACAAACCAACAATTAATTGAGTTACCAGTTACCGCAAATTTTTCTAAAAATTACCATTGCAACCTGTTTTCACAAGTCCCTGAGTTCGACCCTAGACTTACCAGGAACTCAGTGGGGTTTACACTTGGATTCCACTAAGAAAACTTGAATGCTCAATGCATTTTTCACCATCGCATTTCATCCACATATCCATATCATAAAATAACGCATCAGAGTTCTCAAAACACTCAGGATTGAGGTCGTGTCACCTATGGTCATTTAGGTGAGATGTAAGTCTCTAGTATCAAAGGCATTATATATAGAGTCTAGTCATCCCGTGGTCCAGGTCTTATACAAACTCTTTGTATAGAACACCCTCACTCGCACGTCTCCACATGAATGGTAAGGATCTAGCATCTGTAGTAGTTTACAACATTTGCAAACCTCTACAAAGCGGGACGTATATGTAGTGTCACCAGGATCAGGTATCTCACCTTAATCCTTATACTACAAACCTATTTATGCTATCACTTAAGGCATGGTTCACTTTTATATCACATATACATGCTTAAGTTCACATAAGATAGCCAAGGAGCTTTGTTTAATCGATATGAGTAACTACCGGAATTAAATAACCTTTATTTTATTCGTTAAACAATGTGTATCTTTACAAAACAACGAGACTCCAGGAGAATTAGGACACCTCCCAACAGTACAAATCCTTTTGCACAGGACACCCCCACTCCTCATGTCATAACATGTACAAATTAGGATCACTTCATTTGTTGCACTTTACGACTCTTTGTAACAACTACAGAGTAGGTCGCATCCAATAGTGTTACCAGAATAAGGCTCCCAACCTTATTCATATACTATAGATCATTTTGACTATTTACTCAAACCTGATACACTTTTATATCTTCACATAAAGTTCAAGTACTCATATAATAGTCAAGGGACTTTTAGGTTTATTGGATTTCTAATAAGCAAAACATCTATTCAATAACAACTTATTGAAGTTCTATTGTTTACAAACTACGAGTTTTAGGACATAAAACCCAACAAGGTCTATAATGAAGGAACTTAGACATGAGGATTTCCATAAGCAGCGGAATGATCATTCTAAATTCCATTCGAAATTGAATACTAACAATTATATTCAAGAAACAAAAACTTACAAGTCATGCACAATACGAAATTACAGCATGCTTTACAATGAGATCAAGGGATAAAGTATACATACCTTTGAAGACTCATTCTTCAAACTCCCTTGATAATGAACTCCAAGTGTCCAAGATAGCAATACAGGAATGCTCGAACACGACGATTGCAACACATCACGATAAACAGCAACCACCACATGAACAACGCGAACACACAATGAATGGCCTTAGAACCTCGAACTCAGTCGAGTTGAGTGATAACGGGCAGAAGTGCACGTTATTGCAGCGCAAAGTTATAAAACAATGCAGGATTGCTATAACAATAAATTTGATTCCTTATTATGCATGCACTGAGATGATAGATAATGTGCTATAAGCCATAAACTTGTTGGACAAAGAATTTGAGCTATATAGTGATGTACACACGAGACACAAGTCTATTTGATATGAACTAATGACCTGACTTGACTCAATTCATGCAATACTACTTCTATATATCCGTTATTAATGGATGCTCTTGTAGTATGTTGTGCGTTGTCACAAGTTTCCTTGCATTGAAACCAAGTATAATTCCACTGCAAGTTTCTCGGTGTGATCTGAGGTCGAACACAGGGACTGTTTAAGGTTATTGCATTATGTTTATGATACATGCGACCAGGGTTTTCAATTTAATAAAAGTATTTGTGTACAAGTATATAAAGTTGCAATAAGGTAAAGGAAAGCAATATAAATGCGATAATAAAATAAAATGCAGTAAACCTAAGATAAGATGGTACAAGATACAGGCGACATGATACAAAATACTGAGGGCAAGGCTGGCTGTGAAGACTATACACAGATCATGTGATGCGATGGGAAGTCTTATGTACGAAACAGAAAGAGGAAGATAACTAATATAAACATCGCAAGTTCCTTAATTGTGTTAAAGTTATAAGTACGGTTCTATTTTTCCCTTAGCGTACACCTTTCAGTGAGCCTTGTTCCCACATGTATGTGGTGAAACAGAGACGAACGTAATGAATGCAAGGTTCCTTCTATTCCTGGAAGTACTACTCGCTCTAGTTAACGCATTCTTCTGACCTTCTCTCGATAGATCAGAATGACATCTTCACTTTGCTCTCACAGGTGAAGATGTCGTCTAGCATGCCTTAGCTAAATGCAATTATCTCTCTTTAACACAGATTAAGTACTCGTTTAATTCATATTGACTCCCAAGGGATTAAGAACACTTCGTGAAGACAACGATAAATGGAGGAACGGAAATAGACAGAGAAGTGGTAATGAAAACAATCGAGACATTCAATGCATCTATTTAGCGCCTGATACATGGTGTATGAATGAAGAGATAAAGAAGATGAGATACAATGATGAAGAAAGATAGAAACAAACACAAACAAGCGCCAACGTCTTGACATCAATTTGGATGGAGATTTGCTTGCCGGAATGGATGGATCGTGTGAAAGGATGAGCTTCCCTCTCAGGCTTGCTTAACCGGTAGCAAGAATCTGAGTATAGAGCTTCGCGGCGGGGATCTGGCAAATAAACACTAAGACTCACCTCTCGGCCTTTTCTCTTCTTCTTCCTGGATTTCTTCAGTTTAACACTCAGCTCAGCCTTTTTCTCAATATAATAGCAGCAATTAGCCCCATATCCAGTAGCGTGTTTTTCTGTAAATTTTATGGCGTATTTATAGGTGAAGATCTTTGACTCTGGCCTTGTGGTCCCAACTTGTTGTTATGGAAATTTTGAAGATGGAGGGATATTATTCCTTTTGTTATGCAATCAAACCGTCAAATCTACACAATCGTTAGGCGTACATGTGGCATAATCATTCGCATTTGCATTGCTCAGCTGCATCTTTCGATCGAATGTTCACATGCGGTGTTGTTTTTATTACCGCATGCGGTTGAAAGTCAGCTCTGGATCGACTGTCACAGCGCCATCACTGCGTTAATCATCTTTTCATTGTTGATTGATGGGCGCAATGTGACAGAGATGCGTTGGTCAGTTTTTCTTGAACCTTAATCGCAAGCGGTGACCTGCGTTAATTCTGTGTCAATTGGTTGCTCCAAATGTTACACTTATGCACATTTCTTGACATCACAATTTCTTCCTATCCTTGCTAATTCTTAGCAAGCCCTACTTTATTCTTCTATATACAAAATTTTGCACAAAGATGCTTTTCTAGTTTTTTTTTTCAAAATAGAATGTTTATCTCTTCTTGTCAAAACACTTGATATATCTACATACAATGGTCAAATCTTTTACGTCATTTACTAGAGACAGTTGGTCATGGTTACACTCTTTGTTTTGGCCTTTGCCCACGGGTGTCATTCAAACATCCAACTACGATTGCGTGCCAATTCAACTTTAACTCTTGATATTCAAAGGAATTGTCTCTTGCATTCTTTTATTATATATATATATATTTTCTTTATTTTTTTTATACTACATTTGGAAACCCACCTTCATTTTGGCTTGCTCCTACGAGTGCCATACGAACATCCAACTACAAGCAGGCTCCTTTCACAACTAGACTCTTATCAGGTTGGGAACATTTTTTTTAAGGGTTTCGCTTACGCTGACATTGGAGTTTGCAAATAAGATTTTTTTTTTCATAGAAAATGAACGCATTTTCTTAAATACTGCATATTCTTGATCTTATCTGCTCAGTCCTTTCCCATCCCCAAATTTAAAGATGAGCAAGTTCCTCATTGCGTTGTTTGGATAGACTAGACAAACACTTAGAAGAAAAATTTCAAAAAGAAGGTTTGAGCAGAACTTTGAAAGATAAAAGGTAAAGTACTGCTGACTAAGAATTAACTAAGTGTTAGTTAGAATTTACAAAGTGTGGGAAATGTTTCTAAGTATAAACATATATTACATCATAGTAACGCAATGAAGAACACAAAAGTAAAAGATTAAGAACATTGCAAATATTAACAAAGGATGATAAGGAGAAAGGCACAGTCAAAAAGTGGAGTGAATATGTACTCAATGTATTGAATATTAACAAAGTATACAAATAATTACAAACTAAGGCAATACAAAATTTGTTCCTGTACAAGAATCAAAGAATAGAGTTGTTATCTTTTTGAATTTGATTCAGACGGGTGCACGATAAAAATTAACACCGCGTTTCCATTTTTCGCAAATACATTTTTGCCGAGGATGGGCAACACGCATGTACTCTCATAACACGCCCTTTAACTAAATACATTTCTGGAGGATACCTCAACATAGTGCATCTAGTTAAGGGTGGGCAAAAACCACATACGCGCGCAACACACCCTCAACGCAATGCATTTGGGTGTAATGGACGCAAGGGTGTCTTCTGTTAATACACAACGCACCCATCATCACGTTTCATATCAGTATTTATTATTCTTTTTAATTCATCTAAAACGCAAGTCGAAAAGGACTTTGCGGTGTTTAATGATTCATCCAATCATTCACAAAAAATTTACGAACGGCGCTACTAAATCTAAGGAATAGAAATGCACACGAAAGTATATTGAAAGGAAACACATAAAGCATTAAAGACGAATTCTAATGAGCAATAAATAGCAGAATTTAGAAGGCGGTAAAAGAAAACTGGAGAGAAAGCATGTAAACATAGATAGGGGTGCTGATTGTCAGATGTTTCAGAATTACCGCAATCGCTTCCCCTGCAACCAGTTTAATCCTGCTTGCCCAAATCAATGGTGTCCATGCATTGTTCGAAGTTGCCTCCATAGTAAGGCTTAATCCGTTGACCATTGACTTTAAACGCGCTGTTCCCATCTAAGGTTGTTAGTTCTACTGCGCTGTGAGGAAAGATTGTCTTGATTCGGAATGGCCCAGACCAGCGGGACTTCAAATTTCCTGGGAACAACTGAAAACGAGTGTTAAATAATAATACCTGTTGACCTTCGGTTAATGTCCGGTCAGTTATGCGGTCGTCATGCCACTTCTTGGTTTTCTCCTTATAGATCTTGGAATTTTCGTAGGTGTCCCATCACCATTCGACTAGCTGATTCAATTGCAGCTTCCGGACTTTCCCCGCACTTGCTAAATTAAACTTCAGCTTCTTACATGCCCACATTGCCTTATGTTCCAACTCGAGCGGCAGATGACAAGCTTTTCCAAAGACCAGGGCATACGTGGACATCCCAATTGGTGTTTTGTAGGCAGTCTTGCATGCCCATAATGCTTCATCAAGCTTGGGTGACCAATCCTTCGTGGAAGTACTGACTACCTTCTTCAAGATAGTTTTGATCTCTCTATTAGAAATTTTTTCTTGCCCATTAGTCTGTGGGTGATATGTAGTCGCAACTCGATGGCTGACGTTGAATTTAGTCAACAAGTTGGCAATTATGCGGTTGATAAAGTGGGAACCCTCATTGCTGATTAAGGCCCGTGGCGTCCCATATCGAGGAAAAATGTTCTTCTTCAGAAACTTCGCCACTATGGCCGCATCATTCTTGGCGCATGCGATGGCCTCAACCCATTTTGATACATAGTCAATCGCGACAAGAATATAATGATGACCTTTTGATGCTGGAAACGGGCCCATGAAGTCAATTCCCCAGACAACAAATAATTCAACCTCTAAGATTGACGTTAGTGGCATTTCATTTCTTTTAGACATAATCTCCGTTCTCTAACATCTGTCGCATTGCACAACATGGGCATGGGCATCCTTAAACAATGTTGGCTAGAAGTAGCCACACTGTAGGACCTTTGATACAGTCCGTTGCCCCCAAAAATGCCCTCCATATGAGGACTCATGACAAAGCTCTAAAATGTGCTTGACTTCACATTTAGGAACGCATCGACATAATATATGATCAGGTCTGAGTCGATATAGGAATGGATCATCCCAGAAATAAAATTTGGCATCATGTCTTAGCTTTTTCTTCTGCTGGTAAGTATAGTCATCTGGTATTTGATTGCAAACGATGAAGTTTACTATGTCCGCATACCAGGGAACATTAATGTCTACTGCCATCAGCAGCTCATCGAGGAATCTTTCCTTAATATCTTTTTTTGTCCCTTGAACCTCGCAATTCTCCAATCTAGACAAATGATCTGCGACTTGGTTCTCGATGCCCTTCCGGTCTTTAATCTCTAGGTCAAATTCTTGTAGTAGCAACACCCACCATATAAGCCTTGGTTTTGCATCCTTCTTTGTCATCAAATACTTGATCGTAAAGAGATCCGTATGCACCACAACGGTTGTTCCAATTAAGTACTGTCGGAATTTCTCCAGCGCAAAAACCACTTCAAGTATGTCCTTCTCTATGGTTGTATAATTCTCTTACGCATCATTCAGTGTTTTACTAGCATAATAAATAGGTTGCAGTACCTTGTCCTTATGCTTACTCAAAACTGCACCCACAACATATCCGTTAGCATCGCACATCAACGCAAATGGGTGCGTCCAATCTGGCGCAATCAAAATAGCTGCGAAGATGAGCGCATATTTCAATGTGTTGATTGCTTTGGTGCATGTGCCATCAAAATTATATTCTCGATCAACTTCTAGTAGTGCACTTAAGGGCCTTGCGATCTGGGAGAAGTTGCGAATAAATCTTTTATAAAACCCAACATGTCCTAGAAAGCTCTTATGTGTTTTTACGTTCACTGGTGGGGGTAACTTGGAAATTGCGTCAATCTTTGCCTGATCAACTTCCAATCCGGCTTTAGAGATTTTATGACCCAGAATTATTCCTTCTTCCACCATAAAGTGGCATTTTTCCAGTTCAAAACAAGATTTGTTGCCACGCATCTCTTCAAGACTTTTTCAAGGTTAGATAGATAGGAGTCATAATTATTTTCGAATATTGAGAAATCATCCATGAATACCTCGACCGACTCCTCTAAGTAATATGAGAATATTGCCATCATGCATCGTTGAAAAGTGCATACCTCGACCGACTCCTCTAAGTAATATGAGAATATAAGTACGGTTCCGTTTTTCCCTTAGCGTACACCTTTCAGTGATCAACCGCGTTTCCACATGTCTGTGGTGAAACAGAGACGAACGTAATGAACGCAAGGTTGCTTCCATTCCTGGAAGTACTACTCGCTCTACTTAACGCATTCTTCTGAACTTCTCTTCCTTGATCAGAATGACATCTTCACGTCTGCTCTCACAGGTGACGATGTCGTCTAGCATGCCTTAGCTAAATGCAATTATCTCTCTCTAACACGGATTAAGTACTCGTTTAATTCATACTGACTACCAGGGGATTAAGACACTTCATGAAGAAAAAAATAAATGGAGGAACAGAAATAGACAAAGAAGTGGTAATGAAAACGATCGAGACATTCAATATATCTATTTAGTGTCTGATACATGTTGTGTGAATGAAAAAGAAGATGAGATACAATGATGAAAAGAGATAGAAACAAATACAAACAAGCGCCAACGTCTCGGCACCGATTTGGATAGAGATTTTCTTGCCAGAATGGATGGATCGTGTGCAAGGATGAGCTTCCCTGACAGCTTTGCTCAATCGGTAGCAGGGATCTGAGTATAGAGCTTCACGGCGGGGATCTGGCAGATAAACACTGAGACTCACCTCTCGGCCTTGTCTCTTCTTCTTACCGAATTTCTTCGGTTTAACACTCAGCTCAACCTTTTTCTCAATATTATAGCAACAATTAGCCCCATATCCAGTACCATGTTTTTCTGTGAATTCTATGGGGTATTTATAGGTGAAGATCTTTGACTCCGGCCTTGTGGTCCCCACTTGTTGTTATGGAAATTTCGAAGATGGAGGGACATTATTCCTTCTGTTATGCAATCAAACTATCAAATCTGCACAATCGTTAGGTGTACACGTGGCACAATCATCCGCATCTGCGTTACTCAGCTGCATCTTTCGATCAAGTGTTCGCATGTGGTGTTGTTTTTATTACCGCATGCGGTTGAAAGTCAGCTCTGGATCGAGTGTTGCATTGCGCCATCACTGCGTTAATCGTCTTTTCATTGTTGATTAATGGGCACAATGTGACAGAGATGCGTTGGTCAGTTTTTCTTGAGCCTTAATCGCAAGCGGTGACTTGGTTTCCTGCAAAACAGAGTAGAAGTCTCTTTTTCTTCCATCAGTGGGTGTAATTGTGATAATTCAGAATTATTGTATTTTTAAGCTAATTTTCATACAATTGACGCATATTTATTCTCTTTTGGCCACAATATCTAAATAAGGTAGTATAGATAACTTGTATTTCTACAAGTTATCAATTGCGAGTGTAATTAGTTCCTCCGCATACTCATTGCATCTTTCGCATAATTACTCTTTCTCAACTCCGCCGCATACACCTTATACTATAAACAACAAACCAACCAACCCTTTGATTTATTTATTACCGCAAAGTGATCTAAAATTTGATGGAACACGAGATATATGCAGCGGAATAAGGATCTAATTACACTCTAATTGCTTTTAATTTAAAGGAAAAAAAACATGCAATTGAAGGAAAAATAGTAAATTAAAGATTACCTTTGAAGCTCCCAAAAACCGCTTTTCCTCGCTGAATCTTGACCCGAACTCTTCCAGACCACCACTAGAGTTGACCTACTATCCTATGGACTCAGACCCGGATTGTGGGACCCGGTGGATGAAGAAACCGAGAGAGAGAAAGAGATGGGAAAGAAATGGAATTTCTTTTGGTTGGGTTTTCTTTTTTTTTCACAGCCCAAGTTTTAAAACTATTTTGGCAAAAAAGGGCAAAAGTTTTTAATCCAAATTCAAAAGCCCATATTTATAGAAAAGGGCCATGCAAAATTGCATAAAACAACTTCATAAAAACCCAACACCTAGAATCCACTATCTAAGTGGGTTTAATGTCTCCACTATAAGCCAACATCTAGCCCACTATTTTGTTAGTGGAATCCAACAAAAGTTTGGATTTTCCAACTAACTTTAGTCAAAGGGTAAAATAGTCATTTTGTCAAAGTCAAACATTGACCAAAAAGTCGACATTTTGACTTTTTATGATTTTTCCCTTGTTGACTAATTTTGACCTCCCGAGCATGAATCCGCATTCATTTTCTCGAAATTCAAATCACATTTGAATATAAGGTTGGTCAAAGTTTGACTTTTCAAAGTCAAAAGTAAACTATTTGACTTTTTACATCTTTGACCATTTCCATTATTTTCGAGCTTCCGAATATGAATATATTCATATTCTTGATATTTAACTCACTTTAAACATTAAAGCTATATCTCTAAACTCAAAACCGACTACTATATCACATGTAATTGTCGGTTTCTCTCTCTTTACCTAATTCGAACAATTCGAATCATTCTATCATATTGTTCTAAGTTTATTCCATATGAGCTAGTAGGGGAACCTAATGGACCTATAGATCATGGGCTCCAACGATCCGAGATTAGCTGGCTAAATTCTTTAGACGGAGCTAATCAACATTCGTTAACTCACGGGTCATTCCACTATAGTCCTATAGTTGCATTCCCCTCACTAGATATATTTGTGTCCATATGATATAACCATGATTACTAAGCTAATCCTTCACAGGTTGTTTGTAATCTCGGCTGGGTCATAAAAATCGTTTTACCCCCGAGACTACATCTTATTCCTTAAGTTCCACTGATTCTCTAATGAATAATTGGTTTAAGGTCCAACCTATAAGCTGAACCCCTCTCGGCCCAAGGAGAGGGTGGGGCCCCTTGTTCAAGACCTCGATTCAGTACTAAAGGGAACAACCTATCTACTATCCCTATAACTGGTAGGAGTGAATTCCATCTTGCACACAATGTTCCGAGCTATCCATCTAATCTTACCGCTGAAATGGGAGGCTTATCGAGCCAACAATAATGAGCTTCTCTCACCTATGTAGATCTAAGGATAATTCCAAGTGAACAGGAGTTCATAGTTAGCTCAGGATTAAGATTAAGTTACCTAGGTCATCAATTAACGAAATAGTAAGTTTTATACATAAAACGGTGTTTAGAACGTAAAAAGTGACTATTTCATGGTTCAGTCTTATGTAAACTCTTTACATAGGATGCCCCCACTTTCATGTCTCCACATGAACGATTTAGGATCACATCGTTTATACTAACTACAAAATGGGCCGCATCTATAGTGTCCCCAGAATAAGGCGCCCAACCTTATTCATATACTATAGACTATTTTGGCTATATATTTGAACTTGATCCACATTTATGTCACTACATAAAGTTCAAACTACATTAAATAGCCTCAGGACCATAGTTTATTGGATTCAAGATTACAATTTCAATAACAATTTTATCGAAAAACAAAGTAGAATATGTTTATTAATTTACAAACTACGAGTTTTAGGACATAAAATCCAACAAAATTACCATTGCATACTATTTTCCTTAGTCCCTGTGTTCGACCCTGGGCTTACCAGGCAACTCAGTAGGATTTATACTTGGATCTTGCTGAGAAAACTTGCATGCACAACACATTTTCCACCATCGCATTCCTTACCATATTTTCATCACATAAAAAAATGCATCATTGAGTGATGACACCACCACAGTGGTTACCTTGGTATTCTCGGTGTGAGAATCCAGAAGTGTGGGCTCTATGTGGATATGGTTATAGAAAGAGACTGAAGGAACAACAATCGTGTAGACAATTGAGCAAGTGGGAGATGAGACGAGTCTATCGTATAGACGAATGCTCAGTTGTGTAGAAGAAGGTAGCCTATCGTATAAACAATACCCTGCAATCGTTTAATTATGATCAGCTGAGAAAACTATTGCATGGTAACACTCCACGATCGTTTAGTCTCTATATGAGCTATTGTTTAGTGAAACTATTTCACTTGACAACAATCCGTGAGTTCTTTTCGAATTAAGCAACTCTTCAAAAATTAGGAAAACATTTTTCCTTTATCTCACAGTTACCATAAAACCACAAATAACCTCCCACTTAATTAGTTAATAGAGAAAAAGAGATAATTATCCAACAATTAATATTATTATAAATATATGTGACAACCAACTTACCATATTATATTTATAACCTATAGGTTTAATATTTCATCTCATGAAACATATAAACCATACCTCTTTTTCTATTTTATGGTACTCAATGTAAATAATATTTACATTAATCCTCCACTTGATGTATCTCATACATCACACCGATTATATCATATATATGATGGAACACGAGACATACGCAGCGGAATAAGGATCTAATTACACTCTAATTGCTTCTCATTAAAAAGAAAATAGCATGTAAATATAGGAAAAACAGTAAATTAAAATGGATATAATAAAACCTTTGTAGCTCCCGAAAAATGTTTTTTTCTCGCTGAATCTCGACCCGAACTCTTTTGAACCACCACTAGAGTTTACCCGCTATTCTCTAGGGTCTGTTTTCGTGCTTTTTCGTGACGGAAGGTTCGCGCACAAAAATGGGTCCCTGGGCCCTGCCCCGCGACACCCCAGCCAAGCCATGCAACACCCCAGCAAGCCATCGCGACACCCCCACGGGGCCCCAGGGGCTGTTTGGGGCACTAAATGAGCTCCATTCGCAAAACCGTCTAGCACACGCCTTTTTTAATCATTTTTAACGCCTGGGCCCGTTTTCGTGCATTTCTGTGTTGGAAGGTTCGGGAGTGAAAAGAGGGCCCCACGGCCTCGGGAGTCGTTTCGGGCACCAAACGAGCTCCATTTGCAAAACCGTCTGGCACACAACATTTTATCATCATTCTTAACCCTTGGGTCCATTTTTGCGCTTTTTCATGACGGAATGTTCGCACACGACAAACGACGCCCCGACACAGCCCGTGAGGTCCCGGGGCCCGTTTGGGGCACCAAACGAGCTTCGTTCGCAAAATTGTCTTGCACACGCCACTTTTTCATCGTTCTTAACCTCTGGGTCCATTTTCTCGCAATACCGTGCCGGAAGGTTCGGGAGCAAAAAGTGGGTTCAGGGGCCCCGGGGGCTGTTTTGGGCACCAAACGAGCTCCGTTCCTAAAAGCGTCTGGCACACGGCTATTTTTCATCGTTCTTAACCCCTGGGTCCGTTTTCGCGACGGAAGGTTCGCGCACAAAAATTGGGTCCCTGGGCCCTGCCCCGCGAACCCCAACATGCCTAGCGACACCCCAGCCATGCCATGCGACACCCCCAGTCAAGCCATGCAACACCCCAGCCAAGCCATGCGACACCCCAGCAAGCCACCACAACACCCCCGCGGGGCCCCGAGGGCCGTTTGGGGCACTAAATGAGCTCCGTTCACAAAACCGTCTGCCACACGCCTTTTTTTCATCATTTTTAACGCCTTGGTCCATTTTCCCGCATTTCCATTCCGAAAGGTTCGGGAACGAAAAGTGGGCCCGAGGGGCCCCGAGGGCTGTTTCGGGCACCAAACAAGCTCCGTTCCCAAAACCGTCTAGCACACGGCTTTTTTTCATCATTCTTAACCCTTGGGACCGTTTTTGCACTTTTTCGTGATGGAAGGTTCGCGCACAAAAATTGGGTCCCTCGGCCCTACCCCATGACACCCCAGCCATGTCATGCGACACCCCAACAAGCCACCACAACACCCCTGCGGGGCCCCGGGGGTCGTTTGGGGCACTAAACGAGCTCCATTTGCAAAACCATCTGGCACACACCTTTTTTTCATCGTTTCTAACGTCGGGTCCATTTTTGTGCATTTCTGTGCCGGAAGGTTCGGGAGCGAAAAGTGGTCCCCAAGGCCCTGGAGGCTGTTTCAGACACGAAACGAGCTCCATTCCCAAAACCGTCTGGCACACGACTTTTTTTCATCGTTCTTAACCCCTGGGTCCATTTTCGCGCTTTTTCCTGATGAAAGGTTCGCGCATAAAAATTGGGTCCTTGAGTTCTACCCCGTGACACCCCAGCATGCTTAGCGACACCCCAGCCAAGCCATGCAACACCCCAGAAAGCCACCGCGACACCCCCACGGGGCCCCGGGGGCCATTCGGGTCACCAAACGAGATTCGTTCGCAAAACCGTCTGGCACATGCCTTTTTTCATCGTTTTTAATGTCTGGGTCTGTTTTCGCGCATTTCCGTGCCGGAAGGTTCGGGAGTGAAAAGTGGGCGCCATGGCCTCGGGGGCCGTTTCGGGCACCGAACGAGCTCTGTTCGCAAAACCGTCTGGCATACAACTTTTTATCATCATTCTTAACCGTTGCGTCCGTTTTTGCGCTTTTTCGTGACAGAATGTTCGTGCACGACAAACGGCCCCCCGACGCAGCCCGTTAGGTCCCGGGGCCTATTTGGGGCACCAAATGAGCTCCGTTCATAAAACTGTCTGGCACACGCCTCTTTTTCATCTTTCTTTACCCCTGGGTCCATTTTTGCTCAATTCCGTGCCGAAAGGTTCGGGAGCAAAAAGTGGTCCCCGAGGCCTCGGGGGCTGTTTCGGGTACCAAACGAGCTCCTTTCCCAAAACCGTCTGGAACATGACTTTTTTTCATCGTTCTTAACCCCTTGGTCCGTTTTCACGTTTTTTCGTGACGGATGGTTCGTGCACAAAAATTGGGTCCATGGGCCCTGCCCCGCGACACCGTAGCATGCCTAGTGTCATGGTCATGCTTGTCCAGGGCCTATTGCCCATGGCCGCATGCCCGATCCAACCCCCTTCTAGCATACTTTCATATCTTGTATTGTATTAGCTTAGTTATCTTGCGTTCTTTACATTTTGATTGTAAGTGACCACTCGCCCTTTTGCATAATCAAGGGTGCCTGTTGGCTTTTTTTTAGAAATGCACTATATGGGGATAAGACTAATCATCACTTCCCCATACCCGGAGTAGTACTCTATAAAGCTGTTGTTGTTGCTTATTGCATTCTAGCCTACTACAATCTTTCTTTCTTTATTCACACTCACAAAAACTGCTTACGAAAACCTTTTCTCCAAACCTGTTTTCTAAAACCGTTTTCCCTAAAATGGGGGTGGAGGTTGAGAGAGGCACTCGGTATGCCACCAGCAGTCCGTATTCGATTTGGCTGACTTGTTCGTGAACGGGAACAAGTGCCACACAATCGCTAAGAGAAGCTTCCGAAAGAGCGATTGTGACTGTTGGTATCAGAGCCAGGTTGGCTCACAGAGGGAAAGATCAGTGATCATGTCGGCGACGAAGAACCTGAACAAGTCCCATGTGGATAGGTTGGTAGAGATGGAAGAGCAAATGCTCTACCTGAGAGAGGTCCCGAATAATATCTGTTTCCTAGAGACTCAGCTACAAGAAGCTGCTGAGAACGCCGATAGAATTGATGCGGTAGTGGGCTGCCTAGACGGATTACCCGTCAGAGAACTGATGATGAGGGTAGAGACCCTTGAGACCAAAACAGCATGGTCCGGTAGCTTTGAACGTGGCGATAGCTCATTGGGCTCTGTTGCCCACATAGAGGAGTGCGTCGAATAGTTCGATGGCTCCCAAAAAGCAATACTTCAGATGGTAACCGATTTGTCTGAAAAATTTTGGTCAGCCCTTGACGTCGTCAGAGCCGAGATAGCGGATGTTAACGCAAGGGTGAATCTCACCATCCGAGCGGTAGGGAGCCAAGCCCCATCTAGGGGAGCAATGGAAGTAAGTAAAATAAAAATCCCAGAACCGAAACCCTTCTGTGGGGTGCGAGAAGCCAAAGAGCTTGAAAACTTTATCTTCGACATTCAACAATACTTCAAGGCGACGAACACAGCGACTGAAGAGTCGAAAGTCACACCAGCAACGATGCATCTGGCTAAAGATGCAAATCTATGGTGGAGATCACGATTTACAGACATACAGGAAGGACGATGCATTATTGATACTTGGGATAGATTGAAACAAGAACTTCGCTTGCAGTTCTTCCCTGAAAATGTCGAGATCTTGGCTTGACGAAAACTCCGAGAGCTGAAGCAAACAGGTAACATCAGGGACTACGTAAAATAGTTTGCAGGACTCATGTTGGACATACGAGATATGTCCGAGAAAGACAAGGTCTTTTGCTTTGTCGAAGGGCTGAAACCGTGGGCGAAATCAAAATTATACGAACAGAGAGTACAGGATCTTCCCTCTGCCTATGCGGCAGCTAAACGATTATACGACCTTAGCACTGACTTGCAAGATGTGAGGAAGCAGTCAACTTCCTCAAATGGGGGAAACAGAAACAGACGTTCCAGTCCTCCCAGACCTGGGGGAGGAGACAAGAACACGGGGGGGACCGTAAACCATCCCAACCGAGATCAGGAAACAACTGGCGGGGGCCGCCGCAACAACATAACAATTCCAATCGCTCCCTGTCTTGTTTCATATGTAGAGGGCCACACAAGGCGGGCGAATGTCCAAATCGGACCGCGTTTAATACTTTTCAAGCCACATTAGTCTCTAGCTCTGAAGACAAGGTTGAACTGGAGGAGACAATAATCGAGCCAGCTGTAGAAATTGAGAATCCCAGGATGGGGGCATTGAAATTCTTATCTACGCTCCAGAAGAAAATGGGAAAACCGACGGAGCCACTAGAGAGAGGACTCATGTATGTGGACGCTTGGGTCAACCAAAGATCGGCCAAGAGCACTATGGTCGACTCTGGGGCCACCCATAACTTCATGACTAAAACAGAAGCCCACCACCTGAACTTGACCTGGGAAAGAGATGCAGGGAAGATGAAAGCTGTGAATTCTGTAGCCCTACCGATTACGGGGATAGCGAAGAGAACTCCGATGAAGTTAGGAGACTGGAAGGGCCTCGTTAACTTCGTGATTGTAAAGATGGATGATTTCGACGTGGTATTGGGGATGGAGTTCCAACTTGAACATAAAGTTATACCAATGCCCCTCCCAAATTTCTAGTCATTACCGGATCAACACCCACCGTAGTTCAAGCCAGTATCAAGCAGCCAAATGGGGTGAGAATGATCTCATCCCTCCAATTGAAGAGAGGCCTGGCCTACGACGAACCCACGTTCATGGCCATCCCGATAGAATCAGTTGAAACCACCGAAGAGGAGATCCCCCAAGACGTTCTATTTGTCTTGGAAGAATATCGAGATGTCATGCCTAAAAGCTTGCCCAAGTCTTTAACCCCACAAAGGGGGATTGACCATGAGATTGAGTTGTTACCAGGGGCAAAGCCGCTCGCCAAGAATTCATATCGGATGGCCCCGCCAGAATTGGCCGAACTCTGAAAACAGTTAGACGAATTGTTAGATGCAGAATTTATCAGACCGGCAAAGGCCCCTTACGGAGCCCCAGTACTGTTTCAAAAGAAGAAGGATGGGAGCCTCCAGTTGTGCATCGACTATCGGGCCTTGAACAAGCTCACAGTCTGCAACAAATATCCCCTTCCTATCATTACTGACTTATTTGATCGGCTTCAATGGTTCTAAGTATTTCTCGAAGCTGGACCTACAGTACCAGATTCGAATTGCTGAAGGAGATAAACCTAAGACGACGTGTGTCACGAGATATGGAGCCTTCGAATTCCCCGTGATGCCCTTTGGCCTCACCATCGCGTATGAGAGTAGGAAACTAAATGATGCTGAACGGAGGTATGCCTCCTCCGAGAAAGAGATGTTAGCAATAGTTCACTGCTTGAGGGTCTGGAGATAGTATCTATTGGGTGCCAAGTTCGTGGTCAAGACCGACAACAACTCTGTTTGCCACTTCTTCAACCAACCGAAGTTGTCGTCGAAACAGGCACGGTGGCAGGAGTGTCTAGTGGAGTTCGACTTCCAATTCGAACATTGACTGGGGAAAAGTAACCAAGCGGCTGATGCTCTTAGCCGAAAGAGCGAACATGCAGCCCTGTGCATGCTCGCCCGTCTACAAGCAAGTACGTTGAGTGCAACTGTACGAGAAACTGTCAAAACTCACTTGAAAAATGACACAGCAGCGCAGGCCATCATACAGTTGGCCAAATGGGGGAAGACACGCCAGTCTTGGGTGGAAGACGATCTACTATACACCAAGGGAAATCGCCTCTACATCCCCAGATCTGAGGAGTTACGAAGGTCGCTGATGAAGGAGTGTCACGACACACCGTGGGCAGGATATAATGGTTGGTAGAGGACTTATGCCCTCCTGAAACAAGGCTACTACTGGCCAAGCCTTCGAGACGATGTCATGCAATTTACCAAGACTTGCCTTGTCTGCCAACAAGACAAAGTCGAAAGGGCAAAATTAGCGGGTCTGCTGGAACCCCTACCTGTGCCCTCTAGACCATGGGAGAGCGTGTCTCTTAACTTCATCACCCATTTGCCCAAGGTGCGAGAGTTCGAATCGATCCTTGTTATCATCGACTGGTTCTCAAAATATGCCACTTTCATCCCAACACCGAAAATGTGCACAGCCGTGATGACTGCCCAGCTGTTCTTCAAACACATCGTGAAATTATGGGGTGTCCCCACGGGCATTGTTAGCGATCGGGACAGAAGATTTACTGGGACATTCTGGACAGAATTGTTCAAAATATTGGGGTCAACACTAAATATCTCCTCTAGCTATCATCCCTAAACTGACGGCCAGACGGAATGCTTCAACAGTATGCTCAAGGAATATCTGTCTCACTTTATCGACGCTAGGTAGAAGAACTGGATCCAGTTGTTAAATATGGCTCAGTTCAGCTTCAATAGCCAGCAGAATTCCGCGATCGGAAAAATGCCCTTCGATGTGGTGTGCGGTAGACAGCCACTCATGCCACACTTGGTAGACCACCCTTATGCAGGCAAAAGTCCTCAGGCACATAACTTCACTAAAGAGTGGAGCAAAACCTCTGAGATAGCTCACGCCTACCTAGAAAGAGCATCAAGAAGGATGAAGAAGTGGGCTAATAAGAAGCGGAGGGCCCTCGAGTTTCAAGCTAGGGACAAGCTCCTGATCAAGCTACGACCGGAATAGTTTCGTTTCCAAGGCCAGAGAGACCAACGACTAGTAAGGAAATATGAAGGTCCAGTGGAGGTAATTGAGAAGGTCAGGAGAACCTCATATAAGGTTCATTCAACCTCATGGATGAAGATTCATCCTGTCATCCATGTGAGTATCTGAAAGCCCTATCATCCCGATCCCGAGGATGAACAACGAAACATGCTAAGGCGCCCACCGGTCATGATGAAGAATTCCGCTGAGCAAGAAGATGCATAAATCGTAAATAAACGTACACACCGTATTGGAAGACCCAGACAAGAACTGACAGAGTTCTTAGTGAAATGGAAGGATTTCCCCGACGAAGGGATCAGTTGGGAGCGGGCCGAAGATTTGAAGAATGCAGCTCCTGCCATTGCAGATTTTGAACAAGGTCGGTTGACGGGCACGTCAACCAATTAAGTGGGGGAGAAAGTCACGGTCATGCCTGTCTAGGGCCTGTTGCCCATGGCCGTATGCCCGATCCAACCCCCATCTAGCATACTTTCATATCATATGTTGTATTGGCTTAGGTAGCTTGCTTTCTTTACATTTTCATTGTAAGTGACCACTCGCCCTTTTGCATATGCGAGGATGCCAGTTGGCTTTTTGTTCAAAATGCACTATATGGGGATAAGATTAATCATCACTTTCCCATACCCGGAGTAGTACTCTATAAAGCTGTTGTTGTTTCTTATTGCATTCTAGCCTACTACAATCTTTCTTTCTTTATTCACACTCACAAACACTTCTTACGAAAACCTTTTCTCCAAACCCGTTTTCTAAAACCGTTTTCCCTAAAACGGGGATGGAGGTTGCGAGAGGCACTCGGTGTGCCACCGGCAGTCCGTATTCGAGTTGGTTGACTTGTTCGTGAGTGGGAACAAGTGCAGCACAATCGCTAAGAGAAGCTTCCGAAAGAGCCATTGTAACACCTACCGACAACCCAGCCAAGCCATGCGACACCCCCAGACAAGCCATGCAACACCCCAGCCAAGCCATGCGACACCCCAGCAAGCCACTACGACACCTCCGCGGGGCCCCGGGGGCCGTTCGGGGAATCAAACAAGCTCCATTCACAAAACCGTCTGACACATGCCTTTTTTCATCGTTTTTAACGCCTGGGTCCGTTTTTGTGCATTTTCGTGCCGGGAGGTTCGGGAGCGAAAAGTGGGCCCCGCGACCCCGGGAACCATTTCGGGCACCAAATGAGCTTCGTTTTCAAAACCGTCTGGCACACGACTTTTTATCATCATTTTTAACCCCTGGGTCCGTTTTCGCACCTTTTCGTGACGGAATGCTCGCGCACGAAGAACAACCCCCCGGCGTATCCCGTGGGGCCCCAGGGTCCGTTTGGGGCACCAAACGAGCTCCGTTTGCTAAACCGTCTGGCACACGCCTTTTTTCATCATTCCTAACCCCTGGGTCCGTTTTCGCACAATTTCGTGCCGGAAGGTTCGGGAGCGAAAAGTGGGCCCGGGTCCCCGGAGCTGTTTCGGGTACCAAATGAGCTCCGTTCCCAAAACTGTCTGGCACATCGCTTTTCTTCATCATTCTTCATCCCTGGGTCCATTTTTGCAGTTTTTCATGATGGAAGGTTCGTTGACAAAAATTGGGTCCCAGGGCCCTGCCCGGCGACACCCCAGCATGCCTAGCTACACCCCAGCCAAGCCATGCGACAGCCCCAGCCAAGCCATGCGACAGCCCCAGCCAAGCCATGCAACACCCCAGGCAAGCCATGCGACACCCCAGCAAGCCACCGCGACACCCCCGCGGGGCCCCGGGGGCCGTTTGGGCATCAAACGAGCTCCGTTCACAAAATCGTCTGGCACATGCCTTTTTTTCATCGTTTATAATGCCTGGGTCCATTTTCGCGCATTTTCGTGCCGAGAGGTTCGAGAGCGAAAAGTGGCCCCAAGACCCCGAGAACCATTTCGTACCAAACAAGCTCCGTTCGCAAAACCGTCTGGCGAACGACTTTTTATCATCATTCTTAACCCCTAGGTTTGTTTTCACACTTTTTCGTGACGGAATGCTCGCGCACGAAGAACGGCCCCTCGGCGTATCCCGTGGGACCCCTGGGTCCGTTTGGGGCACCAAACGAGCTCCGTTCGCTAAACCGTCTAGCACACGCCTTTTTTCATCATTCCTAACCCCTGAGTCCATTTTCACGCATTTCCGTGCCGGAAGGTTCAGGAGGGAAAAGTGGGCCCGGGTCCCCAGAGCTATTTCGGGCACCAAATCAGCTTCATTCCCAAAACCGTCTGGCACACCGCTTTTCTTCATCATTCTTAATCCCTGGGTCTGTTTTCGCGCTTTTTCGTGACGGAAGGTTCGCACACAAAAATTGGGTCCTGGGGCCCTGCCCCGCGACACCCCAGCCAAGCCATGCGACAACCCCAGCCAAGCCATGCAACACCCCAGCAAGCCAACTCGACACCCCTGCGGAACCCCGAGGGCCGTTCGGGGCAGCAAACGAGCTCCGTTCACAAAATCGTCTGACACATGCCTTTTTTTCATCGTTTTTAACGCCTGGGTCCATTTTCGCGCATTTTGGTGCCGGGAGGTTCGGGAGCGAAAAGTGGGCCCCACAACCCTGGGAACCGTTTCGGGCACCAAACGTGCTTCGTTTGCAAAACCGTCTGGCTCACGACTTTTTATCATCATTTTTAACCCCTGGGTCCTTTTTCGCACTTTTTTGTGACGGAATGCTCGCACACGAAGAACGGCCCCCCGGCATATCCCGTGGGGCCCCAACGTCCGTTTGGGGCACCAAACGATCTCCGTTTGCTAAACCGTCTGGCACACTCCTTTTTTCATCATTCCTAACCCCTGGGTCCATTTTCGCGCAATTCCGTGCCGAAAGGTTCGGGACCGAAAAGTAGGCCCGGGTCCCAAGAGCTGTTTTGGGCACCAAATGAGCTCCGTTCCCAAAACCGTCTGGCACACCGCTTTTCTTGATCGTTCTTAATCCCTGGGTCCGTTTTCGCGCTTTTTCGTGATGGAAGGTTCGTGCACAAAAATTGGGTCCCGGGGCCCTGCCCGGCGACACCCCAGCCAAGCCAGGCGACAGCCCCAGCCAAGCCATGCAACACCCCAGCAAAGCTATGCGACCCTCCAGCAAGCCAACGCGAAACCCCCGCGGGGCCCTAGGGGCCGTTTGGGGCATCAAACAAGCTCCGTTCACAAAATCGTCTGGCACATGCCTTTTTTATCGTTTTTAATGCCTAGGTCCGTTTTCGCGTATTTTCGTGCCGAGAGGTTCGGGAGCAAAAAGTGGGCCCAACGACCCCGGGAACCATTTCGGGCACCAAACGTGCTCCGTTCCAAAACCATCTGGCAGACGACTTTTTATCATCATTCTTAACCCCTGGGTCCGTTTTCGCACTTTTTCGTGACGGAATGCTCGCGCACGAAGAACGGCCCCCCGGCGTATCCCGTGGGGCCCCGGGGTTCGTTTGGGGCACCAAATGAGCTCCGTTCGCTAAACCCTCTGGCACACGCCTTTTTTCATCATTCCTAACCCCTGGGTCCATTTTCGCGAAATTCCGTGCCGGAAGGTTCGGGAGTGAAAAGTGGGTCCGGGTCCCCGGAGCTGTTTCAAGCACCAAATGAGTTTCGTTCTCAAGACCGTCTGGCACACTGCTTTTCTTCATCGTTCTTAATCCCTGGGTCCGTTTTTGCACTTTTTCGTGACGAAAGGTTCGTGCACCAAAATTGGGTCCTAGGTCCGTTTGGGGCACCAAACGAGCTCCGTTCTCAAAACTGTATGGCACACGCCTTTTTTTCATCATTCCTAACCCCTGGGTCCATTTTCGTGCAATTCCGTGCCGGAGGTTCGGGAGCGAAAAGTGGGTCCCGATGGCTTTTTCGGGCACCAAACGAGCTCTGTTCCCAAAACTGTCTGACACACGGCTTTTTTTCATTGTTCTTAACCACTGGGTTTGTTTTTGCGCTTTTTCATGACGAAAGTTTCGCGCACAAAAATTGGGTTCCGGGGCCGCCCCCGAGACACCCCAGCAAGCCATCGTGACACCCCCGCAGGGCCCCGGGGGCCGTTGTGGCTGCAAACAAGATTTGTTAACAAAATCATCTAGCACACGCCTTTTTTTAATCGTTCTTAACCCCTGGATCCGTTTTCGCACTTTTTCGTGACGGAATGCTCGCGCACGAAGAACGGCCCCCCGACGCATCCCGTGGAGCCCCAGGGTCAGTTTGGTGCACCAAACGAGCTCCGTTTGCTAAACCATTTGGCACATGCCTTTTTATCATCATTTTTAGCTCCCGGGTCCATTTTCTCGCAATTTCGTGCTGGAAGGTTCGGGAGAGAAAAGTGGGCCCCGAGGCCCCGGGGGCTGTTTCGGCACCAAACGAGCTCCATTCCCAAAACCGTCTGGCACATGGCTTTTTTTCATCGTTCTTAACCACTGGGTCCGTTTTTGTGCTTTTTCGTGACGGAAGGTTCGCGCACAAAAATTGGGTCCCACAGCCCTGCCCCGCGACACCAAAGCATTCCTAGCGACACCCCAACCAAGCCATGCGACACCCGAACCAAGCCATGCAACACCCCAGCCAAGCCATGTGACATCCCAGCAAGCCACCGCGACACCCCCGCGGGCCCCGGGGGCCATTTGGGGCACCAAACAAGCTCCGTTCACAAAACTGTCTGGCACACATCTTTTTTTCATCGTTGTTAACGCCCGAGTCCTTTTTCGCGCACTTTTGTGTCGGGAGGTTCGGGGGCGAAAAGTGGGCCCCACAGGCCCGGGTGCCATTTCGGGCACCAAACGAGCTCCATTCGCAAAACCGTTTGACACATGACTTTTATCATCATTCTTAACCCCTGGGTCCGTTTTCGCGCTTTTTCGTGACGGAATGCTCGCGAACGAAGAATGGCCCCCCGGTGAAGCACGTGGGGCCCCAGGGTTCGTTTGGGGCACCAAACGAGCTCCGTTCACAAAATCGTCTGGCACATGCCTTTTTTTCTTAATTCCTAACCCCTGGGTCAGTTTTCGCGCAATTCTGTGCCGGAAGGTTCAGGAGCGAAAAGTGGGCCTCGAGGCCCCGGGGGCTATTTCGGGCACCAAACGAGCTTCGTTCCCAAAACCGTCTGGCACACGGATTTTTTTCATCATTCTTAACCCCTGGGTCCGTTTTCGCACTTTTTCGTGACGGAAGGTTCACGCACAAAAATTGGGTCCCGGGGCCCTGGCCTGCAACACCCCAACATGCCTAGTGTCACGGTCATGCTTGTCCAGGGCCTGTTGCCCATGGCCGCATGCCTGATCCAACCCCTTCTAGCATACTTTCATATCATGTATTGTATTAGCTTAGTTAGTTTGCTTTCTAGCCTACTACAATCTTTCTTTCTTTATTCACACTCACAAAACTGCTTACGAAAACCTTTTCTCCGAACCCGTTTTCTAAAACTGTTTTCCCTAAAATAGTGGTGGAGGTTGCGAGAGGCACTCGGTGTGCCACCGGCAGTCCGTATTCGAGTGGGCTGAGTTGTTCGTGAATGGTAACAAGTGCCGCACAATCGCTAAGAGAAGCTTCTGAAAGAGCGATTGTGACAATTGGTATCAGAGCAAAGTTGGCTCACAGAGAGAAATATTAGTGATCATGTCGGCGACGAAGAACCTGAACAAGTTTGATTGGATAGGTTGGTAGAGATGGAAGAGAAAATGCTCTACCTGAGAGAGTCCCAGATAATATCCGTTTCCTAGAGACTCGGCTACAAGAAGTTGCTGAGAAAGCCGATGGAATTAATGCGGTTGTGGGCCGCCTAGACGGATTACCCTTAGAGAATTGATGATGAGGGTAGAGACCCTCGAGACCAAAACAGCATGGTCCGACAGCTTTGAACGTGGCGATAGCTCATCAGGCTCTATTGCCCACATAGAGGAGCGCGTCGAAGAGTTGGACGGCTCCCAAAAAGCAATACTTTAGATGGTAACCAATTTGTCTGAAGACTTTCGGTCGGCCCTTGACGTCGTCAGAGCCGAGATAGCGAATGTGAGCGCAAGGGTGAATCTCACCATCCGAGCGGTAGGGAACCAAGACCCATCTGGGGGAGCAATGGCAGTAAGCAGAAAAAAAATCCCTGAACCGAAACCCTTCTGTGGGGTGCGAGAAGCAAAAGCCCTGGAAAACTTTATCTTCGACCTTGAACAATACTTCAAGGCGACGAACACAGTGACTGAAGAGTCGAAAGTCACACTAGCAACGAGGCATCTAGCTGAAGATGCAAAACTATGGTGGAGATCACGATTTACCGACATACGGGAAGGACGATACACTATTAATACTTGGGATAGATTGAAATAAGAACTTCGCTCGTAGTTCTTCCCTGAAAATGTCGAGATCTTGGCTCGACGAAAACTCCGAGATCTGAAGCAAACAGGTAACCTCAGGGACTACGTAAAACAGTTTGCAGGACTCATGTTGGACATACGAGATATGTCTGAAAAAGACAAGGTCTTTTGCTTTGTTGAAGGGCTGAAACCGTGGGCGAAATCAAAACTATATGAACAGAGAGTACAAGATCTCCCCTCTGCCTATGCGGCCACTGAACTGCTATACGACCTTAGCACTAACTCGCAAGATGTGAGGAAGCAGTCAACTTTCTCAAATGGGGGAAACAGAAACAGTCGTTCCAGTCCCCCAAGACCTAGAGGAGGAGACAAGAACACAAGGGGGGACCGTAAATCATCAAAACCGAGATCAGAAAACAACTGGCGGGGGCCGCTGCAATAGCATGACAATTACAATCGCCTCCTATCTTGTTTCATATGTAGAGGGCCACACAGGGCGGGCGAATGTCCAAATCGAACCGCGTTCAATGCTTTTCAAGCCACATTAGCCTCTACCTCCGAAGACAAGGCTGAACTGGAGGAGACGGTAATCGAGCCAGCTACAGAAATTGAGAACCCCAAAATGGGGGCATTGAAATTCTTATCTGCACTTCAGAAGAAAATGGGAAAGGCGACGGAGCCACTAGAGAAAGGACTCATGTATGTGGACGCTTGGGTCAACCAAAGATCGGCCAAGAACACTATGGTCGACTTTGGGGCCACCCATAACTTCATGGCTGAAACGGAAGCCCGCCGCTTGAACTTGACCTGGGAAAGAGATGCAAGGAAGATGAAAGATGTGAATTTTGCAGCCCTACCAATTACGGAGATAGCGAAGAGAACTTCGGTGAAGTTAGGAGACTAGAAGGGCCTCGTTGACTTCGTGATTGTCAAGATGGATGATTTCGACGTGGTATTGGGGATGGAGTTCCTACTTGAACATAAAGTCATACCAATGCTCCTCGCCAAATGTCTAGTCATTACCGGATCTACATCCACCGTAGTTCAAGCTAGTATCAAGCAGCCAAATGGGGTGAGAATGATCTCAACCCTTCAATTAAAGAGCGGTCTGGCCCACGACGAACCCACGTTCATGGCCATCCTGATAGAATCAGTTGAATCCACTGAAGAGGAGATCCCCCAAGACGTTCTATTTGTCTTGGAAGAGTATTGAGATGTCATACCTAAAAGCTTGCCCAAGTCCTTACCCCCACGAAGGGAGATTGACCATGAGATTGAGTTGATACCAGGGGCGAAGCCGCCCGCCAAGAATGCATATCGGATGGCCCCGCCAGAATTGGCCAAACTCCAAAAATAGTTAGACAAATTGTTAGATGCAGGATTTATTAGACTGGCAAAGGCCCTTTACGGAGCGCCAGTTCTGTTTCAGAAAAAGAAGGATGGGAGCCTTCGGTTGTGCATTGACTATCGAGCCTTGAACAAGCTCACCGTCCGCAACAAATATCCCCTTCCTATCATTACTAACTTATTTGATCGGCTCCATTGCGCTAAGTATTTCTGGAAACTGGACTTGCGATCGGGATATTATCAGCTCTGAATTGCTGAAGGAGATGAACCTAAGACGACCTGTGTCACGAGGTATGGAGCCTTCGAATTCCTCGTGATGCCCTTTGGCCTCACCAATGCTCCAGCAACTTTCTGTTCCTTAATGAACCAAGTGTTTCACGAATACCTCGACAAATTCGTCGTAGTGTATCTCGATGACATTGTGGTCTATAGTGCCTTGCTGGAGGACCATCGACATCACCTCCAACTAGTCTTCGAAAAGTTAAGGAAAAATCAGTTGTATGTAAAGAGATAGAACTGCTCCTTTGCCCAAGAGCGCATAAATTTCCTCGGCCACGTGATTTAGTGTGGTCAGATTGGTATGGAAGAGGGTAAGGTGGCCACGATCAGAGACTAGAGGGTACCATCATCCGTGACCGAACTACGATCTTTCCTCGAACTAGCCAACTACTATAGGCGGTTCGTAGAAGGATTCTCAAGAAGAACAGGGCCATTAACCAAACTGCTGAAGAAAGATAGCCAATGGAGCTGGACTCCTGAATGTCAAGCCGCCTTTGAGGGCTTGAAGAAAGTGATGATTGAGGAGCCGGTCCTCGGAATTGCCGATGTGACCAAGCCATTTGAAGTAGAGACTGATGCTTCTGACTTCGCATTGGGCGGTGTCCTCCTCCGTGATGAACACCCCATCACGTATGAGAGTAGGAAATTAAATGATGTCAAACGGAGGTATGCTGCCTCCGAGAAAGAGATGTTAGCAGTAGTTCACTGCTTGAGCGCCTGGAGACAGTATCTCTTGGGGGCCAAGTTCGTGGTCAAGACCGACAACAACTCTGTTTGCCACTTCTTCAACCAACCGAAGTTGTCGTTGAAACAGGCACGGTGGCAGGAGTGTCTAGCAGAGTTCAATTTCCAATTCGGTACCACAACGCAATTTCAACCGCATGCGGTAATAAAAAACAACATCGCATGTGTCGATAGATCGAAGATGTGAAGAGCAACGCATTTGCGGAAGATTCTAACAAGTGTACAACTTTCAGTTGTGCATTTCTGACGGGTTGATTGTGTAACAGAAGGAATTTTTCATTTCGCCATTGCAGGAACTACCAGAACTATATAGTGGGGACCACAAATTCAAAGAGCCAAGTCTTGCCTATAAATAGCTTCTTCAAATTCATACTTGATATACATGTATACATAGAGACGTGCATATACTGATTCTGAGAGAGAGGCTGGTCTGAAGTGACTATCCAGAGTAAATCCGAGAGAACGACGAGACAAGGCCGAGAGGTGAGTCTCCAAGCAAAGAATTCTTTTGATCCCCGAAGTAGAAGCTCTGTGCGAAGATCAATCTACCGGGAAAGCATGCCTGAGAGGTAAGCTTTCCTCTCCACCACATCCACACTTCGGCAAGCACAATCTCTGATGGGGATCTGTGTCAAGACGTTGACACTCTTTCCGTATTTGTTTCTATCCTCTATTTCATCTTTGTATTCATCTTCTGTAACCTCTCATTCACGACATGTATCAAACGCTTAATTTTAGAATTAAATGTTATCATTGTCACCATTATCATCTCACTGTCTCTTTCCATACATTCATAATCCACTTTCTCCATGATGTGTTATTAATCTCAAGGTAAATAGAAAGAGTTAAGTGAATGATTTAATTTGTGTTAAGGAATTAATTAAGTTTAGCTAAAGCATTCTCGATGGCATCTTCACCTGTGAGAGCAAAAGTGAAAATGTTATTCCGCCTATCGAGAGAAGGTTGGAAGAATGTGTTAACTAAAGCGAGAAGTATTTCCAGAGATGGAAACAACCTAGAGTTTATCACGTTCATCTCTGTTTCACCAGAGAGATATGGGAACGCGGCCGATCACCAAGAGGTGTATGCCAAGGGAAAGCGGAACTTTAGTTGCGTCTTTAACATGATTAACAAACTTGCGATGTTCTTACTGTTGTGACATAAACTATACAATGATGCAAGCAAGGTTCAAGTCTATGTCCCCGTTACCAGTTCCCTGGCAACGGCGCCATAAACTTGTTGTGACATAAACTATACACTGATGCAAGCAAGGTTCAAGTCCATGTCCCCGTTACCAATTCCCTGGCAACGGCGCCATAAACTTATTGTGACATAAACTATACAATGATGCAAGCAAGGTTCAAGTCCATGACCCCGTTACCAGTTCCCTGGCAACGGCGCCATAAACTCGTTGTGCAATTTTTAATCTATGAGCTTCAAGTCCATGCCATAAACATGTAATTCAAGTTTTGAACTATGATGCAAGTCCATGCCATAAACTTGGTTTCATAGATTTTTTGCGATGATATGTGATACTACTTCTAGATATGCGTTATTAATGAATGTTCTTGTAGTATGCGGTGCGTTGTCATAAGTTTCCTTGCGTTGAAACCAAGTATAATTTCATCGCAAGTTTCTTGGTGTGATCCAAGGTCAAACATAGGGATTGTTTTAGGTTATTGCATTGTGTTTGTGATATATGCGACCAGGGGTTTTTCAATTTATAAAAGAATTTGTATACAAGTAATTAAACATGCGATAAAGTAAAGTGAGCGGTAAAAATGCGATAATAACATAAATTGTGTTTAAGTAAATTGTGATAAAGTAAATCTAAGCTAAGACGATACAAGATACAGGTTTCATGATACAAGATACTGAGGTCAAAGCTGGCTGTGAAGATTATGCAAAGATCGTGTAATGCGGTGACAAGTCTTATGTGCGAAGCAGAATCAGAAAAGATAATTAATGCAAACATCACAAGTTCCTTAATTGCGTTAAAGATATAAGTACTGTTCCGTTTTTCCCTTGGTGTACACCTCTCGGTGATCGGCCACGTTCCCACATTTCTATGGTGAAATAGGGATGAACGTAATGAATGCAAAGTTTCTTCCATCTCTGGAAGTACTACTCGCTTTAGTTCACGCATTCTTCTAACCTTCTCTCGACAGATCAGAATGACATCTTCACTTCTGCTCTCACAGGTGAAGATGCCATCTAGCATGCCTTAGTTAAATGCATTTATCTCTTTAGCACATATTAAGTTACTCGTTTAATCCATATTAATTACCAAGGTATTAAGAAAACTTCATGGAGAAAACGATTAATGGAAGAATGGAAATAGACAGAAAAGTGGTAATGAAAGTGATCGAGACATTCAATAAAACTATTTAGTGTCTGATACATGATTTGTGAATGAGAAGATTAAAAAGATGAAATACACTTGATGAAGTAGAGTTAGAAACAAATAAAATAAGCGCCAATGTCTTAGCGTCGATCTGGATGGAGATTTTCTTGCCGATGTGGATGAATCGAATGGATGGATGAGCTTCCCTCTCAGGATTGCTCAACCGGTAGTAGGGATCTAAGCACAGAGCTTCACGGCGGGGATTTGGCAGAATCGCACTGAGACTCACCTCTCGGCCTTGTCCCTTCTCTTCCCGGATTTCTTTCGATTAGTACTCATCTCAACCTTTATATCAATAATCTAGCCACAATTAGACCTCGTATCAATTATTCCCGTATCAAGTATATCAGTATCCAGTATTCTATGAGGGTATTTATAGGTGAAAATCTTTGACTTTTGGCTTGTGGACCCCACTTCTTGTTATGAAAATTCCAAAGGAGGAATAAATATTCTTTCTATTATGCAATCAAACCGTCAAATCGGCATAACGGTTAGTTGTACACGTGTCACAATCCTCCGCATTTTCGTTGCTCAGCTGCATCTTTTGATTGATTACTCGCATGTGGTGTTGTTTTTATTACCGCATGTGGTTGAAATTCATCTCTGGATCGACTGTCGCATTGCGCCATTACATTAATCGTCTCTTCATTGTTGATTGACGAGCGCAATGTGATAGAGATGCGTTGTTCAGTTTCTTGTTGAGCCTTGATTGCAATCAGTGACTTGGTTTTCTGCAAAATAGAGTAAAAATATCCTCTTCTACCATCTTAACGATGTTAGTGGGTGTAATTACGATAATTTATATTTATTGTATTTTTTGAGCTAATTTTCATACAATCGACGTATATTCCTTCTCTTTTGGCTGCAATATCTAGATAAGGCAGCATAAATAACTTGTATTTCTACAAGTTATCATACCTCCAAATTTAGATATATGCTTGTCCTCAAGCATATCTTCTACTAAGGCAATAAAGCTAAATTCCATTCTTATATTTTTGCGTTGATTGGCTGCTCTGAATGTTACACTTAGACACATTTCTTAACAACGCAATTTTCTTCTATCCTTGCTAATTCTGAACAAAGCCCTACTTTATTCTTCTATATAACAAAACTCTGCTCAAAGATGCTTTTCTAGTTTTTTTTAAAATAGAATGCTTATCTCTTCTTTGTCAAAACAACTTGATATATCTATATGTGGTGGTCAAACTTTGTGTTATTTATTAGTGACCGTTGGTCATGGTTACACTCTTTGTTTTGGTTTGTTCCCACGGGTGTCATGCGAATATCCAACTATGGTTGTGTGCCAATTTCAACTTTAACTCATTATATTCAGAGGAGTTGTCTCTTACACTCTTTTATTTTCTTTCCTATTGCGTTGTTCTTGGAAACCCACCTTCGTTTTGGCTTGCTCCTACGGGTGTCATATGAATATCCAACTACAAGCAGGCTCCTTTCACAACTAAACTCTTATCAGGTTGGGAACATTTTTTATGTTATCCCTTGCACTGACATTGGAGTTTGGCATAATAATATTTTTTTATTTTTTATTATTATTATTATTTTGGAAATGGAAATGAACGCATTTTCTTAATCATCGCATATTCTTGATCTTATCTGCTCAGACTCCCCCCCGTCCCCCCCAAATTTAAAGATAAGCAAGGTCCTTATTGCGTTGTTTGGATAGACTAGACAAACACTTAGAATAAAAATTTCAAAAAGAAGGTTTGAGAAGAACTTTGAAAGATAAAAGGTAAAGTACTGCTAAACTAAGAATTAACTAAGTGTTTGTTAGAATTTACAAAGTATAGGAAATGTTTCTAAGTATAAACATATATCACATCATGGCAGCGCAATGAATAACGCAAAAGTAAAAGGCCAAAACATTGCAAATATTAACATGGGATGATAAAGAAAAAGACATAGTCAAAATGGAGTGAATATGTACTCATTTGTATTGAATATTAACAAAGTATACAAATAATTAAAAATTAACGCAATACAAAAAATGTTGCCTATACAAAGAATCAAAGAATTCCATTAACTTAGAAAAATAATGAATTGAATAAAAATATAGAATGGCCGAAAAAATGGAATGATTATTGTTGAGGAGTAGGAGGGTTTGGAGGAGGATTTTGAGGTGGGGCTGCAGGAGCTTCTTCAAAATTCAATTGCTGCCTGAGATGCAGAGGCATCATGGGACCATGAAAATAAGCTGTGAAAAAATTAAAGTACTCATGGTTACGCTCCGCAATCTATCTTTGGTGGCGATGGACTTTATAAATATTGTGCTGAATATTGACCAACGCCTCCCTTGACGTAACAACACTACGCTGTATATCGTTGATTTGCTCCATTACCACATCAAACCTTTGGTTGAAGAAGGCTTGTTGTTGAGCGAAGAGTTGTTGTTGTTGGGAGAAGAGGGACCAAATTTCAGCTAACTCTGTAGCCAAGGAAGGGATGGAAGGTTATGCCGGCGATGTCTCGCCAGCATCGTTTTGGGGTTGGGCAGAGGTGCCTTCACCCAAATCGTGTGGGTTATCAATATGTGGCGGTGGAATGGAAGGTTGTGGTGATGAAGCTGCAGGTGAGTAAATTGGTGGGTATGCGGTTGGAGAATTTGGAGTGAGGATAAGGTTGGTAAAATTCTTATGGAGTGGAGAAGAAGGTTGTACGGGTGGGCTCGAAGGGCTTGGATGGCAGATTACTATGGGTAAAGGGTCCAAAGGTTCTGGATCTTGTGTTGTTTCTTCTTGGACTTTCCCTTTTCCCTTATCATCTTTGTGCTATCTCTTTGGCCTGGGCTCTTGTGGCACATTGAGATCGATTGTGGGCCTCTTTAAGGGTAACTCTGGGCAATGCGGGGAGTCTGTGAGGAGCAGCCTCAAGATTTTGATATTGATGAGGCCATGGACTTCTTGCATGGGTTCCTCCTCAATGCCTATGCCCACTGACAGGCACAGACTTGAAATAGTCCATGGAACGAAGTATCGTCCTCTAATATGCCCCACAAATCCTCGAATTTGACTTGCGATCAATCGGCCCACATCGATAGGAATGTCGCGCGCAATTCAGTATACGACCATAACTCAATCCCTTGAAATGGTTTTTTTATGGGAAGTTGGGATCAACCGCTTCTTAACCAAATAAACTCAAAGCCTTGCCTCCGGAAGCAAAGTCTTGGATGCCAGGGTCTTGATGCCTTTTAAAGAAACCAACCACTTCGTGCCCGGTTGCGTTAATACTTGCAGCGCATCTTCCAATTGTTATTCTATGGGATCATCAATGATTTTATTGCCTGGTGCATCTAGGTTATCCTTCATTTGGTATAGTTCATTGATATCCTTTGTGCTGAAAGGCACCACTTCCCCTTTTATGGTCACCACGTCCTTGGTGCCATGTAGCCGTCCATGGTAAAAGTCACACACTACCTTTGGAGCAACAATGGTTGGGCACTAGCAAAATGTGTCCCAGCCATGCTCCACGATCATGCTCGTGATGAGGTTAGGTAGCGGCATTAGCGCAGGGTAAAAGCCCCTCTCCATCAACAAGTCGTCATTTTCTTTATTTTTGGAACGTGGGCTTGCTGCTTTCTGCGACCACTTTGCCCTTTCCTTTGGCAAACACAAGGCGGGATTGTTGCCTTTGTTTTCTTTCCCGTTCCTTACGTTGTTCCCTCTTCTCTTGCTCCGCGAATTCTTTACCCTTCTTCTTTTGTAAGCACCTCTTATTAGCTTCGTGCTTCTTCTTCTTCTCCTCTTCTAATCTCCTCTCCTCTTCTTCCTTCTTTCTTTTTTCTTCTTCTTCCTCTTCTCTCACTTTTCTTTCAAACTCCTCCACAAACTTCTTAGAGGCCAGGCGTTGTTCCTCTTCAATCCGTCTTATTTCTTCAAGCATTGAGATCTCGTTATTGCAGCATCCTGGACTTATGAGCATCGCATTTGCATTGGAAAATGACTTTCTGTGCATGGTTGTAGCATTATCGCATAGTTTGATGCATTCCCAAGTAACGCTAGTTAAAGACCTTCTCAACCCATTCATCCGCATACTTAGTGCATCTATCACACAATCAGACTTTTCTCAAATCCGCCACATTTTTTTATTTTTCATTACTGCAATCAAGAAACAAACCAACAATTAATTGAGTTATCGGTTACTGCAAAGTTTTCTAAAAATTACCACTGTAACCTATTTTCCCAAGTCCCTGAGTTCGACCTTGGACTTACTAGGAACTCAGTGGGTTTACAATTGGATTCCATTGAGAAAACTTTAGTGCTCAACGCATTTTCATCATCGCATTTCATCCATAATCTAACTTCATAAAATAACGCATCAAGTTTTTAGCGCCGTTGCCGAGGACTTCGGCAAAATAGTGTGCTAACGGTAATTTTTCTGATTTCTTTGCAGACTCTCAATCTCTGGAGAATTACGACCCAAAGATCAAGAGAACATTTCGACGTAGATTAAGAGACAACCGCCAACAACAAGAGAGAACACCAAGAATGGCGGAACAACCGGAAGCAAGGGCCACAAACGTGAATAATATAATGGCCAACCCCATCCTTCTGGCGAATGACTACAATAGACCCATCTGGGACTATGCATCGCCTAACCTCTATGATTTCTCTCCAGAAATCATGAGGCTGGCGTTAGATGGATCGAGGTTTGAAATGAAGTCGGTAATATTGCAGATGACCTAGTGTCACACCCTGCCCCAGACCACCCTCTTAGCCTAGGGAAGGGCGTGACTGACAGCAATTATCAACCCTTTTGTTGATACTTACTGCCTACTAACTATTGCGAAATAACTCTGGTACCAGTATACAACTCATACAAAGCGAAATGTCATTAGACCAAAAATTTATTAATTCAGAACATAACATGTTTAGAGTCATTACCACATTAGATTCATAAGTCCCAAACCCAAAAACCCTAGTCCCTATATGAACAACAGTAACATGTGTACAATATTTACAGTAACCACCTAAACCGACGGTTTACAATGTCTTTATCCTTTAGTGGCAGAGCAGATTCAGAGCTATCTTCTGAGGATTTGACCGCTTCCTGTGGGGGGGGGGGGGGGAAGGAAAACATTTAAAAACGGCGTGAGCTTGCTAGCCCAGTGATTGACTTAAGAAAGATAATTGATTCTCAAGCAAAATTTCAATATAGAGTTTAACTGAAATATAAACTTTCTATAGTACCTTGTACCGCAGTATAAACATTTTCCAAGCATAAAGCATATAAAGTTGTTTTAATCATAAAACAGTAAAATTGTTTCTCTATTGAAAATAACCCCACTGTGGGTAAAAACAATCCCAACACCAACTGCTAGTCAAGAGAGAACCCTTTTGCTCAATCTCTGACTCTATCTACCTATGTGCATGTGGCCATGCTAAGTACCGTCATACCTTAGGTACTTCTGCTCAGATACCTTCTCAAATGTCCTTTAGTATCAAGCTACTAGGGTACCTTCTCAAACGTCTTTCAGTATCCGATTGGTTTGGTACCTTCTCAAGCGTCCTTCAGTACCAATAGATACCTTCTCAAATGTCCTTCAGTATCTAGTTGGGCGGATACCTTCTCTAATGTCCTTCGGTATCACGTTTTAAGTAAAACTAGTCATAAATGACTTTCTTTAAAGCATTTAAAGTATAACACATATAAAAACATGGTTTTAAAGATACTAACACATGCTGGGTATATTTAACACATATAAATAGCCTTTCAACAAACTTCCCACACATGCATGCGTTTAAAATATAATTGATCGTTTGCTTGAAAATCACTTTGTAAAACTAGCTGGCATGAGAATAATTATCACACCCCGCCCCAAACCACATTCTTAGCCTAGAGAAAGGCGTGACTACAGTAGTTACCAACCCTTAGGCTGACACTTACTGCTTAACAACTCTTGTGGAATAACTCTGACACCAATTATAATTCATATGCAACGGGACGTCTTTAGGCCCAAAATTTATTGACTTAGAAGCATAATATGTTTAGAGTCATTACAACACTAGATTTACAAGTCCTAAAACCCACAAACCCTAGTCCCTATATGAACAATAGTAACATGTGTACAATATTAACCGTAACCACCCAGCAAATGGTTACAAGTCTTTTAGTCCTTTAATGGCAGAGCAGATACTGAGTTATCTTTAGAGGATTTGACTGCTACTTGTGGGGTGGGGGGGGGAGGGGGGGGGGGTGGGAAACAAAACATTTGAAAATGGGGTGAGCTTATGCCAGTGAGTGACCGAGAAAACATAGTAAATTCTATGCATGATTTCAGTAATGAGTTTTTAACTAAAACATAAACTTTTACAGTACTTGTACTACAACATAAACATTTTCCAAGCGTAAAACATATAAAGTTGTTTTAATCATAAAACAGTAAAATCATTTCTCAATCCAACGTACCCTACTGTGGGTAAAACAATCCCAATACCAACTACTAGTCTAGAGAGAACCCTTTTGCTCAATCTCTAACTCTATTCACCTGTGGCCACACTAAGTACCCTCACACATTAGGTACTTTTGCTCAGATACCTTATCAATGTCCTTCAGTATCGAGCTACTAGGATATCTTCTCAAACGTCCTTCAGTATCCCATTGGCTTGGTACCTTCTCAAACGTCCTTCAATACCAATAGATATCTTCTCAAATGTCCTTCAGTATCTAGTTGGGCGGATACCTTCTCAAGTGTCCTTCGGTATCGCATTTTACCGAAACTATTTATAAACGACTTTTCTCTTTAAACCATGTAAAGTATAATACATATAAAACATGGCTTTAAAGATGTTAACGCATGCTGGATAAAATCAACGTATGTAAATAGTTTTTCAACAATATGCATGCGTTCAAACCACAATTCAAAACTTGCTTGGAAACCACTTCATAAAACTAGTAGGCATGAGAATATTTTTGCAAGCATGCTTTCTGTAAAATGATGTAATCAAAACAGTTTATGTAAAACGTTTTAGTTAAAACATTTTAGCCACTCACCTCGATTTCTTAGGAGCTTTTCACTCTAGTAGCTCCTCGGGCTCCTTTTCACCCCTAAAATCCAGATTCAATTTATAGCTTAGATTACTCATAGTTCTGAACCTTATTTTGAAACACTTCCTTCTACAAACGTATTTTAAAATGTCTCAAGAAGCTTACCCTAAAATCTCAGCTAAAAAATCTTCGTGGTTTGTCCGTAATGAAAGAATCTTCAAGAGTGGCCTAGACTAATTCGACTGTCTGACTCTTCTGCCTTCTTTTTAATCTCCAGCCCGGTTTCTTTGAGTTTTTCCCTCTAGAAGCCTCTGAAAACTAGACTTCCAGAGCTTTCATATGGCTTTGAAATCACTCCAAACGCACGAGTATATTGGGAGATCTTCTCGTCCAATGTTGATACGTTCTTCTCAACCCTCACTATTCTCCCTTTCCTTTACGAAATTTATGATTTTGTGATTTGAAAATGAAATCCCAAAGCTCTATTTATAGGCATTCAAATCTCTCGTGGTGTTGACAGCACCTACTTGATTGCATTGCCAAATGTTTATTTCTCCCCTTATCAACGCAAGCTTGCATCACCTTGTCCTAAGGTGTTTTCTTCATATGCATCCACCAAATTTCCTTAGCCCTTAAGAATTTTTCTTATGAAGACACTTAATTTTGGTTGGCATTTGCCCTTGCATCTTCAAACTTTGTTTGTATTCAATTTAGGGTTTCCAATGTATAATCTACAAGAACACGGCCAAATTCAACGCATAAATACTTTCCTGATCGTTCGATGCATAGGCGAAGCCCTTCGATCGCGTGGGCGTGACGTTCGAATGCAGCACCGAACAAGGTGTGGCTAACGCACAGGCTGCTCTCGCTCTCTCCACTCTCGCTGGTGTCGCTCTCTCCACTCTTGGTGGTGTCGCTCTCTCCCACTTTCCTGCTCATAATCTCGCTCTCTCCAATCTCGGTGGTGTTGCTCTCTCCAACTTTCTCTCCAATCTCGCTCTCTCCCAGTTTCTCTCCAACTTTCTCTCCAATCTCGCTCTCTCCCATTTTCTCTCCATCTTTCTCTCTAATCTCGCTCTCTCCCATTTTCTCTCCAACTTTCTCTCTAATCTCACTCTCTCCAATTTTCTCTCCAATCTCGCTCTCTCTACTCTCACTCTCAACGATCTCGCTGATCTCACTCTCAATGATCTCGCTCTTAGCTACTGTGAACATTGTTTGTCATCGTGCAATTTCTACACGATTGTGCCACTAGTCACTTGCCTTTCAGTGCTTTGTGCACAACATGGATTTCACATAAATTTTCCATACTCAGCCATTTTTTTCCAAATTTCCCCAAACTCAATTTCCATATTTTTCTTTTTGAATCCCATTCCACACTAACTGTTTCATCAACCTACTTATTATACAAATTTTATTACAATTTTACCAACTAAAGCTCAACTTAATTTATTCCAAGAAAATCTATTTAACACTTAGAAATTTCCTTCCCCTTAACTTAGGATTTAATTTTCACTTAGTTAATTCCTTTTAACACATGCTTAAGTAAGGAAAATAGAAATCTGGGTTTCCCAATAATCTTCTTAAAACATGCTTTTTGTAAAACATTGTGAATCAAACATTTTAGTCAAAATGTTTTAGTCACTCACCTCGATCGTTTAGGAACTTTTCACTCTAGTAGTTCTTTTTCTACCTCGGGCTCCCTTTTCACCCCTAGAGTTCAGATTCAACTTACAGCTAAGATTACTCATAGTTCTAAACCTTATTTTGAGATACTTCCTTCTAAAAACATATTCTAAATTGTCTCAGGAAGCTTACCCAAACATTTGAGCTTAGAACTCCTCGTGGTTTGACCGGAATCTCAAAATCTCCAAGACTGGCCCAAGCTTATCTGACAGCCTGACCCTTCTATTTTCATTCCAGTTTCCAGCCCGATCCCTTCGAGCTTTTTCTCCGGCAGCCCTATCCTGAAAGTTATACTTCTAAAGCTTTCAGGTGGCTTTGGAATCACTCCAAACGCACGAGTAAATTAGGAGAACTCCTCGTCCCAAGTTGATGCTGCTTTCCAGACTTCACTGTCCAATGCGTCCTCTTTGAAATTCTATCACCAACGCATGGATTTTGGCTTCAATGCAAGGTTTTCTCAACTCTCCCACCCTTTTTACTGTATTTTTGAATTGTGATCTGAAAATGAAGTCATCTGGCCCTATTTATAGGCGTCCAAACCTTCTCCAAAGTCGACACCACCTACTTGGCTACATGTCCAAGTGTTTCTCCCTCACACTACTAACACATCTTTTTTATCAACGCAATCTAAGTGTCTTTCTCTCATGTAGCCAATGCATGAGCTTCCAATTTAATGCAACCACCTCAAATTCTTAAGGCTTAAGGCTTCCTCCCAAGAAGACACATGGTTTGATGACGTTTTTTAGGTGATCTCATCCTTTATATGCGTCCAACTCTTGGATGTTCAATGCATAGTCCATACTCAATGCATAGCCTATAATCAATGCATAGCAAGCCAATTCACTACCATCGCAATCCAATTTAGCCATCGTAATCCAACTTAGCCATCGCAAGAGCTAGCCATCACCAATGCATAGGGTGATCTTCCATCCTCGATGCATAGCTCACTAGGTAGCATCGCACAACTTGCTTGGCATGGGCGCATGGTGTTGGCCACTGACGCATGGGCGTGCTACATAGACTGGCCACTCGACGCATGGGCATGCTGCATAGGCTGGCCATCGCTCGCTTGCTCGATCGCATGGGCATGCTTAATCTCATGGCAGAAGTGTTCGATGCACGGCCACTCAGTAGGGCTCTTCGACGCATAGACATGGCCATTCAGTTAGGGTGCTCATTGCACAGGCATGGCCAATTCCCAAAAAATATAAATTTGTATTCTTTTATTTTCTTTCTCATGCATTTTTCTCTTTTCATATTGCGTTGTTCTTGGAAACCCACCTTCGTTTTGGCTTGCTCCCATGGGTGTCATGCGAACATCCAACTACGAGTAGGTTCCTTTCACAACCAACTCTTATCAGGTTGGGAATTTTTTTGAGATTTGCCTTGCACTAACATTGGAGTTTATATGAATATATATATATATATATATATATATATATATATATATTTATTTATTTATTTATTTTTGGAGTTGAAAAATGAATGTATTTTTCTTAATGAACGCAATGTTTCTAAGTGAATGCATATTATACATCATGGCAACGCAATGAGTAACGCAAAAAGAAAGATTAAAAATATCGCAAAGTTGACAAAGGATGATAAAGAAGAGGCACAGGCATATAGAAAGAATTGCTACTCAGTTGTATTAAAAATTAACTAAGTATACAAGTAATTACAAATATCGAAATACAAAACTTTGTGCCTGTACAAAGAATCAAAGAATATAGTTTATAGAAAAATAATAAGTTGTTGTTATCTTTTGAATTTGATTCAGACGGGTGCACGATTAAAAATTAACACCGCGCTTCCATTAACGCAAATAAATTGTTGTTGAGGACGGGAAACAATGCATGTCTTCCCTCAACACACCCCTTAACTCAACGCATTTTTGGAGGATGGGTGCATGGTATTTCTACCAGCGCAACACTACCTCAACATAGTGCATCTTTGCTAAGGACAGGCAAAGAACACATACGCATGCAACACACCCCTCAACGCAATTCATTTGGGTGTAATGAATGTAAAGTGCATCTGTTGTCATGAAATGCACCTATCATCGCGTATATACCAATTTTTATTTTTCTCTTTTTTTTAATTCATCAGTAACACACGTCGAAAAGACTTTGCGGTGTTCATTGTTTCAGCCAGTCATGCACAAAAATTTTAAGAACATCGCTACTAATGCCTACGAATTAAAGGAATTAAACATGACATGAAAAGACATTAATGAATTAAATTGATGGAAAAATAAAAAAAGCATTAAAGTCTAATTCTAATAAGCAGTAAATAACACAATTTAGAAAGCTGTAAAAGAAAGTTGTAAAGAAAGCAAGTAAACATAGATAGGGATGCTGATTGGAGAAAGTTTTCAGAATTACCACAATAGCATCCCCTGTAAGCGGTTAATCCTGCTTGCCCAAGTCAATGGTATCCATGCGTCGATCCACGTCGCCCCCGTAGTAAGGCTTAATACATTGACCATTGACTTTAAATGCATTGTTTTCATCTTCAGTTGTCAGTTCCACTGTGCCGTGGGGAAAGATAGTTTTGATCTAGAATGGCACAGACCAGCGGGATTTCAACTTCCCTAGAAACAATCGCAAACATGCATTAAACAATAGTACCTGTTGACCTTCGACGAATGTCCGGTTGTTTATGCGGTCGTCATGCCACTTCTTAGTTCTCTCCTTATAGATCTTGGCATTTTCGTAGGCGTCCCTTTGCCATTCAACCAGCTGGTTCAGTTGCAATTTTTGGACTCTCCCCGCACTTGCTAAATCAAAGTTCAGCTACTTGCATGCCCACACTGCCTTGTGTTTCAACTCGAGCGGCAGATAGCAAGCTTTTCCAAAGACCAGGGCATATAGGGACATGCCAATTGGAGTTTTATAGGCAGTTCTATATACCCATAGCGCTTCGACGAGCTTGGGTGACCAATCCTTCCTGGATTACCTTCTCCAAGATAGTTTTGATCTTTTGGTTAGAAATCTTTGCCTGCCCATTAGTCTGTAGGTGATAAGCGGTTGCAACTCTATGGCTGACGTTAAATTTAGTCAACAAGTTGGTGATTATGCGGTTGATGAAGTGAGAGCCCTCATCGCTGATTAAGACCTGTGGCGTTCCATATCGAGCAAAGATATTCTTCTTGAGAAACTTTGCCACTATGGCCGCATCATTCTTGGTGCATGCGATGGCCTCAACCCATTTTGATATGTAATCAACCGCGACCAGGATGTATTGATGACCTTTTGATGGTGGAAATGGGCACATAAAGTCAATTCCCCATACATCAAATAATTCAACCTCCAAGATTGACATCAACGACATTTCATTTCTTTTAGACATATTCCCTATTCTCTGGCATCTATCGCACTGAACAACGTGGGCATGGGCATCCTTAAACAGTGTTGGCTAGAAATAGCCACTCTGTAGGACCTTTGCGGCAGTCCGCTGCCCCCCAAGGTGTCCTCCGTAAAGGGACTCATGACAAAGCTCCAGAATGTGCTTAACTTCATGCTCAAGAACACATCGCCGTAAAATGTGATCAGGTCTAAATCGATATACGAATGGGTCATCCCGGAAATAAAACTTGACGTCATGTCTTATCTTCTTCTTCTGCTAGTAAGTATAATCTTCTGGTATTTGACTGCAAATGATGAAGTTCACAATGTCTGCATACCAGGGAATATTAATGCGTACTAACATCAGCAGCTCATCAGGGAATCGTTCTTCAATATATTTTTCTTTCCCTTGAACCTTGTAATTTTCTAATCTTGACAGTTGATCAGCGACTTGGTTCTCGGTGCCCTTCCGATCTTTGATTTCTAGATCAAACTCTTGAAAGAGCAACACCCACCTTATCAGCCACGGTTTCGCATCCTTCTTTGCCATCAAATATTTGATCAGAGTGATCAGTATACACCACAATGTTTGTTCCGATTAAGTACTGTCAGAATTTTTCCAGTGCAAATACCACTGCGAGCATTTCCTTCTCTGTGGTTGTATAATTTCCCTGCGTATCATTCAACGTTTTACTTGCATAGTAGATAGGATGCAATACCTTGTCCTTGCGCTGACTCAACATTGCGCCCACTACATATCCGCTAGCATCACACATCAATGCAAATGGTTGCATCCAATCCGGCGCAATCAGAATGGGTGCGGTGATGAGTGCATCTTTCAATGTGTTGAATGCATGCACGCATCGTCAAAATTATATTCACGATGAACTTCAAGGAGCGCACTTAGGGGCCTTGCAATCTGGGAGAAGTTTTGAATAAATCTTCAATAAAACCTAGCATGTCCTAGAAAGCTCCTAAGTGTTTTCACGTTCACTGGTGGGGGTAGCTTGGAAATTGCATAGATTTTTGCCTGATCAACTTCCAATCCTACCTTCAAGATTTTATGACCCAGTACAATTCCTTCTTCAACCATAAAGTGGCATTTTTCCCAGTCCAGAACAAGATTTGTTGCCACACATCTCTTCAAGACTTTCTCAAGGTTAGATAAATAGGAGTCATAATTATTGTCGAAAACTGAAAAATCATCCATGAATACTTCGACTGACTCCTCCAAGTAATCTTAAAATATCACCATCATACATCGCGAGAAAGTACCTAGCGCATTGCAGAGTCCAAATGGCATGCGACGGAATGCAAACGTACCAAATGAGCACGTGAAGGTTGTCTTATCTTGATCCTCCGGCGCAATTGCAATTTAGTTGTACCCTGAATAGCCGTCAAAAAAACAGAAGAATTCATTCCCTGCAAGTCTGTCTAACATCTGATCAATGAACGAGAGTGGGAAGTGGTCCTTTTTAGTGGCCAAATTTAACTTGCGATAATCCATATAGATTCTCCACCCCGTAGTTGTCCTTGTGGAAATTAATTCATTCTTGTCATTGGTGACGACTGTCATCCCCCCTTTCTTTGGATCACACTATACTGGGCTTACCCAGTTGCTATCAGATATCGGGTAGATGACGCCTACATCCAGCCACTTCACTATTTCTTTCTTTATGTCCTCCCTCATGGCAGGGTTCAAGCGACGTTGCCTTTCTATTGATCTCGTTTTTCCTTCTTCTAGACGAATCTTGTGCATGCAATACAAGGGACTGATTTCTCGAATGTCTGCCAAGGTCCATCCTAAAGCCTTTGCGTTGTTTCTCAGGATCTGCATGAGTGCATCTTCCTTCTCCTTACTCAGCGAGGCAGAAATGATAACCAGTAACATGTTGTTACCTTCTAAGTAAGCATACTTGAGGTGCACAGGCAACGGCTTCAACTCTAGCATGGGTGGTTCTTCCAAGGATGGCTTAGTGCGTTGCGATGTTCGTTCAGATAACTTGAGTGGTTCAAAATTTGATTAAACTTGTATTGCGGCGCGATTTTCCTCCCACATTGTGCCGATTCCAAAATCTTCTTCCTTCCACTCTTCTAGGGGCTCGTGCCAAGGTTCTTCCCGCAATTCCTCAACATATTGGCAATTCTCCATATCACTTAGGTATTTCAACGCATTGAGAACGTTGAACTTCACTTGCTGATCGTCAACCCTGATGGTGATTTCTCCTTTTTGTACATCGATCAGTGCTCGCCCTGTTGAAAGAAATGGGCGACCCAAGATGATAGGCACTTCTCTGTCAGCTTCATAGTCCAATATGATAAAGTCTGCCGGGAAGATAAACTTATCAACTTTCACGAGTACATCCTCTATTTTTCCCTTGGGATGCGTTATTGATCTATTGGGCAACTGTAATGTAATCGTGGTTGGTCTTGCGTTGCCGATATCCAGCTTCTTGAAGATCGACAAGGGCATTAGGTTTATACTCGCCCCTAAATCGCACAGTGCGTTTCCGACCTTCTTCCCTCCTATTGAGCAGGGCAATGTAAAACTCCTAGGAACCATCATTTATGTGGGGATATTGTTCTGAAACAGTGCACTGCATTTATATGTTAACGCAACTATTTCATTTTCCCCGATCTTTCTTTTATTAGCCAGAATATCCTTGAGGAATTTTACATAGCTCGGCATCTATTCCAAAGCTTCTATTAAAGGAATATTGATGTGTAGTTATCAGAAAACGTCCAGGAACCTCTAAAATTGCTTACTATCATCTTTTTTCTTCAGCCTGGATGGGAAAAGTGGAGGATCCCGTCGTACTTCTTGTTTAGTTGGCCTTTCATTGAGGTCCTGTTCTTATTGTGTTTTATTAACTAGAGGTTACATTGATTTAGAATTCAAGTCTTGTTGAGATTCATCTCTTGTAGATGTACTTACTTCTGAACTGGTAATTTTTCCACTACTGGTTGTTTGGTCATCATCGATAGTTAAATCCACTAGTCTTGTTATTGAATATGGTATTGGTGGCACAGTGGCTATTGTTTTACCACTTCTCAATGTCAATATTTGACATTAATCTTTACCTCGTGGTCCCGATGCTTCTAAACTGGTACCAGGCGCTTTATTTTTCAACCCAATCGCAAGCTGTTCAATCTGCTCTTCCAAATCTCTAAGGGAGGTAGCTTGCGATTGTCTAATTGCCTCGCTCTTTTCGATGTATTTCAATTACGTCTCCAGAGACGAGGTACTGCAAGAGGTATCATATAAGAACGATTGGTCATAGGGTGGTATACTTTAAGAATTACTTGGGCGATGGTCCAGATTAATGAAGATCGGAGGGTTGCCTCAATTCCCTTGATAACTGTTCTGATGGAAACTATGGCTCCCCTGGTTGTGATTCCCATCCCAACTTAAATTTGGGTGATACCGCCAACTAGGGTTGTAGGTGTTTCCAAATGGTTCATTGTAGACTGAGTATACGGACTATTGATTACACGGGCAGACGTCCACTGGATGTCCCTCCCCACATTGAACGCAATTCATTGTGGCCACATGTGTCAACGCATTAACTTGCGCTGAACGTTGAGAGAGATGTCTTTGTTGATTAGACATAGTCTAGAAGCGAGGTCATTGTGGTCATCTGTTCTACCAATGTGCTCATTGTATCAATTGACGCATCGGCACTTTCTATTCTTTCTTGCTCCAGACCTCTTTCCTCGAGCTTGGTATCAATCCACTCATTTGAATGTCGCGAGATGCGATCCAAGAAGCTCTTTGCTTCCATATATGATCTGTTCATTAATCCTCTTGCTGCGGAGGCATCAACAACTGCTTGCGTTGGTTGGTCTAAGCCATTGTAAAAAGTTTCCATCAGAATGCCATCGAAAATCCCGATATGCGGACAACTCTTCACTAATTGTCTGAAACGCACCCAGGTGGTGCTCAGAGTTTCGTAAGCCTTTTGTTCAAAATTCAACACATCCCTTCGTCTTCTTGTATTCACGGCTGGAGGGATCTATTCATGAAACTTTCGATCAACTGGTCCCATGTGTTAATCTCATCTAGCTCTAACGACTGAGCCCACCTCTTTGCTTCGTCCTGTAGTGTATACGAGAAGAGATATAATCTAAGTCCTTGAGTCACACCAGGCATGGAGAATGCGCTGCACATGTCTACAAAGCTCGTCAAATGAGCATGCGGGTCTTCTCCTTGTAATCCTTCGAATTGCCCCACATTCTGAATCATCTGCAGCATAATCGGTATTATCTCAAAGCTTACATTCCCCTCAACCATGGGTCTTGAAATTCCTGGCGAGAAGTTATAAAAATATGATGCTGCATAGTTCTTCATAGGAATGTTGCGGTCAGCAGTAAGAAATATGGGGTCTTGCACTGGCCAATTTTCCATTTGATTCCCTACAGGTGCCTCATTATTATTAGCCATGCTTTTCACCGCTTAATTCGGCCCTGATGTGCTTCTGCACGAATAATACACCTGATCTCTTGGTCCGCTTAGAATTTCTGGATCACTCCAGTACTCATAAGTCGTCAGACTGCACTCTGCAATAAACAACCAGTACAAAGAGATCTATACTACAAAATACCACAAACATACTCAACAATAACCGTTACCAATCCCCGACAACGACGCCATAAACTTGATAGAGCAGAAAATTTAATCTTATGTCACAAAACGCATGGAATGATGCGATGCGACAATTCTAAGTAAGCATGTGGATGGGAATGAATGATGGATCGAACAAGCTCATGCTGCATAAACTTGATGACTTGGAATGGAAATGGAATGTGAATGATGTGTTATGCTTATTCAGACTTTATGCGATACTACTTCTAGATGTATGCGTTATTAATGAAATGCTTGTAGTATGCTATGCGTTGTCACAAGTTTCCTTGCATTGAAACCAAGTATAATTCCACCGCAAGTTTCTCAGAATGATCCGAGGTCGAACACAAAGATTGCTTAGTTAATGCGTTACATTCGTGATATATGTGACCGGGGGTTTATCAATTAATAAAAGTTGTGTGTACAGGTATTTAAATTGCAATAAAGTAAAGTTGCGATAATAAAATAAAATGAGATAAAAGTAAACCTAAGCTATTATGATACAAGATATAGGATACTGACACATGATACCGAGTTTGAGACTGATTGTAAAGATTATACAAAGGGTCGTGTTATGCAGTGGCAAATCTTTATGTATGAAACAAAAATAGAAAAGATAACTAGTATAAACATCGCAAGTGATTAATTGCGTTAAAAACATAACTACGGTTCCACTTTCCCTTGGCATATACATCTCGGTGATCCGCCGTGTTCCCACATCTCTGTGGTGAAACAAGGATGAACGTAATGAACGCAAGGTTGCTTCCATCTCTGTAAGTACTTCCCGCTTTACTTAATGCATTCTTCTAACCTTCTCTCGACAGGCAGAATGGCATCTTCACTTCTACTCTCACAGGTGAAGATGTCATCTAGCATGCTTTAGGTAAACATATTTATTTCTTTAGCACAGATTAATTTACTTGTTAGGTTCATGCTAATTACCAAGGGATTAAGAAAACATCATGGAGAAAGCGATTAATGGAGGAACGAAAATAGAAAGAAAAATGGAGATGAAAATGATCATGACATTCAATACTAATATTTAGCGTCTGATACATGGTGTGAATGATAGAGATTAAGAAGATGAATACAATTGATGATGAAGATATAGAAACAAATACAGAAGAATTCCAACGTCTTGACACAGATTTGGATGGTGGATTTGCTTGCCGGCGAATGGAATGACTGAAGAGAAGAGCTTCCCTCTCAGGCTTGCTCGTCCGGTAGAAGTGACCTTGGTACAGAGCTTCAACGATGAAGATTGAAAGGATTTTCCTTGAGATGCACCTCTCAGCCTTGTCTCTTAAATCTTCCCGGATCTTCTCTGATCAGGCTCTTCAGACCAGTCTCTCTCTCAATTTACAAATATCAAAACATGCCTGTATCAAGTATATTTTGCAATGGAATTTCAAAGGCTATTTATAGGCTCAGCTTTGACTCTTTTACTTGTGGACCCCACTTTATTGTTATGGAAATTTCGAAAATTATGGAGTGAATATTCCTTCTGTTACACGATCAATCCCGTCAGAAATGCACAACGGTCAGCTGTACACGTGTCTAGATCCTCCGTAATTGTGTTGCTCTTTTTCATCTTCGATTGTTTGCCCACATGCGGTGTTGTTTTTTATTACTGCATGTGGTTGAAGTTGCGTTAATCGCTTAGCTCTTGATCGATTGTTGCATGCACCGTCATTTCGTTGATCGTCTATTCATTCTTGAATGATGGGTGCAATGCAACATAGATGCGTTGATCTTTTTACCTTGAGCCATGAACGCATACGGTGACTTGATTTCCTGCAAAACAGACTTGAAATATTCTTTTCTACCATCGCAATGGTGTCAGTGGGTGTATTGATGACAATTTATAATTTTTGCTTTTCTTAGATAATTTCCATACAATTGACACAACTTTTCTCTCTTTTAACTAAAATATCTAAATAAAGTAGTATAAATAACTTGTATTTCTACAAGTTATCAGAGAGCGCCGGAAGCTTCAAGATCAGAGAGATGGCCAACTCCTGCGGAAGCAGGAATTCCTTTTGAACCAAATAGAGTTGCCAGGTAAAAGCCTTAGGCAGTAAGGGATTACTATCAGGCTCTCTATCTTTAACTTCCATTGTTATTTCTTACTCAAACTCATTTATAAAAATGGAATTTACTTCACTATATCTGTTCACTCTCTGTTATTTATGCATGAGCTTGCATAATTGGGGATCTTTATTCCATGCGATTATTTTGTATTATGTATGCTTCATTCGTCCATTAGATATACTCGGGAGGGTAGTCTAACGACAGGATCTAGGTTTAGGAATAAAATGCATAATCAAGAGATAGGAGCTTAGGAATAAGCATTGTTTGTTATTAACGCATCACATGCATCCTAGAAATAGGATATGATTGTGTGCAGTCACCTTGCCTTTATGCATCTTGCATCATCGCATTGGAAAAGAGTAGAGACTTAGGGATAAGCTCTATGGACACTTTTGCATTCAACACATGCGTCCTAGACTTAGGAGCATCGCATTTGCATTGGAAAATGACTTGTTGTGCATGGTTGTAGCATTATCGCATAGTTTGACGCATTCCCAAGTAACGCTAGCTAAAGACCTTTTCAACTCGTTCATCCACATACTCAGTGCATCTATCACACAATCAGACTTTTCTCAAATCCACCGCATTTGTTTATTTTTCATTACTGTGATCAACAAACAAACCAACAATTAATTGAGTTACCGGTTACCGCAAAGTTTTCTAAAAATTACCACCGCAACCTGTTTTCCCAAGTCCCTGACTTCGACCTTGGACCTACCAGGAACTTATGGGTTTACACTTGGATTCCACTGAGAAAACTTGAGTGCTCAATGCATTTTCATCATCACATTTCATCCATAATCTCACTTCATAAAATGACGCATCAGCAGTCTCCTTAGAATCCGAAACGGCCAGGGCCATTCTTCGCGAAGCCGCTGCTAACTCCTCCTCTGACGGTAGGGGCTGGTTCACTACTCCTGCTTTTGGTAACCCCCCATCCTTCTCCAAATGGCTCAAAATACTCCCAAATACCTCCTTGTCGTCTTTCCGTTTCAGTTCGCTCTCTGTTGAAGGTACTGGGACCGTTGATAACTTGTACAAATATAAGTTATTTATGCTACCTTATTCATATATTGCGGACAAAAGAGGGAAAATATGTGTCGATTGTATGAAAATTAGCTAAGAAATACAATAATTTAAATTTTCATCAATATACCCACTAACACCATCAAGATGGAAAGAATATTTCAAGTCTGTTTTGCAGGAAATCCAGTCACCGTATGCGTTCATAGCTCAAGAGAAAAAAATTAGCGCATCTACGTTACTTTGCGCCCATCATTCAGAAATGAATAGAAGATCAACGCAATGACGGCGCATGCGACAATCGATCCAAAGCTGAACTTCAACCGCATGCGGTAATAAAAACAACACCGCATGCAAGCACACGATCGAAAGATGCAAATGAGCAATGCAATTGCGGAGGATTTTGACACGTGTACAACTAACCGTTGTGCATTTTCAACGGACTAATTGCATAACAGAAGGAATATTTATTCCACCATTTTCAGAATTTCCTTAACAATAAAGTGGGGACCACACAAGTCAGAGAGTCAAAGCTTTCATCTATAAATACACTCAAAGAATTCACTAAAAGAGATACTTGATTTGGTGGACAATTGATACCAGGCTATTAAGACAAAAGGTTGATCTACGTGCTGATCAAAGAAGATCCGGGAAGAAAAGAGACAAGGCCGAGAGGGGAATCTCAGAGCGAATCATTCCAAATCCCCACCTGAAGCTCTGTACCTAGATCAACTCTACCGGTTGAGCAAGCCTAAGAGGGAAGCTTATCCTTCCATTCACTCCATCTACGCCGGCAAGCAATCTCTCCATCTAGATCGGTGTCAAGACGTTGGCATTCTTCTATATCTGTTTCTAACTCTTATTCATCAATTGTATTTCATCTTCTTAGTCTAAATCATTTACAACCATGTATCAAACGCTTGATTTTATAATTAATTGTCATGATCATTCTCATTTCCACATTTCTGTCTATTTCTGTTCCTCCATTAATTGCTTTCTCCACGATGTTTTCTTAATCCCTTAGGGATTAATATGAATTAAACAAGTAACTTAATATGTGCTAAAGAATTAAAGATGTTTAGCTAAAGCATGCTAGACAACATCTTCACCTGTGAGAGTAGAAGTGAAGATGCCATTCTGACCTGTCGAGAGAAGGTTAGAAGAATGTGTTAACTAAAGCAAGAAGTACTTCCAGAGATGGACGAAACCTTGCATTCATTACGTTCGTCCCTATTTCACCACAGAGATGTGGGAATGCGGCCGATCACTGAGAGGTGTACGCCAAGGGAAAGCGGAACCGTACTTACATCTTTAACGTAACTAAAGAACTTGCAATGTTTATATTAATTAACCTTTGTCTTTCTGCTTTGCACATAAGCCTTGCCACCGCATAACACGATCTTTGTATATTCTTCACAGTCAGTCTCACCCTTGGTATCTTGTATCATATAACCTATATCTTGTATCATCATAGCTTAGGTCTATTTTATCGCACTTTACTTTATCGCAATTTACTTTATTATCGCATTTTTATCACTTATCTTTACTTTACTGCACAATTTACTTTATCGCATTTTTAATACCTGTACACACAACCTTTTTATAAATTGAAAAGCCCCTGGTCGAATATATCATGAACGTAATACAATCAACCTAAAACAATCCCTGTGTTCCACCTCGAATAACATCGAGAAACATGCGGTGAAATTATACTTGATTTCAATGCAAGGAAACTTGTGACAACGCACAACATACTACAAGAACATTCATTAATAACTCATATCTAGAAGTAGTATCACTTATCATCACAATCATCCATTCGTTGTATGACACAAGAAGATTAATTTTATTCATTCATATTCATATATGCGTTACAAGCGCCAGCTCAGGTCTGGTGGTAGGGGCACTCTCCGTGCTCAGCCCCTCTCGATCGGTGGGTGGTTTTGCAGCTACAGATGTTTTTCATCGGGGTTTTTCGTCGATTCTTGGGGATGGCTTTGGCTGGGCGGCGAGGCAGCGACTAACAGTGAGGAAGGCCGCCTCCCGCGTGGTGACAGAGGCATGGGAAGAAGAGTGGGATGATTGTCCGGCCATTTGTTTGGTTAAGTGAAAGAGACTGGAATTTTTTTTTTTTTGTTCTTCGGAAGAAGGTTCGGAACAGGATGGGTATGCAGAGAGAACTTTTTCTTAGGTTTTTTTTTTCGCGAAGAGAAACAAATGAGCTCCTCGGATTTGAAAGGGTGCGATTTATAGGTTGGGCCTCTATGGGCCCAATGCAATCGCTGCATGGTAGGCTTCGGTATTCCAAAAAGGCTTGCTGCGCGCCCCTCCCATTATGACTTAGCAGAAAGGACGTCCTTTCGTCTGCTAAGTAATAATTCCGTCGGATGCTGAAGCTATTCGACTACCCTCTCCGTGAATATTTTATCATTTTTTTCTTTTATTTAATAGGAGAGGCGCAAAGTTAAGTGTTTAACGCAATGCATTCGTTACTGCAAATGCATATTTGTGGAAGACGGGCACGGCGTATGTATTAGCGCAACACAACCATCAACGCAACGCATTTCTGGAGGATGGGCGCACGGTATTTCTACCAACGCAACATAACCATCGACATAGTGCGTATTTTCAGAGGACGAGTGCAATGTACATACGAGCGCAACTCATCCGTAAATGCAATGTATTTTTGGAGACGGATGCAAAGTGTATCTATTAGTGCAAGATACACCCGTCGTCACAATGCATATCAGTCGTTATTATGGTATCATCAACATCGCAACGCTTATCCCAAAACCAAATTGATAAGATGTTGCGGCGTTCATTTATAACATTCATTCACCAAAATTTAAGATCAACGCAAACCAAGGCTGGAATGAAAATAAATTCAACTAGGCATGAAATTAATGCAAGATGGAATTGAAATAGAAATAAATTCAAGTAAGCAGTAAAACTAATTTACGAAAGCAGTAAACTAATTTAAATAATGTAATGATAAAGTAGTAAAGAAAGCAGTAAAGAAAGTAGTAAAGATAGTGATAGGGATTATTCTTAGATCTGCATAGGTGAGGGCAGCTCCATATCACTGGCCCAATAAGCCTCCCATTTCAGGGGTAAGATCGGGTGGATAGTTGGGAACATAGGGTGCAAGACGGAATTCACTCCTACCCATTATAGGGATAGTAGATAGGTTGTTCCCTTTAGTACTGAATCTAGGTCTTGAACAAGGGGCCCCACCCTTTTCTTGACCCGAGAGGGATTCGGTTTATCGGTTGGACCTTAAACCAATTGTTCATTAAAGAATCAGTGGAACATAAGAAACAAGATGTAGTCTCAGGGGTAAAACGATTTTTATGACCCAACCGAGATTATGAACAACCTATGAAGGATTAGCTTACTAATCATGGTTATATCAAATGGACATAAATATATCTATAGTGAGGGGAGTGCAACTACAGGACTATAGTGGGATGACCCGTTAGTTAACGAATGTTGATTAGCTCCGTCTAAAGATTTTAGCTAGCTAATCTCGGATCGTTGGAGCCCATGATCTATAGGTCCATTAGGTTCCCCTACTAGCTCATATGGAATAAACTTAGAACAGTGATAGAATTAATTCGAATTGTTCGAATTAGGTGAAGAGAGAGAAATCGACAAGTATATGTGATATAGTGGTCAGGTATTTCAGTTTAGAGATACAACTTTAATATTTAAATGTGATTATCAAGAATATGAATACATTCATATTCGGAAGCTCGAAAACAATGAAAATGGTTAAAGATGTAAAACGTCAAATAGTTGACTTTTGACTTTGAAAAGTCAAACTTTGACCGACTTATATTCAAATGTGATTTAAATTTCGAGAAAATGAATGTGGATTCATGCTCAGGAGGTCAAAATTAGGTAACACAGAAAAAATCATAAAAAGTCAAAATGTTGACTTTTTTTAGAAAGTTTGACTTTGACCAAATGACTATTTTGCCCTTTGACTATAGTTAGTGGGAAAATAAAAACTTTTGTTGAATAATTACACTAACAAAATAGCAGGCAAGATGTTGGCTTATAGTGGAGACATTAAGCCCATTAAGATAGTGGATTATAGGTGTTGGGTTTTTATGGATTTGGTTCATGCAATTGTTGTATGGTTTTTTCTATAAAATGGGCATTCATTTTGAATGAAAAACTTTTTGCCATTTTTCCAAAATTGTTTTGTAAATTTTCGCTAGAAAATCACATTTTTTGGAGAAAAAATTAAAACGCAAACCTAATAAAAAGTTCCATTTCTTTTTTCCATCTTTTTCTCTCTCTCAATTTTCTTCATCCACCGGGTCCGACAACTCGGTTCTGAGTCCAGAGGATAGTAGGTAAACTCTACTGTTGGCCCAAAAGAGTTCGGGTCGAGATTCAGCAAGGAAAAGCGCTTTTGGGGAGCTTCAAAGGTAAGTTAATTACTGTTTTTTTCCCTTCAAATTGCATGTTTTTTCCTTTAAATTAAAAGCAATTAGAGTGTAATTAGGTCCTTTTTCCGCTGCGTATGCCTTGAGTTCCATCAGAAATGGAGTGGAAAGCTTCCCTCTCAGGCTTGTTTTCCAGGTAGAAGTGATCCTTTGCACAGAGCTTCTTCTTCAGGAATGGAAATAATTGCTATCTCTAGAGACTTACCTCTCGGTTTTGTCTCATCTCTCTCCCCGGATTTCTATGAATTATCTCTTCAGACCAGCCTCCTTTCTTTGAATTTGATGTAGCTATTTATAAACCTTGGCCCTTCTGCATTAATGGTTCTACATTGAAAAGCTAATTTTTCCTGCCATGGCTTAGTGGGAACGTCCACTTTGCTCCACATTCAATTTGTCAAAATCGTACAACAGAAAAGCTGTACAATTTGAGAAGTCCTTACGAATGCGTCGCTTTTTACATCTATGATCGATCACCGCATGCGATGTAATTTCTTTGATCATTTTATCGATTGCCGCATGGTGTGGAAATGCGTTGATCATTTGAGTCAATGATCGATCGTCACATGCACTGCAATTGCGTTGTTCTCTTTTGTTCTTGATCGATTGCCGCACGCAATTTGAATGCGTTGTTCATTTTTTTTGTCCTCTAGCGATTGTCACATGTGGTGACCTGTTTTCTGCAAAACAAAGACTTGGACATTCCATTTTTCCATCGCAATGGGGTTAGTGGGTGTGCTTACAACACTTTACAATTTTCGCGTTTCTAAGCCAATTTCTATACAGTCGACGCAACTTTTCCTTCTTTTTGCCACATAATCTAAATAAAACGGTAACATAACTTGTATTTCTACAAGTTATCACTCACTTAGAAGTCCATTCTTCACCAATCTCTCAATCCTATTGAGATTGATGTACCGTAAACGTAGATGCCAAAGTTGGGCATTTTCTTTTGGAGAAATTCGTCAATGTTTTGATTGAGTTACGACAATTTTGAACATTTCAGTATTATGAAGGGAATTAATGGCTAACGACCTTAGCACATATAAATTTGATTCCAGATTTGCTATGCAAATAAAACCACAATCTTTATGAATAAATGCTTTACTCAAATTGAAAGAAATAGTGTATTTACATTGCAATAAGCACTTTAGAGAAATAAGGTTCCTTTTTAGTTCAGGAACAATATATACATCACTTAAATTTAGAAACCTATTATGTAAAGTCAATTGGATCCCCCCCACTGCCACAGTTGAGACGATGTGCCTGGTGCCTACTCGCATTGTCATCTCACCAGCCTCCAGCTGTCGCCAAGTTCTAATCCCCTTAAAAGAAGAACAAACATGGTTAGTGGCACTTGAATCAATTATCCAGGCTGAATCATCATTCTACACTAAACAAGTTTCGAGTACAAGTAAATCATATTTACCTTTATCTGCCTTGGCCTTAGCCTTAGCTACTTTCTTCTCCTTCAGATACCGAGGACAGTTCCTCTTCCAATGTCCATCTTGGTTGCAATGGAAACACTATCCGTTAGCAACTGGTGGATGCCTCCAAGAGGCGACAAGCGGTGGGTTAGCAGGTGCCTTCCCTTTTCCCTTACCAGTCTTCTTCTTCTTTCCCTTTGCAGAGTTAGAAGTAGAAGGTGCAGACTTCGTTCCTTAGGTCGAACCTCTATGGAACGTCCTTGACGATGAAGCAACATTTGCCCCACCCTTCCGCTTCTCCTTACTTTTCAATAAATATTGGTATGTCTACAACTCGTTGAGGAGAGTTGTAAGGTTATATTTCACTTTGTTAAGAATCACATTGCTAACAAAGTGCAGGAAGCTCTCCGGCAAAGAATGCAGAATTATGCTAACCTGGCTGCCTTCATCGATGGTAGACCCATTCAGCTCTACCACATTAAAGTGGACCATCATGTTTAGCACATGTTCACGAATAGAGGTGCCTTCTTGCATTTTGGAGTTGAATATGTATTTAAGAGCCTCATGCATAAGTGATGCGTTATTTTATGATGTGGAATTGTGGATGAAATGCGATGATGAAAATGCGTTGAGCACTCAAGTTTTCTCAGCGAAATCCAAGTGTAAACCCCACTGAGTTTCCTAGTAAGTCCAAGGTCGAACTCAAGGACTTGGGAAAATAGGTTGCGGTTGTAATTTTTAGGAAAACTTTGCGGTAACCAAATAAATCAATAGTTTTTGAGGTTGTTGTTTGCGGTAATGAAAAATAAACAAATGCGGTGGAGTTTGAAAAGAGTTGAATAAATGGAAGATACGATGAGTATGGGGTGAATGGGTTGAGAAAAGTTTTCGCTAACACTTCCTAGGATGCGTTCATGCTATGCGATCATGCAACATACATACAAAAGTAAACCACCTCTCGGTGTGAATGCCACGGCTTCTAAGGCTAGAACGCATGCGATATATGTGATAAGTCTATAGGACCTACACATAAGCCTCTATTCTTGTTTTTGCGATGACAAAATGACACACACACAAATAAGGCAATGACATAATATCATTCCTATCTCTAGGATGCATGCGATGCAGGTTGGCAAACAGAGCTTATCTCTAAGTCCAAATCTCTTGTTTATGCAGTTCTAATCTTGCTCTCTCGAGTCTAGATTCTAACCTAGCTCTCTCAAGTCTTAGGTTCTTTCTTTAGACTCTCTCTCGAGTAGCTTGAAAGGGATGTTTGGCACAGTATAACATAAGATAATCACAAGCAATGAAATCCTGGGTCATGTTAGCTTAGTTCTTCTCAACCCATTTGACAAGTTTAGCTACTCATGCGTGCTAAGAGAGTGAATAGATGTAGAATAAGAACTTCCATTGTATAAATATAAAGATGGAGTACAAAACAACAATGCAAGAATAGAATAAAGAGCCTGGTAGCAATCTCTTACGTCCCAGGCTTTTACACTGTCTTTTCTACTCGTGTTCAAAAGATAATCTCGCTCTCACGAGAGTCGGCCTGCTCTCTACTTCTACGCCTCAAGGTTCTCTCTCGAGTTGCCCTCAGCGATCTCCAGCATCTTTACTCTTCTCTAGCTCTGCCTTAAAATAAAATGGAAAAACGGTAACAACCCGACCCCCTAGGACTTAGGTAAGGCTGTTACTAAAATAAATGCATGCACAGAATTTAAAACGACGCTCAGTTATTTGATATAAATACTAATTAAACAAGAGAAGTTCAAAAGACATTTATTAAATGCAATTGTTAAAACAAATAATAGGGTACCCAAAATTCTTAAAGACTAACAAAAGTAGATAAAAGAAATAATCCTTAGTAATACATTTTAAACAATAAAACTAAATATTAAGAGGAAAGTAAGGACTCAAATTTCAAGCTGTGAAAGCGAAAAAAATCTAGTCCCAGTGACACGATCATGAATTCCGCTACGCCATCACTGGTGCATCTTTACCTTTTCCTGAAACATCAACATAAGAAAGGATGAGTATGAAATACTCAGTAAGTAACCCCACCACTGGGGTCAGGCTAGGCATCTATGTCCTCTAGATACCCACCTATGGCACATATACACACGTGAAACAGGGAAGAGACTGAGTCATATCCTACTGTAGTTAAGTATGCCCACTACCTCTGGTGAATCCCGTAGGAAACACAAACTGGTGAATCCCGAAGGAGACACAAACTGGTGAATCCCAAAGGAAACACAAAGCTGGCGAATCCCGACACAAACTGGTGAATCCCGAAGGAAACACAAACTGGTGAATCCCGAAGGAAACAAAAAACTGGTGAATCCCGAAGGAGACACAAACTGGTGAATCTCGAAGGAAACACAAATTGGTGAATCCCGAAGGAAACAAAAAACTGGTGAATCCCGAAGGAGACACAAACTGGTGAATCTCGAAGGAAACACAAACTGGTGAATCCCGAAGGAAACACAAACTGGTGAGCATCTAACTAATCAGTGAGGACATTCACCCAGTCTCAACATTCAAAAATCAACACCGTACGAATCTATGACATACATGTAACCCTCGATACCATGGCTCTACCACATACACATAATCCTCAACAACATATTCTACAACGTTCATGTATACCTTAACATTATAGTTCCACAACATACAAATATGCCTCAACATCAGCAGATCAAATACCAACATATGGAAACACATACCACCTCATATTAACAATCAAGTGCCTAGGTGTATATGTAATCAAATCAGGACTCGTGCCAGAACATACTTTGATCCAGGTCATACTATCAATCAACATGCTAACGTTTACCATAACATACACTTATCATGCTAGCATACAACTAAAACCTGGCCCGTGGGCAGTTCCAGTGGTAAGATTACTTACCTGAAATGAAACTCTACAAATAAAAAAAATTAGACGACCAAACTATGGCGGCAACTCGAAGTAGCGGTCCCAATTCTGAAAACAACTCAAATAATTTCAGTTCAACCATAACACCGAAACTTTGGACCCAAGTCCAAACTATCCAAAAACTTACCCAAAGGATGAACATCACTTCCAACATCCCTTGACGACGCTCCTCTAAGTCCAAGCTTCGTTAAAACTCACCTTCAAATAAAACCTAACAACTGTGAATCAAAATGACGAAACCCAATGTTAATGGCTAAGAGATCGAACTGAACTACCTCAACCTTACCTAGGACAGATCCGACAGCGACAAGGGAGACGGCCAATGATGGATTTGGGTCTGGCGAAGCGTGAAGTGACGGCAGCTGAACGGATCGGACGAATGGCAAGCTAGGCTGAGGGCTTGAAATGATGGGTTTCTGACAGAGGGGCGTCAGACGAGCGAAAACGACGCTCTCAGCTGGACGACGCGGCTGCGAATGGAGGAGAAATCGACTGGGCGAGCGGCAGCGACTTCGGATCTGAGTAACGAAGGAGGCACGGCGACGGTCTAATGAGACGTGAGAGGAGGTGCGACATTCGGTGGCAGGTCTGGCTCGTGCGGTGGGCGAAGGCGCGTTTGGGTTGTGAGGAGGGCTCGGCGGTGGTTGGACGGCTGTGAAGGGAAGGTGCGGCGGTCGGATAAGGCAGTGGGGGGGGGGCACTCGTGCAAGAGAGGGGTTGCGTGAGGGAGGGGGTGAGTGCTCCTTTTTATTTAAAAAAAATAAAAAAAATAATAATAATAATAATAAAAGGAAAGTAGTATAACTCCAATTAAATTTTTTCCTTAAACCACTTTATACCACTTAATTTCTTTCCTTTTCCCAAGAAAATAACTTCTTGCAATAAATTTCAAAATTGAGGTTGAAAGTTGAATAATTTGAATAATTTCCATGCCAACACTTTAATCCTCGCGCTTAAACTTTAAATTCAAAATTCCAAACATGCCCTTCAACTAAGGACAATTACTGAAAAAGAAAAAAATTACATTATTAATAAATAAATAGAAAGGTATGGATGTTACAAAAACTATGGACAAAGACGTGCTGAGCTAACTGATCCGAATGTATGAATTTTCGAATCCCTTTTCTAAAGGATTCATTTGGTATTTATAGAGCTTCAATGTTAAGGCGGCTTCCCTCTTATGATTGCTCAGATGGGATGGCTTTAATTCCCTGACTAATGCGCCGAATATTTGTCATCGAAAAGCTGAATGTACTTGTTATCGTTAGCGACTGTCAGCTTAATTCGAATTCGACCATCATCAGCTTTCTGTCCCATCGCGGTTAATTAGTCTTTCACCCAGATGCGCCCACCAAGTTGCGGCAATCATTCTTGAGCAAATGTTTGCAAACACAATCACTGCAAAGCCTTGCAGTAATGCTGCGCTCGACCAATGATTTCCTGTGATCACAATTTTTGTCTTGCGTCAACGCATATTCTACATAAAAACACAAAAACATCTGTTACTATGCGATTGCAATGTAATAAAATTAATGCTTTTTGGGCACAATCTAACACATTTTATCAATGTAAGCCAACATTGTTTAAGAACTTAGCACTATGATAACGTGCATTTCTACCCGTTATCAATAAGATGTTCAGACGGTTGTCCAAACATCCCCCGCAGGGACTCCATGATCTCAAGGGCTGAGACCATAGGCTCATGCTTCTTGCCCAAGACGTTAGAAAGACTTGCCAAGATATAGGATCGAGCGTTCTCATTTGCCCTTGTCCATCGCTCGTATGCCTCCCAAACATTTCGAGTGGCATTTGGAGCTGGAATAGGAGGACAAGCCTCCGTGAGAGCAAACATGAGATCCTCGATGATTAGGATCGTCGTGATCATATGATTCCATGTTGAAAAATTGTCGCCAGTTAATTTTTCGACGCTTAACAAAGATAAGGTGGCTGTAGCCATTTGAAAAAGTTGCTGAAAATATGAAAAAATCTTAATTAGTTTTTTGCTAAACTACTTTTAAACCAATTAGTTTTGCAAAACAGTTTCAAGTACCCTAAGTTATAGACTTCTATTTTGCAATGATGCCCTAGTGAGTCAGGACAAATGCCACCGGTGGGGTGATCAGTTGCCCCTTCACTGGGATGAGACATTCTCAACCATTAGGCAGAACTGACTCTTGGAACTGTGTCACACCCTGTCCCAGACTACCCTCTGAGACTGAGAAAGGGCGTGACTACAGCAGTTATCAACCCTTTTGTTGACACTTACTGCCTAATAACTCTTGTGGAAATAACTCTGATACCAATGAACAAATTCAACAATCAACTGATTAAGTCAATGAGGCAATCAATAGCTGATTAAGTAGTCCCATTTTATTACAACAATGTAACGTTTATACAACTCCAAGACTTAACAACAAAGTCTACAACAATTACTGTAAAATCCTCCGGAAGTGTAACAGTGGCATGTGGCAGACCTTGACCTTAGCAGCACCCTGGAACTCCTTACCTTTCGCTACTTTGGGGGGGGGGGGGAGAAAAACATTTGGAAAGCATGAGCTATAAAGCCCAGTGACTAGTATCTTTAAATAAACAATAACTTTAACTATAGAAATATACTTTTTGGAAATCAATGCATAATCAATGAGTACATTTACGTACATTCACAATTATTTCTCCAGCCAGACCGCTAGATTATCCCAGCTTAACTGCTAGTTAAACAATCAACCCCAGCTTGACCGCTGGTTATTACATAATATGTACAACCCTAACTTTACTGCTGGTTATCCCTGGCATGATCATACATTTTTCCCCAGCACTTTCACACATATACTAAAGCAATGTATCAACAATTCCAGTGGAAACTTTCCCTGTACCCTATTAACCCGCCAATGTGCACATCCTATTTTCCCGCTAGCTATGCTTAGGTAACTTGACTATATTTCCCGTCGATCGTCACCGACTATCATTTCCTGCCGACTGAAGCCGACTATATTTTCCCGCTAGCCGAAGCCGACTATATTTTCCTGCCAAGTACCTTTTCAAGCATGCTAACTATACATTCCAGGTACAATTTCAGTTTCCAAATCAAACATACAAGCAATATCTTAACAAGCATAGTAATCAGATAAACATATATCCCTGATCATGCCAATTTAATATTATCCTCTATATATATTTACCTATATAGAAATTATATCAACAATACAACACACAATAACCACTCACCTTGGTTGGTTAGGAACTTTCCTTTCCAAAGTTCCTTAGGTTTCGTTGGTTCCCTTTTGAACTCTAAATTCCATAAAATCTTAGCTCAGAACTCCTCGTGGTTTGGCCGGAATCATCAAAACATCAAGACTGGCCCAGCTTACCCGATAGCTCGACCCTTCTGTCTTGTCCTCACATTCCAACCCGATTCCTTAGAGCTTCTTCTTCGACAACCCTACCCTGAAAACTAGACTCTCCTAGATTTCAAGTCGCTTTGGAGTCACATCAAACGCATGAGTGTTTTGGGAGAACTCCTCGTCCCAAGTTGATGTTACTTCTTGTCCTTTCTATCCGACAACATCTCCCCTCTTGGAACCTCTTGACCAACGCATGGTCTTGCTATCAATGCATAGCCTCCTCCTAATACACTATTCTTTATGTCCTTTGAAGTGAATTTTAGTTATCATCTGAAGTCCTTGGCCCTATTTATATGCGTCCAAGATTTCTCTAAGGCCGAGACCTCCAACTTGGCAGCATGTCCAAGTGTCTCTTCCCCACACTATGAACGAAATCTTGCATCAGCACAACCCAAGGTGTCTTGCTCCCCTTTTACTAACGCATAGCCCTCAACTTTGCATGTCTTTTTATGCATCCACTTCATTTGCTTAAGCCTTAAGATTCTTCCTAACAAGCCACATGTCCGGATGACGACCTTGCATGCGGCTATCCAACCTCATATGTGTTAACCACAAATGCCCACAAACCCTTGGATGTTCAACGCATAGCACATGTCCAGCGCATAGCACATCAACAATGCATAGTACATCACCAACGCATAGCACATCACCAACGCATAGTGTAGCACTGCTGCATCCATCGCGTCCATCGCATCAATCGTTTATTACCATCGCATAGCACTGTCGCGTCCATCGCTTCCATCCCTGCATGCCATCGCATCCATCGTGCAACATTACCGCATGCCATCGCATCCATCGCTGTATGCCATCGCATACTACCAATGCATTCCTTCGACCGCATGCCATAGGCCGCACCACTGCACGTCATCAATGCATAGCGTTGCTGCATGTCATCGACGCATAGCACCGCCCCATGTCATCAACATATAGAAATGTCGTATGTCATCAACTCATAGCATTGCCGCATAGCATCACCGTGTTACACCAACGCATAGTGCTACCATATACCATCGACGCATACCCCCATCATCGCATCACTGCAACCTACCAACGCATCTCCTTCCGCTGCATGCCTTTGGCCGCGTGGATGCATACCATCGTGTCCAACGCATCCATCGCAGTCGTTGCACCCCATGCGTTGATCTAATCTCCAGCCGCATAGACGCATACCATTCTGTCCAATGCATCCATCGTGCCTGCCTTCTTCGCCGCATGCCTCTATCCATCACATTCATCGCATCCAACGCATCCAACGTCCAATGCCCTTGGATGCGCAACTTGAGGTTGCCACATGCATTATTCTAACCTCTTCAAGACCTTGGTTATTGCATGCACTTCTAACCTCCCAAATAACCTCTCAAAGTCTAATGGCCAACGCATGGCAAACACTAACGCATTGTCAAATACTTAGTCATTTTCTCCTTGGCTTCCAACGCATGGTTACTCTTGGCAATGCCTCTTGCCAATACTTCATCCAATCATGCATCCAACCTTTACAAACACATGGTTTCCTTTTCAACTTATGCATTAATGTCTCCTAACTCTTAACGCATGGCTCTTTTTCGACCTTACACTTGGCCAAATTTTACCAATTAAAGCATAACTCAAAACTACTAAAGGAAAATCTACTCAACATTTAGAAATTTCCTTTCATTTCAACATAGGATTTAACTTTCACTAAGTTAATTTCTTTAACCACCTGCTTAAGTAGGAAAATGGAAATCCAGGTTTCACAAACTGAACCTAACAACCACCATTTTTTGGTCCAGAATCGTTAACATTTAACTATTTCGTGTAAGTGTAACCCCTCGTTTTTTATGCCAGAGTCCCGCCCTAATGCACTTACCGTAGGGAAAAGACAGATTAGGACAAGAGATTAAGTTATCTTATCCTCTTACAGGAGATCAAATAAAGAAACGCACAAAACTGCCATCCTTTAGGGGGACAGTCCCAGGGTGCCAGAGGCAATGTGCAGTAACTTTATTCAACCTAACGAGGGAGACCGAGGGATATGCTGTCACACTTCCTCCTCCCACTTACTATGAACATTCTCTCCATCCACCTTGATATTGACCTACCCAAACACCATCCGTTGGGGGAAGACGCCAAAGGTGCCACGAGGCCAAGGATAGATCTCACAGTGTGGACTTAAAGAGAAAGTGAAAGGTCTAAGTTTAAATCACAGTGTGGACTTAAGGATAGATCTTATGCCCCAAGTACCTCCCACTGAATGTTCTACCTAGGGATTCATTAACCTAGACAATCCAGCTACTGGTTTTAGTCTAAATGGTCTTTTTAAAGCCTGCTCGTAAACAACGTTTGTTTATGAAATATAAACAAGTTCAAGTAGTCACATTTAAACACTTTAATGGACTGTCCTTAACTTGCATGCATGCATCAAATCTATCTAATTCACCTTTCCAAGTAAGTTCCCAGGTAGGGGTGTTACGTTTTCGTCAACTTAAATACCCTAGCCTAGACAGAACTCGCTTTAGACAAAACGTCTCTTATAGATAGATTTGCTACACTTTAACCTTTTATTAGCCAATTTAATCCTATTAAACTGATTAAAAGATTAAATCCTTAGGGTTGCTAATCATATTAGAACCGTGATCTTAGGTCTATGTGATCCAAGTTTTAAATATTGTAAAACATGAATTAAACCTAAGTGAGCATGCATGTCTTTCTTATTTCTTTTAGTTCTAATTTCTCTTTAACTCTTAAAAAGAAACAACTAAAAAACATTGCGCATAACGAGGAATTTATAACAATTATAAAGTAATCTATGTGTCATGCTTCATGCAATGTCTGGTCATTACTATATAACTTTTATATAATGCATAATAACCAAGCAAACATGTTATCATTCACCCTTATACTATAACAATTATAATATAAAGATGATGCATGTCAATGCTTTTTATGCATGCATAAATATAACTCTTATATCAATGATGCATGAGCATGCTCTTACGTAATAAAATCATGCTTCTCTAAATTATAACAATTACAATAAAGAGATGATGCATGATCAATGCATAACCTAAGGTGGGATTTACTATATGTGCATACCATATGACATACAAAACATACATCACATGTATTAAACAAATAGATTAATGGATTGGGATGAGCCTTAAACCAAAAAGAACCGAAATGAAAAACCCTATCTATTACATTTGTTATCGAGCAAACCGGTTCATAGGTGAACCGGGTCTTGAATGCTAAGAGGTCTCCATCGTGTAGCAATCTTTAGTAGGTAGACGATCATTCAACACGCACTAGACAATAGGTACTTTAGCAAACGATCGCGTAGACGACGACGAGGTTGCGAAGTCTGATTGTCCATGCGATAGTGTAGCGCGACGATAGGTAAACGATTTACCTAAAATTGCTAAGCGATTGTTTAGTCAGTTACTAAGCGATGAAGCTTGCTGACCTAAACGATCGTCTAGCATGCTTTAAACGATACGCGAGCGTTTAATCATCTATCTGATGTGTGCAACCTGGTAAACCATTTACCTTACGATGCTAACCAATCATTTAAACAGTTACTAAGCGACGAAGCTTGCTGACCTAAACGATCGTCTAGCTCGCACGCGCATTAAACGATACTCAGCGATCACGTGCCCGATCATCTTTCCGATATGACCAACTCTTGATCGCATATCCAATCATTCAACCACGATCGCATAGTCCTTCATCTTCACGATGCGATGGACATCGATCGCATAGAACCTTTTCTACACAATGCGATCAACTTGTAACGATAATTTTTAGTCTTTCAACATGTGAACAAATATGAATGTGAATGAATGAAAATCATGCAAGCTCATGTTGCCATAAACTTGTAGACTCGTGAATTGATGAGATGGAGTGGATGTCGTGCTATGCTTATTTACACTTTAAGCGATACTACTTCTAGATGTATGCGTTATTAATGGAGTGCTTGTAGTATGCTATGCGTTGTCACAAGTTTCCTTGCACTGAAACCAAGTATAATTCCAACGCAAGTTTCTTGGAGTGATCCAAGGTCGACCACAGGGATTATTGTCGTTAATGTGTTACATTTGTGATATATGCGACCGGTGTTTTTACAATTAATAAAGAGTGTATGTGTACAGGAAAGTAAATTGTGGGAAAGTAAAATTGTTCAGATAAACTAAAGTTGTATTAATAAAATAAAGTGTGATAAAAATAAACCTAAGCTAACGTGCTGCAAGATACAAGATGATGGAACTCGAGACTTACGTAATGGAATTAGGATCTAATTACACTCTAATTAAAAGGAAATTATGCATGCAATTGAAGGAAAAACAGTAATTAAAAAGGGATGAGATACAACCTTTGTAGCTCCCGAACAATGCTTTTCCTCGTCGAATTTCCACCCAAACTCTTCTGAACCACTACTAGAGTTGACCTACTATCATCTGGACTCAGAACTGAGTTGTGGGACTCAGTGGATGAAGAACCCCGAGAGAGAGAAAAGAGATGGAAAAAAAGGAATGAATTTGGGTTTTGGTTTGGGTTTTCTTTTTGAACTTCACACAAAGAAAAGAGGTTTTTTCCAGCCCAAATTAAAAAAAAAAAAAATTGGCAAATTGTCAAAAAGTCATTTTTTAAAATCAAAAGCCCATTTTATAGAAAAAACCATGCAACAATTGCATGAACTAAATCCATAAAAACCCAACACCTATAATCCACTATATTAGTGGGCTTAATGTCTCCACTATAACCCAACACCTAGCCCACTATTTTGTTAGTGGAATTATCCAACAAAAGTTTGGATTTTCCCATTAACTATAGTCAAAGGACAAAATAGTCATTTGGTCAAAGTCAAACTTTGACCAAAAAGTCAACATTTTGACTTTTTATGATTTTTTTCATGTTGACTAATTATGACCTCCCGAGCATGAATCCGAATTCATTTTCTGGAAATTCAAATCACATTTGAATATAAGGTCAGTCAAAGTTTGACTTTACAAAGTCAAGAGTCAACTCTATGTTCCCTATGTTCCCAGCTATCCACTCGATCTTACCCCTGAAATGGGAGGCTTATTGGGCCAGCGATGATGAGTTGCCCTCACCTATGCAGATCTAAGGATAATTCCGAGTGAATAGGAGTTCATAGTTAGCTCAAGATTAAGATTAAGTTACCTAGGTCATCAATTAACGAAATAGTCAATTTTATACATAAAACGGCATTTAGAACATAAAAAGTGACTATTTCATGGTTCAGTCTTATGCAAACTCATTGCATACGATGCCCCCACTCACATATCTCTATATGAACGATTTAGGATCACATCGTTTGTACTAACTACAATGTGGGCCACATCCATAGTGTCCCTAGAATAAGGCGCCCAACCTTATTCATATACTATAGACCATTTTGGCTATATATTTGAACTTGATCCACATTTATGTCACTATATAAAGTTCAAACTACATTAAATAGCCCCAGGACCTTAGTTTATAGGATTTAAGATTATAATTTCAATAATAACTTTATTGAAAAAAAAAACAGAATATGTTTATTAATTTACAAACTACGAGTTTTAGGACATAAAATCCAACACAAGATACATGATATACATGATGTTGAGTTTGAGACTGATTGTGAAGTTTATACAAAGGATCATGGTATGCGATGGTAAGGCTTAATAGATGAATCAGAAGGAGAAAGAATAATTAGTACAAACATCGCAAGTTTGTTAATTGCGTTAAAGATACAACTAAGGTTTCACTTTCCCTTGGCGTATACCTCTCAGTGATCGACCGCATTCCCATATGTCTATGGTGAAACAAGGATGAACGTGGTGAACGCAAGGTTGCTTCCATCTCTGGAAGTACTTCTCGCTTTAGTTAACGCTTCCTCCAGCCCTCTCTCGATAGGCGGAATGGCATCTTCACTTGTGCATGAACGTGGTGAACGCAAGGTTGCTTCCATCTCTAGAAGTACTTCTCGCTTTAGTTAACGCTTCTTCCAGCCCTTTCTCGATAGGCAGAATGGCATCTTCACTTCTACTCTCACAAGTGAAGATGCCGTCTAGCATGCCTTGACTAAATATAATTATTTCCTTAACCCAATTAATTTACTTGCTCAATTATTGCTAATTATCCAAGGGATTAAGAAAACATCGTGGAGAAAGTGAAATATGGATGAACGAAAATAGGTAAAGAGATGGAGATGGAAATGATCATAACATTTAATTATAGAATTAAGCGTCTGATACATGTTGTGGATGATAGACTAAGAAGTGAATACAATTGATTATGAAGAGATAGAAACAAATACAGAAGAGTGTCAATGTCTTGACATAAATCTGGACGGTCGTTTTGCTTGCCGGTGTGGGGAATGAATGAGCAAAAGAGCTTCCCTCTCAGGCTTGCTCATCTAGTAGAGGTAACCTTTGTACAAAGCTTCAACGGTGGGATCGGAAGGATTCTTTTCCTGGAGACTCACCTCTCGGCCTTGTATGTTAATTCTTCCCGGATCTACTCTGATTAGTCGCTCAACCAGTTTCTCTCTCAGATCAGTATATACACTTTTCTCTGTATTGAAGCATCCTCTTTTCAGTGGAATGGCCGGAGCTATTTATAGGCTCAGCTTTGACTCTCTGACTTGTGGTCCCCACTTTATTGTTAAGGCAGTTTTGAAAATGGTGGAGTGAATATTCCTTCTATTACGCAATCAATCCCATCCGAAATGCACAACGGTCAGCTGTACATGCGTCAGAATCCTCCGCATTTGCGTTGCTCTTTACATCTTTGATCGTTTGCCCGCATGCGGTGCTGTTTTTGATTACCGCATGCGGTTGAAGATTGTGTTGATCGCAAAGCTCTTGATTGATTGTCACATGTGCCGTCATTGCGTTGATTGTCTATTCATTTCTGAATGACGGGCACAATGCGGTGTAGATGCGTTGTTCAGTTTATCTTGAGCCATGAACGCATGTGGTGATTTGATTTCCTGTAAAATAGACTTAAAATATTCTTTTCTACCATCGCAATGGTGTCAGTGGGTGTATTAATGACAATTTATAATTCTCGCATTTTGTAGCTAATTTCTATACAATTGACACAACTTTCCTTTCTTTTGGCCACAATATTTAACTAAAACAGTATAAATAACTTGTATTTCTACAAGTTATCACAACCCTAGATCATCTCCTTCCTCGGAAAGCCATAACCTTTGCCCAGAACTTCGACAAATGACTCAAGACTTCAAGTACTTTGAATATAAACTCGACTATGATCATATATGCCCAAAAACGCAGGGGCCTTTACATACAACCGAAAATGTAAAAGGTATTTAAACAGACCAAGGCAATTCATCCCGAAAACATCCATTAATCCAACACAACAACAACATTATTAACACTTAAAACAACGTAGAAATGCACCCACCATGAATGTAAACGTTATTTCGTTGCAAAAAATGAAATCAGAGTATCAGAAACCTGGCTCTGATACCAATTGAAGGATCTCATACCGAGAGTTCCATGAGCGGGGTTAGATTGCTCCGATTTCATAGTGACTGAAACATAAACGATATACATTCTATACTAACAGTTATGCATATTAAACTCATCAACAGCAAGCTCAGAATACGATAAAACATAGAGAAAGGGGTTCATACCAGAGGAAGACGATCTTTGTTTTTGTGAACCCACAGCAGTGGAAAACTCCCACCGATCTACCAGCACCCAGCGAGTCTCTCGACTGTTACTGCATGATCCGAACGTACACAAACAAGGACGCAGAGACAACACCACCACGAGGGAAACCCGGGTATCCTCGGCATCAAAAACCCAAAGAGTGGGCTCTGGTGAGTTTGGTAGAGGACGGAGGAGACGATTTTGTGTAGACAATAAGCGCACGCGAGAAGAACTCTACTATCGTATACCAGAGATACTTATCATTTAATAGAGCTACACGATCGTTTAGGAAAAACTGGACGATCATTTAGAAAGTGGTATATGATCGTTTTGAGGATGCAAACTAGATGATTGTTTAGACAAATGAGATTTTATCGTATAGGATTTCGCAATCGCTCATTCACGAATTCTTTTGGGCGTGGGATATCAAAATGTACGACTGAATTCTCTTCAAAATGAAAACAATTATCATACTTTAATCCGTCGGTTACCTTAACCTTCACAGCCCCATGATCCCACGTTCAAACATGAATTAATTGATTAATTATTAAATAATTAATAGATTAATTTAATTAATAAATATAATCATATTATATTTATATCCTATAGTTTGATATCATATATCTATTATAGTATTTTTCCTCTACTTGATATAAATTATATTTATATATAATTTTCTCCAAAATTTAGCCAATTATATCACATATAATTAACCAGTCCAATTATATCATATACAATTGAACTTCCTCTCGTCAATTTGAACATTTCAAATTAACCTAAACACTGGTTCTCGACTTTATCCAAGCTACCTAGGTGACCTAATTGACCTGTGGCTCAAAACTCCAACGGTACGTGAATAGCTGAATAAACTCTTTAGCCACGAGATTTACCATCTGTTAACTGTCAATGATTCCACTAAAAACCAACGGCTGAACTCTTCTTACCATAGATATATTTCTGTGTCCATTGGATATAACCAATCATGAGTACAATGACCCTTCATAGACGCTCGTAAGTACAGCTGGGCCAATTTATTGTTTTGCCCTTGTAGTTACATCTCACTCCTTAAGTATCACTGATTGCTCTAATGAATAATACAACATAGTCCAACTATGTGTGAACACCTCTCAGGCCAAGAGAAGGTGTGTGGCGCCATATCGTTCAAACCTTGGAATCAGCCCTTAATGGAGCCATCTATCTACTTACTCCTACCTCAAGGAAGGAGTGAATTCCATCTTGTGTAGTTGAGTTCCCAACTCCCAAATTAGACGTATCCCCAAAATGGTAGGTTTGAATCGGCGACATGGCCACTCGCACCCATACAAATCAAAGGACTGCCCTCAATGGCAGGAGTTCCCAACTCACTCAAGATTGAGGTCATGTTACCTATGGTCATCCTAGTGAAGTGAAGTCTCTATCATGAACGGTGTTATATAACAAGACATTAACACTTCGTGGTCAGGTCTTATACAAACTCTTTGTATAGGATGCCCCCACTCACATGTCCCCAACATGAATGATCAGGATCAAATCATCTGTGGCAAGTCGCAACACTTGTGACCATTCCACAAAGTGGGCCGCATCCGTAGCATTATCAGGATAAGGTTTCCCTCCTATATCCATATACTACAGACCATTTTGGTTATCACTCAAGACACGATCCACTTGTATATCACCACATACATGCTTGAGTCACATACAGATAACCAGCAATTTTAGGTTTATTGGTTTGTGGTAAAGCAAATAAAACACGTGAATGAGCAAAACAACAAGATGTGAAGTAAATATCATATATTAACAATCACATGTGTTCATATATACTGTTTACAAACCATAGGACACGAGACTTTAGAGCATCAACCCCAACATAATATCTTTAGTGGTACGCATGCGATTGTGTTTCTTAGCTAAAACATCAAATATGCTGGCAAGAATATAGGGAGTGGATTTTTTATTTTCCCTTGTCCACTTATCAAATGCTTCCCGAACAATTCGGTTTGCGTTTGAGCCGGGGTTTGGAGGAAATTCCTTAATTAAAACGAATCTTAGATCATTGATTACCAGTATTGTATTTAAGTTTGATTCCAATGTAGTGTACTTGTCCCCATTAAGTTTCTCAGAAGCCAATAATTGTATTAATGAGCTAGTTATGCCGAAAGTATAAACAAGTTATTATTAGTGAACTACTTTTAAATCTAATCAAATTTTAGCAAAGTAATAATGTACCCAAATTTCATTATTTATTTGGAACGATACTTTAGTGAGTCATAATAGATGCTACCAAGGGGTAGTCAAATACTCATTTATTGAAGCAAGATATTCTTGACTAAATACTAATTCCAGAATAACTCTTATTCCTATAGTCATTTACTTACTTTTTTTTGGTAAAAAACTTACTAATACTTAGTATTTCTCATAAGTGTAACTCTCCATTTTCAGACCTCAGAGGTCGACCCCAACAATGTAACCGAATTGGAGAGTCGAGGTTGGGAATGGACCTAAGATATCTTATCCATTTATGGAGTTTGAGTTGTTTCGAATCCCATGTTACAACCCTCCTAGGGGATAACCGTTGCAAAACTACTAGCTTATGTCTCCTAAAAATGAAAAGCAAGTGCAACATAGGAATCTCACGGTTCAAACTAATGGAAGAGAACGTAGGACACGTTGACACACATTCTTCATCCACATACTATGAATTACTTCCCCTATTCACCTTACTATTGACCCATGCAAACATTTTCCAAATGGAGGTCACTCTCAGGGTGACAGGAAGCCGAGCACGAATCTCACGGTATGAACTCTTAAGGACGTGAGAAATAAGAACGACATATTGTATATGTTATTAATCTCCCACTGTAGTGTTCTATTTGTTTTTGGTAAATATTTACTTAGGTATATTTTGGCTAATAAAAAAATTAAATCTAGGTGATTTTCTAATTATAACATTTATATTTTTATTTAACCTATGATATCTAGGTGATAAATCAATTTTAAAACCTTACGTCGCTCACGTATGCTCATAAAATCGGGTTAACGCCGCTCAATTATTTGGCTATAATCCCAAGGTAACAGGTGTTCCATTAACCATCAACTTAAATACCTCCAGCCTTAAACAGGATTATAGACAAGTTGAGTTTGTAACTAGAATTTTACAAGATAACAGCCTATTGTAACTATTAAAACAAGTTGTTATTTGTTAATCCTAGGTGAGCATGCATCTTATATTTGTTATGGATTTTAAATGTCTAATCCATTTTATAACAACTTATAAACTTTAGACATGTTTTTCGTCCATAACATACATCAAGCATTTCAACATTTAGTATATGATAACTTGTAGAAATACAAGTTATTTATGCTGCCTTATTCAGATATTGTTGCCAAAAGAGAGTAAATATGCGTCGATTGTATGAAAATTAACTAAGAAATACAATAATTATAAATTATCACAATTACACCCACTAACATCATCAAGATGGTAGAAGATGATCTTTCTACTCTGTTTTGTAGGAAACCAAGTCATCGCTTGCGATCAAGACTCAATGAGAAACTGAACAACGCATCTCTGTCACATTGCGCCTGTCAATCAATAATGAAGAGACTATTAACGCAATGACAGCGCAATGCGACAGTCGATCTTGAGCTGAATTTCAACCGCATCCGAGCACCCGATCGAAAGATACAACTGAGCAACGCAAATGCAAAGGATTTTGATACGTGTACAACTAACGGTTGTCCAGATTTGATGGTCTGATTGCATAACAGAAGGAATATTTATTCCTCCATCTTCGGAATTTCCATAACAATAAGTGGGGTCCACAAGCCAAGAGTTAAAGCTTTTCACCTATAAATACCCCCATAGAATTCAGAGAAAATATATACTTGATACGAGGGCTAATTGATGCTATATTATTAAAAGAGAGATGCTGAAGTAAGTACTGATCGGAAGAAATCCGGGAAGAGAAGAGGCAAGGCCAAGAGGTGAGTCTCAGTGTAATCCTGCCAAATCCCCACCGTGAAGCACTATGCGTAGTTCCCTACTACCGATTGAGCAAGCCTGAGAGGGAAGCTCATCCTTCCGCACAATCCATCCACGTCGGCAAACAAATCTCCATCCAGATTGGTGCTAAGATGTTGCCGCTAATTTGTATTTGTTTCTAACTCTATTTCATCAATTGTATTTCATTCTCTTAATCTCCTCATTCACAAATCATGTATCAGATGCTAAATAGTTTTATTGAATGTCTAGATCATTTCCATTTCCACTTCTCTATCTATTTCCATTCCTCCATTAATCGTTTTCTCCATGAAGTTTTCTTAATCCCTTGGTAACTAATAAGAATTAAACGAGGAACTTAATTTGTGATAAAGAAATAAATGCATTTAGCTAAGGCATGCTAGACGACATCTTCACCTGTGAGAGCAGAAGTGAAGATGCCTGTCACACCCCCTCCCAAGCCTTAAACCCCAAGACAGGGAAGGGAGCATGAGAGTGACTATATAACCTTTTAAGACAATACCTATGCTCAATATGTCCCCTATGTCTCTATAAATTTTTAATAGGTTTACAACATTCCCCCTATCTATCTATACATATAATTAAATTTTCTTTCTATTCGTGGTCTGAGTCGTGCCCCGAGAGTTTACCGAATTCTTAGCTGGTGGTGGTGGGTGATGGACTCCTCCTTGAATGCTCCGTTTTACTATCTAGGGGGGGGGGGGTGGGGGGGTGGGGGATTAAGAAAACATTTTGAAGAGTGTGAGCTACTAAACCCAGTGAGTGGTTCTTTTAAGATGAAATTCACTTTGAAAATCATCATTTTTGGGAAATAAATCACATGCTAACACTCGCATTATAACTCATGCACAGTCAAAGATATAATTAGGCAACCAGTAATCTTTATTCCAAAAGCTACACGTAGCATGCATATCATATCATCAATAAATACAATCATCCATGGAAACCTTCCTATGACCCCAATTCCCACCAATGTGCACATCGACCATTTTATTTATCCCGCTAGTCATGCTTAGGTACTTGACCATATTTCCCGCCGGTCGTCACCGACTATTATTTCACGCCGACCGAAGCTGACCATTATTTCCCATCAATCGAAGCCAACCAATTTTTCCCGCCAAGCACCTTTTGTTAAGCATGCTAACCACATGCCGGGCATAATCGCAGTTTCCATAGTTACTACACAAACAATATCATGGCAATCATCATATCACCAAAAGCATATATTTTGCATTTACTTATGCCTATATTTCTATATCAAAGTATAGAGTTAAATAAATATTCATAATATGCCACACTGTATAAATACTCAGAATCTTATTTTTATATCAAGGCTATATAATATAGTGTTCACAATATGCTTCACACATACCAAAGTTATAAATATTAAAACTATATCACATAGGTAGTACCTATTATGTATGTCTTTAATTAAACCTCACAGCACGTAGCAAAGTCACAATAACACCCTAATATGCATTCAATTACTAAAACCTCACAGTATGTCAAAGCCATAATAACGTTCCTAACATGCATTTACATATATAAACATTCACAGTATGCCAAAACTGTAATGACAATCATGATACTTCAAAGCTGTAACACTCACGATATATCGAAACTATAAAGCTATAACACTCATTGTTTTGCCAGTTTCCCCTTTCGTATTTTTTTCCCTGCCATTATCGTTGTTTGCAAGAAAAATTCCCAACTAATATTACTTCTTAAATATAATTAAAAATACTTCCTAAAGAACTACCAGCTTACCCTACTCAGACCAAATTGGAATTTGAGCAGCACCTCCTTCGAATTTCCTTCCTTCTAGACTAATGGCAGCCTATTCACTAAAAACTCACTCTCTATATAGGATTTTTACTACTGGAATTTGTTTTGGAATGAGTTCAACTTTCAGCCGGGTCCTCCTATTTATAGTTGTTCCCAGCTTCTTTCAGTGCGACAACTCACCATACAAATGGCTTCTCCAAAAGCTACCCATGCTAACTTGGGCTAACGAAGCTTTGAGTTGTCTAATTCTGAGTTTGCCAACCAAAATTACCTTAATTTGCATGTAATATTAGCCGTACACTACTTCCTTAAGTCTTCTTGCATGAAATCTCCCTTTGCCACATCAACCGTTTAATTTTCGAATTAATTATCCAAATTACTAATGAATGCGTCTAGCCCCTTTAAAATGCATCTGTCTGTTCAATCTCGCTCTCTCCACTCTCGTGCTCTCGCTCTCTCCGACTTTCTCGCTGGTTCTGCTCTTGTGGCTCTCGCTCTCTCCCACTTTCTTGCTGGCTTCGCTCTCGTGGCTCTCACTCTCTTCCACTTTCTCGCCGGTAGATCTCACTCTCTCCACTCTCACTCTCTCCTACTTTCTCACTCAAACTCTCGCCCTTCTCCAATCTTGCTCTCTCCCATTTTCTCGCTCAAACCAATCTCACTCTCTCCCATTCTCTCGCTCAAATCAATCTCGCTCTCTCCCATTCTCTCGCTGTCTCCACTTTCACTAGTGTCGCTCTCTCCAATCTCGCTGGTGTCGCTCTCTCCCATTTTCTCTTCACTCTCGCTTGGCATCACGCGTAGGATAGTTGTTTGGTCCAACGCTTCCATCACTGCATGCCCTTCGCAACACGTAGACAATACCTAAACCATTGCGTTATTCCATACTTAATTCATTTATCTTGGTTTTCCCGTGTTTAGATTCCTCATAATTTTATTATATTTTTTTGTTTTTATCCTATTTCCTCATGCCTTCCAAATTAGGGTTAGGGAATTACTTTGAAACCCAGATCTCCATTTTCCTACTTAAGTAAGTGATTAAGGGGTTAATTAGGAGAAATTTAAATCCTATGTTATGTAAATAATCTAATAATTTTACAATTTTCATAATAACTAAAATAATTGTCACCTTCCGTGGATCAACAATTAGTAAGAGTGAATGTAAACTATAATGGTTAGGTATTATAGTTATGATAACCATATTTGATCCTGGAGTACGAGTAGAGAGGATCCTAAAAGGATAAAAAGAAGAGAAAACCTTGAAGACTTAAATCCTAAATAGTGAAGGAAAGGATTGAAGAATTGAGGAAAATATAGAAAATTATTTGGGAAAATTCATGTGGAAGTTGCATGGAGATAAACCATATTCACAGTAGCTAACGAGATTGGAAACAATGAGAGTGGAGATAGCAAGACCAGCGAGAGTGGAGGGAACGAGAGAATGGGAGAGAACAAGATTGATTTGAGCGAAAGAATGGGAGAGAGCGAGAGACTGAGAGAGAGCGAAGTTGGAGAGAAAGGGTGGAGAGAAACATGGGAGAGCGACACTGTCGAGATCCAAGCTAGCGAGAAGGTTGGAGAGAGCGAGATCCTTAGCGAGAAACATGGAGAGAGCGACACTATCGAGTGCCAAATGAGCGGGAAGGTTGGAGAAACCGAGATCCTTAGCGAGATTGGAGAGAGTGAGACCAACGAGAAAGTGGGAGAGAGCGAGAGTAGCCTGAACGCCTCATTCGAACGTCACACCCACCAGATCAAAGGAAACTACCTGTGCATCGAACGGTCGGGCATTTATGTGTTGAATATGGCCGCGATGTTAGAGATTATGCATTGAAAACCCTAAATTGAATACGAACAATGCTTGAAGACGTAAGGGCAAACGTCAATTAAAATTTAGGTGTTCGATTAAGAGAAATTCTTAAACCCTAAGAAATTGTGTTGGATGCATTTGGGAAGAACACATTGAAACGAGGTGAAGTCAACTTACGTTGATAAAGTGAGGATTAAACATTTGGCCATGCAGCCAAGTAGGTGGTGTCAACACCATAGGAGGTTTGGACGCCTATAAATAGAGCCTTTGGGATTTCATTTTCAAATCACAAATCATAAAATTCGTAAAAAGAAGGGGAGAGTAGAGTGCATTGGACAATGAGGGTGAAGGAAAATGCATCAACTTGAGATCAGGAGATCTCCCAATCTACTCGAGAGTTTGATGTAATTTCAAAGCCATCTGAAAGATAAGAGAGTCTAGTTTTCATGGTGAGGCTACCAGAGAAGAAGCTCTAAGGAATTGGAGAATGAGGAAAAGATAGATGGGTCGAGCTATCGGGTAAGTTAGGCCAGTCTTGATTTTTGGATGATTCCGGCTAAACCATGAAGAGTTATGAGCTAAGATTTTATGGGGTAAAAAGGGAGCCCAAGGTAGAAAAGGGAGCTATTAGAAAGGCTCCTAAGCAACTAAGGTGAGTGTTATAGCTTTGATCATTAGCACATAGTGTGAGTTTTATAGCTTTGATAATTAACACATAGTGTGAATGTTATAGTTTTGATAGTTAACATATGTCGTGAGTGTTATAGCTTTGATAAATAAAGAATATTGTGTGTTTATACAGTGTTGATAGTAAATGCATATTATGAGTATTCACTTAGCTTTATACTCTGATATTGGAATATATGCATCTGTAGATGCAAATTACATGCTTTGGTAATATGATGTTGCCATGATATTGTTTGTGTGTGACTATGGAAACTGCGATTATGCCCGGGATGTGGTTAGCATGCTTAACAAAAGGTGCTTGGCGGGAAAATATGGTCGGCTTCGGTCGGCGGGAAATAATAGTCGGTGACGACCGGCAGGAAATAAGGCCAAGTACCTAAGCATGACTAGCGGGATAATAAAATGGTCGATGTGCGCATTGGCGAGAATTGGGATCATAGGATGGTTTCCATAGGTGATTTTATTGATTGTTTATAGAATATGCTTGCTATGTGTTGATATTGGAATACAAATTAGTAGTTGCATGATTATGCCATTGATTGCAATTGAGTTTAGTGTGAGTGCCAACATGTGATTGGTATCCCAAAATGATGATTTTCAAAATGATTTTTCATCTTAAAAGAACCACTCACTGGGCTTAGTAGCTCACACTCTTCAAAATGTTTTCTGAATCCCCTCCCCCCAGGTAGCTGAAGATGAGGAGTTCCAGGGTGCTGCTAAGGTCAAGGTCTGCCACGTGCCCCAATTACATTTTTGGAGAGTTTTTACGGTTGTCGTTGTAAACTTTGTTGTTAAGTCCTTAAGTTGTATAAACATTATATCACTGTCGTAATAAAAGATGGGCCTACTTAATTTGTTATAGTTTATCTCCTTGACTTAATCATTCCGCTGTGCATAAGTTATAGTATGGTATCAGAGTTATTCCGCAAGAATCATTAGGCAGTAAGTGTCAGCTTAAGGGTTGATAACTACTGCAGTCGCATCCCTCTCCCAGGCTGAGAAGGTGGTCTGGGGGCGGGGTGTGATAGAGTGGTATCAGAGCATAGGTATACGTAAAACCTGGGAGGAGGTTGAGTATAAAGTTTAAGTTGATACCAACTTGGTATCAGAACATAAGTTTTGGGACAATTGAAGAATTAGTTTATACCAGTTTAGTATCCAGTATAATTTTTAGGAAAGGTTAAAGAGTAAGCTGATACCAGAGTGGTATCAGAGCATATGTATACGTAAAACCTGGGAGGAGGTTGAGTATAAAGTTTAAGTTGATACCAACTTGGTATCAGAACATAAGTTTTAGGAAAGGTTAAAGAGTTAGCTGATACCAGAGTGGTATCAGAACATAGGTATGCGTAAACTTGGGGAAGGTTTGAGCTAAGTTTAGTACTAGAGTATAAGTTTCTAGGAAAGTTAAAGGTGAGTTGATACTAGTTTGGTATCAAAGTATATGGTGTTAAAAAAAAACATGAGGGATGAGTTTAGTAAAACTAGAGGGAAGTGTGAAAAGAGAAACCTAAAAATTAGTCGAAGTGGGACTAAGAGGAATGGTAGATATGGCATGACCTAGCAGGCAACCGGAGCTGGAACTCATAACGCTATCTGAAGACCTACCGAGGAAGGTAAGTATGAAATTATGTTATTCTTATTTAGTAATTGAGATAGAAATGTTTATGTTGTAAATAATTTGGTTCAACATCTAGCTTAGAGATGGCTAGGTGAGGTATTGTTGGACGAACTGAGAAAGTTGATATTCGAGTAGTGCAGTGGAAGCGTGGTAATAGACGAGGGTATAGGAGGTTACAACAGTGGTTGTTATGAAACTTAAACCGGAGTTAGTTCGAGTAAATTTTGAGGACAAAATTTCTTAAGGGGGAAGTAACTGTGAAACCCGGATCTCCATTTTCCTACATAAGTAAGTGATTAAGGGGTTAATTAGGAGAAAGTTAAATCCTATGTTATGTAAATAATCTAATAATTTTACAATTGTCATAATAACTGTAATAATTGTCACCTTCTGTGGATCAACAATTAGTAAGAGTGAATGTAAACTATAATGGTTAGGTATTATAGTTATGATAACCATATTTGATCCTGGAGTACGAGTAGAGAGGACCTTAAAAGGATAAAAGAAGAGAAAACCTTGAAGTCTTAAATCCTGAATAGTGAAGGAAAGGATTGAAGAACTGAGGAAAATATAGAAAATTATTTGGAAAAATTCGTGTGGAAGTTGCACGGAGATAAACCATATTCAAAGTAGCTAACGTGATTAGAAAGAATGACAGTGGAGAGAGAAACACAAGCGAGAGTGGAGGCAGCGAGAGAATGGGAGAGAGCGAGAGTGATTTGAGCGAGAGAATGGGAGAGAGCGAGATTGGTTGAGCAAGAGACTGGGAGAGAGCGAAGTTGGAGAGAAACATGGAGAGAGCGACACTGCTGAGATCCAAGCTAGCGAGAAGGCTGGAGAGAACGAGATCTTTAGCGAGAAACATGGAGAGAGCAACACTATCGAAATCCAAATGAGCGAGAAAGCTGGAGAAAGCGAGATCCTTAGCGAGATTGGAGAGAGCGAGATTGTGAGCGAGAAACTGGGAGAGAGCGAGAGTGGAGAGAGCGAGACCAGCGAGAAGCTAGGAGAGAGCGAGAGCAGCCGAACGCCTCATTCGAACGTCACGCCCACGCGATCGAAGGAAACCGCCTGTGCATCGAACGGCCGGGCATTTATGTGTTGAATTTGGCCACGATGTTAGAGATTATGCATTGAAAACCCTAAATTGAATACGAACAATGCTTGAAGACGTAAGGGCAAACATCAATTAAAATTTAGGTGGTCGATTAAGAGAAATTCTTAAACCCTAAGAAATTGTGTTGGATGCGTTTGGGAAGAACACATTGAACCGAGGTGAAGTCAGCTTACGTTGATAAAGTGAGGATTAAACATTTGGCCATGCAGCCAAGTAGGTGGTGTCAACACCATAGGAGGTTTGGACGCCTATAAATAGAGCCTTTGAGATTTAATTTTCAAATCACAAATCATAAAATTCATAAAAAGAGGGGGAGAGTAGAGTGCATTGGACAGTAAGGGTAAAGGAGAATGCATCAACTTGAGACGAGATCTCCCAATCTACTTGAGTGTTTGATGTAATTTCAAAGCCATCTAAAAGATAAGAGAGTCTAGTTTTCATGTGAGGCTTCCGGAGAAGAAGCTCTAAGGAATTAGGCTGGAGAATGAGGAAAATATAGAGGGGTCGAGCTATCAGGTAAGTTGGGCCAGTCTTGATGTTTGGATGATTCCGGCTAAACCATGAAGAGTTATGAGCTAAGATTTTATAGGGTAAAAAGGGAGCCCGAGGTAGACAAGGGAACTATTAGAAAGGCTCCTAAGAAACTAAGGTGAGTGTTATAGCTTTGATCATTAACACATTGTGTGAGTGTTATAGCTTTGATAATTAACACATAGTGTGAGTGTTATAGTTTTGATAGTTAACATATGTCGTGAGTGTTATAGCTTTGATAAATAAAGAATATTGTGTGTTTATACAGTGTTGATAGTAAATGCATATTATGAGTATTCACTTAGCTTTATACTCTGATATTGGAATATATGCATCTGTAGATTCAAATTACATGCTTTGGTAATATAATGTTGCCATGATATTGTTTGTGTGTGACTATGGAAACTGCGATTATGCCCAGGATGTGGTTAGCATGCTTAACAAAAGGTGCTTGGCGGGAAAATATGGTCGGCTTCAGTCGGCGGGAAAATATGGTTAGCTTCAGTCGGCGGGAAAATTGGTCGGCCTCGGTCGATGGAAAATAATAGTCGGTGACGACCGACGGGAAATATGGTCAAGTACCTAAGCATGACTAGCGGGATAAATAAAATGGTCGATAGGTGATTGTATTGATTGTTTATAGAATATGCTTGCTACGTGTTGATATTGGAATACAAGTTAGTAGCTGCGTGATTTTGCCATTGATTGCACTTGAGTTCAGTGTGAGTGCCAACATGTGATTGGTTTTCCAAAATGATGATTTTCAAAATGAAATTTCATCTTAAAAGAACCACTCACTGGGCTTAGTAGCTTACACTCTTGAAAATGTTTTCTTAATCCCCCCCCCCCCAGGTAGCGGAAGATGAGGAGTTCCAGGGTGCTGCTAAGGTCAAGGTCTTCCACGTGTCCCAATTACACTTCCAGAGAGTTTTTACGGTTGTCGTTGTAAACTTTGTTGTTAAGTCCTTCAGTTGTATAAACGTTATATCACTGTCGTAATAAAAGATGGGCCTACTTAATTTGTTATAGTTTATCTTCTTGAATTAATCATTCCGCTGTGCATAAGTTATAGTATGGTACCAGAGTTATTCTGCAAGAATCATTAGGCAGGAAGTGTCAGCTCAAGGGTTGATAACTGCTGTAGTCGCATCCCTCTCCCAGGCTGAGAGGTGGTCTGGGGGCGGGGTGTGACAATTACAATGCCATTCTCATCTCTTTAGAGAAGGTTAGAAGAATGCGTTAACTAAAGCGAGTAGTACTTCCAGAGATGGAAACAACCTTGCATTCATTGCGTTCGTCCCTATTTCACCACAGAGATGTGGGAGCATGGCCGATCACTTAGAGGTGTACGCTAAGGTAAAAGTGGAATCGTACTTGTATCTTTAACACAATTAAGGAACGTACGCTGTTTGTATTAATTATCTTTTCTGTTTCGGCTTCGCACATAAGACTTGCCACCACATAACACAATCTTTGTATAATCTTCACAATCAGCCTCAACCTTGGTATCTTGTATCATCTTAGTTTAGATTTATTTTATTATCGCATCTTTACTGCTTACTTTACTTTATCACATGTTTAAATACTTGTACACCTCTTTTATAAATTGAAAAAACCCTTTGTCGCATGTATCACAAACATAACGCAATAACCTTGAACAGTCCCTATGTTCGACCTCGGATCACACCGAGAGACTTGTGGTGGAATTACACTTGGTTCCAAAGCAAGGAAACTTGTGACAACGCATAGCATACTACAAGAACATTCATTATTAACGCATATCTTGAAGTAGTATCGCATGGACTTGAACCTTGCATTGTAATTTTTATATCTAAAATTTGCGTTACAAGTTTATGGCACTGTTGTCGGGGATTGGTTAACAGTTTATTGTTTGAGTATGTTTGTGGTGTTTTGCAGGATAGATCTCTTTGTACTGACTGTTCAATGCGGAGAGCAGTCTGACGGCTTATGAGTGCTGGAGTGATCTGGAAATTCTAAGCGGACCCAGAGATCAAGTGTATTATTCGCGCAAAAGTTCATCAGGGCCGAATTAATTGGTGAAGATGTATGGCTAAGGAGAATGTGGCACCCGCAGGAAACCAAAGGGTAAATTTGCCAACGCAAGATCTAGTTTTTCTTGTTGCTGACCATAACATCCCTATGAGGGATTATGCAACACCAGATTTCTATAACTTCTCACTAGGAATCGCAAGACAAATGGTTGGGGAGGATGTAAGCTTTTTAATAAAACAAATTAAGCTGCAGATGATTCAGAATATGGGTCAATTTGGAGGATTTCAAGGAGAAGACCCACATGTGCATTTGACGAATTTTGTAGACATGTGCAGCGCATTCTCAATGCCTGATGTGACTCAAGAAAGACTTAGGTTATATCTTTTACCGTATACACTGTGGGATGAAGCAAAGAGGTGGGCTCAGTCGTTAGAGCCAGACGAAATTGACGCATTGGAACAGTTGGTTGATAGGTTCATGTACAGATTCTTCCCTCCAGCCATCAAAGCAAGGAGACGAAGGGATGTGTTGAATTTTGAGCAAAAGGGTTATGAAACCTTGAGCACCGCCTGGGTGCGATTCCGAAAGTTAGTGAAGAGTTGTTCGCATATCGGGATTCCCGATAGTATTCTGATGGAAACCTTTTACAATTGCTTAGATCAATCAATGCAAGTAGTTGTCGATGCCTCCGCAGGGAGGATTAATGAATAGATCATATACGGAAACAAAGAACATCTTGGATCGCATCTCGTACATTCTGATGAGTGGATTGATACCAGGCTCGAGGTAAGAGGTCTAGAGCAAGAAAGAGTAGAAAGTGACGATGTGTCAACTGATACAATGAGCGCACTGGTCGATCAAATGACCACAATGACCTCAGTTCTCTAGACGGTGGCTAACAAACAGAGAACTCTCTCTCAAGAAGCAACACAAGTTAATGCATTAACTCATGTGGCCGCAATGAATTGCATCCAATGTGGAGAATTGGTCACCTAAGCTTGATGAAGCACTGTGGGCATACAGGACTGCGTATAAAACACCAATTGGCATGTCCTCGTATGCCCTTATCTTTGGAAAGGCTTGTCATCTGCCACTCAAGTTGGAACAAAAGGCGATGTGGGCATGCAAGAAGCTGAAGTTTTATTTAGCAAGTTAGGGAAATTCCGAAAGCTACAATTGAATCAGTTGGTCGAATAACGAAGGGACGCCTATGAAAATGCCAAGATCTATAAGGAGAAAACCAAGAAGTGGCATAATGACTGCATAAATGATTGGACATACACCAAAGGTCAAAAGGTATTACTATTTATCGCTCATTTGCGATTATTCCTAGGAAAGTTGAAATCTCACTAGTCTGGGCCGTTCAAAATCAAGACTATCTTTCCTCACGGCGCAGTGGAACTAACAACCTTAAACGGGAACAACGCGTTTAAAGTTAATGGTCAACGGATTAAGCCGTACTACGGAGGTGACTTCGAGCGACGCATGGACACCATTGACTTGGGCAAGCAGGATTAAACCGCTTGCGGGGGAGAAGCGATTGCAGTAATTATGAGAACTTCTTTCAATCAGCATCCCTATCTATGTTTACTTGCTTTCTTTACAGTTTTCTTTTACTGCTTTCTAAATCACGTTATTTACTGCTTTTTAGAAGTAGCATTTAATGTTTTATGTAATTCTCCTCAATTTAATTTTTCAAGTCATGTTTAATTCTTTTAAGTTTGAATGCATTAGTAGCACTGTTCTTTAATTTTTGTGAATGATTGGATGAAACATTAGACATCGTAAAGTCCTTTCAACTTGCGTTTGTGATGATCTTAGAAAAAAAAAATTTATGTAACGCGATGATGGGTGCATTGTGTGTTAATAAGAGACACCTTGCCTCCATTACACCCAAATGCATTGCGTTGAGGGGTGTGTTGCACACGTATGTGTTCTTTGCCCGTCCTTAGTGAAAAGGCACTATGTTGAGGTAGTGATGCGCTGGTAGAAATACCGTATGCTCGATCCTCCAGAAATGTGTTGAATTAAGGGGTGTGTTGCGGGAGTGCATGCGTTGTTGCCCGTCCTAAAAAAAATGTATTTGCTTTAATAGATTGCAATGTTAATTTTTAGCGTGCACCCATCTGAATCAAATTCAACAAGATAACATCTCGATTCTTTGATTCTTTGTACAGTCAACAATTTTGTATTTTGTTAATTTTTCATTATTTGTATACTTTGTTAATATTCAATACAATTGAGTACATATTCACTCCTTTTTGCCTGTGCCTTTTTCTTTATTATCCTTTGTCAATATTTGCAATGTTCTTAATCTTTTATTTTCTACGTTCTTCATTGCGTTGCTATGATATAATATATGTTTATACTTAGAAACATTTCCCATACTTTGTAAATTCTGACTAACACTTAGTTAATTCTTAGTTTAGTAGTACTTTACCTTTTATCTTTCAAAGTTCTGCTCAAACCTTCTTTTTTATTTTTTTTTTCTTTCTAAGTGTTTGTCTAGTCTATCCAAACAACACAATGAGAACCTTTCTCATCTTTAAATTTGGGGGTGGGGAAGGTCTAAGCAGATAAGATCAAGAATATGTGATGATTAAGAAAATGCGTTCATTTCCGAAATATATATATATATATAGAGAGAGAGATGTATAAACTTATACAAAACTCCAATGTCAATGCAAGGGAAAACCTCAAAAACAATCCTAACCTGATAAGAGTTTAGTTGTGAAAGGAGCCTGCTCGCAATTGGATGTTCGTATGACACCCGTAGGAGCAAGCCAAAATGAAGGTGGGTTTCTAAGAACAATGCAGTATGAAAATAAATGAAATATAAAGAAAAATAAAAGAATGAAAGAGACAACTCCTCTAAATATCATGAGTTAAAGTTGAGATTGGCACACAACCGTAATTAGATGTTCGCATGACATCCGTTGGAACAAACCAAAACAAAGGGTGTAACCATGACCAACAGCCTCTAATAAATGACGCAAAAGTTTTGACCACCGCATGTAGACGCATCAAATTGTTTTGACAAATAAGAGATAAACATTCTATTTTAAAAAAACTAGAAAAGCATCTTTGACCAGAATTTTGTTATATAGAAGAATAAAGTAGGGAATTGTTAAGAATTAGCAAGGATAGGAGGAAATTGCGTTGTTAAGAAATGTGCCTAAGTGCAACATTCGGAGCAACCAATTGACGCAAAAATATAGGATAGGAATTGAGCATTATTGTCTTGGTAGAAGATATGCTTGAGGACAAACATATATCTAAATTTGGGGGTTTGATAACTTGAAGAAATATAAGTTATTTATGCTGCCTTATTCAGATATTGTGGCCAAAAGAGAGTAAATATGTGTCGATTGTATGAAAATTAACTAAGAAATACAATAATTATAAATTATCGCAATTATACCCACTAACATCATAAAGATGGTAGAAGGGGATCTTTCTACTCTCTTTTTGCAGGAAACCAAGTCACCGCTTGCGATCAAGGCTCAATAAGAAACTGAACAACGCATCTCTGTCACATTGCGCCCGTCAATCAATAATGAAGAGACGATTAATGCAACGACGGCATAATGCAACAGTCGATCTCGAGCTGAATTTCAATCGCATGAGGTTATAAAAACAACACCTCATGTGAGCACCCGATCGAAAGATGCAGCTGAGCAACGCAAACGCGGAGGATTGTGACACGTGTACAACTAACCGTTGAGCAAATTTGACGGTCTGATTGCATAACAAAAGGAATATTTATTCCTCCATCTTTGAAATTTCCATAACAATAAGTGGGGTCAACAAGCCAAGAGTCAAAGCTTTTCACTTATAAATACACCCCCATAGAATTCAGAGAAGATATACTTGATACGAGGGCTAATTGATGCTAGATTATTGAGAGAGAGGTTGAACTGAGTACTGATTGGAAGAAATCCGAGAAGAGAAGAGGCAAGGTCGAGAGGTGAGTCTCAGTGCAATCCTGCCAAATCCCCGTCATGAAGCTCTGTGCGTAAATCTCTGCTACTTGTTGAGCAAGCCTGAGAGGGAAGCTCATCCTTCCGCACGATCCATCCATGCCGACAAGTAAATCTCCATCCAGATCAGCGCTAAGATGTTGGCTCTAATTTGTATTTGATTCTAAGTCTATTTCATCAATTGTATTTCATTCTCTTAATCTCCTCATTCACAAATCATGTATCAGATGCTAAATAATTTTATTGAATGTCTCGATCATTTCCATTTCCACTTCTCTGTCTATTTTTGTTCCTCCATTAATCGTTTTCTCCATGAAGTTTTCTTAATCCCTTGGTAACTAATATGAATTAAACGAGTAACTTAATCTGTGATAAAGAGATAAATGCGTTTAGCTAAGGCATGCTAGACGACATCTTCACCTGTGAGAGCAAAAGTGAAGATGCCATTCTAATCCGTCGAGAGAAGGTTAGAAAAATGCGTTAACTAAAGCGAGTAATACTTCCAGAGATGGAAACAACCTTGCGTTCATTACGTTCTTCATTGTTTCACCACAGTGATGTGGGAGCGCGGCCGATCACTGAGAGGTGTACGCCAAAGGAAAAGCGGAACCGTACTTGTATCTTTAATGCAATTAAGGAACTTACGTTGTTTGTATTAATTATCTTTTTTGTTTCTGCTTCGCACATAAGACTTGCTACCGCATAACACGATCTTTGTATAATCTTCACAGTCAGCCTCAACCTCGGTATCTTGTATCATGAAACTTGTATCTTGTATCATCTTAGTTTAGATTTACTTTATCGCAATTTATTTTATTATCGCATCTTTACTGCTTACTTTACTTTATCGCATGTTTAAATACTTGTACACCTCTTTTATAAATTGAAAAAACCCTTGGTCGCATGTATCACAAACATAATGCAATAACCTCAAATAGTCCATGTGTTCGACCTCGGATCACACTGAGAAACTTGCGGTGGAATTACACTTGGTTCCAATGCAAGGAAACTTGTGACAACGTACAGCATACTGCAAGAACATTCATTATTAACGCATATCTTGAAGTAGTATCGCATGGACTTGAACGTTGCATTGTAGTTTTTATATCTAAAATTTGTGTTACAGTATAACTATTTCTATTAAACATTTGAAACCCTAACACATACATACTATACATTATAACTATTTATAACATACTTTAAGACTCTGTTCTTATTTATGTAATGACGAAATGACACACACACAAATAAGGCGACCACATAATATCATTCCCATTTGTCATCGAAAAGCTGAATGTACTTATCATCGTTATCGGTTGTCAACTTAATTCGGATTCAACTGTCATCAGCTTTTTATCCCATCGCGATTAATTAGCCTTTCTCCCAGATGCACCCACCATGTTGCGTTGACCAAGTTGCGGCAATCCATCTCGGGCGAATATTTGCGAACATGATCACCGCAAAGCCTTGCGGTAATGCTGTGCTCAACCAATGATTTCCTATGATCACAATTTCTACCTTGTGTCATCGCATATTCTGCACAAAAATACAAAAATCAACTGTTCTAATGCGATGAATGCATGCGACCGCAATATTATGAATCTGATGCTTTTTGGATGAAATTTAACATGTTTTATCAACACAAGCCAGCATTGCTTAAGAACTTAGCCCTATAATAACGTGCATTTCTGCCTGTTATCACACCCCCAAATTTAACAATGCTTGTCCTCAAGCATAAGCTAAAGACTTCCTTTAGCAAGTCAACCGCAATGTCCTTTTCCTAGATTTCTCAAGGATACTTCGTTCAAATCCTATATACCAAAGTTTCCTTAAGTTTTATTGATGACGGGAAATTGGAAGTCATTTTTTTATTCGACAACCAATTTCCCTTGGACCTGATATGCAATGCATGTTCCTAAGATATGTGTTGATAGTCATGCGCGATTACCATACGTCCTGCCACAAGTTTTCTTGCGTTCACACCAAGTATAACATGCACGCAAGTTTCTCGGGTAATCTGAGGTCAAACACAGCGACTTGTAGCTATATGTATGCGATGATGTGCATGCGGTGGTTGAATAAAAGAATGGAGGGGATGTTGCTAAGTTAATCGTACTCTTATTCCCATCTAACAGACAACGCAATGAGAATATGCACAAAAGGTAGAGATACGACAAACCTTGACTTGAAATAAATGTATGAGAAAATAGATAAAATGCGGAGATGATTTCATTGCAACCATTAAGAGTGACCACAAGGGCAACCTTAGTCAACGCAAGCCATGCGATCATGCAACACACATACAATAGTAAACCACCTCTCGGTGCAAATGCTATGGCTTCTAATGCTAGAACGCATGCGATATATGCGATAAGTCTAGCACCTACACATAAGTCTCTATTCTCATTTATGCGATGGCAGAGTGACACACACACAAATAAGGCGACCACATAATATCATACATATTCCTAGGATGCATGTGATGCAGTATTGACAAACAGAGCTTATCTCCAAGTCCCTATCTCTTGCTTATGTCGATCTAATCACGCTCTCTCGAGTCTAGATTCTTACCTAGCTCTCTCGAGTCACTAGGTTCTTTCTTTAGACTCTCTCTCGAGTAGCTCTAAAAGGGTGTTGAGCACAACATAAAACAAGACAAACGCATGAACTTGGTTGACGCAAGATTGTTACTATCCCTAGTGAACAACGCAAACCTTGCTTAATGCATACTACCACTTACTCTCCCGAGCAATTGATTTTTGTTGACTTACTCATAGACAAGCAATGTGTTAACCTATAGACAGGCGTTGTCGCAACTTCACGCTAAGTAAATAAGGTTTTCTCACACACTCACGCAATGCACACTTCTCGGTGGTTTGCTACATGCTTCATATCCCTTATCCATATGACTAAGTATGCAATACCCACACAATCCCACTAATTGTTGCAATGAAAGTAGTGATGCTAAGGAAGAAGATGGAAATGGAGTCGAAGGAACAGAGAAATGCTTCGAAAACAAATTGTATTAATTCCTTAATTCCAAAATGTCATACAATACAATATAGGAAAAGAAAGGAAAAAGAAATGATCGGCTGGAAGAAAAGATTTGCTTCATACGGATTTGCGTCAAGGCTGCCGGTGGTGCCATGGATGGGCAGAGGAACTAATTCTCTCGAGATCTTGCTCCAATTAAAGGCTCCGGTCGTCACTCAGAATGGATGAAGGAGGTGAAGAACTCTCAGCCATCTTCTCAGACGTTTGTTTAGATCACAAGGATCTGCCCTAGGTAAACCTCAGGCGAAAACCCCTCCTTTTGGACTGATTGATAATGCTGCCCTAGCATTATACAACTCATGAATCAGTGTACCCTTTACTGAATTAATACTAGCTTTAGTTGATCTTGTTTTTAGACTTAAAGCATCAGCTACTACATTTTCTTTACCTGGGTGATAGTCATTGGTGCAATCATAATCCTTGATCAATTCGAGCCATCTTCTTTGTCTCAAGTTCAGTTCCTTCTGATCAAAGATATGCTTTAGACTTTTATGATCCGTGAATATATGACACTGCTCACAAAACAGGTAATGTCTCCACAACTTTAGAGCTAACACAACTACTGCTAACTCCAAATCATGTGTAGGGTAGTTACATTCATGCTTCTTTAACTGTTGAGAAGCATAAGCTACTACCTTTCCCTCCTGCATCAGCACACATCCTAACCCTTGTCGGGATGCATCACAAAAGACCTCAAACTCTTTACCTGGTGTAGGTAGAGTTAATACTGGTGCTGACACTAACCTCTGTTTCAGTACTTGAAAACTATGCTCGCATTCTGGCGACCACTCAAACTTCACATCTTTTCTGGTCAGGTTTGTCAATTGTAGAGCTATCTTAGAAAAACCCTACACAAATCTCCTATAATAACCTGTTAAGCCTAGAAAACTGTGTACTTCGATTACATTCAGGGGTCATTCCAGTCGACTATTGCTTCTATCTTTTGGGAATCAACGCTAACTACGTCAGTTGAAATTATACCCCCAAGGAATATGACTTGATTTAACCAAAAATCACACTTACTAAATTTTGCATATAACTCATTTTCTCTTAGAATCTGTAACACCATCCTCGGATGTTCTTTTTGCCTCTCTGCACTACTAGAATACTCTAGTATATCATCTATGAAAACTATCACAAACTTATTCAAATAATGATGAAATATCCTCTTCAACAAGTCTATAAATACCGCAGGAGCATTTGTCAATCCAAATGGCATTACTAGGAACTCATAATGTCTATACCTAATTCTGAATGCAGTCTTTGAAACATCGGTGTCTTTCACCTTCAACTGGTGATAACCTGATCTCAAATCTATCTTAGAGAATACTGTGGCTCCCTTTAACTAATCGAAGAGATCATCTATACGAGGTAATGGGTACTTATTCTTAATGGTCACATTATTCAACTGTCTATAGTCTATGCATAATCGAAGAATACCGTCTTTCTTCTTAACAAACAAGTCTGGCGCTCCCCAAGGCGACACACTGGGTCTAATGTATCCCTTATCTACAAGTTCTTATAATTGATCTTTTAGTTCCTTCATTTCCGTTGGTGCCATCCTATATAGTGCCTGGGATATAGGTGCTGTACTCGGAACTAACTCAATAGTAAACTCTATTTCCCTATCAGGTGGTAAGCTTGATAATTCTTCAGGGAACACATCTAAGAATTCTTGTACCACAGGTACATCCTCAGGCTTCAATTCCTTATCCTGTGAAACTGTTACATAGGCTAAATAGGCTTCACATCCTTTACTCAACAATTTCCTAGCCTTTACTGCTGATATTAGGCTTCCTGGAAGCATTCTTTTACTTCCTACCAGGGTTATTTCTTTTTTGCTTGGTTTCCTAAACACTATTTCTCTCTTAAAACAATCCATAGTGGCATAGTGTTTACTTAGGAAATCCATACCTAGGATAACATCAAACTCTAATAATTCTAATGGAATCAAGTCAACCCAAAAACTATTACTTCACAATTCTTGTAATACTCATGTACAATTAGAGTATCTCCTACAGGCGTAGAGATAAACAAATCCTCATTCATACACTCAGGCACTCTATCTATATGTAATGCACACATGATAGATATGAATGAGTGCATAGCACCAAGATCAAATAATGCATAAGCGGATTGGTTACATAAAGTTATCGTACCAGTTATGACATCTGGAGCCTCTTCTGCTTCCTGGTGTGTCATAGCGTATACTCTACCCTACTGCTGTTGCTGCTGTTGCTATTGCTGTTAGGGTTGTCCAACTACCCTTTTCTGCTTAGCTATACCAGATCCCTCACCTTTAGTTCCGATCGCTCTAGGTTGGTTTACACTCTGTGTAACTCCTCTTTGTCGTTCTGTGCTCCATGACCTAGCTGAAGACAATCTCTCTTGAAATGTCCAGCTTGTCTGCACTGGAAACACACATTCCTATTACCATAACATACTCCTGTATGAGGTCTACCACAGTTTACACAAAGTGGTTTCCTCCCTATACTAGCTACTGACTCGCTAACACGACCTGATACCGATCTACCCTGTCCAGTTGCAGGTCTTAACCTCTTTTGACTTGAACTTTGTTGGCTCATGCCTCCAAAGATCCTTATACCCAATTGTCAAGAGAACGGGGGTCTAAATCTGTTACTTCTCGTTTCTCCAGGCATTCTAAACTTTCCTTCACCTGGTTGGAGTACATCTTTCCTTGCTACACTCTGCTCTACTCAGATAGTGGTCTCAACTAACTGAGTAAAATTCACCCAATTGGATGTAGAGGTAACGAGTTTACGTATTTTTCTTCTTAGGCCATTCTCAAATCTTCTACACCTCACCTTCTCTTCCGTGATGATCGAAAAGGCATACTAAGATAACTCAGTAAATCTTTGCTCATACTCAACAACCATCATTACTCTCTGAGTTAGCCTAAGGAATTCCTCCCTCTTCACTTCATTAAAAAAACTAGGTTAGTATTTATCCTCAAATACCTGTCTGAACTCAGACCAAGTCATAGTTTTCGAACTACTACAACTAGACTCTATCACTTTCCACCACTTCTCAGCCTCTTTCTGCAACAAGAATGCCGCTAACTCGACCTTACGGTCTTCAGGGCACCTCATAACTTTAAAACATTTCTCCAACAAATCTAACCAGATCTTAGCATCTACTGGATCTATGGCTCTATCGAACGTCGTGGCACCTAAAGCTTTCAGCCTCTCGATGCCAAATTTCTTTTCTGGATCATTTTGAATCGATCCTACACTTGTCGCCAATCTTTGAGTGATTCTATCAAATACTCGATCCTCCATTTGGGGTTCTACACCTACCCTTGTACTCGAATCCTTTGCAGAAGTTGCTTCCTGCTCTACTGAGTCTCTAACTCTTTTCCCCTTCAGATCTGGGTCCCATCGAACTTCAGGACCTTCACTGGTAGGGTCAACATCCCTTTCCTCCATCTGCTTGCTCCGCTTGCCACTTTTTCTCAGCATCTTTGCCTAATTATTAGGTACACATTTTAGGGACTTATCTATGGGACTTAATCTAATGTATGAACTCTCTCTTTCACCCAATACCTTATGCTTTAATACTAAGCTAGCTCAAACCTTTCCCAAGTTTATGTATACCTTTGCTCTGATACCAAGCTGTCACACCCCGCCCCAGACTAACCTCTAAGCCTGAGAAAGGGTGTGACTGTAACAGTTATCGACCCTTTGGCTGACACTTACTGCCTAATAACTCTTGCGGAATAACTTTGATACCAAAATATAAACTATATACAGCAGAATGTCTTTAGGCCAACAATTTATTAATTTAGAAACCTAACATATTTAGAGTCATTACAACACTAGATTTACAAGTCCCCAAAACCAAAAAACCCTAGTCCTTATATGAACAAAAGTAACATGTGTACAATATTAGCAGTAACCACCTAAACCGATGGGTAAGAACTCTCTTATTCCTTTAGTGGCAGAGAATATGCAAAGCTATCTTCAAAGGATTTGACTGCTACCTGTCGGGGGAAAAAAGAAAACATTTGAAAACGGGGTGAGCCAGTGAGTGACTTAAGAAAGATAATTGATTCTCATGCAAAATCTCAATAAAGAGTTTAACTGAAATATAAGCTTCTACAGTACTTGCACTGCAGTATAAACATTTTCCAAGCATAAAACATATAAAGTTGTTTTAATCATAAAACAGTAAAACCATTCCTCAGTTGAGAATAACCCTTACTGTGGTTAAAACAATCCCAACACCAACTACTAGTTAAGAGAGAACCCTTTTGCTCAATCTCTGACTCTAACTACCTACGTGCACGTGGCTGTACTAAGTACCATCATACCTTAGGTACTTCTGTATAGATATCTTCTCAAACGTCCTTCAGTATCTGGTTGGTTTGGTACCTTCTCAAACGTTCTTTAGTACCAATAGGTACCTTCTTAAGGTCCTTCAGTGTCTAGTTGGGCGGCTACCTTCTCAAATTTCCTTTGGTATCGCATTTTATGTAAAACTAGTCACAAATGACTTTCTCTCTTTAAAGCATGTAAAGTATAACATATATAAAAACATGGCTTTAAAGGTACTAGCGCATGTTGAGTATATTTAACACATATAAATTGCTTTTCAACAATTTCTCACACATGCATGCATTTGAAACATAATTCATAGTTTGCTTGGAAATCACTTTGTAAAACTAGCTGGCATGAGAATAATCTTCTTTAAAACATGCTTTCTATAACACGTTGTAATCAAACATTTTAAGCAAATGTTTTAGTCAAAACGTTTTAGCCACTCACCTTGATTGCTTAGGAGCTTTTCACTCTAGTAGCTCCCTTTTCTACCTCGAGCTCCCTTTTCACCCCTAGGCTGCTAGACGCATGGGCTACCTTTCCATGCATGCCTCGCCTACTCATGTGCCTTCCAACGCATCATCTCCTTTTTCCTTCTTCAGCCACATGCCTTCACCAACCAGTCTTCCAACGCATCAACACACAAAATTCTATACTTAGCCAAATTTCCAAATTTTTCCCAAAAGTTAAACTTCCAAATTTCCTCTTTTCTTCAAATCTCCACTTTTCCCTCTACCATTCCACACTAGTTTCCAGATCAACCTACTCATCACACTAGTCTTAGTAGTGGACATACTCAAGTAGAGAAATTAGGATTTGGGGTTCACATTAGAGCATGGGAATAGTTGGTTGATAGGTTCATGAACAGATTCTTCCCTCCAGCCGTCAACACAATGAGACGGAGGGATGTGCTGAATTTTGAGCAAAACGGTTATGAAACCTTGAGCACCACCTAGGTGCGATCTCGAGAGTTAATGAAGAGTTGTCCACATATCGGGATTCCCGATAGCATTCTATAGGAAACATTTTATGATGGCTTAGATCAATCAATGCAAGCAGTTGCTGATGCCTCCGCAGAGGGAGGATTAATGAACAGATCATATACGGAAGCAAAGAATATCCTGGATTGCATCTTGCGACATTCTGATGAGTGGATTGATATCGGGCTCGAGGTAAGAGGTCTAGAGTAAGAAAGAGTAGAAAGTGTCGATGTGTCAACTGATACAATGAGTGCACTGGTTGAGCAAATGACCAAAATGGCCTCATTCCTCTAGACGATGGCTAACCAATAGAGAACTCTCTCTCAATGATCAGCGCAAGTTAATGCGGTGACTTACGTGGCCGTAATGAATTGCATCCAATGTGGAAAGGGACATCCAGTAGAAGTCTGCCCATGGAATCAACAATCCGTATATTCTGTCTTTGATGAATCGTTTGGCAGCATCTATAACCCTCGTTGATGGGATCACCAAAGTTGGGATAGGAATCACAACCAGGGGAGTCATAGTTTCTATCAGAACAGTTATAAAGAGGATAGAGGCAACCCTCCGGTCTTCACTACTCCGGACTGTAACTCAGGTAATTCTTCAGGTATACCAGCCTGTGACCAAACGTTCTTATATGATTCCTCTTACAGCAACTCGATTCTGGAGACATCATTAAAACATTACATCGAAAAGAACAAGGCATTGAGAAAATTGCAAGTTGATTGCCTTAAAGAATTAGAAGAGCAGATAGATCAGCTTACAAGGGAATTAAAGAAGAAAGCGCCTGGTACGCGTCAAGAAAATTCAGGAACAAAGGGGCAGCGAGGTAAAGAACAATGTCACACAGTGACATTGAGAAGTGGCAAAACAACAGCCTCTATGCCATCAGTACTAGATGCGATAACAACACCAGTAGATCTAACGGTTGATGATGACCAATCAACTAAAAGTGGAAGAAGTACCAGTTCAGACGCAAGTTCACCTACGAAAGATGAAGCTTCTCAAGATTTGAATTCTGAATCGACGCAACCTCTAGCTAATGAAACACAGCAAGCACAGACCTCAGCAAACAACCAACTAGACAAGAAGAAAGGCCAGATCCTCCACCTTTCCCGTCTAGGCTGAAGAAGAAGGATGATAGCAAACAATTTCAAAGGTTTCTGGATGTTCTCTAACAGCTACACATTAACATTCCCTTAATAGAAGCACTTGAGCAGATGTTGAGTTATGTAAAATTTCTCAAGGACATCCTTGCCAATAAAAGAATAATTGGGAAAAAGGAAACAGTTGCATTAACATATGAATGCAATGCACTGTTTCAAAACAATATCCCCACTAAAATGAAGGATCCTGGGAGTTTCACATTGCCTTGCATAATAGGGGGAAGAAGGTCGGGAACACACTGTGCGATTTAGGGCCGAGCATAAATTTAATGCCCTTATCGATCTTTAAAAAGCTGGATATCGGTAATGCAAGACAAACAACGATCACATTACAGTTGGCCGATAGATCGATAACGCATCCTGAGGGCAAGATAGAGGATGTACTCGTGCAAGTGGACAAGTTTATATTCCTGGCGGACTTTATTATATTGGATTACGAAGCTAACAGGGAAGTGTCTATCATCTTGGGTCGCCCATTCCTAGCAACAGGGCGAGCACTGATCGATGTGCAAAAAGGAGAACTAACCATCAGGGTCGACGATCAGGAAGTAAAATTCAGCATTTTCAATGCGTTGAATTACCCAAATGATATGGAAAATTGTCAGTATATTGAAGAATTGCGGGAAGAACGACACAAGCCCCTAAAGGAGCTGGAGGAAGAAAATTTGGAAATCGTTACGATATTGGAGGAGGATTGTGCCGTAATTTATGTGGAAGCAAACTTTGAACCACTCAAGTTGTCTGAACGAACTTCACAGTGCATTAAGCCATCTCTGGAAGAACCACCTGTGCTAGAGTTAAAGCCGTTACCCGTGCATCTTAAGTATGCTTACTTAGAAAGTAACGACACGTTGCCGGTTATCATTTTTGCATCGCTAAGTAAGGAAAAAGAAGATGCACTCATACAGATCCTAAAGAGTAACGCAAAGGCATTAGGATGGACCTTGGTAGACATTCGTCGCTTGAACCTTGCCATGAGGGAGGTCGTGAAGAAGGAAATAGTGAAGTGGTTGGACGCAGGTGTTATCTACCCGATATCTGATAGTAGCTGGGTAAGCCCAGTGCAGTGTGTTCTAAAGAAAGGGGGGATGACAGTTGTCACTAATGACAAGAATGATTTAATTCCCACAAGAACGACTACGGGGTGGAGAATTTGTATGGATTATCGCAAGCTGAATTTGGCCATTAAAAAGGACCATTTCCCACTCTCGTTCATTGATCAGATGCTAGACAGACTTGCGGGGAATGAATTCTTCTGTTTTCTTGACGACTATTCAGGGTACAACCACATAGCAATTGTGCCGGAGGACCAGGATAAAAAAACTTTTACGTGCCCATTGGTACGTTTGCATTTCGACGCATGCCATTTGGACTCTATATCACGTCAGGCACTTTCCAATGATGCATGATGGCAATATTCCCAAATTACTTGGAGGAGTCAGTCGAGGTATTCATGGATAATTTCTCAGTCTTCGGCAATAACAATGACTCATGTTTATCTATCCTTGAAAAGGTCTTAAAGAGATGCGTGGCAAAAAATCTTGTTTTAAACTGGGAAAAATGCACTTTATGGTGGAAGAAGGTATAGTTCTAGGTCACAAAATCTCTAAAGCAGAATTGAAAGTTGATCAGGCAAAGATTGACACAATTTCCAAACTACCTCCACCAGTGTACATCAAAACACTTAGGAGCTTTCTGGGACACGCTGGGTTTTATAGATGATTTATTCGCAACTTCTCCCAGATCGCAAGGCCCCTAAGTGTACTCCTTGAAGCTGATCGAGATTATAATTTTGATGACGCGTGCACCAAAGCATTCAACACATTGAAAGATGCGGTCATCTCCGCACCCATTTTGATTGCGCCAGATTGGACGCAACCATTTGCATTGATGTGCGATGCCAGCAAATATACTGTGGGTGCAGTATTAAGTCAGCACAAGGACAAGGTGTTACATCCTATATATTATTCAAGTAAAACATTGAATGATGCGCGGGAGAACTATACAACCACAGATAAGGAAATGCTCGCAGTGGTATTTGCACTAGAGAAATTCCGACAATACTTAATCAGAATAACTATTGTGGTGTATATGGATCACTCTGCAATCAAGTATTTGATGACAAAAAAGGATGCAAAACCAAGGCTTATATAGTGGGTGTTGCTACTCAAGAATTTGACCTAGAGATTAAAGACTGGAAGGGCACCGAGAACCAAGTCGCGGATCATTTGTCAAGATTGGAGAATTGCGAGGTTCATGGTAAAGAAAAAGATATTTAAGAAAGATTCCCTGATGAGCTGCTCATGGCAGTGGGCATTAATGTTCCCTGGTATGCGGACATCGTGAACTTCATCGTTTGCGGTCAAATACCAGATGACTATACTTACCAGCAAAAGAAAAAGCTAAGACATGATGCCAAATTCTATTTCTGGGACGACCTATTCCTATATCAATAAGGACCTGATCAAATATTACGTCGATGCGTTCTTGAGCACGAAGTCAAGCACATTCTAGAGCTTTTTCATGAGTCCTCATATGGAGCACATTTTGGGGGGAAACGGACTGCCGCAAAGGTTTTACAATGTGGCTATTTCTGGCCAACGCTATTCAAGAATGCCCAAGCCCACGTTGTGGGGAATTGACTTCAGAGAATGGGAAATATGTCTAAACAAAATGAAATGCCATTGACATCAATCTTAGAAGTGGAATTATTTGGTGTTTGGGGAATTGACTTCATGGGCCCGTTTCCACCATCAGAAGGTCATCACCATATCCTGGTTGCGGTTGATTATGTATCAAAATGGGTTAAGGCTATCGCATGCACCAAGAATGATGCGGCCACAGTGGTGGAGTTTCTAAAGAATAACATTTTTGCTCGATAAGGGACGCCACCGGCCTTAATTAGCGATGAGGGCTCTCACTTTATCAGCCGCATAATTGCCAACCTGTTGACTAAATTCAACGTCAGCCATCGAGTTGCAACTGCTTATCACCCACAGACTAATGAACAGGCCGAGATTTCTAACAGAGAGATAAAAACCATCTTGGAGAAGGTAGTAAATACGTCCAAAAAGGATTGGTCACCTAAGCTTGATGAAACACTGTGGGCATACATGACTGCTTATAAAACACCAATTGGCATGTCCCCGTATGCTCTAGTGTTTGGAAAATCTAGTCATCTGTCAATCGAAATGGAACATAAGGCGATGTGGGCATGTAAGAAGCTGAAGTTTGATTTAGCAAGTGCGGGGAAAGTCTGGAAGCTACAATTAAATTAGCTGGTCGAATGATGAATGGATGCTTATGAAAATGTCAAAATCTATAAGGAGAAAACCAAGAAGTGGCATGACGACCACATAAACGATCAGACGTTCATCGAAGGTCAACAGGTATTCTTATTTAATGCTCGTTTACGATTGTTCCCAGTAAAGTTGAAGTCTCGCTGGACTGAACCATTCAAAACGAAGACTATCTTTCCTCACGGAGCAGTGGCACCAACAACTTTAGACGAGAACAACGAGTTTAAAGTCAATGGTCAACGAATTAAGCCCTACTACGGAGGCGACTTCGAGCGACGCATGGACACCATTGACTTGGGCAAGCAGGATTAAACCGCTTTCGGATGGAAGCGATTGTAGTAATTCTGAGAACCTCTTTCAATCAGCATCCCTATCTATGTTTACTTGCTTTCGTTACAGTTTCTTTTTATTGCTTTCTAAATCATGTATTCACTGCTTTTTAGAATTAGTCTTTACTGCTTTCTGTAATTCTCTTCAATTTATTTTTTCATGTCATATTTAAGTTTTTAGTTTGTATACATTAGTAGCGTTGATTCTTTAATTTTTGTGAATGATTAGATGAAACATTAAATACCGCAAAGTCTTTTTGACTTGCGTTTCTGATGAATTAAACAGAAAATTAAAAACCGGTATGTAACGCAATGATAGGTGTTTAATGTGTTAACAAGAGGCACCTTGCGTCCATTACACCCAAATGCATTGTGTTGAGGTGTGTGTTGTGCACGTATATATCCTTTGCCCGTCCTTAGCCAAACGCACTATGTTGAGGTATCCTCCAGAAGCGTGTTTAGTTAAGGGCTGCGTTGCGGGGGTGTATGCGTTGTTGCCCATCCTCAACAAAAATCTACTTGCGTTAATAGAAGCACGGTGTTAATTTTTATCATGCAGATTTCTGAATCAAATTCAAACGATGACATCTAAAGTTTTTTATTCTTGTACAGGCACAATTTTTTTTTTATTGCGTTAATTTGTAATTAATTGTATAATGTGTTAGGATTCAATACAATTGAGTACATATTCACTCATTTTTTGCCTGTGCCTTTTTCTGTATCATCCTTTGTCAATATTTGCGATATTCTCAATCTTTTACTTTTGTGTTCTTCATTGCGTTGCTATGATGTAATATATGTTTATACTTAGAAACAGTTCCCATACTTAGTAAATTCTGACTAACACTTAGTTAATTTTTAGTTTAGCAGTACTTTACCTTTTATCTTTCAAAGTTCTGCTCAAACCTTCTTTTTGAAATTTTCTTCTAAGTGTTTGTCTAGTCTATCCGAACAACGCAACGAGGACCTTGCTCATCTTTAAATTTGGGGGTGGGGAAGGTTTGAGCAGATGAGATCAAGAATATGCAGTATTTAAGAAAATGCGTCCATTTTCTATAAAAAAAAAAAAAAAAACACAAAAAAATGTTTCATATAAATATCCAATGTCAGCGCAAGGGAAATCCTTAAAAATGTTCCCAACCTGATAAGAGTTTAGTTGTGAAAGGAACCTGCTCGTAGTTGTATGTTCGTATGACACCCGTAGGAGCAAGCCAAAACGAAGGTGGGTTTCCAAGAACAATGCAATATGGAATATGAAAAAGAAAAAAAAAATAAATGCAAGAGACAACTCCTCTGAATATCATGAGTAAAAGTCGAAATTGGCACACAACCATAGTTGGATGTTCGCATGACACCCGTGGGGACAAGCCAAAACGAAGAGTGTAACCACGACCAACAGTCTCTAGTAAATGACGCAAACATTTTGACCACCGCATATAGATGCATCGAGTTGTTTTGACAAGAAGAGATAAACATTCTATTTTGAAAAATTAGAAAAGAATTTTTTAGCAGAAATTTGTTATATAGAAGAATAAACTAGGGCTTGTTAAGAATTAGCAAGGATAAAAGGAAATTGTGATGTCAAGTAATGTGCCTAAGTGTAACATTTGGAGCAACCAATTGTCGCAAAAATATAGGAGAGGAATTGAGCATGATTGCCTTAGTAGAAGATATGCTTAAGGACAAGCATATATCTAAATTTGGGGGTGTGATAACTTGTGGAAATAAAAGTTATTTAGATTGCCTTATCTAGATATTGCGGCCAAAAGAGAATAAATATGCATCAATTTATGAAAATTAGCTTCGAAATACAATAATTATGAATTATCGCAATTACACCCACTAACATCTTTAAGATGGAAGGAATGGAGAATTGTACTCTGTTTGTAGGAAACCGAGTCACCGCTTGCGCTCAAGGCTCAAGAGAAACTAATCAACGCATCTCTGTCATATTGCACCCGTCAATCAACAATGAAGATACGATTAACGCAATGATGGGGCAATGTAATAGTCGATCTAGAGCTGACTTTCAACTGCATGCGGTAATAAAAACAAACACCGCATGCGAACACTCGATCGAGAGATGCAGCTGAGCAATGAAAAAGCAGAGGATTAAGATACTTGTACAACAAACGGTTGTGCAAAATTGACGGTTTGATTGCATAATAGAAGGAATATTTATTCCTCCATCTTTGGAATTTCCATAATAACAAGTGGGGACCACAAGGATGGAGTCAAAGATCCTCACTTATAAATGCCCCATAGATTTCAAAGAAAACTTATGCTATTGGATACGAGCCTAATTGCTGCTAAAGTGTTGAGAGAAAAGGCTGAGCTGAGTGCTTAACTGAAGAAATCCGAGAAGAAGACAAGACAAGGCCGAGAAGTGAGTCTCAATTTTATTCTGCCGAATACCATCGAGAAGCTCTGTTCTAGGAACCCTACTACCGGTTGAGCAAGCCTGAGAGGGAAGCTCATCCATCCATCTGATCCATCCAATCCAGCAAGTAGATCTCCACCCAAATCGGTGCCAAGACGTTGACGCTTGTTTGTATTTGTTCTATCTCTTTTCATCATTGTATTTCATTTTCTTTATCCCTTCATTCATACACCATGTATAACACACTTAATAGATATATTAAATATTTCAATTGCTTTCATACTCCATTTTTTGTCTACTTCCGTTCCTCTATTAATCACTTTCTCCATGATGTCTTCTTAATCCCCTGGTAGTTAATATGAATTAAATGAGTATTTAACTTGTGTAAAGAGATAACTGCGTTTAGCTAAGGCATGCTAGATGACATCTTCACCTGTGAGAGAAGAAGTGAAGATGCCATCTTGATCTATCGAGAGAAGGTTAGGAGAATGCGTTAACTAAAGTGAGTAGTACTTCTAGACTTGGAAGCAACCTTGCATTCATTATGTTTGTCTTTGTTTCACTACAGACATGTGGGAGCGCGGTCGATCACTGAAAGGTGTACGCCAAAAGAAAAGCGGAACCGTACTTATAGCTTCAACGCAATTAAGAAACTCACGTTGTTTATATTAGTTCTCTTTCTCTTTCTATTTGTACATAAGACTTGCCGCTACATTCCATGTTCTTTGCATAACCGTCACATCTAGCATGGACCCCAACATCTTGTATCATGAAGCCTGTATCCTGTATCATCTAGCTTAGGTTTATCGTACTTATTTTAGTACTTATTTTATTATTGCATTTTTACTACTTTTCTTTACTTTACCGCAATTTTATATACTTGTACAAAACACTCTTTAAAGATTGAAAAACCTGGTCGCATATACCACGAACATACTACAATAATCTCAAACAGTCCCTATGTTTGACCTCGGATCACACCGAGAAACTTGCGGTGGAATTACACTTGGTTCCAATGTAAAGAAACTAATGAAAATGCAAGGCATACTACAAGAACATTCCTAATTAATGCATATCTATTAGTAGTATCGCATCATTTCGCACATAGCGTAGCATATCTTTTAGTATCAAATCCTAGCGTTCGACAATTGCTATTAAGAATATCTTCAAGTATCTTAGGAGAACGAGGAACTACATGCTCATGTATGGTACTAAGGATTTGATCCTTACTGGATACAGGACAAGTGGGAGAACTTTTGGGTATATGACCTAGTTTATTGTATTCATATGTTTATTATACTCACATGTTTCTCACTTAAATTCAACATTTTGATACTCCACTAGGAGTTTTAGTCCAAGTGGAAGTTTGTTGGATTTTATGTCCTAAAACTCGTAGTTTGTAAATTAATAAACATATTCTGTTTTGTTTTTCTATAAAATTGTTATTGAAATTGTAATCTTGAATCCAATAAACTAAGGTCCTGAGGCTATTTAATGTAGACTTGAACTTTATGTGATGACATAAAACATTGATCAAGTTTGAGTATATAGCCTAAAATGGTCTATAGTATAGGGATAAGGTTGAACGCCTTATTCTGGGGACACTATGGATGTGGTCCACTTTGTAGTTAGTACAAACGATGTGATACTAAATCGTTCATATAGAGATATGTGAGTGGGGAAATCCTATGTAATGAGTTTGTATAAGACTGAACCACGACTTAGTCACTTTTGCATTATAACACCGTTTACTGTATAAAATTGACTAATTCAAATTTGATTACCTAGGTAACTCGATCTCAATCTTGAGCTAACTATAAACTCTTGTTTATTCGGGATTATCTTTAGATCTGCATGGGTGAGAGCATCCAATAGCGCTAGCTCAATAAGCCTCCCATTTCAGGGGTAAGACTGGGTAAATAGCTGGGGACATAGTGCAAGATGGACTTCACTCCTACCTGTCACTAGTGGTAATAGATAGGTTGTTCCTTTAAGTGTTGACTTCGGAATAAGAACAAGGGGCCCCACCCTCTCACTAGGCTGAGAGGAACTAGATTTGTTGGTTGGACCACAAATCAATTGTTCTTTAGATGTTCAGTGGGACTGATGAAACAATAAGTGTTCTTAGGGATAAAACGGTTTTTTGATCCAACCAAGACCACAAACAACCTGTGAAATATTGACTTACTGATTATGGTTATATCAGATGGACAGAAATATATCTTTAGTAAAGGGAGTGCAACTACAGGACTTTAGTGGAATGACCCGTTAGTTAACAAATGTTGATTAATTAGGTTAAAGAGTTTTACTAGTTAATCTCAGATTGTTGGAGCTCATGATCTATAGGTCCATTAGGTCCCACTGCTAGATCATATGGATTAAACTTAGAACAGTATGTTGGATTAATTCAAATTGTTTGAATTAGGAAAAGGGATTAAAACCGACAAGTATATGCGATATCGCTATTGGTTTTTTGTATGGCACTTTATATTCAAATGTGATTTAAATTTCGAAAATATGAATGCGGATTCATGTTCGGGTGGTCAAAATTAGTCAAGAGGGTCAAAATTGTAAAAAGTCAAAGGGTTGACTTTTTCGATAAAAGTCAAAGTTTGACTTTGACCAAATAGAGAAAGACCATTTTACCCTTAACTAAGAGTTAATGGAATTATCCAGCATTTTTGTTGGATAATCCCACTAACTTAAGTGGACTATGTGTAAACATTATAGAATGATTCATAGCCCACTTTGGTTTAGTGCTTTGTAAGGTGTTGATTTTTTATGAGTTTTTACATTCATTAGATGCATGTAATTGTTTTATAAAAAAAAATAATTTTTTTTTCTTTTCTCCTTTAAGCAAGCTGACTTTTATAATTTTGATTTCCAAAATTCTCACCGAAAATTCCCTTTTTCTTACATTAACTTTGAACCACCACTTCTTCCCCTTTTCATTCCTTTATTCATCGGATCCCACAACCCAGTTCTAAGTCTAGAGAATAACGGGTAAACTCTAGTGGTGGTCCGGAAGAGTTCGGGTCGAGATTCAGCGAGAAAAAAGTGTTTTTCAGGAGTTACAAAGGTTGTATTATATCCCTTTTAATTTACTGTTTTTTCCTATATTTGCATGCTATTTTCCTTTTAATTAGAAGCAATTAGAGTGTAATTAGATCCTTATTCCACTGCGTATGTCTTGTGTTCCATCATATGGTATCAGAGCATGCTTTATTTATGCTCAATTGCTTTTGGTGGGTGTTTTTTTTTCCTTTCTATTCAAATGTTGAATGAAATATGGACTAAAGTGGATATTTTACGATTTTGGCATTGTTTTTCTTTAAATTTCTTGTGGAAATTTGTAATTGCTCACATGTTTATGAGCATTAATGTAAAACCTGCGCTACCAAGAAAAGATCGAATCTCCCTAACTTAGGTAGGATAGGCGAGGTTAGCAATAACATCTACCTTAGCTTTATCTACCTCAATTCTTTTTTCATAAACTAGATGTCATAGAACAATACCATGAGAGGCCATGAAATGACATTTTTCATAATTCCAAACAAGGTTAGCTTCAATGCAACGTCTCAATACTAATCTAAGATTATGCGAACAATCCTCAAAAGAATCTCTGGAACCCGTAAAATAATCCATAAACACCTTTATGAACTTCTCTATAAAATCAAAAAATATACTCATCATACACCTTTTGGAACGTACCTGGGGCATTGCAAATCCCAAATGGCATCCTTCTAAAGACATACGTACCAAAAGTGCAAGTGAAGGTGTCTTTTTCCTTGTCTTCTTAGGTAATGGGGATTTGGTAGAATCCAGAGAAGCCATAAAAAAAACAGAAAAATGGTTTTTCGGTGAGCCATTCCACCATTTGATCCAGGAAAGGAATAGGAAAATGGTATTTCTTGGTTACCTCATTGAGCTTTCGAAAATCAATGCACATTCTCCAACTATTTAGTACATGCATTGGCACCATCTCTCCTTTATTGTTCTCCACAATTGTCATGCCGGTCTTTTTGGGGACAACATGGATAGGACTTACCCATTTGCTATCAGGGACTGGGTAAATGATTCTTGCTTAATTGAGCTTGATGATTTCTTTAAGAATGACATCATTCAAACTGGGATTTAGTCTTCTAATGGGTTGGACTGTGGGCGTGGCTCATTCCTCTAGAGTGATCCTATGCATGCAAAGAGAAGGGCTTACTCTCTTAACATCATCTAAAGTCCACCCATTGGCCTCCTTGTAAGTTTTCAAAGTTTCAACCAAGGATTCCTCTTGGGCAGCTGTCAACTCCATGGAGATTATGACTGGAAGGATGTTTCCTTCTCCCAGGTACACGTACTTCAAATGGCTAGGGAGAGCCTTTAGCTCAATCCTTTGTACCTGAAAATCAGGAATATCGAAGTCAGAAGAAGATTCTACTACTTTGTTATTATCAACATCAGGAAGAGATAAGTCATGTGAATCAGGCGAATCCAAATAAATACAGGGGGCAATCAACGTGCTGGAATTATTATCATCATCCAACAAAATCTCATCAATCACATCAAGCGTCTCAATAAAACACAAAGAAAGATATTCCTCAAGAAATCTCATGGCATCATAAATATTAAAAGATACAACCTCCCCATCAAATTCTACAGATAGACATCCATTTCTACATTAATCTTAGTTTTAGCAGTTTTCATGAAGGGTCTACCTAACAGAATCATAGAAGATGAAGGTGTAGAGATTTCATCCATTTTTAATATATAGAAATCAACTGGAAAAAATCAAGTCATTAACTTGCAACAATACATCCTCAACAATTCCTAAGGGTTGGATATAAGATCTATCAGCTAATTGGACTCAAACAACAATTTTTTGCAAATTATTCAATTTCAAATCCTCATGAACATTGTAGGGCATAACATTAATAAAGGCTCCTAAATCTAACATGGCATGTCGGATTACTCTGTTACCAATTATGCATGGTAAAGTGAACATACCTAGGTCTTGACATTTTTTAGGAATATTATGTTTCAGGAATATTATGTTTCAGGAATATTATGTTTCAGGAGAGCCGATACATTCTTACTTACCACTACATTTTCTCTATCCTTACCTGTCCTCTTTTTGTTGCACAACTTCTTTAGTTATTTAGCATACCTGGGGATTTGCTGGATTGCATTCAAGAGAGGAATCTTTATCTGCAAATTCGATCAACTCCTCATCTCTCTATTCTTGCTTTGGTCGTGCTAGTCTGCTAGGAAACAAAGCTTTAGGAACATAAGGTTCAATAATGGGTGAAGGAGGATTATTTACCTTGGGAGTGGATGATGGTGTTCCGGATTTACCCTCATTGTTTTCAGTGTCCTCATCGGTCTTACTGGGTGGTGATAGGTTATCTGATGGAAGTTCCTTGCCACTCCTAAGTGTGATGGCACTAACGTTGGCATGGTCCTATTGTGCAGGCAATTTCCCCGAACCCTTAGTTTCTATTCGACTTATCGTGGTGGACTGTGTGACTTGAGTTCCTAGATTGGCCATACTCACGCTTGTCTCTTGCTGATAGGTCTTTATGTCGTTTGATAGCTGGAGGGAGTCTTTTTGCAGCTGTTGAATTTCTTGTTGAAATTTAAAGGAATTATCAACCAAAGTTTTAACAATGTCCTATAAAGACATACTTGGGGAAGACGACGATGGTTGATTGGAGTTGTCATGCCCTTGTCCTTGGCCTCGACCTCCCCATTTCATATTAGGGTGGTCACACGATCCTGGGTTGTATACCGGGTTATGTAGGTCATACATCCTATGGTAACCCCCAACTACATTCACTTGTGCTTGAGGACATGCTTCAGATGCATGCCATAGTACTCCACAAGCTCCACAAGCCTTGACTTGAGCCACTCCTCCTTGGGCCAACTGAATCACAAAAGAAGTCAAGTTAGAAAGCTAGGCTTTTCATTCTTTGACTTCAACATTACCAGTCAAATCAGATTGATTGGCCCTGGTGCCAAAGTTCTGGTTATTCTCCGCCATGGGTGAAATCAAATATTGGGCCTCCCTAGGTGTTTTGTCAGCAAGAGCACCTCTTGTTGGGTTATATGTCCTAAAACTCGCAGTTTGTAAAATTATAAACATTTTCTATTATTAATATACTTGTTATTGGTCTCATAAATTGTATGAAAGTCTAAATCCAATAAGCTAAGACCCATGACTATTGTATGGGTACTTGAACTTTATGTGGAGACCTAAGAGTGGATCAGGTTCGAGTAAATAGTCAAAATGATCTATGGTACATGAATGAGGTTGGGTACCTTATTCTGGTAACACCATTGGATGCGGCCTACTCTGTATTTGTTACAAAGAGTTGTAAAGTGATACATACGATGTGATCCTAATTCATACATGTTATGACATGAGGAGTGGGGGCGTCCTATGCAATGAGTTTGCATAAGATCAGGACCAAGAAATAAGTCACTTTTACTTTATAACGTTGTTTACTGTTTAAGACTGACTATTTCACCTAGATGACCTAGGTAACTCAATCTTAATCCTAAGCTAACTATGAACTCCTGTTTATTCGAGATTTCCCTTAGATTTTCATAGTTGAGGGTTGGCTCAACAATGCCGGCTCAATAAAACTCCCATTTCATGTGTAAGATCGGATAGATAGCTAGGGACATAGAGTGCAAGATGGAGTTCACGCCTACCCGATTTAGGGGTAGAAGAAAGGTTGTTCTCTCAAGTACTTAATCCAGGTCTTGAACAAGGGGCCCCACCCTCTTATTGAGCTAAGAGAGTTTGGTTTGGTGATTGGATCACAAACCAATTGTTCATTAGAGGATCAGTAGGGACTTGAGGAATAAGACATAATCTCAGGGGTAAAACAAATATTTGACACAGCCGTTATTACGAACAACCTGTGAAGGGAGGACTTGATGATTATGGTTAAATCATGTGGACATAATATATCTACAGTGAGGGGAGTGCAACTATGAGCTTTAGTGAAATGACCCATTAGTTAACAATTGGGGTTAATTTGGTCTAATGAGTTTAGCCAATTAATCTTGGATCGTTAGAGCCCATGATCTGTAGGTCCACGAGGTTCTCTACTAGCACGTAACGGACTAGCTCTAGAATAGCGTGATAAGTTAATTTCAAACGTTCAAATTAGAATTAAGGGAATTAGTAATTATATGAGATATAATTATATGTTTAATTTTAGAATTAAACGGAATAGGAGAATTTATATATTTAAATATGATTTAAATATATGAAGATTGATATGTGTTAAAATTAATTTAATATTTGATATCAAATTAATTAAGTTTTATTTAAATAATTACTTTATGAAATTAATTAAATTTTCATTTTTTAAATCAAAATTTGATTTTTAAATAAAATTGAAAAAGGAAAAGAAAACTAAAACACAAAATGGAAAAATGGGTTTTTCCATTATCCATCTTTGAAGTAACTCACACATGAAGCAACCATTTGCCTTGTCTCCTCCAAGCATGAGTTGCAACTTATGCAGCTCTTCTCTTTGCATATTGATCTGCAATATAATGAGAAGATTGGAGTGAAAATCGGGCACGCAATCTACAAAATTTTGAGAGAAAATTCGGTTTGAAGAAAGGTTTTTCAACAAAGGTTGCTGCAGTGTGCTCTTTCCTTCATCCCTTGATTCAAGCTTGTTTTGAGTCCCACAACTCAATCTAGAGCACCAAGAGAATAGTGGGGAAGATCTTGAGGTGGTCTATAATAAGATATGTAGAAGATGCAGCTGGAGAAGGAGGTTTGAAGAAGTTCTACAAGAGGTATGTCTTGAAATCCATTTTTTCTACGGAAGCATGCTTTATATTATGCCAAAATTAGTGAATTTGAGTGCTTAGATGATCCTTGTACTTCCGCTGCTATTGATACAATCCTACAATTGCTATCAAAGCATCAAATAAGCATTTAATTCAGTTTAATTTTGGTTTGGTGGGTATTTTATATGAGAAATATGAAACTGAAGCACTGATATGGTTTCCTGAGTTTTGGCTGTTTAATTCTCTTTAATCTCTCATTTAAATTTGTAATTGGCTCTTGCTTGATGAGCTTTAATGTGTTCCCAAGAATCTATAATTTATTTGGAGTCATTAGAGTTGAAATTAAGCTGTAAATTGAAGAAACAAGCAAAGAGGCCGAGTTGCAGTTCCAGAGAAAATCAGCCTCTATTCTTATCGTCACTGTGGTTCCAGTTGCTAAATGATCATCTAGCTTCAGACGCTACATAATGTGAAAAAAAGCTAGAAGATCGTATAGCAATAGGAGCTAGACGTTGTGATGTTGAATGCTAGACGATCGTGTACCTGCGGGAGCTAAGCGATGTGTTCAATTTTCTATACGATGGCATTAAGTGATCGTTTAGTTTTAACGTGGGAACTAAACGATACGTTGAATTTACTATACGATGGTACTATAAGATCGTTTAGCAACGATGCATGCTAAGCGGTGCGATGAAGTGCTACGCGATAGCGTTGAGTAATCATTCAGATGCGAAGCTAAGCGATCATGTAGACGAAGTGCTAAGCGATGCATTGAAGTTTCTATGTGATGGAACTAAATAAATCGCTTACCTATGATGCTGAATGACACAATGATATACGATGGAGCTAAGCAATCATTTAGCTACACGATAGATACTGAACGATGACATGCAGTGCTAGACGATGGTGTTAAGCGATCGTTTGGTTCTATACGTTAGAACTAAGCGATAGTTATGAAGAGCTATATGATAGCCCTGAACGATCGCTTACTACGATCATTTATCTTTGATCAAGAGCTAAACAACGTGTTGAGTTGCTATGCGATAGCACTACGTGATCGATTACCTCTATGCGGCAGCTAAGCGATGCATTGAGTTACTATGCGATAGCACTATGCGATCGCATACCTTAGTGCAGCAGCTGGGCGATGCGTTGAATGCTATGTGATGGCATTAAACGATCGTTTACCTTTTCATGCGCTACACGATCAAGCATTTACTAAATGATTTGGAAAAATGCTAGACGATGGTCGTCATTGCTAAATGATGAGACTTAGCGAGATGTTGAACATGTGCAAGAGTTGCCGGTTCGACCAATTCTCTTATGGTCTAGTCCATTTCAGCTTCGAATGGTTCTTGGCTGGTCAGGTTCAGACGGTTCGGTCCGGTTCATGCTACTTGAGTTCGTTTTGGAGCGATTCGATCGGTCCGGGAGTGGCTTGGAAGCTGTTTTGTAATAGTTAGACTTCTGTTTGCTTGTTTTTTTGGCCAAAACTAAAACAATATCAGTCTGTGTTTAATTATTTATGCATTTGATGTATGTTATAATTAAATAAATATTGTATGTACATATTGTATGCCATTTAGATTTAAAATCCCACCACAGGAAGCATGTAACATGCATTGAAAGTATGTTATAATTGTTATAATATATAATATGCATGTTAGAGTTTCTTGTATTTAATATAAATGTTATATTAAATGTTGAATGCCTCATGTATGCTGTGGATGTTTAGCATGTCTAAAGTTTTATAAGTTGTTATAAAATTGGGTTAGACATTTAAAATCCATAAACAACAGCTGCATGCTCACGTAGGTTGACCACCTGTTTTAATTGTTAAAACTTATAAAACCAAGGTTACAAACTCAACTGGTATATAATCCTGTCTAAGGCTGAGGGTTCTTAAGTTGACGGTTTACGGAACACCTCCTACCTGGGGATTATGGCCGAATAATTGAGCATTGGTAACCGGTTTTATGAGCATACGTGAGTGATGTGAGGTAATAAAATGGCTTATCACCTAGACATCGTAGGTTAAAATCCAATTATAAGAGTTATACTTGGATAAACCACATAGACTTAGGGTTGTTTTATTGGCCGAAAAGAACCTAAGTATAAATATACCCAAAATAGGATACTTTAGTGACAGTTTAATAAATTCTATATGATAGAGTTATTAGAAAACTTCAGTGGAAGATTAATAACATATATGATACATTTCTCTAACAGTTCACAATCCAGATTTAAGCGGCACTTCGTGTCACCTTGGGATTGACCTCCCTTCGGAAGGTATTCTTAGCTTAAATCTAGATTTCGGTGAATAAGAAGAAGTTGTTCAAATATGAGTCTTTTATACGATAAATAGATTTCAACTACCACATCTCCACATAGTTTACACTGTGAGATTCATATGACGCTTCGATACTGCTTTATTTAGATATTACGGCTAAAAGAGAAGAAAGTTGCGTCAAATGTATGGAAATTAGCTAAGAAACACAAGAATTATAAGTTGCCGTCAATACACCTACTGACACCATTGCGATGGTAGAAAATAATAGTTCAAGTCTGTTTTGCAGGAAATCAAGTCACCGTATGCGTTCGTGGCTCAAGAGAAAAAAAAATAATTATCGCATCTACGTCGCATTGCGCCCATCATTCAGGAATGAATAAATGATCAACGCAATGACGGCACGTGCGACAATCGATCAAGAGCTTTACGATCAACGCAACTTCAACCGCATGCGGTAATAAAAAAACATCGCGTGCGGGCACACGATCGAAAGATGCAAATGAGCAACGCAATCGCGGAGGATTTTGACACGTGTTCAACTAACCGTTGTGCATTTTCGACGGATTGATTGCATAACAGAAGGAATATTTATTCCACCATTTTCGGAATTTCCATAACAATAAAGTTGGGACCACACGACAGAGAGTCAGAGCATTCATCTATAAATACCTTCAGAGAATTCACTGAAAGATATACTTGATACGAGGCTATTTTGATATTTGTATATTGAGAGAGAGGCTGATCTGAGTACTGATCAGAGAAGATCGAAGAAGAAAAGAGGCAAGACCGAGAGGTGAGTCTCAAGGCAAATCATTTCAAATCCCCGTCGTGAAGCTCTGTACCTAGATCAACTCTACTAGTTGAACAAGCCATAGAGGGAAGCTCATCCTTCCATTCGCTCCATACGCCGGCAAGCGATTTCTCCATCCAGATCTGTTTTAAGACGTTGGCACTCTTCTTTATTTGTCTATATCTCTATCATCAATTATATCTCATCTTCTTAGTCTAAATCGTTCACACCATGTATTAGACGCTTGATTCTATAATTAAATGTCATGATCATTTTCATCTCCATATTTCTATCTACATCCGTTCCTCCATTAATCGCTTTCTCCACGATAGTTTCTTAATCCCTTGGTGATTAGAATGAATTAAAAAAGTAAATTAATTTTCTTAATCCCTTAGCTAAAGCATGCTAAACGGCATCTTCACTTGTGAGAGCAGAAGTGAAGATGCCATTCTGATCTGTCGAGAGAAGGTTAGAAGAATGTGTTAACTCAAGCAAGAAGTACTTCCAGAGATGGAAGCAACCTTGCGTTCATTACATCCATCCCTGTTTCACCACAGGGATTTGGGAACACGACCGGTCACCGAGAGGTGTACGCCAAAGGAAAGTAGAACCGTAGTTATATCTTTAATACAATTAATGAACTTGCGATGTTTGTACTAATTATCTTTTCTCTTTCTGCTTTATACATAAAGCCTTGCCACCGCATAACACGATTTTTGTATAATCTTCACAGTCAGTCTCAAACTCAATATCATGTATCATGTAACCTATATCTTGTATCATCATAGCTTAAGTTTACTTTTATCACATTTTATTTTATTACCGCAACTTTATTTTACCGTATATTTTACTTTATCGCATATTTTACTTTACCGTAATTTTTAATACTTGTATAAACACAACTATTATTAAATTGAAAAAACCCCCGGTCGCATATATCACGAACGCAACACAATTAACCTAAAACAATCCCTATGTTCGACCTCGGATCACTCCGAGAAACTTGCGGTGGAATTATACTTGCTTTCAACGCAAGGAAACTTGTGACAACGCATAGCATACTACAAGCATTTCGTTAAAAATGCATACATCTAGAAGTAGTATCGCATATCATTGCATCATCGCATTTCATCCATGCGTTGTATGACATAAGATTAAGTATAAGAAGAAGATAAATTTTATGCGTTACAAGTTTATGGCACCGTTGCCGGGGATTGGTTAACGATTATTGTTGAATATGTTTGTGATATTTTGCAGGACAGATCTCTTTGTACTGGTTGTTTATCGCGAAGAGCAGTCTGACAACTTATGAGCTCTGGAGTGATCTGGATATTTTAAGCGGACCCAGAGATCAGGTGTATTATTCGCGCGGAAGCACATCAGGGTCGAATTAAGTGGTGAAGAAGCATGGCTAATAATAACGAGGAATGAAAGGGAAAATTGGCCAACGAAAGATTTAATATTTCTTGCTGCTGACTGCAACGTCCCAATAAGAGACTATGCAGCGCCAGATTTCTATAACTTCTCACCAGGAATCTCAAGACTGATTATGCTGTAGATGATTCAGAATGTGGGTCAATTTGGAGGATTATATGGAGAAGACCCACATGCGCATTTGATGAATTTTGTAGACATGTGCAGTGCATTCTCCATGCCTGGTGTGACTCAAGATGGACTTAGGTTATATCTTTTACTGTATACAACGGGATGAAGAAAAGAGGTGGGCTTAGTTGTTAGAGCAGGATGAGATTAACGCATGGGAACAGTTGGTTGACAGGTTCATGAACACATTCTTCCCTCCAGCCGTCAACGCAAGAAGACAGAGGGATGTGTTGAATTTTGAGCAAAAGGGTTATAAAACTTTGAGCACCGCCTGGGTGCATTTCAAACAGTTAATGAAGAGTTGTCCGCATATCGGGATTCCCAATAGCATTCTAATGGAGACTTTTTACAATGGCTTAGATCAATCGACACAAGCAGTTATCGATGCCTCCACAGTAGGAGGATTAATCGACATATCATATATGGAAGCCAAGAGCATATTAGATCACATTTCGCGACATTCTGATGAGTGGATTGATACCGGGTTTGGGGAAAGTGGTTTGGAGCAAGAAAGAGTAGAAAGTGTCGATGTGTCAACTAATACAATGAGCACACTTGTAGATCAAATAACCACGATGACCTCACTCCTTTAGATGATTGCTAATCAATAGAGAAGTCTCTCTCAAGGTTTAGTGCAAGTTAATGTATTACGCATGTGGCCCAATGAATTGCATTCAATGTGGGGAGGGACATCCAGCAGAAGTTTTCCCGTGGAATCAACAGGTCGTATATTCTGTCTATAATGAGTCATTTGGAAACATCTATAACCCTGATTGGTGGGATCACCCAACTTTAAGTTGGAACGGGAATCAAAACCAGGGGAGCCATAGTTTCCATCAGAACAGTTACCAAGGGGATCGAGGCAACCCTTCGGTCTTCATTAATCTGGACTGTAGTCCAGGTAACTCTTGAAATATACCATCTATGACCAACCGTTCTTATATGATACTTATTGTAGTACCTCGTCTCTGGATAATTCATTAAAGCATTATATCAAAAGGAGCGAGGCAATTAGACAATCGCAAGCTGACTCCCTTAAAGGCTTGGAAGAACAGATTGAATGGCTTGCAATTGAGTTGAAAAATAAAGCGCCTGGTATGCTGCCTAGCAGTTTAGGAGCATCAAGGCCACGAGGTAAAGAGCAATGTCATGCAGTGACATTGAGGAGTGGTAAAACAACAACCCCTATGCCATCAGTACCATATCCAACAACAAGACCAGTAGATCTAACTGTCGACGATGACCAATAGACCAGTAGTGGAAAAATTACAAGTTCAGAAGTAAGTACAACTACAAAAGATGAAGCTCCTCAAGATTCGAATTTTAAATCAACGTATCCTCTAGCTATGAAACACAACAATAACATAACCTCAACGAACAACCAACTAAACAAGAAGTACGGCGGGATCCTCCACCTCTCTTGTCCAGGCTGAAGACAAAAGATAATAGTAAGCAATTTCAGAGGTTCCTAGACATTCTCCGACAATTACACATCAATATTCCCTTAATAGAAGCTTTGGAACAGATGTCGAGTTATGTAAAATTTCTCAAGGATATACTTGCTAACAAAAGAAAGATCGGGGAGAATGAAACAGTTGCGTTAACATATGAATGTAGTGCACTGTTTCAAAACAATATCCCCACCAAAATGAGGGATCCTGGGAGTTTTACATTGCCCTACTCAATAGAAGGGAAGAAGGTCAGGAATGCGCTGTGCGATTTAGGGGCGAGCATAAATCTAATGCCCTTATCGATCTTTAAGAGGCTGGATATCGGCAACGCAAGATTAACCACGATCACATTACAATTGGCCGATAGATCGATAATGCATCCTGAGGGCAAAATAGAGCATGTACTCATGCAAGTGGACAAGTTTATCATCCCGACGGACTTTATCATATTGGATTACGAAGTTGATAGAGAAGTACCTATCATCTTGGGTCGCCCATTTCTCACAACAGGGCGAGCGTTGATAGGTGTACAAAAAGGAGAACTCACCATTAGAGTTGACGATCAGGAAGTAAAGTTCAATGTTTTCAATGCGTTGAAGTACCCAAGTGATATGGAGAATTGCCAATATATTGAGCAATTACGGGAAGAACCTTGGCATGAGCCCCGGAAGAAATGAAGGAAGAAGAACTTGGAATCGGGGCAATATGGGAGGAGGATTGCACCGCAATTCACGTTGAATCAAATTTTAAACCACTCAAGTTATCTGAACGAACTTCACAACACACTAAGCCATCCTTGGAAGAGCCACTCGTGCTAGAGTTGAAGCCGTTGCCTGTGCACCTCAAGTACGCTTACTAAGGAGATAAAAATACATTATCGGTCATCATTTCTGCTTCGTTAAGTAAGGAGAAGGAATATGCACTTGTCCAAATTATGAGAAACAATGCAAAGGCTTGAGGATGGACCATGGAAGACATTCGAGGAATCAGCCCTTCGTATTGCATGCACAAGATTTGTCTAGAAGAAGGAAAGACAGGATCGATAGAAAGGCAACGTCGCTTGAACCCTGCTATGAGGGAGGTAATGAAGAAGGAAATAGTGAAGTGGGTGGACACAGGTATCATCTACCCGATATCTGATAGCAGCTGGGTGATCCCAATACAGTGTATTCCAAAGAAAGGGGGGATGACAGTCGTCACTAATGACGAATGAAATAATTGCCACAAGAACAACCACGGGGTGGAGAATCTGTATGGATTATTGCAAGTTAAATTTGGCAACTAAAAAGGACCACTTCCCACTCCCGTTCATCGATCATATGTTAGACAAACTATTCAGGGTACAACCAAATTGCAATTGCGCCGGAGGATTAAGATAAGACCACCTTCATGTGCCCATTTGGCATGTTTGCATTTTTTCGCATGCCATTTGGACTCTGCAATGTGCCAGGTACTTTCCAACGCTGTATGATGGCGATCTTTTCGGATTACTTGGAGGAGTTTCAGTTTTCGACAATAATTATGACTCCATTTTAGCTGACCTTGAGAAAGTTTTGAACAGATGTGTGGCAACAAATCTTCTTCTGAACTGGGAAAAATGCCACTTTATGGTTGAAGAAGGAATTGTACTGGGTCATAAAATCTCGAAGATAGGATTGGAAGTTGATCAGGCGAAAATCGACGCAATTTCTAAGCTACCTTCACCAGTGAATGTGAAAACACTTAGGAGTTTTCTGGGACACGCTGGGTTCTATCGAAGATTTATTCGTAACTTCTCCCAGATCGCAAGGCCCCTAAGTGCGCTCCTTGAAGCTGACAGTGAATATCATTTTGATGATATGTGCACTGAAGCACTCAACACATTGAAAGATGCGCTCATCACCACACCCATTTTGATTGCGCCGAATTGCACGCAACCATTTGCATTGATGTGTGATGCTAACAGTTATGCAGTGGGCGCAATGTTGAGTCAGCATAAGGACAAGGTAATGCATCCTATCTACTATGTGAGTAAAACATTGAATGATGCATAGGAGAATTATACAACCACAGAAAACGAAATGCTCGCAGTGGTATTTGCACTTGAGAAATTCTAACAGTACTTGATCGGAACAAACATTGTGGTGTATACCAATCACTCTGCAATCAAATATATGATGACAAAGAAAGATGCAAAACCAAGGCTGATATGATGGGTGTTGCTCCTGCAAGAGTTTGACCTAGAAATCAAAGACCGGAAGGGCACCGAGAACTAAGTCGCTGATCATCTGTCAAGATTGGAAAATTGCGAGGTTCAAGGGAAAGAAAAAGATATTGAAGAAAGATTCCCCGATGAGCTGCTGATGTCAGTAGATATTAATGTTCCCTGGTATGCAGACATTGCGAACTTCATCGTCTGCGGTCAAATACCAGATGACTATACTTACTAGCAGAAGAAGACGCTAAGACATAACGTCAAATTTTATTTCTGGGACAGCCCATTCCTATATCGACTTGGACTTGATCACATTTTACATTAATGCGTTCCTGAGCACGAAGTCAAGCACATTTTGGAGCTTTGTCATGAGTCCCCTTACGGAGGACATTTTAGGGGGTAGCGGACTGCCGTAAAGGTCTTGCAGAGTGGCTACTTTTGGCCAACGCTATTTAAGGATACTCACGCTCACGTTGTGCAATGCGACAGATGCCAGAGAACGGGGAATATGTCTAAAAGAAATGAAATGTTGTTGACGTCAATCTTAGAAGTTGAATTATTTGATGTTTGGGGAATTGACTTCATGGGCCCATTTCCACCATCAGAAGGTCATCATTATATCCTGGTCGCGGTTGATTACATCTCAAAATTGGTTGAGGCCATCGCATGTGCCAAGAATGATGTTGCCACACTGGCGAAGTTTCTGAAGAAGAATATTTTTGCTCGATATGGGACGCCACAGGCCTTAATCACCAATAAGGGCTCTCACTTCATCAATCGCATAATCATCAACCTGTTGACTAAATTTAACGTCAGCCATAGAGTTGCAACCGTTTATCACCCATAAACTAATGGGCAGGCAGATATTTCTAATTGAGAGATCAAAACTATCTTGGAGAAGGTAGTCAATACCTCCAGGAAGGATTGGTCGCCCAAGCTTGATGAGGCACTATGGGCATACAGGACTGCCTATAAAACACCAATTGGCATGTTCCCATATGCCCTGGTCTTTGGAAAAGCTTGTCATCTGCCGCTCGAGTTAGAACATAAAGCGATATGGGCATGCAAGAAGCTGAAGTTTGATTTAGCAAGTGCGGAGAAAGTTCGGAAGCTACAACTAAACCAGTTGGTCGAATGGCGAAGGGACGCATATGAAAATGCCAAGATCTGTAAGGAGAAAACCAAGAAGTGGTATGAAGACCGTATAAATGATCAGACATTTGTCAAAGGTCAACAACTATTATTATTTAATGCACGTTTGCAATTATTCGTAGGGAAGTTGAAGTCTCGCTGGTCTAGGTTCCGAATCAAGACTATCTTTCCCCACGGCGCAGTGGAACTAAAAACTTTAGATAGGAACAACGTGTTTAAAGTCAATGATCAATAGATTAAGCCTTACTATAGAGGTGACATAGATCGACGCATGGATGCCATTGACCTAGACAAGCAGGATTAACCGCTTGTAGGGTATGTGATTGCATTAATTCTGAGAACTTCTTTCAATTGGCATCCCTATCTATGTTTACTTGCTTCCTTTATAGCTTTCCTTTACTGCTTTCTAAATTATGTTATTTACTGCTTATTAGAATTAGTTTTTAATGCTTTCTGTATTTATCTTCAATTTAATTCAATTGAGTATTTCCATGTCATGTTTAATTTCTTTAATTTGTATGCATTAGTAGCACTGTTCTTAACTTTTGTGAATGACTAGATGAAACATTGAACATCGCAAAGTTTTTTCGACTTGCGTTATTGATGAATTAAAAAATGAAAAATAAAAAAATGATAGGTGCATTGTGGGATAACAAGAGACACCTTGCGTCCATTACACTCAACTACATTACGTTGAGGGGTGTGTTGCGCAGGTATGTGTCCTTTGCCCGTCCTTAGTGAAAATGCACTATGTTGAGGTAGTGTTGGGCTGGTAGAAATACCGTGCACCTGATCCTCTAGAAATGCATTGAATTAAGGGGTTTGTTGCGGGGATGCATGCGTTGTTGCCCGTCCTCAGCAAAAATGCATTTGTGTTAATGAAAACACGGTATTAATTTTTAATCGTGCACCCGTCTGAATCAAATTCAAAAGATAATTTAAATTCATTATTTTTCATTATTTAATTAAATTCTCTGATTCTTTGTACAGGCCAAAATTTTTGTATTGCGTTATTTGTAATTATTTGTATACTTAGTTAATTTTCAATAAAACTAAGTAACAATTCTATCCACATGCCTGTGCCTCTTCTCTACCATCCTTTATCAACTATGCGATATTCTTAATCTTTCTTGTATATATATATTTCTATCCTTTGTCAACTATATATATATATATATATATATTTCATATAAACTCCAATGTCAGCGCAAGGGAAACCTCAAAAACATTCCCAACTTGATAAGAGTTAGTTGTGAAAGGAACCTGCTCGAAGTTGGATGTTTGCATGACACCCGTGGGAGCAAGCCAAAACGAAGGTGGGTTTCCAAGAACAACCCAATATGAAAAGAGAAAAAAAAATTGCAAAATAAAATTAAAAGAAGCAAGAGACAACTCCTATGAAATTCATGAGTTAAAGTTGCAATTGGCATACAACTGAAGTTGGATGTTCGCATGACACCCATGGGAACAAGCCAAAACGAAGGGTGTAACCATGACCAATAGTCTCTAATAAATGACGCAAAGTTTGACCACCACATCCAGAAGCATCAAGTTGTTTTGACAAGAAGAAGTAAACATTCTTTTTAAAACTAGAAACGCATTTTTGAGCAGAAATTTGTAGTATAGAAGAATAAAGTAGGGCTTTGATATGACTAAGCAAGGATAGAAGGAAATTTCATTGTTAAGTAATGTGCCTAAGTGGAGCATTCGAAGCAATCAATCGACGCAAAATTTATGATAGAAATTGAGCATTACTGCATTAGTAGAAGATAGGCTTGAGGACAAGCGGGGGTGTGATAACTTGTAGAAATACAAGTTATTTATACTGTTTTATTTAGATATTGCGGCCAAAAGAGAGGAAAGTTGTGTCAATTGTATGAAAATTAGGTAAGAAACACAAGAATTATAAGTTGTTGTCAATATACCCACTGACACCATTGCGATGGTAGAAAAGAATATTTCAAGTCTATTTTGTAGGAAATCAAGTCACCGTATGCGTTCATGGCTCAAGAGAAAAAAAATATTAACGCATCTACGTTGCATTGTGCCCATCATTTAGGAATGAATGGACGATCAACGCAATGACGGCGCATGCGAAAATCGATCAAGAGCTTTGCGTTCAATAAAACTTCAATCGCATGCGGTAATGAAAAATAACATCACATGCAGGCACACGATCGAAAGATGCAAATGAGCAATGCAATCGTGGAGGATTTTGACACGTGTACAACTAATCGTTGTGTATTTTCAATGAATTGATTGCATAACAGAAGGAATATTTATTCCACCATTTTTGGAATTTCCATAACAAAAAAGTGGGGACCACAGGGCAGAGAGTCAGAGCATTCATTTATAAATACCTTCAGAGAATTCACTGAAAGATATACTTGATACGAGGTTATTTTGATATTTGTATATTGAGAGAGAGGCTGATCTGAGTGTTGATAGGAGAAGATCTGGGAAGAAAAGAGGCAAGGCCAAGAAGTGAGTCTCAGGGTAAATCATTCCAAATCCCCGCCGTGAATCTCACTACCTAGATCAACTCTACCGGTTGAGCAACTTGAGAGGGAAGCTCATCCTTCCATTCACTCCATACGCCGACAAGCGATTTCTCCATCCAAATTTATGTCTACATCCATTCCTCCATTAATCACTTTCTCCACGATGTTTTCTTAATCCCTTGGTAATTAGAATTAATTAAACAAGTAAATTAATTTGTGCTAAAGGAATAAATATGTTTAGCTAAAGCATGCTAGATGGCATTTTCACCTGTGAGAGCAAAAGTGAAGATGCCATTTTGATTTGTCAAGAGAAGGTTAGAAGAATGCATTAACTAAAGCGAGAAGTACTTCCAGAGGTGGAAGCAACCTTGCATTCATTACGTTCATTCCTGTTTCACCACAGAGATGTGGGAATACGACCGATCACCGAGAGGTGTACGCCAAGGGAAAGTGGAACCGTAGTTATATCTTTAATGCAATTAATGAACTTGCGATGTTTGTACTAATTATCTTTTCTCTTTCTGCTTAGAACATAAAGCCTTTCCACCGCATAACACGATTCATTGTATAATCTTCACAGTTAGTCCCAAACTCGATATCATGTGTCATGTAACCTATATCTTGTATCATCATAGCTTAGGTTTATTTTTATTGCATTTTATTTTATTATCGCAACTTTATTTTACCACATATTTTACTTTACCGCAATTTTTAATACATGTATAAACAACACTTTTATTAAAATGAAAAAACCCTCGATCGCATATATCACGAACATAACACAATTAACATAAAACAATCCCTGTGTTCGACCTCGGATCACTCCGAGAAACTTGCGGTGGAATTATACTTGGTTTCAATGTAAGGAAACTTATGACAACGCATAGCATACTGATAACTTGTAGAAATACAAGTTATTTATGCTGCCTTATTCAGATATTATGGCCAAAAGAGAGTAAATATGTGTAGATTGTATGAAAAATAACTAAGAAATACAATAATTATAAATTATCGAATTTACACCCACTAACATCATTAAGATGGTAGAAAAGGATATTTCTACTCTATTTTGCAGGAAACCAAGTCACCGCTTGCGATCAAGGCTCAACGAGAAACTGAACAACACATCTCTGTCACATTACGCCCGTCAATCAATAATGGAAAGACAACTAATGCAATGACGGCGCAATGCGACAGTCGATCCCGACCTGAATTTCAATCGCATGAGGTAATAAAAACAACACCGCATGCGAGCACCCGATCGAAAGATGCAGCTGAGCAACGTAAATGCGGAGGATTGTGACACGTGTAAAACTAACCATTGTGCAGATTTGACAATCTGATTGCATAACAGAAGGAATATTTATTCCTTCATATTCGGAATTTCCATATCAATAAAGTGGGGACCACACGGTAGAGAGTCAGAGCATTCATTTATAAATACCTTCAAATAATTCACTGAAAGATATACTTGATACGAGGCTATTTTGATATTTGTATATTGAGAGAAAGGCTGATCTGAATGCTGATAGGAGAAGATCCGGGAAGAAAAGAGGCAAGGCCGAGAGGTGAGTCTCAGGGCGAATCATTCCAAATCCCCACCGTGAAGCTTTGTACCTAGATCAACTCTACCGGTTGGGCAACCTAAGAGGGAAGCTCATCCTTCCATTCACTCCATATGCCGACAAGCGATTTCTCCATCTAGATCTGTGTCAAGACGTTGGCACTCTTCCGTATTTGTCTCTATCTCTATCATCAATTGTATCTCATCTTCTTAGTCTAAATCGTTCACACCATGTATCAGACTCTTGATTCTATAATTAAATTTCATGATCATTTTCATCTCCATATTTATGTCTACTTCCATTCCTCCATTAATCGCTTTCTCCACAATGTTTTCTTAATCCCTTGGTAATTAGAATTAATTAAACAAGTAAATTAATTTGTGCTAAAGGAATAAATATGTTTAGCTAAAGCATGCTAGACGACATCTTCACCTGTGAGAGCAAAAGTGAAGATGTCATTCTGATCTATCAAGAGAAGGTTAGAAGAATGCATTAATTAAAGCGAGAAGCACTTCCAGAGATGGAAGCAACCTTGCATTCATCCCTATTTCACCACAGAGATGTGGGAACACAGCTGATCACCGAGAGGTGTACGCCAAGGGTAAGCGGAACCATAGTTACATCTTTAACGCAATTAATGAACTTGCGATGTTTGTACTAATTATCTTTTCTCTTTCTGCTTCGTACATAAAGCCTTGCAACCTAGATCTTTAAGCAGAATCGTAGTTATATCTTTAAGCTTTGTATAATCTTCACAATCAGTCTCAAACACAATATCATGTATCATGTAACCTAGATCTTGTATCATCATAGCGTAGGTTTACTTTTATCGCATTTTATTTTATTACCGCAACTTTATTTTACCACATATTTTCCTTTATCGCAATTTTTAATACCTGTATAAACACTTTTATTAAACTGAAAAAACCCTCAGTCACATATATCACGAATGTAACACAATTAACCTAAAATAATCTATGTGTTTGACCTCGGATCACTCTGAGAAACTTGCGGTGGAATTATACTTGGTTTCAACGCAAGGAAACTTGTGACAACGCATAGCATACTGATAACTTGTAGAAATACAAGTTATTTATGCTGCCTTATTCCGATATTGCGGCCAAAAGAGAGTAAATATGCGTAGATTGTATGAAAAGTAACTAAGAAATACAATAATTATAAATTATCGCAATTACACCCATTAACATCATTAAGATGGTAGAAGAGGATATTTCTACTCTGTTTTGCAGGAAACCAAGTCACCGCTTGCAATCAAGGCTCAACGAGAAACTGAACAACGCATCTCTATCACATTGCGCCCATCAATCAACAATGGAGAGACAACTAATGCAATGATGGGGCAATGCAACAGTCGATCCCGAGCTGAATTTCAATCGCATGCGGTAATAAAAACAACACCGCATGCGAGCACCCGATCGAAAGATGCAATTGAGCAACGCAAATGCGGAGGATTGTGACACATGTAAAACTAACCATTGTGCAAATTAATGGCCTGATTGCATAACTGAAGGAATATTTATTCCTCCATCTTCGAAATTTCCATAACAATAAATGGGGTCCACAAGCCAAGAGTTAAAGCTTTTCACCTATAAATACCCTCATAGAATTCAGAGAAGATATACTTGATACGGGGATATATTTGATACGAGGGCTAATTGATGCTATATTATTGAGAGAAAGGCTGAGCTGAGTACTGATCGGAAGAAACCCGGGAAGAGAAGAGACAAGGCCGAGAGGTGAGTCTCAGTGCAATTCTACCAAATCCCTATCGTGAAGCTCTGTGCTTAGATCCTTGCTACCGATTAAGCAAGCCTGAGAGGGAAGCTCCTCCTTCCGCACGATCCATGCACACCGACAAGCAAATCTCCATCCAGATCGGCGCCAAGATGTTGGCTCTTATTTGTATTTGTTTTTAACTCTATTTCATCAATTGTATTTCATTCTCTTAATCTCTTCATTCACAAATCATGTATCAAACGTTAAATAGTTTTATTGAATGTCTTGATCATTTCCATTTCCAATTCTCCGTCTATTTCCATTCCTCCATTAATCGTTTTCTCCATGAAGTTTTCTTAATCCCTTGGTAATTAAGATGAATTAAACGAGTAACTTAACCTATGATAAAGAGATAAATGCATTTAGATAAGGCATGCTAAATGACATCTTCACCTGTGAAAGCAGAAGTGAAGATGCCATTCTGATCTCTCGAGAGAAGGTTAGAAGAATGCGGAACGCGGCCGATCACTGAGAGGTGTACGCCAAGGGAAAAGCGGAACCGGACTTGTATCTTTAACGCAATTAAGGAACTTGCGCTATTTGTATTAATTATTTTTTCTATTTATGCTTCGCACATAAGACTTGCCACCACATAACACGATCTTTATATAATCTTCATAGTCAGCCTCAAACTTAGTATCTTGTATCATGAAACCTGTATCTTGTATCATCTTAGCTTAGATTTACTTTATCGTAATTTATTTTATTATCGCATTTTTACCACTTTACTTTACTTTATCGCATGTTTAAATACTTGTACACAACTCTTTTATACATTGAAAAAAACCTTGGTCGCATGTATCACAAACATAACGCAATAACCTCATACAGTCCCTATGTTCGACCTCGGGTCACACCGAGAAACTTGTGGTGGAATTATACTTGGTTCCAACGCAAGGAGACTTGTGACAACGTACAACATATTACAAGAACATTCATTATGAATGCATATCTTGAAGTAGTATCGCATGGACTTGAACTTTGCATTGTAGTTTTTAGATTAAAATTTGCGTTACACATACTACAAGCATGTCATTAAAAACGCATACATCTAGAAGTAGTATCGTATATCATTGCATCATCGCATTTCATCCATGTGTTGTATGACATAAGATTAAGTATAAGAAGAAGATAAATTTTATTCGTTACAGTCACTCTAGGAGTGACCTCCTTTTGGAGAGTGTTGTATGAGTCAATATCAAGGTAAACGGAGGAAGTAGTTCAAAGTAAGTGGGTGAAGGATATGTGTCAATAACATATATAATATGTTATTTTTAGCTCTCACGTCTCTAAGAGTTCACAATCCAGATTTAAGCGGCACTTCGTGTCACTTAGGAGTAACCTCCCTTCGAAAAGTATTTTTAGTTTAAATCTTTATTTCGGTGAATAAGAGGAAGTTATTCAAATATGAGTCTTTTATACGATAAATAGATTTCAACTACCACGTCTCCACATAATTTACACCGTGAGATTCATATGATGCTTCGTATCACCCTGGGAGTGACCTCCCTTTGGAGAGTGTTTTGTGTGAGTCAATATCAAGGTAAATAGAGGAAGTAGTTCATAGTAAGTGGGTGAAGGATATGTGTCAATATATCCTACGGTCTCCTCCATGATTCTGAACCGTGAGATTCCTATGTTGCACCTACTGGTTTGCTTTAGGCGGCCCTTTGCTAGTCGTTTAGTGACGACTATCCCCTCGAAGGGTTGTAACATAGGATTCAGAACAACACAGGCTTCAGTAAAATGAATAGGGTCTTATAGTTCCGTTTTGGATGTTGTCTTCTATTTCGGAGGCAAATTCATACCGTCCTATAGGATCTAAAAATAGCGGGTCACACTTACAAGAATTACTAAGTTATTAGTATAGATCTTGGCTGAAAACGATAACCAAATGACTATAGGAATAAGAGTTATTCCGGAGACAATAGGAATAAGAGTTATTCCGGGATAGTGTTTGGTCAAAATTGTTTGCTTTAGTGAAGGAGTATCTGATTGCCCCTCGATAGCACATATTCTGTCTCACTAAAATATCGTTTCAAATAAATAATGGTTATGGGTACATTATTACATTTTGCTAAAATTTGATTTTGGATTTAGTTACAATTTGATAATTAGAATTTGTTTAAATCTTATCAGCATGTCGAATTCTGTAATACTCGCTTTCGATGTAAATAATAAAATCAAATCAACAAACAAATTAATAGCGGTTAATTATACCATAAGAGTTTTAATAGAGGATTGTCCTCTATCTCCCAACTCATCTAAAATTATGAATTATGTAGATGAGGATGCTAAATTTGAACAACAAGATAAATTTGATTTACTTGTTATCGAAGCATGTTTAGTGGAAAACGATAAAATATGGATAATTGATTCAGGTGCCGCTAATCATGTATGTACTATCTCACAGGAAACAAGTTCCTGAAGATAGTTAACAGAAGGTGAAACAATCTTTAAGGTAGGGACCGGGGAGATTTTTTCGGCCAAAGCAGTGGGAGATATGAAGTTATTTATAGAAGATTACATTTATTTGAAATATATATATTATATTCCTTCTATGAAACAGAATCTAATATATGTCTCCTATTTGCTTGAACAAAATTAGAAAGTTTATTTCGAAAATGGTGAAGTGTTCATCAATATGGGAAATAAATAGATTTGCTCTGCAAAATTAGAAAATAACTTGTACATGTTAAAACCAACTGAGGTCAAAGCTATTTTGAACATAGAGATGTTTAAAACTGTTGGGACTCATAAGAAAAGGAAGATTTCTCCAAATGCCTATCTTTGGCACTTTAGACTGGGTCACATAAATCTCAACAGGATTGAAAGATTGGTTAAGAACAGTCTTTTAAACAAGTTGGAAGACAGTTCATTACCACCATGTGAGTCTTGTCTTAAAGGTAAAATGAAAAAAAGATCTTTTTCTGGAAAAGGTCTTAGAGCCAAAGAACCCATAAAGCTGATTCATTCAGATCTTTGTGGGCCTCTAAATGTTAGAGCAAGAGGAGAGTATGAATATTTTATTACTTTTATAGATGATTATTCAAGGTATGGGCATGTTTACCTAATACATCAAAAGTCTGAAACTTTTTAAAAGTTCAAAGAGTATAAGGTTGAGGTTGAACACCAATTAGGTAAAAAAATTAAAACGCTTTGATCGGATCGAGGTGGTGAGTATGGACATAGAATTCCAGAACTATTTGATAGAACATGGAATTCAGTCTCAACTCGCAGCCCCAGGCACACCTCAGCAGAACGGTGTGACAGAGAGGAGAAATAGAACCTTGTTGGACATGATTCGTTCCATGTTTAGTTACGCTCAGTTACCAAATTCTTTTTAGGGACACGTAGTTGGGATTGCAGTGTATATTTTGAACATGATTCTCTCGAAAAGTATTTCTGAAACACCTTACAAGCTCTAGAGAGTACGTAAAGGAAATTTATATCACTGTAGAATTTGGGGTTGTCCAGCACATGTGTAGGTGAAAAATCCTAAAAAGTTGGAACATCGTTCAAAAGTATGCCTATTTGTAGGATATCCAAAAGAAACTAAAGGTGGTCTCTTTTATGATCCTCAGGAAGATAAAGTATTTGTACCGACAAATGCAACCTTCTTGGAGGAAGATTATATAAAGAACAATCAACCTCGCAGTAAGCTAGTAATAGAAGAAATGTCCAAAGAAATGAAAAATGTATCAACAAGAGTTGTTGATCGAGAAGGTCCTTCAACAAGAGTTGTTGATAGAGCAGGTCCGTCAACAAAAGTTGTTGATGAAACTGATACTTCACATCCTTCTCAAGAGTTGAGAATGCCTCGTCGTAGTTGGAGGTTTGTGCAATAGCCTGACCGGTACATGGGTTTAACTGAAACTCAAGTCATCATACCAGATGATGGTTTAGAGGATCCATTGTCTTTTAATCAAGTAATGAACGGTGTGGACAAAGACCAATGGATTAAAGCCATGGACCTTGAAATGAAATCCATGTATTTCAATTCTATCTGAGGTCTTGTAGATCAATCGGAAGAGGTAAAACCCATCGGTTGTAAATGGATCTACAAGAAAAAATGAGATCAAGTTGGTAAGGTACAGACCTACAAAGCTAGACTTGTGGCAAAAGGGTTTACCCAAAGAGAGGGGTTAGATTTTGAAGAAACCTTCTCTCCAGTTGCCATGATAAAGTCTATTAGAATACTCTTGTCCATAGCAACATTTTATGATTATGAAATATGGCAAATGGATGTCAAGATAGCTTTTCTGAATGGCTATCTTAAAGAGAGTATTTATATGTCTCAACCAGAAGGGTTTATACAGCAGGGTCAAGAGCAAAAAATTTGCAAGCTTAATCGATCCATTTATGGATTAAAACAAGCTTCTAGATTTGGAAAATGAGATTTGACGCTGCGATCAAATCTTATGGCTTTGAACAAAATATTGACGAACCCTGTGTCTACAAGAAAATTGTCAACAAAACTATTGCTTTTCTGGTGTTGTAGGTTGATGTTATTCTATTCTTTGGAAATGAGGTAGAATATCTAGCTGACATTAAGAGATGGCTGGCTTCATAATTCCAAATGAAAGATTTGGGAGAAGCACAGTATGTTCTTGGAATCCAAATAGTTTGGAATCGTAAGAACATAACATTGGCATTATCTCAAGCATCTTATATAGACAAGATGTTGTCTAGGTATAAAATGCAAAATTCCAAGAAAGGATCTTTACCTTTCAGGCATGGAATTGACTTGTCTACGGAGCAGAGTCCTAAGTCACCTCAAGAGGTTGAGGAGATGAATCGAATTCCATATGCATCTGTAGTTGGGAGTTTGATGTATGCAATGTTGTGTACTCGTCCCGACATATGCTATCCCGTAGGAATTGTCAGTAGATTTTAGTTCAATCCTAGTCATGACTATTGGACTGCTATTAAAAATATTCTCAAGTATCTTTGGAGAACGAAAGATTATATGCTCATGTATGGTCCTAAGGATCTGATCCTTACTGAATACACTGATTCTGACTTTCAGACTGATATTGATTCGAGGAAATCAACTTTGGGGTCAGTATTCACTCTGAACGAGGGAGCAGTTGTGTGGAGAAGCATCAAGCAGAGTTGTATTGCAGACTCCGCAATGGAAGTTGAGTATGTTGCTGTAAGTGAATTAGCAAAAGAAACATAACTGATCCATTTACGAAGGCTCTCTCGGCTAAAGTGTTTGAGAGTCACCTAGTAGTACTAGGTCTACGAGTTTTATATCACTAGGGCAAGTGGGAGAATTTATGGGTATTGTAATGCCCTAGTTTATTGTATTTGTACAGTTTATTCTCTCCATGTAAACTCAACATTGTATATATTTGTATATATTGATCCACTGGAGTTTTAGTCCAAGTGGGAGTATTGTTGGGTTTTATGTCCTAAAACTCGCAATTTGTAAAATGATAAACATTTTTTATTATCAATATACTTGTTATTGATCTCATAAATTGTATAAAAGTCTAAATCAAATAAGCTAAGACCCATGACTATTGTATGAGCACTTGAACTTTATGTGGAGACATAAGAGTGGATCGGGTTTGAGTAAATAGTCAAAATGATCTATGGTACATACATGAGGTTGGGTACCTTATTCTAGTAACACCATTGGATGCGGCCTACTTTGTAGTTGTTACAAAGAGTTGTGAGGTGTTACATACGGTGTGATCCTAATTCGTACACGTCATGACATGAGAAGTAGGGTTGTCCTATGTAATGAGTTTGCATAAGATCAGGACCAAGAAATAAATCGTACTTACTTTATAACGCTGTTTACTGTTTAAGACTGACTATTTCACCTAGATGACCTAGGTAACTCGATCTTAATCCTGAGCTAACTATGAACTCCTGTTTATTCGGGATTTCCCTTAGATTTGCATAGTTGAGGGTTGGCTCAATAGCGCCGGCTCAATAAGACTCCCATTTCAGGGGTAAGACCGGATAGATAGCTGGGGACATAGGGTGCAAGACGAAGTTCACACCTACCCGATTTAGGGGTAGGAGAAAGGTTGTTCTCTCAAGTACTGAATCTAGGTCTTGAATAAGGGGCCCCGCCCCCTCATTGGGCTGAGAGAGTTTGGTTTAGTGATTGAATCATAAACCAGTTGTTCATTAGAGGATCAGTAGGGACTTGAAGAATAAGACATAATCTCGGGGGTAAAAAAGATATTTGACCCAGTCGTTATTACGAACAATCTATGAAAGGTTAACTTGCTGATTATGGTTAAATCATGTAGACATAATATATCTACAGTGAGGGGAGTGCAACTATGGGCTTTAGTGGAATGACCCATTAGTTAAAGAATGGGGATTAATTTGGTCTAATGAGCTTAGCCAGTTAATTTCGGATCGTTGGAGTCCATGATCTGTAGGTCCGCGAGGTCTTCTTACTAGCTCGTAACGGACTAGCTCTAGAATAGCGTGATAAGTTAATTTGAAACGTTCAAATTAGAATTAAGAAAATTAGTAATTATATGAGATATAATTATATGTTTAATTTTAGAATTAAATGGAATAGGAGAATTTATATATTTAAATATGATTTAAATATATAAAGATGGATATGTGTTAAAATTAATTTAGTATTTGATATTAAATTAATTAAGTTTTATATAAATAATTGATATTAATTAAATTTTAATTTTTTAAATCAAAATTTGATTTTTAGATAAAATTGAAAAGGAAAAGAAAACTAAAACACAAAATGGAAAAATGGGTTTTTTCCATTATCCATCTTTGAAATAGCTCACACATGAAGCAACCATTTGCCTTGTCTTCTCCAAGAATGAGCATCAACTCATGCAGCTCTTCTCTTTGCATGTTGATCTGCAATATAATGAGAAGATTGGAGTGAAAATCGGGCAAGCAATCTATAGAATTTTGAGAGAAAATTTGGTTTGAAGAAAGGTTCTTCAACAAAGGTTACTGCAGTGAGCTTATCTCCTTCATCCCTTGATTCAAGCTTGTTTTGAGTCCCACAACTCAATCTAGAGCACAAAGAGAATAGTGGGGAAGATCTTGAGGTGGTCTACAATAAGATATGGAGAAGATTGTAGCTAAAGAAGAAGCTTTGAAGAAGTTCTACAAGAGGTATGTCTTGAAACCTATTTTTTCTACAAAAGCATGCTTTATATTATGCCAAAATTAGTGAATTTGAGTGCTTAGATGATCCTTGTGCTTTGACTGCTATTGATACAATCCTACACCTCCGGCTGTCGGGTCGATTGAGTTCCTGTCATTTGTCAGCAAGCCATTATAGTATTTAGTCATAAATTTGGTGATAAGGGAAACTGGCACATAATCATTTTTAACGCTCCTAATACTCAGGTAAAGATTCACCCACAAACTTTTTAATGCCATATATGTCTTTTCTTATGGAATGGGCTCTAGAAGCCAAAAAAAAATTTTCATGAAATTTTTTTTTTCAGATCATTCCAAGTTGTGATTTACCCTAGAGCCAAGTAGTAAAACCAATCCTTAGCGTCATCTTGTAGTGAAAAAGGAAATGTCCTAAGCTTTAGTTGCTCTTCAGTGACTCCATGGGGTCTCATACTTACGCAAACCATATGGAAGTCCTTGATGTGTTTATGAGGGTTCTCCCCTGCATGCCCTTTGAAGGTTGGTAGCAAATTGATTAGCCCTGATTTTAGTTCGAATGGCATTGTTGTCACAAGTTTCCTTGGGTTGAAACCAAGTATAATTTCACCGCAAATTTCTCGGAGTGATCCAAGGTCGAACACAGGGATTGTTTTAGGTTGATTGTGTTATGTTCGTGATATATGCGACCGGGGGTTTTTCAATTCAATAAAAGTTGGGATTGTACATGCAATAAAGTAAATTGTGCAGTAAAGTAAAGATAAGCGATAAAAATGCGATAATAAAGTAAATTGCGATAAAAGTAAAGTGCAATAAAATAAACCTAAGCTATGATGATACAAGATATAGGTTACATGATACACATCTTTGTGGTGAAATAGGGACGAACGTAGTGAACGCAAGGTTGCTTCCATCTCTGGAAGTACTTCTTGCTTTAGTTAACGCATTCTTCTAACCTTCTCTCGATAGATCAGAATGGCATCTTCACTTCTGCTCTCACAGGTGAAGATTTCGTCTAGCATGCTTTAGCTAAAAATTTTTATTTCTTTAGCACAGATTAAGTTACTTGTTAAATTCATATTAATCACCACGGGTTTAAGAAAACATCGTGGAGAAAGCGATTAATGGAGGAACAGAAATAGACAGAAATGTGGAAATGAAAGTGATCATGACAATTAATTAAAAAATCAAGCGTCTGATACATGGTTGTGAATGATTTAGACTAAGAAGATGAAATACAATTGATGAATAAGGGTTAGTAACTGATACATAAGAGTGCCAATGTCTTGACACCGATCTGGATGGAGAGATTGCTTACCAGTGTAGATTGAGTGAATGGAAGGATGAGCTTCCCTTTCATATACCATATAAGGTACGGGCAATATAGGAAAAATGTAGCATTAACGAATTTTCAATTGTGGATACATATGGACACTTAGCATACTAAAACAACTGCTATTATTGGTATCAAACAGGCTTGCTCAACCGGTAGAGTTGATCTAGGTACAGAGCTTCATGGCGGGGATTTGGAATAATTCGCCCTGAGACTCACCTCTCGGCCTTGTCTCTTTCCTTCCCAGATCATCTCCAATCAGCACTCAGATCAGCCTCTCTTTCAATAGCCTCGTATCAATTATCCCGTATCAAGTATATCTTTTCAATGAATTCTTTGAGGGTATTTATAGATGAAAGCTTTGACTCTCTGACTTGTGGTCCCCACTTTATTGTTATGGAAATTCTGAGAATGGTGGAATATATATTCCTTCTAGTATGCAATCAATCCATTAAAAATGCACAACGATTAGTTGTACATGTGTCAAAATCCTTCGTGATTGTGTTGCTCATTTGCATCTTCTGATCGTGTGCCCGCATGCGGTGTTGTTTTTTTTTTTTATTACCGCATGCAGTTGAAGTTGCATTGATCGCAAAACACTTGATCAATTGTCGCATGCGCCGTCATTGCGTTGATCATCTATTCATTCCTGAATGATGGGCGTAATGCGACGTGGATGCGTTAATCTTTCTCTCTTGAGCCATGAATGCATACGGTGACTTGATTTCCTACAAAACAGACTTGAAATATTCTTTTCCACCATCGCAATGGTGTTAGTGGGTGTATTGACGACAATTTATAATTATTGTATTTCCTAGCCAATTTCCATACAATTGACGCAACTTTCCTCTCTTTTGGCCGCAATATCTAAATAAAGAAATATAAATAACTTATATTTCTACAAGTTATTAGGAATACAATGTACAAGGGCTGCTGGTCCATGTTGGGCTCTACCAGCTCCCTCAAGGTTTTATCACGGATTGCCTCTCCCATGGTTGTGTTGTCAGCTATTCCTGGATATTCTTCTTCTGGGATGTCTTCTCTGCGTCTTCATAGGATTCTCCTCTCCTCCTAGTCTATATCTGCAAGGAAAACAAAATATGCACTCCCAGAGGAGCGGGTCATAAACCAAAGGGAACTTAAACACTCTTTTTTTATTTTTTTATTTATTAAAGGGAATTCAAACAAAAATTTCAAGGCTAACTGCCAAGTTTCCCCGGCAACAGTGCGAATTTTGTTCGGTCTCCAAGACTATCGTGTCGTGAGCACCCTTGACCCGAGCAAAGATAATTTATTTTCACCGATCCAAGACTTAAACCATAAATGTAGCAAAGTGATAAGATCGGGGTCGAATCCACAAGGAGACTATCGAATTAACTTAGACCAATTAATGAATTCCAAGTAAAAAGGGGGGTTTTGGTTATTCTTGATTTTGTTTACAAAATAAATTAAGAACTAAACAAAGAAGAATAAATAAAGGCTAGCACATAAAAGAGGATTGAATCAAATTAATGGAAAATCTTGGGATTAGTGTGAACCCCGAATCCTAATTTCTCTACTTAAGTATGTTCCCTATTAAGACTAGTGTGGTAAGTAGGTTGATGTGGAAATTACTGTGTAATGGTAGAGAAAACAATGGAGATTTGAAGAAAAGAGGAAATTTGGAAGTTTAACTCTTAGGGAAAATTTGGAAAATTGGGCTAAGTATAGAATTTTGTGTGGGATGCGTTGGAAGGGACCAATGCGTTGGAAGGGTGTGTTGATGATGGCATGCGGCTGAAGAAGGAAAAATGGAGATGACGCATTGAAAGGCAGCCCATGCATTGAGAAGCCTCGACCAGTGCCCATGCAATGCGTCGAGCAGCCTCGACCATACGCCCTGCCCATGCATCAAGCAGCCTCGGCCAGACACCCTGCCAATGCGTCGAGCGGCCACGCCTATGCGTTGATTGCCCTGCCGAGCAGCCATACCCGTGCATCGAGGTGCCCTGCCATGCAGCCAAGTGCGCAGCCCATGCGGCCGAGCGAGCGAGTGATGGCCAGCCTATGCCGCACTTCCATGCGGCACCATGCGCCCATGCCAAGCAAGCCATGCGATGCTACCTAGTGAGCCATGCGTCGAGGATGGACGGTCACCCTATGCATTGGAGATGGTTAGCTCTTTGCGATGGCTATGTTGGATTGCGATGGTTAAGTTGAATTGTAATGGTAGTAAATTGGCTTGCTATGCATTGATGATAGGCTATGCATTGAGTATGGATTATGCGTTGAACATCTAAGAGTTAGACACATACAAAGGATGAGATCACCTAGAAAACGTCATCAAACCATGTGTCTTCTTGGGAGGAAGCCTTAATCCTTAAGAATTTGAGGTGGTTGCATCATATTTGAAGCTCATTCATTGGTTACATGGGAGAAAGACACTTAGATTGTACTAATCAAAAAGATGTGTTGGTAGTGTGAGGGAGAAACACTTGGAAATGCAGCCAAGTAAGTAATGTCGACTTTGGGAAAAGTTTGGATGCCTATAAATAGGGCCAGAAGACTTCATTTTCAGATCACAATTCAAAAATATAGTAAAAAGAGTGGGAGAGTTGAGCAACCCTTGTGTTGAAGCCAAAATCCATGCATTGGTCATAGAATTTCAAAGAAGACGCATTGGACAGCATCAAGTTGGGACGAGGAGTTCTCCCAATTTACTCGTGAGTTTGGAGTGATTTCAAAGCCACCTGAAAGATCTGGAAGTCTAGCTTTCAAAGTAGGGCTGCTGGAGAAAAATCTCGAAGGGATCCGGCTGGAAGCTGAGAAGAAGGCAGGAGGCTCAGGCTGTCGGATAAGCTTGGGCCAGTCTTGAAGATTCTGTTATTCCAGCCAAACCACGAGGTGTTATGAGCTCACATTTTAGGGTATGCTTCCTGAGACATTTTAGAATATTTTTGTAGAAGGAATTATCTCAAAATAAGATTTATAACTATGAGTAATTTGAGTTGACAATTGAATATGGATTCTAGGGGTGAAAAGGGAGCCCGAGGAAGAAAAAGGAGCTACTAGAGTGAAAAGCTCCTAAGCGATCAAGGTGAGTGGCTAAAACGTTTTGAATAAAACATTTGCTTAAAATTTTTTATTACAACGTGTCATAGAAAGCACGTTTTAAAGAAGATTATTCTCATGCCAGCTAGTTTTACAAAGTGATTTCCAAGTAAACCATGAGTTATGTTTTAAACGCATGCATATGTGAGAAATTGTTGAAAAGCGATTTATATGTGTTAAATATACTCAGCATGCATTAATACCTTTAAAGCCATGTTTTTATATGTGTTATACTTTACATGCTTTAAATAGAGAAAATCATTTATGACTAGTTTACTTAAAACACAATACCGAAGGACATTTGAGAAGGTATCCGCCCAACTAGATACTGAAGGACTTTGAGAAGGTATCTATTGGTACTGAAGGATGTTTGAGAAGGTACCAAACCAACTAGATACTGAAAGATGTTTGAGAAGGTATCTGAACAGAAGTACCAAAAGTATGACGGTACTTAATATGGCCACGTGCACGTAGGTAGAGTCAGAGATTGAGCAAAAGGGTTCTCTCTTGACCAGTAGTTGGTGTTGGGATTTTTTTTATCCACAGTAGGGTTATTCTCAACTGAGAAACAGTTTACTGTTTTATGATTAAAATAGCTTTATATGTTTCATGCTTGGAAAATGTTTATACTGGTACTGTAGAAGCTTATATTTTAGTTAAACTCTTTATTGAGATTTTGCATGAGAATCAATTATCTTTCTTAAGTCACTCACTGGGCGCAAGCTCACCCCGTTTTCAAATGTTTTCCTTTCCCCCCCTATAGGTAGTGGTGAAATCCTCTAAAGATAGCTCTGCATCTGCTCTGCCACTAAAGGACAAAGAGATTTGTAACCCGTCTATTTAGGTGGTTTCTGTTAATATTGTACACATGTTACTGATGTTCATATAGGGACTAGGGTTTTTGGGTTTTGGGACTTGTAAATCTAGTGTTGTAATGTCTCTAAATATGTTATGTTTCTAAATTAATAAACTTTTGGCCTAAAGACATTCCGTTGTATATAAGTTATATTTTGGTATCAAAGTAATCCCGCAAGAGTTATTGGTAGTAAGTGTCAACCAAAGGGTTGATAACTACTGCAGTCACGCCCTTCTCTAGGCTAAGAGGGTGGTCTGGGGCGGGGTGTGACATTAGTTTTCATGCTTTTTATTTTCTATCATTAATTATTAGTTAATTCCTCCAATTATGTGAACCTCGCAACCTATTAGAAATTTTAATAGCTCAATTAGCCAATTTTCATAACAATCTAAATTAGCCCTAAATCAGTTTTAAACCTTTTCTTCTCAGCGACATACGAGTTAAACTGAAAAGCATTAAGTCGCAGGGTTCAATTGTCGAGACACACTACAAGCCAGATAGCCACATCTTATAGCATGATTTATTTGGGAAGATTTGTTAGGTTCCTAAAACTCGCAGTTTTTAATAAGATAATAATATTCTATAGTCAATAAACTTGTGGTTGATTTTATAAATTGCATACTTAAAAGTCTAAATTCAATAAACTAAGATCCATGGCTATTATATGAATATGTAGAGACATAAAGATTGATGAATTTCGAGTAAATAGCAAAAATGATCTATAGTACATGATTAAGGTTGGGTACCTTATTATGGTAACACTATTGGATGCGGCCTATTTTGTAATTGTTACAAAGAGTTGTAAAGTGCTTCATACGAAGTGATCCAAATTCGTACATGTTATGACACGAGGAGTGGGGGTGTCCTATGCAAAGGGGTTTGTACAAGATCAGACCACGAAATCAATCACTCTTACTCTATAACGTTGTTTACAGTTTAAGACTGACTATTTTTAAGCGATGACCGAGTTAACTCGATCTTAACCCTGAGCTAACTATGAACTCCTGTTTATTCAGGATTATCCTTATATTTGCATAGGTGAGGGTTGGCTTAACAGCGTCGACTCAATAAGGCTCCCATTTCAGGGGTAAGACCGAATAGATAGCTGGGGACATAGGGTGAAAGATGGAATTCATGCCTACCCAATTTAGGGATAGGAGAAAGGTTGTTCACTCAAGTACTAAATCCAGGTCTTGAAAAAGGAGCCCCACCCTCTCACTGGGCCGAGAGAGATTTGGTTTAGTGATTGGATCACAAACCAGTTGTTCATTAGAGCATCAGTAGGAACTTAAGGAACAAGACGTATTCTCGATGGTAAAACAAACATTTGACCCAGCCGTTATTATGAACAACCTGTGAAGGGTTGACTTACTAACTATGTTTAAATCATGTGGACATAACATATATACAGTGACGGGAGTTGAACTATAGGCTTTAGTGGAGTGACCCATTTGTTAACGAATGGAGGTTAATTCGGCGTAATGAGTTTTGTCAATTAATCTCGGATCGTTGGAGCCCATGATCTATAGGTCCGCGATGTCCCCCTACTAGCTCATCAATGGATTGGCTTTAGAGTAATTTGAAACGTTCAAATTAGAATTAAAAGAATTAGTAATTATATGAGATATAACTACACGATTAATTTTATGAATTAAATGGAATTGGAGAATTAATATTTAAAATATGATTTAAATATATGAAGGTGGATTTGTGTAAAATTAATTTAATATTGATATTAAATTAATTAGAATGATTTAAATTGTTTAATGATTTAAATTGTTTAAATAATCATTTATTAATTTATTAAGAAAAATAATTTTTCAAAATTAATAATATTTTCAATTTTAGAAATCAAATTGATTTTTGAAATCATTTTGGTAAAAATTGAAAAAGATAAGAAAACACAAATGGATTTTTGGTTTTCTGCATTACATCTTCAACTTGCTCACACAAAATCCACCAAGTTTGGCTTCAATAACTCCAAGCATGAGCTGCATCTCATGCATCCATCTTCTTTACATGATAATCTACAATATATTGAGAAGATTGGAGTGGAATTGAGGCATGCAACTATAGAATTTTTTCTGAGAAATTCGTGTTGAAGAAGGTGTTCTTCAAGTGGGTTATGCAGTGAGCTCTTATCTAAATTCCTTTTGTTCAAACTTATTTTGAGTCCCACAACTCAATCTAAAGCTCCAAGAGAATAGTGGAGAATATCTTAAGGTGGACAGCAAGATTTAGAGCAGTTAGCAGCTGAGAATCAAGAGTTGAAGAAGTTCTACAAAGGTATGGCTTGAAACCCTCTTATTTTAGTTTGAGCATGCTTTAGTTACTGCCAAAATTAATGAATTAGAGTGCTTATTTATTCTTATGGCTTCTGCTACTTGCTAATATACTCCAACAATTGGTATCAGAACATCATGTAAGCATTCAATTTGGTTTAATTTTGGTATGGTGGGTGCTTTTCATGAGTTATATGAACATGGTGCACTGATATGGTTTTGTGAGTTTTGGCATTTAATTTCTCTTTGATTTATTGATTAAATTCTTAACTAGCTCTTGTTTGATGAGCTTATATGTGTTCTCAAGAATCTATAATTTATTTGGAGTCATTAGAGTTAAAATTAAGATGTAATTGAAGAAACAAGTGAAGAAGGCCGAGCTGTAGATTCCAGTTTTTCAGCCTCTACTGAGCTCTGGGTGTTGAAGTGTTGTGCATTAAACAATCGTGTAGCTGCACGGGCGCTTGATAACTTGTAGAAATACAAGTTATTTATACTGCCTTATTTAGATATTGTGGCCAAAAAAGAGGAAAGTTGCGTCATTTGTATGAAAATTAGCTAAGAAATAAAATAATTATAAATTATCGCAAATACACCCATTAAGACCATTAAGATGGTAGGAAAGGATATTTCAAGTCTGTTTTGTAGGAAACCAAGTCACCGCTTGCGATCAAAGCTCAGAGAGAAACTGAACAACACTTGTCCGTTGCATTGCGCCCGTCAAATCAATACTGAAGAAACGATCAACGCAATGACGGCGCAATGCGACAGTCGATCCAGAGCTGAACTTCAACCGCATGCGATAATAAAAACAACACCACATGCGGACACACGATCGAAAGATGCAAATGAGCAACGCAAACGCGAAGGATTTTGACACGTGTACAACTAACCATTGTGCATATTCGACAGACTGTTTGCATAACAGAAGGAATATTTATTCCACTTATTTTCGAACTTTCCATAACAATAAAGTGGGGACCACAACTCAGAAAGTTAAAACCTTCAGCTTATAAATACCTTAAAAGAATTCACTGAAATATATACTTGATACGGGGGATAATTGATATGAGGCTATTGAGAGAGAGCTTATCTGAGTACTGATCGGAGGAAATCCGAGAAGAGAAGAGACAAGACCGAAAGGTGAGTCTCAATGCAATTCTTCCAAATCCCCGCCGATAAGCTATGTACTTAGATCCCTTCTACCAGTTGAGCAAGCCTGAGAGGGAAGCTCATCCTTCCATTCACTCCATCAATGCCGACAAGCGATTCTCCATTCCAGATCTGTGCCAAGACGTTGGCACTTATTTGTATTTGTTTCTAACTCTCATTCATCAATTGTATTTCATCTTCTTAATCTCTTCATTCACAACCATGTATCAGACGCTAAATTGTATTATTGAATGTCTTGATCATTTCCATTTCCACTTCTCTATCTATTTCCGTTCCTCCATAAATCATTTTCTCCATGATGTTTTCTTAATCACTTGGTGATTAATATGAATTAAACAAGTAACTTAATTTGTGCAAAAGAAATAAAGATGTTTAGCGAAAGCATGCTATACGGCATCTTCACCTGTGAGAGCAGAAGTGAAGATGCCATTCTAATCTGTCGAGAGAAGGTTAGAAGAATGCATTAACTAAAGCGAGAAGTACTTCCAGAGATAGAAGCAACCTTGCGTTCACTACGTTCGTCCCTGTTTCACCGCAAAGATGTGGGAACGCGGCCGATCACCAAGAGGTGTACGCTAAGAGAAAAACGGAACCGTACTTATGCCTTTAACACAATTAAGGAACTTGCGATGTTTGTACTAATTACCTTTTCTCTTTCTGCTTCATACATAAGACTTGCCACTGCATAACACGATCTTTGTATAATCTTCACAGTCAGTCTCACCCTCAATATCTTGTATAATGAAACCTATATCTTTATCGTCATAGCTTAGGTTTATTTTATCGCTTACCTTTACTTTATCGCATTTTTTAAATACCTGTACACATAACCTTTTTATAAATTGAAAAACCCCTGGCCACATATATCACAAATATAACGCAATTAACCTAAAACAATCCCTGTGTTCAACCTCGGATCACACTAAGAAACTTGCGGTGGAATTATACTTGGTTCCAACGCAAGGAACTTGTGACAACGTATAGTATACTACAAGATTCTCATTTATAATGCATACCTAGAAGTAGTATCACATATCATCGCAATCATCCATGTGTGGTCTTGAACCTTGCTTGCATCATTGTATAGTTTATGTCACATCAAGTTTATGGCATCGTTTCCAGGGAACTGGTAATGGGGATATAAGCTTGTATGATGATAAAGACTTAAAATTTGCGTGTCAGCGCTAAACGATGTAAAGAGGTGCTATACGATAGCACTCACGATCATGAGTTTTGTCTGGTGCTATACGATAGCACTAAACGATCGTGTAATTATGTTCGATGCTAGACAATGGCGAAATATGATAAGTCAAAACACTAGGCGATCGTGTAGGTTTGTCCGGAGCTAGACGATGGCGATACACGATAGTTGAGAGACACTATACGATAGCACTATATGATCGTGTAGCTTTGTGCGGGCACTGAACCATGGACGCTATACGATGCCGCTTCATGATGAGGTAGACGCTAGACGATAAACATCAGTGCTACACAATGAGGTTTAGCGAGATTTCGAGCATGGAGCGAAAGCAGTCGGTTCGACTGGGTTTCTTGAGGTCCTGTCCGGTTCAGCCTCAAAAGATTTTTGGCTGGTCCAGTTCAGACTTTTCTGGTCTGGTTCAAGTTGTTTAGATTCAGTTTGGAGCGGTTCGAGCGGTTCAGAAGCGGTTTTGAAGCTGTTTTGTAATAATTAGGTTTTTGTTTGCTTGTTTATGCCAAAACTAAAACCATTTTAGTGTGTGTTTAATTATTTATGCATTTGATGTATGTTATAATTAAATAAATCATGTGTGCGCATACAGTATGCCATGTAGATTTAAAATCCCACTATAGGAAGCATGTTACATGCATTGAAAGTATGTTATAAAATGTTATAATATATAGTATGCATGTTAAAGTTTCTTTTATTTAATATAATTATTATATTAAATATTGAATTCCTTTGATGTATATTGTTGATGTTTAGCATGTCTAAGATTTTGTAACCTGTTATAAAATTGGGTTAGACGTTTAAAATCCATAACGAAGAATAGATGCATGCTCACGTAGGTTAACCACTCATTTTAATATTTAAAATAGATCGTTAAAACTTGTAAAACTCGGGTTATAAACTCAACTGGTATATAATTCTGTTTAAGACTTGGGGTACTTAAGTTGACGGTCTATGAAACACCTCCTACCTGGGGATTATGGCCGAATTATTGAGCGTTGTTAACCGGTTTTATGACATACATGAGCGATGTATGAGGTAATAAAACGGTTTATCACTAAGACATTGTAGGATAAAATCAATTTATAAATGTTATACATGGATAAACTGCTTAGACTTAGGGTTGTTTTTATTAGCCAAAAAGAACCTAAGTATATTCTTATCCATATTAATAGAACACTTCAGTGGGAGTTTAATAACTTCTATATGATAAAGTTATTAGGAAACTTCAGTGGGAGTTTAATAACTTCTATATGATAAAGTTAATAAAACACTTCAGTGGGAGATTAATAACATATACGATACGTTATTTTTAGCTCTCAAATCCCTAAGAGTTCACAATCAAGATTTAAGTGGTACTTCGTGGCACCCTGGTAGTGACCTCCATACAGAAAGTATTTTTTTAGCATAAATCTAGATTTCGATGAATAAGGGGAAGTTGTTCAAACATAAATCAATTATATGGTATATAGATTTCAACTTCCACGTTTCCACATAGTTTACATCGTGAGATTTTTATGACGCTTCGTGTCACCTTGGGAGTGACCTCCATACGAAAAGTGTTTTGTATTAGTTAATAACAAGGTAAACGGGGGAAGATTTTTATAGTAAGTGGGTGAAGGAAATGTGTCAATATATCCTGCGGTCTCTTCCGTTAGGACAAGATGACTAAAAGACCTTTTACTGGAAAAGGTTATCAAGCCAAAGAGTCTCTAGAGTTAATGCATTTTGACCTCTGTGGTCCGATGAATGTGCGAGTCAGGGGAGGCTATGAGTATTTCATCAGCTTTACTGATGATTACTCTAGGTATGGGTATGTTTATTTGATGCAACGAAAGTCTAAATGCTTTGAAAACTTTAGAGAGTTCAAGGCTAAAGTTGAAAATGCATTGGATAGACGGATTAAAACATTTCGATCAGATCGAGGTGGAGAGTTTTTGGATTCGGGGTTCCATGACTATTTGATAGTACATGGAATCGTTTCCCAACTCTCAACACCAGGTACACCTCAGCAGAATGGTGTAGTGGAGAGGAGAAATAAAACATTATTGGACATGGTTCAGTCAATGATGAGTTACACTTCCTTACCAGACTCGTTTTGGGGTTTTGCAGTGGAGACTGCAGTGTATAGTCAACCGTGTTCCTTCTAATAGTGTTGTGAGAACACCTCTAGAGTTGTGGAACGGGCGTAAAGGTAGTGTGCAATATTTCTGCTTATAGGATTGCCCAACACATGTTTCCAAAGCTAATCCAAAGAAATTAGATCCACGGTCGAGGTTGTGCCTCTTTGTAGGCTACACCAAAGGTACATGAGGGTGTTACTTTTATGATTTGATGAAAAACAGAGTGTTTGTGTCTACGAATGCTACCTTCCTAGAGGAAGATCATATTAGAAAGCACAGTCCACGTAGTAAGATCGTGTTACGTAAGCTTTCCAACAAAACTACTGAAACTTCAACAAGAGTTGTTGAAGGGCCTGCTTCATCAGCAAGAGTTGTTGATGATAGTTCATCTGGTAGGTCGATTCCACCTCAAGAATTGAGGGAACCTCGACGCAGTGGGAGGGTTGCGAACCTACCCATTCGCTATCTGGGTTTCACGAAAATCTTGGCTATGGTAGCCGATGGTGACGTTGAGGATCCTTGTCTTATCAGAAGGCAATGGAGGATGTTGACCCTAATGAATGGGTCAAAGCCATGGATCTCGAGATGGAGTCGATGTACTTCAACTCAGTGTGGGATCTTATAGATCAGCCTGATGGGGTAAGATCTATAGGTTGCAAATGGATCTACAAGAGGAAACAGGGTGCCGATGGGAAGGTACAAACCTTCAAGGCTCGACTTGTGGCAAAGGGTTATACCCAGATAAAGGGAGTCGATAATGAGGAGACTTTCTCGCCTGTTGCTATGTTGAAGTTGATTCGCATCCTCCTATCCATTGCCGCTTATTATGATTATGAGATTTGGAAAATGGACGTCAAGACTTCCTTTCTGAATGGCAATCTTAAAGATATCATTTATATGGTGCAGCCTGAGGGATTCATTGCCCAAGGTCAAGAGCAAAAAGTTTGCAAACTGAGTCGGTTCATTTATGGCCTGAAATAGGCATCTCGATCTTGGGATATTTGGTTTGATACTGCAATCAAATCATATAGCTTTGACCAAAAATTAATGAGCCTTGTGTTTACAAGAAGATCATCAACAATGTTATATGTAGATGATATCCTACTCATTCGGAATGATGTAGGACTACTGATTGCAGTTAAGAACTGGCTAGTGACCCAATTCCAAATGAAAGATTTGGGAGAGGCTCAGTTTTTTATTGATATACAGATCTTTCGTGATCGGATCAAAAAAGTGCTTGCACTATTGCAGGCATCGTACATTACAAGATGTTGCTCAAGTACTCGATGCAGAACTTCAAAAGGGGCCTATTATCGTTCAGGTATGGAGTTACATTGTCTAAGGAAATGTGTCCTAGGACGCCTCAAGAGGTTGAGGAAATGAGATGGATCCCATATGCTTCTACCATTGGCAGTTTGATGTATGAGATGCTCTGTACTAGACCAGACATCTGCTATGTTGTGGTAATAGTCAGTAGGTATCAGTCTAATCAAGGACAGGATCACTGAACCGTAGTCAAGAACATCCTCAAGTATCTTTAGAGAATGAGGGACTACATGCTCATGTATGGAACTAGGGATTTGATCCTTATTGGATACACAGATTCTAACTTTCAGACTGATAAGGACTATAGGAAGTCCACTTCAGTCAGTTTTTACTCTTAACGGAGGAGCAGTAGAAGCACTAAGTAGGGGTACATCGCTGACTCCACGATGGAGGCTGAGTATGTAGCGACTTGTGAAGCTGTTAAGGAGGCCGTTTGGCTCAAGAAGTTCCTGACTGATCTGGAAGTTGTTCCATACATGTCTAGGCCCATCACCATCTATTGAGACAATGTTGTGCTGTGGCAAACTCCAGGGAGCCCAGAAGTCACAAGTGTGGCAAACATATAGAGCGGAAGTATCATCTCATCCGTGAGATAGTGCATCGAGGGGATGTGATAGTCACGAAGATCGCTTTGGAGCACAATATTGCTGACCCGTTTATGAAGGCTCTCACGGCTACCATTTTTTAGGATCATCCACGACTTGGGTCTACGAGACTACCCACGACTGGACTAAGGAAGTGGGAGATATTTTGTACTGGGACTTAGTGCCCTAGTTTATTGTTTTATACTAGTTGTTTGTCCACTCGACTCGCTTTAGGACAAGTGGGAGATTGTTGAGGATGATGTCCCAAAACTCTCGTTGGGTCCTGTAGTTTGTGTACACAGTATTGAACAAACGCTTGCGATGTAATAATGTATGATAATTTTCTTCACTTTTTTCTATGGAACATTAAATGTTTTAATTGCTTTACCACAAACCAAACAAAGATCCGTGGTTGTTGTAACTTAAGCATGTATGTGGAGACATACAGGTGGATTATGTCTTAAGTGATAACCAATATGGTCTCTAGTATATGCGGCCCACTTTGTAGAATAGTTACAAGTGTTGTAACTTGCTACAGATGGTCTGATCCTAATCATTCATGTGGAGACATGCGAGCAAGGGCGTCCAATACAGAGAAGTTTGTATAAGACCGAACCACGAAGTGTTATAGTCTCCTTATATAACGCCATTCATGATAGAGACTTCACTTTACTAGGATGACCATAGGTAACATGAGCTTAATCCTAAGTGAGTTGGGAACTCCTGCCTTTGAGGGTGGTTTTTTGATTTGCATGGGTACGAGTGGCTAGATCACCGACTCAAACCTACCACTTTGGGGATTCGTCTAATTTGAGAGCTGGGAACTCAGCTACACAAGATGAAATTCACTTCTTCCTCGAAGTAGGGGTAAGCAGATAGATTTCTCCCTTAAGGGCTGATTTCGAGACTTGAACAATGTGGCGTCACACACCTTCTCATGACCCGAGAGGTGTCCACATATAGTAGGACTATGTTGTATTGTTCATTACAGGGATTAGTGGTACTTAACGAGTTAGACGTAACGATAGGGGAAAAATGGTAAATTGGCCCAGTTGTACTTATGAGCATCTATAAAGAGTTATCATACTGTCGATTGGATATATCCATTGGACACAAAATATATTTGTGGTGATAAGAGTGCAGCTATCAGTCTTTAGTGGAATGGCTGGTAGTTAACGGATGGTAGATCTCATGGCTAAAGTGTTTAGTCAGCTATTCACGTACAGTTGGACCTTCGAGCCATATGTCCATAAGTCCCCTTGGTAGCTCAATGGATTCAAGTTGAGAATAAGTTTTTTGGTTAGTTTGAAATTTTCAAATTGACAAGAGGGAGTTCAATTATATATGATATGATTGAACTAGTCAATTATATATAATATAGTTGACATAATGTATGAGATACATTAATTGGAAAAAAGGGAAATAAATATGATTTATATCTAATGAAGGAGAAAAGGACTATGGTTCATATGTTTCATATGATGTGATATTAAGCCATAGGTTAATAAATATAATATGATTATATTTATTTTTTAATTTAAACAATTATGGGATAATTGTTGTGGTTTTTTCTCCGTAACTGAATGAGATAGTGTGAGGTTGCATTCAGTTTTCGTAACTGAAGGATAAAATTAAAATGGTTTTCATTTTGCAAAGTGATCAGATATTCGCTCGTTGATTAGGTATATTGCCTATCCTATAGCAAACCGAGAGCATACACGATAGCTCAATGTTTCTAAACGATAGTGTACATGCGCAATTTTCCTAAACGATCGCATAGAATTACCTAAACAATCGTCTAACTTTTTCTAAGCGATCGCATGCCCGAGCGTCTTACTAAACGATCGTCTATACGATCAGCCCCAGTTTACTACACGATCGTGTACCTTTACCTAAACGATCAAGCATCTAATTATACGATAGACTCCCAATATCTCCCTCTTGTTTGGTCGTAGTAAGCAATCGGTCTTTCCTCCTTCCCTCTACCAAATCCAATAGAGAATATCGAGGGTTTTGAGTGGTGGTGTCTTCCTTGCTGCCTTGTTCGTGAGGAGTCCGTTGGTGGGTAGACGACAACGAGATTTGGTGGACGATTAGTTTGGCTTGCACAGCTAGAGCGAGAGGTGCAATCCCTTGACGAGAGCGAGATTTGAAAGGCGAAGAAGAGTTCTTCAACTAGTATGTATCTTGTTCCCTTTGTTGTTTAAAGTTCAAAGCATGTCGTAATTTGTTGTTAAATGCATAACTAGTTTGTTTGATTATGAATGCGATAATTCTATCACAATGAGTTTGGAACGATCTTGCATCCACTCAGAGGTGCTCTTTGATAAGAGTTTCTTCAATTGGTATTAGAGTCAGGTTCTGATATTCCAAATTCATTGATGCAAAGAAGAGCATTTACTTTCTCCGTGGGTAAAGCATGTCTTCATTCTGTTTAAGTGTTAAACATGTGTTTGTGGATGTGGATTAATGGAGTTTTCTGGAATGAAGCCTCTATTTGTTTTTTTTTAATTCTTTTACATTTGAAGTTAATTGTAAGGGCCTCTGTGTTTTTGGGTGTATTAACTTGCTATTGAGTCTGTAAATTCAAAATGTTTGTGTCTCTGTGAGTCGTTCATGATGAAGCTTATTTCAATAAATGTTATTAATAAAGAGTTAACATTATTCCGATAAATGTTATTGATTGTGTTGTATTCTATTTTTTCACCTTAAATCCAATAAACTAACATCCTAGGTTGTTTTATGAGACTTGAACAGTATATGGAGACATACGGGGATCGATGTTCAAGATACAATCTAAAGGATCTATAGTATAGGGATAAGGTTGAGTACCTTATCCTGGTAACACTATAGATACGACCCACTTTGTATTTACTACAAACGCAATGATCCAATGCATTCATGTAGGTGATACGCGAGTGGGGGTATCCTATGCACTGAGTTTACAATAAGATCGGACCGTGAAATAGTAACCACTAGATGTAACACCATTAACTAGTTATGTTTCTATTTCAATAAGATGATCTAGGCAACTTAGCCTTAATCCTGAGTATATTATGAACTTCTATTCATGAAGTATTATCCTTTGATTGTGGTCAATTATCCGACTCAATAAGCTTACCATTTTGGGGACAAAATCAGTGGAGAGTTGGGAACATAATAATACAAGATGTAATTCACTCATTCCCGACTTTAGGATAAGTAGATGAGTGTTCCCTTAAGTAGTGTCTCTGGGACTTGAAGAAAGAGCCCTACCCTCGCGTTGGTCTGAGAGAGATTTTTTTTTTATGGTTGGACCATAAATAGGTTGTTCATTAGAGGAGTACTAGTACTTAAAGACACAAAAGTAACCTAAAGGTAAAACGATAATTTGGTCCAGTTGGTGTTACGAAGACTGATGAAGGACTATCTTACTATTATTGGTCTAAATCTGTGAACACAGAAATACATCTACAGTAAGAAGAGTGCAACTGTGGGTCTATAATGGAATGTACACATAATTAACAAATATTGATTGATTTGGTTAATGTGTTTAGCCAATTAACCTCGTCTCGTTGGAGCTTCTAATCTGTAGGTTCATACGGTCACCTTATTCGCTCACTAGAGGATATTTATGAGGAATGATTTGAATTGTTCAAATCAATTGAGGAAATTGTATATTAATGTGATTAATATATAATTAATTATAGATGGGATCTATAATTCTCATAATTAGACGAGCACCGATACTTAAGGATATAGAGGTAATCCAAAGGTAAAACGGTAATTTGAACCAACTGGTGTTACGAATACTCATGAAGGACTAACTTGTTGTTATTGGTCGAAATCTATGGACACATAAATACATCTACAGTGAGAAGAGTGCAACCGTGAGTCTTTAGTGAAGTTTACCCACAGTTAACGAATATTGATTAATTTGGTTAATGAGTTTAGCCAATTAACCTCATATTGTTGGAGTTTCTGATCTTTAGGTTCATAAGGTCCCCTTGTTAGCTCAATAAAGGATTTTAGTGAGGAATGCTTTGAATTGTTCAAATCAAGAGGAAATTATATATTAATGTGATCAATATATAATTAATTGTAGATATGATCAATAATTCACATTATGTATGAGAAATATATTTGCATGAGATTCAAATATCAAAATTACAGGAATTGGATTACTAAAGAGTTGTATACATATAAATATGTGATATTTATATGTTAATTAACTCGATATTAAATATGATTTAATATAGTTACTTAATTGATTAACTATGATTAAGAAATTGATTAAGAAATCTTATAGAGAGGTGGATGTATATAAACATGTGATTTTTATATTTATTAATTAACTATGTATATTAAATTGAATTTAATATATATTATTTTTTAATTGATGTACTAATTAATTAAATAAAGGTTATTTCCTTAATTTAGCACAATGGTTGAAAAGTGAAGACTGGAGAACGGGTTAACCCTTCTCCATATAAATTCCTCCTTATGGCCTTTTTTAGGATAAGAATTCATTTGGTGATTTAAACCTAGCCACCAAAAGAAATTCCTTTCTATACTCTCTCAAAGAAATCCCTCTACCTCTTCCTCTTCCAATTGTTGGATACCACTTATCCAATTATTGGAGTCTTAGAGAATGACAATGTTATTCTTATGGTCGTGTCCGAGATCGATTGAGGAGACGTTTGTTTGAAAAGCTAGAGAAAATTTCAAGAGGCCCGAGAATCTTCAAAGGTAAAAAATAGTTCTCCCTTTTATTTTCTTTCATTAAAGCATGCTTTTGTGATGTTTATCTATTTACTATCCTTTTTAGTTGATGTTTTTGTTTCCTATAAAATGAAAAATCGAATGCAAGACGATTTTAACGCTTCCGCTAAGAATTCAATTCCCAACATTTCGTATCATAAACACTCCCTCGTACTATTATGTTTTTTATCTATCTAACAACATCCTCAATACCTATTTGAATTATTGAATGAATGGAGCCAGGATATGATGAGGGTGCTAAGTGAGTGCCAACCTAGTTAGGATTCTTCAATTCACCTACCGATAGCTCTCAAAAAGAGCTACATTTCCTTGCTTAACTCGAGCTCTTTAGTAGATTAGATATGTTAATTATCTTATTTTGTAGGTATCGAGCAATCATGAAGTAGAATCGAGCATTTGGAGCTAAATGGGGTTAAGTTGAAGTAAATTGAAGTTGATTTAAGCATCCGAGATTCAAATGAGCAAAATGGACCAAAATGACCCTGCTTCAGCATCGCAAAACTTAACATTTGCCTAAGTCCAATGCTTGCCCGATGCTAGAAGACAAAACACTAGTATGTAGGGCAGCATTGCAACGCTCGGGATCTTATGACGCTAATCAACCACGCATGCGTTACATCTTCAGCCCAAACGCAAGGCAACATTGCAACATTGCGATTAATTCTTTAAATTCCTCTCTTCAGTTTTAGGTCAAAATTTATGCTAAAATTCATGGAGGTCGAGGAATGGTTGAGTTTTCTTCTTCCCCTTTGATGTTTTCAATATCTTTAGGTTAGTTTTTAGTTTAATTTTAGATTGTGAGCACGGATTGGATTGTATCTCATGGGTTTGTCCATGAATCGATGAGGTAATTTTCTATTTATTTCTTGGATCAAGGATTCAATGCCAATTTCCTGAGTTTTTTTTTTTTTTTAATTTTAATTGATGATTGCAGCTCTGAATATTGTGTTTTCTTTGAATCGATTTAAATTCCAAAGCATGATTTTGAGGTTGACTTTTCGTGCTTAATCGTGCATGCAAATCGATTCTTAGTTCGTCAAAATTTGCATGAATATCTTGTTTAAGTTTAATTTTGCATTTAATATATTGCTATCGTCATAAGTAGAAGTAGTAAATTGTGCATTTGATGGCTATTCCTAAAATGCATGAGTTGCTAGGTTCAAGGATAAAATTAGTTAATTGAATGTGGCTTTCCTGACAATTTATCGATCATAATTGAATCCTAAATCTTAATACATGTATTTTTAGTTCTATATGGTCGCTATCGAACCCAATAGAATTTAGAAGCATGTAGACTAGTTAGAGTATGGTCTTTTCGACCTTAATTAATAATTAGGACGCTTTCTCGGTTAGATTCATGCTAGTTGTCCGCTTTTGTAGAAGATTGTTAGATCTAATCGAGCGAGTAGTTATGCATGCATAATTAGATTGCATAGTCAATTGGCTAAAAACGATGATTGAAATTACATTTTGTCTAACTTGATTTGAGAACTAGATGAACCAATTATTGTTTACATTTATCCTTTGCAATTTATTTTCCTACATGTTTTCAAATTAATCAAAACCCAAAACCCCATTTTTACTGTTTTTCCATAGTCAACTTTAGCTTAAGAGGGAATTAATTATGTGCCTGCCTGTTGTTCGACCCCATACTTATCACTATTGCTACGTTTTTTTCGTAGTAATAGGAGTAATTCGGTAGAATAAATTTTCTTTTGATTTGTGGGTCATTTTGGGAATTAAACGGCACTATAAAGGCTTCGCCCACATATTGACCGACAACATGTAGTCTCTTTCTTGAGATAAAGGAGAAGAAAAGTCATGGGTCTAAGTTCTCAAAGCTTGAGAAGATAATAAAGATCATCGGAGTGAGTTTCTCTTATGTTATTCGTGGAGTAAGCATTTTTTTCCTCCGTGAAAGAGTTTTGTAAGAGCAATTTATGATAATTTTTCTAGAGAGAAAAGTGCAAAATCATTCTTGAGCATTGTAAACTGTTGTACTCTTTTTCCCTGAAAATGTTAGTGGAACGTGTAGTAACAAAGAACTATACATAGCCCACATTGAGGTGAACCAGTATAAACTGTGTATCATCTCTCTTTTGCTAAAATTTATTTGTTATTATTCTTTTGTTTGGATGCTTACATTCGTTTATCTATTCTTTTAAGTTTGCGAATTATAAATTGTTTAATTTATTATGCATTATTTGAAACTCAAACCATATTTGAGAATGTTGGATAATATATATATGGTTTGAATTTGATTTATTAATTTACATTGGTATATTATTATGGCCTACCAACAAGATACAATATCAACTACTATAATTAAATTTTAAGTTTGATTCTGAAGTACATGGAAAGCAGCCATGTCATTCTAAAGTACTCTTGGGAAAGGAGTTTGTCTTTGCCTCTCATCATAACATGCAAAATTTAATGAATGATTTAATCCACATCAATTATCCCACATTATGAAATATCAGCAATATTGTTTCATAAGCTTCTCGAGGGTCATGATATATTGGTTTCTACCATAATTATATGCCAAAGGGACAGCTCTGGCAATATTCAGAGAAGCCTGAGTGAAGTTGGTAGGAAAGATATTGGAAAAGAGGTGTTCTCTATTCAGAGTCTTCCATGCTTCAGAAATCTTCTTCTTAATGTGTTTCTGTGTTTCTTCATAGGAGATGCTTGGATGTTCCTTCATGTAGTATTCTGCATACGACCCATCACGCCCCATTTGCTTCTCGTCCTACAGGAAATTAAAAATATTCATGTACAATATAACTTGGGCTCTATTTGATAATCATGTCATCTTTTTATTTTTGAAAATTAGATCTATTTCCTCTCAATTTCTTGTCATTATTTGTATCTTTCTTAAGTACAACAGTCAAATTCCAAAAACAACAAACTTTTAGAAACCAAATAATTACTAAACGAGGTGGAATGAATGTTTATAGGCTAAATCTTTAAAATAAAAAATGAAAAAAAACAAATAATTACTATACGATCCTTAGTAAATTCAAGTCAGTTAAGATCATTGGAACATGTTGGAATGCCTCACAGATAAGCAGAAAAAAAAAACGTTTCCTGTAACGACCCAGAAAGAAAGCTTTAGGAGCTCCCCAAAAGACGTAGTGATGGGCATGTTATCCACTTTTAGTAGAAATTTTATGGTCGGTTTTTCCCCCTAAAATGGGCCAATATTTTTGTAAGGACCATCCATTCTTTTAGCATTGAGTTAAATAAACAGTTACTTTTAGAAAAAATAACTTTTTGGTCCACAAAGTTTGGGGAATTTGTTAGTTTGTAAGGAGTTTAACGTTGAGTAAATAACCAAAATTTTAGGAAAATTAACTTTTTGGTAGCTGAGGTTTTAGTATAATAAGTTAATTTCGTCTTTAAGTTTTAAAACCTTCATAATAAACCATGGTTTTTTAAAATAGAAGTACGAAAGACTGAAGGGATCAGTAGATGCACCGGGACATCTCAACTAGTTTGACATACTTCTAATGTCCTCATCATATTCCCAAGAACCTATAAAGATGAATTAATACAAAGAAGAAATATAAGGAGCATATCAATGATGGAGAAGAACTTGGAAGTTCCAAAATTTAAGCAATGAAAGATTAGAGGAAAATCTTCCAATTTAGCAGGATGGTAGCCATATCATAATCAAAAAGGGAAACCTTCCAATTTATGCCTCTTAAATTAGAAATAATTGGTGTGGGAATGATGGTGAAGAATTTCAAGATTACAATGGCAGAGTTTTAAAGTTAATGCATTAGTGATTAGTTTCTTGATCAATTAAATCACTTTGATCCTTCATATAAGTTTTTTATTGTTTTCATATTTCGATTTTTTCGTTTGTTGTTTTCATTACAAAGATTTGACTTGATCGTTGAAGAAAGTTTTCGTCAAATCAACGGAAAGAAATGACACGATATGACACATTAAGAAATTAGAAAATATATAATAATAAAAAACAAAACCTATCTCTCTCCTCTCTCTCACTCGTAGTTTGTTGTTCATCCCCTTTCCATTCCTCTCGCTGCAGGGGGACACCGAGTGAGTAAGAGGAGGGAAAATATGTTTTTGTTATAATTATTATGATAGGTGCATCCTAATCCATCTTTTTACGGCCTACCTAGTTGTTTAAACGAAGTTTGTCAGGTAGAAAACTCTTTTTTAAAGTGACGCAAAACCTTATTTGGAATCTTCTTTCCTTTTCCACTATTTGTTTTACACCGAGAATCACCACATACTGAACAAAATTGAAGTTAGCTAGATCCTTCAAAAATAGTACACATTCATATTTGCAAGAATGGATGGAGTTATATCATAGCCTTAAGTCACATAGTTTTCTCTTAGCTTCGTAAAATGATCCAGGTAAAGATGTCGATTGGAAAGGCATCTTTTAGCAATTCCAATAACATACTTCAATTATTGAGAACCTTGATATGCATCAACTTCACCAGAAAATTTAATGAGGAAAATTTGGTACATCTAGGATATAGTTGGTTACGTGCTTCATTCATCAACTCCTAAAAAATGTTACTAGTATCAATTTCTTCGACTTTCTTTAGCAATTCATTATCAAAATACTCTTCATCTTCAATTCCTCTCTTGTTATTATCGACCCTTGCAAATCAATTAGAAGACCAAAGATGTCATCATCAACATTAGACTCTCTACCTAATTTCACTTGCTCAAGAAGTATCATCTCTTTGGAGTCGAATTGGTTCTCCATGATAAACCTATTGACTATACAAAAGAGATATTTCGTATATAAATAAATGTGGCTCTACTCCACCCAATGATTGTGTTATTAAATTTTGACAACTCTTACATGGGCATCTCGATTTTTTCATATCATTACTTGACCGTTAGCCACTTCCATAAATTGAGCAACTCATTCAATATAATCTCTTGAAAATCTATTTTTAGTTTAATCCAATCCCTATTCAATCAAATAAAAGGGACAAAATTCAACCCCGTAGGAATTGCGAAAAAAATTAGATAAAGTTTTTTTTTATAATAAACTTAAGGATATCTTTGATGAATTATAAAGTTTACAAAGAGTGTGCAAGTGACCATTCAATTCTAAGAACAACTTAAAAAGTGTCTAAATGTCACTTTCACTCTCAAAACCAATCTAAAAACCTATGACGTGCCCAAGTGACACTTTCAATCTGAAAACAGCTATAAAATTCCTAAAATGTGTCTAAGAGACGTTTTGATTCCCTAACCAACCTAAAGAGTTTATATGTATCACTTTGATTATCAAAATCAATATAAAAAGTTCCCAAAGAATGTGCAAGTAATCTTTAAATTCTCAAAACAACTTTAAAATATCTGAGTGACACTTTCAATCTCATACCAACATGTAAAGTTTTTTGGCTAATCTAATCATATTTGAGCTAAAATTAGAACTACACTCTACATATTAACATTATTTACTTGGCCAATCTAATCATAGTTGAGCTCAAATTTGATGTAATCTAGTTGTAGTGGAATCTTGTCAGGAGACTTCTACCTATGTTAATTTTTTTTTTTCAATTCATACTGATTCAAGCTTATGATCCAAGAGATGTTTGTTTCGTTGGATCCATCCTCCGTGAATGAAGGAAACAAACTATCAATTTACTCCCATTGTGTAGCGTCAAACTTGTTATCCTCAAATTTAGAATCCACAAATAATCCCCTTTCTTTTTCCTCATGATTTCAAAAACCAAAAATTTCTAGAGACAATGTGAAAAGGATGTGTGTGGAAGTGAACGATAGACCCAGTTGCCTCCATATTCTTAATATATAACTTCAAAATCTATTTGACAACAAAATTTTGAAAAGAGAGAACTAAAAACGAAAAAATGCAAGGAACTTTGGGTAATCGAGGATTAATGTGTAAGTGTTGATCAGAATTTGTAGTCATGTAAGAACTGAAAATCTGAGAAAGAAAACAAAAAAAAACATAATTCAAATATGACAATGAAACTGATTAGCAAGAATCAATCATCTAAACATTTGTTATTTAAAAATAATAATGATAATTACAAGCTATCTAAGTGAACTTTCACCTTATTGAATCCAAAACCCATTTTTACCCAGGATTGAATCGAATGGGGAAGAAAAGGAAGATTCACCTTAGTGAAATGACAACGGTAGACGAATAGGTGCAGCATTGGACGGGACACGGCAGCGGACGAGCAGGGCCATGTGGGCTTAAGGGATGTTTGTGTGGGCTTTATTAAAAATGTTGGCGGTAGGGTTTTAATAAAAATGTAGGGAACAGTGTGGGCTTAAGGGATGTTTCCCACACAAATTATGTTGGTAGATATTGAATGTTTCTAGCTACACAACAAAATCTAACCTAATGATTTTCATTAAGACCACACAAATTTTTGCCCACACTTAGATATGGTTAGATATATGATTAGATATATGATTAGATATAGAATGTTGTTATATCCATGCACTAAAAATGCGTCGGCAGAAATTAACTCTACCGACATTTTTTGTTGTGTTGAATTTTGGTAATGTTTCTTCTTTTCAAAAAATATATAAATTTTTATTTGTATCTATTTTGTAAGACTACAAAAAGATAGGTGCTCTCAAGATGCACCCAAGTATTGTACTTATTATTTTAAATATTCTTAAAATTTTTAACAAATCACGTCAACTAATTTAGTAACAAAATATGTAATTTCATTTTTGCGGATCCAAACTTCAAAGACAAATGAAATATTTCCTAAACATAAGGATAAAAGTGCAAAATTATCAAAGTTAGAAACCGAACTAACCTATTATCCAAAACTTCAGGAACCAATAGCTCCACAGAATGCATGTACTAGAATAGCATTAAGTTAGACTGAATGGAGGGTTGTGTAAATTTTTACCTTGGCATTTCCCATGTCATCCCAAAGTCGGAGTATCATGGCGCTGGACAAAAGGATATCCGGATCATTGTCTAAAAGCTCCACAGTTTTGTTGGTTATTTGTTGCCCTAACAGAAAGAAAGCATGTAGTAGAATAGCGTTGACGCCGCTACTCACAATTCCATTCCTCAAATATTCTTCCGCACTTGGTGGCTGCCCACAACTTAACCATTCTGCTTCCACTAAAAATGCTTCGCATAATTCGATCCACTGCATTCAGACTTATTAAATTAAATTCATTTCATTTCATTAAGTTAAATCACTAATTCACTCAAAAGTTAAAATTGATAAAGTTGATGGGCAAATAAATTTAATATTAAAATCAACACTTTAATATTCCCTCTTTATTTATGAAGAGTTTTTAAACTTGATACATTATTAAATCACAGATTGATCCAATTTAATATTATATCAACATTTTAACGATATAGTAAATTTGATCTGAAATATATACCGCGTTTCTCAAGGAACCAATGGGGTTCCAACCATGTTTCTTATAGACCTCGAAGCTTAATTCGTTGGTAACTTCGAGTAGATATTTGAAACAAATTTGCATGCAATTTGGTAAACTTTCAGCAGCAGCCAAATCCCATCTGCATGTGCTCAACATTAATTAATATAATACCAATAATATATACAACAATAAATTTAAGTGTAATGTAATGAGGAATTTAATATATAATTAACTAAAGCGATTAATGCATCTTAATTCCAAACCTATTGACTGCTTGTGTGAAGAGAGTAAGTTCATCAAGAGTCCCATGTACATCAAAAAGATCATCAATTAGATAAATAAAAGACATGGATTTTGCAAGTTGGACTCTTTGCTCTGAATAGCAGGGATCTGGGAGACAAAGCACCGACCCGAGGTACCGTTGTATCGGTTGATTTCGGGCAAAATTCAACTCTTTGGCCAGACCTGTTTCTTTCCACCATCTAACAACAAACACCAACATCAAACGGTAAATTATACTTTTGGTCCCGAAGCTTTAATAATTTTACGCTCCAAGTCTAGAAGACAAGAAAAAAAAAGTTGAACACTTACTTTAAAAATAGGGCAATTTCGTTTTGGTGCAATCGTTGAGTTGTAACAAAATCAGTTTTTGCAACATCTTGCAAAATGTTAAGCCATTTGTTTGTCCATTGGGTATGTCCAAAATAGTAAGGCACCATAAATTGGGCGACGCTTCTATGATGAGGATGGGCTAATGTATTCAGCACAAAACTGGCGGAGGATTGATTTTCAAGCTGCGCAGCCCAAACATTTAGGCAATGGCTACTGAAAATTTCGGCTTCGTCAAGAATGTCATCTCCATGAATGCATAGCTGTGAAGCTTCATATAAACTTGTCACCCCATTCACATCTTCTTTTAGCTTCTCCTTGAACTTTCCCTTCTCATTTAAGAAAACTTTGAACATGTCTGTTCATATTACAAATAATAAAGTTATTACATTTGAAGGTGGATTTTTTTTTTCTTGTTGAGAGGGAGTCTCATACTTGGGAGAGTTTAAGTGATCTTTCACTAAGTTAAGCGATTCGTTTGTCAATGTAATTGCAGACTCATACTACCCGTCAGACATAGGTGGTTTTACACCTAATTAGGTTACCAAACCTTGTATTCTGTCTTTCAATATTTTTATATGTGTTTTATTAATTGTCCATAGGCTTGTTGTAACATTACTTGTCAAATACCCTTCTTTCAATTGGTACCAGAGAGGATCATGATGTCTCAATTTGTGGTCTTTAAAATAGGAGTCAAAGAAGGTGGTTCTACGACGGTGCTTGAAGAAAAAAAAACCTACTCTTATTGGAAAGTTAGAATGGCAACCTTCTTAAAAATTTTGTCATCAATAACAAAAAAAGAAAAAGAAAAAAATCTCAACTTTAAAGAATGGTTGAGCAAAAAATTTATGAAGAAAAAAAATGAAAGATAAATAAAATTACAAAGAGAAAGAATGAAAAGTTTAGACAAAAAAATGGAATCACTTTTCAAACAATTATAAAAACAGAACAATGGTGATTTAAAAATAAAAGGCACAATTGCAAATATATAAATCAGACTCAAAATATTTACAAATATAATATAATGCAAAAGAATCTATAGTTATAGCAACATTTAGACCATATTTCTTGTAAGGGGTCTAAAGTGATAGACCATATAACTGGTAGGAGTTTATCAACGATAGAGTACATCACTGATAGTTTTTGCTATATTCGCAATTATTCTAAAATGTTGTTATACACATAATTATTATACCTAAAAGTGTTATTCAATATAATTACCCAAAATAAAATATATATCAATCACGTTAAGTAAAAAATTACATCTAAGTAATTGGCAGAAAAAGATACATTAAGAACGCGTTTGGAAATGATTCTAAAATGATTAAAAAAAATTGCAAATATGGCAAAATCTAGATAGTATATGAGTAATAAATTATATCGTTGGTATGAGTCTATCAATGCTAGACCATATTATTGATAAGAGTCTATCAGTAATAGAAGTCTATCGTTGATAAACTTTGCTATATTTGTAATTTTTTTAAAAATATTATTATACACTTGGTTATTATCCTTAAAAATGCTACCCATTTCAAATTACCCTTAAATTTGAATGTTTAAAAGCGCACTTTGGAGTGATTCTTAACATAATAAAAGTGATTTTAACCATTTCATCTTCACTTCCGAATGTGAACTAAATGACTCTTTAAAAAATGAAGTTAAACGAGTGAAATATGAACCTGCAGACACAAGGTATCCTTGTTGTCTCAAAAGTCGAAAAAGAAGGGCAGCTTTGTGAAGATCCATGTCTCCATCAAAATGGTTTGCATTTATTAAATCGTATTGCCTCTTAAGGATAGTCTCAATCTCCTCTTTGAAGTGGTTGTCAATGCCAAGGCGTTGGGCTGCATCAATTATTTCCAAACATTCCCAGCACAAATCTCGTGTTTGTTTCAGTGCTTCCTTTAAAATCTTCACTTTACCATCTGGAGCTTCAAGCCCAAACTCCTCCTACGCATCATCATTTTCAATTTCAAAATAATTTAGATACACACATCACATATATATATTTTAAGGAAAAAATATGATAGAGAGAAAGGAGGCAAAATCATTGAGCTAACATAAAATATATACAATTTTCAAATTGGAGATGGGCTTAGAGGATGAAGAATCCAAGGCATAAATGCTCCATTTTTTAGCAAATGGTTTTCGAGGAGGATTATTCTTCAGTTGCAGCAATGCTTTCTTATGGTGAACTTTGTGAGGAATCTTTGTTTGGGACATTAATATTTTTGGAGTGGAAGAAGCCAGGATGGGTTGATGATAGATGAGTTGAGCCATAGATATGAATATATACTATGAAGCTACAAAATTAAAGAGGAGAACTTTGGTTTGCCACAAAATTTCAAATAATCTTTCTGTGTTTTGATGGAGAAGAAACCGACAGTAAGATGTTAGTGTCCGACCTTACCCCTCCATATGCTCTCTTTATAGACTATGAAACGTATTAATTGCAGCAGGTAGCATCGGCCCAGTGGGGAACCAATGCAAGAATAAATAGAAAAATAACATAAAAATGATAGGAAATGAATAAAATTAAAAATACAAGAATTAGCGTGAAAGAACTTTAAATTGAAGAAAAAACTACGAACCAAAAAAATTCTACTACACAAAATTCTCTCTCCAACCCCAATTACAAAGAACATTCTCGCAAAGCATTATACCACTCACACAACTTAGCAACTTAGCTAGTATATGAAGTTTAAAGTGTTTTAAATTGAAATGTTTTGAAACCAAATGTATAGACTTCTTTTATAGTTCTTGGAACACATCATTTTTTTTTTGAATATTTCTAATTTAAGACAATTACTTTTCTAATATTTATCTGTTGCCAAATTAAATGTGTTTGCCATCATGTATACCACTAACTCAATGTAATTAAAAGTTTGTTTGCCGTAGTTTAATTGATGGTTTAAGAAGCATAAACACTCCAAACCGACCCCGAACCGACCGATGATCACCCCTAGTTCCAGACATATCTATTGTGATAAAAAATGTGATACATGTTTAAGAAGTGTTTATGCTTCTTCCAAACCGACCCTGAACCGATCAGGATTGGTTTGGAATATAGCCAAACTGGTCCCGCTCGACAAATGAACTAAAACACGACCGACCGACCGAGTTTTTCGGGTTAGAGGTATATATATATATATTTGCCTTTTTTCTTCTTTTAAAAGAAATTATATTTATTTATTAAAATTCTAAGAAAAATTGCAATTATAAATTATAAATCGTTATAATTTTTTTTGGCTATTAGGTAGAAGTCGTTATAAATAGTAATTTTTAATAATAAAGAAAAAACTAACTATTTATTAACTTCTTTATCAATCATGTTTAGTTTTCTCTTTTAATTTGTGATTGTGAGTCAAAATTCAAGATACTATTTCACATTTTATTATTTTAATACTTGTGGAATAGAGCTAGCCTAGAGGTATTAAAAATAAGATATTGTTGATATGATTTGATTTGACAACCCTTAATATTTAACAATTAACATGTACATTGTTTGGGATTGTGTTACTGTTCGCTTTGCTTAATTGCGTATAGAACCTTTAATACGTATTACATATATAATTGAAAACAAAACTAATATGAGAGTCGAGAGTGTACATCACAAATAGAAACGTCACATGACACATAGTCACACTCACACATACAATACAATCAAACTAGAAATTACAACATAAAGTCAATTGTCAAATACAAACCAATTACAATAAAACATAAAGTCAATTGTCAAATACAACCCAACTACAATAAAATCAAATTATAAATGCTTAATCGTTAACGGACAACTTTGCAAAATCTGGAAGGTCTTGAATGTCTTTTTCATTGTCCATAACCGCTCTGAATCCTATATAATTAAGATTAAGAAAATAAAGACAACCTCATTAAGATTTTAATCTAACAAGTTACAACTACAAAATACAAATGATGAATAAATGCCGTCTTCAAATAATGAAGCTTCTTCCATGTCATGCTTAACCTCAAGATCTATTCGACCAGAATTTAGCCAATTTTGAGTATAAATGAGAGCCTCCACTATTTTTGGAGCCAATGAATAACGTGATGAATCAACAACACGTCCTCTTGTACTAAAAGCCGACTCAAACGCTACAGTATATACTAGAATTTCCAAAATATATCTAGCCATACGACTAAGAACCTCAAACCGATTACTGTTCCTCTTCCACCATTGAAGTATGTCAAAATCACCTTCATTCTTAACATTCGCTTCCAAAAAATAAATATCAATCTCTAACCCCTGTTCGAAAGGTGTAGTCTCATCGCTTTCAAAATCAAGATCAATTATATCATAGACAAAGTCTTCACCTACCTTTTCAGTTGGATCACAATCAATCATGGTCTCCAAGGCTGGGACAATTGGTGTATTAGTAGCAGTACTACCACTCCCACTCCCACTCTGAGTATGTGTAATACTGTACTCATGAAAGAGACGTCTACAACGTTATTCCACTACATTTCCCATAGATTTGGCAACCTCTGCCCCAAAAAAATTTTAAGACAAAAAGTCACAAACCTTAGCCTTTTAGCCAATTATATCATATATAATTAACCAGTCCAATTATATCATATATAATTGAACTTCCTCTTGTCAATTTGAACATTTCAAATTAACCCAAACACTGGTTCTCGACTTTATCCAAGCTACCCAAGTGACCTAATGGACCTATGGCTCGAAGCTCCAACGATACGTGAATAGCTGACTAAACTCTTTAGCCATGAGATCCACCATTCATTAACTGTCAGTGATTCCACTAAAGATCAACAGCTGAACTCTTTTTACCACAGATATATTTCTGTGTCCATCGGATATAACCAATCATGAGTACGATGACCCTTCACAGATGCTCGTAAGTACAGCTGGGCCAATTTACCGTTTTGCCTCTGTAGTTACATCTCACTGCTTAAGTACCACTGATTTCTCTAATGAACAAAACAACATAGTCTAACTATATGTGAATACCTCTTGAGCTAAGAGAAGGTGTGTGGTGCCACATTGTTCAAGCCCCGAAATCAGCCCTTAAGGGAGCCATCTATCTACTTACTCTTGCCTCGAGGAAGGAGTGAAATCCATCTTGTGTAGCTGAGTTCTCAGCTCCCAAATCAGACGAATCCCCAAAATGGTAGGTTTGAATCGGCGACCTGGCCACTCACACCCATACAAATCAAAGGACCACCCTCAATGGCAGGAGTTTCCAACTCACTCAGGATTGAGGTCATGTTACATATGGTCATCCTAATGAAGTAAAGTCTCTGTCATAAACGGTGTTATATAACGAGACGTTAACACTTCGTGGTCATGTCTTATACAACCTCTTTGTATACGACGCCCCCACTCGCATGTCCCCAACATGAATGATCAGGATTAGCCATCTATGACAAGTCACAACACTTATGACCATTCCACAAAGCAGGTCGCGTCCGTAGCGTTACCAGGATAAGGTTTCCCTCCTTGATCTATATACTACAGACCATTTTTGGATATCACTCAAGTCATGATCCACTTGTATGTCACCACATACATGCTTGAGTCACATATAGATAACCAGGAATTTTATGTTTATTAGTTTGTGGTAAAGCAAATAAAACAAAGAACCGAGCAAAATACAAGATGTGAAGTAAATATCATATATTAACATCACAAGTGTCCGTACATACTGTTTACAAACTACAGGACACGAGACTTTAGGGCATCAACCCCAACATTCTGAGAATCCGATAACAGCTTTCTCTAATTTAGCTACAGCGAATATTTTGTCTACTTATTTTGGGAATTCTTCAGGGATAACCATAGGCGAAAAACTAAACGGCCAAAATTATTTCTCTTGGTCTCAATCCGTTAAAATGGTCCAAGAAGGGCGACATAATTTCGGATATCTTACTGGTGAGATACCGAGACCAAACCCTGGAGACCCTCAGGAGCAAGTCTAGAAGGGAGAGGACTCCCTCTTCCATTCAATATTGATAAACAGCATGGAACCACAGATCGGAAAGCCCCTTTTCTATTCAACTACTGTTCAGGATATTTAGGAGGCAGTCCAGAAACTATATTCGAAAAGGTAAAACACACAACTCCTTTATACGTTGCGGAAACAGGTCCATGAATGCAAGCAACGGACCATAGACATGACGTCCTACTTCAATAAATTGTCTCTATTGTGGCAAGAAATGAACTTGTATCGTGAAATCGTCTGGAATTGCTCATGTGGCAAGGTTCAGTATTCGAAGATTGAGGAAACTGACCGTGTTTATGACTTTCTGGCTAGCTTGAACTCAAAATTTGACACTATCCGGAGTCGGCTACTGGGACAAAGGCCAATACCGTCCCTTATGGAGGTGTGCTCGGAAGTCCGATTAGAGGAGGATAGAACAAGTATTATGAACGGTTCCATATTACCACTGTAGATTCTGCTGCTTTTGAGGTCAAGTCCTCTGGGTTTGATAATGACAAGCATAACGGAAAATCCCATACGATATGTGAGCACTGCAAAAAGTTGTGGCACATGAAGGATCAAGCTAGAAACTGCATGGTCGACCTCCAAACAGCAAACGTCGTCCTTCGAATGACAAGTCCAAATTTAGTCGAGCTCTCATCGATGAAACTGTTGATGTTGCGTCTCAGGTGACTAATTCAGTTGATTCATGTACTGTTAGGATTGGTACTATTGTCCAATCAAGTACTCCTCCGTCCTTTAGTTTCTTTATTGAGGGAAATGAATCATGGATACTAGACTCAAGAGTGACTGATCACTTAATGGGATCATCTGATAAATTCATTTCCTATTTTTCAAGTGCTGGAAATGAGAGAATTTGAATTGCAGATGGGTCCTTTGCTCCTGTTGCTGGGAAAGGTCATTTGTCTCCGTTTCGAGGGTTCGTTTTACAAAATGTTTTGCATGTGCCGAAGATTTCTTACAATTTGTTGTCTATGAGGAAAATAACCAGAGATTTAAACTTCAGAGTTATTTTCTCACCATATAATGTTTCTTTTCAGGACCTAAGCTAGGGGGCAACGATTGCCACTGCCTGGCATGATAGGGACCTCTATTTCCTTTCTGAAGATGCTTCCTCTAGGAGTTTGTCTAGAACTAGCTTGTTATCGTCATTTACTCTTTTTGAAACAGATTATCTATCATGGAACTTTTGATTTGGACATCCAAGCTTTCAATATATGAAGTACTTGTTTCCTCATTTATTTCGTAATGTCAATGTTTCTTCTTTGTCTTGTGATGTCTGTATACGTGCAAAGTAGCTAGGGTTTCCTTTGCTTCTCGGCCTTAACCTTCCCAACCATTCCATTTGATACATAATGATGTTTGGAGTCCATCTAATATCATGATTGTGTCTGCTAAGTGGTGGTTGTCACTTTCATTGATGATCACACTCGTCCTACATGTGTGTTTCTTCTTATTGACAAATCAGAGGTGACGCCTGTGTTCCAACAGTTTTACACTACCGTCGAAACCTAGTTCAACGTAAAAATTGTCATTCTTCGAAGTGACAATGGATGAGAGTTTTTTAATCATACCCTTCGCGATTTTTTTACTTCGAAGCGAATCGTCCATCAGAATTATTGTGCTTATACTCCTCAAAAGAATGGGGTGGCTGAATGAAAACATTGCCATCTTATTGAGGTTGCTCGATCTCTCATGATTCCAGTGTCTTTACCCTCGTATCTATAGGGGGATGCTATACTTACTGCAAATCACCTCATCAACTGAACGCCCTCTTGTGTTCTTAAATTCCAAATACCCCTTGAATGTTTTAAAGAATCGTTCTCATCCATGCACCTCTTCCCGGATGTTCCCCTTCGGGTGCTTGGGTGTACTGTCTTTGTTCATAACCACAGTATTAACTAGAGTAAGTTCGCCCCTCGTGATCAAAAGTGTGTGTTTGTTGGATATCCACTTCATCAACGAGGATATAAGTGTTTTCGGCCGTCCTCCCAGAAGTACTTCATCACTATGGACGTTACTTTCCTCAAGGACAAACCTTTTTTTTCCAGTTTGTCCTCTTCATGGGGAGACCATTAGTGCAAAGGCTAACACATCCACATATTCCTTTCCTATAGACCTTCTCCCTAAGCCTGTCTCAGATACAAATGCCTCTGTCCTTCCTAGGAAACAGGTGCCTTGGATAATATACTACATGAAGAATCTTAGAAAGGAAATAGTTCCCTCTGTTGCTCCACCGAAAATTGTCCAAGAGTCAGAACCAGCACCAACTGAAGGTACCTCTGTTTCTGATAAGTGTGTTGGGGCTGATGTGGTTAAGGGTGATGTGGTTAATAAGATGAATTCAAATGAATTCAAGATCAGTGGTGGTAATGAATTATCAGGAAGTACTCAGGAGACTGAAAGCTTACAACAGAAGGACGAGCGTGGCCCTCATCACCAGTCTTGTACTGATGAGAAGTTATAAAAAACTGGTGATTATGATCTTACCCTTGATTTTCCAATTGCCCTGCGAAAAGGGACTAGATCATGTACCAAGCATTCTATGTAGAGTTTCTTATCTTACAGTAATCTATCTTCGGGGTTTAAGGTCTTTACTACCAACCTGGATACTATGATGATATCGACCAGTGTGCATAAGGCCATGGAAATTCCCGAATAGATAAATGCGGTTATGGAAGAAATGAGAGCACTTGAAACAAATAAAACTTTGGACCCGGTTGTACTTCCTAAAGACCATAAAACTGTCGGGTGCAAGTTGGTGCTCAATGTTAAATATAAGTCTGATGGGACTCTTGATAGGTACAAGGTCAGACTAGTTGCAAAAGAGTTTATTCAGACATATGGGGTAGACTCTTCGAAAAAAAATTTCTCTAGTGGTGAAGCTTACCATGATTAGGGCTCATATAGATCTCTTCTTCTAACTCACCATTCTGGAAAGCATTCTTTATATCCACTTGCATTGTTTCCATATATGGCCTAAAGTAGTCTCTGAGAGCTGGGTTCGATAGATTTACCACTTTTGTTAAGTTCCAAGGGTTTATTCAAGGGCATTCTGATCATAACTTGTTTACTAAAAGATTCAGGAAAGGTAGCTGTTCTAATTGTCTAAGTTTGATGTTCAAAAACTAAAAAAAAAAAAAACGAAATGATTACCAAAGGGGACTAATTGTTATCAAACAGGACGTTAATTCATATTTTATTTTTAAAGTTTTAAAATAAGCTTATTTATAATACTTCACTGATAATTTTTTAATACACTTTTTAGAAGTCTGTTTAAACTTAAGTCATGTTTTAAGAACTAAAAGTGAATATATAAATAAAAAAAAATTTTGTGAACTATAAATTAAGCTCAAGCATACAAATCAAGTCTTCAACAACTTTTTACATTTTCTTTACAGTTTGTTATGTAACTACTTGTATCAGCTAAAAAGTATAAATATGCATCATTTACATTTCATAGTACAATCTGATCATAAGCTTACAAGAAAAGCTACAATATCTGTAAAGAAAATGACTTAGCTCTTGAAATAAAAAGTTCTTATCCTTCCCGTGGATGTAGGCACTCTATTGCCAAACCACGTATATCTCCGTGTAGCTCTTCTTCTCTTCTTTCTCTTTATCATATTGCACGTTCATCTTCTTCTTCATTCACACAGTAAACTCACGAAAACAATCAGAAAGAAAAATGGTTGGAGAGAGTTTTCTGCAAACAGAGGAGACAACGAGAGAGAGAGAAAATAATTCGTTTGTAAATTTTTTTCCCATCAAAACAAAGTGGTGTCTCTTCCATCAGGAAGAGTAAGTGGATTTTTTCCATGTGTTGCACATCAGCTGGAAGATCGTGAGCAACTAGGGCCAAGTTACCTACCTACCAAATATTTGGGGCAAATTAACCAGGCTTTGGATCATGGATTGGATCAGCTGAAGACCAACATTCATCATTTGGGCTTTTCTTCAAGAAATTCAAGTGTGCAAGCCCAACAAAGTGGTATCAGAGCAACAGACTTACAAGATTGCAGTTCTTAAAGATTCAAGATTCAAGTTTTTCACTCTATGATGTCAATAGCAAGATTCGAAGTAGAGAATCGATGGTAAAGGAGATTTTGGCCTTTGGAAGGCCAAAATCAAAGCAATTCTCGGCCAACAGAAGGCTCACAGTGCTCTCCTTGACCCATCTACATTCCCAGCCTTAGTGACTGCTCAAGAAAAAGAAGATTGGGAGCTGGAAGCTTATGGTACGTTAGTTCTAAACCTTCGTGATAATGTTTTAAGGCAAGTTTTAGATCAAGAAACAACCTATAGGATATGGACTAAATTGGAAGACTTATATGCTACAAAGGATCTTCCTAGTAAAATGTACCTTAGGGAGAAATTATTTACATTTAAAATGGATTCATCAAAATCTTTAACTTATAATCTAGATGAATTCAAGAAAATTGTTGCTAAATTCAAAACCATAGGAGAGAAACTTGGGGATGAAAATGCGGCCTATGTGCTTCTTAATTCACTGGCTGAACCCTATAGGGAAATTAAAATTGCTTTAAAATACAGAAGGGATAATATAGGTACTGATACAATAATATCAGCTTTAAGAAATAGAGAGCTAGAGTTACAAACTGACAAAAAGGATCATCCTAGTGGTGAAGGGTTATTTGTTAAAGGAAATTTTAAACCAAATCACTTAAAGAATAGAAAACCACATAATTCAGAAGAAAATAAGCCTAAACAGAAATTAAAATGTAAGTACTGCAAAAAGAAAGGACATTTAATCAAAGACTTGTTTTATTCTTAAAAGGAAGAACCAAGAGAAAGAAAAAGACTCTAAAGGTAAACAACCCGAAGCTTTTGTGGTTGAAGGATCTTATATCTACTCAGATGCTCTAGCCTCAACCTTAGATAAATCCAACCATGTAAATTGATAACTTGTAGAAATACAAGTTATTTATACTGTTTTATTTAGATATTGTGGTAAAAAGAAAGAAAAGTTGCGTCGATAGTATAGAAATTGGCTAAGAAATACGAGAATTATAAAATGTCATCAATACACCCACTAACACCATTCCGATGGTAGAATAGAGTGTTTCAATTTCTATTTTGCAGGAAATCAGTCACCGCATGCGTTCATGGCTCAAAGATAAAATAAACAACGTATCTACGTCGCATCACGCCCATCATTCAGGAATGAAGAGATGATCAATGCAATGACGACACATGCAAAAATCGATCAAGAGCTTAGCGATCAACGCAAATTGAACCGCATGCGGTAATAAAAAAACAACACCGAATGCGGCGATCGATCGAAGATTAAAGAGCAACACATTTGCGGAGGATTCTGACAAATGTACAGCTTTCAATTGTGCATTTCTGACGGATTGATTGCGTAACAGAAGGAAGATTCACTCCACCATTTTAGGAACTACCATAACCATACAGTGGGAACCACACATTCAAAGAGCCAAGCCTCACCTATAAACAGCTTCTGCAAATTCACTGAAAATATACATGAATACATAGAGACGTTCATATATCGATTCTGAGAGAGAGACTAGTCTGAAGCGACTTACAAAGTAGATCCGGGATAATCACGAGACAAGGTCGAGAGGTGAGTCTCCGAGCAAGGAATCCTTCCAATCTCCGCCGTTGAAGCTCTGTGCGAAGGTCATTTCTTCCAGAAGAGCAAACCTGAGAGGGAAGTTCTCCTCTCCATTACTTCCACAAGCTGACAAGCAAAACCTCCGTTCGGAATCTGTGTCAAGATGTTGACACTCTTTCTGTATTTGTTTCTAATATCTTTTTCATCATCTGTGTTCATCTTCTCTAATCTTTCATTCACACCATGTATCGAACGCTTAATTCTATAATTAAATGTTATGATAATTACCACACTAGAAGAAATTTGGGTTTTAATGTCGGTTGACAACCGACATTAAAGATAGTGTTATTAAAGCCTTTTAATGCTGGTTGTCTTTAATGTTAGTTTTAAACCGACATTAAAGGGCTTCAATAACACAGCCTTCAATGTTGGTTGCAACCGACATTAAAGACCTTCAATGAAATTTCCAACCGACATTAAAGACCTTCAGTGAAATTTACAACTGACATTAAAGGTCTTTAATGTCGGTTACAATCGACATTTTTTTAATAATCGACATTGAAGCTCAGATCTATCCTTTTTTTTAAAATTTCGTTGCCGAATCTATTTTTTTGGTCAAAAAGTATAACATGACACATCATTATTGAACGTTATGGCTATGACATATTATTCATATATGAATTGTAAATATATTACATTTAATCCACAAATTTTGCTATAAAATTATAATTTAAAAGGCTGTACAATAATTTAAGCCTTGAAAACAAAAATTACAAGTAATACAAACATTATGATTTTACAAACATTATGAGATTACTGTCTCTCTCCACTTAGTAAGTATGGATCCCTTCATTATTCTTCTTGAACCAACCCCCTAGCTTTAGTAATATCTGGTTACAGGCATCTTTGTCTGATCACTGTTGTTCAAAGGATCACAAACAAAAAAAGGTTTAAGACAAAGGATTGAAATTGAAAATGTGATAAGAATTCATATTCAACTAACCGTGTTTATTGGGAATGTGCATAAATGGTACATTCAAGGCAAAATTCTTGTAGTGAATGTGTTGGATCTAAAGTTCCCCAAGAAAATGCATAAAGAGGTTATGATACCAAATATTTACTCCTTTGTTGCATCTACAAAACAAGAAAACTCAATAGTTGAATAAATGAGAGAAACTTCTTTTTCAAGATCTTGAAGAAGAGAAGCTTGGTTACCTAGATATGAGATATGGAAAATTTTCGACAGCATAACGATGGTACCACAAAAAAACCAAAAATTTATCTTGAACCTGTTCAAATAAACACACTCCCAAAAATATTTCACAACCACTTGTTCTCAAGAGAACTATCAGAATTCCCAAAAAATGAATATTCAAGAACACATTCATCAATAAGTAAATTTAGCTCACAATATACTTCAAACCTTAAAAGTTGTCACAAAGACTACCATAGTGCATGAATAACTCACAAACTACAATAATGCGACCTACAAACTCGAGCACCTTGAATCAAATCTAAACTACAAATAAATAGTATACATGAGTCATAAACGGGCGTTACATTCTAATCCAATATGGTCCAAAGAGAAATAAGCACAATATAACTTCTCAAACAGGAATTTTCATATCATTAGAGTCACTTGAAAACACTTAGAAACTGTGCTTAAAACTGCAAGCATTCAAAAATACACTTACCAAGAATAATTTTCACCTGAATCCCTTGTTGTTGCAAGAAATCCCTCTCCTCCCCACCCCTTCCAAACACCTAAAAAATACACAAACAAAAAAGGTTTAAGACAAAGGATTGAAAGTGAAAATGTTATCAGAATTCATATTCAACTAACCGTGTTAAACAATTACAACGTTGTATATATAAAAGTCAAACAATTACAATGTTGTACTTATCTGTAAATGATGCACACGTAGAGTCTAACTTAGCTAATCGCCTAGGCTCCCCCTAGATGTGAGACTCCATCACTCGAACTTAGGTTCCCCTAAGTATGTGAATACTAGTGATGCAACACTCGGGCTCTCCCTAAGTGTGTGATACTCCCTCTCACTCAAATATATCTTTCCTCCTTCTTGTGAACTTCCTTCACATGAGAACTTAGGCTCCCCTAAGTCTTGAGAACTCCTTTTCAATGAATAACACCATAGGATCCCCCTAAGATTGAGAATCCTTTCTTGATCAACTTTGTCTTAGGCTCCCCCTAAGACCAATTAAAGATTCACAAGGTTGATACGTTCGCAGCATGGACAGCTTGAAGAAAACTCCATCACAAGTTAAGAATAATTATTTCTTATTCAAATACAGAACACCACATAAAGTAATATGTAAAAACTCTATGAACGATCTCACAATAACACATGTGATAACCATAGCAAAAAGACTTATTGGGCTTAAATAGCAGAGTAGAAAGATGGAAAGCATCCTCACTCAAAATCGACAAATCACCAAAAAGGAAAACATCCTAGAGAAAATATTCTGCAGAACAATTTAAATAAGAAAAGAAATATTCTACAGAGTTAGCATCTTTAGTCACAACCTCAGATTCCAACAGAGATTTAATCGGAGACAACTCATAAACTTTCCAAGGAGCAAATGTCAGGAGTCTGAAACAAATATAGATAGTCAATAACACAGATCTAACAAAATTTAATAGAAAGTAGCCATTGTTACCTGTCCTCAAGCATAATATTGTTGACTGGAAGATCTAGAACTTCAAAATTTGTTTTTTTCCCTTCTTACATATGACTTTTTATTATGTGTAATGATGTTATGCTTGTAGTACTGGGAAGATAGACTGCTTAGAGCAAAGGCATTGGGATTAAACACAATCCAAACTTACATCCCCTGGAATCTGCATGAGCCAAAACCTAGAAATTTCACATTTAGTGGGATTGCAGACATAGTGTCGTTTATCCAACTCTGTCAGAAGCTAGATTTTCTAGTCATGCTCTGGGCAGGGCCTTATATAAGTTCAAATCTACATATGAGAATGACGGTTAAAATGTTCTAACCTTCGATGCCTCCAAAAGCCAAAGTCACAAAGTATGAACGCCAGAAAGTATAAGCCAGAGTCACAAATTAAAGTCACAAAGATGGAGTTTTTTATCCACATTGTAGCCTTCAATGTTTCCCAAAAGTTGAAGATAAAGCAGAAAACAGATGCAATCACTTTATGAACCCAAGAAAGTATAAGCTTATCCCTCTAAGAGAAGATTAATAGCAATCAAATTTATTTGGACAAATTCATAAACATAATTAACAAAAAAAAAAAAAACTTATAAACACCTAAACTTATAAAAAGAAATAAGCTTGGTTAGTTAAGGTACTATCATCTCAGTTTCGGTCAAATTCTCATAAATATTGAAAACTCCAACTTTTAACCCAATTTTCTCTTTCACCATGTGTATTTTTTTTCCTTTGAAACTTGGTTAAGTTTTAATTAGTAAACAACAAAACAGGCAATAATCCAACACTGTGTAAAATAAGTTTAAAAAAAAATCTTAATCCTTCACTTGTTCTTTAATCTGCAAGTGTTTTTTTCCTCTGAAACCCTTTTCTTCGATGCCTAAATTGGTGCTTTTACAAGCTCTCCCTTCTCACCGTTCCAACACTAAAGACTAAGATAATATTGACAAATATCATATTAGTACTAATTCCATTCACAAAGATCATGGTTAGATAAATTTACATTCATTCTAAGCTAGAATTTACATTCTATTGAGACAAAAACCAAGAATTACATCCTTACACAAATCGGCCAACAAAACTTGTCCATTGGGTTCGAATTACGTCGATCTCTCCTTGCATATATGCATCTTTTGTTATAAAGTCCTTTTTGTGTTTGGTGCATCTTCTCCACTTGTCAACCTTCTTAAAACATGTTCAATGCAATCTTCCTATCTTCCTTCCAAATACTTAAGAATCAAAATCTAGCCTTACACATCAAACTTGAACCTAACAAAATGAAAAACTTCACTCAAAGTCATTTCATTATTAATCAAATTAGTTAGCTCCCAAATTCTAATTCGACTAGTTTTCAAAAGAATCTTACTCTGAAATAGTTTCGTACCCACTCGCAAAGGCTAAGAAGAAACTATTTTGAAAAAAAAGAATCGCCTTGTCAAGAAAGAAGAAAAAAAGAAGATAAGAAAACAAGTTACCTATCTTCTATATGGTTCAATCACCACAATATTACTCATTTGTCTTGTATATCCTATTCAAGTGAAAAAAAAAGTGTAACAACAATTAGTAACCTATCTACTATCGAGATAATTTTGATCATAAACAGAATTGATCCTCATAGATTTAGCTAGTTTATCTAGTCACAGTTTAACGCTCAAAGCATAAGAATATTATATTTTTCACAAAGGGACATGAGTAAATAACAAAGTACCTTCTTGAGTTGGTTTTAGTAACTCACTTTTTTCCCAACCCCAAAAGAATAGCAATTGTAAGCATAACAAAGTACCTTCTTGAACTCAAACATCTGCATCCCATGTGTTGCAGCACACCAACTCTCTCATGATTGTGTTCCATGCTTGATTATGACATCCCGTTCTTCCTCAAGTATATTGAAAAGTGTTAAAACAGTAACTATTTAAAGTGAAACTGACATTTTATCTTACTTTTATCTCTCAAAAAAATTGTAAACATCCTATATATAAAAGAGCCCCACATTCCACTCTTTTTAGTTATTAGTCATCAAAGATTAATGCAAACAATTACACTTAATCAAAACTACGATTATCATAACTTCAAGATAGTTATAGCACACAATCTAATCCTATAGTTCATAATAATATGATAAAAAGAAAATAAGCGGGTTCATTCTTCAGCAGGCAATGCTCCCCAAGTCATGTACTACGTAACTGTTTTACCTTATTTTTTAAAAAGCATAAAGCAAACCAGTAGAATTAGTTCAACTAAGAATGATCAATGCAGCGCACTGATAAGGAATTTATGGATTATGGATCAAATAAACAATATATGTTAAGGTACCACACTAACTTAGTTATATTTAAGGTGAAAGTTCAAATTAAATTTGCACGATGATGATATGTGATAAAAAAAAATACCTATTGTATTTGCCCAAAGCATACTTTACTTCAATTGATTTTTGGCCATCTACAAACAAATTTATAAGGCAATCCATGTTGAGGTGGCAAATCAACAAACTACAAAACTTGGATATACCTATTGCTCTAGTCAATAACATTGACTTTCAATTCATGATACCTTTTAGCTGCATAAAAAAAAAGCTCATCAACATCAAGTTCAAGGTTAAGAGATTTAGCATCTGCTGAAATAAAACAGTCTTTAAATGAAGGATAAAGTTGATCTTACAATGAACTCAATTAGGCATCAATTCATTTCATTCAAACAATATAATGAGGTAACCAATTCTCATGTTTCATCAAAGAGAAAATATATACTTGATTGGAGTCAAAATATCATTTCAAACTTCCTTTGGACCATTTTCTCTCTTTGATATTGGAAATGGTTAGGGATGAAAGGGTAGACAGTTTATTAGATCTTGTGAGAATAATATATCACAAGTTGAAAAAATGGTATAAGAATAATATACTAACGGACGCGATGGAGAGCGACCATGGCAGAGACAACCGGCAGAGATGACCGACGACTCACTGGCAGAGGCGATCGACGACCGACAACCCACTGGCAGATTTGTACCCACAGCTACAGATCTAAAACTGACGCGATGGAGATCAACAGAGACCGACGGAAAACTTGATGGATGTAAACGCGATGGAGATCAATGGAGATCGACGGACGAACGGACGATGAAGGAGATCCATGGACGGACGGATGGTGAAGGAGATCGACGGACGGTGAAAGAGATCGGTTAGGGTTTGGGTAAGAGAGAAATGGAGGCAGCGCGCGATAGGGTAAAAAGCAATAAGGTGAAAGGGTAAAATGGAGGTGGCACGCGAGTGTGTACTATTTAATTTTTTTAATAAAATAAGAAAAAAAATAATTACACCTTTAATGTCGGTTTAAAATCGACATTAAAACCCATCTTCAATTTCAGTTTAAAACCGACATTAAAGATCAATTTTATTTTTTTAAAAACCGACATTATACATCCGATTTCACTTTTTCCAACCGATATTAAAGCCCGAAATTCTTCTAGTGCCATTGTCATCTCTCTGTCTATTTTCGTTCATCTATAATCCATTTTCTACATAATGTTTTCCTAATTCCCTAGGTAAATAGAAAGAATTAAACGAATGAGTAAATTGTGTTAAAGAAATAATTAAGTTTAGCTAAAGCATGCTCGACGACATCTTCACCTGTGAGAGCAGAATTGAAGATGTTATTCTGCCTATCGAGAGAGGATTGGAAGAATGCATTAACTAAAGCAAGAAGTAGTTCCAGAGATGGAAAAAACCTTGCGTTCATCACATTCATCCCTGTTTCACTATAGAGATATGGGAACACGGCCGATCACCGAAAGGTGTATGCCAAGAGAAAGCAGAACCTTAGTTGCATCTTTAACGCAATTGACAAACTTGCGATGTTTTTACTATTTATTCTTTCTCTTTCTACTTCATCCATAAAAACTTGCCATCGCATACATCGATTCTTTGTACAACTTCACAGTCAGTTCTCGACCTCAGTATCATGTAACATGTACATTGTATCTTGTATCATATTAGTTTAGGATTTTATTTTATCAACGTAATTTTATTTCATCACAATTTACATTCCTGTATAAACCTAATTCTTTATTCATTGTTAAATCGGTCGCATGTATCACAAAAGTAACGCATTAACGAAAACAATCCCTATGTTTGACCTCGGATTATTCTGAGAAACTTGCGTTGGTAATTATACTTGGTTTCAGCACAAGGAAACTTATAAAAAGCACTAATACATCGCATACTACGAACATATAATTAACAACGCATATACTTTGACGTAATATCGCATAGAAATTCTCTTTATCGCAAAAGAACTCTAGCATATTTAGCACAACATTCATTGCATCCACAAGCCATGCATTAGAGTAGATAAAGAGATTAAATTTTATGTCACCATAAATCCCCTAGGAAAACATGATTGGGTCCTAGATTCTGGATGCATCTGTCACATGACCTCTATGAGACCATGGTTCAACACCTTTAAAGAAATTGAAGGAGAAATGGTTTACATGGGAAACAACCAAGGCGGTAAGATAGAAGGCATTGGCTCTATTTCTATGAAACTTAAGGATGGAACTATTAAACTTGTTAGAAATGTGAGATATGTTCCACTTCTTAAGAGAAACCTGATTTCCTTAGGAATGCTTGACACAATTGTAGGGGTAAAGGAGGAACCCTTGAGGTGCTAAAATACTCTAAGATAATACTTGTTAGGGAAAAAATAAATGACTTATTTGTGGTTAAAGAAGTTGAAATGATGACAGGGGCATATGTTGCTACCACAAATGAGATCACTAAGGCATATGTTTGGCACAAGAGATTGTCTCACATTAGTGCTAAAGGCCTAGAAGTCTTATCTAAGCAAGGGATTCTACCTAATGGTCTCTCAGAAAATCTAACTTTCTGTGAACATTGTGTTTTAGGAAAGGCTACAAGACAAAGTTTCACTAAAGCACAACACACCACAAAGGCTATCCTAGATTATATTCACTTAGACCTATAGGGTCCAACTCCTACACCTAGCCTAAGTGGCTCAGGGTATTTACTCTCTTTTACTAATGACTTCTCTAGAAAAAGTTGGGTTTACTTCGTTAAAACTAAAGACCAACTGTTTGAAAAGTTTAAGGAATGGAAACTCATGATAGAGAAGTAAACTTCTAAAGAAATTAAATACCTAAGAACTGATAATGGACTGGAATTCTGTAGTGAAGAGTTTAATATGTTTTGTAAAGAAACAGGAATAACTAGGCATAAGACTGTTAGATTTACTCCTCAACAGAATGGAGTTGCTGAGAGACTTAATAGAACAATCATGGAAAAGGTTAGATGTCTTCTTTCAGATGCTATACTTAGTGAAAAGTATTGGGCTGAGGTAGCAAGCTACACTGTTTTCACCTTAAATACGTGTCTTCACTCCTCCCTAAACTTCCTAACTCCTAAAGAAAAATGGACAAAACATCCTCCTAACCTAGAAAATCTACGAGTATTTGGATATGTTGGCTATATTCACCAAAGTCAAGGGAAACTAAAATCTAGGGTAGTGAAGTGTATGTTTGTTGGGTTCTCAGAAGGTGTTAAAAGCTTTAAGATTTGGGATCCTATTGAGAAAAGATTTGCTGTAAGCAGGGGTGTCACTTTTAGAGAGAAAAAGATGTTTATGCAAAAGAAAAAGACAACCTGTGAAGTTCCTAAAAGACCTATTATTGCTAGGATTGAGGTGGAGGCACCTAAAGCATTCGCTAGTCACAACCCTCCTAATGAAACTGAAGAAGAAGAAGAGGAAAACTTAAATGAGCCTACTGAGCATATTGAAACTCAACCTAATTTGAGTCAGTACTCATTAGCTAGGGATAGACAAAGAAGAGTGATAGTTCCTCTAGCTAGGTATACTGAAACTAATTACATGAACCTAGTTCTAAATGCCACAATAGCTTCTAATGACCAAGAACCTACTACTTTTGAAGAGGCAGTGAACTGCTCTAATGCTAGGTCTTGGATTGAAGCTATGTGTGAAGAAATGGAATCACTCACTGTCAACAATACTTGGACCCTAGCTCCTCTTCCTAAAGGATGCAAGCCTATAGCTTCTAAGTGGATATATAAACTAAAGGAGTGTCTTACTAAAGAAGAAAAACCTAGGTATAAGGTTAGGTTAGTGGCTAAGGAGTTTACCCAAAGGGAAGGCATAGACTATTCTGAAATTTTTTCACCAGTAGTAAAACAAACCTCTATTAGACTTGATGTAAAGAATGCTTTAATGAATGGTGAGTTAGAAGAAGAGATCTATATGAGCCCGCCCCCAGGCTTTAAAGCTCATTTTGATAATCGAGTTTGTAGACTGAAGAAATCCATATATGGCCTAAAGTAGTCTCCAAGAGCTTGGTTCGATAGATTCACCACTTTTGTTAAGTTCCAAGGGTTTGTTCAAGGGCATTCTAATCATAACTTATTTACTAAAAGATCGACATTAGGAAAGGTAGCTGTTCTAATTATCTAAGTTTGATGTTCAAAATCGAAAAATAAAAAAACGAAATGATTACCAAAGGAGACTAAATTGTTATCAAACAGGACGTTAATTCATATTTTATTTTTAAAGTTTGAAAATAAGCTTATTTATACTACTTCACTGATAATTTTTTAATATACCTTTTAGAAATCTGTTTAAACTTAAGTCATGTTTTAAGAACTAAAAGTGAATATATAAATAAAAAAAAAAATTTGAAGTATAAATTAAGCTGAAGCATACAAATCAAGTCTTCAACAGCTTTTTACATTTTCTTTACAGTTTGTCATGTAACTACTTGTATCAGCTAAAAAATATAAATATGCATCATTTACATTTCGTGTACAATCTGATCATAAGCTTACAAGAAAAGCTATAAGATATGTAAAGAAAGTGACTTAGCTCTTGAAATAAAAAGTTATTCTCCTTCCCGTGGATGTAGGCACTCTATTGTCGAACCACGTATATCTTAGTGTAGCTCTTCTAATACTTTGAATAGGGGAATTCTATCATAACCCAAGCTAGACATTCACATATAGAATATGAACTTTTTACTTTTTACTTTTATTTTATGCAATTGAATTTAATTTACTACCAAACTATTTCAAAACCCCCCTTTAGTTACCCTTGGACTGAAAACCGTTTAATTAAGAGATTCAAAAGTTCCCTGTGTTCGACCTGGTCTTGCCACTAAGATTGCTTAGCGGTTGAAGTGGTAGATTGTGAATATAAATATCATTTTGATTGATTTATACCGAGGGAGCAAATGTTAATCATAGATGTGTATTCCGAAGGTACACAATCAATCATAAATATGCACATATATAGTCATCTATGAAGCACAGACACAGATACGGCTACATGATACGGATACAATCGGATTCGTCAATTTCTAAAAACCTAAGATACGGATACGTCTATGGATGCATCATTTTTTTTATATTTTTTTAATATATATATTTCTAAAAAACGATGATACTGATATGTTGAAGATACATTTTCTTTTTCGTTAAAAAAAATCAAGGATATAAATAAATTTAGCATACAAATTAATAACAATAGCACAAAATAGAATACAAACACTGAAATACAATACAAAAAAAAAGCAACATATAAGATGTTGAAGTACAATAGTTAATAAAATGCAATAGAAATGTGACTCATATTGCAAAGAAGAGTGAGAAGTATGAAGATAAACGAAGAACTTTTTCATTGAATTGTTGAAGATATCCAAATGGTCTATATTTTGGTGGACTTTGTGGGGACCCAAATGTGAAAGTGGACATTAGATGAATCTAGTCTAAGGTTTGATTTGTTATTTATTTATTTTTCATTTTAGTTTTGGACTTAAGCCTTTTTAAATAGATTGCCTAATTTTAGATTGGGAAATATTAAATGAGTCGTTTGTCTTCTTTCTTTAAAAAAGAAAAATACACGTAGAAATAGATACGTCATATGTATCTAATACTGATTTTTTGCCTCACATGAAGTATCGGTGCTTCATAAATAGTCATGGTGATGTCTTAGAGGAGCACACAAAAGAAATTCCAATATACCCTCGGTCAATCTTACATAACACCACAGTCAAAATAGTCCAATCAATTCATATCATGAAGTTAACAGTCTAATCAGTCTAAAATAAACAGTCCAATCACTATCATGTAGTAAGGACGACTCGTTCGAAGGCGAACCAGTATAAAGTCACTTACCTTAAATCAAGAGAAGTAATCCAATCCAAGAAACATCCTGGTGTCAATCCTAAAAATACATTTTATAGTAAGTTTTATCCTCTAAAGCACATACTCAAATTTTAGATTATTCTAAACAACCATAACACTTATCCAAATTAATTATCGATATAAAATTGCCTCAAAATCGACTTTAAATTTTATTCGATAGCTTGCTTCATTAAAAAATTTCTCTGAACCAAAATGCCCAAAATTCGTCTCTGATAACGCAGGACACATTTTCGATTTCGAAACTCCTTTTCAAACCTTCCAAACATAATGGGCAACCATTAAATCAACCCCAACTCAATGGGCATTCAAGAACCTTTCAACTTATCTAACCCAAATTAACTTACCAATTCCCAAGAATATGGCTAAAATAATGGCGGCGCGACGAGGGTGACGACTAAAAAAAATGTGAAGGTAATAGATTTTCAAATAATCCTAATTCTAAATTATTTGGAATTCTATAACTTGAAATAATAGATAAATTAATTTTTTTTTTAATAAGATATTTTTTCTAGTTAAGAAATTCATATTTTAATTAATTAAAAAATTCATAATCTAATAATTTGGAAATCCATATTCTAATTGAATTAAAAATTTCATAATTTAACTAAATTAGAAATTTCATAATCAAATTAATTTAAATCAAATCCAAATTTCTTTTATCAACTCAATTTAAATTAATTATCTTCTCTAATTTAAATCCAAACTCCAAAATTAAAGAGGATGAAATTTAAAGCCACGATTTTTTCTCTTCTTAACATTCAAATTCCTTTTAATTTCCAAAATCCTAATTCTTAATCCTAATTCTTTTTCTTTAATAATTTCAAATATCTTATCAAATTAATCTCAAACCCATTAATTTCTCCAATTAACTTAATTTTGGCTCCAAAATTATAAGTAAAGGGAACATACAATCCGATATAAATTACATCATTCCAAATATTTAATCATTTTAAAAATCACACTTCCCCAATAAATTAATCCAAATTTTTCTTAAATTGAATTAAGATTTCAATTATTTACAAATATTTTTAAATTAATTATCTTGCCTCCAAAATTAAATTTTTAATCCTAATTTATCAAAATAACGTCTAAATATTTTAACATAATTTAATGAAAATTACTTAAAAATTTTGGGATGTCACGCTATGGGCCTTGGTGGAGTCTCACATGGGACGGCACAATAGGAGTAATTCCTTATGGTCTCTTTATAAAGATATTTGGTTGCTCAAACAAAATTCCTAAAAGAAGATCATCATCATCTTCAACATCGCACCTGCTGTGCTACGGACTTTGTGGAATGAACATAACATTTGCACGTTCAAGGATGCTTGTAAAACATGGCAAATCTGTGGAAAGATATTTGCTCTCTAGTTGGATGTTTGGTCGCATTGAGCTAAATTGTTCAAAGACTATGAGCCTGCTATCATTTCTAAGAATCTTAATGCTTTTTGCAACACTTGATTTCTCCGCTTTTATTTTGGTTTATCTCTAACCCTTTTTTGGTGACTTTTGTATTATTCTCTTTATATTCATTTATTATCATTAATGAAAGGGAGATGATGAATGTGCTAAGAATATGTTCACCTACTAACTACCGATCGTATCCTTTTAAGTTAAAAAAAAAAAACCAGAGAGAGAATTACAAGAATATATTTCTTTCAAAGTTTTTGTAGCACTCCACCATTTACCTCACTCTGAGATAGAAGAATTTAACTAGAGATGGTATACACTCAAGTTTAAAATATTTCTTACTCGGATGAATTGAAATCTAAGTCATTGACACTTTTTAACATGGGACAAGTACTCAACTCTTTTACCAAAATTCTACAAGTTTCACTTTTGAGAAGATATTTGAAGAATTCAAAGCTCTTGTTGCCTTCATTTTCTTTATTAACAATCACACCATTTATAAAACTATGATCTAATCATGTTGCCTTTTTCACTACCCGTTTTGTCCGCAATTGAATTTAAAGTGTTTAAATATTGTTTATAAGTTTAATTATTTTTTAATAAAAAAAAAAAAAAACTGTCCAAATATTTTCTTAATATATTTCTAAATTTAGAAAAAAACGGAAATCATAACTAATATTTTCTTACTATATTTGTAAATTTCAAAAAGGCTTTGTTAAATACACGTTTTTTAGAATTTTATTTTCGTAGATAGTAACTGAAGTTAGTATCGATCACATCCATGGTGGATGAAAATTGAAAGTTGTGGCTGAAAATAGTAAGATCGCTGTCAGAGTTTTCTGTTGGGTCCTCCGTATTAATTTTTTCTGTTCACTGCCAGTATCATAAGAAAAGAATTAAATCTTTCCTTTTATGCCAATACTTATTTGCTGACACTGCCGACGGTTTTAGGAAATTTGAGTTACAATTTCTGAACCTAATTTAGATGGTCAAACAGAACCCAAACAACGTCGCCTCTGAAAACTAAGAACAACCCACTGCCAACCACATACAGAGCCGTGCATATCTATCGAAAGCAGCCTCCACAGCGAAACTGAACCGCCGCCTGCGCAAGAATCGGCCATGCTCTTTTCACCCATAAAATCGGTCGGCCGCTGCTGCTCCACGCAAGAACCGGACAGACCAAACCGCCACCCACGCCACAAACTGATATGCAAAGTAGCTGCTACGATCGGTGACCTTGCGCGGACACACGCCCACCAATCAATCGTGATCGAAAGAACTTGGTTAACATAATAAATTCTCAACTATATGAACCTTGACCAGTTCAACATCTTTCTGGGCCAAACTTCTTTATGAACCTTGACCAGTTCAACATCTTTCTGAGCCAAACTTCTTTGATAAAATGAAATTTGACATCGATATGCTTAGACTATTCGTGATGAGATGGATTATTCGCAAGATGAATAACACTCTGGCTATCACAACGGACGATAGGAATGAACTCCTGCGACAACAATTCACCAATTATCCTTTTCAACCACACTGCTTCTTTCACAATTTCACCTACTGAAATATACAACTGATTGTAGAGAAACCTTCCACCACATTACCAAACAAACGAAAAATGTGACCTGATAGAGACCTTCTTTTGTCAAGGTCTGCAGCATAATCTGTTGTGAAGCCTTCCAACAGTGATGATTTATCACAATCCCTACTAAAACACAATGATAGCACTACCTTTCAAGCTTAAAGCACCCATTTAACTACATTCCAATGCTCCTTCCCAGGATTTGACATAAACCTACCTATCATACTCATAGCATATCCCAAGTCAGGCCTAGTTATTAGCCATCTCTAACCTTTCGTCACATGACACCCTGAGACGAAGAAAGCCTAAAATGAGATGCTAAGGGTGTCGAAACTGCCTTACAACCAGACATATTATACTTCTCAAGCAGTTTATGCACATAATTCTCCTGCGAAATGGTTAACAAATCTTTCTCCCTATCTCTTTTCACATCCATGCCTAGGATCTTCACCTAAATATTTCATCTCAAATTCACTACTCAATCGTTTTGTTTCTTGAGATCATAGATTTTAGAATAATCCTTAGACAGCAGAATTATATCATCTATATACAGAAATAGATAAGTATATGTACATTTCTGAGATAGTTTCCAGTACACGCAGGCATCATAAGAGCTCCCGTGAAACCCTTGCTTCAAAATAAAGGTGTCAAACCTGATATACCACTGTCTCGGCGATTTCTTCAGTCCATAGATGGACCTATGAAGACGAAAAATCATGTCTTCCTTTCCTTTCACCTCATAGCCCTTAGGTTGAGCCATGTTGATCACTTCCTCCAATTCACCATGAAGGAAAGCTGTGGTGACGTCCATCTTCGACAACACATATCAAAGTGAACAACAATAGATAAAATTAATCGAATGGACGAATGTCTCACCACTGGAGAGAAAATCTCATGAAAGTCAACTCCCTCCTTTTGAGTATAGGGCTACTAGTCTAGCCTTATACCTAGGCTTGCTGTTACCTAGCTTGATTTTATAAATCCACTTTGACTGAATGAGTTTCTGATTAGGAGGCTTTGGAACCAATGACCATATCTGATTCATCACCAACGAGAACAACTCTACTTCCATAGCATCCTTCCATTGTTCCTTTGAAGAATCAGATACAATAGTCTCCTTAAAAGTAAGAGGCTCTGCTTCAATAGTGTTAGCTGCACAAGTAAGAGCATAAGCAACTAAATCAACATAACCATACCTCGTAGGAGCTTGCCTCACTCGCTGAGGCTTGTCACGTGTAAGCTGATAGTTCTGTAGGTTACTGCTACTTTTCTTCACCAAAAGCTCCCTCATCAATCAAAGTCCTCTGCATTTAAGGCTGTCTACCATTTAGAACTAGATGACTGATCACTAGAATCACCTAAACTAACTGATGGTCGTGCTTTAGAATCAATTCTAACCTCTGCCTCAACCTGATCAACTGTCTGCTATTTCTGCTGCTTGACATTAAATGGCTTATCTGTTACATTAAAGGTCACATCTCCGCTGATAATGCATTTATTTATGCCATTTTCCAAGCACCAAAGTTTATATCCTTTAACACCTTGAGAATAGCCCATAAACATACATTTCAGTGCCCTCTTATTCAGCTTCCCTTCCTTAACATGAGCATAAGTTGAACATCCAAACACTCACTCTGAGATGATCCAAGCTTGGAGCTTTTCCTGTCCATATCTCCTTAGGAGTCTTTAGGTCTAAAGCGGAAGACAGACTCCTATTAATAAGATAACAGGCTGTTTGGGTAGCTTCCTCCAAAACTTCAAGCGTAATGAAGCATTTGTCAAGAGACATCTTGTACGCTCCATAATTGTTCTGTTGAACCTCTCAGCTAAACCATTCTGCTGTGGAGTGTTCGTAACAGTGAAATGCCTTATAATTCCTTCATATTTGCAAAATTTATCAAATTTGTGATTCACAGATTCTAAACTATTGTCTGTCCTCAGATACTTTACCTTCTTGCCTGTCTGGTTCTCAACCTGCTTTTTCCATTCAAGAAATTTCCCAAAAGCTTCATCCTTTTGTTTCAGTGGATACATCCACACCTTCCTTGAAAAGTCATCAATGATTGATATAAAGTATCTTGAACCTCCCATAGAAGTTACCTTTTTAGGACCCCACGAATGAATATAATCCAAAATTTTTTTGGTAGAATGTTTCCCTTTCCTAAACTTCACTCTAGTAGACTTTCTCATTATACAATGTTCACAAAATGGGAGTTCTTCAACTCCTCCAAGCAAACCTTGTTGTGAAAGAGATTATAGACCTCTTTCACTCACATGTGCTAATCTGTTATGCCATAACATAGATTTATCTGTTTCTTTCCCAGATACAACAGCAGCACTACTTGAAACTGCAGTACCTTCCAACACATAAAGACCATTCCTCAAGGTCCCCTTCAGCTTAACCCAAGAACCCTTGATAACCTTCAGAACTCCATTCATAGATTTATAGGAATAACCTATTCTATCTAATTCACCTAGAGAAATTAGATTTCGTTTGAGTTCTCGAACATACTTTACATTTGTAAGAATTCTGATCATACCATCATGTATTTCAATTCGAACTGACCCAATTTCTTTTACATCACAAGCAGCATTATCACCAAGCAAAACTGATCCCCCATCATTTTCTTGAAAGTCAATCAAGAAATCCCGATTAGGAGTCATGTGAATCGTGCACCCTGAATTCATGATCCAAGCATTCTAAATGTCTCTACTGGACACCATCAAAATATTTGCTGAATTATACCCATCAATAACATTTGCTGCACTAGAATCTCCTATATGCTTGCTACTTGATCCTTCATTCTTTATGACATAGGAAACATTTTTTGGTTTTCCCCTTTGATTTCGACCTAGATCTCGACTCTTTTTCTTTTCCGTTCTCTTTCTCACTTCTGCCTTTGGCCATGAGTAACTCTACATCCTTGCGTTCCCTTTTAATCTCAAGATTTCTCATTTTCAAGGCATCCAACACTATATCCATGGACAATGAATCCCATCCATGTTTAATAGTTGCCTTAGCTTCTCGATACGATTCTGGCAAAGATTTCAAAAGAATAACTTCTTGATTTTCATCTGACATCTTCTCATATTAAGATCAACTATAATCTTATGAAATTCATCTAGGTTCTCTTCTAAGCCTTTACTTGAGTCCATCTTATATTCAAAGAATTTCTCCTTTAGATATAATTTACTTGGCAAGGACTTAGTCAAATAAAGACTTTCCAATTTCTTCCACAACTCCGCTGTAGTAGTGGCCTCATCTACTAGCCTAAGCACCATCTGACAGATACAGAATTATCGTCGAATAGGCCATCTCATCCATATCCTTTTTTCAGCTTCTGTAATTGTTGGTAGAAGGTTATCTTCGTCTAAGATTTTGGCTATCTTTTGTTGTACCAGAATAGCCCCTAATCTTTTTTCTCCATAACCTGAAATCATTTTTCCCATAAAATTTAACAACTTCGAACCGTGTAGACATCGAAGTCATTTGTCAAATTAATTCCAACAAAAAAATATCCTGAACACAAGAATATGCCAGCACACACTACCACACACGTTTGTTGGATCAACTAAAGCTCTAATACCACTTGTGAGAGTTTCTGAACCTAACTTAGATGACCAAACAGAATGCAAACAATCATAAAAAATAAATCGAAAGTAGTAAAGTACACTAAGATATATAGTAGTTCAACCAGTTTGGTCTACATCCACCTTGAGAACCAGCTTGAATTAATTTAATAATGAGAAATAAAGGAATTTACAAATTACAGATAATCAAAGAAATCACTAGTTTGGTCTACATCCACTTTGAGAACCAGCTTGAATCAACGTTGCCTCTGAAAACTGAGAATAACCTGCTGCAAAACAGTCCAAAATAGTGTGCTACCCGCCTCTGACCAGTGAACTATGCATAGACCCGCGCGTATCTCTCATTGTTGCCGGAAGTAGCCTCCACGGCAAAACCAAACCGCCATCTGCACAAGAACTGACCGCGCTCTTTACACACAGAAAACCGGTCGGCCGCTGCTGCTCCACGCAAGAATCGGACAGACCGAACCGCCGCCCACGCCACAAACTGATCTGAAAAGCAGCTGCTACGATCGGCAACCTTGGGCAAACATCCACACTGAACCCGCGGACACATGCCCACTGATCGATCGTGATTGACTTCCACCGGCAGCCGTTTTCCTTTCAGTCTCGGCTATTGCCCGATTTATGCCTCAGACACTTGCAGCCTCCGTTTTTCCCAAGCGACTCCCTTTGTTTTCAGTTCAGCGGCTACGTTTCCATTCAGCCCCAATTACACAAAATTAAGCCCTATTTTTGGAGAAGAAGAGATAATTACCAAAATGCCACTATTCAAAAAATTACAAGAATGTCATTGGACCTTTAATTTTTCCAAAAAATTCAATAAAAACCCACTTAAATACTTTGTTATTTTCTACAAAGTCTTATCCAAATAAAAAATCTTTCCTCTAATGATTGTTATGAGATAGCCCGATAAAATGCCAAAAAAAGAAAAATTTAGAAGACATTAAATGTTAGGTAGAGGATAACAAGGACTACTTTAATTAATTCATCTTTATGGTTCGATTCTTGTTTTTGTATTTTGGTTTATGTTTTTATTTTTCTCTCAGTGAATGGAAACAAGATTTCAGTCTTTCTAAGTCTTTATCTTTTTTTTTTTTTTTTTTTAACAATCTTTTTAAGTTTTAATTAAATCGATCAAGGAAGAAACGATGATGTGCAGGCGTTTACTTCGATTACCAAATATATTGTGGAAAAGAGTCATTAATTTTATTTTTTTTAGGTTAATCTTAAGCTAAGAATACTATACACATCCACTATCTTTGTACATCAAATTCAATGGTTCAATGATAGTTGTGGTAATCTTTTTCTATTTTTGTTAAAAAATATCTTTTTTTTATGTGTGATTAGGTAGATACACAAAGATGAGTAAATGTACCCAAATATTGCCCTTTTTTTAATCAACTTTTTTAATCGTGTAATACTGATTTTATTTCTACCACTACGGTGGGTTAAGGAAATTTCTGTGGAAGGAAATGATTAGGGAACCCTTTTTTCAGAAAAGAAGAAGAAGATAATATGAAAATTTTATACTCTAAGCTTTTATAGTGTATCCATTTTTAGTTTCACCATCAATTTAAAATTTTCTTAACGTGCATTTGGGAGGAATAAAAGTGAATAAAGTAAATCTTAACCGTTATTGTGTTTGATAAAATAGATTAAGATTAAATATATTAAAATCACTCCTAAAATAGGTTCATTTCAATCTGTTTTAAAATCATTTTCTTACCAACTTTTGTATTCTTCTAAAATGAGATAAGCTTTAAATTAATTTTTTAATTTTAAGTTTTATTCTTTAAAATTAAAATTTATTTAATACGTTTATTTCTTTCCAACCTAATCAAATCTATATTTCATGAGTTTAAAACGATATAACTATATTGATATTTTTTTAAAAAAATAAAGTTATTTTCCTTAATATTTAAAACTTAATTTAAAGTAAACAACATATATCATTCTAAACAATTATTAAAAATTATAAATTATAAAAAATAAAAGTTTTAGTAATAGGTTTATTTTAGGTTTTTTTAGTACAATAATTTAGGGTAGGGGATTCAAACCACAGACCTTATGATTAACCAACAAATACTTAATTTTGGAGTTCCTATAATTGAGTCACCAAAAAGAAAAGTGCAACTTGTTGGTATAGATAGTAATTTCAAATTCTTTTAAACCTTTTTTAATCATACTTCCATGTCCTGAGGATCCCTCTTGTTTAGATATGATCTCGATTCATTCATATCTCACTCACAAACTCGGGGTGTTACATACCACTAATTTACTTCATTTCGTAGCTAATTTTTCTAAAACTATAGTTGTCAGAAATTATTTTAAAAATTACAATAATCCCAAAGGAAATCTTAATGTACAAACTTTTCCTTCAAAATTTGAACAAGACACCTAAATAAGTGTCACAATTTTTACATTTGGTCGGTTTTTTTAATTAATTTTTTTTTCATCTAATCATAACAAAAACATAAAAAATAAAAAATAAAAAAAGAACCAAGTAAACATATTGCATGCTTCCACAATTTTTAATAAAAATATAATTTTGCAGGAAACTAAAGACGATTAATGCAAAGATCAATCATGATCAAATCTCTAGATATTATATGTTTTAACAAAAAAAAAAAAAAAAAAAAAACTTTTTATTACAATCTTTAAACCCCGATCATTGGCGTAAGTTCATTAAACACAAAAGGAATATGTATTATTGGATAATTGTAATGGAAGACATCTTTAGGACTAATAATTAAGTATACAAACACATTTTTTAATGGAGATTTTGATTTCGATCTTTGGTTTCTTATTCTCGCCTTGACAAGGTTTCTCCATGTTAAAATTCCATTCCTTGTTATTATTATTGTTCATTCTAGTTGATTAATTTCCTATTAGATTCGTACAAGAGAGAATAATTGATCCTAAAAATATATTGTTTCTCCCAACAAAGATGGTAATAAAGTCTTTATTAATTCATTGTGATTACTAGTACAGAGAATAGTTACTCTTAATGAGTCAAATTATCAAATTTGGAAAAGACATATGAAAGATATTTATATGTGAATGATTTTTATTTCCCAATTTTATCACAAGAGAAGCCGGACGATGTATAAAATTGATTTAGTATGGGAAATATGTGATATAGTAAAGTATGTACCATTATGAGATTCTAGATAGAAGAAAATTTTCTAAATTATATTGGTGAAGAAATTCATGCACAGAGTGAAACAAACTCAAATCACTATGTGTTGGTGATAATAAAATATTTCTGACTAAACAAATAATGATATTGATCATGTATCAAGATATGGACCTTACATGTTAGATCACTTGAAATACATCTCCAAAGTATCATTAATTAGATGTATGAGATGAATATCAACGGGTGGTCCCCACTGAAAAAAGTTTTCGGTTTATATTTTTATTTTTAATTATTTGTTCATCTAAAATCAATTAAAATTTCATATTTATATTTAAATTGTTAATATTATAGATAACAAATTAATATTATTATTGTTTTATTTATTCAAATTAATGATTAAATAACATTTTATATTTTTATTGTAAATATAGTATAAAATTAAAGTCAATTATATAATGAAATGAAATTTTTTAAAAAAAGTTTTAAAATTTTAATCGAGATAGTATTAAGCTACTGTTAAATATTGAAGAAAAATAAAAAGGGAATTGCAATGGATAGTAAAACTAATTAGGAGAATTACATATGAAGCTTTAGTTTTTTAGAGTTTGCAAATAACATAATTTTCAAACTTTAATTTTGTTTTTTCCAGTATTCTAATTTTACCCTCACAACCACGTCAAAACACAACCATATATCTAAACTTTCTCACATTTTCTTCTCCGCAGGAATTTCAATCTCCCCATTTTTGGCCGCACAAGGTCTGGTTGTAGGACCCTCAAAAAATTTCTCCCACTATCCACCAATGTATGCCAAAACTCCATGAGACCATGATCTCCCATTGCCATAATGCTTCCACAACTTGCGTAAATGACCATGATTTCTCAGTTGTCTTTCTCATTCTCACATTTCAGGTCGTAGTCAGTTGACCATTATCCACCTTTGTCGGTAAGTTCCTCTACGAGTTTCTCTCTCTCCTCTCTCCCTCTTCCTCTCTCTAAACTCTTCTTTCCGTTTTTATTCCAGTTTCAGCCACCGTCACCGCCGTTCCTTCGTCGTCAGCCATGTTCTACCATGACTTCTCAGGGGAATCATTAAATTTCGCAGATTGAGAGAATTTTTCTCTCTTCTTCTTCTTAGCTATGATGTATGAACTGAGTCTAATCCTCATGCACAATAACCAATTGATAGAGAGAGAGAAACAAATAGAGATGACAAGTCCGAGTATCAAGTACATCAAGTATATATCAATAATATATCAAGTGTATAAATTGTTGGGTTTTATGTTCTAAAACTTGTTGTTTGTAAACAATAAACTTATCTTTGTCATTCAATAAAGTTATTATTGAATATATGAATTGCTCATTTGCTTTTAGAAAAACCTTAAATCTAATAAACTAAGATCTCCATGACTATTATATGAGTACTTGGACTTTATGTGCAGACATAAGAATGGATCAAGTTCGAGTAGATAGCCAGAATGATCTATAGTGTACGAATAAAGTTGGGTACCTTATTCTAGGGACACTATCGGATGCGGCCCACTTTATATTTAGTACAAATGATATGATCCTGATTCGTTTATGTGGAGACATGTGAGTGGAGGCGTCCTATGCTAAGAGTTTGTATTAGATCGAAACTAAGAAATAAGTCACTCATACTTTATAACATTGTTTACTGTTTAAGACGGACTATTTCAAAATGATGACCTAGGTAACTTGAATATTAATACTGAGCTAATTATGAACTCTTGTTTAATCGAGATTATCCTTAGATTTGCATTGGTGAGGGTTGGCTCAATAGCACCAACTCAATAAGCCTCCCATTTCAAGGATAAGACTGGGTATTAATTCCTACTCACTTTTAGGCATAGTAGAGAAGTTGTTCCCTTAAGTGTTGATTTCGGATCTTGAACAAGAGATCCCACCCTTTCATTGGCCCGAGAGGGGCTCGGTTTAGTGATTGGATCTCAAATCAATTTTCACTGAGGATCAGTGGTACTTAAGAAACAATATGGAATCTCAAGGGTAAAACAACTTTTGACCCAGCCGTTATTACGAACAACTCGTGAAGGGTCAATTTACTGTTATAGTTATATCAAGTGGATAAAAATATATCTATAGTGAGAGGAATACAATTACTAGGCTTTAGTGATGTGACCCAGTAGTTATTGAATTGTGAAACCTGAACTGTACTTTCCCTATTTAATTATCGAGATTAGTAAAATGAGGGATTTAATATTTAAGCAAAGCGCAACTGTAAGGAAATGGGTAAAAGAAAATGATATGAAAAAGGTAAATGCTTAGGTATTGGAAACTTGACCCTTGAGTGTTTATAAGTTAGCCTAACAAGAAGAAATTTTGGCTAAGTGCTAGCCGTGAAAAGGGTGGCCAAGCATCAAGTAAACACTAGGCAAGCATCAAGTAAACACTAGGTAAGCATCAAGTAAAAGTCATGCATGATCGAGTAAAAGATTGTGCATCGAGTATGCTTGATCGTGGAAAGGATCGTGTATCGAGTATGCTTGAGCGAGGAAGGAATCAAGCATCGAGTTTACCATTATGCATCGAGTAAGACCATCGTGTATCGAGTAAAGGCCATCGTGCATCGAGTAAAAGCCATCATGCATCATGAAAAGGCCATTGATTATTGAGTAAGGGCCAGCCGCGAGCGAGGAAGCAGTTGGTTATTTTTAAATTTTTGAGAAATTGAGGGATTTGAATGAAACTAGGGGGAAGGGGAAAATTCTAAAAGGATAATATAAAACTGATTTTTTGATAAAGCTTCAGAAATCCAAGGAATTAGGCTGTTAATTTGTAATTGAGGGATAAAAGGTGGGAAATGCATCAGCTAGGTGTTGGGACTGATCGAAATTAGGAGCTGTCAGCTAGAAATTGAAGATGGAATGGTAAGAGTTGAGGTTCTCAGCCTATAAAAGGAGAAGAGGGGAAATGAGTTGAAACAAGCTCGATTGGAGCAATTCCTTGAGAAAAAAGTAAGTTAAACCTCTAGGAGTTAGTAGGAAAGAAATTGGGAGAGTTTCATTAATAAATTGTGGCGGAACGAGCAAGAAAATTGAGGAAAACATTGTTGGTTGGAGGTCAAGCAAAATTCATGGTGCTTTACAACTTTTGGGTACATTCGTAGACTTAAAGAGTTATTTGAGACTCCAAATTCAAAGGTAAGATACTTATAGGGTTCCTTGGCAATTTTGTAAATTGATTATTTTAAGCTGGAATTGAAGAAATTAAATTCTGAAATTTCTCGTTGGAAAATAGGTAACTGTGGGACGTTTGGTCGATTTTAGGCATTTTAAGGAAAATTAGACATTCAAGGTAAGATAGTTTAGATGATGAGTAAAGGAATTGCATTGATTTACTAGAGTGGGTATGGCTGAATTAATAAAATTTGGTCGCCAGAGGCTCGCCAGAAAAGCTGGCCGAAATCTAGAAAATTTTGGGTTGTAGGTTGAAGAAAGAGTTTACCTATTGGGTTTGACTTCCATATGTCATCTATTTTCCATCATTAAAAACTGGAAAATTCAAATTAAGTTAATTAAGGTACTTTTAATTATAATTAGGAGTCCAATTGGTATTAATAGGATGCTTTGAGTATGTAATTAGAAGAAATTGAGATCCTAAATCCATTCTGAAATTGGTTAAGGGGTTAATTTAAAGTAAACGCTAATTAGGGTTAATAGGAAAATTTTGCAAAATTGGAAAAAAAATATTATTAACTAAGGTATTCCCAACCTTAATTTAAGTTCTAATGGATATCAATAAAATGTTTTATCTTGGGATTTAATTAGTTTGGAATCTCAAGTTGAGTTTAAGATAAGTTGAGTATGAAAGTGTAAAGTAAAACCCTAAAATTGAATGGTATTAGGGTTTGGGAAAAATTAAGTTCATTTAAGCAAAATTGATTGGTTTGTGACTATGCAGAAAATAATTAGGAAAATATTAATTAAATTTCAAGATTTATCAAAAATCTTTGGGACGGGAGTTCGAAAGGAAAACAAATTGATGGTGAGTGGATATATTTTTGAATGGTTGGATGTATTATATATTTGTACCAGTTTGGTAAATTTGGCATGATTTGAAAATACATATTCTCTTGGATTATTATTATTGTTCTTTTGTTTGAGTGGCTGTTTACTTTGTGAGTCTTGGTTTGGATGTTTGTTCCTATTGGTTTGACTGAAAACTGAAATTTGTACCCAGATACTATTCGCATATTTTGTGAACGTTGGACTGGAATTGTTAGTACATCTGGCTGGGGTTATCCACGTGCCCGAGTATGTCTAGTAGAAATTGTCGACATGTGTACATTCGACGGGTTGTTTGGGGTACTGAAAATTGTTTCCTCAAACCAGTTTATGGTGAGTTGCGACATAATTGGAGGCCTATGTGATCATGCCAACTTCGTCACATTTATTAAAGTGAATGTTTATATATTCGATGGTCGTATATGCTGTGATATTGCTTTCCCAAAAATATTTTGGAAGCAAATAATATTTTTATTTGAACTTACCATTCAATGAGCACCTGATGCTTGATTTTATTGAGTGGAAATGTGGATGATATGCGTTGATGAAATTGCGTTGTACACTCAAGTTTCCCCAGCGGAATCCAAGTGTAAATTCCTCTGAGTTTCCTGGTAAGTCTAAGATCGAACACATGGACTTGTGAAAACAGATTGTGTTGGTAATTTTTATGAAAACCTTGCGGTAACCAAGTAAATAAATTGTTGGTTTGTTGTTGATTGCATTAATGAGAAATAAACAAATGCGGCGGATTTGAGAAAAGGAGTATGCGATGAACGGGTTGAGAAGATCTTTAGCTAGTATTACTTGGGAATGCGTTAGACTATGCGATCAGGTTACAACCATGTACAGCAAGTTATTTTCCAATGCAAATGCGATGCTCCTAAGTCTAGGATGCATGTGTTGAATACAAAAGTGTCCATAGAGCTTATCCCTAAGTCTCTACACTTGTCCTATGCGATGATGCAAAATGCATAAAAGCAAGATGACCACATACAATCATATCCTATCTCTAGGATGTATGCGATAAGTTGATAACAAATAGTGCTCATCCTAAGCTCCTATCTCTTGATTATGCATTCTAACCTGTCTCTTTCGAGCCTAGATTCTAACCTGACCTTCTCAAGTCTAGATCCTGTCCTTAGACTACCCTCCTGAGTGTCTCTAATGGACGAATGAAGCATACATAATACAAGATAATCGCATAACATGAAGATTCCTTAGTTGTGCTAGCTAAATGCTTCTCAACCCATTCAACTGGTTTACTACTCATGTGTAAATAACAGAGAGTGAACAGATATAGAGAAGGAAATTCCATTTTTATAAATGAGTTTGAGTACAAAATAACAATGGATGTTAAAGGTAGAGAGCCTTGTAGCAATTCCTTACTGACCGAGGCTTTTACACTGAAATCTCTATTCGGTTCTAAAGATGTTCCTGCTTCCGCAGGCGTCGACCCTCTCTCTATCCTTGAAGCTTCTGATGCTCTTCCAAGCTTATCAGAACGATCTGCCAGCATAACCTCCTTCCTCGCTCCCACCTTAAAATAAAAGAAAACTATGAACAGGGACGTGCATATGAACTTCAAACTTAAAGAATGGTGAACCCCTTCTCTGAAGGCTGCCTCTAGTATTTATAGACATCCAAGGTGAGCGACAGCTTCTCTCTCATGATTGTACAGATGAGACGACTTTATTTCCTGACTGATGAGCCGAATATTTATCACCAAAAAGCTGAATGTACTTTGTGATCGTTATCGACTGTCAACTTAATTCAGATTCGACTGTCATTAACTTTTTGTCCCATCGCGATTAATTAGTCTTTCACTCAGATGCGCCCACCATGTTGCACTGACCAAGTTGTGGCAATTCTTCTTGGGCGAATGTTTGTGAACACAATCATCGCAAAGCCTTGCGGTGAAATTGCGCTCGACCAATGATTTCCTATGATCGCAACTCTTGCATTGTGTCAACACATATTCTACACAAAAATACAAAAATCAACTTGCGATGAACACAAGCGACTGCAATATTATGAAATTGATGCTTAGTGGACATAAATTAACATATTTCATCAACGCAATCGAACATTGTTTAAGAACTTAGCATTATGATAACGTGCATTTCTGCCCATTATCACACCCCCAAATTTAAACAATGCTTGTCCTCAAGCATAAGCTAAAGATTCCTTTAGTAAGTAATGTTCTTTTCCTAGATTTCTCAAGGGTACTTCGTTCAAATCTTATATACCAGAATTTCCTTAAGTCTTATTTGTGTCTCTTCTTAAAATATTTCTAAGACCTAGGGACTGCAAGCTTACCTTTTAAAAGAACTTTACTAAATTTCGGAACATCGCATGATTTATTTCAAAAAGAAAATTTTCTAACGGGGTGTCAAATGATTTTATCCTTGCATAAATTTTTTTTTTCATTGATATATATTTTTTTTCTGACCTTGTGCTGATCCAAGTGCCTTGCCTTCGTTTTGGCTTACCCCCACGTGTGTCATATGGACATCCAACTACGAGCAATGCGCTCTTCCTCAAACTAAAATCATGCCTACTTGGCATTGGAGTTGTGGTCATTTATTTATGCGTTGAACCTTGTGACTTACTTTCATTTTGGCTTTCCCCCACGTGTGTCATGCGGACATCCAACTACGGGTAAGTGCCTTTCACAACTTAACTCTTATCAACATGAGTTTTCCATTGCGTTGACAGTGGAGTTATTATTCTAAAAAATTATTATTATTATTTTTTCTATAATAGCAAAGTCCAAAATAAATACCTCACCCCCAAATTTAAAATGCGGCAATGTCTTCATTGCCAAAAGATCGAGATAAGTCATATGATGTTCTTAGAAAGCTTCGTAAAGAGAGTTTGAAAGAAAGCTAGCAAACCCCTAACTTCTAAAAATATTTTATGAGATGACTATCTTAAGATTAAGTTGACTCTAGTATATACGAAAGAAATAGAAGCATATTTTTCATCATTGATATCATACTTGGCAAAGAGACATTATGCGGTAACCTACTAAATTTATCTATATCAAATTATTGTGGTGATCAAAGAGGATGCGGTGATAAAACTTTTAAAACTAAAATGCAATGTGGTAGCGCAAAAATTGAAATAAAGATAAGGAAGAATACACCCCTAAATTTGCGCTGTCACCCACATGGTATATTGATGCATCAATCGTTGTGGCGATCAATCTTCTTTGGATTGCGGTGATGGAGTAAGATAAGTGGTTGCTTCATGTAACATCGTCGCAATCCTGTGCCTTAATCGTTGTAAACAAACAAAGAGAGGGTCAAATGATTTAAAACAAAAATTAGGTTTTTTTTTTTTTTTTTTTTTTTTTTTTTTTTGTTAGAGAAGGAATGATGAGTAGGATGCAAATAGTTAAATGATAATAAAAGTGACGAAGGAATAAGAGTTCAAGAATCAAACAAGGGGTATTTCTGGTTTTTTCAGCTTCACGGAGGCTTTTTCTGGCTAGAAATCACTTCCGCAATATGCCTTAACTCACTGTCCATTAACCTTAAATGTACGGCTTCTATCCTCAGTGATCAGCTCCACCGCACCATGTGGGAATATTTCTTTAATGATGAAGGGTCCTAACCAGTGTGATTTTAATGGGAATATTTCATTAATGATGAAGGGTCCTAACCAGTGTGATTTTAATTTTTCGGAAAGAGTCGCAGTCGTGAGTTGAAGAGTAAGACCTTTTGCCCGACTTGGAGGTTCTTACTGCATATGCATTTATCATGTCAGCGCTTGGTGCGCTCCTTATAAATCTTCGCATTTTCATATGTGTTAATCCTCCATTCTTCTAGCTCGATCAGTTTCATTTTTCGTGCTTCTCTTGCTTTCTTCAAATCAAAGTTCAGCTTCTTTACCGCCCATAATGCCTTATATTCTAGCTCCAAAGGCAAATGACACGCTTTACCAAATACCTATGCATATAGGGACATACCTATGGGTGTTTTAAATGCGGTCCGATATGCCCATAACGTATCATCAAGCTTTGTTGCCCAATCTGTTCGTGAAGGCCTTACTACCTTCTCAAGTATTAGCTTAATTTCTCGAAGGACACTTCAGTTTGACCATTCGTTTGTAGATGGTATTTGCGCAGCAGCTCCTTGATATTACGGTTGACAAAGTGGGATCCTTCATCACGTATGATGGCATGGGGAGTGCCAAAACGAGTGAAAATATGTTTCTTCTGGAACTGGGACACTACCGCCACATCACTTGTGGTGCATGCTATTGCCTTTACCCACTTGGAGACATAATCGACGGCTAATAAAATGTAATGTTTACCATTTGAAGGAGGGAATGGTCCCATGAAATCAATCCTCAATACGTCGAACAATTCAAGCTCCAAGATAGTGTTCATTGGCATTGCATATTTCCATGAAATTTCACCTGTGCATTGGCACCGATCACACTTCATTGCGTAGTCAGCCGCATCCTTGAACAATGTACGCCAAAAGAATCCACTCTACAAAACTTTGGTTGCGGTGCGCTGCCGTACAAAGTGCCCACCATATGGTGAGTTGTGACATTGCAATAATATGCGTTGTTGAGTAGCATTTGGTACGCATAATCGAAAAATCTGGTCTACATCTCTTTTATATAGATTTGACTCATCCTAATAATAATGTCTACATTCATGCTTCAGCTTCTTCTGTTGGTGGTAGGTGTAATCTTCAGGAAATTGCTTGCAAACCAAATAATTGACTATGTCTGCATACCAGGGCAATTCTTCTATATGGAATAACTGCTCATCAAGGAATACGACACTCACCTTAGACTCATTGTGGTCAACCTCAAGATTTTCCAGCCTAGACAAGTGATCCTCAACTTGATTCTCAGTCCCCTTCCGGTCAATTATTTCTATATCAAATTCTTGAAGGAGGAGAGCCCATCTGATCAACCTCGTCTTTGCATCCTTCTTTGTCATTAAGTATTTGATTGTCGAATGATCAGTGTGGATGAGTACCTTTGTTCCCAACAGATATGCCCAAAATTTTTCCAACGCAAAAATTATCACCAAGAGCCCTTTCTCTGTGGTGGTATAATTTGTTTGAGCAGGGTTTAAGGTTTTACTCGCACATGTGTGGGATGCAAGATTGTTTTTCTCTTTTTCGCTAAAACTGCTCCCATCGCATACCTGCTTGCATCGCACATTATTTCAAATGGAAGTGTCTAGTCCGGCGCAATCAATACGGGTGCGGTAATCAGCGCATTTTTCAAAACGTTGAATGCGTTGAGGCAGTTGTTGTCAACTCAAATTTTCTGTCAGCCTCTAATAACGCACTCAGTGGTCATGCTATTTTAGAAAAGTATTTGACAAATTGTCTGTAGAATCCAGTGTGCCCCAAGAAGCTTCGTATAGCCTTCACACTTGTTGGAGGTGGAAGCTTTTCAATTAATTTGATTTTTTCTTTGTCCACCTCCAACCCATCCCAGGAAACCTTGTGTCCCAACACTATGCCTTCCTTTACCATGAAGTGACATTTTTCCCAGTTGAGCACCAGATTCGTCTCTTCGCATCTTTTCAATATCTTCTCCAAATTGGCTAGGCAGACTTCATAAGTGTTCCTATAAACAGAGAAGTCATCCATAAATATTTCCACAGAGTTCTCAAGATAATCTGAAAGATGGCCATCATGCACCTTTGGAACGTGCTTGGTGCATTGCAGAGGCCAAACGGCATGCGACGAAAAGCAAATGTCCCATATAGGCAAGTGATTATGGTATTGTCTTGATCTTTTAGAGCTATCATAATTTGATTGTATCCAGCATAACCATCCAGGAAGCAGTAGAAGTCATTTCTACTCGTTATCCCCTCGGGTGTGATAACGGGAAGAAATGCACGTTATCGTAGTGCTAAGTTCTTAAAAAATGCTAGCTTGCATTGATAAAATATGTTAAATTGCATCCAAAAGTATTAAGTTTACAACATTGCAATCGCATAGAAATAGTTGACTTTTGTATTTTTATGCAGAATATGCGTTGACGCAAGGCGGAAAGAGCGATCACAAGAATCATTGGTCGAGCGTAGCATTGCCGCAAGGCTTTGCGGTGATTTGTGTTCACAAAAATCTGCTCAAGAAGGATTGTCGCATAGAGTCAGCGCAACTTGATGGGTGCATCTGGGTGAAAGGCATAATTAATCACGATGGGACAGAAAGCAGATGACGATCGAATCCGAATTAAGCTGACAGCCGCTAACGATAACAAGTACATTCAACTTTTTGGTGACATATATTCGGCGCATCATTCAAGGAATTAAATCCATCCCATCTGTGCAATCATTAGAGAAAAGCTGCCTTCACCCTGAAGCTCTATAAATACCAGAGGCATCCTTCAGAAAAGAAGTTCCACCAGTTAACAAATTCACCTGTTCACCGATTTAGGAGCTTTAGTCGTGTTCATAGTTTTCTTTTATTTTTAAGGTGGAGTAACGGAAGAGTAGAGGCGCCGGAAGATTGCTCAGGGCAACTCGAGAGAAAACCCGGAGGTGTAAAAGCAGAGAGCGGGCCAACTCTCATGAGAGCGAGATTATCTTTTGAACACGAGTAGAAAGACCGTGTAAAAGCCTGGGTAGCAAGAGATTGCTACCAGGCTCTTTATTCTCTTCTTACATTGTTATTTTTTACTTCAACTTTATATTTATACAATGGAAGTTCTTATTATACATCTGTTCACTCTCTTTGCACGCATGAGTAGCTAAACTTGTCGAATGCGGTGAGGAGAACTAAGCTAACATGACCTAGAAAGTTCATTGCTTGCGATTATCTTGTGTTATGCTGTGCTAAACATCCCTTTAGAGCTCTCGAGAGAGAGTCTAAAGAAAGAACCTAAGACTTGAGAGAGTTAGATTAGAATCTAGACTCAAGAGAGCAAGATTTGAACTGCATAAACAAGAGATAGGGACTTAGAGATAAGCTGTTTGCCAACCTGCATCGCATGCATCCTAAAGATAGGTATGATATTATGTGGTTGCCTGATTTGTGTATGTGTCATTTTGTCAATGCATAAAGAAGAATAGAGGCTTATGTATAGGTTCTATAGACTTATCGCATATATCGCATGTGTTCTAGCCTTAGAAGCTATGGCATTCACATCGAGAGGTGGTTTACTATTGTATGCATGTTGCATGATCGCATAGCATGAACGCATCCTAGGAAGTGTTAGCCGAAACTTTTCTCAACCCGTTCATAGTATACTCATCGTATCTTCCATTTATAATCTCTTTTCGAACTCATCGAGAGGTGGTTTATAACCGCATTTTTTTTTATTTTCATTACCGCAACAAACAAAACCAACACTTATTTGAGTTACCGGTTACCGCAAAGTTTTCCTAAAAATGACCACGCAACATGTTTTCCCAAGTCCCCGAGTTCGACCTTGGACTTACCAGGAAACTCAGTGGGGTTTACACTTGGATTCCACTGAGAAAACTTGAGTGCTCAACGCATTCCGTCATCGCAATTCATCCATAATTCCACATCATAAAATAACGCGTTTTTGGCGCCGTTGTCGGGGACTTCGACAAAATAGTGTGCTAACGGTAATTTTTACGATTTCTTTGCAGACTCTCAATCTCTGGTGAATTACGACCTGGAGATTGAGAGGACGTTCAGACGAAGATTAAGAGACCACCAACAACTACGGTCAGACAAAGAAGATATGGCGGAGCAGCCTGGAAATGGAACACCAAACGAAAACAACATCATGGTGAATCCAATCCTGCTGGCAAACGATTGCAATACGCCCATTAGGGACTATGCATCGCCAAACCTCAATGATTTCTCTCCAGGAATCATGAGGCCTGCCCTTGACGGAAGCCCATTCGAAATGAAACCGGTGATGCTGTAGATGATTTAGACTGCAGAATAATTCGGAGGACGGCGTGGCGAGGACCCGCATGCCCACCTTCGTAGCTTCATAGAAATCTACAATACTTTTGTATTCCCAAACATCTCTGCCGAAGAAGTTTGATTAACTTTGTTCCCATTTTCTCTTTGTGATCAGGCAAGAATATGGGCATATTCCCTCGAGCCGGGAGAGATCACTTCATGGGAACAGGTTGTAGAGAAATTTATGAAGAAATATTCCACCTACTGAGAATGCTAGACGAAGGAAACTAATCACGAATTTTGAACAAGACATGGACGAATCGCTTAGCGATGCTTGGGCGAGGTTTAAGAGGTTGGTTAGGGACTGTCCACACAACGGATTTCCATACTGCCTTCAGATGGAAATCTTTTATCATGGTTTAAATCCCGTTTCGTAGACCGCTGCCAATGCGAAAGCCGCTGGTGGTCTGCTTGACAAAAGTATGATGAGGCTAAGAACATTTTGGATCACATCTCTTAAAAGCACGAGGATTGGAGAGAGAGTGATTAGAGACTAAGAATCAAGGATAATGACGTAAGTAATGGTGCTATTACTTCACTACAAAATCAGATGACCACAATGATGAACTTAATTCAAGGAATTGTGATCAACAATCCAACACCGCAAAATGGGCAAATCAACGCAATTAGTCAAAACACTGAAAGGTGTACAACTTGCGGTGATGGGCTCACAATGGAAGACTGCCCATAGAATCCACAGTCTATTTACTTTGTGAAAAATAATCCATTTTCGAATACCTACAAATCTTGAAGGAGAAACCACCCAATTTTACATGGAAGAATCAGTAGCAGAATTTCCAACCTGTGGCATAGAAAGAAGGACCACCTAGATTCTTCCCGTGCAATAACGGTCAGACAAGCAATCAAGCCAGTAGTTCGCAACCGCCGCAATCTTCCTCCCTGGAAAGCATATTGAAGCAATATATAGAGAAAAACGAAACTGTGCTTCAAAGTCAGGCTACGTCCATCCGCAATATAGAATTACAGATGGGCCAGATTGCAAGTGAGCTAAAGAGTAGACCACAAGGGGCTCTGCCAAGTTCAACAGAACTCCCATGCAACCCGGGGGGATCAGGTAAAGAGCAATGTTAGGTTGTGACATTGGGAGTGGAAAAACTATAGAGGAAGAAAGAAAGGAGTTGAGCTGGACTGCTCCTATTGCATTGGAACCTGAATTTGCAGTGACACAAGAAGAAGAAGGAGAAAAAGAAGCAATAGAGCCAGAAGTTGTGTCCACCCTCAAAGCCAACAAAGAAGGGGACTGTGTGAGTGCAGCTACCACCTTTCCTACAGAGATGAGAAAGAAAAAGAATGAAGAGGTATAGTACCAACGCTTTCTGTCTATGTTAAAACAATTACATATTAATATTCCATTCAGTGAAGCGATTGAGGAGATGCCTGCCTACGCAAAGTTTCTGAACGATATAGAAACCAAGAAGAAGGGAGCTGGTAAGTTTTCCACGGTGGTTTTAACACATAGTTCGAAATCAATCATTCCACTGAAGATGAGCGATTCTGTGAGCTTTACTATACCTTGCTCCATTGGAGGACTGTACATCGGGCAAGCCTTGTGTGACCTTGGAGCCAACATCAATTTGATGCCTCTGTTGATCTTTAAGCAGCTGAATGTGGGGCAACTTGCGCCCATGACCGTGACTCTCCAATTTGCAGATAGATCTCTGGTGCATCCAAAGGGGAAGGTGAAGGACGTGCTGATTACCATCGAAAAATTTATCCTACTAGCCAACTTCATCATCTTGGATTATGAGGCCGACAAAGATGTGCCCATCATCTTTGGGCGACCATTTTTATCAACAGGTCGTGCCCAGATTGATGTGCATAAAGGGGATCTTTGATCATCAATGGATAGAAGCTCAAGTTCAACATAATCCGTGCCATGAAGTTTCCTAACGAAGAAGACCTGTATGACTCAGACGACGACTAGAATTTGATTGAAGAAGAAAAGTTTGATGAAGAGAATGAAGAAGAGGATGCAAGTGCATCCATTGCTGCCTGTAATGCGATCATAACAAAAACAATCAAGGAAGAAAAGATGATCGCAAACCAAGAAGAAGAGCCAATAGAAAAAGAAGAAAGAAAAACAACGCAATTGTCCCTAGTAGAACCACCAACAATGGAATTAAAGACCCTGCCAAACCACTTAAAATACGCATTTTTGGAGCAGAATGAGAAGCTGCCAGTAATAATTTCCTTGAAACTTAACGAAGACCGGGAGAATGCGTTGATGAGCATTCTGAGGAAGCATGTGCGAGCAATTGGCTGGATGCTCGTCGACATTCGAGGAATTAGCCCAACGTACTGTATGCACCAAATTCATCTTGAAGAAAACTACAAGGCAACGATCGAATATTAGTGCAAACTCAACCTTGCGATGAAAGAGTCGTTAAAAAGGAGATCATTAAATGGTTAGATGCGGCCATTATTTTTCCGATAGCAGATAGCACGTGGGTTAGCCCCATGTAGCGTTTGCCTAAAAAGGGTGGGATGATGGTAGTCCCAAACGAAAACAATGAGTTGATACTGCAAAGAACCGTCACTAGGTGGCACATTTGCATGGACTTACGTAAGCTGAATGCGGCCACAAAGAAACATCATTTTCCTCTACCGTTCATTGATCAAATGCTAGACCGTCTAGCCGAAAATGACTTTTACTGCTTTCGGGATGGCTATGCCGGGTATAACTAGATTATGATTGCTCCAGAAGACCAGGACAAGACCACATTCACTTGCCCATATGGGACCTTTGCTTTTCACCGCATGCCATTTGGCCTCTGCAATGTGCCAAGCACGTTCCAAAGGTGCATGATGGCCATCTGTTCAGACTATCTTGAGGACTTTGTTGAAATCTTCATGGATGACTTCTCTGTCTATGGGCACACCTATGAAGTCTGTCTAGCCAACTTAGAGAAGATACTAAAAGGATGCAAAGAGACGAATATCGTTCTTAACTAGGAAAAATGCCATTTTATGGTTAAGGAGGGTATCATGTTGGGGCACAAGGTTCCCCGGGACGGGCTAGAGTTGGATCAAGCAAAAATAGAAGCAATTGAAAAACTTCCACCTCCAACAAGCATGAAGGCTGTACGAAGTTTCTTAGGGCATGCTGAATTCTATAGACGCTTTGTCGAAGAATTTTCAAAAATAGAACAACCACTGAGTGCGTTGTTGGAGGCTGACAAAAAATTTGATTTTGATGACAATTGCCTTAACGCATTCAGAATTTTGAAGAATGCACTTATTACGGCACTCGTGTTAATTGCACCTGACTGGACACTTCCTTTTGAAATAATGTACGATGCAAGCGGGTATGCGATGGGAGCAGCTTTGGCACAGAAGAGAAAAACAATCTTATATCCCATCGCATATGCGAGTAAAATGTTAAATCCTGCTCAGACCAATTATACCACCACATAGAAAGAGATACTTGCGGTAATTTTTGCATTGGAAAAATTTCAAGCATATCTAATGGGAACAAAGGTACTCATCCATATTGATCATTCGGCGATAAGGTACTTAATGACAAAGAAGGATGCAAAGCCGAGGTTGATCAGATGGGTTCTCCTACTTCAAGAATTTGACATAGAAATAATTCATCGAAAGGGGACAGAGAACCAAGTTGTTGATCACTTGTCTAGATTAGAAACCCCTGAGGTTAACCGCAATGAGTTAGAGGTGAGTGCGGTGTTCCCAGATGAGTAGCTGTTCCATATTGAAGAATTTTCCTGGTATGCAGACATAGTCAACTATTTGGTTTGCGAGCAATTTCCAGAAGAATATACTGACCACCAGAAGAGGAGACTCAAGCATGAATGTAGATCATATTTCTGGGATGATTCGAATCTGTACAAAAGGGGGGCAGAGCAGATTCTGCGACTGGGCGTATCAAATGCTGCCCAACAACACATATTATCGCAATGTCATGACTCATTATATGGTGGGCACTTTGGGGGACAGTGCACCGCAGTTAAGATTTTATAGAGTGGATTCTTTTGGCCAACATTGTTTAAAGATGCAGCGGACTACATGATGAAGTGTGATCGGTGCCAACGCACAGGCAACATTTCATGAAAACATGCAATGTCGATGAACATCATCTTGGAGCTCCACTATGTATCCAAGTGGTTCATCATAAAGATGCAGCTTGAGTTGTTCGACGTATGGGATATCGACTTTATGGGACCATTCCCTCTCTCGAATGGTAAACATTATATTTTATTAGCCGTCCACTATGTATCCAAGTGGTTAGAGGCAGTGGCATGTGCTGCAAGCGATGCAGTGGTAGTCTCTCAATTCTTGATGAAAAACATTTCCACTCGTTTTGGCACTTCACATGCCATAATCAGTGATGAAGGATCCCACTTTATCAATCATACTGTCAAGGAGCTGCTGTGCAAATATAACATTCTCCACAAAGTGGTCACCGCATACCATCCGCAGACGAATGGTCAGTCCGAGGTGTCCAATAGAGAAATCAAGCTAATACTTGAGAAGGTGGTAAGGCCTTCGCAAAAAGATTGAGCAACAAAGCTTGATAATGGGTTGTGGGCATACCGAACTGCATTTAAAACACCTATAGGTATGTCCCCGTATGCATTGGTATTTAGTAAGGCATGACATTTGCCTCTGGAGCTGGAATACAAGGCATTATGGGCGGTGAAGAAACTCAACTTTGATTTGAAGAAAGTAGAAGAAGTGTGAAAAATTCAACTGATCGAGCTAGAAGAATGGAGGATTAACGCAAATGAGAACACAAAAATGAGCACACCAAGCGCTGGCACGACCAACACATATGCGGTAAGAACCTCCAAGTCGGGAAGAGGGTCTTACTATTCAACTCATGACTACAGCTCTTCCCTGGAAAATTAAAGTCACGTTGGTCCGGACCATTCATAGTTAGATAGGTATTTCCGCATGGCGCAGTTGAATTATCAAATGATGACAGAACCAACGTATTCAAAGTTAATGGGCAGCGAGTAAAAGCGTATCATGGAGAAGGCTGGCATCGCCGAGTCGACTCCGTGGAACTGAGAAACTTTGAATCAAGAAGGAAGTAGGTGGTCCCTACATTATTAGACGATCGAAATTCATCAGGGACGCAAGTTTTGGGAATCATGGAATCTTCAACTTTTCTCTACTACTCTGAATTTTCGTTACACTATATCTTTTTAGCTTTATCTATTCTTATTCTAAAAAAAAAAAATTGGGACGCAAGTATTTTTTAATCTTATTTGACCCTCTCTTTGTTTTTCTTGCAACAATTGAGGCACTGGATTGTGGAGGTGTTACACGAAGAAGCTACTTATCTTATTCCATCATCGCAATCTAAATAAGATAGATTGCCCTAAAGAAGGATGCATCAATACACAGTGCAGGCGACAAAACAAATTTAGAGGTTGTATTCTTCCTTAACCTTATTTCAAATTTTACGCCATCGCGTCGCATTTTGATTTTAAAAGTTTTATCATCGCATCCTCTTCGATTACCACAATAATTTAATATTGATAAATTTAGTGAGTCGTCGCATGAGTTCTTTGCCAATTATGATTTCAATGATGAGACACATGCTTCTATTTTTTCGTATACACTAAAGTCAACTTAATCTTAAAAAATTCACCTCATGAAATATTTCTAGAAGTTAGAGGTCTGCTAGCTTTCTTTCAAACTCTCTTTAGGAAGCTCTCCCAGAATATCGCATGACTTCTTTCAATCTTTTGGCAATGAGGACATTGGCGCATTTTAAATTTGGGGGTGAGGTAATTTATTTTCTACTTTGCTATTTTGAAAAAAAAAAAAAGAGAAGAAGAAAAGAGGAAAATTTTGAATAACAACTCCACTGTCAACGCAATGGGGAAACCCATGTTGACAAGAGTTAAGTTGTGAAGGGCACTTACCCGTAGTTAGATGTCCGCATGATACACGTGGGGGCAAGCCAAAACGAAAGTAAGTCACCAGGATCAACGCATGAATAAATGACTGCAACTCCACTGCCAAGAAGGTATGAGTTTAGTCTGAGAAAAAGCGCATTGCTCATAGTTGGATGTCCGCACGAAACATGTTGGGGCAAGCCAAAACGAAGGCAAGGCACTTGGATCAACACAAGGTCAGAGGAAAAAAATATATATATAATGTTAAGAAATATGCAAGGATAAAAATCATTTAACACCCCGGTGGAAAAGTTTTCTTTTTGAAATAAATCATGCGATGTCCCGGAACCGAGTAAAGTCCTTTTGAAGTTTAAGCTTGCGATCCCTAAGTCTTAGAAATATCTTAAGAAGAGACTTGAATAAGACTTAAGGAAATTTTGGTGTATAGGAGTTGAATGAAGTATCCTTGAGAAATCTAGGAAAAGAACATTGCGGTCGACTTGCTAAAGGAAATCTTTAGCTTATGCTTGAGGACAAACATTGTTTAAATTTAGAGGTGTGGTAACGGGTAGAAATGAATGTTATCGTAGTGCTAAGTTCTTAAATAATGCTAGCTTGCGCTAATAAAATATGTTGAATTGTGTCGAAAAGTATTAAGTTTACAACATTGCGGTCGCGTGCGTTCATCGCATAGAAAAAGTTGATTTTTGTATTTCTATGTAGAATATGCATTGACGCAAGGTGGAAAGAGCGATCATAGGAAATCATTGGTCGTGTGCAGCATTACCGCAAGGCTTTGTGGTGATTTGTGTTTGCAAACATCTGCTCAAGAAGGATTGCCGCATAGAATCACGCAACTTGGTGGGCGCATCTGGATGAAAGGCATAATTCATCACGTAAACGTCCTTCATTTGATAAATTTTGTTGATGTCCTTTGCGTTGAAGGATAATGTCTCTCCCTTATAGGTCACCGTATCCCTATTTTTGTGTAAGTGCCCGCGGTAAAAGCTTCTCACTACCTGAGGCACTATGATGGATGGGCACTGGCAGAATGTATCCCACCCATGCTCCACAATTACGCTTGTGATGAGGTTAGGTAGTGGGGTCGGCGTAGGGTAGAAGCCCATCTCGATCAGCATGTCATCGTTTTCTTTTCTTTTTGATGACCGCTTCTTAGGCGATTCGGGCTCGCTACTTTCTGCTACATCCTTGCCTTTTGCTAACGCAAGCGGGCTGCTTGCCTTTGTCTCTTTTCCCGCTCCAGCCGCGGTTCTTCTTTCTCGCATTTAGCTAGTTCTTTGCCCTTGCTCTTATATAAGCACCGTTTGTTGGCTTCGCGCTTCCTCCTCTTCTCCTCAAAAAAAAAAATCTCTCATCTTCTTCTTTCTTTCTCCTCTCTTCTTCTTCTTATTTTCTCTCTTCTCTCTCTTCTCTTTTCTTCAAACTGCTCAGAGACCAGCAATAGGTGTTGTTCCTCCTCACGCTTCTGGATCTCTTCGAGTCTGGAAAACTCATTGTTGCTTCGCATCTCCTCAAACTCCAATCTTTTTCTTCTATTCCTCTTTGCGATGATGAGCTTGCCCCTCTCCATCTTTTCTTACTTCTTTTCTTTTTCTCTCTTCCTCTCCCAATGCCAAAACTATCCTTTGAGGATCAATGTTGGACCCTTACGATGCATTCTCCCTACGACACTGCATTAGGGGGGTTCTCTCTGCTTCTTCTCCTTCATCCATCGCAACCAATTGTGTTGCTTCAGGTTGCACCGATTCCATCAACTGCGCCGTTTCACCCTTATCCTCCCTTACGGTGGTTGATTCTCCATCCTTTTCAGGGCTCACAGCCCTCTGCCTTGCTTCTTCTTCTTCTCTCAGGCGTCTCTTCTCACGTCGGCGCAATCTTCTCTTCTCTTTCTCCTTTTTCTTCCTTTCCTTCTTGGCCTCTTCATCTTCATCATCATCCTTTTGCTCTTTGTTCTTTCTTATCTTGCGATGATGTGAAGACTCCACCTCTCCAGCTTTCTTTCCCTTCTTCTTCTTCTTCTTATCTTCCTTTTTAGCCTCTTCTGGCTGCTTTTCTCTCTTCTTATCTTACTCCTCGGCCTCTTATGGCTACACATCCCCTACAATCTCCTCCATCGCAATGTCAGGGGTCACTAATGCAACCTTTGCTTCCTTGGCCTCCTCGATTGCGATCCCTTCTTCTTCTCTTCTTGGAGGTTCGTCATAAATTTTTGCGATGACAGTTACATCCTAAGTCTCCGGGACCAGAACATTATTCTCCTTTTCTTCTTATTCAACCACCACTTCTCCCACCACCACTACTCCATCCTTCACTGGTTCATCTGCCACTACCACCGCCTCCTCCTCTGTAGGCAGTGGTTGGTTTACAACCCCTACCTCGAGCAGTCCACCTCCTTACTCCAAAGTACTTAGGATGTTGCCAAACACCTCCGTATCATTTTGTCTCTTCCTTTCGCTTCTAGTGGAGATGGCAGGTTGGCGTAGGCATGCTCTCGGTGCTTCCTCTTCTCTTGAACACAGAAGGCTGGTAAAGGATTTCTCTAGGCTTATCCAGTGAGTCTGGGGACAGTGTGAGTTGGGCGGCAAGATTGTGGCTGGCAGCCAGGAATGTTGCCTCTCGCATGGCTACTTGATTAGGGGTGGAGGGTGAAGTGGATTGGTTTGGGGTTTGGTCAGCCATGGATACGAGCTTGGAAAGGTCTGGTAAAAACTCGAGCAGCAGGAGAGAGAAAGGTTTGGGATGCAAGACACTTAGGGTTTCTGGTTTACCAAAGTGAGGTAAAGGGTTTCCAATGAAGGAGAAGGTCGTATTTATAGGTTGGGTCGTGGTGGGGTCCAACGCGATTTTCGCAGCGACTGGCCTCGAGCAGCTCAACAGGCGTGTCGTTTTACCTCCCTCATTTATGGAATTTCAGAAAAAGTGTCCTTTCATCTGCCAAGTCATAATTGCTTGGGAATACGAATCAATTGGACTTTTTCCCAAATTTTCAAACGATTTTTTATTTAATATTTCATTTGAATGGACGCACGAAAAAGAATAATGCATTGTGCTCACAAACGCAACTGTATCTTTGCAGAGAACGGGCAACAGTGCATATGTTCCTACAACACACCCCTTAACCAACGCATTTCTAGAGGATACCTCAACATAGTGCATTTGGCTAAGGACGGACAAAGGACACATGCGAGCGCAACACATCCCCCAATTTAATCCAGTTGAGTTAGGTGAACGTAGAGCATTCCTAATTGGTTTGGGATGCGTCCATTGTCGTCTTGCTTTCTTGTTGTTAATTGTTTTATTATTTTTATTTTAAAATTTTCATCAGCGCAAGTGCTATGTCTTCGGCAATAGATTTTCCTTTATTACTCAATCGTTCGCAATTTAAAGCACAACACATTGTCTAAAAAAAATCACAGAATTAAAGGCGAGATGTAATTAAATGCAGAGAAGTGAATGAGGAAATAAATTCATAAAGTCAAAATTGAATTAAATGAAGAATTGAAGACATAATTCAGAATTTAAAGAGACAGAAATTCAATAAAGCATTAAACATAGTACTGAGATATGGACTGAAAGTTGCGTTTTCCTGGGTGATCGCAATCCACATCTTCGCAGGCAGTCAGGCATGCCTACTCAATGTCTTAAGGACATTGCTCCTTACCTGTAAATCCTGGTGCTTCTGAATTGCTGGGCAATGTTCCCGGTGTTCGACTTCTTAGCTCAGAGGCCACCTGACCCACTTGAATCTCCAGAATCCTTATAGAAGATGCTTGTGCTTGTATCACTGCATCATTTTTATCCATATACTGCTTCAACAGCATCTCTAGCGAGCCTCCCGAGGTGTTAGACGATGAGGGTTACTGGTTATGCGGTCTTGATTGCCCTTGGTTGTGGTGAAAAGGGGGATTTCCTCTATTGCCCCCTTGATGGTTCACTGGCCCCCTAGGTTGGGATTGCCACCCCAACCGAATTTAGGATGAATGATCTAGCCCGGATTATATGTATTGTTGAAGGGGTTGTTCTGAATAGCACACACTTGCTGAAGATTCAATGGACACCCATAAATTCTGTGAGCCCCTCCACAATTGACGCAGCTGATTGCGGCCACTTGAGTCGGTGCAGCGGGTTGCGCTAATTGTGGGGCAATGGCTCCTTGGTTAATTGACATTGATTGGAGGATCAAGGTCACCATGGCCATCTGTGCGGCCAACATGGTCATTGTCTCCACAGGGACAATGGCTATTTCAGTTTTCCTTCTATCGGTTACTTTGCCTCCATAACCATCGTCAATCCAATCATCCATATTCCGTGAGATCTGGTCGAGGATGATTTTGGCCTCCGTGTATGTCTTATCCATAAAACCTCCTGCTGCAGAGCCATCAGCAACAACCTGTGTTGCTCTGTTCAGGCCATTGTAAAATGTTTCCATCTAGACGCAATCGGGAATCCTGATATGCGGGCAGTTTTTCCCCAGTCTCTTGAATCGCACCCAGGCAGTGCTCAGGGTCTCATTCTTCTTCTATTCAAAGTTCAACACATCCTTTCATCGCCATGCATTGATAGCGGGTGGGAAGAACTTCTTCATGAACCGCTCCACCAATTGTTCCCATGAAGTGATCTCATTTGGCTCCAGTGAGTAAGCCCACCTTTTAGCCTCGTCCCTCAAGGTGTAAGGGAACAGATACAATCTTATATTTTCGGTGGTCACGCCAGGTAAGGAAAAGTTTCCGCACATCTCGACAAAGCTGGTCAAATGGGCATTTGGGTTTTCACCTTGCAGACCTTCAAACTGCTCGACATTTTGAATCATCTGTAACATGATCGGCTTAATCTCAAAACACACGTTCTCCTCCACAGTCGGCCTTGAGATTCTAGGCGAAAAATCATAAAAATTGGGTGCTGCATAATTACGCATCGAGATGTTGCGATCAACCGCCAGGAAAAAAGGATCCTGAGCCGGTCGAACATCCCCTTGGTTTTTTATCGGTACCGCATTATTATTGTTGTCCGCCATGCTGGCTGCCTTCTTTCGACTAATTTGGTTCTGACGTACCCTTTCCTGGAAAGTTCGCTCAATCTCAGGGTCAGTTACGAATTCCGTTTCAGCACCAGGACTCATAAACCTTCAGACTACTCTCCACGTTGAACAACCATTACAATGAGATCTGTCCTTCAAAATACCAAAAACACACTCAAACAATAAACCGTTAACCAAGTCCCCAGAAACGACGCCATAAACTTGTAACGCAAATTTTGATAGGTATGATTGATGATGTTCTATGCTCATGATGATGTTCTATGCTCATGCACTGTCACAAGTTTCCTTACGATGGAACCAAGTGTAATTCTACTGCAAGTTTCTCGGTGTGATCCGAGGTCGAACACAGGGACTGGTTTAGGTTATTGTAGTACGTTCATGATATATGCGACTAGGTTTTCAATCTTTAAAAGCGTGTGTTTGTATAGTTATATAAATTGCAATAAAATAAAGAAAAGCAGTAAAGATGCGATAATAACATAAAAATATAGTAAACCTAAGCTAGATGATACAAGATACAGGCTTCATGTACAAGATGCTGGGGTCAAGGCTGGCTGTGAAAGTTATGCAAAGACGTGGGATGCGGCAACAAGTCTTATGAATAGATCAGAAAGAGAAAGACAAATAATATAAACAACGCAAGTTCTTAATTGCATTGAAGCTATAAATACTGTTCTGCTCTTCTCTTGGCATACACCTCTCAGTGATCGGCCGCGCTCCCACATGTCTGTGGTGAAACAGAGACTAGCGTAATGAACGCAAGGTTGCTTCCATGTCTTGAAGTACTACTCGCTTTAGTTAACGCATTCTTCTGACCTTCTCTCGATAGATCAGAATGGCATCTTCATTTCTACTCTCACAGGTGAAGATGTCGTCTAGCATACCTTAGCTAAACGCATTTTATATCTCTAATACAGACTAAGTACTTGGTCAATTCACATTGCTTATCAGGGAATTAAGAAGATATCATGAAGAAAGTGATCCGGCCTCGTGGGGTATTTATAAGTACAGATCTTTGACTCCAGCCTCGTGGTCCTCACTTGATTGTTATGGTAATTCCGAAGATGGAGGGATATTATTCCTTCTATTATGCAATCAAACCGTCAATTCTACACAACCGTTAGTTGTACACGTGTCTCAATCCTCCACTTTTGCGTTGCTCAGTTGCTTCTTTCGATCTTAGATTCGCATGCGGTGTTGTTTTTATTACCGCATGTGGTTGCAACACAGCTCTGGACCGACTGTCGCATTGCACCGTCATTGCGGTAATCGTCTCTTCATTGTTGATTGATGGGCGTAGTGTGATAGATATGCATTGATCAGTTCCCCATGAGCCTTTAGCACAAGCGGTGACTTGATCTCCTGCAAAACAGAGTAAAATTCGGCTTGTCTTCCATCTTTATGGGGTTAGTGGGCGTAATTGCAAACATTTATAATTATTGTAATACTAGGCTAATTTTTTCATACAATAGGTGCATATTTACTAAATTTTTGCCGCAATATCTAGATAAGGTGGCATAAATAACTTGTATTTCTACAAGTTATCACATGCGACCAGTTTTTACAATGAACAAAGAATGTTGATTTATACAGAAATGTAAATTGCGGTGAAAGTAAAATTGCGTTAATAAAGTAAATCCTAAACTAATATGATACACGATACAAGATACGTGATACATGATACTGAGGTCGAGAATACTGACTGTGAAGTTGTACAAAGATCCAATGTATGTGATGGTAAGTCTTTATGAATAAAGTAGAAAGAGAAAGAGTAAATTGTAAAAACATCACAAGTTTGTCAATTGCGTTAAAGTTGCAACTAAGGTTCTGCTTTCCCTTGGCATACACCTCTCAGTGATCGGCCGCGTTCCCATATTTCTATCGTGAAACAGGGATAAACGTGATGAACGCAAGGTTGTTTCCATCTCTGGAAATACTTCTTGCTTTAGTTAACACATTCTTCCAACCTTTTCTCGATAGGCGGAATAACATCTTCACTTCTTCTTTCACAGGTGAAGATGTCGTCGAGCATGCTTGAGCTAAACTTACTTATTTCCTTAACATAAATTAACTTACTCGCTTAATTCTTGCTATCTACCCATGGGATTAAGAATACATCATGGAGAAAATGGATTATGGATGTACGGAAAGGGACAGAGAGATGACAATGGAAATTATCATAATATTTAATACTAAGATTAAGCGTTTGATGCATGGTGTGAATGAAAGTGTAAAGAAGATGAATACAGATGATGAAATAGAGATTAGAAACAAATACAGAAGAAGTGTCAATCTTGACACAGATTCTGAACGCACTGCACCGGGCTCACCCAGCTGCTATCAGATATACGGTAAATGACGCCTGCATCAAGCCACTTCACTATCTATTTCTTTACAACCTCCTTCATGGCAAGGTTCAATCGACGTTATCTTTCTATAGATCCTGTTTTTCCTTCTTCTAGACGAATCTTGTGCATGCAATACGAAGGACTGATCCCTCGAATATCCGCTAAGGTTCATCCTAAAGCTTTTGCATTGTTTTTCAGGATCTGGATAAGTGCTTCCTCTTTCTCTTTGCTCAGCGATGCAGATATAATAACCGGTAAAGTGTTATTGCCTCCTAAATATACATATTTGAGGTGCATTGGCAACGAATTCAACTCTAACATGGGTGATCAAATGCGAGCTACGAGAAGATGGCTTAGTTGCATTGTTTGTTCAGATAACTTAATTGTTTCAAAATCTGACTCAATTTGAATTGCGGCACAATTTTCCTCCCACATTGGGCCGATCCCAAAGTTTTCTTCCTCCGATTCTTCTAGGGGCTCGTGCCAATGTTCTTCCTACAATTCCCCAACATAATGAAAATTTTCCATATCAATTGGGTATTTCAACGCATTGAGGACGTTGAACTTAACTTGCTGATCGTCGACCCTGATGGTAAGTTCTCCTTTTTGTACATCGATCAATGCTCACCCTGTTGCAAGAAATAGGCGACCCAAGATGATAGACACCTCAATATTAGCTTCATAGTATAAGATGATAAAGTCAATAGGGAAGATGAACTTATCTACTTGCACAAGTACATCATCTATTTTTCCCTCGAGATGCGTTATTGATCTATTGGCCAACTGCAATGTAATCGTAGTTGGTCTTGCGTTGCCGATATTTAACTTTTTGAAGATTGACAAAGGCATTAAGTTTATACTTGCCCCTGAATCACACAACGCATTTCCGACTTCTTTTCCCCCCTATCGAGCATGGCAATGTGAAACTCCCGGGATCTTTCAATTTAGTGGGGATGTTGTTTTGAAACAGTGCACTGCACTCATATATTAATTTCATTCTCCCTGATCTTCCTCTCTTTGGCAAGTATGTCTTTGAGGAATTTCACATAGCTTGGCATCTGTTCCAATGCTTCTATTAAGGGAATGTTGATATGTAGTTGTCGGAGAACATCCAGGAACCTCTGGAATTGTTTGCTGTCATCTTTCTTCCTCAGCCTGGATGGGAAAGGTGGAGGATCCCGTCGTACTTCCTGTTCAATTGGCTATTCATTGAGGTCCTTTGCTTGCTATGGTTTAGGAGCTGGAGGTTGCGGTGACTTTGAATTTGCTGAGATTCATTCCTTGGTTGATTGGTCATCGTTGATGGTTAAATCTATTGGTCTTGTTACTGAATCTGGTACAGGTGACATGAGGACCGTTGTTCTGCCACTTCTCAATGTCACTAATTGACATTACTCTTTACCACATGGCCCCGATGCTCTCGAGCTGCTGGGCAGCATACCAGGCGTTTTATTCTTTAGCTCGATCGTAAGATGTTCAATCTGCTCCTCCAAATTTCTAAGGGAGGAAGCTTGTGATTGCTTGATTGCCTCGTTCTTCTCAATATAATGTCTCAATAATGTTTCCAAAGACGAGGTACTACAAGAGGTGTCAGAAAAGACGATTGGTCATACGGTTGTACACTCTGAAACTTACCTTGGCTAAGATTCTTATTAATGAAAACCGGAGGATTGCCTTGATGCCCATGATGACTGCTCTGATGATTACCTTGGCCCCCCTGGTTGTGATTCCCATCCCAACTGAAAGTTAGGTGATTCCGCCAACCAGGGTTGTAAGTGTTGCTGTATGGTTCATTGAAGATAGAGTATACGGAATTTTGATTCAACGGACAGACTTCCACTGAGTGTTCCTCTCCACATTGAACGCAATTTATTGCGGCCACGTGTGTCAATGCATTGGCTTGCACTGAACCTTGAGAGAGATGTCCTTGCTAAATAGCCATAGTCTGAAGGAGCGAGGTCATTGTGGTCATCTGGTCTACCAGGGTGTTCATTGTATCAGCTGGTACAATGGCACCTTCTGCTCCTTTGTTCTGAACCTCTTTCCTCATACCTGTTATCTAACCACTCATCTGTATTTCACGAGATGCGATTGATGCATTATTTTATGAATGGAAATATGGATGATATGCGTTGGTGGATTGCATTGTGCACTCAAGTTTCCCCAGCAAAATTCAAGTGTAAATTCCTTTGAGTTTCCTAGTAAGTCCAGGATTGAACACAGGGACTTGTGAAAATAGTTACATTGGTAATATTTATGAAACTTTGTGGTAACCAAGTAAATAACTAAGTTTTGGGTGTGTTGTTGCGTTGATGAAAAAAGAATAAATAAAAGTGGCGGTTTTGAGAAAGCTAGTTGCGTTGATAGATGCAATGAGTATACGATGAATGGGTTGAGAAGATCTTCAGTTAGCGTCACTTGGGAATGCTTCAGACTATGCGATCATGTTACAACAATGCACAACAAGTCATTTTCCAATGTAAATGCGATGCTCCTAAACCTAGGACGCATGTGTTGAATGCAAAATGTCCATAGAGCTTATTCCTAAGTCTCTACTCTTGTCCTATGCATTAATGCAAAATGCATGAAAGTAAGGTGACCGCATACAATCATATCTTATCGCTAAGATGCATGCGATGCGTTAATAACAGATAATGCTCATTCCTAAGCGCCTATCTCCCGTTTATGCATTCTAATCTGGTTCTTCTAAACCTAGATTCTGACCTGACCTTCCCAAGTCTAGATTCTGTCTTTAAACTACCCTTTCGAGTATCTTTAATAGACGAATGAAGCATACATAAAAAAGATAATCGCAAAGGTGAAGATTCCCTCGTTATGCTAGCTAACTACTTCTCAACCCATTCAACTAATTTAGCTACTCATGCTTAAATAACAGAGAGTGAACAGATATAGAGAAAGAAATTCCATTCTTATAAATGAGTTGAGTACAAAATGACAATGGAAAGTAAAGGTAGAGAGTCTGGTAGCAATTTCTTGCTAACCGAGGCTGATTACACTGAATCTCTATTTGGATCTAAAAAATGTTCCCGCTTCCGCAGGCGTTGGCCCTCTCTCTGTCTGGAAGCTTCCGGCGCTTTCCGAAGCTTACTGGAATGATCTACTGACACAACTTTCTTCCTTGCGTCCGCCTTAAAATGAAATAAAACTATGGACAGAGGTGTGAACTTGTGAGGTGATGAAGTAATCGACTGCTTAACACCTTCTCTGAAGAATGCACTTGGTATTTATATAGGGCATCAATGGTGAAAGGCGGCTTCTCTCTCCTGGTTGTACAGATGAGACAACTTTAATTCTTGATTGTTGCACCGAATAATTGTCACGGATAAAGCTGGATGTACTTTATGAACGTTATCGGCTGTCAACTTAATTTGGATTTGACTGGTGTCAGCTTTCTGTCCCATTGATTTTAAACGTCCTTTCACCCGACTACGCCCACCATGTTGCGCTGACCAATTTGCAGTGATTCTTCTTGGGTGAATGTTTGCGAGCACGATCAACGCAAAGTATTGTGGTGAAGTTGCGCTCGACCAATGTATTCCTATGATGACAATTTCTGAATTGCGTTAATGCATTTTCTGCACAAAAATGTAGAGATCAATTGCTCTAATGCGTTGGACGCATGCGACCGCAATATTAGAGAATTTATGCTAAATGGTCACAATTTAACATATTTTATCAATGCAATCCAACATTGTTTAAGAACTTAGTACCATGATAACGTGCATGTCTGCTCGTTATCAGCGATCCAAGATGACCTTTTCTTCCGTAGACGTCTTGTCCATTAATCCTTCTACCGTGGAGGCATCAGCAACTGCTTACGTTGCTCGATCCAAGCCATTATAAAAAGTTTCCATCAAAACGCAATCAGGAATCTCGATGTGCGGAAAGTTCTTCGCGAATTTCCTGAATCGCACCCAGGCAGTGCTTAAAGTTTCATAACCCTTCTGTTCGAAATTAAACACATCCTCTCCATCTCCTTGCGTTGATGGCTGGAGGGAAGAATTTATTCATAAACCTCTCGACCAACTGATCCCATGCGTTGATTTCATTTGGCTTTAATGACTGAGTCCACCTCATTGCCTCATCCCGCAATGTATACGGGAAGAGATACAATCTAATTCCTTAAGGAGTCACATCGGGTATGGAGAATGCGTTGCATATTTCTATGAAGCAGGTCAAATGAGCATGCGGGTCTTCTCCTTGTATACCTCCGAATTGTCCCAAATTTTGGATCATTTGAAGCATGATCGGCCTTATCTCAAACCTTGCATTCTCCTCAATTGTGGGTCTTGAAATTCCGGGCGAGAAGTTATAATAATTCGGCACCACATAATTCCTCATAGGGATGTTGCGGTCAGCAGCAAGAAATACAGGGTCTTGCGCTAGCCAATTTTCCGCTCGATTCTCTTTGGGTGCCTCATTTTTATTGGCCATGTTTCTTCTCCGCCTAATTCGGTTTCGATGTGCTCTTGCGCGAAAAATACTCCTGATCTCTGAGCCAACTTAGAATTTCTAGATCAATTGCAGTACTCATAAACCATCAGACTACTCTTCACGATAAACAGCCAGTACAAAGAGATCTGTCCTGCAAAGTACCACAAAAGTATTCAACACTAATTGTTACCAATCCCTGACAATGACGCCATAAACTTGTAAGGATAAAAATGGAATTTTATGCTGTGTTATTGCTTATGCACACTACTCATGAAAGAATGAATCATACAAGCTCATGTCCCCAGCAACGGCGCCATAAACTTGATGACATGGAATTTAGTCTCTTTATCTACTCTAATGCATGGCTAATGAATGAAACGAATGACGTGCTAAATATGCATTAAAGTTCTTTTGCGATAAAGAGAATTTCTATGCGATACTACGTCTAAGTATATGCATTGTTAATGATATGTTCGTAGTATGCGATGTAGTAGTGCTTGTCACAAGTTTCCTTGCGCTGAAACCAAGTATAATTCCAACGCAAGTTTCTCAAAATAATCCGAGGTCAAACACAGGGATTGTTTTCGTTAATGCGTTACTTATGTGATACATGCGAGTGGGTTTTACAATGAATAAAGAATGTTGATTTATATAGAAATGTAAATTTCGGTGAAAGTAAAATTGCGTTAATAAAGTAAATCCTAAACTAATATGATACACGATACAAGATACATGATACATGATACTGAGGTTGAGAACTGACTGTGAAGTTATACAAAGATTCGATGTATGTGATGGCAAGTCTTTATGAATGAAGCAGAAAGAGAAAGAGTAAATAGTAAAAACATCGCAAGTTTGTCAATTGCATTAAAGATGCAACTAAGGTTCCACTTTCACTTGGCGTACACCTCTCGGTGATCGGCCGCGTTCCCATATCTCTGTGATGAAATAGGGATGAATGTGATGATCGCAAGGTCGTTTTCATCTCTAGAAATACTTCTTGCTTTAGTTAACACATTCTTCCAACCTTTTCTCGATAGACGGAATAACATCTTCACTTCTACTCTCACAGGTGAAGATGCCGTCGAGCATGCTTTAGCTAAACTTACTTATTTCCTTAACATAAATTAACTTACTCGCTTAATTCTTGCTACCATAACATTTAATACTAAGATTAAGTGTTTGATACATTGTGTGAATGAAAGAGTAAAGAAGATAAATACAGATGATGAAATAGAGATTAGAAACAAATACAAAAGAAGTGTCAACATTTTGACATAGATCCTGAACGGAGGTTGTGCTTGACGACATGTGGAAGTAATGGAGAGGAAAACTTCCCTCTCAGGCTTGCTTTCTTGGTAGAATTGACCTTCGCACAGAGCTTCAGCTACGAGAATTGGAAGGATTCTCTGCTTGAAGGCTCACCTCTCGGCCTTGTCTTGTGGTTCGCCTGGATCTACTTTGTAAGTCGCTTCAGACCAATCTCTCTCTCAGAATCAATATATGCACGTCTCTATGTACTCATGTATATTTTTCAGTGAATTTGCAGAAGCTATTTATAGGTGAGGCTTGGCTCTTTGAATGTGTGGTCCTTACTATATGGTTATGGTATTTCCTGAAATGGCAGAATGAGAAATTCCTTCTGTTACGCAATCAACTCGTCAGAAATGCACAACTGAAAGTTGTACACTTGTCAGAATACTCTACAAATGCGTTGCTCTTTTCATCTTCGATCGATCGCCACATGCGGTGTTATTTTTTATTACCACATGCGGTTGAAATTGCGTTGATCGCTAGAGCTCTTGATCGAATGTTGCATGCACCGTCATTTTGTGAAAGAAGCCTGCTTGTATTTGGATGTTCGTATGACAACCGTAGGAGCAAGCCAAAACGAAGGTAGGTTTCCAAGAAAAACACAATAGGAAAAAAGACAAAAAAATAATAGAATGCAAGAGACAACTCCTCTGAATGTTATGAGTTAAAGTTGAAATTGGCACACAACCGTAGTTGGATGTCCGCATGACACCTATGGGGATAAGCCAAAATGAAGGGTGTAACGATGATTAACAGTCTCTAAGTGAATAAATGGCGCAAAGTTTTGCTCACTGCATATAGATACATCGAGTTGTTTTGACAAGAAGAGGAAGACATTCTATTTTGAAAAATTAGAAAAGCATGTTTGAGTAGAATTTTGTCATATAGAAGAATAAAGTAGGGCTTGCTAAGAATTAGCAAGGATAGAAGGAAAGTGCAATATCAAGAAATGTGCCTAAGTGTAACATTCGGAGCAACCAATCGTCGCAAAAATAGAGGATAGGAATTGAGCATGATTGCCTTAGTGGAAGATATGCTTGAGGACAAGCATATATCTAAATTTGGGGGTGTGATAACTTGTAGAAATACAAGTTATTTATACTGCCTTATCTAGATATTGCGGCCAAAAATTAGTAAATATGTGCCGATTGTATGAAGATTAGCTTAGAATTACAATAATTATAAATGATCGCAATTACACCTACTAACGCCACAAAGATGGAAGAAAAGCCGAGTTTTACTCTGTTTTGCAGGAAACCAAGTCACCGCTTGCGCTCAAGGCTCACGAGAAACTGATCAATGCATCTCTATCACATTGTGCCCGTTAATCAACAATGAAGAGATGATCACCGCAATGACGGCGCAATGCGACAATTGATCTAGAGCTAACTTTCAACCGCATGCGGTAATAAAAACAAACACCACATGCAAATACTCGATCGAAAGATGAAGCTGAGCAACGTAAAAGCGGAGGATTCAGACACGTGTACAACTAACAGTTGTGCAGAATTGATGGTCTAATAGCATAACAGAAGGAATAATATCCATCCAGCCTCGAAATTACCATAACCATCAATGGGGACCACAAGGCTGGAGTCAAAGACCTGCACCTATAAATACCCCATAGATTTCAGAGAAAACTTATGCTACTTGATATGGGGCTAAGTGCTGCTAAACTGTTGAGAGAAAAGGCTGAGCTGAGTGCTCAAGTGAAGAAATCTGGGAAGAAGAAGAGATAAGGCTGAGAGGTGAATCTCAGATCTAATCTGCCGCATACCCGATCGGAAGCTCTGTGTATAGATCTCTACTACCGGTGGAGCAAGCCTGAGAGGGAAGCTCTCCCTACCATCAAATCCATCCTAACCGGCAAGCAGATCTCCATCGAATCAGTGCCAAGACATTGGCACTTGTTTGTATCTGTTCTATCTCTTTCAGCATTGTATTTCACTTTATCTTTATCTTTTAATTCACACACCATGTATCAAACGCTTCATAGATATATTAAATGTTTCGATAGCTTTCATATATCATTCTCTATCTATTTCTATTCCTCCATTAATCATTTTCTCCATGATGTCTTTTTAATCCCCTGATAGTTAATATGAATCAAACAAGTACTTAATCTGTGTTAAAGGTATAAAATGCATTTAGCTAAGGCATGCTAGATGACATATTTACCTTTGAGAGCAGAAGTGAAGAGGCCATTCTGATCTATCGAGAGAGGGTTAGAAGAATGCGTAACTAAAGCGAGTAGTACTTCCAGACATGGAAGCAACCTTGCATTCATTACGTTATTCTCTGTTTCACCACAGACATGTGGGAGCATGGCCAATCACTGAAAGGTGTACGCCAAGAGAAGAGCGGAACAGTATTTCTAGTTTCAAAGCAATTGAGAACTTTCGCTGTTTATATTATTTATCTCTCTCTTTCTATTCTGTACATAAGACTTGCCGCCGCATTCCACGTCTTTGCATAATTTTCACAGCCAACCTTGACCCCAGCATCTTGTAACATGAAGTTAGTATCTTGTATCATCTAGCTTAGGTTTATTGTATTTTATTTTATTATCGCATCTTTACTGCTTTACTTTATTTTATCGTAATTTATATACCTTTACAAACACATTTTTAAAGATTGAAAACCTGGTCGTATATATCGTGAACATATCACAATAAACTAAAACAGTCCCTGAGTTCGACCTTGGATCACACCGAGAAACTTGCGGTGGAATTACACTTGATTCCATCGTAAGGAAACTTGTGACAATGCATGGCATACTACGTGAACATCCATATTAACGCATATCTAGCAGTAGTATTGCATCATTTCGAGCGTAGAACATCATCAATCATACCTATCAGCGATTCATCAACACATTCTCCTTGTGACGCCACATCAAGTGGGGATCTTCTCCTTCTTCGCCTTCCTCCGTCACAACCATTTGCGTTGTTTCAGGTTGCACCGGCTCCATCAATTGCGTTGTTTCCCCCCTGTCCTCCCTTACAGAGGTTGATTCTCCATCTTTTTCTGGGCTCACAGCCCTCTGCTTCTTTTCTTTCTCTTTTCTTAGGCGCCTTTCTTCACGCCAGTGCATTCTTCTTTCTTCCTTCTCTTTCTTCTTCCTTTCCTTCTTCTCTTCCTCATCTTCATCATCATCCTTCTTTTCTTTATTGTTTTTCTCCTTTCAATGATGAGAAGACTCCGCCTCTCTAGCCTTTCTCCCTTTGCTTTTCTTTCTCTTCTTTTTCTCTTCAACTACTTCTGGTTGTGCTTCCACTGCAACCTCCTCTACCGCAACTTTCGAGGTTCTGTCATAGGTTTATGCGTTGGCAGTTACCTCAGGAGTGTCTAAGCCCAGAGTGCCACATTCTATCTCTTCTTCGTTCACCACTGCCTCTGGCACCACCACCTCTTCATTCACCACCACCGCTACCTCCTCCATAGACAGTGGTTGGTTTACAACCCCTGCCTCGGGTAATCCCCCTCTTTGCTCCAGATTGCTCAGTATGTTACCAAACACCTCCGTATCATCACATCTCTTCTTCTCACTCCCAGTTGAGTTGGCAGGAGTTGGAATTGGTGTGTTCTCGGTGCTTTGCCCCCTTTTGAACTTAGGAGGTCTGATAGCTAAGGGGTTTCTCTGGGTTCTACCGATGATTCTCGGGACGGTGTGGGGTTGGGCAGCAAGTCTACGACTGGCAGCGATGAGTGCTGCCTCTCGCATGGCGATTTAGTCAGAGGAAGGGGTTGATAGTGAAGCAGAGTGTTGGGAAGCTTGGTTGGCCATGGATGATAAGCTTAAGAGGACTGGAAAATTCGCTAGGGTTTTGGGAAGAAGAAGACTTCGTATGTGGGCGCTAGGGTTTTCAGTTTTCAAAATGAGGTAAAGAGTTCACCCACGCAACTGCATCTTCGTAGATGACGGGCAAAAACGCATGCATCCCCAAAACACACCCCTTAACTAAACCCATTTATGGAGGATCGGGCGCACGACATTGATACCAACGCAACACTACCTCAACATAGTGCATTTTGCTAAAGACAGGCAAAGGATACACACACGTGCAACACACCCCTCGGTTTCAACGCATTTGAGTTGGATGAACGCAAAGCATATCTTGCTTGGTTCAAGATGTGTCCATTATCGCCTTGCATACTAGATATTGATTGTTTCATTTTATTTATTTTATTTTATTTTATTTATTTTTCATCAACGCAAGTTGCTATAACTTGCGGCAATAAATTTCCCTTTTTTTCTCAATCAATCACTAGTTAAGGACTAACGCATTAATTACAGAAAAGTTAAAAGAATTAAAGACGGTACAAAAATAAATGCAAAGGAAATAAATGAAGAATTAAATTCATAAAGTCAAGAAACGAATTAAATGAAGAAGTAAAGACAAAACTCAGGAATTCAATAAGACAGGAGTTTAAAGAAAGCATTAAACATAAATGTGAGATATGGATAGGATGATGCGTTTATTTGAGTGAGCACAATCCACATCCCTGCAGGCAGTCTAGCTTGCCTGCCCATTGTCTTAGGGACATTGCTCCTTTCCATTGGATCCCGGGGCTTCAGAGTTGCTGGACAACGTTTCTGGTGCTCTATTTCTCAGCTCAGATGCCAGTTAGCTCACTTGGATCTCCAAGTTTCGAATTGAAGACGCCTGCGCTTGCATTACTGCATCATTTTTGTCCATATATTGTTTAAGTAGGGCCTCCAATGATCTTCTAGAGGTGTTTGAAGATAAGGGTTGCTGGTTATGCGATTGCCTTGGTTGCCTGTGGTTCGAGTTATGGTGAAAAGGAAGATTTCCTCGACTGCCACTCTGATGGTTGATTGGCCCCATTTGGTTAGGATTGCCACCCCAACCGAAGTTAGGATGGCTCCTCCAGCCAGGATTGTAGGTTTTACTGAAGGGGTTGTTTTGGATGGTGTATACGTGCTAGAGATTCGATGGGCACATTTCTGCTACATGAGTCCCTCCATAATTAATGCAACTTATTGCGGCCACTTGAGCTGGCACAGTGGGTTGCGCTGATTGCTGAGGGATGACTCCTTGATTTATTGCCATCGATTGAAGGATAGAGGTCACTGCGGCCATCTGAGCGGCCAACGTGGTCATTGCTCCGCAAGGACAATGGCAGTTTCATTCTTTCTTCGTTTGGCGCCTCGACCTCTTTAGCCATCATCAATCTATTCATCCATGTTCCGCGATATGCTGTCAAGGATGACTTTAGCCTCAGTATACGTTTTGTACATAAAACCTCCTGTCGCGAAGGCATCAGCAACAGCCTGCGTCGATCTATTCAGGCCATTATAAAAGGTCTCCATCAACACATAATCGGGTATCCCGATATGCGGGCAGTTTTTCACCAATCTTCTAAATCGCACCTAGCGGTACTTAGGGTCTCATTCTCCATTTGCTCGAAGTTTAGCACGTCCTTTCGTCACCTTGTGTTGACGGCCGGTGGGAAGAACTTCTTCATGAATCACTTCACCAGTTGATCCCATGATGTGATCTCGTTTGGCTCCAGTGAGTGAGCCCACCTCTTTGCTTCGTCCCTCAAGGTGTAAGGGAACAAATATAGTCTAATAATCTTTGGGGTAATGCCAGGTAGTGAGAAGTTGCCGCACATTTCGACAAAGCTGGTCAAGTGGGCATGCAGGTCTTCACCTTGCAGACCCCCAATTGCCCTGCATTTTGGATCATTTCTAGCATGACTGACTTTATTTCGAACCTTGTGTTCTCCTCGACAATAGGCCTTGAAATCCCAGGAGAAAAATCATACAGCTTGGGTGCCCCATAATTCCTCATGGGGATGTTGCGGTCAGCAACCAGGAAAACAGGATCCTGCGCTGGCCTAACAACCTCTTGATTTACTATGAGAACCACATTGTCGTTGCCCTACTCGCTGCTTTCTTACGCCTTATCTAATTTTGACGTGCCCGTGTGCGAAAGGTATGCTCGATCTCAGGGTTAGCTTTGAATTCTGGTTCAGCACCAGTACTCATAAACCGTTAAGTTACTCTCCGCGTTGAATAGCCAGTACAACGAGATCTGTCCCTCAAAACACCATACACACTCAAAAAATTAACCGTTAACCAGTCCCTGGAAACGGCGCCATAAGCTTGTAAGGCATATTTTTTAGCATGATGCAAGTCAATGCTATAAGCTTGATGACATGGATTTTATTCGATGATATGTGATACTACTTCTAGATATACGTTAATAATGAATGTTTTTTTTTGTAGTATGCTGTGCATTGTCACAAGTTTCCTTGCATTGAAAACAAGTATAATTTCACTGCAAGTTTCTCAGTGTGATCTGAGGTCGAACACAGGAAGTGTTTGAGGTTATTGCGTTATGTTTGTGATATATGCGACCAAGGATTTTTCAATTTATAAAAGAATTTGTGTACAAGTAATTAAACATGCGATAAAGTAAAGTAAAGCGGTAAAAATGCGATAATAACATAAATTGTGTTAAAGTAAATTGCGATAAAGTAAATCTAATTTAAGATGATACAAGATACAGGTTTCATGATACAAGATACTGAGGTCAAGGCTGGTTGTGAAGATTATACAAAGATCGTGTAATGCAGTGACAAGTCTTATGTGTGAAGCAGAAACAGAGAAGATAATTAATACAAACATCGCAAGTTTCTTAATTGCGTTCAAGATATAATTACGGTTCCGCTTTTCCCTTGGCGTACACCTCTCGGTGATCGGCCATGTTTCCCACATCTCTGTGGTGAAACAGGGACGAACGTAATGAACGCAAGGTTGCTTCCATCTCTAGAAGTACTACTTGTTTTAGTTAACACATTCTTCTAACCTTCTCTCGACAGCTCAGAATGACATTTTCACTTTTGCTCTCACAGGTGAAGATGCCGTCGAGCATGGCTTAGCTAAACACATTTATCTCTTTAGCATAAATTAAGTTACTCATTTAATCCATATTAATTACCAAGGTATTAAGAAAACTTCATGGAGAAATCGATTAATGGAGGAGTAGAAATAGACAGAAAAGTGGAAATGAAAGTGATCAAGACATTCAATAACACTATTTAACGTCTGATACATGATTTGTGAATGAAGAGATTAAGAAAATGAAATACAATTGATGAAGTAGAGTTAGAAACAAATACAAATAAATGCCAACGTCTTAGCACCGATTTGGATGGAGATTTGCTTGCCGACGTGGATGGATCATGTGGAAGTATGAGCTTCCCTCTCAGGCTTGCTCAACCAGTAGCAAGAATCTGAGCATAGAGCTTCACGGCGGGGATCTAGCAGAATCGCAATGAGACTCACCTCTCGGCCTTATCTCTTTTCTTCCGGATTTCTTCCGATCAGTACTCAGCTCAACCTCTCCGCATTCTTCTAACCTTCTCTCGATAGATCAGAATGGCATCTTCACTTCTGCTCTCACAGGTGAAGATGCCATCTAGCATGCTTTAGCTAAACAAATTTATTTCTTTAGGATAGATTAAGTTACTTATTTAATTCATATTAATCACCAAGGGATTAAGAAAACATCATGGACAAAATGATTTATGGAGGAACGGAAATAGACAGAGAAGTAGAAATGGAAATGATCAAGACATTCAATAATACTATTTAGCGTCTGATACATGGTTGTGAATGAGGAGATTAAGAAGATGGAATACAATTGATGAATGAGAGTTAGAAACAAATATAAATAAGTGCCAACGTCTTAGCACGGATCTGGAATGGAGAATCACTTGCCGGCGTCTATGGAGTGAATGGAAGGATGAGTTTCCCTCTCAGGCTTGCTCAACCGGTAGAAGGGATCTAAGTACAGAGCTTCTCAGCGAGGATTTGGTAGAATTGCATTGAGAATCACATCTCAGCCTTGTCTCTTCTCTTCTCGGATTTCCTCTGATTAGCACTCAGATCAACTCTCTCTCAATAGCCTCGTATCAATTATCCCCCGTATCAAGTATATCTTTCAGTGAATTCTTTGAAGGTATCTATAGGTACTCAGCTCAGCCTTTTCTCAACAATCTAGCAGCACTTAGCCCCATATCAAGTAGCATACCTTTTCTCTGAAATCAATGGGGTACTTATAGGTGCAGATATTTGACTCTGGCCTTGTGGTCCCCACTCATGGTTATGGTAATTATGAAGATGGAGGGATATTATTCCTTCTATTATGCAATCAGATCGTCAATTCTGCACAACCGTTGGTTGTACACGTGTCTCATTCCTCCGCTCTTTCATTGCTCAACTGCATCTTTCGATCATAGGTTCGCATGCAGTGGTTGTTTTTATTACCGCATGCGATTGAAGCACAACTCTTGGATCGTGTTGCATTGCACCGTCATTGCTGTAATCGTCTCTTGATTGTTGATTGACGGGCGAAATGTGACAGAGATGTGTTGATTAGTCTCTCGTGAGCCTTGAGCGCAAGCGGTGACTTGGTCTCCTACAAAATAGAGTAAAGTTTGGCTTGTCTTCCATCTTTTTGGTGTTAGTGGGTGTAATCGCAAACATTTGTAACTATTAGAATACTAAGCTAATTTTCATACAATTGGCGCATAATTACTAACTTTTGGCCGCAATATCTAGATAAGGTGGCATAAATAACTTGTATTTCTACAAGTTATCACACCCCCAAATTTCGATATATGTTTGTCCTTAAGCATATCTTCTACTAAGGAAATCATGCTCCATTCCTATCCTATATTTCTGCGATGACTGGTTGCACCGAATGTTATACTTAGGCACATTACTTAACATCGCACTTTCCTTCTATCCTTGCTAATTCTTCGCAAGCCTTACTTTATTCTTCTATGTAACAAAATTATGCTCAAAGACACTTTTCTAGTTTTCAAAATAGAATGTTTATCTCTTCTTTATCAGAACAACTTGATGTATCTATATGCGGTGAGCAAAACTTTGCATCATTTATTCACTTAGAGATAGTTGATCATGGTTACACTCTTCGTTTTGGCTTGTCCCCATGGGTGCCATGCAAACATCCAACTACGGTTGTGTGCCAGTTTCAACTTTAACTCATGATAATCAGAGGAGTTGTCCCTTGCACTCTTTTTTTTATACTATGTTGTTCTTGAAACCGATCTTCATTTTGGCTTGCTCCTACGGGTGTCATACAAACATCCAACTACGAGCAGGCTCCTTTCACAACTAAACTCTTATCAGGTTGGGAACATTTTTCAAATTTTCCTTTGCGCTGACATTGGAGTTTTGCATAACATCTTATATATATTTATTTATTTATATATTTTTTTTCTTTTTTTTAAAAGGAAAATGGATGCATTTTCTTAAATACTGCATATTCTTGATATTATCTGCTCAGACCTTCCTCACCCCCAAATTTAAAGATGAGCAAGGTCCTCATTGTGTTGTTTGGGTAGACTAGACAAACACTTAAAAAAAATTTAAAAAGAAGGTTTGAGCAGAACTTTAAGAGATAAAAGGTAAAGTATTGCTAAACTAAGAGTTAACTAAGTGTTAGTCAGAATTTACTAAGTATGGGAAATGTTTCTAAGTGTAAACATATAATACATCATAGCAACATAATGAAGATCGTAAAAATAAAAGATTAAGAATGTCACAAAAATTAACAAAGGAAGATAAATAATGAGGCACATGCAAAAAGTAGAGTGAATATATACTCTGATTGTATTGACTATTAACAAAGTATACAAATATATTACAAATGAACGAATTACAAAAATTTTTCTATTGCTTGTACAAGAGTGAAAGAATTTGATTATCTTATAAATAATAAAAGAATTGAATACAAATAATGAATGGCCGCATAAAAAGAATTGAAATCAAATTGGAAGAAAGAGTAAACATTAAAGCTGAGGAGCAAGGGGATTCGGTGGATTTTGAGGTGGTGCAGGAGGCGCTTCTTCAAAATTTAAGTGCTGCCGAAGATGTAGGGGCACCACTGGACCATGAAGATATGCGGTAAGAAAGTTGAAGTACTCTTGATTATGCTCCACAATCTTCTCTGGTGCATATGGAATTTATAAATGTTGCGCTTCATGTTGATCAATGCCTCTCTTGATGTGGCGGCACTGCGTTGAATTTCATTAATGCGCTCCATTACTACCTCAAATAGATGATTGAAGAAGTAATGCTGCTGGGATATGAGCTCTTGCTGTTGAGAGAAGAGGGTTCTCATTTCAACTAACTCAGCAGCCAAGGAGGTGGAGAATGGTTGTGCCTACGATGTCTCGCCAGTACCGTGTTGGGGTTGGGCAGATGTGCCTTCACCCAAATCGTGTGGGTCATCAACTTGCGGTGGTGGGATGGTGAGATGTGGTGATGAAGATGTTGGTGAAGGTGGGGCTTCTGGGTGAATAACAGGAGAGTTGGGGATAAGAGGAACGTTTGTAAAAGGATCGTGTAAAGGGGAAGAGGGTTGCACCAACGGGCTCGGAGAACTTGAAGATTGGATAACTAAGGGAAGAGGGTTTGTGGGCTCTAGATCTTGCACTGATGACTCATGAACCCTTTCTTTTCCTTTATCTTCTCTTCGTCTTCTTTTTGTTCTGGGTTCCTGCGGCGCATTCAAATCGATCGCAGGTCTCTTTGCTAGCAATTTGGGGCAATGCAGGGAATCCTTGAGGAGCATCCTCAAAATTTTGATGTTGATGAGGCCGTAGACTTCTAGCATGGGCTCCTTATCAATGCCTACACCCACAGTTAGGCATAAACTTGAAATGATCCTTGGGAAGAAGTACTGCCCTCGTATATGCCCCACAAATGCTCTGATCTGCCCTACGATCAACCTCCCCATGTCGATAGGAATGCCGCAGGCAATACAATATGCGACCATTACCCGATCCCTTGATACAGTTCTGTCATGCGTTGTTGGGACCAGCCGCTTCTTGACCAGATAAGCCCAGAGCCTTCCCTCCGGTAGCAAAGACTTGGACTCCATGGTGCGGATGCCTTTAGGTGAGACCGACCATCGTGTGCCCGATTGCACTAGTACCCTCAGTGCGTCTTCCATCTGTTCTTCTATAGGATCATCAATAATCTTGTTCCCTAGTGCATCAAAGTTGTCCTTCGTCTGATATAGCTCATTGATGTCCTTTGTGCTGAAGTGTACTTTCTCTTCCTTAAAAGTCACCGCATCCTTATTTCCGTGCAGACGCTCGTGGTAGAAGTCCCTCACTACCTGAGGCACGATGATGGATGAGCACTGACAGAACATGTCCCCCCCATGGTCTACAATGACGCTCGTGATGAGGTCAGGTAGTGGGGTTGGCGCAGGGTAGAAACCCATCTCAATCAACATGTCATCATTTTCTTTTCTTTTTGATGACCGCTTCTTGGCTGATGTGGGCTCGCTACTTTCTGCTACGTCCTTGCCTTTTGCCTACATAAGGCGGGCTTCTTGCCTTAGTCTCTTTTCCCACTCCATGCGCTGTTCTTTTTTCTCGCATTCAGCGAGTTCCTTGCCCTTGCTCTTATAGAAGCGCTTCTTGTTAGCTTTGCACTTCCTTCTCTTCTCCTCCAAAAACAGTCTCTCCTCTTCTTCCTTCTTCCTCCTCTTTTCTTCTTCTTCTTCTTTTTCTTCTCTCTCAAACTCTTCTTCAAACTGCTCAGAGGCCAGCAATAGGCGTTGTTCCTCCTCGCACTTCTGGATCCCTTCGAGTCTGGCAAGCTCATTGTTGCTTCGCATCTCCTCAAACTCCAATCTCTTCTTCAATTCCCCTCTACGATGATGAGCTTACCCTTCTCCATCATTCCTTGCTTCTCTTATTCTTCTTTTATTTTTCTTTCCTCCTCTTCCAAAGGTAAAATAAAACTTTGAGGGTCGATGTTGAACCCTTATGGCGCATTCTCCCTACGACGCCGCATTAGAGGGGTTCCCTCTATTTCTTCTCCTTCATCCATCGTAACCAATTGTGTTGCTATAGGTTGCGACGGTTCCATCATTTGCGTCGTTTCCCCCCCATCCACCCTTAGAGAGGTTGATTCTCCATCCTTCTCAGGGCTCGTAGCCCTATGTCTTGCTTCTTCTTCTTCTCTCAGGTGCCTCATTTCACGTCGGCGCAATTTTCTTTCCTCTTTCTTCTTCTTCTTCCTCTCCTTCTTGGCCTTTTCGTCTTCATCATCATCCTTTTTCTCTCTGTTCTTTCTTGCCTTGTGATGATGTGAAGACTCCGCCTCTTCAGCCTTCTTTCACTTGCTCTTCTTCTTCTTCTTATCTTTCTTCTCAGCCTCTGCTGGCTGCTTCTCTCTTTTTTTCTCTTCCTTTTCGGCCTCTGCTGCCTTCTTCATATCTTCCTTCTTGGCCTCTTCGGCAGCACACCCCCTACAACCTCCTCCATCACAATGTTAGAGGTTACTAACGCGACCTCTGCTTCCCTAGCCTCCTTGACTGCGATATCTTCTTCTTCTCTTTCTTTGATTGCAAGTTCCTCGTCTTCTCTTCTTGGAGGTTCTTCATAATTTTCTGGTATAAAAGTTGACTCCTAAATCTCCAGGACCAAGACATCATTTTCCTTTTCTTCTTTTTCAACCACCACTTCTTCCACCACCACTACTCCATCCTTTACTATTTCATCTACCACTACCGCCGCCTCCTTCTCCGTAGGTAGTGGTTGGTTGACAACCCCTGCCTCAGGCAGTCTACCTCCTTGCTCCAAAGTACTGAGGATGTTGCCAAACACCTCCGTATCATCTCGTCTCTTCCTTTCGCTTTCGGTGGAGACAGAAGGTGTAGCCATTCTCTCAGTGTTTCCTCCTCTCTTGAACATAGGAGGCCTAACGGCCAAAGGGTTTCTCCGGGTTCTTTCGACGAGTTTGGATATAGTGGGGGCTTGGGCAGCAAGCCAACGACTGGCAGCTGAGAATGCTGCCTCTTGCATTGCTGCTTGGTCAGGGGTGGAAGGTGAAACGGATTGGTTTGGGGTTTGGACAGCCATGGAACTAAGCTTGGAAAGGTCTGATGAGAATTCGAGTTTCTGGGGAGAAAGAACAATTCATAATGCAAAACGCTAGGGTTTCTGAATTTACCAATGTAGGGTAAAGGATTTCCAATGAAGGGGGAGGCTGTATTTATAGGTTGGGCCGTGCTAGGGCCCACGCGATTTTCACGGTGACTGACCTCGAGCATCTCAAAAGGCGTGTCGTTCCATCTCCCTCATTTATGGATTTTCAGATAAAGCGTCCTTTTGTCTACCAAGTCATAATTGCTTGGGGATACGAATCGATTGGACTTCTTCCCATATTGCCAAACGACTTTTTCTTTAATATTTTTTTTTGAATGGACGCATGCTAAGTATAACACATTGTGTTCACTAACGCTACTGTATCTTTGCAGAGGACGGGCAACAACGCATATATCCCCACAACACACCCCTTGACCAATGCATTTATGGAGGATACCTCAACATAGTGCATTTGGCTAAGGACGGGCAAAGGACACATGCGAGCACAACACACCCCTCAACTCAACACAGTTGAGTTAGGTGAACGCAAGGCATTTTTAGTTGGTTTGGGATGCGTCCATTGTCGTCTTGCTTTCTTGTTGTTAATTGTTTTATTTTTTTTATTTTACATTTTTCATCAGCATAAGTGCTGAGACTTGCGACGGTACATTTTCCTTTATTACTCAATCATTCACAATTTAAAGCACATGCAATGATTACAAAAAGTCAAAGAATTAAAGACAGGACCAAATTAAATGCATAGAAGTAAATAGAGAAATAAATTCATAAAGTCAAAATTTGAATTAAATGAAGCATTTAAGACAAAATTCAGAATTTAAAGAGACAGGAATTCAATAAGGCAGTTTTAAACAGAGTATTGAGATATGGACCGAAAATTACGTTGTCTTTGGTGATCGCAATCCATATCTCCGTAGGTGGTCAGGCTTGCCTGCTCAATGTCTTTAAGGACATTGCTCCTTCCCTGTAGATCCTGGGGCTTCTGAATTGCTGGGCAGTGTTTCAAGTGTCCAACTTCTTAGCTTAGAGGCCAGCTGGCCCACTTGGAACTCAGATTCCTTATAGAGGACGCTTGTGCTTGCATCATTGCATCATTCTTATCCATATATTGCTTTAGTAGCATCTCTAGCGAGCCTCTCAATGTGTTAGATGATGATGATGGTTGCTGGTTATGCGGTCTTGATTGCCCCTAATTGTGGTGAAACGGAGGATTTCCTCTACTGCCCCCTTGATGGTTCATTGGCCCCCTTAGGTTGGGATTGCCACCCCAATTGAAGTTAGGATGGTTTCTCCAACCCGGATTGTAGGTTTTACTGAAGGGGTTGCTCTAGATAGCACACACTTACTGAAGATTCAATGGACATCCATCAGCTCCGTGAGTCCCTCCACAGTTGATGCAACTAATTGCGGCCACTTGAGCCGGCGCAACAGGTTGTGCTGATTGTGGAGCAAAGGCTCCTTGATTAATTGACATTGATTGGAGAATCAAGGTCACCGTGGCCATCTGTGCGGCCAACATGGCCATTGTCTCCACAGTGACAATGGCTGTTTCAGTTTTTCTTCTATCGGCACCTCGGCCTCCATATCCATCATTTATCCAGTCATCCATATTCCGCGAGATGCGGTCGAGGATGACTTTTGCCTCTGTGTCTGTCTTGTCCATAAAACCTCCTGCCACGGAGGCGTCAGCAACAGCCTGGGTTGCTTTGTTCAGGCCATTATAGAATGTTTCCATCAAGACGCAATCGGGAATCCTGATATGCGGGCAGTTTTTTACCAATCTTCTGAATCGCACCCAGACGGTGCTCAGGGTCTCATTCTCCTTTTGTTTAAAGTTCAACACGTCCTTTTGTCTTATTGCATTGAAGGCAGGTGGGAAGAACTTCTTCATGAACCGCTCCACCAACTGCTCCCATGAAGTGATCTCATTGGGCTCCAGTGAATAAGCCTACCTTTTAGCCTCGTCCCTCAAGGTGTAAGGGAACAGATACAATCTTATATTTTTTGGGGTGATGCCAGGTAGGGATAAATTGCTGCACATCTCGAAAAAACTGGTTAGGTGGGCATGTGGGTCCTCACCTTGCAGACCCTAAACTGCCCGACGTTTTGAATCATCTGCAACATGACCGGCTTGATCTCAAAGCGTGCATTCTCCTCCACAGTCGGCCTCGAGATTCCAGGTGAAAAATAATACAGGTTGGGTGCTTCATAATTATACATTCGGATGTTGCGATCGGCCACCAGGAAGACAGGATCCTGAGCTGGTCGAACAGCCTCTTAGTTTACTATTGGCACTGTGTTATCGTTATTGTCCGCCATGCTGGCTACCTACTTTCGTTGACTTCTTTTCTGGCGTACCCTTGCGTGGAAAGTTTTCTCAATCTCAGGGTCAGCTACGAATTCCGGTTCAGCACTAGGACTCATAAACCATCAGGTTGCTCTCCCGTTGAACAGCTAGTACAATGAGATCTATCTTGCACAATACCAAAAACACACTCAAACAATAAACCGTTAACTAGTTCCCCAGTAACAGCGCCATAAACTTGTAATCGTATTATTAGTTATAAATCCTTTACCCTAGCATTTTGTATTGGGAGGTGTAACGTGGTTGGATTGATGATATAAATTGCTCACAATGATGCAATACTACTTCTAGTTATACGTTAATTATTGTTCATGTAGTATGCCATGCGTTGTCACAAGTTTCCTTACGATGGAACCCAATATAATTCCACCGTAAGTTTCTCGGTGTGATCCGAGGTCGAACACGGGGAATGGTTTAGGTTATTGCGGTACGTTCATGATACATGCGACCAGGTTTTCAATCTTTAAAAGTATTTTTGTACAAGTATATAAATTGCAATAAAATAAAGGAAAGCAGTAAAGATGCGATAAAAACATGAAAATACAATAAACTAAGCTAGATGATATAAGATACAGACTTCATGTACAAGATGCTGGGATTGAGGCTAGCTGTGAAAGTTATGCAAAGACATGGGTTGCGGCGACAAGTCTTATGAACAGAATAGAAAGAGAAAAACAAATAATACAAACAATGCAAGTTCTTAACTAGATTGAAGGTACAAATATCGTTCCGCTCTTCTTTTGGCGTACACCTCTCAATGATTGGCCGTGCTCCTACATGTCTGTGGTGAAACAAAGACTAACGTAATGAACGTAAGGTTGCTTCTATGTCTAGAAGTACTATTGGCTTTAGTTAATGCATTCTTCTGACCTTCTCTCGATAGATCAGAATGACACCTTCACTTCTGCTCTCACAGGTGAAGATGTCATCTAGCATGCTTTAGCTAAACATATTTTATATCTTTAATACAAATTAAGTTCTTAGTGATTCATATTGCTCATCAGGGGGTTAAGAGACATCATGAAGAAAGTGATGGATGGGTGAACGGAAATAGATAGAAAATGGTAAACAGAATTTATCAAAACATTTAATATTTCTACTAAGCGTTTGATATAGGTGTGTGAATGAAGAGATAAAGAAAACATGAAATACACAATGAAAGAGAGATAAAACAGATACAAATTAGTGCCAATGTCTTGGCACAGATTCAATGAAGATCTGCTTGCTGGGTAGGATGGATTTGATGGTAGGAAGAGCTTTCCTCTCAAGCTTGCTCTACCGATATCAGGGATCTTTGCACAGAGCTTCCGATCGTGTGTATGGCAGGTTGGATCTGAGATTCACCTCTCGGTGTTATCTTGCCTTCTTCCCAGATTTCTTCTCTTAACCACTCAGCTCATCATTTTCTCTATAATCTAGCAGTACTTAGCCCCGTATCAAGTAGCATACCTTTTCTCTAAAATCAATAGGGTATTTATAGGTGCAGATATTTGACTCCGGCCTTGTGGTCCCCACTCATGGTTATGGTAATTCCGAAGATGGAGGGATATTATTCCTTTTGTTATGCAATCAAATCGTCAATTCTGCACAACTGTTGGTTGTACACGTGTTTCAATCCTCCACTATTGCGTTGCTCAGCTACATCTTTCGATCATAAGATTGCATGCAGTGGTTGTATTTATTACCGCATGCGGTTGAAGCACAGCTCTTGGATCGACTGTCATATTGTGCAGTCATTGTTGTAATCGTCTCTTCATTGGTGATTGATGGGCTCAATGTGACAGAGATGTGTTGATTAGTCTCTCGTGAGCCTTGAGCACAAGCGGTGACTTGGTCTCCTGCAAAACAGAGTAAAGTTCGGTTTGTCTTCTATCTTTTTGGTGTTAGTGGGTGTAATTGCAAACATTTATAATTATTGCAATACGAGGCTAATTTTCATACAATTGGCGCATAATTACTAACTTTTGGCTACAATATCTAGATAAGGTGGCATAAATAACTTGTATTTCTACAAGTTATCAGTACTTAGCTAACATGACCTAGGATTTTCATCGCATGCGATCATCTTGTCTTATGTTGTGTCCATCATCCCTTTAGAGCTACTCGAGAGAGAGTCTAAAGAAAGAACCTCAGACTTGAGAGAGCTAGGTTAGAATCTAGACTCGAGTGAGCAAGATTAGATCTGCATAAGCAAGAGATAGAGACTTAGAGATAAGCTCTATTTGTCAACATGCATCGCATGCACCCTAGACATAGGTGATAACGGGCAGAAATGTATGTAATTACAGTGCTAAGTTATTAAAAGTGCAGGTTTGCGTTGATAAAATATGTAAGATTGCGTCCAAAAGGCATTAAGTTTATAATATTGCGGTCGTATATGTCCATCGCATTAAAATAGTTAACTTATGTATTTTTGTGTAGAATATGCGTTGACGCAAGGCGAAAAATGCGATCACAAGAAATTAACAGTCGAGCGCATCAAAAGATTGCCTTACCGCAAGGCTATGCGGTGTCTGGCGCTCGCAAATATCTGCTCAAGAAGGTTGCCGCAGAGCCGACGCAACTTTGTGGACGCATCTAGGTGAAAATCATAATAAATCACAATGGTACAGAATCTGATGATAGTCGATTCCGAATTAAGTTGACAAGCTGCTAACGAACTACTGTAGCAAGTACACTCAACTTTTTGGTGACAAATATTCGGTACATCAGACAGAGAATTAATGCCATCTCATCAGTACAATCATAAGAGAGAAGAAGCTTTTCAGCCCGAAGCTCTATAAATACCGAAGGCAACCTTCAGTGAAGGAGTTCGGACAGTTGGATAATTTTCCCTTAGATAGAAGTAGCCTTGTTCATAGTTTTTCTTTTACTTTTAAGGCGGAGCGAGAGAAGAGAAGAGATGCCAGAAGATTGTTCTGGTCAGCTCTAGAGAGAACCCAGAGGCATGGAAAAGCAGAGAGAGGGCTAACTCTCGCGAGAGCGAAACTATCTTTTGAGCAGAGTAGAAAAGAATAGTGTAAAAGCCTTGGGAAGCAAGAGATTGCTACCAGGCTCTTTATTCTCATTTCGCATTGTTATTATATATTTCAATTCAATATCTATAAAATGAAACTTGCTTATCTACATCTATTCACTCTCTTAAAAGCACACATGAGTAGCTAAATCCATCGAATGGGTTGAGAAGAACTAAGCTAACATGACCTAGGATCCTCATTGCATGCGATCATCTTGTCTTATGTTGTGCCCAACACCCCTTTAAAGCTACTCGAGAGAGAGTTTAAAGAAAGAACCTAAGACTTGAGAGAGCTAGGTTACAGTCTAGACTCGAGAGAGCAAGATTAGATCTGCATAAGCAAGAGATAAGGACTTAGAGATGAGCTCTGTGTTGCCAACATGCATTGTGTGCACCCTAGAGATAGGTTATGATATTATGCAGTCGCCTTGTTTGTGTATGTGTCATTTGTCATCGCATAAACAAGAATAGATGCTTATGTGTAGGTCCTATAGACTTTATCGCATATATCGCATGCGTTCTAGAACTCTAAGCCATAGCATTTGCATTGAGAGATGATTTTCTATTGTATGTTTTTTGCATGATCGCATAACATGAACGCAATCCTAGGAAGTGTTAGTTGAACCCCTTCTCAACCCGTTCTCCATATATTCATCGCATCTTCCATATTATCAACTCTTGTCTTAACTCTGCTGCATACTTTTTATGCCACAAACAATAACCCAAAAATAACTCTTTGATTTATTGGTTACCGCAAAGTCTTCTTAAAAATTATTACCGCATACTGTTTTCCTTAGTCCTTGAGTTCGACCCTAGACTTACCAGGAAACTCAGTAGGATTTATACTTGGATTATGCTGAGAAAACTTGTTGCACAACACATTTCCCATCACCGCAATTCCTTTCATAAAATCATCGCATAAAATAACGCATCAGCTCTATTTGTCAACATGCATCACATGAACCCTAGAGATAGGTTATGGTATTATGCGATCGCCTTGTATGTGTGTGTGCCAATTTTCATCGCATAGACAAGAATAGAGGCTGATGTGTAAGTCCTATAGACATCATCGCATATATCGCATGCATCCTAAAACTGGAAGCCATAGCATTTGCGTTGAGAGAAGATTTACTATTGGATGTCTGTAGCATGATCGCATAACATGAACACGATCCTAGGAGGTGTTAGCTGAACCCCTTCTCAACCCATTCCCCTGCATATTCTTCGCATCTTTTGTAATATTAACTTTTTTCTTAACTCCGTCGCATACATTTTATACTGTAAACAGCAACCCAACCAACTCTTTGATTTATTGTTACTGCAAAGTGATCTCAAAATTATCAACGCATATTGTTTTCCTAAGTCCCTGAGTTCGACCTTGGGCTTACTAGGAAACTTAGTAGGATGTATACTTGGGTCCTGCTGAGAAAACTTGCTTGCACAACACATTTTCAATCACCGCAATCCCTACCATTATTTCATCGCATAAAATAACGCATCAAGTTTTTGGCGTCGTTGCCGGGGACTTCGGCAATTCAATGTGCTAATGGTAATTTTCTGATTTTCTTTACAACTTTCAATCTCTGGCGCATTACGACTCAAAGATTGAAAGAACGTTCCGATGAAGACTCAGAGATAGCTTCCATCAACAACAACAAGAGAAAGATAACATGGCGGAACAACAGGGAAATGGAGCACCAAATGAAAATAATGTCATGGTGAATCCCATCCTATTGATGAACCATCGCAATGGGCCCATTCGGGACTATGCATCGCCCAACCTTTACGATTTCTCCCCAAGAATCATGAGGCCCGCTCTTGACAGATCAAGATTTAAAATAAAGTCGATGATGCTGTAGATGATCCAGACTGTCGGACAGTTTGGTGGAAGGCGTGGCGAGGACCCGCACGCCCACCTTTGGAGTTTCATAGAGATTTGCAACACTTTTGTGTTCCCTAATATCTCCACCGAGGAAGTTCCACTAACTTTGTTCCCGTTTTCGTTGTGCGACCAGACACAGAAATGGGCATACTCTCTCGATCCGAGGGAGATTACCTCATGGGAGCTAGTAGTGGAGAAGTTTATGAAGAAATACTTCCCTCCAATGGAGAATGCCAGAAGAAGGAAATTGATAACCAATTTCGAACAGGATATTGACGAATCGCTCAGCGATGCTTGGGCGAGGTTTAAGAGGCTGGTAAGAGATTGCCCGCATAACGACTTACCAGACTGCTTACAGATGGAGATTTTTTTTATCATGGATTAAACCCTACTTCGCAGACCGCTACCAATGTAGCAGCTGCTGGAGGTCTGCTAGATAAAACTTATGATGAGGCCAAGAACATCCTTGATTGCATTTCCAAAAATCATGAAGATTGGAGAGAAAGCGATCAAATATTGAGAATCAAGGACAGTGATGCGAACAATGGTGCCATCGCATCCCTTCAATGTCAAATGACTGCAATGATGAACTTGATACAGGGAATCGTAATCATCAGCCCAACAACGCATAGTGGGCAAGTGAACGCAATTAACCAGACGACCGCAAGATGTGCTACTTGTGGTGAAGGACACGTAATGGAGGAATGCCCGCAAAATCCACAGTTAATTTATTTTGTGAAGAATAATCCATTCTCTAACACGTACAACCCTAGGTGAAGAAACCACCCCAATTTCGCGTGGAAAAATCAATAGCAAAATTTCCAATCAGTAGCGTAAAAAGAAGGGCCACCCAGATTTTTCCTGTAAACCAGCAGTCAAATGAGTAATCAAGCCAGCAGTTTGTAGGTGCCGCAATCTTCCTCTTTGGAAAGTTCGTTGAAGCAATATATTGAAAAGAACGAAACTGTGCTTTAAAACCAAGCGACGTCCATCCATAATTTGGAAATTCAGATAGGCCAAATTGCGAGCAAACTCAGAACAGATTGCAAGGGGCCCTGTCGAGTTCAATGAAACTCCCATACAACCCAGGGGGTACGGGTAAAGAGCAATGTCAAGTCGTGACATTGCGGAGTGGAAAGACTGTGGTAGAGGAGAAGATGGAGCCTAGTCGGACTGCTCCAATTGTGTTGGAACCAGAGATTGCGGTGACTTTAGAAGAAATAGAAGAAAAAGAAGCGATGAACGTAGAGATTGCGTCCACCTCGAAGCAAAAAGGACAGGGGATCGTAAGAATATAGTTGCCACATTTCCCACAAAGACTCAAAAAGAAGAAAAAAGATGAGGTACAGTACCAATGCTTCATGAATATGTTAAAACAATTGCATATTAATATTCTGTTCACTGAAGCAATTGAGGAGATGCTCGCATATGTGAAGTTTCTAAAGGATATGGTGACAAAAAAGAGAGGCACTGGTAAGTTCGCCACGGTGGCTTTGATGCAGAGCTCAAAATCTATAATCCAATCGAAAATGCGTGACCCTAGGATTTTCCCTATACCTTGATTCATTGGAGGATTATACATTGGGTAAGCGCTATGCGATCTTGGAGCCAGCATTAACCTGATGTCGCTGTCAATTTTCAAGTAGCTGAATGTAGGGCAACTTGCGCCCACGACAGTGACTCTCCAATTTTCGGATAGATCTCTTGGTGCATTTAGAGGGGAAAGTGAAGAACGTGCTGGTTGCAATCGACAAATTTATATTGCCAGCAAGCTTCATCTTGGACTACGAAGCAGATAAAGATGTGCCCATCATTTTAGGGCGGCCATTTTTATCGATCGGTCGTGCCCAGATTGATGTGCACAAAGGAGAGATCACCTTGAGAGTGAATGGGCAGAAGCTCAAGTTTGACATTATTCGAGCCATGAAATATCCTGATGAAGAAGACCTTAATGAATTTGACGATGAACAGAGTTTGAATGAAGAAGAGAAGCCTGAAGATGAAAACGAAGATGAGGATGTGATCGCATCCATTATAGCATGCAATGTGATCACAGAGAAAACAAACAAGGAGGATGAGATGATCGCATCCCAAGAAGATAAACCGGCAGTGAATGAAGAAAGAAAAACAACGCAACCATCCTTAAAACAACCACCAACAATAGAGCTGAAGACCTTTCCTAACCAATTGAAGTATATGTTTTTAGGGCAGAATGAAAAGCTACCTGTAATGATTTCCTCTGCACTTAATGCAGACCAAGAAAATGCGTTGCTGAGGTCGTAAAGAAATTGGCTGGATGCCTACAGACATTAGAGGAATCAGCCCCGCATACTGTATGCATAGAATTCATCTCGAAGAGAATCACAAAGGATCGATTGAACATCAGCGCAGACTCAACTTTGCGATGAAGGAGGTCGTAAAGAAGGAGATAATCAAGTGGTTAGATGTAGGCATCCTCTACCCAGTAGCAGATAGCACGTGGGTCAGCCCAGTGCAATGCATGTTAAAGAAAGGAGGGATGACGGTAGTCCCTAACACAAATAACGAGCTGATACTACAAAGAACCATCACCAGATGTCGGATTTGCATGGACTACCGCAAACTAAATGCGGCAACAAAGAAGGATCATTTCCCTTTACCTTTTATTGACCAAATGTTGGATCGTTCGACCTCTGTAATGCGCCGAGCACTTTCCAAAGGTGTAGGATGGCCATGTTTCGGAATATCTCGAAGTCTGTCTTGACAACTTGGAGAAGATATTGAAAAGATGTGAGGAGACGAACCTCATGCTTAATTGGGAGAAATGTAATTTCATGGTGAAAGAGGGCATTGTGCATGGGCACAAGGTCTCTAGGGACGGGTTCGAGGTGGATAAGACAAAAATTGAAGCGATTGAAAAGCTCCCACCTCCAACGAGTGTAAAGGCTGTTATTAGCTTCTGGGCACATGCTGGATTTTATAGACGTTTTTTCAAGGACTTTTCAAAGATAGCACGACCACTGACTGTGTTGATGGAGGCAGATAGAAATTTTGACTTCGATGACAAATGCCTCAACGTATTGATGATTTTGAAGAACGCATTAATGACCGTGCCTGTGTTGATTGCACTAGATTGGACACTCCTCTTTGAACTAATGTGCGACGCGAGCGGTTATGTGATGGGAGCAGTGCTGGTGTAGAAGAGAAAAACAATGATACATCCCATCTCATATGCGAGTAAGATTGTGAATCGTGCTCAAACTAATTACACCACTGATAACTTGTAGAAATAAAAGTTATTTATACTGTTATATTTAGATATTGCGGCCAAAAGGAAGAAAAGTTGCATCGATAGTATGGAAATTAGCTAAGAAATGCGAGAATTATAAATTGTCATCAATACACCCACTGACACCATTGTGATGGTAGAAAAGAATGCTTCAAGTCTGTTTTGCAGAAAATCAAGTCACCGCATGCGTTCATAGCTCAAAGATAAACGGAACAACGCATGTACATCGCATTGTGCTCGTCACTCAATAATGAAGAGACGATCAACGCAATGATGGCGCATGCGACAATCGATCAAGAGCTTTGCGATCAACGCAATTTCAATCGCATGCGGTAATAAAAAACAACACCGCATGCAGGCAAATGATCGAAGATGTACAGAGCAATGCAATTTTGGAGGATTTTGACGCGTGTATAGCTGACCAATGTGCATTACTGATGGGATTGATTGCGTAACAGAAGGAATGTTCACTCCACCATTTCAGTAACTGCCTTAACAATAAAGTGGGTACCACAATTCAAAGAGTCAAAGCTTCGCCTATAAATAGCTTTTGCAATTCCATTGAAGAAATATACTCGATGCAAGAGAATTGATACTTGTATATTTAGGAATACTCGATACGGGAGACCTGAATACTGATCTGAGAGAGAAACTGGTTGAGCGACTAATCAGAGTAGATCCAGGAAGAATCAAGAGACAAGGACGAGAGGTGAGTCTTCGGGCAAAGAATCCATTCAATCCCTGTCGTTGAAGCTCTGTACGAAGGTCACTTCTACAAACGAGCAAGCCTAAGAGGGAAGCTCTTCTCTTCATCCATTCCACACGCCGGCAAGCAAAACCCCCGCCCAGATCTGCGTCAAGACATTGACACTCTTCTATATTTGTTTCTATCTTGTTTTCATCACTTGTACTCATCTTCTCTACTCTATAATTCACACCATGTTTCAGACGCTTATTCTTAGTATTAATTGTTATGATCATTTCCATCATCATCTCTCTGGCTATTTCCGTTCATCCATGATTCACTTTCTCCATGATGTTTTCTTAATCCCCTGGGTAATTAATAAGAATTAAGCAAGTAAGTTAATCTGTGTTAAGGAAATAACTATGTTTAGCTAAAGCATGCTAGACGACATCTTCACCTGTGAGAGCAGAAGTCAAGATGCCATTCTGCCTATCGAGAGAGGGCTGGAAGAATGCGTTAACTAAAGCGAGAAGTACTTCCAGAGATGGAAGCAACCTTGCATTCATCACGTCCATCCCTGTTTCACCATAGAGATATGGGAATGTAGCCAAGCCAAATGAAAGTAGAACCTTAGTTACATCTTTAACGCAGTTAACAAACTTGCGATGTTTTTACTAATTATTCTTTCTATTTCTGATTCATACATAAATACTTGTCATCGCATACCACGATCCTATGTATAACTTCACAATCAGTCTCGCACTCAGTATTATGTATCATGAATCTTGTATCATAATAGTTTAGGACTTTACTTTTATCGCACTTTTATTCTATCAACGCAATTTATGTTTATCACAATGTAAATTCATGTATAAACCAAATCTTTTATTAATTGTAAAATCGGTTGCATATATCATGAAAGTAACACATTAACGAAAACAATCCCTGTGTTCGACCTCAGATTACTCTGAGAAACTTGCGTTGGAATTATACTTGGTTTCAGTGCAAGAAAACTTGTGACAACGCATTACTCCACAACATATTACAAGCATACAGTTAACAACGCATATATCTAGAAGTAGTAATGCATAACACAGCATTCACATTCCATTTCCATCTTACATCATCAAGTTTATGGCAACATGAGCTTGTTGTTCATTCATCCATATTCATATTTGTTCGCATGCTGTAACCAATAAAAATAAAAACACTACATTTCCACCGTTACAACCACAACAGAAAAAGAATTTCTTGCGGTAATATTCGCATTGGAGAAATTCAGAGCATATTTGCGGGGAACAAAAGTACTCATCCACACCGACCACTCGGTGATAAAATATTTGATGACAAAGAAGGATGCAAAGCCGAGGTTGATTAGTTGGGTCCTCCTCCTCCAAGAATTCGATATGGAAATAATTGATCGCAAGGGGACAGAGAACCAAGTTGCAGATCATTTATCCATATTAGAAAATCCCGAGGTTGACTGTAATCAGTTAGAAGTAAGTGCAATGTTTCCAGACGAGTAGCTATTTCATATTGAAGAATTGCCAAGGTAAGCAGACGTGGTAAATTATCTGGTTTACGAGCAATTTCCCGAAGATTATACTGACTGCCAAAAGAGGTTGCTCAAGCATGAATGCGTATCATATTTTTGGGATGAGCCGGATCTGAATAAGAGGGGGTCAGACCAGATTATGCGACTGTGTGTACCGGATGCTGCTCACCAATGCATATTATCACAATGTCATGACTCGCCTTATGGAGGGCACTTTGGAGGCTAGCGCACAGCAGTGAAAGTATTACAAAGTGGGTATTATTGGCCAACACTATTCCAGGATGCAAGAGACTACACGATGAAGTGTGACCGGTGCCAACGCACAGGTAATATTTCATGGAAACATGCGATGCCCATGAATACCATTTTAGAACTAGAGTTATTTGACATCTGAGGCATTGATTTCATGGGACCATTCCCACCATTGAATGGTCATAAATATATTTTGTTAGCCATCGACTATGTGTCCAAGTGGGTAGAAGCAATAGCATGCATTGCAAGCGATGCGGCGGTAGTCTCCAAATTTCTGAAGAAGAATATTTTCACTCGTTTTGGCACTCCACGAGTGATGAAGGCACCCACTTTGTCAATCACACTATCAAAGAATTGCTGCACAAATATAATATCCTCCATAAAGTGGCTACCGCATACCATCCACAGATGAATAATCGGGCCGAAGTGTCCAACCGGGAGATCAAGTTGATACTGGAGAAGGTGGTAAGGCCTTCACGAAAGGATTGGGTAATAAAGTTGAACGATGCACTATGGGCATACAGGACCGCCTATAAGACACCTATAGGCATGTCTCTGTATGCATTGGTGTTTGGTAAAGCATGTCATTTACCACTGGAACTGGAGAACAAAGCGCTGTGGGCAGTGAAAAAGCTAAATTTCGACTTAAAGGTAGCAGGGGAAGCAAGAAAACTCTAATTGGTCAAGCTGGAGGAATGGAGAACTCACGCATACGTGATCACAAAGATCTACATAGAGCACGCGAAGCGCTAGCACGACAAACATTATGCAGAAAGAATCTCCAAGGTCACCTCCATAGACCTGAGAAATCTGGAATGAAAAAAAAATCGAGGAGCCCCTGCAATGGCATGAGACAGAAAATCATATGGGGTGCAAGTCTTTTGGGATATCCTTTTCTTACTAATGCTTCATAAACTCTCACTACCCTTATGTTATTTTGTTTATCGTTTATCTTTGCTTATCTAAAAAAAAAAGGGTTTTGTTAACTTTTTTTAATTATTATTTGACCCTCTCAATATTTTTGCAACGATTGAGGTGAACGATTACGGAGGCACTACACGAAGACACAACTACTTTATTTTGTCATCGCAATCAAAAGAAACCAGATCGCCGCAAAGCAGGATGCATTCACAAATAATGTGGGCGACAACACAAATTTGGGGGTTGTATCTTTCTTTGACTTTATTCCAAATTTTGTACTATCGCATCGCATTTTAATTTTGAAAATTTTATCACCGCATCTTTTTTGGCTGGCGCAGTCATTTAATATTGATTAATTAATAAGTAACCGCATTATTTCTCGTTGCCAATTATGATTTCAATGATGAAACGCATGCCTATATTTTTTTCATATATGCTAAAATCAACTTAATTTTAGGACAGTCACCTCATGAAATATTTCTACAAGTTAGTGGTCTGCTAGCTTTCTTTCAAACTGAGTTTTTACAAAACTTCTTAAGAGCATCGCATGAGTTCTTTTAAACTTTTAGCAATGAAGACATTGCTACATTTTAAATTTGGGGGTGCGGTATTCATTTTTTGACCTTGTGATTTTTAGCCTTGAAAAAAAAATCATAACGTTGCGATCGAATCCTACTTGTAGTTAGATGTCCACATGACACCCGTGGGGGCAAGCCAAAACGAAGGTAGGAATCGTGATCAACGCATAAATAAATGATCGCAACTCTGCTACCAAATAGGCATGAGTTTAGACTGAGAAAGAGTGCCTCGCTCGTAGTTGGATGTCCACATGACACACGTGGGGGCAAGCCAAAACGAAGGCTAGACACTTGGATCAGCGCAAGGCCATATATATATATACATATATATATACATACATATATATATACATACATATATATATATAGTGTATATATATATGTATATATATATGTATGTATATATATATACATACATATATATACACTATATATATATGTGTGTGTGTGTGTGTATATATATATATATAATTGTCTAAAATACGCAAGGATAAATATCATTTGAAAACACCCTAGTGAAAAAGTTTTTTTATGAAATAAATCATTCGATACCCTGGAATCTGGTAAAGTCTTTTTGAAGGTTAAACTTGCGGTCCCTAAATTTTATAAATATTTTAAGAAGAGACCTAGATAAGAATTAAGGAGATTTTTGTAATACCCTAACCCTAATTTGGAAGGCATGAAGAAATAGGATATAAAAACAAAAAAATATAATAAAATTATGAGGAATTTAGATGCGAGAATACCAAGATAAATGAATTAAGTATGGAATAACGCAATGGTTTAAATATTGTCTACGTGTTGCGAAGGGCATGCGGTGATGGAAGCGTTGGACCAAACAACTATCCTACGCGTGATGCCAAGCGAGAGTGGAGGCAACGAAAGAATGGGAGAGAGCGAGATTGATTTAAGCGAGAGAATGGGAGAGAGCGAGATTTATTTGAGCGAGAGAATGGGAGAGAGCTAGATTTGTTTGAGCGAGAGAATGGGAGAGAGCGAGATTGGTGTGAGCAAGAAAATGGGAGAGAGCGAGATCGGAGAAGAGCGAGAGTTTGAGCGAGAAAGTAGGAGAGAGCGAGAGTGGAGAGAGCGAGATCTGCAAGCGAGAAAGTGGGAGAGAGCGAGAGCCATGAGAGCGAAGCCAGCAAGAAAGTGGGAGAGAGCGAGAGCCCCGAGAGCAGAACCAGCGAGAAAGTTGGAGAGAGCGAGAGCCATGACAGTGGAGAGAGCGAGATTAAACAGACGGACGCATTTTAAAGGGGCTAGACGTGTTCATTAATAATTTGGATAATTAGTTCGAAAATTAAGCGGTTGATGTGGCAAAGGGAGATTTCATGCAGGAAGACATAAGAAAGTAGTGTATGGCTAAGATTACATGCTAATTAAGGTAATTTTGTTTGGCAAACTCAGAATTAGACAACTCAAAGCTCGATTAGCCCAAGTTAGTGTGGGTAGCTTAAGGAGAAGCCATTTGTATGGTGAGTTGTCGCACAGAAAGGAGCTGAGAAAAACTATAAATAGGAGGCCTCGACTGAAAGTTAAACTCATTCTAAAACAAATTTCAATAGTAAAAATCCTATAGAGAGAGTGAGTTTTTAGTGAATAGGCTGCCGTTGGTCTGGAAGGAAGGAAATTCGAAGGAGGTGCTGCTCAAATTCCAATTTGGTCTGAGTATGCTAAGCTAGTAGTTCTTTAGGATGTATTTTTAATTATATTTAAGACGTAATATTAATTGGGAATTTTCCTTGCAAACAACGATAATGGCAGGGAACAAAATACGAAAGGGGAAACTGGCAAAACAGTGAGTGTTATAGCTTTATAGTTTCGATATATCGTGAGTGTTATAGCTTTATAGTTTCGATATATCGTGAGTGTTACAGCGTTGATGTATCATGATTTTTATTACAGTTTTGGAATACTATGAATGTTTATATATATAAATGCATGATAGGAACGTTATTATGGCTTTGACATACTGTAAGGTCTTAGTAATTGAATGCATATTAGGGTGTTATTGTCACACCCCGCCCCAGACCACCTTCTCAGCCCGGGAGAGGGATGCGACTGCAGCAGTTATCAACCCTTGAGTTGACACTTACTGCCTAATGATTCTTGCGGAATAACTCTGATACCATATTATAACTTATACACAACGAAATGATTAAGTCAAGGAGATAAACTATAATAGATTAAGTAGGCCCATCTTTTATTACGGCATTGATATAACGTTTATACAACTTAAGGATTTGACAACAAAGTTTACAACGAAAACCGTAAAAACCCTCCGGAAGTGTAATTGTGGCACGTGGCAGACCTTGACCTTAGCAGCACCATGGAACTTCTCATCTTCCTACCTGGGCGGGGGGGGGGGGGGGGGGGGGGGGGGGGGGTTAAGAAAACATTTTGAAGAGTGTGAGCTATTAAGCCCAGTGAGTGTTTCTTCTAAAGATGAAAATCATCATTTTTGGGAAATCAATCACATAATAATAATCACAGTGTACCCATGCATGATCATGGATTTATGCAATAATTAACCTTTATTCCAAAATGCTACACATGGCATGCATATCATATCATCAATCAATACATCACCTATAGAAACCTTCCTATGACCCCAATTCCTGCCAATGTGCACATCAACCATTTTTATTTATCCCGCTAGTCATGCTTAGGTACTTGACCATATTTCCCGCCGGTCGTCACCGACTATTATTTCCCGCCGACCGAAGCCGACCAATTATTTCCCGCTGACTAAAGCCGACCAATTTTTCCCACGAAGCACCTTTTGTTAAGCATGCTAACCATATCCCAGGCATAATCGCAGTTTCCATAGTTACACACAAGTAATATCATGGTGACATCATATTACCAAAGCATGTAGCTTGTATCCACAGATGCATATGTTCCAATATCAGAGTATAAAGCTAAGTGAATACTCATAATATGCATTTACTATCAACACTGTATAAACACACAATATGCAACATAACACTCACGATATATCGAACCTATAATGCTATAACACTCACACTATGTGTTAAATATCAAAGCTATAACACTCACACTATGTGTTAATTATCAAAGCTATAACACTCACACGATGTGTTAATGATCAAAGCTATAACACTCACAACATATGTTAACTATCAAAACTATAACACTCACCTCAATTGCTTAGGAGCCTTTCTAATAGTTCCCTTTTCTACCTCGAGCTCCCTTTTTACCCCTAGAATCCAGATCCAACTTACAGCTTAGATTACTCATAGTTCTAAACCTTATTTTAAGATACTTCCTTCTACCAAACTATTCTAAAATGTCTGAATCTTACCATAAAATCTTAGCTCATAACTCTTCATGGTTTAGCCGGAATCATCCAAACATCAAGACTGGCCCAGCTTATCCGATAGCTCGACCCCTCTTTCTTTTCCTCATTCTCCACCTTAATTCCTTATAGCTTCTTCTTCTGTAGCCTCACCATGAAAACTAGACTCTCTTATCTTTCAGATGGCTTTGGAATTATATCAAATGCTCAAGTATATTGGGAGATCTCCTCGTCTCAAGTTGATGCATTCTCCTTCACCCTCACTGTCCAATGCACTCTACTCTCCCCTCTTTTTACGAATTTTATGATTTGTGATTTGAAAATGAAATCCCAACGGCTCTATTTATAGGCGTCCAAACCTCCTTTGGTGTTGACACCACCTACTTGGCTGCATGGCCAAATGTTTAATCCTCCCTTTATCAACCTAAGCTGACTTCACCCTGGTTCAATGTGTTCTTCCCAAACGCATCCAACACAATTTCTCAGGGTTTAAGAATTCCTCTTAATTGGACACCTCAATCTTAATTGATGTTTGCCCTTACGTCTTCAAGCTTTGTTTGTATTCAATTTAGGGTTTTCAATGCAAAATCTATAAGATCGTGGCCAAGTTCAACGCATAAATGCCCGGCCGTTCGATGCACAGGCGGTTTCTTTCGATCGCGTGAGCATGACGTTTGAATGAGGCGTTTAGGCTGCTCTCGCTCTTTCCCCCTTTCTCGCTGGTCTCGCTCTTCCCACTATCCCTCTCGCCCACTTTCTCGCTCACAATCTCGCTCTTTCCGCTCTCACTCTCTCCAGCCTTCTCGCTAGCTTGGATCTTGACAGTGTCGCTCTCTCCCATTCTCTCGCTCAGCCAGTCTCGCTCTCTCCCATTCTATCGCTCAAATCAATCTTGCTGCCTCCACTCTCGCTGCCTCCGCTCTCGCTCTCTCCCATTTCTTCTACCATTTTCTCTCCAATCTTGTTAGCTATTGTGAATATGGTTTATCTCCGTGCAACTTCCACACGAATTTTCCCAAATAATTTTCTATATTTTCCTCAGTTCTTCAATCCCTTCTTCACTATTCAGGACTTAAGTCTTCAAGGTTTTCTCTTCTTTTTATCCTTCTAGGGTCCTCTCTACTCGTATTCCAGGATCAAATATGGTTATCATAACTTTAATACCTAACCATTATAGTTTACATTCACTTTTACTAATTGTTGATCCCCAGAAGGTGACAATTATTACAGTTATTATGACAATTGTAAAATTATTAGATTATTTACATAACATAGAATTTAACTTCCTTCTAATTAACCCCTTAATCACTTACTTAAGTAGGAAAATGGAGATCCAGGTTTCACAGTTATTGTGACTTTGCTACATATTGTGACGTTTAATTAAAGACATGCATAATAGGTACTGCCTATGTGATATAGTTTTAATATTTATAACTTTGGTATGTGTGAAGCATATCGTGAACATTATATTATATAGTCTTGATATAAAAAGAAGATTCTTAGTATATATACAGTGTGGCATATTATGAATATTTATTTAACTCTATACTTTGATATAGAAATATAGACATAAGTAAATGCAAAATATATATACTTTTGGTGATATGATGATTGCCATGATATTGTTGTGCGTGACTATGGGAATTGAGATTAAGCCCAGGATATAGTTAGCATGCTTAACAAAAGGTGCTTGTTGGGAAAATATGGTTGGCTTCGGTCGGTGGGAAATATGATCAAGTACCTAAGCATGATTAGCGGGATAAATAAAATGGTTGATGTGCACATTGGCAAGAATTGGGGTCATAGGAAGGTTCCCATAGATGATTGTATTGATTGATGATATGATATGCATGCTATGTGTAGCTTTTGGGATAAAGATTACTGGTTGCCTGACTATATCTTTGACTACGCAGGAGTTATAATGCGAGTGTTGGCATGTGATTGATTTCCCAAAAATGATTTTCAAAGTGAATTTCATCTTAAAAGAACCACTCACTAGGCTTAGTAACTCACATTTTTCCAAATGTTTTCTTAATCCCCCCCAAGGTAACAAAGCGGAGCATTCAAGGAAGAGTCCATCACCCACCACCACTAGCTAAGAATTCGGTAAACTCTCGGGGCACAACTCAGACCATGAATAGAAAGAAAATTTAGTTATATGTATAGATAGTTAGGGGGAATGTTGTAAACTTATTAAAATTTTTAATAAATATGGGGGGGAGGAATATTGAACATGAGTATTGTCTTAGGATTCTATTAGTCACCTCACGCTCCCTTCCCAGTCTTGGGATTTAAGGCTTGGGAGGGGGTGTGACAATTTTGGTATATAGGATTCGAATAAGGAATCATTGAGAAATCTAGGAAAGAGAAGGTGGTCAACTTTATAAAGGAAATCTTTAGCTGATGCTTGAGGATAAACATTGTTTAAATGTGGGGGTGTGATAATGGGTAGAAATGCACGTTATTACAGCGCAAAGTTATAAAACAATGTAGGATTGTGTTGATAAAAATATACAATATTGCGTCCAAAAACATTAAGTTCACAACATTGCGATCACATGGGTCCATCTCATGAAAACAGCTAACTTATGTATTTTTGTGCAGAAAATAAATGCGTTGATGCAAGGCAGAAATTTGATCCCATGAAGTTAACGTCCAAGTGCATTAAGAGATTATGTTAACGCAAGGCTATGCGATCATCTGCGCTCATGAATAACTGCTCAAGAAGGTTACTGCATAGAGTCGGTGCATCTTGGTGGGCGCATCTGGGTGAAAAGCGTAATAAATCACGATGGGATAGAAAGCTGATGACAGTCGATTCTGAATTAAGTTGACAAGATGTTAATGACCTACTGTAGCAAGTACACTCAATTTTTCGGTGACAAATATTCGGCGCATGAGACAAAGAATTAATGCCATCCCATTAGTGCAATCATAAGATAGAAGAAGGCTTTCACCCTGAAGCTCTATAAATACCAAAGGCCACCTTCAGTGAAGGAGTTCGTTCAGTTAGATAATTTTCCCTTTAGATAGAAGTAGCCTTGTTCATAGTTTTCTTATACTTAGAAGGCGGAGCGAGAGAAAGGAAGAGATACCAGAAGATCGCCCTGGTCAACTCGAGAGAGAACCCAGGAGGCGTGGAAAAATAGAGAGAGGGCCAACTCTTGTGAGAGCAAGATTATCTTTAGAGCAGAGTAGAGAAGAACAGTGTAAAAGCCTTGGGAAGCAAGAAGTTGCTACCAGGCTCTTTATTCTTATTCCATATTGTCATTATGTATTTCGATTATTTATCTATAAAATTGAACTTGCTTATCTATATTTATTCACTCTCTTTAAAACACACATGAGTAGCTAAATCTATCAAATGGGTTGAGAAGTACTTAGCTAATATGACCTAGAATTTTAATCGCATGCGATCATCTTGTCTTATGTTGCGTCCATCACCCCTTTAAAGCTACTTGAGAGAGATTCTAAAGAAAGAACCTAAGACTTGAGAGAGCTAGGTTAGAATCTAGACTCGAGAGAGCAAGATTAGATCTACATAAGAAAGAGATAGAGACTTAGAGATAAGCTCTGTTTGTCAACATTCATCACATGCACCCTAGAGATAGGTTATGTATTATGCGGTCGCCTTGTATGTGTGTGTGTCAATTGTCATCGCATATATCGCAAGCGTTCTAAAACTAGAAGTTGTAGCATTTTTGTCGAGAGATGATTTGCTATTGTATATGTGTAGCATGATTGCATAACATGAACGCAATCTTAGGAAGTGTTAGCTGAACCCCTTCTCAACCTGTTCCACCGCATATTCATCGCATCTTTCATAATATTAACTCTGTCCTTAACTCCGCTACATACATTTCATACTGTAAACAACAACCCAACCAACTCTTTGATTTATTGTTACTGTAAAGTGATCTCAAAATTATCACCGCATATTATTTTCCTCAGTCCCTGAGTTCGACCCTGGACTTACCAGGAAACTCAGTAGGATTTATACTTGGGTCCTGCTGAGAAAACTTTTTTGCACAACAAATTTTCCATCACTGCAATCCTTACCATTATTTCATCGCATAAAATAATGCATCAAGGTCATGTTACCTATGGTCATCCTAGTGAATTGAAGTCTCTGTCATGAACAGTGTTATATAACGAGATGTTAACACTTCGTGGTCAGGTTTTATACAAACTCTTTGTATAGGATGCCCCCGCTCGCATGTCCTCTACACGAATGATCAAGATCAGACCATTTGTGATAAGTCACAACATTTGTGACCATTCCACAAAGCGGGTCGTATTCGTAGCATTACCAGGATAAGGTTTCCTCCTATATCCATATACTACAAACCATTTTGATTATCACTTAAGACATGATCCACTTGTATGTCACTTCATGCATGCTTAAGTTACATACTTATAACCAGGAATTTTATATTTATTGGTTTGTGGTAAAGAAAATGAAACATAAAACTTACCAAAAACAAGATGTGAAGTAAAATATCATATATTATACAACACAAGCATTCGTACAAACTGTTTACAAACTACAAGACACGAGACTTTAGGGCATCAACCCCAAAAATCACCCACTTGTCCTAAAGCGAAGTGGGGTGTACATAAAACTAGTACGAAACAATAAAGTCATTATTTTGGATAAAGTCAAGAATCAGTTTTTGGGTCAGATTGAAATGTTCAAATTGACAAGAGGGAGTTCGATTATATATGATATAATTGAATTGGTTAATTATATATGATATAATTGACAAAATGTATGAGATACATTATTTTGGAGGAAATTAGATATAAATATGATTTATATCAAGTGAAGGAGCTATAGGATAAGAATATAATATAATTATATTCATTTGTTTATTAATTGGTTAATTATGTGATAATTAGCCGAAATCTCCTCCTCAATCGTGCATTAGTGGGAAAAAATTATTCGGTTATTGTAACTAAAGAATAAAATGAAAATTGGTTTCATTTTTGCAAAGGGTTTGGAAAAATCGAAAAAGATGTCAAAATGTATCGATCACTTAGCTGAGAGCCTATACGATAGCGCCCCATCGCTTAAACGATCGCACACCCCATGTCTAAACGATCGCACGCATTCTCTAAATGATGGATTAGCTTTTCTAAATGATCGCCTAGCGTGCCGAGTTTTCTAAACGACCGCTTAGTAAAACCTACATGATCGTGTAGCTTTCTCTAAAAGATAAGCATCCGCTATACGATAGCCTTCTCTCACTTGCTTATCATTCTACACGAACAACCCTTTCCTCCTCCCTCTACTAAATTCAACAAAGACCAATCTTTGGATTCTCACTCCGAGAATACAAGGGCTCTAAGTGATGGTGTCATCCCCACTCTTGGTTGTTCATTTGCTGCCATTCGTGTAGACGTTCGTGCTGCCATTCATAGAGGGTCGTTTCCGCTGGGTTGAGTTCATTGTGAAGGTAGTCTTCAACTGGTATGTGAACTCAATCCCTTGTTTTTTATTTATCAAAGCACGCCATTAATTAGTGTAAAATTGCATACCTATTTTTTTTAGAATGTGTGTGTGGTAATTCGGTCATAATGAAATAGGAAAGATCTGAACACGCTCATAGAAACTCTTCTTAAAGAGTTCCTTTAATTGGTATCAGAGCTAGGTTTTGATATTCCAACTTCATTGTTGCAACGAATTGCATATACATTCTTGGTGGGTGCATATCTGCTCTGTTTAATTTTAAGTTATTGTGGATGTGCGGATTAATGGAGTTTTATGGGATGAGCCTCGGTTTGATTTAATTCTTTTCCATTTTCGGTTGATTGTAAAGGCCCCTGCGTTTTTGGGCATTATTACTCATTATCGAGTCTGTAATTCAACGTTAGTTTGAGTGTTGAGTCATTTTTGAAGAAAATTGGAGCAAAGGTTGCTGTTCTTCGAGGAAGAAAACGATCAAGGGTTGATCGGGTCGTGTAGACGATAGGGTAAGTGATCACTGAGTATCGGATGCTCGCGTATTGATAACTTGTAGGAATACAAGTTATTTATATTGTTTTATATAGGTATTGCGGTAAAAAGAGAGGAAAGTTGCGTCCATAGTATAGAAATTGGCTAAGAACTACGAAAATTATAAAATGTCATAAATACACCCACTAACACCATTGCGATGGCGAATAGAATGTTTCAGTTTCTGTTTTGTAGGAAATGGGTCACCGCATGCATTCATGGCTCGAAGACAAAATAAGCAACGCATCTACGTTGCATTGCACCTATCAATCAAGAACGAAGAGATGATCAACGCAATGACGACACATGCGACAATCGATCCTGAGCTTTAGCGATCAACGCAATCCCAACTGCATGCGGTAATAAAAAACAACACCGTATGCGGCGATAGATCAAAGATGTGAAGAGCAACGCATTTGCGGATGATTCTGAAAAGTTTACAGCTTTTAGTTGTGCATTTCTGAGGGATTGATTGCGTAACAGAAGGAATTTTCCATTCCGCCATTTCAGGAACTACCATAATTAGACAATGGGGACCAAAAATTCAAAGAGCCAAGGTCTCGCCTATAAATAGCTTCCTTAAATTCGCTGAAAGATATACATGTATACATAGAGACGTGCATATACTGATATTGAGAGAGAGGCTGGTCTGAAGCGACTACAGAGTAAATCTAGGTGAGTCTCCGAGCAGAGAATTCTTCCAATTCCTGAAACTGAAGCTCTGTGCAAAGGTCAATTCTATCAGGAAAGCAAGCCTGAGAGGGAATCTTTCCTCTCCACCACTTCCATACGCTGGAAAGCGCAAATCTCTGATCTAGATTTGTGTCAAGACGTTGACACTCTTTCTGTATTTGTTTCTATTCTCTATTTCATCCTTTGTATTCATCTTCTTTAATCCTTCATTCACAATATGTATCAAATGCTTAATTTTAGAATTAATTGTTATCATCGTCACCATTATCATCTCTCTGTCTCTTTCCATGTATTCGTAATCCATTTCTCCATGATGTGTTCTTAATCTCCAGGTTAAAAAGTGAGAATTAAGCGAGTGAGTTAATTTGTGTTAAGGAATTAATTAAGTTTAGCTAAAGCATGCTTGACGGCATCTTCACCTGTGAGAGCATAAGTGAAGATGTTATTCCGCCTATCGAGAGAAGGTTGGAAGAATGCGTTAACTAAAGCGACAAGTATTTCCAAAGATGGCAACAACCTTGCGTCCGTCATGTTCATCTCTGTTTCACCATAAACATATAGGAACGCGACCGAGTGAGCAGATGTAGAAATAGAACTTCCATTGTATAAATATAAAAATGAAGTACAAAATAACAATGCAAGTATAGAATAAAGGGCCTGGTAGCAATCTCTTACTGCCCAGACTTTTACACTGTTTTTCTACTTGTGCTCAAAAGATAGTATCGCTCTCGCGACCACGGCCCGCTCTCTGCTTCTTCGCCTCATTGTCCTGAGCGATCTTCGGCGTCACCACTCTTCTCTTGCTTCGCCTTAAAACGAAAGGAAAACAATGAACAAAGACGTGTGAACTAAAGTATGAAATTTCAAACTGCTGAACCCTTTTTCTGAAGGATGCCCTTGGTATTTATATAGCATCCAGGGTGAAAAGTGGCTTTTCTCTCATGATTGTACAGATGGGACTGCTTTAATTCTTGACTGATATGCCGAATAATTGTCACCAAAAAGCTGAATGTACTTGTGATCATTATCGACTGTTATAATTCGGATTCGACTGCCATCAGATTTTTGTCCCATCGCGATTAATTAGCCTTTCACCCAGATGCGCCCACCATGTTGCACTGACCAAGTTATAGTGATCCTTCTCGGGCGAATATTTGCGAACACGATCACCGCAAAGCCTTGCAGTGATGTTGCACTCAACCAATGATTTCCTATGATCGAAATTTCCGCCTTGCGGCATCGCATATTCTCCACAAAAATACGAAAATCAACTGTTCTAATGCGATGAACGCTTGCGACCGCAATATTATGAAATCGATGCTTAATGGAAGCAATTTAACATGTTTTATCAACGCAAGCCAACATTGTTTATGAACATAGCACTATGATAACGTGCATTTCTGCCCATTATCATGCACGAAATGATCGTTTAGCTCAGCAAGCTTCATCGCTTAGTAATTGACTAAAGATCGCTTAGCAACGCACGGTAAATCGTTTACATTTCGCCGCGTTAAGCGATCGCCTAGACGATCAGGCTTCGCAGCCTTGTTATTGTCTAAGTGATCGTTTAGCTTTTGCGCCTATCGTTTAGTGTGCGCTGAGCGATCGTTTGCCTTTGACATTTACTAAACGATGGAGTTCTCCTGGCCGTTTAAGACCCGATTTGCCTGTGAACCAGGTTTCTCGATGGAAAATGTAATAGATAGGGTTATTTCATTCCAGTTTTTTGTAAAGGTTCATCCCAGTCCATTAATCCTTAGTTTATTACATGCAATGTATGGTATTTATATGTCATATGGTATGCACATATAGTAAATCCCACCTTAGGTTATGCATTGGTTATGCATCATCTCTTTATTGTAAATGTTATAATTTAGAGAAGCATGATTTAATTATATAAGAGCATGCTCATGCATCATATAATATAAGAGTTATATTTATGCATGCATAAAAAACATTGACATGCATCATCTTTATATTATAATTGTTATAGTATAAGGGTGAATGGAAAACATGTTTGCTTGGTTATTATGCGTATATAAAAGTTATGTATAGTAATGACCGGACATTGCATGAAGCATGATGATAACGGGCATAAATGCACGTTATCATAGTACTAAGTTCTTAAACAATGTTGGATTGCGTTGAAAAAATATGTTAAATTGCGTCCATTAACCATAAATTCTATAATATTATGGTCGCACGCATCCAATGCATTATAGTAGTTGATCTTCATGTTTTTGTTCATAATATACGTTAATGCAATGCAGAGATTGCAATCATAGGAATACATTGGTCAAGCGCAACTTCATCGCAAGACTTTGCGTTGACCGTGCTCGTAAACATTTGCTCAAGAAGAATCACCACAACTTGGTCGGCGCAACATGGTGGGTGCATTTGGATGAAAGGATAATTAAGATCGATGGGACAGAAAGCTGACGGTAGTCGGATCCAAATTAAGTTGACAGCCGATAACGGTTACAAAGTACATTCAGCTTTATCGGTGAAAATTATCCCGTGCATCATTCAGGAATTAAAGTTGTCCCATCTGTAAAACTGGGTGAGAAAAGCCGCCTTTCACCATGGAAACTCTATAAATACCAAGTGCATTCTTTAGAGAAGGGGTTAAGCAGTCGACTACTTCATCACGTTACAAGTTCATGCCTCTGTCCATAGTTATCTTCCATTTTAAGCCGATAGATCGTTTCGGTAAGCTTGGGAAAGAATCGGAAGCTCCAAGACAGAGAGAGGGTCGACGCCTACGGAAGCAGGAACATTTGTAGATTAGAAAAGAGATTCAGTGTAAAAAGCCTCGGTCAGCAAGGAATAGCTACCAGGCTCTCTGCCTTTATTTTCCATTATCATTTGTACTCAACTTAGTTATAATAATGGAATGTCTTTCTCTATATCTGTTCACTCTCTATTATTTAAGCATGAGTAGCTAAATTAGTTGAATGGGTTGAGAAGTAGTTAGATAGCATAACGAGGGAATCTACATCTTTGTGAATATCTTGTTTATGTATGCTTCATTCTTCTATTAGAGATACTCGGGAGGGTAGTCTAAAGACAGGATCCAGACTTGGGAAGGTCAGGTCAGAATCTAGGTTTGGAAAAACCAGATTTAAACGTAAAACGGGAGATAGGTGCTTAGGAATGAGCTCTATTTTTTTATTAATGCATCGCATGCATCTTAGCAATAAGGTATGATTGTATGCGGTCACCTTGCTTTCATGCATTTTACATCAACACATAGGACAAGAGTAAAGACTTAGGGATAAGCTCTATGGACATTTTGCATTCAACATATGCGTTCTAAACTTAGGAGCATTGCATTTACATTGGGAAATGACTTGCTGTGCATCGTTGTAACATGATCGCAAGTTTTGACGCATTCCCGAGTAACGCTAGCTAAAGATCTTCTCAACCCGCTCATCACATACCCATTGCATCTATCAATGTAACTATCTTTCTCAAATCCGCCACCTTACTTACTTCTTTTTTTCATCAACGCAACAACACCCCAACACTTTATTTATTTACTTGGTTACCACAAAGTTTCCATAAACATTACCAACACAACTATTTTCACAAGTCCCTGTGTTTGACCCTGGACTTACCAGGAAACTCGGGGGAAATTTAAACTTGAATTTCGCTGAGGAAACTTGAGTGCACAACGCAAACAATCAACGTATATCATCCATATTTCTACTTAATAAAATTAATGCACTAAGTTTTTGGCGTCGTTGCTGGGGACTTCGGCAAAATAGTTGTTAACGGTAATTTTTGTGATTTCTTTGCAGAACTCTCAATCTATGGCGAACTACAACCTGAAGATTGAGAGAACATTTCGAAGGAGACTACAAGACCACCAAAAGCAACCACAATCCGATAAAGAATAGATGGCGGAGTAGACTGGAGGTGGAGCACCAAATGATAATAATGTCATGGCGAATCCATTCTGTTGATAAACGATCGCAATAGACCCATTAGGGACTATGCATCGCCAAACCTCTATGATTTCTCTCCGGGAATTAGGAGGCCTACCCTCGATTGAAGTGGATTCGAGATGAATTCGGTGATGCCGCAGATGATCCAGACTGCAGGTCAATTCAGAGGAAGGCGTGGCGAGGATCCGCACGCCCACCTCCGAAGTTTTATTGAAATCTGCAATACTTTTGTGTTCCCGAACATCTCTGCTGAAGAAGTTCGACTAATGTTCCACTTTCTATCGTGTGGTGTGTTAGGAGTGCTTAGAGTAAAACAAATTGGAAAATAAATTCTAAGTATGAGTGTTGTATTGTGCCTTGATGCGTCCAAATATGTGCAATGCGTCGAGGCGTTAGAGTTATACATGGAGAGCACACAACTCCTTAAAATGGCGTTCAAGTTTTCCTAGATTAAAACAAAGTATAAATCTAATCTAGGTTCCTAGCAAGTCCAGGGTCGAACACAGGGATTCAGTTCACTAAACACAGAGAATGCGTTGTACTTGAAGTAGGGGTTTTCCTAAATAAATGCAAAAGATGTGTTATTTACACTAACATGTTGTGCCTGTGCAATGTGATACAAAAGAGCTGAGTTGAAAATGATGGTTCATGTGAGAATGGAATTTTTGTAAGTGGACGCGTCGGTTAAAGATACTTGTACACAACTTATGTAGTGTGGATGAAATAGGATGGTTTGCTTATCTTTCTGTTCATGCGTTAGACTCCATTCAACATTTCTCAATGCAAATGACATACAAGTCTATCTCTAGGTTATATGCGTCTAACTTAGAATGCAAGTAACACCAGTAAGTCTATCTCTAGTTGTACTAGGCGTTCTGCTTCATGCAACTTAGCTATTCTTTCAAACAACTAAGTTAAAGATGCTTTCACCAAGTTGTCAAGTTGGGTTAGGTGTTAAAACAAAATTATGCATGAAGTACTAATGCTTTCAACATAAACAGAAGACAAACAGTAGCAAAAGTGATGATCAAATATATGAACTTAACAAAGGGTCAATGAGTCTTTACAAAGACCTATATTCAATCAAAATGATATGAAAATGATATTAAGAGAGAGAATGAGTCAAGCCAAAGAATACAATCTCTTGTAGTTCTTTGGCTCAATCTTGTTGTGTACAATCACTTTAAAGAGCCGAGGATAGACTATCTTTCTCAAGAATAACTTTCTCCACTCCCTGACCGACAGTGGTGATGGTTCTCAGTTCCTTCGATCGTTTAAACCTCGGCATAGCTCGTACAGCTAAAACTAAGTCTAAAAATTTACGAAGAGTATAGAGTTTCTAATTGTCTCTTTAATTCTAGAGGTTTTCAAGTATTTATAGGCGCTGGTCTAGTCCACTTGGAGGATGGGCTACATTTAAATCCATGCCCTGATCAGCATTAAATTCCATGTCCTGGTTGGCCGTCTGACCTCACGGAAGCTTTTCAGTCGCTGCCTGTTGCAGGTCCCCAGGCTTGCAAGTGGTGATGTGACACAATCAGCCCAGAGTAACGAATCTTCTATGTGTTGAATTCCCTCCGACGCATGGTTCATGCGTCGACGCTTGTCTAATGCGTTGTTGTCAGTTCTTGCATTGAAATCCTGCAAAGTAGTGCGTTAGCGCCGCGATAATCAGTGATAAAACTTATTTTACATGAATTTGCTATTGTTCAAGTAAATCCATGCATTTCCATGAAAAATGAGGAGAATTTATCATTAAAAACCCTAATTGTTCCAACTTAAGAGCAAAGATAACTTGTATTTTTTACAAGTTATCAACTAACGTTGTTCCCATTTTCTCTCTATGATCAGGCTAGGAAATGGGCTTATTCGCTCGAACCAGGAGAGATTACTTCTTGGGAGTAGTTAGTGGAAAAATTGATGAAAAAGTATTTTCCACCTACCGAGAATGCAAGACGGAGAAAGCTTATTACTAATTTTGAACAAGAGATGGACGAATCGCTCAGCGATGCTTGGGCGAGGTTTAAAAGGTTAGTCTGAGATTGTCCGCATAATGGGCTACTAGACTGCCTTCAAATGGAAATTTTGTATCATGGTTTGAATCCTTCTTCACAGACTGCTGCCAATGCGGCAGCCGCTGGTGGTCTGCTTGACAAAACTTACGAGGAGGCGAAGAATATTCTCGACCGCATCTCCGAGAACCATGAAGACTGGCGGGAGAGTGACCAGAGATTAAGACTCTAAGATATTGACGCAAATAACGGTGCCATTGTTTTGTTACAAAACCAAATGACCGCAATGATGAATATAATTCAAGGAATGGCGATCAACAGCCCAACACCGCAAGGTGGGCAAATCAACGCAATAAGTCAAAACACTGCAAGGTGTGCGGCTTGTGGTGATGGGCATACGATGAGCGATTTTTCGCATAATCCACAGCCTGTATATTTTGTAAAGAATAATCCCTTTTCAAACTTACAACCCCGGGTGAAGAAACCACCCAAATTATGCTTGAAAGAATCAACAACAAAATTTTCAATATGTTGCGCAAAAAGAAGGGCCACCAGGATTCTTCCAACGCAACAACGGTCAACAGAGCAACCAAGCAATCAGCTCACAACAACCAATGCAATCTTCTTCTCTAGTGATCCTATTGAAGCAATATATAGAGAAAAACGAGACAGTGCTTCAAAGTCAGGCTACATCCATCCGCAACTTGGAATTGCAAATGGGCCAGATTGCGAGTGAGCTGAAAAGTAGACCGCAAGGCACGTTGCCAAGTTCTACCGAGCTTCCACGCAACCTAGGTGGATCAGGTAAGGAGGAATGTCAAGTTCTGACATTGCGAAGTAGAAAGAATGTGAAGGGAGAAAGGAAGGATCAGAGTAGAACAACTTTGCAACTGAGCTCGAGATTGCGGTAACACAAGAAGAAGAAAGAGAGAATGAAGTAGTGGAACCTGAGGTTGCGTCAACCTCAAAACCAAATGAAACAGGAACCGTGAAAGTCCAGTTGCCACCTTTCCCTCAGAGGTTAAGAAAGAAGAAAAATGAAGAGGTACAGTACCAACGTTTCTTATATATGTTAAAGCAATTACATGTTAACATTCCTTTCAATGAAGCGATTGAGGAAATGCCTGCCTATGCCAAGTTTTTTAAGGACATGGTAACTAAGAAAAGAGGCACTGGAAAATTTGCCACGGTGGCATTAACACAAAGTTCCAAATCTATTATTCCACCAAATATGAGCGATCTTGGGAGCTTCACGATTCCTTGCTCCATAGGAGGACTCTATATTGGGCAAGCCCTGTGTGACTTAGGGGCCAACATAAATTTGATGCCGCTGTCAATTTTTCGACAATTAAATGTGGGGCAACTTATGCCACCTCTGTGACTCTTCAATTGGCCGAAAAATCTCTGGTCCATCCAGAAGGTAAGGTGAAGGATGTGCTAATCATGATTGATAAATTTATTTTTCCAACTGACTTCATCATCCTAGATTATGAGGCCGAAAAATATGTACACATCATTTTGGGGCGACCTTTCCCATCAACGGGTTGAGCTCAAATTGATGTGCACAAAGGAGAAATTACTTTGAGCATAAATGGACAGAAGCTCAAGTTTAATATAATTCGTGCCATGAAATTTCCTGATGAGAAAGACCTGCAAAATTCTGAAGATGACTTGAATTTGATTGAAGAAGAAAATTCTGATGAAGAGTGCAAAGAAGAGAATGCCAACGCATCCGTAGCTGCATGCAATGCGATCGTAGAAAAACAAAAAAAGAAGAAGGATCGATAGCAACGCAAGAAGAAGAGCCGAAGGAAGAAAGAAAAATAATGCAACCTTCTCTCGTGGAACCACCAACCCTTGAACTAAAAACCCTATCGACACATTTGAAGTACGCATTTCTAGGGCAAGATGAGAAGTTGCCAGTGATATTTCCTTTGCGCTCAACGAAGATCAAGAGAATGCATTGATGAGCATTCTCAAGAAACATGAGCGAGCAATTGGCTGGACGCTTGCTGACGTCAGAGAAATTAGCCCCGCGTACTACATGCACCACATTCGTCTCGAGGACGACCACAAAGCAACTATTGAAAATGAACGTAGACTTAACCCTGTGATGAAGAAGGTCATAAAAAAGGAGATTATCAAGTGGCTGGATGCGGGCATTATCTATCCCATTGCAGATAGGTTGTGGGTCAGCCCCGTGCAATGTGTGCCAAAGAAGGGCGGAATCACAGTAGTTCCAAATGAGAATAATGAATTAATACCGCAAAGAACCATCACTGAATGGCACATATGTACGGACTACCGCAAATTGAATGTGGCCACAAAGAAAGATCACTTCCCTCTACCATTCATTGATCAAATGCTAGTCAGACTAGCAAGGAATGATTTTTACTACTTCTTGGATGGATATGCTGGGTACAATAAAATCATGATAGCTCCTGAAGACCAAGACAAGACCGCATTCACCTACCCATATGGGACATTCGCTTTTCGCCTCATGTCGTTTGGCCTCTGCAATGCGCCGAGCACATTCCAAAGGTGCATAATGGCGATCTTTTCAAATTATCTCGAGGACTCAGTGGAAATATTTATAGATGACTTCTCCGTCTATGGGAACACGTATGAAGTCTACCTAGCCAATTTGGAGAAAATTCTGAAGAGATGTGAAGAGATGAACTTGGTGAGAAAAATGTTACTTCGTGGTGAAAGAAGGTATAGTGCTGGGACACAAAGTCTCCTAGGAAGGGTTAGAGGTGGACAAAGCAAAGATCGACGCAATTGAAAAGCTTCCACCTCCAACCAACGTAAAGGCTGTGCGAAGCTTCTTGGGGCATGCTGGATTCATAGACGATTCGTTAAAGACTTTTCTAAGATTGCACGACCATTGAGTGCATTGTTAGAGGCGGACAGAAAGTTTGAATTTGACAACAATTGCCTTAATGCATTCTGAAATTTAAAAAATGCGTTGATTACCGTGCCCGTCTTGATTGCACCGGATTGGACACTACCGTTTGAAATCATGTGCGAAGCAAGCGAGTATGGGATGGGAGCCGTATTAGTGCAAAAGAAGAAAACTGTTTTGCACCCCATTGCATATGCGAGTAAAACTCTGAACCTGCTCAAATCAATTATACACCATTGAAAAAGAACTCCTGGCTGTGATTTTTGCGTTGGAAAAATTTCGGGCATATTTATTGGGAACCAAGGTACTCATTCACACTGATCACTCGACAATCAAATATTTGATGAAAAAGAAAGACGTAAAGCCGAGGTTGATCAGATGGGTTCTCCTCCTTCGAGAATTTGATATCGAGATAATTGATTGGAAGGGGATAGAGAATCAAGTTACGGATAACTTGTCCAGGCTAGAAAATCCTGAGGTTGACCGCAATGAATCTGAAGTGAGTGTCGTGTTTCTGGACGAGCAGCTATTCCTTATAGAAGAATTGCCCTGGCATGCGGACATCGTTAACTATTTGGTTTGTGAACAATTCCCTGAAGATTACACATACCATCAACAGAAGAAGCTCAAACATGAATGCAAGCGTTATTATTGGGATGAGCCGACTCTGTATAAAAGAGGTGCAGACCAAATCATTCGATTATGTGTACCAAACGCTGCTCAACAATGCATATTGTCACAGTGCCACGATTCGCCATATGGAGGGCACTTTGGAGGACAACGTACTGCAGCCAAAGTTTTGCAAAGTGGATTCTTTTGGCCTTCATTATTTAAGGATGCTACTGACTACGCAATGAAATGTGATTGGTGTCAATGCACCGGTAGCATTTCATAGAAGAACGCAATGCCAATGAACACTATCTTGGAGCTGGAATTATTTGACGTCTGGGGGATTGATTTCATGGGACCATTCCCTCCTTCGCATGGCAATCATTATATCTTATTGGCTGTCGATTACGTTTCCAAGTGGGTAGAGGCAATTGCATGCGCCGCAAGTGATGCGGCGGTAGTCTCCCAGTTCCTCAAGAAAAATATTTTCACTCATTTTGGCACTCCCCGTGCCATCATAAGTGATGAAGGATCACACTTTGTCAACCATAATATAAAGGAGCTGCTGCGCAAGTACAATATCCTCCACAAGGTGGCCACCGCATACCACCCGCAAACAAATGGTCAGGCTGAAGTGTCCAATCGTGAAATTAAATTGATACTTCAGAAGGTAGTAAAACCTTTGCGGAAGGATTGGGCAATGAAACTTGATGATGCGTTGTGGGCATACCGGACTGCATTTAAAACACCTATAGGTATGTCCCCCTATGCGTTTGTATTTGGCAAGCAACAAAGCAACTTTGCCGCCCACTGCCACTAAATCACCACCCTAAATTGTTTCAAGCATCGACAGAACCAGAAGCGTCCCTTGTTTCAAGCATAATGGCCCTATTGTTTCAATGGAGAGAAGAACCTATGATTAGCTTTTTGGGAAATTTCCGAATGAACAATTTCAACGAAATCTTTCAATTTCTTATTTTGTCAATTCTGTTCCACTTAATCCCTATTTCATGGCCACATATTTTTCCGACGTGTCATTTGCCTTTTGAGCTGGAATATAAAGCATTGTGGGTGGTCAAGAAACTGAATTTTGATTTGAAGAAAGCAGGGGAAGCGTGAAAACTGCAGTTGGTCGAGCTAGAAGAATGGAAGGTCAACGCATATGAGATTTCGAAGATTTACAAAGAGCGCACCAAGCATTGGCATGATAAACGCATATGCGCTAGAAACCTCCAAATCGGGCAAAAGGTCTTACTCTTCAATTCGAGATTACGGCTCTTCCCGGGAAAATTAAAATTGCGCTGGTCCGGATCCTTCATCATTAAAGTAATATTTCTACATGGTGCAGTGGAACTGATCACCGAGGATGGCAGCCGAACATTTAAAGTTAATGGGCAACGGATAAAGGCATATTACGTTGAAGATTTCCAGCCAGACACAGTCTCTGCAAAGTTGAAAAACCCAGACTATCCCTTACTCAACTCTTGAACAATTCTTCGTTATTTTATTATTATCAGTATTTCACTTATTTCTCAAAAAAAAAAAAAAAAAAAAAAAAACTTTTTTTGTTTTAAAATCATTTGACCCTTTATTTGTCTGTTTACAATAATTAAGGCACATGATTGCGAAGAAGCAAATTAACTCACTCCATCACTGTAATCCACAGAAGCAAAGATCGCCGCAAGGATGAATGCATCAATACACAATGCGGGCGATAGCGCAAAATTTTAGGGTGTACTCTTCCTTATCTTTATTTCAAATTTTGTGCTATCACATTGCATTTCACTTTTCAAATTTTTATCACCGCATCCTCCTTAATTACCACAATCATTTGACAAATAGATAAATTTAGTAGTTCACCGCATGTTGTTTCTTTGCCAAGTATGATTTCAATGATGACAAATATGCTTCTATGCCTTTCGTATATATCAAAATAATCTTAAGATAGCTATCTCATGAAATATTTCTAGAAGTTAGGGATTTTCTAGCTTTCTCTCAAGCTCTCTTTACAACACATTTTATGACCATCGCATGACTTATTTTAATTTCCTTTGGCAATGAGGACATTGTCGTATTTTAAATTTGGGGGTGAGGTATTTATTTTCAACCTTACTATATATCTAATATATATATATATATATATAGAATAAAAACTCCACTGTCAATGCAATGGGAAACCCATGTTGATAAGAGTTAAGTTGTGAAAGGCACTTACCCGTAGTTGGATGTCCGCATGACACACGTGGGGGCAAGCCGAAATGAAAGTAAGTCACCAGGATCAACGCATAAATCAATGACCGCAACTCCACTACCAAATTAGTGTGAGTTTACTCTAAGAAAGAGTGCATTGCTCATAGTTGGATGTATGCATGACACACGTGGGGGCAAGCCAAAATGAAGGCAAAGCACTCGAATCAGCGCAAGGTCAGAAAAAAATAGCAATGGAGAAAATTTTTGTGCAAGGATAAATCATTTGACACCCCGGTGCAAAATTTTCTTTTTGAAATAAATCATGCGATGTTCTGGAATTTAGTAAAGTCCTTTTGAAAGTTAAGCTTGCAATCCCTAAGTCTTAGAAATATTTTAGGAAGGGACTTGAATAAGACTTAAGGAAATTTTGGCATAGAGGATTTGAACGATGTATCCTTGAGAAATCTAGGGAAAGAACTTTGCGGTTAACTTGCTAAAGGAATCTTTAGCTTATGCTTGAGGACAAGCATTGTTTAAATTTGGGGGTGTGATAACAGGTAGAGATGCACGTTATCATAGTACTAAGTTCTTAAACAGAGTTGGATTGCGTTAATGAAATATGTTAAATTGCGTCCATTAAGCATAAATTCTATAATATTGCGGTCGCACGTGTCCAACGCATTAGAGCAGTTGATCTTTATATTTTTATGCAGAATATGCGTTAACGTAATGCAGAGATTGTGATCATAGGAATACATTGTTCAAGCGCAACTTCACCGCAAGACTTTGTGTTGACCGTGCTTGCAAACATTTGCCCAAGAAGAATCACCATAATTTGGTCGGTGCAACATGGTGGGTGCATCTGGGTGAAAGGATAATTAAGATCGATGGGACAGAAAGCTGAAGGAAGTTGGATCCAAATTAAGTTGACAGCCGATAACGGTCACAAAGTACATTTAGCTTTATCGGTGACAATTATCCGACACATCAGTCAGGAATTAAAGTTGTTCTATCTGTACAATCGAGAGAGAGAAGCCGCCTTTCACCATGGAAACTCTATAAATACCAACTACATTCTTCAGAGAAGGGGTTAAGTAGTCGATTACTTCATCACGTTACAAGTTCATGCTTCTGTCCATAGTTTTCTTCCATTTTAAGGCAGACGCGATGAAGAAGGTGTGCCGATAGATCATTCCGACAAGCTTGGGAAAGCATCGGAAGCTCCAAGATAGAGAGACGGCCGATGCCTGCAGAAGGGGGAACATTTGTAGATCAGAATAGAGATTCAGTGTAAAAAGCTTCGGTCAACAAGGAATTGCTACCAGGCTTTCTACCTTTATTTTCCATTATCATTTTGTACTAAACTCAATTATAAGAATGGAATGTCTTTCTCTATATCTGTTCACTCTCTGTTATTTAAGCATGAGTAGCTAAATTAGTTGAATGGGTTGAGAAGTAGTTAGCTAGCATAACAAGGGAATCTTCATCTTTGCAAATATCTTGTTTATGTATGCTTCATTCGTCTATTAGAGATACTCGGGAGGGTAGTCTAAAGATAGGATCTAGACTTGGGAAGGTCAGGTTAGAATCTAGGTTTGGAAAAACCAGATTTAAACGTAGAACGGGAGATAGGCGCTTAGGAATGAGCTCTATTTGTTATTAACGCATCACATGCATCTTAGTAATAAGGTATGATTGTATACGGTCACCTTGCTTTCATGTATTTTACATCAACGCATAGGACAAGAGTAGGGACTTAGGGATAAGCTCTATCGACATTTTGCATTCAACACATGCGTCCTAAACTTAGGAGCATTACATTTACATTGGGAAATGACTTGCTATGCATGGTTGTAACATGATCGCAAGGTTTGATGCATTCCCAAGTAACGCTAGCTAAAGATCTTGTCAACTCGTTCATCACATACCTATTGCATCTATCAACGCAACTATCTTTCTCAAATCCGTCGCCTTTACTTACTTCTTTTTTTCATCAATGCAACAACATACCCAACACTTTATTTATTTACTTGGTTACCACAAAGTTTCCATAAACATTACCAACGCAACTATTTTCACAAGTCTCTATGCCCTGGACTTACCAGGAAACTCGGGGGAATTTACACATGAATTCTACTGAGCAAACTTGAGTGCACAACGTAATCCATCAACACATATCATCCATATTTCCACTTAATAAAATTTACGCACCATATGACACACAGGTTTCTTTATAAATGTTATAAACACCTAGTGGTGCACGATGTTTTTTAGTTGTTTCTGTTTAAAGGTTAAAGAGAAATTAGACCTAAAAGCAATAAGAAAGACATGCATGATCATTTAGGTTTAATTCATATTTTAAAATGTTTAAAACTTGGATCACATAAACCTAAGATCACAGTTCTATTATGATTAGCAACCTTAAGGCTTTAATCTTTTAATTAGTTTAATAGAATTAAATTGACTAATAAAAGGTTAATGTGTAGCCAATCTATCTATAAAGGACCTTCTATCTAAGGCGGGTTCTGTCTAGGTTGGGGTATTTAAGTAGACGGAAACGTAATATCCCTACCTGAGAACTTACCTGAAAAGGTGAATTAGATAGATTTGATGCATGCATGCAAGTTAAGGACAATCCATTAAAGTATATAAATGTGACTACTTGAACTTATTCATAATTCATAGACAAAAGTTATTTATGAGCGGACTTTAAAAAGATGACTTAGACTAAAATAAGTAGTTGGATTGTCTAGGTTAATGAACCCCTAGGTAGAACATTCAGTGGGAGGTATTTGGGGCATATGATGCTTAACTTAAACTTTTCACGTTTCTCATATATAGTCCACACCATGAGATTTACCCTTGGCCTCAAGGCACCTTTGGCATGTCCCCCTAACGGATGGTGTTTGGGTAGGTCAATATCAAGGTGGATAGAGAGAGTGTTCATAGTAAGTGGGAGCGGGAAGTGCAACAGCATATCCCTCATTCTCTCTCATTTGATTGAACAAAGTTATTGTGCATCGCCTCGAGGCACCCTGGGAGTGTCCCCTTATAGGATGCCAGTTTTGCGCGTTTCTCTATTTGATCTCTTGTAAGAGGATAAGGTACTTAGTCTCTTGTCCTAATCTGCTTCTTCCTTACTGTGGGCTCATTAGGGTGGGACTCTATCATTAACAGTTATGGACCGAATAAATGGTGGATGTTAGATTCAGTTCCAAGAGTTGGTTCTGCCTAATGGTTGATAATGTCTCATCCCAGCAAAAGGGTATCTAATTGATAACATGCAGAAATGCATGTCATCTTAGGCCTTTTACTTAGAATTATGAAGGTTGTTAGGTAGAATATGCGACAATCATGATAGGAATTTACGAGAAAGTGAGCTTGCGTCGATCAGTATGATGAATCTCAACTAACCCGTTACTTTGCGTTAACTATGCGTTCAATATTCTAGTTTTGTAGCCAATACAAGAAATGGGCGCAAACATGGAAATCGGACCATCGCATAGATGACCGCATGCGGAGAAACACTAATTGCAAAGGCAAATGCATCGATCAACGCATGGATGTTGCGATAATCAGCCGTATGCGTTCATCACATGGGAGTTGCGCTCATCAAGCGATTGCAGTCATCATGTAGAGTTGTGGTATTAAGCGAATGCAGCCATTGAATGATTGTAGCTACCCGACAACGCATTCTAATGGGATCAACGCATGATAGATTGAATGAACACATCATGCAACATGCATACAATAGTAAATGCGGCAGAGTTCGAAAAGAGTTGGCAATGGGAAATACGATGAATATGCGGTGAACGGGTTGAGAAGGGTTTCGGCTAACACTCCCTAGGTTGCGTTCATGCCTTGCAATCATGCAACATGCATACAATAGTAAACCACCTCTTGGCATGAATGCCATGGCTTAAGGCTAGAACGCATGCGATAAATATGCAATAAGTCTACAGGGTTTACACATAAACCTCTATTTCTATTCATGCAATGACAACATGACATTCACACAAATATGAGACCCCATAATATCATTCCTATTCCTAGAATGCATGTGATGCAAGTTGACAAACAGAGCTTATCTCTAAGTCCCTATTTCTTGTTTATGTAGGCCTAATCTTGCTCTTTCAAGTCAGATTCTAACCTAGCTCTCTTGAGACATTAGGTTATTTCTTTAGATTCTCTCTCGAGCAACTCTAAAGGGATGTTCCGCACAACATAAAACAAGACAATCGTAAGCAATGAACTTCCTAGATCATGTTAGCTTAGTTCTTCTCAACCCATTCAACTAGTTTAGCTACTCATGCGTATTAAGAGAGTGAGCAGATGTAGAAATAGAACTTCCATTGAATAGATAAAAGATGAAGTACAGAATAACAATGCAAGTATAGTAAAGAGCCTGGAGCAATTTCTTGCCACAAGGTGTTACACTGTTCTACTCATGCTCTAAAGATATTCTTGCTTTTCCGAGAGTCAACCCGCTCTCTACTCTTACGCCACAAGGTTCTCTCTCAAGTCGCCTTGGATGATCTCCAGCATCACCACTCTTCTCTAGCTCCACCGTGAAATGGAAAAGAAAACTATGAACAGAGGTGTGAACTTGTAAAGTGATGAAGTAATCGACTGCTTAACCCTTTCTCTGAAGAATGCACATGGTATTTATAGGGCATCAAAGGTGAAAGGCGGCTTCTCTCTCCTGGTTGTACAAATGGGACAACATTAATTCCTGACTGATGCGCCTAATAGTTGTCACCGATAAAGCTGGATGTACTTTTGTGACCGTTATCAGCTATCAACTTAATTTGGATCCGACTGCTGTTAGCTTTCTGTCCCATCGATCTTAATTGTCTTTTCATCCGGATGTGCCCACCATGTTGTGGTGATTCTTCTTGGGTGGATGTTTGCGAGCACGATCAATGCAAAGTCTTGCGGTGAAGTTGCATTCGACCGATGTATTCCTATGGTCGCATTCTTTGCATTGCGTTAACACATATTCTGCACAAAAAAATACAAAAATCAATAGTTCCAATGTGCTGACGCATGTGACCGCAATATTATAGAATTTATGCTTAATGGACGCAATTTATCATTTTTCATCAACACAATCCAACATTGTTTAATAACTTAGCATTATGATGATGTGCATTTCTGCCCGTTATCACACCCTCAAATTTAAACAATGCTTGTCTTCAAGCACAAACTAAAGATTCCTTTAGCAAGTCCACCGCAAAGTTCTTTTCCTAGATTTCTCAAGGATACTTCATTCAAATCCTATATACTAGAATTTTCTTAAGTCTTATTCAAGTCTACTCTTAAAATATTTCTAAGACCTAGGGACTGCATGTTTAACTTTCAAAAGAACTTTACTAAATTCCAGAACATCGCATGATTTATTTCAAAAAGAAAATTTTCTACCGGGGCGACAAAAGTTTATCCTTGCACAAAAATTTTCTTTATTGCTATTTTTTTTCTGACCTTGCGCTGATCCGAGTGCCTTGCCTTCATTTTGGCTTGCCCCCACGGGTTTCATGCGGACATCCAACTACGAGCAATGAACTCTTTCTCAGATTAAACTCATACTGATTTGGCATTGGAGTTGCGGTCATTGATTTATACGTTGATCCTGGTAACTTACTTTCGTTTTGGCTTGCCCCCACATGTGTCATGCGGACATCCAACTACGGGCAAGTGCCCTTCATAACTTCACTCTTATCAACATGGGTTTCCCCTTTGCGTTGACAGTGGAGTTGTTATTCTCAAAAATGTTTTTTTTTATAGAACCGAAAATAGCAAGGTAGAAGATAAATACCTCACCCCCAAATTTAAAATCCAGCAATGTCCCCATTGCCAAAAAGATTAAAATAAGTTATGCGATGCTCTAGAATACGTTGTAAAGAGAGTTTGAAAGAAAGCTAGCAAACCCTTAACTTCTAGAAATATTTTATGAGGTGACTATCTTATGATTAAGTTGACTTTAATATATACAAAAGAAATAGAAGCATAATTTTCATCATTGAAATCTTACTTGGTAAAGAAACAAAATGTAAACTACTAAATTTATCTACTTGTTAAATGATTGTGGTAATCAAGAAGGATGCGTTGATATAACTTCGAAAAGCAAAATGCAATGTGATAGAGCAAAATTTGAAATAAAGATAAGATAAGGTACACCCCCATTGTAATGGCACATCCACCTTGCGGCGATCATTCTTCGTTGGGTTGCGGTGATGGAATAAGATCAGTGTTTCTTTGCGTACGTTCCCGCAATCCTGCACCTCGATCGTTGTAAGGAAAACAAAGAGAGGGTCAAATTATTTTAACCAAAAGAAAAGGCTTTTTTTTTTATATATAAAACTAAAAACTGAAAAGATAGTGAAGATTCTGAGTAGTGGAGAAAAGAGTTGAATACTTGAAGTTTTCCAAAACTTGCGTCCCTGAGAATTTTCGATCATTTGACAACATAGGGACCACCTACTTCCTTCCTTATTCAAAGTGTCTTAGTTCCATGGAGTCGACTTGGTGATGCCAGTTTTCTCCTTGGTATACCTTTACTTGCTGCCCATTGACTTTGAATATATTGGTATCGTCGTCATTTGATAATTCCACCGCGCCATGTGGAAGTACTTGTCAAATTATGAATGGTCCAAACCAACGAGACTTTAGCTTTCCCAGGAAGAGTCGCAGACGTGAATTGAAAAGCAAGACTTTCTTTCCGACTTGGAGGTTCTTGCCGCATATGCGTTGATCATGCCAGTGCTTGGTGCGCTCCTTATAAATTTTTGCATTTTCATATGCGTTGTTCCTCCATTCTTCTAGCTCGACCAATTGCATTTTCCGTGCTTCCTCTACTTCCTTTAAATAAAAATTTAGTTTCTTGACCACCCACAATGCTTTATATTCCATCTCTAAGGGCAAGTGACATGCTTTGCCGAATACCAATGCATAGGGGGACATACCTATAGGTGTTTTAAATGCGGTTCAGTATGCCCATAATGCATCATCAAGTTTCATTGCCCAATCGTTCCGCGAAGACTTGAATACCAAGTGCATTCTTCAGAGAAGGGTTAAGCAGTCGATTACTCCATCACTTTACAAGTTCACACCTCTGTTCATAGTTTTCTTTTTCCATTTCACGGCGAAGCTAGAGAAGAGTGGTGATGCCGGAGATCGTCCAAGGCGGCTCGAGAGAGGACCATGGGGTGTAAGAGCAGAGAACAGGTTGACTCTCACAAAAGTGAGAATATCTTTAGAGCATGAGTAGAACAGTGTAACACCTGGTTGCAAGAAATTGCTCCAGGCTCTTTACTATACTTGCATTGTTATTCTGTACTTCATCTTTTATCTATTTAATGGAAGTTCTATTTCTACATTTGCTCACTCTCTTAATACGCATAAGTAGCTAAACTAGTTGAATGGGTTGAGAAGAACTAAGCTAACATGATCTGGGAAGTTCATTGCTAGCGATTGTCTTGTTTTATGCTGTGCGAAACATCCCTTTAGAGTTGCTTGAGAGAGAATCTAAAGAAAGAACCTAAATTCTCAAGGGAGCTAGGTTAGAATCTGACTTGAAAGAGCAAGATATTAGGCCTGCATAAACAAGAAATAGGGACTTAGAGATAAGCTCTGTTTGTCAACTTGCATCGCATGCATCCTTAGAATAGGAATGATATTATGCGGTCGCATATTTGTGTGAATGTCATGTTGTTATTACATAATAGAAATAGAGGTTTATGTGTAAACCCTGTAGACTTATTGCATATTTATCGCATGCTTTCTAGCCTTAGAAGTTGTGGCATTCACTCCAAGAGGTGGTTTACTATTGTATGCATGTTGCATGATCGCAAGGCATGAACGCAACCTAGGGAGTGTTAGCCGAAACCCTTCTCAACCCGTTCACCGCATATTCATCATATTTCCCATTGCCAACTCGTTTTGAACTCTACCGCATTTATTATTATTTTCATTAATGCAACAACAACTCAATGCATATTTATTCAATCGGATACTGCAAGTTTTCATAAAAATCTCTAATGCAACTATTTTCACAAGTCCCTGTGTTCGACCCTGGACTTACAAGGAAACTCAGAGGAATTTGCACTTGGATTCCACTGGGGAAACTTGAGTCCACAACACTATCCATCAACACATATCATCCATATTTTCGCACTTAATAAAATAAAGCATCACATACGACATTCATGGGATTTTGGTCGTCGAGTAAAATTGACCTCCTAATTTCCCCCATCACTGATCACCCCACCGATGATGGTTGTCCTGCCTCACTGAGACATCATTGCAAATTAGAAATCTTTCACTTAGGGTACTTGAAACTGTTTTGCAAAACTAATTGGTTAAATTATGGTTTAGCAAAATCTAATAAAGTTTTGTTCATGTTTTCAGCATCAATTTTTAAAATGGCCACAGCCACTTTAGCTTTGCTTAGCACTGAAAAATTAATTAGAGATAACTTTTCGACATGGAAACACATAATCACAACGATTCTTATCATCGAGGATCTCATGTTCACCCTTACGGAGGTTTGTCCTCCTATTCCAGCTCCCAATGCTACTCTAAATGTTCGGGAGGCATACAAGCGATGGATACGGGCGAACGAGAAGCCCGAGCCTATATCTTGGCAAGTCTTTTTGAAGTCTTAGCCAAGAAACATGAGCCCATGGTCTTAGCGTGTGAGATCATGGAGTCCCTGCGGGGGATGTTTGGACAACCATCTGAACAACTTATGCATGAGGCTCTTAAGCATGAACATATGCTTAACATGATTGTCCATTTCAATATGGCGAAGTTGAATGGGTCTATCATCGATGAGGGCAGTAGGTTAGAATAATCTTGCACTCTTTTCCGGAGAGCTTCCTGCACTTTGTTGGTAGTATGATTCTTAACAAAGTGAAATATAACCTTACAACTCTCCTCAACGAGTTGCAGACCTACCAATCTTTATTGAAAAGTAAGGAGAGGAAGAAGGGTGAGGCAAATGTTGTTTCATCCTCCAGGACATTCCATAGAGGTTCAACTTCAGGAACGAAGTTTGCACCTTCTACTTCTAACTTTGCAAAGGGGAAGAAGAAGAAGTATGGTAAGGGAAAAGGGAAGGCATCTGCTAACCTGCCGCCTGTCACCCCAAGAAGGCATCCACCACCGGTTGAAAAGGGAAAGTATTTCCACTGCAACTAGGATGGACACTAGAAGAGGAATTGTCCTGCTAGCTTAAGGAAAGGAAGGCCGCCAAGGCAGATAAAGGTAAATATGATTTACTTGTACTTGAAATTTGTTAGTGGAGAATAATGATTCAGCTTGGATAATTGATTCGGGTGCCACTAATCACGTTTTTTCTTCTTCTCAGGGGATTAGATCTTAGTGACAACTGGAGACTAGTGAGATGACGATGCAAGTAGGCACCGAGCACATCGTCTCAGTTGTGGTAGTGGGAGGGCTCCAGTAAACTTTACATAATAGGTTTCATTTTAATGTGGATAAAACATTTATTCATAAAGATGGTGTTAATATTTGTACAGCATATCTGGAAAGTAATTTGTATGTGCTAAGACCGTTAGCCATTAATTCCTCCATAACACAGAATTGTTTAAAACTTTCATAACTCAATCAAAACGTCGACGTATTTCTCCAAAAGAAAATGCCGATATTTGGCATCTTCGTTTAGGGCACATCAATCTCAATAAGACAACATTTTTACTTTACAACTAGTGTAGTTATGGGTAGCTTTCTGGCTCCGTTTAGAATAACATTTGTTCTTTCGGCCACATTTATGGTTAGCCATCCTATGCAATGAGTTTGCATATAGACTGGACCATGAAAATAGTCACTTTTCTTTATACGACTGTTTATTGTTAAAACTGACTATTTCATTTATTTTATAACCTAGGTTAACTCGATCTTAATCCTGAGCTAGCTATGAACTCCTATTTGTTCGAGATTATCCTTTGATCTACAAATGGTGAGAATAGTCCAACAGCATTGCTCAATAAGCTTACCATTTTGGGGATAAGACCGGATGAATAGCTGGGGACATAGCCGTGCAAGATGGAATTCACTCCTACCTTATTTAGGGTTAGTAGATAGGTTCTTCTCTTAAGTATTGACTCCAGGTCTTAAACAAACGAGGCCCCGCTTTCTCATGATAGAGAAAGGATTTGATTCATTGAGAGTATGAATAAAAATTGTTCATTAAAGGATTAGTAAGAACTTAAGGAACAAGATGTAGTCACAGGGGTAAAACGGTATTTTTGACCTAGCTGTGATTATGAACAACCTGTGAAGGATCGACTTAGTAATTATGGTTATTAAGTGGACATAATATATTTACAACTTGGGGAGTTCAACTATGGGCTATAGTGGAGTGTCCTATTAGTTAACGAATGGGGGTTGGATCGGGCTAATGAGTTTAGCCGATTAATCTCTAATCGTTGGAGCCCATGATCTCTAGGTCCGTGAGGTCCCCCTACTAGCTCGTAAATGGATAAGCTTTAGGGTAGCTTGAGAAATTAATTTGAAACGTTCAAATTAAACGAAACAAGAGAATGTATATTTAAATATGATTTAAATATATGAGGATGATTATTGTGCAAAAAAATAATTTAATATTTGATATTAAATTAATTTATGAAATTAATTTAAGAAAACCAATTTTCAATAAAAATGGTTTTAAAATCATTTTTTGTTTTAAAAGAAAATGGAAAAACGTTTTGCATGGTTGCAAAAAATGGGGATTCAATTTTCTTCATTACCTTCATCTTCATGATCACACAATGGCCATTATTCTCTCTACATTGATTCTCCAAGCATGAGCTGCAAGCCATGCACTGCATTTCTTTGCATGTTCATCTACTACATATAACGAAGATTGGAGTCGTTGGAGAAAAGGTGAATATAGAATTTTGAGAGAAAATTTTCAGTGAAGAAGAAATTGTCTTCTTCAATCGACTGCTATGGGTTCTTTTTGGTTGTTCACTTCTTCAAGCTGTTCTTGAGTCCCAAAACTCTGTCTAAATCAACAAGCACATAGTAGGGAAGGCTTTGAGGTGTTCACAGTGATATCAAGTTAAAATAGCTATTGTACACTGATGACGGGCAGAAATGTACGTTATTATAGGCCTGTTAATTAGAATTATGAGGGCTGTTAAGTAAAATATGCAGCGATTATACTAAGAATTCATGAGAAAATGAGCTTGCATCGGTCAACAATGAAAATCTCAGCTAACCCACTACTATGTGTCCAATTATCTATTTTTGTCGCTAATGAAGGAATCGATCACATGCAGTCAATCTCGCCATCGTAGAGGCGATCGCATACGTTTGACGCAAGGATGTTGCGGCTATTAATCGCATGCGTCCATCGCATAGAGGTTACGGGTATAGAGTGATAACCATAATAGAGGGATGAACGCAAGGGTGGTGGAATGCATTGGTACTTCGGAAACCAAGCATGAATACATACCTCGGGAGTGTCAAAAGGTGATGTTGACATTTCACCTACCACACCATAAGCAGCAGAGATTCAGAGCAAGTCCATCATGCTATTAGCTGCAGAATTTCAGAGAAGGGCCTTAGAGCACAACTTGAAAGCATCTGAGCTTCTGCCTTCGGGTAGATCCTTATGATCCAGATGAAAGCGTGAGAAGATATTCTTGAGAGTTCTTCATTCCTTCAACCATTCCAAGTGACGACCGGAGCTTTGCCAGTGATAGATCTCAAGAGAGACTACTCCACCACCCATCCATGGCACCACGAGTAGCCTTGACACACATCTGATGGATGCAAGACATTGCCCATCTGGCCCTCCATATCTCTTCTATCTCTGTATTGTATTACATTATGGCTTAGGAGATTAATACATTTTATGATCAATGCATTTCTCTACTTCCTTCGATTCAATCTTCGTTTATCTCTTCTTACCATTCTTTATTTTCATTGCATGACTAAGTAAGATTGTTAGAGTATCACATACTTAATCATGCGGCATAGACATATGAAGTATGTAGCAAACCACCGAGAGGTGTGTGTTGCACGATTGATGTGAGAAAATCCTATTTGCTTAGTGTGATGCTAAAGCAATGTTTGTCTATGAGCTGATCAGCGGTAACTAAATGCCCGGGAGGGTAAGTGTTGGAACGCATTACGCAAAGTAAGCAGTGTTACTAGAGATAGAAATAATCTTATGTCAACCATGCTTTATGTGATCTTATGAGCACATCATTCATCATTTAGGCATACTTGAGAGAGTAGTCTAAAAAACCAAATCTAGGCTTGAGAAAGTCAGATTGGAACACATAAGCAAGAATAGAAGCTTAGGAATAAGTTCTGTTTGCTAATACACAGCATATGCACCCTATAGATAGGATATGAAAGTATGCGGTCACGTCGCATGCATCCAAGAAGTAGGATACGGTGGTATGCAGTCATCTCGTTTATGTGTGGGAGCACATGAGCAAGAATAGAGACTTAGACATAAGTCCTCTCGACATTATTGCATATACATTGCATGCGACTTCGTCAAGTGTGTATAGCATAATCGCATAGCTTGCGTTGGCTGGGGTTACCCTCGCGATCAAGCTTATTGATGTGGTGAAGTCATCCCTGCCATTTTTTCTATTTTCCCATGCATCTTGTTATGCGTGAACAGTTGACGTGTCTCTAACTCTCATAGTCATATTTCCATTACTTAATCTGTTTAGTTAGGAGTAGGAGTAGTGCATAGCCTTTAACTTCAATATTCTTTTATTCTTTGCCACAACACATTACTTCATAACATTTAGCTACAAGTCCCTATGTTTGACCTTGGATCACCCCGAGAAACTTGCGATCTCATTATACTTGGCGAGAGAGCAAGAAAACTTATGGCAGGAACGCATGGTCATTAGACGCATCCTTTAGTCCAACCCATGATAAGCGATGCATGGAGAACGAACAATAAACGTATATTTATTTACTCCATTTTCCACACATCATGCACACATTTTCTTGGAGAGTTCATCAAAGGTATGTCATGAAAATCCACTTTTTTAGAAGACCATGCTTTAGTTTTTGCCAAAATTAGTGAATTTGAATGCTTATAGATCCTTGATACTTCCACTGCATGTAATTTAACTCTTTCACGAGTCATGCTTTAAAATTGAAGTAAGTAACGCCCAACACTTCTTCTTTATTTAAGTGAACGAAAGGATGATTGAATTTTCTAGCAATAACCTCATTGTACACATCCAACCTGTGTAGCATCGTGCAGACAGCATGCGTCTTCAATTTGTTGTGTTGCTTCTAGTAGAGATGAACGTCTTCTATTGTGTTACCTCCAGTAGAGATGAACATCTTCAATTTTTTGTGTTGCCTTCAGTAGAGATGAACGTCTTCTATTGTGTTGCCTCCAGTAGGGATGAACATCTTCAGTTTGTTGTGTTGCCTTTAGTAGAGATGAACGTCTTCTGTTGTGTTGTCTTTAGTAGGGATGAAAATCTTCAATTTGTTGTGTTTCCTTCAGTCGAGATAAACGTCTTCTGTTGTGTTGCCTCTAGTAGGGATAAATATCTTCAATTTGTTGTGTTGCCTTCAATAGAGATGAACGTCTTCTGTTGTGTTGCCTCCAGTAGGGATGAACATCTTCAATTTGTTTTGTTGCCTTTAGTAGAGATGAATATCTTCAATTTGTTGTGTTGTCCCCTAGTGGAGATGAAGGACACCATTTTTTTCTTTTTTTTGTAATGCCACACGTAGGGTGATCATGCCACTTCTTTTTGATGGACTAAACTTAAATTTATTTAAGTTTCCTACGTACCCTTAAACAAAGGGATCAAGTCATGACATAGTTCAAGAGGAATATTTTTTGCCTTTTTTTTTGTCTTTTTTTTTTTTTTATCGAACTTAGAGTTTCCTTCAAGCTACCTACCTTTTACAATGACAGGGATCAAGCCATAACGTAGTTCAGATTTTTTTTATTTTATTGGCCTGAACTTCAAGTTTCCTTTAAGCTGCCTACATAGTTTAAAAAATTTTTTTAGGGCCGTTCACCTTTTTAACTCATGCAAGCTAGGAGCAACATACAGTTTAGGCTCATGCGATAAGGAGCTTTTACATTTAAACTTTAGAAGCTCTTATTTCATCATGGTTGTGATCATTCTCTTCATTTGTAGGCTTCGTCAATATGATGAGCTTTGGCTTCATCATCAAGGAACCTTCTATATTATATCAACTGACAACTTCCTCTTCATAGTGACGAGACACGATTGTGAATCTTCTTGTCATTATTTTCTTTATGAAATGATTTTTCCTTCAAGATTTTCATCCTTTCTTTATGTTGATCGCTTTTTATCTTGAGATGATCAAGAGCGGATGTTGAAGGTCGATCTTTCTTTGATGTGAAGAAACTTAATCATTTGAAGGCTGAAGTTCAAGTGGAATTATGTGAGGATTGGTGTCCTAAATCTCCTTGTAATCTCGTAGTTTGTAAACTTTGTATAAACACATTATTATTAATAAAATAAGTGTTATTTTATAAGCATATACTCAATCCAATAAAATAAATTCCGAGGTTATTTTATGTAGATTTAAACAAGTATGTAAAGACATACATGTGAATCTTGTTTAAATAATAACCTAAGTGGTCTGTAGTAGATGGATAAGGCTAGGTATCTTATCCTGGTGGCACTATGGATATGGACTACTTTGCAGGTGTTACAAGTGCTTAAAGCACTACAAATGATCTGATCCTGATCATTTATGTGGAGACATGCGAGCGGGGGTATCCTATACAAAGAGTTTGTATAAGACCGGACCATGAAATGATTAGTCTCTTTATATAACACTATTAATAATAGAGACTTACATTTCACTAGGATGACCATAGATGACATGACCTGAATTCTGAGTGAGTTATGAACTCCTGCTCATGAAGACAGTCCTTTGATTTGTATGGGTGAGAATGGCTAGATTACCAACTCAATAAGCCTACCATTTTGGGGATTCGTCTGATTGAGGAGCTGGGAACTCAGCTACACAAGACGGAATTCACTCCTTCACCAATGCAGGGACAAGTATAATTAATTATTCACGTACCATTGCAGCTTCAAGTTATAGGTCCATAAGGTCCCCTTGGTAGCTCAAAAGGATTATGTTGAGAATCAGTTTTTGGGTTAATTTGAATTATTCAAATTAATAAGAGGAATTTAATTATATTAATTCAATTATATATGATATAGTTTATATAATGTATTTGATGAAAGAGTTAAATAACATGCATCGGAAGTATCAAGGATCCATAAGCATTCTAATTCACTAATTTTGGCAAAAACTAAAGCATGCTTTTCTTAAAAAGTGGGTTTCCATAACATACCTTTGATGAACTCTCCAAAAAAACATGTGTACAGCAGTTGTCTTCACTTGATATCGCCATGAACCACTCAAAGCCTTCCCTACTATGCTCTTAGAGCTTTAGGAAGAGTTTTGGGACTCAAGAACATCTTGAAGATGTGAAGAAGCAAGAAGATCTCACAGCAGCCGATTGAAGAAGACAGTTTCTTCTTCATAGAAAATTTTCTCTCAAAATTATGCATTCTCTTTCTTCCAATGACTCCAATCTTCTTTATATATAGTAGATGAACATGCAAAGAGATGGAGTGCATGACTTGCAGCTCATGCTTCGAGAATCAAAGTAGAAAGGATAATGGCCTTTGTGTGAGCATGAAGATAAAGGTAATGGAGAAAATTGAATCCCCATTTTATGCAACCATGCAAAATTGTTGTCCATTTTCTTTTAAAAAAAAAATTGATTTTAAAACCATTTTAATACAAAAATTATTTTCTTTAATTAATTTCATAAATTAATTTAAAATATTAATTAATTTAATATCGAATATTAAATTAATTTTTCCATAATAATTATCCTCATACATTTAAATCATATTTAAATATATTTTATCTTGTTCCGTTTAATTTGAACGTTTCAAATTAATTTCTCAAGCTACCCTAAAGCTTATCCATTTACGAGCTAGTAGGAGGACCTCGTGGACATATAGATCATGGGCTCTAACGATTCGAGATTAATCGGCTAAACTCATTAGTCCGATCTAACCCCTGTTCGTTAATAATGGGACACTCCACTATAGCCCATAGTTGAACTCATCTCACTATAGATATATTATGTCCACTTAATAACCATAATCAGTAAATCGATCCTTCACAGGTTGTTCATAATCACAGCTAGGTCAAAAATACCGTTTTACCCCTGTTACTACATCTTGTTCCTTAAGTTCCTATTAATCATCTAATGAACAATTCTAATTCATAATCCCTATGAATCAAATCCTTTCTCTATCATGAGAAGGCGGGGCCTCGTTTTTTCAAGACCTGGAATCAGTAATTAAGAGAACAACTTATCTACTAACCCTAAATAGGGTAGGAGCGAATTCCATCTTGCAAGGCTATGTCCCTAGCTATTCATTCGATCTTATCCCCAAAATGGTAAGCTTATTGAGTAGTGTTGTTGGACTACTCTCACCATTTGCAGATCAGAGGATAATCTCGAACAAACAGGAGTTCGTAGCTAGCTCAGAATTAAGATCGAGTTAACCTAGGTTATTTAATAAATGAAATAGTCAGTTTTAATAGTAAATGGTCATTATAAAGAAAAGTGACTATTTTTCGTGGTCTAGTCTATATGTAAACTCATTGCATAGGATGCCCCCTCTCTCATGTCTCAACATGAACGATTTGTGGATCAAATCGTTTGTAGTACCTTACAACTTCTTGTAACAACTACAGAGTGGGTCGCATCCAATAGTTTTATCAAGATGGGATACCCAATTTCATCCATATACTTATTAGACCATTTAGGCTATATACTGTCAACTTGATCCTGTTTATGTCACTACATAAAGTTACAACATTCGAACTATAGCCAAGGATGCGTTTATTGTATTTTCATAATAAGATGCAAAATCAACAAGTCATCATTATTGATAAAATGGAATGTTTAACACGAACTGTGAGTTCTAGGACATTCCCAACATTTGATACATTAATTAGAGGATTAAATATTTGAATGAGATTCAAATGTTGTTAATTTAATATAAATATGATTTATATTAAATTCCATAAAATAGAGAAAAAGAACTATAGTTTATATTGTATGTGATGCAATATTAAAACTATAGGTTATAAATATAATATGATAAGTTGGTTATCATATTCATTTATATTATTTCTTATTTTGAATAATAATCCATTTTTCTCAAAAACTACCTTTGTGGGTGGTTATGGAAATTTTATGGCAATTGGAATAAAATGAAAAAGATTTTTTCATTTTCAGTAGAGATTGACTAAGAAAACTAAATTACAACGAGAATGCAAAGAGTGACTATGCGATAGTCTACACAACAAACATAGAGCATATATGATAGGTTCTTTTTGTCTATGAGATAGGAAGACTTATCTATGCGATAGTTTACACGGTAGAAAGAAATTTGCTATGTGATAGCCTAAACGATCGAGAAGTTTGCTATGCGATAGTGCTTCTTCTTCGATCATCTTCCTCCTCCAAACTCATACATACCTTCTTAACCAAAATAGTCAAAGCTCACCACTCTTGGGTTCTCACTCCAAACCTACCAAGGAATCTGAGTGGTAGTGTTCTCCTCTCATTCGGTTCGTGATTCACTTGAAGAAAGTCTTCATGTTCTTACTACTATTTGATCGAGGAAATTGTGACTATTTGAGAGATACGAGAAAAAGTGTTCTTCAAATGTGATTTCCGTTGAACTATGTATTTTATTTGAAAAGCATGTTGTAATTTACTTTGATTGCATAATCTATTAGTTGTACTATAAATTTATACTTCAATTGAAATGGAATTTGGATGATCTACTTTCGCTCAAAGATCTCCTCTTGTTGAGTTTCCCTTCAATTGGTATCAGAGCTAGATTGTGTTCTGATTCCAAATTCATTTGCTGTATTGAAATCGTTTATAAGTTGTTGGTTTTAAGTTCTACATTGCATTTAATTGTCGAATGTATGTGGATGTTTGTTGATGGATAATTTTGGGATAGTTGTCTCTGTTTATGGCTTTCCTTTTATTTTACAAAAGTTAATTTCTAAGGGTCTCTGCAGGGGCATAATACTTGCAATCGAGTCTGTGTTCATTTATGTTCTGAGTCATTCGTGAAGCACAAACATGAAGGTTTAGGGTTTAGGGTTCATTTTGATAGAGAAGATGAAACGATGGTCACATCGTGTAGCCTGGGCTAAACGATTGTTTAGGTTTAGCTATGCATTCATGTGGAGTTTTCTATACGGTCAGGTAGCATTTGCTAAACGATCGGATAGCTAATGTTACGTAATCGTGTAAAGTGTTTACTTGATCGTGTTGTGTTGGCTGCATGATTGCTATCGGTCTCTAAGACTAGCGTGTCATGAGTGCCCCCGACCCCGCAATATAATTTATTTTCACCAATCCAAAACTTAAACCACAGATGTAGCAAAGTTATAAGACCATGGTCAAATCTACAGGGAGACTGTTGAATTAACCTAGACCAATTAATGAATTCCATATAAAAAGGGGGGTTTTGGTGATTCTTGATTTTATTTACAAAATAAACTTAAAACCAAATAAAGAAGAATAAATAAAGTTAGCACAAAAAAGAGGATTGAATGGCTCTTAGTACTAACTAAACTCTCAGAATTTGCTCTATTTGGAAGATGAAAATGTTTGGTGGCTGTAACTATCTTACTCTCCGCATCTCTTCCTTTTCTGAACATCAACGCTTTGTTTATATGCAGCATCGCAACACTGCGAAATAGCATTGCAACGCTTGCTTGTGCCGTGCGGTCATTAATTTTCCGTCAACTGTCGTAGCATTGCAACACTTGAAAGGGGTGTTGCAATGCTGAGCGCACTACCTTACAGCGTCGAGGTGTGTTGGACCAAGGCTTGATAAGGTGTTGCAACCCTAAATGTTCTATCAGATACTTGATACTCGCTACTTGCTTCTTGATACTCGTTGCTCACTTCCTAAGCGTTGGAGGTTGACGATGGCTTGCACGATGGCTTGCACGATGGATACGTTGGACATAGGCCATGCGATGAACTAGGTTGGATGCATGGTTTTTGGCTTTTGCGATGGTTAAGGCTTGCGATGACCGAGTAAGATGGATGCATTGGATGCGTTGGATGTGATGGACACGATGGACGCGACAGGGTAATACTATGCGTTGATGCACTATGTGTTGATGATATACTATGCGTTGAAAGGAGTGTTGGTCGTTGTCCTACTTGAAGGCATATGAAGTTGGATGAACACATATGAAGGATTAACGCATATGCGAGTTGATAGACGCATGCAAGGTCGTCATCCTAACATGTGGCTTGTTAAGAGGAATTCTTAAACCTTAAGCAAATTAGGTGGATGCATAAGAAGACATGTAAAGGATGAGGGCTATGCGTTGGTGAAAGGAGAAGAAGACACCTTGGCTTTCGCTGATGTAAGAATGCGTTGATGGTGTGAAGAAAAGACACTTGGACATGCAACCAAAGAGGAGGTGTCGAACGTGTAGCAATCTTGGACGTCTATAAATAGGGCCAAGGACTTCAGATGAGAACTCAAATTCTCTTCAAAGGACATAAAGGAGAGTGTGTAAGGACTAATTGGGAGAAGACTATGCGTCGATGGAAGAACACATGCGTTGGTAGCAAGACCATGCGTTGGTAAAGAAGTTCCAAGAGGGGAGATGCTGTCGGGTAGAAAAGACAAGAAGTAGCATCAATTTGGAACGGGGATTTCTCCCATAATACTCGTGCGTTTGGAGTGATTTTAAAGCCATCTGAAAGCTAGGAGAGTCTAGTTTCAGGGTATGGCTTCTAGAGAAGACGCTCCAAAGGATTGGGCTGGAAATTGAGAAAAAGGCAGAAGGGTCAGGCTATCGGATAATCTTGGGCCAGTCTTGAAGATTTTAAGATTCCGGCCAAACCACGAGGATTTATGAGCTAATAGTTTATGGTAAGCTTCCTGAGACATTTTAGAACATATTTTCAGAAGGAAGTATTTTAAAATAAGTTCTGTAACTATAAGTAATATAAGCTGATAATTGAATCTGGAAATTAGGGTTCAAAAGGGAACTAAGGAAACCCAAGGAACTTCGAAAAGGAAAGTTCCTAACCAACCAAGGTGAGTGGTTATTGTGTGTTTTATTGTTGATATAATTTCTATATATAGGGGATAATGTTAAATTGGCATGATCAGGGATATATGTTTATCTTGTTACTATGTTTGTTAAGATATTGCTTGTATATTTGTGCTAGAAACTTGAATTGTACCTGAGATATATAGTTAGCATGCTTGAAAAGGTACTTGGTGGGAAAATATAGTCGGCTTTGGTCGGCAAGAAATTATAGTCGGTAACGACCAGCGGGAAATATAGTCAAGTAACCTAAGCATAGCTAGTAGGAAAATAATCGATGTGCACATTGACGGGTTAATAGGGTATAGGGAAAGTTTCCACAGGAATTGTTGTTGTTTTAGTGTATGTGTGAAAGTACTAGGGAAAATGTAGGATCATGCCAGGATAACAAATGGTAAAGCTAGGGATGTTTTTATTATGTGATAACCAGCGATCAAGCTGGGGATTGATTGTTTTAATCAGCGATCGAGTTGGGGATTGTCCAGCGGTTTGGCTAGAAAATAATATTGAACTTGTGGTAATGTTCTTGTTAACTATGCATCGCTTTCCCAAAAGTATATTGCTGTTGACAAAGTTATTTGTTTATCTAAAGGCACCACTCACTAGGCTTTATAGCTCATGGTTTCCATGTTTTATGTTTTACCCCCCCCCCGGGTAGCGAAAGGTGAGGAGTTCCAGGGTGCTGCTAAGATCAAGGTCTGCCACGTGCCACTGTTACACTTCTGGAGGGTTTCACAGTTGTTGTTGTAAACTTTGTAGTTATGTCTTGGAGTTGTATAAACGTTACATTGTTGTCAAAATAAAATGGGCCTACTTAATCAGTTGATTGTTCAATTTGTACATTGGTATCAGAGTTATTTCCACAAGAATTATTAGGCAGTAAGTGTCAACAAAAGGGTTGATAACTACTGCAGTCACGCCCTTTCTCAGGCTCGGAGGGTAATCTGGGGCGGGGTGTGACAAGTAGCAACCGAATCAAGGATCCAGACAGAATCATCATTCTCTACCAAACACGTCTCCAAGACCAATAAATCATATTTACTTTATTTAGACATTGTAACGATAAAATTTAATCTTTAAGCTCATGCACTATGATGATAGATGAATGATTAATGCGCTGACGAATGAATGGAATTGATGACGTGCTCTATGCGTTTAAGTGCTTTGCGATAAAGATATTATTGCGATACTACGTTCTAAGTGTATGCGTTGATGATAAAATACTTCGTAGTATGTGATGATGTAGTGCGTGTCACAAGTTTCCTTACACTATAACCAAGTATAATTCCAACACAAGTTTCTTAGAATGACTTGAGGTCGAACACGGGGATTGTTGTCATTTAGATGCGATACTAATGTGGTAAATACAATCGGTTGTCATAAAGAATAAAGAATTTGGTTTATGCGGAAATGTAAATTGCGTTGTAAATAAAATGCGTTGATAAAATAAATATCTAAACTATTATGATACAGGGTGAGGATTGGTTGTGAAGTTGTACAAAAGAATCTAATGAATGCGATGGCAAGTCTTGTGAATGAATCAGAAAGAGAATGAGTAGAAGGAAAGGACATCGCAAGTTCGTCAATCTCGTTAAGAATGCAACTAAGGTTCCGCTTTCCCTTGGCTTACACCTTTTAGTGATCGATCGCATTCCCATATGTCTATGGTGAACAGAGATGAACGTAATGAACGCAAGGTTGTTTCCATCTCTGGAAATACTTCTCGCTTTAGTTAACACATTCTTCCAACCTTCTCTCGATAGGTGGAATAACATCTTCACTTTTTCTCTCACATGTGAAGATGCCGTCGATCATGCTTTAGCTAAACTTAGTCGATTACCTTCACAAAGGTTAACTCACTCGCTTAATTCTTCCTCTTTACCCAGGGGATTAAGAACACATGATGGAGAAAATGGATGATAAATGTATGGAAAAGAATAGAGAGATGATAATGATGACGATAATAACATTTAAATCTAAAGATCAGCGTTTGATACATGATTTGTGAATGAGAGATTAAAGAAGATGAACACAGTAGATGAAATGAAAGAATATAAACAAATACGGAAAGAGTGTCAATGTCTTGACACAGATCTCGATCGGAGACGTTGTACTTGTCGGCGTGTGGATGAGATGGAGGGAAAAGCTTCCCTTTAAGGCTTGCTTTCCCGGTAGAAGTGACTCTTGCTAATAACTTGTAAAAATACTTTATGCTGCCTTATTTAGATATTGCGGCCAAAAGAAAGAAAATATGCGTCGATTGTATGAAAATTAGCTAAGAAATACAATAATTATAAATTATCGCAAATACACCCACTAAGACCATTAAGATGGTAGAAAAGGATATTTCAAGTCGGTGTGAGAATCTAGAAATGTGAGCTCTGTGTGGACTTGGTTAGAGGCAAAGACCAGAGGAGGACAATCGTGTAAACGATTGATCAAGTGGGGGATGATAGTGTCTATCGCATAAACGATGCCTAATCATTTAACAAAAGCTATATGATCTTCTAGCTAAAGCTAAGCAATCGTTGAGCTCATCGGCCAGCTGAGTGTCTATTGTATAGAAACACTCCATGATCGTCTAGTCTCTCCAAGTTGTCATTTAGTAAATCTAATTTACTTGAATACCTTTCCATGAGTAATTTCTGAGAATAGAAATCTCAAAATCAACAACCTCTAAAATTAGGAAAACATTTTTTCTTTTATTTCACGGTTACCATGAAACTACCAATAACCTCCCATTCAATTGGTTATTAGAGAAAAAAAGATAATTATCCAGTAATTAATATTATTATAAATATATATGATAACCAACTTACCATACTATATTTATAACCTATACTTTTGATATTTCATCTCATGAAACATATAAACCATAGCTCCTTTTCCATTCCATGGCACTTAATGTAAATCCCATTTACATTAATCCTCTACTAGATGTATCTCATACATCATTCCGATCATATCATATATAATTGAATTACCTCTTGTCAATTTGAACATTTCAGACCAACACCAAGAACTGATTCTCAACTTGAATCCATTGAGCTACCAAGGGGACCTTATGGACCTATAGCTCAAAGCTCCAACGGTACGTGAATAACTAACTAAACTCTTTAGTCACGAGATCCACCATCCGTTAACTACCAAGCACTCCACTAAAGACCGACAACTGAACTCTCCTTACTACAGATATATTACGTGTTCATCATAACCAATCAACAGTGCGATAACCCTTCACAGATCACTCGTAAGTATAACACGACTAATAACCGTTATGCCCCTATAGTTACATCTAACTCCTTAAGTACCACTGATCCCTCTAATGAACATAAGTCATAGTCCTACTATGACTGAGTCCTCTATTCCAAAGAGAAGTTGTGACCACTATGTTCAAGCCTCAGAATGAGCTCTTAAGAGAGCAATGTATCTACTTACCCCTTCTTCGGGGAAGGAGTGAAGTCCATCTTGTGTAACTGAGTTTCCAGCTCCTAAATCAGACAAGTCCCCAAAAAGGTAGGCATGTTGAGTTGGCAATCTGGTCTCTCACCCATACTAATCAAAGAACCACCCTGAAAGGCAGAAGTTCCCAAAACACTCAGGATTGAGGTCATGTCACCTATGGTTGTTTAGGTGAGATGTAAGTCTCCAGTATCAATGGCGTTATATATAGAGACGAATCATCACGTGGTCTGGTCTTATACAAACTCTTTATATAGGACACCCCCGCTTGCATGTCTCCACATGAATGGTTAGGATCTACCATCTGTAGTAGTTCACAACACTTGCAAACCTCTACAAAGTGGGTCGTACCCGTAGTGTCACCAAGATCAGGTATCCCACCTTAATCCTGATACTACAGACCTATTTAGGTTATCACTTAAGACATGATCCACTTGTATATCTCATATACATGCTTAAGTTTACATACAATAACCATGAAGCTTTGTTTATTGGATATGAGTAAATGCCAGAATGAAATAACTCTTATTTTATTCATAACAATGTGTATATATTACAAACAACGAGACTCTGGGAGAATTAGGACACCAATCCCAATATTATCATGACAGAAATTTTCAGATTTTCACAAAAAAAAAAAAAAAAAATCACTCGTAGCATGCTTCGCCCACCCCCAAGTTAAAAGCCATACATTTTCCTAATTGTATAGTGATGCTTTAACTCAACAGCCAAAATTTTTATTCCTAAGAAAAATAAATGAATTCGGCCTCTCTTTTATTAGAAACAAGCAAAACGAAACGAAACGAAGAAAGCAAAAGGAATTCTAACTCTTTGTTTCCTCCGGGTAGTGCAACATTTAACGTTTTTTGCTCGACACCTAGTGATACGGGCTCACAGATGATGGAGTCAACATGAGTTTTGAGTAAACCACGTTGACTTCTCCATTGTTGAGTATTTTAGGGTGGTGCCCATTCACTTTGAACTCCTTTCCCATCTCTGGGTTCCTAATCTCCATTGCACCACAAGGAAACAAGTTAACAATCTCAAAAGGACCAAGACATTTACATTTTAGTATACCGGTCATAAGTGATAGCCTTGGGTTGAAGAGTGACACTTTCTGTCCAACTCGAAATTTCTTCCTCAAGAGACCTTTATCATGTATTAATTTTGACTTTTCCTTGTACATTCCTGAGTTCTCGTAGGCTTCCAAGCATAGCTCCTCCAATTTTTGTAATTCCAATAATCTCTCCTCACCGGCTTGGGCTAAGTTCATATTACATTTGTTAACAACCCAATATGCTCTTTGCTCCATTTCGACTGGTAGATGACATGTGTTGCCGTAGACAAGCTTAAAGGGCATTGTTCCAATAAGAGTTTAAAATGCAGTCCCGTAGGCCCAAAGAGCATCATCGAGGCGCGTGCTCCAATATTTTCTAGATGGATTGACAGTCTTTTCCAAGATACTCTTGACCGCATGATTAGAGATTTCAGCTTGTTTGTCTATTTGAGGGTGGTATGGAGTGGCGATCCGATGGTGAACTTCGTACTTCCTCATGAGTGCCTCGATGGTTCGATTGCAAAAGTGAGTACACTGATCATTAATTATAGCTCAAGGTATGCCAAACCTAGAAAAGATGTTAGCTCTTAAGAATCCTGAAACCATAGCAGAATTGTTAGTCTTAGTGAGGATTTCTTCAATTGACTTCAAAACATAATGAATTTCTAAAAGAATATATAGAAAGCTATAAGAAGAAGGAAAGTGGCCCATGAAATCTATCACCCACACATAAAAAACCTCACACACCAAGATATAATTTAATGGCATCTCATTCCTCCTGAACAAGGATCCTGATCTCTGACACCTCTGTTGACATAAAATTAGTCCATAAACTTGATGACATAAAATTTATTCTGATCTTATGTCATACAAACCATGGATGATTGCGATGATATGCGATACTACTTCTAGATGTATGCGTTATTAACGATATGCTTGTAGTATGCTATGCGTTGTCACAAGTTTCCTTGCGTTGAAACCCAAGTATAATTTCACCGCAAGATTCTCGGAGTGATCCAAGGTCGAACACAGGGATTATTTTAGGTTGATTATGTTACGTTCGTGATATATGTGACCGAGGGTTTTTCAATTCAATAAAAATGTGGTTTGTACATGCGATAAAGTAAATTGTGCAGTAAAGTAAAGATAAGCGATAAAAATGCAATAATAAAGTAAATTGCGATAAAAGTAAAGTGCGATAAAATAAACCTAAGCTATGATGATACAAGATACAGGTTACATGATACAAGATACCAAGGTTGAGACTGACTGTGAAGATTATACAAATGTCGTGTTATGCGGTGGCAAGGCTTATGTGCAAAGCAGAAAGAGAAAGGATAATCAATATTAACAGCGCAAGTTTCTTAATTGCATTAAAGATATACGTACGATTCAACTTTCCCTTGGCGTACACCTCTCGATAATCGGCCGCGTTTCCCACTTCTCTGTGTTGAAATAGGGACGAACGTAGTGAACGCAAGATTGTTTCCATCTCTGGAAGTACAACTTGCTTTAGTCAATGCATTCTTCTAACCTTCTCTCGATAGATCAGAATGGCATCTTCACTTCTGCTCTCACAGTTGAAGATGCCGTCTAGCATTCTTTAGCTAAACATCTTTATTTCTTTAGCACATATTAAATTACTTGCTTAATTCATATTAATCACCAAGGCAATAAGAAAACATCGTGGAGAAAGCGATTTATGGAGGAACGGAAATAGATAGAAATGTGGAAATGAAAATGATCAGGACAATTAATTATAAAATCAAGCATTTGATACATGGTTGTGAATGATTTAGACTAAGAAGATGAAGTACAATTGATGAATAAGTGTTAGAAACAGATACAGAAGAGTGCAAATGTCTTGACACCGATCTGGATGGAGAGATTGCTTGCTGGCGTAGATGGAGTGAACGGAAGGATGAGCTTCCTCTCAGACTTGTTCAACCGGTAGCGTTGATCTAGATACAAAGCTTCACAGTGGGGATTTGGAATGATTCTGCCCTGAGACTCACCTCTCGGCCTTGTCTCTTTTCTTCCAAGATCTTCTCCGATCAGCACTCAGATCAGCCTCTCTCTCAATAGCCTCATATCATTTATCCCTCGTATCAAGTATATCTATGGATTGTATAAATGTTGCGCTGAATATTAATCAACGCCTACCTTGATGTGGCAGCATTGTGCTGTATATCGTCGACTTGCTCCATTACCACATAAAATCTCTGGTTGAAGAAAGCTTGTTGCTGAGCGAAGAGTTATTGTTGGGAGAGGAAGGACCGCATTTCTGCTAACTCAGCAGCTAAGGAGGCGACAGTGGGTTGTGCCTGCGATGTCTCGCCAGCAACGTTTTGGGGTTGGGCAGAGGTGCCTTCACCCAAATCGTGTGGGTCATCAACATGCAGAGGTGGAAGAGAATGTTGTAGTGATGATGCTAAAGGTGAGGATGGGGCTGCTGGGTATGCAGTTGGAGAATTTGGGGCGAAGAGAAGATTGGTAAAGTGCTCAAGAAGGGAAGAAGAATGTTGTGCGGGAGGGCTTGGAGGGCGAATTATCAAGGGCAAAGGATCCAAAAGTTCTGGATCTTGCGTTGTTTCTTCTTGGATTTTCTCCTTTCCCTTTTCATCTCTACACTGTCTCTTCGGCTTGGGCTCTTGTGACGCATTCAAATCAATGTAGGCCTCTTCAAAGAGAGTTTAGGGCAGTGTGGGGAATCTTTGAGCAACCTCAAAATCTTGACTTTTATTAGGCCGTGAACTTCTGCCATTGGCTCTTCATCAATGCCCACACCTAGTGATAGGCATAAACTTGAAACCGTCCATAGGAAGAAGTACTGCCCTCTTATGTGTCCCACAAAACCCATGATTTGTCTTGCGATCAACTGGCCTACATCCATTGGAATGCCACGTGCAATGCAATCTGCGGACATAACTCGATCCCTTGAAATTGTCTTGTCATTGGAAGTTGGGATCAGCTGCCGTTTGACGAAATAAACCCAAAGCCATGCCTCTGGAAGCAGAGTCTTGGATGCCAGGGTCTTGATGCCTTTTAAAGAAATCGACCACTTAGTGCCCAATTGCGTTAATAGTCGCAGCGCATTTTCCATTTGCTCTTCAGTGAGATCATCAATGATTTTGTTGCCCAGTGCATTCGGGTTATCCTTCATCTGGTATAGTTCATTGATGTCCCTTGCGCAGAAAGACACCGTTTTCCCTTTTATGGTCACCACGTCCTTGGTGCCATGTAGCCATCCATGGTAGAAGTCCCTCACTACCTCTGGAACAATAATGGCTGGGCATTGGCAAAATGTGTCCTAACAATGTTCCACGATCACGCTCGTGATCAGATCTGGTAGTGGCGTTGGTGCAGGGAAAAAGCCCATCTCCATCAACAAGTCATGATTCTCCTTCTTTCTTGATGGGCGTACCTTTGCCAACGCGGGCTTACTGCTCTCTGCAACCGCTTTGCTCTTTCCCTTGGTCAATGCAAGGCGGGATTGTTGCCTTTGTTTTCTTTCCCGTTCCTTGCATTTTTCCTCCTTCTCTGGTTTGGCAAGTTCCTTTCCCTACTTCTTACTTAAGCGCTGCCTGGCTTCGCGCGTCCTCTCCTTTTCTTCTCTCATTCTCCTTTCTTCTTCTGTCGTCTTTTTCTTTTCTTCTTCTTCCTCTTCTCTCACTTCTCTTTCAAACTCTTCTACGAACTACTCAGAGGCCAACAAAAGGCATTGTTCCTCTTCGAGCCACCTTATTTCTTCGAGTCTCGAGATCTCATTATTGCGGCGCACCTCCTCATCATGCAATCTTCTTCTTCGATTCCCTTCTACGATGATGAGTTTTGCCCGCTCCATTTTTCCTGTCTCTCTTCCTCTTCCTTTCTCCTCCTTTCCTCGTCTTCTAATGCGTTGATCAAAATTGAAGGGTCAACAGTAGACCCTTGCGGTGCATTCTCTTGCGATGTCGCATCAGGGGGGTATCTTCTCCTTCTTCGCCTTCGTCGACTGCAACCAATTGCGTTTTTTCAGGTTGCACTGGCTCCCTAAGTTGTGTTGGTTCCCCCCTGTCCTCCCTCACGGAGGTGGATTCCCCATCCATCTCTGGGCTTGCAGCCCTCTTCTTTTTTTCTTCTTTCTTCTTCAAGCGCCTTTCCTCACGTCTGCACTCTTTCCTTTCTTCCTTTTCTTTCCTCTTTCTTAGCTTGGCCTCCTCATCTTCTTCATCCTCTTTCTTTTCTTTATTCTTTTTCTCTTTGCGATGATGGGATGGCTCACCTTCTCCAACCTTCTTTCTCTTGCTCCGCTTTTTCTTCTTTTCCTTCTTTCCCACCTCTGATTGCTTCTCTGTCACGACTTCCTCCAACGCGAATCTAATGGGTCCTTCATAGGATTCTACTTGCGTAGTTTCCTCAGGATCCCTTATGGCCAGAGTGCTTCTCCTTGTCTCCTCTTCCACCACTTCCTCTGCCACCACCACTTCCTCCATCATCGCCACTTCCTTCGTCATCACCACCGTCACCTCCTCTATAAGAAGTGGTTGGTTTACAACCCCAGCCTCGGGCAGTCCTTCTCCTTTTTCACGGTTACTCAGAATGTTTCCGAATACCTCCTTGTCATCTCGTCTCTTCTTTTTGATTTCAGTGGAGGTTGCTGGAGTTGGGAGTGGGGTGCTTTAATGCTTTGCCCCCTCTTGAACTGAAGTGGTCTGATGGCTAATGGGTTTCGTCAGGGTCTTCCACCGATTCTAGGAACAGTGTGAGATTGAGCAGCAAGATGGTGACTAGCAGCAAGGAATGTTGCCTCTCGTATGGAGAGTTGGTCTGTCGAAGGTGTTGAGCGTGATGCGAAAGGTTGGTAAGTTTGGTCGGCCATGGATGCTGAGTTGAAAAAAATCTAGAAAATGTTAGGGTTTCAGGAAAGAAGAAAGCTCGGTATGCAGGGGTGCTAGAGTTTCAAATTGCAAATGAGGCAAAGTGTGCTCACAGACAGGGGGTGTCCTTTTTATAGGTTGGGCCTTAGTGGGCCCAACGCTATTGTTGCGGTGGCAGGCCTCGAGACACTATTTTCAAAAGGCTCACCGCTTGAACTCCCCTCATTTATGAGGTTTCAGGATAAACATCCTTTCGTCTACAGACTCATCATTTATTTGGAATACGGAACGATTGGACTTCTCAATTTTGCAAAAAGAACTATCTTTAATGTTTTATTCGAATGGACGCAAGGTAAAGATTTAACGTAATGAGTTCACCAACGCAAATGCATCTTCGGAGAGGACGGGCAATAATGCATGCATCCTTGCAACACACCCCTCAACTAAACGCATTTTTGGAGGATCGGGTGCATGGTATTGCTACCAGTGCAACACTACCTCGACATAGTGCATTTTCACTAAGGACGGGCAAAGGACACACACGCGTGCAACACACCCCTTAATGCAATGCATTAGGGTTGGGTGAACGCAAAGTGTATCTTGTTGGTTCAAGATGCATCCATTATCGGCATGCATACTGAATGTGTTTTATTAAATTTTTTTTCATCAATGCAAGTTGCTATGACTTGCGGTAATAAATTTTCTTCTCATTACTCAGTCATTCACCAATTAAAGAATAACGCATTAATGATAGAAAAGTAAAAGCAATTAAAACAGTACAGAAATAAATTCAAGGACAGTAAATGAAGAATAAATTCATAAAGTCATGAAACAAATTAAATGAAGAAGTAAAGACAAAGTTCAGAAATTCATAAAGACAAGAATTAAAGAAAGCATTTAAAAATAGATGTGAGATATGGACTGGAAGATGATTTTCTTTGAATGAGCGCAATCCACACCTCTGTAGGCGGTCCGGCTTGCCTGCCCAATGTCATAGGGACATTGCTCATTTCCATGAGATCCTGGGGCTTCAGAGTTGCTATGCAACGTACCGGGTGTTCTGTTTCTAAGCTCCGATGCCAACTGGCCCACTTGAATCTCTAAATTTTGAATTGAAAACGCCTGTGCCTGCATCACTGCGTCATTTTTGTCCATATACTGTTTGAGTAGGGCCTCCAATGAGCTTCCAGAGGTGTTTAAAGATGAGGGTTGCTGATTATGCGATTGCATTGGTTGCCCCTGATTTGAGTTATGGAAAAAAGGAGGAGGGTTCCCTCGACTGCCACTTTGATGGTTGTTTGGCCTCCCTTGGTTAGGATTCCCTCCCCAACCGATGTTAGGATGGTTCCTCCAACCCGGATTGTATGTGTTGATGAAGGGGTTGTTTTGGATGGCGCATATTTGCTGCATGTTCGATGGGCACATTACTGCTACATGAGCCCCTCCACAATTAATGCAACTTATTGCGGCCACTTGAACCGGCGCAGCAGGTTGGGCTGATTGTTGGGGATGGCCTCTTATTGATCACCATCGATTGGAGTATGCAGGTCACCATGGCCATCTGTACGGCCAAAGTCGTCATTGTCTCCGTGGGGACAATGGCAGTGTCATTCTTTCTTCTTTCAGAGCCTCTGCCTCCATGACCATCATCAATCCAGTCATCCATGTTCCGCGAGATGCAGTCAAAGATGACCTTCGCCTCGGTATATTTGTTATCCATAAAACCTCCTGCCGCGGAGGTGTCAGCAACAGATTGCGTTGATCTGTTTAGGCCGTTATAGAATGTCTCCATCAGAACACAATCGGGTATCCCGATATGCTGGCAGTTCTTCACCAGTCTCCTAAATCGCACCCAGGCGATGCTCAGGGTCTCATTGTCCATTTGTTCAAAGTTCAGCACATCCTTCTGTCGCCTTGCGTTGAAATACGGTAGGAAGAACTTCTTCATGAACTGCTTAACCAGCTGATCCCATGAAGTAATCTCGTTTGGCTCCAGTGAGTGAGCCCACCTCTTGGCTTCATCCCTCAAGGTGTAAGAGAATAAATACAGCCTAATACCCTAAGGAATAACACCAGGTATTGAGAAATTGTCGCACATCTCGACAAAGCTGGTCAGGTGGGCATGTGGGTCTTCACCTTACAGACCCCCAAATTGCCCTGTGTTCTGGATCATTTGGAGCATGACCGGCTTTATCTCGAATCTCGGTCTTGAAATCCCAGGCAAACAATCGTACAGATTGGGCGCCGCGTAGTTCCTCATGGGAATGTCGCGGTCAGTAGCAAGGAAAATTGGATCTTGCGCTGATCGTACTGCCCCTTGATTTCCTGCGGGAGCCACATTATCATTATTATCTACCATATCAGCTGCTTTCTTTCACCTTGCTCGATTCTGGCGTGACCGTGGATGAAATGTACGCTCGATCTTTGGGTTAGCTACGAACTTTGGTTCGGTACCAGTACTCATAAACTATCAGACTGCTCTTCGCATTGAACAACAAGTACAAAGAGACCTGTCCTGCAAAATACCACAAACATTCTCAAACAATAACCGTTAACCAATCCCAGGCAACAGCACAATAAACATGTTAACATAAAATTAGTCCATAAACTTGTAACACATAAAATTTATCTTCTTATGTCATACAACGCATGGATGATTGCGATGATATGCGATACTACTTCTAGATGTATGCGTTATTAACGATATGCTTGTAGTATGCTATGCGTTGTCACAAGTTTCCTTGCGTTGAAACCCAAGTATAATTTCACCGCAAGATTCTCGGAGTGATCAAAGGTCAAACACAGGGATCGTTTTAGGTTGATTGTGTTATGTTCGTGATATATGCGATCGAGGGCTTTTTAATTCAATAAAAATGTGGTTTGTACATGCGATAAAGTAAATTGTGCAATAAAGTAAAGATAAGCGATAAAAATGCGATAATAAAGTAAATTGCGATAAAATAAACCTAAGCTATGATGATACAAGATACAGGTTACATGATACAAGATACCGAGGTTGAGACTGACTATGAAGATTAAACAAATGTCGTGTTATGCGGTGGCAATGTGCAAAGCAGAAAGAGAAAGGATAATCAATATAAACAGCGCAAGTTTCTTAATTGCATTAAAGATACAAGTACGGTTCCGCTTTCCCTTGGCGTACACCTCTCGGTGATCGGCCGCGTTTCCCACTTCTCTATGTTGAAATAGCGACGAACGTAGTGAATGCAAGGCTGTTTCCATCTCTGGAAGTACTTCTTGCTTTAGTCAACGCATTCTTCTAACCTTCTCTCGATAGATCAGAATGGAATCTTCACTTCTGCTCTCACAGGTGAAGATGTCGTCTAGCATGCTTTAGCTAAACATCTTTATTTCTTTAGCACATATTAAATTACTTACTTAATTCATATTAATCACCAAGGGAATAAGAAAACATCGTGGAGAAAGCGATTTATGGAGGAACGGAAATAGATAGAAATGTGGAAATGAAAATGATCACGACAATTAATTATAAAATCAAGCTTTTGATACATGGTTGTGAATGATTTAGACTAAGAAGATGAAGTACAGTTGATGAATAAGTGTTAGAAACAGATACAGAAGAGTGTAAATGTCTTGACATCGATCTGGATGGAGAGATTGCTTGCTGGCGTAGATGGAGTGAACGGAAGGATTAGCTTCCTCTCAGGCTTGTTCAACTGGTAGCGTTGATCTAGGTACAGAGCTTCATGGCGGGTATTTGCAGTGATTCTGCCCTAAGACTCACCTCTCGACCTTGTCTCTTTTCTTCCTGGATCTTTTCTGATCAGCACTCAGATCAGCCTCTCTCTCAATAGCCTCGTATCAATTATCCCCCGTATCAAGTATATCTCTTAGTGAATTCTCTGAGAGTATTTATAGATGAATGCTCTAACTCTCTGCCACGTGGTCCCCACTTTATTGTTATGGAAATTCCGAGAAGGGTGGAATAAATATACCTTCTGTTATGCAATCAATCCGTGAAAAATGCACAACGGTTAGTTATACACGTGTCAAAATCCTCCGCGATTGTGTCGCTCATTTGCATCTTCGATCGTTTGTCCGCAGTCGCATGCGCTGTTATTGCATTGATTGTCTATTCATTCCTGAATGATGGGTGCAATGCGACGTATAATCTTTTTCTCTTGCACCATGAATGCATATGGTGACTTGAGTTCCTGCAAAACAGACTTGAAATATTCTTTTCTACCATCGAAATGGTGTCAGTGGGTGTATTGACGACAATTCATAATTCTTGCATTTCTTAGCCTATTTCCATACAGTTGACACAACTTTCCTCTCTTTTAACTACAATATCTAAATAAAGCAGTATAAATTACTTGTATTTCTATAAGTTATCAATGGGCCCATGAAGTCGATTCCCCAAACATCAAATAATTCAACTTCTAAGATTGACGTCAAAGGCATTTCATTTCTTTTAGACATATTCTCCATTCTCTGGCATCTATCGCACTGAACAACATGGGCATGGGCATCCTCAAACAGTGTTGGCCAGAAATAGCCACTCTGTAAGACCTTTGCAGCAGCCTGCTGCCCCCTAAAATGTCCTCCGTAAGGGGACTCGTGACAAAGCTCTAGAATGTGTTTGACTTCATGCTTAGGAATGCATCGTCATAGAATGTGATCAGGTCCAAGTCGGTATTGGAATGGGTCATCCCAGAAATAAAATTTGACGTCATGTCTCGGTTTCTTCTTCTGCTGATAAGTATAGTCCTCTGATACTTGGCCGCAAACTATAAAGCTCACAATGTCCACATACCATTGAACATTAATGCCTACCGACATCAGCAGCTCATCAGGGAATTGTTCTTTAATATCTTTTTCTTTCCCTTTAACCTCATAATTTTCCAATCTTGATAGATGATCGGCGACTTAGTTCTCAATGCCCTTCCGATCATTGATTTCTAGGTCAAACTCTTGCAGGAGCAACGCCCACCATATCAGTCTCGATTTTGCATCCTTCTTTGTCATCAGATATTCGATCGCAGAGTGGTCGGTATAAACCACAACGTTTGTTCCGATCAAGTACTGTCGGAATTTCTCCAGTGCAAATACCACTGAGAGCATTTTCTTTTCCGTGGTTGTATAATTCTCCTGCACATCATTCAATGTTTTACTGGCATAGTAGATAGGATGCAATACCTTGTCCTTGCGCTGACTCAACACTGTGCCCACTGCATAACCGCTTGCATCACACATCAACGCAAATGGTTGCTTCCAATCCGGCGCAATCAAAATGGGTGCGGTGATGAGCGCATCTTTCAATGTGTTGAATGCTTCAGTGCACGCATCATCAAAATTATATTCACGGTCAGCTTCAAGGAGCGCACTTAGTGGCCTTGGGATCTGGTAGAAGTTGCGAATAAATCTTTGATAAAACCTAGCATGTCCCAGAAAGTTCCTAAGTGTTTTCACGTTCACTGGTGGGGGTAGCTTGGAAATTGCGTCGATTTTCGCCTGATCAACTTCCAATCCTGCCTTTGAGATTTTATGACCCAGTATAATTCCTGCCTCAACCATAAAGTGGAATTTCCAGATTCAATTATCAGCTTATATTACTCATAGTTACAAGACTTATTTTAAAATACTTCCTTCTGAAAATATGTTCTAAAATGTCTCAGGAAGCTTACCATAAACTATTAGCTCCTAAATCTTCGTGGTTTGGCCGGCATCTCAAAATCTTCAAGACTGGCCCAAGATTATCTGACAGCCTAACCCTTTTGCCTTTTTCTTAATTTCCAGCTCGATCCCTTGGATCGTCTTCTTCATAAGCCATACCCTGAAAACTAGACTCTCCTAGCTTTTATATAGCTTTGAAATCACTCCAAACGCACGAGTATTCTGGGAGAAATCTTCATTCCAAGTTGATGCTACTTCCTGTCTTTTCTACCCGATAGCATCTCCCCTCTTGGAACTTCTTTACCAACGCATGGTCTTTCTACCAATGCACGTGTTCTTCTATCGACGCATAGTCCTCTCCCAATTAGTCCTCACACACTCTCCTTTATGTCCTTTGAAGAGAATTTGAGTTCTCCTCTGAAGTCCTTAGCCCTATTTATAGACGTCCAAGATTGCTCCACGGTCAACACCTCCTACTTGGTTGCATGTCCAAGTGTCTTTTCTTCACACCATTAACGCATTCTTACATCAGCGAAAGCCAAGGTGTCTTCTTCTCCATTAACCAACGCATAGCCCTCATCCTTTACATGTCTTCTTATGCATCCACCTAATTTTCTTAAGGTTTAAGAATTCCTCTTAGCAAGCCACATGTTAGGATGACGACCTTGCATGCGTCTATCAACTCTTATATGCATTAATCCTTCATATGCGTTCATCCAACTCCATATGCGTTCAACTAGGACAACGACCAACACTCCTTTCAACGCATAGTGCATCAATGCATAGTACATCAACACATAGTATTACCCTGCCGCGTCCATCATGTCCATCGCATCCAACGTATCCAACGCATCCATCTTTCTCAGTCATCGCAAGCCTTAACCATCGCAAGAGCCAACAACCATGCGTCCAACCTAGTTCATCGCATGGCCTATGTCCAACGTATCCATCGTGCAAGCGATCGTCAACCTCCAATGCATTGCAAGGTTGCAGGCACCAACGTATGGCCTCGCCCGGTCGCATCGATGCATAGGCTCTTGGCATGGCCATTGGCGTCGATGCATGGGTGCTTGGCATCGACGCATGGGACGGCTGCATGGCACCCCCCAGCGCATGCCTTGCCCCAAATCCGCGCACACCCTTGCGTCAGCATGCCTTTTGCACCACCGACCCTTGTGCCATCCCAACCTTCCAACGCATCACTTTCAACTTTCTTCCTTTAGCTGTATGGACGCATACCACCCTTCCAACACATCCATCGCATCCAACGTATCCATCATCCAATGCATCCAATGCATCCAACACATCCATTCAGCCTAATGTGTTGGTCTAACCACCAAGGCATTCGTCACTCCTACTTCAACTTCTCCCTTGGCCCAAATAATCTCTCCAAGATCTTATCGCCAACACATGGCAATGCCTAGTCCAACACTTAGTCATTTTTTCATCAATTTAGGCTTAACTCAAAACTACTCAAGGAAAATCTATTCAACAACTAGAAATTTCCTTCACTTCAACATAGAATTTAACTTCCACCTGCTTAAGTAGAAAAAATGAAAATACGGGTTTCACAGTACTAATCACGTCAGTTCCTCTTACCAACGATTCAGTTCCTGGCAAATGTTGCCAAAGGGAGAGATGACTATTGGATTCGGTACTGGTGAGGTTGTTTCAGTTGTTGCTGTAGGAAGGCCAAAGTTATTTTTTGACAAGAAATGTTATTTGTTACTGGATAATGTTTTTGTAGTTCCTCACATTAAGAGGAACTTAATCTCTGTTTCTTGTCTCATTGAACATGGTTATACTGTCTTCTTTTCTGAGAGTAAAGTCTTTGTTTTCAAGAATGGGATGGTGATTGGTTTTGTTCAATGGAAAGTAATTTATATGTACTAAGGTCGTTAGTCATAAAAGCCTTGTCTAACACTGAAATGTTAAGTACGGCAACAACAGCTAAAAGATCAAAGGTTTTTCCTAAGGAAAACGCCCATCTTTGGCATCTAAGTTAGGTACCTCAACCTTAATAAGATTGAGCAGTTGGTGAAATGTAGACTTCTAAAGAGTTTAGAAGAAAACTCCTTGCTAGGGTGTGAATCATGCCTTGAAGGCAAAATGATCAAACGACCTTTTACTGGAAAAGGTACAGAGCCAAGGAAGCCTTGGAGCTTGTACATTCAAACCTCTGTTGTCCGATGAGTGTTAGAGCTCGAGGGGGGTATGAATATTTCATCTCTTTCATAGACGATTATTTAAGGTACGTGTATCTCTACCTAATGCAACGTAATTTTAAAGCCCTTGACAAGTTCAAGGAGTATAAGGCTGAAGTTGAAAACTTATTAGGTAAGAAGATAAAAACACTACGATCTGATTGTGGTGGAGAGTATATGGACCTCCAATTCTAGAACTATATGATAGAACATGGAATTATGTCCCAACTCTAGGCCCCAGGTACACCTCAGAAGAATGGTGTATCAGAAAGGAGAAACAAAACCTTGTTGGACATGGTTTGGTCTATGATGAGATGTTTATCTTCCAGACTCGTTTTGGGGTTTTGCAGTGGAGACTGCATGTTACATTCTGAACAACATTCCCTCAAAAAGTGTTTCTGAACACGTTTTGAGTTGTGGAGAGGCCGTAAAGGTAGTTTATGCCACTTCAGGATTTGGGGGTGTCCGACCCACATGCTTATGACTAACCAAAAGAAGTTGGAACCATGTTCAAAAGTTTTCCTCTTTGTAGGATACCTAGGGAAACGAGGGGTGGATACTTCTTTAATCCGAGTGAGAATAAAGTGTTTGTTTCTACAAATGCTATATTCTTGGAAGAAGACCACATCAAGGATCATAAACTACGAAGTAAACTTGTTTTACATTAGATTTCTAGTGAGACTGAGACTACTAAGGGTTCAACAAGAGTTGTTGAATAGACTTACAGATCAACAAGAGTTGTTGAGGTCGGTACATCTAGTCAACTAGCTCAAAAGTTGAGACTGCCTCGATGTAATGGGAGGGTTTTGAACCCACTAGATCACTACATGGGTTTTACTGAAGCCCAAAATGTCATTTCTAATGAAAGGGTTGAGGATCCATTATCTTTTAATCAAGCAATGGAGGATGTTGACAAAGATGAGTGGATTAAAGCCATGAACCAGGAGATAGAGTCTATGTACTTCAATAACATATGGAAGCTTGTGGATCAATCTGATGGGGTAAAACCTATAGGGTGTAAGTGGATCTATAAGAAAAAGCGAGGTGTAGATGGAAAGGTGCAAACCTTAAAGGCTAGACTCGTGGCAAAAGGTTTTACCAAGGTTGAGGGAGTGGACTATGAGGAAACTTTCTCACCTGTTGTCATGTTAAAGTCTATCAGGGTACTCCTATCCACAGCCACATTTTATCGTTATGAGACATGGAAAATGGACGTCAAGACTGCCTTTTTTAATGATAATCTTGAGGAGACCATCTACATGGCTCAACCAGAGGGGTTCATAGTTCCAGATTAAGAGCAAATAGTTTGCAAGTTTAATAGGTCTATTTATAGACTGAAACAAGCGTCTATATCTTGGAACATTAGATTTGATAGTGCGGTCAAGCCGTTTGGCTTTGATTAGAATGTTGATGAGCCTTATGTTTACAAGAAGATCATCAACAACTCAGTAGCTTGCTTGGTACTATATGTGCATGATATCCTACTCATTGGGAATGATGTAGGGTTTTGTACTGACATTAAAAAGTGGCTAGTGATAACTTGTAGAAATACAAGTTATTTATGCCACCTTATCTAGATATTTCGGCCAAAAGTTAGTAATTATGCGCCAATTGTATGAAAATTAACCTAGTATGATAATAATTATAAATGTTTGCAATTACACCCACTAACACCAAAAAGATGGAGGACAAACCAAACTTTACTCTGTTTTGCAGGAGACCAAGTCACCGCTTGCGCTCAAGGCTCATGAGAAACTAATCAACATATCTCTATCACATTGTACCATAGTCGGTCAAGAATTATGCTTCGACCGCATGCGGTAATAGAAACAAACACTGCATGCGAACCCATGATCAAAAGATGCAGCTGAGCAACGCAAAGGTGGAGGATTGAGACATGTGTACAACTAACCGTTGTGCAGATTTGACGGTCCGATTGCATAACAGAAGGAATAATATCCCTCCATCTTCGGAATTTTCATAACAAAAGTGGGGACCACAAGGTCAGAGTCAAAGGATCTACTCCTATAAATACCCCAGCGAATTCAGAGAAAATGATGCTATTTGATATTGGGCTAAGTGCTGTATGATTTTAGAGAGAAAAAGGCTGAGCTGAGTGCTGAAAAGAAGAAATTCGAGAAGAGAAAGAGATAAGGCAGAGAGGTAAATCTTAGATCCGACCATCTGTATACCCGATCGAAGCTCTTTGTAGAGACCCCTACTACCAGTGGAGCAAGCCTGAGAGGGAAGCTCTTCCTACCATCGAAAACATCCTATCCAGCAAGCAGATCTCCATCGAATCTATGCCAACACATTGGCACCGGATTGTATCTGTTCTATCTCTCTTTCATTATATTCCATATTTTCTTTATCTCTTCATTCACACATCATGTATCAAACACTTAGTAGAAATATTAAATGTTTCAATAGATTTCGTTTACCATTCTCTGTTTATTTCGGTTCACCCATTAGTCACTTTCTTTATGATATTTTCTTAATCCCTTGATGAGCAATATGAATCACCAAGAACTTAATATGTATTAAAGTTATAAAATACATTTAGCTAAAGCATGTTAGATGGCATCTTCACCTGTGAGAGTAGAAGTGAAGATGTCATTCTGATCTATCGAGAGAAGGTCAGATGAGTGTGTTAACTAAAGTGAGTAGTAATTCCAGACATGGAAGCAACCTTGCGTTCATTACGTTAAACTCTATTTCACCACAGACACGTGGGAAACGTGGCCGATCACTAAGAAGTGTACGCCAAGAGAAGACCGGAACAGTATTTATACCTTCAATTCAATTAAGAACTTTCGTCGTTTGTAATACTTATCTTTCTCTTTCTAATCTATTCACAAGACTTGTCGTCGCATCCCACGTCTTTGCAGAATCTTCACAGCCAGCCTTGATCCTAGTATCTTGCACATAAAGCCTGTATTTTGTAGCATCTAGTTTAGGTTTATTGTATTTCCATGTTTTATCGCATTCTACTGCTTTCCTTTATTTTACTTAACTTACATACTGCACGCACTTTTATAAAGAATTGAAAAACCCGGTCGCATATACCATGAACATACGGCAATAACCAGCACCATTTTCCCGTGTTCGACCTTGGATCACACCGAGAAACTTGCGGTGGAATTACACTTGGTTCCATCGTAAGGAAACTTGTGACAACGCAGGGCATACTACATGAGCATCTCTAATTAACAAATAAATAGTAGTAGTATCAGATCATCATGAGCATTGAATATCATACATACATCACACGTTACAAGTTTATGGCACCGTTGCCGGGGAACTTGGTCAACGATTTATTGTTTAAGTGGTTTTTGGTATTTTGCAAGACAAATCTCTTTGTACTGACTGTTCAATGTGGAGAGCAGTCTGATGACTTAGGAGTACTGGGGGTGGTCTGATAACTCTAAGTGGACCCAGAGGTCAAGTATATTCTTCGTGCAGAGTTTATCACGGTTGAATTAACTGGTAAAGAAGTATGGCTGAAGAGAATATGCCTCCTGCTTGAAACCTGAGGGGAGATTTGCCAGTGCAAGATCCTGTTTTTCTTGCCACTGATCAGAACATCCCTATGAGGGAATATGCAGCACAAGATCTTTACAATTTTTCACCAGGAATTTCAAAACCAGTAGTTGAGAGGAATGTAAGCTTCGAGATAAAACTGATCATGTTGCAAATGATTCAGAATGTGGGACAATTCGGAGGATTACAGGGAGAAGACCCACACGCTCATTTAACAAACTTTGCAGACATATGTGGCGCATTCTCTTCGCTTGGTGTAACTCAAGAAAATCTTAAACTGTATCTATTCTCGTACACATTTCGGGATGAAGCAAAGAGGTGTGCTCAAGCATTAGAGCTGGGTGAAATTCATGAATGGGGACAGTTGGTTGATAGGTTCATGAATAGATTCTTCCCTCCATCTGTCAACATAAGGAGGCGAAGAGAGGTGTTGAATTTTGAGCAAAAGAGTTATGAAACCTTGAGCACCGCTTGGATACGATTCTGGCAGTTAGTAAAGAATTGTCCGCATATTGGGATTCCTGATAGTATCTTGATGGAAACCTTTTACAATGGCCTAGACCCATCAACACGAGCAGTTTCTAACTCCTCTACAAATGGAGGATTAATGAATAAGTCATATACGGAAGCAAAAGGGCATCTTGGATCGTATATCGCGACATTCTGATGAATGGATTGATAATGGGCTCGAGGTAAGATATCTGGAACCAGAAAGAGTAGAGAGGGCCGATGTGCCAACAGACACAATGAGCGCATTGATCAAGCAAATGACCACGATGGCATCGCTCCTCCAGACGGTGGCTAATCAGTAGAAAACTCTCTCCTAGGGAGCAGTGCAAGTTAACGTGGTGACTCATATGACCACTATGGATTGCACTCAATGGGGAACAGTACATCCAACAGACGTTTGCCCATGGGATCAATAACCTGTTATATGCTATTTATGATGAATCATGAGGCAACAACCACAACCATGATTGGGGGAATCACCCAATTTTCGGTTTGGATGAGAATCTCTGTCACAAAGACCAAAGTTTCTATCAATTTAGTTATCAAGAGGATCGAGGCAACCCTTCGGTCTTCACTACCCCGGACTGTAGTCCAAGTTATTTTCAGGGTACACAGCCATGCGACCAACTGTTTGTATATAATACCTCTTGCAGTATTTTGTCTCTGGAAACGTCACTGAAGCATTACATTGAAAAGAGTAAGGCAATGAGATAGTCGCAAGCTGACTCTCTCAAAGAATTAGAAGACCAAATAGATCAGCTTGTAAGAGAATTAAAGAAGAAAACGCCTGGTACATCACAAGGAAGTTCAGGAATATCGGGGCCAAAAGGTAAAGAATAATGTCATGTCGTGACATTGCAGAGCGGCAGAACAACAACCCCAATTGCGCCAAAGGTATCAGATGCGTATCAGTACCAGCTGAGTTAACTATTGATGAAGACCAAGTACAAAATAATGAAAGCAACCCCAATTCAGAAGCAAGATTATTTACAAAACATAAAGCTTCTCAAGACTTAAATTCTCAATCAACGCAACCTCTAACCAACAATACACAGCAAGCACAGGACCTCACTAAGCAGCAAAGTGAGCAGGAAACACGCCGGGATCCTCCACCCTTCCCGTTTAGGCTGAAAAAGAAAGGTGATAGTATGCAATTTTAGAGGTTTCTGGACGTTCTTCGACAGCTACATATTAATATTCCCTTACAATGAAGAGACGATTATAGTAATGACAGTACAATGCGACAGTCGATCCAAGAGCTGTGCTTCAACCGCATGCGGTAATAAAAATAAATACCGCATGTGAACCTATGATCGAAAGATGCAACAGAGCAATGCAAGAGCGGGGGATTGAGACACGTATACAACTAACGGTTGGGCAGAATTGACAGTCTGATTGCATAAATGAAGGAATAATATCTCTCCATCATCAGAATTACCATAACCATGAGTGGGGACCACAAGGCCGAAGTCAAAGATCTGCACCTATAAATACCCCCATTGATTTCAGAGAAAAGGTATGCTACTTGATACAGGGCTAAGTGCTGCTAGATTGTAGAGAAAAGGCTGAGTTGAGTGCTTAAGAGAAAAAATCTAGGAAGAAGACGAGATAAGGCCGAGAGGTGAATCTCAGATCCAACCTGCCATACACCCGATCGGAAGCTCTGTGCAAAGATCCCTGCTACCGGTAGAGCAAGCCTGAGAGGGAAGCTCTTCCTACCATCAAATCCATCCTATCCGACAAGCAGATCTCCATCGAATCAGTGTCAAGACATTGGCACTTGTTTGTATCTATTCTATCTCTCTTTCATTGTGTATTTCACGTTTTCTTTATCTCTTCATTCACACACCATGTATCAAACGCTTAGTAGAAATATTAAATGTTTCGATAAATTCCATTTACCATTTTCTGTCTATTTCCGTTCACCCATCCAACACTTTCTTCATGATGTCTCTTAACCCTTTGATGAGCAATATGAATCACTAAGAACTTAATCTATATTAAAGATATAAAATACGTTTAGCTAAAGAATGCTAGATGACATCTTCACCTGTGAGAGCAGAAGTGAAGGTGTCATTCTGATCTATCGAGAGAAGGTCAGACGAATGTGTTAACTAAAGCGAGAAGTACTTCTAGACATGGAAGCAACCTTCCATTCATTACGTTAGTCTTTGTTTCACCATAGACATGTGGGAGCACGGCCGATCATTGAGAGCTGTACGCTAAGAGAAGAGCGGAACAGTATTTGTACCTTCAATCCAATTAAGAACTTGCATTGTTTGTATTATTTGTCTTTCTCTTTCTATTCTTTTCATAAGACTTGTTGCCGCATCCCATGTCTTTGCATAACTTTCACAGCCAGCCTTAATCCCAGCATCTTGTACATGAAGTCTGTATCTTGTATCATCTAGCTTAGGTTTACTGTATTTTTATGTTTTTATCGCATCTTTACTGCTTTCCTTTATTTTATTGCAATTTATATACTTATACAAACTCATTTTTAAATATTGAAAACCCAGTCACATATATCATGAACGTACCGTAATAACCTAAACCATTCCCCGTGTTCGACCTCAGATCACACCGAGAAACTTGCGGTAGAATTACACTTGGTTCCATCATAAGGAAACTTTTGATAACACTTGGCATACTACATGATCCATAATTAACGCATAACTAGAAGTAGTAACGTATCATTGTGAGCAATTTATATCATCAATCCAAACGCGTTACAAGTTTATGGCACCGTTGTTGGGGAACTGGTAACGAGAACATCGACTTGTAGTTTATAGATTCAATGTTTGCATTACACCCTGCCATGAAGCTCTGTACCTAGATCAACTCTATCGGTTGAGCAAGCCTGAGAGGGAAGCTCATCTTTCCATTCACTTCATCTATGCCAGCAAATAATCTCTCCATCCAAATCGATGTCAAGACATTGGCACTCTTCTGTATTTGTTTCTAACAATTATTCATCAATTGTATTTCATCTTCTTAGTTTAAATCATTCACAACCATATATCAGATGCTTGATTTTATAATTAAATGTCATGATCCTTTCAATTCCACATTTCTATCATTTTTGTTCCTCCATTAATCGCTTTCTCCATGATGTTTTCTTAATCTATTGGTGATTAATATGAATTAAACAAGTAACTTAATCTGTGCTAAAGAAATAAAGATGATTAGCTAAAGCATGCTAGACGGCATCGACACCTGTGAGAGCAGAAGTGAAGATGCCATTCTGATCTGTCGAGAAAAGGTTAGAAGAATGCATAAACTAAAGCAAGAAGTACTTCAAGAGATGGAAGCAACCTTGCATTCACTACGTTTGTCCCTGTTTCACCACAGAGATGTGGGAAACGCAGCTGATCATCGAGAGGTGTACGCCAAGGGAAAGCGGAACCATATTATATCTTTAACACAATTAAGAAACTTGGGTTGTTTATATTAATTATCCTTTCTTTTTCTGTTTCGCACATAAGCCTTGCCACCACATAACACGATCTTTTTATATTCTTCACAGTCAGTCTCAACCTCGGTATCTTGTATCATGTTACCTGTATCTTGTATCATCATAGCTTAAGTTTATTTTATCGCACTTTACTTTTATTGCAATTTTCTTTATTATCGCATTTGTATCGCTTATCTTTACTTTACTGCACAATTGACTTTAACACATGTACAAACAAAAGTTTTATTAAATTGAAAAACCCTTGGTCACGTATATCACAAATATAACGCAACTAACCTAAAACAATACCAGTGTTCGACCTCGGATCACCCTGAGAAACTTGCGGTGAAATTATAATTGGTTTCAATGCAAAGAAACTTGTGACAATGCACATTACTACAAGCTCATTCATTAATAACGCATATCTAGAAGTAGTATCGCATATCATCGCAATCATCCATGGTTTGTATGACAATAGAAGATTAATTTTATTCATTCATATTCATACATGTATTACAAGTTTATGATGGGCTTGTATGATGATAAAGATCTTAAAAATCTACATGTTAAGTTTATGGCGCTATTGTCGAGGAACTGGTAATGGGAACATGGACTTGTAGCTCAGATTAAAAATTATGTCATCAAGTTTATGGCGTGATAACTTGTAGAAGTACAAGTTATTTATACTGCTTTATTTAGATATTGCAGCCAAAAAAGAAGAAAGTTGCGTCAATTGTATGGAAACTAGCTAAGAATACAATAATTATAAATTGTCGTCAATACGTTCACTAACACCATTACGATGGTAGAAAAGAATATTTCAAGTCTGTTTTGCAGGATATCTAGTCATCGTATGCACTCATGGCTCGAGAGAGAAAGATTAACGCATCTACATGATGTTTCACCCATCATTCAGAAATGAATAGACAATCAACGCAATGACGGCAAATGTAACAATCGATCAAGAGCTGAACTTCAACTGCATGCGGTAATAAAGACAACACCACAAACGGGCACATGATCGAAGATGCAATTGAGCAGCGCAATCACAGAGGATTTTCACACGTGTAAAACTAATCGTTGTCCATTTTCGACGGACTGATTGCATAACAAAAGGAATATTTATTCCACCATTCTCAGAATTTCCATAACAATAAAGTGAGGACCACAAGTCAGAGAGTCAAAGCTTTCACCTATAAATACCCTTAAAGAATTCACTGAAAGATATACTTGATACACGTGATAATTGATATGAGGCTATTAAGAGAGAGGCTGATCTGAGTCCTGATCAGAGAAGATCTGGGAAGAAAAGAGATAAGGCCGAGAGGTGAGTCTCAGGGCGAATCATTCTAAATCCCCGCCGTGAAGCTCTATACCTATGTAACACTCGGAGTGTCTTAACTTTCGAGGACGAAAGTTCTTTGAGGAGGGAAGAATGTAGCACCCCGCACATTTTTTTATATAATAATGTAATATTAGTAACATTATTATTTGGTAATTCAATAATTGCTTAGTCGGAGGGAATTTTTGGAATTTTGGATCTCAAGTATAAATGTGGAATTTAAGTTTGATGGAAAATTATTCAATTTTGAATTTCAATATGAAAGTTATGGTAGAAATTAATTTTCCTTTCGAAACAGAAAGAATTTATTATAATTATACCTTCCTTTTTTAGTTATTATTTTTTTGAAAACCCCCACAAACCCTTCTCCCTCTTCTTCCTCACACCGCACGGCAACACCACCATCCCCAATTTTTCTTTCTTCTTTCCTCCCAACCGCACGCCACCTCCGTCCAAATCCACGAACATTGCACCTCCTCTCTTCCGACCATGAGCATATGTTCAGCGGTATGCCTCCTAAGTTGACTCGACTCCCTTCAGTCGTTTGGGTCACGAAGCAGACGCCGCCACTAGATTCACGAGATCAGCCGCGTCTCAGATCGTTGAACCCTGATGGTAACGCTCGCCAACCCACGCTGGTCTTTGTGGATTGCAGGTCGTCACCCAGAGTCTCGAGATTCTATAGTCACTCGTGCCCAGATCTGAAGATTCACAACCCGACGGCCAGGTCACTCGTCGTCAGTCACGCAAGGGTGTTTCCAATCCGTCGTTTCTCGTCGTTTGTGCTACCAACAGTAAGGATCGTCGGAACTTTTGGATTTAGGGTAAGATTGTGACATTTTTTTTAATTCGATTGATTGGCTAATGGTGTTATGCTTTAATCTATAGACACATATTTGTTTGGGCTTTAAAAATCAACTTTTGGAGAAGCTTTGAAGTTAAAAGTGTGCTGTCAAGAGGATTTGGTTGTAATTTCGACAAGCTTTTGGGTAAGATTATTGGGAATTATTTGGTTAATTTGGTTATTGGAACTAAGCTCTTTTATTAATTGCAATTTGGATTATGTTTATGCCTAATTCAAGATCCATCTAAGCTAGGAAGAAGATTAATTTGCTCTTCGCTTAGACATAATTTTGACTTCGAAGTAAGTAATCTTACCACTGGAACTGCCCACGGGCCAGGCTTTAGTTGTATGCTAGCATGGTGAGTGTATGTTATGGTAAATTGTTAGCATGTTGATTGGTAGTATGACCTGAATTAAAGTATGTTCTGGCACGAGCTCTGAATTGTTTAAATACACACCTAAACACTTGATAGTTAGTATGTGATGGTATGTGTTTTCATATGTCGACGTCTGATCTGCTGTTGTTGAGGCATACTTGTATGTTGTAGAATTATGATGTAAGGTTTACATGAATGTTGTATAATATGTTGTTGAGGATTAGGTGTATGTGATGGAGCCATGGTACCAAAGATTTCATGTATATCTTAGAATTGTACGGTGTTGATTCTTTGAACGTTGAGACTGTGTGAATATTCTCATTGATTAGTTAGATGCTCACCATTTTTTTGTTTCCTTCGGGATTCACCAGTTTGTTGTTTCCTTCAGGATTCACCAGTTTGTGGGCATACTTAACTACAATAGGATAGGACTTAGTCTCTTGTCTGTTTCAAGTGTTTATGTGCCATAGGTGGGTATCTAAAAGACATAAATGCCTAGCCTGACCCTAGTGGTGGGGTTACTTATTGAGTATTTCATACTCATCCTTTCTTATGTTGATGTTTCAGGAAAAGGTAAAGATGCACCGGCGATGGCGCAGCAAAATTCGTGATCGTGTCACTGGGACTAAACTTTTTCGCTTGCACACCTTTAAATTTGAGTCCTTGTTTTCCTCTTATTATTTAGTTTTACTGTTTAAAATTTATTACTAAGGATTATTTCTTTTATATACTTTTGTTAGTCTTTAAGAATTTTGGGTACCCTATTATTTGTTTTAACAACTGCATTTAATAAATGTCTTTTGAACTTCTCTTGTTTAATTAGCATTTATTTCAAATAACTGAGCGTCGTTTTAAATTCTGTGCATGCATTTATTTTAGTAACGGCCTTACCTAAGTCCTAGGGGGTCGGGTCGTTACAGTTTGTATTAGAGCTCATGTTTTGGGTTCTGTACTCTAACTTACTATGTAAGTCTAGATTTTCCCTGTGGCCCATGAACAGATTCCTCGTCATCGTCAGGTACATCTTATCAATAGCAATTTTATGATAATTGTGCATTAAAATATTTGTTTAGCTTAAATGCACCAGTTATGTTCTAATGCTAGGTCAATGACTCTTTAGAAGTTATTATAAGAGGATTATCAGATACGACACTACAAAAGGAGAAAAGTAAAATAGAGTAAATTATGAGGTCACTTGGTACTAGTTTATCTCATGGAAATTATGTTAGGAATGAACAAACATATGCCTCAGTTCAGAGATGCTAAAGATTGATGAAACTATGTAGAGTTATGACAATTTAGGAATGAAGGTATTTAAATGTTTAAGCCAATGAATAAAATTGTCAAGACAAGAATCGATCAAGGACTAGTGTTATGATTTTGTGTTGGATAGTGTAATCGATGGTAGCATAAATACACAAGTCAGTACTTAAGTATAAGGTTAAAAGTTGTTTTATGAATAAGGAGGAAAAGAAAAAGAGTCTACAAATTTATTGAAGGTTTTGAGGTATTAAAAACCCAACATTTTGAGAAGAATTTTAGAAAGGATTCATAAGTCATTTGGGTAATACTACAACTTGATGAACTAGGAAAAGTATGTGTAACGATATAAATAATTCTTTTGGAATATCTAGTTAGGTAGATGTCATTAAAGGAAGCTAAAATAGTTGGACATGACCTTGGACTTAAAGGGGTAAAAGCAAGGTGTTATTTGTTTAGGTTGAAGGATTATTTTAGTATACCTTAGACTAAACCATGCACCTTATTGTGATGAGGAGATCCAATTTACGCAAATTTGAAGAAACAAGAGTCTTTTGGAGTTTAAAAGTATGCAAATCGCCAAAGGAGAATTCTATGAGATGGAAATTCTTAGTGAGAAAGATAAGACTTATAGAGGAGTTAAGTAAAATATAATTTAGTAAAGAGATTATGTTCCACATGGAAAGTGGAAAAAAAAAAGGTGTCTTGAATTTAGTGGTCTTATCAGAGATAAGTGTGAATGAGAGAAAAGTATCAAAGAAAGTTTACTCTTTTAGAAAGAGAAAGAAATTTAATGTGTTCGAAACTCCTAGTTAAGTATGGTTTGAAGGCTTGATAAGAGGGGTTACAAGGTATTTGTTTTGGTGTAAAAGAAGAATATCTCATTCTCATGTGGGACTTTAGGACAATATGTGTTAGATGGAAAGATAGCTTATGTAGGTGATTGGTATGGAACTTTGTTTTAACACAAGAATCTGTTACCGAAACAGAAGGTTGAGAAGGGATAAGTTAAAATGGAGTTACTAGTAGCAGTAGATGTTCAAGAACTATTGATATGGTATGTTGAGGCTTCATTAGTTAAGACATAAATCATTGAGGGCATTAGTAAGATTTAAGGGATTTTGACTTTTTGTTCAAGTGTTGGAAACACGAACTAGCAAGATCATCAAGTTGATTGAGAAAATAATATAATCCAACCCGAGGTAAACAATAATGGTATATGCACAAAAGTAAGTAAGTTGGATCTTCCAATATAACCATTGGTATAAGGGATAGACTTGGTAATAAAGTTGAGTTGATAGTAAGAAGTTACTAAAAGTGGGTTTGGAGCATTACAAGATAGTATGTATTCTCTTGCATGGGCAATGAATTATCTAGCTTTAGGGAGTACGAGTAATCCAAGCTAGGACTTATGAATCAAGAAGGTTTTATCGTTTAAAAAAAAAAGACTTCAATGATCAATTACGGTTATTACGAGGTTATGGAAATGTGTTATCAATTGACTGATGCTTTAGCATTTAAGGACTTCAAAACCTCATTTTCAGAGGAAATTTTAGACTCATTCGCAACAGGGTCTAACTAATGATATGTGATTGTTTTAAGGCTTGCGGACTGGCTCAAGCAAGTTTTATGGCCCATGACAGCATAGAGCCTCATGATGAGTTTCTCATGAATGTGAGGCTTAATTAGACAGAGTTATTCTCAGACATGTGGACCCTAAGAAAGACATCACAGTTGGTGCTTCTAGAGTAGAAGCATATTTCAGTTGACTAGATTTGTTCTGGTACGTATCTTCAGATGACGCACTATATAGTATGACTAGTTTCTTCACTGCACATATGAAGTTTTCCCAGTGACAAAATGGTAAGTTCAAATGTATATTTTTAATGGATAAGACTTTCTTAACTTCATGACCGTTTTCACAGTTCTCAGTTCGAACGTGTAGAAGTGTTGCTGATTTTCAACATCTTAAGTTTCATAGTTATTTATGGAAGGGGTTGTTACACCTCTTCTGGTACTAGTTTTAGCTATGTCAAACGATGACCCTCGTTTTGCATCTAGTTTTTTTTAAGAGTCTTCAGTTAGCATTGGGTACTCAGTTGGATTTGGTACAATTTTTCACCCATAGACGTATGGTCAAATAGAACATCTGAACCAGATATTGGAAGATATGTTGTCCACTTGTGCACTAGAGTTTTCAGGGAGTTGGGACTCTTACCTGCATTTAATGGAATTCGCATATATTAATAGCTATCAGACTGCCACTGGCACATTGCCATTTGAGGACCTATATGGAAAGAGTTGTAAGTCTCCAGTGTGCCAGGGTGAGGTTGGTGAGAGGAAGTTGCTAGGACCTGAGCTACTGCAGACCACGAATGAGGCAATACAGAAGATCATAGCTCTTATGCAACCAGCTCAGAGCAGACAACAAATCTATGTCGAAGTAAGACATAAGGACCTGGAATTTGAGATTGATGATAAAGTGTTCTTAAGGGTGGCACGTATTATGAGGTTTGACAGGAAAGGGAAGCTGAGTTCGAAGTTCATTGGGCCTTTCGAAGTCTTAGAGCGAATTGGCCCTATAGCTTACTGATTGCCATTACCTCTAGCACTATCTTCAGTTCATAATGTCTTCCACATTTCTATTTTGAGGAAGGTATGTGACAGATCCATCCCATGTAGTTGACTTTGATCCATTGCAGTTGAATGACAACTTGAGCTACGAGGAGAAGCCTGTAGAATTTCTCGCCAGAGAGGTAAAGACGTTGCAACGCAGGGAGATTGCGCTTGTGAAAGTCCTGTGGAAGAATCACCTATTCAAGGAGGCCACTTAGGAGTGAGAGAATGAGATGAAAGCCCAGTACCCAGAGCTTTTTCAAGAATGAACTTTCGAGGGCGAAAGTTCCTTGATGAGGGAAGAATGTAACACTCGGAGTGTCTTAACTTTCAAGGATGAAAGTTCCTTGAGGAGGGAAGAATGTAGCACCACGCACATTTTTTTATATAATAATGTAATTTCAGTAATGTTATTATTTTGTAATTCAATAATTGCTTCGTCGAAGGGCATTTTTAAAATTTTGGATCTCAAGTATAAATGCGGGAATTTAAGTTTGACGGAAAATTATTCAATTTTGAATTTCAATGTGAAAGTTATGGCATAAATTAATTTTCCTTTCGAAATGGAAAGAATTTATTATAATTATACCTTACTTTTTTAGTTATTACATTTACTATTATTATTTTTTTAAAAACCCCCACCAACCCTTCTCCTTCTTCTTCCTCGCACCGCATGGCAACAACACCATACCCAATTTTTCTTTCTTCTTTCCTCCCAACCACACGCCACCTCAATCCAAATCCACGAACGTCGCACCTCCCCTCTTCCGACCGCAAGCATCTGTTCAGCAGTGTGCCTTCTAAGTCGACTCGACTCCCTTCAGTCGTTTGGGTCACGAAGCAGTCGTCGCCACTCGATTCATGAGATCAGCCGCGTCTCTGATCGTTGAACCCCGATGGTATCGCTCGCCAACCCACACTAGTCTCCGTGGATTGCAGGTCGTTGCCCAGAGTCTCGAGATTCCATAGTCACTCGTGCCCAGATCTGAAGATTCACAACTCGATGGCCAGGTCGCTCGTTGTCAGTCACGCAAGGGTGTTTTGAATTCGTCGTTTCTTGTCGTTTGTGCTGTCAACAGTAAGGGTTGTCGGAACTTGTGGATTTGGGGTAAGATTGTGCCATTTTTTTTAATTGGATTTATTGGCTAATGGTGTTATGCTTCAATCTATAGACACATATTTGTTTGGGCTTTAAAAATCAACTTTTGGAGAAGCTTTGAAGTTAAAAATGTGCTGTCAAGAGGATTTGGTTGTGGTTTCGACAAGCTTTTGGGTAAGATTATTGGGAATTATTTAGTTAATTTGGTTATTGGAACTAAGCTCTTTTATTAATTGCAATTTGGATTATGTTTATGCCTAATTCAAGATCCATCTAAGCTAGGAAGAAGATTAATTTGCTCTTCGCTTAGACATAATTTTGACTTCGAAGTAAGTAATCTTACCACTGGAACTACCGACGGGCCAGGCTTTAGTTGTATGCTAGAATGGTGAGTGTATGTTATAGTAAATTGTTAGCATGTTGATTAGTAGTATGACCTGAATTAAAGTATGTTCTGGCACGAGTTCTGAATTGTTTAAATACACACCTAAGCACTTGATAGTTAGTATGTGATGGTATGTGTTTTCATATGCCGATGTCTGATTTGCTGGTGTTGAGGCATACTTGTATATTGTAGAATTATGATGTAAGGTTTACATGAATGTTGTATAATATGTGGTTGAGGATTAGTTGTATGTGATGGAGCCATGGTACCAAAGATTTCATGTATGTTTTAGAATTGTACGGTGTTGATTCTTTGAACGTTGAGACTGTGTGAATATCCTCATTGATTAGTTAGATGCTCACCAGTTTTGTGTTTCCTTCGGTATTCACCAGTTTGTTGTTTCCTTCGGGATTCACAAGTTTTGTGTTTCCTTCAGGATTCACAAGATTTGTGTTTCCTTTTGGATTCACCAGTTTTGTGTTTCCTTCGGGATTCACCAGTTTGTGTTTCCTTCGGGATTCACTAGTTTTGTGTTTCCTTCAGGATTCACCAGTTTCGTGTTTCCTTCGAGATTCACTCGTTTTGTGTTTCCTTCGGGATTCACCAGTTTTGTTGGCATACTTAACTACAATAGGATAGGACTCAGTCTCTTGTCTGTTTCATGTGTTTATGTGCCATAGGTGGGTATCTAAAGGACATAGATACCTAGCCTGACCCCAGTGGTGCGGTTACTTACTGAATATTTCATACTCATTTTTTCCTATGTTCATGTTTCAGGAATAGGTAAAGATGCACCAGCGATGGCGCAGCAGAATTCGTGATCGTGTCATTGGGACTAGACTTTTTCACTTCCGCACCTTGAAATTTGAGTCCTTATTTTCCTTTTATTATTTAGTTTTACTGTTTAAAATTTATTACTAAGGATTATTTCTTTTATATACTTTTGTTAGTCTTTAAGAATTTTGGGTACCCTATTATTTGTTTTAACAATTGCATTTAATAAATATCTTTTGAACTTCTCTTGTTTAATTAGCATTTATTTCAAATAACTGATTGTCGTTTTAAATTCTATGCATGCATTTATTTTAGTAACGGCCTTACCATAGTCTTAGGGTGTTGGTTCATTACAACCTAGATCAACTCGACCGGTTGAGCAAGCCTGAGAGCAAGCAATGGTACGTCCATCAAGAAAGAAAGAGAACGACGATTTGTTGATGGAGATGGGCTTTTTCCCTGCGCCAATGCCACTACCAGATCTGATCACGAGCGTGATCGTAGAGCATGGTTGGGATACATTTTGCCAGTGCCCGTTCCAAAGGTAATGCGTGGCTTCTACCATGGACGACTACATGGCACCAAGGATGTGGTGACCATAAAAGGGCGAGTGGTGTTTTTCAGCACAGGGGACATCAATGAACTATACTAAATGAAGGATAACCCAGATGCACTGGGCAACAAAATCATTGATGATCCCACTAAAGTATAGATGGAAGATGCGCTGCAAGTATTAATGCAACCGGGCACTAAGTGGTTGGTTTCTTCAAAAGGCATCAAGACCCTGGCGTCCAAGACTCTGCTTCTGGAGGCAAGGCTTTGGGTTTATTTGGTTAAAAAGCAATTGATCCCAACTTCCCATGACAAGACAATTTCAAGGGATGAGTTATGGCCGCATATTGCATTACGCGCGACATTCCAATCGATGTAGCCCGGTTGATCACAAGTCAAATTCAAGGCTTTATGGGGCACATTAGAGGACAATACTTCTTTCCATGGACTATCTCAAGTCTGTGCCTGTCAATGGGCATAGGATTTGAGGAAGAGCCCATGCAAGAAGTCCATAGCCTCATCAATATCAAAATCATGAGGTTGCTCCTCAAAGACTGCCCACATTGCCCAGAGCTACCTTTAAAGAGGCCCGCAATCGATCTTAATGCAGCGCAAGAACCAAGGTCAAAGAGACAGCGCAGAGATGATAAGGGAAAAGAAAAGGTCCAGGAATTACCATAGCAAGAGATAGAACCTTTGGACCCTTTACCCTTAGTAATCCACCCTCCAAGCCCTCTCGCACAACCTTCTTCTTCTTCCCTTCCTGAGCATTTTACCAACCTTCTCCTTGCCCCAAATTCTTCAACCGCATATCCACCAGCCACATCCTCACCTTCAGCATCATCACCGCAACATTCCCTTCCACCGCTGCATATTGATGACCCACACGATTTGGGTGAAGGCACATCTGCCCAACCCCAAAACGTTGTTGACGAGACATCACAAGCACCACCCACTGTCACCTTCTTAGTTGCTGAGTTAGCAGAAATGCGGTCCCTCTTCTCCCAACAACAACAACGCTTCACTCAGCAACAAGCCTTCTTCAACCAGAAATTTGATGTGGTAATGGAGCTAGTCGATGATATACAGTGCAGTGCTGCTACTTTAAGGGAGGTGTTGATCAATATTCAGCGCAACATTTATAAGGTCCATCGTCACCAAAGACATATTGCGGAGCGCAACCATGAGTACTTTAATTTTCTCACAACATATCTTCATGGTCCCATGGTGCCTCCGCATCTCAGGCAACACTTGAATTTTGAAGAAGCCTCTTCAGCACCACCTCAAACCGTCCTCCAAACCCTTCTACTCCTCAATAATAATCTTTACATTTTTATGCGGACATTCTATATTTTTATTCAATTCATTATTTTTGTAAGTTAACGAAATTCTTCGATTCTTTGTATAGGCCAACAATTTTTGTATTGTGTTAATTTTTAATTCTGTGTATACTTGATGAATTTTCAATATAGCTAATTAGCAATTCTCTCGATTTGCCTGTGCCTTTTTCTTTATCATCCTTTGTCAATATTTGTGATGTTCTTGATCTTTACTTTTGCGTTATTCATTGCGCTGCCATGATGTATAATATGCATACACTCATAAACATTTCCCATACTTTGTAATTTCTAACTAACACTTAGTTAATTCGTAGCTTAACAGTGCTTTACCTTTTACCCTTCAAAGTTCTGTCAAACCTTCTTTTTGAAATTTTGTTTTAAGTGTTTGTTTATTTTGTCCAAACAACGCAATGAGGACCTTGAGTATCTCTAAATTTAGGGGTGGGGAAGGTCTGAGCAGATGAGATCAAGATTATGCGGTCATTAAGAAAAATGCGTTCATTTTTCAAATTCCACATTTCAAAAAAAAAAATTTTAAAAAAACATTTTCATATCAACTCCAATGTTAGCACAAGGTAAAACTTCAAAAACACTCCCAACCTGTTAAGAGTTTGTTGTGAAAGGAACCTGCTCGTAGTTGGATGTTCGCATGACACCCAAGGGAACAAGCCAAAACGAAGGTGGGTTTCCAAGAATATCGCAATATGAAAAGAGAAAAATACAAAAGAAAAAAAAATAAAAGAAATAAGAGACAACTCCTCTGAATATCATGAGTTAAAGTTGAAATTAGCACACAACCGAAGTTGGATGTTCGAATGACACCGTGGGAACAAGCCAAAACAAAGAGTGTAACCATGATCAACGGTCTCTAATAAATGACGCAAAAAGTTTGACAACTGCATATGGACGCATCAAGTTGTTTTGACAAAGAAGAGGTAAACATTCTTTTTAAAACTAGAAAAGGATTTTTTAGCAGAAATTTGTAGTATAGAAGAATAAAGTATGGCTTTGATATGAATTAGCAAGGATAGAAGAAAATTGCGTTGTTAAGTCATGTGCCTAAGTGGAGCATTCGAAGCAACCAATCGACGCAAAAATTTAGGATAGGAACTGAGCATTTTTGCCTTAGTAGAAGATATGCTTGAGGACAAGCATATATCTAAATTTGGGGGTGTGATAACTTGTAGAAATACAAAATATTTATACTACTTTATTTCGATATTGTGGCCAAAAGAGAGGAAATTTGCGTCAATTGTATGGAAATTGGCTAAGAAATACAATAATGACAAATTGTCATCTATACACCCACTAACACCAATGTGATGGTAGAAAGGAATATTTCAAGTCATATTGCAGGAAATCAAGTCACCATATGCATTCATTGCTCAAGAGAGAAAGATTAATGCATCTACGTCGCATAGCATCTATCATTCAGGAATGAATAGACAATCAACGCAATGACGGTGCATGCGACAATCGATCCAGAGCTGAACTTCAACCGCATGTGGTAATAAAAACAACACCACATGCAGGCACACAATTGAAAATGCAAATGAGCAATGCAATCACGGAGGATTTTGACACGTGTACAACCAATCGTTGTGCATTTTTGACGGATTGATTGCATAACAGAAGGAATTATTCCACCATTCTCAGAATTTCCATAACAATAAAGTGGGGACCACAAGTCAGAGAGTCAAAGCTTTCACCTATAAATACCCTCAAAGAATTCACTGAAAGATATACTTGATACACGGGATAATTGATACGATGCTATTGAGAGAGAGGCTAATCTGAGTGCTTATCGGAGAAGATCAAGGAAGAAAAGAGACGAGGCCGAGAGGTGAGTCTCAGGGAGAATCATTCCAAATCTCCACCTTGAAACTCTATACCTAGATCAACTCTACCGGTTGAGCAAGCCTGAGAGGGAAGCTCGTCCTTCCATTCACTCCATCTACGCCGACAAGCAATATCTCCATCCAGATCGGTGACAAGACATGGCACTCTTCTGTATCTGTTTCTAACTCTTATTCATCAATTGTATTTCATCTTCTTAGTCTAGATCATTCACAACCATGTATCAGCCGCTTGATTTTATAATTCAATGTCATGATCACTTCTATTTCCACATTTCTGTCTATTTTCGTTCCTCCATTAATCGCTTTCTCCATGATGTTTTCTTAATCCCTTGGTGATTAATATGAATTAAACAAGTAACTTAATTTGTGCTAAAGAAATAAAGATGTTTAGCTAAAGCATACTAGATGACATCTGCACCTGTGAGAGCAGAAGTGAAGATGTCATTCTGATCTATCGAGAGAAGGTTAGAAGAATGCATTAACTAAAGCAAGAAGTACTTCTAGAGATGGAGGCAACCTTGTGTTTACCATGTTCGTCCCTGTTTCACCACAGAGATGTGGGAAACACGACTGATCACCGAGAGGTGTATGCCAAGGGAAAGAGGAACCGTACTTATATCTTTAACGCAATTAAGAATCTTGTGCTGTTTATATTAATTATCCTCTCTCTTTCTGTTTTGCACGTAAGTCTTGCCACCTCATAGCACGATCTTTGTATATTCTTCACAGTCAGTCTCAACCTCGGTATCTTGTATCATGTAACTTAGGTTTATTTTATCGCAATTTACTTTATTATCGGATTTTTATCGCTTATCTTTACTTTACTGCACAATTTACTTTATCGCATGTACAAACAACACTTTTATTAAATTGAAAAACCCCTAGTCGCATATATCACAAATATAAAGCAACTAACCTAAAACAATCCCTATGTTCGATCTTGGATCACACCGAGAAACTTGCGGTGAAATTATACTTGGTTTCAACGCAAGGAAACTTGTGACAACGCATAACATACTACAAGATCATTCATTAATAATGCATATCTAGAAGTAGTATCGCATATCATCGCAATCATCCATGCGTTGTTTGACATAAGAAGATTAATTTTATTCATACATGCGTTACAAGTTTATGATGAGCTTGTATGATGATTAAGTTCTTAAAAATCTGCGTGTCAAGTTTATGGTGCGGTTGTCGGGGAACTAGTAACAGGAACATGGACTCGTAGCTTAGATTAAAAATTATGTTATCAATTTCTCAAGAATAATTCGTTCAAATCCTATATGCCAGAATTTCCTTAAGTCTTATTCAAGTTTCTTCTTAAAATATTTCTAAGACCTATGGACTGCAAGCTTACCATTCAAAAGGACTTTACTAAATTCCAGAACATTGCATGATTTATTTCAAAAAGAAAATTTTCTATCGGGGTGTTAAATGATTTTAACCTTGCATAAAAAATTTCTTCATTGATATATAATTTTTTTCTGACCTGCGCTGATCCAAATGCCTTGCCTTCGTTTTAAATTTCCCCCATGGGTGTCATGCAAACATCCAACTACGAGCAATGCACTCTTTCTCAGACTAAACTCGTACCTATTTAGTAGTGGAGTTGCGGTCATTTATTTATGCGTTGACCCTTGTGACTTACTTTCATTTTGGCTTGCCCCCATGTGTGTCATGCAGACATCCAACTACGGGTAAGTGCCTTTCACAACTTAACTCTTATCAACATGGGTTTCCCATTGCGTTGACAGTGGAGTTGTTATTCTAATATATATATATATATATATATTTTCAAAATAGCAAGGTAAAAAATAAATACCTCATCCCCAAATTTAAAATATGGCAATGTCCTCATTTCCAAGAAATTAAAATAAGTCATGTGATATTCTTAGAATGCGTTGTAAAGAGAGTTTTAAAGAAAGCTAGTAAACCCCTAACTTCGAGAAATATTTCATGAGGTGACTATCTTAAGATCAAGGTGTCTCTAATATATACGAAAGAAATAGAAGCATATTTTTCATCATTGAAATCATACTTGGCAAAGAAACAGAATGCGGTAAACTACTAAATTTATCTATGTCAAATGATTGCGGCGATCAAAGAGGATGTGGTGATAAAACTTTCAAAACTAAAATGCAATATGATAGTGCAAAATTTGAAATAAAGATAAGGAAGAATACACCCCCAAATTTTGCGTTGTCACCCGCATTATGTATTGACGCATCCATCTTTGCAGCGATCTCTCTTCCTTGGATTGCGGTGATGGAGTAAGATAATTGCTTCTTCGAGTAACATCTCCATCCAACGCCTCGATCGTTGCAAGAAAAACAAAGAGAGGGTCAAATTATTTTAAACAAAATAAAACTCGTTATTGTATTTTTTTTTTTAGGAATAGAAATAGTAAAATAAGGGTAGATAAAGATTGAAAGGATATAGTAAAAATTTCGAATAGTGGAGAAGAGTTGAAGAATCGATGTTTCCCAAAACTTACACCCCTGATGAGTTGCGATCATTTGATAATGCAGGGACCACCTACTTTCTTCTTTATTCAAATTCCTTTAGTTCCACGGAATCGACTTGGCGATGCCAGCCTTCTCTATGATATGCCTTTACTCACTGCCCATTGACTTTGAATATGTGGGTTCCGTCATCATTTAATAATTCAACCGCGCCATGCGAAAATACTTGTCTAATTATGAATGGTCCGGACCAACGCGACTTTAGTTTTCCCGAGAAGAGCCACAAACGTGAGTTGAAGAGTAAGACCTTTTGCCTGACCTGGAGGTTCTTACCGCATATGCGTTGGTCATGCCAGCGCTTGGTGTGCTCTTTATAAATCTTCACATTTTCATATACGTTGTTCCTTCATTCTTCTAGCTCTACCAGTTGCATTTTTTTTGCTTCTTCTGCTTTCTTCAAATCAAAATTCAACTTTTTTACCGCTCACAGTGCCTTATATTCTAGCTTCAAAGGCAAATGACATGCCTTGCCAAATACCAACGCATATGGGGACATACCTATGGGTGTTTTAAATGGGGTCTGGTATACCCACAACGCATCGTCAAGCTTTGTTGCCCAATCTTTCCATGAAGGCCTTACTACCTTCTCTAGTATCAGCTTAATTTCTCGATTGGACACTTCAGCCTGACCATTCATTTGCAGATGGTATACAGTGGCCACTTTGTGGAGGATATTGTACTTGCACAGCAGCTCCTTGATATTGTGATTGACAAAATGGGATCCTTCATCACTTATGATGGCACGAGGAGTGCCAAAGCGAGTGAAAATATTTTTCTTCAGGAACTGAGAGACTACCACCGCATCACTTGTGGTGCATTCTATTGCCTCTACCCACTTGGAGACATAATCGATGGCTAATAAAATATAGTGTTTACCATTCGAAGGAGGGAATGGTCCCATGAAATCAATCCCCTACATGTTGAATAATTCAAGCTCCAAGATAGTGTTCATTAGCATTGCATTTTTTCATGAAATGTTACTTATGCGTTGGCATCGATAACATTTCATTGCGTAGTCAGCCACATCCTTGAATAATGTAGGCCAAAAAAATCTACTTTGCAAAACTTTGGCTGAAATGCGCTACCCTTCAAAGTGTCCACCATATGGTGAGTCGTGGCATTGTGACAATATTTGTTGTTAAGCAGCATTTGGTACGCATAATCGAATAATTTGGTCTGCACCTCTTTTATACAGATTTGGCTCATCCCAATAATAATGTTTGCATTCATTTTTTAGCTTCTTCTGTTGGTGGTAGGTGTAATCTTCAGGAAATTTATCGCAAACCAAATAATTGACTATTTCCGCATACCAGGGCAATTCTTCTATGTGGAATAGCTGCTCATCTGGGAATACGACATTCACCTCAGACTCGTTGTGGTCAACCTTAGGATTTTCCAGTCTAGACAAGTGATCCGCAACTTGATTCTCTGTCCCCTTCCGGTCAATTATTTCGATATCAACTTCTTGAAAGAGGAGAACCCATCTGATCAACCTCGGCTTTACGTCCTTCTTTGGCATTAAGTATTTGATCGTCGAGTGATCCATGTGGATGAATACCTTTGTTGCCAACAGATATGCCCCAAATTTTTCCAACGCAAAAATCACTGCCAGGAGTTTTTTCTCTGTGGTGGTATAATTTGTTGAGTAGGGTTTAACGTTTTACTCGCATATGCGATGGGATGCAAATTGTTTTTTCTCTTTTGCGCTAAAGCTGCTCACATTGCATACCCGCTTGCGTCGCACATGATTTCAAATGCCAGTGTCCAGTCCAGCGTAATCAATATAGGTGCGATAATTAGTGCATCTTTTAAAACTATGAATGCGTTCAGGTAGTTGTTGTCAAACTCAAATTTTCTGTCAGCCTCTAACAACGCACTTAATGGTCGTGCTATCTTTAAAAGTCCTTGACGAATCGTTTGTAAAAGCCAGCGTGCCCCAAGAAGCTTCGCACAGCCTTCACACTGGTTGGAGGTGGAAGTTTTTCAATTGCTTCAATATTTGCTTTGTCCACCTCCAACCCATCCTAGGAGACCTTATGTCCCAACACCATGCCCTCCTTCATCATGAAATGACATTTTTCCCAATTGAGCACCAAATTCGTCTCTTCATATCTCTTCAGAATCTTCTCTAAGTTGGCTAAGCAGACTTCATAAGTGTTTCCATAAATGGAGAAGTCATCCATAAATATTTCCACAGAGTCCTCAAGATAATCTAAAAAGATCGCCATCATGCACCTTTGGAACGTGCTTGGCGCATTGCAGAGGCCAAACGACATGCGGCGAAAAGCAAATGTCCCATATGGATAGGTGAATGTGGTCTTGTCTTGATCTTCTGGAGCTATCATGATTTGATTGTATCCAGCATAGCCATCTAGGAAGCAGTAGAAGTCAATCCCTACTAGTCGATCCAGCATTTGATCAATGAATGGCAGAGGGAAATGATCTTTCTTTATGGCTCCATTCAGCTTGTGGTAGTCTATGCGTATACGCTATCTAGTGATGGCCCTTTGCGGTATTAATTCATTGTTCTCATTTAGGAATACCGTCATTCCGCCCTTCTTCAGCACACACTGCATAGGGCTAACCCACGTGCTATTTGCTATGGGATAGATAATGCCCGCATCTAGCCATTTGATTGACGACCTCCTTCATCGTAGGGTTGAGTGTGCGTTGATGTTCAATTGTTGCTTTGTGGTCATCTTCAAGAAATATGAGGTGCATGCAGTATGCAAGGCTAATTCCTCTAATGTCAGCGAGCGTCCAGCCAATTGCTCGCACATGTTTCCTGAGAATACACATCAACGCATTATCCTGATCTTTGTTGAGCGCAGAGGAAATTATAACTGGCAGCTTCTCATTCTGCCCCAAAAATGTGTACTTTAAATGGATTGGTAGGGTCTTCAGTTCAAGTGTTGATGGCTCCACTAGGGAAGGTTGCATTGTTTTTCTTTGTTCTGTTGGCTCTACTTCTTGCATTGTGATCATTTCTTCTTCTTTGTTTATTTTTATTATGATCGCATTTCAGGCAGCAATGGATGCGCTGGCATCCTCTTCTTCATACGCTTCATTAAACTTTTCTTCTTCAATTGAATTCTGGTCATCATCAGAGTCATATAGGTCTTCTTCATCCGGAAACTTTATGACACGAATTATATTAAACTCGAGCTTCTGTCCGTTGATACTTAAAGTGATTTCCCCTTTATGCACATTAATTTGAGCACGACCTGTTGATAGAAAAGGTCGCCCCAGAATGATGGGCACATCTTTGTCGGCCTCATAGTCTAAAATGATGAAGTCAACTGGAAGGATAAATTTGTCAATAGTTATCAGCACATCCTTCACCTTTCCTTCTGGATGAACCAGAGATCTGTCGGTTAGTTGGAGAGTCACGATTGTGGGCACAAGTTGCCCCACATTCAATTGTCTAAAGATTGACAGAGGCATCAAATGTATGCTGGCTCCCAAGTCAAACAGGGCTTGCCCGATGTATAGTCCTCCTATGGAGCAAGGAATAGTAAAGCTCCCAAGATCACTCATCTTCAGTGGAATTATTGATTTTGAACTTTGTGTTAACGCCACCGTGGCAAATTTTTCAGCTCTCCTCTTCTTAGTTACCATATCCTTCAAAAACTTGGTGTAGGCAGGCATTTCCTCAATCGCTTCACTGAAAGGAATATTAACATGTAATTACTTTAACATAGATAAGAAGCGTTGGTATATAAACTTGTAATAGTAAAAATTAGATTCCTTCTTATGCATCTATTGTGATGATAGATAATGTGCTACAAGCTCATGTCCCCGGCAATGACGCCATAAACTTGATGACATAACTTTAGTCTTTATCTTTAAGCATGTGGACAAATATGAATGTGAATGAATGAACAATCCTTTCAACATGTAGTAGTGCGTGTCACAAGTTTCCTTGCGTTGAAACCAAGTATAATTCCAACACAAGATTCTCAGAATAATCTGAGGTCAAACACAAGGATTATTTTCGTTACTACGTCTAAATATATACATTGTTAATGATATGCTCGTAGTATGCGATGTAGTAGTGCGTGTCACAAGTTTCCTTGCGCGAAAACCAAGTATAAATCCAACGCAAGATTCTCAGAATAATCCGAGGTCGAACACAGGGATTGTTTTCGTTAATGCGTTACTTTTGTGATACATGCGACCGGTTTTTCCAATGAATAAAGAATGGTTGTTTATATAGTAATGTAAATTGCGATGAAATAAAGTTGCGTTGACAAAATAAAGTTGCATTGATAAAATAAAATCCTAAACTAATATGATACAAGATACAAGATACATGATACATGATACTAAGGTTGAGACTGACTATGAAGTTGTACAAAGATTCGATGTATGCGATAGCAAGTATGAATGAATCAGAAAGAGGAAGAGCAAATAGTAAAAACAATGCAAGTATGCCAATTGCGTTAAAGATGCAACTAAGGTTCCGCTTTCCCCTGATGTACACCTCTCGGTGATCAGCCGCGTTCCCATATCTCTATGGTGAAACAGGGATGAACGTGATGAATGCAAGGTTGTTTCCATCTCTGGAAATACTTCTTGTTTTAGTTAACACATTCTTCCAACATTCTTTCGATAGGCAGAATAACATCGTCACTTCTGCTCTCACGAGTGAAGATGCCGTCGAGCATGCTTTAGCTAAACTTAATTATTTCCTTAACACAAATTAACTTACTCGCCTAGTTCTTGCTATTTACCCAGGGAATTAGGAAAACATCATGGAGAAAATGGATTATGGTTGAACGGAAAGAGACAGAGAAACGACAATGGAAATTATCATAACATTTAATTCTAAGATTAAGCTTCTGATATATGGTGTGAATGAAAGAGTAAAGAAAATGAATACAGATTATGAAATAGAGATTAGAAACGAATACATAAAGAGAGTCAACGTCTTGACACAGATCCTGAACGGAAGTTGTGCTTGCCGGCGTGTGGAAGTAGTGGAGAGGAAAGCTTCCCTCTCAGGCTTGCTTTCCCGGTAGAATTGACCTTCGCACAGAGCTTCAGCTACAGGGATCGGATGGATTCTCTCCTCAGAGACTCAACTCTTGGCCTTGTCTCGTGATTTCCCCGGATCTACTCTAGACAGTCGCTTCAGACCAGTCTCTCTCTCAGAATCAATATAAGCACGTCTCTATCTATTCATGTATATCTTTCAGTGAATTTGCAGAAGCTATTTATAGGCGAAGCTTGGCTCATTAACTTTGTGGTACTCACTGTATGGTTATGGTAGTTCCTAAAATGGCAGAGTGAATATTCCTTCTGTTACACAATCAACCCGTCAGAAATGCACAATTAAAAGTTGTACACTTGTCAGAATCCTCCGCAAATGCATTGTTCTTTATATCTTCGATCGATCGCCGCATGCGGTGTTATTTTGATTACTGTATGCAGTTGAATTTTCATTGATCGCTAAGCTCTTGATTGATTGTTACATGCACCGTCATTGCGTTGATCATGTGCCGTCATTCCTGAATGATGGGCTCAATGCGACGTAGATGCATTGTTTATTTTATCCTTGAGCCATTAACGCATGTGGTGACTGATTTTCTGCAAAAAAAAAAATTGAAACACTCTATTCTACCATCGCAATGGTGTTAATGGGTGTATTGACGACATTTAATAATTCTCGTAGTTCTTAGCGAATTTTTATACTATCGACGCAACTTTTCTTTCTTTTTGCTGCAATATCTAAATAAAACAGTATAAATAACTTGTATTTCTATAAGTTATCAGTACTGTACCTCTTCATTTTTCTTCTTCCTTAGTCTCTATGAGAAAAGGGGTAATTGAAGTTTCACGGTTCCCATTTCAGTTGGTTTCGAGGTCGACGCAACCTCCGGTTCTACTGCTTCTTTTCCTCTTTCTTCTTCTTGAGTCACCGCAATCTCAGGTTCAACCGTAATGGAAGTTGTTCTACTAAGCTGCTTCTTTTCTCCCTCCCCAGTCTTCCCACTGCGCAATGTCACAACCTGACATTGCTCTCTACTTGATCCCCTCGAGTTGCATAGAAGTTCGGTTGAACTTGGCAAAGCCCCTTGCGGTCTACTTTTCAACTCACTCGTAATCTGGCCTATCTGTAATTCAAGATTACGAATGGACGTGGCCTGACTTTGAATCACGATTTTGTTTTTCTCTATGTATTACTTCAATAGGCTCTACAAAGAAGAGTATTGCGGTGGTTGTTGTGAGCTACTTGCTTGATTGCTCGTTTGACCGTTGTTGCGTGGAAAGAATCCTTGTGGCCTTTCTTTCTACACCACAGGTTGGAAATTTTGTTGTTGATTCTTCCAAGCAAAATTGGGATGGTTCCACCACCCGGGGTTGTAGGTGTTTGAAAAGGGCTTATTTTTCACAAAGTAGACAGATTGTGGATTTTGCGGGCAATCTTCCATCGCGTGCCTATCACCGCAAGTCACACACCTTATGGTGTTTTGACTGATTGCGTTGATTTGCCCGAATTGCAGTGTTAGGCTATTGATCGCAATTCCTTGGATTAAATTCATCATTGAACTCATTTGGTTTTGCAATGAAGCAATAGCATCGTTATTTGCATCAGTGTCTTTGAGTCTCAATCTCTAGTCACTCTCTCTCCAATCTTTATGGTTCTTAGAGATTCGATCCAAGATATTCTTCGCCTCATCATACATTTTATCAAGCAGACCACCAGCGGCTACCGCATTGGCAGTGGTCTACGATGTGGGATTCAAACCGTAATAGAAAATCTCCATTTGAAGGCAGTCCGACAACCTATTATGTGGACAGTCTCATACCAACCTCTTAAACCTTGCCCAACCATCGCTGAGCGATTCGTCCATGTCTTGCTCAAAGTTTGTAATGTTTCCTTCGCCTGGCATTCTCGGTTGGTGGAAAATACTTCTTCATAAATTTCTCCATTACCTAGTCCCAAGAAGTGATCTCTTCTGGCTCGAGAGAATACGCCCATTTCCTTGCTTGATCATAGAGAGAAAATGGGAACAACATTAGTCGAACTTCTTCAACAGAGATGTTCGGGAACACAAAAGTATTGCAGATTTCAATAAAACTTCGGAGGTGGAAATGCGGGTCCTCGCCATGCCTTCCTCTGAATTGACCTACAGTCTGGATCATCTGCAGGATCACTGATTTCATTTCAAATCTGCTTCCGTCGAGAACAGGCCTCATGATTTCTGGAGAGAAATTATAGAGGTTTGGCGATGCATAGTCCCTAATGGGTCTATTGCGATCATCTGCCAATAGAATTGGATTCGCCATGTCATTATTATTATTTGATGCTCCATTTTCAGGCTGCTCCGCCATCTCTTCTTTATCTGACTGTGGTTGCTGTTGGCGGTCTCTCAATCTCCTTCGAAATGTTCTCTCAATCTCCAGGTCATAATTCACCAGAGATTCAGAGTCTGCAAAGAAATCAGAAAAATTACCGTTAGTACTCTATCTTGCCGAAGTCCCCGACAATGGCGCCAAAAACTTGATGTTTGATTTTATGAAATGGAAATATGGATTATATGCGTTGATGAAATTGCGTTGTGCACTCAAGTTTCCCCAGCGGAAGAATCCAAGTGTAAATTCCTCTAAGTTTCCTGGTAAGTCCAGGGTCGAACACAGGGACTTGTGAAAACAGATTGCGTTGGTAATTTTTATAAAGAACTTTGTGGTAACCGATTAAATAAATAAATCGTTGGGTTTGTTGTTTGCGTTGATGAAAAATAAATAAATACAGCGGAGTTTGAAAATAATTGATAAATGGGAGATACGATGAATATGCGGTGAACGGGTTGAGAAGGGTTTCGGCTAACACTTCCTAGAATGCATTCATGCTTTGCGATCATGAAACATGCATACAATAGTAAACCATCTCTCGATGCGAATGCTATGGCTTCTAAAATTAGAACACATGCGATATATGCGATAAGTCTATAGTACCTACACATAAGCCTCTATTCTTATTTATGCGATGACAGGATAACACGCACACAAATAAGGAGACCACATAATATCATTCCTATCTTAGGTTGCATGCGATGCAAGTTGACAAATAGAGCTTATCTCTAAGTCCTTATCTCTTGTTTATGCAAGTCTAATCTTGCTCTTGCGAGTCCAGATTCTAACCTAGCTCTCTCGAGTCATTAGGTTGTTTCTTTAGACTCTCTCTCAAGTAACTCTAAAGGGTATTTTGCACAGTATAAAACAAGACAATCGCAAGCAATGAACTTCCTAGGTCATGTTTGCTTAGTTCTTCTCAACCCATTCGACTAGTTTAGCTACTCATGCATATTAAGAGAATGAACAGATGTAGAAATAGAACTTCCATTGTATAAATATGAAGATGAAGTACAAAATAAAATTGCAAATATAGAATAAAGAGCCTGGTAGCAATCTCTTGCTGCCAGGCGTTTACACTGTTTTTCTACTCATTCTCAAAATGATAATCTTGCTCTCGCGAGAGTCGGCCCACTCTTTGCTCCTACGCCTCAAGGTTTTCTCTCAAGTTCCCTGAACGATCTATGGCGCCAACACTCTTCTCTTTCTCCGCCTTAAAATGAAAAGGAAAACTACGGACAGTGCCGTGAACTTGTGGAACAAAAGATTGTAAAAACGGTGAACCCCTTTTCTGAAGACTGCCATTGGTATTTATAGAGCATCCATAGTGAAAGGTGACTTTTCTCTCCTAGTTGTAGAGATGGGACAACTTTAATTCCTGACTGATGCGCCGAATAATTGTCACTAAAAAGCTGAATGTACTTTGTGACCGTTATCGGTTGTCAACTTAATTTGGATTCAACTGTCATCAACTTTCTGTCCCATCGTGCTTAATTGGCCTTTCACCCAGATGTGCCCACCATGTTGCACTGACAAAGTTGCGACGATCCTTCTCGGGTGAATGTTTGCAAGCACGATCAACGCAAAGCCTTGCAGTGAAGTTGTGCTCAACCAATGATTTCTTATGATCACAATTCTTGCATTGCGTTAACGCATATTGTGCACAAAAATACAAAGATCAACTGTTCTAATGTGCCAACTGTTCTAATGCGCTGAACACATGCGACCGCAATATTATGAAATTGATGCTTAATGGACGCAAGTTAACATATTTCATCAATGCAATCAAACATTGTTTAAGAACTTAGCACTATGATAACATGCATTTATGCCCGTTATCAAGAAGAACTAAGCTAACATGTCCTAAGATCCTCATTGCATGTGATCATCTTGTCTTATGTTGCGCCCAACACCCTTTTAGAGCTACTCGAGAAAAATTCTAAAGAAAGAACCTAACACTTGAGACAGTTAGGTTAGAATCTAGACTCGAAAGAGCAAGATTATATCTGCTTAAGCAGGAGATAGGGACTTAGAGATAAGCTCTATTTGCCAACATGCATCGCATGCACCCTAGAGATAGGTTATGATATTATACGATCGCCTTGTTTGTGTGTGTGTCATTTGTCATCGCATAATGATAACGGGCAGAAATGCACGTAATCATAATGCAAAGTTCTTAAACAATGCTGGCTTGCGTTGATAAAATTTGTTAGATTGCGTCCAAAAATCATTAAGTTTATTGTATGGCGGCCACATGCGTTCATCACATAGGAACAATTGATTTTTGTATTTTTATGCAGAGTATGCGTTGACGCAAGGCAGAAATTGCGATCATGGGAAATCATTGGTTGAGCAGAGCATTATCACAAGGCTTTGTGGTGATTGTGTTCACAAACATTTACTCAAGAAGGATTACCGCAACTTGGTCGGTGCAACTTGGTGGGCGCATCTAGGTGAAAGGCATAATTAATCGCGATGGGATAGAAAGCTAATGACGGTCGAATCCCAATTAAGCTGACAGCCACTAACGATAACAAGTACATTAAGCTTTTCGGTGACAAATATTTAGCACATCAGTCAGGGAATTAAAGCCATCCCATCTGAGCAATCAGAAGAGAGAAGCTGCCTTTACCCTGAAGCTCTATAAATACCAAAGGCATCATTCAGAAAAGGGGTTCACCAGTTCAAAAATTCATAAGTTCGAATAAGTTAGCTCAACACGTCTTTGTCCATAGTTCTTCTTTTTCATTTTAAGGCGGAGCAAGAGAAGAGTAAAGACGCCGGAGATCGCTCAGGGCAACACGAGAGAGAATATTGAGGCGTAGAAGCAGAGAGCAAGATTATCTTTTGAACATGAGTAGAAAAACAATGTAAAAGCCTGGGCAGCAAGAGATTGCTACCAGGCTCTTTATTCTATTCTTGCATTGCTATTTTGTACTTCATCTTTATATTTATACAATGGAAGTTCTTATTCTACATCTGTTCACTCTCTTTGCACGCATGAGTAGCTAAACTATTCGAATGGGTTGAGAAGAACTACGCTAACATGAATAAGGAAGTTCATTGCTTGTGATTATCTTGTGTTATGCTGTGCCAAATACCCCTTTAGAGCTACTCGAGAGTGAGTCTGAAGAAAGAACCTAAGACTTGAGAGAGCTAGGTTAGAATCTAGACTCGAGAGAGCAACATTTGAACTGCATAAACAAGAGATAGGGACTTAGAGATAAGCTCTGTTTGTCAACCTACATCATGCATCCTAGAGATGGGAATGATTGTGAACCCCGAATCCTAATTTCACTACTTAAGTATGTTCCCTACTAAGACTAGTGTGGTGAGTAGGTTGATGTGGAAATTAGTGTGTAATGGTAGAGAAAAGAGTGGAGATTTGAAGAAAAGAGGAAATTTGGAAGTTTAACTCTTGGGGAAATTTTGGAAAATTTTGCTAAGTATAGAATTTTGTGTGGGATGCGTTGGAAGGGACCAATGTGTTGGAAGGGTGTGTTGATGATGGCATGCGGCTGAAGATGGAAAAATGGAGAAGACGCATTAGAAGGCACAAGGATAGACAAGGCATACATTGAAAGGCAGCCCATGCATCGAGCAGCCTCGACCAGCAACCATGCAATGCGCTGAGTAGCCTCGAATAGATGCCTTGCCCATGCATCGAGCAGCCTCAGTCAGACGTCCTGCTAATGCATTGAGCGGCCATGCCCATGCATTGAGCGCTCTGTCGAGTAGCCATACTCGTGCGTCGAGGTGCGCTGCCATGTAGCCAAGCGCACAACCCATGCGGCCGAGCGAGCGAGCGATGGCCAGCCTATGCCGCACGCCCATGCATCGAAGCAGCACACCCATGCATCAAAGCAGTACGCTTATGCGTCGAAGTAGCACGCCCATACGTCGAAGCAACAGCCTATACTGCATGCCCACGCGTCGTGGCCAGCACCATGTGCCCATGCCAAGAAATCCGTGCGATGGTGCTTAGTGAGCCATGCGTCGAGGATGGACGGTCACCCTATGCGTTGGTGATGGTTAGCTCATTGCGATGGCTTAATTGGATTGTGATGGTTAAGTTGGTAATGGTAGTGAATTGGCTTGCTATGCGTTGATGATAGGCTAGGCATTGAGTATGGACTATGCGTTGAACATCCAAGAGTTGGACGCATACAAAGAATGAGATCACCTGGGAAACATCATCAAACCATGTGTCTTCTTGGGAGGAAAGCCTTAAGCCTTAAGAATTTGAGGTGGTGGCATCAGATTGGAAGCTCATGCGTTGGCTACACAGGAGGAAGATACTTAGGTTGCACTGATCAAAATGATGTGTTGGTAGTGTGGGGGAGAAACACTTGGCCATGCAACCAAGTAGGTGGTGTCAACTCTGGGGAGGGTTTGGACTCTTATAAATAGAGCCAAGAGACTTTATTTTAGATTACAATTCAAAAATACTATAAAAAGAGTGGGAAATTTGAGCAAACCTTGCGTTGGAGCCGAAATCCATGCATTGATCATAGTATTTCAAAGAGGACGCATTGGATAGTGAAGTCTGGAAAGCAGCATCAACTTGGGACGAGGAGGTCTCCCAATTTACTCGTGCATTTGGAGTGATTCCAAAGCCACCTGATATCTCTGAGAGTCTAATTTTTATGGTAGGGCTGCCGAAGGAAAAGCTCGAAGTGATCGGGCTGGAAACTGAGAAGAAGACAGAAGGGTGAGGCTGTCGAATAAGCTTGGGCCAGTCTTGAAGATTTTGTGATTCCGACCAAACCACGAGAGGTTCTGAGCTCAAGCTTCCTGAGAAATTTTAGAATATGTTTGTAGAAGGAAGTATATCAAAATAAGATTTAGAACTATGAGTAATTTGAGTTGTAAGTTGAATCTGGATTCTACGGGTGAAAAGGGAGCCCGAGGTAGAAAAGGGATCTACTAGAGTGAAAAGCTCCTAAGCAATCGAGGTGTGTGGCTAAAACGTTTTGACTAAAAAATTTGTTTAAAATGTTTGATTACAACGTGTTATAGAAAGCATGTTTTAAAGAAGATTACTCTCATGCCAGCTAGTTTAACAAAGTGATTTCCAAGCAAACCATGAGTTATGTTTTAAACGCATGCATGTGTGAGAAATTGTTGAAAAGCGATTTATATGTGTTAAATATACTCAACATGCATTAGTACCTTTAAAGGCATGCTTTTATATGTGTTATACTTTACATGCTTTAAAGAGAGAAAATCATTTATGACTAGTTTTACTTAAAACACGATACCGAAGGACATTTGAGAAGATAACCGCCCAACTAGATACTAAAGGACTTTGAGAAGGTATCTATTGGTACTGAAGGATGTTTGAGAAGGTACCAAACCAACCAAATATTGAAGGACTTTTGAGAAGGTATTTGAATAGAAGTACCTAAGGTATGACAGTACTTAGTATGGCCACGTGCACATAGGTAGAGTTAAAGATTGAGCAAAAGGGTTCTCTCTTGACTAGGAGTTGGTGTTGGGATTGTTTTTACCCACAGTAGGGTTATCCTCAACTAAGAAATAGTATTACTGTTTTATGATTAAAATAGCTTTATATGTTTCATGCTTGAAAAATGTGTATACTATAGTACAAGTATTGTAGAAGCTTATATTTCAATTAAACTCTTTATTGAGATTTTGCATGAGAATCAATTATCTTTCTTAAGTCACTTAATGCGCGCAAGCTCACCCATTTTCAAATGTTTTCCTTTCCTCTCCACAGGTAGCAGTCAAATCCTCTAAAGATAGCTCTACATCTACTCTGCCACTAAAGGACAAAGAGATTTGTAACCCGTCTGTTTAGGTGGTTTCTGTTAATATTGTACACATGTTACTGTTGTTCATATAGGGACTAGAGTTTTTGGGTTTTGGGACTTGTAAATCTAGTGATGTAATGACTCTAAATACTTTTTATGTTTCTAAATTAATAAATTTTTGGCCTAAAGACATTCCGCTGTATATAAGTTATATTTTAGTATCAGAGTTATTCTACAAGAGTTATTAGGTAGTAAGTGTCAGCCAAAGGATTGATAACAGGCACGCCCTTCTCTAGGCTAAGAGGGTGGTCTGGGGTGGGGTGTGTGACAATGATATTATGTGGTCGCCTTATTTGTGTGTGTGTCATTTTGTCATCGCATAAATAAGAATAGAGGCTTATGTGTAGGTTCTATAGACTTATCGCATATATCACATGTGTTCTAGCCTTAGAAGCCGTGGCATTCGCACCGAGAGGTGGTTTACTATTGTATGCATGTTGCATGACCACATAGCATGAACGCATCCTAGGAACTGTTAGCCGAAACTTTTCTCAACCCGTTCACTGCATACTTATTGCATCTTCCGTTCATTCAACTCTTTTCAAACTCCGCCGCATTTGTTTATTTTTCATTATCGAAAACAACAACCTCAACAACTATTTATTTATTTGGTTACCGCAAAGTTTTCCAAAAAATTACCACCGTAACCTATTTTCCAAAGTCCCTGAGTTCGACCCTAGACTTACTAGGAAACTCAGTGGGGTTTACACTTGGATTTCACTGAGAAAACTTGAGTGCTCAAAGCATTTTCATCATCGCATTTCATCCATATTTCCACATCATAAAACCACACATCTAGTTTTTGGTGCCGTTGTTGGGGACTTCGGAAAAATAGTGTGCTAACAGTAATTTTTCTAATTTCTTTGCAGACTCTGAATCTCTGGGAAATTACGACCTGGAGATTGAGAGGATGTTCAAACGAAGATTACGACACCGCCAACAACAACAGTCAGATAAAGAAGAGATGGTGGAGTAGCCTGGAAACGGAGCACCAAACGAAAACAACGTCATGGAAAATCCAATCCTTCTTGCTAACGATCGCAATGGATCCATTAGGAACTATGCATTGCTAAACCTCTATGATTTCTCTCCAAGAATCATGAGGCCTGCCCTCGATGGAAGTAGATTCAAAATGAAACCAGTGATGCTGCAGATGATCCAAACTATAGGACAATTCAGAGGCCGACGTGGCGAGGACCCGCACGCCCACCTCTGTAGCTTTATCAAAATCTACAATACTTTTGTGTTCCTAAATATTTCCACTGAGGAAGTTCGATTCACTCTGTTCCAATTTTCCTTATCCGATCAAGCAAGAAAATGGGCATATTCTCGATCCGAAGGAGATAACTTCGTGGAATAGGTGGTGGAAATCTTTATAAAGAAGTATTTCCCACCAACCGAGAATGCTAGGAGAAGGAAATTAATAACAAATTTTGAACAAGAAGATGACGAATCGCTCAGCGATGCCTGGGCGAGGTTCAAGCTGCTGGTAAGAGACTGTCCATATAATGGCATACTAGAATGCTTGCAGATGGAGATCTTCTACCAAGGACTAAATCCCTCTTCGCAGACCGCTGCCAATGCGGCAGCCGTTGGTGGTCTACTAGACAAAACATATGAGAAGGCAAAGAGTATACTTGATCGCATTTTCAAAAATCACGAGGATTGACAGGAAAGCGATCAAAGATGAAGAATAAAAGATAATGACGCAAATAATGGGGCCATCGCTTCCCCACAAAATCAAATGACTGCAATGATGAGTTTGATACAAGGCATCACAATTAATAACACGAGAGAGAAGAAAGGGTAGGTCAACGCAATTTCTCAAACGACTGCATGTTGTGTCATTTGCGAAGATGCTCACTCGATGGAAGAATGCCGAACAAAACCGAAGTTGGTATGCTTCATGAGAAATAATCCGTATTTCGATACAAATAACCCTGGGTGGCAAAACCACCCAAATTTTGTGTGAAAAAATCAACAACAAAGCCTTCAACCTATGACACAAAAAATAGGGCCACCCGGATTTTTCCCGCAAAACAACAGTCCAACGCATAGTCGAGCCAGTAGTTTGCAACCATCGCAATCCTCGTCCTTAGAGAGCTTATTGAAGCAGTACATTGAGAAAAACAAATCAGTTCTTTAGAATCAAGCAACATCGATTCGAAATCTAAAAATTCAACTAGGACAAATTGCGGGCGAGCTGAAAAATAGACCACAAAAAAAGTTGTCGAGCTCAACTGAGCTCCCTCGCAAAGCTGGGGGTACCGGAAGGAATAATGGTTAGCAGTCTCCTTGCTAAGTGATGACACGATTGTAGAAGTATGGGAGGAGCCCATTGCGACCAACTTGAATGCGGTGGCAACCGAAGACCTGTTGACCTATAGTTTGAAAAAGCCCGAGAAAATAGACCCTAAAGTTGTGTCCACGTTAAGCCTCTAGATCTTGAGACAGAAGAAGTCTAACCACCAGCAGCTCCGCAAAGATTGTAAGAGGAACAAAATGATGAAGAAAAGATCGCAATAGTGGCCGCAACACAAAATGTTATGATCCCAATGAAAATGGGAGACCTAGGAATCTTTACGATGCCATACTCCATCGGAGGGGTCTACAGTGGCCAAGAACTATGTGATATTGGAGCAAGTATAAACATAATGTCGCTATCAATCTTCAAACAATTGAATGCCGGCACACTAACGCCCACAAAGGAAACTCTCCTGCTCGCAAACAAATCTTGAATACACCCTGACGAAGAGTTGGAAAATGCTGCAATTTCAATCGATAAATTCATCCTGCCGGCAGACTTCCTCATTTTGGATTATAAAGCGGACGAAGATGCACCCATCATATTGGGTTGACCATTCCTTTTTACCGGTCGCGCTCAAATTGATGTGCGAAAGGGGGAGATTGTAATGAACATTGTTAGGATATTTGAGGAACGCGTTTTGTTTTATTTTATTATTATGGACGGATGGGTTTGAACATGGAATCATTCCTTAGACATAACTGATGCGTTTGCTCCCATGCGTCTAAGGTCATGCATCGGAATGATGATGCGTTAATCTTAGAATGCAATGACCACGCGTTCCTATAACATGTTTTCTTACGCTTGCGCCAAGTATAACACAAATGCAAGTTTCTCGGGTAATCTGAGGTCGAACATGGGGACTTGTCACTCAATAATATTTGTGATGTGATGCGTTTGAGGCGAGGAATAAGAATAAAAATAAAGTGAAGAAAGTTTAAATGACTTATACACTACTCCTACTCCTAGCTAAATAGATTGAGCAATAGAAGGTCTACAATGAGAATAGGTAGAAACACAACAACCAATAACGCATAGTTATGTTTACTATCTTAAATCGCCCGATTAATCCCAGCTCATTGCACTAACGCATCACACCTCTCGGTGATCAGCCGCATGACTATATCTCTATAGTGCATGGTTGCGTTAAGCATAAGATTGTGCCTATCTTTAGGAACAATGCGAACCTTGCTTAGTGCGTTCCATCTCTTACCTTCTCAGGCAGTTAGACGCGACTACTTAACTTATAGACAAGCAATACAACATCCCATAGACAAGCGTTGCCACAGCCTTTCACCAAGCAAAGAGGATTAACTCACTATACTCGCACAACGCACACCTCTCGGTGGCTTGCTACATGTGTCCTATCTCTAGGCTACACGATTAAGCATGCGATTGACTTTGATAAATAAACGCTGAAGATAAAATATGACAGAGATGAAGATAATGAAGAAGACGGTAATGAAGGAATTAAGATTTACATTGATCACAAAATATCTTAATATCACAAACTAAAATGTAATACAATACAGAGATTAGAAGGGAGATGAAGGACTTTACGTCAAGGCTGCCGATGGTGGCATGGATGAATGGTGGAGATCTCTCTCTCGAGCTCTATCTCCGGCGAATGCTCCAATCATCACTCGGTCTAGGCTGTGGAGATGAAGAATTCTCACTGGAAATCTCTCTCAAGCTCTCATCTGTGATCACAAACTTCTGCCATGAGGCAGAAGCTCGGATGTCTTAAAATGAAGGTCTCAAGGGCTATTTATAGAGTTTGGACGTCGACAGCTGTAATGTTGAAAGTATGGCTCACTGCTTCTTTTGTCGTGGTATAGGCATTATCACATCACCTTATCTTGTTGATACTCCGAAGGTATGCGTCCGAGCTTAATTTAGCTGAAGTTATCAACACGTTCTACCCATCTTGCGATCTTCTATTATGGTTGTCAATCCTTGGCTGAAATCTATATTTGTTCACCGCATTCTCCATGCGTTGGACGCATGCGATTACTACAACCTCTATTCGTTGGACACATGGGGTTGCTATCTGCGTTCGTCTTTTGCGGTCGCCTGGCTTCAGCGCATGCGTTTGTCTGTGATTGTTTATTAGAAACGCATGCATTTGATTCCTGCGATAGCTACAAAAATAGACACTTCGGCACAGAATAACGCATAATATTGGGTCAGTGAGATTTTAGGTGCTTATCGACGTAAAACTCAATTTTTCACAAATTCTAACTATTATCACTGCATTTTCTACCTGTTAGGCCTCATAATTCTAAATAAAAGGCTTATAATAACTGACATTTCTACCAGTTATCAAACATTCATGGTGAGAAACTCCGGATTAAGGCAGTAAAGATCTCAGAGGATAAAGAAAAGAAGGAAAAGCCACCGTGGACATGAACAACCCACCTTGGAATAAGCAGTCCCTGAGTTATTATATGACTCAACCTCATCAGGGATGCAACTCTTTTGAATATGTTTTTTCCTGCATCAGTACTTCATGAACTTTCATCATACTCATTATTATCTATTATCACAATTACTTTTTTGTTATCTGCACTTTTCCTATTCTAAAAAAAAAAGCTATCGTGCTGAACGATTGTGGTAAAATAATTTTTTTTTGTTTAAAATCATTTGACACTGTCTCTGTTTTTTTTGCAACAATTGAGGCGCTGGACTGCGGAGGTGTTACACGAAGCAACAACTTATCTTATTCCATCACTGCAATCCAAAGAAGGATGCATCAATACACAATGGAGGCGACAACGCAAATTTGGGGGTTGTATTCTTCCTTCACTTTTTTTCAAATCTCGTTTTATCGCATCACATTTTTGTTTTAAAAGCCGTATCACCACATCCTCTTTGATTACCGCAATCATTTGACATGGATAAATTTAGTAAGTTACCAGATGTTGTCTCTTTGCCAATTATGATTTCAATGATGAAAAACATGCTTCTATTTCTTTCATATATACTAGAGTCAACTTAATCTTAAGATAGTCACCTCATGACATATTTCTAGAAGTTAGGGGTCTCCTAACTTTCTTTCAAACTCTCTTTACGAAGATTTCCAAGAACAACACATGACTTCTTTCAATCTTTTGGGTAATGAGGACATTGCCGCATTTTAAATTTGGGGGAGAGATATTTATTTTCGACCTTGCTATTCTGAAAAAAAAATTGAGAATAACAACTCCACTGTCAATGCAATGGAGAAACCCATGTTGATAAGAGTTAAGTTGAGAAGGACACTTACCTGTAGTTGGATGTCCACATGACACACGTGGGGGCAAGCCAAAATGAGAGTAAGTCACCAGGATCAACATATAAATAAATGACCGCAACTCCACTGCCAAGAAGGTATGAGTTTAGTCTAAGGAAGAGCGCATTGCTCATCGTTGGATGTCCGCATCACACATATGGGGGCAGGCCAAAATGAAGGCAAGGCACTTGGATCAACGAAAGGTCAGAAAAAAAAATAATAATGTCAAGAAATATGCAAGGATAAAATCATTTGAAACCCTGGTGGAAAAGTTTTCTTTTTTAAATAAATCATGCGATGTCCCAGAATTTAGTAAAGTTCTTTTGAAGGTTAAGCTTGCGGTCCCTAAGTCTTAAAAATATTTTAAGAAGAGATTGAATAAGACTTAACGAAATTTTGGTGTATAGGAGTGAATGAAGTATCCTTGGGAAATCTAGGAAAAGAACATCGCAGTCGACTTGCTAAAGGAAATCTTTAGCTTATGCTTAAGGACAAGCATTGTTTAAATTTGAGGTTATGATAATGGGCATAAATGCACGTTATCATAGTGCAATGTTCTTAAACAATGTTGGCTTGCGTTGATAAAATGTGTTAGATTGCATCCAAAAAGCATTAAGTTTATTATATTGCGGTCGTATGCGTTCATCGCATAGTAACAATTGATTTTAGTATTTTTATGCAGAATATGCATTGACGCAAGGCGGAAATTGCGATCATAGGAAATCATTGGTCGAGCGCAGCATCACCGCAAGGCTTTGTGATAATTGTGTTCGCAAACATTTGCACAAGTACATTCAGTTTTCGGTGGGCGCATTTGGGTGAAAGGCATAATTAATCGTGATGGGACAGAAATCTGATGACGGTCGAATCCGAATTAAGCTGACAGTCGCTAACAATAACAAGTACATTCAGCTTTTCGGTGACAAATATTCGGCGCATCAGTCAGGGAATTAAAGCCATCCCATCCGAGCAATCATAAAAGAGAAGCCGCCTTTCACCATGAAGCTTTATAAATACCAAAGGCATCCTTCAGAAAAGGGGTTCACCAGTTCAAAAATTCATAAGTTCAGATAAGTTAGCTCAACACGTCTTTGTCCATAGTTTTTCCTTTTTATTTTAAGGCAGAGCAAGAGAAGAGTAAAGACGCCGGAGATCACTCAGGGCAACTTGAGAGAGAACCTTGAGGCGTAGAAGCAGAGAGCGGGCCGACTCTCGTGAGAGCGAGATTATCTTTTGAACACAAGAAGAAAAATAGTGTAAAAGCCTTGGCAGCAAGAGATTGCTACCAGGCTCTTTATTCTATTCTTGCATTGTTATTTTGTACTTCATCTTTATATTTATACAATGGAAGTTCTTATTCTACATCAGTTCACTCTCTTCGCACGCATGAGTAGCTAAACTAGTCGAATGGGTTGAGAAGAATTACGCTAACATGACCAAGGAAGTTCATTGCTTGCGAGTATCTTGTGTTATGCTATGCCAAATACCCCTTTAGAGCTACTCGAGAGAGAGTCTAAAGAAAGAAACTAAGACTTGAGAGTGTGTAAAGCATATGACATAATTTTAATCTAAGCTACAAGTCCATGCCATAAACTTGATATGATATAAAAATTGATGCTTCTATTTTAAGCATGTGGACAAGTATGAATATGAATGAATAAAATTTATCTTCTTATGTCATATAATGCATGGATGATTGCGATGATATGCGATACTACTTCAAGATGTATGCATTATTAATGAATGAACTTGTAGTATGTTGTGCATTGTCACAAGTTTCCTTGCGTTGGAACTAAGTATAATTCCACTGCAAGTTTCTCGGTGTGATCCGAGGTCGAACACAGGGATTGTTTTAGGTTGATTGCATTATATTTGTGATATATGTGACGGGGGTTTTTCAATTTAATAAAATTGTGGTTTGTACATGTGATAAAGTAAATTGTGCAGTAAAGTAAAGCTAACTATAAAAATGCGATAATGAAGTAAATTGCGATAAAAGTAAAGTGCGATAAAATAAACCTAAGCTATGATGAAACAAGATACAGGTTACATGTTACAAGATATCGAGGTTGAGACTGACTGTGAAGATTATACAAAGATCGTGTTATGCGGTTGCAAGGCTTATGTGCGAAACAAAAAGAGAAAGGATAATTAATAGAAACAGCGCAAATTTCTTAATTGTGTTAAAGATATAAGTACGGTTCTGCTTTCCCTTGGCGTACATCTCTCGGTAATCGGCCGCATTTCCCACATCTCTGTGGTGAAACAGGGATGAACGTAGTGAACGCAAGGTTGCTTCCATCTCTGGAAGTACTTCTTGCTTTATTGAATGCATTCTTCTAACCTTCTCTCGACATATCAGAATGGCATCTTCACTTATGCTCTCACAGGTGAAGATGTCGTTTAGCATGCTTTAGCTAAACATCTTTATTTCTTTAGCACAGATTAAGTTACTTGTTTAATCCATATCAATCACCACGGGATTAAGAAAACATCGTGGACAAAACAATTAATGGAGGAATGGAAATAGACAGAAATGTGGACATGAAAGTGTTCATGACATTTAATTATAAAATCAAGCGTCTGATACATGGTTGTGAATGATTTAGACTAATAAGATGAAGTACAATTGATGAATAAGAATTAGAACCAGATGCAGGAGAGTAACAATGTCTTGAGACCAATCTGGATGGAGAGATTGCTTGCCATCGTAGATGGAGTGATCGGAAGGATGAGCTTCCCTCTCAGGCATGCTCAACCGGTAGAGTTGATCTAGGTACAGAGCTTCACAGTGGGGATTTGGAATTATTCGCCCTGAGACTCACCTCTCGACCTTGTCTCTTTTCTTCCTGGATCTTCTCTGATCAGTGTTAACGAATTGCTAATAGGTGTGATTGATGATGTTCTACGCTCGAAATGATGCGATACTACTGCTAGATATGCGCTAATTATGGATGTTCACGTAGTATGCCATGCATTGTCACAAGTTTCCTTACGATAGAACCAAGTGTAATTCCACCGTAAGTTTCTCGGTGTGATCCGAGGTCGAACTCAAGGATTGTTTTAGGTTATTGTGATATGTTAACGATATCTGCGACCAAGTTTTCAATCTTTAAAAATGTTTTTGTACAAGTATATAAATTGCGATAAAATAAGTAAAACAGTAAAGATGCGATAATAAAATAAAATATAATAAACCTAAGCTAGATGATACAAGATACAAGCTTCATGTTACAAGATGTTGGGGTCAAGTCTGGCTGTGGAAGTTATGCAAAGACGTGGAATGCGGTGGCAAGTCTTATGAACATAATAGAAAGAGAAAGATAAATAACATGAACAACGCAAGTTTTCTTAATTGCGTTGAAGCTAGAAATACTGTTCCACTCTTCTCTTGGCATACACCTTTCAGTGATCGGCCACGCTCCCACGTGTTTGTGGAGAAACAGAGAATAATGTAATGAACGCAAGGTTGCTTCCTTCTCTGGAAGTACTACTCGCTTTAGTTAACGCATTCTTCTAACCCTCTCTCGATAGATCAGAATGGCATCTTCACTTCTGCTCTCATAGGTGAAGATGCCTTCTAGCATGCCTTAGCTAAATGCATTTTATACCTTTAACACAGATTAAGTACTTGTTTGATTCATATTAACTATCAGGGGATTGAAAAGACATAACGGAGAAAATGATTAATGGAGGAACGAAAATAGACAGAGAATGGTATATGAAAGCTATCGAAATATTTAATATATCTATTAAGCGTTTGATACATGGTGTGTGAATGAAAAGATAAAGATAAAGTGAAATACCACGATGAAAGAGATAGAACAGATACAAACAAGTGCCAATGTCTTGGCACTGATTCGATGGAGATCTGCTTACCGAATAGGATGGATTTAATGGTAGGGAGAGCTTCCCTCTCAAGCTTGCTCCGTCGGTAGCAAAGATCAATGCACAGAGCTTCCGATCGGGTTTTCTGCATATTAGATTTGAGATTCACCTCTCGACCTTATCTCGTCTTCTTCCTGGATTTCTTCACTGAAGCACTCAGTCCAGCCTTTTCTCTCAACAATTTAGCAGCACTTAGCCCCATATCAAGTAGCATAAGTTTTCTCTGAAATCTATGGGGTATTTATAGGTGCAGGTCTTTAACTCTGGCCTTGTGGTCCCCACTGATGGTTATGGTAGGTCCGAAGATGGAGGGATATTATTCCTTCTGTTATGCAATCAGACCGTCAATTCTGCACAACCGTTAGTTGTACATGTGTCTCCATCCTCCGCTTTTGCGTTGCTCAGATGCATCTTTCGATCGAGTATGTGCATGCAGTGCTTGTTTTTATACCGCATGCAGTGAATGTTAACTTTGGATCGACTGTCGCATTACACCATCATTGCGATGATCGTCTCTTCATTGTTGATTGATGGGCGCAATATGACAGAGATGCGTTGATCAGTTTCTTGTGAGCCTTCAGCCCAACCGGTTACTTGGTTTCCTACAAAACAGAGTAAAACTCGGCTTGTCCTCCATCTTTATGGCGGGTGTAATTGCAATCATTTATAATTATTGTAATTCTAAGCTAATCTTCATACAATCGACACATATTTACTAATTTTTGGCCGCAATATCTGGATAAGGCGGTATAAATAACTTGTATTTCTACAAGTTATCAATCAGCACTCAAATCAGCCTCTCTTTCAATAGCCTCATATCAATTATCCCCCATATCAAGTATATCTTCAGTGAACTCTTTGAGGGTATATATAGATGAAAGCTTTGACTCTTTGACTTGTGGTCCCCACTTTAGTGTTATGGAGATTTCGAGAATGGTGGAATAAATATTCATTCTGTTATGAAATCAGTCTGTCGAAAATGAACAACGGTTAGTTTACACGGGTCAAAATCCTCCGTGATTGCATTGCTCATTTGCATCTTTCAATCGTGTGCTCGCATGCGATGTTGTTTTTATTACCGCATGCGGTTGAAGTTCAGCTTTGGATCAATTGTCGCATGGGCCGTCATTGCGTTGATCGTATATTCATTCCTAAATCATGGGTGCAATGCGACGTAGATGATGGAACAAGAGACATACGCAGCGGAACTAGGACCTAATTACACTCCAATTGCTCTTAAATTAAAGGAAATAAGCATGCATCATGAAGGAAAAAACAGTGAATTAAAAGTGTAGAGATGCTACCTTTGAAGCTCCCGAAAGCCGCTTCTCCTCGCTGAATCTTGACCCGAACTCTTTTGGACCACCACTAGAGTTGACCTACTATCCTCTGTCTCAGAACCGAGTTGTGAAACCCGGTGGATGAAGAGTACTGAGAGAGAGAAAATAGATGAAAATAAGGAATGGAATTTTGAGTAGGTTTTGGTGTTTCCCTTTTTTTTTCTTCACAAAGTTGTAATTTTCCAGCCCAAATATCAGAAAACTAATTTTCGAAATGGTAAAAGTCTTTTAACTAAATTGAGGAGCCCAATTTATAGAAAAAAGCATGCAACAATTGCATGAAAAAACTTCACAAAAACCCAATACCTAGAATCCACTCACTTAGTGGGCTTAATGTCTTCACTATAAGCCAACATTTAGCCCACTATTTTGTTAGTGGAATTATCCAACAAAAGTTTGGATTTTCCCACTAACTATAGTCTAAAGGCAAAATAGTCATTTGGTCAAAGTCAAACTTTGACCAAAAAGTCAACATTTTGTTATGATTTTTTCCATGTTGACTAATTTTGACCTCCCGAGCATGAATCCGCATTCATTTTCTTGAAATTCAAATAATATTTGAATATAAGGTCGGTCAAAGTTTTGACTTTTCAAATCAAAAGTCAACTCTTTGACTTTTTACAACTTTGACCATTTCCATCATTTTCGAGCTTCCAAATATGAACGTATTCATATTCTTGATATTTAAATTACATTTAAATATTAAAGTTGTACTTTTAAGCTGAAAAACCCGACCACTATATCACATATACTTGTCGATTTCTCTCTATCTATCTAATTCGAACAATTCGAATTATTCTATCATATTGTTCTAAGTTTATTCTATATGAGCTAGTAGGGGAACCTAATGGACCTATAGATCATGGGCTCCAACGATCTGAGATTAGCTAGCTAAACTCTTTAGACGGAGCTAATCAACATTCGTTAACTAACGGGTCATTCCACTAAAGCCCCGTAGTTGCACTCCCCTCACTATAGGTATATTTGTGTCCATTTGATATAACCATGATAAGTAAGTTAATCCTTCACAGGTTGTTCGTAATCTCGGCTGGGTCATAAAAACCGTTTTACCCCCAAGACTACATCTTGTTCCTTAAGTTCCACTGATCCTCTAATAAACAATTAGTTTAAGGTCCAACCTATAAACCGAATCCCTCTCGGGCCAAGGAGAGGGTCGGGCTCTTTGTTCAAGACCTGGATTCAGTACTAAAGGGGACAACCTGTCTACTATCCCTATAACAGGTATGAGTGAATTCCGTCTTGCACCCTATGTTCCTAGCTATCCACCCGATCTTACCCATGAAATGGGAGGCTTATTGGGCCAGCGATATTGAGCTGCCCTCACCTATGCAGATCTAAGAATAATTTCGAGTGAACAAGAGTTCATAGTTAGCTCAAGATTAAGATTAAGTTACCTAGGTCATCAATTAACGAAATAGTCAGTTTTATACATAAAACGGCATTTAGAACATAAAAAGTGACTATTTCATGGTTTAGTCTTATGTAAACTCTTTACATAGGATATCCTCACTCACATATCTCTATATGAACGATTCAGGATCACATCGTTTGTACTATCTACAAAGTGGGTCGCATTCATAGTGTCCCCAGAATAAGGCGCCCAACCTTTTTCATATACTATAGACCATTTTGGCTATATATTTGAACTTGATCCACATTTATGTCACTACATAAAGTTCAAATTACATTAAATAGCCTCAAAACCTTAGTTTATTGGATTCAAGATTACAATTTCAATAACAACTTTATTGAAAAACAAAACAGAATATATTTATTAATTTACAAACTACGAATTTTAGGACATAAACTCCAACAAACTCCCACTTGGACTAAAACTCCTAGTGGAGCATCACAATGTTGAATTTAAGTGAGAAACATATGAGTATAATAAACATATGAATACAATAAACTAGGCCATATACCCAAAAATTCTCCCATTTGTCCTAGTTTACAAACTTTGTAGACCTAGACTTTGTAGGTGACCTTTAAACACTTTAGCCATGAGGGCCTTCGTAAAAGGATCAACAATGTTTTGCTCAGAAGATATTTGGGTCACTACCACGTCTCCACGATGTACAATCTCCCAGATCAGATGGTATTTGCGCTCAATATGCTTGTCGCGCTTGTGGCTTCTTTTTTTTCTTGAGTTTGCAACTGCACCACTATTATCACAGTATAGGGTGATAGGTAGATGCATATTTGGAACTACTTCCAAATCTATCAAGAATTTCCTCAACTATACTGCTTCCTTTGCTTCTTCACAAGTCAGCTACGTATTCAGCTTCCATTGTGGAGTCCACAATACAGTTTTGCTTTACACTTCTCCATAATACTACTCCTCCATTAAGAGTGAACACTGATCCAGATGTAGACTTTCTAGCATCTTTATCAGTTTGAAAATTAAAGTTAGTGTATCCAGTAAGGATCAAATCCTTAGTACCATACACGAGCATGTATTCCTTGTTCTCCTAAGATACTTGAGGATATTTTTAACGGCAGTCCAATGATCATATCTATGATTGGACTGATACCTACTGGCTATCCCTACTGCGTAGCATATGTCGGTCTAGTATATAACATTGCATACATTAGGCTCCCTACTGCAGAAGTATAGGGAATGCGTTTCATATCCTCAACCTCTTGAGGTGTCTTAGGACATTGATCCTTTGACAAATGAATTCCATATCTATAAGGTAACAGACCACTTTTGGAATTCTGCATCTTATACATAGACAACATTTTGTCTATATAAGTTGCTTGAGACATGGCTAGTGTTCTATTCTTGCGGGTTCGAATAATTTGAATCCCGAGAACATACTGCGTATTTCCTAAATCTTTCATTTGGAACTGCGTTGCTAGCCATTTCTTGATGTTAATTAGGTAACCTACCTCATTCCCAATGAGTAGAATATCGTCAACATATAAAACTAAGAACGCTATAGTAGAATTGACGATCTTCTTGTAAACACAAGGCTCATCAACATTTTGTTCAAAGCCATAAGATTTGATCACAGTATCAAATCTTATATTCCAAGATCTATAAGCTTGTTTCAACCCATAAATGGATTTTTGGAGCTTACAAACCTTTTGTTCTTGACCTTGTGCAATAAACCCCTTTGGTTGAGCCATATAGATACTCTCCTCAAGATCGTCGTTTAGAAAGGTTGTCATGACATCCATCTGCCAAATTTCCTAGTCATAAAAGGTGGCAATGGATAAGAGTATTCTAATCGACTTAAGCATGGCAACGAGAGAGAAAGTTTCTTCATAGTCCACTCTCTCTCTCTAGGTGTAACCCTTTGCCACAAGTCGAGCCTTAAAAGTCTGTACTTTACCGGCTTGGTCTCGTTTTCTCTTGTAGATCTACTTGCAACCAATTGATTTTACATCATTTGGTTGATCTACAAGTTTCCAGAAAGAATTGAAGTACATAGACTTCATTTTGGGGTCCATGGCTTTGACCCACTGATGACAGTCCACATCTTTTATCGCCTGTTTATAGGTCGATAGAACCTCTATGCCGTCATCACGTATTACGACTTTTGTTTTTATAAAACCCAAGTAACGATCAGACTGATGAACAACCCTCCCACTATGTTGAGGCATTCTCAATTGAGAAGGATGTGACTGACCAGATGTACTAGTTTTATCTACTACTTCAGTAGATGAACTAGCTTTATCTGTAGCGTCTTTGGAAATTTCATTCAATACTAGTCTACTGCGAGGTTGATGACTTCTTATGTGGTCTTCCTCTAAGAATGTGCCATTATCGATACAAATACCTTATTCTCTTGAGGATCGTAAAATAAACCACCTTTTGTTTCTTTTGGATAACCTACAAATAGGCATAGTTTTGAACGATGTTCCAATTTTTTAGGATTTTGCACCAACACGTGTGTCGGGCATCCCCAAATCCTAAAGTGACGTAAACTGCCTTTACGGCCTTTCCATAGCTCATAAGGTGTTTCTGAAACACTCTTAAAGGGAACGTTATTCAAAATATAGACAGCAGTCTCTAATGCATGTCCCCAAAAGGAATCAGGTAACTCAGTAAAGCTCATCATTGAACGAACCATGTCCAACAAGGTTATGTTTCTTCTTTCAGATACACTATTCTGCTGAGACATATTAGGTGCAGAGAGTTGTGACTTGATTCCGTGTTCTATCATATAGTCCTGGAATCTTAAGTCCATGTACTCCCCACCTCGATCTGATCGTAGTGTCTTAATTGTTTTACCTAACTGGTTTTTAACCTCAGCCTTATATTCTTTGAACTTTTGAAAAGAATCAGACTTGTGATGCATTAGGTAAATATGACTATACCTTGAATAATCATCAATAAAACTGATGAAATATTCATACCCACCTTGAGCTTTGACATTCATCGGTCCATAGAGGTCCGAATGTACAAGCTCTAAGAGTATTGTGGCTCTAAGACCTTTTCCAGTAAAAGATCTCTTAATCATTTTTCCCTCAAGGCAAGACTCACATGGAAGTAAAGAATTGTCTTCTAACTGATTTAGTAGTCCATTCTTAACCAATCTCTCAATCCTATTGAGATTTATGTGACCAAGTCTTAAGTTCCATAGATAGGCATTAGAAGAAACTTTTTGTCTTTTATTCTTAGTTTCGACTGTTCTAAACATCTAAGTATTTAAGACAAATTTTGCTTTAGTTGGTCTTAACTTATATAAGTTGTTTTCAAGTATAGCAGAAAAAATTTGAATACCTTTTATGAAAATGAACGCTTCATTAACTTCAAAAGATATTTTATACATTTGTTCCATAATACAAGCGATAGATATTAAATTCCTCTTCATAAGAGGTGCATACAAAACATCTTTAAGTATGATATATCTATCGTTGAAAAACAACTTCAAGTCTCCCACTGCTTCGGCCGAGACAACCTCTCCTGTTCCAACCTCGAGGGTGATCTCGCCTTCTTCAATCCTTTTCCAGGAACTAGTTTCCTGAAAAGAGAAGCAAATATGTGTAGTGGCTCCTGAATCCAATATCCAGGTTGAGGTATCATCTTCCACTTAACATGTCTCAACAACTAGTAAATCATATTTACCTTGTGTTTCTTTCGAGGCAAGGGCCTAAGGACATTCCTCAGTTAAGACAAATCTCAAGTCATCTATTACTAGTGTTGAATTCATGTTGTTTTTCCATGTTGAGTAATTATTGCTATTTAGTTTCTCGGAAGCTAAGATTTGATCTAAAGAGCTAGTCATGCTGAAAAGAAAAACATATCCTTTTTTAGTAAAAATATTAATCTATTAAATCCAATCAAGTTTAGCAAAAAATCTAATAATATACCCTTAATCATTATATTTTGCAACGATATTTCAATGGTTTAGAATAACCTCCACCGAGGGATGATCGACTATTCCTCCATTGAACCAAGACTATCTTGACTAGATACTATCACCAGATATTTTTATAGCAGCTTAGTTATCGCTACTTTGGTCAAGAATTTACTAACTTAGTAATTCTTGTAAGTGTGACCCTCCATTTTCAAACCTCAAAGATCGGAATCATTATGCTCCCGAAGTTGAAAAGACAAGAATGAAAACGGACCTAAGAGACCCTATCTATTTCTAGAGTTCGCGGAGTTCCGAATCCTATAATACAGTCCTCCGATTGTAAGGTCGCTCCAGGGCAGACATGTAGGCGCATTATAGGAATGTCACGGTGCGACCTAATGGAAGAGACCATAGGATGTGTTGACACACTTCCTTCTCCCACTTACTATGAATAACTTCCCCTATTCACCTTGGTATTGACTCATGCAAACACTCTCCAAATGGAGTCCGCTCCCAGGGCCGCCCAAAGCCAAGCATGAATCTCATGATGTGAACTCTTAGGGATGCTAGAGCTAAAAGTACATTACTTCTCTCCAGCTGAAGTGTTCTAGACGGTTACGGTATAAAATACTTAGCGATACATTTCGGCTAACTAAACATATCCTAAGTCTAGGTGATTCATCCGAGTATAACTTTTATACTTGATTTTTAACCTACGATGTCTAAGTGATAAACAAATTTTATTACCTCACACCGCTCACGCATGCTCATAAAACCGGTTTAACCTAACTTAGAAACCGACTCGATCTCCAGGTAGTAGGTGTTCCATGAACCATCAACTTAAAAACCTTCAACCTTTGTCATCTCATCTGACTTTTTGCAAAGATCTTGTCAGGTGAGTTTTCTTGTAACTTCGGTTTTACAAGATATCAACCTATTTTCTATGAAAATCAGGATTGTTCGATGGTTAACCCTAAATGAGCATGCATCTTAACTTTGTTATAGATTTTAGAAGTCTAGGTTATTTTATAATCTAGGTTATTTTATAAAAATTATAAAATAAATTATAACAATTATAACCCTAGAGCATTCATCCATAACATGCTTCCTTCAATAAAAAATGCTTTAATATAACACTTATATTAAAAATAAGTATGCATAGTATATATTTTATAACAAATGCATGTCACATGCTTTTCCTATGGTGGGCTTTTAAAACTATATGGCATACTATATGCACACATAATCAAAGAACATTATACATCACATGCATAATAGGTAAACAACACTAAAGTGGATCGATTTTGGCATTCAATACAAATAAACAACTAATTTATTACAAAATTCAGCAACGAGGTTCCCTAAACCAGCTTCAAACACTTTGAACCATCAGGAACCACTCGGAAATCACTTGAACCGGCCCGAAAACACCAGAAACCAAGCCGAACCGGTCAAACCGGCTCAACCAAGTAAAACGGACCGGTCCAGACCGTCTAGACTGGCTAGTCAACGCACATTGGGGTAGTCAACGGAGGCGTGGGCGTGTAGGTCGCGGAGCGGGTCTCGGGCAGGCGGGCGAACGGGCGCGCGAGACTGCACGAAGCGAAGGGGACGAGCGGGTCAGATCCGATCGGGCAAGCGTGCGAAGCCAGACACGCATGTGAGCTTCTTCGAACCGGGTCAGGTCTGGGCAGCGAGTCTAGTCTGGGAGCTTGCTCTCGGGTCTGGAAGCTAATTCGGGTATGTAAGCCATTTTTTCCTCCAGTTGTGCTGCTGTTCTCTCTCCCAGAATCAAGAAATTACAGCCTAATTTCAACTCTAATGACTCCAACAAATTTACAGACCCTTTTTCACACATTAATGCTCATAAACAAGTGAGCAATTACAAATTTCCACAAGAAATTTAAAGAGAAAAAATGCCAAAATCATAATAAACCCACTTTAGTCCCCATTTAATTCAACACTTGAATAGATAGGAAAAAAACACCCACCAAAAGCAATTGAGAATAATTCTAGCTTGCTCTGATACTACATGATGGAACACGAGACATACGTAGTGGAACTAGGACCTAATTACACTCTAATTGCTCTTAAATTAAAGGAAATAACAGACATCATGAAGGAAAAAACAGTGAATTAAAAGTATAGAGATGCTACTTTTGAAGCTCCCAAAAAAATAGTGAATTAAAAAAATAATTTCGAGTGAACAGGAGTTCGTAGTTAGCTTAGGATTAAGATTAAGTTACCTAGGTCATCAATTAACGAAATACTCAGTTTTATATATAAAACGGCATTTAGAACGTAAAAAGTGACTATTTCATGGTTTAGTCTTATGTAAACTCTTTACATAGAATACCCCCACTCACATATCTCTATATAAACGATTCAGGATCACATCGTTTGTACTATCTACAAAGTGGGCCGCATCCATAGTATCCCCAGAATAAGGCGCCCAACCTTATTCAAATACTATAGACCATTTTGGCTATATATTTGAACTTGATCCACATTTATGTCACTACATAAAGTTCAAATTACATTAAATAGCCTCGGAACCTTAGTTTATTGGATTCAAGATTACAATTTCAATAAAAACTTTATCGAAAAACAAAACAGAATATATTTATTAATTTACAAACTACGAGTTTTAGGACATAAAATCCAATAGTAGATGCGTTAATCTTTCTTTCTTGAGCCATGAATGCATACGGTGACTTGATTTTCTACAAAACTGACTTGAAATATTCTTTTCTACCATCGCAATGGTGTTAATAGGTTTATTGACGACAATTTATCATTATTGTATTTCTTAGCCAATTTCCATATAATTGACGCAACTTTCCTCCCTTTTGGCCACAATATCTAAATAAAGTAGTATAAATAACTTGTATATCTACAAGTTATCACACCGTCATATTTAGATATATGCTTGTCCTCAAGCATATCTTCGACTAAGGAAGTAAAGCTCAATTCCTATCCTATATTTTTGCGTCAATTGGTTGCTCCGAATGCTCCACTTAGGCACATTACTTGACAATGCAATTTCCTTTTATCCTTGCTAAGTCATATCAAAGCCCTACTTTATTCTTCTATACTACAATTTTCTGCTAAAAAATGCTTTTCTAGGTTTAAAAAGAATGTTTACCTCTTCTTCATCAAAACAACTTGATGCGTTCGTATGCGGTGGTCAAATTTTGCATCATTTATTGGAGACTGTTGATCATGGTTACACTCTTCGTTTTGGCTTGTTCCACGGGTGTCATGCAAAAATCCAACCACGGTTGTGTACCAAATTCAACTTCAACTCATGATATTTAGAGGAGTTGTCTCTTGTTTTCTTTTATTCTTTTTTTTCATTTCTTTTTTCATATTGCGTTGTTCTTAGAAACCCAACTTTGTTTTGGTTTTGGCTTGCTCCCACGGGTGTCATTCGAGCATCCAACTACGAGTAGGTTTCTTTCACCACTATCTCTTATCAGGTTGGGAATGTTTTTGGGTTTCCCTTGCGCTGACATTGGAGTCTGAATGAAAATTTATTGAATTTTTTTTTTGGTGAAAATGATGAATGCATTTTCTTAAAGACCACATAATCTTGATCTCATCTGCTCAGACCTTCCCCACCCCCAAATTTAGAGATGCGCAAGGTCCTCATTGCATGGTTTGGACAGAATAGACAAACACTTAGAAAAATTTTCGAAAAGAAGGTTTGAGCAGAATTTTGAAGGGCAAAAGGTAAAGTATTGCTAAGCTACGAATTAACTAAGTGTTAGAATTTACAAAGTATGGGAAATGTTTCTAAATGTATGCATATTATACATCATGGCAGTGCAATGAATAACACAAAAAGAAAGATTAAGAACATCACAAAGTTGACAAAGGATGATAAAGAAAAAGGCACAGGAAAATAGAGAGAATATTTACTCAATTGTATTGAATATTAATTAAGTATACAAATAATTAAAAATTAACGCAATACAAAAATTGTTGGCCTATACAAAGAATCAAAGAAGTTTGTTAACTAATGAATTCGATTCAGACGGGTGCACGATTACAATTTAACATCGTGCTTCTATTAACACAAATACATTTTTGCTGAGGACGGGCAACAGTGCATGTATTCCCACAACACACCCCTTAATTCAAAGCATTTCTAGAGGATTGGGTGCACGGTATTTCTACCAGTGCATCGCTACCTCAACATAGTGCCTTTTTAGTAAGGACGGGCAAAAAACACATACGCGCGTAACACACCCCTCAACGCAATGCGGTTGGGTGTAATGGATGCAAGGTGTATCTTGTTAGCACACCATGCACCCATCATTGCGTTACATACAAAATTTTATTTTATTTTTAATTCATCAATAACGCAAGTCGAAAAGACTTTGCGATGTTCAATGTTTCATCCAGTCATTCACAAAAGTTAAAAACAACACTACTAATGTATACAAATTAAAGAAATTAAACATGATATGGAAATACTCAACTGATTGAAATTGAAGGTAAATACAGAAAGAATTAAAGGCTAGTTTTATGAAGCAGTAAATAACATAATTTAGGAAGCGGTAAAAGAAAGCTATAAAGAAAGAAAGTAAACATAGGAAGGGATGCTGATTGAAAGGGATTCTCAGAATTACTGCAATCACTTCCCTGCAAGCGATTAATCCTGCTTGCTCAAGTCAATGGTATCTATGCGTCGATCTATGCCGCCTTCGTAGCAATGCTTAATCCGTTGACCATTGACTTTAAACGCATTGTTCCCATCTAAAGTTGTTAGTTCCACTGTGTCGTGGGGAAAGATAGTCTTGATTTTGAACAGCCCAGACCAGTGAGATTTCAATTTCCTTGGAAACAATCACAATCGTGTGTTAAAGAGTAATACCTATTGACCTTCGACGAATGTCCGGTCGTTAATGCGGTCGTCATGCCACTTCCTTGTTTTCTCCTTGTAGATTTTGGCATTTTCATAGGTGTCCCTTTGCCATTCGACCAACTAGATTAGTTGCAACTTCCGGACTTTCCCCGCACTTGCTAAATCAAACTTCAGCTTCTTGCATGCCCACATCGCCTTATGTTCCAACTCGAGTAGCAGATGACAAGCTTTTCCAAAGACGAGGGCATACAGGGACATGCCAATTGGTGTTTTATAGGCAGTCCTGTATGCCCACAGTGCTTCATCAAGCTTGGGTGACCAATCCTTCCTAGAAGTATTGACTACCTTTTCCAAGATAGTTTTGATCTCTCGGTTAGAAATCTCTACTTGCGCATTAGTCTGTGGGTGATACGCAGTTGCAACTCAATGGCTAACGTTAAATTTAGTCTACAGGTTGGAATTATGCGGTTGATAAAGTGAGAGCCCTCATTGCTGATTAACACCCGTGGCGTCCCATATGAAGCAAAAATATTCTTCTTAAGAAACTTCGCCACTATGGTCGAATCATTCTTGGCATATGCGATGGCCTCAACCCATTTTAATACGTAATCAACCACGACCAGGATATAGTAATGACCTTCTGATGGTGGAAATGGGACCATGAAGTCAATTCCCCAAACATCAAATAATTCAACCTCTAAGATTGACATCAACGACGTTTCATTTCTTTTAGACATATTTCCCATTCTCTGACATTTTTCACATTGCACAGCGTGGGCATGGGCATCCTTAAACAGTGTTGGCAAGAAGTGGCCACGCTGTAAAACCTTTGCGGCAGTCCGCTGCCCCCGAAAATTTCCTCCATAAAGGGACTCATGACAAAGCTCTAGAATGTGCTTGACTTCATGCTCAGGAATGCATCGACATAGAATGTGATCAGGTCCAAGTCGATATAGGAATGGGTCATCCCAAAAATAAAATTTTATGTCGTGTCTTAGCTTTTTCTTCTGCTAGTAAGTATAGTCATCTGGTATTTGACCGTAGATGATGAAGTTCACAATGTCCGCACACAACGGAACATTAATGTCTACTGACATCAGAAGCTCATCGGGGAACCTTTATTCAATATCATTTTCTTTTCCTTGAACCTTATAATTCTCCATTCGTGACAAATGATCAACGACTTTGTTCTCGGTGCCCTTCCGGTCTTTGATCTCTAGGTCAAACTCTTGCAGGAGCAACACCCACCGTATAAGCCTTGGTTTTGCATCCTTCTTTGCCATCAGATATTTGATCGCAAAGTAATCCATATATACCAAAACATTTGTTCCGATTAAGTACTATCGAAATTTCTCCAGTGCAAATACCACTGCGAGCATTTCCTTCTCTGTTGTTGTATAATTCTCCTACGTATCATTCAACATTTTATTCGCATGGTAGATAGGATGCAATACCTTGTCCTTGTGCTGACTCAACATTGCGCCCACTGTATAACCGCTCGCATCACACATCAACAAATGGTTGCGTCCAATTCGGCACAATCAAATTGTGTGCGGTGATGAGTGTATCTTTCAATGTGTTCAATGCTTCAGTACACGCATCATCAAAATTATATTCACGGTCAACTTCAAGGAGCACACTTAGAGGCCTTGCGATCTGGGAGAAGTTGCAAATAAATCTTCGATAGAACCCAGCATGTCCTAGAAAGCTCCTAAGTGTTTTCACGTTCACTGGTGGGGGTAGCTTGGAAATTGCGTTGATTTTCGCCTGATCGACTTCCAATACTACCTTTGAGATTTTATAACCCAGAAAAATTCCTTCTTCAAAAGTAGCATTTTTCCCAGTTCAAAACAAGATTCATTGCCACACATCTCTTCAAGACTTTCTCGAGGTTAGCAAAACAAGAGTCATAATTATTGCCGAAAATCGAAAAATCATCCATAAATACCTCGATTGACTCCTCCAAGTAATCTGAAAAGATCGCCATCATACAGCGTTGGAAAGTGCCTAGCGCATTGCAGAGTCCAAATGGCATGCGTCAGAATGCGAACTTACCAAATGTGCACATGAAGGTTGTCTTGTCTTGATCCTCCAGTGCAATTGCTATTTGATTGTACCTTGAATAGCCATCAAGAAAATAGAAGAATCATTCCCAACAAGTCTTTCTAACATATGATCAATGAACGGGAGTGGGAAATGGTCCTTTTTAATGGCCAAATTTAACTTGCAATAATCCATGTAGATTCTCCACCCCGCAGTCATTCTTGTGGGAATTAATTCATTCCTGTCATTAGTGACGACTGTCATCCCCCCTTTCTTCGGAACACACTGCACTTTGCTCACCCAGCTACTATCAGATATTGGGTAGATGACACCTGTGCCCAGCCACTTCACTATTTCCTTCTTCATTACTTCCCTCATAGCAGGGTTCAAGCATTGTTGCCTTTCTATCGATCCTATCTTTCCTTTTTCCATACGAATCTTGTGCATGCAGTACAAGAGACTGATTCCTCGAATGTCTGCGAAGGTCCATCCTAAAGCCTTTTCGTTATTTCTCATGATCTGTATAAGTGTTTCTTCTTTCTCCTTACTCAGCGAAGCAAAAATGATAACCGGTAACGTGTTGTTACCTCTTAAGTAAGCATACTTGAGGTGCAGAGGCAACGACTTCAACTCTAGCATGGGTGGTTCTTCTAAAGATGGCTTAGTGCATTGTGAAGTTCGTTCAGATAATTTGAGTGGTTCAAAATTTGTTCCACTTGAATTACGGTGCAATCCTCCTCCCAATTTGCGTCGATTTCAAATTCTTCTTCCTTCAATTCTTTCAAGGGTTCGTGCCACGGTTCTTCCCGTAATTCATCAATATATTGGCAATTCTCCATATCACTAGGGTACTTCAACGCATTGAAAATGTTGAACTTCACTTCCTGATCATCAACTCTGATGGTGAGTTCTCCTTTTTTCACATCGATCAACGCTCGCCCTATTGCGAGAAATGGGCAACCCAAGATGATAGGTACTTCTCTATCAGCCTCGTAATCCAATATGATAAAGTCTGCCGAGAAGATAAACTTATCCACTCGCACGAGTACATCCTCTATCTTGCCCTCAGGATGCGTTATCGATCTATCGGCCAACTGTATGATCGTCGTTGGTCTTGCATTTCTGATATCCAACTTCTTAAAGATCAATAAGGGCAACAGATTTATGCTCGCCCCTAAATCGCACAACACGTTCCCGACCTTCTTCCCTTTTATTGAGCAGGGAAATGTAAAACTCCCAGGGTCCTTCATTTTGGTGGGGATAATGTTTTGAAATAGTGCATTACATTCATACGTTAACGCAACTGTTTCATTCTCCCCGATGTTTCTTTTGTTAGCAAGTATATCCTTAAGAAATTTTACATAGCTCGGCATCTGTTCCAGAGCTTCTATTAAAGGAATATTGATGTGTAATTGTCGTAGAACGTCCAGGAACCTCTAGAATTGCTTGCTATCATCTTTCTTCTTCAGCCTGGATGGGAAAGGTGGACGATCCCGCCTTACTTCCTGTTTAGTTGGTTGTTTGCTGAAGTCCTGTTCTTGCTGTGTTTCGTTAGTTGGAGGTTGCATTGATTCAGAATTCAAGTCTTGAGGAGCTTCATCTTTTGTAGGTATACTTACTCCTAAACTGATAATTTTTCCACTACTGATTGATTGGTCATCATTCACAGTTAGATCCACTGGCCTTGTTGTTGGATCTGGTACTGGTAGCGCAGGGGCTGTTGTTTTACCACTCCTCAATGTCACTGCATGACATTGCTCTTTACCTTGTGGCCCTGATGCTCCTGAGCTGCTAGGCAACGTACTAAACACTTTAGTTTTCAACTCAATTGCAAACTGTTCAATCTGCTCTTCCAAAACTCTAAAGGAGTCAGCTTGTGATTGACTAATTGTCTCACTCTATTCGATATAATTCTTCAGTGAAGTCTCCAGAGATAAGGTACTGCAAGAGGTATCATATAAGAATGGTTGGTCATAGGGTGGTATACTTTAAGAGTTACCTAGACTACAATCCGGGTTAATGAAGACTGGAGGGTTGCCTCGATCCCCTTAATAACTGTTCTGATGGAAACTATGGCTCCCCTGGTTGTGATTCCCGTCCCAACTTAAAGTTGGGTGATCCTACCAACCAAGGTTGTAGATGTTGCCAAATGACTCATTATAGAAAGAATATACAACCTGTTGATTCCATGGGCAGACTTCTGCTGGATGTCCCTCCCCACATTGAACGCAATTCATTATGGCCACGTGCGTCAACGCATTAACTTGCGCTGAACCTTGAGAGAGATTTCTCTGTTGATTAGCCAACGTCTGAAGGAGTGCGGTCATCGTGGTCATTTGATCTACCAGTGTGCTCATTGTATTAGTTGACACATTGGTACTTTCTACTCTTTCTTGCTTTACACCACTTTCCTCAAACCCGTTATCAATCCACTCATCAGAATGTCGCGAGATGTGATCTAATATGCTCTTGGCTTCCATATATGATTTGTCCATTAATTCTGCTGCTGCGGAGGCATCGACAACTGCTTGCGTTGATTAATCTAAGCCTTTAGCATAGATTAAGTTACTTGTTTAATTCATATTAATCACAACGGGATTAAGAAAACATCATGGAGAAAGCGATTAATGGAGGAACAAAAATAGACAAAAATGTGGAAATGAAAGTGCTCATGACGTTTAATTATAAAATCAAGCGCTGATACATGGTTGTGAATGATTTAGACTAAGAAGATGAAGTACAATTGATGAATAAGAGTTAGAAACAGATACAGAAGAGTGCCAATGTCTTGACACCGATCTGGATGGAGAGATTGCTTGCCGGCATAGATGGAGTGAATGAAAGGATGAGCTTTATTGACCATTTTATATATGCTAACACTGAGATGTATAATTGACGATGTTCTATGCTCGAAATGATGTGATACTACTGCTAGATATATGTTAATTATGGATGTTCACATAGTATGCCATGCGTTGTCACAGTTTCCTTACGATGGAACCAAGTGTAACTCCACCGCAAGTTTCTAAGTGTGATCCGAGGTCGACCACGGGGACTGATTTAGGTTATTGTGGTATGTTCATGATATATGCGACAGGGTTTTCAATCTTTAAAAGTTTGGTTTGTATAGGTATATAAATTGCAATAAAGTAGAGTAAAGCGGTAAAGGTGCGATAATAAAATAAAAATACAATAAACCTAAGCTAGATGATACAAGACACAAGCTTCATGTTACAAGATGTTGAGGTCAAGCTGGTTGTAAAAGTTATGCAAATAACGTGGAATGCAAGTTCTCAGGTCTTATGAACAGAATAGAAAGACAAAGACAAATAATATAACAACGCAAGTTCTTAATTGCGTTAAAGCTACAAATGCTATTCCGCTCTTCTCTTGGTGTACATTTCAGTGATCGACCGCGCTCCCACATGTCTGTGGTGAAACAAAGACTAACGTAATGAACGTGAGGTTGCTTCCATGTCTAGAAGTACTGCTCGCTTTAGTTAACACATTCTTCTGACCATCTCTCGATAGGTCGAAATGCCATATTCACATCTGCTCTCACAGAGGAAGATGTCGTCTACCATGCCTTAGCTAAATGCATATTATATCTTTAACACAGATTAAGTACTTGGTTAATTCATATTGCTTATCAGGGAATTAAGAAGACATCATGAAGAAAGTGATTGACAGGTGAACGAAAATAGTCAGAAAATGGTAAATGAAAGCTATTGAAACATTTAATATCTCTATTAAGCGTTTGATACATGGTGTGAATGTAGAGGTAAAGAAACAGTGAAATACAACGATGAAAGAGATAGAACAGATACAAACAACTGCCAATGTCTTGGCACTGATTTGATGGAGATCTGCTTGTCAGATAGGATGGATTTCAAGGTAGGAAGAGCTACCCTCTCAGGCTTGCTCCACCGGTAGCAGGGATTTGCACAGAGCTTTTAATCAAGTGTTTGGCAGATTAGATCTGAGATTCACCTCTCGGCCTTATCTCGTCTTCTTCCCGGATTTCTTCACTTAAGTACTCAGCTCATCCTTTTCTCTCAACAGTTTTGCAGCACTTACCCCGTATCAAGTAACCTTTTTTCTCTGAAATCTATGGGTATTTATAGGTGCAAGTCTTTAACTTCGGCCTTGTGGTCCCCCCTGATTGTTATGGTTATTCCAAAGATGGAGGGATATTATTCCTTCTGTTATGCAATCAGACCGTCAATTCTACACAACTGTTAGTTCTACACGTGTCTCAATCCTCCACTTTTGTGTTGCTCAGCTGCATCTTTCGATCATGGGTTCGCGTGCGGTGTTGTTTTTATTACCGCATACGGTTGCAACACAGCTCTTGATCGACTATCGTATTGTGCCGTCATTGCGGTAATCGTCTCTTCATTGTTGATTGACGGGCACAATGTGACAGAGATGCATTGATCAGTTTCTCATGAGCCTTGAGCGCAAGCGGTGATTTGGTCTCCTACAGAACAGAGTAAAATTTGGCTTGTCTTCCATCTTTATGGTGTTAGTGGGTGTAATTGCAAAATTTATAATTATTGTAATACTAGGCTAATTTTCATACAATAAGTGCATATTTACTAACTTTTGGCCGTAATATCTAGATAAGGTGGCATAAATAACTTGTATTTCTACAAGTTATCAAGCTTCCGTCTCAGGCTTGCTCAACCAATAAAGTTGATCTAGGTACAAAGCTTCACGGTGGGGATTCGGAATGATTCACCCTGAGACTCACCTCTCGACCTTGTCTCTTTTCTTCCCGGATCTTCTCTAATCAGCACTCAGATCAGCCTCTCTCTCAATAGCCTCGTAACAATTATCCCCCGTATCAAGTATATCTTCATTGAATTCTTTGAGGGTATTTATGGATGAAAGTTTTAACTCTCTGACTTGTGGTCCCCACTTTATTGTTATGGAAATTCTAAGAATGGTGGAATAAATATTCCTTCTATTATGCAATCAGTTCGTCGAAAATGCACAACGGTTAGTTGGATGTTTGCATGACACCTGTGGGAACAAGCAAATACGAAGGATGTAACCATGATCAATAGTCTCTAATAAATGACAATAGTTTGACCACCCCATCAGGACGCATCAAGTTGTTTTCACAAGAAGAGGTAAAAATTCTTTTTAAAACTAGAAAGGAATTTTTTAGCATAAATTTGTAGTATAGAAGAATAAAGTACGGCTTAATTATGAACTTTCAAGGATAGAAATAAAATTACGATGTTAAGTAATGTGCCTAGGTGGAGCATTCGGAGCAACCAATCGACGCAAAATTTAGGATAGGAATTAAGCAATATTGCCTTAGTAGAAGATATGCTTGAGGACAAGCATATATCTAAATTTGAAATACAAGTTATTTATACTGTTTTATTTAGATATTGCGGCCAGAAGAAAGGAAAGTTGCGTCAATTGTAGAGAAATTAGCTAAAAAATGTAAGAATTATAAATTGTCGTCAATACACCCACTGACACCATTGCAATGATAGAAGAGAATATTTCAAGTCTGTTTTGTAGGAAATCAAGTCACCGCATGCATTCATGACTCAAGATAAAAAGAACAACGCATCTACGTCGCATTGCGCCAATCATTCAGAAATGAATAGACAATCAACGCAATGACGGCGCATGCGAAAATCGATCAAGAGCTAAGCAATTACCGCAATCTCAACCACATGAGGTAATAAAAAACAACAACGCATGCGGGCAGACGATCAAAGATGCTAAAGAGCAATGCAATTTCAGACGATTTAGACACGTGTACAGTTGATCGTTGTGCATTTCTGACAGGACTGATCGCATAACCGAAGGAATATTCCCTCCACCATTTCTGGAATTTCCATAACAATAAAATGGGGTCCACATTGCAGAGAGTCAAAGCTAAGGCTATAAATAGTCTCTGAAATTCTATTGGAAAATATACTTGACACGGGTATATTTTGATATTTGTATATTGAGAGAAAGACTGGTCTGAAAAGCCTGATTGGAGAAGATCCGAGAAGATTTAAGAGACAAGGCCGAGAGGTGAGTCTCAGGGCATATCCTTTCAATCCCCGTCATTGAAGTTCTGTACCAAGGTCACTTCTACCGGACGAGCGACCTTGAAAGGGAAGCTATTCTCTTCATCCTTTCCATATGCCGACAAGCAAATCCACCGTCCAGATCTGTGTCAAGACATTGTCACTCTTTTGCTTTAGTTTTTATCTCTTTATCATCAATTGTATTCATCTTCTTAGTCTATCATTCACACCATGTATCAGACGCTAAATATTAGTATTGAATGTCATGATTATTTCCATCTCCATCCTTCTGTCTATTTCTGTTCCTCCATGAAACACTTTTTCCATGATGTTTTCTTAATCCCCTGGTAATTAGCATGAATCTATCAAGTACATTAATCTGTGTTATGGAAATAAACATGGTTAGTTAAAGCATGCTAGACGACATCTTCACTTATGAGAGCAGAAGTGTAGATGTCATTCCTCCTGTCGAGAAGGTTAGATGAAAGTGTTAACTAAATCGAGAAGTACTTCCAGAGATGGAAGTAACCTTGCGTTCATTACTTTCATCCCTGTTTGACCACAGAGATGTGGGAACACGGCCGATCACCGAGAGGTGTACGCCAAGGGAAAGCGGAACTGTAGTTATGTCTTTAACGCAATAAATAACTTGTGATGTTTATATTAGTTATCTTTTCTATTTTTTGTTTCTTACATAAAGACTTGCCGCTGCATACCACGACCCTTTGTATAATCTTCATAGTCAGTCTCAAACTCAGTATCATATATCAGTATCCTGTATCTTGTATCATAATAGCTTAGGTTTACTTTTATCGCACTTTATTTATTATCGCAATTTTACTTTACCGCACAATTTTACTTTACCGCAACTTTAAATACCTGTATAAACACAACTTTTATTAATTGAAAAACCCCCAGTCGCATATATCACGAACATAATGCATTAACTAAGTAATCCTTGTGTTTGACCTCGGATCACTCCGATAAACTTGGGTTGGAATTATACTTTGTTTCAGTGCAAGGAAACTTGTGACAACACATAGCATACTACAAGCATTCCATTAATAACGCATACATCTAGAAGTAGTATCGCATAAAGTATGAATAAGCATATCACAACATCCACATTCCATTTCCATCCCAAGTCAACAAGTTTATGGCAACATGAGCTTGCATGATTCACATTCATCATTATCCATATTTTTCCTCATGCTTATTTAGAAAACATCAAATTCTGCGTGTCAAGTTTATGGCACCATTGCCGGGGATTGGTAACGGTTAGTGTTGAGTACGTTTGTGATATTTTGCAGGACAAATCTCTTTGTACTGGTTGTTTATCACAGAGAGCAGTCTGACGGTTTATGAGTACTTGAGTGATCCAAAAATTCTAAACTGACCCAAAGATCAAGTGTATTTTTCGCGCAGGAACACATCAGAAAGAAATGTGCAACACATTCACCATACCTGATGTAACTCCGGAAGGAACTAGATTATATCTCTTCCCATACACACTGCAGGATGAGGTAAGGAGGTGAACAATGTCCTTGATGGCATTGTGCAGGCAAGCTTGACTGCCTACAGGGGATGCTATTGCGGTAACTCTAAAAAACTTCTTTCAATCAACATCCCTATATCTATGTTTAATTGCTTTCTTTACAACTTTCATTTACTACTTTCTAAATTATGCTATTTACTGCTTATTAGAATTAGCTTTTATGCTTTATGTATTTCCATGTCATGTTTAATTTCGTTAATTTCTATGCATTAGTAGCGTTGTTCTTAAAATTTTTATGAATGACTGAATAAAACAATGAACACCGTAAAGCCTTTTCGACTTGCGTTAATGATGAATTAAAAAGGAAAAATAAAATTTGGTATGCAACATGATGATGGGTGCATTTTGTGATAACAGATACACTTTGTGTCCATTACACCCTAATGCTTTGCGTTGAGGGGTGTGTTGCACTCGTATGTGTTCTTTGCCCGTCCTTAGCAAAGATGCACTATGTTGAGGTAGTGTTGCGCTGGTAGAAATACCGTGCACCTGTCCTCGAGAAATGCGTTGAGTTAATGGGTGTGTTATGGGAATACATGTGTTGTTGCCCATCCTCAGCAAAAATGTATTTGCGTTAATGAAAGCGCAGTATAATTTTTAATCGTGCACCCATCTGAATCAAATTCAAAAGATAACTGCAATTCATTATTTTTCTAGGTTTATCTAAATTCTTTGATTCTTTGTACACACAAAACTTTCTGTATTGCGATATTTGTAATTACTTGTATACATAGTTAATTTTCAATACAACTGAGTAGAAATTCTCTCAATATGCCTGTGCCTCTTCTTTATCATCCTTTGTCAACTTTGCGATATTCTTGATCTTTCCTTTTGTGTTATTCATTGAGCTGTCATGATGTATAATATGCATACACGTAGAAACATTTCCCACACTTTGTATTTTCTGACTAACACTTAGTTAATTCGTAGTTATAGCAATGTTTTACCCTTTATCCTTCAAAATTCTGCTCAAACCATCTTTTCAAAATTTTGTCTAAGTGTTTGCCTATTCTGTCCAAACAACGCAATGAGAACCTTACGAATCTCGAAATTTGGGGGTGGAGAAGGTCTGAGCATATGAGATCAAGTGATGCGGTCATTAAAAAAAATGCGCTCATCATTTCTTCCATAAAAAAAAATTCATATAAACTCCAATGTCAGCGCAAGGGAAAACCTAAAAAACAATCCCAATCTAATAAGAGTTAAGTTGTGAAAGGAGCCTGCTCGTAGTTGGATGTTCGCATGACACACGTGGGAACAAGCCAAAATGAAGGTGTGTTTCCAAGAACAATGCAATATGAAAAGAGAAGAAAAAAATGAGACAAAAAATATAAGAAACAATAGACAACTCCTCTAAAATTCATGATTTAAAATTGAGATTGGCACACAACCGTAGTTGGATGTTCGCATGACACCCGTGGGAACAAGCTAAAACGAAAGGTGTAACCATGATCAACAGTCTCTAATAAATGGCGCAAAATTTGACCACCGCATCTAGACGCATCAAGTTGTTTTGATAAGAAAAGGTAAACATTCTTTTTAAAACTAGAAAGGCATTTTTTAGCAGAAAATTGTAGTATAGAAGAATAAAGTAGGGCTTTGTTACGAACTTTCAAGGATAGAAAGAAAATTGCGATGTTAAGTAATGTGCCTAGGTGGAGCATTCGGAGCAACCAATCGACGCAAAATTTAGGATAGGAATTAAGCAATATTGCCTTAGTAGAAGATATGCTTGAGGACAAGCATATATGTAAATTTGGGGGTGTGATAACTTGTAGAAATACAAGTTATTTATACTGCTTTATTTAGATATTGCGGCCAAAAGAAAGGAAAGTTACGTCAATTGTAAAGAAATTAGCTAAGAAATGCAAGAATTATAAATTGTCGTCAATACACCCACTGACACCATTGCGATGGTAGAAGAGAATATTTAAAGTCTGTTTTGCAGGAAATCAAGTCACCGCATACATTCATGGCTCAAGATAAAAAGAACAATGCATCTACATCGCATTGCGCCAATCATTCAGAAATGAATAGACGATCAACGCAATGATGGCGCATGCGATAATCGATCAAGAGATAAGCGATTACCGCAATCTCAACCGCATGTGGTAATAAAAAACAACACCGCATGTGGGCACACGATCGAAGATGCAAAAGAGTAACGCAATTGCAGAGGATCCAGACACATGTACAGTTAACCATTGTGCATTTCTAATGGGATTGATCGTGTAACAGAAAGAATATTCACTCCACCATTTTTGGAATTGCCATAATAATAAAGTGGGGTCCACACTGTAGAGAGCCAAAGCTGAGTTTATAAATAGCCTCTGAAATTCTATTGGAAAATATACTTGACACGGACATATTTTGATATTTGTATATTGAGAGAGAGACTAGTCTGAAGAGCCTGATCGGAGAAGATCCAAGAAGATTGAAGAGACAAGGCCAAGAGGTGAGTCTCAGGGCAAATCCTTTCAATCCCCACTGTTGAAGCTCTGTAGTAAGGTAATTTCTACCAGACGAGCGAGCCTAAGATGGAAGAAATTCTCTTCATCCTTTCCATATGCCGCAAGAAAATCCACTGTCCAGATCTGTGTCAAGATGTTGGCACTCTTATGTATTTGTTTTTATCTCTTTATCATCAATTGTATTCATCTTCTTAGTCTATCATTCACACCATGTATCAAACGCTAAATATTAGTATTGGATGTCATGATTATTTCCATCTCCATCCTTCTGTCTATTTTCGTTCCTCCATGAATCGCTTTCAACATGATGTTTTCTTAATCCCCTGGTAATTAGCATGAATCTAACAAGTACATTAATCTCTGTTATGGAAATAAACATATTTAGTTAAAGCATGCTAGACGACATCTTCACCTATGAGAGTAGAAGTGCAGATGTCATTCCTCCTGTCGAGAGAAGGTTGGAACAATGCATTAACTAAAGCGAGAAGTACTTCCAGAGATGGAAGCAACCTTGCATTCATTACGTTCATCCTTATTTCACCACAGAGATGTGGGAACACAGTTGATGACCAAGAGGTTTACGCCAAGGGAAAGAGGAACCGTAGTTATATCTTTAATGCAATTAATAACTTCCTATGTTTATACTAGTTATCTTTTCTATTTTTGTTTCATACATAAAGACTTGCCGCCGCATTCCACGACCCTTTGTATAATCTTCACAGTCAGTCTCAAACTCAGTATCATATATCAGTATCCTGTATCTTGTATCATAATAGCTTAGGTTTACTTTTATTGCACTTTATTTTATTATCGCAACTTTACTTTATCGCACAATTTTACCTTTAAATACATGTATAAACAAAACTCTTATTAATTGAAAAACCCCCGGTCGCATATATCATGAACATAACACATTAACTAAGCAATCCCTGTGTTGCATATAGACTTTATCGCATATATTGCATGTGTTATAGAACTAGAAGCCGTAGCATTTGCATTGAGAGATGATTTTCTATTGTATGTGTGTTGCATGATCGCATAACATGAACGCAATCCTAGGAAGTGTTAGCTGAACCCCTTCTCAACCCGTTCCCTGCATATTCATCACATTTTCCGTATTATCTACTCTTTCCTTATCTCCGCCGCATACTTTTTATAACGCAAACAACAACCCAAAAATAACTCTTGATTTATTGGTTACCGCAAAGTCTTCTTAAAAATTAATATTGCATAGTGTTTTCTTTAGTCCCTGAGTTCGACCCTGGACTTACCAGGAAACTCACTAGGATTTATACTTGGATTTTGCTGAGAAAACTTGTTGCACAACACATTTCCCATCACTGCAATTCTTTTCATAAAATGACCTCATAAGATAACGCATCAACGCTATACGATTGTTTAGTATAGATAAATGACCTCATAAACTGACCTCATAAACTTGTTGCGCTAAGCGATGCGATGAAGTGCTAAACGATAGCGCTGAGCGATCATTTGGTCGAAGAGCTAAGCGATCATGTAGATAAATGCTATACAATGCAATGATGTTGTATACGATTGAGCTATCCGATCGTTTAGCTGCGGCGGATATAAACGATGACTTGAATGCGCTGGGTGATGGTGTTATGCGATCGCTTAGTACTATGCGATGGAGCTAAACGATTGCACCGCAATGGAACTAAACGATCGTCTAGTCTTATGCAATAGAGCTAAACGATCATCTAGCATTCAACAAACATTATGCGATCGTGTACTTCCTCTCAATCCTAGGCGATAACGCCAGACGATTACCTCCAGGCATTACACGATAGGCCTTAGTAGTATATTGAGGTTGGAGCGAGAACAACCAGTTCGACCGGTTTACTCAAGGTTCAATCCAGTTCAGCCTCAAATGATTGTGGTTGGTGCGGTGCAGTCCTTATTGGTTCGGTTCAGACTCGTCCAGCCCGGTTCAAGTTGTTTTGGGTTCGGTTTGGAGCGGTTCGAGCGGTTCAAGGACGGTTATGAAGCTATTTGTAATAGTTAGCTATCTATTTGCTTGTTTATGCCAAAACGGAAACCATAATAGTTAGAATTTCTTTTTTTATGCATGAGATATATGTGATAATTAAATAAATTCATGTATATGCATACAGTATACCATGTAGATTTAAAATTCCACCGTAGGAAGCATGTTACATGCATTGACAGTATGTTATAACTGTTATGATATATAGTATGCATGTTAGGGTTATGTTTAATATAATAGTTATATTAGATACCTTTATTATTTGTCATGGACGTTTAAAATTCATAACAAAGAGCGACTGCATGCTCACTTAGGTTAACTAGTAGGCAGAATCATTATATGATGCCATACAACGCTTAAGATGCGGTGACTCTAAATAGGCATATGGATTGTGATGAATGATGGATCATACAAGCTCATGTTACCATAAACTCAATGACTTGGAATGGGAATGGAATGTGGATGCTATGTTATGCTTATTCAGACACACTTAATTTATGCGATACTACTTCTAAATATGCGTTATTCGTGAGAATTTTGTAGTATACTATGTGTTGTCACAAGTTTCCTTGTATTGAAACCAAGTATAACTTCACCGCAAGTTTCTCGGTGTGATCTGAGGTTGAACACAGTGATTGTTTTAGGTTAATTGCGTTATATTTGTGATATATGCGACCAGGGGTGTTTCAATTTATAAAAAGATTGTTTATACAAGTATTTAAAAATGCGATAAAGTAAAGGTAAGCGATGAAAATATGATAATAAAGTAAATTGCGATGAAATAAACCTAAGATAAGATTATACAAGATACAGGTTTCATGATACAAGATATCGAGGTTGAGACTGACTGTAAAGATTATACAAAATCATGTTATGTGGTGGCAAGGATCATGTTTGAAACACATAGAGAAAGGATAATTAATGTAAATAATGCAAGTTTCTTAATTGCGTTAAAGAAATAAGTATGATTCCACTTTTCCCTTGGCATACACCTCTCGGTGATCGGCCGCGTTTCCCGCATCTCTGTGGTGAAACAGGAATGAACGTGATGAACAGGTTGCTTCCATCTCTGGAAGTACTTCTTGCTTTAGTTAACGCATTCTTCTAACCTTCTCTCGACATATCAGAATGGCATCTTCACTTCTTCTCTCACGGGTGAAGATGCGGTCTAGCATGCTTTAGCTAAACATCTTTATTTCTTTAGCACAGATTAAGTTACTTGTTTAATTCATATTAATCACCAAGGGATTAAGAAAACATCATGGAGAAAATGATTTATGGAGGAACAAAAATAGACAGAGAAGTGGAAATGGAAATGATCAAGACATTCAATAATACTATTTAGCGTCTGATATATGGTTGTGAATGAAGAGATTAAAAAGATGAAATACAATTGATGAATGAGAGTTAGAAACAAATACAAATAAGCGCCAACGTCTTGGCATAGATCTGGAATGGAGAATCACTTGCCGGCATCTATGGAGTGAATGGAAGGATGAGCTTCCCTCCCAAGCTTGCTCAACCAGTAGAAGGAATCTAAGTACAAAGCTTCTCAGCAGGGATTTGGCAGAATTACACTGAGACTCACCTCTCGGCCTTGTCTCTTCTCTTAGATTGGAGCGAGAACAACCAGTTCGACTGGTTTACTCAAGGTTCAATCCAGTTCAGCCTCAAATGATTGTGGTTGGTCCGGTGTAGGCCTTATTGGTTCGGTTCAGACTCGTCCAGCCCGGTTCAAGTTGTTTTGGGTTCGGTTTGGAGCGGTTCGAGCGGTTCAAGGACGGTTATGAAGCTAATTGTAATAGTTAGCTATCTATTTGCTTGTTTATGCCAAAACGGAAACCATAATAGTTAGAATTTCATTTTTTATGCATGAGATATATGTGATAATTAAATAAATTCATGTATATGCATACAGTATACCATGTAGATTTAAAATTCCACCGTAGGAAGCATGTTACATGCATTGACAGTATGTTATAACTGTTATGATATATAGTATGCATGTTAGGGTTATGTTTAATATAATAGTTATATTAGATACCTTTATTATTTGTCATGGATGTTTAAAATTCATAACAAAGAGCGACTGCATGCTCACTTAGGTTAACTAGTAGGCAGAATCATTATATGATGCCATACAACGCTTAAGATGCGGTGACTCTAAATAGGCATATGGATTGTGATGAATGATGGATCATACAAGCTCATGTTACCATAAACTCAATGACTTGGAATGGGAATGGAATGTGGATGCTATGTTATGCTTATTCAGACACACTTAATTTATGCGATACTACTTCTAGATATGCGTTATTCGTGAGAATTTTGTAGTATACTATGTGTTGTCACAAGTTTCCTTGTATTGAAACCAAGTATAACTTCACCGCAAGTTTCTCGGTGTGATCTGAGGTTGAACACAGTGATTGTTTTAGGTTAATTGCGTTATATTTGTGATATATGCGACCAGGGGTGTTTCAATTTATAAAAAGATTGTTTATACAAGTATTTAAAAATGCGATAAAGTAAAGGTAAGCGATGAAAATATGATGATAAAGTAAATTGCGATGAAATAAACCTAAGATAAGATTATACAAGATACAGGTTTCATGATACAAGATATCGAGGTTGAGACTGACTGTAAAGATTATACAAAATCATGTTATGTGGTGGCAAGGATCATGCTTGAAACACATAGAGAAAGGACAATTAATGTAAATAATGCAAGTTTCTTAATTGCGTTAAAGAAATAAGTATGATTCCACTTTTCCCTTGGCATACACCTCTCGGTGATCGGCCGCGTTTCCCGCATCTCTGTGGTGAAACAGGAATGAACGTGATGAACAGGTTGCTTCCATCTCTGGAAGTACTTCTTGCTTTAGTTAACGCATTCTTCTAACCTTCTCTCGACATATCAGAATGGCATCTTCATTTCTTCTCTCACGGGTGAAGATGCGGTCTAGCATGCTTTAGCTAAACATCTTTATTTCTTTAGCACAGATTAAGTTACTTGTTTAATTCATATTAATCACCAAGGGATTAAGAAAACATCATGGAGAAAATGATTTATGGAGGAACAAAAATAGACAGAGAAGTGGAAATGGAAATGATCAAGACATTCAATAATACTATTTAGCGTCTGATATATGGTTGTGAATGAAGAGATTAAAAAGATGAAATACAATTGATGAATGAGAGTTAGAAACAAATACAAATAAGCGCCAACGTCTTGGCATAGATCTGGAATGGAGAATCACTTGTCGGCATCTATGGAGTGAATGGAAGGATGAGCTTCCCTCCCAAGCTTGCTCAACCAGTAGAAGGAATCTAAGTACAAAGCTTCTCAGCAGGGATTTGGCAGAATTACACTGAGACTCACCTCTCGGCCTTGTCTCTTCTCTTCTCAAATTTCCTCCGATCAGCACTCAGATCAACCCTCTCTCAATAACCTCGTATCAATTATTCCCACGTATCAAGTATATCTCTTCAGTGAATTATTTGAAGGTATTTATAGGCTGAAGGCTTTGACTCTCTGACTTGTGGTCCCCACTTTATTATTATAGAAAGTCCGAATATAGTGGAATAAATATTTCATCTATTATGCAATCAGTCCATTGAATATGCACAACGGTTAGTTGTACACGTGTCACAATCCTCCGCGTTTGCGCTGCTCATTTGCATCTTTGATCGTGTGCTCGCATGCGGTGTTGTTTTTATTACCACATACAGTTGAAGTTTAGCTCTGGATCGACTGTCGCATTGCGCCGTCATTGCTTGATCGTCTCTTCAGTATTGATTTGACGGGCACAATACGACGGAGATGCGTTGTTCAGTTTCTCTCTGGGCCTTCGCAAGCGGTGACTTGGTTTCCTACGAAACAACGTTGATCGTCTCTTCAGTATTGATTTGACGGGCGAAATGCGACAGAAATGCGTTGTTCAGTTTCTTTCTGGGCCTTCGCAAGCGGTGACTTGGTTTCCTACAAAACATACTTGAAATATCCTTTTCTACCATCTTAATGGACTTAATGGGTGTATTTGCCATTATTTATAATTATTGTATTTCTTAGCTAATTTTCATACAATCGACGCATATTTTCTCTCTTTTGGCTATAATATCTCAATAAGGCAGCATAAATAACTTGTATTTCTACAAGTTATCACACTCCCAAATTTAGATTTATGCTTGTCCTCAAGCATATCTTCTACTGAGGCAATAAAGCTCAATTCCTATCCTATATTTTTGCGTTGATTGGTTGCTCCGAATGTTACACTTAGGCAAATTACTTGACAATGCAATTTCCTCCTATCCTTGCTGACTCATATCAAAGCCTTACTTTATTCTTCTATATAACAAATTTCTTCTCAAAAATACTTTTCTAGTTTTAAAAAGAATCTTTACCTCTTCTATATCAAAACAACTTGATGCATCCATATGTAGTGGTCAAATCTTGCATCATTTATTAGAGATTGTTGATCATGGTTACACCCTTCGTTTTACCTTGTTCCCACGGGTGTCATGCGAACATGCAACTTCGGTTGTGTGCTAATCTCAACTTTAACTCATGAATTTCAAAGGAGTTGTCTCTTACATTCTTTTATTTTCTTTTGCATTTTTCTCTTTTCATATTGCGTTGTTCTTGGAAACCCACCTTCGTTTTGGCTTGCACCCACGGGTGTCATGCGAACATCTAACTACGAGCAAGTTCCTTTCACAACTAACTCTTATCAGGTTGGGATTATTTTTCAGGTTTTTCCTTGCGCTGACATTGGAGTTTTGTATGAATTTTTTTTTTTCAAAATGGAAAATGAAAGCATTTTCTTAAAGACCGAATATTCTTGATCTCATCTGCTCAGACCTTCCCCAACCCCAAATTTAGAGATGCGTAAGGTCCTCATTGCGTTGTTTGGACAGAATAGACAAACACTTAGAAAAAATTTCAAAAAGAAGGTTTGAGCAAAACTTTGAGAGATAAAAGGTAAAGTACTGCTAAGCTACGAATTGACTAAGTTTTAGTAGAATTTACAAAATTTGGGAAATATTTCTAAGTATAAACATAATATACATCGTGGCAGAGCAATGAATAACGCAAAAGTAAAAGATTAAGAAGATCGCAATAATTGACAAAGGATGATAAAGAAAAAGGCATAGGCAAACGGAGAGAATATTTACTCAATTATATTGAATATTAACAAAGTATACAAATAATTAAAAATTAACGTAATACAAAAATTGTTGCCTATACAAAGAATCAAAGAATTTCGTTAACTTAGACAAATAATGAATTGAATTTATCTTTTGAATCTCATTCAGATGGGTGCACGATTAAAAATTACCACCGCGCTTCCCTTAACGCAAATAAATTTTTGCTGAGAATGGGTAATAATGCATGCATCCCCGCAACACACTCCTTAACTTAACACATTTCTAGAGGATTGGGTGCACGGTATTGCTACCAGCACAATACTACCTCAACATAGTGCATTTTTCTAAGGATGGGCAAAGGACACACACGCGCGCAACACACCCCTCAACACAATGCAGTTGAGTATAATGGACGCAAGGTGTCTCTTATGAACACACAATGCACCCATCATCGCATTACATACCAATTTTTTTAAATTCTCTTTTTAATTCATCAACAACGCAAGTCGAAAAGACTTTGCGGTGTTTAATGTTTCATCCGATCATTCACAAAAATTAAAGAACAATACTACTAATGCATACAAATTAAAGGAATTAAACATGACCTGAAAAATTAAATTGAAGAGAATTACAGAAAGCATTAAAGGCTAATTCTAAAAAAAACATTAAATACGTAATTTAGAAAGCAGTAACAAAAAAACTGTAAAGAAAGTAAGTAAACATAGATAGGGATGCTCATTGAAAGAGGTTCTCAGAATTACTACAATTGAAAGAAGTTCTCAGAATTACCGCAATCGCTTCCCCCACAAGCGGTTTAATCCTGCTTGCCCAAGTCAATGGTATCCATGTGTTGCTCGAAGTTACCTCCATAGTAAGGCTTAATCCGTTGACCATTGACTTTAAACGTGTCGTTCCCGTCTAAAGTTGTTAGTTCCACTGCGCCGTGAGCAAAGATAAGTCTTGATTCGAAATGGCCCAGACCAGCGAGACTTCAACTTTCCTGGAAACAATCGAAAATGAGCATTAGATAATAATACATGTTGACCTTCGGCAAATGTCCGGTCGTTTATGCGGTCGTCATGCCACTTCTTGGTTTTCTCCTTATAGATCTTTGCAGTTTCATACCTTCGCCATTCGACCAGCTGATTCAGTTGCAGCTTCCGGACTTTCCCCGCACCTGCTAAATCAAACTGCAGCTTCTTGTACACCCACATCGCCTTATGTTCCAACTCGCGTGGCAGATGACAAGCCTTTCCAAAGACCAGGGCGTACGGGGACATGCCAATTGGTGTTTTATAGGCAGTCCTGTATGCCCACAATGCTTTATCAAGCTTGGGTTACTAATCTTTCCTGGAAGTATTGACTACCTTCTCCAATATAGTTTTGATCTCTCGGTTAGAAATCTCTACCTGCTCATTAGTCTGTGGGTGATAAGTAGTCGAAACTCTATGGCTGACGTTAAATTTAGTCAACAGGTTTGTGATTATGCGGTTGATGAAATGAGAACCCTCATCGCTGATCAAGGCCAGTGGCGTCCCATATCGAGCAAAAATATTCTTCCTCAGAAACTTCGCCACTCTGGCCCCATCATTCTTGGCAAATGCGATGGCCTCAACCCATTTTGATACATAGTCAACTGCTACAAGGATTTAATGATGACCTTCTGATGGTGGAAATAGGCCCATGAAGTCAATTCCCCAAACATCAAATAATTCAACCTTTTAGACATATTCCCCATTCTCTGGCATCGGTCGCATTGCACAACGTGGGCATTGGCATCCTTAAACAATGTTGGCCAGAAATAGCCACATTGCAAGACCTTTGCGACAGTCCGCTGCCCTCTAAAGTGTCCTCTGTAAGGGGACTCATGACACATCTCTAGAATGTGCTTGACTTCATGCTCAAGAATGCATCAACGTAATATATGATCAGGTCCAAGTCGATATAGGAATGGGTCATCCCAGAAATGAAATTTGATGTCGTGTCTTAGCTTATTCTTCTGCTGGTAAGCATAATCATCTGGTATTTGACCGCAAATGATGAAACTCACAATGTCCGCATACCATGGAACATTAATGTCTACTGACATCAGCAACTCATTGGGGAATCTTTCTTCAATTTCTTTTTCTTTCCCTTGAACCTCACAATTCTCGAATCTTGACAAATTATCAGCGACTTGGTTCTCGGTGCCCTTCCGTTTGATCTCGAGGTCAAACTCTTGTAGGAGCAACACCCACCGTATAAGCCTTGGTTTTGCATCCTTCTTTGTCATCAGATATTTGATCGCAGAGTGATCCGTATACACCACAACTTTTGTTCCGATTAAGTACTGTCAGAATTTCTCTAGTGTAAATACCACTGCGAGCATTTCCTTCTCTGTGGTTGTATAGTTCTCCTGCACATCATTCAAAGTTTTACTTGCACAATACCTTATCCTTGCACTGACTTAATACTATGCCTAAAGCATATCCGTTCGCGTCACACATCAACGCAAAAGGTTGCGTCCAGTTCGACGCAACCAAAATGGGTGCACTGATGAGCACATCTTTAAATTTTTTGAATGCTTTGGTGCACGCATCATCAAAATTATATTCTTGGTCAGCTTAAAGGAGCTCACTTAACAGCTTTGCGATCTAGGAGAAATTGCGAATAAATCTTCTATAAAACCTAGCGTGTCCCAAAAAGCTCCTAAGTGTTTTCACGCTCACTGGTTGGGGTAGCTTGAAAATTGCGTCGATTTTCGCCTGATCAACTTCCAATCCTGCTTTCGAGATTTTATGACCGAGAACAATTACTTCTTCAACCATAAAGTGGCATTTTTCCCAGTTCAGAACAAGATTTTTTGCCACGCATCTCTTCAGGACATGTTCCAGGTTAGATAAACAGGAGTCATAATTGTTGCCGCAAATTGAAAAATCGCCCATGAATACTTCGACTGACTTCTCCAAGTAATCTGAGAATATCGCCATCATGCATCATTGGAAAGTGCCTGGCGCATTACAGAGTCGAAATGGCATGCGTCGGAATGCAAACGCACCAAATGGGCATGTGAAAGTTTTCTTGTCTTGATCCTCCGGCGCGATTGCTATTTGGTTGTACCCTGAATAGCCATCAAGAAAACAGAATAATTCATTTCCCACAAGTCTGTCTAACATCTGGTCAATGAACGGGAGTGGGAAATGGTCCTTTTTAGTGGCCAAATTTAACTTGCGATAATCTATACAAATTCTCCACCTCGTTGTAATTCCTATGGGAATTAATTCATTCTTGTCGTTGGTGATGACTGTCATCCCCCCTTTCTTTGGAACACACTGCACCAGGCTCACCTAGCTACTATCAGATATTGGGTAGATGACTTCTGCGTCCAACCACTTCACTATTTCCTTTTACATGACCTCCCTCATCGCAGGGTTTAAACGTCATTGCCTTTCTATCGATCTTGTCTTTCCTTCTTCCAGACGAATCTTATGCATGCAGTACGAGGGACTGATTCCTCAAATGTCTGCCAAGGTCCATCCTAAGGCTTTTGCGTTGTTTCTTAGGATCTATATAAGTATGTCTTCTTTCTCCTTACTCAGCGAGGAAAAAATGATAATCGGTAATGTGTTGTTACCTCCTAAGTAGACATACTTGAGGTACACAGGCAACGGCTTTAACTCTAGCACAGGTGGTTCTTCCAAAGATGGCTTGATGTGTTGTTAAGTTCATTTAGATAACTTGAGTGGTTCAAAGTTTGATTCAACATATATTGCGGTGCAATCCTCCTCCAACATTGGGCTGATTCCAAAATCGTCTTCCTCCAGCTCTTCTGGGGGCTCGTGCCAAGGTTCTTCACGCAGTTCCTCAATATACTGGCAATTCTCCATATCATTTGTGTACTTCAACGCATTAAAAACGTTGAACTTTACTTTCTTATCGTCGACCCTGATGGTCAGTTCTCCTTTTTGCACATCGATCAGTGCTCGCCCTGTTGCTAAGAATGGGCGACCCAAGATGATAAGTACTTCTCTATCAGTTTCGTAATCCAATATAACAAAGTCCGTCGGGAAGATAAACTTGTCCACTTGCACGAGTACATCCTCTATCTTGCCCTCAGGATGCATTATCAATCTATCGGCCAACTATAGTGTGATCATTGTTGGTCTTGCATTGCCGATATCCAGCTTTTTAAAGATCGACAAGGGCATTAGATATATGCCTGTCCCTAAATCGCACAGCGTGTTTCCGACCATCTTACCTTCTATTTTGCAAGGAAATGTAAAACTCCCAGGATCCTTCATTTTGGTGGGGATATTGTTTCGAAACAATACACTACATTCATATGTTAGCGCAATTGTTTCATTTTCCCCGATCTTTCTTTTATTAGCAAGAATATCCTTGAGAAATTTTACATATCTCGGCATCTGTTCCAGGCTTCTATTAGTGGAATATTGATGTGTAGCTGTCAGAGAACGTCCAAGAACCTCTGGAATTTCTTACTATCGTTTTTCTTCTTCAACCTGGACGAGAAAGGTGGAGGATCCCGTCGTAGTTTTTGTTGAATTGGCTGTTTGCTGAGGTCCTGTCTTTGTTGCGTTTCATTATTTGGAGGTTGCGTTAATTTAGAATTCAAGTCTTGAGGAGATTCATCTTTTGTAGGTGAACTTGCTTCTGAAGTGGTAATTTTTCCACCACTAATTGATTGGTCATCATCGATAGTCAGATCTACTGGCCTTGTTGTTTGATGTGGTACTGGTAGCACAGGGGTTGTTGATTTACCACTCCTCAATGTCACTGCATGACATTGCTCTTTACCTCGTGGCCCCGATGCTACTGAACTGCTAGGCAACGTACCAGACACTTTAGTTTTCAACTCAATTGTAAGTTGTTCAATCTGCTCTTCCAAACCTCTAAGGGAGTCAGCTTGCGATTGCCTAATTGCCTCGCTCTTTTCTATATCGTGCTTCAATGAAATCTCTAGAGATGAGGTCCTACAAGAGGTATCATATAAGAATGGTTGGTCGTAGCATGGTATACTCTGAGAGTTACCTGGATTACATTCCTTATTAATGAAGACCGGAGAGTTGCCTCGATCCCCTTGATAACTGTTCTGATGGAAACTATGGCTCCCTTGGTTGTGATTCCCATCCCAATATAAAGTTGGGTGATCCCACCAACCAGGGTTATAGATGTTGCCAAATGACTCATTATGGAAAGAGTATACGGCCTGTTGATTCCACGGGAAGACTTCTGCTTGATGTCCCTCCCCACATTGAACACAATTCATTGTGGCCATGTGCGTCAACACATTAACTTGTGCTGATCCTTGAGAGAGATTTCTCTGTTGATTAGCCATCGTCTGAAGAAGAGAGGTCATCGTGGTCATCTGATCGACCAGTGTGCTCATTGTATCAATTGACACATCGGTACTTTCTACTTTTTCTTGCTCCCGACCACTTTCCTCATACCCGGTATCAATCCACTAATCAGAATGTTACGAGATGCAATTCAATATACCCCTATCTTTCATATATGATCTATCCATCAATCCTTCTGCTGCGGAGGAATCGACAACTGCTTGCGTTGATTGATCTAAGCCATTGTCAAATGTCTCCATCAGAATGCAATCTGGAATCCCGTATGCGGACAATTCTTCATTAATTGTTTGAAACGCACCCAAGCGGTGCTCAAAGTTTCATATCCCTGTTGCTCAAAATTCAACACATCTCTCCATCTTCTTGCATTGACGGCTGGAGGGAAGAATCTATTCATGAACTTGTCAACCAACTGTTCCCACGCTTTAATCTCATCCGACTCTAATGACTGAGCCCACCTCTTTACTTCGTCCTGTAGTGTGTACGGGAAAAGATATAATCTAAATCTTTCTTGAGTCACACCAGGCATGGAGAATGCGTTGCACATGTCTAAAAAATTCGACAAATGTGCATGTGGGTCTTCTCCTTGTAATCCTTCAAATTGACCCATATTCTGAATCATTGATAACTTGTAGAAATACAATTTATTTATGCTGCCTTATTCAGATATTGAGGCCAAAAGAGAAGGAATATGTGTCGATTGTATGAAAATTAGCTCTGAAATACAATAAATATAAATTAATGTAATTACACCCACTAACATCATTAAGATGGTAGAAGAGGATATTTCTACTCTGTTTTGCAAGAAACCAAGTCACTGCTTGCGATCAAGGCTCAACGAGAAACTGAACAATGCATCTCTGTCACATTGAGCCCATCGATCAACGATTAACGTAATGACGGTGCAATGTGACAGTTGATCCCGAGCTGAATTTCAACCGCATGCGATAATAAAAACAACATCGCATGCGAGCAACCGATCGAAAGATGCAACTGAGCAACACAAACGCGGAGGATTGTGACACGTGTACAACTAACCGTTGTGCAGATTTGATGGTTTGGTTGCATAATAGAAGGAATATTTATTCCTCCATCTTCGGAATTTCCATAACAAGAAGTGGGGTCCACAAGCCAAGAGTCAAAGTTTTTTACCTATAAATACCTTCATTGAATTCAGAAAAGATATACTTGATACGAGGTCTAATTGATGCTAGATTATTGAGAGAGAGGCTGAGTTGAGTACTGATCGGAAGAAATCCGGGAAGAAAAGAGACAAGGCTGAGAGGTGAGTCTCAGTGCGATTCTGTTGGATCCCCGCCGTGAAGCTCTATGCTTAGATCCCTGCTACCGGCTGAGCAAGCCTGAGATGGAAGCTCATCCTTCCGCACGATCCTTCCACGCCGGCAAGCAAATCACCATCCAGATCGGCGCCAAGACGTTGGCGTTTATTTGTATTTTTTTTCTAACTCTATTTCATCAACTGTATTTCATTTTCTTAATCCCTTCATTCACAAATCATGTATCAGACGTTAAATCGTGTTATTGAATGTCTCAATAACTTTCATTTCCACTTTTCTATCTATTTTTGTTCCTCCATTAATCGTTTTCTCCATGAAGTTTTCTTAATAACTTGGTAATTAATATGGATTAAACGAGTCAATTAATTTGTGCTAAAGAGATAAATGCATTAGCTAAGGCATGCTAGAAGACATCTTCACCTGTGAGAGCAGAAGTGAAGATGTCATTTTGATCTATTGAGAGGAGGTTAGAAGAATGCATTGACTAAAGCGAGTAGTACTTCCAGAGATGGAAGAAACCTTTCGTTCATTACGTTTGTCCCTGTTTCACCACAGAGATGTGGGAACGCGGCCGATCATCGAGAGGTATACGCCAAGGGAAAACTGGAACCGTACTTATATATTTAACGCAATTAAGGAACTTGCAAAGTTTGTATTAATCATCTTCTCTGTTTCTTCTTCAAACATAAGACTTGTCACCGTATTACACGATCTTTGTATAATCTTCACAGCCAGCCTTGACCTCAGTATCTTGTATCATGAAACCTGTATCTTGTATCATCTTAGCTTAGATTTATTTTATCGCAATTTACTTTAATGCAATTTATGTTATTATTGCATTTTTACTGCTTTACTTTACTTTATCGCATGTTTAATTACTTGTGCACAAGACTCTTTTATAAATTGAAAAACCCCTGGTCGCATGTATCACAAAAATAACACAATAACCTCAAACAGTCTCTTTGTTCGACCTCGGATCACATCGAGAAACTTGCGGTGAAATTATTCTTGGTTGCAACGCAAGGAAACTTGTGACAACACACAGCATACTACAAGAACATTCATTAATAACACATATCTAGAAGTAGTATCACATATCAACGCATAGAATCTATGTCATCAAGTTTATGGCATGAACGCAATCTTGCATCATATTAGATAAAAAAATTTGCGTTACAATCATCTGCAGCATAATTGGTCTGATTTCAAAGCTTACATTCTCCTAAACCGTTGGTCTTGAGATTCCTGGTGAGATGTTGTAGAAATCCAGTGCCGCATAGACTCTCATTAGAACGTTGCGGTCAGCAGCAAGAAATATTGAATCTTGCGTTGGCAAATTTTCCCTTTGATTCCCTGCGGGAACCTCGTTATTATTACCCATGCTTCTTAACCACTTGATTCGGCCCTGATGTACTTTCACGCGAATAATACACTTGATCTTTGGGTCCACTAAGAATCTCTGGATCACTCCAACACTCCTAAGTTGTCAAACTACTCTTCGCGTTGAACAACCAATACAAAGAGATCTATCCTGCAAAATACCATAAACATGCTCAAACAATAAACCGTTAACCAATCCCCGAAAACGGTGCCATAAACTTTGTAGGTAGAATTATGCTATGATGCCATACAACGCTTAAGATGCGGTGATTCTAAATAGGCATATGGATTATGATGAATGATGGAACATACAAGCTCATGTTACCATAAACTCAATGATTTGGAATGGAAATGAAATGTGGATGTTGTGTGTTATGCTTATTCAGACATACTTTATTTATGTGATACTACTTCTAGATATGTGTTATTCGTGAGAATCTTGTAGTATACTATGCATTGTCACAAGTTTCCTTGCATTGAAACCAAGTATAATTTCACCTCAAGTTTCTCAGTGTGATCCGAGGTCAAACACAGGGATTGTTTTAGGTCAAACACAGGGATTGCCAAATGACTCATTATGGAAAGGTCAAACCGTGAGATTCTTATATTGCGTCTGCTGTCATTTTTTATGCAGCACTAGCTAGTCATTAACCGTGGCGATCCCTACGGAGTGTTGTAACATAGGATTCGGAACAACCCAGGCTTTAGTAAAATGAATAGGGTCTTATAGTTCCGTCTTGGGTATTGTCTTCTATTTCGGAGGCATACTCATACCGTTCTATAAGATCTAAAAATTGCAGGTCTATGATGACACGCAGAAATGCATGTCATCTTAAGCCTTTTACTTAGAATTATAAGGGTTGTTAAGCAGAATATGCGGTAATTATGTTAGGAATTCATGAGAAAAAGAGCTTGCGTCGTTCAACATGAAAAATCTCGGCTAACCCAATATTATGCGTTATTATGCGTTCAATATTCTATTTTTGTAGCTAACGCGGGAAGTGAACGCAAATGCAGAAACCAGACTACTACATAGACGATTGCATGTAGAGAAACTCTCCATCGCAAAGGCGAATGCATTCTATCAACACATGGATGTTGCGGTAATCAGCCGCATGCGTCCATCGTATGGGAGTTGCGTGGGTCAAGCGATTTCAGTCGTCATGTAAAAGTTACGATATTAAGCGAATGCGGTCACTGAATGATTGTGGCTACACGATAACGTATGATAAAGGGATCAACGCAAGGTTGGTGGAATAAACGCATCAACGAATCTACCTCGAGAAAATCAATAGATGATGTTCACATCTCACCTACCACGCCGTTAGCAGTAGAGATTCAGAAAGGATTAAACGCGCCGCAAATGTCAGATCAGAGCAGTCCATTAATGCCTTCGGCGATCCAAGCTCTATATAAAGAAGCCGATGAGCAGAAATTCAACTTGTCCGGGGTTTTTGCCTAAGGTTCACCTAGGGTGGATCCTTGTGATCCAGAAAAATGTGTGAGAAGAATCTTGAGAGTTCTTTACCTCCTTCATCCATTTCGAATGACGATCGCTTCGACCGGAGCTAGATCTCGAGAGAGTCAGCTCCACCGCTCATCCATGGAACCATCGGTAGCCTTAACGCACATCCGCTGGAAGCAAGTCTTTGCTTCCAACCAGACATTTCATTTTCCTTTCTTTTCTTATATTGTATTGTATGAAATTTTATGATTAAGGAATTAATACATTTTGTTTTCAATACATTTCTTGATTTCCTTCGATTCCATCTCCATCTTCTTTACTTAGTATCTCTAACTTTCATTGCATCACTTAGTGAGATTGCTTGAGTATCGCATACTTAGTCGTGTGGATTAGGGATATGAAACATATAGCTAACCACCGAGAGGTGTGTGTTGCGTGAGTGTGTGAGTAAACCTTATTTGCTTAGTGTGAAGCTATAACAACGCTTGTCTATAGGCCAACGCAATGCTTGGCTATGAGTAATATCAGCAACAACCAACTACCCAGGAGGGTAAGTGGTTGGTCGCATTAAGCAATGTGTGCATTGTTCACTAGAGATAGGAATAATCTTATGTCAGCAAAGTTCATGCAGTTACCTTGTCCTATGAGTGCATCATTCATTATTTACACATACTTGAGAGAGTAGTCTAAAATCCAAATCTAAGATTCGAGAGAGCGGATTGGAACGCATAGGCAAGAATGGGGAACTTAGAGATAAGCTTCGTTTGCTATCACACAGCGTATGCACCCTACGGATAGGATATTGCATGCGTCCAGGCAGTAGGATAAGGTGGTATGTAGCTATCACGCTCATGCGGTGAGAGCTCATGAGGGGGTTATGGAGGTTTAGGCAGGCATAAGCTTCCCGGCAATATCGCAGATACACCGCATACGTCCTAGAATTAGGCTCAAGTGTGTGTAGCATGATTGCATGGCTTGCGTTGACTAAGGTTGCCCTTGCGGTCACTCTTAAGGGTTGCAGTGAAATCATCTCCAGAATTTATCTATTTTCCCATTCATTTGTTTCATGTCAAGAGTTGTCGTGTCTCTACCTCTCATGCATATTCTCATTGCATTGTCTGTTAGCTAGGAGTAGGAGTGGTGTTAGCATAGAAACCTTCCCATCCATTCTTTTATTCAACCGCCGCATGCACATTACCGCATTTACCCAACTACAAGTTCCCGTGTTCGACCTCGAATCACCTGAGAAACTTGCGTTCGCGTTATACTTGGCGTGAGCGCAAGAAAACTGGTGACAGAACGCATGGTAATTCCAATGCATGACCATTGACGCATGACAATCAACGCAGACTTCAAGAACATGCATCGCATATTGTGTCCAAGGGATTTTAGTTGTCGAGTAATTGACATCTAATTTTCTGTCATCAGTCTACACTTACAAGACTTACTAAGTGTTAGTAATGATCTTGACCAAAAACAATAACTAAATGACTATCGAAATATGAGTTATTCTGGAGATAGTATTTGGTTAAGAACTGTCTTGCTTTTATGAAGGAATTCTTGACTACCCCACAGTAGCATTTGTTTTAACTTAAGTATAGTTGCAAAAATAATGATTATGGGTACATTATCACTTTGCTAAAACTTGATTGGATTTAAAAGCAATTCACTTATAAATTTTGTTTATAATTTCAGAATGATGAGTTCTATTATACAATTTTTGGCTTTGAACAAACTGATTGGGGAACTAAAAATCAAATTTAAATACAATAATCACGATAGACGATTTGAGATTTGTCTTAACAGAGGAATGTTCTCCCATTCCTAGCTCAAATACCAACCGAACTGTTCGGAAAGCGTTTGATAAATGGATCAAGGCTAATGATAAAGCCCATGCTTATATTCTCACCAGCATGTTTGACGATTTGGCGAAAAAAAACACAAGGGTATGAACACTGCCAAAGAGATTATAGAATCTCTAATAGGTATGTTTGGACAGCTGTCCTTCACCCTGAGGCATGATGCTATCAAATACGTTTACAATAGTCGCATGAAAGAGGGGACCAATGTTCATGAACATGTCCTGTACATGATGGTCCACTTTAATGTGGCTGAAGTGAATGGTTCTATGGTTGAGGAGAGAAGAAAAGTTGGCTTTATTCTAGAATTTCTTCCGAAGAGTTTTCTGCAATTTTGTACCAATGCCTTGATGAATAAAATTGAATACAACTTGACAACTTTGCTTAATGAGCTGCAGGCTTTTCAGACCATGTTGAGAACTAAAAGTCTGGAACCAGTACTAGAAGTAAATGTTGCTTCTGCGGAGAAGAGAGGAATGTCCTTCAAGCCTGAAATTGCCTCGTTTTCGCAGACTAAGAGTATTCCAGCGAAGAAAGACAATGGGAAAGGAAAAAAGCCTACTTGTAAGAAGAGCAAGAAAATGGCTGCAGAAAAAGGGAAATGTTTCCACTGCAATGAGCTAGGGCACTGGAAGAGAAATTGCCCTAAATATCTTGCAGAAAAGAGAATAGAGAAAGGAAAATAGGCTGCTTAGATCCTAAAGACCGTTTTCTCAGCTTATCCAGTAGGAGAAGTTGCTGATGAAGATGTAAATTACCTGCTTTTGTTAAATCTTGTAATAAACCTTTTGTACATATTTTTTGAATGAAATGTTTTTTTCAAGAAATATATTTGTTCTATCTCATAGCAACTTCTGTTAAGAATCAAATTGTTAATAGCCATCAGCAAATATTCAGATATTTAAATGGCTAAGATCGAAGTGCAATTTAAGATTTCTAGCTCTGACTGTTAATAAGAGTTGTTAAGGCAAGTCAGACAATCTTAATCAAAGAGTTGAGAGTACCTCAATGTAGTGGGAGGAAAATGTGTTTCCTAGACATTATTGAGAAATACATGAATTCCCCATAAGAAACCTATTTGTATACTAATATATTTACAATGATTCTCTCAGCTAAAGTGTTTAAAAATCATCTAGTAAGACTAGAAATACCAGAGGTTAATAACTTAGGGCAAGTGGGGGAAATATAAGGTATGAGATACCAAGTGATAAAACCATGAGTATGGGATGCCCAAGTTTATTGTATATCTCTCTAAAACTTAGAAACTCAGTCTTATATATTGGATATATAAGTTACCACTGGAGTTTTAGTCCAAGTGGGAGTTTGTTGGGTTTTATGTCCTAACACTCGTGGTTTGTAAACATTAGAACTTATTCTGAGAATTCGATAAAGTTGTTGTTGAATATATTGTTTTCTTTAGAAATCCAATAAACCTAAGTCCCTTGACTATTATATGAGTATTTGAACTTTATATGGAGACATACAAGTGGATCAGGTTCGAGTAAATAGTCAAAATGATTTATAGCATATGAATAAGGTTGGTACCTTATTCTGGTAACACTATTGGATGCAGCCTACTTTGTAGTTGTTACAAAGAGTTGTAAAGTGCTACATACGAAGTGATCCTAATTCGCTCATGTTGAGACATGAGGAATAGGGTTGTCCTGTGCAAATGAGTTTTGTACAAGATCGGACCACGAAACTTGTCACTCTTACTTTATAACGTTGTTTACTGTTTAAGATTGACTATTTCGAAGTGATGACCTAGGTAACTTAACCTTAATCCTGAGCTAACTATGAACTCCTGTTTGTTCGGGATTATCTTTTAATCTACAAACAGTGAGAGTAGACCAATTTCCTCTACTCAATAAACTTACCATTTTAGGGATAATACCGGATAAATAGTTAGGAACATAGGGTGCAAGAGGGAATTCACTCCTACCCGATTAGGGTTAGTAGAGAGGTTGTTCCCTTCAAGTGCTGATTCTGGGTCTTAAACAAGAGGCCTCACCCTCTCATTGGCTTAAGAGGGATTTGATTTGTTGATTGGATCACAAATCAATTGTTCATTAGGGGATCAGTGGAACTTAAGGAACAAGAGGTAATTTTGGGTTAAAACAGAGATTCGACCCAGCCGTTATTACGAGCAACCTGTGAAGGGTTAACTTACTAATCATGGTTATATCAAGTGGACATAATATATCTACAGTGAGGGGAGTTCAACTATGGGCTTTAATGGAATCACCCATTAGTTAACGAATGGGGGTTAGATCGGTCTAATGAGTTTAGCCGATTAATCTCAGATCGTTGGAGCCCATGATCTGTAGATCTGTGAGTTCCACTTACTAGCTCGTAAATGGGTATGCTTTAGGGTATCTTGAGAAATGAATTTGAAACGTTCAAATTACAAGAGAATAAATATTTAAAGATGATTTAATTATATAAAGATGATTATTGTGCAAAAATTAATTTGATATAAAATTAATTATTTTTAAATTAATTTAAGAAAATCAGTTTTTAAATTAAAATGATTTACAATTCATTTTTTGTTTTAAAATTAAAATGGAAATTCGTTTGCATGAGTTGCACATAATGGAAAAAGGTTTTTCTCCATTATCATCATCTTTATTCTCACACACAATCCATGATTGTCTCTACTTTGATTCTCCAAGCATGAGCTGCAACCCATGCACTCCATCTCTTTGCATGTTCCTCTTAATATATAAAGAAGATTGGAGTTGTTGGAGAAGAAAGAAATACAGAAGTCGAAGAGAAAAATCACGGAGAAGAAGAAACTGTCTTCTTAAATTTGCTACTATGAGCTTTCCCTGTTTCTTTACATCTTCAAGCTATTCTTGAGTCCCACAACTCTGTCTAAAGCTACAAGAGCATAGTAGGGAGGGTTTTGAGGTGGTTCACGTTGATATCAAGTGAAGACAACAGCTGAACAGACGATTTTCTTGAAGAGTTCTTCAAAGGTATATTCTAAAAACCCATTTTTATGAACAACATGGTTTAGTTTTTGTCAAAATTAGTGAATTGGAATACTTATGGATCCTTGATACTTCTGCTGCATGTTGTTTAACTCTAAAATTCTCCACATGAAGGACCAGGATCAAATAACTTATAGCACTTTACAACACTTGTAACATCTACAAAGCGGGCCATATCCGTAGTGTCACCAAGATATGATTTCCTTCCTCTATCCATATTCTACAAACCATTTAGGTTATCACTTAAGGCATAATCCACTTGTATGTCTCCACATACATGCTTAAGTTACAAAGATAACTAAGGATCTTAGTTTATTGGTTTGTGGTTAATGCATCTAAAATATCTCAGACTTCATAGACAATAGTGAATAAAATATCTCATATTATTACATCACAAATGTTTGTTCATACACGTGTTTACAAACTACAGGAACCTACGAGATTTAAAGCATCAACCCCAACATTAAAGATATAGTTGAAGAAAAGTCTAGGTATTTACCTTGTAATTAACTATACACATGTGTTGCATATTTGGGACTAGTTTTGAGGGTGGAATCCACTTAACCTTGCTTCTGTAAATATGTTATGAGTTTGCTATGTATGGTGCCTAAGGTTGCTTGAAATGTGTTATGTTCCGTTAGCTTGTGAATATTGTTATGTTATTCCAGGCTAAACAGGTTAGTTAGGTGGCAAGTGTCATGATAGGGTTGGTAATTGTTGTCGTTACATTCTTTTATAGGTTAAGAAGGTAATCTGGGCAGGGGTGTGACATTATCAAACTCAAAGGTATGGATAAAATAATTTATCCAAGAACAGTGCACCTTATGAAGCACCATCTTGAGTGAACATCTTGAGAATCACACATTAGAAAGATGGAGAGACTTCAAAGTTTTTATGAGATACATAGATTACTTTCTTCCTTGCTAATTTGTTGTAGTATGCTTCTTTAATCACTTATTATCAAGTCATGTGAGGTTCATTCATTAGTCAACTCCTACATGCAATATATACATGAAAGTAATAATATTTGACAACCGAAACTAAGTATTAAAATCATAAGTCAAAATTTGAGGATGTAATTTATTTTCATAATAAAAGAAAGATAACAACTATGAAACAATTAAAGTTGAGAGAAATTTTCATAATTTAAAATTTACAACAGTTTAATCTTTAATTAAAGTAACATACGAAATCATTCTAGCTTAGGATTCTTAATGAATTAATCCTAACCAAAAACTCTAATTAATGATTTGAATTATCCTAGTACACATATGATACTACATCCTTTAATATATCGTTAAAAAAATTAATCGTAAAGCATCAACTTTTAGTACACAACAATTTGGTACAAATAGCTAAAGTGAGCATAACGCTCAACTATGACATACTGTATATATGAAGACCAAAAGGTCTGTAGTACATAAGAATCCCTCCACCTTCATTGCTTCCCAAAAATAAACAATTTAATACATAACATAATGATTTAGTCCAAGTAATTTAAAAATTCAATTAATGTGTCGAAGCAACAAATCTAAGAACAACTCCATATTCCTTGAAAATAAAGGAATCGTTTCTTTATTATTTTGTTCTAACTTGTCCCTCTAAATTAACCCTATTCTTTACCAAATGATTAATTCTACCTCTTGATTGCTCTGTAACTAGAAAATGAGAAAATAAATATATAAAATCCAACCGAGACCAAAATAAGTTAGGAATAATAGCTCTTTTTGAGAACTATGAACCAGTATATGTTGAGCTATGCGTAGGACTATGTGGGCATGTGCTGAAGTCTTGGACGCATATAGGCCAGTGTGTGTGTTGATGTGTGGCTGAAGGGGGCATGTAGGACATGCGATTGGCGCATGGATGTATGCGATAGGACTTAAACTTCAACGAAAAAATTCTAAGTGTTGAATGCATAGAGGTATGCGTTGATATGAAGCCCTATGTTAAGCTATATGTTGAACTCATTTATGAAAGTTAACCTCTCAAAGAGGTCAATGCTAGTAGCTAAACATTGCGTTTATGTCCACTGGGTTAGCACTAATAGGAGAAGTCTATCAACAATAGGAGGAACGCCCAAAGATTATGAGTGGCAAAGTTGATGTTTTTCAAATGTTTTGGAACACATGCTTAAGAAATGTTTAGACTTATGCTTGTCAATATGAATTATTAACATATTTTCCAAACAAACTATGTTTCACGAATGCATGCTAGGTTTTAAAGAAGTTTGAGGATGATTTAAGTATTTCATTACTTATTAGTTCAAAGAGCATGCATTAGAAATGATACTATTTAGCAAAAATGTTGAAGCATATGACTTATGATGCTATGCTTTCAAAGTATGAGTTTATGATAAATGTTAGAACCTGATACTGAAGGATAATAAGGTATTCGGGAAATAATGCCTAAGGTATGATGGTACTTAGTAATAACGACGTGCACCTAGGTAGATTCGACATTGGTTGTGTTGAGAGCACTCCACACCAACTAAGGTTTAATATTGAGGATTGAGCAAAATGGTTCTTTCTCAATTTAAAACTGTGAAAAGCTATGTATGATGAAAGTTTTAATTATAAGTTTTCTTGTCAAATTTCTATTTTAAAGCATGTTGTTTATGTTTTATTAGTCACATACTGGGCTAGTAGCTCAGATTTAAATGTTTTCCATTTTTCAGGTAGTGATCATCTCCCAAGAGGATAACCATACTATTGCTCTGCCACTTAAAGATATAGTTGAAGAAAAGTGTTGAGGGTGGGATCCACTGAACCTTGCTTCTATAAATATGTTATGAGTTTGTTATGTATGGTGCCTGAGGTTGCTTTAAATGTGTTATGTTCCGTTAGCTTTTCAGTATTGTTATGTTATTCCAGACTACATAAGTTAGTTAGGCGGCAAGTGCCATGATAGGGTTGGTAACTGCTGTCATTACATTCTTTTATAGGTTAAGAAGGTAATCTGGGAAGGGGTGTGACATTATCAAACTCAAAGGTATGGATAAAATAATCGATCCAAGAATGGTATACCCTATAAAGCACCATCTTGAGTGAACACCTTAAAAATTACACATTAAAAAGATGGGAGACTTCACAGTTATTATGAGATACATAGATTACTTTCTTCCTTGCTAATTTGTTGCAGTATGCTTCTTTAATCACTTATTATCAAGTCACGTGAGGTTGATTCATTAGTCAATTCCTACATGCAATATCAATATATGAAAGTAATAATATTTTCCAACTGAAACTAAGTATTAAAATCATAATTCAAAATATGAGGATGTAATTTATTTTCTTAATTAAAAAAAAAAATACAACTATTAACCAACTAAAGTTGAGAGAAAATTTCATAATTTAAAATTTATAACAGTTTAATCTAATTAAAGTAACATACAAAATCATTCCAGCTAAGGATTCTTAATGAATTAATCCTAAACAAAAACTCTAATTATTGATAACCTACCTGAAATACCCTAGTACACATATTGATCCTACATCCTTTAGTATATCGTTCAAAAAAATTAATCATAAAACATCAACTTTTAGTGTACAACAATTTGGTACAAACAACTAAAGTGAGCATAACACTCAACTATGACATACCGTATGTATTAAGATCAAGAAGTTTGTGGTATGTAAAACTCCCTCCACCTTTATTGCTTCCCAAAAATAAACAATTTAGTACATAACATAACAATTTAGTCCAAATAATTTAAAAATACAATTAATTTGTCGAAATAACAAATCTAAGATCCACTCTATGTTACTCGAAAATAAAGGAATCGTTTCTTTATTATTGTATTCTAACTTGTCCCTCTGAGTTTTCATCTCAAAACTCATCTTTGAAATGAGAACAAATCACATGAATTAGGGGAAAAAAAAATTAGGTAGACCACTATTATGTAGTGTCATATATATGGGACCTGCAACCATGTCGTGTGTCATAATAGAGTAAACAATAATGTCACATGCACATGTATCATGTTTGAAAAGTCTCTTATCTTAATTTTTTGTTCAATCATTTCACATTGAAAAGTCATATTTACGAATTTTGAAGTTTACTTTGGTACGCCTGTGGAAGAAATAAATTAAAGGAATATATAGCGAAATCTGTTTCACGACCAATTTGATACAACGTTAAATAATGTGGCCCCTAGAAAGTATGGCTTTCTTCTCAAGTTGTTAATTTTATGGTTATGACTTGTATGCTATAACTTTCATTTTAGTTGATCTTGATGCTCAGCTTCATATCATTCAAAGGTTGACATTGAATTGCATGGTTTCTTTATGTCCTTTCTCTTGTCTTAACCATCAATTTTTGCTTTCTTTCAAGTTTAATGGCTGTACCTAATTTAGACAAATGTGTTTTATAAACTTATACTTACCTAACTCTACGTTATTTGCTCTATTATTTGGGTGCTCATGTCTTGTGTGTACGATTCATGAATAATAATTTGGAATGATTTGTCATTATTAGGTTGGCTCACTTCCTTGTGTCTGAGGTGTTGGAAGAGGAAGCTTCTTCTCTTCTTTAAATTCCTTACTTCGAGTGGTTAAATTTATTTTTCTTGTGACACCTTTCACAACTCTAAGAAACCACCTAATTGTTTTTGGGAGGATATTTTTATTTACGATAACTTCTTGGAGTGCTAAATCACCTCTTTTGTTATTTAGTTATGATTTTTTTGTATTTCATTAAATTGGAAAGCTTTTCTCTAGTCTCTCCCTCAATGCTTTACTTCCTCAAATAACATTGAGCTCTTTTCCAACTCTTCTTTGTAATTATTGATTTTGATTCAATGTAACGCTTTTGGATTTGTAATATGATAAGGATATTATGGATGTAAGCAAGTACGAGATATTTAGTTGCATCTACTGAGCGCTCACTTCCTAGAATATTGTTAAGAAAAAAAAAACTCGATACAATGTGCTATATTGTAGTAATTTGTTTTGATCTTTGTTTCCTATATATGTATATATATATAACAATATTTTGAAAAGATGTGTTTTGAGAAAATATGTTAATTAAAATATGATGAAGATGTTATGGATGTGTTAACGTAGTTATAACACTCGATATACCTACTGATTTCTCCATCGTCTAGTATCTTGTTAAGAAAAAAAGAAAAAGAAAAAGAAAGAAAATAATATCTAGACTAAAAATGATGGACAAACCAAACAAAAAAAAATCGATAGAGTTGGATGGCTCGAATTCATTTAATTTTTGCGTTCTTCTACCATATGCAAATCTAGTTGAATTTTGTTTCAATATAGAAAGTTTTTGTTAGAGTTCTTTCCTTTCCTTTCCTTTTTTTTTTCACAATTTGTTATAGTGTTCTTTTTCATCTATAATTTGCTTTATAATATACACATAGGAAGACTAATAAAATTAGAAAAAGAAAAACATGCAATCAGGAGTTGCTAAATCAATCAATTAACTTTGTTTGATTTGCCTTGACAAAATTTTTGTTAGAGTTGTGTACACTATTAATGAAACATTATGGAAGGAAACAAGGTCGCATTTGGTGCCTTAAATTTCAATTAGGTATGTGGGAGAGAAGTTGATTGATTGGTTGATTTTATGGTCACATGAATGTGAACACTAAGATCTGAATATTTCAAAGCTGGTAAAGTCTTCCTAAAATCTCAACCACATATCTCAAAATTCATAGTAGCCCAAGAAATTGAATTAAGTTTGCAACTTCAACTAACACTAGTGAGTTATATGTGTTCTTTCACGTTATATACTCCTTTCAAACTTAATAATTTTGTTTAGTACACCTTTAAATTGTAACAGTTTCAACTTTTGTCATTTTCTCTCTAACTATATTTTCCCTCTCAAAATTTTTATCTTCTCTAGCATTATTTTTGCTCCGAAATAAACGCCAATTTTCCCATCAAATTTTTCTGCTCAGACTTTTGTCTGTCTATTTCTCACTACTTTTTGTTAATAAAAAATCTATTTTCTGTATTTATTCTCACACCTATTTCTTTACTTTTTGGTTCTCCATAATGTCTCTGTCTAAAATTTATCTCATCAATTTTCCCTTTTTTGTGCACAAATTATTATCACTTTCAACAAATTAGATCAATCTTACAACAATTATTTAAAAAATAATTCTAACTCTTTTTTTAATTGTTGACTACATCTCACAATTAAATCAAATATTTAGGTACATTTCAAAGTTTGCTCATTTTTATACAACTCGAAATGCACCGAAATATCGTATGTTAATATAATCATGTGCTGTAACTTTGATGTCATGGTCATGTGGTCATGAACCATCGCTTCTCACCGACCATACTTGATATCTAGACATATTATGTATGTGTAAACAAAAGGAAACATTAAATGCATTTCCCATCCAAGAATCCCATCTAAATTTGTTTGAACTCAAATGTCACTAGTACTCTTGGCTACAAGGACGACAACCTTAATTGTCCTGTGTTTTGGTTCTTTTTTGTGTGGTAGTGAAAATAAGAAAGAAGTTTACTACTATAAGATAACTATTTACCTACAAGGTTAGAATATTCCTACAACAATTACAAAGAATAATCAAGAGACAAATTAATACAAAAGATTAGTAATCTAGTTTGGTGTAAACCATCTGTCTTTAAGACAGTAAGCCCAGGAAAGAAAACTTCATTAATATCAATTAAGCATTTTAAATCTTCAAAAACTTCAAATTCAAAACCCTAATTTCGAAATCAAACATTTCAAATTGGCTCAATTCGCTAATCCAATGTATAATTTTTGAGCTGGTAGAAAGACCTTATGGACCTATAGATCATGAGCTCCAACAATTTGAGATTAATTGGCTAAAAACTTTAAACTGAATTAATCAATATTCGTTAACTATCGAGACAAACCACTATAGCTCAATAATTGTACTCCCATCACCGTAGATATATTTCTGTCCACTTTAACCATAATCAGTAAGTCTATCATTCACAGGTCGTTCGTATTTACAGGTAGGTCAAAATTATCGTTTTACTCTTGTAAATACATCTTGCTCCTTAAGCTCACCCTAATCCTCTTATTGAACAATTGGTTTATAGTCCAACTATTTGCACTTGAATCTAGACAATGGAATCACAAAAGTCTATACCCCTAGGAACTTTCAACCCGTGTAGTCGAGAAATTGCATCAAAAAGCACTCTAGAATCGGTTGGAGACCCTTCTCACCTTTCTAGGTACAATAGTAGAGACGATTGACGACACTTACATTGACCTTTATGTATGTGTCATCTAATGCACCCAGACAGTTCTGTATGGGATCATACATTGATAAAGGGATGAACATTTCCTAGTTTCCTAAAAATCTAAAACCTAATATTTAACTGGAAGTGGAATTAAAATGGTTGTAATACGTCAAACCATTTCCACTTACTGTTAGTGTAGTTGCTCGTGATAGGCTTTGGTTTTTTCAGCAGTAACTCATGAAGTTGTAGTACTACGGTAGGACAACACCTAAAATGCCTCGAAACAGTTTCACCAGACCGTGTGAACTATCATCCAACTCCTTAGTTCTTAACGTCGTGCGCCAAAAATGTGGAGAAAAATTGCCACCATCTCTTAGACGTCAATACATTGAGTAGGCGCCAGGTGACCGGTCGTCCTAAGCATATTACAGAGGATTATGAAAGTCCGTCTATCCATTCGCGTGCTCTTGCGATAGCAGACGTCATTCTCATAAATAAGTCGAAAGAAGTTTAGCTGTCTAATTCGATGTCTTATGTAGGAGGGTTAGTTCTCTATTATACGATGGTCATTTAGTAATAGGGCTAACGTTAGGAATAGTTGTCGTTGGGATGTGGTGATGATTGAAAGGAGAGTAAAGACTTTTTCATTTTCTATATTTTGGGATAGAAACCTAAATCCCTAGGATACAATAGGAAAAATAGTTTTATCAGGGATGGATCTGAATTGAAATACATTACTACAACTTCATGAGTTATTTGATAGTTTAACTAGTAGATTAATAAATGAATCATCTCATCCTTGAATCCATATAAAAAAAAGGTAAGAATTTACATTTGAATTATATTAAAAATCTATAAATTTACATTTTCATTATTCTTTTCAAAGGTATGTGAAAGTTGTTGTATTAGCCATTGGTGGTCAAAAGTCTGTATTAGTTTCAAATCTTTACTTGGAAGGAAACGTTTCAAATATTGTTTTTAATTCAATAATTTACATGGTGCAACTAAAATGAATAGTTACTTAATTAAAGACATGATTATATTAATTAAACATTTTAATGTTATATTGATTACTACAAATGAATAAATTAATTAAATACATCATTATATGAATAGTTAATTAATTGAAGACATGATTATATTACAAAGGATAGTTTAAAAAATGTTTCAATTTTTTTTTAATTAAACATAATTACTAAAATTGAATAAATTAATAAATAAATTTATTATAATAATGATAATTGCCCATAATTTGTATATTAATAATTTATACTAAAATAATAAAAATGATTAGTTAATTTGTATATTGATAATTTATACTAAAATAATTAAAAATGATTAGTTAATTTGTATATTGATACTTTATACTAAAATAATAAAAAATGATTAACTAATTTGTATATTGATAATTTATACTAAAATACTTAGAAATGATTACTATATCAAAGATATGATTCAATTTAGATTTATTAATAATAATAATTAATGTGATTTAAAGGATTGGATAACTTCCATTAAAAAAAAAGTCATGTCGTTAATTTGAATTTATAAATCAAACTATCGAAGGTCAATTTGGGTATTACAATTATGTGGAGAATTGAAAGCATCTAAAATTTAAAAAATAATAAACAGTCTATTATACTAAAATTGATAATATAAAAAAATGTCAAACAGCGAAAAATTAATAAACTGTCAATCAGACCAAAAATGTCAAACAGTCCGTGTACACAATGAGACATACCAAAAAAATACAACTACAATCTCAATGAGGCACACTAAAAAATGCAACTAAAATGGAATATAGAGGAATACAAAAAAAAAAAAAAAAAAAAAAGTAACACACTAACTGCAAACTAATTGAATGTTCTCTATTAGTTTGGGCTGCATAACAAAACAAATAACAAAAGTTAGAAAAAAATCTACAAATACTTAAATGTAGGAAGAGAACTAGTTGGAATGGAGAAGTACCTATGTAACTTATATGAAGTAGTATTTGGATGGAGAGTCCACGGGTTGCCGGATCAAAACACAATGAGGCACCATACCACCAACCAAAGAACCAAAAGTTAGGAAGTTAATAAAACGAAAATAACATAACCAAAGAATAGAAAGTAGAGAAAGAGAAATCAAATTAAACAACTCACCAAATTGACAAACTAAATCTCGAACAATGGAGGCTCTCGGCAAATAGAGAAGGACAAATGTTGTTATATAGGAAGAGGGGTCGTTGGATAGGGGTGGTTGTTGAACATTAATAATAGCCCCAACAAATATTAAAAAAAATTAGTGTGACCGGCCTCAGAATTAAATTCACATCATGTAATTGAATTCAAATCCAATTAATAAGTTGGCTGAGTCATTACTGAAGTATGAGTAGCATAATATTGAAAATGTGCAAAAAATTAATAACTAGGACTAACACAATTTAGGGCATTAGGATTAAAACAACAAGATACATAATAGAGAATTAGTAGGTAAATTAAACATGGCTGGAAAATCAAATACACAAAACAACAGAGAATGAAGGCATGAAAATGAAAATTTGAAGGGAAAGACGGAGAAGAAGACATAATTCAGGGTATTAGGATTAGAACAACAAGATACAGAATAGAAAATTAGTAGGTAAATTAAACATGGAAAATCAAATACACAAAACAACAGAGAATGAAGGCATTAAAATGAAAACTTGAAGGGAAAGACAGAGAAGAAGACACGATAAGGGCATTAGAATTAGAACAACAAGATACAAAATAGAGAATTAGTGGGTAAATTAAACATGGCTGGAAAATCAAACACACAGAACAACAGAGAACGAAGGCATGAAAATGAAAATTTGAAGGGAAAGAAAGAGAAAAAGACACAATATTAAAAACGAAACAAATCACATAATAGAGAGTATATATAATAGAGGATCGAGGATCAAATATACAGAACATGAAATACACAAAGCATGTTTAGAACAAGAAATACATGAAATATACAGAACATGTTTAGAAAATGAAATACACATAACATGTTTAAAAAAATTAATCGTGGCATGAAAATTAAATAAACAGAACATGTTGAGAAAATGAAATACATAGAACATGTTTAGAACATGAAATACATGAAATACACAGAACATGTTTAGAACATGAAATACACAGAACATGTTTAGAAAAATTAATCATGGCATGAAAATCAAATACACAGAACAGAGGATCAAGGCATGAAATTGAAAATTTTAGGAGAAACAAAATAGAGACTCATCATTGGCCGATCTATGGTTCAGAAAATGAACCTGGAGTGGACAATGTTTTCCCCTACCAAGTTACAATTCCTTCAACCAGTCCTTGCCATGTTTTCATGATTGACCGAAGCAACACCGAGGACCAAAAACAAGTCCTACAACGGGTTATGGGTGAATGGAGAACCGTCAAAGCAATAAGGACATGGCTGAGGCCGAGATTGAAGTGGCAAGGGAAAAAGGAAAAACACTAGATCTGTGAGAAAACAATAGATTTATGAAGAAAGAATGAAAACGAGTTGAGGATGAGATTGAGAAGAAGATTGAAGTGGCCAGAGTTTCAGATGATGATTGAGAGAGACGTAAGAGGGAAAGGGGAGAAGGAGATCTGAGGGAAACGAAGGAGGGAAAGGGCAGATTCGAGATCGGAAGGATGATTTTTTAGAGGGATTCACATGCACGAAAGGAGAGACGAATGATCTGTGACATACAAAAGAGGGAAGATAAAATGGTGACATATACGAAAGAAGGTTGAGGATGAGATTGAGGAGAAGATTGAAGCAGCTAGGGTTTCAGACGATGGTTGAGAGAGAAGTGAGAGGGAAAGGGGAGAAGGAGATCTGAGGGAAATGGAGAAAGGATTCCTTTGAAGAGGGAAACTGAGAGGGAAAAGGGAGACGAACAGGGGAAAGAGAGACATCTGAGAAAGGGATTCATTTGTCTGACGTGTGAGTGAGGAAAGGGGAAAGGGAGAGGCAAACATTTGAGAAAAGGGAGAGGGAGAGACATGTGAGGGAAAGAGGAAAGGGAGGGACGTCTGAGTGAGGGAAAGGGGACATATGAAAACCCCTCCAACATCCCATTACTGTTTGCAACCAATTAGGTTGGATTTTAAAATTGATTATATATAAAAATAGGCCCTCAAACATGGATATGATATAGGATTTTAGTAATATGAAAACTCATATTGGGCCCCCATTTTCCTCCCCATTGAGCCTTTTACCTACTGTTAATTAACTTAGAAAATTCAGCTATTGATTGTAACTAAGTGATTGTTTAATTTGCCTAAAAACAACACTTGTTTTGAATAGTTAAACAATTTTGATTAAGATTTCATAAACATTGTAACAAAATTTAATCAAACATTGCATGCTTGTAACAAATCTATCTAATTCACTTTTCCAGATAAGTTCCCAACCAAGATAGATCTAGCCTTAGAAAAAAAGTCCCTTACAAATACATTTCTCACAATGTTAATCTTTTAATTAAGAATCAATTTAAACTAATTAAATCGATTAAAAAATTAAACTTAAATTTCTAATCTCATTAGATAAATGATCTTAGGTCTATATGAATCATATTTTAAAACAATTTTAAAAACTTATTTTAACCTAAGGTTTGCGTGCAATTCTGATTTATTTATTTTAATTTATAATTTCAATTAGTTATAACAATTATAAACAAATGAAACAAATTAAATCATACATAATTGACCTACTTAGTAAATTATAACATTTATAAGTTACCTAAGGTAGTATCATGCTTCATGCAAATTCATTTCAATACTAACCTATATAACAATTATATAATAAGGTAATAAAATAAACCATAACAATCATCCATAGATACATTTAACCATATATTAAAATACTTATAATATAAATGATGCATGGATATGTTATTAATGCATGCATGCATATATTATAACATTTATATTATATGATGCATGAACATGCTATAAAATAATCATGCAACTAGATATATTATAACATTTATAATATAACCTGATGCATGAAATTAAATGCATAACCTATAGTGGGATTTTATAGTATATGCCATATATTATGACTTATAATAAACAAAAATTAAAACATACATCACATGCATAATTTAAACGCAATTAATAGATAGGGATTGGACACCTAAAAGAAATTTAGAAACTAACTATTACAAGAATATATATATATATATATATACATCCAATTCGAAACTGGTGAACAGGCCTTGAATCTCTCGAATCGGACCCCGAACCGATCAAGATGAACCAAAACCCTCGAATTGGAGAACCCACAAACTAAACTGGACTACTAGACTACGAACCACGAACAAACCAAAGTTGAACCACGTGAATTCTCCGCTCAAAGCATCGCGACGTTGTGCCCTAGCATCGGGACGCTGCGAAGAATTTCTTCATCTACCATATCGTGACGTCGCAATCCTGGGGCACAGTTGCAATACTATTGTACAGTCGCCCACTGTATTGCTTCGAACTACTTTGAAACTTTACAAAATTTCGCCTCGATTTCTCCAGAATTTGACCGGAAACTTCATGAACGAATCAATGATAACGGGCAAAAATGCATATTATTACAGTGCCAAGTTATTAAATGATGCAGGTTTGCGTTGATAATATATATAAGACTACATCTAAAAAGCATTAAGTTTGTAACATTGCGGTCGCATGCGTTCATCGCATAAAAATAGTTAACTTTTGTATTTTTGTGCAGAATATGCGTTGACGCAAAGTGAAAAGTGTGATCACAAGAAAGGCACGGTCGAGCGCAGCGTTACTGCAAGGCTTTGCGATGATTTGTGCTCGCAAACATCTGTTCAAGAAGGATTGCCACATAGAGTCTGCGTAACTTGGTGGGCGCATCTAGATGAAAAGCATAATTAATCATGATGGGACAGAAAGCTGATGACGGTCGAGTCCGAATTAAGTTGACAAGCCGCTAACGATAGCAAGTACACTCAACTTTTCGGTAACAAATATTCGGCTCATCAGATAGGGAATTAAAGCGATCCCATCAATGCAATCATAATAGAAAAGACGCCTTTCACTCCGAAGCTCTATACATACCAAAGGAAACCTTTAAAAGACGAGTTCGGATAGTTCGGATAGCTAGAGAATTTTCCCTTAGATAGAATACCCGTGTTCATAGTTTTCCTTTTTATTTAGAAGGCGGAGCGAGAGAAGGGAAGAGACACCGAAAGATCACTCAGAGCAACTCGAGAGAGAACCCGGAGGCGTGGAAAAGCAGAGAGCGGGCCGACTCTCGCGAGAGTGAGACTATCTTTTGAACAGAGTAGAAAAGACAGTGTAAAAGCCTTGGGAAGCAAGAGATTGCTACCAGGCTCTTTATTCTCATCTTGCATTGTTATTTTGTATTTCAACTCTATATCTATTCAATGGAACTTCTTTATCTACATCTGTTCACTCTCTTAAAAGCACGCATGAGTAGTTAAATTTATCGAATGGGTTGAGAAGAAATAAGCTAACATGACCTAGGATCTTCATCGCATGCGATTATCTTGTTTTATGTTGTGCCCAACATCCCTTTAGATCTACTCGAGAGAGAGTCTAAAGAAAGAACCTAAGACTTGAGAGAGCTAGGTTAGAATCTAAACTCGAGAGAGCAAGATTAGGTCTGCATAAGCAAGAGATAGGGACTTAGAGATAAACTCTGTTTGTCAACATGCATCGCATGCACCCTAAGATAAGTTGTGATATTATGTTGTCGCCTTACTTGTGTGTGTGTAATTTTGCCATCGCATAAATAAGAATAAAGGCTTATGTGTAGGTCCTACATACTCATCACATATATCGCATCCTAGGAAGCGTTAGTTGAACCAATTCTCAACCCGTTCACCATATACTCATCGCATTTTCCGTATTATAAACTCTTTTCATAACTCTGCCACATTTGTTTATTTTATTACCACAAACAACAACCCAAAAAAACTATTTAGTTTCTTGGTTACCGCAAAGTTTTCTTGAAAATTACTACTGCATACCGTTTTTCCTAGTCCCTGAGTTCGACCCTGGACTTACCAGGAAACTTAGTGGAATTTATACTTGGATTCTGCTGAGAAAACTTGTTGCTCAACGTATTTCCATCACCGCATTTCATTCCATTATTTCACCTCATAAAATAATGCATCAAGTTTTTGGCGCCGTTGCCAGGGACTTCATGGTAATTTTTCTAATTTCTTTACCGCTCTCAATCTCTAGTGAACAATGGATTTCATAAGACAGAACCCCAAGAATGGCGGAACAATTGGAAGAAAGGGCTGCAAACACAAACAATATAATGGCTAACCCCATCCTTCTGGCGAATGACCTCAATCGACCCATTTGGGACTATGCGTCGCCCAACCACTATGATTTCTCTCTAGGAATCATAAGGCAAGCGTTAGACGGATCAAGATTTGAAATGAAGCCGGTAATGATGCAAATGATCTAGACTGCTGGGCAGTTTGGAGGGAGGCGTAGCAAAGACCCGCACACCCACCTCCGGAGCTTCATAGAAATATGCAACACTTTTGTGTTCCCGAATATCTCGATCGAGGAAGTCAGACTCACTTTGTTCCCATTTTCCTTATGCAATCAAGCAAGAAAATGGGCATATTCTCTCAAACCGGGAGAGATAACCTCATGGGAACAAGTCATGGAAAAGTTCATAAAGAAATACTTCCCACCTACTGAAAATGCTAAGAGAAGAAAATTAATAACGAATTTTGAACAAGAAACTGACGAAACGCTCAGCGATGCCTGGGCGAGGTTTAAGAGGCTGGTAAGAGACTGTCCAGATAACGGCTTACCAGACTACATGCAAATGGAGATCTTTTATCAAGGACTGAACCCTGCTTCGCAGACCGCCGCCAATGTGACAGCAGCTGGTGGTCTGCTCGACAAAACATATGAGGAAGCCAAAAATATACTTGATTGCATTTCTAAAAAACACAAGGACTAGCAAGAAATCGATCAAAGACTGCGAATTGGAAACAATGACGCAAACAATGGGGCCATCGCGTCCCTTCAGAACCAAATGACTACAATGATGAGTTTGATAGAAGGCATCGCAATTAATAGCACAGGAGCGAAAAAAGGCAAGTCAACGCAATTGCTCAAACGATCGCAAGTTGTGTCATATGCGGAGATGCTCATCCGATGAAAGAATGCCTAAGAAATCCGCAGTCAGTGTGCTTCATAAAGAATAATCCCTACTCTGATACATACAACCCTGGGTGGAGAAACCACCCAAATTTCTCGTGAAAAAATCAATAACAAAGCTTTCAACCAATGGCACACAAAGAAGGGCCACCCAGATTTTATCGCAAACCAATGGTCCAACGCGAAACAAAGCCAGCAGTTCACAGACACTGCAATCTTCGTCTTTAGAGAGTTTGTTGAAGCAGTACATTGAGAAGAACGAATCAGTGCTTCAAAATCAATCAACGTCCATTCAAAATCTCGAAATTCAGCTGGGATAAATTGCGGGCGAGCTTAAAAATAGACCGCAAGGAGCTTTGTCGAGCTCAACTGAGCTTCCGCCCAATGTTAGGGGTACAGGGAAGGAATAATGCTTAGCAGTCTCCTTGCTAAGTGACAAAATGGTTGCAGAAGTAGGGGAGGAACCCATCGTGACCAGCTTGAGTGCGGTAACAACCAAGGACTCGTTGACTGATAATTCGAAAAAGATCGAGAAAATGAATCCCGAAGTTGCGTCTACCCTTAAGCCTTTAGAACATGAAGTAGAAGAAGTCCAGCTACCACCAGCCCCGCAAAGAGTGAAAGAGAAACAAAATGATGAAGACAAGAACACGACAGTGGTAGAAACGCAAAATGCTATGATCTCACAAAAAATGTGCGACCTAGGAATCTTCACGATACCATGCTCCATTGAAGGGGCCTATAGTGGCCAAGCACAATGCGAACTTGAGGCAAGTATAAACGTAATGTCGCTATAAATCTTCAAACGATTGAATATTGGCACACTCACGCCCACGATAGAGACTCTCCTACTCGTGGACAGATCCTGAATACATCCCGAATGAGAGTTGAAAGACATCGTAATCTCAATTGATAAATTCATCTTGCTAGCAGACTTCATCATTTTGGATTATAAAGAGAACGAAGATGCGCCCATCATATTGGGACAACCATTCCTCTCGACCGGTCGCGCTCAAATTGATGTGCACAAGGGGGAAATCAAAATGAACATCAATAGAGAAAAGCTCTGGATTAAGGCAGTCAAGATTCTGGAAGATCAAGAAAAGAAGAAAAAGCCACCATGGACGTGAAAAGCCTAGCTTGAAATAAGCAGTCCCTAAGTTACTATATGACTCCACCTCATCAGGGACGCAATCCTTTTGAATATCCTTTCTCTACATCAATACCTCATGAACTTTCATCACTTTGTTGTTGTCTTTTATCGCATATTTATTACTTCAAAAAAAAATTTTTGATCGTGCTGAACGATTACGATGAAAGATCTTGCTAACTCTTTTTTTTGGTAATATTTGACCATCTCGATGTTTTTCTTGCAATGATTGAGGCGAACGATTGCAGAGGCGTTACACGAAGACGCAACTACCTTATTCCGTCACCGCAATCTAAAGACAATAGATCGCCGCAAGGCAGGATGCGTCAACAAACAATGCGGGCAACAACACAAATTTGGGGGTTGTATTCTTCCTTGACTTTATTCCAAATTCTACACTATCGCATCACATTTTAATTTTGAATGTTTTATCACTGCATCCTCTTTGATTATCGCAATCATTTAACATTGATAAATTTAGGAAGTTGTTGCATGCTTTCTCTTTGCCGATTATAATTTCAATGATGAAACACATGCTTCTATTTTTTCGTATACACTATAGTCAACTTAATCTTAAAAAAGTCACCTCATGAAATATTTCTAGAAGTTAGTGGTCTGCTAGCTTTCTTTCAAACTGGCCTTTTACCAAACTTCCTAAGAACATCGCATGACTTCTTTCAATCTATTAGCAATGAGAACATTGCCGCATTTTAAATTTGGGGGTGGGGTATTTATTTTTCGACCTTGCTATTTTTAGTTCTATAAAAAAAAATAGAATAACAACTCCACTGTCAACGCAATGGGGAAACCCATGTTGATAAGAGTTAAGTTGTGAAGGGTACTTACCCGTAGTTGGATGTCCGCATGACACACGTGGAGGCAAGCCAAAATGAAAATAAGTCGCTAGGATCAACGCATAAATAAATGACCGCAACTCCGCTGCCAAGTAGGTATGAGTTTAGTCTGAGAAAGAGCGTCCTGCTCGTAGTTGCATGTCCGCATGACACACGTGGGCGCAAGCCAAACAAAGGTGAAGCACTTGGATCAGCGCAAGGTCAATGAAAAATAATAATGTCAAAATATGCAAGGATAAAAATCATTTAATACCCGAGTAAAAAAAAAATTTGAAATAAATCATGCAATGTCCTGGAATCTAATAAAGTCATTTTGAATGTTAAACTTACGGTCATTAGATTTTAGAAACATTTTAAGAATAGACTTGAATAAAAATTAAGGAAATTTTGGTGTATAGTATTTGAATGAAGTATCCTTGCGAAATCTAGGAAAAGAAATTGCGGTCGACTTTCTAAAGGAAATCTTTAGTTTAAGCTTGAGGACAAGCATTGTTTAAATTTGAGAGTGTGATAACGGACATAAATGCACGTTATTACAGTGCTAAGTTATTAAACAATGCAGGTTTTCGTTGATAAAATATATAAGATTGTGTCCAAAAAGCATTAAGTTTGTAACATTGCAGTCGCATGGGTTCATCACATAAAAACAGATAACTTTTGTATTTTTGTGCAGAATATGCGTTGACGCAAAGCGAAAATTGCGATCACAATAAAGCAACGATCGAACGCAGCATTACCGCAAGGTTTTGCGGTGATTTGTGCTCACAAACATCTGCTCAAGAAGGATTGCCGCATAGAGTCGACGCAACTTGGTGGGCGCATCTGGGTGAAAAGCATAATTAATCACGATGTGACAGAAAGCTGATGACGGTCGAGTCCGAATTAAGTTGACAAGCCGCTAACAATAGCAAGTACACTCATCTTTTCGGTGACAAATACTTCGCGCATCAGACAGGGAATTAAAGCCATCCCATCAGTGCAATCATAAGAGAAAATACACCTTTCACGTCGAAGCTCTATAAATGCCAAAGGCAACCTTCAGAAGAGGAGTTCGGACAGTTCGGATAATTAGAGAATTTTCCCTTAGATAGAATAGTCGTGTTCATAGTTTTCCTTTTTATTTAGAAGGTGGAGCGAGAGAAGGGAAGAGATGCCGGAAGATCGCTCAGGGCAACTAGAGAAAGAACCCAGAGGCGTGGAAAAGCAGAGAGCGAGCCGACTCTCGCGAGAGCGAGGCTATCTTTTGAACATAGTGGAAAAAACAATGTAAAAGTCTTGGGAAGCAAGAGATTGCTACCAAGCTCTTTATTCTCATCTTGCATTGTTATGTTGTATTTCAACTCTATATCTATACAATGGAACTTCTTTATCTACATCTGTTCACTCTCTTAAAAGCACGCATGAGTAGCTAAATTTATCGAATGGGTTGAGAAGAACTAAGCTAACATGACCTAGGATCTTTATCGCATGCATTTATCTTATTTTATGTTGTGCCCAACATCCCTTTAGAGCTACTCGAGAGACAGTCTAAAGAAAGAACGTAAGACTTGAGAGAGCTAGGTTAGAATCTAGACTCGAGAGAGCAAGATTCATTTACATAAGCAAGAGATAGGGACTTAGAGATAAGCTCTGTTTGTCAACATGCATCGCAGGCACCCTAGAAATAGATTATGATATTATGTGGTCGCTTTACTTGTGTGTGTGTCATTTTGCCATCCCATAAATAAGAATAGAGGCTTATGTGTAGGTCCTACAGACTCATCGCATATATCGTATGCGTTCTAGTACTAGAAGCTGTAGCATCTGCGTCGAGAGATGATTTGCTATTGTATGTGTGTTGCATGATCGTATAACATGAACACATCCTAGGAAGTGTTAGCTGAACCCCTTCTCAACCCGTTCACCGCATACTCATCGCATCTTTCGTATTATTGATAACGGGCAGAAATGCACGTTATTACAGTGCTAAGTTCTTAAAAAATGCTGGCTTGTGTTGATAAAATATGTTAGATTGCATCTAAAAAGCATTAAGTTCATAACATTGCGGTCGCATGCGTTCATCGCATAGAAATAGTTAATTGTTGTGTTTTTATGCAGAATATGCGTTGACGCAAGGGAAAAAGTGCAATCACAAGAAATCAACGTTCGAGCACATCATTATCGCAATGCTTTGCAATGATTTGTGTTTGCAAACATCTGCTCAAGAAGGATCGCCGCATAGAACCGGCGCAACTTAGTGGGCACATCTGGGTGAAAGGCATAATTAATCACAGTGGGACAGAAAGCTGATGACGGTCGAATCCGAATTAAGTTGACAAGCCACTAACGATAACAAGTACATTCAGCTTTTCGGTGACAAATATTCGGCACATCAGTTAGAGAATTAAAGTCATCCCATCTGTGAAATCATAAAAGAGAAGCCACCTTTCACCCTAAAGCTCTATAAATACCGAAGGCATCCTTCAGAAAGGGGTTCACTAGTTCAACAAGTTCTGTTCTTTTTGTTCATAGTTTAGCTTTGTCCATAGTACTCCTTTGTATTTTAAGGCGGAAGTGAGAGAAGGAGGTTGTGCTGATAGATCGTTCCGGTGAGCTTGGGAGAGTGCTGGAAGAATCAAGATCAGTGAGAGGGCCAGCTCTTGCAAAAGCAAGAATATCTTTTGTACCGAATGGAGTTGCCAGTGTAAAAGCCTTGGGCAGCAAGGGATTGCTACCAGGCTCTCTACCTTGATCTTCCATTGTTATTTTGTATTCAAACTCATTTATAGAAATGGAATTTACTTCTCTATATATGTTCACACTCTGTTATTTACGCATGAGTAGCTAAATCTATTGAATGGGTTGAGAGGCACTTAGCTAGCATAACGGGGATTTTCATTCAATGCGTTTATCTTCTATTATGTATGCTTCATTCATCCATTCGAGATACTCGGGAGGGTAGCCTAAGGGCAGAATCTAGGCTTGGAAAAGTCATGTTAGAATCTAGGCTCGGGAGAGTCAAATTAGAATGCATAATCAAGAGATAGAAGCTTAGGAATAAGCATTGTTTGCTATTAACGCATCGCATGCATCCTAGAGATAGGATATGATTGTTTGCACTCACCTTGTCTTTGTGTGCATCTTGTATCATTGCATAGAAAAGAGTAGAAACTTATGGATAAGCTCTATGGACACTTTTGCATTCAATACATACGTCCTAGACTTAGGAGCACCGCATTTGCATTGAAAAATGACTTGCTGTGCATGGGTGTAGCATGATCGCATAGTCTGACGCATTCCCAGGTAACGCTAGTTAAAGACCTTCTCAACCCATTCCTCCACATACTCAGTGCATCTATCGCATACTCAAACTTTTCTCAACTCTGCCACATTTATTTATTTCATCACCACAATCAACAATCACAATAACTATTGATTTATTTGGCTACTGCAAAGTCTTTCTGAGAAATTACCACCGCATATTGTTTTCCTAAGTCCCTGAGTTCGACCCTAGACTTACCAGGAAACTCAATGGGCTTTACACTTGGATTCCACTATGAAAACTTGATTGTTCAACGCAACTCCATTACCTCATTTCATCTATAATTCCACCTCATAAAATAACGCATCAATTATCAACTCTTTTCACAACTCCACCGCATTTGTTTATTTTATTACCGCAAATAACAACCCAAAAAAACTATTTGATTTCTTGGTTACCGCAAATTCTTCTTGAAAATTACCACTGCATACTGTTTTTCCTAGTCCCTGAGTTCGACCCTGGACTTACCAAGAAAGTCAGTGGAATTTATACTTGGATTCTGCTGAGAAAACTTGTTGCTCAACGCATTTCCATCACCGCATTTCATTCCATTATTTCACCTCATAAAATAACGCATCACTCAACAACAAATATTACATACTAGATCGCAAATTAATGCCCAAAAAACATGGGCCCTTACAAAAAAAATTTGTAAATAAAGCGATAAAACTATACTTCCCAATCCTGAAACATCCATTAGCACAAACCACATTCAACACAGAATTCATCATATGAACCGAGAAAATTAAAGAATTAAAGAAAATTTAGAACAAAACTGACTGTAATATCAATTGAAGAAACTCAGTTGAAGGTCCTTGAGCGGAAGCAGATTGTCCAAATTTCTCAATTTTCACAGAATATAGAATTTTACAGAAGAAGAACATACAATTATGCATTTAGTATAGAAATTACAACATGATAAAAAATAAATGTGGAAGAATAAAATTGGGTTCAAGAACCCTTACCTTTGAAGATTGTTCTTCAATGGATTTCGTCGAACAATATTGACACCACCATGATGGTTACCTCAGTATTCTCTAGGATGAGAATCCAAGAGTTGTGGACTCTTGCTATTTTGGTAAAGAGGCAAGAATTTTTAGAGAGAAGATGAGGAGAAGAAAAGATCTCACATAACCCTTGTTTTCACAAACTGCAAGGAATAGGGAACAACTTCTCCATTCACACGTCTGAGAGAGCAAAAGGAGGGGAAGGAGTTACAACTCCCTCCCATAATTAGTTTTTCTAAATAAATTAATAAATTAAATTAGAAGAAAAGGATCAATCTAAGCGCGAGCCTCTTACCACCATCCCGTGAGCGAAAATGTCATTAGTTGAGATTTTCTGTTCCATGTACTCCTTTATTTTATTGGGCTTAGATTAGAGATACATTGGGGACAATGTATCATTTTAAGTTGGGGGTGGGGTATGTGTAATAGTATATTAACGTGCAGCAGAGGAAAAACAGAATCAATAAGCACTCTAATCATACTTAATTTGAGTTTAAACATGCTCCAAATTAACCTTTACAGAATAGAGTTTGCTGAATACAATACCTTTGAAGTATCCTCTTCAAATCCAGCCAAAATCCACATGAAAGAGCTTCAATCTTCAAATAGATAACCACCAAGATCTTCTTTACTATTCTCTTGCAATGATTGTGTGGTGGAAACACTAAATTGAGCTGAAAGTATATAATATATTAAAAGGATTTGATAATTTCTGTAGAATTTCTAGTGAAGTTCTTAGTGAGCATAAATCATAATTCAGTTTAGCACTTCAATTTATAGAGCTTAGACAATGTAAATACATGGTTTGCATGAAGGGCAGCTCATATTTGATTGAGAAAATGAAAAAATGAATAAAGTGGCTGAAGATTTCGTGGAGATTTCCAACATTTTGGAAATCTTCACTTTGAAAACCATTTTCAAAAAATGATTTTCACAAAATGATTTCAAAAACAAATTATGCATATTAAACTTATTTAATTAGTTTTATAGAATTAATTCAAATAATTAATTTTAAATAAAACTAATTAATTAAACCTAAAAATAATTTAATATCTAATATTAAATTAATAAAAACCAATTCCATTAAAATGAAATTAATTAAATTAATATTTAAATCATATTTTATCATATTTTATCAATGCAATCGACTGCCCTAATACATTGGACGCATTTGACCGCAATATTGTAGAATTTATGCTTAATGGATGCAATTTAACATATTTTATCAACGCAATCCAACATTGTTTAAGAATTTAGCACTATGATAACGTGCATTTCTACCCGTTATCAAAAGGCTTAGGTGATAGGTGTTAAGTGATTGAAAGCTCAACCTAGTAATGCAAGCTTAAATTTTTTTTGCCAAACTCTTGTTTTCTATTGTAAAAACAAGTGTAGAGTAAATAGAAAGAAAGTTTGTAAAAGGAAAAGCATGTTGTAAAGTAAAAGCAAGTTTGTATATTATTTTTTAAGAGAATTACCCCTCTTTCTTGAGGTTATGATTATCCTGAGGCGGCTATGACACCCATTGTTTCCCTCTGAGCTTAAGTACTACCGAGGAATGAGTAAGCTTCAGTACCTTATTAGGGAATGTTGCTCGTAGTTGAATGTTTTTCATGTAATCCGTATGGACAAGCCAAAATGAAGGTAATGTGTCTAGATAAGGGTTTCCCTTTTATGTAAAGTAAGAAAGTGAGAAAAAGAAAAAAAAACTAGAATAAAATTTTGGTTTCTTTAAGTGCGTCATCGCATTGTTGAGTCTAGGAAGCTTAGCTCTTGAACCTTTGAGCCAGAGTAGGGGACAACAAGTTGAGAGCCTTATAAAATCATTTTGGATTCTGCGGGCTTAACTAGTTAGGGCTTTGGACTCACTCATACATGAATAGAGTAGAATCGTTTTTAAGATGTGCTTCATTGATTGATTATCATCAAATTTCATTTTTAATGTAAATCTCATCCTTAGAGGCAGTTGAGTGTAGAGTAACGACCCTTGTGATTGAGTAAGCATATTTTTGTGAGAATGTGTGATTCTACCTTGCTCGAGAATGATCAAGAATTAAGTTGGGGGTGTTTGATAGCACCGAAAATGTGTTATTTTTCTCTTCTTAATTCTTGGTCATTCGTATATTTAATGTGTTCATTTAATGATTTTATAGGTATCAAGCATTTTGGAAGTAGAATCAGTCTTTACAAGATGTTCGAAGTTAATTTGGAGCAATTAGGAGCTAATTTGAGCAACCAAACTTCAAAAGGATATGAAAGAACGAAAATTCCCTTGCATGGAATGTTGCAACACTACAAAGTAGTAGCCTAATATGATACTGAAAAGAGGGTAGCGTCGCAATGCTACATGTAGTGTTGCAACACTCTCAACTTTTACGGAGGCGCGCACGAGACCTTCAGCATTGCAACGTTGCGACTGTAGTAGATATGCCTTTCTTTGATTTAGGGAAAAGGATAGAACCTCCCAATCGACTTTTATGCCGATTTTCTCCTCTTCACACCTCTCCACTTATATGTTTCTTCTTTTTTCTCCCCGTCTCATGTAATTAGTGAAGACACTGTTGGGTTCTTCTCTTCTTCATCTCCATGGGAAAGTAAGACCTAACTCTCTAGTTGAGGGATTTAGAACTATGTAATTATTTTAAAAGATTTGTTTAATAATTTTTATATCTTGGCTATGGGTTTACCTCTATTTATCTTGCTTAATCAACTACATTTTCTCTTGATTGTATGACAAACTACTTGAGGATTTGTGGTTGAATGCTTAGGATTATCTAGCAATATGTGACAAGAAATTGTTAGTAAGTTTTTAAGAAGCAATAGTTTGGTTAGACTTGCAATTTGTTGTCTAAAATAAATCATATTGTTTCTATCAACCTAGAGAACACTATAGGAGTTTGATTGGACGGTGAAAATTAAACACTCATCCTAGCGTAAGCCCTAGAACTTAATGTAGTTGGTTAATCATATTTAATATGGATTTATTTCAGTATGTTTAGTTAATTAGGTAATTAGGACCGTTAGTCGGATGTCCAATCAATTGGGCTAAGTATAGTTAAGAAACTAAAATTGCATTAAGCAATTTGACGATAAAGATTACATTGGGCATTTCCAATTCCCCTAAGCTAGAATATCGTAGTTAATTGCATTTCTATCTTTTACTTTCATTTCATTATATTTCTTTTATGCATTTAGACTTATCCAATCCACACCAGAACCCTCTTTTTACCTCTTAAACTAAAAATGCCCTTCGAGGAACTAATCTTCCGTGCTTTCCTAAGGTTTGACCCTGGATTTGGCACTTACACTGCCAGTTAGTATAAGTGGTTTGTTCGGTGATTTATAAATTTTATTTGTCTAGTCGAGTTTTGCTTGCGACAGAAAATCTTTCGATTTAGCAAGGCTACCCCTACGTTTGAGACTCACAGGTTCCTCTTAAGTAGTAGTATCAGTGAAGAATGTCTTAGGCTCTCCATAAGATCGAGACTCCTTCTCTGTGAGACTCGAGCTCCCCTCAAGTCATGAGAATCCTTCTCACTTGAATTGTGTCTTTCTTTCTAGGAGCAAACTCCTGTTTGCTCAAATGGCATAGGCTTCTTCTAAGCTTTGATAATCCTTTCTCAAATGAATCACGGTACACAGAAAGAAACAGATCAGAGTATGTCTCCAAGTAATTCAACTCTCCCCTTCTTACACGACCGATACACTTTCAATGTTGTTCTGGTAAAGACAGAACAACCAACTTGAACTAGAGGACTAGTTGTCCTATAACTATGCACAGTGAAAACATATCCGAGAAACCCTAATTTCCATAGCAGTCGCACATTAAAAAAAAAAAAAGGAAAAGAATCAACAAATAATGACGGAAGGAAAAACCCAATAGGAAAAGTATTTTATAGAATCTGCATTTCCATAAAATATTCATTTGCTAAAAACTCAAAAATGTAAAGACAACTCAGGTAACTTCTATAATATTTAAATAAATATTATCAACCATGTAATATCTCACTGATAGAAATTTGTCATTGGTTGGATTTGACCTTCAAAGGTTGATTTAATTTAATTCAGTGGGTTTGATAATCCACCACAGTTTTTTCACGATGGATTGCTGCCTTTGTGACATCATTCATTGCGTGTGCAAAATAATTTGTCCTTGTTACTTGGCTTCTTACCCTCTTTTTTTTCACTCGCCTACAGATTTAGTATCTAAGCCTTCCCTTTATAATCATATTCCAATTCTTTGTTTTTTTTTTTTTTTTTCTACTTATGAAAAAAAAAATCATCTCAGATAAAACAATTTCTTTTTTAAAAAAACAAAGTACGAGAGATCTAGGGATCAATAAGTGCTCCCGGATAACTCAATTAGGTTGACATATTCATAGCATCCTCATCATGCTCCAGTCTAAAAGTGTAGTATTAATAGATAAAATATGGAAAAGAGCAAAGCTGAAAGTCCGAGTACAAAAGGGAGAGGCTAGAGGAAAACCTTCCAATTAAGAGATATATAGACCTAGTAATCCAATGTGCAGCAAAGTATATTATATCCTCCCATAACCATTTAGTATATTATATCATCCCAAATATAATTTATATTATATCATCCCAAATATAATTTTTTTTCTTTCTACTTTCTTAAATTTGAAAATTTAAATGTGTTAGAAAGAGAGAAAAAAAATAGAGGCCGAAGGATTTAGAGAGCAAGATATATGTTAGAGAAATATGAAGAAAACTATTTAACATATCATCTACCTTTTCTCCAAATTTTCCTCTTAAAAGTTTTCTCTATAAAAATTTCAATAAGATTTGTACAGGATTAAGAGAGCAATAAGATTAGTATGTTGTTGAAAAAAATGTTCACTAATAACTAGAGTAACAAAGGACGGGCAAACCAAACAAAAAAATATTGATGGAGTTGGATGGTTCAGAATTCATTTGAGAGCTGGCCTCCTCTCTGAGACCAAATTATTATTTTATGTCATTGGCGATATAGATAACATGAGGTTCAATCTTAAAATCGATTGGTAATAAAATGAGCGACTTCTATGATCTCTTGATTTTTTTTCAATGTGAGATTCCCAACATACCTATGAAGATAATGTAACTTTTATTGATTATAAAGATTCACACTCATTTGATCAACAACCTCCCCCACATCAAATGCAAAATTAAGGCATATCAATAGGGTATCTCAATAATAGAAATATTACTCTAGAATTATCATATGAGGTTTATTCCATTTGTTCTTTCTAGTCTCTAGGGTGTGTAAACTTCTTGGTGATTGAGTGATCCTTCAAAATCAACATTTATTTTCTTTCCAAAAGAAACATTTTTAGCCGTTGTAATTTTGCCTCGTAAATCCTTCATTTTTGCTTTATTCTACTATATGCAAATATAGTTCAATTTCATTTCATTATAGAAAGTTTCTGTTACAGAGTTCGTTTTCATCTATAATTTGCTTTATAATATCCACACATAGGAAGACTAATAAATTTGTTTAAAAAAAGCATGCAATCAGGAGTTGCTAAATCAATCAACTTGGATTGATTTGCCTTTACACAATTTTAGCTTAAAGTAAACATTATGGAAGGAAACCAGGTAGCTTTTGATGGATTTTCTTTTTGTTTTTGTTTTTTTTTTTTTTTTGTTTTTTTTATACGGATGACCTTTTCAGAAGGCCTTTTATGATTGATAACTCACCCCACAAATGTATGAAATTTAACATTTTGCTTACATCACAATGCACTATCACTATTTTATATGTTATCGCGTTTGAGATGACCATGTTTATCATAGTCTTAACGTGTTGATCAATTCTATCGCGATTTTCATTTTTTTAAGGAAAAATTCAACAAACTATAAGAAAAATAGGAAAAAAATAACAAACATTTTATAAGGTATATGCCCTAATGCAATGATAATCTCTATTGTGATCTTTATTTTTCTCACCCAAAAACATAACAAACTCTTAGAAAAACGGGAAAAACACCACAGAAAACTAAAAAACACGATAAAAATGTTCATTGTGTTAGAGCTACATAGACATGATCATCCCTAACGCAATAAATTAGAAAACGTTGTAGGGTGTTTTAACTTAAGCACGATGTTGGATTTCATAAATTTTAGAGAACGAGTCATTAATCATAAAGGGGCCTCTAAATGGATCATCCGTACAAAAAAATCTCACAAATGCCTTAAATTTTGACCACGATTGGGGGAGAGAATTGGTTGATTGATTGGCTGTTTTATGGTCAGATGAGTGTGATTTACTAAGCTCTGAATATTTCGAAGGTTGTAAAGTCTTCATAAGATCACCAACCACATATCTCGAATTTCATAGTAGCCGGAGAAATTGAATTAAATTTGCAACTCCATCAAACTGTGGTAAATTATGTGTCTTTGAGGTTATATACTCCTTTGAAATGATCTTTCAAGTGTAACAAATTAGTTCCAATAGTTTAAAATCACGTAGTTTAATTTCTTAATTTTGTCATGTATTGATTTGGTTTAGTATAAATATTTAGTATGAAATGATATTTAAGTTTAGTTTAACAGTGTTGGAGATGTTTAATTATTTATTTAATTCTTTTCCTTTTCTGTCTTGTGTTTAGAGAAGTGCACTATAAACACTCTAACCCTTTAGATGTTATTCATTCTATATTTTTGTAATATTCTCTCTAATAAATTGTTTTCCCTTGCCCTATAGACATAGTTAACATGTTGTTAGTGAACCACGCAAATCTGTATGTCGATTTTTTCTATTCTTTCACGTTCTTTTGTATTCTTTACTTGTCGATGGAAAGGTGAATTTCATCTCCCAATTTCATTCCAAATAATTTCACACTACAAACTGCTAGTCTTAGTGACAAGACCGAGTCAAACACAGGAGCTCCAGAATTTCTCAATTAAACGATTTGAAGCTCAAGGATAACCAATGAGGGTTTGAAATTGGTTGTTTTCCAATGAAATTAAATTGCAGAAAATAAGTGCACAGAGTAAAAGTTGAGAAATTAAATGAGAAAGCCTAGCTTGGGTTGTTACAAAATTTCCCTATTCAATTTACTTATTCATCAAATTCTCATTATTAGAGGCATGTAATTGTTTATACCTAACCGAATTAGTTGGAATAGCCAGTTAATTCAACCTAATCAACTAATTAGCCCAATTCAAATCGATGAACAACATGAAACTTTAAGTTGAGTTAATTGCATTAAGATCTAAGGCAAAGTCAGGTCATCTAATAGGAACAATCTTAACTAAATATTTGTGATTCAATTCTAAGTTGATTAGAACAATGTACATCCAAATTGATTCGTAGGCCAACCTAACCTATTTCTTCTAAATGATTAACACAAGAGCATATGTCATGTATTAAATGTCAATGAAAAGTGATAATTATAAAATTTCCAAGCCTCGAATAATATAATCATAATTAATCAAGAACATAATTGAATATGAAGATTACAATGAACTAGTTTGAACTCACAAATACATCGAAATATAGGTAGACAAATCCTAAATCCAAGCTAGAAATGATTACCTTAACCTATTATCGACATACCGATCAATGGAGAAAGGTTTTGATACATCTACTAGACAGAAAGGGGAAGAAGGCAGAGACAACTTGAGTTCCAATAGGAAAAAATCAGAGAGTTTTTTACCTAGGCGAAAAAAGATGTATTTATCATAACGATGCTATGGATAGCACCATAGTTTGATGGAATTTGACGCGTACAATGACTTCAGAGTGCCACGGCACCACAAGACAGCGCCGCGGAAGTGTGTGCCTTTCTCGAAATCGAACATTTTGTCTTTGAGCATAGTACTATGCTATGGAGAGTGTAACTATGTTCTCTTCAGGGGCAATATGGTAATTTTGGTCTTCTCTTTCTTGATTGATGTAATTAAGCTTCGTTTTGATATGTTTTATCTTTATTTCATCTAACGTTTCGTTCTACCCTTAATGTGCTTGAAACCTACAAAATAGCCAATCAAACAAGTAAAATACCAGAAGAATTATGAATTCAGCAGATCAGGATAACACATTTTCAATATTATCAATGGATTTCATAACTAGCTGGTATCAGAGCCTAATCGTTTGGATTTTGAAATTCCGCATTTGTTCAACATTAAAGATATCTGGCATGAACATAAAAATCGAGAAATTCACTGGGAGAAACAGTTTTGGTTTATGGCAGATCAAGATTTGATCCCTACTGTGGGCACTACTGACTGGTAAGTCAAAAAAAGCAGTCATGGATGACAAAGAATGGTAGACTCTAGAGGAGAAGAAGAAATTGTCGATCTTTAGTTGAAGCTGGAATGTCTTTACATGACAAAGTCTTTAACCAAGAAGTTGTTTCTCAAGAAATATTTGTATCATATACATATGTAGAAAGGTACGTCTCTTCGAGATCATCATGATCAGTTAATAATGTTCTTTTAGATATGCATAACATAGAGATTAATGTCGATAATAAGGATGTTGTCTTAATTATGTTGATGTCTTTGTCATCGTCCTATGAGACTTTCGTTGACTCATATATTGGAGGGAAAAAACTCTGACTTTAGAAGATACAAAGTTCACATTGCTTACTAGAGAGGATCGTCAAAATGTAGTAAGCTCAGATATAAAAAGTCAGCTATCTGAATTAGCAGCTATAAGGAGTAAGGGACATGGGAATTCTGGTAAGCAAAATTCGAACAAGAATCATAAATCTTCAATGTCCAATGGTTCTAAACAAGATGATGTTTGTCATAATTGAAAAGAAAAAGGCTATTGAAAACTCGAGAGTCCTAAGTTAAAAAGGCACTATGAAAAGAAGAAAAATAATGACAAGAAGGAAGCTTTTGCGTTTGTTGCACAAATTGAGATTGATCCTAATGATGTCGAGCTCGATTCTGAAGGAGATCTAGTTTTAGTTGTGAATGAATATTTACATCCTGATGATGTGTGGGTTCTTAATTTTAAGGCATCTTATTATATGTGCTCAAATAGAGAATGATTTTCAACATATCAGTAAATAGAAGGAGGAAATGTTGGCATGGCTAATGGTGTTGTGTACGAGGTTAGACATGTTCCATTAATGACAAGAGTTTGATATCTTTTAGTGTACTCGATAGTAAGGGTTACAATCAAAGGTAAAGGTGGAGCAATGAATGTTACAAGGTTTTGATGTGGCTCTAGGAGCCATATAATATGGTATTGGAGTTGATGTCTTAAATCTCGTTGGTCCTATAGTTTGTAATTGTAATGTACAAATATTGTATTTATTTAATAAAATATGAGATATTTTATTCAATATTTAGTACCATTAACCCACAAACTAATAAACTAATATCCAAGTTTATCATCTATAGCTTAAAAATGTATGTAATATAGGTGGATCATGTTTAAGTGATAACCCAAATGGTCTATAGTAGATGGATAAGGTTGGGTACCTTATCCTGGTGACACTACGAATATGGTCCACTTTGTAGATGTTGCAACTGTTATAAAGTGCTACAAATGATCTGATCCTAATAATTCATGTAGAGACATGTGAGTGGAGGTATTCTATACAAAGGAGTTTGTATAAGATCGAACCACAAAATGAATAGTCTCATTTATAACACCGTTCACAATAAATACTTACATTCCACTAAGATGACCATAGGTGATATTATCTGAATCCTAGGTGAGTTGTGAACTCCATTCTATGAAGACGGTCCTTTTATTTGTATGGGTAAGAGTGGCCAGACCAATGACTCTATAAGCCTACCATTTTGAGGATTCGTCTGATTAGGGAGCTTGAAACACAACTACACAAGACAGAATTCACTCCTTCTCTAATGTCTGGGTAAGTAGATAAATTGCTCCCTTAAGGGTTAATTCTGGGGCTTGAACAATGTGGCCCGACACTTTCCCGACACTTTCTCTTAGCTTGAGAGTGGTTTAGTCGTAGTTGAACTTTGACTTATTGTTCGTTAAAGGGATCGATGGTACTTAAAGAGTTAGATGTAACTATAGGGGCAAAACGGTAATTTTGGTCTAACTGTACTTACGAGCAATTTGTGAAGGGTTATCGTACAGTTGATTGGTTATATCCAGTGGACACAAAAATATATTTCGTGTGAAAAGTGTAGCCGTCAGTTTTGAGTGGAGTGACAAATAGTTAATGGATGTTGCATAATTTAATTAAAGAGTTTAATTAATTTGAATCTTCAATCTACAAGTCTATAAGGTCCCCACTGTAGCTAAACAGGGATCATTGAGAATTAATTTGTTATTAATTTGAATTGTTCAAATTAATTGAAAAAATTAATTATATGTGATATAATTTAATTAATTATATATGTGATATAATTCATATAATGTATTTGATACATTATAATATAGAGTTTATTTGAGAGTAAATAAATATTTGAATATGATTCAAATATTAATTATATGGATTGGATTCGTATAATTAAATTTAGTATAAATATGATTTATATTAAATACAACAAATTAATGAGAGAGTTAAAACTATAGGTTATACTGTATTTGATACAATATAAAACTATAGGTTATGTGTTATATATGATATCACATATAGTTATATATATGTATAATAAGTTAGTTAATATATATAATTATATAATTATATAATTACTTAAATTAAAATTAATGTAATTTTTTAATTTTAAATTTAATGGGATGAAAATAACCTCTCTCCTCTTAATTCTCTCTGGATCCCGTAGGAAGTGGGTGAGAGAGGTTGTTTTAATGAATAGATTTTTTCTTCAATTTTTCATATTCTTCTTTACAAGGAAGAAAAGGTGTGAAAAGGCTTCTGTAATTGCTGGAAAATTTTCCCTCTCACTCAAACTTTCTCCCTCTTCCAAAAATTCTCACCTTATCCTAAGGAGAATACAGAGGAAATTTTCGTGGTAGTGTCATCACAAATTTTTCGTGACCGGTTCGGGGTCTTCTTGCTCGTGATCGTTTATGGAGAAGGGGATTTCGTGAAAATTTTCGATTCATGAAGGATTTGAATTTCTTCCCTTTTCCTTTTTTCAATTAATGCATAATTTTGAATTCCGTAGTTTCATTGTTCTGTAAAAAAAAATGAAAATCGAGTGAATCCCCGCTTTTGCTATTGGACTTCACAGTTCCTTCACATGGAGCATTGTATTTTTTTATCATGTTCCATAATAACAAATTATGCTATTATTGTATCGTCTATCATTCATAAGGATGATATGACTAAGTTATGGCATATGAAACTTGGTTATATGAGTGAAAAAGTGTTGCAAATTATGTCACAGAGGGATATTTTTATATGGGCACAAGATGCAGAGTCTTGAATTCTGTGAACATTGTGTATCTGGGAAGCTTGATCTTACCAAGTATCCAAGATACTTTCATCGTATGAAAGAAACACTTGATTACATCCATTCAAGCTGTTAGGGACCTTCTACAATTGAGTCTATTGGAGGCAATAGGTACTTTATGTCTATAATTGATTATTACTCAAGAATGACTTGGGTCTTTATGATGAAACATAAAAGTGAAGCCTTTAAGAATTTCAAGTAGTGGAAGACTCTGATTCAAAATCAAATAAAAAAGAAGATTGAAAGGTTGCTAACTAATAACGCTTTAGTATTTTGTGGATTGAAAGCTGAGGGAATTGTTCGTCATTATATTACCAAGGATACTCTACAACATAATAGGTTGCAGAATGTGTGAATTAAACATTGTTGGGGAGAGTGAGGTGTACGCTCTCTAATGCAAGATTGGCTAGAAGATTTTGGGTAGAAGTGGTAAATACAACATGTTATCTGATCAATCATGGACCTCACATAGGTATTGATTGTAAAACAACTTATGAGGTGTGGTCTGGTAAACATACAGATTATTCTTTATTAAGAGTTTTTTGTTATACTATCTACTATCATGTTAATGATGGTAAATTAGAATCAAGAGCGACAAAGCCTATATTTGTGGGTTTTGAGAATGAAGTTAAGGAATATAGAATCTAGTCATCTTTTGAGAGTAGAGTTATACTGTAACGACCCGAGTTTAGGAGGGGTACATGAATGAACCGATATCACATCTGAATGAGAGGGATCCTGAGGACATGAAAGTATGGTTGAGAAAGGCTTAAAAAAATTGAAAGTTACTACCTATACCAACAAGGTGCACATTCCTTTTCGATGGCTCAATCATAAGAACTCCAAAGTTAAGCATGTTTAGTTTAGAGCAATCCTATGTTGGGTGACCTCCTAGGATATTTCCTAGGATGCATGTAAGTGAGGACAAAGCATGTTGAAAATGTTAGTTTGCGGGATAATTTTCGCTTCTAAAAGGCACTCAAAGTAAGGGAGGATGATGTAACCAGGTCATAGAGGAATACCGAGACCATCAGGGACCGAATCCAGATTTCGAATCTGGTCGAATGTGATATTTGAGACAATTTCATGCTTAACTTAACTATAGGACCTATTGTGATGTCTACTGATGTGGGAGAAAATAGTAATGTTGATAAACAAGTGAAAATAAAATTCACTTCAGTTGTGAATGGATTACAATACCAAGGTGAAGAAGATCAACATGTTACTACAGAAACTGATGTATAGTAAGAAATTGAAGCGATTGAAACTTCAGAAGTTGTTCTTCCTACAAATTCTAGTTCACAAGTAGATCAATCAAATATAGCTCGTGATAGGGCTAGAAGAGTTGGTGTTGGACCTCTTAAGTGTTATGGTTTTGAAAATATGGATAATTTTGCATTACAGATTGCTGAAGAGGTGGATCCTCATAAGCCATCCACCTATAAAAATGTTGTTTCATGTAGTGAGTCTGCTCGATGGCTTGCTACTATGGGGGATCAGATGGAATCCCTTGATAAAAATTAGACTTGAGACTTAGTTAAACGACCCAAGGAGAGACGGATTTTCACTTGTAAATGAGTCTTTAAAAAACAGGAAGGAATATCTTGTTCATAAGCTATTAAATATAAAGCTTGAGTAGTTGCTAGAGGGTTCACGTAGATAAAAGAAGTTGATTATAATGAGATACATAAAAATTTGGAACAAGAAGAACTAGATGGTGAAGATAGCTTTCTTACATGGAGAGCTAGATGAAGAGATTTACATGACCAAACCAATTGAAGAAGTTTTGTATGCACTAATGTAGTCTTCAAGGCAGTGGTACAAATAATTTGACAGCTATATGGTTGGACTTGGTTACAACAGAAGTCCATATAATTGTTGTGTACATCACAACAAAGCTGATGATGATTCGATGATTTATCTACTTTTATATGTAGATGATATGCTTATAGCTGCAAAGTTCAAGTCTGACATTCCAAAGTTTAAGAATCTGCTTAGTCTTGAGTTTGATATGCAGGATTTGGGTGCTACTAAAAAATTTTAGGCATGGCGATCTATAGGGACAGAGAAGAAATAAACTCTTCCTGTCAAAGAAAGGCTATATATATATATAACTATCCAGGTCGTGTATGTAATCAGCTAAGCCTATAGATACTTCCAGTGCTACAAATACTAGTTTTGTTGTGATTAGTGCCCTAAACTTCATGGATCTCGTAGTATTTAATCTTGTATAAATGAATTGTTTAATTAATAAATAAAGAGTTATTTTATTTCATCATAACTCAATCAAATAAACTAATATTTAAGCTTATTTTATGTAACTTGAACAATATGTAGTAGACATACAAGTGGATCATGTTCAAGGTTGGGTGTCTTATCCTAGTAACACGACGGATATGACCCACTTTGTAAATGTTACTAGATCTGTAAGTGTTACAAACGAAGTGATCTAAATCATTTATGTGGAGACATGTGAATGGGGGTATCCTATATAAAGAGTTTGTATAAGACTGGAACATAAAATGATTTATTTCTCTTTATAATACCATTGGCTGAAAAGATTAACGTTTCATAGAATGACCATAGGTCGATCTCAATCTTGAGTGAGTTATGGACTCTTATCTATTAGGGCAGTCCTTTGATTTGTATGGGTGAGAATGGTCCAAGTTGCCGACTCAATAAGCCTACCATTTTGGGGACTTCTCCAAGTAGGGAGCTGGAAATATAGCTACACAAGATATAGTTCGCTCCTTCTCATTTTAAGGTAAGTAGATGAATTGCTCTCTTAATGATGGTCTCAATTCTTGAACAATGAGACCCTACCCTCTTACTAGTCTGACAAGGATTTAGTTTATAGTTGGATGATAAATTGATTGTTCATTAAAGGGATCAGTGGTATATAAGAAGTGATAATTTGACCCAATTGTATTCATGAGCAATTCGTGAAGGATTAACTTACTAGTAATAGTTATATCCATGGACACAGAAATATATCTATAATGCAAAGAGTATAGCTATAGGTCTTTAGTTGAGTGACTCACAATTAATGAATTGATTAATTTGATTAAAAAGTTTAATTAATTAATCTCGTATCATTAAAGCTTCTAATCTATAGATCCATTAGGTCTCCTTGCTAGCTCACTAAAGATAAAACAAGAATAATTTAGTTTTGGATTAATTTTAATTATTTAAATTAATAAGAGAATATACATTAATTGTTTAAGATGTAATTAATATAAGAGAAATTTCACATATAGATAAAAATGTCAAACTATTTACAGAAAATAGAAAAGAAAATATTAATGAACATTGATAGACTTCTATCAGTGATAAACCTATATCAATTTCTATCACTATAATATCAATGATAGACTTATACCAGTTTTTATCAGTAATAAACACTGATAGACTTCTATAAGCTTCTATCAATGATACACTTTTATCATTTTCTATCACTAATAGACGTTGATAGACTTTTATCAACGTCTATTAGTGATAGACTTGTATTACTTTCTAGTATCAATGATAGACTTTTATCCGTTTCTATAACTGATAAACATTCATAGACTTCTATCAGCTTCTATCAATCTCAATCAAAGAAGATTAAATTTTATTATTTTGTGGAAATAGTTTTCTTTATTTTTCTATTTTTGAAAATTGTCCTTAATATAATTTATATAGATACATCATTAAATAAACATATTTTGAATAAGTTTCAAAATTAAACTTTAAAATATAAGAGAGATATATATTTCAATAAGTTTCAAATATTAATTATATGAATGAGATTCATATAAAACTATAGATTATGAGAGAGGATTATATTTGAATATGACTAAAGTATAATTAAATATATGATATTTAATTTATTAATTTATTAACTGTTTGTTAATTAATATTATTTATTTAATTATATATTAAATTAGATTTAATATCAAATTAAATAAAAGATAACTGACATGGGGAGTTATCTATTATATTAGTGGAGGGAAATTGTAGCTCCTCCTCTAATTAATTATTCTCTTTTAATTGTGAATTTTGAAGAGAAGTGGAAGAATAATGATTGATCATTTTAACAAGTCTCTCAATACTCCCAATAAATCTCTTTCACTCTAAAAAAATCATCTTCCCTTCTCTAAAAGCTTGGATCTCATCATCCAGCTCTTACCCTACTCTTCAGTAGGGTAACACTACTAGTAGTGTCCCTTTGGTTGGCTCTTGAACGAGGAAGAGGTTCAGAATTCGTGAGAGTTTGTATGGGAAGGATTTTTGTTGAAGATTATCTTCAAAGGTAAGATTTCTTTCCCCTACAAATGCATCTTCAGGAAATGTTGAGCGCCAACCTGATTGTACAAACTCTAAAATAGGATGTTGGAGTTTGTTCCATGATTTTGAAAACCTGACTTGAGGAACACAAATTCTGGTGGGCACTTCACATGACTTATAATCCAAACATACAGCAACGGAGCGCAACCGATAAAATTTTCAGCCTTTTTTTTCCTGCAATGGTTTAATAACTGGAATATCTTGACCACTATCAATATGATAGGACCTACTCCTTCCTCTATCCTTAAAAACAATTTGACCACCCGTTCTTCAACATATCCTTTTACCTTCAGGAATAAGATTGCGTTGAAGATACCTAAGACCAACAGTGATAATCACTTATCCTCATCGACAAATCTCTGTTGAAGGGAAAATATGTATTCCATAGGCAAGCACACACTCGTCCCTTTCATCTTCACATGTTTTTTAATTTCATTTGTACGAACTTTGCCTAAGAATGCTGACAATGCCCTTTTCATTAATATGCGATCCAATCTAAGAATATACTTCTACTTTCTCCTGTGATGGTGTTCTTAGAAAGGCTAGTACTCTTCTATAGTTGGAATCTTGTCGATCGACTTAAATGTGAACCATCGATAGGTTGGATCCCAATGTTGAAATAAAGCTTTTACCACAAAAATGTTAACTTGCACATAGAGAAGTTGGGCTATCTGACCATATTTACTGATGAATATTTTCTTCCTGGCTACTATTAAACCTTCCCATATTAGCTTCAAAGCATCGAACTTATTTTTAGGAAAACTAATGTCTTTAACTTTTATGGACTCACTAGATGCTGAACAGTCCCCATGAGTTCTTTGTGTGCTTTCTACCATTGATGTACTATCTACTGATTTTCTATCCTCCATCCTGGCAGGGTTGGTACAAAAAGTGGTGACTTTATTGAACTCATTCTTTAATCTACAACCAAAATTAAGGGTTGTCAAGTCACTTATTTTGAAAAGTAAAGACCCAACTGTTAAAATCTATATCCAAAAAAGTGTGAGGTTGACTTCTAATAAATCATAAAAGAGATTTGGTTTCCAAATCTTCTAACTATTTTTATAGCATGGCCGACTTGAGTGGAGATTTTCATGCACCTATACGGGAACCAGATTCCGCAGCTTCGAAATCTAATCTTAAAAGATATAACCCAGATAGGAGGCTTGTGAATGTGTGTGTGGTATGCATGACAATACTACAGAGGAAAAATGCATTTGAACTAATAGGACCATAAATATAAGCAAAGTATAAACAAAATATAAAGGCAACTTGATCCTAAATTAAACAACCACAATAATATCTCAATTAAATTCATGAACAAACCAAATTCCTAAACATCTGCATAAATACGAGGTTAAATCTAGCACAACTAATGGAAATATGGTCCCCAATCCTTCCAACTACTTTCGCGACATAGTTGACTCGAATGGAGATTTTCATGCTCCTGCATGGGAACTAGGTTCCATGAAGGTTACACTACTCAACCTCCAAATCTAATCCTAAAAGGTATAGCCCGGATACAAGGTTGTGAAGGTATATGAAATACATGACAATATAAGATGATTACATAAACCATGCAATTATGGAAAATAAATAAGTAAAAACAATCAATAAATAGGAAAAAAAATGAAAAAAATAATATGAGTCGAAACACAAAAAAATAATTTTTACCAGGAAACTAAATAAAAACAAACAAACAAATAATGATGATCAATTAAAATTAGTTAGCCAGTAAATATCTTGAAAAGAAACCAAATAAATAAATAAAATAAAATAAAAGATAATAGAAATAAAATTTAACGACTTTAACCCTCTATATTACCCATGGAGTGGCCAAGTTGTCGTAACTTCATCGCAACATGAAACGGCCGACATCCTTCCCTTGGAGTATCCTTCAAGGTGAAAGGTTTGGAATCGCCACTAATCATTTTAAGGTGTAATTGGTCACCCATTAAAAAAAGTAAAAGTAAAAATAGTCTACTTTTCTAAAGATAGGTGTTGAATGAGAAATTTTAAACCTCACAAATTGCCACGTTATTCATGACGAAATTCCAAATCAATCAAATTTGGGACCAATTAGGAGTTAGATATGTGTACCAAATTGGAGTTAAAGACAAGTTTTGATGACGCCACATGATTTCATCATCACCGTTGAATCAAATAAGATTAATTTGATCAATTTTGATATTATTATTTGGGTTAAAGTCCAAATAAGCCCAAAAATGGGTTGAATTTGATCTAAATGTCAAATCAGGCCCAAGTTCAATTAATCGGGCCTAAGAACTAGGCCCATGGACTAACCAACCCCAAGCTCACGAGGCCCACCAGAGATCTCTATAAATAAAGAAGCTCTCCTAACTTGTGGAAGTCTGTAATTTTATACTCTAGAGAGCTTACAGAGAATTCTCTACAATCAGAAGACTTCTTGACTCCTGAAGCTGACCACATTTGAAGACTAAAATCCTTTGAAGATACAAGCATTTTGACCACGCTTGAAAACTAAAGTCCTTTGAAGATACAATCATTCTGAAGACTAAATTCCTTTAAAGTTATAAGTATTCTGAAGACCGAAGTCCTTTGAAGATACAAAAATTCTGGACACTCTTGAAGATTTGAGTCCTCTAAAGATACAAGCATCATTCCAAGACTCGAAGCTCAAGAACATCCACAAGCCCCACTTCTATACATCAAGCATACTCATTCAACCGAGAGAGAATCAGATGGTCAAGTACTAAAGATCGAACCACATCGCATCAAATCAACATCAATATCAACACGAACTCAAGTTCAACTCCACGAAACAAGATTCTCTGAAAGTCTCGTGTGAACACTAATCCTGCAAGAAGTTCATCAAGCCCAAAGGTCAATCATCCAAGAAGATCAACAAGCCCAAAGGCCGATCATCCAAGAAGATCAACAAGCCCAAAGGCCGATCATCCAAGAAGATCATCAATCCCAAAGGCCTATCATCCAAGAAGATCAACAAACCCAAAGGTCGATCATCCAAGAAAACCAATAAGCCCAAAAATCGATCATTTAAGAAGATCAACTAGCTTAAAGACTATAGTTTATTATGAAAGCATTAAAATATTATGTATTAGAGATTGTACTCACTTTCCACAAAATTAATACAGATACAAAGTTTAAGTTCCATGAAATAAATTTCTCTTGAAATCTTGTGTGAACAATAGGTCCATGGTTATCGAGTGCAAAGAAGGTACACTACAAGAATTTTGGTAATTCTCGACGACATTAATTTCGACGACCAAAAAACCATCGGCGGTTTCGAACTCTCTCAACAGTCCAGACAAGGGTTCGGGATAAAATTTTAATCCCGACGATCCACGAACAGACCTCGGGATTTTAAATTCACCCGACGGTCCCCCTAGAAACCGTCGGGCTTATTGTACTTTAGCCTAAAAGTTCTTTCAAGCCTTTGGGTGTTTTAATCTCTCCAGATAGTGCACAAACACCATCAGGAGGTTCGGTTTTAACCTGATGGTTACTACTCGACCATTGGTCAAGGTGTGCAGAATCTTTTGTGATTTATTAAGTTGACCCAACAGTAAGCGCAAAACCATCATATTTTCATTATAATGATCGACGACTCCATGCAACCGTCGGAATTCTAAGTTCTAATATAAATATTAAAAAGTTTTTATGGGAATTGGGACACCATTGGCCGACCGTGAGACAAGAACCATCAGGATATGTTTAAGAATTCCCGACAGTTTCCCCTAACAGTCGGCCAAACGTTAAACTCTCGACGATGTTTAGTCAACCGTCGAGAGTTCTAAGAAATATAAAAAATATTGTTTTGGGAATTTGGTAAGGTTCCACCGACAGTTGTGTCAAAAAGCCATCGGGAGTGCCTCGTTTACCCGATGGTTTTGAGCGACCGTCGGTTGTTATTACATTCTCGACAGTGTTCAGTCAACCGTCGAGGATTCTAAGTTTCCTTTTGGAAATTGGTGAATTTTTTTCCGACGGTCGTGTCAAAAAATCGTCGGGCTTGGGAAGTTGGGGCGACGGTTCGTAAGTGACCGTCAGGATTGCTTACATATATCCCGACGGTTGCAGACAACCGTTGGGAAAAAATGGATTTAAAAATCCCTCTTCTTACCTGATTCTTCTTCTTCCCTCTCTCGTCGATTCTTTTTCTTCTTCTTCTTCCTCTTGCTATCGTTGCTTACATATACCAACGCCATCTTTCTCCCTCTCGTTGTCCGTTGCCATTCGTTCCCCTCTCGTCGTTCATCATCGTCCGTTCATGGCCCGTTGGTCGGTCCGTTCGTTAACAAAAATTTCCTTCGCCGTCGTTCGTTCCCTCTGGAAGCCATTCCCCTCTCGCCGTTTGTCGCCAATCATCCGTTGGTCCGCGTCCATTGGTTACCCATCTCGTCCGTTGGTTTGTTCTCTCGCCGTCTGCCGCTGTCTCCGATTTCTCCCTCGCTGGAAAGGTAACTCTTCTTTTTTTTTTACTTATTTACTTGATATTCTTGGTATCCTTGGTATTGAGTACTGCTATTAACAAATTACTTGTAATATAGATTTTTTGTGATTCTAAAATCAACAAAAAACAGAGGTTGATTCTAAAATAGGAAAAGCTAATGATGTTAGTGATTTGTTAAGTAGAAATAAATTGGTTGAATTGGATGTTGAGGTTTTGTTTATTAGGAGGTTGATTGTAATGTAGATTTGTTGTGGATCATAGAATGAGGGTACTCTGTTAGCTAAAGAACAATTCAATTCCATATCATGTGATTTGCTCTGTTTCTGTGGATAGCCAATGAACTATGGTAGTTTTTTTTCTTGCTAGATTTCTCACTAAATGAATTTGTGTCAATAACTTAGGATATTCGAGTTAGTATATGGGGCGATTCGATTAACTATATAGAATAGTTTAACGTTGAGAATAGGGGATGTTTTCTGTATTCGTTAGTTTCTCTTTCTTTATTCTTTTTGTGTTTATATTTTTGTGTTTTATTGTTTGAGGAATCTCCCTCCGTTACTCCTGTGGTTTATATAGTCCAACAGGTTTATATTCTTTGTGATACAATCTTAGATAATTTTGTCTGAGTCTTTGAACATTGATTTTTTTTCATTTTTGGGTTGTTGAACTACCTATTCTTCATACACATATGGAGCTAAACATTATCAATTCTTATGATAGGACTTCAACTAGCACTATCATAAGAGTGATAGCAATAACATTGATTTTGTCATCAATTTGGCTTCAAGTGTAAATCTCTATCTGAGTGGATATCATTTGGTTTTCTTTACAATAATTTAGCTTCAACCTCTAGGACTTCAACTAGCATTTTGGAATTATCTCCAAACATCTCAAGCCTTTCTACCCTTAGATCTACTTTTATAAGAGCAAATTTTATAAGATCAAAAGAGGAATAAGGATATGTATAGAAGTGATTCTAAAATAGTTAAAATTACTTTTGTCATTTTCAAAATCACACATAAACATACTTTTAATCATTCAAAATCATGAAAAAGAAGTAAATGAAATGAAATTAAAAGTTAGAAATTGGAACTATATGTTCTAATATAACTAATTGTCTAAGTCATACAAGTTCAATTTATCGCATATATTATTAAGAATGGATAAAGAGTAGATTAATATTAAGAACAAGTTATCAACTGAATATGCAGAAGGAGTATATCGATTCCTTGATGTTGCAAAACGTCATGTTAATAAGTCAGGAAAAACAAGATGTCCATGCAGAAAATGTATGAATGCTAGGTGGGAGCCAATAGATGGAATTGAATGACATTTATTCATTAATGGAATTTCTCCATCTTATCATCAATGGGTATATCATGGAGACCCAGTCGACTTGTCTAGAGGATATGATAGTCACACATCTCAGTCGACACATGATGATGGATTAAGTATGATAGAGATAAATGTCATAAATGAAGAAAATGAAATTTTGAATATTATAAATGATCTACAGTGTCCAATTGCTGATGTAAATGAAGAAAAAAATAAGGATGAGATGCAGACCAATGCCCAAGAAAGAGATAATAATTCAAGCTTATTTGAAGACTTAATGAATGAAGCACGCAACCAGTTGTACCTTGGTTGTACAAATTTCTCGTCATTGTTGTTCCTGGTGAAGTTGATGCATATTAAGGTTCTTAGCAGTTGGACTAACAAGTCATTTGATTTGTTACTTGAATTGTTAAAAGAAGCATTTCCCTTTGGAGTATCTATACCTAGTTCATTTTATGAAGCTAAAAGAAAATTATGTGACTTAGGACTTGGTTATGAGTATATTCATGCTTGCAAATACGATTCCATCCTATATTGGAAAGAATTTGTTGATTTGGAACAGTGTCCAATATCTGGTGAATCTCGGTACAAAGTTGAATCTGAAAAAAGTAAAAAGATATCACATAAAATTTTACGACATTTTCCTTTAATACCAAGATTAAAGCGATTGTTTGCATCTAAGCATATTGCACCTGAAATGAGGTGGCATAAAGATAAACATGTTGAAATTAATGGAGTATTGCGACATCTAACTGATGTTGTAGGGTGGAAGCATTTTGATCATGAGTTTCCTTAGTTTGCTTCAGACCCATCTAACGTTCCTTTAGGACTAACTTCAGATGGATTCAATCCATTTGAGAATATGAGTACTTCATATAGTATGTGGTCAGTGGTGCTCATTCCTTACAATTTGCCACCTTAGAAATGCATGAAAGAGACAAATTTCATTGTCTCCCTTCTTATACCCAAACCTGGAAAAGAAATTGATATTTACCAACAACCACTGATTTAAGATTTAAAGGAGTTATGGAATGATGGTGTGCATACTTACGATTGTGTTAGCAATGAATATTTTCAACTACATGCTTGTTTATTGTGGACCATTAACGACTTCCCCTGCATATGGTGACTTAATTGGATGGAGTACCAAAGGTTACCAAGTATGCCCTATTTGTAAAGAGGATACATCATCAATGAGGCTAAGAGGAAAACAGTGTTTTATGTGGTATCGACTTTATCTTCCAGATAAGCACAGTTGGCATAAAAGTAAATAATTTGATGGAGAAGTGGAACATAGACCTCCTCTAGTTGACATGGATGGAGAAGATATCTTAGAGAGTTGAATTTGTTAAACTTTCCCGTGTTTAGCAAACATCTAGAGAAACATGATAAAAAACGGAGACAAAGTTTAAATTGGAATAAAAAAAAGTATTGGTTGAAACTTTTATTGAGACATAAGTTGGATGTTATGTATATTGAAAAGAATATTTGTGAGAATTTGGTAGGAACATTATTAAATATTAAGGGAAAGAATAAGGATACAACTAATGCTCGTTTGGATCTAGAAGATCTAAATATACGAAAAAGAAAACTACACCTGCAAAAGGTAAGAGACAAAGTTGTAAAGCCACATGCTGCATACGCTTTGACTACTAATGATAAGGTTGCATTTTGTAAGTGGATCAAATCAGTCAAATTTCCTGATGGGTTTGTCTCCAATATATCAAGATGTGTGAGTGAGAAAGATGGAAAGCTATGGGAGCTAAAAACTCACGACTTGCATGTTCTGCTTCAGAGGCTTCATCCAATTAGTGTTCGAGCATATTTGAAAAAATACGTGTCCACTGTTGTCGTTGAGTTACGCAAATGTTTCTGTGATTTATGTGCAAAAATAATATCTATAGGGGATTTGGATCAATTACAAAGAAAGTTAAAATCATACTTTCCAAGTTAAAAAAAAAAACTATTTCCAGAGGCATTTTTTGATGTAATTGTGCACCTAGCAATCCATTTGCCCTATAAAACAAAAGTTGTAGGTCCAGTTAGTTATAGTTGGATGTATCCTATTAAAAGAAGCTTGTGGACATTGAAACAATATGTAAAAAATAAAGCACGTCAGGGTTCTATAGCAGAAGCATATATAATGAATGGATTGTTGGAATTTTGTTCTTTGTACATAACTGGAATTGAGACAAGGTTCAATAAAGATGAAAGAAAGGATGATAGACTTCCAAAGGATGAGATATGTGGTGAGTTTTTGATGCTCAGACAAAATGCGCGACCATTAGGAGCACCAAGAGTAAGGACATTATCAAGAGAAGAGAAATTGTACATTGGTACATCTTGAATAATTGTATGGAAATTAAATTTTATGGAACGTAAGTTTTGAACATTCCATTGTAATTGATAATTTTGATTCAAAGTGTGAAATCTAAAATTGAGACACGTCTCTTACTTATAGAAAATATTTGAGACTAATTCGACAGGAAGCTCAAAGTCAGGATGATTTATACAGAAAGCACCAACAAGACTTTCTTGATTGGTTCAAATCTCATGTAAGTATATGAGTTTAAAAGACCAATAAACATTCAATTGACTACTAATGATAGGTGACATTACTTTTTAATAGGTTCTTTCATTGCGTGAAAATTGAGATATGTCTGATGGCATATAATCATTAGCGAATGTGGCCAAGTTTAAAAGTGCGCTCGTACAGCGGATGTATTGTTAATGGAGTACGCTATCATAGTATTGAGCATGATAATTGTCGGAGAATGAAAAATAGCGGGATCATGGTGCCTTCAAAAAGTGAAGGTGGAGGTGATCTCCATAATTTCTATGATATTGTCAATGAAGTATTAGACTTTCAGTATGCCAAGAGAAGACGTGTAATTATGTTTAAGTGTACTTGGTTCGATACAGGCCCTAAAAAAAGGCAACAGAGTACACATGGATTTGGGGTATATATCAATTAATACAGCTCATCACTGGTTTGTTAACGAGCCTTTTGTATTTTCCAGTCAAACCAAACAAGTGTTTTACATCAACGATCCTAAATATGGTAATAATTGGAAGGTGGTGCAAGTAGTCCAAAACAAGCATGTGTGGGACATGCCAGAAGAAGAAGAACGTGAGAATGACCAACATGAGTTGTTAGAAGTGGTGAATTGTATTATTTGTAAAATTGATGAATAAATGAATGATATCAGTTTGTGTAAAGTTGATGTTGATCCTACAGTCGTAGAACGGATAATTTAGCGAGTTGATGATGACTTCATAAATGACGAGGAAGAGGATGTCCAATCATCTTCTAATAAGAGTTTGAGTTTCGATGAACATCTTAATGATACAGAATAAGCATGTAAATATGTATTTTCTTCATAAGCATGTAGGTTAAACACTTGTTTCTTTTCCATTTCATAACTTACATATTGTTGTATAACATATATATTATTGTTTATGCAAGAACAATGGTAGGTCATACTGAGGAGGAAGCAATGCTGGAATTCTTACAGTCCGAGCCCCTTGGCGCATCATCCTCTACGGGAGATATACAGGTTATTTTAAAGCCACATTTTTATATAAACTAATGTTTCATTAAACTAACAACGTATAATTTTTGCAAGAGTCAGGTAATATGACTATTAAGACTGGACGTGGATACTCTCGAAATGTTGATATGGATAAATATGCTCAACAATTCAGGAGAATTCCTATCGAGATTGGCCTTGAATGGCAAAAACCAACTTGTAATAATGCAACGAGGTTTAGCAATGCTTTTGGTACCAACGTTCGGGAATCTTTTTCTGTTCGTTATGGATCATGGACAGAGGTACTAATAGAAACACGAGAGCTTGTTAAGGGTCGATTATTGCTAAGATGGTCAATTTATATTTTACAAAGTATCTATGCATTGGCTTCCATACTAATTAGTTTTTCTTTTCTTTCTTAATTCAGAATCATTTTGTGTTATACTTGACCAGCAAACTGGTCAATGATTTCATCGATGAACAGATGAAAAATTTATTCAAAGAGTATAGGGGGGAACTACACAAATACTACAAGAAATATGCAAGTCCTGAATAGCCACGAGCATACCCACTTGATTGCCTTAAGGACAACATAGAGGATTGACACTTTCTATTCAACAAGTTTGAATCCGCCGACTGGAAAGTAATAATTTTTGTGTTTTTTTTGTTTTTGTTTGCTTACTTTTCAATTACTTTAACGATGTTTAATTTCTCATTTTCTTAGAAAGTGGCAAAGACGAATTAGAGGAATAGATCAGGCTGAAAGTACACTCATACAGTTGGTTTTAAAGCTTTTATACGCATAAGAGAATCTACGTTAAGTTGGATAAAGTATACACATACAACTGGTTAAAGTACACTCACCTTAATATCTCATTTTCTTGTGAATTGTTTTACAGAAAGGACCAAACGATGAACCAATGGACCTAGTGGATTTATTTAGGCAAACACACTACAGAAGTGATAACTCTTTTGTTAATCAAGCTACGAATGATGCATATCTCAGTTTTTATTCCTCAATGTAACTTTATTCATATACAATTTTCATACAATAATTAGTTTTAATTATTCATGTAGAGTCAAATGGTTGAGCTGAGAGAATCCTCCCCCAAGAAGGGTCTGAAAGAATATCAAATGAGGAAATATGTGAGCACGTGTTGGGCCTTGTTAGGACACCGAAGGATAAAAAGTGAAAACATCTAGGGGATCATTGTCCAGTGCATCTTCATCAAGAATTATAGAGGAGCAACAACAAGAGATAGACTCCTTAAAGGCTAGATTGGCTAGATTGGACGAACAAAAAGCTAAAAGACAAGCTGAGATGGAGGATATGAAAGCTATGCTCTTACAGCTCATAAAACATAGATCGAGCTAGGTATGAGCTCTTCTACTTTCGTAGTAAACTTAATTGTAAGATTGTGTATGTTGTTATTCTACTGTTATGGTAACAACATAAATGTATAGTTATGTAAAGTATAGTTAATGTTGTTATCCTGAAGTTGAGTTTGAATTTCATTTTATGCTAAACTAAATGATTGTATATGTTGTTATCTTGCACATATCTAAAAAAAGAATAAACATATTTATAGAGGTATTTAAATCTGTTTATTTATTTCAAGAAATCCTGACGGCATGGAGTCGAGCAAAGAACTCTCGACGGTGACTAAAGATATTCCAACGTTCTCTATGCACTGCCAGGATAAAGACATAGCCCGACAGTCACTAACCGTCATGCATTAAATATATCCTAACGGTCCACATCACCGTTAGCGTAAAATAAAACGCCCGACGAAAGATAACCGTTGAGATAAAAAAAAATAATCCTAACGATTCATAAGACCGTCAGGCTTATCTATAAATGCCGACGCTCAATCGTCAAGCGAAAGAATAAATTCTAACGATCGACCGTCGAATGTTGTCCCTTTTTCCCGATGGCGTCCTTTAGGGTCGGGGAAAACGCTCCATTCTTATTCGTCAAGATAATTCTTTTTCCCTACAGTAGGACTTCCCAACTATCGAGAAAGGTTTCCTTCGATGACGGTATCCCGACGTTACCGACAACTTCTTTACCATCAGGAAAGGTTGTCTCGACGGTGTTTTTAACTTATCCCGACGCCCTCGACCGTCGGGATTTAACCAAATTCTTGTAGTGGTATTAGCACTCTACAACACTTGTTTTAAAAAGACATTTTATTCTTACATCCAAAGTTGTAATGAAAATTATTAAAATGAAAACTTATGAGAATTGACTAGTTCAACAATTTTCAGGTAGAGGTGTTCCCTTATGGTCAACATAAGTACCTCAGCCTAGACCGAATTATTAACTTACCCAATTATGTTTAAAATATAAAATTGGAAAATTTAAATAAAAGGAAATGTCTCACCCAATTTCACCATAAATTTAAGGATAAAATATAATGGAATTTTGTATGCGATTGTGTATGTCAATTTATATTTAAATTCTCTTATGAAATATTTTCCTCGTGAGCAATATCAACTCCATCACAAGATTTATGGAAAATCACATCAGATATTTAAAATTCATTTGAAATTTGAATTTTAAATTAAACTAGAATTTTAATTCGATAACGATATTGTTAATTTGGATTTTACACAGAAATTCAATGAAAAAATAAATAAATTTGAAGAAAGTTTTAGATCAAGTCCAAATTAAGAAATAATAAATAAAACATACTCACTAGCAAAAGTCAAAATTCATTTTGCCAACCTAAATTATAATCTATTAAAGAGTTGTGTTTAAGATTTTAAAATTCAAGATTTAAATACTATTAAGAAATCTCAATTTTAAATTACAGATTGAATAATGTCATATTTAATAATACCAAATTAGAAATTTAAATTTGAGAGTAAAGTTAGCAAATTAGAAAATGTTTACATGTCTTAGATGATTTCTAAATTGAAATTATATACTTAGGAACTTGCAACTGAATCTTGTTTAAGATTATTTGAAAACATCAAATTGTCTCAAAATTCTTTATGGGTTTCTTTGGTTTGTTTTTCCTTTAATGGGTTTCTTTGAAATTTGGGGATGTTTTTCTTTATAGTTTTGGTTTCTGTTAAATGATTTGAGGAATAGCACACCTATGGTCTTATTTGGAAGGAGAGGGAGCAGTAAAATAAAATAAATAAAAAAAGACACAACCCGACCCAATCGAGTAATTAGTTCAGGTCAAATCCAACTCGAGTCAGGTTGGATCGGATCGATTTTATCCTATACAGAACTTGTCCAGGTCGGGGTTGTATCGGTTTTTAAGGAAAACCGACTCAACCCATCCTATTAACCCTCCTAATTTTTTCTACTCAAACTTTTGTCTATCTATATTGCAATTACTTTTTCTTCATTAAAAAAGAAAAAAAAAACAAAAACAAAATTCTTTCTCAACTTTTTCTCTCTATATAGTTTTACGCCTCTTTCTTTACTTTTTGTTCCTCCAAAATGTTTCTGTTTAAATTTATCTCATTAAATCATTTTTAATGGTTTGACTACCACTCACATTTAAATCACGCAATATTAAGATGATATTAAAATAAATTAGGTACATTCTAAACTACACTCATCTTTGTACAACTCAAAATGTACCAAAATATTGTATGTTAATATGATTGCGAGGACTGCAACTTTGCCGTCATGGTCATGCGATCATGAACCATCGTGTTCTCGCCAACTGTACCAGGTATCTGGGTCCTAAACAAAAGGAAACAATAAACTGCAGTTCCCATTCAAGAATCCCATTTAGATTTTGTTTGAACACAACATCGCCCGTACTCTGATCTACAAGGAAGATGACCTTAATTGTCCTTTGTTTTGGTTCTTTTCTTGAGTTGATAGAAACTTATCACTGGCTGAATTTGACTTTCAAAGGCTGCATTAATTTAATTTAGTGAGTTTCATAATCCACCACATTTTGCACGATGGGTTGCTGCCTTTGTGATATCATTCATTGCATATCCAATACTTTTGATCTGGTTAGAATGTTTCTCGCCCTTTTACCATGTTTTATTATACCGACCTACAAATTTAGTATCTAGGCCCTCCCTTTATAATCATATTTCAAGGTAGGGACTGATAACAGTTGCAGAGAACAAGATATATGTTAGAGAAATAAGAAAAAGATAATCATATTTATTGGTTTTCGAACATAAGGTTTCATCTCAAAGTTAACTAGCGATAGTGGTGTAAACCGTGTATTTTATAAAAAATTTGAGGTCTCCCCATTTTTTCAATGTAAGATCCTAAATTTGCCTCCTTAACATGATCATGATGTGCTTTGAGTTCGCTATTCTTGAATTGAATCCTTATTTTTTTAAGATGGAATCCCATATTTATTTATTATGGTACCAGAGCCTATAAAAATACAAAGGTATTCAAAAGAAAAAAAAAATTGATCCAAGATTGATGAATTCAAAGGACGCACCATCTAGAGGGAGCCTGTTAAGAATCTCACATTAAAAAGATGGGAAAACCTCACGGTTTTCGTGAGATATATGGGTTACTTCATTTATTGCTAATTTATTTTGAGATGAACTTTATATTTATCGAATATGTTGTAGTGCATTTCATCTATCTAGCCAATTTTTTTTTTTAAATGCTAATATATGCATTTGGTGTTGGATTGTTATGATGGTGCTAGTGATGTATCAACTTAGTTGAGATATCTTTGTGGACCTAATGTCTAAAAAATTTTGGATTTCTTTTTGATAATTCTTTTTAAGTTACCCCACCTTCAATTTTTCTTGTGATTGGAGTCTGCACAGTAATAATATTTGGTAGGAGAAACTAATTATTAAAACCATAATTCAAAATGTGAGGATGTAATTTATTTTCATAAGTAAAAAAATTAAGAACTAGAACTATTAAAGTTGACGGAAATTTTCATAATTTTTATAATAGATAATTTAGATTCTAAATTAACTAGATCAGTGATATAAAAATTAAATTGAATTAAAATAACATACCGGGAACTGTAGATTCGTCCAGCTAACCGAACATCATTGACATGTTGTAGCTGTGGAGCCATTGTTGGAAATCACTCCCAAACCCATAGTTGCAAAAGTATGAGAGGTCCAGCTATCTCATGAACTTCAGGTCTTGTTGCTTTGTATAGTTGTCTATACAACCATGACAAACATGCTCCACCCTACGAATACCGCCGCACATCATAGAGGTTAGCTAATAGTGGCAGAAATATCAAGTAAAAAGAATGACTTGATTTATCGGAAAATAGACTTCCACCATGTGCGAGCTCATGGAATTTCAAGTAAACAAAATCTCGCACATATCTTATAACGGTTTCCTCGTCTGCATCATGTGTGAGCTCACAGAATTGTGTTCCTAACCATATCAAACTTAACCTCGATCCTTTAATTTTTTCGACAAATGGAGTCACACCGAGGTACAGTTGACAAACTTGTGACCAATCATTGTACATCACTCTGGTGACCGGCTCACCGTCAAAAGGTAACCACAACAACACTTCTATGTCTTGTAGAGTGATAGTGCACTCTCCAATAGACATATGAAATGTATGCGTCTTAGGCCTCCATCTCTCGACCAAGGCTGTGATCAGATGTTAGTCCAACTGAATAAATCCCAATCTGGCAACCCATAGAATCCAGATGTGTGAAGTAACGGTAGTATTTGAGAGTGGAGTGGAATAATGCGCTGGAGAACTACCTCTCAACGATTTTCAATTCATCAAAGATATGAATTTCTTAAACCCTAATTAACTAAGAATGAGCTTCTACCCATTAAGTCCATACTCAATTAGGAATCTAGGGTCTTAATTAATTAGATTATATAATAGGAGCCAATTTAATAAAATAATTCAATATAATAAATTATTAATCTACATACATAGTCCATACTTTAATTAAACATATTATTATTTAAATATTTCTAACATTCTGACCGAAGATGACTTTAATCGTCCTTGTTTTAGTTCTTTTCTTTCGTTGATGGAAAACTCGTGGCTGGTTGAATTTGACTTTCAAAGGCTGAATTAATTTAATTTAGTGAGTTTGATAATCCACCACATTTTACACGATTGGTTGCTGTCTTTGTGACATCATTCGTTGCATGTCCAGATACTTTTGATTTTATTAGAATGTTTCTCGCCCTTACCATATTTTATTATACTCGACTACAAATTTAGTATATAGGCCCACCCTTTATATATTTCAATTTTTTGTTTTTTCCATTTTTATATTTATTGAACAAAAATCATCTCTAATTTAATAGTAACAGTAATAGTAAAGCTAACAATATATTTGACAACTTCATAATTTTCATATTATTACAGTAACAATATCTGTAACAGTAACGATAACGATAACGATAAATGTAATGGGTCTCACGTAATTTCAATTGCAATCAGATTGAACGCTTTGTATTCCCCAATAAGATTTCACGATTTAGTTACAAATTTCAAGGTGGGTCCGAAATCTTATTATGATACGGAAAGCAGGTAAACAGCAACAGAATTAATAAATTGGAGCCCACATTTTACATTATAATTGATGAATTACTTTTCAACCGATATCAAATTTTCGTGGCCTAACATACAAAATCATCATAGTTTAAGATTTTTTAAAAAATTAATCCTTACCCAAAAAAAAATCTAATTAATTGTAAAGTAAGATATTTTAGTGCAAAAGAATTTAGTGCATCTAATTTTAAAACGCAATTAGTGTCTCCATAAGTAGTTTAGCCATTAACATATCTAAGAGAAACTTCGTTACCCACCTTAACAATCACCCAATGAATTTTCTTTATTATTGTGTTCTTACTTAACAACATCGCATTCAGAATATCTCTTTCGAAGGTTCAAATTAGCGACCATCTCAGAACTCAAGTTTGAAATAAGAACAATTTCATATGAATCAGAAAAAAATATTGAGCTATGCAATCACTGTTATGTAGTTGTCTCAAGAAATGGGTGAGTGTAAATTTAATATTTGATAAAATGTCAATGTCGATTGATATTTTTTTAAAAAATAATTATAAAAACAAAAAGTTATATAAAAAATCATTATATGAACGTTTGACACTTCTTAAAAAACTAAAGATATTTATTATATTATATTCACATTCATCACATTGATGTTTATTTTTAATTTAATTGATTTTTCATTATATAATTAAAATTTTGATTCACCTCTTAGATCATTGTTGAATTCATAGATAAAGTATCGATAAAAATGTCAACATGTCAAAGAAAATTTAAAAGGCTTAAATGGTCAATGTCAATGAAAATGTCGAGATCTTAACTCCACGAAAATTTGATAGAGAATTAATAAAAAGTCAATGTCGATGGATATTTCTAAAAAATTATGAAAACAAAAGTAAAACTTACCTTAACAAAAAAATATTTTGTATTTTTTAAAGAAGTTTAAATGCTTATTATTTAGGGTTGTTTTTAAATATAGAAAAATAAAGAGAAAATTAAAATAATATTGTTGTTTTAAAAACAATTTATAAAAATATTATTGTTTTGAAACTATTTATAAAAATATGGTTTTCTTTTTTTGAATGTCTCGAGTCTTCAAAATTTGACCAACCTAGGTCGAATTTTGAAGATTCGACCTTCACTTTTCTTTTTTTTCCTTATTTTTAATATTTCATTTTATAAAAAAAAATTCTAAATTTTTTTATTATTTTATTATTTTATTTAACTTAAACTCTAAAAAGAAAAAATTAAAAAAAAATAATATCTCATAAAATAAAAAAGTGTAAATTAAAATATCTCATTTATATAAAAATAATTACAAAAATCAATGTGTCCCACAAGGTGGACGTCGTCGATTTCGAGCTGGTTGTCATCGTCGACTTCGAACTTGAGGTTGCTCTAGTTCTTCTTGATGTTGCTCCATTACCTCTGCAAGCGCTTCATAATATAAATATTTATTATGCTCTCTACGACCCCGACCATGTCCATACACGTATGAAGACGAAGGACCAGCCTATGAGTCATAATGGCCTGAATCAAATGCTGACATCATCATCATCGAACTTAGATAATCAGTTTGACTCTGCGTTTGTATCACAGGGGGCAACTCTTCCACATTATGAGTAACCTCATCAAACTCATCCTCTTCCCAAACAGGTCCTCTACGTCTAGTAGCTGGTGGAAGAATAATAGGTATATCGTACGCATAATATATCTTCTCCATATAGTTTTGGTTGTCACTACATATAGCAAGAACCTGGTTCGGATCATTCGCAACATTACGGAGTCTACTGTTGTTTGATCTTTGTGAATTATAAACAATTAGATAATATTTAAAATAAATTTAAACTAAAAATTTACCAGATGACCCACAATTACTCCCGGACGAGTGACGTAGTGCCTTGTGATATTATTATACCAATGAATGTAGTCTTGAGTGATATCCCTGTCAAACTGTTCAATAGAAACCCCCACCGTAATAAACTTTACATGATAGTGCCATCGCACTACCAAATATGCAACTTTTTCGGACCAATCTATAGTCCTTAAGTCGATATCATGCAGTAGGGGTTGAGTATTACAAGGTGATGAGACATCGTACTGAAAATCGAATTGTTTCATCAACTTGTCAGGAAGATGTCACTCATCAATGTGAAAACATATGAGAGGACTCATCGTCCGTCATATGTTTTGACCATTCATACAGAAATTGGGCAAAGTATGCATAATAATTTTGTACGGCTCCCAAATAACCTAAAACACAAAATATTATATTGGAGAACATTAAAGATAAATACAATAAAAATGTGTATAAAATTATCAATTTGGTTCAGTGTTAATGTACCTGATCAGGTTGAAGTAGATCAAACATGTATCTGTACTGGCTGACTAAATGTGTGGTTGTCCTAGTCACACAAAATTTATCTCTCCATTTAAATTTTTAAATTGATAATTTAGATTCTAAATTAACTAGATCAGTGATATAAAAATTAAATTGAATTAAAATAATATACCGAGAACCGTAGGTTCATCTAGCTAACTGAGCGTCATTGACATGTTGTAGTTGTGGAGCCATTGTTGGAAATTGCTCCCAAGCCCATAGTTGCAAAAGTATGAGAGGCCAAGCTATTTCACGAACCTCAGATCTTGTTGCTTTGCATAGTTGTCTATACAACCATGACAAATATGCTTCACCCCACGAATACTGTCCCGCGTCATAGAGGTTAGCTAATAGTGGCGAGAACATCAAGTAAACAAAATGACTTGATTTGTCAGAAAATAGACTTCCACCATGTGCGAGCTCACGGAATTTCAAGTAAACAAAATCTCGCGCATATCTTATGACGGTTTCCTCGTCTGCATCATGTGTGAGCTCACATAATTGTGTTCCTAACCATATCAAACTTAACCTCGATCTTTTAGTTTTGTTGGCAGATTGGGTCACATAGAGGTACAGTTGACCAGTCATCGTACATCACTCCGGTGATCGGCTCACCGTCAACAGGTAACCACAACAACACTTCTATGTCTTGTAGAGTGATAGTGCACTCTTCAATAGACATATGAAATGTATGCATCTTAGGCCTCCATCTCTTGACCAATGCTGTGATCAGATGCCAGTCCAACTAAATAAATCCCAATCTGGCAATCCATAAAATCTAGATGTGCGGAGTAGTGGTAGTATTTGAGGGTGGAGTGGGATAATACACTGGAGAACTGCCACTCGACGCCTGCATTTTTTCAATTCATCAAGGATATGAATTTCTTGAACCCTAATTAATTAAGAATGGGCTTCTACACATTAAATCCATACTCAATTAGGAATCTAGAGCCTTAATTAATTAGATCACATAATAGGAGCCAACCTATAAGGAAGTTGACATTAATGTCCTTTGTTTTTGTTCTTTTCTTTCGTTGATAGAAACTTGTCGTTGGCTGAATTGGACTTCCAAAGGCTGAATTAATTTAATTTAGTGAGTTTCATAATCCACCACATTCATTCCTTGCATGTCCAAATACTTTTGATCTTGTTAGAATGTTTCTTGCCCTTCTTAGCATGTTTTATTATACTCTCCTACCTACAAATTTAGTATCTAGGCCCTCCCTTTATAATCATATTTCAATTTTTGTTTTTTTCATTTTTCTATTTATATAACAAAAATCATCTCTAATTTAATATTTTCTTTCTATTTTCTTAAATTTGTAAGATACAAATGTTTTAGAAAAAAAAAAAAAAAAAAGTAGAGATTGAGGACTAATGCAGAGAAAAAGATATATGTTAGAGAAATAGGAAACAAATAATCATATTTATTAGTTTTCGAACATGAGATTTCATCTCAAAATTAACGAGTGATGAGAGGTGTAAACCATGTATTTTATAATAGTTTTGAGGTCTCCCCATTTTTTTAATGTAAGATCCTAAGCATGCCTCCTCAACATGATCATGATGTGCTTCTTTGAGTTCGCTATTCTTGAATTGGATCCTTACTTTTTTTAGATGGAATCCCATATTTATTTATTATGGTATTAGAGCCTATAAAATCTATAAAGGTATTCAAAAGAAAAAAAAAAATTGATCCAAGATTGGTGAACTCAAAGAACACACCATCTTGAGGGAGCCTGTTAAGAATCTCACATTAAAAAGATGGGAAAACCGTAGATATATGGGTTACTTCATTTATTGCTAATTTATTTTGAGATAGAACTTTATATTTATCGAATATGTTGTAGTGCATTTCATCTATCTAGCCAACATTTTTTGTAAAATGCTAATATATGTACTTGGTGTTGGATTGTTATGAGGGTATTAGTGATGTATCAACCTAGTTGAGATATTTTTGTGCACCTACTGATCCTCTACCTTCTATCTTGTTAAAAAAAAGAGAAAAACAAAAGTATCTAGAAAATTTTGGATTTCTCTCTGATAATTCTTTTAGGTCACCCCATCTTCAATTTTTCTTGTGATTGGAGTATGCTTCTTTCATCACTTATATCATGTCATGTGAGGTTGATTCATTAGTCAATTCCCACATCTGACAGTAATAATATTTGGTAGGAGAAACTAATTATTAAAACCATAATTCAAAATGTGAGGATGTAATTTATTTTCTTAAGTAAGAAAATTAAGAACTAGAACTATTAAAGTTGACGGAAATTTTCATAATTTAAAATTGATCACAATTGAATGAACTAAGGCCACATTTACCAAGTCGCAATGAAAATTGGTGTAATCGAAATGAGATTTCATTGATGGATAAATTATAAAAAATCTGAATCGTAAACATAATTAGATTGCTTTTGATCTCGTTTACCTAGAATTATATATGATTTAATCATAATTCTACTATTATTGTTACCGTTACGGTTATCATTACAGATAACAGTAATGGTAAAGGTCACAAGTTTTCATACTGTTACAGTAACAATATTTGTAACAGTAACGATAACGATAACAATAACGATAAATATAGTGGGTTTCACGGAATTTTAATTGCAATCAGATTGAACACCTTGAATTCCTCAATAAGATTTCACGATTTAGTTATAAATTTCAAGGTGGGTCCCATGCCTTATTACGATACGAAAAACAGGTAAACAACAACAAAACTAATCAATTGGAGTCCATTTTTTACATTATAATTGATGAATTACTTTTCAACCGATGTAAAGTTTTCGTGGCCTAACATACACAATCATTATAGTTTAAGATTTCTTAAGAAATTAATCCTTACCCAAAAAATAATCTAATTAATTGTAAACTATGAAATTTTAGTGCAAAAAAAAATTAGTGCATCTAATTTTAAAATGCAATTAGTGTCTCCATAAGTAGTTTAGCCATTAACATATTTAAAAGATAAACTTCATTACCCACCTTAACAATCTCCCAATGTATTTTCTTTATTATTGTGTTCTTACTCAACAACATCGCATTCAGAATATCTCTTTCAAATGTTTAAATTAACGACCATCTCAGAATTCAAGTTTGAAATAAGAATAATTTCACAAAAATCAGGAAAAAATATTAACTATGCAATCACCGTTATGTAGTTGTCTCAAGAAATCGGTAAGTGTAAATTTAATATTTGATAAAATGTAATATTGAATGATATTTTTTTAAAAAAATAATTATAAAAACAAAAAGTTATATAAAAAATCATTATATGAACGTTTGACACTTCTTAAAAAAACTAAAGATATTTATTGTATCATAATCACATTCGTGACATTGATGTTTATTTTCATTTAGTTGTTTTTTTATGATATAATTAAAATTATGATTTACCTCTTAGATTGATGTTGAATCCATAGATAAAATATCGATAAAAATGTCAACATGTCAAAGAAAATTTAAAAGGTTTAAATGATCAATGACAATAAAAATGTCGAGATCTTAACTTTACGAAAATTTGATGGAGATTAATAAACGGTCAATATCGATGGATATTTCTGAAAAATTATAAAAACAAAACTAAAATTTACATTAACAAAAAAAATATTTTGTACTTTTTAAAGAAGTTTAAATGCTTATTATTTATATATTATTTATATGTTAGTGATATATTTTTTTTTTTTTATCAAATTTGTACTATAATGAAAATGTCTCTTCAGTCTTTATCTAGATGTTGAACTTATGAATATATGAAAATTTTGATGGGAATGTGGAGATGCCAACAAAAATATGTTAACCTAATTTCGTGCAGCTACTGATCTCTTCAACTCTTGTATTTTATCCCAAAAAAAAAAAAAAAAAACAAAAACAAAAACTAATTAATACTCCTCCCTCTTTCAAGACTCTTATCCATCAGTTTAACTTGTTTCTTTATCCAAAATGTTCTACTCATTCTGTAACGTTTTTCCCTCTACCACAAGAGTTTGGTCATTTTCTCTAACTTTTGGTGCTTATTGGGCCTACGAAGCAATGTCACCACAATTTTGGCTTAGATGAGAGATTCTATGAAATGGCAAGTCTATATATCCATGAAAGTCGATACTTCTCCTTCCCTTTTTCAACCAAAAAAAAAATATTCAATTACAAATTTTGTTATTCTAATTCTAACCTTTTCTTCCTAAAACAGTTTTTAGAGCAATTGCATCTTTAATAAAAAAAAAAAAAAAAAAATAGATGTGTCCCTAGATTTTACTTTTTTGCAAACATATAAAAAAACTTCCGCATTTCTATCTGATTTCTATGTGATTGTTATGAGATTGCTATTTAATTTCTATGTGATTGTCTCATCTGCAACTACAAAAAAGTTGAAGTCATGGTTTTGGTTTCTTAAAACATATTTATCTACAATGCAATTTTCCCTTTTTTTTTTACCTCTTTCTTTGCTTTTTTCCTCCGAAATGTCACTAGTTTTTCCCCATCACATTCAACTAACTAGATCTATATCTTACCACACATTTTTTTAAAAAAAAATCTCAATCATTTTTAAATGGTTTGAATACAACTCAATTTTAAATCATTTAATGATATCACATGAAAAATATATATTTAGGTATATCTTGAATTCAATTCATATTTGTGCACAGCCCCAAAATGCATATAAGTATTTATAGTTAATAATAATCACTTGGAGAAACGAGGGTGTCATGGTCATGTGGTCATGCACCATCGTGTTCTGACCGCCCATCCAACATACCTTGTTATATGTATTGTGTAAACAAGAAGAAAAAATAAAACGAGTTTTCCGACCAAGAATCCTATCCAGATTTTGTCGAACACAACATTGCTAGTACTCTGGCCTACAAGAACGACGACCATAATTGTCCTTTGTTTGGGCTCTTTTCTGTGTGGATGGAAAGTTTTCACTATGGTGGATCTGACTATTGAGATAGCCTTTGTATGAACCTTAAGTGATTCATTTTCCACCGTGGGCTTACCTAGGTGCATCGGGAGTAATACTTATTTTTGTACATCTCACCAAATTATCTAATTACAACTTGTCATGTGACAAATATTACCTTTTTTTTTAAATATTTTAATATTTTTTTTATATGAGTGGTAGACAGGGATGCACAAAGATGCACACACAATTATTACCCTTTTGTTAATTATATTTCTGTTTATTGAAAAACAAAAACCATTTCTAATATAACTTCTTTCTATTTATATTCCATTACGTAATTTAAGATCTCCATGTCTTTAACAAACATTTCATGTAAATTTGAAGTACTTTCATGTATCTCTAGTTAGAGATCGAGATATCAACTGAAAGGTCTTGTATTGTAGCTGTGTATTTTTGATATTTCATTCAGGGTAAAATGGCCCGATTTATACACACTTTACCTTTTTAAGGTTTTACAGAAAAATAAAGAATTAATAACTACAATTAAATTGAATGATGAATAATAAAGTGACACATATGTAACGAAGTTTTTGATAGATATGATTGATGGTGTTCTATACTCGAAATGATGCGATACTACCACTAGATATGCGTTAATGATGGGTGTTCACGTAGTATGCCATGCGTTGTCACAAATTTCTTTACAATAGAACCAAGTGTAATTCCACCGCAAGTTTCTGAATGTGATCCGAGGTCAAACACGGGGACTGATTTAGGTTATTGTGGTATGTTCATGATATATGCGACCAGATTTTCAATTTTTAAAAATGTGTTTGTACAGGTATATAAATTGTGATAAAATAAAGTATAGCAGTAAAGATGCGATAATAAAATGAAATACAATAAACCTGAGCTAGATGATACAAGATACAGGTTTCATGTATAAGATGTTGGGGTCAAGGCTGGCTGTGAAAGTTGTGTAAAGACGTGGAATGCAGCGGCAAGTCTTATGAAAATAATAGAAAGAGAAAGACAAATAATATAAACAATGCAAGTTCTCAATTGTGTTGAAGCTACAAATGCTATTCTGCTCTTCTCTTGGCGTACACCTTTCAGTGATCGGTCGCGCTCCCACATGTCTGTGGTGAAATAGAGACTAACGTAATGAACGCAAGGTTGCTTCCATATCTGGAAGTACTACTCGCTTTAGTTAACACATTCTTCTGACCTTCTCTCGATAGATCAGAATGACATCTTCACTTCTGCTCTCACAGGTGAAGATACCGTCTAGCATGCCTTAGCTAAACGCATTTTATATCTTTAACACAGATTAAGTACTTAGTTAATTCATATTGCTTATCAGGGAATTAAGAAGATATCATGAAGAAAGTGATTGACGGGTGAATGGAAATAGAAAGAAAATGATAAATGAAAGCTATCAAAACGTTTAATGTCTCTATTAAGCATTTGATATATGGTGTGTGAATGAAAAGATAAAGGAAACATGAAATACAACAGTGAAAGAGATAGAACAGATACAAACAAGTGCCAATGTCTTGGCACTGAATCGATGGAGATCTGCTTGCCGGATAGGATGGATTTGATGGTAGGAAGAGTTTCCCTCTCAGGCTTGCTCCACCGGTAGCAGGGATCTTTACATAGAGCTTTCAATAGGGTGTTTGGCAGATTAGATCTGAGATTCACCTCTCGGCCTTATCTCGTCTTCTTCTCGGATTTCTTCACTTAAGCACTCAGTTCAGCTTTTTCTCTCAACGGTTTTGCAGCATTTACCCCGTATCCCGTAGCATTCTTTTTTCTCTGAAATCTATGGGGTATTTATAGGTGTAGGCCTTTGACTCCGGCCTTGTGGTCCTCACTTGATTGTCATGATAATTCTGAAGATGGAGGGATATTATTCCTTCTGTTATGCAATCAGACCGTCAATTCTGCACAACCGTTAGTTGTACACGTGTCTCAATCCTCCGCTTTTGCGTTGCTCAACTGCATCTTTCGATCATGCATTCACATGTAATGTTGTTTTTATTACCGCATGCGGTTGAAACACAGCTCTGGATCGACTATTGCATTGCGCCGTCATTGCGGTAATCGTCTTTTCATTGTTGATTGACGGGCACAATGTGACAGAGATGCGTTAATCAGTTTCTCGTGAGCCTTGAACGCAAGCGGTGACTTGGTCTCCTATAAAACTGAGTAAAATTCGGCTTGTCTTCCATCTTTATGGTGTTAGTGGGTGTAATTGCAAACATTTATAATTATTGTAATACTAGGCTAATTTTCATACAATGGTGCATATTTATTAACTTTTGGCCGCAATATCTAGATAAGATGACATAAATAACTTGTATTTCTATAAATTATTAATATGGACCAATCATAAAAGGACAAAATAAGAGGGAAATGATCTATGAATATTGGTTTTAACAGAATGGCCAATTTTACTCAATTTTTACAAATGACCTCTTTGTGTGATGTGACAATCTTGACGTGAGATGTCTCCTTTTGACCTTTTGACATATACACGAAATTTGTTGACAAGGCTTTCTCTCTTACATCTCTTGTACACATGCAAAACTAGTTGGATATGTATCGAATGACCTAGAGAAAAGGTAGTAAAATCTCTCAGCTGCTATCAAACATCCATGTGCCGCGATGTCCTAAGGAAAAAAAAAAAAAAAAAAAAATTGAGTGTAGTTGCGCCAATTAAAAATCTATCCTGTGGTAGTTTTTTTTTTTTTTTTTTTTTTAAAGAATAATTTTTTATATTTTTCTACTATTTATAAAAAGGGTTGCATGTGGCTTAGGTGTATGTAATCCTTCCCGAACAAAAAAAAAAAAAAAAAATAGTTGTAAAGTAGTATAATTGAGGGTGTCGGTTATTCTCCACATGCATCATGACCTAATTTAGAAAAAAAAAAAAAAAAAAACCTACCTGTTAAAAACAAGATAAATAAACTCAACAAGGAACCGTTTTGAGAAAAATGGAAAGAATTAAGGGAAAACATTTTTTTTTTTCGGATTAAAACATGTAAGGATGTTCATGGGTTGGATTGGGTTTGGTTGGGTTAAAATACTTTTTAGACCAAATCCAATTGTTCGGGCGGTAAATTTTTTCAACCAAAATAACTCTTATTAAAACATGAACCCAACCCAACCCAACCATGAAATATTTGGGTTGGATTGGTTCAGGTTAATCGGGTTATTTATTTAAAATTTTGTTCTAAAAAGAAGCAAAATATAAATATGTAAAAATATAATTTAATTATCTTCGTATATTGAATTCAGATTAACAACTCAATTTCAATTTGTATAGTGAAAAATTTCTTTCTAAAGTGCAAAGAAACTATTTTTAAGAATTGTTGAAGAATAAATTATTCAAAAATTATTGAAACAAAATAAAATTAAAATCAATGTATGTATAAATAATTGTGTTATAAGTAATAAAAAATATATTTTTTAAAATTAATAATAAATTTGGGTTGGTTCAGGTTATATTAGTGAACCCATGAACAAACTCAACTTATAAAATTTTCATTTATTTAAATCCAATCCAACCTAAATGAGTTGATAACCCAATCCAAACTGCATGGATTGGATTGATCGATTTTTTCGAGTTAAATGATGTCATCGAGTTTTTTGAATACCCCTAAAAACATCCATGGAATTTTTCCATCTAAAAATTTGAATTTTGCTTCCATTGAGCAAATTGCTTATTGACTTGAAATTTTAAGATTTTTTTTAAAAAAAAAAAAAAGAAAAGAAAAGAAAATAGAGATTCTATATAAGCATTTCACTACTCACGGAACAGAACTCCATATTTCGAATTATTAATTAAATTATTTCCCTGTTACATAAATACAAAAATGGCTTTTTCCCCATTTGCTTCATTTGTTCCTTTCGTTGCATCACTAAATATTCCAAAAAGCAATGATTTCAACTCTATGTATCCAATTAACAAGCCTTTTGTTAACAAACAAACCATTACCGTTCCTGACCATACTTCGCTTTTCACTCCAGTAAAAATCTTTCATTCCAAAAACCAATCTTCCATTTTGACAGTATGTTTTCTTTTTTTCTCTATTTTTATTTATTTATTTATTTATTTTTTGGTTTAATGGTTCTTATCTGAATATTTACTTGAATTCAGGATGGTATTGGCTATGGAGAAGCTCAAATTAAAGGGAGGATTTTGAAGCATGTTTTGAGAGAAATAGGGGATCCTTGGGAATGTTTGAACTTAATTGATGCAACTCAACGTCTTGGGATCGATCACCATTTCCAAGAGGAGATTGAAGCTATTCTACAAAGACATTATGTGTTATTTAATCCACAGACTGATCTTCACAACGCTGCACTCCTTTTTAGACTTTTCAGACAACAGGGTTACCTTGTGTCTGCAGGTTCATATTCAATTCTCAACTACAGTAATTCAAAAGTTTTTCTACTGTATATGGATTATTAATAGTCTACTTTTTTGGTTTAAACTATAAACGTATTAGAAAAGAAATATATTCTTCCCAAAAAGTTTCAAGGTTACCTCGACTTTTCATAAATGTTTCAAAACATCATTTTTGGAGTAGAAATTCATTAAAATTTTGGATGAAAATTAGGAGCCAAAATGGATATAGCAATTACTTGGAATATTGTGGTAGTGTTTGTGTTCCCATTTTTGTTTTAGGTCGCAACTATATGCTAAGTCCAGATTTTCGTTTAATGTTCTAATAGATTTTTACTCTAAGATGATAGTTTTGAAGATTTTATAAATGACGAAGAATAATATCAACACCTTTTGAAATAATGGAAGTAATTTCCAAACACGCACTAGTTTTTGTATTTTAATCAATTTTGGATAACTGATTTGACGGTTTTTAAATATGTCTATGGTTATCTATCGCGATTTATCACGGAAAAAGGTGATATTTTTTTTATTATTTGTAAATATTAAAATAGTTTTGTAATTTAAGATAGTTTTTCAAAAAATAATCCTTTTATGATTAAAAAATTTATTTGAAAAAAATAAAAAAAAGAACACATAAAATATTTTTCAAAAAACACTAAGAAAAAAAAAATATTCAACTTAAGAGCACTTTTTTGAGAAGGCATATACTAAACTATCCTCTTTACTATATTAAAACATCATTGACATTTTGATTAAAATGAAAAAAAAAAAAAAAATGGCAGATGTGTTCAAATGTTTCTTGGACAAGAAGGGGAAGTTCAAGGAAGAGCTAAGAGAAGATATAAAGGGTCTGACAAGTTTATATGAAGCTTCACAACTATGCATGCATGGAGATGATATAATTCTTGAAGAAGCTGAAAATTTCAGTAGGCATTGGCTAAATGCAAGAGCTGAAGCTGAAAATGTTGATGTCCATTTTGGGAGTTTTGTGAATAATACTTTAGCTTATCCTCACCATAAAAGTGTGGTGCAATTGATGGCACTTAACTATTTTCAAGATATGCAATGCCCAAACAAATGGATTAATATTTTTCAAGATGCTGCAAAAATTCAGCTTTATACAACTCAACGCTTGCACCAAAATGAATTCGCTCACTTTATGAAGTAAGTATACTTTATACTTTTGGGCATCTCAGGTTACATTTATTTTTGTGCAGCTCATCAGAGTTGCTATTTGATAAAAGTTTCTTCTCTAGAAAAAAAAATTAATTATTTTCTTTTGTTATTAAGAAGGATGCATGAATATGAATGCAAACTAAACTGTACTTAAATATTATTCTTTTAGAAAAAAAGAAATGTTACTTACATCATAAACTTACATGACAATTTGTGATTGGACGTTTGGGTGGACTGGATAAAAGATACGTTCTCCATGAAATGCACTGAAATGTGTTTCATTATTTTTCTATTTTTGAAAAAGTCGAAAAACAACAACAAGTTCAATAAATAGGTTTTTATCTTGTTTTTCTATTTTTGTTAAATAAAGAATTTTTTTTTAAAAAAATTATAGTAAATCGATTAAATACTATTTTAGTCTTTTTTTTTTTTTTTATCACTCTCTCAAATATAAATGGCCATTATTAGTAATTTGATTTTTCTAAACCATTTGGACTCATAAATTTTGTTAATTTTGGTAATTGTTAGATGGTGGAAAGATACAGAATTAGCAAAAGAGTTGAATTTTGCTAGAGATCAACCCATGAAATGGTATGTGGCTTCACTAGTTTGCCTCACAGATTCTTTCTACTCAGAACAAAGAATCCAACTTGCAAAATCCATCACACTCATATATCTTATTGATGACCTTTTTGATCTATTTGGAACTCTTGAACAACTCACCTTATTCACAGAAGCAGTTTCTAGGTAAGAAAGCCTTCTTCCACAAATCACTTTTATTTTCAAATTAATTTCAATTTTTTTTTTTACATTAATTACTTTATTAATTAATATGTTTTGTAGATGGGACTTGTCTGCTGCTGAAGGATTACCTGATTGCATGCAAATTTGTTTAAGATTCCTATTTGAAGTTACAAATGAAATAAGTTTCCAGATCTATCAAAAGCATGGTTGGAATCCCATTAGCTACTTACACAAAGCGGTATAATTTAAATTTAAATTCAATTCATCATTTTATTTGGTTAAATTACGAGTTTAGTAACTTATAAAGTTTTAGGACTTATCATATATTTAAAAGTAAGGGACCTTATTGGTATAAACTTCATAGTTTAAGGACTAAATTTATAAGTTATTGAGTCTCATAGACTTTGATACTAGGTTAGATGAACCTGGACTTCGGACGGAGTAGCTCAATTATCTTTTAAAAATTGTGGTCTTCCATTTTTCAATGCAGGATCCTCAACATTAGTAACCTAAAGATTTAATTGGTTGGTTTCTATAATGATATTGAATGTGTATTTAATTGAAATAAAATGGTTAAATTATTTTAAAATCGATTCAAGAATGGTAAACTCAAGAAGACACTACCTCTTGAGGGGTTAGTATGTTGAGGATTTTACATTGGAAAGAGGATCAGGAGATCTCATGATCTTTAAAAGATGCATGATTTACTTGCTATCATTGTGGTTTTGAAATTGGATCCCCTGTTAATTATCGAATATTAAATTTACTATAATTCATCAGTTTAAGCTTTCGAGTTGATTGGTGATTTAGCAACTAAATATCAATTTGATAACTTTTGCAGTGGGCTAAATTATGCAAGGCATTTTTGGTTGAAGCTGAATGGTTGAGTTGTGGGCATTCACCAAGTGCAGAAGAATATCTGAAAAATGGAGTTATTAGCACCGGCATCCCCGTTACATTAATCCATGCTTTCCTTTTGTTAGGCCAACAAATTACCAAAGAAACTGTCCAACTTTTTGATGATGATTTAGATATTGTTTCATCTACTGCTACAGTTTTGAGGCTTTGGGATGACTTCGGAAATGCCAAGGTTAGTCTTAATTTTGTATCAACTTATATGCACGTATCTTTTTTTAATTATTGAACTATGCTCATGTTGACACGCTATATTTACTAATTTAATTAAGTCGTGGATGCAAAATATAATAAATTAACTAAAGAAATGTTGTAAACAGGATGAGAAGCAAGAGGGGCGTGATGGGTCATATCTAGAATATTATATGAAGGAGAATCCAAGTATTTCTTATGAAGAAACGCAACAACATACAATGAAGAAAATTTCTAATGCATGGAAGACTCTCAATAGAGAATCATTGTTATCTAACCTATTTCCTTCCAAGTTCAATCAAGCTTGTCTTAATGTTGCAAGAGCAGTTCCTTTTGCATATAACTATGGTAGAAATAAATCCATTACGAGCCTTGAAAACCTTGCGAAAAAATTGTTTTTTCATGAAATGGATACGTATTTAGTTCAACAAAATAAGTGGGGGGAGTGATTCCATCCTCTCACTTTTTTTGTCGGAGATGTATATATTTTTTATTAGTTAAGTTATACTCAAGTTGACAATATAAATAAAACCGACCCTTATATGATAAATGTCCATTCAAAAGCCTTAATTTATAGTGATTGTTTGATAGTATTGTTGAAAATTAAACATGTTTTAACTAGTGAGTTATAAATGAATTTATTTATGAGAGTTAATCAAATTAATGTAAGAGTTTTATGTATTTAAGTATGAGAGTTTCATGAATTAAAGTATTCGGGTTAATATGGATTTTTATGAATTTAAGTATAAGAATTATGGACCCATGAGAATCCTATAAATAGGATTGTTTTCTATTGTTACAAAAACTTGATGCGTTATTTCATGTGGTGAAATAATGGAATGAAATGCGGTGATGGAAATGCGTTGAGCAACAAGTTTTCTCAGCGGAATCCAAGTATAAACCCCACTGAGTTTTCTGGTAAATCCAGGGTCGAACCCAGGGACTAGGGAAAACAGTATGCGGTGATAATTTCTAAGAAGACTTTGCGGTAACCAAATAATCAAATAGTTGTTGGGTTGTTATTTGCAGTATAAAGTAAATGTATTCGGCGGATTTGAGAAAAGATCGATTATGCGGAGATACACTGAGTATGCAAAGGAACGGGTTGAGAAGGTATTTAGCTAGCATTTCCCGGGAATGCGTCAAACTATGCGATCATGCAATACTCATGCGACAGCACATCATTTTGCAATGCAAATGCGGTGCTCCTAGTTCTAGGATGCATATGTTGAATGCAATAGTGTCCATAGAGCTTATTGCTAAGTCTCTACTCTTTTCCTATGCGATGATGCAAAATGCACACAAAGGCAAGGTGATTGTACACAATCATATCCTATTTCTAGGATGCATGTGATGCGTTAATAGAAACAGTATTTATTCCTAAGCTCCTATCTCTTGATTATGCGTTCTAATCTGACTCTCCCGAGCCTAGATTCTAACATGACTTTTCCAAGCCTAGATCTTGTCCTTAGACTACCCTCCCGAGTATCTTTAATGGACGAATGATGCATACATAATACAAGATAATCGCAGAGAGTGAAGATCCCCAGTTATGCTAGCTAAGTGCTTCTCAACCCATTCGACAGATTTAGTTACTCATGCGTAATAAACAGAGAGTGAACAGATATAAAAACGTAAATTCCATTTCTATAGATGAGTTTAAGTACAAAAGGATAATGTAAGATAAGGATAGAGAGCATGGTAGCAATCCCTTGCTTCCCAAGGCTTTTACACTATCGACTCTACTCTGTTCAAAAGATATTCTTGCTTCCGCAGGAGCTGGCCCTCTCTCTGATCTCGACGCTTCTGGCACTCTTCCAAGTTCACTGGAACAATCTCTTGGCACAATCTCGCTTCTCTCGCTTCCGCCTTAAAATAAAAGAAAATCTAAGAACAAGGCTATTCTAACTATGGAGAAAATTATCTAAGTATCCGAACTATCCGACTCCTTTTCTGAAGATTACCTTCAGTATTTATAGAGCTTCGGGGTGAAAGGCGTCTTCTTTCTTATGATTGCACTGATGGGATGACTTTAATTCTATGTCTGATGTGCCAAATATTTGTCATCGAAAAGCTGAGTGTACTTGCTATCGTTAGCGGCTTGTCAACTTAATTCGGACTCGACCGTCATTAGCTTTCTGTCCCATCGTGATTAATTATGCTTTTCACCCAGATGCGTCCACCAAGTTGCATCGGCTCTATGCGGCAATCCTCTTGAGCAGATACTTGCAAGCGCAAATGTAACAACCCAAATTTGTACGCATACACTACAAGAAATTAAATGTTAAATGTTAAGCAGGACGAAATTTTATTTAAAGGAATGGTAAATGTAATACTCTAACCCTAATTTAGAAAGCAGGAAAACAAATAAAATATATACGTAAAAATGAAAAATATATAAATTTAATAGGAAAATCGGGTGGAAATTTAGAATTGGAAAAAAAATAGGAAATTTATTAATTATTCAAAAATAATGATTAAGGGGACAGAATCATAGAGGATTAGTTAGAAGTTGGATGCTAGCTAATTCAGGAGACAAAGGGCAGTAGATAACTTTTTGTTTGGGCACTGCTCATTGGAAGAATTGGAGGTGAATTAATTGCCCATATACTCCTAAAATTTGAAAGAGTTAAAAAGGGGATGTGGAATCGACAAGCAATGAAGGCAACCACGTGTGAAAACTAGCGAGATTGAAGAGAAAATTGGAGAGAGCGAGAGTAAAGAGAGCGAGATTCTTAGCGAGACAGCGATAAAGAGTGGGAACGGGAGCGAGTGCGAGAGCGGGAGCGGGAGCGAGAGCAGGAGCGGGAGTGAGAGCGAGAGTCACGAGAGCCAAACAATCGAGAAAGCTGGAGAGAGCGAGATTCTGAGAACAAAGAGAGCGAGATTTGGACAGAAGCATGGATTATGCGTTGAATGTGGCCACAATCTTATAGATTATACATGGAGAACCCTAAAATTGAATACAAACAAAGGTTGAAGACGTAAGGGCAAACGTTAGCCAAAATTAGGTGTCTTATTAAGAGAAATTCTTAAACCTAAGTAATTTTAAATAAGACATTTATAGGATGAGTTGTCACACTGAGAAGAGCTGAGAACTACTATAAATAGGACCCTTTGCCTAAAGATTTAACCCATTCTCAAATAAATCTCAGTAACAAAGAATCGTATGAAAGGGTAAGTGTGAGTGAGGAAGTTCTGTGAGGTTAGAAGAGATAAAGCTCGGGTGAGGTGCTGCCCAAATTTCCTTCTAGTTAAGAGGGAAAGCTCTACTGATCAAACCATAAGGAATAATAAGGAATAATTAGGATCGCAGTCAAGGTAAGTAGTTATCTCACCAGTATTTCATGGTAGGTACCTTTAATATGTTGCATAATTATGTGATTGTTATGTTGCATTACATGTTTAAAATATGTTTGTCGACAAGGGACCCCATGCATTATGTTTGTTCATAAGATTAAATTTTAATTAGATAAAGGTTATGCTAGGGCTAGTAGGGTATGTATGGTTGCACCTCTCTAGACCCAATTCTATGTCAAGATTATGCTAGGACTAGCAGGGTATGTATGGTTGCACCCCTCTAGACCCAATTCTATGTGAAGATTATGCTAGGGCTAGCAGGGTATGTATGGTTGCACCCCTCTAGACCCAATTCTATGTCAAGATTATGCTAGGGACTAACAGGGTATGTATGGTTGTACCCCTCTAGTCCAATCTTATGTTTATGTTAATGGTTGATGTTGGATGTGACTTTAGCCCTACTGACTGCATAACCCGCTAATCATCAGATGGGCTAGTTTCTGCCTAAGTCCTCATATTCCTATCAGGGTGGAGAAATTTACGTTAGTGATGTTGGATGCGACTCTGGCTCTACTGACTGCATGACCCCCTAATCATCAGATGGGTTAGTTTCCGCCTAAGTCCTCATCTTCCTATCAGGGTGGAGAAATTTACGTTAGAAGCATAACCAACTACCACATGTTATTATGTTTTTGGTCCCAATCATATGTTTTTAGAACATGTTGCATGTGATTGTGCATTTTGTCACTACCCTATATGAGAACTACTTACTGAGTATATTATACACTCATCCTATTTTTACAGACTTTGTAGGTAAGGACACAGTGTAAGTGGCAGAACTGGACGTCGCTCAAATAGCCAACCATCAAACTTACTATTATAGGCATATGCATTTTTGTATCACTACGTTAGTGTTTTATGGATCCTGGTGTTTTGTAAAATAAACTTTTTATATAGTTTTCTACTTAATTAATAAAATATTAGATATGTTCTTTTGAGATTTTTGTCCAAAACTCATATCATAATAGAAAAGTCTAAGCATGTATGTCGTAGCGGTCGGACCATAGTATGTAAGGATCCGGTCGTTATAGGTTGGTATTAGAGCATTTGAGCCAATTAGGCTCTACTAGTTAGAAGAGTCGTGGTGTTTGATGGTTCGGCTTGTTATGTGATGCCCATAGTTATGGCAAATATGCTGGTAAGTAGAATTTTCAAACGAGTAATTTAGTAAATAACTTAGTAAACATAAGGTATAAGTTAAAAAAAAATAAAAAAAATAAAATTAGATTGCTTCCTTATTATGAAAATAAAATGTGTGTATCAGATGCCATCACAAAGGGCTCCAACACGACGAGGCAGACCTCAAAGTGAATCCACAAGGGATCAAAATCAAGGACATGGATAGACGCCTTATGTGTTACTTACACCTGAAGCGTTACCAATACTAATACAAAATATGAGTAATGGAAACATAACCTCGTCCACCACACCAATAACCAACGATACAAATGACTCGAAGATCATTCGAGAATTTAGGAAGTTCAATCCTTGAACATTTGATGGATCATCTATGGATCCAATTATAGCAGAGAATTAGATAACAGAAATAGAAACTATTTTCCACCATATGAACATCCTAGAAGAACAGAAAGTAAATTGTGCCACCTTCATGTTAAGAGGCGATGCAAAGTTCTGGTGTGAATCCACATAAAGAACAATCAAAGGTTCTGTCTCATGGCAGCAATTCAATCAGGCTTTTTACAACAAGTATTTCCCTTTGACAGTGAAATATCAAAAGGAAGTGAAATTTCTTAATCTTCGTCAAGAGAACATGTCGGTGGCAGAGTATGAACGAAAATTTGATAGCTCGTCTCACTTTGTTCCTCGACTAGTGGACACAGAAGAGAAGAAGGTGCAAAGGTTTATTTGGGGATTAAGAGAAGGCATTCGAGGCATTGTTACTGCTTTCCGACACAAAGTGTATGCCTTTGCCCTCGAGTCGGCCTTACTCATGGAAGTAAATCTTGCTGTCAAAACCTCAACTTCTGAATGAGGATTCATGCCAAATCAAAAGATGAAATTCACCTAACAAGACTTCCAACGTTCACAACGGCAAGCAAAAAATTTCCCAAAGCACTCAGGATGTACAGTCACAACAGGAGAGTCAAACATTCACATATCCTAAGTGCAGAAATTGTGGAAAATACCATCAGGGGCAATGTTTTCGGAACTTAGGGGTATATTTCAACTGCGGCCAAACAGGTCACTATGCAAAGGCTTGCCCAAAGTTCATCAACCAAGTATCAACTGCCCAGACCACCCAGCCTACTAGTAACAAGGTTACCTAACAACATAAAGGATGAGTGTTTGTTGTTACACGTTAAGAGGCAGAGGATCAAGATGCAGTTGTTACAGATACATTACCCATCCTCGGGTATTATGCCTTCACTTTATTTTATTCGGGCTCTAGTCATTCATTCATCTCTACAACATTTGCACCACATGCTCAATTAACATCAAAGCCCTTAAGCTACATTCTATCTGTAGCTACTCCTACCGGAGTATCTATGTTGGCCGACTCAGTAGTAGAAAACTGTGAATTGTCAGTATCAGGACATAAACTAGGGGTGACCCTTATCATCCTAGACATAAGTGATTTCGACATAATACTAGGTATAGACTGGTTAGCAGCAAACTATACAAGCATAGATTGCCATAAAAAAGAGGTCATATTCATCTTTCCAACAGGAACCAAGTTTAAGTTTAAGAGTTCTAATACACAATCAGCCCCAAGAATAATTTCAGCCTTAAAAACTAAACATTTTCTCAACCATGGGGCTTGGGCATATTTAGCAAATGTAGTGAATTTACGAAACTAAAAGGATGAAATGAAGGCCATTCCTGTAATAAGAGAATTTGAAGATGTATTCTCGGAAGAGCTACCAGGTTTACCATCGAGTCGAGAAATAGAATTTTGTATAGATCTAATTCCCAAAGTTGAACCAATATCTAAAGCACCATATTGAATGGCACCTGCGGAATTAAAAGAACTCAAATTACAATTACAAGAATTGTTAGATAAGGAATTTATATACCCTAGCATGTCTCCATGGGAGCACCTATCTTATTTGTTAAGAAAAAGGATGGATCAATGCGTTTATGTATAGATTATCGGGATTTGAATAAGTTGACAATAAAGAATAAGTACCCACTCCCACGCATTGATGACCTATTTGACCAATTACAAGGAGCCTCAGTATTCTCCAAAATAGACTTACGATCTGGTTATCATCAACTACGAATCAAGGAGTCTGATATACCCAAGACTGCTTTCCGAACAAGATATGGGTATTATGAATTCGTTGTGATGCCCATTGGATTAACGAATGCCCTAGCAGCCTTCATGGACTTGATGAATAGAATTTTTAAGGACTATCTAGATAACTTCGTGATCGTATTTATAGATGATATTTTTGTCTATTTCAAGTCTAAGGCAGAACATTAAAAGCATCTTAGGGACGTCCTTTCCATATTAAGAAATAAAAAGTTATATGCTAAATTCTCCAAGTGTGAGTTTTGGACGCGACAAGTCGCCTACCTAGGGCATATTGTAAAGCAAGAAGGAATCTCAGTAGATCATGCTAAGACGGAAACAGTTAGCAAGTGGCCTCGCCCAACAACAGTCAGCGAAGTGCCAAGCTTCCTTGGATTAGCAGGATATTATAGACGATTTGTGAAGAATTTTTCAAGTATAGCATTACCCTTAACTAACCTCACCAAGAAGAATAATCCTTTTGTCTGGAATCAAGTATGTGAGCAAAGCTTCCAAGAACTAAAAGAAAGGTAGCACCAATGAAGGGCATTAAGCGTTTCGGACGAAAAGGCAAACTTAGTCCCCACTTTATTGGACCCTTTGAAATATTAGAACGTATTGGCCAAGTAGCTTATCGATTAGCATTACCACATACCCTTTCTACAATACATAATGTCTTTCATCTATCGATGCTTCGAAAATACGTGTTTGACCCATCACATGTAGTAAATTATGAACCTTTACAAATAAGTGAAAATTTGGAGTATGAAGAGACTCCAGTTTGTATCCTAGCAAGAGAGAAGAAGTCACTTCGTAATCAGGAAATAAGTTTAATGAAGGTTCTCTGGAGAAATCAGCAAGTAGAAGAAGCTACATGGGAACGAGAAGAAGAGATAAAAGTCAAATACCCTTATTTGTTTAAGAACCAAGAAACTTTCGAGGACGAAAGTTCTTAGGGGGGGAAGATTGTAACAACCCAAATTTGTACGCATACACTACAAGAAATTAAATGTTAAATGTTAAGCAGGACGAAATTTTATTTAAAGGGATGGTAAATGTAATACCCTAACCCTAATTTAGAAAGTAGGAAAACAAATAAAATATATAAGTAAGAATAAAAAAATATATAAATTTAATAGAAAAATCGGGTGGAAATTTAGAATTTGAAAAAAATAGGAAATTTATTAATTATCCAAAAATGATTAAGGGGACAGAATAAAGGAGGATTAGTTAGAAGTTGGACGCTAGCTAATTCAGGAGACAAAGGGCAGTAGATAACTTTTTGTTTGGGCACTGCTCATTGGAAGAATTAGAGGTGAATTAATTGCCCATATACTCCTAAAATTTGAAAGAGTTAAAAAGGGGAACTGGAATCGACAAAGCAGTGAAGGCAACCACGCGTGAAAACTAGCGAGATTGGAGAGAAAATTGGAGAGAGCAAGAGTAAAGAGAGCGAAATTCTCAGCGAGATAGCAGGAGAGAGCGGGAGCGAAAGCGAGAATGAGAGCGAGAGAAAGACCAGCGAGAGCGAGAGTCATGAGAGCCAAACTAGCGAGAAAGCTGGAGAGAGCGAGATTCTGAGAATAAAGAGAGCAAGATTTGGACAGAAACGTGGATTATGCGTTGAATTTGGCCACGATCTTATAGATTATACATGGAGAACCCTAAAATTGAATACAAACAAAGGTTAAAGACGTAAGGGCAAACGTTAGCCAAAATTAGGTGTCTTATTAAGAGAAATTCTTAAATCTAAGTAATTTTAAAGAAGACATTTGTAGGATGAGTTGTCACACTGAGAAGAGCTGAAGACCACTATAAATAGGACCTTTTTCCTGAAGATTTAACCCATTCTCAAACAAATCTCAGTAACAAAGAACCGTATGAAAGGGTAAGTGTGAGTGAGGAAGTACTGTGAGGTTAGAAGAGATAAAGCTCGAATGAGGTGCTGTCCAAATTTCCTTCTAGTTTAAGAGGGAAAGCTCTACTAATCAAACCATAAGGAATAATAAGGAATAATTAGGATCGCAGTCAAGGTAAGTAGTTATCTCACCAGTGTTTCATGGTAGTGTACTTTTAATATGTTGCATAATTATGTGATTGTTATGTTGCATTACAGGTTTAAAATATGTTTGTCGACAAGGGACCCCATGCATTATGTTTGTTTATAAGATTAAATTTTAATTAGATAAAGGTTATACTAGGGTTAGCAGGGTATGTATGGTTGCACCTCTCTAGACCCAATTCTATGTCAAAATTATGCTAGGGCTAGTAGGGTATGTATGGTTGCACCCCTCTAGACCCAATTCTATGTCAAGATTATGCTAGGGCTAGTAGGGTATGTATAGTTGCACCCCTCTAGACCCAATTCTATGTCAAGATTATGCTAGGGACTAACAGGGTATGTATGGTTGCACCCCTCTAGTCCAGTCTTACGTTTATGTTAATGGTTGATGTTGGATGCGACTCTAGCCCTACTGACTGCATAACCCGCTAATCATCAGATGGGCTAGTTTCTGCCTAAGTCCTCATCTTCCTATCAGGGCGGAGAAATTTACGTTAGTGATGTTGGATGCGACTCTGGCTCTACTGACTGCATGACCCACTAATCATCAGATTGGTTAGTTTCCGCCTATGTTCTCATCTTCCTATCAGGGAGGAGAAATTTATGTTAGAAGCATAACCGACCACCACATGTTATTATGTTTTTGGTCCAGATCATATGTTTTCAGAACATGTTGCATGTGATTGTGCATTTGGTCATTACCCTATGTGAGAACTACTTACTGGGTATATTATATACTCATCCTATTTTTACAGACTTTGTAGGTAAGGACACACCGTAGGTGGCAGAACTGGACGTCACTCAAATAGCCAACCATCAAACTCACTATTATAGGCATATGCATTTTTGTATCACTATGTTAGTATTTTATGGATCATGGCGTTTTGTAAAATAAACTTTTTATATAGTTTTCTACTTAATTATAAAATCTTAGATATTTTCTTTTGATATTTTTGTCCAAAACTCATATCATAATAGAAAAGTCTAAGCATGCATATCGTAGTCGTCGGACCATAGTATGTAAGGATCCGGTCGTTACTGCAAATCACCGCAAAATCTTGCGGTAATACTGTGTTCGATCGTTGATTTCTTGTGATCGCATTTTACGCTTTGCGTCAACACATATTCTGCACAAAAATACAAAAGTTAACTGTTTTCATGCGATGGACATATGCGACTGCAATGTTATAAACTTAATGCTTTTTGGACGCAATGTTATATATTTTATCAACGCAAACTTGCATTATTTAATAACTTAGCACTGTAATAATGTGCATTTATGCCCGTTATCACACCCCTAAATTTAAACAATGTTGTCCTCAAGCATAAGCTAAAGATTTCTTTTAGAAAGTCGATCACAATCTCTTTTCCTAGAATTCTTAAGGATACTCCATTCAAATCCTATACAACAAAATTCCCTTAATTCTTATTCAAGTCTCTTCTTAAAATATTTCTAAAATCTAGGGACCGCAAGTTTAACCTTAAAAAAGACTTTACTAGATTCCAGGACATCGCATGATTTATTTCAAAAAATCTTTTTTTCATAGGGTGTTAAATGATTTTTTTATCCTTGCATATTTTTGACATTATTATTTTCCTCTGACCTTGCATTGATCCAAGTGCCTCGCCTTCATTTTGGCTTGCCCCCACATGTGTCATGCGGACATCCAACTACGAGCAAGGTGCTCTTTCTCAGACCAAACTCATACCTTCTTGGCAGCGGAGTTGCGGTCATCTATTTATGCGTTGATCCTGGCGACTTACTTTCGTTTTGGCTTGCCCCCACGTGTGTCATGCTGACATCCAACTACGGGTAAGTGGCCTTCACAAGTTAACTTTTATTAACATGGGTTTCCCTATTTCGTTGACAGTGGAGTTGTTATTCTAAAAATTTCCATCCTTTTTTTTTTGTAAGACTAGAAATAGCAAGGTCGAAAATGAATACAACACACCCAAATTTAAAATGCGGAAATGTTCTCATTGTCAATAGATTGAAAGAAGTCATGCGATGTTCTTAGGAAGCTACGTAAAGAGTCAGTTTGAAAGAAAGCTAGCAGATCACTAACTTCTAGAAATATTTCATGAGGTGACTATCCTAAAATTGACTGTCCTAAAATTAAGTTAACTCCAGTATATATGAAAAAAAAAACTTGAAGCATGTGTTTCATCATCAAAATCATAATTAGCAAAGAGAAAGCATGCAGCGACTTACTAAATTTATCAATGTTAAATGATTGCGGTAATCAAAGAGGATGCAGTGATAAAATTTTCAAAATTAAATGCGATGCGATAGTGCAGAATTTGGAATAAATTCAAGGAAGAATACAACCCCCAAATTTTCGCTATCGCCCGCATTCTTTGTTGACGCATCCTGCTTTGTAGCGATCTTCTTTCTTTGGATTGCGATGACGAAATAAAGTAGTTGCGTCTTCGTGTAGCGCCTCCGCAATTGGTACCTTGATCGTTTGCAAAGAAAACATTGAGAGGGTCAAAAAATAAAAATAAAAAACAGAGTTAACAAAATCTTTCACCGCAATCGTTCAACACAATCACATTTTCTTTTTAAGATGTGAATATGCGATAAAAAATAATAACAAGGTGACGAAAGTTCATGAATTATTGATGTAAAAAAAGGATACTCAAAATGTTTGCATCCCTGATGAGGTTGAATCACATAGTAACTGAGGGATTGCTTATTCCAAGCTGTGCTTTTCACGTCCACGGTGGATTTTTCTTCTTTTCTCGATCTTCCGGAATCTTGATTGCCTTAATTCGGAGCCTTTTCCTATTGATGTTCATTATGATTTCCCCCTTGTGCACATCAATTTGAATGCGACCAGTCGAGAGGAATGGTCCTCCCAATATGATGGGCGTATCTTTGGTGACGAAAAATTGGAAGTCAATTTTACTCGACAACCAAATTCCCTTGGACGCATTATGTGATGCATGTTCTTAAGATATGCGTTGACAGTCATGTGTCGATGGTCATGCGTTGGAATGAAAAATGCGTTAATGAGTGTATGTGATGACCATGTGTTTTGCCACAAGTTTTCTTGCGTTCACGCCAAGTATAACATGAATGCAAGTTTCTCGGGTAATCCGAGTTCGAACACAGGGATTTGTAGCTATATGTTTGCGGTGATATGCATACGGAGGTTTAAATAAAAGAATCGAGGGGATGTTGCTACGTTAATCCTACTCCTACTCCTATCTAACAAACAACGCAATAAGAATGTGCATGAAGGGTAGAGATGTGACGAACCTTGACATGAAATAAATGTGTGGAAAAATGGATAAAATGCAGAGATGTTTTCATTGAAAAACTTAAGAGTGATCGTAAGGACAACCCTAGTCAACGCAATCCATGCAATCATACTACAACCATACACGGCAAGTCATTTTCCAATGGAAATGTGGTGCTCCTAATTCTAGGATGCATGTGTTAAATGAAAAAGTGTCCATAGAGCTTATTCCTAAGTCTCTAATATTGTCCTATGCAACGATGCAAAATGCATGAAAGCAAGGTGAACGCATTCAATCGTATCCTATCTCTAGGATACATGCAATGCGTTAATAACAAATAGTGTTCATTTCTAAGCGCCTATCTCTTGTATTATGTGTTCTAATCTGGCTCTCTTAAGCCTAGATTCTGACCTGACCTTCCCAAGACTAGATCCTGTCATTAGACTACCCTCTCGAGTATCTCTAATGGACGAATGAAGCATACATAATATAAGACAATCACATAAACTTTGCTGACCTAAGATTGTTACTATCCCTAGTGAACAATGCATACCTTACTTAATGCATCACACCACTTACCCTCTCGGACAGTTGATTGTTGCTGACTTTACTCATAGACAAGCAATGCGTTAGCCTATAGATAGGCATTGCAGCAGCTTCACACTAAGCAAATAAGATTACTCACATACTCGCACAATACACGCCTCTTGGTGGGTTGCTACATGCTTCATATCCATAATCCACATGACTAAGTATGTAATACCCAAGCAATCCCACTAAGTGTTGCGATGAAAGTAAAGATGCTAAGCAAGAAAATGGAGATGAAGTCGAAGGAATAGAGAAATGCATTGAAAAACATATTGTATTAATTTCTTAATTCAAAATGTCATACAATACAATATAGGAAAAGAAAGGAAAAAGGAATGACCGGCTGGAAGCAAAACTTTTCTTCCAGCTGATGCGCGCCAAGGCTGCCGATGGTGCAATGGATTGGTGAAGGAGCTGACTATCTCAAGATCTAACTCCGGTCGAATGCTCCAGTCGTCACTCGGAATGGATGAAGGAGGTGAAGAACTCTCAGCCGTCTTCTCACGCATTTTTCTGGATCGCAAGGATCCACCATAGGCGAACCTTAGGCAAAAACCTTGGATGAAATAAATTTAAGCTCATTAGCTTCTATTTATAGAGCTTGGGTTGCCGAAAGCATTAGTTGGATTGCTCTGAGTCTAACATTCGGCACGCTCATCCTTTTTGAACCTCTGCCACTAACAGCATGGTAGGTGAAATGTCAACATCAGTTTTGGATTTTCTCGAGGTAGATGCGTTGATGCGTTCATTCAACCTACCTTGTGTTGATCCCATTAGAATATGTTGTCGCATAGCCACAATCATTCAATGGCCGCATTCGCTTAACACCGCAACTCTACATGATGACCGCAATCGCTTGACGAGCACAACTCTCATGCAATGGACGCATACGGCTGATTATCGTAACATCCATGCGTTGATCGATGCATTTTCCTTGCGATGAAGTATTTCTCAACATGCGGTCGTCTATGCGGTGGTCCAGTTTCCGCATTTGTGTTCATTTCCTACATTAGCTACAAAAATAGAACATTGAACACATAATTAACGCAAAATAACGGGTTAGTTGAGATTCGACATGCTGATTGACGCAAGCTCATATTCTTGTGAATTCCTGTCATGATCGATGCATATTCTGCCTAGCAATCTTCATAATCCAAAATGATGAAGTCTACTGGCAAGATGAAGTTATCAATTGAGATTGCGACATATTTCAACTCTCCCTCGAGATGTATTTGGGATCTGTCCGCAAGTAAGAGAGTCTCTGTCGTGGGCGTGAGTGTGCCAATATTCAATCGTTTGAAGGTTGATAGCGGCATTATGTTTATACTCGCCCCAAGATCACATAGTGCTTGGCCACTGTAGACCCCTCCAATGAAGCATAGTATCGTGAAGATTCTTGGGTCGCACATTTTTTGTGGGATCATAGTAGTTTGTGTTACTGCCTTTGTTGTGATCTTGTCTTCATCATTTTGTTTCTCTTTCAATCTTTACGGGCATGGTGGTGGTTGGACTTCTTCTGTCTCATGTTCTAGAGGCTCAAGGGTGGACGCAACTTCAGGGTTCATCTTATTGGGCTTTTCCAAATTATAAGTCAACGGGTCCTCGGTTGTCACCGCATTCAAGTTAGTTACAATGGGTTCCTCCCCTATTTCCATAGTCATTTTGTTGCTTAAAAAGAAGACTGCTAAGCATTGTTCCTTCCCTGTACCCCCAGCGTTGCGAGGAAACTCGGCAAAGCTCCTTGTGATCTATTTTTGAGCTCGCCAGCAATTTTTCCCAGCTGAATTTCGAGATTTCGAATGGACGTTGCTTGATTCTGACGCACTAATTTGTTCTTCTCAATGTACTGCTTCAACAAGCTCTCTAAGGATGAAGATTGCAGTAGTTGCGAACTACTCCCTTGACTGCTCGTTTGACCGTTATTTCGCGGGAAAAATCCGGGTGGCCCTTCTTTTTGCGCCACTGATTGAAAGCTTTGTTGTTGATTTTTCCGCGAAATTTGGGTGGTTTCTCCACCCGGGGTTGTACGTATCAGAATAGGGATTATTCTTTATGAAGCATATTGACTGCGGATTTTTTGGGCATTCTTCCATCGGATGAGCATCTTCGCAGATGACACAACTTGCGGTCATTTGAGCAATTGCGTTGACCTGCCCTTTCTTCGCTCCTGTGCTATTAATTGCGATGACTTGTATCAAACTCATCATCGCAGTCATTTGGTTTTGAAGGGATGCGATGGCACCATTGTTTGTGTCATTATCTTTTATTCTCAATCTCTGATCGCTCTCTCTCCAGTCCTCGTGATTTTTAGAGATGCGATCCAGGATGCTCTTGGCCTCGTCATATGTTTTGTCTAGCAGGCCACCAGCGATTGCCGCATTGGCAGCGGTCTACGAAGAGAGATTTAATCCGTGATAAAAGATCTCCATTTGTAAGCAGTCTGGTAATCCGTTGTGTGGATAGTCCCTTACCATCTTCTTAAACCTCGCCAAGCATTACTGAGCGATTCGTCAGTTTCTTGTTCAAAATTCGTTATTAATTTCCTTCTCCTAGCATTCTCGGTTGGTAGGAGATACTTCTTAATAAACATTTCTACCACTTGTTCCCACGAAGTGATCTCTCCCGACTTGAGGGAATATGCCCATTTTCGTGCCTGATCACACAGAGAAAATGGAAACAAAGTTAGTCGAACTTATTTGGTAGAGATGTTCGGGAACACAAAAGTGTTACAAATTTCTATGAAACTCCAGAGGTGAACGTGCGGGTCCTCGCCACGCCTTCCTCCGAACTATCTTGCAGTCTGGATCATCTGCAGCATCATCGGTTTCATTTCGAATCGGGATCCATCAAGGGCAGGCCTCATGATTCCTGGGGAGAAATCGTACAAGTTTGGCGATGCATAGTCCTGAATGGGCCTATTGATGGCGGGAAATTAGAAATCAATTTTACTCAACAACCAAAATCCCGTGTGAATGGGTTGAGAAGGTCTTTAGCTAGCATTATTTGGAAATGCGTCAAACTATGCGATCATGCTACAACCATGCACAACACGTCATTTTTCAATGCAAATGCGATGCTCCTAAGTCTAGGACGTATGTGTTGAATGCAAAAGTGTCCATAAAGCTTATTCCTAAGTCTCTACTCTTTTCTTATGCGATGATGCAAAATGCATAAAGGCAAAGTGACCGCATACAATCATATCCCATCTCTAGGATGCATGCGATGTGTTAATAGCAAACAATGCTTATTCCTAAGCTCCTATCTCTTGATTATGCATTCTAATATGACTCTCCCAAGCCTAGATTCTAACCTGACCTTCCCAAGCCTAGATCCTGTCCTTAGACTACCCTCCCGAGTATCTCTAATGAACAAATGAAGCATACATAATACAAGATAATCACATAGAATGAAGATTCCCTAGTTGTGCTAGCTAAATGCTTCTCAACCCATTCAACTGATTTAGCTACTCATACGTAAATAATAGAGAGTGAATAGATATAGAGAAGTAGATTCCATTTCGATAAATGAGTGGAGTACAAAATAACAATGGAATTAAAGGTAGAGAGCCTGGTAGCAATTCCTTGCTGACCGAGGCTTTTACATTGTCAATTTCTATTCGGTTCCAAAGATATTCCTGCTTCTGCAGGCGTTGACCCTCTCTCTGTTCTGGCAGCTTTCGGTGCTCTCCCAAGCTTATCGGAACGATCTGTCGGCACAACCTCCTCTCTCGTATCCGCCTTAAAACAAACAAAAACAATGAATAAGGACGTGCGAACCGAACGTATGAAATTTTGAAATGTTGAACTGATTAACCCTTTTTCTGAAGGATGCCCTTGGTATTTATAGAACATTCAGGGTGAAAGTCGGCTTCTCTCTCATAATTGTACAGTTGGGACTGCTTTAATTCCTGACTGATGCGTCGAATATTTGTCATCGAAAAGCTGAATGTACGTGTGACCGTTATCGGCTGTCAACTTAATTCGGATTCGACTGTCATCAGCTTTTTGTCCCATCGCGATTAATTAGTCTTTCACTCAGATGCGCCCACCATGTTGCGCTGACCAAGTTGCGGCAATCCTTCTCGGGCGAATATTTGCGAACACGATCACCGTAAAACCTTGCGGTAATGCTGCGCTCAACCAATGATTTCCTATGATAGCAATTTTCGCCTTGCGTCAACGCATATTCTGCATAAAAAGACAAAAATCAACTGTTCCTATGCGATGAACGAATGCGGCCGCAATATAATAAACATGCTTTTTGGACGCAATTTAACATGTTTTATCAACGCAAGACAACATTGTTTAAGAACTTAGCACTATGATAACGTGCATTTCTACCTGTTATCAAATAACAATAAGTCATGTCCAATGGTTAGCATTGGCTCAATCCCTTTAATGCTAGAAAATGGATCAGAAAAACTACTCAGAAATGTTAGGCATGTGTCCAAATTAAAAAGGAATCTGATTTCATTGGGCATGCTTGACTCAATAGGATGTGAATATAGAGGGAAAAGAGGCTACTGTGAAGTGTGGAAAGATTCCAAATTAGTGCTAAAAGGAATCAAGATAAATGGTGTTTATGTAGTTCAAGGTGCTCAAAAAACGCAATCAGCTTTGGTTGTAACTACAAAGAGCCTACTGATGTAGACCTATGGCACAAAATACTTGCACGCATTAGTACTAAAGGGCTTCAAGCTTTAGCTAACCAAGGAATCCTACCTAATGCGGTTCACCAAGACCTATTCTTTTATTGTGTAATTGAGAAGGCTATAAGGTATATTTTTGTTAAAGCTCAACATTGTACCACCTAGGGGTATGAATCTGATTATATAAACCTAGTATTGAATGCATCAGATGAAGTGGGTGACCTAGAACCATCCACATTTGAAGAAGCAATAAATTATGATAACGCAAGAAGCTGGATAGAAGCTATGAATGAGGAGTTTGATGGTAGGAATGTCCTAGAACTCACAGTTAATAAATTTTGTGTTAAACATTCTATTATTGAGCATCTTATTCAATAAAGTAATTGATTTTGCAGATCCAATAAATATATCCATGGCTATAGTATGAATATTTTAACATTATGTGGTGATATAAACAGGATCAAGTTAATAGTATATAGCATAAATGGTCTATAAGTATATAGATGAAATTGAGTATCTCATCCTGGTAACACAATTGGATGCGGCCCATTTTGTATAGGTAATATAAATGATGTGATCCAAAGATCATTAATGTAGACACATTGAGTGAGGCATCTTATGCAATGAGTTTTCATGTAGACTGGACCACGAAATAGTCACTTTTCTTTATAATGACTGTTTATTGTTAAATCTGACTTTTTCATACTTAAGTAACCTAAGATAACTCGATCTTAATCCTGAGCTAGCTATGAACTGCTGTTTATTCGGGATTATACTTTGATATGCATGGGTGAGATTAGTCCAACAACACTGCTCAATAAGCCTTCTATTTTGAGGATAAGACCGGATGGATAGCTGGGATCATAGCTTTGCAAGATGAAATTCATTCCTACCCATTTTAGGGTTAGCAGATAGGTTATTCTCTTTAGTACTGATTCCAGGTCTTGAACAATCGGGGCCCCGTTTTCTCATGGTAGAGAAGGACATGATTCATAAGTAATATTATGAATCTAAATTGTTCATTAGATGGTCAGTAGGAATTTAAGGAACGAGATGTATTTATAGAGGTAAAAAGGTAATTTTGACCCAGTTGTAATTATGAACAACCTGTGAAGGATCGACTTATTAATTATGGTTTATATGACCAGAAATATATCCACAGTGAGAAGAGTGCAACTATCGAGCTATAGTGGTATGTCTTGATAGTTAACGGATAGTAATTAATTCGATTTAAGAGTTTTAACGAATTAATTACAAATCGTTGGAGCTCATGATCTGTAGGTTTATTAGGTCCCTCTACTAGCTCATTAAATTGGAATAACGAATTGAGTATTGATGTATGAAATTAGGGTTATGAATTTGAAATGTTCAAATTCAATTTTAGGGGTTTCAATTGATTGTATATGATGCAATAATAAACGTTTAATTTAATTGAAATAAAACGAAATTAGAAAATCAGTTAATATTTAATTTATGATTTAAATTAAATATTAAAATATTTTTATCTAATTAATTATTTTGAATTAATTTTATAAAACTAATTTAAAATAAAAATAAAAATAATAATGATTTTTGAAATCATTCTTAGTTGGTGGATTTTTCCATTTTTTAGGAAAAGTTCACTAACTATTTTTGTTGGAGAATCACCAAATTCCGTTTATGTTTTGCAATGATCTTCAAGCTGAAGCTGTACTTCATGCAACCCTATACATTTGCATGAATTCTACCTATATAAAGGAGCTCGATGCATGAAGAACAGAAAGGGATTATGAGATATACTTTCTAAATTGATAGCCCAAAAACCCTACACTTGTTCTTCATCAAATCAACTTGATTTAGTGTTTCCACCACACGTTCCAGCTTAAGCATAGTGGAGAAGATCTCGGTGGTAGTCCTCTCGCTACTTCAACCCCTATCTTGGTGGATTCCAAAGATAGTATGTGTTTCAAACTCTCTTATAAATATCATATGCATAACATGCTTAAAACTCAAATTAAATGTAGTTTAAGTGTTTATTGATTCTGTGTTCTTCCCTTGCATGATATATCATTCCTTCAATTGATATCAAATCATGATTTAAGTGCTTAACTATTGTTAATTAGAGTCTAGTGGGTGTTTTTTTTCATGAATTGCATGAAATAGTATGTCGATATGGTTTTTCCAGTGTTTTGGCATTTTAGTCCTTTCAATTATGTTGTTTCTCTTGTAATTGGTGGGCCTTAATATGTTCTTAAGAGTCTGTAATTCATATGGAGTCATTAGAAGTTGAAATTAGGATGTAATTGAAGAAAAAAGTGAAAAAGGTCGAGCTATAGATTTCTAGTTCTTCAGCTACTATTTGAATTTTCAGCGAGATTGGACCCACTTTGAGCGATATTTTGAATCAAGTTTGAGCGAGATTTCTAGCTCGAGCGAGATTTTTAGCTCGACCAAGATTCTGTTGGAATTTCAAGCAATATATCAAATTCAAACGAGATTTTGAATCAAGTTTGAGCGAGATTTCAAGTTCGAGCGAGATTTTGAATCAAGTTCGAACGAGATTTCAAGCCAGGAGTGAGATTCTGATGGTTTGAGTGAGATTTCAATGAGCCAGCGAGAGATCAAGTTTTGAACGAGATTTCAACTTGCAGCAAGAGATCAAGTTTTAGTCAGATTTCAATCCAAGCGAGATTCTTCAACAGGTTTAAGAAGATTGACTGGTTTGACCAGTATTCTTCAAACTTGACCTGGTTCATTTTCAAAATTTGTTTGATTGGCCCGATTCAGGTGGTTCACATCTGGTTCAAGCATTTTTGGGTTCGGTTTGGAGTTGTTCAAATCGGTCAAGAAGTGGTTTGGAGCTGTCAATTGTTTTTTGTAATACATAGGCTTTTGTTTAGTTAAAAATGCCAAAACTGAAAATCATATCAGTATGTGTTTAATTGTTTATGCATGTGATGTATGTTATAATTAAATAAATCTTGTATATGCATACAGTATGCCATGTAGATTTAAAATCCCACCATAGGAAGCATGTTACATGCATTGAAAGTATGTTATAAATTGTTATAATATATAGTATACATGTATAGGGTTTCTTTTAATATAAATATTATATTAAACACCTTTGATGATTGTTGTGGATGTTTAACATGTCTATTTTTTGTAAGTTGTTATAAAAAGTAATTAGACTTTAAAATCCATAACAAAGATACACAGCATGCTCACTTAGGTTAACAACTTGTTTTAACCGTTAAAATAGATTGTTATCTTATAAAATTTGGTTACAAACTTAAATCGATTCATAAACCTATCTAAGGTTGGGGCTACTTAAGTTGACGGTTTACGTAACACCTCCTACCTAGGGATTATGACCGAAAGATTGAGTATTGTTAACTGATTTTATGAGTTTGCGTGAGCGTTGTGAGGTTTAAAACTGGTTTAAACACTTAGACATGGTAAGGTTATATCCAAATATAAATTTTATACTTAGATAAAAATGATATAGACTTAGGTTGTTTAAAAGTTAGCAATTTCTTAACCTAAGTAAATAAATACTCAAACATTTAGAACACTTTAGTGGGAGATTAACAATATATTCAATATACAGTTATTAGCTCTCATGTCCTCGAGTTCACACCGTGAGATCCATGCTCGGCTTCGTGTCATTTTTACCGCAACTACTCGATTCAGAAAGTGTTTGCATGAATCAATAACAAGGTGAACGGGGGAAGTAGTTCATAGTAAGTGGGTGAAGGAAATGTGTCAACATTGTCCTACGGTATCCTCCATTAGTTTGAACCATGAGATTCACATGTTATGCCTGCTGTTGTTTTTCGGCGGCACTAGTTAGTCGTTAACCACGACGATCCCCTCAGAGGGTTGTAACATAGGATTCGAAACAACCCAAGCTTTAGTAAATAAATAGGGTCTTACAGTTTCGTCTTGGGTATTGTCTTCCAATTTGGGTGCATATTCATATCGTTCAATAAGATCTGAAAATACGGGTCACACTTACAAAAATTACCAATTTCTAGTAAAGATCTTGATCGAAAACGATAACGAAAAGATCTATAGGCGTAAAGAGTTACTATGATATAATATTTGGTCAAGAATTGTCTTGCTTTAGTGAAGGAATTTGTTGACTGCCCATCAGTAGCAACTATTCTAAATCAAAGTATCCTTGCAAATAAATAAAGATTTATTGTGTACTTTATTATTTTGCTTAAATTGGATTTTAGATGCATAAAGTTTAATAGAATTTGTTTAAATTATCTCAGCAATGTCGAATTCAATCATACAACTGCTAGCTTCCGATAAGTTTAATGGTGAACGATATTCAAACTGGAAATCCAACATCAATACAATTTAGTTGTGGATGATTTGAGGTTTGTGTTGATGGAGGAATGTCCTCGAGTTCCTAGTACAACAGCAAACCGAAATGTTCGGGACATCTATGATCGATGGGTTAGGACTAATGAAAAAGCTTGGGCCTACATCTTAGCAAGATTATCTGATGTACTTAATAAAAACATGAGGTAATGCCTAGATAATGGCATTGTTTCAGAAGATGTCCAGGAAACCGTCATCCTCTATTCGACATGAAGCCATTATGTATGTCTACAGTACTTGCATGAAAGATGGTTCCAACGTTAGAGAACATGTTCTTGATATGATGGTCCACTTTAATATTGCTAAGGCTCATGGAGTGATGATAGATGAGATAAGTCAAGTAAGTATGATATTGAAATCTCTCCCAGAGAGTTATCTATCTTTCAAAACCAATGCTGTTATGAACAAAATTACTTATAATTTGACTACGTTGCTGAATGAATTACAGACATATCAATCTATGATGAAACTTAAGGAAAAAGAAGTAAATGTTATTACTCTACCTAAGAAGTTTTTTAAGGGGTCGACGTATAGAACAAGATCCACTGATAACAAAAAGTCAGTTCCTTCTTCTTTAAAAGATAAAACTGTACAAATGAAGAAGGAGGGTAAAGGGAATAAGAAAACCACTGGTAAGAAAAAAAAAAACAAAAACAAGACTCCCAAGGGAAAGTGTTTCCATTGTGGAGAGGATGGGCACTGGTAGAGTAACTACCCAAAGTATTTGGCTGAAAAGAAAGCGGAAAAGGCGAAAGAAGGTAAGTCAGATTTACTAGTAGTTGAAACATGTCTAGTGGAGAATACTCGCCTAACTTGGATATTAGATTCAGGCGCCGCTAATCATGTTTGCACTTTTCTACAGGAAACTAGTTCTTTGAGAGAACTTTCTAAACAGGAAATGATTTTCATGGTGGGAACGGGTGAAGTCATTTCAGCTCATGTAGTGGGAGATGTCAAGCTATTTTTTGGAGAGTCTTTTATCTTACTTAGGAATGTGTATTATGTACTTAAGATGAAAAGAAACTTAATATCCATTTCCTGTCTGCTAGAAAATATGTACAGAATATCTTTTGAATCTAATGAAGTGTTTGTTTTTTTCAAGAGGTGTTCATATTTGTTCTGCAAGACTCGAAAATAACTTGTATATATTAAAACCAACTAAAGCAAAGACCATTCTAAATATACAGATGTTTAAAATCGCTGAGACTCAAAATAAAAAATGAAAAATTTCTCCTGACGCCTATCTTTGGCACCTCAGACTTGGTCACATTAATCTCAACAGAATTGAGAGACTAGTAAAAGACGGTCATCTGAGTCAGTTAGAAGATAGTTCTTTACCTCCTCCATGTGAAGCATGTCTTGAGGAAAAAATGATAAAAAGATCTTTTTCTGACAAAGGTCTTTATGGCAAAGAGCCTCTCGAACTAATACATTTAAACATATGTGGTTCAATGAGTGTAAAAGCACGAGGAGGCTATCAGTATTTTTTAAGTTTTATTGATGATTACTCGAGATATGGCTACATTTACTTAATCAGTCACAACTCTGAAACTGTTGAAAATTCAAAGAATTTAAGACCGAGATAGAAAATTTGTTAAGTAAAAGAATTAAAACACTTCGATCTGACCGAGGTGGTGAGTATATGGATTTACAATTCCAAAACTATCTAGTAGATCATGGAATTCAATCCCAGCTCACAGCACCTGGAACACCACAACAAAATGGTGTTGTAGAAAGGAGAAATCGAACCTTGTTAGACATGGTCCAATCAATGATGAGTTATGCTCAGTTACCTCAATCCTTTTGGGAGTATGCAGTACAGACTGCAGTATGTATTCTAAACATTGTTCCTTCAAAAAGTGTTTCAGAAACACCGTATGAATTATGGAAATGACACAAAACTAGTTTACGTCATTTTCGTATCTGGGGTTATCCAGCACATGTGTTGGTACAAAATCCTAAGAAACTAGAAATACATTCGAAGTTATGCCTCTTTGTAGGATACCCTAAAAAAACAAAAGGAGGAATGTTTTATGATCCCTAAAAAGACTATGTATTTATATCGGTAAATGCTACATCCTTGGAAGAAAATCATATAAAAAATCATTTACCTCGCAGTAAATTAATATTGTAAGAAATGATTAAATATGCTATAGAAACATCAACAAGAGTTGTTGATCAACCTGGTCCATCAACAACTATTGTTATCCCATCACGTCCATCTCAAGATTTGAGTATGCCTCGACATAGTGGAAGGGTTATTCAACAACCTGAACGCTATATGGATTTAACAAAAACTCAAAACATCATACATGATGATGGATTAGAGGATCCACTAATCTTTAAAAAGGCAATGAAAGATGTTGATAGAGAACAGTGGATAAAGGCTACGGACGTTGAAATGGAGTCTATGTACTTCAACTCTATCTGGGAGCTTGTAGATCAATCACATGGGGTTAAACCTATAGGTTACAAGTGGATCTATAAGAGAAAACGAGATCAAACTGGCAAGGTGAAAACCTACAAATCCAGACTTGTGGCAAAAGATTTTACCCAAATAAAAGAGATTGATTATGAAGAAACCTTTTCTTCGGTTGCCATGATAAAATCAATTAGAATACTTCTATCCATTGCCACATATTATGACTATGAAATATGACAAATGGATGTCAAGACAGCTTTTCTGAACGGCTATCTTGCTGAAAGTATTTTTATGTCTCAACCAGAAGGGTTTATCAAACAAAAACAGGAACAGAAAGTCTGCAAGCTTAAATGATAGATTTATGGGTTAAAACAAGCTTCAAGATCCTGGAATATAAGATTTGATACTACGATCAAATATTATGACTTCGAAAATAATGTTAACGAACCTTGTGTATACAAGAAGATAGTGAACAAGACTATAGCATTCTTAGTTCTTTATGTTGACGATATTTTGCTCATTGGGAATGAGACAAGCTTCCTTGCTGACGTACAAAGATGGTTAGCAACACAATTCCAAATAAAAGATTTGGGTGATGCTCAATACATTTTAGGAATACAGATCTTTCGGAATCAAAACTAGCACTAACTCAAGCATCTTATATGGACAAGATGTTGTCAAGATATAATATGCAAAATCTCAAAAGAGGTATGTTACCTTTTAGACACGAAATTCATTTGTCAAAGGAAAAGTGTCCTAAGACACCTCAAGATGTTGAGGAAATGACAAGAATTCCATACGCATCTGCAGTTGGGAGTTTGATGTACGCAATGCTATATACACGTTTTGACATATGTTTTGCAGTTGGAATCTTCAGTAGGTTCCATCCAATCCAGGACACAGTCATTGGACTGCTGTGAAAAACATCCATAAGTATCTAAGGAGAACGAGGGACTATATGCTTGCCTATGAACCTAAGGATTTGATCCTTACCGGATACACTGATTCTGATTTCCATACTAACGTGGATTCAAGGAAATCTACTTTAGGATTAGTTTTCATTCTCAATGGTGGAGCTATAATTTGGAGAAGCATTAAGTAAAGTTGTATTTTTGACTCCACAATGGAAGCCGAATATGTAGCCGCATGTGAAGCCGCTAATGAAGCAGTATGGCTACGCAAATTCTTGGTTGACTTGGAAGTAGTTCCAAATATGCACTTTCCTATCACACTGTATTGTGACAATAGTGGTGTTGTTGCCAACTCGAAAGAACCAAGGAGTCACAAATGTGGAAAACATATTGAAAGAAAGTACCATCTCATTAGATAGATAGTACACCGAGAAAACGTGATCGCCATGAAGATAGCCTCTGAAGACAATTTTGATGATCCATTTATGAAGGCCCTCTCGGTTAAAGTGTTTGATGGCCAACTGGTTGGACTAGGACTCCGAGCAACAACACTGCTCAATAAGCCTCATTTTGAGGATAAGACTGGATGGATAGCTGGGGACATAGCTTTGCAAGATGAAATTTACTCATACTCATTTTAGGGTTAGCAGATAGGTTGTTCTCTTAAGTACTGATTCTAGGGCTTGAACAATCGGGGCCCTGCCTTCTTATGGTAGAGAAGGACATGATTCACAAGTAATATTATGAATCCAAATTATTCATTAGAGGGTCAGTGGGAATTTAAAGATCAAAATGTATTTACATGGGTAAAATGGTAATTTTGACCCAGCTGTAATTACAAACAACCTGTGAAGGATCAAATTATTGATTATGATTTATATGGACAGAAATATATCCACGGTGAGGAAAGTGCAACTATCGAGCTATTATGGTATGTCTTGATAGTTAATGGATAGTAATTAATTTGATCAAAGAGTTTTAACGAATTATTTACAGATCATTGGAGCTCATGATCCGTATGTCCATTAGGTCCCTCTACTAGCCCATTAAATTGGAATAATAAATTGAGTATTGATGTATGAAATTAGGGTTATGAATTTGAAATGTTCAAATTCAATTTTAGGGGTTTCGATTGATTGTATATGATATAATTATAAACGTTTAATTTAATTGAAATTAAATGAAATTGGAAAATCAATTAATATTTAATTTATGATTTAAATATAAAATTGATTTATTGGTGATATTTAATATTTATATATTAAATTAATATTATTTTTAATTAAAAAGTAATTATAAATTAGTTTTATCCAATTTTATAAAACTAATTTAAAATAAAAATAATAATAATTATTATTTTTTAAATCATTCTTAGTTAGTGGATTTTTCCATTTTTTTGGGAAAAATCCACTAACTATTTTTGTTGGAGAATCATCAAATTCCATTTATATTTTGCAATGATCTTCAAGCTAGAGTTGTACTTCATGCAACCCTATATATTTGCATGAATTCTACCTATGTAAAGGAGCTCCATGCATGAACAACAGAAAGGGATTTTGAGATAGACTTGATGAATTGATAGCCCGAAAACCCTACACTTGTTCTTCATCAAATCAAGTTGATTTAGTGTTTCCACCACACGTTCCAGCTTAAGTATAGTAGAGAAGATCTTGGTGGTAGTCCTCTCGCTACTTCAAGCTCTATCTTGATGGATTTTAGTCGAATTTGTGAAGGATATCTTCAAAGGTAATATGTGTTTCAAACCCTCTTTTGAATTCATATGGACAAGATGCTTAAAACTCAAATTAAATGTAGTTTAAGTGCTTATTGATTATGTATTCTTCCGTTGCATGATATTTCATTCCTTCATTTGAATCCTTATAGAAGAATGAAATTCGGGACTTAGTTCCTCTTCCTAAGGGTTGTAAGCCTATTGCATCTAAGTAGGCCTACAAATATAAATAGGGCATTCCTAATGTACAGGAACCTAAATTTAAAGCTAGGTTGGTGGTTTAAGGATTCACTCAGAAACAGGGGATAGAAAACAATGAGGTATTCTCACAAGTGATTAAACAAACCTCAATCAAAATGCTTCTTTCTAGTAGCACAACAGAACCTAGAGCTAGATCAACTTGATGTTAAACAAGATTCTTACATGGCTACTTGGAAGAGAGAATATATATGTGTTAACGTAAACGTTACCTAGCCAAGGGAAAGAACACGTTACCTAGCCAAGGGAAAGAAGACTACTACTACCCACTTAAAAAGTCCATTTATGGACTAAAACAATCCCCAAGGTGCTGGAATAGAAGATTTAATGAGTTTATCCAAAATATTGGCTTCCTAAAGAACCACTATGACAGTTGTGTCTATATAAATTCTAAATCATTTTCTAATCTTGTCTACCTACTACTATATGTGGATGACATGCATTTATGATGAAGCTCTAAGGAAGGGCTAAAACAAGTAAAAGACCTTCTAAAATCAGAGTTTGAAATGAAAGACATGGGTTGTGCCAAAAGAATACTTGGCGTAAATATGGAATGAAACATAAAGGAGCACAAGTTATACATATGTCAAGTCAAGTATTGTGACAAATTAATTCAAAATTTTCATATAAAAGAAGCAAAGACAGTAAACACACCCACTCAACATTTCAAACTATTAGCAAAAAATTCACCAAAAGAAACAGATCATAAACATTAGAAATTAATGTCTATAGTGCCCTATTCCTAAGCAGTGGGAAGTTTCATGTATATGATGATCTCTACAAGACCAAACATAGCTTATACAACTAGTTTTGTCAGTAGATACATGGTCAACCTGGCAACAGATATTGGGAGGCCATTAAGTGGATTTTAAGGTACCTAAAGGATTTGAGAGAAGCTAGACTCCTATACCAACGAAGCATTGACTCAGACCATAAGCTATTTGGCTTTGTTGACTCAGATTATGTTAGGGATCTCGATAAGAGGTCACTGTCAGGTTACATTTTCTTATTTGGAAGATGTGTATTAAGTTGGAAAGCTTCTTGCAATCATTATCTGAAGCTGTGAAAGGTCTATGGCTAAGAGGTTTACTAAAGGACTTTGACACTCAACCAACAAATCAAATTAATACAAAATGAATCTCTGAAATCCCTAATCGACATTAAAAAAGATGGAGAATACATGTAGCCCTAATTTTAAGGAAATCAATGAACTATCAACAAATATTATTTGACATCCATATCAAAACTATTCACACTGATCTTATGATTTTTGAAAAGGAATCGATAGGATTTCATGATGGATGAAGAATCCAAATCACAACTACCAATTGATTTTGCCCTAAATCAATGAGATTGTTAGATGATTTTGGAAGAAGAATCAAAGAAGAATAGTTGAAGAAGATAAGAGGCGTACTTTTTGAATTTTAGAGCAAAATTGAAAGGAAGAAGAACAATCACACGGTTTCAAAGGATGGCTATTATTGATTGTGGGCATTTATCAGTGATTACATGATTTGAAATGGGCTTCTCTTGAAAATGGGACAGACAGTGGATGTCCTTTTTAGTCTTTTCCTATATTTGTACTATATTTGCAATTACTTTTCCCTTGTTCTATAAATTTTAATATTTATTGGCTGCTGACTATCTATGCAAGTAGCCCTTTCAAATATTTGTTTTCAGATCTCCTACCTAACAGGTCCAAAACCTATTAAATAGATAATAGAAGTTCAAGGATTTGTTTGTATTAGATAAACATGAGGATTCTATCTCAAAATTAATTGGCAATGTGAGATCTTTTTATGTTTTTAATGTGAGATCCACAACGGTCCTCTCAAGATAGAAAGCAGTTGAATGTTCATTTTGATTTCGTGAGCTCTCAAAACAAAATTAGATAAACATGAGAGGAGTAAACTATATATCTTATAAAGATTGGAGACTCTCCCATCTTTTTAAAGTGTAGATACTCAACATGCTCACTCAAAATAACTTCTTTGGATTTATTATTCTTGGGTGAAGGTAAGGATTGGAAGCATTGCCGTTTCCGTAATCATCACTTGTAATTTTTTCCCTTCCAACACCCTTCTCCATTCTAATAATATCAATTTTCACCCTAAATATTTTTCATCAATTATAGCACAAATTGCAACCATAGATAAGCGCTCCACCCTGAAAAGCCCTAAAAAAAGTAAAATAATAACCTTTTTTTTTAAAATATAACAATTACAAAGGGAAGATTAAACCTCTAACCTCTAAAAAGAATATCATGTCAATTACCATTAAATTAAGCTCGTTATAGGAACAAACCAAATAACTTAAGCTCTTTTTGGTAACTAATTAGTTTTTTATTTTTAGTTTTTGAAAATTAAACTTATAAATACCTCTTTTACCCCTTTATTTCTTGCTTTCTTATCTACTTTTTATCAATGGATTCAAAATTTTGAAAATTAAGGTGGGTTTCACAATTTTTTTTTTTTTTTTAATTTGGTTAAGAATTTCACTCCTATACTCAAGAACGATGCAAGTCATGGTAAGAAAATGTGAGAAATAAGTTTAATTTCTAAAAATAAAAATAAAATGGTTATTAAATGAGACTTTAATAATTTTTATTTATTAATTTTTATTTTCTTAATTTACTTTATTAGTATGATTTTACTCATCACGAGTATTAAAAAGTAGGAGGAGGAGGAGAGAGTTAGTTGAAGAAGAGAGGAAGATGAAGAGGAAAGGAAGGTGGAAGGAGAGAAATATTTCTTTTATGATGTTTTTGAACTTTTAAAATACCCTATTAGTATTAAATTTAATAAAAAGAAACACAATTATTGTATTAAAGACCTTTTTAATTTAAACCTATTAATTAAAATTAGGGATAACGTATAAGAAAACTTATCTTAGAGACTGGAAAGTAACTTTGCCTATAAATTGTTAATTTCTTCCAGACTTAGACCTCTATTAATTAAAACTTGTGCATTCATGTTGCAGAATTAGATCAGCTTTAGTCGAACTAAAAACATAATTCATTAATGGAAATATAAAAAATATCTCCAATTGATTATTTTTATTATTGTTCACCTGTGTTTCGTAATTGTAATGAGTTGTGAGACTCACCTCAAAATCTGTAATCAAATTGTTCAATCTAATTGAGGAATGAAGAGTGCTCAATCCAATTTTGGTTGAAAATTACATGGAACCCAACTACCTTTACCGTTATAGTTATCGTAATTGTTACAACGCTATCGTTATTGAATCTTCCACACTTATTATTAGCATTATATTTACCTTTACCGTTATAATTACGGTTAGGGTCAAGCAGTAACAGTAACGATAACGGTAATAATAAAATATGACAGATTCATTATTTTAGGTAAACACAATCAATAATAATTCAATTATGTTTGTGATTTAAGCCTATTATGATTCATCCATCAATGAAATCTCATTTTAATTACACTAATTTTCATTACGGATTCATAAACATAGTGTTAGTTTGATGTTTCCATTTGTGAAAGGTTTTATTTTCATTGAAATTAGTGAGATCTTAGTTGGTTTTTGCATCGAAAATCATTAATGAATTCAATTGAATTTCTTTATATTAAAGAAGCAATATTATTTATCTCATTCCAAGTCTAATTGGATTAATTAAAAAAAAAAAAAAAAAAACTAGAGTAAAAATGAATTTCTTTTTAGGTTCTCAAACTACACGTGAGTAGAGTGACATATTATATATAGTTCTATTTAAGGAAAATATTTAGTATTTTCAACTATTATAACTTACAATTGACTGTAATAATACTACTTCATACCTCTCTTTATTATCGTGTTGGCTATTTATTATAGTATTTACTATTTCTTTTTTGTTACAGTATTTACTATTTTCTGTCTAGACTGAAATGATCTACCTCTAAGATACAGACTATTACAATCGAAACTAAATAGTATATATCTTAAATACAGACTATTATAACCTAGAAATTATAATAATAATTGACTATAACAACAACTCAACACTCCAAAATAACTTTAAGAATTTGAAATTTGAACCTCCAACAAACCTTGTTATTTTAATCGTGGAGTTATGTTTGACAGTTGTAGATAAAATTAGTAGGTGATTGAAAAATTGAAAGTTCCAACGTTGAAAATTCTAACACCGCCACAACACGAATGAAATGGATATGTGTCGGACGTCCACGTTCATCGGAGATTTTAAATCACAGCTAAAAAAGACGTTCAAAATTGGTGTGGGTCCTAATTCAACTCACACCACAAAATCCATCCAACGGTGTCAATTATCTCAATGTCCATCCTACGATCCGTAACCCAACTAGCTACTGTGTTTCAACTTTCAATTTTCAAACTCGTGTTCTTAAAAAGAGAGAGAAAAACACAACAAATTTATAGTGTTCACTCTGCGATTTGAAGAAGATTTAAACTTGAAGTTTTAATTAATTAATTTAAGAAAAAAGAAGTTTGTTAGGGTAGATATTTGGAGGTAAGAATTTATGGAGACAGAAAAATAGATCTAGAGTTGGCAACTTATGCCGATGGACCGGAGTTTGATCAATAGTCACCGATTGTTTTAGGAGACGTGTCCAAGTGGATTGGTCATGACTCATGAAAGAGCTTAAAGTGAATCTATAGAACTCGTAAGGGAAGCTTAGAGGCAGCTTAGAGGACACGCTATCTTAGATAGAGTTCAGAAAATCTATGAAGGAGCCTAAAATGAGCTCAAATTGTTAGATGGTATAGAATTAAATCCGTTTTCAACCATCAACTTAAGTTTTTTGGGTTAATTAGTGATTTAAAATGGTATTAAAACACGTAATTCAAAGAGGTCTTATATTCAAACCCCTACAATATTAATATGACATATCATCTTAAGTTTTTGGGTCAATATCTGATTAAACAGATGACCCATAAAGAGGCTAGTGGGCGATGAGCCGTAGATCTTTTTGTAGTTAGGTTTCTGGCTTCCCAAATTGCATTTTCCATTATTCTTGATGTGGGCTTTTATGAATATCTATTTTTGAGTAAGACAAAAATATCTGTAAATTTTAAAAGATTGAATGAGACTAAATATACAATTTCATATTTTTTTTATGTGATAATTTGCATACAGATGCAGTGTCTACACGTTTATTTTATGGTTTCATAAAAGAAAGATATGCAATAAACTATTTTTGGCGTGAGATGATTTTGGCCACACATTCTATTTCTTCACAAATGTGGATACTTCTCTGCGTCAGTTAACGGTGTCAATCGGCGGCCGTTAAGAGATGGAAACAATGGAGAATCGCCATTTTCAACATTTTTCATATTTTTATGAAGTTCAATAAGACCGTTTTCAGAGTGTAACCACTTGCTAAACCTGTCGTCTCTCGGCTTTCTTGCTAAGATAGTGTACAAATGTCGATGAGAACAGAAATATTGTGGTATCAATTTTATTAAAATATTGATAAAAATATAGATATATATGAATGTCGATAGATATTATGTTTATCTCATAAGTATAGTAAAAATTCTTTAAAAAACTTTTTTGAAAAATTATTCAAAATAATCCTCTCAACTTTTCATATTATAAAAATAGTTCGCTTTCTAAAGACTCGTTCAAACAATTTATCTCAATCCTTCACAGTTGAAATCATCCCAAGATTGAGTCAAAATGTTGAAAGTAAACAATTCACCAATATCATTAATTGAAACTAAATTTTATGAATATGCCTTCGACAATAATAATATCATTATGTGAGAAACCATACGATTAACTTACTCTAAAAGTTTTGGTTCTAAAAAAAAAATTTGAAGTGTTTGAAACTCTAACAACCCATCTCTTTCCAAAAAATAAATGTGCCCATTATAAATGTGTTTGGCTTATTATTTGCAAGTTGTTGAGCCAATAAATATTGTTTGCATGGTAGTTTACGTAATTTCGATGGAAAGTCAATAATCTCGATCGAGTTCGATACTATTTAAAAAACAAAAAACCAACAGTTAGTGCATGATAATTTGGAGTACCAATAACAATTATGATAAAACAAAATTAACAAACCTGGAAAGCGAACGAAAATCCATATAAATTGTATGACTATGGGGACTTACTATTCGCATGATCTTATTGTAGAGTGCAACTTTCCCTTAAGTGCACCGATAAGCTACTTAATGTTTTCACAAATATCATATTGCTCCAATCATAGCTACAAAAATCTTCCCATTCATCAATCAACCCCAACATAGTCCAATCCATGTGTTAGCTTCCTTTCCCTTCCCATCATAACCAACTCGATAAAATAAAATACAACCATCTTCAGTGCATTCAGATCACTGTTGAAGTCATAGCCGAGAAAATTTTTGTCCAACTCAGTCCCATTCATGTTAGTCCTATCGGCCAAGTATAACTTCCTAAGCCTAATAGCTTTATCCCAATCAAACTCAACTAAATGCCTGAGATTATATCTCAAATTTGTCACTATATCAAACTCCTTCCACTTATAAGACACCTTCTTCCCTAGTAACTTAAAGTTAATGGCATCTTCCCTATCCTTCTTCTCATAAGAATATAATAGAACAGAGGCTCATTAAAAACTAACCTAACATTCAAAAAATGGCAAAAAAAATATTTTGCCTAAACATGTATGACATTGCCTAGATATTAACTTCTTCCTAATAATATATCTTGTTTTCTCAAATGGGAATGACAAGTCAAATTGGCCAGAAAAATAGTTAAAAGTGCAGATTTTTGGTACCAATGCCATTTGTAACAAAGATCACAAACTAAAAGTTGAACTCAACAATCAATTAGACAAATTTACCATAAAAAAGAAACATTATCTATGCAAACTGCCTAAGATCTTGGGGTGAATCTCAGACAAGATCGTGTCCCCATGTATGAAAAACTCGGGCCATTAGCACCGACATGTAGATCGTGTCCCCATTTATGGGCATTCCGTAGGGTTTTATGGGCATTCTGTATTAAATCTCGGGCAAATCTCGGGCCACATATGCCCCGAGATGCAATGCATAATGCCCATAAAACTTCAACAGTCAGTTCAATCTTGAAACACATTCAATGAATCTTGAGGACACTTCATTATATCTCGATCGAGATATGATAAAATCTCCAGAAGATCATCGAATATAGATAAGATACACAAAAAAATAATAGAAATATGGAAAGAACGAAAATATTCAACCTATATTTATGAAATATCTAAGATAACTTCTAAAACCCTAAAAAAACCTTAACTTAAAACTAAAATCTTCAACTAAACGAAAGAAATAGTGGAATACTACTTCTACAATAACGAAGCATAAGGATGGAAATAACTGCAGAGATGAACACAATTTCAAAGTAAGTGGAGAGAGAACTCGGGTGAACTGAGGAACTGGAATGCTTTCCATTTAGATGAATGGTCTTTTGTATCAAGGGTGTTTTTGTCGTTTCACATGATTCCATCATTTGGATTTTTAATATTTCAAACTCGTTCTCGGGGATGATCTCAATAGTGAAAAATGAGATAAAACTCTTTTAGCGAGTTTTTATAAAGTATGCTATTTTTGTGAGGGTTACTTTGCATAATTTTCAAGTTTTATCCGATCATAAAAACGAAATTCTAACTTAACCGTTTTGTTTAGAAAAAAAAAGAACAAAAACAAGAGATTAAATCTATAGAGAGAAAGATGGATAGAGGTGCACGAAAGAGATGTTAATTTTCTCTCTCGTCTAATGTAATTTTATAATTTCTCCAATAAGATAATCAAACTTCTGATTTTTTTTTTTTTATCAAAATATATATACCTTAACCAATTAGTTAGGCTCAATTTGAATCATTCATTTGACATAAAATTAGCCAATTATAATTAGCGCTTGTTTGGTAATTCCATATGTTGAGTTTCTCTTATTGAAATTTATGATTGTTTCCTACCAATTTTTTGCCATGCTTGTTAAAATGTTGGTATAGTATTAAATTTACTTTCATTCATTAGTTTATATTTTTGAATCAATCTCAAATTTAACATGGTAACAGAGTAAGAGATGAAGGAGGTCCTATATTCAAACCCCTACAATGTTATTTTCTCCTCCAATTAATATTGATTTTCACGTGTTGAATCTATTAATTTCCAAGTCACAAGTGAGGGAGAGTGTTAAAAGTCTTGATATGATATTAAATTTTATCTTTACCCATTAGCTTAAGTTTTTGGGTCAATCAATGATTTGACATTTCTTAAAGAATCATTCGAATTCTTAATCAGATTCTTAAAAAAACAACATTTTCTTAAAAATTAATTAGGTCCTTATTTGATAACCCTTTAGTCTTTTTTTTTTTTAGATATTACAAATTAAGCTTACAAAATTCTACTGTATGTTTCTATGTTTTGTTATCTATGTCTTTCCATTAATATTTTAAAAAACCAAGCCAAAAGTTTGAAAACAAAAGTAATTTTGAAAAATTTGTTTTTATATTTGAAAATTTCATTAAGAGTTCAAACTTTTCTCGAAGAAGGGTAAAACTCATATTAGAAATTTGGGAGGAAACAATTATATATTAAAAAATAAGAAACTAAAATCAAATTATTATCAAATAGGATTAAATATTTTTTTAATTTTCAAAACGACTTAGTTTTTTAAAACATCTGGGAAGAAGGTTCTACTTGAAAGTATTGTTTGTAAGTTTATTTTTCAAAAACTCAAAAAATTAATGTCTGGTATTTGATAACCATTTTTTTTATATTAAATTTTTACACTACGTCCACTTTTTTTTGTTTGTTATTTGCTTGGTAGGAATATTTCCGAAATCAAACCAAGGATTGAAAAGAAATAGATTTTTAAATACTTTTTATTTTTTAAATTTTGACTAAAAATATAAATGTATACTTGGAAAAAAAATGAAAGCTATGTTGAAGAAATTATAAGGAAACAAACATAGTTTCTAAAAATAAAAATTAAAAATTAAGGTCCCATTTAATATCATTTGATTTTTACTTTTTGAAAATCTATTTTTTATTTTTAATTTTCAAAAAACAAAAACCATACATATTTGGTGACTATTTTTGGTTTTCTATTTTTTTTAAATAAAAAAGCCAATAAAATGTTTGGTAATTGTTTTTTTTTTTTTTTTTTTTTTTTTTTTTTATTGAATGAGCTTCGGGACATCAACCGCTACCTGAGAAGGCAAAGCATTTAAAAGAATGAGCTTAAAATGCCCAATGAGTGACTATTTAAAATAAAAGCATACTTCCACATAAATAATATAAATGTGGTTCCTCCTAAAACATTTACATAATCATTTTCACATTGGGAGATAAAATCGAAAACATTAAATCATATCGTATGTGAAAACCCTAATAACTTTAGTTGAGAGATTAGAGATTAGGGTTGCTTGATCAAATAATATTATCGAAATTGATGAGATCATGCAACCCTAATCTCTCTCAACTAAAGTTATTAGGGTTTTCACATCAATGTGGTATCCTTGATCTCATCAATTTCGATAATATTATTTATGATCTCATTAAATCATATTATCGAAATTGATGAGATCAAGCAACCCTAAACCCTAAAACTGAAGGTATCCTTTTTCACATTGCATATTTATACATAGGCTTGCATGAGCACCCAACTTAATTAAACGCCACCTGACATGCTGATTCTTTAATTAGCATTTCTAAGACTGTCAACTAACCCATTTATTAATTAATTAAGTTGAACTCATTAGCTTAACTTTGTCACATGAGCATGCGACCACTTAAGCCTTTTCCTATTCATCACATACTTTTACTAATTGTCGCACCCCCTGAACGAAACCTACGATGCATTGGTCCACACCCGCTTCGTTTGCCAACTTAGCCTTCACCATTTGCATACGAGGTTGGTCGCATACTTCTCCTATACCAACCTCGACCATTCCTCCTCATCCAAGAGCTATCTTACTTCTTCCATGGCCTTGACATACCACATAGCTATACTTAGCCATATTGTCCCCTTCTTGGCATTATGGTTGTTGGTGTTGATGCCCTTAATCTCGTAGGTCCTATAGTTTGTAAATACATTGAACAAACTCATTGTTTATTTAATCAAATATATGATATTTTATTCAAACTCTTTGTCTATTTAATGAAATATATTATATTTTATTCCATTTTCTAGTTGCATTAACCACAAACCAATAAACTAACATCCAAGGTTACCTTGTAGCTTAAACATGTATGTAGAGACATATGAGTGGATCATGTTTAAGTAATAACCTAGATGATTTGTAGTAGATGGATAAGGTTGGGTACCTTATCCTGATGACACTAAAAGTATGACTCACTTTGTAGGTGTTATAATTGTTGTAAAGTGCTACAAATGATTTGATCCTGATCATTCGTGTGTAGACATGTGAGCGGGGATATTCTATACAAAGGAGTTTGTATAAGACCGGACCACGAAATGTTTAGTCTCTTTATATAATGTCGTTCATATAGAGACTTACATTTCACCAGGATGACCATAGATAATATGACTTGAATACTGAATGAGATATGAACTCTTGCCTATGAGGGTGGTCCTTTGATTTGTATAGGTGAGAGTGGCCAGATCACCGACTCGACAAGCTTGCCATTTTGGGGATTCGTCTGATTAGGGAGTTGGGAACACAGCTACACAAGAAGGAATTCACCCCTTCCCTGAGGTCGAGGTAAGTAGATAAATTACTCTCTTAAGGGCTGATTCTGGGGCTTGAACAATGTGACACCATACCCTCTCCTGGCCCGAGAGAGGTTTAGTCATAGTTGGACTATGATTTATTGTTTATTAGACTACAGGGACAAAATGGTAATTTTAGTCTAGTTGTACTTACGAGCAATTTGTGAAGGGTCATCGTATTGTTGATTGGTTATATCTAATAGACACAGAAATATATATGTAGTACGAAGAGTGCAACTGTCGGTCTTTAGTGGAGTGTCCAACAATTAATGGATGGTCAATAATTTAATTAAATAGTTTAATTAATTATTCATGTATCGTTGGAGCTTCAAGCTACAAGTTCATGAGGTCCTCTTAGTAGCTCAATAGGATTAAATGAGAATTAGTTTTTTGAATAATTTGAATTATTCAAATTAATAGAGGCATTTAATTATATATGATATTATTAAGTTATTTTTAATTATATGTGATATAATTATTATAATGTATTTAATACATTATAGCTTTAGTGAGAGGAAATAAATATTTGAATAAGATTCAAATATTATTAATATGAATTTGATTCATAATTGTTAAATTTAATATAAATGTGATTTATATTAAATGCCATATAAGAGAGAAAATAAACTATAGGTTGTATTGTATATGATACAATATTAAAAACTATAGACTATATATATATTTGATATAACATATAATTTAATATATATAATATGATAAGTTAGTTATCATATTCATATATATATATATATATATATTAAATGTCATTTTATTATTTAAATAAAAATTAAAGAGCAACTCTCTCCCTCTCTTTTCTCTTGTGGGTGGTGGTTGTATTTGGCTTTTGAAAGACAAGAGAGAGTCTCCTCCTTGATTTGATCATCTTGTTGATCAATACACTCACTGTGAGAAAGACGGAATTATTCTACAAGTTTGTGATTGTTGGTGAATGATCTCCAAACTTCTTCCTTCCTTCTTCTAAAAATTCCCTCATCCAAAATAGTCAGAGCCCACCACTTCTGGGTTCTCTACTTGAGAATACCAAGGTAACCATTGTGGTAATATTCGTGTACTTGATCGAGGAGTTCTTGAAGAAAGTCTTCAAGGTGTTCGTGTACCGTTCGAGGGATTCTTGAAGATCTGTCTTCAAAGGTAAGATTTCTAAAACCTAATTTTCTAGCATGCTGTAATTTATGTAAATGCATATCTTGTTCTTTATTTACTGTAAAAACTTACATTCAATGAAAAATGGGAATTTGGACGATCTTTCTTCCACTCAAGGTTCTCTTCTCTCAAAGTTCCTTTAATGGCCTCATAGTTCAACTAAAACTGGTTGCATGGCATGTCATAGCTTCAACGCATAAAATCCTCTACTTTCCTCTAAGTGTTAACTTCTCTCTACTTCACCCGAGAGCTTGACATTCCACACTCAACATATTTTTCTGTCCTCTATGTTGGCGTTGACAATCAACAAGTGGAAGCAATTAGAATGTTAAGCACTCTAACTACATCAATTGTAGCAATCAATCATGCATGGTCATAAACATAAAAGTAAGGTTTCTGAAAGTACCTTTGAAGATTTAATTTCTTCAAAATCCAGCTTGATCTTTACTCCAAAAGCTTGTAGACCACCACTTGATCTTTCATACTATCCTCTTGGCCCTTAGATTGGATTGTGGGATCCAAAATGAGAATGATTTTAGGGAACTTTGGAGAAAAACTATTCTTTTTTGTCAAAGAGAAGAAGAACTCATTCTTCATCAAAATTTCTCTTGCATGAACCTCTCTTCTGCTCCATGAAGCTGGATTTTGTTCTCCTTTCTAATGAAATCATATTGTATTCTTAGTTTGATACTAAATACTTCAATAGATAATGTTATTGGGAGGTGGAATAGGAGGTGGAAGAAGTGGGAAAAACACAGTTCCTTCGAATTTTCTTATTTTTAAAAATTGATTTTCTTTAAAATCAATTTGATTTAAAATTAATCAAATTCCTCTAAATTAATTTCACATACAATTATTTAAATAATTAATTTTAAATAAATAATTAAATAATATTAATTAATTAAAATAATTTAATATCAAATATTAAGTTATTAAACCACCAATTCTTTAACCATGAATCATTATTCATGTGCTTAATATTTGAATCATATTTCAGCAATTTTTAATTTTTCAATTTCATTTAATTCAATAATTAAACGTATAATTATATCACATATAATTAATAATTAATTTAAAATGAATCGGAACATTTCAAATTTTTTCATCAAGCTATTCTAAGGTTTAGTCTGTTTATAAGCTAGTAGGGAACTTAATGGACCTATAGATCATGAGCACCAACAATTTGAGATTAATTGACTAGACTCTTTTAAGCGAATTAATCAACATACTTAACTATCGGGTCACTCCACTAAAGCCCAGTAGTTGCACTCTCCTCACTATAGATATGTTTTTGTCCACTTGATTTAATAATGATCAGTATGTCGATCCTCACAAGTTGTTTGTATTAACAGTTAGGTCAATATTACCATTTTACCCTTGTAATACATTTTGCTCTTTAAGTCTCAACTGATCCACTAATGAATAATTGGTCTATGGTCATACTAATAAATTAGGTCCCTCTCAGTCATAGGGGCCCCTTGTTCAAAACAAGGAAACAATACTTAAGAGAACAACCTATTTGCTAAGTTTGAAACGGGTAAGAGTGAGTTCTATCATGCAGGACTACGTACCCAACTATCTACCCGATCTTACCCCTAAAATGGGAGGCTTATTGAGTTTCACTGTTTAACCACTCTCACCCATGCAGACTAAAGAATAATCCCAAATAAACAAGAATTCATAGTTAGCTCAAGACTGAGATCGAGTTAGCTTAGATCATTAGATTAAAATAGTCAATTTTAACAGTAAACGATTGTTATAAACAAAAGTAACTATTTCATGGTCCGATCTTATACAAACATCTTTTGTATAGGATGCCCTCATTTGCATGTTTCTACCTGAACGATTTTGGGATCACATCGTTTGTATCTAATACAAGGCAGGCCACATCCATAGTAACCTCAGGATAAGGTACCCAACCTCATCCTTATACTTATAGACCATTTTGGCTATATACTCAAATCTGATCCTCCTTTATGTCATTACATAAAGTTCAAGTATTCATACTATAGCCAAGAGTTCGTTAATTTATTGGATTTAGATTTTACAAGTGCAATTTTACATATTCAATAACACCTTTATTGAATAAATCTCAATAACATCTTTATTGTAAATAGAATATGTTTAATTTTATAAGCTGCGAGTTTTAGGACATACAACCCAACACTCTAAGTACCCGAGAGTATGGCTTCCTAACACTTAGAATATTTTCCCTCATTCAATCATACATATACATACATTGAGCTTCACATACGCTTCAGCTAATACAAACATCATAAGTACATACTTACAAAAGCTTAATTACATAATTAAGAGGTCTTAAATATAATTATCTAGTAAAACAAGTCTAGGGGTTTACAATTTACCTTCTCCTTAAAGAAATTTTGTCCTTGAAATGTGTCTTAAGCCCAGTTAACTGAATAAATAAGGATACTTGTTTTTCATTTGCTCCTCATCTTCCCATGAAGCTTCTTCTATTCCATAGTTTCTCCAAAATATTTTAACCAATGGAATAGTTTTGTTTCTTAATACCTACTCTTTCTTGTCTAGTATCTGTATCGGTTCCTCTTTATAGGAAAAATTTTCTTTTAACTGTACTGATTGTTCCTGTAGAATATGAGCTAAGTTTGGAACATACTTACTCAACATATATATAAGGAAAACATCATGTATCCTAGATAATTCTACTGGTAAAACTAATCTGTAAGTCGTTGGCCCGACCCGTTCAATGATCTCATAGGGTCTTATAAATATTGGGCTTAACTTTCCTTTTCTACCAAATTTGATTATCCCTTTCCATGGTGATAACTTAATAAATACTCGGTCGCCAATCTCAAACTCGAGCTCTCTTCTTTGCTTATCTACATAGGTCTTTTGTCTTTCTTGAGCTATCTTCAAATTTTCTCTTATCAATTGAACATTTTCTGAAGTCATCTATACTAATTTCGATCCTATTAATTTCCTTTCACCAACCTCATTCCAGCAAACTGAAGTTCTGCATGGTTTCCTATACAAGGCTTCATACGAAGCCATACCAATGTTGGAATGGTAACTATTATTATAAGCGAACTCCACTAATTATAATTCTGTATCCAAGCTACCTTTAAACTGAATTACACAAGCCCTTAACATATCTTTTAATGTTTGGATCGTCCGCGTTAACTGTCTATCCGTCTATGGATAAAATGTCGTACTAATTTAACTTAGTACCAAATGTTTTCTGCAAACTAGGCCAAAATTGCAAGGTAAAGCTCGAATCTATGTCTGGTATAATCGATACTGGTGCCCCAAACTGGCTTACAACTTTGTCAACATATATCTTGGCCAACTGATCCAAAGTAGAAGTGGCTCTAACTTGAGAAAATTTGTCGTTTTAGTCATAATGTCTACAATCATCCAAATGTCATCATAACCACTAGGTGTCCTGGGTAAGCCAAATAGGAAATCCATGGTCACCTGTTACCATTTCTATTCAGGTACTGGAATCGGGTGGTTTGTATGGTTATATGATATGCATTAAATATGGTTATGCACTAATCTGAATGTGCGTTAATGTAGTTGATCATGCACTCCTATCACAAGTTTTCTTGTTCTCTTGCCAAGTATAACAAGATCAAAAGTTTTTTGGGATGATCTGAGGTCGAACACGAGGACTTGCAGCTAAAGACGGTTATAAAGTAATGTGTTTGAGGTGGAATCTAAATGACTAAAATAAGAAAGTGAGAAACATGCGACTAACTACTATGCGATGAATTAATTAATGCAACTAAACTAGCTAAACAGGCAGCGAGTATTTGAATAATATTTCTGAGAGTCTTTAGTGAAACAACAACTTTAATGCATAATAAAAGTGCATGGGAAAACCAAGGTTTAGGGGAAATCAACATTGCATTCCTAAGTTTATATTTAAGTAGAATCTTGGCTTGCATCATCCGTTTGTCGCACACCTCTCAGTGGCTAGATGCATTTGTCACATTTCCATGACGAATGATCGATGATGTGTTGAGCATAAGGTTATTTCTATCTCTAGAAACACTTCTTACATTGCTTAGTGAGTTCCACAACTACTTACCCTCTCGGGTAGTTGACCATAGTTGCTTGACTCAATGAGTGATCAAAGATAAGCATTCAAATAATTATACACTAAGTAAGCAAGATTGACCTTTAAAGGTTCAACTTAGTTCAAAGCATTAACTATCCCCCTTACCCCGTAAAGATTAGCAACACATGGTAAATAAGAAGGTGATGGTCAAGAAAGGAAGATAATGAAGGTAGGCATGATGATATATAGATAGATGCATTGATTACAAGATGTATTAATGTCTTTAGCCAATATGTAATACAATAGCAGAGATAAGATAGAAAGATGGATGGCTAGTTTTCAGCAATCTCTTGCTTCTAACAAATGTGTGTCAAGGCTACTGGTGATTGAAAAGCATCCAAAAAGTGCTTTTATTACCTTCAAATTTAGAACTAATATTGCTAGTTTTTGTTTAGTTTGACGTGGCTTATTGAGTAATTTCATGAAACTAAGTATTAGGACCAATTTGTAAGAAAATTGTAAAAAGAAACCCAAGGCAAAACTCCAACTTTGTGCAATTACGGGTTGTCCATAGAATTAGGAAGAAACCCAGGACCTAAGATCAAGAAAAGAGGCAAATTTAGAAGGCAATTCGGGGGAGCCAACATTGGAAGAGGGTTGCAATGCTACTCCCTGACACAGTAGACCTGAGACCAATTAGAAACAGGGCAGCGTTGCAACACTACGACTTCTACGTGCGGCTGGCATGATGCCAACATTGCAACACTGGTTTGCAGCGTTCCAATGCTGGGAGCATATTATAAATAATAGTGTTGTGCCGCCACGGTCGAAGAAAGAAAATAGAGAGCCGATTTTCATAAATTGTACCTAAATTCTAGTCTGTACAAGAGCCGAAACAGAGAAATTTTGATCATTTTTGGTTGAAAACTCGAGATATTGATTGAGAGTTGATCTGAGAGAGTTTTTGGATTGATCATGACAAGGAGATTGATCGTGACTGGGATTCGAACCTATTGAGGGGAGATCATTCTTCTTTGTTAATTTATTTTCGTCATAATGATTGTTTGTTTGTTGAAGACTTTTACTGAATCATGCATGGCTAAACTCTTTTATTCTAGGGTATTTGTGGATTTTAGGGATGTTACTTTGAATATTGAATTTACAATTGATTGATTTTGCATAGATTTCTAAATTGTTTGTGCTTAATGCTTTTGATTAACTGGCCACTAATTGAAAGAACTTAAGTGAATTAGATGTCTCCAGAGAGAATTTAATTCGTTGGATCTAATAATTTGGATTGTTATTTGAAATTGCATGAGAGTAAATTTAGAATAATAAGGGGTGCGATTGAATGATCTTAATGCTTTAACTATTCAAGCGATAGAAGAGATTCGAGTCGATGGGTAGTTATTAGGATGGTTTGAGCTCGAGAGAGGATTTCCTGATTTTAGAAAACCTCAATCTATTAATTTCAATCAATTGCATGTCATATTCATTGTATTTCCTAAATGAAACAACACCCTATAATTGTTTTTGTTTTGAATTGTTCTTGTGTGCAACTGAATTTTTGTTATCCGTAGTTATAGATAAAAATCATATTTTGGTTGCCTAGATAAAATTGACAAAGAATTGTGATAGTTAAGTTATGAAAATTTTGCTCACGTCGGTCCCTGAGGACGATACCCTATTTGGGATTTATTACTTCGATTGCATACACTTAAACATACCATCAAGTTTTTGGCGATGTTGCCGGGGACTGGCACGAAAATTTATCCCAAGCTTAATATTGCTAAAGACTGATTTGATCTTAATTTGGGTGTTTTTGTTTTTCTTTTGTTTTTTTTTTTTTTTTTTGTAGTTGTTGCAGAATCTTGTGTATGTTGAGAAGTCAACAGGTTGAACTTGTTCCTTGTGATCCAGAACTTGAACGAATTTCAAGGAGAGCAAGAAGGAATCGGAGAGTGGAGTTCGACACTATGAGAGACCAGGGGGTAGCTGTTAAAAACATTAGAGATTATTTCCAACAAGTTGTCCCTACAACCCAGACGGGCATTACTGAGGCCCCAATTAATGCCAATTATTTTGAGCTAAAATTGGGTTTAATTCAAATGGCACGAGACCTTTCATTTAGAGGAACTCCACATGAAGATCCACATAAGCATATATGCTCTTTCCTGGAAATTAGCAGGACGATAAAGATAAATGGAGTCTCTTCTTATGCCACTAGACTGTGATTGTTTCCTTTTTCTATGTGGGACAAGGCCAAGTACTGGTTTGAGTCACTTGCAATAGGAAGCATAACAACATGGGAAGGTTATCCCAAGCCTTTTTGAAAAAATTCTTCCCTCATACGAAAACGAGCAGACTGAGAACAGAAATTGGCACATTCAGACAGAGAGAGGACGAGCAGTTATTCGAGGCATAGGATTGCTATAATGAGTTGCTTTGGAAGTGTCCCCAACATGGATACCCTGACTAGTTACAAATCCAGTTGTTCTACAATGGGTTGACAAGTACAACCGAATTCATCTTGGATGCTGGTATAACAGGCTCAATCTTTGCAAAGACAACTGATGCTGCTCAGGCATTATTGGAGGACATGGCTGCCACGAGCTATAATTAGTCCTCAGAACGATCTTCATCCAGATTGGCAGGAATTTATGAACTCGATGAGGTAAATGCTTTAAAGGCACAGATGGCTACTTTGACTAATGCCATTAATCTTTTGTCCACAGGTACTCAACCATCAATTCCATCGATGGCAGCTTATAATGCACTTACATCGTGGGAGGTACCTAACTATGAGCAAACAAATTATGTGCACCAAGGGAATCAATTTTCAGGAGCCCATCAAAATTCTTATCAGATGAACCAACCCACTCATTATCACCCAGGTTTGCGCAATCATTAGAATTTTTCATATGCTAACAATAATAATGTTTTGCAAGCACCTCCAGGTTTTTCTGAAAAGAAACCATCTGTGGAGACTTTTCTTGGGGATTTCATAGAGGAGTCGAGGAGTACAACCAATTTCTTGGAGAGCACAGTAACGAGTTATGGGAAGGCTATCCAAAACCTTGAGGTTCAAGTTAGCCAGATCGCAACTATATTGAACACAATGAACAGATGAGCTTTCCCTAGCTGTACGGAGAAAACCCCAAGGGAATAATGCAAAGCAATAACCTTGAGAAGTGGGAAAATTATTGTGCATCTTGTGAAAGACCAGACAGAAGAATAAGTGGTATTGAGTCCTACAGTTGGTAATCTGAATTAGAAAAAGGGTGATGTTCCAGTATCCTCCAAATCAGGGAGTAATTCTGAACCTTCGCCTGCTGTATTGAATAAAATTCCCTATCCCTAGCGTTTTCAGAAAAAAAAAGTAAATTATCGATTTGTTACGTTTTTGGATATTTCTAAAAAGCTTCACATAAATATTCCTTTTGTAGATGCTCTAGAACAAATGCCAAATTATGTGAAGTTCATGAATGAAATGTTGTCTTCAAAGAAAAAATTCAAAGAGTACGAGATGGTGAGCTAAAATTAGTAATGCAGTGATATATTGCAAAAGAAGTTGCCGCAAAAATTGAAGGATCCCGAGAGTTTCACAATTCCCTACACTATAGTGAATCTGACGGTAAATAAGGCCTTATGTGATTTAGGAGCCTCAATTAATCTGATGCCTTTATCTTTATACATAAAACTGGACATAGGAGAGGTACAGCCGACGACAATCTCACTGCAGTTGGCAGATCATTCCCTTACTTACTGTCGTGGTGTAGTAGAAGAAGTTCTGGTTAAGGTTGGTGGATTTCATCTTCCGAGCAGATTTTATGGTCCTAGACATGGAAGAAGATTATGAAATTCTCATCATCATTGGACGGCTATTTCGAGCCATAAGAAGAGCTTTGATTGATGTTTATGATGGCAAGCTTACACTTTGGGTGAACGATAAAGAGGTAAAATTCAACATCTTTCGTTCTTCCAACCCCAATGAGCTTGTAAGTTTGTGCCAATAGATCAACAATGTAGATGGTAAAGATTTTGAACAGTCTTTTGGTAAAGGAAAGGGCAAGGAAAAGGTAAGTTGTTTTGAAAAATCTCCAAAGGAAGGTATATTAGATTTTCTCGATTATATTTGTAAGGGAGATATTGAACTGGTGGACTAAGGGAAAGAAGATTATGCTTTTTCTGATAACTGTTTTTCGACTAATTTTTTATGTGAATGTCAGTGCGAGAGAAAATTTTATATTTCAGGTGTTGCTGTGCATGGAATGATGAAGCCACCTTGAAAGTTGCCTAAATTAGAGACCTGATCCAGCAAAAGACGTTAAACTAAGTACTTCTTAGGAGGCCACCCAAGTGTTCTAGTTTTAATTCAATTTTGATTTTATTTCTTATTTGATTTTTTTATTAGGATAGAGAGCCACCTCATGATTATTTTGTTTTGATCCTACGGGTGGAAATGATGCTCAAGTGTTTTCAAGCATCAGTTCGCCATCCAGATTCATGAATCCCTGCTCATTACCCAGGCTTGTATCACTCATTTGTTGTGTGATTATTTAGATGTTATGCATTGAGGAAAATGCATCTTTTTAAGTTTGCGGCGGGGGCATGCTTTGTGCTTGAATCTTGTGCTTTTATGCATGTTGTTTTGAGTTTATTGTTTGATGCATGTTATTGTTGATTTTGTGGAAAAATTGAAAAGTTTTGAAAATTTTGAAAAAGAGTTGATTTCGGTTAAGAAGAATGCTGAGACTGATTGAATAGTGTTCTTTGGTTGTTTTCTTTTACTATGGTAGTTGATGAGTTACTTAAGATGCATGTCATGCTCTGAAGTACAAATTGGATAACATAGTCTTGTCTTGAGTGTTCTTTGTTCTGAATCTCTCTTTGTATCTTCTTTTATCTCGAGCACGTACTACTTTGATTTAGAACCTCTAATTGAACAAAGCATTAATTTAAGTCAATTTGGTTGTCACCTCGAAAGGCCCCACTGGTTAAAGAGTTTCTTGCATGATGGTTTGTAATGTTAGACTAAGAGGAAAGAAAAAAATACTGTTATTGCCATTGAAAAAAAAGAGAGAAGAGTATACTCATGTGCTTTAAAGAAATATATTTTTCTTGTTGTAAACTTATAATGTGTATGCATGGATAAGGGTAAAAAGAGTTGTCTTTACTGTGATCAGTAGGAACTAAGAATTGACTAGGTATGGCTCCCTGCAGTGGATGTGTGAAAGCTAGTGCCTCTAGGTAAAATGATGCAAGTTTAGGGCCCTTTTGCTGTTTAAAAAAAAATAGAGAGAGATAAGGCACATTAGTGGACATATTACTTCCTTGAGTATGGCGATGCTTGATGATTGGTGCTTGAGCTAGATTAGTGAGAAAATAGATGAAGCTTAATTAAATCTTAAGTCAGTTTTTGAGTTTTGAATTAAAGGAGGAGTCACACACACACGCACACAGTGGATAAAAAGTTTTGGCTTTAGAAACTCTCAACGATTAGGATGTGTGTGAATCTTTCTATAGATGAGTGTTGTATTTGTCTGAATTTTTTTTGGTGCAATTGTGAGCTGACCATGGAATTAAAAAGAAACCAAGGACCCAAGATCAATAAAAAAGACAAATTTGGAAGGTAATTTGGGAGAGCCACTGCTAGAAGAGCGTTAATATGCTGCTCCCTGACGCTGTAGACTCGAGACGAATTGGAAATAGGGCAGCGCTGCAATGCTATGACTCTACGTGCGGCTGGCATGATTCTAGCATTGCAATGTTGGTTGAACGCTGCGAGCATATTATAAATAATAGTGTTGTGCCGGCAGGTCGAAGAAAGAAAATAGAGAGCTGACTTTGATAGATTTTACCTAAATTCTAGTATCTACAAGAGCCAAAACAGAACAATTCTTATCGTTTTTGGTTGAGGACTCGAGATTTTGATTAAGAATTGATCTGAGAGCGTTTTTGGATTGATTGTGAGAAGGAGATTGATCGTGATTGGGATTCGAACCTATTGAGGGGAGATCATTCTTCTTTGTTAATTTATTTTTTGCCATAATTATTGTTTGTTTGTTGAATAATTTTATCAGAATCTTGCGTGGCTAAACTCTTTTATTCTAGGGTGTTTGTAGATTTTAGGGATGTTACTTTGAATATTGAATTTACAATTGATTGGTTTTGCATAGATTTCAAAATTGTCTGTGCTTAATGCTTTTGATTAACTGGCCACTAATTGAAAGAACTTAAGTTAATTGGATGTCTCTAGAGAGAATTTAATTCATTGGACCCAATAATCTAGATTGTTATTCAAAATTTCATGAGAGTGAATTTAGAATAATAAGGAGTGCGATTAAGGGTCTTAATGCTATAAGTTAGGAAAATTTTGCTCACGTCGATCCCTGAGGACGATACACTATTTGGGATTTATTACTTCGATTGCGTGCGCTTGCGTATACAATAATGATGGAATGGTAGTGTGAAGTGGAAAAGGTCCTCTAAGACTCTTGCTTCGGCATAGTTTCAGTCGTCAATTGGAGGTGGTTTATGGAAGTTAAGAACTCTCAGAGAAACTTTTGAATATTCTCTCGCTTGTGATCACAGATTTCTGCCTAAGGCAGAATTCCCAGATACTTTGCCATTGATGTCAGGGCTCTATTTATAGAGCCATCCACTGATGACCTCGAGGATCCTGTAATAGATAGTCACCATCCCTGATAAGGTAGGTGAGGATGTCACCGCTACTATCATGGCCATCATTCTGATGTTGTAGCAGCACATCTACTAGAATAGGATCAGAGATCTCAAGGCATGCGATCAACGTTTATTCATCATGATCAGCGCATGTGATCAACTCCTGCAATAACTTCAAAATATACACTTTAACGCACATTAACTCATGATATGCGATCATCAGTATTTTTTGTGCACTTCAGCGCAAGTAGCATTTTTAGCATGAATTCCTAGCGTTAGTGACGTATGATCTGCATATCTACCTTCATTATTCTAAGTAAAAGGCTACAATAACTTGTATTTCTACAAGTTATCATGGGTTTAGCTAACCTGCAAACCTCTGACGTTCTGGTTTAACCTAGTGATAGACTAAGCATTTATCTACATAATTTGCTATATATTTCTTCATTCCAGGCCACCAATAAGATTTTCTTCAAGATCCTTAATGAGATTTGTCATTTCGTGGTCTAGTCTTATGCAAACTCCTTTGTATAAAATACCCCCGCTGACATGTCTCGACATGAATGACCAGGATCAGATCATTTGTTGCACTTCACAACAGTTGTGATACCTACAAAACGGACCGTATTCGTAGTGTCACCAGGATAAGGTATCCAGCCTTCTCATCAACTACAAACCATTTAGGTTGTTACTTAAACATGATCCACCTGTATGTTTCTACATGTTTAAGCTACAGATGATAATCTTGGATGTTAGTTTATTGGTTTTTGGGTTTAATGTTACTAAATGTCAAATAAAACATCTTATATTTTATTAAATAAAAAATGTTTGTACAGTACAATTACAAACTATAGGACCCTATGAGGTTTAGGGCATCAACCCCAACAATCTCCTACTTGTCTTAAAGCTAGTCATACTCATATACAAGTACACAGAGTAATAAATTAACGCATAAAATGCACCCAGTAAAAAATCTCCCACTTGCCCTAGACTAACTGTGGCTTGTCCCGTAGACCCATACTCAGCAGGTAACCCTAAAACACCTTAGTCATGAGGACCTTTGTAAACGGATCAACAATGTTGTGTTCCGAATCTATCTACATGACAATCACGTTCCCTCGATGCACAATCTCTCATAGGATATAATACTTCTGCTCTATATGTTTTCCACACTTGTGACTCCGAGGCTTTCAAGAATTAGCCACAGCACCACTATTATCACAATAAAGGGTGATGGGCTTTGACATGTCTGGAACTACTTCCAGATTAGTAAAAAAATTTCTAAGCCACACAACTTCCTTAGCAGCTTCACAAGCCACTACGTACTCAGATTCCATGGTGGAGTCAACAATGCACCATTGCTTGGTGCTTCTCCAGACTACTGCTCCTCCATTAAGAGTGAACACTGATCCTAATGTGGATTTTCTAGAATCCTTATCAGTCTAAAAATCATAGTTCATGTATCTTGTAAGGATCAAATCCTTAGAACAATACACGAGCATGTAGTCCCTCATTCTTCGTAGAAACTTGAGGATGTTCTTCATGGTGGTCCAGTGATCAAATCCTTCATTATAATGATATAACTGACTATCCCTACCGCATAGCAGATGTTAATTCTAGTACATAACATTGCATACATCAGACTGCCAACAGCCAATGCATAGGGGATCCGTCTCATTTTCTCAACTTTTTGAGGTGTCTGAGGACACTGTTCCTTTGACAATATAATTCCATGTCTGAAATGGAGTAAACCTCTCTTTTTCTACATCGAAAATATGACAAGCATCTTGTCAATGTATGATGCTTGAGACAGGGTTAGCATTTTTTTCTTTCGATCTTTAAAGATTTGAATGTTCAGAAAAAACTGCACCTCTCCCAAATATTTTATTTGGAATTGGGTCGCTAGCCAATTATTAATTTCAGTCAATCAACCTACATCATTCCCAATGAGTAGGATATCATCTACATACAACACTAGAAAATCTATTGAATTGTTAATGATTCTTTTATATACACAAAGCTCATCAACATTTTGATCAAAGCCATAAAATTTGATCGTAGTATCAAATCTTATATTCCAAGATCAAGAAATTTGCTTCAATCCATAAATTGACAGATTAAGCTTGTAAACCTTTCGCTCTTGACCTTGGGTTATGAATCCCTTAATTTTCTCCATATAAATGGTCTCCTCAAGATTTCAAGTTAGAATGGCAGCCTTGATGTTTATTTGCCAAAAATCATAGACAAAATATGAGGTAATGGACTTCAACATGGCAACAGGTGAGAAAGTATCCTCATAGTTGACTGATAACGGGCAGAAATGCACGTTATCATAGTGCTAAGTTCTTAAACAATGCTGGCTTGTGCCGATAAAATATGTTAAATTGCGTCCAAAAGCATTAAGTTTACAACATTGTGGTGCATGCGTTCATCGCATAGAAATAGTTGATTTTTGTATTTTTATGCAGAATATGTGTTGATGCAAGGCGATAAGAGCGATCATAAGAAATCATTGGTCGAGCGCAACATTGTCGCAAGGCTTTACAGTGATTGTGTTCGAAAACATCCGCTCAAGAAGGATTGTCGCATAGAGTCAGCGTAACTTGGTGGGTGCATCTGGGTGTAAGGCATAATTAATCACGATGGGACAAAAAGCTGATGATGGTCGAATCTGAATTAAGCTGACAGCCGCTAACGATAACAAGTACATTCAGCTTTTCGGTGACAAAGATTTGACGCATCAGTCAGGGAATTAAAGCCATTCCATCTGTGCAATCATAAGAGAGAATCCGCCTTCACCATGGAAGCTCTATAAATACCAAAGGCATCCTTCAGAAAAGGGGTTCCACCAGTTAACGAATTCACCCGTTCACTGATTTAGGAGCTTTAGCCGTGTTCATAGTTTTCTTTTATTTTTAAGGCAGAGCAAGGGAAGAGTAGAGGTGCCGGAAGATCGCTCAGGGAACCTCGAGAGAGAACCCGGAGGCATAAAAGCAGAGAGTGGGCTGACTCTCACAAGAGCGAGATTATCTTTTGAATACGAGTAGAAAGATAGTGTAAAAGCCTGGGCAGTAAGAGATTACTACCAGGCTCTTTATTCTATTCTTGCATTGTTGTTTTGTACTTCATCTTTAGATTTATACAATGGAAGTTCTTATTCTACAACTGTTCGCTCTCTTCGTATGCATGAGTAGCTAAACTTGTCGAATGGGTTGAGAAGGACTAAGCTAACATGACCTAAGAAGTTCATTGCTTGCGATTATCTTGTGTTATGTTGTGCCAAACATCCCTTTAGAGCTACTTAAGAAAGAGTCTAAAGAAAGAACCTAAGACTTGAGAGAGCTAGGATAAAATCTAGACTCAAGAGAGTAAGATTTGAACTACATAAACAAGAGATAGGGACTTAGAGATAAGCTCTGTTTGTTAACCTGCATAGCATGCATCCTAGAGATGGGAATTATATTATGTGGTCACCTTATTTGTGTATGTGTCATTTTGTCATCGCATAAATAAGAATAGAGGCTTATGTGTAGGTCCTATAGACTTACCGCATATATCGCATGCGTTCTAACATTAGAAGCCGTAGCATTTGCATCAAGAGGTGGTTTACTATTGTATGTGTGTTGCATGATCGCATAGCATGATCGCATCCTAGGAAATGTTAGCCAAAACCCTTCTCAACTCGTTCACCACATACTCATCGCATCTTCTATTTTATCAACTCTTTTCGAACTCCGCCGCATTTGTTTATTTTCATTACCGCAACAAAACCACCTTTGCTTTGCCCTTTTCCTGAGTAGATGCAAGGCGGGATTTTTGTCTTTGGATGCATTCCTGCCCCTTGGTTGCTCTTGTTTTTCCTTTTCCCACTCTTTCACTTCTTTTCTTTTTTGTTCTTTGACGCGCTGAATATTTGCTTTGTGGCGCATCTTCTTTTCCTCATTTTCTTTCTTCTTCGCCTCCTCTTTTTCTCTCATTTCCTTTTCAAATTGCTCAGAGGCGAGTGCAATATGCTGCTCATCCTCGAGCCTTCATCTCTCCTCTTCTTCTGCGCTTGCATTTTCACGGTGAACCTCCTCATCGTGAAGCTTTCTGGCCAAATCGGCCGATGCGATGATTTGGCGTGCTCGTGCCATTTTCTCTTCCTTCTCCTCTAATTTTCTTTTTCTTTCTTCCTTCTCCTTTTCTATGCGTTGATAAATTGTTGGGTCACTTGTGGACCCTTACGGTGCATTCTCCTTGCGACGCTGCATTAAAGGGGTGATGTTAGGATCTTCCTTGTCGTGTGACGCAACTAATCTGGATTGCGACCATGAAGCTAGTAGTTGCGTTGATGATTTAAGTTACGCTGACACCCTCGCTTCCACCCTTCCGGTGGTTGATTCTCTGTCGACATCCAAACTTTCCACCCTTTTCCTCCTTTCTTCCTCTGTCCTCAGGCGCTTTTCTTCTCGCCTGCGTTGCTTTCTTTCATTTCTCCGTTTTTCTTTCTTCTTCTTCTCCAGCTCGGCGACTTCATCTTTTTTTGCCCATTTTTCTTCAACTTTTCTTTTCTCCTTCTTCTTTTCAGACTTCTCTGTCTGCTTCTTCGCCTCCATAACCTCCAAACACAGCCCTTATGGGTCCCTCATTGGGGTCTGTTTGGGTAGTCTCCTTAGGATTCGAAATGGTCAGGGCCATTCTCCGTAAAGCTATTGCTAACTTCTCCTCTGTCGGCAGGAGCTGGTTCACTACTCCAGCCTCTGACAACCCCCCATCCCTTTCTAAGTGGCTTAGAATACTCCCGAACACCTCCTTGTTGTCCTTTCTTTTCAGCTCACTTTCGGTTGAAGGTATTAGAAGTGCCACCTCAGGTTCGGTGGTAGGGGCACTCTCCGTGCTCGACCCCTCACGGTGGGTGGGTGGGTGGTATTGCGGCTACAGAGGTTTTTCGATGATTCTAGGGGTTAGCTTTGGCTAGGCGACGAGGCGGCGGCTGGCAACGAGAAAGGTCGCCTTCTGCGCGGTGACGGGGGTGTGGGAAGGGAACGATGGCTTGGAAGAGGAATGAGATGATTGTCTGTCCATTGGTTCGGCTAAGGGAAAGAAGTTGGAAATTTTTTTTCATTCTTCGGAAGAAAGTACGGAAGGGGATGATGGTATGCAGAGAGATTTTGCTAGGGTTTTCGCGAAGGGAAGGAAAGTGAACTCCTCAGGTTGAGGAGGTGCGATTTATAGGTTGGGCCTTTATGGGCCCAACGCAATCGTTGCGTGGCAGGCTTTGGCATAGCATTATGTATTTGTTAACATAATGGTCAGGGCATTATGTGTTAGGACAACAATGATAGGCCCAACGCAAAGCCTGTCACGCCCCTCCCATTATGGCATAGCAAGAAAGGACATCCTTTCGTCTGCTATGTAATAATTTCCTCAGGAGCTGAAGTGATTCAACTACCCTCTCTGCGAATATTTTATCATTTTTTTATTTTTTATTTTTTATTTTATTTTATAGGACGGGCGTAATATGTGTTTGTTAACGCAATACGTCTGTTACCGTAAATGCATATTTGCGGAGGATGGGCGAAATGTATATATTAGCGCAACACATCCATCAACGCAACGCAACTTAGGAGGATGGGCGCAAGGTATTTCTACCAGCGCAACACATTTGTCAACATAGTGCGTATTTGCAGAGGACGGGCACAATGTACATACGGGCACAACACATCCGTCAACGCAATGCATTTTTGGACGACGGCGCAAAGTGTATCCATTAACGCAAGATACACCCGCTTTTGCAATGCATACCTGACGTGTCATAGTATCACTAACATCGCAACGTTTATCTCAAAACCATATTGATAAGACGTTGCGGTGTTTACTTACATCATTCATTCACAGTAGATTAAGATCAACGCAATCTGAGATTGAAATGGAAATAACTTCAACTAGGCAGAAGACTAAATTAATGCAAGCTGAGATTGAAATGGAAATAAATTCAAGTAGACAGGGAAACTAAATCAACGCAAGCAATAAACTAATTTCAATAATGCAATAACAAAGCAGTAAATAAAGCAGTAAACATAGTTGATAGGGATGTTATTTGAAAAAGGGTCTTCAGTGTTACCGCAAACGCATCACCTTAGGCGATCAGGCTTGCCTGCCCAATGTCACTTCTTGACATTGCTCCTTCCCACTCGATCCAGGTGCTTCTAAGTTGTTGGGCAGCGTACCAGGTGTTCTATTTCTAAGTTCGGTCGCAAGCTGCCCGACCTGCACCTCAAAATTCCTGATGGAAGATGCTTGTGATTGCATGATCGCATCATTCTTTTCTATATATTTCTTGAGCAGAGCTTCCAAGGATGACAAATTGGATGAGGTGTTAGATGAGGAAGGCTGGTTGTGCGATTTCCTGTTCTAATAGTTACTCTGATTTTGACCCTGATGAAAAACCGTAGGATTGCCTTGATTCTCGGAATGATTGTTCTACATGGTTCTTTGGCCCTCCTGGTCGTTGTTTCCTCCCCAACTGAAGTTGGGATGGTTCCTCCAACCTGGGTTGTACGTGTTGCTGAATGGGTTGTTCTGGATAGAGTATACTGTCTGTTAATTTGATGGGCACACTTCTACTGAATGACCCCCTCCGCATTGTATATAGCTTATTGCTGCCACTTGCATTAGTACATTGGCTTGCACTGCACCCTGGGAGAGAGTTCCTTGATTTATGGCGATTTTTTGGAGAAGCGAGGTGACTGCGGCCATTTGGTTGGCCAATGTGGTCATTGTATCAGCTCATACAATGGCACTTTCCATTTTTCTTCACTCTGGGCCTCTTCCTCCATACCCATCATCAACCCAATCATCCGTATTTTGCGAGATGCGATCTAAGATGGCTTTTGCTTCAGTGTACGTCTTATCCATAAATCCTCCTAACGCAGAGGCATCTGCAACAGTTTGTATTGCTCTATCTAGGCCGTTATAAAAGGTCTCCATGAGAACGCAATCGGGAATTCCGATATGCGGACAGTTTTTCACCAGTCTTCTAAATCACACCCATGCGGTGCTTAGAGTCTCATTTTTCGTTTGCTCAAAATTAAACACGTCCCTTCGTCTTCTTGTGTTGACTGCGGGAGGGAAAAATTTCTTCATGAACCTCTCAACCAACTGATCCCAAGAATTGATTTCATTTGGCTCCAACGAATGAGCCCACCTCTTTGATTCAACCCAAAGTGTATACGGGAAGAGATGTAGTCTTATACCTTCTGGAGTCACGCCAAGGATGGAGAACATATTACACATCTCTACAAAGTTGGTCAGATGTGCATGTGGGTCCTCTTCCTTGTAGACCTCCAAGATGACCCGCATTCTGAATCATTTGGAGCATGATCGGCTTAATTTCAAATCTTGCATTCTCCTCCACTGTAGGTCTTGTGATACCAGGCGAGAATTCGTATAGGTTAGGCGCCGCATAGTTCCTCATGGGAATGTTACGGTCAGCGGCCAGAAAGACTGGGTCTTGCGCCGGTCGATTCATTCCCTGTTTCCCCTCGGGCCTATCATTGTTGTTTGCCATGTTTCTTCTTCACCTCGTGCGGTTCTAACGTGTTCTTGCGCGAAAGGTTCGCTCGATCTCTGCGTCAGCGTCGAATTTTGGCTCTGTATTAATACTCATGCACCGTCAGTCTGCTCTTCGCGTAAACATACTGTACAACAGAAATCTGTCCTGCAAAATACCACAAATATATTCAGCACTAAAAATTGCCAATCCCCGGCAACGGCGCCAAAAAATTGTTCACTCATAATCGTGTATGCCAATAACTCGAAAGGTTGATGACGTATGCGCTTTGCAATAATAATAATGTGCGATACTACTTCTAAAATGATGTATGTGGTGATGCTTAGATGCGTTTGTAGTATGCGTTTGTGTTGTGTGCGCATGTCGTAAGTTTTCTTGTGCTGGAACCAAGTATAATTCTAACGCAAGTTTCTCAGAGTGATCTGAGGTCGAACATGGGGATTGCGGTGATTAATGCGATACTAATGTTATATATGTGATCGAGAAAACAAAATAATAATGAATTGGGTTTGAAAAAGTAAAGTGCGATAAAGAATAAAATGAGATGATAAATAAAATGCGATAATAATATGTGGTGATAAATAAATTGCGGTGATAAAATAAGATGCGGTAATAAAGTAGAATTCGGTAACAAATAAATAAATAAACAATTAAATATACAAATTGAGGACTCGCTGTAAAGATGTGCAAGTATCTGAGCAATGGCAAGTCTTGTGAAATGCGTCAAAAAGAGAATGGGTTGGGGGAAAGGACATCGCAAGTTCGTCAATCCTGTTGATGACGCAACTAAGGTTCCGCTTTCCCTTGGCTTACACCTCTCAGTGAGTGGTCGTGTTCCCATATGTCTATGGTGAATCAGGGATGAACGTAATGAACGCAAGGTTGTTTCCATCTCTGGAAATACTTCTTCCTTTAGTTAACACATTCTCCCAACCTTCTTTCGAGAGGTGGAATAACATCTTCTTTTCTGCTCTCACAGATGAAGATGCCATTGAGCATGCGTTAGCTAAACTCAGCTAATTTCTTCAACAAGGATTAACTTACTTGCTTAGTCCTTCCCCATTACCCTGAGGAATTAGTTACACATGGTGAAGGAAATGGATGATGAATGTATGGTGAAGAACAGAGAGATGATGATGAATATGATAATGATATTAAAATCTAAAGATAAACATTTGTTATAGAAAATGAATGAAAGATTAGAGATGAACACAGTTGATGAATAGAAAGTGAGAACAAGTAAGGAAAGCGTGTCAATGTCTTGACATGGATCCCGATCGGAGACGATGTGCTTACCGACGTGTGGGAGGAATGTAGTGAAGAACTTCCTTCTCAGGCTTGTTTTCCAGGTAGACGTGATCCTTGCACAGAGCTTCTCTTCGGGAATGGGAATAATTGCTTGCTCCAGAGACTTCTCTTTCGGTCTTATCTTGTCTTTCTCCCCGGATTTTCTCTAAGTTGTCTCTTCAGACTAACGTCCTTTCTTTGAAATTGACGTAGCTATTTATAGACCTTGGCACCTCCTGCGTCAGTGGTCCCGCTCTGAAAAGCTGCTTTTTCCTGCCATGGCTTAGTGGAAATGTCCGCTCTACTCCACGTTCAATTTGTCAGATTGTACAACAGAAAAGCTGTACAATTTCAGAAGTCCTTACGAATGCGTCACTCTTTTCATCTACGATTGATCACCGCATGCGGTGCAAATGCGTTGATCGTTTGTGTCCATGATCTATCGTCGCATGTGCTGCAATTGCTTTGTTCTTTTTCATTCTCGACTGACCGTTGCATGCAGTGCGAATGCGTTGCTCTTTTTGTCCTCGAGCGATTGTCACATGCGATGACCTGTTTCCTGCAATACAAAGACTTGGACATTCCATTTTGCCATCGAAATGGGGTTAGCGGGTGTGCTTATGGCACTTTACAATTTTTGCGTTTCTAAGCCAATTTCTATAGGGTCGACACAACTTTTTCCTTCTTTTTGCCGCATAATCTAAATAAAATGGTATAAATAACTTGTATTTCTATGAGTTATCGAATACCATGTAGTCGTGCTCTTGTTGTTATTCATACCCTTGATTTAAAACCTTATTCTTTTGTCTCAAAGTATTATTTTGCTAGCACATTCACATCGACTTATAATGATGTTGTTCATCCTATTGGTAACCATAATAAATGGAGTATTGTAGAAGTTAATGAAACTATACTGCCTTCAATTATTAAACATCTAGTAGGAAGACCCTGGAAGTGAATGATCTCTTCAATTGGTGAATTGGGAAAGTACAAGAATTGTAGCCATTGTAAGCGTAGTGGTCATAATAAAAAAAACATGTAAAAATCAACCTATTTGAATGCTCGTATGTTGGTCATCAAAGATAGCTTTATTATTTGTTTTCATTTTAGTATATTTTTTTCTTATTTGAGTAAGAACAACGTGTTGTTTTGATAGGTTTGGTACAACAGTGTAAATCGATATGTTAATGGATTGATTTTGCATATTTGGTTAGTATATGAAATATTAATGATGTTGCTACTATCCTTTGAGTGAACTCAAATTCTCTGCACCATATTAAAGTTATATATATGCAAGTCTAGTATTCTTGAATACATTTACATTAAAAGGAAATCAGATGACAATATTACCAAGATTAAAAAGCAATCATATGGCAATCAGAATGAGATCAGATAACCATCAGAAATGATTAACTAATTGACAAAAATACAAGGAAACATTTAAAATACCCCGTATTTGAATGATCATATTGTGCGCATTAAAGAAACTATTAACTAATTGACAAAAATAGATGGCAACATTTTTTTTTTAAAAAAAACACCTATTTAAATTATCATATTATGGGCATCAAAGATAAGTTTAGTATTTGTTTTCATTTAAGAACAGTATATCAGTGGATTGATTTTGTATCTTTTTTAGTATATGAATGATGTTGCTATTATCCTTTGAGTGAAACTCAAATTCTTTACATTATATTACAGTTATATATATGCAAGTCAGGTAATCTTGAATACATTCACATTAAAAGATAATCATATGGCAATCAGAACGAAATCAGATAACTATTAGATTCTATTAACTAATTGACAAAAATACAAGGCAATCATATGGCAACTTGTTGCTGAACATTGCTAATGAGTGGTAAAATTAAAGTGAAGACTAATATCAAAGTCTAATATCAAATTGTGATAGATTTTTCATTTTTGGTAAAACCTTTTCTTTCCTGAAGGCTTTACAATTCATGTCACTATCAATCAAAATATATGTCTGATGCGTTATTTTATGAGGTGAAATTATGGAATGAAATGCGATGATGGAAATGCGTCGAGCAACATTTTTTCTCAGTGGAATCTAAGTATAAACCCCATTGAGTTTCTTGGTAAGTCCAGGGTCAAACTCAGGGACTAGGGAAAACGGTATGCAGTGATAATTTTCCAAAAGACTTTGCGGTAACCGGTAAATCAAATAGTTGTTTGGTGTTGTTGTTTGCGGTATAAAATAAATGTATGCGGCGGATTTGAGAAAAGATTGATTATGTGGAGATACAATGAGTATGTGGAGGAACGGGTGGAGAAGGTCTTTAGCTAGCGTTTCTTTGGAATGCGTCAAACTATGCGATCATGCTACACTTATGCATTAGCAAATCATTTTCCAATGCAAATGCGGTGATTCTAATTCTAGGATGCATGTGTTGAATACAATAGTATCCATAGAGCTTATTCCTAAGTCTCTACTCTTTTCCTATGCGATGATGCAAGAAGCATACAAAGACAAGGTGACCGCACACATTCATATCCTATCTCTAGGATGCATTGGATGCGTTAATAGCAAATAGTGCTTGTTCCTAAGCTCCTATTTCTTGATTATGCGTTCTAATTTGACTCTCCCGAGCCTACATTCTAACCTAACTTTTCCAAGCCTAGATCCTGTCCTTAGACTACCTTCCCGAATCTCTAATGGACGAATGATGCATACAGAATACAAGATAATAGCATAGAATGAAGATTCACAGTTATGCTAGCTAAGTGTTTCTCAACCCATTCGACAGATTTAGTTACACATGCCTAATAAACAGAGAGTGAAAAGATATAAAGAAGTAAATTCCTTTTCTATAGATGAGTTTAAGTACAAAATGATAATGGAAGATAAGGATAGAGAGCCTGGTAGCAATCCCTTACTGCCCAAGGCTTTTACACTGTCAACTCTATTCTGTTCAAAAGATAATCCTGCTTCCGCAGGAGCAGGCCCTCTCTTTGATCTTGACGCTTTCGGCACTCTCCTAAGTTCACCGAAACGATCTCTTGACACAATCTCGCTTCTCTTGCTTCCGCCTTAATATAAATGAAAATCTAAGAAAAAGGCTAGTCTAACTATGGAGAAAATTATCTAAGTGTTTGAACTCTTTTGCTAAAGGTTGCTTTTGGTATTTATAGAGGTTTGGGGTGAAAGGCGGCTTCTCTCTTATGATTGCAAAGATGGAATGGCTTTAATTCTCTGACCGATGCGCCGAATATTTGTCACCGAAAAGCTGAATGTACTTACTACAGTAGATCGTTAGCGGTTTGTCAACTTAATTTGGACTCGACCGTCATCAGTTTTCTGTCCCATCGTGATTAATTATGCTTTTCACCCAGATACGCCCACTAAGTTGTGGTGGCTCTATGCAGAAATCCTTCTTGAGCAGATATTTGCGAGCACAAATCACCGCAAAGCCTTGCGTTAACACTGCGCTCAACCGTTTCTTTCTTGTGATTGCAATTTATGTTTTGCGTCAACGCATATTCTGCACAAAAATACAATAGTTAACTGTTTTTATGTAATGAACGCATGCAACTGCAATGTTATAAACTTAATGCTTTTTGGATGCAATCTTATATATTTTATCAATGCAAACCTGCATTGTTTAATAACTTAGTACTATAATAACGTGCATTTCTGCCCGTTATCACATCCCCAAATTTAAACAATGTTTGTCCTCAAGCATAAGCTAAAGATTTCTTTTAGAAAGTTGACCGCAATCTCTTTTCCTAGATTTCTCAAGGATACTTTATTCCAATCCTATACACCAAAATTTCCTTAATTCTTATTCAATTCTCTTCTTAAAATATTTCTATGACCTAGGGACTGCAAGTTTAACCTTAAAAAAGACTTTATTGGATTCCATGTCATCGCATGATTTATTTCAAAAAAAACTTTTTTTTTTCTGGGGTGTTAACTGATCTTTATCCTTGCATATTTTTTACATTGTTATTTTTCTCTAACCTTGCGCTGATCTGCCTCGCCTTCGTTTTGACTTGTCTCCATGTGTGTCATGCGGACATCCAACTACGATCAAGGCGCTCTTTCTCAGACTAAACTCATACCTACTTGGCAGTGGAATTGCAGTCATTTATTTATGAGTTGATCCTGGCGACTTACTTTTGTTTTGGCTTGCCCCCATGTGTGTCATGGGACATCCAACTACAAGTAAGTGCCCTTCATAAATTAACTCTTATCAACATGGGTTTCCCCATTGCATTGACAGTGGAGTTGTTATTCTCAAAATTTTCCCTCTTTTTTTTTTTTTTGTTTTTATAGAGGTAAAAATAGCAAGGTCGAAAATAAATACCTCACCCCCAAATTTAAAATGCTGCAATGTTCTCATTGCCAATAGAGTGAAAGAAGTCATGCGATGTTCTTAGGAAGCTACGTAAAGAGTCAGTTTGAAAGAAAGCTAGCAAACCACTAACTTCTAGAAATATTTCATGAGGTGACTGTCCTAAAATTAAGTTGACTAGTTTAGCTACTCATGCGTGCTAAGAGAGTGAGCAGATGTAGAAATAGAACTTCCATTGAATAAATATAAAGATGAAGTACAAAATAACAATGCAAATATAGAATAAAGGGCCTGGTAGCAATCTCTTGCTGCCCAGGCTTTTACATTATTTTTCTACTCGTGCTTAAAAGATAATCTCACTCTCACGAGAGTCAGCCCGCTCTCTGCTTCTCCCCCTCAAGGTTCTATCTCGAGTTGCCCTGAGCAACCTCTGGTATCACCACTCTTCTCTTGATCCGCCTTAAAACGAAAGAAAACTATGAATAAGGACGTGTGAACTAATTAACTGATCAACCCCTTTTCTGAAGTCTGCCCTTGGTATTTATAGAACATCTAGGGTGAAAGGCGGTTTCTCTCTCATGATTGTACAGATGAGACGGCTTTAATTCCTGACTGATGCACCGAATATTTGTAACCAAAAAGTTGAATGTACTTGTGATCGTTATCGGCTGTCAACTTAATTCGGATTCGACTGTCATCAACTTTCTGTCCTATCGCGATTAATTAGCCTTTCAACTAGATGTCCACCTGTTGCGTTGAACAAGTTGCAGCAATCCTTTTCGGGCGAATATTTGCGAACATGATCACCGCAAAGCCTTGCGGTGAAGTTGCACTCGACCGATGATTTCCTATGATCGTAATTTTCGCCGTGCATTCACGAAATCTGCATAAAAACACAAAAATCAACTGTTCCTATGCCATGAATGCATACGACCGCAATATTATGAAATTGATGCTTAATGGAAGCAATTTAACATGTTTTATCAACACAAACCAACATTGTTTAAGAATTTAGCACTATGATAACGTGCATTTCTGCCCGTTATTAACGCATCCTGCTTTGCGGCGATCTACTTCCTTTGGATTGCGGTGATGAAATAAAGTAGTTGTATCTTTGTGTAGCACCTCCGCAATCGTGCACCACGATCGTTGAAAGAAAAACATTGAGAGGCTCAAATAATATTAAACAAAACAAAATCTTCTACCACAATCATTTAGCATGATCGTTTTTTTGTTTTTTTAAACAAGAAGTAAGTATGCAATAATAGATAATAACAAAGTGAGGAAAGTTCACAAAGTATTGATGTAGGCCAAGGGTATTCAAAAGAATTGCATCCCTGATGAGGTTGAATCACCTAATAACTCAAGGACTGCTTATTCCAAGCTGGTCTTTTCACGTCCACGGTGGCTTTTTCTTCTTTTCTCGATCTTCCGAAATCTTGACTGCTTTTATCTGGAGCTTTTTCCTATTGATGTTCATTATGATCTCCCTCTTGTGCACATCAATTTGAGCGTGACCGTTTGAGAGGAATGGTCGTCCCAATATGATGGGCGCATCTTCGTCCGCTTTATAATCCAATATGATGAAGTCTGCCGGCAAGATGAATTTATCAATTGAGATTGCGGCATCTTTCAACTCGAGATGTATTCGGGACCTATGCGTAAGTAAGAGAGTCTCTATTGTGGGCGTGAGTGTGCCAATTTCAATCGTTAGAAGATTGATAGCGGCATTATGTTTATACTCTCCTCAAGATCGCATAGTGCTTGGCCACTGTAGACCCCTCCAATGGAGCATGGTATTGTGAAGATTCTTGGGTCGCATATTTTTGGTGTGATCATCGCATTTTGCGTTACTGCCACTGTCACGATCTATTCCTCATCATTCTATTTCTTTTTCAATCTTTGCAAAAATGGTGGTAGCTGGACTTTTTCTATCTCATGATCTAAGGGCTTGATGGTGGACGCAACTTCTGGTTTCATTTGCTTGGCCTTTTCTGAATTACAAGTCAACGGGTCCTTAGTTGTTACCGTATTCAAGTTGGCCGTGATAGGTTCCTCCTCTACTTCCGCAGTCATTTGGTCGCTTAGCAAGGAGACTGCTAAGCATTATTCCTTCCCCGTACCCCCAGCATTGTAGGGAAGCTCAGTTGAGCTCGACAAAGCTCTTTGGGGTATATTTTTTAGCTCGCCCGCAATTTGTCCCAACAGAATTTCGAGATTTCGAATAGACGTTGCTTGATTCTAAAGAATTGATTCATTCTTCTACATGTACTGCTTCAACAAGCTCTCTAAGGATGAAGATTGTGGTGTTTGCGAGCTGCTCGCTTGGTTATGCGTTGGACTGTTGGTTCGCGGGACAAATTCGTGTGGCCTTTCTTTTTGCGCCACTGGTTGAAAGCTTTGTTGTTAATTTTTCCACGCGAAATTTGGGTGATTTCTCCACCAGGGGTTGTATGTATTGGAGTAGGGATTATTCTTTATGAAGCATATTGACTGTACATTTTATGGGCATTCTTCCATCGGATGGGCGTCTCCATAGATGATTGTAATGTAGATTTTGTAATGCAATGCAGGCCCATGCCATAAACTTGTTGTGACATAGATTCTATGCGATGATATATGATACTACTTCTCGATATGTGTTACTAACGAATGTTCTTGTAGTACGTTGTGCGTTGTCACAAGTTTCCTTGCATTGAAACCAAGTATAATTTCACCGCAAGTTTCTCTGTGTGATCCGAGGTCGAACACAGGGACTGTTTTAGGTTATTGCATTGTGCTTGTGATATATGCGACCAGGGGTTTTTCAATTTATAGAGGAATTTTGTGTACAAGTAATTAAACATGCGATAAAGTAAAGTAAAGCGGTAAAAATGCGATAATACATAAATTGCATTAAAGTAAATTACGATAAAGTAAATGTACGCTAAGATGATATAAGATATAGGATTCATGATACAAGATACTGAGGTCAAGGCTGGCTGTGAAGATTATGCAAAGATCGTGTAATGCGGTGACAAGTCTTATGTACGAAGCAGAGATAGAAAAGAAAACTAATATAAACCGTGCAAGTTCCTTAATTGCATTAGAGATATAAGTACTGTTCCGCTTTTCCCTTGGCGTACACCTCTTGGTGATCGGCCACGTTCCCACATCTCTGTGGTGAAACAGGGATGAACGTAATGAACGCAGGGTTACTTCCATCTCTGGAAGTACTACTCGCTCTAGTTAATGCATTCTTATAAACTTCTCTCGACAGATCAGAATGACATCTTCACTTCTGCTCTCACAGGTGAAGATGTCGTCTAGCATGCCTTAGCTAAACGTATTTATCTCTTTAGCACAGATTAAGTTACTCGTTTAATCCATATTAATTACCAAGGTATTAAGAAAATTCATGGAGAAGTCGATTGATGGAGGAACGGAAATAGACAGAGAAGTGGAAATGAAAGTTATCGAGACATTCAATAAAACTATTTAACGTCTGATACCTGATTTGTGAATGAAAAGATCAAGAAGATGAAATACACTTGATGAAATAAAGTTAGAAACAAATACAAATAAGCGCCAACGTCTTAGCACCGATCTGGATGGAGATTTGCTTACCGGCGTGGATGGAATGAACGGATAGATGAGCTTCCCTCTCAGGCTTGCTCAACCTGTAGTAGGGATCTAAGCACAGAGCTACACAGCAGGGATCTTGTAGTTTCGCACTGAGACTCACCTCTTGGCCTCGACTCTTCTTTTCCTGGATTTCTTCCGATCAGTACTCAGCTCAGCCTCTCTCTCAATAATCCAGCATTAATTACCCCTCGTATAAATTATACCCGTATCCAGTATATCTTCTCTGAGTTCTGAGGGTATTTATAGGTGAAAAGCTTTGACTCTTGGTTTGTGGACCCCACTTCTTATTATGGAAATTCTGAAGATGGAGGAATAAATATTCCTTCTGTTATGCAATCAGACCGTCAAATATGCACAACGGTTAGTTGTACACGTGTCACAATCCTACGCATTTGCGTTGCTCAGCTGCATCTTTGATCGGTTGCTAGCATGCGGTGTTGTTTTTATTATCGCATGCGGTTGACATTTAGCTTGGGATCGACTGTCGCATTGCGCTGTCATTACGTTAATCGTCTCTTCATTGTGGTTTGACAGGCGCAATGTGACAGAGATGCGTTGTTCAGTTTCTCATTGAGCCTTGATCGCAAGCGGTGACTTGGTTTCCTGTAAAACAGAGTAAAAATATCATCTTCTACCATCTTGACGATGTTAGTGGGTGTAATTGCAACAATTCATAATTATTGTATTTTTGAGCTAATTTTCATACAATCGACGCATATTCCTTCTCTTTTGGCTGGAATATCTAGATAAGGCAGCATAAATAACTTGTATTTCTACAAGTTATCAATGACACAACTTGTGGTCGTTTGAGCAATTGCATTGACCTGCCCTTTCTTCGCTCCCATGCTGTTAATTATGATGCCTTGTATCAAACTCATCATCACAGACATTTGATTTTGAAGGGATGCGATGGCCCCAAATTTTGCATCATTATCTTTAATTCTTAATCTTTGATCACTTTCTCGCCAATCCTCGTGATTTTTGGAGATGCGATCAAGTATATTTTTGGCCTCCTTATATGTTTTGTCAAGCAGACCACCAGCTGTTGTCGCATTGGTAGTGGTCTACGAAGCAGGGTTCAGTCCTTGATAAAAGATCTCTATTTGCAAGCAGTCTGGTAATCTGTTGTGTGGACAGTCTCTTACAAGCCTCTTAAACCTCACCCAGGCATCGCTGTGCAATTCGTCAGTTTCTTTTTCAAAATTCGTTATTAATTTCCTTCTCTGGGCATTCTCGGTCAGTGGGAAATAATTCTTCATAAACTTTTCCACCACTTATTCCCACGAAGTTATCTCCCTCGGTTCGAGAGAATACGCCCATTTTCTCGCTTGATCGCATAAGAAAAATGGGAACAAAGTGATTCGAACTTCCTCGGTGGAGATATTTGGGAACACAAAAGTGTTGTGAATTTCTATGAAGCTCCGGAGGTGGGCATGCGGGTCTTTGCCACGCCTCCCTCCAAACTGCCCAGCTGCCTGGATCATCTACAATATTACCAATTTCATTTCAAACCTCGATCCATCTAACACTGGCCTCATGATTCCTGGAGAGAAATCGTAGAGGTTGGGTGACAGATAGTCACGAATGGGTCTATTGCAGTCATTCGCCAGAAGGATGAGGTTGGCCATTATATTGTTTTCGTTTGCGGCCCTTTCTTCCGGTTGTTCCGCCATTCTTGAGGTTCTGTCTTGTTGTTGGCGGTTGTCTTTTAATCGTCTTCAGAACGTCCTCTCAATCTCCGGGTCATAATTTGCCAGAGATTAAGAGCTGCAAAGAAATCAGAAAAATTATCGTTAGCACACTGATTTGCCGAAGCCGCCGACAACGACGCCAAAAACTTGATGCGTTACTTTATGAGGTGAAATTATGGAATGAAACGTGGTGATGGAAATGCGTTGAGCAAGAATTTTTCTCAATTGAATCCAAGTATAAACCCCACTGAGTTTCCTGGTAAGTCCAGGCTCGAACTTAGGGACTAGGGAAAACGGTATGCGGTGATAATTTTCCAAAAGACTTTGCGATAACCGATAAATCAAATAGTTGTTTGGTGTTATTGTTTGCAGTATAAGATAAATGTATGCGGCAGATTTGACCAAAGATCGATTATGCGAAGATACACCGAGTATGCGGAGGAACAGGTTGAGAAGGTCTTTAGCTAGTGTTTCCCGAGAATGCGTCAAACTATGCGATCATGCTACACTCATGCAACAGCAAATCATTTTCCAATGCAAATGTGGTGCTCCTAGTTCTAGGATGCATGTGTTGAATGCAATAATGTCCATAGAGCTTATTCCTAAGTCTCTACTCTTTTGCTATGCGATGATGTAAGATGCATACAAAGACAAGGTGACCGCACACATTCATATCCTATCTCTAGGATGCATGCGATGCGTTAATAGCAAATAGTGCTTGTTCCTAAGCTCCTATTTCTTGATTATGCGTTGTAATCTGACTCTCCTGAGCCTAGATTCTAACCTAACTTTTCCAAACCTAGATCTTATCCTTAGACTACCCTCCCGAGTATCTCTAATGATGACTGATGCATACAGAATACAAGATAATCGCATAGAATGAAGATTTCTAGTTATGCTAGCTAAGTTCTTCTCAACCCATTCAACAGATTTAGCTACTCATGCGTAATAAATAGAGAGTGAAAAGATATAAAGAAGTAAATTCCATTTCTATAGATGAGTTTAAGTACAAAATGACAATGGAAGATAAGGATAGAGAGCCTGGTAGCAATCCCTCGCTGCGCAAGACTTTTACACTATCAACTCTATTTTGTTCAAAAGATAATCCTGCTTCCGCAAAAGCTGGTTCTCTCTTTGATCTTGATGCTCTCGGCACTCTCCCAAGTTCACCGCAATGATCTGTCGACACAATCTCGCTTCTCTCGCTTCCGCCTTAAAATAAAAGAAAATCTAAGAACAAGGCTAGTCTAACTATGGAGAAAATGATCTAAGTGTTCGAACTCCTTTGCTGATGGTTGCCTTTGCTATTTATAGAGCTTTAGGGTGAAAGGTGGCTTCTCTCTTATGATTGCACAGATGGGATGGCTTTAATTCTCTAACTAATGTACCGAATATTTGTCACCAAAAAGCTGAGTGCACTTACTACAGTAGACCGTTAGAGGCTTGTCAACTTAATTTGGACTCGACCGTCATTAACTTTCTGTCCCATCATGATTAATTATGCTTTTCACCCAGATGTGTCCACCAAGTTGCGACGGCTCTATGCGGCAATCCTTCTTGAGCAAATATTTGCGAACAAGAATCACTGTAAAGCCTTGCGGTAACGCTGCGCTTGACCGTTGCTTTCTTGTGATCGCAATTTATGCTTTGCGTCAATGCATATTCTGCACAAAAATACAATAGTTAACTGTTTTTATGCGATGAACGCATGCGACTGCAATGTTACAAACTTAATGCTTTTTGGATGCAATCTTATATATTTTGTCAACGCAAACCTGCATATTTTAATAATTTAGTAATGTAATAACGTGCATTTCTATCCGTTATCAATGTCCTTACATCAAAGAATAACATATCAAATTCTAACATTAGATGACAACATTTTCAACTCAAAGCTAACATTAGCTAGTTACTGACAAAAGACAAACTATAACATCAAAGTCTACAAAGTTCTCAAAAGAGAAAAAAAAAAGTCTCATTTTGGTTGTGAAATGTTTAGTTCAAAGCTAGGTGGTTCAATAACTGTGTATGTGTTTTGTTTCTTCTTGGAGATTTGTGTTTCTTTGCCATTTCCAAATCAACAACCTTGGGAGTCGATTTTACCTTTTTTGTTTTTTATTCGTTCATTCTCCACTTTATGGTTATCTTGAGAATATTTTCTCGTCTGTACTCTATTCTTAACAACCTAAAGAAAAAGAATGAATTAGAAATAAGTATATAAATAGTAACTAATTAGCAATCTTATAGAAATCACATGGTAATCAAATAACAATTATAATGAACATACTGGTACCGGTATTTTACCTTTGTCATGTTTTTTCTTTCTTATTTTCTCCTCATTTCCTTCTTTTGTTGTTTCTAATTCTTGGGTTTCATGTTCTTTAACCTATTATCAAAACACATAAAAAAATATATATAACTATATGTAAAAAAAATTAAAGGTAATCAGATGGCTATCAGACCATAAAATAGGTGATGAGAAAATAAATTAATAAAGATTATCATGAAGGAAATAGTATTACTAGTGTTGATATCGAAATTTGCACCAACGGTAAATTTGTATTTGGAGAAGAATAACTGGATATCCTGCAAGAAAAGTGAGTAAAGCTAACACCGATGTGGTGTTGAGCCAAATCCACTCTGACGCTCAAATTAGAATTGGGTTTGAATTTGAGTAAAAACAATTAGCATAGGTTGAAAAGCATCCCTTTATTTGATGATACCACTTGAATTATATAGGTCGTCCATGTAATAACCGAATATAGCTTATCTCTTCAGCTTCCAAGCAATCATTAATCATTATTTTATCTGTTTTCCACCTGAACCAATATTATCCGAGCTGTTACGAACTTTAACCCTCGATGTGCTCGACCTTTGGGTGGAAGTATGACTTTTGATTTACCAATAATTATCCTTAATATGTTATACTTCTCTAATAATTTAGTTGTACAAACGAAATTGGGTAAATAAATAGTCTTTAAATTAATTAATTTTTCTTTTCTTGAAAATCTAATGCATGGCAAAAAAAAAAAAAAAAAAAAACTATGAAAAACTAGCCCAATTGAGCATATAAATGGGCTATGAGGTTCACTACCCATAAAATTATATTTATTAATATATTATTTAAAATATGTTCCCTTTTTCATCAACTGGCCTCTGAGGCCAGCTGGGCCTTAAGGCCTAACTACCAACCCCTACGGCTAGAGTTTTCTTCATGGAGGGGGTGGGTAGCCTGATTGCCACCCCTTCCTTCATTCTTTTTTTTTTTTTTAATTATGTATATATATTTATTTAGGTATGTATATATATATACATATATATTCCTTTATCCAAATAAACTCTCTCTCTCTCTCTCACACACACACATATATATTACTTAAATATACATATACATATGTTGGTATTGGTGTCCTAATTCTCTCGGAGTCTCGTAGTTTGTAAACGCTATACACATTATTAAGGATAAAATAAGAGTTATTTTATTTTTTCATTTATTCATATCTAATAACAGAGATCTATGGTTATTGTATGTAAACTTAAGCATATATATGAGATATACAAGTGGTGAAGGAATGAAATATCATGCAACAAAAGATTATAGAATCAATAAGTACTTAACCTACATTTAATTTGAGTTTTAAGCATGTTGATCATATGATATTCAAAAAGAGGGTTTGAAATACATATTACCTTTGAAGATTCCTCCACGAATTCAGCTGAAAAAAACCAAGATAGAGCTTGAATGACCGAGAGGACTACCACTGAGATCTTCTCTATTTTGCTCAAGCTGGAATGTGTGGTGGAAACACTTAAACAAGTTGAATTGATGAAGAACGAGAATGGGGTTTTCAGGTTATCAATTCAGAAAATATATTTCAGCATTCTATCTGATTCTCATGCATGGAGCTTGAATATATAGGCAAAAACCATGCAAATATATAGGGTTTCATGGTGGGCAGCTCCAACTTGAAGATCATCACCAAAATCAATTGGAATTTGATGATATTCCATCAAACAAGTTAGTGGGTTTTTCCTAAAATTGGAAAAACCCATTAACTTAAAATGATTTTAAAAAATCATTTTATTTAAATTAATTCAAAATAATTAATTTATATCAAACCAATTTTAAATGATTTTTACTTAAACTTTTTAATTAAAAATATTAATTTAATATCTAAATATTAAATTAATAAAATATCAATATCACCTATAAATCAATTTTTATATTTAAATCATAATTTAAATATTAATTGATTTTCCAATTTCATTTAAGTTTAATTAAATTAAACGTTTATAATTTTATCATATACAATCAATCGAAAACACTAAAATTGAATTTGAACAGCTCAAATTTGTAACCCGAATTTCATACATCAAATATTCAATTTGTTATTCCAATTTAATGAGCTAGTAGAGGGACCTAATGGACCTACAGATCATAAGCTCCAACGATCTGTAATTAATTCGTTAAAACTCTTTAACTGAATTAATTACTATTTGTTAACTATCAAGACACACCACTATAGCTCGATAGTTGCATTCTCCTCACTGTAGATATATTTGTGTCGAAATATATCATAATCAGTAAGTTGATCCTTCACAAGTTTTTCGTAATTACAATTGGGTCAAAATCACCATTTTACCTTGTAAATACATCTTGTTTCTTAAGTTCCCATTGACCGTCCAATGAACAATTTTATTCAAAATACTATTTTTGAATCATGTCCTTCTCTATCATGAGAAGGTGGGGCCCTAATGGTTCAAGACCTTGAATCAACACTTAAGAGAACAACCTATCTGCTAACTCTAAAAGGATAATCCCGAATAAACAAGAGTTCATAGCTAGCTTAGGATTAAGATCGAGTTATTCTAGGTTACTTAAGTATGAAATAGTCAGTTTTAACAGTAAACGATTCAGTCTATATGCGAACTCATTGCATAGGATGCCACCAATCACATGTCTTTACATGAATGATCTGTGGATCACATCATTTGTATTACCTATACAAAGTGGGCCGCATCAATTAGTATTACCTAGATGAGATACCCAATTTAATCCATATACTTGTAGACAATTTAGGCTATATACTATTAACTTGATCCTGTTTATGTCCAAAAGCATTAAACTTATAGACAATTTAGGTTATATACGTTATTACAGCGCAAAGATATAAAACAATGTAAGAATGCGACGGTAAAATATATGCAAAATCGTGTCCAAAAGCATTAAACTGAGAATATTGCGATCACATGTGCCCATCGCATTAAAGTAGCTAATTTACTTGTTTTGTGTAGGAAAATGCATTGGCGCAAATGAAATCGCAATCCAAAGAATTCGGCATCTGCGCGCATTGAAAAATTGCGATCGCGAAGCCATGCGATCATATGCATAAAGACGGCGCATCAAGGTGAAAGCATACTAAATCATGATGGGATCGAAAGCTGATGACGGTCGAATCCGAATTTAGTTGACAAGCCGTTAACGACATACTGTAGCAAGTACATTCTACTTTTCGGTGACCATTAATCGGCGCATCAGACAGAAAATTTAATGACCTCCCAGCATTACAATCATAAGAAAGAAAAGCTTCTTCACCTTGAAGCTCTATAAATACTGAAGGCCACCATTATTAAAGGAGTTCGACACAGCTCACCACATATAGAAGATAGATCATATACAAATAGATAGTCATTAGTCTGTAGCTCTTCTTATACTAAGAAGGTAGAGGCGAGCAAGGAGAAGAAGACGTCGAGAGATCATTCCTGGTTAGCTCGAAAGACTACCGGGAAACACTGCAAAAGGTGGAATAGGAGGACACTTATAAGCCTCCCGAACATTTCGAGCGGCGTTAGGAGGTGGAATAGGAGAACACTCCTCCATAAGGATGAACATGACATCATCGATGATTATAATGGTTGTGATCATGTGTTTCCATCTAGCGTGATTCTTGCCAGTTAGTTTATCGAGGCTAAGTAGAGCTAAAGTGGTCGTAGCCATAAATACATTGTTGAAAAACGAACAAACTTAATAAGTCTATGCAAAACCACATTTTAACACCAATTTTAGTTTTAGCAAAATAGTTTCCAAATACCCTAAGTGAAAAGACTTCTATTTGGCAATGATGCTCTAGCGAGGTAGGACAAACATCATTGGTCGGGTGATCAGATACCCCTTCACTAGGATGAGACACTCTCAACCAAGAGATTAAAGTGACCTTTTCCTATAAAGGAGATCAGATAAATTATCGTGCAAAATTGCCATCTTGTAGGGGGACACTCCCAGGATGCCTCAAGGTGATGTACAGAAACTTTATCCAACCTAACGAGAGAGACAGTGGGATCTGCTGTCACACATCCCACTCCCACTTACTATGAACATTCTCTTCGTCCACCTTGATATTGATCTACCCAAACACCATCCTTTAGAGTTATACTTCTAGGGTGCCACGAGGACGAGGATAGATCTCACGGTGTGAATATTAAACTTTTTAATGGACTGACCTCAAATTTGCATGCATGCATTAAATCTATATAATTCACCGTTCCAGGTAGGCTCCCAGGTAGTGGTGTTTCGTTTCCGTCATCTTAAATACCCAGCCTAGACAGAACCTGCCTTAGACAAAAGGTCTTTTATAGATAGATTTGCTACACTTTTAATCTTTTATTAGTCAATTTAATCCTATTAAACTGATTAAAAGATTAAACCTTAGGTTACTAATCCTATTAGAACTGTAATCTTAGGTCTATTTTCATCAAGTATTAAAACATTTTTAAAACCATGATCCAAGCCTAAGTTCACATGCATGTCTTTCTTATAGATTTTAGTTCTAATTTCCGTATAACTCTTATAAAAGAAACAACTAAAACCCATACACATTGCCATGCATAACTAGGTATTTATAACACTTATAAATTTAACCTTTGTGTCATGCTTCATATTATTGGGATTGGTGTCCTAATTCTCCTGGAGTCTCGTTGTTTTGTAAAGATACACATTATTTGATGAATAAAATAAGTGTTATTTATTTATGGTATTTACTCATATCCAATAAACAAAGCTCCTTGGTTATCTTCTGTGAACTTAAGCATGTATATGTGATATACAAGTGGATCATACCTTAAGTGATAACCTAAATAGGTCTGTAGTATAAGGATTAAGATGGGATACCTGATCCTGATGACACTACGGATACGGCCCGCTTTGTAGAGGTTTGCAAGTGTTGTAAACTACTGCAGATGGTAGATCATGACCATTCATGTGGAGACGTATGAGCGGGGGTGTCCTATGATAACTTGTAGAAATACAAGTTATTTATACTGCTTTATTTAGATATTGCGGCCAAAAGAAAAGAAAGTTGTGTCAATTGTATGGGAATTAGCTAAGAAATGCAAGAATTAGAAATTGTTTCCAATACACCCGTTGACACCATTGTGATGGTAGAAAAGAATATTTCAAGTCTGTTCTGCAGCAAATCAAGTCACCACATGCGTTCATGGCTTCAGAGAAAAAAAACAATGCATCTATGTCGCATTGTGCCAATCATTCAGAAATAAATAGACAATCAACGCAATGACGGCATATGCGACAATCGATCAAGAGCTTACCGATCAACGCAATCTCAATCGCATGCGGTAATAAAAAACAACATCGCATGCGGACAAACGAACGAAGATGCAAAAGAGCAAAGCAATTGCGGAGGATCTTGACACGTGTATGATAACTTGTAGAAATACTAGTTATTTATACTGCTTTATTTAGATATTGCAGCCAAAAGAAAGGAAAGTTGCGTCAATTGTAGAGAAATTAGCTAAGAAATGCAAGAATTATAAATTGTCGTCAATACACCTACTGACACCATCGCGATGGTAGAAGAGAATATTTCAAGTCTGTTTTGCAGGAAATCAAGTCACCGCATGCGTTCATGGCTCAAGAGAAAAAGAACAACGCATCTAGGTCGCATTGCGCTAACCATTCAGAAATGAATAGAGATCAACGCAATGACAGCGTATGCGACAATCGATCAAGAGCTTTGCAATCCACGCAACTTCAACCACATGCAGTAATCAAAAACAACACCGCATGCGAGCACAAGATCGAAAGATGCAAATGAGCAATGCAATCGTAGAGGATTTTGACACGTGTACAACTAATCCTTGTGCATTTTTTATGGATTGGTTGCATAATAGAAGGAATATTTATTCCACCACTTTTGGAATTTCCATAACAATAAAGTAGGGACTACACGGCAGAGAGTCAAAGCGTTCATCTATAAATACCCTAAGAGAATTTACTAAAAAAATATACTTGATACGAGGCTATTTTGATATTTGTATATTGAGAGAGAGGCTGATCTGAGTGCTGATCTGAGTGCTGATCGGAGAAGATCTGAAAAGAAAAGAGGCAAGGCTGAGAGGTGAGTCTTAGAGCGAATCATTCCAAATCCCAGCCGTGAAGCTCTATACCTAGATCAACTCTACCGGTTGAGCAAGCCTAAAAGGGACGTTCATCCTTCCATTCACTCCATACGCCGGCAAGCGATTTCTCCATCAAGATCTGTGTCAAGACGTTGGAAATCTTCTGTATTTGTTTTTATCTCTATCATCCATTGTATCTCATCTTCTTAGTGTAAATCATTCACATCATGTATCAAACGCTTGATTCTATAATAAAATGTCATGATCATTTTCCTCTCCATATTTCTGTCTACTTCCGTTCCTCCATTAATCGCTTTCTCCAAAATGTTTTTTTTAATCCCTTGGTAATTAGAATGAATTAAACAAGTAAATTAATTTGTGCTAAAGAAATAAATATGTTTAGCTAGAGCATGCTAGACGGTATCTTCACCTGTGAGAGCAGAAGTGAAGATGCCATTCTAATCTGTCGAGAGAAGGTTAGAAGAATGCGTTAACTAAAGCGAGAAGTACTTCCAGAGATGGAAGCAACCTTGCGTTCATTATGTTCATCCCTGTTTCACCACAGAGATGTGGGAACACGACCGATCATCAAGAGGTCTATGCCAAGGGAAAGCGAAACCGTAGTTATATTTTTAACGCAATTAATGAACTTGCGATGTTTGTACTAATTATCTTTTCTCTTTCTGCTTCATACATAAAGCCTTACCACAACATAACACGATTCTTTGTATAATCTTCACAGTAAGTCTCGAACTTGGTATCATGTATCATGTAACCTATATCTTGTATCATCATAGCTTAAGTTTACTTTTATCGCATTTTATTATATTACTGCAACTTTACTTTACCGCATATTTTACTTTACCGCAATATTAAATACCTGTATAAACCAATCTTTTATTAATTGAAAAACCGCTGGTCGCATATATCACGAACATAACGCATTAACTACGCAATCCCTGTGTTTGACCTCGGTTCATACCGAGAAACTTGCGGTAAAATTATACTTGGTTTCAACGCAAGAAAACTTGTGACAACGCAGATCGTACTACAAGCATTCCATTAATAGCGCATACATCTAGAAGTAGTATCACATCATTTTATGTTAAATTTGCGTTACAGTGTACAACTGACCGTTGTGCATTTCTGACGGGATTGATCGCGTAACAGAAGGAATATTCACTCCACCATTTCCGGAATTGCCATAACAATAAAGTGGGGTCCACACTGTAGAGAGTCAAAGCTGAGCCTATAAATAGCCTCTGGAATTCTATTGGAAGATATACTTGATACGAACATATTTTGATATTTGTATATTGAGAGAGAGACTAGTCTGAAGAGCCTGATCAGAGAAGATCTGGGAAGATTTAAGAGACAAGGCCGAGAGGTGAGTCCCAGAGCAAATCCTTTCAATCCCCGCCGTTGAAGCTCTGTACCAAGGTCACTTCTACCAAACGAGCAAGCCTAAGAGGGAAGCTCTTCTTTCCATTCATTCCATACGCCAGCAAGCAAAATCTACCATCCAGATCTGTGTCAAGACGTTGGCACTCTTCTATATTTGTTTCTATCTCTTTATCATCAATTGTATTCATCTTCTTAACCTCTATCATTAACACCATGTATCAGACACTTTAGTATTGCATGTCATGATCATTTTCATCTCCATCTTTCTGTTCTGTTCCTCCATTAATAGCTTTCTCCATGATGTTTTCTTAATCCCTTGGTAATTAGCATGAATTTAACAAGTAAATTAATCTGTGTTAAGGAAATAAACATGTTTAGCTAGAGCATGTTATACGACATCTTCACCTGTGAGAGTAGAAGTGAAGATGCCATTCCTCCAGTCGAGAGAAGGTTGGAAGAATGCATTAACTAAAGCGAGAATTAATTCCAGAGATGGAAGCAACCTTTTGTTCATTATGTTCATCCTTGTTTCACCACAGAGATGTGCGAACATGGCCGATCACCGAGAGGTGTACACCAAGAGAAAGCGGAACTATACTTATGTCTTTAACGCAATTAATGAACTTGCGATGTTTATACTAGTTATCTTTTCTATTTTTGTTTCATACATAAAGACTTGCCACTGCATAACACGACCGTTTGTATAATCTTCACAGTCAGTCTCAAACTCAGTATCATGTATCAGTATCCTGTATCTTGTATCATAATAGCTTAGGTTTACTTTAATCGTACTTTATTTTATTATCGCAACTTTACTTTACCGCAATATTTTAAATTACTGCAATTTTAAATACCTGTATAAACCAATCTTTTTATTAATTGAAAAACACCCGGTCGCATATATCACGGACATAATGCATTAACTAAGAAATCCCTTTGTTCGACCTCAGATCACTCCGAGAAACTTGTGTTGGAATTATACTTGGTTTCAGCGCAAGGAAACTTGTGACAACGCATAGCATACTACAAGCATTCCAGTAATAATGCATACATCTAGAAGTAGTATCACATAAAGTCTGAATAAGCAGAACACAACATTCACATTCCATGTCAATCTTTCAAGTCATCAAGTTTATGGCAATATGAGCTTGTATAACCCATCATTCATCACTGTCCATATGCTTATTTAGCATCATCGCATCATTATATGCCTATCAAGTTTATGGCGCAGATCATAAACTTGCGTTAAAATCATCCATGCATTGTGTGACATAAGATAAGATCAAATTTATATGCCTTACAAGTTTATGGCACCGTTGTCGGGGATTGGTAATAGTTATTGTTGAGTATGTTTGTGATATTTTGTAGGACAGATCTCTTTGTACTGGCTGTTCATCGCAGAGAGTAGTTTGACAGTTTATGAGTACTGGAACTGACTCAGAATTCGAGGCTGACCTAGAGATCGAGCGTACATTTCATGCAAGGGCACGCCAGAACCGAGTGAGTCGAAAGAAGGCCAACATGGCAGATAATAATAATGACAATGTGGCTCCTGTAGGAAGACAAGGGATGGGACGGCCAGTACAAGATCCAGTTTTCCTTGCCGCTGACCGCAACATTCCGATGAGAAACTATACGTTGCCCAATCTATACGATTTTTCGCCCAAAATTTCAAAGCCGATCGTTGAGGATAATGCAAGATTCGAGATCAAACCGGTCATGCTCCAAATGATCCAGAATGCGGGGCAGTTTGGGGGTCTACAAGGTGAAGACCTATATGGCCACCTAACCAGTTTTGTTGAGATGTGCGACAACTTCTCTATACCTGGTGTTACCCCTGAAGGTATCAGATTATATCTCTTCCCTTACACCTTGAGGGATGAGGCCCAGAGGTGGGCTCATTCACTAGAGCCAAATCAGATTATTCATAGGATCAGTTGGTTGAGCGATTTATGAAGAAGTTCTTCCCTCTAGCTGTCAACCCAAGGTGACGGAAGGACGTGTTGAACTTTGAACAGATAGATAACGAGACCCTTAGCACTGCCTGGGTGTGATTGATAAGACATATACTGAGGCCAAGGTCATCCTTGACAGCATCTTACGGAATATGGATGATTGGGTAGATGATGGGTCTGGAGGAAGAAGCTCCAAAAGAAGAAGAAAGGAAACTGCCATTGTCCCAGCGGTGATGTAGACGCAGGTGTCTTCAATTAGAAATTTGGAGAATCAAGTGGGGCAGCTGGCATCCGAGTTACGTAATAGAACACCATGAATGTTGCCAAGTAATTCTGAAGCCCCTAGGTCCCATGGAAAGAAGCAATGTCCCTGAAGACATTGGGCAGGAGGCTGGACCGCCTGCAGAGGTGTGGATTGCATTCATCAAAGAAAACTATCTTCCAGTCTATATCTCAATTCTATGCTTACATGCTTTCTTTTAAATTCCTGTCTTTATTGATTTATGAACTTTGTCATTTACTGCTTCATTCAATTTGTCTTTCAATGCTTTATGAATTTATGATTCATTTAATTCCCTTGCATTTATTTCTGTACTTTCTTTAATTTCTTTAACATTTCTGTCATAAATGCGTTATTCTTAAACCTGTTGAATGATTGATTAATAAGAAGAAAATTATTACCGCAATGTCCGTGTGACTTTCGTTGATGAAAAAAAATAAAATAAAATACAAAATAAAATTTTAATAATAAAGCAATCAACATCCGGTATGCATTACGTTAATGGTTGCGTCTTGTACCAACAAGATACACTTTGCGTTCATCCAACTCAAATGCATTGCTTTGAGGGGTGTTTACGCTCGTATGTGTTCTTTGTCCGTCCTTAGCAAAAATGCACTATGTTGAGGTAGTGATGCACTGGTAGAAATACCATGCGCTCGTACTCCAGAAATGCATTGAGTTAAGGGGTGGGTTGCGGGGATACATGCGTTGTTGCCCGTCCTCTGCAAAGATGCATTTGCGTTGATGAATTCATTGCGTTAATTCTTCACCTTGCGCCCATTCGAATAAAACTCCAAAGAAAATTCTTTTTGCAAACTGAGAAGTCTAATCGTTTCAGCTTCCAAGGACATGATGAATTTGTAGTTGAAAGGACATACGACTCTACAACTTCATAAATGTGAGGAGTGCAAACGGCAGGCTTTTTGAGTAGCTCAAGGCCTGCCACCGCAGAATCCATGTTGGGCCCATTAAGGCCCAACCTATAAAAGCGGGTCTCTTTGTCTCAGATCATTTACTTACTTCATTTTGCAAAAAAGAAACCCTAAATCATCTCTGCATACCAAACCTTTCTTCCTTCCCAAAATTTTAACGATTTCCAGTTTTCTTTTACTCCAACATCCATGGCAGACCAGACTTCCCAGACATCTTCTTCACCTTCATCACCTTCGACAACCCAACTTACCATGTGAGAGGCAGCATTACTTGCAGCCAGTCGTCGTCTCGTTGCTTAGCCACAGACTGTCCCTCGAGTCATCGGAAAACCATGGCAAAACCCCTTAACAGCAAAGTCACTTCAGTTCAAGAGGGGGCAAAGTTCTGAAAGCACCCCACTCCCAACACCAACATTATCCTCTGAAAATGAGAAGAAGAGACAAGACGATAAGGAGGTGTTTGGGAGCATTCTCAGTAACCTGGAGAAAAGAGGAGGACTACCCAAGGCTGGAGTTGTGAACCAACCACTGCCTATGGAGGAGGTGATGAAAGAGGAGTCAAGGAGAAGTGCTCTGGTCATCGTGGATCCTAAAGAAACTACGCAAGTAGAATCCTATGAAGGACCCATCAGAGTCGCTTTGAAGGAAGCGGCGGCGAAGAAGCAACTCGAAGGGGCTGAAAAGAAGAAGGAAAAGAAGTGTAAGGAAAAGAAGGTTAAAGGAGATGAGCCATCCCATCTAGGCAAAGCAAAGAAGAAGATCAAAGGGAAGGAGGATGAAGAAGATGAGAAGGCCAGGCTGAAGAAGAAACAAGAAAGAAGTGAGAAGAAAGAACGCAGGCGGGAAGAAAGGCGTCTGGAGAAGGAAGAAGAGAAAGGAAAGAGGGCTACAAGCCTAGAGCTGGATGAAGAATCCACCTCCGTAAGGGAGGACGAGGGAGAATCAGCGCAACTTAGAGAACCAGCGTAACCTGAAACAATGCAAACGATTGCGACTGACGAAGGAGAAGAAGTAGATGTTACCCCCTTGATGCGACGTCGCACAGAGAATGCGCCGCAAGGGTCAACCGTGGACCCTCCAATTTTGATTGACGCATTAGAAGAGCAGGAGAGGAGGAGAAAAGAGGAAGAAGAGAAGCAGAAGAAGATGATGCGAGCAAAAATCATCATCGCATAGGGTAATCGAAGGAGAAGATTACAAGATGAGGAGGTACGCCACAATAATGAAATGTCGAGAATCGAGGAAATAAGAAGGCTCGAAGAGGAATAGCGCCTTTTGCTGGCCTCTGAGCAATTTGAAAAAGAGTTTAAAACATAATAGAGAGAAGAGGCATAAGAAGAAAAGAAGAAGAAGGCAGAAGAAGAGAAAAAGAAGAAGGACAAGAAGGAGAAGAAGCGCCAAGCAAACGTGCAGCGCTTAACAAAAAAGAAGGGAAAAGAGCTTACTGAACGGGAAAAAGAGGAACAATACAGGGAGCGAGAAAGAAAACAAAGGCAGCAATCCTGCCTTACGTTGACCAAGGAAAAGGGCAAAGTAGTCGCAGAGAGCAGCAAGTCCGCGTTGGCAAAGGTGCGTCCATCAAGAAAGAAGGAGAATGATGACTTACTGATGGAGATGGGCTTTTTCCCTGTGCCAATGCCACTACCAGACCTGATTACGAGCGTGATCATAGAACATGGATGGGACACATTTTTCCAGTGTCCAGCCATTGTCATTCCAGAGGTAGTGCGCGACTTCTACCACGGACGGCTACATGGCACCAAGGATGTGGTGACCATAAAAGGGCAAATGGTGTCTTTCAGCACAAGGGACATCAATGAACTGTATCAGATGAAGGATAGCCTGGATGCACCGGGCAACAAAATCATTGATGATCCTACTGAAGACCAGATGGAAGATGCGCTGTGAATATTAACGTAACCGGGCACTAAGTGGATGGTTTCTTTAAAAATCATCAGGACCCTGGCATCCAATACATTGCTTCGTGAGGCGCAGCTGTGGGTCTATTTGGTCAAACGGCGGCTGATCCCAACTTCCTATGACAAAATAATTTCAAGGGATTGAGTCATGGCTGCAAATTGCATTGCACGCGGCATTCCAATCGATGTCGGCTAGTTGATCGCAAGACAAATTCGAGGTTTTGTGGGGCACATAAGAGGGCAGTACTTCTTCCCATGGACGGTTTCAAGTTTATGCCTATCACTGGGTGTGGGCATTGATGAAGAGCCAATGGCAGAAGTTCACGGCCTAATAAACGTTAAGATTGAGGTTGCTTCTCAAAGATTCCCCACACTTTCCTAAGCTCCCTTTTAAGAGGCCCAATATTGATTTGAATGTGCCGCAAGAGCCCAAGTCGAAGAAACAACGTAGAGACGACAAGGAAAAGGAGAAAATCCAAGACTCAACAATGAAAGAACTAGAACCCTTGGAACCTTTACCCTTAATAATTCGCCCTTTAAGCCATCCCGCACAACCTTCTTCTTCCTTCCTGAGCACTCTACCAATCTTCTCCTTCCTCCAAATTCTCCAACCGCATACCCAACAGCCCTATCATCACCTTCAACATCATCATCATCGTAACTTCCCCTTCTATCACCGCGTGTTGATGACCCACATGATTTGGGTGAAGGCACTTCTGCCCAACGACAAAACGTCGATGGTAAGGAATCGCAGGCACGACCCACCATTGCTTCCTTAGCTGCTGAATTAGTAGATATGCGGTCCCTTTTTGCCCAACAACAACAACTCTTCTCCCAGAGAATTGATGCGGTAATCGAGCGAGTCGATGATTTACAACACAGTGCTGCCATAACAAGGCAGGTGTTGATCAATATCCAGTGCAACACTTATATGATCCACCTGTACCAAAGAAAGCTAGCGGAGCGCAACCATGAGTACTTCAATTTTCTAACAACATATCTTCATGGACCCATGGTACCTCTGCATCTCAGGTAGCATCTGATTTTTGAAGAAACTCCTCAAGTACCACATCCGAACCCTCCTCCAGAACCTCATGCTCCTCAATAATTTTTACAATTTAATCTTTATTGCGGCCATTCTGTTATCTTTATTTCATTCATTTTTTAATTAAATTCTTTGATTCTTTATACAGGCAAAAAAAATTTGTATTTCGATATTTGTAATTACTTGAATACTTAGTTAATTTTTAATACAACTGAGTAGGAATTCTCTCTATATGTTTGTGCCTCTTCTTTATCATCCTTTGTCAACTTTGTGATATTCTTGATCTTCTATTTTGCGTTATTCATTGCGCTGCCATGATGTATAATATGCATACACTTAGAAACGTTTCCCACACTTTGTATTTTCAGACTAACACTTAGTTAATTTGTGGCTATAGATAGCAATACTTTACCTTTTATCTTTCAAAATTCTGCTCAAACCTTCTTTTTGAAATTTTGTCTAAGTGTTTGTCTAGTTTGTCCAAACAACGCAATGAGGACCTTGCGCATCTATACATTTAGGGGTGGGGAAGGTCTGAGCAAATGAGATCAAGAGTATGTGGTCATTAAGAAAAATGCGCTCATTATTTAAAAAAAAATCATATAAACTCCAATGTCAGTGCAAGGGAAACCTAAAAAGCATTCCCAACCTGATAAGAGTTAAGTTGTGAAAGGAGCCTGCTCGTAGTTGGATGTTCGCATGACACCCGTGGGAGCAAGCCAAAACGAAGGTGGGTTTCCAAGAACAATGCAATATGAAAAGAGAAGAAAAAAAATGCAAAAGGGAAAAACAAAAGAAACAAGAGACAACTCCTTTAAAATCCATGAGTTAAAGTTGAGATTGGCACACAACCGTAGTTGGATATTCGCATGAAACCCGTGGAAACAAGCCAAAACGAAGGGTGTCACCATGATCAACAGTCTCTAATAAATGACGCAAAGTTTGACAACCGCATCCAGACACATCAGGTTATTTTGACAAGAAGAAGTAAACATTCTTTTTAAAACTAGAAAAGCATTTTTTAGCAGAAATTTGTAGTATAGAATAATAAAGTAGGGCTTTGTTAGGAATTTTGAAGGATAGAAAGAAAATTGTGATGTTATGTAATGTGCCTAGGTGGAGCATTCAGAGCAACCAATCGACGCAAAATTTAGGATATGAATTGAGCATTATTTCCTTAGTAGAAGATATGCTTGAGGACAAGCATATATCAAAATTTGGGGGTGTGATAACTGGTAGAAATACAAGTTATTTATACTGCTTTAATTAGATATTGCGACCAAAAGAAAGGAAAGTTCAGTCAATTGTATGGGAATTAGCTAAGAAATGCAAGAATTATAAATTGTCACCAATACACCCACTGACACCATTGCGATGGTAGAAAAGAATATTTCAAGTCTGTTTTGCAGGAAATCAAGTCACCGCATGCGTTCATGGCTCAAGAGAAAAGGAACAACGCATCTATGTCGCATTGTGCCAATCATTCAGAAATGAATAGACGATCAACGCAATAACGGTGCATGCGACAATTGATCAACAGCTAAGCGATCAACGCAATCTCAACCGCATGTGGTAATAAAAAACAATATCGCATGCGGACAAACGATCGAAGATGCAAAAGAGCAACGTAATTGCGGAGGATCCTGACACATGTCCAGCTGACCGTTATGCATTTCTAACAGGATTGATTGCGTAACAGAAGAAATATTCACTCCACCATTTCCTGAATTTCTATAACAATAAAGTGGGGTCCACACTACAGAGAGTCAAAGTTGAGCCTATAAATAGCCTCTGCAATTCTATTGGAAGATATATTTGATACGGGCATATTTTGATATTTGTATACTGAGAGAGAGACTGGTCTGAAGAGCCTGATCGGAGAAGATCCGGGAAGATTTAAGAGACAAGGCCGAGAGGTGAGTCTCAGAGAAAATCCTTTCAATCCCCACCATTGAAGCTCTGTACCAAGGTCACTTCTACCAGACGAGCAAGCCTGAGAGGGAAGCTCTTCTTTCTATTCATTCCATACGCCGGCAAGCAAAATCCACCATCCAGATCTGTGTCAAGATGTTGGCACTCTTCTGTATTTGTTTCTATCTCTTTATCATTAATTTTATTCATCTTCTTAACCTCTATTATTAACACCATATATCAGACGCTAAATATTAGTATTTAATGTCATGATCATTTTCATCTCCATCTTTCTGTCTCTTTTCATTCCTCCATTAATCGCTTTCTCCATATGTTTTCTTAATCCCTTGGTAATTAGCATGAATCTAACAAGTAAATTAATCTGTGTTAAGGAAATACACATGTTTAGCTAAAGCATGCTAGACGGCATCTTCACCTGCCAGAGTAGAAGTGAAGATGCCATTCCTCCTGTCGAGAGAAAGTTGGAAGAATGCATTAACTAAAGCGAGAAGTACTTCCAGAGATGGAAGCAACCTTGTGTTCATTATGTTCATCCCTGTTTCACCACAGAGATGTAGGAATATGGCCGATCACCAAGAGGTGTACGCCAAGGGAAAGAGAAACTGTAGTTATGTCTTTAATGTAATTAATGAACTTGCGATGTTTATACTAGTTATCTTTTCTATTTCTGTTTCATACATAAAGACTTGCCACCACATAACACGACCCTTTGTATAATCTTCACAGTCAACTTTCTTTACAGTTTTTCTTTTACGGCTTTCTAAATCATGTTATTTACTGCTTTTTAGAAGTAGCATTTGACGTTTTTGGTAATTCTCCTTAATTTAATTTTTCATGTCATGCTTAATTCACTTAGTTTGTATACCTTAGCAGCACTGCTCTTTAATTTTTGTGAATGATTGGATGAAACATTAGACACCACAAAGTCTTTTCTACTTGCATTTTAATGACATGAAAGGAAGAGATATTAGTATGTAATGAGATGATGGGTGCATAGCGAGTTAACAAGAGACACCTTGCATCCATTACACCCAAATACATTACGTTGAGGGGTGTGTTGCACGCGTATGTGTCCTTTGCCCGTTCCTAGCTAAATGCACTATGTTGAGGTAGCCTCCAAAAATGTGTTTGTTGAGGGGGGTGTTGCGGGAATGCATGCATTGTTGCCCATCCTCAGCAAAGATGTATTTGTGTTATTAGAAGCAGGGTGTCAAATTTTAGCATGCACCCATTTGAATAAAATTTAAAAAGATAACGAAACTCTTTGATTCTTTGTATAAGCAACAATTTTTGTATTGCGTTAATTTTTAATTCTTTGTATACTTTGTTAATATTCAATACAATTGAGTATATATTCACTACTTTCTGCCTGTGCCTTTTTCTTTATCATCCTTTGTCAATATTTGCGATGTTCTGATCTTTTATTGATTGCTTTATTCATTGCGTTGCCATGATGCAATATATGTTTATACATAAAAACATTTCTCGTACTTTGTAGATTCTGACTACACTTAGTTAATTCTTAGTTTAGCAGTACTTTACCTTTTATCTTTCAATGTTCTGCTCAAACCTTCTTTTTGAAATTTTTATTCTAAGTGTTTGTCTAGTCTATCTAAACAACGCAATGAGACCTTGTTTATCTTTAAATTCAGGGGTGGGGAAGGTATGAGCAGATAAGATAAAGAATATGCGATGATTAAGAAAATGCGTTCATTTTTCGTTTGGAAAAAAAAAAGGAGAAAGAATTTTAATTTTATACAAAACTCCAATGTCAGCGCAAGGGAAAACCTCAAAAATGTTCCCAATCTGATAAGAGTTTAGTTGTGAAAGGAGCCTGCTTGTAGTTGGATGTTCGTATGACACCCGTAGGAGCAAGCCAAAACGAAGGTGGGTTTCCAAGACAACGCAATGAAAGAGAAAATAAAAGAATGTAAGAGACAACTCCTCTGAATATCATGAGTTAAAGTTGAAATTGGCACACAACCATAGTTGGATGTTCAAATGACACTCATGGAAACAAACTAAAACGAAGAGTGTAACTATGACTAATAGTCTCTATTAAATAACGCAAAGTTTGACCACCGCATATAGACATATCAAGTTGTTTTGACAAAGAAGAGATAAACATTCAATTTTCAAAATTGTGACTGAGTGTAACATTCGAAGCAGCCAATCGACGCAAAAATATAGGAGAGGAATTTAGCATTATTATCTTGGTAGATGATATGCCTGAGCACAAGCATATATCTAAATTTGGGGGTGTGATAACTTGTAGAAATACAAGTTATTTATGCTACCTTATCTAGATATTGCGGCCAAAAGAGAAGGAATATGCATTGATTGTATGAAAATTAGCTCAGAAATACAATAATTATGAATTAATGCAATTACACCCACTAACATCGTCAAGATGGTAGAAGAGGATGTTTTTACTCTGTTTTGCAGGAAATCAAGTCACCGCTTGCGATCAAGGTTCAACGAGAAACTGAACAACGCATCTCTGTTACATTGTGTCTGTCAATCAACAATGAAGAGACGATTAATGCAATGACGGTGCAATGCGATAGTCGATCCCGAGCTGAATTTCAATCGCATGCGGTAATAAAAACAACACTGCATGCGAGCAACCGATCGAAAGATGCAGTTGAGCAACGCAAAGGCAGAGGATTGCAACACAGGTACAACTAACCGTTGTGCAGATTTCACAGTCTGATAGCATAACAAAAGGAATATTTATTCCTCCATCTTTTTAATTTCTTCATTCACAAATCATGTATCAAACACTGAGTAGAAATATTGAATATCTCGATCGATTTCATATCCCCTTTTCTGTCTATTTCCGTTCCTCCCTTTATCGCTTTCTTCATAAAGTCTTCTTAATCCCTTGGTAATGAATATGAATTAAACAAGTAACTTACTCTGTGCTAAAGAAATAAGAATGTTTATCTAAAGCAGGCTAGACGGCATCTTCACCTGTAAGAGCAGAAGTGAAGATGCCATTCGAATCTGTCGAGAGAAGGTTAGAAGAATTCGTTAACTAAAGCAAGAAGTACTTCCAGAGATGGAAGCAAACTTGCGTTCATTCCGTTTGTCCCTATTTCACCACAAAGATGTGGGAGTGCGACCAATCACCAAGAGGTGTACGTCAAGGGAAAAGCGGAACCGTATTTATGCCTTTAACGCAATTAAGGAACTTGCGATGTTTGTATTAATTATCTTTTCTGTTTCTGCTTCGTACATAAGACTTGTCACTGCACTACATGATCTTTGCATAATCTTCACAGCCAACCTTGGTCTTAGTATTTTGTATCATAAAACCTGTACCTTGTATCATCTTAGCTTAGATTTACTTTAACGCAATTTATTTTATTATTGCATCTTTACCGCTTTATTTTACTTTATCGCATGTTTATATTCTTGTACACAACAACTTTTATTAATTGAAAATCCCTGGTCGCATGTATCACAAGCATAACACAATAACCTCAAACAGTCTCTATGTTCGACCTCAGATCACACCGAGAAACTTGTGGTGAAATTATACTTGGTTTCAATGCAAGGAAACTTGTGACAACGCACAGCATACTAGAAGAACATTGTTAATTAACGCATATCTAGAAGTAGTATCACATCATATACATCCATGCGTTGTGTTTTTTTATAAGATCAATTCCTAAGTTACAAGTTTATGGTGTCGTTGTCGGGGAACTAGTAACGGGGACATGGACTTGTTCATCATTCATATCCGTATTTGTATCAACGCATTATTTAAGAATAAAATTTGCGTTACAAGTTTATAACACGACCCTTTGTATAATCTTCACAGTTAGTCTCAAACTCAGTATCATGTATCAGTATCCTGTATCTTGTATCATAATAGCTTAGGTTTACTTTTATCGCACTTTATTTTATTATCGCAACTTTACTTTACCGCAATATTTTACTTTATCGCAATTTCAAATACCTGTATAAATCAATCTTTTTATTCATTGATAAACCCCCGGTTGCATATATCATGAACGTAACACATTAACTAAGCAATCCCTATATAAAACCTCAGATCACTCCGAGAAACTTGCATTGAAATTATACTTGGTTTCAGCGCAAGGAAACTTGTGACAATGCATAGCATACTACAAGCATTCCAGTAATAATGCACACATCTAGAAGTAGTATCACATAAAGTCTGAATAAGCACAACACAGCATCCACATTCCATGTCTATCTTTCAAGTCATCAAGTTTATGGTAGCATGAGCTTGTATGGTCTATTGTTCATCTCTTTTCATATGCTTATTTAGAATCATCGCATCATTATATGCCTATCAAGTTTATTGTGCGGATCATAAACTTGCGTTATAATCATTCATGCATTGTGTGACATAAGATAAGATCAAATTTATATGCCTTACATCTTATCCAAAGAGTTTGTACAAGACCTAGACCACGAGATGACTAGACTCTGTATATGACGTCGTTGATACTAGAGACTTGCATCTCACCTAAACGACCATAGGTGACACGACCTCAATCCTGAGTATTTTGGGAACTTCTGCCTTTGAGGGCGGTCCTTTGATTAGTATGAGTGAGAGTGGCCAGTTTGTCAACTCAACATGCCTACCTTTTTGTGGACTTGTCTGATCTGAGAGTTGGGAACTCAATCCACAAGATGAAATTCACTTCTCTCCTGAAGCAGGGATAAGTAGAGAGATTGCTCCCTTAAGAGCTGATTCCGCAGTTTGAACATAGAGGCCACAACTTCTCTTTGGAAGAGAAGACTCAGTCATAGTAGGACTATGACTTATGTTCATTAGAGGGATCAGGGGTACTTAAGAAGATAGATGTAACTACAGGGGCATTACGGTTATTGGCCTAGTTGTACTTACGAGCGGTTTTTGAAGGGTTCTCGCACTGTTGATTGGTTAAGATGGACACATACTATATCTATGGTAAGAAGAGTTCAGCTGTCGGTCTTTAGTAAAGTTCCTGGAAGTTAACGGATGGTGGATCTCGTGACTAAAGAGTTCAATCAGTTATTCACGTACTATTGGAGCTTTGAGCTACAAGTCCATAAGGTCCCCTTGGTAGCTCAATGGATTAAGTTGAGGATCAGTTCTTGGTGTTGATTTGAAGTGTTCAAATTGACAAGAGATATGATATGATCGGTATGATGTATGAGATACATCTAGTGGAGGATTGATGTAAATGAGATTTACATTAAGTACCATGGAATAGAAAAAGAACTATGGTTTATATGTTTCATAAGATGAAATATTAAAACTATAGGTTGTAAATATAGTATGATAAGTTGGTTATCATTTATATTTATAATAATATTAATTATTTGATAATTAATTCTTTTCCTTTAATTGAGTGGGTGGTTATTGGATTTTCATGGTAATCTGAGTTAAAAGGAAAATTGTTTTCCTAATTTTAGTAAGATTTTACAAACATTGAATTTTTTTTTTTTTTTGAGTTTTCTCTCGCAAAAAGAAACTCACGGTGTTTGTCAAGTAAATACAGATTTACTAAGTGAAAGCGTGTTTTAGTAAACGATTGTGTAGTGTTTTGTAGGTGACAAACACCGAGCTAAACGGTCGCTTAGCTTTTGCTACACGATCGCTTAGTTTTAGCTAAACGATTGGGCATCGACCTATGCGATACGTTTCAACCATCTCTCACTTCCCAATCATGTACACGATCGGTGTTTCCTTCTTCGCCTGCCACATTCCAAGTCCGAACAGAGCCCACTCTCTGATTTTCACACCAAGAATACCAAGGTAACCTTCTTAGTGATGTCATACTCAACTCGACGCCGTCGAGGTTCTGTGGAGGCTGTTTGTGTGCTGTTGGAGTGTTCGTGATCGAGGCGATCGCAGAGGATGAGTACGCGGTGTTCGTGCTACGGAGCGATCTTGTTGTTCGAGCGTTCAAGGTTGCTGTGTTCGAGCATTCGTGAGCAAGAAGCATGGAGACGTGTCTACAAATGTTCGTAGAATTTTCTCCTCGTTCATTATAGTTGTTCATGTTGTAATTTCTATATCGATTGCATAACCGCATGTTCTGTTTCGACTATAATTTGTAATGTTCATTCATGATTATAATTTGGAATGATCTATTTTTCGCTGCTCATGGAAATGTCGAATTTAATTTCCTTCACATGCAATGTCCGTTCATTACTATATATAACTTTTATATACTTGTAATGAACCAAGAAAACACGCTTCCATACACCCTTATACTATAATACTTATAACATAAAAATGATGCTGGTTTATACTTTATGCATGCATAAATATAACTCTTATATTATATGATGCATGAGCATGCTCTTATGTAATTTAAATCATGCTTCTCTAAATCATAACACTTACAATAAAGAGATGATGCATGACCAATGTATAACCTAAGGTGGGATTTCAACTATATGACATACCATATGACATAGAAATAAACATACATCCTATGTACATTCACACAAGATTAATGGACCGAGATGGACCACCTCAAAAATGGAAATAAAATTCTATCTATTACATTTTCCATCGAACAAACCGATTCACAAGCGAATTGAGTCTTGAACCATCCGAGTGAAGCTCCCTCGATCATTTAGTAAAACTGACAACGTATCCATGATCGTTTAGCAACGATCAAGTACCATTAACAATGCGATGAAGCATGGGGCACTCGATCATTTAGCGCACCAAACATTAATCCCGCAAGTCTAAACGATAGTTTAGACGACGACATTGTTGTAAAGCACGATCGTCTAGACAATCACATAACAAGCGATAAGTAACAAATTTACTCTGCGATTTTGTAGTCAAGAACTAAGCGATGAAGCTTGCTGAGCTACACGATCGTCTAGTGCGCATGTGACAACATTCTCCCGAGTATTCGATACTCTATGATCGCTTACCCCATCATTTACACGACCCGACCAACGCTTGGTCGTCTTCATCCTCGAAGTACAACAACTCCTTGCCTTGAAGCCTCATCACGAGTGACTCACAGAGGCTCAAACACTTTGAATTTATAGACACGATAGCAAGTTAATACACCCAAAAACACATGGGCCTTTACAATTAACTTTGAATGTTAAAGAATTAAATAACTAGAAGCTTCATCCTAGAAAACTCCATTAATCCACATCCACAAACATATGTTTAACGCTTAAATAGAATGTAGACATGCTTTACCCACCGAGAAAGTAAATACTATTCTTTGCATCAATGAATTTGGAATATTAGAACCTTGCTCTCATATCAATTGAAGGAACTCTTATCAAAGTGCACCTCTGAGCGGAAGCAAGATTGCTCTAAACTCATTGTGACAAAAATACCGCATTCACTAACAAACATACAAGTTATGCATTTAATAACAAATTACGACATGTTTTGAACTATTAAACAACAAAGGGACGAGAGACATACCAGTTGAATAACTCTTTTTCACTTTAAATCTCACTCTCGTCAATCCAGCCAATCTCGCTATCGCTGAGATCATCAAGCCTATCGTCCACCAAATATCGCTGTCGTCTACCACCGAACGAACTCCTCACGAACAAGGCAACAATGGAGGATACAACCATTTGGAAACCTCGGTATTCTCGGAGTGAGAATCCAGGAGGTCTGGGGTCTATTGGATTGGTAGAGGGAAGGAGGAAGGAATGATCGTTTACCACAACCAAGCAAGTGGGAGGTACCATAAGTCTATCGTATAGATGGGTGCTTGATCGTTTAGTAAAAGGTACATGATCGTGTAGTAAATTGGGGCTGATCATTTAGACGATCGTTTATTGAAATGCTCGTGTGCGTGATCGCTTAGAAAAAGCTAGACGATCGTTTAGGTAAGACTATGCAATCGTTAAGGAAAAGTGCGTGTGTACATAATCCCTTAGTAAACTTTGAGCTATCGTGTATACTCTCGTTTGTGAGGCGATGGGCAGTGTACTAATCAGGGAGCGATTTTCTGGTATATTTGCAAAATGAAAACTATTTTCATTTTATCCTTCAGTTATGAAAACTGATTGTAACCTCCCACTATCTCATTCAGTTACGGAGAAAAAACCACCAACAATTATCTTATAATTATTTAATTAATAAAAAATATAATCATCTTATATTTATAACCTATGGTTTAATATCACATCATATGCAACATATGAATCATAGTCCTTTTCTCCTCCACTAAATATAAATCATATTTATATCATTTTCCTCCAATTAATGTATCTCATACATCTTGTCAACTATATCATATATAATTGACCAGTTCAATCATATCATATATAATCGAACTCCCTATTGTCAATTTGAATACTTCAAACTAACCCAAAAACTGATTCTCAACTTGAATCCATTGAGCTATCAAGGGGATCTTATGAACCTTATAAGAGTAAATTAGCATGCAGGGAAAGTAACAAGGATTAATAAGCATTCTAATTCATTAATTTTGACAGAAACTAAAGCATGCTCATCTAATATAAGAGGGTTTGAAGTCATACCTTTGTAGAACTCTTCAAGATCTTGATCCTCAGTAGTTGTCTTCTTCGAAACTCACCGTAAACCACCTCAAGATCTTTCCAACTATCCTCTTGGAGCTTTAGAAAGAGTTATAGGACTCAAGAACAACAACTTGAATGAACGAAAAAATTGGAAGAAGCTCACTGCAACAGTTCGTTTAAAGAACTATTTCTTCAGTACGAATTTTCTCAAAAACCACTTTGAATGCATGCCTCAATTCCACTCCTATCTTCTTTATTTATTACAGATGAACATGCAAAGAAGATGGTTGCATGAGATGCAACTCATGCTTGGAATAATTGAAGAGAATGACAATAGGTTTTGAGTGAGCTAGTTGAAGATGGTAGTAGAAAAACTCATTTTTCCATTGTGTAATTTTCCAATTTTTCTATTTTCATCAAAATCATTTCAAAATCCACTTGATTTTAAAACTGGAAAAATATTATTAATTTTATAAAATTAATTTCATAAATTAATTTTCAAATAAAATAATAAATAATCATTTAAATAATTCTAATTAATTTAATATTTGATATTAAATTAACTTTTACACAAATCTATCTTCATATATTTAAATCATATTTAAATATAAATTCTCCTATTCTGTTTCATTATAATTTGAACGTTTCAAATTAACTTATCATGCTACTCTAAAGCTTATCTATTTATGAGTTAGTAGGGGGACCTCGCGAGCCTATAGATCATGGGCTCCAACGATCCGAGATTAATTGGCTACATTATACCGAATTAATCCCCATTCGTTAACTAATGTGTCACTCCACTATAGCCCATAGTCGAACTCCCTTCACTGTAGATATATTATGTCCACTTGATATAACTATAATCAGTAAGTCAATCCTTCACAGGTTGTTCGTAATCACAATTGGGTTAAGATAACCGTTTTACCCCTGTGTATACATCTTGTTTCTTAAGTTCCCACTGACCCTCTAATGAACAATTTTGATTTATACTACCTATGAATCAAGTCCTTTCTCTATCATGAAGAAGGCAGGGCCCCGATTGTTCAAGACCTGGAATCGGTACTTAAGATAACAACCTATCTACTAACCCTAAATCAAGTAGGAGTGAATTCCATCTTGCAGGGCTATGTCCCCAGCTATTCATCCGGTCTTATCCCGAAAATAGGAGGCTTATTTAGCAGTGCTATTGGACTACTCTCACCCATGCAGATCAAAGGATAATCCCGAACAAACAGTAGTTCAAGCTAGCTTAGTATTAAGATCTAGTTAACCTAGGTTACTTTATAAATGAAATAGTCAGTTTTAATAGTCAACGATCGTTATAAAGAAAAATGACTATTTTCGTGGTCTAGTCTATATGCAAACTCATTGCATAAGATGCTCCCACTCACATGTCTCTACATGAACGATCTGTGGATCACATCGTTTGTAACACTTTACAACTCTCTATAACAACTACAAAGTGGGCCGCATCCAATAGTGTTACCAAGATTAGATACCCAATTTCATCCATATACTTATTAGACCATTTAGGCTAACTTGATCCTGTTTATGTCACCACATAAAGTTAAAGTATTCAGACTATAGCCATGGATATGATTATTGGATTTTCATAATAGAATGCAAAATCAACAATTTATTATTATTGATAAATAGAATGTTTAACACGAACTACGAGTTCCAGGACATTCCCAATAGACCTATGGCTCGAAGCTCCAACGGTATGTGAATAGCTAACTAAACTCTTTAACCACGAGATCCACCATTCTGCCAGACATTCCACTAAAGAAGGACAGCTACACTCTTTTTACCACATATATATTTCTTTGTCTATCGGATATAACCAATCAACAATACGATACACCTTTATAGATGCTCGTAAGTACAGCTAGGCCATATTATCATTTTACCCCTATTGTTACATCTAACTCCTTAAGTACCACTGATCCCTCTAATGAACAATACAACATAGTCCTACTATGTGTGGACAGCTCTAGGGCCTTTAGAAGTTGTGTGGTACCACATCGTTCGAGCCCCAAAATCAGCCCTTAAGGGAGCAATTAACCCTGTTTTGGGGAAGGAGTGAATTCTATCTTGTGTAGCTGAGTTCCCAACTCCCAAATCAGACAAATCCCCAAAGTGGTAAGTTTGAGTCGGCAATCTGGCCACTCGTACCCATGTAAATAAAAGGACCGCCCTCAAAGGCATGAGTTCCTAACTCACTCAGGATTGAGGTCATGTTACCCATGGTTATCTTAGTGAAGTGAAGTCTCTGTCATGAACGACGTTATATAATGATACTATAACACTTCGTGGTCCAGTCTTATACAAACTCCTTTGTATAGGATGCCCCCGCTCGCATGTCTACACATAAATGATTAGGATTAGACCATCTGTAGCAAGTTACAACACTTGTAACTGTTCTACAAAGCGGACCATATCTGTAGTGTCACCAGGATAAGGTTTCCCTCCTATATCCATATACTATAGACCATTTTGGTTATCACTTAAGGCATGATCCACCTGTATGTCTCCACATACATGCTTAAATTACAACGACAACCATGGATCTTAGCTTATTGGTTTTTGGTAAAGCAATTAAAACATCTAATGTTTCATAGACAACAGTAAAGAAAACTATCACATCTTAATACATCACAAGCGTTTGTTCAATACAGTGACTACAAAATTACAGGGCCCAATGAGAGTTTAGGGCATCAATCCCAATAGTCAGATGGTAATCAGTAAACAATCAAATTGAAAAAAATAAAACCAACCAGATAGCAAGCAGTAGACAATAAAATGACTTCTAGAAACTATTAAATTATTGAAGAAAATGTAAGGCAATCAAATGTTAATCAGTAGAAAATTAAATTACTTCGAAAAACTACTAAATAATTTGACAAAATATATAAGCAATCAGATAGTAATCCGTAGACAATCAAACGACTCAACCCCAATTTTATTTGTTAATAAAATTGAACTTTTCAAAGTTTCCACTGTTTAATAAAATATTTACTCTATATCTTATTTGTTAATAATACAAAATTTCCAATATTATATAATACTTCAACTTATTATTTGAAGCTTTCCAAAACTCAATCTAGAACTTGTACATCTACTTAGAACATGGCTCTTGAACACCCTGCCAAACCTTTCCACCTTGTCTCAAAATTCAAAACATCATCATCAGCAGACATCAATTTATCTTGACATTATATGTCATGTCAGGCAGTATGTATATTCATGAGATAGGAGTGTTCGTGCTTCGATTCGATTCGGTTTGGAACTCAAATCGAATCGAATCACAAATTTTTAAAATTGTATTTTCTGAAATCGAATTGAACCGCATGTTTGGTTTGGTTTCGATTTTTTTTAAAGATTTTTTTTATGCTTTTTCATAATTTTTAAATTATATACTGTTCGGTTTGGTTTTACCATTTTTAGTTTTTATTCCCTTTTCATATTTTTAAATTTTATATATATATATATATACATACATACATACATATTATTTTTAATATATTTATTAAAAAAAGTGGTTCGGTCTGGTTTCAAATCAGTTTCATATTTGAACCGAACCGAACCGTACCGCAATAATTTTGTTTGAAAATATATGAAACCGAACCAAATCATATTAATTCAGTTTTAGTTCGATTTCAGTTTGGTTTAGCATTTGGTTCGGATTTAGCAGTTTCAATGAAGATTCCTACATAGAGAGAGATTTAGAGAAAAGGGAAAGATAGAGAGAAAAATATAAGGCAATCAAATGTTAATTAGTAGACAATCAAATTACTTCTGAAAACTACTAAATAATTGAAATATATATATAAGTAGACAATCAAGGGACTGAACATTGTTCAACAACAATATTGGCTCACACCATTCCAAACTCAACATCAATTTGTTTAAAATAAACAACAATGAACTCAATTAGGCCTCAATTGTAGATGTAGCAATCACATAGAAATCAGATAGCAATCACATAACAATCACATAGAAATCAGATAGAAATCAAATTTTTAGGCGAAAGTTTTTTGACATGTTAGCAAAAAAGCAAAACCTAGGGATATGCGCCCAATTTTCAATTTTTTTTATTAAATTTGCAATTTCCCCTTCAAAGTGGAAAAATTAAAATAATATGGTAGTTTTAAAAACTATTTATAAAAATATTGTACTTTTCGAACTATTTAGAAAAATATTGTTGTTTTTTTTTTTTTAAATAGGTCGAGGGTTCAAAATTCAACCTACCTAGGTCGAATTTTGAACCCTCGACCTTTACCCCTTTTTTTTCTTTTTAATAATTTAGACATTCGGCCTTTGTGTTTCTTTCTTTCTTTTCTTTTTACCTTTTCAACATTCGACCTTTGTGTTTCTTTTTTTTTTTAAAAAAATTTTCCATTTTATAAAAACAATTTCTAAAAATATTTTATTATTTTATTATTTTATTTAAACTCTAAAAAGAATAAATTAAAAAAAATAATATCTCATAAAAATAAAAAAGTGTAAATTAAAATATCTCATTTATATAAAAATAATTACAAAAATCAATGTGTCCCACAAGGTGGACATCGTCGATTTCGAGCTGGTTGTCGTCGTCGATTTTGAATTGATGTTGCTCTAGTTCTTCTTGATGTTGCTTTGGTACCTCTGCAGACGCTTCATGTTATAAATATTCATTATGCTCTCCACGATCCCGACCATGTTTATGCACGTATGAAGACGAATGACCAGTCGCTGAGTCATAATGTCCTGAACCAAATGCTGGCATCATCATCATCGGACTAACATAATCAGTTTGATTCTGCATCTGCATCACAGAGGGCAACTCTTCCACATTATGGGCAACATAATCAAACCCATCCTCTTCCCATACAGGTCCTCTACATCTAGGAGCTGGTGGAGGAACAATAGATATATCGTACATATAATGTATCTCCTCCATATAGGTTTGGTTGTCACTACATGTAGCAAGAATCTGGTTCGGATCATTCACTACATCACGGAGCCTACGGTTGTTTGATCTCTGTGAATTATAAAACAATTAGATAATATTTAAAATAAATTTAAATTAAAAATAATTAGATAATATTCATTCATTTACTAGATGACCCACAATTGCACCCGGACGAGTGACGTAGCGCCTTGTGATATTATTATACCAATGAATGTAGTCTTGAATGACATCCCTGTCAAAATGTTCAATAGAAACCCCCCAATGCAATAAACCTTGCACGATAGTGGCATCGCACTACTAAATGTACAACTTTTTTGGACCAATTTATAGTCCTTAAGTCGATATCATGCAGTAGGGGTTCAGTATTACAAGGCGATGGGATATCCTGCTGAAAACCGAATTGTCTCATCACCCTGTCAGGAAGATGCCACTCACCAATGTCAAAACATATGAGAGGACTCATCGTCCGCCATATGTTTTGACCATTCGTACAGAAATTGGGCAAAGTATGCATAATAATTTTGTACGACTCCCACGTAACCTGAAACATAAAATATTATATTGGAGAACATTAAAAACAAATACAATAAAAATGTGTATAAAATAATCAATTAGGTTCAGTGTAATGTACCTGATCAGGTTGAAGCAGATTAAACATGTATTTGTACTAGCTGACTACATGTGTGGTTGTCCTAGTCACACAAAATTTATCTCTCCTCCTAAATTTTTAAATTGATAATTTGGAATCTAAATTAACTAGATCAGTGATATAAAAATTAAATTGAATTAAAGAAACATACCGAGAACCGTAGGCTCGTTCAGATAACTGAGCATCATTAATATGTTGTAGTTGTGGAGCCATTGTTAGAAATCGCTCCCAAGCCCATAGTTGCAAAAGTATGAGAGACCCAGCTATCTCTCGAACCTCAGGTCTTGTTGCTTTGTATAGTTGTCTATACAACCATGCCAAACATGCTCCACCCCACAAATACCGCCCCACATCATAAAGGTTAGCTAATAGTAGCAGGAACATCAAGTAAACAAAATGACTTGATTTATCAGAAAACAGACTTCCATCCATCATTTATAGTATATATGCTCGCGCATATCTTATGACAGTTTTCTCGTCTGCATCATCTGTGAGCTCACGGAATTGTGTTCCTAACCATATCAAACTTAACCTCGATCCTTTAATTTTGTTGGTAGGTGGGGTCACACTGAGGTATAGTTGACAAACTTGTGACCAATCATCGTACATCACTCTGGTGACCGGCTCACCATCAACAGGTAATCCCAACAACATTTCTATATCTTGTAGAATGAAAGTGCACTCTTCAATAGACATATGAAATGTATATGTCTCAGGCCTCCATCTCTCGACCAAGTCAGTGATCGGATGCCAGTCAACCTGAATAAATCTCAATCTGGCAACCCCATAGAATCCAGATATGCGCAGTAGCTATAGTACTCGAGGATGGAGTGGGATAGTGTGCTGGAGAACTGCCTCTCGAGCCTGCAAGATATTTCTCCAGTATTACGATCTCGCCATACAACAGATGAGACGCTGACGCACTGTAGAGATTCGGATTCATTCTAAAGAAGGTCGACGATTCATATCACTCTGACGCACGTTGCTGAAATTCGTATTCTTAGCTACGTGATTGTGTAGCATTTGGTATACAATCATGTAGTGAAGAAAGAGAGCTCTCAAGAGGCCATCGCAGCATGCCCTCATCTGTACTTCCATTATGCGATCGTGTAGTAAAGCTTAGCGATCGTGTAGCATTTGGTATACGATCGTATAGTAAGAGGTAGGTGATCATATAGGTTTTGAGAAGGCCATCGTCTAATTGTAATGGCTATGCGATCGTGTAGGAGTTTGTGGGCAATCATGTAGTAGGGAAAGAGAGCTCTCGAGAGGCCATCGAAGCGTGCCCTCATTGTGTACTTCCACTATCTGATCGTGTAGTAAAGCTTAGCGATCGTGTAGCATTTGGTATACGATCGTATAGTAAAAGGTATGCGATCGTATAGGTTTTGAGAAGGCCATCGTCTATTTGTAATAGATAAGCGATCGCGTAGGAGTTTGTGGGTGATCGTGTAGTAAGGAAAGAGAGCTCTCGAGAGGTTATCGAAGCGTGCCCTCATCATGTACTTCCACTATTTAATCATGTAGCATTTGATAAGGTATGCGATCGTATAGGTTTGAGAAGACCATCGTCTATTTGTAATAGGTAAGCGATCGTGTAGAAGTTTGTGGGCGATCGTGTAGTGAGGAAAGAGAGCTCTCGAGAGGCCATCGAAGCGTGCCCTCATCATGTACTTCCACTTGCGATCATGTAGCATTTAGTATACGATCGTATAGTAAAAGGTATGCGATCGTATAGGTTTTGAGAAGACCATCGTCTATTTGTAATAGGTAAGCGATCGTTAGGAGTTTGTGGGCGATCGTGTAGTGAGGAAAGAGGGCTCTCAAGAGTGGGAATTTGGAAGATACTATCACGTAAAGGCCATCGCAGTATGCCACTCATCGTCTACTTCCACTAGGCGATCGTGTAGTAAAGCTCAGCGATCGTGTAGCATTTGGTATACGATCGTATAGTAAAAGGTATGCGATCGTATAGGTTCTGAGAAGGCGATCGTGTAATAGTAATAGTTAAGCAATCGTGTAGGAGTTTGTGGCCGATCGCAGAGGATTTAGTAAGCGATAATTTAGTCATACTGAGCGATCGTGGAGAGATTATAAACGATCGTTTAGCTTCTAATAAAGAAGTTGTTCATCGTTCACTTGTTCTATCCAGAAGTTTACACTTATTGTTACGTTAATAAAGAATTACTAAACGATCGCATAGTAATTTTACTAAACGATTGTGTGTGATCGTGTATATAATTACTAAACGATTCTTTAATTTCCTTTAGGTCGAGGGTTTGTTCTATAATTTTCGAGAGGTCGACCTCTTTCAAATTTTCTCATCTTCCCTTACAGATCTTCTTTGGTTTTCGAGAGGTCGAGGGTTGAACGCTCGTCTTCTTCTCAGGTCGAGGGTTAAACTCTGGATCTCTTCTTTAATTTTTGACAGGTCGAGGGTTGAACTCTCGACAAAATATTTTAAACTAAATTCTTGCCTCGAAATCTCCAAAACAACCATAGATTTCTAAATAGTTTCAAAACCACTATATTTCCCTAAATAGTTTTCCTAATCACAATATTTAAAAAAAAAAAAAAAAAAAAAAACGCCCTTCAAAGTATCTAAAATTATTTAAAATAATAATAATGAATTATTTAAAGGAACTTTTAAACCTATTTTTTTAAACTCAAAATTTAAAAAAAAAACAAATTATATTTTAAAAATGGGCTTTTTAAGTATAAAAAAATATTTAAAAATAATTACACGTTGTAGTAAAAATATATTTTTAGAAATAAAAATATTTATTTTGGACTTTGAACTAAAAAAAAAAAAGAAAAATTACTATTATATTGGTGTTTCCATTTATAGGCAAACTTCAACCGACTTGCATAACATTACGTACAGGAAAATGAAATCTAGAATAAAATAATGGTGGCGAAATTGGCAATGAATGCGGCTATTCCCACCACGTTGTTGCTTCCCAACATCCCATCCCAGATTGGAACACGTTTTTCTCGACACGATATTATTTAAGTTTATATTTTAGTCCATCTCCAAGAATAAGTGTCTTTTAATTCTAAAATTCTTAAAATACACATTTCTAGTTCTCAAAATTTTTAAATTTTTATAAGAATTTTCCTTTTGAAAGTTTAGGAATAAAGTACACCTCTTTTTAAGTTTTTAACAACATTTTTAAAAGAGCTATTTTCAAATATAGAAAAATTAATAAAAATATTTAAAAATAATCGCAAAATATCACATTCTATATATAATAGACCGCAACTGTGTCTATTATTATTAAAATAAGGAAATCTAATAAGTTGTTGTAAGTGTAGATTAGACACTTATCATAATGCATTGTTTATCTTGATAGTTGTTTAGATAGAGTGTATTTGCTGTTTTAAAATAGTTTTGAAATCCGTAACTTTTGAAATTCCAAATGTTATGCATGTGGGATGGCGTGGGGTAGTTTTGACAATTGTTAATTATTATTTTCTAATATTATAATCTGTTTTGCCATTTTCACAATTTTTAAAACTTTTTGCTATTTTCCAAATGATAGTTTAAATTTTACTATTTGTCCTTTAAACTAGTCTCTAAAATAGCAAGTTTTCCTAATTTGGGGGAATTTCTATATATTGTCCACTTTGGTATTTTAGCTAAATCCCAATAATTTAGGTCCGATCCATTTGATTTTTTTTTTTTTTTTTTAAAATTGTGATTGTTTGTTTGTTTGCTTATTTTTTTTAAAATTTTATTTTCATGGTTTTCATCTTTATAAGTAAACATTTAAATTCCTATAAATTCAAAAACCAAAAATAAGCTTTTAAAAACTGTTTTTTTTTTTTAATTTTCAAAACTTTGTTATGATTTCAAAAATAACCTTAAAAAGTAGATAATGAAAAAAAAAAAGAAAAAGAAGAAGAAACCATTAGGTAGAAATAGTGTTTGTAAACTTAATTAATTTCCGAAAACTAAAACACAACCAAATGAATATCAAACATAGTCTTTGTATTCATAAATCAAAAGACTACAAATTGACTTTTTCACGTTCAAAATTATAGTTTACTTCAAATTAAAGTTTGTTTTTCCAAATGCATGCACAGTTGATGATAATTATTTCAAAGTTAACTTACCTGTTAGAGTACGATCAAAGTTCTACATTGGCTAGAGATTCATGAAAAGGGTTACAATATCATGATGTCGATATTGATATGAGTTTTAAACTCAGTGCATCCTATATCATATCCATGTTTGGGAGCCCACTTTTGTATATCACTAGTTTTAAAATTCAGCCCTATTTGTTTGCAAACAGTAATGAAAAAATTGGAGGGGTTTTCGTATGTCCCATCTCCCCTTTCTCAAATGTCTCTCCCTCTCCCCTTTCCCTCAGCGCGTCTCTACCTCTCCCCTTTCTCAGATGTCTGCCTCTCCCTCTCCCCTTCCCTTAACACTTCTCTCCCTCTCCCCTTTCTCAGATGTCTCCCTCTTCCCTATTCGTCTCCCCCTTCCCTCTCACGTTTCCCTCCTCATATGAATCCCTCCTCTGTTTCCCTCAGATCTCCTTCTCCCCTTTCCCTCTCACATCTCTCTCAACCATCATCTGAAACCCTAGCAGCTTCAATCTTCTCCTCAATCTCGTCCTCAACCTGCTTCCGTATGTCACCATTTTGTCTTCCCGCTTTTGTATGTCACAGATTTGTTCGTCTCCCCTTTCACACATGTGAATCCCTCTCAAAAATTGAAATTGGAATTATGCAAATAAGTGGAGAAGAAAATTGGAATTCGAAGTTGGTGATAAATTATTTCTTAAGTTGTCTAAGTTGAAAGGAATACTTAGGTTTGATAGGAAAGGAAAGTTAAGGTCCAATGTATCCATATGAGATAATAGAATGAGTTGGCCTAATGGCTTACAAGTTAGAAATACCTTCAGAGTTATCTTATATCCATGATATGTTTCATGTGGCAATGCTAAGAAAGTATGTATTAGAACCTACACATGTGTTAGCTGAGCAACCAGTGCAGTTGAAAGAGAATTTGTCATACGAAGAAGAACCAGTGGAGATTCTTGATAGGAAAGAGCAAGTCTTGAGGAACAAGACAATACCATTGGTAAAAGTACTATGGAGAAACCATAGCACTAAAGAAGCTACATGAGAAGCTGAGAAGCAAATGAAAAATAAGTATCCGCAGTTGTTTAATTGACGGACTTGTAGTGAAATTTCGAGGATAAAATTTTCTTAAGAGAGAGGTAAATGTGAACTATGAGCCCTAATTTCTCTACTTGTGTATGTCCCTACTAAGACCAGTATGGTGAATAGGTTGATGTGAGATTTAATGTTAAATTGTAGAGAAAAGGATAAAAATTTTAGAAAAAAAAGTTCGAGTTTTGAAGCTTGACTCTTGGGTGAAGCTAGAAAAAATTGGCTAACTGTAACCCATGCGTTGGAAGCTAGAAAAATGGCTAAGTGTTTGTGATAACATGCAAAAATGCATGCCATCTTAGGCCTTTATTTAGAATTATGAAGGTCGTTAGGCAGAATATACGTCAATCATGATAGAATTCACGAGAAAGTGAGCTTGCGTCGATCAGAATGATGAATCTCAGCTAACCCGTTATTTTGCGTTAATTATGCATTCAATGTTCTTTTTTTGTAGCTAATGCAGGAAATGAACGCAAACGCGGAAACCGGACCACCGCATAGACGACCGCATTCGGAGAAACACTTCATCGAAAAGTCATATGCATCGATCGACACATGGATGTTGCGGTAATTAGTCGTATGCGTCCATCGCATGGGAGTTGCGCTCGTCAAGCGATTGCAGTCATCGTGTAGAGTTGCGATATTAAGCGAATGCGGCCATTGAATGATTGTGGCTACGCGACTACACATTCTAATGGGATCAACGCATAGTTGGTGGAATGAACGCATCAATGCATCTATCTCGAGAAAAACCAAATGATGATGTTGTCATTTCACCTACCACGCCGTTAGTGGTAGAGGTTCAGAAAGGACTAACGTGTCGAACGTCAGACTCAGAGCAGTCCAATTAATGCTATCGATGACCCATGCTCTATAAATAGAAGCCGATGAACTGAAATTCAAGTTATCCAAAGATTACCCCTTACACCGGGGATTTTCCCCATGATCCAAACAAATTGCATGAGAAGATGGCTGAGAGTTCTTCATCTCCTTCCTCCATTCTGAGTGACGTCGACCGGAGCTAGATCTCGAGAGAGTCATTTCCTCCACCCATCCATGGCACCACCGACAGCCTTGACGCACATCTGCTGGAAGCAAAGTTTTGCTTCCAGCCGGTCATTTCTTTTTCCTTTCTTTTCCTATATTGTATTGTATAACATTTTGTGATTAAGGAATTAATACAACTTGTTTTCAATGCACTTCTCTGTTTCCTTCAACTCCATCTCCATCTTCTTTGCTTAGCATCTTTACTTTCATTGCAACACTTAGTGGGATTGCTTGGGTATTGCATACTTAGTCATGTGTATTAGGGATATGAAACATGTAGCAACCCATCGAGAGGTGTGTGTTGCGTGAGTGTGCGAGTAACCTTATTTGCTTAGTGTGAAGTTGTTACAATGTCTGTCTATAGCTAATGCATTGCTTGTCTATGAGTAAAGTCAGCAACAATCAACTGCCCGAGAGGGTAAGTGGTTGGATGAATTAAGCAATGTAGCGTTGTTTACTAAGGAGAGTACAATCTTGTGTCAACCAAGTTCATGCGATTGTCTTGTAGTATGTATGCTTCATTTGTCCATTAAGGATACTCGGGAGGGTAGTCTAAGGGCAGGATCTAGGCTTGGGAAGGTCAGGTCAGAATCTCGGCTCGGGAGAGTCAAATTAGAATGCATGACACAAGAGATAGGAGCTTAGGAATGAGCATTGTTTGCTATTAACCCATCGCATGCATCCTAGAGATAGGATACGATTGTGTGCGGTCACCGCAGCACTGTATGCATTTTGCATCATCACATAGGAAAAGAGTAGAGACTTAGGAATAAGCTCTATGGACACTTTTGCATTTAACACATACGTCCTAGACTTAGGAGCACCGCATTTGTATTGGAAAATGTTTTGTTGTGCATGAGTGTAGCATGGTCGCATTGGCTTACGTTGACTAGGGTTTCCCTCGCAGTCACTCTTAAGGGTTGCAATGAGAACATCTCTGCATTTTATCTATTTTTCCACACATTTATTTTATGTCAAGGTTTTTCGTATCTCTAACTTTCATGCATATTCTCATTGCATTATTTGTTAGATAAGAGTAGGAGTAGGATTAACTTAGCAACATGCCCTCCATTATTTTATTTAAACCACCGCATATACGTCACTGTAAACATATACCTACAAGTCCCTGTGTTCGACCTCGGATTACCCGAGAAACTTGCATTCACGTTATACTTGGAATGAGCACAAGAAAACTTGTGGTAGGATGCATGGTCATCGCATACATTCAGTAACGCATTATCCGTCCAACGCATGACCATCGACGCATGACTATCAATGCATATCTTAGGAACATGCATCGCATACCGCATCCACAGGATTTTGGTTGTTGAGTAAAATTGACCTCCTAACTTCCCGCCATTAAGTTTTTTGCCATGCGTTTCCTTGTGCTAAGCATTGGAGATGAGCCAAGGGCGTTGGCCTTGTTCATTTGAGAGGTTAATTGGGCAATTAAGGAAGCCAAGTGTGGCCAAGAGGAAAAGCTATGCGTGGACAAGGCATGCATCAACCAAGCCTTGAGAGGTTAGCATGCGTACGACAACATCAGATGTACGTTGATGCATTATTTTATGAGGTGAAATTATGGGATGAAATGCGATGATGGAAATGAATTGAGCAACAAGTTTTCTCAGCAAAATCCAAGTATAAATTTTACTGAGTTTCCTGGTAAGTCCAGGGTCGAACTCAAGGACTAGGGAAAACGGTATGCGGTAATAGTTTTCAAGAAGACTTTGCGGTAACTTAATCAAATAGTTGTTTTTGGGTTGATGTTGCGGTATAAAATAAATTTATGCGGCGAAGTTATGAAAAGAGTTGATAATACGAAAGATGCGATGAATATGCAGAGAACGGGTTACGAAGGGGTTCGGCTAACACTTCCTAGGATGCATTCATGTTATGCAATCATGCAACACGCATACAATAGCAAATCATCTCTCGACGCAAAAGCTACGGCTTCTAGTACTAAAACGCATGCGATATATGCGATGAGTCTATAGGACCTACACATAAACCTCTATTCTTATTTATGCTATGACAACCTGACACACACAAAAATAACGCAACCAAATAATATCATAACTTATCTCTAACGTGCATGCGATGCATGTTGGCAAACAGAGCTTATCTCTATGTCTCTATCTCCTACTTATGCAGATCTAATCTTGCTCTCTTGAGTCTAGATTCTAACCTAGCTCTTTCAAGTCTTAGGTTCTTTCTTTAGACTCTCTCTCAAGTAGCTCTAAAGGGGTGTTGGGCGCAGCATAAGACAAGATAATCGCATGCGATGGAGATCCTAGGTCATGTTAGCTTAATTCTTCTCAACCCATTCGATAAAGTTAGGTACTCATGCGTGCTTTTAGGAGAGTGAACAGATGTAGAATAGCAAGTTCCATTTTATAGATAAAGAGTTGAAATACAAAATAACAATGCAAGATGAGAATAAAGAGCCTTGTAGCAATCTCTTGCTTCCTAAGGATTTTACACTGTCTTTTCTACTATGTTTAAAAGATAGTTTCGTTCTCGTGAGAGTCGGCCCTCTCTCTGCTTTTCACGCTTCTGGGTTCTCTCTCGAGCTAACCAGAGCGATCTTTCGGCATCACTTCTTTTCTCTCGCTCCACCTTCTAAATAAAAAGGAAAACTATAAACAAGGCTGTTCTATCTAAGGGAAAATTCTCTAACTATCCGAACTCCTTCACTGAAGGTTGCCCTTGGTATTTATAGAGCTTCGGGGTGAAAGGCTGTTTCTCTCTTATGATTGCACTGATGGGATGACATTAATTCTCTGTCTGATGCGTCGAATATTTGTCACTGAAAAGTTGAGTGTACTTACTATAGTAGTTCATTAGCGGCTTGTCAACTTAATTCGGAATCAGCTTTCTGTCCCATCATGATTTATTATGCTTTTCACCCAGATGCGCCCACCAAGTTGCGCTGGCTCTACGTGGCAATCCTTCTTGAGTAGATAATGGCGAGCACAAATCACCACAAAGCCTTGCAGTAATGCTGCGTTTGATCATTGATTTCTTGTGATCGCATTTTTCGCCTTGCATCAACGCATATTCTGGACAAAAATACACAAGTTAATTGTTTTCAGGCGATGGACGCATACGACCGCAATATTACGAACTTAATAATTTTTGGACGCAATCTTACATATTTTATCAACGCAAACTATCATTGTTTATTAACTTAGCACTGTAATAACGTGCATTTCTGCCCGTTATCACACCCCCAAATTTAAACAATGTTTGTCCTCAAGCATAAGCTAAAGATTTCCTTTAGAAAGTCGACTGTAATCTCTTTTCCTAGATTTCTCAAGGATACTTCATTCAAATTCTATACACCAAAAATTTCCTTAATTCTTATTCAAGTCTCTTCTTAAAATATTTCTAAAACCTAGGAACCGCAAGTTTAACCTTGAAAAAGGACTTTACAAGATTCCAGAACATCGCATGTATTATTTCACAAAAACTTTTTCACTGAGGTGTTAATTGATTTTTATCCTTGCATATTTTTTATATTATTATTTTTCTCTGGCCTTACGCTGATCCAAGTGCCTCACCTTCGTTTTGGCTTGCCCCCATATGTGTCATGCAGACATCCAACTACGAGCAAGGCGCTCTTTCTCAGACTAAACTCATACCTATTCAGCAGCAGAGTTGTGGTCACTTATTTATGCATTGATCTTAGCGACTTACTTTCATTTTGGCTTTCCCCCATGTGTGTCATGCAGACATCCAACTACGGGTAAGTGCCATTTACAACTTAACTCTTATCAACATGGGTTTTTCCAGTGCGTTGACAGTGGAGTTGTTATTCTCGAAATTTGCCTTTTTTTTAAGCTAAAAATAGCAAGGTCGAAAATAAATACCTCACCCTCAAATTTAAAATGCGGCAATGTCCTCATTGCCAATAGATTGAAAGAAGTCATGCGATGTTCTTAGGAAGCTACATAAATAGTCAGTTTGAAAGAAAGCTAGCAGACCACTAAATTCTAGAAATATTTCATGAGGTGACTGTCCTAAAATTAAGTTGACTCTAATATATACGAAAAAATAGAAGCATGTGTTTCATCATTGAAATCATAATTGGGGAAGAGAAAGCATGCAGTGACTTACTAAATTTATCAATGTTAAATGATTGTGGTAATCAAAGAGGATGCGGTGATAAAACTTTCAAAATTAAAATGCGATGCGATAGTGCAGAATTTGGAATAAAGTCAAGGAAGAATAGTCGCTCACATTGTCTGTTGACGCATCCTGCTTTGCGGCGATCTACCTCCTTTGGATTGTGGTGACGGAATAAAGTAGTTACGTCTTTGTGTATCGCCTCTGCAATCGTTCACCTTGATCGTTTGCAAAGAAAACATTGAGAGGGTCAAATAATCATAGAAAAAAAAAAGTTTAACAAAATCTTTTACCGCAATCGTTCAGCACGATCGCAAAGAAGTAAATATGTGATAACATATAATAACAATGTGAAGAAGGTACATGAAGTATTGATATAGAAAAAGGATATTCAAAAGGTTTGCATCCCTGATGAGGTTGAATCGCATAATGACTCAGGGACTGCTAATTTTGCGGTGCAAGCTGGACTTTTTACATCCACAACAGCTTTTTCTTCTTTTCTCTGTCTTCTAAAATCCTGACTACCTTAATCTGGAGCTTTTCCCCATTAATGTTCATTATGATTTCCCCCTTGTGCACATCAATTTGAGCGCGACCAGTCGAGAGGAATGGTCGTCCCAATATGATGGGCGCATCTTCGTCTACTTTATAATCCAAAATGATGAAGTCTGCCGGCAAGATGAATTTATCAATTGAGGTTACGACATCTTTCAACTCTCTCTCGAGATGTATTTGGGATCTGTCCCCAAGTAGGAGAGTCTTTGTCGTGGGTATGAGTGTGCCAATATTCAATCATTTGAAGATTGATAGCGACATTATGTTTATACTCGCCCCAAGATCGCATAGTGCTTGGCCACTGTAAACCCCTCCAATGGAGCATGGTATCGTGAAGATTCCTGCGTCACACATTTTTCGTGGGATCATCGCATTTTGCGTTACTGCCACTGTCACGATCTTTTCTTCATCATTCTGCTTCTTTTTCAATCCTTGTGGAGATGGTGTTAGCTGGACTTTTTCAATCTCATGACCTAGAGGCTTGAGGATGGACGCAACTTCTCATTTCATTTGCTAGGGCTCTTCTGAATTACAAGTCAACGGTCCTCGGTTTTTACTGCATTCAAGTTGGTCGTAATGGGTTCCTCCTCTACTTCCGTAGTCATTTTCTCGCTTAGCAAGGAGACTGCTAAGCATTTTTCTTTCCCCGTAGACCCAGCGTTGTGAGGGAGCTCAGTTGAGCTCGGCAAAGCTCCTTACGGTCTATTTTTAAGTTCGCCCGCAATCTGTCTTAGCTGAATTTCGAGATTTCGGATGGACGTTTCTGAATTCTGAAGCACTGATTCATTTTTCTCAATGTACTGCTTTAGCAAGCTTTCCAAGGACGAAGATTGCAGTGTCTGCGAACTACTGGTTTGGTTATATGTTGGACCGTTGGTTCGCAACAAAAATCCGGGTGGCACTTCTTTTTGCGCCACTGGTTGAAAGCTTTGTTGTTGATTTTTCCATGCGAAATTAGGATAGTTTCTCTACCCGGAGTTTTACTATTGAAATAAGGATTATTCTTTATGAAGCATACTGACTGCGGATTTCCTGTGCATTCTTCCATTGGATGCACATCTCCGTAGATGACACAACTTTCGGTCATTTGAGCAATTGTGTTGACCTACCCTTTGTTTGCTCCCATGCTGTTAATTGCGATGCCTTGTATCAAACTCATCATCATAGTCATTTGGTTATGAAGGGATGCGATGGCCCCGTTGTTTGCGTCATTGTTTTCAATTCTTAATCTTTGATCGCTTTCTCGCCAGTCCTCGTGATTTTTGGAAATGCAATTAATTATATTTTTGGTCTCCTCATATGTTTTCTCGAGCAGACCACCAGCTGCTGCTGCACTTGCAGCGTTCTGCAAAGCAGGGTTCAATCCTTGATAAAAGATCTCTATTTGCAAGTAGTCTGGTAATCCGTTGTGTGGACAGTCTCTTACCAGCCTCTTAAACCTTGCCCAGGCATCGCTGAGCGATTTGTCAGTTTCTTGTTCAAAATTCGTTATTAATTTCCTTCTCCTTGCATTCTCGGTCGATGGGAAATATTTCTTCATGAACTTTTCCACGACTTGTTCCCACGAGGTTTTCTCTCTCCGCTTCAAGAGAATATGCCCATTTTCTTGCTTGATCGCATAAGGAAAATGGGAACAAAGTGAGTCGGACTCCCTCAGTGGAGATATTCGGGAACATAAAAGTGTTGCATATTTCTATGAAGCTTCGGAGGTGGGCGTGCGGGTCTTCACCACGCCTCCCTCCAAACTGCCCAGCAGTCTGGATCATCTGCAGCATTACCAGTTTCATTTCAAACCTCGATCCGTCTAATTCTGGCCTCATGATTCCTGGAGAGAATTCGTAGAGGTTGGGCAACGCATAGTCTCAAATGGGTCTATTGCAGTCATTCGCCAGAAGGATGGGGTTGGCCATTATATTGTTTTCATTTGCGACCCTTTCTTCTGGTTGTTCCGCCATTCTTGAGGTTCTGTCTTGTTGTTGGCGGTTGTCTTTTAATCGTCGTTGAAACGTCCTCCCAATCTCTGGGTCTTTATTAATTGTAAAAACTAGTCGCATATATCACAAATGTAATACATTAATGACAATAATCCCTATGTTTGACCTCGGATTACTCTAAGAAACTTGCATTGGAATTATACTTGGTTTCAGCAAGGAAACTTGTGACAATACATAGCATACTGTAAGCATTTCATTAATAACACATACATCTAGAAGTAGTATCGCATAAAGTGTAAATAAGCATAACACAACATCCACACTCCATCTCCATCTTTCCAAGTCATCAAGTTTATGGCAACATGAGCTTGTATGATTCACATTCATCATTGTCCATATCCATATATGCTTAGAGAATCAATTCATGAGTCTACATACCACTACTCAAAATTTTCACTATATCTCTTCAATCTTTATCTATCCTTATCTTATTAAAAAAAAAAAAAAAAAAAAACTTGTTGTTTTGTTTTAAATCATTTGACCCTCTATTTTTCTGTTTACAATGATTAAGGCACAGGATTGTGGAGATGTTTCAAGAAGAAGCAAATGATCTCACCCCATCACCGCAATCCATAGAAGATAGATCGCCGCAAGGATGGATGCGTCAATACACAATGCAGGCGACAATGCAAAATTTTGGGGTGTACTCTTCCTTATCTTTATTTCAAATTTTGCACTATCACATCGCATGTTAGTTTTAAAAGTCTTATCATCGCATCCTCTTTAATTACCGCAATCATTTGACATAGATAAATTTAGTAGTTTACCGCATTCTGTTCCTTGCCAAATATGATTTCAGTGATGAAAAATATGATTCTATTTCTTTCGTATATATTAGAGTCAACTTAATCTTAAGATAATCACCTCATAAAATATTTCTAGAAGTTAGGGGTTTGCTAGCTTTCTTTCAAACTCTCTTTACAACGCATTCTAGAACATCGCATGACTTATTTTAATTTTTTTGGCAATGAGGACATTGCTACATTTTAAATTTGGGGGTGGGGTATTTGTTTCCGACCTTGGTATTTCAGAAAAAAAAATTTGAGAATAATAACTCCACTGTCAACGCAATGGGAAACCCATGTTGATAAGAGTTAAGTTATGAAAGGCACTTACCCGTAGTTGGATGTCCACATGACATACGTGGGAGCAAGCCAAAACGAAAGTAAGTCACTAGGATCAACGCATAAATCAAAGACCGCGACTCTACTGCCAAATCGATATGAGTTTAGTCTGAGAAAGAGTGCATTGTTCGTAGTTGGATGTCCACATGACACCCGTGGGGGCAAGCCAAAACGAAGGCAAAGCACTCGAATCAGCGCAAGGTCAAAAAAAAAAAATAGCAATGAAGAAAATTTTTGTGCAAGGATAAAATCATATGACACCCCGGTAGAAAATTTTCTTTTTGAAATAAATCATGCGATATTCCGAAATTTAGTAAAGTTCGTTTGAAAGGTAAGCTTGCAGTCCCTATGTCTTAGAAATATTTTAGGAAGAGACTTGAATAAGACTTAAGGAAATTCTGGCATATAAGATTTGGATGAAGTATTCTTGAGAAATCTAGGAAAAGAACTTTGTGGTTGACTTGCTAAAGGAATCTTTAGCTTATGCTTGAGGACAAGCATTGTTTAAATTTGGGGGTGTGATAATAGGCAGAAATGCACGTTATCATAGTGCTAAGTTCTTAAACAATGTTGGATTGCGTTGATGAAATATGTTACTTTGTGTCCATTAAGCATCGGTTTCTGAATATTGTGGTTGCATGCGTCCAACGCATTAGAACAGTTGATATTTGTATTTTTTATGCAAAATATGCGTTAACACAATGCAAGATTGCGATCATAGGAAATCATTGGTCAAGCGCAACTTCACTGCAAGGCTTTACGTTAATCGTGTTCACAAACATTCGCCCAAGAAGGATCGCTGCAACTTGGTCAGCGCAACATGGTGGGCGCATCCGAGTGAAAGGATAATTAAGAGCGATGGGACAAAAAGCTGATGACAGTCGAATCCAAATTAAGTTGACAGCCGATAATGGTCACAAAGTACCTTAAGCTTTATTGGTGATAATTATCCGACGAATCAGTCAAGAATTAAAGTTGTCCCATCTATACAACTAGAAGAGAGAAGCCGCCTTTCACAATGGATGCTCTATAAATACCAAGGGAATTCTTCAGAGAAAGGGTTAACCAGTTTATTAGTTCACCGTTTAGTTCACGCTTTTGTTCATAGTTTCCTTTCAATTTTAGAGCGGAGCAAGAGAAGAGTGGTGTCACTAGAGGTCGCTCAAGGCAACTCGAGAGAGAACCTTGGGGCGTAAGAGTAGAGATGGGGTCGACTCTCGCGAGAGTGAGATTATATTTTGAGCACGAGCAAAAACAGTGTAAACGCCTCGCAGCAAGAGATTGCTACCAGGCTCTTTATTCTATACTTGCATTGTTATTATGTACTTCATCTTCATACTTATACAATAGAAATTCTATTTCTACATATGTTCACTCTCTTAATATACATGAGTAGCTAAACTAGTTGAATGGGTTGAGAAGAACAAAGCTAACATGACCTAGGAAGTTCTTTGCTTGCGATTGTCTTATTTTATGTTGTGCAAAATACCCTTTAGAGTTACTCGAGAGAGAGTCTAAAGAAAGAACCTAATGTCTCAAGAGAGTTAGGTTAGAATCTGGACTTAAGAGAGTAAGATTAGAACTGCATAAATAAGAGATAGGACTTAGAGATAAGCTCTGTTTGTCAACTTGCATCACATGCATCCTAGAGATGGGAATGATATTATGTGGTCGCATATTTGTGTGGATGTCATATTGTCATCGCATAAATAGAAATAGAGGTTTATGTGTAAACCCTGTAGACTTGTCGTATATATCGCGTGCGTTCTAGCCTTAGAAGCCGTGGTATTCGCACCAAGAGGTGGTTTACTATTGTATGCATGTTTCGTGATCGCATAGTATGAACGCATTCTATGGAGTGTTAACCGAAACCCTTCTCAACCCGTTCACTACATATTCATTGCATCTCCCATTTACAACTCTTTTCGAACTCCGCCGCATTTATTTACTTTTCATCAACGCAAACATCAAACCTAACACTTTATTTATTTATTCGGTTACTGCAAAGTCTTTATAAAAATTACCAATGCAATCTGTTTTCACAAGTCCCTGTGTTCGACCCTGGACTTACTAGAAAACTTAGAAAAATTTACACTTGAATTCTGCTAGGGAAACTTGAGTGCATAACGCAATTCCATCCACGCGTATCATCCATATTTCCATTTCATAAAAACCAAGCATCACATTGCAAGAGCCAAAGTCTCAAGGAAATTCCTAAGTGTTAAACCTACAACAAGGTATGTGTTGAGTGAAAGTCTTTTAGAGGAAGGCTAAACGCAAGGCTTACTTAAGGGTTAGTCTCAAAAGGGAGACCAATGCTAGTAGCTAATATATGCTTTTGTGTCCACAGGATTGACACTGGTGTTAGAAGCATATCAACCCTTGAGGAGTAGTCCTAAAAGTTGTGAGTGATTAGATATTTACAATATTTTAAAGAAACCTTGTTTTAAGAAAGATTATTCTCATGTTAGCTAGTTTTATAAAGTAATTTCCAAGAAAACCATGAGTTATGTTTCAAACGCATGCCATGTATGAAAGTTTATTGAAAAACTATTTATGTGTGTTTAAATACACAAAGCATGCATTAGTATCTTTAAAGACATTTTTTTATGCGTTTTGCTTTACATGCTTTAAAGAGAAAGTCATAGTATGACTAGTATTACTTGAAGCTCAATATTGAGGGACATTTGAGAAGGTATCCGAGCAGCTCGATACTGAGGGACATTTGAAAAGGTATCTGAGTAGGAGTACTTAAGGTATGACAGTACATAGTTATAGACACGTGCACGTAGGTAGTGAAAGTTAGAGATTGAGCAAAAAGGTTCTCTCTTGACTAAGTTGAAGGTTGAGCAAAAGGGTTCTCTCTTGATTAAGTAGTCGACGTTGGAATTTAACCACAACAGGGTTATTCTCAACTAAGTAACAATTTAATGTTCTATGATGAAAACGGCTTACATGTTTTATGCTTGAAAAATGTTTATATTGCAGTACAAGGTTACTGTAGAGATTTATATTTCAGTATGATCTCTTTATTGAGACTTATGCATGAGAATCAGTTTTCTTTCTTAAGTCACTCACTGGGCTATCAAGCTCACTCCGTTTTCAAATTTTTTTCTTTCCCCCAGGTAGCAATCAAATCCTCATAAGATAACTCTGCATCTGCTCTGCCACTAAAAGATAAGAGTTATCGTAACCCATCAGCTAGTTGGTTACTATAAATGGTTGTACACATGTTATAGTGGCACATGTAAGAACTAAGTTTAGGTGTCAGGACTTATGCAACTTGTAAAGTAGTCTCTGTAAATGTCTTGTGTTTATTACTTAATGTTGTTTGGCCATAGAGGCAGCTACTATATTTGAGATTACATATTGGTATCAGATTACTTCCGCTAGAGTTATTAGGCAGTAAGTATCAGTAGAAGGGTTGATAACTGCTGTTGTCATGTCTCCTTCTAGACTAAGAGAGTAGTCTGGGAGGAGGTGTGAAATTTGATCCAGCAATCAATATCTTATTCCAAATAGGGTGGATTCATTAATTGGATTATAATATTAAAAAAAATAGTGTTCATACAGGCAAATTATTATATAGTACAAAAAACTGAACCAGATAGCACTGACATAACAACTCTGTACACCCAAACACAGACATATGAATTCAGACATAACAACTCTGCAAACCCGAACACAGACATATAAACTCAAACATAACAACTCTATACACCCAAACACAGACATGTCAATTCAGACATAACAATTCTACACACCCTAACATAGACATCAAAACTCCCCAAACATCAGAACTCCCCACATCCTATATCATCTCAGCGCCCTAAACAACCCCTAAAACTTATGGTAGTCTCAACCAACAACCTCATAACACGTATAGTACCAACAAAATTCAATGTGTAGTAGATAATATTTTTTTTCTTTTTGCACTTAGTTTTTTAAAAAAATGCTACCACCACTACCACTTGATATAAAAACTTTAGTTTATTCTAATAGTAGAAGTACACAATGGTTTTATGGAAATATTGAGAAAATTTACAAAAATCGATAGAAATCAATTTAAATTGTTATAGTTAGTTAATGAAACTTTGATTGTGACAGGATTAGACTATAATTGACAATTTTCAATTATTATTTCTATAAGTAAGATAACATTTATATGCATATTATAAAATTATCTTAAAAAATAGTTGCATATTGTAAAATATGTGTAAATGTTGATGTGAGAACAAAAATTTTAAAAAGAAATAGAAAAATTATTACAAAATAATTGCATATAAAATAATTGTAATTTGTTTATTATAAAATGATGTAGATACAAAAACTAAAAAAAACTATAGCATTAAACTTACATAACATAGTAAAGATATAAAAATCATAACATTAAATATAGAGGGATACAAAAAATATAACATAAAAGATGTCACAACATAAAGAAGAAAAAAAGACTTTACTAATATAGGGTTTGAGAGAAAATGAGAGAAATATTAGAGAATTCACATCAATTCAAATTTGAGATGAAATAATGGAATAATTCAATAAAAAAAAGTTTGACTAAAGTTAAAAATAAATATATGATTTCTTTGAAAATCTAACTTTTTTATGATAAAAGAGGGGAAAAAAAAACTTTCATTGAGCTAGCAGAGCTAATTGCTAAAAAAATAACAAAAATTTCGTGATATTTCGAAAAATTGGAGACCCTCTTTACCGAAATTTCGAGGCTATGAAATTCGAAACTTCGACCAAAAATTTTCACTATGAAAGTATTATCAATTGGCAATAATCAAGGCTCCTTTGAAAAAAAAAATACATAATAATAATATTAAATTAGAAGTCTACGGGCCACATATACTTTATCATGAACGACAATAATTGAATTCGTAATGTGCTCTCTTTTTTTTCAGTCTATATAAGGGGAGAAAGAGGGTGGACGATCCATCTCATATCGAATCAAAGATATTTCAAACTTTGCATATTTCTTCTTCTTGAAACCCAAATATCACCAAATTCTTTGCTTCAGTTCTTCTTTCTATCCAAATATCAATGGCCGAAACAAAGTTCTCAATTAAACTTCACAGCAATAATGATCAATGTCTCAGTTCTTCTTTCTTCCAATTACTCTCTGATAATTCTCATGTACTAATAATTTACTTCTTCACTCTTATTATTATTATTATTATTATTATTATTACTACTTTTCTTCTTCTCGTTGAGCTTGCCATTAAAATCAGAAAAAACATGGCTTCTTGGGTTTTTGCAGAAGGATTTAATGAGCTGCACTCTGGATGATTCTTTGAAAACTTTGAATTTGATTGATGCTGTCCATCGTCTAGGTCTCGACTACCGTTTCAAAACCGAGATTGATGTCATTTTACAACACCAATATGCAATTTTTATCGATCTCGACGGTGATCATATGAATGACAACAACCTTCATGAGGTTGCACTTCGCTTTCGACTTCTAAGACAACAAGGTTATTACGTGTCTTCAGGTGAAGTAAGACTTTATTTGGTAACTATTTACGATATCTTTTTCAAAATTAGCTTACAGACATTATTTCATACCTACAAGTTTTCTATGTTCTTTTTTAATCTATTTTTTTCTAATATTTTTAAAAAATCAAGTAAAATTAAAAAAAAAAAAAAAGTCTTCAAAAGCTTGTTTATTTTTTATAGATTTCGATAATGAATTTAAGTGTTTCTTTAACAAAACACGGATGAAAAATTATAATTAAAAAATTGAGATGAAAGAAGCATAAATTTCAAAAACAAAATAGTCGTTACTCATATAAAAAATTATTTATATCTTTTAAAATTTTACACTCTAACCCTATCAACTTAAAGCTCATATATGATTAAAATGTTATAAATTATTTAGTAGATTTTCAAAAATAGAGAAATAAAGAAAACTATTTACACAAAATAGGAAAATTTTAAAATTCTTTAATAAAGGCTGATAGAAGCTGATAGAAGTCTATCAATATCTGTCAGTGATAGAAACTAATGGAATAGAAGTCTATCAGTGATATACACTTATAGAAATCTATTAGTATCTATGAATGATGTTTTTTTTTTTTTTTTTGGTTATTTTCATAAGTAGTTTGACATTTTGGTAAAAAAATTTCAATTATTTATTTATATTCTTATGAGGCTTGATGTATTTTTAAATTCATAATGTTTTAAGAATTTTTCTTAAGCTAATAATTATGTTGTTTTAAACAGATGTGTTCAACGTTTTCATGGAGGAGGAGGGACATTTCAAGCAGAATCTTGAGCAAGACATCAAAGGGTTAATGAGTTTATATGAAGCTTCACATTTATGCTTACCAGGAGAAGAAGATATACTCGACGAAGCAAAAAAATTTAGCTCCAAAATCTTAAAAGAATACATCACAAACAATAGTATTGATAGCAAAGAGGCTAATAATGTTTCAAGAACTTTGGCAAATCCATATCATACAAGCTTCTCAAAATTCATGGTCAAAGATTATTTTGGAATAGGAGATTTAGATGCCACAAATAATGGATGGGCCAATGCTTTTCAACAACTGGCCAAAATGGATTTCAACATCGCCCAAAATATGCACCAACAAGAACTTTTCCAATTCAAACGGTAAGTTTTTGACAAAATTTATGGGATGAAAAATATCTACGGAACAACATTAACGTTAAAATTTTGTCAATGTTCCTTTTAGATGGTGGAAAGAGACGGGTCTAGGTAAAACATTGCCATTTGCAAGGGACCAACCACTTAAATGGTACATTTGTTCGTTGGTTTGCCTCATAGATCCATGTTTTTCCGATGAAAGGATTCAACTTTCAAAAGCCGTCTCCTTTATCTATCTTATCGACGACATGTTCGATGTTTATGGCTCGCTCGGCCAGCTTACATTGTTCACAGAAGTAGTTAAAAGGTATGAACTAAGGGATCGTTTGGCCTACCAATTTTTTAAGTTGGTTTAAATCTATTTTTACTTTTCACATTTATTGAGATATCTTATTTTACAACTTTACATCTTAAGTACAAACTTACTAGCACCAAAATGTTTACTGCACCCAGTGGATCAAACAACTCTTAAGATCTATTTGGATGGACTAAAAAGAGTTATTTTCATTTAAACATTTTTTTATAAAAATTGTTTAAATAAAAACACTCATGTATGTGAGGTTACACATTTTAAAAAAAAAATTACGTACAAGTTTGTTTGATTTGCAATATACTCAAAGTGTTTTTATCAATGTCAAATTACTCATTTTCAAAAATAAACAGTGAAAAAAATTTAAACCTAACCCACTCTGAAACTGAAATTTAAATTCCAACATAATTGAAAACTTATATTGAGAAGGTTTGTTAATGCAGATGGGATGTTACAATGGCCGAAGCACTACCAGAGTGTATGAAGATCTGTTTCAAATCACTTTACCAAATCACTAATGAAATTAGTAGTAAAATCTATAAGAAGCACGCTTGGAATCCTATCGACTCTTTACAAAAATCGGTAATTTTAAGTTACAGTAACTTTACCTATTAATTTGCATATTCTTAATATTTTTCTCAGGACTTAAAAATGAGAACAAACATTCATTTAAAAAAAAAATCGTTATAGAACAGAACCAAATTAAATGGAAATGGGAATAGGATTATAGTGAATTTAATATTAATTTTCATATTCTAAACATAGACTGAGTATATATATGTTTATTTAATTTTAGTGGGCAAAACTTTGCGACGCATTTCTAGTGGAAGCCAGATGGTTTGATTGTGGTGATTCCCCAAGTGCAGAAGAGTATTTAAGGAATGGAGTTGTGAGCAGTGGAGTTCATGTAGTTTTGGTTCATGTCTTCTTTTTGTTAGGCCAATCAATTACCAATCATACTGTTCATCTTTTAGATAATGACCCACTAATTATTTCTTCTGCTGCTACCATTTTGCGTCTTCAAGATGACTTGGGAACTGCCAAGGTTTGTCTTTCTACACTTAAATTAATTTAACATGTATTTTCTTTAATATCTTCCTTCAAAAAAATTTATTTAATTTACATTTTTCTTCACAGGACGAGAATCAAGAGGGATATGATGGATCATATGTGAACTACTACATGATAGATAATCAAGATGTTTGTATTGAAACCACTCAGAAGCACATTGCCAATTTGATTTCAAATGCATGGAAGAAGCTCAACAAAGAATGTTTGTCCTCCAATAATCCATTTCCTCCTGCCTTCATTCAAGCTTCTTTGAATATTGCAAGATTTGTGCCCATTTTATATGATTATGATCAAAATCAAAACCTTCCAATGCTTGAGAAGCTTGTCAAATCCATGTTGTATGAAACAGTGCAGATGTAATATTGATTTATGTTAAAACATAATAAATTTGTGATATTGATGTGTTGTTTTAGTGCAAAAGGGGATGCCAGTGTATATCAAATTACATTTTTTAAGTAGAGACTATTTGGTTAAGTGTCATAGATGTCATCTAAGATGTCTTTGTATTGGCGATTTCCTACCAAAAAGATGTTCTCCGGAAATATTGATTCAGCAAAATACTTCCTTATCGGGTTTCCTTCTGCAGTATTACTTGCAGATCTTGTTCCTTTTTTTTCTGTGTGCGATAGGAAGTTAGGATTCCTCGTCCATGTATCTACTGTGCATATTTAAAAGACATCTAGTACTTTGGCTAGGGTTGGCCAATTTTTGTTTTAAGAAGCAACGTTGTGCTTTACTGCTATGAGTGTTCAGTTGCAATTGTAGGAAGGAGGAAGAGATGTATTGCTAGCTTGGAGACGTATTCCGAGTTGCTTACTATTCATATATCATGATTCATCTAAGAAGAGTTTCTTAAGCTTAGGGGGAGCCTAAGCTATTCAAGCAAAGGGGACTTTGTTCCAAGAGGAAAAGATACAATTCTAGTAAGAAGGAGGCTCATGACTTGAGGGGAGCTTGAGTCTTGTAGAGAGGAACTTTCGGTCTTAGGGGGAAGCTAAGACATTCTTCACTAATACCATAACTTAGAGGGAGCCGGAGATGCAATGAAATGGATATCAAACCTGGGGGAGCTTAGGTGAATGGTTGAGTGATTGAGTTGTTCGGGAGTCACTGTAATTTATAACTATTACAAATAAGTACTACGTTGTAATTGCTTATCATTGATATTAGTGAAGTTATCTTGCCCATAAACACTACCTCTAGATGTAGGTGGTTTACCCCGAAGTGGGTTATCAATCTCTAGTGTTCTTTTACATGCTTTTTATTTCTGGTAATGGTTATGTGGAATGTTGTGACTGAAGGAACTCAATTTTAAAAGAAATCCTTGAGCGGAAGCGAATCGTCAAATTCCATTTTTATTGGAAAAACAAATTTATAGCAAACATACAAGATATACATTTTTAAATAAATTACAGCATGCTTTTTAAAGGAAAAAGAGTTCAAAAGATTATACCTTTGATGAACATTTCTTCGTGTAAAACCCTCGAACCGTCACGAACCTCGAACCCAGTAACCTTGAAAACTTTATTCAAGAACTTCACGAACCAAAAGGAGATATAACCACTAGGAACCTTCGGTATACTCAGGGTGATAGTCCAGAAGTTGTGGGCTCTAACTATTTTGAGTTTGAAGAGGAAGAAGATTGAAGAAGATAGAACTCTTCTATCGTTTAGTAAACTTCAATTGTATAGCTCTCAAAATGTGTGTCTGTATCGTATGTGTAGAAGAAAAAAAAATAATTCTTTTACTGCATTTTCCATAAAAACTACTCAACCTCCCACCAAAGTGAGAAAAGAGAAATAATTATTTAATTAATGAAATTAATATAAATAAATATGATAACCAACTTATCATATCTTATTTATATTAAACTATATGTTATATCAAATATAGCACATAATCTATAGTTTTAATATTGTATCATATACAATATAAACTATAGGTCCTCTTCTCTATTTTTATGGCATTTAATATAAATCATATTTATGTAAAATTTTAATAACTATTTGAATCTCATTCAAGTATTCATTTCCTCCAATCAAATAATGATGTATCAAATATATTATGACAATTATATTATATATAATTTAATTAATTTAATTATATCATATATAATTAAATTTCCTCTTATTAACTTGAATAATTCAAATTAACCCAAAAACTGATTCTCAACTAAATCCTTTTGAGCTACCAAGGGGACCTTATGGATCTATAGCTTGAGCTCCAACGGTACGTGAATAGTTAATTCAACTCTTTAATTACATTATCCACCATCCGTTAACTGTCGGATACTCCATTAAAGACTGACAACTGCACTCTTCGCACTATAGATATGTATCTATGTCCATTGGATATAATCAATCAACAGTACGATGACCCTTCACAAATTGCTCGTAAGTACAACTGGGCCAAATTACTGTTTTGCCCCTATAGTTACATCTAAATCCTTAAGTACCACTGATCCCTCTAATGAACAATAAATCATAGTCCTACCTATGACCAAACCCCTCTCGGGCTAGGAAAGGGTGTGGCGCTATTGTTCAAGACCTGGAATCAACCCTCAAGGGAACAACTTATCTACTTATACCTGCTTCAGGAAAGGAGTGAATGTCATCTTGTGTATTTGTGCTCCTAGCTCCCCAATCAAACAAATCCCCGAAATGGTAGGCTTGTTGAGTCGACAATCTGACCATTCTCATCCATACAAATCAAAGGACTACTCTCATAGGTAGGAGTTCACAACTCACTCAGGATTAATGTCATGTTACCTATGGTCATCTTGGTGAAATGAAAGTCTCTATTATGAATGGTGTTATATAATGAGAATAAACATTTTGTGGTCTGGTCTTATATAAACTCCTTTGTATAGAATATCCCCGCTCGCATGTCTAATACATGAAGGATCAAGATCAGATCATTTGTAGCACTCTACAATAATTGTAACACCTACAAAGCGGGTCATACTCGTAGTGTCACTAGGATAAGGTACCCAACCTTATCCATATACTATAGACCATTTAGGTTATCACTTAAACATGATCCACCTGTATGTCTCCACATACATGTTTAAGTTAAAATGATAACCTTGGATGTTATTTCATTGATTTGTGGTTAATGTAACTAAAATATCACAGATTTCATAGACAAAGTGAATAAAAATATCATATATTATTAATCACATACAAGTTTGTTCATATAAGGTTTATAATCTATAGGACCATACGAGATTTAGGGCATCAACCCCAATAGTAACATCATCTTTAACATTGTTAACGTGCAGTAGACACCTTCTTTGGTGTTGTAATCCTGTCACTTCTTGATGGAAGGAGTAAAAGAAGGAGAATCTACCACACGTCCACCTGCATCAGACGGATCTAACTATGCATACTGGAAAGCGAGGATGGCAAGCTTTCTAAAGTTTTTAGACAACAAATCCTAAAAGTCTGATCCATTGATAACACTGAAAATGTGCTATCTTGCTCCGCTTAATTTGAGATTGTTCTTGCATTTTTTGTCTTTATTTGATTATTTTGTAGCTTTTGAGCACATTAAGGGTAGAACTGGGCATTAGTGATGGAATAAAGCTAAATTGGGCCAAAATAGAGCTCAATTGCATCAATCGAGATGGAAAAGGCCAAAAGGATCATTTTGCCTTGCTTGCACGACGTCGCAGCTCTATGGCGCTATGCTCAGCAATGAAAAGTCAGAATGGCCATTACCCGTAAAAAGCACACAGCGTTGTGGCGCTTCTCAGAGCGTTGTGGCGTGTACCCTAGCATCATAACGCCATCACGATTTTCTAAATAAGAAGTTTTGGCCGCTTAGGGTTTTCATCTTTGATTTCATATGAATATCTTCTATATTCTCTCTATTTTTCTTTTGTTTTTTGATCCTTGATGTATCCAAACTTTACTTCGTCGAACTTCATGTCGATTATGGGCTTAAGTAACATAATCTAGCTTGGGTTTACATTTTTCTACCTATTCGTGAACTAGTGAGCATTTGAACTTGGATTTATTTGAAATTCTTAGACTCAATTATAATTTAATTTAATTTTATCATATTGTCGAACGTTTGGGAATTGTATGATATTGCTTTTAATTAACATTCAAATACTTGATTGTATGTTGATCTACAAGAAGCAATAGATTAGATTAGCTTGAGAATCCATAACAATAAGCATTGTTCCAATCAACCTAGGATTGAGTCGAACGAATATTTAATCATGGCTCATCCTGTTAGATATTAAGCTTAAATTCGCCTTAGAATTTAATGCTATTAGACCAATTGGATTTGTATGTTTTTCATCTGATTCGACTTGGGCTAATTAGATAATTAGGACGATTAATTAGCTTTTCTAATTAATTTGATACTTAAATTCAGGTTATGGGAATTTGATGAGCTAGTAAATTGAAAAGGAAAGTTCCATAATAACACAAGCTAGGCATTTTTCATAGATTACATCAACTTACATTTTGTTAGTTTACTTTTATTCAATTTAAATTTATTTTCAACAAAACAATTTCAAATCCTCCATCTGTTACGCTAGGGCTGTAAACTGTTTGATTGAGAAATTCAATGGTTTCCTGTTTTCAACCCATGTTATCGCTACTACATTTTTGTGGATACGATTAAATTATGAGATTGGATAATGAATTTCGTCTTCCAAATTGGCGTCGTCTCCAGGGAGCCATAGAATTTCTCTTTTAGAGGATTTACAGTTCTTTGTTCATTCTTAAATTGTTCTTTCTTTGTATGACTCAATCCTTCTAGGATCAAAATTCTTTATTATATTTTTAGAGCTTGGCAGGGAGGACAGGTGACGAAGGAAAGAAGCCAGAGAACAAAGAGCTTTGGAAGAACAGATCCGTGTAGAAGGCACTAAAGAAGAGACGATAGTGCAACCTAAAGAACCCACACTGAGGGACCTCTCAGCCCCAAACCTGACTCAATAACCTCTATCCATTACTTATCCTGAGATCATAGGTAATTTTTAATTAAAACTAGTCTCATTCACTTACTTTCTACTTTTCATGGACGTGCAAATGAGGATCCACACAAACATCTAAAGGAATTTATTGCGTTTGATCGTGTTTGTGCTTTTGAAGATGATTGATGATGAGAATGAATAATTATGGGAAATATGAATGATCTATCTCTTGGTGTGAAGATGATGTTATGCATCGGACAGATGATAGATTTATGTTCAAGTACACTTTGCCAATTGCATACAAGTTTTCTTAAGCTAGACACAAGTAGTCGAACGCAAGGAATCTAGAGTAGATTAACATAAGATGGTCTATTGATCTATTGTAGTGGTTTACTAATTAATGTTATGCATTGGTTATTTACACTAAACTACTTAGCATGCTTACAAAAGGAAGTAGGAGTTCAGATAAAGGGGAAGAGGGTACATGGATGAATGGATGCGTCAGAAGTAGGAGTTCAGATAAAGCGGAAGAGGGTACATGGATGAATAGATGCATCAGATGGTATGCGTTGATTTCTTAGTTATAACAATAAACGTATATGAGCACAGTGAAAACGAAATGGAGATGGTAAAGATACCTGCTGGAATCTAAGTGTATGCGTGTGATGTATTTAGAGTATATTTTTTAATTTATACTCAACATATCTTGATGTGAATGCCACATTTATCCTATCTCTAGGTTGCATGTGTTAGTCAAAATGAACAAAAAAAATGACATGAATAACTTTATCTCTAAAATTACTCAATGCCCTATCTTGATGAGTTTCGCGAATAACTACTCTCTCAAGTAACTAAGTACTTTTTACTTCAATCAACTGATAAGATGGATTCAAGCAACAAAACTTATGCAAATATCAAGCAAGTAAATTTCACACACACAAATAACTTAGTAAGTTAATTGATGGAGATGTGGAAATGGTTGAAATGGAGATTGAATTAAACAAATATGTTTTGATACATATAATCTTAGTTCAATCAAGTAAGACAATGAATGAAAATGTTAGGTAAGGGAAAGAAGTCAAGCTGCAGGGTTTAATCTCTTGTGCCCTTTGGCTTGTTTTTCTGCTTGTTGTTGACAACTAAGTAGAATTGATGAAGGAGATGTCTCTCTCGAGTTTTTCTCTAACAGCACCTTGTTACCAATAGTGAAAATGGCAATAATTCCACCTTTTTCTTTATTACAATCAGCAGAGATGAAGGATTTATAGATCTTCTAAGTGTCTAACTTTATGTAAGGTCTTTAAAAGACATATATTTTCAATGTTAATTTACTCAAAATTGTGTTGATTATTTGCTTTTAATGCTAATTTTATAGGTAGAACGGTCCCCGAGGAGTTTAAGAGTCACTCTAAGAAAATTGGGTCAAAAGGATAAAAAAATGACCTAGAAAATCAACAAATTGAATAGAATCAGAAAATTGCCAAAATTTCATCGAGCATTGAGTACCATCGAGTAAATGCCATCGAGTTTATTCCATCAAGCATCCAGTAAATGCCATCGAGCACCGAGTAAATACTATCAAGTAACGAGTATTACCATCCAGTTTCACCATCGAGTTTCAGCGTTATTGCTTAGAAGCACTAAGCAACGCTTGAAGACAGAACGCTCACTTCAATCGCAAAACAGGATAACGTTGCAATGCTCCCTACATCGTGACAATGCTCTAGATTTTGATGCGATTCATCCCACACGCTCGCCTTGCACAATCAAGCCTCAGCGTAACGTTGCAACGTTAGCCCAACGCTTCTTGGCTTTTCTATGATTTAGCATTGCAGTGCTAGTCTTGGTGATGCTGTGCCTGCTGGTATAAATTTTGATGATTCATTCTTCATCAGCAAGAGGGAAGAAAAACTTAAAATTTTAGAGAGAGACTTTGAATTTACAGAGCTATTCTTGTAAATTTTTTAGAGATTCAATCAAATTGTATTCAATCCTTGTAACAAATATGCAACTATCAATGGATTGCTTGAAGAATTTCATCATCCATGAGTAGGTAATCCTTTTTTCTAGGGAATTATGTAGATTTTCATTTTCTTGAGATTTTTCCTTGAAATTTCTTTCATGTAATTACTCTCTTTTTAATGTTCTTGCTGAAATTTAGAATAAATTTGATCAATTGACAACTCAAGATTAATCAATTTTTTAATGCAAAAATTATATATTTCTATAAAAAAAATTTGTAATTATGATTGCAAGAATTAGTAGTCTTCATAGAAAATGTGGTCTTCTTTTCCTCTTTTCTTTAAACCACCTATTAATTCAGAACAATCATGCAATCAATCTTGAATTTTCAGTTTTTTGATTTCAAGATTTGAAATAGTTAAGAAAACTCATGAGTTTAATGCAATTTAGGGATTAATTGTGAAATGTCTTTAGAAAGCAATTAATACCTAGATTAGGGTGCATTGTCAATTAATTAATTAGGGCATTAGGAATTTATTCTTAATAAACTATTGAATAATCTAATTGTATGATTTTTTGTTAAGTCAATAATAGAATTGCCTAGTTTACATAAAATCCTCAAGATTTCATTTTCAATTGAATTTTATCTCATAATCTCTCTTACTTCTCTCATTGATAAATTTCCTATATCAATTCTTGCCTTTTAACTTAGTTAGTTTCTAGTTCCTTAAAACAAACAACCCCCTCCACCCCATTTAATCTTTTTGCATTTTGGAATTCAAGTAGTCTATTTTAGACTAATTAATAAAGGAACTCTTGGGATCAACCTCTTACTCCACTATTACTACGTGTTAGGTCTAGTTGTAGTTAGAGTATTAGAAATTTCATTTGTTTTGGGTAAGAAAAAATTAACGACATCTATTTTAGCCAAAACAAATTGGTGTTGTTGTCGGGAACCATGCAATTGGCCTTTAAAATTCCTTGAATTTCTTTCTTTTAAAAAAAGAAATAAAAAAAACAAAACAACAAAAAAATAATTAGTTTGATTGAACTATCTTTTTGTGCATGACCCACTCCTCCCAGAGTATACTCTGTGATTTTATTGTAGATATCGACTGTGAGGAGAGGAGACTATGAAAGGAAAGAATAAGAAGAGGAGAAGGAGAATTTGAAGAATTTAGTCAAGAAGAGGAACTGATATAAAGAAACACTATGGGTGCAACCTGCATGACAAAAGGCAACAATTTCTCGGTCAAAACATTAGATAAAGAATCAAAACTTACCAATTCAAACACTATCACAGATGACAGATCGCCAAAGGAAATGGTGACACTAGAGTCATCATCATCCTCGTCATAATATATATCCAAAACTACTTCTTACTCCAAAGAGTCAATCACATAAATTTGACACAGTGTAAAAGGACTTTGATTGGGGACTTTCAAAGCATAAAAAATGTTATATTTCACTATTTCCCCATCAAAATCAATAGATAATGTGCCATCATCTATATCTATCTTTGTCTTTGAAGTTTTCATGAAAGTCCTACCTAGAAAGATGGATGCAGATGAATGTGAATCAACAGAAAAAATTAATTCATTAACTTGGATGAGAACTTCCTCTACTACTCCCATAGGATATATAAATGACATATCAGCTAATTGAATGACTTTCATGCCAATCACCCAATGGAAGCTTTATTTCTTATAGTATACCTAGTTGGTGTATTAGTTAGGATAAAAAAACTAATTTCTTGTAGTATACCTAGTTGAGCCGCCACTACTACAAAAATTGGATTACTTGAGGTTTTTCAATGTCGAGTAAAGGATATACTTGACACTTATAAAAGCGTCAACTATTTGAGTGTCAAGTATAGTGTGATAACTTGACTTCGAAAAAACATCAACTAATATGTTTCTTGATACAAATTTCGTGTCAAGTAAGATAATACACTTGACATTGGTGGTATGTCAAGTTTATTCGAGTGTCAAGTATAGTGTGATACACTTTGACTTTTTTATGTGTCAAGTACATGTCTTTTTGTTTTCAAATTAAATGCCCCAATCGATATTCTCATTTTCTACCTTGTATTCCAACAATATAATTACATCAAATAAATAAACATTATACATTTATGATCTATCAACTCGATATATTCACTAAAAATCCATATGTTCAACTATGACCTTTCATATGAACACTCCTCACAAATTACAACAATATTTCTCTCATATGTACATGCACAAAATAAAATCTCAACTATTTCTTTTGTATACAAAACTCAACTTTCAACAAACACAAAAGTGACAAATTGTTTAATAAATAACCTCTCAACAAAGTACATTATTTAATCTATACATTAAGCTTTGAAGTCTAAAGATCAAGACCTAATGGTTAGTGTAATATTAAAATTGATAAAACTTTCTTTTTCTATGCTTATGGTTTTGCACTACTGACGAATGATTCAAGTTCTTTTCGATAAAGATATTACGACTGTGTTCTAATGTATGCGTTGATAATGATATGCTTTGTAATATGCGTTCGTGTAGTGCGTGTCACAAGTTTTCTTGCGCTGAACCAAGTATAATTCCAACGCAAGTTTCTCAGATTGACCTGAGGTTGAATACGGGGATTGTTGTTGTTTAGATGCGATACTAATGTGGTAAATGCGACCAGTTTATCATAAATAATAAAGAATTGGTTTGTGCAGAAAAGTAAATTGCGGTGAAGTAAATTGCGTTGATAAAATAAATGTCTAAACTATCAATAATACAGGTTGAGGACTGGTTGTGAAGTTGTGCAAGATAATCTAGTGAATGTGGTGGCAAGTCTTGTGAATGAATCAGAAAGAGAATGCGTTGAGGGAAAGGACATTGCAAGTTTGTCAATTCGTGTTGAGAACGCAACTAAGGTTCCGCTTTCCCTTGGCTTACACCTTTCAGTGATCGGCCACGTTCTCATATGTCTATGGTGAAATAGGGATTAACATAATGAATGCAAGGTTGTTTCCATCTCTGGAAATACTTCTCACTTTAGTTAACGCATTCTTCCAACCCTCTCTCGATAGGCGGAATAACATCTTCACATCTGCTCTCAAATGTGAAGATGTCGTCGAGCATGCTTTAGCTAAACTTAACTTATTACCTTAACAATGATTAACTCACTCGCTTAATCCTTCCCCTTTACCCAGGGGATTAGTGACACATGATGGAGAAAATGGATGATGAATGTATGGAAGAGAACAGAGAGATGGTAATGATTACGATAATGATATTAAATCTAAAGATTAAGTGTTTGATACAAATTTTGAATGAAAGATTAAAGAATGATGAACACAGTAGATGAATGAAAGAATAGAAACAAAGACGAAAATAGTGTCCATGTCTTGACACAGATCCCGATCGGAGACATTGTGCTTGCTGGCGTGTGGATGAAATGGAGTGGAAAGCTTTCCTTTCAGGCTTGCTTCCCAAGTAGAAGTGACCAGCCTTGTCTCGTCGTTCTCCCGGATTTTCTCTGTAGTGTCTCTTCAAACCAGCCTCCTCTACATTGAAATTGAGGAAGCTATTTATAGACCATGGCTCTTATATTAGTGGTCCCACTTTGTAAATCTGATAATTCCTACCATGTCATAATGGAATGTCTGCTCTGCTCCACGATCAATTGTCATAATCGTACAACAGAAATGTTGTACACTTGTCAGAATCTCCTGCGAATGCATTGCTCTTCTCCATTTTTTATCGATCGCCGCATGCGGTGTAGTTATTTTGATCTCTTGTTGATTGCCACATGCAGTAGAAATACGTTGATCGCTTGAATCCATGATCAATCGTCACATGCGCTGCAATTGCGTTGATCTTCTTCGTTCTTGATCGATTTTCGCATGCTATGTGGATGCATTGTTCATTTTTGTCCTCGAGCAATTAACACATGTGGTGACCTATTTCCTGCAAAACAAAGACTTGGACATTCCATTTCGCCATCGCAATGGGGTTAGTGGGTGTGTTCACGACACTTTACAATTTTCGTATTTCTAAGCAAATTTCTATACTATCGATGCAACTTTTCCTTCTTTTTGCCACATAATCTAAATAAAACAGCATAAATAACTTGTATTTCTACAAGTTATCACACCTCCAAATTTAGATATATGCTTGTCCTCAAGCATATCTTCGATTAAGGCAATTCCGCTCAACTCCCATCGTAACTTTGCGTCGATCGGCTACTCCGAATGCTCCACCTCTACAAAATTACTCAACACCACAAGTTCCTTCTATCCTTTAACAATTCTTCACATGCTCTACTTTATTCTTGTCTAAAACAAACCTCTACCCAAAGTTCTCTTCTAGTTTTGAGAAGAATGTTTTACCTTTTCTTGCAAAAACAACGAAGTGCGTCTTTATGCGGTGGCCTGGTTTGTGTCATCTTATTAGAGAATGTTGATCATGGTTACACTCTTCGTTTTGGCTTTCTTCCACGGGTGTCATGCGAGCATCCAACTACGATTGTGTACCAATCTCAACTTCAACTCTTGATCCTCAACCAAGTTTTACTTTTGCTAGTCAGAGAAGTTGTCTCTTTTATTATTATTTTCTCTCTTTCTTTTTCTATTGCGTCGATCCTAGAAACTTACCTACGTTTTGACTTCTTCCCACGGGTGTCATGCGAACATCCAACTACGAGCAGGACTCTTTCACGACTTAACTCTATCAGGTTGGGATTTTTGGGATTTTCCCTTGCATTGACAGCGGAGTTTTATGATTTTTTTCCTTTTTTTTTAGATACTAATGATGAACACATTTGCCTGATATGACCGCATCCGCTTGATCGCATCTGCTCAGACCTTCCCCACCCTCAAATTTAGAGATGCACAAGGTTCTTATTGCATTGTTTTGGATAGAAAAGACAAAACACTTAGTCAAAATTTTGAAAAGTAGGTTTCAGCAGAATCTTGTAAAAGAAAAGGTAAAGCAGAGCTATTGCGATGGATTATCTAAGTGTTAGGCAGAAAATGCAATGTATTAAGAAATATTGCTAAGGGTATACATACTACTCATCATGGCAGCGCAAATAAACAACGCGAAATAAAAGACAAGGATTACCACAATAATTGATAAATGATGATAAAAGTAAAGAGGCTAACGCATATGGAAAGAATAATTACTCAGTTGTATAAAATTTGTCTAAGTACATAAAGAATTATAAATATCACAACACAAAATTGTAAGTATGTACAAAAGAATACAAGGTATAGCTTTCTGTATAAAAAAAATGAATGAATGGTCACAAAGAAAAATTGCAGAATTGCGGAGAAGGTGACACACCCCCAAATTTAGAGTTATAGCGGGGGATCTTGAGGAGGATGTTGCAAGGAGCTCGTTGAAGTGCTTCTTGAAATTGCAAAGGTTGTTGTAGATGAAGAGGCACCATGGGACCATGTAGATACGCTGTTAGGAAATTGAAGAACTCATGATTGCGCTCTGCCATCTGTCTTTAGTTCAAGCAGATGGTAAAGATATTATGTTGAATGTTAACCATCGCCTTTCTAACCATTGTATTGTTGCATTGTTCTCTTACAACTCCGTTATTGCTTTGCGGGAGAAGGTAAATTGATAAGATAAGAGGGTCCGCATATCTGCTAAGTTAGCAGCAAGGGATGCGAGGTGGGTTACGCCGTCGATGTTTCACCAACATCGGTTTGAGGTTGAGCGGAAGGGCCTGCTCCTAAACCGTGTGGGTCATCAACATGTGGCGATGGTGGTGAAAAGTAAGGTGGAGATGGATGGCTAGGGGACGCTACTGGAGATGCAGGGTTAGAGTCTGGAGCAAGGAAGAGGTTTGTGAATGGTCTAGAAGAGGGGAAAGGGGTTCTATTGGAGGGTTCGATGGGCGAATGATTAAAGGAAAAGGGTCCAAGGGTACTTGGTTTTGCTTCTATGGTGATTGTTCTTGTACTTTTTCCTTTCCTTTATCATTGTGGCACTGCTTTCTTGGTTTTGGTTGTTGTGGCACATTCAGATCTATGAGGGATCTTTTGGTTGGAAGCTCGGGGTAATGTGGGGAATCCTTGAGAAGCATTCTCAAGATCTTCGTGTGAATGATGTCGTGAACTTCAGGCATGGGCTCTTCATTAATGCCTACACCCACAGAGAGACACAAGCTCGAAATCGTCCACGGGAAGAAGTATTGGCCTCTCACACGGCCAACAAAACCTCGAATCTGCTTCGCAATAAGCTAGCCTACATCAATCGGAATGCCTCATGCGATATAGTATGCGGCCATCACTCGATCCCTTGAAATTGTTTTATCATGCATTATTGGGATGAGTTGTCGTTTCACCAAATATACCCAAAGTCGCGCCTCTGGGAGCAGCTTGTTAGAGGCGAGGGTCTTAATGCCTGTTAATGATACCGACCACTGGGTGTCGGTTACGTTAATACCTTCAACGCATCCTCCATATGATCTTCTTCAGGATCATCAATTAACTTGTTACCTGGTGCTTCCGGGAGGTTCTTCAACTTATATAGCTCATTGATGTCCTTTGTGCTAAACGACACTACCCTCCCTTCTATGATCACCGCATCTTCGGTGTCAAGGATCTAGCCGTGATAAAAGGCCCTCACTACCGCAAGAATAACAATGGAGGGACATTGGCAGAAAGTTTTCCACCCATGTTCCAACACAACACGTGATCAGATTCAGTAGTAGCGTCGATGTAGGGAAGAAACCCATTTCCATCATCATATCATCATTTTCTTTCTTTGTTGATAGGCATCTCCTATTCGACGGAAGCTCGCTGCTCTCAAATTTAGCTTTGCCCTTGTCTTGAGCAGACTCAAGGCGGGATTTTTGTCTTTGTTTGTGTTCTCTTTCCTTACGCTACTCTTCTTTTTCCTTCTTCCATTCCTCCACTTCTTTTCTTTTATTTTCTCTGACGCGTTGCACGTTGGCTTTGCGGCGTCTTTCCTTTTCCTCTTTCTTCTTCTTTTCTTTTTCTTCTTCTTCTCTCATTTCTCTCTCAAATTGCTCCGAGGCAAGCAAAATGCGCTGCTCATCCTCGAGACTTCTTCTTTCTTCTTCTGTCGCCCTTGCATTGTCATGGTGCATGTCCTCATCGTGCAGTTTTCTTGCCAAATCGCCTAATGCGATGATTTGGCACACACGTGACATCTTTTCTTTCTTCTCCTCTGCTTCTCTTTTTCTTCTCTCCTCTTCTTCTACTATGTGTTGAAGGAAATTTGGGTCACTTGTAGACCCTTGCGGCGCATTCTCCTTGCAACACTGCATAAGAGGGGTAATGTCAGGGTCTTCTCTATTTTCAGACACAACCATTCTGATATGCGGTGATGAAACTTGAGGTTGCGTTGATGCTTTGGCTTGCGTTGACATCCCCTCTTCCACCCTTGCAGTGGTTGATTCTCCGTCAAAATATGGGCTTTCCACCCTCTTCCTCTTCTCCTCCTTCTTCAGGTGCTTTTCTTCTCGCCCGCATTGCTTCTTTTCTTTCTTCTCCTTCTTCGGATGAGCAGCTTCATCTTCTTCCACCCATCTTTCTTTACTTTTTCTCTTCTTCTTCCCTTTGGCCGTCCCCGACTACTTCTTTGCTCTTACCACCTCCAAAATAGCCCTGATGGATCCCTCATTGGAGTCTGTTGGAACAGTCTCCTTAAGATTCGAAACGGCCAGGGCCCTTCTCTACAAAGCTTCCGCCATTTTCTCCTCTGAAGGTAGGGGCTAGTTTATAACTCCAGCTTCTGGTCGCCCTCCCCCCCCCCCCCCCCCCTCTTTCCGTATTACTCAAAATACTCCCAAATACCTCTTTATCGTCCCTTCACTTCAATTCGCTTTCTGTTGAAGGTATTGAGAGCACCACCTCAGGTCTGGTGGCAGGGGCACTCTCCGTGCTCGGCCCTTCTCGGATGGTGAGTGGTTTGGCTACAGAGGTCTTTCGCCGAGATTTCCTGGTGATTCTTGAGGAAGGCTTGGGCTGGGCGGCGAGGCAGCGACTAGCAGCAAGGAATGCCGCCTCCCGTGTGGTGACATGGCCTTGGGAAGGCGATGATGGTAGGGAAGATGAGTGTGAGGATTGTCCGGCAATTTGCTTGGTTGAGTGAAAGATTTAGGAAAATTTTGGTCTGAGGAAGAAAATCGGAAGGAATGGTATGCAGAGAAAATTCTTAGGGTTTCTTTTGCGAGAGATTCAAATGAACTCCTTGGATGAAGGAGCCACGATTTATAGGTTAGGCCTTGATGGGCCCAACGCAATCACTGCATGGCGAGCTTCGATAATCTCAAAAAGCTTGCCGCCACACTCTTCCCATTATGATTTAGCAGAAAGGACGTCCTTTCGTCTGCTAAGTCATGATTTTCTTGGAAGCTAAATCGATTCGACTCCTCTCTCTGCGAAGATTTTATCAGTTTTTTTTCTTGTTTCTCTTTAATCGGACGGCTGCAATGTTAATTATTAACGCAATGCATCCGTCACCGCAAATGCATATTTACGGAGGACAGGCACAATACATGCATTAGCACAACACACCCCTCAGTGCAACACATTTCTGGAGGACGAACGCACGATATTTCTACCAGCGCAACACTACCTTCGACATAATGCACTTTTGCTGAGGAGGGCGCAGTGTACATACGCGCGCAACTCATCTATCAACGCAATGCATTTGAGGAAGACGGGCGCAAAGTATATCTATCAGCGCAAGATACACCCGCCATTGCTATGCATACTGGATGTTATTTTATTATTATTTTTTTTTGTTTCATCAACATCGCAACGCTTATCCCAAAATCAAGTTGATAAGATGTTGCGATGTTCATTTTTTTTTCTTTGTTTAATATTCATTCACGAACATTTAGGGGCAACGCAATGCTAAGACAGGAATGTAAATAAATTCAACAAAGCATGAAATTAACGCATTTGGAATTAAAGTAGAAGTAAATTCAGAAAGCAGTAAGACTAATTCAAGAAAGCAATAACAAAGCAATAATCTAATTTACAAAAACATTAAAGAAAGCAGTAGAGATAGATGTTAGGGATGCTGATTGAGAGAAAAGATCTTCAAGGTTACTGCAATCTGCATCCCCGCAGGCGGTCAGACATACCTGCACAATGTCACTACTGACATTATTCCTTCCCATGAGATCCAAAGGCTTCTGAATTACTGGACAACATTCCCAGTGTTCTATTTCGAAGCTCGACTGCCAGTTGCCCATCTTGGACCTCCAAATTCCTTATGGAAGATGCTTACGATTTCATAACCGCATCATTTTTCTTGATGTACTGCTTCAGCGGAGCTTCCAAGGATGATGAATTTGTAGAGGTGTTTGATGTGGAAGGTTGGTTGTGCGATTGCCTTTGGTGGTGATGACTCTGATTCAAACCCTGATGAAAAGCTGGAGGGTTTCCTCGATTTCCGAAGTTGTTCTGTGAATTCCTTTGGCCTTCCTGATCATTGTTATCTCCTCAACTAAAATTGGGGTGATTCCGCCAACCTAGATTATATGTGTTGTTGTACTGTTATTCTGAATGGCGTACACTATTTGCGGGTTCGAGGGGAACATTTTTGCTGAATGACCCCCTCCGCATTGTGCACAGCTGATCGTCGCTACTTGTGCCAATGCATTGGTTTGCGCTGCACCCTAAGAGAGGGTTCCTTGGTTAATTGCCATCGTCTGGAGGAGAGAGGTTAGTGTGGCCATTTGTGCGGCCAAGGTTATCATTGTATTAGCTGGTATAATGGCATTTTCTGTTCTTCTTCTCTCTGGGCCTCTTCCCCCATACCCGTCGTCTATCCAGTCATCTGTGTTTTGCGAAATGCGATCCAAGATGAATTTGGCTTCAGTGTAGGTTTTGTCCATAAATCCTCCCGTTGCGGAGGCATCAGCAACAACTTATGTTGATTGGCCCAGGCCGTTGTAAAAGGTTTCCATCAGAATGCAATCGGGAATCTTGATGTGCTGACAGTTCTTCACTAATCGTCTGAATCGCACCCAGGCGGTGCTCAGAGTTTCATTTTCCATCTGCTCAAAATTCAATACGTCTCTCTTTCTTCTTGCGTTGACGGTTGGCGGGAAGAATTTCTTCATGAATCGCTCAACCAATTGGTCCTATGAAGTAATTTCATTTGGCTCCAACGAATGAGCCCACCTCTTCGCCTCATCCCTCAGTGTGTACGGAAGAGGTATAATCTAATTCCCTCAGGATAACGTCAGGAATGGAGAAAGTATTGCACATCTCCACGAAGCTGGTCAAATAGGCGTACAGGTTTTCCCCTTGCATACCTTCAAATTGCCTCGTGTTTTGGATAATTTGAAGCATGACCGGCTTTATCTCGAAGCGTGCATTCTCCTCAACCATGGATCTTGAAATTTCGAGCGAGAAGTCATATAGATTTGGCGCCGTATAGTTCCTCATTGGGATATTGTGGTCGACAATAATAAAAACAGGGTCTAGCGTTGGGTGATTAACCCCTTGATTCCCACCGGGCTTCTCGTTATTATTCGCCATGTTCCTTCTTCGCCTAATGCGATTCTGGCATGCTCATGCATGAAAAGTACCCTCGATCTCTGGGTCAGCTTCGAATTCTGGATCAGTCACAGTACTCATAAACCGTCAGCCTGCTCTTCGCGATAAACAGACAATACAGCAGAGATTTGTATTGCAAAATACCACAAAAATATTCAACACTAACCGTTACCAATCCCCGACAATGGCGCTAAAAACTTGTAATATTAAAATTGATAAAACTTTCTTTTTTTATGCTTATGGTTTTGCACTACTGATGAATGATTCAAGTTCTTTTCGATAAAGATATTACGATACTACGTTCAAATGTATGCGTTGATAATGATACGCTTCGTAGTATGCGTTCGTATAGTGCGTGTCACAAGTTTTCTTACGCTGGAACCAAGTATAATTCCAATGCAAGTTTCTCAGATTGACCTGAGGTCAAACATGGGGATTTTTGTTGTTTAGATGTGACACTAATGTGGTAAATGTGACCGGTTTATCATAAAGAATAAAGAATTGGTTTGTTCAGAAAAGTAAATTGCGGTGAAAGTAAATTGCATTGATAAAATAAATGTCTAAACTATTAATGATACAGGTTGAGTACTGGCTGTGAAGTTGTGCAAGATAATCTAGTGAATGCGGTGGCAAGTCTTGTGAATGAATCAAAAAGAAAATGGGTTGAGGGAAAGGACATTGCAAGTTTGTCAATTCGTGTTGAGAACGCAACTAAGGTTCCGCTTTCCCTTAGCTTACACCTATCAGTGATCGGTCGCGTTCCCATATGTCTATGGTGAAACAGGGATGAACGTAATGAACGCAAGGTTGTTTCCATCTCTGGAAATACTTCTTGCTTTAGTTAACGCATTCTTCGAACCATCTCTCGATAGGCGGAATAACATCTTCACGTCTGCTCTCGCAGGTGAAGATGTCGTCGAGCATGCTTTAGCTAAACTTAATCGATTACCTTAACAATGATTAACTAACTCGCTTAATCCTTCCCCTTTACCTAGAGGATTAGTGATACATGATGGAGAAAATGGATAATGAATGTATGGAAGAGAACAGAGAGATGGTAATGATTACGATAATGATATTAAATCTAAAGATTAGGTGTTTGATACAAATCGTGAATGAAAGATTAAAGAATGATGAACATAGTAGATGAATGAAAAAATAGAAATAAATACAGAAAGAGTGTCAATGTCTTGACACAGATCCCAACGGAGACGTTATGCTTGCCGGCGTGTGCATAAAATGGAGTGGAAAGCTTCCCTTTCAGGCTTGCTTCCCAGGTAGAAGTGACCTCTTGCACAGATCTTCTTCTTTGGGAATGGGAAGATTTTTTTGGTCGAAGACTTACCCTTCAGCCTTGTTTCGTTGTCCTCCCGGATTTTCTCTGTAGTGTCTCTTCATACCAACCTCCTCTACATTGAAATCGAGGAAGCTATTTATAGACCTTGGCTCTTGTATTAGTAATCCCACTTTGTAAATCTGATAATTCCTACCATGTCATAATGGAAATGTCCGCTCTGCTCCACGATCAATTGTCAGAATCATACAACAGAAACGTTGTACACATGTCAGAATCTCTTGTGAATGTGTTGCTCTTCTCCATCTTCGATCGATCGCCGCATGCGAGGTAGTTATTTTGATCTCTTGTGGATTTCTGCATGCGGTGGAAATGCGTTGATCGCTTGAATCCATTATCGATCGTCACATGCACTGCAATTGCGTTGATCTTCTTCGTTCTTGATCGATTGCCACATGTTATATGGATACGTTGTTCATTTTTATCCTCGAGCAATTAACACATGCGGTGACCTATTTCCTGTAAAACAAAGATTTGGACATTCCATTTCGCCATCGCAATGGGGTTAGTGGGTGTATTCACGACACTTTACAATTTTCGTATTTCTAAGCCAATTTCTATACTGTCGACGCAACTTTTCCTTCTTTTTTCCGCATAATCTAAATAAAACAGCATAAATAACTTGTATTTCTACAAGTTATTAGTCAGCCAATCCATGTTTAAGCAAGTCAACCTGCAAAATAGAATAAAGGGCGATAACATCAATTTTTAAAATATATAAATAAGTGTTAAAATACAACAACGTAATCCAACCTACAAAAAGTTCGATAATAATGGTTACAAAACGCAAATTCCAGCAACTATGTAATAATTCCAAAAGAGTTTCAAGGCCTTAATACCTATTAAACGTCCAAACATCATTAACTTTGTTGGATAGTGGCTCCAATCCCTTGAAATCTTTGAATTGAACATAAAAAATTGAAAATAACTCAATTATTAGACCAATACTTCAATGGGTAACAAAGAACTATTAATACTAACCTCTTACCAAAACCTTGCCAAGATTGGTCTTAAACTTATTGGGCAACAACTCAACTCTTTCCAACACTTCAATCTAACACCAAAAAAGTGACAACACTTCAATCTAACACCAAAAAAGTGACAGGTATTACTAAGTTAATGTCAAAACTTATTGAGTGTTAAAAAATTTTCAAGTAAAACCACCAACAGCAACCAAAATATTGTGGGCAACAATGGAATAAACCCAATATCAAACAGCAAACAAGATATACTTCATATACTTACCGAAAATCTTATCGAAATCAATATCAACCTGTTGGACAGCACATTAATGTTCTCCGAATCTTGAATCTAAAGCCAAATCACAAAGAGCATCAATCAATTTGGTAAAAAAACTTATGGGTATTCAAAAATTTCCAAGAAACCTACTAAAGTAATCAAAACTCACCAAACTTATCAAAACCTTACCCAAAAATACAAGATTTCAGCGAGATAGAGTATAGATCTAACGAGATAGAGTATAGATCTAACGAGATAGAGTGAAGCCCACACTTGAACAGATCTGTTAATAAGCTAGACCTCAGCAAAGACGTGGACGACCTTGACGACAACAAGCAGATTTGGCTGGACCAATTTGACTGAAGCGACGGAAGTAGTTGGAGGCGTTCAGCTACAGATCGAGGTGGAGCTGAAGCGACGGAAACGATGGAAGCATTCCACTACAGATCTGGGCACGGCTAAAGCGACGGAAGCGGTTGGGGGCGTTCGGCTAAAATCTGGGTGGGGCTGAAGACTCGTGAAGGACGTGCACAGCTGGCCGGCTGGCATGTCTGAGCAGACGGCAAGGGAGCTAAACAGACGACGAGAAAGAGGGATGGTGCAGCTGAGCAGACGACGGAATGAAAAACTCAATAACAGCAGCGTGAACGAAGGCGAGGGGAGAATGAAGGCTGACAACGGCTAGGGCTCTTAGGTGCATGGAAGAAGAAACAAATGGGGGGAAGGGGGAAGGTCGTGAGTGAGATGGTGAAGGAGGAGAGAGAGTTTTTAATTTGAGAGAGGGAAATGAAAATGGGAGAGGGAAATGTTATTTTGTTTGATAATTTTTGTAGGAGGGAAACCAAATTTGAGAAGGAAATGAAAAATAAAGTCACTACATGATCGCTGATTAAAAAAACAAAGTCTCTACACGATCGCTTAGCTCTTCTACATGATCGTTGAGTAATACTAGACGATCGCCTACCAAAAGCTACACGACCGCTGAGCTCGGCTACACGATCGCTTAGCTCTGCTACACGATCGTTGAGTAACAAAATGTTATACGATCGCCTACTCAATGTTATACGATCGCCTATCAAATGCTACACGATTGCTGAGCTAGGCTACACGATCGCTTAATTCTGCTACACGATCGCTGAGTAACAAAATGCTATATGATCGCCTACCAAATGTTATACGATCGCCTACCTAATGCTATACAATCGCCTACCAAATGCTACACGATCGCCAAGTTCGGCTACACGATCGCTGAGTAACAAAATGCTATACGTTCGCCTACCAAATTGGAGGCCTATCAAATATCCAAAATATTCAGTCAATCTCCGCTTTTTAACCCTTTTACTTGACACAAAAAAATTGTCAAGTAAGAGCTTCTTATACTTGACACGTGAAACGTGTCAAATAAGACCTTATATTACTTGACACGAAAATCATGTCAAGTAAAGGTTCGCGTGAAAATATCCAAAATATTTCGTCAATCTCCGCTTTTTTAACCCTTTTACTTGACATGAAAAAAATGTCAGGTAAGAGCTTCTTGTACTTGACACGTGAAACGTGTCAAGTAAGACCTTATATTACTTGACACGAAAAAAATGTCAGGTAAGAGCTTCTTGTACTTGACACATGAAACGTGTCAAGTAAGACCTTATATTACTTGACACGAAAAAAATGTCAGGTAAGAGCTTCTTGTACTTGACACGTGAAACGTGTCAAGTAAGACCTTATATTACTTGACACGAAAATCGTGTCAAGTAAAAGTTCGTGTAAAAATATCCAAAATATTCCATCAATGTCCGATTTTTTAACCCTTTTACTTGACTTTTTTAATCCAAAATCATATTACTTGACGTTTTTTCCACATAAACGTCAAGTAATTAAAAACTACAAGTGTCAACTAATGTAGATTTTGTAGTAGTGCACTAAGAAGCACAGACACAGACATGATGCATGATACGGATACGATATGATACGACGATAGGTTATTTCTAAAAAACTAAGATACGGATCGTTGAAGATACATTATATATATAATGTCTAATTAACTGTTATAATACTTATTTTAAGTTAGATTAAAATAGATTCAAGAAGAGAGTGAAACTTGAAAAAAAAAATCCAGTAACATCGAGTGATTGTTGAGTGACTAGAGTAGACAATAGGAAAGAAGTAGAAGATGAAGATTGAATAATGAAGTTGAGGATGAAGGGGGTGTGAATCATGATTTTAATAATGAGAGAGAAGGGAAGAATGAAGATTTAATTACGTCTCGGGTTTTTTTAAAATTTTTTTTATGTTTTATCAATTTTAAATTATTTTGTTTTGATTACTCAATTTAAGTGGACTTTTATGTTTGAAAGTGACTTTAAAATGTTTGAAATCACTTTGTCATTTTCAAAATCACCGTGAAACATGTTTAATTCTTCAAAACTAATTTTGATAATATAAAAATTGCATTTAAAAGTGTAAAATTGAAAACTAAATTAATTTTGAGTAATTAAAAGTGTGTTTTTGAGTGATTTTAAAAATGAAAAAAAAAAAAGTTATTTTTGATGATTTTAAAATCACTCCTAATCATGCACTAAAATAAAATGGATTGTGGGTGGGGCATTTTAAATGGTTGGTTTTAAATTTGAGGAAAAAAATTGATCCACGTATCTGGAAACAAATATACGTATCTGAAAATTAAAAATAAAAACAAAAAAAACCAGATATTTCAATTCACGTATCAGACACATATCTACCACGTATCTGATACCGATTCTCTGCACAATTAAAAGTATTTGTGCTTCCTAGTTGAGCCGTAATCCATTTATTAGTGTATTAGTTCTTATACAACATTTCCTCAACATCGAGTTATGTTGAGACTGGAGATAAATCAGTAGAACAGTGAAAAATAAAAGGTTTTCATTATTGAAAATTCTAACACCACAAGAGTGAAATGGATGTGATTCGGAGGTCCACATCCACAGACATTGAAATCACACCTAAATAATATATTCAAAACTGGTGTGGGTCATAATTCAACTCACACCATAAAATCCATCCAGAGGTCTCAAAAATCATAGAATCTGTAACGCAACTAGCTGCTATGTTTCAATTTTCAAAGTTAGGTTCACAAAAACGAGAGGAGAAAAAAACAATAACAATAAATAGCAACACATGATAAAACACACAAGATTACAAATTTTTAGTGTACGTCTACATTACGATTTGAAGAAGATTTAAAATTTGATTATTTTGACGCATTTAATAATCATTTTATTCTTTCTTTTGTTGAAAGTTAAGCCTATAAATATTCCTACCATCTTTAAATTTTTTATTTTGTTATCTATTTTTTACCCATGTTTTCAAAAACCAAACCAAATTTTAAAAACTAAAAGAATAGTTTTTTAAAAAAAAAACTTGTTTTTTTTTTATTGCAATTTGACTAAAAATTCAACTCGAATACTTAAGAAATATGCAAATAATTGTAAAAAAATAAGAGAAAATAGGTTTAATTTTAAAAAACCAAAAACTAAAAACGAAATGGTTACCAAACGGAGCCTTAATTAATTTTTTTAACAAGATACTAAAGCCCTATTTGATAACGTTTCTATTTCTCGTTTGTTGTTTTCTATTTCTTGTTCCCTATTCCTTGTTTCTTATTTTTAAGAACTAGAAACAAGAATATGTTTGACAACTATTTTTGTTTCTATCATTTATATATTGCTAAAATTCGTTCTAGAATATTATTTCTCACTCAATTTATTTGTGTTAAATAAGGTTGACTCAAATCTGACTCAATTATATTATCATGTAAATGTCGTGGTTATAAAATTTCAAATTGAACCTAATTGAATATCTTAATAAACAAATTTAAATCTAAAATAATATATAAACATATATATTGCAAAATTTAAAATTTAAAATAAAATAATATTTAAATATATATATCGAAAATTTGCAATTTGAAAATCAAAATAATATATAATTTTAAACTCGAGACATATAGCCCACCAAAGAAATTAGGGTATGCCTCACTACCGGCGAACCAAGCCAATATTTTATATTATAATAAAAACAAAACTAAATAAAATGAAAAACATAACAAGGATAGTTCCTCTAATTTGACCTCATTTTTTGAAATGTTTCTCAAATTTTAGAAACAAAAAATAGAACAATTATCAAACATGTTAGTTTCTTAAAAAATGAGAAACAAAAACATAAAACAAAAAACGAGAACGTTATCAAACGGATCTTAAAAGAATAAAAGATCAGTAGGTGCACTGAATATATCTCAATTAGGTTGTGCACATTCGTAGCACCCTCATCATTTTCGAGATCAAAAAGTGATGCACTTGATAAAAAATAATTACAAGGAAAAGCAGTAGAAAAGCTCAAAATAGGTTAAAAGTAGCGAGATATCAATAAGAGACTAAAGAAAGGTCTTCCAATTTAAAGAGGTGATTTAACCCATCAAGGAGCTATTATAAATAAAATATCCTTTTAAAAGGCTAATGGTTTAAAAAAGGAATCCATATTTAATTAGAAGTTTTAAAGAAAAAAAATGTCAAACCTAATATTTTTTTTAAAAAAAAAAAAAAAAAGCGCTGGCCTAATTTTAAAGAAAATGTAGGGCTAACTTCAAACACATGTTAAAATATAAAATGTTGTAGATAGACAATATCTGTAAATATTATAAAATGATATGTATTATTGTCATAAGTTATACCAAAATTGCAATATGTTTACCATATATGCTCTGTTTACGAAATGTAATCTATTAATGGTGAAGTAAAAATTGGGCCTCACTTGAAAATGTTTGCTGTTGTTTACTTGTATTCTGTATTCAAAATGAATTTTGGATTTACTTCCAAATCTGTAATCAAAACACGCAATTTAATTGAATACTAGAGAGTGTTCAATTTGAGTGTGCTTGAAAATTACGTGAGGCTCATTATCTTTAACGTTATCATTATCATTACCGTTATAAATATCGTTACTATAACAGTTTGAGAATTATGAATCTGTACATCTACATTATCTTTACCTATACCTTTATTGTTATCGTTACAACTAGGGTCAAATAGTAACAGTAAAGTTAATGGTAACAGTATCAGTAAGAGTAAATTTGATATATTTGTAATTTTAAGTATACGTGATCAAAAGTAATCCAATTGCATTTACAATGATTTAGACTCATTATGATTGATCCATCAATAAAATTTCATTATGATTACACCACTTTTCATTACAGTTTAGTAAACATAGTCTTTTTCAATTTTTAATTTACTAGAGTAAAAACCGACTGTAATAGAAAAATTAAAATAGTCCCTTTTTTAAAAGAAAAAAAAAATCTGAATTGAAATATCTTTTACAAAAACAGTTAAGAGGCCAAGACAAATAAATATGGGTTGAATTATAAATTTTGGATCAATCTCAAATTGTCATGTCATTTCTCAAATTAATAACAAAATTACAAACTATCAAATTTGAGACCAATTAAAAGTTGAAATATGTCACAGATTGAAATTGGAGACCGTTGACAAATTTCGATGATGCCACGTGTTTTCGTTGTGATCATTAGATCATATAAAATAATTTGGTCCCAAGGTATTAATAATTGGGTTCAAGTCCAAAATTGATCCGAAAAATAGGTTTAATTTGGCTCAAAAAGCAACCAAGTCCCAAATCAAATTAGTTGAGCTCAAGAGCCAAGACCATGAATCAATCAAGCTCAAGCTCACAAAGTTAATATGAAAACTCTTTATATAGATGAGCTCTTCGCCATTAAAATTTTTTATAAATTTAAAATTATAGAGAGCTTAGTGAGGGTTCTCTCAATAATTTTAAAACTTAGCTCCTGAAGCTGAATCATACTTGAAGACCAAAGTTTTTTTTGGAGATACAAATAATCTTCCAAAACTTTAATTTCAAGAACATCTACACGTTATGCTTCCTCAAATTATGCATATGCATCTAACATAGATGATAAAAAGATCAAGTACTAAAGATTGAATTATATCTACATGAATCAAAGGATGAAGTTCAACTATTATTTTCTCTAAAACATATCTTTATCTAATTTTTCTCAAAATAACTATTATCCCTGTCTTTAAATTTTTATTTACATATTTACATATTTCTCTCTCTAAAACATCTCTTTATTTCTATCCTTTTTGACATTGGAAAAAAGATTGTTATTAAACAAATTCGATGTTTTTGCTTTTTAAAAGAAAAAAATGCAATTGTTAAACATACATTACTCTTGTTTTTCTTTCAAAAAAAAATATATAATCATAAAACAAAAATCTACAAAATTAATTATAAAACTAAAATGATTATCAAAAGATAATTATGAATTTGCTAGATTTGTGAATCTTAAGAAAATTTAGTGGGCCTCGATTAACAATTTCACCTATTTTTTTCACGTGATAATTTAAGAAAAGATATGCAATAATGTATTTTTGGCGTGAGATGATTTCAGCCACACATTCTTTTTCTTCGCAAATGTGGAAGAGAGAGAAACAATGGAGAATCGTCATTTTCACATTTTTTAAAAAAAAATCAATAATACTGTTTTTTTAGCATATTGAAATATTGAAACAAATGTAGATAACATGTTGTGGATGGATATTATATTTATCTCATAGATAGTCCCTACTATAAAGACTATTTAAATTTTTTTCTATCTAATTATAGAGACTAAATTCTAACTTAATTATTTTTAGATTGAAAGAACGAGAATAAAAGATTAAATATATAGAGATTAGAAGGGTAGGTAGAGACTCATAGAAAGTGATATTATTTTTCTCTCTCATTTAATATAATTTTATAAATTTTCCATACAATAAGATATTTGAACCTCTAATCTTTTAATCAAATATGTATATCTTAACCAATTGAGTCATGCTTAGATTGAATCATTTGACATAAAATTAACCAAATGTAATTAAAGGGCTTAATGATTTCATGTTTAATTTGTGCTATTTAAATTTACGATTGTTTCCTATCAAATTTTAGTCTTTTTGCTAAAGTGTTGTGTTGATATAGTATTAAATTTACCTTCACCTATAAGCTTCGCATTTTTTTTTTTAATCAAATATGTGATTTAACATGATATCAAAGTAGGAACCCGAGGAGATCCTGTGTGTTCAAACTCTACAATGTTATTTACTCTCCAATTAATATTGATTTTTACTTGTTGGTTCTTCTACACATTTTCAAGTCACAAGTGAGAGAGAATATTAAAGTGTTTGATATAATACTAAATTTACTTTTATCCATTAGCAAGAATAACATTTTCTTAAATATTAAGATCGTGTTTGATAACCTTTTAACTTTTTATTTTGGATATTGAAAATTAAGCTTATAAATTATAGTCATAAATTTGTATGTTTTATTATTCATGTCTTTTCACTAATATTTTCTAAAACCAAACGAAAATTTGAAAATTTGAAAAAAAAAAAAATAGTTTTCAAAGATTTGTTTTTGTTTTTCGAAATTTGTAGTTATTCTTTAAAGAAAGGTAAAAACTATATTGGAAAATTCGGAGGGAACTTGTATACATTAAAAGAATAAGAAAACAAAACGGAATCTTATTATTAGACCTTTTTTATTTTTCAAAAACTCAAAAAAATTAATACTTCTTTTGATAACCATATAAACGTGATAGATTCCTATAAACCTGTATCAGCTTTTACCAGAGAAGATTAAATTTTGTTATTTTGTGTAAATAATTTCCCTTATTTTTCTATTTTTGAAAATCTCTTTAAATAATAATACGTTTAATTAAAGTATGGGCTATGTATGTGGATTAATAATTATCACATTCGATTACTTTATTAGATTGAGTCATATTATGTGATCTAATTAATTAATGACCCTAGATTCCTAATTGAGTATAGACTTAATAGATAGAAACTCATACCTAGTTAATTAAGGTTTAATGGAAGCCATAATTGAACTAGTATACAAAGAGACCTTAAGGCTATGGTCCCCAATATACCAAAACAATAAGCACTTAGTATTTATTAAATACCATCTAGAGAGATATCGGGTATTTAGAGTTTTGGTTGAGGAAGACAATAGCCGCCTTATAATTGCCGCCAACTTTGCAATGAAATCTGGTATATTATTCTTGAAAATTTAGCATGAATGATCCATTGGTTATATCTAAGATATAATAGGGTTGTCCAGCTGAGGCTAGGCCCTACAAGCCTAATGAAAGAAAATTGGATTCGAGAACTATTGGCCGCTATGCCCTATGAGTGCTCTCAATGTTTCAAGTTTTATGATCTCACTTCTAGATCATTATTTGAGACGAGAAATGCTAGATTCTTTGAGGATGTTGAATTTGAGGGGAAGATAACATTAAGGAAAGTTGTCTTTGAAGAGGAATTAGTTTCTTTTCCTAATATGATTATAAATGATGTTAGGCTCCAACTCCTTACTTCACTTTTGAACAAATTATAAAACAAGACAACATTGAAGTCCCCGTTGTTGAACCGATGTTCAAACTCAATAACTTCAAAAAGTGTCGCTAAGAAGATCCACTAGAGAACGAAGAAGTGCAAGTCCAGATGGTTATATTGTATTTCTTCAAGAACATCACCATGATGTGGATGTAATGGAAAATGATTCTATCAACTTCTAACAAGCTCTACAAAATTCTAACTCTCAAAAGTGGATAAATGCTAAGGAAGAGGAAATAAAACCCATGAAGAACTTGTCGAATTGTCATACCAGGAATGAAACTCATAAGTTGTAAATGGATATTTAAAACCAAAAGAGATTCATACGAAAATATCGAAAGATATAAGACTCGTGTTGTAAAGGGTTTCACTCAAAAGGAAGGCATTGAATATGAAGAAACTTTCTCTCCGATTTCATCGAAAGACTCTTTTAGGATAATAACTCACTTTGATTTAGAACTACACCAGATTGATGTAAAAACTCAACGCCATGTTAAAATCAGATGGATTAAAAGAACAGACATTTCTATTTTTAGTTTTTTTTTTTTTCTGTCAAATCAATTTCCGTATACTTATCCCATAATTTATGGATTAATTATTAAATTAATTATTCCAACAAGTTTCTCACTCGGATAAATTATGTCATTCATTCGCCAGATTGACAAGTCAAATGTCTAAAGAAATCCTAATGCCTATCTTTGGAATTAATTCATTAATTAACAATCTCTCTCAATTTTCGAAGTCAGAAGACGATTAAGATAGAAAATTACAAATTAAAAAAAACGTTTCTAATTAAATTTTTCAACTTAAAAACCGAGATTTAAATGAAGAAAAGTAAACAAAAGTCCCAATTTTGTGAAGTTTGGTTGTTGAGTTTTAAAAATATACCTTTTTCTTTCCAATCTCTTAATTTTTAAGAATACTTTTAAAAGATCAATTTTATACATTTTTTTTTTAAAATAGTAATATGATATTTAAAATTAGAAAAATTATTTTAGAGAGAACCTATAATTTTTTGAAGTTATTTTTTATAATATAAACTATCATACGATTATTTTAAACAATAATAATAATTTATTTGAGGGACGTTTTTAAATCTAAAATCTAGAAAACTAGAAAAAACTAGAAAAAGTTACCTTTGAAAAATTTAGGAAGAAAAAGTACCTATTCTTAAAAATTTGAGAATTAAAATAAATATTTTAAAATTTAAAAGACCATATGTAATTTTTCATACACTGAAAAATAAACCATATGTTGAAATGTCTTGAATTTGTTTGTTGGCGCTTCGAACAACTAAGTACGAGGCGTCCTGGTGGGATTTCGGGGACGTCCTTGAAACCTATTCAGAATTCATATTCAGCATATTTATTTATTTATAGTTATTTACGATTATGACCCTACGGTTTAGAGTAGTACGCTATATAAACTCTCTAACCCTAGATGCACCGTTTGATGTAATTTTCTGAAAACATTCTCCTCTCCCTCCGTCCGTAGACGTAGCCAACACACTATTAGTGAACCACGTATATCTATGTGTCGATTTTTTCTTTTTTATATTCTTTAATTATCGATTTCGTAACACCCTCCTTTAATAATATCATGTCGAAATAAAAGTGTTCCAACCGTGATGGAAACCAACAATATCGTGTGAATAGCTGCCTTTATTGGCAATTTTGTGAGTGGGCCACCATTTGTTTTGTTCAAAGTTCAAAATAAGTATTTTGTATTTCTAAAAAAGATAGTTTTTTAACTTTAGAGATTAAAACAAAATTTAAAAAAAAACTCCAAGAACTAAAATAAATTTTAAACATTTAATTGGACTAAAGTAGTTATTGAGATGGAAAGCATTATTTCATAATTATTGAATTGAATATTGAGTTTAATTTCTAATTAGTCGTTAGATTTTAAAATATTATACATTTAATCCTTAAATTTTGAATTTAATTTTAATTTAGTCTTTAGATAAAAATGTTACAATTTTACTCTTGACATTTTAATTTTGCTTCAATTTATTCTCTATATTTCAGGATTTATACTTTTAATATCGATTTTTCACTAAATAATCATTTTCTGTCTTTAACATTAATTTATGCTAATAAATGAAAAATCTTTAAAAGAACTATAATTAATTAAGTTTCATTATTTTTATCCTTTTTAAAAAATTAAAGTTAAAATTTCACTTCATAATTATTTTAAATTAATTAATAAAAATTGACTTCAATGATTGAAAGTGAGTATTTAATGAAAATTTGAGATCAAATATATAAAATCTTAATACTCAAGAACAAAATAGAAATAAAACTCAATATTAAGGATAAAATTGTAACAATTTGTAACTTTGGGACTGAATTAAACAAAACTCAACCTAAATATATAACATTTTCAAATTTAGAGACTAGTAGAAACTAGAGTAAAAAACTAAGGACCAAACAAATATTATTCTCTATAATATAATATATAGATAAAATATATCCATAAATTTTAAAAATGATTCTAAATAGGTTAATTGTAATGAATATCACTTTTAAGACTAATAATTAATTGTTTAATAACATTTTTAAATAATTACAAATATAACAAATTCTATCCGTATAAACCCTATCGTTGATAGACTTCTACTATTGATATAGTCTAGGACTGAAAAACTATGAGAATTGAAACTAAATTTTATTATATTTGTAAATTATTTTGTTTTATATTATTTTTTTAAATTTAATACTTTGAGTCTGATTGCTATATTTGTAACAACTTCTATAAAATATGCTTCTGAACAAGGGGAAGATAAATAATGTGTTCAGCTATCTGAGATGAATCCATAAAATCTCATAAAAATAAGGTTCAATCCATTAGAACTATTCTAAAAAGAAAATTAAATTAAGTAAACAATCTGCACTTATCATAGGAAATGAGGCTTCGTCGATTATTAAAAATTTAGGGCCTAAAATGGTCCATATTTAAAACTCTGGACCAAACATACTTAATACTCAAAATTATAGATGTATAATGTCCAACCATTTTATTTTTTGTTTTTGAAATTATCTAAAAAGATAAATTTTTTATTTTTTTAATAATTTCCTTTCTATGGTTTTCATCTATTCCTACCATTCAAAAAATAAAAATAAATTTTTAAATACGATTTTTTTAAAAAAAAAAAAAATTCAGAACTTTGTTTGGATTTCGAAAACAAATCTTAAAAAGTAGACAAATGAGAAACAAAAAATTGAAACCAATAAAATAATAACAATATATTTTATTATGAAGAACAATAATTGAATTAGTACTGTGCTCTCTTATATTTTCACTCCATATAAGGGGAAAGGGGTGGACGATCCATCTCATAGCGAATCAAAGCAATTTTAAACTGTCCATTTATCTTCTTCTTGGATCACAAATATCACCATATTCTTCGCTTTAATGGCCGAAACAAAGTTCCCAATTAAACTTCACAGCAACAATGATAATTGCTTTAAGTTTGTCCAACTGAATCCTCCAGAAAACTCTATTCTTTGCTTCAATTCTTCTTCCTTCCAATTACTCTCCGATAATTCCCATGTACTAATAATTTTCTTGTTCCTTTTTTTTGTTATTATTATTATTGTTCTTCTTCTCGTTGAGCTTGGTATTAATTAAAGTCATAAAAAAGATTGTGGCTGATTGGGTTTTTGCAGAATGATTTGATGAACTGCCGTCTGGATGATCCTTTGGAAACTTTGAATTTGATCGATGCTGTCCAACGTTTAGGCCTCGACTACCGTTTCCAAACCTTGATTGATGTCATTCTACGACGCCAATATGCAATTTTTATCGATCTAGACGGTCATCGTATGAATGACGATGAGCTTCATGAAGTTGCTCTTCGCTTTCGACTTCTCAGACAACGAGGTTTTCACGTGCCTTCAGGTAAATTATGACCTCGTTGGATAACAATTTACAATACTTTTTCTAAATTAAGTTTATTAACACTACCTTTATCCACATTAGTTAGAATGGGATAACTAATGTGGTACTTAAGTGACTTGACTCTCACACCTCGATAGTTTGCTCTTGAGGTGTCGTTTTCCAAGGGTGTTTAAATATCTAATAAACTATTTCTATCTATAAGTTTTTTTTTTTAATGTTTTGTTATCTACTTTTTGTTAATGTTTTGAAACCAAGTAAAATTTTGAAAACTAAAGGAAAAGGAAAAAGTAAACTAGTTTTCAAAAACTAGTTTTTTTTTTTTTTTATAGATTTTGATTAGAAATTCATTTTTTTTTTTTTGACAAAGATGAAAATTACCATTAACAAAATTGAGATGAAACAAACATCAATTTAAAAAATGAAATAATTTTAGTCAGGCCTAAATTATTTTTGTATCTTTTAAACTTTTTAAAATATAAATAAAATATCGAATCATACACTCTTAAACCTATCAGCTTAAACTCATATATGATTAAAATAATTATATTCTTATGAGGCTTAATGTATTTTTAAATTCATAATGTTTTAAGAATTTTTCTTAAGCTAATAATTATGTTGTTTTAAACAGATGTGTTCAACGTTTTCATGGAGGAGGAGGGACATTTCAAGCAGAATCTTGAGCAAGACATCAAAGGGTTAATGAGTTTATATGAAGCTTCACATTTATGCTTACCAGGAGAAGAAGATATACTCGACGAAGCAAAAAAATTTAGCTCCAAAATCTTAAAAGAATACATCACAAACAATAGTATTGATAGCAAAGAGGCTAATAATGTTTCAAGAACTTTGGCAAATCCATATCATACAAGCTTCTCAAAATTCATGGTCAAAGATTATTTTGGAATAGGAGATTTAGATGCCACAAATAATGGATGGGCCAATGCTTTTCAACAACTGGCCAAAATGGATTTCAACATCGCCCAAAATATGCACCAACAAGAACTTTTCCAATTCAAACGGTAAGTTTTTGACAAAATTTATGGGATGAAAAATATCTACGGAACAACATTAACGTTAAAATTTTGTCAATGTTCCTTTTAGATGGTGGAAAGAGACGGGTCTAGGTAAAACATTGCCATTTGCAAGGGACCAACCACTTAAATGGTACATTTGTTCGTTGGTTTGCCTCATAGATCCATGTTTTTCCGATGAAAGGATTCAACTTTCAAAAGCCGTCTCCTTTATCTATCTTATCGACGACATGTTCGATGTTTATGGCTCGCTCGGCCAGCTTACATTGTTCACAGAAGTAGTTAAAAGGTATGAACTAAGGGATCGTTTGGCCTACCAATTTTTTAAGTTGGTTTAAATCTATTTTTACTTTTCACATTTATTGAGATATCTTATTTTACAACTTTACATCTTAAGTACAAACTTACTAGCACCAAAATGTTTACTGCACCCAGTGGATCAAACAACTCTTAAGATCTATTTGGATGGACTAAAAAGAGTTATTTTCATTTAAACATTTTTTTATAAAAATTGTTTAAATAAAAACACTCATGTATGTGAGGTTACACATTTTAAAAAAAAAATTACGTACAAGTTTGTTTGATTTGCAATATACTCAAAGTGTTTTTATCAATGTCAAATTACTCATTTTCAAAAATAAACAGTGAAAAAAATTTAAACCTAACCCACTCTGAAACTGAAATTTAAATTCCAACATAATTGAAAACTTATATTGAGAAGGTTTGTTAATGCAGATGGGATGTTACAATGGCCGAAGCACTACCAGAGTGTATGAAGATCTGTTTCAAATCACTTTACCAAATCACTAATGAAATTAGTAGTAAAATCTATAAGAAGCACGCTTGGAATCCTATCGACTCTTTACAAAAATCGGTAATTTTATTTATCTTTTCAGTTGTAAAAAGTTTACCAATATACGTTCATATATTCTTGATATTTTTATCATCTGTGGACTTAAAAATTACAATGAGATTTAAAGTGTAATGAAATAAAATACAAAGATTCGAGGATTATTTAGGTCTTGTTTGATAATTATTTTGTTTTGTTTTTTTGTTTTTCTAAATTAAGCTTATAGACGCTACTCCTCCTTCAAATTTCTTCTTTTGTTATATACTGATTTAAAAAATTAAGGTAAATTTTGAGAACTAAAAAAATAGCTTTAAAATTTTTTTTTTATTTTTAGAATTTGGCTAAGAATTCAACAATTGTATTTAATAAAGATGCGAATTATTATAAAAAATGTTGATAAAATAGACTTTAACTTTTTTTAAAAAAAAACAAAAATTAAATTATTGCCAAGTGAACTTAATTATTCATCCATATTCTCTAAACATAGACATACTTTTTTTTTAGTGGGCAAAGCTTTGCGACGCATTCCTTGTGGAAGGAAGATGGTTTGCTAGTGGTGATTCTCCAAGTGCCGAAGAGTATTTAAGAAATGGAGTTGTGAGCAGTGGAGTTCATGTGGTTTTGGTTCATGTCTTCTTTTTGTTAGGACAATCAATTACCAATCATACTGTTCATCTTTTAGACAATGACCCAATTATTATTTCTTCTGCTGCTACCATTTTGCGCCTTCAAGATGACCTGGGAACTGCCAAGGTTTGTCTTTCTACACTTAAATTTAATTTAACATGCATTTTCATCAATATCTTCCTTAAAAAAAAAAAACTATTTAATTTATGTTCTTATTGAATAGGACGAGAATCAAGAGGGATATGATGGATCATATGTGAATTACTACATGATAGACAATCAAGATGCTTCTATTGAGACCACTCGAAACCACATTGCCAATTTGATTTCAAATACATGGAAGAAGCTCAATAAAGAATGTTTGTCCTCCAGTAATCCATTCCCTCTTCCTTTCGTTGAAGCTTCTTTGAATATTGCAAGATTTGTGCCCATTTTATACGGTTATGATCAAAACCAAAACCTTCCCACGCTTGAGAAGCTTGTCAAATGCATGCTGTATAAAAAAGTGTAATGTAATAATGATTAAACTATATTTATACCATATTAAAATGAGCTATAATAGGAGAATTTTCTTCTTCCCTTTTCGTCCATATATATTTTGACAATTCCCCTCTTGCCTTTTATAAGGTAGCTCTCCAATTGACGTAGTAGTTCTCATGTGTCTGTTAATGTTGAAGGGACATGATTATTTGGATTTGATAACGATGAGACACAACTATTTCATTGTAAGTGTATGGATGTGTGATAGTACCTATAAAAATAAAGAAATTGATGCCCAATGCCTTCAATATCATATCAAAATTTGAAATTCCACAAAACATTGAGAAGAAAAATCTTTCAAAAAATAACAATGACAATAATTTTTTTGTTCTTCAAAAGGAAATTTTATCAAGTTATTGAAGAGGTATTGTTATCTATCATTTTTCTTTCTTTGCTTATTTATTTAAAAAAAAAATTATTTTTCATCCCTAAATTGATGTTTTGAAATGAAAGGTATGTCTTAGAGAGGTTATTTCTTTAGAAGAGAAAAAACAAATATAATATTTGAATGAAAAATAGTTGCTAAAGAAATTGGACAAGTGTTTCACATCTAATTAGTCATTTGTTCATTCCCAAAGCGAGGAGGAAGTAAAATTTTGCAACGAAGTGTAATCATTCAACAAAATAAGAAGCAAAATACTTATCTCCAATAAACATTGTTCTAAGGTTGTGACAAATTCTGTTTGAAATAATGAATGGAACCAGAGAGCAAAATGGAGTTTAATCGATTGGTGATGACAATTTTGTTGTTATAAGTTTGCTTCTTATATAAAAATATTCTTTTAGAGTATAAAAGGATATGATGAGAGTGGTTAGAAAATTAAGGGAATATCATATAGGAATTGATTTGATTCTTTTAATTTTATTTCATAGTTCTTAATTTTAAATTCTATCTCATTCCTTTTTTAATAACGTGCATTTTCTTTCGCTGCTTGATTTCTTATATTATGTGACTCAATTTTCATTCTTTTAATTTATTTATATCTAATTGCTATGGGCTTATATTCTTTTTTTTTTTTAAAATATAATTACAATCCATTTAGATAAGGTGAGCCATACTAATATAGTTCATCTAATTCATAAATAGGGCTGACCAGATAAATAAAAAAATTTATGTTTTGTTTTGGATAAATAGCAAAAACTTTTTAAAATTGTAATAATAGCAAAACGGAATATAAAATTTAAAAATAATGATTAATAATTGTCAAAACTACCCCAGTAGAATTTTAAAGGCATGAGGGTTTCACAACCATTTGAAAATACCCAATACACTCTACCTACAACTATCATACACTAAACAATGCATTATGACAAAGTGTCTAATCCACCCTCACACCTCATACGGTGATCAACGAATTCTAACAATTCACATTCATTTAAACCAAAACCCCAACCAAACATTTTTCCCTGAAAATTGTTCAATGCAAAAAAGGTAGGTGTGAGGGTTCTCGACAACTACAAAAATCGTTCAAAAATTGTTCGATAGAAGAAAAACCTTCTCTTCAAAAATCATTCAAGAGAAGAAATACCTTCTCGACAGCTTCAAGCGCTTGATCTTTGACATTGAAGCCCTTTCTCGACAGCTTCAAGCGGTAGCTTCAATGGACTTTTGGACGACATCGAATATTTCTCCACAGGTATTGAATCTTAACACTTGCTTCTAGTCCTTTTAAGTCCCTCCTTTATTGATTCCCACACTTTTGACATTGAGGCCCCTTCTTTACTAATTTGAGTGAGGGAGGAAGGTCAATTCTGAAATTTGTTTAAATTTTCTAATTTTGTACAACATTACTATTCCTAAACTTTCTTCTAATCCATGCATTGTAATATGGTCTAACTCTTGTTTGCACGTTGAAGAGATGAAAAAAATGTTGAACGAAACTGTTTATATATAATATATAAATATTCCATTATTTGTTCAAAAATAAACAAAGATTAATACTGGTTTTTTAGATATTAGAAAGTGGTTTTATTGTTAAATATTTAGATTCAAATCTTTTGGGATATAAAATAATGTCGTCTTTGTAGGGCTTCTAAACAGAAATGATTAATCAAAATGATATAAAGTATCGCCCTTTGGTTATTTGTATAAAAATGATAAGTTTACGATTAGCCAAACATTTCAAGGTATGAAAAAAGAAAAAGTCGAAGGAAGAAGTAGAGCTAGTGAAAGATTAAGAGCAACTCAAATAATTGGTGAAAAAAACAAACAACCAAATGGCCAATAGTTCACAATAGCGATGATGAGATATGTTTTTATTTTTATTTTCTAGTAGTTGTGAACATCGAATTTTGATCATGTATGTAAAACAGGGAAAAACAGAGATAATGACAAGGGGATCATACATAAAATGTGAAGGAGTAATCTAACATGCAGTGAAACAAATTAGAATCAATAAGCACTCTAACTAGACTTAATTTGAGTTTTAAACATGTTATTCAAATGAAATTCAAAGAAGGTTTGTAGCAAACATTACCTTTGAAGACTTAATCCACAAATTCAGTAGAATCACTTCAAGATTGAGCTTGAAACTTCAACAAGACCACCACCGAGATCTTCTCTTTAAGGCTCAAGAAGGAATATGTGGTGGAAACACTCAAATTAAGCTAAATAGATGATGAACTTTCGGTGGGTTGAGAAGGGTTTTCAATACATCAGTATAACAGTTAGAAAATCCTAGCTTCTCTCATCAAATCCACGCATGAAGATGCATTTTATAGACTGATTTCATGCAAACATACAAGGTTGTATGGAGGGTAGCTCCTCCTTGGAATTCATTTGGTGAAATTTGATGATATATCATTAAGAGATAGTGGATTTTCCCAAGATTTGGAAAAATCCACTTCTGTTTTATTTATAATCAATTTCTTAAAAAAAATTGATTTTGATTTTAAATAAAACAATTTTATTTAATTTTTTTATTAAAATAATATTAATTTAATATCTTAATATTAAATCAATAAAACACTAATTCCACCAATATAATTCAATTTCATATTTAGAGGCAGAGACCGAAGGAACAACAATCATGTAGATGATTGAGCAAGTAGGAGATGAGAAGTGTCTATTGTATAGACGAATGCTCAATCGTGTAGAAGAAGGCAGTCTATCGTATAGACAATGTCCTACGATCGTTTAGCTACAATCAGTTGAGTGAACTATTGTATAGTAACACTACATGATCATTTAGTCTCTCTATGAGCTATCGTTTAGTGAAACCATTTTACTTGACAACAATGAGTTCCTTTCCGTAAGCAACAATTCTAAATCTAGGAAAACATTTATTCTTTTATCTCACGGTTACCATAAAACCACCAATAACCTCCTACTCAATTGGTTATTAGAGAAAAAGAGATAATTATCCAATAATTAATTTTATTATAAATATATATATAACTAACTTACCGTATTATATTTATAACCTATAGTTTTAATATTTCATCTCATGAACATATAAACTATAGTTCTTTTTTATGGTACTTAATGTAAATCACATTTACATCAATCCTCCACTTGATGTATCTCATACATCACACCGATTATATCATATATAATCGAATTTCCTCTTATCAATTTGAACATTTCAAATAAACACCAAGAACTGATTCTCAACTTGAGTCCATTGAACTACCAAGGAGACCGTATGAACTTGTAACTTGAAGCTCCAACGGTACGTGAATAATTGACTAAACTCTTTAATCATGGGATTCACCATTCGTTAACTGTCGGGCACTCTACTAAAGACCGACAGTTGCACTCTCCTCACTACAGATATATTTTGTGTCCATATCAACCAATCAACAGTGTGATAACTCTTCACATATCACTCGTAAGTACAACTAGGCCAATTTACCGTTATGTCCTTGTAGTTACATCTAACTCCTTAAGTACCACTGATCCCTCTAATGAACATAAGTCATAGTCCTACTATGATTGAGTCCGTAGTATCACCAGGATCAGGTATCCCTCCTTAATCTTTATACTATGACCTATTTAGGTTATCACTTAAGGCATGATCCACATGTATATCTCATATACATGCTTAAGTTTTTATACAATAATCATGGAGTTTTGTTTATTGGATATGAGTAAATGCCAAATAAAATAACTTTTATTTTATTCATAACAACGTGTATAGTTTACAATCTGCAGGATTTTTGCAAAATTAGGACATAAACACAATTGGATTACTCTCACCTATGCAGATCAAAGGATAATATCGAAATAAACAGGAGTTCATAGTTAGCTCAGAATTAAGATCGTGTTATCCTAGGTCATTTTAGTTTGAAATAGTCAGCTTTAACAATAAAAAATCGTTATAAAGAAAAGTGACTACTTCGAGGTCCAGTCTTATGCAAACTCATTGCATAGGATGCCCTCACTCACACGTCTTTACATGAATGATTTAGGATCACATCATTTGTGTCAAGTATACGAAATGGGCCGCATCCATCAGTATTACCAGGATGAAACACCCAACTTTATCCATATATTTATAGACCATTTAGGCTATAACTTGATCTTGTTTATGCCATCACATAAAGTTAAAGTATTCATACTATAGTCATGGATTCATTTACTGGATTTTCATTATAGAATGCAATATCAATGTCTTTTTTGAATAAAAATACTCAATAATATTTTATGATAAATAAAAATGTTTAACACAAAATTTACGAACTGCGAGTTCTAGGAATACCAACAGGCGTGCATTTCCTATACGATTGCATAGATTTACCTAAACGATCGTCTAGCTTTTTCTAAGTGATCGAGCACCCAAGCATTTTACTAAATGATCGTCTATACGATCAACCCCAGTTTACTACACGATCGTGCACCTTTTACTAAACGATCAAGAAGTCGTCTATACAATAGACATCCGTTATCTGCCACTTGCTTGATCGTGGTAAGCGATCGTTCCTTCCTCCTTCCCTCTACCAAATCCAACAAATCCCACACCTTCTGGATTCTCACTCCAAGAATACCGAGGGTTCCGAGTGGCGGTGTCTTCCCTGCTACCTTGTTCGTGAGGAGTCCATTCGTGGGTAGATGATAGCAAGATTTGGTGGATGATAGCTTGGATGATCTCAACGACAACGATATTTGCTTCTTTGACGAGAGTGAGATTTATGCGAAGAAAAGTTCTTCAATTGGTATGTTTCTCCTCCTTTTGTTATTAAAAGTTCAAAGCATGCTGTAATTTGTTGTTAAATGCATAACTAGTATGTTTGATTGTGAATGCGGTATTTCTGTCACAATGAGTTTGGAACGTTGGAACTGTGTTGCTAACCATCTCTTTACGTCAGCAAGGAAGCTTGTCTCATTCCTAATGAGCAAGATATCATCAACATAAAGTACTAAGAATGCCACAGTTTTATTGACTATTTATTGTAAACACATGGTTCTTCAACATTCTGTTCAAAGCCATAAGATTTGATCGCAGTATCAAATCTTATATTCCAGGATCTTGAAGCTTACTTTAATCCATAAATGGATTGTTTAAGCTTATAGACTTTTTGTTTCTGTCCTTGTTTGATGAACCCTTCTGGTTGAGACATAAAAATACTTTCATTAATATGGTCATTCAAAAAAGTTGTCTTGACATCCATTTGCCATATTTCATAGCCATAATATGTGGCAAAGAAAATGTGGCTCACTCTTCATCACATTTGGCAACTACCACAACCCTTTGTTGGATAAAGCATTTATTTAGTATATGGTATAGCCTATAGAGACTTCCATGCTACCCTATGCCTAATGCCAATCATGTTTCATCGGTCCCCTTTCTGGCATATATCAAGTATACTTTCATGCAATGCCTAAAATTATTTAAAACTAATGTACGATGATCATAGTGTTTAATCTAAATTAGATGTTAGATTTCTCCATAATACATATTGTCAAAATATATATATCTATTGATACAAGTAAAATATTGCAATCTAAATTTTACGATGATAATAATAAAATGATGATGTGGATAAATATTTTGGAAAAAATTATAAAAAATGAATAATCAAAAGAAAATTAATAAGCTTCTATAAATATATTTTATATAAATATAGTGATATTTTGTTATTTATTTTATATGTTTCATGGATTTTTTTAATAGAGGGAAAATGTTATTTACCTTTCATATTATATCGATTCTATAGAAATATAGAAATATTGTTAAAAATGTAAACATATGGATAAAAATTTTATACCATGTGATGTGATGGAATTGCACGAAGTAATTTTATTTATTCGTATTTTTTAAAAACAACTAAATCTAGGGTACATATGATTACCCCTACACTTTTATTTGGGAAAAAAAAAAAAACAATCAACCTTGGTATGACGGTAAAATTTAGTTGCAAACATTTGTATAGCTTAGGGCTTAAAACACCTCTGTTTTTATCATGATATATTTTTTTAGACAATATGATATTTGTTTGATGATTTTGAGAGATTTTAATCATAAAGAATTATGTTAGATCACTTACTAATGGGGCCCTATCGATTAGTATTACGCAGAAGAAATCAATTATAGACACTAATATAATTAGATCTGCTCTTCATAGACAAACTTGGGATTTGCGATCCTAAGTAAGATCGGTTCATGATCATGGGATCCTTTTCTATCAGATAGGAAGGGCTGTTACACAAAATGTACTTCTAAGTAATTGCTCCATAGATCCTATATCTATCTATATGAAGAAGAAATCATGTAACGAAGGGGGTTCTTATTTGTACAAATGGTACTTCGAACTTGGAACGAGCATGAAGAAATTAATGATACTTCTTTATCTTTTGAGTTGTTCTGCCGGATCGGTCGTTCAAGACCTTTGGTCTCTACCCGGACCCGATGAAATCAATTATAGACACTAATATAATTAGATCCGCTCTTCATAGACAAACTTGGGATTTTCGATCCCAAGTAAGATCGGTTCATGATCATGGGATCTTTTTCTATCAGATAGGAAGGGCTGTTGCACAAAATGTACTTCTAAGTAATTGCTCCATAGATCCTATATCTATCTATATGAAGAAGAAATCATGTAACAAATGGGGTTCTTATTTGTACAAATGGTACTTCGAACTTGGAACGAGCATGAAGAAATTAATGATACTTCTTTATCTTTTGAGTTGTTCTGCCGGATCGGTCGTTCAAGACCTTTGGTCTCTACCCGGACCCGATGAAAAAAATGGGATCACTTCTTATGGACTCGTTGAGAATGATTCTGATCTAGTTCATGGCCTATTAGAAGTAGAAAGCACTCTGTTGGGATCCTCACGGACAGAAAAAGATTGCAGTCGATTTGATAATGATTGAGTGACATTGCTTCTTCGGTCCAAACCCAGGAATCCTTATACAACAAGGAAGAAAAGACAATAGAGCGTAAATGTACTATCTATTCAATTGTGTGATCCCAATGATCACTAATTATAGAATTTACATCATATAGAAAAGGTAAATATACATAGAATATAATGGAAAAGATATTTAGGGATATTCAATCTATGTACAATTATATCTAATTCAAATATTTATAACATTCCCTTTACACGTCCATAGTATATAGAATATATGTCTCGTTAAAACTTTACTAGGAAAAACCAAATGAAACAAAAACCTAATAAAGAAAAAAGAGTACATTATTCATATATTTTAATAACCACCTCATATATTTTAATAAATACTACACTATTGGATCGAGACATGATGAAGGTGCTATAGATGTATCAACCTAGTTGAAATATGTGGGTGCACCTATTGATTTGTCAACTCTGGTATTTTGTTAAAAGAAAATTATGTTAGAGATGGTTTTTTCTCTATACATTGATAAAAAAAACCAAAAAACTGAAATATCATTACAAAGGATAGGCTTAGATGCTAAATTTGTAGGCGAGTAAAAGAAAAAGAGGGTTAAGAAGCCAAGTAAAAAGGAAAAATTATTTTGCACATCTAATGAATGATGTCATAAAAGCAGTAACCCATCGTACAAAATGTGGTAGATTATCAAACTCACTAAGGGAGCATTTGGTGCGTGATAAAAGCAGAGAATTGGGTTGGTAATTATTATCTGGAAAGTTAAATTATATGGGGAGTTAAATTGTCTGTGTTTATTGTGCAGAGTTGAGTTGAGTTGGTAATTATTGTCTATGTTTGGTGTGTAGAGTTGAGTTGAGTTGAGTTTAGAAGTCTGTATTTGAGTGTGGAGTTGAGTTGAGTTGAGTTGAGCTGGGGTATTTGATGCAGTTTTTTGTGAATGAGATTGGTTCTATTTTTGTTTTCTGTCTGTTTCTTATTTCATTTTTGATTTTTTAGTTTTATGCTTTGCTATTGTTGATTAATTTCCAACTATACACCTATTTTCTCAAATAATTTATGACATAAACTGGACAATCTCAAATTTTTATCTCAATTTGTAGAACATAATAGATTATTTTCCATGTATTTTTTTCAAAGACTGTAATATTTCTAATTCTCTTCAACCTGTAAAACATACCACCAAAATATATTTCATATTACTGTTCAATTACTAATGAATTGATATTATATATATATATTGAATCTTGCTAACTTAACATTATTATTTCACATATCGTACACATGAACGTTGAATAACTGGATAACTTAACAATTTATTTTTATATAAAATGGAACTGAAATTGTACATAAGACAATTAACTTCCATTTGATAATGATAATGAGAATGTGATGTCGTACAGTAACATTGTTTTGTAGATCACAAAAATAATATCAACCGACCAAACATGTGGTTGGTTCATAAAATTTCACAAAATATATGTTTTTTCGGGTTGAAATATTAGGTGGTCAATCTAATGGGTTCGACCAAGTAGGCGTGTACAGTACTATAGCTGTTTGTCTTCTGGTACAACTAGGAAGAGGTTTATTTTTTATATATCCGTGTCAATTATATCAATCAAGTCACATCCATCATCCTTAATGAGCCTTTCAATATACCAAATATGGCTTGAACTACCTTCTTCTGATTTCCAAATTCCATCTTATATTTCTCGGCTTGCTACACAACGAGCCTGCCCATGTGCGCCAATTTCATATCAATGGTTGATCGCATGAAGTCGATCATTTCATTATAGAAGGCGAGTCGTTTCCTCTTGCTCCCTCTAGATGGCTCTACTAATATGCTCACTCAGTCGGTGGAAATATCTGGTACATCTGCTCTCCCCGTGGACATATCTCCTTAATCTTCCTCCATTACATCCTCAGACAGTTGGTTTGTTCATTATCAGGGGTAAGGTATTCTTGTGACTCTAGCTAAATCTCGTCTTCCATTTCCCATAACAAATTTGAAACCATCACTACTGGTGGCTCGCAATAGTGCGCGGTTGCCCTATCCTTCCAATCACACTTGATAGTTCATAGTAATGGGGGAATGGCTTGTTCCACAATCCCTTCGTGTTAGGATGACTCTGCATTTGTATATGGGAGAAATATTAGAAATTATACAAAAACAAGTTCGATGTATGATGCGTTATTTTATGCGGTGAAATAATGGTAAGGGTTACGTTGATGGAAAATGCGTTGTGCAAATAAGTTTTCTCAGCAGGACCCAAGTATAAATCCTACTGAGTTTCTTGGTAAGCCCAGGGTCAAACTCAAGGACTAAGGAAAACAATATGCGGTGATAATTTCGAGATTACATTGTGGTAACAAATAAATTAATGGTTTGGTTGGTGCGTCAAACTATGCGATCATACTACACTCATGTGATAGCAAATCATTTTCCAATGCAAATGCGGTGACTCCTAATTTTAGGACGCATGCGATAAATGCGATAGTGTCTATAGAGCTTATTCCTAAGTCTCTACTTCTTGCCTATGCGATGATGCAAGATGCATACAAGGACAAGGTGACCGCATACAATCATAACCCATCTCTACGATGCATGTGATGCATTAATATCAAACAGAGTTAATTCCTAAGCTTCTATCTCTTGATTATGCGTTCTAATCTGACTCTCCCGAGCCTAGATTCTAACCTGACTTTTCCAAACCTAGATTCTATCCTTAGACTACCCTTCCACGTATCTCTAATGGACGAATGACGCATACATAATACAAGATAATCGCATAGAATGAAGATCTTCAGTTATGCTAGCTAAGTGCTTCTTAACCCATTCGACAGATTTAGCTACTCATGCATAATGTACAGAGAGTGAACAAATATAAAGATGAAATCTCCATTTCTATAAATAAATTCAGAGTACAAAATGACAATGGAAGTAAGGATAGAGAGCCTGGTAGCAATTCCTTATTTCCCAAGGCTTTTACACTATTATCTCTAGTCTGCTCAAAAGATGTTCTTATTTCTGCAAGATTTGGCCCTCTCTCTGATCTCAACATTCCTAGCACTCTTCCAAGTTCACCGGAATGGTCTCTCGGTATAATCTCCCTTTACTCACTTCTGCCTTCGAAGGAAAGAAAACTAAGAACAAGGCTACTTCTATCTAAAGGGGAAAAATTATCTAACTGAACGAACTCCTTCACTGAAGGTGGCCTCCAGTATTTATAGAGCTTCGGGGTGAAAGGCTTCTTCTCTCTTATGATTTTAATGGTGGGATGATATTAGTTCTCTGTCTGATGCGTCGAATATTTGTCACAGAAAAGTTGAGTGTACTTGCTACAGTAGGTTGTTAACAGCTTGTCAACTTAATTCGGAATCGGTCGTCATCAGCTTTCTGTCCCATCGTGATTTATTACACTTTTCACCCAGATGCGCCCACCAAGATGCACCGACTCTATGCAGAAACCTTCTTGAGTAGATATTCGTGAGCGCAAATGATTGCATAGCCTTGCGTTAACGCAATCTCTTAATGCGCTCGGACGTTAATTTTTATGGATCGTATTTTTGCCTAGCGTCAACGCATTTTCTGCACAAAATTACATAAGTTAGTTGTTTTAATGTGATGGACACATGCGACCGCAATATTTTGAACTTAATGCTTTTGGACGTAATATTGTATATTTTTATCATCGCAATCCTGCATTGTTTTGTAACTTAGCACTGTAATAACCTGCATTTCTACCCGTTATCACACCCCCAAATTGAAACAATGTTTGTCCTCAAGCATAAGCTAAAGATTTTCTTTAGAAAGTCGACCGCCTTCTCTTTCCTAGATTTCTCAAGGATGCCTTATTCAAATCCTATACACCAAAATTTTCTTAATTCTTATCCAGGTCTCTTCTTAAAATATTTCTAAAATTTAGGGACTGCAAGTTTATCCTTCAAAAAGACTTTAATAGATTCCTGGGCATCACATGATTTATTTCATAAGAAAAACTTTTTCACTGAGGTATTTTCAAATGATTTTTATCCTTGTATATTTTGGACTTTTTTTTTATGACATTGCACTGATCCAAGTGCCTAGCCTTCGTTTTGGCTTGCCCCCACGTGTGTCATGCGGACATCCAACTATGGGCAAGGTGCTCTTTCTCAGTCTAAACTCATGCCCATTTGGCAGTAGAGTTGCGATCATTTTATTCATGCATTGATCACGATTCCTACCTTCGTTTTGGCTTGCCCCCACGTGTGTCATGCGGACATCCAACTATGAGTAGGATCCGATCGCAACGTTATTTATTATTATTTTTTTATTTTTTATAAGCTGAAAATAGCAAGGTCGAAAATGAATATTGCACCCCCAAATTTAAAATGCGGCAATGTCCTCATTGTTAAAAGATTGAAAGAAGTCATGCGATGCTCTTAGGAAGTTTCGTAAAGGGTCAGTTTGAAAGAAAGCTAGCAGACCACTAACTTCTAAACATATTTCATGAGGTGACTGTCCTAAAATTAAGTTGACTTTAGCATATATGAAAAAAATAAAGGCAGGCATTTCATCATTGACATCATAATTGGCAAAAAGAAATCATGTGGTGACTTACTAAATTAATAAATGATTGCGCCAACCAAAGAGGATGCGATGATAAAATATTCAAAATTAAAATGCGATGCGATAGTGCAAAATTTGGAATAAAGTCAAGGAAAGATACAACCTCCAAATTTGCATTGTCATCCACATTATTTGTAGACGCATCCTGCTTTGCGGCGATCAGTTTTCTTTTGATTGCGTTGACGAAATAAGTAGTTGCGTCTTCGTGTAGTGCCTCCGTAATCGTTTACCTCAATCGTATGCAAAGAAAAACATTGAGAGGGTCAAATAATAATAAAATAACGAAGTTAACAAAATTTTCTCCCTTTTTTTTTTAAGATGAAGACAGATAAATGATAATTGAAATAGCATAAGAGTAATGAGATTCATAAATCATAAGTAAGAAAAGGATGTTCCAAAAGACTTGCGCCCCAGATGATTTTCTGTCGCATGCCAGTGCAGAGGCCACTCAATTGTCCTTCATTCTGGAGTTCTCAGGTTTACAGAGGTCTTTTCTCGATGAAAATGATGCATTATTTTATGTTGTGAATTGATGAAAGGAATTGCAGTGATGGGAAATGTGTTGTGCAACATGTTTTCTCAGCAGAATCCAAGTATAAATCCTACTGAGTTTTCTGGTAAGTCCAGGGTCGAACTCAAGGACTAAGGAAAACGATATGTAGTGGTAATTCTAAAGATAACTTTGTGGTAACAAATAAATTAATGATTGGTTAGTTTTTTGTTTGTGGTATAAAATGTATGTGGCGGAGTTAAGAAAAGAGTTAACATTATGGAAAATGCAATGAATATGCGGGGAACGAGTTGAGAAGGGGTTCAGCTAACACTTCCTAGGATTGCGTTCATGTTATGTGATCATGTAACACACATACAATAGCAAGTCATCTCTCAATGTAAATGCTACGACTTCTAGATTTAGAATGCATGCGATATATGTAATGAAGTTTATAGGACCTACACATAAGCCTCTATTCTTGTTTATGCGATGACGAATGAAATATACACATACAAGGCAACCGCATAATACCATAACCTATGTCTAGGGTGCATGCGATACATGTTGGCAAACAGAGCTTATCTCTAAGTCCCTATCTCTTGCTTATGCAAATCTAATCTTGCTCTCTCGAGTCTAGATTCTAACCTAGCTCTTCCAAGTCTTAGGTTCTTTCTTTAGACTCTCTCTCGAGTAGCCCTAAAGGGGTGTTGGGTACAACATAAGACAAGATGATCACATGCAATGAAGATCCTAGGTCATGTTAACTAAGTTCTTCTCAACCCATTCGATAGATTTAGCTACTCATGCGTGCTTTTAAGAGAGTGAACAGATGTAGATAAGCAAGTTCCATTTTATAGATATGTAATTGAAACACAAAATAACAATGCGGAATAAGAATAAAGAGCCTAGTAGCAATCTCTTTCTTCTCAAGGCTTTTACACTGTTCTTCTCTACTCTGCTCAAAAGATAATCTTGCTCTCGCGAGAATCGACCCTCTCTCTATTTTTCCACGCCTTCTGGGTTCTCTCTCGAGTAGACTAAAGCGATCTTCCGGGATTTCTTCCCTTCTCTCGCTCTACCTTCTAAGTAAAAGAAAACTATGAAGAAGGCTACTTCTAACTAAGGAGAAAATTATCTAACTGTCGAACTCCTTCACTGAAGGTTGCCTTCAGTATTTATAGAGCTTTGAGGTGAAAGACTTCTTCTCTCTTATGGTTGCACTGATGAGATGGCATTAATTCTCTATCTGATGTGCCGAATATTTGTCACCGAAAAGTTGAGTGTACTTGCTACAGTAGTTTGTTAACGGCTTGTCAACTTAATTCGGAATCGTCCGTCATCAGCTTTCTATCCCATCGTGATGTATTACGCTTTTCACCCGGATGCGCCCACCAAGTTGGCGTGCTCTATGTGGAAATATTCTTGAGCAGATATTTACGAGCGCAAATGACTGCATAGCCTTGCGGTAATGCAATTTTTTGATGCACTCGGCCGTTGATTTCTTTGGATCGTATTTTCTGCCTTGTGTCAATGCATATTCTGCACAAAAATATATAAGTTAACTATTTTTATGTGATGGACGCATGCAACTGCAATATTGTGAACTTAATGCTTTTTGGACGCAATCTTGTATATTTTTATCAATGGAAACCTGCATTCTTTTATACCTTAGCACTGTAACAACGTGCATTTTTGCCCATTATCAGAAAATCACCCCCGCAATATACCTTAACTCTTTGCCCGTTAACCTTGAATGTACGGGTCCTTTCCTCATTAATCAGTTCAATCGCACCATGCGAGAATATTTCTTTAATTATAAAGGGTCCGGACCAACACGACTTTAATTTGCCGGGAAAGAGCCATAGTCGCGAATTAAAAAGTAAGACCTCTTGTCTGACGTGGAGATTTTTCCCGCATAGCTGGTTGTCATGCCGACGTTTTGCTCGTTCTTTGTAAATTTTGGCATTTTCATAAACTTGCGTTCTCCACTCATCAAGCTCGACCAATTGGAGTTTTCTTGTTCCCCTACTACTTTTAAATCGAAGTTAAGCTTCTTCACCGCTCACAACGCTTTGTGCTCTAGCTCTAGTGGTAAATGACATGCTTTACCAAATACCAGCGCATATAGAGACATGCCTATAGGTATCTTATAGGCGGTCTTGTATGCCCATAATGCATCGTCTAGCTCTGTTGCCTAGTCTTTTCCTGAAGGCTTTACCACCTTCTCCAATATCAGCTTAATTTCCCAGTTGGACACTTCAGCTTGACCATTAGTCTATGGATGGTATGCGGTGGCCATGGAGGATATTATATTTGAGCAGCAGATTTTTGATGATGTAATTGACAAAGTGGGAGCCTTCGTTACTTATTATGGCACGTGGGGTGCCAAAACGAGTGAAAATATTTTTCTTCAAGAATTTGGAGACTACTGCCGCATCGCTTGCGATGCATGCTACCGCTTCTACCCACTTGGAAACGTAGTCGACGACTAATAGAATATACTTGTGACCATTCGAAGGTGAGAATGGTCCCATGAAATCAATGCCCCAGATGTCGAATAACTCCAGTTCTAAAATGATGTTCATGGGCATCACATGTTTCCATGAAATATTACCTGTGCGCTGGCACCGGTCACACTTCATCGCGTAGTCTCTCGCATCCTTGAATAGTGTTGGCCTATAGTACCCACTTTGTAATAATTTCACTGTTGTACGCTGACCTCCAAAGTGCCCGCCATATGGTGAATCATGACGTTGTGATAATATGCGTTGGTGAGCAGCATCCGGTACACACAGTCGCAGAATATGGTTTGACCCCCTCTTATACAGATTTGGCTCATCCCAAAAATATGATCTGCATTCATGCCTGAGCCACCTCTTTTGGTGGTCGGTATAATCTTCGAGAAATTGTTTACAAACCAGATAATTTACCACGTCTGCGTACCATGGAAATTCTTCAATTTGAAATAGCTACTCGTTTGGGAACGTTGCACTCACCTCTGACTGATTAAGTTCAACCTCTAAATTTTCTAATCTGGATAAATGATCCGCAACTTGGTTCTCCGTCCCCTTGCGATCAATTATTTCCATATCAAATTCCTAGAGGAGAAGAACCCATCTAATCAACCTCGGCTTCGCATCCTTCTTTGTCATCAAATATTTTATCGCCGAGTTGTCAGTGTGGATGAGTACTTTTGTTCCCAAAAAATATGCTCTGAATTTCTCCAACATAAATATTACCTCAAGCAATTCTTTTTCTGTGGTGATGTAGTTAGTTTGAGCAGGATTCAAAGTCTTACTCGCATATGCGATGGGATGTAACACTGTTTTTCGCTTCTGCGCCAGCACTGCTCCCATCGCATACCCGCTTGCGTCGCACATTAATTCAAAGGGTAGTGTCTAATCTGATGCAATCAACACGGGTGCGGTCGTTAATACATTCTTCAAAATCATGAATGCATTGAGGCAATTGTCATCAAAGTCAAACTTTCTATTTGCCTCCATCAACGCACTTAGCGGTCGTGCAATCTTTGAGAAGTCTTTGACAAAACGTCTATAAAATCCAGCGTGTCCCAAGAAGCTCCTAACAGCCTTTACACTCGTTGGACGTGGGAGCTTTTCAATCGCTTCAATTTTGCCTTGTCCACCTCCAACCCATCCCTAAAGACTTTGTGCCTAATCACAATGCCCTCCTTCAACATAAAATGGCATTTCTCCCAATTAAGCACGAGGTTCGTCTCCTCACATCTTTTCAATATCTTCTCCAAGTTGTCAAAACAGACTTCGTATGTGTGCCTATACACAGAGAAGTCGTCCATGAATATTTCTACAGAGTCTTCGAGATATTCCGAACAGATGGCCATCATACACCTTTGGAAAGTGCTCGGCGCATTACAGAGGCCGAACGACATTCATTGAAACACAAATGTTCCATATGGGCAAGTGAATATGGTCTTTTCTTGATCTTCAGGAGCGATCATGATCTGGTTATAACCGGAATACCCATCCAAGAAGCAGTAGTAGTCATTTCCAACTAGAAGATCCAACATTTGGTCAATAAAAGGTAAAGGGAAATGATCCTTCTTTGTTGCTGCATTTAGTTTGTGGTAGTCCATGAAAATCTGCCATCCAGTGACGGTCCTTTGTAGTATAAGCTCGTTATTTGCGTTAGGGACTACTGTTATCCCTCATTTCTTCAGCACGGATTGCACGGGGCTGAACCACATGCTGTCTTCTATTGGATAGATGATGCCCGTGTCTAACCACTTGATTATCTCCTTCTTTATGACCTCCTTCATCGCACGGTTGAGTCTGCGCTGATGTTCAATTGATCCTTTATGATTATCTTTGAGACGAATTCTATGCATACAGTATGCGGGGCTAATTCCTCGAGTTTCTGCGAGCGTCCAACCAATTGCTTTTACATATTTTCTCAAAATGCTCAGCAATGCATTTTCTTGGTTTTCATTAAGTGCAGAGGAAATGCTTATCGGTAGCTTTTCATTTTGCCCCAGAAATGCATACTTCAAGTGGTTTGGAAGGGTCTTCAGCTCTATTGTTGGTGGTTTTTCTAAGGACGGTTTTGTTGTTTTTCTTTCTTCATTCACTGTCTGATTAACTTTTTGGGATACGATCACCTCATCTTCCTTGTTTGTTTTTTCTGTGATCGCATTTTATGCTACAATGGATATGATCGCATCCTCATCTTCGTTTCCATCTTCAGGCTTCTCTTCTTCATTCAAACTCTGTTCATCGTCGGATTCATTAAGGTCTTCTTCATCAGGATATTTCATGGCACGGATAATGTCAAACTTGAGCTTCTGTCCAATCACGCTCAAGTTGATCTCTCCTTTGTGCACATCAATTTGGACATGCCCGGTTGATAAAAATGGTCGCCCCAAGATGATGGGCACATCTTTGTCTACTTCATAGTCCAAGATGATGAAGTCTACTGGCAATATAAATTTGTCGAATGTAACCAGCACGTCCATCACCTTACCCTCTGGATGCACCAGAGATCTATCCGCTAATTGGAGAGTCACTGTTGTGGGCACAAGTTGCCCTACGTCCAGCTGCTTGAAAATTGATAGAGGCATCAGGTTAATGCTGGCTCCAATATCACATAGCGTTTGCCCGATGTATAATCCTCCAATGGAGCAATGTATAGTGAAACTCCCAGGGTCACGCATTTTCGGTGGGATTATAGATTTTGAGCTCTACGTCAAAGCCACCATGGCGAACTTACCAGTGCCACTCTTCTTCGTCACCATATCCTTTAGAAACTTCGCATATGCGAGCATCCCCTCAATTGCTTCAGTGAACGAAATATTAATATGCAAGTGTTTTAATATATTCATAAAGCGTTGGTACTATACCTCATCATTTTTCTTCTTTCTGAGTCTCTGTGGGAAAGGTGGCAGCTGTATTCTTACGGTCCCCCATTCTTTTGGCTCTGAGGTGGACAATCTCAGGTTCCATCGCTTCCTTTTCTTCTGTTTCTTCTCGAGTCACCGCAATCTCTGATTCCAGCGAAATTGGAGCAGTTCGGCTAAGCTCCTTCTTCTCCCCTGCCACAGTCTTTTCACTCCGCAACATCACGACTTGACTGGCTCTTTATCTGTACCCCCTAAGTTGCATGGGAGTTCCATTGAACTTGGCAGGGCCCCTTGTGGTCTATTCTATCTGGCCTATCTAAATTTCCAGGTTGCGGATAGACGTCGCTTGATTTTGAAGCACAGTTTCGTTCTTTTCAATATATCGCTTCAAAAAACTTTCCAAAGAGGAAGATTGTGGCGCCTGCGAACTGCTGGCTTGATTACTCGTCTGATCGTTGTTTCACGGGAAAAATCTGAGTGGCCCTTCTTTTTGCGTCACTGATTGAAAATTTTGCTGCTGATTTTTCCATGCAAAGTTAGGGTGGTTTCTCCGCCCAGGGTTGTACATGTTAAAGAACGGATTATTCTTCACAAAATAGATTGACTGTGGGTTTTGCGGGCATTGCTCCATTGCGTGTCCTTCACCGCAAGTAGCACACCTTGCAGTAGTCTGGTTGATTGCGTTCACTTGCCCACTATGCGTTGTTGGGCTGTTGATTGCGATTCCCCGTATCAAGTTCATCATCGCAGTCATTTGACTCTAAAGGGATGTGATAGCACCATTGCTCGCATCATTGTCCTTTATTCTCAATCGTTGATCACTTTCTCTTCAGTCCTCGTGATTTTTAGAAATGCGATCAAGGATGTTCTTGGCCTTGATAACTTGTAGAAATACAAGTTATTTATGCTGCCTTATCTAGATATTGCGGCCAAAAGTGAAGGAATATGCGTCGATTGTATGAAAAGTAGCTCAGAAATACAATAACTATGAATTATCGCAATTACTCCTACTAACATCGTCAAGATGGTAGAAGAGGATATTTTTACGTTGTTTTGCAGGAAACCAGGTCACCGCTTGCGATCAAGGCTCAACGAGAAATTGAACAATGCATCTCTATCACATTGCGCCCATCAAACCACAATGAAGAGACGATTAATGCAATGACTCGAAATGCGACAGTCGATCCTGAGTTGAATTTCAACCGCATACGGTAATAAAAACAACACCGCATGCGAGCACCCGATTGAATGATGAAGCCGAGCAACGTAAACGTGGAGGATTGCAACACGTGTACAACTAACCGTTGTGCAGATTTGACAGTCTGATTGCATAACAAAAGGAATATTTATTCCTTCATCTTCAAAATTTCCATAACAAGAAGTGCGGTCCACAAGCCAAGAGTTAAAGCTTTTCACCTATAAATTCCCCCATATGATACTGGATACGGATATACTTGATAAGGGTATATTTGATACAAGGGCTAATTAATGTTGGATTATTGAGAGAAAGGTTGAGCTGAGTACTGATCGGAAGACATCCGGGAAGAGAAGAGACAAGGCCAAGAGGTGAGTCTCAGTGCGAATTCGCGAGACCCCCGCCTTGAAGCTCTGTGCTTAGATCCCTCTACCGATTGAGCAAGCTTGAGAGGTAAGCTCATCCATCCATTCGCTCCATCCACGTCAGCAAGCAAAACTCCATTCAGATCGACACTAAGACGTTGGCGCTTATTTGTATTTGTTTCTAACTCTATTTCATCAAGTGTATTTCATCTTCTTAATCTATTCATTCACAAATCATGTATCAGACGTTAAATAGATTTATTGAATGTCTCGATCACTTCCATTACCACTTCTCTGTCTATTTCCGTTCCTCCATTAATAGATTTTTCCATGAAGTTTTCTTAATACCTTGGTAAGTAATATGGATTAAACGAGTAACTTAATCTGTGCTAAAGAGATAAATGTGTTTAGCTAAGGCATGCTAGATGACATCTTCACCTGTGAGAGCAGAAGTGAAGATGTCATTCTGATTTGTCGAGAGAAGGTTAGAAGAATGCGTTAACTAAAACAAGTAGTACTTCCAGAGATGGAAGCAACCTTGCATTCATTACGTTCATCCCTGTTTCACCACAGAGATGTGGGAACATGGCCGATCACCAAGAGGTGTACGCCAAGGGAAAAACGAAACAGTACTTATATCGTTAACACAATTACGGAACTTGTGCTATTTATATTAGTTATCTTTTCTATTTCTGCTTCGTACATAAGACTTGTCATCGCATTACATGATCTTTGCATAATCTTCACAGCCAGCCTTGACCTCAGTATCTTGTATCATGAATCCATTATCTTGTATCATCTTAGCTTAGATTTATTTTAACGCAATTTATGTTATTATCACATTTTTACCGCTTTACTTTACTCTATCGCATGTTTAATTACTTGTACAAAAATTCTTTTATAAATTGAAAAACCCCTGGTCATATATATCACAAGCATAACGCAATAACCTAAAACAGTCTCTATGTTCGACCTCAGATCACATGGAGAATCTTGCGGTGAAATTATACTTGGTTTCAACGCAAGGAAACTTGTGACAACGCACAACATACTACAAGAATATTTTTCAATAACGCATATCTAGAAGTAGTATCACATATCATCGCATAAAATCTTGTGTTACAAGTTTATGACGCATAAGATTACACACATTTTGCATGTCAAGCCTCATCATAAGTTTTATCTAGCAGACCTCCAGCGGCTACCGCATTGGTAGTAGTTTGCGAAGCAGAGTTTAATCCATGATAAAACAATCTCTATTTGTAAGCAGTCTAGCAAGCCATTATGCGGGCAATCTCTTATCAGCCTCTTAAACCTCGCCCAAGCATCGCTGAGCGATTCGTCATTATCTTGTTCGAAATTGGTGATTAATTTTCTTCGTCTGGCATTCTCCGTTGGAGGGAAATATTTCTTCATAAACTTCTCTACTACTTGCTCCCATGAGGTCATCTCCCCCGGTTTGAGAGAGTATGCCCACTTTCGTGCCTAGTCACACAATGAAAATGGGAACAAAGTTAGTCGAACTTCCTCGGTGGAGATATTCGGGAACACAAAAGTGTTGCAAATCTCTATGAAGCTCCGGAGGTAGGCATGCGGGTCCTCGCCACGCCTCCCACCAAACTATCCAGTAGTCTGGATCATCTGCAGCATCACCGGTTTCATTTCGAATTGCGATCCATCAAGAGCAGGCCTCATGATTCCTGGGGAGAAATCGTAGAGGTTGGGTGACGTATAATCCCGAATAGGCCTATTGCGATCGTTCGCCAATAGGATGGGATTCACCATGACATTATTTTCATTTGCTATTTCTAGGTTGTTCCGCCATGTTATCTTTCTCTTGCTATTGTTGTTGGCAGCTATCTCCCAGTCTTCGTCGGAACGCCCTTTCAATCTCTGAGTCGTAATGTGCTAGAGATTGATAGCTGCAAAGAAAATCAGAAAATTACCGTTAGCACTCTATATTGCCGAAGTCCCCGACAACGGCACCAAAAACTTAATGCTTTATTTTATGCGGTGAAATAATGGTAAGGGTTGCGTTGATGGAGAATGCGTTGTGCAAACAAGTTTTCTCAGCAGGACTTAAGTATAAATCCTACTGAGTTTCCTGGTAAGCCCAGGGTTGAACTCAGGGACTAAGGAAAACAATATATGGTGATAATTTCGAGATTACTTTGCGGTAACAAATAAATTAATGGTTTGGTTGGTTTGTTGTTTGAAGTATAAATAGTATGCGGTAGATTTGGGATAAAAGTAATTATGCGATAGATACACTGAGTATGCAGCGGAACGAGTTGAGAAGATCTTTAGCTAGCGTTTTCCCGAGAATACATCAAACTATGCAATCATGCTACACTCATGCGACAACAAATCATTTTCCAATGCAAATGCAGTGGCTCCAAATTTTAGGATGCATGCGATGAATGTGATAGTGTCTATAGAGCTTATAGAAATAAACTAATTTACGAATGCATTTCTGCCCGTTATTAGTGTACGTTGCTTAATATTTTTAAAAAAACTTACTCGAACCCAGACGTCGAAGATCTCCCTGTCCACCTGAACGCACTTAAACTCCTCGTTCCATCCGAACCCTGATTGATTTAACATCTCTGTTACTGCCAAATATTGTTTCTTCAGACTTCTAATTTTACATTCAATAGTATTTTGGTTTAGGCCACACCTGAGAAACTTCTCCTCTATTATTCGCTCCAAGTGTTATAGATATCCTGGTCGAAAGGTCCCATTGTCAAACTTCCAACCGGACTCCACTAAAAAGGTTAGGCCATTGACCAACCTAGCGTCCTCGGCTTTTGTCCAAGTGTGTTTCAATCTTTTTCCATCACCTGCCATTCTAATTCATCCATGCATACATCATAAAGACATTATTGAAAATTAAATAGCTTCGTGCGACATGTTATAAAATAAAAAACTAAAACCATGAATTGAAATAATCGAATTAACAATGTTCATGTCATAACTGAATCATGGGAATATTGTTCAACAAATAGATAAGATGTTCAAATATGTCTTTCTTCAAAAAAGTTAATCATGATCTTTACCATTGAGAAACATTTCGGCAGCCAAATCATCTCTAAATTTGGTCTATTCGTCCAATTCTCAATCAATTCAATATTCTCTCCCTCCGTGACAACAAAAGTAGAATTCTCGTACAGTAAATCATCAAGTGAAGCACTGATCCCCATATCCCTTGTGATTAAGTTGTGAATCAGGCAACACACAGTTATCGTTCGACATTGGACCTATACTGGGTAGAAGGATTTGCCTCTAAGAATTTCCCATCAGCCCTTCAAAAGTTGGAGTTCTAGCTCGATAATATTTCTTGTTGACGAATGCAGGATGTTGAAAAATTCTCTCGTAGTTGTTAATGTGTTGCTCGCTCCACGCTAGTCTGAGAGATGGTAGCGTTCCCCTCTATATGAAGCCAAAAATCCTTCAGCATTAGAGTAGCAAGAATCGCACAGGTAGCAGTACCCTATATCATTTTTGGGATTGTAATATATGTCTATTAATGGAGTAACTGAAGGTTTCTTATGTACATGAGTGATTTTTATACCCTTTGGAAACATCAATTCGTGCGGTCGTGCAACTGCGTCCCTTAAGACCCTAAAGTCGACGACTGAGCCTTCCCAGCCCAGCATAACAAAGATCAATTTGACTCCAAACTGAAGCAAAAGAAATTTGTAAATACCGAACTACTCCTATTACTACTAAAATGTAGCAACAGTTGTAAGTCCAAGTGAATCTGCAGAGAAGCACGATTGGTTTTGTTAAGTTAATTTTCTAACTTGAGCGATAAATAGGGGGTTTTGGTGTGGAAGAGATGACATGCGTGAAATTGAAATAAAAGTGTAATGGATATATGAAACGGTAATGGACTCATTTAGTTCTCGAATCAAGTAGCCATTCATTGTAAATTAAATCATTGTTTTCAGCCAACGTATCATATATGCGTATTATGCATGCATAACTACCCAATCGATGTGAATTAACTAATGTATATAAGCCCAAAAATCAATTAATCTGAACCGATTGAGCGTCCTTATTCGTAGTTAAGGCTGGGAAAGTCGTGCCCTAACTAACCTACATGCTCCTAGATGAAATTGGGTCCTTAGGGACCATAAAGAACTAGAAACACATGAACTAAGATTCAGGATTCAACTATGTTGATTAAGTGTCAGGATAGCCGTATTCAAATAATCAATTTATTCTTAAATCTAGATTAAACGTACCATGCAAAGATTCACGGACAGCCTAAAAACCTAAGCATGCTCATATAATCTATGCTACAAGGGTAAATTCAAAGCATGGGCTGTTGGGGTTTGTGCCCTAAAGTCTCGTGTCTTGTAGTTTGTAAACAACTTTGTAAGATCATTTGTGATGTATAATATATATGATATTTACCTTACTTCTTGACTTTGAAAATTTAGATTTTTTTTATTTTTTTTATTTTACCACAAACCAATAAACTTAATATCCCTAGTTGTCTTTATGTAACTTAAGCATGTATGTAGTGACATACAAGTGGATCATGTCTTAAGTGACAACCAAAAGAGTTTGTAGTATATGGATATAGGAGGGAAACCTTATCCTGGTAACACTACGGATGCGGCCCGCATTGTGAAATTGTGACAAGTCTTGTGACTTGTCACAAATGGTCTGATTATGATCATTCGTGTAATGGACATGCGAGCGGGGGCATCCTATACAAAGAGTTTGTATAAGACCTGACCTCGAAGTGTTAAGGTCTTGTCATATAACTCTGTTCATGACTGAGACTTCACTTCACTAGGATGACCATAGGTAACATGATCTCAATCCTGAGTGAGTTGGGAACTCTTGCCATTGAGGACGGTCCTTTTATTTGCATGGGTGCGGCTGGCCAGAGCGTTGACTCAAACCTACCACTTTGAAGATTTGTCTGATTTGGGAACTAGGAACTCAGCTTCACAAGATGGAGTTCACTCCTTCCCCAAAGCAGGGGTAAGTAGATAGATTGCTCTCTTAAGGGCTAATCCCAAGGCTTGAACGATGTGGCGCCACACACCTTCTTATAGCCCGAGAGGTGTCCACACATAGTAGGACTATGTTGTATTGTTCATTAGAAGGATCAATGGTACTTAAGAAGGAAGATGTAATTACAAGGTCCAAAATGGAAAATTGGCCTACTATAATTATGAGCATCTGTGAAGAGTCATTGTACTGATGTTTGATTATATCCAATGGACATAGAAATATATCTATGGCAAGAAGAGTTCAACTGTCTGTTTTTAGTGGAATACCTGGAAGTTAACGGATGGTGCATATCGTGACTAAAGAGTTTAATTAGCTATTCACATACCATTGGAGCTTCGAGCCATAGGTTCATAAGGTCCCCTTGGTAGCTTGGATACAAGTTGAGAGTCGGTTTTTAGGTCAATTTGAAATATTCAAATTGACAAGAGAGAGATCGATTATATATGATATAATCGAACTAGTTAATTATATAATTAAATTTATGTATAAGATACATTAATTTGGAAGAAATCGAATATAAATATGATTTATATCTAGTGAAGGAAAATACTATAATTAATATATGATATGAATTTATATGTTATGAATATGATTCAATCACATTCATTGGACGGTTAAAAGGGAAATGAGATGGCGTCTCTTATATTTTAATAACGGATGAGTGAGTTGAAAGATCACTTTGAGATGCATAAATAGCTCACGTTGTGTTAAGCATGAGATGTACAGACATTGTGTTAAATAGTGTGTCATCGCTTAGAAAATCAGTGTCTATACGATAATGCCTGCACAATCGCCTTCTAATGCGTGGTTAATATGATGAAATAATGGTATATAGTGCGATGGTGGTGTATGCATTGTGCATGCAAGTTTTCCTAGCAAAATCCAAGTATAAAGTCTACTAGGTTGCCTAGTAAGCCCAGGGTCGAACAAAGGGACTATGGAGACAATATGTGACTGTGATTTCTGATAACTTTGCGATGACAAATAAAAAAATGTGTTGGTTGGTATGTTTGTTTAAGGTATAGGTTTTATGCGGCGGAATTGAGAAAAGAGTTAATACACGAAAGATACAATGAATATGCAGGGGAACGGGTTGGGAAGGGATTTAGCTAACACTTCCTAAAATTGCGTTTACGGTATGCGATCATGCTGTATACATATTGATAACTTGTAAAAATACAAGTTATGTATGCCATTTTATTTAGATTATGCGGCAAAAAGAAGGAAAATCTGTGTCGACAATATAGAAATTGGCTTAGAAATACGAAAATTGTAAAGTGTCGTGAACACACCCACTAACCCCATTGCATGACGAAATGGAAGGTCCAAGTCTTTGTTTTGCAGGAAATAGGTCATCGCATGCGATAATTGCTCGAGGACAAAATGAACAACGCATCTACACAGCATGCGACAATCGATCAAGAATGAAAAAGATCAACGCAATTGCAGCGCATGCGACGATTGATCATGGATTCAAGCGATCAACGCATTTCCACCGCATGCGGCAATCGATAGAAGATCAAAACAATTACACTACATACGGCGATCGATATAAGATGACAAGAGAAACAAATTCACAGTGACTTATGACAAGTTTATAGCTTTTCTATTGTACTATTCTGACAAATTGATCGTGGAGTAGAGCGGACATTTTCACTATGCCATGGTAGGAATTGTCAGATTTTCAAAGTGGGACCATTAATACAGGAGTGAAGGTCTATAAATAGCTTCCTCAAATTCAATGTTAAGAAGGCTGGTCTGAAGAGACAATAAATCAGGGAGAACGACGAGACAAGACTGAAAGGTAAGTCTCTGAGCAAGAAATTCTTTCCATTACCGAAGAAGATGCTCTGGGCAAGAGGTCACTTCTACCTGGAAAGCAAGCCTAAGAGGGAAGCTTTCCATTCCATTACATCCACAAGTCGGCAAGCACAACATCTCCGATCGGGATCGGTGTCAAGACATTGACACTCTTTCCGTATTTGTTCTTATTTTTCCATTCATCTACTGTGTTTATCTATCTTTATTCTTTCATTCACATTCTGTATCAAACGCTGATCTCTACCTTTAATATTATTATCGTAAGCTTTATCATCTCTCTGTTCTTTTCCACACATTCATCATCTATTTTCTCCATCATGTGTCACTAATCCCCTAGGTAAAAGGGAAGGATTAATGATAACGGGTAGAAATGCATGTTATCATAGTACTAAGTTCTTAAACAATGTTGGCTTGCATTGATAAAACATGTTAAATTGCGTCCATTAAGCATCACATTCATAATATTGTGGTCGCATGCATTCATCACATTAGAATAGTTGATTTTCGTATTTTTGTGTAGAATATGCAATGACGCAAGGCGAAAATTGCGATCGTAGGAAATCATTGGTCGAGTGCAACTTCACTGCAAAGCTTTGTGATGATTGTGCTTGCAAACATTTTTTTGAGAAGGATTGCCGCAACTTGGTCGGCACAACATGATTGGTGCATCTGGGTAAAAGGCTAATTAATCGCGATGGGACAGAAAGTTGATGACAGTCGAATCTGAATTAAGTTGACAGCCGATAACGATCACAAGTACATTCAGCTTTTTGGTGACAAATATTCAGCGCATCAGTCAGGAATTAAAGCCATCCCATCTGTACAATCATGAGAGAGAAGCCGCCTTTCACCCTAAATGTTCTATAAATACCAAGGGCATTCTTCAGAAAAGGGGTTAAGCGGTTAATAAGTTCACTAGTTTACGAATTCAAGAGCTCAACTCATCTTTGTTCATAGTTTTCTTTTCGTTTTAAGGCAGAGCAAGAGAAGAGCGGTGATGTCGGAGATCGCTCAGGGCAACTCAAGAGAGAACCTTGAGGCGTAGAAGTAGAGAGCGAGCCGACTCTCGCGAGACTATCTTTTGAACACGAGTAGAAAAATAGTGTAAAAGCCTGGGCAACAGGAGATTGCTACCAGGCCCTTTATTCTATACTTGCATTGTTATTTTGTACTTCATCTTTATATTTATACAATGGAAGTTCTATTTCTACATCTGTTCACTCTCCTCATATGCATGAGTAGCTAAACTAGTTGAATAGGTTGAGAAGAACTAAGCTAACATGACCTAGGAAGTTCATTGTTTGCGATCGCTTTGTTGTATGCTGTGCCAAATACCCTTTAGAGCTACTTGAGAGAGAGTCTAAAGAAAGAACCTAATGACTCGAAAGAGCTAGGTTAGAATCTGGACTCGAGAGAGCAAGATTAGATTGCATAAACAAGAGATAGGGACTTAGAGATAAGCTTTGTTTGTCAACCTGCATCGCATGCATCCTAGAGATGGGAATGATATTATGTGGTCGCCTTATTTGTTTGTATGTCATTTTGTTATCACATAAATAAGAATAGAGGCTTATGTGTAGGTACTATATACTTAGCATATATATCGCATGCGTTCTAGCCTTAGAAGCCGTGGCATTCGCATCGAGAGGTGGTTTACTGTTGTATGCATGTTGCATGATCGCATACATGAACGCATCCTAGGGAGTGTTAGCCGAAACGTTTCTCAACCCGTTCACTGCATACTTATCGCATTTCCCTTTTAATTAACTCTTTTCAAACTCCGCCGCATTTTTAAATTTTTCATTAATGCAAACAACAATCCCAACACTTTATTTATTTATCCGGTTACCGCAAGGTTTTCATAAAAATTACCAACGCAACCTGTTTTCACAAGTCCCTGAGTTCGACCCTGGACTTACCAGAAAACTCAGTGGAATTTACACTTGGATTCTGCTGAGGAAACTTGAGTGCACTATGCAATTTCACCATCACATATCATCATATATTTCACTTCAATAAAATTAAGCATCAATTAAATGAGTGAGTTAATCCTTGTTAACGAAATCAACTGAGTTTAGCTAAAGCATGCTCGACGACATTTTCACCTGTGAGAGCAGAAGTAAAGATGTTATTCTTCCTATCGAAAGAAGGTTGAACGAATGCGTTAACTAAAGGGAGAAGTATTTCCAGAGATGGAAACAACGTTGCGTTCATCGTGTTCATCACGTTCATCCCCGTTTCACCATAGACGTATGGGAACATGATTGATCACTGAAAGGTGTAAGCCAAGGAAAAGTGGAACCTTAGTTGCGTTCTCAACAAGATTGACGAACTTGCAATGTCCTTTCCCTCAACCCATTCTCTTTCTGATTCATTCACAAGACTTGCCACCGCATTCACCAGACACTTTTGCACAACTTCACAGCCAGTCCTCAATTTGTATCGTTAATAGTTTAGACATTTATTTTATCACCGCAATTTACTTTACTGCACTTTATTTTTCATCGCAATTTACTTTCATCGAATTTACTTTTCTGCAAACCAATTATTTATTCTTTATGTTAAACTGGTCGGATTTACCACATTAGTATCGCATTAACAACAACAATCCCCGTGTTCGACCTCAGGTCAATCTAAGAAACTTGCATTGGAATTATACTTGGTTCCAGTGCAAGAAAACTTGTGGCACGCACTACACGAACGCATACTACGAAAGCATATCATCATCAACGCATACATTTAGAACGTAGTATCGCAATAATATCTTTATCGACAAGAACTTGAACGCATAGAGCCATCAACATTCATTCATTCATTTTAAATCATTACAAGTTTTTGGCGATAGATATAAGATATAGATAGAGATTATACAATTTCGTCTACCATATACAACAGCAAGTCATCTCTCAATGCAAATGCTATAGCTCCTAGTTTTAAAATGCATGTGATGTATGCGATGATGTCTATAGGACTTATGCCTAAGCCTCTATTCTTGTCTATGCGATGATGAATGACACACACATACACAAGGCGACCATATACTACCATAACCTATTTCTACGGTGCATGCGATGCATGTTAGCAAACAGAGGTTATCTCTAAGTCTCTATCTCTTGCTTATGCAGATCTAATCTTGCTTTCTCAAGTCTAGATTCTAAAGTAGCTTTCTCAAGTATAGGTTCTTTCTTTAGACTCACTCTCGAGTAGCTCTAAAGGGGTGATAGGCGCATACATAAGACAAGATGATCACATACAATGAAGATCTAAGGTCATGTAGCTAAGTGCTTCTCAACACATTCAGAAGTTTAGTTACTCATGCGTAATGTAAAGAGAGTGAATGGATGTAGAGATGTAAGTTCCGTTCTATAAATGAAATCAAAATACAGAACGACAATGGGAAATAAAGATAGGGAACCTGGTAGTAATTTCTTGCTTCCCAAGGCTTTTACACTATTTTTCTCCACTCTGCCCGAAAGAATATCCTTGCTTTCGCAAGAGTCGGCCATCTCTCCATTCTCAACGCTTTTCCAGCACTCTCTCGAGCTGACCAGGAATGATATTCCGACATCTTCTCTTCTCTCGCCTCTGCCTTCTAAATGTAAGAAAACTATGAACAACGGCTAATTATCTTCTATATGGTGAATTCTCCATATGGCTCAGCTGGAATAAAACTGAACTCCTTTAATGAAGGTGGCCTTCGATATTTATAGAGCTTCAAGGTGAAAAGCTTTTTCTTTCAAATGATTGCATTGATGGGATGTCATTAATTCTCTGTCTGATGCGGCGATTAATTGTCACCGAAAAGTTGAGTGTATCTGCTACAGTGTGTCGTTAACGACTTGTCAACTAAATTCGGATTCGACCGTCATCAGCTTTCTGTCCCATCGTGAATTATTCAACTTTTACCTTGATGCGCCGGCTTTATGTGGCCACCTTCTTGAGCAGATTTTCGCGAACACATACGGATCGCAAAGCCTTGTGGTCGCAATCTCTTAATGCGCTTGGACGCTGAATTCCTTGGATCGTAATTTTTCCTTACACCAATGCATTTTTCTACACAAAATACGTAAATTAGCTGCTTTAATGCGATGGGCGCATGCGATCGCAATGTTTAAAACTTAATGCTTTTGGACACGATTTTATATATTTTTATCGTTGCAATCCTACATTGTTTTATATCTTTGCTTTGTAATAACGAGCATTTCTTCTCGTTATCACTTACCTATACGATATTACTAAACGGTCGTTTACCTTTTCCTAAGAGATCGTTTAGCTCCCGATATTTACTAAACAATCGTATAGACGATCACTTAGTTTTTCCTACACGATCATTTAGACGTTCGCTTACCCTTTTCCTACACGATCGTTTAGACGATCGCTTACCTTTTCTTATACGATTGTGTACTTCACCTAAAGGATCAAGCATCTTATCTATACGATAAACGAATTCATCTCCCACAATCCTCCTCCCCTCTTCCAAATTTGAACATAGCCTACAATTTGGATTCTCACTCCAAGAATACTGAGGGCTCTGAGTGGTGGTGTCATCTTTGTTTCATTCTATTCGTGTGGAGACTATTCGAGGTAGATGGTTGGGCTTTAAATTTACTGTGAAGAAGAAGTCTTCAACTGGTATGATCTCTTGATCTCTTTAGCATTATGAATACATTTTAGTATATTTGAATGTACATGCGGTAATTCTGTCACAATGAATTGGAAAGATCCGCTTTTGCTCGTAGGTACTCTTGAATAAGAGTTCCTTCATGGATGATTACAAAGATACATGCGAGATTGACTTTAACGAGCTAAGACATCCGTTCATGATAGGGGTGTCAATCCAACACATAAAAGAAAGTCTAAACTAAACAAGATTCTAGAAAAACATAATTCTGAATTAAAGCATAGAATTGGACAAAAAAAATCATCAAAATACAGGAACATTTGATCCAAGAACTAAACGAGAGATTACCTCATAGATTAATAAACAAACCAACGGGATACGTTCCAATACAAAGTCATAATTCAAAAATAAAATAAACACTAACCTAAAGATACTAAAAATGGAAGGGAATAGAAGAAGAAGGAAGTCTGACTTTGGCCTTCATGCATTCAGCTCCAGATTTCAGCAGATTTCAACCTAGGTCCGAGAAGAGATATTTATAGTGATCAACGCAATGTTGCAATGCTTGGAATAGCGTTGTAGCACTGATGCGGCAAGAGAGAAGCATCAACGTTGAAGTCCAATGCTTGGTTGCGCAGGCACTCTACTCCATGTCCGTCATTCATCGCCGCACTGCAACGCTCCAAAGAAGTGTTGCAATGCTGATACTTCTACCCTCAAGCGTTGGAGTGAAACATCAGGATGCTTTGGGACACTGGCGGTGATGTAACTTCAAAGCGTCACAATGCTTAAAGTAGCGTTGCAATGTTGTGTCCACTGCTAGATGCTCGCTACTCGATGCTTGATAGCTCGATACTCGATCCTCATTCACTCGGTAGCATTTTCTTGATTACTTGAAAGTCTTTTACTCAATGGTACTCGATGATGCTCGATGGCTGATCATACTTGGTTGAACTCGATGGCATTTTGGTCTTTTAAACTCCTTTGAAGAATGGATGTTCAAATTAACTCCAAATTGCTTCAAATTAACCCCGTTCTTCACCAAATGATTAATTCTAACTCTTGATTACTCGATACCTACAAAATAGGAAAATAAACACAAAAAATCCGTTAACGAGCCTAAATTAAGCTAGGAATAATAACTCTTTTTGAGAACTAACAAATACCCCCAACTTAATTCTTGCTCGTCTCGAGCAAGGTATAAACACACAATCAAGTAGAAAATAATTAAAAACATGCTAGCTTAATTCGCAAAGTTGTTACTCCAGTTTTAACAGTCAGTTAGAATGAAGTTTGTAATCAAGAACGAAATTCAATTACTATCAATCAATGAAGCACAAGTTTTAAAATGATTCTTGGTCTATTCATGCATGAGTGAGCCTAGTGTTTTGCTAGTTAAGCTTGCACAACCCGAAAAAAGTTTTATAAGGTCCTCATCCCATTTTCCCCATACTCTGGTTCGGTTATCGACCTTGGACATACCACACTTGCATAAACAAAGCAACACTAAGACAAGGGTGCCTAAAGTCACACACACAAATCACAAAGGGCATTTATTTTACCTAGAGGGCTAGTTTTCACACCCCATTGTCAAGAACCTATCACTCTTTTCTGGCGGGCTCTAACTAGACATGGCGGAGGTAGCTCTTTTCACCAATATACATGCACACACACGCACACACAATATTTTTTTTTGTAGGCACGCTAGCATATGCCTCATTTTTTTATTTTTTATTTTTTTTTCTGAATTGCAACTAATTTACTTTTCTTTATTTTTTTTCTTCTTCTTCTTTTTTTTTTTTTTAATTCACAATAGGCTCTATTTTATCCAATTTGTCTAGTTTTTCTCTAAAACAAGAATAGTTACTCCTAAGTCAAATGTGGACCTTTTGGGGTGACAACAAAAATACAAACCAGATGACCTAATTCTAAGCATGCAAGACTTTATTTTCGCAAAACAATTACTTAAAGATGCAAGTGACAAGAAACATTTTTAAAAATGGGCTAAAATTATGATCATGCATTTCTAACGTTCTTTCATGCAAATTTTATTACAAGAAGAGTGCGTCATAAATTATCATGATAACAATAGAGCAAAAAGAAAGCAAGGCAATTAAAGCACATAGCATACTACCCAACAGGTACCCCACCCCAACTTCAAAATATACATTATCCTCAATGTATTTCAAGAAAATCTCAAAAAGATAAAACAAAAAGGGATCATAAAACCTCCTATGATATAATGTCGCGCACGGGATGGTGGTGGTCGGGCTCGCCTTTTAGAAAGGTTCTCTTTTCTCCTAGGTCGTCCATACAAAACAAAAACAAAAAGAAACCTAATCTAGAAAATAAATAAAGAAAGCAATAAATTTTTATCACTTGGCTCCCTCTAGGAAGGACAAATTCTTTATGTCAGTTGCTCGATGTGACTTGTCCCCTATCAAGGCACAAAGAAATTCTCGTATTTCTCTCGTCCCTTCTTGGATGAGTCGATATAGCCCAGTAAGGCTATAAGGTTCTTCATCTTTTGAAGAGAACCAGATAGGTCGAATTTGGTATTTTTAATATTTATGAAAGGAAATAAAATAAAAGACTCAAGGACTGACTCAATAGAAAATAAAGACTTTGACTCAACTAACTCTTGAGGACAAGAAGAACAAAACAAAAAAATGAACGATATACCAAACGGCAGAACAGGGCGGCTTAAATTCTCCATAGTCCTGACAAACTGGTTCTAAACATTGCATGCTATCCTCCAACTCATCCTTGATGTCAACATAGATTACCTAATCGCCGCATGCCTCAATGATGTCATAAGATGTGTGTAGCAGATGTTTGCAACCTCTCTCAACTAAATGAGAAGGTTGAGTGATTGGGTCTCTCAAACTCTGAAGATCAATTCCAACTTTAGTCTGAAGACTAAAGCTCTCCTAAAGGTCGTAGATCTCCTGCTAAAAAACAATATTGTTAATAGTAATTTGTGTAATCATATCTTCTAATGACATACCTGAGTCAGCAGTGTGAGCATGCATCGTCATGTCGGATGTGGTAGGGGGTGAATCATAGTGGAATTGGTCACGTCCTAGGTTTCCATAGTCATAGGATTCCTCCCATGTCGGCCCTTGGAAATCATCGTCCATATAACTAGGATACTCTCCCATAGAGTAGTCTCGTGGCATAGGGCTCCACTGCAGACTTGGGCATGCTTGCTCAGGGTGATCAATTCTACATGCTCGCACCTGCTGTGGGTTACCTGCAACCAACTGACTAAACAAAGAAGTTAACTCAGCAATTTGACCTCGAAGGTCACAAACCTCGCCACTAAGCCGAGATGCTCCACTCGATTGTCCCCATCCTTATTTATGATATCTGTCCATGCTTAAAATACTGATACAAAAAGCAAAATGAAGAAAAAACAAAAGAATACTCGAAACATCAATGGCTTCCCTGGCAACGACACCATTTTGTTCAGATCGGGCATCGATGTCATTAATTCGACTCCAAATCGAAGCAAAAGAAATTTTTAAATATCGAACTAGTCCTATTACAACAAAAACGTAGCAACAGTGGTAAGTTCGAGTCAATCCGCAGAGAAGCGCAATTGGTTTCGTTAAGTTAATTTCCTAACTAGAGCAATAAATAGGGGTTTTTGGTTTGGAAGATATGACATGCATGAAATTTAAATAAAAGTGCAATGGATATATGAAACGGTAATGGATTCATTTAATTCTCGGATCAAGTAGCCATTCATTGTAAATTAAATCATTGTTTTCAGCCAACATATCACATATGTGAATTATGCATGCATAACTACCCAATCGATGTGAATTAACTAATCTCTATAAGCCCGAAAATCAATTAATTCGAACCAATTGATCGTCCTAATTCGTTATTAAGGCTGGAAAAGTCGTGTTCTAACTAACCTACATGTTGCTAGATGCAATTGGGTCTTCAACGACCATAAAGAACTGTAAAAGATTCAGGATTCAACTATGTTAATTAAGTGTCAGGACAACCGTGTTCAATTAATTAATTTATTCTTTAAATCTAGATTAAACGTGCTATGCAAAGATTCATGGACAGCCTAAAAACCAAAGCATGCTCATCTAATATCTGTTACAAGGGTAAATTCAAAGCATGGACGATTACAAGGATATATGCAAGCTTGAATTTAACTAGATAAGACATCCGGTAATGATAGGGGCGCAAACAAACACATAAAAGCAAGTCTAAATTAAACAAGATTCAAGAAAAACATAATTCTGAATTAAAGCATATAATTGGACAGAAAACTCATCAAAATACAATAACTCTTGATCCAAGAACTAAATGAAGGATTACCTCATCGATTTATAGAAAAACTGACGAGATACGTTCCAATACAAATTCATAATCCAAAAATAAAATAAAAACTAATCTAAAGACACTAAAAATTGAAGAGAATAGAAGAAGAAGGAAGTCTGACTTCGGCCTCCATTCATTCAGCTCCAAATTTTAGCATATTTCAACCTATGGCCAAGAAGATATTTATAGTGTCGATGTAGCATTGCAACGCTTGGAATAAAGTTGCAAGGCTGATGCGACGAGAGGGAAGCATCAGCATTGAAGTCTAACGCTTGGTTGCGCACGCATTCAACATCATTCACTCGATAGAGTTTTCTTGATTACTTGATAGCCTTTTACTCGATGGTACTCGATGATGCTCGATTGCCGATCATACTTGGTGGAACTCGATGGCATTTTGGTCTTTTAAACTCCTTTAAAGCCCGAATGTTCAAATTAACTCCAAATTGCTTCAAGTTAACCTCGTTCTTCACCAAATGATTAATTCTATCTTTTGATTGCTCGATACCTACAAAATAGGGAAATAAACACATAAAATCCACTAACGACCCCGAATTAGACTAGGAATAATAGCTCTTTTTTAGAGCTAACATAGTAGTACCCAGTACAGTTTTTTTTATTGTAATACATGTCTATTAATAGAGTAATTGAAGGTTGCTTATGTACATGAGTGATTTTTATACCTTTTGGAACCCTCAATCTGTGTAGTCGTACAACTGCATCCCTCAAGACCTGATAACAGGTAGAAATGCACGTTATTACAGTGCAAAGAAGTAAAACAATGAGAGATTACGACCGTAAAAATATACAAAATCATGTCCAAAAGCGCTAAACCGAGAAAATTGCTATCGCATGCGCCCATCGCATAAAAGTAGCTAATTTACTTATTTTATGTAGGAAAAATTTTTGGCGCAAAGGAAATTGCGATCCAAGGAATTAGGCGTCCGCACGTATTGAAAGATTGTGATCGCAAAGCCTTGCGATCGTATGCGATCGTGAGAAGTTGCTCAAGAAGGTGGCTGCATAAAGACTGTGCATCAAGGTGATAGCATAATAAATCATGATGGGATAGAAAGCTGATGACAGTCGAACCTGAATTTAGTTGACAATCCGTTAACGTCGCACTATAGCAAGTACACTCAACTTTCAGTGACCATTAATCGATGCATCAGAGCAAAAGATTTAATGACCACCCATCATTGTAATTATTAGAAAGAAAAGCTTCTTAACCTTGAGCTCTATAAATACCGAAGGCCACCGTTGGTAACAAGTTAGATCAGATACAAGATAGATAGCCGCTAGTATGTTCATATTTACTCTTATACTTAGAAGACGGAGACAAGTGAAGACAAGAAGACGCTGAGAGATCATTCTTTTGGGCAGAGTTAGAGAGCGGGCCAACACTTGCGAGAGCAAGGATATTCTTTCGGGCAGAGTTAGAGTGAAAAGACAATGTAAAAGGCCACGGGAAGCAAGACATTGCTACCGGGCTTCTTATCTCTACATTCTATTGTTATTCTTTATTCTGCATTTAATCTTTAGACAATGGAAATCTCATTTCAACTTATGTTCAATCTCTCCATACTTCGCATGAGTAGCTAAATTTCCGAATGGGTTGAAAAGTACTTAGCTAGCATGACCTAAGATCTTCACTTTATGCAATCATCTTGTCTTATGTATGAGTCATTCACCCTTTAGAGATGCTCGAGAGAGTGGTATAAAGATAGAATCTAGGCTTGGGAGAGTCACATTAGAATCTAGACTTAAGAGAGTCAGATTAGAACCACATAAGCAAGAGATAGAAACTTAGGAATAAGTTCTATTGCTATTAACACATCGCATGCACCCTAGAGATAGGATATAATAGTATGCGGTCACCTTGTGTATGCGTGCATCATTCATCATCACATAGACAATAATAGAGGCTTAGACATAAGTCCTATCGACTTTTTCGTAAACATCACATGCGTCCTAGAAATAGGAATTACGGCATTTGCATCGGAAGATGACATGTTGTTGTGTGTGTAGCATGATCGCATAACTTGAACGCAATCTTAGGAAGTGTTAGCTAAACCCCTTCTTTACCCGTTCATCACATACTCATTGAAACTCTCGATTTCATCAACTCTTTATTCGGACTCTGATGCATAGGAAATATACTTAAAACAAAACACCATCCAACTTATTTTTTTTCAACACCGCAAGGGAATAAAAAATTAGTTGTCCCATATTCATTCAGTAGTCCTTGTGTTCGACCCTGGACTTACCAGGAAACCTAGTGAGATTTATACTTGGGTCTTATTAGGAAAACTTGCATGTGCAACGCATAATAAATCACCGCAAATATACACCATAATTACATCACATTTACAATGCGTCAAGACCCTAGAGTCGGCGGCTGAGTGATAACCGACAAAAATGCACGTTATTGTAGTACTAAGTTATTAAATAATGCAGGTTTGCGTTGATAAAATATATAAGATTGCGTCCAAAAAGCATTAAGTTCAAAACATTGCGATCGCATGCGTTCATCGCATGAAAACAGTTAACTTTTGTATTTTTTTGTGCAGAATATGTGTTGACGCAAGGCAGAAAATGTGATCACAAGAAAGCAACGATCAAGCGCAACGTTACCGCAAGGCTTTGCGGTGATTTGTGCTCACAAATATCTGCTCAATAAGGATTGTCGCATATATTCGGTGCAACTTGGTGGGCGCATTTTGGAGAAAAGCATAATAAATCTGATGCTTGTATGTATAAAGTAGAAATATGGATGCTATGCATTGATGGAATTTCATTGTGCACTCAAGTTTCTCTAGCAGAATCCAAGTGTAAATTCCTCTGAGTTTCCTAGTAAGTCCAGAGTCAAACACAAGGACTTGTGAAAACAGTTTGTGTTGGTAATTTTTATGAAAAACTTTGCGGTAACCGGATAAATAAATAAAGTATTGGGTTTGTTGTTTGCGTTGATGAAAAAGAAATAAACAAATGCGGAAGAGTTGAGAAATAAGAGATAGCGGAATTCAAGTGTAAATTCCTCTGGGGAAACTTGAGTGCACAACGCAATCCATCAACACATATGATCTATATTTCCACTTAATAAAATAACGCATCATGTTTTTAGCGCCGTTGCTGGGGACTTCGGCAAAATAGTCTGTTAACGGTAATTTTTTATTTCTTTGCAGGACTCTCAATCTCTGGCGAATTATGACACGGAGATTGAGAGGACTTTTAGACGAAGATTGAGAGACCGCCAACTACAACCATAATCCGATAAAGAAAAGATGGAAGAGCAACCTAGAGGTGGAGAAACAAATGATAACAATGTCATGGTGAATCTGATTCTATTGGCAAACGATCGCAATAGACCCATTAGGGACTATGCATCGCTAAACCTTTATGATATCTCTCCGGGTATCATGAGGTCTGCCCTCGACGGAAGAAGATTCGAGATGAAACTGGTGATGCTGTAGATGATCCAGACTGTAGGTCAATTCGGAGGAAGGCGTGGCGAGGATCCGCACGCCCACCTTCAAAGTTTTATTGAAATCTGCAATACTTTTGTGTTCCCGAACATCTCTGCTGAAGAATTTCACTAACGTTGTTCCCATTTTGTCTCTGTGATCAAGCTAGGAAATGAGCTTATTCGCTCGAACCATGAGAGATTACTTCTTGGGAGCAGGTAGTGGAGAAATTCATGAAAAAGTATTTTCCACCTACCGAGAACGCAAGATGAAGGAAGTTTATTACAAATTTTGAACAAGATATGGACAAATCGCTCAGCGATGCTTGGGCGAGGTTTAAAAGGTTGGTTTGGGATTGTCCATATAATGGGTTACCAGATTGCCTTTAAATGAAGATTTTCTATTATGGTTTGAATCCCGCTTCGCAGACCGCTGCCAATGCGGCAGTCGCTAGTGGTTTGCTTGAAAAAACTTACAATGAGGCAAAGAATATCCTGAATCGCATCTCTAAGAACCATGAAGATTGGAGGGAAATTGATTAGAGATTAAGAGTCAAAGAAAACGACGCAAATAATGGGGCAATCGCATCCTTGCAAAATCAAATGACTGCGATGATGAGTTTAATACAAGGCATCACAATTAATAATACGAGAGCGAGGAAGGGGCAGGTCAGCGCAATTACGTAGACGAACGCAAGTTGTGTCCTTTGGGGTGATGCTCACCCGATGGAGGAATGCCCAAAAAACCCACAGTCGGTATACTTCATGAGAGATAATCCCTTTTCCAATACATATAACCTTGGGTGGAGAAACCACCCAAATTTTTCTTGGAAGAATCAACAACAAAATTTTCAACCATGGTGCAAAAAGAAGGGCCACCAGGATTCTTTCAACAGTCAATCGAGCAATCAAGAAAGTAGCTCACAAAAACCATCGCAATCCTCTTCTTTGGCGAGCCCATTGAAGCAATATATAGAGAAAAATGAGATGGTGCTTCAAAGTCAGACCTTGTCCATCCGCAATCTTGAATTACAGATGAGCCAGATTACGAGTGAGCAAAAAAATAGACCGCGAGGAGCGTTGTCAAGCTTAACTGAGCTCCCTCGCAATCCTGGGGGTAATGGGAAGGAACAATGCTTAGCAGTCTCATTGCTAAATGACGACATGACTGCGGAAGTAGGGGAGAAGCGCATTACGACCAACTTGAATGCGGTAATAACCGAAGACCCGTTGACCTGTAGTTTAAAGAAGCCCGTGAAAATAGACCCTGAAGTTGTGTCCACCCTTAAGCCTCTAGATCTTGAGACAGAAGAAGTCCAAACACCAGTAACTCCACAAGGATTGAAAGAGGAACGAAATGAGGAAGAAAATATCGCAATAGTGGCTGCAGCGCAAAATGCTATGATTCCACCTAAAATGGGTGACTGGGAATCTTCACGATCCCATGCTCTATCGGAGGGATCTTCAGTGGCCAAGCACTATGCGACCTTGGGGCAAGTTTAAACATAATGCCATTGTCAATCTTCAAACAATTGAATGCCGACATACTTACGCCCACAAAGGAAACTATCCTGATCACGGACAGATCTCAAGTACATCCTGAAGGAGAGTTAAAAAATGCCGCAATTTCGATCGATAAATTCATTTTGCTGGCAGACTTCCTCATTTTGGATTATAAAGCGAACGAAGATGCGCCCATCATATTGGGACGACCATTCCTTTCAACCAGTCGTGCTCAAATTGATGTGTGTAAGGGGGAAATTATAATGAGCATTCATGAGGAAAAACTCTGGATTAAGGTGGTAAAGATCCCAGAGGACAAAGAAAAGAGAGAGAAGCCACCATGGACGTGAATAAACCAGCCAGAAATAAGTGGTCCCTGCATTATCAAATGATTGCAATCTTTCAGGGATGCAAGTTTTGGGAAACATCGATTCTTCAACTTTTCTTCACTACTCGAAATTTTTACTATCTTTTCTAATTCTTATCTATCCTTATTTCACTATCACTTTATTTTTAACAAAAAAAATTCCATAACGATTTTTATTTTGTTTAAAATAATTTGACCCTCTCTTTGTTTTTCTTACAACGATTGAGGCACTAGATTGCGAAGATGTTACGCGAAGAAGCACTTATCTTATTCCATCGCTGCAACCCAAAGAAGAGAGATCGCCGCAAAGATGGATACGTCAATACAATGCGGGCAACAACACAAAATTTGGGGGCGTACTCTTCCTTATCTTTATTTCCAATTTTGTGCTATCACATTGCATTTCAGTCTTCAAAGTTTTATCACCGCATCCTCTTTAATCACCGTAATCATTTGACATAGATAAATTTAGTGAATCACCGCATTCTGTTTCTTTGCCAAGTATGATTTCAATGATGAAAAATATGTTTCGATTTCTTTTGTATATATTAGCGTGAACTTAATATTAAGATAGTCACCTCATGAAATATTTCTAAAAGTTAGGGGTTTGCAAGCTTTCTTTTAAACTCTCTTTACAATGCATTTTATGACCATCGCATGACTTATTTTAATCTTTTGACAATGAGGACATTGCTGCATTTTATATTTGGGGGTGAGGTATTTATTTTCGACCTTGCTATTTAAAATACTAATAATAATAATAATAATAATAATAAATAAATAAAAATTTGAGAATAACAACTCCACTGTCAACGCAATGGGAAACCCATGTCGATAAGAGTTAAGTTGTGAAAGGCACTTACCCGTAGTTAGACGTCTGATAACGGGTAGAAATGCATGTTATCATAGTGCTAAGTTCTTAAACTATGTTGGATTGCGTTGATAGAATATGTTAAATTGCGTCCATTAAGCGTAAATTCTATAATATTGTGGTCGCATGCATCCAACGCATTAGAACAGTTGATCTTTATATTTTTGTGCAGAATAATGCGTTAACGCAATGCAAACAATGCGATCATAGGAATACAACGGTCGAGCGCAACTTCACCGCAAGACTTTGCATTGATCGTGCTTACAAACATCCACCCAAGAAGAATCACCGCAACATGGTGGATGCATCCGGACGAAAGGACAATTAAGATAGATGGGATAGAAAGCTGACGGTAGTCGGATCCAAATTAAGTTGACAGCCGATAACGGTCACAAAGTGCATCTAGCTTTATCGGTGACAATTATCCGACGCGTTAGTTAAGAATTAAAGTTGTCCCATCTGTACAACCAGGAGAGAGAAGCCACTTTTCACCTTTGATGCCCTATAAATACAAAGTGCATTCTTCAGAGAAGGGGTTAAGCAGTCGATTACTTCACATCTCTTTACAAGTTCATACCTCTGTTCATATTTTTCTTTTTCATTTTACGACAGAGCTAGAGAAGAGTGGTGACACCGGAGATCGTCCAAGGCGGCTGGAGAGAGAACCTTGGGGCGTAAGAGCAGAGAGCAGGTTGACTCTCGTGAAAGTGAGAATATCTTTAGAGCATGAGTAGAAATAGTGTAACACCTAGCAGCAAGAAATTGCTCCAGGCTTTTTACTATACTTGCATTGTTATTTTGTACTTCATCTTATATCTATTCAATTGAAGTTCTATTTCTACATCTGCTCACTCTCTTAATATGCATGAGTAGCTAAACTAGTTGAATGGTTGAGAGGAACTAAGCTAACATGAACTAGGAAATTCATTGCTTGCGATTGTCTTGTTTTATGCTGGGAAAAATACCCCTTTAGAGTTACTCGAGAGAGAATCTAAAGAAAGAACCTAATGTCTCGAGAGAGCTAGGTTAGAATTTAACTTGAAAGAGCAAGATTAGGCTTGCATAAATAAGAGATAGGGACTTAGAGATAAGCTCTATTTGTCAACTTGCATCGCATGTATTCTAGGAATAGGAATAATATTATGTGGTCACATATTTATGTGAATGTCATGTTGTCATCGCATAAATAGAAATAGAGGTTTATGTGTAAACCCTGTAGACTTATCGAATATTTATCGCATGCATTCTAGCCTTAGAAGTTGTGGCATTCACGCCGAGAGGTGTTTACTATTGTATACATGTTGCATGATCGCAAAGCATGAATGCATCCTAGGGAGTGTTAACCAAAACCCTTCTCAACCCGTTCACCACATATTCATCGTATTTCCCGTTTACCAACTATTTTTGAACTCTACCGCATTCTTTATTATTTTCATTAACGTAACAACAACCCAACACTTATTTATTCAACTGGTTACCACAAGTTTTCATAAAAATCTCCAACGCAACTATTTTCACAAGTCCCTGTGTTCGACCTTGGACTTACCAGGAAACTCAGAAGAGTTTACACTTGGATTTCTCTAGGGAAACTTGAGTGCACAACGCAATCCATTTACACATATCATCCATAATTTGCACATCATAAACTCAAGCATCAATGTCCGCATGACACACGTGGGGGCAAGCCAAAACAAAAGTAAGTCACTAGGATCAATGCATAAATTAATGACCGCAACTCCATTTCCAAATCGGTATGAGTTTAGTCTGAGAAAGAGTGCATTGCTCGTAGTTGGATGTCCACATGACACCCGTGGGAGCAAGCCAAAACAAGGGCAAGACACTTGGATCAGCGCAAGGTCAGAAAAAAAATAGTAATAAAGAATTTTTTGTGCAAGGATAAATCATTTGACACCCCGGTGGAAATTTTTCTTTTTGAAATAAATCATGCGATGTTCCGTAATTTAGTAAGTCCTTTTGAAAGTTAAACTTGCAGTCCCTAGGTCTTAGAAATATTTTAAGAAGATATTTGAATAAGACTTAAGAAAATTCTAGTATATAGGACTTGAATGAAGTATCCTTGAGAAATATAGGAAAAGAACTTTGCGGTGGACTTGCTAAAGGAATCTTTAGCTTATGTTTAAGGACAAACATTGTTTAAATTTGAGGGTGTGATAACGGGCAAAAATGCACGTTATCATAGTGCTAAGTTATTAAACAATGTTGGATTGCGTTGATAAAATATGTTAAATTGCGTCCATTAAGCATAAATTCTATAATATTGCAGTTGCATGTGTTCAACGCATTAGAACTATTGATTTTTATATATTTGTGTAGAAAATGCGCTAACGCAATGCAAGATTGAGATCATAGGAAATTATCGGTCGAGCGCAACTTCACCGCAAGACTTTGCGTTGATCGCGCTCGCAAACATTCGCCCGAGAAGGATCACTGCAACTTGGTCAGTGCAACATGGTGGGCGCATCTGGGTGAAAGGCCAATTAAGAGCGATAGGACAGAAAGATGATGACAGTCGAATCCAAATTAAGTTGACAGTCGATAATGGTCACAAAGTACATTTAGCTTTATCGATAACAATCATTCGGCGCGTCAATCAGGAATTAAAGTTGTCCCATTTATACAATCGGGAGAGAGAAGCCGCCTTTCACCATTGATGCCCTATAAATACCAAGTGCATTCTTCAGAAAAGGGGTTAACAAGTTCACGATATAACCAGCTCACCTTCTTCTGTTCATAGTATTCTTCCATTTTTAAGACGGAGCAAGAGAAGAGTGGTGGTGCCGGAGATCGCCCAGGGAAACTCGAGAGAGAACCTTGGGGCGTAAAGGTAGAAAGCGGGCCGACTCTTGCGAGAGCGAGAATATCTTTAAAGCACGAGTAGAAACAGTGTAAACGCATTGTTATTTGTACTTCATCTTCGTATCTATTCAATGGAAGTTCTATTTCTACATCTGCTCACTCTCTTAATACGCATGAGTAGCTAAACTAATTGAATGGGTTGAGAAGAACTAAGCTAACATGACCTAGGAAGTTCATTGCTTGTGATTGTCTTGATTTATGCTGTGCAAAATACCCTTTAGTGTTACTCGAGAGAGAGTCTAAAGAAAGAACATAATGTCTCGAGAGAGCTAGGTTAGAATCTGAACTCAAAAGAGCAAGATTAGGCTTGCATAAACAAGTGATAGGAACTTAGAGATAAGTTCTGTTTGTCAACTTGCATCACATGCATCCCAGGAATGGAATGATATTATGTGTTCACATATTTGTGTGAATGTCATGTTGTCATCGAATAAATAGAGATAGAGGTTTATGTGTAAACCCTGTAGACTTATCGCATAATTATCGCATGCGTTCTAGCCTCAAAAGCTGTGGTATTCGTATCGAGAGGTGGTTTATTGTTGTATGCATGTTGCATGATCGAAAAACATGAATGCATTCTAAGGAGTGTTAGCCGAAATCTTTCTCAACCTGTTCACTGCATATTCATCGCATTTCCTATTTACCAACTCTTTTCAAACTCTGTCGCATTTGTTATTTATTTTTAATCAACGCAATCCAAAACCAAACACTTTATTTATTTTCCCGGTTATCACAAAGTTTTCATAAAAAAAAATTATCAACGCAATCTATTTTTACAAGTCCCTGTGTTCGACCTTGGACTTACTAGGAAACTCAGAGGAATTTACATTTGAATTCCGCTGGGGAAACTTGAGTGCATAATGAAATCCATCAACGCATATCATCCATATTTCCACTTAATAAAACAGTTACAAAATGACAAGTCGTGACAATCTAGTACATCACTCATATTCGACTATCCCGAGCCAAGTATACATTACGATCAACCTAAAAAATGAAGCCTATTACAATTGCAATACTTGTACTACATTGTCCTACACCCTAGTTAATAACTTGTCCAATGTGTGTTGTACTATAAGACATATACGTGTGCTCCGCTTCATCAAATGTTTGATAGGACTTGTATAATGTCCCCTTGTATCCATTGACTTGTCCATGACATTCGTGCTAGGATAGGTATGAAGGAACTCTTATCAAAGGGTACCTCTGAGCAGAAGCAACATCGTTCCAAACTCATTGTGATAGAAATATCGCATTCACTAACAAACATACTAGTTATGCATTTAACAACAAATTATGGCATGCTTTGAATTATTAAACAATAAAGATATGAGAGACATACCAGTTGAAGAACTCTTCTTCTATTTAAATCTCGCTCTCGTCAAGCCAGCAACTCTCACTGTCACTGAGATCATCAAGTCTATTGTCCACCAAATAATGTTGTCGTCTACCACCGAACGAACTTCACACGAATAAGCAGCAAAGAAGGACACAACCACTTGGAAACCTTGGTATTCTCGGAGTGAGAATCCAGGAGGTGTGGGCTCTATTGGATTTTGTAGAACGGAAGAGGAAGGAACGATCGTTTACCACGACCAAGCAAATGGAAGATATCCGAAGTCTATCTCGTAGACAGATGCTTGATCATTTAGGTAAAGGTACATGATCGTATAGTAAAAAGGGCCTGATTGTTTAGACGATCATTTAGTAAATCGCTCCGCAAGTGTGATCGTTTAGCAAATACTATGCGATCGTTTAGGTAAGTTGTGCGTGTACACGACCGTTTAGTAAACTTTGAGCTATTGTGTATGCTCTTGTTTGCTAGGCAATGGTCAGTGTACTAATTCGTTTAGCGATTATCCGATCTCTTTGCAAAATGAAAACCATTTTCATTTTATCCTTTAGTTATGAAAATTGATTGCAACCTCCCACTATCTCATTCGGTTATGGAGAAAAAATCGCCAGCAATTATCTTATAATTGTTTAATTAAGAATAAATATAATCATATTATATTTATAACCTATAGTTTAATATCACATCATATGAAACATATAAACTATAGTCCTTTTCTCCTCCACTAGATATAAATCATATTTATATCATTTTCCTCCAATTAATGTATCTCATATATCATGTCAACTATTATCATATATAATCGACCAATTCAATCATATGATATATAATCGAACTCCCTTTTGTCAATTTGAACACTTCAAACTGATCAAAAACTGATTCTCAACTTGAATCCATTGAGCTACCAAGGGGACCTTATGGACTTGTGGCTCGAAGCTCCAACGGTACGTGAATAGTTGGCTAAATTCTTTAGTCACGAGATCCACCATCTATTAACTACCAGACATTCCACTAAAGGCCGACACCTGCACTCTTCTTACGACAAATATATTTCTGTGTCCATCGGATATAACCAATCAACAGTACGATAACCCTTCACAGATGCTCGTAAGTACAGTTAGGCCAATTTACCGTTAGACTCCTATAGTTACATCTAACTCCTTAAGTATCACTGATCCTTCTAATGAACAATAAAATATAGTCCTACTATGTGTGGACACCTCTCTAGCCATGAGAAGATGTGTGACGCCACATCGTTTAAGTCCCGAAATCAGCTCTTAAGGGAGCAATCTATCTACTTACCCTACTTTGGGGAAGGAGTGAATTCCATCATGTGTAGCTTAGTTCTTAACTCCCACATCAGACAAATCCCCATAGTGGTAGGTTTGAGTTGGCAATCTAGCCACACGCACCCATGCAAATCGAAGGATCGCCCTCAAAGGCAGGAGTTTCCAACTCACTCAGGATTGAGGTCATGTTACCTATAGTCATCATAGTGAAGTGAAGTCTCTGTCATGAACAGCATTATATAACGAGACTATATCCATATACTGTAGACCATTTTGGTTATCACTTAAGACATGATCCACTTGTATGTCTCCACATACATGCTTATGTTATAATGATAATCATGGATCTTGGTTTATTGGTTTGTGGTAAAGCAAATAAAACATCCAATGTTCTATAGAAAATAGGAAAGAAAAATATCATATATTATTACATCACAAGCGTTTGTTCAATATAGAATTTATAAACTACAGGACCCAACGAGAGTTTAGGGCATCAATCCCAACAAAGTAAATCTTTGGGATATGACCAATGAAAATAACATAGAATTTTTGTTTTCACATCTACTTATATTTTCAGAACAGGAATAGTCAATCCTAGTAATCAACGTTGAAGTGAATGGCTTTTTTGGGGAGTTAGGATGCAGATGTTATGGTATAAGGGCCCCCTCATACAACTCTTTACTACCTATAAAAAAACTAAAGTATGCAGCTAGATATTCTTGTTGACACATTATAAATGTCTCTACGTAATAGTGACAGAAGTTGACATAAGTATTATAACACTTGTCATATTTGGATTTGCATAAAATTTTATTTATAGTCTACAATTTTTGGGATTTTCTAAAAGTTGTTATAGTAGTCTACAATTTTTGGGATCGTCTAAAATTTATTATAGTAGTCTACAATTTAAGCATAACTTAAAATGTAACAACAACTATGTGTAACTAATATCATAGATATCAACTTAAAATGTAATATATGTACATTAAAACAAAACACTACTATAATATTATACAACAATTTGGACAATTAGGTTTGAGTCAATTATTTGATGGTTGAAATTTTCAAAGAAGTTACATAGTGGACAAAAAATGTATATGAAAATACCAAAGTACCTGAACTTATTTTTAGGAAGGCCCTTGTCATCTTACACTAAAAAATTGAGAAATTTGGTTGAATACTTTCATGTGCCTAGTTAATTTTCAAATTTTAGTGTAAGACATTTTTCATTTTATTACTATGTCTTCCCTATTTTCAAAGTTTCAATATATGTTGTTTGAATTATTTCATGCGTATAGTTTTAAAATGTTAGTTGTAATTTAAAAAGGATATAAATAAAAACATCACTATAAATAAAGTATAGTTTCAAACTTATAAACTTGTTACAGTTTGAACATTTTTATATTTGTATTGTGTAATTCTAAACCGTAAAATAAAAATGACTTCTCATAAGTGTATTATTTAATATTCCTTAGACTTATTTTAAAAATATCACTCAAAACATGTAATTACTTTTAGATTAATAAAATGAACAATTAGAACTAATGCAGGATTAATATTTGAAAACATTAAAATTAATTAACAAAGTTATAAATTCGAATGGAATTAATTAACAAAGTTCTAAGTTCAAATTCATTTGTTTGTGAAAATGCAAGAATTTAATTAACAAAATTATAAGTTTGATACTATGTTCATCATTTAGTATACTTTTGACAATGGAACATGTAAAATAATATACTTTTAATAAAACTTATCATTTAAATTAATTCATTTGATAAATGAAGATTTAAATTGATATAACCCATAATTTAACAATACAAGATAATATTTTTCCTAATAACTTTGTGTTCGACATAGTCTTTTTGAAGAAACAGAGGAAAAAAATCCAACATTCTCACAAGGGAGAAAATGTGGGAAAATGTCCAACATACAAGTCCAAAATACATAACCATAATACATTTGATCTAAACAATCCCCAACAAGTAGAAGAAAGAATAGATAGTAACGAAGATCATTTCAAACTTAAAACTTACGAACATCAAACTAGTTATGAAAGGTATGATCGATTAATTTGGCCCTTAAATGGAAAAAAAGAAGTGTAGTTAGACCATAGTGTATGTTAATACGATTGAAGTAATAATAAAATATACGAGATCATACCTTTGTTTATATCCAGAGTGAGCGAGGGTCGAGACAATCCACAACTAGGGGGCAGAATAATCAGTTCAGGGTCTAACAAAAACAAGAAAATGTTAGTGACATATCTTACTTCGATTATAAGGAAAGAAGGAAGTATACCTTATATGGATGGAATAAATTGGAGTTAGAGGTAGAAGAAGGAAACAAAGTATATTGCAACAACCAAACAACACATATAGAATGTAAAACAATTTAAGAGAAAGTTGAAATAGAAAGAAAGGTTGAGGGACTTACCGACACACTTTACAAAGGAGTTTGTGGAGAAGTCTAAAAAAAATATGAGAATAGATTGGGATATAAGTAGATAATACAATAAGAAGAGTTGGTAAGGAAGGTTAGGTAAACTTAAGTGTATCTAACCTCAAAAAATTCAAACAGTAAACACATATTAAAGACAGTCAAGTCAAAAATAAATAAATTAAGTAATGGCCAAGTCAATATTAATTTGATGGTTGAGCTAAAAAAGGATATAAATACAACATAATATCTCATACAAATTAGAAGGCCTAAGAATTTCAAGAAGTTATTTCATTGGAACAAATTCAACTCCAAGCAAATAAAATAAACAATTTCAACACTTTTAAAATTGAAGTCAAATTTAAATGTACAAAAATTAAATTCACTTGAATGCTGAAAACAAATTTAATGGAATGAAGAAAAAAATCCATTCACTCGGAAAATAGGTTGAAAGGAAATAAAACTAAAACATAAATCATACTCAAAATATAAGGAAAAACATATTCGAAGGAAAAAAGACATCATTAAAAAGATAAGGAGAAATAGAGATGCATGTCATTTTTTAATCTAAAAAACAGTTTCAAATCATCATCGGTCTTTAGGGGGGGAAATATAAAACAGGCCTATTCTTGGGGTGGATTGACCCCCACAAAGCTCCAATAACACCGTTAGCATCTCCTACCACGAATTAACTCGCGTGCAATGTAACATCCCGTGCGTTTATAAAATTAAATCCAGGATTTTTGTATTAATTGAGGATATTTTTGTCAATTTTTAAATTTAGTGTGTTTAAAGGAAAAATTTGGATTTTTATGTCGCATTAATTTAATTTTAAGTTAATATAAAAAATTGAGATTTTATTGGGAGAATTGAGTTAATTTTTAAATTTGAATTTTTAAGAGAAAGAGAAAAGAATTTTAAATATATATATATATTTGGGAATTCATTAAAGCAAATATTTGAAAAGATTTGGAAATTTGGATTTAGTTTAAGGAAAATTGGAATTATTTGTGAAACTGAATTTATTTTAAATCCTCTTCCTCCAGCCGAGACTCAGCCGCACGCCACAACGTCAACCCTCGCCATCTGCGTTCAAGCCGCCGTCCATGTTCGCCCGTTCACGCCGTCGCTCGAGCCCCCAACTGCTGTGAAGCCGTTAACGCCCTAGCCACCTGTGCCTGAGTCGTCGCCACGACATTTGGTCATCCGTCAGCCATCGACGTCGGCCCGTCTTCATTGTTCCGACTGCGCGTCGTCCGAACAAAGCCCCCCGACAACGAAGTCACGTCGCCCAAATAGAGTCGCTCGACGATGAAGTTGCACCGCTCCTTGTTCGGTTCATCAACCATGAACCTTCGTTTTTTTTTCTGCCGATTTATGGTTTTTCGTTCATGCCTTCGATTAGCCACGTGTCGATCTGGTTCTTCTGACCGTCGGGTCTCGCCGGACCTGTGTATTTTGGGGTAAGGACTGTTTATTTGATAGTTTATATGGGTTTTTTGGAAGATTTTTATTATCCATCAAGTTTTGGCTTCCAATTGTGAATACCCATTGTGTTTGGACCATAGATTCGAGCATTGGAGGAATTTTTAAGGTAGAACAGGCATTGTGAAGGATTAAGTTGTGTTCGCAAACGGACTTAAGTTTGAAACTAATTTTGGACCAACCAACATTTTGGTAAGTATATTAAGCCTTGGAATGATTGAATAAAATATAGTTGTTAGATTTTTTAGGTTCTAACCACTATTATTGAATTGCCTAGATTGAGGCATAGAGATTGAAGGCAGTTTAGAACAAACTATACTTTAGGCTTGATTCAAGATTTATCTAAGCTAGGAGAAAGATTAAATTGCTTGCCACTTAGGCATAATTTGAGGTAAGTAATCTTACTACTAGAACTGTCCTAGTGCCAGACAATGATAATTATGATTTATTGTTGATTATTAGTTAGCATGATATTTATGTATGTCTTCATTGACTGAGGTTTGAAAGGACTAGAGCTTGATGCTTATGTATGTCTTGCTGGCATGAGGGTTTAAAAGACTATGCACATAAAGATGGTTGAATGCTGGCATGATTTGAATATATTATTATTCTTAGAGATCCTGTTGAATATGAGGATTATGAGATGTGTATATGTTATGGGACTAGGACGACGAGATGTATATGTATGTTACAGAACCATGTTATGGTACTTGTAATGTTGGGATTGTGATAGTATCCTCAATGATTAGTTAGATGCCCACTAGAGGTGGTGTTTTCTTTGGGATTCACCAGAGGTTGTGTTTCCTTCGGGTTCACAAGAGGTGGTGCTTTCCTTCGGGATTCACCAGAGGGTATGTTTCCTTCGGGATTCACTAAAGGTAGTGGTTTCCTTTGGGATCCATCAGAGGTTGTGTTTCCTTCGAGATTCACTAAAGGTTTTGTTTTTCCTTCGAGATTCACCAGAGGTTGTGTGTCCTTTGGGATTCACTAGAGGTGGTGGTTTCCTTCGGGATCCACTAGAGGTTGTGTTTCCTTCGGGATTCACTAGAGGTAGTACTTTCATTCGGGATTTACAATAGGTTGTGTTTCCTTCGGCATTCACCAGAGGTTAGGTTTTCTTCAGGATTCACAAAAGGTGGTGCTTTCGTTTGGGATTCACCAGAGGTTTTGTTTCCTTCAGGATTCAGTAGAGGTGGTGTCCTTCGGGGTTCACCAGAAGTTGTGGGTCCTACGGGACTTACTAAAGGTAGTAGGCATACTTAATTATAGTAGGATGAAATTCAGTTATTTATGTATGTATGTGTCCCGACGAGGACTAGAGAAGTTTATTTGTTCCACCAGAGGCAGGCATCTAGAGGATATAGATGCCTAGCTTGACCACAGTAGTGGGGTTACTTACTGAGTATTTTATACTCATCCTTTCTCATGTTGTTTTTTCAGGTAAAGGTAAAGATGCACCGGTGATTGACAAGCGAAATCCGTGATCGAGCCACTGGGACCAGTTCTATGCTTCTGCTCATGATATTTAGATTTCTTTTCATGTTTTTCAACTTTTAGTTTTGATGTTTGAAACTTACTAATAAGATTTGATTTCAAACCTATTTATTATCATTTATGATTTATGAGAACCCTATTGTCTGTTTTTAATATTTGAATTTAGCATTTATTTCACTATAAAGGGTGTCGTTTTAAGTTTCATGCATGCATGTGTTTAGTAACGACCTAACTTGAGTCCTAGGGGGTCGGGTCATTACATCCAATTTCGATGGAAAAGTATAAGAAAAATGGCAAAAGAAGGACACGTGATTTAAAATTGAAGCAGCAAGAGGAAATCTGGATAAAAAAGTATAGAAAACAATCAGGAAACAGAACAGATATCAGCAGGGGAAAGAAGAATAGAGACGAATTTAATACAATATTAATTGATAAATAAAATATAATCCATACAATAGTAGACAGTAATTGCAAGAGGAACAAAAAAATTATAGAGGTTTACTTTGACGGTTCGGAATCCAAATCGGAGAATAGAACCTTTGACATTACGGAATCGGAAAATCAAACATGGAAGGAAGAATATCAAACATGCATGAGGAAGAACGGAGTTGGATTTAATACAATATAAATGGATAAGAAAAATGTAACCCATTCGAGCTAGTGGAAAGAATAGTAGACAGTAATTGTAAGAGGAAGAACAAAGTTATAAAAGTTTGCTTTGGACAGTCCGGAATCGGAATTGAAAAATAGAACCTTCAACAGTCCAGAATCAGAAAATCAAAATTAGAAGGAAGAGCATCAAACATACAAGGAAGAACATCAAACATGCAAGGAAGAATATCAAACATACATGAGGAAGAACATTATAGATTTAATACAATATAAATGGAACAGAAAATCAGAATTGGAAAATAGAACCTTCGACAATCTGGAATCAGAAAATCAAACATACAAGGAAGAATATCCAACATGCAAGGAAGAATATCAAACATGCATGAGGAAATCAAGACGGATTTAATACAAATCATCAGCATCAAACAAAGTAATCAGAAAAAAAATTAGATCCGAATAGAAAACCTAGATCTACTATAAAATAAAAAATAATTAGATCTACCAAGAAAATGGTTAGATCTACTGAAATATCGTTAGATCTACAACAAAATCGTTTGTATCTACCTGATCTAAGAAGAAACCAAAGAATAGTTAGGAATAGACATACAGAGAAGCCAAAAAACCCATTCCAAAGCAAGAAACGAAGAGTCGTATAGAAAAACAAAAAAAAAAAAAAAGATATACAGAGAAACCAAAGTAGAGAAACGAACAGATAAAGAGAAATACAACTCATTCCAACCAGAGAGAGAATAGAAAGACAAGACAAAGAAAACAAACCAAATGGCGGAAGAAAGGAGAAGATGAGAAGAGAGAGAGAGGTGATTAATTATGCGTGATGAGAAGAGAGAGAGAGATGTGAGACAGAATAATGAACTTGCAAATGGGACATGAAATAAGGGGGTAAAACGGTGGGTTTAAGACCCATCGTTCTAAGTTAAGTATGCATCAAACACACCTTAAATTAAATTAAATCTCCTTTGAAAGTCAAATCCATCCAATAACAAGTTTCTATCCACAAAAAAACAAAACAAGGACATTAAGGTCATCGTCGTTGTAGGCAAGAGTAGTAGCAACATTTGTGTTCAACGAAATCTAGATGGGATTCTTGGTTGGGAAATACATTTTATTGTTTCCTTTTGTTTACGTGATACATAATATGACTAGATATCTAGTATTGTTAGTGAGAATGCATGGTTCATGAGCACATGATCAAATTAACATATGATATTTTGGATGCATTTTGAATTACATAAAGATGAGTACAATTTGGAATGCACTTAAGTATTTGATCTAATTACGATATGTAATCAAATCATTTAAAAAGGATTTTAGAATTATTTTTAAAAGAAGTTTTGTAATATTGATCTAATTTGTTGAAAGTGATGATAATTTATCGCACAAAAAATTCGAAAATTAATGACAAATTTTAGACCGAGATTATGGAGAAACAGAAAGAAAAGAAATATAGAAAATAACTTTTTTTTTTTGAGAAAAAGTAATTAGAACACTACAACAAAAGCGGACTTCCATGACACGCTGATGTAGCCAAATTGAGATTGGAGGGAGAAAAAAATGTCACAAATGTGAAAAAAAAAAACGTATGTTTCATGGGTAAAAGGTGGAAATTTTAATTTCGGATTGTTGGAGCTCATGATTTGTAAGTCCATTAAGTTCACTTGTTAGATTAAACCTTAGAAAAGTATAATGAGAGAATGTGAAACGTTCAATTTCAGTTTAGGGAATTATTAATTATATACGATATAATTAAAGGTTTAGTGATGGAATGAAACGAATTGAAGAGTTTAAAATATTTAAATATGATTTAAATATTAAAAACATGAATAGGGATTCATGTTTAAAATTTGTGTTTTATTTAATATTTGATATTAAATTAGTTTAATTAATTAAAAATTTTAATTAATTATTTAAAATTAATTATGAAATTCATTTTCAAAATTCATTTTCATTTGATTGTATGCAAAACAAATAAAAATGAATTTTGAAATTAGTGGCAATTAGTGACTTTTTCCCACAATTACCACTTCCAAAACACCCAACAGTTCCATTATCTTCCTTTGGGTTTGGTGTCAATTAGATAGGAAATGATATTGAATGTTATCTTCCTTAAAAATGGAAGAGGTTTGTGCATTTTGAAGAATTTTGAAGATGAAACGTTCTTCTTCAAATTCTGGGACCAAAACTGATATTCCCTCTAAATTTTCTCAATTCTCACCACAAATTGGATCCCATAATTCGTTCTAAGGCCAGAGAATAGCAGAAAAGATTCTAACGATGTTCCATAAAGTGTTCGTGATCAAATTGGTGCAAAGAAGAGTTTGAATTTGGAAATCTACAAAGGTTAATTTACTAAAACTTTTTTTTTTAACTTCCATGCTTGTTAAGTAAAATTAATAGAATTAGAGTGCTTAAGATCCAATTCGCTTTTGTATGTTAAATTTTAACACCAAAAAAATGTTAATAAGTTATCTATTATTTTATTAAATATATATTTGTATGTACAAACTATAAGATACACGAGATTTAGGACACTAAATCCAACACTCTCCCATTTGTCCTAAAGCGAGTGGGGTGTATAATATCAAATACTATACAATAAACTAGGGAATACAATATACCCAACATCATCTCTCACTTGCCCTAGATTATATGACTCATATCTCGTAGACTCATGCTTTCCAAGTGGCCCTAAAAAACATTAGCCGTGAGAGCCTTTGTAAATGGATCAATAATGTTGTGCTCCGAGGTAACCTATCTGATGATCACTAAAAGAACCCCAAGATCCATAGTGGAAGGGAGGATTGTTCCCATTTCCCAATTTTCATAGAAACGTGAAATTACAAAGAACAAAGAATTGTGCATAATATAGAAAGTTACAACATGTTAAGAAGAGGGAATTAAGGTTACAAATTCATACTCTTGAAGCCAAAACCTCTTCACCAAAATCCTTCTCAATTGGTCATGATCACGAACACCCAAAAAACACACTATTTATACTTTGGATATCACCACAAGTTGAACCTTATATATATTTTTTTTGGGCAGAGAATTGGCATGAGATGTGGGCTCTACTACTTTTGGGAGAGGGAGGAAGAAATGTGAGAGGATTTTGCAGGAATATGGAAGAACACGTTGTGATAATTCTCAAACACATAGAGAATTAATAAATCTTCTACGAAGAAGATGAAGAATGTAAAAATTGAATCCCCTTCACACTTCCACAATTTAAGAGAATTAAGGGGGATAGAGTTACAATTTCCTCCCAATATTAAATTCAAATAATAAATTAAATAAATAATTTAATTTGTATATAAATATATGGTAACTACCTTATCATATATTAAACTATATGTTATATCAAGTATAACACATAATCTATAGTTTTTATATTGTATCAACAACAATAGAACCTATAATTTTTAATTCTCTCAATCATTTGTAGTATTTAATATAAATCACACTTATACTAAATTTAAGTATATGAATCCAATCCATGTAATTAATATTTGAATCATATTCAAATATTTAATTCCTCTCAAAATAAACTTTATTGCCTCAATTAATTTGAACAATTCAAATTAATCCAAAATTAGTTCTCAATAATTCCTATTGAGCTATAGAGGGGACCTTATGGACCTATTGGTTGAAGCTCCAATGGTACTTAAGTAATTAATTAAACTCCTTTAATTAAATTATTCAATATAATTAATTATTCAATATCCATTAATTGCAATCACTCCACTAAAGGTCGAAAACTGCACTCTTTTCGCACACAGATATATTTTTATGTCCATTGGATATAACCAATCAACAGTGCAATGACCCTTCACAAATTGCTCGTAAGTACAACTGGTCCAAAATTACTGTTTTCCCCTATAGTTACATCTAACTTCTTAAGTACCACCGATCCCTCTAATGAATAATTGGTCACAGTCTAATTATGACATACCTCTTTCGGGCTAAGAGAAGGTGTGGCACCACATTGTTCAAGCCCCAAAATCAGCCCTTAAGATAGCAATTTATCTACTTACCCCGACATTAGAGAATGAGCGAATTTCGTCTTGTGTAGTCATGTACCCAGCTCCCCAATTAGGCGAATCCCCAAAATGGTAGCCTTATTAGACCAGCGATCTGACCATTCTCACTTATACAAATCAAAAGACCTTCATAGGCAGGAATTCATAACTCACTCAGGATTCAGGTCATGTCACCTATGGCCATCTTGGTGAAATCTAAGTCTCTATTATGAACCTTGTTATATAATGAGACTATTCATTTCACGGTCTGGTCTTATACAAACTCGTTTGTATAGAATACCCCTGCTCACATATCTCTACATGAGTGATCAGGATCAGATCATTTGTAGCACTTTACAACAATCAGAATATCTACAAAACAGGTCGTATTCGTGATGTCACTAGGAAAAGGTACACAGCCTTATCCATCTACTACAGACCATTCAGGTTATCACTTAAACATGATCAACCTGTATGTCTCTACATACATATTTAAGCTACAGAAGATAACCTTGGTTTATTAGTTTATTGGTTTATAGTGTAATGCTACTAAATGTTAAATAAAATATTTCATGTTTTATTAAATATATAAAATTATTTGTACATTATAATTACAAACTACAGGACCTACGAAATTTAGGGTATCAACCCCAACAATCTTCCACTTGCCCTAAAGCTAGTGGGGTGTACAATATAAAAGTCAAACTAAAATAAAAGTACACACAAAAACAATAAACTAGGGCATAAAACGCGCCCAATACAAAATCTCCCACTTTTCCCATACTAAACGTGGCTTGTCCCATAGAACCATACTCTTCATATGACCCTCAAACACCTTAGTTGTGAGAGCCTTTGTAAATAGATTAGCAACATTGTATTCTGAAGTTATCTGCATGATGATCACGTCCCTTTGATGCACAATCTCTTGAATAAGATGATACTTCCGCTCTATGTGATTTCTACGCTTCTGACTCCTAGACTCCCAGGAATTAGCCACAGTACCACTATTATCACAATAAAAGGTGATGGGCTTAGACATGTCTTGAACAACTTCAGATCAGTCAAGAACTTCCTAAACCACATAGCTTCCTTAGTAGCTTTACAAGCCACTATGTACTCAGCCTCCATAATGGAGTTAGCAATGCACTCCTGCTTGGTGCTCTTCTAGACTACTGCTCCTCCGTTAAGTATACAAGCAGTCATATTAAGCATTTGGGACAAAAAGACACTAAAATGATGAACTTGGGAGCTAAATTGATCAAATGACGAAGGAATGAAGGATGCTGCTCTGCCGAGCGTTGCAACGCTCTCATTAAAACTAAGTCTAATGCTAGCTCAACGCCATTGGATAGAATACTCGGATGCAGGCCAATGTCGTTGCTCCAAACATTGCAACGGTTTGGAGATGCCCAACCCACCGTCACATAGCTCATCAACGTTGCACCTCCAATGCTCGTCAACGTGGTTTACAGACATTCAACCTTAGCGCACGTGCAACACAACGTTAAGGCAGTGCCATGACGCTCGCCTGACGCTCGACTAATTTGTGTCGCAGCGTTACGACACTACGACAGTTTTATAAAGAAACAATTTAGGTCAGCTAATGATATCGCACCAAGTACACCTGATCTTGAGCCTGCCACTCTATTCCAGCCTTGTTTTAGCTACCTTTTGTAAAGATTTCTGCCCTTTTGCCAATTATATTGATTTCGATCATGTTTCATGGCTAAAGGATAAGAACTTAGCTTGTATTATAATTTTTGGAACAAACCTGGAAGTTGAATTAGTCAACTTTTACTCGTTATGCTCAAATTGAAATTTATCTGATTGTTGAATATTTAAATTATTCTCATATGGATAAATTTGTGAGCTTTTGAAATTTATATATAGTGATTATATTCATGCAGAATGGAATTGTGGAAAGGAAAAATAGAATTCTTCAAGAAATGGCCCTTGCGATGATACATGCAAAGCATCTGACATTTCACTTCTAGGAAAAAGCACTAAACACGACTTATCATATTCATAACATAGTGGTTTTACAACCAGGAACTTCAAGCACTATTTATGAAATATGGAGAGGTAGAAAACCTAATGTGAAATATTTTGATGTCTATGGAAATGTCTATTACATTCTTTTTTTATAGAAAGACTAGAAGAAAATGGGATTCCAAGTCTGATGAAGTGATATTTCTTGAATATTTCACAAATAGTCGAGCTTATCGAATCTACAACAAACAAACTCATACTGTAATGGAGTCTATTAACGTTGTAATTGATGATGATGCTGCATCCCTTGGTTCTCCTCCTAGTGAAAGAGAAGATCTAAATATTACTCTAGTTGTTAATTCTAATGTGCCTAACATCTCATCTGACATTCCTTCAGACATGAATTTTGAAATTTTAGTGGAGGTTAATCTGAATACCTCAGAGCAGGCAGAAGCTAGTAACAAGCAACCTTCCAATAGGGTTAAAAAAATCATCCTCCTGGTAACATTATTGGGGACTTGGAAGAAGGAGCGACGACCAGAAGAAAGGATGAAATTAATTATTTTGATATGATTGGCAATATTTACTTCATTTCCCCAATTACTGAAAAATGTCAAAGAAGCTCTTGAAGATGAACGTTGGGTAAATTCCATGCAAGAAGAACTTGGGCAATTCATAAGGAATGACGTATGGACTCTTGTCCCTGTTAGGATTGATATATTAAATCTAGTGTATCTTGTGATTTGTAATTTTCTAACAAAAATTATTATCTAATAAAATCAGAGGTATTTTATTTGACATTTAGACAACATAAATTCAATCCAATAAACTAAAATCCAAGGTTATATGATGCCACTTAAGTAGTATGTGGTTGACATACAGGTGGTCAATGTTCAAGTAATAACCTAAAAGCTCTGCAGTAAATGGATAAAGGTTGGATGCGTTATCCTAGTAACACTACAGATACGACCCACTTTGTAATTGTTACATGAGATATAAGTGTATTCGGACTCAATTCGGTGTCGTTTTAATTCCTAAAAAGGACCGCAAAGCAAAAGAAAATTTATAATATCACCGAACTACTCCTATTACTACTAAAACGTAGCAATAGTGGTAAGTGCGGGGTCGAATCACAGAGAAGCGAGGAATTAATTTCATTTTGTGTTAGATTTGACTGTGGGAAAAATAGTAATAACGGGGTTTTGGTTTTGATTTATAAAGATGAATGAAAATTCAATTGGAAAGGATATATGGAAGAGCAAAAGACCTGTTTAGTTCTATGATCAAGTGCTCATTCGATTTAGATTAAGTTATTGTTATATGTTAATTAACTAATATTCGAATTAGGGATGCATAGCTACTTAATTTGATAAAAACTAAACAATCTCTACAAGGCCGAAAATCAAATAATACAAACCAAATTGAGCGTCATAATCCGTAGTGGAGGCTGAAAAGACCATGCCTTAACTAGCCTACATACTCCTAGATGCAATTGGGTCTTTAGTGGCCCTAAAGAACTAGAAACACATGCATGAAAATCAAGGATTCAACTATGTTGACTAAGTGTTAGGAAAGCCATGTTCAAATAATCAAAGTATTTCTTTAATTCTAGATGAAATGTACGATGCAAAGATTCAAGGTTAGCTAATACACTTAAGCTTGCTCATCTAATCTGTATTACAAGGGTAAATTCAAGGCATCGATGATTACAAGGATATGTGCGAGCCTAAACTTAACTAGCAAAGACATGCAATCGTGATAGGGTTGTCAATCCAACAAACAAGAGCAAGTCTAATTCATGCGAGATTAAAGAAAAACCCAATTTTTAATTGAAGCACAAAATTGAACACATAACTCAATAAATTACAAATAACACTTAGTCCAAGAACTAATTGAAAATTGCTTCATTGATTCATAGACAAAGCAATTGGATACAATCCGATACAAAACGATAACCCGAAAAAATAAATCTAACCTATGATACTGAATACATAGAGGAAAAAGGGAAAATCAAGGCCTCTCCTCAGCCTCCATGAAGAGTTCGGCATTTTCTAGGGCCCTTTTCTATACAATTCAACATTTGTTTGACCTAGCAAAAGGAGACGTTTATAGAAAGATTCAAGGCAGCGTTGCAACACTATAGTCGAGCATTGCAACGCTCACTCGCGTGCGTTCTTCTCATCCGTTCTTCAAATGTCATGGTGTTGTGACGCTCTAAAGGAGCGTTGCAACGCTACGCTAATGTCTTACAACGTTGGGCTGAAGCGTTGCACAACATTGTGATGCTGATGCTGGGGTTATTTTGGTCATTTATCGTCCCTTCAAGCATTGATACTTTAAATCCAGTCCAAATCGCTTCAAATTAGTCTCAGTCAGCTTCAAATCCCTAATTCTACCTCTTGGTTTCTTGTTACCTACAAAATAGAGAAATAAACACATAAATTCCATTAACGAGCTCGAATTCAACTCTAACTAAAATACATTAATTGGCTTGCTTCCCCGACAACGGCGCCATTTTTGTTTAGACCCGATTCAGTTTCGTTTTAATTCCCGAAAGGACCACAAAACAAAAGAAAATTTATAATATCACCGAACTACTCCTATTACCACTAAAATGTAGCAACAGTGGTAAGTGTGGGGTCGAACCACAGAGAAGATAGGAATTAATTTCTTTCTGTGTTAGATTTGACCGTGGGAAAAATAGTAAAAATGGGGTTTTGGTTTTGATTTATAAAGATGCAAGAAAAGTAAATTGCAATGGATATATGGAATAGTAAAGGACTCGTTTAATTCTCAAATCAAGTACTCATTTGATGTAAATTAAGTCTTTGTTATATGCTAATTAACTAATATTCGAATTATGTATGCATAGCTACTTAATTTAATAAGAACTAATCAATCTCTACAAAGGCCGAAAATAAATTAATACAAACCAAATTAAAAATCCTAATCCATAGTTGAGTCTGGAAAGACCTTGCCCTAACTAGCCTACATGCTCATAAATGCAATTGGGTCCTAAGCGGCCATAAAGAACGAGAAACACATGCAGGAAAATCAAGGATTCAATTATGTTAACTAAGTGTCAGGAAAGCCATGTTCAAATAATCAAAGTATTTCTTTAATTCTAGATTAAATGTATGATGCAGAGATTCAAGGTTAGCCAATACACCTAAGCATGCTCATCTAATTTGTATTACAAGGATAAATTTAAGACATGGACGATTACAAGGATACGTGCAATCCTAAACTTAACTAGCAAAAACATGCAATCGTGATAGGTCCAACACACAAGTGCAAGTCTAATTCATGCGAGATTAAAGGAAAACACAATTCTTAATTGAAGCACAAAATCGAACACATAACTCAATTACAAAGAACACTTAGTCCAAGAACTAATCGAAAGTTACCTCATTGATTCATAGGCAAAGCAATGGGATAAAATTCAATACAAAACCATAATCCGGAAAAATAAATCTAACCTATGATACTGATACATAGAGAAAAAAAAGGAAATCAAGGCCTCTCCCCAGCCTCCATGAAGAGTACGACATTTTTTGGGACCCTTTTCTATACAATTCAGCATATGTTTGACCTAGCAAAAGAAGACATTTATAGAAAAATTCAGGGCAGTGTTTCAACGCTATAGTTGAGAGTTGCATCACTCACTCGCGTGCATGCTTCTCATATGTCCGTCAAATGTCGTAGCGTCGCGACACTGTAAATGAGCATTGCAATTCTATGCTACTATCTTATAGCATTGGGCTGAAGCATTGCATGGCGTTGTGATGCTGATGTTGGGGGTAATTTGGTCATTTAATGTTCCTTGAAACTTGGGTACTTCAAATCTATTCCAAATCGCTTCAAATTAGTCCCGATCAACTTCAAATCCTTGATTCTACCTATTGGTTGCTCGTTACCTACAAAATTGAGAAATAAACACATAAAATCCATTAACGAGCTCGAATTAAGCTAGGAATAATAGCTCTTTTTGAGAGCTATCAATGTGATACAAACAATATGAACCATATTGTTCATGTAAAGACATGCGAGTGGAGGTATCCTGTATAAAAGGAGTTTATACATAGACCGGACCACAAAATAATTAGTTTCTCTCTATAACACCGTTACTGAAAGAAACTACTATTTCACTAGGATGACCATATGAGACTTGACCTTAATATTTAGTGGGTTGTGAACTCTTGTTTATGACGACAGTTCTTTAATCTGTATGGGTGAGAGTTTCCATGATAGCCGACTCGATAAGACTACCATTTCGAGGATTTGTCTGATTATGGAGCTGGGAACATAACTACACAAGATGAAATTCACTCCTTTCCATTCCTTGGAAAATTAGATGAACTGCTCCCTTAATAGCTAGTTATGGGTCTTGAACAATGATACCTTGACCTCTCACTAGCTCGAGAGGTGTTAGTTTATAGTTGGATTATAAATTGTTTGTTCATTAGAGGAATCCGTGATACTTAAGGAGTTGATGTAACTGCAAGGGTAAAACGGTATTTTGACCCAACTGTAGTTATGAGTATTTTGTGAAAGATCATCACTCTATTAATTAGTTATATCCAAGAACACATAAATATATCTATGGTACGAATAGTGCAGCTATCGGTCTTTAGTGGAGTGAATATTGACTAATTGGATTAGAAGAGTTTAATCAATTAATCTCATATCATTCGAGCTTCTAATCTATAGGTCCATAAGGTCCCCTTGTTAGCTTACTAAAGGATAGTAATGAGGAATGATTTAAATTGTTCAAATCAAATGAGGGGATTTTATATTAAAGAGATTAATATATAATGGTTAATTACAGATATGATCTACAATCCAAATTATTTAACGAAGATATATTTGAATAAGATTCAAATATTAGATTCATATGAATTGGATTCATAAAGAGATGTACACATATAAATATGTGATATCTATATGTTAATTTACTCCATATTTAATATGATTAATATAGTTATTTAATTGATTAATTAATGGTTAAGTAATTGATTAAGAAATAATGGAGACTGGATGTTAGTATAAATATATGATATTTATGATAATTAAATGAGTGTATATTAAATGGGATTTAATATATGGCTATTTAATTAATGTGCCAATTAATTAAATAAGGATTATTTAATTAATTAGCGCTAAGAGTATAAACAAAAATTCTTGGAGAACGGGTTAACCCTTCTCCATATAAATATATCCTTATAGCCTACTTAGGGCAAGAAGCATTTTACACAAGCCTCCACCTTCTCTCTAACTTCTCTCTAGAATTCTCTACCATTTTCCTTCTCAAAAGTTTTTAGAGACCACTTTTCCCAGTTCTTTGGAATCCTAGAGAATAGCAAGGCAACTTTGTTGGTGGTGGCCTTCTTCATTCGAGAAGTTCGAGATTGTTGATAATGGTGGAAGAGGAAAGCTAAAAATTTTGGGATTGATGCACTAAATCTCGTAGGGTCCTATAATTTGTAAACACCTGTATGAATAAACTCTTTGTGATGCAATAATATGAGATATTTTATTCACTACAGTCTATAAAATATGAGATATTTTATTTGCATTAACTACAAACCAATAAACTGAGATCTCTGGTTGTCGTTGTAACTTAAGCATGGAGACATGTGGATCGTGTTTTAAGTGATAACCTAAATGGTCTGTAGTATATATATAAAGGAGGGAAACCTTATGATGGTGACACTATGAGTGTGGCCCGCTTTGTAGACATGCGAGCGAGGATGCTCTATACAAAGGAGTTTGTATAAGACCAGACCACGAAATATTTAGTCTCATTATATAACATCATTCAGGATAGAAACTTTCATTTCACTAGGATGACCATAGGTAACATGACCTTAATCCTGAGTGAATTGTGAATTTCTGCCCATGAGGGCAGTCCTTTAATTTGCATGGTTGCGAGTGAACAGATCGCTAACTCAAACCTACCACTTTGGGGATTCGTCTGATTTGAGAGCTAGAAACTCAGTTACACAAGACAAAATTCACTCCTTACCCGAAGTAAGGGTAAGTAGATAAATTGCTCTCTTAAGGGCTAATTTCGGGGCTTGAATAATGTGGCGTCACATCTTCTCTTGGCCTGAGAAGGGTTTACTCATAGTGGGACTATGACATATTGTTCATTAGAGATATCAGTGGTATCTATCTATCTATCTATCTATCTATAGTCATAAAGATTCTTATAAAACATTCATCATATATATATAACATAAAGATTCTTATAAAACATTCCTGGCGAATGTGATATAATTAAATATTTGTCGAGATGAGGGTATAAAAATAACCCCTATTTGTCCATATGCTTTTAAAAAAAATCACAACATGAGATTTACTATATATTATTTATATATATGCTGATAATTTAAGCATAAAGTCCTGAAGAGGTTTCAAAAGAAAATAAAATTTCTTAAGAAATAAGTTGAGATGATAAGTTTTGCCTTAGCTTATAATTAAAGCATCAAGCAGATGGAATTGCATCAATTTTACATATACGATCTTATATGGAATAGTTCCACCATTGAACATTCCTCTGATGATTCCTTCACTTGGTGTGAAATTTTATATGATTTGATATCATAAAGATAATAAAGAACTTTAGGTCCCGAAGAACCATAATTATTGGAAAATAAGTGCATTTATATCTTTACTAGTTTGTTACGGTACTTGTCGTAGAAAAAATATAATATTCCTTTACAAAACGATATTGGAGTAGAACTAAACATATGTTTTTATTTAAAAATTAGTTTACATGGATTTATTTATTCTCATAAATCTAATTGTGATCTAGTTGATTTTGAAGGTGTAGGTTACTTATCTAACCTATAAAAACTAGATCTTAAAAGGCAATTTATGAAGCAGATCATAACATCTACTTTAATCATGTTAAAATATTGATGGTGTACAAGGCTAGCTAATAGTGTTCTTATATGTACATGATAAAGCACAAAGTACTGATATCACTATTCAACAAATTTCTTCAAAAGAGATCTTGGGAGACTTATTGATGAAGGTATTTGTTGCGATTCACTGTGCCTAACAAATACTACGCTGAATGTCTTATGCGATAAACTAATTGTTCGGCCAATTGTAGTAAATCATGCCCTAGTCACAAGTTTTCTTATAAATTGCCAAGTATAAACAACTTATAAGCTCCTCAGTGAGAGTTGAGGTCGAACACAAGGATTTGTAATATTACTATTTGGAACTCACGTGTAAGTGGTAGAAACCAAAATAATTGTGAAGAGAGAGTAAAGAATCATGCGATAAAGGAACTATGCGGTAAATATTTAAACATGCAAAGGCATCTTCAATTGTAATTATGAGAACTTATGAAAACAGCAGCTTTAACGCATTGTGAGGAAAAATATCGAAAAGTAGAGTTTATGAGGAAAGTGGATACCACGACTCTAAGTTTAGCTCTAAGGTTAATCCCAGCTTGCATCATCTGTTCATTGCACACCTCTCGGCGGTCAGCCACATTTGTCATATCTCTATGACCAATGAATGACGATGTGTTGAGCATAAGGTTATTTCTATCTCTAGAAATACTTCTTACTTTGATTAGTGAGATTCACAACTACTTACCCTTTCGGGCAGTTGGTTACAACTACTTGGCTTAATGAATGATCATAGGCAAGTGTCTAAAAATTCCCACACTAAGCAAACAGGATCAAAACTTTAGAATCTTAACCTAGTTCATAGTATCAAACTTCCTCCTTCACCCCGTCAAAATTAGTTACTCATGTCAAAAAAGAAAGTGAAGGTAAAGATAGAGAAGATGATGATGGTAAACATGCTGATATATAAATAGAAATAGAGTCGTTGATTACAAACTGAATAATCTTTTACATCAGAATGTAATGCAACAATATTAAAGAAATAGATGAAAGGGAAGTTTTTAGCAATTTCTTGCTTCCAACAGATGGATGTCAAAGTTGCTAGAGATATGATGATTGTGTGAAATGGAGAAGGCCTTCTCAGGCTCTTTTTCCGGAGAAGCTCCAATGAGAAATCGGGATGAAGTTTGGAGGTGGAAATACTGAGAAAACACTTTTTATTCTCTCTATGCTTGTGGTGCAAGAAATGAGCCTAAGGGTATTCTCAGGAAAAATCTCAAATTGTTGGCCTCCCTTTTTGTGGGCACCAAGGCTCTACTTATAGAGCCATGTGCTGACAATTTTGGGATTCCCACTCTGATAAGTCATCATCCCTGACGATGTAGGTAAGATGTCAACTCTGTAGTCATGATCAACTTTTTGAATTTTTTGACAAAAGATCCGCTGGTACAAGGTCAGAGATTGATGGTGAGCGCAAGCGAACACGTCAAATTATAATATAGTAAAACAATCTACAGACCGAGTATCGTCCTCTGAGGAATTGGTTTGAATCTTTTAGCTATTCAAAGATTCTTCTAGTTTTATTTAGGGGACCGGACTGTGATGAGAACCTAACTAATCTAATCCTAAAAAGTAAGGAAAGATAACATTGGGGCGAATCTAGACAAAGACACATTCTAGGGTATGATTTAATTAAACGGATTAACCAAATTAATTACTTTGACTTTAGATTGATTCATGTAAATTATAGATCTAGGAGTCTTTTATCTAGATATCCTCTCTCCAGCAGAACCCTTTCTAATGACTAATCATTGACCCGAATCTCTTCTATCGCATGACTAGCCACAACATTAAGTTCCTCCGTCGACAATCTCTACTAATCTCCTATCACTCTCGTGTATACTCGATTAACAGTTTAACATTCTAGATCTAACTCAACACCTTCTCTCTCGAGATAGACATTAAGTAAAGAACAATCAATTAGTGACCAGTTAATCAAAAGCATTAAGAATAAACATGCTAAAATAATTATGCATAAATTCAATCCAAGAAATAATCAAATCAGTTTTCTCAATCCATAAAACTAAATCAACACCCTAGAAACACAAATCAGTCACTCATGGTTACAACACAAACATATACCATTCATAAGGTTTCCAAACACAAAGGACAAAAAATAAAAGAGGGAAGAAATTGCAAGTCGTGTTCTAGTTTTTGACTCTCGTCCTCGAATCCGGAATCGCAACCCAACGATCTCTTCAAATCTTCGATCCTTTGAAGCTCCAAGATGTTGCCTCTATCCAGAATTACACTCCTTGAGGAGGCCTGATAACGGGCAGAAATGCACGTTATTACAGTGCTAAATTATTAAACAATGCAGGTTTACGTTGATAAAATATATAAGATTGCGTCCAAAAAGCATTAAGTTTATAACATTAGATGGAATAGCCCTGTTCATAGTTTTCCTTTTTACTTAGAAGGCGGAGTGAGAGAAGGGAAGAGACGCCGGAAGATTGCTTTAGGCAACTCGAGAGAGAACCCAGAGGCGTGGAAAGTAGAGAGAGGGCCGACTCTCGCGAGAGTGAGACTATCTTTTGAACACAGTAGAAAAGACAGTGTAAAAGCCTTGGGAAGCAAGAGATTGCTACAAGATTTTTATTCTCATCTTGCATTGTTATTTTGTATTTCAACTCTATATCTATACAATGGAACTTCTTTATCTACATCTGTTCGCTCTCTTAAAAGCACGCATGTGTAGCTAAATTTCTTGAATGGGTTGAGAAGAACTAATCTAACATGACCTAGGACCTTCATTGCATGCGATTATCTTGTTTTATGTTGTGCCCAACACCCCTTTAGAGCTACTCGAGAGAGAGTCTAAAGAAAGAACCTCAGACTCGAGAGAGCTAAGTTAGAATCTAGACTCGAGAGAGCAAGATTAGATCTACATAAGCAAGAGATAGGGACTTAGAGATAAGCTCTGTTTGCCAACCTGCATCGCATGTAGCCTAGAGATAGGTTATGATATTATGTGATCGCCTTATTTGTGTGTGTGTCATTTTGTCATCGCATAAATAAGAATAGAGGCTTATGTGTAGATCCTATAGACTCATCGCAGATATTGCATGCGTTCTAGTACTAGAAGTCGTAACATCTGCGTCGAGAGATCATTTGCTATTGTATGTGTGTTGTATGGTCACATCACATGAATGCATCCTAGGAAGTGTTAGCTGAACCCCTTAACCCGTTCACCGTATACTCATTGCATCTTTTGTATTGATAACTTAAAAAGAACGTCTTTCTTTTCGATAAGCTCTAACCACGCTATGGAATAAGCCATAGGATTCGAACCCATATGAAGTTCTGACCATCTGTCAGAGAAAAAAGAACGAATGGATCTTGTAGGATTCCCGAGAAATTCTTCGATTTCTTCCGGAAGCGGATGATTACAAGTTATTTATACCGTTTTATTTAGATTATGCAGCAAAAAGAAGGAAGAGTTACATCGATCGTATAGAAATTAGCTTAGAAATGAGAAAATTGTAAAGTGTCGTAAGCACACCCGCTAACCCCATTGCGATGGCTAAATGGAATGTCCAAGTCTTTATTTTAAAGAAAACAGGTCATCGCATGCAACAATCGCTAGAGGACAAAAATGAACAATGCATTCACATTGCATGTGGCAATCGATCAAGAACGAAAAAGAACAACGCAATTGCAGCACATGTGACGATCGATCATGGACGCAAATGATCAACGCATTTGCACCACATGCAGCAATCGATAAAAAGAACAAAGCAATTACACCGCATGTGGTGATTGATCGTAGATGTAAAGGACTTCTGAAATTGTACAACTTTTCTATTGTACGATTCTGACAAATTAAATGTGGAGCAGAGCAGATGTTTCCACTAAGCCATAGCAGGAAAAATCAACTTTTTAGAGCGGGACCACTGATGCAAAAGGTGCCAAGGTTTATAAATAGCTTCATCAAATTCAAAGAAAGAAGGCTGGTTTAAAGAGATAACTTAGAGAAAATCCGAGGAGAAAGACAAGACAAGACCGAAAGGTAAGTCTCAGGAGCAAGAAATTTATTCCCATTCCTGAAGAAGAAGCTCTTTGCAAAGATCACTTCTACCTGGAAAACAAGCCTGAGAGGGAAGCTTTCCACCACATTCCTACCACACGCCAACAAGCAAATTGTCTCCGATCAGGATCCGTGTCAAGACATTGACACTCTTTCTGTATTTGTTCCCATTTTCTATTCATCCACTGTGTTCATCTCTAATCTTTCATTCACTATCTGTAACAAACGCTTATCTTTAAATTTTAATATCATTATCGTATTCATCATCATCTCTTTGTTCTTAACCATACATTCATCATCCATTTCCTTCATCATGTGTAACTAATTCCCTAGGGTAAGAGGAAGGATTAAGCGAGTAAGTTAATCTTTGTTGAAGAAATCGGCTGAGTTTAGCTAAAGCATGCTCAATGTCATCTTCACCTGTGAGAGCAGAAGTGAAGATGTTATTCCGCCTCTCGAAAGAAGGTTGGAAGAATGCGTTAACTAAAGCGAGAAGTATTTCCAGATATGGAAACAACCTTGCGTTCATCACATTCATCCCTTTTTCACCATAGACATATGGGAATGCGGCCGATCACTAAAAGGTGTAAGCCAAGGGAAAGCGAAACCTTAGTTGCATCATCAACAAGATTGATGAACTTGTGATGTCTTTACCCTCAACCCATTCTCTTTCTGACACATTTCACAAGAAATGCCACCGCATATCACTGGATACCTGCACATCTTCATAGCCGGTCCTCAATTTGTATAATTAATTGTTTATTCATTTGTTTATTACCGCACTTTATTTATCACTGCAATTTATTTTATCATCGCTTTTTATTTCATCATCGCATTTACTTTTATTATCGCATTTTATTTTTACCGCATTTTACTTTTCTCAAACCAATTCATTATTATTTTGTTTTCCCAGCTGCATATACTACATTAGTATCGCATTAATCACCGCAATCCCTGTGTTCGACCTCAGATCACTCTGAGAAACTTGCGTTGGAATTATACTTGGTTCCAGCATAAGAAAACTTGTGACATGCGCACACTACACGAACGCATACTACGAAAGCATCTAAGCATCACTACATACATCATTTAGAACGTAGTATCACATATTATTATCATTATTGCAAAGCGCATACGTCATCAACCTCACAAGTTTTTTTACCATACACGATCAACGAATATCTTTCTCGCTTACAAGTTTTTGACGCCGTTTCTAGGGATTGGAAATTTTTAGTGTTGAATATTTTTGTGGTAGTTTGCAGGACAGATCTCTGTTGTACAGTCTGTTTATGCGGAGAGCAGGCTGACGGTGTTTGAGTATTGGGACTGAACCAAAATTCGACGCCGACCCAGAGATCGAGCGAACCTTCCGCGCCAGAGCACGGCAGAAGCGTACAAGACGAAGAAGAAACATGGAAAACAATGATGATAGGCCTGAGGGGAACCAAGGAATAAATCAGCCGGCGCAAGAACTAGTTTTTCTGGCCGCTGATCGTAATATTCACATGAGGAACTATGCGCGCCGAACCTATACGACTTCTTGCCTGAAATTGCAAGACCTACGGTGGAGGAGAATGCAAGACTCGAAATCAAGCTGGTCATGCTCTAAATTATTCAAAATGCAGGGCAGTTTGGAGGTCTACAAAGAGAGGACCCGTATGCACACTTGACCAGCTTTGTAGAAATGTGTAATACATTCTCCATTCCTGGCGTGACTTCTGAAGGAATAAGACTATATCTCTTCTCGTATACACTTTGGGATGAGGCAAAGAGGTGGGCTCATTCATTGGAGCCAAATGAAATCAATTCTTGGGATCAGTTGGTTGAGCGATTTATGAAGAACTTTTTCCCTTCCGCAATCAATGCAAGAAGACGAAGGGACGTGTTAAATTTCGAGCAAATGGAGAATGAGCCTCTAAGCACCGCATGGGTGCCATTTAGAAGACTGGTGAAGAACTGTCCGCATATCAGGATTCCCGATTGCATTCTTAGGGAAACCTTTTATAATGACCTGGATAGATTGACACAAGTTGTTGCTGATGCCTCCGCGGCAGAAGGATTCATGGATAAAGCATAGATTGAAGCGAAGGTCATCTTAGATCACATCTCGCGAAATACAGATGACTGGATGGATGACGAGTATGGAGGAAGAGGCCCAGAGCGAAAAACATGGAAAGCGCCATTGTACCAGCTGATACAATGACCATATTGGTCGCCCAAATGGCCGCAATCACCTCGCTCCTCCAAACGATGGCGATTAGTCAAGGAACTCTCTCCCAGGGTGCAGCGCAAGCCAATGCGCTAACGTAGGTGGCAGTAATAAGCTATGTACAATGTGGAGGGGGTCATTCAGTGGAAATGTGGCCATCAAACAACAGACAATGTACTCCATCCAGAACAACCCGTTTAGCAACACATACAACCCAGGTTAGCAAAATACCCCAACTTCAGTTGGGGAGGGAACCACGACCAGGGAGGCCAAAGGAATCTAAAGAACAGTCATTCCGGGAATCGAGGTAATCCTCCGGATTTTCATCATTAGAATCAAAGCTAGGGTAATTATCAGAGTAGACAGCCGCACAACGAACCATCCTCATCTAACACCTCAACAAATTCGTCGTCCTTGGAAGCTTTGCTCAAGCAGTATATAGAAAAGAATGATGCGATCATGCAATCGCAAGCATCTTCCATCAGGAACATGAGGTCCAGGTCGGGCAGCTAGTGGCCGAGCTTAGAAACAGAACACTTGGTATGCTGTCCAGCAACTCAGAAGCCCCTGGATAAAGTGGGAAGGAACAATTTCAAGAAGTGACATTGGGCAGGCAAGTCTGGTCGCTTGGGGGGATGCGTTTGCGATAACTCTGAAGACCCTTTTTAAACAGCGTCCCTAACAACTATCTTTATGGCTTTCTTCACTGCTTTGTTCTGCATGTCATCTTAGGCCTTTTACTTTGAATTATGAAGGTTGTTAGGCAGAATATGCGTCGATCATGCTCGAAATTCATGAGAAAAAGAGTTTGCGTCGATAAGTATATTAAATCTCAGCTAACCCATTACTTTGCATTATTTATGCATTCAATGTTCTATTTTTGTAGCCAATGCAGGAAATGAACGCAAATGCGGAAACTGGACCATCGCATAGACGACCACATGCGGAGAAACACTCCATTGGAAGGCAAACACATTGATCAACGCATGGATGTTATGGAAATTAGCCGATGCGTCCATCGCATGGGAGTTGCGCTCATCAAGCGATTACGGTCATCATGTAGAGTTGCAGTGTTAAGTGAATGCAGCCATTCAATGACTGCGGCTACGCGACAACACATTCTAATGGGATCAATGCAAAGTTGGTGGAATGAATGCATCAACACATCTACCTCGAGAAAATCCAAAGCTGATGCTGACATTTCACCTACCATGCCGTTAGTGGCAGAGGTTCAGAAAGGATGAATGCACCGAACGTCAGACTCAGAGTAGTTTAATTAATGCTGTCGGTGGTTAAGCTCTATAAATAAAAGCCGATGAGCTCAAATTCATGGTATCCAGGGTTTTTGCCCAAGGTTGAATCCAAGGTTTTTGCCTGAGGTTTGCCTATGGCGGATCCTTGTGATCCAGACAAACTACGTGAGAAGACGCTGAGAGTTCTTCACCTCCTTCATCCATTCCGAGTGATGAATGGAGCCTTCGACCGGAGCTAGATTTTGAAAGAGTCAGCTCCTCCACCCACCCATGGCACCATCGGCAGCCTTGACGCACATCTGCTGGAAGCAAATCTTTGCTTCCAGCCGGTCATTTCTTTTTCCTTTCTTTTCCTATATTGTATTGTATGAAATTTTGAATTAAGAAATTAATACACTATGTTTTTCAATGCATTTCTCTTTTCCTTCGACTTCATCTCCATCTTTTTGCTTAGCATCTTTAATTTCATTGCAACACTTAGTGAGATTGCTTGGGTATTGCATACTTAGTCATGTGGATTAGGGATATAAAGCATGTAGCAACCCACCGAGAGGTGTGCGTTGTGCGAGTATGTGAGTAATCTTATTTGCTTAGTGTAAAGCTATTGCGACGCCTGTGTATGGGCTAACGTATTGCTTGTCTATGAGTGAAATCAACAACAATCAATTGCCCGAGAGGGTAAGTGGTTGGATGCATTAAGCAAGGTATGCGTTTTTCACTAGGTATAGTAACAACCATAGGTTAGCGAAGTATATGTGATTGACTGGTATTATGTATACGTCATTCGTCCATTAGGGATACTTTGGAGGGTAGTCTAAAGACAGGATCTAGATTTGGGAAGGTCAGGTATGAATCTAGGCTTGGAAGAGCCAGATTAGAACACATAATACTAGAGATAGGCGCTTAGAAATGAGCATTATTTATTATTAACGTATCGCATGCATCCTAGAGATAGGATAGGATTGAATGTGGTTACCTTGCTTTCAAGCATTTTTCATCATCGCATAGGACAAGAATAGAGACTTAGAAATAAGCTCTATGGACACTTTGCATTCACCACATGCATCCTAGAATTAGGAGCACCGCATTTCCATTGGAAAATGACTTGCCGTGTATGGTTGTAACATGATCGCATAGTCTGACGTTGACTAAGGTTCCCTTATGGTCACTCTTAAGGGTTGCAATGAAAACATCTCCACAATTTATTCATTTTCCCATTCATTTATTTCATGTAAGGGTTTGTCGCATTTCTACTTTTCATGCATATTCTCATTGCGTTGTCTGATAGCTAGAATAGGAGTAGGATTAACATAGCAATATCCCCTTCATTCTTTTATTTATACTGCCGCATGCACAATCACCGCAAACATATAGTTACAAGTCCCTGTGTTCGACCTCGGATTACCCGAGAAACTTGCGTTCATGTTATACTTGCCGTGAATGCAGGAAAACTTGTGGCAGGACGCATGGTCATCGCATACATTGTTGGCGTATTTTCATTCTAACGCATGACCATCGGCACATGGCTATCAACGCATATTTTAGGAACATGCATCACATAAAGCGTCCACGGGATTGGGTTGTCGAGTAAAAATTCACTTCTAATTTCCGCGCATCACTTTGCTATTGCGTTATTAAAATTAATTTATTGCTTACATTGATTTAGTTTCTTGCCTAGTTTAATTTATTTCCATTCCAATCTCAGTTTATGTTGATCTTAATTTTTTGTGAATGAATGATGAAAGTGAACATCGAAACATCTTATCAATTTGGTTTTGGGATAGGCGTTGCGATGTTGGTGATACATAGTAACGTCAGGTATGCATTACGATGACGGGTGTATCTCGCGTTAATAGATACACTTTGCGCACGTCCTCCAAAAATACATTGTGTTGACGGATGAATGCACTCGTATGTACATTGCGCCCGTCCTCCGCAAATATGCACTATGTTGACGGATGTGTCGCGCTGGTAGAAATACCTTGCGCTCATCCTCCAGAAATGCATTGCGTTGATGGTTGTGTCCTTACCACGCCTTCCTTCGAATTGTCCAGCAGTCTGGATCATCTGCAGCATCACCAGTTTCATTTCGAATTGGGATCCATCAAGGGTAGGCCTCATGATTCCTGGAGAGAAATCGTAGAGGTTTGGCGATGCATAGTCCTAAATGGGGCTATTGCGATCGTTTGCCAGTAGGATTGGATTCGGCATGACGTTGTTTTCGTTTGATGCTCCGTTTTCAGGCTACTCCGCCATATCGTCTTTGTCTGGCTGTTGTTGTTGGTGGCTGTTTCTTACTCTTCATCGAAACGTCCTCTCAATCTTCGGGTCGTAATTTGCCAGAGATTGAGAGCTACAAAGAAATTAGAAAAATTGTTGTTAGCACACTGAATTGCTGAAGTCCCCGACAATGGCGCCAAAAACTTGATGTGTTATTTTATGTGATGAAAGTATGGAATGAAATGCGGTGATGAAAATGCATTGAGCAACAAGTTTTCTCAGTGCAATCCAAGTATAAATTCCACTGAGTTTCCTGGTAAGTCCAAGGTTGAACTCAAGGACTAGAAAAAATAGTATGCGGTAATAATTTTCAAGAAGACTTTGCGGTAACCAAGAAATCAAATAGTTGTTTTGGGTTGTTGTTTGCGATAATAAAATAAACGAATGCGGCAGAGTTACGAAAAGAGTTGATAATACGTGATGATGGAAAATTAGCTATTAATTACTTGACAACTAAAATTCCGTGGATGCAATATATGATGCATGTTCTTAAAGTATGCGTTGATTATCATGTGTCAGTGGTCATGCGTTGGAATGACTATACGTTAACAAATGTATGCGATGACCATGCATTCCTGTCACAAGTTTTCTTGCGCTCACGCCAAGTATAACTCGAACGCAAGTTTCTCGGGTGTTCCAAAGTCGAACTCAAGGACTTGTAGCTAGGTGTATGCGGTAATGTGTATGCGGCGGTTGAATAAAAGAATGATGGAGGGGGTTTCTATGCTAACACTACTCTTACTCCTATGTAAAAGACAACGCAATGAGAATATGAATGAGAGGTAGAGACACGACAACTATTGACAGGGAGTAAATGGATGGAAAAATAGATAAAATGCGGAGATGTCTTCATTGCAATACTGAGCTTGACCGGAAGGGCAACCTCAGCCAACGCAAGCTGATGCATTCATGCCATACACGCCCGCCGCAAATGCATGTGATTTGTATTAGCAAACAAAACTTATCTCTAAGTTTCCATTCTTGCTTATGCAATCTTAATCTAGCTCTCCCGAGCATCGATCTAACCTAGCTCTCTCGAGTCTTAGGTTCTTTCTTTAGACCCTCTCTCGAGTAGCTCTAAAGGTGTGTTGGATGCCTACATAAGACAAGGTAACTGCAAAAGCCTGGTTGACGTAAGATTATTCCTATCACTAATGAATACATGCTTACATTGCTTAATGCGACTAACCACTTACCCTCATAGGCAGTTAGTTGTTGCTGACTTTACTCATAGACAAGCATTGCGTCCGCCTATAAAGAGGCGTTGCTACAGCTTCATACTAAGCAAATAAGGTTTTCTCACACACTCACACAACGCACACCTCTCGGTGGTTTGCTACATGCTTCATATCTCTAATCCACATGACTAAGTATGCAATACTCTAGCAATCTCACTAAGTGATGCAATGAAAGTTAAGGATGCTAAGTAAAGAAGGATGGAGATGGAATGGAAGGAAACACAAAAATGCATTGAACACATAATGTATTAATTCCTTAATCCCAAAATGGAATACAATACAATATAAGAAAAGAAGAGAAAATGAAATGACCGGCTAGATGCAATGACTTGCTTCCAGCGGATGTGCGTCAAGGCTGTCGGTGGTGCTATGGATGGACGGTGGAGCTGACTCTCCTGAGATCTAGCTCCGATCGAAGGCTCCGATCGTCACTCGGAATGGATGAAGGAGATGAAGAACTCTTAAGCTTTCTTCTCACGCATTTGTCTGGATCACAGGGATAACCTAAGATGATTTGAAATTTTGCTCAGCAGCCTTTATTTATAGAACTTGGATCGCCGACAACATTAATGGACTTCTTTCATTCTGACATTTACGGCGCGTTAGTCCTTTTTTGAATCTCTGCTACTAACTGCGTGGTAGGTGAAATGTCAACATCATCTTTTGATTTTCCCGAGAGAGATGCGTTGATGCGTTCATTCCATCAACCTTGCATTGATCCCTTTATCATGCGTTATCGTGTAGCCGCAATTGTGTAGTGACCACATTCGCTTAATACCGCAACTTCTACACGATGATCACAATCACTTGACGATCGCAACTCCTATGCGATGGATGCATGCGGCTGATTACCGTAACACCCATGCATTGATCGAATGCGTTCGCCTTTGCGATGGAGAGTTTCTTCGAATGCAGTCGTCTATGCAGTAGTCCGACTTCCGCGTTTGCATCCACTTCTTACGTTAGCTATAAAAATAGACAGTTGAACACATAATAACGCATAATAATGGGTTAGCTGAGATTCTCAATGTTGATTGCCGCAAACTCAATTTTTCATGAATTCCTAACATAATTGCTGCATATTCTTCTTAACATCCTTCATAATTCTAAATAAAAGGCCTAAGATGACATGCATTTCTGCATGTCATCACGTGGCAAGGACCCGCATGCTCACCTCCGAAGCTTCATAGAAATCTGCAACACTTTTGTGTTCCCGAAATTTCTACCGAAGAAGTTCGACTAACTCTATTTCCATTTTCTTTGTGTGATCAGGCAAGAAAATGGGTGTATTCTCTCATGGTGGGAAAGTTTATGAAGAAGTATTTCCCACCAACCGAGAATGCCAGAAGAAGGAAATTAATAACAAATTTTGAACAAGAAACTGATGAATCGCTCAGCGATGCCTGGGCGAGGTTTAAGAGGCTGGTAAGAGGTTGTCCACGTAATGACTTGCCAGACTGCTTACAGATGGAGATTTTTTACCAAGGATGGACCCCTGCTTCGCAGACCGCTTCCAATGCGGCAGCAGCTGGTAGTTTGCTTGACAAAACATATGAGGAGGTCAAAAATATACTTTATCGCATTTCCAAACATCACGAGGATTGGCAAGAAAGCGATCAAAGATTAAGAATTAAAGATAATGACACAAACAATGGGGCCATCACATCCCTTCATAACCAAATGACAGCGATGATGAGTTTGATACGAGGCATCGCAATTAATAGTACGAGAGCGAAAAAGTGGTAGGTCAACGGAATTGCTCAATAATAACGTGCATTTCTGCTCGTTATCACACCCCCAAATTTAAACAATGCTTGTCCTCAAGCATAAGCTAAAGGTTTACTTTAGAAAGTCGACCGCAATCTTTTCATTGACAATAGAGTGAAAGAAATCATGCGATATTTTTAGGAAGTTACTTAAAGAGTCAGTTTGAAAGAAAGTTATCAGACCACTAACTTCTAGAAATATTTCACAAAGTGACTATCCTAAAATTAAGCTGGCCCTAGTGTATATGAAAAAATAGAAGAATGTTTTTCATCATTAAAATCATAATTAGCAAAGAGAAAGCATGCGGTGACTTATGAAATTTATCAATATTAAATGATTGCGGTAATCGAAGAGGATCCAGTGATAAAACTTTTAGAATTAAAAGTGCAATAAGATAGTGTAAAATTTGGAATAAAGTGAAGGAAGAATACAACCCCCAAATTTGCACTGTCGTCCGCATTGTTTGTTGATGCATCCTGCTTTCCGACAATCTATCTTCTTTGGATTGCGGTGACGGAATAAGATAAGTTACATCTTTGTGTAACGCCTCCGCAATTGTTCGCCTCGATCGTTGTAAGAAAAACAATGAGAGGGTCAAATCATATTAAACAAAACAAACTCTTTTATCGCAATCCCCCATCTTTTTTATTTTTTTTTTTACAATAAGAATAGATAAAGAACTGAAAAGATATAGTGAAATGAAAATTCTGAGTAGTAGAGAAAAGTTGAAGATTTCATGATTCCGAAAGGTACTACACAAAACTTACGTCCCTGATGAATTTTGATCGTCTGATAGCGCAGGGACCACCAACTTTTTTCTTATTTAGAGTTTCTCAATTCCACTGAGTCGACTTGGCGATGGCAGCCTTCTCTGTGATATGATTTTACTCGCTGCCCATTAACTTTGAATATGTTGGTTGGTGCACGGCAGATTGGAAGTCAATTTTACTCGACAACCAAAATCCCATGGACGCATTATGCGATGCATGTTCCTAAGATATGTGTTGATAGTCATGCATCGATGGTCATGCGTTGGAATGAAAATGCACCAATAAATGTATGCAATGACCATGCGTCCTGCCACAAGTTTTCTTGCACTGGAACCAAGTATAATTCCAACGCAAGTTTCTCGGGTAATTCGAGGTTGAACACAGGGACTTGTAACTATATGTTTGTGGTGATGTGCATGCGGCGGGTATAAATAAAAGAATGGAGGGGATGTTGCAAGGGCAACCTTAGTCAACGCAAGCCATGCGATCATGCAACCCACATCAATAGTAAACCACCTCTCGGTGTGAATGTTACGGCTTCTATTGCTAGAACACATGCGATATATGCACTAAGTCTATAGAGCCTACACATAAACCTCTATTCCTATTTATGCGATGACAAAATGACATCCACACAAATATGCGACCACATAATATCATTCTTATTCCTAGGGTGCATGCGATGTAGTGTTGACAAACAGAGCTTATCTCTAAGATCCCCATTCTTGCCTATGCGTTCCAATCCACTCTCTCGAGTCTTAGATTTTGGTTTTAGACTACTCTCTCAAGTATGCCTAAATGATGAATGATGTGCTCATAGGACAAGGTAACCGCATGAACTTGGTTTACGCAAGGTTGTTACTATCCCTAGTGAACAACGCATACATTGCTTAATGCGACCAACCACTTACCCTCTTGGGCAGTTGGTTGTTGCTGACCTTACTCATAGACAAGCAATGTGTTAGCCTATAGACAGGCATTTCCGCAGCTTCACACTAAGCAAATAAGGTTACTCACACACTCACGCAACGCATACCTCTCGATAGGTTAGTACATGCTTCATATCCCTTATCCACATGACTAAGTATGCAATACCCAAGCACTCCCACTAAGTATTGCAACAAAAGTAAAGATGCTAAGCAAGAAGATGGAGATGGAGTCGAAGGAATAGAGAAATGCATTGAAAACACATTGTATTAATTTCTTAATTCCAAAATGTCATACAATACAATATGAGAAAAGAAAGGAAAAGGAAATGACCAGCTGGAAGTAAAACTTTGCTTCCAGCAGATGTGCGTCAAGGCTGGCGGTGGTGCCATGGATGGGCGGAAGAGTTGACTCTCTCGAGATCTAGCTTCGGTCGAAGGCTCCGGTCATCACTCGGAATGGATGAAGGAGGTAAAGAACTCTCAGCCATCTTCTCTCGCAGTTTGTTTGGATCACGGGGAAAGTCCCCGGTTCATAAGGATCCTCCCCCGAATGACTTGGAATTTTGCTCATCGGCTTCTATTTATAGAGTTTGGATCGTCGACAGCATTAATTGGACTGCTCTAAGTCTGATCGTCGGTGCGTCAGTCCTTTCTGAACCTCTACTACCAACGATGCGGTAGGTGAAATGTCAGCATCAACTTTGGATTTTCTCGAGGTAGATGCATTGATGCGTTCATTCCACCTACCTTGTGTTGATCCCATTAGAATGCGTTATTGCGTACCTACAATCATTCAATGGCCGCATTTTCTTAACACCGAAAATCTACATGATGACTACAATCGCTTGACGAGCGCAACTCCCATGCGATGGACGCATACGGATGATTACCGTAACATCCATGCATTGATCGATGCGTTTGCCTTTGCGATGGAGTGTTTCTTCACATGCGGTCGTCTATGCGGTGGTCTGATTTCCACGTTTGCGTTCATTTCGTACATTGGCTACAAAAATAGAACATTGAACGCATAATTAACGCAAAGTAATGAGTAGAAAAGACAGTATAAAAGCCTGGGAAGCAAGAGATTTCTACCAGACTCTTTATTCTCTTCTTACATTGTCATTTTGTATTTCAACTTTATATTTATACAATGGATGTTCTTATTCTACATCTGTTCACTCTTTTAGCACGCATGAGTAGCTAAACTTGTCGATGGGTTGAGAAGAACTAAGCTAACATGACCTAGGATCTTCATTGCATGCGATTATCTTGTTTTATGTTGTGCCCAACACCCCTTTAAAGATACTCAAGAGAGAGTCTAAAGAAAGAACCTAAGACTTGAGAGAGCTAGGTTAGAATCTAAACACGAGAGAGCAAGATTAGATCTGCATAAACAAGAGATGGAGACTTAGAGATAAGCTCTATTTGCCAACATGCATCGCATGTAACCTAGAGATAGGTTATGATATTATGTGGTCGCCTTATTTGTGTGTGTGTCATTTTGTCATCGCATGGATAAGAATAGAGGCTTATGTGTAAGTCCTACAGACTCATCGCTTATATCGCATGCGTTCTCCCATTAGAAGCCGTAGCATTCGCGTCGAGAGATGGTTTACTATTGAATGTGTGTTGCATGGTCGCATAACATGAACGCATCCTAGGAAGTGTTAGCCGAACCCTTCTCAACCCATTCACCACATATTCATTGCATGTTCCGTTTTATCAACTCTTTTCGAAACACTGCCACATTTTTTTATTTTTATTGCTGCAAACAACACTCAAAACGACTATTGCTTTATTTCATTACCACAAAGTCTTCTAAGAAACTACCACTGCATATTCTTTTCCCAAGTCCCTGAGTTCAACCCTGGACTTACCAGGAAACTCAGTGGGGTTTATACTTGGATTCCACTGAGAAAGCTTGTTGCTCAACGCAATTCCATCACCGCATTTCATCCATAATTTCACCTCATAAAATAACGTATCAAGTTTTTGGCGCCGTTGCCGGGGACATCGGCAAATCAGTGTGCTAATGATAAAAAAGTGCGCCACAACAACGCAATCTCGGCAAAAGAGGAAAGAATGAGGCTCGAGGAGGAACACCGCATTCTGCTGTCCTCGGAGCAATTTGAAAGAGAAATGAGAGAAGAAGAGGAGGAAGAAAAGAAGAAGAAGGAAGAGAAGAAGAAGAAGCGTAGAGCAAATGTTCAGCGCATAAGAGAAAAGAAGAGCAAAAAAATTGCAGAGTGGGAGAAGGAAAAACAGAACAAGGAAAGGGAAAGGAAACAAAGACAAAGATCCCACCTTGCGCTGACAAAAGAAAAAGGAAAAGTAATAGCGGAAAGTAGTGAGCCTGCATTTGTCAAAGGACGCCATTCAAAGAAGAAAGAGAATGACGATATGATGATGGAAATGGGATTTGATCCATGAAAGGCATTAGAACCCTTGCGTCCAATAAACTGCTTCTAGAAGCGCGGCTTTGGGTGTATTTGGTGAAACGGCGATTCATCCCAACTTCTCATGAAAAAACAGTTTCGAGGGATAGAGTCATGGCCGCATAGTACATCACACGCGACATTCCAATAGATGTGGACTAGTTGATCGCAAAGCAGATTCGAGGTGGGGCGTGTAAGAGGCCAGTATTTCTTCACTTGGACATTTTCAAGCTTATGCCTCTCATTGGGTGTAGGTATTGAGGAAGAACCAATGCTAGAAGTCCATGGCCTCATCAACACCAAAATTTTGAGAATGCTTCTCAAAGATTCCCATCATTGCCCCGAACTTCCACTGAAAAGGCCCATCATCGATTTAAATGTGCCGCAGCAACCAAAACCCAAGAAACAGCGCAAGGTTGACAAAGGCAAGGAAAAAGTCCAAGAGCCATCACCGCAAGATCAAGAACCGTTGGACCTCTTATCTTTTGTGATTCGCCCTCCAAGCCCTCCTACAGAACCCCTTTCCCCACTTTTCGAACATTTTAGTAACCTCCTCCTCGCTTCTGCTTCACCCAACGCATATCCAGCAGCTCCTTCCCCCCCCCCCCCCATCTTCACCGCAATTTTCTCCTCCACCACCGCATGTTAACGACCGACATGATTTAGGTGAAGGCATTTCTGCCCAACCCTAAAACATTGATGGTGAAACATCGCAGGCACAACCCACCATTTCCACCCTAGCTGCTGAACTTGTTGATATACGTTCTCTTCTTTCTCATCAACATGATTATTTCTGCCAGCGAATTATGGAGGTACACGAGCGACAAGCAGAGTTACAATGTAGTGTTGCGATGACAAGGCAGGTGCTGATCAATATTCAACGCAATATCTACACGATCCACCTGAACCAAAGACAAGTAGCAGAGCGCAACCATGACTACTTCAACTTCTTGACAGCCTATCTACATGGTCCGATCGTGCCTCCGCACTTACAGCAACATCTGCACTTTGAAGAAGCACCTCGTGTTCCTCCACAAAATCCTCCTTCTGAACCACCTCCTCAATAATTCTACAATTTTTTTTGTTGCGGTCATTCTTTCATTTTTTATTCATTTCATTATTTAATGTTTATTACAACTGGGTAAAAATTATTTCTGTATGCGTTAGCCTCTTATTTATCATCATTTGCCAATTATTGTGATGATCTTTATCTTTTATTTTGCGTTATTCATTGCGCTACCATGATGAGTTATGCACATACCCTTAGCAACATTTCCCACACTCTGTATTTTCTGACTAACACTTAGATAATTTGTAGCAATGACACTACTTTACCTTTTATCCTTTACAACTCTACTCAAACCTTCTTTTCAAAATTTTGACCAAGTGTTTTGTCTATTCTGTTCAAAACAACGCAATGAGGAACTTGCACATCTCTAAATTTGGGGGTGGGGAAGGTCTAAGCAGATGCGACCAAGTGGATGCGGCCATTAGAAAAATGCGTTCATTGAAAAATATATATATATAAAAGAATTCATACAAACTCCAATGTCAGCGCAAGGGAAAATCAAAATCCCAACCTGATAAGAGTTTAGTCATGAAAGGAACCTGCTCGTAGTTGGATGTTCGCATGACACCCGTGGGATTAAGCCAAAACGAAGGTTGGTTTCCAAGATCAATGCAATATGAAAAAAAAAAAATGACAACTCCTCTAATCTACGAAAGTTAAACTTAGCTAAAAATCAAGAGTTGAAGTTGAGATTGGCACACAACCGTAGTTGGATGTTCGCATGACACCCGTGAGAACAAGCCAAAATGAAGGGTGTAACCATGATCAACAACTCTAATAAAATGATGCAAACTAGACCACCGCATACAGATGCACCAAGTTGTTTTTGCATAAAGGGGTAAACATTCTTTTTCAAAACAAGAAGGGAATTTTTTAATAGACATTTTTTATATAAAAGAATTGTTGGATTGTATGTCCTAAAACTCGTAGTTTGTAAATTAATAAATATATTCTTTTTTTTTTAAAAAAAAAAAATTTGTTATTGAAATTGTAATCTTGAATCAATAAACTAAGGTCCTGAGGCTATTTAATGTAGTTTGAACTTTATGTAATGACATAAAGGTGGATCAAGTTCTAATATATAGCCAAAATGGTCTAAGTATATGAATAAGGTTGGGCGCCTTATTCTGGGGACACTATGGATGCGGCCAACTTGTAGTTAGTACAAACGATGTTATCTTAAATCGTTCATATAGAGATATGTGAGTGGGGGCATCCTATGTAAAGAGTTTACATAAGACTAAACCATGAAATAGTCACTTTTTACGTTCTAAATACCGTTTTATGTATAAAACTGACTATTTCGTTAATTGATGACCTAGGTAACTTAATCTTAATCCTGAGCTAACTATGAACTCCTGTTCACTCAGAATTATCCATAGATCTGCATAGGTGAGGGCAGCTCAATATCGCTGGCCCAATAAGCCTCCCATTTCAGGGGTAAGATCTGGTGGATAGTTGGGAATATAGGGTGCAAGACGGAATTCACTCCTACCCGTTATAGGGACAGTAGATAGGTTGTTCCCTTTAGTACTTAATCCAGGTCTTGAACAAGGGGCCCCACCCTCTCCTTGGCCCGAGAGGGATTCGGTTTATAGGTTGGACCTTAAACCAATTGTTCACTAGAGGATCAGTGGAACTTAAGGAACAAGATGTAGTCTTGGGGGTAAAACGGTTTTTATGACCCAACCGAGATTACAAACAACCTGTGAAGGATTAACTTACTAATCATGGTTATATCAAATGGACACAAATATATCTATAGTGAGGGGAGTGCAACTACGGGACTTTAGTGGAATGACCCGTTAGTTAATGAATGTTGATTAGCTCCGTCTAAAGAGTTTAGCTAGCTAATCTTGGATCGTTGGAGCCCATGATCTATAGGTCCATTAGGTTCCCCTATTAGCTCATATGGAATAAACTTAGAACAGTATGATAGAATAATTTGAATTGTTCGTATTAGGTAGAGAGAGAGAAGCCGACAAGTATATGTGATATAGTGGTCGGATTTTTTTTTAGCTTCGAGATACAACTTTAATATTTAAATGTGATTTAAATATCAAGAATATGAATACGTTCATATTCGGAAGCTCGAAATTGATGGAAATGGTCAAAGTTGTAAAAAGTCAAAGAGTTGACTTTTGACTTTGAAAAATCAAAACTTTGACCGACCTTATATTCAAATGTGATTTGAATTTCGAGAAAATGAATGTGGATTCATGCTCGGGAGGCCAAAATTAGTCAACACGGAAAAAATCATAAAAAGTCAAAATGTTAACTGTCAAAGTTTGACTTTGACCAAATGACTATTTTGCCCTTTGACTATAGTTGTGGGAAAAACCAAACTTTGTTGGATAATTCCACTAACAAAAATAGTGAACTAGATGTTGGCTTATAGTGGAGACATTAAGCCCACTAAGTGAGTGGATTCTAGGTGTTGGGATTTTGTGCAGATTTTTCATGCAATTGTTGCATGCCTTTTTTCTATAAATTGGGCTCTTCAATTTAGTTAAAAGGCTTTTGCCATTTTTTTGAAAATTAGTTTTCTGATATTTAGGCTGGAAAATTACAACTTCATGAAGAAAAGAAAAGGAAACACCCAAACCCACTCAAAAAATTCCATTCCTTATTTTCATCTCTTTTCTCTCTCTCGGTTCTCTTCATCCATCGGGTCCCACAACTCGGTTCTGAGTCCAAAGGATAGTAGGTCAACTCTAGTGGTGGTCCAAAAGGTAGCATCTCTACACTTTTAATTCACTGTTTTTCCTTCATGATGCATGCTTATTTCCTTTAATTTAAGAGCAATTAGAGTGTAATTAGGTCCCAATTCTACTGCGTATGTCTCGAGTTCCATCAAGAATAAAGTAGGACATGTTTATGAATTATAAAAGGATGGAAGGAAAATTGTGTTGTTAAGTAATGTTGTGTAGGTGGAGAATTCGGAGCAACCACTCAACGCAAAATAAGGATAAGAACTGAACAATATTGCCTTAGTTGAAGATATGCTTGAGGACAAGCATATATCTTAATTTGGAGGTTTGATAACTTGTAGAAATACAAGCTATTTATACTGTTTTATCTAGATATTGAGCCAAAATGAAAGAAAAGTTGCGTCGATAATATAGAAATTGGCTAAGAAATGCGAAAATTATAAAATGTCGTCAATACACCCACTAACACCATTGCAATGGTAGAATAGAATGTTTCAGTTTCTATTTTGTAGGAAATCAGTCACCGCATGTGTTCATGACTCAAAGACGAAATAAAAAATGCATCTCGTCGCATTGCGCCCATAAATAGAGAACGAAGAGATGATCAACGCAATGACGGCGCATGTGACAATCGATCAAGAGCTCCAGCGATCAACACAACTGCAACTGCATGCGGTAATCAAAAACAACACCGCATGGGCGATCCATTGAAGATGTAAAGAGCAATGCATTTGCGGAGGATTCTAAGAAGTGTACAGCTTTGAGTTGTGAATTTCTGATAGGTTGATTGCCTAACAGAAGATATATTCACACCACCATTTTAGGAACTACCATAACCAAACAGTGGGGACCACAAATTCAAAGAGCCAAGCTTCACCTTGAAATAGCTTATGCGAATTCACTAAAGGACATACATGAATACAAAGAGACGTGCATATATTGATTCTGGGAGAGAGACTGGTCTGAAGCGACTTACAGAGTAAATCCGGGCGAACCATGAGACAAGGCCGAGAGGTGAGTCTCCGAGCAGAGAATCCTTCCAATCCCCGTAGCTGAAGCTCTGTGTGAAGGTCAATTCTATAGGAAAATCAAGCCTGAGAGGGAAGATTTCCTCTCCACTACTTCCACACGCCGACAAGCACAACTTCCGTTCAGGATCTGTGTCAAGACGTTGACACTCTTTCTGTATTCGTTTCTAATCTCTATTTCATCATTTGTATTCATCTTCTTTACTCTTTCATTCACAACATGTATCAGACATTTAATTTAGTATTAAATGTTATGATAATTTCCATTGTCATCTCACTGTCTCTTTCCGTACATCCATAATCCATTTTCTCCATGATGTATTCTTAATCCCATGAGTAAATAGCTAGAATTAAGCGAGTAAGTTTATTTGTGTTAAGGAAATAATTAAGTTTAGCTAAAGCATGCTCGACGACATCTTCACGTGTGAGAGCAGAAGTGAAGATGTTATTCCGTCTATCGAGAGAAGATTTGAAGAATGCGTTAACTAAAGCAAGAAGTATTTCCAGAGATGGAAACAACCTTGCGTTCATCCCTGTTTCACCATAGAGATATGGGAACACGGTCGATCACCGAGTGGTGTACGCCAAGGGAAAGCGGAACCTTAGTTGCATCTTTAACACAATTGACAAACTTGCGTTGTTTTTTACTATTTACTCTTTCTCTTTCTTTTTCATTCATAAAGACTTGCTATCGTATACATCGATTCTTTGTACAACTTCACAGTCAGTTCTCACCTCAATATCATGTATCTTGTATCATGTATCATGTATCATATTAGTTTAGGATTTTATTTTATCAACACAATTTATTTCACCACAATTTACATTTCTGTATAAATCAATCATTCTTTATTCATTATAAAAATTGGTCGCATATATCACATCAGTAACACATTAACAAAAACAATCCCTGTGTTCGACATCGGATTATTCTGAGAAACTTGTGTTGGAATTATACTTGGTTTCAACGCAAGGAAACTTGTGACATGCACTACTACATCACATACTATGAGCATATCATCAACAACATATATATTTAGATGTAGTATCGCATAAAATTGTCTTTATTGCAAAACAATTGCTCATTCATTCATGTCCATATTTGTCCACGTGCTTAAAGTTAAATACTAAATTATCGCTACCATCACAGTGCCTGCATAAGAAGGAATTAAATTTTAGCATTACATGTTTATGGCGCCGTTGTCGGGGACATGAGCTTGTAGCACATTATCTATCATCACAATGCATGCATAAGAAGGAATTAATTTTTATCATTACAAGTTTATGTCACCGTTGTGGGGATTGGTAAAGGTTAGTGTTGAATACTTTTGGGGTATTTTGCAGGACAGATCTCTTTGTAATGGTTGTTTCTCGTGAAGAGCAGCCTAATGGTTTATGAGTACTGGAATTGCTCCAGAAATTCTAAACTGACCCAGAGATCAAGTGTATTTTTCGCGCAGGAACAAATCACAACCAAATTAAGCGCTGGAATTTCAAGACCTACAGTTGCGGAGAATGCAAGGTTTGAGATAAGGTCGGTTGTGCTTCAAATGATCCAAAATACGGGACAATTCGGATACAAGGAGAAGACCTACACGCTCATTTGACCAGCTTTGTAGAAATGTGCAATGCATTCTCCATACCTTGTGTGACTCCCGAAGAAATTAGATTGTCTCTCTTCCCGTACACAATGTGGTATGAGGCAAGAAGGTGAACAATGTCCTTGATGACATTGTGCAGGCAAGCTTGATCACCTGCAGAGGTGTAGAATGCGGTAATCGTGAGAAATTTCTTTCAATCCGCATCTCTAAAGTCTATGTTTAATTGCTTTATTTATTGCTTTATGCATTACATTATTTATTATTTTCTTAAACTAGCTTTTATTGCTTTATGAATTTACTTTTCATTTAATTCAATTGCGTTAATTTTCGTGCTTTGTTCAACTTCTTTACTTTCTGTATTAATTGCGTTGATTTAAATTCTCTGTGAGTGATTGCTTAAAAGAAAATGAATACCGCAAAGTCCTAGCGACTTGTGTTGATGACAATAAATAAATTAATAATATATATATAAAAAAAATAAATAATAAAATACATCCGGTATTCATTTCGATGATGGGTGCATCTTGCGCTGACAAGATACACTTTATGTCCATTCTACTCAAATGCATTGCGCTGAGGGGTGTGTTGCGCTCGTATGTATTTTTCGCCCGTCCTTAGCGAAAATGCACTATGTTGAGGTAGTGTTGCACCAGTAGAAATACAGTGTGCCCGTCCTCCAGAAATTCGTTGAGTTGAAGGGTGTGTTGCACTAATACATGCGTTGTTGCCCGTCCTCTACAAATATGCATTTGCGTTAATGGAAGCATTGCGTTAATCTTAACCTTGCACCCATCCGAATAAAACACCAAAGAAAAATTATTTTTGCAAATAGAGTAGTACAATTGTTTAGGCTTCCAAGGAAATGATGATTTCGCAGATGAAAGGACGTACTTCTCTGCTAATTAATAAATGTGAGGAGTGCGGCGGCAGGCCTTTTGAGTACCTCAAGGCCTGCCAGCGCAGAATTTGCATTGGGCTCATCAAGGCCCAACCTATAAATTTCGTCCTCCCCCTTCTTAGGTCGTCTATTTGAGTCTTATTGCGAAAACGAAACCCTAGCAGATCCTTTGCATACCAGACTTCAAACTTTCTTCCTAAAACCCTAAGAACCTTCCCAACTCTCTCACTCAGTACAACCATGGCCAATTAGTCTACCCATTAATCCTCTTTACCCTCATCACCCTCACCAGCCCAAATCACTGCAAGAGAGGCGGAATTCCTAGCAGAAAGTCACCCTCTCGCTGCCCAACCAAAACCCATCCCTCGAGTTGCCGAAAAACCTCAGTGAAAGCCTTTAGCAGCCAGACCACTTCAAATCAGAGAGAGGCAGAGCACGGAGAGTGTCCCACTCCTAACACTGTCTTCTGAAAGTGAAAAGAAGAGAATAGATGATAGAGAGGTGTTTGGGAGCATACTTAGTAATATGGAGAAGGAAGGGGCGCTGCCTGAAGCTGGGGTTGTAAATCAGCCACTACCTTCAATGGAGGAAATAGAGGAAGCTTCGAGAAGGAACGCCCTGGCCATTTCAGATCCTAAGGAAACTTTTCAAACAGAATCCAATGAGGGACCCTCAGGGCTGCTTTGGAGGAAATGGTGGCAGAGAAGTAGCCTGAAATGGCTGAGGAGAAGAAGAAGAAGAAAATCAAGGAGAAGAGGGCAGAAGGTGATGAAGAAGCCCAGCCAAGGAAGGAGAAGAAATAAATAAAAACGAATGAAAGGAGGGAACGCAGGCGAGAAGAGGAGTGCCTGAAGAAGAAGGAAGAAAAGAGAAAGAAGGCTGAGAGCCCAGAAGTCGATAGAGAATCCACCACCGGAAGGGTGGATGAGGGGGTGTCAGTACAACCTGAAGAGGAAACAATGCAAATAAGAACGGTTGCGACTAATGATGGAGAAGATTCAGACATCACCCCCCTTATACGGAATTGCAAGGAGAATGCGCCGCAAGGGTCAACAATCGACCCACCAATTTTACAAAGTGCATTAGAAGAGAAGGAGAAGAGAAGAAGAAAGGAGGAAGAAAAACAAGAGAAGATATTGCGGGCACAATAAATCATTGCAGAAGGCGATTTAAGAAGAAAATTATATGAAGAAGAAGTGTGCCGCAACAACGCAATCTTGGCGAAAGAGGAAAGAATAAGGCTCAAGGAAGAACAACGCATTCTACTGGCCTCGGAGCAATTCGAAAGAGAAATGAGAGAAGAAGAGGAGGAAGAAAAGAAGAAGAAGCGCAGAGCAAATGTTCAACGCATAAGAGAAAAGAAGAGGAAATAAATTGTAAAGTGGGAGAAGGAAGAACAGCGCAAGGAAAGGGAAAGGAAACAAAGACAAAGATCCCACCTTGCGTTGACAAAAGAAGGGCAAAGCGATAACAGAAAGCAATGAGCCTGCATTGGCCAAAGGACGCCCATCAAAGAAGAAAGAGAATGACGATATGATGATGGAAATGGGGTTCTTCCCTGTGCCAACGCCACTACCGAATTTGATCACAAGTGTTGTATTTAAGCATGGGTGGGAAACATTTTGCCAGTGCCCATGCATTATAATCCCAACAGTAGTGCGAGTTCTATAATGGACGACTTCATGGCACTAAAGATGCGGTGACCATGAAAGGGGAGGTAGTGTCTTTCAGTGCAAAGGACATCAATGAGTTATATCAAATAAAGGACATCCCGGATGCGTCAGGCAATAAAATCATTGATGATCCCATAGAACAACAAATGGAAGATGCGCTGAAGATATTAATGCAATCTAGAACTCAATGGTCGATATCCATGAAAGGCATTAGAACCCTTGAGTCCAATAAACTGCTTCCAGAAGCACGGCTTTGGGTGTATTTGATGAAACGGTGACACATCCCGACTTCTCAAGACAAAACAATTTCGAGGGATAGAGTCATGGCCACATACTGTATCGCACGTGGCATTCCAATAGATGTGGGCCAATTGATCGCAAAGCAGATTCAAGGTTTTATGGGGCGTGTAAGAGGCCAGTATTTCTTCCTTTGGACAGTTTCAAGCTTTTTCCTCTCATTGGGTGTAGGTATTCAAGAAGAACTAATGCCAGAAGTCTATGGCCTCATCAACACCAAAATTTTGAGAATGCTTCTCAAAGATAACCCTCATTGCCCCGAACTTCCACTGAAAAGGCCCATCATCGATTTAAATGCGCCGCAGCAACCAAAACCCAAGAAACAGTGCAAGGTTGACAAAGGCAAGGTAAAAGTCCAAGAACCATCACCGCAAGATCAAGAACCCTTGGACCCCTTACCTTTGGTGATTCGCCCTCCAAGCCCTCCTACAGAACCCCTTTCCCAACTTCCCGAACATTTTAGTAACCTCCTCCTTGCTTCTGCTTCACCCAATGCATATCCAGCTGATCCCTTCCCCCCTTCATCTTCACTGCAATTTTCTCCTCCATCGCTGCATGTTAACGACCGACATGATTTGGGTGAAGGCATTTCTGCCCAACCCTAAAACATTGATGGTGAAACATCGTAGGCGCAACCCACCATTTCCACCCTAGCTGCTGAACTTGTTGATATGCGTTCTCTTCTTTCTCATCAACATGATTATTTCTGCCAGTGAATAATGGAGGTACACGAGCGACAAGCAGAGTTACAATGCAGTGTTGCGATGACAAGGCAAGTGTTGATCAACATTCAACACAATATCTACACGATCCACCTGAACCAAAGACAAGTAGCAGAGCGCAACCATGACTACTTCAACTTCTTGATAGCCTATCTACATGGTCCCATGGTGCCTCCACACTTACAGCAACATCTACACTTTGAAGAAGCGCCTCGTGTTCCTCCACAAAATCCTCCTCCTAAACCACCTCCTCAATAATTCTACAATTTTTTTTGTTGCGGTCATTCTTTCATTTTTTATTCATTTTATTATTTCTATGTATAGAAACTATTCTTGATTCTTTGTACATGCTCAAATTTTGTTTATTTGTAATTCTTTGTATACTTGGTTAATTTTTAATACAACTGACTAAAAAATCTTTCCGTATGCGTTAGCCTCTTATTTATCATCCTTTGCCAATTATTGTGATGATCTTTATCTTTTATTTTGCATTATTCATTGCGCTGCCATGATGAATTATGTGCATACCCTTAGCAACATTTTCCACACTCTGTATTTTCTTACTAACACTTAGATAATTCGTAGCAATAACACTGCTTTACCTTTTATCCTTCAAGACTCTGCTCAAACCTTCTTTTCAAAATTTTGACTATGTGTTTTGTCTATTCTGTCCAAAAAAATGCAATGAGGACCTTGCACATCTCTAAATTTGGGGGTGGGGAAGGTTTGAGCAGATGCGACCAAGTGGATGCGACCATTAGAAAAATGCGTTCATTGTCAATATATATATATATATATATATATATATATATATATATAATTCATATAAAAACCAATGTCAGCACAAGGGAAAATCAAAATCCCAACCTGATAAGAGTTAAGTCATGAAAAGAACCTGCTCGTAGTTGGATGTTCGAATGACACCCGTGAGAGCAAGCCAAAACAAAGGTGGATTTCCAAGATCGACGCAATATGCAAAAAAAAAAAAAAGAGAGAGAGAGAGACAACTCCTCTGATCAGTGAAAGTTAAACTTAGCTGAAAATCAAGAGTTGAAGTTGAGATTGGCACACAACCGTAGTTGGATGTTCGCATGACACCTGTGGGAACAAGACAAAACGAAGGGTGTAACCATGATCAGCAGTCTCTAATAAAATGACGCAAACTAGACCACCGCATACAGATGCACAAAGTTGTTTTTGCATATAGAGGTAAACATTCTTTTCAAAACAAGAAGGGAATTTTTTAATAGAGATTTGTTGTATAAAAGAATAAAGTAGGGCATGTTTATGATTTATTAAAGGATGGATAAAAATTGCATTTTTAAGTAATGTTGTGTAGGTGGAGCGTTCGGAGCAACCAAACGAAGAAAAATAAGGATAAGAACTGAACAATATTCCTTAGTTGAAGATATGCTTGAGGACAAGCATATATCTAAATTTGGAGGTGTGATAACTTGTAAAAATAAAAGTTATTTATGTTCTTTTATTTAGATATTGCGGCAAAAAGAAAGAAAAGTGGCGTCGATAGTATAGAAATTGGCTAAGAAATGAGAAAATTATAAAATGTCATCAATACACCCACTGACACCATTGTGATGGTAGAATAGAATGTTTCAGTTTCTGTTTTGCAGGAAATCAGTCACCGCATGTGTTCATGACTCAAAGATGAAATAAACAATGCATCTCTTCACATTGTGCCCATCAATCGAGAACAAGAGATGATCAACGCAATGAGGCGCATGCGACAATCGATCAAGAGCTCTAACGATCAACACAATTGCAACCGCATGCGATAATAAAAAACAACACCGCATGCGACGATCGATCGAAGATGTAAAGAGCAATGCATTTGTAGAGGATTCTGACAAGTGTATAGCTTTTAGTTGTGCATTTCTGACGGGTTGATTGCGTAACAGAAGGAATATTCACTCTGCCATTTCAGGAACTACCATAACCATACAGTGGGGACCACAAAGTCAAAGAGCCAAGCTTCGCCTAGAAATAGCTTCTGCAAATTCACTAAAAGACATACATGAATACATAGAGACGTGCATATACTTATTCTGGGAGAGAGACTGGTCTGAAGCGACTTACAGAGTAGATCCAGGCGAACCACGAGACAAGACCGAGAGGTGAGTCTCCGAGCAGAGAATCCTTCCAATCCCCGTAGCTGAAGCTCTATACGAAGGTCAATTCTACCGGGAAAGCAAGCCTAAGAAGGAAGCCTTTCTCTCCACTACTTCCACACACCGGCAAGCACAACTTCCATTTAGGATATGTGTCAAGATGTTGACACTCTTTCTATATTCCTTTCTAATCTCTATTTCATCATTTGTATTCATCTTCTTTACTCTTTCATTCACAACATGTATCAGACGCTTAATTTTAGTACTAAATGTTATGATAATTTCCATTGTCATCTCACTATCCCTTTCCGTACATCCATAATCCATTTTCTCCATGATGTATTCTTAATCCCATGGGTAAATAGCAAGAATTAAGCGAGTAAGTTTATTTGTGTTAAGGAAATAATTAAGTTTAGCTAAAGCATGCTCGACAGCATCTTCACGTGTGAGAGCGAAAGTGAAGATGTTATTATGCCTATCGAGAGAAGGTTTGAAGAATGCGTTAACTAAAGCAAGAAGTATTTCCAGAGATGGAAACAACCTTGCGTTCATCACATTCTCCCTATTTCACCATACAGATATGGGAACGCGGCCGATCACCGAGTGGTGTACGCCAAGGGAAAGTGGAACCTTAGTTGCATCTTTAACACAATTGACAAACTTGCGTTGTTTTTTACTAGTTACTCTTTCTCTATCTTCTTCATTCATAAAGACTTGCTATCGCATACATCGATTCTTTGTACAACTTCACAGTCAGTTCTCGACCTCAGTATCATGTATCATATATCTTGTATCATGTATCATTTTAGTTTAGGATTTTATTTTATCAACGCAATTTATTTCACCACAATTTACATTTCTGTATAAATCAATCATTCTTTATTCATTGTAAAAATTGATCGCATATATCACATCAGTAATGCATTAATGAAAACAATCCCTGTGTTTGACCTCGGATTATTCTGGGAAACTTGCGTTGGAATTATACTTGGTTTCAGCGCAAGGAAACTTGTGACACGCACTACTACATCGCATACTATGAGCATATCATCAACAACGCATATATTTAGACGTAGTATCGCATAAAATTGTCTTTATTGCAAAAGAATTGCTCATTCATTCATGTTCATATTTGTCCACATGCTTAAAATTAAAGACTAAATTATTGTTACCATCATAGTGCATGCATAAGAAGGAATTAAATTTTAGCGTTACAAGTTTATGGCACCGTTGATGGGGACATGAGCTTGTAGCACATTATCTATCATCACAGTGCATGCATAAGAAGGAATTAATTTTTATCGTTACAAGTTTATGTCGCCATTGCCGGGGATTGATAACATTTAGTGTTGAATACTTTTGTGGTATTTTGCAGGATAGATCTCTTTGTACTGGCTGATTATCGCGAATAGCAGTCTGATGGTTTATGAGTACTGGAATTGATCCAAAAATTCTAACCTGACCCAAAGTTCAAGTTTATTTTTCGCGCAGAAACACATCACAACCAAATTAAGCACTGAAATTTCAAGACCTACGGTTGCGGAGAATGCAAGGTTTGAGATAAGGTCGGTCGTGCTTCAAATGATCCAAAATGCAGGACAATTCGGATACAAGGAGAAGACTTGCATGCTCATTTGACCGGCTTTGTAGAAATGTGCAACGCATTGTCCATATCTTGTGTGACTCCCGAAGAAATTAGATTGTATCTTTTCCCGTACACACTGCGGGATGAGGCAAGGAGGTGAACAATGTCCTTGATGACATTACGCAGGCAAGCTTGATCGCCTGCAGAGGTGTAGATTGCGGTAATCGTGAGAAATTTCTTTCAATCCGCATCTCTAAAGTCTATGTTTAATTGCATTCTTAATTGCTTTATTTATTGCTTTATGCATTACGTTATTTATTGTTTTCTTAAACTAGCTTTTATTGCTTTATGAATTTTCTTTTCATTTAATTCAATTGTGTCAATTTCGTGCTTTGTTCAATTTCCTTACTTTCTGCATTAATTGCATTGATTTAAATTCTCTGTGAGTGATTGCTTAAAAGAAATGAATACCGCAAAGTCCTAGCGACTTGCATTCTTTCTTAATTGCTTTATTTATTGATGCATTACGTTATTTATTGTTTTCTTAAACTAGCTTTTATTGCTTTATGAATTTTCTTTTCATTTAATTCAATTGCATCAATTTTCGTGCTTTGTCAATTTCCTTACTTTCTGCATTAATTGCGTTGATTTAAATTCTCTGTGAGTGATTGCTTAAAAGAAAATGAATACCGCAAAGTCCTAGCGACTTGCGTTGATGAAAAAAATAATAATAAATAAATAATATATATATATATATAATAAAATACATTTGGTATGCATTTCAATGATGGGTGCATCTTGCGCTGACAAGATATACTTTGTGTCTATCCTACCCAAATGCATTGTGTTGAGGGGTGTGTTGCGCTCATATGTATTTTTCGCCCATCCTTAGCGAAAACGCAGTATGTTGAGGTAGTGTTGCGCCAGTAGAAATACAGTGTGCCCGTCCTCTAGAAAGGCATTGAGTTAAGGGGTGTATTGCGCTGATACATGCGTTGTTGCCCATCCTCTACAAATATGCATTTGTGTTAATGGAAGAATTGCATTAATCTTAAGAAAGAACCTAAGACTCGAGAGAGCTAGGTTAGATCTAGACTCGAAAGAGCAAGATTAGAACTGCATAAACAAGAGATAGGGACTTAGAGATAAGCTCTGTTTGTCAACCTTCATCGCATGCACTCTAGAGATAGGAATGATATCATGTGGTCACCTTATTTTTGTGTGTTATCCTGACATCGCATAATTAAGAATAGAGGCTTATGTGTAGGTTCTATAGACTTATCGCATATATCGCATGCATTCTAGCATTAGAAGCCGTAGCATTTGCATCGAGAGATGGTTTACTGTTGTATGCATGTTGATGGTCGCAAAGCACGAGCGCATTCTAGGAAGTGGTAGCTAAAACCCTTTTCCACCCGTTCACCGTATATTCATCGCATCTCTCGCTTACCAACTCTTTTTAAACTCCACCGCAATTGTTATTTTTCTTCATTAACGCGATCAACAACAACCCAACAATTCATTTATTTGGTTACTGCAAGACTTTCATAAAAATTACCAACACAATCTGTTTTCACAAGTCCCTGTGTTCGACCCTGGACTTATTAGAACTTAGCACTATGATAACGTGCATTCTGCCCGTTATTACATCCCCAACTTTAAACAATGCTTGTCCTCAAGCATAAGGTAAAGATTTCTTTTCGCAAATCGACCGCAATGTTCTTTTTCCTAGATTTCTCAAGAATGCTTCATTCAAATCCTATATTCCAAAATTTCCTTAAGTCTTATTCAAGTCTCTTCTTAAAATATTTCTAAGACCTAGAGCCCGCAAGCTTAACCTTCAAAAAGACTTTACTAACTTCTGGGACATCGCATGATTTATTTCAAAGAGAAAAAAAAAATTCACCAGGGTAACTTACAAAAGAAATAGAAATAGAATTTTTAAAAAGACTTTACTAACTTCTAGTATATACAAAAGAAATAGAAGCATGTTTTTAGTCATTGAAATCATATTTGGCAAAGAAACAGAATGCGGTAACTTACAAAATTTATGCCTATCAAATGATTGCGGTAATCAAAGAGGATGCAGTGATAAAAAAATTTTAAAACTAAGATGCGATGCGATAGTGAAAAATTTGAAATAGACATAAGGAAGAATACACCCCCAAATTTGCATTGTCGCCCGCATTGTGTATTGATGCATCCATCTTTGTGGCAATCTATCTTCTTTGGATTGCGGTGACAGAGTAAGATAAGTGGCTTCTTTGCGTAACATCTCTATAATCCAGCGCCTCGATCATTGCAAGAAAAATAGAGAGAGGGTCAAATGATTTTAAACAAAATTCGTTATCGCAATCTCCCCTTTTTTTTCCAAAATAAGAACAAATAATGCTGAAAAGAGATAGTATAATGAAAATTCAAAATGGTAGAGAAAAATTGAAGGTTCCATGCTTCCCAAAACTTGTGTCCCTGATGGATTGCGAACGTCTGATAACACAGGGACCACCTGCTTACTTCTTTATTCAAAGTTCTTTTAGTTCCACGGAATCGATTTGGCGATACCAGCCTTCTCCATGATATGCCTTTACTCGCTGCTCATTAACTTTAAATATGTTGGTTCCGTCACCATTTGATAATTCAACCACACCATGCGAAAATACTTGTCTAACTATGAATGGTTCAGACCAACGTGACTTTAGTTTTCCCGGGAAGAGCCACAGACGTGAGTTGAAGAGTAAGACCCTCTGCCCGACTTGGAGGTATTTTCCGCATATGTGTTTGTCATGCCAACGCTTGTGCGCTCTTTGTAAATCTTCGATTTTTCATTTGCATTAATCCTTCATTCTTCTAGCTCGACCAGTTGCATTTTTCACGCTTCTCCTGCTTTCGTCAAATCAAAGTTCAACTTCTTTACCGCCCACAGTGCCTTATATTCCAACTCCAAAGGCAAATGACACGCCTTACCAAATACCAACGTATATGGGGACATACCTATTGGTGTTTTAAATGCAATCCAGTATGCCCACAATTCATCATCAAGCTTTTTTGCCAATTTTTTTCGCGAAGGCCTTACTACCTTCTCAAGTACCAGCTTAATTTTTTGATTAGACACCTCGGCCTGACCATTCATCTGCGGATGGTATGCAGTGATCACTTTATGGAGGACATTATATTTGTGCAGCAGCTCCTTAACAGTATGATTGACAAAGTGTGACCCCTCATCACTTATGATGGCACGAGGAGTGCTAAAACGAGTGAAAATGTTCTTCTTTAGGAATTGAGAGATTAACGCCGCATTGCTTGTGGCGCACGCTACTGCCTCTACCCACTTGGATACATAATCGACGGCTAATTAAATATAATGCTTACCATTCGAGGGAGGGAATGGTCCCATGAAATCAATCCCCCATACGTCGAATAGTTCAAGCTCTAAGATGGTGTTCATTGGCATTACATGTTTCCATGTAATGTTACCAATGCGCTGGCACCGATCACACTTCATTACGTAGTCATCTGCATCCTTAAACAATGTAGGCCAAAAGAATCCACTCTGTAAAACCTTGGCTACGGTGCGCTGTCCTCCAAAGTGCCCACCATATGGTGAGTCATGACACTGATAATATGCATTGTTGAGCAGCATTTGGTACGTATAATCGCAAAATCTATTCTACCCCTCTTTTATATAGATTCAGCTCATCTTAATAATAATGTCTGCATCATGTTTGAGCTTCCTCTATTGGTGGTAGGTGTAATCTTCAGGGAATTGCTCGCAAACCAGATAATTGACTATGTCTACATACCAGGGCAATTCTTCAATATGGAACAGCTGCTCATCTAGAAACACCGCACTCACCTCATACTCATTGCGATCAACCTCAGGATTTTCCAGTCTAGACAAGTGATCCGCAACTTTGTTCTCTGTCCCCCTTCGGTCAATTGTTTCTATGTCAAATTCTTGAAGGAGGAGAACCCATCTGATCAACCTTGGCTTTGAGTCCTTCTTTATCCTTTATTTTATTGCGAGTGATCAGTATGGATGAGTACCTTTGTTCCCAGCAGATATGCTCGAAATTTTTCCAACGCAAAAATTACCGCTAGAAGCTTTTTCTTTGTGGTGGTATAATTGGTCCGAGCAGGATTTAATGTTTTACTCGCATATACAATGGGATGCAAGATTATTTTTTCTCTTTTGCGCTAAAGCTGCTCCCATCGCATACCCGCTTGCTTCGCACATTATTTCAAAAGGAAGTGTCCAATCAGGTGCAATTAGTACGGGTGCGTTAATCAGCACATTCTTCAAAACTCTGAATACGTTGAGGCAATTATTGTCAAATTCAAATTTTCTGTCAGCTCTAATAATGCACTCAATGGTCGTGCTATTTTTGAAAAATCTTTGACAAAGCGTTTGTAGAATCCAGCATGCCCCAAGAATCTTCGTACAGGCTTCATGCTTGGTGGAGGTGGAAGTTTTTCAATTGCTTTGATTTTTGCTTTGTCCACCTCCAACCCATCCCAGGAAGCCTTGTGCCCCAACACTATGCCCTCCTTCACCATGAAATGACATTTTTCCCAGTTAAGCACCAGATTCGTCTTTTTGCATCTCTTCAGTATTTTCTCCAAGTTGGCTAAACAGACTTCATAGGTGTTCCCATAAACAGAAAAGTCATCCATAAAGATTTCAACAGAGTCCTTGAGATAATATGAAAAGATGGCCATCATGCACCTTTGGAACGTGCTTGGCGCATTACAGAGGCCAAACGGCATGCGACAAAAAGCAAAGGTCCCATATGGGCAGGTGAATGTGGTATTGTCTTGATCTTCTGGAGCTATCATAATCTAGTTGTACCTGGCATACCATCCAGAAAGCAATAGAAGTCATTTCCAGCTAGACGATCTAGCATCTAGTCAATGAATGGTAGATGGAAATAATCTTTCTTTGTGGCTGCGTTCAGCTTACGGTAATCCATGCAAATGCGCCATCCAGTGATGGTTCTTTGCGATATTAATTCATTGTTTTCATTCGAGACTACCGTCATGCCACCCTTTTTCAGCACACACTGCACGGGGCTAACCCACGTGCTATATGCTATAGGATAGATAATGCCCGCATCTAACCATTTGATGATATCCTTTTTGACAACCTCTTTCATCACAAGGTTGAGTTTGCGTTGATGTTTGATTGTTGCTTTGTGGTCCTCTTCAAGATGAATGTGGCACATACAATACGTTGGGCTTATTCCTCTAATGTCAACAAGTGTCCAGCCAATTGCTCACACATGTTTCCTTAGAATGCTGATCAATGCATTCTCCTTGTCTTCGTTCAGCTCAGAGGAAATAATAACAGGTAGCTTCTCATTCTGCCCCAAAAATGCGTACTTTAAATGGGTCGGTAAGGTCTTTAATTTCATTGTTGGTGGTTCTACTAGAGATGGTGGCATTGTTTTTCTTTCTTCTTTTTTTATTGGCTCTTCTTCTTGATTTGCGATCATTTCATCTTCCTTGCTTGTTTTTGTCATGATCGCATTACAGGCAGCAACGGATGTGCTGGCATCCTCTTATTCATTCTCTTCATCAAATTTTTCTTCTTCAATTGAATTCTGTTCATCATCTGAGTCATGTAGGTCTTCTTCATCCGGAAACTTCATGGCGCGAATTATGTTAAACTTAAGCTTTTGTCCGTTGATACTCAAAGTGATTTCCCCTTTATGCACATCAATCTGAGCACGACCTACTGATAAAAATGGTCGCCCTAGAATGATGAGCACATCTTTGTCGGCCTCGTAGTCCAAAATGATGAAGTCGGCTGGTAGGATAAATTTGTCAATGGTTATCAGCACATCCTTCACCTTTCCCTCTGGATGCACTAGAGATCTATCAGCTAGTTGGAGACTCACCGTTGTAGGCACAAGTTGCCCTACATTCAGCTGCCTAAAGATTGACAGAGGCATCAAGTTTATGCTGGCTCCCAGGTCACATAGAGCTTGCCCGATGTACAGTCCTCTTATGGAGCAAGGAATAGTAAAGCTCCCAGGATCGCTCATCTTGGGTGGAATGATTGATTTTGAACTCAAAGTTAGCGCCACCATGGAAAACTTACCAGTGCCCCTCTTCTTAGTTACCATATCCTTAAGAAACTTTGCGTAGGCCGAAATTTCCTCAATCGCTTCACTGAATGGAATATTAATATGTAATTATTTTAACATAGACAGAAAGCATTGGTACTGTACCTCTTCGTTCTTTTTCTTCCTTAGCCTCTGCGGGAAATGGGGTAACTACACTTTCACGATTCCTATCTCAATTGGCTTTGAGGTTGACGCAGCCTCTGGTTCTACTGCTTCTTTTACTCTTTCTTCTTCTTATGTCACCGTAACTTCAGATTCTTCCACAATGGGAGCTGTCCGACTAAGCTCCTTCTTTTCTCCCACCACAGTTTTCCCACTTTGCAATGTCACAACCTGACATTGCTCTTTACCTGATCCCTGATAACGGGCAAAAATGCATGTCATCATAGTGCTAAGTTCTTAAACAATGTTGGATTGCGTTGATGAAATATGTTAAATTGCGTTCATTAAGCATAAATTCTATAATATTGCGGTTCCATGCATTCAGCGCATTAGAACTATTGATTTTTGTATTTTTGTGTAGAATATGCGCTAACACAATGTAAAATTGCGATCATAGAAAATCATCGGTCGAGCACAACTTCACCGCAAGGCTTTGTGTTGATCGTGCTCACAAACATTCACACGAGAAGGATCGTCGCAACTTGGTCAGCGCAACATGGTGGGCGCATCTGGGTGAAAGACCATTTAAGAACGATGGGACAGAAAGCTGATGGCAGTGAATCCAAATTAAGATGACAGTCGATAATGGTCACAAAGTACATTTACTTTTATCGGTGATAATTATTCAGCGCGTCAATCAGAAATTAAAGTTGTCCCATCTGTACAACCAGGAGAGAGAAACAGCCTTTCACCATTGATGCTCTATAAATACCAAGTGCGTTCTTCAGAAAAGGGGTTCACCACTTTTACAATCTTTTGTTCCAGTTCGCACGTCTTTGTTTTTAGTTTTCTTTCATTTTAAGGCGAATGCGAGGGAGAAAATTGTGCCAGTAGATCGTTCCGGTAAGCTCGAGAGAGTGCCGGAAGCTTCAAAGAAAGGGAGAGGGCCGACGCCTGTGGAAGCGGGAATATCTTTAGATCAAAATAGAGATTCTAGTGTAAAAAGCCTCAGTCAGCAAGGAATTGCTACTAGGCTCTCTACCTTAAACTTCCATTGTCATTTTGTACTCAACTCATTTATAAGAATGGAATTTCTTTCTCTATATCTATTCACTCTCTATGATTCACGTATGAGTAGCCAAATTAGTTGAATGGGTTGAGAAGAATTTAGCTAGCACAACTAGCGAATCTTCATTCTTTGCGATTATCTTGTTTATGTATGCTTCATTCGTCCATTAGGGATACTCGGGAAGGTAGTCTAAGGACAGGACCTAGACTTGGGAAGGTCAGGTCAGAATCTAGGCTCGGGAGAGTCAAATTAGAATGCATAATACAAGAGATAGGCACTTAGGAATGAGCACTATTTGTTATCAACGCATCGCATGCATCCTAGAGATAGGATACGATTGTATGCAGTCACCTTGCTTTCATGCATTTTGCATCATCGCATAAGACAAAAGTAGAGACTTAGAAATAAGCTCTATGGATACTTTGCATGCAACACATGCGTCCTAGATTTAGGAGCACCGCATTTACATTGGAAAATGACTTGCTGTGCATGGTAGTAACATGATCGCATAGTCTGACGCATTCCTAAGTAACGCTAGCTAAAGATCTTCTCAACCCGTTCATCGCATACTCATTGCATTTATCAACGCAATTTTCATTTCTCAAATCCACCGCATTTATTTATATCTTTTTCATCAACGCAAACAATAAATCAAACACTTCATTTATTTACCCGGTTACCGCAAAGTTCTCACCAAAATTACCAACGTAATCTATTTTCACAAGTCCCTATGTTTGACCCTGGACTTACCAGGAAACTCAAGGGAATTTAACTTGAATTCTGCTGGGGAAACTTAAGTGCACAACGCAATTCCATCAACGCATATCATCCATATTTCCACTTCATAAAATACCGCATCAAGTTTTTGGCACTGCTGCTGGAGAGTTCGGCAAAATAGTTTGTTAACGGTAATTTTTTTATTTCTTTGCAGGACTCTCAATCTCTGGCGAATTATGACCCAGAGATTGAGAGGATTTTAGACGAAGATTGAGAGACCGCCAACAGCAACCACAATCTGATAAAGAAGAGATGGCTGAGCAGCCTGAAGGTGGAACACCAAATGATAACAATGTCATGACGAATCCAATTCTGTTGGCAAACGATCGTAATAGGCCTATTAGGGACTATGCATCGGCAAACCTCTATGATTTCTCTCCGGGAATCATGAGGCCTTCCCTCGACGGAAGTAGATTTGAGATGAAACTGATGATGTTGTAGATGATCCAGACTGTAGGTCAATTCAGAGGAAGGCGTGGCGAGGACCCGCACGCTCACCTTTGGAGTTTTATTGAAATCTGCAATACTTTTGTGTTCCCGAACATCTCTACTAAAGAAGTTCGACTAACGTTGTTCTCGTTTTCTCTCTATGATCAGGCTAGAAAATGGGCATATTCGCTCGAACCAGAAGAGCACTTCTTGGGAGTAGGTAGTGGAGAAATTTATGAAGAAGTATTTTCCACCTACCGAGAATGCAAGACGAAGGAAGCTTATTACTAAATTTGAACAAGACTTGGACGAATCGCTCAGTGATGCTTGGGCGAGGTTTAAAAGGTTGGTTCAGGATTGTCCATATAATGAGTTACCAGACTGCCTTCAAATGAAGATTTTCTATCATGGTTTGAATCTCGCTTCGCAAACCGCTGCCAATGCAGCAGCCGCTGATGGTCTGCTTGAAAAAACATACGATGAGGCGAAGAATATCCCAGATCGCATCTCCAAGAACCATGAAGACTAGAGAGAGAGTGACCAGAGATTGAGACTTAAAGAGTCTGACGCAAACAATGGTGCTATTGTTTCATTGCAAAACCAAATGACCGCAATGATGAATTTAATCCAAGGAATGGCGATCTGCAGCCCAACACCGTAAAGTGGGCAAATCAACGCAATCAGCCAGAACACCGTAAGGTGTGCAACTTGTGGTGATCGGCATTCGATAGAAGATTACCCATAAAATCCACAATCTGTCTACTTTGTGAAAAATAATCCCTTTTCAAACACTTACAAACCTGCGTGGAGAAACCACCCCAATTTTTCTTGGACGAATCAACAACAAAATTTTCAACCTCTGGAGCAAAAAGAAGGGCCACCAGGATTCTTTCAATGCAACAATGGTCAACCGAGCAGTCAAGCAAGTAGCTCACAAAAACCACCGTAATCCTCTTCTTTGGAGAGCCTATTGAAGCAATATATAGAGAAAAATGAGACAATGCTTCAAAGTCAAGCCACGTCCATCCGCAATCTCGAATTGCAAATGGGCCAAATTGCGAGTGAGCTGAAAAGTCGACCGCAAGGGGCATTGCCAAGTTCATCCGAACTTCCACCGAACTCGAGGGGGTCAGGTAAGAAGCAATGTCAGGTTATGACATTGCGCAGTGGGAAGACTGTGGAGGGAGAAAAGAAGGAGCATAGTAGAATAACTTCCATCGCAACTGCGCCTGAGTTACGGTAACGCAAGAAGAATAAAGAGAAAATAAAGCAGTAGCACCTGAGGTTGTGTCGACCTTGAAGCCTAATGAAACGGGAACCGTGAAAGTTCAGTTACCACTGTTCTCACAGAGACTAAGGAAGAAGAAAAACGAAGAGGTACAGTACCAACGCTTCTTAACTATGTTAAAGCAATTACATGTTAACATTCCTTTCAGTGAAGCAATTGAGGAAATGTCTGCCTACGCCAAGTTTCTGAAGGACATGGTAACTAAGAAGAGGGGTGCTGGGAAATTTGTCATAATGGCTTTAACGCAAAGTTCTAAATCAATTATCCCACCGAAGATGAGCGATCCTGGGAGCTTTACTATTCCCTGCTCCATAGGAGGACTCTATATTGGGCAAGCCTTGTGTGACTTGGGGGCCAACATAAATTTGATGTCGCTGTCAATTTTTAGAAAATTAAATGTGGAGGAACTTGTGCCCGCATCAGTAACTCTCCAATTGGCTGACAGATCTCTGGTTCATCCAGAAGGTAAGGTGAAGGATTTGCTTATCACAATTGATAAATTTATTTTGCCAGCTGACTTCATCATTTTAGATTATGAGGCCGACAAAGATGTGCCCATCATTTTGGGGCAACCTTTTCTATCAACAGGTTGTGCTCAAATTGATGTGCACAGGGGAGAAATCACTTTGAGTATAAATAGACAGAAGCTCAAATTTAATATAATTCGTGCCATGAAATTCCCGAATGAAGAAGACCTACAAGATTCTGATGATGACCTGAATTTGAATGAAGAAGAAAAGTCTGATGAACAGTATGAAGAAGAGGATTCCAACGCATCCGTTTCTGCCTACAATGCAATCGTAGCAAAAACAAACAAAGAAGAAGAAATGATTACAACGCAAGAAGTAGAGCCGACAGAAGAAAGAAAAACAACGCAACCTTCCTTAGTGGAGCCACCAACACTTGAACTAAAGACCCTACCAACCCATCTGAAGTACGCATTTTTGAGGTTGAATGAGAAGCTGCCAGTGATCATTTCCTCTACGCTCAACAAAGAACAGGAGAATGTGTTGATGAGCATTCTCAAGAAACATGTGCAAGCAATTGGCTGGACGCTCGCTGAAATCAGAGGAATTAACCCCGCTTACTGCATGCTCCACATTCGTTTTGAAGACGACCACAAAGCAATAATTGAAGATCAACGCTGACTCAACCCTATGATGAAAGAGGTCATCAAGAAGAAGATTATCAAATGGCTAGATGCGAGCATTATCTATCCTAAAGCAGATAGCAGTGGGTCAGTCTCATGCAATGTGTGCCGAAGAAGGGCAGAATGATGGTAGTCCTAAATGATAACAACAAATTAATACCGCAAAGAACCATCACTGGGTGGCGCATATGTATGAACTACCGCAAGTTGAATGCGGCTGCAAAGAAAGATCACTTCCCTCTGCCTTTTATCGATCAAATGCTAGACAGACTAGCAGGGAATGATTTTTACTGCTTCCTGGATGGGTATGTTGGATACAATCAAATCATGATAGCTCCTGAAGATCAAGATAATACCACATTCACCTACCCATATGGGACATTCTCTTTTCATCGCATGCCATTTGGCCTATTCAATGCGCCGAGCACGTTCCAAAGGTGTATGATGGCGATCTTTTCAGATTATCTCGAGGACTCAGTGGAAACATTTATGGATGACTTCTACATTTATGGAAACACTTATGAAGTCTGCCTAGCCAACTTAGAGAAAATTCTGAAGAGATGTGAAGAGACGAATTTGGTGCTCAACTGGGAAAAATGTCATTTCATGGTGAAGGAGGGTATAGTGTTGGGACTTAAAGTCTCCCGGGATGGCTTGGAGGTGGACAAAGCAAAGATCGACGCAATCGAAAAACTTCCACCTCCAACCAACATGAAGGTTGTGTGAAACTTCTTGGGGCACGCCAGATTTTACAGACGATTCATCAAGGACTTTTCTAAGATAGCACAACTAAGTGCGTTGCTAAAGGCTGACAGAAAATTTTAGTTCGACAACAACTGCCTCAACGCATTTAGAGTTTTAAACGATGCGCTGATTACCGCACCCATACTGATTGTGCCAGACTAGACATTGCCATTTGAAATCATGTGCGACGCAAGCGAGTATGCGATGGGGGCAGCTTTAGCGCAAAAGAGAAAATCAATTTTGCACCCCATCGCATATGCGAGAAAAAATTTAAACCCTGCTCAAACAAATTATACCACAACAAAGAACGAACTCCTGGCTGTGATTTTTGTGTTGGAAAAATTTTGGGCATATCTGTTGGGAACCAAGGTACTCATCCACACCGATCACTTGGCGATCAAATACTTGATGACAAAGAAGGACGCAAAGTCGAGGTTGATCAGATGGATTCTCCTCCTTCAAGAATTTGATATCGAAATCATTGACTGGAAGGAGACAGAGAATCAGGTTGCATTCACTTGTCCAGACCGAAAAATCCTGAAGTTGACCGTAATGAGACTGAAGTGAGTGTCGTATTCCTGGATGAGCAGTTGTTCCACATAGAATAATTTCCCTGGTAGGAGGCCATCGTTAATTATTTGGTTTGTGGAAAATTTCCTGAAGATTACACCTACCATCAACAGAAGAAGCTCAAGCACGAATGTAAACATTATTATTGGGATGAGCCAAATCTGTATAAGAGAGGTGCAGACCAGATTATTCAATTATTGTTGACTTAGAATTTGATGATTCTAATGTGCATGCTTGATGATGTGCTACAAGCTCATGTTGCCATAAACTTGTAACGCAAAATGTAATTTTATGTTGTGTTGTTGCTCATGCACACTTTATGCGATACTACTTCTAGATGTATGCGTTATTAATGGAATGCTTGTAGTATGCTATGTGTTGTCACAAGTTTCCTTGCGCTGAAACCAAGTATAATTCCAAAGCGAGTTTCTCAGAGTAATCCGAGGTCGAACACAAGGATTGTTGTCGTTACTGTGTTACATTCGTGATATATGCGATCGCTATTTTTACAATTAATAAAGATTTTTTTTATACAAATATCTAAAGTTGCAGTAAAGTAAAATTGTGCAGATAAACTAAAGTTGCGATAATAAGATAAAAGTGCATAAAAGTAAACCTAAGCTATTATGATACAAGATACAGGATACTGATACATGATACTGAGTTTGAGACTGACTGTGAAGACTATACAAAGGATCGTGCTATGTGGTGGCAAGTCTTTATGTACGAAATAGAAATAGAAGGGATAATTAGTACAAACATCGCAAGTTATTAATTACGTTAAAGATATAACTAAGGTTCTGCTTGCCCTTGGCATACACCTCTCGGTGATCGGCCATGTTCCCACATCTCTGTAGTGAAACAGGGATGAATGCAAGGTTGCTTCCATCTCTGGATATACTTCTTACTTTAGTTAACGCATTCTTCCAACCTTCTTTCGACAGGAGGAATGGCATCTTCACTCCTGCTCTCACAGGTGAAGATGTCATCTAGCATGCTTTAGCTAAACATATTTATTTCCTTAGCACAAATTAATTTCCTTGCTTAATTCTTACTAATTACCAGGGGATTAAGAAAACGTCATAGAGAAAGTGATTTACGAATGAACGAAAATAGACATAACGAGGGAGATGGAAATGATCATGACATTCAATACTAAGATTTAGCGTCTGATACATGATGTGAATGCTAGAGATTAAGGAGATGAATACAATTGATGAAAAAGAGATACAAACAAATACAAAAGAGTGCCAACATATTGACACAGATCTGGACAGTGGATTTGCTTACCGGCGTATGGAATGGATGAAGAGAAGAGCTTCCCTCTCAAGCTTGCTCGTCCAGTAGAAGTGATCTTGGTACAGAGCTTCAACGGTAGGGATTGAAAGGATTTTCCCTGAGACTCACCTCTCAACCTTATCTTTTAATTCTTCCCGGATCTACTCTGATCAGGCTCTTCAAACCAGTCTCTCTCTCAAGATACAAATATCAAAATATGCTCGTATCAAGTATATTTTCTCAGTGGAATGGCCAGAGCTATTTATAGGCTCAACTTTGACTCTCTGCAGTGTGGACCCCACTTTATTATTATGGCAGCTCCTGGAATGGTGGGATGAATATTCCTTCTGTTACGCAATCAATCCCGTCAGAAATGAACAACGGTCAACTGTACACGTGTCAGAATCCTCCGCAATTATGTTACTCTTTTGCATCTTCGATCGTTTGCCCGCATGCAATGTTTTTTTATTACCCCATGCGGTTGAAGTTAAGCTTTGGATCGATTATCGCATGCGTCGTCATTGCGTTGATCATCTATTCATTCCTGAATGATGGGCGCAATGCGATGTAGATGCGTTGTTTTTATCTTCAGCCTTTAACGCATGCGGTGACTTGATTTCCTACAAAACAGAACTGAAACATTCTTTTCTACCATCGCAATGGTGTCAATGGGTGTATTGACGTCAATTTATAATTCTCGCTTTTCTTAGCTAATTTCCATACAATTGATGCAACTTTTCTTTCTTTTGGCCGCAATATCTAAATAAAACAGTATAAATAACTTGTATTTCTACAAGTTATCAATTATGCGTACCAAATGTTGCTCAACAACGTATATTGTCACAATGCCATGACTCACCATATGGTGGGTACTTTGGAGGGCAGCGCACTACAGCCAAGGTTTTGCAAAGTGGATTCTTTTGGCCCATATTATTCAAGGATGTTGCTGACTACGCAATAAAATATGATCGATGTCAATGCACAGGCAACATTTCATGGAAGAACGAAATGCCAATGAACACTATCTTAGAGCTGGAATTATTCGACGTATGGGGGATTGATTTCATGGGACCATTCCCTCCTTCGCATGGCAAGCATTACATTTTATTGGCTGTTGATTATATCTCCAAGTGGGTAGAGGCCATAGCATGCACCGCAAGTGATGCGGCGGTAGTCACCCAGTTGTTGAAGAAAAATATTTTCACTCGTTTTGGCACCCCTCGTGCCATCATAAGTGATGAAGGATCACACTTTGTCAATCACAATATAAAGAAGCTGCTGCGCAAGTACAATATCCTCCATAAAGTGGCCACCACATATCATCCGCAAACGAATGGTCAAGTTGAAGTGTCCAATCAAGAAATTAAGTTGATACTTGAGAAGGTAGTAAAGCCTTCGTGGAAAGATTGGGCAATGAAGCTTGATGATGCATTATGGGATACCGAACCGCATTCAAAACACCAATAGGTATGTCGCCCTATGTGTTGGTATTTGACAAGGCGTGTCATTTTCCTTTGGAGCTAAACTATAAAGTGTTATGGGTGGTCAAGAAGCTAAATTTTGATTTAAAGAAGGTAGGGGAAGCGCGAAAAATGCAACTGGTCGAGCTGGAAGAATGAAGGAACAATGCATATAAAAATACGAAGATTTATAAAGAGCACACCAAGCACTGGCATGATCAACGCATATGCGGTAAGAACCTCCAAGTCGAGCAAAAGGTCTTACTCTTCAATTCAAGATTGCGGCTCTTCCTGAGAAAATTAAAATCACGCTGGTCCAATCCCTTCATCATTGAAGAAATATTTCCGCATGGTGCGGTGGAGCTGAGCACCGAGGATGGCAGCCGGACATTTAAGGTTAATGGATAGTGGGTCAAGGCATATTGCGGAGGTGAATTCTAGCCAGAAACAGCCTCTGCAAAGTTGAAAATCCCGAACTACTCACCTACATGATTCTTGAACTCTTATCCCTTCGTTACTTTACTTTTATTTTAGCTATCTGAATCTTACTTAATTTCTTTCTATATATAAAAACAAAACAAAAAAATGCGATAACAAGATTTATTTTGTTTAAAATAACTTGACCCTCTCTTTGTCTGTTTTCAACGATTAAGGCACAGGATTTCAGAGATATTACATGAAGAAGAAAATGATCCAACTCCATCACCGCAATCCACAAAAGATAGATCGCCGCAAAGATGGATGCGTCAATACAATGGGGGCGACGGCACAAAATTTGGGGGTGTACTCTTCCTTATCTTTATTTCAAATTTTGCGCCATCACATTGCACTTTAGTCTTCAAAGTTTTATCACTGCATCCTCTTTAATCACTGCAATCATTTGACATAGATAAATTTAGTAAGTTACTGCATTCTGTTTCTTTTCCAAAGATGATTTCAATGATGAAAAATATGCTTCTATTTCTTTCGTATATATTAGAGTCAACTTAATCTTAAGATAGTCACCTCATAAAATATTTCTAGAAGTTAGGGGTTTGCTAGCTTTCTTTCAAACTCTCTTTGCAACGCATTCTAGAACATCACATGACTTATTTTAATCTTTTGGCAATCAGGACATTATCGCATTTTAAATTTTGGGGGTGAGGTATTTATTTTTGACCTTGCTATTTTCTTTCAAAAAAAAAATATTTTGAGAATAACAACTCCACTGTCAACGCAATCCCATGTTGATAAGAGTTAAGTTGTGAAAGGCACTTACCCGTAATTGGATGTCCGCATGACACACGTGGGGGCAAGCCAAAACGAAAGTATGTCACCAGGATCAATGCATAAATCAATGACCGAAACTCCACTGCCAAATAGATATGAGTTTAGTTTGAGAAAGAGTGCATTGCTCGTAGTTGGATGTCCGCATGATACACATGGGGGCAAGCCAAAACAAAGGCAAGGCACTCGGATCAGCACAAGGTCAGGAAAAAAAAATATCAATGAAGAAAACTTTTGTGCAAGGGAAAATCATTCGTCATCCCAGTAGAAAATTTTCTTTTTGAAATAAATCATGCGATGTTCCAGAGTTTAGCAAAGTCCTTTTGAAAGTTAAACTTGTAGTCCCTAGGTCTTAGAAATATTTTAAGAAGAGACTTGAATAAGACTTAAGGAAATTCTGGTATATAGGATTCGAACAAAGTATTATTGAGAAATCTAGGAAATGAACTTTGCGGTTGACTTGCTAAAGGAATCTTTAGCTTATGCTTAAGAACAAGCATTGTTTAAATTTGGGGGTGTGATAACGGGCAGAAATGCACGTTATCATAGTGCTAAGTTCTTAAACAATGTTGGATTGCATTGATGAAATATTTTAAATTACGTCCATTAAGCATAATTCTATAATATTGCAGTCGCATGCATTCAGCGCATTAGAACTATTGATTTTTGTATTTTTGTGTAGAATATGCGTTAACACAATGCAAGATTGCGATCATAGGAAATCACCGGTTGAGCGCAACTTCACCGCAAGGCTTTGCGTTGATCGTGCTCGCAAACATTCGCCCGAGAAGGATCGTCGCAACTTGGTCAGTGCAACATGGTGGGTGTATCTAGGTGAAAGACCAATTAAGAGCAATAGGACAGAAAGTTGATGACAGTCGAATCCAAATTAAGATGATAGCCGATAACGATCACAAAGTACATTCAGCTTTATCGGTGATAATTACTCAGTGCATCAATCAGGAATTAAAGCTGTCCCATCTGTACAACCGGGAGAGAGAAGCCGCCTTTCACCATTGATGCTCTATAAATTCCAAGTCCATTCTTCAGAAAAAGGGTTTACCACTTTTACAATCTTTTATTCTAGTTTGCACGTCTTTGTTAAGTTTTCTTTCATTTTAAGGCAGAGCGAGAGAGAAAGTTGTGCTGGTAGATCGTTCCGGTAATCTTGGGAGAGCGTCAGAAGCTTCAAAGATAGGGAGAGGGCCGATGCCTGCGAAAGCAGAAATATCTTTAGATCAGAATAGAGATTCTAGTGTAAAACGCCTCCGTCAACAAGGAATTGCTACTAGACTCTCTACCTTAAACTTCCATTAGCATTTTGTACTCAACTCATTTATAAGAATGGAATTTCTTTCTCTATATCTATTCGCTCTCTGTGATTCACGCATGAGTAGCTAAATTAGTTGAATGGGTTGAGAAGCATTTATCTAGCACAACTAGGGAATCTTCATTCTTTGCGATTATCTTATTTATGTATCCTTCATTTGTCCATTAGGGATACTCGGGAGGATAGTCTAAGGACAGGATCTAGACTTCGGAAGGTCAGGTCAGAATCTAGGCTCGGTAGAGTCAGAGTAAAACACATAATACAAGAGATAGGCGCTTAAGAATGAGCTCTATTTGTTATCAACGCATCGCATGCATCCTAGAGATAGGTACGATTGTATGCGGTCACCTTGCTTTCATGCATTTTGCATCATCGCATAGGACAAAGTAGAGACTTAGGAATAAGCTCTATTGACACTTTGCATGCAACACATGCGTCCTAGATTTAGGAGCATCGTATTTACATTGGAAAATGACTTGTTGTGCATGGTAGTAGCATGATCGCATAGTTTGACGCATTCCCAAATAATGCTAGCTAAAGATCTTCTCAACCCATTCATCGCATACTCATTGCACCTATCAATGCAACTTTCATTTCTTAAATCCACCACATTTATTTATTTCTTTTTCATCAACGCAAACAATAAACCAAACACTTCATTTATTTACCCAGTTACCGTAAAGTTTTCACCAAAATTACCAACGCAATCTATTTTCATAAGTCCCTGTGTTCGACCCTGGACTTACCAGGAAACTCAGGGGAATTTACACTTGAATTTCGCTGGGGAAACTTGAGTGCACAACGCAATTCCATCAACGCATATCATCCATATTTTTACTTCATAAAATACCACATCAATCCCCCTGGGTTGCGTGGGAGTTCTGTTGAACTCGGCAAAGCCCCTTGCAGTTTACTCTTCAGCTGACTCGCAATCTGGCCCATCTGTAATCCTAGATTGCGGATGGACGTAGCCTGACTTTGAAGCACAATTTCGTTTTTCTCTATGTATTGCTTCAATAGGCTTTCCAACGAAGAGGATTGCGGTGGTTGTGAGCTACTTGCTTGATTGTTTGTCTGACCGTTGTTGCGTGGGATGAATCCTGGTTGCCTTTCTTTCTGTGCCACAGGTTGAAAATTTTGTTGTTGATTTTTCCAAGCAAAATTGGGGTGGTTTCTCCACCCGGGGTTGTAGGTATTCGAAAAGGGATTATTTTTCACAAAGTAAACGGATTGTGGATTTTGCGGGCAATCTTCCATCACGTGCCCATCACCGCAAGTCGCACACCTTGCAGTGTTTTGACTGATTGTGTTGATTTGCCCATTTTGCGGTGTTGGGCTGCTGATCGCAATTCCCTGGATTAAGTTCATCATTGTGATTATATGATTTTGTAGTGAAGCAAAAGCACCATTACTTACGTCATTGTCTTTGATTCTCAATTTCTGGTCACTCTCTCTCCAATCTTCGTGGTTCTTAGAGATGCGATCTAAGATATTATTTGCCTCGTCATTCATTTCATCAAGCAGACCACCGGTGGCTGCCCCATTGGTAGCAGTCTGCGAAGCGGGATTCAAACCATCATAAAAAAATTTCATTTGAAGGCAGTCTGGAAAACCTTTATGTGGACAATCCCTGACCAACCTTTTAAACCTCACCTAGGCATTACTGAGCGATACGTCCATGTCTTGTTCAAAATTTGTAATGAGTTTCCTTCGTCTGGCATTCTCAATAGGTGGAAAGTATTTCTTCATAATCTTCTCCACGACCTGTTCCCATAAAGTGATCTCTCCCGACTCGAGAGAATACGCCTATTTTCTGGCCTGATCACAGAGAGAAAATGGGAACAAATTTAGTTGAACTTCTTCGGCAGAGATGTTCAGGAACACAAAAGTATTGCAAATTTCAATAAAGCTTCGGAGGTGGGCATGCGGGTCCTCACCACGCCTTCCTCCAAATTGTCCTGCAGTCTGGATCATCTACAACATCACCGTCTTCATTTCGAATCGGCTTCCATTGAGGGCAAGCTTCATGATTCTTGGAGAGAAATCATAGAGGTTTGGCGATGCATAGTCCCTAATGGGTCTATTGCGATCGTTTGCCAGCAAGATTGGATTCACCATGATATTATTATAATTTGATGCTCCGTTTCCCGACTGCTCTGCCATCTCTTCTTTATCTGACTGTGGTTGCTGTTGGCAATTTCTCAGTCTCCGTCTAAACGTTCTCTCAATCTTCAGGTCATAATTCGCCAGAGATTGAGAGTCTGCAAAGAAATCAAACAATTACCGTTAGCACACTATTTTTCCGAAGTCCCCAGCAACGGGCCAAAAACTTGATGCTTGATTTTATGAAGTGAATTATGGATGATATGTGATGGTGAAACTGTGTTAAGCACTCAAGTTTCCTCAGCGGAATCCAAGTGTAAATTCCACTGAGTTTCCTGGTAAGTCCAAGGTCGAACTCAGGGACTTGTGAAAATAAGTTGCATTGTTAATTTTTATGAAAATTTTGCGGTAACCGGATAAATAAATAAATTGTTGGGATTTTTGTTTGTGTTAATGAAAAATAAACAAATGCGGCGGATTTTGAAAAGAGTTGATTAAACGGGAAATGCGATAAGTATGCAGTGACCAGGTTGAGAAAAGTTTCGGCTAACACTTCCTAGGATGCGTTCATGCTATGCGATCATGCAACATGCATACAATAGTAAACCACCTCTCGGTGCGAATGCCACGGCTTCTAAGGCTAGAACGCATGCGATATATGCGCTAAGTCTATAGGACCTACACATAAGCCTCTATTCTTATTTATGCGATGACAAAATGACACATACACAAATAAGGCGACCACATAATATCGTTTCCATCTCTAGGATGCATGCGATGCAAGTTGACAAATAGAGCTTATCTCTAAGTCCCTATCTCTTGTTTATGCATTCTAATTCTGCTCTCTCGAGTCCAGATTCTAACCTTGCTCTCTTGAGTCATTAGGTTCTTTCTTTAGACTCTCTCTCCAGTAGTTCTAAAGGGTATTTTGCACAGCATAAAACAAGACAATCACAAGCAATGAACTTCCTAGGTCATGTTAGCTTAGTTCTTCTCAACCCATCCGACTAGTTTAGCTACTCATACGTGCTAAGAAAGTGAACTGATGTAGAAATAGAACTTTCATTGTATAAATATAAAGATGAAGTATAAAATAACAATGCAAATATAGAATAAAGGGCCTAGTAGCAATCTCTTGTTGCCCAGGCTTTTACACTGTTTTTCTACTCGTGTTCAAAAGATAATCTCGCTCTCGTGAGAGTCGGCCCGCTCTCTGCTTCTACACCTCAAGGTTCTCTCTCGAGTTACCCTGAGCGATCTCCAGCATCACCACTCTTCTCTTGTTTCACCTTAAAACGAAAGGAAAACTATGAACAAAGATGAGCTGAGCTCTTAAATTCTTAAATTGGTGAACTGATTAACCCCTTTTCTGAAGAATGCCCTTGGTATTTATAGAACATCCAAGGTGAAAGGCAGCTTCTCTCTCATGATTGTACAGATGGGACGGTTTTAATTCCTGGCTGATGCATCAAATATTTGTCATCGAAAAGCTAAATGTACTTGTGATCATTATCGGCTATCAACTTAACTCGGATTGGACTGTCATCAGCTTTCTATCCCATTGCGATTAATTAGCCTTTCACCCAAATGTGCCCACCATGTTGCGTCGACCAAGTTGTGGCAATCCTTCTCAAGCAAAAGTTTGCGAACACAATCATCGCAAAGCCTGGTGATGCTGTGCTCAATCAATGATTTCTTATGATCGCAATTTCTACCTTGCGTCATCGCATATTCTGCACAAAAATGCAAAGATCAACTATTCTAATGTGATGAACGCATGCAACCATAATATTATGAATCTGATGCATTTTGGACACAATTTAACACGTTTTATCAACGCAAGCCAACATTGTTTAAGAACTTAGCACTATGATAACGTGCATTTCTACCCGTTATCACCTACAAATGGAGATCTTTTATCATGGATTAATTCCCTCTTCGCAGACTGCTGCAAATGCGGCACCTGCTGGTGGTCTGCTAGACAAAACATATAAGAAGGCTAAGAGTATCCTCGATCGCATCTCTAAAAATCATGAGGACTGGAGAGAAAGCGATCGGAGATTGAGCACAAAAGATAATGATGCAAACAACGGGGCCATTGCATCCCTGCAGAGCCAGATGACTGCAATGATGAGTTTGATTCAAGGCATTGCAATTAACAACAGGGGAGCGAAGAAAGGGCAGGTCAACGCAATTGCTCAAACAACAGCAAGTTATGTCATTTTCAGAGACGTCCATTCGATGAAGGAATGCACAGAAAACCCATAGTCGATATGCTTCATGAAAAGTAATCCCTACTTTGATACATACAAACCCAGGTGGAGAAACCACCCAAATTTTTCATGGATAAATCATCAATAAAGCATTCAACCTGTGGCGCAAAAAGGAGGGCCACATGGATTTTTCCCGCGAAATGACGGTCAGATGAGCAATCATGCTAGTAGTTCGCAACCACTGCAATCTTCGTCCTTAGAGAGCCTGTTGAAGCAGTACATTGATAAAAACGAATCAATGCTTCAGAATCAAGCAACTTCCATTCGAAATCTCGAAATTCAGCTGGGAAAAATTGCGGGCGAGCTAAAAAATAGACCGCAAGGAACGTTGCCAAGCTCAACTGAACTTCCTTGCAACGCTAGGGGTACAGGGAAGGAACAATGCTTAGCAGTCTCCTTGCTAAGTGACAAAATGACTGCGGAAGTAGGGGAGAAGCCCATCGCGACCAACTTGAATGTGGTGACAACTGAAGACCCGTTGACCTATACTTTGGAAAAGCCCGAGAAAATGAACCCCGAAGTTGCGTCCACTCTCAAGCCTTCAAAACATGAGACAGAAGAAGTCTAGCTACCACCAGCTCCGCAAAGATTGAAAGAGAAACAAAATGATGAAGAAAAGATCGCAACAGTGGCAACAACGCAAAATTTCATGATCCCACCAAAAATGTGCGACCCAGGAATCTTCACAATACCATGCTCTATTGGAGGGATCTACAGTGGTCAAGCACTATGCAATCTTGGGGCAAGTATAAACATAATGCCGCTATCAATCTTCAAACGATTGGATAGAGGCACACTTACGCCCATGACAGAGACTCTCCTACTTGCGGACAGATCCCGAATACATCCTAAAGGAGAGTTGAAAAATATTGCAATCTCAATTGATAAATTCATCTTGCCGGCAGACTTCCTCATTTTGGATTATAAAGCGGATGAAGATGCACCCATCATATTGGGACGACCATTTCTTTCGACTGGTCACGCTCAAATTGATGTGCGCAAGAAGAAGATTGTGATGAACATTAATAGGGAAAAGCTCCGGATTAAGGCAGTCAAGATTCCAGAGGACAAAGAAAAGAAGAAAAAGCCTGTGGACGTGAAAGGCCCAGCTTGGAATAAGCAGTCCCTGAGTTACTATATGACTCAACCTCATCAGTGACGCAATCCTTTTGAATATCCTTTTTCCTACATCAATACTTCATGAAACTTTATCATCTTGTTATTATCTATTATCGCATATCTACTTTTCTTATTCTAAGAAAAAAAAAAGCAATCGTGCTAAACGATTGCGGTGAGCAATTTTGTTAACTTTGTTTTTTTATAATATTTGACCCTCTCGATGTTTTTCTTGCAAACGATCGAGGCGAACGATTGCAGAGGCGCCATGCAAAGAAGAAACTTATCTTATTCTATCACAGCAATCCAAAGAAGATAGATCGCCGCAAAGCAGGATGCATTAACAAACAATGCAAATGACAGCGCAAATTTGGGGGTTGTATTCTTTCTTAACTTTATTCCAAATTTTGCACTATTGCATCGCATTTTACTTTTGAAAGTCTTATCACCACATCCTCTTTGATTACCGCAATCATTTGACATTGATAAATTTAGTAAGTCTCCACATGTTATCTCTTTGCCAATTGTGATTTCAATGATGAAACACATACTTCTATTTTTTTCGTATATACTAGAGTTAATTTAATCTTAGAAAAGTCACTTCATGAAATATTTCTAGAAGTTAGTGGTCTGATAGCTTTCTTTCAAACTGACCCTTTACCAAACATCCTAAGAACATCGCATGACTTCTTTCAATCTTTTGGCAATGAGGACATTGCCGCATTTTAAATTTGGAGGTGAGGTATTTATTTTCGAAAAGGAAGAAAATTTTGAGAATAACAACTCCACTGTCAAGCAATGGGGAAACTCATGTTGATGAGATTTAAATTGTGAAATGCACTTACCCATAGTTGGATGTCTGCATAATACACGTGGGGGCAAGCCAAAACGAAAGTAAATCGCCAGGATCAACGCATAAATAAATGATCGTAACTCCACTGTCAAGTAGGTATGAGTATAGTCTGAGAAAGAGCGCCTTGCTCGTAGTTGGATGTTGATGACATGCAGAAATGCATGTCATCTTAGGCCTTTTACTTAGAATTATGAAGGTTGTTAGGCATAAATTACGTCGATCATGATAGGAATTCACGAGAATATGAGTTTACGTCGATCAACATGTCGAATCTCAGCTAACCCATTACTTTGCATTAATTATACGTTCAATGTTCTATTTTTGTAGCAAATGCAGGAAATGAACGCAAACAAGGAAACCGAACCACCGCATAAACAACTGCATGCAAAGAAACACTCCATCACAAATCCGAACACGTTGATCAATGCATGGATGTTGCTGTAATCATTCGTATGTGTCCATCGCATGAGAGTTGAGCTCGTTAAGTGATTGCGATCATCATGTAGAGTTGCAGTGTTAAGCGAATGCGGATATTGAATGATTGCGGCTATGCAACAACGTATTCTAATGGGATCAACGCATGGTAGGTAGAATGAACGCATCAACGCATCTACTGCAAAAAAATCCAAAGCTGATGCTGACATTTCACCTAGCATCGTTGGTGGTAGAGGTTCATAAAGGACGGATGCGCCGAATGTCAGACTCAGAGCAGTCAAATAATGTTGACGGCGGTCCAAACTCTATAAATAGAAGCCGATGAGAAAAATTCCAAGTGATCCAGGGACAATCCTTGTGAACCGGGGATTTTCCCCGTGATCCAGACAAACTGCGTAAGAAGATGGCTGCGAGTTCTTTACCTTCTTCATCCATTCCGAGTGACGACTGGAGCCTTCGACCGGAGCTAGATCTCGAGAGAGTCAACTCCTCCGCCCATCCATGGCACCACTGGCAGCCTTGACGCACATCTGCTAGAAGCAAAGTTTTGCTTCCAGCCGGCCATTTCTTTTTCCTTTCTTTTCCTATATTGTATTGTATGACATTTTGAATTAAGGAATTAATACAATTTGTTTTCAATGCATTTCTTTGTTTCCTTCGACTCCATCTCCATCTTCTTTGCTTAGCATCTTTACTTTCATTGCAACGCTTAGTGAGATTGCTTGGGTATTGCATACTTAGTCATGTGGATTAGGGATATGAAACATGTAGCAACCTACCGAAAGGTGTGCGTTGTGTGAGTGTGTGAGTAACTTTATTTGCTTACTGTGAAGTTGCGGCAACACCTGTCTATAGGCTAATGCATTGCTTGTCTATGAGTAAAGTTAGCAACAACCAACTGCCCGAGAGGGTAAGTGGTTGGTCGCATTAAGCAATGTATGCATTGTTCACTAGAGATAGGAATAATCTTGCGTCAACCAAGTTCATGCGGTTACCTTGTCCTATGAGCGCATCATTCATCATTTAGGCATACTCAGGAGAGTAGTCTAAAACCCAAATCTAAGACTCGAGAGAGCGGATTGGAATGCATAGACAAGAACGGGGAACTTAGAGATAAGCTTCGTTTGTTAACCTGCATCGCATGCACCCTAGGAATAGGAATGATATTATGTGGTCGCATATTTGTGTGGATGTCATTTTGTCATCGCATAAATAGGAATAGAGGCTTATGTGTAGGCCCTGTAGACTTAGCGCATATATCGCATGCGTTCTAGCATTAGAAGCCGTAGCATTCGCATTGAGAAGTGGTTTACTATTGTATGTGGGTTGCATGATCGCATGGCTTGCGTTGACTAAGGTTTCCCTTGTGATCCCTCTTAAGTATTGCAATGAAAACATCTCCGCATTTTATCTATTTTTCCCATTCATTTATTTCATGTCAAGGTTTTCCATATCTCTATCTTTCATGCATATTCTCATTGCGTTGTCTGTTAGATAGGAGTGAGAGTAGGATTAATTTAGCAACATCACCTCCATTCTTTTATTTATACCGCCGCATGCATATTACCGCAAACATATAGTTACAAGTCCCTGTGTTCGACCTCGGATTACCCGAGAAACTTGTGTTCATGTTATACCTGGCGTGAGCGCAAGAAAACTTGTGGCAGAACGCATGGTCATCGCATACATTCATTAACGCAATATCAGTTCAATGCATGACCATCGACGCATGACTATCAATGCATATCTTAGGAACATGCATCGCATAACGCGTCCACCGGATTTTGGTTGTCGAGTAAAATTGACTTCCAATCTCTCGTCCTCAATCGTGTAGCATTTGGTAAGCAATCATGAAGCATTTGTTAAGCGATAGTATAGCATTTGGTAGGCGATCATATAGCATTTGGTTGGTGATCATATAGTATTTTGTTATTCAACGATCATGTAGCATTTTGTAAGCGATCGTGTAGCATTTGGTAAGCGATTGTATAGAATTTGGTAGGCGATCGTATAGCATTTGGTAGGCAATCATATAACATTTTGTTACTCAACGATCGTGTAGCATTTGGTAAACGATCATGTAGCATTTGCTAAGAGATCGTATAGCATTGGGTAGGCAATTGTATAGCATTGGGTAGGCGATCGTATAGCATTTATTTACTCAGCAATCGTGTAGCAGAGCTAAGCGATCATGTAGCCAAGCTCAGCGATCGTGTAACATTTGGTAAGCGATCGTATAGCATTTGGTAGACGATCGTATAGCATTGGGTAGGCGATCGTATAGCATTTTGTTACTCAGCGATCGTGTAACAGAGCTAAGCAATCGTGTAGTGAGCTCAGCGATCATGTAGCATTTGGTAAGCGATCGTATAGCATTTGGTAGGCAATCGTATAGCATTGGGTAGGCGATCGTATAGTGTTTTGTTACTCAGCGATCGTGTAGCGGAGCTCAGCGTTTGTGTAGATAATTTAAGCAATCGTATAGTATTTTGTAAACGATCATGTAGCGGAGCTCAGCGATCGTGTAGATAATTTAAGCGATCGTATTTTTACGAAATCGACAATTGAAGAACACAAAAAAGGGAATGTAGAGATAGAGAAGATCGACACACAGATATATGTGGTTCACTAACAGTGTGTTAAATACGTCCACGGGTAAAAGGAGAATAGTATTATTAGAGAGAATGTTTTCAGAAAATTACATCAAAACAATGCCTCTAGGGTTAGAGAGTTTATATAGCGCACTACTTTAAACCCTAAAGTCATAATCGTAAATAACTACAAATAAGTAAATATGCTAAATACGAATTCTGAATAGGTTTCAGGGGTGTTGCCCTCGAACCCCACCAAGGCGTACAACCCCTGGACCCCGACTCGTTGACTGGGCAGCGAGACCCCCGTACTTGGTTGTTCGAAGCGCCAACAAATAGATTCAAGGCATTTCAACAAATAGGGACAAGACCCTCAAACTATCTCCACAATGGTATGATATTGTCCACTTTGGGCATAAATCCTCATGGACTTGTTTTCACAATCTCAATTTTTTTTAATTCCCACACTATTCCCAGACATTGTTTTCCCATGCACAACCAAACATAGTCATCATTGATTCACAGTAATTTAATTTCCAGACATCCTTAATGCCTGGACATTGAGAAAACCTCAATCCAAACGGTCCCTAAATGTTTCAATTTGTTTTCTCATCTGAAAGAAAATACCTCTCTCTAACCTTTACTTTTCTCTCTAATGGTGAAATCAACGAGGAAGAAAAGGTCACATGCAATGTATGATTTTTCGGCACCTCTTCCTCTTCCAACACTATACAGCATGATTCTCTTTTCTTTCTTTCCTTTGTTTTCTTCTTTTATTTTCCTATTTTGGCATTTGATGAAGAATAAACTCAGATGGTGAACATAATGTTCAAGTACAAACACATTGTAGTGGAAGAGAGCATGGGCTCGATGGGGCCATCGGACGAGAGCGCACACTGGCACGCTTCGGATTTTTCCGTGTTTCAAGAAAATGCAAGAGAAGAAGGGCGTTGGTCTATAGCTGTTAAAAGTTTAAAGTAGGAATACATAAAAAAACAAAAATTTAATATTAGAATGTTTTGCTGTATCTGCAAAATTAAAACTTCAAAAACTTTCTGCTAAGTTTTGCAATTTCTCTAAAATTTATATATTTTAAAACTAGTACGTTTTGAATGTACTAAAAATAATAATTTAAAATTTAAAATAATGTATAAAAATGCATATTGTAAAATAAAATTCAAAATTTAAAAAAAGATTTAAATATAACTACTGAAAATTTGAAATATGAGAATCAAAATAATATATAAATTTAGGAAATTTTAAAATTTTAAATTTTAAATTAAATTAAGAAAATAAAGAAATATAAAAGGAATATAGCAAAACTAATATAGAAATGAAGGAAATATAAAACAAAACACAAATGAGAGGAAGTTATCATACTTAAGCTCTAAACCAGGTCGATGATGGCTTCGGGCACACAGGCCTACCAATTAGTCAAGTCTGATTTTCTGTTCATACTCAGAAACAAAATTTTAAAATAGAACCAAAACAAGGAGAAATTACTTTCGGTAGTTTCTCCAATTTGTCCTCATTTTCATAAACGTTTCTCAAAATTTAGAAAAATGATATGGGAACGATTATCAAATAAGTCGATTTTTTTTTTAATTGATAAATAAAAATAGAAAATAGAAAACGAAATCGTTATCGAATGAACGAAAATTTGAAAAGAAAAAGTGAACTAATAAGTCCAATAGACATCGGGTTATAAGTTAATAAGAAAGATAATTTAAAGAAAAAAATTTCTCATTGTGATTAGAAATTCAAAATTCTATAAAATAATGTAAATTATCAGCCATTTAAAAGTGGAGACAAATAAATCTGCTTAAAAAAAAATACGTATCAAAAGTGCGTTTTTATAAATTAAAATAAAAAATAATAGAAAGATAGCAAAGCAAGGGTCTGTAGATAAAGCAAAATATTCAACATTGTAATTAAACCTATTTTATTTTATAGATAAAGCAAAATATTCAAATCTTACTTTTGTATTTTTTAAGTATTTTTTTTATTTTAGCCTTTTTATATCTTACTTGTACGGTTTTCTTTTCTTTTCTTTTCCCCTCTTAATTGATGTTTTCGTGGCATTTTTTAGAAAGTTTTCATTACTTGTTTTTGCTTTAGGTACTTGCTTTTTCAATTATTTTTTAAAATTTTTTCTCTCTCGATCATCATCTTTTATCCTCTTTTGGTCATCATCTGTGCATAATTCCTTTTCCGTTATTTTATAGTTTCAGTTTTTGTTGGTTTTCCTTTTTATTTTTATTTTTTGTTCAATTAATTTTGTGGTTTTTTATTTATGTTTTGACGTGTAGACCAGATGAAATACAACTGTGATGCACATAAACATATATATAATAACTATGTTTGTCATGAAATTAAGTAATTTAAAATAATATTATTTAAAACTATATATTTATTATTTCAAGTTAGGAATATTTTCAAATGTAATAAAAAAAAACCCAAATTATTTACATCAAAATTTGAACTCAACCCAAAATGAATTAAATAAATGGAACAAAAGCCCAGCCCACAGTAGTGAAATACCAAAAATTTCCCCAACCCACATGCGGATAACTAGAGATGGCCACAGGGCAGGGCCGGAGATGTCATTCCCCATCCCCGCTTCCCATTTCGTTTCCTATTCCCGTGAAATTCCCTATGGGATTTCGCGTGAGGAATTCGCAGTGATCGGTTCTCCGCGGGGAATTTTTCCCCTACTCTTTTTTTTTTTTTTTTTTGTAAAAATTCAATTAATTTAAATCACTAATATGAGAAAATTTTAATTAAATAATTAACTTTCTCACTAAATTGTTTATTATGGTTAGTTTTACATTGACAATTTGAATCTAAAGATAAATTACTCAAAATTTGGCCTAAAAAAACTAGTTAAATTTTGGTAGAAAAAAATAAATATAAATCAAATTATTTACATATATAATCTAAATTTAAATATTCAATTTAAACATATTCATTATTTTTCCCAATAAATAATCAAATTTTAAATTTAAATGTAATATTTATATAATAATAATAATAACATAACATTAGATAACTATAATAAATAAATACGTAGAATTTACTCGGGGTGGAGATGAGGGATGAGGCGAGGGCGGGGACAGAGATGCATTCCCCATGCTCGATCCCATTTAGCTCACGAGAAATTATTTTTCCATTCCCTCCCTCATTCCCCACCTAATTGGAGAATCACCGCGGGGCCCATCCCCATGGAAAAATTGGGCATCTCTACGGATAACCCACACACTGACCGATGAATTACAATTAATCGGATATGGCTCACGCCTGCCTCTTCTTCTTCCCACGTCTTCTTCCAATGGCTTCTTTTTCATTAAACAGTGCAAGATAATAATCTATTGTCATCTATCTCTCACGGATTCCTCTTCTTCTACTGCTTCTCATTCTTTCGCTGCTTATCTTCTTCTGCTGCTGCTTCATCTTCATCATCATCTTCTTCTTCTTCTTCCTTCTGTCGCTACTGCTCAATCTACTTCTCCCGTTGCTACTGAATCTTCCACTGCTTCTCCTTCAAGGTTACAATCTATGATCAAATCAACTCTTCAAGGTTATAATCATTATCTTTTCTTTTCATTTCATCAACTCTTTCATTTAATCCTAGTTAATAAACATTATTAAACCTAATTTTATTTAAATAGATGGTAAGCAAAAAAATAAAAAGTGGTTAGAGTTGAATCATCAACAAGCAAAGGAAGCAAAGGAAAAGGAAGGAAAATAATGAAAGTTGGATCATCAATAGGTAGAGCAAAAGGAAACAAAATAAAATCGGAAGAGAAGAATAAGGTAAAATCAAAGTAGTTGTGATAAAGAATGATAGTGTCTATCACTGTCTATCACAAATAGGCAATGATAAAACCATAAAACATTGTGTTGATTATTGATTGTTGTTGATAGATAGTGTTAATGGTTTGCACTCTCTAAATATTTTTTATTATTGATAGATAGTTTTATGTCTTGTTCATTGTCTATCTCCATGCATCAATAGAACTTTAACACCAATAGATACTTGATCTGAGATAAAAAAGAGATAGAATACTATCTCTATCTATCTGAGATAGATAGGGACTGAGATGGAAAGAGATAGAATATTATCTCTGTCTATCTGAGATAGATAAAGATAGAGTTCTATCATTGTTTATCTAAGATAGACAGAGATAGAATACTATCTATATCTATCTGAGATAAGCAGTGATAGATTTCCATCATTGTCTATATGAGATAGATAGAGATAGAATATTATCTCTGTCTATCTGAGATAAACGGTAATATCAGTTTTTTGGTTTGCACTCTATATTTTTTTTGTTGTTGGTAGATAGTTTTATGTTCACTTCATTGTCTTGTTGTGCATTGATGCTTATTTAATAGATACGTGTTTATTTGAGTGTATCCATTGATAACTTTGAATTGACTATCTTTGTTTATATGAGATAGACAGTGATAGAATACTATCTCTGTCTATATGAGTGTGTTTATGTGCGAGTCTGAGGGAGAGGGTGTGTTTAATTTCTTTTCTTTTATTTTCTTTTTATTTACTCTAAATGAAACCCTAATCCCCAAAATTATATATAAGAATAATTTTTCCTTCCTTTTCTTTCTTTAAATTCCCAATTTCTCTTTTTCTCATTAAATCCCAAAATTTCTTTAAATTCTAAATCTCGCTTTAAATTAAAACCAAATAAATTCAAATCCAAATAAAATCCTATCCAATAACTCAATATCCTAAATCCTTCTAAAATCCCCTTCTAAATTAATTTAGATCTTCCCTCCACATAAAATAAATCGAATTATCTAAATAAAGTAATCCAATTTTTATTCGCATGTCAAATTAAATTTTAAATAGTAGAAAATAACAAGAAATTTAAGTGGGCTTATTGAGTTTTTGGTGAAATTAAAGGTTTAGTGGGATTTTTATAATTATGAGCAAATGATAATTTTGTAAATGAACCCATATTCCATTCTTTAGGGGTCAAAAAGGGGCAGCCGTTTTTGTGGAAGACACGCGCAGAGTGAGAGATAGGGTCGGGCGACTGTTTACGTTCGGCCGCGTGGGTTTCTCCGGTAGCGTGAAGGCAAGGCGACCGGTGTGGGTTCGCCGGTCGAGGCGTTCGGCGGTGGACGTTTGCGTCCGACGAGGCAGGGGGTTTTTTCGTCGTGGAGGCTGCGTCCCGCAGCGTTTGGTTTGGGTCGTCGGTCAGTGACGCGAGCGCGAGCAGATCCACCCGTTCTTGGGTGTTTTCGCCGTCCGTTCGTTCAACGTGGGTTTGCCGGTCGTCAGCGACAGAGGAAGCGCCGGTCTGCAGGGGTTCACCGGTCAGAGGCAGGCTGCAGAGCGCTTGACGTGGACTGCTTTTTCAGTGGGTTGTTTTGGATTTCAGAGGTGAATAAATCTTTCAGTATCAGTGGATAACTAAATTACATATTGGGGATTATTGTTGATTATGTAAATTCCTGGTTCTCAAAATAGATGTAGACTAAATTGGTTGGTTGTTTGGGTCATCTAAGTTAAGTTTAAAACTCTTCCACAATTAATTTAAAATAATTAATTAAAATTAATTTAGTCAATTATTTAAATCTTGACGTCCAATCTACCCAAACAATAATGAAAATTTTACATGATAAATCAGGTGTTACAGAGTTTAAATCAGCATTGGGGGAATGTCTTTATCAATGGGTTTTCAATTTAGCATTTTGGAAAAATCTTTTTTTTCCTTTAGTTGTTTTACCATCGGAAGAGCCTACTTTGACCAACGATTTCTGAAGTGTTGCGAAAGGTACTGTCGTGAAAAATAAATTTCTTATTATGGCTTTTACAAAAACTACTCATTCTTAAAATCACATTCAAACATGCATGCACGCCTCTCACAGCCACATTAAATATTAAGGATTTATTATTATTATTTAATTGGTAAACATCATTGATACCACCTAATGAGAGAGAGCTAATTTAAATAATGCCACTATAGGATCACATCTCTTATATTTGTACACTTTCATAAAGCACAGATTTCATCAGCTTCTCGAGAATTGGAAGGTTTTGATTTTCATCGTAACCAATATAAAAGAGGAACAAATCTTGCAATATTTTGAGAAGCTTGAATAAATGTTTCTGGAAATGGATTTGGAGAAAGGCTTTCTTGGTTCAATCTCGTCCATGCATCTGAGATCATATGGATAATGCGCTGTCGTGCGCTATCAACCGAAATCTCCGGATTTTCATTCATGTAGTATTTTATATACGACCCATCATATCCTTCTTGATTCTCGTCCTGTGAGAAAAGAGATTTTTCAGAAAATACTTTTTTAAGCATTTAGAAAGTCACTTTAAACATATCTAAATATGGGTTACCTTTGCACTTCCCAAATCGTCGCTAAGCCGTAGAATTGAAGCAGTGGAAGATACAATGCCTGGGTTGGTATCCAAAAGTTGGACAGTTTTGTTGTTTATTCCTTGGCCTAATAGAAAGAAGATATGTGCTAAAACAACATGAACTCCAGAACTAACCATTCCATTCTCTAAATATTCTTTGGCACTTGGGAAATGGTTAGAAGCAAACCATTCTGCTTCCACTAGAAATGCCTCACAAAGGCTAGCCCACTGAAAAGGAAAGAAAAATATATACTTAAGAAGATAGCATTTTAGGTTCACTTTTATAATCATTTGGGCTTTTTTTTTTTTTTTTTTTTTTTTAATTATACTTATTTTTTTATAACTTCTTTATGGTTATTTTTCATTTTTCTTAACTAAAAACTAAATTCTCAGCCAACTTCTTTATTAGAAAAAATCAAAAACTATTTTATTTTCCCAAAAAAATGGCTTAACATAAAAATACTGCTAAAAGTAGATATAAAAAACAAAGAAATCAGGGGGTAGAAAGACTAATTATAAGTTTAGTCATTTGAAAAAATCAAATGATTATCAAACGAGGTCTTAGTTTTCAATTTAAATAATACGGAAACATACCGATTTCTGTAATGAATGAATGGGGTTCCAACCATGCTTGAGAGAAAACATGTGGCTTAGTTCATTTGTGGTTTCATAAAGTTTGATAAAGCAAATTTTCATTGGGTGGGGTAAACCGTGGATAGCTGCCAAGTACCATCTGCATTATTAAATATAATTATGAGTTCACAGTTACGAAAATAATGTGGGAAATGAAAATCTCTGAATCTCAGAAAAAAGAAAAAGGCACTTTCAAGTTTCAATAACATACCTTTGAATTGCTTTTGTGAAAAGTCTAAGTTCTTCAATGGAACCATATAAATCGTAGATATCATCAATAAGATAGATAAAAGAGAGAGATTTTGAAAGCTCAACTCTTTCTTCTGAGAATTTTGGATCTGCTAAGAAGGCTAATGAACAAACATACCATTTAAGTGGTTGATCTCTACCGAACTTTATTTCTTCAGATAATCCTGTCATCTTCCACCACCTATCTCCCCATTACCACAACAAAAAATTTGTACACACACCATTACATATATGTAGAAACAAATATGCATGTACTAATTGAATGTTTGATAGAGATTTTGAATTTGTTATAATCACTTTTTTTTTTTTTTTTCATTTTCAAAATTACTTTAAAACTTGTATTTAATTATATAAGATCAATTTGGTGCATGTTAGGAAGTGATTATAGATAAGAATTTTAGATACAATTGATTTTCATACAACGAGATTAACGTAATTTTGGGTTATTATGTTCTATTTCAAAAGTGATTTTAGATTTACAAAATTATTAAAAATGAGATTTTTTTTTAAAAAAAAAATCTAAACAGATTATCATTACATAAGTAGGACAAAGTGTTGTTTTCAAATATAGAAAAATGAATTGAAACATTTACAAATATAGCAAAATTTCACAGTTTATTTGTGATAGACCACCATAGACTACTGTCTGTGTCTATCATAAAATAAATAGATACAAATAGTAGTCTATCACGGTCTATCATAATCTATTTGATATTTTGTTATTATTTGTAAATATTTTTAACAATTAGACAAATTTTAGTAAATATAAAATAAAATAAAGTTACGGAAATTTTGTGGGGGTGATTCCTTCAGTCAATCATTCCACTAAAGCACACATTCCGACTAATTGTGAAAAAATTAATTCTAAATGATTTTATACTTTTTTTCTAAAATCAATTTTACCATTTGCTCCATATCAATATTTGAAAGAAAACCTATTTTGGCCAAGTTAAAAATCACTCATAGAAATATACAAATCACGTTAATATAAAATCAAACGTTAAAGTGATTGATCTTCAATGTCGATTTTCAACCGATATTGTACCCTATAATGTCAGTTTTAAATCGACATTAAAATTCAGTTTTTGTAGAAGTGATGGTTTTAATAAGCTATTTAAAAATCTCACCTGTAAACATGTGAAAAATTAATCTATATATGGACGGTATGAAGGAAACTTACAAAAAAAGTTGAGAAATTTCACGTTGGTATAACTTCTGGACCCTATTGAAATCCAACTTTGCCAATTGTTGGAAGACAGAAATCCATTTATTATGGGTGGCTGGGAATCCAAAGTAGTTCTTGACCATCAATCTCCCCAAACTTTTATGAAAGGGATTAGCCAAAGCATCACCCACATGTTTTGCCGTACCATTGTCGGGATTCTCCATTTGTGTCTTCAAGATTTGGCCACTAAATTTCCCAATTTTCTCTAATGTTTCTTCTCCAGGAAAGCATAATTGCGAAGCTTCATATAGACTCGTTAGGCCTTCCATATCTTCACTAACTTTTTTGTTCAATTCACCCTCTTTATTCATGAAACTTCCAAACACATCTGCCCAAAAACGTTAATTTTAAATTTTATAACTTTATTTAAATAAATTTAATGTAATCTATTAGCTTAAGATTTTAACTAAGAATGATCATGTTCGAACCACTATAATGTTGTTAGGCCTGAGAAGGGAGTGTTGAATGGTATAAAAGATACAAGGTGCGTCATTGGATGCACCCAAATAAAGGATTGATATAATTAAATATATGGTAAATCTATCTACTTAAACTTTTGGGTTGATTGATAAATTAACAATAATAATAATTTGGAAAAAAAAGACATTTTTGGTCTATAGATTTCGAATCTAGTTTTTATTTAGTTATAGGTTTCAAAATATTGTACTTTTGCCCTTAGTTTTGAGTTTAGTTTTCGTTTGGTCCCTAATTCAATATTTTACATTTTTACTCTTTAGTTTTTCCTAAAACTTATTATTAATGCAACTTTTAGCTAACTAATTTAAAATAATTATGAGATGATCTTTTAATTAATTTTAATAGTGGTGAAAATTAGTGAAAACTAATTTAATCATAATTAATAAATATTAGCACCAAAAACTGAAAGTAGGTATTTAATAAAAAAAAAATTCAAGGTTAGAAGCGTAAATCTTTAAGCCTTAGGAATCAAATTCAAATGTAATTCAAAATACTTTGGTAAAAATATAACATTTTAAAATCTAAAAACCAAATAGAAGTTAAACTCAAAATTCAATAATAAAAGTGTATTACTTCAATACTTAGAGTCAAATAAAACTAGATTCGAAACTTAAATGACAAATATATATATATATATATATATATATATATATATATATTAGCAAGGTTATATATCTCCCCTTCATATACAAACAAATAAAAACTAAACATAATCTTTTAAAATAAATTTTCTGATAAATTTTAATTGAAGTATATAAAGATAGGTACAATCGAGTAGCATGTAAGTTTAGACGGGAAGAAAAATAAGATTATTAGAAATGACCTGAAAGTACAAAATAACCACGTTGTCTTAAGAGTCGAAATCGAAGAGCAACCTCATGAAGGGAACACTTAGTATCAAAACATTGAGTTGGCATTATTGTGTATTGGTATTGTAGAATTGCTTCAATCTCCTCTTTAAAGCAGTGGTCAATCCCTAAACGTTGAATTGCATCAATCATATTCAAGCTCTCCAAAGGATCACTATTATTTTTGGCTCTTTCTCTCAACAGATGCTTCACACTCTTCATTTCATTTTCATATTTAATGTCCATTTCCTCCTACACACAAATCATACCAAAACCCAAACACATTAATCCATACTTAGTCTCTGCACTTCTTAACAAATTAGTACAAATCCTTTTAACTTAAACTTATAACTACATTATTTCAAAAAACTCACTAACATAAATTGTTTTATTGAGCTAAAATTTTGATAAAAAAGGGAAACAAAAAAGGAAGATAAACATTTTGACAATACATGAACTAAAATGGACCAAATTTAGTTAAAATGAGCATAATTCAATACTATTAGTCGAAGTCAAATGTTTGATTCCTCCCTTTCACATATTGTAAAAAAAAAAAAAAAATACAAAAGTTTAAAGTATATGGAGGAATCAAAAAGTGAAGGACTAAGACAAAACTAAAATTAGTACTAGAATTTAAGCTGCATTTGACCTATGAAAATTTAGCAAAATTAGATTTTTTTTTTTTTTAAATAAATTAAAAGGAGATAATTGCCACCCTACACCACTCCACCCAAAAAAAAAGAGGAAAGAAAGAAAAACAATGATGAACAAGAACTCACGTCGAAAAGACGGAGAGAAACTCACAATTTTTAAAGATACAAAACAAAATAGATAAAAAAAATAAGGTGAAGAAAGGAAATTAGAGATGATAGAGGCATACATTTAAAGGGGAAAATTGTGAATCTGCAGGAAGAGAAGTAGGAAGGAAGGAGTAATTTAGAGGAATGGTCCATTTTTGAGGGTGAGGGATATTGATAGGCACATTATTGTTAATTGGTGGAATGTTTTGCATGGAAGCTTTTAGTTTTAGATATGGTTGGATAGAAGAAGAAGAAGAAAGATAAGGTGGAACAACTCTAACTATTAGCACTGCAGATGCTGTAGCCATGGGTGTGGATAAAGAAACACAATTCAATGGCAGATGATGGGCAACACAGGAAAATTAATGGTGGATATAATTTGTGATAGGCTCTCATTTTACCTTTCCAATTTATACTAGTTTTGTGTGATGCGACATATTCCCATATACATTTGGTTTAGTCTGAAATAATGTCTAAGGTGTGGTTTAGTCGAAATAATGTCTAAGGTGGGATATTCGAATCATTCTTTTCTTGATTGATAGTATAAATACTAATATCAGTTGAGATATTCTTATTATAAACTTTTTAGGTATATGCTTATTGGGTATTTAATGATGCTTTTGATTATGATTTAGAAATTCGATATATGGTTCAAGATATGTTTAATAAAAAAAAAAAGAAAAAAAAATTTTGTCGGTCCTTAGAATTTGGGTTAAGTTTTCATTTGGTCATTAAGATTTACAATGTTACACTTGTATTCTTGAATTTTGAGTTTAATTTTTATTTGGTCTCTAGGTTTGAAAATGTTACATTTTTATCTTTTAGAATGTTACTTTTTTATCTTTCAATCTTGAATTTCGTTTCAATTTGGTCCAACTTCAAGATTGACATTTTTTACTTTGTTTAGTTTTTATTAAATACCCCAGTTCAATCATTGGGTATTAATATTTATTATAATCAACTTTAATTGATTAATAAATTGGTTTTCACTATTTTTTATCATTATAAAAATTAATTAAAAAATCATGAAAAATTATTTTAATTTGTTAATAAAATTAACGTCAAATGTCATAGAAATCGTATAAAAAAAAAAAAAAAAAACAAAAAAAACAAAAAAAAAAAAATTGAGAGTAAAAGTGTAAAACATTGAAATCTAGAGACTAAATAAAGACTAAACTCAAAACTCATGAATACAAATGTAACATTTTGAAATCTAGAGGCCAGATAGAAATTAAACTCAAAACTCAAGAGTAAAAGTGTATTTTTGAAAAACTATTGTTCTCTCTCACCTTTTTTTTTTAAATTTTTTTTAACAATATGTGGGGTGGAGGGATTAAAACCTCTAGCCCCACGGTTGATAATAAATACATAATGTCAATTGGATTATGTTCATTTTAACAATTCTAGTCTCTCTTGTTCTCAAACAATGCATGTTTTTTACGTTGACTTTGCTTTGGCCTCAAAAGTGACTATGTTGTTCTTTTTGGTTATATGATCCTATGTTCTTATGTCTTTCTATAGAAAATAACAAGGAATTTAAGTGGGCTTATTGGATTTTTGGTGAAATTAAAGGCCTAGTGACATTCTGGTAACTATGGGCAAATGATAATCTTGTAATTAACCCATCTTCTTTATCTTTGGGGCTGGAAAAATCGTGAACTAGAGGGTGAAAAATAGAGAGGGGTAGCCGATTTCTTTGACACGGTGAGAGTGAGACAGGGTTGGCGGCAGACACACATTCGGCGAGGGAGAGAGACAGATCTGTGAACTCCGAATCCTAATTTTTCTACTTAAGTATGTTCCCTGCTAAGACTAGTGTGGTGAGTAGGTTGATGTGGAAATTAGTGTGTAATGGTAGAGAAAAGAGTGGAGATTTGAAGAAAAGAGGAAATTTGGAAGTTTAACTCTTGGGAAAAATTTGGAAAATTTGGCTAAGTATAGAATTTTGTGTGGGATACGTTGGAAGGGACCAATGCGTTGGAAGAGTGTGTTGATGATGGCATGCAACTGAAGAAGGAAAAATAGAGATGACACGTTGGAAGGCACAAGGATAGACAAGGCATGCAGTGAAAGGCAGCCCATGCATCGAGTAGTCTCGACTAGCGCCCATGCAATGCGTCGAGCAGCCTCAGCCAGACGCCCTGCCCATGCATCGAGTAGCCTAGGCCAGACGCCCTGCCAATGTGTCGAGTGGCCATGCCCATGCGTTGAGTGTCCTGCCATGCAGCCAAGCGCGCAGCCCATGCGACCGAGCGAGCGAGCGATGGCAGCCTATGTCGCACGCCCATGCCAAGCAAGCCGTGCGATGCTGCCTAGTGAGCCATGTGTCGAGGATGGATGGTCACCCTATGCGTTGGTGATGGTTAGCTCGTTGCGATGGCTAAGTTGAATTGTAATGGTAGTGAATTGACTTGCTATGCGTTGATGATAGGCTAGGCATTGAGTATGGACTATGCATTGAACATCCATGAGTTGGACGCACACAAAGGATGAGATTACCTGAGAAACGTCATCAAACCATGTGTCTTCTTGGAAGGAAAGCCTTAAGTCTTAAGAATCAGATTGGAAGTTCATGTGTTGGCTACACAGGAGGAAGACACTTAGGTTGCACTGATAAAAATGATGTATTGGTAGTGTGTGGGAGAAACACTTGGCCATGCAGCCAAGTAGGTGGTGTCAACTCTGGGGAAGGTTTGGACGTCTATAAATAGAGCCAAACGACTTCATTTTAGATCACAATTCAAAAATACCGTAAAAAGAGTAGGAAAGTTGAACAAACCTTGCGTTGGAGCCAAAATCCATGCATTGGTCATTGTATTTTAAAGAGGACGCATTGGACAGTGAAGTCTAGAAAGCAGCTTCAATTTGGGATGAGGAGTTCTCCCAATTTATTCATGCGTTTGGAGTGATTCTAAAGCCACCTGAAAGCTCTAAGAGTCTAGTTTTCAGGATAGGACTGCCGGAGGAAAAGCTCGAAGGGATCGGGCTGGCAACTGAGAAGAAGAAAGAAGGGTCAGGCTGTTAGATAAGCTTGGGCCAGTCTTGAAGATTCTGTGATTCCGGCCAAACCACAAGAATTTCTGAGCTAAAATTTTAGGGTAAGATTTCTGAGACATTTATAATATATTTGTAGAAGGAAGTATCTCAAAATAAGATTTAGAACTATGAGTAAGTTGAGCTGTAAGTTGAATCTGGATTCTAGGGGTGAAAAGGGCTACTAGAGTGAAAAGCTCCTAAACAATCAAGGTGAGTGGCTAAAACGTTTTGACTAAAACATTTGCTTAAAATGTTTGATTACAACGTGTTATAGAAAGCATGTTTTAAAGAAGATTATTCTCATGCTAGCTAGTTTTACAAAGTGATTTCCAAGTAAACCATGAGTTATGTTTTAAACGCATGTATGTATGAGAAATTGTTGAAAATCGATTTATATGTGTTAAATATACTTAGCATGCGTTAGTGGGGTTTCCATTCTCGTCCGTGGCGAGGCGGTGGTTTCGGCGTGGGTCTGTCGGCGTGGGGTTTCCATTCTCGTCCGACGACGACAGCTGTGTTCCGACGTGCAGTAGGTTGTGTCCGACGGTGAGGCTGCACATGAGTTCACCGGTCAAAGGCGGGCGACAGTGCACTCTACTTGGGCTGTTTTCAATGGGTTTTCTCGGTTTCAAAGGTAACGTCGTGTGTGGGTCTCTTGGTATCAATGGGTATCAAAATTACAGATTAGTGATTATTATTGATTATCTGTAATTGTAAATTCTTCATTGCTCATAATAAAATTGATTCAAGCTGGTTCTCAAAGTAGATGTAAACCAAATTGGTCAAACCACTATATATCTTGGTGTTCGTTTTTTATTACTTTCGATTTATTCGGTTGATTGTTTGTACATTCTGTTTGGTCATCTAAATTAGGTTCAAAATTCTCACACTTAAAAAAAAAAAAAAAAGAGAGAGAGAGAGAACCAATCATGTGCCTAGGAGACATCTCATTCGAGCAATTTGGTGGTTACTTTTGAGGCTAAAGCAAAGTCCACGTAAAATTTCAAAGAAGAGAACCAATCATGTGCTTAGGAGACAGCTCTTCTTTAGGAGGTCATTACCAGTTTAACTACTAATTGGTGCACTAAATATTCTAAGCTTTTTCTTTTTCTTTCTTTTTTTTTTAGTTAGGATGCTTCTATATTGTTTCTCCTAATTGGCAAATTTTCCTCTAGCTAGCATCACCCATGTGCTGAATCTTATCTCAATAAAGTGCTTGTGATTTTTTTTTTTTAATTACAATGAAAACTAAATTCAAAATAGGCACCAAAATGAATTTTTCAAAAAAAAAAAAAAAAAAGTATGTTCTTTATTATAAACCATGTATCTCATGTGCTTTGTATTTTTCAATATGTGTTGGTATCAAATAACGGCTCAAATGTGTTCAAATTAATGTGGACTTTGTTGGATTGTTCCCTTATGGGTTTTCTGTTTAATGATATCTTTTATTCAAAAATAAAAAACTATGTTCAACTTGAACTCTAATACTTGGGACATAATTTTAATATATATATATATATATATATTAATTTAAAGCTATGGTATCACGTAACATTAACGTTCTATTTGGTAGCCATTTAGTTTTTAGTTTTTAACTTTTGAAAATTAAGTCTATAAACATTATTTTTACTCCTAAATTTCTTACTTTTATAATCTATATGCTAAAATTTTAAAACTAAAAAAAGTAATTTTAAAAAACTTGTTTTGTAACTAAATTTCGAAATCAAAAAACAACTTTTTAAAAGACTTTTTAATTTTCAAATTTTGGCTTAGTTTTTTAAATGATTGGTAAAAAATAGATAACAAAGAAAAAATTTAGAGGTAGAAATATGGTTTATAAACTTAATTTTCAAAAATAAAAACAAAAAACAAAATGGTTACTAAATAAAACCATCTAATTATGAAATGAGGTTAAGGATACAATTAAGTTTTTGTTAACCATTTCATTTTTTGTTTTTGGTTTTTGAAAATTAAATCCATTTCTTTCCCTTTTTAATAATAATTTACATCTTTCTTAAGTATAATGGTTAAATTCTTAGCTAATTCCAAAATCAAAAACAACTTTTTAAAAGTTGTTTTTTAATTTTCAAATTTTAGCTTAGTTTTTTAAACGATTAGTAAAAAATAGATAATAAAGAAAAAAAAAAACTTAGAAGAAGAAGTAGAATTTATAAACTTAATTTTAGAAAATAAAAATAAAAAGTAAAATGATTACTAAATAAAACCAAATATAAATAAGTTTTTGTTGGCAATATTTGAATAGAAAAAGATAATTGAGAGTTTTAAAATATCAGATTTTGATAGTTTGCAATATAGTTTTGTAGAGTGACCCCACCATATGATTCCTGTTTGTTTGGAGACGCGGCTCGAAACTTAACATATCACTTCCACTTTTTTCCAACACGTGATTCTCATACCTTTTTCTTTCGGTTGGATATCTTGCACAGCATTTTCCCGACACGTGATTCTCATACCTTTTTTTCCCATCACAATATAAATATTTATAGGAGAAGAGAGAAAAAAAAAAAAAAAAAAAAAGAATTAGATGAATCTTTATTTCACATGCTCAATGATATTATAGGCATTGTTGTGTGTGAATCTGACAAAATAGGTCAAAAAAAAAATTTAAAATGAAAATAAATACAAGATAAGATAGACTTTCATTCAAGCCCAAGTGTGAGCTAGTTGGTTACCTTATCATCTAATTCATGAAATGAGTGGAAAAGATTTAACTTTAAGAAAATCAAGACCAGTTGAATTTGTTTGTAATCTAGCCCAAGGAAAAAATCTTGGGGCAAAAGATCGTAAAAGACATTGGAGAACTTCAACCAATAGTAACAAATCAATCAAAAGACAAACCCTAGAGGCTAGAACAGACAATATAATGAAAGAATACAAGACACTAGGGGCTTTATTTTTAAAAATAAAGAACCTTTAAACCTTACAAGAATATGGAATTCTAGATAAATTTTATTTTAAACTTGAAATTTTCTAATCCCACATTGAAAATTATTATCGAGTTCCTTGTTATGAATTGCTAACTTAAATATGCAAAGTAATTTTGTTATAGTCCTTTTTTTTTTTATCTTTGTAAAATTGTATGTTTGAAGAAAATAGTACTCCCATTTTTTCTTCCTGACTTTGTTCAATGAACTCCTTTGGCTGTTGCATGTAAATGGTCTCCTCAAAATATCATTCACAAAGGCAATCTTGACATCCATTTGTCATATCTCATAGTCATAATATGAGTCAATTGATAAGAATATTTAGATGGATTTTAACATGGTAACAGGTGAAAAAGTTTCTTCATAATCCACTCTCTCAATCTGGGTATAACTCTTTCCCACTAATCTAGCCTTAAAGGTTTGTACCTTCACATCTACAACTCTTTTCCTCTTGTAAATCTATTTGCCGCCTATAAGTTTTATCCCATCAAGTTGATCTACAAAATTCCACATAAAATTTAAGTGCATAGACTCTATTTCTTGATTCATGCCTTTAATCCACTCATCTTTTGTCAACATCATCCATTGCTTGTTTATAGGACAATGGATCCTCTCTGTCATCATCTAGTATGATAACTTGGGCTTCAGTTAAACTCATGTAATGTGTAGGTTGGTTCACAACCCTTCCACTACATCTTGACACTCTTAATTCTTGAGATAGATGTACCTAACTCAATGTGCCTTCATCAACACCTCTTGTTGATGTACTACCAATGTCAACAACTCTTAGCGGTTGTTCAGTAGATTCATTGAAAAATTCATTTAATACAACTTTACTTCATGGTTTAAGATCTCGCATGTGGTCTTCCCCCAAATCCTAAAGGGGTTGTTTGGGACACTGAGATGATATAGGATGTGGGGAGTTCTGATGTTTAGAGAGTTCTGATGTCTGGGGGGTTATGATCGAGTATGTTCAAGCATTGAGATGATATACGATACACAGAAGAAAAATGACGGTGAGATACAAAACAGTTTCGAAAATGGGCCCACAAACAACTAAAATCGGTGAGATAGGATAATGGGTCTCCAAACACTAAGATGATATAGGATGTAGGGATATACCATCTCATGTTAGGCCCCCAAACAGCCTTAAAGTGTCATGAACTAACTTTATGACCTTTCCAAAGTTCAAAAGGTGTTTCAGAAACACTTTTTGATGAAAGAGGTCTAAAATGTAAATTGTAGTCTATACTATGTTGGGATTGGTGTCCTAATTCTCCCGGTGGTCTCGTAGTTTGTAAACATTTTGTACACATTGTTATTAATAAAATAAATGTTATTTTATTTGCATTTACTCAAATCCAATAAAATAAGATCCGTGGTTATTTCATGTAACTTAAGCATGTATGTGAGACATACAAGTAGATCATGCCTTAAGTAATAACCTAGTATAAGGATAAATGAGGGATACCTTATCCTGGTAATACTACGGATACGGTCCACTTTATAGATATTTACAAGTGTTGTAAAGTGCTACAAATAGTATAATCCTGACCATTCATGTGGAGACGTGCGAGCATAGATGTCCTATATAAAGAGTTTATATAAGACCGGACCACAAGATGATTAGTCTCTTTATATATTGCTGTAGATAATTGAGACTTACATTTCACTAAAATAACCATAGGAGACATAACCTTAATCCTGAGTGAGTTAGGAACTCCTGCCTATGAGGGCAATCCTTTGATTAGTATGGGTGAGAATGGCTAAATTGCCAACTCAACAAGCCTACCTTTTTGGGGATTTGTCTGATTGGGGAGCTGGGAACTCAGCTACACAAGACAGAATTCACTCCTTCCCTGAAGCAGGGGTAAGTATATAAATTGCTCCCTTAAGGGCTGATTTCAGGTCTTGAACATAGTGCCACACTCTCTCTTTGGAAGAGAGGACTCAGTCATAGTAGGACTATGACTTATTGTTCATTAGAGGAATCAGTGGTACTTAAGAAGTTAGATGTAATTACGGTGAAGTTGCACTCAACCGGTGATTTCCTATGATCGCATCTTGCATTGTGTTAACACATATTCTGCACAAAAATACAAAAATCAATAGTTCTAATGTGTTGAACGCATGCGACTGCAATATTATAGAATTTATGCTTAATGGACGTAATTTAAAATATTTCATCAAAGCAATCCAACATTGTTTAAGAACTTAGCACTATGATAACGTGAATTTTTGCCCGTTATCACACCCCCAAATTTAAACAATGCTTGTCCTCAAGCATAAGTTAAAGATTCATTTAGCAAGTCCACCGCAAAGGTCTTTTCCTAGATTTCTCAAGTATACTTCATTTAAGTCCTATATACCAGAATTTTCTCAAGTCTTATTCAAGTATCTTTTCTTAAAATATTTCTAAGACCTAGGGACTGCAAGTTTAACTTTCAAAAGGACTTTACTAAATTCCGGAACATTGCATGATTTATTTCAAAGAGGAAATTTTTCACCGAGGTGTCAAATGATTTATCCTTGCATAAAAATTTTCTTTATTACTATTTTTTTCTGACCTTCGCTGATCCGAGTTTCTTGCCTTCGTTTTGGCTTGCCCCCACAGGTGTCATGTGGACATCCAACTACAAGCAATGCACTCTTTCTCAGACTAAACTCATACCGATTTGGCATTGGAGTTGCGGTCATTGATTTATGCGTTTATCCTTGTGACTTACTTTTGTTTTGGCTTGCCTCCATGGGTGTCATGCAGACATCCAAGTACGGGTAAGTGCCTTTCACAACTTAACTCTTATCAACATGGGTTTCCCATTGCGTTGACAGTGGAGTTGTTATTCTAAAAAATTTTATTTTATTATTATTATTTTTTTTTTGTAGAAATAGCAAGGTCGAAAATAAATACCTCACCCCCAAATTTAAAATGTGGCAATGTCCTCATTGCCAAAAGATTAAAATAAGTCATGCGATGGTCATAGAATGTGTTGTAAAGAAAGTTTGAAAGAAAGCTGGCAAACCCCTAACTTCAAGAAATATTTCATGAAGTGACTATCTTAAGATGAAATTGACTCTAATATATACGAAAGAAATAGAAGCATATTTTTCATCATTGAAATCATACTTGACAAAGAAACGGAATGCGGTGACTCACGAAATTTATCTATGTCAAATGATTGTGGTGATTAAAGAGGATGTGGTGATAAAACTTTGAAGACTAAAATGCAATGTGATAGCGCAAAATTGGAAATAAAGATAAGGAAGAGTATATCCCCAAATTTTGCACTTTCGGCCGTATTGTATTGACGCATCCATCTTTGCGGCGATCTCTCTTCTTTGGATTGCGGTGATGGAATGGATAAGTGTTTCTTCGCATATCATCTCCGCAATCTAGCGCCTCGACCATTGTACAAAAAACAAAGAGAGGGTCAAATTATTTTAAACAAAATAAAAATCATTATCGCAAATGTTTTTTTTTTTTTTTGTATAATAACGATAGTGATAGTAAAATAAGGATAAATCGGAATTGAAAAGATAGTAAAAATTCTGAGTAATGGAGAAAAGAATTGAAGACTTGAGGTTTCCCAAAACTTGCGTCCCTGAGAGATTGCGATCATTTGATAACTCAGGGACCACCTACTTCCTTCTTTATTCAAAGTCTCTTAGTTCCACGGAGTCGACTTGGTGATGCCAGTCTTCTCCATGGTATGCCTTTACTCGCTGCCCATTGACTTTGAATATGTTGGTTCCATCGTCATTTGATAATTCCACCGCACCATGCAAAAGTACTTGTCGAATTATGAATGGTCCGGACCAACGTGACTTGAACTTTCCCGGGAAGAGACGTAGACGTGAGTTGAAAAGCAAGACTTTTTGCCCGACTTGGAGGTTTTTACCGCATATCCGTTGATCATGCCAGCGCTTGGTGAGCTCTTTATAAATCATTCTCATATGCGTTGTTCCTCCATTCTTCTAGCTCAACCAGTTGCATTTTTCGCGCTTCCCTTGCCTTCTTCAAATAAAAATTCAGCTTCTTTACCGCCACAGTGTCTTATATTCTAGCTCCAAAGGCAAGTGACACGCCTTACCAAATACCAGCGCATAAAGGGACATGCCTATGGGTGTTTTAAATGCAATCAGGTATGCCCATAACGCATCGTCAAGCTTTGTTGCCCAGTCTTTCCGTGAAGGCTTTACTACCTTCTCAAGTATCAATTTAATTTCTCGATTAGACACTTCAGCTTGACCGTTCGTTTGTGGATGGTATGCGGTGGCCACTTTATGGAGGATATTGTACTTGTGCAGCAACTCCTTGATATTGTGATTGACAAAGTGTGATCCTTCATCACTTATGATGGCACGGGGAGTGCCAAAACGAGTGAAATATTTTTCTTCAGGAATTGGGAGACTACCGCCGCATCACTTGCAGTGCATGCTATTGCCTCGACCCACTTGGAGACATAATCGATGCTAATAAAATATAGTTTTTACCATTCGAAGAGGGGAATGGACCCATGAAATCAATTCCCCATGCGTCGAATAATTCTAGCTCCAAGATAGTGTTCATTGGCATTGTGTTCTTCCATGAAATGTTGCCTGTACGTTGACACCGATCACATTTCATTGCGTACTCAGCCGCATCCTTGAATAATGAAGGCCAAAAGAATCCATTTTGTAAAACTTTGGCTGCAGTGCGTTGTCCTCCGAAGTGCCCACCATATGATGAATCGTGGCATTATGACAATATGCGTTGTTGAGCAGCATCTGGTATGCATAATCGAATGATTTGGTCTGCACCTCTTTTATACAAATCTGGCTCATCCCAATAATAGTGTCTACATTCATTCTTGAGTTTCTTCCGTTGATGATAGGTGTAATCTTCAGGAAATTGTTCACAAACCAAATAATTAACGATGTCCGCATACCAGAGAAATTCTTCTATGTGGAGCAGTTGCTCATCCAGGAACACGACACTCACCTCAGATTCATTGCGGTCAACCTCAGGATTTTTCAGTCTAGACAAGTGATCCGCGATTTGATTCTCTGTCCCCTTCCGATCAATTATTTCAATATCGAATTCTTGAAGGAGGAGAACCCATCTGATCAATCTCGGCTTTGCGTCTTTTTTTGTCATCAAATATTTGATTCTCGAGTGATCAGTGTGAATGAGCACCTTTTTTCCCAATAGATATGCCCTGAATTTCTCCAACGCAAAAATCACAGTCAGGAGTTCTTTTTCAGTGGTGATATAATTTATTTCAGTAGGGTTTAGAGTTTTACTCGCATATACGATTAGGTGCAAAATAGTTTTCTTCTTTTGCATTAATGCAGCCCCTATCGCATACCCACTTGCGTCGCATATGATTTCAAATGGCATTTTCCAATCCGGCGCAATTAGTACGGGCGCAGTAATCATCGCATCTTTTAATACTATGAATGCGTTGAGGCAGTTGTTGTCAAACTCAAATTTCCTGTCTGCCTCTAACAACGCACTCAGTGGTCGTGCAATTTTAGAAAAGTCCTTGATGAATCGTCTGTAAAATCCAGTGTGCCCCAAGAAGCTCCGCACAGCTTTCATGGTGGTTGGAGATAGGAGTTTTTCAATTGCTTCAATCTTTGCTTTGTCCACCTCCAACCCTTCCCGGGAGACTTTATGTCCCAACACTATACCCTCTTTCACCATGAAGTGACATTTTTCCCAATTGAGCACCAGGTTCGTCTCTTCACATCTTTTCAGAATTTTCTCCAAATTGGCCAGGTAAACTTCATAAGTGTTCCCATAAACGGAGAAGTCATCCATAAATATTTCCACAGAGTCCTCGAGATAATCTGAAAAGATCGCCATCATGCACTTTTAGAATGTGCTTAGCGCATTGCAGAGGCCAAACGGCATGCGGCGAAAAGAAAACGTCCCATATGGGCAGGTGAATGTGGTCTTGTCTTGGTCTTCAAGAGCTATCATGATTTGATTGTACCCGACATATCCATCCAAGAAGCAATAAAAATCATTCCCTGCTAATTTGTCTAGCATTTGATCGATGAATGGCAGAGAGAAGTGATCTTTCTTTGTGGCCGCATTCAATTTGCGGTAGTCCATACATATGTGTCATCTAGTGATGGTTCTTTGCGGTATTAATTCATTGTTCTCATTTGGGACTACCGTCATTCCGCCCTTCTTCAGCACACATTGCACAGGGCTGACCCACATGCTATCTAGAATGAGATAGATAATGCTCGCATCCAGCCATTTGATTATCTTCTTCTTGATGAACTCCTTCATCGTAGGGTTAAGTCTGCATTGATTTTCAATAGTTGCTTTGTAGTCGTTCTCAAGACGAATGTGGTGCATGCAATATGCGGGGCTAATTCCTCTGATGTCAGCAAGCGTCCAGCCAATTGCTCGTATATGTTTCTTGAGAATGCTCATCAACACATTCTCTTGATCTTCGTTGAGCGTAGAGGAAATTATCACTGGCAGCTTCTTATTCTACCCCAGAAATGCGTACTTCAAATGGGTTGGTAGGGTCTTTAATTCAAGTGTTGGTGGTTCCACGAAGGAAGGTTACATTATTTTTCTTTCTTCAGTCGGCTCTACTTCTTGCATTACGATCATCTTTTCTTCCTTGTTTGTTTTTGTTGCAATCGTATTGCGGGCAACAACGGATGCGCTGGCATCCTCTTCTTCATACTATTCATCAGACTTTTCTTCTTCAATCGAATTCAGGTCATCATCAGAATCTTGCAGGTCTTCCTCCTCTGGGAATTTCATGGCACGAATTATGTTAAATTTGAGCTTCTGTCCGTTTATGATCAAAGTGATTTCTCCCTTGTGCACATCAATTTGAGCATGACCCGTTGATAGGAAAGGTCGCCCCAAAATGATGGGCGCATCTTTTTCGGCCTCATAGTCTAAGACGATGAAGTTAGCTAGCAAAATAAATTTATCAATCGTGATCAGCACATCCTTCACCTTACCTTCTGGATGAACCAGAGACCTGTCAGCCAATTGGAGAGTCACTGATGTGGGTACGAGTTGCCCCACATTTAATTGTCTAAAAATTGACAGCGACATCAAATTTATGCTGGCCCCCAAGTCACACAAGGCTTGCCCAATATAGAATCCTCCTATGGAGCAAGGAATAGTGAAGCTCCCAGGATCGCTCATCTTCGGTGGGATAATAGATTTGGAACTTTGCGTTAATGCCATCGTGGCAAATTTTCCATTGCCTCTTTTCTTAGTTACCATGTCCTTCAGAAACTTGGCATAGATAGACATTTCCTCAATCGCTTTACTGAAAGGAATGTTAACATGTAATTGCTTTAACATAGATAAGAAGCGTTGGTACTGCACCTCTTCGTTTTTCTTCTTTCTTAGCCTCCAAGGGAAAGGTGGTAACTGGACTTTCACGGTTCCCATTTCATTTAACTTTGAGGTCGACGCAACCTCAGGTTTCTCTACTTCATTTTCTCTTTCTTCTTCTTGTGTTACCACAAATTCAGTCTCAGTTGCGATGGAAGTTATTCTACTATGCTCTTTCTTTTCCCCTTCACAATCTTCCCATTGCGCAATGTCACAACCTGACATTGCTCTTTACCTGATCCCCCTAGGTTGCGTGGAAGTTCAGTAGAACTTGGCAGTGCCCCTTGCGGTCTACTTTTCAGCTCACTCGCAATCTGGCCCATTTGCAATTCGAGGTTGCGGATGGACGTAGCCTGACTTTGAAGCACTGTCTCATTTTTCTCTATATATTGCTTCAACAGGCTCTCTAGAGAAGAAGATTGCGTTGGTTGTTATGAGCTACTTGCTTGATTGCTCTATTGACCATTGTTGCGTTGGAAGAATCCTGGTGGCCCTTCTTTTTGTGTCACAGATTGAATTTTTTTTTGTTTATTCTTCCAAGCAAAATTGGGGTGGTTTCTCCACCCGGGGTTGTAAGTGTTTAAAAAAGGGTTATTCTTTACAAAGTATACAGACTGTAGATTTTGCGGGCAATCTTCCATTATATGCCCATCACCGCATATCGTACACCTTGCGGTGTTTTGACTGATTGTGTTGATTTGCCACCTTGCGGTGTTGGGCTGCTGATCGCCATCCCTTGAATCAGATTCATCATTTCGGTCATTTGGTTTTTTAATGAAATAATAGCACCATTATTTGCATCAGAATCTTTAAGTCTTAATCTCTGGTCACTCTCCCTCCAATCTTCATGGTTCTTGGAGATGCGGTCCAGGATGTTCTTCACTTCATCGTAAGTTTTGTCAAGCAGACCACTAACGGCTACCGCATTGGCAGCGGTCTGCGAAGCGGGATTCAAACCGTGATAGAAAATTTCCATTTGAAGACAATCTGGTAGCCCATATCTTGTTCAAAATTTTGGACCAACCTTTTAAACCTCGCCCAGGCATCACTAAGCAATTCGTCCATATCTTGTTCAAAATTTGTAATAAGCTTTCTTCGTCTTGCGTTCTCAGTAGGTGGAAAATAATTTTTCATGAATTTCTCCACTACCTGCTTCCAAGAAGTAATCTCTCCTGGTTCGAGCGAATAAGCCTATTTCCTAGCCTGATCACAGAGAGAAAATGGAAACAACGTTAATCAAACTTCTTCAGCAGAAATGTTCGGGAATATAAAAGTATTGCAGATTTCAATAAAAATTCGAAGGTAGGTATGTGGGTCCTCGCCACACCTTCCTCCGAATTGACCTACAGTCTAGATCATCTGCAGCATCACCGGTTTCATCTTGAATCTGCTTCCGTTGAGGGCAGGCTTCATGATTCCCAGAGAGAAATCATAGAGGTTTGGTAATGCATAGTCCCTAATAGGCCTATTGTGATCGTTTGCCAACAGAATCGGATTCGCTATGACATTATTATCATCTGGTGCTCCTCCTCTAGGCTGCTCCGCCATCTCTTCTTTATTGGATTGTGGTTGCCGTTGGTGGTCTCTCAATCTTCAGGTCGTAATTCGCCAGAGATTGAGAGTCCTGCAAATAAATCAAAAAAATTACCATTAACAAACTATTTTGCCGAAGTCCCCGGCAACGGCGCCGAAAACTTGAAGTACATTCAGCTTTATTGGCAACAATCATTCAGCGCATCAATCAAGAATTAAAGCTGTCCCATCTGTACAACTAGAAGACAGAAGCCGTCTTTCACCCAGATGCGCCCACCTTGTTGTGCTGACCAAGTTGCGGCGATCCTTCTCGGGCGAATGTTTGCGAGCACGATCAACGCAAAGTCTTGCGGTGAAGTTGGCTCGACCGATAATTTCCTATGATCGCAATCTTGCATTGCGTTAATGCATATTCTGCACAAAAAATACAAAAAACAATAGTTCTAATACGTTGAACGCATGCGACCGCAATATTATAGAATTTATGCCTAATAGACGCAATTTAGCATATTTCATCAACGCAATCCAACATTGTTTAAGAACCTAGCACTATAATAACATGCATTTATGCCCTTTATCACCCAACTGTACTTACGAGCGATTTGTAAAGGGTTATCACACTATTGATTGGATATATGGACACATAAATATATTTGTAGTGAGAAGAGTGCAATTGTCGGTCTTTAGTGGAATGACCAACAGTTAATGGATGGTGGATCTCATGACTAAAAAGTTTAGTTAGTTAGTCACGTACTATTGGAACTTCAAACTACATGTCCATGAGGTCCCCTCGGTAGCTTAATGGGTTCAAGTTGAGAATAAGATTTTGGGTTAGTTTGAAGTGTTCAAATTAACAAGAGGAAATTCAATTATATGTGATATAATTAATATGATGTATTAGATACATTAGTTGGAGGAATTAATATAAATATGATTTATATTAAGTACCATAAAATAGAAAAAGAACTATGGTTTATATGTTTCATATGATGAAATATTAAAACTGCAGGTTATAAATATAATACAATAAGTTGGTTATCATATTTATTTATAATATATTAATATATGATAATTAATTCTTTTTCTCTAATAACCGATTTGAGTGGGAGGTTATTGGAAGTTTCATGGTAACCATGAGATAAAAAGAAAAATTGTTTTCCAAAATTAGTAGTTGATTGATTCAGAAAAATTCTCACGGAAAAAAGCTATCAAGCAAAAAGAGTTTTTACTAAGCGATAGTCGTTAAGAGTCTAAATGATCGAGCTAAGAGTTGACTATACGATGTTACATTTTTTATCATTGCTACACAATCGAGTAGCGAAGTCTATACGATAAGCTTCATCTTCTAAACGATCGAGTACATCGTTTATATGATAGAAGTGTTCATATCTACCACTTACTCGATCGTCTCCTCGATCGTATACCTCCTGTTTTCCTCAATCCAAGATCATACAGAGCCCACAACTCCTAGATTCTCACATCGAGAATACCAAGGTAACACTTGTGGTGGTGTTCTAACTCAGTTCGTGGATCGAGTTGGACTTGATTGGGGTCGAGGCTCATTCGACGTTCGTGGAGGTCGTGTGTTATTCATTGCGTTCGAGTGTTGTTTTGGACGCATTAGAAATTGGTCGAGGGATATGTGAAGAGTAGTTCTTAAAAGGTACACATACTCTATCCCTTGTATCTCTTGTAGAATGTTGTAATTTCTATTTATGCATAATCTATTCGTTTCCGTTTAAAACTGTAATTGTTTGTGTTCATTCTAAATGGAATTTGGAACGATCCACTTCCACTGCTCATGGAGATCTCTGTTTAGATTTCCTTTAATTGGTATCAGAGCCAGGTTGTTTTAATATTCCAAATTTCTTTGTTGTATTGAACTTCTTTTACAGTCGTGGTGGGTTTTAAGTTTTCTACAATGCGTTTAAGAGTTAAATGTGTTTGTGAATGTATTGATGGATGTTTACGGGATGATTGCCTCTGTTTAAAGCTTTTTTTAAGTTTACAAAGTGTTAATTTGTAAAGGCCCCTGCGTTTTTGGGCATAATTAACAAGCAATTGAGTTTGTATTCAAAGTGTTTGAAGTTTTTTTAGTTGTTCGTGATGAAGTTTCGAAGCATTGAGATGCAGTTCTCGTCAAAGAAGAAGACCAAAGGTTGGTCACATCGTGTAGCCCAAGCTAAATGATCATTTAGATTTGACTAAACAATCATGTAGAAAGTTCTACCCGATCATGTAGTATTTACTAAACGATCGTATAGCTAATGTTCAACGATTGAGTAAAGAGTTTACTCTATCGTGTAGCGTTGGCTACTCGATCGTGTGGATGCTTGAGGTAAATGATCGCATAGAGTTTTTGATGCTCGTCGTTTGATAGGCGCGTACTAAATGATCGTGTAGTTTAGTATGCTTCATCGCATAGTCACTGACTACACGATCACCCGGTATACGATACCTTATGCTTGCTCAGTGATCATTTAGAGAATGATGTTTCACCGCATCGTTGTCGTTTACTTGATCGTTTAAGGCATGTGTTGCACGATCACATGACCTTCATGCTTCATTGCATAGTCAAAGGTATACGATCATTGCTAAACGATCGTTTATGTTCATATAATGTTGCTAGACGATCAAAAGGAGTTGTTGCACGATCAAGGAGATGCGATCTTCCCCCAGACGGTTCAAAACCTGGTTCGTCTGTTTGAACCGGTGGACTCATTGTTCTTTGTAATAGTTAGCTTTGTTTTTTCTTGAGAATTTGAGGTTAATTATCCTGGTTCATCAACTTTTACTTAATGTATATGAGATGTATGTTTATTTATATGCCATAGTGTATGGCATATAGATTTAAAACCCACCTTAGGTTATGCATTTTATTCATGCATCATATATTATAAGTGTTATAATATAGTTAATGGCATGATGAAATTACAAGAAAGCATGCTCATGCATCATATAATATAAGAGTTATATTTATGCATGCATTAAGCATATTCATTCATCATCTTTATATTATAAGAGTAATAGTATAAGGATGTATGAGAGCACGTATGCTTGGTTTATTTCTTTGTTATATAAGTGTTATATACCAGTAGTAATGAATGAACAATGCATGGAGCATGACACTTAAGCTTATTTATAAGAGTTATTGATGACATGCAGAAATGCATGCCATCTTAGTCCTTTTACTTAGAATTATGAAGGTTGTCAAGCAGAAATTGTATCGATCATGATAGAAATTCACGAGAATATGAGTTTGCATCGATCAACATGTCGAATCTCAGCTAACCCATTACTTTGCGTTAATTATGCGTTCAATGTTCTATTTTTGTAGCTAATGTAGGAAATGAATACAAACGTGGAAACCAGACCACCGCATAGACGACCGCATGCAGAGAAACGCTCCAAGGAAAATGCATCGATCAATGCATGGATGTTGCGGTAATCAGCCGTATGCGTCCATCGCATGCGAGTTGCGCTCATTAAGCGATTGCGGTCATCATGTAGAGTTGCGGTGTTAAGCGAATGCGGCCATTGAATGATTGCGGTTATGCGACAACGCATTCTAATGGGATCAACGCAAGATAGGTGGAATGAACGCATCAACGCATCTACCTCGAGAAAATCCAAAGCTGATGCTGACATTTCACCTACCGCGCCGTTGGTGGCAGAGGTTCAGAAAGGACTAACGCACCGAATGTCAAACTCAGAGCAGTCCAATTAATACTGTCGGCGGTCCAAACTCTATAAATAGAAGCCGATGAGCAAAATTCCAAATCATCTGGGGGAGGATCCTTGTGAGCCGGGGACTATCCCTGCAATCCAGACAAACTGCGTGAGAAGATGGCTGAGAGTTCTTCACCTCCTTTATCCATTCCGAGTGAAGACCGGAGCCTTCGACCGGTGCTAGATCTTGAAAGAGTCAGCTTCTCCACCCATCCATGGCACCACCGACAGCCTTGACGCACATCCGCTGGAAGCAAAGTTTTGCTTCCAGTCGGTCATTTCTTTTTCCTTTCTTTTCCTAAAGTGTATTGTATGACATTTTGAATTAAGAAATTAATACAATGTGTTTTTCAATGCATTTCTTTATTCCTTCGACATTATCTCCATCATCTTGCTTAGCATCTTTACTTTCATTGCAACACTTAGTGGGAGTGCTTGGGTATTACATACTTAGTCATGTGGATTAGGAATATGAAGCATGAAGCAACCCACCGAGAGGTGTGCATTGTGCGAGTATGTGAGTAATCTTATTTGCTTAGTGTGAAGCTGCTGCAATGCCTGTCCATAGGCTAACGCATTGCTTAACTATGAGTAAAGTCAGAAACAATCAACTACCTGAGAGGATAAGTTGTTGGATGCATGATGACTTGAGCTTTGATGAGTGTGTAATGTGTATGCATGATGATGTGCTACAAGCTCATGTTGCCATAAACTTGTAACGCGAAATGTAATCTTATGTTGTGTTATTGCTCATGCACATTTTATGCGATACTGCTTCTAGATATATGCATTGTTAACTATATGCTTGTAGTATGCTATGGAGTAATGCGTTGTCACAAGTTTCCTTGCACTGAAACCAAGTATAATTCCATTGCAAGTTTCTCAGAGTAATCTAAGGTCGAACATGGGGATTGTTGTCGTTAATGTGTTACATTTGTGATATATGTGAGTGGTTTTTACAATTAATAAAGATTGTGTATTTGTATAGAAAAGTAAATTGCGGTAAAGTAAAATTGTGCACATAAACAAAAGTTGCGTTAATAAAATAAATTTCGATGAAAATAAACCTAAGCTAATGTGATGCAAGATACAAGATACATGATATACGTGATACTGAGTTCAAGACTGAGTGTGAAGTTTATACATAGGATCGTGGTATGCGATGGTAAGCCTTTATGGATGAATCAGAAGGAGAAAGAATAATTAGTACAAACGTCACAAGTTTGTTAATTGCATTAAAGATGTAACTAAGGTTCTGCTTTCCCTTGGTGTACACCTCTCGGTGATCGGCCATGTTCCCATATCTCTATGGTGAAACAGGAATGAATGTGGTGAACGCAAGGTTGCTTCCATCTTTAAGAGTACTTCTTGCTTTAGTTAACGCATTCTTCCAACCCTCTCTCGATAGGCGGAATGGCATCTTCACTTCTGCTCTCACAGGTGAAGATGTCGTCTAGCATGCCTTGACTAAACGTAATTATTTCCTTAACCCAATTAATTTACTTCTTTAATTCTTACTAATTACCCATCGGATTAAGAAAATGTCATGGAGAAAATGAATTATGGGTGAACAGAAATAGACAGAGAAATGATAATGGAAATGATCATAACATTCAATACTAAGATTAAGCGTCTGATACATGGTGTGAATGATAGAGATTAAGAAGATGAGTACAAGTGATGATAAAGAGATAGAAACAAATACAAAAGAGTGTCAATGTCTTAACACAGATCTGAATGGAGGTTTTGCTTGCCGGCGTGTGGAATGGATGAACAGAAGAGCTTTCCTCTTAGTCTTGCTCGTCTGGTAGAGGTGACCTTCGTACAGAGCTTCGACGGTGGGAATCGAAAGGATTCTTTTCCTGGAGACTCACCTCTTGGCTTTGCCTCTTAATTCTTCCCGGATCTACTCTGATTAGTCACTCAACCAGTCTCTCTCTCAGATCAGTATATACACTTTTCTATGTATTCAAGCATCATTTTTCAGTGGAATGGCTGGAGCTATTTATAGGCTAAACTTTGACTCTCTAACTTGTGGTCCCCACTTTATTGTTAAGGCAGTTCCAAAAATGGTGGAGTGAATATTCCTTTTGTTACGCAATCAATCCCGTCTGAAATGCACAACAGTCAGCTGTACATGCGTCAGAATCCTCCACATTTGCGTTGCTCTTCACATCTTCAATCGTTTGCCTGCATGTGGTGTTGTTTTTTATTACCACATGCGGTTGAAGTTGCGTTGATCACTTAGCTCTTGATCGATTGTCGCATGCGCCGTCATTGCATTGGTCGTCTATTCATTTTTGAATGATTGGCGCAATGCGACGTAGATGCGTTGTTCAGTTTATCTTGAGCCATGAACGCATGTGGTGACTTGATTTCCTGCAAAACAGACTTGAAATATACTTTTCTACCATCGCAATGGTGTCAGTGGGTGTATTGACGACAATTTATAATTCTTGCATTTCCTAGCTAATTTCTATACAATCGACGCAACTTTCATTTCTTTTGGCTGCAATATCTAAATAAAACAATATAAATAACTTGTATTTCTATAAGTTATCACACCCCCAAATTTAGATATATGCTTGTCCTCAAGCATACCTTCTACTAAGGCAATATTTCTCAATTCTTATCCTAAATTTTGCGTCGATTGGTTGCTCCAAATGCTCCACCTAGGCAACATTACTTAACAACGCGATTTTCTTCTATCCTTGATAATTCATAACAAAGCCCTACTTTATTCTTCTATACAACAAATTTCTACTAAAAATTGCTTTTCTAGTTTTAAAAAGAATGTTTACCTCTTCTTGTCAAAACAACTTGACGCGTCTAGATACGATGGTCAAACTTTGCATCATTTATTAGAGACTATTGATCATGGTTACACTCTTCGTTTTGGCTTGTTCTCACGGGTGTCATGCAAACATCCAACTACGGTTGTGTGCCAATCTCAACTTTAACTCTTGAATTTCAGAGGAGTTGTCTCTTGTTTCTTTTATATATTTTTTTCTTTTTCTCATTTTTCTCTTTTCATATTACATTGTTCTTGGAAACCCACTTTCGTTTTGGCTTGCTCCCACGGGTGTCATGCGAACATCTAACTACGAGCAAGCTCTTTTCACAACTTAACTCTTATCAGGTTGGGTTTGTTTTTGAGTTTTCCCTTGCGCTAACATTGGAGTTTATATGAAAACAATTTATTTTTTTTTAATGATAGAAACACATTTTTCTTAATGACCGCATCACTTGATCTCCTCTACTCAGACTTTCCCCACCCCCAAATTTAGAGATGCGCAAGGTCCTCATTGCATTGTTTGGATAGAATAGATAAACACTTAGACAAAATTTCAAAACGAAGGTTTGAGCAGAGTTTTGAAGGATAAAAGGTAACGCATTGCTATAGCTACGAATTAACTAAGTGTTAGTTAGAAAATACAAAGTGTGAGAAATGCTACTAAGTGTGTGCATGTAACTCATCATGACAGCGCAATGAATAACACAAAATAGAAGATCAATAATATCGTAAATAATGACAAAGGATGATAAAGAAGAGGCTATTGTGTACTTGAAAGAATTGTTACTTAGTTGTATTAAAAATTAACTAAGTATACAAGGAATTACAATTAACGCAATACAATTTTTTTTTTATCATGTACAAAGAATCAAAGAATCAGCTTCTATACATAGAGAAATAATAAATGAAGTTATCTTTTGTTTTTGATTCAGATGGGTGCACGATTAAAAATTAACACCACGCTTCCATTAATGCAAATACATTTTTGTTGAGGACGGGCAACAACGCATGTATCATCGCAACACACCCCTTATCTCAACGCGTTTCTGGAGGATGGGCACACGGTATTTCTACAAGCGCAACACTACCCTAACATAGTGCGTTTTCGCTAAGGACGGGCTAACAATACATACAAGCGCAACACACCCCTCAACGCAATGCATTTGGGTATAATGGACGCAAAGTGTATCTGTTATCATGAAATGCACCCATCATCGCGTTGCATACCAAATATTTTGTTTCCTTCTTTAATTCATCAATAACGCAAGTCAATAAGACGTTGCGGTGTTCATCGTTTTATTCAGTCATTCATAGAAATTCTAAGAATAGCGCTACAATGCATATTAAACATGACATGGAAATACACAAATGAATTAAATTGAAGGTAAATACAGAAAGCATTAAAGGATAATTCTAATAAGCAGTAAATAATGTAATTTTAGAAAGCAGTAAATAAAAGCTGTAAGGAAAGCAATTAAACATAGATATAGGGGTGCTAATTGAAAGAGTTTTCAGAATTACCGCAACAACATCCCCTCCAAGCGGTTAATCCTACTTGCCCAAGTCAATGGTCTCCATGCGTCAATCCTCATCGCCCCCATAGTAAGGCTTAATTCGTTGACCATTGACTTTAAATGCATTGTTCTCGTCTTCAGTTGTCAGTTCCACTGCGCCATGGGGAAATATAGTCTTGATGCAGAATGGCCCAGACCAGCGAGACTTCAACTTCCTTGGAAACAATCGCAAACGTGCATTGAACAATAATACTTGTTGACTTTCGACTAATGTCCGGTTGTTTATGCGGTCGTCATGCCACTTCTTGGTTCTCTCCTTATCAATCTTGGCATTTTCGTAAGCGTCCCTTCGCCATTCGACTAGTTGGTTTAGTTGCAACTTCCAGACTTTCCCCGCACTTGCTAGATCAAATTCCAGATTCTTGCATGCCCACGTCGCCTTGTGTTCCAACTCGAGAGGCAGATGACAAGATTTTTCGAAGACCAGGGCATATAGAGAATGCCGATTGAAGTTTTAAAGGCAGTCCTATATGCCCACAGCGCTTCATCGAGCTTGGGTGACCAATCCTTCCTGGAGGTACTGACTACCTTCTCCAAGATAGTTTTGATCTCTCGGTTAGAAATCTCTGCCTGCCCATTAGTTTGTGGATGATAAGTGGTAGCAACTCTATGGCTGACGTTAAATTTAGTCAACAAGTTGGTAATTATGCAGTTGATGAATTGTGAGCCCTCATCGCTGATTAAGGCCCATGGCATTCCATATCGAGCAAAGATATTCTTCTTGAGAAATTTTGCCACCGTGGCTGCATCATTCTTAGCACATGCGATGGCCTCAACCAACTTTGATACGTAATCAACCGCAACCAGGATGTATTGATGACCTTTTGATGGTGGAAATGGGCCCATAAAGTCGATTCCCCATACATCAAATAATTCAATCTCCAAGATTGACGTCAAATGCATTTCATTTCTTCTAGACATGTTCCCCGTTCTCTGGCATCTGTCGCATTGCACAACGTGGGCATGGGCATCCTTAAATAGTGTTGGCCAAAAATAGCCACTCTGTAAGACCTTTGCGGTGGTCCGCTACCCCCCAAAATTTCCTCCATAAGGGGACTCATGACAAAGCTCCAGAATGTGCTTGACTTCATGCTTAGGGACGTATCGACGTAAAATATGATTAGGTTCAAGTTGATACGGAAAGGGGTCCGAGAAATAAAACTTGACATCATGTCTCAGCTTCTTCTTCTGCTGGTAAGTATAATCCTCTGGTACTTGGCCACAAACGATGAAGTTCACAATGTCTGCATACCAGGGAACATTAATGCCTACCGACATCAACAGCTCATCAGGGAATCTTTCTTCAATGTCTTTTTCTTTCTCCTGAACCTCGCAATTCTCCAATCTTGACAGATGATTAGCGACTTGGTTCTCGATGCCCTTATGGCCCTTAATTTCTAGGTTAAACTCTTACAGGAGCAACACCCACCGTATTAGTCTCGGTTTTGCATCCTTCTTTGTCATAAGATATTTGATCGCAGAATGATCAGTATACACCACAACGTTTGTTCCGATTAAGTACTGTCGGAATTTCTCCAGTGCAAATACCACCACGAGCATTTCTTTTTCTGTGATTGTATAATTCTCCTGCGCATCATTCAACGTCTTGCTAGCATAATAGAAAGGATGCAATACCTTGTCCTTGCGCGGACTCAAAATTGTGCCCACAGCATCCACTAGCGTTGCACATCAACGCAAACAATTACGCCCAATTCGGCACAATCATAATGGGTGCGGTGTTGAGCGCATTCTTCAGTGTGTGGAATGCTTCAGTGCACGCATCATCAAAATCATATTCATGGTCAGCCTCAAGGAGTGCACTTAGGGGCCTTGCGATCTGGGAGAAGTTGTGAATAAATCTTCGATAAAACCCCGCATGTCTCAGAAAGCTCCTAAGTGTTTTCACATTCACTGGTGGGGGTGGCTTGGAAATTGCGTTGATTTTCGCTTGATCAACTTCCAATCCTGCCTTCGATATTTTGTGACCTAGCATAATTCCTTCTTCAACCATAAAGTGGCATTTCTCCAAGTTCAGAATAAGATTAGTTTCCACACCTCATAAGACTTTCTTAAGATTAGACAAATAGGAGTCATAATTATTGTCGAAGACTGAAAAATCATCCATAAATACCTCTACTGACTCCTCCAAGTAATCTGAAAATATTGCCATCATACATCATTGGAAAGTACCTGGTGCATTGTATAGCCCAAACGGCATGCGATAGAATGCAAACGTGCCGAATGGGCATGTGAAGGTTATCTTATCTTGATCCTCTGGCGCAATTGCAATTTCGTTGTACCCTGAGTAACCGTCAAGAAAACAGAAGAATTCATTCCTAGCAAGTCGGTCTAACATTTGATCAATAAACGGGAGTGGGAAGTGGTCCTTTTTAGTGGCCAAATTTTATTTGCGATAATCCATACATATTCTCCACCCCGTAGTTGTCCTTGTGGGTATTAACTCATTCCTACTGTTAGTGACGACTATCATTACCCCTTTCTTCGGAACGCATTGCACTGGGCTCTCCCAGCTGCTATCTGATATAGGGTAAATGACGCATGCATCTAGCCACTTCACTATTTCTTTCTTCAAAACCTCCCTCATGGCAGAGTTCAAGTGACGTTGCCTTTCTATCGATCCTGTTCTTCCTTCTTCCAGACGAATCTTGTGCATGCAATACGAGGGACTGATTCCTCGAATGTCTTCCAAGGTCCATCCTAAAGCCTTTGCATTGTTTTTTCAGGATCTAGATGAGTGCATCCTTCTTCTCCTTACTCAGCGAGGCAGATATAATAACCGATAACATGTTATTACCTCCTAAGTAAGCGTATTTGAGGTGCACAGGCAACAGCTTCAACTCTAACATAGGTGGTTCTTCCAAGGATGGCTTAGTGCGTTGCGATGTTCGTTCAGATAACTTGAGTGTTTCAAAATTTGATTCAACTTGTATTACGGCATAATCCTCCTCACACATTGTGTCGATTCCAAATTCTTCTTCCTTCAACTCTTCAAGGGGTTTGTGCCAAGGTTCTTCCTGCACTTCCTCAACATATTGACAATTCTCCATATCACTCGGGTATTTAAACGCGTTGAGAACGTTGAACTTCACTTGCTGAACGTCAACCCTGATGGTCAGTTCTCTCTTCTGTACATCGATCAGTGCTCGCCCTGTTGCAAGAAATGGGCGACCCAAGATGATAGGCACCTCTCTGTCAGCTTCATAATCTAATATGATAAATTCAGCAGGGAAGATGAACTTATCTACTTGCACGAGTACATCCTCTATCTTGCCTTCGGGATGCGTTATCGATCTATCGACCAACTGCAATGTAATTGTGGTTGGTTTTACATTGCCGATATTTAGCTTCTTGAAGATCAACAAGGGCATTAAGTTTATACTCACCCCTAAATCACACAATGCATTTCCGACCTTCTTCCCTCCTATTGAGCAGGGCAATGTAAAACTCCTAGGATCTTTCATTTTGGTGGGGATGTTGTTCTGAAACAGCGCACTGCATTAATATGTTAACGCAACTATTTCATTTTCCTCGATCTTTCTTTTGTTAGCAAGTATATCCTTGAGGAATTTCACATAGTTCGACATCTGTTCCAAAGCTTCTATTAAGGGAATGTTGATGTGTAGTTTTCGGAGGACATCTAGGAACCTTTAAAATTGCTTACTATCATCTTTCTTCTTCAGCCTGGACGGGAAAGGTGGAGGATCCCGTCGTACTTCCTATTCAACTGGCTGCTCATTGAGGTCCTGTGCTTGCTGTATTTTAGTAACTGGAGGTTACGTTGATTTTGCATTCAAGTCTTGCTGAGACTCATCTCTTATAGATGTACTTACTTCTGAACTGGTGATTCTATCATTAGTGGTTGATTGGTCATCGTTGGTTGCTAAATCTACTAGTCTTGTTATTGAATCTGGTACAGGTGGCATAGGGGCTATTGTCTTACCACTTCTCAATGTCACTGCTTGACATTGCTCTTTACCACGTGACCCCGATGCTCCCGAACTGCTGGGTAGTGTACCAGTCGTTTCATTCTTAAGTTCAATCCCAAGCTGTTCAACCTGCTCCTTCAGCCCTTTAAAGGAGGAAGCTTGCAATTGTCTAATTGCCTCGCTCTTCTCAATATAATGTTTCAACAACGTTTCCAGAGATGAGGTACTGCAAGAGGTGTCAGAAAAGAACGGTTGGTCATAGGGTTGTATACTTTGAGAATTACCTGAGTTGTGATCTTGATTAATGAAGGCCGGAGGGTTGCCTTGATTCCCCTGGTAACTGTTCTGATGATCATTTTGGCTCCCTTAGTTGTGATTCCCGTCCCAACTGAAAGTTGGGTGATTCCGCCAACCAGGGTTGTAGGTGTTGTCGTATGGTTCATTGTAGACAGAGTATACGGGTTGTTGATTCCAAGGGCAGACTTCCACTGAATGTCCCTCTCCACATTAAACGCAATTCATTGCAGCCACGTGCGTCAACGCATTGATTTGCGTTGATCCTTGAGAGAGATTTCTTTGTTTATTAGCCATAGTCTAGAGAAGCGAGGTCATTATGGTCATTTGGTCTGCCAGGGTACTCATTGCATCAGTTGATACAATGGCACCTTCTACTCTTTCTTGCTCCAAACCTCTTTCCTCAAACCTGGTATCTAACCATTCATCTGAATTTCGTGAAATGCGATCTAAGATGCTCTTTGCTTCCGTATATGACCTGTCCATTAATCCTCCTGCTGCGGAGGCATCAGCAACTACTTGCGTTTGATCCAAGCCATTGTAAAAAGTCTCCATCAGAATGCAATCGGGAATCCCGATATGCGAACAGCTCTTCACTAATTGTCTGAATCGCACCCAAGAGGTGTTCAAAGTTTCATAGCTCTTCTGTTCGAAATTCAACACATCCCTCCATCTCCTTGCGTTGACGGCTGGAGGGAAGAATCTGTTCATGAACCTTTCAACCAACTGATCCCATGCGTTAATCTCATCTGCTCTAACGATTGAACCCACCTCTTTGCTTCATCCCGCAGTGTATATAGGAAGAGATATAATCGAAGTCCTTCTTGAGTCACACTAGGTATGGACAATGTTCTGCACATGTCTATAAAGCTAGTCAAATGAGCATGTGGGTCTTCTCCTAGTAATCCTCCAAATTGTCCCGCATTTTGGATCATTTGCAGCATAATTGGTCTTATCTATAAACTTTCATCCTCCTCAACCGTAGGTCTTGAAATTCCTGGTGAGAAGTTATAAAAATTTGACGCCGCATAGTTTCTCATAGAGATGTTGCGGTCAGTAGTAAGAAAAACTGGATCTTGCGCCAGCCGGTTCACCTCTTGATTCCCTGCGGGTGCCTCATTGTTATCTGCCATATTTCTTCTCCACTTAAGTCGGCCCTGATGTGCTCTTACGCGAAAAATATACCTGATCTTTGGGTCAGCTTAGAATTTCTGGATCGCTCCAGTACTCATAAACCGTCAGACTGCTCTCCGCGATGAACAGCCATTACAAAGAGATCTGTCCTGTAAAATATCACAAACGTATTCAACAATAACCATTACCACTCCCCGGCAACGGTGCCATAAACTTGATGACTTGAGATTTGATGAGTGTGTAATGTGCATGCATGATGATGTGCTACAAGCTCATGTTGCCATAAACTTGTAACGCAAAATGTAATCTTATGTTGTGTTATTGCTCATGCACATTTTATGCGATACTACTTCTAGATATATGCATTGTTAACTATATGCTTGTAGTATGCTATGGAGTAATGCGTTGTCACAAGTTTCCTTGCACTGAAACCAAGTATAATTCCAACGCAAGTTTCTCAGAGTAATCCGAGGTCGAACACGGAGATTGTCGTCGTTAATGTGTTACATTTGTGATATATGCGACCGATTTTTACAATTAATAAAGATTGTGTGTTTGTATAGAAAAGTAAATTGCGGTAAAGTAAAATTGTGCAGATAAACTAAAGTTGCGTTAATAAAATAAATTGCGATGAAAATAAACCTAAGCTAATGTGATTCAAGATACAAGATACATGATATATTTGATACTGAGTTCGAGACTGACTGTGAAGTTTATACAAAGGATCATGGTATGCGATGGCAAGTCTTTATGGATGAATCAGAAGAAGAAAGAATAATTAGTACAAACGTCGCAAGTTTGTTAATTGTGTTAAAGATGTAACTAAGGTTCCGCTTTCCCTTGGGGTACACCTCTCGGTGATCTGCCACGTTCCCATATCTCTATGGTGAAACAGGGATGAACGTGGTGAATGCAAGATTGCTTTCATCTCTAGAAGTACTTCTTGCTTTAGTTAATGCATTCTTCCAACCCTCTCTTGATAGGCGGAATGACATCTTCACTTCTGCTCTTACAGGTGAAGATGTCGTCTAGTATGCCTTGACTAAACGTAATTATTTTCTTAACCCAATTAATTTACTTGTTTAATTCTTTCTAATTACCCATGGGATTAAGAAAACGTCATGGAGAAAATGAATTATGGGTGAACAAAAATAGACAGAGAAATGATAATAGAAATGATCATAACATTCAATACTAAGATTAAGCGTCTGATATATGGTGTGAATGATAGAGAATAAAAAGATGAGTACAAGTGATGATAAAGAGATAAAAACAGATATAGAAGACTGTCAACTCTTGACATAGATTTGAATGGAGGTTTTACTTGCCGGCGAATGGAATGGATGAACAGAAGAGCTTCCCTCTCAGGCTTGCTCGTCTGGTAGAGATGACCTTCGTATAGAGCTTCGACGGTAGGGATTAGAAGAATTCGTTGCCCGGAGACTCACCTCTCGACCTTGTCTCTTAATTCTTCTCGGATCTACTCTGATTAGTCGCTCAACCAGTCTCTCTCTCAGATCAGTATATACACTTTTCTATATATTCAAGCATCTTTTTTCAGTGGAATGGTCAGAGCTATTTATAGGCTAAACTTTAACTCTCTGACTTATGGTCTCCACTTTATTGTTAAGGCAGTTCTGAAAATGGTGGAGTGAATATTCCTTCTGTTACACAATCAATCCCATTCGAAATGCACAACGGTTAGCTGTACATGCGTCAGAATCCTCCGCATTTGCATTGCTCTTCATATCTTCGATCGTCTACCTGCATACGGTGTTGTTTTTTATTACCGCAAGCGGTTGAAGTTGCATTGATCGCTTAGCTCTTGATCGATTGTCGTATGCGCGTCATTGTGTTGGTTGTCTATTCATTTTTGAATGATTGGCACAATTGGACGTAGATGCGTTGTTCAGTTTATCTTGAGCCATGAACGCATACGGTGACTTGATTTCCTACAAAACAGACTTGAAATATTCTTTTCTACCATCGAAATGGTGTCAGTGGGTGTATTGACAACAATTTATAATTCTTGCCTTTCTTAACTAATTTCTATACAATTGATGCAACTTTCCTTTCTTTTGGCCGCAATATCTAAATAAAATAGTATAAATAACTTGTATTTCTATAAGTGATCAATGCATAAAGTAAGGTATGCATTGTTCACTAGGGATAGTAACAATCTTAGGTCAGTGAAGTTTATGCGATTGTCTTGTATTATGTATGCTTCATTCATCCATTAGGGATACTCGAGAGGGTAGTCTAAGGACAGGATCTAGGCTTGGGAAGGTCAGGTCAGAATCTAGGCTCGGGAGAGCCAGATTAGAACTCATAATACTAGAGATAGACATTTAGGAATGAGCACTATTTGTTATTAGTGCATCACATGCATCCTAAAGATAGGATACGATTGTATGCGGTCACCTTGCTTTCATGCATTTTGCATCATCGCATAGGACAAGAGTAGAGACATGGGAATAAGCTCTATGGATACTTTGCATTCAACACATGCGTCCTAGAATTAGGAGTACCGCATTTCCATTGGAATATGACTTGTCGTGCATGGTTGTAACATGATCGCATAGTCTAACGCTGACTAAGGTTGCCCTTGCGGTCACTCTTAAATTTTGCAATGAAAACATCTCTGCATTTTATCTATTTTCCCACACATTTACTTCATGTCAAGGTTTGTCGCATCTCTATCTTTCATGCATATTCTCATTGCGTTGTCTGTTAGATAGGAGTAGGAATAGGATTAATTTAGCAACATCCCCTCCTTTCTTTTATTTATATTGCCACATGCACATCACCACAAACATATAGTTACAAGTCCCTGTGTTTGACCTCGGATTACCCGAGAAACTTTCGTTGGAATTATACTTGGTTCCAACGCAAGAAAATTTGTGGCAGGACACATGGTCATCACATACATTCGTTAACACATTTTTCATTCCAACGCATGACTATCAATGCATATCTTAGGAACATGCATCGCATACCGCATCCACGAGATTTTGGCTGTCGAGTAAAATTGACTTCCAATCTGCTGCGCACCAGTTGTGAATGCCTTATATGTGTTTCTTTGCATTGTGGATAGTTTTAGTTGTTTTCTATTATAAGAGTTCTAGTGGAAATTAGAACTAAAATCAATAAGAAAGAGTTGCATGCGAACTTAGGTGAACTCATGTTTTAAAAGGGTTTTAAAATTTGATTGAGATAGGCCTAAGTTCCTAGTTCTAATGAGATTGGATACCTAAGTTTAATCTTTTGAATCGATTTAATAAGATTTAATTGATTTCCATAAAAGATTAAAATTGTATTAAATCTATCTATAAGGGACCTTTTGTCTAAGGCTGGTTTTGGTTAGGCTGGGGTATTTAAGCTGACGAAAACAGAACACCCTGATAATGGGCAGAAATGCACGTCATCTTAGGCCTTTTATTTAGAATTATGAGGGCTGTTAAGCAGAATATGGATCCAGACCACAGCGTTAGAAGAAAGCTTGAAAGTTCTTCATCTCCTTCATCTATTCCGAGTGACGACTAGAGCCTTCGCCGGAATTAGATCTCGAGAGAGTCAGCTCCACCGCCGTTTCATGGCACCACCGGCAACCTTGACATACATCTGCTGGAAGCAATGCATTTCTCTTCCATTTCTCTTCTTTTCTTATATTGTATTGTATTACATTTTGGCTTAAGAAATTAATACATTTTGTGATCAATGCATTTCTATATTTCCTTCGATTCCATCTCCATATTCATTTACTTAGCATCCTTAATCTTCATTACATCACTTAGTGAGATTGTTAGAGTATCACATACTTAATCATGCGGCATAGGAATATGAAACATGTAAAAAACCACCAAGAGGTGTGCATTGCGTGAGTGCTGTGAGAAAACCTTATTTGATTAGTATGAAGTTGTAGCAACGCCTGTCTATAGGCAGACACAATGCTTGTCTATGAGTAAAGTCAGCAACAACTAACTGCCTGGGAGGGTAAATGGTTGGTCGCATTAAGCAATGTAAGCAAGTGTTCACTAGAGATGGGAATAATCTTACGTCAGCCAGGTTTATACAATTACCTTGCCTTATGAGCGCATCATTCATCATTTAGGCATACTTGGAAGAATAGTCTAAAAACCAAATCTAAGACTCGAGAGAGCGGATTGGAACGCATAAGCAAGAATGGGGAACTTAGGAATAAGCTCTGTTTACTATTACACAGCGTATGCACCCTACGGAGAGGATATTGCATGCACCCAAGAAGTAGGATACGGTGGTATGCGGTCATCTTATTTATGTGTGGAAGCACATGAGCAGGAATAGAGACTTAGGAATAAGGCCTCTCGACACTTCACATATACATCGCATGCGTCCTAGAGTTAGGCGCAAGTGTGTGTAGTATGATCGCATAGCTTGCGTTGGCTGAGGTTGCCCTTGCGGTCAAGCTTAGGGTTGCGATGAAGACATCCTCACATTTTATCTATTTTCCATGCATTTTACTATGTGTCAATAGTTGTCGTGTCTTTACCTCCCATTCATACTTCCAATGCTTTGTCTGTTAGTTAGGAGTAGGAGTAGTTTGTATCTTAAAACCCCCCATCATTCTTTTATTCATCCACCACAAACACATTACCATATACATTTAGTTACAAGTCCCTGAGTTCGACCTCGGATCACCCGAGAAACTTGCGTTCGCGTTATACTTGGCGTGAGTGCAAGAAAACTTGTGACAGGAACGCATGGTCATCGCATATAAGAGTAACATATATTTTCATTCCAACGCATGACCACCGATGCATGAGAACTAACGCATAGCTTAAGACACGCATCGCACAATTGTGTTCACTAATTTTTTTCACCACACCCTTACCTAGGAACCTACCTGAAAAGATGAATTAGATAGATTTGTGTGCATGCAACAGTTGATAAAAGACTTTGTTAAAGAGTTTAATGAATGATGATCAAAAGTTGTTCAATTTTCCAAAGTAAGAGTTACTTTTGGGCAAACCTAAGAAGTCATTTAGTTAAAATTGTTAGCCGTGCTTTTTCTAAGTAAACTAAACCCTATGTTATAAAATACTCAGCGGGAGGAAAAGATATGTATGATATGTCAATTCCACTCACGTTTCTCCCTGAATATTCACACCGTGAGATTCATGCTTGGCCTCATGGTGCCCTAGGAGCATCCTCCCTCGGATGGTGTTTTCATGAGTCAATATTAAGGTAGATAGAGAAAGTATTTATAGTAAGTGGATGAAGGATGTGTGTCAACATGTCCTACGGTCTTCTTCATTTGTTTGCACCGTGAGATCTTCTTGCCGGCCTCGTGGCGCCCTGGGAGTGTTCCCTTTCGGATGGTTTGTGCGATTGGTCAAAATCAAAGTGAACTCCAGAAATGGATAGAGTCGCTTTAGTTTTTGCCCCAATCGAATTTTTTATCTTCGGATTGGTTGCTTGGGGCAGAACTCTAGGATCTAAAATGAAGGGTCACACTTACGAAAAATTGTTAAGTAAGTTAATAATTTCTTGACCAAATCAATGATGGCTAGTCGTTATAGGAAAAGAGTTGTTTTGGTATTAATGACTGGTTAAGAGTGTCTTAATTCAGAAGAGGGATAAATTAACTACCCTTCGGTGACTTTTGTCCTAAACCACTGAAGCGTCATTGCAAAACTAGATGTCACACATGGTTCATTTAGATTTTGCTAAATCAAATTGGATTTTATTTTAAAGAGTATTTGTTAAAATCTAATGTAGATCAATGTGTTTGTTTTTTCAGCAACATGTATGATTTTCCGTTAGTTGCCTCTTTTAATTTGACTGATTAAATACATTGGAAAGATTCTCTTAAAACATATTTGGTGGTAAATGACCTTGAGTTTGTCATGGTTGAGGAGTGTTCTCAAGTCCTTACCCTTAATGCACTGTGAAATGTTCATAATGCATATGAGGTATAGATGAAGGCTAATTCGATGGCCTGACTTCACATTTTGGCTAGCATACCTGATGCATTGACCAAAAGGTTGAGAACATGGTCATTGCACGTCAGATCATGGACTCATTGTAAGAATTGTTTGAACGCTAATTCTCACTTTTTGAGCAAAAAGGATTGGATGACAAAGAAACCAGTAGTGTCAGTTCCCAAGATAACCTCCAGTCTTTCTTACATATCCCCAAAAAGAATATGGTAATTGAGCGTACCTCAACATTGAACAAATCATGTCCAACAAGGTTTAGTTTCTCCTTTCTGATATACCATTTTGCTTCGATGTACCAAGAGTTAAGAGTTGGGATGTGATTCCATGTTCTATCAAATAGTCATGTAATCTCAAATCCATATACTCTCCACCTCGATCTGATCGAAGTGTTTTTATTTTCTTACCTAATAAGTTTTCAACATCAATCTTATACTCCTTGAATTTTTCAAGAATTTCAGACTTATGTTGCGTTAGGTAAAGATAACTATACCTAGAACAGTCATTTATAAATGAGTTGAAATATTCAAACCCTCCTCTAGCTTTAACATTCATCGGACCACAAAGGTCTGAATGTATAAACTCCAGGGTTTCTTTGGCTCTATAACCTTTTCCTGTAAAAGGATTTTTAGTCATCTTATCCTCAAGATATGATTCGTATACTGGTAAAGTGTCAACTTTTAACTCACTTAGAATTTCACACTTTATCAATCTCTCAATCATATTGAGATTAATGTGATCTAAAAGTAAATGCCGAAGATAGGTATCATTTTAGGAGAAACTTTTCATGTTTTAGTATGTGAAGTTGCTGTTTTGAACAGTTCAGTATTAAGAAGTTATTTATATGTTAATGGCCTTAGCGCATATAAGTTACTTTCTAAACTAGTTGAACATATCTCAAATCCATTTCTTGAAATAAATGCTTTATTACCAAAAAATGAAATATTAAAAGAATGTTCAACAAGGCAAAAAACTGAAATAATATTCCTCTTAATCTTAGGAACCAGATAGATATTATCCAATAACAAATAACAGTTCTTGCTAAAAATTAACTCTACACTCCCTACAGCAACAACTGAGACAACCTACCAAGTCCTACTTTCATTGTCATTTCTTCAACCTCTAACTATTTCCAGGAATTAGATTCATGAAATGAGGAACAAACCTGACTAATGGCACCAAATCAAGTATCCAGGCAGAATCATCATTCTCTACTAAGCATATTTTCAAAAAAAGTAAATCATATTTACCTATTTTAGACTTGTTTCTTTTAGTCAATGACTCATTTATGACAACTCCATTCATTTCAGCAAAATTAACATAGACTATCATATCAAAAACTTGTTCTCGAAAAGATGTTCCTTCTTCTAATCTTGCATTGTGAATGAGCTTGAGCATCTCATGCAAAGACTCCACCATCTCATGAGCAGTCTGCATAGACTCAAGCATTTTAGCTAAGACATCTGGTATGCTTGCCAAGATATGGATTAGGGCTTATTGATTAGCCTTTATCCACTTGTCATAAGCCTTACGAACATTTCGTTCAACATTTGGATTAGGGGTTTGAGGACACTCCTCATATAAGATGAATTCTAAATCATTAACTACTAAATTTGTATTGATTAAAAATTTCAAGTTGTATCATGATTAGTAGTTAATAAATCAAAAGGTAATAAGGAAACGATTGAATTTGACATATTTGCTAAAACCAAACAAATTCACTTATAACTCTTGAATTAGAAAAATTATATAACTCTTAAGAAAAAAATCCAGTCACATTTTAGCAAAACAGTAATGAATCCTAATCATTTTAGAAATTATAATCTTTACCCCAACAAGTCTGTCATAGGGAAGAACAATATTGAGTAACAAAAGTTATAACCTTATATTTTCAAGAGTTAACCCTGATATTGACTCATGCAAACATCATTAATAGAGAGACGCATCAAAGAGCCTCAAGCGAAGTATGAATCTCATGATGTCAACTAATGATGGAGATCGCGAGACATGTTGACACACGTCCCTCTCCCACTTACTATAAATACTTTCTCTACATGCAAACACCATCCGTAGGGCGACGCATCAAGGTGCCTCGAGGCCAAGCATGAATCTCACGACGTCAATTACCCGAGAGCGTAAAAGAATCGGACGTATCATATATATTGTTATCTCCCACTAAGTATTTTTAAAACTTAGGCTTTATTACTTAGGTAAATCTGGCTAATAAATTTATCTAAGTCTTTTGTGTAAAATTTGTCTAATATAACTCTTATATTGGATGGTTTAACAATGCATGATTATCATTTATTAAATACTTTAATAAATTTAATCATCTATTCCATGCTTATAAAACATGTGACTAATTCACCTTCCGAGTTGATTCCCAGGGGTGTTCCATTTTTGTTAGCTTAAAATACCCAAATTTTAGACAAAATATTCCTTAAACAAAGGTCACTTATAGGCAAATATTTTATAAATTTAATCTTTTATTCTTTCCAATTAATCCTATTAAAAGAAAAATAAAAGATTAACTTATTTCGAATCATATTAGAAATATTTTTAACATAAGTCTAGGTGTAATTTTAAACCATTTAAATTAATTAGACTTTATGTTTGCATGCAACTCTTGATTTTAGATTTTAATCTAATTCGTTAAACATATAACGATTATAAATTAATGAAATATTAAAACATATAATCATGCATCTAATGACATTATAAATATAACTGTTATATTTACCAAAGTAATGTCATGCTCAATGCATAATTCATTTTCATTAAACAATATAACAGTTATATTATTACTAATGAAAATTATCATGTCCATCATACATATATATAACAATCATACTAAAGTATGATGCATGGATATGATTAATAAAACATTCTATCATACAATATAACATTTATATTAATTATGATGCATATGCATGCTTATAACATCATGCAACTATATAATATAACATTTATTTAAATATGATGCATGATTAATGTTTATCCTAAGGTGGTATTTTTATAACTATATGGCATATATTGTGCAACATATAAAATTTAATCATACATCACATGTAAAATTAAATAAACAACAAAAATAGACCAAGTGTTTGGCACCCCTAAAAATTAATTAAATGAATATAACAATTATATTAATTTAATTAATAAAAAATCTAATCTGAATAATTTTAATTTTAAGTGAAAAAACTTAAGAAAACTGTGCTAGTGGGAAGTGTTGTTGTGCTCTGGTCTTTTTTTTGGAGCAGTTTGGCACTGTGGCAAGGTGCAACGGCACTCGGCAGAAACCGTGCGCAATTCCTCTGTGCTCAAGAAGAGCGCCGCTACTCCACACGATTTCTCCTGAGCACCGCTGCGTTGTGGCAGGGCGTCGCAACGCTCTCGTCAAGAAACCCTTTCCTTTTGCATTTTTCGTCAGTTCCTGCTTTGAATTTTGGTCTTCATCATGGCAAACACTTCACCCCGAACAACAGAACTAATATAGACTCGATATAAAAAATAAATGCCTAAAAATAATGGGCCTTTACAACTTTAATGATCATTAAAACAATAAATCTAAGTGCCAAAATCTGAAATTATCTATCTTTGCAAACCAAAATTCATAAGAACCCATATTTTCTCTAATTTTCTATTCAAAATTAAGAAAAAATTGCACGATTTGGCTCTAATACCAATTGAAGGAATCAAATTCCTCGTAAAAGTGTGTGAACGTTGTGCAATTGGATTTTAGATTCGAAATCAACAAAATATAGAAGAACATAAATGTACAGGATAAACAATTTTATCTATGCATGCTAAAAAGAGGGAGAAATGATCCGTATGAAATTTATCCTTGAAGACTCTCTTATGCTTATTTCCTTTCCAAGTCACGAATGGCCTCGAACTTGAACTCCCTTGTACAAATCTCCACACGAACAACACTGATCATGAACAATAGACACCACCAAGAAGGCTTAATTGCTTTTCTGCGACAAGGAATAAGGACCGTGGGATCCTTTGTTTTGGGAGAAGGAAAGGAATGCAAAGAGGAAATTGAGAGAGATTTTGAGAGTACACCATCTTTTCTTCTTTCTTCTCTATAACTTACTGACAGAAAAACAAACACCCAACTTTCACACACTGAGAGTTTTGCTTTCACACATTGAGAGTTTTGCGTGAGATCGATGAATTAGGGAGAGGTTGATAACTTCCTCATTTTAACATCTAATAACTCCCAATGAAAGTTAATTTAATTTATATATTAAGTATTATTTATATATATATATATATATATATATATATATATATATATATTTGTTGGGTTGTATATCCTAAAACCCGCAGTTTGTAAGATTAAATATATTTTATTTGTAATACAAATGTTATTGAGGTTTATTCGAGAAAACTATTATTGAATATGTAAATTACATTTGTAAAAACCAAATCCAATAAACTAAGATCCATGGCTATTACATGAGTACTTGGACTTTATAGGGAGACATAAAGGTGGATCAAGTTTGAGTAGGTAACCAAAACAGTCTATAATATATGGATAAGGCTGGGTACCTTATTCTGGAAACACTATTGGCTGTGACTCACTTTGTATTTATTATAAACGATGTGATCCTGGATTGTTCATGTGGAGACATGCGAGTGGTAGCATCCTATACAAAAAGTTTGTATAAGATCGGACCAAGAAATAAACCACTCTTATTTTTTAACGTTGTTTACTGTTTAAGATTGACTACTTTTAAGCGATGACCTAACCTTAATCCTGAGCTAACTATGAACTCCTGTTTATTTTGGGATTATCCTTAGATTTGCATGGGTGAAGGTTGACTCAACAACACCGGCTCAATAAAACCTCCAATTTCAGGGATAAGACCAGGTAGATAGTTGGGGACATAGGGTGCAAGACGAAATTCACTCTTACCCGCTTTTAGGGATAGTAGAGAGGTTGATCCCTTAAGTATTGATTCCGAGTCTTGAACAAAGGTCCCACCTTCTCATTGGCCCGAGATTATTTTATTACGCAAAATCCAACTGTCGTCAACAAAATGTGTAGTGAGAGCCATATAACCTTTTGTTTGGTAGTTGGGAAGTCCACATATTTGTTATAAAGGCAATTTTTCCATTTATCTTATTCAACAATGTCATAGTTTTCAACTTCTCAATCTCGTAAATTTTCAAGATCTCCTTCTTTATTGTGTTTCTTGATACCATCTTAAATAATGGTTGGATAACATTACGAAATTCCCTAAAACCATCGTGCTCAACTATTGAGAGAGAATATTCATGTTTGATTATCATTCTAGCTAATGTTTTTTTTTTTTTTTTTTTTTGCAGCTTCTTGATCGAAGTTATATAAGCCTAATGTATTGTTTTCTCTCTGTTAGGATTCAATAGGGATTGTCGATGCCTTTTTGTCCTTTATAGGGGCATATCTTAGTATGGTCATGCAAAATTAAAGAGATAATAGGATGATTAATTAATTGAAACATTAAAAATTTATGAAGGAAAATATATTAATCGTATTAAATACAATTAATAAAACTATTAATGTATTAAGATACATTATTATAAAGTTTATTTGAATGAGATTTAAATAACGACTATATAACATGAAAAATTAATTTATTTGAATATGATTCAGATAATTAATTATTTAATTTGAATGAAAATCAAATTAAAGAGATAATAGGATGATTAATTTATTTGACTATGATTCTATTAATTAGTTAGGGAAATTTTCACAAATATAAAAAATTCAAACTATTTATAGAAATAGCAAAAAATAATAATAATAATAATAATAAACACTAGTAAACTTCTATCAATCTCTATCAGTGATAGACTTGTATCAGTTTTTATCACGGATGGTATCAATGATAGACTTTTATCAGTTTCTTTCACTGGTAAACACTAGTAGACTTCTATTTCTATAGCGTCTATTAGTGATAGACTTGTATCAGTTTTATCCTTTAGTCTATCACTTGGCCTTCCATATTGTCTATGATTATCATTCTAATTACTATTTTGATCAAACTAGCAACAAAACTACCAAAAACTACTACATTCTACATCATTGTTATTTTAATTAACATTTTTGAACTAGCAATAGAAAGATGGAAGTTTTTTTTTTTCCGTAAAAGTATTGTAATTAAAGTATAGGATAGGGAAATCAAACCTCTGACCTCAAGATCGATAGTACAAACACTATTGAGCCATGCTCATGTTGGCAAGATGAAAGTTCTTATGAAGGAGAATATTATTTGGAGGAGCATCTTCCTGTAGCTACGTATCTACAAAAGTATGTTCTCTTTATGCTTAACCTTTATAATGTTTTAGTATTTTTTTTTAATTCTAATAAGAAATCAAAGCTTATTAGAATTTTTTTACTCTAGGATCGAAGCATTTGATCTCTTCGTGGTGCACTTCATCAAATCAAAGGAAAATGCATTAGATGTCTTGGGAGAAACTTTTTTTTTTACCAAAGGCTTCAATCAGGCTTTAGTTACTAAACAATCATCGAAAATCTTATGTTACCGTAATTTATTACTATCACGGTTCCTAAAAGGAATCTATTTCGAGAATACCAATATCCTAAAGGCTACATTAGGTGCCCATCCTTCTTACCTTTGAAGAGCCTTATATGGGGAAGAGATTTACTCAAAAGAAGGCCTAGGTTATAGAATCAGCAATGGTCATAGTGGCAATTTCTTCCATGATCCTTGATCCCAAGATTCACCACTTTTAAACCCAATATTCTAAATCCCCTCTTAGAATATGCGAAAGTAGCTGATTTTTATAACAGAAATTGCGCATTGGGACGTAGATCTATTAAAGTCCTTAGTTTCCATGAAGATTTCAAATTGATGAAGAAAATTCCCATTAATAGAAGGCTTAATGACGAGCTAATGACAAATCGGGGAAATACACAATAAAGAATGGGTATAGACTTTTCCTGAACTCTAATTTCTATCTAAATCCTCAAGCCACAATTGTACGAGTATTGTTTGGAACTCATTATGGAAGCTCAGTATCTCGTCCAAAATTAAACATTTCGTATGGAGATCTTGCATAACATAATTTCTAATGAAGCTAACCTAATGAAAAGAGAGATTGATCTGTTACCTCTCTGTCCGATCTGTTTGAAAAGTTGGGGAAACACTGACAATATTCTATTTCAATTTCCCCGAGTTCAAGAAATTTGGTCCTCCTTCAATGCAATGTTTACCTTTTGAAGGACTTAAACGACAACTTCCAGGATCGATGGTTATATCTAAACTCTTCATGCTCAAAAGAAGAACTAGAACTAATTGCTGTAACCTATTGGTCTTTATGGCTGATAGAAACTGCATTAAGAGCAACAAATGCATTTCAATAGTTGATATTCGAGGGCAATGGATCCTCAATTACCTTTCAAAACCCTCATGGTCTTCTAATGGCGGCCTCTGTTAATTTCGAAGACTTACCTTTGGATCTCCCTCTTGCAAAAACTCGCAATACTGAAAGGCTTACGTCTAGCTCTCTACTTTGGCTACCGCTCCATCATCAAGCTTCCGTGGCTAGTAAGAATTTTCTTTTTCTTTCTTTCTTTCTTTTTATTTTTTGGTATATATTCATAAAATAAGTATAAGAACGTGTAAAGGCCAATGCAGTAAACATTTTTCAAAATTCTAGAAACATTTAAAACTAAAAATTATTAAAAAAAATAAGTTAGGATAATAAAGTGAAAATATTTTCAAAATCGATAGGAAGAAGGAAAGACTAACATGGACGGACATGTTTTTGGATAAGTTCTAGAAAGGTTTATAAAATTGACCTATTTGAACAAGTAGTATTTTACAAATGTTTTAAATTTTAATTATATTTCTAAACTAAATTTTTGAATTTTTTGAAGATAATTTTAACTTTGTAATACACTCCCTTTCCTATTAAATCTCTGCATTATTTTACAATTAAAATATTAAAAATAATTCATAATGTTTTTAGTAATAATCATTTGGAGATATTATTTCAAAAAATAATTAATTTCTATATGTCATTATTAATTTTATATCAACATTTAATGCTTTTTTATTTTATTCATCAATGAATATGATATAGACCCTTTAAATTTAGGAAAGTGATTGTATTCTTTTATAATACATTTCGTCTCATATTAAATTTTTGTATTATTCTAAAATTAAAATATTTAAAAAATTCAAACAGAATTTCGAATTTATTAACTTTGGTTTATATTCCATTAAAGCAAGATTTATTATTGTTCACACGAGGTTTCCGGAGAAACGTGTTTCGTGGAGTTGAATTTGAGTTGTGTTGATGTTGCAGTTGATTTGATACGATGTGGTTCGATCTCTAATATTTGATTCTCTGATTCTCTTTCAGTTGGGTGAATATGCTTGACTTGGAGAAGGGCTTGGAGTAGAAGTCTTGGAAGAGTATTTGTGTCTTCAAAGGTCTTCTGCTTTATAGAGTGCAACTTCAAGAATCTTGAAAGCTTGAAGTAGAAGTCTTTGAAGAGTATTTGTGTCTTCAAAGGTCTTCTGTCTTCTAGGAGTGCAGCTTCAGGAGTCTTGGAAGCTTGAAGTAGAAGTCTTCGAAGAGTATTTGTGTCTTCAAAGGTCTTCTGCCTTATAAGAGTGCAGCTTCAGGAGTCTTGGAAGCTTGAAGTAGAAGTCTTGGAAGAGTATTTGTGTCTTCAAAAGTCTTCTGCCTTATAAGAGTGCAACTTCAGAAGTCTTGGGAGTCCTCTGCTTGTTAGTGAATTCTCTCTGGGTCTTCTGAATGTAGAAAATATTGCCTTTACAAATGAAGATAACTTCTCTATTTATAGAATTCTCAGGTGGGCTTCGTGGGCTTGGTTGGTCCATGGGCCTGACCCTTGGGCCCAATTAGTTGGTTTTGGGTCTGATCTAGAATTTAGGTCCAATTCAATTTTTTTTTTTTGTAGTTTGGACTTTAAGCCCAAATAGTAATATCAAATTGGACCAATTTAATCTCATCTGATTCATCTGCGTGACGTCATCGAAACTTGTCTTCAATTCAATTTGGGACATGTGTCAACTTCTAATTGGACCCAAAGTCAATGATTTAGAAATTCAGCGTTAATTTAGCAAACGACGTGGTGATTTGTGATTGGTCCAAAATTTCTCATTCAACAAATGCCCCCTTTTCGAGATTTATGCACGTATATGGGTGGATGAATCTAAAAAAAATGCAATTTGAGATCAAAGTATGATTTTTTTTACTCTTTCAATTTGATGCATCATCATGATCAAAATATGAGAATTTAGCTCAAAATTTTGATTTGAAATCTTGTTCGTTTGATACACTTTCGCTAAGTAAACTTTAATTTGAACTAAAGTAGAATTTATGTTCCACTTTAATTGCAAATTTAATTTAATTCGAATTCGGAATAGAATTTGGGGTGAAATTGAATCTTGATCAATTTTGGTTTGAGATAAAAATTTGGGATGTGTTCAATTTTACTTGGAAATGAGTGTAGAAACTAAGGTTGATTTAAATTTGAGATAAAATTTGGAATATAGCCAAATTTTGACTCGACATTTTATTCATAACTCAATATCAAGATTAACCATTCGAATATTGATAAAATTTGGGATATGGCCAAATTTTAATTTGGGACGGATTTGACATTTATCTCACCTGATTTGGCTGGCTTGAATTTAGAATAAAAAACTGGATTAGAAGCTTTAGACTGAGATTTGGAATAACATTTGATTTTAATTCCAATTTGAATGAAATATGAATTTGAACTTAAATGGAAGAGATTTTGGAGAGCCAATGTATTGGAAGACAGCCTTACTAGCGAGATCAGGCCATTGCCAGCGATACCAAGCCATTATCAGCGAGATCAGGCCATTACCAGTGATACCAAACCCGACTATTACCAGCGATACCAAGCCGTTACTAGCGAGATCAGGCCATTATCAGTGATACCAACCATTACCAGCGAGATTAGGCCATTACCAGTGATACCAAGCCATTACTAGCGATACCAGGCCATTACCAACGATACCCTACCAACTTCATGGTGATACCCTACCAACTTCACCAGGAACTTAATTTGAGAATCGAATTCGATTCGTTTAACAGCTGAAGAAGGAATGATACTCTGTTGCCGGAGACAAGAAGAAGAAGAGGACGAAAAAGAGTGTAGAAACATAAAAGATCTACATCTTCAAGGTGCTGAAGCAAGTTCATCCAGACATCGGTATTTCCAGCAAGGCCATGGGTATCATGAACAGCTTCATCAACGATATCTTCGAGAATTGGCCAAACACATTGTCTCTAAAGGCACCAAGGCGGTGACTAAGTTCACAAGTTCCTCTCCTTTCATAATCTTCTGTTTGCAGTGCTTGCAATTAGCACATGAAGTATTTTGGAGAGAGCGAGATTTTGAGCAAGAAAGTGGGAGAGAACGAGAGTGGAGAGAGTAAGATTTTAGGAGAGAGCGACACTGCAAAGAGCGAGATTGTGGGAGAGAGCAAGATCAGCGAGAGAATTTCGATCGAGATTGTAGGAGAGAGCGAGATTTTAGGAGAGAACGAGATCAACGAGAGCATTTCGAGCGAGATTGTGGGAGAGAGTGACACCAGCAAGAGGATTTCGAGCGAGATTCTCCCTTTTTATTATTATTATTATTATTTTAATTAATATTTTTTTTCAAGCAGTCGTCTGCTTTGTGGCTAGCGATACCAGCCTTAGCGAGATTTTCTTCTCCATACTATTGGCTTATGCCAGATTCTCTCAAGTCTTAAGCTCAAAACTCCTTGCCGTTGAATCTGGGGATCCAAAACTCCACCGTGACTCCTAATTCAGGCAGCCTCCAATCGAGCATGATCTTTTTTTTTTTTTAACTTTTAACTAATTTCAGCAAGAATCGAAGTTCCACAACAAAATAAACAGTATTCAGTTCGAGTAACCCGTGATTTTATCAGATTTCAACTGATTAGTAGAAAAAAATCCCATAGAACTTAGCTATATAAATACTAGCAGGAGTACGATACAACCAAAGGAGCACAACAAAACAAGTTTTTTTAAATCTCATCGACCCGTCTTTGGTGCGCTCGTGTATCCTGATCGTCATGGGAGGTGCCCCACAAAGGCTTACAACTCTCCCATTCGATCACCCTAGGTGGATCACGAAAAGATCTACTTTGTAGCGCCGCTTGTGTATCCTAATCGTCATGGGAAGGGGCCCCTCAAAGGCATACAACTCTCCCATTCGATCACCCTAGGGAGGATCCTCGAAAGGTTTGCCTTGTTATGTTACTCCTTGATCAAAATTTGAAGATAAGGGAAATATGCCATTGAGTATTTGAAGATGAGGCGGATATGCCATCAAACCTTGAAGATGAGAAGAATGTGCCATCAAGATTTTGAACGGAGTCAGGTTGGCTAGAGTCAATCTCGCGTACAAGGCGAAGCTAGACGGATCGAAGTTGTCCTCGCATATGAGGTGGAGCCAGATGGACTAGAGTCGTCCTCGCATATGAGGTAGAGCTAGACAAACCAAACTTGATCTCCCATATGAGGTGGAACCACACCCACATTTTTGGAAAGGAAGCGAAGCTACATAAATTTTGGAGAAGAGGTGAAGTTATACCAATATTTTGGAGAGGAAACGAAACCGCACCACGACTTTGGAGATGGAGCGAAGTCGCGTCATTAGTTTGGAGATGAAAGGAAGCCATGCCACGACTTGGAGATGAAGCGAAGCCGCGTCATTATTTTGGAGATGAAATGAAGCCACGCCACGACTTTGAAGATGAAGTGAAGCCGCGTCATTAGTTTGGAGATGAAACGAAGACACGCCACGACTTGGAGATGAAGCGAAGCCGCGTCATTAGTTTGGAGATGAAATGAAGCCGTGCCACGACTTTGAAGATGAAGTGAAGTCGCGTCATTAGTTTGGAGATGAAGCGAAGCTGCATCATGATTTTATAGATCGAGTCATTAAAGATGGAGCCGAGCCATGCACACTGACCTTGAACTTGAAGATGGAGCGGAGTCATGCACACCGACCTTTAACTTGAAGATGGAAGTGGGGCCATGCATGCCAATCTTGAACTTAAAGATGAAGAGGTATCAACGAAGCCTTTGAACTTAAAGATGGAGAAGCATCGATGAAGCCTTTGAGTTTAAATATGGAGAAGCATCAACGAGACCTTCGCACTTGAGTTTGACAAAGCATCGACAAATTCTTCGCATTTGAGTTTGATGAAGCATGAAGCTTTGGCAGTAGGCTTGACTTTGTGACTTCGAGCATGAAAATGAAGCATCAATGGAGCCTCTAAACTTGAAGATGAAGGAGCGTATAAGTTTACTTTTAAAGAGGAAACGAAGCGCATTCCACGTGTATGCCTTTTATTTACTGTGTTGGCTTCTTACGAGGGATGAACATCTTCAACCCATTGTGTTGCCTCCAATAGGGATGAACATCTTCAATCTGAAGTGTCATTCTTTGATGGGGATGATCAACATCAATCTTGTAATATTATACTTAGATGGTTGTGGTACCTCTTCAGATGGACTAAACTTAAATTTTTTTAAGTTTCCTTCGTACCTTTAAAGAAAGGAATTGAATCATGACGTAGTTCAAGTTTTTTTTTTTAACTGGGCTGAATTTGAAGTTTCTTTCAAGCTGCCTACGTACCCTTCATAATGATAGAGATCAAGTCATAATGTAGTTCAAAAAGAATGTTTTTTTTTCATGCGCAACTGAACTTAAATTTTTTTTAAGTTGCCTACGTACCCTTTATAATGAAAGGGATCAAGTCGTAACGTAGTTCATATAAAGGTTTTTTTTTTTATTTTATCCGTAAAACTTTTTGAGAAGCTTGCCTGGGCCAATCCTTAGCTCGTCCTTATCGATTATCTTATACGCGCCATTCGTGTAGACCTCCTTGACGATGTAGGGTCCATCCCATTTAGGTGTGAACTTATTCCCCGTATGTCTCGTTGTGATAATGGGTCTCCTTACGACGAGCACTAGATCACCTATTTGAAAGGACCGAGGCTTTACATGTTTATCGAAAGCCTTAGACATTCGTGCCTGGTAACATTCCAGCGCTTGCTGAGCTTCTAACCATTTTTCATTCAATGCTTCCAACTCTTGGAGCCGCAGTTAGGCGTTGTCTTCCGTAGTCAGCCCTTCTTGCACTGCCATTCTCAGTGATGGAATTTCTCTTTCTAAAGGAAGACAGCTTCTACCCCATAAATGAGAGAGTACAAGGTGATTCCTGTAGGGGTACAATGAGTGGTGCGATAAGCCTACAACGCTTCACCGATCTTCTCTTGCCAATCTCTCTTCAACTTGGAGACAAGTTTCTTCAGCAGGTTGCACAATGTCTTGTTAAATGCCTCAGCCAACCCATTTGCGGCGGCGTTATATATGGATGACTTGTACTACTTGAATTTGAATTTTTCACACAACCTATCCATCAAACTATTGGAGAATTGTCTTCCATTATCTATTACGATCCAATGGGGAATACCGTACCGATAAATGATATGAGTGTGGATAAAATCCACCACGTTTTCTTTCTTAGCTTTCTTTAGCGCGACAGCCTCAGCCCATCTTGAGAAGTAGTCAATGGCTTCGAGGATGTAGGAGTTCCCTGCTGTCGACTTAGGTGTTATAGGGCCGACCAGATCGAGCCTCCATGCTTCAAAAGGCCACGAGGCTATGGTCGGATGTAAAGGCTCGGGCGGTTGGTGAATGAATTCGCATCATATTGACAGGCTTCACATTTCTTTGCATAATCCATTGAGTCCTGGATCATTCCCGGCCAATAATAACCCATTCTTCTCAGCTAGAATTGTAGCTTTGGTCCTACTTGATGCGCGCCACATACGCCCGAGTGTACCTCCTCTAGAGCCTTCGCTGACTCTTCTTTACTGAGGCACCGAAGGAAAATTCCCTCAAGGGATTGACGGTATAAGACCCCTTTGTAGTAAATGAAATGTGCAGCCCTCCTACGAACCTTGATTTTACGGCGGGAGTCATCCGGGAGCCATCCGTGCTCAAGGTAATCTATGATGGGTTGTCGCCAGTCTTCCTCATCAGTTAGATAGACCGATAGTGCATTTGTTCCCCATATGCAGTCCCAATCGGAGGTACAACCCATCTCCGCCAAAGCGATATATTAAGGGGCACATTATCCAGGCCCGTTAAAGTAGTGGCTAGGTTTGCCAAGGCATCTGCTTTCTTGTTCTTCGTCCTCGGGACATGTTCCAATGCCACGCTTTCGAACTTCTCCATCAACTGGCGAGCATAGGTGAAGTAGGGTTTCAAGTCGACGTGCTTCACCTCGTACTGGCATAAGAGTTGATTGATTATCAACTTTGAGTCACCGAAGATTTCTATACAAGCTACTCCAATTTCTAAGGCCATTTGGAGGCCTATTATCAAATCTTGGTATTCGACGACGTTGTTTGAACATGACTCGGCAAGTGCGAACTATAAGGCAACATGTGTTTTTCTGGCGAAATGAGGACGATACCTGCTGCCTCGCCACTTTTTCGTGCTGCACTATCAATGAATATGACCCACGGTCTCGAGGTCTCTGTGAAGAGAACTTCTTCGTCAGACAAGTCTTCACTTAACTCCCAATCTGATATAACTCCCAATCTGATGGAACTGGGTGATCTGCCAGGAAATCGGCCAATGCCTGCCCTTTAATCGCCCTTTGTGGTACATAAACAATGTCGTACTGTTGAAGCATGATTGCCCATTTGGTTAAACTTCCCGAGAGGACCGGCCTAGACAGGACGTACTTGATGGGGTCGGCCTTCGCGATTAAGTGGACTGTGAAGGCCTGCATGTAGTGCCTTAACTTATCTATGGCAAAGAAGAGTGCAAGGCATGTCTTCTCTATAGGGGAATAATTGGTCTTGGCTCCATTCAGGGTTCTACTCAAGTAATAGAGAGTACATTCTTTTCCCTTTTGTCTTTCTTGTGCCAACAGTGCCCCTAGTGACCTCTCTTGCGCTGCGATGTATAGTATCAATGGTTTGCCTACTACTAGGGCTCCCAAGACAGGAGAGCTGATCAGATATCTCTTTATGTTATCGAAAACATTCTGACAGGCCTCGTCCCATTCGAATTTCTCTCCATTTCTCATTAGTCTTTGAAAGGGTTGACACCGCCCTGTCAGGTTAGAAATAAATTTCTGGATGTAGGCCAGATGTCCCTGCAGACTTCTCAGCTCATGTAGATTTCTTAGTCTTGGCATCTTCTGGATGGCATCAATCTTAGATTGGTCTATCTCTATCTCTCGATGTCTCACGACGAAACCCAGAAACTTTCCTGAAGTTACACCAAACACGGATTTGAGGGGGTTCATCCTTAACTGGTACTTTCGTAGGCGATTGAACACGGTCCTTAGATCCTTCAAATGGTTCTGTCGTCGCTTGGTTTTGACCACAAGGTCATCCACATAACACTCCACATGTTTGTGCAACATATCTTCAAACACTTTCTGCATGGCACGTTGATAAGTGGCACCGACGTTCTTTAACCCGAACGGCATTACCTTGTAACAGTATATCCCTTTTGAGGTTCGAAATGCCGTCATTTCTTCTTCTTCGAGGGCCATCCGTATCTGGTTATATCTGGAAGATCCATCCATGAAGGATAGGGCCTCATGTCCCATTGTCGCATCGACCATGATTTCTGTGATGGACAATGGGAAATCGTCTTTAGAACAGGCGGTGTTTAGGTCGCGAAAGTCTACACAAACACGAAGCTGTCCATTCTTCTTTCTAACCGGGACAATGTTGGCTATCCACGTTGGATATTTAACTTCACGAATGAACCCGACCTCAATCAGTTTATTGTTCAACCTTAATCTGGGGGATAAGTTCTGGTTGAAAGCGTCGTTGAGCCTACTTAACGGGTCGACACCCCTGTTTGATCGCGAGATGGTGGACTGCTACTTTTGGATCTAGTCCCAGCATCTCTTTGTATGACCAGGTGAAAACATCCCAGTATTCGGTGAGTAAACTCATGTATTCGTTCTCCTCCTCTTCCGAGAGAGACGCGCTGATGAAAGTCGGACACGACTCTTCTACGGTGCCCAGATTCACTTCTTTTAGCTCGTCCACTGTGGATTGACCACCATCCTCTAGCCCTTGTGGAGCGTCCTCCACTTCCTCTTCGGTCATACCTTCTTCGGGTCCTTTGGTGATGGTAATGTGGTGCCACGAAGTTTCGACTTCCTCCCGCTCTAGATTTCCATTTTGAGGATTGGTGAAAACGATGTCGCGTCTCTTTACTTTGAGTGTGCCCTCGCTTGTGTTTAGGGTAACGAAGGTCTTTCTCTTCATGTGTGAGGGGATGGAACTGGATTTCCCCATCACTTCTTGCCTCTTTTGATGGTTTCTGATCTGATAACACTTTAGCGTTTTAAGGTCGATTCGCCGCCAGATGGACGCTCGAGGTATTGGCCCCTTCTTTCTTGTAGTTGTTTCGAGGCTGTTAGTGCAGACTCTTCCTTTCCCCTATGTCTTGCTAGGGACATATTGATCGAGGGGACATTCAACCCTTTCGTGCTTCAAGCGGCCGAAAATGGGAGTGCGGGGATTTCTTTCACTTTCCTTTGGAACTGCACCTAGTCTTTCGAGGGCTGATGGTCGTACCACCACTGGCGATTGACAGATGATCTCCTCATTTTCTTCATTTAGCAGAGTTAACCTTCGAAAGACTGAGCATCGAGTATCTCTGGGAATAGTATATGGGCATCCCCTTTCTGCTTCTGTTATGCTTAATCTTTCGAAGACTGGGGCTCGTGCGGCAGGCGGTCTGATACGGTCAAAGGCTGAAGCTCTTTTATCTTTGCCCTCCTTTTCTTCTGTATCATCAATTTCTTCCGCAGTGATATGATTGCTGTTGGCCACTTTCCCATTCGTTTTCTGATTATGTGGACTGGCTCTAACGGCTCATATCCGAGACCCACCCTCGACGTGGGTATAGCGTGTCCCTCTTGCAAGAGCTTCTTTTGGGTTGGCGAGAGTCGGGGTTGCTCGTAAATTTTCAAACTTTTGAACACAATGTGAGTTGTGAAATTGTAGCCCACCTTCGCCAACAGTTTGTAAGCATTGGGATCAAATCCGTCTTTCGTTCGCTTCTCGGGCAGCTTTGACCTCGTCGCTTCTGCCTCCAGCTTGTGGACTTCCTGCCTCGTTATTGGGGTGAAGGGTGTGACGAAACTCTCCTTTAGAATTTCTATGTCGCCGACCTGCAAACCCTTTGAGCATTCCGCAAAAGGCGACTCACCCTTGTTTCGTCTCGATAAGGGATATAGCGTAGAATCGGAGGTTTTGAGGCTTTCCCGCCCCTCACCACAGGGATTTCTCTTACGCCAAGGGACATTTTATCCTCTTTTGGGCTGGAGGCTCGCACTTTGCCCGTGTCTTCTGGCGACTTCGATTGGGATCCATCCATTTTCTTCGTCGACAAATTCCCCGCTGGCATAGTCTCACTGGAATTCTCGCTCTTTAAGTAAAACTTTGCATCTGCAAAGTGAGACTCGACTTCAGAAAACGGATTAGAATCTGCTTTGACCTTCTTAATCCCGTCCTGGTAAAACTTGAAACACTGATGCAGTGTCGACGTAATCACACCATTCCCATGAATCCAAGGGCGTCCCAATAGCAGTTTGTAGGTGGTATTTGAGTCTATCACATGAAACAGTGCGTCGACCTTTAGATCGCCAATAAAGAGCTCCAAGCATATCATGCCTATCGTCCTTGGCTGCCTTGATTGAAATCCTGAATTACTAATTTGTTTTTTGATAGTTCTTCCATGAGTCTGCCCAACTGTTTCATAGTCGTCTTAGGCATTATATTGACGGCGGATTCGTTGTCGATGAGGATTCGACCCATTTTCTATTCTCGAATGTATCCAGAGACGTACAGAGGTCTATTATGCAATTTGAATCCCAACAGCAGATCTTCGTCTGAAAAGCCTATGGACGTGCAACACGAGGCATAAACATGTGTTGTAGGGATCGGTACGCACAGAGGCGTTGGATTCTAACAGTGCTTCAATTAGGGTCATTTTAGCCTCTCGCGGGAGTGAAAGCAGGTCGTCTATATTGGATAGTGATGAACCTTTTGGTTCTCCCGTCGACCTTAATGGGCCTGGAATAGTATCTTCCTCTTCCCTGATACTGACAGCATAACATGCGACAATCTCTGGTATATCCTCTGAACCTCAATTGCAGAAGTTCTTCGGGAAGAAATCTACTAAGGTTATTTGTCATCTGGGACGAGAAACATCCTCGTCTTCCCCGTTGATAGCCTTGGGCCTTTAAGCCTTTTTTCTACCCTTCCTTTTTTGTGTCTTGCTCTCTCTCTTGTAGCTTCTATGAGAGTGTAGCTCTTTTTGGGTAGAGTTCAGTCTTCCCTTCTTATGGCGTGCCACAAGAATCCAGCCTTCATTATCATCATCGTCAGCACGCTCTCCTCTGTTTTGAGGATTTGTAGCTTAGACCTCCTGCTAAAACCGCACTACCATAGGTTCGAAGGTCCCAAACTGGACCGAGATCTCCCTTTCTTCATAAGATATGGTTGATGGCACCACACTCGGAGTTACTATCAGTGCAGCGTGATTCGTTTGGACCACATCGTCTAGATCCAGTTCTATTTTCCTTTCACGGGCCAATTTGAGGATCAATTCTTTCAGTACGAAACATTTTTCGACTGGGTGACTGATGACCCTGTGATACTTGCAGTAATTGGGGTCATCCACCCTGCCGGCCTATTTCGGTCGCCTACATTCTGGCAGTTGGATAAGGTGGTTCTCCAGTAATTGTTCAAGCATGTCCGCTACGTCAGAGTCAGGGAATGGATAAACCTTCGCCTGTCTTTCTTTTAGGGTTGGGCGACATCTCTCGCCTTCTTGGTCTTTCTTCCTTATCTTTTTTTCTTTTCCTTTCGAGGAGAACTTTAATGGGATTGTGTTACTGACCATTGATTCCTTCGTGACACCTTTCACAGTTTTCTCAGCGCCCTTCACTTCCTTCTTGTCTTTCCTCGGTTCGTGGTTCAGAAAGTCCCTCGTTCCTCTATTGGCGATACTTAGCTCCATGTTGTGAGCATGGGTCGCTAATTCTTCAAAGGTACAGGGCTTAATCCCTTGTAGAATATAGAGGAGTTCATAGTGCATACCCTGCGTGCACATTTTCACTGCAGACAACTGGGTGAGTTGATCTTTGCAATCCAGACTCAGAGCTCTCCATCGATTGATGTAGTCGACGACTGCTTCCCCTTTCCGTTGTTTGGAGTTTGTCAGCTCCATCATGTTGACAGTGCGTCTAGTGCTGTAGAAACGATTCAAGAATTCTCTTTCAAGTTGCTCCCAACTGTCAATCACCTCAGGCTTTAAGTCTGTGTACCAGTCAAAAGCGTTCCCTTTGAGGGTTCTGACGAACTATTTGACCAGTAGATCTCCTCTTGTTCCCGCATTTTCGCATGTTTCTACGAAGTGGGCGATGTGTTGCTTTGGGTTGCCCTTTCCGTCGAATTGTTGGAACTTGGGGGCTGATATTCGGTAGGCATTCTCAGGTTGTCGATCCTCTGAGTGTATGGCTTGGAATACATGAAGGAGGTTTGGGTCGGCCCTTCATAAGAGCTTAATATGGAGGTCATGATCATGTCTTGTAGTTGTTGGACCGACAAAGAGGCCACCGAGGCTGACTGTTGTGATTGGCTTTCTTGTAGCACGGTTTTTCCCTTGTCGATTGCTTTCATCGTGGGTGCTAGGCTTGATTGAGCAGCCTCTCGAGACTACATTTGTTCCTTCAGCGCAATGATCTCGTGGTCTCGCTCCTCGATGGCTTTCATCAGGAAGTTAATCTTTCTTTCCATTTCAGCCATGGCCGCTTCTGCCGTCACATCCGCCATCATGACAGAAATCACATCTGGCGGTGAATCTCTTTTCGATCTGTTGGGCGCGAAAGTAGAGTTGTCGAGCAAGGGGTTTTCCTTGATGATAACCCCACTTTGTGGGGATTCCATCATTTGTTTTAAGATGTCGTGGGCGATGGGGGAGCTCTGCTCTTGCTCCTGCGTGATTTCTTTTAAGCGGTCGCGGGTGACCGGTCCCTTGTATGAGCCGTTTGCGGAGGAAGCTTTGGATGCCATCTTCTTAGGAGATTTGGATCCACCTTCTTAGGTGCCATTTGGCTTGTTTGAATGCTGAGAAAGAGATGAAAGGTAGAGAGGTCCCACCGGGCGTGCCAATTTGTTCCACGAGGTTTCCGGAGAAACATGTTTCGTGGAGTTGAACTTGAGTTGGTGTTGATGTTGGAGTTGATTTGATGCGATGTGGTTCGATCTCTAATATTTGATCCTCTGATTTTCTCTCAGTTGGGTGAATATGCTTGACTTGGAGAAGGAAAACACCGAACGTCCTTGAAGTAGAAGTTTTGGAAGCTTGGAGTAGAAGTCTTGGAATAGTATTTGTGTCTTCAAAGGTCTTCTACCTTATAGGAGTGCAACTTCAGGAGTCTTGGAAGCTTGAAGTAGAAGTCTTGGAAGAGTATTTATGTCTTCAAAGGTCTTCTGCCTTATAGGAGTGTAGCTTCAGGAGTCTTGGAAGCTTGAAGTAGAAGTCTTAGAAGCTAGAAGTAGAGGCCTTCAAAGAGTATTTGTGTCTTCAAAGGTCTTCTACCTTATAGGAGTGCAGCTTCAGGAGTCTTGGAAGCTTGAAGTAGAAGTCTTGGAAGAGTATTTGTGTCTTCAAAGGTCTTCTGCCTTATAGGAGTGCAACTTCAGGAGTCTTGGGAGTCCTCTGCTTGTTAGTGAATTATTTCTGGGTCTTCTGAATGTAGAAAATATTGCCTTTACAAATGAAGATAACTTCTCTATTTATAGAGTTCTCAGGTGGGCTTCGTGAGCTTGGTTGGTCCATGGGCCTGACCCTTGGGCCCAATTAGTTGGTTTTGGACCTGATCTAGAATTTGGGTCCAATTCAACTTTTTTTGTAATTTGGACTTTAAGCCCAAATAGTAATATCAAATTGGACCAATTTTATCTCATCTGATTCATCTGCGTGACGTCATCGAAACTTGTCTTCAATTCAATACGGGACATGTGTCAACTTCTAATTGGACCCAAAGTCAATGATTTAGAAATTCATCGTTAATTTAGCAAACGACGTGGTGACTTGTGATTGGTCCAAAATTTCTCATTCAATAATTATAACATCATTTCCTTGATTTGAGGAGTTTTTGCTTTTGAAGAAAAGTTTCTAATTAGTTTCAAATTTATCACAAATCTTCCTTGATTATTTCGTATTTTGATTTAAAATTCAAAATCCCTAATATTAATGAATTATATAATGCAAAATTATTGTTAGAAATATTCGTTTTTATGTGTGTTTCATTTCTTATGTATACATATGAGGTTTATTCCAAATATATACAATGTTATTTCAAAGATATACGAGATTTCTTCCAAATACATTTAAAACTAATACAAATTTAAGGTTGTTGTATAATATATACTGCATATTTTAATTTTAGTCCCGTTTCTATTTATATATATATTCTACATACTTTACCATATATAGAATATATATTTGAAATTGAGATATATATTTCACATATATGTCATATATACACATATATATTACTAATAGATGACATCCACAAATTATTTGAAATACATTCATATATATTTGAAATTGAAAAATAAATGTATAATAAACCCCATATATACTATGTATTAGCCCTTGTGACTTTCATTTATCAGTTATGGATGATTGTTTGATGAATCCTAGGATAACGAGAGTGAAAGGGTTTGGTTGGTGACGTAGGTGAGGATCAATGGCCGCCATTTGATTCAGTTAAGGAGGAACAATAGAGTCGTTACCCTTGGAATCGATGATAGAGAGAAGAGAATAAATGGAGTTGGTCACTAAAGGGTTTGATGTTAAGGAAGCAGAGGTGGGCACCGAGCTCAAGCTGCGTGAGGCTTCCATCAGAGTACATGTTGAAAAGTCCGAAAATGTCGTGCAGCTACTTAACGAACTGGTCGAATTGAATGGAAGCTACAGAACTGGTTGTTTCAAACAATTCAACAAGATCTCGCAAAGAAGAGTTGGGCGAGGTTAGGTGCTTTAGAAAATTTAAAGATTCATAGATGGGGATTCTCTTCAAATATTTGATTATGAAAATAAAACGATTTTGAAAAAAAAAAACAAATGCACGTGAATATGATGTATTTTCTCCATGTATCTTTTCTATTTTATTATTATTTTTTAAAGTGTCTAAAATTCGTGAAGGGTGATATAGACATTTGGGCTAGATTTTCGTGTAATATTTCATCTTGTTATGCTATTCATAAAAAAAAGTAGGAAGTTTTAAAACAATTTTGTAATTGGACCTATTTAATTAGGTTATATGCCGGGAAGACTGTAAGTTCTAACATTTTGTTAGGCTTGGGCCTCAACAAAAAAATGTGGGCCACATAAACATGGGCCGAGGTTAATATTGGACGATCCAAGATTGTGTAGGAGGCGGCGAGTGAGAAGAACTTGACCAATCGAACGACACGAAAGAAAGAAGGCGATCCTGTCTGGTCCGCGAGCGAGAGGGCAGTGTGAAGGAAAGGGGAAGCCCCGCCTGGAGTTCACAATCAACAGAGAGATACGCAAAATTAGTGCAATAACACCCATTCATCTCTAGCGATTTGCGGGCTTTCTCTTCCTCCTTGTTTTTTGCTTCTCCTACTTAAATCTCTGTCAATCAATTCATCTACCTGAAGAATTCCAGCACAAATTAGGGTTCCATTCGGAGCGATGTCGAAGAAGAGAGTCAGTGGTAATACTATGACGCTCAAGGACTTCCACGGCGGCTCTATCCCCACTGATCTCCCTCTCCCGTCTGCTCCTGGGGTGTACGTCTCGATTTACCTTCATTATTCTTTTCATTTTGTTGCCTTCTCAAATCATTTTTACTTTAATTTGAGTTCTATGCAGATGTTATACTTTTCATGTGTTTAATTTTTATTTTGTGAATAGACTGTGTATTTCCATCTCTCAATGCGAGTTAGGGTTGAAGGACTAGATCCGAGTTATATAGCCTCTGCGATCCTCCAGTTCATGCAATAATTTACTACTTTTTATTTATTACTATTATTTTTAATTCGAAACTAGATCTGCAAGTGCAATTGGCTGATTCCATTAATTTTCTCTCTTTTTGAAGAACTGTTAGACCCTCAGATCGGACTAGTTTCGATCGCTCTACATCGTGGGGGAACCCAATGAACAGGTCGGACCATCGGTCTAGGCCTCATTCATCACCGGCAACCAGGCATTTTGATGACAAAACTCCTTTTCTTGCTCCTGCTGCACACATTGGCCGGAATTTTGACGAGGATGAAAGGAAGCCCCTTGGTGGTGTAACTCCTCCACGACGAACCATCAGCGATGAGAGCATTAGGGTTCTGCCTAGTCGTTCAGAGTTGAAGCCTGAATATGAATCAAGTGGGAGGAGGTTTGCTCCGATGCCGCAGTTCCCAACTCCTGGTGCGGTGAATTCGTATGCAGGGAGAGTAGGTGACGCCCCCCACTCAGGGGTTGCTTCTCAGAATTCAGGTGGCAGCAGCGGGATGGCTTTTTCTGGGGCTCATCCAAATGCTTGGCAAGCTAGGAAGGAGGTGGCTTCTGGGCTTAATGAACATTCACATTCTGCATGGGATGGACCAAGCGCTGTCTCAAAGCTTGCTCATGCTAGTGCTCTCGAAAAGGTGTCTTCAGGGAGGTGGCAGTCTAAACAGTCTCTCCATTATCAAAATGATATTGTCGTTGCCGCGTCTTCTGAACTAGATATTAAAGTACAGCCAAAGGGTTATGGTAATTCTTTTGACAGGGTGGATGGATTGTATAGTAGGGAACATCGTGATGCTTCATTAGCTAGGCATGCAGAAAAAGAACTTAGCGTAGATGATGGAACTGAGGGACATAGACAAGATTTAGAGCATGACAGGGTCATAGTCCCTAAATATCATCCTGTAAAAGAGAGATCTGCTAAAATGGATGCTGCTGTAGTTCAACATTCTGATCCTAATCAAATGGCTAGTGGACGTGGATCTGATTTACATCATCCTGTGAGTTCATTAGTATCAGAACGCCCAAAGTTAAAATTACTTCCAAGAACAAAGCCATTGGCAAGTTCAGAACCCAATACAGTTGATCATACGCAGGTATGAACAATTCATTTATGATGCTGTACACCTTCCTTTAGATTTTACAATTAATTACTGATCCTTGTTATATGGTTAAATATTTGAATGGCAGATGATTCCTGACGCTGTTTCTGCTGACAATGGAAACTCAAATTATGTGAAACCTAGTTCAGTTGGCTCTGAGAGTGGGAAGGATGGAATTGAGCGTCCAAGATTGAATCTGAAGCCTCGGTCACAACCCATTGAACAACCGGAGGGAAATGCTGGGAGAGAAAGGTCTGTAACGTGAACTGCAATTTTTGACAATATTTGACCTTGTTTCTATTTCCGCATCCCTATTCATCATGAAGATGCATGTTGATGATATAATAGGAAATTATTTGTTTAATTTTAGTTTTGCTCATGTTTCGGAGTCTTTTCCTGATGTTGGGACATCCTGGCCTTGGGTCAATAAGACAAAGAGGGAAAGAAAGAATACAAGGGCATACAAGAAAAAAAAAACCCACAAAGGGAGCACCCTAGAGGAAGGGCCTCCAATCTAACAAATTGAGACCCTAATTACAAAAGCAACTTGTCACTAACGCCTAAAGAGAAACATTAAAATTCACAATGGACCAAACATCAAAAGAGTCCATCTCTAACCTTTTAAAGATTCTATTATTTCTCTCCCCTGAAATACTCTCAACAAATTACACGCCCCAACTTTTCATGGGATGGTGGAGGAAATCCTTAATCATATTACTAAAATCTCTATGAGGGGCTAATTGAAGGACAGTCATTCCCATTAAGTAGTTGGTTTGTTTGTTTATGGTTTCCATAAGTTCATTCATGGTTTGTTTGTTCAAAGAGCATTTCCTCCATTTCCATTTAATTTTTCTTCATTTATGTGAGCATTTCTCGATATTGATGTATGAATGCTACATCTTGTCTGGAAAACATAAATTGGTCAATTAGCTTGATAGTTTATTATGTATATTGGTTCAAGTGAAAGTACCCAAAATTTCTCACGTAGACCCTTCTAGTCATCTTCTGTTTTGTTATTGTGAAATCTCTTAACTCCATTTGAATTTGAATTGGCCAATTAGCTTGATAGTTTATTAAGTTTTTCTGGATTTGTTCCAACTGTGTCCTTGAGTTTTGTAAAAGGTTAATTTTTCAAATTCTGTTGGTCGCTTACTTGGTTCATTTATCAGTGATCTAGTCTGGCCAACAAAGCATAATTGGTTGGGGCTATCAAGTTGGAGAATACAGGCAATAAAAATTATTTTAGCCTTCTTAAACCAAAAAGAAAACAGATTCTTGAACCCCTCTCGTGCTCGTGTCATGTCATATCATGTCGAGGTACTTCAGTAGAAAATTTGCAAAATTCAATCAAATTAATTTTAATTGGTTAGTTAACATCAACAAAGCATATTGGGGCTATCAAGTTGGAGAATTGGAGAAGACTGACACCAACTAAAAGGAAAGAGTATCCTTGAGTGTTAACTGTATTATGAAACATGGAAAACATCTCCTGTTTGGGCAGCAAAAAGCATATTGGTGCTATCAAGTTGGAGAATACCGGCATGACAAAAAGAAAAGAGCACTTGAGAAAAATGTTTGGAATTTGATGAAGTTGGGTCTTAACTCTTCGACTACTTTTTCCATTTAGGATCCCCATTTATCACTCTATTCTTTATGGATCTCAGTGTAAGGACTTCTCTCATTGAGAGCATACTTAATCCATGAGCCAAACACCTTGTGTTTTTTTCTGGAACTTCTTGTAATACCGAGATAGTAAATAGGTTGTAAATTATGTTTTTGTTTGCTTAGCCAGTGGGTTTACTTCGGAGAGGTAACATTTGAATCTTAAATTTGTAAGTTGTAACTGTCCAATCTAGAATATCTTTCATTAGTCTTATTTCATTATTTCAATGAAGAGACTCATTTCTTTTTTGTTTTTTAAAAAGCCAACGAATCAACAAAAACTAGCTCGTGTAATAACAGTCTTTCGTAGATCAGAGCACCTGCGTTTCTGTATTTGGCTGGAGTGGTATAGTTTATATTTCTGACGTGTTTCTTGTCTCCAAGTCTTGGTTTAATCTATAAATTTGAATTTTTTTTGCATATTATAGGGGAATTTTTTGGTGGTACTTACCTTGCTAATAGAAGGTAAATGTTTGTGCTTTGTGCAGGATCGCTTTGTTTGGTGGTGCTCGCCCACGGGAGCAGGTGAGTTATATCTTTAGTTTTTTGGGTGTCAGCTGCTTGTCATTTTGATGGACTCGGTGTTGTTATTGAATAATAGGGTATTTGTTCTTTTGTTTTTCTCAACTAGAGCATGTGATCAATAAATTACTTAATTAGTCAAGCATCCTGTTCTTTATTGGCGTTCAAATAAATAGTTTTACCCGTGTTCCCCTATTTTATGGCCAGTTCTTTGTGGCCCCATTTTCCCATTAAATGATAAGATTTATGTTTTCCTCAGGTTCTGAAGGAACGAGGGCTTGACAATACCACAGTTAACAACAATGATCTTGTCCAACATTCTGAAAGGTATTGAGGCTGTCTTTGAATATATTACAATGCGGTTTCTCTCTCCTCTAACCCTCGCTCCCCCACCCTACAAAAGAAAAAAAAATGATAAGGAAAAATAATAAGCTTTCATTGAAAATAACTGTTTATGCATTACGTTACTTTTTGTTTTTCGAAGGATTGACGAAAATTTTTCAAGGACGGAAAGGGTTCAAGGACCAGCTGTTCCTGTGCATCAGACTGGAAAGGTGGAGAATCCACCTTTTGATCGAAGGATGGGCAAGGAAGGTGAGCGGAAGGATAACAGGGCAGATCCAGAGATGCAAAGGAGGAATTTCCGTGATAACCGAAGGAAGAATAGAGAAACCGAAAAACAGCAGCAGCTTGAGCGGCCCCCTTCACCAGAGACTTGGCGCAAGCCTGCTGAGCAGCCAAAACCTGCCTCCCCAAACGCTGGCGGCATGCGTTATGGGAAAGTAGCTTCAGCACTTGAACTGGCTCAAGCCTTCTCTAGATCAGTCTCAGATTCTAACGTGCCCGATAGGGTTCCCAGTCAAAGGAACCTGCCTGGGCGGTCTCAGATGCCTTTTTCACGGCTAATGGGGCCATCCCCTAGACCTCAAATTAATGGTTATTAAAATATCAACCGTTCTGGGTCGTGGGAAAAAGAAAAGAAAAAAAAAAGAAACAAAGAAGAAAGAAAGAAATGGGTTGGGGGGGGGGGGGGGGGGGGGAGGGGGGGAGGGGACAAACCCAATAAGCAAAAAGAAGTTGAAACTTTTAGTTTGTTGTTTGGCTTTGCTATATGGTGAAAATGATTGTATTGACAGTGACACATGCAGCTGCTTCATTAATTTTCATGGCGAAGACTTTATGGATTTTTCTCTCCCTTAATGTTTATTCCAAGTACTGCAGAATGACAGTTTGTCTTTGTTATTACAACTATCGCAGTGTTAGACAGCTCTTGTTAATGATAAATTAGAAGAGTGAAATTCTCTTGTATCTTAAACAAGTAAAGTTTCATCATAATTTGTTTTTTTGTATAAAGCCAAATAGGAGGTGATCATTATTAGAATACAGAGTATACTGATACTCGAAGAATTTGCCACAATGCGAAGCTTGTCGATTTTGAATCTGGCTTCCACTAAAAGGACTTGACAGTTTCAACTTTCAAGCCTGTGGGATCCATTATCCACCCAAAGGGCCTAACCACCACTACGCACGAATTGGTGGCTTGAGTACCGGTAAAGGCCGCACTAAATTATTAGGTCAAATCCCCATTTGCTAACAAATATCACATTGGAATTATACTACCAGTTCTTATCAGCTTCTTGGGTTCTGAACTACGAACTTTTAAGCTGTCCTTTGTTTCTACTCCTTGGTACTAGTGTTTGACAAACCCAAGGTTTCTCAGAAGAATCCTCATGGAAGTTAAGAACATGTTCAACCAGTTTTAGTCAGTTCTGATGTCTTAAATTATATTTTAAATTTGGTTTATGTTGTGAGAAGCACCAAAAAGAAAAAAAAGTGAACTGTACTAACTTTGTTGTGAAGTTACAGCAGAAGATTCAAAGAGAATTCTTCCCCACTTTTCCCCTTTTCTTTCCACTTTCCTTTTCTTGCATGCGACTATTGAGGATTCTCATTCTTTCAATCTGTCTCAAGAGTTCCTCTCTTTCCAAATGCAAATCTTCTGAAGCTGAATGCTCATATGGGTTTATATCTTACATATTCTTTTGAACGATGGGAATGTGTTGTGATCTTGAAGTAGATGTCAATGGTGAAGCAACTTTTCTGGTGGACAAGGTATATTCAACTCATAATATTTATATATACATATGTTTTGTGACTCCCCTTCCTTTCTATTTCCAATAAAGTAAAAAGGCAAAAGCATTTCTCTCTGAAAACTTCCTCAAAAGTTTTCCATGATTACTCTGAAGCTCTGTTCCCTTATGTTTCTCAGTTACCCATTTGCTTACACTACCTTACCATTCATTGATCTGTTTTATCTAACTCAGAAAATTTCTAACATCAGCCTCTTGCAATTGAAATTTGCAGAGAATCATTCTTTCTTTCACAGGCAGGCTAAGGAAGTTAACAAGATCAAACACAGATTTAACAAGGAGTCTGAAAATTGTCTTACATGGCTTTCCAGGAGGTCCTCAAGGCTTTGAACAAGTTGCAAAGTTTTGCTACAATGGTGGAAAAGTTGAAATCACTCCATCTAATATAGTCCTTCTTCACTATGCAGCCAATTTCTTGGAGCTGGAATGTCCTAATGATTCTGCAGAAACCCAGTTAATAGCTGAAACCAAAAAATCCCTTCAAGGGCTGAACTTTTGGAGCTGGTCTGAGCTTTTGTTAGCGTTGAAACAGTACCAAATTTGTGCTTCAATCAGGAAAGATTCATTTTTGGTTCAAAAACTCTTGGATTCTCTCATAGGCAGGCTTGGTTTTACTAGTTATGAAAGTACATGTTCATCTTTTTCTACAAGCTCGAGTTTTCATTCTTCCGATACAAGAAGCCATGATAGTTCCACCAGCAAGTTCACTAGAACAACTTGGTGGTTTCAAGATTTGGTGTTCTTGCATATTGACATGATCCAAAAACTAACAAAAATGATGATTTCTCGGAATCTTGACCACAAGATAATCAGCAAGTTTCTCTTTTTCTATAGAAAATCAAGATCTCGCCATTCTGAACTAGTTCAACAGCAGAGAATCACCGAGCGAGTTATTGATTTGCTCCGTTTGCTTGATCACCAGAATTCTTTTTCTTGTGAAGGTTTGTTTGATATGTATCAAGCAGCACTGAGCTTGAAGATAAGCAGAAGATCTAAACATAAACTAGAGGTTTTGATGGGTTCACAGTTGGATCAATTGACAGTGAGCCATTTGCTTATTCCTGCTCCCTATGGAAAGGATTATGTGTATGATGTGAATTTGGTCCTAAGGCTTTTAAAGTTCTTCCAGATTGAATCAAAAATATTCTTGTCCCAGCTTTGTAAATTTGAGAAAGTTGCTAGATTGATGGATTCTTACCTGATGGAAGTAGCTCCAGATTCACATCTGAAGGCCTCCAAGTTTAGTGCTTTAGTCATGGCAATGTCACATTCAAGAGAAACTCATGACAAACTTTATCAAGCAATTGATATGTACTTTCAGGTAAATTAATTTCCATTTAATTTGAATGAAAAATGTGGAATTTTTCACAGGAAATCCAAGTTAATTCGTTTCAAAGGGATTTAACTCTGAAGTTTTGATTTTGATAGGTTCATGTTGAATTATGTGAAGATGAAAAGATCAGAATCTGTTGTGCACTGAACTACAGCAAGCTATCTACTGAAACTTTGAAGCATTTGGCACAAAACCCAAAATTTCCTTGTAGAAGAGCAGTCAAATCTCTGATTTCCAAGCAATATAACCCCATAGATTTGTTCTGTCACACTATGATCAATAAAGTTTTAAGAGACTCTCCTTTTGCCTGCACTGCTAATGGAAATGCAGGTAAGAAAAGAGATGAAAGCCATGAATCCAAAGGTCATAGCAGCAGAGAAAAATCAAAACGTGTGTTCTAATTGAGCTAATTAATGGTTGTGATCACTTAATTTTCAAGTTGTAACATATGAGGGATAGAAGAATTCAAATGATTCTTTTGATCTATGTAGCCTAGAGATATGAGAAGAAAGTATTATGTTTGGGAAGGTTTCTAAGTCATAGTGGTTCAAAATACTTTTAATGTAAAATATTTATGTTTTAGATTTAATTCAGGTTATGTTAGATCTTCATGTTCTACAATTCGTAATCTCTTACAACATGGGATTTTATTCTTCTTCTTCTTATTATTATTTAGGCAAACATGGTTCTCTTTCCTCATACTTCTTTTTGCATACATTTGTCTTAGGATAATTGGAACGTGTATAGTAACAATTTTTCTGAAGAATTGCCAATATAGAAAAATCTATCAGCGAGAGACTCCAACTTGCAATATAGTTTATCACTAATAGACTCCGAGAGTTAGATCTACATTTTGCTATATCTGCTAATATTTTAGACATGATTACTATATATTTCTTACTATACATTTTCCTCTTTATATTTCTCTTACATTTTTATGGCTTGTGAGGAAGAGTCCTGAACACTAGCTAATAATAGAACAGAAACATATGGGGATGATAGAAGCTTCAATAATTAATGTTGTCTGAAATAGATGGATGTTCCCGAAGAATGTTATTTAATTTCTAAATGGAAAGGATAAGGGGTTTCCTTGATTTACAACAATTCTGAAAGCTTGTGCCATTGCAGCACAAAACAAGGCATTGCACCAAGTTGTCTTTTACTCTAATTGTCTGGAACAACCATACAATATTATGACATACCCCCATTTTCATGCATATACTTGAGAATTGAGAATTGATGTTTACCATTTAAGTATAAGATTAGTGTTGAAGCTTTTAGATTGGATGATAATTATTTAACTAGTACGAATTATTTTCTGAGTTGATGATGCTATCAACATATTGAATTAGTTTTTTTTTTTTTTTTTTTTTTTTTTTTTTTTTTTTTTTAATATTATGTGAGAGTGAAGATTTGAACTTTTCATCATTTGATCAAGGATATAATGCTTTAGTCACTTAGAATATGTTCAAGTTACTATATTCTTTGAATTTGTTAATACTCACTTGTTTCTTATTATTTTCTAAAAGTAATTAAATATTTAAATCATGGTGTTTGCATCAATAATTATCAGAAAATTTGCGTTTGGATTTTGTTGATTCATTTAGCACTTATAATGTAAATTTTATGTTTTGAAATGAGTTAGGAGAGGAAGAGTGGATAAATATAATGTTAACTTGTTTAAAATGATTAGGTGGACTATCTAAAAGTTGACATAAAGCATGTACTATTAAGCTTGAGGTCAAAGATTCAAAACTCCATCCATATTAAACTAAAAAAAGAAAAAAAATAAAGTAAATAAAAATTATCGTTGCTTTTATAAGTGAGTGTAATTATCTTAATAAGAGAATCTGGCCGAACGATATAGATAGTATGGAGAGAAGTTTTAATACCATTCTAAACACTTTTTACATGTTGCATAAAAGTTTTAGTATCAGTATATAGTAAAAGCTAGTTTGACAAGTCATTTTTGAGATGAATAAAAAAAAAAAAGTGGGAAATGAAAGTGAAATTCACGTCCAATTATGAAATTCTTAGAAAAAGAAGATGAATGGAAATATAGCTACTACACCAAAACTAGGTGCAAAAAACCAAACAAACACACTTTCGTTGGTGCTGGTGGTTGGTTTTCGTGATGGAGTTTGTCGTTTTATTTTGTTCGAAGGTTTGTATATTAGGATAGCACTCAATTAGAAAAATAGTCATTTTTTAATAGTATGATTTATGGCAAAAAAAAAAAAAACGTGGTGTGTAGGAACCATCTCCCTCTTTAATTTTTCAATTTTATCCTCCCTAATTTAACGTTTTTTAAACTTGTTAGGGGAGATTTGTTGGGATTTAGTTTTTAATTATTAGAGATATTTAAAAATATTGGGTATCTCATATTTCCTCACTCTAGATTTTTTATCTATATATTTGTTTCATGTCATCTTTTCAAATCTCGTCTAATTTTTTTTTTTTTCTTGAAATTCAATTTTAAAATTTTCACAATTAATATTTATTTAAGTGGCCATCAATATCTCATTTTCCTCAATATGCAAACGAAAAAATCCCTTCTCTCCTCCATGGTCGAAACCTCCCTCTGATCTTCCATTTAAGATCACTTTGAGTTTAGAAGTAAATCACAGTTGAATATTTCAAATTCTTCATATGGAGATTTTAATCATTTTTGCTAATAGTTGAAATTTACAAAGATTATCGTCCAATTAAAGGTGAAAGATATTCATTATCTAGAAGATCGTACTCCACATTGACAGAAGAGTTGGGAATGGTTGCCAAAACCTTAGATATTCCTTTTAAAATACAACTTTGAATTTTATTCTAAAAATTTCTATTTGTTTTGTCCTTTTTTAGTACAAGAAAGGTTTTAGCCTTTTTTAGTACATCGTATTTACATAAGATGTCTTACCAAAATTGATATTTATATTTGAGTTATATATTTTATGTAGCTCAGAATGACAAAGAGTTTGATTTTTTTTAGTACATGATATTTATATAACTAAAATAATTAGTTGTTAATTTAACTATTACAAGGTATTTGATGGTTATACTTCTTTTTAGTATAACATATTGCTAAGTTTGACAAAATGTTAATTAACTGGTTTCAAAACAATATATTTGTATAGAAAATTTAGTTGTTATTTAGTTCTAGGTATTTGTGGGGCCGGATTGAGTATAGGATACATATTGAGTTGAATTATTTTATATTTAGTTGTTACAAGGTATTTGCATACAAATATTTAAAATGTTTAGCTAGTTTTAGTGTAATGTATTTGTGTGGCAAAGATAGGAGGAAAATTCTAGCTATCATATTAGTTGACGAGGATTTTTACCTTTTTAAGTGTTAGGTGATTTTCATGTATATAAAATAAAGAATTTGGGAATATTTCACTAGGAGGAGAGGACCAAAACACAAATACCTCTTTATAATTATGGAAAATAGATTATTAAGGTTTGTTCTTATTTCTCTTTTTTGTTGCTCGTGAATACTTTGTAAATTAGGTCCTAATTTTCCAAACACATCATATTTTTTGCATAGAAAATGAGATGGATATACTTCTGACACACAAATGTTAAATTTTCAATATATTTTTTAATAACTATTTTTTTCCTTTATTTTAGGAGATGTTTTTAGGATTTTCTTTTTCATATGTTGATTCATTAAAATACATGGTGATCACTTTCTTGATTTAGTTGATTAGTTTGTTTTGATTACGTAATTTTAGATTTATTATGATTCTATATATTTGGTGTTGAATATTGTTGCTAGGGGTATTTTTGTCATTTGATAAATCGTATTAAAATTTTGAAAATTTTATTTGACAAGTTATTAAAAAAAGAAAAAAAAAAAATCAATGACCATATTTCAAAATGCCCATTTTAATTTGGCCATTTATGCACTTGGCCCTTACGAATATGGATGGAAGGAGCCTTTTTGGGGTTAATTAGAGTTTTGGGATAAAAGGGTTAGTTTTTAACTTATTTAGGTAAAATGGTGTTTTTTTTTTCTTTATCCGAATGTGTCTCTTGACATATTATGGATTATTTTATTATTATTTTTCTCGAAGAGACCATTCATTAAAAAAAAAAAAAAAAAAAAAAAATTAAGAACACGTCTCTTGAAGAGATGCATTCATAAATAATAATAAAGAAAAGAAAAATATTTTGGCTTTTATTTTTTTCATTCTTTTAACAATCCTAAAATCAACTCTTTCATTACTTATGTTTTTCTGTCATTAATAATATTCTATTTGTTTAATTTAAATCATTGTTACCTAAAATCAACTATCTCACTAATCTCGTTTTTTATTTTAATAGTAATATTACTAGGTTTTTAATCGTATAAACAATAATGTTACTTTAAGATTAAGAAATTTCCTATGATTGATTTGATATACTCAATATTAATTTTAAATTTCAAATTATTATTTTTGTTTAAAGTTGTTAGAAACTTATGCAAAAATATAGATATTAACTTTCGACTATTGTAAATAATATTCAAGGTTGTTTAGGACGTGTTGTAGATTGCAAGTGCATTTTTGAGTTTGAATTTCATTAATAAATTTAATTATATGTACAATTTTCTTTATTCACGACTAGAAGAAGATCCTCTATTACGCTTAGATCGATCATATTGAGTCACATATTGTCCACAATCAGTATGTCACATACTGGTCATGGACATTTGGATGGATATGTGAAGTTTGTCCTTGTACTTAGTGTACTGAGGGTTGTTTGAAAAAATTCAAATGTTGAGGGAAAGGACATCATGGAAGTATGTGTAAAATGATCGAGTGGGGTTGTTGGATATTCATTCCGAGCATTAGATCGAATAGGAACATTCTGATGTCTTGCTGGATCACCTTGGTCTTCCATTGGAACATCACCATTGAAACATCACACTCGATATATAGAGGTGAGTCTACGCAAGACTCTTTTAGCAGATAATGTCAAATTTGGAAGCTTAGCCTGAAAAAGAACTGAATAACAAGTTAATGACTTTAAAATTTATTTTGGTGTGCAATGAAGAAATAAAATCAAACAATCCTAGTAAACAATAAACTCATACCACCAAATGATAGGATGCTCCTGCTTTCGTTATGTATCGCCTGCTCACAGTGGAATACCATTCAATATATCCAAGCCCAATATCTACACTCTTGTTAATAAGAGGTCCATTAACAACCAAACTTTGACGATCGTGTGATGCCACTCCACAACAAAAAAACATGATATCCATATCTCATTACCTTCAAGACAATATGGCGGTAATAGTTGGATGAGATGATTGTATGGCTCCCAAATAATCTGCATGCATATGTGTCAAAATATGAATGAACCAGAAGATCGAAACATTATCGATATATGATATATGAATGAATAAAATATTACATGGTTAGGCATATGCGTATCCAGTATGTACCTATTACTATACTAGAACATGCGTCGATACTCTAATTACAGAATAGTTGTCATTCAATCTACAACAATCACAAGTCAAATTTTTGCTAGTAGTATTTCATAATGAACACAACAATAATAAGGTAAATATGCTTACCGTACTGCAAGTGGTCTGTCATCAAAGTTGTTCTCATATTGATGGAGTTGTCGAGGCGCTAAAAGAGGAAAACGATCCCACGCCCAAATCTGCAGCAAAGAAGTAGGTCTGCAATGTTTTTGCCATCTATAAATGCACCCTTGCATAGTTGCCTATATAACCATACAAGACATCCAACCCCCTAACTGTAAGTCTTGGAAACATCAAAATCTACTAAGAGAGGAAGATACATTAGGTGTACTCTACTGTTGGATTTTTCGGGAAATATCAATCCTCCAATCGACGTGAGAATATATGCTCGAGCATATTGTTGCAGTTCCTTTCATCTGCATTATTTGGTAGATGGGCAAAGTTGTTGAATTGATAAACTAAGCTAACCATGGCAGGCTAAGACGACCTCCCTTAAGAACGATATCATTCGTGGTTACACTTAAAAGAAGGGCACAAAGTTGTTCCCAATCGTAATTTAGTGACCCAATCAATAGTCTTCCATTAATCGGGAGTCCAAATTGGATAGCTACATTTTGAAGTGTAATCGTACACTCTCCATACAACATGTGGAAAGTATGTGTCTCCTGCCGCCATCGTTCCACTAATGTTGTTATCAGATGCCAGTCTACTTGTATAAATTTGATACAAGAGACTCTGTAGAATCCTGCCGCTCGAGGGTCTGGGTCCTCTTGCCTTCGAATAACAGTCTCTCGTCGCGGGCAATGCATAGCATCAATATGTTCGTCTTTCTAAACAGCTTCGAATCTATGCCTGCGATGTAAGTACAAAATCGAGTTGTTGTATGGCCCTAGGATAACATCCTCATCCATCTGATCCCATAAAAATAATATTAAATTTAATTTAAATATTTATTAAAAATCAATGTGATTACAATCAATAATCCAATGACAATTAATAAGGAATACACCTTTCATAACAACAACAATAAACATAACAACAACAATAATACTAACAATAAATTAACATTAACATTCAAACATTCAATATTCAATAAACAATACATCATTCCAAATGATAGTAAACAATTATATACATAACCTTTGAATGACTTGATTGTAGAGTTTTTCTAAAAAATAATAGCCACTGTAAACAAAAAAAAAAAAAAAAAAAATCAATACAAAATTATGGACATTTTACATTTTTGTTTCATTTAAGAAATAAAACGTCCAATTAACTGACTATAAAATAAATTCTCCAATTAATACACTACAAAACAAATTCTCCAATTAATCCATTATAAAATAAAATGTTTATATGTATGTATACAATTTTTTTTTTATTTTTTATTTTTTATTTTCCTAAGTCAGTCACATGGGATTTTACTAATTTTTAATTTTTAGGTTTGTTCAATATCATCTAATCTCTTTTCAATAATATAGACTCTAGAAAATCAAAGATACAAATTTGACGTCAAAATTCTATTACATATTTATTTTTGTTTTAATCCATTTATCAATAAACATCTAATAGCATAGGTTTGTGTAGAATTTAATGCTTGATTTATTACATTACTTTGAATAATAGTTATAAGATGTAAATATTTACTCATAAGGTAAACAAATAAGGGATGTAATTTACACCAATACCACTATTAACTTTAAATTCTTATTTAAATCCTATTTTTAGATTTCATTTTCTTTCTTTAATTCTTTTTATAAAAAAGGTATATCATTAGTTTTAGTTTTTTTTTTTATTTTCTCCATAAAATAAAGTAATATCACTATTTTTTTCCATTAGGAACATATTCTTAATTTTACATTTAAAACTACTAATAAATTTTAAAATCGAAAAAAGATGTTTGATTATGCTCCTAATTGCAAACCTTCTTTTATGTGTGATAGATATAGATAGGTATTTGATGTGAAAGATAGATTTTTAGATAACGTTAGATTTTTTCTTTGAAAGTGAATTAAAGATAAATTTTGATTTTTAAAAATTTGAGTTAGATTATTTTTACTAAAAGTATGGAGAAAATGTGATTTTTTTTCTCGTAAAAAAATCTCTCATTTTAAATGTGATGCTAAAATATATAGAAAATGTAATTTTTATTATTTTTCTCTTACGTATGATGCTCAAAAATAAGAGAAAAAAAAAATTATTAATGATTTCAAATGTATTTTTTTTCTTTTTCAAAGCTAATCATTCCAATATGAACAAAAATAATATCCTATTTATCTAAATAGTTTTAAAAGTATCTTTTTGTCTAATTATCTTTGTAAAGGAGCTTATTTTTCCAATTAACCCGTTAGTACATTTGATTTTAAATTTATTAGGTCACTGACTTAGTAAATTTTCTTAAAAAAATCTAGAATCATTTAGAAGTCTAATAACCTATTTTTAATAGTTAACCAAACATATATAACACAATGTTAATCACATGTAATTCTCCCTTATGAAACTCTATGAAATTAAACCAATATAAAAAAAAAAATTATGAGAATCAATACAAAATAAATTAACCCACTATAAAAAAATATATCAACTTATTAAAAGAAAAATATTGCACTTTACCAAAAAAACATTGAATGATGATTTGTAGAACTTTTCTTCACTATAATATCTACTGTAAACAAAATAAACATTAAAAAAACCAGGAAAGATTATCAAAAACTTAATTTGATAATATGAAGGTGGCAATTGCGATCGTCGTTCAATTTGAAATGGGAAGAAAATATGGGGAAAAAAATATGAAGATGGAAGCTTGATTCTTGGGTGTTTGAAAATGAAGACAAAAGATGATCGGTATTTGAAAATAAAGGAAGAAGGTAAAGAAATGAAGGGAAAAAAAATAGGATTCGGGTGTTTATTGTTGGTAAAAGAAGAAGATGAAGAAAATAGAATTCGGGTGTTTGTTGTTTGTAAAGGAAGAACATGAAGAAATGAAGTTTGTTTAGGGGTTTTAAGTTGAAAATGTTGGGGAAGAAGACAAAAATGAAACGGGAAGAAGATAAAAGTGAAGTCAGAATGCGTCTGTTGAACAGACGCATTCAGAGGGCATAAAAAAGTGAGTTGTTCAATAGATGCATTCAGAGTGAGTTGATAACTTACTTTCTGACGCCCACTAAATGCATCTGTTCAACAGACACATTCAGATTTTTTTTTAAATGAATTGAAAAAAATAATAAAATAATCTAAAATAGGTCTCTAGAGAAAGAAAAAAAAAAAAAAACCTCATCTTACCTAAATAAGCTGAAAACTACCCTTTTACCTAATTAAAATAAAATTGCCTTTTTTTTTTTTTGGCACTAACGATGTTCAAGACAAACATCCTCGAATTCACCACTTCCCATTACCCTTTTCTTTTCTTAGACATTTATACAAACATTTTTGGTGACCGTGAAAATAAATGTGTTCCAACTTCCAATACTTTGAAGGGAGTGTGTATTTAATGAACGAATAGCCACCATGCCAATTCCTCGTTATTTTTGTTTAGTATAAAACAAAATGTTGGTGGATGGAGATTTTAATTCAAACATCATGTGCCATCAATTTAAAGTATTTTTTTTCTATTCATTTTTTTAAAATTCAAACACGAGACTTTGGACTATTAAGGAAATAAATAATACTTTCAACGGTTGAACTATGATTTATATGCGTTTAATATTACATATGTGGAAGCTTAATTGAATGTAGCCTTGTTTACATTTTAATTTAATATTAGATATATTATGTAATGACCTAACATTTCGAGATCTCTAACAAGGATTATTACTTCAAAATTTTACATTTAAAACCAAAGCATTTTTACCATTGAGGTAAAATTTATTTAAAACAGGAATAACAACTTCAAATCAATTTATTAAATCAATAAATAAACAAATAAATAAAACTTTTGTTCGGAATCCCCTAAAAACGTTTACGAATAATAACAATCAAAGCATTAAAATTTTCTGTCTAATATCAAGATCTAGTTCAAAACATTTAAGTGGTCGAAAACATAACATTGAGCAGAAACGATTCTCTAGTCCTATATGGCACGGTCACAGATCCCTCTTATCACTTGTTGGTCTGTTCTTGCTCTTACCTGAAAAACATAACATAAGAAAGGATGAATATAAAATACTCAATAAGTGATCTCGAGCACGTATACATATCATAACATAAACATAGCATGACATCAGTAGTGATCCTAAAAGAACACAGATCATAGCATAGGTAGTGGACCCGAAAGAACAGAAGACATGACATAAGTAGTGATTTCAAAGGAGCACAGATCATAGCATAGGTAGTGATCCGAAGAAACACAAGACATGACATAAGTAGTGATCCCGAAGGTATAGAGATCATAACATATATGGTGAACTAGAAGATTCACAAACATGGGGTGTATATAGTCCGATAGGAGAGTAATCAATTATCACTTCTTAGCATGCAATTATTAATAAATAAGCCCTGCGTGCTATGGCCTAAGTGAGCTACCCCATGGCACATGCTTGTGTCATGGCATGGGCGAGTGTTACAAGACAAGTGTCTTGGACGTCTTCCATCGAGAATGGGATCTCATGGACGGTGTCGGACGGCACGGGTGTGCCGACATTGTGCCCATTCCCATGGGCCAGAGGTTCGATGTAGTGAAGGAATGAAATATCATGCAACGGAAGACTACATAATCAAAAAGCACTTAAACTACATTTAATTTGAGTCTTAAGCATGTTGATCATATGATATTCAAAAGAAGGTTTGAAACACATATTACCTTTGAAGATTCCTCCACGAATTCAGTTGAATAACACCAAGATAGAGCTTGAATCACCGAGAGGACTACCACCGAGATCTTCTCTATTACGCTCAAACTGGAATGTATGGTGGAAACACTTGAACAAGTTGAATTGATGAAGAACGAGAGTAGGGTTTTCAGGTTATCAATTTAGAAAATATATTTTAGTATCTCTTTGATCTTCATGCATGGAGCTTCAATATATATATGTAAATAACATGAAATGTATATGATTGCATGGTGGCCATGAGCAGCAAAAGAAAGATAATTCTAAATCACAATCATGAATGAACAATACATTTACAGTCATCTTCAAACAAGCAGTTATATAATTAAAATGCAGAAATTACAGCATGAACAACAAATGAACAAGGAAGAACTCTATGAACATTTGTCACCTCGTCTCCACGCTCCATTGTGTGACCACTCGAACAATTAGCAACCTCGAACGCCTGATCTACACAACCGCAACATAGCAACGAATACAGCACGAACACTTCGCGCTCGTCCTCAATGATCGCCTCGGCCACGAACTCCTTAGTGACATGAACGGCCTCCATAGCACCACGAACGGCCTCCAGAAAACCTCGACGGTGTCGAGTTGAGTCTGATACCACCAACAAGGCTACCTTGGTATTTTCGGTGTGAGAATCCAGAGGGTGGGCTCCGTTCGGACTTGGATTAAGGCAGACGAAGGAGGAAACACCGATCGCGTACACGACTGGGCAAGTGGGAGGTGGCAGAGACCTATTGTATAAGTTGATGCCCAATCATTTAGATAAAGCTAAGCGATCGTCTAGCAAAAGCTATTCGATTGTTTAGCTCATCGTTTAGCTCGGTCTGTCGCTTACAGACACTACACAATCGTTTACTTTAGGCACAATCGTCTAGCAAAACTATGGGATCGTTTAGTAAATACTGCACGATCGTTTAGCTCGCCACTGCACAATCGTTTAGCTCGCCCAGCTGTCGTTTATTAAATCCGTATTTACTCGACTACTCTGTGAGTTTCTTTTTTGCAGAGAGAAAACTCAAAACTTTTTTCAACCTTTTTGTAAAACTTCTTCTCAAAATAGGAAAACCACTTTCCTTTTAAAACTCACGGTTACCACGAATTCAATAACCACCCACTCACTTGGTTATTAAAGAAAAAGAATTAATTATCCAATAATTAATATTATTATAAATATAAATGATAACCAACTTATCATCGTATATTTATAATCTATAGTTTTAATATTTCATCACATGAAACATATATACCATAGTTCTTTTTCTATTCCATGATATTTAATGTAAATTTCATTTACACCAATCCTCCACTAGATGTATCTTATACATCATACCGATTATATCATATATAATCAAAATACCTCTTATAAATTTGAACATTTTAAATGAACATCAAGAATTGATCCTCAACTGAATCAATTGAGCTACCAAGGGGACCTTATGGACTTGTAGCTCAAAGCTCCAACGGTATGTGAATAACTGACTAAACTCTTTAGTCATGGGATCCACCATCCGTTAACTGCCAGACACTCCACTAAAGACCGACAGCTGAACTCTCCTTACCACAGATGTATTATGTGTTTGATAACGGGTAGAAATACACGTTATTACAGTGCAAATAAGTAAAACAATGAGAGAATGCGACGGTAAAAATAAACAATATCATGTCCAAAAGCGCTAAACTGAAGAAATTGTGATCACATGTGCCCATTGCATAAAAGTAGCTAATTTACTTATTTTGTGCTGGAAAAATGCGTTGGCTCAAGTAAAATTACGATCCAAGGAATTAGGCATCCGTGCGCTTGAAAGATTGCGATTGCAAAGTCATGCGATCGTATGCGATTGTGAGAGGTTGCTCAAGAAGGTGGCCGCATAAAGACTGCACATCAAGGTGACAACATAATAAATCATGAAGGGATGGAAAACTGATGACGGTCGAATTCAAATTTAGTTGACAAACCGTTAAAGCCACAGTGTAGCAAGTACACTCAACTTTTGGTGACCATTAATTGGCGCATCAGAGTAGGAGATTTAATGTTTGCCCATCATTACAATCATTAGAGAGAAAGGCTGCTTCACCTTGAGCTCTATAAATACCGAAGACCACCATAGTAAACATATCATATATAGATAATATAGAGAAGAAGTTAGAGAGCCGTTAGTCTGCTCGTGTACCTACTTAGATTTAGAGGACGGAGACGAGCTAGGAGACGAAGAAGTCGAGAGATCATTCCCGGACAAATCGAGAGACTGCTGGAAAGCGCTATAAGGAGAGAGGGCCAACACTTGTGAAAGCAAGAATATTCATCTGGACAGAGTTGGAGTGAAAAAGACAGTGTAAAAGGCCACGAGAACCAAGATATTGCTTACTGGGCTTCTTATCTCTAAATTCCATTGCTATTTTGTATTCAGCACTTTACTTAGAAAATGGAAATCTCATTTCAATCTATGTTCAATCTCTCCACACTTTGCATGAGTAGCTAAATTCCCGAATGGGTTGAGAAGTACTTAGCTGGCATAACCTAAGATTTACATTTTATGCGATCATCTTGTCTTATGTATGCGCATTCACCCTTTAGAGACACTTGATAGAGTAGTCTAAAGATAGAATCTAGGCTTGAGAGAGTCAGATTAAAACCGCATAAGCAAGAAATAGAAACTTAGACATAAGTTCTATCGCTATTTACACATCGCATGCACCCTAGAAATAAGATATGATAGTATGCAGTCACCTTGTTTTATATGTGTATCATGCATCATCGCATAGACAAGAATAGAGGCTTAGACATAAGTCCTATCGACTTTTTCATATACATCGCATACGTCATAGAAATAGGAATTATGACATTTGCATTGAGAGATGACATACTGTTGTTTATGGGTAGCATGATCACATAACTTGTACGTAATCTTAGGAAGTGTTAGCTAAACCCCTTCTCAACCCATTCATCGCATACTCATTGTACTTCTCGATTTCATCAACTCTTTGTTTGAACTCTGTCGCATAGGAAATATTCTTAATTAAAACACAACCAACTCATTTGTTTTCACCACCACAAGAGAATCAAAGTAACTGTCGCATATTTACTCAGTAGTCCTTGTGTTCGACCCTAGACTTACTAGGAAACCTAGTGAGGCTTATACTTGGGTCTTATTAGGAAAACTTGCATTGCATAACAGATCACCGCAAACTCATACCATAATCGCATCACAATTCACAACGCATCATCCATCTTAACCAATCAGAAGTGAGACAACCCTTCACAGATCGCTCGTAAGTACAATTGAGCCAATAACCATTATGCCCCTGTAGTTACATATGTCTCCTTAAGTACCATTGATCTCTCTAACGAACAAAGTCATAGTTCTACTATGGCTGAGTCTTCTCTTCTAAAGAGAAGTTGTGGCCATTATGTTCAAGCTCCGGAATCAACCTTTAAGGGAGCAATCTCTCTACTTATCCTTGCTTCAGGAAAGGAGTGAATTCCATCTTGTGAATTGAGTTCCTAGCTCTTAGATCAGACAAGTCCCTAAAAAGGTAGGCATGTTGAATTGGCAATCTGGCCAGTCTCACCCACACTAATCAAAGGACCGCTCTCAAAGGTAGGAGTTTCCAAAACACTCAGGATTGAGGTCATGTCACCTATGTTCATTAAGGTGAGATGCAAGTCTCTAGTATCAACGGTGTTATATACAGAGTCTAGTCATCTTGTAGTCCAGATCTTATACAAACTCTTTATATAGGACACCCTCGCTCGCACGTCTCCACATGAATGGTTAAGATCTACCATCTGTAGTAGTTTACAACACTTGCAAACCTCTACAAAGCGGGCCGTATCCGTAGTGTCACCAGGATTAGGTATTGATGACATGCAAAAATTCATGTCATCTTAGGCCTTTTACTTAGAATTATGAAGGTTTATAGGCAGAATATGTGCCAATCATGATAGGAATTCACAAGAAAATGAGATTGCGTCGATCAACATGTTGAATCTCAGCTAACCCATTATTTTTTATTATGTGTTCAATGTTCTATTTTTGTAGCTAAAACAGGAAATGGACGCAAATGCGAAAACCAGACCACGACATACACGACCGCATGCGGAGAAACTCTCCATCACAAAGGCAAATGGATCAATCAAAAGCCGTCGAAGGGAGGTCAGTTATCCCTCCTTAAAATATTTAAACGAAAATATTAACAAGTTTCTCAAAAGGAAAACACATTCAATAAGGTTTTAGCAAAACTAACATGAACCCCGTGTGACATCTAGTTTCACAATGACACTTCAAAGGTTTAGGACAAAAACCGTCGAAGGGAGGTCAGTTATCCGTCCTTTGAATTGAGAAGTTCTCGACCAGTCATTAATACCATAACAACTCTTGCTTCTATAACGACTAGCCATCATTGATTTGGCCAAGAGATCATTAACTTACTTAACAATCTCCCATAAGTTTGACCTACCATTTTAAGCCATAGAGCTCCGTCCTAAAAGGCCAATCCGAAGAGAAAAAATCCGATTGGGGCAAAACCTAAAGCGACCCTATCCATTTCTGAAGTTCACCTTGATATTAACCAACTGCACAAAACCCATCTGAAGGGGGACGCTTCGAAGGCGACACGAGGGCATACAGAATGATCTCACGATATGAACCAAGGACAGAGACCATAGGACGTGTTGACACACACCCTTCACCCACTTACTATAAACACTCTCTCCGTTCACCTTGATATTGACTCATGCAAACACCATCAGAAGGGGGATGCATCCTTGGCACCATGAGGCCAAGCATGAATCTCACGATATGAACATACAGGGAGAAACGTGAGTGGAATCATAAACATATCTGATACGCCTCTTCCTCCCACTGAGTATTTTATAACCTAGGGTTTAGCTTACTTAGAAAAAATACGACTAAGGATTTTAACTAAGTGACTTTTAGGTTTTCCCAAGAGTAAATTTTACCTTGGATAGTGAAACAACTTTTAATCATCATCCATTAAACTCTTTCACGGAGTCTTTGACCGAATTGTCGCATGCTTGTATCAAATCTATCTAATTCACCTTTCCAGGTAGGTTCCCAGGTAGGTGTGTTACGTTTCCGCCAACTTAAGAACCCCAGCCTAGCCAGAACCCGTCTTAGACAAAAGGTCCTTTATAGATAGATTTGCTACACTTTAACCTTTTATTAGCCAATTTAATCCTATTAAACTGATTAAAATATTAAAGCCTTAGGGTTGCTAATCATATTAGGACCGTGATCTTAGGTCTATGTGATCCAAGTTTTAAACATTTTAAAACATGAATTAAACCTAAGTGAACATGCATGTCTTTCTTATTTCTTTTAGTTCTAATTTCTCTTTAACTCTTAAAAAGAAACAACTAAATAACATTGCACATAACTAGGCGTTTATAACAATTATAAGGTAACCTATGTGTCATGCTTCATGCAATGTCCGGTCATTACTATATAACTTTTACATAATGCGTAATAACCAAGCAAACATACTAACATTCACCCTTATACTATAACAATTATAATATAAAGATGATGCATGTCAATGCTTTATATGCATGCATAAATATAACTCTTACATTGTATGATGCATGAGCATGCTATTACTTAATAAAATCATGCTTCTCTAAATTATAACAATTACAGTAAAGAGATGATGCATGATCCATGCCTAACCTAAGGTGGGATTTACTATATGTGCATACCATATGACATATAAGACATACATCGCATGTATTAAACAAATAGATTAATGGATTAGGATGAGCCTTTAAACCAGAAAGAACTGGAATGAAAAACCCAATCTATTACATTTGTCATCGAGCAAACCGGTTCACAGGCGAACCGAGTCTTGAACTGCCAGGAGTTCTCCATCATGTAGCAATCTTTAGCAGGTAGATGATCGTTCAACGCACACTAGACGATAGGAACTTTAGCAAACGATCGTGTAGACGACAATGAGGCTACGAAGCCTGGTCGTCCATGCAATCGTGTAGCGCATCGATAGGTAAGCGATTTACCTTGAGTTACTAAGCGATCGTTTAGACAGTTATTAAGCGATGAAGCTTGCTGACCTAAACGATTGTTTAGCGCGCTTTAAACGATACACGAGCGTCTGATCGTTTAACCTAGCGTGCAACTTGGTAAATGATTGACCTTGCGATGCTAAGTGATCGTTTAGTCAGTTACTAAGCGATGAAGCTTGCTGACTTAAACGATCATCTAGCTTACGCATGCATTAAACGATACTCAGTGATCGCATGCCCGATCATCTTCCCGATACGACCAATGCTTGATCACATACTATTGACATGGTTTTTTGATTTTTCTATTTTAAGCACACGCACTACGATATATGTTGCGATGGTATGCGATACTACTTCTAGATGTATGCATTATTAATGGAATGTTTGTAGTATGCTATGTGTTGTCACAAGTGGCCTTGCATTGAAACCAAGTATAATTTCACTGCAAGTTTCTTGGAGTGATCCAAGTTCGAAGACAGGGATTTTGTAGTTAATACGTTGCGTTCATGATATATATGACTGAGGGTTTTTCAATTAATAAAATATTGGTTTATACAGGTATTTAAAATTGCGATAAAGTAAAATTGCGGTAAGTAACATATGCGGTATAGTAAAGTTGCTGTAATAAAATAAAGTGCGATAAAAGTAAACCTAAGCTATGATGATACAAGATATAGGTTACATGATACATGATACCGAGTTTGAGATTGACTGTGAAGATTATACAAAGAATCGTGTTATGTGGTGGCAAGGCTTTATATACGAAGTAGAAAGAGAAAAAACAATTAGTACAAACATCGTAAGTTCATTAATTGCGTTAAAGATATAACTACGGTTCCACTTTCCCTTGGCTTAAACCTCTCAGTGATTGGCTGTGTTCCCACATCTCTATGGTGAAACAGGGATGAACGTAATGAAAGCAAGGTTGCTTCCATCTCTGGAAGTACTTCTCGCTTTAGTTAACGCATTCTTCTAACCTTCTCTCAACAGATCAGAATGGCATCTTCACTTCTGCTCTCACAGGTGAAGATGTCATCTAGCATGTTTTAGCTAAACATATTTATTTCTTTAGCACAAATTAATTTACTTGTTTAATTCATCCTAATTACCAAGGGATTAAGAAAACATCGTGGAGAAAGCGATTAATGGAGGAACAGAAGTAGACAGGAATATGGAGATGAAAATGATCATGACATTTAATTATAGAATCAAGTGTCTGATACATGGTGTGAATGATTTAGACTAAGAAGATGAGATACAATTGATGATAGAGATAGAAACAAATACAGAAGAGTGCCAACGTCTTGACACAGATCTGGATGGAGAAATCTCTTGCCGGCGTATGGAGTGAATGGAAAGATGAGCATCCCTCTGAGGCTTGCTCATCCGGTAAAGTTGATCTAGGTATAGAGCTTCACGACGGGGATTTAGAATGATTCGCCTTGAGACTCACCTCTTGGCCTTGCATCTTTTCTTCCTAGATCTTCTTCGATCAGCACTCAAATCAGCCTCTCTCTCAATATGCAAATATCAAAATAGCCTCGTATCAAGTATCTTTTTCAGTGAATTCTCTGAGGATATTTATAGATGAATGCTCTGACTCTCTACCGTGTGGTCCCCACTTTATTGTTATGAAAATTCCGAAAATGGTGGAATAAATATTCCTTCTGTTATGCAATGAATCCGTAAAAAATGCACAACAGTTATTTATACACGTGTCAAAATCCTCTGCGATTGCATTGCTCATTTGCATCTTCGATCGTTTGCCCGCTGTGGTGTTGTTTTTATTACCGCATGCGGTTGAAGTTGCATTGATCGCAAAGCTCTTGATCGATTGTCACATGCGCCGTCATTGCGTTGATCATCTATTCATTCTTGAATGATAGGCGCAATGCGACATAGATGTGTTGAGCCCTGAACGCATACGGTGACTTGATTTCCTGCAAAACAGACTTGAAATATTCTTTTCTACCATCACAATGGTGTCAGTGGGTGTATTGATGAAAATTTATAATTCTTGCATTTCTTAGCCAATTTCTATACAATTGACGTAACTTTTCTCAATTTTGACCACAATATCTAAATAAAGAAGTATAAATAACTTGTATTTCTACAAGTTATCACATACGACATCGTTCAACCGATGCGTTCAACCATGATCGCTCAGTTCTTCATCTTCATGATGCGATGGACAGCGATCGCATAGAAACTTGTCTGCATAATGCGATCAACCCTAGATCATCTCCTTCCTCGAATAGCCGCAACCTTTGCCCAGAACTTCGACAAATGACTCAAGACTCAAACACTTTGAATACAGACTCGATTACAATTATATATGCCTATAAACATAGGGGCCTTTACATACAATCGGAAATGTAAAAGGTATTTAAATAGACCGAGGAAATTCATCCCGAAAACATCCATTAATCCGTCACATCCACAACAGTATTAACATTTAAAACAACGTAGAAATGCACCTACCAAGAATGTAAATGTTATTTCGTTGCAACAAATGAAATCGGAGTATCAGAAACTTGGCTCTGATACCAATTGAAGGATCTCAAAACTAGAGTTCCATGAGCGGGTTTAGATCGCTCCGATTTCACAGTGACCAGAATATAAACGATATACATTCTATACTAACAATTATGCATAATAAAATCAACAACATGCTCAAAATACAATAAAGCATAGAGAATGGGTTCATTACCAGAGGATGACAATCTTCGATTATATATGAACCCACAGTAATAGAAGAACTCCACCGATCGACTAGCACCCGACGAGTTTCTCGTCTGTTACTGCATGATCTCAACGTACACGAACAAGGAATCGAGGACAATACCACCACCAGGGAGACCCAAGTATCCTCGGCGTCAAATACCCAGAGAGTGGGCTCTGGTTAGTTTGGTAGAAGACGGAGGAGAAGAAAATCGTGTAGATGACAAGCGCGCACGGAAGGAACTTTGCTATCATATAGTAGGAACGCTTATCGTATAGTAAAACTACACAATCGTTTAGGAAAAACTGGACGATCTTTTAAGAAACGGATGTACGATCGTTTACGAAACGCGTGAATTAGAGGATCGTTTAGACGACTGAGAATCTATCGTATAGGCTCTTGGCGATCAGTCTTTCACGATTTCTTTTAGGCGCAGGATTTCTTTTGCACGAATGAATTCTCTTCTAAAAATTGAAAACAATTTTCAACTTGTATCCCGCCGGTTACCTTAACCCTCACAGCCTACATTCCCATTTAAAAACGTGAAAATTTGTTAATTATTTTAATCAATTAATTTATTTAATAAATATAATCATATTATATTTATATCCTATAGTTTGATATCATATATCTATTATAGAATTTTTCCTATACTTGATATAAATCATATTTATATCTAATTTCCTCCAAAATAATGTATCTCATATATAATTGGCCATTCCAATTATATCATATATAATTGTACTTCCTCTTGTCAATTTGAACATTTCAAATTAACCCAAACACTGGTTTTCGACTTTATCCAAGCTACCTAGGTGACCTAATGGACCTGTGACTCGAAGCTCCAACAGTACGTGAATAGCTGACTAAACTCTTTAGCCACGAGATTCACCATCCATTAGCTGTCAGTGATTCCACTAAAGACCAAGAGCTGAACTCTTCTTACCGCAGATATATTTTTGTGTCCATTGGATATAACCAATCATGCGTACGATGACCCTTCATAGATGCTTGTAAGTACAGTTGGGCCAATTTACCGTTTTACCCCTGTAGTTTCATCTCACTCATTAAGTACCACTGATTCCTCTAATGAACAATACAACATAGTCCAACTATGTGTGAACACCTCTCGAGCTAAGAGAAGGTGTGTGGCGCAACATTGTTCAAGTCCCGGAATCAGCCCTTAAGGGAGCCATCTATCTACTTACCCCTGCCTTAGAGAAGGAGTGAATTCCATCTTGTGTAGTTGAGTTCCCGGCTCCCAAATCAGACGTATCCCAAAAATGGTAGGTTTGAATCGACAACTTGGCCATTCGCACCCATACAAATCAAAGGATTCAATGGCAGGAGTTCCCAACTCACTCAGGATTGAGGTCATTTTACCTATGGTCATCCTAGTGAAGTGAAGTCTCTGTCATGAACAGTGTTATATAACAAGACATTAACACTTCGTGGTCAGGTCTTATACAAACTCTTTGTATAGGACGCCCCTGCTCACATGTCCCCAACACGAATGATTAGGATCAGGTCATCTGTGGCAAGTCACAACACCTGTGACTATTCCACAAAGCGGACCGCGTCTGTAGCATTACCAGGATAAGATTTCCCTCCTTTATCCATCTACTATAGACCATTTTGGTTATCACTCAAGACATGATCCACTTGTATGTCACCACATACATGCTTGAGTCATATACAGATAACCAGGGATTTTATGTTTATTGGTTTGTGGTAAAGCAACTAAAATAAGTAAATGAGCAAAACAACAAGATGTGAAGTAAATATCATATATTAACAATCACAGGTGTTCGTATGTACTGTTTACAAACTACAGGACACGAGACTTTAGGGCATCAACCCCAACAAATAGGATCAAGTTAAAGTGTATAGCCAAAATGATCTATAAGTATATGGATGAAATTGGATATCTCATCCTAGTGACACTATTGGATGCGGCCCATTTTGTATGATGATACAAATGGTGTGATCCACAAATCATTCATGTAGAGACATGTGAGTGGGGGCATCCTATGCAATGAGTTTACATGAGATCGAAGCTTGAAATAGTCACTTTTCTTTATAATGACCGTTTACTGTTAAAACTGACTATTTCAAACTAAAATGACCTAGGGTAACTCGATCTTAATCCTAAGTTAACTATGAACTCCTGTTTATTCGGGATTATTCTTTGATTTTCATAGGTGAGAGTAGTACAACAATACTACTCAATAAGCCTCTCATTTTAGGGATAAGACTAGGTAGATAGCTGGGGAGATAACGATGCAAGATGGAATTCACTCCTACCCAACTTTGGGTTAGCAGATAGGTTGTTCTCTTAAGGATCAAGTAGAGAGGGTCATGATTTATATGTTGTACTATAAATCAATTGTTCATAAAGGATCGATGGGAGCTTAAGGATCAAGTTGTATTTATAGGGGTAAAATGGTGATTTTGACCCAACTGTAAATATGAGCGACCTATGAAGGATCGACTTATTGATTATGGTTAAAATTGATAGAAATACATCTACAGTGAGGAGAGTGCAACTATCGACCTATAGTGGTATGTCTTGATAGTTAATGAATAGTAATTAATTTGGTTTAAAGAATTGAACCAATTAATTGCAAATCGTTGGAGCCTAGGATCTGTAGGTTCATAAGGTCACTCTACTAGCTCATAAATTGGATCAGTAAATTGAGTATTTTAGATGAGATTTGAAATTAGGGTTAAGAATTTGAAATGTCGAATTCAATTAGGGTTTCAATTAATTGTATTCGATACAATTGAAATGTTTAATTTTATCGAAATTAAACAAAGTTGGAGAGTTAATTAATGTTAAATTTTGATTTAAATATTAATTACATGAAATTGAATTCGTCGTAGTGAAATTGGTGTTTTGTTAAAATTTAATATTAAGATATTAAATTAACAAAATAATTAAAAGGTTTAATTAATTAGTTTTATTTAAAATTTAATTGAATTAATTTTGTAAAACTAATATATAAATAAATCAGTTTATCTGGAAAACAAAATTGTTTTAAGAATCAATTTATTGATTTGAAAACAAAATGGAAAGTGGAATTTTCCAGAAGTTGGAGAATCCCACTTTGGTGCTAAGCACCTTACTCAATCTACACTCATTACTTCAATTAATTCATGAAGCAGGTGCTGTGTAACGGTAAAAATGAATCTTTAAGCATAAGGACAATGATGAATATGAATGAATGAGATGTTGAGTTATGTTATCGTTTATGCACACTACTGCTAAGTTAATCTCTTTATCTACTCTAACACATGGCTTAAGGATGAGATGAATGATGTGCTAAATATACACTCAAGTACTTTGCGATAAAGAAATTTTTATGCGATACTACGTCTAAATATATGCGTTGTTAATGGTATGCTTGTAGTATGCGATGGAGTAATGCGTGTCACAAGTTTCATTACGCTGAAACCAAGTATAATTCCAACGCAAGTTTCTCAGAATAATCTGAGGTTGAACACAAGGACTGTTTTTGTTAATGCGTTACTTTTGTGATACATGCGACCGGTTTAACAATGAATAAATAATTAGGTTTATACAGGAATGTAAATTGCGTTGATAAAATAAAATCCTAAACTAATATGATACAAGATACATGATACACGATACTGAGGTCGAGAACTGACTGTGAAGTTGTACAAAGATTCGATGTATGCGATGGCCAGTCTTTATGAATGAATTAGAAAAAGAAAGAGTAAATAGTAAAAACAACGCAAGTTTGTCAATTGTGTTAAAGATGCAACTAAGGTTCCGCTTTCCCTTGGCGTATACCTCTCGGTGATCGGCCGCGTTCCCATATCTCTATGGTGAAACAGGGATGAACGTGATGAATGCGAGGTTGTTTCCATCTCTGGAAATACTTCTCGCTTTAGTTAACGCATTCTTCCAACATTCTCTCGATAGACGGAATAACATCTTCACTTCTACTCTCACAAGTGAAGATGATGTCGAGCATGCTTTAGCTAAACTTAATTATTTTCTTAACACAAATTAACTCACTCGCTTAATTCTTGCTGATTACCTAGGGAATTAGGAAAACATCATGGAGAAAATGGGTTATGGATGAACGGAAAGAGACAGAGAGATGGCAATGGTAATTATCATAACATTTAATTCTAGAATTAAGCGTTCGATACATGGTGTGAATGAAAGATTAAGGAAGATGAATACAAATGATGAAATAGAGATTAGAAACAAATACAGAAGGAGTGTCAACGTCTTGACATAGATCCTGAACGGAGGTTGTGCTTGCTGGCGTGTGGAAGTAATGGAGAGGAAAGCTTCCCTCTCAGGCTTGCTTTCTTGGTAGAATTGACCTTTACACAGAGCTTCAACTATGGGATTTGGAAGGATTCTCTGCTCGGAGACTCACCTCTCGGCCTTGTCTTGTGGTTTGCCAGGATCTACTCTGTAAGTCGCTTTAGACCAGTCTCTCTCTCAGAATCAGTATATGCACGTCTCTTTCTATTCATGTATATTTTTCAGTGAATTTGCAGAAGCTATTTATAGGTGAGGCTTGGCTCTTTGAATTTGTGGTCCCCACTGTATGGTTATGGTAGTTCCTGAAATGGCGGAGTGAATCTTCCTTCTGTTACGTAATCAATTCGTCAGAAATATACAACTGAAAGTTGTACATTTGTCAGAATCCTCCGCAAATGCGTTGCTCTTTGCATCTTCGATCTATCGCCGCATGCGGTGTTATTTTTGATAACCACATGCAGTTGAAATTGCGTTGATCGCTAGAGCTCTTGATTGATTGTTGCATGCGCCCTCATTGCGTTGATCATCTCTTTGTTCTGGATTGATGGGCGCAATACGAGTAGATGTGTTGTTTATTTTATCTTTGAGTCATGAACGCATGCGGTGATTGATTTCCTACAAATAGATACTGAAACATTCTATTCTACCATCGTAATGGTGTTAGTGGGTGTATTGTCGATATTTTGTAATTTTCGCATTTCTTAGCCAATTTCTATACTATTGACACAACTTTTCTTTCTTTTTGCCGCAATATCTAAATAAAACAGTATAAATAACTTGTATTTCTACAAGTTATCATGTTGGCCACCATGCACACACACTGTCTGCATGTTTTTGAACTTATAAATTGAAGTTCAAGGCTGAAGAAGATGCATGCATGCTGAGATAAGTACCAAGCTACTGCAGAAAAAGAAAACCTACAACCCTTTCTCAAATTCACCTAATTCCAACTCAATTTACTTGTTTCCACCACACAATCCATTTTAGAGTTTAGTGGAGAAGATCTTTGTGGTGGTCTACTTGAAGTTTCAAGAACAAATTTGTGGTATTCTACTGAATTGGAGTCAGATTCTTCAAAGGTAATGTACTACATAAACCCACTTATAAAATAGTTTTGAGAAGCATGTTTTAAACTCAAATTAAGTGTAATTAGAGTGCTTATAGATTCTGATTTCTTTCATCACATGTTAAATTACTCTATCAATTGGTATCAAAGCATGATTTAAGCACTCAATTATTGTTAATTTGAGTTTGGTGGGTAAATTTCTAAGCATGTTTTAAACTATGTCTGATATGGTTTAAATTCAACTTTGACATTAGATTTCTCTTTGATTCCTATGTTAAATTTGTAATTGGATCTTGATTGATGAGCTTATATGTGTGCTCTAGAGTCTTTAATTTATTTGGAGTCATTAGAGTTGAAATGAGGCTGTAATTTGGAGACTCGAACAAGCAAGGTTGAGCAGCAAAACGAAGGAAATGCTTCTGTGCAGTAAGCGTCACAACGCTGTTCATCGAGCGTTGCAATGCCACAGGCTTGCTGATGAACAACGTTGCAATGTTGCGATGTAGCATCACGATGCTGTTCATCCCAGCCTAGAAACATGCATGCACTTCCTAACCAATTCGTGAGTTAAGGGTCCGATTCGACTGGGTCTCCTTCAGACTGGTCCCGTTCGGCCTTGTTTAGAGCATTGGTGGTCCGGTTCAGGTGATTCGGGTCTAGTTCAAGTCGGTTTGAGTGGTTCTTCACCATATTGAAGCTGCTTTTATTCTATTTATGTAATAATTTAGCTATTTTGATTGTTTAGGATGCTAAAGTTGAACCATATTAGTATTATTTAATTATTTTATGCATGTCATGTGTATTATTTTTGAACTAAACATGTTTGTGAATAAAGTATACCATTTAGATTTAAAATCCTGATAACTTGTAGAAATACAAGTTATTTATACTGCCTTATTTAGATATTGCGGCCAAAAGAGAGTAAAGTTGCATCAATTGTGTGGAAATTAGCTAAGAAATATAATAATTATAAATTGTCGTCAATATACCCACTAACACCATTGCGATGGTAGAAAAGAATATTTCAAGTTTGTTTTGCAGGAAATCCAGTCACTGTATGCGCTCATGGCTCAAGAGAGAAAGATTAATGCATCTACGTCGCATTACGCCCATCATTCAGGAATGGATAGACGATCAACACAATGACGGCACATGCAAAAATCGATCTAGAGCTGAACTTCAACTGCATGCGGTAATAAAAACAACACCGCATGAGGGCACACGATCGAAGATGCAAATGAGTGACGCAATCACGGAGGATTTTGACACGTGTACAACTAACCATTGTGCATTTTCGACGGAATGATTGCATAACAGAAGGAATATTTATTCCATCATTCTTGGAATTTCCATAACAATAAAGTGGAGACCACAAGTCAAAGAGTTAAAGCTTTCATTTATAAATACCCTCAAAGAATTCACTGAAATATATACTTGATACGGGATAATTGATACGAAGCTATTGAGAGAGAGGCTGATCTGAGTGTTGATCAGAGAAGATTCGTGAAGAAAAGAGACAAGGCCGAAAGGTGAGTCTCAGGGCAAATCATTCCAAATCCCCACCGTGAAGCTCTGTACCTAGATCAACTCTACCGATTGAGCAAGCCTGAGAGGGAGGCTCATCCTTCCATTCACTCTATCTATGCTGGCAAGCAATCTCTCCATCCAGATCGGTGTCAAGACATTGGCACTCTTCTGTATCTGTTTCTAACTTTTATTCATCAATTGTATTTCATCTTCTTAGTCTACATCATTCACAACCTGTATCAGATGCTTGATTTTATAATTAAATGTCATGATCACTTTCATTTCCACATTTATGTTTATTTCCATTCTTCCATTAATCGCTTTCTCCCTGATGTTTTCTTAATCCCTTGGTGATTAATATGAATTGAACAAGTAACTTAATCTGTGCTAAAGAAATAAAGATGTTTAGCTAAAGCATGCTAGACGACATCTTCACCTGTGAGAGCAGAAGTGAAGATGCCATTCTGATCTGTCGAGAGAAGGTTAGAAGAATGCGTTATCTAAAGCAAAAAGTACTTCCAGAGATGGAAGCAACCTTGCATTCATTACGTTCGTCCCTATTTCACCACAGAAATGTGGTAAATGCGGCCGATCACCGAGAGGTGTACGCCAAGGGAAAGCGGAACCGTACTTATATCTTTAATGCAATTAAGAAACTTACGCTGTTTATATTAATTATCCTTTCTCTTCCTGCTTCGCACATAAGCCTTACCACCGTATAACATGATCTTTGTATATTCTTCACAATTAGTCTCAACCTCGGTATCTTGTATCATGTAACTTGTATCTTGTATCATCATAGCTTAGGTTTATCTTATCGCACTTTACTTTTATCGCAATTTACTTTATTATTGCATTTTTATCGCTTATCTTTACTTTACTGCACAATTTACTTTATCGCATGTACAAACCACACTTTTATTAAATTGAAAAACCCCCGGTCGCATATATCACAAATATAACGTAATTAACCTAAAACAATCCTTGTGTTCGACCTCGGATCACATCGAGAAACTTGCGGTGGAATTATACTTGGTTCCAACGCAAGGAAACTTGTGACAATGCACAACGTACTACAAGAATATTCATGAATAATGCATATCTAAAAGTAGTATCGCATAAAGAAAATAAAGTTATCATTCATCCATGCGTTGTATGACATAAGATCATTTTCCACAAAATAGAAGCATTAAATCTATGTCATCAAGTTTATTGCATCATCGCATTTTATGTCACAACAAGTTTATGGCGCCGTTTCCGAGGAATAGTTAATGGTTATTGTTTGAGTATGTTTGTGATATTTTGCAGGACAGATCTCTTTGTACTGGCTGTTTATCTCGAAGAGCAGTCTGACGATTTTTGAGCTCTGGAGTGATCCAGATATTCTAAGCGAACCCAGAGATCAGGTGTATTATTCGCGCGGAAGTACATCAGGGCTAAATTAATTAGTGAAGAAGCATGGCTAATAATAACGAGGCATCAGCAGGGAATCAAAGGGAAAATTGGCCAGCGCAAGATTCCAATGTTCTTGCTTTTGACTTCAACGTCCCAATGAGAGACTATGCGGCGCCAGATTTCTATAACTTTTCACTAGGAATCTCAAGACCAGCGGTTGAAGAGATTGTAAGCTTTGAAATAAAACCGATTATGCTGCAGATGATTTAGAATGTGGGTCAATTCGGAGGATTATAAGGAGAAAACCCACATTTGCATTTGACGAATTTTATAGACATGTGCAGTGCATTCTCCATGCCTGGTGTGACTCAAGAAAGACTTAGGTTATATCTTTTCCCGTACACACTACGGGACGAAGCAAAGAGGTGGGCTCAGTCGTTAGAGCCAGATGAGATTAACGCGTGGGAACAGCTAGTTGACAGGTTCATGGATAGATTCTTCCCTCCAACCGTCAAAACAAGGAGACAGAGGGATGTGTTGAATTTTAAGCAAAAGAGTTATGAAACTTTGAGCATCGCTTGGGTGCATTTCAAATAATTAGTGAAGAGTTGTCCGCATATCGGGATTCCCAATAGCATTCTGATGGAGACTTTTTATAATGGCTTAGATCAATCAACGCAAGTAGTTGCCAATGCCTCCGTAGTAGGAGGATTAATGGAAAAATCATATATGGAAGCCAAGAGCATATTAGATCACATCTCGGGACATTCTGATGAGTGGATTGATACCGGGTTTGAGGAAAGTGGTCTAGAGCAAGAAATAGTAGAAAATGCAGATGTGTCAACTAATACAATGAGCACACTGGTAGATCAAATGACCACGATGACGGCACTCCTTCAGACATTGGCTAATCAACAGAGAAATCTCTCTCAAGGTTCAGCGCAAGTTAATGCATTGACGCACGTGGCCGCAATGAATTGCGTTCAATGTGGGGAGGGACATCCAATAGAAGTTTGCCCGTGCAATCAATGGGTCGTATGTTCGTCTATAATGAGTCATTTGGCAACATCTATAACCCTGGCTGGTGGGATCACCTAACTTTAAGTTGGGACGGGAATCACAACCAGGGGAGCCATAGTTTCCATCAGAACAGTTATCAAGGGGATCGAGGCAACCCTTTGGTCTTCATTAATCTGGACTGTAGCCCAGGTAACTCTCAAAGTTTACCACCCCGTGACCAACCATTCTTATATGATACCTCTTGCAGTACCTCGTATTTGGAAACTTCACTGAAGCATTATATTGAAAAGAGCAAGGCAATTAGACAATCGCAAGCTGACTCCCTTAGAGGTTTGGAAGAGCAGATGGAACAGCTTGCAATTGAGATGAAAAATAAAGTGCCTGGTACGTTACCTAGAATTCAGGAGCATCGAGGCCACGATTGTAAGAGAAATTTCATGCAGTGACATTGAGGAGTGGTAAAACAATAGCTCTTGTGCTATCAGTATCAGACCAAACAACAAGGCCAATAGGTCTAACTGTCGATGATGACCAATCAACCAGTAGTGGAAAAATTATCAGTTCAGGAGTAAGTACACCTACAAAAGATGAAGCTCCTCAAGACTTGAATTCTGAATCAATGCAACCTCCAGCTAACGAAACACAACAAGGATAAGACCTCAACAAATAACCAACTAAAAAAAAAGTAAGGCGGGATCCCCCACCTTTCCCGTCCAGGCGGAAGAAGAAAGATGATAGCAAGCAATTCCAGAGGTTCCTGGACGTTCTCCGATAGCTACCCATCAATATTTCCTTAATAGAAGCTTTGGAATAGATGCCGAGCTATGTAAAATTTCTCAAGGATATTCTTGCTAATAAAAGAAAGATTGGGGAAAATGAAACAGTTGCGCTAACATATGAATATGGTGCACTGTTTCAAAATAATATCCCCATCAAAATGAAGGACCCTGGGAATTTTACATTGCCCTGCTCAATAGGAGGGAAGAAGGTCGGGAACGCGCTGTGCGATTTAGGGGCGAGCATAAGTTTAATGTCCTTATCAATCTTTAAGAAGCTGGATACCGACAACACAAAACCAACCACGATCACACTACAGTTGGCCGATAGATCTATAACACATCCTGAGGGTAAGATAGAGGATGTACTCATGCAAGTGGACATGTTCATCTTCCCGGCGGACTTTATCATCTTGGGTCGCCCATTTCTTGCAACAGGGCGAATGCTGATTGATGTGCAAAAAGGAGAGCTCACCATCAAAGTTGACGATCAGGAAGTGAAGTTCAACATTTTCAATGCATTGAATTACCCAAGTGATATGGAGAATTGCCAATATATTGAGAAACTACGGGAAGAACCTTGGCACGAGCCCCTAGCAGAATTGGAGGAAGAAGAATTTGGAATCGGCGCAATATGGGAGGAGGATTGTGCCGTAATTCATGTTGAATCAAATTTTGAACCACTCAAGTTATCTGAACGAACTTCATAACGCACTAAGCCATCCTTGGAAGAACCACCCGTGCTAGAGTTAAAGTTGTTGCCTATGCACCTCAAGTATGCTTACTTAGGATGTAACAACACGTTACCGGTTATCATTTCTGCCTTGTTGAGTTAGGAGAAAGAAGACGCACTTATACAGATCATGAGAAATAACGCAAAGGCTTTAGGATGGACCTTGGTAGACATTCGAGGAATCAGTCCCTCATGCACAAGATTCGTCTGGAAGAAGGAAAGACAGGATCGATAGAAAGACAACGACGCTTGAACCCTGCTATGAGAGAGGTAGTGAAGAAGGAAATAGTGAAGTGGCTGGACGCAGATGTCATCTACCCGATATCTGATAGTATATGGGTGAGCTAGTGCAGTGTGTTCCGAAGAAAAGGGGGATGGAAATCGTCACTTATGACAAGAATGAATTAATTCCCACAAGAACAACTACGGGGTGGAGAATCTGCATGGATTATCGCAAAGTTAAATTTGGCCACCAAAAAGGACCACTTCCCACTCCCGTTCATTGATCAGATGTTAGACAGACTTGTGGGGAATGAATTCTTCTGTTTTCTTGACGGCTATTCAGGGTACAACCGAATAGCAATTGCGCTGGAGGATCAAGACAAGACAACCTTCACGTGCTCATTTGGTATGTTTACATTCCGACGCATGCCATTTAGACTCTACAATGCGCCAGGCACTTTCCAACGATGTATGATGGTGATCTTTTCAGATTACTTGAAGTAGTCAGTCGAGGTATTCATGGATAATTTTTCAGTTTTCGACAATAATTATGACTCTTGTTTAGCTAACCTCGAGAAAGTCTTGAAGAGATGTGTGGCAACGAATCTTGTTCTGAATTGGGAAAAATGCCACTTTATGGTTGAAGAAGGAATTTTTCTGGGTCATAAAATCTCGAAAGCAGGATTGGAATTTGATTAGGCGAAAATCGACGCAATTTCCAAGTACCTCCACCAGTGAACGTGAAAACACTTAGGAACTTTCTGGGACACGCTGGGTTTTATAGAAGATTTATTCGCAAATTCTCCCAGGTAGCAAGGCCCCTAAGTGTGCTTCTTGAAGTTGACCGAGAATATAATTTTGATGATGCATGCATCAAAGCATTCAACACATTGAAAGATGCACTCATCACCGCACCCATTCTGGTTGCGCCAGACTGGACGCAATCGTTTGCGTTGATGTGCGATGCTAGCAGATATGCTGTGGGCACAATATTAAGTTAGTGCAAGGACAAGTTATTGCATCCTATCTATTATGTGAGCAAAACATTGAATGATGTGCAGGAGAACTATACAACCACAAAGAAGGAAATGCTCGTAGCGGTATTTTCACTGGAGAAATTCTGGCAGTACTTAATCGGAACAAACGTTGTGGTGTATAAGGATCACTCTGCAATCAAATATCTGATGACAAAGAAGGATGCAAAACCAAGGCTTATACGGTGGGTGTTGCTCCTGTAAGAGTTTGACCTAGAGATCAAAGATCGAAAGGGCACCGAGAACCAAGTCGCTGATCATTTGTCAAGATTGGAGAATTGCGAGGTTCAAGGGAAAGAAAAAGATATTGAAGAAAGATTCCCCGATGAGCTGCTGATGTCAGTAGACATTAATGTTCCCTGGTATGCAGACATTATGAACTTCATCGTTTGCGGTCAAATACTAGATGACTATACTTACCAGTAGAAGAAGAAGCTAAGACACGATGTCAAATTTTATTTCTGGGACGACCCATTCCTATATCGACTTGGACCTGATCACATTCTACGTCGATGTGTTCCTGAGCACGAAGTCAAGCACATTCTAGGGATTTGTCATGAGTCCCCTTATGGAGGACATTTTGGGGGGCAGTGGACTGCCGCAAAGGTTTTATAGTGTGGCTATTTTTGACCTTCTGTTTAAGAATGCCCATGCCCACGTTGTGCAATGCGACAGATGTCAGAGAACGGGGAATATGTCTAAAAGAAATGAAATGCTGTTGACGTCAATCTTAGAGGTGAGTTATTCGATGTTTGGGGAATTGACTTCATGAGCCCATTTCCACCATCAGAAGGTCATCATTATATCCTAGTCGCAGTTGATTACGTATCAAAATGGGTTGAGGCCATCTCATGTGCCAAGAATTATATGGCCACAGTGGCGAAGTTTCTTAAGAAGAATATTTTTGCTCGATATGGGACGCCATGGGCCTTAATCAGCGATGAGTGCTCTCACTTTATCAATTGCATAATTACCAACCTATTGACTAAATTTAACGTCAGCCATCGAGTTGCATCTGCTTATCACCCATAGACTAATGGGCAGGCAGAGATTTCTAACTAAGAGATCAAAACTATCTTGGAGAAGGTAGTCAATACTTCCAGGAAGGATTGGTCACCCAAGCTTGATGAAGCACTATGGGCATACAAGACTACTTATAAAACACCAATTGGTATGTCCCTATATGCCCTGGTCTTTGGAAAAGCTTTTCATCTGCCGTTCGAGTTGGAACATAAGGCGATGTGGGCATGCAAGAAGCTGAAGTTTGATTTAGCAAGTGTGGGGAAAGTACGGAAGCTGCAACTGAACCAACTACTCGAATGGCGAAGGGACGCCTATGAAAATGCCAAAATCTACAAGGAGAAAACCAAGAAGTGGCATGACGACCGCATAAACGACCGGACATTTGTCGAAGGTCAACAAATATTACTCTTTAATGCACGATTGCGATTGTTTCCAGGGAAATTGAAGTCTTGCTGGTCTGGGCCATTCAAAATCAAGACTATCTTTCCCCACGGCGTAGTGGAACTAACAACTTTAGATGGGAACAACGCATTTAAAGTCAATGGTCAACGGATTAAGCCTTACTACGGAGGCGACATAGATCGACGCATGGATACCATTGACTTAGGCAGGCAGGATTAACCACTTGCAGGGGGATGTGATTGCGGTAATTCTGAAAACTTCTTTCAATCAGCATCCCTATCTATGTTTACTTGCTTTCTTTACAGCTTTCTTTTACAGCTTTCTAAATTATGTTATTTACTGCTTCATAGAACTAGCCTTTAATGCTTTCTGTATTTACCTTCAATTTAATTCATTTGTGTACTTCCATGACATGTTTAAAGTGTATGCATTAGTAGCGCTGTTCTTCAATTTTTGTGAATGATTGGATGAAACGATGAACACCACAAAGTCTTTTCGACTTGCGTTTCTGATGAATTAAAAAGAAAAAAATAAAAATTTGTATGTAACGCAATGATGGGTGCATTGTGTCCTAACAAGATACACCTTGCGTCCATTACACCCAAACACATTGCATTGAGAGGTGTGTTGCACGCGTATATGTTCTTTGCCTGTCCTTAGTGAAAAGGCACTATGTTGAGGTAGCGATGTGCTGGTAGCAATACCGTATGCCCGATCCTCCAGAAATGCTTTGAATTAAGGGGTGTGCTGCGGGAATACATGCGTTGTTGCCCGTCCTCAGCAAAAATGTATTTGCGTTAATGGAAGCACGGTTTTAATTTGTAATCGTGCACCCGTCTGAATCCAATTCATAATTTAAACTAAATTATTTGATTCTTTGTACAGCCCAAAATTTTTGTATTGCATTATTTGTAATTATTTGTATACTTAGTTAATTTTCAATACAACTAAGTAGCAATTCTCTCTATTTGCCTGTGCCTTTTTCTTTATCATCCTTTGTCAACTTTGCGATGTTCTTAATCTTTCTTTTTGCGTTATTCATTGTGCTGCGATGATGTATAATATGCATTCACTTAGACACATTTCCCATACTTTGTAATTTCTAACTAACACTTAGTTAATTCGTAGCTTAGCAGTACTTTACCCTTTACCCTTCAAAATTCTGCTCAAACCTTCTTTTTGAATTTTTTTTTTCTAAGTGTTTGTCTATTTTGTCCAAACAACGCAATGAGGACCTTGCACATCTCTAAATTTGAAGGTGGGGAAGGTCTGAGCAGATGAGATCAAGATTATGTGGTATTTAAGAAAATGCGTTCATTTTTTTTTTAAAAAAAAACAACATTTTCATATCAACTCAATTGTCAGCACAAGGGAAAACTTCAAAAATATTCCCAACCTGATAAGAGTTAGTTGTGAAAGGAACCTGTTCATAGTTGGATATTTGCATGAAACCCGTGGTAGCAAGCCAAAACGAAGGTGGGTTTCCAAGAACAACGCAATATGAAAAGAGAAAAGAAAAGAAGAAAAATAAAAGAATGCAAGAGACAACTCCTCTAAATATCATGAGTTAAAGTTGAATTTGGCACACAACCGTGGTTGGATATTCGTATGACACCCATGGGAACAAACCAAAATGAAGAGTGTAACCAAATTCTGAGAACTTCTTTCAATCAGCATCCCTATCTATGTTTACATGCTTTCTTTACAGTTTTCTTTTACTGCTTTCTAAATCTCATTATTTACTGCTTTTTAGGAGTAGCATTTAATGCTTTCTATAATTCTCTTCAATTTAATTTTTCATGTCATGTTTAGATTCCTTTAATTTGTATACATTAGTAATGCTGTTCTTTAATTTCTGTGAATGATTGGATGAAACATGAGACACCAAAAGTCTTTTCGACTTGCGTTTTTGATGACGTAAAAAGAAAAATTAGTATGTAATGCGATGATGGTGCATTATGAGTTAACAAGAGACACCTTGCATCCATTACATCCAAATACATTGCGTTGAGGGGTGCGTTGTGCGCATATGTGTCTTTGCCCGTCCTTAGCTAAATGCACTATGTTGAGGTATCCTCTAGAAATGTGTTAGTTAAGGGGTGTGTTGCGGGGGTGCATGCGTTGTTGCCCGTCCTCAGCAAAAATGTATTTGCGTATTAGAAGCACGGTGTTAATTTTTAGCGTGCACCCATCTGAATCAAATTAAAAAAAAGATAACAGTGAAATTCTTTGATTCTTTGTACAAGCAAGAATTTTGTATTGTGTTAATTTTTAATTATTTGTATACTTTGTTAATATTCAATACAATTGAGTATATATTCACTCCTTTTTGCTTGTGCCTTTTTCTTTATCATCCTTTGTCAATATTTGCGATGTTCTGATCTTTTACTTTTGCGTTATTCATTGCGCTGCCATGATGTAATATATGTTTATATTTAGAAACATTTCCCATACTTTGTAAATTCTGACTAACACTTAGTTAATTCTTATTTTAGCAGTACTTTGCCTTTTATCTTTCAAAGTTCTTCTCAAACCTTCTTTTTGAAATTTTTTCTCTAAGTGTTTGTCTAGTCTATCCAAACAATGCAATGAGAACCTTGCTTATCTTTAAATTTGGGGGTGGGGAAGGCCTGAGCAGATAAGATCAAGAATATGTGATCTTTAAGAAAATGTCAGCGCAAGGGAAAACCTCAAAATTGGTCCCAACCTGATAAGAGTTTAGTTGTGAAAGAAGCCTGCTCGTAGTTAGATGTTCGTATGACACCCGTAGGAGCAAGCCATTGGAAGAAGAGAATGAGAAGAAGCACGAAGATAATAGGTGGCGCTTACAGAAGAAGAAGGGTAAAGAACTCGTAGAACGCGAGAAGGAGGAACAACGCAAAGAGCGGGAGAAGAAGCAAAGGCAAGCAACCTGCCTTGTGTTGGCCAAAGAAAAGGGCAAGGCAATCACAGAAAGTAGCAAGCCCGCGTCGATAAGGAAGCGTCCATCGAAGAGAAAAGAGAATGATGACATGCTGATAGAGATGGGCTTCTATCCGCGCCAACGCCATTACCTGAACTCATCACAAGTGTGATTGTGAAACATGGCTGGGACACATTTTACCAATGCCTAGCCATTATTGTGCGCAGGTAGTGAGAGACTTCTACAGAGGGCGTTTACACAGAACCAGGGATGCGGTGACCTTCAAAGGAGAAACGGTGTTCTTCAGCGCAAGGGACATCAATGAGATATACCAAATGAAGGATAACCTGGATGCATCGGGGAACAAAATTATCGATGATCCCACTGAGCAGCAGATGGAGGACGCGCTGCAAGTATTAATGCCCGTGCATGAAGTGGTCGGTTTCACTCAAGGGAATCTGCACCTTGGCATCCAAGTCTTTGCTTCCGGAGGGAAGGCTTTGGGTTTACTTGGTCAAGAGGCGGCTGATCCCAACCACACATGACAAGACTGTATCAAAGAATCGAGTCATGGCCGCATGTTGCATCGCACGCGACATACCGATTGACATAGGGCGGCTGATCGCAAGACAGCTCAGAGCACTGGTGGGGCATATTCGAGGATAGTACTTCTTTCTGTGGACTGTTTCAAGTCTGTGCCAGCGTAGGCATTGATGAAGAGCCTATGCCTAAAGTCCACAGCCTCATTAACATTAAGATCTTGAGGTTGCTCCTCAAAGACTCCCTACATTGCCCTGAGCTACCCTTAAAGAGGCTCGCAATCGACCTCAATGTGCCACAGGAACCAAAGACTAAGAGACCACGCAGAGAAGATAAGGGAAAATAAAAGGTCCAAGAGACAACAACGCATGATCCAGAACCTTTGGACCTTTTGCCCTTAGTAATTCGCCCTCCAAGCTCTTCAAGCCCACCCGCACAATCTTCTTCTCCACTCCATGAAAACTTTACCAATCTTCTCCTCATTCCCAATTCTCCAGCTGTTCACCTAGCAACCCTAACTTCACCCTCAGCCTCATCACCGCAACCTTCCATTCCACCACCGTAAGTTGATGACCCACATGATTTGGGTCCTCTGCCCAACCCCAAAACGATGCTGGCGAGACATCGCAGGAAAAACCCTCCATAACATCCCTGGATGCTAAGTTAGCAGAAATGCGGTCACTTTTGACCCAAAAACAACAACTTCTCTTCCAACAGCAGCAATTCTTCAACCAACAACAAGCCTACTTCGACTAGTGGTTTGATGCAGTAATGGAGCAAGTTGATAATATTTAGCGCAGTGTTGCAACATCAAGGGAGGCGCTGATCAACATACATCGCAACACTCATATGATCAACCGCCACCAAAGACAACTTGTGGAGCGCAACCATGAATACTTTAATTTTCTCACAGCATACCTTCATGGTCCATTGGTGCCCCCGCATCTCAGGTAACACTTGCTTTTTGAAGAGACTTTTTTTGCATCACCGCGAAACCCTCCTCCAGACCCTTCGGCTCCTCAGCAATAATCCTTACATTCTATTTTTTTTATGCGGCCATTCTGCAATATTATTTTTTTATTCAATACATTATTTAATTAAATTCTTTGATTCTTTGTACAGACAAGAATTTTGTATTGCATTAATTTTTAATTATTTGTATATTTTGTTAATATTCAATACAATTGAGTATATATTCACTCCTTTTTGCCTGTGCCTTTTTCTTTATCATCCTTTGTCAATATTTGCGATGTTCTTGATCTTTTATTTTTTGCTTTATTCATTGCACTGCCATGATGTAATATATGTTTATATTTAGAAACATTTTCCATACTTTGTAAATTCTGACTAACACTTAGTTAATTCTTAGTTTACCAGTACTTTACCTTTTATCTTTCAAAGTTCTGTTGAAACCTTCTTTTTGAAATTTTTATTCTAAGTATTTGTCTAGTCTATCCAAACAATGCAATGAGGACCTTGCTCATCTTTAAATTTGGGAGTGGGGAAGGTCTGAGCAGATAAGATCAAGAATATGCAGTCGTTAAGAAAATGAGTCCATTTCAATATATATATATTTATATATATATTTTATTCAAAACTCCAATGTCAGCGCAAGGGAAACCTCAAAAATGTTCCCAACCCGATAGGAGTTTAGTTGTGAAAGGAGACTGCTCGTAGTTGGATGTTCGTATGACACCTATAGGGGTAAGCCAAAACGAAGGTGGGTTTCCAAGAACAACGCAGTATGAAAATGAAAAGAAAAAAATATATAAAAGAGTGCATGAGACAACTCCTCTAAATATCATGAGTTAAAGTTGAAATTGGCACACAACTGTAGTTGGATGTTCGCATGGCATCCATGGGAACAAGCCAAAACGAAGAGTGTAACCATGATCAACAATCTCTAATAAATGACACAAGATTTGACCACCGCATATAGATATAACAAGTCATTTTGACAAAGAAGAGATAAACATTCTATTTTTAAACTAGAAAAGCATCTTTGAGCAAAAATTTTGTTATATAGAAGAATAAAGTAAGGCTTGTTAAGAATTAGCAAGGATAGAAGGAAGTTGCGATGTCAAGTAATGTGCCTAAGTGTAATATTCGAAGCAGCCAATCGACGCAAAAATATAGGATAAGAATTGAGCTTTATTGCCTTAATAGAAGATATGCTTGAGGACAAGCATATATCTAAATTTGGGGGTATGATTACTTGTAGAAATACAAGTTATTTATGCTGACTTATTTAGATATTGCGGCCAAAAGAGAAGGAATATACGTCGATTATATGAAAATTAGCTTAGAAATACAATATTTATGAATTATCGCAATTACACCCACTAACGTCATCAAGATGGTAGAAGAGGATATTTCTATTCGTTTCTGCAAGAAACTAAGTCACCGCTTGCGATCAAGGCTCAACAAGAATCTGAATAACGCATCTCCGTCACATTGCGCCCATCAAACCACATTGAAGAGACGATCAACGCAATGACGGCGCAATGCGACAGTCGATCCAGAGCTGAATTTCAATTGCATACGATAATAAAAACAACACCGCATACGAGCACCCGATCGAAAGATGCAGCTGAGTAATGCAAATGCGGAGGATTGTGACACATGTACAACTAACCGTTGTGCAGATTTGACGGTCTGATTACATAACAGAAGAAATATTTATTCCTCCATCTTCGGAATTTCCATAACAATAAGTGGGGTCCACAAGCCAAGAGCCAAAGCTTTTGATTTATAAATACCCCCATAGAATTCAGAGAAGATATACTTGACACAAAGGCTAATTGATGCTAGATTACTGAGAGATAGGCTGAGCTGAGTACTGATCGGAAGAAATCCAGGAAGAAACGAGACAAGGCTGAGAGGTGAGTCTCAGTACAATTCTGCCAAATCCCCGCTGTGAAGCTCTGTGCTTAGATCCTTGCTATTGGTTGAGTAAGCCTGAGAGGGAAGCTCATCCATCCATTCACTCCATCCACATCGGAAAGCAAATCTCCATCCAGATCGACGCCAAGACGTTGGCACTTATTTGTATTTGTTTCTAACTCTATTCATCAACTGTATTTCATCTTCTTAATCTCTTCATTCACAAATCATGTATCAGACGCTGAATAGTTTTATTGAATGTCTTGATCACTTTTATTTCCACTCTTCTGTCTATTTCCATTCTTCCATTTATCGTTTTCTCTATGAAGTTTTCTTAATACCTTGGTAATTAATATGGATTAAACGAGTAGCTTAATATTTGTTAAAGAGATAAATGCATTTAGCTAAGGCATGCTAGACGGCATCTTCACCTATGAGAGCAGAAGTGAAGATGTCATTCTGATCTATCGAGAGAAGGTTAGAAGAATGTGTTGACTAAAGCGAGTAGTACTTCCAGAGATGGAAGCAACCTTGCGTTCATCACGTTCGTCCCTGTTTCACCATAGAGATGTGGGAATGTGGTCGATCACCGAGAGGTGTATGCCAAGGGAAAAAGGGAACAATACTTATATCTTTAACGCAATTAAGGAACTTGCGCTGTTTATGTTAGTTATCTTTTCTCTTTATGCTTCGCACATAAGACTTGTCACTGCATTACACGATCTTTGTATAATCTTCACAGCTAGCCTTGACCTCGGTATCTTGTATCATGAAACTTGTATCTTGTATCACCTTAGCTTAGGTTTACTTTATCACAATTTATCTTATTATCGCATCTTTACCGCTTTACTTTACTTTATCGCATGTTTAATTACTTGTACACAAAAATCTTTTATAAATTGAAAAGCCCCTAGTCGCATGTATCACAAATGTAACGCAATTAACCTAAAACAATCCCTGTGTTCGACCTCAGATCACACCGAGAAACTTGTGGTGAAATTATATTTGGTTTCAATGCAAGGAAACTTTTGACAACGCATAATATACTACAAGAATCTCATGAATAACGCATATCAAGAAGTAGTATCACATATTATTGCATAAAATCTGTGACAACAAGTTTAGGACATGGACTTGAACCTTGCTTGTAGCATAGTACAATTTTCGTGTTACAATCCTTCCATTCACTCCATCTATGCTGGCAAGCAATCTTTCCATCCAGATCGATGTCAAGACATTGACCCTCTTATGTATATGTTTCTAATTCTTATTTCATCTTCTTAGTCTAAATCATTCACAACCATGTATCATACGCTTAATTTTATAATTAAATGTCATGATTACTTTCATTTCCACATTTTTGTCTATTTCTGTTCTTCTATTAATCACTTTGTCCCCGATGTTTTCTTAATCCCTTGGTGATTAATATGAATTAAACAAGTAACCTAATCTGTGCTAAAGAAATAAAGATGTTTAGCTGAAGCTTGCTAGACGACATCTTCACTTGTGAGAGCAGAAGTGAAGATGCTATCTGATCTGTCGAGAGAAGGTTAGAAGAATGCGTTAACTAAAGCAAGAAGTACTTCCAGAGATGGAAGCAACCTTGCGTTCATTACGTTCGTCCCTGTTTCACCACAGAAATGTGGGAAACGCGAACGATCACTAAGAGGTGTATGCCAAGGGAAAACGGAACCATACTTATATCTTTAACGCAATTAAGAAACTTGCGCTGTTTATATTAATTATCCTTTCTCTTCCTGCTTCGCACATAAGCCTTGCCAATGCATAACATGATCTTTGTATATTCTTCACAGTCAGTCTCAACCTCGGTATCTTAAATCTTGTATCATGTAACCTGTATCTTATATCATCATAGCTTAGGTTTATTTTATCACACTTTACTTTTATTGCAATTTACTTTATTATCGCATTTTTATCACTTATATTTACTTTACTGCACAATTTACTTTATCGCATGTACAAACCACAATTTTATTAAATTGAAAAACCCCCGGTCGCATATATCACAAATATAACGCAATTAACCTAGAACAATCCCTGTGTTGGACCTCGAATCACACCGAGAAACTTGCGGTGGAATTATACTTGGTTCCAATGCAAGAAAACTTGTGACAACGCACAACGTACTACAAGAACATTCATTAATAACACATATCTAAAAGTAGTATCGTGTAAAGAAAATAAAGTTATCATTCATCCATGCGTTGTATGACATAAGATCATTTTCCACAAAATAGAAGCATCAAATCTATGTCATCAAGTTTATGGCATCATCACATTTTATGTCACAAAAAATCCACCGTAGGAAAATATGTTACATGGATTATTGTATGTTATAATTAGTTATAATGTATAATATGCATGTGTTAGGGTTTTTTAAAATTAATGTAAGTGTTATATTAATTTTGAATGCCTTTGATGCATGTTATGGTTTGCAAACATGTCTATTATTTTATAAGATGTTATAAAATGAAATTAGACTTTAAAATCCATAACAAAGATAAACGACATGCTCACTTAGGTTAACAAGTTGTTTTAAAAGTTGAAATAGATTGTTATCTTATAAAATTTGGTTACAAACTCAATTGGTTCACAATCTTGTATAAGGCTGGGGGTATTTAAGTTGACGGTTTACGTAATGCTTCCTACCTGGGGATTATGACCGAAATGTTGACTGTTGATAACTGGTTTTATGAGCTTGTGTGAGCAGTGTGAGGTTTAAAACTAGTTTAAACACTTAGACATCATAGGTTGAAATTTAAATATAAACGTTATATTTGGATAAAATCACATAGACTTAGGTTGTTTAAAAATTAGCTGTAATAAACCTAAGTAAAAGAATACCCAAATCATTTAGAACACTTTAGTGGGAGATTAACAATATATTCGATATATAGTTTTTAAACTCTCGCGTCCCCGAGAGTTCACACCATGAGATCCATGCTCGGCTTCGTGTGGCTTTTACTACGACTACTCCATTCGAAAAGTGTTTGCATGGGTCAATAACAAGGTGAATGGAGGAAGTAGTTCATAGTAAGTGGGTGAGGAAATGTGTCAACATTTTTCTATGGTCTCCTCCATTACTTTGAACTGTGAGATTCCTATGTTGTGCCTATTGACGTTTTTAGAGGGCACTAGCTAGTCGTTTACTACGACGATCCCTACGAAGGGTTGTAACATAGGACTCAGAACAACCCAAGCTTCAGAAATAAATAAGGTCTTATGGTTCCATCTTGGATATTGTCTTCTAACTCAGGGGCATGTTCATATCGTTTTATAAGATCTAAAAATGGCAGGTCACACTTACAAGAATTACTAAATGTTAGTAAAGATCTTGACCGAAAGCAGTAACCAAATGGATTATAGGAATAAGAGTTATTCTGCATATAGTATTTGGTTAGGATTGTCTTGCTTCAGTGAAGGAATATTTGATTGCCCCCGGTAACAACTATTCTAAATCACTAAAGTATCATTGTAAATAAATAAAGAAATATGAGTACTTGATTACTTTTTGCTAAAATTGGATTTAGATGCATAAACTTTTCTCAAAATAGTTGCGGTGGTGATTTTTATAAAGACTTGCGGTAACCAGTTAAATAAATAAATCGTTGGATTTGTTGTTTGCGTTGATGAAAATAAATAACGAATGCGGTGGAGTTTGAAAAGAGTTGGTAAACGGGAAATATGATGAATATGCGGTGAATGGTTTGAGAAAAGTTTCGGCTAACACTCCCTAGAATGCGTTCATGCTTTACGATAATGCAACATGCATACAATAATAAACCACCTCTCGGCCTGAATGCTACAGCTTCTAAGGCTAGAACGCATGAGATAAATATACGATAAGTCTACAGGGTTTACACATAAACCTCTATCTCTATTTATGCGATGAAAACATGACATTCACTCAAATATGCGACCACATAATATCATTCCCATTCCTAGGATGCATGCGATGCAAGTTGACAAATAGAGCTTATCTCTAAGTCCCTATCTCTTATTTATGCAGGCCTAATCTTGCTCTTTCGAGTTTAGATTCTAACCTAGCTCTCTCGAGACATTAGGTTCTTTCTTTAGATTCTCTCTCGAGTAACTCTAAAGGGTATTTTGCACAGCATAAAACAAGACAATCGCAAGCAATGAACTTCCTAGGTCATGTTAGCTTAGTTCTTCTCAACCCATTCAACTAGTTTAGCTACTCATGCTATTAAGAGAGTGAACAGATGTAAAAATAGAACTTTCATTAAATAGATATGAAGATGTACAAAATAACAATGCTAGTATAGTAAAGAGCCTGGTAGCAATTTCTTGCTGCCAGGCGTTTACACTGTTTTTACTCATGCTCTAAAGATATTCTCACTCTCGCGAGCGTTGACCCGCTCTCTGCTCTTACGCCCAAAGGTTCTCTCTCAAGTTGCGCTGGGCGATCTCCGGTGCCACCACTATTCTCTTCCTCCGCCTTAAAAATGGAAGAAAACTATGAACAGGAGTAACTGGTTAACTCGTCAACTGATCAACCCTTTTTGTGAGGAATGCACTTGGTATTTATAGGGCATTAATGGTGAAAGGCGGCTTCTCTCTCCCGATTGTACAGATGGAACAGCTTTAATTCCTGATTGACGCGCCGAATGATTGTTACCGATAAAGTTGAATGTACTTTGTGACCGTTATCAGCTGTCAACTTAATTTTGATTCGACTGTCATCAGCTTTCTGTCCCATCGCTCTTAATTAACCTTTTACCCAGATGCACCCACCATGTTGCGCTGACCAAGTTGCGGTGATCCTTCTTAGGCGAATGTTTGCGAGCACGATCAATGCAAAGTCTTGCGGTGAAGTTGCGCTCATGGTGAAGGCTTTGCGGTGATTGTGTTCACAAACATTTTCCCAAGAAGGACTGCCACAACTTGGTCGACGCAACATGGTGGGTGCATCTAGGTGAAAGGTATAATTAATCACGATGGAACAAAAAGTTGATGACAGTCAAATTCGAATTAAGTTGACAGCCGCTAACGATAACAACTACATTCAGCTTTTCGGTGACAAATATTCGACGCATCAATAAGGGAATTAAAGCCATCCCATCTGAGCAATGATAAGAGAGAAGCCGCCTTCACCCCAAAGCTCTATTAATACCAGAGGCATCCTTCAGAAAAGGGGTTAACCGGTTCAGCAGTTCACGAGTTAAAGAATTCATCAGTTAGCTTAGCATGTCTTTGTCCATAGTTTTTCCTTTTTATTTAAGGCAGAGAAAGAGAAGAGTAAAGATGTCAGAAATTTCTCAGGGTAACTCGAGAGAGAACTTTGAGGTGTAGAAGCAGAGAGCGGCGAGATTATCTTTTGAACACGAGTAGAAAAACAATATAAACGCCAGGGTAGCAAGAGATTGCTACCAGGCTTTTTATTCTATCCTTGCATTGTTATTTTGTACTTCATCTTTATATTTATACAATGGAAGTTCTTATTCTACATCTGTTCACTCTCTTAGCACGCTTGAGTAGCTAAACTAGTTGAATGGGTTGAGAAGAATTAAGCTAACATGACTTAGGAAGTTCATTGTTTGCGATTATCTTGTGTTATGCTGTGCCAAATAACCTTTTAGAGCTACTCGAGAGAGAGTCTGAAGAAAGAACCTAATGACTCGAGAGAGCTAAGTTAGAATCTAGACTCGAGAGAGAAGGATTATAACTGCATAAATAAGAGATAGGGTCTTAGAGATAAGCTTTGTTTGTCAACCTGCATCATATGCATCCTAGAGATGGGAATGATATTATGTGGTCGTCTTAGTTGTGTGTGTCATTTTGTCATCGCATAAATAAGAATAGAGGCCTATGTGTATGTCCTATAGACTTATCGCATTTATCGCATGCGTTCTAGCCTTAAAAGCCGTGGCATTCACACCAAGAGGTGGTTTACTGTTGTATGCATGTTGCATGATCACATAGCATGAATGCATCCTAGGAAGTGTTAGCCGAAACTTTTCTCAACCTGTTCACCGATACTCATTGCATTTCCCCTTCAACTCTTTTCAAACTTCGCCGCATTTGTTTATTTTTTCATTACCACAAAAAAAAAAAAAAAAAACCTCAACAATTGCAATGGAAGAATGCCCAGAGAATCCACAGTTTATTTACTTTGTGAAAAATAATCCCTTTTCAAATACCTACAACCCCGGGTGGAGAAACCACCCCAATTTTACATGGAAGAATCAGCAGCAGAATTTCCAACCTGTGGCGCAGAAAGAAGGGCCACCTGGATTCTTCCTGCGCAATAACGGTCAAACAAGCAATCAAGCAAGTAGCTCGCAACCACCGCAATCTTTCTCCCTGGAAAGCTTATTGAAGCAATATATAGAGAAAAATGAAACGGTTCTTCAAAGTCAGGCTACATTCACCGCAATCTAGAATTACATATGGGCCAGATTGCAAGTGAGTTAAAGAACAGACCGCAAAGGGCTCTGCTGAGTTCAACAGAACTCCCATGTAACCTGAGGGGATTAGGTAAAGAGCAATGTAAGGTTGTAACATTGCGAAGTGGAAAAACTATGGAGGGGGAAAGAATGGAGCCCAATCGGATTACTCCCATTGTGGTGGAACCTGGAATTGCGGTGACGCAAGAAGAAGAAGGAGAAAAAGAAGCAATAGAGCCAGAAGTTGCGTCGACCTCAAAGCCAACAAAGAAAGGGACCGTGAGAGTGTAATTACCACCTTTGCTGCAGAGACTTAGAAAGAAAAAGAATGAAGAGGTATGGTACCAATGCTTTCTGTCTATGTTAAAACAATTACACATTAATATTCCATTCAGTGAAGCGATTGAGGAAATGCCTGCCTACACAAAGTTTTTGAAGGATATGGTAACCAAGAAGAGGGGAGCTAGTAAGTTTTCCATGGTGGCTTTAACGCAAAGTTCGAAATCAATCATTCCACTAAAGATGAGCGATCTTGAGAGCTTTTCTATACCCTGCTCCATAGAAGGACTGTACATTGGGCAAGCATTGTGTGACCTTGGCACTAGCATCAATTTGATGCCTCTGTCAATCTTTAAACAGCTGAATGTGGGGCAACTTGTGCCCACAACCATGACTTTCCAACTGGCCGATAGATCTCTAGTGCATCTAGACGGAAAGGTGAAGGACGTGCTGATCATCGTTGACAAATTTATTCTACCACCCGACTTCATCATCTTGGATTACGAGGCCGACAAAGATGTGCCCATCATCTTGAGGCGACCATTCTTATCAACAGATTGCGCCCAGATCGATGTGCATAAAGGGGAGATCACTTTGAGCATCAATGGACAAAAGCTCAAATTCAATATAATTCGTGCCATGAAGTTTCCAGACGAAGAAGACCTGTATGACTCAGACGACGACCAGAATTTGATTGAAGAAGAAAAGTTTGACGAGGAGAATGAAGAAGAGGATGCAAATGCATCCGTTGCTACCTGTAATGCGATCATAACAAAAACAAGCAAGGAAGAAGAGATGATCGCAAACCAAGAAGAAGAGCGAACAAAAAAAGAAGAAAGAAAAACAATGCAACCATCCCTAGTAGAACCACCAACACTGGAATTAAAGACCCTACCGAATCATTTAAAGTACACATTTTTTGGGGCAGAATGAGAAGCTGTCAGTTATTATTTCCTCTGAACTTAACGAAGACCAGGAGAATTCATTGATGAGCATTCCGAGGAAGCATGTGCGAGCAATTGGCTGGAAGCTCGCCGACATTAGAGGAATTAGCCCAGCGTACAGTATGCACTATATTCGTGTCGAAGAATACCATAAAGCAACGATCGAACATCAGTGTAGGCTCAACCCTGCGATGAAAGAGGTCATAAAAAAGGAGATCATTAAATGGTTAGATGCGGGCGCCATTTTTCCTATAGCAGATAGCACGTGGGTCACCCCGTGCAGTGTGTGCCGAAAAAGGGTGGCATGACGGTAGTCCCGAACGAAAACAATGAATTAATACCACAAAGAACCGTCACTGGGTGGCGCATTTTCATGGACTACCGCAAGCTGAATGTAGCCACAAAGAAAGATCATTTCCCCCTACCATTCATTGATCAAATGCTAGATCGTCTAAATGGAAATGACTTTTACTGCTTCTGGATGGTTATGCCAGGTACAACCAGATTATGATAGCTCCAGAAGACCAAGACAAGACCATATTCACCTGCCCATATGGGACCTTTTCTTTTCACCGTATGTCGTTTGGCCTCTGCAATGCGCCAAGCACGTTCCAAAGGTGCATAATGGCCATCTTTTCAGACTATTTTGAGGACTCTGTCGAAATCTTTATGGACGGCTTCTCTGTTCATGGGAACACTTATGAAGTCTGTCTAGCCAACTTGGAGAAAATACTGAAGAGATGCGAAGAGACGAATCTAATGCTTAACTGGGAAAAATGCCATTTCATGGTAAAAGAGGGATAGTGTTGGGGCACAAGGTTTCCTGGGATGAGTTGGAGGTGGATAAAGCAAAAATTGAAGCAATTGAAAAACTTCCACCTCCAACAAGCGTGAAGGCAGTACGAAGTTTCTTGGGCCATGCTGGATTCTACAGACGCTTTGTCAAAGACTTTTCCAAAATAGCACGACCATTGAGTGCGTTGTTAGAGGTTGACAGGAAATTTGATTTTGATAACAACTGCCTCAACGCATTTCGAGTTTTGAAGAATGCGCTGATTACCGCACCCGTATTGATTGCACCGGATTGGACACTTCCTTTTGAAATAATGTGCGATGCAAGCGAGTATGCAATGGGAGCAGCTTTGGCACAAAAGAAAAAACAATCTTACATCCCATTGCATATGCGAGTAAGACATTAAATCTTGCTCAAATCAATTATACCACCATAGAGAAAGAGCTTCTGGCGGTATTTTTTGTGTTGGAAAAATTTCGAGCATATCTGCTGGGGACAAAGGTACTCATCCATACTGATCATTCAATAATAAAGTACTTAATGACAAAGAAGGACGCAAAGCCGAGGTTGATCAGATGCATACAAAGACAAGGTGACATCACACAATCATATCCTATCGCTAGGATGCATGCGATGCGTTAATAGCAAACAATGCTTATTCTTAAGCTTCTATCTCTTGATTATGCATTCTAATCTGACTCTCCCAAGCCTAGATTCTAACCTGACTTTTCTAAGACTAGATCCTGTCCTTAGACTACCCTCCCGAGTATCTCTAATGGACGAATGAAGCATACATAATACAAGATAATCGCATAGAATGAAGATCCCCAGTTATGCTAGCTATATGCCTCTCAACCCATGCAACAGATTTAGCTACTCATGCGTAAATAAGAGAGAGTGAACAAATATAGAGAAGTAAATTCCATTTCTATAGATGAGTTTGAGTACAAAATAACAATGGAAGATAAGGGTAGAGAGCCTGGTAGTAATTCCTTGCTGCCCAAGGCTTTTACACTGGAAACTCTATTCGGTTTAAAAGATAATCCTGCTTCCGCAGAAGCTGGCCTCTCTTTGATCTTGAAGCTTCCGACACTCTCCCAAGCTCACCGGAATGATCTATCGGCACAATCTTCTTCTCTCGCTTTCGCCTTAAAATAAAAGAAAATCTAAGAACAAGGCTAAACTATCTAAGTAAAATTCTCTAACTCTCCGAACTTTCTGAACCCCTTTCCTGAAGGATGCCTTTGGTATTTACAGAGCTTCGGGGTGAAGGGCGGCTTCTCTCTTATGATTGCACAGATGGGATGGCTTTAATTCTCTAACAGATGTGCCAAATATTTTTCACCGAAAACCTGAGTGTACTTATTATCATTAGCGGCTTGTCAACTTAATTCAAATTCGACCGTCATCAGCTTTATATCCCATCATGATTGATTATGCCTTTCACTCAGATGCGCCCACCAAGTTGCGCCGGCTCTATGCGGCAATCCTTCTTAAGTAGATGTTTGTGAGCATAAATCACTGCGAAGCCTTGCGGTAATGCTACGCTCGACCATTGATTTCTTGTGATCGTACTTTTTGCCTTGCGTCAATGCATATTTTGCATAAAAATATAAAAACTAACTGTTTCTATGCGATGAATGCATGCGACGACAATGTTATGAACTTAATGCTTTTTGGAGGCAATCTAACATATTTTATCAATGCAAACCTTCATTGTTAAATAACTTAGCACTATAATAACGTGTATTTCTGCCCGTTATCAGCAACCTAGTTCTCCGTCCCCTTGCGATCAATGATTTCCATGTTGAATTCTTAGAGGAGAACCCATCGAATCAATCTCGGCTTCGCATCTTTCTTTATCATTAAGTACTTGATTGCTGAGTGGTCAGTGTGAACGATCACTTTGGATCCCAGCAAGAAAGCTCTGAATTTTTCCAATGCAAATATCACCGCAAGCAATTCTTTTTCTGTTGTAGTGTAATTTGTTTGAGCAAGGTTCAGGTTTTTACTCACATATGCGATAGGGTGTAGTATTGTTTTTTTCTTTTGCGCCAGCACCGCCCATCGCATAACCGCTTGCGTTGCACATTAGTTCAAAGGGTTGTGTCCAGTCCGGTGCGATCAACACAGGTACGTTTATTAATGTGTTCTTCAGTATTTTGAGTGCGTTGAGGCATTGGTCATCAAAGTCAGACTTTCTTTTTTCCTCCAGCAATGCACTTAATGTTCGTGCAATCTTTGAAAAGTCTTTCACAAAACGTGGATAAAAGCCAGCATGTCCTAAGAAGCTCCTAATAGCCTTCACATTTGTTGGAGGTGGGAGCTTTTCAATCGCCTCAATCTTTGCCTTGTCTACCTCCAGCCCATCCTTGGAGACTTTGTGCCGTATGTTTGTCCATACACCAAGAAGCCGTCCATGAAAATTTCTACAGAATCTTCAAGATACTCATAAAAGATGGCCATCATACACCTCTACAAAGTGCTCGGCGCATTGCATAGGCCGAATGGCATGCGTCGAAACGTAAATCTTCCATAGGGGAAGGTGAATGTGGTTTTCTCTTGATCTTCAAGAGCAATCATGATTTGGTTATAGCCGGCATATCCATCCAAGAAGCAAAAGTAATCATTTCCTGCTAGGCGGTCTAGCATCTGGTCGATAAAAGGCAAGGGGAAATGATCCTTCTTTGTCGCCGCATTCAGTTTGTGGTAGTCCATGCAGATTTGCCAGCCAGTGACAGTCCTCATTGGTATTAGTTCATTATTTGCATTTGGGACTACCGTCATCCCTCCTTTCTTTGGCACACATTGCACGGGGTTGACCCACATGCTGTCGGCGATTGGATAGATAATCCCTGCGTCCACCCACTTGATTATCTCCTTTTTCACGACCTTCTTCATCGCAGGGTTGAGTCTGCGTTGATAATCGATTGATCCTTTCTGATTGTCCTCGAGACGTATTCTATGCATGCAATATGTGGGTCTGATTCCTCTAATGTCTGCTAGCATCCAACATATTGCTTTTATGTACTCTTTTAGGATGCTCAATAGTGCATTCTCTTGATCGTCTTGCAGTGCAGAGGAAATTATTATTGGTAGCGTTTCATTCTGCCCTAGAAAAGCATACATTAGGTGGTTTGGAAGGGTTTTCAACTCTACTGTCGGTAGTTATTCCAAGGATGGTTTTGGTGTTTTTCGTTCTTCATTCATTGTCAGCTTTTCTTCTTTGGTTGCTGTTTCTGTGATCGCATTGTAGGCTACTATGGATGCGGTCGCATCCTCATCTTCATCTTTATCTTCAGACTTTTCTTCTTCATATAAACTGGGTTCATCATCGGATTCATCGAGGTCTTCTTCTTCCAGATATTTCATGGCTTTGATAATATCAAACCTGATCTTCTTTCCGTCCACGCCCAGTGTGATCTCTCCCTTATACACATCAATCTGAGCACGACCAGTGGATAAAAATGGTCGTCCCAGAATGATGGGTACATCCTTGTCCGCTTCATAATCAAGGATGATGAAGTCTGTCGGTATGATAAATTTGTCAATCATGACCAGGACATCCTTCACCTTCCCTTCTGGATGCACAATGGATCTGTCAGCTAATTGGAGAGTCATCGTCGTGGGCGCTAGCTGTCCCACATTCATCTGCTTAAAAATTGAAAGGGGCATTAAGTTGATGCTGGCCTCGAGATTGCAAACGCTTGACCAATATATAACCCTCCGATCGAGCAGGGTATTATGAAACTTCCAGTGTCACACATTTTCAGTGGAATAATGGTTTTTGCTCTTTGCGTTAATGCCACTGTTGCAAACTTACTAGTGCTCCTTTTTTTCGTCACCATATCCTTTAGAAACTTCGCATACTTTGGCATTTGTTTAATCGCTTCAGTGAAAGGGATGTTGATATGCAACTGTTTCATCATGTCCATGAAGCATTGATACTGTACTTCTTCATTTTTCTTCTTTTTAAGTCTCTGAGGGAATGGTGGTAGCTGTATTTTCACGGTTCCCTGTTCTTTCGGCTTCGAAGTGAATGCAATTTTCGGTTCCATCATCTCCTGTTCTTCTGTTTCTTCTTGAGTTAATGGGGTCTGTTGTCCCATCACAATTAGGGCTGTCCTTCTTGGCTTCTTCTTCTCATCTGCCACTGTCTTTCTGCTTCGCAACATCACAACTTGACATTGCTCCTTTCCCGTACTTCCTAGGTTGCGCGGGAGCTCTGTTGAGCTCGGTAGTGCCCCTTGTGGTCTACTTTTGAGTTCACCCATAATCTGTCCTATCTAAATTTCAAGATTGCGGATAGACATCGCTTGATTCTGAAGCACTATTTCATTCTTTTCAATATACTGCTTCAGTAAGCTCTCCAAGGATGAAGATTGCGGTGCCTGCGAACTACTAGCTTGATATTGCGTTTGACCGTTTGTTCGCGGGAAAAATCCTAGTGGTCCTTCCTTTTGCGCCATTGGTTGAAAATTTTGTTGTTGATTTTTCCACGTGAAGTTGGGGTGGTTTCTCCACCTAGTGTTGTAAGTATTGGAAAACTGGTTATTCTTCATGAAATAAACGGATTGTGGGTTCCTCAGGCATTCTTTTATTGGATGGCCTTCACTGCAAGTGGCATAACTTGCGTTCGCTTGATTGATTGCGTTGACTTGCCCCATATGCGTTCCTAGGCTGCTGATTGCGATTCCTTGTATTAAATTCATCATTGCAGTCATTTGGTTTTGTAGGGATGCGATGGCCCCATTATTTGTGTCACTGTCTTTAATTCTTAGTCTTTGATCTCTTTCTCTCCAGTCTTCATGATTTTTCGAAATGCGAGCAAGTATATTCTTAGCTTCGTCGTAATTTTTGTCGAGCAGACCTCCAGCTGCTATCGCATTGGCAGCCGTCTGCGATGCAGGGTTCAAACCCTGGTAGAAATTTTCCATCTGTAGATGATAACGGGCAGAAATGCACGTTATCATAGTGCTAAGTTCTTAAACAATGCTGGCTTGCGTTGATAAAATGTATTAGATTGCATCCAAAAAGCATTAAGTTTATTACATTGCGGTCGCATGTGTTCATCACATAGGAACAGTTGATTTTTGTATTTTTATGCAGAATATGCATTGACGCAAGGTGGAAATTGCGATCATAGGAATCATTGGTCGAGCGCAGCATTACCACAAGACTTTGCGGTGATTTTTTTTGCAAACATTTGCTTAAGAAGGATTGCCACAACTTGGTCAGCATAACTTGGTGGGCGCATCTGGGTGAAAGGCATAATTAATTGCGATAGGACAGAAAGCTGATGACGGTCGAATCCGAATTAAGCTTATAGCCACTAATGATAAAAAGTACATTCAGCTTTTTGGTGACAAATATTCAGCGCATCAGTCAGGGAATTAAAGCCATCCCATCTAAGCAATCATAAGAGAGAAGCCGCCTTCACCCCGAAGCTCTATAAATACCAAAGGCATCCTTCAGAAAAGGGGTTCGAAAAATTCATAAGTTCGGATTAGTTAGCTCAGCACGTATTTGTCCATAATTTTTCCTTTTTATTTTAAGGCAGAGTGGTGATGGTAAATTGGAAGTCAATTTTGGAAGTCAATTTTACTCGACAACCAACTTCCCTTGGACACGTTAGGCGATGCATGTTCCTAAGATATGCGTTGATAGTCATGCGTCGATGGTCATGCGTTGGAATGAAAAATTGTGTTAATGAATGTATGCGATGACCATGCGTCCTGCCACAAGTTTTCTTGCATTCATGCCAAGTATAACATGAACGCAAGTTTCTCAGGTAATCCGACGTCGAACACAGGGACTTATAACTATATGTTTGCGGTGATGTGCATGCAGTGGTTTGAATAAAAGAATGGAGGGGATGTTGCTATGTTAATCCTACTCCTACTCCTATCTATTAGATAATTCAATGAGAATATGCATGAAAAGTAGAGATCAAAAAACCTTGCAATGAAATAAATGAATGGGAAAATGGATAAAATGCGAAGATGTTTTCATTGCAAAACTTAAGAGTGATCTCAAGGGCAACCCTAGTCAATGTAATCCATGCAATCATGCTACAACCATACACGGCAAGTCATTTCCCAATGGAAATGCGGTGCTTTTAATTCTAGGACACATGTGTTGAATGCAAAAGTGTCCATAGAGCTTAGTCCTAAGACTCTACTCTTGTCCTATGCGATGATGCACAATGCATGAAAGCAAGGTGACCGCATTCAATTGTATCCTATCTCTAGGATGCATGTAATGCGTTAATAACAAATAGTGCTCATTCCTAAGAACCTATCTCTTGTGTTATGTGTTCTAATCTGGCTCTCCTAAGCCTAGATTCTGACCTGACCTTCCCAAGCCTAGATTTTGTCCTTAGACTACCCTCCCGAGTATCCTTAATGGATGAATGAAACATACATAATACAAGACAATCGAATAAACTTTTCTGACCTAAGATTGTTACCATCCCTAGTGAACAATGCATACCTTGCTTAATGCATCCAACCACTTTCCCTCTCAGGCAGTTGATTGTTGCTGACTTCACTCATAGACAAGCAATGCGTTAGCCCATAGATAGGTGTTGCAGCAGCTTCACACTAAGCAAATAAGATTACTCACATATTCGCGCAATGCACACCTCTCGGCGGGTTGCTATATGTTTCATATCCTTAATCCACATGACTAAGTATGCAATACCCAAGAAATCCCACTAAGTGTTGTAATGAAAGTAAAGATGCTAAGCAAGAAGATGGAGATGGAGTTGAAGGAAATAGAGAAGTGCATTGTAAACAGATTGTATTAATTCCTTAATTCAAAAAGAAAAAACAAAGGAAAAGAAATGACCAGCTAGAAGTAAAACTTTGCTTCCAGCGGATGTGCGTCAAGGCTGTCGGTGGTGTCATGGATGGGCGGAGGAGCTGACTCTCTCGAGATCTAACTCCAGTCGAAGGCTTCGGTCGTCACTCGGAATGAATGAAGGAGGTGCAGAACTCTCAGTGATCTTTTCACGCGTTTTCTGGATCGCGGGCAAAATCCCTAGTTGAGCGATAATCTCCGGATGATCGAATTTCAGGTCTTCGGCCTCTATTTATAGAGCTTGGATCGTCGACAGCATTAATTGGACTGCTCTGAGTCTGACATTTGGCGCGTTAGTCCTTTTTTGAACTTCTGCCACTAACGGCGTAGTAGGTGAAATGTCAACATCAGCTTTGGATTTTCTTGAGGTAGGTTCATTGATGCGTTCATTCCACCTACCTTACGTTGATCCCATTAGAATGCGTTGTCACGTAGTCGCAATCATTCAATGGTCGTACTCTCTTAACACTGCAACTCTACATGATGACCGCAACCGCTTGACGAGCACAACTCCCATGCGATGGACGATACGGCTGATTACCGCAACATCCATGCATTGATCGATGTGTTTGCCTTGCGATGGAGTGTTTCTCCACGTGCGGTCGTCTATGCGATGGTCCGATTTTCGTGTTTGCATTCATTTCCTGCATTGGCTACAAAAATAGAACATTGAATGCATAATTAACGCAAAATATTGGGTTAACTTAGATTCGACATGCTGGTCGACGCAAGCTCATATTCTTGTGAATTTCTATCATGATCGACGCATATTCTGCCTAACAACCTTCATAATTCTAAGTAAAAGGCCTAAGATGAGATGCATTTCTGCATGTCATCACGGAGCAAGAGAAGAGTAAAGACGCCGGAGATTGCTCAGGGAAATTCGAGAGAGAACCTTGAGGCGCAGAAGCAGAGAGCAGGCCGACTCTCGCGAGAGCGAGATTATCTTTTGAACACGAGTAGAAAAATAGTGTAAAAGCCTGGGCAACAAGAGATTCTACTAGGCTCTTTATTCTATCCTTACATTGTTATCTTGTACTTCATCTTTATATTTATACAATGGAAGTTCTTATTCTACATCTGTTCACTCTCTTAGCACGCATGAGTAGCTAAACTAGTTGAATGGGTTGAGAAGAACTAAGCTAACATGACCTAGGAAGTTCATTGCTTGCCATTATCTTGTGTTATGCTGTGCCAAATACCCCTTTAGAGCTACTCGAGAGAGTCTAAAGAAAGAACCTAATGACTTGAGAGAGCAAAGTTAGAATCTAGACTCGAGAGAGAAGGATTATAATTGCATAAATAAGAGATAGGGTCTTAGAGATAAGCTTTGTTTGTCAACCTACATCACATGCATCCTAGAGATGGGAATGATATTATGTGGTCGTCTTATTTGTGTGTGTCATTTTGTCATCGCATAAATAAAAATAGAGGCTTATGTGTAGGTCCTATAGACTTATCGCATTTATCGCATGCGTTCTAGCCTTAGAAGCCATGGCATTCGCACTGAGAGGTGGTTTACTGTTGTATGCATATTGCATGATCGCATAGCATGAACGCATCGTAGGAAGTGTTAGCCGAAACTTTTCTCAACCCGTTCACCGCATACTCATCGCATTTCCCTTTCAACTCTTTTCAAACTCTGCTGCATTTGTTTATTTTTTCATTACCACAAACAAAAACCTTAACAACTATTGATTTATTTGATTACCGCAAAGTTTTCATAAAAATTACCACCGCAACCTATTTTCACAAGTCCCTGAGTTCGACCCTGGACTTACTAGGAAACTCAGTGGAGTTTACACTTGGATTTCACTGAGAAAACTTGAGCGCTCAACGCAATTTCATCATCGCATATCATCTACAATTCCACATCATAAAATAACGCATCAAGTTTTTGGCGCCATTGGCGGGGAACTTCGGCAAAATAGTGTGCTAACGGTAATTATTCTGAATTCTTTGCAGACTCTCAATCTCAGGCGAATTACGACCCAGAGATTGAGAGGACGTTCAGATGAAGATTAAGAGACTGCCAACAACAACAGTCAGACAAAAAAGTGATGGCAGAGTAGCCTGGAAACAGAGCACCAAACGAAAACAACATCATGGCGAATCCAATCCTTCTGGCTAACGATCGCAATAGACCCATTAGGGACTATGCATCACCAAACCTATATGATTTCTTCCCAGGAATCATGAGGCCTGCCCTGGATGGAAGCCTATTTGAAATGAAATCGGTGATGCTACAGATGATCTAGACTACAGGAAAATTCGGAGGTCGGCGTGGCGAGGACCCGTATGCCCACCTCCGTAGCTTTATCGAAATCTGCAATACTTTTGTGTTCCCGAACATCTCTGCTGAAGAAGTTCAACTAACTTTGTTCCCATTTTCTCTTTGTGATCAGGCAAGAAAATGGGTGTATTTCCTCGAGCCGGGAGAGATCACTTCATGGGAACAGGTCGTAGAGAAGTTCATGAAGAAATATTTTCCACCTACTGAGAATGCTAGACGAAGGAAACTCATAACAAATTTTGAACAAGACATAGACAAATCGTTTAGCGATGCCTGGGCGAGGTTTAAGAGGTTTGTTTGGGACTGTCCACACAATGGTTAGCCAGACTGCCATCAGATGGAAATCTTTTATCATGGTTTGAATCCTGCTTCGTAGACTGCTACCAATGCGGAAGCCGCTGATGGTTGGCTTGAAAAAACGTATGACGGGGCTAAGAATATCTTGAATCGCATCTCTAAGAACCATGAAGATTGGAGATAGAGTGATCAGAGACTGGGAATCAAGGATAACGATGCAAGTAATGGTGCTATTACTTCACTACAGAATTAGATGACTGATAACGGGCAGAAATGCACGTTATCATAGTACTAAGTTCTTAAACAATGTTGGATTGCGTTGATGAAATATGTTAAATTGCGTCCATTAAGCATAAATTCTATAATATTACGGTCGCATGCGTCCAATGCATTAGAGTAGTTGATCATTAAATTTTTGTGCAGAATATGCATTGACGCAATGCAGAGATTGCGATCATAGGAATACATTGGTCGAGCACAACTTCACCACAAGACTTTGCATTGATTGTGCTCGCAAACATTCGCCCAAGAAGAATCACTGTGACTTGGTCAGCGCAACATGGTGGACACATCCAGGTGAAAGGATAATTAAGAGCGATGGGATAAAAAGTTGACGGCAGTCAGATCCAAACTAAGTTGATAGCCGATAACGGTCACGAAGTAAATTCAGCTTTATTGGTGACAATTATCCGGCACATCAGTGAGGAATTAAAGTTGTCCCATCTGTACAACTGGGAGAGAGAAGCTGCCTTTCACCATGGAAACTCTATAAATACCAAGTGCATTCTTCAGAGAAGGGGTTAAGTAGTCGATTACTTCATCACTTTATAAGTTCACACTTCTGTCCATAGTTTTCTTTCATTTTAAGGTGGATGCGAGGAAGAAGGTGTGCCAGTAAATAGTTCTGGTAAGCTTGGGAAAGCACAGGAAGCTCCAAGACAGAGAGAGGGCCAACACCTGTGGAAGCGGGAACATTTGTAGATCAAAATAGAGATTTAGTGTAAAAAGCCTCGGTTAGCAAGGAATTGCTACCAAGCTCTCTACCTTTACTTTCCATTGTCATTTTTTACTCAACTCAGTTATAAGAATGGAATGTCTTTCTCTATATCTGTTCACTCTCTGTTATTTATGCATGAGTAGCTAAATTAGTTGAATGGGTTGAGAAGTAGTTAGCTAGCATAACAAGGGAATCTTCATCTTTGTGATTATCTTGTTTATGTATGCTTCATTCGTCTATTAGAGATACTCGGAAGGGTAGTCTAAAGACAGGATCAAGACTTGAGAAGGTCAGGTCAGAATCTAGGTTTGGAAGAACCAGATTAGAACACATAAATGGGAGATAGGTGCTTAGGAATGAGCACTATTTGTTATTAATACATCACATGCATCTTAGCAATAAGATATGATTGTATGTGGTCACCTTGCTTTCATGCATTTTGCATTAATTCATAGGACAAGATTAGAGACTTAGGGATAAGCTCTATGGACATTTTGCATTCAACACATGCGTCCTATACTTAGGAGCATCGCATTTATATTGGGAAATGACTTGTTGTGCATGGTTGTAACATGATCACAAAGTTTGACGCATTCCTGAGTAACACTAGCTAAAGAGCTTCTCAACTCGTTCATCGCATACTCATTGCATCTAACAACGCAACTATCTTTCTCAAATCTGCCGCCTATATTTACTTCTTTTTCATCAACGCAACAACACACCCACACTTTATTTATTTACTTGGTTACCACAAAGTTTTCATAAACATTACCAACGCAACTATTTTCACAAGTCCTTGTGTTCGACCCTAGACTTACCAAGAAACTCAGAGGAATTTACATTTGAATTCCGCTTGGAAAACTTGAGTGCACAACGCAATCCATCAATGCATATCATCCATATTTCCATTCATAAAATAACGCATCAAGTTTTTGGCGCCATTGTCGGGGACTTTTTTGTGTTAACGATAATTTTTGTGATTTCTTTACAAAACTCTCAATCTCTGGCGAACTACGACCTGGAGATTGAGAGAACATTTCGAAGTAGACTACATGACCGCCAACAGGAACCATAATCCGATAAAGAAGAGATGGCGGAGCAGCCTGGAGGTGGAGCACCAAATGATAATAATGTCATGGCGAATCCGATTCTATTGGCAAACGATCGCAATAGGCCCATTAGGGACTATGCATCACCAAACCTCTATGATTTCTCTCTGGGAATCATGAGGCCTGCCCTTCACGGAAATAGATTCCAGATGAAACCGGTGATGCTGCAGATGATCCAGACCACAGGTCAATTCGGAGGAAGGCGTGGCGAGGATCCACACGCTCACCTCTGATGTTTTATTGAAATCTGCAGTACTTTTATGTTCACAAACATCTCCACTGAAGAAGTTCGAATAACGTTGTTCCCATTTTCTCTTTGTGATTAGACTAGGAAATGGGCTTATTCGCTTAAACCAGGAAAGATTACTTCTTGGGAGCAGGTAGTGGAGAAATTCATGAAAAAGTATTTACCACCTATCGAGAACGCAAGACGAAGAAAGCTTATTACTAATTTTGAACAAGATATGGACGAATTGCTCAGCGATGCTTGGGCGAGGTTTAAACGGTTGGTCTGGGATTGTCCGCATAATGGGCTACCAGACTGCCTTCAAATGGAAATTTTCTATCACGGTTTGAATCCTGCTTCGCAGACCGTTGCCAATGCAGCAGCCGCTGGTGGTCTGCTTAACAAAACTTATGAGGAGGCAAAGAATATTCTGGACCGCATCTCTAAGAACCATGAAGACTAGAGGGAGAGTGACCAGAGATTAAGACTCAAAGATTCCGATGCAAATAATGGTGCCATTGTTTCATTACAAAACCAAATGATCGCAATGATGAATTTGATTCAAGGAATGGTGATTGATAACTTGTAGAAATACAAGTTATTTATGCTGCCTTATTTAGATATTGTGGCCTAAAGAGAGAAAATATGTGTCGATTGTATGAAAATTAGCTAAGAAATACAATAATTATAAATTATCGCAAATACACCCACTAAGACCATTAAGATGGCAGAAAAGGATATTTCAAGTCTGTTTTGCAGGAAACCAAGCAACTGCTTGCGATCAAGGCTCAGAGAGAAACTAAACAACGTATCTCCGTCGCATTGCGCCCATCAAATCAATACTGAAGAGACGATCAACGCAATGACGGTGTAATGCGATAGTGGATCCAGATCTGAACTTCAACCGCATGCGGTAATAAAAACAACACCGCATGCAGACACACGATCGAAAGATGAAAATGAGCAACGCAAACGCGGAGGATTGTGACACGTGTACAACTAATCGTTGTGCATATTCGACGGACTGATTGCATAATAAAAGGAATATTTATTCCACCATTTTTGGACTTTCCATAACAATAAAGTGAGAACCACAAGTCAGAGAGTTAAAGCCTTCAGCCTATAAATACCTTCAAAGAATTCATTGAAGATATACTTGATAAGGGGGTATAATTGATACGAGGCTATTGAGAGAGAGCTGATCGGAGGAAATCCGGGAAGAGAAGAGACAAGGCCGAGAGGTGAGTCTCAGTGCAATTCTACCGAATCCCCACCAAGAAGCTCTGTACTTAGATCTCTTATACCGGTTGAGCAAGCCTGAGAGGGAAGCTCATCCTTCCATTCACTCCATCAATGCCGACAAGCGATTCTCCATTCCAGATCCGTGCCAAGACGTTGGCGCTTATTTGTATTTGTTTGTAACTCTCATTCATCAATTGTATTTCGTCTTCTTAATCTCTTCATTCACAACCATGTATCAGATGCTAAATAGAATTATTGAATGTCTTGATCATTTCCATTTTCACTTCTCTGTCTATTTTCGTTCCTCCACAAATCATTTTCTCCATGATGTTTTCTTAATCCCTTAGTGATTAATATGAATTAAACAAGTAACTTAATCTATGCTAAAGAAATAAAGATGTTTAGCTAAAGCATGCTAGACGACATCTTCACCTGTGAGAGCAAAAGTGAAGATGCCTATGCCCATTGACAGGCACAAACTTGAGACAGTCCATGGAAAGCGATTAGTGGGGCACATCAGAATGGCATCTTCACTTATGCTCTCACAGGTAAAGATGCCGTCTAGCATGCTTTAGCTAAACATATTTATTTCTTTAGCACAGGTTAAGTTACTTGTTTAATTCATATTAATCACCAAGGTATTAAGAAAACATCGTGGAGAAAATGATTAATGGAGGAAGGGAAATAGACATAAATGTGGAAATGAGACTAATCATGACAATTAATTATAAAATCAAGCGTCTGATACATGGTTGTGAATGATTTAGACTAAGAAGATGAAATACAAGTGATGAATAAGAGTTAGAAACATATACAGAAGAGTGTCAATGTCTTGATACTGATCTGGATGGAGAGATTACTTACCGTCATAGATGGAGTTAATGGAAGGATGAGCTTCCTTCTCAAGCTTTCTCCACCGGTAGAGTTGATCTAGGTACAAAGCTTCACGGTGGGGATTTGGAATGATTAGCCCTGAGACTCACCTCTCGGCATTGTCTCTTTTCTTCTTAGATCTTCTTCGATCAGCACTCAGATCAGCCTCTCTCTCAATAGCCTCGTATCAATTATCCCGTGTATCAAGTATATCTTCCAGTGAATTCTTTGAGGGTATTTATAGATGAAAGCTTTGACTCTTTGACTTGTGTGGTCCCCACTTTATTGTTATGGAAATTCCTAAAATGGTGGAATAAATATTCCTTCTGTTATGCAATCAGTTCGTTGAAAATGCACAACGGTTAGTTGTACATGTGTCAAAATCCTTCGCGATTGCGCTGCTCATTTGCATCTTCGATCGTGTGCTCGCATGCGGTGTTGTTTTTATTACTGCATGCGGTTGAAGTTCAGCTCTGGATCGATTGTCACATGCGCCGTCATTGCGTTGATTGTCATTCATTCCTGAATGATGGGCGCAATGCGACATAGATACGTTAATCTTTTTTCTCTTAAGCCATGAATGCATACGGTGACTGGATTTCCTGCAAAACAGACTTGAAATATTCTTTTCTACCATCACAATGGTGTTAGTGGGTGTATTGACGACAATTTATAATTATTGTATTTCTTAGCCAATTTTCATACAATTGATGCAACTTTGCTCTCTTTTAACCGCAATATCTAAATAAAGCAGTATAAATAACTTGTATTTCTACAAGTTATCACACCTCCAAATTTAGATATATGTTTGTCCTCAAATATATCTTCGACTAAGGCAATAAAGCTCAATTATTATCCTATACTTTTGTGTCGATTGGTTGCTCTGAATGCTCCACTTAGGCACATTACTTGACAATGCAGTTTCCTTCTATCCTTGCTAAGTCGAATCAAAGCCCTACTTTATTCTTCTATACTACAAATTTCTGTTCAACAATGCTTTTCTAATTTTTTAAGAAGAATGTCTCTCTTCTTTGACAAAACAACTTGATGCGTCCGTATGCGATGGTCAAATTTTGCATCATTTATTAGAGACCGTTGATCATGGTTACACTCTTCGTTTTGGCTTGTTCCCATGGGTGTCATGCGAACATCCAACCATGGTTGTGTGCCAATTTCAACTTTAACTCATGAATTTCAGAGGAGTTGTCTCTTGCGTTCTTTTATTTCCTTTTGCATTTTTCTCTTTTCATATTGCGTTGTTCTTGGAAACCCATCTTCATTTTGGCTTGCTCCCATGGGTGTCATGCGAACATCCAACTACGAATAGGTTCCTTTCACAACTAACTCTTATCAGGTTGGGATTGTTTTTGAGTTTTCCCTTGCACTGAAATTGGAGTTGATATAATTTTTTTTTTTTTTTGTGAAATGGAAAATGAACACATTTTTCTTAATGACCGCATAATCTTGATCTCATCTGCTCAGACCTTCCCCACCCCCAAATTTAGAGATGTGCAAGGTTCTCATTGTGTTGTTTGGATAGAATAGACAAACACTTAGAAAAGAATTTCAAAAAGAAGGTTTGAGCATAACTTTGAAAGGAAAAAGGTAAAGTATTGCTAAGGTACGAATTAACTAAGTGTTAGTTAGAATTTACAAAGTGTGGGAAATGTTTCTAGGGTTAAACATATTATACATCATGGCAGCGCAATGAATAACATAAAAAGAAAGATTAAGAACATCACAAATATTGACAAAGGATGGTAAAGAAAAAGGTACAGGCAAATAGAGAGAATTGCTACTTAGTTGTATTGAATATTAACTAAGTATACAAAGAATTAAAAATTAACGCAATACACAAATTGTTGCCTATACAAAGAATCAAAGAATTTTGTTAACTAATGAAAAATAATGAATTGAAATTATCTTTTGAATCTGATTCAAACAAGTGCACGATTAAAAGTTAATACCGCGCTTCCATTAACGCAAATACATTTTTGCTGAGGACAGGCAACAACACATACATCCCCGCAACACACCCCTTAACTAAACACATTTCTGGAGGATCAGGTGCACGGTTTTGCTACCAACATAACCCTACCTCGACATAGTGCATTTTGCTAAGGACGGGCAAAGGACACACACATGTGCAACACACCCCTCAACATAATGCAGTTGAGGGGAATGGACGCAAGGTGTCTCTTGTTATCCCACAATACACCCATCATTGCGTTACATACCAATTTTTTTTTATATATATTTTTTCTGTTCACTTCATCAATTACGCAAGTTGAAAAGGCTTTGCGATGTTCAATGTTTCATCTAGTCATTCACAAAAGTTAACAACAATGCTACTAATGCATATAAATTAAAGCAATTAAATATGACATGGAAATACTCAACTGAATTAAATTGAAGGTAAATACAGAAAGCGTTAACAAGTAATTCTATGAAGCAGTAAATAACGTAATTTAGGAAGAAGTAAAAGAAAGCTGTAACGAAAGCAAGTAAACATAGATAGGGATGCTGATTGAAAGAAGTTCTTAGAATTACCGCAATCTCATCCCCTGCAAGCGGTTAATCCTGCTTGCCCAAGTCAATGGTATCCATGCGTCGATCTATGTCGCCTCCGTAGTAAGGCTTAATCCATTGACCATTGACTTTAAATGCGTTGTTTCCATCTAAGGTTGTTAGTTTCACTGCGCCGTGGGGAAAGATAGTCTTGATTTTGAACGGCTCAGACCAGCGAGACTTCAATTTCACTAGAAACAATTGCAAACGTGCGTTAAAGAGTAATACCTATTGACCTTCGACAAATGTCCGGTCATTTATGTGGTCGTCATGCCACTTCTTGGTTTTTTCCTTATAGATTTTGGCATTTTCATAGGCGTCCCTTTGTCATTCGACTAGTTGGTTCAGTTGCAACTTCCGGACTTTCCCCGCACTTGCTAAATCAAACTTCAGCTTCTTGCATGCCCTCAATGATGCAAGCAAGGTTCAAGTCCATATCCCTGTTACCAGTTCCCCGACAACGGCGCCATAAACTTGTTATAAACTTGTTGACATGATTTTTAATCTAAGCTACAAGTCAACGCATGGATGATTGCGATGATATGCGATACTACTTCTAGATATGCGTTATTAATGAATGTTCTTGTAGTATGTTGTGCGTTGTCACAAGTTTCCTTGCGTTGAAACTAAGTATAATTTTACCGCAAATTTCTAGATGTGATCCGAGGTTGAACACAGGGATTGTTTTAGGTTAATTGTGTTATATTTTTGATATATGCGACCAGGAGTTTTTGAATTTAAAAAGTGTTGTTTGTACGTGCGGTAAAGTAAATTGTTCAGTAAAGTAAAGATAAGCGATAAAAATGCGATAATAAAGTAATTTGCGATGAAAGTAAAGCGCGATAAGATAAACCTAAGCTATGATGATACAAGATACAGGTTACATGATACAAGATACCGAGGTTGAGACTGATTGTGAAGAATATACAAAGATTGTGTTATGCTGTGGAAAGGCTTATGTGTGAAACAGAAAGAGAAAGGATAATTAATATAAACAGTGTAAGTTTCTTAATTGCATTAAAGATATAAGTATGGTTTCGCTATCCCTTGGCGTACACCTCTCGGTCCTTTGCCCGAGAGGGATTCGGATTATAGGTTGGACCTTAAACCAATTGTTAATTAGAGGATCAGTTGAACTTAAGGAACAAGATAAAGTCTTGGGGTTAAAACGATTTTTATGACCTAGCTGAGATTATGAACAACCCGTGAAGGATTAGCTTACTAATCATGGTTATATCAAATGAACACAAATATATCTCTAGTGAGGGGAGTGCAACTACGGGACTATAGTGGAATGACCCGTTAGTTAACGAATGTTGATTAGCTCCGTCTAAAGAGTTTAGCTAGCTAATCTCAGATTGTTGGAGCCCATGATCTATAGGTTCATTAGGTTCCCCTACTAGCTCATATGGAATAAACTTAGAACAGTATGATAAAATAATTCGAATTGTTTGAATTAGGTGAAGAGAGAGAAACCGACAAGTATATGTGATATAGTGGTCGGGTTTTTCAGTTTAGAGATACATCTTTAATATTTAAATGTGATTTAAATATCAAGAATATGAATATGTTCATATTCGGAAGCTCGGAAATAATGAAAATGGTCAAAGATGTAAAAAGTCAAAGAGTTGATTTTTGACTTTGAAAAGTCAAACTTTGACCGACTTTATATTCAAATGTGATTTGAATTTTGAGAAAATGAATGTGGATTCATGCTCGGGAGGTCAAAATTAGTCAACACGGAAAAAATCATAAAAAGTCAAAATGTTGACTTTTTGGTCAAAGTTTGACTTTGACCAAATGACTATTTTGCCCTTTGACTATAGTTAATAGAAAAACCCAAACTTTTGTTGGATAATTCCACTAACAAAATAGTGGGCTAGGTGTTGGCTTATAGTGGAGACATTAAGCCCATTAAGATGGTGGATTATAGGTGTTGGGTTTTTATTGATTTGGTTCATGCAATTGTTGCATGGTTTTTTTCTATAAAATGGGCTTTTGATTTTAAATTAAAGACTGTTAAAAATTTGCCATTTTTTTTTTTTAATTTGGGCTGAAAAAAACCTCTTTTCTTTGTGTGAATTTCAAAAAGAAAACTCAAACCAAAACCCAAATTCATTCCTTTTTTCTATCTCTTTTCTCTCTCTCGGGATTCTTCATCCACCAGGTCCCACAACCCGGTTCTAAGTCCAGAGGATAGTAGGTCAACTCTAGTGGTGGTTCGGAAAAGTTCAGGTCGAGTTTCGACGAGGAAAAGCGTTGTTCGGGAGCTACAAAGGTTGTATCTCATCCCTTTTTAATTACTGTTTTTCCTTCAATTGCATGCATAATTTCCTTTTAATTAATAGCAATTAGAGTGTAATTAGATCCTAATTCCACTGCGTATGTCTCGAATTCCATCATACACTCTAATTTTTAGCCGAAATATATCTCTAAGTATTTTTTTATATACCTTAAACCGTTATAGAACCCTTCAGCTAAAGAGAAGTAGCGTACTTTTAGCTATAGCATCCCTAAGAGTTCACATCGTGAGGTCCATGCAGGGCTTTGAGCCGTGCTTAGGAGCAGACTCCCTTCGAAGAGTGTTTGCATGGATCAATATCAAGGTGAATAGGGAAAGTAGTTCATAGTAAGTGGGTGAGGGGTATGTAACAACATATCCTACGGTCTCTTCCATTAGGTCGCACCGTGAGATTCCTATAATGCGCCTGCATGTCTACCCGGGAGCAACCTTTCCCTTCGGAAGGTTGCATTATAGGATTCGAAACACCACAAACTCCAAATCTGGATAGGCTCTCTTAGATAAGTTTTCATATTGACTTTCCACTTTCAGGAACATGTTGATTCTAGTTTCTGAAATCCAAAAATGAAAGGTTACACTTACAAGAATTACTAAGATAATATATTCTCGACCAAATTAACGATAACTAAAGTGCTATAAGAATAAAGAGTTATTCTACGGTTAGCATCTAGTCAAGATTGTCTTGGTTCAAAAGAGGAATAATTGACTGCCCTTTAGTGGAGGTTACTCTAAACTTTTGAAATATCGTTGGAAAATATAATAATGAAGGGTACATTATTAGTTTTTTCTAAATTAAATTGGTTTCTTTGTGATTATAGTTTTTTCTAAAAGAATATATTTATCTTTTTCAGCATGAATAGCTTAATAATTCAACTCTTAGCTTCCAAGAAACTAAACGAAGATAATTATTCGGCATGGAAATCAAATCTAAACACAATACTGGTAGTTGGCGATTTAAGATTTGTCTTAACTGAGGAATGTTCTCAAGCCCCAACCTCAAATGCTAACCGAACTATTCGAGAAGCATACGATCGATGGGTCAGAGCCAATGAAAAGGTCCGTGTTTACATTCTTGCCAGCATGTCTGATATTTTGGCAAAGAAACATAAATCCTTAGCTACGGCTAAAGAGATAATAGATTCATTAAGAGAAATGTTTGGGCAACCATCATGGTCCCTTAGACACGAGGCAATTAAGCACATTTACAAGAAGCATATGAAGAAGGGGACCTCTGTTAGAGAACATGTCTTGGGCATGAGGATGTACTTCAATATCGCTAAAGTAAATGGCGGACCCATTGATGAGGCTAACCAGGTTAGCTTTATCTTACAATCTCTTCCGAAGAGTTTTATACCTTTCGAGACAAATGTGTCTTTAAATAAGATAGAATTTAACCTCACTACCCTTCTCAACGAGCTCTAGCAATTCCAAAATCTTACTTTAGGTAAGGGGAAGGATGTGGAAGAAAATATTGCTACCACTAAGAAAAAGTTTTTAAGAGTATCGTCCTCTAAAGCCAAAACTGGACCCTCTAAAGCTCAAATGAAAAAGAAGGGAAAAGGGCGGGCTCCCAAGATAAGGAAGGGAATGAAGGATACAGATAAAGTAAAATGTTTCCACTATAACCAAAACGGGCATTGGAAGAGAAATTGTCCGAAGTACCTTGTAGAGAAGAAAGTTGAGAAAATGGCACAAGGTAAATATGATTTACTAGTCGTTGAAACATGTTTAGTGGAATATGATACTTCAACCTGGATACTCGATTCAGGAGCCACTAATCATATTTGTTTCTTGTTTCAGGAAACTAGTTCTTGGAAAAAGCTTGAAGAAGGTGAGATAACCCTCAAAGTTGGAACAGGAGAGGTTGTCTCAGCTGAAGCGGTGGGAGATCTAAAGTTGTTTTTTGAAGATAGATATCTAGTACTTAAAAATGTTTTGTATGCACCTCTTATGAAGAGGAATTTGATATCTATCGCTTGTATTATAGAACAATTGTATACAATATCTTTTAATATAAATGAAACGTTCATTTTTTGTAAAGGTATTCAAATTTGTTCTGCTACACTTGAAGACAACTTATGTAAGTTAAGACCAGCTAGAGAAAATTTTGTTTTAAATACTGAAATGTTTAGAACATTAGAAACTCAGAATAAAAAACAAAAGGTTTCTTCCAATGCCTATCTATGGCACCTTAGACTTGGTCACATAAATCTCAATAGGATTGGGAGATTGGTCAAGAGTGGACTTTCAAGTCAGTTAGAAGATAACTCTTTACCTTCATGTGAATCCTGTCTTAAAGGAAAGATGACCAAGAGATCTTTTACTAGAAAAGGTCTTAGAGTACCCTTAGAGCTCGTACATTCGGACCTTTGTGAACCAATGAATGTCAAGGCTCAAGGTGGGTATGAATATTTCATCAGTTTTATTGATGATTATTCAAGGTATGGTCATGTTTACCTGCTTCATCACAAGTCTGATTCTCTTGAAAAGTTCAAAGAATATAAGGCTGAAGTTGAGAATGAATTAGGTAAAACAATAAAGACACTTCGATCAGATCGGGGTGGAGAGTATATGGACATACGATTCCAAGACTATTTGATAGAAAACGAGATCCAGTCACAACTCTTTACATCTTGTATGCCTCAGTAGAATGGTGTATCAGAAGAAATTGAACCTTATTAGATATGGTTCGCTCTATGATGAGCTATGCTCAATTGCCTGATTCCTTTTGGGGATATGCACTTAAATCTGTTGTCCATATTTTGAACAACATTCCATCTAAAAGTGTTTCAGAAACACTTTATGAGTTATGGAAAAGGCGTAAAAGTAGTTTACGTCACTTTAGAATTTAGGGTTGCCCAGCACATGTGTTGGTACAAAATCCCAAGAAATTGGAACATCATTCAAAATTATGCCTATTTGTAGGCTATCCAAAGGAAACAAGGGGTGGTCTGTTTTATCATCCTCAAGAGAATAAGGTATTTGTATCGATAAATGCCACATTCTTAGAGGAATACCACATAAAAAATCATCAACTAAGAAGTAAAATAGTGTTGAAAGAAATTTCAAAAGACGCTATAGATAGAGCTAGTTCATCTATTAAAGTAATAGATAAAACTAGTACATCTGGTCAGTCACATCATTCTCAAGAGGTGAGAATGCCTCGACATAGTGGGAGGCTTGTTCATCAGCCTGACCATTACTTAGGTTTAATAGAAACACAAGTCATCATACCTGATGATGGCATAGAGGATCCATCGACCTATAAACAGGCGATGAAAGATGTGAATCGTGATCAATGGGTCAAAGCCATGGACCTCGAAATGGAGTCTATGTACTTCAATTCTGTCTGGAAACTTGTAGATCAACCAAATGATGTAAAACCAATTGGTTGTAAGTGGATCTACAAGAGAAAACGAGACCAAGCCAGTAAAGTACAGACTTTTAAGGCTCGACTTGTGGCAAAGGGTTATACATAGAGAGAGGGAGTGGACTATGAAGAAATTTTCTCTCCCGTTTCCATGCTTAAGTCGATTAGAATACTCTTATCCATTGCCACCTTTTATGACTATGAAATTTGGCAGATGGATGTCAAGACAGCCTTTCTAAATGGCGATCTTGAAGAGAGTATCTATATGGCTCAACCAGAAGGGTTTATTGCACAGGGTCAATAACAAAAGGTTTGTAAGCTTCAAAAATCCATTTATGGGTTGAAACAAGCTTCTAGATCTTAGAATATAAGGTTTGATACTGTGATTAAATCTTATGGCTTTGAATAGAATGTTGACGAGCCTTGTGTTTACAAAAAGATCGTCAATTCTACGATAGCGTTCTTAGTTTTATATGTCGATGATATTCTACTCATTGGTAATGATGTAGGATATCTTACTGACGTTAAGCAATGGCTAGATACACAATTCCAAATGAAAGATTTAGGAAATGCACAGTATATTCTTAGGATCCAAATTGTTCGGAATCGCAAGAATAGGACACTAGCCATGTCTCAAACATCTTATAAAGACAAAATGTTGTATAGATATAAAATGCAGAATTCCAAAAAGGGTCTGTTGCCTTTCAAACATGGAATTCATCTGTCAAAAGAACAACGTCCTAAGACACCTCAAGAAGTTGAGGATATGAGAAATATTCCCTATGCCTTCGCAGTTGGAAGCCTGATGTATGCAATGTTATGTACTAGACTTGACATATGCTACTCAGTAGGGATCGTCAATAGATACCAGTCTAATCCTGGACGTGATCATTGGATTGCCGTTAAGAACATCTTAAAGTATCTCAGGAGAACTAGGGACTACATGCTCGTGTATATTGCTAAGGATATGATCCTTACTGGATACACAGACTCTGATTTCCAAACTGATAAAGATGCTAGAAAGTCTACATCTGGATCAGTATTCACTCTCAACAGAGGAGAAGTAGTATGGAGAAGCATAAAATAGATCTGTTTAGCTGACTCCACAATGGAAGCTGAATACGTAGCTGCTTGCGAAGAAACAAAAGAAGCAGTATAGTTGAGAAAATTCTTGATAGATTTGGAAGTTGTTCCAAATATGCATCTACCCATCACCTTGTATTGTGACAACAATGGTGCAGTTAAAAATTCAAAAGAACCTCGAAGCCATAAACGGGGAAAGCACATCGAATGCAAGTACCACCTTATTTGGGAAATCATACATCATGGTGACGTTGTAGTGATTCAGATACCTTCTAAGCGAAACATTGTCGATCCTTTTACAAAAACCCTCACGGCTAAAGTTTTTGAGGGTCACCTACAGAGTTTGGGTCTATGGTGTTTCTAAACTAGGACAAGTGGGAGATTTTGTTGGGCGTGAATGCCCTAGTTTATTGTATTCGTATGTTTATTGTACTCATATGTAATATTAATTTCTCACAGTTAAATTCAGCATCGTTTGATCCTACTAGGAGTTTTAGTCCAAGTGGGAGTTTGTTAGATTTTATGTCCTAAAACTCATAGTTTGTAATATCTTATTCTTGTTCAATAAAGCAGTTTTTGAAAATTTTAGTAAATTTAAATTCTATATTCATGAATCCAATAAACTAAGGTTTCGAGGCTATTAAGTTTAAGTTTGAACTTTATGTAGTGATATAAATGTGAATCAAGTTCAAATATATATAGCCAAAATGGTCTAGGGCACCTTATTTTGGGGACACTATGGATGCGGCCCATTTTGTAGTTATTACAAATGATGTGATCCTAAACCGTTCATGTGGAGACATGAAAATGGGGGCATCCTATGTAAAGAGTTTACATAAGACAACGGATTACTCCACAGCATACTACAAGCATATAGTTAACAACGCATATATCTAGAAGTAGTAATGCATATCACAGCATCCACATTCCATTTCCATCTTTACGTCATCAAGTTTATGGCAACATGAGCTTGTTGTTCATTCATCCATATTCATGTTTGTTTGCAAGATGTAAGTAAAAGACACATTTTAGCATTACAAGTTTATGGCACTGTTGCCGGGGATTGGTAACGGTTAGTGTTGAGTACGTTTGTGATATTTTGTAGGACAGATCTCTTTGTACTGATTATTTATCGCGAAGAGCAGTCTGATGGTTTATGAGTACTGGAACTGATCAAGAATTTGAAGCTGACCTAGAGATCAGGCGTACATTTTTTGCAAGGGCACGCCAGAATAGAGCAAGGCGAAAGAGAGCCAACGTGGCAAAAACCAATAATAATGAGGCACCCAAAATGAATCAAAGTGTGGGCCGACCAGCGCAAGATCCTGTTTTCCTTGTTGCTGACTGCAACATCCCAATGAGGAACTACGCGGCGCCTAATCTGTATGACTTCTCGACTAGAATTTCACATCCGATAGTTGAGGAGAACGCAAGATTCGAGATTAAACCGGTCATGCTCCAAATGATTTAGAATACGAGGCAATTTGGTGGTCTGCAAGGTGAAGACCCACATGCCCATCTGACCAGTTTTGTCGAGATGTGCGGTAACTTCTCCATACCTGGTGTTATCCCAGAAGGTATCAGACTTTACCTCTTCCCTTACACCTTTAGGGATGAGGCTAAGAGGTGGGCTCATTCACTGGAGCCAAATGAAATAACTTCCTGGGACCAGTTGGTTGAATGGCTTATAAAAAAGTTCTTCCCTTCGGCAGTCAACACAAGAAGATGAAAGGATGTGCTAAACTTTGAGCAAATGTATAACGAGACCCTAAGCACTGCCTGGGTGTGATTCAGAAGATTGGTGAAGAATTGTCCGCATATTGGGATACCCGATTGCGTTCTGATGGAAACGTTCTATAATGGCCTGAATAGATCAACGCAAGTTGTTACTGATGCCTCCACAGCAGGAGGTTTTATGGATAAAACATACACTGAAGCCAAGGTCATCCTTGACCACATCTCGCAAAATATGGATGACTAGGTTGATGACGGGTACGGAAGAAGAGGTTCCGAGAGAAGAAGAAATGATACTGCCATTGTGCCTGTAGAGACAATAACAACTTTGGCTGCACAGAAGGCCACGATAACCTCTATCCTTCAGTTGATGGCACTTAATCAAGGTGCCCTCTCCGAAGGATCAGTGTAACCCAATGCGCTGGCACAAGTGGCCGCAATAAGTTGTATCCAATGTGGAGGGGGCCATGTGGTGGAAATGTGCCCATCAAGCCGGTAGCAAGTATGCACTATCCAGAATAATCCGTACAGCAACACGTATAATCCTGGTTGGAGGCATCACCTTAACTACGGTTGGGGAGGAAATCATAACCAAGGTGGCCCAAGCAACCATCAAAACAACAACTCTGGGAATCGAGGAAACGCTCCACTTTTTCCCCAAAACCAGAATCAAGGGCAATAGAGACAACCGCACAACCAACCATCCTCTTCTAACAACTCTAGTAATTCATTAGAGTCCCTGCTCAAGCAATACATCGAGAAAAATTATGCGATAATGCAGTCGCATGCGTCTTCGATAAAAAACTTGGAGATTCAAGTAGGGCAGCTGGCATCCGAGCTATGTAATAGAACCCTGCCAAGCAATTCTGAAGCCCTTGGATCTCACGGGAAGGAGCAATGTCCTTGAAGACATTGGGCAAGAAAGCTGAACCGCCTGCAGAGGTGTGAATTGCGTTCATCATGGGAAATTGTCTTCCGATCCATATCTCAATTCTATGTTTACTTGCTTTTTGAATTACTGTAAACCCCGAACTTAGGTTCCCTAGATAAGCATGTTTGGCCAAAGGGATGTTATATTATATATTTATTAAGTAGAAATTCATGTTGTTTATAGGGATTATGAAGGAAGGAAAGGAAAATATATTAAATGAAGAAACTCAATCATTAGTCTGGCTGGAGGCACTAAGTGTGGGGTGATGTGGCAACCTACTCTTTGAACTCAGGAAGTGGCAGAAAGATTAAAAGGGGAAGTGAATCTTCAAAAGCATGGTTTCGACAATTGACAAGAGCAAATTTAGCAAATTCAGTGCCATTTAAAAGCAGGGAGAATCTAGTTTTCAAGGTTGTCCTACTGAAGAAAGATTGAAAGAGGAGAAGAAAAAAAGTGGAGAATTTGCAGAAGAGGTAGAACCATGGATTAATCAAGGCCTGAGGTGAATTTTGGAAGTTCCAAGCCAAACTATAAGGAATTCTAGGCTGAAATTTTAAGGTAAGGAAGTAACTCAAATATAAACAAGTTTGTAGAAGGAAGTTTCTTGAAAAGAGCTCTGGATTTTGAGTTATGAATTTTTGAATTTATAACAGGGAATTAGTGCATAAGTAGACAGCTGCTTGTGAGGAATAAGCAAGCAGTTCACCATGGAGAATTATAGCGAGAGTTGGGCATGAGGATCTCGCTTATAAAGGAAATCTCGCTGATTTTGTAAGGAGGATCTCGCTCTAGGGGAAATCTCGCTAGGAATTGAGGTGAGTATCACTAAGATTTGACAGGAAAAGCTTGATCTCACTCTAGAGGATCTCGTTGGTATCACTCTAGAGGATCTCGCTAGTATCGCTCTAGAGGATCTTGCTAGCATCGCTCAGGGGGATCTCGCTGACCTCGCTCAGGGGGATCTCACCAGTAAAGCTATTAGTATTGATGGAAGTTCCTTTAATAAATGAATTATTTGAGGTATTTTATTAGGAATTCTAAGTAGTTTAATTAGAAATTATATCTTTTCAAGCCAAGAATAGCTAGAGGAAACGTATCAACCAATAGGAGCCTGACAAACTATGAGTGACTAAGTAAACTTAAGGATTCCAATACTCATGCATATATAATCAAGTAAAGCACAGTGACATTAATGATGTACAGTGACATTAATGATGTATTTATCTTCCTCAAGCAACAAATGGTTGGAGAATAACCTAATGCATGTTTCCTAGTTTGTATGTGTGTAACACAGACCAAGGTATGTCATGTAACCATTACAAAAGCTATGTTTCTGATTTTGATATATGCTTCTTAAGGGAAGGCTATGAGAGAGTGAGTTCTTGTGTAAATAAGTGGCAATGGAACAGCTCTTGTGTAAATACTAGCCAATGGAACTTAATTTGATGTTACAAAATACACATTTGATACCGAAGGACGTTGAGAAGGTATCTAACCAATTTGGTACCGAATGACATTTGAGAAGGTACCTGGCCAATTTGATATCGAAGGACATATGAGAAGGTATCATAGTAGCTCGATACTGAAGGATAAATTTGAGAAGGTATCTGAGCGGAAGTACCTAAAATATGATGGTACTTAGTGTGGCCACGTGCACGTAGGAAGTTATAGATGAGAGACCGGAGTATGGGTCTCTTGGTCGGTAATAAACGTTTGGGAGCTAGAGCGTTTATGCTCGTTCTTAACTAAGGAATAATAATGTTTAATGATGTCTGAGAATGGTTTACATCTACATTTAGAGACAATTGCTTGAGTTTACTCATTGGTATATTTACATGTTTATAGTGATGCTACGCTTGTTGCTTTACGATTCTATAGTCACTCACTGAGCTTCTAGCTCACAGAATTTCTGTGTTTTCCCTTCTCAAGTAGCGGTCAGTTTCCTCAAGGTTGATCCTACTGGTGCTTGCCACCGAAAGACTCGGCTTATTAAAAGACTTAGGTTGATGATTTGTTTATGTACACATGTTTTGTGAGGGACTAGGGCTTTTGTAGGAATGTTTGGGCCACCTGTGAATATTTTCTATAAAAGTAATGTCTTGGCTGTATGCATGTATTTATGTAATCTTTGTAGAACCTTAAGGGAGGTTAGCTATTTGCGTATATTACTAATGAGCTGAATAGGTTGGTATTTAGATTAGAAGGCTTGGGTGGTGATGCTGGTAGTAGGGCTAGTAACTACCATGGTCATATCCTCTTCCAGAACAAAAGGGTAACCTGAGAGGGGGTTTGACAATTACTGTCTTTATTGCTTTATGAATCTTGTTATTTAATGCTTCTTTAATATTGTTTTTATTGCTTTATGAATTTATTTCTTATTTAATTCACTTGCGTTAATTTCCGTGCTTTCTTTAATTCCCTTACTTTTCTGTCTTAAATCCGTTATCTTTAAATTTTGGTGAATGATTGGTTAATAAGAAGAGAATTAATATCTCAAAGTCCTTGTGACTTGCGTTGTTGAAAAGATAAAAAAAATAAAATACAAATATAAAAAAATAAAATGAAATAAAATAAAATAAAACAATCAACGTCCAGTATGCATTACGATGATGGATGCATCTTGTACCAACAAGATACACTTTGCGTTCATCCAACTCAAATGCATTGCGCTGAGGGGTGTGTTGCGCTCGTACATATCCTTTGCCCGTCCTTAGCAAAAATACACTATGTTGAGGTAGTGTTGCGCCAGTAGAAATACCGTGTGCCCGTCCTCCAGAAATGTGTTGAGTTAAGGGGTGTGTTACGAGGATACATGCATCGTTGCCCGCCCTCTGCAAAGATACATTTGCGTTGATGGATGCATTGCGTTAATTCTTAACCTTGCACTCATCTGAATAAAACACCAAAGAAAAAAAAAATCTTTTTGCAAATTGAGAAGTCCAATCGCTTAGGACTCTTTTTGCAAATTGAGAAATCCAATCGCTTAGGCTTCCAAGAACATGATGAATTCGTAGTTGAAAGGACGTATGTCTCTACAAATTCATAAATGTGAGACGCGCAGCAGTAGGCGCCTTTAGTACCTCGAGGCCTGCCAAAGCAGAATTCTCGTTGGGCCCAGCAAGGCCCAACCTATAAATTTCGTCTCCTTCATCTTAGGTTGTTCATTTGAATCTCTTTGCAACCAGAAACCCTAAATCGCCTCTGCATACCAGACTTACTCTCTTCCTAAAACCCTAAGTATTTCCCAGCTTTCTTGCTTAGTTCATCCATGGCCAACCAACCATCTTCTTTACCCTCATCACCCTCGTCAGCCAAAATCATTGCTCGAGAGGCGACAATCCTTGCGGCAAGCCGTCATCTCGCCGCCCAACCATAAACCATCCCTTGAATCGCTAGAAAGCCTATAGCAGCCGTACCACTCCAGTTTAAAAGGGGGGTAGAGCTCAGTGAGTCTGTGTTGGTTAAGGGACGACCATCAAGGAAGAAAGAAAATGAGAATATGATGATGGAGATGGGATTCTTCCCTGCGCCAACACCACTATCAGACATGATCACAAGCATTGTATTGGAGCATGGATGGGAAACATTTTGCCAGTGCCCATCCATCGTCATTCCAAAGGTAGTGTATGACTTCTACAATAGATGGCTCCATGGCACCAAAATGCGGTGACCATGAAAGGGGGAGTGATGCTTTCAGTGCAAAGGACATCAATGAGTTATATCAGATGAAGGACATCCTAGATGCGTCGGGTAATAAAATCATTGATGATTCCACAGAAGAGCAGATGGAAGATGCGCTAAATGTATTAAAGCAACCGGGTACTCAGTGGTCAGTTTCCTTAAAAGGCATCAGATCCCTGGCGTCTAAGACATTGCTTCCAAAGGTGCGACTTTGGGTTATTTGGTAAAATGGCGACTCATCCGGACTTCCCATGACAAAACGATTTCTAGGGTTAGAGTCATGGCTGCATACTGCATTGCACACGACATTCCAATAGACGTGGGCCAGTTGATCGCAAGACGAATTTGAGGTCTTGTGGGACACATAAGAGGCCAATATTTCTTTCCTTGGATAGTCTTAAGCCTATGCCTCTCACTAGGTGTGGGTATTGATAAGGAACAAATACTGGAAGTACATGGTCTCATGAACGTCAAGATTTTGAGAATTCTCTTCAAAGATTCCCCACATTGCCCCGAACTTCCACCTAAAAGGCCCATGATCGACTTAAATGCGCCGCAGTAGCCTAAAACAAAGAAACAGCGCAAGGATGACAAAGGAAAGGAAAAAGTCCAAGAGGCATCAACGCAAGATCAAGAAACCTTGGACCCTTTGCCTTTGATAATTCTCCCTCCAAGCCCTCCTACAGAACCTTCTCCCTCATTTCCCGAACATTTCATTAACCTTCTCCTTGCCCCTGATTCTCTAATCGCATATCCAGTAGCTCTATCCTCACCTTCATCATCACTGCAACTTTCCCTTCCATCGCCGCATGTTGATGACCCACGCGATTTGGGTGAAGGCACTTCTACCCAACCTCAAAACGATGATGGCGAAACATCACAGGCACAACCCACCATTGCCTCCTTAGCTGCTGAACTAGCAAATATGCGGTCCCTTCTCTCTCAACAACAGGAATTTTTTTGCCAAAGAATAAATGAGTTAAACGAGCGAGTAGAAGACTTGCAACGCAATACTGCTATGACAAGGCAGGTGATGATCAATATTCAACGCAAAATTTATACGATCCATCTGAACCAAAGGCAATTAGCAGAGTGCAACCATGAGTACTTCAACTTTCTGACAGCATATCTTCATGGTCCCATGGTGCCTCCGCATTTGCAACAGCATCTGCATTTCGAAGAAGCTCCTCGCGTACCTCATCAGAATCCTCCACCGGAACCTCTTCCTCCTCAATAACTTTACAATTTTTATTGCGGTCATTTTTTTCTTACTTCATTCATTATTTTTCTATGTATAGAAGCTAGTTCTTTGATTCTTTGTACATGCTAAAATTTTGTATTGCGTTATTTGTATTTCTTTGTATACTTAGTTAATTTTTAATACAATTGAGTAGCAATTCTTTCCCTATGCCTTAGCCTCTTCTTTATCATCCTTTGTCATTATTTGCGATATTCTTGATCTTTTATGTTGCGTTATTCATTGTGCTACCATGATGAGTTATAAGCATACACTTAGTAGCATTTCCCACACTTTGTATTTTCTGACTAACACTTAGTTAATTCGTGGCTATAGCACTATTTTACCTTTTATCCTTCAAAATTCTGCTCAAACCTTCTTTTCAAAATTTTGTCTAAGTGTTTGTCTATTCTGTCCAAACAACGCAATGAGGACCTTGCGCATCTCTATATTTGGGGGTGGGAAAAGTTTGAGCAGATGCGATCAAGTAGATGGGGTCATTAAGAATATTGCGTTCATTATTATCATAAAAAAAAATTGTTTTCATACAAAACTCCAATGTCAGTGCAAGGGAAATCCCAAACCATCCCAACCTGATTAGAGTTAAGTCGTGAAAGGAACCTACTCGTAGTTGGATGTTCGCATGACACCTGTGGGAGCAAACCAAAACGAAGGTGGGTTTCCAAGAACGACGCAATATGAAAAGAGAAAAAAAATGAGAAGAAGAAAAATAAAAGAATATAAGAGACAACTCCTCTGACCAGCAAAAGTTATACTTAGCTGAAATTCAAGAGTTAAAGTTGAGATTGGCACACAATCGTAGTTGGATGTTCGCATGACACCCGTGGGAACAAGCCAAAATGAAGGGTGTAACCATGATTAACAGTCTCTAATAAATGACGCAAACCCGACCACCGCATTCAAGATGCATTAAGTTGTTTCTGCAAGAAGAGGTAAAAATTCTTTTTAAAACTAGAAAAGCATTTTTGATTAGAAATTTGTTGTATAGAAGAATAAAGTAAGGCTTTGTTATGAATTATCAAGGATAGAAAGAAATTGCGTTGTTAAGTAATGTTGCCTAGGTGGAGCATTCGAAGCAACCAATCGATGCAAAATTTAGGATAGGAATTTAGCAATATTGCCTTAGTAGGAGATATGCTTGAGGACAAACACATATCTAAATTTGGGAGTGTGATAACTTGTAGAAATACAAGTTATTTATACTGTTTTATTTAGATATTGCAGCCAAAAGGAAGAAAAGTTGCGTCGATAGTATGAAATTTGGCTAAAAAATGTGAGAATTATAAATTGTCGTCAATACACCCACTGACACCATTGATACGGTAGAAAAGAATGTTTCAATTCTATTTTGCAGGAAATCAAGTCACCGCATACGTTCATGGGTCAAAGATAAATGGAACAATGCATCTACGTCACATTGCGCCCGTCAATCAATAATGAAGAGACGATCAACGCAATGACTGCGCGTGTGCCAATCGATCAAGAGCTTTGCGATCAACGCAATTTCAACCGCATGCGGTAATCAAAAACAACACCGCACGCAGGAAAACGATCGAAGATGTAAAGAGCAATGCAATTATGGAGAATTTTGATGCGTGTACAGCTTTCAGTTGTGCATTTCTAACTGGATTGATTGCGTAACAGAAGAAATATTCACTCCACCATTTCAAGAACTGCCTTAACAATAAAGTAGGGACCACATTGCAAAGAGTCAAAGCTTCACCTATAAATAGCTTCTACAATTCCATTGAAAAATATACTTGATACGGGATAATTGATACTTGTATATACTCGATATGGGGAGACATGTATATACTGATCTGAGAGAGAGACTGGTCTGAGCACCTGATCAGGGTAGATCTGAGATAATCAAGAGAAAAAGCCGAGAGGGGAGTCTCCGGGCAGAGAATCCTTTCAATCCCCACCATTGAAGCTCTATACGAAGGTCACTTCTACCAGACGAGCAAGCCTGAGAGGGAAGTCTCTTCATCCATTCCACATGCCGGCAAGAAAAACCTCCGTCCAGATCTATGTCAAGACGTTGACACTCTTCTGTATTTGTTTCTATCTCCTTTTCATCACTTGTACTCATCTTCTTTACTCTATCATTCACACCATGTATCAGACGCTTAATCTTAGTATTAATTGTTATGATCATTTCCATTATCATCTCTCTGTCTATTTTCGTTCATCCATGATTCACTTTCTCCATGATGTTTTCTTAATTCCCTGGGTAATTAATAAGAATTAAGTAAGTAAATTAATCTTTGTTAAGGAAATAATTATGTTTAGATAAAGCATGCTAGACGACATCTTCACCTGTGAGAACAGAAGTGAAGATGCCATTCAGCCTATCGAGAGAAGGTTGGAAGAATATGTTAACTAATGCGAGAAGTACTTTCAGAGATGGAAGCAACCTTGCGTTCATCACGTTCATCCCTGTTTCACCATAGAGATATGGAAACACAGCCGATCACCGAGAGGTGTACGCCAAGGGAAAGTGAAACCTTGGTTACATCTTTCACGCAGTTAACAAACTTGCGAAGTTTTTACTAATTATTCTTTCTATTTTTGATTCATACATAAAGACTTGCCATCGCATACCACGATCCTTTATATAACTTCACAGTCAGTCTCGAACTCAATATCATGTATCATGAATCTTGTATCTTGTATCATAATAGTTTAGGACTTTACTTTTATCGCACTTTTATTTTATCAACGCAATTTATGTTTATCGCAATTTAAATTCATGTACAAACCAAATCTTTTATTAATTAAAACCGGTTGCATATATCTCGAAAGTAACACATTAACGAAAACAATCCCTGTGTTCGACCTCGGATTACTCTGAGAAACTTGCGTTGGAATTATACTTGGTTTCAATGCAAGGAAACTTGTGACAACGCATTACTCCATAGCATACTACAAGCATATAGTTAACAACACATATATCTAGAAGTAGTAATGCATACCACAACATCCACATTCCATTTCCATCTTTACATCATCAAGTTTATGGCAACATGAGCTTGTTGTTCATTCATCCATATTCATGTTTGTTCGCATGCTGTAAGTAAAAGACACATTTTAGCGTTACAAAACGCCATAGTTCCTATTGCTAGGACGCATGCGATGTATACGATAATGTCGATAGGACTTATGTCTAAGCCCCTATTCTTGTCTATGCGATGATGAATGATGCACACATACACAAGGTGACTGCATACTATCATAACCTATTTCTAGGGTGCATGCAATGCATAATAGCAAACAGAACTTATGTCTAAGTTTCTATCTCTTGCTTATGCGGTTCTAATCTAACTCTCTCAAGCCTAGATTCTAACCCGACTCTCTCAAGTCTAGATTCTTTCTTTAGACTACTCTCTCAAGTATCTCTAAAGGGTGAATAACGCATACATAAGACAAGATGATTGCATAAAGTGTAATCTTAGGTCATGCTAGCTAAGTACTTCTCAACCCATTCGGAAAATTAACTACTCATGCAAAGTATGGAGAGATTGAACATTAGTCGAAATGAGATTTCCATTGTCTATAGATTAAATGCAAAATATAGAATAACAATAGAATGTAGAGATAAGAAGCCCGGTAGCAATGTCTTGCTTCCCATGGCCTTTTACACTGTCTTTTCAATCTAATTCTACCTAGAATGATATACTTGCTCTCACAAGTGTTAGCACTCTCTCCGTTTGTAGCGCTTCTTGGCAATCTTTTGAGCTGTTCGAGAATGATCTCTCGGCGTCTTCTTCTCTTCGCTCGTCTCCATCTTCTAAGTATGACTATGAATAGACTAACGACTAACTATCTTGTATATGATCTAACTTGTTAACCCTTTTACAATGGTGGCCTCCGGTATTTATAGAGCTCAAGGTGAAGAAGCTTTTCTCTCTAATGATTGCAATGATGAGCAGTCATTAATTCTTCTGCTCTGATGTGCCAATTAATGGTCACCAAAAAGTTGAGTGTCCTTGATACAGTGTGTCGTTATTGGCTTGTCAACTAAATTCGGATTCGACCATCCACAGCTTTCCATCCCATCATGATTTATTAAGCTTTCATGTTGATGCGCGGTCTTTATGCGGCCACCTTCTTGAGCAACTTCTCGCGATCGCATATGATTGCATGCCTTTGTGATCACAATCTTTCAATGTGCGGGGACGCCTAATTCCTTGTATCGCAATTTCCTTTGCTCCAACGCATTTTTCCTACATAAAATAAGTAAATTAGCTACTTTTATGTGATGTGTGCATGAGATCGAAATTTTATCGGTTTAGTGCTTTTCGAAATGATTTTGTATATTTTTACCGTCGCATTCCCTCATTGTTTTACTTATTTGCACTGTAATAACGTGCATTTCTACCCATTTTCAGAACGCTGAAAAACAGCGTTGCAACATTGGCGTCATGCTAGCCACATGTAGAGTTTGTAGCATTGTGATGCTACCCTATTTCCAATTCTCTCGAGTCTGCAGTGTCAGGAAGCAATGTTTCGACACTTGTCCAGTGCTGTCTCCCCCGAATTGTCTTTCAAAATTGACTCTTTTCTTTCTCCTTGATCCTTGTTTTCTTCCTAATTCCATAGCCAACCCATAATTGCTCAAATTGGGAGTTTTGCGCCAGGTTTTTAATCATTTTCACACAAATTCCTCCTGATTCTTAGTTTCCTAAAATTACCCAATAAACCACATCAAACTAAGTAAAACTAGCAATAATAGTTCTAAATTTTGAAGGTAATAAAAGCATTCTTTAGATTTTTTTCATCAATGCAATAAGTTTGCATAAGATTGGACCGCAAAATAGTAAACATTAGATGTAACTCTGTTGATTAGTTAGGTTTTTATTTCAATAGGATAACCTAAGTGGCTAAGTCTTATTTCTGAGTATACTATGAACTTCTATTCACGAGGGGTTGCCCTTTGATTTGTATCAGTGAGAGTGGCCAGTTCGCTGACCCAATAAGCCTACTATTTTAGGGATAAGACCTAGTGGGGAATTGGGAACATAATAATACAAAATGGAATTGACTCCTTCCTGCTTTAAGGGTAAGTAGATGAGTGTTCCCTTAAGTGGTGTCTCTAAAACTTGAACAAAGGGCCCTACTCGCTCGTTGGCCTTAGAGAGGTTTCTATTTATTGGTTGGACCATTAATAGGTTATTCATTAGAGGAGCCCTGGTACTTAAGGAGTCAGGGGTAACTCAAGGGGAAAACGGTAATTGACCCAGTTGAAGTTACGAACACTCATGAAGGATTAACTTGCTGGTATTTGTCACTTGCTGGTATTGGTCTATATCCGTGGACACAGAAATATATTTGTAGTGAGAAGAGTAGCTGTGGGTCTTTAGTGGAGTGTACTCACAGTTAACAAATATTGATTAATTTGGTTAATGAGTTTAGCCAATTAATCTCATATCTTTAGAGCTTTTGATCTATAGGTCTATCAGGTCCCCTCGTTAGCTCACTAGAGGATACTTAAGAGGGATAATTTGAATTGTTCATATAAATTTGAGGAAGCTATATATTAATGTGTTAATATGTAATTCATTATGGATATGATCTATAATCAAATTGGAAAATAATATTTGAATAAGATTCATACTAATTAATTCAAGTGAATTAGATTCACAAAGAATTAATTAATAGAGAGGTTTTGCATATATACATGGGATGTATATGATGATTAAATATATACATTAAATTGGGTTTAATGTATAAATAATTATTTAATTATTTTGAAAATTAAAATTAAAAAAGTGTTATTTAATTGGGCTAATTAATTAAATAAGTGTTATTTAATTAATAATAGAAAAAAAAAAATTAGGAAAAGGGCTTGGCCCTTCTCTATATAAAGACATCCTTATAGTCCACGGGTGTCATGCAAATATCCAACTACGAGTAGGATCCGATCTCAATGTTATGATTTTTTTTTTAGTTGAATGTCTAAAAGTAACAAGGTTGAAATTAAATACTGGCACCCCCAAATTTATATGCAGCAACGTCCTCATTGCTGATAGACTGAAATTACACATACGATGCTCTTAGGAAGTTTCGTAAAAATCATTTTGAAAGAAAGCTGGTTGACCACTAACTTCTAGAAATGTTTCATGAATTGACCATCCTGAAATTAAGTTGATTCTAGTACATAAGATGAGAAATAAAGGCATGAGTTTCATCATTGAAATCATAATTGGTACGGAAAAAAATTGGGGTGACTGAATAAAGTAATCAACATTTAATTATTGTGTCAAACTAAAGAGGATGCGATGATAAAATTAGCAATGTTAAAATGAGATGCGATAGTGCAAAATTTGGAATAAAAAAAGTCAAAGAAAGATACAACCCCCAAATTTTCTCTATTGCCCACATCATCTGTGATCGCATCCTTCTTTGCGGCAAGTTGATTCCTCGATTGCGACGAGCTGAACGAGCCGGTCGCGTGTTTTTAGGTTATCGCATAGCTCCACCGCAATCATTTACTATGATCATTGCTAAAAAAATTAAGAGGGTAAAAAATATGAACGATAGAGTTGATAATTTTAAAGAGTAGTGTTTGTACAAAAAGGGTAGAGAAAATTCATGAAAAAAAGATATAAAAAAGATACTTAAAAAAAATACGTCCCTGATGAGTTCGAATCGCATATTAGCGTAGGGACTTCTCATTTCTTCTTTAGTCAGGAATTCCTCAAGTCCATGGAGGTTTTCTCGCGATGCAAGTCTCCTCCATGATACATCTTGACTCTTTGTCAGTTGACCTTGAATGCGTTGGTCCCTTCTTCATTGGTTAATTCGATCGCACCATGCAGAAATACTTCTTTGATTATAACTAGTTCGGACCAACGTGACTTTAATTTTCTGGGAAAAAGTCGTAGCCGAGAATTGTATAACAAGACCTTCTGTCCAACCTGGAGGTTCTTTTCGCATAGTCATCTGTCATGCCAACGTTTTGCGTGTTCCTTGTAGATCTTGGCATTTTCATATGCTTGAATTCTCCATTCATCTAGCTCGAGCAACTGAAGTTTTCTTGTCTCCCCTGCAGTCTTCAAATCAAAATTGAGCTTCTTCACTTCCCACAGTGCTTTGTGCTTCAATTCCAGTGGTAAGTGGCATGCCTTTCCAAACACCAGCGCATACGGGGACATGCCTAATAGGTGTTTTATAGGCAGTTCTTTATGCCCACAAGGCATCATCCAGCTTCATGGCCCAATCTTTGCATGAAGGATTCACCACCTTTTCTAGGATCAGTTTGATTTCCCTATTAGACACCTCGGCTTTGCCGTTTGTCTGTGGATGGTATGCAGTGGCGACCTTATAGAGGATATTATACTTGAGCAGCAATTTGTTGATGATGCTATCGATAAAGTGGGAGCCTTCATCACTTATTATGGCACGTGGGGTGCCAAAACGAGTGAAGATATTTCTTTGTAAGAATTTGGAGACTATCGTCACATCGCTTGTGACGCATGATACCGCTTCAACCCATTTGAAAACATAATCGGCGGCCAACATAATGTACTTGTGACCATTTGATAGCGAAAATAGTCCCATGAAGTCTATACCCTACACATCGAAGAGTTCGAATTCTAATATAATATTCATTGGCATCACATTCTTCCATGAAATCGTGTGTTGGCACTTGTCGCATCTCATAGAATAGTCTCTTGCATCCTTGAATAGAGTTGGCAAAAAATACCCACTTTGTAACACTTTTTCTACTGTGCGTTGACCTTCAACGATGAGTCATGGCATTGGGATAGTATGCACTGATAAGTGTCACAATCGCACTTTCTGAAGCTTCACTTAGCGATTATGTGGCACTTGCTCCCACTCACAAACAAGTCAGCAAATTCAAATACGAACAGCCAATGACACACCGGGTGTCTCTCTTAAACTCCACCCCCATTCTTGGAGAAAAAAGTTTTATAAAACAGGTTTGAAGAAAAGGTTTTCGCAAATAGTTTGATCGTAAGTATAGAGAAGAGAAAGATTGTAGTAGGCTAGAAAGCAATAAGCAACAACAACAACTTTATAACATACTACTCCGAGTATGGGGAAGTGATAGTTAATCTTATCCCTCATATAGTGCATTCTAAACAAAAACACATCTGCTACCCTTGCATATGGAAATGGGCGAGCGGTCACTCACTAAGAAAAGTACATATAAACCTAACTACCTAGCAAAAGGAAATACATAGGATTAAAGCATAGTAAAAAGAGGTGGAGGCGGTCATGCGGCCATGGACAACACGGCCTGGACAAGCATGACCGTGACATTCTCCCCCACTCAATTGGTTGACGTCCCCGTCAACCGACTCTGCTCAAACTCAGCATACTGTTAAGCAGATGCCTTTGAGGCCTTCCATGCGCTCTCAACGAACTTCTCTATGCTAGAGGCTTCTCCACTTCTCTAGGAACTCTTCCCAGCCTAGTCCTGGTCCTACCGCTCTGTCGCTTCTTCTTGCAAGTCTCTCATTGGCTTCTTCTCCTGCAATTCTCTTCGTTGTGGCTTGTGGACAGGTCACCACTCTACATCTCTCCTTGGTATGGTTGGGATGTTAGAGTTTTAGTCTACTTACATGGATGATAGGATGAATCTCCATCCATGATGGTAATTACACCCGATAAGAGGTTCTCCCAACCCTTTCGATGACTTCCACTGGTCCCTTAAAGTTGCTCACGAGGCAATGTTCTCTTTGCCCACGACTTTGAAACTATCCCAGGCATAAATTCATTCGAACCCAGTCTCCTAGTAGGAACTGTCGGTGTCTAGGCTTCCTCCTTCTCCTTCTTTTCTTCTTTGGAGTCGGGGATTTGTTTGAACTGCCTGACTCAACAACATGACATTGCTCTAAGAAACGTAGAATGTCTTAGGGGGTTTTCTCTTCTGCGGTTTTGACTGACTCATGGGTAACATCCTTCTCCAACTAGAGGGCCGAGATCATCCTTATCTCCTCTGACTGCCTGATCTTAGCATTCAAAACGATGGGCTTAGACTTGATGATCACTAAACAATTAGTGAGGGGTATGGGTATTACCTTGTGCTCAAGCAAGAACTCCATTCCCAACACCACTTAACGATCATAAAATTAGCAGGGCCATTCCAGTCCCCCAACTTTACGACTGTCCTCTTTGCCATTCCTGTAATCAGCAAGGCCTCAGAGTTCACCGCCTTCATTTTACCTGCGCCTCCTTCCCAATGGTGATTAAGTCGTCTGGCTTGTGTTTCGAACATAAAATTATGGGTGGCCCCCGAATCGACCATGGTACTTTTGGCCAATTTATGGTTGACCCAAGCATCAACATACATCAATCGACCTCCGTGGGATCCCTTTTCTTCCCCTACATCCTTTTGGAGTGCAGCTAAATATCTCAGGGCCCCAACCCGTGGGGTTCTATCTTCCTTTGCTTGCACATTATCATCTTCTACCTAAACAGCTTTGCTTTTCCAATTCGAAGCTAATGAGGCTTGGAAAGCATTAAAGGAGACTCGTTCCAGACATTCGCTTGCCTTGTGTGGACCCTTGCATATATAACAGGATAAGGGCCGATAAAAATTCCTCTGATTCTACCCTCGCCATGTATTTCCAGTCTTCTCCTGAAGAGGTTTACTATCCCCACTGTTGTCTTTATCTCCCCCACTGTTTTTCGATGAGCTCGAATCGTTGCTCTTTCTCCCCCTATTAGAGGATCTCGAGTGTTGCCTCATCTCTTGAGATTCATCAATCAAGTCAAATAACCATTTGGCCGCTGCATATGCGGTAGGGAGATCTTGTATTCTCTACTCATACAGTTTTGTTTTTGCCCATTGTTTCAGACCTTCGACAAAACAGAAAACTTTGTCCTTTTTGGACATGTCTCTTATGTCCAACATCAATCCGGAAAATTGTTTCACATAGTCCCTAATAGTATCAATATGTTTCAATTCCCGTAGCTTGCGTCTTGCCAAAATCTCAACATTTTCAAGGAAGAACTGAGAACGCAACTCTTGTTTCAGTCTCTCCCACGTGTCGATGGTACACCGTCCCTCTTGGACATCCATGAAACGAGATCTCTACCATAACTTGGCATCCCTTACTAGGTGCATTGTCGCTAGGGTGATCTTTGATTCTTCAGTCGTTGTGTTTGTAGCTCTGAAGTATTGTTACATGTCAAAGATGAAATTTTTTAGCGCCTTTGCATCACACGCCCCACAGAAGGGCTTAGGCTCGGGTACTTTTACCTTGTTAAATTGGGTTACACCCCTGACTGGGGCTTGATTACCCACCGCTCTCATGGTGAGTTTAATTTTTGCACCAATGTCTTTAATCTCTGCCCGGATGACATCGACAGTGGCTCGAAAGTCCTCGGACATTTCAGTCACCATCTGAATGATCGCTCTCTGCGAGTTGTCTAGTTCTTTGAAACACTCTTCTATAAGGGCAACAGATCCTGAAGAACAACCCCTATTCTCAAGAGGCCTATCCATCATGGTTTTTGCCTTTAGGGTCTCAACCCTTGTCAACAATTCTCTAACGGGCATCAGCCTAAGCGGCCAGCCACTGCATCAATTTCATCGGCCTTGTAAGCGACTTCCTGTAACTGAGTCTCTAGGAATCAAACCTGATCAGGGACTTCTATTAAATAGAGTATTTGCTCTTCAATCTCGACCAATCAGTCAATATGGGACCTGCCCAACTGCTTCGTAGCAAACATGATTGCAACTTCTAAACTCTACGAGCCAACCTGTCTCTGATACCAACTATCACAATCACACTTTCTGAAGCTTCACTTAGTGATTGTGTGGCACTTGTTCCCACTCACGAACAAGTCAACCAATTCAAATACGAACAGCCAACGGCACACCGGGTGCCTCTCGCAACCTCCACCCTTGTTCTTGGAGAAAACAGTTTTATAAAATGGGTTTGGAAAAAAGGTTTTCGCAAACAGTTTGATCGTAAGAATAGAGAAGAGAAAGATTGTAGTAGGCTAGAAAGCAATAAGCAACAACAACAACTTTATAATTTACTACTCTGGGTATGGGGAAGTGATGGTTAGTCTTATCCCCATATAGTGCATTCTGAACAAAAACACATCCACTACCCTTGCATATGGAAATGGGCGAGTGGTCACTCACTAATAAAAGTAAATATAAACCTAACTACCTAGCAAAAGGAAATACATAGGATGAAAGCATAGTAAAAAGAGGTAGAGGCGGTCATGCGGCCATGGGCAACACACCCTGGACAAGCATGACCGTGACAATAAGTAGTTTCTAACACACATAGACGCAAGATCTGGTCTGACCCCCTCTTGTAAAGATTTGGCTCGTCCCAATATTAGGATTTACATTCGTGCATAAGCCGCCTCTTTTGGTGGGCTGTGTAATTTTCCAGAAATTGTTCACAGACCATATAATTGACCATATTTGCATACCAGGATAATTCTTTAATTTTGAACAGCTGCTCATCTAGAAAGGATGCGTTTACCTCCGAATAATTGCGTCTACTTCCGGATTCTCTAATCTTGATAGGTGGTCCACAACTTGGTTCTCCATCCCCTTACGGTCAATGATTTCCATGTTGAATTCTTGGAGGAGGAGAACCCATCAAATTAACCTCGACTTTGCATCTTTCTTGGTCATTAAATATTTGATTGTCGAGTGGTCGGTGTGAACGATCACTTTGGATCCCAGCAAGTAAGCTTTAAATTTTTTCAGCGCAAAGATCACCGCAAGAAATTCTTTTTCAGTGGTAGTGTAATTTGCTTGGGCAGGGTTCAGTGTTCTACTCACATATGCGATGGGGTGTTGATAACGGGTAGAAATTCACGTTATCATACTGCTAAGTTCTTAAACAATGTTGGCTTGCATTGATAAAACATGTTAAATTGCATCCATTAAGCATCAATTTCATAATATTGCGGTCGCATGCGTTCATCGCATTAGAACGGTTGATTTTTGTATTTTTGTGCAGAATATGCAATGACGCAAGGTGGAAATTGCGATCATATGAAATCATTGGTCGAGTGTAGCATTACCGCAAGGCTTTGCGGTGATCATGTTTGCAAATATTCGCCCGAGAAGGTTCACCGCAAATTGGTCAGCACAACATGGTGGGCGCATCTGGGTGAAAGGCTAATTATTCGCGATGGGATAGAAAGCTGATAACAGTCGAATCCAAATTAAGTTGACAGTCAATAACGATCACAAGTACATTCAGCTTTTCAGTGACAATTATTCGGCGCATCAGTTAGGAATTAAAGCCATCCCATTTGTACAATCATGAGAGAGAAGCCCCCTTTCACCCTAGTTGCTCTATAAATACCAAGGGCAGCCTTCGGTTGTGGGGTTGATCAGTTAATTAATTCGCACATTCTTGTTCATAGTTTTCTTTTTTTTTAAGGTGGAGCAAGGGAAGAGTGGTGATGCCAGAGATCGCTCAGGGTAACTCGAGAGAGAACCTTGAGGCGAAGAAGCAGAGAGCGACCCGACTCTCGCGAGAGTGAAATTATCTTTTGAGAACGAGTAGAAAAACAGCGTAAAAGCCTGGGCAGCAAGAGATTGCTACCAGTGATAACTTGTAGAAATATAAGTTATTTATGCCACCTTATATAGATATTGCAGCCAAAAGTTAGTAATTATGCGCCAATTGTATGAAAATTAACCTAGTATGACAATAATTATAAATGTTTGCAATTACACCCACTAACGCAAAAAAGATTGAGGACAAGCCAAACTTTACTCTGTTTTGCAAGAGACCAAGTCACCGCTTGCGCTCAAGGCTCATGAGTAACTAATCAACGCATCTCTGTCATATTATGCCCGTCGATTAACCATGAAGAGACGATTACCGAAGTAACGGCACAATGCGACAGTCGGTTCAGAGCTACACTTCGACCGCATGCGGTAATAAAAAAAACACCGCATGCGAACCCATGATCGAAAGATGCAACTGAGCAATACGAAAGCGAAGGATTGAGACACGTGCCCAACTAACAATTGTGCAAAATTGATTGTCTGATTGCATAACAGAAAGAATAATATCCCTCCATCTAGGAATTACCATAACCATCACGTGGGGACCACAAGGCTGGAGTCAAATGATCTGCTCCTATAAATACCCCAGTGATTTCAGAGAAAAGTATACTATTGGATACTGGGCTAAATGTTGTAAGATTTTAGAGAGAAAAGGCTGAGTTGAATGCTGAAGAGAAGAAATCTGGGAAGAGAACGAGATAAGGCCGAGAGGTAAATCTCAGATCTGACCTGTCATATACCTGATCGAAGCTTTGTGTAGAGACACCTACTACTGGTGGAGCAAGCCTGAGAGGGAAGCTCTTCCTGCCATCGAAACCATCCGATCCGGCAAGCAGATCTCCATAAAATCTGTGTCAAGACATTGGCACCGGATTGTATCTGTTCTATCTCTCTTTCATTGTATTCCATATTTTCTTTATCTCTTCATTCACATATCATGTATCAAACACTTAGTAGAAATATTAAATGTTTCGATAGATTTTGTTTACCATTTTCTGTCTATTTCCGTTCACCCATTAGTCACTTTCTTCATGATGTTTTCTTTATCCCTTGATGAGCAATATGAATCACCAAGAACTTACTATGTATTAAAGTTATAAAATACGTTTAGCTAAAGCATGCTAGACGACATCTTCACCTGTGAGAGCAGAAGTGAAGATGTCATTCTGATCTATCGAGAGAAGGTAAGAAGAGTGCTTAACTAAAGTGAGTAGTACATCTAGACATAGAAGCAACTTTGCATTCATTTCGTTAGACTCTATTTCACCACAAAAATGTGGGAAACGCAGCTGATCACTGAGAGGTGTACGCCAAGAGGAGAGCAGAACAATATTTACTTTCAATTCAATTAAGAACTTGCATTGTTTATAATACTTATCTTTCTCTTTCTAATCTATTCACAAGACTTGTCGTCGCATCCCACGTCTTTGCACAACCTTCACAGCCAGCCCTAATCCTAGTATTCTGCACATAAAGCCTGTATCTTGTAACATCTAGCTTAGGTTTATTGTATTTTTATGTCTTATCGCATCTTTACCATTTTCATTTATTTTACTGCAATTTACATACTGTACACACCTTTTATAAAGAATTAAAAACCTGTCACATATACCATGAACATACCGCAATAACTGGCACCACTTCTCCGTGTTCGACCTTGGATCAGATTGAGAAACTTGCGGTGGAATTACACTTGGTTACATCGTAAGGAAACTTGTGACAACGCAGGGCATACTACCTGAGCAATCCCTAATTAACGCATAAATAGTAGTTTATGGTGCCGTTACTGGGGAAGCTGGTTAACGGTTAATGTTGAATATTTTCATGTTATGTGCAGGACAGATCTCTTTGTATTGACTGTTCAACGCAGAGAGCAGTCTGACGACTTAGAAGTGTGGGGGTGGTCTGGTAACTCTAAGTGGACCTAGAGATCAAGTATATTCTTCGTGCAGAGTTCATCAGGGTTGAATTAACTGGCGAAGAAGTATGGCTAAAGAGAATATGGCTCCTACTGGAAACCTGAGGGGAAATTTGCCAGTGCAAGATCCTATTTCTCTTTCCGCTGATCAGAACATCCTTATGAGGGAATATGTAGCGCCAGATCTTTACAATTTTTCACCAAGAAGTTCAAAACAAGTAGTTGAGGGGAATGCAAGCTTTGAGATGAAACCTATCATGCTGCAAATGATTCAGAATGTGAGATAATTCAGAGGACTACTGGGAGAAGACCCATACGCACATTTAACAAACTTCGTAGACATATGTAGCACATTCTCTCCACCTGTTGTAACTCAAGAAATTCTTAAACTGTGTCTATTCCCGTACACATTGCGGGATGAAGCAAAGAGGTGGGCTGAAGCATTAGAGCTGGATGAAATTCATGGATGGGGACAGTTGGTTGATAGGTTCATGAATAGATTCTTCCCTCCATCTGTCAACGCAATGAGGCGAAGAGAGGTGTAAAATTTCGAGCAAAAGAGTTATGAAACCCTAAGCACTGCTTGGGTGCGATTTCGACAGTTAGTAAAGAACTGCCCGCATATTGGGATTTCTGATAGTATCTTGATGGAAACCTTTTACAATGGTCTAGACCCATCAATGCAAGCAGTTGCTGACTCCTCTGCAGAGGGAGGAAATGAATAAGTCATATATGGAAGCAAAGGGCATATTGGATCGTATATCGCGACATTCTGACGGATGGATTGATAATGGGCTTGAGGTAAGATGTCTGAAGCCAGAAAGAGTAGAAAAGGTCGATGTGCCAATAGACACAATGAGCGCACTGGTTGAGCAAATGACCACAATGACATCGCTCCTCCAGATGGTGGCTAATAAGTAGAAAACTCTTTCCCAAGGAGCAGCGCAAGTTAACACGGTGACTCATTTGACCATTGTGGATTGTACTCAATGGGGAGAGGTACATCCAGCAGACGTCTGCCCATGGGATCAACAACCCGTATATGCTATTTATGATGAATCATGGGGCAACGACCATAACCATGATTAGGGGGATCACCCAATTTTTGGTTTGGATGAGAATCTCATTCACGAAGGCCACAGTTTCTATCAATTTAGTTATCAAGAGGATCGAGGCAACCCTTCGAACTACAGTCCAAGTGATTCTCAGGGTACACAGCCATGCGATCAACTGTTTGCATATGATACCTCTTGCAGTACCTCATCTCTGGAAACATCACTGAAGCATTACATTGAAAAAAGCAAGGCAATGAGACAGTCACAAGTTGACTCTCTCAAAGAATTAGAAGACTAAATAGATCAGCTTGCGAGAGAATTAAAGAAGAAAACGGCTGGTATATCACAAGGAAGTTCAAGAATATTGAGGCCAAAAGGTAAAGAACAATGTCATGCCGTGACATTGTGGAGCGGCAGAATAACAGCTCCCATTGTGCCGAAGTACCAGATGCAGTAACAGTACCAGCTGATTTAACTATTGATGATGACTAAGTACAAAATAATGAAAGCAACCCCAATTCAGAAGCGAGATTATTTACAAAAGATGAAGCTTCTCAAGACTTAAATTTTCAATCAACGCAACCGCCAACCAATAACACACAGCAAGCATAGGACCTCACTAAGTAGCAAAGTGAGCAGGAAATACGCTGGGATCCTCCACCTTTCCCATTCAGGCTGAAAAAGAAAGACGATAGTAAGCAATTTCAGAGGTTCCTGGACGTTCTTCGATAGCTGCATATTAATATTCCCTTAATAGAAGCATTAGAGCAGATGCCGAGCTATGTGAAATTCCTCAAGGACATTCTGGCCAATAAGAGAAAGATCGGAGAAAATGAAATAGTTGCACTAACATACGAGTGTAGCACTTTGTTTCAAAATAATCTCCCTGCTAAAATGAATGATCCTGGGACTTTTACATTACCCTGCACCATAGGAGGGAAGATGGTCAGGAACGCACTGTGTGATTTGGGGGCGAGCATAAATTTGATGCCCTTGTCAATCTTTAAGAAGCTGGACATCGGCGAAGCCAGGCCAACCATGATTACATTGCAGTTAGCCGATAGATCAATAAAGCTTCCAGAGGGCAAGATAGAAGATATTTTCATGCAGGTAGACAAGTTTATCTTCCCCGCAGATTTCGTTATATTGAATTATGAGGAAAATAGAGAAATCCTTATCATCCTGGGATGCCCATTTCTCGCCACAAGGCAAGCATTGATTGATGTGCAGAAAGGAGAGTTGACCATCCAGGTCGATGATCAAGAGGTAAAGTTCAACGTACTCAATGTGTTGAAGTATCCAGGAGATGTAGAAAACTGCCAATATATCGAAGAACTATAGGGAGAACAGTTGCACGAACCCTTGAAGGAAAAGAAGGAGGAATATTTTGAAGACAACGCAATATTGGAGGAGGATTGCGCCATAATTCATACTGAATCTAATTTCCAACCGCTCGAGTTATCTGAACAAACTTCACAGCGCATTAAGCCATCTTTAGAAGAGGCACCTGTGTTAGAGTTAAAAGTCATTTCCGGTGCACTTAAAGCATGCTTACTTGGGAAGTAACGACACGTTACCAGTTATAATCTCTGCATCACTAAGTAAGGAGAAAGAAGATGCTCTCATACGGATCCTAAGGAACAACGCAAAAGCCTTAGGATGGACCTTGGCAGATATTCGAGGAATCAGTCCTTCGTATTGCATGCATAAGATTCGTCTGGAGGAAGGAAAGAATGGATCAGTAGAAAGGCAGTGTCACTTAAACCCTGCCATGAAGGAGGTTGTAAAGAAGGAAATAGTGAAGTGGCTGGATGCCAGTGTCATCTACCCGATATCTGATAGCAGCTGGGTAAGCCCAGTGCAATGTGTTCCAAAGAAAGGGGGGATGATAGTCATCACCAATGACAAGAATGAATTGGTTCCCACAAGGACAAATACAGGGTGGAGAATCTGTATGGACTACCGCAAGCTAAATTTGGCCACCAAAAAGGACCACTTTCCACTCCCGTTCATTGACCAGATGTTGGACAGACTTGTAGGGAACGAATTTTTCTGCTTTCTTGATGGCTATTAAGGGTATAACCAAATAGAAATTGGCGCTGAAGGATCAGGACAAGACAACCTTCACATGCCCATTTGGTACGTCCACGTTTCGACGCATGCGATTTGGACTCTGTAATGAACCAGGCACTTTTCAACGATGCATGATAGCAATATTTTCGGATTACTTGAAGAAGTCACTCGAGGTTTTCATGGATGATTTCTCAGTTTTCGGCAATAACTATGACTTCTGTTTGACCAACCTTGAGAAAGTCTTGAAGAGATGCGTGGAAAAAAATCTTGTACTGAATTGGGAAAAATGCCACTTCATGGTGGAAGAAGGAATAGTTCTAGGTCACAAAATCTCCAAGGCAGGATTTGAAGTTGATAAAGCAAAAATCGATGCAATTTCCAAATTACCCCCCCTCTGGTGAATGTAAAAACACTAAGGAGCTTTCTGGGTCACGCGAGATTTTATAGAAGATTTATTCGCAATTTTTCTCAGATCGCAAGACCCCTTAGTGCACTTCTCGAAGTTGACCGTGAGTACAATTTTGATAATGCCTGCACTAAAGCATTTAACACATTAAAAGATGCACTTATCTCCGCTCCGATTTTGGTTGCGCCAGATTGGACGCAACCCTTTGCATTGATGTGTGATGCTAGCCGATATGCTGTGGTCGTAGTTTTGAGTCAACGCCGATGAAAGGTTTTGTATCCCATTTATTATGCGAGCAAAACACTGAACGACGCACAGGAGAACTATACGACCATAGAGAAAGAAATGCTTGCAGTGGTATTTGCACTGGAGAAGTTTCGATAATACCTGATCGGAACAAATGTGGTGGTGTATACAGATCACTCTGCGAATAAATATCTAATGACGAAGAAGGATGTAAAACCAAGATTGATACGGTGGGTATTGCTCCTGCAAGAATTTGACCTAGAAATTAAAGATAGGAAGGGCACCGAGAACCAAGTTGCAGATGATTTGTCAAGACTGGAAAATTGCGAGGTTCAAGGGACAGAAAAAGATATTGAGGAAATATTCCCCGATGAGCTGCTGATGGCAGTAGGCGTTAATGTTCCCTGCTATGCAGACATAGTAAACTTTATAGCTTGCGGTCAACTACCGAATGATTATACCTACCAGCAGAAGAAGAAGCTAATACATGACACAAAATTTTATTTCTGGGACGATCCATTCCTATCTTGACAACGACCTGATCATATAATACGTTAATGTATTCCTGAGCACGAAGCCAAGAGAATTTTAGAACTTTTTCATGAGTCCCCATATGGAGGACATTTTGGGGGGCAAAGGACTGCAGCAAAAGTCTTACAGTGCTGCTACTTTTGGCCAACTCTGTTCAAGGATGCCCATGCCTATGTTGTGCAATGCAATAGGTGCCAAAGGACAGGGAATATGTCCAAAAGAAATGAAATGCCATTGACGTCAATCTTAGAAGTTAAAGTATTTGATGTATGGGGAATTGACTTCATGGGCCCGTTCTCACCATCCGAAGGTCATCAATATATTTTGGTTGCAGTTGATTATGTATCAAAATGGCTTAAGCCTATCGCATGTGCCAAGACATAGCCACTGTGGCGAAGTTTTTGAAGAAAAATATTTTTGCGCCCTATGGAACGCCACATGCCTTAATCAGCAATGAGGGCTTTCACTTCATCAACCGCATAATTGCTAACCTGTTGACTAAGTTCAACGTCATCCATCAAGTGGCAACTACTTATCACCCACAGAATAATGGGCAGGCAGAGATCTCTAACAAAGAGATCAAAACGATCTTGGATAAGGTGGTTAATACTGCTAGAAGAGATTGGTCACCCAAGCTTGACGAGGCACTATGGGCTTACAGGACTGCCTACAAAACACCAATTGGCATGTCTTCGTATGCCCTGGTCTTTGGAAAAGCTTGTCATCTGCCGCTTGAGTTGGAACACAAGGCAATGTGGGCATACAAGAAGCTGAATTTTGATTTAGCCAGTACAGGGAAAGTCTGGAAGTTACAATTGAATCAGTTGGTCGAATGGCGAAGGGATGTCTATGAAAATGCAAAGATATATGAGGAGAAAATGAAGAAATGGCATGATGACCGCATAAACGACCGAACATTCACCGAAGGTTAGCGGGTATTGCTATTCAACGTGCATCTGCGATGTTCCCTGGAAAGTTGAAGTCTCGTTGGTCCGGGCCATTTTGGATCAAGACAATCTTTTCGCACGGCACAGTGGAATTAACAACGTTGGATGGGAGCAGCGCATTCAAAGTCAATGGTCAGTAGATCAAACCCTATTATTGGGGCATCGGCACATGGACACCCTTGATTTGGGCAAGCAGAATTAAAATTCTTGCAGGGAAAGCGATTGCGGTAATTCTAAGAACTTCTTTCAGTCGGCCTTCCCATCTATGTTTACTTGCTTTCTTTATGGCTTTCTTTTACCGTTTGTTTCATTTTATGATCACTATTTAATAGGATTAGGCCTAATTTTTCTAGAAGTTTCATATGTTTACATACATTAAATGTAGTAGCGTGGGCACATGACTTTGTGAATGTTCAATAAATCACCATAAGACCTTTTCAACTTGCGTTAAGAAGAGAAGAAAATAAACTGGTATATAACGAGAGGTTGGGTGTAGTAAGTAGAAAGAAGAGGAGATATGCATCTAATACACCTAAATACATTGCGGTGAAGGGTGTGTTGCACACATATGCGTCCTTTGCCCAGTCTTAATTGAATTCACTATGTTGAGGTATACTCCATAAATGTATTTAATTAAAGGGTGTGCTGTAGGGATGCGTGTACCCGTCCTCAGCAAAAATGTATCTACGTTTATTGGAAGCATGACATGAATTGCAAATCATGCACCCTTCTAAGGCAAATTTGAAGTTAACCGAATTCTTTGACTCCTATACAGGCAATAGAAAAATTATTGTAATGCGATCATTTGTAATATATTCGCACACTTTGTTAATAGTCAATACAATCAAAGTACATAATTCACCCTGCTCTTTGCCTGTGCCTCTTTCTTTATCTTCCTTTGTTAATCTTTGCTATATTTGTACTCTTGTATTTGTACGATCTTCATTGTGCTGCTATGATGTATTATATGTTAGACTTAGAAACATTTCCCATACTTAGTAAATTTTGACTAACACTTAGTTAACTCTTAATTTTGCAGTACTTTACCTTATATCTTTCAAAGTCCTGCTCAAACCTTCTTTTTAAAATTTTCTTCTAAGTGTTTGTCTAATCTATCCAAACAACGCAATGAGGACCTTACTCATATTTAAATTTGGGGGTGGGGAAGGTCTGAGCAGATGAAATTAGAAGTATGCAGTATTTCAGAAAATGGGTCCATTTTCATTTATAAAAAAAAAAAAATGCAAAACTCCAATGTCAGCACAAGGGAAAATTTCAAAACTGTTCCCAACCTGATAAGCGTTCAGTTGTGAAAGGAGCCTACTCGTAGTTTGATGTTCGTATGACACCCGTAGGAGCAAGCCAAAACGAAGGTGGGTTTCCAAGAACGACGTTGTATAAACCAAAAAAAAAAAAAGAATGCAAGGGACAACTCCTCTGATTATCATGAGTTAAAGTTAGAACTGGACACTACCGTAGTTGGATGTTCGCATGACACCCGTGGGGACAAGCTAAAACGAAGAATGTAACCATGACCAACTATCTCTAAGTGAATAAATGACGTAAAGTGTTGCTCACCACATATAGATACATCAAGTTGTTTTGATAAAAAAGATATAAACTTTCTATTTTGAAAACTCAAAAAGTGTCTTTGAGCAAAATTTTGTTACATAGAAGAATAAAGTAAGGCTTGCTAAGAATTAGCAAGGGTAGAAGGAAAGTGCAATGTCAGGTAATGTGCCTAAGTGTAACATTCAGAGCAACCAATAATCACAGAAATACAGGATAGGAATGGAGCATGATTGCCTTAGTAGAAGATATGCTTGAGGACAAGCATATATCTAAATTTAGGGGTGTGATAACTTGTAGAAATACAAGTTATTTATGCCACCTTATATAGATATTGTGGCCAAAAGTTAGTAATTATGCGCCAATTGTATGAAAATTAACCTAGTATGACAATAATTATAAATGTTTGCAATTACACTCACTAATGCCAAAACGATGGAGGACAAGCCAAACTTTACTCTGTTTTGCAGGAGACCAAGTCACCGCTTGCGCTCAAGGCCCATGAAAAACTAATCAACGCATCTCTGTCACATTGCGCCCATTGATCAACCATGAAGAGACGATTACTGAAGTAACGGCGCAATGCGACAGTCGGTTTAGAGCTACGCTTCAACCACATGTGGTAATAAAAACAAACACCGCATGCGAACCCATGATCGAAAGATGCAACTGAGCAATGCGAGAGTGGAGGATTGAGACATGTGCACAACTAACGGTTGTGCAGAATTGATGGTCTGATTGCATAACAGAAGGAATAATATCCCTCCATCTGTGGAATTACCATAACCATCACGTGGGGACCACAAGGCTGGAGTCAAATGATCTGCTCCTATAAATTCCCCTGTGATTTTAGAGAAAAGTATGCTATTGGATACTCGGCTAAGTGCTGTAAGATTTTAGAGAGAAAAGGCTGAGCTGAGTGCTAAAGAGAAGAAATCCGAGAAAAGAACTAGATAAGGTCGAGAGGTAAATCTCATATTTGACCTATCATATACTCGATCAAAGCTCTATGCAGAGACCCTACTACCGGTGGAGCAAGCCTCAGAGGGAAGCTCTTCCTGCCATCAAAACCATCCGATCCGGTAAGCAGATCTCCATCGAATCTGTGCCAAGACATTGGCACCGGATTGTATCTGTTCTATCTCTTTTTCATTGTATTCCATATTTTCTTTATCTTTTCATTCACATATCATGTATCAAACACTTAGTAGAATATTAAATGTTTCGATAGATTTCGTTTACCATTTTTTGTCTATTTTCGTTCACCCATTAGCCACTTTCTTCATGATGTTTTCTTTATCCCTTGATGAGCAATATGAATCACCAAGAACTTACTATGTATTAAAGTTATAAAATACATTTAGCTAAAGCATGCTAGATGGAATCTTCACCTGTGAGAGCAGAAGTGAAGATGTCATTCTGATCTATCGAGAGAAGGTCAGAAGAGTGCGTTAACTAAAGCGAGTAGTACTTCCAGACATGGAAGCAAATTGTGTTCTTTACGTTAGACTTTGTTTCACCATAGACATGTGGGAAACGCGGCCGATCATTGAGAGGAGAGCGGAACAGTATTTGTACTGTTAATTCAATTAAGAACTTGCGTTGTTTGTAATACTTATCTTTCTCTTTCTAATCTGTTCACAAGACTTGTCGTCGCATCCCACGTCTTTGCACAACCTTCACAGCCAACCCTAATCCTAGTATCCTGCACATAAAGCCTGTATCTTGTAACATCTAGCTTAGGTTTATTTTATTTTTATGTCTTATCGCATCTTTACCGCTTTCCTTTATTTTACTGCAATTTACATACTGTACACACCTTTTATAAAGAATTAAAAACCTGGTCGCATATACTATGAACATTCCGCAATAACCAGCACCACTTCCCCGTGTTCGACCTCGGATCACACCGAGAAACTTGCGGTGGAATTACACTTGGTTCCATCATGAGGAAACTTGTGACAACGCAGGGCATACTACCTGAGCAATCCCTAATTAACGCATAAATAGTAGCAATATCGCATCATTGTGAGCATTTAATATCATACATACCGAATGCGTTACACCAGGCCCTGTATTCTATACTTGCATTGTTATTTTGTACTTCATCTTTATATTTATACAATGGAAGTTCTATTTCTACATCTGTTCACTCTCTTAGCACGCATGAGTAGCTAAACTAGTCGAATGGGTTGAGAAGAACTGAGCTAACATGACCTAGGAAGTTCATTACTTGCGATTGTCTTGTTTTATGCTGTGCTAAATACCCTTTAGAGCTACTCGAGAGAGATTCTAAAGAAAGAACCTAATGACTCGAGAGAGATCGGTTAGAATCTGGACTCGAGAGAGCAAGATTAGAACTGCACGAACAAGAGATAGGGACTTAGAGATAAGCTCGATTTGTTAACCTGCATCGCATGCATCCTATAGATGGGAATGATATTATGTGGTCGCCTTATTTGTGTATGTGTGTGTCATTTTGTCATCGCATAATTAACAATAGGGGATTATGTGTAGGTCCTATAGACTTAGCGCATATATCACATATGTTCTAGCCTTAGAAGCCGTGGCATTCGCACCGAGAGGTGGTTTTCTATTGTATGCATGTTGCATGATCGCATAGCATGAATGCATCCTAGGAAATGTTAGCCGAAACTTTTCTCAACCCGTTCACCGCATACTCATCATATCTTCAATTTACCAACTCTTTTCAAACTCCACCGCATTTATTTATTTTTCATTAATGCAAACAACAATTCCAACAACTTATTTATTTATCCAGTTACCGCAAAGTTTTTCGTAAAAATTACCAACGCAACCTGTTTTCACAAGTCCCTGAGTTCGACCCTGAACTTACCAAGAAACTCAGTGGAATTTACACTTGGATTCTGCTGAGGAAACTTGAGTGCACAACGCAATTTCTGTTGGATTTTATGTCTTAAAATTCGTAGTTTGTAATATCATATTCTTGTTCAATAAAGCTCTTATTGAAAATCTTTAGTAAATTTAAATTTTATATTCATGAATTCAATAAACTAAGGATCCGAGGCTATTAAGTTTAAGTTTGAACTTTATGTAGTGATATAAATGTGGATCAAGTTCAAATATATATATAGCCAAAATGGTCTATAGTATATGAATAAAGTTGGGCGCCTTATTCTGAGAACACTATGGATGTGGCCCATTTTGTAGTTAGTACAAATGATGTGATCCTAAATCGTTCATGTGGAGACATGAAAATGGGGGCATCCTATGTAAAGAGTTTACATAAGACTGAACCATGAAATAGTCACTTTTACGTTCTAAATGTCGTTTAATGTATAAAACTGACTATTTCATTAATTGATGACCTAGGTAATTTAATCTTAATCCTAAACTAACTATGAACTCCTGTTCACTCGAAATTATCCTTAGATCTGCATAGGTAAGGGCAGCTCATTATCGCTGGCCCAATAAGCCTCCCATTTAAGGGGTGAGATCAGGTGGATAGCTGGGAACATAGGGTGCAAGACGAAATTCACTCATACCCATTATAGGGTAGTAGATAGGTTGTTCCCTTTAGTACTGAATCCAGGTCTTGAACAAGGGGCCCCACCCCTCATTGGCCCAAGAGGGGTTCGGTTTATAGGTTAGACCTTAAACCAATTGTTCATTAGAGGATCAGTGGAACGTAAGAAATAAGATGTAGTCTCGGGGGTAAAATGGTTTTTATGACCCAACCGAGATTACAAACAACCTGTGAAGGATTAACTTACTAATCATGATTATATCAAATGGACACAAATATATCTATAGTGAGGGGAGTGCAACTACGGGACTATAGTGGAATGACCCGTTAGTTAACGAATGTTGATCAGCTTCGTCTAAAGATTTTAGCCAGCTAATCTCGGATCGTTGGAGCACATAATCTATAGGTCCATTAGGTTCCCTTACTAACTCATATGGAATAAACTTAGAACAGTATGATAGAATAATACGAATTATTCAAATTAGGTGAAGAGAGAGAAACCAACAAGTATATGTGATATAGTGATCGGTTTTTTAGTTTAGAGATACAACTTTAATATTTAAATGTGATTTAAATATCAAGAATATGAATACGTTCATATTCGGAAGCTCGGAAATAATGGAAATGGTCAAAGATGTAAAAAGTCAAAGAGTTGATTTTTTACTTTAAAAAGTCAAACTTTGACTGACCTTATATTCAATTGTGATTTGAATTTCGAGAAAATGAATCTGGATTCATGCTCAGGAGGTCAAAATTAGTCAACACGAAAAAAATAATAAAAAGTCAAAATATTGACTTTTTGGTCAAAGTTTGATTTTGACCAAATGACTATTTTGCCCTTTGACTAAAGTTAGTGAGAAAATCCAAACTGTTGTTAGATAATTCCACTAACAAAATAGTGGGCTAGGTGTTGGCTTATAGTGGAGACATTAAGCCCACTTAGATAGTGGATTTTAGGTGTTGGGATTTTGTGAATTTTTTTCATGCAATTTTGCATGGCCCTTTTCTATAAATATGGGCTTCTGATTTTGGATTAAAAAATTTTGGAAATTTTGCAAAATTAGTTTTTAAAACTGGGCTGAAAAAAAAAACCAAACCCAACCCAATTTCACTATACTATTTCCATCTTTTTTTTCTCTCTCTCGGGTTCTTCATCCATCGGGTCCCAGAACCCGATTCTGAGTCCAGAGGATAGTAGGTCAGCTCTAGTGGTTGTCTGATTCATGTTCGAGTGGAGATAGATGAGTTCCGGGAGCTTCAAAGGTATTATTTCAAAATAACCCTAATTAATTCTTTTGGGTTGCATGTTTAATTTGGGCAATTAGAGTAAAATCGATTCTTATTTCCGCTGCGCATGTCGATTTTTCCATCAACTTCACCATCGCCATAAAATCCATATTTCACTTCATAAAAATAAGCATCAAGTTTTTGGCACTGTTGCTGGGGACTTCGGCAAAATAGTGTGCTAACGGTAATTTTTTCTGATTTCTTTGCAGACTCTCAATCTCGGGTGAATTACAATCCGGAGATTGAGAGAACATTTAGACAAAGATTGAGAGACCGCCAACAGTAACCACAGTCAGATAAAGAAGAGATGGCAGAGCAGCCTGGAAACGGAGCACCAAATGATAACAATGTCATGGCGAATCCAATCCTACTGGCAAACGATCGCAATAGACCCATTAGGGACTATGCATCACCAAACCTCTATGATTTCTCTCCAGGAATCATGAGGCCTGCCCTTGATGGAAGCCGATTCAAAATGAATCTGATGATGCTGCAAATGATCCAGACTGTAGGACAATTCGGAGGAAGGCATGGTGAGGACCCGCATGCCCACCTCCGAAGCTTTATTGAAATCTGCAATACTTTTGTGTTCCCGAACATCTCTGCCGAAGAAGTTTGACTAACTTTGTTCCCATTTTCTCTCTGTGATTAGGCTAGAAAATGGGCATATTCTCTCGACCCGGGAAAGATCACTTCTTGGGAACAGGTCGTGGAGAAGTTTATGAAGAAATACTTTCCACCTACTGAGAATGCCAGACGAAGGAAACTCATTACAAATTTTTAACAAGACATGGACGAATCCCTCAGCGATGCCTAAGTGAGGTTTAAAAGGTTGGTCAGGGATTGTCCACACAATGGTTTGCCAGACTGCCTTCAATGTATCATAGTTTGAATCCTGCATCACAGACCACTGCCAATGCGGCAATCGTTGATGGTATGCTTGATAAAACGTATGATGAGGCGAAGAATATCTTGGATCGCATCTCTAAAAACCACGAAGATTGGAGGGAGAGTGACCAAAGATTGAGAATTAAAGACAATGGCGCAAGTAATGGTGCTATTGCTTCACTAAAAAATCAGATGAACGTAATGATGAACTTAATCTAGAGAATTACGATCAGCAGCCCAACACTACAAAACGGGCAAATCAACGCAATCAGTCAAAACACCACAAGGTGTGCGACTTGTGATAATGGGCATGCAATGGAAGATTGCCCGCAAAATCCACAATCTGTTTACTTTGTAAAAAATAATCCCTTTTCGAATACCTACAACCCCGGGTGGAGAAACCACCTTAATTTTGCTTGGAAGAATCAGCAACAGAATTTCCATCCTGTGGCGCAGAAAGAAGGTCCACCAGGATTCTTCCCACGCAACAACGGTCAAACGAGAAATTAGACAAGTAGCTCACAACACCGCAATCCTCTTCTTTGGAAAGCCTATTGAAGCAATACATAGAGAGAAACGAAACTATACTTCAAAGTCAGGCTACGTCCATCTGTAATCTAGAATTACAGATGGGCCAGATTGCAAGTGAGCTGAAGAGTAGACCGCAAGAGGCTCTACCGAGTTCAACTAAACTTCCACGCAACCCGGGGGGATCAGGTAAAGAGCAATGTCAGGTTGTGAAATTGCAAAGTGGGAAGACTGTGGAAGGAGAAAAGAAGGAGCATATTCGGACAGCTCCCATTGCAACTGAACCTGAAATTGCAGTGACGCAAGAAGAAGAAAGAGAAAAAGAAGCAGTAGAACCAGAGGTTGCGTCAACCTCAAAGCCAACTTAGACGGGAACCGTGAAAGTGTAGTTACCCCATTTCCTACAGAGACTAAGGAAGAAAAAGAATGAAGAGGTACAGTACCAACGCTTTCCATCTATGTTAAAACAATTACATATTAATATTCCTTTTAGTGAAGCGATTGAGGAGATGCCTACCTACGCAAAGTTTTTGAAGGATATGGTAACTAAGAAGAGGGGAGCTGGTAAGTTTGCCACGGTGGCATTAATGCAAAGTTCAAAATCAATCATTCCACCAAAGATGAGCGATCGTGGGAGCTTTACTATTCCTTACTCCATAGGAGGACTGTACATCGGGCAAGCTCTATGTGACCTGGGAGCCAGCATAAATTTGATGCCTCTATCAATCTTTAGGCAGTTGAATGTGGGGCAACTTGTTCCCACCATGGTGACTCTCCAACTGGCTGTTAGATCTCTGGTGCATCCAGAGGGAAAGGTGAAGGATGTGCTAATTACCATTGATAAATTTATCCTACCAGTTGATTTCATCATATTGGATTACGAGGCCGACAAATATGTTTCCATCATTCTAGGGCGACCATTTTTATCAACAGGTCGTGCTCAGATTGATGTGCATAAAGGGGAAATCACATTGAGTATCAATGGACAAAAGCTCAGGTTTAACATAATTCGTGCCATGAAGTTTTCGGATGAAGAAAACCTGCATGATTCAGATGATGACAAGAATTCGATTGAAGAATAAAAGTTTGATGAAGAGAATGAAGTAGAGGATGCCAGTGCATCCGTTGCTGCCTGTAATGCGATCATAGCAAAAACAAACAAGGAAGAAGAAATGATCGCAAATCAAGAAGAAGAGCCAATAGAAAAAGAAGAAAGAAAAACAACGCAACCTTCCCTAGTAGAACCACCAACATTGGAAATAAAGATCCTACCACATCATTTAAAGTACGCATTTTTGGGGCAGAATGAGAAGCTGCCTGTTATTATATCCTCTAAGTTGAACGAAGACCAGAAGAATGCGTTGATGAGCATTCTAAGGAAGCATGTGCGAGCAATTGGCTGGATGCTCGCCGATATTAGAGGAATTAACCTAGCGTACTGTATGCACCGCAGTTGTTTTGAAGAGGACCACAAGGCAACGATTGAACATCAACGTAGACTCAACCCTGCGATGAAAGAGGTCATCAAGAAGGAGATCATTAAATGGCTAGATGCGGGCATTATCTATCCTATAGTAGATAGCACGTGGGTTAGCCCTATGCAGTGTGTGTCGAAGAAGGGCGGCGTTACAGTAGTCCCAAATGAGAACAATGAATTAATACCATAAAGGACCATCACTAGATGGCGCATTTGCATGGACTACCGCAAGCTGAATGCGGCCACAAAGAAAGATCATTTCTCTTTGCCATTCATTGATCAAATGCTAGACCGTCTAGCTGGAAATGAGTTTTACTACTTTCTAGATGGTTATGTCGGGTACAACCAAATTATGATAGCTCTAGAAGATCAAGACAATACCACATTCACTGGGACATTTTCTTTTCACCGCATGTCGTTTGGCCTCTGCAATGAGCCAAGCACATTCCAAAGGTGCATGATGGCTATCTTTTTAGATTATCTCGAGGATTCTATTGAAATATTTATGGACAACTTCTCTGTTTATGGGAACACCTATGAAGTCTGTCTAGCCAACTTGGAGAAAATACTGAAGAGATGTGAAAAGACAAATCTGGTGCTTAAATGGGAAAATTGCCATTTCATGGTGAAGGAGGGCATAGTGTTAGGACACAAGGTTTCCTGGGATGGGTTGGAGGTGGACAAAGCAAAAATCGAAGCAATTGAAAAACTTCCACCCCCAACAAGAGTGAAGGCTGTACGAAACTTCTTGGGGCACGCTGGATCCTATAGACGCTTTTTCAAAGACTTTTCCAAAATAGCACGACCATTAAGTGCGTTGTTAGAGGCTGACAGGAAATTTGATTTTGATAACAACTGCCTCAACGCATTTCGAGTTTTGAAGAATGCACTGATTACCGCACCCGTATTGATTGCGTCGGATTGGACACTTCCTTTTTAAATAATGTGCGATGTAAGCGGGTATGCAATGGGAGCAGCTTTAGCGTAAAAGAGAAAAACAATCTTGTATCCCATCACATATGCGAGTAAAACATTAAATCTAGCTCAAAAAAATTATACCACCATAGAGAAAGAGCTTCTTGCGGTAATTTTTGCGTTGAAAAAATTTTGGGCATATCTATTGGGAACAAGGGTACTCATCCATACTAATTATTCAGCAATAAAGTACTTAATGACAAAGGACACATAGTCAAGGTTGATCAGATGGGTTCTCCTCCTTCAAGAATTTGATATAGAAATAATTGACCGGAAGGGGATAGAGAACCAAGTTGCGGATCACTTATCTAGACTGGAAAATCCTAAGGTTGACCACAATGAGTCTGAGGTGAGTGTAGTGTTCCTGGACGAGTAGCTATTCCATGTTGAAGAATTGCCCTGGTATGCAGACATAGTCAATTATCTGGTTTGCGAGCAATTTCCTGAAGATTACACCTACCACCAACAGAAGAAGCTCAAACATGAATGCATACATTATTAATGGGATGAGCCGAATCTGTATAAAAGAGGGGCAGACTAGATTTTTCGATTATACATACCAAATGCTGCTCAACAACGCATATTATTGCAATGTCACGACTCACCATATGGTGGGCACTTTGGAGGGCAGCGCACCGTAGCCAAAGTTTTATAGAGTGGATTCTTTTGACCTACATTGTTTAAGGATGCAGCTGACTACACAATGAAGTGTGATTGGTGCCAACGCACAGGTAACATTTCATGGAAACATGCAATGCCGATGAACATCATTTTAGAGCTTGAATTGTTTGACGTATAGGGGATTGATTTTATTAGCCGTTGATTTTGTATCCAACTGGGTAGAGGCAATGGCATGTGCCACAAACGATGTGGCGGTCATCTCCCAATTCCTGAAGAAACATATTTTCACTCGTTTTGGCACTCCCCGTGCCATCATAAGTGATGAAGGATCCCATTTTATCAACCATAATATCAAAGAGCTACTGTGCAAATACAACATCCTCCACAAAGTGGCCACCGCATACCATCCACAGACGAATGGTCAGGCCGAGGTGTCCAATCGAGAAAATCAGCTGATACTTGAGAAGGTAGTCAGGCCTTTGCGAAAATATTGGGCAACAAAGCTTGACGATGCATTGTGGGCATACTGGACTGCATTTAAAACACTAGTAGGTATATCCCCATATGCGTTGGTATTTGGTAAGGCATGTCATTTGCCCTTAGAGCTGGAATATAAGGCACTATGGGCGGTAAAGAAGCTGAACTTTGATTTAAAGAAAGTAGGAGAAGTGCGAAAAAGACAATTGGTCGAGCTAGAAGAATGAAGGATTAACGCATATGAAAACGTGAAGATTACAAAGAGTGCACCAAGCGCTGGCACGACAAACGCATATGCGGTAAAAACCTCCAAGTTGAGCAAAGAGTCTTACTCTTCAACTCACGTCTACGGCTCTTCCCGGGAAAACTAAAGTGACATTAGTTCGGACCATTCATAGTTAGACAAGTATTTCCGCACGGTGCGATTGAATTATCAAATGATGATGGTACCAACATATTCAAAGTTAATGGGCAGTGAATAAAGGCATAACATGGAGAAGGTTGCCATCATCAAGTCGACTCCGTGGAACTAAAGGAATTTGAATAAAGAAGGAAGTAGGTGGTCCCTGCATTATCAAACGATCGTAATCCATCAGGGACGCAAGTTTTAGGAAACATTAATTCTTCAATTCTTCTCTACTACTCGAAATCCTCACTATATATTTTTCAGTCTTTAACTATCTTTATTCTATTTCGTAAAAAAAAAAAAAGGGAGATTGCGATAACGAGTTTGTTTTGTTTAAAATAATTTTACCCTCTCTCTGTTTTTCTTGCAACGATCGAGGCGCTGATTTGCAGAGATGTTATGCGAAGAGGCAACTTATCTCACTCCATCACCCCAATCTAAAGAAGAGAGATCGCCGCAAAATGGATGCATCAATACACAAATGCGGGCGACAACGCAAATTTGGGGGTGTATTCTTCCTTATCTTTTTCTTTCAAATTTCGCACTATCGTATCGCATTTTAGTTTTAAAAGTCTTATCACCGCATCCTCTTTGATTACCGCAATCATTTGACATAGATAAATTTAGTAAGTTACCGCATGTTGTTTCTTTGCCAAGTATGATTTCAATGATGAAAAACATGATTCTATTTCTTTCGTATATACTAGAGTCATCTTAACTTTAAGATAGTCACCTCATGAAATATTTCTAGAAGTTAGGGGTTTTCTAGCTTTCTTTCAAACTCTCTTTACGAAGCTTTCTAAGAACATCACATGATTTATATCAATCTTTTGGCAATGAGAACATTGCCGCATTTTAAATTTGGGGGTGAGGTATTTATTTTTTACCTTGCTATTTTAGAAATATATATATATATATATATTGAGAATAACAACTCCACTGTCAACGCAATCAAAAACCTATGTTGATAAGAGTTAAGTTGTGAAAGGCACTTACCCGTAGTTGGATGTCTGCATGACACACATAGGGGCAAGCCAAAACGAAAGTAAGTCACCAAGATCAACGCATAAATAAATGACTGCAACTCCACTGCCAAAAAGGTATGAGTTTAGTCTGAGAAAGAGCGCATTGCTCGTAATTGGATGTCCGCATGACACACATGGGGGCTGATATCTTGTAGAAATATAAGTTATTTATGCTGCATTATTTAGATATTGCAGCCAAAAAAGAGAAAATATGCATCAATTGTATGAAAATTAGCTAAAAAATACAATAATTATAAATTATCGCAAATACACCCACTAAGACCATCTCCATTGCATTGCACCCGTACAAAGCTCAGAAAGAAACTAAACAACGCATCTCCATTGCATTGCACCCGTCAAATTAATACTGAAGAGATGATCAATGCAATGACGGCGCTATGCAACAGTCGATCCAGAGCTGAACTTCAACCGCATGCGGTAATAAAAACAACACCGCATGTGGACACACGATCGAAAGATGCAAATGAGCAACGCAAACGCGAAGGGTTGTGACACGTGTACAACTAACCGTTGTGCATATTCGACAAACTGATTGCATAACAGAAGGAATATTTATTCCACCATTTTCGGACTTTTCATAACAATAAAGTGGGGACCACAAGTCAGAGAGTCAAAGCCTTTAACTTATAAATACCTTCAAAGAATTCACTGAAAGGAGATACTTAATACGGGGGTATAATTGATACGAGGCTATTGAGAGAGAGTTGATCTGAGTGCTGATCGGAGGAAATCTGGGGAGAGAAGAGACAAGGCCGAGAGGTGAGTCTCAGTGCAATTCTGCCAAATCCTCTCCGAGAAGCTATGTACTTAGATCCCTTCTACCGGTTGAGCAAGCCTGAGAGGGAAGCTCATCCTTCTATTCACTCCATAGATGTCGGCAAGCGATTCTCCATTCCAGATCTGTGCCAAGACGTTGGCGCTTATTTGTATTTATTTCTAACTCTCATTCATCAATTGTATTTCATCTTCTTAATCTCTTCATTCACAACCATGTATCAGACGCTAAATAGTATTATTGAATGTCTTGATCATTTCCATTTCCACTTCTCTGTCTATTTCCATTCCTCCATAAATCATTTTCTCCATGATGTTTTCTTAATCCCTTGGTGATTAATATGAATTAAACAAGTAACTTAATCTGTGGTAAAGAAATAAAGATGTTTAGCTAAAGCATGCTAGGTGACATCTTCATCTGTGAGAGCAGAAGTGAAGATGCCATTCTGATCTGTCGAGAGAAGGTTAGAAGAATGTGTTAACTAAAGCAAAAAGTACTTCCAGAGATGGAAGCAACCTTGCATTCATTACATTCATCCCTATTTCACCACAGAGATGTGGGAAATGCGGCTGATCACCGAGAGGTGTATGCTAAGGGAAAAGTGGAATCGTACTTATATCTTTAGCGCAATTAAGAAACTTGTGCTGTTTATTTTAATTATCCTTTCTCTTTGTGTTTCACACATAAGCCTTGCCACCGCATAACACGATCTTGTATATCCTTCACAGTTAGTCTCAACCTCGATATCTTGTATCATGAAACCTGTATCTTGTATCATCTTAGCTTAGTTTTATTTTATTGCACTTTACTTTTACCGCAATTTACTTTATTACTGCATTTTTATCGCTTATCTTTATTTTATTGAACAATTTACTTTATCTCATGTAAGAACAACACCTTTTTATAAATTGAAAAACCCCCCGGTCGCATATATCACAAATATAACGCAATCAACCTAAAAAAATCTCTGTGTTCGACCTCGGATCACACCGAGAAACTTGCGGTGGAATTATACTTGGATCCAACGCAAGGAAACTTGTGACAACGCATAGTATACTACAAGATTCTCATTTATAACGCATATCTAGAAGTAGTATCGCATAAAGAAAATAAAGTCATCATTCTTCCATGCGTTGTATGGCATAATTTAGAATACATTGTATCTTGCATCCTTTTGTGCATCATTGTATTGTTTATGATGATAAAGACTTAAAAAATTGCCTATCAAGTTTATGGATCCGTTGCCGGGGAACTGGTAACGGGAACATGGACTTGTTCATTCATTCATCGCATAATTATTCCTATCAAGTTTATGGCACCGTTGCTCAACATTGGTTAACAGTTTATTGTTTGAGTATGTTTATGGTATTTTGCAGGACAGATCTCTTTGTACTGGCTGTTCAATGCGAAGAGCAGTCTGACGACTTAGGAGTCCTAGAGCGATCTAGAGATTCTAAGTGGACCAAGAGATCAAGTGTATTATTCACGTAAAAGTACATCAGGGTCGAATCAAGTGGTGAAGAAGCATGGCTAATAATAACGAGGCTCACGCAGGGAATCAAAGGGAAAATTGGCCAGCGCAAGATTCCATATTTCTTGTTGCTGACCGCAATGTTCCAATGAGAGACTATGCGGCACCGAATTTCTACAACTTCTCACAAGGAATCTCAAGACCAACGGTTGAGGAGAATGTAAGCTTTGAAATTAGACCAATTATGCTATAGATGATTCAGAATATGGGTCAATTTGAAGGATTACAAGGAGAAGACCCACATGCGCATTTGATGAATTTTGTAGACATGTGCAGTGTATTCTCCATGCTTGGTATGACTTAAGAAAGATTTAGATTATATCTTTTCCCGTACACACTGCGGGATGAAGCAAAGAGGTGGGCTCAATCGTTAGAGCCGAATGATATTAATGTGTGGGAATAGTTGGTTGACAGGTTCATGAATAGATTCTTCCCTTCAGCTATCAATGCAAGAAGACGGAGGGATGTGTTGAATTTTGAGCAACAGGGTTATGAAACTTTGAGCACTGCTTGGGTGCGTTTCAGACAATTAATGAAGAATTGTCCGCATATCGGGATTCCTGATAGCATTCTGATGGAGACGTTTTACAATGGCTTATATCAATCAACGCAAGCAGTTGTCGATGCCTCCGCAGCAGGAGGATTGATGGATAGATCATATACAGAAGCCAGGAGTATATTGTATCGCATCTCGTGACATTTTGATAAATGGATTGATATCGGGTTTGAGGAAAGTGGTCGGGAACACGAAAGAGTAGAAAGTGCCGATGTGTCAACTGGTACAATGAGCACACTAGTAGATCAGATGACCACGATGACCTCTTTCCTTCAGACGATGGCTAATCAACAGAGAAATCTCTCTCAAGGATCAGCGCAAGTTAATGCGTTGACGCACGTGGCCACAATGAATTGCGTTCAATATGGGGAGGGACATCCAACAGAAGTATGCTCGTGGAATCAACAGGTCATATACTCTATCCATAATGAGTCATTTGGCAGCATCTACAATCTTGGTTGGTGGGATCACCATACTTTAAGTTGGGACGGGAATCACAACCAGGAGAGCCATAGTTTCCATCAGAATAGTTATCAAGGGGATCGAGGCAACTCTCCGGTCTTCATTAATCAGGAATGTAACCCAGGTCAGAGTATACCACCCTACGACCAACCGTTCTTATATGATACCTCTTGCAATACCTCATCTCTAGAGACTTCATTGAAGCACTATATAGGAAAGAGTGAGGCAACTAGGCAATCGCAAGCTGAGTCCCTTAGAGGTTTGGAAGAGCAGATTGAATAGCTTGCAATTGAGTTGAAAAATAAAGCGCCTGATATGCTGCCTAGCAGTTCAGAAGCATCGGGGTCACGAGGTAAAGAGCAATGTCATGCAGTGACATTTAGGAAAGGTAAATCAACAGCCCCTGTGCTACCAGTATCAGATCAAACAACAAGGCCAGTAGATCTGACAATCGATGATGACCAATCAATCAGTGGTGGAAAAATTACCAGTTCGAAAGCAAGTTCACCTACAAAAGATGAAGCTCCTCAAGACTTGAATTCTAAGTTAACGCAACCTCTAGATAATGAAACGCAGCAAAGATAGAACCACAGCAAATAGCCAATTCAATAAGAAGTACGGTGGGATCCTCCACCTTTCTCGTACAGGTTGAAGAAGAAAGACGATAGTAAGCAATTCCAGAGGTTCTTGGACGTTCTTCGACAGCTACACATCAATATTCCCCTAATAGAAGCTCTGGAACAGATGCCGAGCTATGTAAAATTTCTCAAGGATATTCTTGCTAATAAAAGAAAGATTGGGGAAAATGAAATAGTTGCGCTAACATTTGAATGTAGCGCGCTGTTTCAAAACAATATCCCCACCAAAATGAAGGATCCTGGGAGTTTTACATTGCCTTGCAAAATATGAGGTAAGATGGTTGGAAACGCGCTATGCAATTTAGGGGCAAGCATAAATCTAATGCCCTTGTCGATTTTTAAGAAGCTGGATATCGACAACGCAAGACCAACAACGATCACACTATAGTTGGTCGATAGATCGATAATGCATCCTGAGGGCAAGATAGAGGATGTACTCGTGCAAGTGGACAAGTTTATCTTCCTAGTGGACTTTGTTATATTGGATTATGAAGCTGACAGAGAAGTACCTATCATCTTGGATCGCCCATTCCTAGCAACAGGGCGAGCACTGATCGATGTACAAAAAGGAGAACTAACCATAGGGTCGACGATCAGGAAGTAAAGTTCAACATTTTTAATGCGTTGAAGTACCCAGATGATATGGAGAATTGCCAGTATATTGAGGAATTGCGGGAAGAACCTCGGCACGAGCCTTCAGAGGAGCTAGAGAAAGAGGATTTTTGAATTGGCGCAATGTTGGCGGAGGATTGCGCCGAAATTTATGTTGAATCAAACTTTGAACCCTTCAAGTTATCTGAACGAACTTTACAACAGATCAAGCCATCTTTAGAAGAACCACCTGTGCTCGAGTTAGTCATTGCCTGTGCACCTCAAGTATGCCTACTTAGGAGGTAACAACACATTATCGGTTATCATTTCTGCCTCGCTCAGTAAGGAGAAAGAAGACACACTTATACAGATCCTGAGAAACAACGCAAAAGCCTAAGGATAGACCTTGGCAGACATTCGAGGAATCAGTCCCTCATACTACATGCACAAGATTCATCTGAAAGAAGGAAAAATAGGATCGATAGAAAGGCAACGACGTTTAAACCCTGCCATGAGGGAGGTTGTGAAAAAGGAAATAGTGAAATGGCTGGACGCAGAAGTCATCTACTCGATATCTGATAGTAGCTGGGTGAGCCCAGTGCAGTGTGTTCCAAAGAAAGGGGGGATGACAGTCGTCACCAACGACAAGAATGAATTAATTCCCACAAGAACTACAATGGGTGGAGAATTTGTATGAATTATTGCATGTTAAATTTGGCCACTAAAAAGGACCATTTCCCACTCCCTTCATTGATCAGATGTTAAACAGACTTGCGGGAAATGAATTCTTCTATTTTCTTGACGGCTAATCAAGGTACAACCAAATAGCAATCGCACAGGAGGATCAAGAAAGACAACCTTCACGTGCCCATTTGGTACATTTGCATTTCGACTCATGCCATTTGGACTCTGCAATGCGCTAGGCACTTTCCAACGATGCATGATGGCAATATTTTCGAATTACTTGGAGGAGTTAGTTGAAGTATTCATGGATGATTTTTCAGTTTTCGGCAACAATTATGACTCCTGTTTATCTAACCTAGAAAAGGTCTTGAAGAGATGCGTGGCAACAAATCTTGTTCTAAACTAGGAAAAATGCCACTTTATGGTGGAAGAAGGAATTGTTCTAGGACATAAGATCTCTAAAGCAGGATTAGAAGTTGATCAGGCAAAAATTGATGCACTTTTCAAACTACCCCCACCAGTGAATGTGAAAACACATAGGAGCTTTCTGGGACACGTTGGGTTTTACAGAAGATTTATTCGCAATTTCTCCCAGATCGCAAGGCCCTTAAGTGTGCTCCTTGAAACTGACTGAGAATATAATTTTGATGATGCGTGCACCAAAGCATTCAACACATTGAAAGATGCGCTCATCACCACACCCATTCTGGTTGCGCCAGACTGGACGCAACCATTTGAGTTGATGTGTGATGCAAGCGGATATGTTATGGGCACGGTATTAAGTGAGCGCAAGGACAAGGTATTGCGTCCTATTTATTATGCAAGTAAAACATTGAATGATGCGCAGGAGAACTATACAACCATATAGAAGGAAATGCTCGCAGTGGTATTTGCACTGGAGAAATATTGACAGTACATAATTGGAACAAACGTTATGGTGTATACGGATCACTCTGCGATCAAATATTTGATGACAAAGAAGGATGCAAAACCAAGGCTTATACGGTGGGTGTTGCTCCTGCAAGAGTTTGACCTCGAGATCAAAGACCAGAAGGGCACCGAGAACCAAGTCAAGATTGGAGAATTGCGAGGTTCAAGGGAAAGAAAAAGATATTGAAGAAAGATTCCCCAATGAGCTGCTAATGTCAGTAGACATTAATGTTCCATGGTATGTAAACATTGTGAATTTCATCGTTTGCGGTGAAATACCAGATGATTATACTTACCAGCAGAAGAAGCTAAGACATGACGTCAAATTTTATTTATGGGACGACCCATTCCTATATCGACTTGGACCTGATCATATATTATGTCGATGCGTTCCTGAGCATGAAGTCAAGCACATTCTAGAGATGTGTCATGAGTCTCCTTACGGAGGACACTTTGGTGGGCAATGGACTGCCGCAATGGTCTTGAAGTGTGGCTATTTCTGGCCAACACTCTTTAAGGATGCCCATGCCCATGTTGTGCAATGCGACAGATGCCAGAGAACAGGGAATATGTCTAAAAGGAATGAAATTCCGTTGACATCAATCTTAGAGGTTGAATTATTTGATGTTTAGGGAATTGACTTCATGGGCCCATTTCCATCATCAGAAGGTCATCATTATATCCTGGTAGCGATTGATTATGTATCAAAATGGGTTGAGGCCATCGCATGTGCCAAGAATGATGCGGCCACAATGGCAAAGTTTCTTAAGAAGAATATTTTTGCTCGATATAGGACGCCACGGGCCTTAATCAGCGATGAGGGCTCTAACTTCATCAACCACATAATCACTAACCTGTTGACTAAATTTAACGTCAGTCATAGAGTTGCGACTGCTTATCACCCATAGACTAATGGGCAGGCAGAGATTTCTAACCGAGAGATCAAAACTATCTTGGAGAAGATAGTCAATACTTCCACGAAATGGTCACCCAAACTTGATGAAGCACTGTGGGCATACAGGACTGCCTATAAAACACTAATTGGCATGTCCCCATATGCCCTGGTCTTTGGAAAGGCTTGTAATCTGCCGCTCGAGTTGGAACATAAGGCGATGTGGGCATGCAAGAAGCTGCAGTTTGATTTAGCAAGTGCGAGGAAAGTCCAGAAGCTGCAACTGAATCAGTTGGTCGAATGACGAAGGGACGCCTATGAAAATGCCAAGATCTATAAGGAGAAAACCAAGAAGTGGCATGACAACCGCATAAACGACCGGACATTCGCTGAAGGTCAACATGTATTATTATTTAACGCTCATGTGCGATTATTCCCAGGAAGTTGAAGTCTCTTTGGCTTGGGCCATTCCGAATCAAGACTATCTTTCCTCACAGTGCAGTGGAACTAACAACTTTTGAAGTGAACGATGCATTTAAAGTTAATGGTCAACGGATTAAGCCTTACTATGGAGGCAACTTCGAGTGACGCAGGGATACCATTGACTTGGGCAAGCAAGATTACACCGCTTGCGAGGGAAACGATTGCGGTAATTCTGAGAACTTCTTTCAATCAGCATCCCTATCTATGTTTACTTGCTTTCTTTACAGTTTTTCTTTTACTGCTTTTTAAAGTATGTATTTACTGTTTTTTTAGAATTAGCCTTTAATGCTTTCTGTAATTCTCTTCAATTTAATTTTTCAGGTCATTTTTAATTCCTTTAATTTCTATGCATTAGTAGCACTGTTCTATAATTTTTTGTGAATGATCGGATGAAACATTAAACACCGCAAAGTCTTTTCGACTTGTGTTGTTGATTAATTAAAAAGAAAATTTAAAAAAAAATTGGTATGTAATGCGATGATGGGTGCATTGTGTGTTAACAAGAGACACCTTGCATCCATTACACTCAACTGCATTGCGTTGAAGGGTATGTTGTGCGTGCATGTGTCCTTTGCCCGTCCTTAGAAAAATGCACTATGTTGAGGTAGTGTTGCACTGGTAGCAATACCATGCACCCGATCCTCTAGAAATGTGTTTAGTTAAGGGGTGTGTTGCGGGGATGAATGCGTTGTTGCCTGTCCTCAGTAAAAATGTATTTGCGTTAAGGGAAGCGCGGTGGTAATTTTTAATCGTGCACACTTCTGAATCAGATTCAAAAGATAAATTTAGTTCATTATTTTTCTAAGTTAACGAAATTCTTTGATTTTTTGTATAGGCAACAATTTTTGTATTGCGTTAATTTTTAACTATTTGTATACTTTGTTAATATTCAATATAATTGAGTACATATTCTCTCCATTTGCTTATGCCTTTTTCTTTATCATCCTTTGTCAATATTTGCAATGTTCTTAATCTTTTACTTTTGTGTTATTCATTACGCTGCCATGATGTATAATATGTTTATACTTAGAAACATTTCCCACACTTTGTAAATTCTAACTAACACTTAGTTAATTCGTAGCTTAGCAGTAGTTTACCTTTTATCTCTCAAAGTTCTGCTCAAACCTTCTTTTTGAAATTTTTTCTAAGTGTTTGTCTATTCTGTCCAAACAACACAATGAGGACCTTACGCATCTCTAAATTTGGGGGTGGGGAAGGTCTGAGCAGATGAGATCAAGAATATGCAGTCTTTAAGAAAATGCGTTCATTTTCCATTTCAAAAAAAAAATTCAATAAATTTTCATACAAAACTCCAATGTCAGCACAAGGGAAAACCTAAAAAATAATCCCAACCTGATAAGAGTTATTTGTGAAAGGAACCTGCTCGTAGTTGGATGTTCGCATGATACCCGTGGGAGCAAGCCAAAACGAAGGTGGGTTTCCAAGAACAACGCAATATGAAAAGAGAAAAATGCAAAAGAAAATAAAAGAATGCAAGAGACAACTCCTCTGAAATTCATGAGTTAAAGTTGAGATTGGCACACAATCGAAGTTGGATGTTCGCATGACACCAGTGGGAACAAGCCAAAACGAAGAGTATAACCATGATCAACAGTCTCTAATAAATGACGCAAGATTTGACCATCGCATATGGACGCATCAAGTTGTTTTGATAAAGAAGACGTAAATGTTCTTTTTAAAACTAGAAAAACATTTTTTAACAGAAATTTGTAGTATAGAAGAATAAAGTAGGGCTTTGTTAGGAATTAGCAAGGATAGGAGGAAATTTCGTTGTCAAGTAATGTGCCTAATTGTAACATTCGGAGCAATCAATCGATGCAAAAATATAGGAAACCAAATCATCACTTGCGATCAAGGTTCAGAGAGAAACCGAACAACGCATCTCCGTCGCATTGCGCTCATCAAATCAATACTGAAGAGACGATCAACGCAATGATGGTGCAATGCGACAGTCGATCCAAAGCTGAACTTCAATCGCGTGCGGTAATAAAAACAACACTGCATGCGGACACACGATCAAAAGATGCACATGAGCAATGCAAACGCGGGGGTTGTGACACGTGTATAACTAACCGTTGTGCATATTCGACAGACTGATTGCATAACAGAAGGAATATTTATTCCACCATTTTCGGACTTTTCATAACAATAAAGTGGGGACCACAAGTCAGAGAGTCAAAGCCTTCAACCTATAAATACCTTCAAAGAATTCACTGAAAAGAGATACTTGATATGAGGGTATAATTGATACGAGGCTATTGAGAGAGAAGGTTAGAAGAATGCATTAACTAAAACAAGAAGTACTTCCAGAGATGGAAGCAACCTTGCGTTCATTACGTTCGTCCCTATTTCACTACAGAGATATGGGAAATGCGGCTGATCACCGAGAGGTGTACGCCAAGGGAAAAGCGGAACCGTACTTATATCTTTAGCGCAATTAAGAAACTTGCGCTGTTTATATTAATTATCCTCTCTCTTTCTGTTTCACACATAAACCTTGCCACCGCATAATACAATCTTTGTATATCCTTCATAGTTAGTCTCAACCTCGATATCTTGTATCATGAAACCTGTATCTTGTATCATCTTAGCTTAGGTTTATTTTATTGCACTTTACTTTTACCGCAATTTACTTTATTACTGCATTTTTATCACTTATCTTTACTTTATTGCACAATTTACTTTATCGCATGTACAAACAACGCCTTTTTATAAATTGAAAAACCCTCGGTCGCATATATCACAAATATAATGCAATCAACCTAAAACAATCCCTGTGTTCGACCTCGGATCATACCAACAAACTTGCGGTGGAATTATACTTGGTTCCAACACAAGGACACTTGTGACAATGCATAGTATACTACAAGATTCTCAGTTATAACACATATCTAGAAGTAGTATCACATAAAGAAATATAAAGTGATCATTCATCCATGTGTTGTATGGCATAATATTAGAATACATTGTATCTCACATCCTTGCTTGCATGATTTTATTGTTTATGATGATAAAGACTAAAAAAGTTGTCTATCAAGTTTATGGCGCCGTTGCTGGGGAACTGGTAACGGGAACATGGACTTGTTCATTAATTCATCGCATAATTATGCCTACCAGGGGCAAGCCAAAATGAAGGCAAGGCACTTGGACCAGCGCAAGGTAAAAAAAAAATAACAATGACAAGAAATATGCAAGAATAAAATCATTTGACACCTCGGTGAAAAAAATTTTCTTTTTGAAATAAATCATGCGATGTTCCGGAAATGATAAAGTCCTTTTGAAGGTTAAGCTTGCAGTCCCTATGTCTTAGAAATATTTTAAGAAGTGACTTGAATAAGACTTAAGGAAACTTTGGTATATAGGATTTGAACGAAGTATCCTTGAGAAATCTAGGAAAAGAACATTGTGGTTGACTTGCTAAAGGAAGTCTTTAGCTTATGCTTGAGGACAAGCATTGTTTAAATTTGGGGGTGTGATAACGAGCAGAAATGCACGTTATCATATTGCTAAGTTCTTAAACAATGCTGGCTTGCATTGATAAAACATGATAAATTGCGTCTATTAAGCATTAATTTCATAATATTGTGGTCGCATGCGTTCATCGCATTAGAACAATTGATTTTTGTATTTTTATGCAGAATATGCGATGACGCAAGGCGAAAATTGCGATCATAAGAAATCATTGGTCGAGCGCAGCATTACCGCAAGGCTTTGCGGTGATCGTGTTCACAAATATTCGCCCAAGAAGGATCGCCACAACTTGGTTAGCACAACATGGTGGGCGCATCTGGGTGAAAGGCTAACTAATCGCGATAGGGTAGAAAGCTGATGATAGTCGAATCCAAATTAAGTTGACAGCTGATAACAATCACAAGTACATTCAGCTTTTCGATGACAATTATTCAGCCCATCAGTCAGGAATTAAAGATGTCCCATCTGTACAATCATGAGAGAAAAGCCGCCTTTCACCCTAGATGCTCTATAAATACCAAGGGTAGCCTTCGGTTGAGAGGTTGATCAGTTAATTAGTTCGCATGTCCTTGTACATAGTTTTCTTTCGTTTTAAGGCGGAGCAAGGGAAGAGTGGTGACGCCGGAGATCGCTCAGGGAAACTCTAGAGAGAACCTTGAGGCAAAGAAGGAGAGAGCAGGCTGACTCTCGTGAGAACGAGATTATCTTTTGAGCTCGAGTAGAAAAAGAGTGTAAAAGCCTGGGCAGCAAGAGATTGCTACCAGGCCCTTTATTCTATACTTGCATTGTTATTTTGTACTTCATCTTTATATTTATACAATGGAAGTTCTATTTCTACATCTGTTCACTCTCTTAGCACGTATGAGTAGCTAAACTAGTCGAATGGGTTGAGAAGAACTAAGCTAACATGACCTTGGAAGTTCATTGCTTGTGATTGTCTTGTTTTATGTTGTGCTAAATACCCTTTAGAGTTACTCGAGAGAGCTAGGTTGGAATCTGGACTCGAGAGAGCAAGATTAGAACTGCATGAACAAAAGATAGGGACTTAGAGATAAGCTCTGGTTGTCAACCTGCATCGCATGCATCCTAGAGATGGGAATGATATTATGTGGTCGCCTTATTTGTGTGTGTGTCATTTTATCATTGCATAATTAAGAATAGAGGCTTATGTGTAGGTTCTATAGACGTAGCACATATATCACATGCGTTTTAGCCTCAGAAGCTGTGGAATTCGCATCGAGAGGTGGTTTGTTGTTGTATGCATGTTGCATGATCACATAGCATGAATGCATCCTAGGAAGTGTTAGCCAAAACTTTTCTCAACCCGTTCATCGCATACTCATCGTATCTTTCGTTTACCAACACTTTTCAAACTCCACCAGATTTATTTACTTTTCATTAATGCAAACAACAATTCCAACAAGTCCCTGAGTTCGACCTTGGACTTACCAGGAAACTCAGTGGAATTTAAACTTAGATTCTACTGAGGAAACTTGAGTGCACAACATAACTTCACCATCGCATATTCCATATTTCACTTCGTAAAAATAAACATCAGGTGTAGAATTTTCTTTCTCTTCTGTGCTAGCACTGCCCGTATCGTATAATAGCTAGCGTCGCACATCAGCTCAAATGGCTTTGTCCAATCTGGTGCGATCAACATAGATGCAGTAATTAATGCGTTCTTCAGTATTTTAAATGCGTTGAGACATTATATCGAAGTCAAATGTTCTGTCCGCCTCCAGCAATGCACTCAAGGTCGAGTAATCTTTGAAAAGTCCTTCACAAAACGACGGTAAAATCCTGCATGTCCCAGGAAACTCCTGACAACCTTCACATTTTCTGGAGGTGGAAGCTTTTTAATGGCCTCAATCTTCGCCTTATCCACTTCTAGCCCTTCCTTGGAAACTTTGTGCCCATGCATAATACCTTCATTCACCATGAAGTGACATTTCTCCCAATTCAGCACAAGATTTGTCTCTTCACATCTCCTCAATATTTTCTCCAAGTTGTTCAAACAGACTTCATACGTTTTCCCGTAAACTAAGAAGTCGTCCATAAAAATTTCCACTGAATCCTCGAGATACTCAAAGAATATGACCATCATGCACCTTTGGAACGTGCTCGGCACATTGCATAATTCGAACAACATGCGGCGAAAAGCAAACGTTCCATATGGGCAGGTGAACGTGGTTTTCTCTTGGTCTTTAGGAGCGATCATTATTTGGTTGTAGCCCGCATACCTGTCCAGAAAATAGAAGTAATCATTTCTTGCTAGGCAGTCTAGCATCTGGTCAATAAAAGGCAAGGGGAAATGGTCCTTCTTCGTCGCCACATTGAGTTTGTGGTAGTCCATGCGAATCCACCAATCAGTGACGGTCCTCATTGGTATTAACTCATTGTTTGCATTTGGAACTACCGTAATTCCTTCTTTCTTGGGTACACATTGCATGGGGCTGACCCACGTGCTATCGGCGATTGGGTATATGATGCATGCATCCAAACATTTAATTATCTCCTTTTTCACAACCTTCTTCATTGCAGGGTTCAATCTGCATTGAGGTTCGATAGACCCTTTTTGGTTTTCTTCGAGACGTATCCTATGCATGCAATATGTTGGGCGAATTCCTCTTATTTCTGCTAGCATCCACCCTATTGCTTTTATGTACTTCTTCAGGATTCTAAGTAGCACATTTTCTTGTTCTTCTTGTAGCGTGGAGGAAATTATCACTAGCAAAGTTTCATTTTGCCCTAGGAAAACGTACTTCAGATGACTTGGCAGAGTTTTTAATTCCACGGTAGGTGGTTGTTCCAAGGATGGTTTTTGTGCTTTTCTCTCTTCATTTAAATTCACTTTTTCTTCTTTGTTCGCTGTTTCCATGATCACATTGCAGGTTTCTATGGATGCGATCGCATCCTCTCTTTCATCTTCTTCTTCGGACTCCTCTTCTTCATTACAACTGGGTTCATTGTCAAAATTGGATAGGTCTTCATCTTCTGGATACTTCATGGCTTTAATGATGTCAAACTTGAGCTTCTTCCCATTTGCACTCAACGTGATCTCTCCCTTATACACATCAATTTGAGCATGACCAGTAGATAAAAATGGTCGTCCCAATATGATGGGCACATCTTTGTCCGCTTCGTAGTCGAGAATGATGAAGTCTGCCGGTAGAATGAATTTATCAATTGAGACTAGGACATCCTTCAACTTTCCCTTTGGGTGAACTAGGGACCTGTCCGCCAACTGGAGAGTCACCGTCATGGGCGTCAGCTGCCCCACATTCAATTGTTTGAAAATTGAAAGGGACATTAAATTTATACTGACCCCAAGGTAGCAAAGCGCTTGACTGCTATATATCCCGCCAATTGAGCAGGGTACCGTGAAACCTCCAGGGTCATGCATCTTTGGTGGAATTATGGTGTTTGACTTTTGCGTTAACGCCACCGTTGCAAATTTTCCTGTACTCCTTTTCTTTGTCACCATGTCCTTAAAAAAATTAGCATATTATGGCATTTGTTCAATTGCTTCTGTAAAAGGGATGTTGATGTGTAACTGTTTTAACATTTCCATGAAACGATGATACTGCACTTCATCATGTTGCTTCTTCTTAAGTCTTTACGGGAATGGTGGTAGTTGTACCATCACATGTTCCCTGTTCCATAGCCTTAGAAGTCCGTCTTTTCTTCCGCTATTGTCTTTCCGCTTTGCAAAATCACGACTTGACATTACTCCTTTCCTGTGTTCCCCAGGTTACGAGGGAGCACAATTGAACTTGGCAACGTCCCTTGCAGTCTACTTTTAAGCTCTCCTGCAATCTGTCCTATTTGGATCTCTAGATTGCGGATTGAAGTCGACTGATTCTCGAGCACCGTCTCATTCTTTTCCATGCGGGGTTGTATGTGTTAGAGAAAGGATTGTTCTTTATGAAGTATACTAATTGCGGGTTCCTTGGACATTCTTCCAATGGATGTGCTTCTCCACAAGTGGCACAACTCGTGCACATTTGAACAATTGCATTGACCTGCCCTCTTTGCGTTCCCAGGCTATTGATTGTGATGCCTTGTAACAGAGCATTCATTTGATTTTGTAGAGATGCGATGGCCCCATTGTTTATGTCACCTTCTCGAATTTTTAGTCATCGATCGCTTTCCCTTCAATCTTCATGATTCTTTGAAATGTGATCAAGAATATTTGTAGCCTCATCATAAGTTTTGTCAAGCAGACCATCAGCTGCTGCCACATTGGCAGCGTTTGTGATGACATAATTTTAATCTAAGCTATAAGTCCATGTCCCCGTTACCAATTCCCCGGCAACGGCTCCATAAACTTGACACGCAGCCTTTAGGTCTTTATCATCATACAAGCTCATCATAAACTTGTAACGCATGTATGAATATGAATGAATAAAATTAATCTTCTTATGTCATACAACGCATGGATGATTGCGATGATATGCGATACTACTTCTAGATATGCGTTATTAATGAATGTTCTTGTAGTATGTTGTGCGTTGTCACAAGTTTCCTTGTGTTGAAACAAAGTATAATTTCACCGCAAGTTTCTCGGTGTGATCCGAGTTCGAACACGGAGATTGTTTTAGATTAATTGCGTTATATTTGTGATATATGTGACCAAGGGTTTTTCAATTTAATAAAAGTGTTGTTTGTGCATGCGATAAGTAAATTGTGCAGTAAAGTAAAGATAAGCGATAAAAATACGGTAATAAAGTAAATTGTGATGAAAGTAAAGTGCGATAAAATAAACCTAAGCTATAATGATACAAGATACAGGTTACATGATACAAGATATTGAGGTTGAGACTGACTGTGAAGAATATACAAAGATCATGTTATGCGTGGCAAATGTGTGAAACAGAAAGAGAAAGGATAATTAATATAAACAGCGCAAGTTTCTTAATTGCGTTAAAGATATAAGTATGGTTCCGCTTTCCCTTTGCGTACACCTCTCGGTGATCGGCCACATTTCCCACATCTCTGTGGTGAAACAGAGACAAACATAATGAACGCAAGGTTGCTTCCATCTCTGAAAGTACTTCTTCCTTTAGTTAACACATTCTTCTAACCTTCTCTCGATAGATTAGAATGGCATCTTCACTTCTGCTCTCATAGGTGAAGATGCCGTCTAGCATGTTTTAGCTAAACATTTTTATTTCTTTAGCACAAGTTAAGTTGTTTAATTCATATTAATCATCAAGGGATTAAGAAAACATCGTGGAGAAAGCGATTAATAGAGGAACGGAAATAGATAGAAATGTGGAAATGAGAATGATCATGACAGTTAACTATAAAATCAAGCGTCTGATACATGGTTGTGAATGATTTAGACTAAGAAGATGAAATACAATTGATGAATAAGAGTTAGAAACAGATACAGGAGAGTGCCAATGTCTTAACATCGTTCTGGATTGAGAGATTGCTTGCCGGCGTAGATGGAGTGAATGGAAGGATGAACTTCCCTCTCAGGCTTGCTCAACTGGTAGAGTTGATCTAGGTACAGAGCTTCACGGCAGGGATTTGGAATGATTCGCCCTGAGACTCACCTCTCGGCCTTGTCTCTTTTCTTCCCAGATCTTCTTCGATCAGCACTCATATCAGCCTCTCTCAATAGCCTCTTATCAATTATCCCGTGTATCAAGTATATTTTTTAGTGAATTCTTTGAGAGTATTTATAGATGAAAGCTTTGACTCTCTGACTTGTGGTCCCTACTTTATTGTTATGGAAATTTTGAGAATGGTGGAATAAATATTCCTTCTGTTATGGAATTAGTTCGTCGAAAATGCACAACGGTTAGTTGTACACGTGTCAAAATCTTCCATGATTGTGTTGCTCATTTGCATCTTTCGATTGTGTGCCCACATGTAGTGTTGTTTTTATTACTGCATGCGGTTGAAGTTCAGCTCTAGATCGATTGTCGCATGCACCGTCATTGCGTTGATTGTCTATTCATTCCTGAATGATGGGCGCAATGCGACGTAGATGCGTTAATCTTTCTCTCTTGAGCCATGAGCGCATACGGTGACTAGATTTTCTGCAAAATAGGCTTGAAATATTATTTTCTACCATCGCAATGGTGTTAGTGGGTGTATTGATGAAAATTTATAATTATTGTATTCTTAGTTAATTCTCATACAATTGACGCAACTTTTCTCTCTTTTGGCCGTAATATCTAAATAAAGCAGTATAAATAACTTGTATTTCTACAAGTTATCACATCCCCAAATTTAGATATATGCTTGTCCTCAAGCATATCTTCTACTAAGGCAAAAATACTTAGTTCCTATCCTAAATTTTTGCATCGATTGGTTGCTCCAAATGCTCCACTTAGGCACATTAATTAACAACGCAATTTCCTTCTATCCTTGCTAATTCATATCAAAGCCCTACTTTATTCTTCTATACTACAAATTTTTGCTCAAACATGCTTTTCTAGTTTTAAAAAGAATGTTTACCTCTTCTTTATCAAAACAACTTAATGCGTCCGTATGCGGCGGTCAAATTTTGTGCCATTTATTAGAGACTGTTGATCATGGTTACATTCTTCATTTTGGCTTGTTCCCACGGGTGTCATACGAACATCCAACTTCGGTTTTGTGCCAATTTCAACTTTAACTCATGAATTTCAGAGGAGTTGTCTCTTGCATTCTTTTATTTTCTTTTGCATTTTTCTCTTTTCATATTGCGTTGTTCTTGGAAACCCACCTTCGTTTTGGCTTGCTCTCACGGGTGTCATGCGAACATCCAACTACGAGCAAGTTCCTTTCACAACTTACTCATATCAGGTTGGGATTGTTTTTGGGTTTTCCCTTGCGTTGACATTGGAGTTTGTATGAAAATTTATTGATTTTTTTAATGAAAAATGAGCGCATTTTTCTTAATGACGGCATAATCATGATCTCATCTGATTAGACCTTCCCCACCCCTATATTTAGAGATGCGCAAGGTCCTCATTGCGTTGTTTGGACATAATAGAAAAACACTTAGAAAAAATTTCAAAAAGAAGGTTTGAGCAAAACTTTGAAGGGCAATAGGTAAAGTATTGCTAAGCTACGAATTAACTAAGTGTTAGTTAGAATTTACAAACTGTGGGAAATGTTTCTAAGTGTGAACATATTATACATCATGGCAGCGTAATGAATAACAAAAAAGTAGAAGATCAACAACATCGCAAATATTGACAAAGGATGATAAAGAAAAAGGCACAGGCAAAAAGAAGAGAATTGCTACTTAGTTATATTGAATATTACTAAGTATAGAAATAATTAAAATTAGTTATATTGAATATTAACTAAGTATACAAATAATTAAAATTGACGCAAAATTGTTGCCTGTACAAAGAATCAAAGAATTTCGTTAACTTAGAAAAATATTGAATTGAAATTATCTTTTGAATCTGATTCAGACGGGTGCACGATTAAAAGTTAACACCGCGCCTCCATTAACGCAAATACATTTTTTCTGAGGATGGACAACAACGCATGCATCCCCGCAACACACCCCTTAACTAAACACATTTCTAGAGGATCGGGCGCATGGTATTGCTACCAGCGCAACACTACCTCGACATAGTACATTTTGCTATGGACGGGCAAAGGACATGCACGTGCGCAACACACCCCTCATTGCAATGCAGTTGAGTGTAATGGATACAAGGTGTCTCTTGTTGTCCCACAATACACCCATCATTACATTACATACCATTTTTTTTCTTTTAATTCATCAAAAACGCAAGTCGAAAAGACTTTGCAGTATTCAATGTTTCATCCAGTCATTCATAAAAGTTAAAAACAATGCTAATAATGCATACAAATTAAAGCAAATAAATATGACATGGAAATACTCAACTGAATTAAATTGAAGGTAAATACAGAAAGCATTAAAAGCTAATTCTATTAAGCAATAAATAATGTAATTTAGGAAGCAGTAAAGGAAAGCTGTAACAAAAGCAAGTAAACATAGATAAGGATGCTGATTGAAAGAAGTTCTCGGAATTACCGCAATCTCATCCCTTGCAAGCGGTTAATCCTGCTTGCCCAAGTCAATGGTATCCATGTGTTGATCTATGTTGCCTCCATAGTAATGCTTAATCCGTTGACCATTGATTTTAAACGCGTTGTTTCCATCTAAGTTTGTTAGTTCTACTGTGTCGTGGGGAAAGATAGTCTTGATTTTGAACGGCCCAGACCAGCGAGACATTTATTTCCCTGGAAACAATAGCAAACATTTGTTAAAGAGTAATACTTGTTGACCTTTGATGAATGTCAGGTCATTTATGCGGTTGTCATGCCATTTCTTGGTTTTCTCCTTATAGATTTTGGCATTTTCATAGGTGTCCCTTCTCCATTCGACCAACTGGTTCAGTTGCAGCTTTCAGACTTTTCCTGCACTTGCTAAATCAAACTTTAGCTTCTTACATGCCCACATCGCCTTATGTCCAACTCGAGCGGCAGATGACAAGCTTTTCCAAAGACCAGGGCATACGGGGACATGCCAATTGGTGTTTTATAAGCAGTTCTGTATGCCTATAGTGCTTCATCAAGCTTGGGTGACTAATCCTTCCTGGAAGTATTGACTACCTTCTCCAAGATAGTTTTGATCTCTCGGTTAGAAGTCTCTGCCTGCCCATTAGTCTATGGGTGATAAGCAGTTGCAACTCTATGGCTGACGTCAAATTTAGTCAACAGGTTGGTGATTATACGGTTGATAAAGTGATAGCCCTCATCGCTAATTAAGGCCCGTGGCGTCCCATATCAAGCTAAAATATTCTTCTTAAGAAACTTCGCCACTATGGCCGCATCATTCTTGGCACATGTGATGGCCTCAACCCATTTTGATATGTAATCAACCGCGACCAGGATATAATGATGACCTTCTGATGGTGGAAATGGGCCCATGAAGTCAATTCCCCAAACATCAAATAACTCAACCTCTAAGATTGACGTCAATGACATTTCATTTCTTTTAGACATATTCCCCATTCTCTGACATCTGTCGCATTGCACAACGTGGGCATGGGCATCTTTAAATAGCGTTGGCCAGAAATAGCCACACTATAGGACCTTTGCGGCAGCGCTGCCCCCCAAAATCTCCTCCATAAGGGGACTCATGACACATCTCCAGATTGTGCTTGACTTCGTGCTCAGGAACGTATTGACGTAGAATGTGATCAGGTCCAAGTCGATACAGGAATGGGTGTCCCTGAAATAAAATTTGACGTCGTGTCTTAGCTTCTTCTTCTGCTGGTAAGTATGGTCATCTAGTATTTGACTACAAACAATGAAGTTCACAATGTCCGCATACTAGGGAACATTAATATCTACTGACATCAACAGCTCATTGGGGAATCTTTCCTCAATATCTTTTTCTTTCCCTTCAACCTCACAGTTCTCCAATCTTGACAAATGATCAGCGACTTGGTTCTGGGTGTCCTTCCGGTCTTTTATCTCTAGGTCAAACTCTTGCAGGAGTAACATCCACTGTATAAGCCTTGGTTTTGCATCCTTCTTTGTCATCAGATATTTGATCGCAGAGTAATCCATATACACCACAACGTTTGTTCCAATTAAGTACTGTCGGAATTTCTCCAATGCAAATACCACTGTGAGAATTTCCTTCTCTATGGTTATATAGTTTTCCTGCGCATCATTCAATGTTTTGCTCGCATAATATATAGGATGCAATACCTTGTCCTTACACTGACTTAATACTTTGCCCACAGCATATTCGCTAGCATCGCACATCAACGTAAATGGTTGCGTCCAGTCTGACGTAACCAGGATGAGTGCGGTGATGAGCGCATCTTTCAATATGTTGAATGCTTTGGTGCACGCATCATCAAAATTATATTCTCGGTCAGTTTCAAGGAGCGCACTTAGAGGCCTTGCGATCTGGGAGAAGTTGCGAATAAATCTTCTATAAAACCCATCGTGTCCCATAAAGCTCCTAAGTGTTTTCACATTCACTGGTGGATGTAGTTGGAAATTGCATCGATTTTCCCGTGATCGACTTCCAATCCTGCCTTCGAGATCTTATGACTCAGAACAATCCCTTCTTCAACCATAAAGTGGCATTTTTCCCAGTTCAGAGCAAGATTCGTTGCCACACATCTCTTCAAGATTTTCTCGAGGTTACCTAAACAGAAGTCATAATTATTGCCGAACACTGAAAAATCATCCATGAATACCTCGACTAACTCCTCAAAGTAATTTGAAAAGATTGACACCATACAATGTTGGAAAGTGCCTGGCGCATTGCAGAGTCCAAATGGCATATGTTGGAATGCAAATTTACCTAATGGGCACATGAAGGTTGTCTTGTCTCGATCCTCCGGTGCAATTGCTATTTGGTTATACCTTGAGTAGCCGTCAAGAAAACAGAAAAATTTATTCCCAGCAAGTCTTTCTAACATCTGATCAATGAACGAGAGTGGGAAGTGGTCCTTTTTAGTGGCCAAATTTAACTTGTGATAATCCATGCAAATTCTCCACCCTATAGTCATTCTTGTGGGAATTAATTCATTCTTGTCATTAGTGACAATTGTCATCCCCCCTTTTTTCGGAACACAGTGCACTGGCCTCACCCAGCTGCTATCAGATATCAGGTAGATGACACATGCATCCAGTTCTTGCTGTGTTTCGTTAGCTGAGCTCATCCGCCTTACCTCTTGTTTAGTTGGCTGTTTGTTGAGGTCCTATTCTTGCTGTGTTTCGTTAGCTGGAGGTTGCGCTGATTCAGAATTTGAGTCTTGAGGAATTCTTGGCAACGACTTTATAACTGATAATTTTGTAGGTGTACTTACTCCTGAACTGATAATTTTTCCACTACTGGTTGATTGGTCATCATCGATAGTTAGATCTACTGTGTTGTTTGATCTGGTACTGGGGCTGTTGTTTTACCACCACTACTCATTGTCACTGCATGACATTGCTCTTTACCTCATGGCCCAATGCTTTTGAACTGCTAAGCAGTGTACCAGGAATTTTATTTTTCAACTCAATTGCAAGTTGTTCAATCTGCTCTTCCAAACCCCTAAGGGAGTCAGTTTGCGATTGTCTAATTGCCTCGCTGTTTTCAATATAATGCTTCAGTGAATTCTCCAGAGATGAGGTACTGCAAGAGGTATCATACAAGAACGGTTAATCATAGGGTGGTATACTTTGAGAGTTACCTGGGCTACAGTTTGGATTAATGAAGACCAGAGGGTTGCCTTGATCCTCTTGATAACTATTATGATAGAAATCATGGCTCATCTAGTTGTGATTCCCGTCCCAACTTAAAGTTGGGTGATCCCACCAACCAGAGTTGTAGATGCTGCCAAATGACTCATTATAGACGGAATATATGGCCTGTTGATTCCACAGGCAGACTTCTGCTGGATGTCCCTCCCCACATTAAACGAAATTCATTGCGGCCATGTGCGTTAATGCATTAACTTGCACTGAACCTTGAGAGAGATTTCTCTGTTGATTGTGGTCATTTGATCTATTAGTGTGCTCATTGTATCAGTTGACACATCAGCACTTTCTACTTTTTCTTGCTCTAGACCACTTTCCTCAAACCCGGTATCATTCCACTCATCAAAATGTCATGAGATGCGATCTAATATGCTCTTAGCTTCCATATATGATCTGTCCATTAATCCTCCTGCTGCGGAGGAATCGGCAACTGCATGCGTTGATTGATCTAAGCCATTGTAAAACATCTCCATCAAAATGCTATCGGGAATTCCAATATGCAAACAACTCTTCACTAATTGTTTGAAATGCACCCAAGCGGTGCTTAAAGTTTCATAACCTTGTTGCTCAAAATTCAACACATCCCTCCGTCTCTTGCACTGACGGCTGGAGGAAAGAATCTGTTCATGAACCTATCAACCAACTGTTCCCATGTGTTAATCTTATCTGGCTCTAACGACTGAGCCCACCTTTTTGCTTCATCCTGTAGTGTGTACGGGAAAAGATACAACCTAAGTCTTTCTTGAGTCACACCAGGCATAGGGAATGCGCTACACATGTCTACAAAATTTTTCAAATGCGCATGTGGGTCTTCTCCTTGTAATCCTCCGAATTGACCCACATTCTGAATCATCGCAGCATAATCTATCTTATTCCAAAGTTTACATTCTTCTCAACCGTTAGCCTTGAGATTCCTGGTGAGAAGTTATAGAAATCCGGTGCCGCATAGTCTCTCATTAGAACGTTACAGTCAGCAACAAGAAATATGGAATCTTGCGCTGGTCAATTTTCCCTTTGATTCCCTGCTGGTGCCTCGTTATTATTAGCCATGCTTCTTCACCAATTAATTTGGCCCTGATGTGCTTCCACACGAATAATACACCTGATCTTTGGGTCCACTTAGAATATTTGGATCACTCTAGAGCTCATAAGCCGTCACACTACTCTCTGCGTTGAACAACCAGTACAAAGAGATCTATCCTGCAAAATACCACCAACATTCTCAAACAATAACCGTTAACCAATCCTTGGCAACGGTGCCATAAACTCGATGACATAATTTTAATCTAAGCTACAAGTTCATGTCCCCATTACCAGTTCCCCGGCAACGGCACCATAAACTTGACACGCAGATTTTAGGTCTTTATCATCATACAATTCATCATAAACATGTAACGCATGTATGAATATGAATGAATAAAATTAATCTTCTTATGTCATACAACGCATGGATGATTGCGATGATATGCGATACTACTTCTAGATATGCATTATTAATGAATTTTCTTGTAGTATGTTGTGCGTTGTCACAAGTTTCCTTGCATTGAAACCAAGTATAATTTCACCGCAAGTTTCTCGGTGTGATTCGAGGTCGAACACAGGGATTGTTTTAGGTTAATTGTGTTATATTTGTGATATATGCGACCAGGGGTTTTTCAATTTAATAAAAGTGTTGTTTGTGCATGCGATAAGTAAATTGTACAGTAAAGTAAAGATAAGAGATAAAAATACGGTGATAAATTAAATTGCGATGAAAGTAAAGTGCGATAAAATAAACCTAAGCTATGATGATACAAGATACAGTTTACATGATACAAGATACCGAGGTTGAGACTGATTGTGAAGAATATACAAAGATCGTGTTATGCGGTGGCAAGGCTTATGTGTGAAACAGAAACAGAAAGGATAATTAATATAAATAGTGCAAGTTTCTTAATTGCATTAAAGATATAAGTACGGTTCTGCTTTCCCTTGCCGTACACCTCTTAGTGATCGACCGCATTTCCCACATCTCTGTGGTGAAGCAAGGATGAACGTAATGAATGTAAGGTTGCTTCCATATCTGGAAGTACTTCTTGCTTTAGTTAACGCATTCTTCTAACCTTCTTTTGACAGATCAGAATGGCATCTTCACTTCTGCTCTCACAGATGAAGATGCCATCTAGCATGCTTTAGCTAAACATCTTTATTTCTTTAGCACAGGTTAAGTTACTTGTTTAATTCATTTTAATCATCAAGGGATTAAGAAAACATCGTGGAGAAAGCGATTAATGGAGGAACAAAAATAGACAGAAATGTAGAAATGAGAATGATCATGACAATTAACTATAAAATCAAGCATCTAATACATATGATTTAGACTAAGAAGATGAAATATAATTGATGAATAAGAGTTAGAAACAGGTACAGGAGAGTGCCAATGTCTTGACACCGTTCTGGATGGAGAGATTGCTTGCCACGTACGGAGTGAATGGAAGGATGAGCTTCCCTCTCAGGCTTGCTCAATCGGTAGAGTTGATCTAGATACAGAGCTTCACGGTGGGGATTTGGGATGATTCGCCCTGATACTCACCTCTCGACCTTGTCTCTTTTCTTCCCAGATCTTCTCCGATCAGCACTCAGATCAGCCTCTCTCTCAATAGCCTCGTATCAATTATCCCATGTATTAAGTATATTTTTCAGTGAATTATTTGAGGGTATTTATAGATGAAAGCTTTGACTCTCTGACTTGTGGTCCCCACTTTATTGTTATGGAAATTCCGAGAATGGCAAATAAATATTCCTTCTATTATGCAATCAGTCCGTCGAAAATGCACAACGGTTAGTTGCACATGTGTCAAAATCCTCCGTGATTGCACTGCTCATTTGCATCTTTTGATCATGTGCCCGCATGCGGTGTTGTTTTTATTACCGCATGCGGTTGAAGTTCAGCTATGGATCGATCGTCACATGCGTCGTCATTGCGTTGATTGTCTATTCATTCCTGAATGATGGACGCAATGTGACGTAGATGCGTTAATCTTTCTCTCTTGAGCCATGAGCGCATACGGTGACTGGATTTCCTGCAAAATAGGCTTGAAATATTCTTTCTACCATCGCAATGGTGTTAGTGGGTGTATTGACGACAATTTATAATTATTGTATTTCTTAGTTAATTCCCATACAATTGACGCAACTTTTCTCTCTTTTGGCCGCAATATCTAAATAAAGCAGTATAAATACTTGTATTTCTACAAGTTATCAGTCTGCGATGCAGGGTTCAAACCGTGATAAAATATCTCCATCTGGAGACATTCAGGTAAGCCGTTGTGCAGACAACCTCTCACCAATCTTTTAAATCTCGCCTAGGCATCACTGAGCGATTCGTCAATTTCTTGTCAAAAATTTGTAATCAACTTCCTTCTTTGTGCGTTTTTGATAGGAGGAAAGTATTTCTTCATGAACTTTTTTACAACTTGTTCCCACGACGTTATCTCTGTTGGTTCGAGAGAATAGGCCCATTTCCTTGCTTGGTCGCATAACGAAAATGGGAACAACGTTAGTCGAATTTCTTCGGCTGAGATGTTTGGTGTAACGCAATAATTGTACTATGATGCAAGCAAGGTTCAAGTCCATGCCATAAACTTGTTGTCATAGATTTTATGCAATGATATGCGATACTACTTCTAGATATGCGTTATTCGTGAGAATCTTGTAGTATACTATGCGTTGCCACAAGTTTCCTTGCATTAAAACCAAGTATAATTTCACTGCAAGTTTCTCGGTGTGATCCGAGGTCGAACACAGGGATTATTTTATGTTCATTGTGTTATATTTGTGATACATGTGACCAGGGGTTTTTCAAATTAATAAAGGTTGTTTGTACAGATATTTAATAATGCGATAAAGTAAAGGTAAGTGATAAAAATGCAATAATAAAGTAAATTGCGGTAAAAGTAAATTGCGATAGAATAAACCTAAACTATGATGATACAAGATATCGAGGTTGAGACTGACTATGAAGAATCTACAAAGATCGTGTTATGCGGTGGCAAGTCTTATGTGCGAAGCAAAAACAGAAAAGATTATTAATACAAACAGCACAAGTTCCTTAATTGCGTTAAAGATACAAGTACGGTTCCGGTTTTCCCTTAGCGTACACATCTCAGTGATCAGCCGCGTTCCCACATCTCTATGGTGCAACAGGGACGAACGTAATGAACGCAAGGTTGCTTCCATCTCTGGAAGTACTACTCGCTTTAGTTAACGCATTCTTTTAACCTTCTCTCGACAGATCAGAATGGCATCTTCACTTTTGCTCTCACAGGTGAGGATGCCGTCTAGCATGCCTTAGCTAAACGCATTTATCTCTTTATCACATATTAAGTTACTCGTTTAATTCATATTAATTACCAAGGGATTAAGAAAACTTCATGGAGAAAAACGATTAATGGAGGAACAAAAATAGACAGAGAAGTGGAAATGGAAATGATCGAGACATTCAATAAAATTATTTAGCATCTGATACATGATTTATGAATGAAGAGATTAAGAGAATGAAATACAATTGATGAAATAGAGTTAGAAACAAATACAAATAAGCGCCAACGTCTTGGCGCCGATCTGGATGGAGATTTGCTTGTCGGCGTGGATGGATCGTGCGGAAGGATGAGCTTCCCTTTCAGGCTTGCTCAACCGGTAGTAGGGATCTAAGCACAGAACTTCACGGTGAGGATTTGGCAGAATTGCACTGAGACCCACCTCTCGGCCTTGTCTCTTCTCTTCCCAGATTTCTTTCGATCAGTACTCAGCTCAGCCTTTCTCTCAATAATCGAGCACAATTTGCCCTCGTATCAAGTATATCTTCTCTGAATTCTATAGGGCTATTTATAGGTGAAAAGCTTTAACTCTTGGCTTGTGGACCCCAGCTATTGTTATGGAAATTCTGAAGATGGAGGAATAAATATTCCTTCTGTTATGTAATTAGACAGTCAATTCTGCACAACGTTAGTTGTACACATGTCACGATCCTCCGAGTTTGCATTGCTCAACTGCATTTTTCGATCAGTTGCTCACATGCGGTGTTGTTTTTATTACCACATGCGATTGAAATCCAGCTCGGGATTGACTGTCGCATTGCACCGTCATTGCGTTGATCGTCTCTTCAGTGTGGATTTGACGAGCGCAATGTGACGGAAATGCGTTATTCAGTTTCTCGTTGAGCCTTGATCGCAAGCGGTGACTTGGTTTTCTACAAAACAGAATAGAAATATCCTCTTCCACCATCTTGATGATGTTAATGGGTGTAATTACGATAATTCATAATTATAGTATTTTTTAGCTAATTTTCATACAATCGATGCATATTCCTTCTCTTTTGGCCGCAATATCTGAATAAGGCAGCATAAATAACTTGTATTTCTACAAGTTATCACACCCCCAAATTTAGATTCTATTTTCTTAAGGGGGAAGTAAATGTGAAACCCGGATTTCTATTTTCCTTACTTAAGCAAGTGATAAAAGGATTAACTAAGTGAAAGTTAAATCCTATGTTAAAGGGAAGAAAATTTCTAAATGTTAAGTAGATTTTCCTTGAATAATTTAAGTTGAGCTTTAATTGGTAAAATTGTAATGAAATTTGTATAATAAGTAGGTTGATGAGAAAGCTAGTATGGAATGGTGAAGAAGGAATGTGGATTTGAAAAGAAAAATATGGAAATTGAGTTTCGGGAAATTTGAAAAAATTGGCTAAGTATGGAAAATTTATGTGAAATGCATGTTGTGCACAAAGCACTAGAAGGCAATTGACTAGTGGCACAATCGTGTAGAAATTGCACGGAGACAAATAATGTTCACAGTAGCTAAGAGCGAGATCGTTGAGAACAAGATCATTGAGATCGAGATCAGCGAGATCATTGAGAGCAAGATTTTGAGAAAGAAAGTGGGAAAGAGCGAGATTGGAGAGAGCAAGACCAACGAGAAAGTGGGAGAGAGTGAGAGTAGAGAAAGCGAGATTTTGAGCGAGAAAGTTGGAGAGAGCGAGAGTGGAGAGAGCGAGATTTTGAGTGAGAAAGTGGGAGAGAGCAAGAGTGGAGAGAGCGAGACCAGCGAAAAAGTGGGAGAGAGCTAGAGCAGCCTGTGCGTGCAGCAACACCTCGTCCGGTGCTGCATTCGAACGCCTTGCCCACGCGGTCGAAGGGCCTTGCCTATGCATCAAACGGCCGGGCAAGCATCTATGCGTTGAATTTGGCTGCGTTATTGTGGATTATGTGTTGAAAACCCTAAATTGAACACATACGGAGGGTGAGGTCACAAGGGCAAATGTCAGCCAAACCATGTGTCTTCTTGGGAGAAATTCTTAAGGGCTAAGGAATTGTGGTGGACGCATATGGAGAAAACACCTTGGGCCAAGATGATGCAAGCTTGCGTTAATAAGGGGAGAGGTAAACATTTGGCCATGCAGCTAAGTAGGTGGTGTCAACACCAGGGGAAGTTTGGACGCCTATAAATAGAGCCTTTGGAACTTCATTCTCAAATCACAAAATCAACAATTTCGTAAAAGAGAGGGAGAGCAGTGAGGGTTGAGGAGAACACATCAACTTGAGATGAGAAGATCTCCCAATCTACTTGTGCTTTTGGAGTGATTTCAAAGCCATCAGAAAGATCTAGAAGTCTAGTTTTCATAGTGGGACAGTCAGAGGGAAAAATTCAAAGGAACTGGGCTGGAGATTGAGAAGAAGGCAGAAGGGTCAGACTGTCGGATCAGTCTGAGCCAGTCTTGAATATTCTGTGATTCCAACAAAACCACGAGAATTTCTAAGCTCATATTTTACGGTAATCTTCCTATGACATTTTAGAATAAGTTTGTAGAAGGAAGTATTTCCAAATAAGGTTCAGAACTATGAGTAATCTAAGTTGTAAGTTGAATCTAGATTCTAGGGGTGAAAAAGAGCCCGAGGAGCTACTAGAGTGAAAAGCTCCTAGGAAGTCAAGGTGAGTGGCTAAAATGTTTTGACTAAAACATTTTGCTTAAACTGTTTGACTACAACGTGTTATAGAAAGCATGTTTTCAAAAATATTCTCATGCCTACTAGTTTTATGAAGTGATTTCCAAGCAAGTTGTGAGTTATATTTTGAATGCATGCATGTGTGAGAAATTGTTGAAAAACTATTTATATGTGTTGATTTGATCCAGCATGCATTAACATCTTTAATGTCGTGTTTTATATGTGTTATACTTTACATGCTTTAAAGAGAAAAGTCGTTTATGACTAGTTTTACTAAAATGCGATAGCGAAGGACATTTGAGAAGGTATCTATTGGTACTGAAGGACGTTTGAGAAGGTACCAAGCCAACGGGATACTGAAGTATGTCTGAGAAGGTATCCTAGTAGCTCGATACTGAAGGATATAGAGAAGGTATCGGAGCAGAAGTACCTAATGTATGAGGGTACTTAGTGTGGCCACAAGTAATCAAAGTCAAAGATTGAGCAAAAGGGTTCTCTCTTGACTAGTAGTTAGTGTTGGGATTGTTTTACCCACAGTAGGGGTACTTTGAATTGAGAAATGATTTTACTGTTTTGTGAGTAAAACAACTTTATATGTTTTATGCTTGGAAAATGTTTATGCTGCAGTACAAATACTGTAAAAGTTTATGTTTCAGTTAAAACTCTTTACTGAAATTATGCATGAGAATTTACTATGTTTTCTCGGTCACTCACTGAGCGTACTATTGTTCATATAGGGACTAGGGTTTGTGGGTTTTGGGACTTGTAAATCTAATGTTGTAATGACTCTAAACATATTATGTTTCTAAGTTAATAAATTATGGGCCTAAAGACGTCCCGTTGCATATGAATTATAATTGGTATCAGAGTTATTCCGCAAGAGTTATTAGGCAGCAAGTGTCAGCCCAAGGGTTGATAACTGCTGTAGTCACGCCTTTCTCTAGGCTAAGAAGGTGGTCTGGGGCGGGGTGTGACAGCTTATCTCTTCTTTGTCAAAACAACTTGATATATTTATATGCAGTGGTCAAATCTTGCGACATTTATTAGAGACTGTTGGTCATGGTTACACTCTTCGTTTTGGCTTGTTCCCACGGGTGTCATGTGAACATCCAACTACGGTTGTGTGCCAATTTCAACTTTAATTCATGATATTCAGAGGAGTTGTCTCTTGCACTCTTTTATATTTTTTTTCCTTTATTTTCTTTTCATTTTAATATTGCGTTGTTCTTGGAATCCCACCTTCGTTTTGGCTTGCTCCTACGGGTGTCATACGAACATCCAACTACGAGCAGGCTCCTTTCACAACTAAACTCTTATCAGGTTGGGAACATTTTTGAGGTTTCCCTTGCGCTGACATTGGAGTTTTGCATAAAATATTTTTTGTTTCTTTTTTTTGAAATGAATGCATTTTCTTAATGACCGCATATTCTTGATCTTATCTGCTCAGACCTTCCCCACCCCCAAATTTAACGATGCGCAAGGTCCTCATTGCATTGTTTGGATAGACTAGACAAACACTTAGAAGAAAATTTCAAAAAGAAGGTTTGAGCAGAACTTTGAAAGATAAAAGGTAAAGTATTGCTAAACTAAGAATTAACTAAGTGTTAGTCAGAATTTATAAAGTATGGGAAATGTTTTTAAGTATAAACATATTATACATCATGGCAGCACAATAAATAATGCAAAAAAATAAAAGATCAGAACCTCGCAAAAGGAGTGAATATTTACTCAATTGTATTGAATATTAACAAAGTATACAAAGAATTAAAAATCAACACAATACAAAAATTGTTACCTATACATAGAATCAAAGAACTGAGATGTTATCTTTTTGAATTACAAGTTATTAAGATATTGCGGCCAAAAGAGAGGAAAGTAGCGTCAATTGTATGAAAATTAACTAAGAAATACAATAATTATAAATTATCGCAAAGACACCCACTAAGACCATTAAGATGGTAGAAAAGGATATTTCAAGTCTGTTTTGCAGGAAACCAAGTCACTGCTTGCGATCAAGGCTCAGAGAGAAACTGAACAACGTATCTCCGTCGCATTGCACCCATCAAATCAATACTGAAGAGACGATCAATGCAATGACGGCGCATGAAACATCGATCAAGAGCTGTACTTCAACCGCATGCAGTAATAAAAACAACACCGCATGTGAGCACACGATTGAAGATGCAAATGAGCAGCACAAACGCGGAGGATTGTGGCACGTGTACAACTAACCGTTGTGCATATTCGACGAACTGATTGCATAACAAAATGAATATTTATTCCATCATTTTCGAACTTCCGTAATAATAAAGTGGGGACCACAAGTCAGAGAATCAAAGCCTTCAGCCTATAAATACCTTCAAAGAATTCACTAAAAATATATACTTGATACGGGGGATAATTGATACGAGGCTGTTGAGAAAGAAAGCTGATCTGAGTGCTAATCGAAGGAAATTCGGGAAGAGAAGAGACAAGGTCAAGAGGTGAGTCTTAGTGTAATTCTGCCAAATCCCTACCGAGAAGCTCTGTACTTAGATCCCTTCTACCAGTTGAGCAAGCATGAGAGGGAAGCTCACCCTTCCATTCATTCCATAGATGCCAGCAAGCGATTCTCCATTCCAGATCTGTGTCAAGACGTTGGCGCTTATTTGTATTTGTTTCTAACTCTCATTCATCAATTGTATTTCATCTTCTTAATCTCTTCATTCACAACCATGTATCAGACTCTAAATAGTATTATTAAATGTCTTGATCATTTCCATTTCCACTTCTCTGTCTATTTCCATTCCTTCATAAATCATTTTCTCCATGATGTTTTCTTAATCCCTTGGTGATTAATATGAATTAAGCAAGTAACTTAATCTGTGCTAAAGAAATAAAGATGTTTAGCTAAAGCATGCTAGATGGCATCATCACCTGTGAGAGTAGAAGTGAAGATGCCATTCTGATCTGTCGAGAGAAGGTTAGAAGAATGCGTTAACTAAATCAAGAAGTACTTCCAGAGATGGAAGCAATCTTGCGTTCACTACGTTCGTCCCTGTTTCACCGCAAAGATGTGGGAACGCGGCCAATCACCGAGAGGTGTACGCCAAGGGAAAAGTTGAACCGTACTTATATATTTAATGCAATTAAGAAACTTGCACTGTTTATATTAATTACCTTTTCTCTTCCTGCTTCATACATAAGACTTGCCACCGTATAACACGATCTTTGTATAATCTTCGCAGACAGTTTCACCCTCAGTATCTTATATCTTGTAACCTGTATCTTGTATCATCATAGCTTAGGTTTATTTTATCGCACTTTACTTTTATCGCAATTTACTTTATTATCGCATTTTTATCGCTTACCTATAGCATTTTCAAATACCTGTACACACAACCTCTTTATAAATTGAAAAATCCCTGGTCGCATATATCACAAATGCAACGTAATAACCTAAAACAATCCCTGTGTTTGACCTCGGATCACATCGAGAAACTTGCGGTGGAATTATACTTGGTTCCAACCCACAGAAAATTGTAACAATGCATAGTATACTACAAGTTTCTCATTAATAACACATATCTAGAAGTAGTATCACATAAAGGAAATAAAGTCATCATTCATCCATGTGTTGTATGGCATAAGATTAGAATACATTGTATGTCCTGCCAAGTTTATGGCAATGTAACTTGCATCCTTGCTTGCATCATTGTACATCTTATGTCCATCATTGTACATCTGCCAAGTTTAAGCTTGTATGATGATAAAGACTTAAAATTTGCGTGTCAAGTTTATGGTGCCGTTGCCGGGAATCGAGGACATCTAGCAGAAATCTGCCCATGGAATCAACAGGCCCTATATTCCGTCTATAATGAGTCATTTGGCAACATCTATAACTCTGGTTGGTGGGATCACCCAACTTTAAGTTGGGACAGGAATCACAACCAGATGAGGCATGATTTCTATCAGAATAGTTATCAAAGGGATCGAGGCAACCCTTCGGTCTTCATTAATTCGGACTGTAGCCCAGGTAACTCTCAAAGTATACCATCCTATGACCAACCCTTTGTATGATACCTATTGCAGTACCTCTTCTCTGGAGAATTCACTGAATCATTATATCGAAACGAGCGAGGCAATTAGACAATCGCAAGTTGACTTCCTTAGAGGTTTGGAAGAGCAGATTGAATAGTTTGCAATTGAGTTGAAAAATAAAATGCCTGGTACACTACCTAGCAGTTCAGGAGCATCGGGATCACAAGGTAAAGAGCAATGTCACTGCGGAGTGGTAAAACAACAGCCCCTGTGCTACCAGTACCAGATCAAACAACAAGGCCAATAGATCTAACTATCGATGATGACCAATCAATCAGTAGTGGAAAAATTAATAGTTCAGAAGTCAGTTCACCTACAAAAGATGAAGCTCCTCAAGACTTGAATTCTAAATTAACGCAACCTCCAGATAATGAAACGCAGCAAAGACAGGACCTTAGCAAACAGCCAATTCAACAAGAAGTACAGTGGGATCCTCCACCTTTCCCATCCAGGCTGAAGAAGAAAGACAATAGTAAGCAATTCCAGAGGTTCTTGGACGTTCTCCGACAACTACAGATCAATATTCCCCTAATAAAAGCTCTAGAACAGATGCCGAGCTATGTAAAATTTCTAAAGGATATTCTTGCTAATAAAAGAAAGATCGGGGAAAATGAAATAGTTGCACTAACATATGAATGCAGCGCGCTGTTTCAAAACAATATCCCCACCAAAATGAAGGATCCTGGGAGTTTTACATTGCCTTGCAAAATAGGAGGTAAGATGGTCGGAAACGCGCTGTGCGATTTAGGGGCGAGCATAAATCTAATGCCCTTGTCGATCTTTAAGAAGTTGGATATCGGCAACGCAAGACCAAAAACAATCACAATACAGTTGGCTGATAGATCGATAACGCATCCTGAGGGCAAGATAGAAGATGTACTCGTGCAAGTGGATAAGTTTATCTTCTCGGCAGAATTTGTTATATTGGATTACGAAGTCGACAGGGAAGTGCCTATCATCTTGGGTCACCCATTCCTAGCAACAGGGCGAGCACTGATCGATGTGCAAAAAGGAGAACTGACCATCAAGGTCGACGAGCAGGAAGTAAAGTTCAACGTTTTCAATGTGTTGAAGTACCCAAATGATATGGAGAATTGCCATTATATTGAGAAACTGCAAGGAGAACCTTGGCACGAGCCCCTAGAGGAGCTAGAGGAAGAAGATTTTAGAATTGGCGCAATGTTAGAGGAGGATTGCATTGCAATTTATGTTGAATCAAACTTTGAACCACTCAAGTTATCTTAACGAACTTCACAACGCACTAAGCCATCTTTGGAAGAACCGCCCGTACTAGAGTTGAAGCCGTTGCCTATGCACCTCAAGTATGCTTACTTAGGAGGTAACAACATGTTACCGGTTATCATTTCTGCCTCGCTGAGTAAGGAAAAAGAAGATGCACTTATATAGATCCTGAGAAATAACGCAAAGTCTTTAGGATGAACCTTGGTAGACATTCGAGGAATCAGTCCCTCGTACTACATGCACAAGATTCATCTGGAAGAAGGAAAGACAGGATCGATAGAAAGGCAACAACGCTTGAACTCTGCTATGAGGGAAGTAGTGAAGAAGGAAATAGTGAAATGGCTGGACGTAGGTGTCATATACTCGATATCTTATAGCAGATGGGTGAGCCCAGTGCAGTGTGTTCCGAAAAAAGGGGGGATGACAGTCGTCACTAATGAAAAGAATGAATTACTTCCCCCAAGAATGACTACGGGGTGGAGAATTTGTATGGATTATCGTAAGTTAAATTTGGCCACTAAAAAGGACAATTTCCCACTCCCGTTCATTGATCATATGTTAGACAGACTTACGGGAAATGAATTCTTCTGTTTTCTTGACGGCTATTCAGTGTACAACCAAATAGCAATTAAGCCAGAGGATCAAGACAAGATAACCTTCACGTGCCCATTTGGTACGTTTGAGGGTGTGATAACTTGTAGAAATACAAGTTATTTATACTACCTAATTTAGATATTACGGCCAAAAGAGAGGAAAGTTGTGTCAATTGTATGAAAATTAGCTAAGAAATTCAATAATTATAAATTATCGCAAATACACCCATCTATTAAGATGGTAGAAAAGGATATTTCAAGTCTGTTTTGTAGGAAACCAAGCCACTGCTTTCGATCAAGGCTCAAAGAGAAACTGAACAACGCATCTCCGTCACATTGCGCCAGTTAAATCAATACTAAACAGACGATCAATGCAATGATGGCGTATGCGACATTCAATCCAAAGCTAAACTTCAACCGCATGAGGTAATAAAAAAACAACACCGCATGCAAGCACACGATCGAAGATGCAAATGAGCAATGCAAACATGGAGGATTTTGACACGTGTACAACTAACCGTTGTGCATATTCGACGGACTGATTGCATAACAGAAGGAGTATTTATTTCACCATTTTTGGACATTCCATAACAATAAAGTGGGGACCACAAGTCAGAGAGTCAAAGCCTTCAGCCTATAAATACCTTCAAAGAATTCACTGAAAAGATATACTTGATATGAGGGATAATTGATACGAGGCTATTGAGAAAGAGAGCTGATTTGAGTGCTAATCGGAGGAAATTCGGGAAGAGAAGAGACAAGGCCAAGAGGTGAGTCTCAGTGTAATTCTACCAAATCCCCGCCGAGAAGCTCTGTACTTAGATCCCTTCTACCAGTTGAGCAAGCATGAGAGGGAAACTCACCCTTCCATTCACTCCATATACGCCGGCAAGCGATTCTCCATTCGAGATATGTGCCAAGACGTTCTCGCTTATTTGTATTTGTTTCTAACTCTCATTCATCAATTGTATTTCATCTTCTTAATCTCTTCATTCACAACCATGTATCAGACGCTAAATAGTATTATTGAATGTCTTGATCATTTTCATTTCCACTTCTCTGTCTATTTCTGTTCCTCCATAAATCATTTTCTCCATGATGTTTTCTTAATCCCTTGGTGATTAATATGAATTAAACAAGTAACTTAATCTGTGCTAAAGAAATAAAGATGTTTAGCTAAAGCATGCTAGATGGCATCTTCACCTGTGAGAGCAGATGTAAAGATGCCATTCTGATCTGTCGAGAGAAGGTTAGAAGAATGTGTTAACAAAAGCGAGAAATACTTCCATAGATGGAAGCAACCTTGCATTCACTACGTTCATCCCTGTTTCACCGCAAAGATGTGGGAACGCGACCGATCATCGAGAGGTGTACGCCAAAGGAAAAGCGAAACCGTACTTATGCCTTTAACGCAATTAAGAAACTTGCGATGTTTGTACTAACTACCTTTTCTCTTTCTTCTTCATACATAAGACTTTCCTTCGCATAACACGATCTTTGTATAATCTTCACAGTCAGTCTCAACCTCAATATCTTGTATCATGTAACCTGTATCTTGTATCATCATAGCTTAGGTTTATTTTATCGCACTTTACTTTTACCGCAATTTACTATATGATCGCATTTTTATTGCTTACCTTTACTTTATCACATTTTCAAATACCTGCACACACAACCTTTTTATAAATTGAAAACCCCGTGGTCGCATATATCACAAATGTAACGCAATAACCTAAAACAATCCCCATGTTCGACCTTGGATCACACCGAGAAACTTGCGGTGGAATTATACTTGGTTCCAACGCAAGGAAACTTGTGACAATGCATAGTATACTACAAGTTTCTCATTTATAACACATATCTAGAAGTAGTATCACATAAAGGAAATAAAGTCATCATTCATCCATGCGTTGTATGGCATAAGATTAGAATACATTGTATGTCCTGCCTAGTTTATGGCAATGTATCTTGCATCCTTGCTTGCATCATTGTACATCTTATGTCCATCATTGTACATCTACCAAGTTTAAGCTTGTATGATGATAAAGACTTAAAATTTTCGTGTCAATATCCTTGCTCTCGCAAGTGTTGGCCCTCTCTCCGTTTGTAGTGCTTCGCAGTAGTCTTTCGAGCTGTCCGAGAATGATCTCTCGGCATCTTCTTCTCTTCGCTCGTCTCCGTCTTCTAAGTATAACTATGAACAGATTAACGGCTAACTATCTTGTATATGATCTAACTTGTTAACCCTTTTACAATGGTGGCCTCAGGTATTTAACGAGCTCAAGGTGAAGAAGCTTTTCTCTCTAATGATTGCAATGATGGGCCGTCATTAAATCTTTTTCTCTGATGCACCGATTAATGGTCACTGAAAAGTTGAGTGTACTTGCTACAGTGTGCCTTTAATGGCTTGTCAATGAAATTCGGATTCGACCGTCCTCAGCTTTCCGTCCCATCATGATTTATTAAGCTTTCACCTTGATGCGCCGTCTTTATGCGACCACCTTCTTGAGCAACTTCTTGCGATCGCATACGATCGCATGCCTTTGAAATTGCAATCTTTCAATGCGCGCAGACACTAATTCATTAGATTGCTGTTTCCTTTGCGCCAACGCATTTTTCCTGCATAAAATAAGTAAATTAGCTACTTTTATGCAATGGGTGCATGCGATCGTAATTTTCTCGGTTTAGAGCTTTTGGACAAGAATTTGTATATTTTTATCGTCGCATTCCCTCATTGTTTTACTTATTTGCACTGTAATAACGTGCATTTGTACTTGATATCAGAATGTTGAAAATTAGCGTTGCAACACTGGCATCATGGTAGCCACACGTAGAGTTCGTAGCGTTGCGATGCTACCCTATTTCCAATTGCTCTCGAGTCTACAGCGTCAGGAAGCAACGTTTCGACGCTCGTCCATTGCTGGCTCCCCCCAATTGTCTTCCAAAATTGCCTCTTTTCTTGCCCCTTGATCCTTGGTTTCTTTCTAATTCCATAGCCAACCCGTAATTGCTCAAATTGAAAGTTTTGCCCCGGTTTTTTAATCATTTTCACACAAATTTCTCTTGATGCTTAGTTTCCTGAAATTGCCCAATAAACCACATCAAACTAAGCAAAACTCTTTGACTTTTTACATCTTTGACCATTTCCATTATTTTTGAGCTTCTGAATATGAACGTAGTCATATTCTTGATATTTAAATCATATTTAAATATTAAAGCTGTATCTCTAAACTGAAAAACCCGACCACTATATCACATATGCTTGTCGGTTTCTCTCTCTTCACCTAATTCGAACAATTCAAATCATTCTATCATACTATTCTAAGTTTATTGCATATGAGCTAGTAGGGGAACCTAATGGACCTATAGATCATGGGCTCCAACAATTCAAGATTAGCTAGCTAAACTCTTTAGACGAAGCTAATCAACATTTGTTAACTAACGGGTCATTTCACTATAGTCCCGTAGTTGCACTCCCCTCACTATAGATATATTTGTGTCCATTTTATATAACCATGATTAGTAAGCTAATCCTTCATAAGTTGTTTGTAATCTCGGCTGGGATATAAAAATCGTTTTACCCCCAAGACTACATCTTGTTCCTTAAGTTCCACCGATCCTCTAATGAACAATTGTTTAAGGTCCAACCTATAAACCGAATCCCTCTTGGGCCAAGGAGATGGTGGGGCCCCTTGTTCAAGACCTGGATTCAGTACTAAAGGGAACAACCTATCTACTATCCCTATAACAGGTAGGAGTGAATTCCGTCTTGCACCCTATGTTCCCAGCTATCCAATCGATCTTACCCCTGAAATGGGAGGCTTATTGGGCCAGAGATGATGAGCTACCCTCACCTATGCATATCTAAGGATAATTCCGAGTGAACAGGAGTTCGTAGTCAGCTCAGGATTAAGATTAAGTTACCTAGGTCATCAATTAACGAAATAGTCAGTTTTATACATCAAACAACATTTAGAACGTAAAAAGTGACTATTTCATGGTTCAGTCTTATGTAAACTCTTTACATAGGATGCCTCCACTCACATATCTCTATATGAATGATTCAGGATCACATCATTTGTACTAACTATAAAGTAGGCCGTATCCATAGTGTCCCCAGAATAAGGCGCCCAACCTTATTCATATACTATAGACTATTTTGGCTATATATTTGAACTTGATCCACATTTATGTCACTACATAAAGTTCAAACTACATTAAATTTCCCCAAGACCTTAGTTTATTGGATTCAAGATTACAATTTCAATAACAACTTTATCGAAAAACAAAACAGAATATGTTTACTAATTTACAAACTACGAGTTTTAGGACATAAAATCCAACAAACTCCCACTTGGACTAAAACTCCTAGTGGAGTATCACAATGTTAACTTTAAGTGAGAAACATATGAATACAATAAACTAGGGCATATACCCAAAAGTTCTCCCACTTGTCCTAGTTTACAAACTTCGTAGACCTAGACTTTGTAGATGACCTTCAAACACTTTAGCCATGAGGGCCTTGGTAAAACGATCAGTAATGTTTTGCTCAGAAGATATCTGGGTTACTACAACGTCTCCACGATGTACAATCTCCCAAATCAGATGGTATTTGTGCTCAATATGCTTGCCATGCTGTGGCTTCTTGGTTCTCTTGAATTTGCAACTGCACCACTATTATCACAATATAGGGTAATAGGCAGATGCATATTTGGAACGACCTCCAAATCTGTCAAGAATTTCCTCAACCATACTGCTTCCTTTGCTGCTTCACAAGCAGCTACGTATTTATCTTCCATTATGGAGTCCGCAATACAGTTTTGCTTCACACTTTTCCACACTATTGCTCCTCCGTTAAGAGTGAACACTGATCCAGATGTAGACTTTCTAGCATCTTTATCGGTTTGAAAATCAGAGTCAGTGTATCCAGTAAGGATCCAATCCTTAGTACCATACAAGAGCATGTAGTTCCTCATTCTCCTAAGATACTTGAGGATATTTTTAACGGCAGTCCAATGATCATATCCAAGATGGGACTGATACCTACTTACTATCCCTACCGCGTAGCATATGTCAGGTCTAGTACATGACATTGCATACACCAGGCTCTCTACTGCAGAAACATAGGGAATGCATCTCATATCCTCAACCTCTTGAGGTGTCTTAGGACATTGATCCTTTGACAAATGAATTCCATATCTATAAGGTAACAAACCTCTTTTGGAATTTTGCATCTTATACCTAGACAACATTTTGTCTATATAAGTTGCTTGAGACATGGCTAGTGTTCTATTCTTGTGGTTTTAAATAATCTGAATCTCGAGAGCATACTGCGCATTTCCTAAATCTTTCATTTGGAACTGCATTGCTAACCATTTCTTGATGTCAATTAGGTAACCTACTTCATTCCCAATGAGTAGAATATCGTAAACATATAAAACTAAGAACGCTATAGTAGAATTGACGATCTTCTTGTAAACATAAGGCTCATCAACATTCTGTTCAAAGACATAAGATTTGATCGCAGTATCAAATCATATATTCCAAGATCTAGAAGCTTCTTTCAACTCATAAATGGATTTTTGAAGCTTACAAACCTTTTGTTTTTGACCTTGTGCAGTAAACCCCTTTGGTCGAGCCATATAGATACTCTCCTCAAGATCGCCATTTAGAAAGGCTATCTTGACATCGATCTGCCAAATTTTATAGTCATAAAAGGTGGCAATGGATAAGAGTATTCTAATCAACTTAAGCATGGCAACAGGAGAGAAAGTTTCTTCATAGTCCACTCCCTCTCTCTGGGTATAACCCTTTGCCACAATTCGAGCCTTAAAATTCTGTACTTTACCAGCTTGGTCTCATTTTCTCTTGTAGATCCACTTACAACCAATTGGTTTTACATCATTTGGTTGATCTACAAGTTCTCAAACAGAATTGAAGTACATAGACTCCATTTCGAGGTCCATGGCTTTGACCCACTGATCACAGTCCACATCTTTTATCGCCTATTTATAGGTCGATGGATCCTCTATGCCGTCATCAGGTATGACAACTTGTGTTTCTGTTAAACTCAAGTAATGGTTAGGCTGATGAACAACCCTCCCACTACGTCGAGGCATTCTCAACTCTTGAGAAGGATGTGACTGACCAGATGTACTAGTTTTATCTACTACTTTAGTAGATGAACTAGCTCTATCTATAGCATTTTTAGAAATTTCATTCAATACTAGTCTACTGTGAGGTTGATGACTTCTTATGTGGTCTTCCTCTAAGAATGTGGCATTTTTCGATACAAGTACCTTATTCTCTTGAGGATCGTAAAATAGACCACATTTTGTTTCTTTTGGATAACCTACAAATAGGCATAGTTTTGAACGACATTCCAATTTTTTAAGATTTTGCACCAACATGTGTGTTGGGCATCCCCAAATCCTAAAGTGATGTAAACTGCCTTTACGCCCTTTCCATAGCTCATAAAGTGTTTCTAAAACAATTTTAGAGGGAACGTTATTCAAAATATAGACAGCAGTCTCTAATGCATGTCCCCAAAAGGAATCAGGTAACTCAGCAAAGCTCATTATTGAGTGAACCATGTCCAACAAGGTTCTGTTTCTTCTTTCAGATACACCGTTCTGCTGAGGCATATTAGGTGCAGAGAGTTGTGACTTGATTCCGTGTTCTATCATATAGTCTTGGAATCTTAAGTCCATGTACTCCCCACCTCCATCTAATCATAGTGTCTTAATTGTTTTACCTAACTGGTTCTCAACCTTAGCCTTATATTCCTTGAACTTTTCAAAAGAATCAGACTTGTGATGCATTAAGTAAATATGACCATACCTTGAATAATCATCAATAAAACTGATGAAATATTCATACCCACCTTGTGCTTTGACATTCATCGGCTCACAGAGGTCCGAATGTACGAGCTCTAAGGGTATTATGGCTCTGAGACCTTTTCCAGTAAAAAATCTCTTAGTCATTTTTCCCTCAAGACAAGACTCACATGGAGGTAAAGAATTGTCTTCTAACTGATTTAGGAGTCCATTCTTAACCAATCTCTCAATCCTATTGAGATTTATGTGACCAAGTCTTAAGTGCCATAGCTAGGCATTAGAAGAAACTTTTTGTCTTTTATTCTAAGTTTCAACTGTTCTAAATATCTCAGTATTTAAGACAAATTTTGCTTTAGTTGGTCTTAACTTATATAAGTTGTTTTTAAGTATAGCAGAATAAATTTGAATACCTTTTCTCAAAATGAACCCTTCATTAACTTCAAAAGATATTTTATACATTTGTTCCATAATACAACTGATAGATATTAAATTCCTCTTCATAAGAGGTGTATACAAAACATCTTTAAGTATGATATATCTATCGTCGAAAAACAACTTCAAGTCTCCCACGTCTTTGGCCGAGACAACCTCTCATGTTCCAACCTTGAGGGTGATCTCGCTTCTTGAAGCTTTTTCCAGGAACTAGTTTCTTGAAAAGAGAAGCAAATATGATTAGTGACTTATGAATCCAATATCCAGGTTGAGGTATCATCCTCCACTAAACATGTCTCAACAACTAGTAAATCATATTTACCTTGTGCTTCTTTCAAGGAAGGGGCCTAGGGACATTCATCAGTTAAGAAAAATCTCAGGTCATCTATTACTAGTGTTGAATTCATATTGTTTTTCCATGTTGAGTAATTATTGCCATTTAGTTTCTCGGAAGCTAAGAGTTGATCTAGAGAGCTAGTCATGCTGAAAGAAAAACATATCATTTTTAGTAAAAAAACATTAATCTTTTAAATCCAATTAAGTTTAGCAAAAAAAACTAATAATGTACTCTTCATTATTATATTTTTCAACGATATTTCAATGGTTTAGAATAACCTCCACCGAGGGGTGGTCGACTATTCCTCTGTTGAACCAAGACTATCTTGACTAGATACTATCACCAGAATAACTCTTATCCCTATGGTAACTCAGTTATTGCTACTTTGGTTAAGAATTTACTAACACTTAGTAATTCTCGTAAGTGTGACCCTCCATTTTCAGACCTCAAAGATCGGAATCATTATGCTTCTGAAGTTGGACAGACAAGAATGAAAACAGACCTGAGAGACCCTATAAATTTCTAGAGCTTGCGGAGTTTCGAATCCTATAATACAACCCTCCAATTGGTAAGGTCGCTCCAGGGCAGACATGTAGGAGCATTATAGGAATCTCACAATGCGACCTAATGGAAGAGACCGTAGGATGTGTTGACACACTTCCTTCTCCCACTTACTATGAATAACTTCCCCTATTCACCTTGGTATTGACTCATGCAAACACTCTCCGAATGGAGTCCGCTCCCAAGGCGGCCCAAAGCCAAGCATGAATCTCATGGTGTGAACTCTTAGGGATCCTAGAGCTAAAAGTACATTACTTCTCTCTAGCTGAAGTGTTTTAGACAGTCAAGGTATAAAATACATAGCGATACATATCGGCTAACTGAACATATCCTAAGTCTAGGTGATCTATCCAAGTATAAATTTTATGCTGGATTTTTAACCTACGATGTCTATGTGATAAAAAATTTTTATTACCTTACACTGCTCACACATGCTCATAAAACTGGTTTAACCTAACTCAGACGCCGGCTCGATCTCCAGGTAGTAGGTGTTCCGTGAACCGTCAACTTAAAAACCTTCAACATTAGTCATTTTATTTGACTTTTTGCCAAGATCTTCCTAGGTGAGTTTTCTTGTAAATTCGGTTTTACAAGATATCGACCTATTTTCTATGAAAATTGGGATTGCTTGAAGGTTAAACCTAAGTGAGCATGCATCTTATCTTTGTTATAGATTTTAGAAGTCTAGGTTATTTTTAACAATTATAAAATAAATTATAACAATTATAACCCTAGAGCATTCATCTATAACATGCTTCCTTCAATCAAACATGCTTTAATATAACACATATTAAAACTAAGCATGAATAGTATATATTTTATAACACATAAGATATAACAAATGCATGTCACATGCTTTTCCTATGGTGGGGTTTTAAAACTATATGGGATACTATATGCACACATAATCGAACAACATTATACATCACATGCATAATAGGTAAACAATACTAAAATGGACTGATTTTGGCACTAAAAACAAACAAATAACTAATTTATTACAAAATTCAGCAACCAACTTCCCGTAATCGGCTTCAAACACTTTGAACCATCTTGAATCGGCCAAAAAATTCTCGAACCGGTCCAAAAACTCCAAAAACCAAGTTGAACCGGTCAAACCAGCTCAACCAGGTCAAACGGACTGTCTAGACCGTCTGGACCGGCTGGTCAATGCATGCTGGTGCAGTCAACGGAAGTGCGGGTCGGGTCGACGGAGGCAGAGCGGGCGCACGGGCGCGTGGGTCATGAGTAGGCGGGAGGCGCGCGGGCAGCTTCGAACTGGGTCGCGCGAATAAGAGCGGGCGAGCGCTCAGGTCGGATTCGGCCGGGCAGGTGTGCGTGTGAGAAAATCTAGGTGGTGAACCGGGTTGAGTCGGGTCTTGGAGCCTTCTCTCGGGTCTGGTGGCCAAATTCGGGTCTGTGATGCATTTTTCTTCAATTTGCTGTTGTTCTCTCTCTCGGAAACAAGAAATTACAGCCTAATTTCAACTCTAATGACTCCGACAAATTTACAGACCCTTTTTTCACACATTAATGCTCATAAACATGTGAGCAATTACAAATTTCCATAAGAAATTTAGTGAAAAACAATGCCAAAATCATAATAAATACACTTTAGTCCACATTTCATTCAACATTTGAATAGATAGGAAAAAAACACCCACCAAAAGCAATTGAGCGTAATTCTAGCATGCTCTGATACCACATGATGGAACATGAGACAAATGTAGAGGAAAAAGGATCTAATTACACTCTAATTTCTTTTAATTTAAAGGAAAAAACATGCAATTTGAAGGAAAAAAAACAGTAATTAACTTACCTTTGAAGCTCTCGAAAACTGCTTTTCCTTATTGAATCTCGACCCGAACTCTTTCAGACCACCACTAGAGTTGACCTACTATCCTTTGGACTCAGAACTGAGTTGTGGGACCCAGTGGATGAATAAAATCGAGAGAGAGAAAGAGATGGAAAAAAGAAATGGAATTTTGGATTACGTTTGGGTTTTAAATTTTTCTCCAGAAATATGATTTTTCTAGCCCAAATTAAAAAAAAAAAAAAAAATTGGCAAAATGACAAAACTTTTTTCATTCAAAATGAAAGCTCATTTTATAGAAAAAAACCATGCAACAATTGCATGAACCAAATCCATAAAAACCCAACACCTATAACCCACTATCTTAGTGGGTTTAATGTCTCCACTATAAGCCAACACCTAGCCCACTATTTTGTTAGTGGAATTATCCAACAAAAGTTTGGATTTTCCCACTAACTTTAGTCAAAGGGCAAAATAGTCATTTGGTCAAAGTCAAACTTTGAACAAAAAGTCAACATTTTGACTTTTTATGATTTTTTTCGTGTTGACTAATTTTGACCTCCCGAGCAAGAATCAACATTCATTTTCTCGAAATTAAAATCACATTTGAATACAAGGTCGGTCAAAGTTTGACTTTTCAAAGTCAAAAGTCAACTCTTTGACTTTTTACATATTTGACCATTTCCATTATTTTCGAGCTTCCGAATATGAACGTATTCATATTCTTGATATTTAAATCACATTTAAATATTAAAGCTGTATCTCTAAACTGAAAAATCCGACCACTATATCACATATGCTTGTCGGTTTCTCTCTCTTCACCTAATTCGAACAATTCGAATCATTCTATCATACTATTCTAAGTTTATTCCATATGAGCTAGTAGGGGAACCTAATGGACCTATAGATCATGGGCTCCAACGATCCAAGATTAGCTGGCTAAACTCTTTAGACGGAGTTAATCAACATTTGTTAACTAACGGGTCATTCCACTATAGTCCCGTAGTTGCACTCCCCTCACTATAGATATATTTGTGTCCATTTTATATAACCATGATTAGTAAGCTAATCTTTCACAGGTTGTTTGTAATCTCGGCTGGGTCATAAAAACTGTTTTACCCCTAAGACTACATCTTGTTCCTTAAGTTCCACCGATCCTCTAATGAACAATTGTTTAAGGTCCAACCTATAAATCGAATCCCTCTTAAGCCAAGGAGAGGGTGGGGCCCCTTGTTCAAGACCTGGATTCAGTACTAAAGGGAACAACCTATCTACTATCCCTATAATAGGTAGGAGTGAATTCCATCTTGCACCCTATGTTCCCAGCTATCCAATCGATCTTACCCCTGAAATGGGAGGCTTATTGGGCCAGAGATGATGAGCTGCCCTCACCTATGCAGATCTAAGGATAATTCTGAGTGAACAGGAGTTCGTAGTCAGCTCAGGATTAAGATTAAGTTACCTAGGTCATCAATGAACGAAATAGTCAGTTTTATACATCAAACAACATTTAGAATGTAAAAAGTGACTATTTCATGGTTCAGTCTTATGTAAACTCTTTACATAGGATGCTCCCACTCACATATCTCTATATGAACGATTCAGGATCACATCGTTTATAATAACTACAAAGTGGGCCGCATCCATAGTGTCCCTAGAATAAGGCGTCTAACCTTATTCATATAATATAGACCAGTTTGGCTATATATTTGAACTTGATCCACATTTATGTCACTACATAAAGTTCAAACTACATTAAATTGCCCCAGGACCTTAGTTTATTGGATTCAAGATTACAATTTCAATAACAACTTTATCGAAAAACAAAATAGAATATGTTTATTAATTTACAAACTACGAGTTTTAGGACATAAAATCCAACATTAATTTTGTATTAGGGTTCCAAAAATCGGTCAAATTTTTGTTATTTAATTTAGTTATGTATTGGATGTATGTTTTAAATTATTTTTTGAATTCATATTACATATTGTACGCCATATAGATTCAAAATTCCCACCTTAGAATAAACATGTACATGCATCATAATTACATATAAAGGCTTGTATTCTATAGATGCATGATTGAATTAGCATGCTCACATATCATACTATAAGTATTACGTTAGTGATGTATGATTAACCTAAGAATGTCCATGCATCATACTATATATTAAAATTGTTCTAATAAATAATGGAATGATTTATGTGAATACTTGAAGTTTTTATAGATTTAATAATTGATAAATTTATAAAGAGTTATGTTATTAATGAAATAGATTAAAATCTATAATCTAGATTGCATGCAAACAAAGGTCTAAATTATTTTAAATTGTTCAAAATTGACTTATGTTCTTTCTAATGGAATTAGGAATAGGTTAATCTTTTTGATTTGTTTTAATAAGATCAAAATGAATTTCAATAGAAGATTAAATTTATAAAATAATTGCCCATAAGGAACCGTTGTCTAAGGAAGGTTCTGTCAAGGAAGGGGTATTTAAGCTGAAGGAAACGAAACACCTACACCTGAGAACCAACCTGGAAGGTGAATTGGGCAAATATTTTATAAGCATAAAATAAATGATTAATTTTATTAAATGAGTTTAATAAATGAAATCAAGTATTGTTAAATTATTCAATAAAAATGTTATATTGAGCAAATTTAAATTACTTAGATAAATTTGTTAGCTGGGAGGAAGTTTAGTGGAAGGAAGTTAGTATATATGATATATCAAATGTCAGCTCCCACGTCCCCAAGAGTTTACACCATGGGATCCATGCTTGGCTTCGTATCGCCCTGGGCACATGCCTCCCTTTAGAAAGTGTTTGCATGGGTCAATAACAAGGTGAATGGGGAAAGTCTTCATAGTAAGTGGAAGAGGGATGTGTGTCAATGTATCCTACGGTCTCCACCATTAGGTTGCACCGTGAGATTTCTATGGTCCGCCTACTTGCCGTCCTAGAGTAACCATCCCTTGGGAGGGTCTGATTATAAGGGTCGGAACAACACAAAATCTAGCAATGGATAAGATTTCTTAGGTTAATCTTCAACGGTTGTCTTTCCCTTCGATTGCTTTTTGAAGCGTACTTCTAGGATCCGAAAATGAGAGGGTCACATTTACAAGATGAATTGACCGAAACAACGGTAGCTAAAACTATAGGAATAAGAGTTATTATGGTATTATTGATTGGCTGAGATTTTTTCAATTCAGGGGAGGAGTGTTGGGGTTGATGCCCTAAATCTCGTAAAGTCCCATAGTTTGTAATTGTAATGTACAAACATTTTATTTATGTAATAAAATATGTGATGTTGTATTTCAAAATTAGTTGCATTAACCATAAACAAATAAACGAACATCCAAGGTTATCTTGTAGCTTAAACATTTCTGTAGAGAAATATAGGTGGATCGTATTTAAATGATAATCTAAATGGTCTGTAGTTGAAGGATAAGGTTGGATACCATATCTTTGTGACACTACGAGTATGGCCCGCTTTGTAGGTATTACAATTATTGTAAATTGCTACAAATGATCTAATCTTAATCATTCATGTGGAGACATGTGAGTGGAGATATTCTATACAAAGGAGTTTGTATAAGACTGGACCATGAAATGTTTAGTCTCTTTATATAACGGCATTCATAATAGAGACTTACATTTCACCTGGATGACCATAAGTAACATGACCTAAATCTTAAGTGAGTTGTGAACTCCTGCCAATGAGAGTGATCCTTTAATTTGTATGGATGAAAGTGACTAGATCGCCGACTCAACAAGCCTACCATTTTAGGGATTCTTCTGATTGGGAAGTGGGGAACACAGTTCCACAAGAAGGAAGTCACTCTTGTCAGGGCACGTAGATAAATTGCTCCCTTAAGGGTTGATTTCAAAACTTGAACAATGTGGCGCCATACTTTCTTCTGGCCTGAGAGGGGTTTTATCATAGTTGGACTATGATTTATTGTTCATTAGAGGGATCAGTGGTACTTAAGGGCTTAGATATAACTACAGGCATAAAACGGTAATTTTGATCCAGCTGTACTTATGAGCAATTTGTGAAGGGTCATCGTACTGTTCATTGGTTATATCCAATGGATATAGAATATATTTGTAGTGCGAAGAGTGCAATAGTTAACGGATGGTGAATAATTTAATTAAAGAGTTTAATTAAATATTCACATACCGTTAGAGCTTAAAGCTACAGGTCCATGAGGCCTCCTCGGTATCTCAACGAGAATAAATGAGAATCAGTTTTTGGATTAATTTGAATTGTTCAAATTAATTGAGGGAATTAATTGTATATGATATAATTAATTAAATTTTAATTATATGTGATATAATTATTATAATGTATTTGATACATTATAATATTAAGTGTTTATGAGAAGAAATAAATATTTGAATATGATTTAAATATTGATTATATGAATTGGATTCATGTAATTAAATTTTATGTAAATGTGATTTATATTAAAAGCCATTGGTGACAAAAATTGAAACTATAGGCTATATTGTATTTGATACAATATAAAAACTATAGGTTATATGTTATATGTGATATAACATATAGTTGTGTCTAGATGTATAATAAATTAGTTATTATGTGTGTGTGTGTGTGTGTGTGTGTGTTATTTAAGTTAATTGATTTAATTTTTTAAAATTAATTATTTTATGTTTGAATTATAGGGAGAGAATTAACTTCCCTCCCCAATTTTCTCTCAACCCACGTATTGTGTGGGTGGTTGACAGAGGGAGTGTGTTTTTGTGTTTCTCCTTCTTCTTCCTAGATTTTTCACGTAGAAGAATTTTGTGCTTTTGAAAGAGTTCTCAAAAGAATAAATTCCTCATCTCCTCCTCTCTTCTCTTAATCTTTTTCCCTTCCCTCATAAAAATCAAAAATAGTCAGAGCCTACAACTCTTGAGTTCTCTACTTGAGAATACTGTGGTCTCCAAGTGGTGTTGTCTTTTGGTATTTGTGTTCTTCACAGAGAAGAAGGATTCTTGAAGATTTTTTGTGCCTTCAAATTTTCTTCAAATGTAAGGGTTTTCTGAAACCTAATTTATTTCTTTTGCAATTTATGTTTAAGCATGTTGTATTTTTATGAAATTAAATGCATGATTTTGTGTGAAAAAATTTCAATTCTGTAAAAATGTGATTTAGGTAGATCCACTTCCGCTCAAGGATCCCCTCACAAGGATTCCTTCAAGTAGTAGTTGATCACCCTTCAGTGGTTGTTGCTCTAAACCTTTGAAGTATCGTTGCATAAACTAAAATCAATAGTTTAATTAGGATTCTATGATTACATGTGTTTTCGCTAAATTGATTGGTAATTAGGTAATGAGTTATGACAAAGATAAATAATAAGGTCAATCAATTTTTATATGTTTCAGTATGTCTTCCACAATCAGATATTTGTTTAAAAATGAGAAATTAACCGGTGAAAACTATGCGATATGAAATCTAACTCACGGAGAAATGTCCTCCAGTCCTCGCACGAAATGCATCTCAAGCTTTGAAGGATGCTTATGACCATTGGATGAAGGCCAATGACAAAGTACATTTACAATGTGTTCATGAAAGAGAGTCAATCAGTGAGAGAACATGTTCTCGACTTGATGGTCCATTTCAATGTCACCGAAATGAACAATGTAGTCATAGAGGAGCAGATTTAGGTGTCCTCAATTTTGGAATGTCTTCCGAAGAGTTTTCTTCAATTGCGTAGCAATGTGGTAATGAACAAAATATAGTACAATCTGACTACCCTTCTGAACGAGTTACAGACTTTTTAGTCCCTCATGAAAGGTAAGGGACCAGAAGAAAGAGAGGCAAATGATGCCCAATCTAAAAGGTTCTATAAGGGTTCATCCTCTAGAACTATGTTCGTTCCTTTAATTTTTTATACTAAAAAGGATCCAGAAAAAGAATTGAGGGAAGGGAAAGGCTTCTACTGCTTGTAAAGGCATGGGCAAATTCTTCCACTCTAATATGGATGGTCACTAAAAACACAATTGCCCTAAGTACCTTGCTTAGAAGAAGAAAGAGAAGGAAGGTAAATATGATTTACTAGTCCTGGAAACTTGTTTAGTGGTAAATAACCATGATGGCTGAATACTTAATTCAGAAGCCACTAATCACGTCTGTTTTTCTTTACAGCGAATTAGTTCCTTCCAGCAGCTAGAAGAGGGTGGAATGACGCTCAAGGTTGGAACAGGAGATGCCATTTCAGCTCGTGCAGTGAGAGCTGCTAAGTCATCTTTTTTAAATAAATTTTTGTTTTTAGAAAACTTATACATTGTTCCTAAGATGAAGAGGAACCGTGCTTCTATTTCTTGTTTAATTGACCAATCATACTCAATTTCTTTTAATTCAAATGAAGTATTCATTATGAAAATGGTTTAATTATTTATTCAGCTAAAGAAGAAGACAACTTATATGTGTTAAGACCAACTGAATCAAAAAGCACTTTTAAATCATGAGATATTTAAAACTGCTAATACTCAAACTAAAAGGTGAAGAATTTCTTCAAGTATCAATGATACGTACTTTTGGAATTTGAGATTAGGGCACATAAATCTCGATCGGATCGGGAGATTGGTAAAGAATGAACTTCTAAGCAAGTTAGAAAATGATTCATTACAACCATGTGAATATTGTCTCAAAAGAAAAATGACTAAAAGACCTTTTAGTGGAAAAGATTATAGAGCTAAAAAGTCCTTAGAGCTCATACATTCGGATCGAGGGTATAAATACTTCATCTCTTTTATAGATGATTATTCAAGGTATGGTTACTTATACCTAATGGAACATAAGTCCAAAGCTTTTGAAAAGTTCAAAGAGTATAATGCTGAAGTTGAAAACCTCTTAGGTAAAATAATTAAAATACTTCAATCTGATTGGGGTGAAGGGTATATGGATTTAGAATTCCAAGAATATTTGATAGAACATGGAATACTATTCCGAGCTAAGTAGATGTCATTAATTCTACCTAACCCGAAAGAAACGATATTTGTAAAGCTCAAACATCAACCTAAACTAACTAGTAGTTAAAGTGGAAGTAAGAGGTCAATCCACATGGAAATGTTATTTGGTATTTTCTTTAACCAAGCTTAACTATGAAAGCTATAAAATGAGGTTTTTTTTTTTTTTATTAAGACAAGAAACATGCTAAAAATCAAAAGATAAAGGATAGTTGTAACCAAGTTTAGAACAATCTTGTTTCTAATCCAAGTTAGACGTTCATTGCAATTCTTATCATTGAATTCTAAAAGTTTAATTCACTATCGAATTAAGCACGGAACTACCTACTTAAGCTACATTAAACTAGTCTCTACAAAGGCGGACAACTAGCATAACCTAGTCAAGAAAGCGTCCTAATCAACTATTAAGGTAGGATAGCCCTAACCCTAATCTATCTACATGCTTCTACCTCTATTGTCTTCCTTAGTGGCCATATAGAAGAGAAAACACGCGCATTGAGTTCTAGGGTTCAATTGCATCGATTAATTGTTAAGATACCTTACTCAATTAACAAAATTTTCTCCAAATTTAGAATTAGTACATCCTAGGATAGTCAGCCTTCAACATACAATTACTATTGCCTCTTAGAGATCTTGACTAGACATTCTATCGAACACATTAAAAGCAACGTATTCAATCATGAGTGAATATGACAAAATCAAACATCTAGACTAAACACGTTCAAGATATAGTTCATTCAACATGCTTCAAGAATTAAAAACGGATTCAAGAATGCTCAAATTCAGATTGCTAATAATAAAGAAAAATAGAAAACTCAAAAGAACTTGCAATAACTTTTGAAATAGAAACAAGATTGAATTACTTCACAAATCCATAGACAATTTCATGAAGAATTACAAGTTATTGATTACGATTAAAAAAGAAATAAAAAACTGACCTAGGTAGGAAACAAAATTACCATAGAAACTAATTGATACAGAGAGAATTTCCAGCCTCCATCGAAATCGTGCTTTCTGCCATCAGCAAAAATGAAAGAAAACTATTTATACTTGCAGGCATAGCGTCGCGATGCTAAGGCTAGCGTTGCAATGCTAAATCCTAGAAAAGCCAAGAAGCATTGGGCTAACATTGCAATGTTGCATAACGCTTGGTTGGCAAGGCACGCGGGATGAATTGTGTCAAAATCTGAAGCGTTGCAATGTTGTGGGGTGCGTTGCAATGCATCAAGTTTTGCAGAAAAAGCGAGTGTTCTGTCTTCAACTCGATACTCGATGCATGATGGCCTTTACTCGATACTCGATGCATGATGGCCTCGTTGGTAATTACTTGATGGTCTTTGATGCTCAATGATCGATTATACTCGATGGTATCTAGTAATTACTGGATGCTCGATTACCTGATAGTTGATTATACTTGATTACTCGATGGTTGATTATACACGATTACTCGATTCTTGATTACCTTTACTTGATGGTTTTTATACTCGATTATACTTGATGCCAATTTAGTAACTTTCTGGTTCTCTTCAATTTAGTTTATTTTTTTGGTAATTTTTTATCCTTTGGTCCCAATTTTCTTGTAGTGACTCTTAAATGCCTCAGGGACTGTTTTACCTACAAAATTAGCAATTAGAGCAAATAATCAACACCATTTGGGGGAATTAACATAGAAAATATACATCTTTTAAAAACCTAACAAAACACCACCAACTTAACTCTTGGTCGTTTCGAGCAAGTCTAAATTATGCATACATTCAAGCAAAAACATGAATATCAATCGTGCATTCATTCAAAGAAGTCATTAAAAAATGTTAATATGTTCATGTGGTGATAACTTGTAAAAATACAAGTTATTGTCTCTCAAAAGTTGGAACAATCAGGATTCTCAATGATAAAAACTCATTTGTCTTAAAGAAAAATGCATGGAATTCCTCAAACACTACTAGCTTTTACAAAAACATTATTTTTTATAAAAATGCATCACTAACGCATCTTATCACAATATTTAATTCGCTAGTGTCATGGGCCCAGCTAACGCAAAGACATGCGTCTGAAGGATTCCAATGCAGAGAAGATATATTGGTTCGTGTTGTTCCTGTCAAATCACCACTTGCAAGTATGGGTATCTGAATGTCAGCGCTTGAAAAGCAACTGAAATGGTAGGTGACTGACCAGAGCATGGAAATTAATGCTGTCATATCACAAGTTGCTGAGAGAAAACGCTTATAAATAGGAAGACATGCAACCGGAGATAAAGAGCATAACATAGATAGAGCATTTTAGAGCTTAGATTATAGTTTTATTGTTGTAAGAAGAACACGAGAGGAAAAGAACCATTGTCATTATTGATCAAGGAGAATTGTAGAAGACCAAGATCGAGAGAGAATTCTTCTTCATTTCCTTAGTTGGTTGTACACACATTAAGATCAAGCTAAAGAGGAGAAGAGATTGAACTCTGCGGCTTGACTCTTTTCTTTTCACTTCATTTCCATTTATCATCTCATGCGATTAAGTGTTACCATTGTAAAGACATTTTCGTTCTTTATAATATTGTGCATTTGATCCATTACTTTTGCCTCTGCTTACATTCTATTATGTTAGATGTGTTTGTGACTTTATGCATGCTTAATTTCTAAAGCTTTAATCATTTTGATCATCTGGTTGAAGTCATCTCAACTAAAACCATTTGAGAGAATCAATTTCATTCTTTATAAAATCGTGCATTTGTTCCTTTACTTTTGCCTTTGCTAACATTCTATTGTGTTAGAAGTGTTTGTGACTTTGTGCATGCTTAATTTCTAAAGCTTTAATCATTTTGATCATCTGGTTGAAGTCATCTCAACTAAAACCATTCGAGAGAATAAGATAGCTAAAAATGCATTGAGTTAGAACGTACAGTAGCTTTAAAGATAAAAATACTTGTGTTTCACTGCTTTCTGTAACCAACGCATGCACCCTAGAAATAAGAACATGTGACATTCACATTAAGAAATGTTCAATGATTAGATAAACGGAAACCTAACGCAACTACATACATTTGGATTGTAAACAAGCATCTCTAATCTCTCATCTTTACCCACACTCTTACGTGTTCATGTTACTGGATCAACGCATACCCTTATCACTTAACACCATTATTCCCTTAAACCCTGTGTTTCATTTGAACTCTTGTGTCTTCTTGTATGCATGCAGTAAAATTAGTGTAGATAAAAATCCAACATTTATTTAGAAACCTTCTGCATCTGTTGCAATGCATGGTCTGCGTTAGTCTAGCGTGAATTAGATTTATACTTGGATCTAACTAAGGAAAAACTTGTATGCATTAGACAAAGTGTAACGCATCCCACAAATGCATCACCTAATCTTCTCACCTAGAGAAGTAATTCACCATTCATCTTCATTCACAATAATCTTGTCTTCCATCTTCATTTATAATACACTCCTAGCACACATCACGATTCACGAACATGTGGTTTACTAAAAATTTGATTCTCTCTCCTTTCAACAATCAAGCAAACGAATGATACAAATGGGCATTTAAACCTTTAAAATTTTTCTAACAAAGAATTGAAGCCTATTTTTCGAAAAGAAAACATCTTTTTCTTGTAAAGTCATAAAAGAAGAGATTACTTAGTTTTAGTTTATTTAAAGGCTAAAACTAGTAGAAAGGCTATATCCAACTCTCAATTCCATTTTGCCTTACACTAACTCGGTTATTGGTCGAAAGAATATCTATTTTGTAAAAAAGAGAGACACTTCTAGGACAAGGGTGCCTTTTAAACTCACATACACAAAATGTAAATGGCATTTCTTTTACCTAGAGGGATAGCTTTCACACTCACATTACAGGGAACCTATCGGTATTTTCTTGTGAGCCCTAACTAACACGATAGAGGTAGCTATTTTCACGTCTATCTATACACAAGACACATTAGTGAAGGTTAAGATAAATAAGCAAAAGCACGCTTGCTATTTTCTTTGTTTTTTTTTTTTTTTTGTGCTAGCAATTTTTTTTTATTAAACTCTAGGCCCTTTTTTATCCTCTTTGTCTAGACTTATCTCTAAAATAAGATAGTTTACCTTAGACCAAAGTTTGTCCTATTAGGGTGACAAAGAAAATTAAGTGGGTATGACGTTTCTAAGAGTTTGAGATTCTAACTAAATCTAAAGACTAGGCATTCGATTTTGTACGAAGTTAAAAAGGAAAATAAAGATTCTTTTGAAAAATGAGTTTTAAAATTTTGTTAGAAATAAATTTAAGAAGTAAATTTGATTTGTATCATTGCTTGAGGGAATGTGTCATCAAAGTTCATTGATAAGAATCAAAAGATTAAGAAAAACAAATGATCAAAACAAACAAATTGAATATTATTCTTGAATGAACGAACATACTTAGAAATGAATCATGCATTGAAAGCAAAAAGAGAGAGAGAAAAATTAAAAAGGAAAAATGCTAAGATAATGATATTGTGTTTCTTAAGAGAATAAAAGAGAATACTATAGAAATGTAATAGAGCCTAATCAAGATATATTTAAGCAAGATTATCAAATCCACATAACTCGAGCTCAGGTGCTCAAAGGTTCCAGATATGCAAAGATGACAGAGATAATGGAACAAAACTTTTTTGTAAGGCTCATTTTTAACAACCTTAAAAAAAATGTTAAGAACATGCAATGCACTCCCACCCCAACTTAGAAATTAAACATTGTCCTCAATGTTTATAAAACTAAAATATGAGCTTGAAGACAAAAAAAAAAGGGAACATAAAACTCCCCTGATTTCGTGCAATGGGTGGTGGTAGAAATTTTTCTTACTTTATTTTGTTGTTCTTTATGGTTCTTTTCCTACATCAAATTTTCTTTTTCTTTCATTTTTGTTGTTCATACAAAAGAAGAGAAAAGAAAAGAAAAAGAACGGAAAAGAAAAGCTACAAGAAAAAAGAAAAAAGTTAGTCTATAATTTTTTGAACCTAGAAAGCTAATAAAGAAAGCGAAAAAAAGTTGTTTTATTTTTTACGCCTGGCTACCTCCAGGAAAGGAAAATTTTTAGCGTCGATCACTCGACGCGACCCATCTTTTATTCTTTTCAAAGTACATAAAAATTCTCATATTTTTCCAGTCCTCTCTTAGATGAATCTATATAGCCTGTAAGGGCTATAAGAAAACTCATCCTCTTACAAGAACCAGACAGGTCGAATTTGAGTTTTCTACTATTCGGTAAAAAAGAAGAAAAAAAAAGAATCAAAAGAAAAATAACCCAAAAGAGTCAAAAGAAAGAAAAGACTTAACAACTAACTCTGACTCATAAGGAAAATACGAGCAAATATCAAAGATGCAAGAAATTCTAGGACAAAGTACGATTGATAGGTAGAGACATGACAATTGTTGACGCGTAGTAAATGAATGGAAAAATAGATAAAATGTGAGGATGTTTTCATCGAAACACTAAGCTTGACCGCAAGGGCAACCCCAGCCAATGCAGACTAATGCAATCATGCCATACACGCCCACCACAAATGCATGTGATTTGTATTAGATAACGGAACTTATTTCTATGTCTCCATTCTTGCTTATGCAATCTCAATCTAGCTCTCCTGAGCATCGACTCTAACCTAGCTCTCTCAAGTCTTATGTTCTTTCCTTAGACTCTCTCTCGAGTAGCTCTAAAGGTGTGATGGACGCATACATAAGACAAGGTAACCGCAAAAGTCTGGTTGACGTAAGACTATTCCTATCTCTAGTGAACACTTGCTTACACTGCTTAATGCGACCAATCACTTACCCTCCCAGACAGTTAGTTGTTGCTGACTTTACTCATAGACAAGCATTGCATCTGCTTATAGACAAGCATTGCTACAGCTTCACACTAAGCAAATAAGATTTTCTCACACACTATGCAACGCACACCTCCCGGTGGTTTGCTACATGCTTCATATTCCAATGCCGCATGATTAAGTATGTGATACTCTAGCAATCTTACTCAATGATGCGATGAAAGTCAAGGATTCTAAGTAAAGGAAGATGGAGATGGAATCGAAGAAAATATAGAAATGTATTTATCACAAAATGTATTAATTCCTTAAGCCAAAATGTAATACGATACAATATAAGGAAAGAAGATAAAATGAAAGGACCAGCTGGAAGCAATGTCTTGCTTCAAGTAGATGTGTGTCAAGGCTACCGGTGGTGCCATGGAAGGGCGGTGGAATTGACTCTCTTGAGATCTAACTCCGTCAAAGGCTCTGGTCGTCACTCGGAATTGATGAAGGAAATGAAGAACTCTCAAGCTTGGTACTCACGCTTTGGTCTGGATCACAAAGATCCGCCCTAAGGAGAGCCTCAAGCAAAAAACCTTGGATAAAATGAAATTCTGCTCATTGGCTTCTATTTATAGGTTGATCGCTGACAGCATTAATGGACCCGCTCTGATTCTGACATTCGCGGCGTGATGGTCCTTTTCTGAACCTCTGCTTCTAATGGCATGGTAGATGAAATGCCAACATCATCTTTTGATTCTCCCAAGATATGCGTTAATGTTTCCATTCCACCAACCTTGTGTTCATCCTGCTATTATGGTTATCATCGTGTAGCCGCAATCGCGATGACTGCATTCGCTTGATGACCGCAACTTTTATGCGATGACCGCAATCGCTTGATGATCGCAAATCCTATGCGATGGATGTATATGGTCGATTACCGCAACACCCATGCGTTGAACGTATGCGTTCGCCTTTGCGATGGAGAAATTCTCCGCATGCGGTCATCTTTGCGATAGCCCGGCTTTTGTGTATGCGTCCGCTTCCTGCGTTAACTACAAAGATAAAAAATTGAACACATAATAATGCATAATAGTGGGTTAGCTGAGATTCTTAATGTTGAATGATGCAAACTCATTTTCTCATAAATTTCTAACATAATCGCCACATATTCTACTTAACAACCTTCATAATTCTAAATAAAAGGCCTAAGATGACGTACATTTCTGCCCATCATCGCACCCCCAAACTTAGAATCATGCTTGTCCTCAAGCATGCATTATTCTTAAGAAATTCTTAACTCACCTTCTTGCTTTCCTTTGCAATGACCAGTGATAGCATGTAGAATTACAAATTATTTATACTGCTTTATTTAGATATTGCGGCCAAAAGAAAGGAAAGTTGCGTCAATTGTATGGAAATTAGCTAAGAAATGCAAGAATTATAATTTGTCATCAATACATCCACTGACACCATTGCGATGGTAGAAAAGAATATTTCAAGTCTGTTTTGTAAATCAAGTCACCGTATGCGTTCATGGCTTAAGATGCAAAAGAGAAATGCAATTGCGGAGGGTTCAAACACGTGTACAACTGACCGTTGTGTATTTCTGATGGGATTGATCATGTAACAGAAGGAATATTCACTCCACCATTTCCGAAATTTCAATAACAATAAAGTGGGGTCCACACTGCAGAGAGTCAAAGCCGAGCCTATAAATAGCCTCTGAAATTCTATTGCAAAATATACTTGATACAGGCATATTTTAATATTTGTATATTGAGAGAGAGACTGGTTTGAAGAGCCTGATCGGAGAAGATCCGAGAAGATTTAAGAGACAAGGCTGAGAGGTGAGTCTCAGGGAAAATCCTTTCAATCCTCGCCGTCGAAGCTCTGTACCAAGGTCACTTCTACCGGACGAGCAAGCCTGAGCGGGAAGCTCTTCTCTTCAATCAATCCATACGTCGACAAGCAAATCCACCGTCCAGATCTGTGTCAAGACATTGGCACTCTTCTGTATTTGTTTTTATCTCTTTATCATCAATTGTATTCATCTTCTTAATCTCTATCATTCACACCATGTATAGACGCTAAATATTAGTATTGAATGTCAAGATCATTTTCATCTCCATCTTTCTGTCTATTTTCGTTCCTCCATTAATCGCTTTCTCCATGATATTTTCTTAATCTCTTGGTAATTAGCCTGAATCTAACAAGTAAATTAATCTGTGCTAAAGACATAAATATGTTTAGCTAAAGCATGCTAGATGGCATCTTCACCTGTGAGAGCAGAAGTGAAGATGCCATTTCTCCTGTCGAGAGAAGGTTGGAAGAATGCATTAACTAAAGCGAGAAGTACTTCCAGAGATGGAAGCAACCTTGCGTTCATTACGTTCATTCCTGTTTCACCACATAGATGTAGGAACGCGGTCGATCATCGAGAGGTGTACGCCAAGGGAAAGTGAAACCGTAGTTATATCTTTAACACAATTAATGAACTTGCAATGTTTATATTAATTACCCTTTCTATTTCTGTTTCATACATAAAGACTTCCCACCGCATAACACGACCTTTTTTTATAATCTTCACAGTCAGTCTCAAACTCAGTATCATGTATCAATATCCTGTATGTTGTATCATGATAGCTTAGGTTTACTTTTATGCACTTTTATGTTATTAACGTAACTTTACTTTACCACGCAATTTTACTTTACCGTAACTTTAAATACTCGTATAAACACAAATTTTATTAATTAAAAAACCCTCGGTCGCATATATCACGAACGTAACGCATTAACTAAGCAATCCCTGTGTTCGACCTTGGATCACTCCGAGAAACTTGCAGTGGAATTATACTTGGTTTCAACGCAAGGAAACATGTGACAACATATAGTATACTACAAGCATTTCATTAATAACACATACATCTAGAAGTAGTATCGCATAAAATGTATATGAGCAACAATACATTTTGCGTTACAAGTTTATGGAAACATAAGCTTGTAGCACATCATTATGCATGCACATTACATTCATCAAATTATAAGTGCCTGAGTGCGTTGCTAGAGACTGGCAGAAAATTTGAGTTTGACAACAACTGCCTCAACGCATTTAGAGTTTTAAAAGATGTGCTGATTACCACACCTGTACTGATTGCGCCGAACTGGACATTGCATTTGAAATCATGTACGACACAAGTGGGTATGTGATGGGGGCAGCTTTAGCGCAAAAGAGAAAAACAATTTTGCACCCCATCGCATATGTGAGTAAAACTTTAAACCCTGCTCAAACAAATTATACCACCATAGAGAAGGAACTCCTGGCTGTGATTTTTGCGTTGGAAAAATTCCGGGCATATTTGTTGGGAACCAAGATACTTATCCACACTGATCACTCGACGATCAAATACTTAATGACAAAGAAGGACGTGCCTCTAATATTCTTGAAACCAAGATACTCATCCACATGGTATACTTTTACTGCAAACAAGTTTGACTACAATCGGAGTTGCAGACGTGCCTCTAATATTCTTGAAACTAACTTTGCTGATCTTAATTTTTTATGGAACCTGAATAATGAAAATACATTATCAGACATGATATTTCACTTTTCTAAAATATTATGTTTTTAATGTAATAAGTTGAAAATTAATGAGGAGCAAATTTAATACATACCTTTCGATTTCACTGATTCCATGGACAATATTCTTGGTCTATGATGATAGGATTGCTGACATGAACCATTTCAATATCTTCAAAATGCTTGTCAGTGGCTGGGAATGTGCCAATAGAGTCTGGCCATGTTGTTATCCTGACACCGTTTGTAGTATTAATCAACTTGCATTTTTTCACTGTAACTCCTTCCACAGCTTGTTCCTTGCTATATTTGCCCAAACTTCCTATGCTAATTCCATGTCCTGGTCCACAAGTAACATCACTAATAGCTATTTGTTTGTTACTATCTCCCACAAATATACAATCATCTCCGGTTGCGATTTTGGTATTGAGAATGTTAATCGCTTCTAAGCTACTCATGTGAATTCCATCAGTGTTGGGACTATTCCTTGGTGCAATAATTGTCACGTGGTCAAAGGTAATATTTTTGCAACCCAAAAGATTGATATGAAAGTTCTTGCTATCCAATGAAGTTATGTCCTTCACTATTGAATTAGTGATGAAATTGAACTTCAAATTCTGCAATATTTTATACAAATTAAACAAAACAACTCCTCGTGTTAAAATGTCATATGTTGATTTAAATTATGTTTTCTTAAATTATAAATGAATATTGAGCCAAAAATGAAAATTTAGTATATAATCAAAGCATTTACCATGGGAAGTTTGGTGCATATTTTCTTTAGATGGCAATCATTCTTTTCCCAACCTGTTTTTCCTTGGCCATCCAAAACTCCAGTACCTGACAATGTCAATTGATCGACATATTCCAAAATGAGCAACCCATCTCCTTTTGTGTCAACCAGAGCTTGTAATGTCCCTTCAATTTGAATCTCAATAGAACTTTTACAAGGGCCTTTAAGGTTGGATTGACTTAATCGTAACTTCTTTTTGGAATCAACACTTTACTTGGAGTACTGGATGCACATGCCTCCTTCCAAGCGCTTGCCAAAGCCCGTAAATTAAATCATTTCAATTGATAAAAATATTTTATGTAAATTAAAATGGTTTATCAAACTAATAATGTATACTTACCATAGTAATATCTGCATTAGGTTTGGTACTGTATGTTGTGACATCGAAACACAACTCGATTGACTTTTAGCATTGGACACCAACAATAACAACAGTGGTAATAATGTCATTTTCCTCTTTTCTATCTTTTTGTTTTTTGTTTTTTGTTTTTTTTTTTGTTTTGTTTTGTTTTTTTTTTTTTTTTTTTTTGCAAATTCTTAATTTAAACTTAGATTCATCCAACTCTCTATATATACAAAGAGAATTAATATGATTGAAATTCACCTTCAAATGTTATTGATTTAGTAAATTGGTTAAAAAATCAACAAGTGGTTGAAGTTAAACGGTCATGTGCCTATGATTAGCTTTTCCTTAAACATTGGATATATGACTCGTTCTCTCACACTCACCTTGACAAAATCCATTCTTTAAATTTATCTCTCAAGAAACATGCATGGATGTCCACGGCACAACGTGGCCAATTTTCTCTCCAAGGTTTAAGTTATTTATTTATTTTTCAATTCCAATAGGCTTTTATTTTTTTCTTTTAAACTCAAACTAATTACATTTTTTTTAACTTAAATCTAAGTTAGTTTAAATTTAAGTTTAAACTATTCCAATTTTTCCTTTTTATTCTTCTAAACTTAAACTAATTTAATTTTTTTTCTTGTAAGTTTAAGTTTTTTTTTTTAATTTAAACATAGAAATTCCCGTAAGGGGATAGAATGGAAGGCACGGAGACAAAATGGTAATTTTACTATATGGGATCCTCCACTTAAAAAGTAAGAAAAAAGAGACGGGGACAAAATCATATTTTCACTACATTGAATCTCAAAAGTTTGTTAGGTAAAGGTAGAATTGAAGGCACATGGACAAAATGGTATTTTCACTGTGTGGGACCCTCCATTTAAAATCTAAAAAAATTAGAAAGAGGTTAGAAAAAGTAGTTTTTAGAAACGAGATTAGGGATACGTTTGCAGGTGATTTTCAGATGGTCAAAATCACCTTTTCTCTTGCCAAAACCACTTTCCCTTAAAATGATGATGTTTGGCATGAGTTAAAATTGATTTTAAAAAAATTTAAAATAATTTCAATTTGGTTTTAGAAGAATTAGTTGATAGCTGATTTTTGTTAAGTGATTGATCGGGAACCAGTCTCGAAATGGTCATCTAATTCAACTTTTGTTAAAATATTGTTTGTTAGCTATTTTTGAAATCGTTATTTTTTAGTTTTAAATATTGGAACAAAAGATGACAGACATTGCCTGTCACTAAATGGTTGATATAAAAAAAAAATTATATATGTTTTGAATTTGTTGGGGGACAAATGGTATATATAGAGCTGAATACATTAGCAAACTGATTACACCTCAATTACTAGAAATAATACACCCAATGTATAATATTCAAACTCAAGCAAACGGCAGATGATATAACAAGGCTTAAATATGAAAATAACCAAAGACTTAAAAGGACTTCAAAACCTTTGGAGACTCAAAACGTAATCGATGCACGTTTCTGTAAAACGTTGTCCTGGAGATAATTATTCGCTCTTAACGGGCTGCAAGCAGACTACAGTGATTGTCCCAGGAGGATACAACGAATAACTCTGATAGAACTGCAACCTCAAACTACTCAGATTTGGCAGAACTCTTGGATACTTGCTTTTAACTCAACTTAAGAACAAAGAAAAAAAAGAAAGAAAAGAGTTAACTCTTCAATTTGGAATGAGATGGTACAAATGAAGAACCAAGTTGCTATTTATAGGCTAGCAACTTGGTAACTCCCCAAATTACAAAAAATTGAAACATTTGTCAAATTTAACTCAATTTGAGTTGTTACTCGACAAAAATCAAACATAACTCATTCAAATTGGAAAAACTACAATTTTAACTTTCATACATGTTCAATTTATACATGAAACATCATTTTAATATTTGAAGTTTCAATTCAATTTGAAAGTTTGTAAAGAATGATTTAATCTACACAATTGAATTTAATCTACACAATTAAATTCATTTTATGTTTCAAATATTCACTAAACTTTCAGTTTGTCTTACAATATATATCTAACAATCCCTCACGTGAAAGAAACTGAGAAAAATCAAACAAAACTATTGAGAGCAAATAGACAAGCTATGCATCACAAGATGTGTCTTCTGGACTTCAACCTTCCTTAGTGAATATCCATCGAATTTATCGAAGAAATAGTAAGACTAAGCTCTGGAACTATCCTTTCCATTGGTGAATTTAGATAACATCACATACAACTCGTCTTGTATCTCTAAGTTCTATACTTTGTGTCCATTTTGGTCTTGGACAAAATCCTGAATTCATGAGAGCTTTAAAGAATATGAGCTATTTAAAAAGTTCTCATAGAAGCGACCCACTTCTACTCTCATATAGGTAATATTGGTTAAAAGCATCATGTCACTACTCCTCTTGTAAAACAAGATATCAATATAACCTTAACATCAATAGATCACACGCTCTAGAACATCATAGAAATGGAAAGAAACTATAAGTTTCTTAGTGTGTCAATTATGAATTATCCAACTAGTTTGCCAACTAAACCTAGATCTTGGGATCTCTAGTCAACTAGGTTAGGTTACTATAAAATAACTCATTTCATAGGCTTTAGCTTGATTCCCCTTAATGTATATGTGACTTGCTCTCTTGACAATCCTTTCATCAAAGGATATGCAATATTATCTTTTGATTTCACACAATAAATGAAATTTCCATTGGAGAGCAATTGCCTTATCAAATTTTGCTTGCATCTAATATATCTTAACTTGCCATCATAGACATTATTCTTGGCTTTCATAGAAGCCACTAAATTGTCACAATAAATAAATATTGCACTTACAGGCTTTGGCCACAATGGAATATCTTCAAGAAAATTTCAGAGCCATTCAGTTTCTTCTCCTACTTTATCAAGAGCTATGAATTCTGATTCCATAGTAGGATATGCTATACACGTCTATTTTGAAAATTTCCATGATATAGCTGCTCCACCTAAGCTAAAAATATACCCACTAATTAGTTAAGTCTCCATGCTATCATAAATCCAATTAACATCACGAAATTCTAGTACACATGGATATCTCTGTTGGGTTTTATGTTCTAAAACTCATGGTTTGTAAACAATAAAACATATTCTATATTCAATAAAGTTGTTATTAACGTTTATTCAATAAAGTTGTTAGTGATTTGTAATCCTAAATCCAATAAACTAAGAACTCTTGGCTATATCATGTATACTTGGACTTTATGTAGAGACAAAAAAGATCAGATTTGAGTAACTAGCCAAAATGGTCTATAGTATAAGGGTAAGGTTGGGTACCTTATCCTAGGGACACTACTGGATGCGACCCACTTTGTATTTGATACAAACGATGTGATCTTGAATCGTTCATGTAGAGACATATAATTGGGGTGTCCTATCCAATGAGCTTTCTTAAAACTGGACCACTAAATAGTCACTTTTTCTTTATAACGTCATTTATTATTAAGACTGACTATTTCAATACAATGACCTAGGTAACTCAATCTAAATTCTAAGCTAACTTTGAACTCTTGTCTATTTGGGATTATCCTTAGATCTGCATGGGTGAGATTGGCCCAAGATCACCGCTCAATAAGCCCCCCATTTCAAGGGTAAGACTGGGTATAGGATAAATTTTGGTCTAAGGTAAACTATCTCATTTTAGAGATAAGTCTAGACAAAGAAGATAAAAAATGGCCTAGTGTTTTAAGTAATAAAAAAATTAAAATAAAATAAAAAAAATTGCTAGTACAAAAAAAAAAAAAAAAAAGAGCAAGCTTGCTTTTGCTTATTTATCATAACCTTCACTAACGTGTATGTATGTGAATGGATAGAGGTGAAAAGGGCTACCTTCATCGTTTTAGCTAGGGCCTATGAGAAAAGAGCGATAGGTTCTCAGCAAGGCAAGTGTGAAAGCTATCCATCAAAGTAAAATAAATGTCATTTACATTTTGTGTGTGTGAGTTTAAAAGGCACCCTTGTCCTAGAAGTGTCTCTCTTTTTTGCAAGATAGGTATTGATGCGTTGTTTTATGTAATGGAAATACGGATAATATGTGCTGATGGATTGCGTTGTGCACTCAAGTTTCCCCAGCGGAATTCAAGTGTAAATTCCCCTGAGTTTCCTGGTAAGTCCAGGCTCGAACACAGGAACTTGTGAAAATAGTTGCGTTGGTAATGTTTATGAAAACTTTGTGGTAACCGTGTAAATAAATAAGTGTTGCGTGTGTTGTTGCATTGATAAAGAAAGAAGTAAATAAAGGCGGCGGTTTTGAGAAAGATAGTTACGTTGATAGATGCAATGAGTATGCGATGAACAGGTTGAGAAGATCTTTAGCTAGCTTTACTCGGCAATGCGTCAAACTATGCGATCATGTTACAACCATGCACAACAAGTCATTTCCCAATGTAAATGCGATGCTCCTAAGTCTAAGACGCATGTGTTGAATGCAAAATGTCCATAGAGCTTATCCCTAAGTCTCTACTCTTGTCCTATGCATTGATGCAAAATGCATGAAAGCAAGGTGATCGCATACAATCACATCTTATCACTAAGATACATGCGATGCATTAATAACAAATAGTGCTCATTCCTAAGCGCCTATCTCTCGTTTATGCATTCTAATCTGGTTCTTCCAAACCTAGATTCTGACCTAACCTTCCCAAGTCTAAATCCTATCCTTAGACTACCGTTCCGAGTATCTCTAATGGACAAATGAAGCATACATAAATAAGATAATCGCAAAGAATGAAGATTCCCTAGTTGTGCTAGCTAAATGCTTCTCAACCCATTCAACTGATTTAGCTATTCATGCGTGAATTACAGAGAGTGAACAGATATAGAGAAAGAAATTTCATTCTTATAAACGAGTTGAGTACAAAATACCAATGAAAGTTTAAGGTAGAGAGCCTGATAGCAATTCCTTGCTGACCAAGGCTTTTTACATTGAAATCTCTATTTTCATCTAAAGATATTCCTGCTTCCGCAAGCGTCGGCCCTCTCTCTATCTTTGGAGCTTTCGGAGCTCTCCCAAGCTTATCGGAACGATCTACCGGCACACTTTCTTCCTCGCGTCCGCCCTGGACAGAGGCGTGAACTTGTAAAGTGTTGAATTAATCGACTGCTTAACTGTCACACCCCCTCCCTATCCTTAGCCCCCTAAGACCTGGAAGGGAGCGTGAGGGTACACCAGTAGTATTCCAAGACAATATTTCAATTTAATGTTTCCCCCTTATCTATTAAAGATTTCAATACGTTTACAATACTCTATCTAACTTTCATACACATGGTTCAATTTCCTATATTCTTTATTACATAATCCGAGCCGTGCCCTGAGAATTTACCAAGTCCTAGTATGTTGGTGGTTAGTAGACTCCTTCCTGAACGCTCCGCTTTGCTAACTGAGGGGAATATAAGAAAACATTTGGAAGAGTGTGAGCTACTAAGCCTAGTGAGTGGTTCTTTTAGAATAATAATCACTTTGCAAAACATATTTTTGGGAAATCAATCACATAATCACAATTCCAGTATAATTTATGCATGATCATGTGTACATTCATTCAATTATCAACCTCCAGTTCCATGCTATACGTGGCATGCTCATATCATGGACACATTATCAATCACAATAGCTTTTTATGGAAACTTTCCTATATCCCACTTTTCCTGCCAATGTGCACATTGACAATTCTTTTCCCACTAGTCATGCTTAGGTAACTTGACTATATTTCCCGCCGGTCATCACCGACTATTATTTCCCACCGACCGAGGCTGACTATATTTTCCCGCCAAGCACCTTTTATTAAGCATGCTAACTTATGTAATCTGGGTATAATCTCAGTTTCCATAGCAATTTCACAAACAATATCATGGCAATAACATAACATTATAAGCATGCATTTGACACTTACATATGCATTTATCCACATATCAACGCATAAAACTAAGTAAACACTCACCGTTAGCAAGTTTTCCACTAAAATCACCTTGAGAATACCTTCCTGAGAATTCCTTCGTATCAATGGAAATTCCTCAATTAATATTTGTTATATCAATAAATAATGTCAAACTAGCCAAAATACTATTATAAAATGAAAACACGAGCTTACCCTACTCCAATTTATCCAAAATACCAAAATTAGCCTCTTTAGAGGTTATTTGGACCGTGGTAGGCAGTTGGGCGTTGGGCAGTAGGTAGGGTGGGCGTTCTATGCCGCACAGGGGACTGACGTGTTTGGGCGTGCGTTGTGTTGGGCGTGCGCTGGGCATGATGCGTCGTACAGGGAAGACAGCTGCACTGGGCTGGTGCGTGGGATGCTTCGAACGAGGCGCGTGCAGACAAACGGACGCGGCGCTGCGTGCATGCAGAGTGTGGGCTGGTTGTGCATCCGGCTGACTTAATGCCTCACCAATGCAACCTTGTTTCTTTTGATCTCCAATCAATTTGGCAGCCTAATAACTCAAACGTCACTCTCTAAATATGCTCTCAACACACAATTTAAGTGATGGTATGAATAAATTCCTCCTGCCTAACCCTTCTATTTATAGCCATTTCAAAATCACCCCATGGAGACAACTCAACTCCCATTTGTCTCATTTTGGAGCTGCCAACACTCAGCCTACCCAGCCTATTGAGTTGTTCTTATTTCAGCTTGCCAGCCAAAATCTCCTTTTTTGCATGAAATCTTCTTCACCCTCCTCCTGTGAGGTGATAAGACTTTAATTACATGAAATCTCCTTTGTCCACCTCCTACTAGAATTTTGTGTGATCCTTCTTTTGCCAACTAAATTACTTAAATACTTCACATATTTCTCTATTTTAATTATTTAAGACTTATGCTCGTATACAATTAGCCTTACCCTTTATCCTTAACGCATAGTAACCCACCTTTCCTTCATCAAAGTCCCACTTAGTCAACACATGAGTTGGCCATCACCAACGCATAGGGTGGTTGCTCCCCCTCGACACATGGCTTGCTAAGTTTGCTTGCTCAGCATACTAAGCATGGATGCATGGTGCTAACCATCGACGCATGGTGTGCTACCTAGGCGCTTGCACGCTTGGCCGCATAGGCAAGCTCGGCCACGTGGGCGTGTCTCGCCACATGGGCGTGCGCTTGGCATAGCGCATCGACGCATGGCTACTCGACAGACTTGGTAGTGCTTCAACGCATAGGATGGGTTGCCCGCTTGCCCGTTCGACGCATAGGCAGGGCGCTCGGCATACAACATCGACGCATGGGCTGCACGCTCGGCATACACCATCGACGCATGGGCTGCGCGCTTAACGCACGACCTGTGCGCTTGTCCTTGACGCATGGCTGCGTGCTTGGCGCATTGCCTGTGCTCTTGGCTTTCACGCATGGCCTGTACGTTTGGCCTCGATGCATGGCCTGCGTGCCTAGCATGCTCACTCGACGCATGCCTCCAACGCATGCCCTACTTGTGTCCACATGCCCTTAAGTTTGTTGTATGCAAGCCTTGGCCATTTTTCAAGTCTTCTTCCTTCCATCCTCCATGCACTCTTGCGTCCAACATGTTTTAAGCCCTTCATAAGCGTTTGGACTTTTGGTCACCTTTTTGGAAATTTTGATGTTTTCCTCCCTTTGCTCCAATATCCTTTCTTAGGATTTTTCTTCTCTATTTAACTTCCCACTTTAGATTTAATGTTAGGGTGTTACATTAACCCCTTCTCTAAAGAATACACTTGGTATTTATAAAGCTTCCATGATGAAAGGTGGCTTTTCTCTCCCGGTTGTACAGATGAGACAACTTTAATTCTTGATTGAAGCGCCGAATAATTATCACCAATAAAGCTGAATGTACTTCGTGACTGTTATCGGCTGTCAACTTAATTTAGATCCGACTGTCATCAGCTTTCTGTCCCATCACTCTTAATTATCCATTCACCCGGATGCGCCCACTATGTTGTGCTGACCAAGTTGCGGCGATTCTTCTTGGGCGAATGTTTGTGAGCAAGATCAATGCAAATCCTTGCGCTAAAGTTGCACTCGACCAATGAATTCCTATGATCGCAATCTTTGCATTGCATTAACGTTAACGCATATTTTGCACAAAAATATAAAAATCAACTGTTCTAATGCGTTGGACGCAAGCGACCGCAATATTATAGATTTTATGCTTAATGGATGCAATTTATCACATTTCATCAATGCAATCCAACATTGTTTAAAAACTTAGCACTATGATAACATGCATTTCTGCCCGTTATCACACCCGCAAATTTAAATAATGCTTGTCCTCAAGCATAAGCTAAAGACTCCTTTAACAAATTAACCGCAAAGTTCTTTTTCCTAGATTTCTCAATAATACTTCGTTCAAACCCTATATTCCAGAATTTCCTTAAGTCTTATTCAAGTCTCTTCCTAAAATATTTCTAAGACTTAGGGATTGCAAGCTTAACTTTCAAAAGGACTTTACTAAATTTCAGAACATCGCATGATTTATTTCAAAATAAAAAATTTCCACCGGGGCGTCAAATGATTTATCCTTGCACAAAAATTTTCTTTATTGCTATTTTTTTCTGACCTTGCGCTGATCCGAGTGCCTTGCCTTCGTTTTGGCTTGCCCCCACGAGTGTCATGCGGACATCCAACTACAAGCAATACACCCTTCCTCAGACTAAACTCATACCGGAGTTGCGGTCATTGATTTATGTGTTGATCCTGGTGACTTACTTTCGTTTTGGCTTGTGCCCACGTGTGTCATATGGTCATCTAACTACGTGTAAGTGCCTTTCACAACTTAACTCTTATCAACATGGGTTTCCCATTGCGTTGACAGTGGAGTTGTTATTCTAATATATATATATATATATATAACAAGGTCGAAAATAAATACCTCACCCCCAAATTTAAAATACGGCAATGTCTTCATTGCCAAAAGAAATTAAAATAAGCCATGCGATGGTCATAGAATGCGTTGTAAAGAGAGTTTAAAAGAAAGCTATCAAATCCCTAACTTCTAGAAATATTTCATGAGGTGACTATCTTAAGATTAAGTTGACTCTAGTATATACGAAAGAGTTAGAAGCATATTTTTCATTATTAAAATCACACTTGACAAAGAAACAGAATGCGATAGACTACTAAATTTATCTACTTGTTAAATGATTGTAGTAATCAAGGAGGATGCGGTGATAAAACTTTGAAAAGTGAAATGCAATGTAATAGTGCAAAATTTGAAATAAGGATAAGGAAGAGTACACCCCCAAATTTTGCACTGTCAACCGCAGTGTGTATTGATGCATCCATTCTTGTGGCGATCTTTGCTTCCGTGGATTGCGGTGATGGAGTGAGATCATTTGCTTCTTCTCGTGATATCTCCGCAATCATGTGCCTTAATCATTGTAGACAGATAAAGATAAGTCAAATTATTTTAAAGCAAAACAACAAGTTCTTTTTTTTTTTTTTTTTTTTAGAGACAGAAATTATAAGAATGAGTAAGATGTAGATAGTTTGAACAGAAGTAAAGTGACGAAGGAAAGAGAGTTCAAGAGTCATGTAAGAGGGTAATCCAAATTTTTCAACTTTGGGGAGGCTGTTTCTAGCTGGAAATCTCCTCCGCAATATGCCTTGATCCATTGTCCATTAACCTTGAATGTTCGACTGCCATCCTCGGTGATCAGTTCCACCACACCATGTGGAAATATTTCTTTGATGATGAAGGGACCAAACCAATGCAATTTTAATTTTCCAGGGAAGAGCCGCAATCTTGAATTGAAAAGTAAGACCTTTTGCCCGACTTGGAGGTTTCTAGCACATATGCGTTTATCATGCCAGCGCTTGGTGCGCTCTTTATAAATCTTCACATTCTCATATGCGTTGATTCTCCATTCTTCTAGCTTGACCAGCTGTAGTTTTCGTGCTTCCCCTGCTTTCTTTAAATCGAAATTCAACTTCTTGACTGCCCACAATGCTTTATATTCCAGCTCCAAAGGCAAATGACACACCTTGCCAAATACCAACGCATAGGGGGACATACCTATTGGTGTTTTAAATGCAGTCCGGTATGTCCACAACGCATCATCAAGCTTCATTGCCCAATATTTCCGTGAAGGTTTTACTACCTTCTCAAGTATCAATTTAATTTCCTGATTGGACACTTCAGCCTTGCCATTCGTTTGCGGATGGTATGCGATAGCCACTTTATGAAGGATATTGTACTTGCGCATCAGCTCCTTGATATTGTGATTGAAAAAGTGTGATCCTTTATCACTTATGATGGCACGGGGAGTGACAAAACGCGTGAAAATATTTCTTTTGAGGAACTGGGAGACTACCGCCGCATCACTTGCGGCGCATGCTATTGCCTCTACCCACTTAGAGACATAATCAACGGCCAATAAAATATAGTGCTTACCATGCAAAGGAGGGAATGGCCCCATGAAATCAATCCCCCATATGTCAAATAATTCCAGCTCCAAGTAGTGTTCATTGGCATTGCATTCTTCCATGAAATGTTGCTAGTGCGTTGACACCAATCACATTTCATTGCGTAGTCAGTAGCATCCTTGAATAATGAAGGCCAAAAGAATCCACTTTACAAAACTTTGGCTGCAGTGCGTTGCCCTTCAAAATGCCCACCATATGGCAAGGCGTGGCACTGTGACAATATGCGTTGTTGAGCAGCATTTGGTACGTATAATCGAATGATTTGGTCTGCACCTCTTTTATACAAATTTGGCTCATCCCAATAATAATGTTTGCATTCATGATTGAGCTTCTTCTGTTGATGGTAGGTGTAATCTTCAGGAAATTGTTCACAGACCAAATAATTAACGATGTCTGCATACCAGAGCAATTCTTTTATGTGGAACAGCTGCTCATCGAAAACACGGCACTCACTTTAGATTCATTGCGGTCAACCTCGGGATTTTCCAGTTTGGATAAGTGATCTGCAACTTGATTCTTTGTTCCCTTTCGATCAATTATCTCGATATCAAATTCTTGAAGGAGGAGAACCCATCTGATCAACCTCGGCTTTGCATCTTTTTTTGTCATTAACTATTTGATTGCCAAGTGATCAGTGTGAATGAATACCTTGGTTCCCAACAGATATGCCCTGAATTTCTCCAACGCAAAAATCACAGCCAGGAGTTCTTTCTCAGTGGTGGTATAATTTATTTGAGCAGGGTTTAGAGTTTTATTCGCATATGCGATGGGGAGCAAAATAGTTTTCTTCTTTTGCTCTAATGCAGCCCCCTCGCACATGATTTCAAATAGCATTGTCCAATCCAGCGCAATTAGTACGTGCGCGGTAATCAGCGCATATTTTAATACTCTGAATACGTTGAGGCAATTGTTATTAAACTAAAATTTCCTGTCCGCCTCTAACAACGCACTCAGTGGTCGTGCAATCTTTGAAAAGTCCTTGACAAATCATTTATAGAATCCAGCATGCCCCAGTAAGCTTCGCACAGCCTTTACGCTGGTTAGAGGTGGGAGTTTTTCAATTGCTTCAATCTTTGCTTTGTCCACCTCCGATCCTTCCCAGGAAACCTTGTGTCCCAACACTATACCCTTTTTTACCATGAAGTGACATTTTTCCATGTTGAGCAACAGGTTCGTCTCTTCACATCTCTTCAGAATTTTCTCCAAATTGGCTAGGCAGACTTCATAAGTGTTCCCATAAATGGAGAAGTCATCCATAAATATTTCCACTGAGTCCTCGAGAAAATCTAAAAAGATCGCCATCATACACCTCTGGAACATGATCGGCGCATTGCAGAGGTCAAACGACATGCAGCGAAAAGTGAATGTCCTATATGAGCAGGTGAATGTGGTCTTGTCTTGATCTTCAGGAGCTATCATGATTTGATTATATCCGGCATACCCATACAAAAAGCAGTAAAAATCATTCCCTGCTAATCGGTTCAGCATTTGATTGATGAATGGCAGAGGGAAGTGATCTTTTTTTGTGGCCGCATTCAACTTGCGGTTGTCTATGCAGATACGCCATCCAGTGATGGTCCTTTACGGTATTAATTCATTGTTCTTATTTGGGATTACCGTCATTCCGCCCTTTTTTGGCACACATTGCACGGGGTTGACCCACGTGCTATCTACTATGGGATAGATAATGCCCGCATCCAGCCACTTGATAATCTCCTTTTTGACGACCTTCTTCATCACAGGGTTAAGTCTGTGTTGATTTTCAATTGTTGCTTTGTGGTCGTCCTCAAGATGAATGTGGTACATGCAGTACGCAGGGCTAATTCCTCTAATGTCAGCGAGTGTCTAGCCAATTGCTCTCACATGTTTCTTGAGAATGCTCATCAACGCATTCTCTTGATCTTCGTTGAGCGCAGAGGAAATTATCACTGGCAGCTTCTCATTCTGCCCCAGAAATGCGTACTTTAAATGGGTTGGTAGGGTCTTTAGTTCAAGTGTTGGTGGTTCTACGAAGGAGGGTTGCGTTGTTTTTCTTTCTTTTTTTGGCTTTTCTTCTTGCGTTGCGATCATTTCTTCTTCTTTGTTTGTTTTTGCTACGATCACATTGTAGGTAGCTACAGATGCGTTGGCATCCTCTTCTTCACATTGTTCATCAAACTTTTCTTCTTCAATCAAATTCAGGTCATCATCAGAATATTGTAGGTCTTCTTCATCCGAAAATTTCATGGCACAAATTATATTAAATTTGAGCTTTTGTCTATTTATACTCAAAGTGATTTCTCCCTTGTGCACATCAATTTGAGCACGACCCGTTGATAGGAAAGGTCGCCCTAAAATGATGGGCACATCTTTTTCAGCCTCATAATCTAGAATATTGAAATCAGCTGGGGGAATAAATTTATCAATCATGATCAGTACATCTTTCACCTTACCTTCTGGATGAACCAGGGATCTATCAGCCAATTGGAGAGTTACTGATGTGAGCACAAGTTGCTCTACATTTAATTGTCTAAAAATTGACAGCAACATCAAATTTATGTTGACCTCCAAGTCACACAAGGCTTGCTCAATATAGAGTCCTCCTATGGAGCAAGGAATAGTGAAGCTCCTAGGATCGCTCATCTTTGATGGGATAATGGATTTGGAACTTTGCATTAATGCCACCGTGGCAAATTTTCCAGTGCCTCTTTTCTTAGTTACCATGTCCTTCAGAAACTTGGCATAGGCAGGCATTTCCTTAATTGCTTTACTGAAAGGAATGTTAACATGCAATTGCTTTAATATAGATAAGAAGCATTGGTACTGTACCTCTTCGTTTTTCTTCTTCCTTATCCTCTGAGGGAAAGGTGGTAACTGAACTTTCACGGTTCCCATTTCATTTGACTTTGAGGTCGACACAACCTCAGGTTCCACTGCTTCATTTTCTCTTTCTTCTTCTTGCGTTACCGTAATCTCAGTCTCCATTGCGATGGAAGTTGTTCTACTCTGATCCTTCTTTTCTCCCTCCACAATTTTTCCATTGCACAATGTCACAACCTGACATTGCTTCTTACTTGATCCCCCTGGGTTGCGTGGAAGTACGGTAGAACTTGTCAACGCCCCTTGCAGTCTACTTTTCAGCTCACTTGCAATCTGGCTCATTTGCAATTCGAGGTTACAGATGGACGTAGCCTGACTTTGAAGCACTGTCTCTTTTTCTTTATATATTGCTTCAATAGGCTCTCCAGAGAAGAGGATTGTGGTGGTTGTTGTGAGCTACTTGCTTAATTGTTCTATTGACTGTTGTTGTGTTTGAAGAATCCCTGTGGCCCTTCTTTTTGCGCCACAGATTGAAAATTTTGTTGTTGATTCTTTCAGGAAAAATTGGGGTGGTTTCTCCACCCAAGGTTGTAAATGTTTGAAAAGGGATTATTCTTTACAAAATATACAGACTGTGGATTTTTCAGGCAATCTTCCATCGCATGCCCATCACCACAAGTCGTACACCTTGTAGTATTTTGACTTATTGTGTTGATTTGCCCACCTTGCTGTGTTGGGTTGCTGATCGCCATTCCTTGAATCAAATTCATCATTGCGGTCATTTGGTTTTGTAATGAAACAATAGCACCGTTATTTGTGTCAGAATCTTTAAGTCTTAATCTCTAGTCACCCTCCCTCCAGTCTTCATGGTTATTGAAGATGCAGTCCAGGATATTCTTCGCCTCATCGTAAGTTTTGCCAAGCAGACCACCAACGGCTGCCACATTGGCAGCAGTCTGCGAAGCGGGATTCAAACTGTGATAGAAAATTTCCATTTGAAGGCAATCTAGTAGCCCATTATGCGGACAATCCCGAACCAACCTTTTAAAACTTGCCCAAGCATCACTGAGCGATTCGTCCATATCTTGTTCAAAATTAGTAATAAGCTTCCTTCGTCTTGCGTTCTCGGTAGGTGGAAAATACTATTTCACGAATTTCTCCACTACCTACTCCCAAAAAGTCATCTCTCCTGGTTCGAGCGAATAAGCCCATTTCCTAGCCTGATCACAGAGAGAAAATGGGAACAACATTAGTTGAACTTCTTCAACAGAGATGTTTGGGAACACAAAAGTATTACAGATTTCAATAAATCATCGGAGGTGGGCGTCTGGATCCTCGCCACACCTTCCTCCGAATTGATCTACAGTCTAGATCATCTGCAGCATCACCAGTTTCATCTCGAATCTACTTCCGTCAAGGGCAGGCCTCATGATTCCTAGAGAGAAATCTTAGAGGTTTGACGATGCATAGTCCCTAATGGTCCTATTACGATCGTTTGTCAACAGAATCGGATTCGCCATGACATTGTTATCATTCAGGGCTCCATCTCCAGGCTACTCCGCCATCTCTTCTTTATTGAATTGCGGTTGCTGTTGGCGGCCTCTCAATCTTCATCTAAAAGTCCTCTCAATCTCCTGGTCATAATTCGCCAAAGATTAAGAGTCCTACAAAGAAATAAAAAAAAATTACCGTTAACAAACTATTTTGCCAAAGTCCCTGGCAACGACACCAAAAACTTGATTCGTTGTTTTATGTAATGGAAATACGGATGATATGTGTTGATGGATTGCATTGTGCACTCAAGTTTCCTCAGCAGAATTCAAGTGTAAATTCCCCTGAGTTTCCTGGTAAGTCCAGGGTCGAACACAGGGACTTGTGAAAATAGTTGCATTCGCAATGTTTATGAAAACTTTGTGGTAACCAAGTAAACAAATAAGTGTTGGGTGTGTTGTTGTGTTGATAAAGAAAGAAGTAAATAAAGGCGGAAGATTTGAGAAAGATAGTTGCGTTGATAGATGTAATGAGTATGCAATAAATGGGTTGAGAAGATCTTTAGCTAGCGTTACTTGAGAATGCGTCAAACTATGCGATCACATTACAACCATGCACAACAAGTCATATCCCAATGTAAATGTGATGCTCCTAAGTCTAGAATGCATGTGTTGAATGCAAAATGTCCATTGAGCTTATCCCTAAGTCTCTACTCTTGTCCTATGCGTTGATGCAAAATGCATGAAAGCAAGGTGACCGCATACAATCATATCTTATCACTAAGATGCATACGATGCGTTAATAACAAATAGTGCTCATTCCTAAGCGCCTATATCTCGTTTATGCATTCTAATCTAGTTCTTTCAAACCTAGATTCTGACCTGACCTTCCCAAGTCTAGATCCTATCCTTAGACTACCCTCTCGAGTATCTCTAATGGACGAATGAAGCATACATAAACAAGAGAATCGCAAAGAATGAAGATTCCCTAGTTGTGCTAGCTAAATACTTCTCAACCCATTCAACTGATTTTGCTACTCATGCGTGAATCACAGAGAGTGAACAGATATAAAGAAAGAAATTTAATTCTTATAAATGAGTTGAGTACAAAATGCCAATGGAAGTTTAAGGTAGAGAGCCTGGTAGCAATTCCTTGCTGACCGAGGCTTTTTACACTGGAATCTCTATTCTGATCTAAACATATTCTCGCTTTCGCAGGCGTCGGCCCTCTCTCTATCTTTGGAGCTTCCGGCGCTCTCCCAAGCTTACCAGAACGATCTACCGACACACTTTCTTCCTTGCGTTCGCCTTAAAATGAAAGAAAACTATGGACAGAGGCGTGAACTTGTAAAGTGGTGAATTAATCGACTGCTTAACGCCTTCTCTGAAGAATGCACTTTGTATTTATAGAGCTTCCATGGTGAAAGGCAGCTTCTCTCTCCCGGTTGTACAGATGGGACAGCTTTAATTCCTGATTGACGTGCCGAATAATTTTCATTGATAAAGCTGAATGTACTTCGTGACTGTTATCGACTGTCAACTTAATTTAGATCTGACTGTCATCAGCTTTCTATCCCATCGCTCTTAATTATCCTTTCACCCACTCACCATGTTGCGCTGACCAAGTTGCGGCGATTCTTGGTCGAATGTTTGTGAGCAAGATCAACGCAAAGTCTTGGCTAAAGTTGCACTCGACCAATGAATTCATATGATCACAATCTTTGCATTGCGTTAACGCATATTCTGCACAAAAATATAAAGATCAATTGTTCTAATGCGTCGGACGCATGCGACTACAATATTATAAATTTTATGCTTAATGGACACAATTTATCATATTTCATCAACGCAATCCAACATTGTTTAAGAACTTAGCACTATGATAACATGCATTTCTACCCGTTATCGGTATCCTTTAGAACGATAACCGAGCCTGTGTAGGGTGAAGAGGAATTGAGAGTTGGATATAGTCTTTCTACTAGTTTTAGACTTTAAATAAACTAAAACTGAGTAGTCTTTTCTTTTATGGCTTTACAAGAAGAAGACGTTTTCTTTTCAAAAATAGGTTTCAATTCTTTATTAGAAAAATTTTAAAGGTTTAGATGCCCATTTGTATCATTCGTTTGCTTGATTGTTGAAAAGAGAGATATGAATCAAATTTTTTAGTAAAAAACATGAACATATTAACATATTTTAATGACTTCTCTGAATGAATGCACAATTGATATTCATGTTTTTGCTTGAATGTATGCATATTTCTAGTTTAGACTTGCTCAAGATGACCAAGTGTTAAGTTGGGGGTGTTTTGTTAGGTCTTCAAAGCATATATATTTTCTATGTGAATTTCCCCAAAATAGTGTTGATTATTTGCTTTTAATGCTAATTTTGTAGGTAAAATGGTCTCGAGGCGTTTAGGATTCATTGAGAGAAAACTAGGCCAAAACAAATAAAAAAATGACTAAGAAGATCAACAAAATTGTAGAGAATCAGAAAATTACCAAAATGCCATCGAGTATTCGAGTATAATCGAGAAATAGAGTATTAAGTTTTACCATCGAGTATTCTATATCTTTTTAGTACCATCGAGTCCCATCGAGTAATTACCAAAAAGGTCATCGAGTAAATGCCATCGTCCATCAAGTATCGAGTAAAGGCCATCGAGCATCGAGTATCGAATTTCACCATCATGTTTCACCATCACGACCCTAGGAGAAGCATTGAGAAACGCTTGAAGATAGAACGTTGGCTTTTGCTACAAAACAAGGCAACATTGCAATGCTCCAGATTTTGACGTCATTCATCCCACGTGCGCCTCATGCATCGTAGCGTTAAGCACCAGCATCACGTCTCAAACGCAATGCTTCTTTGGTTTTTTTGTGATTTAGCGTTGCAACGCTGACCCCAGCATCACGATGCTACCCTACAAGTATAAATAGTTTTCTTTCATTTTTGCTTAAGAGAGGAAGCATGATTTCAATAGAGGCTGGAATTTCTCACTCTATCAATTAGTCTCTAATGACATGCAGAAACGCATGACATCTTAGGCCTTTTACTTAGAATTATGAAGGTTGTAAGGCAGAATATATGATGATCATGATAAGAATTCACAAGAATATGAGCTTGCGTCGATCAACATGTCGAATCTCAGCTAACTCATTATTTTCGGTTAATTATGCATTCAATGTTCTATTTTTGTAGCCAATGTAGGAAATGAACGCAAATGCGAAAGCCGGACCATCGCATAAATGACCGCATGCGAAGAAACACTCCATCGCAAGACAAACGCATCGATCAACGCATGGATGTTGCGGTAATTAGCCGTATGCGTCCATCGCATGGGAATTGCGCTCATCAAGCGATTGCGGTCATCATGTAGAGTTGCGGTGTTAAGTGAATACGGCCATTGAATGACTGCGGCTACGCGACAATGCATTCTAATGGAATCAATGCAAGGTAGGCGGAATGAACACATCAACACATCTACCTCGAGAAAATCCAAAGCTGATGCTGACAGTTTACCTACCGCGTCGTTGGTGGTAGAGGTTCATAAAGGACTAACGCACCGAACGTCAGACTCAGAGTAGTCCAATCAATGTTGTTGACAACCCAAGCTCTATAAATAGAAGTCGATGAGCTAAAATTCATTTTATCCAAGGTTTTTGCCTAAGGTTCGCCTATGGTGGATCCTTGCGATCCAGACAAACGCGTGAGAAGACAGCTGAGAGTTCTTCACCTCCTTCATCCATTCCAAGTGACGACCGGAGCCTTCGACCGGAGTTCGATCTCAAGAGAGTCAGCTCCTCCACCCATCCATGACACCACCGGCAGCCTTGACGCACATCCGCTGGAAGCAAAGTTGTGCTTCCAGCCGGTCATTCCTTTTTCCTTTCCTTTCCTATATTGTATTGTATGACATTTTGAATTAAGAAATTAATACAATGTGTTTTCAATGCATTTCTTTATTCCTTCTACTTCATCTCCATCTTCTTGGTTAGCATCTTTACTTTCATTGCAACACTTAGTGGGATTTCTTGGGTATTGCATACTTAGTCATGTGGATTAGGGATATGAAGCATGTAGCAACCCATCGAGAGGTGTGCGTTGTGCGAGTATGTGAGTAATCTGATTTTCTTAGTGTGAATCTGCTGTAACGCCTATGTATAGGCTAACGCATTGCTTGTCTCTGAGTGAAGTTAGCAACAATCAACTGCCCAAAAGGGTAAGTAGTTGGACGCATTAAGCAAGGTATGCGTTGTTCACTAAGGATAGTAATAACCGTAGGTCAGCGAAGTTTGTGCGATTGTCTTGCATTATGTATGCTTCATTCGTCCATTAGGGAAACTCGGGAGGGTAGTCCAAGGATAGGATCTAGGCTGGGGAAGGTCAGGTCATAATCTAGGCTTGAGAGAGCCAGATTAGATCACATAATACAAGAGATAGGCGCTTAGGAATGAGCACTATTTGTTATTAACGCATCACATGCATCCTAGAGATAGGATACGATTGAATGCGGTCACCTTGCTTTCATGCATTCTGCACCATCGCACAGGACAAGAGTAGAGACTTAGAAATAAGCTCTATGGACACTTTGCGTTCAACACGTGCGTCCTGAATTAGGAGCACCGTATTTTCATTGGAAAATGACTTGCCGTGTATGGTTATAGCATGATTGCATGGATTGCGTTGACTAGGGTTGCCCTTGCGATCACTCTTAAGTTCTGCAATGAAAACATCTCCGCATTTTATCTATTTTCCCACACATTTATTTCATGTCAAGGTTTGTCGCATCTAACTTTCATGCATAATTCTCATTGCGTTGTCTGTTAGATATGAGTAGGAGTAGGATTAACTTAGCAACATCCCCTCCATTCTTTTATTTAAACCACCGCATCCACATCATCGCAAACATATATTTACAAGTCCCTGTGTTCGACCTCGAATTACCCGAGAAACTTAACGCAATTTTTCATTCCAACACATGATCATCGACGCATGACTATCAACGCATATCTTAGGAACATGCATCGCATAACGCGTCCAAGGGAAGTTGGTTGTCGAGTAAAATTGACTTCCAATTTCTCGTCATTAGTCTCCATAGTAATTTTGTTTTCCTACCTAATTTAGATTTTGATTTATTTTTAAATTGTAATCAATAACTTGTAATTCATCATGAATTTGTCTATGGATTTGTGAAGTAATTCAATCTTATTTCTATTTCAAAAGCTCTTGCAAATTCTTTTGAGTTTTCTACTTGTTGTTATCATTAGCATTCTGAATTGAGCTTTCTTGAATCCATTTTCAATTCTTGAAGCATGTTGAATGATCTGTATCTTGAACATATTTAGCCTAGATGCTTGGTTTTGTCACATTCACTCATGATTGAATGTGTTGCTTTTAATGTGTTTGATAGAATGTCTAACCAAGATCTCCAAGAGGCAATAGTAATTTTGTGTTGAATGGCTATCCTAGGACACACTAATTACTAGATTTGAAGAAAATTCGGTTAATTGAGTAAGCTCTTAATAATTAATTGACGCAATTGAATGCAAGAACTTAATGCGCATGTTTTCTCTTCTATATGGTCGCTATCGAACCCAATAGAGGTAAAAGTATGTAGATAGATTACGGTTAGGGCTATCCTACCTTAATCGTTGATTAGAATTCTTTCTTGACTAGGTTATTGCTAGTTGTCCGCCTTTGTAGAGACTAGTTTAATCTAGTTAAGTAAGTAGTTTCGAGCTTAATTCGATTGTGAATTAAATTTGTAGAATTCAATAATAAGAATTTCATTGAATATCTAACTTGGATTAGAAGCAAGATTGTTCTAAATTTGGTTACAACTATCCTTTATCTATTGATTTTTAGCATGATTCTTGTCTTAATAAAAAATCCCTGTTTTATAGCTTTCATGGTTAAAGAAAAGATTAAATCACACTTCCCTCTAGATCGACATCTTACTTCTATTTTAACTACGAGTAAGTTTAGGTTGTTGTTCGAGCTTTATAAATATTGTTTGTTTTGGATTAAGTAGAACTAACGACACCTACTTAACTCCGTGCAGCTAGTTAAACTCACATTGTTGGAGCTCACGATCTACAGGTCCATTAGGTCTTCCTGCTAGCTCATATCGGATCAAATCTTAGAGCATTGTAATGAGCGAATTTTAAATATTTGAATTCGGTTAAAGGAATGAGGGTTGGTTATATATGATATACTTGATAGGATGTAGAATCATGCAACAGAAGCAATCATAATCAAGAAGCACTCTAATTACATTTAATTTGAGTTCTAAAAGCATGCTAAACCTATTTTTCATAAGAGGGTTTCATGAAACACATACCTTTGAAGAATTCCTCCAAATCCAGGCTACTCCTCATGAATTCTCAGCTTCAAATCTTCAGTGAACCACCAAGAGATCTTCTCTACTATTCTCAGCTTTGAATTTGAGTGCTACAACTCAAGATTGAAGTGAATTTGATGGGAATTGAAGTGGGTTCTATTGAGGAAGAACAAATTTTGTAGAAAACTAATTTTCAGCAAAAAAAAAAATAATGATAATAAAAAAACTCTGATAAATTTTAGAAAATCAGAGAGTTTTATAAAACTTCTTCATGCAGCATTAATGGAGATTTCAATTGACACTTCAATTGCCACAAATTAATGACCTAGGTGTTTGGATCGAGAAGATGACAACTCACAAGCCAAAATGTGGAAAAATAGCACTTTAATTTCCATTTTTTTATCTTTAACTTTAGTTAATTCAAAATTAAATAAAATAAAAAATCAATAATCTTCTGAAATTTAATTAAAATGAAAATTAATTGGATTTTAATTAATTAAACAAATTTAATTAATTAAATAATAATTTAATATCAAATATTTAATTTAATCAAACACCTAATTTTAAATATGAATTCTATTCATGTAATTGATATTTAAATCAATATTTAAATATTATAAACTCTCCAATTTTGTTCAATTTTGATAAATTAACGTTTAATTATATTGAATATAATTATACAAACCCTAATATAAAATTGAACATTTCAAATTCAAACCCTAATTTAATTTGAACAATTCAAATTAAAATTCAATTTGAACACTTCAAATTGAAATCATTTCAAATTCACTCAATTTAATAATCCAAGGTGTTCATGTTTTACGAGCTAGTAGAGGGACCTTATGGACCTATAGATTATGAGCTCCAACAATTTGAAACTAATTGGCTAAACCTCTTTAGACCAAATTAATCAATATTCATTAACTACCGAGTCATACCACTATAGCTCGATAGTTGCACTCTCCTCACTGTAGATATATTGGTGTCCACTTGATTTAACCATAATCAGTAAGTCGACCCTTCACATGTTGTTCGTAATAACGGTTGGGTCAAATACTGTTTTACCCCGAAATTACATCTTGCTCCTTAAGTTCCACCAATCTTCTAATAAACAATTGGTTTGTGACCCAATCACTAAACCGGATTCCTCCTAGGCCAATCAAAAGGTGGGGCCCTTTGTTCAAGACCTTGATTAAGCACTTAAGAGAACAACCTTTCTTCTATCTTTAAATCGGGTAGGTGTGAATTCCATCTTGCACCCAATGTCCCCAACAATCTACTCGGTCTTACCCCTAAAATGGGAGGTTTATTGAGTCGGCACCATGGAGCTAACCCTCACCTATGAAAATCTAAGGATAATTTCGAATAAACAGGAGTTCATAGTTAGCTCAGGATTAAGATCAAGTTACCTAGGTCATCTAAGCAAAAGAGTTAGTCTTAAATAGTAAACAACGTTATAAAGTAAGAGTGACTTATTTCTTGGTCCGATCTACTGCAAACTCATTGCATAAGACACCCCCACTCTTCATGTCAATACATGAACGAATCAAGATCACTTCGTATGTAGCATCTTACCACAAATTGTAATAACTACAGAGTGAAATGTATCCAATAGTGTTATCAGAATAAGACACTCAATCTTATTTGTATACTATAGACCATTTTGACTATTTACTCGAACTTATCCATCTTTATGTCTCCACATAAAGTTCAAGTATTCACATAATAGTCATGGATCTTAGTTTATTGGATTTAGTCTTTATAAGTGCAATTTACATATTCAATAACAACTTTATTGAATAAATGTTGAATAACATCTTTATTGATAATAGAAAATATTTAATATTACAAACTGGGACATACAACCCAACAATATTTAAACCAAAAAGTCATCTAATTATGAATTAAACTACAAGGAGTGTTGGAAATATTAGAATTTGATTTAATTATTAGTTTTTAGAGAAGTCGGGATTAAGTGTGAAAACTTTAATTTAATATTTGATATCAAATTAATTAAAATTAATTAATATTTATTTAATTAAAATGTTTAATTAAATATTATTTAATTAAAAGGTTTAATTAAATATTTAAATATTTAAAATTGTTTTATTTAAAATTAATTATTTAAATTACTTTTAATTTTAAAGTAACTTTAAATTCAAAGTGGATTTTGAAAACTCAAATTAAAAATTAAATTTAAGAAATTCAATTTTAAATGGTTAGTGGATTTAGATGGATTTTACTAACCTACTTGCTCAAACACTCTCCAAATCCACGTCTCGCCACATGACACACTCTCCAATTATAACTACAAGCATGTATCAATTATAACTAATTAGTATAATTAGAGCCCACTAATCAAAAAATTTCAAGAAATTGTTCATGATCAAGATCGTTGAAGATCCGTTTGTTGGAACTACGAGATGATTTTTCATGGCATTTGCGAATCTACAAAGGTAAGAATCGTTCTATTATTTTCCCTAATGAATGCTAATTTGCGTGTTTATATTATGTTTTAATTTAATGATTATGTTTATGTAAAAATCGGACTGTGGGATACAATGCGTTCTAACAAAACGCTTTTGCTGGGGGATTCGATCCCCCTTCAATTAGTATCAAAGACAATTCCATGCATCTTTGTTCTTCATATTTTTCAAAACAAAATTGTTTAGATGTAGGTTTCATATTCTGCATTATGGAATATTTGAATGTTGGTTTTCAAAATTGGATGTTTTCAATTTCGACACTAGATTACTTATTAATTTGATAAAATTGTAAGGGTCCATTTTAATTTTTGGGCAATTTATTTCTTGCTTCGAGTCTGTAGTTCGTGTTGATCAATAGAGGAATGGTTGCTAAAAATATTTGAAAAAAATGGAGGTGGTCGAGGCAAGTTCGGAGCTGGAAACATGCAGAACGGGAGTGTTCTGCCGATCAGCGTCACAACACTGCTATCATAGCGTTGCAACGCTGAAAGGAAGTGGCGAAGCACAGCAGTCGCAGCGTTACAATGCTTTTAGTTTGGACGGAATGCTGGCGGCGCATATGGTACGTCTTTGACAGCTGTTTTAACTTAATTTCCTTTTGCAATTAATTATTAATTAATATAATAGTTATATTAATTTAATCAATTAATTTAGTATTAGGGTGCAAAAAATCGATCCAAATTTTGCTGTTTAATTTAATTATGCATTGGATGTATGTTTTAAATTATTTTTTGAATTGATAGTAAATATTGTATGTCATATAGATTCAAAATACCCACCTTAGGATAAACATGTACATGCATCATATTTAAATATAAAGGATTGTATTCTATAGATGCATGAGTGAATTAGCATGCTCATGCATCATACTATAAACGTTATATTAGTGATGTATGATTAGCCTAAGCATGTCCATGCATCATGCTATATATTAAAATTATTCTAATAAATAGTGGAATGATGTATGTGAGTGCTTGAACTTTTTATAGATTTAATAATTCATTAATTTATAAAGAGTTATATTATTAATTAAATAGATTAAAATCTATAATCTTGGTTGCATGCAAACATAGGTCTAAATTATTTTAAATTGTTCAAAATTGACTTATATTATTTCTAATGGGATTAGAAATAGGTTAATCTTTTTAATTTATTTTAATAGGATTAAAATGAATTTCAATAAAAGATTAAGTTTATAAAATAATTGCCCATAAGGGACCTCTGTCTAAGGAAGGTTTTGTCTAGGATGGGTATTTAAGCTGATGGAAACGGAACACCTTCACCTGGGAACTGACCTGAAAGGTGAATTAAGCAAATATTTTATAAGTATGTAATAAATGATTGATTTTATTAAAAGAGTTTAATAAATGAAATCAAGTATTGTTAAATTATTCAATATAAATGTTATATTGAGAAAATTTAAATGACTTAGATAAATTCATTAGTCAGGTTTTAATTAATTATAATAAAATCCTAATAGAATATTAGAATACTTTAGTGAGAGGAAGTTGGTATATATGATATATCAAATGTTAGCTCTCACGTCCCCAAGGCTTCACACCATGAGATCCATACTTGGCTTAATGTCGCCCTAGGCACAGCCTCCCTTCGTAAAGTGTTTACATGGGTCAATAACAAGGTGAATGGGAAAAGTGTTCATAGTAAGTGAGAGAGGGATGTGTGTCAACCTATCCTACGGTCTCCTCCATTAAGTTGCACCATGAGATTCCTATGGTCCGTCTGCATGTCATCCTAGAGTGACCATCCCTTCGAAGGGCCTGATCATAGGGGTCGGAACAATACAAACTTCAGTAGTGGATAGGATTTCTTAGGTTAATGTTCAACAGTTGTCTTTCCTTTTGATAGCCTGTTGAAGCGTACCTTTGGGATCTAGAATGGGAGGATCACACTTACGGGATGAATTAAATTAGTTAATGAATCCTTGACCAAAACAATGATAGCTAAAAACTATAGGAATAAGAGTTATTCTGGTATTAGTGATTGGCTGAGATTGTCGCAATTTAAGGGAGGAGTAGCTTATCACCCTTCGATGGCTGTTGCTCTAAACCTCTGAAGTATCATTGCAAAACTCAAGTTAGTAGTTTAATTAGGATTATATGATTGTGTTTTTGCTAAATTGATTTATAATCAAGTAATGGGTTATGAAAAAGATAACTAATAAGGTCAATTAATTGTTATATATTTCAGTATGTCTTCCACAATCATATATTTATTTAAAAATGAGAAATTAACCGGTGAAAACTATGCGACGTAGAAATCTAACCTAAATATGATTCTAGTTGTTGATGATCTATGATTTGTCTTGATGAAGGAATATCCTCCAGCCCCACTCAAAATACTTCTCAGGGTTGAAGGATGCTTACGACCGTTGGATGAATACAAATGACAAAGCCCGAGTCTACATCTTGGCAAGTCTATATGACGTTCTTACCATGAAGCATAAGGCCTTGATGACTACACTCGGTTAATAAAGTCCCTCGAGTAGATGTTTGGACAATTGTTCACTCAGATCCGACCCGAGTCCTCTAAGTACATTTATAATGTGAACATGAAAGAGAGCCAATTAGTGAGAGAACATGTTCTCGACCTGATGGTCCATTACAATGTCGTTGAAATGAATGGTGCGGTCATAGACGAGCAGAGTCGGGTGTCCTCTATTTTGGAATGTCTTTCAATGTGTTTTCTTCAATTCTGCAGCAATGCGGTAATGAATAAAATATAATACAATTTGACTACTCTTCTGAACGAGTTACAGACTTTTTAGTCCCTCATGATAGGTAAGGGACCATAAGAAGGAGAGACAAATCTTGCCCATTCCAAAAAGTTCCATAAGGGTTCATCCTCTAGAACTAAGTCTGTTCCTTCAACTTCTGGTACTAAAAGGATCTAGAAAAAGAAAGGAGAAAAGGGAAAGGCTACCGCTGCTGGAAAAGGCAAGGACAAAGCCAAGACTGACAAGGGAAAATGCTTCAATTGTAATGTGGATAGTCACTGGAAACGCAATTGCCTCAAGTATCTTGTTGAGAAGAAGAAAGAGAAGGAAGGTAAATATGATTTATTAGTCCTGGAAACTTGTTTAGTTGTAAAGAACCATGATGCCTGGATACTTGATTCAAAAGCCACTAATCACATTTGTTCTTCTTTATAGGGAATTAATTCCTTCCAATAGCTAGAAGAGGGTGAAATGACGCTCAAGGTTGGAACAGAAGACGCCATTTCAACTCGTTCAGTGAGAGCTGCTAAGTTATCTTTTGGAAATAGATTTTTTTTTTTAGAAAACTTGTACATTATTCCCAAGATGAAGAGGAACCTTATTTCTATTCTTGTTTAATTGAACAATCATACTCAGTTTCTTTTAATTCAAATGAAGCGTTCATTATGAAAAATGGTGTGATTATTTGTTCAGCTAAACTAGAAGACAACTTATATGTGTTAAGACTAACTAAATCAAACGTACTTTTAAATCATGAGATGTTTAAAACTGCTAATACCCAAACTAAAATGTGAAGAATTTCTCCAAGTAATAATGATACGTACCTTTAACATTTGAAATTAGGCCACATAAATCTCGACAGGATCGAGAGATTGGTAAATAATGGACTTTTAAGCAAGTTAGAAGATGATTCATTACCCCCATTTGAATCCTTAGAAGATGATTTATTACCCCCATTTGAATCCCGTCTTGAAAGAAAAATGACTAAAAGACCTTTTAGTGGAAAAGATTATAGAGCCAAAGAGTACTTAGAGCTCATACATTCATATCTTTATGATTCGATGAATGTAATGGCTAGATGAGGGTATAAATACTTCATCTCTTTTATAAATGATTATTCAAGGTATGGTTACTTATACCTAATGAACATAAGTCTTGAGCTTTTGAAAAGTTCAAAGAGTATAAGGCTGAAGTTGAAAACCTGTTAGGTAAAACAACTAAAAAACTTCAATCTTATTGGGATGGACAATACATGGATTTAGAATTCCAAGAATACTTGATAGAACATGGAATACAATCCCAACTCTCAGCACCTGGTACACCTCAGTAGAATAATGTATCAGAAGAAGAAGTAGAACCTTATTAGATATGGTTCGTTCTATGATGAGCTATGCTCAATTGCCTAACTCGTTTTGGGGGTATGCAGTAGAGACAGCAGTTCACATCTTGAACGATGTTCCCTTGAAGAGTGTTTCTAAAACACCTTTCGAGTTATGAAGGGGGCATAAACCAAGTTTACATTACTTCAAAATCTAGGGTTGTCCTACACATGTGTTAGTGAGAAATTCTAAGAAGTTAGTACAATTTTAGAGAAGACCACATGAGAGATCATAAACCACGTAGCAAAGTAGTATTTAGTGAGGCTACAGAAGAATCAACAAGGGTTTTTTTATGAAGCTGGTCCTTCATCAAGAGTTAATGAAGAAGCCAGCACTTCAGGTCAGTCATGTCCTTCTCAATCATTGAGAGTGCCTCGACGCAATAGGAGGGTTGTGATATAACCTGACTGTTACTTGGGTTTAACTCAAACTTAGGTTTTCATACTAGATGATGGTGTTGAGGATCCATTGTCCTATAAACAAGCGATGAATGACATAGACAAGGTTTAACGAGTCAAATCCATGGACCTTGAAATGGAGTTCATGTACTCCAATTCAGTATGGGAGCTTGTAGATTTGCTCGAAGGGGTCAAACCCATAAGGTGTAAATGGATCTACAAAAGAATGAGAGATGTAGCTGGGAAGGTACAAACCTTCAGAGCTAGACTTGTAGCAAAGGATTATACCTAAAGGGAATGGGTTGACTATGAGGAAACCTTTTCCTCTATATCTATGCTTAAGTCTAAGAATTCTCTTGTCCATAGCCATATATCATGACTATGAGATATGGTAAATGGATGTCAAGAACTGCTTTTCTGAATGGCAATCTTGAGAAAAATATCTTTATGTCTCAGTCCGAGGGGTTCAAAGCCCGAGGTCAGGAGTAAAAAGTTTGTAAGTCGAATGTCCATTTATGGGTTGAAACAAGCATCAAGATCTGAACATTAGATTTGATACAATGATTAAATCTTTTTATTTTGATCAAAACGTATCTACAAGAAAATCATCAACAATAAAGTAGATTTTCTAATACTTTATATGGACGATATCCTACTCATTGGGAATGATGTAGGGTACCTTACTAAAATTAAGGAATGGTTGGCAGCCCAATTCCAAATGAAAGATTTGAGAGAGGCACAATATGTACTTGGGATCAAATCATCCGGGATCGTAAGAAATGAATGCTGGCTCTATCTCAAGCAACTTATATTGACAAAATATGACTCAATATTTGATATAAAACTCTAAGAAGGTTTTTTTATAGTTCAGACACGGGATTCATTGGTCTAAGGAACAGTATCCTAAGATACCTCAAAAAGTTAAGGATATGAGACGTATTCCCTATGCCTCAATTGTGGGCAGCTTAATGTATGTTATGCTCTACACTAGGTTATACACTTGTTATTCAGTGGGAATTGTCAATAGGTACCAGTCCAATTCAGGGTTAGACCACTAGACAGTGATTAAGAACATCCTCAAATATCTTAGGAGAATGAGAGACTAAAAACTGGTGTATGGAGCTAAGGATTTGATCCTTACAGGATACACAGACTCTGATTTTCAAGCTGACATGGATTATAGAAAATTCACATCAAAATTAGTGTTTACCCTGAATGGGGGAGCTATAGTATGACGTAGTATTAAGCAAGGTTACATTATAGATTCTACTATGGAAGCTGAGTATATAGCTGCTTGTGAAGCAGCAAAGGAAGCAGTTTGGCTAAGAAAGTTCCTAAGTGATTTGGAAGTGGTTCCAAATATGGACATGCCTATCACCTTATACTGTGACAACAGTGGGGTAGTAGAAACCTCTAAAGAACCTTGAAATCACAAACAAGGAAAGCATATTAAGAGAAAGTGTCACAAAATATGGGAGATTATGCAAAGAGGAGATGTGATATTCACAAAGATTGCCTTAAAGCTCAACATTGTTGATCGATTTACAAAGGCTCTCTCAGCTAAAGTGTTCGAGGGTCATCTAGAGAATTTAGGTCTACAAGATATGTACATTGTATAATCTAGAGCAAGTGGGAGATGTATAATGGGTATATGAATGCCCTAGTTTATTGTATTTAGCATTATCCTGCCTTATGGATTGTGTACAACCCGCTAACTATAGTTTTAGTTCAAGTGAGAGTTTTTTTATTTTTATGCCCTAAAACTCATAGATAGTAAATGTTATTAATTGACCGTCATTAATAAAGAATTATGGATGTTAAATCGATAAATGTTATTGTTTGTATTGTTGTCTATTTTGTCTTAATAACCTTAAATCCAATAAACTAACAACCAAGACTATCTTATGAGTCTTGAACTGTATGTGGAGACATATAGGGATCAATGTTCAAGATACAGCCTAAAGGGTCTATAGTATAGGGATAAGGCTAGGTACCTTATCATGTAACACTACGGATACGACCCACTTTGTATTTGATAGAAATGTAATGATCCAACGTGTTCATGTAAATGACATGCTAATGGGGGTATCCTATGCAATGAGTTTGCATAAGACTGGACCACTAAATTGTAACCACTAGATGTAACACCATTAACTAGTCAGGTTTCTATTTCAATAGGATGACCTAGGTGACTTAGTCTTAATCCTAAGTATATCATAAACTTTTATTCATGATGGATTGTCCTTTAATTTGTATGGGTGAAGGTGACCAGTTCGCCATCCTAATAAGCCTACCATTTTAGGGACATGACCAAGTGAGGAGCTGGGAACATAATAATACAAGATGGAATTCACTCCTTCCCGCCTTAAGGATAAGTAGATGAGTGTTTCCTTAATGTTGTCTCTAGGACTTGAACAAAGGGTCCTACCCCCTCGTTAGCCTGAGAGGGGTTTTTGTTTATTTGTTGGACCATAAACAGGTAGTTCATTAGAGGAGCATTGTACTTAAGAAGTTAGAGGTTGAAGGAAATTGGAATCACAATTTCCATTGAGCAGCGGAACAAGACTTTTATTCCAAATTACAATCATGAATCAACAATACATTTACAGTCGATGATGACAAAAAATTAGTGAACGCAATTATGCGATGCATATCTTAGGTTATGCATTGATACTCATGCGTCGGTGGTCATGCATTGGAATGAAACTATGCATTTACGAATGTGTGCAATGACTATGCGTTCCTGTCACAAGTTTTCTTATGCTCTCGCAAAGTATAACGAGAATGCAAGTTTCTCGGGTGATCCGAGGTCGAACTCAGGGACTTGTAGCTGAATGTATGCGGTAATGTGTATGCGGAGGATGAATAAAAGAATGTTGGGTGTGATAAGCTATAAACTACTCCTACTTCTAACTAACAAACAAAGCAGTGGAAGTTTGAGTGAGAGGTAGAGACACGACAACTGTTGACGCGTAGTAAATGTATGGAAAATAGATCAAATGTAAGGATGTCTTCATCGCAACCTTAAGCTTGACCGCAAGGTCAACCCCAGCCAATGCAAGCTATGTGATCATGCTACACACACTTGCGCCTAACTCTAGGACGCATGCGATGTCTATGCGAAGTGTCGAGAGGCCTTATTACTAAGTCTCTATTCCTGCTCATGTGCTCCCACACATAAACAAGATGACCGCATACCACCATATCCTACTTTTAGGATGCATGCAATATCCTCTCCGTAGGGTGCATACGTGATGACATGTAGAAATGCATGTCATCTTAGGCCTTTTACTTAGAATTATGAAGGTTGTTAAGCAGAATATGCGTCAATCATGTTAGAAATTCATGAGAAAATGAGCTTGTGTCGATCTGCATTTTGAATCTCAGCTAACCCATTATTTTGTGTTAATTATGCATTCAATGTTCTATTTTTGTAGCTAATGCAAGAAATGAACGCAAATGCGGAAACTGAACCACTGCATAGACATCCGAATGTAGAGTTGCGATATTAAGCGAATGCACTCATTGAATGATTGCAGCTACACGACAATGCATACTAATGGGATCAACACAAGGTAGGTGGAATGAACGCATCAACGCATCTACCTCGAGAAAATCCAAAGCTGATGCTGACATTTCACCTACCACGCTGTTAGTGGCAGAGGTTCAAAAAGGACTAATACGCCAAAAGTCTGACTCAGAGCAGTCCAATTAATGTTGTCGACGACCCAAGCTCTATAATGAGTAGAAATTCAAGTTATCCAAGGTTTTCGTCTGAGGTTTTCCTAGGGCAAATCCTTGCGATCCAGACAAACGCGTGAAAAAAAGTTTGAGAGTTCTTCACCTCCTTCATCCATTTCGAGTGACAACCGGAGCTAGATCTCAAGAGAGTCAGCTCCACCGCCCATCCATGGCACCACCGACAGCCTTGACGCACATCCGCTGAAAGTAAGTCTTTGCTTCCAGCCGGTAATTTCATTTTCCTTTCTTTTCTTATATTGTATTGTATGACATTCTGGACTTAAGGAATTAATACATTTTCTGTGCAATAAATTTCTACATTTCCTTAGACTCTATCTCCATCAACTTTACTTAACGTCCTTACTTTCATTGCAACACTTAGTGGGATTGCTTGGGTATCGCATACTTAGTCATGTGGATTAGGGATATGAAGCACGTAGCAACCCACTGAGAGGTGTGCATTGCGTGAGAGTGTGAGTAATCTTATTTGCTAAGTGTGAAGCTACTGCAACGCTTGTCTATAGGCTAACACATTACTTGTCTATAAGTAAAGTCAGCAACAACCAACTGCCTGGGATGGTAAATGGTTGGTCTCATTAAGCAATGTAAGTCATTGTTCACTAGGGATAGGAACAATCTTGCGTCAACCAAGTTCATGCGATTGTCTTGTATTATGTATGCTTCATTCGTCCATTAGGGATACTCGGGAAGGTAGTCTAAGGACAGGATCTAGGCTTGGGAAGGTCAAGTCAGAATCTAGGCTCCAAAGAGTAAGATTAGAATACATAATACAAGAGATAGGAGCTTAGGAATAAGCATTGTTTGCTATTAACCCATCGCATGTATCCTAGAGATAGGATTCGATTATGTGTAGTCACCACGGCGTTGTGTGCATTTTGCATCATCATATAGGAAAAGAGTAGAGACTTAGGAATAAGCTCTCTTGACACTTTTGCATTCAACACATGCATCCTAGACTTGGGAGCACCGCATTTGCATTGGAAAATGAATTGTCATGCATGATCGCATAGCTTGCGTTGACTAAGGTTGCCCTTGCGGTCACTCTTAAGGGTTGTAATGAAATCATCTCCGCATTTTATCTATTTTCCCATACATTTATTTCATGTCAAGGTTTTTTGTATCTATACCTTTCATGCATACTCTCATTGCGTTGCCTGTTAGATAGGAGTAAGAGTATGGTTAACTTAGCAACCTTCCTTCCATTCTTTTATTTAAATTGCCACATGCACATTACTGCATACATACAGCTACAAGTCCCTGTGTTTGACCTCGGATTACCCGAGAAACTTGCGTTCGCGTTATACTTGGCGTGAGCGCAAGAAAACTTGTGACAGGATGCATGGTCATCGCATACCTTCATTAACGCATTATCAGTCCAACGCATGACCATCGATGCATGACTATCAATGCATATGTTAAGAAAATGTATCGCATACCGTGTCCACAAGATTTTAGTTGTCGAGTAAAATTGACTTCTAATTTCCCACCATCAATACACTGTGTAATAGAAAATGGAGCTTATCTCTAAGTTCCCCATTCTTGCTTATGCGATCCAATCCGCTCTCTTGAGACTTAGATTTGGTTTTTAGACTACTCTTCCAAGTATGCCTAAATGATGAATGACGCGCTCATAAGACAAGGTAATTGCATAAACCTGGCTGACATAAGATTATTTTTATCTCTAGTGAACACTTGCTTACATTACTTACTGCAACCAACCACTTACCCTCCCAGGTAGTTAGTTGTTGCTGACTTTACTCATAGACAAGCATTGCGTCCGCCTATAAACAGGCGTTGCCACAGCTTCACACTAAGCAAACAAGGATTTCTCACAACACTAACGCAACTCACACCTTTCGGTGGTTTGCTACATGCTTCATAATCCTATGCCGCATGATTAAGTATGCGATACTCTAACAGTCTCACTAAGTGATGCAATGAAAGTTAAGGATACTAAGTAAATGAAGATGGAGATGGAATCAAAGGAAAATATAGAAATGCATTGATCACAAAATGTATTAATTCCTTAAGCCAAAATGTAATATAATACAATATAAGAAAAGAAGAGAAATGGAAGGACCAACTGGAAGCAATTTCTTGCTTCCAGTGGATGTGTGTTAAGGCTGCCGGTGGTGCCATGGAGGGGCGGTGGAGCTGACTCTCTCAAGATGTAACTCTGGTGAAGTCTTCGGTCATCACTCGGAATGGATGAAGGAGATGAAGAACTTTCAAGCTTTCTTTTAACGCTTTGATCTGGATCACAAAGATCTGCCCTCAGGTAGAAAACCTTGGATAAAATGAGATTCTGCTCATCGGCTTCTATTTATAGAGGTTGATCGCCGACAGCATTAATGGACCTGCTCTGATTCTGACATTCGTGGCATGTTGGTCCTTTTCTGAATCTTTACTGCTAACGGTGTGGTAAGTGAAATGTCAACATCATATTTTGATTCTTCCGAGATATGGGTTAATGTTTCCATTCCACCAACCTTGTGTTCATCCCACTATTATGGTTATCATCATGTAGCTACAATCTTGTAATGATTGCATTCGCTTGATTACTGCAACTTCTACATGATGACCGCAATCACTTGATGATCGCAACTCCTATGCGATGGACGTATGCGGTTGATTACTGGAACACCCATGCGTTGAACGTATGCATTCACCTTTGTGATAGAGAAATTCTCCACATGTGGTCGTCTTTGCGATAGCCTGGCTTCTGCTTATGTGTCCGCTTTCTACATTAGCTACAAAGATAAACAATTGAACGCATCATAACGCATAATAGTGGGTTAGCCGAGGTTCTTAATGCTGAATGACGCAAACTCATTTTCTCATGAATTCCTAACATAATTGCCGCATATTCTACTTAACAGCCCTCATAATTCTAAATAAATGGCCTAAGATGACATACATTTCTGCCCGTCATCAGTTGACTTCAAACAAACAGTTATGCAATTCGTACATAAATTACAGCATGTAAAATACAAAGGAACAGAGAGTAAAACTCTACATACATAGGCAGAAGCGTCTCCACGCTCCGATGCGCACACTGGTCGAATAATAGCAACCACGAGCGCTCAATCTACACGACCGTAACACCACAGCAACATAGCACAAACACTTCGCGCTCGTCCTCAATGATCTCCTCGATCACAAACTCCTCCGCAACAGCACGAACATTGCACTTGTCCTCAGCGACACAAACGGCCTCCAGAAAACCTCGACGATGTCGAGTTGAGTCTGACACCACCAACAAGGTGACCTTGGTATTCTCGGTGTGAGAATCTAGAGGGTGGGCTCTGTTCAGACTTGGTATGAGGCAGACGAATGGAGGAAACAACGATCGCGTACACGACTGGGCAAGTGGGAGATGGCTGAGACCTATCATATAGGTTGACAACTTGTAGAAATACAAGTTATTTATACTGCCTTATTCAGATATTGCGGCCAAAAGAGAGTAAAGTTGCATCAATTATATGAAAATTAGCTAAGAAATGCAATAATTATAAATTGTCGCAATTATACCCACTAAAACCATTAAGATGGTAGAAACGGATGTTTTCAATCTGTTTTGTAGGAAACCAAGTCACCGTATGCGCTTATGGCTCAAGAGAGAAAGATTAACGCATCTACGTCACATTGCGCCTATCATTTAGGAATGAATAGACGATCAACGCAATGACGGCGCAATGCAATAGTCGATCCAGAGCTAAACTTCAACCGCATGCTATAATAAAAACAACACCGCATGCAGGCACACGATTGAAGATGCAAATGAGTAGCGCAATCATGGAGGATTGTGACACATGTACAACTAACAGTTGTGCATATTTGACGGACTGATTGCATAACAGAAGAAATATTTATTCCACCATTTTCGGACTTTCCATAACAATAAAGTGGGGACCACAAGTCAGAGAGTCAAAGCCTTCAGCCTATAAATACTCTTAAAGAATTCACTGAAAAAATATACTTGATATGGGGGTATAATTGATATGAGGCTAATGAGAGAGAGCTGATCTGAGTGCTGATCGGAGGAAATTCGGGAAGAGAAGAAACAAGGCTGAGAGGTGAGTCTTAGTGAAGCATTTTGCCAAATCCTCGCTAAGAAGCTCTGTACTTAGATCCCTTCTACCGGTTGAGCAAGCCTGAGAGGGAAGCTCATCCTTCCATTCACTCCATCAACGCCGGCAAGCGATTCTCCATTTCGGATCTGTGCCAAGATATTGGTGCTTATTTGTATTTGTTTCTAACTCTCATTCATCAATTGTATTTCATCTTCTTAATCTCTTCATTCACAACCATGTATCAGACGTTAAATAGTATTATTGAATGTCTCGATCATTTCCATTTCCCCTTCTCTATCTATTTTCGTTCCTCCATAAATTATTTTCTCCATGATGTTTTCTTAATCCCTTGGTGATTAATATGAATTAAACAAGTAACTTAATATGTGCTAAAGAAATAAAGATGTTTAGCTAAAGCATGCTAGATGACATCTTCACTTATTAGAGCAGAAGTGAAGATGCCATTATGATCTGTTGAGAGAAGGTTAAAAGAATGTGTTAACTAAAGCAAGAAGTACTTCAAGAGATGGAAGCAACCTTGCATTCATTATGTTTGTCCCTGTTTCACCACAGAGATGTGGGAATGTGGTCGATCACCGAGAGGTGTACGCCAAGGGAAAAGCGGAACCGTACTTATGCCTTTAACGCAATTAAGGAACTTGCGATGTTTGTACTAATTATCTTTTCCTTTTATATTTCCCACATAAGACTTGCCACCACATAAAACGATATTTGTATAATCTTCATAGTCAGTCTCACCCTCAGTATCTTATATCATGAAACCTGTATCTTGTATCATCATAGCTTAGGTTTATTTTATCGTAATTTACTTTATCATCGCATTTTTATCGCTTACCTTTACTTTATCACATTTTTAAATACTTGTACAAACAACCTTTATTAATTTGACAAACCCCCGATTGCATATATCACAAATATAACACAATAACCTAAAATAATCCCTGAGTTCGACCTCGGATCGCACCGAGAAACTTGTGGTGAAATTGTACTTGATTTCAACGCAAGGAAACTTGTAACAATGCACAGCATACTACAAGAAGATTCATTAATAACGCATATCTAGAAGTAGTATCGCATATCATCGTATAAAATCTATGACAACAAGTTTATGCCATGGATTTGTAGTTTATAGATCTTAAAACGTGCTTATCAAGTTTATGGCGCCGTTGCCGGGGATTGGTTAACGGTTTATTGCAGGACAGATCTCTTTGTACTGACTATTCAACGCGGATAGCAGTCTGATGGCTTATGAGCTCTAGTGCCGAACCAGAATTTGTAGCTGACCCAGAGATCGAGCGTACCTTTCGCACACGGGCATGCAAGAATTGAGCAAGGCAAAAGAGAGCAGCTGATATGGCAGATAATAATGACAACGCTGTATCCGTAGGAAATCAAGGGGTGGTACGACCATCGCAGGACCTAGTCTTCCTTGTCGCTGATCGCAACATTCCCATGAGGAACTACACGGCGCCCAACCTGTACGATTTTTCACCTGGGATTTTGAGTTCTACAGTAGAGGAGAACGCAAGGTTCAAAATAAAACTGGTCATGCTCCAAATGATCCAAAACGTAGGGCAATTTGGGTGTCTACAAGGTGAAGACCTGTATGCCCACTTGACCAGTTTTGTCAAAATGTGCGGCAACTTCTCGCTACCTGACGTTACCCCTGAGGGTATTAGACTTTATTTGTTTCCTTACACCTTGAGGGACGAAGCCAAGAGGTGAGCTCATTCACTGGAGCCGAACGAGATACATCAAAGGATCAGCTGGTAGAGCGATTCATGAAGAAGTTCTTCCCACCGACCGTCAATGCAAGGCGACGAAAGGATGTGCTGAACTTTGAGCAAATGGACAATGAGACCCTGAGCACCGCCTGGGTGCGATTTCGAAGATTGGTGAAAAACTGCCCGCATATCGGGATACCCGATTGCGTCCTGATGGAGATATTTTACAATGGCCTGAATAGATCGATGCAGGTTGTGGCTGACGTCTCCACGACAAAAGGTTTTATGGACAAGACGTATACAAAGGCCAAGGTCATCCTTGACTGCATATCGCGAAACATGGATGATTGGATTGATGATGGTTTTGGAGGCAGAGACTCTGATAGAAGAAAGAATGACACTGCGATTATCCCTGCGGAGACAATGACGAAACTGGCCGTACAGATGGCCACAGTGACCTCAATCCTCCAATCGATGGCAATCAATCAAGGAGCCATCCCCAACAATCAGCACAAGCCACTACACCGGCTCAAGTGGCCACAATAAGTTGAGTTAATTGTGGAGGGGCTCATGTAGCAGGAATGTGCCCATCGAATATCCAACAAGTATGCGCCATCCAAAACAACCCCTTCAGCAACATCTATAATCCGAGTTGGAGGAACCATCCTAACTTCGGTTGGGGAGGGAATTCTAACCAAGGGGGGCCAAGCAACCATCAAAATGGTAGTCGAGGGAATCCTCCTTTTCACCATAACTCGAATTAAGGGCAACCAAGGCAATCGTATAATCAGCAACCCTTATCTTCAAACACCTCTAGAAGCTCATTGGAGACCCTGCTAAAGCAATATATGGACAAAAATAACACAATGATGCAGGCTCAAGCATCTTCAATTTGAAACTTAGAGATCCAAGTGGGCCAGCTGGCATCTGAGCTGAGAAACAGAACACCTGGTACGTTGTCCAGCCACTCTAAAGCCCCAGGATCTAATGGAAAGGAGCAATGTCCTTAGGACATTGGGCAGGCAAGCTGGACCACCTGCAGAGGTGTGGATTGCGCTCATTCAAGGAAATGCATCTTCTGATCCATATCTCACATCTATGTTTAAATAATTTCTTTAATTCTTGTCTTTATGAATTTCTGAATCCTGTCATTTATTGCTTCAATTAATTTACTTCATGATTTTATGAATTTATTCTTCATTTACTCTCTTGCATTTATTTATGTGTTTTCTTTAATTCCTTTAACTTTCCTATATTTAATGCATTATTCTTTAATTGGTGAATGATTGAGTAATGAGAAGAAAATTTATTACAGCAAGTCATAGCAACTTGCGTTGATGAAAAAAAAAGTATAAATAAATTTATTTAATAAAAATAAAACAATCAACATCCGGTATGCATGGTGATAATGGACCCATCTTGAACCAACAAGATACGCTTTGCATTCATCCAACTCAATTGTGTTGAGCTGAGGGGTGTGTTGCGTGCGTTTGTGTCCTTTGCTTGTCCTTAGCAAAATGCACTATGTTGAGGTAGTGTTGCGCTGGTAGCAATACCGTGCGCCTGATCCTCTAGAAATGTGTTTAGTTAAGGGGTGTGTTACGGGGATGCATGCATTGTTGCCCGTACTCTGCGAAGATGCATTTGCGTTGGTGAACACATTGCGTTAATCTTTTCCTTGCGTCCATTCGAATAAAATATTAAAGATAATTCTTTTTCCCAAATTGAGAAGTCCAATCGTTCCGTATTCAAACGAAATGATGAAGTTTGCAGATGAAAGGACATTTTTCTGACATTCCATAAATGAGAGAAGTTCGAATGACGGGCCTTTTAAGTGTCTCGTGGTCTGACGCCGCGGAAATCGTGTTGGGCCCACTAAGGCCCAACCTATAAATAGGAACTTCCCCCATCTGTGAACACTTTACCTCTTTTTGCAATCTGAAAAACCCTAGCGCCATTGCATCCAAAGCTTTCTTCTTCTTCGAAACCCTAGTGACCTTTCCAGTTCATTTCACCTTATCATCCATGGCCGACCAAACTTCCCAACCTTCTGCTTCACCCTTAACCCCTTCCACTGACCAGATCTCCATGCGAGAGGCAGCATTCCTTGCTGCCAGTCACCGTCTTGCTGCCCAACCTACACTGTCCCTAGAATCATTAGTAGACCCCGGAGAAACCCTTTAGCTACCAGGCCTCCTGAGTTCAAGAGGGGCAAAGCACTGAAAGCACCCCACTCCCAACTTCAGCCGTCTCAACTGAAAGTGAAAGGAAGAGACACGATGAAAGGAATTTTTTGGAAATATGTTGAACAACTTGGAGGAAGGAAGAGGATTGCCCGAGGCAGAGTTGTAAACCAACCAATATATATGGAGGAGGTGACGATAGCGGTGACTGAGAAAGTAGCGGTAGTAGAGGAAGTGGCAGTAACAGAGGAAGTGGTGGAAGAGGAGGCAAGAAGAAGCACTCTGGCTTTAGAAACTCCTGAGGAAACTACACAACTGGAATCCTATAAAGGACCCATCAGAGTTGCATTGGAAGAGATTGCGGCAGAGAAGAAACAAGAGGTTGAAGAGAAGAAAAAGAAGAAAAAGGAAAAGAAGGAAAAGAAGAAAAAGAAGGCTGGAAAAGGTGAGCCATCCCATCATCACAAAGAGAAGAAGAATAAAGAAAAGGAGGAGGACGAAGAAGATGAGGAGGCCAAATTAAGGAGGAAGAAAGAGAAGAAAGAAAGAAAAGAGTGCAGGCGTGAGGAAAGGCACCTGAAAAAGGAAGAAGAAAATAATAAGAGGGTTGCAAGCCTAGAGAAGGATGGAGAATCAACCTCTATAAGGGAGGACATGGGAGAAACAACGCAATTAATGGAACCGACGTAACCTGAAACAACACAAGTTGTTACGGCCGACGAAGATGAAGAAGGAGAAGTTACCCCCCTGATGTGGCGTCACAGAGAGAATGCGCCGCAAGGGTTTATTGTTGACCCTTATTTTCAATCAATGCATTATAAGAAAAGGAAAGGAGGAGAAAGGAAGAGGAAAAGAGACAAGAGAAAATGGAGCAGGCGAAACTCATCACCGCAGAGGGGGATAGAAGAAAAAGACTGCATGATGAGGAAGTTTGCCGCAATAACGAGATCTCAAGGTTTGAAGAAATAAGGCGAATTGAAGAGGAACAATGCCTTTTGTTGGCCTCTGAGTAGTTTGTGGAGGAGTTTGGAAGAGAAGTGAGAGAAGAGGAAGAAGAAGAAAAGAAAAAGAAGGCAAAAGAAGACAGGAGAAGACAGGAGAATGAAAGAAGAGAAGGGGAGGAAGCGCGAAGCAAACAGGCAGCACTTAATTAAGAAGAAGGGCAAGGAACTTGCCGAGTGAGAGAAGGAAGAAAAACGCAAGGAACAGGAAAGAGAACAAAGGCAACATTCCTGCCTTGTGTTGGCCAAAGGAAAGGGCAATGCAATAGCAGAAAGCAGCAAGCCCGCATTGGCAAAGGCGCATCCATCAAGAAAGAAAGAAAATGATGACTTGTTGATGGAGATGAGCTTTTACCTGTGTCAACGCCACTACCAGACCTCATCACAAGCGTGATCGTGGAGCATGGTTGGGACACATTTTGTCAGTGCCCAGCCATTGTTGTTCCAAAGGTAGTGCGTGACTTCTACCATGGACGGCTACATAGCACCAAGGACGTGGTGACCATAAAAAGGGAAGTGGTGCCTTTCAGCGAAAAAGACATCAATGAACTATACCAAATGAAGGATAACCTGGAAGCACCGGGCAACAAAATCATTGATGATCCCACGGAACAACAGTTGGAAGATGCGCTACGAGTATTAACGCAACCGGGCACCAAATGGTTGGTTTTTTAAAAGGCATCAAGACCCTAGCGTCCAAGACTCTACTTCCGGAGGCAAGGCTTTGGGTTTATTTGGTTAAAAAGCGGCTGATCCCAACTTCCCATGACAAGAAAATTTCAAGGGATCGAGTTATGGCCGCATACTGCATTGTGCATGGCATTCTTATCGATGTAGGTCGGTTGATCGCAAGTCAAATTCGAGGCTTTGTGGGGAACATTAGAGGACAATACTTCTTTCCATGGAATGTCTCAAGTCTGTGGCTGTCAGTGGGTGTATGCATTGAGGAAAAGCCCATGCAAGAATTCCACGACCTCATCAATATCAAAATCTTGAGGTTCCTCCTCAAAGACTCCCCACATTGCCCATAGTTACCTTTAAAGAGGCCCGTAATCGATCTCAATGCGCCGCAAGAACCCAGGCCAAAGAGACAAGTAAAGATGATAAGGGAAAAGAAAAGGTCCAGGAGTTACCATCGCAAGAAATAGAACCTTTGGACCCTTTACCCTTAGTAATCCACCTTCCAAGCCCTTCAAGCCCTCTGGCACAACCTTCTTCTTCCTCCCTTCCTGAGCACTTTACCAACCTTCTTCTTGCCCCAAATTTTCCAATCGCATATCCAGCAACCCCATCCTCACCTTCAGCATCATCACCGCAACATTCCATTCCACCACCGCATATTGATGACCCACACGATTTGGGTGAAGGCACCTCTGCCCAAACCCAAAACGTTGTTGGCGAGACATCGCAGGCACAACCTTCCATCCCCTCCTTAGCTGCTGAGTTAGCAGAAATGCGGTTCCTCTTCTCCCAACAACAACAACTTTTCGCTCAATAATAAGCCTTCTTCAACCAGAGATTTGATGTGGTAATGGAGAAAATTGACGATATACAATGTAGTGTTGCCACGTCAAGGGAAGCGTTGATCAATACTCAGTGCAACATTTATAAGGTCCATCGACACCAAAGATAGATTTCGGAGCGCAACCATGAGTACTTTAATTTTCTCACCGCATATCTTCACGGTCCCATGGTGCCTCCGCATCTCAGGAAGCACTTGAATTTTGAAGAAGCTCCTTTAGTACCACCTCAGAATCCTCCTCCAGACCCTCCTGCTCCTCAACAATAATCTTTACATTTTTTATGGCAATTCTATAGTTTTATTCAATTCATTATTTTTCTAAGTTAATGATATTCTTTGATTTTTTGTACAGGCAACAATTTTTGTATTGCGTTAATTTTTAATTCTTTGTTTAGTTTTTAATTCTTTGTATACTTTGTTAATATTCAATACAATTGAGTAAATATTCTCTCTATTTGCCTGTGCCTTTTTCTTTATCATCCTTTGTCAATATTTGCGATGTTCTTGATCTTTTACTTTTGCGTTATTCATTGCGCTGCCATGATGTATAATATGTTTATACTTAGAAACATTTCCCATAGTTTGTAAATTCTGACTAACACTTAGTTAATTCGTAGCTTAGTAGTACTTTACCTTTTATCTTTCAAAGTTCTGCTCAAACCTTCTTTTTGAAATTTTTTTCTAAGTGTTTGTCTATTCTGTCCAACCAATGCAATGAGGACCTTGCGCATCTCCAAATTTGGGGGTGGGGAAGGTCTGAGCAGATGAGATCAAGAATATGCGGTCATTAAGAAAATACATTCATTTAAAAAAAAAAAAAAAAGAAAAAAAAATATATTTTCAATAAATTTTCATACAAAACTCCACTGTTGGCGCAAGAGAAAACTTCAAAAACATTCCCAACCATATAAGAGTTAGTTGTGAAAGGAACCTACTCGTAGTTGGATGTTCGTATGACACCCGTGGGAGCAAACCAAAACGAAGGTGGGTTTCCAAGAACAACGCAATATAAAAAAAATGCAAAAGAAAATAAAAGAATGCAAGAGGCAACTCCTCTGAAATTCATGAGTTAATGTTGAAACTGGCACACAACGGTAGTTGGATGTTCGCATGACACCCGTGGGAACAAGCCAAAACGAAGAGTGTAACCATGACCAACAGTCTCTATTAAATGACGCAAAATTTGACCATCGCATATAGATGCATCAAGTTGTTTTGACAAAGAAGAGGTGAACATTCTATTTATAAAATCTATAAAGCATTTTTTAGCAGAAATTTGTTATATAGAAGAATAAAGTAGGGCTTTGATATGAATTAGCAAGGATAGAAGGAAATTGCGTTGTTAAGTAATGTGCCTAAGAGGAGCATTCGGAGCAACCAATCGACACAAAATTTAGGATGGGAACTGAGAATTTTTGCCTTAGTAGAAAATATGTTTGAGGACAAGCATATATCTAAATTTGGGGGTGTGATAACTTGTAGAAATACAAGTTATTTATACTGCTTTATTCAGATATTGCGGCGAAAAGAGATTAAAGTTGTGTCAATTTTATGAAAATTAGCTAAGAAATGAAATAATTATAAATTGTCACAATTACACCCACTAAAACCATCAAGATGGTAGAAACAGATGTTTCAATTCTGTTTTGCAGGAAACCAAGTCACTATATGTGCTCATGGCTCAAGAGAGAAAGATTAACGCATCTACGTCACATTGTGCCCATCATTTAGGAATGAATAGACGATCAACGCAATGATGGTGCAATGCGACAGTCAATCCAGAGCTTAACTTCAACCGCATGTGGTAATAAAAACAACACTGCATGCGGGCACACGATCGAAGATCGATAACTTGTAGAAATACAAGTTATTTATGCCACCTTATCTAGATATTGCGGCCAAAAGTTAGTAAATATGCACCGATTGTATGAAAATTAGCCTAGTATTACAATAATTATAAATGTTTGCAATTACACCCACTAACACCATAAAGATGGAAGACAAGCCGAATTTTACTCTGTTTTGCAGGAGACCAAGTCACCGCTTGCGCTCAAGGCTCATGAGAAACTGATCAATGCATCTCTGTCACATTGTGCCCATCAGTCAACAATGAAGAGACGATTACTGCAATGACGGCGCAATGCGACAGTCGGCCCAGAGTTGTGTTTCAACCGCATGCGGTAATAAAAACAACACCGAATGCGAATCCATGATCGAAAGATGCAGCTGAGCAATGGAAAAGCGGAGGATTGAGACCGTGTACAACTAACGGTTGTGCAGAATTAACGGTTTGATTTCATAACAGAAGGAATAATATCCCTCCATCTTCGAAATTACCATAACCATTAGTGGGGACCACAAGGCCGGAGTCAAAGACCTGCACCTATAAATACCCCATAGATTTCACAGAAAAAGAATGCTACGAGATACGGGGTAAGTGCTACAAAACTGTTGAGAGAAAAGGTTGAGCTGAGTGCTTAAGTGAAGAAATCCAGGAAGAAGACGAGATAAGGCCGAGAGGTGAATCTCAGATCTAATCTGCCAAATACCCGATTGAAAGCTCTGTGCAAAGATCCTTGCTATCGATGGAGCAAGCCTGAGAGGGAAGCTCTTCCTACCATCTAATCCATTCTATCCGGCAAGCAGATCTCCATCGAATCAATGCCAAGAAATTGGCACTTGTTTGTATCTGTTCTATCTCTTTCATCGTTGTATTTCATTTTCTCATTCTCTTTTCACTCATGCCATGTATCAAACGCTTAACAGAGATATTAATTGTTTTGATAGCTTTCATTTATAATTTTCTGTCTATTTTCGTTCACCCGTCAATCACTTTCTTCATGATGTCTTCTTAATTCCCTGATAAGAAATATGAATTAACTAAGTACTTAATCTGTGTTAAAGATATAAAAGACATTTAGCTAAGGCATGCTAGACGGCATCTTCACCTGTGAGAGCAGAGGTGAAGATGCCATTCTGATCTATCGAGAGAAGGTCAGAAGAATGTGTTAACTAAAGTGAGTAGTACTTCCAGACATGGAAGCAACCTTGCGTTCATTATGTTAGTCTCTGTGTCACCACGGACATGTGGGAGCACAGCCGATCACTGAAAGGTGTACGCCAAGAAAAGAGCGGAACAACATTTGTAGCTTCAATGCAATTGAGACCTTGTGTTGTTTATGTTATTTGTCTTTCTCTTATTCTGTTCATAAGACTTGCCGCCGCATTCCACGTCTTTGCACAACTTTCATAGCCAGCCTTCACCCCAACATCTTGTACATGAAGCCTGTATCTTGTATCATCTAGCTTAGGTTTATTATATTTCATTTTATTATCGCATCTTTACTACTTTAATTTATTTTATTGCAATTTATATACCTGTACATACACATTTTTAAAGATTGAAAACCTGGTCGCATATATCATGAACATACCACAATAACCTAAATCAGTCCCCGTGTTCGACCTCAGATCACACCGAGAAACTTGCGGTGGAATTACACTTGATTACATCGTAAGGAAACTTGTGACAATGCATGGCATACTACATGAACATCCACAATTAACACATATTTAGAAGTAGTATCGCATCATTTCGAGAATAGAATATCATCAATCTTACCTATCAAAACCTGCGTTACAAAGATGCAAATGAGCAGCGCAATCATGGAGGATTGTGACACGTGTAAAAGTAACCGTTGTGCATATTCGACGGACTGATTACATAAAAGAAGGAATATTTATTTCACCATTTTGGACTTTCCATAACAATAAAGTGGGGACCACAAGTCAGAGAGTCAAAGCCTTCAGCCTATAAATACCCTTAAAGAATTCACTGAAAAATATACTTGATACGGGGATATAATTGATACAAGTTATTGAGAGAGAGTTGATCTAAGTGCTGATCGGAGGAAATCCGGGAAGAGAAGAGACAAGACCGAGATGTGAGTCTCAGTGCAATTCTGCCAAATCCCCGCCGAGAAGCTCTGTATTAGATCCCTTCTACTGGTTGAGCAAGCCTGAGAGGGAAGCTCATCCTTCCATTCACTCCATCAATGCCAGCAAGCGATTCTCCATTTCGGATCTGTGCCAAGACATTGGTGCTTATTTGTATTTGTTTATAACTCTCATTCATCAATTGTATGTAATCTTCTTAATCTCTTCATTCACAACCATGTATCAGACGCTAAATAATATTATTGAATGTCTCGATCATTTCCATTTCCACTTCTCTGTCTATTTTCGTTCCTCCATAAATCATTTTCTCCATGGTGTTTTCTTAATCCCTTGGTGATTAATATGAATTAAACAAGTAACTTAATCTGTGCTAAAGAAATAAAGATGTTTAGCTAAAGCATGCTAGACAACATCTTCACCTGTGAGAACAGAAGTGAAGATGTCATTCTGATCTGTCGAGAGAAGGTTAGAAGAATGTGTTAACTAAAGCAAGAAGTACTTCCAGAGATGGAAGCAACCTTGTGTTCATTACGTTTGTCCCTGTTTCATCACAGAGATGTGGGAATGTGGCCGATCACCGAGAGGTGTACGCCAAGGGAAAAGCGGAACCGTACTTATGCCTTTAACGCAATTAAGGAACTTACAATGTTTGTACTAATTAACTTTTCTCTTTCTATTTACCACATAAGACTTGCCACCACATAACACGATCTTTCTATAATCTTCACAGTCAGTCGCACCCTCAGTATCTTGTATCATGAAACCTGTATCTTGTATCATTATAGCTTAGGTTTATTTTATTGCAATTTACTTTTACCGCAATTTACTTTATCATCGCATTTTTATCGCTTACCTTTATCGCATTTTTAAATACTTGTACAAACAACCTTTATTAATTTAACAAACCCCCAGTCGCATATATCACAAATATAACACAATAACCTAAAACAATCCCTGAGTTTGACCTTGGATCACACCGAGAAACTTATGGTGAAATTATACTTTGTTTCAACGTAAGGAAACTTGTGACAACACACAACATACTACAAGAATATTCATTAATAACGCATATCTAGAAGTAGTATCGCAAATCATCGCATAAAATCTATGACAACAAGTTTATGGTATGGATTTGTAGTTTATAGATCTTAAAACGTGCTTGTCATAGGTTGATGCCCAATCGTTTAGATAAAGATATGCGATCGTCTAGCAAAAGCTATGTGATCGTTTAGCTCTATCGTTTAGCTTGGCCTATCGCGTATAGACTCTACATGATCGTTTACCTTGGGCCAGCGATCGTCTAGCAAAGCTATATGATCATTTAGTAAATATTGCATGATCGTTTAGCTCGCACCTGCACGATCGCTTAGCTCGCTCAACTGTCATTTAATAAATATGTATTTACTTGACGACCATCGTGAGTTTCTATATGCCGAGAGAAAACTCAAAATTCTTTTCAATCTTTTGTGAAAAACTTTTTTTCAAAATAGGAAACCACTTTCCTTTTAAACTCACGGTTACCATGATCCAATAACCACCCACTACTTTGTTTATTTAAAAGAAAAATATTTAATTATCTAATAATTAATATTATTATAAACATAAATGACAACCAATTTATCATACTATATTTATAACCTATAGTTCTAATATTTCATCTCATGAAACATATAAACCATAGTTCTTTTTCTATTCCATGGTACTTAATGTAAATCTCATACATCAATCCTCTACTAGATGTATCTTATACATCATATCGATTATATCATATATAATCAAAATACCTCTTGTCAATTTGAACATTTCAAATCAACACCAAGAATTTATCCTCAACAGAATCCAAGCTACCAAGGGGACCTCATGAACCTGTAGATCTGAAGTTCCAATGGTACATGAATAACTGACTGAACTCTTTAGTCATAGGATCCACCATCTGTTATTTTCCAGGAACTCTACTAAAGACCGACAACTGAACTCTTCTCACTACAGATATATTATGTGTCCATCTTAACCAATCAGCAGTGCGAAAACCCTTCACGGATCACTCGTAAGTACAGCTGGGCCAATAACCGTTATGCCCTTGTAGTTACATCTGTCTCTTTAAGTACCAACATAAGTCATAGTTCTACTATGACTGAGTCTTCTCTTCAAAAGAGAAGTTGTGGCCACTATGTTCAAGCCCCGGAATCAGCCCTTGAAGAAGCAATCTCTCTACTTATCCCTGCTTCGGGAAAGGAGTGAATTCCATCTTGTGGATTGAGTTTCCAGCTCCTAGATCAGACAAGTCCCAAAAAAGGTAGGCATGTTGAGTTGGAAATCTGGGCACTCTCACCCATACTAATCAAAGGACTGCCCTCAAAGGCAAAAGTTCACAAAACACTCAAGATTGAGGTTGTGTCACCTATGGTCGTTTAGGTGAGATGTATGTCTCTAGTATCAACGGCGTTATATACAGAGTCTAGTCATCTCATGGTTTAGGTCTTATACAAACTCTTTGTATAGGACACCCCCGCTCCACGTCTCCACACGAATGATCAGGATCTACCATCTGTAGTAGTTTGCAACACTTGCAAACCTCTATAAAGTGGGTTGTATCCGTAGTGTCACCAAGATCAGGTATCCTACCTTAATCCTTATACTACAGACCGATTTAGGTTATCACTTAAGGCATGATCCACTTGTATATCATATATACATGCTTAAGTTCACATAAGATAACCAATATGCTTTGTTTATTGGATATGAGTAAATGCCAGAATTAAAAATACTTATTTTATTCATTGAACAATGTGTATCTTTACAAAACAACGAGACTTTGGGAGAATTAGGACACCAATCCCAATAGAGTTAATCTAAGGGTAAAATGGTAATTTGACCTTGTTGGAGTTACAAACACTTGTGAAGGACTAATTTGCTGGTATTGGTCTATATCCATGGACATAGAAATATATATGTAGTGAGAAGAGTGCAGTTGTGGGTCTTTAGTGGAATGTACTCATAGTCACGAATATTGATTGATTTGGTTAATGAATTTAACCAATTAATCTCATATCATTGGAGCTTCTGATCCACAAGTCCACTAGGTCCCCTCTTTAGTTCACTGGAGGATACTTATGAGGGATAATTTGAATTGTTCAAATTAATTTAAGGAAACTATATATTAATGTGGTTAATATATAATTAATTATGGACATGATCTATAATAAATTGGAAAGTAATATTTAAATAAGATTGAAATTAATTAATTCAAGTGAATTACATTCACAAAGAATTAATTAATAGAGAGGTTTTGCGCATATACATGAGATGTAGATGATAATTAAATATATACATTAAATTGGGTTTAATGTATAAATAGTTATTTAATTATTGTGAAAATTATAATTAAATAAGTGTTATTTAATTGGGCTAATTAATTAAATAAGTTGTATTTAATTATATGGGCTAATTAATTAAATGAGCGTTATTTAATTAATTATAGAAAAGAAAAATATTAGGAAAAGGGTTTGGCCCTTCTATATATAAAGACCTCTTTATGGCCCTTTGGGAATACAATGAAACATTCCGAACACAATACACAACACTATAGTGTTATTGTGCAGAATTTTCTTTATGAATTTTCTTTAAGCCATAAAGAAAATCCTCTTCACACTCCAAAAACCTTTTTCTCCTCTCCCTCTCCCAATAGGTTGATACCACATATCCCTCTATTGGAATCCTAGAGAATAACAAGATTACTCTCGTGGTAGTGTTCAAGATTATTTAAGAAACTTTTCGTGATCAAGATCATTGGAGATCCATTCATTGGAACTAGGAGAGGACTGTTCGTGGCACTTAGGAACCTACAAAGATAAGAATCTTTCTAATATTTTCCCTAATGCGTGATAATTTAAATGTTTATATTCTTTTTTAATTCAATGATTATGTTTATGTAAAAATCAGATTGCAGGATGCAAGGCGTTCTAACAAAATTCTTCTACTATGGGATTTGATCCCCTTTCACAAGTCTTATCAATCTCTTGTGAAAAAAGAAGGGAAAAGAAGGGGAAGCTAACATTGTAACCTCAAAGAAGTTCAAAAGATGATCTTCCTCGGGAACTAAGATTAGACCTTCCATTTCTAAGAATAAAAGTATTTAGATGAAGAAGAAAGGTAAAGGGAAAGGTAAGGCTCCTACAACAAACAAGGGAAAGAAAAAAGTTATAGATAAAGAAAAATGTTTCCATTGTAACGAAGATGGGCACTGCAAACGTAATTGCCCAAAGTACCTTGCAGGGAAGAATGCGAAAAAGAAAAAACAAGGTAAATATGATTTACTAGTTATTAAAATATGTTTAATGAAGATTGTTAACTCCACTTAGATACTAGATTCAAGGGCCACTAACCATTGTTGTCCTTATTTTCAGGAAACTAGTTCCTAGAAGCAGCTTCAAACAACGAGATAACTCTCAAGTTGGAACAGGAGAGGTAGTCTCAGCTAAAGAAGTGGGAGACCTGAAGTTTTTTTTTGGAGATAGATCTATTTTACTTGAAAATGTCCTTTGTGTTCCTCAAATGAAAGTAAATATTGTATCTATCTCGTGTCTACAATGAAGTGTTCATTAGCAAAAGATGTATTCAAATTTGTTTTGCAAGACTTAAAGACAATTTATATATGTTAAAACCGGTCAAAGAAAAAGTTATTTTAAATACAAAGGTGTTTAAAACAGTTGAAACTCATAATAAAAGGCGAAAAGTTTCTTCTAATACCTATCTTTGGCACTTAAGTCTTGGCTACATTAATCTCAATAGGGTTGGGAGATTGGTTAAGAGTGGACTCCTAAATCATTTAGAATACAACTCTCTACCTCCTTGTGAGTCCTATCTTGAGGGTAAAATGACCAAGAGATCTTTTACTAGAAAGGGTCTTAGAGCCAAAGAACCCATAGACCTCATGCATTCAAACCTCTGTGGACCAATGAATGTCAAAGCACGAGGAGGATATGAATATTTCATCAATTTCATAGATGACTATTCTAGGTATAGTTATCTTTACCTAATGCGTCACAAGTCTGAATCCCTTGAAAGGTTCAAAGAATATAAAGCCGAGGTTGAGAACTTATTACGTAAAACAATCAAGATACTTCGATCAGATCAAGGTAGATAGTATATGGATCTGAAATTCCAAGACTATTTGATAGAACATGGAATCCAGTCCCAATTATCAGCACCATGGTTTGATTAATGATGAGCTATGCACAGTTGCCTGATTCATTTTGGGGATATGCAGTAGAGACTATGGCTTACATTTTGAATAACGTTCCCTCTAAAAGTGTTTCTGAAATAGAGTTATGGAGATGGCGTAAAGGTAACTTACGACACTTTAGGGTATGGGGAGTCCCTGTACATGTGTTAGTGCAAAACCCTAAAAAACTAGAACGTCGTTCAAAATTGTGTCTATTAGTAGGATATCCCAATGAAATGAAAGGTGACTTGTTTTACAATCCTCAAGAAAACAAAGTGTTTGTATCGATGAATGCTACATTTTTAGAGGAAGACCATATGAGAAATCAACATCCTTGCAGTAAAATAATAGTGATTGAAATATCCCAAAAAGCTATAGACAAATCAACTAAAGTTGTTGATAAGGCCAGTCCATCTACAAGAGTTATTGATGGGACCAACACTTCTGGTCAGTCTTATCCATCTCAAGAATTGAGAGTGCCTCAACGTAGTGGTAGGATTTTTCATCAACCAGACTGTTACTTGGGTTGATGGCATTGAGGATCCATTAACCTATAAATAGGTAATGAATGATATAGACTGAGACCGATGGATCAAAGCCATGGACCTTAAAATGGAGTCTATGTACTACAATTCAATCTAAAAACTTATACATCAATTAAATGATGTAAAAATTATTGGTTGTAAATGAATCTATAAGAGAAGAAGAGACCAAGATGGTAAAGTATAGACTTTTAAAGCTTGACTAGTGGCAAAGGGTTATACCCAGAAAGAGGGGTTGGACTATAAAGAAACCTTCTCTCCTGTTGCCATGCTAAAGTCAATTGGTATACTTTTATCCATTGCCACATTTTATGATTATGAAATTTCACAAATGTATGTTAAGGCAGCCTTTCTGAATTACAATCTTGAAGAGTGTATCTATATGTCTCAACTAGAGGGGTTTATAGAATAAGGTTAAGAGCAAAAGGTTTGTAAGCTTAAACGATCCATTTATGGGTTAAAACATGCTTCTCGATCCTAGAATACAAGGTTTGATACTACGATCAAATCATATGGCTTTAAACAGAATGTTGAAGAACCTTGTGTCTACAAGAAAATTGTACGTAGATGACATCCTACTCATTGGGAACGATGTAGAATACCTGACTGATGTTAAACAGTAGCTAAATGAAAGATTTGGGAGAAGATCAATATGTTTTTGGAATCCAAATTGTTCAAAATCGTAAGAACAGAATGCTAGTGTCGTCTCAAGCATCCTATATTGACAAAATGTCTTCCATATATAAGATGCAGAATTCTAAAAGAGGTTTGTTACCCTTCATAGAAGGAATTCATCTATAAAAGGAAAAATGTCCTAAGATACGTCGAGAAGTTGAGGATATGAGAAGAATTCCCGATGCTTCAGCAGTGGGTAGTCTGATGTATGCCATGTTATGTACACGACCTGACATATATTATGTTGTGGGCACTGTCAGCTGGTATTGATAGCACAAAAAATGTGTTATTTTCCTCTACTTAATTCTCGATCGTTACTACGTTTAATGTGTTTATTTAATGATTTTTTAGGTATCGAGCATTTTGGAGGTGGAATCAGTCATTACGAGCTATTTGGGGTTAATTTGGAGCAATTAGAAGCTAATTTGAGCAACCAAATTTCAAAGGGACGTGAATGGATGAAAACACCCCTAGACGAAGTGTTGCACGACTCTATAAGCCAATAGCTGCCTGTATTGTACAAAATACGGCAGCGTTGCAATGTTGCATCCAACATTGCAATACTGCGAACATGATGGCGGATGTACACTCTAGGTAGCGCTGCAACGCTGCTTGTAGCGTTGCGATGCTACGACCAATCCCTATATATAACAGTCTTCATTTTAGGTCAAGAAAGGATGCCAATCATTGACTCTAAGCCGATTTTCCCTTTCTTTTCCCTCATCCACTTGTATTTTAGGGCATTTCTTTAGTAGTTAATCGAGTAATGTCGGATTGTAACTTCTCATCCGTCATGGGAAGGTAAGATTTTGGTTTTTTAGTTTAGGGGTTTGGAGGAACACGATGTGATTTTTGAGATTTCAATTTAATGATTTATTCGAACTTGTTTATGGGTTTTGATCTAAATCTATATGTATGAATTGCATGATTTTGATTGTTGATTGATGCCCAATAACTTTATCATGTAGTTTTACCACTTTTGAGATTACCTTGTAACATCTGACACGTATTTATAGGATAATCCCATTGGAAGCAATAGGTTAGTTAGGCAAAAAGGACTATTCCTAGCAACCTAGAGAAAAACTGTATTGATTGTTTATTTAGACGTTGGAAATTAACATTCATCTTAGCGTAATCCCTAGATCTTAATGCAATTCATTAATTTTATGGAGTGGATTTGTTTTTTGTGCATTTTGACTAGTTAGATAATTAGGACCATTGGTTGGGATCCCAATCAATTGGCTAAGCATAAACAAGGAATTTAAGTCATAAATTAGGTCGATGATCTAAATTACATTGGAAAAATCTATTCCTCTAAGTTATAGGGTTTTTTACCCTTACTATACAAATAATATTATCTGAATCACCCAACGACTACTTATACTAACTGGTAATACAAGCAGCAAGTTCGGGGCAAACCTCAGGGAAGCACGGAAGATTAGTTCATCAAGTTTGTTTTCAGTTAAAGTGATAAATGAGGGGGGGTTGGTATAGTTGGATAACTGATGGGATATACAAGCATGCAACGGAAGCAAACAGAATCAATAAGTACTCTAATTACATGTAATTTGAGTTCTAAAGCATGCTCTTGTAGAAAATCACAAGTGAGTTTCAGGTTCAACATACCTTTGATGAATTCTCTCAAATCCAAGCTGATGTTCACATTAATTCACTTCCAAATCGATAGTGAACCACCAAGAGATCTTCTCTACTATTCTCAACCTTGAATTTGAGTAGTGGAACTCGAATTTGAGTGAATTTGTGAAGCAATTTTCTGGGTTTTAGAGAGGGAGAAGAAGATGAGTACATAAACTTTTTCTTCAATCTTAATCATCCTCTAAAACTCGAAATTAAGGAGTTTTATCCACTTCTCCCATGCAAGCACTTAACAAGCATCTTCATGCCAGCTTCTACTTGGAGGAAACTGAGAAATTCCCACTTAAAATCAAATTCATCAAAATTTCCAATTTTTCAATTAATTCAAAATTAATCAAATCCAATTTGATTTAATTTCATAATTAATCAAATTCGATTTCTCAAATTGAATTTAAAATTGGAAATTAATTTGATTTTTAATTAATTAAATAATTTAATATCAAATATTAAGTAATCACATACCGAATTGTAAACATGAATCCTATCCAATATTTAAATCAGTATTTAAATATTGTAAGCTCTCCAATTTTGTTTAATTTCGACAAATTAAAACTTTTAATTATATCGAATATAATTATACAAACCCTAATTTGAATTATAACTTATTCAAACTCAAACCCTAATTTTAGTTTGAATATTTTCAAATTGAAATTCAATTTGAAAAATTCAAATTGATATCATTCCAAATTCTCTTAATTTATTAATTCAAGGTGTTCATGTTTTACAAGCTAGTAGAGGGACCTTATGGTCCTACAGATCACGAGCTCTAACGATTTAAGATTAATTGGCTAAAACTCTTTACACCAAATTAATCAGTATTTGTTAACCATCAAGTCACATCACTATAGATCGATAGTTGTACTATCCTCACTGTAGATATATTTGTGTCCATATGATATAACCATAACCAGTAAATTGACCCTTCACAGGTTGTTCGTAATAACAGCTTGGTCAATATGTTGTTTTACCACTGATATTATGTCTGGCTCCTTAAGTTCCTACTGATCCTCTAATGAACAATTGGTTTATGATCCAATCAATAAACCGGATCCCTCTCGAGCAAATGAGAGGGTGGGGCCCCTAGTTCAAGACCTGGATTCAATACTTAAGAGAACAACCTTTCTCCTATCCCTAAATTGGGTAGGCGTTAATTCCATTTTGCACCCTATGCCCCTAGCTATCTACCCAGTCTTACCCTTGAAATGAAAGGCTTATTGAGCTGGCACTGTTGAACCAACCCTCACCATGCAAATCTAAGGATAATCCCAAATAAATAGGAGTTCATAATTAGCTCAGAACTAAGATCGAGTTACCTAGGTCATCTAAGCGAAATAGTCAATCTTAAACAGTAAACAACGTTATAAAATAAAAGTGACTTATTTCTTGGTCCGATCTTATGAAAACTAATTGCATAGGATGCCCCCACTCCTCATGTCAAAACATAAACGAATCAAGATCACTTTGTTTGTAGCACAACAACTTGTAACCGCTATAGAGTAGGCTGCATCCAATAGTGTTACCATAATAAGGCACCCAACCTTATTCGTATACTATAGACCATTTTGGTTATTTACTTGAACTTGATCCATCTTTATGTCTCTACACAAAGTTCAAATATTCATGTAATAGCCATGGATCTTAGTTTATTCGATTTAGCCTTTATGAATGCAATTTAAAGATTCACTAACAACTTTACTGAAGAAATGTTGAATAACATCTTTATTGATAATAGAATGTATTTAACTTTACAGACTGCGCGTTTTAGGACACACAACCCAACAATACTCCCACGTGGACTGAAACTTCCATGGATCAATATATACAAATATATATAATGTTGAGTTACAATGAGAGAATAAAAAGAATAAGTACAATTGATGGACCGTATCTTACGGTGTCGCTCTCGAAAGACGACCATGCAAATAAATTTATATGCACCAAACAAACCCTTTATACTAACTAGTAGTGCAAGTAGTAAGTCCGGAGTCGAACCACAGAGAGCCAAATATAGACTCCTCAAAAGTTGGAACTTGTAGGAAGTAACCAAAACTGGGGGTTTGTGAAAATTGTTAAAATAAATCGTGAAAGCGAAAATTGTGCAATGTAATAGTTATGAAAATTATCAATCAAACAAACACTTAGCTTGGGTAATTGTAATTTAATCCATTCCTCATTAATTCTATCATGGACTACTCAAAAGATGTATGAGATTATTTGAACTGAAAACTTAGCCTACTCGATTAGAACTCTAACCGGTAGTCCATAAAATCAAGTTGATTAAGAGAAAAGCAATAATCCTTAACCAATCTATTAATCAACAGGCATTAAGATTCAAGGCAAAACTAAGCCAATTAATCAGTTTCCATCGTCTAACTAGTTAATTGATTGAAATTTATCTAAGTTAGAAAGTAAATGCTTGCTAATTGGTATCCCAAATTAACACAACAAACCTACTTAACTCATGCTTCTAGGTGACGACTACCTAACGATTACAAATTAGGGCCAATCAAAGCAATCAATTTAACATGCATAGCTAATTTGTCAGATTATCCCATACATGAAAATTGAAGAATATTCTCAAGATAAATTTCATAAAATTCATAATAAAACTCACAGAATTACAAAACCAGTCTCAAGAATTAAATTAGAATGAAATTAAATAAACAAACCCAAGTTAAGTTCTTACCCTTTAGCCACTAAACATACTTGAACTTAATACAATTGGCAAGGGAAAGAATTCTTTTCAAAGTTTTGGTATAAAAATGGGCTAAAACTAGGCTGAGGCAGAGTGACGACGTTCACAATTAGGTGTACTCGACCTCTCCCCCTCGACTAGACCAAAATTCTCCTTTTATAAAACTTTCGCAGTGTCGCAATGCTAGGAAGAGCGTTACAACGCTCTGTTGCCCCGCGCGAGCTGTGGGATTCGCATCAAACTACATAGTGTCACAACACTCCAAAGGAATCTTGCAACGCTATCGCTTCTGCCTTACAGAGTCAAGGTTCTAGCATTGGAGTGTGTTGCGACGATGGCATCCTTGATTTTTCAGAGCGTTGTAACGCTTGGGGCAGAGTTGTAACACTGCCCTGCATTCGAGCATTTTGTCCTATAGCGTCAACCTAGCATCAGACTTAGGTTTAATTGTAGCATTGTGATGCTCGGCAGTGCAGCACCCTTCCTTTTTTGGTCATTTGATCGATTCAGATTCTAATTTTGTCATTTTAGCGTTTTTAAGTCCCGAATGCTTAATCTATCTACTTGTATACTCAAGTCCTACAAAATAATCAATTAAACCAAATCAAGTAGCTAAACAACCTTGAGTTAAGCAGAAGAAGATAACACAGTTCAAGTGCTATCAAACACCCCCAACTTAATTCTTGATCGTCCTTGAGCAAGTCAAAACAAGAAATCATGCAAAAAAATAATCAATTTGTCAAACTAAAATGTTCCCTACTCAAGCCTCAACAGTCAATTAGAATCAAAATCTCAATCGAATAGGTAATCAAAAAGCATTCCATCATTTCATGGACAGTTTGAAAATTCGTTTTGGAAAAAAAAAAAATAATGCATGTTGAAGCTTAAAGTTATTTATTTTTAACAAGAGCGAGCCCGGAATGGCCTTATGAATCTTCCATTTATTTTTCCTTTACACTAGCTCGAAGGATCCTGAATTAGCTTTCCTAAATTCAAAATGGTAATGGCATAACATTGGATTGATCAAAATCTATTCACCATCGCCTTTTTTCACATGCTATTACCTTTTCTCTTTTATATTTTGCATAAATAACTAGGGAAAACTTAATTCAATAAATCGACTTTCGTTTTGGCTTGCCCACATTGGTGTCATGCGAATCATCCAACTACGGACCAATTTCCCTTCAAAAGTGCCTGAGCTTACTCATTCCTCTAGGATACTTTAGCTCAGAAGGAAACCATGGGTGTCATGGCCGCCCCAGATTAATCATACCCTTTGAGAAGAGGAGTAGACCCCTAAACATGAATAACTGATTATTTTTTTATTTTGTTTATTTTTTTTGGGCTATAGTGATATCAATTGACTATATCTGAAGCATGCATTACTAAACTTGACCTTAAAAAGACTAATATCTATCACCAAGGCCTATCAGAGTGACAACAAACTTATGGTCTCATAATTCAATTCTAAGCAAACATGCAGGGTCAAGATAGATATGCAAAGGGTTTGAAGATGTAATAAAAAAAAAAAACTAATTAAGTAGAATTTTCAAAAATATCATGAAAATTATGAAGCCTTTCATTTGACCTATTCTCATGCGAAAACAATTCCTACGAGTGTGTCATAGGCTAGTCATCATAAGGAACACAACAACAAGAAAAACTCAATTAGGCAAGCATTGTCCGAGCATAGTGCTTAAAAACCCTAAATAATATCATCAATAAAAATTCAGCCCAAAAATTTGAAAGAAAAAAAAAGCCCAAAAAATCCAAACACCCCACCCTCAACTTTTAAAATACACATTGTCCCCAATGTGATAAAAAAAAAATAGGGCAAATAGGGCACGAGGGATCAGAATACTCCCCTGAACAATGAGGTGAAGGAAGGATGTAGGACACTCTGCTCAACTCTTTTTCTTCTAAAAAATCCTACAAACAAGAATAATAGAAAGAATTAGGCTCAAATAAATGAAAAAATAGAGGAAAAAAATACTGAATTGAAATCTAATCCTAGAAAGCAAATAAAATTAAATCCTGGCTGCCTCTAGGTAGCACAAATATTTATGGTCGGTTGGTCGACCGTGATGGCACGTTTCAGATGTAGACTGGCAAGTCCACCCGGTAGGCGATGTCGAAGCAATCCAAAGACTCGCCATCATGGAAGACCTTTAACCTGTGCCCATTAACTTTGATGACTTTTTCTGTCTCAAGATTAATAATGTCTACTGCACTATAACGATAAATGTGATAACAAAGGGCCCAATCCACTTGGACCAGAGTTTACCAGGCATAAATTTCAATCGAGAGTTATAAAGAAGAACCTTTTGTCCTACCTGAAACTCCTTGGGTGCAAGAATCTTGTCATGAAGGTCTTTTGCTTTTTGTTTATAAATCAAGGAATTATCAAAACATTCTAACCTCAGCTCTTCCAGCTCCTGAAGCTGTAAAAGTTTGGCCTCCCTACCTACTTATAAGTCCCAGTTACACTTATTGATAGCCCAATAAGCTCCATGATGAATTTCAACTGGAAGATGGCAAGTCTTACCATAGACCATAGGGGACATTCCAATAGAAGTTTTGAAAGTTTTCTTGTAGGCCCATAGAACGTCATCAAGCCAGAGGCTCCAATCCTTTCTTCCTGGGTTGACCACCTTTTCCAAAATTGTCTTTACTTCCCTGTTGGACACCTCTACCTGCCCATTGGTCTAAGGGTGGTATGGGGTGGCAATACAATGTTGGACACCGTACTTCTTCAACAATGATGCAATGACCCTATTGCAAAAGTGTGATCCCTGATTGGTGATGATTGCTTTAGGGAAGCCAAACCTACTAAGAATGTTAGTCTTCAAAAAACCTACAACCACTTTAGCATCATCAGTAACTGTGGCCTTTGCTTCCACCAATTTAGAAACATAGTCCACTGCCAATAAAATATATTTGTACCCACAAAAAGAAGGAAAAGGTACCATAAAATCAATCCTCCAAATGTCAAATATCTCACAAAAAGTATAGAGAATTGTGGCATCTTATTCCTACGGGACAACCCTCCAGATTTCTAACACCGCTCACAAGTTTCGCAAACAAAAAATGCGTCCCTAAATAGTGTGTCCCAATATAAACCAGAATCCAAGACTTTTTTGGTGGTACTCTTGGGATTGAAGTGCCCTCCACATGCATGCTTATGAAAAAAACTCAAGAATAGAAAAGAACTCATCATTAAGGACAAACCTCCTAATTACCTGATCTGAACAAAAATTTCACAGAATAGGATCCTCCCAAACATAATATTTTGACTCACTTTAAATTTTATCTTGCCTATGTTTGTTCATCTCATGTGGGAACTTACCAGTGATCAAGTAATTCTCAATTTCAGCGTACCAGGGAATCATAGAAATACCATCTTCTTACATCAAAGTGTGGTCAGGGAAGTCTCCATTAGAACTGAGGCAACCTCCCTCTGCTACAATCCTACTCAGGTGATCGACAATGACATATTTGCATCCTTTTCTGTCTTGGAGTTTCAGGTTGAACTCCTAAAGAAGAAGAACCCACCACAACAATCTAGGCTTGGACTCCTTCTTTGACATCAGGTAACATAGAGCTGCATGGTAAAAAAAAATAGTAATTTCATATCCCAAAATATAAGAGCGAAATTTTTCTAAAGCAAAAATAACAGCTAAAAACTCTTTTTCTGTCGTGGTGTAGTTGCACTGAGTTTGGTTGAAGGTCTTCGAATCAAAGTAGATGATGTGATGTTTCTTATCGATCTTCTACCCCAACACTACTCCCACAGCATGGTCACTCACATCGCACATGATCTTAAAGGGAAGGTCCCAACGAGGAGCCTGAATAATCGAAGTGCACAACAAGGAATTCTTTAGCACATCAAAACTTTTCCTGTATTCATCATTAAAATAAAAGGTCACATCCTTTTGGAGAAGGGAGGTCATCGGCTGAGCAATCTTACTGAAATCTTTTATGAATCTGTAATAGAATCCTGTATGACCAAGAAATGAATGAACCTCCCTCACATTTGTGGGGTAAGGGAGCTTAGCAATAACATCAATTTTAGCATGATCTACCTCTATGTCATGCTCAGATACTATATGTCCTAAAACTATGCCACGCGAGGCCATGAAATGACACTTTTCAAAATTCAGAACTATGTTAGACTCAATGCATCTTTCTAGCACCCTAGACAAATTAGACAGAAAATCAGCAAATGAGTCTCCATATATAGTAAAGTTATCCATAAAAACCTCTATGCATTTTTCAATATACTCAGAAAATATGGACATCATACAGCGCTGAAAAGTGTCGGGAGCATTACATCGTCCTAATGGAATTCTTCTAAAAGCGAAGGTGCCATAAGAACATGTCATCTTCTGTTGGTTCTCTTGATTTATTAAGATCTGATAGAAACCCAAAAAACCATCGAGAAAATAGAAGAAGGGCTTTCCAGCAAGCCTTCTGAGCATCTGATCAATAAAGGGAATGGGGAATTGGTCTTTTCTAGTTACAACATTTAATTTCCTAAAATCTTTACACATCTTCCACCCATTCTGGACCCTAACAGAAATCAAACTACCCTCATCATTTTTTACCATATTAATACCTGTTTTCTTAGGCACTACATGAATAGGACTGACCCACTCGCTATTAGGGATAGGATAAATAATACTTACATCCAAGAGTTTGAAGACCTCTTTCATAACTACCTCATTCAAGACAGGATTCAGACGTCATTGGGGCTGTCAACGAGGCTTAGCTCCATCTTCCAAAGAGATTCGATGCATGCACACAGTGAGACTAATACCTTTAATGTCGGCTAACGTCCATCAAATGGCCAGCTTATATTTCTGCAATACCTCAACCAGCTGCTTTTCTTGTTCCTTAATTAGGTTCTTGGAGATAATAATAGGCAAGGTCTCAGCTTCCCCCAGATAGATGTACTTTAAGTGGTCGGGAAGCTCCTTCAAGTCCAATTTAGGTGCCTGTAAAATAGAAGGAAGCACCTTTTCAGAAGATTCATCATCAGAACATGAGGGCATACTTACCGGCTCTGTCATGGACAAGATGGCAAGCTTTCCAAGGGGGATTAAATCTCTTGAGTCATCCTCATCATTGTCATAGACATTCCATATAACCTCCTACTCAAAAGAGTCAAACACATCAATCTAGCACAAAGAATGTACTTTCCCTATGGTGGAAGCTTTTGCAGCATTGAAAATATTAAACTTGACCAACTCACCATCAAAATCCACAGACAAAGTGCCCTCATCTACATCAATCTTAGTCTTAGTCATCTTCATAAAATGCCGCCCAAGCAAGATTGATGCAAATGAGATGGATGTGGGCTCTTTCATCTTAAGAACATAAAAATCGACAGGAAAAAGCAACTCATTAACCTGAACTAGGACATCCTCTATGACTCCTAATGGGTGAATAAAGGACTAATCTGCTAATTGTATGGCAATTTCAATTTCAGTTAAGTCCTTTAATTTTAATTCTTGATAAATTGAATAAGGCATAACATTTATTGATGCACCTAAATCTAGCATGGCCCTATCAATTCTCTTTGCCTATGATGCAAGGGAGAGAAAACATACTTGGATCCTTTTATTTTTCTGGCAAGTTTTTCTGTAGGATCGCAGATACAGATTAACTTACTACCATTCTCTCTTTTTCCTGGGCTTGTCTTTTCCTCGTGCAGAGCTCCTTCAGGAATTTGGCATATTGAGGAATTCGCTTGTGTTTAGTTTTATGTCCTAAGAACTCGCAGTTTGTAAAATAATAAACATTTTCTATTATCAATATATTTGTTATTGATTCCATAAATTGTACGAAAGTTTAAATCCAATAAACTAAGACCCATGACTATTGTATAAGTACTTGAAGTTTATGTGGAGACATAAGAGTGGATCGGGTTCGAGAAAATAGTCAAAATGATCTATGGTACATGAATGAGGTTGGGTACCTTATTCTGGTAACACCATTGGATGCGGCCTACACTGTAGTTGTTATAAAGAGTTGTAAAGTACTACATATGATGTGATCCTAATTCGTACATGTCATGACATGAGGAATAAGGGCGTCCTGTGCAATGAGTTTGCATAAGATCAGGACCAAGAAATAAGTCACTCTTACTTTATAATGTTGTTTAATGTTTAAGACTGACTATTTCACCTAGATGACCTAAGTAACTCGATCTTAATCCTGAGCTAACTATGAGCCTCTATTTATTTAGGATTTCCCATAGATTTGCATAGTTGAGGGTTGGCTCAATAGTGCAGGCTCAATAAGACTCCCATTTCAGAGGTAAGACTGGATAGATAGTTGGGGACATAGGGTGCAAGACGGAGTTCATGCCTACCCGATTTAGGGATAGGAGAAAGGTTGTTCTCTCAGAATCCAAGTCTTGAACAAGGGGCCCCACCCTCTCACTGTGCTGAGAGAGTTTGGTTTAGTGATTGGATCATAAACCAGTTGTTCATTAGAGGATCAGTAGGGACTTGAGGAATAAGATGTAATTTTGGGGGTAAAACATATATTTTTCCTAGTCGTTATTACAAACAACCTATGAAGGGTCGACTTTCTGATTATGGTTAAATCATGTAGACATAATATATCTACAGTGAGGGGAGTGCAACTATGGGCTTTAGTGGAGTTATCCATTAGTTAACGAATGAGGATTAATTTCGTCTAGTGAGTTTAGTCAATTAATCTTGGATCGTTGGAGCCCATGATCTGTAGGTCCGCGAGGTCCCCCTACTAGCTCTAGAATAGCGTGATAAGTTAATTTGAATTATTCAAATTAGAATTAAGAGAATTAGTATTTACATGAGATATAATTACATGTTTAATGTTAGAATTAAACATAATAGGAGAATTTATATATTTAAATATGATTTAAATATATAAAGATGGATATGTGTTAAAATTAATTTAATATTTGATATTGAATTAACTAAGATTATTCAATAATTAATTTATGAAATCAATTAAAATTTTCATTTTTAAAATCAAAATAGATTTAACAAAATCAAATTTTGATTTTTAAGATAAAATTGAAAAAGAGGAAAAAAAAAACTAAAATGGAAAAAAGAGATTTTCCATTATCCATCTTTGAAGTAGCTCACACATAATGCATCTTCTTGGCTTTGTCTCCTCCAATCATGAGTTGTAATTCATGCAACTCACTCCTTTGCATGTTGATCTGCAATATAGTGAAGAAATTAGGGTGAAAAATGATGACGCAATCTATAGCGATTTTGAGAGAAAAATTGGTTTGAAGAAAGAGTTCTTCAGCTAGTTTTCTGCGGTAAGCATATCTCCCTCTACCCTTGATTCAAGCTTGTTTTGAGTCCCACAACTCAATCTAGAGCACCAAGAGAATAGTGGGGACGATCTTAAGGTAGTCTACAACAAGATTTGGAGAAGATTGCAGCTGGTGAAGGAGCTTTGAAGAAGTTCTACAAGAGGTATGTCTTGAAACTCACTTGTTTCTACAAAAGCATGCTTTATATTTTTCCAAAATTAGTGAATTTGAGTACATAGATGATCCTTGTGCTTCCACTATTGCTGACACAATCCTACAATTAGTATCAGAGCATCAAATAAGCATTCAATTCAGTTTAATTTTTGTTTGGTTGGTGTTTTATATGAGAAATATGAAATTGGTGCATTGATATGGTTTTCTGAATTTTAGCCATTTAATTCTCTTTAATTTCTCATTTAAATTTGTAATTGGCTCTTGTTTGATGAGCTTTTATGTGTTAGCAAGACCCTGTAAGTTATTTGGAGTCATTAAAGTCAAATTAAGATGTAATTGAAGAAACAAGTAAAAGAGGTCGAGTTGTTATTCCAGTTTTTCAGCTTCTGCTCAAAATCGTTGTTAAGGTTTCAATTGCTAAGCGATCGTCTAGCTCCAAGCACTAAACAATGTGAAGAAAAGATAGATGATCGTATAGCAATGGGCACTGGTTGTTGTGATGTTGAACGCTAAACGATCGTGTACTTGCGAGAGCTAAATGATGCGTTCAATTTGCTATACGATAGCACAAAGTGATCGTTTAGCTTTGGCGTGGGAGCTAAACGATATGTTGAACTTGCTATACGATGGTACTATGCGATCGTTTAGTATGATGCACGCTAAACGATGCGATGAAGTGCTACGTGATAGCGCTGAACAATCGTTTAGATATGGAACTAAGCGATCGTGTAGACGAAATGCTAAGCGATGCGTTGAAGTTTCTATGCGATGGAACTAAACGATCGCTTACCTACGATGATATTCTATACGATGATATTCTATACGATGATATTCTATGATATTCTATACGATGGAGCTAAGCAATCGTTTAGCTACGGCGGATACTAAACAATGACATGACGCGCTAGATGATGGTGTTAAGCAATCGTTTAGTTCTATACGATAGAACTAAGCAATAGTTATGTGATAGCTATGTGATAGCTAACCGATGGAGTTGAGTGATCGTGTAGTTCTATACGATAGAATTAAGAGATCGTTTAGCTTCGACAGTCACTAAGCGATCGTGTAGTTTTATGCGATAAAGCTAAATGATCATTTAGTTGAGGCAAACACTAAGCGATCGTGTAGTTCTTCACAACACAAGGCGATAGAGCTAGACAATAGCTTTCAGTGCTACATGAACGGCCTTTGCAAGACTTTGAGGTTATACTGAGAGTGGCAGGTTCGACCAGTTTTCTCAAGGTCCAATCCGCTTTAGCCTCAAAATGTTTTGGCTGGCCCGGTTCAGACTTTGATGGTCTAGTTCAGACTTATCGAGTCCGGTTCAAGATGTTTGGGTTCGGTTTGGAGCAATTCGAGCGATCAAAGACGTTTTTGAAGCTGATTTGTAATAGTTAGCTTCTGTTTGCTTGTTTTTTCCAAAACTAAAACCATATTAGTCTGTGTTTAATTATTTATGCATTTGATGTATGTTATAATTAAATAAATCTTGTATGTGCGTATAGTATACCATTTAGATTTAAAATCCCACCATAGGAAGCATGTTACATGCATTAAAAGTATGTTATAATTGTTATAATATATATGTTATAATTGTTATAATATATAGTATGCATGTTAGGGTTTCTTGTATTTAATATAAATGTTATATTAAATGTTGAATGCCTCGTGTATATTATGGATGTTTAGCATGTCTAAAGTTTTATATGTTGTTATCCAATTAGGTTAGACATTTAAAATCCATAATCAACAACTACATGCTTACGTAAGTTGACCACCTGTTTTAATTGTTAAAACGTATAAAACCTAGGTTACAAACTCAACCGGTATATAATCCTTTCTAAGGTAGGGGGTACTTAAGTTAACAATTTACAGAACACCTCCTACCTGGGGATTATGGCCGAATAATTGAGTGTTGGTAACCGGTTTTATGAGCATACGTGAGTGATGTGAGGTAATAAATATTGGGATTGATGCCCTAAAGTCTCGTGTTCTGTAGTTTGTAAAAAGTTTGTATGAATGCTTATGTTGTTAATATATGATATTTACTTCACATCTTGTATTTTTGCTCAGTTGCTTGTTTTATTTGCTTTACCACAAACCAATAAACATAAAATCTCTGGTTATCTATATGTGACTCAAGCATGTATGTGGTGACATACAAGTGGATCATGTCTTGAGTGATAACCAAAATGGTCTGTAGTATATGGATATAGGAGAGAATCCTTATCCTGGTAATGCTACGGATGTGGCTCACTTTGTTAAATGGTCACAAGTATTGTGACTTGTCACAGATGATCTGATCCTGATCATTCGTGTTGGGGACATGCGAGCGAGGGCATTCTATACAAAGAGTTTGTATAAGACCTGACGAAGTGTTAACATCCCATTATATAACACCGTTCAGGACAGAGACTTCACTTCACTAGGATGATCATAGGTAACATGACCTCAATCTTGAGTGAGTTGGGAACTCCTGGCATTGAGGGCGGTCCTTTGATTTGTATGGATGCAAGTGGCCAGGTCGTCGATTCAAACCTACCATTTTGGGGATTCGTCTGATCTAGGAGCTGGGAACTTAGCTACACAAGATGGAATTCACTCCTTCCCCGAGGTAGGGGTAAGTAGATATATAGCTCCCTTAAGGGCTGATTCCAGGGCTTGAACGATGTGGCGTCACACACCTTCTCTTAGCCCAAGAGGTGTTCACACATAGTTGGACTATGTTGTATTATTCATTAGAGAAATCAGTGGTATTTAAGGAGTGTGATGTAATTACAGGGGCAAAACGGTAATTTGGCCCTGCTATACTTACGAGCATCTGTGAAGGGTCATCGTACTCATGATTGGTTATATCTAATGGACACAGAAATATATCTGTGGTAAGAAGAGTTCAAGTATTGGTCTTTAGTGGAATGCTTGACAGATAACGGATGATGGATCTCGTGGCTAAAGAGTTTAGTCAACTATTCACGGACAGTTGGAGCTTCGCGCCACAGGTTCATTAGGTCCCCTGGGCAACTTGGATAAAGTCGAGAACCAGTGTTTGGGTTAATTTAAAATGTTCAAATTGACAAGAGGAAGTTCAATTATATATGATATAATTGGACTGGTTAATTATATATGATATAATTGGACTGGTTAATTATATATGATATAATGGGCTAAATGTATAAGATACATTATTTTGGAGGAAATTAGATATAAATATGATTTATATCAAGTAGAGGAGAAAATACTATAGTAGATATGTGATATCAAACTATAGGGTAAAAATATAATATGATTATATTTATTATTAATTAATTGGTTAATTATATGATAATTAAGCCAATTTTTCACGTTCGGACGTGCGTTAGTGGGAATGCGTTGGTTATTGTAACCGATGAATAATCATTTTGAATCGTTTGTTTGGAAGATCGTCCAAAAGGAAAAAGAGATCGCGCTGGTGAAAAGTAATCGATCGCTTAAGTATTTCGAGAGCCTATATGATAGTCACTCTCCGCTAAACGATCGTCCACCTTGCTCCTAAACGATCGCACACTAGTTCCTACACGATCGAATAGCTTTCCTAAACAATCGTAGTGTGTGCCTAGTTTGCTAAACGGTCATATACCATTTCCTAAATGATCGTTCAGTAAAATCTACACGATCGTATAGTATCTCCTAAACGATAAGCATCACGCTATACAATAGCGTCTTTTTCCCTCCCACTTGCTTATCGCCAACACGATCCGTGCTTCCTCCTTCCTCTAATAAATTCACCAAAGACCACGCTTTGAGTTCTCACTCCGAGAATACCCAGGGCTCTTTTCTAGTGGTGTCGTCCCCGATGAGGTCGTGAGTTTGTGGTTGTGCGTGTTGCTCCATTGACGATCGGATGGAGGTCTCCGCTGTATTGAGTTTCGAAGTTTGAGATTGTCTTCAACTGGTATGGCAACTCTCTCCTTCATTTTTTTTTTTTGTTCAAAGCATGCTTTTAATTGCTGTTCATTTGCATAACTGTGCGTTTGAATGTATATTGTGTACTTCGTCACTGTGAAATTGGAGCGATCCGAACGCGCTCATGGAACTCTTCGGTAAGAGATCCTTCAATTGGTAATGGTTTATCACCTATACATTGTAGGTTAAAATCCAATTATAAGAGTTATACTTGGATAAATCACATAGACTTAGTGTTGTTTTATTAGTTGAAAAGAACCTAAGTATAAATATACCTAAAATAGAACACTTCAGTGGCAGTTTAATAACTTCTATATGATAGAGTTATTAGAAAACTTCATTGGGAGATTAATAACATATACGATATGTTATTTTTAGCTCTCACATCTCTAAGAGTTGACAATCCAGATTTCAGCGGTACTTCGTGTCACCCTAGGAGTGACCTCCATTCGGAAAGTATTTTTTAGCTTAAATCTAGATTTTGGTGAATAAAAGGAAGTTGTTCAAATATAAGTCTTTTATACAATATATAGATTTCAACTGCCACGTCTCCACATAGTTTACACCGTGAGATTCATACGACGCTTCATGTCACGCTGGGAGTGACCTCCATTCGGAAAGTGTTTTGTATGAGTCAATATCAAGGTAAACGGAAGAAGTAGCTCATAGTAAGTGGGTGAAGGATATGTGTCAATATATCTTAAGGTCTCCTCCATTAGTCTGAACTGTGAGATTCCTATGTTGCGCCTGCTGGTTTGCTTTAGGCGGCCATTTTCTAGTCGTTTAGTGATGGCTATCCTCTCGGAGGGATGTAACATAGGATTCGGAACAACACAGGCTTCAGTAAAATGAATAGGGTTTTATAGTTCTGTCTTGGATGTTGTCTTCAATTTTGGAGGCAAATTCATACCGTTCTATAAGATCTAAAAATGGCGGGTCATGATAACGGGTAGAAATACACGTTATTACAACTCAAATAAGTAAAACAATAAAAGAATGTGATGGTAAAAATAAACAATTTCATGTCCAAAAGTGTTAAACTGAGAAAATTGTGATCGCATGCACCCATTGCATAAAAGCAAGTAATTCACTTATTTTGTGTAGGAAAAATGCGTTGGCCAAGTAAAATTGCAATCCAAGGAATTAGGCATCCACGCACTTGAAAGATTGTGATCGCAAAGCCAAGCGATCGTATGCAATCATGAGAAGTTGCTCAAGAAGGTGGCCGCATAAAGACTGTGCATCAAGGTGACAACATAATAAATCATGATGGGACGGAACGTTGATGACGGTCGAATCCGAATTTAGTTGATAAGCTATTAAAGCCACACTGTAGCAAGTACACTCAACTTTCGGTGACCATTAATTGGCATGACTGCTCATCATTGCAATCATTAGAGAGAAAAGCTACTTCTCCTTGAGCTCTATAAATACCAAAGGCCACCATTGTACCGGGGATCGCCATATATAGAGAATAAGTTAGAGAGTCGTTAGTCTGTTCATATTTATACTTATACTTAGAAGACGAAGACGAGCTAAGAGACTAAGAAGCCGAGAGATCATTCCTGGACAGATCGAGAGACTTCCGGGAAGCGCTACAAAGGGAGAGAGGGCCAACACTTGCAAGAGCAAGGATATTCATCTGGACAGAGTTGGAGTGAAAAAGACAGTGTAAAAGGCCACGGGAAGCAAGACATTGCTTACTGAGCTTCTTATCTCTAAATTCCATTGTAATTTTGTATTCAGCACTTTATTTATAGAAAATGTAATTCTCATTTCAATCTATGTTCAATCTCTCCATATTTCGCATGAGTAGCTAAATTTTCGAATGGGTTGAGAAGTATTAAGCTAGCATGACCTAAGATTTACACTTTATGCGATCGTCTTGTCTTATGTATGCGTCATTCACCCTTTAGAGATACTTGAGAGAGTAGTCTAAAGAAAAATCTAGACAGATTAGAATCTAGGCTTGAGAGAGTCAGATTAGAACCGCATAAGCAAGAGATAGAAACTTAGACATAAGTTCTATTGCTATTAACACATCGCATGCACCCTAGAAATAGGATATGATAGTATGCGGTCACCTTGTTTGTGTGTGCATTACTCATCATCGCATAGACAATAATAGAGGCTTAGACATAAGTCCTATCGACATTTTCGTATACGTCGTATGCATCCTAGAAATAGAAATTATGGCATTTGCATTGAGAGATGACATTTTACTGTTTGTGTGTAGCATGATCGCATAACTTGTACGTAATCTTAGGAAGTGTTAGCTAAACCCCTTCTCAACCCGTTCATCGCATACTCATTGTAACTCTTGATTTCATCAACTCTTCGTTTGAACTCCGTCGCATAGGAAATATACTTAATCAAAACACCATCCAACTTATTTGTTTTCACCACCGCAAGAGAATTGAAGTAACTGTCGTATATTTTCTCAGTAGTCCCTGTGTTCGACCCTAGACATACCAGGAAACCTAGTGAGGCTTATACTTACGTCTTATTAGGAAAACTTACATGTGCAACGCATAACACATTACTGCAAACTCACACCATAATTGTATCATAATTCACAATGCATCAGGTCACACTTACAAGAAATACTAAGTTGTTAGTAAAGATCTTGACCGAAAATGATAACTAAACGACTATAGGAATAAGAGTTATTCCAGGGATAATGTTTGGTCAAAATTGTTTGCTTCAGTGAAGGAGTATCTGACAGTCCCATGGTAGAACATATTCTGACTCACTAAAAGTATCGTTGCAAATAAATAATGGTTATGGGTACATTATTACTTTTTGCTAAAATTTGATCTTGGATTTAGTTACAATTTGCTAATTGATTTTTATCAGCATGTCGAATACTTCTAGAACACTCGTTTTCGATATTAACAACAGTAAAATCAAATAGACAAACAAATTACTAGGGGTTGATTATATCAACAGAATTTTAGTAGAGGATTGTCCTCTATCTCCTAACTCATCTAAAATTATGAATTATATAGATGAGACTGTTGAATTCGAACGACAAGATAAATATGATTTACTTGTTATCGAAGCATGTTTAGTGGAAAACGATAAAATCTGGATAATTGATTCAGATGCCGCTAATCATGTATGTATTATCTCACAGGAAACAAGTTCCTGGAGATAGTTGGCTGAAGGTGAAACAATCTTTAATGTAGGGATCGAGGAGATTGTTTCAACCAAAGCAGTGGGAGATATGAAGTTATTTATAGAAGATAAAAACATTTATTTGAAAATTGTATATTATATTCCTTCTATGAAAAGGAATCTAATATCTGTCTCTTGTTTGCTAGAACAAAATCATAAAGTTTATTTTGAAAATGATGAAGTGTTCATTAAAATGGGAAATAAACAGATTTGCTCTACAAAATTAGAAAATAACTTGTACATGTTAAAACCAACTGAGGTCAAAGCTGTTTTGAACATAGAGATGTTTAAAACTACTGGGACATATAAGAAAAGGAAGATTTCTCCAAATGCCTATCTTTGGCACTTGAGACTGGGTCACATAAATCTCAATAGGATTGAGAGATTGGTTAAAAACTGTCATCTAAATAAGTTGGAAGACAGTTCAATACCACTATGTGAGTCTTGTCTTGAGGTAAAATGATAAAAAGATCTTTTTCTGGAAAAGGTTTTAGAGCCAAAGAAGCCCTAGAGTTGATTCACTCAGACCTTTGTGGGCCTCTAAATGTTAGAGCAAGATAAGGGTATGAATATTTCATCAGTTTTATAGATGATTATTCTGGTATAGGAATATTTATCAAATGCACCAAAAGTCTGAAACTTTTGAAATGTTCAAAGAGTATGAGGCTGAGGTTGAGAACCAATTAGGTAAAAAGATTAAAAAGCTTCAATTGGATCGAGGTGGTGAGTATATGGACACTGAATTCCAGAACTATTTGATAGAACATGGAATTCAGTCTCAACTCACAACCCCTGGCACACCCCAGTAGAATGGTGTGGCAGAAAGGAGAAACAGAACCTTGTTGGACATTGTTCATTCCATGATGAGTTACACTCAGTTACCAAATTCTTTTTGGGGACACGCAATTGAGACTGTGGTGTATATTTTGAACATAGTTCCCTTGAAAACCGTTTCTAAAATGCCTTACGAGCTTTGGATGAGACGTAAAGGAAATTTACGTCACTTTAGGATTTGGGGTTGTCCAGCACATGTGTTGGTTCAAACGTATGTCTATGTGAAAACTACCCAAAAGAAACAAAAGGTGGTCTCTTTTATGATCCTTAGGAAGATAAAGCATTTTTATCAACAAATCAACCTTCCTAGAAGAAGATTATATAAAGAACCATCAACCTCGCAGTAAGCTAGTAATAGAAGAAATGTCCAGAGAAAGGACAAATGCATCAACAAGAGTTGTTGATCGAGCAGGTCCTTCAACAAGAATCGTTGATGAAACCGGTACTTCACATCCTTCTCAAGAGTTGAAATACCTCGTCGTAGTGGAAGGGTTGTGCAACAGCCTGACTAATACATGGGTTTAACTAAAAATCAAGTCATCATACCAAATTATGGTTTAGAGGATCCATTGTCTTTTAACCAAGCAATGAACGATGTGGACAAAGACCAATGGATTAAAGCCATGGACCTTGAAATGGAATCTATGTATTTCAATTCTATCTAGGATCTTGTAGATCAATCAGAAGGGGTAAAACCCATCGGTAGTAAATGGATCTACAAGAGAAAACAAGACCAAGCTGGTAAGATACAGACCTACAAAGCTAGACTAGTGGCGAAAGGGTTTACCTAAAGAGAGGGGTTAGATTTTGAAGAAACCTTCTCTCCAGTTGCCATGATAAAGTCTATTAGAATACTCTTGTCCATAGCCACATTTTATGATTATGAAATATGGCAAATGGATGTCAAGACAGCTTTTCTGAATGGCTATCTTGAAGAGAGTATCTATATGTCTCAACCAAAAGGTTTTATACAGCAGGGTCAAGAGCAAAAGGTTTGCAAGCTTAATCGATCCATTTATGGATTAAAACAAGCTTCTAGATCCTGGAATATGAGATTTGACAATGCGATCAAATCTTATGGCTTTGAAAAAAATATTGACGAACCTTGTGTATACAAGAAAATTGTCAACAAAACTGTTGCTTTTTTGGTGTTGTATGTTAATGATATTCTACTAATTGGGAATGAGGTAGAATATCTAGCTAACGTTAAGAAATGGTTAGCTTCGCAATTCCAAATGAAATATTTAGGAGAAGCACAGTATGTTCTTGGAATCCAAATAGTTTGGAATCGCAAGAACAGAACATTGTCATTATCTCAAGCATCTTATATAAACAAAGATGTTGTCTAGGTATAAAATGCAAAATTCCAAGAAAGGATCTTTACCTTTTAGGCATGGAATTCACCTATCTAAGGAACAAAGTCCTAAGACACCTCAGAAGGTTAAGGAGATGAATCGAATTCCGTATGCATCTGCTGTTGGGAGTTTGATGTATGCAATGTTGTGTACTCGTCTTGATATATGCTATGCCATAGGAATTGTCAGTAGATTTCAGTCCAATCCTGGTCGTGACCATTGGACTACTGTAAAATATATTCTTAAGTATCTGCGGAAAACTAGAGATTATATTCTCGTGTATGGTCTTAAGGATCTGAACCTTACTAGATACACTGATTCTGACTTTCAGATCGATATTTATTCGAGGAAATCAAATTCGGTGCCAGTATTCACTCTAAATGGAGGAGCAATTATGTGGAGAAGCATCCAGCAGAGTTGTATTGTAGACTCCACAATGGAAGCTGAGTATGTAGCCGCAAGCGAAGCAGCAAAAGAAGCAGTATGGCTTAGAAAGTTCTTGATAGATCTGGAAGTAGTTCCTAACATGCACCTACCTGTCACTCTCTATCGTGACAATAGTGGAGCAGTTGCAAATTCAAAGGAACCATAACGCCATAAAAGGTGAAAGCATATCAAACGGAAGTACCATCTCATCGAGGAGATTGTACACAGAGGACACGTTATCGTCACTTAGATTGCTTCCCAAGACAACTTAACTGATCCATTTACGAAGGCCCTCACGGCTAAAGTGTTCGAGGGTCACCTAATAGGACTAGGTCTATGAGTTTAGTTCAACTAGGGCAAGAGGGAGAATTTGTGGGTATTGTAATGCCCTAGTTTATTGTATTTGTACATTTTATTCTCTCCATGTAAACTCAACATTGTATATATTTGTATATATTGATCCACTAGAGTTTTAGTCCAAGTGGGAGTATTGTTGGGTTTTCTGTCCCAAAAACTCGTAGTTTATAAAATAATAAACATTTTCTTTTATCAAAATATTTGTTATTGATTTCATAAATTTTACGAAAGTCTAAATCCAATAAACTAAGACCCATGACTATTGTATGAGTACTTGAATTTTATGTGGAGAAATAAGAGTGGATCGGGTTCGAGAAAATAGTCAAAATGATCTATGGTACATAAATGAGGTTGGGTACCTTATTCTAGTAACACCATTGGATGCGGCCTACTCTATAGTTGTTACAAAGGGTTGTAAAGTGCTACATTCGATGTGATTCTAATTCGTACATGTTATGACATGATGATTGGGGGCATCATATGCAATGAGTTTTCATAAGATCAGGACCAAGAAATAAGTCACTCTTACTTTATAATGTTGTTTATTGTTTAAGACTGACTATTTCACCTAGATGACCTAGGTAACTCGGTTTTAATCCTAAGCTAACTATGAATCCTTATTTATTCGGGATTGCCCTTAGATTTGCATAGTTGAGGGTTGGCTCAATAGACCGGATTAATAAGACTCCCATTTCAGGGGTAAGATCGAATAGATAGCTGGGGACATAGGGTGCAAGACGGAGTTCATGCCTACTCGATTTAGGGATAGGAGAAAGGTTGTTCTCTCAAGTACTGAATCCAGGTCTTGAATAAGGGGTCCCACCCTCTCACTGGGCTGAGAGAGTTTCGTTTAGTGATCGGATCATAAACCAGTTGTTCATTAGAGGATCAGTAGGGATGATAACTTGTAGAAATACAAGTTATTTATGCCACCTTGTCTAGATATTGCGGCCAAAAATTAGTAAATATGCGCCGATTGATTAACTTAGAATTACAATAATTTATCACAATTACACCCACTAACGCCATAAAGATTGAAGATAAGTCGAGTTTTTCTCTTTTTTGTAGGAAACTAAGTCACCGCTTGCACTCAAGGCTCACGAGAAACTGATCAACGCATCTCTGTCACATTGCGCTCGTCAATCAACAATAAAGAGACGATCACCGCAATGATGGCGCAATGCGACAGTCGATCCAGAGCTAACTTTCAACCGCATGCGGTAATAAAAACAACACCACATGCAAATCCACGATCGAAGGATGCAGTTGAGCAATGCAAAAGCGGAGGATTGAGACATGTGTACAACTAACGATTGTGCATAATTTACGATCTGATTGCATAACAGAAGGAATAATATCTCTCCATCTTCGGAATTACCATAACCATCAGTGGGGACCACAAGGTCGGAGTCAAAGACTTGCACCTATAAATACCCCATAGATTTAAGAGAAAACTCATGCTACTTGATACGAGGCGAATTTCTGCTAAAGTGTTGAGAGAAAAAGCTGAGTTGAGTGCTTAATTGAAGATATTCGAGAAGAAGACGAGATAAGGCCGAGAGGTGAATCTCAGATCTAATCTGCCAAATACTCGATCGGAAGCTCTATGTAAAGATCTCTGCTATCGGTGGAGCAAGCCTGAGAGGGAAACTCTTCCTACCATCAATTCCATCCTATCCGGCAAGCAGATCTCCATCGACTCAGTGCTAAGACATTGGCACTTGTTTGTATCTGTTCTATCTCTTTCACCGTTGTATTTCACTTTCTCTTATCTTTTCATTCACACACCATGTATCAAACGCTTAATAGATATATTAAATGTTTCGATAGCTTTCATATACCATTCTCTATCTTTTTCCGTTCCTCCATTAATCATTTTCTCCATGATGTCTTTTTAATCCCCTAATAGTTAATATGAATCGAACAAGTACTTAATCTGTGTTAAAGGTATAAAATGCGTTTAGCTAAGGCATGTTAGATGGCATCTTCACCTGTGAGAGCAGAAGTGAAGATGCCATTCTGATCTATCGAGAGAGGGTTAGAAGAATGTGTTAACTAAAGCGAGTAGTACTTTCAGACATGGAAGCAACCTTGCGTTTTTTACGTTATTCTCTGTTTCACCACAGACATGTGGGAACGTGGCCGATCAATGAAAGGTGTATGCCAAGAGAAGAGCGGAACAGTATTTCTAGCTTCAACGCAATTGAGAACTTGCACTGTTTATATTATTTATCTTTCTCTTTCTATTCTATTCATAAGACTTGTCGCCGCATTCCACATCTTTGCATAACTTTCATAGCCAGCCTTGACCCCAGCATCTTGTAACATGAAGCTTGTATCTTGTATCATCTAGCTTAGGTTTATTGTATTTTATTTTATTATCGCATCTTTACTGCTTTACTTTATTTTATCGCTATTTACATACCTGTACAAACACATTTTTAAAGATTAAAAACATGGTTGCATATATCATGAACATATCACAATAACCTAAAACAGTCCCTGAGTTTGACCTCGGATCACACAGAGAAACTTGCGGTGGAATTACGCTTGGTTCCATCATAAGGAAACTTGTGACAATGCTTGGAATACTACGTGAACATCCATAATTAACGCATATCTAGCAGTAGTATCGCATCATTTCAAGCATAGAACATCATCAATCATACCTATCAGTGATCTGTCAACAAGTTTATGGCACCGTTGCCGGGGAATTGGTAACAGGAACATGGACTTGTAGTTTATAGATTCAATTTTTTCGTTACCAGAGACTTGAGGAATAAGACATAATTTCGAGGGTAAAACAGATATTTGACCCAACCGTTATTACGAACAACCTGTGAAGGGTCGAATCCTAGGCCTGGGGCGTTACAGATGGTATCAGAGCATAACCTCTCCATATAAGATGTGGTCCGAGGACGAACCAAGCAGAAGCGGGCATGAGGTTGAAGTTCAGCTTTGGATTGATTGTCGCATGCGCCGTCATTGTGTTGATTGTCTATTCCTTCCTGAATGATGGGCGCAATGCGATGTAGATGCGTTAATCTTTCTCTCTTGAGCCATGAGCGCATATGGTGACTGGATATCCTGCAAAACAGAATTGAAATACTCTTTTCTACCATCCCAATGGTGTTAGTGGGTGTATTGATGACAATTTATAATTATTGTATTTCTTAGCTAATTTCCATACAATTGATGCAACTTTCTTCTCTTTTGGTCACAATATCTAAATAAAGAAGTATAAATAACTTGTATTTCTACAAGTTATCACACCCCCAAATTTAGATATATGCTTGTTCTCAAGCATATCTTCTACTATGGCAAAAATGCTCAGTTCCTATCCTAAATTTTTGCGTCGATTAGCTGCTCTGAATGCTCCACTTAGGCACATTACTTGACAACGTAATTTTCTTTTATCCTGGCTAATTCATATCAAAGCCCTACTTTATTCTTCTATACTATAAATTTTTGCTCAAAAATGCTTTTCTAGTTTTAAAAAGAATGTTTACCTTTTCTTTATCAAAACAACTTGATGCGTCCGTATGCGGTGGTCAAACTTTGCGTCATTTATTAGAGATTGTTGATCATGGTTACACTCTTCATCTTGGATTTTTCCCACAGGTGTCATGCGAACATCCAACCACGGTTGTGTGCCAATTTCAACTTTAACTCATGAATTTCAGAGGAGTTGTCTCTTATTTCTTTTATTTTCTTTCTTTTCTTTTTCACATTGCGTTGTTCTTGGAAACCGACCTTCATTTTGGCTTGCTCCCACGGGTGTCATGTGAACATCCAACTACAAGCGGGTTCCTTTCACAACTAACTCTTATCAGGTTGGGAATGTTTTTGGGTTTTCCCTTGCGCTGACATTGAAGTTGATATGAAAATATATTTTTTTTTTGGTAAATGATGAACGCATTTTTCTTAAAGACTGCATAATCTTGATCTCATCTGCTCAGACCTTCCCCACCCCCAAATTTAGAGATGCGCAAGGTCCTCATTGCATTGTTTGGATAGAATAGACAAACACTTAGAAAAAAAAATTCAAAAAGAAGGTTTGAGCAGAACTTTGAAGGGTAAAAGGTAAAGTACTACTAAGCTACGAATTAACTAAGTGTTAGTTAGAAATTACAAAGTGTGGGAAATGTTTCTAAGTGTATGCATATTATACATCATGGCAGCACAATGAATAATGCAAAAGTAAAGATCAAGAACATCACAAATATTGACAAAGGATGATAAAGAAAAAGGCACAGGCAACTAGAGAGAATGGCTACTTAGCTGTATTGAATATTAACTAAGTATACAAAGAATTAAAAATTAACGCAATACAAAAATTTTTGGCCTATACAAAGAATCAAAGAATTTTGTTAACTCAGAAAAATAATGAATTGAATAAAAATAAAGAATGGCAGCACAAAAATGTTTTATTATTGTTGAGGAGCAGGAGGGTTTGGAAGAGGGTTCTGATGCGGTATTGAAGGAGCTTCTTTAAAATTCAAGTGCTGCCTAAGATGTGGAGGCACCATGTGACCATGAAGATATGCTGTGAGAAAATTAAAGTACTCATGGTTGCGCTCCGCAATCTGTCTTTGGTGGCGATGGACCTTATAAATGTTGTGCTGAATATTGATCAACGCCTCCCTTGACGTAGCCGCACTGCGTTGTATATCATCGACTTGCTTCATTACCACATAAAATTTTTGGTTGAAGAAGGCTTGTTGCTAAGCGAAGAGTTATTGTTGTTGGGAGAAGAGGGACCACATTTCTGCTAACTTAGCAGCTAAAGAGGTGACAGTGGGTGGTGCCTGTGATGTCTCACCAGCAACGTTTTAGGGTTGGGCAGAGGTGCCTTCACCCAAATCGTGTGGGTCATCAATATGTGGTGGTGGAAGGGAATGTTGCGGTGATGATGCTGAAGGTGAGGACAGGGCTACTGGATATGCAGTTAGAGAATTTGGGGCAAGGAGAAGGTTGGTAAAGTGCTCAGAAAGGGAAGAAGAAGAAAGTTGTGCGGGAGGGCTTAGAGGGCGGATTACTAAGGGTAAAGGGTCCAAAGGTTCTGTCTCTTGCGATGGTAATTCCTGGACCTTTTCTTTTCCCTTATCATCTCTACGTTGTCTCTTTCGCGTGGGTTCTTGCGGCGCATTGAGGTCGATTGCGGGCCTCTTTGGGGAGCAACCTCAGGATTTTGATATTGATGAGGCCATGGACTTCTTGCATGGGCTCTTCCTCAATGCCTACGCCCATTGACAGGCACAGACTTGAGATAGTCCATGGAAAGAAGTATTGTCCTCTAATGTGCTCCATAAAGCCTTGAATTTGGCTTGCGATCAACTGGCCTACATCGATTGGAATGTCGCATGCAATGCAATATGTGGCCATAACTCGATTCATTGAAATTGTCTTGTCATGGGAAGTTTGGATCAGCTACTTTTTAACCAAATAAACCCAAAGCCTAGCCTCCGGAAGCAGAGTCTTGGATGCTAGGGTCTTGATGCCTTTTAAAGAAACCGACCACTTAGTGCCAGTTGCGTTAATACTCGCAGCGCATCTTCCACTTGTACTTCAGTGGGATCACTAATGATTTTCTTGCCCAGTGTATCCAGGTTATCCTTCATTTGGTAAAGTTCATTGATATCCCTTGCGCTGAAAGACACCACTCACCCTTTTATGGTCACCACATCTTTGGTGCCATGTAGCCATCCATGGTAAAAGTCGCGCGCTACCTTTGGAACAACAATGGCTGGGCACTGGCAAAATGTGTCCCAACCATGCTCCACGATCACACTGTGATTAGATCTGGTAGTGAAGTTGTTGCGGGGAAAAATCTCATCTCCATCAAAAAATCATCATTCTCTTTCTTTCTTGATGGACACACTTTTGCCAACGCGGGCTTACTACTTTCTGCGACCGCTTTGCCCTTTCCTTTGGCCAACGCAAGGCGGGATTGTTGCCTTTATTTTTTTTCTCGTTCCTTGCATTGTTCCTCTGATAACTTGTAGAAATACAAGTTATTTATGCCACCTTATATAGATATTGCGGCCAAAAGTTAGTAATTATGTGCAATTGTATGAAAATTAACCTAGTATGACAATAATTATAAATGTTTGCAATTACACCTACTAATGCCAAAAACATGAAGGACAAGCCAAACATTACTCTGTTTTGCAAGAGACCAAGTCATCGCTTGTGCTCAAGGCTCATGAGAAACTAATTAACATATCTCTATCACATTGCGCCCGTCAATCAACCATGAAGAAACGATTACCGAAGTAACGGTGCAATGCGACAGTCGGTCCAGAGCTACACTTCGACCGCATGCGGTAATAAAAACAAACACCGCATGCGAACCCATGAACGAAAGATGCAACTAAGAAACGCGAGAGCGGAGGATTGAGACACGTGTTCAACTAACGGTTGTGCAGAATTGATGGTCTGATTGCATAACAGAAGAAATAATATCCCTCCATCTGCGGAATTACCATAACCATCATGTGGGGATTACAAGGTCGGAGTCAAAGGATCTGCTCCTATAAATACCCTAGTGATTTCAGAGAAAAGTATGCTATTGGATACTGGGCTAAGTGCTGTAAGACTTTAGAGAGAAAAGGTTGAGCTGAGTGCTGAACAGAAGAAATCCAGAAAGAGAACGAGATCCGACCTATCATATACCTGATCGAAGCTCTGTGCAGAGACCTCTACTACCAGTGGAGTAAGCCTGGGAGAGAAGCTCTTCCTGCCATCGAAACCATCCGATCCAACAAGTAGATCTCCATCGAACCTGTGCCAAGACATTGGCACCGGATTGTATATGTTCTATCTCTCTTTCATTGTATTCCATATTTTCTTTATCTCTTCATTCACATATCATGTATCAAACACTTAGTAGAAATATTAAATGTTTCGATAGATTTCGTTTACCATTTTCTGTCTATTTTTGTTCACCCATTATTCACTTTCTTCATGATGTTTTCTTAATCCCTTGATGAGCAATATGAATCACCAAGAACTTAATATGTATTAAAGTTATAAAATACGTTTAGCTAAAGCATGCTAGACGACATCTTCACCTGTGAGAGCAGAAGTGAAGATGTCATTCTGATCTATAGAGAAGGTCAGAAGAGTGCATTAACTAAAGCGAGTAGTACTTCCAGACATGGAAGCAACCTTGCGTTCATTATGTTAGACTCTGTTTCACCACAGACATGTGGGAAATACGGCCAATCATTGAGGTGTATGCCAAGAGAAGAGTGGAACAGTATTTGTACTTTCAATTCAATTAAGAACCTGCGTTGTTTGTAATACTTATCTTTCTCTTTCTAATCTGTTCACAAGACTTGCCGTTGCATCCCACGTCTTTGCACAACCTTCATAGTCAACCTTAATCCTAGTATCTTGCATATAAAGCCTGTATCTTGCATATAAAGCCTGTATCTTGTAACATCTAGCTTAGGTTTATTGTATTTTTATGTCTTATTGCATCTTTACCACTTTCCTTTATTTTACTGCAATTTACATACTGTACACACCTTTTATAAAGAATTAAAAACCTGGTCGCATATACCATGAACATACCGTAATAACCGGTACCACTTCCCCGTGTTCGACCTCGGATCACACCGAGAAACTTGCGGTGGAGTTATACTTGGTTCCATCGTAAGGAAACTTGTGACAATGCAGGGCATACTACCTGAGCAATCCCTAATTAATGCATAAATAGTAGTAGTATCGCATCATTGTGAGCATTTAATATCATACATACTGAACGCGTTACAATTTTATGGTGTCGTTGCTAGGGACTGGTCAACGGTTTATTGTTTGAGTGGTTTTTGGTATTTTGTAGGACAGATCTCATTGTACTGGTTGTTTAACATGGAGAGTGGCCTGACGGTTTATGAGTTCTGCTGCTGAATCAGAATTCGTAGCTGACCCTGAGATCAAGCGAACCTTCCGCCCGAGGATACGCCAGAATAGGAATCGACAAAAAAAGGCGACCAGCATGGCAAATAATAACGATAACGTGGTGCCAGATGTGAATCAAGGGGTTGTTCGACCGGCCTATGATCCTGTATTCTTGGCAGCCGATCGCAATATCCCAATGCGAAACTATGCGGCACCCAACCTGTATGATTTTTCGTCTGGAATCTCAAGGTCAACTGTTGAGGAGAATGCCCACTTTAAAATCAAGCTGGTTATGTTACAAATGATCCAGAACGCAAGGCAGTTTGGGGGTCTATAAGATGAAGACCCGCATGCCCACCTGACCAGCTTCGTTGAGATGTGCGGCAATTTCTCCCTATTTGGTGTGACTCTGGAGAATATTAGGTTGTATCTATTCCCTTACCTTGAGGGATGAGGCTAAGAAGTGGGCTTATTCACTAGAGCCCTACGAAATCACATCATGGGGTCAATTGGTTGACTGGTTTATGAAGAAGTTCTTCCCACCGGCTGGCAACGCAAGAAGACGGAAGGATGTGTTGAAATTTGAAAAAAAAGAGAATGAGACCCTGAGCACCGCCTGGGTGCGATTTAGAATGTTGGTGAAAAATTTCCCGCATATTGGGATTCCCGATTGCATCTTGATGGAAACATTCTATAATGGCCTGAACAGAGCAATGCAGGCTGTTGTTGATGCCTCCATGGTAGGAGGTTTTATGGGCAAGACATACACGGAGGCCAAAGTCATCCTTGATTGCATCTCGAGGAATATGGATGACTGGATAGATGATGGATATGGAGGCCGAGGTGCCGATCGAAGAAAAGCTGAAACAGTCATTGTCCCAGCGGAGACAATGACTACATTGACGGCCCAGATGGCTACAGTAACCTCGATCCTCCAATCAATGGCCATTAATCAAGAAGCCATTGCTCCACAATTAGCGCAACCCGCTGCATCGACTCAAGTGGTCGCAATTGGCTGCGTTAGCTGTGGAGGAGCTCATGGAGCTGAAGGATGCCCTTGAATCTGCAGCAAGTGTGCACTATCTAGAATAACCCATTCAGCAACACCTACAATCCGGGGTGAAGGAGCCATCCTAACTTTGGTTGGGGCGGCAATCCCAACCTGGGGGGCCAATGAACCATCAAGGGGGCAGTAGAGGGAATCTTCCATTTCACCATAATCAAGGGCAATCAAGACTGCAGAACCAACAACCTTCATCATCATCAAATGCCTCGGGAGGATCATTAGAGGTGCTGCTGAAACAATACATGGACAAGAACGATGCAGTAATGCAAGCCCAAGCATCTTCTATATGAAATCTGGAGATCCAAGTGGGCCAACTAGCCTCTGAGATGAGAATTCGGATACCTGGAACACTGCCCAGCAATTCTGAAGCCCCTGGATCAGCAGGGAAAGAGTAATGTCCGTGAAGACATTGAGCAGGCAAGCCTGACCGCCTGCAGAGATGTGGATTACGAGCATCAAAGACAACACAAATTTTTGGTCCATATCTCGATACTACATTTATTATGATGTACTAAATCCTTTCTTTGATTTCTGAACCAAGTTTTAATGATTCATTTAATGAAAATTTTGACTCTTCGAATTTCATTCTTCAGTTACTTCTGTGCATTTAATTTGTTCCTGCCTTTAATTCTTTGAGTTTTCTATAGTGAGCGTATGAGCTTTAATTTGTGAATGATTGAGTCATAAAGAAAAATAAATAATAATAATAATAAAATAAAATACTTATGCAACATAAGTTACGAAAATAAAACATTGAACAACAAGAAAGTAAGATGTCTATGCGCGCATCCCAAAACTACTAGGAATGCATTGTGATCACCTAACTCAACTGTATTGAGTTGAGGGGTGTGTTGCACTCATATATGCCCTTTGCACGTCAGCCAAATGCACTATGTCGAGGTATCCTCCAAAAATGTGTTGGTTAAGGGGTGTGTTGCGGGGATATATGCACTGTTCCTCGTCCTCTACAAAGATGCAGTTGCGTTATTGAACACAATACATTATACCTTATCATGCATCCATTCAAATAAAATATTAAAGAAAATTTTGTCTGGTAATTCGGGAAGAAGGCCAATTGATTCGTATCCCCAAGCAATTATAGCTTGGCAGATGAAAGGATGCTTTTTCTAAAAATTCCATAAATGCGGGAGGTGGAACGATGTGCCTGTTGAGATGCTCGAGGTCAGTCGCCGCACAAATCGCATTGGGCCCCACCACGGCCTAATCTATAAATACCCCTTTCTCCGTCTTTGGAAATTCTTTACCAGCAAATCAGAACCCTAAACATTTTGCTTTCAGAACCCTTTCTTCTCCCAAAAGCTCGAAGTTTACCAGACCTTCCAACCCATTTCAATGGCCGACCAAACACCAAACCAACATGCTTCACCTTTCATCCATGACCAAGCAGCCATGCGAGAGGCAGCATTCCTGGCTGTCAGTCGCAGGCTTTCCGCACAAGCCCATTCTGTCCCCAGACCCACTGGAAGAACCCGGAGAAATCCCTTGGCCATTAGGCCTCCTGAGTTCAAAAGTGGAGGAAGCATTAAAAGCTTGCCAACACCAACACCGTCCGTCTCCACTGAAAGTGAACGGAAGAGACGAGACGACACAGAGGTGTTTGGCAATATCCTAAGCACCTTGGAGCAAGGAGGAGGACTACCCGAGGCAGGGGTTGTAAACCAGCCACTGCCTACGGAGGAGGAGACGGTGGTTATGGCGGAGGAAGCGATAAAGGATGAGTAGTGGTGGAAGATGTGGTGGCTGAAGAAAAAGATAAAGGGAATGATGTTCTAGTCCCGGAAACTTTAGAGGCCACCATCATCGTAGAAATTTTTAATGAGCCTCCACAAATGGAAGAAGGGGAGATTGCGATCATTGAAAGAGAAGAAAACGAGATCGTAGTTGAAGAAGCCGGAGAAGTGGAGAAAGAGTTAATAACCCCTGACCTTGCAATGGAGGAGATTGCAGGGGGTGGGCTGCCAGCTGAGGCAGAGAAGGAAGTCGGACCTAGATTGAAGAAGTCAGCAGAGGCTGAAAAGGAAGAAAAGAAGAAGAAGAGTAAGGGAACGAAGGCTAGAAAGGCGGAGTCATCGCATCATCACAAATCAAGAATGAACAAAGAGAAAAAGGATGATGACGAAGATGAAGAGGCCAAGAAGAAGAGAAAAGAAAAGAAAGAAGAGAGAAGATTGCGCCGAAAAGAGAAGAGACGCCTGAGAGAAGAAGAAAAAGAAAAGAAGAGGGTTGTAAGCCCCAAGAAGGATGGGGAGTCGACCTCCATAAGGGAGGATAGGGGGGACACGGCATAATTGATGGAGCCGCCACAACCTGAAGCAACACAATTGGTTACGACGGACGTAGGAGAAGAAACGGAGGGAACCTCCCTAATGCGGCGTCGCAAGGAGAATGCACCGCAAGGGTTGAACATCGACCCTCAACATTTAATGTTAGCATTGGAAGAGGAGGAAAGAAGAAGAAAAGAAGAAGAAGAGAAGCAAGAAAAGATGGAACGGGGCAAGCTCATCATCGCAGAAGGGAATTGAAGAAGAAGATTGGAATTTGAAGAGAAGCGAAGCAATAACAAGCTTGCCCGACTTGAAGGGATCCGGAAGCGTGAGGAGGATCAGCGCATATTGCTAGCCCATGAGCAGTTTGAAGAAGAGAGAAGAGAGAGAAGAGAGAGAGGCAGAAGAAAAAGAAAGGAGGAAGAAGGAAGAAGAGGAAAGACTGCTTTTGGAAGAGAAGAGGAGGAAGCGCGAAGCTAACAAGAAGCGCTTGTACAAAAGTAAGGGCAAAGAACTCGTTGAACGCAAGAAAGAGGAACAGCACAAGGAGCGGGAAAAGAGACTAAGGCTAACAGCCTGCCTTGCGCAAGCAAGAGGCAAAGACGTAGCAGAAAGCAATGAGCCTGCATCGGCCAAGAAGCGATCAGCTAAAAGAAAGGAGAATGATGATATGCTGATCGAGATGGGCTTTTACCCTGCATCAGCCCCACTACATGATCTCATCATGAGCGTCATTGTGGAGCATAAGTGGGTCACTTTCTATCAGCGCCCATCCATAATCGTGCCTCAGGTAGTTCGGGACTTCTATCGCGGGCGTCTGCACGGAAATAGGGATGCGGTGAGTTTTAAAGGCGATACAGTACACTTCAGCGCAAAGGACATCAATGGACTGTATCAGATAAGGGACAACCCTGATGAACCAGGGAACAAGATCATTGATGATCCTATAGAAGAACTGATGAAAGACACGCTGAGGATATTAGTACAACCAGGCACAAGATGGAAAGTCTCCCTAAAGGCATCCGCACTCTAGAGTCTAAGTCTTTGCTGCCGGAGGGAAGGCTCTGGGTGTATTTGGTCAAGAAGCGGTTGATCCCAATAACGCATGACAAAATTGTATCAAGGGATCGGGTGATGGGCGCATATTGTATTGCGCGCGACATTCCTATTGACGTGGGAAGGTTGATCACAGGGCAGATCAGAGCACTAGTGGGGCATATACTGGGGCAGTACTTCTTCCCATGGATCGTCTCAAGCTTATGCCTAAATGCGGGTGTAGGCATTGATGAGAAGCCCAGTGCATGACCTCATCAACATCAAAATTCTGAGGATGCTCCTCAAGGATTCCCCACATTGCCCGAAACTGCCAACAAAGGGACCTGCGATTGATTTGAATGCACCGCAGAAACCCAAACCAAAAAGAAGAAAAAAGAGAAGATAAGGGAAAAGAGAAGGTACATGAGTCACCAATGCATGATCCAGAGCCATAAACCCTCTTCCCTTAGTCATCAGATCTCCAAGCCCTCCAAGCCCGCCAGCGCAAACTTCCTCCACTCCTCATGAACCTATAACCAGCATTTCTCTTATTCCCAACTCTCCTATTCAACCAACAGCCCCACCTTCACCAACAACTTCATCACCACATCCCACTAACCCACCGCCGCAAGTTGATGACCCACACGCTTTGGGTGAAGGCACATCTGCCCAACCCCAAAACGGTGCTGGCGAGACATTGCAGGCACAACCATCCTCCACCTCTTTGGCTGCTAAGCTAGCTGAAATGAGAACCCTCTTCACCCAACAACAAGAACTTATCTCTCAGCAGCATCACTTCTTCAACCATCGATTTTTGGTAGCAATGGAGCGCATTGATGAGATTCAACGTAGTGCTGCAACTTCAAGGGAAGCACTCATCAATATCCAGCGTAGTATGCACAAGATCTTCCAACACCAGCGGCAGATAGCAGAGCGCAATCAAGAATACTTCAACTTTCTCACCGCCTATCTGCATGGTCCGATGGTGCCTCCACATCTAAGGTAGCCCTTTATTTTTTACGATGGCTCTACTGCACCGCGTCAATACCCTCCACCAGATCCTCTTGCTCCTCAACCATAGTTTTTATTCTTTCTTCAATTTTAAGTTTTAATGCGGCCATTCTTTAATTGTTTTCAATTCTTTTATTATTTTGTAAGTTAACCAAATTCTTTGACTCTTATACAGGCATGAGAAATTTTTCTTTGTAATGCGACTATTTGTAATATATTCGCACATTTTGTTAATAGTCAATACAATCAAAGTACATAATTCACTTTACTCTTTGCCTGTGCCTATTTCTTTATCTTCCTTTGTTAATATTTGCTATATTTGCACTCTTATATTTTTACGATCTTCATTGCATTGCTATGACATATTATATGTTACACTTAGAAACATTTCTCATACTTAGTAAATTTTGACTAACACTTAGTTAACTCTTAGTTTAACATTACTATACCTTCTATCTTTCAAAGTCTTGCTCAAACCTTCTTTTTGAAATTTTCTTCTAAGTGTTTGTCTAATCTATCCAAACAACACAATGAGGACCTTGCTCATCTTTAAATTTAAGGGTGGGGAAGGTCTGAGCAGATGAAATCAGAAGTATGCAGTATTTTAGAAAATGCGTCCATTTTCGTTTAAAAAAACAAAAAAAAAAAAATTGCAAAACTCCAATGTCAGCGCAAGGGAAAATTTCAAAACTGTTCCCAACCTGATAAGAGTTTAGTTGTGAAAGGAGCCTGCTCATAGTTGGATGTTCGTATGACACTCGTAGGAGCAAGCCAAAACGAAGGTGGATTTCCAAGAACGACGTTGTATAAACAAAAAAGGAAAAAAAAAAGAATGCAAGGGACAACTCCTCTGATTATCATGAGTTAAAGTTAGAACTAGCACACTACCATAGTTGGATGTTCACATGACACCCGTGGGTACAAGCCAAAACGAAGAGTGTAACCATGACCAACTGTCTCTAAGTGAATAAATGACGCAAAGTGTTGCTCACCGCATATAGATACATCAAGTTGTTTTGATAAAGAAGAGATAAACTTTCTATTTTGAAAACTCGAAAAGTGTCTTTGAGTAGAATTTTGTTACATAGAAGAATAAAGTAAGTGTGAAACCCAGATTTTTATTTTCCTTAAACAAGTGATAAAAGGAATTAACTAAGTGAAATTTAAATCGTATGTTAAAGGGAAGGAAATCTCTAAGTGTTAAGTAGATTTTCCTTGAATAATTTAAGTTGAGCTGTAATTGGTAAAATTGTAATGAAATTTGTATAATAAATAGGTTGACGAGGAAGTTAGTGTAGAATGGTGAAGAAGGAATGAGGATTTGAAAAGAGAAAATATGGAAATTGAGTTTGGGAAATTTCGGAAAAATTCGGCTAAGTATAGAGAAGTTATGTGAAATGCGTTATGGCTGAAGAAAGGATTGAAGAACTGAGAAAAATATGGGAAATTATTTTGGAGAAAATCTGGAAACAACGTGTAGAAGTTGCACGGAGACAAACAATGTTCACAGTAGCTAACAACAAAATTAGCGAGATTGGAGAGAAAATGGGAGAGAGCAAGATTCGATAGAGCAAGACCAGCGAGAAAGTGGGAGAGAGCGAGATTATGAGCAAGAAAGTGGGAGAGAGCGACACCAGCGAGATTGGAGAGAGCGAGATTATGAGTGAGAAAGTGGGAGAGAGCGACACCAGCGAGATTGGAAAGAGTGACACCAGCGAGAGTGGAGAGAGTGAGAGCGGCCTGTGCATGCAGCAACGCCTCGTCCGGTGCTGCATTCAAACACATCGCCCACGCGGTCGAAGGGCCTCGCCTATGCATCGAACGGTCGAGATCTTTGCCGGTGCTGACTTGGATCTCGGGTGACGGAATAAGGCGACGTTGAATTTGGCTGCGTTATTGTGGATTATGCATTGAAAACCCTAAGCTAAAAACATATAGAGGGTGAGGTCACAAGGGCAAACGTCAACCAAATCACATGTCATCTTGGGAAAAATTATTAAGGGCTAAGGAAATTTGGTGGACGCATATGAAGAAAACACCTTAGGATAAGGTGATGCAAGCTTGCGTTGATAAGGGGAGAAATAAACATTTGGCCATGTAGCCAAGTATGTGCTATCAACACCACGAGAGATTTGAACGCCTATAAATAGAGCTTTGGGATTTCATTTTCAAATCAAAAAATCATAAATTTCGTAAAGGAGAAGGAGAATAGTGAGGGTTGAGAAGAACATATCAATTTTGGACGAGGAGATCTCCCAATATACTTGTATGTTTGGAGTGATTCCAAAGCCATCTGAAATCTCTGGAAGTCTAGTTTTCAGAGTGGCACTGCTGTAGGAAAAAGCTCAAAGGAACCGGGCTGGAGATGGAGAAGAAGATAGAAGGGTCAGACTGTCGGATCAGTCTGAGCCAGTCTAACAGATTCCGAGATTCCGGCCAAACCACAAGGAATTCTGAGCTGAATTAGGCTAAGCTTCCTGAGACATTTTAGAATAATTTTGTAGAAGGAAGTATTTCCAAATAAGGTCCGGAACTATGTGTAATCTAAGCTGAAATTTGAATATGGATTCTAGGAGTGAAAAGGAGCCCCAGGAGCAACAGAGTGAAAAGCTCCTAAGAAATCGAGGTGAGTGGATAAAATGTTTTGGCTAAAACATTTTGCTTAAACTGTTTGATTACAACGTGTTATAGAAAGCATGTTTTCGAGAATATTCTCATGCCTACTAGTTTTATGAAGTGATTTCCAAGCAAGTTGTGAATTATGTTTTGAATGTATGCATGTGTGAGAAATTGTTGAAAAACTATTTATATGTGTTGATTTGATCCAACATGCGTTAACATCTTTAAAGTCATGTTTTATATGTGTTATACATTAATGAGAAAAGTCGTTTATGACTAGTTTTACTAAAGTGCGATACTGAAGGACATTTGTGAAGTTATCCACCCAACTAGATACTGAAGGACATTTGAGAAGGTATCTATTAGTACTAAAGGACGTTTGAGAAGGTACCAAGCCAACGGGATACTGAAGGACGTTTGAGAAGGTATCCTAGTAGCTTGATACTGAAGGATATTGAGAAGGTATCTGAGCAGAAATACCTAATGTGTGAGGGTACTTAGTGTGGCCACAGGTGAATAGAAATACGTCTTTAGGTCTGCTCTGCCACTAAAGGACCAAAAGACTTGTAACCGTTTGCTTGGTGGTTACTATTAATATTGTATACATGTTACTATTGTTCATATAGAGACTAGGGTTTGTGGGTTTTGGGACTTGTAAATCTAGTGTTGTAATAACTCTAAACATATTATGTTTCTAAGTTAATAAATTGTGGACCTAAAGACGTCTCGTTGCATCTGAATTATAATGAGTATTAGAGTTATTCCGCAAGAGTTATTAGGCAGTAAGTGTCAGCCCAAGGGTTGGTAACTGCTGCAGTCATGACTTTCTCTAGGCTAAGAATGTGGTCTGGGGCAGGGTGTGACAGTAAGGCTTGCTAAGAATTAGCAAGGATATAAGGAAAGTACGATGTCAGGTAATGTGCCTAAGTGTAAACTTCGAAGCAACCAATCATCGCAGAAATATAGGATAGGAATGGAGCATGATTTCCTTAGTAGAAGATATGCTTGAGGACAAGCATATATCTAAATTTGGGGGTGTGATAACTTGTAGAAATACAAGTTATTTATGCCACCTTATATAGATATTGCGGCCAAAAGTTAGTAATTATGTGCCAATTGTATGAAAATTAACCTAGTATGACAATAATTATAAATGTTTGCAATTACACCCACTAACGCCAAAAAGATGGAGGACAAGCCAAACTTTACTCTGTTTTGCAGGAGACCAAGTCACCGCTTGCGCTCAAGGCTCATGAGAGACTAATCAACTTATCTCTCTCACATTGCGTCCGTCGATCAACCATGATGAGACGATTACCGAAGTAACGGCGCAATGCGACAGTCGGTCCAGATCTACACTTCGACCGCATGCGGTAATAAAAACAAACACCGCATGCGAACCCATGATCGAAAAATGCAACTGAGCAATGCAAGAGCGGAGGATTGAGACACGTGTACAACTAACAGTTGTGCAGAATTAATGGTCTGATTGCATAACAGAAGGAATAATATCCCTCCATCTACAGAATTACCATAACCATCATGTGGGGACCACAAGGCTGGAGTCAAAGGATCTGCTTCTGTAAATACCCTAGTGATTTCAGTGAAAAGTATGCTATTGGATACTGCACTAAGTGCTGTAAGATTTTAGAGAGAAAAGGTTGAGCTGAGTGTTGAAGAGAAGATATCCGAGAAGAGAACGAGATAAGGCCGATAGGTAAATCTCATATCCGACCTGTCATATAACCGATCGAAGCTTTGTGCAGAGACCCTTGCTACCAGTGGAGCAAGACTGAGAGGGAAGCTCTTCTTGCCATCGAAACCATCCAATCCGGCAAGCAGATCTCCATTGAATCTGTGCCAAGACATTAGCACCAGAATGTATCTGTTCTATCTCTCTTTCATTGTATTCCATATTTTCTTTGTCTCTTCATTCAATATCATGTATCAAACACTTAGTAGAAATATTAAATATTTTGATAGGTTTTGTTTACCATTTTCTATCTATTTTCGTTCACCCATTAGTCACTTTCTTCATGATGTTTTCTTAATCCCTTGATGAGAAATATGAATCACCAAGAACTTAATATGTATTAAAGTTATAAAATACGTTTAGCTAAAGCATGATAGACGACATCTTCACTTGTGAGAGCAGAAGTGAAGATGTCATTCTGATCTATCGAGAGAAGGTCAGAAGAGTGCGCTAACTAAAGCGAGTAGTACTTCCAAACATGGAAGCAACCTTGCGTTCATTACGTTAGACTCTGTTTTACCACAGACATGTGGGAAACGCGGCCGATCACTGAGAGGTGTACGCCAAGAGAAGAGCGGAATAATATTTGTACTTTCAATTCAATTTAGAACTTGCATTGTTTGTAATACTTATCTTTCTCTTTCTAATCTGTTCACAAGACTTGTCGTCGCATCCCACGTCTTTGCACAACCTTCACAGCCAGCCTTAATCCTAGTATCTTGCACATAAAGCCTGTATCTTGTAACATCTAGCTTAGGTTTATTGTATTTTTATGTCTTATCGCATCTTTAACACTTTCCTTTATTTTACTGCAATTTACATACTGTACACACCTTTTATAAAGAATTAAAAATCTGGTCGCATATACCATGAACATACCGCAATAGCCAGCACCACTTCCTCGTGTTCGACCTCGGATCACACCGAGAAACTTGCGATGGAGTTACACTTGGTTCCATCATAAGGAAACTTGTGACAACATAGGGCATACTACCTGAGAAATCCCTAATTAACGCATAAATAGTAGTACTATCGCATCATTGTGAGCATTTAGTATCATACATACCTAACGCGTTACATCCTCCATTTCTCGTTCGGCAAGTTCCTTGCCATTCTTCTTAATTAAGCACTGTCTGTTGGCTTCGCGCTTCCTTTCCTTCTCTTCTTTCATTCTCCTTTCTTCTTCTACCTTCTTTTCCTTTTCTTCTTCTTCCTCGTCTCTCACTTCTCTTTCAAACTCTTCCAAAAACTGCTCAGAGGCCAACAAAAGGCATTGTTCCTCTTCAATTTGCCTTATTTCTTCAAGTCTCGAGATGTCATTATTGCAGCGAACCTTCTCATCATGTAATCTTCTTCTTCTATCACCTTCTGCAGTGATGAGTTTCACCCGCTTTCTCTTGTCTCTCTTCCTCTTCCTTTCTCCTCCTTTCCTTTTCTTCTAATGCGATGATCAAAATTGAAGGGTCAACGGTAGACCCTTGCGGCGCATTCTCCTTGCGATGCCACATTAGGGGGGTGTCTTCTCCTTCTTCGCCTTCGTCGGTCTCAACCAATTGTGTTGTTTCAGGTTACGCCGGCTCACTAAGTTCCGCTGGTTCCCCCCTATTCTTCTTCACGGAGGTGGATTCTCCATCCATTTCTGGGCTTGCAGCCCTCTTCTTCTTTTCTTCTTCCTTCTTCAGGCGCCTTTCCTCACACCTGCGCTCTTTCCTTTCTTTCTTCTCTTTCTTTTTCCTTAGCTTGGCCTCTTCATCTTCTTCATCCTCCTTCTTTTCTTTATTCTTCTTCTCTTTGCGATTATGGGATGGCTCACCTTCTCCAACCTTCTTTTCCTTCTTCTCCTTTTTCTTCTTTTTCTCCTCTTCCACCTCTTGTTGCTTCTCTGTCGCGACTTCTTGTAATGCGACTCTGATGGGTCTGTCATAGGATTCTACTTGCATAGTTTCCTCAGAATCTCTTATGGCCAGAGTGCTTCTACTTGTCTCCTCTTCCACCACTTCCTCCACCATTGCCACTTCCTCAGTCACCGCCACTTCCTCAGTCACCACCACCGTCACCTCCTCCGTAGACAGTGGTTGATTTACAACCCCTGCCTCAGGCAGTCCTCCCCCTTCCTCCAAGTTACTCAGAATGTTTCCGAATACCTCATTGTCATCTCGTCTCTTCTTCTCGCTTTCAATGAAGAATGCTGGAGTTCAGAGTGGGGTGCTTTCAGTACTTAAACCTATTTTGAACTGAAGTGGTCTCATGGCTAAAGGGTTTCGTCAGGGTCTTCTGGCAATTCTAGGAACAATGTGAGGTTGAGCAGCCAGACGGCGACTAGCAGTAAGGAATTTTGCTTCTCGCATGGAGAATTGGTCAGTTGAAGGTGTTGAGGGTGATACGGAAGGTTGGGAAGTTTGGTCGGCCATGGATGCTGAGGTGAAAGAAAGCTGGAAAACATTAGGGTTTCAGGGAAGAAGAAAGCTCGGTATGCAGGGGCACTAGGGTTTTCAGATTGCAAATGAGGCAAACTATGCTCAAAGACGGGGAAAGTCCTTTTTATAGGTTGGGCCTTAGTGGGCCCAACGCTATTTTTGCGATGGCAGGCCTCGATACACTCAAAAGGCCCGTTGTTTGAACTTCCCTCATTTATGAGTTTTCAGAGTAAACGTCCTTTTGTCTGCAGATTCATCATTTCTTTGGAATACAGAACGATTGGACTTCTCAATTTTGTAAAAAGAATTGTCTTTAATGTTTTATTCGAATGGACGCAAGGAAAAGATTAACACAATGTGTTCACCAACGCAAATGCATCTTTGTAGAGGACGGGCAACAACGCATGCATCCCCGCAACACACCCCTTAACTAAACACATTTCTGGAGGATCGGGCACAACAGTACCTCAACATAGTGCATTTTGCTAAGGATAGGCAAAGGACACACACGTGCGCAACACACCCCTCAACGCAATGCATTTGAGTTGGATGAACGCAAAACATATCTTGTTGGTTCAAGAGGCATCCATTATCGCCTATGCATATGGAATGTGTTTTATATTTTTTTATATTATTATTATTATTTTCATCAACGCAAGTTGCTATGACTTTCAGTAATAAATTTCTTCTCATTACTTAATCATTCACTAATTAAAGAATAACGCATTAAATATTGAAAAGTTAAAGGAATTAAAGAAACCACATAAATAAATGAAAGAGAGTTAATTGAAGAATAAATGCATAAAGTCATGAAGCAAATTAAATGAAGTAGTAAAGACAAAGTTCAGAAATTCATAAAGACAGAATTAAAGAAAGCATTTAAACATAGATGTGAGATATAGACTGGGAGATGACCTTCTTTGAATGATCGCAATCCATACCTCTGCAGGCGGTTCAGCTTGCCTGCCCAATGTCCTAAGGACATTGCTCCTTTCCATGAGATCCTGGGGCTTTGGAGTTGCTGGACAACGTACCAGATGTTCTGTTTCTAAGCTCAGATGCCAACTGGCCCACTTGAATCTCTAAGTTTCAAATTGAAGACGTCTGCGCTTGCATCACTGCATCATTTTTGTCCATATATTGTTTAAGCAGGGTCTCCAATGAGCTTCCAAAGGTGTTTCAAGATGAGGGTTGCTGATTATGCGATTGCCTTGGTTGCCCCTGATTCGAGTTATGGTGAAAAGGGGGAGGGTTCCCTCGATTGCCACTTTGATGGTTGCTAGGCCCCCCTTGGTTAGGATTCCCTCCCCAACCGAAGTTAGGATGGTTCCTCCAACCCAGATTGTAGGTGTTGCTGAAGGGGTTGTTTTGGATGGCGCATACTTGCTAGATATTCGATGGGCACATTTCTACTACATGAGCCCCTCCATAATTAATGCAACTTATTGCGGCCACTTGAGCCGGCACAGCAGGTTGCGCTGATTGTTAGGGGTTGGCTCCTTGATTGATTGCCATCGATTGGAGGATTGAGGTCACTGCGGCCATCTGAGCGGCCAGTATGGTCATTGTCTCTACAGGGACAATGGCAGTGTCATTCTTTCTTATTTCAGAGCCTCTGCCTCCATAACCATCATCAATCCAGTCATCCATGTTCTGCGATATGTGATCAAGGATGACCTTGGCCTCGGTATACGTCTTGTCCATAAAACCTCCTACCGTGGAGGCGTCAGCAACAGCCTGCGTTGATCTGTTCAGGCCATTGTAAAATGTATCCATCAGGACGCAATCGGCTATCCCGATATGTGGGCAGTTCTTCACCAATCTTCGAAATCGCCTCTAGGTGGTGCTCAGGGTCTCATTATCCATTTGCTCAAAGTTCAGCACATCCTGGCATCGCCTTGCATTGATGGTCGATGGGAAGAACTTCTTCATGAATCGCTCTACCAACTGATCCCATGATGTAATCTCGTTCGGCTCCAATGAGTGAGCCCATCTCTTAGCTTCGTCCCTCAAGGTGTAAGGGAATAAATAAAGTCTAATATCCTCAAAGGTAACGCCAGGTAATGAGAAGTTGCCGCACATTTCGACAAAACTGGTCAGGTGGACATGCGGGTCTTCACCTTGCAGATCCCCAAATTGTCTTACGTTCTGGATCATTTAGAGCATGACTGGTTTTATTTCGAACCTTGCGTTCTCCTCTACTGTAGGCCTCAAAATCCCAGGAGAAAAATCGTATAGGTTGGGCGTCACATAGTTCCTCATGGGAATGTTGTGGTCAGCAGCAAGTAACACTAGATCCTACGCTAGCCGTACCGCCCCTTGATTTCCTACGGGAGCCGCGTTGTCCATATTATCTGCCATATCAGCTGCTCTCTTTCTCCTTGCTTGATTCTGGCGTGCTCGTGCGTGAAAGGTACACTCGATCTCTGGGTCAGCTACAAATTCTGGTTCGGTACCAAAGCTCATAAGCCGTCAGACTGCTCTTCGCATTGAACAACCAGTACAAAGAGATCTGTCCTGCAAAATACCACAAACATTCTCAAACAATAACCGTTAACCAATCCTCGGCAATGGCACTATAAACTTGATGACATAGATTTTGGTCTAAGCTGCTAGTCCATGTTCTCGTTACCAGTTTCCCGGCAACAGCGCCATAAACTTGACACACAGAATTTTAAGTCTTTACCATCGTACAAGTTCATCATGAACTTGTAACGCATGTACGAATATGAATGAATAAAATTAATCTTCTTATTTCATACAGCGCATGGATGATTTCGATGATATGCAATACTACTTCTAGATCTACATTATTAATGAATGTTCTTGTAGTATGCTGTGCGTTGTCACAAGTTTCCTTGCGTTGAAACCAAGTATAATTTCACCCCAAGTTTCTCAATGTGATCCGAGTTCGAACACAAGGATTTTGTTAGGTTAATTGCGTTATATTTGTGATATATTCGACCGGGGGTCTTTCAATTTAATAAAAATGTGGTTTGTACATGCGATAAAGTAAAATGTGCAGTAAAGTAAAGATAAGCAGTAAAAATGCGATAATAAAGTAAATTGCGATAAAAGTAAAGTGCGATAAAATAAACCTAAGCTATGATGATAAAAGATACAGGATACATGATACAAGATATCGAGGTCGAGAATGACTATGAAGAATATACAAAGATCGTGTTATGCGGTGGCAAGGCTTATGTGCGAAACAGAAAGAGAAAGGATAATTAATATAAACAGCGCAAATTTCTCAATTGCATTAAAGTTATAAGTATGGTTCCGCTTTCCCTTGGCGTACACCTCTCGGTGATCAGCCGTGTTTCCTACATCTTTGTGGTGAAACAGGGACGAACGTAGTGAATGCAAGGTTGTTTCCATCTCTGGAAGTACTTCTTCCTTTAGTTAACGCATTCTTCTAACCTTCTCTCGACAGATCAGAATGGCATCTTCACTTCTGCTCTCACAGGTGAAGATGCCATCTAGCATGCTTTAGCTAAACATCTTATTTCTTTAGCACAAAATAAGTTACTTGTTTAATTCATATTAATCACCAAGGAATTAAGAAAACATCATGGAGAAAGCGATTAATGGAGGAACGGAAATAGACAGAGATGTGGAAATGAAAGTGATCATGATATTTAATTAGAAAATCAAGCGTCTGATACATGGTTGTGAATGATTTAGACTAAGAAGATGAAATATAATTGATGAATAAGAGTTAGAAACAGATACAGAAGAGTGCCAATGTCTATACACCGATCTGGATGGAGAGATTGCTTGTCGGCGTAGATGGAGTGAATGGAAGGATGAGCTTTCTTCTCAGGCTTGCTCAACCGGTAGAGTTGATCTCGGTACAGAGCTTCACGACGGGGATTTGGAATGATTTGCCCTGAGACTCACCTCTCAGGCTTGTCTCTTTTCTTCCCGGATCTCCTCCAATCAACACTAAGATCAGCCTCCCTCTCAATAGCCTCGTATCAATTATCCAATATCAAGTATATATTTTCAGTGAATTCTTTGAGGGTATTTATAAGTGAAAGCTTTGACTCTCTGACTTGTGGCCCCCACTTGATTGTTATGGAAATTCTGAGAATGATGGAATAAATATTCCTTCTGTTATGCAATCAGTTCGTCGAAAATGTACAACGGTTAGTTGTACACGTGTCAAAATCCTCCGTGATTGTGCTACTCATTTGCATTTTCGATCGTGTGCCCGCATGCAGTGTTGTTTTTATTACCGCATGCGGTTGAAGTTCAGCTCTGGATCGATTGTCGCATGCGCTATCATTGTGTTGATTGTCTATTCCTTCATGAATGATTGGTGCAATGCGACGTAGATGCGTTAATCTCTCTCTTGAGCCATGAGCGCATACGGTGACTAGATATCCTGCAAAAAAGACTTGAAATAATATTTTCTACCATCACAATGGTGTTAGTAGGTGTATTGACGATAATTTATAATTATTATATTTCTTAGATAATTTCCATACAATTGACTTAACTTTCTTCTCTTTTGGCCGCAATATCTAAATAAAGCAGTATAAATAACTTGTATTTCTACAAGTTATCACTTTCTCTTTTGATTCTCCGCTCTTCCCTAGAGATCTCTACAAAATGTAATTGTTTAGCATCCTTGGGAGTATGGGTCATGCACCAAGAGAGAAAATTGATTAGCAAGGATAAACACTACAAGTTTCAAAAATTAAGGATAAACACTACAAATTTCAAAAATTTGGGGAGAGACATAGCGCACTTCAAATTTTTAGCATTCCCACTTTTTTTTTCTTATTTTATATATATTTTTTTTATGAAATGCTATTTTTTATATTTTTTTTTATTAAATGCTATGTTCAAATGCTATTAAAAGGTATGTTTGTAATTAATGTAAATTTTACCTTCACCCCAAAAGCTTGATTTAAGAATCTAGACCACTTTCTCTCCACCGTCACCACCAATCATCAAATTGACTATGGCTTCTACAACTTTTCTTACGATGTTCATGAAAACAGAGCATATGTTTGGACTCTGCAGAGGGGATATTTCAGCGGATTCTTGCCAGAGATGCCTCAACGACTCCATAGATCTTCTCCTTTTGCGGTGTTCAACCAGAAGGAAGCCATTGGATGGTATGTTACCTGCACGCTCCATTATTCCGACTGCCCCATTCTTGGCTCTATGGAAGTTTTGGCGCCTGCTAATCTCTCAAACTCGATGAATGCGTCGGATCAGGCAGTGTTCACCCAGGCCGCGAGAAATTTTATTGGGAGTCTCATAGGCCCAGCCTCCGCCGGCGACTCCCGTTGGAAGTTTGCAATGGGAACGCAACTCTTCCAAATTTTCCCACAACTTATTATTTGGTGTAGTGCACCTCGGATTTGTCTCGGCGGGCAGTGCAATGAGTGCTTGGTTGGGACTCTGCATAAAATCTGAGACTGCTGTGATGGAATACTAGGATGTAGAGTTCTTAAACCCAGTTGTAATTTTCGATATGAGATTTATTTTTTCATTGAATCGACGCCTTCTCCCTCACCCTTGCCATTAGCACTGCCTCGACCTCCATCTCCTATTTTTCTTCCGCTTAACAGAACTGCGAATGGTAATGCTACTGCTTCCACTTCTCAAGAATTACTCCTCTTCTTCTCTCTTTACCTTTGCATGCTCTGTTTTTAGGGAATAAAAATGGAACTTTGATCGGTGTGCTCTACCAGTTGCTCGATTGTAGTTACAATACTGATGATCACCATCTACATCTTTCTGAGAAAAAGTAAGCCAAAGGAGACAAATGCAAGGAAATGTAAGCTAATTAAGTTAGTTTAAATATACTTGTGGCGTAGGTGATGACATGCAGAAATGCATGTCATCTTAGGCCTTTTACTTAGAATTATGAAGGTTGTTAAGCAGAATATGCGGCAATTGTGCTAGGAATTCATGAGAAAATGAGCTTGCATCGTTCAACATTAAAGAATCTCAGCTAACCCGTTATTATGCATTAAATGTTCTATTTTTGCAGCTAATGTAGGAAATGGACGCAAATGCAAAAAATAGATCACCGCATAGACGACCGCATGCCGAGAAACTCTCCATCGCAAAGGAAAACCTGTCGATCAACGCATGGATGTTGCGGTAATCAGTCGTATGCATCCATCGCATGGGAGTTGCGCTCATCAAGCGATTGCGATCATCGTGTAGTGTTGCGGTATTAAGCGAATGCGGTCATTCAATGATTGCGGCTACATGATAACGCATACTAATGGGATCAACGCAAGGTTGGTGGAATGAACGCATCAACGCATCTACCTCGAGAAAATCAAAAGCTGATGTTGACATTTCACCTACCATGCCGTTAGCAGCAGAGGTTCAGAAAAGGACTAATGCACCGAATTTCAGACTCAAAGCATTCCATTAATATTGTCGGCAATCCAAGCTCTATAAATAGAAGCCGATGAGCAGAAATTCAACTTGTCCGGGGATTACCCCTGCAACCCAGGGTTCTCCCTGTGATCTAGACAAAATGCATGAGAAGACGCTTGAGAGTTCTTCACCTCCTTCATCCATTCCGAGTGATGACCAGAGCTAGATCTCAGGAGAGTCGCTCTACCGCCCATCCATGGCACCACCGACAGCCTTGACGCACATTCGCTGGAAGAAAGTCTTTTCTTCCTGTCGGTCATTTCATTTTCCTTTCTTTTCTTATATTGTATTGTATACATTTTGTGATTAATAAATCAATACATTTTGTGTTCAATACATTTCTATGTTTCCTTCGATTCCATCTCTATCTTCTTTACTTAGCATCTTTACTTTCATTACAACACTTAGTGAGATTGCTTGGGTATCGCATCCTTAGTCATGTGGATTAGGGATATGAAGCATGTAGCAACCCATCGAGAGGTGTGCGTTGTGTGAGTGTGTGAGTAACCTTATTTGTTTAGTGTGAAGCTGCGGCAATGCCTGTCTATAGGCTAACGCATTACTTGTCTATGAGTAAAGTCAGCAACAACCAATTTCCCAGGAAGGTAAGTGGTTGGTCACATTAAGCAATGTATGCATTGTTCGCTAGAGATAGGAATAGTCTTAAGTCAGCCAAGTTCATGTAGTTACCTTGTCCTATGAGCACATCATTCATCATTTAGGCATACTTGGGAGAGTAGTCTAGAACCCAAATCTAAGACTCGAAAGAGCGGATTAGAACGCATAGGCAAGAGCAGGGAACTTAGAGATAAGCTCCGTTTGCTAACCTGCATCGCATGCATCCTAGGAATAGGTATGATATTATGTGGTTGCCTTATTTGTGTGTGTGTCACTTTGTCATCGCATAAATAAGAATAGTGGCTTATGTAACGATCCGACCCCCTAGAACTTAAGTTAGGCCGTTACTGAAATACATGCATGCATGGAACTTAAAACGACACTCTTTTATGGTGAAATAAATGCTAAATAAATAAAGTCAAAAAAAATATTTTCATTAAAACTAAATAAAAGTCAAAAAACAGGGTACCCATAAATCATAATTAGAAATTTAATGAGTCTAGAAAAATGTAAAAGTTTGGAAACGAATACTAATCAGTAAGTTTCAAACATGAAGACTGGAATTGGAAAAAAATTAAAGAAACCTAAACTTCCTGAGCGGAAGCATAAAACTAGTCCCAGTGGCTCGATCACGGATTCCGCTTGTCACTCGCCAGTGCGTCCCTACTCTTATCTGAAACATAAACATGAGAAAGGGTGAGTATAAAAATACTCAGTAAGTAACCCCACTATTGGGGTCAGGCTAAGCATCTATGTCCTCTAGATACCTAGCTCTAGTGGAACATATAAACTGCTCTAGTCCTCATGGGACTCATACATGCATGAAAAACTTATTTTTATCCTACTATAGTTAAGTATGTCCACTATCTCTAGTAAGTTCTGTAGGACCCACAACCTCTAATGAATCCAGAAGGAAACACAATCTCTTACATACGCATGGTTATGCATACACCTCTTTCGTATACACATAACCCACTTAAGGTGTACCTCTTTCGTACACATGGTTATGTATACACCTCTTTCGTATACACATAACCCACTGAATGTGTACCTCTTTCGTACACCTGGTTAAGTATACACCTAACCTACTGAGTATGTACCTCTTTCGTACATCTAGTTATGTATACACCTCTTTCGTATACACATAACCTACTGAATGTGTACCTCTTTCGTACACCTAATTAAGTATACACCTAACCTACTGAGTATGTACCTCTTTCGTACATCTAGTTATGTTTTTCGTATAAACATAACCCACTGAGTATGTACCTCTTTCGTACACCTCATATCCTCTCTATAAATGTAGGGATGCGTACCTCTTTCGTATAAATGGTTAGGCATACACCTTTTTCGTATACACATGACCCACTAAGTATGTACCTCTTTCGTACACCCCAGCACCCTCTAGGTATGTATCACTTTCATACACACCAGCCCTAGTACATCTCTTTCATGTACTAGCACCTTTGGATGTGCATCACTTTCATGCAGTCACATAGTCAGGAAAGGAAAAGAGATTGCATCTAACTTCATATTACATATAGCGTTAACCTAATCATGAATCCTCAAAAATCTCCTGATCAAGGTCAGGCTAGTTAGCCTCAACATACATAATTAATCTAGTATTAATGGATCTACTCTAGTACATCACTTTCATGCACCAACTCATGTAACAATCAAACATTTGAAATTTCATAATACATCATATAACTTATACACTTTCATAGTAAATCACATCAATAAGCACATCAACAAAATGCTCCAACTTTCATCTAACTTTAAGACATTTCCGTAGTAGTGTCGCTTAACTCATAATTTAGGATCATGCCCAATCGTCCTTTTAATATATTTTCTAAAATTTTGAATCATGCTCATACATTAACATGCTTCAGTCATATTATCACATGCTCATGTATCTTTTCTAAAAAGTCCATTAAATCTCATAACAGTCAAAATTATCCTTGTAACTAGCCTTACAATCCACAAAATCAATAGATACAAACATATGGAATCACATACCATCTCATGCTAGCATTCAAGCGTCTATGTGCACAAATAAATCTTTCAGATCTCATACCAAAACATACATTGGTCAAACTGTACTATCAGTCCATCGTGCTGTCATTCTGCCATATCATTCATTTATCATGCTAGCATACATCTAATGCCTGGCCTGTGGCCAGTTCCAGTAGTTAGATTACTTACATCTAGTCGCAAGCTCTAGAAACTAAAAGCTCAACCTCTTCTTTGCCCATTGGATGAATTGTCAAAAAAGGGGAAAACGTTGTTGTTAGGGTCTTTTGATCATGTGAGATGCTGCTTAAAGTTGCTAGAAGTCGCAAGCGTTGTGGCCATTGAAGTTGTATGCTACAGCATTAGAGGACATTGGTTGGAGATCGTGGGCATTACCATTGTTCATTGGAAGACGAAAACCAACAGATGGGAGGTGGGGTTTGACTTTTTATAAAAAAAAAAAAAAGCAATAATAATAATAATAATAATAATAATAATAAAACAAAAAAAGGGAAATAAATATAATTACATTTAATTCCTTTCCGTTTTATACTATTAAATTGCATTACATTTAATTCTTTTCCGTTTCAAAAGAAAATTAATTCCTTCAAATTGAATTTCAAATTGAATAATTTCACGCCAACAATTAAATTCCCGCACTTACACTTGAAGTCCAGAATTCCAAAACTGCCCTCTAACTAATAACAATTACTGAAATTCCAAATAATAAAGTTACTGAAATTACATTATTACTAAAAAAAATGTGCGGGGTGTTATACTCTTCCCTCCTCAAAGAACTTTCGTCCTCGAAAGTTCATTCTTGAAACAAAAAACTTCGGGGTGTTACAGTGTAGGTCCTATAGACTTATCGCATATTTCGCATGCGTTCTAGTAGCATTCGCATCGAGAGGTGATTTACTATTGTATGTGTGTTGCATGATCGCATGGCTTGCATTGACTAAGGTTGCCCTCGTGGTCACTCTTAAGGGTTGCAATGAAATCATCTCCACATTTTATCTATTTTCCCATTCATTTATTTCATGTCAAGAGTTGTCGTGTCTCTACCTCTCATGCATATTCTCATTGCGTTGTCTGTTAGATAGAAGTAGGAGTAGGATTAACTTAGTAACCTTCCCATCCATTCTTTTATTTAAACACCACATGCACATCACCGCATTCAGTCAGCTACAAGTCCCCGTGTTCGACCTCGGATGACCCGAAAAACTTGCGTTCGCGTTATACTTGGCGTGCATGCAAGAAAACTTGTGACAGGATGCATGGTCATCACATACATTTGTTAACGCATTATCATTCCAATGCATGACCATCGATGCATGACTATCAATGCATACCTTAAGATCATGAATCGCACCCCTTTCAATTCTTATCCGAAGTGTTAACTTCTTCTTATGGCATATTGCATCCAAGGTATTTTAGTTGTCGAATATTTGATGTCTAATTTCTCGTCATCATGTTTTTGGCATCGTTGCCGGAGACTTGGCAGCTAATTGTTTGTTAAGTTTTGAGTCTCTGTGAGCAAACTTTTTATCTTGGGAGTATTGCAGCTTGTATGACTAGGTTGCAAACAATATTGAAGTGTAGGCGATGCGCTGAAAGCCAGTATTGACCCCAAGGTAGAAGATAATTCTAAGCACATGACGGTCGTATGCGCCCAACAATTGCCAGAAGTTCCAATGGTTAAGGCAACTTGACCCGAGCAGTTGAGAGTAATTTCCTGCATGGAAGACTCTTTGCGGTGACAATACTCCAATTTTTTCAGGAACGTCTTCTACTCTATCTTTAACTTGCTTTCTTAGTATAGGTTATTTTTATTTTCATTGTTATTTTGGATATATGGCTGCTTCCTTGGTTATAGTGCGATTTTTCCCTACAAGTGCAACAATAAGTCTCCTCGATTCGCAGAACAACGGAAGAATTACTTTTATCCTTCAACACATGGCTTCGATCGCGTGAATTCCAACACATGATCGCATGCGTTGTTCTACCTAAGGTCTTTCCCTGTTACCTTGTATGCCTTATCCTTTTAAAATTCTCTCTTTCCCGATTGCATTTTTTTGTGATGTTTCTATGATACGTGTAATTCACCGCATATTCTTGTTAGATTTTATGTCCTAAAACTCGTAGTTTGTAATATCATATTCTTGTTCAATAACGTTGTTATTGAAAATATTTAGTAAATTTAAATTCTGTAATCTTGAATCCAATAAACTAAGGTCCTGAGGCTATTTAATGTAGCTTGAACTTTATGTTATGACATAAAGGTGGATCAAGTTCAAATATATAGCCAAAATGGTCTATAGTATATGAATAAGGTTGGGCGCCTTATTCTGGGGACACTATGGATGCGGCCTATTTTGTAGTTAGTACAAACGATGTGATTCCTAAATCGTTCATGTGGAGACATGAAAGTGGAGGCATCCTATGTAAAGAGTTTACATAAGACTGAACCATGAAATAGTGACTTTTTACGTTCTAAATGTCGTTTTATGTATAAAACTGACTATTTCGTTATTTGATGACCTAGGTGACTTATTCTTAATCCTGAGCTAACTATGAACTCCTGTTCACTTGGAATTATCCTTAGATCTGCATAGATGAGGGCATCTCATTATCGCTAGCCCAATAAGTCTCCCATTTCAGGGGTAAGATCAGGTGGATAGCTGAGAACATAGGGTACAAGACGGAATTCACTCCTACTTGTTATAAGGATAGTAGATAGGTTGTTCCCTTTAGTACTGAATCCAAGTCTTGAATAAGGGGCCCCACACTCTCATTGGCCTGAGAGGGGTTCGGTTTAAAGGTTGGACCTTAAACCAATTATTTATTAGAGGATCGGTGGAACTTAAGGAACAAGATGTAGTCTCGGGGGTAAAACGATTTTTATGACCCAGCCGAGATTACAAACAACCTATGAAGGATTAGCTTACTATCATGGTTATATCATATAGACACAAATATATCTATAGTGAGAGGAGTGAAACTACGGGACTATTGTGGAATGACCCATTAGTTAACGAATGTTGATTAGCTCCGTCTAAAGAGTTTAGCCAGCTAATCTCGAATCGTTGGAGCCCATGATCTATAGGTTCATTAGGTTCCCTACTAGCTCATATGGAATAAACATAGAACAGTATGATAAAATGATTCAAATTGTTCAAATTAGGTGAAGAGAGAGAAACCAACAAGTATATGTGATATAGTAGTCGGTTTTCAGTTTAGAGATACAGCTTTAATATTTAAATATGATTTATCAAGAATATGAATACGTTCATATTCGGAAGCTCGAAAATAATGGAAATGGTCAAAGAGTTGATTTTGACTATGAAAAATCAAACTTTGACCAACCTTATATCCAAATGTGATTTGAATTTTGAGAAAATGAATGTGGATTCATGCTCGGGAGGTTAAAATTAGTCAACAAGGAAAAAATCATAAAAAGTCAAAATGTTGACTTTTCGATCAAAGTTTGACTTTTACCAAATGACTATTTTGCCCTTTGACTAAAGTTAGTGGAAAAATCCTAACTTTTGTTGGATAATTCTACTAACAAAATAATAGGCTAGGTGTTGGCTTATAGTGGAGACATTAAGCCCACTTAGATAGTGGATTCTAGGTGTTGGGATTTTATGAAGTTATTTCATGTAATTTTGCATGGTCCTTTTCTATAAATATGGGCTTGTGATTTTGGATTAAAAACTTTTGGACTTTTTGCCAAAATAGTTTTCTAAAATTGGGCTAAAAAAAACTCAAACCGAACCCAAAATCCCTTCTTCTATTTCCATCTCTTTCTTTCTCTCTCTCGGGTTCTTCATCCATCGGGTCCCATAACCCGGTTCTAAGTCCAAAGGATAGTAGGTCAGCTTTAGTGGTTGTCTGGTTCGTGTTCGAGCGAAGATAGACGAGTTTCGAGAGCTTCAAAGGTAATATTTAAAAATAACCCTAATTAGTTTATTTAGGGTTGCATGTTTTATTTGTGCAATTAGTGTAAAAGTGATTCTCTTTTTCGCTGCGCATGCCTATTTTTCCATCAATTCTAACTAATTCATGCAAGGCGTTCTTTACTTTTTATTAGCTCCTTCAAATTTTGAAAATCTTAAGTTTTATTTTGTGCAAACCTTTGTTCAAACATTTATTATAACATTCTTGTAATTTTTTCTGTAGCTTTGTGGCGAAAACGCTGCCAACCTCTAAGTTTAGGGGTGGCAGCGGTCTCGGAGAATTGCGTTCATTGCATTGGATCATTTGAAAAAAAATAAGCGAGTGTTTGAGAATAATAACTCCACTATCAAAGCATGGGGAAACTCAGATAAGAGTTAAGCAGTGAAAGGCACTTGTTTGAAGTTGGATGTCCACATGACATACGTGGAGGCAAGCCAACACGAAGGCAAGTCACCAGGTGATAACGGGCAGAAATGCACATTATCATAGTGCTAAATTCTTAAACAATGTTGGATTGCGTTGATGAAATATGTTAAATTGCATCCATTAAGCATCGATTTCATAATATTGCGGTCGCAGGCGTTCAACGCATTAGAACAATTGATTTTTGTGCAGAATATGCGTTGACGCAATGCAAGAATTGCGATCACAGGAAATCTTTGGTCGAGCGCAACTTCACCGCAAGGCTTTGCAATGATTGTGTTCGCAAACATTCGCCTAAGAAGGATCGCCGCAACTTGGTCAGCGTAATATTGTGGGCGCATCTGGGTGAAAGGCTAATCAATCGTGATGGGACAGAAAGCTAATGACAGTCGAATCTGAATTAAGTTGATAGCCGATAACGATCACAAAGTACATTCAGCTTTTCGGTGACAATTATTCAGCGCATCAGTCAGACATTGAAGCTGTCCTATCTGTACAACTATGAGAGATAAGCCGCCTTTCACCATGGATGCTCTATAAATACCAAGGGCATTCTTCAGAGAAGGGGTTGACGAATTAACGAGTTCAACTATTCTTTGTTCCACAAGTTTGCAGTTTTCTTTCATTTTAAGGCAGAGCAAGAGAAGAGTGGTGACGCCGGAGATCACTCAGTGCAACTCGAGAGAGAACCTTGGGGCGAAGAAGCAGAGAGCAAGCCGACTCTCACGAGAGCGAGATTATCTTTTGAGCACGAGTAGAAATCAGTGTAAAAGCCTAGACAGCAAGAGATACTGACAGGCCCTTTATTCTATACTTGCATTGTTATTTTGTACTTCATCTTCATATTTATACAATGGAAGTTTTGTTTCTACATTTGTTAACTCTCTTAGTTCGCATGAGTAGCTAACATGAGCTAGAAAATTCATTGCTTGCGATTGTCTTGATTTATGTTGTGCCAAATACACTTTAGAGCTACTCAAGAGAGAGTCTAAAGAAAGAACCTAATGACTCGAGAAAGATAGGTTAGAATCTGGACTCGAGAAAGCAAGATTAGAACTTCATAGATAAGAGATAGGGACTTAGAGATAAGCTCTGTTTGTCAACTTCCATCACATGCATCCTAGAGATGGGAATGATATTATGTGGTCGCCTTATTTGTGTGTGTGTCATTTCGTCATCGCATAAATAAGAATAGAGGCTTATGTGTAGGTCCTATAGACTTGGCGTATATATCACATGCGTTCTAACCTTAGAAGTCATGGCATTTGCACCGAGAGGTGGTTTACTATTGTATGCATGTTGCATGATCGCATAGATGAATGCATCCTAGGAAGTGTTAGCCAAAACTTTTCTCTTCCCGTTCACCGCGTACTCATCGCATCTTTCGTTTACCAACTCTTTTTAAACTCTACCACATTTATTTATTTTTCATCAACGCAAACAACAAACCCAATAATTTATTTATTTATCCGGTTACCACAAAGTTCTTTACAAAAATTACCAGCGCAATCTGTTTTCACAAGTCCCTGTGTTTGACCCTGAACTTACCATGAAATTCAGAGGAATTTACACTTGGATTCCGCTGGGGAAACTTGAGTGCACAACGCAATTTCATCAACGCATAGCATCCACATTTCCACTTCATAAAACCAAGCATCAAGTTTTTGGTGTCATTGCCAAGGACTTCGGCAAAATAGAGTGCTAACGATAATTTTTCTGATTTCTTTGCAAACTCTCAATCTCTGGCGAATTATGACCCGGTGATTGAGAGGACATATAGACAAAGATTGAGAGACCACCAACAGCAACCACTGTCAGATAAAGAAGAGATGGCAGAGCAACCTGGAAGTAGAGCACCAAATGATAACAATGTCATGGCAAATCCAATCCTGTTGGCAAATGATCGCAATAGACCCATCAGGGACTATGCATCGCCAAACCTCTATGATTTCTCTCTAGGAATCATGAGGCCTGCCCTCAACAGAAGCATATTCGAAATGAAACTAGTGATGCTGCAGATGATCCAGACTGCAGGTCAATTCGGAGGAAGGCGTGGCGAGGACCCGCACGCCCACCTCCGAAGTTTTATTGAAATCTGCAATACTTTTGTGTTCCTAAACATCTCGGCCGAAGAAGTTTAACTAACATTGTTCCCATTTTCTCTCTATGATCAGGCTAGGAAATGGGCATATTCTCTCGAGCCGGGAGAGTCACTTCTTGGGAACAGGTAGTGGAGAAATTTATGAAGAAGTATTTTTCACCTACGAAGAACGGCAGACGAAGGAAACTTATTACAAATTTTGAACAAGACATGGACAAATCACTCAGCGATGCTTAGGCGAGGTTTAAGAGGTTGTTCTGGGACTTTCCACATAATGGGTTGCCAGACTGTCTTCAAATGGAGATTTTCTATCACGGTTTGAATCCCGCTTCGCAGACTGCTGCCAATGCGGCAACCGCTAATGGTCTGCTTGATAAAACATATGATGAGGCAAAGAATATCTTGGATCGCATCTCTAAGAACCATAAATATTGGAGAGAGAGTGACCAGAGATTGAGACTCAAAGACACTGACGAAAATAACGGTGTTATTGCTTCATTACAAAACAAGATGACCGCAATGATGAATTTAATCCAAGGAATTGCAATCAGCAGCCCAACACCGCAAATTGGGCAAATCAACACAATCAGTCAAAATATCGCAAGGTGTGCGACTTACGGTGATGGGCATGCGATGGAAGATTGCCCGCAAAATCCACAATCTGTATAGTTTGTAATGAATAACCCTTTTTCGAATACCTACAACCCCGGGTGGAGAAACCACCCCAATTTTGCTTGGAAAAATCAACAACAAAATTTCCAACCTGTGGCGTAGAAAGAAGGGCCACCAGGATTCTTTCCACGCAACAACGGTCAAACGAGCAATCAAGCAAGTAGCTCACAGCCACCACAATCCTCTTCTTTGGAAAGCCTACTGAAGCAATACATAGAGAAAAATGAGACCGTGCTTCAGAGTCAGGCTACGTCCATCCACAATCTAGAATTACAGATGGACCAGATTGCGAGTGAGCTGAAGAGTAGACCACAAGGGGCTCTACCAAGTTCAACTGAACTTCCACACAACCCGAGGGGATCAAGTAAAGAGCAATGTCAGATTGTGACATTGCGTAGTGGGAAGACTGGGGAGGGAGAAAAGAAGGAGCTTAGTAGAACAACTTCCATTGCGGATGAACCTGAGATTGCGGTGACGCAAGAAGAGGAAAGAGAAAAGAAGCAGTAAAACCGAAGGTTGCATCGTCCTCGAAGCCAACTGAAACAGGAACCGTGAAAGTTCAGTTATCACCTTTCCCACAGAGACTAAGGAAGAAAAAGAATGAAGAGGTACAGTACCAACGCTTCTTATCTATGTTAAAGCAATGACATGTTAATATTTCTTTCAGTGAAGCGATTGAGGGAATATCTGCCTATGCCGAGTTTCTGAAGGATATGGTAACTAAGAATAGAGGAGCTGGCAAATTTGCCACCGTAGCATTAACGCAAAGTTCAAAATCAATAATTCCACCGAAGATGAGCGATCTTGGGAGCTTTATTATACCATGATCCATAGGAGGACTATACATCGGGCAAGCCTTATGTGACTTGGGAACCAGCATAAATTTGATGCCTCTATCAATCTTTAGACAATTGAATGTGGGGCAACTTGTGCCCACAACCGTGACTTACCAACTGGCTAACTGATCTCTGGTTCATCCAGAAGGAAAGGTGAAGGATGTGTTGATAACAATTGACAAATTTATCCTATCAGCTGACTTCATCATTTTAGACTATGAGGCCGACAAAGATGTGCCCATCATTCTGGAGCGACCTTTTCTATCAACGGGTCATGCTCAAATTGGCGTGCATAAAGGAGAAATCACTTTGAGTATCAACGGACAGAAGCTTAAGTTTAATATAATTCGTGCCATGAAGTTTCCGGATGAAGAAGACCTGCATGATTCAGATGATGACCAGAATTCGATTGAAGAATAAAAGTTTGATGAAGAGAATGAAGAAGAGGGTGCCAGCACATCCATTGCTGCCTGTAATGTGATCACAACAAAAACAAACAAGGAAGAAGAGATGATCGCAAAGCAAGAAGTAGAGCCAATAGAAACAGACCAAAGAAAAACAATGCAACCTTCCCTAGTGGAGCCACCAACACTTGAATTGAAGACCCTACCAACCCATTTAAAGTACACATTTTTTGGGCAGAATGAGAAGCTGCCAGTGATCATTTCCTCTGCGCTCAACGAAAACCAAGAGAATGCATTGATGAGCATTCTCAAGAAACATGTGCAAGCAATTGGCTGGACGCTTGCTGACATTAGAGGAATTAGCCCTGCGTCTTGCATGCACCGCATTCATCTTGAAGATGACCACAAAGCAACAATTGAACATCAACGCAGACTTAACCCTATGATGAAGGAGGTCGTTAAGAAGGAGATTATCAAATGCCTAGATGCGGGCATTATCTATCCCATAGTAGATAGCATATGTGTCAGCTCCATGCAGTGTGTGTCGAAGAACGACGGAATGATGGTAGTCGCGAATGAGAACAACGAATTAATACCGCAAAGGACCATCACTGGATGGCGCATATGCATGGACTACTGCAAGCTAAATCCGGCCACAAAGAAAGATCATTTCCCTCTGCCATTCATTGATCAAATGCTAGATCGTCTAGCCGGAAATGATTTTTACTGCTTCCTGGATGGTTATGCCGGATACAATCAAATCATGATAGCTCCTAAAGATCAAGACAAGACCACATTCACATGCCCATATGGGACATTTGCTTTTCGCCGCATGTCGTTGAGCCTCTGCAATGCGCCAAGCACGTTCCAAAGGTGCATGATGGCCATTTTTTCATACTATCTCGAGGACTCTGTGGAAATATTTATGGATGACTTCTCCGTTTATGGGAACACTTATGAAGTCTGCCTATCCAACTTAGAGAATATTCTGAAGAGATGTGAAGAGACAAATCTGGTGCTCAACTGGGAAAAATGTCATTTCATGGTGAAGGAGGGCATAGTGTTGGGACATAAGGTCTCCCAGGATGGGTTGGTGGTGGACAAAGCAAAAATTGAAGCAATTGAAAAACTTCCACCTCCAACTAGCGTGAAGGTTGTATGAAGCTTCTTGGGGCATGCTGGATTCTACAGACGATTTGTCAAAAACTTTTCTAAGATAGCACGACCACTGAGTGTGTTGTTAGAACTCGACAGAAAATTTGAGTTTGACAACAACTGCCTCAACGCATTCAGAGTTTTAAAAAATGCGCTGATTACCGCACCCGTCTTGATTGAGTCGGATTAGACACTGCCATTTGAAATCATGTGCGACGCAAGCGGGTATGCGATGGGAGCAGCTTTAGCGCAAAAGAGAAAAACAATTTTGCATCCCATCGCATATGCGAGTAAAACATTAAACCCTGCTCAAACAAATTATACCACTACAGAGAAAGAACTCCTGGCAGTGATTTTTGCGTTGGAAAAATTTCGAGCATATCTGTTGGGAAAAAAGGTGTTCATCCACACTGATCATTCGGCGATCAAATACTTAATGACAAAGAAGGACGCAAAGTCGAGGTTGATTAGATGGGTTCTCCTCCTTCAAGAGTTTGATATAGAAATAATTGACCGGAAGGGGACAGAGAATCAAGTTGCAGAAGACTGGAAAATCCTGAGGTTGACCACAACGAGTCTGAGGTGAGTGTCGTATTCCCAGATGAGTAGTTGTTCCATATAGAAAAATTGCCCTGGTATGTGGACATAGTCAATTATTTGGTTTGCAAACAATTTCTCAAAGATTACACCTACCACCAACAGAAGAAAATTAAAAGTGAATGCAGACATTATTATTGGGATGAGCCGAATCTGTATAAAAGAGGCGCAGACCAGATTTTTCAATTATGCGTACCAAATGCTGCTCAACAACGCATATTGTCACAATGCCATGACTCACCATATGGTGGGCACTTTGGAGGGCAGCGTACCGCAGCCAAGGTTTTGCAAAGTGGATTCTTTTGTCCTACATTATTCAAGGATGCGGCTGACTATGCAATGAAATGTGATCGGTGCCAACGCACAGGTAACATTTCATGGAAAAATGCAATGCCAATGAACACTATCTTGGAGCTTGAATTGTTCGACGTATGGGATATTGATTTCATGGGACCATCCCCTCCTTCGAATGGGAAACATTACATTTTATTAGCCATCGATTATGTCTCCAAGTGGGTAGAGGCAATAGCATGCGCCGCAAGTGATGCGTGGTCGTCTCCCAATTCTTGAAAAAAACCATATTTTCATTCGTTTTGGTACTCCCTGTGCCATCATAAGTGATGAAGGATTCCACTTTGTCAATCATAATACCAAGGAGCTGCTGCGCAAATACAACATCCTCCACAAAGTGGCCACCGCATACCATCCGCAAACAAATGGTCAAGCTGAAGTGTCCAATCGAGAAATTAAGTTGATACTTGAGAAGGTAGTAAGGCTTTCACGAACAGATTGGGCAACAAATCTTGATGATGCTTTATGGGCATACCGGACCACATTTAAAACACCAATAGGTATGTCCTCATATGCGTTGGTATTTGGCAAGTCGTGTCATTTGCCTTTGGAGCTGGAATATAAGGCACTGTGGGCGGTAAAGAACCTGAATTTTGATTTGAAGAAAGCAGGAGAAGCGCAAAAAATGCAACTGGTCGAACTAGAAGAATGAAGGAATAACGCATATGAAAATGCAAAGATTTATAAAGAGCACACCAATCGCTAGCATGACAAATGCATATGCGGTAAGAACCTCCAAGTCAGGCAAAAGGTCTTACTCTTCAACTCACGTCTGCGGATCTTCCCGGGAAATCTAAAGTCACGTTGGTCCGGATCGTTCATAATTAGACGAGTATTTCGCATGGCGCGGTTGAATTATCAAATGATGATAGAACCAACATATTCAAAGTCAATGGGTGCGAGTAAAGGCATATCATGGAGAAGGCTAGCATTGCCAAGTCGACTCCGTGGAACTAAAGAACTTTGAATAAAGAATGAAGTAGGTGGTCCCTGCATTATCAAATGATCGCAATCTATCAGAGACGCAAGTTTTGGGAAGCATCAACTCTTCAATTCTTCTCCACTACTCGGAAATTTCACTATATCTTTTCAATCTTGATCTAGCCTTATTTTACTATCACCATCTCTATCTCTATTTATATTTTTTACAAAAAAATAATAAATAAATAAATAATAAAATATTTCATTTTGTTTAAAATAATTTGACCCTCTCTCTGTTTGTTTCTTGCAACGATCGAGGCACTCGATTGCGAAGATGATACTTAAAGCATCAAATTATCTCACTCTATCACCGCAATCCAAAGAAGAGAGATCGTCGAAAAATGGATGTGTCAATACATAATGCGGGCGACAGCGCAAATTTGGGGGTGTACTATTCCTTATCTTTTTCAAATTTTACGCTATCATATCGCATTTTAGTTTTTAAAATATTTATCACCGCATCCTCTTTGATCACCGCAATCATTTGACGTAGATAAATTTAGTAGTTTACTGCATTCTGTTTTTTTGCCAAGTATGATTTCAATGATGGAAAATATGCTTCTATTTCTTTCGTATATACTAGAGTCAACTTAGTCTTAAGATAGTCACCTCATAAAATATTTCTAGAAGTTAGGGGTTTGCTAGCTTTCTTTCAAACTCTCTTTACAACGCATTGTAAGAACATCGCATGACTCATTTCAATCTTTTGGCAATGAGGACATTGCCGCATTTTAAATTTGGGGGTGAGGTATTTATTTTTAACCTTGTTATACTATTAAAAAAAATTGAGAATAACAACTCCACTGTCAACGCAATGGGAAACCTATATTGATAAGAGTTAAGCTGTGAAAGGCACTTACCCATAGTTGGATGTCCGCATGACACACGTGGGGGTAAGCCAAAACGAAAGTAAGTCACCAAGATCCACGCATAAATAAATGATCGCAACTCCACTACCAAATAGGTATAAGTTTAGTCTGAGAAAGAGTGCATTGCTCGTAGTTGGATGTCCACATGACACCCGTAGGGGCAAGCCAAAATGAAGGCAAGGCACTTGGATCAGCGCAAGGTCAGAAAAAAATATATGAAGAAAATTTTTTTGCAAGGATAAAATCATTTGACACCCCAGTAGAAATTTTTCTTTTTGAAATAAATCATGCGATGTTCCAGAATTTAGTAAAGTCCTTTTGAAAGGTAAGCTTGCAGTCCCTAGGTCTTAGAAATATTTTAAGAAAAGACCCGAATAATACTTGAGGAAATTCTGGTATATAGGATTTGAATGAAGTATCCTTGAGAAATCTAGGAAAAGAACATTGCGGTTGACTTGCTAAAGGAATCTTTAGTTTATGCTTGAGGACAAGCATTGTTTAAATTTGGGGGTGTGATAACGGGCAGAAATGCATGTTATCATAATGCTAAGTTCTTAAACAATATTGGATTGCATTGAAGAAATATGTCAAAGTGCATCCATTAAGCATCAATTTCATATTATTGCGGTCGCATGCATTCAACACATTAGAACAGTTGATTTTTGTATTTTTGTGTAGAATATGCATTGATGCAATGCAAGAATTGTGATCATAGGAAATCTTTGGTCGAGTGCAACTTCACCGTAAGGCTTTGCGATGATTGTGTTCACAAACATTCACCCGAGAAAGATCGCTACAACTTGGTCAGTGCAACATGGTGGGCGCATTTTGGTGAAAGACTAATCAATCGCGATGAGACAGAAAGCTAATGACAGTCGAATCTGAATTAAGTTGACAGCCGATAACGATCACAAAGTACATTCAGCTTTTCGGTGACCATTATTCGGCGCATCAGTCAGACATTGAAGCTGTCCTATCTGTACAACTATGAGAGATAAGCCGCCTTTCACCATGGATGCTCTATAAATACCAAGGGCATTCTTCAGAGAAGGGGTTGACGAATTAACGAGTTCAACTATTCTTTGTTCCACAAGTTCGCAATTTTCTTTCATTTTAAGGCGAAGCAAGAGAAGAGTGGTGACACCGGAGATCACTCAGTGCAACTTGAGAGAGAACCTTAGCGCAAAGAAGCAAAAAGCAGGCCGACTCTCACGAGAGCGAGATTATCTTTTGAGCACGAGTAGAAATCAGTGTAAAAGCCTAGACAGCAAGAGATTACTGCCAGGCCCTTTATTCTATACTTGCATTGTTATTTTGTACTTCGTCTTCATATTTATACAATGGAAGTTCTGTTTCTACATTTGTTCACTCTCTTAGTTCGCATGAGTAGCTAAACTAGTCGAATAGGTTGAGGAAAACTAAGCTAACATGACCTAGGAAGTTCATTGCTCGCGATTGTCTTGATTTATGTTGTGCCAATACCCTTTAGAGCTACTCGAGAAAGAGTCTAAAGAAAGAACCTAATGACTCGAGAGAGCTAGTTTAGAATTTGGATTCGGGAGAGTAAGATTAGAATTGCATAAACAAAAGATAGGGACTTAGAGATAAGCTCTGTTTGTCAACTTACATCGCATGCATCCTAGAGATTGGAATGATATTATGTGGTCACCTTATTTGTGTATGTGTCATTTCATCATTGCATAAATAAGAATAGAGGCTGATGTGTAGGTCCTATAGACTTAGCACATATATCGCATATGTTAACCTTAGAAGTCGTGGCATTCACACCGAGAGGTGGTTTACTATTGTATGCATGTTGCATGATCGCATAGCATGAATGCATCCTAGGAAGTGTTAGCCGAAACTTTTCTCAACCAATTCACAGCATACTCATCGCATCTTCCGTTTACCAACTCTTTTCAAACTCCGCCGCATTTATTTATTTTTCATCAACGCAAACAACAAATCAAACAATTTATTTATTTATCCGGTTACTGCAAAATTTTTCACAAAAATTACCAACGCAATCTGTTTTCACAAGTCCTTATGTTCGACCCTGGACCTACCAGGAAACTCAGAGGAATTTACACTTGGATTCTACTGGGGAAACGTGGGTGCACAACGCAATTTCATCAACACATAGCATCCACATTTCCACTTCATAAAACCAAGCATCACCAGGATCAGAGCATAAGCGCAACTCCTCTGTCTAACGAATACGGTCATTGAATGATTGCGACTACGCGATAACGCATACTAATGGGATCAATGCAAGGTTGGTGGAATGAACACATCAACGCATCTACCTCAAGAAAATCAAAAGCTGATGTTGACATTTCACCTACCACGCCTTTAGCGATAGAGGTTCAGAAAAGGACTAACGCGCCGAATGTCGGACTCAGAGCATTCCATTAATATTTTCGGTGATCCAAGCTCTATAAATAGAAGTCGATGAGTAGAAATTCAACTTGTCCGGGGATTACCCCTGCAACCCAATGTTCTCCCTGTGATCCAAACAAAATGTGTGAGAAGACGCTTGAGAGTTCTTCACCTCCTTCATCCATTTCAAGTGACGACCGGAGCTAGATCTCATAAAAGTCACTCTATCGCCCATCCATGGCACCACTGACAGCCTTGATGCACATCCGCTAGAAGCAAGTCTTTGCTTCCAGCCGGTCATTTCATTTTCCTTTCTTTTCTTATATTGTATTGTATACATTTTGTGATTAAGAAATTAATACATTTTATGTTCAATACATTTCTATGTTTCCTTAGATTCCATCTCCATCTTCTTTACTTAGCATCCTTACTTTCATTACAACACTTAGTGAGATTGCTTGGGTATCACATCCTTAGTCATGTGGATTAGGGATATGAAGCATGTAGCAACCCACCGAGAGGTGTGCGTTACGTGAGTGTGTGAGTAACCTTATTTGCTTAGTGTAAAGCTGCGGCAACGCCTGTCTATAGGCTAATGCATTACTTATCTATGAGTAAAGTCAGCAACAACCAACTGCCCAGGAGGGTAAGTGGTTGTTCGCATTAAGCAATGTATGCATTGTTCGCTAGAGATAGGAATAATCTTAGGTCAGCCAAGTTCATGCGGTTACCTTGTCCTATGAGTGTATCATTCATCATTTAGGCATACTTGGGAGAGTAGTCTAGAACCCAAATCTAAAACTCGAGAGAGCGGATTGGAACGCATAGGCAAGAGTGGGGAACTTAGAGATAAGCTCCATTTGCTAACATGCATCGCATGCACCCTAGGAATAGGTATGATATTATTTGGTCACCTTATTTGTGTGTGTGTCACTTTGTCATCGCATAAATAAGAGAGGCTTATGTGTAGGTCCTATAGACTTATCGCATATATCGCATGCGTTCTAGCATTAGAAGCCATAGCATTCGCACCAATAGGTGGTTTACTATTGTATGTGTGTTGTATGATCACATGGCTTGCGTTGACTAAGGTTGCCCTTGCGGCCACTCTTAAGGGTTGCAATGAAATCATCTCCACATTTTGTCTATTTTCCCATTCATTTATTTCATATCAAAAGTTGTCGTGTCTCTACCTCTCATGCATATTCTGATTGCATTGTCTGTTAGATAGGAGTAGGAGTAGGATTAACTTAGCAACCTTCCCATCCATTCTTTTATTTCACCGCCGCATGCACATCACCGCATTCAATTAACTACAAGTCCTCGAGATCGACCTCAGATCACCCGAGAAACTTGCATTCGCGTTATACTTGGCATGAATGCAATAAAACTTGTGACAGGACACATGGTCATCGCATACATTCGTTAACGCATTATCATTCCAACGCATGACCATCGACGCATGACTATCAACGTATACCTTAAGAACATGCATCGCATATTGCGTCCAAGGGATTTTAGTTGTCAAATATTTGTTGTCTAATTTCCTGTCACCAGTAGGAAATGAAGTTTCCCATATATTTATCTTATATTTTAAGGTGCAGGTGAAACAGAGAAAGATATGACGACAGTGGAGTTTGTGCAGTTTGATTTCGACACCATTAGAATGGGAATATATGACTTTTCAGATGAAAATAAACTTAGAGAGTTAGAATAAGAGGTTGAAGGATATGGTTGACTCACGCGGCAAGTCGAAGTGCTTGTTGTCGTTTGAAGAGGTATACGACTGGACAGTAAACGACAGTGCTCGAGAGGTAGACGATAACGTCAACAGGCAGACAATAGTGTCAAGATGCGAACGATAGCATTTAGACAATGTAAACAATAGCATCAAGAGATAGACGATAGCGTTTGGTGGAGGTAGGCAATGACGTATGAAGGAGGTAGAAGATAGCTTAAAGAGATAGACGATATCGTGTAGACGAGAGTGTTAGGAGATAGACGATAGATGATATCGTGTAAACGATAGATGATATTGTGTAAACGATAACGTCAGGAGGTAGACAATATCGTGTAGACGATAGCGTCAGGAGGTAAACGATATCGTGTAACAATAGCGTCAGGAGGTAGACGATAGTATCAGAAAAGGTAAATGATAGTTTCAATCAGGCAGATGATAACTCAGATAGTACACGACAGTGGCAAGCCAACTTTTCCTTTATAATTTCTTGTGTATTGAAATGTACATAGGTGATGTATTTATACAATATGGTCCCTAATTTGGGAATGCAAAAATAACTTAACAAAACCAATGGTTAGATACTTTGTTGTAACCAACCTATTTCTTTGGTAAGCCCTATTCTTTTGGTAGAGAGGCAAGACTGTATTTCATGTGTTGGCATCCTTAACATCCCCCATCAAACGAGAGGGTAGTTCTACTACACCGAGTTTGGATCAAAGGTGGAAGAACTATGAGTGTGTTAAGGTCTTGGTGAGGCAGACAGCGATTTAGTCGGAGGATGGTACATAACGAACATCAAGCTAACCACTGAGGACTTGATCACAAACAAAGTGAATGTCGATCTCAATGTTCTTGGTCTGCACATGAAACACCGGATTGACGGCTAGAGCATCGGCCCTGAGGTTGTCACACCACAGGACTGGAGCCAACTTATGTTTGAAACCAATCTCGGACAGTAGTTGTTGCACCCAGATGATTTCTGCAAAGGCAGAAGCAAGTGCTCTATATTCAGACTCTGTGTTGGACCGGGCGACAACGGATTGTTTCTTTGAAGACCAGGAGACAAGATTACCTCCAAGGAAGATGCAATAAGTAGCAACTGATTTTCGATTGTCTATGTTGGCTTCCCAATCGGCATCAGAGAAGGTCGAAACAGACAGGTCAGACCAATGTTGAATATAGAGGCCAAAGTGTCGAGTGCCACTTACATATCTTAGTACTCTCTTCACCGCTTACCAGTGAACGTCCGTATGTTGCTTTAAGTATTGACTTAGATGATTAACCACATATGTACTGTTAGGTCTCATGCTGGTTAAGTACTGTAGGGCGCCAATCGTGCTCCAATAGATATAGGGATCGTCAAGAGAAGTGCCATAAGAGATTGAGAGTTGCTTGTATAGAACACTCGGAGATGGTGCTGGTTTTAGATCACCAAGGTCAAGGCGGTGAAGTAGATCCTCGATATACTTTTTCTTATTCAGTAGAACTCCATTGGGGACAGTGTGCAGTTGGACTCCAAGGAAGTAATGGAGTTGGCCAAGATCCTTTAGAGCAAACTTGGAGTCCAAGGCTATTACAAGCTCATTGATTACCCGCGGTTCGATGCCGGTGATAATTACATCATCAACATATACCAGTAAGAGTATCAAGGCATAAATGCTTCGATATGAAGAGAGATGTATCAAACTTAGCATTCGGAAAGCCCAAGCTACATAGTATTGTTTTTTGTGAACCCTGAATCCTAATTTCTCTACTTGAGTATGTTCCCTATTGAGATTAGTGTGATGAGTAGGTTGATGTGGAAACTAGTGTGGAATGGTAAAGAAAAGAATGGAAATTAGAAGAAAAGAGGAAATTTGGAAGGTTGACGTTTGGGGAAAATTTGGAAAAATTTAGCTAAGTATAGAAATTGGTGGGTTGATGCATTGGAAGAGTGGTTGGGGATGGCATGCGACTGAAGGAATAAAAATGGAGATGATGCGTTGGAAGGAACATGAGTAGGCGAGGCATGCATCGAAAGGCCACCAATGCGTCGAGCAGCCTCGGCAAGCGCCCATGCAATGCCTCGAGCAGCCTCGACCAGCGCCCTTGCAATGCGTTGAGCAGCCTCAGCCAGACGCCCCTGCCATGCGTTGAGTGCCCTGCCGAGATGCCATGTCGTGCATCGCGGTGCCCTGCCATGCAGCTAAGCACGCCCATGCGTCGAGCGGCCAGCCCATGCAGCGCGCCTATGCGTTGGTGGCCAGCCATGCGCCCAAGCCAAGCAAGTCGTACGAGTGAGCCATGCGTCGAGGATGGATGGTCACCCTATGCGTTGGTGATGGT